>NC_091264.1:53534385-58534385 GCF_042477335.2 Ovis canadensis
TAAATGTTCTCTTATATAGAATTGCATTATAAAAACATAAATTTCTCCAAATCATCACATATTGAACTCAAAACATTACAAAAATTTATTCAAATGCCCATTCAAAATTCCAATTAAATAACTTAAAAAATGAGTAAAACAGAGTTCAAAATAGTTGTAATTATTATTCAATAAACTCAGTACCTCATTTATTTGAAGAGTAAAATTAAGCCATAAAATTGCAAACTGAAATTTAGGAGGTTTTGTTTGCTTGTTTTAAATAATCACATAGTGGGGAAAATCTTTTAGCATATCATAAAAACTCAGAAGCATAAGACAAAATACACTGACAAATTTATCACATAAAACTAAGATCTTCATTATAAAAGGGTAATAAAGCACTTTGAACAAATTTTTTAAATAAAAATACAAACTAGGAAGTAACATTCATAAAGCATATGACAAAAAACAATTTTTAATTTGCAAAGAGCTCAATGATATTCTTTAAATTTAAAAATATATAATATGACAAGAATAAGCAATTACTCAAAGGAGAAACTTAAAAATGGTCAGCAATCATGAAAAGATGTTCTTTCTTATAATAAAAAGAGATGAAAATTAAAGCAACTATATACCATACCAGTAGACTGGCAAAGGTGGAAAATATCAAAGATCTGGATTGAGAAGGGAATAGAAAATCAGGCACTTATGATCTGCTGATGAAAATTTTGATTAATATGCCCTTACTGGAAACCATTTTGACTGGTACCCAAGCAGGAAGGCAAGGAAGAAGGGAGGGAAAAAAGAGAGAAAGGAAAGAATATGTGTTCTCTCTTAAATGTTATATAGGATAAATAAGACAATATCCTGCAAGCATTAAAAGTAATATAGAATCTTTCTTGTCATGAAAAAAATGCTCAAAATCAGTATAAATATATTACATATATTAATGTACAGTATATTTAGTGCAATTCCAATTTCATAAAACAACGTGTAGGAACATATATATGTATGTAGGCATTCATAAGAGATATCAAACCATTTTCATCAATAGATTACCAGTGGTTATCCCTTGGTGAAGTAATTCCTTATGGTTATTTTCATATTAATCTTTATACTTCTCTAACTGCTTTCATTTACTTTAGTTACTTTTCAGCTTTACTTTTTTTTTTTTTAGTTTTTTATTTTTTTAATTTTAAAATCTTTAATTCTTACATGCGTTCCCAAACATGAACCCCCCCTCCCACCTCCCTCCCCATAACATCTTTCTGGGTCATCCCCATGCACCAGCCCCAAGCTTGCTGCATCCTGCGTCAGACATAGACTGGCGATTCAATTCTTACATGATAGTATACATGTTAGACTGTCATTCTCCCAAATCATCCCACCCTCTCCCTCTCCCTCTGAGTCCAAAAGTCCGTTATACACATCTGTGTCTCTTTCCCTGTCTTGCATACAGGGTCGTCATTGCCATCTTCCTAAATTCCATATATATGTGTTAGTATACTGTATTGGTGTTTTTCTTTCTGGCTTACTTCACTCTGTATAATCGGCTCCAGTTTCATCCATCTCATCA
Source organism: Ovis canadensis (assembly GCF_042477335.2). NCBI lineage: Eukaryota > Metazoa > Chordata > Mammalia > Artiodactyla > Bovidae > Ovis > Ovis canadensis. The sequence goes on from NC_091264.1 coordinate 53,535,941, forward strand.
GAACTGATTCAAATGAATTCTTTTTAACGGCTGAGTAATACTCCATTGTGTATATGTACCACAGCTTTCTTATCCATTCATCTGCTGATGGACATCTAGGTTGTTTCCATGTCCTGGCTATTATAAACAGTGCTGCGATGAACATTGGGGTACATGTGTCTCTTTCCATTCTGGTTTCCTTGGTGTGTATGCCCAGAAGTGGGATTGCTGGGTCATAAGGTAGTTCTATTTGCAATTTTTTAAGGAATCTCCACACTGTTCTCCATAGTGGCTGTACTAGTTTGCATCCCCACCAACAGTGTAGGAGGGTTCCCTTTTCTCCACACCCTCTCCAGCATTTATTGCTTGCAGATTTTTGAATCACAGCCATTCTGACTGGTGTGAAGTGGTACCTCATTGTGGTTTTGATTTGCATTTCTCTAATAATGAGTGATGTTGAGCATCTTTTCATGTGTTTGTTAGCCATCCGTATGTCTTCTTTGGAGAAATGTCTATTTAGTTCTTTGGCCCATTTTTTGATTGGGTCGTTTATTTTTCTGGAATTGAGCTGCATACGTTGCTTGTATATTTTTGAGATTAGTTGTTTGTCAGTTGCTTCATTTGCTATTATTTTCTCCCATTCATATGACAAACCCACAGCAAACATTATCCTCAATGGTGAAAAATTGAAAGCATTTCCCCTAAAGTCAGGAACAAGACAAGGGTGTCCACTTTCACCACTACTATTCAACATAGTTCTGGAAGTTTTGGCCACAGCAATCAGAGCAGAAAAAGAAATAAAAGGAATCCAAATTGGAAAAGAAGTAAAACTCTCACTGTTTGCAGATGACATGATCCTCTACATAGAAAACCCTAAAGACTCCACCAGAAAATTACTAGAGCTAATCAATGAATATAGTAAAGTTGCAGGATATAAAATCAACACACAGAAATCCCTTGCATTCCTATACACAAATAATGAGAAAGTAGAAAAAGAAATTAAGGAAACAATTCCATTCACCATTGCAACGAAAAGAATAAAATACTTAGGAATATATCTACCTAAAGAAACTAAAGACTTATATATAGAAAACTATAAAACACTGATGAAAGAAATCAAAGAGGACACTAATAGATGGAGAAATATACTATGTTCATGGATCGGAAGAATCAATATAGTGAAAATGAGTATACTACCCAAAGCAATTTACAAATTCAATGCAATCCCTATCAAGCTATCAGCCACATTTTTCACAGAACTAGAACAAATAATTTCAAGATTTGTATGGAAATACAAAAAACCTCGAATAGCCAAAGCAATCTTGAGAAAGAAGAATGGAACTGGAGGAATCAACTTGCCTGACTTCAGGCTCTACTACAAAGCCACAGTCATCAAGACAGTATGGTACTGGCACAAAGACAGACATATAGATCAATGGAACAAAATAGAAAGCCCAGAGATAAATCCACACACATATGGACACCTTATCTTTGACAAAGGAGGCAAGAATATACAATGGAGTAAAGACAATCTCTTTAACAAGTGGTGCTGGGAAAACTGGTCAACCACTTGTAAAAGAATGAAACTAGATCACTTCCTAACACCGCACACAAAAATAAACTCAAAATGGATTAAAGATCTAAATGTAAGATCAGAAACTATAAAACTCCTAGAGGAGAACATAGGCAAAACACTCTCAGACATAAATCACAGCAGGATCCTCTTTGATCCACCTCCCAGAATTCTGGAAATAAAAGCAAAAATAAACAAATGGGATCTAATTAAAATTAAAAGCTTCAGCTTTACTTTAAAAACTGAGTCTTTTAAATAACCAGTGTGCTTCAAATTTAAATAAAACTATTTTTTAGATTTGACTCATCCAATAAGATGGGAGGAAATGTTTAATAATGTAGCAATTGATTTATCACATATATAAAATTACCTAAAAACATGTATTCTCTGAACAATTCTTCTATTAAGTTCATTTTCTTCAGTCCTCTGCCTCTTCAGAAAAGAGAGAGGAAAAACAAAAAGAAGGAAGCATTTGATAATATTCCAAATATGAAAGAATATTTCATGTTCTTTTCAGTGGTTTTAGTAACTGAACTGCATTTTGGGTCAATACTCCTTTTGATATTTAAGAAGAGACCAATTAGAAGGAAACTTTAATAGCTCATCACCATGTTTAGCGTATCATTAGTGTCCAAGCAAAACAAAGCATTTGTCATGGCATGCAAAGGAAAGGAAAGAGGTGTAAGAAAGCAAGACAATAAACATTTATCCTGAGTAGGTGGATTGGAAAACCATGAGAGATTCTGAAGCAGAGATAAAATCAGAAAACAGTTGAAAAAACCAAAGTCACGAACGATAGTACAGGATGGATTTGGAGGAGTAGTCTGAAAGAATAGTTTCAATAAAGTAAAACATTTATAAATCAGCATTTACAGCCAGTATTCATTCATTCATCCCTTGGTCCAGATCCAACCAGATATTATCTCCAGGTGCAATATTTGGCACTGAGATGAAAATTAAAATGAAATATTTATTGGTGCCTTAATATTATCGTAGTCTTATTCCAATTATGACCCAGGTTAGTTTCTATCTAAGTGCTATACGATGCTAAATCCTGATCTCCCTAAAATACAAGAAATGTCATCATAGAGATCTTGTTGTCTTGTGTCAAGTCTCAGAGGCTGGCTGTCTTTGATGTTAGTGTCTGGCAATATCAAACTCTTTAAATATTTAGGTGAACCTGGATTATTTTTACTTTGAGGTAAATTTAACCAGTATGGCAGATAATGATTCTTGCAAACATCAGACACTTCAAAAAATAGACACTGTATATGACCAGTCATTTAAAACACTTAATACTTTCACCTAGCCACTCTAATTCTTATGATGTAGGTGCGTAAAGACTTATTTACAAACTCCAGTACAAGATTGCTTTTGACAGGGAGAAAAAAAGATATGAAAGCATGTTAAGTGCCCGAACAAGAACAGTCCAGATAAAGAAATTTGGATTCAAACATTCTGTGTCATCATTAAACTCCACTGAAGTTATTCTTCTTTAAAATTTTGATTTTCAGAAACAACTTGTGTATCACTAGGATAAAGCAGTGCCATGGATCCCTGTATGGCTATGCCTTTGCAATGTCTGATAATCACAAGCTGACATCCGTTCTATGTTCCACATGGAAAGAGATGACAAGTGTGGCTGGTATTTATGACTATGACTGAACGCCCTCAGATCTGCTACACAGGACGGCATGAGTAATCTTTACCATGTTACTCCTGTTGTTTTGTGCCTCCTTCACTTAGGGTTTTGATCTAAGAATACCCTCCTGGCCCTTCTTTCCTAGTTGGTCACACTGAATAACCAATCATAAAAGATCTCAGATTGGTCCATGTTTTAAAGTGAGTTTTGGGGATGTTTAGGTACATGTTAATACCAAAAAAAAAAAAAAACTGTGTGTGATTCAAGCTGTCATACTGTGATGCCTGCTTATAAAGGGCATGTGTACGGAGTGGTCTTGATATTGTTCCAAAGGCTGTCATCACATTATCTAGGTCATACTACAAGCAATGTACTTAAAAACTGTTCACTCCTAAGTTTTGGATAAAGAAGATATTTTAATCTGAAATTGATCATAAGTCTACAAAAAGTATAGTAGAATTGCATATGCCATATTATTGATCATGATCCAAAAGAGATCATTTTCTCTGTCATGGAAAGTATAAGTAACTGAGAAGCCTTACTTAAAATTTAATACTTTCTAAGGTCAGAGGATGAGCATATTGATTATGACTGGCTGCTTCTTAAAGAAATAATTCCATCATAAACTTCTGATGCAAAGTTTTGAGTCAATTATTTGGAACACAAATTTCCAGACAATCTAGCTTCTGGAGGTAGTTCTGTTTACTTAGTTCGGTTCAAGGATTCCACTTTACCTTTGCCACTTCTTCTCATTCAAGCAACTGATATGATTACAGCCCTAGCACAGACTAGGTGACATACTTTAGTGAAGTATTGAAAGAGACTTACCTAGTTCCTCAGTCACTCCAAATTTAACAACTGTTAGATTTCTAACAGGAAGCTGTTTTAAGTCTTGCCTTGACCAGGGTTCTCTCCCTGGGTCAGGAAGGTCCCCTGGAGAAGGAAATGGCAACCCACTCCAGTACTCTTGCCTAGAAAACCCCATGGATGGAGAGGGCTGGTAAGGGGGGGTCGCAAAGAGTCGGACGCGACAGAGTGAATTCACTTCACTTTGATTGGTTCTAGACTTCTTGGGGAAAGAACAATATGGAAACAGTATACCAGATTTGAGTACAACTTACTTCTCTGTGGCCCTTGAGACTCAGTTTCCCCATTTGACAATGACATAAGGAGTCATAAGGATTAAGTGAGGATGTGCTGAATAAATTGTAACAACTACATTAGTATTCATTATTATTTCCACTTTGTCACGTATTTGGGGTTCCCAGGTGGCAACAGTGGTAAAGAACCTGTCTGCCAATGCAGGTTAGACATAAGAGACATGGGTTCAATCCCTGGGTCTGGAAGATCCCTTGGAGGAGGGCATGAAAACCCACTCCAGTATTCTTGCCTGGAGAATTCCATGGACAGAGGAACCCGGTGTGCCACAGTCCATAAGGTCACACAGAGTTAGACACGACTGAAGTGACTTAGCATGCACACACACATATCTTTGGGTAGGCATGGCATTGATAGTGAAACCTCAGCAGAACTATTAAAAACATCTCTTCTAGAACCATGAGGTCCAGTTCTCTTGCCTCCATATACAATCATTTCAGCTATCTATTACTGCATAAAATGGCACCAAATGAGGAACTCAACAAGCATTTTACTTGCTCACAATTCTATGGGTCACTATTTAGAACTAGATTTTAAGATATACAAGAGGACAGGCAAATATGGGGATCTGGAGTTCTACGTTTGAACACTAGAAATATTAAAGGTTCATAACATCAAATTGCTGGAGCAGGAAATGGCAACCCACTCCAGCACTCTTGCCTGGAAAATTGCGTGGATGGAGGAGCCTGGTGGGCTACAGTCCATGGGGTTGCGAGGAGTCAGACACGACTGAATGACTTCACTTTCACTTTTCACTTTCATACATTGGAGAAGGAAATGGCAACCCACTCCAGTGTTCTTGCCTGGAGAATCCCAGGGACAGAGGAGCCTGGTGAGCTGCCATCTATGGGGTCACACAGAAATGGACACGACTGAAGTGACTTAGCAGCAGCAGCAACATCAAATTGCAAGCAAAGACCACCATCCTATACTCTGGTCTTTCTTTTAACTTGGAGGGCATTGTGGGTCCAAAATACAATACAGTCAGCTCCAGTGCAGAAGTAGGTGGGTTCACAAAGGTTACCATGGTATTTACTGTTTGCAGTTTCATGAAAGAACAAAAACTTAAAAGAGAAATGGGGTAGCAGGACATTCTTTCTCTCATCAAGTTCAGAGAGGTGAGTCAGTTTCTGTTCCCCGAATCGGGGGCTCTCTTCTCCTCCTTTACCCACATTCTCGCCAAAGGTCCCACTAACACTCTTAGTGAGAGTAACTCCATGGGAAGCGCAGACAATGGCAGACTTGGTGGACTGCCCTTTTACTCATCATGTTACAGGAAGAAATTCCACCATTCTTTTGGTGGCATGCTGCTTAGAAGGTGATTTTCATTAAATCGTAAAATGTCAGACATTAGTATGGAGGAGGGTCAGCCTGCAGGGAGAGGGGATGAGTCAGATTTATTATTCACTGAGCAACAAGCTGACAGCCCTTCTCTTAGAGAAGACTATAAAAGAAAGCCAAAAGTTCATATTGTATATAAAGCCACTCTCATTTCTCCCTTGACCAATCAACGTAAATCCATTTACACCTCCCTTCAAAGTGCACCATGAAACTATTGGGGCATTTGTGAAGAGGAAGGCCTGGAGAGGACTTTTCCAAGCTCGTGTTTAGTGTCTAACAGTGAATGCTGGGTATTCTCTTAAATATCGTTTTTCAAGTTTAAAACCATTTGTTTTAGAAATGCAGCAGGATAGAAATCATTTCAAGAACATTTAAATAAGACCATTCCTCGCTCATCAAGACACAAGATTCTGGTGGGCTCCTACTCTTAGGACCCGCAGTGAAGGAAAACCAAACTATAGTGATTTCTGAATCTTAGTTCAAGAAGTTTCTGGTCATACTGCTATTATTTGTCCCTCCCTCTTCTACCTGTTTGCCTTGACTTAGAATCCACTCCTTCCTGGAAGGTTTCTGGGCCCCTAGCTGGGTGAGCTCCCCCTCCTATAGACTTGTTACATCACCCTGAACTTGAGTCCATCAAAACTCCTGCTATACTCTGCTGTAATTATCCATTTACTTCTCTGTCTCTCCAACTGAATGACCCCCTCTAAAAGCCAGACCAGGCTCTACCCACCACTGAATCCCCAGCACCTGGCACAGTATCTAGCACGGAGCAGTTACGTAATGTTGGTTGAATTAATTAATCATCTTTCGATAGCACCATCCTATTAGACCTTGACCACATCCTTGTGATTAACTCAGTGACCTGTGTCATGGCTGAACCATGGCCAGATCTCCTCTAAAGACCCATTGGTCTTCTCTCCACGCTAGACTACATCAATATCAGTAACACATAGAGTAATCTAGACAACATTCTATTCACTTTGTCTTTGTGCCGTGAAAGCATAATGCTCGGGACTTTCAGAAGCACAGAGAGCTGGAGTAGAAAGGGCCCTAGAGACTTCTCTCGTTGTCCAGCTGCAGCCTTTTACCCAAATGAAACCAATCCAGAGGAAAGTGACTGGGAGTAGACCTTGGGTTAGAACTCAAGTCCATCAGGGCCTCTCAGTTTTCTTAGCTTTGACAGAAAGGTACCAAAGAACAATACTGGATTCATAAACGCACCTCTGCCAAATTTGGGCCTTTATCCCAAGCCTGTTAATGATATGCAAGCAAGGGAATTTGAAAAAGAACACCATTTTCCATTCATCTTTCTGTTCTGGCCCCCACGTGCTGAAAGTGGAAACCATTTGGTGGAGGCTACAGAGGTGACAAGAGATTCACGATGATACAGTTCTGCATCGGCACGCCACAGGCTTATCAATAATATCTTACTTAACACACTGTCACAGAATTTTCCTTCATTGCCACCTCGGCCGCTACTGTAACACTCCATAAGAAATAATGCCATCTGTTAAAATACACAAGGCAGGGAAACGCAGCTGCTGTCATCACACAAAGATGGAATTAACCAACACTAGGCAATTACTTTCTTTTTACATTTCACAATTAGAATTTTAGTCTTGCTTTATTTGTATCACCAAAGTCACCACAACACTGCGCCTGTTGAAGTAACAACACGGCTCTCTTGGTGAAAACATGGAGGAGGAGGAGTTTAGTTGGGGATAATGGTAATTGTCACTCTGTTGCCTTTTTTATAAATATTTTTACAATTCCGTTGGGCCATGTTAATTATAGGTAGCAGTACTAAGACAATGGATTCATACCTAGCATTCACATTGAGGCTCTCCTAGTCCTCAACTAAAGACCAAAAAAAATTGCCAAGTGAGGTTTATAGCTGACGAGATGACCATTACACTACACATTCAAGATCCTTTTTTCTTTATCTCTCTTTGGTAGCAGAAGATTTAATGGAGAAGGAAGGGCCCTGGCTTATAGGAGACAGGTTTCTCATTTGAACAAAGATGAAATTCTGCCTCTCTGCTTTTATTCCATTCACTGGAAGGGAGCAGATTGCTGGCTGACTAACAGAAGGGTGGACCTATTCAGAGCTTAACTGTTGAGCTAACTCTTCAAAAAGCTGTAAGAGATCAACAATTGCCTTGGCCATACTCCATTATGAGAGTGTTAGCAAGCTGGTGTTTCTTTCTTTGATGCATTTTTTCATGGAAATTATATGCTGTATTTTCTAGGGGCAGAGCTATAGGCAAAACCTGTCTTAACTGGTTTCCTGATGGGCAGAGTTCCCTTATAGAGTAGAGCAAAATCGGTGGATGTAACAAAGGGTTAAAATCGTCAGCTTTTCTCCAACTTCTGTGACTGTTTATGAATCACTCAAAGAGACCACATAACAATGATGCCACAGATGTGAAAATATCTAAATACTTGTTAACTTGAGGCTCGAGAGGAATCCTCAGATTTCCACCCTTCTCATGCTACCCTTCATAACTCTTTCAGTGCAGTTTCCATCCATTTGTTTTCAAAGATCTTTCACAGTTATCTGGTTCATAAACGGAATGAACCATATACCAGTTCATAGGTAGAAGGGCTCTCAAAGCTCCTGGTAGAAACACTTATTCCACTTTGCTGCTGCTGCTGCTAAATCACTTCAGTCGTGTCCGACTCTGTGTGACCCCATAGATGGCAGCCCACCAGGCTCCCCCATCCCTGGGATTCTCCAGGCAAGAACACAGGAGTGGGTTGCCATTTCCTTCCCCAATACATGAAAGTGAAAAGTGAAAGTGAAGTCGCTCAGTCGTGTCCAACCCTCAGCGACCCCATGGACTGCAGCCTTCCAGGTTCCTCCATCCATGGGATTTTCCAGGCAAGAGTACTGGAGTGGGGTGCCATTGCCTTCTCCACTTTAAGTTCACTCTAAACTCTGCAGTCAAGGCATATGCCTTTTGTAGCAAAGCTATTTAATAAATAGCATACACTAGGTGAGTGCATGCCTGTGTGCTAAGTCGCTTATTGTGTTCGACTCTTTGCGACCCTATGGACTATAGCCCTCCAGGCTCTTCTGTCCATGGGGATTCTCCAGGTAAGAATGCTAGAGTTGGTTGCCATACCCTCCTCCAGGGGATCTTCCTGACCAGGGATCAAACCAGTGTCTCCTGTAGCTCCTGTATTGCAGGTACTGAGCCACCAGGGATTAGCTGAAGGAATCTGCAAGCTTTGCGGAAGTCAAGTTCAAATACAGATTTTTGAAAAAATAAAATATATATTTGAGCTTGACTTCCCAAAGCCTGCAGGTTCCTTCAGCTAAGACCACCCCTTATCTTTTTGGATGCCCCATCAGGCATCACAGTGTCATCAGTAAGAAATGTTCAATGTTTATGGACAAGCAGCTTCAGACTTTAAAAGCTAAGGTGTTTCCACTTTGAAATTATATATGGTAGCCAGTAGGTTTCTCAGTTGAAGTAGAGTAGAGGAAGGGTACCTGACAGAATCCATCTCACAAATGAAATGTGTCTAAATTCATCACACAAACACATGGATTTTTCTTGGCTCTATGGACCAAAATCTTGACAGACACAATGATGTCTGGTATGTGATTACATGAAAAAAAAATTTTATCACAGACTGCAAGCCTCCTCAGATCCTCAAATACAAGGGATGCTACTTAGAAAGAAACTGCAATCTGTAAACATAATCCACGATCAAGGGTCTCAAAGTCACAAAACAGCACTACTACATTTCCGATTACTAATTCAGTCAGGCACTACCAGCACTCACTCCAGTGAAGACCAAGCAGACAGAGGAAGCCTCTAGACCAAGCTTGTCTGCATTTTATACCACAGCCATGTGTCTGGACAACCTTCAGTTCTAAAAGATGCTATTTCTGTTTGTAGCATGATTTATAAAAAAAGAGAAAAGATGATGTGTTAGGCATTACACTAATATTTTCAATTAGTTTAGCACTAATATTAATAGTATGATCATTAATAATTTGTGCCTTTACCGGCCAGTGGCAGATCCAAAATCAGGGTTCAGTCACAACGTTGAGCTCCTGTATTTTATTACCTTTTTTTTTCTGCTGTTTAGTCGTTAAGTCATGTCCAACTTTTTGTAACCCACGGACAGTAGCAGCCTGCCAGCTTCCTTAGTCTGTGGGATTTCCAAAGCAAGAATGCTGGAGTGGGTTGCCATTTCCTTCTCCAGGGAATCTTCCCTACCCAAGGATCGAACCCACGTCTCCTCTTGGTAGGCAGATTCTTTACCACTGAGCCATCTGTGATATTGATCCTGGGAAACAAGTCAACTGGTCTAGTGTTCAACCAACATAATGCTACTGAAAAGCCTTAGCATTTACATCTTAGGCTAGATCGAAGAGACAATTCTCTTTAAGCTACAATTTAATGAAAATTAAATAGAAAATCACTATTCTTCAGACAATAAATTCATGCTATACCACTATTTTAAAGTGATTTCTACCTCTCTATAAAGAAGGAATCAAGATAATAATTAGAATTTTTTGAAATAAAAAAGTGAGATTCGCTAAAAGTTCTTTTCTGAGCCATGCTCTAAAGAATGTACAGCAATGGTGAAAGTGCATAGTTAAGAAGCTAAAGAGAAAGCAAAGATTATTTTTCCCCATGCAATGCATAAGACGAGATTTTTGGGGTCTCAAAGAGGAAAATATATACACAATCTGTTCAAACCACCCAATTTCTCATTTAATCCCCTACTTCCCCATCTCATACTAGCTCTTCATTTCTAAAAAAAATCCCTTGCCTTTCCTATCTTCCTACTGTTGTTCTCTTTTGGGTCCCATAGACTTGTTATATATCCACAGCAAGACTCAAGTTCTCACAGACATTTAGCATAATCATTTCACATAACATATGAACATTGCTCAAAGCTGCACACAGGGGAGAAGCATATACAAACCATTCTCCCCTTGATCCAAAGCAATAATTGGAAAGAAACCTCCAAGTGTGAATGAAATAAAGTCTTTCCCACTTTAGAGTTTAGATTTCCTCAGATATAACGGCTTTATTTTTTTCCATTCCAACTATTTCACTAAAAATGAGCGCCTTTATGTAAGTAAAAAAGCAGAAAAGAATAATCTTAAACATGGATGTAAGAGATTCGGACTTCAGCTATAATTCTACCTGCACCCAAGTGTGATATGAAGTGGTAAATAAGACACAACTTAGACGAGCTTAAGACTTTAGTGTTAGCTGGAGTCTCACCTACTCCTACACGTGAGCACATACCAGATGGTTCCATGGCAGTCAGGAGGCTTGAAATGAAGCTATCATTTAGTCTGCAGCTGGAATACACAGTATTGCCCACTTAAAAAAGATGCTCATTTATTCCAATGGATCCCATGTAAAAGGATTAGATCTCACAGGACATGCACTTTTACATTTTTCAAGTTTCTAAGACGTTTTAAACCTAGTGAACAGCACTCTCTCCCCATCACTTTCAAAACCAAATTGAAATATTCCGTTTGACTATGTGTATGATAATTTCTTTATACTCCATGAGATTTATATGGGCTCTTAGGTTAGACTTGGCATCAATGTGTCATCATGTTTTCATGTTTGTCTCGCATTGTTATAATTACAAGTATAGCAGCCAGTTTGCCAAAGTCTATGTGAAGGTTTACATAAATTTCAATCTACCATCAATTACTCCAGCATTTTCTCAGAGTTTCAGCAATCTCCTCACTAACTTTGTATCAGTTTGGCTTATCCTAACTATTGACTGGGTTTCATCCTAGGCATATGCAATCACAGCCATATTTATGCAATATTTTAAATTTTTTATTAAATTATTCAGCCACTGAAAACTGTTACCCATGTAGTCCCACTTATTCCTCTTTAGAGTCCTAAAAGGATATAAAACAAGACAATAACTTAATTCATACATGATTCTGCTCAACTAATCTTCCCATATGTTTAACATAAAGGAAGCCTTTAACCTAGGTAAATAAGCACCTAAAAAACAGAGTATAGAAATGAAACATAAGTAGCTTATTGTTCTTTAGTTGTTAAGTCATGTCTGACCCTTTGCAGCTCCATGGACTGTAACCCACCAGGCTCTTCTGTTCATGGGATTTCCCAGGCAAGATTACTGGAGTGGGTTGCCACCTCCTTCTCCAAAGGATCTTCCTGACCCAGGAATTGAACCTGTGTCTCCTGCATTGTACACAGATTCTTTACCACTGCGCCACCAGAGAAGCCCAGTGTAGGTGATGGAAAGTTTCCAAATCTCCTAGTCCTGCCAATATATTACTTATATAACAGTATGCAGATGAATTAACAAAAATACATGCAGGCTTCCTAAAGGAAATAATTTCCTTCTCTGTCACTACCTAGAAACTATCTTCAGTACCTCCTAAATATTCACACCTACAGAAACATGCAATAAAAGGAATTAAAGGGGATCACCTCCTCGGTAGCTCAGACAGTAAAGAACCTGCCTGCAATGCAGGAGACCTGGGTTCAGTCCCTGGGTTGGAAAGATCTCCTGGAGAAGAGAATGGCTACCCACTCCAGTATTTTTGCCTGGAGAATTCCATGGACAGGGGAGACTGGAGGGCAACAAGCCATGGGGTCACAGAGTCAGACACGACTGAGCAACTAACAGTTTTATTCACTTTCATCTCTTACCCAACATTCTCTCCTAAAGAAGAAAGTGTGAGAAGAGGATTGAGAGAAAAGGACACAGTGAGAAAGAAGAAAAAGGGAAAAAAAACTTTTCCTTACAATTTTATTCTTCATCTTTTTTTAAAGACTTCGACTTGGGCATCTTGGAATTAAGCTTGTGCCATGGGAAATTTCTGAATATCATAGTACAATCCACATTGAAAGTATAAATTTTCTGTAAATTTTGCGAAGCAAACTCCCGAGAAGAAGGGACTATATATGATTAGCATTCGTGTTACCTAGCCCAGTCATTATGCTAAGGAAAAGGCCTAATCCCAATTTAAATTATCAGCATGTTTGTGCCCCATTGTGTAAATCAAAAAGAGAAGCTACAGTTTTGAAAGAATTTTCAGGTCTTGTCCTCCCCTGAACAATTGAAGGAAGTTCTCTTTCCAGAAGTTCTAATAGAAATACAAGGTAAATCCAGAGCAGCAGGAACTCTGCATAGTCTGTCTATAAACACAGCTCCACACAATAGCCTTAGAAGCCTTCTCAGCTACAAAGAGAAAAAATCAATTCCTTTTGTATATTCACTATCTTAATTTGCTTCCAGTTTTCACCAATATTGTTACAGTAGCTACATAACCTTACTGGCAATTGATTCTATAGCTTATTCTATATAAGTTCACTTTCTGGACTTCTCTGGATAGAATAAAGCAGGTGTTTCATGAAATTGTATATAATATAGTAGGTACCTAAAACTACACTTTTTGAATGCAGCAAAATAAATATACTATACAATTACTTTCCTTCATACCATGAAGACAGAGTTTACTTTAAATTGACTGATATGTGCCCATTTTAGGTATCTATTTTTCCCAATTGGCATAAGAATAAATACTAGAAAAGCTATGACTTTGGCTGATGCATAATGTGTTCCAAGTTATAAGTTACCAGGGCAAGGGGGCAAGTCTGTTGAGATCGGTGGATATATTTAGTCTTCCAAAGTATAGGAGTGGAGCCAGCAGGAAATCACAGCAAAGAGTCTCCAGGAATCTGCTTTCTTCTGCAGCATAGCAAGGTTAACCTGTCTCACACGATAGCACCTGGCTATCATGCTAGAGAGATGAATAAGATTGTTGCCTGCCCTGAGAGAAATACATGAAAACATACAGGCTTATAAAACAGAGTCACTTGGAAATTTGGAGCTGATTATTGTAAGAAATGGTTTATATTTTAAATTCAGCATCAAAAGCCACACAGGTGGCGATTGGAATTTTAGGCTGCAAGAATGTAAAAAGAAATAGTGGAAGGAGGTGTAAGAAAAGCAGCTTTAATAAAGTAAAAAGGAAGGAGAGGGAATGGAGACGGGGCAGGTTCCTCTCAACCTCACCTTCTATCATTTTCCAGAGACAGAGTAAGTCAATTATGGACCACAGCATCACCTAATACAATTCTATTCCCTGGCTGACCTTCTCTGAACACACTTTCCTGCAGGATGTCTTGACAAGTTGCCCTGTACATCAGCAGAAAAAAACTTTCATTACCTGTAGATCCAGAGAAGCTCATTAAAAACACACCGAGTGTAGCACAGAGATGTAAATTATTTTAAAACTCTCAGAATTTTCTCTTCTCTCTCAAAGATTACGGATCAATTATTAAGCTTTGCCACAGAAAAGTGGATCATAGTATCTGTTAGCATATCACAGTTTTATCAAGCAGCCAGTCATTATCCACAACAAAGGACACAAGTTTCTGACCACACTAAACCAATTATCATCTTGGAAGGAAGAAGCAGGGAAAGGAAGGGAGACAGGAAAGGAAACAAAAGGAGATTAAAAACTATTTACTGGCAAATAAAGAAAATTTTAACAATAATTAATAAACCAACATTTACTGCACTAATTAATATCTCCTAGAGGGATCTAAATGTGTTTATATCAGTTTAATATTGTCTGATATGATAAGAAAATAGCCGCATATCTAACATCAAAAGCATTTCTTTCTTCCTTCTCTTCCTCCCTTACTGTAGCAAGTGCATGATGAGCACATGAAGGAAGGTAGAATAATTCATTAGTTTGTCTCCCACAGCTTCGTATCTTCAACATTTTTTTTGAATAAATACAAAGTCATAAATTAGCTTGTAGCAAAACAGAATTAATTGAATGTCTTAAATAGGATCATCAAACCAAGGTCTGAGTCAATTTATCTGCCTAAGATTTTGCTAATGTAGTTTCAGCTCATTAGGGCAAGAGTTGATGCTAAGGATGGGATATTATTATACACAGAAAGGGAAAATATAAGATCAGGGAAATCTGACTTGCTGTTTCCACAAGAGAATTTCTCGCAGGTTATCTGACATTTGCTACAAATCATAAAACAGCTCCCCTTCAAACAATAATCCATGATTGAAAAAAAAATGAAGATGCTTTCATAGACTCTGAAGATATTTACACATATACTGGCACTGAGAAAGCTCTGCCCTTCATTCTCTCAAAAGCCCTTGCCAGAAAATGTCTTAGAAACACTGCATGGAACAATTGTCTGTGTGTGTGTGTGTGTGTGTGTGTGTGCGCGCGCGCGCGCACAAGTGCATGCACGATAGCAAAACACATATATATAATAAAATATATTTATGGAAAAGCAAAATACACTCTACATGTGTGTATTATACATAAACAGAGAGGGAGGCCTTATTCTGATTATTTCTTTAGGAAATAAATTTTCCAGGTGTCCAAGTGAAACAAGAGTAATTGTACACAGTAAGAAAGACACGCAGCAAAGTTGTGGGGGAGGGGGATTTCCCCTGCATTTCTAGTAACAGAATCAATAACACTCTGTGAATCTTCCAGCGAAAAGGCTTCCCCACAGGAGAAGTTACAACAGTCGCTGAGCAGCCTGCCTGACCCGGGTCAGGCAACAATTGCACAAATGCCTGGTTCTGCTCCATCCCCACATTTCATTAATGTGAGCTCTCTCCTCACAGACAAGATAACACGATCTTGGCAGAATGACTTGCAATAAGTCACAATAAATTGAGGAAAATCAAACTGTTAGACTAAGACTTAAGTAATATTAGTTGGGCCCAAAGACACCAGATTAGATTTTGATTAGATTTTTTTCCATTTGGTTAATCCAAAGACTAAAGAATCCATATAAATGGAGCAAAACATCATCAGGGTTGCATAACTGGAATAAAATGTTCAAAAGTAGTTAAAATTCTGGCTTGGTAGACAAATGATGTTACCTATTAGACTTGACCATCGTCAACCTAAGCTATCAATCAGCTCAGTGCTTATCACAGTGTCACCATCATCCAGAGAATGGTGGCATCCATAATACATACAGGTTTGTTGAGAGGTTTAAAATAGAGGATGTATTCAAAGCACTTGGGCTTCCCAGGTGATGCTAGTGGTAAAGAATCCACCTGTCAGAGATGTCAGAGATGCAGATTTGATTCCTGCATCCAGGAGATCCCCTGGAGGAGGGCATGGCAATCCATTCCACTATTCTTGCCTGGAGAATCCCAGGGACAGAGGAGCCTGGAAGGCTACAGTCCAGTCCATAGGGTTGCAGAGTCAACACAACTGAAGCAACTTAACACTCACGATTCAAAGCACTTAACATGAGACACATACATAATAAGCACTTGACACATGTCAGCTACACTATTTTTATTATTATTTACTAAATAATTCTCATTTCACTTAGCCTTTTCAAATACCCTATGATGGTACAACAGAACCATTGTTAAGTGCTCCTTGTAACTTTAAACACAACAACAAATATAAAACTCAACTGGTTTTAAAAATCAGGTTTAAAACAACCTAACTTGATAGAATTTATGTTTCTCTTCTGCTGATGCTGAAAAACTAATGGCCAAAGCAGCTCCATTTACCAGAGATATGCAACATGTTCAACTTTACAACACATATACTAGGCACAGCCTAGTATTTTCTTAGTTTAAGCATGCTGTATTTTGCAATAATAAAAATAAAATATCCAAAAATATAAATATACATTAATATTGTTGTTGTTTAGTTGCTAAGTCATGTCCGACTCTTTTGCAATCCCACGGACCAGAGCTGGCCAGGCTCCTCCTGTCGGTGGGATTTCCCAGGCAAGAATACTAGAGTGGGTTGCCATTTCCTTCTCCAGAGGATCTTCCCAACCCAGGATCAAACCCACATCTCCTGCATTGGCAGGCAGTTTCTTTACCACTAAGCCACTAGAGAAGCCCTATGTATTTACAGAGAGCTAAACATACATGGAAAGCAAAAATGAAACTCAAGAAATACCTGGAGTAACAGGCAAATTTGACCATGGAGGACAGAATGAAGCACAGCAATGGCTATTAGAGTTTTGCCAAGAGAACGCACTGGTCATAGCAAATAGCCTATTCCAACAACACAAGAGAAGACTGTACACATGGACATCACCAGATGGTCAATATGAAAATCAGATTGATTATTTTCTTTGCAGCCAAAGATGGTGAAGCTCTATACAGTCAGCAAAAACAAGACCAGGAGCTGGCTGTGGCTCAGATCATGAACTCCTTATTGCCAAATTCAGACTTAAACTGAAGAAAGTAGGAAAAACAACTAGACCATTCAGGTATGACCTAAATCAAATCCGTTATGATTATACAGTGGAAGTGAAAACTAGATTCAAGGGATTAGATCTGATAGACAGAGTGCCTAAAGAACTATGGATGGAGATTCGTGACATTGTACAGGAGGCAGGGATCAAGATCATCCCCGAGAAAAAGAAATGCAAAAAGGCAAAATGGCTTTCTGAGGAGGCCTTACAAATAGCTGAGAAAATAAGAGAAGGGAAAAGCAAAGGAGAAAAGGAAAGATATACCCATTTGAATGCAGAGTTCCAAAGAATAGCAATGAGAGATAAGAAAGCCTTCCTCAGTGATCAATGCCAAGAAATAGAGGAAACAATAGAATGGGAAAGACTAGAGATTGCTTCAAGAACATTAGGGATACCAAGGAAACATTTCATGAGAAAATGGGCTCAATAATGGACAGAAATGGTATGGACCTAACAGAAGAAGAAGATATTAAGAAGAGGTGGCAAGAATACACAGAAGAACTATACAAAAAAGATCTTCATGACCCAGATAATCATGATGGTGTGATCATTCACCTAGAGCCAGACATTCCTGGAATGTGAAGTCAAGTGGGCCTTAGGAAGCATCACTACGAATAAAGCTAGTGGAGGTGATGGAATTCCAGTTGAGCTATTTCAAATCCTGAAAGATGATGCTGTGATATGCCAGCAAATTTGGAAAACTCAGCAGTGGCCACAGGACTGGAAAAGGTCCGTTTTCATTCCAATCCCAAAGAAAGGCAATGCCAAAGAATGTTCAAACTACCACACAATTGCACTCATCTCACATACTAGTAAAGTAATGCTCAAAATTCTCCAAGCCAGGCTTCAATAGTACATGAACTGCTAACTTCCATATGTTCAAGCTGTATTTAGAAAAGGCAGAGGAACCAGAGATCCAGTTGCCAACATCCGTTGGCTCATTGAAAAGAGAGTTCTGGAAAAACACCTATTTCTGCTTTATTGACTATGCCAAAGCCTTTGACTGTGTGGATCACAACAAATTGTGGAAAATTCTGAAAGAGATGGGAATACCAGACCACCTAACCCACCTCTTGAGAAATCTGTGTGCAAGTCAGGAAGCAACAGTTCGAACTGGACATGGAACAACAGACTGGCTCCAAATATGGAAAGGAGTACGTCAAGGCTGTATATTGTCACCCCACTTATTTAACTCACATGCAGAGTACATCATGAGAAATGCTGGGCTGGAAGAAGCACAAGCTGGAATCAAGACTGTCAGGAGAAATATCAGTAACCTCAGATATGCAGCTGACACCACACTTATGGCAGAAAGTGAAGAACTAAAGAGCCTCTTGATGAAAGTGAAAGAGGAGAGTGAAAAAGTTGGCTTAAAACTCAACATTCAGAAAACGAAGATCATGGCATCTGGTCCCATCACTTCATGGGAAATAGATGGAGAAACAGTGGAAACAGTGTCAGACTTTATTTCGGGGGGCTCCAAAATCACTACAGATGGTGACTGCAGGCATGAAATTAAAAGATGTTTGCTCCTTGAAGAAAAATTATGACCAACCTAGACAGCATACTAAAAAGCAGAGACATTACTTTACCAACAAAGGTCCACCTAGTCAATGCTATGGTTTTTCTAGTAGTCATGTATGGATGCGAAAGTTGGACTATAAATAAAGCTGAGCACCGAAGAATTGATGATTTTGAACTGTGGTGTTGGAGAAGACTCCTGAGAGTCCCTTGGACTGCAGGGAGATCCAACCAGTCCACCCTAAAGAAAATCAGTCCTGAATATTCACAGGTAGGACTGATGTTGAAGCTGAAACTCCAGTCCTTTGGCCACCTGATGCAAAGAACTGACTCATTTGAAAAGACCCTGATGCTAGGAAAGATTGAAGGCAGGAGGAGAAGGGGATGACAGAGGATGAGATGGTTGGATAGCATCACTGACTCAATAGACATGAATTCTAGTAAACTCCAGGAGTTGGTGATGGACAGGGAGGCCTGGCATGCTGCAGTCCATGGGTCACAAAGAGTTGGACATGATTGAGGACTGAACTGAACTGAAACATATATGTGTATGTATAAATACATTCCTGTCATTTGAAAGCCATTATACAATCCCTAAGTATGGAATGCTTTCTATAACTATTATTTTCCATTTTATGCCCTTTTAAAACTGTGTTTTTCATATTTCTAGTTGAGTTGAAATTGTAACTAGTGCAAATTTCTAAAGTTCATACTCTGGTAGGGAAAGAGTGTTGCTGTTTGTAAGAATCAGAGATGACCTTGCCCTTGCTCTGGGGAAACCAAAGTTGTTCGTTCACGGTGAATTTATTCTTACGGCCAGCAAAAATATTTCTCTGGTGCTTCAGAGTCTCCTCTCTGGTACTATGAGTAGGCAACTTTGGTTAGTTGCTCCCACTCACATCTGAGCAGGGCTGCAATAATAGCAAATGGTCCTTGGAAATCACAGTCACATTAGGCTGCTGTTCAAATAGCTTTTAGGGTTGTGATAATAGGAGGCATTCCTAATAACTGGTGACTCTGCAAGACCCTGCCCAGAAGGCCTCCAAATGGCAGCACACAATTTAAATTTTAATCTGGAAACAGTGGAAATGATGAGATTCCAGCTGGGGACCTTCTGGTCTGAGGGCCAGTGTTCAGCCTCTCCATTAGATGCCCCAGAGGTTCGTTGAGTCGATGAGTGAATGCCCTTGCTCTTTTCACTCTTTCCCATGCTCAGTGACGTCTTCCACCCCACACCCCAGACAGAAGCAAGTTGCATTTCTTTGCTTCCACAGAGGCTTTATTGGAGCTGATGAAGCATTCCCATGTTGCTGCGATCCAACTAACGCATTTGTGCCTGACATGAGTGGCATGATAATTTCATCTTTCTGACACGTGATGACTTTCTAAACTTTTCTCCTTCCATGTGTTGGGTGGGCTTTGGGACATACGTACCCACTTTAATCTTCCAGTGAAAGCTGGCAGATGCATTCCATGGGCAGGAGGAAAGCACTTTAGTTTTTCCTACAATAAGCAATAACCTTTAGTATAATAACTCAACACAAGTTAAATAGCTAAAGGGAACATTAGTGGGACCCTGTAGGCATAGAAAAGAACAGCTGGCCATGTTACTAATCACTGCATGTCATTACTTGGGAAGTCCACTCCCAATTCTACTACTGACTTGTATTTCCCGAGTGTTTAGGCAGTATATCACACAACAGGATGAGAAAGTATCATAAGAGAACATTGGAGGCAAAACTCTAGATGTTGATATTTGGCAATGCCAGATTTGGTTTCCAGTGAGCAGAAAGGAAAAATATCTTACTCACTGAAAAGCTGGCAAGAAAATTTTGCCAAGACTCCTGTAATAGAAGAAAATTTTGGAAGACTCCTGTAATATCCCTCTTGTATCTCTGTCTAAATCATTTTTTAATAGGAAATTTTTTATCCCCACTCTATTACAAGGACTCCCAAGAATGGTGATTTGTCTCTCAGACTGAGTGTGAAATCTAACGAAAGGATGAACGTTAGTGCCTAGAAGCTGCTTCCACTGGGCTCCATTAGAAAACCCATTCCAGCACCCCAATACCCTTGGCAGCAGAACTGGAAAGTTGTTTTGATTAAAAAAAAAAAAACACATACACACAAACACACACAGGAGCAAATTTCTGCAAGGTGGAAATGGGAATAAAAACCAGTGTTTTGGAATTTTTTCTTTGCAGATAGTCATCAAATAAGGTACAATATTTGCTAACAGAGGGTAATTTGAATTATCCACGGATAGTTCAAAAACACAAAGAGTTCATTACCCAGATATCTCTATTTAAAATAGATTTGCTTTTGTTCATCAGTGCAGTGCACATGGCTGGGAAATGGCAAAGTGCCAGAATGAAACTGCTCCTAATTTTCAGAGGAGGCCACCAGCTAATTACACAGACTGCAGGTGTGAAGAGAGAAGCTCAAAGTAATCAATAGCAGTAATTAATCTGCTAGACTGGAGCTAAAGAGCTAACAGCTGGACATCAGAAATGGACACATGCAACAAGATCAGCAATAATTACCTCTTTAAATATTGAATTTCCATAGCAACAATTAGGCTTATAAATAAAGGCTGGAAACCAAGGCTTTGAGGCATGACACTGCATGGCAAACACAACATTCCCCAAATCAACCCTTTTAATAAAACACCAACAATATGCTCGGGCCGGGTCGACCAGTTGCCAGGGCGGTAAGAAGCTGAATGTAGCTCCTTTGGCCTCAGTTTTCTTGGCAGTTGGCCACTGGCTCTCAGACCTCTGTTGTGAGTCACAAAAATGGCCCTAGAAGTTTCCTTTGGGCAAGAAAGAGAGCAATGCCCTTCCATGTCACCTAGCACCACAGAGCTACCAGCTACAAGACATAAATCTCACCTGTGAAATGTGTTCGTGTTTTAAAAATCGCAAAACCTGTAAGCAGAATGTTTAAGGTGCTGGAACCATCACTCTTGAAGAAAGTAAGGGTTTTTTTTCAAGACTGATAAGACAGACAAGAGCCCCAAACATTGAGACCTTTATAACTATTCTTTACTTTATAGAAAGAATAAAGAAAACTTCTTGTTAGTGGGTTTTGTATTGTATGTCAGTCAATGGAAAGGGAGAAGCTAGTTATTATTTATGTAAACTAAATGCCTGACACTACGATCTTCATCAATTTGAGCCTATTATCAATTTGTTTGATGAAGCAAAAGAGGGATAGGGAGGCAAAAGACCCCATAGCCAATAGAAGGGAGATGGGAGGGCCGTAATTTGAACTTAGCCCTGTGAGTTTTTAAAACATTTAAGCAAAACACTCAGACATCTTTGGGAAGGAAATATGTTCTCCAAAACACTGCAAATTATTGTTGTGATTTGAAATGCAATTTAAAATATGCTGTTTATATTCTATCACTGCCACAAAAATTTAGTGATAGTTTGATTACTCAATAAATATTTGTTTAATTTTCTTTCATGCTTTCTCATTGTGATGTTAGCTCACAACTTCCATAGCTCTTATGCAAACAAATAAGCATTCAGTAGAAAAATATGATGAACGATAATCACCAATCATTTACTTAACCAGAATCAAACAGCAGAGAAACTCTGAAATATGGAGTTAGCCAGGCACATTTCATCTTAATCGTGTGCAAAACAGCACTTTTTATTGAGATACTATTCTCTGCAAGGCACTTTTCATGCATTATCTCATTTAATTCCCATGATAATAATATTATAAACTATACAATATAATTAATGCCCATTTATACCTGAGGAAATGAGGCTCAGTGAGATTAAGCAATATTCCCACAGCTACTTCTGTCAGTACAAGTTTTCTTGAGTTAGAACTTACAGTCCATCTATCCTTTCTCTCCTTCCATGCTACACTCCCTTATATTGACACTTTTTACTAATTATTATACACCTTTTACTAATTTACTAATTATACTGGCACTTTTTACTAAATATGACTTTGTACTTTGGATCTCGATTTTCGGCACTGTTATAGTAAGATACCCATTGATTGGGCTTCCCTGGTGGCTCAGTGGTAAAGAATTCACCTGCCAATGTAGGAGTTTGATCCCTGGATTGGGAAACTCCCCTGGAGTAGGAAATGGCAACCCACTCCAGTATTCTTGCCTGGGAAATCCCATGGACAGAGGAGCCTGGAGCGCTACTGTCTGTGATCACAAAAGAGTCAGAAACAACTTAATGACTAAACAACAAGAGCCTGAAGCAAAAATGAAGAGGAGCATTTTAAGAGGTGCAGTCTCTTTTACAAACACGAGTGGTGGCATTCTTCTGTTGATTTAAAGTAAAACAGGGACAGTGGCAGTATTTGGCTTAAAGAGCATAATGTTAAGACTTTAGACCTTGAAATTAAACACAGGGCTTGAATTCCAGTCCCTACAGTTGGTAGCTCAGTAATTGTGGTTACTCAGCCTCCCTGTAAAATGCACATAATAATGGAAACTGCAGTGTTGTTAAGGGCTAAGAGAGTTTAGGTGCTTAGCACAGACCTGGCATACAAAAGGAACTCCTTTACCAGTGAAATGTTACTGTTGCTATCTGTCTAATCTTTGCTATCTCATCCTCCAGTTCTTTATTCCAGTCACTCCTTTTTATTTCCATCGTTGCTAGTTCAGTCAAGGCCCTTATTCCTCTAATCATGCCTTCTTCATCTCCCAATGCCTGGCACCTCTAGCACATTGCCTACACAGTCCAGGAGAGGGCTGATTCCAGCTGTTGTGTAAACGTGGGGATGAAGGAAGCACAGCAAAACCTGTACATAAGCCCACGAATCTGTATAGACCAAGACTCACCCAGATGGCTTCAATACGACCATAGATTGTCCCTCAGCAACACGAATTCTAAAACAGCCAACTTTGGGAAGACTCTCTGAGATTGTATCACAGGGTCTCATTCCAGAGTGTCTCAGTAAGTGAACCTTAGGAACATGCTAAGTCTAGGTACACAAACTTACCTTGTAGAACACACAGAGATGTATGTAAACCTCAACTGGTCTCAAGTTAAACTGCTTTGCTACTGCATGTTCAGTATAAACACAGTATACTCATACACATACACCCCTTTTTACATTAATTCCTTACTCTCCCCATTAATTGTGGGAATTTGAGGTGTGTAAGCAAAAATGACAAATACAGGAAAAGGGACTATATTCTAAGAACTTACCAACTGAATCAGCATATTACCTTCATATTAATCTGTGCCCTAAATAATAAACATATATTATTTTACCAAGCTAATTAAAACATGCTATTTTTTGACTTCTCTTGGAGGCTGGATCAGAAAACTAAGGGAACAAAGGATATTGTTCTGAAAAAGAGAACTTGTTTTATATTTCTTCATTCAAGTCTTTAAAGTACAAAGTATTGATTTGTTCAAGAAATCTCTTTAGATAAAAATACCTCAGATCACCTCAAGTTAAATATCATTCCAGCTTTATATATAAAAATAATGGGTGACTCCTTTATAAATAATAAAGCCATATTAATTTGCACAAAATCATTAATTCCAAATTTGTGAATTGAATAGGTACTTTGCCAAAGCTTGATATATAAACTATCACTGGGAAAAGATGACTAATCAATAGCATTTGGAAGGAGAATACTTACCACCAAACTCCTCACATCTCCATAGAAGGTAGGCAGACTTCCACTCCACAGTTCAAAAGGAATAGTTTGGAAGAGACACCTCCAGTCTCTCTGAATGGGAAGAGAAGCAATTTAACTGAGATAAGAATTAAGGGGGATAGAGAAGTAGACAGAAATAAACAGTGAAGGTATGCAATGCATAATTCCTCAAGGAAAACTCTATCTAGTATTTAGTGGCAGATGGATTTTGGAAGATGAAAGTAGATCACAATAATACAGTATGTAATTTGATCTAAATATGACATTAAGAGAAACTTGTCTTCCATAGAAGTTAGCGAAAACTAATGATGTTAAACATCCAAGATTCTCGTTTTTGAAAAAGAAAATTCAAATCAAAGAAAACTGAAGGTGGCTTGGTTTCCATACTAATCCTAAAAGGAAATAAACTATCACTGGTCCCTATCACAGTCCCTACTCTGGCTATTCATTAGACCTAGGGCTGGTAAACTATAACCATTAATCAAACTCACACCTCCTGCCATTCTTTCTTTATTTTATTCTTTGTTTTTGTTTATCTGCTTCTTGATTATGCTTTTAATCTACTTTCATTATAGCAAAATACGCACAACAAATGTTCACCATTTAAGCCCCAGTACAGCTCAGTGGTATTAAGCACAATCACATTGTTGTGCAGTCAGCACCATCAGCCATCTCCAAAATTTTCTCATCATCCCAAACTGAAATTCCGAACCTGTTAAATAATGACTCCCCATTTTCCCCTTCCCCAGACTCAGATAACCATGATTCTATCTCTACTAATTCGACTACTCTAGGTACTTATCATATAAGTGGAATCATACAATGTTTATCCTTTTGTGTCTGGCTCACTTTCATAACGTTCTCAATGTTCATTCATATTGTAATGTGAGTCAGAATTTTGTATCTTTTTAAGACTGAATATGTGACATTTTATGTATATACCATATTTCGCCTATGTGTTCATTTACTCATGAAAGATTTGCTGCTTCTACTTTCAGCAATTGTGAGTAATGCTGCCCTGAACATGGATGTGCAAGTATGTGTTCAAGTCCCTGCTTTTGATTATTTTGAGTATGCATCTAGGATGAATTCTCTAGCTCATGTGGTAATTCTATGTTTAATTGTTTGAGAAACCTACTGACTGTTGTAAATAAAGTTTTATTGGAACACAGCCATGCTCATTTGTCTATGTGTTGCCTATGGTTACTTTCCAGCTACAATGGCAGAGTAGAGTGGTTATAACAGAGAGCACACGGCCTACAAAATCTGAAAAGTTTCTTGCCCTTTACAGAAAAAGTTTGCCAATACCTCCGTTATATCTCTAGGCAGTTATCAAAATACAGATGTCTGGGCATTCTCAGACAATTTAAATCAGAATCTCCAAGGGAAGGAACTATCAATAGAAGGCTATATTCATATATTCTTTTGAAATGCTTCAGACACAGCTAATCTCTGAGTCGGCATTGGGGACCCCTAAAATTGTTTTTAAAACAAAGTATCCAATTGCCCTAAATTTTAGCAACTATAGAATTCAGTGAATCTCAACAACTAATAAACTCACTGCTGCTGCTACTGCTGCTAAGTCGCTTCAGTCGTGTCCGACTCTGTGCGACCCCATAGAAGGCAGCCCACCAGGCTCCCCCGTCCCTGGGATTCTCCAGGCAAGAACACTGGAGTGGCTTGCCATTTCCTTCTCCAATGCATGAAAGTGGAAAGTGAAAGTGAAGTCGCTCAGTCATGCCCGACTCTTAGCAACCCCATGGATTGCAGCCTACCAGGCTCCTCCATCCATGGGATTTTCCAGGTAAGAGTGCTGGAGTGGGGTGCCATTGCCTTCTCCAAATAAACTCACTAATGTACAACTAATCCTTGAAAGCATGTATATTGAGGATTCAGCTCAAGCTAAGCTTTATTTAAAACTTGTGTCTGAAAGATGAACATTCTGAGAATTGAAGTGAGCCTGATTTGGGACTGATGTAACACATACAAGAGGAGGTATTTTAACGGTCTCCCTCTTATTGATCCATGTAATCAGTGAGCAGAATTTCTTCATCTCAGTAGTCTGTCATATCTCTTTTAACTCAGCATCTTTGAACCTCTGACCTATCAACAGCTTCTCTACTTTTCAATCCTGTTTTGTTTTGCTGTGTGTTTTTCTGAGTCTGCTCATTGATTTTGCTCCTTTCTAGGGAATCTCGGGTCTCTCAGTCCATCTTAACATTGGTGTGTGTTCATTTTTGAGACCACAGAAGTGAAGCCCTACCTATTCTTCTTCTCCTTTCTGATGTTCTTTTATCAATTCTTGCATGAGTTCATAGAAAATATCACACCACTGTGGACTTGTGAGCCAAATCACAAGTCAACCCAGATGTCACAGTAATAGCACATACCATATCCCATTGAAGCAAATACAATTTTAGAATAATCTCTTTGGATTATAGAAGTAAACATTCTAGCACAATCAAAGTGAAAGTCAAAGTCTCTCAGTCGCCTCCAACTCTTTGCAATCCCATGGACTATACAGTCCATGGAATTCTAGCTGTTCCTTTATCCAGGGAATCTTCCCAATCCAGGGATTGAACCCAGGTCTCCCTCACTGCAGGTGGATTCTTTACCAGCTGAGCCACTAGGGAAGCCCGAGAATACTGGAGTGGGTAGACTATCCTTTCTCCAGTGGATCTTCCCGACCCAGGAATCAAACCAGGGTGTCCTGTGTTACAGGCAGATTCTTTACCAAATGAGCTATCAGGGAAGCCCAGCACAATCAAAGTTGCTCTTATTTCAGGCAATATTCCTTTTGAATTAATAGTATAAACTAAGATATTAGATTTTCTTAAAGCATCATTAAATAAATGGACTAGAGCTATAATTGACTAGGGCTAAATCTTGGCAGCAGCATATAACCAAAACCAATTAACAGTTACATGAAAAATGTACTTTAATATGCATTTAGTAAAGTTAACAAATAATCGTTGTGGCCCCTATTAGGCAGTAAAAAGACAGAAACAAACAAAGCATAGGTCAGTGATCTTCAGCCTTATTGAGAACAATTAGAATGTCAAGATTTTTGACAACATACCAACAGAGCTGGAGTTCATCCACCATACATGTGGTCATCCTTCACAATGATGTACATGCTTGAGTAGATCTATGAACTTCCCTGACCATGACTTTTATTATCATACAGGAAACTCTTACATGTTCCAGAAATCAAGCCATCTTTCTTGATTTCCGAATGGTGCTGTACTATGTTACCTAATGCAGTCAGCTGCACCCACTCTGCACTGATTTACATGAACTCAATCCTCATCCATCAGACCACACTACACACAGTTGTCGTTCTTGTTCAGTCACTAAGTCCCTGTCCTTCACTATGTCCCAGGGTATGCTCAAACTCTGGTCCATTGAGTCAGTGATGCCATCCAACTATCTCATCCTGTCATCCCCTTCTCCTCCTGCCTTCAATCTTTCCCAGTATCAGGGTCTTTTCCAATGAGTTGGCTCTTTGCATCAGGTGGCCAAAGTATTGGAGTTTCAGCTTCAGCATCAGTCCTTCCAGTGAATATTCACGGTTGATTTCCTTCAGGATTAACTGGTTTGATCTCCTTGCAGTCCAAGGGACTCTCAAGAGTCTTCTCCAGCACCACAATTCGAAAGCATCAATTCTTCAGCACTCAGCCTTCTTTATCTCACTTCTGTCCATGACTCCTGGAAAAACTACAGCTTTGACTATATGGACTTTTGTCAGCAAAGTGATATCCCTGCATTTTAATACGATGTCTAGGTTTGTCATAGCTTTTCTTCCAAGAAGCCAAGCATCTTTTAATTCCGTGGCTACAGTCACCAACCACAGTGATTTTGGAGCCCAAGAATATAAAATTTGTCACTGTTTCCACTTTTCCCCCACCTATTTGCCATGTATGGATTCTCAAAGGCAGCAAATATCTTATATCCCAGTTAAATGTGGATGATACAGTTATAAATGGTTTAAGTATTTTAGAGAAAAGAAGCAAACTCAGTGTTTAACCATTTTTTCCTTTCATGACTGAGGTTCATTTTCCTGAACTTCAGTTACTGTTCTAAAGCCCTCAAATGCTTCTCCAGTACTAAAGACTAGCTCCAATGGCCCGATTTTTGCATTTTTAAAAATGTCCTCATTTATTCAATGTTAGCTGCTATCTGTCTTTCTTTTCAGATATAGTGATATACTGGAAAATCCATGGGCTTTGAGGTCTACAGACCTGGTTCCAAACTGAGCTCATCACTAATTAGCAGTACAATCCTGAGCAACTTTAACAAATTCTCTGAGCCTCAGTTTCCCCACCCACAAAATGTAAATATTGAAACTTCATTTAAAACTTTGACAGTTTTTTTTAAGATTTAAAAATTAGAATTTAAGGTGTAAAATGCAGAATTAGCATAAGCACATCCTCCCAAATAAAAGCAACTATTACAAGTCTTTTTACTAGCCTTGCTCAAAACACCACATTAGTCTCCCCTCTAATCTTTCTATTCATATCCTGCTCCTTTCTGCATGTGACCCGATTTCAAACCATTATCAACACTGCTTGCTACAGGTGTGGCTTTTCTGCAGTATAATTCAGCTTCATATTCTCTCCTGCTGAAAGTCATTCAGTGGTTCACTAACGCTATCCCAAATGTATCTCTACTTGCAATTCCCTGAGAGGGACTGTATTATTAATAACTTCCTATCATCACCATTGAAAATTACCAATTACCAAAAACCACAAATTTATTATCACACAGTTATGGAGTCAGAAGCCTAAAGTCAAGGTCTGCATTTCTTCTGGTGACTTGGAGAAATTCTGTTATCTCGCCTTTTGGAGCTTCTCAAGTCCACCTACATTCCTTGGCTTCTGGCCCCTTCCTCCAGCTTTAAGGCCTGCAGGACAGCATTTTTATCTCTCTCTCTCTCTCTCTGACTCTGACTTCTGTTCTGTCTCCCTCTTCTACTTTAAAGAATCCTTGTGATCACACTGTATATATCTGTATAATCCAAGAAAAATCTCCTTATCTTAAAGGCAGCTGACTAGTAAACTTAACTTCGCTGGCAGTTTTAATTTTCCCCTGCCGCACAACGCAACATGTCCAAAGGATCCAGGGAATAAGATGTGGACATGTTTGGGAATGGGGGAAGGACATTATTCTGCCTATGACAAGGACCATGCTTTGCCTTGTCCCTATGCCTTCACAGCTGCTGTTCCATCAAACTATAATGTTCCTCCCCTGCTTTTCATCTGAGTCAGTCCCCTTTCATTTGAGATGCAAACCAAGTGTCAAATATCATCTCATTCTGTAAGCTTCATATACCCTAACTGACTCCAGTAATCTTGCCAGGGAAATCCCATGGACAGAGAAGCCTGATGGGCTACAGTCCAAGGGGTTGCAAAAGAATTAGACACAACTTATTTACTAAACAACAAATATTTAATTAATGCATATCCATTGTTTTTTAGACATAATGCTATTGCACATTTAGGAGACTACAGTAGAGCATAAATATAACTTTTATATGCACTGGAAGACCAAAAAGTTCATAACTCACTTTATCATGATACTCACATTACTGTGGTGGCCTGGAACCAAACCTGCAATTTTTTTGAGGTCTGCCTGTATTCAAAGACACACTATTTGAAAAGAAAAAACACTCTGTGATTTTGAGCCACTCCTTTTTCTGATAAATTGTGTGCCTTCCCCTGAAGGAAAAGAAAGCAAAGTTTTATGGGTCCTTATTAAGTGGCTTTGTGCTGTGAAGTAGAAATCATCTCAGCCTCTGAGGAGCTAATTCTTTCTGTTGTTGCATGACTGGCTCATTAAACTTTAGTGCTTGGGCCCTGGCTTCCTATCCCTGGGCTTGGCCCAGGAGAATATTGGGACTTACCAAAAAGAAAGGCAAGTTCCCACCTGTGGAAACTCTCTGAGGCTGTACAGGGACAATATCTACTTCAAGAGGCCTCCAGAGCCCAGACTTTTGCCAAATTATCTTTTTTTTTTTTTTTTTTTGCCAATCTCTATGTCACCAAACTAAAAGCATCAATAACGATTTCTGAGAGGGGGGAAAAAAAGTTAAATAAAACTCAAAATGATTGAATGCACTACATCTTGCTGAAAGGAAGCTGTCATCTGCAATCAGGATAACACTCATCAATGAACATTTCATACTGTCTGCTTTCCCTCCCAACTCCCAAATGTTAGTGTAGCAGACTATGCACACACGGAAGAAAACTGCTTTTAAAGTTTATGCCTGCTTAACATTTAAAGGCTTAGAGCAGGTTTGAGAGCATAGTATTTAAGGTGTGGTTTATAATATTTGCTAAGATACTGTTACTGCCTTCTTGCTTCTTATACTAAAAAGAGCATAACTTGAAAATATTTTTTAAATATAGAATACAGATTGATTTTTTCCAATTATAAATAGATATACAGCAAATTGCATGAGATAGAATACCTACTTTATTTAAATTATTTACATTTGTATAAATTAGGTATTCCTGGGTAACAAATTTCTGCAAACTTAGAGGCTTAATATATATTTACTATGTCTTTTTTTCTGTGGATTATGAGTCCAGGCACAACTTAACTGTGTCCTCTGCTCTGGGCCACTAAGGTAGGACCACATTAGAGATACAGGATGATGCAGAGATCCTGGGAGAGAATGATGAGTCAGCATAGGAAATCAAGGCGTCAGAGTCATGGTTTCATCTGGAAGCTAGACTGGGGAAGAACCCATTTCCAAGCTCACTCAGGTGGTTGGCAGAATTCATTCTTTACAACAGGACCAAGGGCTTTGGATTAATCCAGGGTTTTATCTTCACATTTTACACATCTTCTCATCTCTTCACTAGAACATTGCCTTTGGCTTATAGACATATCACTCTAATCTCTACTTGTAAGGACACCAGTCACTGGACCCAGGCCTATCCTAATCCAGTAGGATCTCATCGAAACTTGCTGACATCCACACAGACCTTATTTCTAAATAAGGTCACATTCACAAATCCTGGGGATTAGGACTTCAACATATCTTTGGGGGGGCAACACAATTCAACAAGGAGAAACTACTTACTATATACTCCTGGGCCCTAAAGTCAGAGTAAAGTGAGTCAGAGTTGGGGTGAAAGGTTAAGGTAAGGCCACATTAGGGATGTAGGGTGATGCAGAGATCCCGGGAGAGAATGAGGAGTCAGCACAGGGAATCATGAGTGTTGCTGAGGCAAGAGTTTTTAATTTTAGATACAACTAGGTTGGTTCTCTGCCTCTTCAGAAGAGGACAGGGAACCAGAGGTTAACAGAAAAAGGAGAGAGAGGCAGAGGAAGGCAATTATATTAAGGTAACAAAGTTTAGACTGATTTAAAGAAAATAGAGGCCAAAGCTTCATATGCATTAAATATAAAAATTCCAAAGCAATTATGTTTATAATGCTATGCCAAACAGTTCACATAGAAGATCAAAACTGTATCACTTAGTAAAAATGTGAATGTAGTTTTAATGAGTCACTGAATAAATATGATCTCATGAATTACTCTCATTTTTGAGCATACTATTTGCTCGCAAATCAGTCACAAGATAATTGTACATAAACAGAAGGGGCCAAGGAAAAACCCCAGGCACTGATGATCTAAAACTGTGGAAACTACAAATGAGTAAAACTTTGTTCTTGGGATTACTTAGGCTTGAAATGACGGCTTTATTCGGTCTTCGGTCTCCCTTCATTTCCCTTTGATGTCCCCACAAATCAGTGACAGCTACAGAATTTCTGCTGAGGCAGCACTTTTCCCCCAAGTGATCTCATAGTGTCTGAGAATATTTGGGACACTCCTTGATATGCAAAAAAGGACCTTATTTTCAAATGCCTCAAGCGAAGACAATGATTGCATAAATCATGTGACACAGAATAGAAATAACTACTCCATAGGGTTAAAGTTTGAAAATCACTGCCAGAAAATGTTGCCACTGATCTTTGGAGTCTTTGGAACAAAGATTTAACCATATATTTATTTTAATCCTTGATGCTGTATTTTCTACACCAAGTAAAACACTATGAAAGAAAACCATCATCAATAGCAGGATACAATGAAAGGTAAAGAGGGAAATGGACACTTGCTCCCTTCATGATGAAATTGAGTAGAGGTTTGTTAAATGAATTTGAAATGTGTGGTTGTTCTATTCCATTACATTCTTTATTACCTTTCTTCCTCTTTCTTTCTGACCAACGTATTAGTGTTACACAGTCTTTACTACTGGTTCTGTGATGTGATGAATCTGAGGGTTACAAAGAAGACTGAGGCATAGAGCCCCACTGGATGGAAGGGCACATGAAAATGATGTGTTCCTACCTCTCCACAGTCAGTAGATATATGAGTTGCTATGTTCCAGAATCATGACCCCCAAGTTTACCAGTTGTTGTTGCTGTTTAGTCACTAAATTGTATTCAACACTTTTGAGACCCCCTTGGACTAAAGTCCACCAGGTTCCTCTGTCCATGGTATTTCCCAGGAAAGAATAACTGGAGTGGGTTGCCATTTCCTTATTCAGGGGATCTTCCCTGACCCAGGGATCAAACCCAAGTCTCCTGCTTTGGCAAGTGGATTTTTTACCATTGAGCCACCAGGGAAGCTCAAGTTTACCAGCAGAGGTTGGTAAAGTTTTTTTTTTTTTTACCACTTTTTATTCTATAGAAACATGATAGGAAGGCAATGTGTCCTGAGAAAATAAAGTCCTTTCATAGAAAGGAGATGTTCATGGTCAGTATATGAGAGGAGGTTCCTATTATGAAATGACCTTCCTACTTTAGAGAATCCTAGAAATCATGGGAAATAATTGTTGAGATGAGATTTGTGCTTTAAGAAGCAGGGAGCTTCTGTGAAAATAGGCTGGAAAACTCTATCAGGAAGGCTTTAAGATTTACATCCAATGTTTTCAAAAGATTCCTTCTTCTAGACTGATCTCAACATTTTTGTTCACCTTGAAAGAGTAGCACCCTCAACCCACTGCTCGTCCAAGCCTAAGCGCTTACAGTCTATTTTTTGTCTCTGTCCCTGAGCTGAAGTAGCCATTGACCTTCAGAACAACCGATTCAATTGTCCTGTCTTAGTCCTTCTCCTACTCAGCCATTCCGCTATATTTGCTTCTGTTGGTCTTGTCCTTCTTAAAACTCTCTCCTACTTACCACTCACTGAATTGCATCACCTTTGTGGTCCATGTGTCTCTGATCACTCCTCTCTATCCTTCAATTTCTTGTCCTTTCCCAAGTGAAAATATTTACCCTTAAAGTCTTCATTTTGCTCTTCTCTCACTCTATTTATCCTTCCTGAGCAATGTCACATATTCTCATGACTTCAATTATTATTATTGCATATTTGGTCTCCTACAGTGTCTCCCTAGGCTCAAGTTCTCCAAGTAGCTCTAACCTGAATTTCCAGCTGACTGCTCTACATCTTTAGTGTCCCAGAAGCACCTCAAAACACTCATATAAAACTGAGTTTACATTAAAACCACATATTCTGCAACTCCTTTTGATTTCCCTTTTTTTCTCTCCCCAACATCCAACCAACTGGGCCTGGAGATTGCTCTAGTACAGTCCCTTGTTATCATTCCCACCAAAATTTTCCTAGTTTAATCACTAATTGTCACTTACATTGGGAATTGCTCAATCCCCTAGTGACTTCCCAGCCTCCAAAATGTCCCTGCTCTTATCTTTCCCTTACATTGTTTACAGCCCCTTGTATTTGTAGTTCAGTTGCTAAGTTGTGTCCTACTCTTTGCAGCCCCATGGACTGCAGCACGCCAGGCTTCCCTATCCTTCACTATCTCCTGAAGTACGCTCAAATTCACGTCCATTGAGTAGGTAATGCTATCTAACCATCTCATTCTCTCCCACCCTCCTTTTCCTTCAATCTTTCCCAGCATCAGGGTCTTTTCCACTGAGTCAGCTCTTCACATCAGGTGGCCAAAGTATTGGAGCGTCAGCTTCGGCAAGTCTTTCCAATGAATATTCAGGGTTGATTTCCTTTAGGATTAACTAGTTTGATCTCCTTACTGTCCAAGGGACTCTCAACAGTCTTCTCCAGCACCACAATTTGAAAGCATCAATTCCTTGGTGTTCAGCCTTCTTTATGGTCAACTCAAGCTGGTTTTAGAAAAGGCAGAGAAGCCAGAGATCAAATTGCCAACATCCGCTGGATCATCAAAAAAGCAAGAGAGTGAAAAAGGTGGCTTAAAGCTCAACATTCAGAAAACGAAGATCATGGCATCTGGTCCCATCACTTCATGGGAAATAGATGCAGAAACAGTAGAAACAGTGTCAGACTTTATTTTGGGGGGCTCCAAAATCCCTGCAGATGGTGATTGCAGCCATGAAATTAAAATATGCTTACTTCTTGGAAGAAAAGTTATGAGCAACCTAGATAGTATATTCAAAAGCAGAGACATTACTTTGCCGACTAAGGTCCGTCTAGTCAAGGCTATGGTTTTTCCAGTGGTCATGTATGGATGTGAGAGTTGGACTGTGAAGAAGGCTGAGTGATGAAGAATTGATGCTTTTGAACTGTAGTGTTGGAGAAGACTCTTGAGAGTCCCTTGGACTGCAAGGAGATCCAACCAGTCCATTCTGAAGAAGATCAACCCTGGGATTTCTTTGGAAAGAATGATGCTAAAACTGAAACTCCAATACTTCGGCCCCCTCATGCGAAGAGTTGACTCATTGGAAAAGACTCCGATGCTGGGAGGGATTGGGGGCAGGAGGAGAAGGGGTAACCAAGGATGAGATGGCTGGATGGCATCACGGACTCGATGGACGTGAGTCTGAGTGAACTCCGGGAGATGGTGATGGACAGGTAGGCCTGGAGTGCTGCGATTCATGGGGTCGCAAAGAGTCGGACACGACTGAGCAACTGAACTGAACTGAACTCACATCTGTATATAACAACCCCTGCTAAGTCATTTCAGTCATGTCCAACTCTGTGCGACCCCATAGACGGCTGCCCACCAGGCTCCGTCATCCCTGGGATTCTCCAGGCATAAACACTGGAGTGGGTTGCCATCTCCTCCAATGCATGAAAGTGAAAATTGAAAGGGAAGTCGCTCAGTCATGTCTGACTCTTCGCGACCCCATGGACTGCAGCCTCCCAGGCTCCTCTATCCATGGGATTTTCCAGGCAAGAGTACTGGAGTGGGGTGCCACTGCCTTCTCCAATAACAACCCCTAGCTGCTCATAAATTTTCAATGCCCTTCCTCACCTCCAAGAGAAATAAAGATGCCTCACCCAAGAACAAGCCACATGATGTTATCTCAAGCTACCTTTCTAAGTTTCTTTTTCACGATTGCCAGACAAGACCCTACATTCCAGATCCTCCCCCAGCTCCTACAACTTCATCTCTTAGCCCTTCTTCCTTTGCCCAAATTTCTGTGTCTTCTCTATCAGAGCTTATGCCTTCCTCCAAGGTCAATATCAAAGGTAATTTTCTTCATGAAGGCCATCTTCATCCCACTCCCACTTAGATATGAATATTTCTCTTTGAATCACCATTATAGTCTGAACCATTTCCTTTCTTATGGTAGAGTGTATTAGCTATTCCTTTTTTAATAGTACATGTTCCATTTTTTTCCTTCAGTTGATTAGATTCAAGCCATCAGGAGGATAAAGGTCCTGTCTTATTCATCTTTGCATCTCCAGAATCAAGGCCAGTTAAAATTTAAGAAAATCAAACCTGCTTTTCTCTCACAGAAATGAAAGTTAAAGTAAACAAAGGCTAGAGGCTTTTGTGTTAGCTTAGAGGGTAAAGCATCCGCCTGCAATGCAGGAGACCCGGGTTCAATCCCTGAGTCGGGAATATCCCCTGGAGAAGGAAATGGCAACCCACTCCTGTACTCTTGGCTGGAAAATCCCATGGACGGAGGAGCCTGGGAGGCTGCAGTCCATGGGGTTGCAAAGAGTCAGACATGACTGAGTGACTTCACTTCACTTCTTCTAATGGCATTTGGATTCAAAATCAGTTTCTCTTCTACATACAGAAATATAATCATTCCTCTGTCTTGTAAGACAAACTATTATCCCACTGATCACAAAACTGAAACTAGTTACCACTTTGAAAAACCTTGAAATGGATTGAAATGAGGTAGAAAGCAATGGGGTAGCTTTTTTGAAGACATACCATAATATATAAATTGCTATATTACTACAAAATCATGGTGACACATTTTCCTAATCAACTAAAAAAAATATTACTTGGGCTACTAGAAAAAAATATACAATATGCACTCTACTTGTAAGATTTTCAAACCCCTAAAAATACTACTCATTAGTTAGTTCAGTTAGTTCAGTCACTCAGTCATGTCCGACTCTTTGCAACCCCATGAATTGCAGCATGCCAGGCCTCCCTGTCCATCACCATCTCCCGGAGTTCACTCAGACTCACGTCCATCGAGTTGGTGATGCCATCCAGCCATCTCATCCTCGGTCGTCCCCTTCTCCTCCTGCCCCCAGTCCCTCTCAGCATCAGAGTCTTTTCCAATGAGTCAACTCTTCGCATAAGGTGGCCAAAGTACTAGAGTTTCAGCTTTAGCATCATTCCTTCCAAAGAAATCCCAGGGCTGATCTCCTTCAGAATGGACTGGTTTAGAGGACAGCAATTTTTCTATTACGTTAGAAGTTCAGGCTCACATCAATAAATACATTTGTGTTGTTTTATCTGGATACTTGAATAGTTCCAAGCAAAAGCTTCCATTATACTGGTACCTTATTCTTCCCCCTCCTAAAATTTAGCTGTCAATAAGATGCCTCAGACCTTCCATCAGGACCTTCCATAATACAATATTTTTTTTCCTTCATTTGGCCACAGTGTGAGGCACGTGGGATCTTAATTCCCTGATCAGGGAGCAAACCAGTGACCGCTGCAGTGGAAACATGGAGTCCTAACCACCTACTGCCAGGGAAGTCCCAATACAGTCTTAAAATGGACAAATTTTTGCAACAATGTGAATAATCTTTGCAGACAAGAGGGACCAGCAAGCCTGAAGAGATGAGTGAACCTGTTCCTCTGGACCTAATTGCCTGGCTGCAATCTCATTTTTCATCACACTTTATTTAACTTTTCTTTACTTATATCACAGAAATTAACTCAGCAGCCATGCAGAATAATTTTGCTTCATTTAGATCTAAATTAATGAGCGTGATCACAAAGCCATGTGTACAATTTCAATGAAGATACACTATAATTATTCTATTGTACGGGTTAGCATTTCAGCCGTGTATTAATGTATTTTGAATGCGTAATATATGATGCTTTTGTGGTCTTCTGCCATAACACTCTACTGAAAAATGTCCTCCAGTTAAGAAATACTAAAATAAATTATTACACACAAAAGAAGGGAGAAGAAAGGGGGAAACATTGAAAGACTAAAGAAATGACAAAGGGAGAAGTGCACTCCCAGGAATTCATTTCCTCATATAAATTTTATTTCCAGATCGCTTCATTAAGTAATGCATTAAGTTGTGCAACAATAGATCATATTTTTTTCTCAGCACTTAAGTGAGGGGTTTTGCAGAGAGGGAACTCTGGGCATTTGAGCATATGTAAGAAATGGAGAAGAGAAATCACAAAAGAACATAGGCATTTATGTTTCTGCAGTCAGTTATGAGTTATGCCAGTAAGTATCAGCTTGAGACCATGAATTATTTCTGCCCAGGCCATACAGTTCATGGAGCCCTGCTCAGGGAACACTACACCCTTAAGGCAGGCAATTATATGTTTTTAGGATTAATCCCAAACAAGACAATGTTTCAGAAATAGACACACTCTCTTTTTGAAGAGCTCTTAGTCATAAAAAGTCATTTTTTTTTCCTTCCCGACCCCTTAATGACTTCTAACCCCCCTTCCTTTCCCCTCCTCTATAAAAGGTATAAAACAGTGCTTCCACCTGCTAACACTCACAGACCAATAACTTTAATTTTTGGCACTTATTTTCAGGCTGAATAGACCCATCCACACCTGCTTTCCCCTTAATTAGCTGGCTATCTAAAGCCTGCAGATTGGAGGCTGCCAGCTTCCTGAACGAAGAGGAAGATCATTTAGTTGCTTATGTAAGAGAAATGGGGGTGGGGAAAGAAGGAAAAAGGATCTTTCTTTTAGAGAAACCAGAGAGAGAAACATTAGTACAAAAGGAAGAATCGCTCATGAAGAATAACGGAGCAATATGTACATATTATTACATTTTATATATATATATATAACATATATTATAATGTATATGTTTATGTTTTAAGTAACTCAAAGCCTGAAAAATAAACAACAGCCCTACCTGGCAGTGATACAGTCATTTCTACTTAACAACACCTGAAATCTTCCATGATATCGAATATTTTTCCCAATGTGTTACTTAAGATGGTGCCCCACATGTCCTCCAACAGGTGAAGTGACCCCTAATAGAAGAAAAAGAACTGAGTTGGGGCCAGATGTTCCCAAGGCTCTGACCCACCTCTAGAATTTGGAGGAATTGCATCACTAGGGTGTCTCAGTGTCCTCATCTGTAACGTGTGGGAGCAAATAGATGGAAACCGAATCCTCCTTTGACCTGAATATCCTGCTATCATTTCAACACTTCCCTTCATCAAGAACTACCACTGAAGCAACACAAAGAGGCAGAGAAAAAATTTTAAAAAATCATAAAGAAAAGAAGAGTGCATTGTAAAACTTTGTTGCTTTTTACCTAACTGGAATATGTGAAAAGTTTCAAACCAAAACAGGTAAATTTTAAGGCGGAGAGGAAATTTTCATGATGATCTACTTCAACCTTCTCTCATCACAGATATGAAAACCAAGGGTTACAATGATATCTCTCCCAGCATCACAAAGTGCAGGCAAGACTAGAAATCAAGTTCAACTGCCTCGCTGCACAAATACCTGGTGATCTGGTGATGAAAAAGAAAACAATCTAACTGTACACACTTGTGGTTAAACTTGCACCGAAATACAATTACACTCATTAGAAAAGAAGAGCATGCTGCTAGCTAAAATTTAGGTGCAGGTTTATCGTTCCTTCAGAGTTTATAGTCTCTTTATATATGCAATGGGTGCTCAATATAAATTTGGTATAAATAAAAATGTACTCTCCAAAGGTCCTTCAAGATGGGTACTAAACCAGCATATCTGTACATTCCAGGTATGCTGCAAGCATACCGCTGGACCCTAGCCTTTCTCTGCTTAAATCACATAGATAGGTTCCACTGCCTTCAGGATAATTATCAAACTCCTGACCTGAAGGCCTTCGTGACCTGACCACTGCCTCACTTCTGCAGCTGTATTTCTACCTGTTGCTCACCCCCCAGCCACTTGTGTTTCTCAACCATATTGATCTAGTTGTAGTTTCACAAGCACAGGCCTCTGTCTCTCGTTTCTCCACTTCCCTTCATTTTTCACCTGCACTCATTTCCACTTGAACATCCTTCAGGCTCTGTATTTTACATCACTTCCTCCAAAAAGCCTTATAGTTGACCTTTCTACAGTCAAGTTGTGCTTCCTAGGTGGCTCTAGCAGTAAAGAACCCCCTGCCAATGCAGAAGACATAAGAGAGCCAGGTTCGATTCCTGGGTTGGGAAGATCCCCCGGAGGAGGGCATGGCAACCCACCCCAGTATTCTTGTCTGGAGAATCCCACGGGCAGAGGAGCCTGGCGGGCTACAGTTCATGCGGTTGCAAAGAGTCAAACACGACTGAAGCAACTTAGCACATACTCATGCATGGCCAACTTAGTTGATGCTGGTACTTACATCCACCTGATAATTACTTCACTATATTGTACTTTTATTTCATTCATCTGTCTCTCCCACTACCCAGGAAACTTGCTAAGAAAAGGAGTTTTCTTCTTCTCTATCAAATGCCCCATAGCAATCTGATAGATGCTTGAAAAATATGTCAATTAAATTAATATCAAAATAGCTGAAATTATTACATTACCATGAATTCCTGCACTCATGGATATTTTAAAGAACTGAACATATGTCCTTACAATTCACATAACAAAGGGTCTTTTTCTTTAAAAGTCTTTTCTTTATACTCATAGACCCATTAACTTTCCCAGGATCCTTCAAGCATCTTCAAATTTATGAGATTTGCTAACTGAGGTATGAATGCCTGGCTGTTGGCTAGGATCACCACTGAAAATTTACTATTGCACTCCAGTCTTGTATAATAATCAATTCCAGTGTTCCCCAGAAGTCTACTGAAGAGACTGCTTAGAAGCTAAATCCTGGCACCCGACTACCTGATAAGTTTGTGATCTGCCACTTAACGTAACCTCAGCAAGTTGTTTCACCTCTCACTATGCTCCGATTTCCTCATCTGAAAAGTGAGATAATATTATTACCTATTTCATAGAGCCATTGGAGGTAAATTATATGTAAATTACATATGTGAAAATCTTATAACAGTAGGAATTGTTCAATGCTCACTTAACATTTTTGTGATGATAATGACCACCATAATCAGTATCCCTAACCCACTCTAGTATTCTTGCCTGGAGAATCCCAGGGACAGGGGAGCCTGGTGGGCTGCCATCTACGGGGTCACACATAGTCGGACATGACTGAAGTGACTTAGCAGCAGCAGCAGCAGCAGCAAGCATTTTATATGTATTATCTTATTTAATCTTCACAACAACTTAATAAAGGCAATATCTTCTCCATTATAAATTAATACATGAAAACTTGTAATGTTATTATGTGATTGTAATATCATTGTGAATTTCTGGATGTTGCAAGAGTTGTATCTATAAATGTCAAGATTCTACTATATATTCTTTCCCTACCTCACCTCTCTATCCTCTAAAGATAACTGCATCTCAAACATCCTCATTCTATCAAAGTTAATATGATTAAAATTAAGACAATTCTCTCAGTTACCCACAAGCACAAAGCTTTGGAATGATCTTCAGTGTGTCTCTCTGCCCAACAGGCAACCAATTCTCTTCTTTAATATCTCTTGTATCCCACTCACCTTTCCATTCCTATTCTGCCCTCTTCACTCAGGTCCCCATCATCTGAAAACCAGATGGCTGCACAGTTAATAACTTTTGTTCTTAGTTTTAAAAGCACATCAGTTTTGTAGAGATTGGGGTCTACCTTCACATATAAATTTCTTCGATTAAACCAATAAAAGTCAACCACAAACTTCTCCCAATTTCTGTATCTCTTCTGAAAACCTAAACAAAAAAAGTAAAATAAACCAGAAAAAAACAAAAAAAACCCTCCATTCCAAAGGTTCCTACGTCAACCACATCACATAGAAGGAGTTTCTGAAATAACCCAATTTGTCTAATGGGGAACATAAACCCCACATCAATTTGACTTCACACTTTACTAGTGACTTATTTGTGCTTGGTTTTTTCAGGATACTTTAGCAAGAAGAGGTGCTTACTTAGTGAAACAAATTAACTTCTCTTCCACCATTTGGTTTCCACTGTACTGACAGCTTTTTTAAGGCCAATTATGCTCCGAGATATCAACAAACCTTTTTTCTCTGCAGCTCTTATAAATAAACAGATAAAAAAAGATCTACCTCTGGTCTCTTATAGGGTTTATCCGTCTTTAACTGGCTATGACTCACCTCCAGTTAGATTTGTCTGAT
This sequence comes from Ovis canadensis, assembly GCF_042477335.2. Lineage (NCBI taxonomy): Eukaryota > Metazoa > Chordata > Mammalia > Artiodactyla > Bovidae > Ovis > Ovis canadensis. The sequence continues at coordinate 53,577,700 of NC_091264.1, forward strand.
TCTTGTGACTTTTGGGTCGTGATAAAATAAGAAAGGAAAACAGTTCCAATGTTCATAAGCTGGAAAGCATTCTGGAGAGCAATCCAAGGACTACTCTCTATGAGCTCACAACTCCAGGGAAGCCACAAAGTTTAAATTATTACCATAGCCTGACTGTATGTCCAATCTAATAGACCAAATCCTATTTTATCTTCTTGAAAATCACCTCAGAGCTAGAGACGTATTTGTATACTGTCCCTGTATGGAACAGTGCATCGCATGCAAAAAAAAAAATGTACCCAATGTCTGCAGACACTCAGTCTCCAAACAGTACCTGTTTACTTTGTTAATTGCAAAATAAAGTGCACATTTTTAAAGATGAGCATTTCACTGAGAAGGCTTCCCAGGTGGCTCATTGGTAAAGGATTCACCCACTAATGCAGCAGACATAGGTTCAACCCCTGGATCAGGAAGATCCCCTGGAGTAGGAAATGGCAACCTACTCCAGTATTCTTGCTGGGAAACCCCATGGACAGAGGAGCCTGGTGGGCTACATTCCATGGGGTCTCAAAGAGTCAGACATGACTTAGTGACTAAACAACAATCTCACTGAGGGGCTTTCCTGTGCCCCCTGGCCCCCATGGCTGCATTTAGAGAATTATAATACCTTTGTTTAATAATGACACCTTGAATCCACATAACTTCTCTCCACTCTAGACTCAGAATACTTTTCTACAGATACAATTTTATTTATTCTCAAAATATATCTATGATCCAAGAGTAAATTGTGAAAATTTTGAAACCATGGAGTTAATCAGAACTATTTTCCCCAGATTTGAGCTTTAGGGTAAATGAGAGAGAAGGGATAGAAATTTGAGAGGAAAGAGGAACTTCTCTGGTGGTCCAGTGGTTGAGACTCCATGCTTCCACTGCAAGGGGCATGGGTTTGATCTCTGGTCGAGGAACTAAGATCCCACTTGCTGTGTAGTGCAGTCAAAATAGAAATTTGAGAGGAAATAAAAATGGAAATATCTTTGTATTTAAGGAGTTCCTTTAAAATACATAGTTTATTTCAAGATGTGTTTCCTATAAAATTATTGCATTTGATATAATGATATATTAAATTTAAAGAACGTAGAATCACATATAAAATTATTATTGAAATTATTTAGGCTTTCTAAGCCAATATTTAAGAAGTGGAGAAATTCCTCCTAACATAGAAAACTAATTGCCTAATAGTAAAGAAAGAGAAAGGAGAAAAAAATGAAACATATATGATGCTTGGTTTTCTGGACTTTAGCGTTAACTACTTTAAAATGTTTTCATTGAATTTGCTGAGGAAAAAAAAAAAGACAGGGAGAATCTTCCAGAATACTCCTTTTTGCCATGGATGTTCTTTAAAATCATCTGTTACTCTGAACTGTTACCCTCAATGGCCTGAGTCTTCTAGTGTTCTCTTCTTTACATCTCCACAGTCTTTTGAAAACTATCCAATGATTTTAAGACTACTGTGCTTCAAAGTGTCCTAATATGTGGTATTTCTAAGTGCAGACAGATTACTTTCATGTTGCAAAGTCAGTTCAGTCGCTCAGTCATGTCCGACTCTTTGAGACCCCATGGACTGCAACACACCAGGTTTCCCTGTCCATCACCAGCTCCCAGAGCTTGCTCAAACTCATGTCCATTGAGTCAGTGATGCGATCCAACCATCTCATCCTCTGTTGTCCCCTTTTCCTCCCATCTTCAATCTTTCCCAGCATCAGGGTCTTTTCCAATGATTCAGTTCTTTGCATCAGGTGGCCAAAGTACTGGCCAAGACTGTACTTTCAGGGATCATTTCTATAGTTCATATTGCAAAAGATGAAATAAAAACCAGACGCAAGCAAGCAGAGGATTCAAGACTGGGTCATGCAGAGGGCTTGCTGCAGAAAGCCATGGATGATGTCACTTGACAAAAGCCCTGGGTGTGTGCTTTATTCTGCAGTAAAACAATGAAATCTTATGTTTCGAATCTAGTCAAATATAGTAGTAGCTTATTACCCCCACCTCTGCTTTTGAAAAGGTGGTTATAGATTGTTCCTCTGCTTATAGATTGTTCCAGAACTCTTCTATTAGCCCTAAATCCATCCTGTACTTTTCTTCACTGTGCACAGATCAGTACAGGAGGCTGACGTGTACAGACCACTCCATCAAGAAGCTTCTCACACTCTGGTTTCTGGTTGGGTTCTCTGGGGAGAATCCATTAGAGTAGAGAGGAAATTGGAGAGTAGACAGAAATCAATGCAGACTACTCCATCAGCAAGCTTCTTACACTCCCCAAAGGGAGAACCCATTAGAGCAGACAGGAAATCAGAAAGAAGAAAAGATGAAGGTCAGGTAGTCGTTCACTCAGGTCCCTTCTGCAGTCACTGCAGGATGGATTCAGTCCTTAGACTGAAGGTTGCAGCTCCTGTCAAGCAGCCCTCTCCACATATTTCTCTCTCTCAGGGCTCTGAGAAGTTCTCTTCTCCTCGGTCATCTGAACTATACCTTGCGGTTTGTCTACAATCTGAACACAATGTTGTAAATAGCTCCCTTATTAAACACTGTTCAAATTAGCCAATTTCCCACCAGGTCCTTGACTGACACAGATTATGCTCAACTCCCTCTATGAGAACAAATCAAGAGGATGAAGCCATAACTACAGATTCAAAGTCGAGAAAAGGAAATATACACAGAAGGCACAGCATCCATATTTGGGAAAACAGTGCTGAACTCTGAAAGCTAGGAAGTGCCCAACTCGTCTTTAAATGTTGTTCTGAACAGTCTTCTTTTAAAATAGAATGAACAGTATAATGTTTCCTAACAAATAAGGCACAAAATAATTCTGAATAAACGTCCTTAGAGATAGTATGGTAGAATTTAAATTCTAGGTAGCAAAAGACAAAATACTTGTCCTAATAATGATTTTTATGATTCTCAGATATTTTTCCCATCGAGTACTACAACACTTCCAAATATTTCAAGGGGAAATAGAAGAGGAATTTTGAAGTTTTTCCTCCCTCCTTGCCCATTAGTTTTTTTCTTTTTTAAAAAAGCTCTCCTATTTCTAAATAGGCAGTCATTTTTAACCTCAGTTGAGAACTGGGGAAGCTGAGGCATGCAGAGATGGCACGGCTCACCAGTATCGGGAATTAACTTCCATCAAAGGTCATCCAGCTCTTCCTAGAATTCATACCTCTCAGCCTACCTGCTGAAAATAATATGATTATCACGACTCAATGATAATATCAAGTAATTCCTGATAGAAGTTGTCCTCCGACTGACAGTGCTGATAACACTTATTCCACACACACATTTTAATAGTCCATTTGGTCCTAAGCCAAGGCACAGCCCTGAGCTATGGCCCTAAATGAATTCCCCTACACTTTTCATTTCTTCTAGGGAATTGGACTAATTATAGTGACTACTTTGGAGAGAGCAATAGTTTGAAAACATTGCCTGAGGGATACAAAAGTTGTTTTATTTCATAATTAGGCATTTCTCTCCCAGGGGCATTTTATAGTCATGGTTTGAAATAACAGCCATTATTTTATTACAATTTTCTATTTTTTGCACATAAAAATATTTAGAACATGTTTTTCGCTGAGTTTTATTAGTCATAATGCCAGGAAGCGCCTGGTGTTATGGATGATGGAATTATCTTTGAGGGCTTCCCTTTAGTGTTATTTCTTCCTTATAGTCTGCATTATCTCAGTGTTTGGTACTGAAACTGGAATTTAAAGTGGAAATTGAATATCCGTCTGCTTGGGGAAGTGACCTGTACATGAGGATAAAGTGGACCCCACCCATATGTCTTTCCAATTCCTTTCCCCTAGTCAGCATTATATCCCCTTTGCCACATGTATACCTACTTATACCATGGTTAATGCTCTATTAAGAAGAACTAGAAACATGGAATCAATTCAGCAGGCACAGATGTAACAACTCAAAAACAACAGGTATTAAATAATGTCCTCATCAGGCAATTGGATTAAACCTCCCTCTTGGGAGATTTAATAACCACAAGGCTGAGTGTATGCACTGGAACACACACACACATGTAGAAAATAGGATAATGAAGTCATGGAAATAGAAGGGATTGTCTCATATACCTGGGCAGTTCTTTAATACAAAACAGGAATTGCCTCTATAATATCCATCAAGTTTTTACATAAATTCTTCTAGTGACAGGGCACAAGTTACCTTACAACACACACCATACTGGTTCTGTATGAGAATATTATTCCTTATGTAGAAATAAAAATCTTATTTCCCCTTCACTTCTGCACACTGATACCAGTTCTCCCCTTTGGGGATACATAGAAAAGTTCTAATCCTTCTAATACATGACAGCCCTACAAATGTTTGGAAAATAGTTATCAGTCCTTTATAGTGAAGAATATCATTTTTTGCTAGCTGGTACCCATCCTTCTTCTTACCCTTCTTCCAGTAACAGCATCTAATTTTCCTTCACTGCAACGCTTTCCTCATGTGGCTTTTTGCAATTGGAGGTACACACTGCTGGAATTGTCGATAAACACATAAAGAATTCCTGTCCCAATGGTCAGTTTATAACTGGGCATTTGGTGAAAACTAAATCAATGTGACCCAATTCCATGTATTTTTTCATAGAACCTTTGAGAAAGAAAAGCTCTTTTTTTGCCCTAGGTTATTAGTTTTATTTCTTTTTTTAAAGACTTCTTTTGATGTAGATCATTTTTCACGTCCTTTTGAATTTGTTACAATATTGTTTCTGTTTTATGTTTCAGTTTTTTATGGCCCTGAGGCATGTGCAGAGTACATCATGAGAAACGCTGGGCTGGAAGAAGCACAAGCTGGAATCAAGATTGATGGGAGAAATATCAGTAACCTCAGATATGCAGATGACACCACCCTTATGGCAGAAAGTGAAGAGGAACTAAAAAGCCTCTTGATGAAAGTGAAAGAGGAGAGTGAAAAAGTTGGCTTAAAGCTCAACATTCAGAAAACGAAGATCATGGCATCCGGTCCCATCACTTCATGGGAAATAGATGGGGAAACAATGGAAACAATGTCAGACTTTATTGTTGGGGGCTCCAAAATCACTGCAGATGGTGACTGCAGCCATGGAATTAAAAGACGCTTACTCCTCGGAAGCAAAGTTATGACCAACCTAGACAGCATATTCAAAAGCAGAGACATTACTTTGCCAACAGAGGTCCGTCTAGTCAAGGTTACAGTTTTTCCAGTGGTCATGTATGGATGTGAGAGTTGGACTGTGAAGAAAGCTGAGCGCCGAAGAATTGATGCTTTTGAACTGTGATGTTGGAAAAGACTCTTGAGAGTCCCTTGGACTGCAAGGAGATCCAAACAGTCCATTCTAAAGGAAATCAGCCCTTCATTGGAAGGTGTTCATTGGAAGGACTAATGCTGAGGCTGAAACTCCAATACTTTAGCCACCTCATGCAAAGAGTTGACTCATTGGAAAAGACTCTGATGCTGGGAGGGATTGGGGGCAGGAGGAGACGGGGACAACAGAGGATGAGATGGCTGGATGGCATCACCGACTCGATGGACGTGAGTCTGAGTGAACTCCAGAAGTTGGTGATGGACAGGGACATCCTGAGCGACACAACTGAGCGAATGAACTGAACTGAACTGAGGCATGTGGAATCTTAACTCCACAGTCAAGAATCTAACTTGCACTCCCTATGTTGAAAGGTGTAGTCTTAACCATTGGGTTACCAGGGAAATCCCAGGTTATTAGCTTTAGAACAATGAAAACTCAAAGTTTCAGGCACCACCTCATGGAGAGATTTTTTAGCCTGAGGAGGAGGCAAAACAAATCCAAGTCAAAGACAGAGGAAAGAGACCACATAACATGATTTGAAATCTGGATATTAGTTGAACTTCATGCCAGGCTTGCTGCTGCTGCTGCTGCTAAGTCACTTCAGTCATGTCCAACTCTGTGTGACCCCATAGACGGCAGCCCACCAGGCTCCCCGTCCCTGGGATTCTCCAGGCAAAAATACTGGAGTGGGTTGCCATTCCCTTCTCCAATGCATGAAAGTGAAAAGTGAAAGTGAAGTTGCTCAGTCGTGTCCAACTCTTAGCGACCCCATGGACTGCAGCCCTCCGGGCTCCTCCATCCATGGGATTTTCCAGGCAAGAGTATTGGAGTGGGGTGTCATTGCCTAGTCCTGGCCTTTTCAATTACATAAATCAATCCATCCTACTTTTTGCATTAGTAAATGCAAGTCAGTTCCAGCCACAAGTTCTGGATAATATAAAGCTTTTCTGGATTTTATTCTTTCTAAGCATATCACGTTAGATATGCTAAGTTCCAGTACCTCCACCTGTTCTTTAAATGACATGTCTTCCTACATTTTCACCAACTCAAACTCACTGCTTTACCTGTTCCAGCAGGAATGAGCTTCATAAATTCTTCAGTTCAGTTCAGTTCAGTCGCTCAGTCGTGTCCGACTCTTTGCGACCCCATGAACTGCAGCACACCAGGCCTCCCTGTCCATCACCAACTCCCAGAGTTCACTCAAACTCATGTCCATCGAGTCGGTGATGCCATCATCCTCTGTCATCCCCTTCTCCTCCTGCTCCTAATCCCTCTAGCATCAGAGTTTTTTCCAATGAGTCAATTCTTTGCATGAGGCGGCCAAAGTACTGGAGTTTCCGCTTTAGCATCATTCCTTCCAAAGAACACCCAGGACTAATCTCCTTTAGAATGGACTGGTTGGATCTCCTTGCAGTCCAAGGGACTCTCAAGAGTCTTCTCCAATACCACAGTTCAAAAGCATCAATTCTCCGGCACTCAGCTTTCTTCACAGTCCAACTCTCACATCCATACATGACTACTGGAAAAACCATAGCCTTGCCTAGACAGACCTTTGTTGGCAAAGTAATGTCTCTGCTTTTGAATATGCTGTCTACGCTGGTCATAACTTTGCTTCCAAGGAGCAAGCATCTTTAATTTCATGGCTGCAATCACCATCCACAGTGATTTTGGAGCCCAAAAACATAAAGTCTGACACTGTTTCCATTGTTTCCCCATCTATTTCCCATGAAGTGATGGGACTGGATGCCATGATCTTCGTTTTCTGAATGTTTGAGCTTTAAGCCAACTTTTTCACTCTCCTCTTTCACTATTTCACTCTCCCCTTTCACATAAATTCTTACTCAGAACTAAACTCAGATTATGAGATGTTCACTGTTAACTCATCTGAATCTGATAACTCATGAATAATATTGTGATGGTTAATTTTCTATGTCAATTTGGCTAGAATATGAAGCCCAATTGTCTGTTTAAACACCAATTTAGATGTTGCCATGAAGGGTAGACTTTGAGTAAAGCAGATTACCCTCCATAATGTGGGTGAGCCTCATCGAATCAATTGGAGGCCTTAACGAAAAGACAGAAGTCTCCATAAAAGAGAGAAATGCTTACTCCAGGCTGCCTTTACACTCAAAACTGCAACACTGACTCTTGCCAGAATGTCTAGCCTGACCGATTTTAGACTGGTCAGCTATCCTCCAAACAATGTGTGTGTCTGTATCTTTTCTACAAAACTCTGACTGACTCAAATAAGGATAGCATAGTCTTTGCTTAGGTAGAGCTCTCAGACAATAGGGATATTCAGTCCTTTTATTTGCATGAAGACTCCCCATCTTATAACTGCTCAATTCATTGATTTCAACTAAGCTCTTTATACTTTACATAGAGTTCTACTATCATGATTCCATCAACTGAGGTTTTTTTTTTTTTTAACTATTCCCTTCATCTAGCCTATTCATTAAGGTTCCCAGTTTGGGACCTACACACATTTGATAAGAAGGCTTTGATCTCTTCATTCTAGTAATTAGAAAAATGTTCATTAAACTATAGCTTATATTGGAGCCCTGCTGAACACAACTCAAGGCTCCCACCAGTCAGTATCCTATTGTGTGAACTCTTTAACCAATTGTTAATCCATCTAACAGGATTATCACCCAGCCCAAACTTCTCTGCCTTGCCTACAAGAATAGAAAACTTCCATGTCCTGTGGAAATAAAATGGCCTGTGTTCACAGAAACCTTTCCAAATTTGAATCTAATAACCTATGCAAAAATAGTTACTTTGACATAAATTACTGTGTGCAGACTCATTCTGGTTTTAACCAGTCAGTGTCTTCTTTTGTGAAGAGTCCTCATAAAGAATTCATCTAGAATTTTGCCAGAGTGCCATCACAATACTAGCACAGTAAGCTTAGATCCTATAGTTTTGGTCATTTTCAGAATATCATGGCTCTCAAAGATTAATGATATTATTTCCATGATTGCATCTCCAAATTTTTCCTTGAAAAGTACTTTACCAAAGAATTATGTTTCACTCATTTGAAGAAGGAAGGTACAGAACTTCTTTTTGAGTTTCAGTTCCCCTCTACTCATGTTAGTTTCACTCGTTAGAGTTTAAATGTTTTTCTTCTTGACAAAGAAGACAGAGATAAAACTAGGTTAAGTAAGAGGTAAGTAACCAGGAATAAATAGATAATTCATGAAAGAGGAACTACATCTGGATCACAAAACATAGGAAACGTTGTACTTTCTTAATACTCCAATAATACATTAAGATAAAGATTTCAGGGGGTGGTCCAAAGACGGTGGAGGAATAGGATGGGGAGACCACTTTCCTCCCACAAATTCATCAAAAGAACATTTAAACGCTGAGTAAATTCCACAAAACAACTTCTGAATGCCAGCAGAGGACATCAGGCACCCAGAAAAGCAGCCCATTGTCTTTGAAAGGAGGTAGGAAAAAATATAAAAGACAAAAAAAGAGACAAAAGAGGTAGGGACAAAGCTCCATCCTGGGAAAGGAGTCTCAAAAAGAGAGACGTTTCCAAACACCAGGAAACACTGTCACTGCCAAGTCTGTGGCGAGCCTTAGAAGCACAGAGGGCAACATAACAGGGAGGAAAAATAAATAAATAATTAAAACCCACAGATTACGGGCCCAACAGTAACTTCCCAAGCAGAGAAGCAGCATAGATGCCTGCATCCACCACTAGCAAGCGGGGCCTGGGCAGGGAAGCGCGGGCTGCATTGCTTAGAATAAGGACCGGGCCTGAATGCCCTGAGGGCAAGCTGAGTGAACTAACTTGGGCTAGCAAACCAGACTGTGGGATAGCTACTACACAAAAAGCCCTAACCTAAGACACCACCAGGCCTGCGCACAGAACAAAGGACTGAACAGCACTAGCCAGCTGCAGACCATCCCCCTCCGGTGACAGGCAGCCAGAACCAGAAGGGGACAATCGCAGCCCCAGAGAGACATTATCTACCAAACTGCAAGCAGGCTTCTTTGCTAACTAAGACTTCTTGGGGTTCTGGACTGTCAACATCCCCCTGAGAAGGTGTGCCGGTTGTACACCCAGAAAACCGAGCAGCAGGGACAGGGGAGGTGATAAGTTACAGTGACCGCACTCGCCAAATACCTCATCACCTGAGCTGCTCGGACCTGGGAAGCGCTCAAAACGCAGGCCCAACCGAGTCTGCGCCTCTGAGGACTACCTGAGTGCCTGAACCTGAGCAGCTTAGACCTGGGAGGTACGTGCAGCCCAGGGCCAGCCTCAGACAGTTCCCAGGAGAGCAACCTAGAGCCTGAGCAGTGTGGGCAGGGAGGGCATACGCACTGTGAGCGGGGGCAGGCCCAGTGCGGCTGAGATACTGCGAGCACATGCCAGTGTTATTTGCTTGCAGCGTCCCTCCCTCCCCACAGCGCAACTGAACAAGTGAGCCTAAAAAAAGTGTCCATCACCACCCACCTTGTGTCAGGGTGGAAATCAGACATGGAAGAGACCAGCAAACAGAAGAAGCTAAAACAGAGGGAACCGCCTTGGAAGTGACAGGTGTAATAGATTAAATCCCTGCCGTTAGTACCAACTACAAAGGAGGGGGCCTATAGATCTTGAGAAATATAAGCCAGACCAAGGAACTATCTGAAAATGAACTGACCCCACAATGCCTGCAACAACATCAGAGAAAGTCCTAGATATAGTTTTACTATTCTTACCATCACTCTTTTTTTTTAATTTTTTTTAATTTTTAAGTCCTCTATTACTCCCTCAATTTTCATTTTTATAACCTACTATTACTTTGCAAAAAAAAAGACCCTATTTTTTAAAGCAAACTTCATATATATTTTTTTTTATAATTTTTGTGACTTTGTTTTTTTTCTTCTTCTTCTTCTTTTCTTTAATACTGTATTTTTGAAAATCCAACCTCTACTCTAGATTTTTAATCTTTGCTTTTTGGTATTTGTTATCAATTTTGTACCTTTGAGAACCCAATCTTCAGTACCCATTTTTACTGGGAGCAAGATTACTGGCTTGACTGCTCTTTCCCCCTTTGGACTCTCCTTTTTCTCCCCAAGGTCGCCTCTGTCTCCTCCCTCCCCCTTCTCTTCTCTACCCACCTCTGTGAATCTCTGTGTGTTCCAGATGGTGGAGAACACTTAGGGAACTGATTAATGGCTGGATCTGTCTCTCTTCTCTTGATTCCCCCCTTTTATCCTCCTGGACACCTCTGTCTCCTTCCTTCCTCTTCTCTTCTCTGTATAACTCTGTGAACATCTCTGAGTGGTCCAGACTGTGGAGCGCACATAAGGAAGTGATTACTGACTAGCTTGCTCTCTCCTCTTCTGATTCCACCTCATCTCATTTGGGTCACCTCTAACTCCCTGTTCCCTCTTCTCTTCTCCATGTAACTCTGTGAACCTCTCTGGGTGTCCCTCACAGTGGAGAAACTTTTCATCTTTAACCTAAATGTTTGAGACTACTGTAAAAATAAGACTGAAAACCAGAAGCAGGAGGCTTAAAACCAAATCCTGAGAACACCAGAGAACTCCTGACTCCAGGGAACATTAATCGACAGGAGCTAATCAAACGCCTCCATACCTACACTGAAACCAAGCACCACCCAAGGGCCAACAAGTTCCAGAGCAAGACATACCACACAAATTCTCCAGCAACACAGGAACACAGCCCTGAGCTTCAATATACAGGCTACCCAAAGTTACTCCAAACCCACTGAAATCTCATAACTCATTACTGGACACTTCATGGCACTCCAGAGAGAAGAAATCCAGCTCCACCCACCAGAACACCGACACAAGCTTCCCTAACCAAGAAACCTTGACAAGCCACCCGTACAACCCCACCTACAGCGAGGAAACTCCACAATAAAAAGAACTCCACAAACTGCCAGAATACAGAAAGGCCACACCAAACTCAGCAATATAAACAAGATGAAGAGACAGAGGAATACCCAGCAGGTAAAGGAACAGGATAAATGCCCACCAAACCAAACAAAAGAGAAAGAGATAGGGAATCTATTTGATAAAGAATTCTGAGTAATGATAGTGAAAAGGATCCAAAACCTTGAAATCAAAATGAAATCACAGATAAATAGCCTGGAGACAAGGATTGAGAAGATGCAAGAAAGGTTTAACAAGGACCTAGAAGAAATAAAAAAGTCAATATATAATGAATAATGCAATGCAATGCTGCTAAGTCACTTCAGTCGTGTCCAACTCTGTGCGACCCCACAGATGGCAGCCCACCAGGCTCCCCCATCCTTGGGATTCTCCAAGCAAGAACTCTGGAGTGGGTTGCCATTGCCTTCTCCCAAGTAATGCAATAAACGAGATCAAAAACACTCTGGAGGCAACAAACAGTAGAATAACAGAGGCAGAAGATAGGATTAGTGAAGTAGAAGATAGAATGGTAGAAATAAATGAATCAGAGAGGGGAAAAAAATGAATTAAAAGAAATGAACCACCTCAAAACAGGGGACACATACAGACTGAAAGTGAAGGGCTGGAAAAAGATATTCCACGCAGAGACCAAAAGAAAGCAGGAGTAGCAATACTCACATCAGATAAAATAGACTTTAAAAAAAAGGCTGTGAAAAGAGACAAAGAAGGACATTACATAATGATCAAACGATCAATCCAAGAAGAAGATATAACAATTATAAACATATATGCACCCAACATAGGAGCACCACAGTATGTAAGATAAATGCTAACAAGTATGCAAGGGGAAATTAACAATAACACAATAATAATGGGAGACTTTAATACACCACTCACACCTATGGATAGATCAATTAAACCGAAAATTAACAAGGAAACAAAACTTTAAATGATACAATAGACCAGTTAGACCTAATTGATATCTATAGGTCATTTCACCCCAAAACGATGAATTTCACCTTTTTCTCAAGTGCACACAGAATCTTTTCCAGGATAGATCACATCTTGGGCCATAAATCTAGCCTTGGTAAATTCAAAAAAAATTGAAATCATTCCAAGCATCTTTTCTGACCACAATGCAGTAAGATTAGATCTCAGTTACAGGAGAAAAACTATTAAAAATTGCAACATATGGAGGCTGAACAACACGCTGCTGAATAACCAGTCACAGAAGAAATAGAAAAAGAAATCAAAATATGCATAGAAACAAATGAAAATGAAAACACAACAACCCAAAACCTGTTCAGTTCCGTTGCTCAGTAGTGTCCAACTCTTTGCAACGCCATGAACCGCAGCACACCAGGCCTCCCTGTCCATCACCAACTCCCAGAGTTCACTCAGACTTGCATCCATCGAGTCACTGATGCCATCCAGCCATCTCATCCTCAGTCGTCCCCTACTTCTTCTGCCCAAAATCCCTCCCAGCATCAAAGTCTTTTCCAATGAGTCAACTCTTCCCATGAGGTGGCCAAAGTACTGGAGTTTCAGCTTTAGCATCATTCCCTCCAAAGAAATCCCAGGGCTGATCTCCTTCAGAATGGACTGGTTGGATCTCCTTGCAGTCCAAGGGACTCTCAAGAGTCTTCTCCAACACCACACTTCAAAAGCATCAATTCTTCAGCGCTCAGCCTTCTTCACAGTCCAACTCTCACATCCATACATGACTACTGGAAAAACAATAGCCTTGACTAGATGGACCTTAGTCAGTAAAGTAATGTCTCTGCTTTTGAATATACCATCTAGGTTGGTCATAACTTTTCTTCCAAGGAGTAGGCGTCTTTTAATTTCATATCTGCAGTGATTTTGGAGCCCAAAAAAATGAAGTCTGACACTGCTTATGCTGTTTCCCCATCTATTTCCCATGAAGTGATGGAACCAGAAGCCATGATCTTCGTTTTCTGAATGTTGAGCTTTAAGCCAACTTTTTCACTCTCCTCTTTCACTTTCATCAAGAGGCTTTTTAGCTCCTCTTCACTTTCTGCCATAAGGGTGGTGTCATCTGCATATCTGAGGTGACTGATATTTCTCCCGGCAATCTTGATTCCAGCTTGTGTTTCTTCCAGTCCAGTGTTTCTCATGATGTACTCTGCATATAAATTAAATAAGCAGGGTGACAATATACAGCCTTGACATACTCCTTTTCCTATTTGGGACCAGTCTGTTGTTCCATGTCCAGTTCTAACTGTTGCTTCCTGGCCTGCATACAGATTTCTCAAGAGGCAGGTCAGATGGTCTGGTATTCCCATCTCTTTCAGAATTTTCCACAGGTTATTGTGATCCACAGTCAAAGGCTTTGGCATAGTCAATAAAGCAGAAATAGATGTTTTTCTGGAACTCTCTTCCTTTTTCTATGATCCAGCAGATGTTGGCAATTTGATCTCTGGTTCCTCTGCCTTTTCTAAAACCAGCTTGAACATCAGGGAGTTCACGGTTCATGTACTGCTGAAGCCTGGCATGGAGAATTTTGAGCATTACTGTACTAGCATGTGAGATGAGTGCAATTGTGCAGTAGTCTGAGCATTCTTTGACATTACCTTTCTTTGGGATTGGAATGAAAACTGACCTTTTCCAGTCCTGTAGCCACTGCTGAGTTTTCCAAATTTGTTGGCATATTGTGTGCAGCACTTTCACAGCATCATCTTTCAGGATGTGAAATAGCTGTACTGGAATTCCATCACCTCCACTAGCTTTGTTCATAGTGATGCTTTCTAAGGCCCACTTGACTTCACATTCCAGGATGTCTGGCTCTCGATGAGTGATCACACCATCGTGATTATCCAGGTTGTGAAGATCTTTTTTGTACAGTTCTTCTGTGTATTCTTGCCACCTCTTCTTAATATCTTCTGCTTCTGTTAGATCCATACCATTTCTGTCCTTTATTGAGCCCATCTTTGCATGAAATGTTCCCTTGGTATCTCTAATTTTCTTGAAGAGATCTCTAGTCTTTCCCATTCTGTTGTTTTCCTCTATTTCTTTCCATTGATCGCTGAGGAAGGCTTTCTTATCTCTTCTTGCTATTCTTCAGAACTCTGCATTCAGATGCTTATATCTTTCCTTTTCTCTTTGGCTTTTCGCTTCTCTTCTTTTCACAGCTATTTGTAAGGCTTCCCCAGACAGCCATTTTGCTTTTTTGCATTTCTTTTCCATGGGGATGGTCTTGATCCCTGTCTCCTATACAATGTCACGAACCTCATTCCATAGTTCATCAGGCACGCTATCTATCAGATCTAGGCCCTTAAATCTATTTCTCACTTTCACTGAATAATCATAAGGGATTTGATTTAAGGCATACCTGAATGGTCTAGCGGTTTTCCCTGCTTTCTTCAATTTCAGTCTGAATTTGGTAATAAGGAGTTCATGATCTGAGCCACAGTCAGCTCCTGGTCTTTTTTTTTGTTGACTGTATAGAGCTTCTCCATCTTTGGCTGCAAAGAATATAATCAATCTGATTTTGGCATTGACCATCTGGTGATGTCCATGTGTAAAGTCTTCTCTTGTGTTATTGGAAGAGGGTGTTTGCTATGACCAGTGCATTTTCTTGGCAAAACTCTATTAGTCTTTGCCCTGCTTCATTCTGCATTCCAAGCCCAAATTTGCCTGTTACTCCAAGTGTTTCTTGACTTCCTACTTTTGCATTCCAGTCCCCTATAATGAAAAGGACATCTTTTTTGGGTGTTAGTTCTACAAGGTCTTGTAGGTCTTCATAGAACCATTCAACTTCAGCTTCTTCAGCGTTACTGGTTGGGGCATAGACTTGGATTACTGTGATATTGAATGGTTTGCCTTGGAAATGAACAGAGATCATTCTGTCATTTTTGAGATTGCATCCAGGTACTGCATTTTGGACTCTTTTGTTGACCATGATGGCTACTCCATTTCTTCTCAGGGATTCCTGCCCGCAGTAGTAGATATAATGGTCATCTGAGTTAAATTCACCCATTACAGTCCATTTTAGTTCACTGACTTCTAGAACGTCGATGTTCACTCTTGCCATCTCTTGTTTGACCATTTCCAATTTGCCTTGATTCATGGACCTGACATTCCAGGTTCCTATGCAATATTGCTTCTTTACAGCATTGGACCTTGCTTCTATCACCAGTCACATCCTCAGCTGGGTATTGTTTTTGCTTTGGCTCCATCCCTTCACTCTTTCTGGAGTTATTTCTCCACTGATCTCCAGAAGCATATTGGGCACCTACTGACCTGGGAGTACCTCTTTCAGTATCCTACCATTTTGCCTTTTCATACTGTTCATGGGGTTCTCAAGGCAAGAATACTGAAGTGGTTTGCCATTCCCTTCTCCAGTGGACCACATTCTGTCAGACCAAAACCTGTAGGACACTGTAAAAGCAGTGCTAAGGGGAAAGTTCATAGCAATACAGGCATACCTCAAGAAACAAGAAAAAAGTCAAATAAATAACCTAACTCTACATCTAAAGCAACTAGAAAAGGAAGAAATGAAGAACCCCAGGGTTAGAAGAAGGAAAGAAATCTTAAAATTTAGGGCAGAAATAAATGCAAAAGAAACAAAAGGGACCATAGCAAAAATCAACAAAGCCAAAAGCTGGTTCTTTGAAATGATAAATAAAATTGACAAACAATTAGCCAGACTCATCAAGAAACAAAGGGAGAAAAATCAAATCAATAAAATTAGAAATGAAAATGGAGAGATCACAACGGACAACACAGAAATACAAAGGATCATAAGAGACTACTATCAGCAGTTATATGCCAATAAAATGGACAACGTGGAAGAAAGGGACAAATTTTTAGAAAACTACAACTTTCCAAAACTGAACCAGGAAGAAATAGAAAATCTTAACAGACCCATCACAAGCATGGAAATTGAAACTGTAATCAGAAATCTTCCAGCAAACAAAAGTCCAGGTCCGGACAACTTCACAGCTGAATTCTACCAAAAATTTAGAGAAGAGCTAACACCTATCCTACTCAAACTCCTCCAGAAAATTGCAGAGGAAGGTAAACTTCCAAACTCATTCTATGAGGCCACCATCACCCTAATACCAAAACCTGACAAAGATGTCACAAAAAAAGAAAACTACAGGCCAATATCACTGATGAACATAGATGCAAAAATCCTCAACAAAATTCTAGCAACCAGAATCCAACAACACATTAAAAAGATCATACACCATGACCAAGAGGGCTTTATCCCAGCGATGCAAGGATTCTTCAATATCCACAAATCAACGAATGTAATACACCACACTAACAAATTGAAAAATAAAAGCCATATGATTATCTCAATAGATGCAGAGAAAGCCTTTGATAAAATTCAACACCCATTTATGATAAAAACTCTCCAGAAAGCAGGAATAGAAGGAACATACCTCAACATAATAAAGGCTATATATGACAAACCCACAGCAAACATTATTCTCAATGGTGAAAAATTGAAAGCATTTCCCCTAAAGTCAGGAACAAGACAAGGGTGCCCACTTTCACCGCTACTATTCAACATAGTTCTGGAAGTTTTGGCCACAGCAATCAGAACAGAAAAAGAAACAAAAGGATCCAAATTGGAAAAGAAGAAGTAAAACTTTCACTGTTTGCAGATGACATGATCCTCTACATAGAAAACCCTAAAGACTCCACCAGAAAATTACTAGAGCTAATCAATGAATACAGTAAAGTTGCAGGATATAAAATCAACACATAGAAATCTCTTGCATTCCTATACACTAATAATGAGAAAATAGAAAGAGAAATTAAGGAAACAATTCCATTCACCATCACAACAAAGAGAATAAAATACTTAGGAATATACCTACCTAAAGAAACTAAAGACCTATATATAGAAAACTATAAAACACTGATGAAAGAAATCAAAGAGGATACTAACAGATGGAGAAATATACCATGTTCATGGATTGGAAGAATCAATATAGTGAAAATGAGTATACTACCCAAAGCAATCTACAGATTCAATGCAATCCCTATCAAGCTACCAGCGGTATTTTTCGCAGAGCTAGAACAAATAATTTCACAATTTGTATGGAAATACAAAAAACCTTGAATAGCCAAAGCAATCTTGAGAAAGAAGAATGAAACTGGAGGAATCAACCTGCCTAACTTCAGGCTCTACTACAAAGCCACAGTCATCAAGACAGTATGGTACTGGCACAAAGACAGAAATATAGATCAATGGAACAAAATAGAAAGCCTAGAGATAAATCCAAGCACCTATGGACACCTTATCTTTGACAAAGGAGGCAAGAATATACAATGGAGAAAAGACAATCTCTTTAACAAGTGGTGCTGGGAAAACTGGTCAACCACTTGTAAAAGAATGAAACTAGAACACTTTCTAACACCATACACAAAAATAAACTCAAAATGGATTAAAGATCTAAACATAAGACCAGAAACTATAAAACTCCTAGAGGAGAACATAGGCAAAACACTCTCCGACATAAATCACAGCAGGATCCTCTATGACCCACCTCTCAGAATATTGGAAATAAAAGCAAAAATAAATAAATGGGACCTAATTAAAATTAAAAGCTTCTGCACAACAAAGGAAACTATAAGCAAGGTGAAAAGACAGCCTTCAGAATGGGAGAAAATAATAGCAAATGAAGCAACTGACAAACAACTAATCTCAAAAATATACAAACAACTCATGCAGCTCAATTCCAGAAAAATAAGTGGCCCAATTAAAAAATGGCCCAAAGAACTAAATAGACATTTTTCCAAAGAAGACATACAGATGGCTAACAAACACATGAAAAGATGCTCAACATCACTCATTATCAGAGAAATGCAAATCAAAACCACAATGAAGTACCATTTTACGCCAGTCAGAATGGCTGTGATCCAAAAGTCTACAAGCATTAAATGCTGGAGAGGGTGTGGAGAAAAGGGAACCCTCTTACACTGTTGGTGGGAATGCAAGCTAGTACAGCCACTATGGAGAACAATGTGGAGATTCCTTTAAAAATTGGAAATAGAATTGCCTTATGACCCAGCAATCCCACTGCTGGGCATACATGCTGAGGAAACCAGAATTGAAAGAGACATACGTACCCCAATGTTCATCACAGCACTGTTTATAATAGCCAGGACATGGAAGCAACCTAGGTGTCCATCAGCAGATGAATGGATAAGAAATCAGTGGTATATATACACAATGAAATATTACTCAGCCTCTAAAAAGAATACAGTTGAATCAGTTTTAATGAGGTGGATGAAACTGGAGCCGATTATACAGAGTGAAGTAAGCCAGAAAGAAAATCACCAATACAGTATACTAATGCATATATACGGAATTTAGAAAGATGGTAATGATAACCCTGTATGTGAGACAGCAAAAGAGACACAGATATATAGAACAGTCTTTTAGAGTCTGTGGGAGAGGGAAAGGGTGGGATGATTTGGGAGAATGGCATTGAAACATGTATAATATCATATGTGAAATGAATCACCAGTCCAGGTTCGATGCAGGATACAGGATGCTTGGGGCTGGTGCACTGGGATGACCCAGAGGGATGGTACGGGAAGGGAGGAGGGAGGGGGGTTCACAATGGGGAACACATGTACACCCATGGCAGATTCATATTGATGTATGGCAAAACCAATACAATATTGTAAAGTAATTAGCCTCCAATTAAAATAAATAAATTTAAATTTAAAAAAATAAAAAATAAAATAAGATAAAGATCTCAAGCTTGGCCTATTAAATTAGCCAAGTATTCTTTTCAATATAACACACAATACTGATAGTAATTGCTTATATTTACATAAACATATACTGTGTAATCACACATATTGATAACAGAAATATAACCTGCTACTACTCTTTTGCAAAGCTATGTATCAATATTCACAATATCCCAAGAAAATATTTTGGAATGCAGGAAAATCTTTAGTCATAAAGATTTTCATTGCATATTTATTCATGATTAAGAATAGATACTATCTATTAATATATAATCAAGAACATAGACTAGGTTACCATGTAGTCTCTAAAATGATGATTACTATGAATTTGATGCAACAGAAAGTCTTATGTTACAATTTGGGATTTAATAAAAAGAAAATGTATATAACCTGTATGATTACAGCCATGCTATACAAATCAGCAAAACTCTTCACTGAAAGGAAAACCTGAAGAAAATACACCAAATATAATATGGTTATGACACACTAGATGCTAAATTTCTTATAAAGAGTGTGAAAGATTTTTACAAGTGAAAGAATAGCGAAAGGTATTATTTTAAAAACTAGGTTTGGGAGGTCTGTTTTTCTTGTTTGTTTTTTTTCCCAAAACTCTCAGGATCTGGGCATATTTTTTTAAAAGAGCCAGTTAAATAGTCAAGAAAAATGATGAAAGTGATCACAGTTTCAGAATAACATGAGAGAGAGGAAGATAGTGGGTCAGTAAAATTCGGTCATAATCTATACAATTTTAAGAAAAGCTCTCATTTTTTCCACCACCCACACCTCCCAAAAATGCACCTTCCTAATTGTATTCTGCCATAAGTTCTTTTCAGCCATACTTAAAGGCATTGTAACTGCTCCTTAACAGGATTACAGTCATGAGTTAATGGTTAAAGCAGGCAGCTCATAGCACAGTCTTAAGCATTCAAGACTGATCAGTTTTGTTAAGGATGAGAGATAGAAGGAGAAGATAATTTGCCATATGTAAGGCAGTTCCCCTTTACTTCTGAAATGCACTCCTGTGAGTCCTGAACACAGAATTCATGGGAATTAGGAAACGTCAATATACACTTAACACATTGAATTCCTTTTATGAAATCATACCTTCAGAACTAATACCATTCTAGGCTTAGTGGGAGTGAGCAGTCATTCTGACTTGAGCCTTATATCAGTGACTTGCTGGAGCATTCCTGCAGTAAAAAGTGCCATGAGATGTTCAGTATCTCTGATTATAGAAACACATAGTACAAGATGAGAAAAAAATGATTCCCATATAGAAGACAGGAAGAAACTAAGATTGTACTGTGACCCAACATAGGACATTTATTAACAAAACTACACTGACTGAGAAAACTAAATCTCAGATATCAGATTTTAGAAACAGCAATTTCCCAGATTCTATATGCAGAGACAGGATAAAGGGTAGAAAAGGCATGTGTATATGAGAAGGACAAATTCATGGAGAGGGTGGTTCCCTGAGAACTGTCTGAGAGGCAACAAACCAGCAAAGCAAGTCTCAAGGACAAAAGATACTAGATTTGCACTGAACTGATCAGTGGGCTGGAGACAAAATGACTGATGGACAGTGGGGTAAGGAAAACAAAGCAAAGAGCACAGCAGAGAAGTTCAGATGAAAGTGTTAGGAACGTCCATTAGTCCGAGCATATAGAGGAAGCTTAGTCCTTAAAGCTTCTAAACTGAGCTTAGGAGAAA
The DNA here is from genome assembly GCF_042477335.2 of Ovis canadensis. NCBI lineage: Eukaryota > Metazoa > Chordata > Mammalia > Artiodactyla > Bovidae > Ovis > Ovis canadensis. The sequence continues at coordinate 53,598,377 of NC_091264.1, forward strand.
GAACTAAAATTTATCATCACATGTTAAAGAAAACCTATTCATTTCATCTCCCAATAATTAAGTGATGTGACTGCTGACTTGTTTTTAATAAGAATAAAAGATGAAGTTTAAATCAGTGAACTGCCTGAGCCAAAGTCAGTATTTCTAGTGCCTTCACTAACGCTGCCCAATCCTTCATGATCCTCCGCCTGTAGAACTACGGCCCCCCTCCCCCGGCCCCCCGATTCCCCCACCTCCGGCTCTGCTCTGCTTCTTAACAATAGAATATGTGCATGCTAAGTCGCTTCAGTCGTGTCCAACTCTTGGCGACCTTATGGAGGTATAACCCGACAGGCTGCTCTGTCCATAGGATTCTTTAGGCAAGAATACTGGAGTGGGTTGCCATTTCCTCCTCCAGAGAATCTTCCCAAGCCAGTGATTGAACCCGCTTCTCTTAAGTCTCCTGCACTGGCAAGCAGTTTCTTTACCACTAGCACCACTTGGAAAGCCTATGTATCAATGATAAATTGAGATAATTTATTGTTCTTATCTGCCTGCAATGCAGGAGACCCTAGTTTGATTCCTGGGTCAGGAAGATCCGCTGGAGAAGGGATAGGCTACCCACTCCAGTGTTCTTGGGCTTCCCTTGTGGCTCAGCTGGTAAAGAATAATGCGGGAGACCTGGGTTTGATCCCTGGGTTGGGAAGATCCGCTGGAGAAGGGAAAAGCTACCCACTCGGGTATTCTGGCCTGGAGAATTCCATGAAAGTATAGTCCTTGGGGTCGCAAAGAGTCAGACAAGACTGAGCAACTTGCACTTTCACTTTCACATTGTCCTTATGTAGAAGAATGTCTTTGTTCTTACAAAACACATCCTGAGCTATTTAACAGTGATGTTTGCAACTTCCTTTCAAACTGTTTAGAAAAAAGGAAAAAGAAAGCGCAAAAAAAAAAAGATACATATACGCATATCTTACAAATGCAAAGAGAGAAATATGTGCCATCACTTCATGGCAAATAGATGGGGAAACAATGGAAACAGCAACTTTATTTTCTTGGGCTCCAAAATCACTGCAGATGATGACTGCAGCCACGAAATTAAAAGACGCTTGCTCCTTGGAAGAAAAGCTATGACCAACCTAGACAGCATATTAAAAAGCAGAGACATTACTTTACCGACAAAGGTCTGTATAGTCAAAGCTGTGGTTTTTCCAGTTGTCATGTATGGATGTGAGAGCTGGATTATAAAGAAAGCTGAGCACTGAAGAATTGATGCTTTTGAACTGTGGTGTTGGAGAAGACTCTTGAGAGTCCCTGGGGCTGTAAGGAGATCCAACCAGTCCATCCTAAAGAAAATCAGTCCTGAATATTCATTGGAAGGACTGATGTTGAAGCTGAAACTCCAATACTTTGGCCACCTGATGTGAAGAACTGACTCATTTGAAAAGACCCTGATGCTGGGAAAGATGGAAGGTGAGAAGAGAAGGGGATGACAGAGGAAGAGATGGTTGGATGGCATCACCAACTTGATGGACATGAGTTTGAGCAAGCTCTGGGAATTGGTGATGGCCAGGGAAGCCTGGCATGCTTGCAGTCCCTGGGGTCACAAAGAGTTGGACACAACTAAATGACTGAACTGAACTGAAAGAAAGATAAAGAGAGAAACAGGGAGAAAAACAAATGTGGCAAAATGTTAACAATTGATAAAGAATATAATGGTGATATAGTGTTTACCATTCTTTCAATTTTATATAGTTTTTTTTTTCAAAATAAGTTTGGGAAAAACACATGCAAAACAAATACATAACCCTATGATATAATGGGAGAAGCTTAGAAGTCCGAAGACTGAGTTGTGAATACAGCTCAGACAAATGTATCTTGGTGACCCTGGACAAAAAGTCTAACTTCTTGGGCTTTAGTTTCCCCTTCTAAGCATAAGGTGGATAAACTGAATAATATCCAAGGTCTCTTCCTGCAATATTAGTAGGCATTTGGGAATAAAAATAGTCACATGTCTATGCATGTTATATTGACATATGCAGACAGCATAATAAAATTGCTATTATCTCTTCATAAAATTATTCCCTGGTAATTTCATAATTTATAAATTATTCCTCCTCAGCACCTTAGCTAATTGTGTGTCTTTAATGATATTAGCTCACTTGACACTAAAATTGTGTTTCTTGTTCCAAGAATCAGAGTTCTTATCTATCTTTAAAAAAAAAAATTCTATACAAAATAGCAAAAAAAGGAAAAAAGGACACAAGAGAGAAAGAAAGAAGAGAGGGAGGAAAGAAGAGAGAGGGGAAGAGGGCAAGGAAAGGGCAGGAGGGAAAAGGGGGAAGCAGGAAAGGAAGAAAGACCTGCAAGCTGAGGGCGGCTCCAAGGAGGGATACTTTTAACACCAGAGCTGGGTAGGAATGAAGGTTCCTGTTTAGCATCATGAATCCCCCAGGTGATCCTCTCCAACTGAGAGTTGGAAATGGGACCAGTAGCCACTTTATTACCCATAAATATACACAACTAATACATGTGTGTAAAGCTCAATGGTGTCCACTAGGAGCCAAAGCAATAAAAGCAAAATGAATGATCCCAAGAAAGAGAGTAGACCAATTTTTTAAAACTGTACATATAACTTTCTCAAAACTTCACTTGATGGACCATTTTCCAAAATTAGAAAAAATTTCTAAACCTATTAAGTAGATCAATTTGCCTAATATCCCAGCTGAAGAACAAAACAAGAGAAGCTTCTGTTTATCGTTTTAAAATGCAGGACAACAGCACAAAAACTATGCTCAAAAAAGTAAATATTTATAAAAACCACTCTAACAATTTTTTACTATATACTTTTTAATATATTCTGGGGTTTTAGACAATATGCTTTTCATTACTGCATATTCTGATTTTTTTTAACTAGGGCTATACATTGTCTTTTTAAATAAGTTTGAAACTTTAAAAGGAAACAAAGAAAAAGCCTCCATGTAAAATAGCATTATTACTTACCTCCATTGGAAATGAAGAAATTTCTAGCACTATTATAATCTGAGTTGACACCCATAAAGTGATTCTGGAAATTTTCTGAAACATGAGAAATTATGTTAACTAACATGAGAGGGAATTCATTCTTCCCATCATTGGGTAGACTTTCTGTTTACTTTCATTATTCTTGGTGACCTGCGTTGGAGTGGCCATTAACCCACTGAAGAAATTTTTTTTTAATTCTTTGAATTCCAGCATATGGATACTTGACCTTATCATTGGCAAGAAGAGGAATGATTGTGGCAGAATGAAGTTGTACTCTATCCGGTTCTCCATCAAGGAGGATGGAGCCCACCCTATCTCCCAATCTCACCTTCTTTATTTTGCCCCCATCTTCTCTTCACCTATACCAAAAAAAAAAATCCATAAAAAGATTCTTAACCACCCACATTGTCAATGTGTCCTTGGCAATATTTCAAATGCAATATTGATGAGGATTTACTTTATCATAGTGACTGTCCACTTGGGAAGGGTTGGAGCACACTCACTCAAAAGTCAAGCCTGTCATGGTAGATTTCTATTGCAGCTTCTACTTCTTTGTTTGGGCCAGTGAGGGACCCAGAATCTTGCCTGGAAGAGTCAAAAAGAGTCCAGCCAGACCAGGTATTCAACAACACTAAGAGTTTTGGTAAGACAACAAGGGGTATGTTAAAACCCACCCACTGAAGTAAGACCTCCCCAAGCACACACCTGTATAAATTCATAAAAGGGATTACACAATGTTTCCTGCTTCAATACCAGTTCCTCCTCATCCAGCAAATAGTCTCTTTTCTTCTCCAGCCTGAGTCTTTCCAGAGCGTGATGGTTCGTCTGCTTGTCCCTATCTTGCTCTGGAATCTCTTCAATATGATTGTCCCTAAGAGTGGCCCCCAACGCTCAAGCTTTTCATCCATAAAGGCTGAGCACTCATTTTAAATCATCAGTCTTTATAAATTGATTGCTCCAGGAGATGTTTCTCCCTCCAATATGCTGTGCAGAACGAACAGAGTATGCAAAATGTTGACTGCTGTCGTTATTTATTAACAGGAATGACTGCATGATGCGGTAACGCTCTCTCTTACTTTTTTTTACAAATACCATCCTGACCCATCCCTCCTCCCCCATGACCAGTATTCTGTGTGGTGTGACAACAAAAAGAGCATTTTAACCCCCTTTGGTTAGGGAGCACAGTTTATTTGACCTTTGTTAAATAATGTCATGACTCCGGTGGTAGCAGCAGTCTGGAAATGTCACTGGCAAGCATCACCTAATGCATGGGAGCTATACTCCCCTGGCATGCACCCCAGCCTAAGCTGCAGCATGAACCATTTGGTGGCATGCAGGATGACTGATATGCATCCTGACCATCATCTTACTCTCGTGAGCATGCCTCCCTTCTCCAGAGGCCTTCTTCCCGTCCACTCAGGTCCTGGAAGTGTGGCGTCTTGATAGAGTGTATGTGCTCAGTTGCTCAGTCGTGTCTGACTCTTTGCGCCCCCATGGACTGTTGCTGGCCAGGCTCCTCTGTTCATGGGATTCTCTAGGCAAGAATACTGGACTGGTTTGCCATTTCCTTCTCCAGGGGATCTTCTCAACCCAGGGATGGAACCTGTGCCTGCTGCTTCATTGGCAGGCGGGTTCTTGACCACTGAGCCACTTGGGAAGCACACATCTTGATAGAGAGAGACATAACTATATATTGGATTGGCCCAAAAGTTCATTTGAGTTTTCCGTAAGATATTATGGAAAAATTGGAGTGAACTTTTTGGCCAACCAGTATTTGGCTATAACTAAAGCACTGACGTGACTTTAAGATCACCAGACTACCCAGTCCAAGTTCTTCCTCTTCCTTAAAATTCTCCATAAAACACATTGTTCTACCCTACTTAGGAAATACTAGGTACCTCTTTTCTAAGTCATCATTCTCATATCATTTCTATATAAAAGGCAAATAAATTACTGAATGTTTCCCCACCACCCACCAACAGCATCCTCTGGTGCATCTCACTGGTGAGTAGAATTTAAAGCCAAAATACAGACATTGTTCAAGAAAGAACAAACCTAGTGACCCTTCCTATGCTGAGCAGCCAATCATAACAGCGGAGTCAACACAGCGTGGCCTCATGCAGTGAAGGAGTTACAGTCCAAAAGAGAGTATTTTTTAGCCGAGCGGTAACACTAGCAGCTGAGAATTACACGAGTTCATGTAAACAAAACAGTGGAGCAGTTTGGGGAAAATAAGTAGTAACTGCAGCCACCTGCCAAACCAATAGACATACAGTCCTGAAAGACTCCCTCATTTACACAGCCAGAGCAGAATCCTGGTCAAAGCCAAGGGGAAGTTTAAGCAAAACGAGAGCAAAGGCCACTGGCTGAATTGCAACACCATCACTAAACATTCAGGGTTCAATACACACGGTATAGAATGTCCTGAATTTTATATATATACACACATATATGCATAACATATATAGATAGGTAAGTAGATAGATAGATGCACAACAAAGAAAAAAGCCATCTATTGGTAATCAATATTTTGATAAGCTACATTAAATAATCAATCTTGATTAAAGGCTATAGCCAAGTCTCATTAGCTGCTATTGTTTCCCCTTGGATTTTTGTTGGCCTGCTGGATTGTTTGGCCATTTTCACGAACTTCAATTAAGGAAAGAGAAAGAGGCAGAACTTTTGGAACTTAGATGGAGAACTTTTGCCCTGTTCCTGTAAGTCTTTCTTTCTTTCTTTCTTTCTGTATTTTCTAGCTTACAGTCTCCAATGAATATGCCCATCATTATTTTAAAAATAATAATAATTGGTTGTTAAGGAATGAAAGCACAAAGCATGTGTATTTATTTATCTGCCTTTCCCCTCGACTCAGTGGCTTTTAAAGGGCAAGATAGTCCCATGGAAATAGGGTTCTTTTAACAGCACCAGAAAACGCATTTAAAAGCCCAAACAAGCTAACTGCGGCCATATCTTTGTTTGGCAACCTGAGTATTCTCTTCACTTAGTCCTGCTCATAGCAACACACAAAGGATTACTCTGCAGCCAGGGATAATAGCTGATCCCATAATCTGGCACTAACACTTAGAAAGATTAATTACCCTATTAAAATCTCAGACATTACTAAGAAAATCTTTGTATAAACCTTTTAACTCACAACAAATGCAGCCTCCTTGGTGCCTTCAGTTTGTTACACAATACAGGTCCTCACCCTCCCACACTTTTCACCGTTGTTTCCGGCATCTTCAGAAATATCCAGGTGCACACACACAACCGTGCCCACATGTCGGCAAGCCGGCACCAAGCAACAGAGTCGAAGCGTCTTCCTGGTATGAAGGCAGAAAGTGGGAGTGCGGTTGGAACAGATAAAGTAAAATTCCTCCTGTCCTTAAATTGGCTGTACTGGAGATTAAGTCACAGGGGAAAACACACTCAGTGATTCAAAGGCTGCTGCCATGTCAGAAACCAGAGGTACCTAAGAAGATTCATGTTGTAATCCTCACACAAACTTATGCCCAATATGTGAAACGATGAGGAGGGTTGAATTCTCAATGCTTACTATCAAATTTCCCTCTGGAGTAGAACACTGGCAATTAGACTTTAGGGACACTTCTGTGTTTTCATTTCCACACTCAACATCAGCTTGTCATGGTTTCCTTTCTCCTGCAGCATTGCCACTTCCTCAGATTTCTTATCACAGTTTCGAGGAAGATGCATTAGTTTCAAGATATAAACATAATCAAATAAAAACAAGAAGCAGAGGGCCAGGGTCACAGGACCTCTGTCATTTAAAGGTCAAACAAAAGAGACATCAAACTCCCTCCATTCCTCCAATCAATTATGGTATTTCACTGATTTTGTCATCAAAGGACCCTGATCAAGTGTTGTCCTTGGGAAAATGCTGGGATAGTGTTGATAATAAATTGGTTAAGGGTGTATAGAGTCAAAATTCCACCTCCAGACATACTGGCTACATGACCTCATCTGTAATCTGAGTTATCTCACCAGCTCAAGCTTCAGATGCCTCATCTGTAAGATGGGAATGATAATCATACTGAATGCGCAAGGGTATTGTGGGATTCCCACAGGAAGTGCGTGGTGGGTGTGGACAATCAGCTGACTCTTCCTCTTTTAGCAACATCACCACCATCACTGCTGCCCAGAGAGTGAAACTTTTCAGGCTCCGTATGACCCAAGCGCTCCAAAGCATTGGGTTGGCCGAAAGGTTTGTTCAGGTTTTTCCATAACATCACACAGAAAGATGGAACAAACTTTTTGGCCAACCCAGTAATTCATCAACCACTTCAACCTGGCACACTGCTTGTCCTGATTGTCACTCTAACCAAGCAATAAGATAGTGACAAAAGGTCATTCTGTAAAAGAGTCTTCATTCAACCTGCAAATACAGTGATGTAACTTTACCTCAAAATTAAGATTCCCAGGAGATACCATTTATTACGAGACAACAATAAACTTTTATCATTCTAAGTCTTTATTGTGGCAGCATCTAATTTTTTCATTCCAGCTTGGATACTCTGAATCCATGCTTTATGAATCCAGAAACTCATAGTGACAACTGACAATGAATTCAGACCTGCTGCTGATTACTTTACATGAATTATTTTATTTATCCTCACAGCAACTCAGAGTTAGGTACGATAGTTAGGCCCATTCTACCCATGACAAAAGGTACAACTGAAGCCCTAAGAAGCTAATTAACTAACCCAAGGTCATATGACCAGAAAGTGGTGGGGCTGAGATTTGAAACATGACATCTTGACAACAAAGCTTTGCCACCATGCTCCATCAGATTCCATTTTATAACCCTAGGTTTTACAGCTAGGATTCATCCTTTCAACAAGTCTTATTGATCATACACCATGTGCCAGTCACTGCCCTAGCACCGGTAACAACACGGACAGAAGGCTGCTTTCATGGAGCTTACTTTCTATTTGGATAAACAGAAAATAAAAAGAAAAATATATCCGTAGCAAAAAGTCATGTAGTGATCCATGCCATGAAGGAAAGCCAAGTGCAATAAGGGACCATGGAGGGAAAGTGATGTCCAGCTCAGGCAGACACATGACCATTCAGCTCAGTCCTGGTCTTCAGGTAGGACAGGTAATGAGGAATTGAAAAAGTAAGTGACTTGTCCAGAGCTTGCAAGAAACAAAGTATAAATTAAAAGCCAAATCTCCTACTTTCTATGGCTTTTTTAGTCTGCCATATTTAGTTTGCCTAATAATACTTCAACCTGAAATTGCACTCCCATAAATGTGTGTTTTTAAGCACAGATAATCCCTGTGTACTCATTTTTCCTTGTTGGTCTCAATAAAATGAGATCATCTAATAAAAAACAGAGTGGAAAGGGGGAAAAAAGCGTCTAAAAAAAGAAAATCCTCTGAACTCATGAATAAGAAACTGAACTGTCCAGAATGAGGCCTCTCACCCTCAGTTTTAAATACCTTGATTAATAGCTGATGGGATGTGCTGCAGTGTAATACTCATGGATTTGGCTCTCACGAGTAGAAATATCCTGGATCCAACACTTCAATTACTAAGGGAAAATAAGAGGCCCCCAAATCACTACTAACAGCATTGACATAATTTCCAATCCTGCTCTTTCCTTTGTCTGGGTAGTAAACAAATGAAATTTTTGTGTTAAATTGATTGCTCTGTCCCATGCCGTAAGACGATGGGCATACTAATGGGCTGAATTGCAATTATGTGGTTTTGACATGACAAATATTAATCAGCTTAAACTCTCTGAAGACTGTTTGGAAAACATGACCCAGTAGGGAGAAATAAACCCCATTCTTGTAACTGATTAAATGTCTTTATGTTTATTTTCTTTCCGTGTTGATTTTTTTTCTTTTTTAATATTGGCAGGAGAACAGATCATTGACAATTGCAAATCTCAACTACAAATCATATAACTTGAAACAAGCGGGGAAAGACTACACCTGTGAACTGAGAAAAATCCAAACTTTGGACTGAGTTTTTCCTGGGCCGGGCATTTGGTTAGCTAAAATCAATTAATCCATCAATCTGAAAGTGTTAATTATCAAACATTTGCCTCTCTAAAAGTACAAATGCAACATAAATGTCAACTAGGGTGACCCTGCCTTTGAGAGTGTGATCTCGAATATCATTCTAACTATCTTGGGTAGTACAGCAGGCCACTCAGCATTTCCAGGGGTTCTAGGGAGACATGTTTCTCCTTCACATTTTCAATTACAATTCTCTGTTAAAGCCGTAATGTCTCTCTCCTCTCTTCTTCTCCTTTCCTCTTTATGTAAGCCCATTTATGGAACATAGCCCCTTTTCCTGATTTTCCAAAAAGAATATTCGTACCTGGTCATAGGAGGTGGTAGATCTTTTAGAAAAATATTTATTTGGCTATGCTACTGCTGCTGCTAAGTCATTTCAGTCGTGTCCGACTCTGTGCGACCCCATAGACGGCAGCCCGCCAGGCTTCCCCGTCGCTGGGATTCTCCAGGCAAGAACACTGGAGGGGGTTGCCATTTCCTTCTCCAATGCATGAAAGTGAAAAGTGAAAGTGAAGTCGCTCAGTCAGAAGTCAACCCTTAGCAACCCTGTGGACTGCAGCCTACCAGGCTCCTCTGTCCATGGGATTTTCCAGGCAAGAGTACTGGAGTGGGGTGCCATCACCTACCAGGCATTAACTGTGGCACACGGGATCCTTAGTGGCAGCATGTGAACTGTTAGTTGTGGCCTGTGGGATCTAGTTTCCTGACCAGAAATTGAACCTGGGCTCCCTGCATTGGGAGCACTAATCTTAGTCACCAGACCACTAGGGAAGTCCCTGTAGCAAATTCCTCGCTGAAAATGTAAGACACTGCTGGCAAAGGATGTGGGATGGTTACAGAGTATTAAAAAGCAGAGACATCACTTTGCTGACAAAGGTCCATATAATCAAAGCTATGCATTTCCAGCAGTCAAGTACAGATGAGAGATTCGGACCACAAAGAAGGCTGAGCGTCAAAGAATTGAAGCTTTTGAACTGTGGTGTTGGAGAAGACTTGAGAATCCCCTGGACTGCAAGATCAAACCAGTCAATCCTAAAGGAAATCAGTCCTGAGTATTCATTGGAAGGACTGAGGCTGAAGCTGAAGCTCCAATACTTTGGCCATCTGATGTGAAGGGCCAGCTTATTGGAAAAGACCCTGATGCTGGGAAAGGAATAGCATAAGGGTGGGGGGGGGGGGGGGGCAGCAGAAGATGAGATGGTCAGATAACATCACCAACCCAATGGCCATGAATCTGAGAAAACTCCAGGAGATAGTGAAGGAGAAGGGTGCTGCAGTCCATGGGACCACAAAGAGTTGGACTTAGCAACTGAACAACACGGATCAACAGAAGAGAGGCTTCTGTTCCTCTTCTGACAAGTTCCGTAGCTCTCATCCACCACCATCGCTCCATCACTGCAGGATTCTCCCCGCCTTGTGTTAGGACTCTCTCCATTTCTAACCACACATTCACACACTTAGCTTCCTCCTCCTTCCTTCTCTTCTCTACATACTTCACTTACCCCTAGACCCCAAATGCCCTGTTCATTTCTCATTCAGAGTTGCTTATATAAGACCACTCTAATCCATAACATTTGAGCCATGAGGGCCTTCTTTCCCCAGTCAAAACAGTCAACACAGATAACAAGCCAAACAATGGAACTTGCCAATAAAGGAAATTCTGTGGTCATCTCTTAAAGTAAGATTTTTTTTCCTCCTCTATACATATCCCACGGAGAAGGCAATGGCATCCCACTCCAGTACTCTTGCCTGGAAAATCCCACGGATGGAGGAGCCTGGAAGGCTGTAGTCCATGGGGTCGCTGAGGGTCAGACACGACTGAGCGACTTCACTTTCGCTTTTCACTTTCATGCATTGGAGAAGGAAATGGCAACCCACTCCAGTGTTCTTGCCTGGAGAATCCCAGGGACGGGGGAGCCTCATGGACTGCCGTCTATGGGGTCACACAGAGTAGAACACAACTGAAGTGACTTAGCAGCAGCATACATATCCCACAGTTCATATTATCTGTTTCTCGAAGTGTGGAGGAAAAGCCATACCTACCTTTCTGTCTGCTTTGTACCTGCAGTCAAAGCCTATGACAGTTCTAGTGATTCTTCTTTCACATCCTTCAACCTACTTCCCAAGGATAATTAATACTGCCACTTCACCAGCTGTGGTATTTACATCTGAGTAAGAAAATGCTACCAATACGAACTGAAGAAAGGCTTATAAACCTCATTTGTTAAGCAGTATTGCCCAAGCTGGCAGACCTCCAATTCACAGAGGATTTTGTGCCTGCACAAAGCACTGGAAGTCAAAATATTGTAAGACAGATCTCATTTATCTTTAGAAACCATGTGTTTCATAATAGTTGTATATTTTTGACCAGGAGTCTCATTCTCAAATGTTATTCAGTTATAGTCACCCTTTGATTGGGTGTAAAGAAGACACATACATAGCATTGTCTAAATAAAAAATACTGATTTTGTGACTATTCTTCATTATAAAATTTTTTCTGATTATAGAAACACTAGGCTTTATGAAGAAAATATTTTACAGGAAAGAAAAATTACCTTCAAGCTCCCTGCCAACAGATAACCACTGTTAACACTTGGCAATATTCCCTGTAAGTTTATTTTCTGTGCATATGTTTACACATAGGAGATCACCACAATATAGTTTTGTCTTCTGATCTTGGTACCTTATATTACATATTAAGCATTTGCTATTTGTCAACACAATTGTAAGGCCTATATATTAAATCATTTGTATATACTAATTTACATAACTTCACATAGTATTCAGCACTCAGATTCTATAAAATCCAAGTTAACACCTTATTAAATCAGCAGTTTGATCAACTATGATAAAAATGTGTGTATATGTTTAAAATGTATATACAAGGCAAATTAGAATACAAAGGACAACACAGTAAATAATAACTTTTTTCCATTTTTTTAATGTGGTAAAAAGCCATAACATAAAATTTATCATCTTACCTATTTTTAAGCATACATTCCAGTGGTATTAAATATATTCATAATGTTGTGCAACCATTGCTACCCTCCCTCTCCGTAACTCTTTTCATGTTGTAAAACTGAAAGTCTATACTCATTACACAATAATTTCCCCATTTCTCCCTCCCCCCAGACCCTCACAAACATTATTCTATTTTCCATCACTATGATTTTGACTATTCTAAATACCTCATATATGTCTAATCCTACAGTATTTGTCTTTTCAGTTCAGTTCCATTCAGTCACTTTTAGTGACCAGCTTATTTCACTTAGCATAATATCCTCAAGATTTATCCATGTTGTACTATATGTCAGAGTTTCCTTCTTTTTTCAGGCTGAATAATATTCCATTGTATACACTTGGGTTGTTTGTTTTGTTGCTATTGTTGAATTTCAGAAGTTCTTTATATATTCTGGATAATAATTCCTTATCAGATGTATGATTTGCAATTATTTTCTCCCATTCTTTGGGTTGCCTTTTTACACTGCTGACATTGTCTTTTGATCCACAAAATTTTAATTTCCATAAAGGCCAATTTGTCTATATTTTCTTTTGTTTCCTATGCCTTTGGCATCATATCCAAGAAATCACCGCCAAACCCAATGTAGTTAAAACTTTGCCTCTGTGTTTTCTTCCAAGAGTTTTACAACTGTGGATCTTACATTTAGGTCTGTGATTCATTTTGAGTTAATTTTTGTACATGGTGTTGGGTAAGGGACCGATTTCGTTCTTTTGCATGAATCACGTAACTTCTTAAGAAATTTCTGTAGCCTAGATGAGAAACAGAGTATTGAAGTTACAAAGAACTAAGCCAGCATCAAAGCAGCCCATGTGTGAAGATGGGAGACCGGGAGGCATCCACCTCCACACTCAACCCCATCCCTGCTATCCAATACTGAAACCATATATTGCAAGAGTGGGAATGGAGAGAACTAAGATCTTGAAGAAAAAGACATCATATTTTCCAGTGGTGTATGTCAACAGTGGACTGTCCAGGATACATGGTTTCCATTCTGCCTACTCAACATGCCTTAAGTGGTTCCAGGTGTGACCAGATACCAATCGATTCATGATGCACTGAAGCCAGCCATAAGCTACACATGTGTATATGATGTCATTTACTCCACTAATTAATCTTTGCCTCTCAAATGCATGATTCAAATTATGTTTCCAAAACTATACTCATTAAAATGCCAGCATCCACGGTATTCTCATCTTCCTGAGATTTTATGTTTGGCTTATCATCTAAGGGAAAAATCAACTGCCTCACAGTTTAACAGATTCCAGTTAAATCAGCCCAGTGTCTCTAGCATAGCACCATTCTAATGACTCTGTGACTTTTAAAGCTGCAACATACAGGAAATGTTGTGGTGTTGATAGTATCTCAGAATGGTATTTCCACCCTTTTTCAAATCCCAATTCCACCATCCTGTCAAAATCCTAAATTCTCTCTTAGGGCTACTGGTAACTTCAAAGACCAGGGCTTTTACTACTATTTCACCCGCAGAACTGTGGAAAAGAGACTCAAGTCGTATTTTTCCCCAAATGCTCTCTGTAAAAGGATCAGCTAAGAGTTCAGGGGGGAACATCAATCTCTTACGGCACGTGTGAGAGAAGCTTTTCAGGGGAATGGTTATTAGCATCACATTCAGACTCATATACCAAGCTAAAAGGATTTGGAGGGAATAAACAGAAGAGTCCAGGGGATGAAAGTCTGTGCCCCCAAAGCCAGGTTTATTTTGTGGTGGCTCTTTATAGAACACACTAGGCTGTGAGCATCTCAGCCTCCCAAATTTACCCCTCTCAGTGCTGTCCTGCTTTCTTGTGAAGCAACTGAAAAGGACCCATAACCTAGAGATGAATCCTGAAAAAACTATATAGCATTGACCGGCTTTACACACGGGAATCCAAAGGTACGACCTAACAGGAAATGCTATGACTAGGTAATGCACAGTTTTATTGGAGCCAAGGGCCAATAATGCCAACGCTGTGCTGAATAAAAGGGAATGACAAAATAAAGCAGAATAAAAAGCCATTAAGTTCTGAGATGCCACAAGTTTTCTCCCTCAGTGAGCCACTACAAGTGTCAACATGGAAAGTCAACTCTCCAAAAAAGTTGGGAGACAAAATCTGACAACAAAATCATTAGGCCTTGTCTTCTCCCAGGAGATTCCTTGGTATCAGAAGGCAGAAAACTCTACAAAAGACTCACAGAAGATACTGGGCATCAAGAGACGTCCCTGTAAATGGCTAGTCTTGGTATTTTCTTGAATCAGGCAAATCAAGACAAGGCATATATTCCTCCCCCACTCTCATGCCCATCTTACTTTGGTTCTAGAAGCTCTGGTTTATTTCTAGATTTCTCTGCAAACACACTGCAACTCCCAGATAAATTCTCACACTTCATTGGAAAGTTGGCCTCAATGGGTACTATTTATACTACCATCCAGGAGACTGAAAGTGAAAGTGTTAGTTGCTCTGTCATGTCTGACTCTTTGCAACCCCACGGACCACAGCCCTCCAGACTCCTCTGTCCATGGAATTCTCCAAGCAAGAATACTGGAGTGGGTTGCCAGCCCCTTCTCTGGGGGACTTCCTTATCCAGGGATCAAACCTGTGTCTCCTAAATTGCAAGCAAATTCTTTATCGTCTGAACCACCTGGGAAGCCCAAGAGACTGTTCACCCCTAAGCCTGGGCATTTATCCACAGAAGGAGGTGGGACAGCATCTCTGACATAAAGTACAAGGGCTGTGGAAGTGGGAAATGGCTTTATTTTCCCTTAATTACTTGAATGGAAGAGAACACCTAGCCAATATCCCTAAATGATAAATTTCACAGCTCTTGTCTTTGATTTGGGGATAATTTGACAGAAAACTCTTTTTTTTTTTTAAGTTTTTTTTAATATGGACCATTTCTTAGAGTCTTTATTGAATTTGTTACAACACTGTTCCTGTTTCATATATTTTGGGATTTTGGCCATGAGGCCTGAGGAATCTTAGCTCCCTGACCAGGGATCAAACCTACACCCCCTGCATCAGAAGAAGTCTTAACCACTGGACCACTAAGGAAGTCCCTCCACAGAAGGCTCTTGTTTCACTGATTTTTAATCTAGGTGTATTTTCTAGCCCAATTCTCTCTGAATCCCTCAACATACTTTTAAACTCTCCTGCTGGCCTCCCATAAAGACAACTACCCTAAAAGCCCACCTGGCAGCCTGTCTGCTCCCTCTGGCCAGATGACGCAGAGAAAGACCTGCAGACTGTGGCTGGTGCAGCCCAGAGATGAGGCAGAAGAGGCGCTGGCCCTTTTCTTGGCAGCAGCTGGTTCACCCTTAGCAGGCAGCTGGCAATAATAGCCTCTTGTTTGAAGCTAAGGCAAGAAGCAGTGATTCCAACATCCTCTTCAGCATTACCCAGCTCCATCTCACATCTCCTTCTGGCCCACACAGCTCCTGTCACAGTGATTATGGAGGCAACAGTTGTGCCGTAATTAGGATCCTCCTGGGCAGGCCAATCTCAGTGACAGCAGGATGCCAGCTGCTCCATCGCCAGAAACATCTCCTTGGCATCCCTTCCTCCTTGGCATTCTTGCTCTCTCCTAGCTCCTACCCTGTCCTTCCAGCCACTGGAGTCAATAAGTTAGGCTGAGACCAAGTGGACAAAATTCTCTTCTACCCCAAAGCCAAGGTTATTTATTTTCCTGGTTCACTGGGAGCAGCCTCAGCTCAAGATCCGGTGGAAAGGTGCTGGGAAGTCAGTCATTCTCAGTGACTCTTTGGTTGAAGGTGGGTTTCAGAGATTATTGTTGTTGAATAATCAGCTGTGTCCGACTCTTTTTGACCCCATGGACTGCAGCATACCGGGTTTCCTATCCTTCACTATCTCCCAGAGTTTGCTCAGACTCATGTCCATTGAGTTGATGATGCGATCTAACCATCTCACCCTCTCACCCACTTGTCCTCTTGTCTTCAATCTTTCACAGCATCAGGGTCTTTTCCAGCGAGGTGGCTCTTGGCAGCAGGTGGCCAAAGCAGAGTTTCAGCTCCAGCATCAGTCCTTCCAATGAATATTCGGGGTTGATTTCCTTCCGGAGATGACCTGAGCACTTTTTGCTTTAATTCTATCCCTCTCGACTACTCGCATAGTGTCACAGCTTCTTCTAGCCCAATGGACACGCCGAATACCTAGTAGTCGCAGCCATGGCGTCTCCTCAACCCCAGGACCTATCAAAGTCAGGACCTGGAGAAGACCACCTTCTAGGTGGCACTGTTCATGGGACATCTGCGTGGAGGAAGGCTCCCTCTAGGGATGCCCAGAGTCACTTCTCGTTTTGCTTCCTTATTTCTCCCCTTTTCTCCTTTTAGGGTCTTGAAACAACAATAGTAAGCAGGAGATTCCAAAAATGCTACCACATATGTCTCCTGACAAAAACAGGGAACTCACCTGGCAATGAGAGAAATCAGCCCTCTCGCTTCTCCCAAGGGCGAGAA
Organism: Ovis canadensis; assembly: GCF_042477335.2. NCBI lineage: Eukaryota > Metazoa > Chordata > Mammalia > Artiodactyla > Bovidae > Ovis > Ovis canadensis. Next base: position 53,614,917 of record NC_091264.1, read on the forward strand.
GAGAAATCCAGCGATAACATCTGGCCATGCTAAGGCAAGCCAGGAGAAGCCCCACTGCCCGCAAGACCATGCAGATCTAACTGCGCTGCTTAAGACCTAAGACTCAGTCTTCTTACTACCCCCACTTTCATTTTCTCTCCTCATGGTTAGCCAAACTTACCATAATGAACAATTTTATGTTACTGGGGATAGAGGGTATTTTTAAATCCCATGCTCTGGCCAATGACTCAACATAAGGACAATGTTAAAAAAAAAAAAAAAAGCTTCCTCATTCCCTTGAGCCAATCCACCCAGTCCTATGAATAATTCCCTCCAGGAAGAAAGCCAGACTAGAAGAGAGTGAGGCCTGTGAACCCACAAGTCCGGGGCAGTGGAGGGTGGGGCAACCCTCCCCACCCCCAGCTTTCTTTTAGACTTTGAAGTGCCTAAGGCACCACTTTAATCCCTGATAGATACAGAAATGAGTCCTGGGGAAGAGAAACAGGAAAAGACCACAAAGAAAGGGCTTGATTGTATTTAACAAATGGTCATGCTAATAGCTCTCTGCCTGCAGGCTCTGCCATCCTGTCCCAACTAGGGGAGGAAATGACCAGCCCTTTCCAGGGTGTTGAGCTAGCAGCCCCAGGCATCTACACATCAGAACAAAGTCCTCCTGGGTTGCCAGCAGAGCAGGACCGGCAGTCACCCTACAGCAAAATGTCACAGGCAGCACCTGGCGCTCAACCTCCGCTAAGCTAATAGACGTGTGGCAAACGGGCAGTCCTGGTGGGGAAGCCTCGGCAGCAAAGAGAGACTTGGCCAGTCACCCTGTCACTACATGATCAATCAGCCGGGGCGTAAGGCAGGCATAAGCCCTGTCCTTGGGACCGGGTGGTTGAAGAAACAGCTCAGAATCATACAAGAAGGAACCTGTCCCAGCCTAGCGTGCTGTGGGATACACAAACATCCTCAACAGCTGAGAGAGGCAAACAAGACTATATGACTTGCAGCGTGCATTTTTACAGCAAGGATGGTACAACTCTTACACCATGTAACATAACACTGGAAAAGTGTCGGCCCCTATAGCTTCTTGTGAAATAGAAGCAGCAAATCATTTAATACAAGCAAGAGCATCTAAAAGGCTTTTTTAAAGGTATAAAGACTCAGGCTAAGGATGAGACTTACCTTTAGCTATCCCCAGCTTGAAGGCTGTACTGATTCCTAACTAAGTGGGAGTATTGAGCCATGATACCTAGAATATTTAGACCTAAGTTGATCAATTAATAAACCAGTAGAGACTTTGCTGCTATTTTTTTTTTTTTTGGAGGGCCTTGTTCAATAATAATTCTCACTCTTTTCTTTAGTGCCAGATTACGGAACTGCTCCTCACTGTTGCCACCAGCACTACGTGTGCCAGTTCAAGACTCGTGCCCAACTTTGGTGCCCATATGTACAGACGGACTGAGCCAGTTTATCTACAGTTGCACACATGGACCCAAAAGAGGCCACAGCCGTTTTCAATCTTGTTCAGCCTTGGGGTCAGGGGAATAAACTGACATTGACATGGGCATTGACTTTTCACTTGGTGAGTAAACAAGAATGAGGCATGCTATTCCCTCCCTACCTTTTATACTTCATCCCTCACTCCCTTTCTTCCCAGCTTGCTCTTCCTACCGCATCTGGTTAATAGAGTGTTATTTTCATGAAAGCAAACCTGCTAAAAGCTTCAAAAATCTTGCAAGAAATTGTTATTGTGATTCAATCTTTCAAATTTTGCCATGTTAATAATCTCTTTAGACTCATAAAGAGCTTATTGGAACCAGCATTGGAATTAATTGAATTTGTAGCCTCACCAAACAGAGGCGGCAATTCTATTACTAGTATTAAGATAATTATGGTAGGTTTTGATATTTTTGCATTCTTTATATTAAAGGGGCAGTGTCAAATTAAGCACAAAGCAGTCTCCATTCTCTCTTTATGCCCTCATTCATAGTTCCTTCTGTGACTCAATCCAAAGCAGGATATAAAACATGTATTTATTTAATGTTTGTATCTTTGTTACTAATAGTTCTAAATGAGTAACAACTAAGTCTTCTCATTCCATAGTTTATTTTTAGGCATTTTTTGTTTCCTATTAAAATTACTCTCTTTATGGAAGCCTTACTTTTTGTGACTTGGTTCATTTTTCGCTTAGGAATATTTTCCAACTGAGCTTTCTTGCCAGATTCTAAGTCTTTACACAGTTTGGCTTCACAATCTGGTAGAAATACCAACTTCTAAATGCTAGGGACAGCTTGCACTGATATTTCTACTGCCGGATACAACAGAACGGGCTTGGAGCCAAGAGACCCAAGTTCTGGTACCACTGACCAATAACCACTTGTGTGATTCCTCAGTATCAGTTTTTCCTTTATCTAAAAACAACACAAAAAGAAGAAGAATGATTTCTAATATCATTATCATCTTTAAGCTTTTTTCCTGAGTTTCTACGTTTTATGTTAAATAGTATGATGTTAAAAAGACCTGTAAATACTGCTCTCAATGGTGAATCATAAATCATTCCTTTTTAAAATGTATTGTACTACTTACTATAGCCTTATGAGAATAACTTCACACAATTGCTTGTTGTCTCACATAATGCCATTTGGGTAAGATTTTTGCCTTAGAATCTGTAAGTGTCTCTGTGTGTTGTGTGGGATATGGGTACCTCTGACAGGTTTAGATTTGTATGTATGCTGGGGAAGCTGGTTATAATGGGGACCAAAGGAGTAGTACTTCTGACCCTTTTGTTTAACCATGACCATCCTAGCTTCAACAGAGTTTTTAAAATCTGTATCAAGGAGATACAGTTACATTCCTTGAGAGTCAAAACTATGTCCCATTCTTTATAGTGCTCCTAGATAGCAAATAATCGTATAAATAAGCCAGTTTTATCAACTATTTTAATCATGAACTGCTATGGAAGCATCTGTTAAGGGGTCATCCTTGGTAGTAGATGCTATGTCTCAGCCATAGTTCCTCACCCTTAAGAAGTTAATGCTCCAGTTGAGGAGATACAGAATCATAGAACATCAGGGTTGGGAGCATTATCAAAGTTCTTCTAGCCCAACATCTATCCCATGAAATCATTATAATCGATTCTTTAATTCAAAAGAGATCATCTTAAAAAGGAAAATCCACGCACACTGCACAAAGCAGGGCAGATTAGGAGGGCCACTTATTCCCTCCCTCTATCATCCAACCAGATCTGTACTAAGCTTATTAGTGAGGTTTGCAAAAATAAGAAAATAATATCCATACCATAACCCCACTGAATAAGAAAGATGGAGCTGACAGGCACCGATAAAACACATCCCCCTACGTTTCCACTCTCTCAAAAAGCCAAAGAAAATCAGGCTCTATGATCGATTGATTCGTCGTCAAGACAAGCTTCAGGAGGGAAAAGTGACCGTGTGGCTGGAGAAACCTCCCGCTTAGCTGAGTAATTCCGCGTAGTCGTTCTCCCTCTAGTGGTCAAAGCAGAGATGGCAGCTCTCTGTTTCAGCCTGTATGGAAGCAGCAATAGGGTTACCCAACCCCCAAAGTTTTGACTGTTTCAGAACCCCAGTGCTAAGTTATAGAACAAGTCCCCCTACAAAGACTTCTTAATTAGAACATCTTGCTTGTTTATACTGATCATGGCAGTTACAAAAGACCATATGTCTTTGAGACTGCTGCTTGGCAAGACTCCTCCAATGTTTACCAAATCTATTTTGTATCCCATGCTAATAATAGTCCAGTGGGTCCCCAGGCAGAGCTATGGAGACTGAGGACTTCTTGTTTCTTCTGTTACTCAGTATTCTGCCTTCATCATGTGAAAGACCTCTTAGTTCCTGTGAAAGGACTAAAACAGAGCTCTAAGTTTCCCAAATGCTGTTATTTTGGGAAACGTTTATTTCAAGAGCTAAATTGTAATCTTTTGACAAATCAACATTGAGCAATGCTCTGCACTTTGTTACACATACTTTATTCCTTTAAATAGAAAATTTCAAATGAGTGGTAAACCATTTTCTACAGTATCCATAGATAATTCTATCTTCTAGAGCCAGGATCTTTTGCTTCAGGAAGGAACAGTAGAGATACACTCCTATTTGAGAGGGTAGAACGGATGCCCAGTGCTGGTAATAACTGGTTCAAGGTCACACAGTTAGGCTCTCCCCACTGTAACAACTTGACCACGCTGTGTAACTAAAAATAAACTGAGTGGAGTGGCTGAACCTGTATTATCTATCGCCAACAAAACAACAAACAAGTGATCGATTTGTTTTATTTTGTTGACTTAGCAATAAATTAACATGCTCAGTTCATTCCTTTGCTCCCTAGGTCTGATTTTGGTCATCCAGAAAACTCAGCTTCTATTATTCATTTTGGCACAAAGTTAGATGACAATTTATACAGGGACCCGGGAATTAATAGCTTGGGTTCAGTGTATCATCCAAGATCTGCCTAATTTATGTGAGTCTCTGAAAAACCCATCAGACATTTGTTGTGTGCAGAATACATGTTTGATAAACTTTTCTTCCTTTAAGTTGTGAACATATAATGAAGCCTTAAGAATTTTCGTTCTTGCTTGTGACAGCTCTACAGCTGTCGGTGGCAATAATCCTTCTTTGTAGCATATTTTATGTCCTTGGAATGACTCTTAACCAGGTATTTCTCCCTGCTTGGGAAATGTGGCAATATAGCAGCTATCTGTAAAGAGGTTTGAAATAGCTCACAGAGATGAGAAATGATCATTGAAAATAACTAACATATACTGACTGCTTAACCTGTGCCAGCCGGTATTCCAAATGCCTTATCTCTATTAACTCATTTATTTCAAACAATAAACCTATAATGTAACTACTATTGATGTGTGCTGTGTGCTGTGCTTAGTCACTTAGTCGTGTCCAACATTTTGTGAGCCCATGAACTGTGAAGCCCACCAAGCTCCTCTGTCCATGGGGATTCTCCAGGTAAGAATACTAGAGAGGGTCGCCATGCCCTCCTCCAGGGGATCTTCCCAACCCAGGGATCGAACCCAGGTCTCCCACGTTACAGGAAGATTCTTCACTGTCTGAGCCACCGGGGAAGCTCAACTACTATTGATATCCCCACACAAAAGATTCACTTTCATCAAGGTATCTCCAAATGTGTTTATCACGTGATCCCACTAATCGTGATGACATTCTTCTGGGATGACTGCTTCATTTTGCATTTTCTTTATCATATCAAATACCTATATTATACTCCTTTTGATTCAATATATGCTTTAATTTTTTAATATCCATTGATGCCCTGAATTCCTTGAGGGCAGGGTTTGTGCCTTGTTTCTTTGAATCTTCTTGTTATAAATAACTTTATTATGTACAGTGGGTGGATTTTCTGAATACAATTTGTTTCTTTATATCAAAATTGCCTGCTGAAGTTTTACAAATCAAATGGAAGAGTTTGCACCAGAAAGATTCTTATTTCACAGAGTAAAAGCAGAATTTCATTGAAAGTTTCATGAGACACCAATTAAATTTAATTCTGAGAGTGTAGAACCATTTTCTTCAGCTATAAACATACTTTGGAACTAGCACTGAGGGGAAAGCAGTTGGAGAAAGTTATTCTCTGATGCGACCATGTATTCTTTAGAGATTGGAAAAAAAGTCACAATGCACGTACTGGCGCCAGACGATCTAACAAGAGTGAACAGTGATGGTGAGTCATTACTTGACGGGCAGGGCTGTAAGCAGGTTTTATGGTGGTAGTTTTAGTCACTAAGTCGTGTCCAACTCTTGCAATCCCCTGGACTGTAGCCCGCCAGGCTCCTCAGTCCATGGGATTCTCCAGGCAAGAATACTGGAGTGGGTTGCCATTTCCTTCTCCAGGGGTCTACCCAACCCAGGAATCGAACCTCTGTCTGCTTCACTGCAGGTGGATTCTTTACCAACTGAGCTATGAGAGAAGCCCAGAGCTGTGACTCTAGGGAATCTGAATCGAAGCCAAGCTGAGAGGTGTGATATATGTGTCAGGTTGCAGGGAACACCAAGACAGCCTCTCCCAGGACACAAAAAATACATTGCATAAAATAGTAGGCCACACACACACTCCGAGGTTATTGTTATTTTTTTATCAGTTTGCCAAAACTTGGACTTAGGTTTCCACCAAGGACAGGCACACACCTACAAACACACTTGTGCTTCTTTATATTCACAGTTTTGACGGGTTTACACAACATGTCCTGGGAAGAGGGAGATATTTTGCATTATACCGCTGGTGGTTACTATATGATTTCAAAATCCAGTTGAAAAATAGGGGGGAACATTTAGTAAACCGATCATTTTATTCCAAGTTATATTTGTGTTTTCCATCAATGAAACTTTTTGAGTTAACACCTCTTAGACAGCTTTTGGTTGAAAACGATCAAGGGAGCAAAGTCCTGCCTCTTAAGATGCTTATAGCCTAGGAATACTGGGAGATAAACACCAAGGCCCAATAAGGGTAAATAATACGGCGATGGCCATGAGGAGTAGTGAGAAGGCCGCAAGATTCCAGAAGGATTTCATAGAGAGGGTGAGCTACTAGCTGAACATTGAAGAATCATCAAAAATTTAAAGAAGCTGAGCTGGAAGAAGGCCTTCGAGTAGAGCTAACCACAGAGAAAAGACTTCGAGAGGAGACTGCTCGAGGCAGACACAGGGAACATCATCACACTGGAAACAGAACGCTGGAATGTGAAAATTGAAAGTAATTTTATAGCCAGGCTAAATTTCCAATCAATTTTTATGGTGCTGTATAACCACAACTGAAAATCCCTAACAGCAAAGTTGAAGTGCAAGGCCAGACCCAGAAAGGAGCCCATGTGTAACAAAAGTTCAAATAATTTGGCGAGCAAGAGGCAGAACAAAGAAAAAGGAACATTTCCAAACAAGTTAAAGTTCTGGGGACATTAATACAAACAAGGCAATTAGGACAAATGCTGCTTAAGAGCCTTGTCTCCGTCTCTGGAGACAAAGCAGGAATACTCCGCTAATCATACCGAGCTGAACTCTAAAGAATAGGATGGGGGCTTTTTTTTTTTTTTTTGAAGTATAGTTGATTTACAATGTTGTGGTACTCTCTGCCGTACAGCAAAGTGATTCAGTTATACAGACACACATTCTTTTTTATATTCTTTTCCATTATGGTTTATCACTGGGTTTCTTTTATTTAGTTTTAATTGAAGGATGATTGTTTTACAATATTGCGCTCATTTCTGCCATATATCAACGTGAATCAGTCATAGGTATATATACGTCCCCTCCGTCTTGAACCTCTCTCCCACCTCCCACCCCATCCCTCCTCTCTAGGTTGTCACAGAGCATCTGTTTGAGTTCCTTGAGTCATACAGCAAATACAGGATGTGGGTATTTTAAATGGGGAATCTTTGACTCCGGAAAGATCTCTAAATTGGCTGTAACTTTATTGGTCCTTAGGGCATAAAGTCAAGACTCAATTTTTCTATCTAGTCTTCTGCAATTATAATGAAGATGCTTGTTGTTTAGTGACGTAGACTGACTTTGAGTGAACACAGCCAGTAGTTGACAAGTAATAAGAGCATCTTCCTGTAATCAAACAGACAAAAAAAATGGAATGAGGGGTTCATTCCTTTCCTAGAAAAGAAGAAAAGTTTGATTTTCACTTGATCATTTAAATGACTTAGAGAAATAAACTCCTTCACCACCAAAGAAAAAACCCTAGATGCAATGTATGAACACAATTCAACAATGAGAACAATCAAGAGGATCCTTAATGTTTCAACACTTTTTCCTGAAAAAAACTACTTTCCCACACCTGAAGGGTATAAAACAGTATAGAGAAGAGTGAAAGCTTCATCGAGGGACTTCCCTGGTGGTCCAGCGGTTAAGAATTCACCTTCCAATGCCGGAGACCCAGGTTTGATCCCTGGTCAGAGAACTAAGATCTCACAAGCTGCAGGGCAACTAAGCCCAAATGCTCCAAGTAAGATCTGACACAGCCACATGTATTAAAAAAAAAAAGGCTTGATCAAAAAGCATGAACAAGATTTTGATGCCACTGTGTCATTTATTCAGCTCCAGCCATGACCGCTCCTTACTTAAAACTCGTATCAAGTCCAGTTGGTTCTCGGGTGTTCTGGAAGGTCCTCTCTGAGTTTCAGAGGGACAGACTGCATCAACTGGAGATTATTTCCGGCATTTTGTCCCTTTTATTCCTTTCTGCCATGGAGGTACAAATTTGATCTGCGAGTACGTTCCCGTACCGCTGCTTTTGTTTTTGTTCTCGGTGAGGTCAGCATCTACGTTCATTTATAAAGCTCATAGCTTGGATCATCCACGATGTGCCAGGGACTCAATCTATTCATTCGTTATTTCTCTATTGTTATTACAACCTCAAATTCTGCAGATATTTTTATTAACATAATTTGCAATTTAATTTTCAGGTGATTCAAGATGACAGATTTTGATCAAAGAAACACTTGATTGAGGAACAACAGGTATGCTAAGAGATAAGAAGAATGGCTACGCCACCATCTTACACACAAGGAGAGCATTACCTTTTCAACAGAATTGCTCAGAAGAACTGAATTTTGTCCCCGGGATTTTACCTTGAAACACATAATTATTTCTCGGAGCATTTGTTAAAGTATTCAACTAATTATGATTTTATATTCAAGTAATCATTATAATGCCGAGGATAATACTGGGTTAGCCTGAACTATCTGCCATCAAGATAGGAAATAAAGCACTATCTTTCTTGCATCAACACAGAATGAAGTAAAATAAAGACCCAGCTGTGAGCTGCTTTGTTTACTGATCCACGGAGAGGACCTAGGTGAGAGGTGAAATGACTCTGCTCAGATTAAATTAACAGATAACTTCCCACCTATCTCCTTCACAGTCTCAGAGCTAATACTCATCTTAGCCAGTTGTGTTAGTTAGCAAATACGTAACTAATATGTTAACAGGGTTTTCTAGGTGGCTCAGTGGTAAAGAACTGCCTGCCAAGGCTGGAGACACAGGAGACATGGGTTCAATCCCCGGATTGGGAAGAGCTCCTAGAGGAGGAAATGGCAACCCACTCCAGTATTCTTGCCTGGAAAATCCTGTGGACAGAGGAGCATGTCATGCTACAGTCCATGGGGTTGCAGAGTCAGACACTACTGAAAACGCACGTACATATTGAATGTGTTAACTACCATTATAGCCCATTCTCAGAAAAAGAGAATATTGATACAAAATCTGAACAATCCCAGATTTTTAATATTTATTTCCAAAGGATTAAATCAAGAATTAGATATAATCAAGGAAAAATAGATAGGTTTCACATGGACCAAAAATGTGTAGAGCCATAAGTGCCCAGTGTTTCTTTTTTACCTTATTTTTAATTTCAGGATGATTGCTTCACAATGTTGTGTTGGTTCCTGCTGTACAACAAAGCGATTTAGCCATAAGTATACATATATTCCCTCCCTCCGGAACCCTCCTCCCATCCCCTCACCCCATCCTTCTAAGTCATCACAGAGCACCAGGTTGTCTGTGTGTGTTAGTCGCTCAGTTGTGTCCAACTCTTTGCAACTCATGGACTCTAGCTTGCCCAGGTTCCTTTGTCCATGGGAGCCTCCAGGCAAGAATACTGGAGTGGGCTGCCATTCCCTTCTCCAGAGGGTGTCATACAGCAAATTCCCACTAGCTATCTATTTCACACATGGTGATGTATATATCTCAATGCGACTCTCAATTCATCCTGCCCTCTCCTTTTCCCGCTGTGTCCACAATCCATTCTCTATGCCTGTGTCTCTATTAGTGCCCTGCAAATAGGTTCACCAGTAGCATTTTTCTAGATTCCATATATATTCATTAATATATAATATTTGTTTTCCTCTTTCTTACTTCGTTCACTCTGTATATCAGGGTCTAGGTTCACCCACCTCAGTTAAACCGACTTAAACTCATTCCTTTAAATGGCTGAGCAATATTCCAGTGTGTATATATACCACAACTTCTTTACCATTCACCTGTCTATGGACATCTAGGTTGCTTCCATGTCCTGGCTACTGTAAAGAGTGCTACAATGAATGCTGGGGTACAAATGTCTTTTGGAATTATGATTTTCTCAGGGTATTTGCCCAGTAGTGGGATTACTAGGTCATATGTTAGTTTTATTCCTAGTTTTTAAAGGAATCTCTATACTTCTCCATGAGAGAAGGGGCTTCCCTTGTAGCTCAGTCGGTAAAGAATCCACCTGCAATGCAGGAGACCTGGGTTTGATTCCTGGGTCCTAAGAAGGAAATGGCAACCCACTCCAGTATTCTTGCCTGGAAAATCCCGTGGACAGAGAAGCCAGGTGGACTCCAGTCCATGGAGTCCCAAGAGTCAGGCACAACTTAGTGACTAAACCACCACTATACTTCTCCATGGTGGCTGTATCAATTTGCATTCCTACCAACAGAGCAAGAGGGTTCCCTTTTCTCCACATCCTCTCCAGCATTTATTATTTGCAGATTTTTTGATGATGACCCTTCTGACCAGTGTGAGGTGAGAAGTTAATTAACTTCATTGTAGTTCTGATTTGCATTCATCTAATAACGAGCAATGCTGGGCATCTTTTCGTGTGTTTGTTGGCTATCTGCATGTCTTCTTTGGAGAAATGTCTGTTTAGCTCTTCTGCTCATTTTTTGATTGGGTTGTTTGGGTAGTGATTTTTAAATATATTATTAGTAGCTGTTAACAAAAGTTACTGAATGCCTACCATATATGGAATTAAGAAAAAAACATACTTACCTAGTTGTTCAGCAAACATATATTGACAGCCAATTATGTTCTAGACTCTGCTGTACCAGAGGCCAAGGAGATGGGAGATAGTCTTTATTTTTGAAAGGATTTCAAGCTGATTGAAGATAGAATATAGATCCCATTCCAATTAACGGAGGAGAGACACAGACAGAAAATGCTTCAGGATTTCTAAGGAAGCACTCCATAGCCTACAGTCTGAGAACAACCTTGTGTGCAAAATGAGACTAGACCTCAATTAGGTGAGCAGAAAAGACCTTCCTCTCTCCACCTGCTCTCTACTTCACCACAGAAATTAAATATGTTCTTCCTTGAATTTTGTTTTCACCACGTGATGGATTTCAAGATTCTTCTCCAATTGTCCCCACACTTTCTGGCAGGGGAGACCTGAGCTACGTTGAAGGAAGAACAAGCAAGAAACTGACTAGTGAGTCAAAAATGGAAGAGAAAGGCTTTGGAGGACTACCATCTGCTTATACACCCAAACCTGAAAATTCTCAGATGAAAATGAAGAAGAAATGAGTAAATAAAATAATCTAAATAGTTTGTAAAGCTACATCCTGAGAACAAGAACAGGCATCTGTGCAATTTGGGATTACATCAAAAGTCAAAATACAAATTGCAAAACAATTAAAAAATACAAATTGCAAAACAATGGCTAAAGACTGAAGCCCCAGTGCAAATTTTCCAACCATAGCAAAGAGAAATTAAATAAAAGAATTCTGAAAGAGATAAAACATTTTAAGACATAGGCAAAAGGAAATGTTAAATAGTAGAGGAAATATAAAATGGAAATTTTAAGAGGAAGTGCAGTGAAATCTGCAAACAGATCTAAACACCAACTCATATTCCCCCCAACCTTTCTGAGAAAATCTTTAGAAAAAGAATCAGCATTCATCAACACAAAGTCTAGGAAAGCAATGCTTGTGACCCACCAATAGGCCAAAAGCAAGAACATTTCAGATTTAAAGGGCCAGAATCCACCGTGAAGATTTTGAATGAAGAGGAGAATTCAAATCAAAAACAGAAGTAAGCAGCAAAATTGGGCCATCACTATCGACTCAACTATGTATTTTCAAGTGTTAAAAATAGCAAGGGGAAGGATATAGTCTCCAAAACTTTTTTTTTTAATGAAAACAAATGCCAACTGCATTCAAGACAACAAATTCCAACAACAAGAAAAGGAAAACACAATCTGCTAATTCAAACATAATTTATTAAGAAAAAGAAGGTTGTTGGGGAGTAGAGTACTCTGGAAACCCCTTAGCAAAAGCGAAAACTCTACAGATGGCAGGCCATTGGAGGGCAGTGATTTCCTGATAGTGGTAGAAAGAGAACTGCAGGTACTTCAGGGGACAGACATAGAGGGGAGGCAAACGTAATACATCCTCAGCCTAGAAGTCCAGTTCTTATGGGCGGGGCAAGGGGGACAGGGGAGGAGAGTTTCTTCCAGTTGATTCATATTTTCTCCCTCTCCTTCTCCCTGTCTCCCTCCCGACCCCACACACACAAATACACAAACCTTGATACTCAACTTCCCCTCCTTTTTCCTTCAACAAATTCACTTGTTTTGCCCATTACCACTTCTACACCATATGTTTGCTGATAATGACGTTGCATTTCAGCTAGCTGTAACAAAGGCATGGGCCCTTTTCTGGCTTGGGTTCTCATCTGAGCTCTGAACTACTATGTGACTTCACCTCCGTGAGCCTCCATTTCCCAATCTGTGAAATGAGAGCTTAGAAAAGATGAGCCCTAAGGTCTTTTCCATTCTTATCTCTTCCTCTAAATAGTCAGCACAATTCTGCTGACTGTTTAGAGGAAGGCATAAGAAATTTGCATAGAGCCTTTGAAGTCGCTGAAGTCCAGGAGGAATGCACCATTTAGTACCTGAAGATAGGAATTTATCTTATTTATTATTTATAAATTTATTTTTATTTAGTTAAAAATGCCCTATTAACACTTTCTGGAAGACCTAAGTGGCTTCACAGGTGACTCAGTGGGTAAAGAATCTGCCTGAAATGCAGGAGACATGGGTTCAGTCTCTGGGTCAGGAAGATCCCCTGGAGGAGGGCATGGCAACCCACTCCAGTATTCTTGCCTGGAGAATCCCATGGAGAGAGGAGCCTGGTGGGCTACAGCCCATGGGGTCACAAAGATTCGGACACGACTGAGCAACTGTGCATGCAAGCACAGAAGACCAAAGAGTGCTCTTCAAATACACGGAAGGCTCTCACGTGGATACTCTCTTCCTCAAATGGAACTGTTTTATATACAAGCCCTTAAGGCAGAACTGAAACTGATGGGTAGAAGACAGATTTAAGTTTAATATAGAAGAAATGTTTTATTCATTTGGGGATGGTCCAGATAGGGAATGAACTAAAAGAATTCCACAAATGCGCTGCTTTATCCCCAGGAGATCTCTAAGAATGGGAGTGTTTGACTCTGCAAGTATGATTTGATGGTTGCTCTTACACTGACTTTCTTAGATAAGGGATCCTTCCCGATGCTTCTTACTGCTGCCTGCCTCAGCCAACATCCTGTCCAACAGAAGGGCTTTTTAGCTCTCTGATCAAAGCCGCCCTGTGTGCAAAGTGCCCATTGTTCATTAGTGAAATGCGACTCGCACCTGCTCCCCTGAGGTGTGCTCCTTTCACTGTGTCCCTCTCGGTTTCAGCAGGCTGTAGCAAGATCACAGGGCCAGTCACCTCAGTGACGAAGGAAGCCACGGTCTGCCAGTCAAAAGCTGGGCCAGCTGTGCTGGTCCTGTGTGAACCAGGTGCCCACTGCTTCCCCAGGAACGTGCTGCCAAGCCTTGGCAGGCGGATGAACCAGCAGCTGCTCCTCTAGCTTCAGTCCTGCTCTCGCTCTCTCTCCCCTCCTCAATCTGAGAAGCCAAGTGCAATCCCTGGGGAGACCCATTACAAGGCGGAGGAAAGAGACCTCTGAAAGAGGGAGATACAAGGGCAATGATTATAGCTGGTTGACTGAAGGCAATGAAAATCAGGAAACAGTCAACGTGAGAACTAAGACAAACTTCAACCAGCCTAATTCTCTCACTTTCTGAACAGCATTACCCTTAAGGTGGGAAAATTCATAACCGAGAGGCAGAGATCACAGTGAGAAAAGTAATTGTTTATGAATAATATCACTGACATTACTACTCAGCATAGCTTTTTTTGTTGTTGCTTTCCAACATTGGGTTAGTTTCTGCTGTACAGTAAAGTGAATCAGCCATATGTATGCATATTAATACATCCCCTATTCCTTGGCTTCCTTCCCATTTAAGTCACCACGGAGCATCAAACGGAGTTCCCTGTGCTATGCTGTAGGTTCTCATTAGCTATCTATTTTTAGATAATCCATGGCAACATGGACCCCCAATAAAACAACTGATGATAACAATTAACAACCTCAGTCTAGATTATCAGGCAGCACCGTCTGCCCTGCAAGGATGCTTATTTTCTTGAGGTTTCATGAACTGATACAGACAACAGCAGCAGAGAGTAAGATTACCATTGGTTCCTGTGAGCTTTCCTGGTTGTAGGTTCGCTCTGTGCCATGACTCAGGAAACACTGCGCAGATGTAACTAACTTGTATGGACTTGAGCTGTGATTTGCATGTTGCACGTCCTTTTTCTAGAAAACATTTAAGCATCACTAAGTCATTCAGTCAAGGGAATGACTTCCTCCCCTGAAAGGCTCTTCCTTGCACACTGCCCTTGGAGATGTGGCAGAGGGCACCTTCCTGAGCAGTAAATCCCAGTCTGGGGTAGGAGGGGGAAGGGAGGGGGGCTCGGGGGTGAGTGTAAATGACACTGTTGTGCAGTGACTCATCCTTTCACTGACTTCATTCACTTCTGTGTTTGCAGCCAGTTGGACAGCTGTGTTGGCCATGTGAAGTCAGAGAAATTTTTTGTTCCAAAGACAGGAAGATGGGGGTGGGGAGAGAAAAACAGATACAACAGTGGATGCGTGTGTGTGGAGCCGTAACGGCTGCATGACTTCAGCCTCTCTGACCAGCTAAGAGTCACTGCATTAGTCACCAGTCCTCAAAGGATGAGACGGGCTGGGTGGACCCAACACGAAGTGAGATGGGCCTGGCAGCTGCGGCTCAGATCTGGAAAAAAGTCTGCCCTGTGTTGCAGTGAGGTGAAGACCAGATGCTTTTTACTAAAAGGTGATTAGCTAGAAACGGAGGGAAATCAGGTTATTACAAAAATATGTGAGGTAAGAACCTGGGCCTCAAAGCATCCACAGTCTTCAGGGGAGGGACACCTGTGATCTGCCAGAAATGTAAGCAAGGCTCTGGCTCACAAAGGAGGAAGTTAACAAAGAATTGCTGGAGGCCCGCAGAACGACGCAGACAGGACCACAATCAACGAACACATCCTTGTTCATGTCAGCTGGATCCTCAGCCCCAGCTGGAAGCAGTCCCTCATCACTGACCAACACTCACTCTCTCATTTCCCACAAAGACTATTCCAACCCCCGCAACATCCACTTCAAGCCTCAACCTTCTAATACAACGGTCGGCAAAATTTGGCTCACAGACCAAATTCAGCCCACCATCTCTTTTGTAAATAAAGTTTTGCTAGAACACAGAATTCATGCAGGGTAACATCTGTGGCTGCTTTCCCACTAGAATGGCAGGGCTGAGCACCTGTGCCAGAGACCACATGGCCTGCAAAGTCTGAACAACTGGTCGTCTGGCCTTGCAGAAAAAGCTGGCTGACCTCTGCTCTGAACCATGCCTCTTACTCCGTCAGGAAAATGTGAAGGTGAATTCTCTCAGCCTTTGGACCCAACACCTAATAAATAATCTATAGCTATTTCTGTTCCCATCTGGGCCTGTCTGGCTATTCAAGACCAGTCCCTTCACGCTGGCCCAGGATGCCATCACCCATCTTCCCTCCAGATGTTTGCTTTCACATCTTTAACCTGAAACTGGAGGATTGGTCTTCAGCCCCCTTTTCACTCCGTCGTCTCTCTAACTTCACCTACCCTTAAGGAAATGTCCGATGCTCACTGTCTATGCTTCCCTAATCCTCCTCTCCTCTCACCAATGGCCCCTTAACCAGGGATCTGGCAGCCTCCTATCTCATTCTCCACCAGTCCAATCTCCACCCTGTTGCTTGAAGGCCCCCAGCCGTGCAAATCTCACCATTCATCACTCCTGTTTAAAATCCTCTATTGACTCTGTATGGCCTGTAAGTTATAAATCCCTTAGCCAGTCCTCCATGATGGGATCTGGAGCTCTCTTTCCAACCTTGCCTCCCATATGTGTGCCCTGCCCTTGGCCTGTAACACAACCTAATGCCACTGTGCGATATAAATGATGAGCCCATTTTCTGAGTCCATCAGTTTATGAAGACAAACAATAATAACACACTGGGTTTTAGAGGTCTCTCTCTGGACCTCAGCCCCTTAATCGATTTGCACTTGACTTTGCTCTGATGCCATTTCTTCCTGACTCTGCATTTTTGGCTCTGGGATGTAAACCTGGATCCCACTGTGGCCTTTTGAGTTTGGTATTTATAATGTCTTTCTGATGAATCTTGACTTTCTTCTAACCATCTTCAGCTTAGATAGTTCTTGGAATCTTTGTTTGCTTTGGACATGAACATCATGTACCAACTCTTAAAAACTCTTTGGATCCAAATCTAACTTATAACTCAACCAACACTTAACAAGACTAGCCCCAACACCCAGGAATGAGACATCAAGAAATCTCTGTCTTTATGTTTGCTTGCTTGGTACCAAATTATTTATAGTTCCCTTACCACTTCCGTGGTATTTTATGCCCATGCTTGGTCTGGAGTAATATTTTAATTTCTTGTTCACTTGAATAAATAATACTAGACAGTCCACCTTCATCTCAAGGGTCCTGTCACTTACAGACTAGTGGCAAGTGTTGCTCAGAGGAGAAATATGGAAGAAAACCTGGATGCAAGAAGAGGGAAACCTTAAGAAGTTAAGTTAACAAATTTAGGAAAAACTACAGAACAGCCCTACCTTGAAGAGAGAGAATGAGAATAAATAGAAAAGTTATAACTACAAAATGACTCACATGTTTTTAACTTTAAAATAACAAATTAACAAAATGCCAGAAGGATTCTGGCCAAGGAGAGCTAAACTAACATTTTCTCTGGCAACAGAAACAAACCTCATAATAATAGCATTGTAATGAGAAAAATCAAGTGTAAATGAATTAGAGATGCCGTGTTTTCCAATTAGTTCTGTCTTGCAGGGGAGAAATCTTACAGCTCTATCTGAAGAGAAATTTGTGAGGTGTTAGGGACATAGACAAAAAATTTGGAAAAATAAAATTAATAGGACAAATAAAGGAGTTAATTCAAGAGTGTATATTTAAGAGAATGTTAAGATATAGGTAGTTCTCTGGCTGCCCTTGGTCTGAGCAGTGCTTGGGAGTAGTGTGTGCTGTGCTAAGTCACTTCAGTCACGTCCAACTCTGAACAACGCTATGGACTGTAGCCTGCCAGGTTCCCCTGTCCATGGGATTCTCCAGGCAAGAATACTGGAGTGGGTTGTCATGCCCTCCTCCAGGGGCTCTTCCCAACTCAGGGATCAAACCTGCATCTCTTTGGTCTCCTGCATTGGCAGGCAGATTCTTCACCACTAGCGCCACCTGTACTAGCTCTTAAATGCCTCACCCCAAGAACTGCACTCACATCTCAGGACTAGAACTATTCATCTGGCTCCATCTCCTGCACAGAGCTGAAAAACATCACCCCATATGTGTTCAGAAAGGAGAAGAATTCAATACAAGGAGCACTGAGAGTTTCTATCACTGCAATCTCTTTGTCCCTGTGACCCCAACACCTGGAAGATGGGCGCATGCCCACGAGTTATTGAATAATGGCTGGCTGAGCTGTGTTGAGTCTGCCTGGTAAACTTAAGGGACATCTTCACAGAAGATGAGATCAGGAAGCAGAGAAAAGTCCCCTTCAAAACCCTAATCCAAGAAAGGAGCTTGAAACAAGAGAAGAACCAAAAGAAAGCGTTGTTGAGGAATCCAAATGAATGAGTGAAGATAAGAATAGTCAATAGCATCTCACGCCACAGAGGAAATAAATAAGAACATGACTGAAAACAGGCCATTAGACCTGACAATTAGGTCATTAATGGCTTTTCTCTGGTGCAGGCCAAATCTCATTATGGTGAGTTTTAGAGGGAATCCAAATCATTTCAGTGAGCTAGAGTTTCATAGCAGGAATGTTGCTCAAAACAGATGGCCATTTGAGATTTGTGGATGTTTTGTTTCTCTGAGATATTTAACCTTAATAAAATGTCTTGCCATGAAACAGTAAGAATAGCTACCATTCATCATGTTCTTGCGAAGGGCCCAGCACCCTGCTAAATAGTTTATCACACTATTCCTCATATTTAATAACAATCCTAGAAAGAAGGTATTGTTATATTCTGGTCGCATGGTTAGTATATACTGCAGTGAGGTGGGGACCCAGCTCCTCAGTTCCAAAGTTTGTACTCTTTCAATTACAACACAATCTTATTCCCCCCAAGTATTACATGATTAAAGCTGTATATATTGGATCTGGGGCATTTCTTTTTTTTTTGGGGGGGGGGGTGGCATTTCTTAACAAAATCACAAGTCAAGGTGGAATAGCTCTCTCATGTTGAATTAGACTATTATTTTATCTTTAGCCTCAAAATCAGTCCATATCAAGGCACAGGGATTGTTATGAACACTCCAAATTATCCTAAAACTGTCCCCACTGAAAGAGATAAATTATGCAATGTATAGGGTGTCCAAACGTTCTTCAGTTCTTTCCTGGTTTCCTTACTTTCTGTGAACTCAGCCTCCCTTTTCTTACATAAGTAATGATTTAGTAACCCTAAACTATTTGTGACCTTGATTAATCAGAGGTTTTCTCTTTCACACAAAATGGTGAACGGTGTGATATTTGCGGTAATGACATGTTTGCAGTAAATTAACAATAAAGCAAATGTAAAGTTCTCAAATTTTGCAGGGAAAACAGTGTCAAGTGCATATTGGTTGAATTGTAGTTGGACTGAGAGAATCTCTGGAAAATTCTTTTTGAGTCAGTGGGGAACTGGTTAAGGAAGACTTGGAAATACTATTTAAGCCCTATCAATAAGCAAACAATTCAAATTTCATTTAAAGCTCTCAGAGAGAGCTTGGCTAGTAGAGGCCTGCAGTTCTATGGTGCCTGATTATTTAACCGTCTTAAAACGGCTGCAGATCTCTGGCCCATTCTTTCTTTTCTTGAGTATACAGAATTGTTCCACTCTCTTCTGGGATTAATTTATATCTTTAGAAAAAGTCTGATGCCCACCCAATTTCATTCTGCCATAAGTGACTCGATACTTTTATCTGCTTGCCCAAAATATTCTTTCTTTCTTCTAATCACTAGATCAATTTTCCCTGGTATACAGAAGCCCTTTAAACATATCAGTTCATGCCTTATTTTGTTTTTAGAAAAGTTTCCTTGAACTGTCTTTTTAAATATTGTTCTGTTCTTTCATTTTGGTTTTCTTCTTGGGAGACCCCATATGCGTAAGTTTGCTTGTGTTTTATTCCTATAGTTTTGTCTCTAATTCTTTTTATCTCTATATTTCTTGTCTGTTTCATTCCCTCTTCCCATATCTACATACTTTGTCTCCTTCTGTGCTTTCAGTGGTGCCTGCTCCTCTTGTGTTCTAATTTAGTCTTCTGAGAAAACTTTTTCCTGTTTCTTTCATTTCTTCCATGATTTCTGCCAAGTGCCATTTCACCTCTTCCTTTAATTATTTCATCATTTCCTGTTGTCCAGTCCTGAGTTCTTGTATTTCGGCCTTGTACACCTTCATTAATCATCATTATTACTTGTTAAATAATCAAGTAATGTTAAGTTAGAATTTTTATCTGCTTCTTAGCAATACTTCTCTGATGCATTTCATTGTCTATAAGAAAATTTTCCTATTCTTTTCCACAGTTTGATAGTATCTCTGAATAGCCGCTTTTCCAGTTCCTTTTGCTGTTACTCATATTTGAATGAGTTTAATTTTCCTGGACTGGCTTTCTGCAAAGGTTACCAGGGATAGCAAGGAAGGACTAAGGAGTTCCAGTCTGCCAAGCTTTACAGCTCATGGGCTCTCTCTGTTTCTATCTGTTGCAACAGACTATTTCTTTTAAAAATAATGCCAGTTATTATTTAATCACACACACTCCCTTTGTCTTTAAGGTTTAGAATGGTTTCTATTGATGTGATCATCCGGCTTTTTCACTGCACTCCCACACAGGACATACCTCTTACTTTCTAAGGTAGGACTCCACATTTGTTGGTACATTCTGACTTTTACTTTCTACAGTCTGCCACCTGTGTGGCCTCAGACCCTTCCCATCTCCCCACAATTCTACACCCTGTCACATCTCATCTAGGGTGAATTAGGGTGAACACATCTTGGTTTGCCCCAGGATTGAAGAGGTTCCTAAGAGATGGGACATTCAAGGCTAAAGCTAGGAAAGGTCCAGGCAAACTTGGACCAGCTCATCACCCTGAATTCATCCTTGCTCACTGCAACTGGCATTCAGGATGGGCCTGCCGCATCTGAAAGTAAACACTTCCTGTCGTTTCTGAAATTCAGTGCAGCTCTTGCCCTGTTCAACATCCTTCTCATTGTCCATCACCATTTACCATGCAGCTTCTTGCCTGCTTCTATTGGCCTCAGTTGTTTCTGGCAATATGTATACATTATTCAGAGCTTAAGAGATCTCTGGGTCTCCAGGTTCTGCTGAAGTTTACTCCATAAACGTCACAAAATGGAGCTTGTGAATTTTTTTCATTCAACCTGCTCTATATAGTTTCTGAGAGGAGAAGTGAAAAAATTCAGACTACGCCTCTCTCATGTTTCCTTTGAGCTCAAAAGATATTTTCTATCATCTTCATAGAGTTCCAGGTTGAAGCGCCTCACTTCGGATAGAATTGAATTTCTTCAACAAGAGAACTCTGCAGTTAAGACTTTGATGCTTAGAATAAGCAGACCATGTTAGCAATACCCTACACAGAATGATGAGCCAACAAGATCAATCTCAGGCTGTGTATGCTACACATTACAAAGCTCACCAAGGCACAGAAAAGGACAAAAGTATGAGCACCAAGTGCTATGTGGATAAAATAATAATAAAAATAGCTTGAGAAACATTGATAACTAAAAAATAATAATGGGAGTTAAATAATAGCCTGAATAGAGGGTAGTGGGACAAAGAACCAGGTTTTGAATAAGCCCTCTTTGAATAAAAATTTGCTGGTTTTGGGGGGGCTCTGAAACAACCTAGTACTCTTGCCTCGAAAATCCCGTGGACAGAGGAGCCTGGTAGGGCATCCATGCAGTCGCTAAGAGTCAGACACAACTGAGCGACTTCACTCTCACTTTTCACTTTGACGCATTGGGGAAGGAAATGGCAAGCCACTCCAGTGTTCTTGCCTGGGGAATCCCAGGGATGGGGGAGCCTGGCGGGCTGCTGTCTATGGGGTCCCACAGAGTCAGACATAACTGAAGTGACTTAGCAGCAGCAGCAACAACCTAGAGGGGTAGGACAGGGAGGGAGGTAAGAGGGAGGTTCAGGAGGGAGTGGTCACTGGTATCCCTATGGCTGATTCATGCTGATGTTTGGCAGAAACCAACATAATAAGTAAAGCAATTATTCTTCAATTAAAAATAACTAAATTTAAAAATATAGTCAGGTTTGTAATCTTAAAAAAAAGTTGCTGGGTTTTTATTACAGCCAATTCATAAATACAGGTATAAGAATAGGTAGAATAAGCATTCCTATAAGCAAAGGTCTGTGCTAGGCTGAGCAACTGAGCTGAACTGGACAACTTTTCAAAGTAAGTGTAATGAGACTGAGTGTCAGAAAAGTTACAATATCCAGTATCATTCAACTAGCAAATGCCAGAGCTAGGATTCAAACCTGGGCATCTCTGGGACCAATGTCCATACCCTTCTTGCTATACCACTCTGCCTCTTTCCTGTGAAAGGGAGAAATTAATGTAAGTTCAGTGCATGGTAGAGAGACCTTGAGGGAGATAGTAACTTAAAAGAGGGGTCTGTGGAGGGCAGTCATTGAGTTCTAACCAGATGCGGCAAAAGCTCAAGTGTAAATAGTATAACTGCAGCAGGAACACAGAGGGAGCAAGAAAGTCAGCAACCATATTTATCAAGATTTTTAATGCGATTGCTTCAACAAGCTAGAGAGACATTTAAGACTTGAACAACTCAGTGCATCTGGTTTCATCCCCTGACAGAAGCCCATTTTGACGAGGTGGGAATTAAATTCACAAATCTAAGAAACTAGAATAGTTTATCAGATTTCTTCCTGCTGTTATGAAAAATAATGTTGTGATAGGGAATGAGATTAAATCTCTCAAAAATCAAATTTAGGTTAAAAAAAGAGAGAGTGGCAGGCTAACTGGTCTACCAGAGGGAGCAGAAGTATCAGGTCTAATTCTTAGAAAATGGTTTGCAAAAGAGAAAGTCTGATTCTTCATGTCACAGAAAAGCTATTAAAATTAGATAAGTTCCAAGCTTTTAAAGTGTTAGCCTCTAGCCCCTTCCCAAATTACAAACATAATACATCTGAAGACTCAGGTGGTCAGGATGACATCATCAGAATCATGTTCCTCTTCAATCAACCCTTGTAGAAACCCTGTTAGGAGCAAAGGCCTCGCATGTCTAACCTTGGCTTCTGCATAGGGCCCTCATGGATTGAAAGAAATTTCGGGTTACAAGCCTTTAGCTGATAGGAGAAAACTGCACCATGCAGGAAACTAAATGATTGGAGGGACATATACAGCCTTGACCAGAAATCTCCCTACAATGCCATATATCTTAATTTCATTAATTTCCAGCTAGTCCAGTGAGTTACTCCATAAGAAAATATTAACCCTTTATCTCCAGATATCAGTGCATTTGGATTCCCCTAGTCTTTCTCTAGCTACTCTTTTGAGTAACTACCTACTGCATACTGACCTCTTCTTTCTCTGAAAATTATTCCAGTGGCTCATATAACATGAACGTGAAAGTAAAGCCGTTCAGTCGTGTCTGACTCTTTGCAACCCCATGGACTGTAGCCTGCCAGGCTCCTCCATCCATGGAATCTTCCAGGCAAGGATACTGGAGTGGGTTGCCATTTCCTTCTCCAGAGGAAGTTCCCGACCCAGGGATCGAACCAGGATCTCCCACACTGCAGGTAGACACTTCACCATCTGAGCCACCAGGGAAGCCTCTTAATTAATTTTCAAATTGTTTAAATAGGTAAACCTGGATGCAAACTAGAGGATAAATTCTTTAAGCATTAGATCTAAACATTGTGATAATCTAGAGAGAAATCTTGGAGAAAACAGAAACCATCAGAGAGGAACTCTCTCTGTTGCCCAAAGACGCCAACCACAGGCACACCCATCTTTCATTCCTCTGCTGCTGCTGCTGCTGCTGCTGCTGCTGCTGCTGCTAAGTCGCTTCAGTCGTGTCCGACTCTGTGCGACCCCATAGACGGCAGCCCACCAGGCTCCCCTGTCCCTGGGATTCTCCAGGCAAGAACACTAATCAAGGCCAATTCTTCCCTCTGCATTCCAGATTCTATTCTTTCTGATCCGGTCAAGAACCTTGCGTTATTAAGTATCTCTTGTAGGGTGAATCTTTTCTTTTCTATTGGTCCCTTTCTATTAGATTCAAGCAAGTTGAAGTAGCCCCAGGTTTTCAAAGTTTCCCACATACTTTTTCCTCATTCTCACTAAACACTATTACTCTCTCCTCCCTTCATGGAAAACTTCCCAAGGGTCAAAGTTCCTCTATCTTCATATCCTAAAGTTCCTTACATACTCCAGTCAGGTTTCTGTTTCATTTGAGCCATTTAATTCCATCCAAAGAATTGTATAAGGTAATCAGTGACTTCCATGCTATCAAATTCAATGGAGTCAATTTTTGGTTGACATCTGAAAACACGCAACACTGTTCTTCACTCCCTCTGACCAGAACAGCTTCTTTGCTATCTGACTTACTCTTCTAACTTGATTTTCTACTCAATACACTTCATTCTCTTTTCTTGAATGCTCATCCTCTACCAACTCTTTAAATGACTGTTGCTGCTGTTTAATCACTAAATCATGTCTGACTTATTTGTGACTCCATGGACTGTAGCCCACCAGGCTCATCTGTCCATGGGGATTCTCCAGGCAAGAATACTAGAGTGGGCTGCCATTTCCTTCTCCAGGGGATCTTTGTGACCCAGGAATCAAACTCCCATCTCCTGCATTGCAGGCAGATTCTTTACCACTGAGACACCAGCAAGACCTTTTTAAATGATAAGAGTTCATTAATTGAATTTCCTTGGGATCTTTCTCAGTGTATCAACAAGTGGCCTGTCACTATTGGCTTTATTTTTCATGATAGGCTGAGATCCCAACTATATAAGTGTGTTATTGTTATTTATTTATGTTGGAAAATGTTTTTTCCCCTGAGTAGCAAAGCTAACATTAATTTTTTGGCATAGTATGAAAAAAGTATTTTAAAATTTCCAGGACTTCATCTTATCTGTTATTATTTGACTTAGATTTTCAGGTAAAAGGGTTATGGACCAAGGGGTGATGTCATGAAAATAGTTGACAATTGAAAATTCTTTCTCTGTGAATACAACAAGATTACTGGCAAAATTGTCAGAATCAAAATTTTCAGAACTCTAGAAATTAACCAAAGGCTTTCAGCAATCCAGGGAGTGCTTATTAAAAAAAAAAAAAAAACAGGTGTCTCTTCATAAGAATAGTGAACTTTGCAGCATTTTTATTTCCATCCCCACCTCTATGGTAACTTTGAAAGCCGGCAACCTGCAATCACAGTGGAAACCAGCAGCCTAGCAGCCAGTGGAGGAGGCAAAGGGAAATGAAGCTCCTCAAAGACCTGTGGGACACCATCGAGCATCCCAATGCACATAATGGGAGTCACAAGAGAGAGAGAAAGAAGTCGCCTTTTTTCCCATTCAATGAATATTTATTAAGTAGAGTGTGCCTGGCACTATGGTTCACAGATGAAGAAAACCAGTATCCAGAAAGTGGAAGGGTTTTACCCAAGACCACTTCAGTTCTTGAGAGTTGGACACGACTGAGTGACTTCACCTTCACTTCTCACTTTCATGCATTGGAGAAGGAAATGGCAACCCACTCCAGTATTCTTGCCTGGAGAATCCCAGGGACAGAGGAGCCTGGTGGGCTGCAGTCTATGGGGTCGTACTGAGTCGGACACAACTGAAGCGACTTACAGCAGCAGCTGCAGCAGCACTTCAGTTCTTAGAGGGGGAACTGAAGGTTTTGGAAGTGAACACCTGGCATAAGGACCTATAAAGAACACCACTGAGCCACATAGTCCTGGGAGATGAGAGTCCAAAGGGCCAGAAATCTGTCTCCTCTGACCTCTCTGGACCTCAGTTTCCCAACCTTTATTCCTGCGAAGAGGCGTGGTAATATTTCCCTGAGTTTTGAATAATTCCTAACATTATGGATGAGATGTCATTTTCCATAATCTCCTGGGGTCAAGCTTTGCTAGACTGCTACTGCAGGCACTCCTGGGGGAATTGTACATACTCACTAAATTCTTGAGCGAATGAATATTTGGACCTCCTGTTTTTTTAAAGCTTAGTACCATATCCTAAACATTTAGTTTGCTTCTTGCTTTTGCATTATGATAAATGTCCTAGTTCCTAAATCTTTCAGTATATCTTTGATTATTTCCATAGAATAAATGCCTAAATGAAAAGGTTCTAGATAAAGTTGAGATTCTAAATGCATTTGAACAAGTCTTTCTCTCTCAAGTTTGCATAGATTTTCACTTCGACCAATAACAAGAAAAAGGTTTTCACCAAAATTTTGCCAAAACTTAGTTTTATAATTTTTAATCAATAAGATTTAAACAGGTATGTCGTTAATTGGCATCCTCTGCATTATTGATAAGGTTAAACATTTTCTACATGAATGATACATTATTAATTCTTTGAGAAGTAGGTATTCATGTTCTTTCCAAGTTTTTCTATTAGTATGTTAAATTTCTCTTCATTGATTCTTAAAAACTCTTTTTATCTTAAAGCTGTTAAGGTTTGTGAAATGTCTCAAACACTGTAAATATTTTTTCCAACTATTGTTTTTTTTCCATTTTAAGCCATTAAAGCATAGTATATATAATATCAGCCTTTCAGACAGGAAAAACTGAATTTGAACACCAGCTTTGTCTCCTCATAACAGTATAATCTTGAGCAAATTATTTATCATAAAGCTTCAGCTTCTCATCTGCAAAATGGGAAGTATAATACTTACTATGCAGGACTTGTTTTAATCAACATTAACTTGACTAATTTAAGCAAAACAATGTACTGGAAAGATACTGAGATAACTCAGCAAATTATGAAAGAGTGGTAAGCAATCAGGCCTTAGGAAGGGCAACAACCACCAGCACCCCATGAGTGAGCAGCAGGAGCCCTCCCATGGACGGCCACTAAGGTCCAGCCATCTCATGACCCAGCTCTAGTTGTTCTTTGTTCCCTGCATCAACACTCTATATTCAAATTCCTGGTTGAGAGAATGTGACTGTCTCTATAATCAGGAGGTGGGGCTTGATTATAGAAAAAAGAGGTGATAAGTTGTATGAAGCATGCAGCCGAAGCCAAATAACAAAAAAGAGGGGAGGGAGGGAAGGTGAAAAGGAAGAGAGGAGAATAAGGGAGCAGCGAAGGGAGAGGAAAGGTCAAGACAGACAGAAATAAGGGAGGAGGGGGGAGGGAGAGAGGAAGCTACTCCAGTACTAAGCTCCTTATCTGCCCCTTGAGTAAACTGGTAAAAATAGTACTCATTCATAATACTGTACAACATTTTTCTCTGGATTTTATATATATTTAGAAAAAAAGAGATTCCATTGAAGTCAGAATCTTCAGTAAGTTTCTCATGGTAAGTTATCTTTTACTCTTATTGAACTTATTCCCAAGAGACCCAGCCCTTGAATCAAGCTGAAAATCTTCTCAGCACTGTAAGAGCTTTATGCTCAGTAGTAACCATAAAGCATAGCAAGTCTATTCCATTGACTCTGCTGCCCTGGGATATACCATGTGTGTTTGAGTGTATTCTTGAATAGAAAGGAATCCTGAATGGAACAAGGACTTGAAGATAACCTTTCAGAAGATCCGCTGCTTCAAAGCCAAAACAGAAATGCCTGAATAGCAAGCTTTCAAATTTGTATAAAATAACCATGATGGAAAATTCTCCAAAAATACTACTCTTGGAAGGGACTTAATGCTTTCTGGACTTAATTTCCTGTATTTAAATGAGTTTAATGGTGTCTACCTCTCATGATTACTCTGAAAATTAAAACAAGATGAAAATAAGATTAAAATTGTAAGCACCTTTTAACAGAAATCCACATTATGCCATCTCTTTTTCCTTTGAGCCAGTTGACAACACTATGAAAACTTTCTTTGCTTGATTTCATACACACATATATATTTATGTATAAATATATAAGCATATAATACTGGGTTAACCATTAAAGTTCATTTCAGTATTTCCATAAGGTGGTACATAAAAATCCAAACAAACTTTTTGGCCAACCCAATATATCATGAATAGTGAATATATTAATAAAGACCATAAAGTATTTAACAAGAGGTCTACAGAACATCTTAGCACTATCCAAACATGATACTACTCTTCACAGCAACCCTGCGAGTTCCATCTTACAGATGAGGATAGCAAAGCTCAGAAAGGTTAAGCAAGGAGCACGTAAAAGTTCACATTTATCTCTCACTCAAGAGCTCGTGCTCTTTCCAGTAAGCCACATTATCTCCCAAGAAGATACAGTGACCCATAACCAAATCTTTATAGAACTAGACATCACAGTAGTCAACTTCTCAAGAATGTGATTTCTCCAGCCAGTTCTGAAAGAACATGAAGTAAACCAATGAGTGGTTTATGTATCCAACCTCAGCCCTGGCTTAGTTTGCAGAAGATGTTGGATGTGGGCATATGGAAAAAATAATCTTGTCTGCAGTTCGGGGGGGGGGGGGGGGGGGAAGACTCCATGAGGGACAAGGGATTCCAAATACTATCAAACACTTTTTGAAAAGGGCTTGAGAAAACCATCAAATTTTAGGTACATAAAATTTTTAAATTCCTTCTCCCTCCACCCCCATTCACCAACCCAGCAATTCAGACTTTTATTTTTGTTATTAAAGAAAAGGAAGAAAAATAAGAAAGACAAAGTGAAGGAGGAAAGGGAAGAAGAAGAGGAAGAGGGTGGGGAGAAGAAGACAAGGCTAACCAATCTGTACAAGTCTCTTATCAGTAGTTTTCAGAACCAGTAACTTTTGATTGGGCTTCCCTGATGGCTCACTTGGTAAAGAATCCACCTGCAATGCAAGAGACCCTCGTTAGATTCCTGGGTCAGGAAGATCTGCTGGAGAAGGGATAGGCTATCCACTCCAGTATTCTTGGGCTTCCCTTGTGGCTCAGCTGGTAAAGAGTCCACCTGCAATGTGGTAGACCCAGGTTTGATCCCCTGGAAAAGGGAAAGGTTACCCACTCCAGTATTCTGGCCTGGAGAATTTCATGGACTATATAGTCCATGGGGTCACAATGAGTGGGACAAGACTGAGCTACTTTTACTTTCTTTCAACCTTTGATTATTGTTTTTCTCCCTGAAGGGTCATACCATTTAAAGTCAATCTTTCAAAGAATCTGCTATTTCAGAGACAAAAGGAAAACTCCAAGGGGCCAAGTTTTAAAATTTTATAGACATCAAATTATTTCTATGATATAAACCTGTTGGCATCTCCGACTCAACAGACATGAGTTTGAGCAAACCCCAGGAGATAGTGAAGGACAGGGAAGCCTGGTGTGCTGCAGTCCATGGGGTCACAAACAGAAGGACATGACTTAGTGACTGAACAGCAACAAACACATTAGAAAATCCTCCAAAGAGATTGATCCTAAAGTTTATCTTATTTGGATAGTCATAGCCTTAAATGACATTTCCTCAAATTCTCTGAATTGGAGTTCAAGAAATAAATATTATACATATCTCCTTTTTTTTTTGGTAAGTATTTGGAGATGAAATTTTTTTCAACCAATGTTAGGAAAGAGTCAATCAGATTTCTATAGGGAACACCGAGGGGGCTTCAAAATGCAACTCTCCTGTCTTCGAATCACACCATCCAGCTAGATTCTGAATGAGGCTGCACTCCAACGGGATTGACATCAGCCCCACCTATCCCTGGTGGAGTCTTGTTATTAAATTATTTCTCAAAGATTCATCTTCCCCTAGTCTTCGGAAGCAGTACAGCTGGGAGTCATTAGCTGTAATCAGTGGGCAGCACACAAAAAGAGGAAGCAGTGGGGGAATGCTCTGTCTTTCTGTAGAAGCCATCTGGGCAGAGGGAATTTGGTTTTAAACCCTAGGGGGTGGGGGAAGTTATTGGGATCTTGTTATATTTGGACTTGACTTCAGACCCTAAACAAAAGAGCTTTTTTCCCCCCAGAACTTTGCTGTTTTGAAATAGAAGTAGAAGATAGCAGTAGCAAGCTCGTGGCCATCTCACAGGACATTCTGATCAAAGAAGACAACAATCTGAAAACCAGAGCCAAACACTAGTAGGTCAGGAGCCTGTTTCTGGTTTCGCGTTTTTAAAAGAAAGAAGGATCTCATCCTACTGTGAGCAATCTCCTTTTCTCTCCCCTTCCTCCCCACGCTCATAAAGAAAGCATAACTCTTCTACTCAAAAAAAAAAAAAAGAGGATTACGTGTGTCTAAGTACTCCATACAAAGAGACCACTTATGACTTCTTTCATAAGAGGGGAAATACCACATGTTTTCATTTCACCCTTTCTCTCTGGTAATATGGTATAAGAAATAAAGAGCAAGAACATACTTTGAGACCAGAATCCTGGGTTTAATCCTGGTTCCGCTACTTACTGACCATGTGGTCTTAGCAAATTAGGTCAACTCGGGGCCCCAGCTCCCTAGCCTATAAAATAAGCTTAAGGATAGATATCTCATGAAATGGCTAAGAGAACTAGTGATGCTGTGTGTTAAGCACCTACACATACTCCCCGGAACACAGCAGACGTCCAACAATTAGTTGCTATCCTTATTGATGTTACTTATACCAAACTTTTAATAAAAGTAGCAAAACTCACCAAATCACTTCATAGGATTGGGGGCGGGCAGGTGAACAAGGGGAGAGAGTTAACAGAGTTAGGCAAACATGGCTCATACCTCCAAATCAGAAGTCCCTAAACTGAGGATATATGGGAATAAGACCACCTATAACTGAGTGTTTTGGCTTCATAGCATAGTATTTTTTTCATTTATTTTGAGCATCTTAAAATGCATATTTGCTTTTAAAATGTGTGTTTCTAGCATTCCTTGAAAAACTGAAAATTTCGCAGCCCTGGGCCAGCATTCCTGAAAAGCAATAAAGTGCTAAGGCTGAATAGGGATCAGAAATGACATGTGTTCAATTTGCCACAGTCCCCGTTCCCCTTGCCCCCCACCCCCAGCCCTTCCCAATTATAAGATTCTGACCCTGTTTCACCAACTTATCCTGCCTGGTCTTTTTAGGCATCTGAATCTGTGATGGCTTCTCTAGCCCTCTATCCTTAAGTGCAGGTGGTTGAGAATAAGAGAAAATAAAGATGTTTCATGAAAGAAGAGTTAGTAGTTGCAGGGCAGGGAGTGAAAAGAAATTCATGTAGCATCTTGATTAAGGGGTTAGTAGGCCAAGGGTACTAGACCCAGGGCCTCCTCCAGGAACTTAGAAACTTACCATTTAACTTCAACAGGTCTCAAGTTCTCACATACAAGAGGCAGCTAATATTTACTCTGACACTTTACAACATAGATATGAGGATCGAATAATGTAATGTATGTGAGCAAAGTGGAAAGTGCTATGTATAAATAAAAGGTAGATGCCAAACGGAGTGGATACAATATTTAAGGGAAGAAAAGCATTTGCTAGCCTATTTCTAATATTTATTATATCTTCCACAGAAATCATAAAACTAAAGGAGATCTTTAAAATAATTAATGTAGCCCTCAATTTTATAGATGAGCAAAGGGGCTTCCCTTGTGGCTATGATGGTAAAGAATCTGCCTATAATGCAGGAGACCCAGTTCAATCCCTGGGTCAGGAAGATCCCTTGGAGAAGGGAATGGCTACCCACTCCAGCATTCTTGCCTGGAGAATTCCATGGACAGTGGAGCCTGGCGGGCTGCATACAGTCCATGGGGTTGCAGAGAGTGAGACACGACTGAGCAACCAACTCACTCAATCTGAAACATGGGCTTCTCCGGTGCTCAGTGGTAAAGAATCTGCCTGCCGATGCAGGAGATGGGGGTTCAACCTCTGGGTCAGGAAGATACCCTGAAAAAGGAAATGGCAATTCACTCCCATATTCTTGCCTGGGAAATATTATGGACAGAGGAGCCTACTGGGCTATAGTCCACAGGGTCGCAGAGAGTCAGACAGGACTTAGTGACTAAACAACAATGAACTGAAACACAAGAAGCAGCTTTCATGAAGCTTACAATATAATGAAGTAAGACACGAAGTATGAAAAGGATATGCACTGAAGAGAAACCTGAAACCATGTGAGCCTCTATTACTAAGTTCAGGGGTGGAAATAGCAAGTCACCTGGGGCACAAAATAATAATAATAATTGCTTTTAGAGAAAAAATAACCTAAAAAAAAAAACTAAAATTACTTCTGCCTTGAACTTCAAACTGTAAGGGTGATAGGCACCCCTGTGCTCAGAGAAAAGGACGTAAAGGACACAGGGACCACACACAGACATAGAAGATGTCTCCCTTTGACTGCTGAGCTCTGTGGATGAGAACTGATGAGGGGTGAGACAATTTGCAGACACTACAAGTCTTCTGAGGAGGGAAAACTCGAAGTGCCTGAAATTCAGAATTAGGACATCTGTCAGGAAGGACCAGAAAGGCTCTTGCCCAAGGTCCACTGGCAAGAGAGGAAAGTCCCAAAGAGGAGCTCACTAGGAAAGAAGGGGCATAAGGTCAAAACAAGGGTCTAAGAGTTCTGATGAGTATGGGGGAGGCTGGAACCCCTTCTGCATTATTTTGGATTGTCTTTGGAACATATACCAAGATCGGATTAGATACACAAGAGATGTCTATCCTTCCAATGCCCTTGGCTGACTCCCTTAATTGCCAAATCAATGCAACTGACAGGAAATTCATGGGAAGTTAAAGGAGGGAAAGCTCTCATTTGGCTGAAGCCATCAGGAAGGCCTTCCAGAGCAGGAGAGAAGGGCTCTGCTTCTTGAAAGATGGGCAGAATTCAGAAGGACAAGGAGGTGTAGTTGGATGTTCCAGATGGGGAAAACACAGGACATTGAGGAAAGAGCAAATGAAACAGCCAGACAGGTACACGGAATAGCAGAAAATAGGGAACAGTGAGTTGGGACCAAGCCAGGAATTTTACCCATAAGTAAGCGGAAAGTTACTAGTTTTGAAGGATGGGTGATGCTCAAAGCCATTGAGAAGAGCACTGTAACCAGAGCCCTCTGCCTGGTGGTTCAAAGGAGAAGGGGACCTAAGGTTTTGGAATTAATTTAAGCAAACTAACAAAAGGACTGGAAAATGATTATAGTGAATACAGAAGAGATCAATGTTAGAGAGGAAAGGACTGACCAAGTTCCCACGACAGAAATCACAGAGATGGTTCCCAGAAAGGACTCGAAAACAGGATCAGATACAGATAAGAAACCACTCTGAATAGCTTTTATCTTAGAGAGTCTGTATTTGAACCAATTCTGGGGTAAATGAGGTTAAGAAATGTTTATGGTAGAAGATTTGCGTGTAGAACACTGTTTTCCTCTTCTTAGTTTCAGGGCAGCCAGTCAGAAGAAATTAAGTGTAATTAAACAGAAAAAAAGTATCAATTAGCTCTGATTCTCCCATCTACAGAGAGAAATGACCAGTTGGGGGTGGGTGATCTAATCCTCTTTCAAGCCTCAGAAGGAGTCAGAAACAAGACATATATCTAATCACATGAGGAGACATCATAGGGATGTAAAGGGTCCCCAGTACCAATAGGGGCTTTTTCCCCCAAAATTAGTCCTTATTCAGCAGGGCATTATAATCTCTAAAGTAGTAATGTTTTACATCCTATGAATTTATCCTGACACAAACCTGACACCCTTGGGTGAAAAGAAATCTTAGCCTTGAATGATATTCTACTCCTACCCATCGCTGAATATATAAAACCTTTATATATCTAACAAGAGGAAGCATAATCTGGCACAGTAAGGTCACACTGAGAGGTTCAGGATAGACTCAGCTCTTGCTGGGGAGGAATCCCACCATCTAGCCCACCACAGGCTCCACACATCTAAGGCCCTTGGCCTGATGCTTGCCTGAAAATCTTTCCTGAAAACCCTCACCCCAAAGGCCCAAGGTGCAGGAAGGAGATTCACTGGGTTTGTCCACTGCGCACCACATGGGCTCAGGGAACTCTGTTTCTTTACCTGAGGGCTGGCTGCCAGAGACCTAGTTTCACATGGGAGGATTCTACAGGAGTGTAAGGAGGGGGACGTAACCAGTCTCACCTGACTTTCCATCTCCCTTAGCAGAATGGGAATCGCAACTTTCACTTCTTTCACCTTCCCTGGAATTTACACAAAATCAGTTCAGTTCAGTTCAGTAGCTCAGTCACGTCCGACACTTTGGACCCCATGAATCACTGCACGCCAGGCCTCCGTGCCCATCACCAACTCCCAAAGTTCACTCAAACTCATATGCATCAAGTTGGTGATGCCAACCAGCCATCTCATCCTCTGTCGTCCCCTTCTCCTCCTGCCCGCAATCCTTCCCATCATCAGAGTCTTTTCCAATGAGTCAGCTCTTCGCATGAGGTGGCCAAAGTACTGGAGTTTCAGCCTCAGCATCAGTCCTTCCAGTGATACCGCAGGACATTTTCCAAACCGTGGTTTGCAGAACAGGAGACACTACTGTGTGTTCCACAGCTAGATGCTCTGAGAGAGTGAGCACGCACACAAGCTTATTGTAACAGCAGCTCTGAGAAGCCCCCAGTAAAGTAGGCTTTAGTATCTTACTAAAGAAACCTGGTTAACCGCATTTAACTCAAACTCCCTTGACTTCAAAGAGCTTTATTTTTTTTTTTTTTTAACCACAGAGTATTTTTTTCAAATCCATAAGACACTAATATCCTGCATAATACATTTGGGAATTGTTTTTTAATTTGAAAAATGAGAAGTGAGGTAAAATCAATATTACATAAGCAACAGTTATTCCCAACAGTAGAATACAAAGCTGTGTTCTTACATCATCTTGGTATTACAGGTCTAAAATCAAAGTCTTCATCTGACTAATTTTTCTACATAAAGCTGTGCACCCTGAATTATCTGGCATCTGTAGAGAATGAAGGAACCAAACCAGCACAGAACAACCCTCAAGATATTTTTGAAGACAGTGACCCACCTCCTCATCTTCTCTCTCCAGCCTCTTCCTAATAACGGTACATTGTATGTAACAAGCACTAACTGCTCTCTAAGAACAAAGTAATGAGCTATGATGGTCCCTCTTATACTAATATAATCTATATGCGAGAAGAATAAGCCCTAAATATTCTTCCTTTTACAAGCATAGTAGGGTAATATTTCAGTGATTACTTATATACATTAATATAAACGAGAAACACTATGAGTTACAAAATAGATAATTTGTAAGGGGGGTTTGGGGTGGGGGGGTGGGGCGGGGGCGGCGGTCCCTTTACTCCACACTCTCTCCAGCATTTGTTATTTGTGGACTTTTTAATGATGGCCCTTCTGACCAATGTGAGGTGGCACCTCAAGAAAACATATTTTAGCAATATGTAACAACTGTTTCTAAATATCTGTCCCATACCAGGCTTCGTGTAAACACTGTGGACTGAGGTACACCAATCAAGGTCCTTGCCACATAGAGGGGAGACAGTGGAGCACTGGGAAGAAGCCTTAAATGCTATGTTATGTTAACATTTTTGTTATTGTCAATGTCTTCCTAATATTAAGGCTATTTACAAATCCTTTGTCTTCAAAATATAAGTTTTGTTCTTTTAGGACCAGGAGAGGATGAAGTGAATTTGGAAAATTAATGTTTTTACAAAATGCCCCTAATTTAAGCCACAGAAGTGAAGAAAGATATAAAACATTTTGAGAAAAAAATAAGTATTAGATTTGGGATTATAAAAACTTTACAGTAGTTATTAAGCATACAGTTTACAGAGCATTTTATAAAGAGAAGATCAAAATTCCCAGCAGTGTTTACATCATCAAGGAATGTATTTCTCCTTGAATTTATTTCAAAGAGAAAATAGAGGGACAGCAAAGGAATATTGAGTTACCAAAGGGTCTTTGGTCCCAAGCGCTCAGGAGACTAATTAAATACTTAAAGACAATTCTGATCAGAATAGAGAATAAGTAAAATCAAGGAGGTACAGAAGTAAAACTAAGACATTCACCTGGATAATAAAGTCCTTCTACATATGATTCAAATTATAGCCACTGGAAAATGAGAGAAATAGCAGCAGTCAAGACAGGTCAACAGCTGCAGAGGCAAATGCCAGGAAGGGTGTTTGAACTGCTCATCCATGTCATTGGGCCAGTGTTATCAATGAGACCATCAGCTCTATTCTGAAGAATGTTGCTAAAATGATTCAGGTGTTAGAGGGCCATACTGAATGGTTACTTGGCTTCTCCCAATTTATTTTTCCCAACTCCACTATCAACTGTTTGAAAGGACTTAAGATTCTGAAACTCTAATGTGCCTCACTCCCCTGAGTGGGTATGTTGCTATGTAACAAAGAACATGCCAGTTTATCTTCCCCAGCACTAGGCACAGCTGGAAGGAAAGAAAAGGAAACCCATTTTAAAACATTTTAAAGCTACTCTCTATTCCAGACTATGAGACTGCTCTCTTTAGGATCTAAAATATGCTTACTTTAACCCATCTTTGTTGATACAACCACAAACTTCAGCAAATACTGGAACCAGACTCAACTAGATTTCTTATAAACTTTCATATGTGAGCAAAATTCCCCTTTGATTTTGCCTAATGTTCATCTGCTATAATTTTTACCAAGTTCTAAAAAGGAAATCTTCTAGCATTCTCTATTATGTATTTTACGGTAAAAGAAAAAAAAATGGCAATTGGACAACTCTTAGCCATTTCAAGCTATAGTAAATTCTGTCTCTTCATCCTCTCAAAAACTTTTTTCTGATAGTCATCATTTATCTTTATGTTTTATAAGCAGTCCTTCTAACCCACGGAACTCTATTTTTTTTTTTTCCTGACACTCAAAGCAATGAGGGTAATCGGACTTACTCTTACAGGAGAGAAAAATAAAACCAGGAGTCAAAGCTTCAGGTTGTTGGTGGTAGCTGGGTTGCGGGGCCACCTTTTTTCCTGATAGAACACTAATGTGTTCACAACTGGCCGACTCTCCACTGGAGACAGGCGCTGTCCTACATGCAAAGCTGAGAGCTCATGTCCTCTGCCTTTGGCCTCAGATCGTCTCTGAGACCTGGCATCCTGCAGAAAGCCAGGAACCCTGCCTCGAGAGATCTGAGCGCCTTCTATTTCAGGCATCAATTGGCTATGTAACCCTGGACCAATCTCTGGTAACTTCTCTGAGCTTCAAGCGCTATTCAGCCTTCCCTGACTTCCCCCAGTAGCAGTCTTTCTCCCTACTGTCCACTTCTTCCTTATGGAACTGTTCACATTTGTGTGGAATCAGAGAGATTTACATACAGCCTGGAAAATCCCATGGATGGAGGAGCCTGGTGGGCTACAGTCCATGGGGTCGCTAGGAGTCAGACACGACTGAGCAAATTCACTTTCACTTTTCACTTTCACACATTGGAGAAGGAAATGGCAACCCACTCCAGTGTTCTTGCCTGGAGAATCTCAGGGACGGTGGAACCTCATGGGCTGCCGTCTGTGGGGTCACACAGAGTCGGACATGACTGAAGCGACTTAGCAGCAGCATCTTCTCTACCAGATGTAGACAGAAACCAAGTTCACTCATATTTCTAGCTCCCTCTTCTCTCTACTCCAAGGCCCAGACAGAGACTTGACCTTCAATAGATATCAATAAGTACTCATTAGATTAAAAACAAAACTTATAAATATATTGGGTTGGCCAAAAAAGTCGTTTGGGTTTTTCCATTAGATGTTAGGGGAAAACCTGAACAAACTTATCGGCCAACCCAATGTTTCACTATGCCAGTCTCTCTTCAAATATCAGTGGCATAGAAAAGGGTGGTCATAGTTGCTAACTAGCTTGAGGCTATTTACCAGAAAAGGAAAGCTGTATTCATTATGAAACTAACAGTGCTATATGATAAACTTACATAAGTGTTATATGATAAGGAATACAGGGACATCAAAATCTTGATTCTAGTTATGAAAACTTTGGGGAAGAGCAATGTGTGTGTCCTGCAGCTGGCCTCCCATATTGTTCCCATGGTGACCCTACTCTTTGGCGTGTCCCCTTGGCCAAGTTTAATCAGCATAGAACAAAGCACTCTCCCCCCAGTATAGCTGAGACAACCTCAGCCTCTTTTGGTGCCTGGAACTTCAAGCTCTCTCCTGCATTAAAAGAAAGCACACTCGCTACTACTAATATTAAGAGAAAGGGAAGGGACCTTAAATGTGCGATGAAATATCAACCTTGAAATCAATGGGGGAATTCATACATTTTTAATGTGTCTCCTTTGTAAGGTGACACATTCCTACCCAGTAAGGAACAAGGCTGCCAAGGATATGGTTTCCTTTATAAGAAACTTAACACCTTTGCCAACTAAGGTCCATCTAGTCAAGGCTATGGTTTTTCCTGTGGTCATGTATGGATGTGACAGTTGGACTGTGAAGAAGGCTGAGCGCCAATGAATTGATGCTTTTGAACTGTGGTGTTGGAGAAGACTCTTGAGAGTCCCTTGGACTGCAAGGAGATCCAACCAGTCCATTCTGAAGGAGATCAGCCCTGGGATTTCTTTGGAAGGAATGATGCTAAAGCTGAAACTCCAGTACTTTGGCCACCTCATGCAAAGAGTTGACTCACTGGAGAAGACTTTGATGCTGGGAGGGATTGGGGGCAGGAAGAGAAGGGGACGACAGAGGATGAGATGGCTGGATGGCATCACTGACTCGATGGATGCGACTCTGCGTGAACTCCGGGAGTTGGTGATGGACAGGGAGGCCTGGTGTGCTGCGATTCATGGGGTCGCAAAGAGTTGGACATGACTGAGCAACTGAACTGAAACACCTGTCATCTTAAAAAGTCCCCTATGACACCTCAAGATTTAAAAAATCAGTTTCCTTTCACATATGTAATGACATATCCAAGAAACATGGGCTTCAGAAAGGAGCGGGATCAAAGGACCTATACTATGAAGCCTCAGATTATATTCACATTCACATTCTAGTTACTTGTGTAGAAGGCACGGCCCACAAGGCCCTCTCTGATCTGGCCTAGTTACCCCCACATTCTTGAACACTGATACATCGAGCAGCTCACGACTGGACACATGGGGCATCTTCTCAGCTCCTTCCTCTTGTCTGCTAGCTGCAGCCCTTTAAGGCTCTGCTTGCTGAATCCATTCTACAATGTGGTATTTTCCCCTGCATCTGTGCTCACATATGACATTATTTAGCACTTGGATATCATGCTTGGTTAGTTGAGGATCTGTGTGGCCCTCACCACCCTAAAAGACAATGACTTATCCATTGTCTATTTTCAGAAATTAGCATGGTCCCTGACATATAACTGTGTCTATGCATACCTGTTCTCCCACTTTCTTGGAATAAAACGTGTCACTTCAAAGTATCCATGCAGCCCAGAACTAAGAATTTCACAAGCCCCCTTGCATCTAGGTGGGGCCATCTAGTCAGCTCTCCCCATGGTAAGGGATCAGAAGCGACATTGGCTACTTTCAGGCCAAGTTAGTTAAGAAACGGCTGTGCCTTCTTAACTCTGTTTCCCCTTGAATCAGCTGCATGCAAAAGACTCAAAGGTTTGGCAGGGTCACAGGATGGAAGGAACCTAAGTTTCTGAGTTGCTACATGGAGGAAAGCCTCTCACCAACTAGGAACACCCTCTTTAGATTGTTACATGGGCAGGAAATTAACTTCTATTGTGTTAAGCCACTGAAATTTGGGGCTTCCTTTGTTATAGCAGCTTCAGCCTGACTTGTACAGATTAATTTTCAAAATGTGTATTTTATTTTATTAAATAATTCTGTGTAACAAGCAATGCTTAGTTCCTCTAATGTCTAAATCTTAAAGCATGGGTATAGGAGAGTGAAGGAAAGGGAATGTGGGCAGGGGAAGGACAGGGAAGGAAAGAGAGGGGGAAATGGAGGAAGAGAGGAAGGAAAAAGAAGCTGTATACAGTGAAAAATTGTCAAGCTGCCACCTCAAACGTAAGCTGCCTATATATCCTTATCATAAGTCAAGTACACTGTGACCAGGTCATTTGCTAACTTGGCTGCTCTATCTGCAATGTCTGAGATTCCCTGAGATGTAGTAGACATTCAATACACACTGAATTAATCAGCGCTGAATTAATTACTAAACAATAAAATTATGGATTAATACCATGTCTTTGAAAAGGAAAGGGAAAGTTAGTTACTTAGTCATGTCCGACTCTTTGTGACCCCATGGACTAGAGCCCACCAGGCTCCTCTGTCCATGGATTCTCCAAGCAAGAATCCTGGAGTGGGTTGCCATTTCCTTCTCCAGGGGATCTTCCCGACCCAGCGATTGAATCCAGGTCTCCCGCATTGTGGGAGGACTCTTTAACAACTGAGATACCAAGAAAGTCTTTGCTTCTCTACAAAATGACCCCAAGAATTCATACCTCCTATGATACTTAATCAAGTATGAAATAATTTCTCTCCTCCAGAAGTTTAAAAAACAGCACGTAAGATGGTAATATTCATCTGAATGCCTATGATGTTCCATGGGCCTTATGGAATCTGTGTTCCCTGCAAGTTTTCTTCTAAAATATCAGCATATTGCTTGCTGTTAAAGAGCTGATGCTTAATGGTTGGCTCTGAAGTAAATGAAAGGCAGAATTGTTCTCCCTTTCTTATCCTAATCTCCAAAACAAGTTACTTATTATTAAAAGAATTTTTAGGAGAACCTTCAGAAGATATTTTTGGGAAGGGAGAGTTGGGGAAAGAGAATTTTCTAAAACAGAAAAAAAAAGTAATAATATTCCAACCTTAATATCAAGTAAAGAGAAAAGAGATCACAAGTAGTGATAAGACCAATTGAATCTACATCCTATGGTCCTGTGGTCCAATTATTGCAATATATATGATACTAAATTTTGCCCAGTCCTGCTAATCAGGCAGCAGCTCACTGTGTCTGTTTATCTCTAGGCCATTACCCATTTGTACAGTAAATCTGCATTTCCAGAGATGGCCTAAAATAGAAACCCATGCTGTCTAAATTTGTTTGGGGACATATCAGGCAACAGTTAGAAATTTTTAAATGACCAACTTACATTCCACCGAGGCACTGAATGAATTTATTAGGAAAAGCTAAAAACTGAATAGTATTTTCTGGAGTAGGCTAAGGTTAGCGCTGCCAGTGAAAATGTGTAACTACCAAGAGAATGGCTATCAATCAGAGCTGATTTTCAAATAGAAATGTGGAAAAAAATGAAATTAAATGGGGAAGGGGAATGTCTGTTTTCCTCTGTATGGCCCTTTCCAACTAGGTCAATGATATAATTAATTCCTCAGGAAGACACGCAAGCTCCCACAACTAAAATTATGATAGAAGATAACAAGTTTTCCCACAAGCCAGAGGGTATTTCTCGGCTGAAGCAACCTTTGATCAGAAGATGGACACGCAGGCTCTGAAAGGGCTGATGCTCAAAGGACCGATATTGTGTGATTGATTGGTTTCTAATAGAGAGTATGGTGCTGCCGTGGGGAAGAGGGCTCTCGAGAGAGACAAGCCCAGCTATTGTTTGGCTGCTCCCATGTTAGCGAGTGCCCTGCGGTAACCCTCATGCTCTGAAATACTCATATTGGTTATTTCAAAGTTGGGTGCAGAATTGTGCTTTCCCGTGTCTGTCACTAATGACTTGCAGCTGTTGCTAATCTGTGCCTCTGATTTCCTTTGATTACTATGTGTATTGATGCCTGTGGTAAATAGGCATCTGCCAGGTGCCAGCACAATCAGGGGAAAATATATAAAAAGTTCCCTGTTTCAAATTCAATGTGACATTGTGCAAGTTGAGAGGCAGCCATTTAACTATTCAGAGGAAACGGCTTCCTGGGGCACCTCCGGCCTCCTGGCCAGGGACATTCCTCCCATTTCTCCCCCCACCCACCCCATGAGGCTGATTTTCTTTACCATGGTTTTCGGCCACAAGAAGAGGGTTTCCTTCCTGTAGCCCGAGACATCAGCAGAGGGGAACATCTAAGATGGGTGGTTCAGACCCAGGTTTCTAGAGAGTACCTCACCCCTCAGCTGATTTGAGGCTTAAAGCACCTTACGTGGACCGTGAACTGCCCTCAGACCTTCTCCACGACAGCTCTCCTGTGCTTTCCCCTCTGAGGAATACGCCTTTCTCAGGGAGGGCTCTGGGTCACATCACCTTCTCTTTCGGGAGAACCCTGGTGATAATCTGGAGGAAAACCAAGCAAGAGGAAGGCTTTCAAGGGAAAGATGCAAAACTCATCAGGATTAAAAAACCAACACCTGCAGGTACAAGGGAACCTAGCTTCTCTGGAGTACTTTCATCTTGTTTTTTGGTTTTAAAGGGAGGTACAGACAGAAGTAGAGGTAACCCATTTCTTACTCTTACACAGGAATGTCGGAGAGTAACACTGAAGAAAGAAAGGAGCCTCTGGCGTCCCCGGGTAGGAGTTTTTCTCCAGGGCTTCCTCAACCCTCCTTTACTACAGCAGTAAGAATGATGATTTTATCACTGCCAGGAATAGAGGGGAAGGCAGGTCTGCTCCGGAGTTAGCTGTTAAGTTGCAAAGTTGGGCACCCCAAGGAAGGGACCAAGAAATTCAGGCTGGTCAAATGATGTGAAGAACATTGAGAGGAAAGTCCATGAGATCCTCAGATATATTGAAATTAAATAGGTCATTTGAACCTTATAAAAATCTTATATGAAAATGAGCATCTGACAAATTCTTATCATTTCTGCCTGGGCAATTTTAAAACCCAGACTGAGGCTGGGTCATTGATTTACAAGCAGAGTTTAGGAATGTTTGGTCTTCTTCCATCAAACTGGAACAAAGTGCCCATCCTAGACATTTAATCCCTGGAGCTTCAAAAACCCACCAGTAATATAGTAGGTGGGCTTCCCTGGTGGCTCAGTGTTAAAGAATCCACTTGCCAAGCAGGAGACACAAGTTGATCCCTGAGTTAGGAAGATCCCCTGGAGAAGGGAATGCCAACCCACTCCAGTATTCTTGCCTGGAAAATCCCATGGACAGAGGAGCCTGGCAAGTTACAGTCCATGGGGTCGCACGAAAGTCAGACACAACTTAGCAACTAAACGATGACAAAGACAGTATGACTCAACAATATATAAAAACAGAACATAAATGAAAGAGGACCTCATACCTAAATCAGAAGAAATAATCTGAAGAATTTAGTAAATGCCTATTACCCCAGTGATTAAGGAAAACGGATGCATCACTGTAATTATCTGGACATTGATTGTAAGATTCAGAAAGAAACCTCTGGGACTCCCCTACTGGCCCAGTGGCTAAGACTTCATGCTTCCACTGCAAGGGGCTGTGGTTCGATCCCTGGTCGGGTAATTAAGATCCCACATCCCGGGCAGCATGGTCAAAAAAATAAATAAATAACAACAACAACAAAAAAGAAAGCTCTGAGTCGAGCAAAGTACAAGACTGATAATAAGGGTGAGTGAAGTCGCTCAGTCATGTCCGACTCTGTGACCCTGTGGACCGTAGCCTACCAGGCTCCTCCCTCCATGGTATTCTCCAGGCAAGAGTACTGGAGTGGGTTGCCATTTCCTTCTCCAGGGGATCTTCCCAACCCAGGGATCGAACCTGGGTCTCCCGCATTCCAGGCAGATGCTTTAACCTCTGAGCCACCAGGGTAGAAGATAATAAGGGTATATAGCTAATAAAAAGCAAAAGTAAAAGTCAACATTCTTAGAAAGATATTTTATCATTCCTTGGATATTCAGACAACGAATCCTTCAAAACTATTTGACCACACTGCATTTTATTTTAAGACAACAGTAAAAAAGCAAATTCCCCAGATCCAAACTGGAAGCAAGTCAACATCTACATGGGTCCTGACGGAATGAAAAAAAGAAAGATTTTAATGAAATACAGAATATGCTGCCAAGGAGACTGACTGAAGGTAAAGACATCAAAGAGTTTTGACTCCGCTGCTGCCCTTTTAATCCAAGTTTCAACAAGTATGTAAAAGCATCCCTCTTCTCATTGACAGTCAGAAAAGAGATGGAATGAGATGAGGTGTAGGATTGATAATCATCCAGAAAACCAGTAAAAAATAAATTTAAAAGGGCTAGTTAGGGACATGTATGTCTTTTAATGCCAATTCACACAGCCACCTTCCCACCATCCCCATTCCCCAAAGGAATTCAATGTCAGGCACAGCATACTTTTGGGCTCATAAACTAATCTGCATGGCAGAGAAATATTTGG
This sequence comes from Ovis canadensis, assembly GCF_042477335.2. Taxonomy (NCBI): domain Eukaryota; kingdom Metazoa; phylum Chordata; class Mammalia; order Artiodactyla; family Bovidae; genus Ovis; species Ovis canadensis. The sequence goes on from NC_091264.1 coordinate 53,658,491, forward strand.
TTTTCCATCTCCTTCATATGACCTCTTGCAATTACCAGTAATCTAAGTAGTGGGATTTAAATTGCTACCACACATCTGAACACATTATATTCCAGAAAGATCTGTAAAAGGAAATGTCCCATTGGAGCACCATCAAGGGTCTAGGTCCTGCTCAAGCAATGAGGGTTGACCTGAATCCTTGGACACCAAGTGCTAACCACAGCCAAGTAAAGTGATCAGTTGGGTCTTTTGTCCATCAACTTCCCTGCTCCATCCTAAAGAAAACTCTTACTCAGTAACTTGGAGGAATCAGAAATCACAAATATGCAAACTAGCAGCTGTCACCATGAGTGTTGCTTTCATTATTGGGTGAAAGTATAAGATATCTACGGAGAAGGCAATGGCACCTCACTCCAGTACTCTTGCCTGGAAAACCCTATGGACAGAGGAGCCTGGTAGGCTGCAGTCCATGGGGTCGCTAAGAGTCGGACATGACTGAGCGACTTCACTTTCACTTTTCAGTTTCATGCATTGGAGAAGGAAATGGCAACCCACTCCAGTGTTTTGCCTGGAGAATCCCAGGGACAGGGGAGCCTGGTGGGCTGCCATCTACGGGGTTGCACAGAGTCAAACACGACTGAAGCAACTTAGCAGCAGCAGCAGCAGCATAAGATATCTAATGTTTAATGTTGATCAGTTTCACATTTAATTCAGGCCATTGGAATGGCAACTGCCACTTTTCCAAATATTTGAACAGGAGTTTTGTGAGTGGGTTCCCAAATAATAATGCAAGGGAAGTTATCAATGTGAGCTGCTCTGTAAATTAAAATAAAATAATTGAAGCATGAAAAGAATTTGCAAAAAAATGCTGAATATTTTATGCTCCCTGTTAAAGATGCCTAAAATACACTACTACACAATAGACTCTGAGGAATCCTGAAGTTCAAGAAAATTTAATCTAGAATTTTCTAACTGTATTTGATGAGAAAATTACTTTATACAGATAATGCCTATAAATACATGAGGAAAAGTGTTTCACGTTCATGCTTACTATATCCATCTGTCTACATCAAACCAGACATTTTATTATTTAAAAATTGGCAAATGTAGGGAGTACTTCTATAACAGATTGTTATCTATATAATTCGGTACATAAAGTAGCCATAATACTTAATTAACAAACCTTGGCAATAATCAAGATGAGACAAAAATCACTGTTCAGTCGAAATCCTGTGGCATGATAACCCCAAGTTAACTTGGGGTCTTTCTTAATTGCTTATTATATATTTTGTGAAATATTTCATTTGTATTAATGACAGTAGGAAATGTTATATTTTTGCCACACAGAAATATGATCTCAGGAAAATTCTACAAGTGTTTCATAATAACATTTATCCTCTATGTCCTCACCTCCCAAAATTTCTATGTAAGTATAAACTGATGAGTTTCAAAAAACTTCCACATGAAAAGCATGTGATAGAGATTGAGGGACCTTGCTTTCCTGCTGCTAAGTCACTTCAGTTGTGTCCAACTCTGTGCGACCCCATAGATGGCCTCCCACCAGGCTCCCCCATCCCTGGGATTCTCCAGGCAAGAACACTGGAGTGGGTTGCCGTTACCTTCTCCATCATCCCTTGCTTTGGAGCTTGTCAAATTCAATAGAGGAGACACGATAACTGTGCTAACGCTTCAAGACATAAAGCTGTAAATGCTGTAAGAGAATAAAAGAGGGCAAGCTCCCAACTACAACTGGGAATATCAGGCAAAGCTTCATGAAGCGGATGTCCTTTCAGCAGAGCCCATGAGAATGTGTTGATCATTAATAAATAGAGATGACGGGAGGACAAGAAGAGTGTTACAGCCTGACAAAGAGAAATATCAGGAAATGAAAGAGAAAGTTGCATTTTGATTATCAGGTCTTGAATACTAGGGGGCTTCCCTGGTAGCTCAGTTAGTAAAGAATCTGCCTGCAATGTGGGAGACATAGTTTCGATCCCTGGGTTGGGAAGATCCCTTGGAGAAGGGCAAGGCTGAATACTAGGTGTGGGAGTCCTCGGTCAGTCTGTTGTGTCTGATTCTTTGTGACCCCATGAACTATAGCCCACCAGGCTCCTCTGTCCATGGAATTCTCCAGGCAAAAATACTGGAGTGGGTTGCCATGCCCTCCTCCAGGGGATCTTCTCAACTCAGGGATCGAACCCAGGTTTCCTGCATTGCAGGCAGATTCTTTACTGTCTGAGCCACTAGGGAAGCCCAATATATATGTATATATCTACATATACACATACGTACTATTGGAATGATACATGAAGTGGCTCACAGAAAATTTCAAAGGAAATTTTGAAGAGGAAGGACAGCAGGATCTAATAGGCAGACTGAGCAGGGGGCGCTACTGTCATCAAGAGGAATCAAGCTTCTATGTTTTCTATCCTCCACCACTCAAGTCAAGATTCCTAGTCCTAGAACAGACAGCATGGCTTCACAAACCCATCTCTTAGCTAGAAAAAGGCAGGGCTCCCTGATCAACAGCACATCTCAGGCAACATTTCTTACAAAGATGTCAAGGGGGTACTATGGCAAAAGAGATAACAGAAAGAGAAAAAAAAAAAAAAAGAAAAGTGCACCGCATGGAGTCAGTATGCATTTCTACCAAAGAAGAAGAGAGAGAGAGAAAAGCAAAAGGGAGCAAAAAAAAACCATGGACATTGACATACAGCATGAATCCAGTCATGATCCCAGAAACTGGAATATCTTTCACATTCACACCTTTTGATTATCATAAGAAAAGAAGATTTTTCCATAGCTTATTATTGACTCAGAAGCACTCCTCATCAGATTTGGAGGACTTTTTTCCTATCAGTAAGAATGTGACAGGATCATTTTGTCTTGTTCTTACATTTCATAAAAATTAAAATGAAAAGGAACAAAGAGTATTGTTGGCCTTATGCTTGAAATAAGCCAACAGTATACTAAAATACTAATGCAACCTTAGGAGATGTGAATTGGAAAATTAAGTCCAAACGACAGGAAGTATAGTCCCAGTGCTTTCTGTACTATTTAGATGGAGTACTGCTTTCAATTCTGAGTTTTATAATTTAGAAAGGATGCAGCTAATTAAGAGTATGCTCAGAGGACATGAGAGTATAGCAAGGAAACAATCAGAATAACAATGATGAGAAAAGGGAACAATTCATATACAGAGGAGAGGACCCGGGAAGTAATGACAATAGTCTTGAATGTACTAGACTGTAAGGTAAAGGAAAACTAAATGTGTACCTCAAAGATCTAGAGTCTAGTCCTTACTCTTTTTCTGTCCTGCAGTGTGACCTGGGACAAGTTGCTTAGTCTCTCTGGGTCTGGATTGTCACATCTATAAAAGGAAATGATATGCTATAGCCAGGGCCAAGAATTTTAATCAAACAGATCCAGGTTCAAGTCCCATTTTCACTTCTTCTTGGTTGTATGATTTTGGTCTGAGCCTCTATAAAATAAAAATAAATAAAGATGACATCTCCCTCACAGTTTATTTTCACGATAAAATAATGCAAATAAGATGCCTGGCACAGTGCCTGACACACTGCTGCTGTTTAGTCACTAAGTTGTGTCCAACTCTTTTGTGGCCCCATAGATTGTAGCCCGCCAGGCTCCCGTCCATGGGATTTCCCAGGCAAGAATACTGGAGTGAGTTGCCGTTTCCTTCTCCAAGGGATCTTCCCCACCCAGGGACCAAACCCACGTCTCCAGCTTGGCAGGCATACTCTCTATCACTCAGCCACCTGGGAAGGCCATCTAACACACACTAGATCATAAATTTAGAGTATTCAATTATCAACAAATGGTAATTGCACTATTCAGTATCCTGCTGCTGCTGCTAAGTCGCTTCAGTCGTGTCCAACTCTGTGCGACCCCATAGACGGCCTCCCACCAGGCTCCCCCGTCCCTGGGATTCTCCAGGCAAGAACACTGGAGTGGGTTGCCATGTCCTTCTCCAATGCATGAAACTGAAAAGTTAAAGTGAAGTTGCCCAGTCGAGTCTGACTCTTAGCAACCCCATGGACTGCAGCCTACCAGGCTCCTCCGTCCATGGGATTTTCCACGCAAGAGTACTGGAGTGGGGTGCCATTGCCTTCTCCGATTCAGTAGTATGAGTCTAAGAAATATCTGGAGGGCCAAGAAATAAGCAACAGAGTCTTCTGTCTTGCCATGGGACCAGTTGGTTGAAGCTGTAGGTAGGTAGATTTTTCTCTGATTAAAGAAATAACTCTAATAGAACTAAGAAGAGAAAAAGCTGACTTGTGAAGTAGCAAGATTCCCATCACTGCAAACAGTCAAAAAGTACAAGATGAGCATCAACTGAAGAAACTACAAGATGACTTCCTATATTTTATATGAGTATATAAGTATATGAATTCCCTTACTGACCCAAACGTCTGTGAATTTCAGCCGAGTGCAGTACTAAGCACCTCCATAGTTTATAATATTAATGTACCACTGCCCTCTAGTGTGTAACCTAAGAAGATAAAATCATGGATACACAAAAAAAGAAAAAAACTGCATAAGCATCATGCAGAATTATTTTTATTTGCAAAAGTTATCTCACTAATCATTGAGTAGAACCTTCTCACTTTCAGATGCAGAAGCTGAAGAATAGAAAGCAAAATGATTAGCCCAAAATCTACTACAGAGCTTAAACTAAAACACTGGCCCAATCACTGCCTGGTCAGGGTTCCTCCCGTTACATCACATGCCTGGCATTGCAGGCCAGAGGCAGGTCTTCCCTGGAGAGCATCGCTTATTGGAGCCAAGAGTCCTTGGTTCTAGCTATCTAACAAGTTTCCCTTAGCACCATGAGCCCAGTGCGTCCTCAATCACAAGTTCAAACCGTTACGACTATTTTGCTGAAAAAACAATGGTTAATGAGGCCCTGTTGACAAGAGCGGTCCGTTATCAGCAAGCTAATGACCACTCAGGCCGCCACAGGGATGCCAGCCTACAATTAGGTCTGCAGTGATGTACACACAGAAAGGGACTCGAGTTATAATTAAACCTGATCCTTTGGTTCAATCGCTCATTAGGGAAGAAAAGAAAACAAAACACAGACCTCACAACAAGAAGGCCTAAAACTAATACTTTGGTCAAGGGATGAAATTCTAGGCCATTGATTCATTATGTCCATGTCCACGTACATCTCTGAGTGAGGACTTAAGCTTATATTCTTATTCAAAATATTTCGCAATGAAAGAGGGATTGTTTTAAATCTTTTGTGGCTGTTGTTCAGTCGCTCAGTCGTGTCTGACTCTTTGTGACCCCATGGACTGTATCCCACCAGGCTCCTCTGTCCATGGGATTCTCCAGGCAAGAACACTAGAGTGGGTTGCCACTCCTTCTCTGGGGGATCTTCCCGAACCGGGGATCATACCCGTGTCTCCTGCTTGGCAGGCAGACTCTTTACCACTGAACCACCTGGGAAGCCTGTTTTACATCTCTGTGATTTTAAAAATCATGGCACATCGGATGGTGGATGATCTTTTATTTTCTTCATTTTGCTTATGAGTACTTTTCAGTGGTTTTCACCATAAACTGTATCACTTGTGTTACTAACCATATTTAAAACATACTAGATCTTGGCAAGATATCATCAAGTGATGAAAATACCTATGTATTAAATACAAGAATACATAAGAAAACAAATCTTTCATAATTAGGAGACGAGACACTCTGTTGAATGGCTGCTACTAAGTTACTTCAGTCGTATCCAACTCTGTACAACCCCATAGAAGGCAGCCCACCAGGTTCCCCCATCCCTGGGATTCTCCAGGCAAGAACACTGGAGTGGGTTGCCATTTCCTTCTCCAATGCATGAAAGTGAAAAGTGAAAGTCAAGTCACTCAGTCGTGTCCGACTGTTAGATATCCGACTGTTAGCGACCCCATGGACTGCAGCCTACCAGGCTCCTCCATCCATGGGATTTTCCAGGCAAGAGTACTGGAGTGGGTTGCCATTGCCTTCTCCACTGTTGAATGGCAATGTGATGTAAAAACCCAGGCTGAGTTCTGGCTTCTAGAGACCAGAGTTTGCGCAATAGCTCTGCTAGTTAATGCCTTTGAGACTTTACACAGAAATTTAAAATCTTTAAGGAGGATAATTGTGATTAAATGAAACATTTTAGGTAAAGATCCTAGCAGATTGCCCCAAAAAAGTGATTATTAACTGTGGGTTTCTTCCTCTTCCCCATATTCCCCTGTGTTGCCATTTCTTTCTCCCCGTAATTCCAAGAATATGTCTAAATCTAAAAAGAAAGATGCCTCACTAAGAAAGACCTACCTACTTAAAGCCCTGGATTGCCAAGAAAAGTAGTAAGAAGAGGTGGAGAAAGGGAGCTAGGTGTTGACTGCAAAGAAGAGGGAACAGCTTGCCCTTGAGTTTTAACTCTCTGTAGTGTTGAGAGGTGAAGAAGAAACAAGAGAGAGTGGAGTGAATGAGATTACAAAAGACTCGTTCTCTCCATTTCTTCCCATTTAGTCCCTTTCCTTCCTTATTGCCTCTTTTGGATTTTCCTAGGGAAATAAATGATGAGGGACTTTCTTATCCCTGCCTGTTTGCTCTTCATCTGCAATCTCTCTTTACTCCTTAATAAGCCTGCCCCAGGAGAAGGCAATGGCACTCCACCCCAGTACTCTTGCCTGGAAAATCCCATGGACAGAGGAGCCTGGTGGACGGCAGTCCATGGGGTCGCTAACAGTCAGACACGACTGAGCGACTTCACTTTCACTTTTCAGTTTCATGCATTGGAGAAGGAAATGGCAACCCACTCCAGTGTTCTTGCCTGGAGAATCCCAGGGACGGGAGAGCCTGGTGGGCTTCCATCTATGGAGCTGCACAGAGTCGGACACGACTGAAGCAACTTAGCAGCAGCAGCAGCAAGCCTGCCCCCTGTTCCTGGGCTTCTGAGTCAATTTCACCAGCCTCTGGAACAATGCGTTATAAATATTCTTTTCATTGCATTATACCTTCTCACACAGTCCTTCAATCTGTTCATCTCTACTAGTGTCTTATCCATCTGCCTAAAAGCATTCTTAGGTTTCCTCTATACTTAATATTCAATCCTGTACGTTTTTTAATTGCCACATTCTCCTTTCTGGGTAACAGAAAGGAGAAGCACTGTGAAGAATACATAATTTTTAAAAAACGGGTTCCTATGCTGAAGGAGCTTATAATTTAGTTGAGACAACACTTCTTCTTCACTAGAAACAGTGGTGATCAATAAAAGGCAGTACATATTTAAGTCCTAAACTGTGTTGTGAGACTCTTGAGTTTCTATCGTTTGCAGGGTGCAGGAAGAGCAGTTCCCTGAAGTGGTATGTTCAGCCATGACTTGAAGGATGTACACAATCAGAATACTACACATGGCAATTACCCAATAAGTGTTTGTTATTTTGGTTCTGATCTGATTTGAAGTGAAATTTAAAATCAACTCTACTCCAATAAAAATTAATTAAAAAAAAAAAAAGAACCTGAGTGTTGCCCAACCCCATCTGACATCTAACACCTTTTTCGAAAACAACTTAAACTTTACAGCAAAAGCTGGAAAACAGAGGATGGATTGAAACCTTGATCTCAAAAGTCGGCAAACCTTTTCTATAAAGGACCAAGTAGTAAACAATTTCAGCTTTGTGAATTACATGGCCTCTGCCGCTGCTGCTATTTAGTTGCTAAGTCATGTCCAACTCCGTCCAACTCCATGGACTGTAACCCACCAGGCTCCTCTGTCCATGGGGTTTTCCAGGCAAGAATACTGGAGTGGGTTGCCCTTTCTTTCTCCAGGGGATCTTCCCCAACCCAGGTATCAAACCCGCATCCCCTGCTTGACAGGCAGATAATTTACCACTGAGCCACCTGGGAAGCCTATGGCCTCTGAAACAGCTCCTGAAGTCCATTGTTGTAGCACTAAAGCAGCATGAATAATATATGCACAGGTGAGCGTGCCTATGTTCCAATAAATCTTTATTTACAAAAACAAGTCACAGGCTGGACTGGCTCTGTTCTGCAGTTGGCTAATCCCTGGACTAGCTAGCTGCTCCTCCAGACTGCTAGAGCTCTAGAATTCTTTAAGGTTTGAACCTGGAGACCTATTTACCCACAATCATACCCAAAATCCATAGGAACCTCAGATTTTTAGGAAGACTCCAAAAGCAAACAAGAGAAAAAAACAGCAATGTTGATGGTGAGTAATGAGAGATGAGCCAGTTTACAAGTTTTTGATCAAAGACTTATAATTTAAACTCCTCCCAATACAATATGGCCTTCCAGAGAGATTCAGAGAGTCCCGCACTAAAAGGAAGAGACCTTTTAACAGCCACAGGTAGGAGGTGAGCAGGTGATCAGTGAGGTTTGTATCCTTAGCTCTGGCTTGTTCCTCTGCGGTCAATTACACAGCTGGTTACAAGTTTGTGTTTGCACCTGTTCAAGCCTTTAAACGTGCTGATCTCATATTAATTAAACAACTCCTTAGAAGCAGGTTAGAAAACAAATTAGACCCGACAACCCTCTGCCTGTCCCAGGCGTCCCTTGGTGGCCCTTCATCTATTAGGGATCATCCACACAGGTAAGGAGCAGGGTTTCTTTGTCATTAGGGAGGGGCTCATTGTCCTCCATCAATTAATGCTGCCACCACTTAGTGAAAACAGTTGTTGCTACACAACACAGATTAGTGACTAATTAATAAGGGCTGATTAGCTAAGCTCCCTCACAAGGTAGGATAGACAACAGCTACCTTCCACATGGACCACTGATTGATTGATCAAAGCAGTGACATCAACAGTCTAAAACAAAAGACAGGCATGATGAGAATCCTCATCTTTCTAAACACCTTAGGAGACAGCTGTTCATCGCTAACCAGTACATCTACCAAATGGAGCATTTTCAAACCACTTACGTTATTGAGGCTCTCTGGCTTGGAATCAGTTAAAAAGGGAGGAAGCTAGAACCCTGGCAGATAAATGTAGGAGGTAAAAAAAATCGACTATGTATATATAGGATACCCAGTATACTACAGAACATGAATCCTTACCCATTTCAACATCCCTATTGATATTTTTAAATGTTATTTTTATTAGGAGCATGGTAAAAACTGTGGACTGAGATTTGGATAGTTTTATCAGTTACAGATCAACCAAAATGTTCATGTCCTATTATAGCAGTTATTGTGGCACGTCATAATTATCTGTCTATATGTACATTATTCAGGCACACAAGCAAGGCTTTGCTACCAAGAGTCAATAAATTGATAAATTGCACACAAGGCACTTTCCTATATGAATCACTACATAAATTACCATGATTGATCTTTCATGTTTGAAACTCTATGATGCTGAAAAGCAGATGGTTTGTAGCAGGTCTGTCATCCTTTCTCTCCCTTTACCAGGGGGCCTCCCAGCAAATAAAAAGAGAAATATATATTCATCGACACCAACTATATACCAGCATTGTGCTGGGCACAGCAGCTTACTTTCTCTGGGGTAGACCTCACATTGTAAAAGGTAACATATAAAAAATGCAAACCTTCACATGTATAGTTGCAAAGAGCAGCTGAACTTCAAGTACTCTAAACACGGAGACTTAAAATTCTCTATTCCTTCAATCACTCAGGCTTCTATGTGGATTTTTTTTCTCTATCAGTTGTCTTTATTATCCTTTAATTCTTCCTTTTCTTTCTTCATCATTAATACTTTAGTCACATGCAGTTTTTCTTTTATTATTCTTTGCCTATCTGTTTGGGTTTTTTAATTTATAATATCCATATAGACGTGGGTGTGAGGACGCAGGTACACTAATACACTGCTGGAGGAGATGTGTGAAAAGGTGAACGTGAAAGTCACTCAGTTGTGTCCCACTCTTTGCAACCCCATGGAGAAGCCCATGGAATTCTCTAGGCCAGAATACTGGAGTGGGTAGCCTTTCCCTTCTCCAGATCTTCCCAATGCAAGGATTGAACCCAGGTCTCCCTAGTAGAGAATAATTTTAAAATATGTTAAGCCAGCATTTCTACTCTTAGGAGTTAAGCCTTCAAAGGCACTCCCATACAATGGAAAGTTTATAAGTAAAAAGGTATCAACAGCACAAATTTCCTTCAATACCAATATGACTAAATAAATCATGGTTTATTTACACAAAGGAAAACTATACAACCATTGAACACAATGATATATAAATAATGTGCTCACATAAAAAGATGCTCAAGAGATACAGCTAAGTAAAAAAGGAAATTGCAAAAGAATGTTATTTCACTGTAATACAAATAAGGATAGCAATTATGGCAACAATAACATAAAATATGATTATACATTCAAGAAAAAGAAAAGAAGGTATCGAAAAATCTCTCAAATGGATGATCATGATCATCTCTGCAGAATGGCACATTAATAAGAAGGACTTTCACTTCCTATGTTATTTATTAAATAAGTGAACGTTTGTAAATTATTAAAACAGATTAAACATAGTATTGTATAAAGTTTATTAAATAAAACAAAAATAAAAATATATAATATAGCATTATGCATGTTCAGTTCAGTTCAGGTGCTCAATCATGTGTGACTCTGTGACCCCATGGACTGCAGCACGCCAGGCCTCCCTGTCCATCACCAACACCCAGAGCTTACTCAAACTCACATCCATCGAGTCGGTGATGCTATCCAACCATCTCCTCCTCTGTTGTCCCCTTCTCTCACTTTCAATCTTTCCCAGCATCAGGGTCTTTTCAAATGAGTCAATTCTTCACATCAGGTGGCCAAAGTATTAGAGTTGCAGCTTCAGCATCAGTCCTTCCAATGTATATTCAGAACTGATTTCCTTTAGGATGGACTGGTTGGCTCTCCTTGCAGTCCAAGGGACTCTCAAGAGTCTTCTCCAACACCACAGTTCAAAAGCATCAATTCTTCAGCACTCAGCTTTCCTTATGGAAATTAAAAGATGCTTGCTCCTTGGAAGAAAAGCTATGACCAACCTAGACAGCATATTAAAAAGCAGAGACATTACTTTGCCAACAAAGGTCCATCTAGTCAAAGCTATGGTTTTCCCAGTAGTCATGCATGGATGTGAGAGTTGGACTATAAAGAAAGCTGAGCACTGAAGAATTGATGCTTTTGAACTGTGGTGTTGGAAAAGACTCTTGAGAGTCCCTTGGATTGCAAGGAGATCCAACCAGTCCATCCTAAAGGAAATCAGTCCTGAATATTAGTTGGAAGGGCTGATGCTGAAGCAGAAACTCCAATACTTTGGCCACCTGATGTGAAGAATTGACTCATTTGAAAAGACCCTGATGCCAGGAAAGATTGAAGACGGGATGATAAGGGTATGACAGAGGATGAGATAGTTGGATGGCATCACCAACTTGATGAACATGAGTTTGAGTAAACTCTGGGAGTTGGTGATGGACGGGGAGGCCTGGTGTGCTGCAGTCCATGGGATCGCAAAGAGTCAGACAAGACTGAGCGACTGAATTGAAACAAACTGAACTGAAAAACAAAATGAAAAAAGCAGAATTTTCATTAGTTCTCATATTTCTTTGAGTGGAAGACTGCCTCTTTGGTATGACCATTTTGAATCTTACTAGAAATCCAAAATTATTGTTTTCAGCTTTTCTTTACAATAGAAACATCACCCAAGGGTTAAGAAGGCTTTGGACACCTATATCTTACCCAAGAAATGGTAGAATGCTGAGGAATGTTGTGAAAGGCCATTAATTTATTGTCCTGGGATGTTTGCCATTCTTCAGCTTAGGAGTCATTTTTGGCAGTAGGGCAAACACACTAACTTATTCTCAAACATTCTTTTATGAAAGGTAATCTTCTGTAGGCTAGAGACAAGGGCAGCTTGGGCTAAATAGATGACTGTGGACTTGAAAAAGGTGGATGGACTGTAGAACCATTTAGGATGTTAAAAATACCAGGACTTATGTCACGTTGCAATTTAGAAGTAATCCTGCAGCCCTTGGGAAGCACAGAGAATCTACCAAAATAATACCAGCTGGACCATGGCTGTAGCTTTTGTGAAAGTAATAGGGAAGCGGAAGAGGAGAAAAAGAGAAGGGGGGAAGGGGTGAAGAAGGAAAGAAGGAGAGTGCAGGGGTGAGGAGAGCAGTAAAAGGGGAAAGAGAGCAGAGGAGGAGAGAAGGGAGGGGGTGGGAAGGAGGAGGGGCATCTTCAGGCCAACACAGCGCTGCCAGAGGTGCTCTCTCCCTGCATACAGAGACCAAAAAGTGCTTTAAGAGTACAAAATACCATTAAAAAAGAAAAAGAAAAATTGATGGCACCCATTAACTCAACCCAGAATAATGCAGCAAAATTCGTTGGGTTCATTGCTGAGGGCAAGCCAAGTTAATGAAATCTATTGGCACCCCTACCAGCATGGAATTCTTTCTTTTCCTTCCAGGAAAAGAGGTAAAGAGAAACCGAGAAGCCAAGGGCAGAGAGCAGAAAGAAAAAGCTACTGCAATCTGTAGGACAAATTCCAGGAGGGTTTCCTACCCATTTTCAAATTTAAGCGCCCTTGGTTAACAGAGTGAAACATGAACAGCAATGTCCACCAAGGAAAACATTCAGTAGAGCCCTAAGGAAGCTGGGACAGAAGTGGTGCCCATCACTAAGCTTTCAGGTCTCAGGAAGGCAAACGACTTGATTGAGAAGTTTCAGTACATGCTATATTATCATGGGAATTTTACCAAGATTTTGTTAATGGTCAAAGCAAATGCTTTATAACATCTAAGGACCAGTGGGCTGAAATTGCCTTTGGCAATGTTTCCCGAATTTTTAAAGCGTGAGAGCTTCCTAAACATCAAAATACAGTTTTGCACATCTCCCATGAGTAAGAGTTCTGCTCTGGATGTCCATTTATTTAAAACTATTTGACACCCTTTAAGAGAATGTTGCCAAAGGCATAGATGGTACTCCATAAATATTACTGAATGAATGAAAACTAACAACACACATACACAATTTTTCGTCTGCAGACAGTGCTTGTGGGATTGGCTCCTGATCTCCAGATGAGGCCATTTTCCTCGGAGTGGAAATTAAAGGCCACCTTTGCCCATTTGTCTGTGTGTTAGAGCAAAACTAAAGCTATTACTCATGAAGAGTCTTGATCGTGCCTGGTCTCCACCCAATTACAAATGGAAACAGGGGAGCTTTCCATGTGGCATGTATCCTACTGGGCTCCTCAACTTGCACAAACTGCCAGACTTATACACACTCCCTGCTTAGCTCTTAAGTGCATTGGTCTGCCCTTGCCCAGCAACATGGCTTACCTGTGCTTCAGCAGTCACTGAAAGGATAATGTTGAATTCACTGACACTGAATTTTATCAAAACCTACTTGAGAGATTTAATTTATAAAGGACTGTCAGGCAATCTCTATTTTCCTATAGATATAAGATTTATGCTCAGATCATCGATCCCACTTATATGCAAATCCTGAAACAATCAAACTCGTAGAAGCATGGAGTCGAATGATAGCTGCCAGAAGTTGGGACAGGGTGGGGGTGAGGTGGAAATGGTCAAAGTGCTCAAAGTTTCAGTTATGTGAGATGAGTAATATCTGAGACCCAACATACAGCACGATGACTAAAGTTAACAATATCATGTATAGTTGAAATTTGCTAAAGTTAATAATACCATATTATATCATTGAAATTTGCTAAGACAGTAAGTAGATTTTATGTATTCTCACCACAAATACCCGCCCCCCCTAAAAAAAAGAGAAAGAGAAAAAGATGAAAAAAATGATAACTATGTGATGTGATGGATGTATTAATTAGCTTCATTGTGGGGATTATTTCACAATGTATACATATATCAAAACATCAAGTTGTTCACCTTCAGTTCAGTTCAGTTCAGTCGCTCAGTCGTGTCTGACTCTTTACAACCCCATGAATTGCAGCACCCCAGGCCTCCCTGTCCATCACCATCTCCTGGAGTTCACTCAGACTCATGTCCATCGAGTCGGTGATGCCATCCAGCTGTCTCATCCTCTGTCGTCCCCTTCTCCTCCTGCCCACAATCCCTCCCAGCATCAGAGTCTTTTCCAATGAGTCACCTCTTCGCATGAGGTGGCCAAAGTACTGGAATTTCAGCTTTAGCATCATTCCTTCCAAAGAAACCCCAGGGCTGATCTCCTTCAGAATGGACTGGTTGGATCTCCTTCCAATCCAAGGGACTCTCAAGAGTCTTCTCCAACACCACAGTTCAAAAGCATCAATTCTTCGGTGCTCAGCCTTCTTCACAGTCCAACTCTCACATCCATACATGACTACTGGAAAAACCATAGCCTTGACTAGTCGGACCTTAGTCGGCAAAGTAATGTCTCTGCTTTTGAATATGCTATCTAGGTTGGTAATAACTTTTCTTCCAAGGAGTAAGCGTTGTTCACCTTAAATATATATAATTCCTATTTGTCAATTATACCTTAATAAAACTTTTTTTAAAAAATCTATGCTCACATCAATGTATTTTGTCAAAATGCAATTTACCTAATCTGGACAGAGTTGTCTGCTTCCTTCCCACCAAAGAACTGCTTTCACCATACCACATTTTACATTTACCCTGTTGACTCACATTATGGAAAGAAAAAAGTTACACATTAACTTTGAGGACATTGTTCGCTGCAGAAAATAGGGTTCTCTCTATCAGAGCCAAGGGAGCAGTTTATCTCAGTACCAGGAAAAGTTTTACTTCTAAGCAATGACTCTTTTTCCCTTAAAGATATACTAGTAAAATTATTATGAGTGATGATTTTTTCCTACTATGTCCAGAAAACACACAGCCAATTATGTGAATTGAGTTATCCCCAGGAATCTCAAAGAACTAATGGCACACATATTGTGTGCTCATCTGTCCCTAGTTTTTCCTGTATTTTTACTAATTTTCTTCATTAGTTTGAATTTTCAAGGCTAGGCGCTAGAAGTGACAGAACTGGTGACTAGCTGAGTCAGAGCTGAGAACGAGTCTCTACGTAGAGAACATCCTAAGTGCTCACGTGGCCTTGTAGCCAGCCACTTCCACGAGGTGGCTCCTGAAAGGGACCAGTTTAGCACAAGCAGCACCGACATCCCCACCTCAACATTCAACGCTGCTCCTCCTCCTGGTCCATGTAACAGGAAGACTGCAAGGAAGCTGGAGATCACCTTTTGAGAAAATTCAATACTTAGTTGTTTTTAAAAAGCTACTTCCTCCTCCACTTAAAAAAAAAGAAAAAAGAAAGGGCATGGTTCACCCAGGCCCAAGCCGAGGGAAGAGCTTGTGCTACCAAGAAAAAGCCCTTAAGTAGAAGAAGGCTGAGCACCGAAGAATTGATGCTTTTGAACTGTGGTGTTGGAGAAGACTCTTGAGGGTCCCTTGGACTGCAAGGAGATCCAACCAGTCCATTCTGAAGGAGATCAGCCCTGGGGTTTCTTTGGAAGGAATGATGCTAAAGCTGAAACTCCAGTACTTTGGCCACCTCATTCAAAGAGTTGACTCATTGGAAAAGACTCTGATGCTGGGAGGGATTGGGGGCAGGAAGAGAAGGGGACGACAGAGGATGAGACGGCTGGATGGCATCACGGACTCAATGGACGTGAGTCTGAGTGAACTCCAGGAGTTGGTGATGGACAGGGAGGCCTGGCGTGCTGCGATTCATGGGGTCGCAAAGAGTCGGACACGACTGAGCGACTGAACTGAACTGAGAGGATTCTCAGAGAGCATGAGTGCCAGGAAGAAAGTGAATGACAAGGACAAGTCTAGATTTCTGCGAGAAGGACGCGGGTGGAATGACAAAGGAAGAGAGCTTGAACAGAATGTGAAATTTAAAAATGAACAGGAGTGACTCACCTAAATGTGATTGTTTTACCAGCCAGAGAGCTGTGGTTCGAATATTTAAATGACTCTGTCTGGTAATAGGATTGGGGTGATTTATTTTCCTTTGTGTTTGCCTGAATCATCCAAATTTTTATAACACATTTGTGATACATGATAGTAAAAAACAAAGTTCATTTTGAAAAAAGTAAACTCTTTAACATTAATATCTTCAGATGACATCACAAAATCATACAATCCCATGAGTCAGCCAGAACTTCAGCAGCTAGTAACACGAGTTATTACACAAGTAATGAAGTGAACTTGCACTACCAGATAATAAGACATGTGTTGATACTACAATAATGGTACACATGGAAGAATTGATAGTGGAATCAAATACTCTAGAAAGGGAATCTGATGCATACCTATCTAAAAAAGGACTTGGTATATGATAAAGGTGGCATCACTCATCATGGGGTAAAAGAAAGTATTATTTTATAAGTGGTACTAAAAATAGCAAGTTAACTATTTTAGGAGGAAAACAAATCACTACCTCCCAATGTACAAAATATATATTTTGGATGGATTTAAATGCTAAGTATAAAAACTATATTCAGGAGACCTAATAGAAACACATGTGAATTTATGATCTAAGATTTAGAACAGCTTTCTAGGCAAAATACTAAAGGAAGAAAATAAATCCAAAAGAGAGAAGCCAATTTTCTTATGAACAATGGTTTATCTCTCCAGTTACTTAGATCTTAATTTTTGCTCCCTTTCACAGGGATCTATGGATGCTGGGGTTCTGGATGCTTTTCTTTCTCATATTTTAGTTATATTCTGAGGTTTCTACAGTGATCATATAATCCTTTCATAATAAAAATTTTAATATTTAAGGAAAAGACTAATTAAAAAGATCTTATATGTACTCTAAACCTTGTTAAGTATCAAATGTCTGATGAGAGCTGAATACAAAGAGGAAAGTTGTGTATGAACAATGACATGGCTCTACAGAAAGATTTCAGAAGAAACCATGCTAGTCTAGAGAAAAGGGAATGAAGGCGAGCTGAGAGAATAATTAATTTTTTGTAATAATGCTCTCAATTCAGCCTTGATATCATCTACCACAAATCTTTGCCTGCTTCTAATAAGCAGGGAGTGGGTGTTATTTCATGCACCAGAGAAAATCAAAGCAGCCTCTTGCAGTTTAGGAAAAAAAAAAAAATCCAAGGTACAGGGGACATTAGTCAAGTGGCTGTGGTCTTTATTACTTTATTATCTGTGCACCGTTTTGATGGGTACTGAGGGGCGGCAAGGACAGTGTGACCTTGACTGCAGCAACAGGCGGGTTCTAGAAGCAAGCAACAGTGCACCGCTGCCCCACAGCTCTGGGGTATACTAGAAATCTTTGTTAAGCTCTTGGAATAATATCACCCTTTAGAGACATTGCTGCCTTTTTTTTTTCTTCCTAATGCTTTCACTAGCCCAGTGTTGCCCACAGACACAGCATAAACTCAAAGACTCTCATCAATTTGCCTCTGAAGCGAGTTCTGGCTCCAGGAGTTGCCATAGACCACAGACATATCAAAGGAAAAAGAGACACCTTACAGGAAGGGAAACATGTGCTTCCCACCTCTGCATCCCCTCGACCCTGACATACAGAGTTTCAGATTCTGTACCACTCAAGATGGCTGGGATCACCCTTTCTCACTCCCAGTCCTCACAAATCTTATCCACCAGAATGTTCACAAAGTTCACCAGACCAAACGGCAGTGTATCAGTTTCATTAATGGCTGATAATTAATCTTTTAAAACACAAAATAGGAGCACATCTCTAAGGCCAAATCTGGATTTCCCTCTCGCATATCCTCTTTGAAATGCAAGCTTGCCCTCTTACACCCTGTCAGGTACTGGCAAAGAAGCTGGGCCCGATGGTGAATTTACTGAAGTTGGTCCTGTTCAGTGTGCTTACCTCATGGGGAAAGTCAGTCAGTGCCAATCCCTTTTGCCCTTCTTGCAGAATTATAAGACAGGCAGGAAAAGAGTGAAGTCAGATTCTCATCTTGGAGGCATAATAACTCTACTCATTGGGCTGTACATGATGCTGTACATGACACTCCCAAGTCAGCTATTCACCTTCCTTTCAGAAGGCTGAGCAAAGGGTGGTCAGAGAAACAAGAAATGTTATTCCAGAACGGCCTAAAACTAAGGTGGCCCTATAAATGAATGGATCGGAGGCCTGGCACAATTGAGCATCCTGAGACTTCAAGATCTCGGTTTACTGCAAAGCTCAAAGAATACATTTTCAGCCAATGTTAACAGTGAACATCAAGGTGAGGTGATGCTAGCGAAGGGAGAATTCTCAGGTCTCCCCCGTTTCTGATAGGAGGGGCAGTCAGGCTCGTGACCACGTGCTCTGTCCAGGAAGAGATCCTGCCAGGTGGCATGGAGACCTCACACTGTTCTGAATAACTGCCTTCAGTTCAGTTCAGTTCAGTCACTCAGTCGTGTCTGACTCTTTGCAACTCCATGGACCACAGCACGCCAGGCTTCCCTGTCCATCACCAACTCCTGGAGTTTACTCAAACTCATATGCATTGAGTCAGTGATGCCATCCAACCATCTCATCCTCTGTTATCCCCTTCTCCTCCTGCCTTCAATCTTTCCCAGCATCAGAGTTTTTTCAAATGAGTCAGCTCTTTGCATCACATGGCCAAAGTATTGGAGCTTCAGCTTCTACATCAGTCCTTCCAATGAACACCCAAGACTGAGTTCCTTTAGGATGGATGGGTTGGATCTCCTTGCAGTCCAAGGGACTCTCAAGAGTCTTCTCCAACACCACAGTTCAAAAGCATCTATTCTGCAAAAGCTAACATGAATTACCACGTGATCTGGCTCTACCGTCCAGCTCTCAGTGCATTCATTCACAACCCCATCGGCACCATCCTGCTTCACTGTTCAAGATAGTAAATAAATAGATGGGCAGTCACGTGACAATTGTGACATGACCAGGCCACATGCTTGCCTAACCAGGTATCTAAGAGAAACTGAGCACAGACCTATCCCCTTTTATGTTATCCCCTTTTTATTTATTTTTAAATGGAGAATAATTGCTTTACGACATTGTGTTGGTTTCTGCTGTACAACAATGTGAATCAGCCATGAGTACACATAAGTCTCCTGCCTCTTGGACCTCCCTCCTACCCGCTCCTCCCCACCCCATCCCACCCCTCTAGGTTGTCACAGAGCTCCTGTTATACAGCACTTAACAGATGAAGAATTTAAGGCAGAGGGTGGTTACATAACTATCCAATACCACAGCCAGTGTGTTGTAGGGCCAAAATCTGAAGCGAAGTCATCTAGCTCCAGAAGTCATACCCAACCATGTTGCAAAACTACCTATGTATGTTCCTAAGGAAATATACCCTCCTCAGACCAAAACAAAGAGTGACCTTTGCTCTGGCTAAAAAAAAGATTAGCTGCCACTCAGATAGTTACCCAAAGCCACAGACTTAGAATTCATAAGAGACTGAGCCATCACCTTGTCCAATCCCCAGTCCAAAGCATAAATCCTTTCTAGAAACCTCCTGACAGATCTTATTTCTTCTAGCACTGTTGCAAATATCACAACCAATAAAAGGCAGTGTTATTAAATACATACTCGGCACAAGAGTCTCCTGAAAGCTTCGTGTAAGGTATCACATTTAGTCCCCATCAGACAAGAAGCACAGAATCACCATTTTCAGACAAATTTAAGTGTGAAAGGCTCTCAAGTTCTTGGCTTGGAGGGTCCCTCTCCTTCAGACAGCTGAGTCATTGTAGGAAACAGGAGGAAGAGAGAAAAAGGAGTTGGCTCAGTTGACTGGCTGTGAGAAATGACCAGATGTTCTGGTCAATACAGAGCCACAGTCCCTTTTCTTAAATCCTTGAGGCAGATATGCTTTAGAATCGAGAATTTTTTGGAGCTTAGAAAGCAAATATGGTGAATTACTAAGACCACCAATAGGATCTGGGGACTTATCCCATAACTAAATGTACTAATATTTTATCAAATACTATCAAAGCAAAACACAAATATTCAATCTAAGTGGGATAAACATAATGATCATAAATAACTTCATAAATAACTTCCAGATTGGCTTTGCTGCCAGTGAATTTTGGCACCAAACTTACAGTAAAGTACTTACTTCTCAGAGTTTTGAGAATTAGAATTTTGGATAAGGCACTGTGGACCTGATCAACCTTCCAGCTTCAAACCCAAGAGAAAATCAGTGGTCTTCTCCCATCACTTTCCACTCTCCCTCGATCTGTGTTTGGTTTACTTCCTAACCTTGAGGGAGATCGCCTTTCCTGTTCCTTTCAAACTTCCTCCAGCCATATAATAACGACAGTATTTTGGAAGGAGTTGGCCCAAACTGGTTTCTCTCCCTTACCTACATCCTTAGGTTTCCCCACCTCATCCACACAGAACTTACTTGGAAGTTCATAAACTTCATTGTGGGTCACAGTCACCTGAGGAACTTATTAAAACAGTCCTACACGCGGAGGACTGATTCAGTAGGTCTGGGGTGAAGCCTGAGAACTGCATTTCCGACAAGTTCCCAAGTACATCATGTAGACGGCGCTGGTCCCAGATCACACTTTAAGGACCCACTGCTTTACTTGATGGAGCTTTCTCATACCACACTGAAGTGAAAAAATAAAATAAAAAAACACTCAAACTCATTTTTTATTTTCATAAAGATTATGACCTTTATATAAAGGACCCCCCTAAATGACCCCTATGTAAATCAGATGACTCACAGCTGCCTGCCTGTCTGACACACATAGAGACAGAAAGACAGCTGGATACTTGTGAAAGGCTTGGTTGCCATGGGATTTGGGATGGGGTGTCATCCTGAAAAACCATGCTAGGCTCTTTACTGGTCTAGGCATCAAAACAGCAATGCTAAAGGGGACTAGGGAGCGGGGTTAGATTTCGATTTTAAAGAAAATTCTTGAATTGAAATTCCTTCCCCAAACCACTGGATCCTGTTGCTATGTGAAAAGAACAACTTTGCAAATGATCTTCAAAAGTCATTAAACATGAAAAATACTATTCCCCTGTTAGCATACATAACTGTCAGTCCACATGGAAACTAGCAGACATAGATTTACTTCCTTTGAGAATCAGGGAAGTTGTACAAACTCTCATGAACTGATCTCTTAATTCCTCTACTTACAGGCCACTTGCTAACTTCGAGACATCTCTTTTTCGCACCCATACATTTTTTTCAATTCTATTCTTCAGGCATCTTTATTTTCTAGATCTTTCCCACTAAGTCCAGAAAAATCTTTGTTCTTTTTACTCTGTTTTAATTCTGAGCAGAAAAAAATGGCCAACTTTGAGAAGTAAAATCTAGTACAGATCTATACAAACACAAGAAAACTACCCATGTATAGACTTAGGTACAAGAATCAGTGCCACCAACATCCCAATACAAAAGTATTTTTCTTCTTCATGTTTCTCTAACACTATACTTACTCAAACATCTTAACAATAACTAAAAATATATTTCTAATGAACCTATCATCTCCTTTATAATGTTGACTATTTTAGCTGTATTCATTTTACTTCCTTCAGTTACAAATTTTATTACTTAACCTACCTCACGGCTTTAATAGCTTTTGGAGGGTTGATCTGAAAGTTTATTCATGATTTATACTTTTTTAATAAAGGGACATGCATTTTTGCCTCAAATATCTACAAGCTAATCCATTTTTTGTTGAAGGACTAAATGAATTTCTGTAATACTTTAAACATGGAACACGTATGTAACCAGAGAGACCCTTAATGAATGTATTTTGGCCAACTCATAAATTATCAAGTTGAACTGTGTGATTATTTACTTTGTAAAACGACTCTTTGTTTTTCAAAAGAACTAACCAATTTCCTTTAAACAGTCACATGTAAAAGCACATTCTGACTCACATACATTTTCATGCACATAGCGATTGCTAAAAGCAAACGTAAAAAGGAAGTAGAAATGAAAAGTAAGTATCATCACTCTTACTTTAGACCACTCTGCCTCCTTCGATTGACTCCCACTTCCTGACAGAAAAGCTCAAAGCTGGTACCTTCCCATGTGGATGTTAGAATGAACGTCAGCAGACACAGCTGCACACCCCACCACGGCTCAACAGTAAGCAGCCAGGTGAAATCTAGGGCTGCAGATATTTAGTGATGACTTATACATAGGGTCACCAAGAGCAAGAATCAAAATGTCTAAAGAGAGGGGGGAAAAAAGTCTAAAGAGCAAACTGCAGTTGACTCAGAACATGCAAGAAAGTCAGAGACACCAACCCTGTGCACAGCAGCAAACGTGAGTATAACTTAGTATAACCAGCCGTCTGCACATTCAGTTCCTCTGGAACCAAGGTTCTGCATCTGCAGATACAACCAACCTGGGATCCTGTAGTGTTTACAATTAAAAACTCTGCATGAAAGTGGGCCTGCACGGTTCAAACCAGTATTCAAGGGCCAGACATATTTTTTCCCAAGTATCTTTTCTGAAGCTCACCCTTAAGAGGCAAGAGTTGTATCTCAGAAAGCTCTGTCTCAGTGGAAACCATTCTAAAATTAAGGCCCAAGCCTGCTCTATCCCTCAACTAGCACCCCTGACTCTAATGCTAATTCCAGTTTTAGGGATGGGGCTTAAAAATGAATTTCTTACATTCTCTCTGTTTTATGCCTTAAATGTTCTTTCCTTTTCAGAGAAGGGGACGACCGAGGATAAGATGGCTGGATGGCATCACGGACTCGATGGACGTGAGTCTGAGTGAACTCCGGGAGATGGTGATGAACAGGGAGGCCTGGCGTGCTGCAATTCATGGGGTCGCAAAGAGTCGGACACGACTGAGCGACTGAACTGAACTGAACTATCCTTTAAAATAAAAATTCAATGCTATTTCTAGAAAAGAACCCAGTTGATATTTGCCTCAAAGTTATAGCCCTCCCCCCAACACTTAAAATACCAGTGAACGTGTGTTAGTCATTCAGTCGTGTCTGACTCTTTGCAACCCCATGGACTGTAGCCCACCAGGCTCCTCTGTCTGTGGAATTCTCCAGGCAAGAATACTGGAGTGGGTTGCCATTTCCTTCTCCTTCTCCAGGGGAATCTTCCCAACTGAGGGATCGAACCCAAGTCTCCTGCATTGCAGGCAGATTCTTTATGGTCTGATCCACCAGGCAAGCCCACTCAGGCTACTTGCCTCTGTACAAATAAGCGAAGAATCCCATAATTCACTAATTATCTGCGAATACCTCTAGCAAGCAGGGTGTACATCTTGCTCATCCAGACGCTGAAGTGAAATCGCTCAGTCGTGTCCAACTCTTTGCGACCCCATGGACAGTAGCCTGCGCCAGGCTTCTCCGTCCATAGGATTTTCTAGGCAAGAGTACTGGAGTACTGGAGTGGGTTGCCATTTCTTTCTCCAGGGAATCTTACCGACCCAGGAATCGAACCCAGGTCTCCCGCACTGATAGACAGACGCTTTACCGTCTGAGCCACCAGGGGCATGCAGACGCTTCTGTGGTGCTATCATATACTCACTGGTATCTACTACGTGGCCAGTGTTTGCTAGGCTTGTGGTATAGACATAACCAACTTGGTCCTTACCCTCAAGGGATACAGCATCTATTAAAAGGGTCTCTTTCTTGGGGTAAACTATTGTCCTTTCTCTGTAGCCCTTTTGATATGCAACGATCCCTGGGTAAAATGAATACTATAATGTGCCATGAATTTGTTCATCGGATCTTTCCTCCCCATCCCAAAGAAGTACCTCTGGAAGAAGGCAGGTTTTAAATAAAACAATTCTCTCAAACCTCTGGAAATAAACACAATGACCCACAGAGCCCAGTTTAAGAGAAACTAAACTCTGGCACCTCAAAGACTCACTTTGCTGCCGCCAGGGTCCTTTCATGACCGAGTCACGCCTCTGCCATTCCTCCAGGGAGACGCTAGATGGCACCAGAAAACCGTACAAGCATCCTCGGCTCACGGTGTCTCCTTTCTCATCAAAGCGTCTGGGCGTTTCACAGACAGTGCCTCGAACCTGCCCTCCTAGGTATCGTTTTCCTCGGAGAGGAGCTAAAGAAACAAAAATTCACTGATATTCTAACCAAAGAAGCACCTCAACACTCTGATTTAGCTGCGAGGGGCAAGCCATCTGGCTTCAAGGCAACTTCACGATTTTCCCAGCAACTCTCAAGAGTTCTCACTTCTTCAAGTACTAATTAGGTCCAGAATCTCATCTAGCTCCCGGAGAGGAATGGGTGAGAACCAGCCTCCATAATGGATCCGACAGGCTTCTGTGGACTGTGCCGGGTTATCTGTTAATTGCCACTTGCACGCATTTCCCCCTAAGATCAGTGCTGGTCCTGAGGCATAGCAGGCTGTAGAGGGAGAAACAGTTTCTCGGCAGAAGGCATGAGGAGCTCTGCCCGGGAATGCAGTGTTTCCATTGAGCTTGGCCAACACACTCAACAGCACACAGTGAGGGAACAGAAGTGTTATTCAGTTTCTAGACACCAGAGATTTGTTCTCCTCACTCTCTGGTTAAAGCATCACCCCTGAACTCAATTGCAGTCTCAGGCAGAAGCCTCCGCACACTCATTCCCTATCGTCTCAGCAAACTCCAAGTGAACCTCAGTCCTAAAACAAAACGGTGAAGCAAGTGAAGTCTCTAAAGTCTTCCTCCTCCTCCATACCCTGATTTAACTTCTCTTTCACAGATAATCTTATACCATCACTTTTACACAGTTTGTCCCTGTCAGGTTGGAAAATGAACAGAAAAAAAAGGAGTAAATAGCTTAACATGTTACCCATTCCAGACACATCTACATTTTATAATGACAGTGTTTCATCCAAAGGAATAAATCTCTAATGGTTGAATGTGAGGCATTGTGGAGAGATTTTGTTACCATCTCTTCATACCAGCCAAGTCATCTCTCATAGCTTTTAACAGAAGACCCAGTCAGCTTTTTCTCCTTCTGCCCTCCACCCTCCAACTTTTTCTCTCTGGTCTATGCAACAGATTATACTCTCTGCTTTCCTTTCCTTTATACCCCTTAGCAATCACACTTTTAACTTTAGAGGAGCTTTCTTTCTGACACTAAACTAAATGTTGACATCTTCCTCCCTCCCTAAATACACATGCTCAACAGAAGTCAAGCTAATCACCATGTTAGTACTAGAACTACAACTTTCTACACTAATTTATAATTTAAAAGCATTCCCATCTGACAGTCAAAGGGAGAAAAATGAGATACAGTGAAATACCTGAGGACACAGTATTGCAGGAAAGGGAACCTCTTCCAGGGTCCGAAACTGGGCTCTTGTCTAACATTCGGAAATGAATTGTCTGAGGAAACACATCTGCTGACAAAGCAAGAGATTTTATTGGGAAAGGGCACCCAGGTGGAGAGTAGTAGGGGAAAGGAACCCGAAACAGCTGTCACACGGCTTGCAGTCTCTGGGTTTTATGGTGATGGATTAGTTTCCGGGTTGTCTTTAGCCAGTCATTCTGATTCAGAGTCCTTCCTGGTGGTACACACCTCGTTCAGCCAAGATGGATGCCAGAGAGAAGGATTCTGGGAAGTGGTCAGACCTGTGGTGTCTCCTTTTGACATTTCCCGAACTCTTCCGGAGGCTTATTAGTTCCCTGTTCCTTACCAGAATCTCCAGCTCATGCAAATGGTTACTATGGTGCCTGGCCAGGGTGAGCGGTTCCAGTCAGTGTGCTTCCCCTAACAACAGGACTAACTGGCAGCAGGATTCAGAACCAAAAGCAAACCCCTGGCTCCCAGCAACCCAAGAATTGTTCTGAAAACTATGGAAGAAGAACCTGAAGACGAGAATGACAGTGCCATGGAAATGCCCTAAGGCCCCACACCTACACCTCCAGGCCCTCATTCTTCCCGTGGGAACCAAAGGCAAATCATATCTACAGCCAGTACTGGTGGCCTCACTATCACTGGGGGCTGGGGGAAGGAGACCAAAGACAAGTACTATCTCTGCTCCCAATCCCCTTAACACACATCAGGACAAATCCCACCCTGAGCCCAACAGAACCCAGAGTACCATTTCCATATCCAGACTCAACCTTGGACCTTAGATACCTTGAAAGACCATGAGATGGGGGAAGAAAAGAAGACTTCTAGAAAGCAACAGATTGGGGCAGTAAAACCAAGTTCTTGGTTCCAGAGTTCTTAGCCCTCGCTGAGGGCAGCTCACGTAAAAGGGCACTCCACGCTGTCGTAAAAGACATCCTCCTTTCACCGCCACATACTCTTTGGGTTTTCACCGACACACCCTACTATGATTTAACCATATGCCCGCCAACACCCTTTCCTCCCATTAGGCCATTCCTACTTGGGCTTCCTCTTTGGCCCCCAACAGAGCTGCCATGCCGGGTCCTGGGCCAGCCCGTTGGATCACCACACAGCGAAGCCTTTCTAAGAGCTGGCACTCCGTCCCCTCTGGGGAGAGTCCAAGGCCTGGGGAGGGATCCTCTGCCCTAAAACAGGAATGAAACACCTGAACACCTTCCAGTCCTGAGTGTTTCCACGCGGAGGAGGAGTTTTTAAATGGGAGTAGGAATTGGAGAGAGTTATTAAGAAAAGCCAACCATTTCTGAGGGTACAGTTCTGTCAGTGGCCCCTCTTAAAACTCTTTTCCACATCCATGGGAAATGCATTCATCTGAGAGCTGGGAATGCCCTCCCCCTTCCTCTCGTCTCTAGGGCAACTCACTCCCCAAATTCCCCTCCCCTACTATATCACACACCTAAAGATAACTTCCAAACAAGTTATCCAAAGGCAAAAAAAAACAAGACCTGAAGCTTATTCAGTTAAGAACATATCCAAGGACTTCCCTGGTGGTCCAGTGGCTAAAAGGCCACACTCCCAGTGCAGGAGATCTAAGTTTGATCACCACACGCTGCCACTAAAGTTTCCTTATGTGGCAGCTAAGACCCAGCACAGCCAAATAAATAATTTTTTTTTTTTTAAAGAACAGACCAGAGCCCTGTCAGTGCAAAGTAGAGGCTGCAGTCACTGCTGCCCAGGGACAACTGTGCCCTAGTGATCTTTTTCCATGAGTCATAGTGCTGCCCTGGCATAGCTGTGCTTCCAAAGGCCCAGATAGATGCCTTTGAAATGTATATGTATATGTACATTTACATACATACCTGTGTATATGGGTATACATATATTTACATACCTGCATATACAGATATACACATATTTACATACCTGTATATATAGGTATACATATACTTACATATACTTCTGTGTATACATGCACAGAGACTCACATAGAGTCCACCCTTGCAATCCTCCTGGAGTTTGGTGCCAGGACACACAGATACCAAACTTCGTAAATGCACGAGTCCCTTACAAACAGGTTCCTGCCTCACCAGTTTCCCTCTCCGCGGGTTCCGCCTGCCACTAATTGGAAATTGACACGCAATCCTTCAACTGTGTGACTAAATGGGACTACAAAGGAAAAGAAAATAACAATGCCCTATACTTCTGTAAAACCTTCTGCTGCTCCTGCTAAGCCCTACCTTTATCAAATCTTTTGCATCTATTACTGTCTTGCTTCATTCCTGATTTGTGAGGTAGACTGCCTGCCTGCGTGTTTAGTCATGTCGGTCTCTTTGTGACCCCATGGACTGTAGCCCACCAGGCTCCTCTGTCCATGGGATTCTCCAGACAAGAATATTGGAGTGGGTTGCCATGCCCTCCTCCAGGGGGTCTTCCCAACCCAGGGCTCAGAACCAGCATCTCCTGTGCCTCATGCCTTTCATCTTTACCCACTGAGCCACCAGGGAAGCCCCTGAGGTATATTGGCGGTGGTTTAGTCGCTCAGTTGTGTCCAACTCTTTGCGACCCCATGGACTGTAGTCTGCCAGGCTCCTCTGTCCATGGAATTTTCCAGGCAGGAATACTGGAGTGGGTTGCCATTGCCTTCTCTACTGAGATAGATTGGGCAGATGTTATTAGGAGCCCTATTTCACAGATAAGGAGATTAAATTTCAAATACTGCATGCTGGTTTGAGTCACAACTAGAATCCAGGTTGAATGACATCCATGTCATCCAGCACCAACCAGCTATCGCTTAGTAACAGTGCAATTAAATATGGTGCAGTTTGGGATACAAATGTTCCATTTTTTTTTTAGTGTTCAATGCTTTTATAAACCCATTTTAAGAATTACTGTTGCTGATAATAACCCCTGCTGCTGCTGCTGAGTCGCTTCAGTCGTGTCCGACTCTGCCTGACCCCATAGACAGCAGCCCACCAGGCTCCCCCATCCCTGGGATTCTCCAGGCAAGAACACTGGAGTGGGTTGCCATTTCCTTCTTCAGTACACGAAAGTGAAAAGTGAAAGGGAAGTTGCTCAGTCATGTGCAACTCAGCGACCCCATGAACTGCAGCCTACCAGGCTCCTCCATCCATGGGATTTTCCAGGCAGATCACTTTTTATCTGTATAATTAAAATCAGAGTAGAAATGAGCGAATGTTTCAATACTACCTATCTAAAAAGAACCATCTAATCTATTATTCTCAAACCTACCTGAATATTAGGAATCAACTGAGGATATTTTTAAAATAGCAATGCCTGGGCTTTAGAGTATGACATAGCTCATGGGATGTCTTGAAGCCCACATTGAATCAACACCACAAACCAGGTCAAATGAATCCCAAGGGTTGCAGGTTACTGAGCAGAGCTTTCCAGATAAACAGACCTCTGTTGTCTCCACATTCCTATGTCTAATTTCCAACACAGAGTTTCCTTCACAGACCAGGAGGCAGGTCTGGGTTCTCTAACTGAAACTAACCATTTGGCTTTTCTACAGCATCCTGTTCAGCACTGTGTTATACACCCTGATGGATTTCAAACATTTCTTTGTTTTGTGTCTTAGATTTCTCTTCTCCCTGAAGATCAGTTATAAGCACCTAAAGTGCAGAGACTACACCTCATTTGGTTTCACCCTCCACGAAGCCCTGCACAATACTTAATATATAATAAGGAATCAATACATATTAGATTTATTGGTCAAATAAAGAGCAACATTTTTTAATTTATTTTAATTGGAGGATAATTACTTTACAATATTGTGATGGTTTTTGCCATATATCAACATGAATCAGCCACAGGTACATATGTGTCCTCCCATCCTGAACCCTCCTCTCACCTCCCTCCCCACCCTATCCCTCTGGGTTGTCCCAGAGCAGTGGCTTTGGGTGCCCTGTTTCATGTACTGGTTATCTGTTTTTCATATGGTAATATACATGTTTTAATGTTTTCTGACACAGTCCAAAAGTCTGTCTTTACATCTGTGTAACAGCAACAATTTTTGCAGCCAGATGAAGAGCAATAATTTGTTACAGGCTTGGCCTGTGTCAAGAAAAGGCCTGTCATCTTTCACAGACAGGATAAAGTGCTTTGCCCTTACTCAGCATCACACCTAATAGCAACAATTGCTCATATTTGTCTGGCACTTCATAGCATGCAAAGTGCCTTCAGAAAGATTTATTTGTACAGGTTTCTTTCCCTAAAACATGATCCTCAGATCAGAGCCTCTCCTGTCAGGGTGAATGGAATCATAAAATCCCCCTCATTAAGTATCACCTCTCTCTCTCCAATCTGCTCAGGCAAAATTTCCAAGATTAAAGTAAAAGTGTGCTGGGACTTCCCTGGTGGTCCAGTGGCTAAGACTCTGGGCTCCCAGTGCAGGGAGCCTAGGTTAGATCCCTGGCCAGGGAATAGATTCCACGTGCCACAACTACGACATTGCATGCCACAACTTACAAAAAGATCCTGCATGCCACAATTTCAAAGATCTCACATGCCACAGCTGAAACCCAACACAGCCAAAGAAATAAATGTTTATAAAATAAATAAAGAAAGCAAAAGTGTGATGCTTTAAAAGTTCTATATACTCAGAGGTAGGAGACATAAAAGAGAATCTCCGTGTGTGACCTGGATGTGGGAAATTATTTTTAAAAGCAAACATGATCAGCTTCCTCATATTCAAAACTCCCCCTTGATTGAAGGCTGAAATTGAGAACCCTCCATTCCTAGGAAGGCTGAAGAAACGGAAGGCTGGAGAAACAGATGCCTGGGGCGTAACCCTACAAGGAGTAGAAGGCTCTTGGAGACAGGTAAATAGTTTTACCTATTTCTGTTACTAACAATAGAACCAGACAACCTTCAGGGCAAGAGTAAGTCATAAAATGATAACGTCATATTTTTAGCTAGAGGGGGATATGCAAAACAGGAAAGAGGTTGTCAAAATTCCCAAGTCCCAAGTTAAGCATTTAAAAAAATTA
Source organism: Ovis canadensis (assembly GCF_042477335.2). Classification (NCBI taxonomy): domain Eukaryota; kingdom Metazoa; phylum Chordata; class Mammalia; order Artiodactyla; family Bovidae; genus Ovis; species Ovis canadensis. Next base: position 53,688,675 of record NC_091264.1, read on the forward strand.
AATGAATAGAAAAGATTACTTCAATAGAAAACAGAGCATCTCACAGTCAGAAAGCAAGAACTGCTTCATAAAACTTCTGACATTTTATGTACAAAACTGTACTGGGTCTTCTTGTCAAGCATATTTCTTACTGTAGTGTTAGACAAAAAAAAAAGTTTGAAAGTTTGGTCCTAGCTGTAAAAGTTTGCTGATGGAGTAGTACTGTTTGCACGCTCTTTTTTCCTGGTATTAGTTCAATAAAAGAATAGTACTGTTTGTTTTCTGATTGAGCAGTACTTGCCCTGGGAGCAGCTTGGGCGGTGGTGTAAGCCCTGGATTCTGGCCCATGAATCATGGCTGCTTCACTGCCCAATAGATAGGCCTCAGGCAGTTGCTTAACTTCTCAGAGTCTTTCTTCATCACTCGATAGTGATTGATAGTGATTGTTAGTCACTCAGTCATGTCTGACTCTGTGATCCCACGGACTGTGCCAGGGAGCCTGTCAGGCTCATGTGTCCGTGGAATTCTCCAGGCAAGAATACTGGAGTGGGTTGCCATTCTCTTCTCCAGGGGAACTTTCCAACCCAGGGATCGAACCCGGGACTCCTGCATTGTAGACAGATTCTTTACCATCTGAGCCACCAGGGAACTTACTCATCATTCTATAAGGACACCTGCTATTTCACTCAAGAGACTTGAAAAGTAATGAATATATTGCCTGCAAGGTACCTCCCCGAGTACCTACAAAGATATTCAATACATGTGACTGTCCTGTCCTGCCCTGTCCACACCTCCCACCCCACACCACCTCTCCTGTAGGGCATTAGGGATCACTTCTGCATTTTGCCACTTTTCCTAGGAGGGCCTCTGTCGACCCTGAAAAATCCCACCTAACACTCCAACCGAGCCATCTTCAGAAGCACTCACTGACTCAAAGAGAGGCAAATGTATAAGAAAGTCCATTGTCAAAGATAAGGTGTCCATATGTGTGTGGATTTATCTCTGGGCTTTCTATTTTGTTCCATTGATCTATATGTCTGTCTTTGTGCCAGTACCATACTGTCTTGATGACTGTGGCTTTGTAGTAGAGCCTGAAGTCAGGCAAGTTGATTCCTCCAGTTCCATTCTTCTTTCTCAAGATTGCTTTGGCTATTCGAGGTTTTTTGTATTTCCATACAAATCTTGAAATTATTTGTTCTAGTTCTGTGAAAAATGTGGCTGGTAGCTTGATAGGGATTGCATTGAATTTGTAAATTGCTTTGGGTAGTATACTCATTTTCACTATATTGATTCTTCCAATCCATGAACATGGTATATTTCTCCATCTATTAGTGTCCTCTTTGATTTCTTTCATCAGTGTTTTATAGTTTTCTATATATAGGTCTTTAGTTTCTTTAGGTAGATATATTCCTAAGTATTTTATTCTTTTCGTTGCAATGGTGAATGGAATTGTTTCCTTAATTTCTTTTTCTACTTTCTCATTATTCGTGTATAGGAATGCAAGGGATTTCTGTGTGTTGATTTTATATCCTGCAACTTTACTATATTCATTGATGAGCTCTAGTAATTTTCAACTAGTACAGCCACTATGGAGAACAGTGTGGAGATTCCTTAAAAAATTGCAAATAGAACTCCCTTATGAACCAGCAATCCCACTGCTGGGCATACACACCGAGGAAACCAGAATTGAAAGAGACACATGTACCCCAATGTTCATCGCAGCACTGTTTATAATAGCCAGGACATGGAAACAACCTAGATGTCCATCAGCAGATGAATGGATAAGAAAGCTGTGGTACATATACACAATGGAGTATTACTCAGCTGTTAAAAAGAATTCATTTGAATCAGTTCTGATGAGATGGATGAAACTGGAGCCGATTATACAGAGTGAAGTAAGCCAGAAAGAAAAACACCAATACAGTATACTAACACATATATATGGAATTTAGGAAGATGGCAATGACGACCCTGTATGCAAGACAGGGAAAGAGACACAGATGTGTATAACAGACTTTTGGACTCAGAGGGAGAGGGAGAGGGTGGGATGATTTGGGAGAATGGTATTCTAACATGTATACTATCATGTGAATTGAATCGCCAGTCTATGTCTGACACAGGATGCAGCATGCTTGGGGCTGGTGCATGGGGATGACCCAGAAAGATGTTATGGGGAGGGAGGTGGGAGGGGGGTTCATGTTTGGGAATGCATGTAAGAATTAAAGATTTTAAAATTTAAAAAATAAAAAACTAAAAAAAAAAACAAAAAAAAAAAAAAAAAAGAAAGTCCAGTTCACTCAAGTGTTTGGAAACATGTGTCTCAAAGAATATATGAAACAAGACCTCCAGAAGGACTGCTATTTGTCTTGGCTTTCATGGAGTAGAGGCGTAAGAGAAATGCTTTGTTAGATGAATAGCTTCAGTGCCTTCAGGGGCTCTGAAAAATATCAGTTTCGTATTCTAAGCAATAAAAACAACTTCCATATCTCCTCCATTTGATTTCACATTCCTCCTAATCAGGTGGTTTCCACACCGCCTAGGAAGGACTCTCAATTAATATTAACTCAGGAAAAACTACTCATCTCCTTTTCTGGCTTAGGCGTTTAACTCTAATACCTCTGAAAGGTCAGAGGCCTTTGTTTTCATCCATTCATTTGGAAACCCTCCCAGTGAGAATCCACCGATGTTTAACCTGTTTCAGACTCTCAGTCAGGTGTTCACTTTCTCTGTGAGAGATTAACTGTCCCAAAGTCCAACACCCTGAGGGAAGCAAGTTCATCACAGGCGGCCTCCTATGTTGTCACCCATCCCTAGAGAGTTTTCCTATTTTCCAGCTATATGTCCTTTCAGAAACTTCCAGTTCCTCCTCAGCAAACAACACTGTCTCTTCTCATAGTCATAGGCTTCCCTGATGGCTCAATGGGTAAAGAATCCACCTTCTAATACAGGAGACACGGGATCTATCCCTGGGTCAGGAAGATCCCCTGGAGGAGGAAATGGCAACCCACTCCAGTAGTATTCTTGTCTAAAAAAATTCCATGGACAGAGGAGCTTTGCTGTCAACAGTGCGCAGGGTCACAAAGAGTCAGACACGACTGAGCGACCAAGCGAGCAAGCGCTCAGTCACTATCTTTCCCTTGCCCTTCTCTCCCCATGTCAGTTCTTTCCTGAAACTTACCAAGGTATCGTGTCAGAATACTTTTAGACTTGTCTGTGCACTGCCTGCTATCTGGTTTATACCTTCCCCAGATCCCTTACTACGTTGGGGTGTGTGTTACAATTACCTGAGAAGACGCCTGCCCTCCCTCATGGACTGTGCTTCACTGTTATCACCCCTCCCATGAGCTCCACTCATCTAACTCAAGCCCGGACTCATCACGTACATTCAGGCGTTGCAGGAAGGGGGACCCCTTCCAGGGCCTGAAACCGGGCTCTTGTCTAACACTCAGAAATGAGGAGACACGTGCTGACAAAGGAAGAGATTTTATTGGGAAAGGGCTCAGGAAAGGGCTCCCGGCCGAAGAGCAGTAGGGAAAGGGAACCCAGGAGAACTGCTCTTGGTTCGAAGTCTCTGGTTTTATGGTGGTGGGCTTAGTTTCCAGGTTGTCTTTAGCCAATCATTCTGACTCAGAGTCCTTCCTGGTGGTGCATGCCCTGTTCAGCCAAGATGGATGCCAGTGAGGAGGATTCTGGGAGGTGGTCCAACTTGTGGTGTCTCTTTTTGACCTTTCCCAAACTTCTTCTGGTTGGTGGTGGCTTATGAGTTCCGTGTTCCTTACCAGGACCTTCCGTCATAAAACAACTCATGCAAATGTTTACTATGGTGCCGGGCCAGGGTGGGCCGGTTACAGTCAGCGTGCTTCCCCTGACAAGTGCAGGCTGTTGAACTGGCTTGACGACAGTTCTCTGTTACCACTTCAGTTGTTCATCGTGGCCTAAAACCAAGTCCCTGGGACTACTTTCTTCTCCATAATATCAGGAGAGAGTATTTGAAACAGGAAAGAAACAGAAGGGCCAGAGAGGAAAGGAAGCTAGAGAGCAAACAAAGAAGCTTCCTTCCGTAGCATTCCTAGCTATGTTCCTGGCTCTCTGCCCCAGCTCCGCTCACAGGGCCTCTTCAACTGTGATTGAGAGACTGGTTTTACCTGAAAAGCAGCTCACTCATACTGGAGTTTTCAAAGGCCTGCTGGATCACTAATGAGAATGACACTGCATTTCAATTTAGAATCCTTTTTTACCATAATCTCTAAGCATTGTCTAACCTAAACCCCAGTCTTGATTAAATTACTATTCAATTTGCCTCCCACCCACATTCCTGACATTCAGGTCTTTGCAGGCAGGCTGAGCTAAGAGACCCTGAGGAAGGGGAGGGTATCCTACAGAATGGTGACTGCCTGCACAAATTTCTCCATGCTTCCACTCTGCCTCTGGTCACTCACAGGCTGGCCCTGCAGCTGCTACTGTCACCAGCGTAACGCATGATGTTGCCGGGGAAGCGACGCTGGGAACCTTTTTGCAGGGGCTGGCACGTTGTTTCTGACATATGTTCCCACGGCCAGAACAATGACAAGGCTCCTTTCAGTTCGCTTTTTTCCCTTGCAGGTTTGGAGAGTGCTTTGTGGGGCCAGGCTGAGTCACAGATGGACACAGGGCTTAGGACCACCCCGCTCCCAGCCCTCCCCACCAGGATGCCTAAGGCATTTGCATATAGTGAATCCTCTTGCCCAGCTCTTTACAAAAGCCAAAGAAAGGCTTTTTTTTTTTTCCTTTTCAGAGCCAGGTGGCTTTGACAGTTAGCTAGCCCGAGGAGATTAGACAGACAGGCCAGTTTCCCTCCACAAAGATTCTACCATGCATATTTGTAGAGGCTGAGTAGCCCAGCAAAAGTGGCTCAGCTGAATTCACTTTAGCCAATACTCTGCATTTCTTGAAGGAGGTAGAAACTGAGGCTTTAAACTAGTTACAGGTCTTCGCAGAGAGCCCATCCTGACTTGCACAATGGTCTTGGGGCTGTCACCTCTGTTAGGGATCTTCTCGACCAATATATCTGAAAGAATACACAAGACAGCCCAGACCCCCACATACTTGTCCTCAAAAACAAAGGCACAGGGATATATTTATTCACATCTGTCGAAGTTTTTGGCCCCACCATGGGCCCAACTGGAGAAGGCAATGGCAACCCACTCCAGTACTTTTGCCTGGAGAATCCCATGGGCTAAGGAGCCTGGTAGGCTGCCATCTATGGGGCTGCACAGAGTTGGACACGACTGAAGCGACTTAGCAGCAGCAGCAGCATGGGCCCAGCCATTGAAATCGAAGCCCAGAAGTCATTCTGGTTGCTTCACATTTCCTTATATTTAGTGTTATCTCTATCTAAATGGCTCTCTTCCTCTTCCTCTCTTCTCCATCCTGTTGTTGGTAAGCTATATGGCAATCCACTCAAGTGTTCTTGCCTGGAAAATCCCTTGTAGAGAGTATCCTGGCAGACTACAGTCCATAGTGTTGAAAAGAGTTGGACACGACTGAGTGAGTGAGCTTACGTACAACACATGCAGCTGATAGCATTAGGTTCATTGCTTTCCTTCCTGCCTCTCTGTGAACCTCCTTCCACCAAGGTGTCAGAATAGTTTTTCTAGTGTTTAAGTCCAATTCCAACACTCCTTTGCTCAAAATTCTTCAGTAATACCCGTCCATCACAGAAATAAAAGCTGAGTCAGGTGGCTTCAGGATTTCATTCTTCCTTACCTGTTCGTCCAACCTTATATCCCAACACCTCCCTAGATTCCAGTGATTCTCGACGGCTTTGGGCTCAGCATCCCTGACAGGCTCTTGCAGATCTCCAGAGATGCTCTTTTCTCTGGAATGCGTCTACTCTCTGGTTTGTTCCCGGTTCTCAAGATCACCTAATATTCCATTAACTCTTCTGATTCTATTCTGGTCCCCATGACCAGACTAGGACACATGTCAGTTCATTCTTATCTCTGTTGTTTCCTTAATTGGTCAAGATTAGCAGAAGTGTGAAAAGTCCATTTTGCCCACTCCACTGTCCCCAAACAAGAAAACCTTAAGGGATACCCCACAGGGTAGAATCTAAGAGTGAACGTAATCAGCTGGCGAGTACAACAGAGGCTAAGAGGAACTGGGTCCTTGGTAACTTGAGTGACTGAGTCAAGCCTGTTTGGAGCCTGCTTCATATCGGGACTTTCTAAGTTCATCAGCCTATAAATTCCCCACAAATAAAACAAATCAGTATTGTTTAAGGCTGTTTGAATTGGGTCTTCCATCTCTTATAATGCAGAGAATCTTATCTGATACAGCAGAAATGAATAGTATTCTCTTTGAAAGAAGCAACTTTCCTTAGAATAAATGATAAAATAATATGAAACCAAGGGAGGTCAGTAAATGCAGCATTGAATAGAGTCAAGAATCTTGAATTCTAAATTTAAAAATTGCAGGGAATTCCCTGACGGTCTAGTGGTTAAGACTCAGTGCTTCCACTGTCACGGGCCTGGGTTCTGTCCCTGATTTAACACTCTCTGCCAAAATAAACTTTAATCCCAATAGCTTAAAATGTGTGTGTGGGAGGAGGGGGATGCCTAGGACCCCCCAATTTTCCTTGCCCTATTCTTCTATCTATAAATTGAGTCCATTCCTACCAACTCCTTCCTTAATTAAAAGCACAATTGATAGTAGTAAAGCCTCAGAAGATGTTTTAGTCTGTTCTGGCTTCTATAATAAAATACCATATATTGAGTGCCTTATAAAGAACAGAAATTTATTTCTCGTCTTTCCTGAGGCTGGAGGTCCTATATCAGGCTGCGAACATAATACAATTCTGATGACAGCTCTCTTCCAGGTTGCAAACTGCAGGCTTCTAGCTGTGTCCTTACATGGTAGAAGGTTAAGCTAACTCTCTGAGGTCCCTTTTACAAGGGCATTAATATTTTCTTGAGCTCCAAAATCACTGCAGATGGTGACCGCAGCCATGAAATTAAAAGACACTTGCTCCTTGTAAGAAAAGCTATGACAAACCTGGACAGCATATTAAAAAGCAGAAACATGACTTTGCTGACACAGGTCTATATAGTCAAAGCTACGCTTTTTCCAATAGTCATGTATGGGTGTGAGAGTTGGACCATAAAGAAGGCTGTGTTGAAGAATTGATGCTTTTGAGCTGCGGTGTTGGAGAAGACTCTTGTGAGTCCCTTGGACAGCAAGGAGATCAAACCAGTCAATCCTAAAGGAAATCAATCCCGAACATTCACTGGAAAGACTGATGCTGAAGCTGAAGCTCCAGTACTTTGGCCACCTGATGTGAAGAACTGACTCATTAGAAAAGACCCTGTTACTGAGAAAGATTGAAGGCAAAAGGAGAAGGGGGCGACAGAGGATGAGATGGTTGGATGGTATCATCGACTCAATGGACATAAGTTTGTGCAAACTCCAGGAGATAATGAAGGACAGGGAAGCCTGGCATGTTGCAATCCGTGGGGCCGCAGAGTCAGAGACAACTGAGCGACTGAACAACAGCAATCCCATTCATGAGGACGCCACCCTCATGACCTAATCACCTTCCCAGTACCATCACAGTGGGCACTGTTTCCAGTATATGAATTTCAACACACGAATTCAGACCACAGTGAAAGAGTTCTTCTGTTCCTTCATATATGCATTTAGTCATCAAAACAAATTTTATTGAGGACTTACTGTTTGCTTGGAAGTAGGTATTATATACATAGAAAAACCTGGGATATCCTCTAGGCTAGGGTTTGGCAAACTACAACTCACAGGTCAAATCTGGCCCCTCTTGCTGTTTTTGTAAATAAAGTTTTATTGGAACACAGCTGTACCCATGTATTTACATAATGTCTATGGCTACTTTCACAATACAACAGCAGACTTGAAAAGTTGCCATGGAGACCATATGGCCTGCAAAGCCTAAAATATTTACTATCTGGCACTTGACAGAAAAAGTGTGCCAATCTCTGCCTGAGGCTATTCACCACAGCTAAAAGTTCTGGTTACAATAAAACTCTCTTTTCTGAAGAGCCATAGTGAAGTATTCTCCACCAACTTCTGCGTGACACACTCCTGAATATGAAATTACACTTCTCCCCCAAACAATGGAGGAAAAAGAAAAAAAAATGTTTTTAAACATACATTCAGTTGAATGCATTTGGAGTTTCCACAATTAACTGGTACCACAAATGAGATACAGACCCTGTGAATCATCATTAGGATCCTCCTTGAGAGATGGGCAAAAAACCATCCCAGCTGGTGTCAATGAAAAACCAAGCACAGACAACATGACTCATGGACAAAGAAGAGAGGTTGGGTTTTCCTTCTCCATCCTTTCCCCTGGGTGTAGTTTACTTCTCAGAACAATAATCTGATTTCAAGAAACTATAGCCCAGGACTAGAAAAGAAAAGTAACCCGCAGTCCATTTCTAAGTATGAATGCCTGCATGCTAAGTGGCTCAGTCAGGTCCAGCTCTTTTGCAACCCCATCTACCATAGCCTGCCAGGCTCCTCAGTCCATGGGATTCTCCAGGCAAGAATACTGGAGTGGGTTGCCATGCCCTCCTCCAGGGGATCTTCCCGACCCAGGGATGGAACCCACATCTCTTATGTCTCCTGCATCGATAGGCAGGTTCTTTACCACTACCACCACCTGGGAAACTCCTTAAGGATGAATACCAAAGCTGAAATCTAGAAACTAGGTTCCTAGTTTAATTCTTTCTGTATTGGTTTATGATGACCCATAGGAAGCTTCTGCCCTAAATATCCCCATTTTCATTATGCATTAGAGGCTTTTCCTAAGTTCTTTTCAGATGCTAGAGGGATTAACCCCTTAATCAGCTCACATTATCATGCACTGGAATAGAAATGGCACAGACTATTGACCTCGACAGATACCTGTGTGAACTTGTTTTGGCATTTACAATGTACACAGTATAGAAGAATGAATTCCTCTTCTCTAAACCGTGATGGCCTCAGAAGTATGCAGAGACTAACTCCGATTTTCTAGAGTTGTTAGAGAATACTTGTGTGGTCACACATGAAAATAAAGTGGTTGTGGGCACAGAGCTGTTTTCCAATGAAGGTGGCTTTCTTTCCTCTTCCTTTCAATTGTCTATACCTGAGAAAATAAAAAGCATACCCTAATCTAAACAACAGAATCACAATCTCCTACTATATTGCGTCTTTCCTGTGCTAAAAGCAAAACCAAAGTTAAAAGTGAAGTGATAGAAGGAGATTTAATTGTGTTCTGGGAATTCCCCTCACCCCAGTTCAGTTCAGTTCAGTTCAGTCGCTCAGTTGTGTCCGACTCCTTGCGACCCCATGAATCGCAGCACACCAGGCCTCCCCGTCCATCACCAACTCCCGGCGTTCACGCAGACTCACGTCCATCGAGTCAGTGATGCCCCTCACCCCAACAACCCCACTATTACCTCCTCTCCCAACCCCCAAATTAAAGATGAGAATAGGTTTCTATTTCTAAATGAATGGAATGCTGAGGCATCAATCATTAGAAGCCACTAATGGAAACCTGGCCACTAGTACCCACTCCAAGGCTGTCTGACACATTGGGACCTAATTGGCAGTCTGCTTTAGAGCAGCCAAAAAACATAGTGTCAACATCACAGATCAAAGTAGAAACAAACTTGTTACTGGCCATGCGGCTTTGATTGCCAAAATTAGATAGGCAGGTCTGTGGGTTTTGTTTCGGGACAGGTAAATGTGCATAAACTTATTTAGAGAAAAACCTCTAGAAGACCGTGATTTAGCTTATTTGGACCCAAAACACGGAGGTACAAGAAAAAGCATTCAGAAGAGCCAGCCGCTTGGGTGGTCAGAAGGAGAGACCAGCTTATGTTCAGTCTGCCACCATGTATGCTAGAAATTAATTAGTATTCTCTTCTGGGCTTCTATATAATGAGTGACTTGGGCTTTTCAGTAAGAAGTATACCTCGGTGTCAAGCTCAGAAATGTCAGTTACACCTAAAAATACTCTTAAATCCATCATTTGTAGGAGAAAACAAAATTTCTCCTTTTACTAAAAATCAGCAAAAGAATTCCAGCATCAGGCTTCCCTAGTGACTCAGTGGTAAAGAATCTGCCTGCCAATGCAGGAGATGCAGGTTTGACTCCTTGGTCAGAAAGATCCCCTCTAGAAGGAAAGGGCAACCCACTTCAGTATTCTTGCCTGGAAAATTCCATGGACAGAGAAAACCTGGCAGGCTACTGTCTATGGGGTCGCAAAGAGTCGGTCACAACTTAGCAACTAAAGAATTCCAGGATTATGCAGAAATATCTATCCACCAGAATGTAAATGATATTATTAAATGTTCCCATTCAACCCTGTTAATCTTTTTCGTGTCACAACCTCCTAAAAATTATGTAAACTTCTTTCCAGAAAAAAATATATACACGACACAATTTTACATACAATTTCAGTACTGACAGACTTCGTGAGGACTTCGCAGGACCCTCTTGAGCTATATACTTTCTAGATTAAATATTTACCTATTAAATCTATTAAACAGAAAAATAAAACCATTACTAAATGATAGTTTATCACTGTAGGTCTGTCATTACTTCTAATTTATGACAATCATAGCAAATTGCCTATTCCTACAAGGACCTCCAGCTCCCCAATCTAAGACTGCGTGTTCAGTCATCTCTGACTGTGAGCCATGGACTATAACTGGCCAGGCTCCTCTGTCCATGGAATTTCCCAATACTGGCATGGGTTGCCATTTCCTCCTCCAGGGGATCTTCCCAACCCAGGGGTTGAAGCCAGGTCTGCATTGCAGGCAGATTCTTTACCAAGCTATTTGTTATAGAGAAGACCTAGTTAGTCTCTGATCATTATATGCAGCTATCCCTTTTTTTTTTTCCCTCTATAATACTGGGTATTGATTAACAAAAGCCATGCTGGCCAGAATTTTGTGTTCCTCCTCTCTCCTTCCTATCGTCTGTGTTCAGCTGTAATTAGCTACCGTGTCCAATGTACTGACAGCAAATTATTTCCATGGGCAAAGGGCAAAAAACTATTCTGAAAAGAATGGGTTAGTCATCCTTCATAAAATAGAATCACTGAGGTAAGTGGTATTGCTACAAGCTTTAGTTCTTCACATACAATAAATATGAAAGTATATAACATAAGATTACATCAGTTTATCTTATTAGCAGACTGAGTGGCAGCTAAGAAAGGGGAAAGACACACCTCACTGCACTTTCAAAGGGAATTCCTTTCCAAGTAAATGAAAACAGCATGGTCAATTAACTTCCTCAAAGGACTTTCAGAACTCAGTCCCTTTTCCGGTCTTTGTCAAGCTGGTTGTGTACTTCAGTGCTCGGAGCTTTCCCTAAAAAATGGAAAAGGCAACTGGGTTGAAAGCGTTTCTTAAACACTAACAAATTCATTAATGTAAGAAACTCTCCTGTGCCCTCTACTTTCTCGTGAATTACCTAAAGTTACAAAATTAAGTAGAAATATATCTCCCACACAATTGTTCTGCATTCAGCCTGGTTCTTTGATCATGCGCTGTGAGTAATTTCTTTTATCCTCTGCTTTGTTCCGAAAAGGACTTAAGGGTAAGTCCTATGAGTAAGGCTCACATTAACATAACCTTTTCTAAACTGACTCTAGGTAAAAACTGATACCATTTTGTATGGAGGCTTTAAGATTCAACACAGTAATTACATTCAAGTAAGAAAATGATACTATAATACTTTTTAAAAGCATTTATTCTGTAGGTGATGCAACCATCAAAATGCTACTGAATTATATATTTAACATCTTTCTCATTTGCTTTTTCTTTTTTTTTATTCCTTTCTCTGCAGACACTACTCTGGACCAGGTCTTCATTAAATCAGTCAGGTCCGACTCTTTTTGGACTAACCCACCAGGCTCCTCTGGTGGGTTTCTTTCTTCAGTGTGCCATCCTTCTCAAACAGGCTGGGTGTACCCCAGGGGTACCCTGAGAGGTCCTGGAGGAAACAAGATAAAGGTTTGTTTTTTTTTTTAAGAAGAGGCTTTCACTTAGATAATTTACGATGTCATCTTCAAAATGAAATCAAAATAATACGGAGCAGATTATTGGACTGTAGTTCACCAGGCTCCTCTGTCCATGGAATTCTCCAGGCAAGAGTGGGTAGCCATTCCCTTCTCCAGGGGATCTTCCTGACTCAGGGATCGAGCCCAGGTCTCCTGCATTGCAGGAAGATTCTTTACCAGCTGAGCCGCCACGGAAGCCCATTCTCCTATCTGGAGATGCCATTCCTAACTTTCTCCCTTATAATTCAACCAACACAGTGCTGTCAGACGAACCTGCTAAAGTGTACCTTTGCACAAATCAATCCCTCAAGCTCAGAACTGTTACTCAGCTCCCTGCTGTGGTAAGAACCCACCAACTTCTGAGCCTGGCACCCAAAGTCCTTTTCTCCTTGTCATTTTCTGGCTCTCTGTTCTACAAGTGCATCATTTCCACTTAATCAGGCTTGTTATCACTCTCCAAGCCGCCTTGCTCTCTTCATGTCCCCTCTCTGTGAATGCCCTTGTCTCCTCCTTTGCAATCACAATCCTGACAACCTTTCACAGCCCAGATCCAGGACTGTCAACCAAAAAGTTTCAACAATGTCTGTCCTCCCCTACATGCTCCTCACACATATCTCTGCCTCTCATCTGGCACCTATCAGGCATGAGCCGATATGGTAACTCATCTTTTGATACGTGTTCTTTCTCCTAATCTAAGTCACTTTAAGCAACTGATGGTCACGTTGGTTTGTACAAAGGATACATGTGTTGTAAGGAGAATGGTAACCTAATAGACTTGCTTTCTTCAGCGTGCCATCCTTCTCAAACTGGCTTAGGTGTACCCCAGGTGTACCCTGAGAGGTCCTGGAGGAAACAATATAAAGGTTTGTTTTTTTTTAAGAAGAGACTTTCACTTAGATAATTTATGATGTCATCTTCAAAATGAAATCAAAATAATATGGAGCAGATTTTGATATGAATGGTAAAGATAAAATTAAAAAGTGACACAGGAGATGTCAAAAGGTTTCTAATCTTCAGTGGTTCACTTTGGACAATGATTTCTGGTCATTCTTTTCCTTCCAGGGGTGAGTTCACATTCTTATATCAGTTGAGGATGTTTATATGGAAATATTTGAGAAAAACCCTGTAGATTATGAATGAGTAATAAGGAAAGACTACAATCATTTCCCTTTTTCCCCTATCATTTTTAAGATGCAATCAACACACATTTTTGTTTTCATTAAAATGGATAATAGAAATTAAGCCTGAATATTTTTCTCACATCTTTATTTTACTTGCTTGGTTATAATATATTTTGACATCAGATTTAAGTATTAGAAATGAGTTGTAGTGTGACCATTCTCAAAGTTAAATCTCAAATATTAAATGCCCTAAATGGAAACATTTTGTGACAAATGGGAGTAATCCTCTATAAGAACATCTTACTGTGGTTTCAAGTAATACTTGGAAAAAGAAACACATTTTATTTAAAAACCAAAATTTTAAAGCGCTTTTTGAACACTGATTTAACTTTTGTTGTTTATTTTTTAAAATATATTATTATTTTTTTTGACCACACCATGCAGTTTGCAGGATCTTAATTCCCCAACCAGGGACTGAACCCGGAACCACAGCTGTGAAAGCACTAAATCTTAACCACTGGACTGCCAGGAAACTCCCTAACTTTTGCTTTTTAATTTACTATTTTTGAAAACCAGAAGTGGTTTTGTGTTCTACTTTTGAAAACAAAATTTATTATTTAAGTCTGATTAAACATTTATTTGTTCCTAAGTAGGTGTGCCCATTCATCCACTTGTCTATCTACTACTCATTCACTCACTCACACACACAGACAACAGATACATAGGTAGATATACAGTCTATATACTATCCTATATACCATCTGTTAACATGTATACATATGTACCTTAAATTTAATTCAGTTTACAGAATGTGCCATGTGTACAGGAAACAAAGAGAAAAATTAATCAATACCAAGCAACTGAATGTTGAAAAGAATTTTCAGACTGACACACTCAGAATAAATAGCCTATTGTGTGCTTAAAATGAGAATACTAAGGTTCTGATGGTTTTAATATAAGTACTAGAGGAAACACATGCCTGAAAATTCTGCAAACAACTTTTGTTGCCATCAAGAACTGTAAACAAACCTATGAAGCTCAACCATTGTTCTTTGAATCTGCTTATTTTAAATAAACTTGTATTTCACATGCTTCTGGAATCATCTACAATTTTGTGCCTGGAAACTTCTTCCAGCGATTACCAGTTCCTTGTCTAATAAGGAGAATTTCCCTTTTGGACCATAAAGAATTTTCTTTTGAGAACTAAAGAAACCTGAGCACTGAAGAATTGATGCTTTCAAATTGTGGTGCTGGAAAAGACTCTTGAGAGTCCCTGGGACAGCATGATCAAACCAGTCAATCCTAAGGGAAATCATTCCTGAATATTCATTGGAAGAACTTATGCTAAAGCTGAAGCTCCAATACTCTGGCCACCTGATGCGATGAGTTGACTCATTGGAAAAGACTGATGCTGGGAAAGACTAAAGGAGAAGAGGGTGACAGAGGATGAGATGGTTGGAGGGCAACACCGATTCAATGGACATGAGTTTGAGCAAACTCTGGAAGACAGTGAAGGACGAGGAAGCCTGGGGTGCTAAAGTCCATGGGGTCAACAGAGAGTCGGGGCACTACTTAGCGACTAAACAACAACAATTCACGTGTGAGACTCACAGTGAGTGCTGGTGATCTTTTCCATGTTAACCCAGAACATTAGATTTGAATTGGACCTAGAAAGCAATGGCTTCCAGTTTTCTAGAAGAGGAAACTGAGGCCAAGAAAAATTGTAAATTGTCTGAAGCTGGAAGGGACTGGTAGAGTTATCATACCTCCCTCTAGTCTTCCATTTCCAGTTGGAAAAATGACTATTCTTTTTTTATTCCCAGAGAATTTTTTTCTTTACAGAGGAGACATTTTTTGAGTGACTGTATTGTACTGACCCAAATCTTGATCCTACACCATACTCTTGTGACCCCTTATTTATAACTTAAAACTCTTTAATCTCTTCCATTTATCTGCAGGTGGCATTTGAATAGCATATCAGAAAATCATATCTGAAATTTTTTTTTCTACTTTAAAACATCTAAAGCATCTGGTCAGTATCTGTATTCCTGTACTGGTATGGGAAAAGGGAAGAGGTGGTGACCTTGACTTCAATAGCTGGTTAACTGAAATCCAGTCTTTATATGTCTGACTTGGGTAGAATTAAACTCCAGTACTTCAAGCTAACTGTTGAAAGGAGTTGTCCTTCCTGAATCCAACCCAAGATCCAGTCCAATCATGAACCTTCTGAAAGTTTGTTTAGAAAGATGAGATCAGGTTTTCTTCTAAGCCTATGTGGAAAGTCTGCTTCATGTAAAGACCAAGCAGACCTTCCCAGGACGCCAGCCAGAAGCGAAGTTACAGTTAACACCTTGACCATGCCAGGCTTAACTGAAACTTCAGAGCAACAGTTCCCCTTCAGGAAGATAGATATTGCTCTCTACTTTTCCCTGAGTTTGTGGTTTCTTCCAGCTGATGCTATCATATCTGCAAACTGCTTGGCTTCACGGGACAGGGAAACAACAGCAAAAAGTTAAATTTCCTATTGAAAATGATAAATGCATTCCTATTGCCCATTTAATTAAAAGTATGGAAGTCAGAAAGATATAGCTGAAGAAGATGTCAGAGAGATCTGAATTATGGGAAGGACTGGACACAGCTTTAAGACAGAGGGCACCACATGGAAGGTGTGAGAAGGAACTGGATTCTGCCAACAACCAGTGAGCTTGGAAGAGACCCCTGAGCCCCAGATGAAAACACTCCTGGGCCAGCACCTTGTTCTTGAAGCCCAGCGAGAGCTGGAGCAGAGAACCAACTACATCATGCCAGATTTCTGATGTACAGAAACTGAGACTTATGGGTGTGTTGCTTTAAGCCATGATTTTAAAAATCAAAATAATGCTAAAAGGCCCTGGGCTGGCTCATGCAAGGTGTGGATTCAAATTCTAGTTTTGCTGCCAACCCACTTTCTGAGCTTATGCCATATCACCTATCCCCTGAGTCTCTGTGCCAGGAGGAGGGGCATAGTAATATTTACCTCCTAGAATAGCATGAAGAGTCAAGGGAAAATGTGTTTGAAAGTACTTTGCCCACCATGAGGCCTGTTGTAAATGCAAGTTTTTACCATAAACCACCCCCCAGAAAAAGATTGTACAGATGTGCACTCTGCATTTTTCTCTCTGCATCCCCCATTCTAATTGAGCACAAAATCAGCCAAATGCTTGTGAACTATTCACGAATAAGCAATGTGAAGGGATTTTTTTGACTCTAAAAAGGTAACCTATTTCCTGAGGAAGTCATTCCTCCCTAACACACATTCACGAGCTTGAAATGTATTTCGGGGAACCCCCTCCCAGTTCTCTTTTCTCCTTTGGAACATGGTGGTACTAGTGGTAAAGAACCTTGCCTGCCAATGCAGCAGACATAAGAGATGCAGATTCGATCTCCGGGTTGGGACGATCCCCTGGAGGAGGGCATGGCAACCCACTTCAGTATGCTTGCCTGGAGAATCCCATGGACAGAGGATCCTGGCAGGCTACAGTCTATGGGGCCGCAGAGTGGATGTGACTGAAGTGACTCAGCAGCAGCATCCCAGTTCTTTTCTCCTTTGGAAAGTGTCCGGCTGCAAACTGGTCACTCAAACTCAGAGCCACAGAACACACTGTACACTGGCTCCCTCCCCGCCCCCTCCTAACAAAGAACACTTAGAAGCACTTTGACATTCCTGATCTCAACCTATCCTCCGAAGCCTGAGCTAAGACTGATGAAATGACACCATGTGATAAGCGGTTGGCCCCGCATCACACCATCAGTGAAGAGCAAAGCCAGGCTGGAACTGAAACCACTTATGACAAGGTGGGTGTCTGCCCCCGCAGCCCCACACTGCCAGGACTGGCAGAGGGCAGGGAGGTCAGATGATGTTGCCTGGGGGTTCTATGCCCGGGGTGACACAGATTGATCAATCCTCTCCTAGCTTTGTTCACGTGCCCTTGTGGTGCATAAGTCCTAGGACCAGGCTGGAATTTGGAACACACCACATGGGGCAGTGCATGGATTTCTGGATTTGTTTGCTTTTATTTAAACAAACTGGCTTGACTTCAAAAAAATTCAGCCAGGGCTGATGAATAATCAAAAGTCTCAAAACTCACCTCGAGAAAATCTTCATGTTCATTTTATTTAAATATGTTCAATAGCATAAATGTCAACCACTCATCCACTCCCCTCGAAAGAAAATATATCCCCTCATATCATGCCAGGTCACTAGGGAACCACGAGATAAAATGGCTAACATCAGACTTAATTTGCTGCTGCTGCTGCTGCTGCTAAGTCGCTTCAGTCGTGTCCGACTCAGTGAGACCTCAGAGATGGCAGCCCGCCAGGCTCTGCCACCCCTGGGATTCTCCAGGCAAGAGTACTGGAGTGGGTTGCCATTGCCTTCTCCACAGACTTAATCTGCTTCTCATCAAAAGCCTGAATCCTAGTTTTAATACACATAAAAAAAGAAAATTGACAAAACTGAAAGACAGACTTTATGCAGAAAATGAAATTCAAGGCACTTCTTTATATAGCTCTGAAATTCATTCATTTCTTTAGCCCTCCTTTTCTTGCTTTTGAAAGTGCCCGTCGACTGATTTATTTAATGCTAGGCTACAAATCCACTTTAGAGTACAAGTTAATAATGTTAATAGGGAAAGATCTGGATCTGCCTTAATCACTTCTGAGTCTCGATTGTAAACATTAAAAGGAACTGATGACAATGTACCTCGCATTTGTGGGGAAGAGGTAAACACTTTGGCTTTTGGAATAAGCACATGGACCCAGCTATGTAGTTCTAGTTCCCATATTAGCAAGTCAGATACATGCCATCGCGCTCTTTCTCTAAGGAATCACCGTTCACCTCCTGCCTCCTGCTCTTCTCCCCTCACTGAACCCCAAGCAGGAACGGGCTGATCTCAGGGGGTGGCCCTTTGCCCTAGGTATGCTGTCAGACACACAAAAACACAGACTCTAATAAATTCTCTTTAATAGTAAATTCCACTGATACAGATAATTGGAAGAAGAGGACACGCTCTTGGGACTCACAGACTTCAGAATAAATGCAAGCTCAGAATTACCAACTAATAAAGGAACATTAACATACTTCCAAGGAGTCTGCCATTGTTGTTGTTGTTGTTTTTTTTGGTCATACTACTTACAGGATCTCAATTCCCCAACCAGGGATTGAACCCAGACTACAGCAGTGAAAGCCCAGGATCCTAACCACTAGGACACCAGGGAGCTCCTCTGACATTCTTTTCCTAACTGCCACTTATCAATAGTATGACCCCTGACAGGACATGTACACAAACCATTGCTTTCTCTGTGAAGTACATCCAATATCTGCTCCATATTCTCAAAAGTCCTTTAGAAAGCATATGAAAAATATATAAATAAAACATACTGTAATTGCTATTAAATTATTCAAAGAAATTAATTTTTTTCTCATAATGTAGAACTGGATGCTATCTTTAGGGTCTAAAAAACTAGATTATCTAACAAATGAAAATAATTGAATTACAGGAAAACCTAATTATAATTCTCCTCCTCACTCACTCGATTCATAATTTACATTGCAATGAATTTGCTGGTTAGGGGATTAATTAAAATCTCTGCTGTAAAAAAAGGATTCATTCAATAATTCTTTGGGAATGCAAATTCAAGTTCAGCAAATAATGAGCACATTTTAAAAATGAAATAATGTTCACATTTTAGGAGACGATTAAGCAAATTATGAAATCATAACCCAAAAGTGTTTTTAGGTGATCTTATTGATGTCCTCCAAGCTGAATGTTTAGAAAATGAAATTTGAATTATAAGTCAATTGTAAACCTCTGTACTCAGGTATCGGGTGTGTGTGTGTGTGTGTGTGTGTGTGTGTGTGTGTGTGTGCGTTTAGTCACTCAGTCATGTCCAATTCTTTGTGACCCTATGGACTCTACTCCTCTTTCCTACTCCAGGGGATCTTCCCAACACAGGAATTGAACCCATGTCTCCTGCATCTCCTGCATTGGCAGATGGATCCTTTACCAACTTAGATATTGTATGAAAAGCAAATAACATTCAATAAAAAGGCATCAACACCAGTAGAGGAATGTGAGCTTCCAGTTTTACAGAAACACAAGTCCTAGTTGTTAACCAACTTCTGGCACTCAACTTCAGGCTAGTCCTGCCTTGAATACTAATCAAATGGAAATGACCTGAAGTTAACCCTCCACATGTAAACCCTTTCTTTAAAAAATTATAGCAAGGAAACACATTCTTCTAACAGAATTTTAGAAGGTTAGAAAAAGTGCACAGAGCCCAGCACAAATTTAACAGAACTAATAGCTTTGCTGCCTGGCAGCATTTTTTATCAGGATCATCAAAGACCTAAGTTATTTTGGTTATTTTTCTGGATAGTAATCAGTCTCTGTGCATTAGTAGTGTGGAATATCACACACACAACAAGAAAGTCTGCAACAGGAATCACAGAAATAGAAAACAGACTCATGAACACAATGAGGGAAGGAGAGAGTGGGATGAACTGAGAGAAGTATGGAAACATATACATTACCATATTTTAAACAGATAGCTAGTGGGAATTTGCTGTGTGACACAGTGCTCTGTGACAACCTAGAGGAGTGGGATGGGGGTTCAGGAAGGAGGGAGGGGACATATGTAGATGGGGGGGTGGGTTCAGGAAGGAGGGAGGGGACATATGTATACCTGTGGCTGATTTATGTTGATGTACGGCAGAGGCTTCTCTCATAGCTCAGTTGGTAAAGAATCTGCCTCCAATGCAGGAGACCCCGGGTTGATTCCTGGGTCGGGAAGATCCCCTGAAGAAGGGATAGGCTACCCACTCCATTATTCTCGGGCTTCCCTTGTGGCTCAGCTGGTAAAGAATCCACCCACAATGTGGGAGACCTGGGTTCAATCCCTGGGTTGGGAAGATCCTCTAGAGAAGGGAATGGCTACCCACTCCAGTATACTGGCCTGGAGAATTCCATGGACATGGTCCATGGAGTCACAAAGAGTTGGACACGACTGAGTGACTTTCACTTTCACAATGGCAGAGGCCAACACAATATTGTAAAGCCATGTTCCTCCAATAAAATTTTTAAAAAAGTCTTCAGTGAGTGAAGGCATCACACTTGCTCTTACTTCTTTTAAGAAACAAGGTAACAAGAGTTACTTCCACATATGAAATTACAGAAGTTGCTTTTTTGAATTCCAAACTTGAGATTTAATAGTGACCCGGTTGGCTCCTTCACGGTAAAACTGAATGTGTCTAGAACTACATACCATAACAAAAAATAACACATTTGATTTCCTGCTCCACATTTATTGGGGCCAGAGAGGCCAGGTGTTTTCCTTTCAGATACTTGGAAAAATATAACACAACAGCAATTTCTTAAATACAGAACAAAACTTTCTGGATCATGAATCAACAGAGATGTAATAGCTTATAGATATCCACTGTAACAGTTTCATAAAATGTCATTCATCTAAGGCATTCGGAAACTCTTTCAAACCACACATATACACATATTCTATATACATGAAGGTATCCATTCATGAACAGTTTTTTAGAAGCACTGTGTACGGAAGGCTAAAGTAATACACATTTAGATTCTATATACTTTTTAAGAGACAATTTGGGGTTCTAAGAAACAGTGATTAACATTCAAACCAACATAGATTTTCAAACCTGAATAGGTAAGATTTTTGTGATGCCAGCTACAAGAAAATCTGTACTGTGAATTGTTTGTTTTTTTGAAGGCCTCTTGCAAACTAGAGATTTCAAGCCAGGAGTAAACATTCATGGCATGAACAAACAACATGCCTAAGGCTCCAAAATTTCCTTCCATATGGTTTTCTTCTTCACCTCCCTACCTCACCTGGATGTTAAGTTATTCCTTCCAGATGACAATGTGGTGAAGGATTTTTTGAATTTCTGTTTCAAATGGACTACACACCTCCAAACACAGCGATTTTTGCCACGACATCCAAATATCATTAAATAGACCCATATTTCTTCCTAGGACAGACAGAGAATCACTAGGAAAGGACAGAGCTGACAAACAGGAAGGAGACAAGGTTCAACCCTTTCTCTGGCCAGTTATGCAAAACGAAAGCATCAGTCTGTTATCAAAGTTGTCAGCTTTCCCCATTATAAACACAATCTCTAGACTGCCTTGCAGCTTGCCCTCTGATGCACCAGAGATATATTTGGGTTAACCAACCAACCTGTTCCTGTTGATTCAGACAATCCCCCACAACCCAAACCGTTGCGCGATTTAAGGAAGAAGTCCCCAATTTTCAGGCACTTTTCAACATTTAAAAACTTAAATCCAGTTATTTCAAATCTGTTGGACAAACACTCCCCACTCCCCACAAAAAAGTAAGCTAATTCTTTCATAGTATTTCTGTGAAAGGACATATTCCTTCAATTTGCCAAGGAAACAGCATTAATGCTTTCTTCCTCCTTTTCTGCAAATTCCAGAGCTCTGCTTCTGATAACGTAGCACTTTAGGTTACAAGAAATCAGCCCCTGTTTAAAGATTCTTCGTGGATCCAAGCTGGAGAGTATATTCATGTGGGGGAGTACATTGCCACGACTGACATTCTTGATACAAAAATTCAATTTCAGTTGAGTCCCTGTGATCCCCTGAGCAGCTGAAAATGCCCTGTACTATAATGAGGCAGTGTAAAACAAAAAAGTATTCAAATCTTTGTCCATTTATATTTATACTGGTACAAAACACAGTGATAGAAGAAGATACTGATTTTTTTTTTCTGAAGTATTTATAGTTTCAAAGGAAAATAAAGACACTATTGAGAAATCTCTAATGAATGATTAAAAATAGTTTGGGGTGGGTTGCCATTCAAAAGTTTTCCCAGAGTTCTCATCTGTGTTCTATACAACCTGTAAATAAAATGTACACAACCAACAGATGTATTATACATACATTAGATATCAATATGTACTTGTGAATTAAAGTTCCTTAATATACACATCCCCACTTAGAATACAATCCATTACATAGGCAAAGCATCATTCTGTAATAACAGGTCAGGGATAGCAGCAATACGATAGTCTAGTTATCCAGTGACCTCAGAAAATATCCTAGGTCCTGATGTGATACTCCAAGCTTCAGAAAGAGCCACCCACTAATATTTAATACTGTTCTCATGAAGTACCAGGCTACTTTGCTAATGGCAATTATAGTAAAAGGTACTGTCTTTTCAAAACTCGTTTCTTCAAAATCTGACTGGATGGTACAACAGGAAAAATAAGCCACCATGAGGCGATACAAACACAAAGTGTTAAAGACATAGAAAGTATGGGCATCTTGTTTCTCAGATATTTTTTGCTGTCTATCAGTGCCCTGAACACACAAAAGGTACTCAGATCACCCGAACAGATGCTGAAAGAGCAGAGCTTTGCTGGGAAGAGGGCTGCTCTGAACTGTGTTCCAAAATACACAAATAATTTGATTATCAATCTGTGTTTTACAAACTGACATGGCACATCATACTGAGTACTGCTTTAAGAGTTATGAGTCGAAACCTTTGGGTAACTTAATGCACTTGTAACCAAAATTTACATATATAATATGCAAAAAAATTAGGTTGATTTATAATAAACCATATTAGTCCCAGAAGACAGAATGGGTTTCAAGTAAACACATATTTTGTGTGTACTATTGGAGATATCCATTCATGCCCAATGGATTCAAACTTTAGTTAAGCGGCAAGTTACATAGATTCTGGATATATCTATGACTTTAATATTCACTCTTGGTGTGTACTTGTAGGTCCAATTCTAAATCTGTTGGGCACATGAACAGAGAGCTCAAGAAAGGTCCCTGATACCTATGATCACGATTTTGAATCTCTGCCACTGTACCCAAACTTCATATTAAACAATCCTGCAGACCACCGCTGCCGGCAAAGTAGATCACCCGAGGGAGAGATGCTAAATCAGACCAGATGGTTTCACCTGCTGCAGCCCTTTTCCTGGGAAGGGCCAACTCCCTTGGCATAGCAGTCTCTCTGGCTTGAAGCTGAGATCACACAAGAGAAACCTATTGTGTTTCTGCCAAGTTACTGGCGAAATCAGCACACCCAGTAACCGGCAGAACCACCATATCAACTCCCAAGATAAGCGGCCCTCTTGTAATTCTCATGAGAATAACAATTCTTACAAGAATTTCCCCTTAAACAGTCTATTCTTCCCCTCCTACAGGAGGTTTTCCTCATGCTTCTTGTGACGGTCAAATCAACCCAGGACAGACTCTGGCTTCTCAGTAAGAGTGTGTGTCGTGATGGTTGGCAGCACATTTATTATACCGAGTGTTCATTCAGGCTTCACAGATTTGGTTGGAAGTTGAACAGTCCACTGGGGAAGCCTTTGAATGATAACATGATGATGCGTTAGTTTCTCCTCATCAACCCAGAGCTTCTCAACACACTCCACAGACACAGTCTGGACTGTTGAACCCAGGCTCTCTTTACACAGGAACACACACATGAGTGCTTGGCCTTTATGGGTGCCAAAGGTGGGCAGGCGAGTTCAAAGTCTGGACACAGAGGCACTTCCAAAGTTTGGCAGGGAGGAGGAGGGGAGTTCATTAAGTGGGGCTTTATCACTGCAGTCTTGTGTAACCCAGACACCTGCGGCACATGGACACAAACTGAGATCTTTAGGTTGTGGATGGGTCGTGCTTTTTCTTCTTGCCCCGGCAGGACTTGCAGACACAGCAGATGATGCACGGGGAAGCCAGAAGCAGCAAGGGCGAAGTCACCAAGGCGATGATGCCCAACCCCACGAGAATCCCGACCACCTGGGAATGTAAAAGAAAAGCCTATTTCAGCACGTCAGTCTTCCTGTGTATATACTCCACCGTCAGCTGCGGACTGTTCTTGCCCCCTGCCAAAATTGCATAGATTGAAACTCTAATCTCTAAGAGGAGGAGGATGTGTGGAAATGGGAACCTTGGTAAGTAATTAGGATATGAAGGTAGAGTCCTCATGACAGGATTAGCGCCCTTATAAGAAGACGCACAAGAGAGCTGGTTTCTTCTCTACTCTCTGCCATGTGAGGACACAATGAGAAGAACGCCATCTATAAGCCACAACGAGTGTTCTCATCACAACCCAACAACACTGGCACCGGAATCTCAGACTTTCAGTCTTTAGAACCGTAAGAAATAAATTTGTGGTTTGAGTCTTCCATGCTATGGTCATTTGTTACAGCGGCTTGAACTAAGACACCATCTCAGGCACATGAAGCAGTTACAATTATGAGACCTTGCATCCAGTGTCCAGCAATGGTCTAAACTGGATATAAACCAGGGAGATGGCAAGGACAAACCAAATGCTAACAGGCTCTGGCGCAAGCTCAGTGGGATCACGAACTGTTGGTGTTGGCGGCCTTTCTACTTGTTTCCTCAACAGTCTCAGAGGAAATGTTAACATCCTCAGAGGGATGTTAATAATGGCTACTAGGCTATGAACACCAACTTCCTCAAAAGGAACATGAAAAACTCTTAAAAATAAATCAGGACTCCCTTTGAACCTGCCATGTAAACACACAACAGTATGTACAGAGGTTTCCAAGCCCCAACACAGCTCATGGGATTTTAAGACCTCTGCCTTTCATAGCAAACATGCCTCAAAGGGCTCTAGGGAATTCACTCTACCAGATTTTTTCAGGAGGAATGAGCTTTCGGCTTTGCCCTTATTCTGCTGGAGTTTTTTCCATAAGGTACTAACAGAAAAACCTGAACGAACTTTTGGGCCAATCTGATTCTTGTCTTTCTGTCACCCTGACTCTCCACTTCTCTAGGAGACTGGGCTCACGGATTAACTTCACGGCCAGAAGTTCCCCAGAACCTCTCAGGCTTGGATGCGTAAGAAGGGAACAGAGGGGGCTTTTCAACCCATTCAAAGCCTGGCTTCTCTTATGCTCCCTCTAAGGTCAGGGTACCTGCGTTCGGTTCCACATCACTGAGGCTCTCGAGTGGCCGAGCTTATTCCTACACGGCCCTCTGTCATAGTGTCTGAGGAAAATGTCATTCTGAAAACAAAGACAAAGGTTTTGGTAAACACACAGTTTTTGAATGTAAAGATGGGTACTGAGCCCATCAAATCACCTCAGTGGATAAAATTAATGATGGCCTCTAAGAACTCCCGAGTGACAATTCTTAGATGATAGCAGTTTTATAAATCATTGCATGAAAACACATTATAGTCCCCGAGACTCTTTATTGATTCTAAATAAGATTAACAACCTGACTGATTATCTTTGAAAGGTAACTCTAGTAGAAGTGCAGTATGGAATGAAAGGACCTTGAAGGAGACAGCTAAAAGGCTGTCTTCTTTTTAACACGCCAGTGGCTGAGACAGACAAGAGGTTAAATACAGTCATGCAGAATTATGTAGGTAACTAACGGGATGGGGAACCAGGGAGAAGAAACCCCAGATGAGGAAGAAGCACTGGGTAGGAGGCAGGGACTTTGATGAGGGAAGGGATCACACAGAGAAGGATTTTGTTGGGAAGACGACGGCCACAGTTTGGACGTGTTGAACTTGAGACATGCAAGCAGTGCTGTTCAAAAGGCAGCTGATTACACAGATATGGATTTCTGGGAAGAAGACTTGGGAAACAGTGTCCTTGGGCCAAAGAATCCACAGAAGTAGATAAGACTACCCAGGGAGAGGGTATAGAACACACATATTTAAGAGCAGGCCAAGGGGAATACCTGTCTCCCTAACCAATACGGATCTTCTCTTGCCCTTAGCACTTCTGTTTCTCAGGGATTCAGACTTGAACTGGAATATACAACATTGTTCTCTGGCTCTCTGAGCTTTGAAGGACACCACTGGTTTTCCTGGGTCAACCAGCTCATGACAGTTGCTCATGGGAGTTCTCAGCCTCCATTATTACCATGTGAAAAAATCCCTTATGCTAAATCCCCAGGAATCAATCTATCTATCTACCCACCTATCTATTCTACTGGTTCTGTCTCTCCGGATAACTTTGACTAATAAAGTGACTATTCTACATGAATTCGGGAGAAAACAAAAGAGTACACCAAGGAAGAACCTGGAAAGGAAATTGACCATTGGCCAGAAAGGAAATCAGAGGAGATGGTCTCACTGGAACGGAGGTGATCAAGATGTCAAAGGCAGCAGAGAATCCAGGTAAGGTGAGGGCTAAAGTATCCATTGGATTTTACCCAAAAGGAATCTGTCAAGGCCTTGAGAAAACACAGTCATTATCTGGCGATCTGAGTCACTGCAATGACTGGAGTGTCAACAGCTAGAGGTGATTACTCAAAAGAGCTTGGCTCTTTTGAGGCTTGGCTTCTAAAGGAAGGAGAGAAACAGAACGGCAGCAAGGGAAAGCTGCAGGCTTGAGAAAAGTGTTACTTGTTTTTAAATGAGACATAACTGAGTCCGTGGGTAGGTTAGAGAGCAGGGAATGGAAGCTGAAGTCATAGGAGAGAGAAGATAGACCCGAAGGGGATAAGTCTCTGAGGATCCCAAAGCAGAGGATAAAGACCATCTTATCCTCTGAAACAGTGGAGATGAGAATCAAGGTGGGAAAAAACCCAACTCCCCACAGCAAAACTCAAAACCACTCTTTTTGGTGTTGGTCTCAGGCTTGGCTTGTGGACAATCCCCCTTCCCCTAGACCGACACTCTAAAACTTCCCTATAAACAAAGACCAACACCATCATCTGACATGGAACACTTGGCTACAGAAACGCATCGTGACCCCCAAGCCAACAGTCCCTGGCTAAAATCCAAGAAAATGAGACCTCAAAACACAATGACCAGACGATGCTGTATATCTAGCAACCTCATGTCTATACCATTTCACCTCGAGCACCAGAACAGTCCCAGTGACAACACTGTGTTCTCTGCAACACCACACCCAGCACACATTTCAGCCAAAGGATGGAGCGATCTGGCCCACATATTTATTCCCCTAGGCTCTTGCCTCCTAAAGAGAACCTCATGGGCTCAACCTCCTCGTGGATGTGAATCCTATTAATATGCTGGTTAAACCTGAAGGGGAAAAAAAGGGATTTGTTTCATTTGTAAAGCATGAGGGGTACACAATCAGGAGTCATACCCTCATCCGGAGTATCACTCGTCTGGAATTAGGAGATGTCTCAAATATCAAACATTATTATAATTAAAACTTAATTGTAATTCAAGGGGTTATAATAAATCACATTTTTTAATGGAATGAACACCTGTCTGTCAACCTGAGTCATGGAGATTCTAGAGTCTAAAAGGTCAAATTTCTCCTCCCCAACGCATATGCCTTCCTGAAACCCTGACATCAAGCTGATTAAGATTCTTACTCATAGATGTCAGCCTACATAACTTACCTAATTTTTAGTTAAAAACCAGGCATGTGGTGGCCAGCATGCAGGCCATGCTAACTGCACTCACTGCTGCTGCTGCTGCTGCTAAGTCACTTCAGTCGTGTCCGACTCTGTGCGACCCCATAGACGGCAGCCCACCAGGCTCCTCTGTCCCTGGGATTCTCCAGGCAAGGACACTGGAGTGGGTTGTCATTTCCTTCTCCAATGCATGAAAGTGACAAGTGAAAGTGAAGTCATTCAGTCGTGTCTGACTCTTAGCGACCCCATGGACTGCAGCCTACCAGGCTCCTCTGTCCATGGGATTTTCCAGGCAAGAGTACTGGAGTAGAGTGCCATTGCCTTCTCCAACTGCACTCACTGAGTATGTATAATACTAAAGATCAACACAAATTGAATTGAAGCAAACAAAGCAATTAAAGGGTTTCCCTTGTGGCTCAGCTGGTAAAGAATCCACCCGCAATGCAGGAGACCTGGGTTCAATCCCTGAGTTGGGAAGATTCCCTGGAGGAGAGAAAGGCTACCCACTCCAATATTCTGGCCTGGAGAATTCCATGGACTGTATAGTCCATGGGGCACAAAGAGTCAAACACAACTGAGAGACTTTCAAGCAATTAAGACAAAAAATTGCGAAAAGAATAGCCACCCATCCAACCATGACTGAGGGCTTACACCGATATGAACATATTTTAAAGGTCCAAATTGCCAAAACAGGGAATAACTATAAACAAACTGCCAAAATAGGGGATATCTAAAGGGAACATGTCACCACAAACTGTAAAACACTAGAATTGAAAACAACAGAATTCTCACCAATTCTTCACATTACCTTTTAACTCTGAGGTTTCCATTAGCCTCAGCACTGGACTGAATGGAACTGGACCTGAACTTGAGAAGACATACCTCACAAACAGCGGGGAAAAGAACAATTAGAGCAGATCCCTATGTGAGAAGGGAACCCTGGGAGAGCAGTAACAATCTTGCTGTCACACTCATGAACGAAATAGTAATTAAGAGATGCTACCCATCCAAATGGCTTTTCTCCTTAAATTAAAGAAGAAAAAAGCAATCTAATTGTGACAGGCAGAATAACTGATCCCCTAAAAACGTGCCGTGCTATGCTCAGTTGCTCAGTCGTGTTCTTTGCAACCTCATGGGCTGTAGCCCAGGCTCTTCTGTCCATGGAATTTTCCAGGCAAGAACACTGGAGTGGGTTACTATTTCCTACTCAGTGGATCTCCCCTAAAGATGCCAATGGTCTATTCCCCAAAACATGTGAATGTGTTACCTTACATGGCCGAAGGGATTTTGCAAGTGTGATTAAAGACCTTGAGATGGGTGGCGGGGGTGGGGGGGGGCGGTGATTAGCCCTTATTATCCAGAAGGGCACGATCTAATTACATGGGTCCTCAAAGACAGAGACGTTTTCTCCCTCAGTCAGAGGGAATGGCTCTGGAAGCTAAGACTATGGAAGAAGGCTCAGGAAGATGTGATGCTGTTGCCTCTAAAGATGGAAAAAGGGGCCATAGCCAAGGAATGTAGGCAGCCTCTAGAAGCTGAAATAAACAAAGAAATAGATCCTCTCCAAGAGTCACCAGAAAGAACACAGTCCCAAGACAACTTGATTTTCATCCAGGGAGACCCATGTCAGATGACCAATGGACGGAACTAATGATAATACATCTGTGTTGCTTTAGGCCACAAGTCTGTGGTAACTCGTTACAAGAGCAAAATCAAACTACTACGCTAATGATCCTTTATACAACAGAATGAGACAATGCCCCCAAAGCTGGAAATGTCCCTAAAACAAAAGTTTGCCTTTAAAGGTAGGACGACACACTTAAAGTAATCAGAGACGTGCATGTGAAATAGCAGACTCAGGATGTTTCATTAAGGAAAAATAACTTTCTCTGAAGTCCATCAGGTATGGGCTGTCGCATAGACACAGGACGGAGGAGGATACACGGGGAGACCCTTCTGGGCTGCACTTACGTCCAGGTTCTGAAGGCAGTACCAGCAAAATGTGTGTTTGCAGTTCTTACACATCATCTGAGCACAGCCTTCGTTGCGCTCAATATAAACCCGGCACACTGGGCACTGCTTAATGGGGGCTTCTGCCTCCGTCCCAAAGAGGGTCCTAGAAAAGAAATGAATGAGAAATTATAGTTTAAGGATCAAGAATGCTGAGTGATTTTAAAAATCAAGGACCACCAATCAGAGCTATGGGTAAAGTGGGCTGAATATAATTAAACAGCCAAATGATGCTCTTCTAGACTCAACTTTGTGGTCATCCACTGAATTCTCAGGGCTCCTGATAAGTAGGGAGTGAACTCGTTGCTGTCTGTACTTAACTTCATGTCCCAGGAACAGGGTGGGGGTAAAAACAGGCGCAGTGCAGATTATTCCTTGTTCAGATAAAACAAAGAACCTTAATTTATTTATCTTTAGCTTTGAGTGAATTACATAATTGTATTTTCCATAGCTGATTGAATCCATTGTTTTGCCAAATTAGTCTTTCCTTCTCTGAGCACACGCTGTCTGACTAAAAAGTACAAGAAGTCTGCCAGGCGGTGGAAAAACCAGCTCAGGACCCAATAGGGGCAGAGATCGTCTATACAACGATCTGTGCAAAAAAACAAACGGATGGGGATGGGAGGGAGTCAGTCATCAATACTGTCAAATAAATGCCCTATATCACTGAAAAGACCTGCTTCGGATAGATGAACAGGCCAGCAAAGCTTACAGGCCCAAGGAGCAGAGAAAATAAGTAGAACTGAGGTGGAGGGTGGCCTGCGTGAGCCAGGCCTGGATTGCATTTTAGCTACTATTCATCAAAACCACCACTCAGCACATGAAGACATCAGGTTCACAAAGTGTGGTCAAACCTATGATTGGATTCCATGCTCATAATAACCCTATAAAGCAGTGAGACAGCCACCATTTTCATTCCTCCCATTTTCTTTTTTTTTTTAATAGAGCAATAGACTTCAATCCCTGGGTTGGGAAGATCCCCTGAAGAAGGGAACGGCTACCCACTCCAGTATTCTGGCCTGGAGAATTCCACGGACTATATAGTCCATGGGGTCTCAAAGAGTCGGACACGACTGAGTGACTTTCACTTTTTCATTTTCAGACTCATAGAGGCTGAGTGACTTGCATAAAGTCACAAAGATACCAGCGGCAATGTCAGAACTCTGTCTCTCCTCTGGGATCTTCACACTGTCTTGTGATTCCTGGAGACCTGGCTGGGTGGCAGTGAAAATGTGCCTGGTCCTGGTTAAGTGGGCACATGCCTGCCACATGCGCTAGCTCTTTTTCTCCCCTTGATGTGTTTGCTCTGCGACTCAAACACAGCGTCACACCAAGGAGCATTTCTGTTCCTGGAGAATGGCCCTCCATTCTTCAAGGATGCTGAGTGATTAAGCCAACTGGCCAACACTGTTATTTCTGTTCTTGCTGATGCAAAACAGCCGTAGCCTCAAGCAAAGCAAGGGATCAAACACAAAGTTCTCTCACTCTGGGCTTTGCTGCTGCCATAAATAAATACCCTCTGTTCTGCAAGGTACAGAGTGAATTGCTTCTCATCATAGCAAATTCTCAACCTCACTATTGTTTTTTTTTTTTTCAGAGCATAAAATATCGAAAGATAAGCTCTTTTCCTTTAGTAAGCATGAATTTTAGCAGTATACTACCCTGAAGGGCTGTTGTTTCTATTGCTATTTCTTTTAATATGACTGGCTCACCCCATGAGCTGGCAATTGAGTCAGCTAAGAAAATCATTTCTTCACCTCTTCACAAGCAAGAATGAGGTGTATTAATTGTAGGCAGTTATGGTACCTAAGCAAATGGCTGTGGACAAAAGCTATGACTTCCTACATACAGAGAACCAGGGGACCATAGCCTCCTACCTAAAGAGAAATCAAAACACATAGAGACTAACTCTAATGTACCTGGAAGGTTGTTCGGGGGTAATTAACTAAAATCCCTTTAGACCTGCTGATTTGGTGATTCTTAGTTAATAATGTACCCATTCTGAGACACTTCTCGGGAAAGCCTTGCAGGTAAAGAACTCCTAGACATTTCATCACAATATGGCTCTTTCTCCAAGCAACAGATTTCTAGGAACACAGGTGAATGATCCCAAAGATCAAGGTTCCTTCCTTACCCATTCTCTGTTGGCAGGATGCCGGGCTGACTGTCCCTGCAGGAGACTTCTGCATGCCAAGCATCCTTGCAGCACGAGCAGAACTTCAGGTGGCAGGAAGGGCACTCCACCAGCACAGGCTGTCCTGGGTCACTTGTTGCGACGGGGCACACTGTCTGACAGTCTGCGACGGGACACCACGTTCTGCAGGGGTCCAGGTGGACTTCTAAAGAGGAAAGAAAGAAAACACAATGGTCTATCTGTCTTCCATTCAAGCTTGAGCTTTCCTTTCTGCCTTCTGTTGATTCTTTTTTATAGGTCAACATTCATAGATGCTCAGTACAAACAAGGGCAATGATTTCTATCAGAGGTCTTCACAGTGGATCCAGAACCATTCTATATCACAGGTCATTTAAAAGTGTGATGATAAAGGAGGGAAAGAAAGGGAAAATTAAGACATATTACATTTAAAGTTTGGAGGAGGAAATGGCAACCCGCTCCAGTATTCTCGCCTGAAAAAATCCCATGGACAGAGGAGCCTGGCAGGCCCCAGTCCACGGGGTCGCCAAAGATCAGACACGACTGGGTGACTAAGCGCCATACTGAAAGGTTAGAGTGGATCCAGACCTGTACAGTGGATCCAGGTCACCCAGCCCTGCCCTACTTCTCAAAGTAGGTGCTCATGGAATAGGTCATCATTGCCCTTATGAA
The DNA here is from genome assembly GCF_042477335.2 of Ovis canadensis. Taxonomy (NCBI): domain Eukaryota; kingdom Metazoa; phylum Chordata; class Mammalia; order Artiodactyla; family Bovidae; genus Ovis; species Ovis canadensis. The sequence goes on from NC_091264.1 coordinate 53,721,096, forward strand.
CAAGAGAAGGAGCCTTCTCACTAATCAAAACACACAACTTTTTCAGAATATTTCTAACAGTTCAGCACTCTAAACAGGCAAACATCTCAAGTCTCTTCCTCAATTATTTTGGGTACTATCTTGGAGGAAAATAAGGACATGAGGAACCAACCAAAGCAAAAGAAAAAAAGTTCATAAAAGATTTTGTCCTTTCAGGCACTGAGAGATAGGTAGTGAGGCTGCTTCTGTTGTTTAGAGAGAAATTAAAGAAGAGCCAAACAGGGTAGTGATGAAACAGTGTCTAGTGAGGCTCAGCCAAGAAGTCAGATTCGCTGTCAGTCTGGATCTTCTGCTGCCCTGGCAATGTGCTACTGAGGGACAGTTTGTAAAAGACCCACACATTCTAGAAACAGAGGGTAGGGACCTCCACAGGCCATAAAATGATCACACACTACATTGGCTAGACCCCTGTGGCATGCGGAAAAGAAAGTAAGGTTTGTGGGTGGACAACTGTCTTCCTGTGTGAGTGTTTACAAATCTTATTCCACCTTCCATTTTCTAGTCAATAACAGTCCATATTCTTGTCACATAACATAAACTTTCGGTGGAAAATATCATGTGGGAAATGATGTAAGAAGCAGAGGAGCCCGTTTTTCTCTGAACTAGCATATTTTGCAAATTTTGAACTGGTGAGATTCTAGTTTCAAATCACTTAAGGCTTGTGATTCTTGGAATTTCCATGAGAACACAAACAAATCCAAAGAGTAGTGCAAAAATGAAATGAAGGTATTAAGTAGGAGCTTAATGTTTAAGGTAATACTCTTACAAATTCAGTATGGAGGGAAAAAGACTGAAATCCTCTAGGAAACACTGTCTCCAATAATATTTCCTCAGAAAATGCAACAATTGGACCCATGCTTATTACAGGTTTTCATTCAAAAATAACATCCTTAAATATATCTTCTTATCCAATAATTCTGGAGGGCAGGAGTTGGAAAATGATAGGTCAGGTGAAATCAGAAAAAAGAAGAACCCTAAGGTTAACACATCTTCAGACTCTAAGAGGAATGAACCCCTCTAAGATCCCTAATATTTGAGGACAGGCTGATGAGAAAGTCAAGGGGACACTGATACACATATGGCTCCAAGATCTTGAACTTTGATTTCCACACCATTTATATATTTTTTTCTCCAAACTCTTTACTACTTCACAAACACAAAGCCCAAAGAAATGAAGTCTGATATGTAACTTAGCACTCAGGATTCCCACATTAAATATCTACTTACCATTCCAAATCATAGGTCTTCCAAAAGTTTGATGACAAAGGAGGGTGAGGAAAGGAAAATTAAGACATATTATTGGGCTTCTCTGGTGACTCAGACAGTAAAGAATCTGCCTGCAATGCAGAAGACCCAGGTTAGATTCCTGGGTTGGGAAGATCCCCTGGAGGAGAAACGGCTACCCACTCCAGTACTCTGGCCTGGAGAATTCCATGGACAGAGGAACCTGGTGGGCTACAGTCCATGGGCTCACCAAGAGTCGAACACAACTGAGTGACTAATACTTTCACTTTCATAAAGTTTAGAGCATCTCTAGTTAGAACTGGACATAGAACAACAGATTGGTTCCAAATAGGAAAAGGAGTACGTCAAGGTTATATATTGTCACCCTGCTTATTTAACTTCTATGCAGAGTACCTCATGAGAAACCCTGGGCTGGAAGAAGCACAAGCTGGAATCAAGATTGCCAGGAGAAATATCAATAACCTCAGATATGCAGATGACACCACCCTTATGGCAGAAAGTGAAGAAGGACTAAAAAGCCTCTTGATGAAAGTGAAAGAGGAGAATAAAAAAAGTTGGCTTAAAGCTCAACATTCAGAAGACTAAGATCATAGCATCTGGTCCCATCACTTCATGGCAAATAGATGGGGAAACAGTGGAAACAGTGTCAGACTTTATTTTTCTGGGCTCCAAAATCACTGCAGATGGTGACTACAGCCATGAAATTAAAAGACGCTTACTCCTTGGAAGGAACTTATGACTAACCTAGATAGCATATTGAAAAGCAGAGACATTACTTTGCCAACAAAGGTCTGTCTAGTCAAGGCTACGGTTTTTCCAGTGGTCATGTACGGATGTGAGAGTTGGACTAAAGAGAAAGCTGAGCACTGAAGAATTGATGCTTTTGAACTGTGATGTTGGAGAAGACTCTTGAGAGTCCCTTGGACTGCAAGGAGATCCAACCAGTCCATCCTAAAGGAGATCAGTCCTGGGTGTTCATTGGAAGGACTGATGCTGAAGCTGAAACTCCAGTACTTTGGCCACCTGATGTGAAGAGCTGACTTATTTGAAAAGACTCTGCTGCTGGGAAAGAGTGAGGGCAGGAGAAGAAGGGGACGACAGAGGACGAGATGATTGGATGGCATCACCGACTCGATGGACATGGGTCTGGGTGGACTCCGGGAGCTGGTGATGGACAGGGAGGCCTGGCATGCTGGGTTCATGGGGTCGCAAAGCATCAAACATGACTGAGCAACTGAACTGAACTGACTGATCACCTTAAAAGGTTCAACTGGGCAACTTGTCTTCAAAGCTCTAATCAATTAAAATTATTTGGCAGATGTTCTGACTTGTTTCTACCAACTTACTATGTTAGGTATCTGGGTGGCATGACAGAAGCAGAAACAATAAATAGAGGAGCAATTAAGATTTAACAAACTCCTATTAACAAAAGGGCCTCGGTATACAGTGCAGCTACAACACACAGTCCAGCACGAAAGAGCAAGAGCAGGTACTTCCCTGGTGGTCCAGCGGTTAAGACTTCGCCTTCCAATGCAGGAGGTGTGGGTTTGATCCCTAATGGGGGAGCTAAGATCCTACATGCCTTATGGCCAAAAAAACCCAGACATTAAACAGCAACAGTATTGTAACAAATTCAATAAAAAGACTTTTAAAATGTCCATATCAAAAAAAAAGAAAAAATGTCTCTAAAGAAAGAAGCAAGGGGAGAGTCGGAGCCACAGAAAATAGCGATAACTGACAGTGTTAAGGCGCTATATTGTTCAGCCCTGCATTGAGCTATTTCCAGAGAAAAGACACAACTCTCCAGAGATAGACATTTGTCTAGGGCACCTCTGAGTCTCTTGGAGAAGAGCATCCCACAATGGGACGGGGATCTGCACGTACCAGTCTGGCCAGGTTACACTGAAAGGGTACCTGAGTGCAACCCACCACCTGCCCTTCAGATGGTCCTTCAGCTGGACTCCCAGAAGAGCAGCAACGATAGAGAAAAGTCAGTAGAAGCTAAAAGGGCTGTTTTGCTTTTTTAAAAATTATTATAATTCCAATACGAGCTTCATTTTGCTTCACATACCTTGCGGTTCAAATAGGCCCGAGAAGCCAGGCTAGTAGAAAAGAGAAAAACGCTGAAGAAGCATCAGACATTGGCAGCCCTGGCAGCTAACAGGACTTCCCAGAACCCAAGCCAAAAAGGAACAGATTAATGGGCAGCAGGTGGTGGCCAAAGCACTGTCACGTGAGGAAACACCGTCTTCCCTCCCTTTCTCCTCCACACCAATTATCTGAGGGGAGTCTGAAGGGAAGGAGAGCCCCCAGGGCTAATGCAGGACTTTCTAAAACACTTTATTACTACTACTATGAGTGCAGTTCTACCTCCTGGCTTTTGGCTCAGGAAACACAGTTAGTATGCAGATAAACAAAATGCACATTATCCAAAACATTTAAGGTTCAGTTTCTTCCTCCTTCCAATTTCTATTCCAAAGATAGGAGAAAAAAAAAAAAAAGGAACTGATGCATATTCAACTAATTTCTTCTGTATCAGCAGTAATGAAAGCTTTCTGTAGCTTTGAGATGAACCAAAGCTCAGAAATCTAGAAAAAGAGAATAGTGCCTCCAATACGTTAATATGAACATGATTTAAAAGTGATTGAGAGTAGCAGACTCACAGCAGAGACAGATGAAGTCATAGACGAACTGGAATTTACTTATGAAAATTAGAATTGATTACTGAAGTAAAGCCTCAGGACTATTTGATCTTCAGATTCTGCTTGCTCATGTAAATTACGCAAGGCAGGAAATGCTATTTAAAACTATTTTGTACTTCTGTACTCTGACAATTATTAGGACATAAAAACATTCCAAGAAAATAAAACTGCCATGAAACCTAAAGACCACGTCTGACCCCAGTAATTGTTTTTAGTTTTCAAAAACTAAATTTCAGACCCTCAGATTTCCCACCTAGAACTAGATATGTGAAGCTTGCTTTTCATTTGGTTGTATATTCTCTCAGCTGACACGAGTGGTTTTTCTGCCATCTTCTACTACCGTGAGGCTGTGCCAAAAAAGACATGGTATGAAATTTTATTATTGTGGGAAACACTATGCACTCAAGCTAATTTAATTATCAGCTGAGATAAATCAAACTGTTTTAACTTTTATGACCCACTGCATTTTTAATTATGCCAAAATTAATTTGCTTTCTGCTATCACAAAGAACAAAGGTCTTCTGCAGATAGTTAAAATGCAATTAAACTAAACTGATTGGAATTAACATCTGCCACAGTAAATATACCCAAACAGAGGTGGCCAACAGCAGAAGAGTTGTTTTCAAGATAACTGATGAGAACAACAGAATTTCAAACTTGGAAACAACTTCTGAGGTTATCTAGTCTAAAGCCGTTAAACTGAGACCAACAGAAATTAGAAGTTTGCATAACACATGCTAGTGAGTATATGACGGGATCAGGCCTTTTTTACTCCAAGAATGTAATTATTTATGTAAAAACAAACTCATACTATTAAATAGATTTTAATCCCTCCATCGCTTTAATCTTTGAAGCAACAACTTCAAATGCTCCATCTCAGCAAGTCATGATCTCCTTGGAGGTGAATTCATGCTTTCAGTAAGAATATACTGTGTGAAGGAAACTGCTATGATAGGTGGGGTAAGAAATTTACCTTGATTATCAAGCTTTTATACAGTGCTATAGAAACTAGGACAAATAAGCATGGAAACACACGGAAAAAGATTTGAATTAAGATGAAAACAAAGTGATATAATTGTGTACTCAATCCAAGGTATGATCTGGATTCCGGAAGATGCTTTCTTAGTTTAGTTCAGAAAAAAACTGGGGACAAGATTTGGAGGTGGCAGTAACAGTAATGAAGAATAACAATAAAGGCAGTAATAATATATTGAAAGCACACTGTGATATACACAGTGTTAACTCATGTATTCTCTGCAGCAGCCCTGGGACAATCATTCCATTACTATCCTCATCTTATAGGTGTGGAAATGGATGGACAGATAGGACAAGGCAAATACCAATGAACACTGTGCCTCTTATTCAGGTCCCTTTAGAAATTTCACCCAACCTACTCATAAATATCTTTTCTTACAGACACTTCAGCTTTTCAGAGGAGAGCTGAAAACATCTAGAGACTGTTTTAGATTTAAAACTGATCAACAAAAAAGAACAGGAGGGTGAAGCTGAGGAGAAAGGGTTACCATGTGAAAGCATAAGATGGCTTGGGAAAGAAACCCAAGCCTTAGTCATACATTTACCATGAAGCACCAGAAAATCGGACTTAGAAAGAAAACACACAGAGAGATGATAAGAATGAGCTTGTGATCAGAAACTATGAAAAGGAAGGTGACTAATGAGAGATGGGAGGTGTTAAAAAATAAAACTCAACTGATGATTAAGTCATTCAGTATCACCCACTCTTCAGCCAAAGATGCTAAAAGAAACCAAACAGCGATGCAGGGCGCTCTGGGGAGAAGAGACCTTAATAATTAGAAAAGATGGTGTAGAAACTTACCAAGGACAGACACAAGAGTGAGATGAAATTCGAAGAGCCATCTCATAAAGGCTAGAGCTCAGAAATGAAAGGAGGCTTGGGGGAAAATCTGATAACAAAAGAAGTTCCAAAGAAAGATGGAACCGTAGCTTGAAACCACATCTAGAGCTGTGCCTGGCACACACAAATACTCAGTACATAAATAAATACACACTGAATACATGAGTGACTGCAGTAGGATTAACAGATGATAACAGGAAAATCAATTCCTTTTGTGTTCACTTTTTTAAGATGGAGAACAATGGCACTTAAACCATTTGTAAGAGTTTGTAACCACTCTTTGTTGTTGTTCAGTGGCTAAGTTAAGTCCTGTCCAACTGTTTGGGACGCCATGGACTGTGTATCCTGTCAGGCTCCTCTATCCATGGGATTTCCCAGGTAAGAATGCTGGAGTGGGTTGCCATTTACTTCTCCAGGGGATCTTCCCAACCCAGGGATGGAACCCACGTCTCCTGTATTGGCAGGCAGATTCTTTACCACTGAGCCAACAGGGAAACCCCCTGTAACCAGTCTGCTGCTGCTGCTGCTGCTAAGTTGCTTCAGCCATGTCTGACTCTGTGCAACCCCATAGACGGCAGCCCACCAGGCTCCCTGGGGTTCTCCAGGCAAGAACACTGGACTGGGTTGCCATTTCCTTCTCCAATGCATGAAAGTGAAAAGTGAAAGTAAAGTCACTCAGTCGTGTCCGACTCTTCCCAACCCCATGGACTGCAGCCTACCAGGCTCCTCCATCCATGGGATTTTCCAGGCAAGAGTACTAGAGTGGGGTGCCATTGCCTTCTCCAGTAACCAGTCTATGATAATGCAAATATCAAGAATAGACACATTCACCTACCAAGGAATTGAAGCAACCTGCAATTACAGTAAGTAAAAAGGGTCACAAAAATTAGAAAAAAAAAATGCTTAAGGACTAGAAATGGATAATCTTAACCTAGCTTTCAAAAAAACACTAACTTGAAAAAAGTAAGTTATGGAAACACGAGACAAACAAAATTCTAGTTTAATCAGACATGTGCTTTGAGAACCAGTAGAAAGTAAAGCAATAATCACTAACACATGCCAAGCTTAGTATTCTCTTTTCTTTGTTAATATTGGAAGACAGACACAGAAAAGAAAGCCCACAAACACAGAAGTAGCCAATGGAAAAATCACACATGGATGGAAAGTGGATCCACAGAATAATCCATCAATGCCAAGTGACGTTTCTCTGCTTTGTGGAAAGAGTGATGACTAGGGGCCGTTCCTAATCAAAAGATTTTCCCCACAAAGACGCACATGACACAAAGACAAGCGAATCATATATGGAACATAAGGTGAAAGAAAATTAAAACACTGGATGACAAGTTAAAACTAAAAAAAGAACTTGGTCACTCAGTTAGTTCAGTTGCTCAGTCATGTCCGAATTTTTGAGATCCCAAGAAATGCAGCAGGCTTCCCTGTCCATCACCAACTCCCAGAACTTGTTCAAACTCATGTCCATCGAGCCAGTGATGCCATCCAACCATCTCATCCTCTGTTGTCCCTCTCTCCTGCCTTCAATCTTCCCCAGCATCAGGGTCTTTTCCAATGAGTCAGCTCTTTGCATTGGCAGTCAATAAAAATTGGACAAAACAGATGATAATTTTTCTTACTAAGATAGAGATGCCACTAATCTGATTCTACATTTTTTTCAGGGTAAAAACAATCTCTCCAATTCTGTCTCAAGAGTCCAGCCAATGAGTTTTACTTTCCACCAGTTAATTTAACCTATTCATATTAGAATTTAATACATCTCAAGATCCCCTCTTAAACAGTTTCACATAAAATATTTTCTTGACATAGACCTCAAAGTCACCTAGCTGATAAGTGTTGAGTTTGAGGTGAATATGAAGCTTATTATGTAAAAACGGTATACCATTCAGGCAAAGATTATCCCAGTCAAGTAAATGACATATGTTAGTAGCATGTATTAACAAACTTATTCTAACGTGAAATGTTTTCTCTAATAATAATTATTTATAATGGATCCTAAGGAAGAATTACATGATTATAAATCGCCTTTCAAAATCACCTAATATCAAAATGCTCCCCAGTCTCAGGCTCCTTTTTTTATCAAATGAGGGAGTTGAAACGATGGCACCAGATTTAACATACTTCCAAATTTAAAATACTTCCATACTTTAAAATAGTGAAGTGAAGTGAAAGTCGCTCAGTCGTGTCTGACTCTTTGCGACCCCATGGACTGTCCAGGCCAGATTACTGGAGTGGGTAGCTGTTCCCTTCTCCAGGGGATCTTCCCAACCCAGGGATCAAACCCAGGTCTCCCACATTGCAGGTGGATTCTTAACCAGCTGAGCCACAAGGGAAGTCCTTAAAATAGTATAAATGCCTAATTAAATTACAGAGTTTTACAGTTTGGCAGTTCCTGACTTGCCCTGCTGCTGCTGCTGCTGCTAAGTCACTTCAGTCATGTCCGACTCTGTGCAACCCCATAGACAGCAGCCCACCAGGCTCCCCCGTGTGACCTGGCAATTCCACTGCTAGCTATATAACCACAAGAATGGAAAGCAGGGGCTTGAACAGGTATTTGTGCTCCATTGTTCACACAGCATGATTCACAATAGCCAAAAAGTAGAAACAACCCAAGTGTCCATCAACAGATGAAGAGATACACAAAAGGTGGTAGGTATACACAATGGAACATTATTCAACCATAAAAAGACATGAAGTTCTAATACACGCTACAACGTGGTTGGAGATAAGCCAGACACGAAAGGAAAATGTTGTGAGATTCCACTTACATAAAATATCTAGACTGGGCAAATTCACAGAACGGAAAGTAGATTAGAGGTTATCAGGGGCTGGGAGAAGTGGGCAAGGAAGTTACTGTTTAGTTGTTACAGGGTTTCTTCTGCCTGGGATGATCAAAGTTTTGCCAAGTGGATGGTAGTGATGGCTGTACAACATTGTAAATATTCTTAATGCCATGAATTACACACCTAAAATGGGTGAAATGGTAAATTTAATGATGTTTTTAACTCCAATAAAAAGTATAGGGACTTCTCTACTAGTCCAGTGGTTTAGGCTCCATGCTTCCAATGCAGGGGACATGGGTTTGATCCCTGGTCCAGGAACTAAGAGCCCACATGCCACACAGCCAAAAAATAAAATAAAAAAAAATTTTAATTATCCAGTTCAAAAAATTTTGTAGATGAGGAAGCTGAGACACACCGGTATGGTCCTAGGCAAGTCTCAATCTCTCTCCAATTTTCTTAATTCATTTAATCCTCATCTCAAACCCATGGTATGGGGACCATTAATATCCCCATTTTATAGGTGAAAAAACTGAGGTACAGAAATCAAGGTTACACAGTCTAGTAAGGGGTGGAGCCAATACTCCCACTATTTTTAGAATGCACTAAAAATTTATATTCATCCATGAGAACCGACTTACAGAAAGCTTTAATGCCTGGTACTATTAGAATTTATCTGCTGCTGCTGCTAAATCACTTCAGTCATGTCCAACTCTGTGTGACCCCATAGAAGGCAGCCCAACAGGCTCCCCCATCCCTGGGATTCTCCAGGCAAGAACACCAGAGTGGGTTGCCATTGCCTTCTGCAATGCATGAAAGTGAAAAGTGGAAGTGAAGTCGTTCAGTCGTGTCCGACTCTTAGCGACCCCATGGACACCAGCCTACCAGGCTTCTCCATCCATGGGATTTTCCAGGCAAGAGTACTGGAGTGGGATGCCATTGCCTTCTCCAAGAATTTGTCTAATGAATCACAAAAAAAGACATTTTATCTTAAAAAATGTTTGTAAACAATGAGGAATAAGGCCTGCTACTGACAGATGGGGCAGTGGGGAGGGGAGGGGCGACGGTCATGGAGGAGGAGAGGTACATCGGGAACAAGGGAACCCTACAGACAGGCTGAGCCCTGGTCACTGAATGGGACTGGTGAGACTGACGGATCTCACCATTTAAGAAGTCTGAAAATCCAACCTACCTCCTTAGACTTTCTCTAGGTAAGAGCCCTCCAACCATGGCACTGGCTACCAGCCACATCCATCCACGAGGTGAATGCCTTTATTCAGCAGTAATGTATTTATATAGTGGAGGATATTGGGATAAAGTGAGAGAATGTCAGGGCAGATGTTTGACACCACTCATCAGCATGTGGTGCTGCAATGCTCAACCTAACCAGCCCACGTGGATGGATTAGGGAGGGCCGCTATATAAACTATCCCATCATTAATTCCTCTGGTTAGCTCAGAATCCACACAGGACAGCATAGACAGTGTATTAGCCTATGTCTTTATCCATTAAACCTTAAGTTCATCTGATTCTGCTGGTTCTGACAGCATGTTCCACAACATCCTATTTGCATCTTCCTATAATTTGTTTTGAGACTGCGAAGTTTTTATATCAATTAGATTAGCAAATATCCTATAAAACTGTCCCTTGTTATTGCCTCTGGGGACCAGGGACAGCATTTTGCTTTAGTATGTAAGTTTTTATGATGGAATAGTCTTATTTGAATTCAAAACACTCCCCACTCCGTTGCTTCATAAATTATGTTCTTTACTGGCTCAATGGTAAAGAATCAACCTGTCAATGCAGAAGACGCAGGTTCGATCCCTGGGTTAGGAAGATCCCCTAGAGGAGAAAATGGGGCACCCCACTCCAGTATTCTTGCCTGGGAAATTCCATGGACAGAGGAGCCTGGTGGACTGCAGTCCATGGGCTCGCTAAGAGTCGGACACGACTGAGCGACTTCACTTTCACTTGTCACTTTCATGCACTGGAGAAGGAAATGGCAACCCACTCTGGTGTTCTTGCCTGGAGAATCCCAGAGACGGGGGAGCCTGGTGGGCTATATAGTCCACAGGGTCACAAAGAGTCAGACACGACTGAGCATGAGCACACAAGAGGGCAAAAGTGCAATTCAAAGCAATGCAGCCCAAGAATTGTTTAATAAATTCCACCTTAATATACCAGTCTTATACATTTCGTTAAATAATGTATCCATGAAAGATGAATCTGCTTTTGGCTTGCTGAGAAAAATAAGCCTATGAGACTGAACCAAACATTGGTCAAAGGCAGTGAATGCCTCCCTGTGATTCTCCTGCAAATGCTCCTATCCTTACCCCCTTTACGCTCAACACGGTTCTCTTTCTGTTTTCATGTAACAATTGTTAGTCAGGGTAATTGCAAAAATTAAATGAGATAAATTGTGTTCACCAAATTTACTGGCACGTTAAAAAAAAAAAAAAAGTTCACTTCTTTCCTTACTCTCTTACCTCTGGACTTTATTAATCCAGATTCAAAAGCTAGCAATCAGGAAAACTGGATGTTCATGTTGGAGTTTATTTTACATACTTGACGAGATTACACAGGTCCTGTGAGTCCCAGGGCAAACAATCTTCTCCTGCTTCTCAGATATGGAGAAACACACACACACACACACACACACACACAAAAAGATTCCTACAGATAAAAAAGCAATACAAATAGAAAAGCTATATAAATTACCCCAAGTCTAAGATCAAAAGGAAAATTAGTCTAATACATTGTAAATAGCAGGGCTCCTCAGGTGGCGCTAGTGGTAAAGAACCTGCCTGCCAATGCAGGGGACAGCGAGAGACGTGGGTTCAATCCCTGGGTTGAGAAGATCCCCTGGAGGAAGGCAAGGCAACCCACTCCAGTATCCTTGCCTGGAGAGTCCCCATAGACAGAGTAGCCAGGCAGCTCTAGTCCATAGGGTCGCAAAGAGTCGGACACGACTGAAGTGACTTAGCACGCAACTGCAAACAGCATTAGTCACTGGCTATGATTACAAGTATAATCAGAAGGACAGTGAACATCACAATGAGCAGTGAAAATGTTTGGGTGGATTAATGTCTTTGAAATGATCTTCGAAAGCAGGGAAAGTGGTGGTAAAACTCATTTTGAGGGTCACTTTCTATTTGTCATGGGCTTCCCTTGTGGCTCAGCTGGTAAAGAATCCGCCTGCAATGCAGGAGACCTGGGTTTGATCCTTGGGTTGGGAAGATCCCCTGGAGAAGGGAAAGGCTACCCACTCCAGTATTCTGGCCTGGAGAATTCCAGGGACTGTATAGACCATGGGGTTGCAAAGAGTCGGACATGATTGAGTGATTTTCACTTCACTTCTATTTGTCATACTGTTATTGTGAAACTATTTAACTTTTGCAGAACTTCTCTCACATAAGACCAATTAAAACTACACAACAACCAACATAAGGAAAGTTCTGTTTCCTGCTAGTCTGCATTTTTTTTCTGGCTGTGGTTGAGAAAGTTAAAATTTTATGTTGCAATTACAGTTTGCCTTTTTCTGAGTACCCTTGTGGCTTTGCTGACAGCTCACAGCTGCCTTAATCTTACACACAGGTTAGTGTAAAGAGGACACATATAAAACCACATCCACCATCAGGATGAAAAGAAAAGCATGCACATACCTCGTTCAAATTTTAACCGCTGATAAAGCTGAAACTGATCCACAGGTACCAAACAGGCAATCTGAAACCAGAGATATTCAAAAGATGAGATTTCACTTCTTTCCTTACTTTCATCATGGAGCCCCAAGTTACCAGTCTTTTTACAATCCCTTTTTCTTATCTGGTTTACTGTATCTTCTCTATACCAGCTGTCTGCAAATTTCTTTTTCCCTATACTGTTCATGCAGTTAAACAGAAGCAGCAGTTCCCAAATCATCCCCAATCCTCAGCCATGGTTAGGATTCCCTGCTCAAGGCATCAGTGACAGAACTCAGTGATCATCTTCCATTCTTTCATCAGAATCGAGACTAGTGGGAATTGGCAACCCACTCCAGTATTCTTGCCTGAGAAATCCCAGGGACCGAGGAGCCTGGTGGGCTACAACCCATGGGGTGGCAAGAGTTGGACACAACTTCGGGATTAAACAACAACAAATAAGACTAGACAACCAAACGTTTGGACTTTGCAAATTATCTGTGCACATATAGAAACAATGCCCCTTTGCTCCCTTCACTTAATACATTTTTAAAAGTTTTTCATCTTAACCTGAGTACCATTCTTTAAATAAAGCCTGATGATTCAAGTGCAGGAAGTAGCTGGGGTTTCTATGAAAAAAGAAAAAAAGATTATAATTCTAGCTTTGAAACTTTGAAAAACTAAGATCAGGCAGATACTGCCTCAGGAATAACATAACTTCATTCATCAGCTAGGGAATAGTACTTTCTAAGCAAAAGAAAGACAATTTCTTTTGATGAACATCACTTCACTGGCCTCTGGTGATCATTCATTGTCATCCATGCCCTGGCAGAGAAGACGTGCCTAAAGATATTTCTTGTGGCTAAGCGCCCATTTCCATTTCAGATGGCACTAATAAACAACAGTGATTCATATCTAACTAAATGACATTTCAGATTAATCATTTTAAATTGCATTTCAAAGGCAGATGCAGGAAAAGCAAACTGCTCTTAAACTGGCATTCTAAAAATAATAATTCCACTGACGTCAACATATAAATATATTGACATTGCTTAAAAGACTTACAACTGAGAAAAATCAAAGGACTTTAGGTTTTCAGACATTCATCAAGTTGATAAAGCACATAGCCTTAGCCTTGGAAATTGCAACTGTAAAACATGACATACTTTTGCTATAAAATCTATCTAGATAAAAGCTCTTCCAACTAATGGCAGTCTGCTTTGAGAAAACCTGAGTTTAAAAATAAGGTATCTAACATGGTATTTAACAGCCATAATACATTTTAAAAGGTAATGAAAATCTTAATTCTCCTCCTCACAAAAAAAAATCAATTTGTTTATTCTATAAATGAATCAAGCTAAGTTAGCTAAAATGTATGAAGAAAAACAAAATAGGCAAGTTCAGCCTTCTATGTACCAACTAAAATTGGGTAAAAATAAACTTAATTATAACATTTTTCTCCAACGGGGAGGGGGAAAACGTTGCATTTTCAATCTGGCACCTTAAATAAAAGCTCATTAGCTTGATTATGGTTAATTTTATGTAATATTGATTTTACCCTAATTTTTTTTAATACAGTTAAGCTTTTATCATACTGAAAGTCAGTATTGTTTCATCTGTTATAATACTATCTGGACCTCTTTCCTGAAAGGCAAAGGGGTCTCAAATAAAATGCAGAGTTGGAAACAGAACGTATAGGCTTGTGAAGAGAGACATTAAGAAATCAGTAAAATTCTTGACTTAGTCACTGATTCACTGCAGGTAGAGGACAAATAATCTAATTGTACATTAATCTGGGGGCCAAAGGTACTTGGGGAATGACGTCATCTGGACCCAAGAGACCTCAGTGATATTTTAGAAACCTATTTTTAACAATCCCCCCCGAAAACCCACTTAAGGTCTTTGATTCTATATGACAGTCTTGTACTCTGCCTGTGAAAGTGAAAGTCGCTCAACTGTGTCTGACTCTTTGCGACCCCATGGATTATACAGTCCTTGGAATTCTCCAGGCCAGAATACTGGAGTAGGTAGGGTTCCCTTCTCCAGGGGATCTTCCCAGCCCAGGGATCAAACTCAGGGCTCCCGCACTGCAGGCGATTCTTTACCAACCAACCCCACCAGGGAAGCCCTGCTACTACCTAAAACAGATTCTGAACCGATGAAGACCTTCAACCCCCTGAAAGTCAAGCCCTAAAAATTCAGATCAATAACAAGCAATTTATACAACAGCTGAGTCCAACAGAGTTGATGGAAGACAAAGCAAACAAGAGATGAGATAATGTTTCAGACAGAGATGAAATTCTAATGAGAAAAATGACAGAAATTAATTCAGTAAAAAAGTCAATAATGGTAGCGACGGAAGTTTAATTTTATATTAGAAAGATAAATTTCATCCGAGCACACATTACTGCCAACAGGAAGTCAGAGATCTCTAGCTTTTTCTGCCTCTTCCTCTACTTTGTAGCTCCTATTTTATTATTTTCTAGATCAAAATCTTGTATGGAATTAGGCCTTAACACAGTAAATCAATTTTTCTGTTGAAATCTGTGATCACAAAGAGTTAGTTCCATCCCGTCTCACTCTGTTTGATTCTTCTGGAATCAAGTTAACACCAAACACACCACTCTCTTCTCCAGAGCCTCCCTCCTGGACTTACATCTTCTCTATATACTCATTGAGAGTCTATTATGGGTCAAGTGTTGGCTGGAAGCTTGGGATACAAAAGAAGGAGATACAGAAGCTACCTTCAAGGAACTTAAATTACGTTCAAAAAAAAAAGGATCTATTCCTTGATCTTATTGTCTGTTAGATTTCACAGATGAGAGCTAATTTTCTGAAATGTTTTTATATACTTTGACATTTTCTGTTTTTCTTTTTAAATTAATTCTTATTGGAGTATACTTGCTTCACAATGTTATGTTAGTTTCTGCTGTACAGCAAAGTGAATCAGCTATACATTTACATATCCCCCCGCCCTTTTTGGATCTCCATCCCATCTAGAGCAACACAGAGCTTTGAGGAGAGCTCACTGTGCTACACAGAAGGTTCTCATTAGTTATCTATTCTATGCATAATGTCAACAGAGTATATATGTCACTCTCCTAATTCATCTCATCTCCTCTTCCCCCATGGTACCCATACGTTTGTTCTCTATATCTGTCTCTATTTCTGCCTTGCAAATAAGACCACCTATATCATTTTTCTAGATTCCACATACATGCATTAATATACAGCATTTGCTTTCCTCTTTCTGACTTAACTTTGTATGTATAAACTTTAGTTTTAAAAAAAAGATAATTCAGAGTATTAAATTCCTGGTTTCATTGCAATCTGAAGCAAAGTCACTACTGCTCAAGGTCTTTTACAATTATAAAATTGAAATAAATGTTTAGGATGATTACTGAAGGTTCAATCAGGCTACAGGTTAAGGAACTACTGCTTAAAAAAAAAGAAATAAATCACAAGGACACTAAAATTGATTGCAAAACAGAAATCCCAGAAAATAATGGAACAGATTATAATGAGGTGTGTTCTGTATTCAATTATCCTCTTCCTGTGAACAAAGCAATTCCAAATCATTCAAAGACATATCAGGACATTCCTTTTTAACCTTTTTATTTCAAAATAACTTAAGACTTGCAAAAAGTTGCAAAAACTTGTATAGGGTTCCTAAATGTCATTCCCCTCAGTTTCTCCTAACAGGAACACCTTAGTTACATAACCACAGTTAATTATTAAAATAATGAAATTTACATTGATATAAAATAATCTGAGGGCCGTATTCAAACTTTACAAATTGTCCCAGTAATGTCTCTTTTTTCAGTCCAAGATCCAATTTAGGATACCACCTAGCATTTAGGTGCCATGCCTCCTTAACCTTCTCCAATCTATGGCAGTTTCTCAGTATGTTTTTGGCTTTCATGACCTTAACGTGTTTGAAGGGTTCAGGCCACTTATTCTGCAAAATATTCTCCAGCGTGGGTTTGTCCGATTCTTTCTCATGACTACGTGAGGTTGTGCATTTTTAGCAAGAATATCACAGAAGTGATGTTGGGCCATCAGGAGATACACGAGGACAACCTGTCTCGTTACTGTCAATATTAACTTTTTAATTTGGTGAAGGTGGCTCAGTGGAGAAGGCAATGGCACCCCACTCCAGTACTCTTGCCTGGAAAATCCCATGGACGGAGGAGCCTGGTAGGCTGCAGTCCATGGGGTTGCACAGAGTCGGACACAACTGAGCAACTTCACTTTCACTTTTTACTTTCATGCATTGGAGAAGGAAATGGCAACCCACTTCAGTGTTCTTGCCTGGAGAATCCCGGGGACGGCGGAGCCTGTTGGGCTGCCGTCTATGGGGTCACGCAGAGTCGGACACGACTGTAGCGACTTAGCAGCAGCAGCAGCAGCAAGGTGGCTCAGACTGCAAAGAAACCGCTTGTAATGCAGGAGACCCAGGTTTGATCCCTGGGTCAGGATACCCTGGAGTAGGAAATGGTAACCCACCCAGTATTCTTGCCTGAAGAATTCCATGGACAAAGGAGCCTGGCAGGCCACAGTCCACAGTGTCACAGAGAGTTGAACGTGACTGAGCATAGCACAGCAAGGCGATTTGTCAGATTTCTGTATTTTTTGTAACCAGCAAGTATTTTGTAGGAGATATTTTGAGTCTATAAATATCTCATTTCTCATCATAGGTTTTCCTACTGATTTTTGTATTTATCAATAATTCTTGCCTAGGGACTTCCCTTGTGGTCTTGTGGTTTAGACTTGGCCTTCCAATGTGCGGGGTGCAGCTTCAATCCCTGGTTGGGAAGCTAAGATTCCACATGCCTCACAGCCAAAAACCCAGAACATAAAACAGAAGCAACACTGTAACAAATTCTGTAAGACGTTTTAAAAAATAATTCTTGCCTATAATGATTATTGTGGCATTTGTTTAATAATGATTTTCGATTTTTATCATTCATTCTGTATTTGTAAATTATAATTCTATTATAAGGAAAGGTTGTCCCTTATCCCTCATGTATTTGTTCATTTATTTATTTAGATCAGTATGAACTAATCATACTTATTTTATTCAGTGAATTCTAACCCATTACTAACTGGACTCCTATTCATGCAACAGAAACAAAAATTTCTACGTATCCTCTCAAATATAGAGAGAACATTCCCCTCAAACCAACTACTAAAAAAAAATCCTGCACTTGATTGAAAGTGATTTTTAATGATTTCTCCTTTGGAATTTGTACTAATCTACCTGTTAAACAAAAATTTCTCTCTCCTCCTATCCAAGAATGAAAGACCACATTTTCTCCTCATCACTATAGAAATTCTTTCCAAAAAGAAAAAAAAATTTAATTCAAAGAAAAGGCATATTCAGTTTCATTTTAATAGAACAAAAACAATAATAACAGAATATTAACAGCAAAAACCTACTAATTACCTGTAGCACTGAATCACTGTCTTTGTTGTTGTTGTTAAAAATAAATCTGGGGATACTTATTATATCCTCAGTTCCTACTCTGCTGAAAGTCTTCACTTTTCTAATCCCCTCCACCTATAGCAGAGCATAAGCAGGGAATTCAGAATATATGTATATGTGGGGTGCTATAACTATTATACATAAAAGTTAACTAGATAGATCTAATATCCACAAATGGAAGAAATTAAAGACATATCCTTGTGTACCATTATGAACTATGCCCATCCCATAATATTTGAGCAAGCATCACCACCTACATTGACACGAACCTTACAAAGACTAAAGGAAAAGATAGGGCAGATAGGACTGCTACCCAGAGAAGTGTTTCTGCTAAGACTGCAATGTATTCTCATTACAATGATAAATACAATATATACTGTCTTTTAGCTGGAAAAGTGAAATGGTTAAAACACAAAAGCTGGAGACTGGCTTTCACATAGGTACCACCATCAGGGTCTGGAAAGGCAAGACAGAAGGAGGGGAGAAAAAAAGGCCAGACTTTACTTAGATTTGACCCTTTAAAGCACAATTCTGGTACTGTTGCTTTAAAAAATTAAATGAACAGGCTAAACACAGAATGCAAAAGATCAGTATATCTAGAGATGGAATTGATCATGACAGCATGTTAAGGTTCTGGCAATTTTTGAAGAGCTATGCTCAGATGGTAAAGAATCTTCCCACAATGTGGGAGACCTGGGTTCGATCCCAGGGTTGGGAAGCTTCCCTGGAGAAAGGAATGGCAAACCACTCCAGTATTCTTGCCTGGAGAATTCCAGGGACAGAGGAGCCTGGTGAGCTACAATCCATGGGGTTGCAAAGAGTTGGACACGACTGAGCAACTAACACACACATACACATGACTTGCAAAAAAATACAAGAGAAATAGTACTGGCCTTGTGATAAGTGCCCTATCACGCTAGCACAGAAACTAAGACTGTTTCCTACCACAACCCAGAAAATAAGAACCGGTACATTTGCCCATTCATCCGACTGTAGTAAACTAAGCTCGTTGTTGTTGTTTAGTCACTAAGTCATGTTCAGCTCCTTTGCGATCCCATAGACTGTAGCCCACCAGGCTCCCCTGTCCATGGGTTTTTCCAGGCAAGAATACTGGAGTGGGTTGCCATTTCTTTCTCCAGGGGACCTTCTGACTCAGGGATCACATCTGCATCTCCTGCATTGGCAGGCGGGTTCTTTACACTGAGCCACCAGGGAAACCAAGCTCAAACCAGCTGTCAAATCATAGCTGAGAAAACAAGAGGGCATCACTGTCTTAGAGCCAGAAGGCAGGGCTCATTGGGGAACTGAAAGGTGGGGGAGACCTAGAATTCCAGGACCAGGAATCTCTCAGAAAAGGGCTGCTTTTGGTCTTCTTTTTTCACCTGTTCTACACACGCCTCAGGTTCCCCTGGCGGCTCAGTGGTAAAGAATCCACCTGCCAGTGCAGGAGACACAGGTTCGCTGCCTGGGTCAGGAAGATCCCCTGGAGAAAGAAATGACAACCCACTCCAGTATTCTTGCCTGGCAAATTCCATGGTCAGGGGAGCCTGGTGGGCCACAGCCCATGGTGTTGCAAGGAGTTGGACACAACTTAAGAGACTAAACAACAACAACAAGGCCTCAGTACATCTTCCCACATTTTGCCCTGCCTCCTGCCCTCAGCCCATTGATGGGTAAAAGGGATGTTCCCATCTGCACAACCATCCATGTGACACGTTCCCTCCACCACTGCTGAGACTTCTTATATTTGCCTCCAGGTAAAAAAGAAGCTTAGAAACATTCCTCTCCACTCACATGCAGTTTTAACACAAAGCTTTAAATATGTTCTAAAACAAAAGTCAGGTTGGAATCTCAAAAGTGTCTATTGACTCCAGCATGGCAGATCCCTTTATCCTGTGCTGCCCCAAAGTTTTACTCTTTTTCAGCCGACACATATTACAGCCAAAGACTGTTATAGACACGTTCAGTCCCTTCCCGTTCAGACCCTAAAACCACAGAAGCAGCAATATGGCCACTTGCCCCAGTGTCATACTCTTGATAACAGGAGGAAAAAAACAGTTAAATAAAAAGATGGTGGGACTTCCCTGGTGATCCAGCGGCTAAGACTCTGCGCTCCCAATGAAGGGGGGCTGGGTTCGATCTTTAGTCAGGGAAATAGAGCCCATATGCTACATTAAAAGATTCTAGATGCCACACCAAGATCTGGCACAATCTAACTAATGAATTAATTACGTTAAAAAGAGGGCAAGTGGAGACAGTGCTAAAGGGTGATTGAGGGGAACTACTGGATCTCTTATAATTCCAGCAGCCTAGCTCAGCTGGTAAAGAATCCGACTACAATGCAGGAGAACCTGGTTAGATTCCTGGGTCGGGAAGATCCGCTGGAGAAGGGATAGGCTACCCACTCCAGTATTCTTGGAATTCCCTGGTGGCTCAGCTGGTAAAGAATCCGCCTGCAATGTGGGAGACCTGGGTTCGATCCCTGGGTTGGGAAGATCTCCTGGAGAAGGGAACAGCTACACTCCTGGGTAGCTGTTCTGGCCTGGGAATTCCATGAACTGTATAGTCCATGGGGTCACAAAGAGTTGGACACGACTGAGTGACTTTCACTTCACTTACCAAAACTACCCTAAATAAACATGTGATATGAGGAAAAACTAAGGGGCTTCCCTGCTGGCTCAGATGGTAAAGAATCCACCTATAAAGCAGGAGACCTGAGTTCCAGTCCTGGGTCACGAAGATACTGTGGAAAAGGGAATGGCAACCCACTACACTATTCTTGCCTGGAGAATTCCATGGACAGAGAAGCCTGGCGGACTATAGTCCATGGGGTCACAAAGAGTCAGACATGACTGAGCGACTAACACTTTCACTTTCATGAGTAAAAACTGTTTATTTTGCAAATGCAGCCTTAAATTCCTTGGCACCCCCCACCCCCTCATCCCAGTCTTTCCACAGCGTCCCACCCTAAATCCTGCGATTCTGGAGCCCCTGTTCTTGAGAAGAACAGCTGCATCCATTCACCCTCTTGTGCACGCTGCAGCACCAGCAACAAAGGCGGGTTGTTCCGGTGCCCTCGGACTTGAAAGGAGGATGGGTGGGTGAGAAGCTGTTCCCAGCCGTCCACCACCAGCTGGCCACGGGACAAAGTCCCACTTCTCAGGTCCTATAATGGTAGGCCTTTATGTGCTTGCTGCTCAAATCTGACATGGTCCAGACACATGGTTCATGCTTTCCCTGAAAGTGATGGTTATGTTAGTTCCCTAACACAGTAGGGAATCAAGCTGGAATCGAGATTGCCGGGAGAAATATCAGTCACCTCAGATATGCAGATGACACCACCCTTATGGCAGAAAGTGAAGAGGAACTAAAAAGCCTCTTGATGAAAGTGAAAGAGGAGAGTGAAAGAGTTGGCTTAAAGCTCAACGTTCAGAAAATGAAGATCATGGCATCCGGTCCCATCACTTCATGGGAAATAGATGGGGAAACAGTGGAAACAGTGTCAGACTTTATTTTTTGGGCTCCAAAATCACTGCAGATAGTGACTGCAGCCATGAAATTAAAAGACGCTTTCTCCTTGGAAGAAAAGTTATGACCAACCTAGATAGCATATTCAAAAGTAGAGACATTATTTTGCCAACTAAGGTCCATCTAGTCAAGGCTATGATTTTTCCAGTAGTCATGTATGGATGTGAGAGTTGGACTGTGAAGAAGGCTGAGCACCGAAGAATTGATGCTTTTGAACTGTGGTGTTGGAGAAGACTCTTGAGAGTCCCTTGGACGGCAAGGAGATCCAACCACTCCATTCTGAAGGAGATCAGCCCTGGGATTTCTTTGGAAGGAATGATGCTAAAGCTGAAACTCCAGTACTTTGGCCACCTCATGCGAAGAGTTGACTCACTGGAAAAGACTTTGATGCTGGGAGGGATTGGGGGCAGGAGGAGAAGGGGACGATCGAGGATGAGATGGCATCACGGACTCGATGGATGTGAGTCTGAGTGAACTCCGGGAGTTGGGGATGGACAGGGAGGCCTGGCGTGCTGCGGTTCACGGGGTCGCAAAGGGTTGGACACGACTGAGCGACTGAACTGAACTGAACTAACACAGTAAGGAAACTGCTTCAATGAGTCACCGCCTTTTTAACAGGGCTACTAACTTCAAGCAAAGGCTGTGCCTAAAGTAATGCTATCAGAACCAACCATCTGCGTCCTCCCTTTCATAATTCCATGTTGGACAAGATTCCTGGATCAAACACTGCTGAGCAACAGCTGGAAGGACCAGATGACGCAAGAGAGGAAAGTTTTCCTTTTCCCTGGCTCCCAGTGGGTGCACCTCTAGGACACAAGTTCTCCAGTCACTACCTCCCACCAGCTTCCATGACATTGAAGGGGAGCTGCCTTTTCCACTGTTTCTTACATAAGCAAACAGGTTTTGGATTGGGCATTGAACCCTTTGCTACTCCCAATAAATTGAAGTGAAGGGAAAGAGCCATGGCTGAGCCAATTTGGAAGCATTAAAGCTTTCAGGAGACACAAATATGAAGCAGAGTCAACTCTGTGAGCTAGACCTACATAGGAAAGCGATGAGAGGAAAGAGCTTAAATTCCTGGTGTCCTTTAAGGAGGAAAAATTTTATACTTCCATGCATTTTATAAAATGAACAGTGAAGGATCATGTATTATAATACAAACAGAAGTATCACAAAGGGAACCTCAGCCTTAACCAGAATTATTCTTAATAAGCAAAGTATACTTATATGTTACTTATAAAAATAAATGTTTTTTTTAATGATAGGAAAAGTAGTCACAGAGACAGAATCTAGAGAAGGATGTACCACTGTGATAGACCCAATAATATCTAGATTAAGAACTATGTATGATAATAACAACTGTATATGAGAAAAGTATGATGTCAAGCAAGTCAGAAAGGGAGATGGTGTAACCCAAGTTCATGTGTGTGAGGTATTTGCTTTGAAAAGAGTCACCCCATATAAACTGATGAAGACACCAACAGCTCCATTATAATCTAATCATTCCTCAATTCAAAAATGAGAGACAATCACCACCACTGCATTTGTTTTTTATTCTGGGGGAAAAAAATAGTGGCAAGTTGGTTAAGAACAGCTGACTACTGCAATTCACGCCCATCTTCAGGCAGGCTCTTAGCAAGACCTATGAGTACAGAAATGGTCCTTCAATGCCCCAGAGTGTCTCTTACTCATCTAATGGGAAACAGACTTTGGAGAATATAAGAAATACCATAGTTTAGTTTGGAGTATGCTTTTGTTCTGTTTTTCAAATATCCTTTTGTCATTTTTAAGAGCCATTATGGGTTTATTTGCTTTTAATGCAGCCTAAAAGTTAAACTGCTTTTAAAGTAAAGCTGGGTAAATGGAATCAGCACTAGGGAAGTGTGAACGAGAATGGAACAGAGGGAAAAGTCAAGATTAAGAAGGAGAAAAGAACTATGGGGGAAGAGGACCAGGGAATGTCTGTACTAAGAAAATGAGAAAAGTGAGACTCTGCTCTAGAGACTTTTGGGACAAAGCATGGCCTGTCACTTGTCTATACACATTAGCCCTAACATTTGATATCCAAAGGCTCAATGGCTAATGGTTACCATCCATTTAAACTCTAGAGAAAAAATAAATAAATAAAGTCTAGAACACCGCTATGTAATGAGCTTTCTGCAAAGAGGGAAATGTTCTATTCTGTGCTGTCCAACCTGGTAGCTACTAGCCACATGTGGCAACTGAGTACTTAAAATGTGATCAGCACAAAAATCAAAGGAATGAATTTCTAATTTTAGTTTTAATTAGTTGCAAATAGCCACATGTAGGCTTATCTAGAAAAGAGACTAATTTCAAAGGCTTGTTTAGAAAGATCACTTCATTTATGTTTTAATAGCTTTCACACACAAGCATTAAATAAGATTCTATGGCAGACATAACTCCTGCTGCCTGCTCCATCTCACACTTTTTACTCTTATAATTAATTACCTGGCTCATTATCAGTTGAATGTCTCTCTTCGAAGTCAGAAACTCCAGGAGAACAGTATTGGGACTATCTTATTCACCTCTCTATCTTGACTGGGAAAGAGCCTGGCACTCTGTACTCAGTAAACATCTGTTGACTGATCAGACCTCACAGAAGCAAGTCAAAAAGGAAGCACGTTCCCTGGAAGGGTCATGTCTAGAAAGACGCTTCTGCAAACCTGGGTCTCATTTTTAAAAACCATTTCCAGGTTGCATAGATCAATAGTATTCATGGTAGATAACCGAATCTTTCCCCCTTTTAATTTTCTTCTACCCATTTTTCACACAAAAGTTAATATTTCTCACCACAGGATTCACCCAATCAATACTACCTCTGTTTTAAAAATTCCATTTCGTGACTTTCCTAAAATGAAAAACTTCTAAACCAATATGCATTCCTTTTATGCTTCCCCTCAAATCACTTCGCACTCACTTGTATCACTTACTTGGTATTTCATAAGCTAAACACAGGGCACCCAGATGCAGACTGGTTAAAAATGGTCTGTACTATCTTTCTGACTGCTTTACTTACAAAAGATATATATATATATGTAAAAGACATCTGTATATATATAAAGCACGTGTGTATATACATGGATACACACACCTTCATACAGACACAGGCACATAGACGTGTACATATATATCCACACATATATACCTACACACATATATGCACTCTATTGGACTTTCAATTATCAAACCTTTACTCGGCACTATATTTATCCACCGAGTTCTACTTTTAAAGCTATGCAATCTGTCAGAACTGGATTGGAATTCTAACTCTTTTGCCTTTTAGATATGCACTCTTGAGCAAGTTATTTAGACACTCTGAGCTTCAGTTTTATAAATCTATTGAAAGTATTAGATAGTATACTGGCTAAGAAAGCAACTACATGAAGGCATACAAGATTTGAAATGAGCAGAACCTGAAAGTTAAGAGCTGATTTAAGGGCAAGCTATTAAATGGGGATTGAAAAAACAAAGAGACATGTCACAGTGAGAAGAACTCACTCAAAAAAACATACATATGCCTGATAAATACTGAAAGAAAAGCCTTTCTCTGCTCTTTAGAAATGGTTCAACGCAAGCTACCTCTGCAGAATCATAATAATTTATGTTATCTATAACTACAGCTAATCAGTCATCTGTTTATCTTTGAAGTATTAAAAATCCCCAGGCCACTGATTATTCAGCCTCCAAAGCTCACCTTTGGTAAATTGGATTTCTAGCACCTTGGCCTATTCTAGAACTTCTTCAACACTCAGGGGGCATTTATAAATAGAACCAAAGTAAATAACAGCTTTAACAGCCTCTATAAAGAATCCAAGGTATGTAGCAATAAAGTACTCCTTTAAAAAGTTAACCCCTGTATTTTGTTTCTAGACTCCCTGGTAGAGATGTACATAAAAAGCCAAGATCCCAGGAAATCATGTCAACAGGGCAAAGGGGAAGATCAGAGCACCCATCCATACCTCAGCTTCCTGCAAGGTCCCATGGTTTAGGCACACCATGTCCGGGCAAGTGATGGGAGACCCACATCCTTCTCGGATTGCCAGCTGCATGTACTGTTTCAGACACTAGAAGTTAAGAAGAAAAAAGACAATTAACCACCACATTATAGAAGCCCCAAGGTTATATAACTGCCACTGCCTCTTCTTCCTTAATTGGCAGTCCTGGGGCTCCTGCACTCAGGAAACCAAAGTTATCATGAGTGTGAATACTAAGTGCCATCACTCTGGAAAGAACGCAGAGACAGGTAATTAATTATGTATGACTTCATCCTAAGAATATTGAGTTTATCCAAGGTAACAAGTCAAATTCCTGTATGCTCACACATTTTATTCACCATAGATTGGGAACAGGAGAAACACTCTCTTGCACTAATGGCAAAAGCCTTCTCTGTACTTCAAAAAGAAAAAAAAAAACTCATGTGACTTCCTAACTCCATTTTGACCCAGTGGTCCTCTCTCTCAAAATTTGCCCAGAAGTAGAATTCATGTCAAGCTCACCAAACAGAATCAAAATAAGATTAAGGTACTGGCTTATCTACAAATACTCTCAAAAGCAAACATACCTGGAAAAGGAAATGTTAAAGACAATGTCAGACCCTCAAATTAAGACCCTCAAATGGACCCTCCAAGAACTGTGCACCTTGGCAGATGCTACAATGTAGGGGGTTTGAGTAGAATCTGAGAAAAAAAAAATTATATAGGAAATAAGAAACCCAGAGAGAAGTAATACAACATGAAGGACAAACGTGTCACTAGCAAAAGCTTAACTAGTAAATAAATCCTAAGGACATAATTGTGAAGTCTTTTCCTTTTATTGACCATCTTTATGCATTTTCCCCATCTGAAACTAAAACTATCACAACTTTATTATTTCAGAAAAATAATCATGTATTAATATTTATCTCATTGAAATTACTGCTACAATGTACTAATGAATTAATGCCTAAGGCAAACCATTTAAACCAAATTTTTTACTCTCTAAATATTTAAAAATTCCCTTCTTCAAGGAGTCAATCATTTTTATCACAGAGAAAACTAGAAAATAGCCTCATTATCCAAAACAGAAAAACTCATCAGTAAATTATGCTAAATTCAAGCAACTGAATGCTGAGGAATCAAGAAAAGTACTTTCAAATGATGTTTAAAGACAATGGGGAAATGCATATGATTTAGTATGAACTGGGGAATAAAAGATGATTTAGTATGAATTGGAAAATAGACAATATCTGAGAGCAGAGTCACTCTTCCCCTACAATTGATCACATATAGATATAATATTTTCATTTTCATTTTTTTGCTCAAGAGAAGAGTGAACATTCACTTGGTCTTGGGGTTACTGAACCAAATATGGGCTCTAGTATGAGGAAGAATAAGTCAAGAAAGCAGCAGCAAGAAAACGTGAGGAAGAATTTCAATGTACAGGCAAAACTCAAGAGGAAGTAAACAAGTGGCTCAAGAAAAATAATGTCACACTAAGGGACACATGCGTAAATGATGCAAAGCCTTGTCCACCCAGCTCGGCTTCTGAGGACCTCTCGACCTTCCAGCTGCCTCTAGGTCCCAGCTGCCACTTGAAATTGAACTAGAAAGTGAAAATGTATGGTCTCTAGGCTTAAGGGGAAGACATCTGAGAAAAACAAAGTGAATGGTACAATGAGCATCAAATCCTAATACCTGGGCTCTAGCCTCAGTGCCACGCTATCAGCTGACAATGGGAACATTACCTAAACCATGACCCAGACTGGCCTCCCTTCATTTTCAAAAAATTTTTAATTGGAAGATAATTGCTTTACAATAGTGTTTCTGCCATACATCAGCAAAAATCAGCCATAGGTATGTACATGTCACCTCTATCGTGAACCTCCCTCCCACCTCCCACCTCGTCTCACCCCTCGAGGTTGTCACAGAGCACCCCTTCGAGCTCTCTGCACCATACAGCAACTTCCCACTGCTATTTCACATCTGTTACATGTTACACGTTTTACATATGGTAATGTATATGTTTCTTTGCTACTCTCTCAATTTCTGACCCTCCCTTCATTTTTAAAACGGGGATAATAATACCTATTATGGCTACTTCCCAGGGTTTAAAACACTCGTACACACAAACCCAGAATTTTGTACGTGGAAGCCCTTTGGAAATGTGCAAACTGCAGAATACTTAGTCATATTTTTACTGCATTTCACGCGGTCTTGGTCTCAGCTGTAAAGAATCCACCTGCAATGAAAGAGATCCCAGTTCGATTCCTGGGTGGGGAAGATCCAATGGAGACGAGATAGGCTACCCACTCCAGTACTCTTGGGCTTCCCTGGTGGCTCAGCTGGTAAAGAATCTGCTTGCAATGTGGGAGACCTGGGATCGATCCCTGGGTTGGGAAGATTCCCTGGAGAAGGGTACGGCTACCCACTCCAGTATTCTGCCCTGGAGAATTCCATGGACTATGTGGCTCATGGAGTCACAAAGAGCCAGGCACGACTGAGCAACTTTCACTCAGTCACCTAGTCTTAGACTTCCAGTAACTTTGTGGAGCAATGTTAAATCTTTTAATCTTGTGAGATTATTCTTTCTCTGCTCCCTTCAGGAAACCAGCTAAACCACTTGTAGTAGAGAAGTTCCATAAACAGAGCAGACATTTAGAACAGAACACACACCTCTATTCAATTCTCTCTGTAGAACTATTTGCATCTACAGACAAGACTGAAATAGGAACTAAAGAGACTATGCGTATCTTAAAAAGCAAAAAAAATTCATTTCAACTTTTATTATAAATTTGTTAAGCTGAAATCTAAGCTATCCCAAGAGTTTATAATGGATGCTCTATTTGCTAAGGTAATGCTCTTAGGAAGGCTGCAACCACAATATACAAACCAATGAATTTTGAAGCTTCCCACGAAGTCTCTCCTGACCATGATATTCTCTGACCAATGCTTCGAGGAGAGACGTTAGAACCGTGTACACTGACTACAGGCTGTAAGTATATGATCCCTTTAGAAAAATTATGAGAAATACTGGTTCAAGATAGAACTTTGTAAGCACAAGTTACAAAGTGATTGCTACAGCACAGACACCCGACACTCCATCACTAAGGGCGTTTCTCCTGAAGGCAAAGAGGGAAACAACCAGCTCTACTGAATTTTCAAGGACCTTAGGTTCATGACATGTCTTAATTAGCTTTCACTAAAATTTAATTTCAAACCTTCCCTCTCTTCTTTACTACCTCTGGCTAAAGCA
Source organism: Ovis canadensis (assembly GCF_042477335.2). Classification (NCBI taxonomy): domain Eukaryota; kingdom Metazoa; phylum Chordata; class Mammalia; order Artiodactyla; family Bovidae; genus Ovis; species Ovis canadensis. The sequence goes on from NC_091264.1 coordinate 53,749,691, forward strand.
CAAAAGAACCGCAAGCAATCACATGAACCCTTGCACACGTTACACAAACCAAACCTACGTAAAATGGTTAACAATCCTGGGAGAAATGGCATCGAGCTAGTAAATAAAAACAGAGAAACATGGAAAAAATAAAATACTATTATTTAGTCACATTTTTAAAAAATCACATGCCATTAAACAATGGCATTAAACAGAAGTCTAAATAGGCAATGTTCATAAGAGCTAATACGTTCTAAGGGAAAATGTTTCAAAAATTGAACTTTTCAAAAACCTTGATGACACAAGAAATGAACGATTTCTCCTTTTAAAGCATCAACGTTTCACTTAGTTTGACAGACCACAGAAGCATCTTCAGGCCATTAAGATCATGTGTAGCAATAAGGATTATTCCTCAAAATCATTCCATAGCACTCAAGGACTCAGATGAAATTTAATCAAGGATTTAACCATCAAATATCTGTTGAGCCAGCGGACCTGTCTGTTTCAACCCTGAAAGTCTACGAATTATGTAGAGTAGAGTCTTTCCATAAAGGGGTTTCTTCTGGGTCCCTTTCAAGGATGCTATTTTCCAATGTATCAAAGAGCATTCTTCATGGGATATTCTCAGCTATCAGGTAGACATGGCAAAGGAGCTACAACATTCAGACAAAGCTATGTATCCACTACCAGAATTACAGTAGGCACGTGTGTACACATACACTGTAATTGTTCTGTGTCACTAGGTTACATCTTTCTTAAAGATTTTTCTTCTTAGAAAAAAAGCACTACCATGAATTAGGTTGATGGAACTGAATTCGAATTTTTAAAACTGAAGTTACCAGCTCTAAAGTCTCCTCTGCGTCTCGGGCAAGTCATTAACCTCTCTCACTGCAAAACTCACAATTATAAAATGGGACAGTACCACATGCTTAACCTACTCTCAGGGAAATGGAGAGTCCTCCATGAGAAAAAAATACATGAAAACTGAGAGAGGCAGAAAATGTAAAGAAGAGAATGGACTAGATGTCTCTGAACTCTAGGCAGGCATGCAGACGTCAAAGTCCCAGAAGGGATGCAACCCCCAGACTTCCCTGGTGGTCCAGAGGTTAAGAATCTGCCTGCCAATGCCGGGGACACGGGTTCGATCCCTGGTCTGGGAAGATCTCACGTGCTGCAGGGCAACTAAGCCTGTGGGCCACAACTACCCAGCCCGTGTTCTAGAACCCATGCTGTGCAAAAAGAGAAGCCACCGCAGTGAGAAGCTCGAGCACCGCAACTGGAGAGCAGCCCCTGCCAGCTGTGACTAGTGAAAGCCCCCATGTAGCAACGAAGACCCAGCACTGTCAAAAATAGATAAATTGATTTTTTAAAAAAAGAGAGATGTGACTCCAAGAGGATGGGGAGGGGAGGTAAGAGGATAATAGGTCTGGTTGCGAGAAAAGAGGTAAGATGTGCCATTAATTGAAAGTTTAAATTGATTGCCAGGACCCTGGACACCTCTAGATGCAGGGGCTGGGGTTCTGAAGGCAAAGGAGAGCTGGCAGCCCACACGGCTTGAAGCTAAGCTGATGACCTATTGACCTAGGGTTTCCCATCCCTTGCTCAGCGATGGCTGGGAAAGGAGGTGACAAGGGGAAAGTCTTTAAGGCCAAAATCTAGACTGGCCTTGAGTAAGTATCTGTTTTGCTTTTTACCATTGCTGGTACAAGGCTGTACACTAAAATGGATATTTAATAAAATGGAGACTAACACTTCTCAGCCTCAGGACACAATTACATCACAATGTTTCAAATGTGTTCTAAATAACATCTCTTACTGAAGCCAGGATTCTGTTTACTTCAGTTCAGACTACGATGTCTGCACAGGATCCAAGAATAAAGCCTTCTTTGTTAGATGCTGTTGACTTAAATTATTAGTAAACTCAAGATGGTATCTCTCCCAATTCAAAAGTCTTTAACACACCCAGGACATCCTGACTTGGACACACATAATGGCCCAAAAACATTCAAATAAATCAACCGTCCATAGCTAAGCAGTAAGTCGTTTCCTTATATAGAGTGATCCTAAAATTTTTTCTTATAAAAACCCTTTCAGAAACCTTGGCTTTTCGCAGATATTATATTCCTAGTGACAGGGATCCTTTTCATAGCTCTTTGCCAACCACGACATCAGAGGACTGATAAGAAAACTCAGCATCAGGTGACTATAAAGAAGCCCCAAATCAAACAATAAGCCATAACTAATGTTAAAAAGTGGAGAAGGCAATGGCACCCCACTCCAGTACTCTTGCCTGGAAAATCCCATGGATGGAGGAGCCTGGTAGGCTGCCGTCCATGGGGTCGCTAACAGTTGGACACGACTGAGTGACTTCACTTTCACTTTTTACTTTCATGCATTGGAGAAGGAAATGGCAACCCACTCCAGTGTTCTTGCCTGGAGAATCCCAGGGACAGGGGAGCCCGGTGGGCTGCCGTCTATGGGGTCACACAGAGTCGGACACGACTGAAGCAACTTAGTAGTAGTAGTAGTACTAATGTTAAAAAGAGACCTTAGTTTTACATTTCTCATCCTTAAGCTTCTCTGATACAAGAATGCCTTGTCTTGGATCCCAATATGATACAACGCCCAGCTTGTCTGTTCTCACAGACCTTGGTGCCTAGCTAACACAGTACGTTTCAAACCGGGTGCAAAGGTGCATTCCTGGGAGCTTAGTTCTCCATGGCAAGAGTTTTTTCCCCCATTTTATGTTTATTTAATGATATGAATAAAAGCAAACACCCATTTCTACTCAATCTCAATGCTCACACTTGTGTTTGTGCTGCAGTTCTGGTTTTCCAAGTAGGCATACTTTCACTGTCAGAGGCAGATAAAATAAAACCATGGAGGAGGTGTCTGGGCCAAGTGTGAGCTATACAAATCAAGATTCCAGCACAGAAAGGTGGCAAGATCACTGAATTGCTACTTGTTAACTGGAACACACCAAACTCAGAGCCTCAATGTTAAAAGTGATTTAGTGAAAACTAAACACCATCCTTCACATTAATGTTAAGTTAATGTTAACTTAAATTTCACTGGTCTATAAAGTGAAGATAGTAAAAGACAGGGAAACCGGACGTGCTGCAGTCCATGGGGTCGCAATGAGTCAGATATGACTTAGTGACTGAACAAAAACAATTTTAATTAATATTCAGCTGATGCATTTACTCCGATGTTCTTGTTTAAGAGATACAAGTCTAAATGTACTTAAACTGATATGTCTGTATCAGTTTAAGGGAGACTAAAATAAAAATTTTTATTTTATTTAGATTTTAAAATATCTCAGTATTGGGGTTCAAATTATTTTCCCCTCCAAAGGAATCCACATAAATTCATCAGAAGGTAGAGAACAGTAGGCCTGGTGGTATGGCATTTTCCCTTGAGGACATATCAGAACAACAGGCCCTCCAAAGAGGATTTTATAAACTATACGACTGCCTCCTCTCCCTCAATTCTCTGAAAGACCTGGATTTTCCTCCCAACTAGCCAATAATCCCAACACCTTAGGTAATACCAGATGCTAACAACTGAAGCATGTTATACATGGAAACCTGCATCACCCAACATTGCAGGAGACTCTGAACTTGGGTCTCCCAGGGGTTGCGTCAAGGTCTGGATCATATCTTCTGTCTTCATATCCTCTGGAAATACCCATCAAAAGCATCTGGCACATGGTAGACAGTTAGACCTCTGTAGGAGCTGGAAGCAAGAATCTAGCAGCTTTGCAGCAGAAGTCAGCTCCCATCACTGAAATGTAAGCCCATCCACCTGCAATCTTTGGGTTTTCTCCTTTGACACATATGAGCCACTTCCACCTTCCAGGGCCAACTCCACTATTTTCTAGTTTCCATTCCCTGCTGCCTTTCAGGAAATTTACCCTCCTGATCATCTATCTTCTTTCTTGCATCTTGAATTGTTCCCTATCTGAGTTCTCCTTCAGCAGTTAAACATGTCTAAAAACATAATTAAAAAATAATAATAATAATGAAATAGTAAAGAAAATAGCTTTCCCTCACTCCCCTTGCTGGCTTTATATTGCCTTGTTCATTCTTCTCATTCCTTATATGCGTATCAGTTCAGTTCATTTCAGTCGCTCAGTCGTGTCCAACTCTTTGCAACCCCATGAATCACAGCACGCCAGGCCTCCCTGTCCATCACCAACTCCCGGAGTTCACTCAGACTCACGTCCATCGAGTCAGGGATGCCATCCAGCCATCTCATCCTCTGTCGTCCCCTTCTCCTCCTGCCCCCACTCCCTCCCATGTACATGGGCTTCCCTGGTGGTTCAGTGGTGAAAAACTCGCCTGCCAGTGCAAGAGATGTGGGCTCGATCCCTGGGTCAGGAAAGGAGAAGGAAATGGCAACCCACTCCAGTATTCTGGCCTGGAGAATTCCATGGACAGAGGAGTCTAGCAGGCCACAGTCCATGGGGTCACAAAGAGTCAGATACGACTTAGCGACTAAAGCAACCTCAACAAAAATATGTTCGTGTGTGTATTATACATATATTGTTGTTGTTTTTAGTTGCCCAGTCGCATCCGACTCTTTGCAACCCCATGGACTGCAGCAGGCCAGGCCTCCCTGTCCCTCACCATCTTCCAGAGTTTGCCCAAGTTCATGTATTATACATATATATGTATATATGTTTTACATGTGCATATGTTTTATTGAGCTATAACTCACATGCCATATAATTTGCCCATTTAATGGCTTTTAGTCAGTTGGACTTTTAATATAATCACAGAGTTGTACAACTAACACATCGATTTTAGAACATTTCATAATCCCAAAAGAAAGCCCAAGCCAATTAGTAGTCACTCGCCATTCCCCTCCAAAACTTCCCATCCCAGATTTAGGCAACTACCAATCTACCTTCTCTCTCTGTGGATTTGCCTGTTCTGGATATTTCACGTAAGTGGAATCACACAATATGTGGTCCTTTGTGACTGGCTTCTTTCAATAGCAGATACACGTTTTCATTTCTTTTAAATATACACTTAGGAGTAGATGTGGGATATGATATTGAATAACTCTATGCTTGTCTTTTGAAGAACTGCTAGATTATTTTCCAAAGCAGTTGCATCATTTTACATTCCCACCCACAGTAGGAGGGTCCAATTTTCTTCAAATCCTCACCATTTGTTTTTGTCTTTTGTATCCTAGCTATTCTAACCTATGTAAAGAGGTATCTCATTGTGGTTTTGATTTGCATTTCTCTGATGGCAAATGATTTTGAGGACTTCTTCATGGGCTTATTGGTAATTTGAACATCTTCTGTGGAAAACTGTCTATTCAGATCATTTGCCCATTTTTGTGTTTTTACTGAGTTTTAAGAGTTCTTTATTCTACATATACCCCTTATCAGATATGACTTGCAAATGCTTTCTTGCATTCTGAAAGTTATCTTTTCACTTGCTGGATGGTATAAAGGTATCTATACCACTGAAGTGTATAAAGGTATTTAATTTTGACGGTCTAATTTTTTTCTTTTGTTCATCCTTTGCCTAAGCCAAAGTCATTAAATTTTTCTATTTTCTATATTTCCTTCTAAGTTTTTGGTTTTAGCTCTTAAATTAGGTCTATAATCCATTTTGAGTTACTGTTTTCAACTGTGAGGAAGCAGTCCATCTTCACTCTTTTCCAAATGGATATCCAGTTGTCTGAGTACCATTTGTTGAAAAACTGTTCTGTCCCATTTGAATTGCCTTGGCATCCTTGATTAAAAGCAACTGACAATATGTGAATTTACTTCTGGACTTTCGGTTCTATTCTATTGATCTATCTGTCTGTCCTTTTGACGGTTTCACACAGTTTTGATTACTATAGCACTACAATAAGTTTGAAAGCAGGAAGTGAGTTCTCCCAACTTTATGCTTCTTTTCCAAAATTATTTTGACCATTCTAGGTCCATCAAATTTCCATATGCATTTTAAGATCAGCGTGTCAATTTCTGCAAAGAAGACAGTTGAGATTTCAATAGGAACTGTGTTGACTCTGTAGATCCATTTGGGGGAATACTGCCATTTTTAACAATAATAAGTCTTCTAATCCATGAACATGGGGTATCTATTTAATCTTTTTTAATTTCTTTCAACAACATTTTGTAGTTTCAGAGTATAAGCTTTGTACTTCTTTTGTTAAATTTATTTCCAAGGATTAATATGCTATTCCTTTTGATTTTAAGTAGAAATGTTGTCTTAATGCCATTATCATATTATTCTTTGCCAGTGTAGAGAAATACAGTGGATTTTTGTATTTTACATTCTGAAACCTTGTTGAACTAGCATCGGTATTTTTAAACTCTCAAAATGATTCCAGTGTGCAACCAAGTCAGAACCACTAGGTTCAATACCATCTATGCCCTCAAGTCTAATGAAGGAAAACATATCCATCATTATTGCTTTTACATCATTTGGAAAATTCAGAGGCATGATCTCTATAAGAAGGAAGGACTCCTTTCTAATCAACATCTTTATAAAGAATACAAGGGGCTTCCCAGGTGGTGCCAGTGGTAAAGACCCTGACTGCCAATGCAAGGGACATAAAAGACCCAGGCTCAATCCCTGGGTTGGGAAGATCCCCTGAAGAAGAGCATAGCAACCCATTCCAGTACTCGTGCCTGGAGAATCCTATGGACAGAGGAGCCTGGCAGCTATTCAGACCACAGGGTCACAAAGAGACGGACAAGACTGAAGCAAGTTAGCACACAAGCATGTATCAACTAGTCCCAGAAGAAATGATAAAGGAAGTTTAAAGGGGAAATTGCATATGCAAATGTTAAATACCTATGAAAATTTAAAGTATCTTGAAATATTTTACCCTAAAATAGAGCTGTTCTTTTTTCTGGAAAAGGGTACTAAGATCCACCCTGTATGTCTGAGAACAGTCATTCAATATGGGAGATTAAATCTGGGCCCCAGTCAAAAGTACCTCCAGTTCCCACCAGGCAAGAGTGATCAAATGCTTCTATCTTTATCTCAAGTGATCATGAAACATCTAAATTAAGAAACTTAGTGACAGTAATAGCTCTGAAGAGAAATCCATTGGAAATGCCGCAGTCCTGTCTAGTCCTCACGACGAAGCCACTTAAATCTGCTAAACTGGAAGAACGGTTCAGTCAGAGCAGGGAGCAGGCACCAGGAGCATAAAGACCTGCTTTCAACAGGAGTGGTTCAATAACTCTGCAGTTGACCTTTCTGAAGTCTTCCCTTTCGTCTCACGTGTGCTGCCTTAGTGAACAGAGGGAGGCCCCAATTCTGATACTCATTCCAAGGAGATCTATTTGTGCCAGGTGCTACCTTATGACACAGTACACTCAGAAAAGCAACCAACGGTTCCAGGAGGAAAAAAAAAAAAACAAGAAAGCTTGCCGGAGTTTGCATCCTTCCATTTCCTCCAAAGAACCATTAGACCTCAGAACTTCCAGCCCTCAGCTGGCCCCAAGGCCCCAGCCAACAGGGCCAGGGCAGGCAGTGAGAATATGAGCACAGCCCAGATGAAACATGGGTGGATTCCACTGAACTCATTTGTCACTTTCTTCCTCCTCAGCCTGTGCCCCTGTAGAGTCCCAGTTTGAACTCTCAAGCAGCTCTGACTCTCTCAGAATGCACACGCGGTCTCAGGAACACAGAAAGGAAAAAAATCCCCAATTATTAAAGGGTCAAGAAGCTCCTTTAGCCATTGTAAAGCTGTACAAATTATCTGCATACAATACAACCATTCAAACAACCTAAGTAAACAGCTGGAGAATACAGTGCTTACATTCTACTAGAGAATTCAGTAGTGGAATTAAAACCTCACCATACAAAGCGTAAAAGGATCAATGGACATCCAGATATGTGACAAAGCAAGGAGAGTAAAAAGCTAATGTTAGAATCTGAGAGGTGGTGGGAATATAAGTACTCACTGTTAAAATTCTTTCATCTTTGTTGTATGTTTGAAAAATTTCATAACAAACATGTACAATTTTTTAAACTAAAAAGAAAAGTGCCATTCACTAAATCTCAGATCTTAATGTTCCTTAAAGCAGGAATTATGTGTGTTATATTTTATATAAGACTCCAATATCTGTATTAGTATTTAAATCAGTGTTTGAAAAGTCTATAGCAAAATTAAGTCTTATTAATTAAGATTAATGGGTATAACATCAATGAACAATTATCTAAATTGTTATTTAAAAATTTTCAAATTGTTAATTTGAAATTTTTAAAAAAGAATATTTACACTGGATAAATGAGAAAACGAAGCCAATTTATTGTCAACTACATTTTTTTCTCTACAGGATATAATCTATAAAGCCAGCATGAATAACTCACATCAATGACCCAGAAGTTGAACAACAGTGATGCTGTTAACTTCCTCAAGAGGATATTCTTTCTCTACACGGAGTGATGGTTAGGAACTAAGTATCCTTGCTTTCGAACTATGATGCTGGAGAAGACTCCTGAGAGTTCCTTGGGCAGCAAGGTGATCAAATCAGTCAGTCCTAAAGGAAATCAGTCCTGAATATTCATTGGAAGGACTGATGCTGAAGCTGAAGCTCCGATACTTTGGCCACCTGATACAAAGAGCTGACTCACTGGAAAAGACCCAGATTCTGGGAAAGATTGAAGGCAGAAGGAGAAGGGGACGCCAGAGGATGAGATCGTTGGATGGCATCATCAACTAAATGAACATGAGTTTGAGCAAGCTCTGAGAGATGGTGAAGGACAGAGAAGCCTGGGGTGCTGCATTTCATGGGGTCACAAACAGTGGGACAGGATTGACTGACTGAACAACAACAACAATCCTCGGTGTCTACTTAGTTGCCTTAGGCAAACTTCCTCCTTGGCTAGAAGGAGAATTTATCAGATTTACGAAACTTGAACTCTATAAAAGTTGGACAAAGACCCACAGTGGCTAGACTGAAAATAAGCAATCTTGTTTTATTCAAAATTAACTTGAAATGATCTTAGCCAATTATCCATAGCAACATCAAAATGTCTAGCTACATATAAATTAGATGGTAACAAAACTGCAACTATTCTCACCTCATAATTTTCCCCCCAGACTTTATTCTGCAAAAATGTGAATCTCTTTGACATTTCCTAAACAGCAAGTATCTAGAACCATAGGGTTTCACGTGCTGCTTTTTTTTTTAATTGCTATAATTTGAACCAGTCTTCATTTTCTTTCTCTTAGTAAATCCATAGGCCTACATAGCTAAGACTGCTTTGACCCTCTTGTCAAATTCTAACCTAGTTACTATCCTTAAACTGCCTCTTTCCAAATGTTCTTGCTGCTGCTGCTGCTAAGTCGCTTCAGTCGTGTCCAACTCTGTGTGACCCCATAGACGGCAGCCTACCAGGCTCCCCTGTCCCTGGGATTCTCCAGGCAAGAACACTGGAGTGGGTTGCCATTTCCTTCTCCAACGCATGAAAGTGAAAAGTGAAAGTGAAGTCGCTCAGTCGTGTCCGACTTTTCGCCACCCCATGGACTGCGGCCTACCCGGCTCCTCCACCCAAGGGATTTTCCAGGCAAGAGTACTGGAGTGGAGTGCCATTGCCTTCTCTGTCCAAAGGCTCTTAGTTAGCACCATATTCTAGCAAATCAGACTATCAAAGCAAAGATCACAAGTCAAAGCCACATAACCAGTTGTTTCAGAAATGTCTGTCAGTGGTCACAAAAGAGCCAGAGGGAGCATATTATTTCATAGCATGAGATAGGGAGCGACTCACATGTGCTTCACCCAGAGTGCTCTGCAAAATACCCTGGACCGGGGCATCAGAACCTGCTGGAGAAGGAACTGAAACAGCTCGCTGGGCCCCACCCTCAGAGTTTCTGATTCAGTAAGTCTAGGGTGGGGCTCAAGAATTTATCATTCTAACAGGTACAGCTGCTGCTGCTGTTGCTAGTCTGAGGACCAACGGCCTAGAACTGAAATATTCATTACACGAGAGGCAGGAGAAAGGAGATGATGATGACTGGAATGAGAGTATTTGTCAAGCTCCTGTGAGAGCCGCGGTGCACGTCTAAAAATTATCTTATTTAATCTTCACAGCAATTCTGAGATGGTATTATTCCCACTTCACACAAAGCAGTTCAGTAACTTACCCTCCCATGTTCCCATGACTGGTAAATATAGGAATTGAGATTTAAACCAGAGCCTGATGGAGACACCATCCGCTTGCATTCCCCTCAATCTCACCCTGATTTCCATGTTATTAGAATGAAAGCATGAGAAAATACTAGAACCTTTAACAAACTAAAAATACTCCTATTGTTTCCTCTGAAGATTATCAATCCCATAAACCATGAAGTTTTTTTAAAGACTGGACACCATTCCATATTAAAAATGATCTGTATTTCACATAGTACCCAGGAAAGCAAATATTACAGCTATAAAATTTTTTCCCAGTTGCAGGAAAGATCTCTTTGCTTTAGTCCATCATTCATTCATTACGCTCAGCACCCAGGAATCACTTGGAAACAACTAGAAGACTAAATCCTCTGCTGCTGCTGCTGCTGCTGCTGCTAAGTCGCTTCAGTTGTGTCTGACTCTACGCAACCCCATAGACGGCAGCCTACCAGGCTCCCCTGTCCCTGGGATTCTCCAGGCAAGAACACTGGAGTGGGTTGCCATTTCCTTCTCCAATGCATGAAAGTGAAAAGTGAAAGTGAAGTCGCTCAGTCGTGTCCGACTCTTAGCAACCCCATGGACTGCAGCCTACCAGGCTCCTCCGCCCATGGGATTTTCCAGTACAAGAGTACTGGACTGGGTTGCAACACCCTCTAGGGAACACTAGTAACTCCACAAGCAAGATGCAGGAGGAAGGTGAAAGAACACCCATTTTTGAACTAAGTAGTCTGGGCTTGAACTCAGTTTCAGCATCTGAATACATACTAAGTGCACTTGAAGCTTCCAGGTGTTTGTAAACCAGAGCTCTTGAACTCTAAGCCCTTAGTTTCCTCAAATAACTTGCCTGAGGTTACAGAGTTGAAAGTTTACAGCATCCCTCAATCCCCTCAACCTGGGGCTATGGCCACCAGTGTATTCAGATTATATGAGTCCACTCTGGTCTCTGGAACCCCTTGGATTTTTTAAGTCATTTGCTACTTACATCTTCTTTAAAATAACCTTTTATGTACATTAAAAAAAAAACAGCTGTCGGCTTTGCATTATAAAGATATTGTCCAGTTTTACAAACTTTTAGGATCATAAAAACCTAATACGGGCCTCATCCATCATTCATGCTAACAAAATTTAGAGAGTACATACAGTGTGCTAGGCAGTATGTTATATATTTTCACAGATCGTTTCTTGTCTCATCCAAGCTACCCTATGAATCAGGAACGAAGAGCGTGGATCTTGCGCAAGCAACTTAATTCTGCACTGGCTTCTTGATCTATAAACTGCAGGGTAAGAGGAAATGGGGGGAAATAGTTCTCTTGCAATACATATATTACCTGGGCTTTCCAGGTGGCGTAGTGGTAAAGAATCCGCCTGCCAATGCAGGAGACGCAAGAGACGTAGATGATCCCTGGGTGGGGAAGATTCCAGGACAGAGGAGCCTGGTGAGTCCATGGGGTCACAAAGAGTCAGATATGACTGCACGCACGCATGCGTGCGCACGCGCGCACACACACACACACACACACACAGAGCCTGGTAGGTAGCCACATGCTCCTGCTTGTCCTTCCTTGATTTCTTTTTTAAAGGGAAATAGAGGGCCAAAAAGATTGAATTAAAATCCTACATTCATGTGGCTAACAACACACGTGCTTTCCAGAAGAGGTGAACCAAAAGGACCTCCTTACTGGGGATGGGAAATGACTCAAAACCATCGAGGTTTTCAGTTAACATAGAGGTATCTGTTTCCACAAAACAGGGCACTGACTGTCTAGCCTGATTCCAAGAGGCCCGATGCATATCTGAAATCCACATCCTAACCAATCTCTTATTAACTTAAATGTTCAGAAAATGGTGTTTTAGAGGTCACAACAGTTTCAGCTATCACTTGTCTGAACTGTTTTGTTCCTTTTCCTACTTAGTAACGTCTTGTCACTAAACATAAGAGTTTGTGTGTGTGTGTGTGTGTGTGTGTGATATCACATCTTTCATCACTTTAGGACCACTACTGTGTTACATTTTCATTCATTCATATCTCCTGTGTGTATACTTTTCCAGACAAGGCCCATTTTTCTAACCTGATAGTACCATGAATACCAACGTGTAAAATCAGCTGAAACTGTCCTGGCATTGGACAAGCCGTATATTTTTTTAGAGATAGATTTATGAAATGAGTTTGTTTGGCTGTAATTAACTTCCTCCTTTAAAAAGGGAAGCCAAGATTAAACAATGAAACATGTTTTTTTCACATCAGATTAGAGAAGATGAAAATTTCAAAAAAAATACCCAGAATATCAAAGAAAGGTTTTTTTTCTACACCATTGGTGGGACTGTAAACAGGCATAACACTCTGGAAAGGCAACGTGGCATCATATGATGGTTTAAAATGCACATTCATTTTGATTCGGCAATTCCACTTCTAGAAATTCATCTTAGCTATATTTTCACATTTATGTAAGTACAAAAAAGTTCATTTATTAACAGCAAAAACTGGCCCATCAATAGTAGGGGCCTAGTTAGATAAGATTTTTATATAGCATACCATAGAACACAGTGCAATACTTAAAAATGAAGGGAGATGTTTATATTCTTACATTGAAACATGTCCACAAAACACTAGGTTAAATTTATTTTTTTTAAAGTTACAGACACCATTTCTCTATTAAGTGATGTCTATGAATATATATTCATGTATTTCTATAAGGACTTCCCTGTAGCTCAAATAGTAAAGAATCTGCCAGCAATGCAGGAGACCCAGGTTTGATCCCTAGGTTGGGAAGATCCTCTGGAGAAGGGAATGGCAATCCACTCCAGTATTCTTGCTTGGAGAATCCCACAGACAGAGAAGCCTGGAGGGCTATAGTTCATGGGGTAGCAAAGAGTTGGACAAGACTGAGTGACTAACACTTATGTAATTCTATATATTAGCACAGAGGAGGAGTCTAGAAGAGGGTACAGGCGAACTGTTCATATCATCAAGACTTTGAAAGATTTTCTGTTTTAAAGCCAGTACATGTTAACATTTAAGATCAGAAATCAATCTTTAATTTAAAAAGGAGAAAATGAAAATGGAATAGGAGAGAAGACGATAAAAGTTAGTGCGATGTCACCGTATTTCTAGTAATTAAATTCTCTACCCCCATCAGCATATAGAAAGCTGATCACCACAATCTCTGCATTGGGCTGAGGTCTCAGTCTAAGACTGAAAGCCATTCTGAATTGACAAGTGAAGAGAAGTCAGCCAAACAGCTTTTTCTTCTCACGCTTCTGCTGGGGGCCTTCATTTGCCTGTTGGCTTCCTATTTCTAACGAGATAAACAAGGAACAAAAATCTTCTGCGTGTCATCCTGCAATTACTGCAAATGTTGAGGAAGTACTTGAAGTTAACTGGAATACCACCTGGAGCTGGCACAGTTGCCCTTCCTTGTCCTAGTGCTTTCAGAAATGGGCAGGTAGGTGGATGATTTGCTTGGGATGGCTGAATGGGGCTCAAAACATGAACACACAAATCCCTCCCCCCAAAAAAACTGTTACACTAACAAACAGGCAACCACGGTATTATATACTTCATGCGCTTTAAAATGGGGATATTTTTCATCACCAATTTGGGTCATTATAAAGATGAAAAGTGAAAGTACTTAGAATGACGCCTCGCCCTAAGTTGGATAAATGCTTGCTGCTGCTATTATGACAATAACAATGATGATTAATGATACTTAGTTGCTTTCCTGCATTTCAGCCCTCGGTGAACTTCAAGTCCAGGTGGGACAAATGACAATATGCCATCTTTTCATAACCTTCTCTGTGAAAAACAAATTAAATCTCGTTCCATACTCTACCCTGATACCACATGGTTTTTTCTAAGAGAAAGCAGAAAAGCCTGAAGTACTTGTTCAACCAATGATAAAAGTCAAGAATGTTGTGCAAATGAAGTTTGCTCCAAAAGAATTGTGTCAACCGAAGCAGGGGAGGGGGGAACAAATTGGTTTAATATTCCCACATTGGGCAGAGCACTATGGGTGAATTTTTTATGAGTAACCTTGTTCTTGTCCTCTAACAGAAAGATAACCTTCATTCAAATAATACAGGGCCAGTGAGTAGGAAAAAAATTAGATTTCAACCAGTTTTATTCTAAAGAACAGAACTCACACTAATAGGTAGAATTTATAAAGAACCAGTCACGCATGCTCAATCGTGTCCAACTCTCTGTGACCCCATGGACTGTAGCCCAAACCAGGCTCCTCTGTCCATGGGATTTCCCAGGCAAGAATACTTGAATGGGCTGCCATTTCCTTCTCCAATAATTTATACAGAAACAGGCTTCAACTCAATGCAGAAGAAAAATATAGTTCAGAATTAGAATTTCTAATCACTGAGTAGCCAGTGTTATTGTTTGTCTCAATCCTGATGTTTTCAAGCAAAATCTAGATGAGTATACCAAAGGCAGTAGAACTTCACATGCCGTCTGCATTCCAGGTCCTGTACTATGGGCTTTATCTGGATTATCTACCGCAATCTTCTCTCTAGCCTTAAAGGTTATAGATTTATTATTTTCCCTAACGTATATAAAAGAAAATGAAGACTCAGACTACCCAAAGACATAGACGGCTAGCACCTGCTGGTCCAATCCACTATCATTTCTGGCCTGGATTTTCATGAAAGTGTTAGTCGCTCAGTCGTGTCCAACTTAGCCACCCTGTGGACTATAGCCCGCCAGGCGCCTCTGTCCATGGGATTCTCCAGGCAAAAATACTGGAGTGGGTTGCCATTTCTTTCTCCAGGGGATCTTCCCAACCCAGGGATCGAGCCCAGGTCTCCTGCATTGCAGGCAGATTCTTTACCTTCTGAACCGCTAGGGAAGCATCTAACTAGTTTCCACGCTTTCACCCTGCCCCTGTGGGCTTCCCAGGTGGTGCCGTGGTAAAGAATCCGCCTGCCAGTGCAGGAAATGCAAGAGACTTGGGTGCCATCCCTGGTTCAGGAAAATCCCCTTAAGAAGGAAATGGCAACCCACTTCATCTTCCGTGCAGCTGGCAGGGTAACTGTGACAGTTAATTTTATGTGTAACTTGACTCAGCCACAGGATACCCGGGTATTTGGTTAAACATTGTTTCTAGGTGTGTCTGTGAGGGTGTTTCCAGATGAGATTAGCATCTGAACTGGTAGACTCAGTAGTTTCCGATGTTCTCCAGGTCTTTGCTTACGTACAGTCATCCCTCTGCCTCCATGGGGTGGGTTAGTTTCAGGACCCCCAGCAGATAACAGAATCTGCAGACGCTTGAGTCCCTTATGTAATACGGCATAGTACCGTTGACCCGCTGTACCCCTGCATTTTGCATCTGCAGAATATGAAACACTGACTGTAACACATTGTCAGTGAGGCTTTCCTGACCACCTAAGGTAAAGCAGAAACGCCCTCTCCTTTCACTTTCCCTATCCCCTTCCCCCTGGCTCTGTCTTCGGAGCCCGTATCATCATCTGACTTCTGTACTAACTTGTTTTTGTCTGTGTCTTTCTCTGACAGGTGACCTCTCTGAAAAACCAGACCCTAATCTGATTATTCACTACGGAATCTTCACCATCAGAATGATGCACGGCACAATAAACCTGTATTGAATAAATGAAGCCCAGACAACCAGATTTGACATCTAGTCTCCTAAATGTCAAGCCATTTTCTGGCATTCAGGAAAAGAACTTCTTTCATCAGAAGGATAGGGGACTGGGTCTAAGGTGACTTCCAATTCCAGGACTGTGACGCCAAGACACCATCATTAGGGACTTACGAATAAGGTTCTCTTTGCTGCTCTTTCCTCTGACCACATTTTCCCACTCTCCTTGAATAAGGACGTGGTAACCATTAGGCAATGGATGAGATCATAGATCCAGAAAGCCACCTCCCCCTTGCGTCATCTCTAATCCATTTCTCAGGCTGTTACACTTTGCTCTTAATTTTCAGATGCTATCTGACCTGCAGTTTGCTCAGTTGTCAGTAGAAAAGCAGAGTACCAAAATTTGTGCTTTTAAACCAGCAGCTTACCCAACAGACACGTCATCATAGTTACATCATTAAAACTCTAAACAAGCATAAGCAGCAAGTATACTGAAGTCATTTGCAAACAAACAAAGACAAATTCACCGACTCACTGTCAATCATCCAAGATAATAAAATTAAGAGAGAACATAAAACCAATGTTGCCAAGTCCACATATTTTAGTATCAAAAACCAACAGAGCCAGAGCAAGAGAAGGTGCTGACCTGGCAGAATTTACCTCTGCCTACTTAATACTAGAAGGCGGCAAGGGAATCCAGAGAGTTGGAGATTTTTAAAGCATCAGGAAAGGCTGGCAGGTCGTACGACCAGAAAAGTCATACTAAGTCACTTCAGTCGTGTCTGACTCTGTGCAACCCTATGGACTGTAGCCGGCCAGGCTCCTCTGTCCATGGGGATTCTCCAGGCAAGAATACTGGAGTGGGTTGCCATGCCCTCCTCCAGGGGACCTTCCCAACCCAAGGATCGAACTCACATCTCTTACCTTCTCCTGCTTTGGCAGGTGGGTTCTTTACCATTAGCACCACCTGGGAAGGCCAGAAGAGGGGAAGGAAAATTGTTCTAAAACACTGCTGGAGTAAGACGCCTCGTTATTTCCTGCAGTTCCACAGAATTCACAACAAAAGATGCTTAAAATGATACCAAATATATCAAGGCAATAAGTAACGCCATTATGATATTCTTATTGGGGGTTGGCAGCTCTTAACGGGATTCATAGTTTGAGACACTCTTCCATGTGAATCTTCTGCATCCACCAGAAATGCATTCCTCTTTTCACTCTCCAAGTTGTACTGGGTCTTTGTTTCTCGTCTAAGTCCTACTTGCAGGTCTTTAGTTGAAACATCCAGCCAGGAGCCACTCTTTGGACAAACCCAAAAGAGAAACTTCTCTTTCTCAATCCTAACCTCTAGTCTGTGGGTGTTGCAGAATAGCAATGAGTTGAAATCACCTATATACCCACCTCTTTATAAAAGGCTAATGAGAAAGCAAGTCAAGTCTTTACAGGATTCCTTCCTCTAAAACATTTTTGAAAAACAGAACAGCTCAGCATCCTGACAGAACTTAGGAAAGAGAGGAATAATAATGTTAATTTACCAGGGGCTTGGGGCTGTGCTAATTTCTCTACGGGTATTCTCATTTTTAAGATTTTTTTTTTTTAACGTGGACCATTTTAAAAGTATTTATTGAATTCGTTACAATATTGCTTTTGTCTTACGTTTTGGTTTTTTTGGCCATAAGGCATGTTGGATCTTAGCTCCCCAACCAGGGATCGAACCCACACTTCTGCATTGGAAGGTGAAGTCTTAACCACTGGACCACCAGGGAAGTCCCCGGGGATTCTCCTTGGATGCTGCCTATAACACTCTAAGATAGGTACTACCATCCACTGCCATCCCTTCCAGGCTATAGGTGAAAAACTAAGTTTTATAGAAGCCAAAGAATTCGCCTAAAGTCATATACGAGTCAACAGCAAAGCCTGAACATGAGCCTGGGTCTTCCTAGCTCTGTATCTGCACTTTAATCACCATGCATGGGACACTGGAAGGGAGGAATGGAGGTGGGAACAGAAAAATGACCTTCCCTTCTCTTTATGCAGATATCAGTTTGAATCCAGGAAAGAACCACTATTAGTATTTTGCTTCATTTGAAGATGCTAAGTAGCTTCAGTCATGTCTGACTCTTTGCAACCCTATGGAGTATAACCCACCAGACTCCTCTGTCCATAGCGATTCTCCAGGCAAGAATACTGGAGGGGGTTGCCATGCCCTCCTCCAGGGGGTCTTCCCGACCCAGGGATTGAACCCATGTCTCTTGCTGAAGCTCCAGGACTTTGGCCACCTCATGTGAAGAGTTGATTCATTGGAAAAGACTCATGCTGGGAGGGATTGGGGGCAGGAGGAGAAGGGGATGACAGAGGATGAGATGGCTGGATGGCATCACGGACTCGATGGACGTGAGTCTGAGTGAACTCCGGGAGATGGTGATGGACAGGGAGGCCTGGCGTGCTGCGATTCATGGCGTCGCAAAGAGTCAGACACGACTGAGCGACTGAAGTGAACTGAGCTCTTGCATCTCCTGCACTGGCAGCAGCTTCTTTACCACTAGCACCACTGGGAAGCCCTACACACAGTACACAGTCAGTGTGGATGCACATGTGTGTATGTATGTACTCAGAAACATACACACACATGCATGCTCACACACAGCACATCTTCCAAACTGTCTGTGTCTCCCAGGCCATATGTGGGCTTTGCTTAAAGGTCACCCAGCAGGCCCCAAGGAAAAGAAGGGCTTGGTCTAAAAAGCTTTATATTTCCTCTCACTTTTTTAAACACTGGAAAATCCATTTGGCTCTGAGAAATGAATAGTAAAAGGAGCTCTAACTACTTAGGGCCAACAAAATGTAATGGAAAAAAGGCAAGAATATGGCTGGACTTTATTTTCTTTTTGCTCAGCACATCCTGTCTTTAATTTGAATGGTAAATAGGCCATGCCAACATACCAACTCTTTTCAGGTGAAATTATCTAGGTTATAAAAACAAGCAACAACTGTGTTTTCATTATTCTTTAATTCATGGCTGACAGAAATAGCTTCCAAAATAAATCAGAGAGGCAAATATTGCTCACAAGGGAGCAACCCACAAATTTTCCCTCCTTTGATAACCAATTTTTGTGAAATTTTTTCCCTTTCACTTGAATTATAATTGCGTGGTATTATCTGAAAGAGTGTGTTGCAAAAGCTAGGAAAGTTGCATTATTTAAATCCACAGGAGAGGAGGGGGGAGAGAGAGAGATGTTTTCCATATTATCAGTTAGTAGACTAACATCCCTAAGATATTTGTCCTTTAAGTTCAAAAGCAAGCAAGGCTTGTTGATGCTTGGTAGAAACCAACACAATATTGTAAAGCAGTTATCCTTCAATAAAAAATAAGTAAATTTTTAAAAAAATTTAAGGAAAAAAAAAAGAACAAGTAATCTTGCAACACCTCTCTCTGTAAGCCCACAGCATCAACCTCCTCGGCTCCACGACACAACTGATTCATGACCTCAGTCATGCCAGTGAGAGCCCCACCCATTTCTGTCCTGTATATTTAGCTTTCTTTCCTTTATACAATATTTTCTTCTCTATGCTAAATCTGAGCAAAAAGTCTAACAGAAACTATCTTCCCAAACAGAACATGGTAAAGCTTCCTTTTAACAAAAAACTAGATACATCTAAGGATTATTTGAAGCAACATCTATCACATTCCTTTCTCTGGATGTCATTAAATCAAGAACTACCTCCATGGAATAAGTTAAAACAATATTCTTCCATGCACTGGTTGTGGGGAAATTAATAGGTATTCTACTTCAAAAAAAAAAAAGGGTAGCATTAGCAGAACAGAAAGACTTCATCAGGAGAAGTTCAATATGTCCCATTGCTTTCTTTCTAACCACAAGGTTTCACAGAGTCTCTAAAATGCAAACATGCATTGCAAGCCTCCAAGAGAGGAATATAAAATATATCCGCTTCCAAGCTAATTTGACTCTGAAACACTTTATGCAAGGATCATCTCTTTCACAGAGCTGGAGGTTCACAAAACACATATGCGTTGGGGAGCAGCTACTTACAGGCCAGATCTGAGCTGGCTAACAGCCAATGGGCAAGTCAGACACCTCATCTCTGTCCATTCTGCTCTCCCCAAGCACATGGATCATACTGTTTCTTAGGGGAAACAAGACGAGGATAGAATGGAGAAAAGTTCACCGAAATGTTGCAAATACAGCACCGTATCTATCAGGAGAACCATTACATGTAGACATTCCTCTCAAGAGAGGGGGAAGAGGGAACTCTCTTAGCAAGATCATTTTAAATACATGGTATGCACAAGAAGGCTTTCCCAGCCAATAACTGGGAAAATGCCATCCAGTCATATCTAAAATTGGGAATTAGGAGTGTATGGCTTATTTTAAGACGTCACAGGTTTCTTTTCAGCCTTGAAAACACAAAACACATTTAATATCTTTAATTTGAATGCAAATCAAAAGGCAGCAAGATCAGACACATTTTTTAAACTAGTATTTTTAACTGTTTTTTCATATCAGTAACCCTTAGACACATGTTTTAACTGGTTTTTTAAAAAAAGAAAGAGATAAGAGCTCCAACAAAATAGTTACAATAGTATTTCAGGTGAAGTGCTTCAGGTATGCACTGCAAATTTATAGACACTAATGTCATCAGACATGTGGTGGCTGTGGTCACTCAGTCATGCCTGACTCTTTTGAGACCCCATGAACTGCAACCCGACAGGCTCCTCTGTCCGTGGGATCTCCCAGGCAAGAACACCGGAGTGGGTTTTCATTTCCTTCTCCACGAGATCTTCCTGACCTAGAGATCAAAGCCGCGTCTCCTACATTATAGGTGGATTCTTTACCCCTGATCCACCAGAGAAGCCCAGTAGAGGTTACTATTTTGATCAATCACATTGGGAAGCCAGGGAAGGTTCACATTTATAGCTGCGTAGAGTTCCCAAGTGAGAACAATACAAAAAGACCAAGCCATCTGATCTTCCACTTTTGCATAGTCCCCAACAGTGGGGACGTATGGATCTAGATGACAGAATAATCTAATTGTATTAACCCCTACTCTCAAACTGCTAAAGGAGAAATAAGAACTAATTGTGTGGTCTTTAACTGGGAACTTAGATCTACGGAAACAATAATACAGTGGTGTCAGTTCCTTGTGAATATGAAATACGGCCTTTGCTTGTGTGTGCGTACTCTTTGCTCAACACTGAGGCCCATATTTGACTTCTGCTCTATGAGATCTCTGAAAAAGTGAATCCCATACCCTGCTTTTAAACATCAGTAACCTTCAGACAAAAATTTCCATTCTGGCTTTAACCAAACGTTGCTTCTGACTCATTTGTTTCAAGGATTAGCAAGGGTCTGAAACCAATGTGAGAAAGTCAAAGAAAATAGTTTTGAAGCACAACACTCTGAAACAAAGCAAGACCAAAGGAAACTGGAGCTGCCCTGTGATGACAAGGCCATTTCCTCACTTCCTGTAAAGCAACTCACGCTGACAAGATGAGGAAGAGCCAGGACAAACACCCGTTGAAACTAAGGATGGATTAAGAGTCAACTAGGAAGAGTTGCTGCTGCTGCTGCTGCTGCTGCTGCTGCTGCCGCTAAGTTGCTTCAGTCGTGTCCAACTCTATGTGATCCCATAGACGGCAGCCCACCAGGCTCCCCGGTCCCTGGGATTCTCCAGGCAAGAACACTGGAGTGGGTTGCCATTTCCTTCTCCAATGCATGAAAGTGAAAAGTGAAAGCAAAGCCGCTCAGTTGACTCGCAGTGACCCCATGAACTGCAGCCCACCAGGCTGCTCTGTCCAGGGGATTTTCCAGGCAAGAGTACTGGAGTGGGTTGCCATTGCCTTCTCCAGGAAGAGTTGGGCATCTACTTAAACTAAGTTGGGCATCTTGGCATGGTAGAAGGAGAGCCTGATGCCTAAATTACAATTATCACCATTTATTTTTGCTTTGGGAGGCCTTCTATGGTCCGATTAATATTTAATATTAATGGTTAATATTTATTATACGATAAATGTAATAATCACCAAACAAGCTTTACAAGTGAAATTCACTCAGTCGTGTCCAACTCTTTGCAGCCCCATGGACTGTACAGTCCACGGCATTCTCCAGGCCAGAATATTGGAGTGGGTAGCCTTTCCCTTCGCCAGCAGATCTCCCCAACCCAGGGATCGAACCCAGGTCTCCCACATTGCAGGCAGATTTTTACCAGCTGAGCCACAAGGGAAGCCCAATCACCAGACAAATGTGGGTTTAATACCCTTGATTTGTAAGGGAAATTTTTTTCAAATTTGTGCATCAATGTTGAGTAAAGAATACACAAACACACTTACCGAAGCCTCCTCCCATCTACCCAATTATCACTGAACACCCTGGCCCCACACCCCTAACCTCCTGCTCTTTTTTTCTAAGCCCCTCTTTCCCTGCACTCTATAGGCTCCCCACTGAAGCCTCCTCCTGTCTACCCAATTATCACTGAACACCCTGGCCCCACACCCCTAACCTCCTGCTCTTTTTTTCTAAGCCCCTCTCTCCCACCACTCTATAAAGTTACTATTTATCATATAACTCCTTTGATAGACTATAAGATCCTAAGAGCAAAGAACTCAGCTGGGTTTTGTTTTCTGCTACATCCTACTGCCTAGAACAATTCCCAGAACAAAGATGCTACTTACTAGATACCTAGATACCTGTTGAATGAAGGGATAAATGATACTATTCTTTGCCATCTTTGGATGCTACAGTTTAGAACAAAAGGAAAGGATTTTACTCACTTTCCTTTTTTACCTAAGAATTATTCCAAGCTTTCTCTCTACTCTAATCTTCAGTCCAAAAGATTTTAAGAAAACTGATATAAACTAGCTGGAAAATGTGTCACGTTAGTTGAATAAATTAAGGGAAAAAAAAGAGATGGAGTAAAATTTATTTCACCTTATTTTTTTAAGTATGCTTAGTAAAATGCCTTTTTATAAATGATTCTAGAACTTCCTAAATAATTCCTTTCTTCTCACTCCCCTTGACTTGAGCAGTGACCACTGTAACTAAACTGGTCAATTTCCCTCACAAGTCAGGGCTATTAAACCCACATGTGTCTGGTGATTATTACATTTACTGTATAATAAATATTAGCTATTGGACCATACAAGGCCCCTTCCCAAAGCAAAGATAAATGGTGATTATTGTAATTTAGGCATCAGGCCCTCGCTCCACCATGCTGAGATGCCCAGCACTCTTCCTAGTTGACCCTTAATCCATCCTTAGTTTAAAAGGGTAGCTGATTCAGCTGTAGCAATAATAAAATGTGATATCATGTTTTCCAAGGGGGGAAAAAAGGGTAGCTGATTCAAACACACAGGAGAGAGGTGAGTGCCGTAAAGGGAGGAAAGATCATTCAGTTCTGGATCTATGAATACAGGCCCAGAGAAGCTATATCTTACTACATTTTCATTTTTTTATGAAAAATTTATCGTTATTTGAAATTTCCCAATGGGAGACACATACAGAAATGTGTTGAGGCCAGGTGCGCCCTAAGGGCATCAGCTTACAGTTTCTTGTTTACAGCCTCAGGGAAGACTGCTGTCAGGAAGCCCACTCCCACTCCTAAAGCAGGAGGCTCTCCTGCAGTATGCGGCATCGAGCCACCCGGATTCCACCAAACTCCTGGCCAGTTCCTTCAACGTGTCCATCTTTTCTGTGGGGAGCTCTCACTAGCTCACAGTAAGAGCTCAAAAAATGCTTGAATAAATGAAAATCTGAACAAGATCACCTGGTTCATACTTCTAGTAATCCCATGGAACCCATCAGTCTGTTTCCTATCTTTATTCTTTAACCACTGTGTCCATAGGGTCACAAAGAGTCGGACACAACTGAAGCAACTTAGCACATTCTTTAACCAACCAACCTTCAGGTATACATGCCATCAAAGTCACCGGCACGGATACCAAAGTGTCAAACTAAAAGAGTCAAGCCCACCCCTGAAGATCTATAGGGTGATATCTATTACGAGAAATAAGCAGCATTCAGAATATTGTGAAAATAGAAAAAAAACTGGAAAGGAGATTCGACAAAGTAAAACAGTTGCATACCATGTGCTCTGTAGGAGATGAGCACATAGATCAAAGAAAATTCAGCAAATTGCTACCTGATTTCTCCATCATTCAAAACACCTGATGAGCTTCTTACAGATGGTAGTTAACTAAGGCAAGTTAAAAATGTCTCTATTTTGTTCCTTAGCTAAAGCATTAAGAATAGAAAGGCATAGCTTATGCAACCAATAATTAAATTTCATACACATGTTACACTTTGCGTAAACCCCAGCAACTATCGGATTTAGCATTCAAAACAGTATTTGGAATCATATTCAAACATGGAATCGCTTTCCCAAGCAGGATCATAGGGTAGTTTGGCTTCTCCTGAGCCACAGAAATATCTCCTATACTTTTACAATTTGTCCCTTCATATTTTTTCACGATGAAAGCATCAAGGAAAACTTACAGCTGTGCAAAAGATGCATCGGCATTCCTGGAGCGTGGTCATCTTGTCCAGAGACTGCTCACACAGGCAGAGTTTGCAAGTGACAAGGGGCGCCAGAGCCAGGTCTCCAGGCGTGGGATTTTCGGCAGCCGTCATGGTCAGACAGTGGAGCCTACCCACTGAGCCCATCAGCTTGTCCTCAGCCTCCTTCAGTCTCCTCAATCCCTACGGAAAGGCCCAAAGGAGAAAACATCCATTGATACAGCTGTCGTTTAACCCACACATCAGGACACAGCAAATCCTCCCCTTCAGTGATCTAAGCATACAGCAAGTGCATTTCTGAGAACCATGGCCTAGAGAGCTAGCCACCTTGGCAAGCTATCCCTGGAGTTCCGAAATGTAAGGTGACCTCACTGTTCTGACTCACATCAAGTGACCTATGGACATTAAAATACTAGGAACAGGCACACCATTTCGGAATGGCATTGCTATGACCAACTCAACAGACTCAAAAAACACTTAGAACGTCACTCAAAAAGTTAAACACATCATTGCCGTATGATCCAGCAATTTCACTTCTGGGTGAACACCCAAAAGAATTGAAAGCAGGGACTCAAACAGATACTTGCACACCCATATTCATAGCAGCATTACCCACAACAGTCAAAAGGTAGAAAGAAATAATCCAAATACCCATCAATGAATCAATGCATGAGTGAATAAAATGTGTTAGAAACATACAATGGGATGCTATTTAGCCTGAAGAAAGAATGATAATCTGACACTTGCTACAACAGGGATGAACCTTATAGACATTATGCTAAGGGAACTAGGTCAGACACAAAAGGCAAATATTGTAGGATTCCATTTATATGCGGTACCTAGAACAGTCAGCTTCACAGAGACAGGAAGTAGAAAGGTGACTCCCAAGAGCTGGAGGAAGGGCAAATGGAAAGTCACAACTTAATGAGTGCAGAGTTTCTGGAATGATGAAACAGTTCTGGAAATACCGCATGATGGTTGCACAACCTTTCGAATCTTGTGATTATAATGTCACTGAATTATACGTTAAACGGTTGAAATGGTAAGTTTTGTTTTGCATATTCTATCCCAATAAACAATTTTTTCAACATGGTATGAGTGTTGTATTCCTTCACATGCATTGTTTCACTTAATCTTTTACAACCGCAATGATCATTTCCTTCACTTTACAGATGAACTGAGGTCTGAGAAGCTGTGCAACCTGCCAAAGCTCTCAGAGTTTATACACAACACAGCAAAACTCAAACCTCTGTCTTTTGAGGCCAACTCCAGTGCTGTCCCATTACACCAGAACTGCCTCACAGGTATTATGTGGAGAGATGGAGCAAGGAGAGAGGGCTACAAGAAGGGGAGAGAGAGAGGGGAAAAAAAGATGGAAGGAGACCTGAATTCCATGACTACAGCTATCATAAGATCACTGAAACTATACAAGAATAAAATCTGTCTCTACATGTAGCATGACTATAGGAAAGGATATTTCTACACCAAAAAAACAAAAATTATAATGGAAGCCCTTCCATTAGATTTTTATTCATAATATCTTTAAAAGAGGTAAGATCATTGTGAAAATAATTTTCCTACATATTCATAGTTTATATCATATCAAGAAATTTCATTTCTGATTAAATAAAAGCAAAATCTTTAGGTTCTTACCATTTTAAAAGAGTACGCATGCTTAGTCAATCAGTCATATCTGACTCTTTGCGACCCAATGGACTGTAGCTCGCCAGGCTCCTGTGTCCATGGGGATTCTCCAGACAAGAATACTGGGTGGGTTGCCAAACCCTCCTCCTTAAATAAGTATGGGCAATTCTGATAAATTTAGCCACAAAAATAATTATTCCCTCTCCTTCCAGAAGATCCAACTCTCTTCCTCCCAATTTTCAGGCAAAAGAAATTATTTTACACATTCAGCACTTGTTACACAGCCTCACAGTGGCTTGTTTCATTATATTAGTACGAAAGTACTAAAATAAGGGAGTGAAAAACAGACTGGATTAGATAGAAAATCTATGAGATCTAATTGCATTAACTTTCTTAGTGTCATATCAGAAAGAGTCAGCAGTTTCTAACTCTAGTGACCTGAAGTGTTTAAGGTTTATCACCCATTCTTTGCGAAGTAGTAGATCTGATTAAAAATAAATTAAAAAGGAAGCTAATCAATGATTGACTTCCAATACGATAGGTATTTCTTGGGAAAAGACCGATATGGTTCAAGACACCATGCTCTTATTCAATTAACTATTGGTGACCTATTATTCAAGAGCAAATTAAATTCAAAACAACCTGCACATCAAATTCAGGATTTGGGAGTTAAAAAAAAAAAAATCAACAAAACCTCTTTAGGGTCAGTTACAGGTAAAGGTGAATGATTTTACTTCTTTCCCGTCCCCAGTTTATACTTATACAGCTACTATCTGCTTTCTTCTCAAGACTTCCTCGTTGATAACACACATCATCTTAGCAACAACATATTCTCATCTGTCTTTTCCCAACACTGCTCATACAACATATTCTGAATTGCTTTTCCCCTCAAAAAAAGAAATCCCAAGTCACACAGCAAGAAGAAATGCAGCCAGCAAATGCTTCCTGAGTACGGAAGATGGGAGGTGGCACAGGCCAGAAGCATCCCACGCCACAAATGTCAATCACACCAACAGCCCGTTTGGAAGAAGCTGTTGAGAATAGATAAATCCTGTGGTTCCAAACCTAACAAGAGAGCTAGGTGTTCTTCAAGAAAGTCATTCCTTTCTCACAGTCTCAAACTATACTATTTTTTAGAAGGAGACACTGAACAGGCCAATGTACTAGAAAAACGAAGACATAATGGGATACCTCTTAGAAGGTTATGTCTTCAAAACAGTCTTCTTTTAAGGCAGGGTGAGAAGTTGTGTGAAATCAAGGCCATCTGAAATTTAATCTTGTCTCTTGCCATATACATAAGGTTTTACTCCATAGTTTGTGAGTAACATGCCTATGAGCTATTGAATCAAAGTTGTAAAAACAGAAAAATATCTAACACCTCCAAAAGTTTCCTCCTGTCCCCTTTATTTATCCCTGTTGTGTTTGTGTGTGTGCTTTGTGTCTGTGATTAAGAGGAATTAACATAATATCTATCCTTGGCAAATTTTTCAATATGCAATTAACCACAGGCATCATGTAGTTCCATAGGTGTATATTTAGTTACTTAGGTCTCCACTATATACATTAAATATGTAGTTTTTGGTCTGTCAATCATACCTCAACAAAGTGCCTTAAAATTTAATGTATACAAATTTAAAATATATGTATTATATTTGTATATATATATAAAGTTTTTTATAACATAAAAACTTCTTACAAAGCAGAGACTTATTTTGTTATAAAAAAAAAAAATTCCAAGCATTCCAACCAAGTCAGAACTTGTGACTGAGACAGGAAAGAAGGCACATATTTCATCTCTTTGAGATGTGAACAATCCAAAACAATTCATCAAAAAAGAAGTGATTTATTTTTCTGTGTACGATAACCCCAGTTCCCCAAAGTGATGGCTTTCAAATAGTTTTAAAGCAATGGAATTTTATAAAAACAGAATCTTAAGTACTCCACCACTGGATAAAAGAGAAATTGTAGACTAGTGCTCATCGAAGCAGTACCAGGAAGACCCCAGCCAAGCGCCCTTGACCTTTTCCTCAGCAGTCTTCCAGACACCATCACTGAAGCTGAAGGCTTCACCAGGCATGGTTCAAAAGCCTGCCTTTTGGTTTTCACTCTGGGCAAAACTAGTAATGAATGTTTGAGAAATGAATGACTCATAGTTGCACTCCATAGAAAAAGAATATCCAGCAAGAAATCTTTTCACCATTGATTCATTAGAAATCGAGCTCTTCAAGCAATCATCAGGACAGTCCTCTACATGAATCTCCCCTACACTTGAGATGTCTGTGAATAACTCCAAGATGTTCTAATGTTTCTCCATCTATGTCTTAACAAGATTCCCTCGTCTCCACTTAGAGAACAAACTTATGGTTGCCAGGGGGAAGGATGGAGGAAGGGATAATCAGGGAGTTTGCGATGGACATGTACACACTGCTGCATTTAAAATGGATAACCAACAAGGACCTCCTGTATAGCACAGAGAACTCTGCTCAGTGTTATGTGGCAGCCTGGATGGGAGGGGATTTGGGGGGAGAAAGGATACATGTCTATGTATGGCTGAGTCACTTTGCTGTTCACCTGAAACTATCACAACATTGGTTGTTAATCGGCTATACCCCAATACAAAATAAAAAGGTAACAACAAAAAAAGATTCACTGGTCTCCATAACGTGAAACCACCAGTGGCAGAACTCACTCCCAGAAGCCTGGCGTGCTGCAGTCCATGGGGTCACAGAGTCAGACATGCCTTAGCCGCTGAACAACAACAAACGGCACGAGGCACAGAAGGGAAGGCACAGAAGAGGCTGACTGACCCTCTCAGGGAGCATCCTCGTAGGTACACTGACAACACACACACTCCCCTCCAGGTTTCCAGGAGTCTTCCTTCCAGAGAGCCCATAACTCACTCTCACTGTCTTGCTCAACTTGTTTTGCCTCATACCTCACATTTTACCCAAAATAAGAAAGTGACTTGAACATTCTACCCTCCAGCTTGATTTAAAATGGTAGAAAGTGACTTGAACATTCTACCCTCCAGCTTGATTTAAAATGGTAGAAAGTGACTTGAACATTCTACCCTCCAGCTTGATTTAAAACGGTAGAAAGTGACTTGAACATTCTACCCTCCAGCTTGATTTAAAACGGTAACAATTATAATTAGTTTTACAGTTATTACATACAAGTGTGACTGAGCTTCTTCTTGGATGCTAAGAACCGAGTGAGAAAAGAATTTTGGTAGAGAATGTAACAGTCATGACGGAAAAAAAGGACAAGCTGACTGCACGTTCAAATGTTCTGAAGTTGGCAGCAAGGTTGAAGGTGGACCGGGAGGGCAGGCTTCACCCAGATTGTAGATATCTCACCTGCTTAACTATAAGTAACCACACAACACAACAGATAAGTGCAAGGAAGGAAAGGGTTAGTCGCTCGGCCATGTTCAACTCTTGGTGAACCCATGGACTATGAATTGCCCAGGCTCTCTCCAGGCAAGAATACTGGAGCAGGTTGTCATTTCCTCTTCCAAGGGATCTTCTTGACCCAGGGATCGAACCCGGGTCCTGCACTGAGGGGAGATTCTTTACCATCTGAGCCGCCAGGGCTCTAAAACATTTGATTTTGCACTAAATTGCCAGGAAAAGGGAATCAGTGGTTCTAGCTACTCTCTGAGTGTCTCCTGCACTACAAAGTGTTCATTATATGAGAAGTAACTACCTTTTGATAGGAAAGAACAGGAAAGTCACTTTTTCCCTCCTATGTTTTCATTAGAATTGCCAAAGAAAGGAATACTTCAGAAACTGTGCTGGAAAGCTCAGGATGTATAAGGAATTTTCATATTCTGCTGGCCGCCTGAAAAAGCAATCTGCTCCAAAAAAATGCAGTGGGTGAGAGAGCCAACTTTCGAAGTATTTTTAACTAATGTAGTTTATGTCTGTTTCACTACCCAAAATCATAGCTGTTATTCCTCTACGCAAAAAGATAATGTGATTGGAGAGGATACTGTTTTACTAGGAGACTCATCTGGTTATTTAGGAATTTTTCCACCATCTGCAAAGACTGTAAGACTCAGATAAACTGGTAAAGCACAAGATTAAAGGGACAAAAAGAAAAAGAAAGCTAACACAACCAAAGGGCTGGATATTACTGATATAATAGAAATGTTAACTAATGTAAAAATTCAGTTGATCTATAGTGAAGAGTCTTAATTCCACGCCATGGTAAGAAAGTCTAAGACTAAACAGAAGACGAGACACATGAGAGCTGTCAAAATGTTTACGTGCCAAGGCAAGCTACTGAGTCGTCCCTGAAAAAGCTTTCATAAAAGATACGAATGCTTGACAGTGAGAGGGAGCGAACAAAAGGAAGCATTTTCAGGAAGGGGAGGTGTTGGGGAAGGTAGGGCTGGAGTGTTGCCTGTATAATGGAGAGAGATCCTGCGGAAGCCAATACTCTACCACAGCAGGAAGAAACAATAATCCAAGGTCCCATTTCCATCTTATTAGGAAAGCCCTCCCGATATCAACCAAGACTGACATGCCAGGCAACCAGCTCAACACGATCTGAAAATTAGTATTGTGCTGACCTTGACATTTCTATCCAATGCAATGATTAATTTCACTGCTGGTTCAGGTTCTCCACAAAAGCTATTAGTGACTCAAATGGTACTAACTGAATCTAATAAAGTGCTGACTATCACCAGCCACTGGCCATTTGCTGAAGTTCTACCCTATATAGCCTGGGATGGAAGGTAGACCAGCAGGCTGGTAGAGTAGCAAGGGCTATAGATACTGGTGGTAAGTGGGGCAAGGATTTATGTGGATCTCCGTACTGCCCAGTCTTGTGATTCTCCTCCCTTCTCGCATCTTTGACCCACTCTCTGGCCATTCAGGGACTAGATGAATCAGTGCACAACCAGTAATATCAGAAAAACAGTTCTAATACATGCCTTGAGAGAGCAAGATTAAAGGGAAGACAGTCAGCCTCACTAGTAATCACAAAAATGCAATTACTCAAGTATATTTTATATCTGTTTTTCAAAAGGATAATGCTCAAGACCATTAAGTAGATACATCACATATAAGATACTTTAACAGGGCTTCCCAGGTGGCTCAGTGGTAAAGAATCCGCCTGCCAATGGAGGAGACGTGGATTCAATCCCTGAGTCAGGAAGACCCCCTGGAGAAGGAAATGGCAACCCATTCTAGTATTCTTGCCAGGAAAATCCCATGGACAGAGGAGCTTGGCAGGCTTCAGTGCATGGGGTAACAAAGAGCTGGACACAGCTTCGTGCCTGAGCACCACACACATCACACATAAGATATTTTAATCATTAGTTGAAAACAACAGCACAGATTAGAAACTATTCTGTAGTATGAGATCCCTAGGTAGCTATGGGGATTGGTTCCAGGACCCCTGGAATCCAAGAATTTTGGTATCTGCCAGGGGATACCAAATTTCCTTATATGAAAAGGCCTGGTACCATTGGCCCTCCACACCCATGTCTCCACATCTGCAGGTTCCACCAACCACAATGCAGGACCCACCAGCATGAAAGACTAACTGTGTAAACAAACCCAAGAAATGCTTAATTCTGAGAGACCACAGGTAACCTACTTGGGCTTTGTGAGGTGGTGGCATTGTTGCAAAACAGTTTATCACTGCGATAGGAAAGGGAACTTCTGCTTTCTTCCCCTACCATTTCACAGCATCCTTCAGGGGAAATCAAGAAAAAATATTCAGTTTAAAATTCTTCAGTTTTAACATCTTCATCTCAACCAGTTCCAGGATGGTAATAAGATGATAACTCGAACTTGGAGACCTGATTTTTCTCTAAAAATGGAACTGATATACAAATATATCTCTACTAATTTTTTTGTGGATGAAAAGGACAGATACATCCTTAGGAAGGAAACCTTAAATATTATCAAAAACTGTTTTCTACGTAGTCTCTTTGCTATCTGAAATTATGTAACAAATGAGGTACATTATTTTAATAAGATCTATTTTCCTAACTGTATTGAGATATCATTAAGAAAAAAATTGTGTTACTTTAAGGTATAAAACCCAATGATCTGCTATAGATATCTTTCGCAAGATGATTACCACAGGAAAGCTGGTTAACACTTCCATTACCTCAGTTACCATTTTTTTAAGGTGACAGTAATCAGACCTAATTTTTACATTTTGCTACATGCATGATATATAGGAAAACTATATGGAAAGAGATATAAGTGATGACCAACAAAGTACATGATATTGTGATAAGCTTACTCTGAACCTTATGGAGTACAGGACATCTGGGAGGTCAAGTTTTAACATTTGCAAAATGCCTACCCTTCTGAAAAGCAAATTTATTTTTTTCTTGCCTTCTTTCTCTGTTCTCATCACCACTATAAGGTAAGGCCCAAGAGGTGGGAATCCATTCCCAGATTTCCTAACAAAACTTTCAAAGAAGGTAGAAGTGAAGATGAGAATAACAACTCAATGACATTTTTAACATTGTAATTTTACATTCATCATCACAGGTCCCTCCCCAACCCCACCACTGTGCCCTGCCCACCTCTTTTTTAATCAGTGGTTCCCTGGCCTCCCACAATTATTCACACAGCCCTGCTGAATAATTTTCTTCCCCCTGTTTGGTATAACAACAAAGCTCAGAAGCAGGAAGGAATGCCACTTACAGGCAGGTCAGACAGTGATGTAATTAACAGATCAAGGAGAAGTGTTATTTCAGAAAGCCCCATGGAGCAAGAGACCGGCTGATTTCCTGGGTCATGACATTACCAGGAAACTCCAGTTACTAAAGAATGAATATCTAAACCAAAATGTTTTCTTCAAATGCATAAAAGTTTGTATAAATATTACCCTCTCCTATGAAACTTAAAAGTTTTACAGAGACATTTTATAGATACAAATTTAAAACCAGTTTGGGGAAAGAACTCTTCCATCTCACACTAAGTGAGGTGCAGGGGTATGTATTTTTTTATGTCTCTGCCAAATCAATTTCTCAAGGAATAAAATACAGGAAAATACAAAGTGCAGGAAATAAGGTCAACCCACAAAGAATCGAATTCCACACATGGAATGTGGATGTAAAGGTCATTAAACACAGTCCCCACTTATTAACAGTAAACTAGTTGAGAAGGTTGTCATCAGAAAGTTTCATATAAGCATGCTCAGGGTTTACAGCTTCAGCCACAAGTCCAACAAAAAAAGAAATGAGATGGTCTTGTTCTACCTTCCCAAGAAAAACAAAGAACGAGCTGACTGAAGGTCTGAGACTCAAACTCGTGATTGCAGAGGAATGAGAAACCAATGAGACACAGCTTTCAAAGCATGTTCTTTGACACCACAAGCCATACAATTAGAAATATCCCCAGCTATGAATAAGAGAAGTGTATTTTACTTAGACCATTGTGCTTTCAATCTCAGGAAGGGATTCAGCCACAGATGAGAATTTTCTCACTTCATGCTGCAAAAGTATTAACCACTTTCACTCTCTTTTACACCTTCCCATTTTTTAATAACTACTATAGCACAATACATTAGGTTTAGAAGTACTCATAGACCAAGTAAATAATAATTTCCAATGATAACAGAAACAAAATATTAGTACAAGACCTCCCACATAGGCCTAAAGGTGACAAAACAAATTAAAACTTAAAATAATTAAATAAATTAACTTAGGTGGGCCTATGCCTCTTCAAATTACTTAACACTCAGGTGACATCAGGGAAACATCAAAAAGAAAAGACATAATTGAGATGACAAAATTCAAAGTATTTTTCACTCTCAGGTAAAACAACATGAATTAAAAATTACCATTCTGGTCCAAAGTCACTCCCAAGCCTATGCAAATTCCTTCAGGACAGAGGCTACATCATATGCGTCTTTATGTCCTCAGCCTCCAGTCCCTCAATACCACAGAAGATAACTTTTCTAATGTACATGGAGGAGAGAATATATTCAGAGCCTGATTCTCATCTGTAGTCACTTCCAGCAATTTAAAAGCTGAAAAATACTGCCAATCTGTTGTATCAAAGGTGCTTCAGTAAGCCAAGACAGGCATCCCTGAAAAAGAGTCTCAGTACTCAGGAGCAGTGGCTACCGATACCTACTCCCCAAGCTCAGCTTGGCCTAGTTCCCATCTCCAAAGCAATCAGCTGCACAAAGTAGGTTTAGTCCCCAAACTGTCTGGACTTTGTTCCTCTAGCAACATCTGGGTTCCGCATGACTCCTGACCTCTACCTCAAACTAGAGATTCCAAACACTAAGAACTTCACTCAAGTCAATCCAGGAGACAGGCAGAAGCCGAGACTAGTAGACACAGCACAGAGGAATGAGTCTGGTGTCCTTAACAATGTTCCTGGAAGTGTGTTAGTGGCTCAGTGGGGTCTGACTCTTTGCGACCCCGTAGACTGTAGCCCACCAGGCTTCTCTGTCCATGGAATTCCCCAGGCAATTATACTGGAATGAGTTGCCATTCCCTTCTCCAGGGGATCTTCCTGACCCAGGGATCGAACACGGGTCTCAAAAAGGAAAATTTAAATATAAATACAAATTTATCAGATTAAAAGTATTTGTATTACGGAAGACAAAAGACAGCTTGCAGAAACCTTGATGGTCTTACTATACAGCTAAAATAAGCTTTTTTTCTTCCTGATAGAGGATACTTTCCTCGCTGCTGCAGGGTTTGGCTCTGAAAACCTGGATCATAATCTGGGAGACCCAAAAACTAATTATTATGTTTAAAAAAAGACATCTCTTAAGCTGACCTAGTTTGGAAGCCTGGATGCCTTTAAATTGCCAATGAACTGAAACCATTCATGAGAATGGGGCTTTTGAATGCTGAGAATGTTCTTTGGGGCTCAGCACAAAGATATTTGGCATAGATGATTGTAAATATTTGTAAAACTCTGGGTAAATGGACAGTGTTTGACCACACTCAAACCTCATGTCCAGCACAGTACTGTAGAAGCAAGTTATCTGGGGTGATTGGTTTGGGGGGAGGCAGGGAGGGGGTTGGTTGAGGGACTTTTTTTTTTTTTCTGTTTGTTTTAAATTTATAAAAGCCCAGCAATTCAATTCTGCTACAGGACATCTTTTTACACTTTCTATACCTTGAATTTGTTTACTCATCAAGACAGTTCCAATTAGTCAGAGGCTCCTTTTGGAACAATTTATTTTCTTTCCCACTTTTCTAACTTTATGCCCATCACAAAGAATAAAATCCCAGTCACAGGCATGCAAAAGGAAGGCAGGAGTTTTATGAAAACGTGGCCTTGGATTTCCTAATACAATTCTCTCCACGTGGCCTTGTGGATGGCTATAGATATTTTTTTTTCTCCTTCTCTCTCCTGCTCAAGATATCTTCAGAAATACCTAAGGGACTGCTACCCATGAAAAGGACTCGGGCTAAAAAGGGAGGACAGAGGAAGGAGAAGGAGGGACCAACAGAGGGGTTAGATGTAAAAGGGACTGGGGGCCAAGAGGCTCATCTCAGTGAAAGCTGCAGTAGTCCGATAGTTTAGCCAGCAACTCACTGAAGACTGGCTTGGGTTCCTTTTGCCTCTTTATCCGCGCCCTAAAAACTGAGTCATGGCAAGGTTCATTTATTTTGCTTCGGGGCCTAGACACCCCCAATTGGCTGCTTCAGAAATGTTAGATACATTGTTCTTTAATTCATACCTGGCAACATTCAAATAAACCTCCAGAAATGCCAAATCAGAAGAACACTGCTAGCCTTACTGCCAGCCTCAGCTAATATTTTGATATGATACATGCAACAGAAAGTAAGAAAAAAGTGAGACTGTTGTGCAAGCATGAAGAGAGAACATATTGCCAGAAAGGGGAAATCATTTCTGAGAAATCTAAATGTGAGAAGTACATTCAAGAGTAGACTGACAACAGAATCTCTGAAACTCCTTGTAAGAAAAACAAAAGGTACCCTGGAAGGGGTCAGCTAAAGATATCTTTTCTCCACTGATAGAGGGATCAGTTTCATTTTAACTTCAGCTAGAGAACAGCAGTGGAAGATCAAAGTTTCACCCTGTTTTACCCGCAATTACACAACAAAATAATCAGCAGAATGTATGACCAAGATCCCACGGATAACATCTTATCCATATGTAGGTATGTCAACCTACTGGCATGCATTCCCAAACAGCAGAAGATAAGTATCCGAGATTCTGCCTACTCTGGTCTCCAGCTGAAGACACTGGGAGGTCTGCTCTAATCTTGAATTTTACAATACATTCTGCAGAGACTAGTTTTACAATAAATTAAGCTCCTTCCTTTTTGCCTGTAAACGGAGAGCTATTTTTGTAAAGTTCACAGGTGTTTCAGGCGTTCAGAATGAATCCGATTCTGCACGGTTTCAGCACGAGAGGCAGAAAATAAAGCTAAACAACCCAGATATCCGAGTGAGTCTCCCGTCCCTTTTTCTTTTCTTAGTCCAACCCCACCGCTGTCTTGCAATGCCTGCAGCACTTAAAAAGCTGCCTAAACCTACCTGGCCGGAGAGCTCCGTTCCTCCCGGCCGCCGCCGGGCTTCTCAGCAGCCTCCCTCGCGCACACCACCAGCCGGGGCCGCTCGCACCCCGGGGAGGAACGGCTGTTCCATGCCCTCCGTCTTCCGCCCTGCTCTGCGGCTGACAGCTTTGCGCTCTGCAGGATTGCAACAGGGCTCGGGCTCCCAGACCGATCCGGCCGGAGAGGGAGGAGGAGTCCCTCGAACCGCCTCCTGCCTCGGGGCGCAGCTGCGCTGCCCGGGAAACCTCGCAGAGCGCGGGACGCAGCACCGCCAGCAGCAGCAGCAGCAGCGACAGGAGCCGTGCCTTTATTTATACAGGAAGCTCAAGCGCGCACTTCCTACTTCCCATCTGGGTCGCACTTCAGCTGCAGGTGATGGTCTTAACCCTGTCTGAACCCGGCGGCCCGCGCGCCCCAGCAGTCCGGCCCTTCTGCGCTCGCTCCGCTTAACAAGACCTCTCGTCCTCCTGGGACGCCCGCTGCAGACAGCCAGCATCATCAGCCCCTGGTATCCTTCCTTCCTCCCAGACCGGGACACTTCTTCACCTAACTGGCTTCAGAACTTGCTGCTTCTCCTCTGCACGCGTCCTCCCGGGACACCTGTCTTTCCCTTCCCTCCCAGCCCTCCTTCCCACCCTTTCGGAACACTTGCTTCTGTAGAGCCAGTCCCCATGCACGTCTCATCTAAAAACATCGTGTACCTGATTTGTCCTTTAGAATCTAATGATAAAATTAGAACGCAGGCAAATCAAATCAGGACAGTCTTCATGGACCTCCTATAACACAGGCACACTTTTAGGAAAAAAACTGATTTTGCCGGAAGTGCTTTGCCAACAAATTACGTAGGGACTGCTTAGTAACCTAACAGGTAAGTACTCCAGCTAAAGACAATGTAACAGTAATCCAGAAGCTGCGGGGGTGGTGTGGGGGGGGGGAGGTCTTATGAGGTCTTCTTCACTCCAAAACCTCAGACACTTAGTTTGTGCGACGTCTTTAACAGGTTACCTACCGACTCACTCCCCACACCCCCAGGGGTCACCATCACAGTCCCAACTGTCGAACTTCCAGCGTCGCAGTTTAGAAATGTCCCTGCCCAGACGGGGGAACCTTTCTGTGCTCACTCGGCACCCTCACTCGACTTTTGCAACCACAGTCGGAATGTGCTTCCTAAAAGGAAGGGGCTCGCAGCCCTTTGTGGAAGGAATACTGAGCCTGCCAGTGAAGGATCAGCAGTCGGCACGGTGCCAAAGGACACAAGCGAACTGCCTCTGGGCTCTCTCCATGTTGAAGAAAACCTTGAGGTCAAAGCCAAGTGCGGAAGAACACAGTGTATCTCTGTGTATGATGGCAGGACAGACAGGAGGACCAGTTTTGTTTTTGTTTGAGTGACTGAAAACGACGGAAAATCATTCT
This sequence comes from Ovis canadensis, assembly GCF_042477335.2. Classification (NCBI taxonomy): domain Eukaryota; kingdom Metazoa; phylum Chordata; class Mammalia; order Artiodactyla; family Bovidae; genus Ovis; species Ovis canadensis. The sequence goes on from NC_091264.1 coordinate 53,787,532, forward strand.
CCTACAGTTCTTGAGCCCAGAAGTCCAAAGTCAGGGTGTCAGCAGGATTGGTTGCTTCTGGTGGCTGTGAGGGAAAACCTCTGTGCTTTCTCCTAGCCTCTGATGGTTGCTAGCAGTCTTTGGTCTTCTTAAGCTTGTGGCTGCATCAGTTAACCGATGCCTCCATCATCACATGGCTTTTTCCCTTGCATGTCTCTTTGTCCACATCTCTCTTATATTTTTTCTTATAAAGACATTGGTTATGGGATCTAGGGCCTGTCATAATCCAGTATGACCTCATCTTCATTTGATTACAAGACCCTATTTTCAAACAAAGTAACATTCTTAGGTAATGGTTAAGAATTTTAGGGGATACTATTCAACCCAGTACAGTACAGTATGTAATAGAAAACTTTAGATTTAAAGGATAATTCATTTGAAAAAGCTAGTTTCACAAAAGCACATTTTTTTTTAATAAAAATAGGTTTTCGAGGTTGATAAACATCTCTTTTCATGGACTTCCACTTAAACCATTATCAGAGTTCTAAATGACAGGTTATGACCAATATTGTTGGAAATTATTTTCAAGTACTATTACTTGTAGGGGTATGTGTGTGTGCTCAGTTAGGAGGAGGACCAATCTTCTAGGGGGGGAGGAAGGGAAGGAGGACAAGGGAGATAAGATGGTAAGAGAACATACAACAGGGTCCCAAAAAATAGAACTGAAGGATATTTGAGCTTGAAAAGTCCTTCTAACTAGTTTAGTCCAGGCATTTAGCTTTAAAGATGAGGAAACTAATGTCCAGGGAGATTTAAGTGGTCGACTTCAACCAGGTATGGGCAGAGCTGGAATGAGACCTAAATCTATGTTAGATGAAAAAGGTATTTGTTAATGAAAACTGCCCCACAGGTGTCTAACTTAAAATTTAGCATTTACCAGTGTAAATGCTTTAGCAGACCCCAGATAGCCAAAGCAATTTGGTGAAAGAGCTAAGCTGGAGGAAATCACATCTCCTGATTTCAAACTATATTACAAAGTTATAGTAATCAAAACTCTTTCAGATCCGCCTAACATAGGTTCTGAGATAATCAATGTCAAGGTATTTTCTTGGTGTAGTGAACATTATTGATGGGCAGGAATCAGGAAAGATAAACAAAGCACCCTTTAAGAGGTTACTTTATTCATCAATGCCAGTACAAAACTTTGGTGCCTTAAACCAAAGTTCAACACACAGTCCACTTTTTCCATGCAATTAAGCTATAATCTCTTGTCAACAGGATAATGGATGAAGCTGCTGCTAATATGAATGAAAACACGGGTTAAGCAATAATCATGCTATCTGCTGCTGCAAGTGGCAGATGGGAAGAAAAAATATATTGTGTAATTAAATAATATCAGCATTGATTATTTTCAAGTTTATAGAATCTGCATTCAACTTTTAATAGGACTAAATGAACATGTAGAACACTATAGTATTATGTGAACAATTCTTTCAGATCTGGAATAAAATATTTAAGAACAAATGGAACCAAGGAGGTGAAGATCTATATACTGAAACCACAGACACTGATAAAAGAAATTGAAGAAGACAAAAATAAGTAGAAAGACATTCCATGCTCATGGACTGGAAGAATTAATATTGTTAGGATGTCTATCCTACACAAAGCAGTCTACAAATTCAATGCAATCCTATCAAAATTTCAATGGCATTTTTCCATAGAAATAGGACAAACAATTCCAAAATTTGTATGAGACTACAAAAGACCCCAGAGAGCCAAAGCAATTTTGTGAAAGAACAAAGCTGGGGAAATCACATCTCCTGATTCCAAACTCTATGACAAAGTTACAGTAATCAAAACTCTTTCAGAACTGCCTCATGAATCCACAGTGTGCCCTAGCCTCTCAAGCATGAATTGATCTCCTCCCAGACAAGCTGCTAGATGCTAGGAGGACTGACATAAGTTGGACATGGGCCCTGTCCTCAAAGAGCTTTCAAGCTTTCAAGAGTCAGACAAGCAAATCAATTATCAGGGTACTACGGTGTGTATGTACGTGATATGAGAGACTTAAATACGATGTGCTTTGGAAGCACAGCAAAGAAATGAACTAAAGGAAAGGGGTTGGTGAAAAGAATCGAGGGAGATTTCCCTGAGAACATGAATTAAAGCTGATACTTCAAGTAGCCAAGTGGAGAAGGTGGGAAAAGGTGAACCAGTCAGAGGCATGAGCCAGTATAAATGCTTACAGTTGTCAGACTTCAGGTGATGCTTTTCATAACTCAGAGCAGATGAGGGCCGAATCAGAGTGAGGGTTTGAACTAATGCAGTGGCAAACGGCATGGTAAAGAAAGAACAAATGGAGGGAGATCTCAGAAGCAGAACTGAATGGGGCCTGATCCCTGATTGGATGTAGGGGATGAGGGAGAAGGAAGAGCCCAGGCTGCTGGCACCACTAACTGAGAGTAAGAATAAAGCAGCCGTAAAGGATGGCTTTCCCTAAGCCATCATTAAGGAAAATGATTTAAAACCTGTAGAATCTGAGGAGTCTCTAGGACATATGGAAGACTTGTCCAGTAAGCCATCAACAGAGATCCAGAGTGGAGGGTCTTTTAGGAATTCCCATCAGTTAGGTGGTGACCACGGATGAGATTAACAAGAGCTGAGATCACCCACAAAAGGTAGCATGCTGTAGAGCGACAAAGGGACTTTCCACACATACACAAACTATCGCCCACTCGTTATTACATAACCTTAAACAAGCTATTTAACATATTCAAAACTCTGTCGTGTCCGACTCTTTGTGACCCCATGGACTATACTGTCCGTGGAATTCTCCAGGCCAGAATCCTGGAAGTGGATAGCCTCTCTCTTCTCCAGGGGATCTTCCCAACCCAGGTTTTCGCATTGCAGGCAGATTCTTTACCAGCTGAGCCACACAAGGGAAGCCCAAGAATACTGGAATGCATAGCCTATCCCTTCTCCAGCAATCTTCCCGACCCAGGAATCAAACCAGGGTTTCCTGCATTGCAGGTGGATTCTTTACCAACTGAGCTATCAGGGAAGCCCTCAAACAAGTTATTTAACATATTCAAAACTCAGTTTGTTCCTGCATAAGAGAGGAATGATGATACTCATCTCACAGGTGGTGGTGAGGCTCAGTGAGAGGTTTGTAAAGTAGCTAGCACAGTGTCTGATGGCATTATATGAGTCTTGAAGGTGGGGTAGTGAATGTCACTTCCTGGAACTGTGCGGTATACAACCTGCTCAGCTGTACAGCATGGCCCTGCCCTGATACACAGCAGGAACGCACTCAGTGTTGTTAAGTGTTATTAATCTTAGAAGGAAGGAGAGAAGAAAAAATTCAAAAAAGAGAACCCATAGAAACACCAGTATTTATAAGGTAGATAAAAGAAGAGTCCTCATATAAACCTAAGAAGGAACTGCTTCTTTTAGACTACAAAAGTAGATGTAACTTGTGATATCTCAGACTGAGAAGTAAAATCCAGTCACTGCAATCTACAAAAATACTTTTTATCTTTCTGAGCAACGATAAACATAACACTATAAATTGTTCACCAGAGTCCGTAGTCATGTTGACCTTCACCACAATAGAGAATTTCCTAATCTGAATTACAGACTTTCCTATGTTGCTGTTGTTGTTCAGTTGCTAGGTCATGTCTGACTCCTTGTGACCCCAGGCAAACAAAATCTTGACATTAGTGGTAACTAATCCAAACTGTAGGCATTGTATTAACTTGTAACATACCTAAAGTCATGTAAAAGCAAGACCAAAATAAATCTAAAGCATACTTAGCCAAAAAATACAAATATAGAAATATACGTATTAGATTACTAGATATGTATAAGATACTTGTATAATATAAAACATATTATATAATATGTAATATGTAACATTATATATATATACATAAAACACACACTAATCCTATATAATACAGAAATCAACAAATGGATTTTCTTTTTAGAAAATTAATTAAAGAAAAATTAGATTCATTCTGATGCTACTGAAATTACTCTTTTCACCTACTTTACTCTGTTAGTAACAGCCACCTTAGTCTTGACATCCTGATTACATGCTGCATTAAAACTTTTTTCTTTTTCTTTTTTTATTGAAGGATAATTGTTTTACAGAATTTTGTTGTTTCCTGTCAAACCTCAAGATGAATCAGCTATAGGTATACATATATCCCCTCCCTTTTGAACCTCCCTCCCATCTCCCACCCCATCCCACCCCTCTAGATTGAGAAAGAGCCCCTCCTGAGTTTCCTGAACCATGCAGCAAATTCCTGTTGGCTACCTATTTTACATTTGGTAATATAAGTTTTCACGTTACTCTTTCCAAACATCTCACCCTCTCCTCCCCTCTCCCCATGTCGAAAAATCTATCCTCTATGTCTGTTTCTCCACTGCTGCTGTAAATAGATTCTTCAGTACCATTTTTCTAGATTCTGTATGTACACATTAGAATACGGTATTTATCTTTCTCTTTCTGACTCACTTCACTCTGTATAATAGGTTCTAGGTTCATCCACCTCATCAGAACTGACTCAAAGGTGTTCCTTTTATGGCTGAGTAATATTCCATTGTGGATATGTATCACTACTTCTTTATCCATTCATCTGTCGATGGACATCTAGGTTCTAGCTATTGTAAATAGTGCTGCAATGAACAATGGGATACATGTCTTTTTCAGTTTTGGTTTCCTCAGGGTATATGCCTAGATTAAAACTTTTTAAAAATTTTGTTAATAATTTGTTTGGTTTTAATAAATCAGATGAAAGAACACAAGTATTGGGAAACCAACTTCTGCAAGAGGTGTCATTCTCTCTCCATGAGAAAAATTTAATGCAAAGGTCATGGTATTCTGCCACTGACAGTTTGGTTACCTGTCATTTCCAAAGGCCTACCATTTCATTCACATTTTCCTGCTGGATCTAACAGGGCTCATCTTTCAACATTTATTGACAGTACTGAATGTAAGAACTAAGAATAAGACACAATATGAAATAAGGCTAAGAACATTACAAAATATGAAAAAAAAAAAAAAACTATGCCAGAGATTCGTTCAGGGTGACATGGTGGTCAAACTATTGATAAATGGAAAGTCAAAATATGACCCAGAACTGATTACCCAGTTATGTCTGCCTTGATAACAAAAGTTTTCAAAAAGTTGGAGACATGTCATTTTTGTCCTATTATTTCATACATACAAGAGCATCTCAAAACCAGCTGGGCTGCAATAAAAAATCTGACTAGAATGACCATCATCAAAAAGTATACGAATAGTACATGCTAGAGAGGGTGTGGAGAAAAGGGAACCCTCCTACAGTGTTAGTAGGAATGTAAACTGGTACAACCACTAGGGCGAATAATACGGAAGTACCTTAAAAACTAAAACCAGAACTACCATATCATCCAGCAATCCCACTCCTAGGCATATATCCAGAGATAATCACAATTCAAAAAGATATGTATATCCCAGTGTTCATTGCAACACTGTTTGCAATAGTGAAGACACAGAAGCAGCCTAAATGTTCAGGGACAGATGAATGGATAAAGAGGATATGGTACATATATCCAGTGGAATATTACTCAACCATAAAAAAAGAATGAAAGCATGCCATTTGCAGCAACATGGATGGACCTAGGGATTATCACACTAAAGTCAGTCAGACAGAGAAAGACAAATATCATATGATACCATTTATATGTGGAGGAATCTAAAAATGTCATACAAATGAATTTTGTATGATATAAATCTATTTACAAAGGAGAAACAGACTCACAGATTTAGAGAACAAACTTATGGTTACTGGGGCAAAGGAGCAGGGGAAAGGATATTAGGGACTTTGGGAAAGATATGTACACTCTGCTATATTTTAAATGGATAACCAACAAGAACCTGTTATATAGCACAGGGAACTCTGCTCATAGTTATATGGCAGCCTGGATGAGAGGGGAGTTTGGGAGAGAATGGATACATGTATATGTATGACTGAGTTGCTTTGCTGTGCACTTGAAACTATCAGAACATTATTAATTGGCTATGCTCCAATATAAATTTTAAAGTTTATAAGTAATAATAAATTGAAAAAAATAAAGGAAACAAATGTGCTACTTAATTTTTCATTAAACTTTGCATTCCTTTAGCTCATTTTCTGCCAAAGGGGACTATCCCACAATAAATGGTAACGTTTTCAACAATAAAACAAATAGGTATAGATTTGCACCCTACAAAAGTGACAAAACGACCCTATCAGGAGCAGTCAAGCTTTCTACACTTGCCACCCACCTCACCAGCAGTCAGCCTGGCAGCTTCATGCTTTTCAGAGGCCACAGTGGGGGTCTTGGCACAAGCGGTCCATGAAGGAGCTGACAGGGTGAGCAGCACCAAGTTCTCCTCCCACGCCCTGAAGACTGGACTGAGAGTTGTCTTCAGCCACCAACGCTGGAACGTTTTTCATTTTCTTAGTGAGTGCTCTGAACACTGTTCTCCAGAGAGAGGCATAAGTTAACTTGGATTTGGAGAGAATTGGTGGGGAAGACAGGGTTATATGCACCATCTTTCACATTTAAACATGTGTTAAAGTGCAAACACTCTTTTTAAGACATACATCTCACACACTATGCGAGGAGATCACAGTAAATCCTGAAGTTACAAGGTGGGAGACTTCTACCTCGTTTTACTTTGTTGTTGTTCAGTCGCTAAGTCGGTCCAACTCTTTGAAACCCCACGGACTGAAAAACATCAGACTTCTCTGTCCTCCTCTATCTCCTGGAGTTTGTTCAAGTTCATGTCCACGGAGTTGGTGATGCTATCGAACCATCTCATCCTCTCATCTTATTTTAGTGCATTTAAAAATAATATTTCCTTAAAGTCCAGAACCAATGCCAAATGGGAAACAACAACCAGCACAAACTGGAAATTCTATAGTAATTATCTGTTTAAAATTTCTACATAAGTCAATATTGATCTTTTATGTTTTACTTATAAACATGTCCATTTCTTCAATATTTTCATTTTTTTCTAGAGAGTTTCGTGCATAGTCTTCATGTATAATTCTCATAATTTCTCCAACTTCCCTGCTTTATGTGGTTGTGTCTGTTTCCTCATTCCTGTGTATATTTTTTCCAGGTTTTAAAATCTTATTTAGCCTCTTTCTCTATTTTTTCTTCATTACATTAATTCCAACTTTTAAAACTTTATCAGTTCTTTAATAAGTTTTCCTTTGAGTAAAGTTTTATGTATATGCTATGCCCTAAAAGTTTGGATATGTGCAATTTTTTTATTGCTTTCTCTTTATTCTTTTATCAAAGGTTTATTTGGGAGAGTTTCTTAGTTTCCCAGTGGTTTGGGGGGGTGTCATATTTTTATTATTAATTTCTAATTTAAATGGCTTATGATTAAGGAATGTGATCTAAAAAAAACTCTACTTTTGATATTTGTTATAGTTTTACTTTGTTTTAGGCCAATTTAGTAATTCTATTTCTAGTCATTGGCATTTGGAAAATTGCACGTCTCCAAAGAAATGCTCCCTGAAAGAGGACTTACTTGGTGATGTGACTAGGTAACCTGCGCTGCTCACCTAAAATCTAACCCTCAGACAATGGCTCATGCTGCAAAAGAATTCTCACTTGCAAATCTGGAACTGTTACATCTCTAAGTAGAAAACAAGGCAACTAATTATTTTTAACAGACAGATGGATTGTACCAGCTTGGAATTTAATTTGAAAAAAAAAAAAAAAACACACACGAAGACATACAATACTCCTGAATGATGCCCAGCAAGCACCTCATTCAAGTTTTTATTTTTCCAGCCTGGCATCTCAATTTCTCCTCCGCATTAGTAAACATTCATAAGCATAAAGCAAACCCTCCGTCCTTCAAATCCAAGAGAAACACATTTGTCTTGCACGTCAAGAGTGCCTCAATGTGATTCACTCAAACCTGGACATGAAAGGGGTTAGAAGTATTTCAAATGCAAGCATCTGCTAAAATATTTAGTCCCACCAACGCTTTGAAGACTCTGTACTCAAATCAAATCTTGGCGATCTAAGACACAAACAATGAGCACATTTAAGAGAGGAAATCTTGTTTAAAAACACCAAAGAAATTCCAAACTTTTACAAAAGAACCAGCTGATATTTCAGCAAAGATACACTTGCAGGCAGGCTGTTGTATTAAAAGTTTCTCCTGAAAGTTCATAAAGGTAAAGTGAAATCTCCCTCAGGCCTGGTGTGTTTGAAGAAGGAACAGATTATATTATTGAGCATCTACTGTATACCAGGCAAGGTACTTGTACTAAGCATTTTGTATACACTATCTCTTTGAACCTTCACAAAAGTCATCACTATAGAAAATAATCTTATTGTAGAAAATAATCGTATGTACCTGCATTTTAAAATGATTGGTAATGGATATAAAGGAAAGGCTCATTAAAACATAAATTCAGCTATAAAGTTCTCTCATGACACAGTCCATTTAGAGTTAAAGACTCCAATATTTTTACCTCTAAGTTGAGAAGAGTCCCCTAAAACTTGTAAGATTTCAGTTTATGATTCCAGCAAACTTTTGTCTTAAACACGGACAAATATGCCCATCCATTTACCTTCAAATAATTGTTGTGCAAAAAATTAATTAAATAATAAGTCATCTAATCAAATGACCTCACGAGATCTAATCCCAGCTGGTATTAACCGATTGACCCAGTGGATCACAGAGGTAATTCTGGTTAATAACCTAAACAATTTAAATTGGCACAAAGTTCAAAGTAACATGCAACCTATCTACCCTTTTAGATTCATCTTCTGCCCATTTCACTTTGCATCTAAATTCCAGCCATGCTAAGCTATTTTCAGGCACACGGAATTTCCCAAGCCCAGGCAATTCTTCCCCACCTCTCTCACCTGATGAAGAACTCCTCAATTACCAAAATGTCACCCAAGGTGTACCTTTTCTGACACCCCCCTCCCTCTATCTACCTTCTCCCACATCTTGATAGATGGCCTTCTCTGGTCTTCCTCCCTTAGTACGAGGATCTGACCCTACTATAACACTCATTCTTTTATTCAGTAAATATTTATTAAGCTCCTATTATTGACCAGGTTATTTATTAAGTGCCGGGACTACAAGGGTAAAAAAGCCTTCAGGTGGTGTAAGAAAAGACAGACACCTATGCAAGTGAGAGCAGTGCCAGCCAGATCCAGGAAGGCAGCTGTGTGAGCCCCACCCTGTAACAGGGGAGGAACCGAGTGGGCAGAAGTGTGAGAATCCAACAGGGAGGAGGCTGGAGAAGAGAAATTGCGTGAGTACATGTAGAAAGATGGACAACAGATAAGCTTTGTTGATGGCAGAAAACTGCTCCAGCAGAGGCATTTGATTAATAAACTGAAAAAGACTCACTTACAAAACTTGTTCAAGCTATTATAAAAGCAAAAGATAATCATAGAAAGTCAACCCTAATTTTACTCCTAATTGTTGTTAATATCCAGGGCTTTCTTAAACTCAAAAAGGCTTATTAGTGATATGTTAAAACTTTCAAATTTTATCTAAAAACAAAAGTATTTAGAGTACAGTTGCTTTACAATGTTGTGTGAGTTTCAATTGTACAGCAAAGTGAATCCGTTATATGTGTGTGTGCTAAGTCACTTCAGTTGTGTCCGACTCTTTGCGACCCCATGAACTGTAGCCCACCAGGCTCCTCTGACCATGGGCTTCTCCAGGCAAGAATACTGGAGTGGGTAGCCATTCCCTTCTCCAGGGGATCTTTCCAACCCAGGCATCGAACCCAGGTCTCCTGCACTGCAGGCAGATTTTTTACTCTCTGAGGCACCAAGGAAGCCAAAACAGAACCATGTGGAGATGCCGAGGATCAAACCTGGGACCTCATACATGCAAAGCATGTGCTCTAGCACTGAGCTACATCCCTTAGTATATAAACATATATCCATTCTTTTTTAGGTTTCCTTCTCATTCAGGTCATCACAGACCACAGACCATTGAGTAGAGTTCCCTGTGCTATACAGTAGGTTCTCATTAGTTATCTGTTTTATACATAGTATGTTTATATGTCAATAAAAGGGTATATATAACTGCTCTGATAGGCATTAGTGAATAAAGAAACCCTTCCATCGTGTGAGACGTTAACATAGCAAACTGAGAAATGGGATAAGCAGGGGAGACGCACTCACCTTTCCTTGTCAGGATGAGAATGAAACAAGACAGATGGTATGAACGTGGGTGCAAGGCTCCTAGACCATTCTATTGGGATTAGGGGGCCCTGGTCAAGAATCTGTTTCCTTTCCATGACCTAAGGCACACACACACACTCCTCGGTTTGGAGAATCATCAATCCAAAAAACTGTATGCTCTTTGATCAACAGAGGCAAAACTTTTCAGAGTGACCAGTGTAATGACATTGTTACTTAAGTTCTAAAGAAAAAACTTCCAAACTTTTTAACCTGCACTTTTTATACATATTCCTATAGGATCTTAGACAACATAGCATCTGCAGTACTTACCTCTAGCAACCAAAATGGAAATGAGGAAGCAGAAATCAGATACCATCATCCTCAAAAGAACACGGTAGACCTGGGTGGCCGGCTGCCTGTTCATGCTGACTGTTTCAGTTTAACAGTTCAGGTGGCTCCAGGTGTTCCTTTGACATCAGCTTATGCCTGATTATTATCAGAAAACATGGTAGCAATACATGCCCCAAAGAAACAGAGTCATTGTGAGCCACGTCATGCCCTGAATCATGCTATCCTTGATTTCACACTGCATTCAAGAAAGATCAAATGGTCAACTATACTCCAATAAAAAAATTTTTTTAATTATTATGTTGTATGCCTGCAACCAATATAATGTGATATGCCAATTATATCTCGAATGAATGAACAGAAAACCAAACAAAAATGAAATGACAATGATGCGTACATTACTTCTTCTTTTCTGCAAGAACTGAATAAAAGGCATTGAGCACAATATCCTAGTTTAAGAACAAATAAATCTTTAAACAAATGAATCCTTGCTACAATATAAACTATTTCATTATAGAGGAAGATAGTTCTAACCTCTAAGAACTAATCAAAACCTAGGTTACTATAGCAATGTGACTTCCTCTGAGTGCCTTCACAAATATCCTCTCATTGAATACACACAACCACCTCTCAGCTGAAATGGGATCATTCCCCTTTTACAGATGAGAAAACTGAGCACTGAAAAATGAGCAGACTCTCCTGGGGTCCAAGAGGCAGTTACTGTCACAACAAGGACTAGAACCTAATAACCTTGTCAAGTGATCTTTGTCGAGCACCCTTGCTTCCCAAAATAAACTTGTATGTGAAATCAAGCTCCCCTTGTTCTCAAATTGGAATCTTTTTTGGAACGAGGACAAAAATGGAAGGTTGACATAAAATGTTTAATTCTATTTTTAAATCTTTACCTTGGGCAAAAATCCAGGTGTTATGCCAAAACAAATTAGACAATACTTGTAGCTTAGCAAAAGCTCCACCTCGACCAAGAAGAAAAATAGAAAACGTACACTGAAAAGAAAGTTCAGAAACGGAGTGCGTTACTTCTCAGCAGTAGCCTTCTGCAAGAAGGAAGGGGCAAGTTTCCTGGAAGAGTGAACAGTCAAAAGAGGATGACTCAAAAGACTATTTTAGTACGAGATCCTGTTTCACCTTGTTGTCCATCTGTTTTGCTGAGAATGTAAAGCTGGCTAGGTCCAAGCCAAAAAAGAGAATGAAATCATCTGTTAAAGCCACGTATGCAGGAGCGCCATGAAGACACAGTGCTGACCTAACACGGCTGTGCCATTAGAGGCCCGTCCATACCTTCCGCTACCTGGCTGGACTTCTGTGCAACCACATTGCTTTATCCCAGGGAGGGGGGTTCAGGAATTCAGCTAAACCAATGGGGAATACTGTAAAATTCATTATTAATTTACTGCAGGCTAACTGAAGGCAAAGAACAGCTCAACTGCATATGACAAAAAAAATAGTTAATAAATATTTTACACACAGGCACAGACTAAGGACAACACCTATTTATCAAATGGTGCAGTTATCCTTCTCCTTCTACTGCTCCATCCCCCTCAACTTTTCGATCTTTCTCATGAGAGTCACAAAGGACACCACACTTACTAATTTCCACCCTCCCCTTCCTTTCGTGCCGTCTAGTACCCCTGGCATCCTTCAGTACCTAAAGCCCACACCTATAGTTCACCTGTACACCTCCTTGGTTTCTCCCTTCCTTCTTTAGAGTGAGAAAAAAAGAGGGAGGTCCATAGAGAATCAAACTAGAGAAATGCAGGGGAATTGGTATTCAGAAAGCTAGTGATTTCAGCGCTTTAGACACAGAAGAGTCCAGACTCTCACTTGAAGGGCAAGGAAACCATTTCAGCTGTGTTGTAGACCAAATGATCGTGTATAGTTTGGCTAGAGATCGAAACTAGCAAGTGTGATATGGTTTCCGTAGTAAAGTGAGTTCCAAATTCTAAACCACTGATCTGCAAAGAAACTTTTGGAACACTTAATATTCATTAAGTTTGGGCCACCTACCAAAAAAATGTAACAATCAGTGGTTCCCCCTGAGTTGTTCTTTTCAGCTATAGAAGATTATACAGAATGTATACACATGGATAACTGGGTGCTGAGATTTGACCTCCTTCCTTAGAAGCTGCTCCAAATGAGAAAAGAGTCGGTGACCCTTGGTGCCCTAAGAATCCCAGGTGAATTTATTCTTCTCACTGTGCTCAGTGAGAGAAATGGAACTCACTTCTTGATAATTAGTGACTACAGGGGAAAGGACACTCAGCATTATCATAAAGAGACAGTAAAGACAATAGGCTGGAAGATAGTTCTACTCACTTTACACTGGCAAAGAATCAGTGGAATTGTTGCCATTGCAGCTTAAGGCAGAACTTGAGTTCCAAGGAGGCATGTAGTTTCTTCTGTGCAGAAACTGTAAACATACTCCTATGTGTGTTTGTGTGTGTGCATGTGTGTGTATGTGTGTGCATGCGCACACGTGTGTGTGTGCACGTGCGTCTGTCTGTGTAGAGCCAAGTGAGCTGCAAAGAACAAGATTAGGGGACAATGATGATGCAGCTCAAAACAGGATGATCACTGATATGACAATATACTGGCCAAGCCTACTCTAGTCCTAATTTCTCTTCAAAGAGCTATAATCATGGGTCGAAGCTGAAGGGGAACTTTAGACTTTCCCGTGAATTAGAGTACCCAGAATCAGTTGTAGTCAAACCATGTGAGTAAGAAAAGACCAGAGTCATTCATTCCTACCAACAAAGGTAATTCTTTAATTACCTTTGAATTTTTTGATGTAATTCTGCCTCCTTTAGCTAAAAGTTGATTGGGCCCAGAACAGATGGATGTCTGAAGCAGAGTTAATCAGATTTTCTCTATCAGGAATGTGGAATGTGCATTTAGGGACAGACATCTCTCTGCTTGGCTGATTCTGTATGGTAGCCATATTCCATCATGTATATGAACATCAGAACAAACGAGAGAGGAAGCAATAAAGCAGGTGTGCAAGAGAGGAGGTAAGAAAAGAGCCAGGGAAAGAAAATGATTCTCCAGTTCTCAGTTCCAGTTTCTTCCAGAAGCCGGCTGCATTCCTATCTTTGGAGTTCCTTAAGACACGCCTTGTCCTTATAATAATTTTTTCCTTTCTGTCAAAGCTAGCCCAAATTTATTTCAGTTATTTGAAATCAGAAACACCTTGGTTAAACTACATTACCATAGAGTAAATCATCATACCATGAAAAAAAGCGTAGATTTTTGAATCTGTCAATGCTGAATCCAAATCCTAGCTCCACTGAATATTAGGTGTCTCATCTAGAGGGAGTTTCCTAGCCTCTCTGAGGCTTGGTCTCAGATAACTGTCATGCACAGTTTCTGTGAAAATCAGAAAATCATACACAGAGCCTGTGGACAGCACAGACTAAATGATAACTTCCAGTAGAATGCACTGGCGCAGCAGTCATGACGGCAGCCGTGGTATGGCCAAGGACATGGAGATAGGAGGGTTATATAAAACATCAGAATTACAGACACAGAAAGATACTTTTCTTAAAGTCTTTACTTGACAAAATAACTCAATCCAACCCAAGTTTCTTTTCTTGTTTTGGCCCACCAAGCAGCTTGCCGATCTTAGTTCCCCACCCAGGGAGCAAACCTAAGCCCTTTGTCCTGTCCTCAACACTGGACCACCAGGTCCAGTTTCTTTACTGAGTTTCTCTAGTATATGCAAAGTATGGTTTGTGTGCTCAGTTGCTCGGTCATATCCAACTCTTTGTGACCTCATGGATGGTAGCCCACCAGGCTCCTCTGCCCATGGGAATTTCCAGGCAAAAATACTGGAGTGGGTTGCCATTTCCTTCTTCAGGGGATCTTCCTAACACAGGGACTGAACCCACATCTCTTGCATCTCCTGCACTGGCAGGTGGATTCTTTACTACCACACCATCTAGGAAGCCCAAAAAGCAGAGCTTCCCTGATTGCTCAGCAGATAAAGAATCCACCTTCAATGCAGAAGATGTGGGTTCGATCCCTGGGTAGGAAAGACTCCCCTGGAGGAGGGCATGGCAACCTACTCCAGCATTCTTGCCTGAAAAATCCCATGGACAGAGGAGCCTGGCAGGCTATGGTCCATGGGGTCACAAAAAGTCAGACAAGACTGAAGCTACTGAGCACATATGAAGAGACTCTAAATATGGTTTAAATTTAAAATTATTTTTAATCTATCATCTACCAAAAATTCCTTCATGGTGAAGGGAAAGCATGGTGTATTTGAAGGACTTATAGAATTCAATAGGGCTGGATTATAAAGAAGGTGAAAAAGATTGCTCTGAGATTAGGTTGAAGAGGTAGACACAGACAATGGAGAGGAAATCTGTAAGTTTAAGAGTTAAACTAAAAGACCATGGGAAGCTTTTTAAAGCAAATTGACATTGGCAGAAATTTATTTTTTTTTTAGTATCACCCTGGCTGCGGCATAGAAATAGATTGAACAGAAGCAAAATTTAATGCAGGTGCTTCTCAGTAAGAATATATTTCAGTAGTCCAAGTGGGAAATGATGCTGGTGGTAGCAAGGGGCCTGGAGAAAAGTAAGCATTTCTTACATTATATAAGACACAGAACTGGCAGGACTAGAGGATTAGTAGGATGTTAGACATGTAGGATGTCAAGAAATCACTGTTGGGACTTCCCTGGTGATTCAGAGGTTAAGACGCCAAGCTTCCAGTGCAGGGGGCACAGGTCCGATCCCTGGTGAGAGAACTAAGATTCAACATGCCTCACAGTGTGCTGGCCAAAAAGAAAGTGAATAATCCTGACAAACACCAACTCAGTCGGGTGATCAAAGCCAACATCAACAGCGGTGGCAAGTCATATTGACAGTGTGTACCCTTGACACAATGACACTTTATTTCTGTGGTCAAACTCCCCTAACCCCAGCCTAATTGCTAAGAAGAGCATCAGGGAAATCCTAAATCCCAGTTGAGGGATTAAGTGTGTATGATCAGATATGTTTAGCCTATAGCTGACAATACTCCTCAAAAACAAGGAAAGTCTGAGAAACATACCCAAGAGGAGCCTGAGAAGAGATGACGACTAGATTGTATGCGGTATCGTCCATGAGATCTTGGAGCAGAAAAAGAGGGCAAAGGGTAGAAACGAAGGAAGTCAGAATAAAGTATGAACTTTGGTTCATTTTAAAATGATGATGATAATCTGACAGCTGTGCCCTGCAGGTAAGGCTCCCTTCTTCCTTACTGCAAAGACTCTCAGAGACTGCTGCAGTCCAAGTGGATGGGAAAAATATGCTCCCGAGCGGGAAAGGAGGCAAGCTCATTGTAGTGTACACACCATACAGTTATCTGAGGCAACGGGTAACAGGCGTCAGTGCTGAAATTCAAAGGCAGCACATAACACAAAGAGAGGTCTACCTGGAGAAGGCCAACTGGCCACCCATTCAGTGACATTCCCTTGGTGAATTCATCTCTGCCCGGGATCAGCCCTCAGCCTGACAGACTCAGCAAACTACTCGCTGGTATCTTGAGGTTAATCAAATCCACGGATAATGACTCATGCTAACTAAATATCCAGAATGATACAGAGAAAGAGAATGCCACACTGTCAGGCAAACCCAAGACACAGGGCTGGGCAGGGTAGGGCCTGACAGTCTGCATTTCTAACAAGCTTCCAGGTGATGCCCATACAGCTGGTCCATGGACCACACTTTGAATAGCAAGGGTCTGAGCAAGCTATAAGAGAAATCAGTGTCAAGTTTATTGATGAGCTGAGTATCAAGCAGATCACGAGAGAGGTTGACCACTTAACTGTCGATGCCAGCAGGCTTTGGTTTCCTGATGTAGCCATCTCCAAAGCAGAGACAGAAACCCACTACTATGAGGTCTCAGTGTTTGTGGTATCCTTTCCTCTGGATGAGGCTCATATGGGATTGCCAACGTGCAGAGATTCTTCCTACCTATGCTTCCACATTTAATCTCCTCCCACCTCCAGTGGGAGGAAGATTCTTCATGTGCAAATAAAACACCTTCAATTAGTTTGTGACCTGGTTTTGCAGACTGAGGACTCATTCACTCCAAGGGGACCTGGTAAATCTCTGTACTGACCTAGTGCATATAAATTTCCTAGATGGGCTCTCTAAAGAAACTGTTGTTTCCCTTAGTTTTTTCTTTTTTTTAGCTGCACTCTTCATTGCAGTGTGCAGGCTCTCAAGTTGCAGCTTGCCTTCGTGCAGGCTTAGTTGCCCTGAGGCGTGTGGGATCTTAGTCCCCCAATCAGGGATCGAACTCACATCCCCTGCATTAGAAGGTGGACTCTTAACCATCTGACCGCCAGGGAAGTCCCTCCCTGCATCTCAATGGAGAAGATAAAACACTGCTCTTACACTGTTGCCACAGTAGAAAAGATTCTCATTTCTAAACTATTTACGGAGCCCCGGTTGAGTGTGACACACATCAGCGGAGGGAATGTTCAGTTCAGTTCAGTTGCTCAGTTGTGTCCAACTCTTTGCGACCCCATGAATCACAGTACACCAGGCCTCCCTGTCCATCACCAACTCCCGGAGTTCACTCAAACTCACATCCATTGAGTCGGTGATGCCATTCAGCCATCTCAACCTCTGTCGTCCCCTTCTCCTCCTGCCCCCAATCCCTCCCAGAATCAGAGTCTTTTCCAGAGTTAACTCTTCACATGAGGTGGCCAAAGTACTGGAGTTTCACCTTCAACATCAGTCCTTCCAAAGAGCACCTAGGACTGATCTCCTTTAGGATGGACTGGTTGGATCTCCTTGCAGTCCAAGGGACTCTCAAGAGTCTTCTCCAACACCACAGTTCAAAAGCAACAATTCTTCAGCGCTCAGCTTTCTTCACAGTCCAACTCTCACATCCACACATGACTGCTTGAAAAACCATAGCCTTGACTAGATGGACCTTAGTCGGCAAAGTAATGTCTCTGCTTTGGAATATGCTATCTAGGTTGGTCATAACTTTCCTTCCAAGGAGGAAGCGTCTTTTAATTTCATGGCTGCAATCACCATCTGCAGTGATTTTGGAGCCCCCCAAAAAAAAGTCTGACACTATTTCCCCATCAGTTTCCCATGAAGTGATGGGACCAGATGCCATGATCTTCATTTTCTGAATGTTGAGCTTTAAGCCAACTTTTTCACTCTCCTCTTTCACTTTCATCAAGAGACTTTTTAGTTCCTCTTCACTTTCTGCCATAAAGGTGGTGTCATCTGCATATCTGAGGTGATTGATATTTCTCCCGGCAATCTTCATTCCACCTTGTGCTTCTTCCAGCCCAGAGTTTCTCATGATGTACTCTGCATATAAGTTAAATAAGCAGGGTGACAATATACAGCCTTGACGTACTCTTTTTCCTGTTTGGAACCAGTCTGTTGTTCCATGTCCAGTTCTAACTGTTGCTTCTTGACCTGCATACAGGTTTCTCAAGAGGCAGGTCAGGTGGTCTGGTATTCCCATCTCTTTCAGAATTTTCCACAGTTTATTGTGAGCCACACAGTCAAAGGCTTTGGCATAGTCAATAAAGCAGAAATAGATGTTTTTCTGGAACTCTCTTGCTTTTTCCATGATCCAGCGGATGTTGGCAATTTGATCTCTGGTTCCTCTGCCTTTTCTAAAACCAGCTTGAACACCTGGAAGTTCATGGTTCACGTATTGCTGAAGCCTGCTTGGAGAATTATGAGCATTACTTTACTAGCATGTGAGATGAGTGCAATTGTGCAGTAGCTTGAGCATTCTTTGGCATTGCCTTTCTTTGGGATTGGAATGAAAAGTGACCTTTTCCAGTCCTGTGGCCACTGCTGAGTTTTCCAAATTTGCTGGCATATTGAGTGCAGCACTTTCACAGCATCATCTTTCAAGATTTGAAATAGTTCAACTGAAATTCCATCACTTCCACTAGCTTTGTTCATAGTGATGCTTTCTAAGTCACAAGAGAAGACTCTACACATGGACATCACCAGATGGTCAACACCGAAATCAGATTGATTATATTCTTGCACCCAAAGATGGAGAAGCTCTATACAGTCAACAAAAACAAGACCAGGAGCTGACTGTGGCTCAGACCATGAACTCCTTATTGCCAAATTCAGACTTAAACTGAAGAAAGTATGGAAAACAACTAGACCATTCAGATATGACCTAAATCAAATCCCTTATGATTATACAGTGGAAGTGAGAAATAGATTTAAGGGACTAGATCTGATAGATAGAGTGCCTGATGAACTATGGATGGAGGTTCGTGACATTGTACAGGAGACAGGGATCAAGACCATCCCCATGGAAAAGAAATGCAAAAAAGCAAAATGGCTCTCCGGGGAGGCCTTACAAATAGCTGTGAAAAGAAAAGGAGAAAAGGAAAGAAGCATCTGAATGCAGAGTTCCAAAGAATAGCAAGAAGAGATAAGAAAGCCTTCCTCAGCGATCAATGCAAAGAAATAGAGGAAAACAACACAATGGGCAAGACTAGAGATCTCTTCAAGAAAATTAGAGATACCAAGGGAACATTTCATGCAAAGATGGGCTCGACAAAGGACAGAAATGGCATGGACCTAACAGAAGCAGAAGATATTAAGAAGAGGTGGCAAGAATACACAGAAGAACTGTACAAAAAAGATCTTCATGACCCAGATAATCACAATGGTGTGATCACTCACCTAGAGCCAGACATCCTGGAATGTGAAGTCAAGTGGGCCTTAGGAAGCATCACTATGAACAAAGCTAGTGGAGGTGATGGAGGGAATGTAGAGCTGAGCAAAAAGCGCACCAGACTCCAGTCCTGAGGGCAAGGTCGCCATCTGAGAGCAGTGACAGGCTTCCTGTCTTCAGAACAGCTCCGCAGAACTTCTAATCTTATGAGCTTCTACTTTCTCCTTGTTGTCAGCTCCAGCTTTCTCAGACCTTGGGTTTAACAGCCCTGGGGACACAGACACCCACGCTGAACTACAACCTGCTCAGCTGGGTTGAATGCATCCTACAGCACTTTCCCCCAGTTTATCATCTGCCCATTTATGTTCACGTGGCCCTGCAAAAACCCAAGAATAACTAACCCCACAAAGTTCTGCCAGGTCACATCAAAGCATATTAAAAAGGAGACAACTCTCTGGAAACCCAGTACCAATCAAGAGAGAGCAAATAATGAAGTTACGAACAGGACATGAAAAAGCATATTTTTCTGACAGACTGGTTTAGCAGAAGAGGAAATAATGACTCCACTTCAGTCATTCAGCTGTTTCCACTCATGCCTACTAAGGGAAAACACCACGTGGTGGGTAGTCCTCAAAGTCTAGCATGCAGAAGAGTCATCTGGAACGTCTATTCCTAGGTTCTCACTCTCCCTAATCCACCCTCAGCCCAGCCCATCCCCTGCTACCAGAAAGTCAGATACAGCAGGCTGGAGCTTAGAAATCTATATTTTAAATACCACTCCCCCTTCCGCAGTTGATTCCAAGAAATACTGACTTAAGTCTGAATTTTCACTCTCTTTTAGTGGTTTTCAACTCTGGCTCACATTTGATTTCTGTAATCAGCTTAAAAAAAAAAAAAGTTCTCCATGCCTGTACACAGTCCACCAAGACCCCAAAACAATCAAATCGGGATGCCCAGTGTATGAGACCCAGGCATCAGTGTTCTTTCGAGGCTCCCAGGGAATTCAGTGTTTGGTGTTTCCAAGTGGTACTATTTGTCTGTGTTGTTAGACATCAGATTCCAAGGCCCTCCCTGAAGATTCTGATTCACTAGGTCTGTCTGGGGCACAGCCCTAGAATCTACCAGTCACACAGGTGCCCCAGGGGATTCTTACAATGGGATTTGAGAAATGTGCCTCTCTCAATTAGGTGAATCACAGCCCCTTCTCAGCAAGGCTGCTCCAATAGAACTTTTGACTTCAGTTCTGGAACCCCTATTCTGTACAATCAACTCCAATCTAACCTGCGTTTTCCCAAAGAGAGAGAGGGAACTCACCTTACTTGATGCTACATAGTGACGGAAATCACTGCTTTATGTGGCCATGATTGCTAAAGACTCACTTCTGTTCCTGATAGAACAAATCATCTCTCCCACTCATTCAGCACTGTGTGCAAGGTCTTATCTGCACCTAGTATATGAACTAATTTAATCTTCACAACTACGTTACCAATAGGAACGCTTCTTAGTGCTACCTCTACCAATAAGGAAACTGAGGCAGAGAGGCTGAACAAACTGCCTGTTACCCATAGTCACAGGGAGAGGATGACTCTGAACCCAGACCTGGGGGGACCAACATCACCCTGTAACGGGGCTCACCAAACAAAAGCTGAAGAGCCTGCCTGTGTAACCACTTGCTGCCAGAAACAGAACACAGAAAGACTCAAGGAAGCTAAGGTTTATGTGTCCCAAGTACTGGGCTAGAAGTTTATGTATATTATTTCATCTAATCCAAGAGTCAGATATAGTCCCTATTGTCACGGACACACTCCTGACTTAATCAGTGATGGAAAAGGTTAACAGTTGTAGAGCATTATGCAAAAATAATAATAATAATAAAACTACGCAGTCAAAGAAACCTTCCAAGTAGACTTGGCAGGCGGGATACTGAAGATTTAGCCAGTTGTGGGTTTAGCATGTTGGGGCAAGAGGAGGCTGCCTGGAGAGGCACAGGGGTTGCCTATGGACAGATTCTTCAGTGAGGTGGAGCCGTGGAGATCCCTGACTCTGAGCGAGGACGGGACTTCCTGAGATCTCGGGAAGGGACAGGAGTTTTGTGCAGACACACTGCTTCTCACAGTGAATCTTAACAAGTCAGGATAAGTGGCAGAGGTCCACCCACGTCATAAAGAACCCCCCTGCCAATGCAGGAGACGCAACAGTTGCGGGTTTAACCCCTGGTTCGGGAAGATCCCCTGGAGAAGGAAATGGTAACCTGCTCCAGTGTTCTTGGCTGGGAAATCCCATGGACAAGGAGCCTGGAGGGCTACAGTCCGTGGGGGTCACACAGTCGGACACGACTGAGTGCCCACGCACACACCCCCTTGGAGGCATGACATGACACAAGCCTCCTTGAAAGATAAACTGATGTCTCCACTTCCTGCAGGGCAACATAAGAGGAATTCCTTTTGTCCTGCTTCCGGTTTCTCCCTGAGTAGTGGGAGGGAGAAAGGAACTGCAGACCCAATGCCCTGAACTCCAAGGCATCTCAGCCTTCAGCAAGAGGCCGAGAGACTGCCTGTGTTTTTATGGAAACAGTGATGAGTGACTGCTAAAAGCCACCTTTTTCCTACCTTTGTTTAGGGACACCCCACCCTGCCAATCCCAAGTAACACACCTGTCTAAGAAGAGCCACATGGAAATCTGTGGGACTCCAGGGTTCCGGAGGTCAGTGCTATCTGCTAGGTCCTGGCGCACACAAGGAGGCGCTAGCAGAACTGGAGCTCTCCACTGAACAGCTGACCACTAAAGGCTGAAAAGAAAGCAGAGACTAGATACACAGATGAGTTCCAGACAGTTTGGAAAGGGAAGGTCTAGACTAGCTGGCTAAAGGAAAGAAAAATTTCTGATTTCAGGATAATCACTCAAGAGTAACAGCTGTCATGAATCAGGGAACTCAAGCTGGGCTCTGTGACAACCTAGAAGGGTGGGATGGGGTGGGTGGGGGGAGGGAGGCTCAAGAAGGAGGGGACATACAGATACCTATGACTCAGCCATCTTGATGTGTGGCAGAAACCAACACAATATTGTAATTATCCTTAAAAACAAATACACTCAAAAAAAAAGTAACAGCTCTCTTAGCCCTCTCTCACCACAACTAAAGAAAGCCCACAGACAGCAACAAAGACCAGAACAGCCAAAAATTTGTTAATTCATTAATTTTTTAAAAAGTAACAGCTCTGATCCTAGACTATGGTCCTTTCACGTGGGCTGTGGACCACTCTGCGCCCAGAAGCATTAGCTGGAACTGAAAGGGAGGCAGTTTGCAGGTGAACCTCATCCTGACCTGAAGCAGGGGTGGAAATGCTAAGATTTCCTTGAGAGTTGTGGTCCCATCCAAGACCAAGAGCAAGCAAGTTAGTTGCATGAGAGGGACAGAATCTGACGAGTAAGGCAAATAGATAAGGAAGCAAAGTACAATAAAGTCTAAAAGAAGGGCCAGTCATCAAAAGGAAACAGATGCAATCATTTTTCACTGAAGGCAATAAATACTGAGTAAATATTTCAAATAATTCTATATTTCATTCCTTTCTTTATTGAGCTCCTACCACAATTTATTAGCAAATTTGCAAAACAAGCATTACCCCACAAAGGGGAGAAGGGAGGAGGGCAAAAGGAAAAAAAAAAAAGGCTGCTTTAAGAGTTTATTATTTTCAAACCTTCCTCTGTGTGTTTTATTCTTCCTGTACGACCGAGTAAACCATATTATCAGGCAAACTAGAATTCATGCTTGAAGCTTGCTTCACTTCTTCCATCCAAGAAATAACAGCTGACAGTGTTTAGAATTGACCATTGTTTCAAGGCAGCCAGCACTCCCACGGTCCACCTTTAACACATTCTGGTTCAAATCCATACCTATTGTCTTTCCTTTGTACATTATAAAGTCATCATTTCCTTTATGCACTACACTGTCAATGATTTCTCCACTGGCAAATACAATACCTCTTGCAGCTCACTGAACCTTCAAAGCAAGCAGCCTTACTGAATATTTAGTACGTCCTAGGCATGACAAGGAGAAGGCAATGGCACCCCACTCCAGTACTCTTGCCTGGAAAATCCCATGGACGGAGGAGCCTGGTAGGCTGCAGTCCATGGGGTCACTAGAGTCGGACGTGACTGAGTGACTTCACTTTCACTTTTTATTTTCATGCACTGGAGAAGGAAATGGCAACCCACTCCAGTGTTCTTGCCTGGAGAATCCCAGGGATGGGGAAGTCTGGTGGGCTGCCGTCTCTGGGGTCGCACAGAGTCGGACACGACTGAAGCGACTTAGTAGCAGCAGCAGCAGGCATGACAAATTTTTTAAAAAGCCTATTGTCTGTAAGAAGTATTTGACGTACATCCATAAACAGCAAACCTGATGAATTCTCCAAAAAAAAATTTTAGAAACACCTATTGGCTTAAGGAAATCAACCTTTCCCAAACTGGACAAATCCCCTTGAGAGCAAATGACCCTGTATTTTACAGATCCCCCTGTCTGTTGCCCATTTAGTTGTTACAAGGCAGGGCCTTCGTCTAGTTCTTTCACTCACTGGGCCTAATACACTGCACGGAACATAACTCACACTCAGTAAACACTGGCTGGAAGAACAGAAGTCGCTCAACATAGAAAACCAAAGCATTATGCATTTGTGAAATATCCTCGGTGCAAAAATATTTTTAAAAATTAAAGAAATAGATTTGATGAGGTTTTCAGCCAACACCTACAAGTCTTTCTACACTGACGTTTGTCTGGCATTTAACACATTATTTGGTGGAAAAGAAGACCCGTAAGAGAGCCATCTCAATGACTCTCATCTGGGAAACCCTGGACCATGGTATTAGAATTCTGACTGAGTATCACTGTGCCTTCACCTACTGGCCAGGCTTCCCAGGAAACTTCTTGACCTTTCTAAGACTCATATTTTCCTGATTTGCATAACAAAATAGGATTGCTATAAGATTATCTGATGACAGCTAACATTTATTATTTACTCTTTGCTAGAAACTGTGCTTAATTCTTTATAGGTATATAAAGATTGCCGGGAAAAATATCAATAACCTCAGATATGCAGATGACACCACCCTTAAGGCAGAAAGTGAAGAGGAACTAAAAAGCCTCTTGATGAAAGTGAAAGAGGAGAGTGAAAAAGTTGGCTTAAAGCTCAACATTCAGAAAATGAAGATCATGGCATCTGGTCCCATCACTTCATGGTAAAGAGATGGGGAAACAGTGGAAACAGTATCAGACTTTATTTTTGGGGGCTCCAAAATCACTGCAGATGGTGACTGCAGCCATGAAATTAAAAGATGCTTACTCCTTGGAAGAAAAGTTATGACCAACCTAGATAGCATATTCAAAAGCAGAGACATTACTTTGCCGACTAAGGTCTGTCTAGTCAAGGCTATGGTTTTTCCAGTAGTGATGTATGGATGTGAGAGTTGGACTGTGAAGAAAGCTGAGCGCCGAAGAATTGATGCTTTTGAACTGTGGTGTTGGAGAAGACTCTTGAGAGTCCCTTGGACTGCAAGGAGATCCAACCAGTCCATTCTGAAGGAGATCAGCCCTGGGATTTCTTTGGAAGGAATGATGCTAAAACTGAAACTCCAGTACTTTGGCCACCTCATGCGAAGTGTTGACTCATTGGAAAAGACTCTGATGCTGGGAGGGATTGAGGGCAGGAGGAGAAGGGGACGACAGAGGATGAGATGGCTGGATGGCATCACTGACTCGATGGACGTGAATCTGAGTGAACTCCAGGAGTTGGTGATGGACAGGGAGGCCTGGTGTGCTGCAGTTCATGGGGTCGCAAAGAGTCGGACATGACTGAGAGACTGAACTGAACAGAATATTTTCCAAATTTGTTATATAAACACAGAATCTCATTTAATTCTCACAACAACCTATGACTATTCTCTCCATTCTATAGATGAGGGAATGGAGGCAGCTGGTCATTTAGCTATAGGCCCAAGTCACACTGGTCAGTGAGGACCAATACCAGGGCTAAAATTTATGTAGTCTGGCTCCAAAGCTGGTGCCCCCAACCTCGGCTATGCTTGCACCTATGGGCCTAGATTGTCTCTAGGCCCAGAAAAACGTGACATTCCTGCCTCCCAGGAGAAGAACTGGGTATCTGTGATACAGAAGGGATCATTTTAGTTTACACACCCTTATGTATCTCTGGGACTTTATGCTTTAGGAATATACGCCCTATTCAGAAAAATAATATACTCCCAAAAGGTTTTGTGAAAGCTGAAATTGCTATAAGAATTGAGAAACTCAGCAATGATGCCACCCTTTATGTAAAGAGTTGAGGGGTGGATGTCATTTCCATTGTTGTTTAGTTGCTAAACGTGTCCGACTCTTCATGACCCCATGGACTGTAGCCCACCACGCTCTTCTCCCCATGGAGTTTTCCAGGAAAGAATACCGGAGTGGGCTGCCACTTCCTTCTCCAAGGGATCTTCCTGACCAAGGGATCGAACCCACATCTTCTGCATTGGCAGGTGGATTCTTAACCACTGAGCCACCTGGGAAGCGTGTCATTTTCATTATTTAACACTAAAAGCATGGTAAAATCTTAGAATCACACAAAAGGCCATTCATGTACCTGTTTACTACATGGTGAAGTTCCTAAAATAATCATTGTATTGGTTCTTTTTCTCCACTTGCAAGGTTTCATCGACCGTGCAGGAGCGTGCTCATCTCAGGGCTTCTGCACTTGCTGTTTCCCCACCAGGAGCCTTCGTCTCCCATTTATCCAGAGGCTCCACCCTTGCCTCCCTCCTTCCCGTCCGCACTTCAATATCATCTGCTCAATCATCTTCTTCTAAACACGACACTTCCTTTATTTTTCTCTATAGCACATACCCCCACGCAATGACACATGATGTTTTTACTTATTTGTTTTACTGTCTCCCCACTGCAGGCTCCTCGAATGACAGCTTCATGGAATTTCTGACTCTGCAAGTCACTGCTGCTTCCTCAGCCCCTGGAAGACAGGACCCTCATTGAATCATTGAATGAATGAATGGACTCTGGCCTATGGAATCCTCCTAAGGTGAACACTCTGAAACTCTTAAATTGAAAACTCCACCTATTTTACAGGGCCAGCTTCAGGAAAGCATGAGAAGTGACCAACATAGTATATTCTAAGAGAGAGAAAATTCTTTAGTCCAAAGTGTCACAGCAAGTAAGTCTGCCTTTGCAAATTCATTCTTCAGGGGTCTTCTGAAAACCTTTCAAATGTGTTACATCAAGTTTGCCCATTTGAACTGGGCTGGTGAAGTGGAAAAATCATGGAGATTGAATTCAGACTACAGATTTCCATGCCCGCATGGCCAGCAAGATATTTAACCTCCCTAAATTTCCTAATTTACACACACAAAGAAGTTGATAATTGGTTGGTTAACTTTATAAACATCTCATAAGACTTACATTGGTCGAAGAGGATCAAATGAGTTTATAAGCAAAGCACTCAGTAAATGCAGAGTATATTCTAACAAACTGTAAACTCTAAGAAGGAGTAACGTAACAGATGTTTCTCTCAAAGTTCTCACCAAAATAGCTAGTAAAAATTAAGTGAAATTTAAAGAACAGAAGAGAAAAGCAAATTTAATACAAAGTATGAACTTAAAATATCACTTAAATTAATACCATGTTGCTTAAACTTTGCATTTTTAAGCTTTATGAAGCAAATCTGTAACAAAATCTACAGAAAAAAGTGTGGTATGGCTGCCAGTTTAAGAATTTCCAGAGGCGGGGGGTGGGGGGTAGTTTTTAACATCACATGTTCCGTCAGAGCAAAGCACAACCAACCTGACAAGTCACCCAGAAAATTCAATGGAAACAAGCATCTATTTAACATCAAAGAAGCAGCAGTGACTAGCTGGTTGATAAGAGAGACGGGAAAAAAACACTGCAAAGTCAAAATCCTCTTGCTGCCTCTTTTTGTCATTTATAAAAGTTACAATGACTTCTTTCCTTGGAATATTGAAAGTATACAATCTTCTGGAGGCCAGTCAACTTTCATTGAAAGGGTTGGGAATGTCTGACAGATGTTCAACAGTCATTCAATCCTTATAATTTGCATTACAAATCAGAGCCTGTGAGAACAGAAGAGGTCTGAGCAGCCAGTCCAACTCTCTCATTTTATACAGAAAGAAACTGACACATTGGCAAATTAAATGGCTTTCCCAATTCTCATAGTCACGCATTAAAAATAGACACCAGGGTGTAAGTGTTTCATGTAATGTGGAAATTACTTTTTTTGGGAAAAAAAATTTTTTTTCCTTCCTAGCCCAAAGGACTTAAACACACTGGATGAATGGGTTAAATAAACAGCTTGATCACCTTCTCAGGATCTTTTATCAGAGCCTTCTAAAGCTCCTTACTAGTTCAATAGGGATTTTTCATATAAGGGAGAGTTACAGCCTTTTTCTCCCTTTCAAGTTGAAAATCCTGAGGCTGATCATTGTAGCACAGATTCAGGTTGCTATTGTGTGCCTCTCTTGAGGTAATCCCAAGACCCTGTATAAATAAATGTAAGATATTCACCTGAGAAATATTTTCTTAACTTTATTGCAACTATATGTAAAACCACCCTCAACTTTAAGAGGCAAACGTTGACCTTTTTTTGGAGAGACGTTTTTGCCTCCACGTGAAAGCATCATTCTTATAACCTTCAAATTATTCAGTCATCAGCTTCATGTATGCTGAAAGAGACGCCAATAAATTCAAAGGGAGATGATTTAAGAATAACAAAACCACCTACAGGAAGCAAATAATAAAGCTAACATCCAGACTCATAGTTTCCAAGTGTTTGGGTACCATTTACTATTAAAAAGAGTTTACCTAGTAATGCCAAGGGAAGCCAGAGCTTTATATCAGCTACCCATGCAGAAGCTCAGACATACGAGAAGGCTTCAGAGAAGCCTTAAGATGGCCCTAAATATCACAGTTACACCTGCTAATTAATACAGCTTACTATGTGCTAAGTATTCTACCATCTGTTACCCCACCTAATTCAAACAACCACCTTGCCAATTGGAAATATCATCCTCATTTTGGAGATGAGAAAACTAAGACTCAGACAGGTCAGTCATTTGCCCCAGATCACTCAACCTTCTTAGCACAGTGGGCAGTGTTTCTCATAATCTGAAGGTCCTGAGTTCGAGACTCATAGAGGGCAGGTTTGGGGGCTTCCCAGATGGCGCTAGTGGTAAAGAACCTGCCTGTCAATGCAGCAGATATAAGATTATGGCGCAGGTTCGATCCCTGGGTTGGGAAGATCCCCTGAAGGAGGGGATGGCAATTCGTTCCAGTATTCTTGGGTAGAGAATCCAATGGACAAAGGAGCCTGGAGGGCTATGGTCCGTAGGGTCACAAAGAGTCGGACACAACTGAAGCAAGTTAGCACACATGCACCAAGTTAAGGGTCAAGGAACCAAGATTTATACCTGGTCTGTCTAATGCTGAGGCCAGAATTCTTTCTCCATGTGTCTTCTCCCCCTGCTAGCCTTAAATTTGGACCAGTGTTTGGTCTCCTTAAACATCTTTAAGAAATGTCTTGCTTATCCGAGAAAATGACACACTCTTCAGCTAACATGTTCACTCAGATGAGCATCCCAGATTAACAGTTACTGTCACCTAAAAGAAAGCAGAGGGCTTCCCTGGTGGTCCAGCAGTTAACAATCTGCCTGCCTATGGAGGGGACACAGGTTCAGTCCCTGGTCCGAGAAGATCCCACAAGTTGCCACAGGGCAACTAAGTTCCAGGCGCTCTAGAGCCCAGGAACTAAAACTACTGAGCCCACGGGCTGCAACTATGAAGCCTGCACACCCCAGCGCCTGTCCTCCGCAACAAGAGAGACCACCACGAGAAGCCCAGGCACCACCACCATAGACTACCCCTCTCGCCGCAACTAGAGAAAGCCTGAGTGCATCAGCGAAGACCCAGCACAGCCAGAAATAAATTTTTTTACAAAAATAAAGCTGACTCTGCAGGGAGAGACCAAAGAATAGGAATTATTCACCTGCGCCCAACAAAGCGGAAAAAATAAAAGGACGGGGTGGGGGGCTCACTGACCTCTGATAGCATGACAGTGATATCCAGGCAGCAAGCCACCCCGACCCCACCGTATACATTTTTCATATTTTGAACTAACAGATTAAGTTACAAAGAAGTTCTGTCCCAGCCACTCTGTTAATAGAGCTCTTTTGGAAAACACATTTGGGGAAACTCACAAGTGAATATACAGAAGCCTGTGGACAGGAAGAAACTCAAGAACTTGACAATGCTGTTCCACAGGATGAGTTAAAGAGCATTCAGGAATTCCTGGTTGATTAGTATTGAGGCTGCGAGTCCATCCATGCAGCCAATATAATCAAGCACATATTACGTGGCTCTTCCCAGACACGATTTCCAACTA
Organism: Ovis canadensis; assembly: GCF_042477335.2. Classification (NCBI taxonomy): domain Eukaryota; kingdom Metazoa; phylum Chordata; class Mammalia; order Artiodactyla; family Bovidae; genus Ovis; species Ovis canadensis. Next base: position 53,817,201 of record NC_091264.1, read on the forward strand.
CTACGTCCTAAGGCTACACCAGGGATACCAGAAATGTCTTCATCTTTGGCCTGAGGAGTTCAGGGACTGTCTTTGGCAGGGAGCCTTTTGCTGTTTTGGTTCTAGCTGGTAAAGAAGTTGACCTGCGACTTCGGAGTTGTAAGAAATAAGAGTTTTAAGGTCCAAGGAGGACCTGTGAGGATGGGACAAAATCATTACAGGGGTGAAAGAAGCTATGCCCCCCTTAATCAGAGCAAGGAGTAGAGTGAGTTGGGAAGAGCATCTATCTTCTCTGCTCAGGTCACAGAATATTTCTTTAGGGGTGCTTTCTACTTTCTCCTTTAATAGAATAAAAAGATAAATGGGATTTAAGCATGCTGAAAAGAAAGTGGACAACTTTTATGTTCCAAAGAATATGTTTTAATTATCTCTTTTCCAAAGATTCTGATTATATACAGGTTTTTCAGGGACATGTCATGATATAAAAGTGAGCGAGATATGTTTGTTTGTTTTACTAAACATGAAGTACAAGGAAAGTTATCAGAGAAGGTTAAAAAATAATAATAATGTGGAAATTATCCCAGAAATAATGTCATGCCTAACATATATAACCTGAAACAAATCTATCACCCTTCTCTATACAACCAAGTTATCTTTTTAGTCATAACTATAAAAGAAAACAGTGGCCAGAAAAGGGGCTTTGGCAGGGACTTTTTATTTTATTGAACTCAATACATATATATAACTATGTTAATAAAAAATAAAGAATAGAAAAAAGAAATTTTCATTCAAAAAAGGAGGAAAAGTAATGAATCAAATACCCCTTCAATACTTTAATATATTTTTTAGAATAAAAGGGGAAAAACAGATCTACATACCAGTCTCTCTCTATATATATGATCAATGGATGTGAATTATCTATATACATGATGAATAATATTACCATAATTGAATAAGAAATTTTAACAAAAATGAAATGTCTAAAGAAGTTACAGTTTGGGGAAACTACTAAATCACTGATGTGATATTGATTCTTTTTTTTCTTTCTTTAATTTTAAAACAACTTTTAAAATAAATGTTAATTTTAAAGATGTTACTCAAATTCAAGAAAACACGTCATGTGTAGGCTAAAATACAGACATGGTGATTGAGCTGAACTGAAAAGACGGTGTTTTATCAGGAAGAAACTCAAGAACTTGACGATGCTGTTCCACAGGATGAGTTAAAGAGCATTCAGGAATTCCTGGTTGATTAGCACTGAGGTGCTTTATCAGGCAGGAGGCAGGGAGGTTCCCTCCAATATATAACATCAGTACCAGTGAATGTCTTGTCAAATTACCTTATCCAGGAGTACCTTTAACCCAGGAAACAACTACTTAAGGCAAAGCCCTCCTTTCAGCATTGACCAAATCACAAAGCAAATGCAGAAGTTACATGGGGAAGCGAGAAGATATTTTGCAGGACTGGAGCGACAGTGGAGGTTTTGTGGCCAGGAGGATCCCTACTTCCAAAGTCCCAATTCTCTAAGTAGCAAAAGGAAGAGAAACTCCTGCAGCTGAAATGACTCAAGAAGGAACTTGAGAGAATTTAACATCTCTGCGTGCTTCCTCCCACTGAAGGTTTTTCTGATGAACACAGTATGAAAACACAGCAACCTAAACGGACTCAATGGACTGAACCCAAAGAAAATGTCTTCCTAAGCTCAGAGGGCATCCAAATACTATCAAAACTGTCAAATGCTTGTCTGAATTAAAGATGAGAAAGAAATGGGGGAGGCAAGAAAGTCCATAAGAAACAAAGACCCACTGAAATGCTAAGGCCAAAGATGGAGAATTTGGCTCTGCCAGTTCTTTCTCTGAGTTAATCAAGACTCACCCCCGGCTTTCTAGTCCTGGTGCTTGCTGTTACTTATAGTGCATGGTGGTCCACTTAATTTCTCCCCATCAACAGAAACAATCCCTAAACAGCTAGGATCCACATTCTAGGATCTTTGAATGTGGCACAATTTTCTTGCTTTTTAAGGAAATTATCTCAAATTGTGGTTGGAGGAAAAAAACTGGCTAAGCAGTCTTTTAAAAGTTCAGAACAGTCTAAATTATGGGTTTGGACACACAAGAAGAAGAAAGTTTTGTTTTAATCTGATTTTAAACTGAATTAGTCAAGGCTGCTACAAACATGAACTATGTAATTAGAGTAATCTACTCAGTTAATACATCTACAATAAAGGAAAATACATTCAGAACAAAGGGCAGATACTCAAAAGCTTTTTTTCTGCTTTCTCCACTACTATTTTTTTTTACTTTTGCAACAGGAAACACAAATACTATATTGCATATTTAGTACACAAAAAAAATACCTGATAGTAAATAAACTTAAAATTCTATTTCTTACAAAATACACTTATCACTTCTTGTAAAACAAATGGATTCTTCCTGTGGGTGATGGGAAATTGTTTTCGAAGTTTTACTAAATGCACTTATTTATTTTTAATGTAGGTCTCACAAAGGTAAATCAATCACACTAACAATACATGTAACAGGAGGAAATTAATGCTGCCATAATAATCATTTTTTAATGGTTTTAATTTTTACAATCAACTTTTAAATAATAACGTCTTATCTATTAAACATTTTTAAAAGCCACACTTCATGGAGTTATTATTCTCACTTAAAGTTTAAGACTGAAAAGAATCACAAAGTTTACTGAAAAGCAGGGAAGGGAAACAAAAATCAAAGTTACACTCAAAAAGTGAGGTTTTTTATTATGTCATACCAGCAGAAATGGGGCATAAGTGAGCAAGTTTTAGAAAAAAGAAAGCCATGATGCTTGTGAGTTTGAACTTGAACTTGGAAAGTCTCTCTGATGCTCAGCCTAACATCAAATTAACAGGAGCATCCCAGTTTCAAAATACAAAGAGAACATATACTCTTAAAATGACTTTTTTTTTCATTGAACTTGAAACATAAAAAGCTATGTCAAACACAAAAAGTACACAGTGAATATAACTTTAGGGAACAAATAACTAACTCGTTTAACAAGGAACCAGTTTTCAGAGTTGGTGAAAGAAAGCCGGATTAAGTGATGCATATTAATCACTTCAAGGAAGGTGATTAAACTGAAAAGATTCCATTGGTCCATTAAATATTAAAATGCAGCATGATGAACACAGCTGTTAAAGCCTTGACAATAAATATTAACTTATTCCTCATACAAATTACATGTAAGATGAGGGTTTTATAATACTGGCAGCAAAGTTGCTGTTCCAACAATAAGCAGGCAATATTGTTCCTACGTGCTTACAAGAAAAGGTCCTAAGAAGGGAATTTTCAAGTGCGTGTAAAATGTGGTCGGGAACTGGAAGTTGGGACATGGAAAAATTGAAAGGAGTGCAGGTCATTCACTTACCAGTAAGTGATATAAAAATAATCAACTCATTCTATGAAAACATAATGTGGAATTAGGTCAGCAACACAGACCCAGAAACCTCCTTCCTGTCCCCACCCCTCGCAAACTACAGCCAAGGCTGACTGCCTCTTCACCACCAGTCCAGTGTGAAATAGCTAACAGAGCAGAGCAGTGAGGTGGAAAGAGCCCCGCCTGCTTCGACAGGGGCTGTGAGTATGGAAACCGATGTGGAAGGTCCTTCAGAGTCACGGCCAGGGAAGCTCAGAGCTCCAAGTGAACGTGTGAGGACGGCTGAGCAGAACAGAAACCACGTCCACAAACAGCTTCTGTTTTGCGCTGCTTGACCCAGAGGCAGCCTCGGAAACTTCTTCCACGTCTCTATCCCCAGAGAATCTGCAAAGAAGAAAGGAAGGAGGCTGCAAACCCAGCTCTCCTAGGGTTTCCCTGGTGGTTCCGTGGTTAAGAACCTGCCAACAACGCAGGAGACATGGGTTCGATCCCTGGTCCGGGAGGCTCCCACAGGCCGCAGAGCAACGGAGCCTGTGTGCCACAACTATTGATCCTGCGGCTCTAGAGCCCAGGAGCCACAACTACTGAGCACACTTGCCACAACTACCGAAGCCCGAACGTTCTAGAGCTCTGCACCAAGAGAAGCCGTTGCCATGAGAAGCCCGCACAGCTCAAGAGTGTCCCCTACTCATTGCAACTAGATAAAAGCTCACGCAGCAACAAAGACTCAACACAGCCAGAAATAAATACAAATTATTATCATTTTTTTAATCCAGTTCTCCCCACACCATTGCAAGACTCCAGGTGGGCTAGCCACCTGAGAGGCTTTAAATGACAGTGAGCAAAAGGAGGTGTCCTGACTGGTGCTGGTGAAGACCACCGAGAGCAGGGCTGGCTCATCCCACCGCCTCCTCGTAACCCCAGCTCCCTCTTCTCTCCTTCCTTCTCCCCACATGCCTGGGGCCTTGCAGGTGTCTGAATAAGGCTGCTGTACCTGTACTCCAGAACTTACCCCACCCTGGACTCCAACTGCGTAAGTCCTATCTGCTTAATTCTGTTGAGGATGCTGGAGAACCAGAAGGTGACATGAATTCACATTCAAGTGTGAATAAGTAACAGGCGTTCTCCCTACCTCAACACTCACCCCCAACTCTTCCACTGTGAAATCAAGTTACTCTCCCAGTCCCTGTGTTTTGGAGACAAGGAACTGGGGGACAGGTGGGGTGAACAGTGATAAATCACACCCCTCCCAGGCCACTGGAAATGGCAAGGAAAAAGCCAAGCATCAAGGTAAGTTGCTGTTCTTATTTTATGAGTCAGGTCATCATCATCAATTCCTTGCTCATTGCTGACCTGGGACATTTTTTAATTCCCAGTGTTCGACACTTTTGCCCCACAAAAATAGAGGAATGAATTTACATTTTATAATTTTCTTGACAGTTTTTTCATCACTTTTTACTATAGTGGCCAAAACACCAGCCAGCCCTCTGGTACATGCTAATCCAAACAGAGTTCTGCACCTCGCTACAATCCTCGTGAAAGATATAATTTTCTTTTAACTGACTCATTGGAAAAGACCCTGATGCTGGGAAAGACTGAAAGCAGGAGGAGAAGGGGATGACAAAGGATGAGATGGTTGGATGGCATCACCGGCTCGATGGACATGAGTTTGAGCAAGCTCCGGGAGTTGGTGATGGTCAGGGAGGCCTGGCGGGCTGCAGTCCATGGGGTCACAAAGAGTCAGACACGACTAAGCGACTGAACTAAACTGAACTGAGGATCCAAAACTAAGCAGAAGTGGGTACAGCTGAGGGACATGGAGAGAGTTCATGGCCATATTCAAATCTCTGTCCACCCCCTAAGACTTTCCAATTATGTGAGCCCACAAATTCCCTTTTTTGCATCTGCTAATTTGAATGGAATCTCAGTCACCTGCAACTAAGAGAGACTTGACTGAGAAGCTAAAAAATGATCTTGTTAAAAAGGACAGTGGAAATATTGATATCCATTGGATTCGTCTCTTCCCCCCCCAGTGTTATTTTTAAGGACAAGCAGTAAAATAAATTTTGGGATAAATGACTGAAGAAAGGTTTGTACTCCTTAAGCACACAAAGGTTCTCTAAGGAACAGCAAAAATGGGTTTAGGAAATACTATCTTGAACCCAAGCCAACGTGTCCATCAAAGACTTTAGGATGTGTTGAAAGAACTGAGAGCTCCATCTCTTGAAGGCACTTCTGCTTTCCCCAAAGTATATCTGCCCCTGGACCCCAGAGCAGACAGGACCAGGGTCGATGTTCCCTCCATCCACACCTGGGAAAGCCTGCTGTCCACCTGGAACCCGTGTCCTCCCTTGAAAGACGCTGGGCATCAGCATATTAGTAAGGTCATCTCCTCATAACCTGAACCCTGGGGCTCCCGTGGCTCTCTTAGCATTTATGATTTCATCGTGATTTATATCGACGTTTGTTTCACCAACTGGGCCTTAAAAAGCTCAAAGGAACAGAGGATTGGATAAAGAAGATATGGTACATATATACAAATGGAGTATTAGTCAGCCGTTAAAAAGAATGAAATAATGTCATTTGGAGCCCCGCGGATGGACCTAGAGAATGCGATACTGAGTGAAGTAAGTCAGAAAAGCAGAAATATTGTATGACATCCTTTATACGTGGAATCTAAAAAGAAATGATACAAAGGAACTTACTTACAAAACAGAAAGATACTCATAGATTTACAAAATAAACTAATGGGTGCTGCAGGGAAGAAATAATTAGGGAATTTGGGGAGGTGGAATACCACACTGCTGTATTCAACATGGATAACCAACAAGGGTCTTACTGTATAGCACATGGAACTCTACTCAGTGTTATATGCCAGCCTGGATAGGCGGGGAGTTTGGGGGAGAAAGGATACGTGTATATGTATGGCGAAGTCCCTTCAGTGTGCGCCTGAAACCGCCTCAACAATGTGAATTGGCTCTCCTCCAGTACAAAATAAGAAGTTTAAAGTTTGCGGGGGGGAAAAGCTTGAAGGAAACACTTGTACATTCATGTCACCAATCATAGCATCTGCCCCAAACTAGGCACTCAGTACAGGTCTAATGAATGGATGGGCAGCGTCTTCCTGCCCTCCAAACCTTCTAGGATGATACCCTGGCCTATGTGCCCAGGTTCCCTGGAGTGAGACGTATCCCAACCCCTGCCTTCCCTCCTCTCTAGTTCAGCCTCAGGGTACCCCCCTTCCCCTACACTGCCTGCTGTTCCCAAGGTGCAGCTCAGACGTTGAGTCATGAAGAAATTGCCAAGAGATTGAAGTTTCCCTTGGGATCACCTTCATTTTGATTTCACCAACACAGATGGAGAACTACAAAGTGTCAAAAACTTCCAAGATCTGAAAAGAGTTAGCAGGCAGGAGTTACTGCATGTATGTGACTGTCAACTTGAAGCATGATCTCACAGAGGCACCTGCTGATACATGGCACGCAAACACACACACACACAGACATGCACACACACACAAAAGATTACTGAAAATGTTACCAATGAGAAATGTGCGAAGAGTCACTTTTTATGTGTCTATACGACAGGAGTCGTATAACTCCACCAACCAAATCATTCTCCTTCCAACGGAGATGAATGTTGCTAACATTTCATTTTTCCATGTCAAGGGTACCCCATTCAATGTGTTTATTTTAGAAGCAGAACTCAGTTAGGAATGTCAGAGAATTCTTGGAGATCTAAATTGTGCCGTAACAATATTTAGTCAAATGCCAGATCCCTAAGTTGTCTTGTCTCAAATATCTGAAGGCAGTGAGGGCTTATATCTGTCTGGCAAACGTTCACCCCAGGTGTTTTCATAACCTCAGAAATAAACTAATTGGACTTAAATGAAAATCTCCAGTGAGTTTTTTGGCCTCTTACTGTTTATCTAGACTGAATCCTAGCAGCAAAGTCAATGAATATAAACATCTGACCATCATTATTGCTTCCAGGGAAGTCTGAGGTTGGGGAACAGTGCTTGTGTGAGTATTTTCTAGCAGGTGACAAAGACCTATCTGTTTCTAGGGTAAAATAAGCCATTGTAAAGAACTTGATCAGGGCCCCAAAACAGGGAACCACCAACCTCTCCACTTCTCCTGAATCAAGTTTTCCCAGTGTCATGGAATTTTATGATGTGAGCGGAAAGTAATTTCTAAACAGGGCACCGATTTGTGAACGTAAATTTAAGACTAGCCAATGTTAGGCGTGAAAGTCAGAGTGAGAGAATATTAGACTTGAAAAAGCCGACTGAATCATTTAGTTCAAGCCACCCCTTTACTAACAGAGAGGCTCAGAAAGATAAGATCTTCCACAGTCACAGAGCCAGAGCCAGAAGCAGGGGCTCCAGACTAGATGAAGAATCAGTGTTTGAAGTAAAAGAAAAAAAAAAAAAAAGAATCAGTGTTTTTCCCACTATTGATACTGCTGCCCTGAAGACTGGAGTCCTTGCCTAATAATCCACCCACAAAAGTGAAGTTGCTCAGTCGTGTCTGACTCTTTGTGACCCCATGGACAGTAGCCCACCTGGCTCCTCCATTCATGGAATTTTCCAGGCAAGAGTACTGGAGTGGATTGCCATTTCCTTCTCCAAGGGATCTTCCTGACCCAGGGATCAAACCCAGGTCTCCTGCATTGCTGATCTGAGTTATCAGGGAAGTCTTAGCACATATAAGAACAATGGTGCCGCGTGTATTTAAAACAATATCATCAAGGACTTTCCTGGAGGTCTGGTGGTTAGGACCTCCACTGCAGGGGCACTGGTTTGATTCCAACAGCCAGGGAACTAAGATCCCGCATGCCGTGGGATAAATAAATAAATAACAATATCATTGGGTTTATCTCCAAAGAAGGACAACGTTATAGTTGTTTTAATGAGCTCTACAGCCCTCCCTCACCCTATCCCTCCACCAAGAAAAAACAAAAAACCCAGGGAGTGAGGACAGATTACACCCCAATCTTTATCTCGCCTTAAGGCAGGCACTCCTGAGGATTTAAGGGGAAAAAAAGGCATTCTGAAGTAAAATAAAAGTAAGATTATCCTTATAAAATAATTATACTTGAATTTTTAAAAAATGAAATAAAATAGGATTATCATATCCTCCAGCATGGACGTACACACACACACTCCAAAATATTTCTGTTGAATTTGATCATGCCCTTAGAACATTTAAAATCAACTGATATGGATTTACCCACATTTTTATAAACATTCACTATTGAATTTTGTATCATCAAGCTAGCACAGTGTTTCTTTGTGTAAAGCAGCATGGTTCTTAATTACAGTCTAGGGCGCCCTCTAGAGTTCCTATGTAAAAACTTCTTTTACGATAAGGCTCCATCCTTCCTAGTGATAAATGGCTAGGACTTTTTGCCCTGCAGAGTCTTGCTTTAGTCTTACTGCCCTGCCACGTTATTAGGCTTAACATTTGCCTGGGCAATTTCACTTTAATGAATTACTACTAGTCATAGAATTACATTAATAACCGCATTAAAGTCAGACATATTGATTTAGTAGCACTCCACTTTGTGTTTCTATGCTCCTTCCACGGGCCTGTCCAGTAGCAGAGCACAAGGCTCGCAAGCCACGCCGTGGACTGAATGGTGCGCACCTCCAAAAGTCCACAGGCTGAAGCCCCAGTTCCCTGTGGGAGGTAATTAGGTTTAGATGGGGTCACAGGGGTGGGGCCCTCATGATGGAAACCGTGCCTTCACAAGGAAAGCGCCAGTCTGTCTCTGTGTGTCTATCACTGCAAACACTGAGGACCTAACGAGATGACCATCAGCAAACCAAGAAGCAGGCACTCACCACATGCTCTGCTGGCACCTTGATGGACTTCCCAGCCTCCACAATTGTGAGAAAGACATTTCTGTTGTGTAAGCCACCCAATTTATGGTACTTAGTAGCAACTCGAGCTAAAACAAGCAGCAAACAGAGCTGTCATGCTAACGTGGTTAAACCTCCAAGATGCTCAGAGATGACCCAAACCTCCCGAACCCTTGCCGAACACTATGGAACTAACATCTCCCTTTCAGGGCACCAAAGCATTTACTTGCCCACAAAAGAAAATGTACTCAAACAGGAGCTGCTACGGTCAGCTAGACCCCCCAGCCTCTGGTGGTGGTGGGAGAACTCTGATAACTGCTATGCTGTGCCCTGTGGGTGTGCAAGTTAGGTGTGCCAGGCCCATGCTGGGACCCACAAAACTGCCGAGGCACAGCTGGTGGGGTCAATGGGAAAGTGCAAAATTATGGGGAAGGGGTACGTGAAATATTTGCAGCAGAAAAGAGACTAAAAAAGCTGCATTAGAGCATGTAACCAACATGGAATTGGTCTTTTTTTTAAAGTTTTTTTATTGAAGTATAGTGGTTTGCAATGTTGTGTTAATTTCTGCTGCACAACGTGACTCAGTTATATACACAGATACATTCTCTTTTCATATTCTTTTCCACTATGGTTTATCCCAGGAGATCGGATATAGTTGCCGGTGCTCATTTCTTGTATATCTCTACAACTATTACTTATGTTTCTGTTTGGCATTGCCTTTTTATTTTGTGAAAAAGCCCTTTAACAGCCATGAGCTCAAAAAGTAGAAGTTTATATTTAGTAAAATAGTGAAAGTGCTAAATGTCCAACTCTCAAGTAAGTGAACAATGAGTCTGAAACCGCATAAATTTGCCACATCCCAGAGCCTTGAAGGACAAAGCGATAACAATAATCGAGGGAAAACCCCAAAACACAAACCTGCTGAAGAAGCACTGTAACAGACATGAGAAATTAGTAGCTGTTTTGAGAACCCTGTACTTGTAGTTTGATTTATCACATGCAGCTGTAGAAGGTGCTTACATAACTTTTAGATCCAGTGATTGCTTTTCTAATTGACTTTGCCAATTTTTTATTTCAAATTTTTGTATTCATGCACAAAAAGGAAAGCAAAAGCCATAATGTGTTGATAGTGAAAGCAGAAGAATTTTATAAACAGTTCGATTTTGCTAATTTTATCTCGGTATCATCAAGGCTTCATTTAGAAAGATGGGTTAATTCCAACAAGCATTTAATTTTTTTTTTTATCTAATTCACGGAATCAAAGCTTTTGGAAAATTAGCCTGTTTAAGATGAAACATCTGACATTACTGAGAATCTTCCTGTAAATTTAGTGTAAAAACTCTACAACTCAGGTTTGTAAACAAAACCTAGAACATTAGAGATTTGTGAATAATACATGTCAGCAAAAACACACTCTTATTTTACACTAAACTTGATTGGCTAAATATAACTGGTCATGCTTTCAGGTCTATAAATAAATAAATAAAAGTTAAAATATAAAAAAATTCAACATTAAAAGTAAAAGTACTTGTTTTTTAATCAAAACATATTATGCTTTGATAACATAATTTTGGTGGACTATGGTGTCCATGGCAAAAACAACATTTCACTAAATTAAGATATCTAATTTAAAATTAAGATATGGAGCAGAAAAATAATTGGAATTGGCTAGAGTGTATATATAAAAATAATAATTTTTTTAAAAAGTAATAATTTCATCCAAAGAAGATGCATTATTTTACCAATTGAAATGGAAACATGTCAAATTTACAAAATCTGAATATGTCAAGTAATTAAATTACAAAACTTTTGTAATAAAGCTGATGTTGAATTAAAAAAAAAAAGAAACACTTCAGCATGGCAGTTCCAGACTTTTCTCTTTGCTTCCCGTCATCAACTGAAACTACTTAGAAGTCAATCTGTGTCCTATGTGTGATACTGAACTTTTCCATAAATGAGTCCTCTCGATTTGGGATGCATTTTGTTCAATATCGATTAAAGTTTTCATCAAGAATTCAGGGAGCACCAAAAACCTTCAGCTTTTTAAGCTTTTGGAGAATTACAATTTTTGAAAACAAAACTCGCAAAAGGGAAACAAATGGCACCTAGTTAAACTTAAAAGTTTTGGCACAGCCAAGGAAACATCAACAAAACAAAAATACAGTCTACTAAATGGGAGAAAATATTTGCAAATGACTGATAAGGTGTTAACATCCAAAATATATAAAAAGCTCATACAACTCAATATCAAAAAAAAAAAAACCCTGATGTGAAAATGAGCAGAAGACATGAACAGATGGTTTTCCAAAGAAGACATAGATGGCTAATAAGTACGTGAAAAGATGCTCAACATCACAAATCATCAGATAAATACAAGTAAAAACAGCAACGCAGTATCACTTCACGCAGTATCACTTCAGAATAGCCATCATCAAAAGACCACAAATAACAAATGCTGGCAAAGATGTGGAGAAAGGGGAACCCTTGTACACTGTTGGTGGGAGTGAAAAATTGATGCAGCCACTATGGAAAACAGCGCCAAAGTTACTCAAACAACTAAAAATAGAGCTACTATATGATCCAGCTATCCCACTCCTGAGCATGTATCTGAAGAAAATGAAAAAAATATTTCAAAAAGATACATACTGTTCAAATAAGATATTTAAACAATTTTTAAAAAAAGCTTTGTGGGTTTTTTTGCATTAATGTACACAAATTTTTATTTTTTGGAAAGAATTTCATCTTCTAACATGTTTAAATGGAACTATTCTGTGGGCCTATCCATAAAATAAAACCAGTTTTTCAGTCAATATATAATTATGTAAAATATATATAATATATCTCATCTTAGTACCCTTTTTCATTTTTGAAAGCGTACGGGTTTGGACAATAAACCACCCTAATAGCAGCTGCCAATCAACCCTGAATACTCATTGGAAGGACTGATACTGAAGCTGAAGCTCCAATACTTCGGCCACCTGATGCGAAGAGCCCACTCATTGGAAAAGACTCTGAGGATGGGAAAGATTGAGGGCAAGAGGAGAAGAGGGCAACAGAAAATGAGATGGTTAGAAAGCATCACCAATTCAACGGACATGAGTTTGAGCAAACTCCAGGAAACGGTGAAGGACAGAGAGGCCTGGCACGCTGCAGTCCATGGGATCACAAAGAGTCGGACATGACTTAGCAATGAAACATTTATCAAGATCTTACTACTTATCAGGCATTGTGCTTGAATCACTTCATCAATTTGATCTCTACAAACACCCTGAAGGGTCGAAATTATCCTTGTTTTGTTGGGGACAGGAAGTGGCAGCGAGGCTCTGCACCCAGGATGTCCCCCACCTTGGCCTGGACTCCCCGATCACCACATTCCGCTGCCCCTCTCCGTACATCTCAGGATACACATCAACCCAACACAGACTGAACCCTGCAGTTAGTAATCTTAAATCTGGTTCCATCATGACCTCTGACCCCATTACCCACGTGGCCAAGGCTATACACACTTTCAGGACAGCTGGCACAATTAGGAAGCTAAACTATAGCTGTGAAGCTAAGCGATTAACTGCCCCCAGTTACACTTACCTCCTGTCTTTCAAGGAGCAGGTGCCTTTTGCATGTATCATTGCCAGTTTTGCAAAATCTTTTATTTTTGCATTCAATGGCATCCTAGAAGCTTAAGGGGCAGACCACCATGAAGAGTTCACACCACTTAAGGGGCAGACCATAATGAAGAGCTCTTACACTGATGTGAATTATGTGCTTTTGACCTCTAACATTACCTTTACAAAAAATTACAAATTCTTTATAAGTCTCTGGCTTATACAAGATAGAAGATGCTATGAAAAGCAACAATAAAAGTATACTGATAAGTTTAGTCACTAAATTTAACACTTGATGCATATTCTGTTCTGTCTTAAAGTAGCACCATTCAGAACTTCCCTGGTGGTCCAGAGGTTAAGACTCTGCACACTCAATGCAGAGGGCAAAAGTTCCATCCTTGATCAGGGAACTAGAATCCTGCATGCTGCATGGCACAGCCAAAAAAATAATAATAATTAAAAATTCAAAAGGTCTTAAGATTGGAGGGAAGAACTAAAAAAAAAAGTCACTATTGAGACTGTGAACTCTTTAAAATATGATGGTGCTTATCCTAGGTACTTAGTTTTCTGATGCTCTTATTGTATTATATTTTCCTTGTTTCAATCATGTTTTAGATGTTGAAAAGCTTTCCCTTTTTAAAAAAAGAAAAGAAAAAAAAAGACAGTACTGAGTAGACGATTAACAATATGTGCTAATGAAAATATATCAAGTACCTGTTAAAATGGATTAAGCCAGGAGTGTTTTTATCTCCCTGGGATAACAGATGAAAATGTTGCCTGATTGTAGCTCAGTTGGTAAATCTGCCTGCAGTGCAGGAGACCTGGGTTCGATCCCTGGGTTGGGAAGATCCCCTGGAGAAGGAAGTGGCAACCCACTCCAGTATCCTTGCCTGGAAAAATCTCATGGACAGAGGAGCCTGGTGGGCTGAAGTCCATGGGGATCACAAAGAGTTGGGCACGAATGAGCAACTAACACTTATTATTTATCCTCTAAATCTAGGATTTGATTTGATTTGAGACAAAGATTTGATTGCAAACAGTTTATTAAGGAGGGAAATAGCAGGAAAGGAAGGATAACTAATAAAGGCTGTGTTGTTAAGCCATCACTAGGACTTAAGTCCACCAGGAAACTTTGAGACAAACAAGCCTTGGTGAAGGAGCTGGAGTAATTACACCCTAACTCCCATCAACCACAGATTAAGAGCCTTCTGGGGGTTGGTGTTAACTCACGGTTGGAACTCTGAAGCCAATGAAATGATAAAGGAAATGGGCAGGCCACCCACAGTACCTGCTACACACTTCCAGGAGTAATAAACATTCTTACATCAAGTAATTATGCAAATACTAAAATGCTAACTGCCTGCCCCCTCCCAAAACAAATAGTCAAAACCTAGCAGTGATAGTTTTCTTAAGTAATTATAGCCAAGGAAAATAGTTCTAAATTTAAACAACAAACAAAAAAATGTCTAGAATATCCAACAATTTAATGTTGTACAGAAAGAACAGAAACAAGGATTTAATTTATACTTCGATCAGGCTTTGGGTTGCAAAATATTTTGAGAAAATCCGTGAAATTGGCCCTACCAAAATATAACGAGGATTTCTCAATCCAATCAGATCCCAAAACAGTGTCAGTGAAATCATTCATGGATTGAGCTGGAGGCGAACAGAAACACGATTCAACTGTGAATTTCAATACTTAAAGAAGAGAAGGACTTGCTCAGGGGCCCCTAATCGATACAAATATTTCTCCTTTTTAAAGAGAGAAATCAAGGTTTTCATTTGTGTTTTTGCTTGTTGGTGGGCTGGTAATTTACAGACTATGCCACAGTGCTGTTCTCCAACACATGTATGTAGCAACAGTGCTGTGTATACACACCGTTCTTGTTCAGTCGCTAAGTCGTAACTGACTCTTTGTGACGCTGTGGACTGTAGCACACCAGGCTCCTCTGTCCAGGCGATTTCCCAGGCAAGAATACTGGAGGGGGTTGCCATTTCCTTCTCCAGAGGATCTTCCTGAGCCAGGGATCGAACCCCCATCTCTTGATTGCAGGTGGATTCTTTATCACTGAACCAGCAGGGAAGCTGGATATCCATGAACACTGGATATTAAGCGAACAGGAGTGCTGCACAGGACACGTGGCACTGGTTTTGCCATAAATACATGGCAGGAGAGAGGGGAATCTGCTCTGTTTCGGAAACAGGCTCCTGGAGTCTCCAAAGCCCTCCACATCTGTGGCTGCCCCCAAGTTCAGGCAGATGAGGTTCTGAGAGCTACTCAAAGGAACTCAGTTTTCTCCAGCTATCAGATGGCAAGCCTACAATCTGTTGAAGAATTTCTCACCTAGTTTTCACCTCTGCTTATCACTCACCAGTTCTACATCTATACCCCCACTCTGAAAAATGACAAGCATTCCCTTTGTCACATCCTGGGTGGATCTTGAAAAGTATTGGAAATAGCACAGGCAGCTGTTAGCTTCTCCAAATACACCATCCAAGGCACTGAAATGCCCAGTCTGCAATGCTGGCAGCTAAAGACAAGAATAACAGTGTTTTTTTTTTCTTAACCAAAGATAAATGCCACCGGATTATGCCTGAAAAAGGCAGGATCAGCCTGACTCCTTGCAACAGAAAAGAACAGCACCAAGGTCAATGGGAGGAAAAGGCTCCTGGGAAGGATGCATAGACGCAATGAATCGAAGGCCTTTGAAGAGGAAAGGAACTTGGTTTTTAAATTTTGAAAAGAAAAATATTGATCTCAACTGCTATTTACAACTGAAAAGTAGATTTTGTGCTGTGCTCAGTCACTTCAGTCGTGTCCGACTTTTTGCGACGCCATGGATTGTAGCCTGCCAGGCCCCTCTGTCCATGGAATTTGCCAGGCAAGAATACTGGAGTGGGTTGCCATTCCCTTCTCCAGGGGGTCTTCCCGAACCAGGGATCAAACCTGTGTCTCTTGCACTACAGGCAGATTCTTTACTGCTGAGCTGGCAGGGAAGCCCAGTAAATTTTAAGTCTGTAGAACAAAAAGTCAGTTCTCATTTCCTCTGGGTGATGGAATTTTAGTGACCTTTATTTCTCCCTTACATACTTAAGTACTGTCAAATACTGTTTTGACATGGATATGAATTTTCATAATCAAATTTATCAAAGCTGCATGGACTTTGAAAAAAAATGTGTGTGTTAAGTCGCTTCGGTTGTGTCTGATTCTGTGGACTGCAGCCTGCCAGGCTCTGTTGTCCATGGGTTTCCCCAGGCAAGAATACTGGAGTGGGTTGCCATTCCTTCTCCAGGAGATCTTCCCAACCCAGGGATCGAACCCGCGTCTCTTAGGTCTCCTGCATTAGCAGGTGGGTTCTTTACCACTAGCACCACCTGGGAAGCCCTTGAAAAAAATGAGGGAAAGACAAAATAAATAAACATACAGGAAGAGAAGAGAGAAAATGGAATAAAAGAATCTGAGCTTCTCATTCATTCATTCAACAAAGAATTCTTTAGTTGGACATCTTGCAAGGGTATAATAACTACAGGCTGTGGTGGGTAAAGAAAATCAATACAGGGCTCAGACAAGGGCAGAGATTGCTATATGCGTAGAGTGGTCAGAGCAAGTCTGTCTGAAGAAATACTTTAGCTAAGCTCCCAAAAAATCAAAGCTAACCCCGAGAAGAATGGTGGGGAGACAACACATGATAATACCCTGATGCAGGAAAACCCTGATGCAGGAAAACCCTGATGCCTGCAAACTAGCCAGCGTGGCTGGAATTCACAAAGAGGCAGAGTGGACAGGAGGTGGATTCATTCATGCATCTGAAAGCCCACTTAAGGAATTCATATTTTAATCTCAACCCAATGAAAGCCATTAAAGGATCTTAAGCAGGAAAGAGAGGTCCTCTGAGTTGATCTTTCCCACTACCCAGTGGATTGTACAGGGGAGACAGGTTATTAGGAAGACGGTGGTTGTAGTGATGCATCCTGCCACTTCCACCCCAGCCCTTGCTGATACCAAAATCCCTGCAGCCTTAGATCCTACCCACCTGGCAACACTGCCCCCAAAAGTCTAGTCTCATTCTAATCACTCAGCTCCCTGAGTGTCTGCTCCCTGTAATCTTCACCCCAAACCCGTGAGCCCATCCAAATTAATGCCCCCACTTCCTACGGCTCCTGCCATACAGCCCTCACCTACCTCTTGTACTGTAGCCTCTGCACACCTCTGGGAGGATGAAGGCCAATTCCCCCATAAGTGTCATCTCCTTTATTCCTCCAACTCCATGAGTTTTGTTCAAACTCATGCCATCTCTGTGATCCCGGTACTAGCTGGCAGTATCTTATTTCATGGAATTCTAAAATGCCCTGGGGTTGAAAAGCACTTTACAGATATTCTGGTTCAACCTCCAGGGTTTCGTGGTGAGAAAACAGGCCCGGCATGATTAGAAGACTTTTCCAAGTCCCAAAGACTAAGACTTCTGACTTCCTACTTTGATAGTTCCTTGCAGGACTTTAAAGCAATTTTTTTAAAAAAGAACACTTGCAAAGTGCTTCACATTTTATAAAACACTTCTACACAGACCACCCTGCAGGATCACCGCAGCCCCAGGTACAAGACATAAATTGAAGCTGAGAATGATGAATTGCTAAGAGCAGGACTAAGCCAGGCTTGCACCCAGGCCTTCTGGCTCCATGTACAGCACAAACTACAAAAATGTCCCTATTGTTTTAGATGAAGCTAGTTCAGGGGCATTAAAGTTAGAGGTTTCCTATTTCTGGTCATTATTTTTGATTAATTGTACCTTTGTGTTTTGGTTTTACATTCCTTCTGAAGATCAGATTTTTTTTAAACTGTACTTAGGGACTTTGTCCAATACTGGGATTTTACTGGAATGAGGGTGAGGGCTTCTGAGCAGGAGAGAAAACTTAAAGAAAGCGAAGAAAAATATGCAAACTTTACCACGGTTATGATTTGACCTAAAGCTGGATATGGACGCAGATTCAATCAACACAACAAATAACCACTGTCAGAAGAGCTTCTCTAAAACTGGTTGTTTGGTGTAAAAACGAACACAGCACAATTCCAACAGAGAAAGCACATGCATGGTTTCATGAGTTCATTGTGAAAAGATCTGAGCTATATACAAACTGGATTATCTGTATTACATTTGGAGGGGCACATTTAAGGCTTAGAGTTTCAAACCCAATATCAAAAAGCTTCTAAGTGATAAAAAAATAAATAAAAATCCTTGGTTGCTTTGCAGGATGTGGAAGAGATTACTGCTCTGGAGTAAATATATTTTGGAATGTACTGCATCCTCATGCTTCAATTAGTTCTATTCTTGTTCTGAAAGTGGAAAGGAGTCAGGGGCCCCGCATAGCTGACACTTAGCAACAGCAGCTGATGCAAACCGTGGACCCAATGCTCACCCAGGAGACATGGCTCACTCTTGCCCTCAGAGTCCAACAGAGATCGGTAAACAGAACATTTATGCAAGAATTATGGCTTGCCTGCTCTTTAATTTGCTTTTACTTTGATGAGTTCCAACTTTATTTTCCCCCCAAATATCAAACCCACTATTGTCAATAATCCCTTAGGGCATGTAGGTACAGTTATTTAAGTATGCTGCAAAATCTCTCAAGTGTGAATACAAAAAAATCTATACTTACTTCAGATACTAAGTACCCTAAGAATACAGCTCATGCCCTCTGTGAATAGTTGCTAAGATAAGAGAAATCTTGTGTGCGCTCAGCCGCTCAGTTGAGTATGATTCTTTGCAGCACCATGGACTGTAGCCTGCCAGGCTTCTCTGCCGATGGAATTTTCCAGGCAAGAAGACTGGAGTGGATTGCCATTTCCTCCTCCAGGGAATCTTCCCAACCAGGGATCGAACCTGCATCTCTTGCATCTCCTGCATTGGCAGGCAGATTCTTTACCACTGTACCACCTGGGAAGCCCAGAAATCTTACAGGTCTATTAACTGAAGGTCCAGAGTCACATATTTATTAGGGTTTGCTTAACAGCATCCATTGAACTTGGAGAAACAGCTAGATTTGAGCAAATGACCCTACTTGTTTGTAGAAGACTAAGAGAGTATGTCCAAAATAACAAGTGTTCCACTGAAAATAATCACACAAAATGCCAAAATGCACATCTCTCTCACACCATCAAATCTGAACACATTCAGGACAGCCTCAGTGTCAACTGCATTCCATCCGGTTTACAGTCCTCACCAATTAAGCCACCCAAGTTGTGACATGTGGATTCTGGCTTAGCTCAGTTAAATGCTGGGGGCAGAGAGGAGTCAGTAAATACCTCACTCCACATACCTCTCATACCTACGGACAGACCCCATGACCGTGGCTCACACACACACAGAAAGCTTCCAGTGCATTACCTCGGCCTTGGGGGCTTAAGCATTCCTCAGAGTTAAGTGAATCTGTAGGCACTGAATCCCTTTTTCTAACACTGCTCTCCATTGTAAGCAGCCAATGTTTAAGACCAGGTAAGATGAAGAGTTGAAGGTGATAAGACTGTATCACTAAGATCACTCTTCTCAAGCTCTTTAAAGCACTGAATGGTGCTTTTGTACAAGGGGCATTAAGCTCAGTAAGAATTCCTGTGACTGGGTAATGTCTGTATCGTGTTTAGTCATTTCTCTTTCTTTGGGTAAATGCACCGAGACTGTCTTTATATTTAAGATTTGGTTGAAAGCAGAGAATGAAAATAATGTTTCAGGAAGACAAAATAAGTAACAGTTGTCCAAATGTCACACTCTGCTTTCCCAAAGATTGAGTGTTATTACATAAAGAGCATTTTATTTGCCTTTGAATCTGTGCAATTCAGTAGGCTTATATTTTCAGGCAGTTTTTGATTCTCAGAAGTGTATTTTACAAACAACAAGAGTGACAATCATTATGACTAACTTTCTCCACCATTAATAGCTCCCTAAAGTAAAAAATAGTATGCTGTAATACCAACTATATGAAACTGCAATATGAAAAAGAAAAAAGAAGGAGAGTACAAATTGAACAATCCAGAACACTGTCTGTTCTTTGTTGTTCAGCTGCTGTCGTGTCTGACTCTTTGTAACCCTATGTACCATAGCTCACCAGGCTCCTCTGTCCATGGGATTTCCCAAGCAAGGAAACTGGATTGTCTACATAAAAGCAAACAACTGAATTATGATTTCACAGATCACTTAGTCCCCTTATCAACGAGGATACCAATGATATTAATATAACTTAGATGTGCCTTCGGCCGGAGTCTGTGGCTTCATGGTTCTATAGTGAGCTTACTCTGGGCTCTGAGAAAAGTCAGTCAATAGCCACAGCAAGAAACCTGTGACATTGATTCGACCATTAGGTACATGACAATTGATCCTAAAAGCTTTGTCACTTGATCTTTTTAGCCAAACTGATGGCAAAATATTTTGAAGACCTGATAGCTGAACTTTAAATGTTGCTGTTGTATTGATACCTTCATCAAAAGGGAGCCTGCCAATTCATGACTCAGTCAGTAAAGAGTCTGCCTGCAAAGTGGGAGACCGGGTACAATCCCAGGAAGATCTCCTGGAGAAGGGAATGGCTACTCACTCCAGTATTCTTGCCTGGAGAATTCTATGGACAGAGGAGCCTGATGGGCTACCGTGCACAGGGTCACAAAGAGCCAGACACGACTGAGTGACTAACACTAGAACTCAAGAGGAATAAAGTAAATTTAAAGTTGACTAATCTTGGGCTTCCCTGGTAGCTCAGATAGTAAAGAACCCACCTGCAATATGGGAGACCTGGGTTTGATCCCTGAGTTGGAAAGACCCCTGGAGGAGGGCATGGCAACAAACTCCAGTATTCTTGCCTGGAGAATCCCCATAGACAGAGGAGCCTGGTGGGCTACAGTTCATGGAGTCACAAAGAGTTGAACACAACTGAGCAACTAAGCACACAATCTTGAGTAAAAGTTAAAGATTTTGGCATCCACATCTCTTTTTAAAAAATTGAAAGTGAAGGGAAAATCGCTCAGTTGTGTCCGATTCTTTGTGACCCCATGGCCTATATAGTTGGAATTCTCCAGGCCAGAATATTGGCGTGGGTAGCCTTTCCCTTCTCCAGGGGATCTTCCCAACTCAGGGATCAAACCCAGGTCTCCCCCATTGCAGGCAGATTCTTTACCAGCTGAGCCAAAGAGTAAAAACAAAACAAGCTTAACAAAACAGATGTAACTCCACTACATCCTTGGGAAATTTTGTGAATGCCAAAGAAAAATTTCTTAAGTAAACGCAAAATATATTTACTCATCAGAAAAACCTGGTCAAATATATACTTTTAAAATCATGGATAGCACTTACAAAAGAACTCTGAAAGCACAGTATATCATGTTCTGGGAAAAAGTCTAGGATGATTTAAGGATCATTTATTCCTTGAATTGTTAGACTAAGATATACTTAAACTTGGTTCTTATATTTTAAAGTTGCGTCTAAGATCTCTAACCCAGAATAGCTAGCAGCATGTTACTCTGATTTCCTGGAATTACAGATCAACAGTGCTAGAAAGATATTCAAGAGGATTTGTTTCAACACCTATTTATAGATATGGTCGTAAGACCCAGATAGGATGGAAGTCATGCAGTGGCAACATGAAAGGTAGGACCCAGAGCCCTCGACTCTTAGTTGACTGGGTCTTACTAGTGATTTAAAATAGTAGTTCAAAAATTTTTGAGATTGGTTGCAGCAGTCACTCCAGACATAGTTTGCTACCATAGGTGATAAAAAATAACCAAAGGGGAAGGTCAAAATAATGATACAGGGGGGCTTCCCTGTGGCTCAGTGGTAAAGAGCCCACCTGCCATTGCTGGAGACCCGAGTTGGAACCCAGATCTGGAAAGATCCCACCTGCTGCAGAACAACTAAGCCTGTGCGCCCCAACTACTCAGCCTGAGCGATAGAGCTGGGGAGCCACAACTACTGCAAGCCCACACGCCCTAGAGCCCGTGCTCCACAACAAGAGAAATCGCCACAACGAGAAGCCTGCACACCACAACTAGAGAGTACCCCCACTTGCCACAACTAGAGAAAAGCTCGTGCATCAACGAAGACCCAGTATAGCCAAAAATAAATAAATAGAAAGATAATGATACAGAAACATTTCCACTTCCTTCCATCCAAAAAAAAGAGAAAATCTTATTATTCTTTTTGCTCTACATTGTCAAATGTGTTGCCTACATTATTTCCCTTTAAACCCACAGACTAAATTGGAAGCATTTTCTTCCCTGGTGACCTAAACAGTGTCTCCTCACTCATGCTAAATGGCCATTCTGGCTCAGCAGGGGGCGCTGTCCATCATTCTCTTTCAGGCCAATGGAGTAGCTAGATTCCAGGGGGTCTCTTACTGTGGATTAAACACCACCCATCAAAAGTGACACACAATTCCATTAACACATCATCAAACTGGTCACGTGATCCCATCCAACCACACAGGAGTCAGAAAATGCAATACTGAAGGCAGAAAACCAGAAATATTTGAAGAACAGCATTACCACAACACACTGTATTTCTGAAACATGAATAACTGGATATTAACCTTCTCTGATTGAATACTCAAGTATATTAAGTACCTAGTTGTTGGTTTTTTCATCACAAGCAGAAGCTAGCTAAAAAGAATGCCACCAAGAATCAAGCACTTTCAGCAAAAACCTTTATTCAATCACTGGATAACTACTGGTCACTAGTTGCATTGGCCATGTTAAAATCAAGATATAGTCTCTTGAAAATGTAATATTCAAATACAGAAGCCTTTACTTCATACACAAATGGTGAGTACTTGGCTGTTGGTTTGGGGGTTTTGTTGTTGTTGTTGTTTTTGTTGTTTGCTTTGTTTTGCTTTTTCCAAGTAGTCACATAAGTGGAAAAATCTCAGTTTGCTCAAGGAATTAGCCGATACAGCTTGCAAAGGGCTTGCTCCAAAGAATCCTATGCCACAGCTAGCAAAATTTTCTCTAACCAAAGCAAAAGTTCTCTGTTCGTTCTGTACATGACTACACTTTACTCCTTTGTTTAGGTATACAATCTTTTTGTTATCTATTTCTCTCTGCTTCTATGTGTCCTTTTTCTTACAGTGTTGAAAGAATTCTAAGTTCTACAAGGTATTATGTGGCATTATACTTTTCTTACACGGGTCAGTTCATGACATTTTACTTAAATCAAGGTCATTCTCTCCAACCAGCTGAAGAAATATGGACACTCACGTTTACTTCTGATCATTAAGAATACTCTTAACAGGAAAAAAAATTTACCTTACATATTATGGAAAGAACAGTAGAGGTTCCTCTTAGAGAAAGGAAAATGTGAATTTAGACATAGAACTCCCTTTAAAAATTGAATCTGTTTCTGCAAACTATTACATATAGGGTGGATAAACAGCAAGGTTCTACTGTATAACACAGGGAATTATATTCAATATCCTATGATAAATTATAATGGAAAGAATATGAAAAAAGAATGCATGTATAACTGAGTCACTTTGCTGTACAGTGGAAATTAAACACAGTGTAAATCAACTATACTTCAATAAAATTTTTTAAATGAAAAAAAGTGAATCTGTTTTAATAAAAGGTAGGTTATAAAGCAAGTCACTTAAACCCAAAATACTTTGTCATTAAATATCTCGATCAGTTTTGTTGCAGAAGCTAAATTTGGGGCCTAGTGAATGAAAAAAAGAAGCTTAGTTTTGATCAACTAAGGTGGATGATCTCAACTAAGCTTAAAATTAACTGTACACTATTTGTTGTTACTGTTCAGTAGCTAAGTCATGTTCAACTCTCTGCAGCCACGTGGACCACAGCCTCCACGTCCTCCAGTATCTCCCAGGGTTTGCTTAAATTCATGTCCACTGAGTTGGTGATGCTATCTAACCATCTCATTTTCTGCCACCCCCTTCTCCTTTTGCCCTCAATCTTTCCCAGCATCAGGGGCTTTTCCAATGAGCTGGCTCTTCACATCAGGTGGCCAAAGTACTGGAGCTTCAGCTACAACGTCAGTCCTTCCAATGAATATTCAGGATTTATTTCCTTCAGGACTGACTGGTTTGAACTTCTGGCAGTCCACGGGACTCTCAAGAGTCTTCTTCAGCACCACAGTTCGAATGCAGTGCACTATTCTCTTCCACAAATAATACAATCCAACATGGGAAGAAAAAGACCCTCTTGCTTTCCAGTTGTCTCCAGGAGCCTGCTTTACTCATCTGAAAAAAGGTAACTTTTATATTTGCATAAACCTCAGAATTTGTGAATTCATGCTTTAAAGTCATTAAAGACAATCATATTGGGAGCTGAAGTTAAGCCATAAACTATACACGCTGTTGTTCATCGCTTCAGATATATACGGAACACATGTAAAATCAACTTCAGTTCAGTTCAGTTCAGTTCAGTCGCTCAGTGTCTGACTCTTTGCGACCACATGAATCGCAGCACGCCAGGCCTCCCTGTCCATCACCATCTCCTGGAGTTCACTCAGACTCACGTCCATAGAGTCCGTGATGCCATCCAGCCATCTCATCCTCGGTCGTCCCCTTCTCCTCCTGCCCACAATCCCTCCCAATATCAGTCCTTTACAGTGAGTCAACTCTTCGCATGAGGTGGCCAAAGTACTGGAATTTCAGCTTTAGCATTATTCCTTCCAAAGAAATTCCAGGGCTGATCTCCTTTAGAATGGACTGGTTGGATCTCCTTGCAATCCAAGGGACTCTCAAGAGTCGTCTCTAACACCACAGTTCAAACGGATCAATTCTTTGGTGCTCAGCCTTCTTCACAGTCCAACTCTCACATCCATACATGATCACTGGAAAAACCATAGCCTTGACTAGACGGACCTGTGTTGGCAAAGTAACGTCTTTGCTTTTCAATATGTTATCTAGGTTGCAAAGAAATAGAGGAAAACAACAGAATGGGAAAGACTAGAGATCTCTTCAAGAAAATTAGAGATACCAAGGGAACATTTCATGCAAAGATGGGCTCGATAAAAGACAGAAATGGTATGGACCTAACAGAAGCAGAAGATATTAAGAAGAGGTGGCAAGAATACATGGAAGAACTGTACAGAAAAGAAGAACTGTACAGAAAAGATCTTCACGACCAAGATAATCATGATGGTATGATCACTCACCTAGAGCCAGACATCCTGGAATGTAAAGTCAAATGGGCCTTAGAAAGCATCACTATGAGCAAAGCTAGTGGAGGTGATGGAATTCTAGTTGAGCTGTTTCAAATCCTGAAAGATGATGCTGTGAAAGTGCTGCACTCAATATGCAAGCAAGTTTGGAAAACTCAGCAGTGGCCACAGGACTGGAAAAGGTCACTTTTCATTCCAATTCCAAAGGAAGGCAATGTAAAAGAATGCTCAAACTACCGCACAATTGCACTCATTTCACACGCTGGTAAAGTAATGCTCAAAATTCTCCAAGCCAGGCTTCAGCAATATGTGAACTGTGAACTCCCTGATGTTCAAGCTGGTTTTAGAAAAGGCAGAGGAACCAGAGATCCAATTGCCAACATCCACTGGATCATGGAAAAAGCAAGAGAGTTCCAGAAAAACATCTATTTCTGCTTTATTGACTATGCCAAAGCCTTTGACTGTGTGGATCACAATAAACTGTGGAAAATTCTGAAAGAGATGGGAATACCAGACCACCTGACCTGCCTCTTGAGAATCCTGTATGCAGGTCAGGAAGCAACAGTTAGAACTGGACATGGAACAACAGACTGGTTCCAAATAGGAAAAGGAGTACGTCAAGGCTGTATATTGTTACCCTGCCTATTTAACTTATATGCGGAGCACATCATGAGAAATGCTGGGCTGCAAGAAGCACAAGCTGGAATTAAGGTTGCTGGGAGAACTATCAATAACCTCAGATATGCAGATGACACCACCCTTATGGCAGAAAGAGAAGAGGAACTAAAAAGCCTCTTGATGAAAGTGAAAGAAGAGAGTGAAAAAGTTGGCTTAAAGCTCAACATTCAGAAAACAAAGATCATGGCATCTGGTCCCATCACTTCATGGCAAATAGATGGGGAAACAGTGTCAGACTTTATTTTGGGGGGCTCCAAAATCACTGCAAATGGTGACTGCAGCCATGACATTAAAAGACGCTTACTCCTTGGAAGAAAAGTTATGACCAACCTAGATAGCATATTAAAAATCAACTTAGAAGGTTAAAAAATTATTTTCCTGCCTAGATAGACTCTTGGTCCCATTTGCACTGTACAAACTTCAGTGTGGCTGCCAGCACACTGGACCGAGCAGCTCTGTCCGCTCCCCTTCTGCTGCAGCTGTTTGCAACTAACTTGAATCATTACCATTAAAAAGCTTCTCCCAATTTCTGAACCCAAAATACAGTACAGAGCATTGTTCATTCAACTACATTACAGAAAAATAGAGATTTGTTTTGAAAATAAAGATCTACCTAAAGCCCCAAGTCATTAAGTCAGAAACTAAATTGCAAGTTGATGGTAGTGAAATGCGAGCAGTGAAATGCGAGCCCAGAACTGGAGAAACAGACTCATTAAGGCCTAACTTTTTGAACTGCCAATGTTAACCAAGGCAATCTTAAATTAGAAGCATTTTTCTTGCTTCCAAGGAAACTCTTTCATCTACACAATTAAGGGGTTAGACAAGAGAAATGATTCTTCCCCAGAAAAGTACATGAGATTACCTCAGAAATGGTTCCAAACACGCACACATCCATCCACACCTCAGACCTGCTTAATCAGAAGGTGACATGTCTGTTTTGAAAACCTTGCGCAAAAGGATTCTGATCTACATCTTTAGTCTGAAAATTCTAAATCTCTGAAGTTCTTTCCAGCTCTAGGTGTTGACATCAATCAATGGAGCCAATGAGAAAAGGAGTTCTACAGAGTTGAATCAATAAGGCTCTGCAAGCAATAATGATTTGTTGATTACACAGTGAGATTGTAATGAAAGAAGAGAGGCACCTGGCTTCCACTCGTGGTTCAGTTGTTGAAAAGGTTTTACTGTTAGATTTTCATGTCACACATAGTCTTGGATAGAGAAAGGGCGTAGGCTTTGGCCCAAGTTCAAATTTTTATTCCTTCTTTAGTAGCCGGTTAACTAAACCTGCATTAGTTACTGCTCTTAAGCCTTTTTTGAGCCTCAGTTTTGTCACTGAACAGTGCCTCATAGAGAGCTGTGCGTGTGTGTGAAAGTAGATCAGTCGTGTGCAACTCTTTGTGACCCCACGGACTATATAGCCTGCCAAGCTCCACTGTCCATAAAATTCTCCATGCCAGAATACTGGAGAGGGTAGCCGCTCCCTTCTCCAGGGGATCCTCCCAACCCAGGGACTGAACCCAGGTCTCCTGCATTGCAGGCGGATTCTTTATTCATCTGAAGCAAGCTGGGGAGGCCTTACAAATAGCTGTGAAAAGAAGAGAGGCGAAAAGCAAAGGAGAAAAGGAAAGATATAAGCATCTGAATGCAGAGTTCCAAAGAATAGCAAGAAGAGATAAGAAAGCCTTCTTCAGCTATCAATGCAAAGAAATAGAGGAAAACAACAGAATGGGAAAGACTAGAGATCTCTTCAAGAAAATTAGAGATACCAAGGGAACATTTCATGCAAAGATGGGCTCGATAAAGGACAGAAATGGCATGGACCTAACAGAAGCAGAAGATATTAAGAAGAGGTGGCAAGAATACATGGAAGAACTGTACAAAAAAAGATCTTCACTACCCAGATAATCACAATGGTGTGATCACTCACCTAGAGCCAGACATCCTGGAATGTGAATTCAAGTGGGCCTTAGGAAGCATCACAACGAACAAAGCTAGTGGAGGTGATGGAATTCCAGTTGAGCTGTTTCAAATCCTGAAAGATGATGCTGTCAAAGTGCTGCACTCAATATGCCAGCAAATATGGAAAACTCAGCAGTGGCCACAGGACTGGAAAAAGTCAGTTTTCATTCCAATCCCAAAGAAAGGCAATGCCAAAGAACGCTCAAACTACTGCACAATTGCACTCATCTCACATGCTAGTAAAGTAATGCTTAAAATTCTCCAGCCAGGCTTCAGCAATATGTGAACCATGAACTTCCTGATGTTCAAGCTGGTTTTAGAAGAGGGAGAGGAACCGGAGATCCAATTGCCAACATCCACTGGATCATGGAAAAAGCAAGAGAGTTCCAGAAAAACATCTATTTCTGCTTTATTGACTATGTCAAAGCCTTTGACTGTGTGGCTCACAATAAACTGTGGAAAATTCTGAAAGAGATGGAAATAGCAGACCACCCAACCTGCCTCTTGAGAAATCTGTATGCAGGTCAGGAAGCAACAGTTAGAACTGGACATGGAACAACAGACTGGTTCCAAATAGGAAAAGGAGTATGTCAAGGCTGTATATTGTTACCCTGCTTATTTAACTTATATGCGGAGTATATCATGAGAAATGCTGGGCTGGAAGAAGCACAAGGTGGAATGAAGATTGCCGGGAGAAATATCAATAACCTCAGATATTCGGATGACACCACCCTTATGGCAGAAAGTGAAGAGGAATTAAAAAGCCTCTTGATGAAAGTGAAAGAGGAGAGTGAAAAAGTTGGCTTAAAGCTCAACATTCAGAAAACGAAGATCATGGCATCTGGTCCCATCACTTCATGGGAAATAGATGGGGAAACAGTGGAAACAATGTCAGACTTTATTTTGGGGGGCTCCAAAATCACTGCAGATGGTGACTGCAGCCATGAAATTAAAAGACGCTTACTCCTTGGAAGAAAAGTTATAGTCAACCTAGATAGCATGTTGAAAAGCAGAGACATTACTTTGCCAACTAAGGTCCGTCTAGTCAAGGCTATGGTTTTTCCTGTGGTCATGTATGGATGTGAGAGTTGGACTGTGAAGAACACTGAGCGCCGAAGAATTGATGCTTTTGAACTGTGGTGTTGGAGAAGACTCTTGAGAGTCCCTTGGACTGCAAGGGGATCCAACCAGTCCATTCTGAAGGAGATCAACCCTGGGATTTCTTTGGAAGGAATGATACTAAAGCTGAAGCTCCAGTACTTTGGCCACCTCATGCGAAGAGTTGATTCATTGGAAAAGACTCTGATGCTGGGAGGGATTGGGAGCAGGAGGAGAAGGGGACGACCGAGGATGAGATGGCTGGATGGCATCACAGACTCGATGGACGTGAGTCTGAGTGAACTCCGGGAGATGGTGATGGACAGGGAGGCCTGGCGTGTTGCGATTCATGGGGTCGCAAAGAGTCGGATACGACTGAGTGACTGAACTGAACTGAACTGAACTGAAGGAAGCCCACAGAGCATAGGTGCTGGGTAAATGTTACTTCCAAACAGATCATACTCCCTTCTGCTTCTGCCTCCTTGTTTATCAAGATAAGCCTTTTCCTTATCTCTATTAAGGCTTCTCTCATTATAAAACAAATCAGACATTTTGACTTAAAAATAAAGTACTGGTGGTTTAGTCACTAAGTTCTGTCTGACTTGTGACCCTGTGGTCTGTAGCCCTCCAGGCTCCTCTGTCCATGGGTTTTCCAGCCAAGAATACTGGAGTGGGTGGCCATTTTCTTCTCCAGGGGATCTTCCCAACCCAGGGATCGAACCCAGGGTTCCCGCATTGTGGGCAGATTCTTTACCAGCTGAGCCACAAGGGAGGTTATTATATAGCAACTCTGATCAGCCTTTCACTAGGCTTCTCAGATACAACAAATTTGACTTGTTTTCACTCTCATCTTCTTTCATCTCCATATTTTAAGGGAGATGGTAAAAACAAAACCAACCAGCTGCATGTGAAGACGGTATACATACTTGATAAATAAATTGATTTGTAACCATAATAACCATATATGGGTTCCAATGTTAATAACGCATATCCCATTTGTTTTCATATATGGATTTCACTTTAGCAAATCATATAATGAGGCTTTTTATTTCCCATAACCTCCCTAATGTGTTCTCAGAACAGTTGTGGGTGGAATCATAGTTTAAAAAGCATGGATTAGGCTTTATATTTTTATTTTTCCAATAACATGAAAAAATAATGAAAATGAACAGCAAAGGTGCAATTTTCTAAAATGAGCAAATTTTAATTTAGGGTGATATCTAAGCATAACAGAATAACTAAAGAGAATATTGCAGCATGGAGACTATTGCAGCCCAGAAATTCCTAAGATATTATAAGATTTGCCCATTTACACTTGGTTGACTTGGGGATGTTCCATTAGATTCCTGTATCACCTGACATATGGTGGCAGACATCTATTTTTTTTAATTAAAAGAAATGATAAATTTTGCAAAATCCTTCAAAACTGTGGGTACTTGAAACCAGGGTAGACAGTTTTTTTTCACTGTCAAGACAGGGTGTGGTCCCAGAGTTTCCACTGAAGGCCACTTCAGGAACATAACATTTCTGTTGTGTCTGGGCTGACTTCTGCCATATCCTAGCAATGAAGATGGAGCTCATCCAATGCCTGTCGCCTAAATCCGAGCTCCCCAGTCAAGCCACAGATTCCACAATTTCCCTCTTTCAAGTTATCATTTCAAATCCTGATTCTGACATGCATCAAGTGAAAAAAAAAAAGACAATATTAAACAAGAAAAAAAATACATATCAATTTATTTACTACTCTGTTAGTAGTTTCTATTTTTACCCATGTTTCAAAAAGCTCTATGCTTTTGCATACTTTATGCATTTGAGTCATTTTGATAAATGTGTATTTTAGACTTCTGAGCTATAGTAAGAATAAACTCATAAATGAAAATGTTAACCTGAATTATTCCAGTTTGTCACTTTATATTCACTAAGCAATTGAGTTAAATAATAGTAATTAGTTCCACCAAATTAACACTATTATGATTAGATAATTTGCTTGTGGTTATTCAACAAGCCAGGAATAATACCTAAGAATAAAGTATAAAACCTAGAATTAAATTTAGCAAGAAGAATACAGTACCGACTTTTTTTAAGTTTTTTTAGTATTTATTTTTATTTTTGGCTGCACTGGGTCTTAGTTGCCACATGTGGGATCTAGTTCGCTGACCAGAGATCAAACACGGGCCCCCAGCATTGGGTGCTTGGAGTCCTGGTCACTGGATCCCACCAGGGGAGTCCCCAGTACCAATTTTTCATTGTAGTTTCAGTAGGACATTAAGGAGAAGTTTCAAATGAAGGGTGGGATATATACCAGATTCACAGGTGGAAGGACTCAATGTTGTAAATATATAAATTCTCTCCACATTAATTTTTATATAATTCAATATAATTCCAATAAAAAGTAAAATGGAATGGGGAGGGGGGTAGATCACAAAATGAAGTTAAGGACTTCTAGTCAATAAGGCATGCTGAGCCGACTTGGAAAGTCCACTCTATAACACCCCTTGTCACCCTATCCCATCCCCTTCTGTGCTAACACACAGAAGCTCTGGATAAATATAATGAATTATTTTAAGTGCATAGCTGGGCAGAAAGCAAGAAAAGGAAGTCTCCTAGAAACAAAAAAGAAACTCAAAACCCACGACAGTGATTAGAAATCAAAGACCTAGTAGGAATATGAGAATCGGATATTTACCTTTGAGTGTAGAATTTACCTACCAGGTGAGGCTTACATAAAGTCAGGAGGGTAGAAGGACAAGAAAAATTCCATCCTCTCCCTGGATCAGGAAGATCCCCTGGAGGAGGGCATGGCAACCCAGTTCAGTATTCTTACCTGGAGAATCCCATGGACAGAGGAGCTGGACAGGCTACAGTCCATGGGGTCACAAAGAGTCAGGCATGACTGAAAACAGCTTAGCATGCTCAGAAGGAAAGTAGTACAAAACAAGATTTCAAGAAGAACCACACACAGATCTAGAATTGAAAATATCTTGAATGAAAAATAAAAAAAAAGTAGACCATTTTAATAGTGCCACACTTAAGGGGAAAGGATTTACAGAGGTGTACACCAGGGAGGAGAATCTTAGGAGACATCTTGGAATTTTGCCTTCTACAGGGAAAAAGCAATATTTCACGATATGCCCCGGGTCACATCACTTTTAGCACTTTTGCTCTTAACCACTGTGACAGGGAACTGTACGAGAACGGCGTGGCATTGTCCTCAGGATCTTAAGTGTACAGGACTTCATCTACTGAAGACTGACTCACGCCCCGTACAAGTAACCACCTCTCTTCCTAATATATTAGTCCATTTAATATACCACCGCTGGATCCAAAATTCCATTTCTATGGTATAAACCACATTTGCTGTCAATGTAAATACTCTGTGTGACTCAAATGTATTTTTCAAGTTGTCTTTTCAACTCGGAAAGAGTCGGACATGACTAAGCGACTTCACTTTCGCTTTTCAACTCTAGGCACGCATTAATAAAAATATTATTTAGACTGTCCCCTTGTCACTCCTTGACCATAAAAGTCTTTGAATAACACTGCAAATGCTGCAAAGATTATATGGAAGCTAACAGTTTAAAATTCCCAAAAGCTGAAAAGAGGCAGCCATTAGCATTCTTGTTTATTTTAGAGTTTATTGGCTTATGAACATCCTCTTTACTGTTTTACAGGAACACATACACTTTTAAAAAATTGATCAGTGGCAGAATACAAATGGTGAACAATTCATCTTAGCTGTTTATTGCTTCTATGATTCTCTAGAAACAGAAGGGGAAAAATGTCTCATGTTGCTTATTACACAAAAGCCCTATCTCAGATCATTTCCCCAGCTGTGGAACAGATTGCAAACCTCATCTTATAATTACCAAATGTGTACCTTAATTGATTAATTAAAATTCTCATAGCATCATTTTAAGAAATGAAAACTGTTATTGTGACATTTCCGTGGATAAATTTGATTCCTATAATAACCGTATCTGCCTTTCCCTCCTATTGTTTTGCCAATTATGTATCATTGAAAAACTATAAATGGTTTTGTATGTGACTCCTAAAATGAACCAGCAAGACTCGTGGGATAGAATCAGAAAATGACTGTTACCTACACTGCCTCTTTAATTTTATTATGTGGTGTTTTTCTTTTGTCCTTGGATGAAATTCGAAGATAGCTGTCATGACTTCTAATCACTCAAATAATTAAGTCTTTTCAATTCACTCTAGATCCAAAAAAATCACAATTCTGTAATGTTTCTAATCGAATATAGCACTTAAAACTCTTCCAACTTCATGTGACAAGGCTCCCTCCTGCAACTAGGTATGGCCCACTGCACACTTCCCAGGTGTATTGGGAAAGGGATACAAAGACTCTTTCTCTCTCTGGCTAATTGAGGTTGCCCCACTGTCTGATACAAAAGTGGGGTGAGGTAGGGGGAAAATGAGACAGAAAATTCTTCCTTGATTAATACAGACTAATTAGATCATTAGATCTAATAATGGTGATCTGTGAGCGTGAAAGTGAAAGTGAAGTCACGCAGTTGTGTCTGACTCTTTGTGACCCCATGGACTGTAGCGCACCAGGCTCCTCCATCCATGGGATTCTCCAGGCAAGAATACTGGAGTGGGTTGCCATTTCCTTCTCCAGGGGATCTTCCCGACCTAGGGATCAAACTCAGGTCTCCTGCATTGCAGGCAGACGCTTTAACCTCTGAGCCACCAGGGAAGCTTAGGATCTGTGAGCGTAGTGGGTGTTTAAAGCTTACTTTTTTTTTTAATTGAAGTACAGCTGATTTTCAGTATTGCTTTAGTTTCCAGGTGTATAGCAAAGTGATTCATACATACATATATATATATTCTATTCTTTTCCATTGTAGGCTATTACATGATATTGAATATAGCTCCCTATGCTATACAGTAAATCCTTGTTATATCTTTTTTATTTAGTAGTATGTATCTGTTAATCCTACACTGCTCATTTATCTCCCACCTCACTTTCCCTTTGATAACCATAAGTTTTTCTATGTCTAGAGTCTGTTTCTGTTTTGTAAATAAGTTCATTTGTGCTATTTTTTTATATTCCATGTATAAGTGATATCACACGATATTTGACTTTCTCTCTGCCTGACTTACTTCACTCAGTAATAGTCACCTCTAGGTCCTTCTATGTTGAGGCAAATGGCATTATTTCATTCTTTTTTATGGCTGGGTAATATTCCATTATATGTTTCACAATTTCTTTATCCATTCATCTAGTGATGGACACTTAAAAAGCTTACTTTTTCTGTTGAACCAGGAGTGGGATGCTGATGAAGATAATGGAAGTTAGAGCGGCTGAAAACCTTGAATCTCCTCATCACCGGGGATCTCTCACCTACGGATCCCTTTTTGCAGATGGTTACTTACAACCCCCTCCTCAGTTTACCCAGCTGGGGTCCAGTCCAAGGGCCCTCTTCCATATGACCTGAGGACCTCAGCTAGCTCACGCTCTAGGGTGATGACCTGCTTCTGTTCTTCGGATAACAACCCACGCGCTCTGTGCCCGATCAAACTAAGGAGCGATGCAGTGACATCTCTTTCACTCCGTCATCAGAGGAGCTAGCTAGCCAGTCCCTCATCCTTCAGATTTCTCAGGCCTGAATCTCTACACCTCTCCTGAAGGGATACACATTAAATACTCTAAATGATCTGCATAAAACCCTTTCTCTGGACGTGAGCTGAGGAGCAGGTACCTCACACCGTTTTGTTGGCGGCCAGGATGGGGCCACTCAAATACACCACCAACTCTCTAAAAACCTTCTAATAATTATTTCCCTGGCCTCTTGAATCATGTTTTATCACCTGGAAGTGGCCAACAAGCTAATCATGAACAATTTAAACTGGTTTTCCCACATGGGCGCTGTGGTCTTACACCTAACTTTGGAATGCGGCCTCTCTTGTCTTGAGCCACAGCTAAAACTGAGAACTATCAACAGGTTCCATTTTAATATCCTGTTCCATGTGTACTCATATTTCTCTCAAGTGAAAAATATTTCTATTTCTTTTTTTCCCCCGAGTAGAAAATGTGTATACCGTTGGCTCACAGACACCTACAAGGAGGGTTTGAACTTTCAAGAGTTAAATAATTCTAGAAAGCGAGGTTTAAGCACCAACCATGAAGGATGAAATGACAATGACTGAAGCGGGGTGACAGGGTGAGGGGGGGACCTAGTTAGAAGCACACTGGAGAAAGAGTCAAAGATACAGTCAGAGTTCCCAAGCTATGTAGCCGGACTGAACCCAGGAGCTTCTATTCTCCCAACCTGGCTCCTCTTCCATGAAACCAAGTGGCACAGTCATCTGGGAGCTATCTTAGATTCTTCCCTTTCTCTCGTCTGCCAAGTCCAATCAGTAATCAAGCTTTATTACTGCCACATATAAAGCATCCCTTCTTTCCTGACACTGTTTAATTTCTGTAAGAGTTAATAGGGACCTTTTTTTTTTTTAAGAGAGTGGAGTATGTGTACATGTTAATGAAAAAGAATCAGTCGAGAAGAGATTAAAAATATTTGAGAGAAAAGGCAATTGGTGAGGCCAGATCCCTAAAGAAGAAGAGATGGAAACTTGAAAGTACTGATAAATCTTGACCAAGAGAAGAAAAACTTGACTATTTAAGAAACTGACTTGCTCATAAAGCTAAATTTACTTAACTCCCTAATGTTGATATTTTCTTTTCTGAAATAAGATGAGATGGGAGTGTTTTTAATGTCCTTACTAGAAAAAGATTTAAAATTGGCAGACATTCAGTCCCTACAATTCTGGGGTAGGATTTTTGCTACTCCCCCAAGTCCAAATCCAGTACCCCAATCTTGAGTACCTGCTTGGCGACTGACCTCTCTCTCCTTCCGCCCAAGGGAGAAACATTTTTCTATTGGCTGTTTGCACTTTTCTATCTTCCCGAAGCTCATTCATCATTCCACTTCCTTTTGTCTGTATCTCACCACAGAAACTGCCCATGGCTGAGGTCACACTCATTGCCAAACCCAATGGTACCTTCTTTGTCCTTGTGATGCTAATCAGAGTCCATCTTAAATTTCTCCATTCCCTTAGATTCTCTGATTTCACACTCTCCTGATCTTTGTCCTCTGTTCTGGCCACCCTTCCTCAGGCTCCTCTTGTTCACTGGCTTCCTATGTGCACTGAGTTTCACTGCTGACGGTTCTTTTTGCCCCACTCTCTTGGCTTACCTCGTCCACACTTTCTACCGTGACATGTGTTCTGACAACTCCTCTATAATCACCTTGTGTGATCTGTACCACTCTTGGGTGTGACTATCACCTTTTCCAGATGAAGGAGATGAGGCTAAGAAAACTAATTTGCAAAAGCTGCATGATTAGTATTAAGGAATACTAATAAGCCACAACCTTCCGAATCCAAAGGCCATGGTCCTCTGATTCCAAAGGATAAAATGAGGTATACAACTGAAAATAGACAGGTTTCAGGAACATATCAGACTGTTGACTGATTTTACATCTTGGTCTTGGACAATACTAAGGAAACTAAGGATTACCTCTTCTGTAAGCCTACTTATAAACTGAAATATATTT
Organism: Ovis canadensis; assembly: GCF_042477335.2. Lineage (NCBI taxonomy): Eukaryota > Metazoa > Chordata > Mammalia > Artiodactyla > Bovidae > Ovis > Ovis canadensis. The sequence goes on from NC_091264.1 coordinate 53,853,520, forward strand.
ATATACAAATGTACAAATTCACATACGCTATTCCAAATACTCTTACCTCTGCCTGCTCACATGGTTTCCCAAGAAACATTTCAATAGTGATAAGTTGCTCAAGTATGCTAATGGAGAGTACTATTTTAAAAAGGAAAAAAGTCTGGACTCATTAAATACTACAGGAAAGAAGCATGAAGTGACAGGACCTTGCTGAAAGATTTAAAGCAAAATTTCCTGAGGTACTTCTGCACTTTCCAAGAGGGGGCAGAAATGAGAACAAGGGTTACATGAGTTTCTGGCAGCAACAGTCCCAATTGGCAGACCTAGAAACTGAGCTGTATGAACAAGACAGTTGCTGTATATACTAGGAAAAGCTGGCTTAAAACTCAACATTCAAAAACCTAAGATCATGGCATCTGGTCCCATCACTTCAAGGCCAATAGATGGGGTAACAATGGAAACAGTGAGAGACTTTATTTTCTTGGGCTCCAAAATGACTGCAGATGGTGACTACAGCCATGAAATTAAAAGACGCTTGCTCCCTGAAGAAAAACTATGACAAAGCTAGACAGGATATTAAAAAGTAGAGACATTACCATACCAACAAAGATCCGTCTAGTCAAAACTATGGTTTTTCCAGTAGTCAAGTATGGATGTGAGAGTTGGACCATAGAGAAAGCTGAGCGCCAAAGAATGGATGCTTTTGAACTGTGGTGTTGGAGAAGACTCTGGAGAGTCCCTTGGACTGCAAGAAGATCCAACCAGTCAATCAAAGCCCCTTAAAGGAAATCATACCTGAATATTCATTGGAAAGACCGGTGCTGAAGCGGAAACTCCAATACTTTGGCCACCTGATGTGAAGAACTGACTCATTGGAAGAGACCCTGATGTTGGGAAAGACTGAAAGCAGGAAAAGAAGGGGATGACAGAACGAGATAGTTGGATGGCATCACTGAGTCTGAGCAAGCTCCAGGAGTTGGTGAAGGACAGGGAAGCCTGGCATGCTGCAGTCCATGGGGTCACAAAGAGTTGGACATGACTGAACAACTGAACTGAACTGAATACGTACTAGGCGTAGCAGTGGAGCCTCTGTTTACAAAGCTCTGTGTACAAAGATATTTTTAAGAACCAGCTAAATGCAGAGAACGATGTCTGCCTTTGGGGACATGGAAGAAAAGGTTGCATTCCACAGGTGCAAAGAGTCTCTCCTGGACTAGAAGCTTTTACCCTTAAAGATTAAACTTTGAGATAACTCGTCCCCTCTTTACCTACGGTTTACTGTTGATTAGACAGAATAAACAACAAAGTCAAAAGAAGTTGATTAAAACAAACTTATGAGACTAACGTTAAAACTTGAGAGTCCCTTGGACTGCAAGGAGATCCAACCAGTCCATCCTAAAGGAGATCAGTCCTGGGTGTTCATTGGAGGGACTGATGTTGAAGCTGAAACTCCAATACTTTGGCCACCTGATGGGGAGAGCTGACTCATTTGAAAGGACCCTGATGCTGGGAAAGACTGAGGGCAGGAGAAGGGGACGATGGATGAGATGGTTGGATGGCATCACCGACACAATGGACATGGGTTTGGGTGGGCTCCGGGAGTTGGTGATGGACAGGGAGGCCTTGCTGCGGTTCATAGAGTCACAAAGAGTCGGACATGACTGAGCTACTGAACTGAACTGAACGTTAAAACTTACTGCTAAATAAGGCATCACCAACTCAATGGGCCTAAGTTTGAGCAAACTCTGGGAGATAGAGAAGGACAGGAAAGCCTGGCATGCTAATGGGGTCACAGAGATGGACATGACTTGGCAATGGAACAACAACTATAATATAAAGGAGACTTAAAAGACAGTTTAATAAAGGAATACACATTTTAATTTGTAATTGCTCTAGCAGGACAACACTGGGAGACAGAATTTCTAAAAACTTTGAAGGAAATTAATGATTCAGTGTAACAGAATCACTTATAGGGAGCAATGGAGAATGTAGCAAATAATCACACTATAGATAAAATCACCATATGACGTGAAATTATAAAGTATATTTTAAAAAGCATCCTGATTGTTAAGGATTAACGCTACTTTGGAACACATATTTTCAATGTAGTAATTGTCTTTAGTCATTAAATCTATCTAAGAATGTTGAGTTCCACACATTGAACACACTTACACTGAAATATAAGGACAAGAGAAGACTTTATAAGGTCTTTGCAGAATTAGGAAATTTGCCAGATATCCCCAAATTAGCATGCTATCATCTACAGAGTCAATCAACAGCTTGTACTCATAGAGATACTCATATGGGGTGTTGAAAGGGGTATGTGAGTATGCCCAAGAGGCTTAACTTCTGAGTCACAGATCTATATAAAAGGAATGATAACATCTATCCATTAGGGCTATAAAGATACTTTTATGTATGTAAAATACCTCAATAAATAAATGGTAGAGAGTTGTAGCACTAGCAAGAGTACTCCCCTAGAATCTATATGGTTTCTTAAGATTGGATCCAATCCTTTCAGTGCCTACGTATTGGGATAAATTCTTTTGGAAATCTTCAACCATAGGAACTTGGGAAGATAGATCTTTTAAGACAGAAGATCCTGAAAGGCAGAAACATCAAGAAGTGGAACTTCCAAAAACCAAGTCTTATTTAAGTAGGATTTTGAGGACTGGAAACTCCAGTGATTATCTCCACTATTTCAGAATAAAATCTCTGGGAGAGGTCTGAAGGCAAATCATTTCTGAATGATTTGCTGACTTAGTAATTCATGTTCTTCACATACCTCACCACCTTACTTTTCTTTCTTTACCATCATCTTGCTTAGGATACTCCTTTTCTTCTGTCAATCAGTTGAAATAGACCGCATCCAAAGTAATGAAAAACACAGGATGCTAGTTTACAATAATTCACTGGCTTTGTAAACATTGCCCTTAAGGTCACATTTTGAGTTTCATTGAAAATCAGAGATTTGCAACATACTTTAATGCTATTCCTGTATCATTGAACTTGTAAAGAAATTCATTTCAAATGAGCAAAGTCCTCACTACTACAAGAACTGGAATGAATATAAAATTGAATGCCTATGAAAAGAATATGAAATGTAAAGTCTCTCCTCCAAGTTTGGATTATGGCTACAACTGGATCAATATTCATCTGTAGAAAGACATTATTAGAATCTAGATGGCTTCTAAAGTATCTTCCAATTTTAATGCTGTATGACTCGATTATTTCTGTGTAGGTGAATCATAGAAATTAAATTAACATGGCATGATTAAATAAGGCAATTTGTGAGCGGGGCTGCCCTAAGCCTACTCTCTCTGTGGCTAAAGGTATTTCTTAGAATACTGAGCTAAAAATGTAACTACATTCTGCAACCAATGCAAACGTTGTAATTGATGGGAGGGGAAAAAATTCAACCCAGAGTGCCAACAATTCCTCTATGAGCTAGCGTGGCAGGGAGAGTGTGGGGTCAGTGAAGCATCAAGTTACAGACTAAATTAAAGACCTGGAGAAGAGTGACAGGGTCTAATCATCCAGTGTCTGAGGTCGCCAGAGTTGGATCTGCCACCCTTACTCGCTCACAAAGAATTGCTCAGCGGATGCTGAGCGCATAGACTAAGGGCCCAAACATCTTACATTAAAAAGGCCTTCAGTTCCAAACAGCTCTTTATGGAATTATTTCCTTGAAGTTTTTAGTTCTGTCATATTAAAATTGGCATGAAAAAGTAATCAAAACCTAATGCTTACAGTGCTCTGCCACAAAGAAAAATATTGTGGGTTTTCATTCCTATTAAAAACATGTGTTACGTATATATACATAATTATGTAAGTCCCAGACCCAGTGTACACACAAATACACAAAAACCATAGGAAAATAATAATAGCTTTCCCCAAGCCAACAGATTTTATAACACAGTGTTGTACTCTGTCCATAACTCCCCTCATGAAGCCAATGCTTTGAGAATGTCAGTGGATAATGAACATTTCTGCATATTTTGTTTCATAAGCTGCAAACACGAGATATGTAGGAAGGAATTAAGGTCACTGTTAAAACTCACACACAGTATTTTCTAGACTTGGTTGTCTAAATTGTGTGTATCTGCTATTTTTCCTAGGGGAAAGTTAATTTTAGAAAGGAGAAAAAGTTTGCCAGGAAAGCAATCCCATTGGCTCAATACCTAGACAGTGACTCTGAAAGTTCAAAATGCTTTACAGACAGTCGCCTACTTGTCCTTAATATCCTTGAAAGCAAGTATCAGATACTATTCCTGTTTCATAACAAGCATCTTATTTCATAAAATGTTGTATGATTTACCATTATACCTACTTCATGGCGTTTGAAAACAATTAGTCCTTCACCTCAAATTTCCGAAAGACAAATGCAACTCTTTATTTTCCCTAGCAGTTACACTCAGAGTTTGCTAGGTACTTAGAATGGTTCAGGTATACATATACATGAAAAGCAGCAGGTGGACATCAATGACAGTTTGAGATGGAGAAACCGTACTTGTGCAAACTCAAACACAATACAATTTACACTCTTAACCAAGTCAGGGTTAGAAGAGCTTGGTTCAAATACTGAGGAATGTAAATAAGACCTAAATCAATTTATATGATAATTCCTCTTTTAGTTCCTAGAGATATAGTTCATTTGGGTCTTTAGCCTTAAAACAACCAACAAGTAAAAATGCCAGTGGTAACTGAAAGTCAGCCAGTGTAAGCAAAATGAAGGACTTTTCTGATTCCCAGGAGAATAGGCCTCAGCCCTCTCTAATTGCCACAGTACTTGTGAAGCAGTTCCTACGTTTTAAAAGTTGATGTGTAAAAGCTAACTCTTTAACAAGGGCTCTTGGAAGTGCAGTATTTCTCTCCAACCTGTATCTTAATTTCAGAAGAACTGTTTAGGCTCTCTTCCCAAAATTGCCGTCTTAAAACCAATGGCACGCACCAAACTCATCAGTTTGAAGGGAACCTGCTTTTACTCCGTTTAAACTCCCTGTTCACGCTACGATTTTCAGCTGATGTTTACCAACAGCTGGGTGCCCACTCTCCTTCTCATAAGGACCTGATAGATATTTTCAGATAATTATGAGAGACAGCTCATCGCATTCACCTGAAGTTCTTTTTTTTTTTTTTTTCCAATACACGGAAGACTTTTCGCACACGCACACACCTTGCCATCTCTTAATCAGGCTCTCAGCATCCAAGGAGAAGCTATTTACACTGTGATAAAGTTCTAGCGCCGCAATCACCCAGAACACCCTGTAAACTTATCACAGTGTTTCATTTTCAGGAAAAACAAAAATAAAACCAAGGCACCTCAATCCCTGTTTGGTGCAGATACACAAGATAAGACAGCTACCTTGACCAGGGGTTAATATCCTCCCAAAGTTAGGATAGTAACAAAAGGGGGGGAGGGTATGTGTTGGAAGGGGAAGAGTTGTGATCTCAGCCTGGAAATGACTAGACTCCGGGGAATACCGGTGTGCCGATGCCTACGACACACACCTGGGCAGAGTGGACGACACCCCCCTCCCCCGCCCGCCGCCCCTCTCTCCCGGGGCCGGGGGCGCGGGGTTTCGGAGCTGCCTGGGGGGAAAGGGGAGTAAAGAGAGGGGTGAGGGCGGAGAGGAGGCGGGGGTCCGCGAGCGTCCGAGTCCCAGCGGGCCGACCGCCCGAGGCTCAGCCCCGCGCCTAGGGGGCCGGGGAGGGGGCGAGGGAGGGAGTAGGGGGTGACAGCTTGGGGAGGCCGAGGAGGCACCTGGCCCGGGGCGAGGGCAGCACCCCTCGCCCCTCCTTACCGTGCGCGTGAGGTCCGCGCCCGGACGGGGAGACTAGGAGGGGCAGGACACGGGCGCAGGCCCGCGGAGGTCCGCTGTCAGCTTCCCCAGGCAGCAGCTCCAGGTACCCGAGGCGCTCGGATCTCCAGGCTACCAGCCGCTGCGCGCGGCTAGAGGCCCCTCCCCCGGCCCTTGCCCCCGATGCTGCCTCCCCAACCCCTCCCGCTCGCCTCTGCGCGCTCCCCTTCTCCCCCTGCTGTTTATCCCGGAGAGCTGGGGCCCCTCTCCCGAGCCTTGCCTCCCCCGCGCGTGCACGCACACACCTCCCCCAGGAACGAGCTCTCTTTAGGAAGCAGGCAGCGAACGCGATCCTTGAAATTCTGGAGCTGGGCGATTTCAGGAAAAAAAAAAAAAAAACCTGTTAAAATCTCTGATCTACCCTCTGAGGTTCAAAGCATTCATCCCTGCCTCCGTCCTCATTTGTTCTAATCACAGCATCTCTCGACAGTTGATGTTGATTGTACTCTGAGAATCTTCTGCCAGTCAGTCTAATTTTTCCAGAATAGCTCTTTCCATTTCATTGTTTTAAAAATGTAGACGTCCCCACTAGTTACACTTAGGTTGCCAGGACTTTCGGTTGGCCCCAAGAAGGATACGTTCAGCTGTGCAAATCGGGACAGACCTCTTTTGCTAGTATTGTCCATACCTACCACCTATCAGGGCCCCAAGTCAGGGCAAAGGCAATTAATTTCACTTGGCTTTGTGTACTGAGTGTGCCCGGGGCCTCCGTTCTCAAGAGTGATGCAGTCCTGAAGTTCTGGAGAGGAGCAGCTGTATGTATTCAAAGAGAAATCTAGTAGCAAATGAACTAGCAAAAAGGAGAGCATACTGAGCAATACTATGAAAGATGAGAGTGATGGAAGGGGGTTGCGAAACATCACTGTATCACTAACAGGAAAGCTCTCCGAGTGACATATCCCTACTGGGAATGTAGAAGGTGAGTTGTCCAGTGCCCCAGTCGAGTAGGACTTCCTGCGAACTCGGACTGCAGCAGCCAGGCCTCTCTGTCTCTCATCTCCCCAAGTTTGCCCAAGTTCATGTCCAGTGCATCAGTGATGCCATCCAGCATCCTCTCATCCTCTCAGTGGTGAGTCGTTAAATGGCATTTATTTGTTCGTTTACCTATCTATATATATATGGAGTAGGTTAGAGTGTAGCATTATTCATAGGTTGTAATTTAATAGTGATAGTGATTGGTGGTTTCAGTCAGTTCAGTCACTCAGTGGTGTCCGACTCTTTGCGACCCCATGAACCGCAGCATGCCAGGCCTCCCTGTCCATCACCAACTCCCGGAGTCCACCCACATCCATGTCTATCAAGTCGATGATGCCACCCAACCATCTCATCCTCTGTCGTTCCCTTCTCCTCCTGCCCTCAATCTTTCCCAGCATGAGGATCTTTTCCAATGAGTCAGCTCTTTGCATCAGGTGGCCAAAATATTGCCGTTTTAGCCTCAACATCAGTCCTTTCAATGAACACCCAGGACTGATCTCCTTTAGGATGGACTGGTTGGATCTCCTTGCAGTCTAAGGAACTCTTAAGAGTCTTCTCCAACACCAGCGTTCAAAAGCATCTATTCTTCAGCACTCAGCTTTCTTCACAGTCCAACTCTCACATCCATACATGACCAATGGAAAAACCATAGCCTTGACTAGACGGACCTTTGTTGGCAAAGTATTGTCTCTGCTTTTTAATATACTGTCTAGGTTGGTCATAACTTTCCTTCCAAGGAGTAAGCATCTTTTAATTTCATTGTTGCAATCGCTATCTGCAGTGATTTTGGAGCCCGGAAAAATACAGTCAGCCACTGTTTCCACTGTTTCCCCATCTATGTCCCATGAAGTGATGGGACCGGATGCCATGATCTTAGTTTTCTGAATGTTGAGCTTTAAGCCAACTTTTTCACTCTCCTCTTTCATTTTGATCAAGTGGCTCTTTAGTTCTTCTTCACTTTCTGCCATAAGGATGGTGTCATCAGCATATCTTAGGATATTGATATTTCTCCTGGCAATCTTGATTCCAGCTTGTGCTGCTTCCAGCCCAGCGTTTCTCATGATGTACTCTGCATATAAGTTAAATAAGCAGGGTGACAATATACAGCCTTGACATACTCCTTTTCCTATTTGGAACCAGTCTGTTGTTCCATGTGCAGTTCTAACTTTTGCTTCCTGACCTGCATAGAGGTTTTTCAAGAGGCAGGTCAGGTGGTCTGGTATTCCCATCTCTTTCAGAATTTTCCACAGTTTATTGTGATCCACACAGTCAGAGGCTTTGGCATAGTCAATAAAGCAGAAATAGATGTTTTTCTGGAACTCTCTTGCTTTTTCCATGATCCAGTGGATGTTGGCAGTTTGATCTCCGGTTCCTCTCCCTCTTCTAAAACCAGCTTGAACATCAGGAAGTTCACGGTTCACATATTGCTGAAGCCTGGCTGGAGAATTTTAAGCATTACTTTACTAGCATGTGAGATGAGTGCAATTGTGCAGTAGTTTGAGCGTTCTTTGGCATTGCCTTTCTTTGGGATTGGAATGAAAACTGACTTTTTCCAGTCCTGTGGCCACTGCTAAGTTTTCCATATTTGCTGGCATATTGAGTGCAGCACTTTGACAGCATCATCTTTCAGGATTTGAAACAGCTCAACTGGAATTCCATCACCTCCACTAGCTTTGTTCGTTGTGATGCTTCCTAAGGCCCACTTGAATTCACATTCCAGGATGTCTGGCTCTAGGTGAGTGATCACACCATTGTGATTATCTGGGTGGTTTAGTCCCTAAGTTATGTCTGATTCTTGTGCCCCCATGGTCTATAACCCACCAGGCTCCTCTGTCCATGGGATTTTCCAGGCATGAATAGTGGAGTGGGTTGTCATATCCTTCTCCAGGGGATCTTCCTGACCCAGAGATAGAAGCTGCATTTCCTGCAATGTAGAGTTCTTTATCAGTGAGCCACTAGGGAAGCCCATAATTTAAGGGTAGTAGGATTCATTTATAAGGACCCTGGTGGCTCAGATGGTAAAGAATCTGCCTGCAACGCAGGAGACCCAGGTTCGATCCCTGAGTCAGGAAGATCATTTGGGTTTTTCCATAAGATGTTGCATAAAAACCCAAATGAACTTTTGGTCCAACCCAATAATTTGAGAAGCAACCAGTTCGTAGCAGAGCTGTGGAAAATGCAAATACCTACTAAATAGACTCTAAGTTAATCCTGTCTCTCCTAAATTTATCAGATAACTTTCTAATCTAAGGGCTGAAGAAAAAAAAAAGGATACTTACTAGCATTGTCAGTTTTCCATTGTACAGGAGGCCAGTGTCAGAGAATAAACTCTTTAAACAGGTTGCTGCAAATTAAAGGACCCCCTTGGGTAACAGAGGAAGAAGGGGAGAGGAGGTTTATAGAAGAGGTAACAAAAAAGATATAACATCCTTTATCTCAGCAAGCTGCATAGAGGGATAGCCTAGCAGACAGGTGTTTGAAAGTAGATGCTCTGGGACTTCCCTGGTGCCCCAGGGGCTAAGACTCCTTGCTCCCAACGCGGGGGTGGGGGGGTGGGGGTGGGGTTGGAGGAGGGGTGGGGTGGCAGAGTTAGATCTCCGGTCAGGGAACTAGATTCCCACATGCCGCAACAAAGAGTTTGTTTGCCGCAACAAAGAGTTTGCTTGCCGCAACTAAGATCCGGTGCAGTCAAATAAAGAAATAAATAAATAGACCATCATCTGATGGAGGATGACACTCAGAGAGGGTGCTGGGTAGACAAGAAGCCCAGGGGAGGCAGAGGAGAAAGAGTTTATGGGGGGTAAGGGGGATGGTGGTAAGCGTGGAGAGAAAACCAAAATAAGAAAAACTTAGTAATTCAGAGAATTTAAAGAAGCTCATTGATTTTGGCTGGAAGATTGTTTGCTAGGGGCAGGAGTGGGAGCGTTTAGGAGGAAGAATGTAGAGACAGCTAGAAGGGTAAGCAGATCATGCAGAATCTTCTTGAAAATTGCACTTTATTCCACAAACAATAGCGAGGCATTGGAAAGATAATGACAAGATTAGATTTTTACTTAAGAAAGACTACTTGCTGCGGGCAGGGAAAAAAAAAAAAGAGGACAAGAGATAGGAATGAGAGACAACAGGGTGAAGAGCTTTAGAAAGGGCACCTGGTCAATGAATGTGTTGTTGCGCTAGTCACCCAGTCCTGTTGTGACTCCGTGGCCTGCAGCCTGCCAGGCTCCTCTGTCCATGGGATTGTCCAGGCAAATATCAGAGTGTGGATCCTCATGCCTTTTGGAAATCCACCCCACAACAAGCTCATAGAGAGGGTTGGAGGGAGGAGAGTCAGTGACTGTCAACAACCGAGAAACAATAGAGCTAAATAGAAATGAGAGACAGAAAACGGTATGTTTGGGTTTGGGGCTTTTTTTTTTTTACAAAACACTTTATACATAACTCTAGCTTTATTTATACATAACTCTACCAGGCTTCCCTGGTAGCTCAGAGGTTAAAGCATCTGCCTGCAATGGGGGAGACCCAGTTTGATCCCTGGGTTGGGAAGATCCCCTGGAGAAGGAAATGGCAACCCACTCCAGTATTCTTGCCTGGAGAATCCCATGGACGGAGGAGCGTGGTGGGCTACGGTCCACGGGGTCGCAAAGAGTCGGACACGACTGAGCAACTTCACCTCACTTTCTAGCTCATATAGCCTTCCTCGGTGGCTCAGATGGTAAAGAATCTGCCTCCAATGCAGGAGACGCAAGAGATGCAGGTTTGATACCTGGGTCCAGGTCAGGAAGATACCCTGAAGGAGGAAATGGCAACCCACACTAGCATTCTTGCCTGGAAAATTCCATGAACAGAGAAACCTAGCCTGCTGAGAGTCGAACATGACTGAGCACATCCTCAATTTTCCTTCATATTTTTTCTTTTCTATTTCTCCTCTCGTCTTAATTTTAACTACCTCTTCACTTCTCTTTTTCCTTTTTTCCTTTCTCCCTTTCCTTTTTGCTTCATTAATTGACTCACAGATATTTTTGTATCCAGTATCTATTTTGTATCTACATGGTACAATGTACTTTGATACTGGGGTAAGAGCTGAATCTACAAAGAAGTCCAAGGCAAGAGCCTTATCCTTGAATTCATAGTCAGTGGATTGTATGACTCAGGAGTCTATGGTTGCAGGTAATAGAAATGTAGTCAACATAACTTCGGTAGGGGGGATGGGAGGAAATTGTTTAAGAGGTAACTGGGCTATCACCTGGAAGCCAAACATATAGATACAGACAGGCTTCCTCAACCATCTGAAATGGAAATTGAATACAATCAGGAATCTCTTTCCTTCCCTTCATTTTTTTTCTTCAACTGTGAGACCTGACCTGCACACACCTTGGATCTCCCAGAGGGGCAATTTCTAAAATCCCATGTGACCATGTCAAAGGAAGGCTGTGCTGGGCCTGTAACCCTCCTGCAAGGTCTTCCTATCTCCCCCCTGAGCTTTGACAGATGCTGAAACTCCCCTAGGTGGGAGAAGTGAACTGTCTGCTGCCTATAAGCAGGGAGACAGACCCCAGACTGGCTGGAACCAGCTTGATGATGCTGACTCACAACTGCCACATCACCAAGCAATCAGAAGAATGCCCACGAACTGATCACAGCTTCCCCTTTGAACCTATGACAATAAAACTCCTCTCTGCCCCTTCCAGGTCAGGACACAGTTTTGAGGGAGTTAGCCTGCTGTGGTCCTCTTTGCCTGGCAAAGTAATAAAGCTGTTCTTTACTATTTCATAAGTAAGTAAGTAAATAAATCTAATAAAAAGAGAGGAAACTCCCTGGTGGTCCAGTGATTAGGACTCAGCGCTTTCACTGCCATGGCCCAGGTTCAATCCCTGGTCAGGAACTATGATCCCGAAAGCTTCGCAGCATGGCCAAAAATAAATAAATAAAAATAAAAAGAGGCGAGGTATGCTAGAGAATGGGTTTAGCTTTACTATGTTGAATTTCAGATATTAATGGGATATTACGTGAAGAAATCTAATAGGTGATTATAAGAGTAAGATGCTCAAAGAGCAATTATTAAATATGTTGATTTGTACTTTATTAATCTAGACATCATTGATACCATGGGTGTGGATGAGATTACCCAGGAAAATCATGTGTAAGGAACAAACCAAGGGGCCTATGGGGATCCCTGAAGAACACCAACTTTCAAGAGGATAACAGATGCAAGATAGCCAGCAAAGGAGAAGATTGAAGAGAAAGCAAGGTCATGCAAGTAAAGAGAAAAAGTTTTGAAAGAAAGGATGCTAAGCAGTACCAAATGCTGCATAGAAACAAAGTAAAAATATAGGAGTAGGGCTTCCCTGGTGACTCATTGGTTAAAAAAAAAACAACAATAAACCGCCTGCCAATGCAGGAGACAGGGCTTTGATCCCTGGGTCAGGAAACACCCCTGGAGAAGGAAATGGAAACCCAATCTAGTACTCTTGCCTGGGAAATCCTATGGACAGAGGAGCCTGGTAGGCTATAATCCCTGGGGTCATAAAAGAGTTAGACATAACTTAGTGACTAAACAACAATAAAAAGTATGTGTGTGTGTTAGTCGCTCAGTCCTGTCTGACTCTGCAACCCCATAGACGGTAGCCCACCAGGCTTCTCTGTGCATGGGATTCTCCAGGCCAAGAATACTGGAGTGGGTTGCCATTTCCTTCTCCAATAAAAAGTATAATAAAAAGTATAGGAGTTTCTAAAGAAGTCTTTCAGTTGTCTATTCTGAGATCATTATTGGTCTTTATGAGAGCAGTTTAACTGCAGTGCTAGGATAACAAAATACTGTACGTTGCATTAGGTTAAGATTTCTTAATCGCAGCACCATTTTTTTTGTTTGTTTGTTTTTTGACTGCACCAGGTCTTAGTTGCAGAATGTGGGATTTTTTTTCTTTTTTGAGTTACAGCATGTAGGATCTGGCTTCCCTGGCGGCTCAGTTGGTAAAGCATCTGCCTCCAATGTGGGAGACCCTGGTTCCATCCCTGGGTGAGGAAGATCCCCTGGAGAAGGAAATGGCAACCCACTCCAGTACTCTTGCCTGGAAAATTCCATGGACAGAGGAGCCTTGTAGGTTACAGTCCATGGGGTCGCAAGGAGTTGTACACGACTGAGCGACTTCACTTCTTCTTCACTTCACTTACGTAGGATCTAGTTCCCTGACCAGGGATTGAACCTGGACCCCCTGCACTGAAAGCCCCAGAGTGTTAGCCACTGGACCACCGGGGAAGTCGTCTCAGTACTACTGATGTTTCGAACCAAATAATTCTTTGTTGTGTGGCCTGTCTTGTGCATTAAAGGATGTTTAAACAGCATTGGAGCCTCTACCCACTAGATGCCGCTAGCATCCCCCCTCTACGTGTGACCAAAAAATGTCTCCATATTGCCAAATGTCCCCTCAGGGTATAATACCCTGTCCCCTACTTAAGACTCACTGCATTAGATTGAGGTGGGAAGGGGAAAGAGACAAAACAAGTTTATTTTTTCCAAAAATATATTAGGAGGTAACATCTTTTTTAAAAAAAAAAACTTTTTCTTTTCCTAGTATGCAAACATCTGTTTATTCTAAATTTCATTTTTTAAGCCCAAGCTGCCTATGGATTTAAACCACTCAACCTTCTCTAATTCCTTTAAATGAGTAATTTGAAAAAGGAAATGTTTTATTTATAAAAGTTTGAACTTATTTATAAATTAAAAATAAAATTTGCGGGGAGAGGAGGAGGGAAGGAAGGGCCTGTAGCTTGCAGGATTTTAGTTCCCTGACCTGGGATTGAACTTAGTCCCTCAGCACTGAGAGCATGGAGTCTAACCACTGGACCACCAGGGAGTACTAGATAGAAATATTTTAGAGTTACACATTTATTTTCTAAGAGGACATTCCATTTTGACAATCTTGTGACAATACTGAGGATTTCTAGCCAACTTGCAGTGGAAAACATTTTTCTGCCACTGATATTATGATTCTGCCAACAGCAATGTCATTAAATATAATCTAAACATTGAATGATAGTCCATAAGCAGAAAAACCCCTCTCAACAGAGATGGTCTCTTTATTTTACAGCAAACGAAGGAAGTAATATCAAAGCTCTATCATCTCTATTTCTTTGGTCTCATACCATGAAACAATTGATAATGATATATTAATAAATGTGTTACAAACGATATTTGCTAAATTTAGAGCAAAATTAGATTCTAGGGCCAAAACTTGGTAAGCGCTTATTCTTTGTTCTCTAGGTTTTCTTGTCTCACCATTTCTCTCACCACTTCCTACCGTTTCCTATGAACAGTCTTCTCTGGTATCGTCAGAGCTTAAATATGCAGTCTATCAACCAGCTGGATATCATTGCACTCACGTATTTTCTAATTTCAAATTACTAACCTGTGGACTTTGGCTAACTCTACTGAGACAGAGTATGATATCTGGTTTTTAGAAGAGCCAAATGTGTCACTATATTTACGCTTATGACTGGGTTAAAATGAGAAACTGGTCATCGGTCATGAATAAGCCACGATCATTTACGGAGCTGATATTGCTGGAAGGTCTTTAAATAGCATCCAGACAACAGCCTCATGCCACTGTCTTAGAACCCAAAGGGGATGCATTTCAATTAAACACATATTTTAAAAGTATTTTGTGTCAGGCATCGTGCCAAATACTAGAAGAGAATAATAAGTAGCATGGACGTGGGCTCTGCCCCTGAAACCTGTAGTCTGCAAAAGAGAGATACATATGTGTAAGAGCTAGATGTGTGCAGAAGAAAGATAAGATATCTGTGTGCAGTAGATGTAAAAACTCCTCAAAGCACAAATGAAACAAAAAACTTAAGAATCAGGATTTTTAATGTTTCTAGAATAAAACCAACAAATATCTTCAAGCACATTCCCCACTGATCTCAATGGTACCTTATTTGGTTGTAATTATGAGTCTCTCTCTGAGGATACAGCAATGTCACCAGTTACTTCATATGTGGCCCCAGGTTGCTAGATTCTTTCTAGTTAGGTGGGGTGGTATGGCCCATCTAGCCAATAGCCAATGAGCAGCACCCTAGAAGAACAGGCACAAGTTCTTGTCCTGTTCTTTTCCCCTAATACTGTGAACACTAAGGATTCATACTGAGATGATGAGACCTCAAGACCTAAAGGAGCTTAGAGCAATCACTAAACCACAGGAAAGAAAGCCCCACGGAATTGCCTGAACTGACCAAGAGCTTTATAGAGCGAGAAACAAACTTTCCATTGTTAAACTGTAAATTGTTTAACTGCTGTTGAGTAAACTTTTACCAAAAGAACCTATCTTATCCTGATATGTCATCTCATCACAATAAACAAAAAAAAAGCTCTGAACCTTCACAATAAAAGGTTGTTTCCATGTCCATGCATTTGGCAAATCCTTTTTTTTTTTTTTGGCAAATCCCTGTTGATCACTTACTAGGTGTCAAGGCCTATTTCAGGTGCCAAGAATACTGTGATGAACAAGACAAAGTCCCTGGATCCACAAGGAGCTTACATTTTAGTGGGGAAGACAGACAGTAAGCAACTAAAATTTTCAGGCAGTGGTAAATGCAACAAAGGAAATAAAGACCTTCCTTCTTCATCCATGTTCAGTATGTCTCACCCTCTCATGTTGTTTCTTTTCACCCTACTCAGCTCTGATTCTCTGCTCCATCATTACGTTCATTGTCCCACCCACATCTTCAACTCACCTTTCTCTCCTCTATTTATACTTGTCTGACAAAAGGTGAACCCGGTTAAATCCAAATCTTCACCACCTCTACACCTACTCCTAGTAGTTGAATATGGCTGCAGAAAAAATATAATCCTGGCTGGTCTCACTCTGACTTCATGGCCACTAACGTCAATGGGTCCTCCTCACCTCTGCCTGGCAACCCTACCACATTCATCCCCCATTCTCCCTTATGAATAGCTCCCATTCCTCTCTCTAAAACTGCCAACTCACACTCACTGTCAAGGATTCTGCTCCTGATGTCACTGATATCTTAAAGGAGTAAGAACTTTTAAAGCTCCCACATATTTGCCAAACCCACTGGCTCATCTCCTTTGCGGCTTCAGCTTCCTCTCTTGAACCTCTAACTGCTGGTGAGATCCAGTGTACAGTCTTGACCCTCTCCTCACCTCTATTGATATTCACTCCGCTAGTGAGGCCCTTCAACCTAGACAGCATATTAAAAAGCAGAGACATTACTTTGCTGACAAAGGTCCGTGTAGTCAAAGCTATGGTTTTTCCAGTAGCCATGTATGGATGTGACAACTGGACTATAAGGAAAGCTGAGCACAAAGAATTGATGCTTTTGAACTATGGTGTTGGAGAAGACTCTTGAGAGTCCCTTGGACTGCAAGGAGATCCAACCAGTCCATCCTAAAGGAAATCAGTCCTGAATATTCATTGGAAGGACTGATGCTGAAGCTGAAACTCCAATACTTTGGCCACCTGATGTGAAGAACTGACTCATTGGAAAAGACCCTGATGCTGGGTAAGATTGAAGGCGGGAGGAAAAAGGGATGACAGAGGATAAGACTGTTGGATGGCATCACCGACTCAATGGACACGAGTTTGAGTTAACTCCAGGAGTTGGTGATGGACAGGGAGGCCTGGTGTGCTGCAGGCCATGGGGTCACAAAGAGTCGGACATGATTGAGCGACTGAACTGAACTGAATGAGTTCCTTCAGGCTAAGGGCTTTCAATACCATCTACTGGATTGCCATTCCTTTTTCCAGGGGGGTCTTCCCAACCCAGGGATTGAACATGGATCTCCTGCATTGCAGGCAGATTCTTTACCATCTGAGCCATCAGAGAAGCCCCCTTATATGTTGACAATTCCCACATCTATATCGTGAGCTAGAGCTTCTCCTGAATGTGACTTTCACATCCAATTGCCTAGTCTGAATCTCCATTTGGAGTTAACAGGAATCTGACTGGGCTTCCCTGATGGCTCAAGTGGTAGAGAATCTGCCTGCAATGCAGATCGCAAGTTGGACATGACTGATTGAGCACACACAGGTAAACCTAACAGGCCTCAGTGAAATAACTGATTTCCGTACCGACCACTCCCCAAAACAAATACTCCTCCTCAACTGCTGAGGGCTTTTCCTCATCTCAGTAAATGGCTGTTTATTGGGGCTTCCTTGGTGGCTCAGATCTAAAGAATCTGCCTGCAATGCCAGAGAGCCAGGTTTAATCCCTGGGTCGGGAAGACCCCCTGCAGAAGGGAATGGCAACCCACTCCAGTATTCTTGCTGGGAGAATTCCACAGACAGAAGAGCCTGGAGGGCTCCACCCCATGGGGTTGCAAGGAGTCAGACATGAATGAGTGACTAACACGTTGAATGAAAACCCCCAAATCATCATAACTCACATTCAAAACTCTAGAGAATTCTTAGGAATATATCCACTTTCGCCACTGCTCTCATTTATTAATACTTAGGATCTCTTTTCAAATGTTATCTTATTAACAAGATCTTCCTTAAGTATCAATATGTAAAATAAAACCCCATCCATCCTACTGGTACTTCCCATCTCCTTTAATCTGCTTTACTTTTATAGCTATTCATCGTATAGTGTATTCACTTGTTCACTGTCTCAACTAGAACATAAGCTTGAAGATGGCAGCTCTTAGTGACTGGAAGAGAGGAGGTTTGCAACAAATATTTTTGAATGAATAAGTGAATTACTGAAAAAGAATGGAAAGGGAATAGTGATGGTATTGGGGTAGGAGAAGCACTTGAGCATAGAGCTATTGGAGAGTTTTAAGCAAGAGTTTTTGGGGCTCCAACATCACTGCAGATGGTGATTGCAGCCATGAAATTAAAAGACACTTACTCCTTGGAAGGAAACTTATGACCAACCTAGATAGCATATTGAAAAGGAGAGACATTACTTTGCCAACAAAGGTCCATCTAGTCAAGGCTATGGTTTTTCCAGTGGTCATGTATGGATGTAAGAGTTGGACTGTGAAGAAAGCTGAGCGCCGAAGAATTGATGCTTTTGAATTGTGGTGTTGGAAAAAACTCTTGACAGTCCCTTGGACTGCAAGGAGATCCAACCAGTCCAGCCTAAAGGAGATCAGTCCTGGGTGTTCTTTGGAAGGAATGATGCTAAAGCTGAAATTCCAGTACTTTGGCCACCTCATGCGAAGAGTTGATTCATTGGAAAAGACTCTGATGCTGGGAGGGATTGGGGGCAGGAGAAGGGGACGACCGAGGATGAGATGGCTGGATGGCATCACTGACTCAATGGACGTGAATCTGAGTGAACTCTGGGAGTTGGTGATGGACAGGGAGGCCTGGTGTGCTTCGATTCATGGGGTCCCAGAGTCGAACACGACTGAGCAACTGAACTGAACTGAACTGAAGCAAGAGTAACTGAAAACAAAACTCCCAAATGGATTACCTTGGCTGCTGTGTGACTAATAGGAGGTGGAGGTAGCAACGTGTAAGCCACCTAATCAGCGAGGGACTATGTCAAAATCCAAGCAAGAGAGTGGATAGGATTGAGTGGCACCAGTAGAGTGGGAGATGGTTTAAAATTTGAGGGAAGAAATGACAGAATTTGCTTGTTTTCAGACAGAACTTGCTTATGTTTTCCGTAGGGGCACAAAAGGAAAAGAGAAGATTCAAAGACCATGTCTAATTTTTGCCATACAAAGAGGAATCCATTCGGGCAAATTTAACTGACCCTGTTTCTAATATAAATACGTCCAATAAAAGAATCCTTTGGGCAGACAGTGGTGGGGCAGGCGGGGGAGGGGGGGCAGGGGAGGGGGGGGGATGTGAAACAATGGGAATCACAGACACAAAGGTGGAGCATTTGAGCAAGGTGTGGGGGAGGAGCAGTGTTCCGTTTTAACAAAGCCAAATGTGAATTTATTGCGAGGGTTTTGACCTACAGGCCCGGAAACTCAAGGATATGGGAGCAATGTGTTGTTGTTGTTTTTAAGTTTTAAAGGACTCTGCGGAGACGTCTCCAGAAGAGTCTGGACTGAGCGATTCCGTTTTTTCTTCTATTATAACGAACACAAACGACTTCCCCCTAACATTTACAGGTCTGGAAATCTTTTTGTCTCCGGTGACGCGAACTTTCTATGCAGTAGGATCTTCTTCCTCGCGATGCACTTTGCAAGCGATGGGGTCCTCCTAACAACAGCAGATTCAGGAGTCATCACCAGCGTGATCTCTGGGACCCAAAAGAGATCACTCACTTAGTAATTCCCCTCAACCTCTGGGAAATAACTGTAGCAGGGACTTAACTGGATGTAAACTTCTTCACCCTCCCTCCCTCCCGCCGCCTCCCGGACCCACGGCCGCTCCTCCTCCTTTCCGGGAACGAGCCGCGGAGACAATACACAGGCAGGCCCCCTAGCGTTCTTCCGCTCAGCGCCGCCACGCCGGCCCCGCGCCCGCTCCCGCCCGCCGCCCGCGACGCGGCCTGTCCGCTTTCCCGGCGGAGCGCCGGATCGGCGACGGGACGCCACCGGGGCGGCGCCGGAGCGCACGAGGCCCCTGCGCCCGCGGCCGGGGCGCCCTTGCGAGGCTCCACCCCGGCTCGGGGGGCTTTCCTCAGAGGCGAGCACCCGCCCCGCCCCCCCAACCCCGCGCGCGCCAACTCCCAGCTCGCGGCCCTGATTGGCCGCCGCATTCCCGCTTTCCTTCCCGAACCGCCATTTTGAAAATCGTGTTGATTCTGGGCAGCCGAGAGCGCGGCGCGAGCGTCACGCCAGCGAGCGGCCCGTGCGCGTCCTCCTCGGCGCCCGTCGCCGCCTCCGGGAGCCTCTTCGTGCCCTCGCGCGCCAGGCCCGTGGCCGCCAGGACCCGCGGTGAGGGCCGCGTCGGCCGAGGGGAGGCCGAGAGGGCGCGCGGGGCCCCGCCCGCACCTCCGCGGCCATTTGGACGGCGGCCTGGGGCGGGGGGAGGGGAGGGGACGCGGGGCGGCCGGCGGCGCGGGGCCGGGCGGTGGGAGGGGCGGCGCGGCGCCCGCGCTTTCCCGCCTCGGCACGCGCGACGGTCCGCGGGGCCAGAGAGAAAAGCCGCCCCCCGGGGGAGTGAGCGCAGTCTTCCCGGATACGCAGGGAGGCAAACTTTGAGGTCGGGGCTCCTCGCGGCTCGCTGGGGCTGCGCAGGGTGGGCCGACCGGTCGGGGCGGCCGGGGGCGAGGGGAGACCGAGCCAAGGGGTTTGGTGTCCTCCGCGCCCGCAGGTCCACAGCATGTCCTCCTCGGGCACAGCTGCGGAGGGAGAGGCAGCCCCCGCCCAGCCCGCGTCCGAAAAAGAGCCCGACATGCCCGGCCCGAGAGAGGAAAGTGAAGAGGAGGACGAGGACGACGAGGAGGAGGAGGAGGAGGAGGAGGAAGAGAAAGGTGGGGACAGGACGTCGTCTTTCCTAGTGATGGATTGTACCGAAAACGCTTTTTCTGGCTCTTTGTGCACTTACAGACGCTCAGTAGGAGTGATTTTTTTTTTTTTCCCAGTAAGAATGTGGAATTATCTGGGGTTTGTCTGTGTGTGCGCGCGCTCTGAGCAGCAGCGGAGAAAATAACTTTGTGAATTCTATTTTAAAAAGAACAAAATCCTCGTTCCGTTGTTATTTCGGAGTGTAGTTTACTTTTCACCAGCAACAGACGTTCATAACATTGCACTGTTTGACAGGAAGTTTCTAAGTTTCAGATCTGGTTTTTTGCTTTTTTTAAACTGCTGCCCTTGGGTACTACGGTAATCTTTTACTTTTGCTCTTCAGTACACATCCTTTGCGTTTCGAAATTGTAAGTCTCTGACAGTAAGAATTGAAGAAGTTGTTAATGCTAGACCTGGAAATATTTTAATCGTTCGAGTATATTTGTTGAACTTACGCAGACGTTCGTTTCAGAGGCTTGGGAGAGTTACTTTCACGGGGAAACACCGGTGAAAGCGGTTACTCCTTAAAATAGAGTACGAAAGCAGTGAACTGTGAAAAGAAAGTTAAAATAAAGAGCTCAGAGTTGTCTCAGTTTTGGTGTAGAGGGAGAACAGTAGTGATGTATGTGACTGGACGCTTGAAACGGGGAGAACCTTACAGAGTCGAGGAGTGGTCCTGCGGTCAGTCTTGAGGTATGCCAGCTTCATGAAATGTTTCCAGCCACATAAAACTCCGTGTCAGAGATCTTAGCCTTCCTTGATGATATTAGCCCAATCTGGATTTATTTAATACTTGATTACAACTCAGCCAAACTTGGGAAGAGGTTTGAGATTTTCGTCCCAAACCCAGGTTTCACTGTTTTGGTTTTTTCCAAGCCTAAACCAGTCCATAATCAGCATTTTATGAATACAATCTGGGTTGAGATTACTCAGTGTGCTTTTTTGTTTGTCTAAAGTGGTAGGTGCTCTAAGAGGGGAAGCATGTCTGCGTTTAAGTACAGAAACGCTTAGGAGAAAAATACGGATTAATTTTAAATTATTCATAATGTAATAACTGAAAATTGGCTGCAGTATCTCACTGCTAGTCCAAGACTTTCTCAGCACTTTTTCCTGCAGTTTTTGCTTTTGGATACCAATGAGATGATGAATTTCTTCATGTCAGGAAAAAATTATAGAAGTCATGTGTTCAATAAAGGCACCATAAATGACCAGTACAGTAATGCTTGGGAGATTGATAGTTCAAATTGTGGGGGTTTTTTTTAAACATGAAAATTAAAAAAAAATTGCCCAGGCAGTTTTGTAGTTGTCTTAAATTTGTTACTGTTCTCTTTTCTTCCTCTGAGGAGTTTGTGTGACAATTTAAATGGAGGATGTTTTTATCCTACTTAGCCCTGAAAATATAACTCTACTAGTGAGGCGTCTAGAAACACGGCACTGAAATTTGTGCCAAATAAGGTGTGGAATTGACTTGACTTGGCAGCGATTTGGGGAGTGAGGGGAAAGGTGGCAGGAGATGCCTCATAAAAGATGACTTCGAGGTTTCTGTCGTTGGCAGCTGGGTAGATTATACTACCATTTTCTGAAAAGTAGAATTCACGAAGGTGAGTGAGTGGAGATGATTATGACTTCTGTTTTGGGTGCATTGAGTTTGGCGCCTGTAGGACATGAAGTGGAGCTGTCCAGTTGACAGTATGAAGCTCAAGAGAATGCTCTGGACTGGAGGTAGACCAGGGAAGTCATTAGCTTATAGATGGTAATCAACAGCCAGTAAAGGACATAAATCATTCAGGGAAGGAAAGCCGGGTGATCTTCAGAGTTGCTTTAGAGTGCTGTCTGTCCATTCTTCGTTCAGCTAATACAAGCCATGGCCAGAGCACACCTGCTGGAGTCCCCCCCCTTTTTTTTTTTTTTTAATTTCTGGGCTGAGCATTACATCTGCAAATCTTGCCTGTCCTTCAAGCCAGCTCCAGTGTTTTGATCCTTTTTCCATAATCCTAAAACGATGACTCTTTCATCAACTCACAGAACTTCAGTTTTATCTTTCTTGAAGTGTATTATCTTCTTTGGAGTATATTTGAGTCTCCTAGACTCTAGTAGATATAATCTCTTTTCAGGAAATATTCAATTTCTTTTTTTAATTTTATTTCTTTATTTGGCTGCACATGATCTTAGTTGTGGCATGTGGGATCTAGTTCCCCAACCAGGGATCAAACCCAGGGTCCCAGCATTGAGAACTCAGAGTCTTAGCCACTGGACCACCAGGGGAGTCCCTCAATTTCTTAATCCTCTGTTGATGCCCACTTAGTACCTAGTGCAGCTTTGCACAAAACAGGCATTCAGGTGAATGAATGGAAGGCCTTCTAACAATATGTATCGTCCTCTTATTTGTCTGAGTTTATCTCAGTCAGAAAATAAATGGGTTTTAGAAAATCCAGCTTAATATTTTAAGTGTTAAAGTATATACTACCTAGCTTAAAAAAATGCAGTTCAGACGAAACATTGCAAAACTTTTTTCCCAAGGTTTTATGACCATTATTATGAATATCATGTATTGAACTACAAAGTAATGGCATCCCAGTTGATTGCCTTAAATGTTAACTTGCAGAATTTTACCCTAGCTGTAGTAACTAACCTGGGTGCTCTGTCTTATTGTTCTTCTTTTTCTTTCTTCTATCAGCTTACTAAATTACTGCTTTCCTTGGATGTCTCTTGAAATTCTTTTATCTCAATTTTAACTTGCTGTTTTCTGATGTACAGTAAATGGAATCCCAATAAATAGAATATGTCTAATCAAATTGTAGGTTAATGAGCATATTGGTGATTTTTCAAAAATTGACTTCTGTAGCAATAATTGTAGCTAGATAAAAGTTTGTTTGCTTTCTGATTTTTTTTCTTTTTAAAGCACCAGTTCCTCTGTTAAGTTGGCCAGGTCGATAAAATATTACATTTTTAAAATTTCAGTGATGATACTAACTTACAAAGTATTTTCACCTCTGTTTGTGTCATTTGCTTCTCTAAATCATACTTAGGAGGTACTAGGTTTCTACAGTTTTTTTTCTCCTACATGTTGATATAATACATCCTTTAAGCTTTTTGTTACTTAAGAAGTGTTAAATTAACTTCTAGAAAAGAGCCTCATTGTGGAAGGCAAGAGGGAAAAGAAGAAAGTAGAGAGGTTGACGATGCAAGTCTCTTCTTTACAAAGAGAGCCATTTACAATCGCACAAGGTAAGTTTCTGTTCCTTTCATTCTGTAGTGAAAATGCCTCAGTATACAAAATGATGGTTAGCAATGTTTATAGTGTTTATTAAGTACTAATATATTATAGGTGTAATTTAATTTGTCCTGTGAGAGCAGAAGTTATATGTAAACTAAGCTCTAAAAATAATTCTCATTAAATGTTCTAACACATAATGGGTGTTTAACATGGTATTTTTTCGCCCCTAGGAAAAGGGCAGAAACTTTGTGAAATTGAAAGGATACATTTCTTTTTGAGTAAGAAGAAAACAGATGAACTTAGAAATCTCCATAAACTGCTTTACAACAGACCAGGAACAGTAAGACCTTTTTTATACTTTTTACCTAGTAGTGTACTTACGTGTTAAAATACTTTACAACAGGAACATAATTTTAGTTCTGGAAAGGACTTTAGTTCCAGAACTAAATCAACTAGATCAATCTCCATTCCATACAATGTAGCTAGATATAGCCATTAGTATTGTAACATCCAGAGCTCTTTATATTGTTGTTTTTAAGTGAAAGT
Organism: Ovis canadensis; assembly: GCF_042477335.2. Classification (NCBI taxonomy): domain Eukaryota; kingdom Metazoa; phylum Chordata; class Mammalia; order Artiodactyla; family Bovidae; genus Ovis; species Ovis canadensis. The sequence continues at coordinate 53,877,533 of NC_091264.1, forward strand.
CGCTAAGTCGTGTCCGACTCTTTTCGACCTCATGGACTATACAGTCCATGGAATTCTCCAGGTCAGAATACTGGAGCGGATACCCTTTCCCTTCTCGAAGGGATCTTCCCAGCCCAGGGATTGAACCCAGGTCTCCCGCATTGCGGGCAGATTCTTTACCAGCTGAGCCGCAACGGAAGCCCGGAAATACTGGGGTGGGTAGCCTATCCCTTCTCCAGCAGATCTTCCCAACCCAGGAATCGAACTGGGGTCTCCTGCATTGCAGGCGGATTCTTTACCAACTGAGCTATCAGGGAATCCCATAGTTGTTTTTAAGCCAAACTAAAATTTCAGATTGTGAAATCAAAGTTTTGATTTAGTGATCTTTAACTGTGTTAGAAGAAATTTATTTTTTGACTGTTTCTAGCCATTCAGAATAAACGATACAGAATATTGTGTCTCCTTATGAGGAAATATCTGATAAACCAGGGGATAATTTTTTGCCAGCAGTTTGTTAAAATAAATCAGTGTTTCATTTACCGATCATAATACTGTACACACAACTTCAGTGTTCCATACACCTGAGGACACTTCGCTTTGGGCTATGCATGCGCAAAGTAAAGCTTGACATTGTTTGGCTGTCTGAAGCGTGGTAAGCTGTGGTTTCATGTGTGTTACCTCATTCCACCCTGACAATAGTCTGATCTACACAAGTCCCATTACTGCTAAATGGTATTGACTTCTGGAGGGACTCTGTTCTTTACTTTTTAAAGAATAAATCCCTGACTTTCTTATTTGAAAAATTAATAGTACTGGTAACTTATGTTACTTAAGGAAGGAATTTTTTTTTTTTAAGTTATTTATTTATTTTGGCTGCACTGCCTGGCTTGTGGAATATTTATTCCCCAACCAGAGAATGAACCTGGGCCTTGACAGTGAGAACGGGGAGCCAGAACCACTGAACTGCCAGGGAATAAGAGTGTCTTTTAAGTAGTAGCTTTCCATACCCCTGGGTGTTACCAGATAACATTTAATTGTGGTTTTATAATTACTCGGGAAATTTCCCAAATGAAATACATTTTAATTGAAATTGGTATTTTCAAAGAATTAAGTTTGTAAACATTTTATAATGTTAATATTTTAGTAACAAATGCACTTTTCCATTGTGAATTTTAAAATGTGGAATAAACCGCTATTGTAACGTGGAGACAAATGTGAAAAGAAAAATGTTGGCTTTGAAATTTTTCTTGTTTACATTACTGGGTAATAAGTAGCATTAATAATAGGAGAAACGTTTTCAGGTGTCCTCATTAAAGAAGAATGTGGGTCAGTTCAGTGGCTTTCCGTTTGAAAAAGGAAGTATCCAGTATAAAAAGAAGGAAGAAATGTTGAAAAAGTAAGTTTTCTTTATAAATAATCATGTTTAGATTAATGTGCTTCAGCTTTTTTTTTTTAACATTTAAGTATAATTGCCCTTACATTTTCAGTAGACTGCTGATTCTTTGCTTTAAATTCCAAGACCATGTCATCATAAACTATTAACTTGCTTTCTGAAAAATAGTGGCTATCAAGATTATTGAAAGCTCAAAGACATTTCTGTTCCTTAGAAGAATGATACACAGAGGTAAATCATTCACACAGCTCCAAATTCAGAAGGTCCAAAGGGAATGTAAATGTAGTGAAAACTCTTCCACTCCTATTCTGTGTCAGCCACTCCATTCCCTCACTTTTAAGTGCCATTTAAACTATTTTGAAGATAGTCAGGTTAATAGAAATAATTTCCACCCTAATGCAGACAAGATGATATATTCTTTTTAAACAATTTTTTTAATAAGATGATACATTGTTAAAAGGTTTTTATTAAGGCCCCTGTAGTTTAAAACTTGAGTATTAAATATGATTACCTATTACCTTCTTTGAGACATTGTCAGTAGGAATGCTCAGGGGGAAGTGTAGTATTTAATCACCAGCCACAAGAATTAACAAGTTTGTGAATTTTAAGTAATGAAAAATTTTACGTAATTTTCTAGTGAATGAAGTTTTTTCTTACACCACAATTAAAACTTAAATGGTAAATGATGTTTTCTGTTTACAGTAGTACCTGGCTATATTTTGTGCATGCACCAGTCAGGATTATTGGGAGTGCTCTAAGATTCAGAGAAACACTGGCTGCTTGCTTAATGTTTGTGGCTGAGCCAGTTGGGTTAGCTCTTATCTTTATATTGTGGAGAATGTTTATAAATTCTCCTATGTAATCACATTGGCTTTTTCCGTTTTCTGTTTCAGATTTAGAAATGCCATGTTAAAGAGCATCTGCGAGGTTCTTGACTTGGAGAGATCGGGTGTAAATAGTGAACTGGTGAAAAGGATCTTGAATTTTTTAATGCATCCAAAGCCTTCTGGCAAAGTGAGGATCAATTCTTACTATTTCAGTAACAAATCAATTCTTTTTAGCTTCTCCTTTCTCTCTTTTTTTTTTAATGAACATTTTAATAGTTAGCAACATTGCTATCAATATTCAGTAATATCTTCTGCATTCAAAGAATTTGCCTTTGGTTGACATACACACAACAATTTTGATAGAGAAAACAGAGAAGGCATACAGATGTGTTCTCCCTTATCAAGCATAAAGGATGTAAGATTAAGAAAGATAGATAATTGTTACCTAAATGTCAAATGGGACAGAAATACAAAGAATCCACAGTTATGTATCTAGAAGACACTTGAACAGAAATAGGGCTGAGGAGGAAGTGTTGGGCTGGTAAGGGAGGGTGTACAGCCTGTAATCAGATCCAGAAAGACAAGGTAGTGTGCTCGAGCCAGAGATTTACTAGATACTAGAATAAGGTGATGAAAAAGGGGTGAAAAAAGCTGGCTTTTTGAAGTTTCTTGGGTTGGGTTTCCAGAAACATCAAGAGAGCCCAGGAGCTGGACAGGGGAGTGAAATGGTCTTATGGTTTTTGCCATTATTCTAAAATCTGGATTCAGTTCAGTAACTCAGTCCGACTCTTTGCGACCCCATGAACTGCAGCCCGCCAGGCCTCCCTGTCCATCACCAACTCCCGGAGTTTACCCAAACTCATGTCCATTTAGTCGGTGATGCCACCCAACCATCTCATCCTCTGTTGTCCCCTTCTCCTGCCTTCAGCCTTTCCCAGCATCAGAGTCTTTTCCAATGAGTCAGCTCTTCGCATCAGGCGGCCAAAGTATTAGAGTTTCAGCTTCAAATCTGGATTAGATTTGCCCAAATTGTTTAACAGTAGCAAAGGATATCACTGAATTGAAGTGTTATTTATCTGAACTTGCCTTTTCAGCTTAAGTCTTGTAGCAGTTATTTTCATATATTCTCCTCATAATGGGAAAGAATTGAGAAGAGATCTAGAAGGCCTAAGAGCTCAGAGTCCATTAGTGAGGAGAGAAGGGCGTTAAGATTAGAAAACTGGGAAATAACTCTGGGACTTTTATTTTTGCCTGCTCTTGGTCCTGTTGCTATTAGCTGGACAGTGATCCCTAAGGATATTTTTGTCATGTAGCTACAAATTGAAGAGGTGATGGGGATGGAATTCTCATTGGTTTATCTAAAAGATGAGTTTGAACACTGTTTCCTCAGAAGCAGTTACTAAGCTGCCTGAATTATGAGGAATGTGTTTAATTCAGTTTTCCCTCAGTGGTTTTCAAATGTATTTAGCTTCAAGACCCTATCACTCTCTTAAAGTTAGTGAGGACCTCTAGAGCTTTTGTTTTATGTGAGTTATTTTGATATTGGGTAATGGTGACTTAGTCCCTAAATCGTGTCTGACTCTTTGTGACCCCATAGATGATAGCCCACCAGGCTCCTCCGTCCATAGGATTTCCCAGGCAAGAATGCTGGAATGGGTTGCCATTTCCTTCTCCAGGGGAACTTCCTACCCCAGGGACTGAACTCAGGTCTCCTTAGTTGCAGACAGATTCTTAGAGACTGAGCCACCAGGGAAGCCCATTTTGATATACACTGTATTCTAAATTAAAACTGAAAAATTCTAAAATAGCAACAGGCCCACTGCATGTTAACAAAAGTAATATTTTGTCTGAAAAAGAGCTATACTTTCCAAAATTTTAATGAGAAGAATGACATTCTGTTTTTGCAGATCTGTTTTGTGTCTTGACTTAGGACAGATCTATTCTCATTTGCTTCTGCATTTCCTTCTGTTGCAATAATGTATTGTTTTGCTTGAAGTATAAGAAAAAAAAATACAACTTCACACAGCTATGTAGTTAGAAAAAGGGGGGATATTTTAAAAAGCCTTTCCAGTAATTTTGGATAGTTTCCTTTGATACAGCAGTAAACCTCCATAGTTGGAGGGGGCGGAGTCTTAAAGGTTAGCTGTAATGTAGTATCTAAAATCATGCTAATAAACTTTGATCTTTTACCTTGTGTGGTTTTCTGATAGGTACCCTCCATTTGGAAAATAGTGATTCCCTGAATTACGCATATCTTCCAAATGTTAGCACATTTCACTGTCAAAAAACGACATTCATTAACATAACTATTATCAGGGGGGGAAAATCTTCAAGTACTGGGAGGCTGTCAGGCCCATGATAGTGGAGGTGAACTTTCCAAAATTTAATTTTCACTTGAAACTTTGAAATTTATCATTGGAAACAAGTCGGTTTGGGGTGTTTTGGGGTTTTTTTTGAGGTGACAGACTCACATTCATTTTTCAGAATATGTCTTTCAAATACGAAGTCTGAATAGGCATCATTTTTCAATTATCCTTTTAAAAATAATGTTCCAGAGAAAAACGTAGCTAACTTTGCAACCCCGTGAACTCTAGCAGCCCACCAGGCTCCTCTGTCCATGGTATTTCCCAGGCATTTTCACTGCTCAGTTGCACAAATGCTTTTCGTCAAGAAAATCCGTGAACTTCCTCCTGGAGCCAGAGTACTGTATGTGAACCTCCCATTTTGTTGTACGGATGTTTTGAAGATGTGCTCAGAGGTTAGGTTGAGAGTCAACATCAAGGACTAGTGTGTAGTTGGTTATGAGATGGTGAGGAGTGAAATGACTACAAACCCAAGTTTCTGCCTCAGGCTCCATGAGGTATCAGTAGGTTTGCCTACCTTTGTTGCTTAAGCAATCACTACAAATGTCAGGGCAGTGAAAAGAGCAAATAAATACTCTCTTGGTATTACTATGAAAATAGTTCTGACCTTTAGGGCTTTGGGGAAGGTCTCAGGAAACTCCGGGGTCCATGAGCCATACTTTGAGAACCATTGTTTTATCTTTTTTTTTAATGACGTCTTATTCTAATATCCGTTTTTCATATCTGATTCTGTGTTGATTACTCCTTAATCTAATGATATCGATCTCAGGCTATTTTCTATGCTACCATCTGCTTCCATCATTTAAGGAAAACACTATAAAGTCATAAGTATTCATCTTTTCTGCTCTAGAATAGTCTTAAAGGTGCTTGAAAGGGTTGATTTAACATTGTTTTACTCTCCTTTTGTACTTCTATCTTGTTTGTTAGGTTTTGTTCCTCAAAGGGATGGATGCTCTTGACACTGGTTTCCGATGAATATATTCAACTATTTTTAGAACCTCTAAGGCACTTATATATTATTAGTTTTAAAAAATGAAGATCTCTTCATTTATTTTTAGAAGTTGAATTTTCTTGATTGGGTTCTTGAATGATGAAACATCCTTTCATTTTCTTGTGCAGATTTATCCAGCACCCCCCCCTCCCCATTCCAGTCCTCATCTTAACTGATTTCACATACAGATTATTTTCTCAACACCTGCATCTGGTTCCTGAGCTGACATAGGGAGATCACTTTTTTCAAATATATTCATATCTTGGATTTCATTTAATGAGTAGTGAGTTTAGACAGAGTTAGCTTTTCTCCAAACACATATCAAAGAATTCATCAAAATGGATTGGTTCCTGGTAATGGCAGTAGTTCACCTAATGAGATTATCTGTATATGTTTATCCTAGGAGATTTATGGAGAACCTCTCTGAGAAATATCTTTGTCCACTAACTTAGTTTCTGGAGGCACCTAGATTGACTGTTTCCCAGTCTGCCTTTAGAAGGGTAGGTTGGGCAAGTTGGAGGCTGTCCCGTGGGTTGTAGATAGCCTGAAAGTGCCACATTACACAAAACAGCCACTTCTTAATTTTGGTGTGGGTAACAGTGACTCCAAAGCCTGAGAGTTTCCGGAAGGGAAGGGAGCTGTGGTTCTGCTGTATTCGTGAGAGATACTACTTAAAGTTACTGAGAACGTGTACACAATTGTGTATCTTAAGATTATGTTATGGAATTTTTCTTAATGTTTCTGCTTATTGTAGAAAATAACATAGGCAAGAACAAAGACAAAAGATACGCATAATTTTAATTCCTTAGTGTATATTTTTTCAGAATCTTTATGCAAAGTTACTTTATGGTTTTCAATTTCTGAAGTTACCAATTACTCCCCTAAGAAAGCATTTAAAAATTAAATTTGTTGGTTAATATAATCAAATCATTTTCCTCATGTGATCTCTGCTTTTAAAATATGCAAGATTTAATTGAATATCAAAGTAATGGCAGTGGCACTTATTTTGTAGTTCCTAATTAGTTTCATAATTAACATACTCAACACTTACTGCTTACTGTGTTTAAACACTTACTGTGTTTAAAATCATAAGTGAGAGTGTAATCCTGGCATTACTGAAAGTAGAAGAACCCCTAGGTAATATGAATATAAAATATATGGTTCATAAATTCAGGACGTGTAAAGTGAGGTTTTATTTCCTTTATGGATGATGTCTCTCAGTCTGTTGATTGGAGGAAAGCAGGAAGACAGTGACAGTTTTAATGTTGATAGGAATGAAATAAATTATGAGTCTAACTGAAAATACTGTCCTGATGAAGTATAAGTAGACGTCTTAAATGTCACACAGTGTACACTCAGACTTCTAGTCCTGTATCAGTATGTGAAGAGTCTCTTGCCTGGGTGTTGAGAGTTCTAAACAAAATGAAAAGCTATCGGTAATGCAGGCAAAAAGGTTAACGTGACACGTGAAGTTAGAGGTGTATTACTCTGTAAAGCTGCTAAGCTTGTATCAGGAAAGAAGCTGTTGAGTTGAGAGGTAGTTATCAGAAACAGGTGATTGACTTGGAACTGTAGTATCTCATTGGTATTCTCTTAAGACCTCATTGGTATTTTTTATTTTATGCAGCCATTGCCAAAATCTAAAAAAAGTTCTAGCAAAGGCAACAAAAAGGAACGGAACAGTTCTGGGATGGCCAGGAAAGCTAAGCGAACCAAATGTCCTGAAATCCTGTCAGATGAATCTAGCAGTGATGAAGAGGAAAAGAAAAACAAAGAGGAGTCCTCAGAGGATGAAGATAAAGAGAGTGAAGAGGAGGTAACATGTTGGCGCTTTTTCCTCATTTCTTTTCATGCGGAGAGTTAAATATTAGTCTGTATAATAGATTGGTCGGAAAACACATACATGCCATGTTGGTGATTTTTAATTCCAAAGACACAGAAATGATGAAATGTAAACCCTTTGTTTTTCTTAAGGAGATTTTATTTTTATTACTGTGCCAGAGTGTAAGAGTTGGAAGAGTGAGGTTGGTGTGGACTGGATTTGAGTTGGACCTTGTAGATGAGAGTACGTAAATGAAGGCGGGGCTGGGGTGTGTGTGACAGTACCATAAAAGAGATCTTAGGAGAATTTTTCCATAGTATATCAGTATTTTTTAATTGACTTGTGCTATTTTATTCTGTTTTATGCAAAAGGATTTAAGAACCACCGTTTTATCTCACTTTGGGATTACTTAATGAAACTGGCAGCATTTGAAGTTTATTTTGTTGGTGGGCAAATTTCATATCACTCAGGAATGCCTGCCATTTTCTTTTATTTGGGAATATTTTTTAAATGTTGGGACTTAAAAATGTTGTCCATGGTGGCTCAGTGGTAAAGAATACTCCTGCCAATGCGGGAGATACGGGTTCAATCCCTGGATCAGGAAGATCCCTTGGAGAAGGAAATAGCAACCCACTCCAGTATTCTTGCCTGGGAAATACCATGGACAGAGGAGCCTGGCAGGCTACAACAGTCCATGGGGTTACGAAACAGTCACATGACTTAGCAACTTAACAACAATGAAATGTTGAGAATACTTGGACAACAATGAAATGTTGAGAATACTTAGTTTCCAGAGAGTTCGGAAAGAGAGTTGCTGAACCATTTAAGGGGTTAGCTTACCCTCTTCCTGAAATGTACCTTGAGTCAAGTAGATGAGGACGAGTGGGTACAAGGAATGATTTCCTGTTGTTAATAGTGGTTTGCTGACTGAACTTGTTTGGGTAATCTCCCTTGTTTTACTTAGGGACTTCGTTAAATTAACATGGCTTGGCCTGGGTGGAGATGATTTTTCGGTGTGGAGGTAGGGCTGTCTTGGGCATTATAGAGTTTGCCTACTAGAGGCTAGTAAGCACACCCCTGCCCCCAACCTTTAGTTGAAACCAAAAGTGTCTTTAGACATTGCCAAGTGTCCCCTGGAGACAAAATCACCTTCAGTTGACAACTACTTTATTAGAATAAAGATGTGGTAAACTATGTTTTTAAAGGTTTGTGCTTTGTGTTTGTCCTTGGGTATTTAAAAATCCGTGCGTGTTTTAACGTCAGATTCTATAAAGACTTCTGTAAAGCTAAGTATGAAACACTTCCTAGTTTTAAAAAGAATAGTACAGATCCAGCAGGTGTTTCATAAATAGTATCTTAATATATTTTTGGTGTGAGGAAGATGAGTAATTTGAGCACTGAGGTTTTTGTGGAATAGATTTTAAGGAAGTGGGAGGAAAACATGTTATATGTGAATATGTAATAGTAGCAATTCTGCAATAGATTTCCTCATTCAACACATTTTTGATTATCTACTATGTATATTCATTAAACTTTTCAAAAGCAGATTTAAAGCATGAAAAGTTGTCTTAGAATATAAACATTTAATTTTTTCATAGAGGTACTATGGTTAGGAGCATGGTCTTTGGAAACTGAGTTCAAATCCCAGCTATGTTCTGATCATCACTGTTTGGCTTTGGGCAAGTTACTTACAAATTCTGTATTTCAATTTCCCATCTGTATAATGGGGATAATAGTAGTAGTATCTTCCAAGGGTTGTATTAAGCACTTAGAGCAGTACATAGCACAGTATTAAGTAAAATATTAGCTGCTATTACTGTTATTACGACATTTTATCATATGTAAGATTTCTAAATCCAATCTTCTGTCATTACTAAGGTGTAACTTTAAAAGTGAGTATATTTTATACTCATTTTTTCCTTCAGATTATTGTCCCTTTGTTCTGAGTAGAGTTAGTTGCTGTCGGTGAATGCAGATAACTCCTGATTCATGACTATGTTGGTTGTTGTATAAGAATCACACGTGGAACTCTCCCACTACAAATCAGAGCTTTTCTTTCTACAGTGCCTTAAATGAGGGTCTTGTTAGGAATCTAGGTCAAATGATGAAAATCGATAAAGGAAAAAAACACAAAAATGCTTTTCAGACATTTAGAATTAGGTTGGTGCAAAAGTAATTGCGGTTTTACATTGTTGAACTTTGCCATTTGATATTGGAGTACTTTTTTTTGGAATACATTCTTAAATGTTGTTATATTACTCATTTTAATATGCATTTCTCACTTTTTTTTTTGCTAATGACTTATTACTTGCTGTTTATATTTATTTTAGACTATAGAAATGATTGTTAGACATAAAGCAAATTTGAGCGATTTTTTTATTCAAGTTCAAAATGGGTTGTAAAGCAGCAGAGACAACTCAACATCAGCAACATGTTTGGGCCAGGAACTGCCTATGAAAGTACAGTGCAGTGGTGGTTCAAGAAGTTTTGCAAAGGAGAGCAGAGCCTTGAAGATGAGGAGCATAGTGGCCAATCATCAAAAGATGACAGTGACCAGTTGAAAGCCATCATCAAAACTGATGCTCTTAAAACTACACAAGAAGTTGCTGCAGAGCTCGTCAACCATGCTGTGGTCATTAGGCATTTGAAGCAAATTGGAAAGGCGGAAAAGGTTGATAAGTGGGTGCCTTGTGATCTGACCGAAAATAAAAACGTTTTTCTTTTGAAGTGTTGTCCTCTCTTATTCTACACAACAATAATGAACCATTTTCTTGATCGGATTGTGATGTGCAACAAACAGTTGATTTTATTCAACAACTGGTGAAGACCAGCTCAGTGGCTGGACCGAAAAGCAGCTCCAAAGCACTTCCCAAAGCCACACAGGCACCAAAAAAAGGTCATGGTCATTGTTTAGTGGTCCCGTTTGAGCCACTACAGCTTTCTGAATCCTGGTGAAATCATACCCGAGAAGTATGCTCAGCAAATCAATGAGATGCACCAAAAACTGCAGCACCTGCAGCCAGCAGTGGTCAACAGACAGGGCCCGATTCTTTTCCACGACAACACGTGACTGCATGTCACACTTAATTAACACTTCAATTAACACTTCAAAAGTTGAAAGAATCGGGCTACAAAGTTTTGCCTCATCTACCATGTTTACCTGATCTCTTGCCGACTGACTACAACTTCTTCAAGCATCTCGACAACTTTTTGCAGGGAAGATTCTTCCACAACCAGCAGGAGACAGAACGTGCTTTCCAGGAACTCGTTGAATCTCACAGAATGGATTTTTTCACGCTGCGAGAATAAATTTATTTCTCGTTGGCAGAAATGTGTTGATTGTAATGGTTTCTATTTTGATTAATAAAGATGTGTTTGAGCCTAGTTATAATGATTTAAAATTTATGGTCTGAAACCACGGTTACTTTTCAACCAACCTAATATACAGTCACACAATATAAAAGCTGTATCGTCATGCTGTATGGTTTTTCTGCTTGGGCTGGTATTGACAGACTTCATAAAAAATACTAGTAAAATCTGGACTGAGAAATCTTTGTTTTTCCTGTTAAATCACCGTCTGGCAAACAGTAATTTTTCATTTAAAGACTTTCAAATTTAGGGCCATTCTCACAAACTTTATTGTTGATTCCGTTACTGTGAAAGGCTCCAGTTGCCTTTGAAAGGTAAGTGCTGGCAGGAAGGATAGTATTTCTATAGTAACTTTGTTTTCCCTTTTTCTTCTATTTTTTGAAGACTCAGTTAAGTGGCAGCCTCATTAGGGACTTCATAAATGGAGATGTTTTTGTTCAGTACTATGAAAAGACCTCTTATTTCTAAGAGGCCATACAGAAGAGTTGCTGTTACATGGGAAAATTTGAGGATTGCATATAGATAGAAATTTTTTTGCAGATTATTTTTCCATGTAAAATTACTTTGTTGATATTTTTTATTTTTATTTCCTGAAATGAATTTTTCCTTCATAGATAGAACTTTTCCGTTAAGATTAACTTCTTGTTCTATTTTAGATTCTTGGAATAAATAAATGAACTTGTTTGTTTCTTCTTTCCTCTGTAAATTGAGAGCTTTGGATCATATAATTTATATCGTATTGCTGAAGTCAGAAGTCTTAAGCAGACATCCAGTTCCAGTTATAGTGTTCACTAGCCAATTAAGTGAGGCTGAGTATTATTCACCTGGTCCTTTTCATATTTAGCTGTGTGAAAGACCAGGATGCTTAATTTATAAGTAAATTTATTATTTTTAAAATACAGGATTAAACTCACTGAAAACTACTTAAAGAATTGGCAGGGTTTTTTGTTTTTTTAGTCTTTTATATGAAGTATGTCACATTTAGCATGTTAGCCAGCAACTGCTGAAATACTTTGAGGTTCTCTGTACCTGTACCTCTGTTTCTGTGATAGACAGTGAGGGGCTCACAACCATTTTTCCTTCTCTTTTTCTTTTGAATTAATTCAAACAAGAAGATGCTGTTTCTGAGAGTGACTGGGTAATAATTTCTTTATAAAAGAGCTGTTGTAAACCTCTCTATCATTTTGGCTCTTGGACATTTGCTTATTACTCAGGGTGGTAGAAGGAGAGCATTTTGGAACCAGGCAGAAACTGGTACGTGAGGTTTCTTTACAAAGAGAATAGAGGTTTAATTACTTATTATGAAAATCAGTTGATTCCTGTATTGGAATAGAATTTTTAGGAGAAGATTGCTGAGATTAAACCATGCTCAGGCATGCCTTTCACTACGTGTCACCTTAAGCACAGAAAACTCACTGAAGAGTACAAAGAAAGGAGAAGCGGTGCTTTCCACGTTAGTGAAAACAACTCTAATAATACTTTAGATCCTTAAGAGCTAGCTTAGTGCTTCTTCAGTTTTTGTTTTCTAGTGTTTTTATAAACACTCTTTATGTCTAGGAAAGTATAAAACTAACTGTGAATATTTACTTTGTGAGTATTGAATTTATCTGAAGATTCCCAAATACATCAGGAATATCTTCAGCTCTGTACTTAAAACCCCTATTACTAATGTCTGAAACAGGAGTTACTTTTTCTTTCAGGACAAGGAATCCAAAAACAGGCAATTCTGGGCCAGGACAGCAGCTCAAGAAAAGTATTAAGAATTTAGGGACTATCTCCTCCTGAGCCCCGTCTTGACGTGTGCCATTTAACCTCATGATCTCAGGAAGATTATTTTACCTTTAGGCATTGTGTCCCTGTGCCAGATAGAGAAGGGCAAAAAGCTTTCTTTTGATGTTTTCTCCCCTGGCAAGGATACTTTTCACCAGAGATCTCCATGTGCATTGCATGGGCCAGAGCACTATTACCTGGCCACCGCTGGCTGTAGGGGAAGCTGGAAAGACCCAGGTGTCAGCTCTCCTGCATCTGTCGGAGGAAGACAGATAAAAAGTGGGATGTTGAATGAGCCATCATAACAGTGTTTACCCAGTCAGAGAATTTTGCAGTTACAGTTTTGGTGAACATTTGGACCATTTGAGGAATTTGGTAGTGGTGGGAGGGTGAATGTGAAAGCTTTCTTAGCCCTTAATTATGTCTTAAAAAATAAGAACCCCCCCCCCATATGATGAAAGGAATTACAGAATATATAAACTATTGGAATGTTTTGTTGCAAGGCAAAAGTGAATAATTACCGAAATAAAATCTTGTTTTAGAGTTAAACTTGCTTTCCTGGCCTCTTGTGGGTTAGAGCAAGGCTTGCACATTCTTTACTCTTGGCATTCTCGAGTTTTCTCGGCCAAGTTGTTAAAAGGATAGTGTATTAGAAGCTAATGCTTATTTTGTTCATCTGTTCACCCAGTACAACCTTTCTGCTGTGAGGACAGAATTCTGGCTCTGTGACAGGCGTCTTTTTTGAAGACCCTCCTTCAATAGCCCTGCTCCCTATAAAAGATAGGTAAGCTTTCTCCCAAGGGGTTTTTTTTTTTTTCCCCCTGCTTCAAAAAGTGCTTGTGTCATTCCCCTGCTTCTGTACCTTCATGGTTATTAGATTACAGTACATTGTACTGTCTGAAATTACTGGCAGCAGTTGGTTTCCCTTTTATCTGTTTCCCTTTAGTGCATCAGAAACACCTACAATACTGATGGTTCTCATTGAACCACTCACAGCATCTTCAGAAATGGCAAGCCAGAATCTAGAAGTAAATCGCAATTTGGAAACTAGCGTGTTTTTTTTTTTGTTTTTTTTTTTTTACTTTTTTTCCATTTTTCACCTAATTTTTTTCCATGCATTTTGCTGAAAGACTCAAAGTCTCAACTTTCTGTTTGATTAAATGCAAAAGGTGTTAACTGTCATGAGTTCTTCCAACCTTTTATGCTACATAATGTGTTTATTATAATTACTAAAATATTCAAAGTATTTTTTAAAAGACTTAAAATAGGCCAGATCTTAGTTTTTAATGTAATCACTTTCAGTTGCTCAGTTCAATAAATTGAGAGTGTGCTATGTGCTGTTGGGGTTACAGAAGATATTTTCTACCCAAATATCATTTGAGTACTACTTGGTATAGGATTTTAAAAGAAAGAGCCTCTCTGTGTTGATGAGGGAAAGCTTTGGGAAGACGCTGGAAGAAAACGAGTTGTAATTGACTTTGGGGATAGAAAAGAAAGTTGCACATGTGAACAGAGATGGGGCATGGAAAGGCACTACACACGTGTCTATGGTTAGGTGGTTTGTCCAGAAGGAAAGCAGCTAGAGCAGTATACACTGGAGCCAGACTATAGGGAACTCACATGCTGGGCCTTGTTGTGTGAGTAATACAACCTCTGGGGACAGATTCGGCATTCTCGTTCCTTCAAAATGATTGCTTATTCTACCTGAGCATTTTGCTAAGTGGAGAAAAAGAGACATAGCTTCTGTCTTCCAAGAACTGACTGTTTAGGTGGGGAGAGCTACCAGTCTTTCAGTAAGCCTTTATTGGTGCATGACAAGGAGGATGGGCTTCTGCAGTGGCTCAGCGGTAAAGAATCCTCCTGCAATGCAGGAGACCTGGTTTGACCCCTGGGTCAGGAACATCCCCTGGAGAAGAAAATGGCAACCCACTGCAGTATTCTTGCCTGAGAAATCTCACTGATAGGGGAGCTTGGTGGGCTACAGTCCAAGGGGTCACAGAAAGTCAGACACAACTGAGCGACTAACGACAGCAAGGAGGATACTGTTGAGAATCTACCATGTGCCTTGTCCTTTACATCTTGTACCTTGTGTAGCCTTGACTCCATGAGAGAAGGTGGTACATTCTTATTTTTTGCTTTGGATATTAATTATCCAACTTTCCAGAGCTGCTAGTTCATATACTTCTGTCTTCAGCTCTATATCCAAATCTGATTTTAAGCAGTAGCTTTAGGAAAGTTTAACATGGGCATATATCCACGTCTGCTGGTGTAAATTTCAGCCTGTTGATCTCTGATTCTGCCTGTTCTCTGTGTGTCTCCAATAGTTCATGACCTAGACCAGGAGTTGGCAAACTATGGCCTGTATGCAGATCCAGTTTTCATACAGCCTAGAAGCCAAGGGTGATTTTTCCAGTTTCCTAATATTTGTAAGACAAAAGAGTAAGATTGTACAACAATGACCATAAGGGGCCAGCAAAAGCTAAAATATTTACTACTTGCACTTCATAGAAAAGGCTTGGTGACAGACCTAGACCATACATTTTTCTCATTTTACATAGTTTATAGCTAGGTGAGTAAGCTGTGGGGCTTTTAAGAAATACATAGGTCCTCCCCAGCCCCCACCCTTAATTTTTTCTCTCTCTCTCAAAGTATACAATCTATTTAGATAAGTTGTGCCGAAAGACTGATAATAAAAATCAAAAAGTTTGGCTAGCTGCTATTGATAGAAAAAAATGTCTTAGCAAGCAGAGTGATTCTAATGAAATAGAACCTTGGAATTAGAATAGATCTTGAAAAGTTGTCTCCAAGGATCTTTTCCCATCTCAATTTTCCAAATAATTACATAGCAACGGCTAAGTGGTAGTTCTAAACTTGGCAGTGGAGATCAAGAAACAAGATAGAGAGTCTCAGTGTTAAGCCGTTCAGTCTAGTTGGCAGGAGGGGAGAGGTCAAAGATTAGGAGGGGAAAAGTACGGGAAAAAGAGTTAAGAAAGTGGTTTGCTCAAGCTGGAGTATTTCTTTCTGTCTATGAGCAGGTAGGGAGCAAAGATCCAGAGAGGGAAACCTCACAGGAGGTTACAGTTTGATCTGAGCCATAAAGGATAAACAGGAGAGGTTGGCATAAGGAAAGAAACGGATTTGGAGAAAATGATACAAAATTGAATTACATGAAAGGCCCATCTTAGCATCACCAAAAAAAAAAAAATCGTAGAGAAATGATCCTGGAGCCCATACAGAGTTTGGAGGAAAGGGCCAGAGATAGCCCTAATACTGAGTTTGGTTACATTTTGTTGCCTTTCTGTATTTTCTCCCAGCACTTTTAATTCTTTGTTATTATCAGTAACATTTGTATGTAACAGTGGGTTAGATCATGGTATTGACCTGCTGCACTGGTTCAGTTCAGTAATTTGACCTGTGGCTTACAGAAAACTGCAGCTGCTTTGGTCCTCTTTAAGCAGCTAGTGTAGTAGGAGGCACACTGGACCTAACCGGGTCTCGCTTCTTACTAGCTGTAAGGCATTGTTTCACTTAACTGCACAGATGTATTTTCCTCATTTATAGTAATGTCAGTTGTTTGTCATTGTGGGTTTTTTTTTTTTTTTTTGCTTTGTTTTTTTAGGTCATGTGAGCATGTGTATATGAAAGCAGTGCTGTACAAATGCCTTTTTCATTTTCCTTTTAATTTTTAACCACGTTCTGGGTTCAAAGTACAGATAAACCAGATCCTGCAAATGATACAGAGATGAACATAGCCAGAAGTATTGAAGTGGCTACTTTATGGCAGGTGCTCTTGTAGTTTTCAGGGACAGAGCTAAATTAGATAGGTGTCTCTTCTCATGGAGATTATCGGATAGGCCCCTAAGAAACTTGCAATGTAGTGGGAGAACAGACATGTAAATACCTACACTTTGAAACACATAAATACGTTAAATGTTTTCTTTGGTGCTTTTATGTATTTACTCATCTGATCTTCACAGAAGTTCTACAGATAACGGCCATAGTTGGTCGAATCTGCAGCGCCTGGAAGGCATCATTTAAATATAGATTGTAAAATGTATCCCAGTGTCTAAGATGTGGGAGTGGGGGAATGTTAAATTTAGCCAAGTCTAGTATTACTACCTCTACTATGCAGATGCGGAATCAGACACAGGAAGAATAAGTGATTTGTCTGAGAATTCAGAATTGCTGTCTGGTGAAGTCAGGACTTGAATCAGGAAGTTTGGCTCTAAAAACCTGTATTCTAATTCACTGCTTCACAAAATCTTCCATAACGACAGAGCAAATAAATTGTAGGTCACGTACTGTGGTGGCTGCCGATTAATCAGGTTGGCTGAAAGATTTGGAGAAGGTGATTGCTGAGAGAGGTTTAGACTTGTGAGTGAAATTTTCCTAAGTAGAGGAGAGGGAATGGAACTAAGGAAAACTTGAAAGGTCATGTAGAATTTAAGTGTGTGGTTTAAAGGGTGTGGTTTTTTACTTTCCTCCTCAGTTTTCCCAGGGCCTCTTTTCATTGCCTTCCAAGTCCTAGGTGATCTTGTTTGCCTTAACTTCCAAAAATTGTCTATTGTTGGAGTGTCAAGGTCTGTCTTTTTGAGATTCGCTGTTTTCCAAAGTACCTAACATCTTTTTCCTATACCCAGTATCTTATATTCAGGGCAGCTGAAGTGGTTTTTAGCACCTGTAAGGCTAAAGCACGTGATGTGACTTATCTGATTGCCTCTCTGCTCAAGATGAAACACATGAGTTTCTACAGTTTGTTACTACTTGGCTTTCATTGTTTCCCTGTGCCAGCACTTACATTATGAAAAAGATACTTTACTGAATTCCTACCATGAGTTTGTCACATAGAGTAATGACCGCCCCCTCCAGGGTTCTTGCCTGGAGAATCCCATGGGCAGAGGAGCCTGGCTGGCTGCAGTCAGTGGGGTTGCAAAGAGTCAGACACAGCTGAGCAGTTGACACACTAAAGATTTTTTTTTTTAACTGTAATTTTGTCATTTTAATCTCCATATGTGTGTATTTTGCTTTTACTTGATTAGCTGAGTTAGTGTTTAAGAAAACAGGATCCGGATTATCCGGAGATCTGTTTGAAGCTCTTTATTGTATCATGTGACTGGACAAAACCTCTCTGAGCCTTCATTTCCTCATATGTTTATAAAAAGTTATTGAGAAACTACTTTGCACTATTCTAGGAGTTAGGGATACATCAGTGAACCCAAAAAGTTCAAAAAAATACTTGTTCTCTTGGAACTTACCTTTTAGTTGGGAGAGATTGATAATAAATAATAGAATATTAACAGTACTTATATTTTACAATTTTTTCCCCCAAGAGTAAAGTCTTCTGCATATAAAGTTTTCTCTCCATAGTGTGTAAGAAATGTGAGCACCTATTATTTTTAAAGTTTGATTCTTTACCTCACCTGACTAGTCCTGTGTTGGGATAAAATTAAGTTCCTTAATGTTACTCATCTCAGAAGTGGACAGTTAGTAATAATTTTTCACTGGTGATATTGACCAATTAAGTTTCTCTAGTATTGTTGAGGGGTGTGGAAAGTAGAGGAATGGCAGTTAATCACTCATCAATATATATACTTTGTTTTTATTTCCAGCAGCCACCAAAAAAGACATCCAAAAGAGAAAAGCCCAAACAGAAAGCCACTCCTAAAAGTAAAAAATCTGTAAAAGGTGCTAATGTTAAGAAGGCAGATAGCAGTACCACCAAGAAGAATCAAAATAGTTCCAAAAAAGGTATGTTAGAAACAACACATTTTCAGCAACCCTAAAGATACAACTTATATGCTATAGTATGGTTTTTAAACATATATGAAAAATAGGTAAACTGAAGAACATTGAGGGGAGTATACCAGTTTTGTGTAGTTTATAATTTTTCAAAATTGACAAATTTCAGTGCGTGTTTTATAGGTACTATAGAGCTATCTATAATTTTTTTAATTTAGTACCTTTTGAAGAATCTGATGAATGCTTATAGAATCTTTCCTAATCTGTCCTGAATATTAATTTACTTTTCTATGTAAGAAAAAGTTTATTTTCATGTCATAAAATATCTTACTTTTAGAAAGTGAATCTGAGGATAGTTCAGATGATGAACCTTTAATTAAAAAATTGAAGAAACCTCCTACAGATGAAGAGTTAAAGGAAACAGTAAAGAAATTATTGGCCAGTGCTAACTTGGAGGAAGTCACAATGAAGCAGATTTGCAAAGAGGTAAATTGCTTTTATTTGAAAAAAATCTTTTACCCATCCCTCAGGCTTACATGCTTTCATTCATTGAACAAGTATTTATAGAACTACTACATGCCAGCTGTTCTTGCAGGTGCTGGGGTACCACTTGGAGTAAACTAGTCAAAACCTCTGCCCTATTGGAGTCATTTTATAAACAAACAGTAGAATGTATACAGTGACTGAAGTTGAAGTGATACATTCCAAACTGCATAGGAATAAGTAATCTTTTTTCCTAACCTGGAAATAATTTTTATTGATGCATCCCTAGATTGTTTAACCAAGCAAAATCTCTTGGGCCACCTTACTTTGAGTACTATGATAAATGAGAAGGTTAGATTCTAGGTTAGATTCTTAGCTCAAATTTTTGTGAAATTCTTCTGATACTTCTCAGGAAATGATCTAGTCTTGAATATGATTCCATATTCTAGATTGAGATTAGATTTTAGAATCTAGTTTCTTATGGTAAAAGGAAACTAAAATGTTAAATGTACTAAAGGTGGAATATTCCTAACTTTCTAAAGATATTGATTATTGTTTTTCTAATTTATTCAGCATTAGCTGAGCCTCTGCTACACGTCAGGCCCTGGGACAGGTGTTAGGAGTGGTATAGGGAAATGTACTCTCATTCTCTATAAAGTGTAACAACTTTGGGGAATAGTTAGGTAATATGTTAAAATTTAAATGGCAAGTACCCTTTAACCTAGCAATTCCATTTCTAGGTCTCTATTTTTAAGACATAGTCACATCTACACAAAATGATTTCAATAATGTTCAGCCTGTCTGTAATACTGAAAAATCAGAAACAACCTAAATGGCCTTCGATAGGGAAATGTTTAAACTGTACATCTATACTCTTGGAATACTGTGTAGCAGTTCAAACATCGAAAAACCTTCCAGGTATTTTCAAGTTTTTAAAACAGGTATTTCCCTGTTATGTAAATACAGAAAGACTATATTGCCTTTGACACGTTCATATGTTTGTATATAAACTCATTTCTAAAGATCTGGAAGAATAATAGCAAACTGATCATTGGTTTCCTCTGAGAGAAGATGACTGAAAGGAAAGTTGAAGGAAGACAAGTACTGTTCATTTTAATGACTTTGTGAACACATTTATGTAATTTTAAGGGGATTATTAATAACATGGAGAGGTCAGGTGAGAAGAACATAGGGTTTTTTTGGACTCTGTAAATTCAGAGAGAATTGTTCGCCTAATAGCAGTTCTGCAGGATGGTAGATGCCAGGGTTATCCCTTTGAGAATTAATAGGAAAGTGAATTAATTAAAGTTTCTGTGTTAGTAATTAAATTGGAGAATGATACAAGCTGATAAAATATTTACTAAGGTCAGGGAGGGAGAATAGAAGCTTGTGTTAGGCTAAGGGACAGTTGTGAGAAAGGAGAAGCTGAATATCCTGAGCCTTGAGAGATGGTCCCTGCAAAGGTAGAGACAGAACTGTTGATGGATCCTGTACACATGAATTGGAGAAGGGGCAAGTTAGAAAGCTGAGGAAATTCAGAGTAATGCCTTCTCAACTGAGAGCAAGTATGTGGGACACAAGGGGATACAGTTGCCACTGGTAAGAATGCAAGGGAGACCTAATTAGAACTCCTTGGGATTTCTAGGGAGGCTATGACGTTGAATACCACGAACTTAACAGGACCATTCTTTAACTTTATTCAAGTATGGTTGATAAAAGACCATTCTTTTTAAATTTGTTACATTTTCCTCCAGAACTTAACCGTAGAAAAATTGGTAGTTAGACAAGGGTTGGTTTTTTGCAGAGAAAGAACAAAGGGCAAACAATTAGAGTAATGTAAGTGATTGACCATGTTCGCAGAGGTTGGCAAAATACAGCCTGTGGGCCATTGTACCACAGCCATACCCACTCCTTTGAGTATTGCCTATGGTAGCATTTATGCTGCAGTGGCATGGCTGAGTATTTGTGACCAAAACTCATTGGAAAGCTGGAAACGTCTTCTGAAAAAACGTTTGCTGACCTTGAATTGTACAGTAGGAGTGAAGCCAGCCGGGTGTATATGGGCAGGTCAGGACTAGAAGTCATTGTGAAACTAAGCAGCAAGTATCAGGTTGAGAAATCTAGAGGCTAAAAATTTAGGAGTGGACTCAAAGATATAACTGGATCTCAGTGATAATAGCTTTGGGGAAGGGATGGAGCAGTGATGTGGAGGCTGAAATTCATCAGAGTTGAAAATCATAAATGCATTAGATGCTATAACAGAAGAAATAAAAGGATACCTTTAAAAAATAACAGGTAACCTACCAATATAAAGAATTTAATCCACTTAACTAAGATCTTTCTAAATGGTTTCCTAATGCATGTATATTGTTAATTCAGCTGTACTCCTACTATATAAAACACTGAAAATATTTGCACGCTAGTTTATTTTCTGCTGTATATACACTGTTACTAAAACTACTCATTTGCTGTAGAATTCTACATGGTGAATGAACCATTGGTGGTTAGCATGTACTGTTCAAAGCTACATGTAGCTCTTTGTCCATGGCACAGATTTCTTCATTATCCAAAGAGAGAATGTTCTTGGATTTTTAAATCTACTTTTGTTTTCCCTTTTCACTATAGGTATATGAAAATTATCCTGCTTATGACTTAACTGAAAGAAAAGAGTTCATAAAAACAACTGTTAAAGAGGTAACTATCCAGCTTTCGCAGTTTTGATCATTTTGGACTCACAAGACACAAGAAATACGCATAAATGTTGCATATTTCTCAAAATATTTATGTCACTAAATATTTGTTGCTCAAAATTTCCTCAAGATAGATAGGAAAAGATAGTAATTTTCATCCCCATTTTAGAGCTTAAAAATAGAACATTAGTGACAAAACTTGGCCTCAGATGAAGATACAGGCTCAGTGTACATGGGCAGGCAGTCAGCTCCAAGGAGCTCACGCGACCACTTGAGCACATGGTCCTTCCTGTCCACCAGTTAAAGGCAGGAGAAAATCAACAGTAGCTGTAGTCTTCTATTGATCCCAGCTGATTTCCCAAGATCACAGTAGTAAAGTAGAAGTTTAAAAATAAAGGGAGGTTTTGATTTATGTGTACCACATTCTCTTTTGTTACAGCTGATTTCTTGAGAAAGAGGACAGAGACAGATGACCCATGCACATGGAGCTAAAGATCTGATTTATATACCATTATACCAGCAAAGAGAATGTATTTCCTTTTCTAAATCTTTGCAAGCGTTGTTGGTAGAACTTCCTGCTGACCTTTTTATCTCAAGTGTTAGATGAATTGCGTTTGCCGTTTTAAATTGCATTTTTATGCAGTTTTTAGTTTAAATTTTTGCATGGCTACAGTAATTGTCCCTTGCTTTTATAGTTGTATTTTGTACATTTTGGATTTCTTTATATAAGACTAGATTCTTGAACTGTTGTAGTTTTTAGTGTATGTGCGCAATATTAGCTTAAGTCATACTTTTAATCAAGTAGAACAGAAACTATGGTAATTGGCATTTATACATGCAGAGACTGTTGCAGTATTTAGTAGATAAAATATTTTGAATACACGTCTGTCAGTGTTAAAACCAGTGGCGGTGTGTTCATCATGTTAAAAATATGTGAGCTTCAGCAGCCCAGATTACTAAATTGGAACTTCTCTCCTGCATGTATATATATGTCAAAATTGTCAGCATGACAGGAGTGACAGATGTTATTTTTGTATTTTTAAAAACGAATTTGTTGTATATAAAGTTTTTTTATTTCTTTTGTGCAGATCAATTTTTAAACTCATATAAGTAGGTATCTTTACAGTTATAAACTATGAAATGACAGTGTTCAACCAGATGGTATGACGGAGCAGTGCAAGTCAGAATTCAGTGAAGAAAACACTGAAGCAATAGTTAGTTCTCTGCTTTGCCTCGAAGTGTCATCAGTTTATAGTTTTAGTGTTAACTCTGCAAGTGTCTGTAGATACATTTTATATTAAGGGTAGACCAAAATCAACACATCAAAACTTCAAAAATTGGGGGGATCTGGATCAAGTAGAAGCACGTTTGGCTTCAAATAAATGTACTGATTTTTAACTGCTTTTGCCCACATTAAAAGCTGGTATTTACTGGAAACCTGGCCGCCTTTATAATTATGGTTGAAAGTATCAAGTGTAATGCCAGAAGATGATAATGTATAGACAGTAGTGGGTATCTGACAAAGTATTTTTCAAAGGTGATGGACTTATTTCTAACGTTAAAGAAACGTAACATATTCACAGAATCAGGGGTGTTAAATTTTGGCCATTCAGGATTCTAGGTGATCAACACATGGACCACTCCTGAATGAGACTAATTTTGTCTTTTGATTGTGTTAATAAATTTATTAAATAATCTCTGAATTTTAAAACTGCTGCTTATGTGAGAATTAGGCCCTTGATGAACCACTGAGTGTTTAAAATATCTTTGCATCATAGTACAGAAATTTATAAAAATATGTTGACTGCTAACAGGTATTTTCACAGGTTTGACTTGTTTCTTGATAAAGTTATTAAGACATTAAAGAAAGGTTGAAATAAACAACTAAATGAGACTTGAGAACTGGCCTTTGGTTTTAAATACTTGATTTGTTCCTATAAACCTTGTCAATAAAAACAATAAATCAACACCTGTCTCTTTGCATTTGATATCTTAACATGTATTTCAGAGTAGAGATTTTTTTTTAATGGATTTATTAGCCTTGTAGCCCATATAATTTGGAGTGCTCATTGCTGGTAATTGATCACTTTTACTTTGAAAAAATACATTACAAAGAAATCGGGGTGGGGGAAGCTTGTGCTCTCACAAAACTAAGTTGATCAGAGTTAACTTAACTGTGATCATTCACTTGAAAAGCATACACAGTAATGCCTATGACCTGCACAGTCTAAAGAGGTTTGGAGCTTGAAGGGATTGAGCTGGTGTGTGTGAAAGACTGTGGTGAGGGTGTTTCTGCTGAGGAGTGTGTATTCATCACTACAGTGCACAGTGTATTTGAAAAACACGTTTTACTAAGCAGTTTACACAATCAGTTGTTCACAGTCGGCAGTTAAAACACATACATATTCACTGCTATTAAAATCTTCAGGCAGCAGTGAAAAACATACTCAAATAAGAAAAAAAAAGTACCGTGGCTCCTTAAAGAACAAAATGTTAGGTGATGTCACTTGAGACAGGAAATGAGGGGTTTTTTAAAAATACACATTTACCGTACTTTATTTAGATAGGTCTTCCCCCCTTGTTTGCTTATAGCACTATCCAAGTTTAAGTGCTCAGAAACCAAAGTAACGATGGACTGTGAACCATTTCAACTTAAAGTTTTTGCATTTATCACTTGACACATGCTATTTGAACATTGTAATACAGGAAACACTTGAAGCAGAATACTTCCCAATCAGTACCAATGACTTTCATTAGATAACCCTAAATATCAACCTTTTCCTGTTAACTTTGAAACCAATTTACTGCTTTTTTCTTTCTTTCAGTTGTATCATACTTCTGGGGAGGGAGGTGTGTCTAAGCTCTTTCTAAAGTTCACCATATATTCTTTGCATAAAATACAATTTCTAGTTACAACCTGACTTTAAATTTTAAAAATACCTAATATTTTGAAAAGTGGTTTCAAAGTCATTTTGAGTCCTTTTTTAAGCTGACCAACGTACTGAAAGAATTCTTCAAAGACTTTTTAAAACAAAAGCACTTAAGTTACCCATATTTCTAACCTGTAAACTGACGTTTCTTGGCAAGATGGGCATCCTGAAGACCCTGAAATCAGTGTTTATTTGTCATGAGTGAAAGAAGGAGAAAGAAAATATTTACTATGTTCTCAGGCTTTTAAGATATGGCTTATAAAATGTGTAATATGTATCCCAGGATATTTCACATTTTTCTGCAGTTTTCCAGTGGACCTGCCTATGGAATACTGAAAACATAATTCTATAAAAAATATTCCTAGAGACTTAATCAGTTATTTTAAAAAGAGGCAGTAGGGAGAGACTTTTATTAAATTATTCTGACAAGACCCTTATGCTAGTGGTTGCCAAAGTTAAGGCTATTTAAAATGTGCCATCTGCACAAACATGGCTCTAAGAAAAATAGCCATATTCTGAGTCTTAAGTATGAAGACCACACAATCTCTTCTCCGTTCTCAATGATACCACAACCTGTACTGTTGAATTGAAAATTTTGCCAATGAGTGCACAGATCTAATATGTTTTACTATAAAAGATACCTGAATTTAAATTTCTTTTGAACACCTAATGGGAGGAAATACATACAATATAAAATACAGGTTTTATTTACCTTGGAAGAGTTTGTACTGTATCCAAAAAGGGAAGATTTCTATCTAAATTTAAGTAAAAGTCAATATTAGAACTATATAAAAATCTTAAGGCTCATTGGCAAAGATACTGATTAATTGTCACAGAAGTACATGGCTTTGTTTTTTTTTTTAATGATTCCTGCTTGACTTGGTTTTTCAATGTGTGAAAATTGGTCAGCCAAAAAAAAAGTCAGATTTAAAGAGAATCTCTTAACCATGGAAGAATCATATCCAAGGTCTTAACTGAAGGTTATATTCTGCCTTACTCTGAAATTGGAACATTTAGCACTAGTCAGACCAATGGAAAATGCTATTAAATATAAGTGCTTAAAAAGGATTCTTGTAACCCATGCTTTCAGAATGGTAAAAACTGGTTTATATTACCATACATACCACCTTAGAACATTCAAGTTTTGCTACCTAGAGAGGATTGTTTGATTTTATCAAAGTGAGGTCTAACATGTTTTTCAAACCTTTCCATTTGGGATACAGAAGAAAGCTGCGTCCAGACAAATTCGATTTAAAATGCTGCAATCTTGCTTGCTTCTCGAACACCACTCAAATATGCCCCTGTAACAGTCTGTGGGAAATGCCTATTTGTTGCCTGTTTAAAAAAAAAATTATAATTCGAGATCATGTATAAGAAATTTAGATGACTATCAAAATATAATACGAACTTAAACTTTTCTCCCATCCTCCTAAAATGTTGCCCCTCCTGTGTGCTCACAGGAACACTCGACTCACCCATCACAGCACCTGAACATTTCTGGCTTAGCTCACCATACCAAATTCATTCTACACAGTCAGCACTTGTGTGAAGTACTGTGTGACATTCATAAAGGTATTATGTATGCCAGGTACTGGAGTTAAGAATAATGAGTAAGACACAGCCCCCTCCCATCAGACAATCACAAGAAGTGAATCAGTTCATCCTTGGCTGGAGTTTTGCTGGATGGCTACTAACAAGAAGAGATGTAACAAACACAGAAGGGAAAGAAAAGGTGAGGACTATCAACAGAGAACCTCACCTGCAAGGAGGGTATAGTGAGAAGAGAATAAGCAAACCAGGACAGGAAAGTTAGGCTTGGATTTACAACTGTTAGGTATTCTCTGTCATTGTTAGGTATTCTTGTCTGGAAAATTCCATGGACAGAGAAGCCTGGCATATATAGTCCATGAGGTCATGAAGAGTCGACGTGACTGAAGTGACGAGCACGCATGCAACCAAGACAAAAATCTGGGATGTGATTATGGGAGAAGAGTAGCTAAAATGTTGTCAAGTAGGTCATAGAAATGGAGAAGGCGATGGCACCGCACTCCAGTACTCTTGCCTGGAAAATCCCATGGACAGAGGAGCCTGGTAGGCTGCAGTCCATGGGGTCGCTAGGAGTCGGACATGACTGAGCGACTTCACTTTCACTTTTCACTCTCCTGTATTGGAGGAGGAAATGACAACCCACTCCAGTGTTCTTGCCTGGAGAATCCCAGGGACGGGGGAGCGTGGTGGGCTGCCGTCTCTGGGGTCGCACAGAGTTGGACATGACTGAAGCGACTCAGCAGCAGCAGCAGGTTATAGAAAAGGGAATATAAGAAATACGAAGTTCCATGTGAATTTAGGTTACATGTTACCCAAACTGGTAGCTGGCATGAAATGGAAAAACATCCTGGTGCCAAAGACTTTAATAAGTGGGAGGATGATCAGGAGGTCAGGGGGACACCATTACTCAGGGGAAAAGAGTAGCGGAGTAATAGAAACCTCAAAAGAAATGGGTTTTATAAGAAGTACTTAGTCGCTTCAGTCATGTCGGACTCTTCGACCCTATGGACTGTAGCCCGCCAGGCTCCTCTGTCCATGGGATTCTCCAGGCAAAAGTAATGGAGTGGCTGCCATGCCCTCCTCCAGGGGATCTTTCTGACCCAGAAATTGAACTCAGGTGTCCTGCACTGCAGGCAAATTCTTTACCACTGAACCACTGGGGAAGCCCTTTATAAGAAGCTGAGGTAGCAACTGGAGAAGCCTTGAGAGTCCCTTGGACTGCAAGGAGATCCAACCAGTCCATCCTGAAGGAAATCAGTCCTGAATGTTCACTGAAAGGACTGATGCCGAAGCTGAAACTCCAATACTTTGGCCTCCTGATGTGAAGAACTGACTCACTGGAAAAGACCCTGATGCTGGGAAAGATTGAAGGCAGGAGGAGAAGGGGACGACAGAGGATGAGACGCTTGGATGGACCGACTCAACGGACATGAGTTTGAGTAAACTCTGGGAGTTGGTGATGGACAAGGAAGGCAGGCATGCTGCAGGCCATGGGGTTGCAAAGAGTCGGACACGGCTAAGCAACTCAACTGAGGTAGCAATTGTATCAAAGCAGCAAAGAAAAGTCAAAACTTCTAAAGCCCGTTCGTGGCCCTTTGGCCCTATTAGGGCCATCTTTTGGAAGCAGCTGACAGTTGTGGCCTGGAATGCAACCATTATGTTCTGTTCCTACAAAGTTGGCGCTTTATAGCCCAAAGAGGAAATCAAAGTCAGCTGGTTTTAAAATGATATTCTTTTGTAATAATTCAAAAACCCTGAAAAGAAAATATTAAAAACACTTAGATGAATTGAGGAGAACTGTATAACCTAAATGGTATTAGGGTATGAACACAGATGAAAAGAGTGCTGAGAATTTACTCTATTTTGATGAACTGGATGGATGTTGGGGGTGGGGAAGGGGTGGTGGGGAATAGCAAAAGCAAACTAATTCAACCCCAGAAATCTTTTTATCATAATTTCAACAATAAGTACTGAAAAGAGAGATCTAGGAAGTATGAACCCCAACCCTGGAAAGTGGTAAGGAGGAATCCTGGGAGGATACATCTGCAGGAGTCCCCAAGATAAACTAGAGCAAAGAGAAGATGTCAGGAAAGGGGGTTTCAAGGAATGGAACCTACAGGCTGTCCACCAAGTGCGGAGGCATGTGACTTCCCTGGTGGTCCAGTGGTTTGGTTCAGTTCAGTCGCTCAGTCATATCCGACTCTTTGCAACCGCATGAATCGCAGCACACCAGGCCTCCCTGTCCATCACCAACTCCCAGAGCTCACTCAGACTCAAGTCCATTGAGTCGGTGATGCCATCCAGCCATCTCATCTTCTGTTGTCCCCTTCTCCTCCTGCCCCCAATCCCTCCCAGCATCAGAGTCTTTTCCAATGAGTCAACTCTTCACATGAGGGGTCCAGTGGTTAGGATTCTGCAACTCTGCGTTTCCATTGCAGGGGGCATGAGCTGGATCCCTGGTTGGGGAATTAAGATTCCTAGGCATGGCTCAACAACAACATAAAAAAGTGGGGAGGTTTAAGAAGCAGTATAAAAAGAGTTATGGAGAAGGAAATGGCAACCCACTCCAGTATTCTTGCCTGGAGAATTCCACAGACAAGAGGAGCCTGATGGGCTGCTGTCCATGGGGTCGCACAGTCAGACATGACTGAAGCGACTTAGCAGCAGCAGCATAGAAAGAGTTAAGCTAATGAAAGAAGAGGCTACTATGATTGAAGAGGAAACAGCTGTGTAAGAAAAGAATCAGCAGTCGCCTTCCTGGCTCAGCAGTAAGCAACCACATCATATAAGCACTGACACTAATTTAAAATTAAATTGTGAAGTAAACAGAGGGAAGGGATGAAACAGGCTAAGTCTTTAACCTGACAGGAAGTCTGGAGGTGATGTCTTAACTTCTTAAATCCAAAGACGACAAAGTAAAAATCTTAAGGTATGAAGTAGACTCCAGAAGAAAACAGCAAAAAGAGTTAAAAATGGCTGCTCAGGGAATTTGAGGAGAATATTGTCAGGGTACCTGCCGTTCGTTGCCATAAGACTTTTGACGGTATTTGATGTTGCTTTTAAACTCTGAACACAGACCACTTCAACTAAAAGCAAGTGATCCAAATGAAAGTAATCGGGGTCGGAGTAATGAAACCCACCTCGCCAGCAAAAAAGACGGTTCCTTGTATTTCCTCAGCAAGGATGTCATAGGCCTCACCGCTGCCCCCCGTCTTCACGAAGCTGTATGCCATCTGGATCCAGGGGTCCGTGCTCCAGCGGGTGACAAAGTACTTGGTGGGATCTGGGACCTCCTGTGTCAAGCAGAAGGGATCGGAAGGGACTTGGACTGGGTGCAACCCAACCTTTCTAAGATTACAGCCCTCCCTCCATCCGGAAAGTGAGTTAATCCCTGTGGCATCCTGAGACAGCAGTTCCCAGTATGACCCTCCTGCCCGCCTGTTGCTCTGCCCAAGCCTCTGTATCTGTGTCTCTTCCTCTGTCGCTCCCCCATCTTTCTGACTTTCCCCAACACCCACACGTCTCCTCACTTCAACACCTTGTCCTTCTGCCAGAGACACTTTCCCCACCTACCAGAGGTCATCACCAAAGGCTAAGAGTCCAGGCATTCCTCTTCCCTGGGGCTTCCCTGGCGGCTCAGACAGTAAAGAATCTGCCTGCCAATGCAGGAGACCCAGGTTCGATCCCTGGGTTGGGAAGATCCCCTGAAGGAGGGCATGGCAGCCCACTCCAATACTCTTGCCTGGAGAATTCCATGGACAGAGGAGCCTGGCGGGCTACAGTCCATGGGGTCGCTAAGAGTCAGGCATGACTGAGCGACTGACACACACACATGTTCCCCTTCTCACCACCTGGAATGCGCTGGACCAGAGGAGGAGAGGGACGGGCAGGGTCTGAGGACCTCTGACTGGAATTCTCAACAGGCTTCTCCACAGAACAGCTACACCGGTCATGTTTCACTCTTTAAGTTTCAGATAATTCTGTAGGCTGACCACTGCCAAGCGCCACCGTGAAACAGATTTCTGTACAAACTGTGTGCTAAGTTCCAAATAATTGATTTGGAAACAAATTTTGAGACCAAGTCCCAGGTGAGGGACTACTGTGAGAGAGAACTGCCCCGTGTGGAATAAGCAATACCCCGAGGGCCCCCCTCTTTCTAATGTACATTATGTCATTTCTCTTCTTTCTACTTCTGCTCCTTTATTGGGAAAAGACATACATCGTGCCATTTATAACTCTCCAGAGACGGTGAGATTTAGTAAACTGGCGAATAGAAAGTATCTTGAGCTTCTTGGAGAAAAGGGAAAGAGACTAGCAGTGGCGGGGTGGGGGGTGTGCAAGAAAATTCTGGACAAGGTCCCTTTGAATGGAAAACTGCTGTCAAAGCTTGTGAGGGTTTGGGAACAGGATACCCAAATATAGGATCTCTGGAAAATGCTGAGTCTTTTCCCTCTTGAGGAGAGAAAGGGGGTGTGCATGATGTGAAGGAAAAAAAGGAAAAGAGTGTAAGAGGAGGAATGGGGTACTATTGTAAGCTTCACTGTGTCCCTCTACTCAAATTCAGATGATGAAACCCTAACCCGCAGGACCTCAGAAGGCAAGTCTATTTGAGATAGGAGTTTGATGAGGTAAGTCAATGGTAAGGACTTTGATGAGGTCATTCAGGTGGGCCTTGATCCAGGATGCCAACTGCCCTTCTAAGAAGAGAGGATTTGAACACAGACAACAGAGAGGCGAGACCACACGAGGACATGGGGGAAGCAGCCTTCTGTGAGCCAAGGAGGGAGGCCTCGGGAAAAACGACCCCCCACCCCAACCCCTCAATCTGGTGTCTAGCCTCCTTAATTGTGAGACAGTGAATTTTTGTTGCTTGGACTACCCAGTCTGGGGCAGTCTGTCATCGTGGCCCGAGTAAACTAATGCTTAAGACGAAAGTTGGGGCTTCCCTGGTGACTCAGACAGATGGTAAAGAACCTGCCTGCAATATGGGAGACCCAGGTTCAATCCCTGGGTCAGGAAGATCCCCTGGAGGAGGACACAGCAACCCATTCCAGTATTCTTGCCTGGAGAATTCCATGGACAGAGGAGCCTAGCGGGCTACAGTCCATGGGGTTGCAAAGGGTTGGACACAGCCAAGCAACTAACACTTGGATATTAAAAGAGAGAGGAAGACTGTGGCCCATTGCCCTGAGCCCCTTTGTACTCGGTACGAATGGATTTTTTGGGGCCCGCGCCACTCTGAAGAGCACGGGAAGTCAGCGGCAAGTGTGTTTTTCTCTTTTCAAAGGGCGTGTGTCTGACCTGCTCCTTGAAGAGCTCGCGCAGGGTGGCCATGCACTGCTGCAGCACCTGCTTGTCCTCCAGGCTCCGGACGGCCGCCACCGCCTCCCCCGCGATCACCGACATCAGCACGCTGTGCTGCTTCTGGACACGTGACGGGGAAAAGCACTTTACAGGCTGGGCTTTGGGGGCCCGAGTCTTCAGACGCACGGGTCTAAGCACTGGGTTGGCCAAAAAGTTCGTTCGGGTGTTTCCAGCCGATCTCATGCAAAAACCTGAATGACCTTTTGGCCAACCAACAGACGTGGCCTTCATCCTCACAGGACACAGGTCGTCATTTCCTACTGTCTTGTGGCCCAGGCCACCCACCTTCATCTATGCATTTTATTGTTCCCTGCTGGAAAAACTCCAGAAGTCATGTACATATCAAACCCCCAGGTTCTCTTGGCTTTTCCCTTCTAAGAACTTGTTTTAGAAGAAATGGAATGAGACTGAGAAGGGAACTCTGCACATAAAATAATCGGGGGGGGAAAAAGCCCTTCTTGAACAATAAGGACATTCTGCTCTTGGCTCCCACGTGGAACCTTTGAAGATAAATTGTCTTGGGACAAATGCGCCGGAGGGAAAACAACTGTGAGGCTTTGGCAGGACATCAGCACAACCATCACTTTCTAGTCCAGGTGGTCCTCTCCTTGGTCCTCCTCCCCCAACCAATCACGTCTAGTGAGTCCCAGACCCGCCCTCGTGTGGGCCAATCATACCTGCCGCTCTCCCCCTGGAGGACCCTTGGGGAGTATATTTCAAGTGCCATTCATTACTGTGCTATCACCAACTCACCCTAAGAGGAATCTGGAAGAATTCCTGCACTTCCTTGCAACGAATTCATTTCCCAGGGACCAACATTAGTACTTTAAGAAAATAAGAGAGACACAGGGGCTCCTTTCCTACAGGGAAGCATGCCCTCCAAGTGTCCCCCCAGCATACAAACAAACATCCAGAGTATCCACAATGTCTATTAGTTCCTGGGCTTGACACGGGAGTAATTACCAAACCAAATTCTAAACTGTTAACAAGGGAATTCAAACCATGTTCTAACACCCATGACTTTACCTGGGGATCCATGTCATAGAACACGGCAAAAAGCCCTCGCTTGCTGGCACTAGGAGGAACGTGACCAAAAAAGTCAGCCCCTTGAACTTTACTGTCCCAAAACCTGTAAGGAAACTGCAAGGCAATCTGGAAAGCAAGCAAGAGAAAGGTGGTTATTAAGAGTTCACTGAAATCAAAAGTGTGGCAATCTCTAAGAAGCCACCCATAGCTCTTAAATACTTCTGTTTAAAAAAAAAAAAAGATGTTCCAAAAAACTCAAACATACTCCCTTTCCATTCTTCTACCCTTTGTTATCTCTGTGAACATCTGTTTTTTAATGCCATTCAGTCCTGTCCTCCCACGGATAATGGTGGGACCCACTGACAACCTCTAGGCTAATCCGAAGATGCAGAGCACTGCTGAGACTTAGTCTTGAAGCTTATGTCCAGGAGATGAAAGTCTTACTACTCATAGGTCTCTTGGTACCTACTGCAGCACTGGCAGATTCTGCTAAAGCAGTTTTTCAAGGCAAAGGAAGTAAAACACTCTCCTCACTGGGGCTAATTAGTGAAGGGTATGAGGGGTTCCCTGGTAGCTCAGCTGGTAAAGAATCTGCCTGTAGTGCAAGAGACCCGGATCTGATCCCTGGGTCAGGAAGATCTCCTGGAGAAGGAAATGGCAACCCACTCCAGTACTCTTGCCTGGAGAATCCCATGGACAGAGGAGTCTGGTAGGCTATAGTCCATGGGGGTGGCAAGAGTCGGACACGATTTAGCGACTAAACTACTATTACAACTACTACTAGTGAAGGGTTGATATGGAAAGCAGGAAAAAAAAAAAAAGAATTGCTTATTTATATTCCCAGTTCAAACCCTGAATAATGAAAAGTCTTTCTCCTGAATCAAAACTTGCAGAGCTCTGTCCGCTCTGCTCTTTTTGTTTTGATGCTATCCTTCTGTATTCTTCAGGAACAATTACTCAAAGGAAAAGGAAGTCTTTGAATGTGATGTGGATTCAAAAATCACCTATTTCCCAATACCAGAAGTTTGGGGATCCCTGTCATCTGATACTCATCTCTCTACTTGCCAGGCTTAAGTAATTCAGTCACCTTTTCAATGATGCCTGCTCCTAAGCTGTTGATGGCCTTCATCTTCTTGTCTGACAACGGTGGATTAAACTGAATGGCACCTTTCTGCAGTAAAGCCAGTGGCACAGTGACTAACACCTGTGGGAAATAATGAACCGTTTACATTTTGTCAAGTGTTTATCAATGTACTCTGTTGGGCTGGACATCTTTCACTTATAAGCTGGGGTAACTTCCAACTGAAACTGCGTGATGCGTGCTGACTACTAAAAATACCTGCTTTCATCATTTCAGAGCAGGCTTTTTGAATCACAGCCTGAAACTCCACTCTAATTTCTCTAAAAGCCAGAATACAAAGAAAAAGAGCAAATGGGCCGGGTCAGGGTCAGGCAGAGGGTGACGCAGCAGGGTTAGCGCACCTAGCGTGCTGTCCTGAACCACGAGCTGACTTGCAATTTTATAAGGCCTGTGAGCGTCAGTCACTCAGTCAGGTCTGAGTCTATGTGACTCCATGGACTGTAGCCCACCAGGCTTCTCTGTCCATGGGATTCTCCAGACAAGAATAATGGAGTGGGTTGTCATGCCCTTCTCCAGGGGATCTTCCCAACCCAGGGATTAAACCCAGGTCTCCTGCATTGCAGGCAGACTCTCTACCATCTCTACCACAGGTTCAGTTCAGTTCAGTTCAGTTCAGTCGCTCAGTCGTGTCCGACTCTTTACGACTCCATGAATTGCAGCACGCCAGGCCTCCCTGTCTATCACCAACCCCCGGAGTTCACCCAAACTCATGTCCATAGAGTCGGTGAAGCCATCCAGCCATCTCATCCTCTGTCGTCCCCTTTTCCTCCTGCCCCCAATCCCTCCTAGCATCAGGGGCTTTTCCAATGAGTCAATTCTTCGCATGAGGTGGCCAAAGTATTGGAGTTTCAGCTTCAGCCACAAGAGAAGCCTACAATTTTATAACGTAGTATTTAAAATTTTTTTTTTACCATTAGGAGGAATATTAGATATTGGCCTGATTCTCACCTGGGGAATCACAAATACGGATGCTACTGACAAGTAGTTTTCAACTCTGGTCACATGTTGGAATCACTTGGGAAGCTTTAAAAACATGACCAGACCAGTTCAGCAAGAACCTATGTAGGGTGGGGCTTTGTAACCTTTCTTGTTAAGCACCTCCCAGGTGATTCTACCCAGAGAAGGAAATGGCAACCCACTCCAGTATTCTTGCCTGGAAAATCCCATGGACAGAGGAGCCTTGTGGGTTACAGTCCATGGGGTTGCAAAGAGTCGGACATGACTTAGTGACTAAACCAGCACCACAGGTGATTCAGAGGTGCAGCCAGGGCTGAGAACTACTGCTAGTCCAAAGTCTATATGACCAATACTCACTACCTAGCTAGTTAATGGCAGGAACAATATGAGGAATTATCCATCCCCCCCGGAATTATACACTACCCCATCTTTCCCATTTGACATGCAAACCATCATTTCTGTGTGAATACCAAGAACTATGAAATATTTTTAGTTAACTGAAAAGCATAAAACACAGCTAGTCTAGGAACTGGTGACAGTTCATCAGTTTTTGGTTAACACTTCAGACACAATTAAATAGATCGATGGGGTTTATTAAGCCCCCTCCACCCTCAAAACTTTGTTTTCTAACACTACAGAAATCTCAATGTGATTTCATATATTACATTACAGCACCTTTCACAGTCTGCCTACTAAAGCTGTTTACAAAAAATTCAAATGATGTAAAAGTACTTCTGCCAGTTTCAAGATAAAAACACAGAGTGTTCTCGATCTGAAAAAAGGTTCTGTGGTACAAAAACAAAGACACCGCCCACTTAGAAACCACTGAATTAGACAGAGGAAAACAGGTTGCTCAAACGCAGGACTTCTCAGAGCCTTTAATATGCTCTTACTTAACCCGAAACACAGACTCATATATCCTACTTTACAAACTTATTTGGCCAAAGAATTTCTTTCCTTGTTCAACTCTCAGAACAAATGCAGCACTACCCAGAATTCCATCTGCCATGAATCTATATGCTGGTCAAATAATTAAATCCGCTTTGTACAACCACACACAACTAGTGGAGATACAGAATTCTTCAGAGGTCAAATAAGGTTCCAGGGAGATGGCTAAAGGCAAACTGCTTGGTGGAAAAGCCTGGTCTCCCTCACTCCCAGGCCCCTGGCAGCACCCAGTGGAAGCACAGCGCTTACCTTCTGTGCTGTACACACTGTTCCATCGGCAGTGGCAACTTGCACTTCATCTCCAGAATAGTCAATACTCTGTACCTGCTCAAGAAAAGCCATTATGGAAAACATAATGAGGGATGGAACCACACGATCCAGGGTCCTCTCCAATTCTTTGAGGATGGGAGTTTACATTTCCCAGGCTATGGGGAACTACTTCCTGGCATTTGAAGAACTAAACAGTTATCGCTTCCTCCAGGGAACTCTCACTCAGTCATTAAAATTTATAAACACTATGTCAGAATATGCAAAAATCTTTATAACATCGTGTAAGGTGAAATACAGACATATATATGTAATTGCCTCTATGATTATAACCACGTACAACATGATTTCATAGAAATGTATATTTGAAGGCAAAATTTAAGTGTGAAAAGAACCGCACTGGATCAGGGAGGTGGTGAGCAACCCGAACGCTTGATTATTAATAAAAGTGCATCTCAGTCACTATTGTTTCCAACAACAGCAGTGACCTAATCGACAAGGATAGTGCAACTGATCATAGTATCAAAAAGTACCTGCAGACACTGGCTGAACATCAAAGCAGGCGCCTGTCTGCTATCTACAAATCCCAAACTTCACATGCTCCAAACGCCACCAAACCTGAGCCACCCACCGCCGTGGACACTCACCGGAGACCTGAGCCGGATGTCCAGTCCCTCAGCCAGTTTTTCTAAGATGACGGAGTATCCGGGAGTGAGGAGGGTGTGGTCACCGGCAAACTGGGCAAAGAATTCATTGTGGTCCCAGGAGCGAGCAGACACCTGGGAAACACCAGGAGAGGTTGGAAAACAAGAGATGGTGGAGACTGCGGCTGCACCTAAGGGACGAGAAGAGGAGCCCAGGGTGGGGAAAGCCATCCCAGGCAGGGGGACAGGGTGAAACAGGGAGTGGGGGTGACGGACGAGCAGCTAGAGCCAGGTGGGTACTCCTCCAGGCGAAGGAAATTTCTCAGTAATGCACAGGAAAGCTTATTTTAGAACAAAATGTAGATATGATTTGGCCATGGGTACCACTCCCTGACAAAAAGATGTATTATACATCAACAACACTGGAAAAGGAGAATTCTATGAGAGGAGACCTGCATCTGATCAACTCCATATAGAAATATGCCACCTAGATGTCTTCGACATGGAAATTACATAGAAGGTGAAATGCAGCATGATTTTAGAAAAGTGTTATTCCAATTGCAAAGAATCACCGAATGCAAACATCAGTTGTTGTCCCTCCCCCACCCCTACCAAAGAGGATAATTAAGTCGGGGATCATCCACAGAACCATGATTCAACGTGCAGCATATCCAAGTTGCATGATCAGAGCTGGTGACATGAATTGAAAAGTGAAAGTTAGTTGTTCAGTCGTGTTCAACTCTTTGCAATGCCCTGGACTGTCACCCGTCAGGCTCCATGTAACTCTCCAGGCAAGAACACTGGAATGGGTAGCCATTTCCTTCTCTAGGGGATTTTCCTGACCTAGGCAATTTTAAATTTATTTTAGCAAGACAAACAGATCCTAATTGCAAAGATGCTCTATTCTGGCTTCTTAAGAGCAGTGTCTTCAGCTCCCAGTTGCACAGGCACGCCTTGAGGGCCCCCTGAAGAGGGCAGTGGACAGACACAAGCCTGTGACCCCTGCCCCTCAGCACAACAGCCTTCCTTATTCAGGTTTATAGCGTGAGCATCTTCACAGAAATAATGCTTTGCAGAAATAATGCTTCTTTAAAACGTCTCCTGCTTTAAAGAATTTGTTTCAAAACCACCATGGGATTTGTATACTCTAAAGCTGTGGTTCTGGGACTTTTAAGCAACAGACCCATTGATCCCCGTTATCCAGACCATCATGGGCTCAATGTTTCAATATGGAAACACACACACAGAGAAACAAGCATGTTCAAAGCCCACCTGATGGAGGTTGCTGCCACAGGCATATTCCAGGTTACTGAGATGGAACTGAAGCACCTGCTCCTCCAGCTCACTGAACTGGATTCCAGACTCTTTGATAAAAGCTTTGTAGATCTCCTCTATCTTTTCTGCAATGGGAATGGAGCAAAGCAGAAAAAAAAAAAATTTGGACATTATGGTCCAATTCCTTATCCTTTGTGCTCCACCTCCTTCAACCCGCAAGGCCTCAAACTTTGGAAGATCTTTCCCAGGTGGTCCCGGGGGAAAGGGTCAATGTCTTGACAAGGTTGGTTTCTCTCAGGAAAGAAAAGCTATCTTAATGGGGAGCGAAGCTATGAGGGTCCTATGTCTTCAACCCTGTTTCATTTTTGCTTAGTGGAGAACCAATTTTTTCCTTTGCTTGAGATAAAGGAAAAGTAAACTCCTGTCTGTATATATAAATACAGACAGAGAATTCCCATTCCCTTTCCGCTCCTACTGAACCACCTTAAAGTCAAGTTCTTTAACAGCTCTCCTTGACCAGAAGATTTATCATAGACTGACAACTGGCTCTCGTCTCTCGCAAACATTCCAAATATTCCACCATGGACTTTCACGAAGGTAACTCTCCGGCTCAACACCTTTAATTACTGGTTCTCCATTGCCTATGTAATAAATTCCAAAACCCACAGCCAGACAGTGTGAACACATTTTTAGCCTTTCCAAAGACAGCAAACCCTACCTGCCCACTCACTCAATCTTTTCCTGGTAAATGCCAACCCGGCAACATCTGCTACTACCATGCTTCTTCTTGGAATGCCCTCCCCCCGTACCTCGGTCCCATCCATCCTTTATAGACTAGCATCACCTGGTCACTACCAGCCTCAGGAATCGCTCCCTTGGTTATCCACACCCAGCACTTATCTATCCCATCCAACTAGAACTTTCAACTACATACACACATCCTGGTGTTATCATTCCGATGATTATCTTAGATTCCTTTTGTGGGGAGGTGGAGGGGGAAAAGGGTTGTGCCTGACAAATATCTCAGCACAAATGACTTCTTTGTAATGTTCCCAGGGATGACAACCATCCGACGGAGACACGGCAGACTCAAAGCTTCTATAAGGTATTCTGCACGTGCTTGACTAGAAACAGAACTGGGTACCAGTTAACTTTTTTTTCGACAACTGAAGGTTCTCATTAATATGTTCCATTCTTATGCTAGACTGCTGTACGGAGATGTCCACAGCATCTCTGTGCTGCGCTCTTGTTCCTAGGCCGCTGGGTTTTTTCCACTTTCAGGACCTTCTCCAATGCCATCCTTGTCTCCCGCTATGCAGTTTCTGTTTTTCTTTAGGTTTCGTAAAGGTGTGGGAAGCATCAAGATTGCTAAAATTGTACATAAAATTAAAGTAGAAGCAGGCAGAGAGAAGCCTTAATGTGATTTCTACGTAAATAACATTTTAAAGCTTTAGTCCATTTGCTTTGTGAAATTCACTCTAACTTCTAACTACTTATACTTTTGTCTTTTGAGCTAAATCTAATAAGGTGAGAGCTCAGACAGCTGAGAAACCACTAGGCAGGCTCTAATGTAACCTCATGTAGAGATGGGGGCATTATTACTAAAGCTTTTCAAAACAATGTATCACTATGATAAAACAACTACTTATAGAGTAAATATGGTTGGTCCTCCCTTAATAACTTGTTTTAAGTAAAGCCAAAACAACATTATTAATTTCTGTAGACAGTGATCCTGAAAGAACTGTAAAGAGAACGCCGCCCAGCAACTATCACACAAACACTAAGCAAATTCTGAGAACATCCTGCAAGTCTGCCTAGTCGCTGTCTTCCAGAAAATTCAACAACTTGCCACTTGGTCTGGACACTGCCACATTTGGCTAAATGATCCCAGTCAACCCCAGGACGTTTCTAAAAATGTTCTGTTATGGTTTGTCTGTCAACACTTTTACTAAGGGCGGTTAGAAAGTGTGTCGGTCTCAGAGGTGAAGAATTGAGGTCATGCGGGGTGGGGTGGGATGAGAGGATTAAGAGAAGAGACAGACAATCCCTGCTGAGAAATTTACCCCAGAGATGGAGCGTATGCCAGAACCCGCACACAGAAACACAAAGTTGAAACCAATTAACACCCTGACAGTTGAGTTAAAATGCTTACAATGTAAGCGACTCCACTATGCTCCCGAGAATAACAAATGAATACATTCAGGTCATGAAATCATAGGTTAAATAAATATCAATTTAAGAAGCAATACAGTAAGATCTCAGCTGGTGCCCTCAAGGAAATGAGCTGTTACTGTTAGGTTTTCTAGAGGGTTGTGGTGAATATGGTCCATTTGGTACCAAAGCCTAAAAGTTTTGAATTAAAATTCTTAAATTATAATACAGAGTCTTGCATTCTTAAACAAAATGTATATACATTAAAAAAACCTTAACCTTCTGTCTGAAAAAGGAAAAGAAATCCTGGCACATCGAAACTCATCTAGAAAAGTCATTATATGGTGGCTAGTTATTCACATAGAGCTTATTTACATGCTTTCTTAAAAGCAAGCTCTTCTGGGAAACTGAAAATTAAACATTTATGTGATTTTTTAAAAACATTGGCTATGGTGTGAAGTAAGCTGTGTGTGTGTGTGTGTGTGTGTGCGCACACACATATCTAAAGGTCCCTGAGGCAGTTTTGCTCCCCTTTGTGGAATGGCCAGTCCAAAAGGGATGCTCGAAAAGACTATTCTCATTGGGTCCACCCAGGCTCATGGATGAATGATGCTACCGCTGATCAAGCTTAGGTTAGAATGAGACTCAGATCGAACAATCAGAACACCGT
This sequence comes from Ovis canadensis, assembly GCF_042477335.2. Taxonomy (NCBI): domain Eukaryota; kingdom Metazoa; phylum Chordata; class Mammalia; order Artiodactyla; family Bovidae; genus Ovis; species Ovis canadensis. Next base: position 53,917,880 of record NC_091264.1, read on the forward strand.
TCTCCCCATACCTCCTAAAGGGACATCTTGGAGCTGAGTCTTATCCTTCCTCCACTCAGAGACCACATCCAAGAGAGCATTAAAATGAAAATCCATGCGCTTGTCAATAGTGGGGTCAGTTATTCTTCCACCTTCCTGAATTAAGTCACATCTTTCTCCAAACTTATGCATGCTGATGCCAAGCTTCAAAATAATAAGAATAAGAAGGTGAAAAGTTTTCCCTGGAAAAAATAGGTACAGGTTCTAAGCTGCAATCAGACAGAGCTCTTGCGGAGCAAAGGGTCAGTCAGGATCTCTCAAAAATACAGGCTGATCAGGGCATGGCCACAAAGGCAGGCAGTGAAAAACCAGCATGGCACCGGAGAATGGAAGGGTGCCAACAGCAGCTTCCAGGCCATGCCCTCCACCAAGATTTATCCATGCTTCAGATGCTAGTGCTGCGCACCGCCCCTCCCTGCTCTGACACCCCCTCTCCTCTGTGGAGTCTCACGGGAAAGAGCACACAAACGCACAGACACTCACAGAAGCTGAGGCTGAACTGACCATCAATCAATAGTTCACAAAAAGCTTTGGTCTTCAAAGAAATCAGGTAGGGTTGCCCAACGAGAGACAGGAAGCCCAATTAATTCTCAGATAAACAATGAATACTTTTTTTTTTTTTTAAGTATAAATAGGTCCCAGATAGTGCATACAAAATATTCCATGGGATACTGGGACATACTTATATCAAAAAAAGTATTGGTGTTTATCTGAAAGTCAAATTTAAATTGGCATTCTGTATTTTTGTTTGCTTAATCTGGCAACCCTACAGCAATAAGCTAATTAAGTGGCCTGCAAATTAACACACAAATATAATTACAGACCAAGGCGGGGGAGGGGGGATTAAGTCTTCCAGTTCCACCTTCGGAGAAAGGAAGAACTGTAATTGTTCTTATCTACTTTTCAGAGGGGATGAGGGGGAACAAATCATTCTGGGTTTATTGCATGTTATCTAGAGCCATATTAATACTGCACACAAGCAAACTGAGACCATCTTTTGTTCACCTACAGTACAAATCTTAAAGAAACTCACTTGTTCACACATGAGTGCTACTGGGTTGTTAACACAGCCGTTGACAATCTGGGCTCCTCGTCCCACTGTAACGCCTGTGAAAGACTTATCATCCCATACTCGGCCTCCGATTCTGTCTTTGGCCTCTAGGACAGTCACCTAAAAAGACAGACAATTGGAGAAGCTGAAGAAGATGGAACAGTCATCCCAAATGCAGTACAAAGGTGAAGTGACACAGTAAGATGAGTTTTGCATCTAGTTAATATGTCATCATATTATTAGAAAAACGACTTTAAAAAGAAGGCAGTGTGTCAAGGATCCAGCAATTCCATTCCTGGGCGTCTCTCTGGACAAAATTATAATCCAAAAAGATACACGCATCCCCATGTCCATAGCAGCACTATTCACAATAGCCCAGATGTGGAAACAGCCTAAGTGGCCTTCGACAGATGGTGGGGGAGCTGCTCTCCAGTGGACAGCCCTGTGCCTCAAAGAGTGACTCTGCCCTTGGTTGTAGAAGCTGAAAATGGGAAGCCTCTTCAGTCCAAAAGCAGTCCTTTCACTTCTGGAGCCCCAGGAGCACTCCTTCAGATGGCTCCAGGAGGCTCCCCGAGCTAAGCATCTCTGAGGTTACTCAGAGGAATCTATTTCCTAACCAGGAGGGGTGGTTTCCCCAGAGAAAGGGGAGAACAACAGAGGTCCCCTGAATATTCTTCTTCCTTGGACCTAAATTCCTTATTTTCTCCAATTAGAAAAGGCTACAACTCGTGACTCTCCACCTTCTTTCTGACTTCAGATGAACCTAGAACCATCCATTTCCAGTTTCTTTTTTCATTTATAAGAGGAAGGCTGAATGTTAAAGAAATCTCCTCCTCCCCCGAGTTTGGCTAGAAATAACTTTTTTTTTTAATCGAAATATAGTTGACTTACAATGCTTCTGGTGTACCACAAAGTGATTCAGTTATACATATAAATACATATGTATACATACAGTTTTTTTTTCAGGAATAACTTTCCCTGTAACATAATGTGAGTTTTCTAAGCGAAAAACACATAAGAAACCTTGGTCCTAATATCTATTGCTGAAATATACATATGGCCAATTAAAATACCTCACAGCTTAATACCTCTTAGACAATAATTTGAAATGCAAACACACTTCCTATAAACTCAACTCAGATTCTCCCGTTTTTGTCAGTAGTAAATATAGAATCCAAGACATAGATCTTGCATTCCACCAAAAGGAAAACCTCTGAGGCATAACCACTGCAAACTTTCTCATTTCTGAAACTCTGCCAGCAGAGAAGATGCTGTGAAAAATGTTGATTCTTTTAGCCACACAGAGCACGGAGAAAGACTAATTCAATTCTACCAAATTGATTTTCACGTTTGGTTTAATGGAAAACCAAAGTCCCTGCAAAACAAGTTTTTAAAAAAATGGAGAAATGAGTCAGACCTAGGAAGTCCCAGAAATCTGGGAGACTTGAATGAATCTAATGGAAATTAGATACTGAATTGCACAATTTTTTTGTAATCAACTCTATTTTGGCTAATTTTTAACAAATAGAATAAGGCAATACACTAAATAAAAAGAAAGAATATAGCTAGCTAGTGGGAAGCTGCTATATAACAAAAGGAGCCCAGTTAGGTGCGTTGTGATGACTTAGGGATGTGGGGGGAAGGGAGGTCAAGAGGGAGGGAATATATATGTATAATTATGGCTGATACTCATCATTGTATGGCAGAAACCAACACACACAGAAAATAAAGGATTTCTATAATTAACAAAAATAAAATGCATTTTGATATGAAAATAAGAAAGAATATCTTTCCTTGGGGAAGAAGGCTACCCCAAATATGGTAGTTTAGTCACTAAGTCATGTCCGATTCTTGCAACCCCACGGAAGTTATAATGTATGCAGTATTCTTTGCTAAAATCAGGGAACTAGTTTCCCAGTCTTAGAAAATTTGGACCAAAGGAGCAGTTAACCATCTGTTTTTGCCTCCATGTCCCCCAAGTCTTACCTTAATTCCAAAGTTATGCAGTTGCCTAGCAGCTGCTAATCCAGCTGGACCAGCCCCAATAATGATGACTGATTTCTTTACGAAAAGAAAAAAAGAAACAAAAATCCAATTAGAGCAATGAAAAAAAACGTACTAGAAGGAGCCAACTGCCAAGCAATGTTAGTTCATCTGTATTTCTTTGCTGTCCCATTTGTAGAAAGTTATTTCCCTAAAGAACACATCAGTACTTGTCCTAAGCCATCCATCCTTTCCTCTTTTCTACCGTCAAGGAGAACAGTAATTTATATTCTTTCCCCTGAAGAAACACAAAATCTACAAAAGTCTTGCTAAAGCTTTTACAGCGATAATGTGAGTTTTACTTGTATTATTAACGTACAATCATGTATCATCGGTAGCAGCGCTGCTAGAGTTACCGTCACCTACGTTGTGGTAATCTTTAGGCAGAAGATGCTGGTCGGGGCCAACGCTGAGCACTCCTGTGTTGATGAGACCTTTCCTCGTCATAAAATAAAGTATCCTCTCCACCTCCTGCACGCATCGAATGCGCACGAGACCCCGGACGATGATGTGAGGAATACATTTCTGAGGAGTAAGAGCTTCCTGTGTTTGGAAATAAAACCAGATTGTTAAACTAACTGACCGAAAACAAGTCTTGGTTCCTCAAAAAGGGAAAACACAGAATGAACCACATGACCCAACAATTCTATTCCCATCTACGTACTGGAAAGAGCTCAATGCGTGGCAGCATTATTCGAGCTGCCAAAAGGTAGGAATGATCCAAGCGTCCATCAGTGGATGACAGTATAAAGCAAAAGGTGGTCTGTCCATACACGGAATATGATTTGGTCATAAAAAGAAATGGAGTACGGACACACGCTGCAACAGGGAAGAACCTTGAAAACGTCATGCTAAGTAAAGCAGCTGGTTACCAAAGGCCACATGTTACATGATTCCATGTATGTGAAACACCCATAATAGGCAGATTTTACAGAGACAGGAAGTAGGCAGTGCTGTGCTTAGTCGCTCAGTCATGTCTGACTCTGTGCGACCCCATGGACTGTAGCCTGCCAGGCTCCTGTGTCCATGGGCTTCTCCGGGCAAGAATACTGGAGTGGATTGCCATGCCTTCCTCCAAGGGATCTTCCCAACCCAGGGATCGAACCCAGGTCTCCCACACTGCAGACGGATTCTTTAACCATCTGAGCTATCAGGGAAGCCCAAGAACACTGCAGTGGGTAGCCTATCCCTTCTGCAGGGGAACTTCCTGACCTAGAAATTGACCCACGGTCTCCTGCATCACAGGCAGATTCTTTACCAGCTGAGCTACCAGGCAAGCCCAGAAAGTAGGCTAGGGTTGCCAGAAGCTGGGAGTAGGGAGTCACTGTTTAATGGGTGTGGGGTTTCCTCTTGGAGTAATGAAAAAGTTCTGAAATTGCATAGAACTGAGGGTTATACAACACTGTATATGTACTTAAGGCCACTGAATTGCACATTTTACAATGGCTAAAATGGTAAAAATGATAAATCTCACGTGCACGTTTTGTGTGGTGTGTTAGTGCTCAGTTGTGTCTGACTCTTGGCGACTCCATGAACTGTAGCCCACCAGGCTCCTCTGTCCATGGAATTCTCCAGGCAAGAATACTGGAGTAGATTGCCACTCTCTTCTCCAGGGGATCTTCCCAACCCAGGGATCGAACCCTGGTCTCCTAAACTGCGGCAGATTCTTTACCATCTGAGCTACCAAATAAAAAAACAAGCTCCCAGGGTAACTGGAATCTACCATTTATCACTAAGACATAGTAAGACCAAAGGGAGGTCTGCCTGGTGAAGGAAGAAAGAAAGGAACAAAAGAGGCACACAGCAATCTCTGTTTTATCACCTAAGTTTCCCCTCGCAGAGAATGACCGATATGGGGAGCGTGGGTGCAGAGCACACCACAAATATATTCCTGACTCAATAAACCACACAACAAAGGCCATTATAGAAACCCAGGCTGCTGCTGGCCCTGGGATCTGAAAAAGCTAGGTTCTCATCACTGATAAGATATAGGAGGAATGGACTTAGGAACTTTTCAGAAAAAAAAAAGACCCTGACTTTGTTTACCCCAGAAGCTTTGACAAGGGTTGGTTCATCTCAAAGATTCCAGAGTAAGGCAGCCTCCTCGCAGGGTCGTGAAGTTAGAACAGGTTTGGGCCATGGGGCGCAGGGGGGAGGTGCCCGCTCTGGCCTTTTTTCTACTTGTCCCCAACCCCCAGCTCCAAGAGAACCTGATCAAACACAGGAAGATGACTACAGGCTCAAAATACGAAAGAAATAACATGTACAACGTTGGCTTGGATTGCTGCAGAGGATTAAAAAATGTGTTTGTATTCATGACTTAAAAAAAAAATAGTCTGACTCCTTGTGTGTTTTTCTGACTCCTTAAAAGCAACCATAATCCCGCTAGAGTATTAAATAGATACATCTTATGATCTTATTACAAATTAAAATAGAGACACACTGATAAGCAGAGGACTTTTTAAATCAGAGTCTTCCACGGTATAAGTCCAATTTCAAAGTCAACTAAAAAGAAATGTCAAGAAAAAGGAACCCAAGGCTGTTTCTGAAAAATGCATCTTCCTTCACAGTTTATTTACAGGAAAATTCTGACCACAGTTTTGTTTAGTTCAGCAAATGTTTACTACTTAGTTTAATACCTACTTCAAGGCTGCTGGAGAGGAAATGAGTAACTCTACCTTGCCCAGCCCACTCACCTGGATGTAATTCATATCAACTGCATTTACAGCTGTAACTTAATCAAATCATCTAGGGCTGGGGTCTAATTCAATGAAATACCAGCGCAGACCCAGAATATCTTTCTTTAACCAAGACTGGCAGTCTGGCAAAATGTTCTACATTCAGCAGTCACTCAAATAATTGCAGAAGAAATTAATAAATTGGAAAAATACGAGGGTCAGGAAAGACTTTGCTTAAAAAAAAAAAAATTGTAGTACCCCCACCCGGCCCATCCCCCAATTTATCTTCATCCCTTTCAAGGTAAGTGCTGTTTGACGCCCCTAATATTCATTCAATCCCAGAAAAGAACCAATCACTGGTTTCAGATGCTTGAGGATAACAAACTGAGGAAGAATCCTGCCCTCCAGGGGGTTTATGATTCAGTCTTTAATGTTTCATTCTTTTTTCTCCCGGCATTGTCATCGGAACTCCTTGACCCAACTTTGCACTGTACTCACTCACCAGAGAGTCAGAATTCTGGTGGCATATGGTCTGAAGCGGTGGTTTTCAGGTGGTGAGTCTTTGCCCCGTTTGGCAATATCTGGAGACATTTTTGGCTATCACACCAAGTTGGGGGGGATGGTGGTTGCTATGGCATCTAGTGGGTATAGGCCAGGGATGCTATCTAAACACCCTACAGTGCATAGGAGAGCCCCCACCCAAACGTGTGGTGGAGACACACAGATCTAAGGAGATCAAGCCACTCCTCTAAGAGAAGTCTGTGTCCACGTGCTGCTGGCCAACCTGCCCCCCACTCACCTTGCAGTTAGTGAACCACAGGGCAAGGACGAGATTCCTCAGAGCCAGGTACATGGTGGGGTCCCGCGAATACTCTGGGAACTCATAGAGCTCATCCAGCTCCATCACGTCCGGCCTCACACACAAGGCTTTGCCGCACTCGTTGGGTTGGTAGAAAGGCTGGAAGTACCGGTTCATGCCTGGAACTGAGGGTAGACGCAAAGGAGTAAATCCCACAGGCTGTAAATTCCAAATCTGGGGAAGCGTTAGTTGCTCAGTGGTGTACGACTCTTTGAGACCCCATGGACTGTAGCCCGCCAGGTTCCTCGGTCCATTGGATTCTCCAGGCATGAATACTGAACTGGATTGCCATTTCATTCTCCAGGGGATCTTCCTGACCCAGGGATCGAACCTGGGGGTCCTGCATTGCAGGCCGATTTTTTACTGTCTGGGCCACCAGGGAAATCCGGGTAAGCTGAAGAGCATAAACAAAACCAAACCAGAAAGAAGGGCCTAGACAAACTTCCTGGTCTGTCCTATGTAAATGCCTCCACTTCCTCTGTCCAATTAGACCTGCTAGGTGGAAATTAAAAAATATTGCCCTATTCTCTCTTCACAAATTCAATTTCTGTGGCACAGAAATTTTTTTAATTTTTTTTGTTAAAGAAAAACATGTGCTATAAAATCTGCCATCTTAATCATGTTTGAGTGTTACATATTCACATTGTTCTCAACAGATTTCCAGAATGTCTTCATCTTGCAATCTGTGGTGTTGGAGAAGACTCTTGAGAGTTTCCTTGGACTGCAAAGAGATCCAACCAATCAGTCCTAAAGGAAATCAACCCTGAATACTCATTGGAAGGACTGATGCTGAAACTGAAGCTCCAATACATTGGCCACCTGATATGAAGAGCTGACTCACTGGAAAAGACCCTGATGCTGGGAAAGACTGAAGGCAGGAGGAGAAGGGGGTGACAGAGGATGAGATGGTTGGATGACATCAGTGACTCACTGGACATGAGACTGAGCAAAGTCCAGGAGATAGTGAAGGACAGGGAAGCCTGGTGTGCTACAGGCCACAGGGTCGCAAAGAGTTGGACGTGACTTAGCAACTGAACAACAACTTCATTTTGCAAACCTGAAATTCCAAACCCAACTGAATGCCAAATCCCCATGGAAATATATCTTAAAAGAAACTATTATTGGAGTTTTTCTGATTAGAAGACAGGTTCACAGAAGTAAATAACAAATCACTAACCCCTGATAATCCTTGTGTAGTGTTAAACCCAGTCTAACCTACGTTGTTTCTAGGAAAGAAAGAAAAAAAGCCCCCAAAATGCACTGAAAAGGCTGTTTTTCTTACCTGCTCTTCAAGAACACTGTCCCATGTCATTAAAGACGACTTCCATGAACATACAATGCTATCTTATTTATTATCTACTCCCCTATTTCTGGGCATTTTGATTTTATCCAAATATTTTACTACTATAAACAACACCACACATCTTTGGACTTACTTTTGATAATCTTCGATAATTTAGGATAAATTCCTACATCCAAAGAGGATCTATTATAAGGTTTTTCATTCTCACTGCCAAATGGCCTTCATATATGTACACACCGACTAATTAGCGTCTTAGGGCCTGCTTCATTCCACCTTCGGTAACACTGGGATTTATCATTTTAGTTGTGATTTTGACCACATCCATATTTTTAGAGGGTCAAGTGCTACTAGTTAAAACCTTAATAAAAGCCCACAATGTCAAAATCTACTTGCACCAAAGATCAAGTCTGTTAGTGTGCAAGAGATGATCTAGAATTCTCGCTCGTACACAGAGAATTCTGATGGAGAATTTTTTAAATCCCCTGAAAGTAAACAGTCATCAGTCTGCTTGCCTTGACCTGAAGTTTTTTCAAGAGCGGGTCATTTGACTATAATTATCAATGGCATAATTAGAAGAAGAATGACTCAAAGAGAAGAAAGAAAAGTGGCTTAAGTCAAAACTTTCTTCCGGCATGTCAGGGTGAGTAGGCACGATCATCAAGTTACGAGGCTATCTGACTTTCAAAGAAATGCTCATTAAACTCCGTAGGTACGATTCCTAGCCAAGTGTTATAGGCCTTCCCAATGATTAAGGGAAAAATGAACAAATGTATATAAATAATACGAGTGATCCACAGTAAAACCAGATTCATGAAATAATGAGGTGCTTTGTACTAAGTAAACACATTTAAAACAATCAAACACAAAAACCCATCTTTTCCATTCTGCTCACCCACACATTTCCAGGGCAAAGTAGGGGAGGGAAGGCAGGGAGGGCCAGGCCCAGCTCTCACCCAGCACAGAGGGGACCGCCTTGGGGTGCTCCAGCTTCCCGGGGCTGGCGTCGCTGGTCACGCGGCGCGTGCTGGTGCAGGATGGACTCATGCCCACACAGTCTGGGTAGTAGGCTGAGAGCAGGGGGGCGGCCACGCTGTCTTTCAGCAAAGGAGGTAAGATGAGCATGGAGTACCACCAATGGTTGGACACTTCCGACACTCTCTGCAAGGGGGCAGAGCAAGACAAACAGGGACAATGGCGGACAAGAAATGGACCTGCAGGGTCCACCAAGGACAGAGGGTTCTTGCCCTGTCATTCATCCTCATTCATCCCCAACCCTTCTCCTTTGCCTTCGCCCACTCCTCAGTCCTAGGCCAGAGTCCTACAAAGGCAGATTCAGAAACAAAGTCCCCTGAGGAGACCTGGAGAGAATGTTTCTTAGGCCGAGTTCCTTCAGATCTACAGCAAGAAGCTCTCTTCATTCCCCCGCAAAAAAACGCCACCAACGCAAGTCTTTTTTTTTTTCTGGCTGCATCTTGTGGCATGAGGGACCCTAGTGCCTTAACCAGGAATCAAAAGCATGCCCCTGCATTGGGAGCACAGAGTCTCAGCCACTGGACCACCAGGGATGCCCCAACATCAGATAAGTCTTAATGGTGCCTCCACTAACTCTCCTGGAAGCCTAGGTTTGTTGAAGTCTGACACGAGGAACTTCCTTCTGTTCAGGAATCATTTATCACCTGGCCCTTCCCCCTTTTAACTGAGGATCTAAAGATAATGGAAACTGCAAAATTCAGCAAAAAAAAGAAAAAAAATTATCTGAAGTAGCAGTCAAATATTACTGCTTTTTGCTAGAGGTTACTAAAAATTTTTTTCAGAGGGAAAAATACATGACAATCAGCAAAATAAGATGCTCCGTGTAGACTGAAGAAACTATCTTTGGTCTTAAAATACGTGATCATATTCCAGATTTTGAATTAACATATGGAGTCATTCGATCAAAGCAGCCTGGTGATGACTGTTGTGATAAAAATAAAATTTACCTGCTTCTAAAACAACACTGCCAGAAATCCTATACTAGGCAGTCTTTGCTAAACATGATCTTGAATGTATGCTTCAGGAAATTCTAGGAATCTAATAGAGGAGAATCCTGGGCTCCGGAACCCTCTCACGTTAGTTCTCCAGTCTCCAAGCAAATGCCACCTGCCATCAAACTGTGGTTTGTGAATTAAAGATGCATTATTTGCCCTGCAGATTTGAGAGTCCAAATCTCAGGCAAGCATTTTCTCAGCTTACTACAAGCCCCAACATCCCTCATAAATTATTCCCAGCTGCTTCACACATTTTTTTTCTTTTTTTGATGCAGACCTTTTTTTTTTTTTCACTTATTAAACCTGCTACAATATTGCTTGTGTTATATACCTTTTTTTTTTTTTTTGGCCATGAGGCATGTGAGATCTCAGCTCCCCAACCAGGGATTGAACCCCCACCTCCTACACTGGAAGGCAAAGTCTTAACCACTGGACCATCAGGAAAGTCCCTCACACACTCATTTTACTTGCCTGGCCCCTGATGGCTTTTCAGTTTGCAATCTTTGTCCTCAAGGCTTATTTTAGGTTTGGCTACCCTTGACCAGCCTGGACTGGACCAAAAAGAAGGAAAGTTCCATTTCATAAACCTGCCCCAGACTCTTTCTCAACTGAAGACAAAAATAAGTAACTGGCATATGAACATCCAGGGAAGACTCTTCTGAACTTTTTAAGGTTCTTATATCCCAAGAATATGGCCTCTGTCCTAAAGTTCAGATTCCTTGAGAGCACAATGGTCTGAACAGTAGGGGAAATATTCATAAAGTAATTTTTAAAACTGTATTTAAAGTTATTTTTTCCTTTCTTTCTATAACGTCATCTCGTTTACCCCGAATCCAGAAATTATTTGGGCCACTGCTTTACTGTAAAAATGCTTGAGGGTACAGCTATTTTTTTTTTTTTAATGTGGGTGTATGTGTGTGTAAGCTATTTATTTATTCTTTTTATGTGTGTGTCTCACACACCCCTTTATGTAATAGAACAGACCTGCCAGGTGTCATTTCGCCCTTTGCCTGAACATCAATCACAGTTCCTGAGTTTCGCATCTAGAAAAACTACAAATTAACAATCCTGAATCACTGTCACGCAGAATAACTCAGAAACTAATAATTAAAAAAAAAATCATCTTCTGAAATAGCCGTTGGATCTGGCTTATGTGGCAAAATCAGTCAGCTCAGGGAGCAAAGTTTCCTAAGACAAGCAACACGTGGCCAGGCTTTGCCAGCTGCTGCCCCTTCCACATCTGGGCAGAGACGGGACAAAGCAGTTACGCTGAGGTCAGAATAACACGAGAACCCTCTCACAGCTGAATCTGGGCCAAGACCATCAAATCATGGGCCTCTTGTTCGTTTCCTGGAACGATTCAAGTGGCGAGAAGGTCAGAAAGTCCCCCTTGGAAAACAAGTATAACAAGTCTGATCCTTGTAGGAAGGCATGGTGTCAGTTTCTGCCTTTTTATTTCCTTTAAACATAAAGCGATAAAATTTTAGTGTTTTTTTTTTTCAAGTTGGGTGAGGATCACTCATAACACCATTCCTGCTAGCATTTTTATCACATAGTTATCACGGGAGATTAAAAAGCCTTTGATCAGCAACCGAATAAAGGCACTCATAACACTGTTACTGTGCTTTACTTATTGCACTTATCGCTGAAGGTGTGATGCTGGCTAATCTGAAACATGCAGAAATACTCACTAGATCCTCTGGGAGGGAACAATGGTCTGAGGTCTCAGGCTGCAAAACAAGACAAAAAGTATTAATTAGGTTTAATTATAAAATATAGTCTTTTTTTTTTTAAGAGTCTTTAATGTGGACCATTTTTAAAGTCTTTATTGAATGTGTTATACTATTGCTTCTGGGTTTTTTGGCCCCAAGGCATGTGGGACATTAGATCCCTGACCAGCGCTCGAATGTATACCCCCTGCACTGAAGGTGAAGTCTTAACGACTGGACCTCCCGGGAAGTCCCTAAAATACAGTCCTAAGTGTCAGTTTACCTTTAATAAGATATCTCTTTTCATCAATTAGACTGGAAAAGAGAAAGTGTAATAAAACACCCACATGAGTGAGGGTGCGAGGAAGACAGCTCCTCTTGAAAGGACGTCCTCGCTGGCAACCTATAACAATGTGTAATAATTCTGGAGAAGAATCTGACAAAATATGAAACCTTTAAATGCATGATAATTTGGCATTATCTTGTATAACTGAAGATGTACATACTATGATCAGTTCCACATCCACAAATTCAGTCAGCCTTGGATTAAAAAATACTCCAAAAAATTGCAGAAAGTTCCACAAAGTAAAATCTGAATTTGCCATGCACCAGCAACTATTTATATAGAACTTACATTATATGAAGTATTAAAAGTATTCTAAAGATGAACTAAAGTATACGAGAGGATGTGTGTAGGTTATACGCAATACTATGCCATGTTAGACAAAGGACTTCAGCATCTTCAGATTTTGATACCTGCAGGGTCCCGGAATCAAGCCCTGCAGATATGACTGCATGATGCCCAACAATTCTAGTCTTGCTATACAGACATATCTCAGAGACATTGTGGGCTCAGTTTGAGACCAACCATTGCAATAAAGCAAGCATCACAATAGAAGTGACTCAAAAGAATTTTTTGGTTTCCCAGTGCATATAAAAGTTATGTTTATACTATACTATAGTCTATTAAGTGTGCAATAGCTTAAAAAAAGAAACCTGCACACACTTTAATTAAAAAATACCTCTGGTCCAGTGGTTAAGAATCCACCTGCCAATGCAGGGGACAGGGGTTTGATCCCTGGTCAGGGAAGATCCCACATGCCGTGGGGCAACTAAGCCAGTGTGCGAAAACTACAGAGTCCAAGTGCCCCCGAGTCCTTGTGCCAAAATGAAGATTCAGCACAGCCAAAAATAAATAAATACATAAAATAAAAATACTTTATTGCTAAAAATGCTAACCATCACCTGACAATACAGACTTGTCACAAAGCTTCAATTCGTGAAAAATTTGTATCTGTGAAGCGCAAACAAGCGAAGTGCAATAGAACAAGGCATGCCTGCATTTTCTAGAGAGACGCTCGTCCACGTGCACCAAGAAAAGGATTAGAAAATTCTTGAAGAAGCATAGTTTGTAAGAGAGAAAAGCTAAGCACAAGCCAGAAGTCCATCAAGAGCAGCAGGCCGAAACAAACTGTACTACAGTCAAACAACGGCACAGCAATGAGAGTAAACTGTATGGATGCACCTTCCAAACGTCACGGTGAGTTGAAAGAAGCCATACCCAGAACATGCATGCTGTATTACGCCATTTGCATAAAGTTCAAAAGGAAGCAACATCCACAGTAAGTTGGAAGGGTAAGTAGGGACCTATAGCCATACCACCCTGAAAGCGCCTGTCCTCTCTGATCTCAGAAGCTAAGCAGGGTCAGGCTGGTTAGTGTTTGGATGTGGGAGAAGAGGAAGTAAGTAGTTACTCTGGGCAGGGGAAAGGGATGGACTCTTTGAGTGAAAGGCGGTGCAAGGGTGCTTCTGAGAGGCTGGTCAATTTCTTAACTGTTCAGTTCAGTTGCTCAGTCGTGTCCGACTCTTTGTGACCCCATGGACTGCAGCACGCCAGGCTTCCCTGTCCATCCCCAACTCCTGGAGCTTGCTCAAACTCATGTCCATTGAGTTGGTGATGCCATCCAACCATCTCATCCTCTGTCATCCCCTTCTCCTCCTGCCTTCAATCTTTCCCAGCATCAGGGTCTTTTCCAGTGAGTCAGTTCTTTGCATCAGGTGGCCAAAGTACTGGAAGCATCAGTCCTTGCAATGAATATTCAGGGTTGATTCTTTTCAGACTGACTGGTTTGATTTCCTTGCTGTCCAAGGGACTCTCAAGAGTCTTCTCCAACACCACAGTTCAAAAGTATCAATCCTTTGGCACTCAGCTTTCTTTACTGGGACCTGGCTAAATGTGGACTCTGAAAATTCACTGAACTATGGCACTTTGACTTGTGCAGTTTCTGTTTGTATATTTCAATTTAAAAAGTTACCTATATAAACTGAAGACTGGCATACCATATGGTCTGGGAAATCTAGCCCTTGGAATATATTCCAGAGAAACTCTCTGCACGTGTGCACTAGGTAAACTGGAACAGGAAATGGCAACCCACTCCAATATCCTTGATGGAAAATTCCATGGACAGAGGAGCCTGGTGGGCTACAGTCCATGGGGTCGCAAAGAGCCGGATATGACTGAGCACGGCACTAGGAGAGACGTGAAAGAACATGACACTCCCAAACTAGAAACAACCTTCACACACCTATGAGCAAGGGAACAGACACGCTATGGTAGATTCCCACAGTGCAAAATTACACAGCAGGGACAATTAACCACTCAGAGCTGTAGGCATCAGCATGGAGGCAACCCAAAAACCTCAGTGTTAAGGAAAAGAAGAAAGCTGCCGAAGAAGGCAAACAACAGGGTACAATTTCCAACCAACGTAAAATATGCAGAACTTCACATGTTATTTAGGGTTTCATACATATGTATCAACTCAAAAACAAAAAGCAGAGGAATAATAAATACGAAATTTGAAATACGGCTTGCTCTTGCAGGAGAGGCAGAGGAAGATAACCACTGAGGGGCACCCAGGGGGTTACAGAGGCATTGGTCACGCTCTGTTTCTAAAACTAGGGGTGAGTGTTCAACTTCATCCTTTATTCCTTACACACAAATTATAAATCCTCTTGTGGGTCTAAGAATTATTTCAAATTAAAACAGCTTGATAGGACTTCCCTGGTGGCACAGAATATAAGAATCTGCCTGCCAATGCAGGGGACACAGGTTCCGTCCCTGAGCTGGGATGATCCCATACGTCTCGGAGCAGCTAAGCCCGGACGCCATGGCTACTGAGTCAGAATCCTAGAGCTCACGAGCCACAACCACTAAGCCCGCAGGCTGCAACTACTGGAGCCCGTGAGCCTAAGCCTGTGTCTGCAACAAGAGAAGGCACTGAAGCGAGAGGCCCTCACGCTGCAATGAAGAGTAGCCCCCGCTCGCCACAACTACAGACAGCCTGCGCACAGCAAGGAAGACCCAGGCCACCCAAAAATAAAAATACGTAAATAAAACCTGCACAGGCATGAAGCTATTCACTACAGCGCACTCACTGACGATAAACGTTTAAATGTCACCTAAATGCCCTTCGACCACGGCAAATTCATCACGATAAATCCATTCAGCGGACTACGTATTATACAGTCTTTACAGGGAAAGAGATCTCTCTGCACTGAGATGGAAGCATCTTCAAGATACATTAAATGACAAACAGTGAGCTCCAAACAGTGTGTGTTGTTTGCTACCATTCTTTTTAATGTTGTTTTACAAATAAACCTTTCCAGACTTTGGTCCTTGACAGAAGACCAAGCTGAAAACCAAAGGGCCTCTGAGTCAATAAACACCATTTAAATAAATATTTCAAAAGTTGAGGTTAATAGATGGTAATCAATCAGAATGGAGCTAGAGGGTCTCAAGGGAGGATTTCTTGGGCAGAGGGGACTTAAAAGATATGATATCATCCTTAGAGGCTATGATTGGCTATGATCACTCTGAGCTATACGTCTTTAAATCTTTAAAAAGTAGTTTAGATATTTGTTTCCAGTGCTTTAAAAAAAATGTGCCTACCATAAATACATAATGAGAGCATAAAGAAAGTTCTAGTAGGATAAATGAATCATTAAGAGTTGTTATCTATTACAGTGGGAAGAAAGAGATGGTTTAAAGGGGACTTCCATTTTTCATTTACAGATTATGTGTGTGCATGTACTTACATATGCACACATATGTTCAATTTGCTTTTTTAAACTTGAGATTATATTCATGTAATGCTTATGTAAAATTTAAAACTATAGAAAACAGAACTCCTAAATAGTCATACCATTTTTCTCACCAGTTTACTTTGCAAAATCTTCCAAATATGTTAATAATTATGAGTTACTTCAATAATATTTGTATCTTAAATCCCAGGCTTTGAAAAACTTGATCGTAAACATCATAAAGCTTTTCAAATGTTTCTCATTCATTCTTTAAAGAAGAATTTGAACAAGAAAATATTTTGCTGGTGATAACTGCATATCTGTGAATATATTAATACCACAAACCACTGAATTATATACTTTAAGAGGGAGAATTTTGTGAATTAAGTCAAAATTTTCAGAAAGGAAAAGCATCTTGCACCTGAGATTACAATTCCGAATACTCTTTAATGTACTGATAAAACAAGACATATTCTATGGATGAATGCTTTAACACTTTGAAGCAATTAGCACATTTTTAAACGCTAAGCAATTGTCAAATCTCCAAAGAGGCAGAATATACCAATTAAGAAAGACTGCTAACAGCCCAAACATATTGTTGTTGTCGTTCAGTCGCTAAGTCGTGTCCGACTGTTTGCAACCCCATGAACTGCAGCATGCCAGGCTTCTCTGTCCTTCACTATCTCTGTGTTTGCTCAAACTCCTGTCTATTGAGCCCAAATATATTCATCCTTTTCTCTTTACTAACAGGATCCTAATTTCTATGCTGTTATGAACGATTTCCCTCCAATTATAAAATATAAAACATGCAACAGTTATGGAATATCTTCTTCCTTTGTCCCCACTGTTGTTCAGACTAGCTGTGAGATCCTGTCCTGGCCAAAGAGCTATAAATAGAAATCTACTGTTGGAACTTCCAGGAAAGCTCCTGGTTTCCCAGTAAAAGGAGGAGAGACTTGGCTTACGATACTCCAGCCTTTCCCATCTTTTCTGCTTTGAACTTGGAATGATGGGTGATGGTGCAATAATGATCTTGTGGGAGAGCTGGAAACTAGAAGGAGAATTCCCTGGGCAACTATACCAACTCTGGACTGCCTGCTTCTAAACTGTTTATAATGAGAGAAAAAGAAAAGCCTTAATTGTTAAGCTATTATAGTGCAGGTTCTCTTTATACATGGGACAGTACCATCCTGATACAATCACCAATACAATAAAGGAAAAATATACGTCATTACTACCAGCTGACAACTAAAATAACCCATCAATTAATTCAAACAGAAAACCAAAGACATCATACCTTAGCAGCAGTATTTGGTTTCATACCGCATCGGTAGGTCTTTGCTATCTGGGGAGTCAGCTGGATCTCCTTGGTAAGCTGCCTCCATTTCCTACACTCAGGTTTTGTACATTGAACCTAGATGGAAAGTAAGAAGTCAAGGTCAATGAGTTAGCGCCTCTTGAGTGAGCATTTCTTCTCTCTTCCTTTGCCATCTCCTCCACATGATTTGGGTTAACAAGTGTTCAGCATCAAATGCATGAGGTTAGGTGAAAGAAGCCAAATGTAAAAGGTCACACACTGCCTGATTTCTTTATAAAAAGCATCCAAAATGGTAAATTCAGAAAGACAGAAAGCAGATCAGGGGTTGCCAGGGGGTAGGGGTAGGGAGGAATGGGAGGTAACGGCTGAATGGGCACAAATCTCCTTTGTGGATGATGAAACGTTCTGGAATTGGATATTGGTGGTGATTGGACCACACTGTGAATGTACTGAATGCTGAGTTGTACATTTTAAAAGGGTTAATTAAAAAACCTTTTTAAACTTACTCTGTAATTGGAGGATAACTGCTTTACAATGTGTTGGTTTCCGAAGTACAACAATGCAAATCAGTCATAAGTGTGTGTGTGTTCTTTCCTCTTGAGTCTCCCTTGTGAATTTTTTGTGATTTTAAAGTTATGTAAATCTCACTTCAATTAAGAAAAATTTTAAGGTATGCATAGAATAGCTCAAATTACCTATAACATTAAATAAATTAGCAAATAATTTATTGAATGATGGTATATTTATATTATATATACAATCACCAAAGCGTGTTTTCAAAGAATGGCTAAATAGAAAAAATAAAGTTAATTTAAAAAAACCTAAAAGCTACTAAAAACTTACATGCAAAGTATGATTCTAAACCAAATTAGGATTTGCATACTAAGTGTGAAATTGTGTTTAAATAAACACAGAAAAACATGAACAAAGAAGAGAGATATGGACCAAACTTAGCAATGGCTATCAACAGCTGGTAATGAGTCTTTAGTTTCTTCTTTATGCTACAGGTCAAGTTAGGTGATTTTTCCACAAAAATAAAAAAGTGACTGGCTTTCATAGTTACAGAAAGAATAAATGTAACTAAAGAAAACTTTCCTAAAAATTGGAATTTTCATCCATTCCTCTTGCATTTAGTGCTATAAATGCTTTTTCTGTTTAGTTGCTCAGTTGTGTCCAACTCTTTGCTACCTCATGGACTGTAGCCTGCCAGGCTCCTCTGTCCATGAGATTACCCAGGCAAGAATGACTGGAGTGAGTTGTCATTTCCTTCTCCAGGGGATCTTCCTGACCCACGGATCAAACTCCCATTTCCTGCTTGGCAGGTGGATTCTTTACCCTGGAGCTACCAGGGAAGCCCTATAAATGCTTCACAAAATCATACAGTTTTATCTTTTTTACCCAGTAGGGGAGCTGCTGGTCTGCCATGAAAGCTTTGGGACTAGGTTCAGTTTTTCCATTGCTTGTCCATATTTTTTTCCACGTAGTATATTTGTCATATCCATCCTTATGGCTGAAAAACAATAAAAATAAATATATCAAACAATAAGCTATTGAGGTTTTCAAAACAGGAGGCAGATAGAAATCTTATGTGAAGGACTTAACTAGCCACATTATAAGGGGGGAGGGGTAAGTTATCATAGCATGCACAGAACAGGTTGCATTTTTAGTATCTAAAACTATCAAGAAGGGATGGTTACCTGTCTGTCCAGCACCCTCTAGCTGTCAGCATCCCCCACAAAATCTTTTCATTCCTGCCCCTTTGCACTGGCATAGAAGAGCAAAGCAGCGCCTTAATTTTTCAGAATTTGTGAACTACAGAGAACAATTGTCTCATGGCAGATACTTTCTGAGCCCTGAGTGTGCACACACAAGCATACACACATGCAAACTATAGCATCAAAGTTCTGGAACACCTGTAGTCAGTTCAGGTATGGATGAAACAGTGAAATAATTCAGTAACTCCGGGGAGGGGAGTGCTCAGACTTAACCATCTGACCCTCACCACTGCCCACGCCACCATCCCTTCCACCCCCAAAACTTCCAACAATCATCAGAACAAACCTTCTGTAGTAATGGTCAAAGCATTCATTACAGAAATGCTCCCCACAGGAGAGGTGATACCATCGGGATGTGTAGCCATTCTTGGCACATCTGAAAACAGCAAAAACAGATAGATTCGGTAACAAATAAACATGTCTTGCTTTTTCTGTTAACATTTATCAAACACCTCTTATGAGCCCATTTTGCCTTACCTTCACTTAGAATCCTAATGACTGGATATTACAACAGAAGAAATGGCTGACTGACACAGAACAATGCATGGGGAGGGCACAGGGACTTACATCTGCAGTACCCAGCTGCCTGCTCATCAAAAGGCCCTGGGACTTAGTTTTATCAGGACTCCGTGGAGTGATGATATGGTTTTAGGACATGAAAGAAGGGATGGCAGCGGGCTTGCCGCATGTGTGTGAAGGAGGGAAGTGTGGTCTCTAGCAGCAACATCTGGCCAGCTGGGATCGGACCATCCCGTGGGCAATCTGGCAAATAAAACCTGCCACACAGCCAATAATGTAGCAAAAGAACGAACTATAAAGCCACTATGAACACTAACACCACCACTTCTTTGTGATTTAAAAAAAAGAAAGAATTTGTTTTCCAGGTTTCATTGAATCTTAACTGAAGATTTCTTTCCATTGGAAGTAAAAGGTCATGCTTGGATCATCCCAACAAAATGGCAAGAGTGCAATTAGCGACGTAGTTTGAATGAACCCTGTATGTATCTTTGGAGGCAGAGGTATGCTGTAAGAGGGAGAAAAGCAGCCCAGAGAAATAAGCAAACACTGGTCTCTGTAGGAAGCTCAAGGTTCTCCCTACTCCCCCCTTACCTCTTACCCCATCCCATCCTCAAACTATCCTCCCATTCCCAACCTCCAGAGGTACAACTATGGGGAATGCAATGTGAGCACAGGGGGTTGGTCACTGTGCAGAGCTGATACAGGCTAGTCTAATGGGGGAGTGAGTAGAGGGGTATGATGTGTACAAAATGTACCAGCGATGTCTCTACTGCAGGATAGCAGTATCTCTATGTATCTTTAGGAAGACTATCTTTGAGGATGAACGCGCTCATTGGCAGGAAGGTGAGGCCAAGACACGCCATCTAAAACAGACCTTTCAGAAGTACTTGCAAAGCACACCGGACATGTGGCTGTACAGCCTGCTTTTTCACATTTCCTGTACTTCTTCTCTGACCCACCATCTTCATCCTCATCTGTCGTCTCCGTGGCCTTTTTCTTTGCCTGAGAAAGAACCAGCTGAGGTTAAGATCAACACTGGCATGGCCCAGGGTGGAGGTGGTGGGAGGTTTACTCCTGAAATCACTTCCACGTTAGAAGTTCTAAGTGTGAAGATCAACAGCATCCTGGCAGAGGGGTAGGGACTGACGATAACAGCAATTTCCTTGAGACTGCATTGTGTAAACAATTCACTAATCTGCTAGAAATCTGGAACCACCACTTCGAAAACAGGTCTCTAAGTAGAGACCGAAAATGCATACTAGCTTCTTTTAGGAAAAAGCTGTTTCAACTCTACTTCAATACTGATTATCTGACCCAGATAATCTAACCAATAAAAAATTAAAAAGAAATTTTTTTAGGCCGTATCATAAAAAATGAAAGCCACTTTCAAATTAAGATTGTTCTCTTTGCTTAGAGAAGTTCTATCCTCTCAGTATTGTAGATTTAAAAACTACAATAAAAATCTGTAGACAAATTCTAGAGAAAGAATTACATCATTCAATATTTTCCTTAAAAAAAAAAATGGCCCTACAAGAAAGATGGCAGCAAGTAAGCCATCAACAGCACCCAACTAACTCTGAATGCCTATGAATGATATCAAGCCAAGCATGATCTGGCCCCAGCTCACATCCTGGAGGCAACCACACAGCTGAACACCTTGTGCTGTTTCACAGCAATGCCTTTATCTCCGCCAGATAAGCTTTTTTCCCTACATTCTATCACTTTATCACACTGGAAATCCCAAGGTGAATTTTTCCACTAGACTGCAAGTCCCTTGAGGGCTGGAATTCTACTCTTTCATCTCTAATTCTTCAGTCCCAATCACAATAAGTCCGTTGGCTCAAAACAGGGTCAATGAATGAAGAAATAAGCGATACCTGCCTACCGGAACTCCTCAAAGGAAGGCTATCTGGAGAATGATCAAAAGATGCTTTTTTCTTTGTTCTCCCCCGTGAGGTCGCCATTGTATCAGAAAATCTGTCAAGAAAAAGAAAAAACAGAAAATATTAAATAAGAGCATCTGCTAATACTTTCAACACTCTGGAGTCAAGTTATTAAGTAGTTTTGGTGGTAAGAGTGCATGCCCTACAGTTAGATGGCCTGAGTGTGAAACCACTGCTTTCAAGTTATTTAAGCTAAGACTAAGCCTCAGTGTTCTCATATATAAAATGGGCACAACTAGTGTGTACCCTAGTATTGTTGTGAGGATTAAGTAAAATAATTAATTGAAAGCACCAGGCCTAGTGTAAGTACGCAATAAATGTTACCCATTAGTAGTATATATATTTTACATATATACAGAAATGAAGGACCTATAAACAAAAGACACTGTTTATAAAATTCAATGAATAAAAACATCTTATTTTTGTTTATGTTCCTCTCTTTCTCACTATGTCTTAGTTCCCAAATTTTGATCTATTTTACTTTAAAAGGTACACAGGCTTCCCTCGTAGCTCAGTTGGAAAAGAATCTGCCTGCAGTGCAGGAGACCTCGGTTTGATTCCTGGATTGGGAAGATCCCCTGGAAAAGGAAATGGCAACCCACTCCAGTATTCTTGCCTGGAAAGTCCCATGGAAAGAGGACCCTGTAGGCAGGCCACAGTCCATGGGGTGGCAAGAGCTGGACACAACTTAGCGACGAAACCACCAACCACCACCATAATTTAAAAAGAAAAAGCATTCATTTCTTCTCAGTAAAACCCAACAAATAAATCTCAGGCACACTATCTGGTCGCTATTGAATACAGGAATCTGGGTTAGACAGTCACTGGACAAACTGAGTTCTCAAACTAGTTTAATCACAGCACAGTTAAAACATTAAGAATCAAAAGTCTACGCAAAAAAAAAAATAATGCATAAATCCACGAATGATCAAGACTTGTCATACTACCATTTTTTTCAATTAACTTAAATAAGGAATGAAAAATGCTTAGCATAACTAAGTACTCGCTAGTATATGGATCCTACAGTTATCAGACATCTCCTTCCCTGGTCCATATTTACTCCACACACATACTCACAATAGCATGAGAAATAAATAGGACATACCTACAGATAAGGAATTGAAAGTAGAATTTGAAAGTGGAGAAGTGTTGTTAAGATACAAGTCCCACATATATGATCTTAATCTTGGGGAAAAGCTTTGAAGGGCTTGTAATCCTATTGCTTCACTACATAAACTGTGATCCTACTGTTTACACCAGGGCTTCCCTGGTGGCTGAGAGGTTAAAGCATCTGCCCGCAATGCGGGAGACCCGGGTTCGATCTCTGGATCAGGGAAGATCCCCTGGAAAAGGAAATGGCAACCCACTCCAGTATTCTTGCCTGGAGAAGCCCATGGACGGAGGAGCCTGGTAGGCCACAGTCCACGGGGTCTCAAAGAGTCAGACACGACTGAGCGACTTCACTTTCACTATTTACATGAACATTTGTAAGTTATGGATTTATGAACATCACATGTAAAAACTTTCAATCTGCCATCTACATCAACTTTGAGAAATCTTGATACCAATGTTATGGGTGGTTCTTCTTTGACTCAGTCTTCACTATCTCAAAATCATTATGTTAATATAGGAACAAATATACTGTATACATATTCTGAAATTCATTACAGCTCTTAGCCATTTAAAAAAATTGCCATTAGTCCTACAGCACTCATCATGTAGCTGGATAAAGCACTGCTGCTGCTGCTGCTGCTAAGTCGCCTCAGTCGTGTCCGACTATGTGTGATCCCAGAGACAGCAGCCCACCAGGCTCCCCTGTCCCTGGGATTCTTCAGGCAAGAACACTGGAGTGGGTTGCCATTTCCTTCTCCAATGCATGAAACTGAAAAGTGAAAGTGAAGTCGCTCAGTCGTGTCCAACCCTCAGCGACCCCATGGACTGCAGCCTACCAGGCTCCTCCGCCCATGGGATTTTCCAGGCAAGAGTACTGGAGTGGGTACCATTGCCTTCTCTGGGATAAAGCACTAAGTGGTTTTAGAAGTACTACAGTCTACCTTAATTCTTATACCCTAAGAAGGGCTTCTGGCTCACATTTTCAAAATAATTTACAATCTCTTTACATAAAACTTATAACCTACATTATTCATAAAATGAACCACAAATAAAGCATATGTAAACGTGTACACTGTATATGTTAAGTATTGCAGCAAAAATATTTGCGTCTAATGTGCGGTTTAGGAATGCAAATAAAATCAGTTCAAGCAACATCTGACCATGTTACTTGGGAATGCAAGCACTCTCAAAGGAAAGCATAATTTCTGGAAATTTCATCAAACATTTTAACCCAACTGTATACTGAAAAACATATTTTTGATTGCAAAAGAATGATGTAATCCAAGAAATGGTTAAGAGGAAATGAAAACATTAGCTATGAAAGCCGTTAAGAAATCTGTGTGGTCTGGGAAAAATATGATTGAAGATTTTCAGAGTAGTACATTTTCACCTTTAATTATACCATTAACAGTTATGTACCTTCATTCTTTTTTGACACTGTAATTTCTTTATTTTCACTGTTGCTGGGTTCTTGGGGCCTCAAATGGAGGAAAAAATTTTAAATTGGGAGGACTACAGTTACTTATGCTTTTAAATATAATCTTAGAAATACTGACCAAGTGTTAGTTAAACAAATTAGTATACTGGAAGTGCTTTCCCGCTTTTCCCTCAAATTAATAAACACACCTAACTTTAAATATAATCAATTTGTTTCAGGTTCAGTATGACCTTATAAGCATAGTTCTCCCTAATTTTAAGTTCATAGCTTTGGTTTTCTCTTAATATGACAAAAAAAAAAAGGAAAAAATGGTTGGGGGGGTACCCAAATATGTGTGAATATATCAATGTCTAGATTTCTAGTTTAGTAAGTTCCAAGATTTTTTCAGAAGTAACTTATTCAAAAAACTGAATAAAAAAAAACCCACACAGAATCCATAAAAATATGAATTAAAGGACTCCAGGTTGAAATAAAAACGTATAGTGGCATTAACATAATTTTTCGAAACTGGACAAACTACTAGGAACTTTTCCAGAGACAACAGGGGCAAAAATTTCCCTTCGGGCCACTTAAAACTGCACCCACAAGAATCAACTTTCAGACATATGGATCCAGTTCAATTGCCCGAATGCTTTGTTTAGGACTTTCTCTGCACGGAGTATAATTAATTATTGATGGTCATTTTCTCCTGTACCTCCTGAAGAAAACCTTCTCTCCCACTCACCTTTCTTCCACTAAAGTCGGTTTAAAAAAAAAAAAACCACCAACCAACCAAAGTGTAAAAGCCTTGAGCTGTGTGTGCACTGGTGGAGTGACCGATCCTCCAAACGAAGTGGTGTGGACGCCTGCACGCTCTCCCGAAGGAAGGCCTAGCCTCCATCTGGCTAGGTTCCAGGTCACAGAACCCCCAACTCGCTACAGCTGGGCCTGTCTCTTCCTTCCTCTTTCACCTGCCAGCTGCTGGGCTGTTGACTAACAGCTACTGAAATCGGGCCGCCCCCTCTGGGTCCCGGGTCCCGGAGGAGTCACCCCAGCAACCTGGCAATGCCGATAGAGTCTTAATGCGTGGTCCCCGCGCTGCAGTCCAGCTAACAGCACCTGCGAGGCCGTACCGGCTTCTCGCCGCCACGCTCTCAAAGCTGGGAGGCAAGCGACCGAGTTCCAGCCCCCGGACGGTGGGTGCCCCCTTCCTCGCAGCAGCCTCTCCCCGGGTGACAGGGCTCTGACAGCCCCCAGGAGGGAGCCCCCAAAGGCTCCCTGTGCCACGGGCAGCCGCCTCGCTTTCCGAAAAGCTCTCTCGACTCCTCCGAAGTCGAAGCCGCAGCCTCCCCAGGCTCACCTTTGCGCTGGAGGCGTGCAAGGAGTCTCGGGGAGACGGCACCCCTGTACAGAAAGCAAACATTGTGAGGAGGTGGATTAACCCGCAACACCGCGAGGAATCCGGGAAGCCGGTCGCTCCAACACCCCAGGCCAGGAATCCACCCCCTCCCCAATTCCTCGGGCTGGGACCCTCCCCCGCACCCCTCGCCCCTTTCCAACCCGAGGACGGAGGTAGAGCCCCGAGGGACCAGTCCACCTCCCACCCAGGCGAGGAGAGCGGCTCAGGGGCAGGGGAGCTTGCACCCCGGCCAGGTTGCTTTGTGCAGAGCTGTCACCAGAAATCCGCCGCTGCCCCCACGCCCGCCCCCGGAGCCGCGCGTCCTCCCCGCCCCCCCCACCTCGGAGCACAGGCGAGACCGAGCGCGCCGCCCCGGGCTGCGGGCGCCTCTCCGGAGCCGCGCGCTGCGCGCACAGGACAGCAGGATCCGCGCCGCGAGCCGCAGCCTCAACTCGGCCGCTGCCGCCGCCGCCGCTTCCGCCCCTGTCACGACGTGACCCGTGGTGGGAGGAGCCGGCGGGACCGGGGAGGAGCCGGGTCCCCGCCTTCGCCTCCGCCGCGCGGCTCGCCCCGCCCTGGCCATTTCCGCCGCTGCGCAAAGCCCGGGCGCCTGGGGAGGCGGGGCGGGGTTTGTGCGCCGCGAGAGGGGCGGGCCCGGGGGCGGAGCTGAGTCGGGGGCGCGGGTCCCCAGCCGGTGCGGCCCCTGGGGCAGCGCCAGAGTCAGCGGCCGGCGGGCGGACAGCGCACGAGGTAGGGGCCGCTGGGCGCGGAGGAGGGTGCGGTGACCAACGGGCACTTTGCGAGTGTGAGTGTGTGATCGGAATCGGGAACGGGGCACCCCACGGTGTGCGCACCGCCCGGCAATCCGCGCCCTGAAATGGACTCAAGGAGCGCAGTGTTCTGAGTCCCTGATTAAAGTGACCTCCAAATCACTGTCGGGCATGGTTGATTTTAAGAAAAGAGAAGTACTTGCCAGAATAACGAGTGATGCGCTGGGGGCGGGGAAGTGGGAGAAATGGGGTGTTGTAAATATCCTGTCTTGCTCCATGGTAAATGCATAGGTGTATGCATATGTAATAGGAAATCACTGAGCCACACTCTAAAAATTTGTGCCCTTGAGTTTAAAATCTTCAATTTTAAATTTACTTCAGTTTTCTAAATTCTACAATTTACCAAAATTTTTAAAATAAATTTACTGAATTTTACTAATTTTAATTTAGGAAAATTTAACTTCAATTTACTAAATTTTCAGTTTGCTAAAAATTTTAAAATAAATTTAAAGCAGAAACATGGTTTTATCAAAAAGGTGAGGAGGAAACCAGACTTGGGAGAAGACCCAAGGAGATTTGTGCACATCTGCTATTTCTGTGTATGGGTAAGAATGATTATGAAATTAGCCTGTCCTGGTTCTTATAATTTTGCACTTTTATCTTGTTATAGAAGGAAATTTTTTCTTTCTCCAGAAAGGGATGTGGACAAGTTAAGTACGTGTTGAGAAGCTATGAGAACGGCTAAGAAATGACTAAATTATATTCATGATACCAAGTCTTTGTGAGAGGAATATGTGTGTTAAGTTGCTTCAGTTGTATCTGACTCTTTGAGACCCCGTGGACTGTAGCTCACCAGGCTCCTCTGTCCATGGGATTCTCCAGGCAGGAATACTGGAGTGGATCACCATTTCCTTCTCCAGGGGATCCTCCTGACCCAGGGATTGAGCCCAGGTCTCTTAGGTCTTCTGCACTGGCAGGCAGGCTCTTTACCACTAGCGCCAGCTGGGAGGAGAGGTGGTTGTTGTTAGTCACTCAGTCCAGTCGGAGCTAAACTATTCCAGGCTGCCCTTGTGCTTAGTTGCTCAGTCATGTCCAACTCCTACAACCCCACAGACTCGAGCCTGCCAAGCTCCTCTGTCCATGGGATTCTCCAGGCAGGAAGACTCAAGTGGGTGGCCATTTCCTTCTCCGGAGGATCTTCCTAACCCAGGGATAGAACCGTGGTCTCCTGCATTGCAGGCAGATTCAAAGAGAATATTGCTTTTGTCAGTCAGATTCTTTACCGACTGAGCTAGAAGGGCCCAATAGGTTGGCCTTGTTCCATGATAAAATGCTTCCCTTTTAGAGAACTGTTTTAATCAGGCTCAAGTTCAGGTGTCAAAATTTGTGGCTGAAAATGGAAATGGGAAAACTACAACTCGCTTTTCTGTACACAATATAGTCAGATACTCCTCTCACCTCTCAGAAGACTCAAGGATCACCTCCTGACATGTCAGGGCCTTTCAAAAAGCCATTTGTTAACAAATGTTGGCTGGAAAGTGATTTGTGTTAATTCCAAGGGAGGTGCCTTCTCCGTTTAATCCTAAGCACACTGAAGCCCAATTTGTCATAAAGGGAACTTTTTCTTGAATAACTTCTTTTCCGTGATGTTTGCTGTTCTCACAGATGAATCATTAAATTAACTCCACTAAGATTAGCCTGCTAGTGTAATCCAAACCAAATTAGTTTCACTAATGATTCAAAGGGTACGTTAGAACTATTGTGTTGTATTGTCCTTATGTAACAAATTTCATATTGAAAAGACAGACATTTTCCACATACCTTCAGGTAGATTTGCAGTTATGCTCACATGTCTTTTTTCCTTAGTTCTCTTTGTAAAGGAAAAAAAATTAGGAACAAAGAGTATTGCTCATCATCCAGTTATACTAAGGGTTAAATTGAAACCCCCTGCAGAGAGTGATATTTATTCACCAAGTGTTTCAGGACTTCAGGAAGGAAAATAAGAGTGAGGCATTATGTGTTTTGGATCAATGGCCCCTAGATAGCATGCTTCAGGGAGAATTATACAGTGGTCCCAGATTCCTGCAACTTTTTGTACACAGAAATCACTAAAATCATTAACTTGAAGTATCTGTTCTTTGTGATTAGCAGTAATCTTTTACCAAGATGTGTGCTAGACTATGGGCTTCCCCAGTAGCTCAGCGGTAAAGAATCTGCCTGCGACACAGGAGCCACAGGAGACGCAGGTTCAATCTCTGAGTGGGGAAGATCCCTGAAGGAGGGCATGGCAACCCTCTCCAGTATTCTGGAGAATCCCCCTGGATAGAGGAGCCTGGCGGGCTACTGTCCATAGGGTCACAAAGAGTCAGGCACGACTGAAGTGACTTAGCATGCATACGCACGCTAGGCTACATATTTTTCCTAGTTAAAAAAAAAAAAAAAAGATCTTATGTATACAGAACATACATATTAGGAGCATTTTCCCGGAGCTATGCTCTGAAAGGCCGTGCCCCTGAAAGACTCTCTCCTAGGCTATTGTCCTCAGTGAGGTCCCCAAATAAAATTGAAACTCATAACTCTTAGGTTGTGTGTTTTTCTTTAGATCAACACCTTTGTATGCATTTTCCATTCAAAAAAAAGTTTAAGAAAATTATTTGAAAATGCAGACTTGTGGGATAGAGGTGGGATACTGAATCCATGCATCTGCTTTTATTCCTTCCTGAAACTCCACCAAAACAACAACAGGATTTTTAAAGGCATAAAGGAAGGACAGAAGAGAAGAATAAAATTTCTAAATCAAGAAAGCAGATGGACAAGTGGTGAAGGATTTTGCAGACTGAAGAAAGCTAAATTCTAAACCAGCAATGGGGAAGCCAATGAGCAATCCTCTTGTAGTGTAGAATTGCCCAGTGCTCCCAAGTTAGCAGCACCAGGTATCTCTGGGAAGTGGAAGGGTCTGGTCTAAATTAAGGCAATTGTTTGAAATTTTGATTCCTGAAAAGCTAAGTTCCTGATCCCTTCCCCAACTTCCTGCTCCTCTCGGCATCAGCAGATGTTTCGGGGTTTATTCCCTGGAGAGGGTGCAGTCTTTGGACTGGGAAGATACAGTTCACAGCTGGGGATGGGAGTACCATACTGAAAGTACAGAAATTAACTGAACACAAGCAAATGAATGCTGGCACCTTCTTCCGTTTTTATCCTTTTCTCATGGGCGGAGGAGCCTGGTAGGCTACAGTCCATGGGGTTGCGAAGAGTCAGACACAACTGAGCGACTTCACTTTCACTTTTCACTTTCATGCGTTGGAGAAGGAAATGGCAACCCACTCCAGTGTTCTTGCCTGGAGAATCCCAGGGACGGGAGAGCCTGGTGGGCTGCCGTCTATAGGGTCGCACAGAGTCGGACACGACTGAAGCGACTTAGCAGCAGCAGCAGCAGCATGTGAGTATAGAATCACGGTCCCAAGGACTCAAGCTTTCAACAGGAATTAGAAGGTCCATTTATGGAAAGTCTTAAGTCCAAAAAAATAAAGATCATGACATCTAAGTTTCCAAATGATATCTGCTCACATCATTCTACAGTAAAGCTTAGAGTCAGTAAGCTCCATCCACAAACTTAACCTTGTAATCAGCTTTTTGGTATTTACTCTTAAATGTGAGTAGGTAATGGGGCTTCCCTGGCTGCTCATTGGTAAAGAATCCACCTGCCAAGCCGGAGATGCAAGCTCAGTTCCTGGGTCAAGAAGATCCCCTGGAGAAGGAAACAGCAACCCACTCCAGTATTCTTGTCTGGAAAATTAAATGGACAGAGAAGCCTGGCAGGCTACATACAGTCCATAGGGTCACACATGACTGAGTGACTAAGCGATTGCTAGGCATTTAAGGGCAATCACTAGTTTGGAAGACAAGACAAAACCAACAGAAAAAGTGACTCAGTAACAAACCATGCAGGTAAATAAAAGAAAATATTATAGCCTTTCTGTACATAAAATTAAAATAAAATGAAAAGAGAGCATCAGAAACAACAACAAAAAGGAGCTCTTAATAAGTAAAGACTTCAAAGCAGGAAAGAAAAACTAAGTAGAAAAATAAAAATAAGGTGATCTCTCAAAAAACAGGGCAAACGGTGAAGAGCTGGAAAATAGAAAAAATGTGCGCGATTTACAGTATTGGGTCAGAAGATTTTACTGCTGTTGTTGTTCAGTCTCTCGGATGTGTCTTACTCTTTTGGGACCTCACGGATTGTAGCCTGCCAGGCTCCTCTGTCTATGGGATTTCCCAGGCAAGAATACTAGAATGTACTGTCATTATTTCCTTCTCCAGGGGATCTTCCCAATCCAGGGATCGAACCTGTGTTTGCTGCACTCCAGGCAGATTCTTCACCTCTTGAGCCATTTGGGAAGTTCTACAACCACATAAAAGGGGTCTGAGAAATAGAAACAGAAAAAAAAAGGGGAGGGATCAAAATCATCTGAATAATTCAAGACTTCTTCCAGAATTGCAAAATATGAACTTCCTGATTAAAAGAACTACACCAAACAGATGTAAGTGGACCCAGAGTAAGGCACAGAATTATGAAATTGCACAAACTAAGGGACAAAGAAAAGCTTTGAGAGAGAGAAAAATATTGGCCACATCAAAAAAACCATCAGAATCCGAATGTCTTTGAATTTAAGCATTAACTCTGCAAGGTAGATGATAAGGGAATGATTTCTTCAGAATTGTGAGTGAAAATGTTTTCCACCTGAGAATTCTTATGCAGCAAAACTACACATCAAGGATGGGGAATGCTCAGTGGCCCAGTCACGTCCGACTCTTGGCAACCCCATGGATTGTAGTCCTCCACGCCCCTCTGTCCATGGGATTTTCTAGGCAAGAATACTGGAGTGGGTTGCCAGTGGGTGGGGAATAGTATGAAGATATTTTATATATGCAAAGTTGCAAAAGAAACCCTTTCCTCCCATACACCCTTTCTCAGAAAGCTGCTGAAGGTTATACTTTACCAATGTAGGGGTGATAACAAAGAAAAGTGGGGGATAGCCAATTAAGGAAACAGGGGATCTAGCACAAGATAAAAAAGAAAGTTTCAGGATGATGGTCAGGAAGGACCCCAGAAGGCCAGCTATGTACCAGGAGAAGAGAGCACCCACGTATGAAGGCTCTTCTAAGATGACGTTGATAGGATATCTGATAACTGCAGAGACTGACAGTGTACTGATAGGAGATTGGGAGAACTTAGTGCTGAATTAGTAATAAATACATAGAAATTTTATAAATGAAAAAGCCAGACGGTTATTAACTATAGATTTAAAAGGTTGCACAGGAAAGGAAAAGTAATCATAGAATTCTACATGGCTTAGCTGAGAATAGTATTTATCTAGTCATTGTAATGTATACTTGAAATACTTAATCACAAATATGCTATGTGTGTATGGATGCAATAGGAAAAATGAGAAGGTGATGTGTGTGTGTGTGTGTGTGTGTGTGTTGGCAAGTTGAAAGAGGGCTAAATGCTGATATTTTCTAGATGCTTCCTAGACGTGAAAAATTAAGATACAAAATAAGCATGATATTTGAGTCATATTTTGAGATATATGTCAAGATTCAGCTAAAAGAACTAAAGATGGTTGCCTCTCAGAAATGGGGACCTGCTTTCATAACTCTGTTGAGCTCTGAGTTGTGTACAACATAACACTGGTTAAAAACAATAAGTAAACATTAAAAGAAGTTTTCAAAATTAAAGAATGAGATGTTAAAGGGACTTCCCTAGTGGCTCAGTGGTAAAGAATCTGCCTGCCAATGCAAAAGAACGAGATGTTAGGAAAAGTTCTCAGCTAACAAAAGTTATACTGCCTGTTTATTTTTTTATCCTCTCTCTCTTTTTAAAAAAGTTAAACTCTTTTACTCTAAGATGTAATTCAATTTATTTAAAGATCTTTCCTAATATGGATTATGAGGTATGCCTAAACCATCAGACTCACTGAAAAGTAACTTTCATGTGGCTTTTCCTTGAATATTGAAATATTTTTTTTAAAGCTACACGGCTGAAAATATTAGGGTTTTATTTCATTTATCATAGAATTGAAATGCCCTTAAATGACAGCATTACAGACATTTTTCATTTTTAGGCACTGGGGACATTTGTTTGTGAGCCAGAGCCATCTACAAAACCATGGCTGATACAAGAGCGGTACTTGACAGTGAAGAGTACCCAGACACTGAGGTTCAGAAAGACCGGGTGCTGACTCTGGAAGAATGGCAAGAAAAGTGGGTGAATCACAACACTGGATTTCATCAAGAACAAGGACATCAGTAAGAAATGTTTATATTAAATGTGGGTCTATAACAGAAATGCCCCATCAGAAACTGACTTTGGAAATAGAAATAATAATATAGGTACACATTACTTGACTGATTTTTAAGATGCACAGGTTTAGTTTTTCACATTTGAGCATCTCTGAAGTCAGAATGCGTCTGTGGCATGTCATGGTTTAATTGACAGTGATATTTCTTCCCGTGGAGTATAAATCATGGTGCGACCTACAGTTGATGGCATCTTCAATTTTTGAAATATGTCTTTCTTTAATCCCCTGTAACATCTATTCATTGGTCATGTGTGTTTATACATACCCAGATGCTCAAGCTATGTTAATGCTGCTATCTCTTTATACTGAAAAGTAATGGTGGTATGACTTCGCTTTCCAATAGCATATGTCCAAATGTTAAAGTACTGTCTACATGGTGGAAGAAGAGAAGTTGAGAGAAATTAATGTGAGCTACATGCTGAGCAATGTAATGGTAGTCGAAGTCAGCTTTGAAGCAGCAGCAATAGACGATGGCCCATTGCCAAGTAAAGTGGTCGTGACAGATGTTCCTTCGTCCAGGCAGCCACCCTGACTGCCCAGGGGACACTGTTACTATTATCACGTTTGCACACTGAGTAATAGTTGGGATATCTCCCAGAACCATTGTATGAGTTCTCTCTGTCGTGTAGCTGGCTTTAGAACATGCACACAGGTGGTGGTGGTGGTGGTGGTGGTGGTGGTGGGTGGTCCGACTCTCTTACGACCCCATGGACTATGTAGCCTGTGTAGCCAGGCTCCTCTGTCCATGGGATTCTCCAGGTGAGAATCCTGGAGTAGGCTGCCATTCCTTCTCTATCACATAGGTATACATTTTTAAAACATAGCAACTAACGAAAAATAAAATTTTGTTTTTAATTACTAACCAGGAAAATCCCAGGTTTGGGTCAGGTTAACCCCTCACTAGTTACATGACTGAGCAAGCTGCTTAATCTTCCTGTTTCTTCATATGTAAACTGGCAATTTTAATAACCAAGGTTCTCTACTGAGTAAAAGTTGTTGGGAAATATTATGTGAGATAATTCATGAAAAGTACTTAGCGTTATATGATTGTAGTCCTTTCCTCTGTGCCTTGGGCTAATTAAAACATTTTTTTTTTTCTTCTCAGGCTATTAAAGAAGTATCTGGATACTTTTCTTAAAGGCGAGAAAGCACTGAGGGTATTTTTTCCCCTTTGTGGAAAAGCAGTTGAAATGAAATGGTATGAGCAGATAAGCATGAACATCCTCTCTTGTCTTGATGATAGATACTATGGGTGAATATTTAACAGGATGTGAGTTTAAAAAGTTCCTTTCTCAGGAAATGTACAGGGATTCTATATTTAGTAGACTATTACTGACGGCTTCATAGAGGTAATATTCTCAAACAGTGAAGACACTGCCGAAACAGAGGGGTGAATTTGTCTTTCTGTATTGAGTTACGAAAAAGAATTAGTTTAGAACCATTGAGATGGGAGAGGGAAGAATGAAACCAGTCTTCCTTCTTAAATCTCCTTCACCTTTGTGCCTGGTTTGGTTTTTGTAGGTGTTTTAGGAATGTGGCTAAGTTAATTTTAGATATTTTAAATAGAGGTGGACAGAAAAATGAATTACTGCTTTTTGGCAAGAATGCGTATAGTCCACAGTTCAACTCAACCCTCCCCTCCCTCAACCAGCACGTAGGAGTTTTTGTTTTCATGAATCATTGCTAATAAAACCAGTGATAAAGAGTTTCTTGTGAGTAGTTCTCTGTGAAAAGAATTCACTTGAATTAACAAGCCACCCTCACTATGGATTACCCTAAAGTCACAAACCTGACAATTAATTCCTATACAGAATTTGTTGTGATGATTGATGTACAGATGCTATCTTATGTGCCAAGATGTACTATTCATTTATAAGCATGAACGCTGAGAACTTTGATCATCAAGCAGGAAAGAAAAATAAAATACATGAAAGCGATTAGTAAGTGAAAAATACGGTAACTTAAAAATGCTCTGTTCCCTATGTAAACATAGGTGACCAAACCACAGAATCTGTATGCATTGGGAGTGGATTTCTGAGTGGGGACAGTGACATTTTTTGCAGCCTGCCACCGCTCCCGCAACTTGTAGCTGAGAGCTTTTGCGAGTGGCTGCTGTGGCTTAAAGAGTCTGCTGCTGCTGCTGCTGCTGCTGAGTCGCTTCAGTTGTGTCCAACTCTGCGCGACCCCAGAGACGGCAGCCCACCAGGCTCCCCCGTCCCTGGGATTGATTCTCCAGCCAAGAACACTCGAGTGGGTTGCCATTTCCTTCTCCAGTGCATGAAAGTGAAAAGTGAAAGTGAAGTCGCTCAGTCAGGTCCGACTCTTAGCAACCCCATGGACCGCAGCCTACCAGGCTCCTCCATCTAGGTGGCCACAAAATTGAGAACATTACATCCTAACTGACTGACTGAATCAGACAAGAGAATTACTTTGGAAACTACCTGCAAGAAAAACATTAACTCTATGAACAGATCGTCTTATTGTCATAAGTGTTAACAACCTAGTTCTAGCAGAAGCTTGGAGGCAAAATTAGAAAACAGTATAAGGAAACAGCCGATTAAATGTGATTGCTGAAGGTTCCTTTAGACTTCAGGGTCTAAAGTCATTTGTAATAAGAATTCCAGAACTAAGCTACTGTAACTGTATGGGCTTTCTAGGTGGGTCAGTGGTAGAGAATCTGCCTGCCAATGCAGGAGACATAAAAGAGGAGAGTTCGATCCCTGGATGGGGAAGAAACCCTGGAGTAAGAAATGGCAACCCACTCCAGGTTACCTAGAATGTTCCATGGACAGAGGAGCCTGGCGGGCTACAGTCCATGGGGCTGCAGAGAGTTGAACATGACTATTATTGTATAAAAGTTGTTATGTTAGAGGATTCTTCACTTACGTGATAAATTTGTGTATTAAAGGTCTGTACAGGTATCCAATGTGAATAGATAAACTATTAGCTGAAACTCTAAAACATTAACATTAAGTGTTTAGGACATTTGCTTAGTTTTGGGGTTTTCTTAGGGCCATGCATTACGGTATAATCCAGTCTGCATGAATCTACCGTAGGCTATGCTTCATTTTTCCACATGTAAAAATTTGTACTTTTTGACTTCCCTCACCCATTTCACCCATCACTCACCCCCAGCCTCTGGCAACTACCAGTCTGGCCTCTGTACCTATAAGCTTGTTTTTGTTAGATTCCACATGTAAGCGAGATTATATGCTGTTCTTCACTGATTCATTTCATTTAGCATAATACCCTCAGAGCCCATCCATGTTGTCATAAATGTCAAGAGTTCAATTATTTATGACTGAATAATATTCCATTGGGACAGTAAAGTTTTTTTAATGTGTACCCCAACTCCCATCCCCATAAACTTCATGATTTTATTGCATGATTTTGCATGGTGCAGTGGTTTTTAAGAAGGCATGTATTGCATTATAGCATAAATGAGTTACGTGTTTATTTAATGTGGCATAAAAATCAATATTGTACCTGGGTATTTGTGCCACTAGTATTGTTTTCTCTGAAGTCTAAGATCCCAAAACTGAATTCTGTAACCATAAAGCTAATCAGGAAAATACTAGCTATTTGCGTATGGTAATAAATTTCTGGATAGGGTTTAGTGTAGATAAGTGGAAATTTTAACATTGTTACAGAAATGGATGTACTCTAGTACTGTATCTGTCAGCCCCATGTGGCTATTTAAACTAAATCACACAAGCCACGTCTCAAGGGCCCTCAGCTATGTGGTTAGTGGCTGCTGGATTGAACAACACAAGTAGAGATTCTCTCATCACTGAAAGTTTTAATGGACAGAGCTGATTTCGAGAAACTGAAAAGCATATCAAATTCATAGGATGCTGTTAAATCAAAAACTCTTCCAATCCAGTCCGTTTGTAGTAAATCAACATTTTAAGGTATAATTTTCCAAGCTTTTAAAATTTCCCCGAGGTCCTATAAACCCTTTTCTCAGAACTCCACATAGCATAGGGTTTGAGAATATATAAATTGTATTACAGAGAATATACAGAGAATATAAAAATCTGCTTGCTATGGATCTACACGTTCTGTGAAACCCTGTGAGTCTGAATTCATACAAATCTCTTAAAATTAAGGAAAATATATGCTCATTGGTGTATACCCTTTTATTTAGTATTGTACTCGAAAGAAAACTTTTAAGTGTAATTATATGATTTCATGCAGGTTTGCAGACCGAGGACACAGTGTAGTAGGCGTGGAAATCAGCGAACTTGGGATACGGGAATTTTTTATGGAGCAGAATCTTTCTTACTCAGAAGAACCAATTATGGAAATTCCTGGAGCCAAAATATTCAAGGTGTGTTTTGGTTTGGGCAAATATTATTTCCATACCCCCCCAAAAAGGTTTTTCTCAGCATGAGTAAGTGAAGGCACTATACACATCAGATGACCCCTCTTAATCTTCAGATTTACCAGGACTTTGTATAGCATAAGGAACATAAAAAGATAGACCATAGCTAGATGTGAACAAATAGACATGAAAAGCCAAGATCAAAGCTTATTTGTTATATTTTTGGTTTGGGTTTGTTGGCTTTTTAATTTATCAACATATGTTTCTGAGAACCTGTCAAGTGCCACACCCTGCGTAAGACACCGAAGAGATGAAAACACAGTCCCTGCTCTAAAGAATCGCTTAGCTTAGGAGAAAAGAGAAGCATAGGAGATTGTTTGTCATACAGGGAGCTCAGTGAAACGACTTGGGGTATTAAGCAAACCGAGAGGGAAGTTTCCTAATCCAGCCTAAGGGGAGCTTCCTGAAGTGTGATGACAGGACTGGGACAGGCAGGGTGTCAGGTCAGCCAGCTCAGATGCCCTGTGAAGCTGGTACCTCGTTCTGCACCACAGGGTTTTAAGTAGGAACGTGACAGCTAGGATTTCTTTTGCAACCAGCTACGGTGGCTCAGATGGTAAAGCATCTGCCTGCAATGTGGGAGACCCAGGTTCAATACCTGGGTGGGGAAGATCCCCTGGAGAAGGAAATGGCAACCCACTCTAGTACCCTTGCCAGGAAAATCCAATGGACAGAGGAGCCTGGTGGGATGCAGTCCCTGGGGTCGCAAAGAGTCGGACTGAGCAACTTCACTTTCACTTTCACCCTTGTAGCCTCAAGGGAAGTGAGTTTGAAGGGCGGTAGCCCCCTGGCAGAGAGACCAAATAGGAGGTTGTGAGCAGTGGTCCAGGAAAGAACTTGAAGGGCTGCACTAGGAGAGCGATGGGGTGCTTAGAGGAACAGATGGCTTAAAGCTATGTTTAGGGTGTCACACTGGGAAGGCTTTGGTGATTAACTGAATGGGAATCCAGAGAGTGATGAGGTTACATCTCCAGCTCAGATGACTGGTTGGATGGCAGAGAATAAAGGAGAAACAAGTTGAACAGCAGAGAAAATGAGCGTTGTTCTGGAGATGATTAGTTGAAACGATGTGTGGTATGATAAGGAGGTACTGGCAACTGTCTCCAAAGCGTGGGGGAGCATCTGGGCTGGAAATGATAGATTTGAGAGTTGTCTTCTGCCTGTGACCAGAATGATCCAGTGAAACTGCTGCACTAGCTTGGAATAATAATGTGGAAATAAACAGAATCTACCCGAATGAGAACAAGTAGAGACTGTTTGTTCAGAGGGAGTGAGCCAATTGCATTTGGCAGAGGCTCAAAGCCTGGCAGTGGGGTGGGAAAGCTTCCTGGTGAAAGATGTGAAGGCTTCAGGTGCGATCGGCTAACTTGGAGCAGCACCCCGGTGACTGCTTTGGGAAGCGTGTTTGAGTTGGAAGAGAGGGGGAGGAAGGGTGGTGTTATAAATCATGGAGGATGGCGGTCAATTGACCACCGTCCTGCAGGGTTGTGGTTTGACTTCCCAGGCTGCTTGCTGCAGAGGCCATGGGTCCGAGTTCTCTTATCAGACATGAGTTGTTGGTACGTGCAGTCTGGCCACTGTGTGTTTGTACATTCAGTCTCTCGCAAAGTACTCGCTTCTAAAGACTGAAATTAATCCCTCAGGTCAGTAGGAAGCTTGAGAGTACTTTTTTTTACAGCTTCCTCCCAGGTCATTCTTAGATCATCTAAGAATCCCAGTTGCCTCGGTCCAGAGAAGCTAGTCCTCCTGGGGGCCATGGTTCTCAGCCCCAGTTGCTGCTGCTGCTGCTGTCACTTCAGTTGTGGCTGACTCTGTGTGACCCCATAGACGGCAGCCCACCAGGCTCCCCCGTCCCTGGGATTCTCCAGGCAAGAATAATGGTGTGGGTTGCCATTTTCTTCTCCAATGCATGGAAGTGAAAATTGAAAGTGAAGTTGCTCAGTCACGTCTGACTCTTAGCGACCCCATGGACTACAGCCCACCAGGCTCCTCCGTCCAGGGGATTTTCCAGGCAAGAATACTGGAGTGGGGCGCCGTTGCCTTCTCTGTCTCAGCCCCAGTGGCACCTTTCAGATTGTCTGTGGATCTTTTAAGATTCCCAGTGCTCAGGCTAATTAAGTCATAACCTCTAGAGGTGGGGCCTGGCACCAGGTCTCTGTAAACCTCCCCAGTGATTCCCATCTGCAGCCCGAGTTGACATTCATGGGCTGTTCTCCTGACCTCTAGACAGACCCCTCCTCCTTGTGTTTCCAGACAGGTCTGCAAAGACCTGCGCTTCTCTCATCGTAGCCTCTGTTGGCGCCTCATTTCAGAATAAAATCCAGTATTTTCAGGTCCTTCAGTACCTCTCCTACCCTGCCCCTCCCCTAACCCCAGGCTCCTCACCGCCCACCACCGTGACGTCAGCAGATGCATCTAGCCGGTTTGTCCTCGGCCGCCTTTTGTTCCTCCTTTCCCCGAGCTAGGGCAGTGAAGTGAGGCCCCGCTCTGTCCGCTCTGTTCCCACAGTTCTGGGCACACAACCAGAGGAGCACAGCCCATCGTGTACCGTGGTGGCTCTCTGTTCCCACGCCTCGCTGCCCCACCAGGCTGTCCTCACCGGGGTCAAGGCCTGTCTCAGATTTACTGCAGTCTCTAGAACCCGGGCTAATCCTGTCCGCTAGACGCTTGGGAAATAAATGCTGGTCGGCCAGTGAAAGAAAGAGAGAAACTGGGGGGTCAGCAGAACTGCGCTTTTAGAATGTCTGCCTGGTAACTGAGCAGTCTGTGTGCTCGTCTTTAGGGAGTTAAAATGTCAAGACTCTGCTAAAGGAAACCTTGCTAAAATTTAACAAGTTCCAGAGTGAGTAAGTGCTAACTGATCTTCAGGGTTAACCAATATCTGATTTTCATTTTTTTTTTTTGAGTTGATCCCAAAGAATCCCATACTGGTTTTTAATTTTTCTAAGTGCCATTATTTTCAGTTAAAAAATATTTGCGAAAGTTGCAAGGTGCAGGAAGTGAGAGGGGAAAAAATCGAGAGGAACTCACCGAAATGATTGAAAATCACTGTTCAGATGGTGGCAGGCAGGTTTTTTTCTTTATTATGTAAATTCTTTATAATGTGGTCCGTATTTATTTTACAACCTAAAAAATAAACACTTAACAAATGGTGTGTAAAGATGATTTGCCATGAAATTATGTCCTTTATGTTTAATTACATATTCTTTCTCTACTACCTATGCTATGTTTTGTCCCCTTTTTCTTTTTTTTTTCCTCTGACCATTCAGGTACCTCCTAATAAAATGGATTTTTTATTTTTTACTTTTTCATTGCAGAGTTCTTCAGGGAACATTTCATTGTATTGCTGTAGCCTTTTTGATCTTCCCAGGTAGGACTGATGTCTTCCTCTCCACTTTTAAAAATCTGAGTGTTTGCTAGACAGTCATGAGGTAGGTTAAGAATCTTTTTATCACTTCCATCCAATTTGCAGTAGCATCCATGAAGCATTCATTTGAGTCTGTTCTGCATCTGTTTTTACTAGAGCCTACATGTCTGCACACATGATATCTTTGTCCTTGGGTAACTTCTAAGCGCTGGAAAAATTATTTTGATCCTAGGAAAGTAGGGAAAAGGAGGGGGAAGAAAATGTCTTCCACTTCACACCTGTGTCTGTAATGGAAATGCATTTCAGTCTCAGATGGACAGAGGAGAGATCTCTTCTGAGAGTTCCTGATACCTGTTCCAGGGGCTGAGAGCAGAGTTGTTGCAAACTGTCCCTTGTGCTTCCTTTATGCTCCCAAGTCCAAGCTGCTGCCACCAGTGCCTAGAATTAGGCGGAAATGGACAGCTGCACACACACACACACACACACACACGTGTACACACGTGTCAACACATCCCTAGAGATTCTGAGGGAAAGCATCTGTGAGATCCCAGTTCCTTAACTGCTGGTGAGGTTCCAGCACATACCGTGGGGAACCCTGTCTTGTTAAAGATTCGGTTTCTCTTACATAATTTTTTTTTTCTTTTTCTTTCTGGTAGAGCAAATATTGGCAAATTTGACCGGATTTGGGATAGAGGAGCCTTAGTCGCTGTTAATCCAAGCGATCGCAAACGGTTAGTGATTTGGTTTCTTTAATTATGTTATTTCCCCCTCTCCCCTTTTTAGCCTTAATTCAGTATCTCATACTTTTTCTGGTTTCTAGAAGATTCCTAGACTTTTACTAGTTTGGAATAGCTTGTTGTATTTGAAATTAGAAGACCTGTATCTAACAGCATCTTGGTCTAAAAAGTATAGGATTTGGTCACGGGGACACAGGGGCAAGACTTGTGGCCCTGTCACTTCTAAGCAGTGTTACTCTCGTCAGAACAGTCAGTTCCTCTAAGCCTCAGTTTACTCCTCTGTAAACCTGTAATATTTCTACTCATACCACCCTCCTCACTTCCACTGATGCTGCCAGCTAATAATATTTGTTGGCTTGTTGCCATGTGCCAGACTTTGTTGAAATTCTTTATGTCGACCAACAAGTTCATCCACAAAGTAGCCCTGTGAGGTATTAGGCCATCATTATTCCCATTTTACAGATGAGGAAAGTAAGGTCAGAGAGGTTAAAAGTTATATGTCCACAGGGTAGCAAGCAAGTGCATGACAGAATTGAGATTCAGGGACTTCCCCGCTGGTCCAGGGATTAAGATTCCACACTTCCACTGCAGGAGATCCGTGGTATAGGAACTAAGATCCCACACGCTTCACAGTGCAGCCAGAAGATAAAATAAAATAAATAAAAATAGTTAAAGCCACGCCCATGCCTTGGCCCCCTCATATGGTTGTTGTGGGAATGGAAAGAAATGACACGTGCAGAAAGTGCCGTATCGACCCTAAATGACAGTTTAAATATTAGCCGTTACTGCATTAGGGTTTTTGATCTGGATATTTTGAGTGGTCTTTCATCTGAACCTGGTCTTATTAGAAAATTAAACTATGAGAAGCCGTACTGAGTGAAATGTGATCTTTCCTGTGTGCTTTCCAACCCAGATGTCATTCACAGACTCATGTGGGTATGGCACATAAATATTGAATTATTTAGTTTTATGGAGGCAGACTCATAGCACGTGGCAAACAGTGAAATGAAATCTCAGATTTTAAACGTGAATTGTTTGACAAATTAGGCTTGTTGCCACACCTCATCTTTTTTTAATTAGACCATGCCACATCCTCTTAATATGTCTTTTTCCCTTTTCTTTCTGACATTGCGCCTCTCTTCTTCCTTCTCTGGGACCCTTCCCTGCCTCACATGCTTGAAAGTCATTGTTCCCTGAAGGACCATCCTTAGTGGGACTGTTCCTGCCTCTCCCCTGTCCGCCCTCCTTCAACGATTGCTTCAGCTCTCCTGTTACTGGAAACTTTCATTCCAGTGTTCAACAAATACACGTTAAGCTCCTACTGTGTCTAAAAACACACGATATTGGGGAAATAACTGAGCAAGCGCACGTTGGTATTGGCCCTCGTCGTTTCTGTATTTCCAGTTCTGTTCTTTTCTGAAAGCTGCTGTGGAAAAAACCCAAACAAACTTTTTGGCCAACCCCAAATAAATATAAAATGTTAACGCACAGTAAGTGAGAGTGAAGTCACTCAGTCGTGTCCGACTCTGCGACCCCATGGACTATAGCCTACCAGTCTCCTTCATCCATGGGATTCTCCAGGCTTCAAGAATACTGGGGTGGGTGGCCATTTCCTTCTCCTAACTCATAGTAAAAGCTTAATAAATATGTGTTGAGTCAATAATTGAGAACAAATTAGACTCAAAGCCAGGGAAATGCAGTTTCCCAGCAGCCACTATTGCCTCCTCCGTCCTAGAAATGAAGGCCTTCCAAGTGGCCCCTGAACTCATGGTAAGAAAGAGTCATGAGGCTCCTCTGGAGCTCTTAGAGAATCTAGTTCCAGTTTGGCCGTGGACCCTATTTCTGGTGCCCTTCTTCTCTTTTCTTCCCTTTCAGCCATCTCTATGTGTGTGAGAGTGTCTGTGGTCACAGCCCCAAGAACTCCTGAGAACACTGGCCTTTGTTTCCGGAATAACTGTTTATTTTGAGCCATTGGACAGATCCACGACTTTATCTTACATTTAAGATACTTAGTGCTTTATCCCAGTTCTGCCCTCAGTACTGGGTGTCTTCCTGCTGAGATTACATGTGGGTGAGAACTGCTGTGTTTTCTGCTGTGACTCTTAGGCCTTTTGTCTGACATCAATCATATCTCTCATTTTTCTGAATTTTTGGAAACGAGTTGAGAAAGTCTGCATTCCAAGAAGAAAGATGCTGGTGGGCCCCAGACACCCTGCCGAACCCGTCTGACTCATCACTTAATGGGAACAGCGAGTTCTTCCTTCTTAAAAATGATAATCGTAACGTTAAGACAAGAAGGTTTCTGCTCAGAAGTTTGCTTAGGGCTGGTTCTTTCACATGCGAGGAAGAGCGACCAGCTCAAACCAGCTCGAGGTTTAGGGGAGTTTATGTCGTGGATGCCGAAGGAAGAAGTCACTGACTTCTTAATACATACTGTGCTTAATACAGGTGCTTACAAGTACATACCAGTGCCTTTCTATGCACTTTCTATGTGTGAGCTCACTGAATCCTCACAACCGCCTGTGCGTTCAGTGCTAGTCTTATCCCCATTTAACAGATGGGGAAACTTGAGGCACAAAGGGGCAAAGACTTCGTCAAGCTTACACAGCCAGTAGGTGGAGAGGTTGGACTTTGAGCCTGGGGACCTGGTGGAGCCTGACCTAATCCTCACCCTGGACAGCCTCCCTGATTTCTCCCAGGGCTCCGGACAGGACCCGGTGGAAACCCGTATGCCAAGCGCCAAAGCACCTTACCCAGAGCTGTGCAGCCTGTTGGCCTCTGTCTGTCTCTCTCACGGCCACTCACCTCCTTGTGTGCATGTCCTCTGTACTCCTGCCTCAGCACTCGGCTTTCTCCACTGACCACTCCTGTTCACACGTATCTGACTCACAGCCCTTAGCCTTCTCAGCTCCAGCCACCGCCCGGCACAGCAACTTCAGTGTTTAGTTCAAACACCACAGCAAACCACCAACTCTTCTTTTTTTTTTTCTTGTAAACTTTTTATTTTATTTTAGGGGCTTCCCTGGTGACTCAGTGGTAAAGAATCCACCTTTCGATGCAGGAGACACGGGTTGAGTCCCTGGGTCAGGAAGATCCCCTGGAAAAGGGAATGGCCAACCCACTCCAGTATTCTTGCCTGGAGAATTCCATGGACAGAGGAGCCTGGTGGGCTATAGTCCATGGTGTCGCAAAGAGTCAGACACAACTTATCCACTAATAACAGCAAACAATATTTTATATTGGAGTATAGCCCATTAACAATGTTACGATATTTTCAGGTGGATAGCAGAGGGACTCAGCCATACATATACATGTATCCATTCTTCCCCAAACTCCCCTCCTGTCCAGGCTGCCACATAACATTGAGCAGAGTTCCCTGTGCTATACAGTAGGACCTTGTTGGCTATCCATTTTAAATACAGCTTGTGTCCATGTCCATCCCAAACTCCCTAACTATCCCTTCCTCCATCCTCCCCCTCTGCCCCTGGTAATGGTAAATTTATTCTCTTAAGACTGCGACTCTGTTTCTGTTTTGTAAATAAATTCATTTGTATCGTTTCTTTTTAGATTCTGTAAATAAGGGATGTCATAGGGTATTTATCCTTCTCTGTCTGACTTACTTCACTCAGTATGACAATCTATAGGTCCATCTATGAGCAACTTCCCTTTGGATCTAACTCAGTTTCCCAGTGGAGTCATCTGATTGGTCAAATTCATCATTCTGTCTTCTGATTGGTCTGCTGATGGGCCCTGTTAGCATCTGGTCCCCACTCCGAACCCATCAGACACGGCTGGGAAGTGGTATTGCCTGCCGCCCAGGACACCTGCTCCAAAGGACAGTTGCAGTAGCACTCAGGGGTCATGCCATACTTGCAGAACTTTAATGTTCTTGAATTTTGACCTGTTTATC
This sequence comes from Ovis canadensis, assembly GCF_042477335.2. Taxonomy (NCBI): domain Eukaryota; kingdom Metazoa; phylum Chordata; class Mammalia; order Artiodactyla; family Bovidae; genus Ovis; species Ovis canadensis. Next base: position 53,962,683 of record NC_091264.1, read on the forward strand.
AGTCTTGCATGCAGGCGTGCTAAGTCACTTCAGTTGCATCTGACTCTTTGTGACCCTATGGACTGTAGCCCACTGAGCTCCTCTGTCCATGGGATTGTCCAGGCAAGAAAACTGGAGTGAGTTGCCACGCCCTCCTCCAGAGGATCTTCCTGGCCCAGGGATCGAACCTGCATCTCTTATGTCTCCTGCACTTGGGAGATGGCTTCTTTACCAATAGCGCCACCTGGGAAGCCCATTTATGAGACCTCTCCAGCTAAAAAGAGGAAAGGGGTGGTTTTGTGCCTCTTATCTGAGCCCCTGGCGACCACCCCGTCACCCAGAATATTTGTTAGTCTGCAGCATCCCCGGCCGCACAGCAAACCTACTGACTCAGTCTTGGGATGACTGACGCCCAGGCATCTTTTCTTCCCATAGATGCCCAGGTCATCTCGATACGAGCCTGGTCTGGGAACCACTGCCCCAGAACTGACAGTGCTTCGGGAAATACATGTTCAAAGCTGACCAGCCTCCAGGGTCCAAGTCACTCTGGAAGGAGCCTCTCCTCCACTTTATTTGATGTCTTCTGGTCTGAGGGGCTCCTTCCTGAACCCAGCTTCCTTTTTTTTTCCCCCCGGTCTATTCCCCGAGGCATTTGGATCTTAGTTCCCCTATCAGGGATTGATCCCACGACCCCTGCTTTAGAAGTGCAGAGTTTTAACCACTTGACCTCCAGGGAAGTCCCAAGAGCTCCTTTTGATTCCCATCTTCTCTATCTCTCAGCTTAGGTGGGTAACATCATTTGCTGAGCCCATTTCTGGCTGTTTAGAATAAGACTCTACTTCATGTGATTTTTCGGAGAATTAAACTCAGTAACAGATGAAAGGAAAGCTGGGCTTCCCTCCCTGCGTCTGGTCTTCCACAGGCCTTGACTTTGTAAAGAAATGTAACGCATGCCTTTTTGTGTTCTTTTCAGCTACTCGGATGTAATGCTGTCCCTGACGAGACCTGGGTTTCAGTACCTCTTGTCTGTTCTTTCTTACGATCCAACTAAACATGCAGGTAAAGTTTCCTTTTTGTTCTTTTTCCAGTTGCCTTGTTTCCTGATTTCTATGACGGGATAGCATTATTTTCTCCTACTTTATCTCATGGGAGGCATCCTGCTTATATACATGAAGTCTGTGTCAGCCATGATGGGGGGGTGGGATGCCTTGGGCTGATGCCAACAAATACAAATACGTCTTCATAGGAAATAGGGTGAGACGCGCACGTGGGAAGGTAGGAGGTGGGCAGGAAAATCTCTGAACTATTCCTGCTTTTTAATTGCTGGAATTTTATAATTTATTGCATGTTAAAAATGTTCTCGTTCGGTCACTAAGTTGTGTTCGACTCTCTGTGACCCCATGGACTGTAGCACGTGTTAAAAATAACTATATTTTTTGAATGTGTAAAAGGGATGTTTTCTTCTGGATTCATTTAAATGCGTTTGAACATTAACACTTGACCTTTTAAGTCATGGCTTTTCAGGAAGAAGTGAAAACCAAGTGCATATACTTTGAATTTGTAAACATTCCCGTTTTGATTTTTAATGGAGCTTTTTAAAAAGTGCCTTGTTTTATACATATTAATGTTAGTGGGTTTTTTTTTTTTCTGTTTGAAGAAGTCAGATCTTGAAAACTCATTAAAAGATGAGACCTACTGGCTATAATTAAGTCTGAGAACAGTCAGATGGAAATAAAAACTAAGGGAGACAGATGTCAGCCCTGCAAATGTGATCTGGCAACTTACCGACCAGAGAGATGTTAATACACCTTTCGTTTGTGTGTTGTGCGTGGGCTCAGTTGTGTCTGCTCTTCGCGACCCCATGGACTATATAGCCCACCTGGTTCCTCTGTCCATGGGATCTACCAGGCAAGAATACTGGAGCAGTTTTCTGTTTCCTCCTCCAGCGGATCTTCCTGACCCAGGGATGGAACCTGTGTCTTTTATGTCTCCTTCACTGGCAGGCAGGTTCTTTACCACTCTGCCACCAGAATGTTATTGACTGAGCCATTTCAAAATTCACGTACATAGCAAATCGCCAGCCACAGGTGTTAGTTTCAGCAAAAATCCCCCAGTCAATAATGTGTTAAATTCCCTTCCTGAGCAGTAGGCCTAAGGAAGGGCCTGTGGGAAGAAGACAGAGCAAGCTCTGTCTGGGGTGGAGGCTCAGAATACCTTCTAGAATGGGGAAGAAGCTGTTTCCTTTAAAGTGCCCGCAGCAAAATGGGCAGAGTGTATAGAATGAGGGACTGTGCATGGTCGAAAATCTGTACTCTGGAAGCAGCAAGTCCCAGGGGAATTTGTGCATGAACTCCACTCTCACATCCCTTTTCCCAAGTCCCATGGCTGACTCAGCATCTCATGGAAGCTGGAGGTGCGCGTCTGCCGTTACCAGTGGTTAGCTGGTCTTTGGTATAAGATGTGCAAAATAAGAAGCAGAAAAGGTGTCCCATCCTCACCTGTTTGGATAATCGAGTTGTATGTGGAATGAATATCCCTAGGTCATTGGGAATAAGCTGAGAAATGGGCCCTGAAGGTTTGTTTCTCTTTAGAATTAGATCTGTAGAGCTTACTCTTCACCATGCTTCTCTTTTACTTAGGTCCACCGTTTTACGTTACAGATGGGGAGGTTAAAAAATTGTTTGGTAAGTTATAGATATGTGCTATAACTTTTTAAGTAAAGTCAACAGTTTTGAGCTGTTAGCAAACCATTAATATCTAAAGTACTTTCAAGTCCAAAACCATTTTATTGGAGACTATTTTAATCCCCCCCAAAGGGACCCATCTCTGTAATATGCCTTTTTAGCTAAATGGTACGTTTATGTTAAAGACATCTCAATTCTTCTAGAGAGATTGTATATTTATTTTAACTCTTAGGAGTTAAAAAAATTATAATAACCTTCAGAGTTGAGAAAATGTACTCTTAGTATTTCCCCATTTTCATTAAAAAGAAAGGAAAAATCTTCAGTACACACAGTTTTTAAAAATCACTTGATGTGTTTTTGAAGAATTGATTGTATTCGTCATAAAATTTTAACTTGCCACTTTCTTTTTGTTTCAGGTTCAGTATGCAATATTCAGTGTCTAGAGAAGGCTGATGTTTTTGAAGAACGACATAAAAGTTGGGGAATCGACCAGATTATTGAAAGGTTATATCTATTTACAGAAAAGCAAATGAGACCTAAATAGAAACAAATAATATCAAAATGTTTTTGAACAATTGAAAATTGTGCTAAGGCTTGAAAATGGGTGACTTTGGGGGGAAAAAAATTGTTCGCAAATCATACCACAGATCTTTGCTAAAAAATGCTTATGACTTTTTAGAAAAAGCACATATTTTGGAAAGGAGTGTATGACTGGGAATAAAAGATTATACTTGTATGTCTTACAAATTGTAAGAATTTTTTACAATCAGCATGTATTACTTATATAATTAAAGAAAAAAGAAATGCAATGTATGTAACAAATATAATAGAAAAAATGGTATCTTTTTGAAGTTTAGAAGTATTGAAGAGATGTAACACTTTTAATAGGGTTCAAGGTAAAAGCTAACCATCTAAGACATTATAATAAAACATTAATTTTTACTATAAACCGTCAAATTGTACTAAATCCTAGCATTCCTTTTCACATTTTTCTTCTTATATAATTTTATATGTGACAGAATGAAGAAAAAAAATTTTTAACTATGAAATTGACCACTCTATATGGAACAAAATATTTTTTTCCCAAACTGTAAAAATAAATTATTTTTAGAAGTTTTTTTCCTGTGTTGGGCAGGTTTCTCTTAATTTCATCTTGTTTAAATGATGAAGTCTTCAGAAGTGAAGGTGTACTTAGGGCTGGGTTCGTGTCTGTTCATTATGAAATTTTAGATTCAAAACTTTTTATTTTTCAGTAACAGTCACATTTTGTTAAATCAGACATTCCTCTCTTACTGCACCACCTAATACCTAAACGATTTAGCTTGTTTAGCTCATTTTAGTAGGCTGGGGTGCATTATTAAAATTATTTACTGGTGTGTGTGTGAAAATTTGAGAAGTGTTGACATTTCCAGATTCTCATTTCCAACCATACAGCTCCAGCTCATTTTTCTGTGGGTGCTCGAAATGTTCAAGCCTCTACCACTTACCCCTTACCACTTACCCCTCACTGCCGATCCCTCACCACTGGAGCCGAGCACGTGGTGGGGCACAAGTTTATGAAATTAGATAGGCGGGTGAGTGCTGGAGGACAGGGTACCCTTGGGGGAAAGCAGAGCTGGAGACGTCCCCTGAGCCCAGGTCGGGTCCAGGGACGGAGATGATGGAGACCTGCCTATTACAGAGGTCCCCCAAGGCTGGCCTGAAGCTTAAAACTCACCAACCCAGGAGGGGTTCAGGCTGGCATTGGTAGCGAGTTTTGTTTCCTGTGTGCTCACAAGCCCGAGCTAAGGTGCCTACTGTCTGCTCCTTCTCGGTTCAAAGGTTGCGTCTGTCCTCCTGGACTGAGATGCTTCTAGTCTGTGCCACTGGCTCTCTTCCTGCTTCTCTGATCGTTGTCAGGTATGCTGTGCGATACAACTGTGTCCTTGGACTTGTTCTGGGATTCCTTCTCAACTGCATGTATGTGGTGTGTCTTCCCACGCTTGCAAAACCAGCAGCCTGCCTGCTGGAGCTCTCCCAGACTCCACGGCCTGTCGCCCTGCACCCCCTCTCTGCTGTCACCGCTTGAGCTGGGTCTCCATTTCCCCTCCTCTTCTGCCTGGTACTTTGCACAGGAGTCAGCCACTGACCACAAGACCCATTCTTCAAACCCTTTGTCCCCTTTGGGGCTCCTTCTGGGTGGCAGCAGGAAGAGATGGTCGTGCTGTTCCTGGGCCGTCTAAGGGAGGAGTATTGGAGGAAAGTACACAGGAAATCCATGGAGACTCCACCACAGAAGAGGAAAGATTTTTCATAGGAAACTCAGAGTTAGACTCAAGGAATTTCTTTTATTAATCACCATGTGTACATATGTGACAAGTACTCTATAAGGTACTTGAGAAACCCTTCAACATGGACTTCAGAGATAAGAAAGTGCTTAGCATGATTCCTAGATAAATGCTATTTTCCTAACAGTGCTTCCTATAAATACTAGAGAACCATCAAAGGAAAGTTATAACATTGGGTTTGCTGCCTGTATGTTGCATCCTTTTAAGTGTTCATTAGTCCATCCATTTAAAAAACATGTGTTGGAAGAAAAGCTATGATCAACCTAGACAGCATATTAAAAAGCAGAGACATTACTTTGCCGACAAAGCTAGTCAAAGCTATGGTTTTTCCAGTAGTCATGAATGGATGTGAGAGTTGGACCATACAGAAGGCTGAGCGCCGAAGAATTGATGCTTTTGAACTGTGGTGTTAGAGAAGACTCTTGAGAGTCCCTTGGACTGCAAGGAGATCCAACCAGTCAATCCTAAAAGAAATCAACCCTGAAAATTCATTGGAAGGACCGATGCTGAAGCTGAAGCTCCAATACTTTGGCCACCTGATGTGAAGAACCGACTCATTGGAAAAGACCCTGATGCTGGAAAAGATCGAGGGGCAGGAGGAGAAGGGGACGATAGAGGATGAGATGGTTGGATGGCATCACTGACTCGATGGACATGAGTTTGAGCAAGCTCCAGGAGCTGGTGATGGACAGGGAAGCCGAGCATGCTGCAATGCATGGGGTCACAAAGAGTCGGACATGACTGAGCAACTGAACTGAGAATTTCCCTGGTGGTCCAGTGGTTAAGATCACATTTCCACTGCCGGGGTGCGAAGGTTCCATCCTTGGTGGGGGAAGTTCCACATGCCACACGGTGAAGCCAAAAAAATAAAATTAAATAAAAAATAACGTGTTGGTCTCCCTCTGTGTACACAGGCGAGCGCTAGGCACTGCTCTTCTGGAACTTGGTTTCTCTCTTCAGAAAAAGAAAGAAGGGATGAAGATAATTTTAAGATTAGATAGAAAGGAAAATTAGACTCCATACACTTGGTAAAGTAAAAAAAGGACAAGTGGGGGTAGGGGGTTGGGTGGACAGGAACGCTGGGGCAGTATCCCAGCTGTGAAAGACTGCAAACCTACACGTTTTTAGTTCTGAAGCTTTGTGTCACTGAGAAGGCCTCAGCTCTCAATCAAATGCCGCGAAGTTAGATTTCCATACTTTACCGATTAGAGTCTTGACAGCAAATGGTTAGGGTCGATTGTGTGTGTATGTGCCACGGTGCCTTCTGGAACCACTGTGCTGTCTACTAGGACAAGTGATAGACCGATTATTGTGAACATTCTTAAAGAACGCGGATTTCTTGCAGGTTTATCTGGATTTACCTCGCTGAACACCGTCAACCTCTTGGCGCAGTGCCGCCGGTTGCCACGCGAGGGCAGCACAGGATCAAGAAGAAGGCAGGCTCTTCCCCAAGCGGAGTTGCCCGTCACAGTCAGCAGTGAGTGGCAGGGCTGGGGTGGTGGTCTTTGGATTCGTTCTAAAACAATGTGGGAGCAGAGACAAGTTAAAGGCACATCAAACATCCACGAAATCCGTCTGGAAAGCATCTTGAGAAGGTAATATACCAGAGACTTGGTCTAGATCTCTTAACTAGAGGTCTAACTGTTCCTCCGCCGTAATCACTCGCTGCATGGGGTTACTAAACTGAAAAAAGATGTCCTATAAATTTAAAATACACACTGGACTAGTGCTAATAAAACAGAAAGTGTAAAATATCTCAATAATTTTTACAGTGATTATATGTCATAAGGATAGCATTTTGGATATTTTGGATTAAATAAAATATGCATATCCAATTAAGCTCATTTCACTAGCTTCTTTTCCTTTTTAAAATGTGCCTACTGGAAATTTTAATATTATATACATGGCTCTTATTATATTTCTATTAGATAACTATTATTCTAAAAACATTCCACTTTTAGGTGGAAATTTAGGTTTCCTGAGTGTTTTTTCTTAAGGATTACTGCAGAAAGCAATTTCTATTTGGAATGAAAATGTATTATAGTCTGAAATTATAATATTGAGTTGATTACTATGTCCCAATATACAGATAATCTTTGACTCTTGTAATGGTAGGAAAATGTTCTTTCTTATCTTACATTAAATCTTCCTCCAGGGGATTTAATGGGATAAAGATTTCCTGTTTTCTCAGAAGTCTAGCAAATAAGAGGGTGAATGATCATGGTAATTATCTCTAAATGAGGAGAAATGATCTGATAAGTGATTTTACCAAAGACAATGTTCATGCAGACATTGAGGGGAGAATTCCTGAAAGTGATTGCTTGTAGTTCCACAGTAATTCCTGACAGACTATGTTACCTCCTGTTTGAAGATTTTTTTTTTAACATATTGTATATTCTCTATGTTTTCCATATTGATTGAAGTTGAAAGAATTTAACTTGATGTCATTTGAGGGACTTTTGTATCACTGGTTCTCAAACTTGGCTGTATGTGATAAGCTCGAAGGGAACTTTAAAAAAATCCCAGCTGCCCAAGGACTTCCCTGGTGGACCAGTGGCTGAGACTCCACACTCCCAATGCAGGGGAACTGGGCTCGATCCCTGGTGGGGGAACTAGATCCCACATGCCAGAAGTAAGACCCAGTGCAACCAAATAAAAATAAAACATCCCAGCTGCCAGACCACACCCTGGACAGATTAATCATTGGAGGATGAGACCCAGGTATTTGCCATGTGCAACCAAAATTGAAAATGACTGGGATAGTTAAGAACGTGGGCTCTGAAAACTGTCTGGCTTCAAAGCCCACCCAGCCTGGTCGCTTCCTAGCCCCGTGACCCTGGGCAAGAAACTTAACCTCTGCAAACTCTATGGCAGAAACAGGGTAATGAAAATAACACATCCTGTCGGACTGTCGTGTGGTTTAAATAAGATAACCTATGCAAACCACTTACAAGAGGGTGGGCATGCAGTAAGTTGATTATTAACTATCAGCTTTCTAATTTCATATTCATTTCTCTGGAACACATTTCCAGCCTTGGTCCTTGCCTCTGACACAAATTCACCTGTGTATTTCATGTATTGTCCCATGACAGTCACATTGTTGTGATTGTTCAGTCACTCAGTCGTGTCCAACTCTTTTCGACCCCCGTGGACTGCTGCATGCCAGGCTTCCCTGTCCCTCACTACTATCTCCCTGCGTTTGCTCAAATTCATGTCCATTAAGTTGGTGATGCCATCCAACCATCTCATCCTCTGTTGCCCCCTTCTCCTCCTGTCTTCAATCTTTCCCAGCGTCAGGGTCTTTTCCAGTGAGTCGGCTCTTTGCATCAGGTGGCCAAAGTATTGGAGCTCCAGCATCAGTCCTTCCAATGAATATTCAGGACTGATTTCCTTTAGGATTGACTGGTTTGATCTCCTTACTGTTCAAGGGACTCTAAAGACTCTTCTCCAGCACCACAGTTTGAAAGCATCAGTTCTTCAACACTCAGCCTTCTTTATGGTCCAACTCTCACATCATACATGACTACTAGAAAAACCATAGCTTTGACTATTGGGACCTTTGCTGGCAAAGTGATGTCTTACATAAATTCATTTTGCAAGAGTTCATTGAGCATCTACTTTACTACGAGAGGGTTTCCTTGGTGGCCAGTAGTAAAGAATCCACCTGCCAATGAAAGAGTCACAAGTTTGATCCCTGGATTGGGAAGATCCCTGGGAGAAGGAAATGGCAGCCCATCCAATATTCTTGCCTAAGAAAAACCCATGGACAGGAGCCTGGCAGGCTACAGTCAATGGGATTGCAAAAGAGTCGGACATGACTTAGTGACTAAACAACAACAACAACTTACTATGAGAATTATAGAAGGTCCAAAAGAAAATGCGCGCACCTGCCTCATCCACTTGGGTTTTAATTTCCCTCGTGCATCTGTGTTTTCCCAATAGTTCATAAGCGTCATGAGCTCTGAGACTAGGTTTCACACCTGGCCAGCCCGAGCCCCTAGCACCCAGTGCTGCTGACAGGAAATCAGAGGGCACTTTGCTGGGTTCCAGGGGGCAGCCTGCTTGTCCTCAATAGGTGTCCTCAAGTGTAAAGGGAAGATGCTCCATCCATGACTGGTGTGAAGATTACAGGTCTGACCATGTGCTGTGGATTGTTGTTCAGTCACTCAGTCCTGTCCAACTCTCTGCAACCCCATGGACTGCTGCACGCCAGGCTCCCCATCCATCACCAACTCCCAGAGCCTACTCAAACTCATGTCCATTGAGTCGGTGATGCCATCCAACCGTCTCATCCTCTGTCGTCCCCTTCTCCTCCCGCCTTCATCTTTCCTAGCATCAGGGTCTTTTCCAATGAGTCAGCTCTTCACATTAGGTGGCCAAAGTATTGGAGCTTCAGCATCAGTCCTTCCAATGAATATTCAGGACTTATTTCCTTTAGGATGGGCTGGTTGGATCTCCTTGCAGTCCAAGGGACTCTCAAGAGTCTTCTCCAACACCACAGTTCAAAAACATCAATTCTTTGGTGCTCAGCCTTCTTTATGGCCCAACTCTCACATCTATCCATACATCACTACTGGAAAAGCCATAGCTTTGACTATATGGACCTTTGTTGGCAAAGGAATGTCTCTGCTTTTTAATAACGCTGTCTAGGCTGTGGATCAGTTTCAGTTCAGTTGCTCAGTCGTGTCCGACTCTTTGCAACCCCATGGACTGCAGCACGCCAGGCTTCCCTGTCCATCACCAACTCCCAGAGCCTACTCAAACTCATGTCCATTGAGTCAGTGATGCCATCCAACCATCTCATCCTCTGTTGTCCCCCTTTCTTCCCGCCTTCCATCTTTCCCAGCATCAGGATCTTTTCCAATGAGTCGGTTCTTCGCATCAGGATCTTTTCCAATGAGTCGGTTCTTCGCATCAGGTGTCCAAAGTATTGGAGTTTCAGCTTCAGCATCAGTCCTTCCAATGAGTATTCTGTGGATCAGTTCAGTTCAGTTCAGTCGGTCAGTTGCGTCCGACTCTTTGCGACCCCATGGACTGCAGCACGCAGTCTACTCTGTGGATTATAACTTGTTAAAATCCACTGTCCGCCTCTCCGGATACAGTGCCGCGCGCGCCCACAAGGGGGCGGCAGGTCTCGGTCGAGCGGCCGGACAAAGTGGACGTCAGGCCCAGCGGCCCCGCCCCGTGGCCGTGACCCCAGGCCGCGCCGGCGCGGCGTCCTGCTCTGCGGGCAGACGGCGCGGCCGGGCGTGCAGGGCGGGGGCCGCGCGATGGGGGCCGAGGCCGCTGGGAGCGGGCCGGCGCTGCGGGAGCTGCTGCGCGAGGCGGAGACCAGCCTGCTTGAGTGCAAGGTGTGCTTCGAGCGGTTCGGCCACCGCCAGCAGCGGCGCCCACGCAACCTGTCCTGCGGCCACGTGGTCTGCCTGGCCTGCGTGGCCGCCCTGGCGCACCCGCGGACGCTGGCCCTCGAGTGCCCCTTCTGCCGGCGGGCCTGCCGGGGCTGCGACACCAGCGACTGCCTGCCGGTGCTCCACTTCCTGGAGCTCCTGGGCTCCGCGCTGCGGCCGGGCCCGGCCGCCCCGCGCGCCGCGCCCGCCGCCCCGGGGGTCCTCAGCTGCCAGCACGCCTTCGGCGGCTGGGGGACCCTGGTCAACCCCACCGGGCTGGCTCTGTGTCCCAAGACGGGGCGGGTCGTGGTGGTGCACGACGGCAAGAGGCGAGTCAAGGTCTTCGACTCCGGGGGAGGCTGCGCGCATCAGTTTGGAGAGAAGGGGGACGCCGCCCAGGACCTTCGGTACCCGGTTGACGTCACGGTCACCAGCGACTGCCACGTGGTCGTCACCGACGCCGGCGACCGCTCCCTCAAAGTATTTGACTTTTTCGGCCAGATCAAACTCGTCTTGGGAGGCCACTTCTGCTTGCCGTGGGGTGTGGAGACCACCCCGCAGAATGGGGTCTTGGTCACGGACGCGGAGGCGGGGTCCCTCCACCTCCTGGAAGTCGACTTTCCCGAAGGGGTCCTCCGGAGGACCGAAAGGTTGCAGGCTCACCTGCGTCGCCCGCGGGGGGTGGCGGTGTCCTGGCTCACCGGGGCCATCGCGGTCGTCGAGCACCCGCTGGGGCCCGGCGCCTGCAGCAGCACTACCGTGAAGGTGTTCAGCGCGAGCATGCAGCTTATCGGCCAGGTGGACTCCTTTGGGCTAAGCCTCTTTTTCCCTTCCAAGATCACCGCCTCCGCCGTGGCCTTCGATCATCAGGGCAACGTGGTGGTTGCCGATACTTCCAGTCCGGCTGTCCTCTGTCTAGGCAAACCCGAGGAGTTTCCAGTGCTGAAGCCCATCGTCACCCACGGTCTTTCGCATCCCGTGGCGCTGACCTTCACTAAGGAGAGTTCTCTTCTTGTGCTGGACAGCGCGGCCCATTCTGTAAAAGTCTACAAGGTTGACTGGGGGTGATGGGGCGTGGTGGGGGTCCTGGGACCTGCTCCAGAAGCCCCGGAGCCGCCCCTGTTGAGCCCCGGATCAACAACTTAATCTTATCTATTCAACAGAGATGACTGTAACTGCCTGGTAGACTTAACAAAGGTAGGGGCCATTATTAAAGAATAATAATGAAATCTACCATTGATGGATTATGTACTCCTAGTGCTAAGAAATCTGTGAATATTCGCCCCTTCAATCCTTTCAGTGGCCCAGTGGTAATTTCTATTATGTATCTCATTTTAAGGAGGAGAAAACTAAGACCCAGAGAGGCTAAAGAGATTTACCCAAGGTCACATTTACTTACTCGGACAGTCACAAATGGAACTCAGTTCTGACTCCAAAACCCCTTGCTCTTAAATAAGACAACAGATGTGGAAAAATATATATGAGTGTATATTGTTGCTACATGTACTCTATTTACAAGTAGCTATTTACTTAGAGGCACAGAGAAAGGAGACTTCATAGAGTTCAAGAGAAAAAGGATTTTGTGGTGGCCGTCAGTTTAGTTCAACATACAGTTCCTTTGATGGCTCTTTAGATGAGGTGACTGTGGATCTTGAGTTACTTGAAAAGCAAAAGCAATCACTTTGCTCATTCAAAAGGTCAGCACTTCTCTTAGTGCCTATAACTCCTCTGCCATAGGCACTTGGGAAATACTACTTGGTTGGTTGAGAAAGGTTTGTGTTTTTGGGTTTTTTTGTGTGTGTTCTAAGAAATCTTTACTTAATCAAGATAACTAAGATTTTTTTCCCTTATGTTTTCTTCTACAAGTGGTATATTTTTGGGTGTCCCATTTCGAGTTGATTCCTGTCTACAACATGAAGTATGGGTTGAGGTTATTTATTTATTTATTTGATATGAGGGTGTCTGATTATTCCAGCACTATTTGTTGAAAATAATTTTTTTTTTTTTTTTTTGGCCTCCTCGTGGCATGAGGGATCTTAGTTCCTTGGCCAGGGATCGAACCTGTGCTCCCTGCATTGGGAGCGCAGAGTCTTAGCATCTGGACTGGGAGGGAAGTCCCAGAGAAAGACTTGTGTTGATGTAAGTTCTGAACTCCTGTGGAGTGCTCTACACATGTACTTGTGTTAGAGGGCCGGATGATTTTTCTGTTAATGTAATATAGAGATAAGTCACCACAGTCAGTTCATGGCAGAAATGATTTTGCTTGCCTTTTTATGATCAGTGGTAATCTGAAGAACTTTTGTGATGGGGTTTTTCTCTATTTAAATCTGTCCCATATGTTGCAAACACCAGGCACTCAATAAATAATTCCTTTGACCCTGAGTTGGCATTTAACCACTGGCAAATCCCTCGTGGCTCAGACAATAAAGAATCTGCCTACAATGCAGGAGATAGGGGTTTGATCCCTGGGTCAGGAAGATCCCCTGGAGAAGGGAATGGCAACCCACTCCAGTATCCTTACCTGGGAAATCCCATGGATCTAGGAGCCTGTTGGGCTACAGTCTGTGGGGTTGCAAAGAGTCAGACATGACTTGGTGACTAACACTTCCACTTTTCACTTTCAAACACTTCAACTACTTCTTGATGTGATGGCTTGACCAAGATGATGCCTGCTTTAAGGTTGCATCAATTAAGTGAATAGGTGGAGATTTTAGGTGAAGTAGCTGCTTCTCTGTAAGCTGTGTGTCTAGCTGGTATAACATTTCAGAGTTGAGGGCTGTTGGAAAAATGCCAAATAGCCAGCACCTCAGAAGCAGTAGCAAAACTTTTTCCTCGGGGAGGAAATAGTGGTTTTGAAAGGTGAGGGTTTGCTTTAGGTAATAGCTGATGCTTTATCAGCAATAGGATTCTAATTTACAAAGCATTTTCATAGATATAACATACATTCTAGAAACAGCCCCCAAATTATGAAAAAGATTGTAGTCTGTTCTTTGAAGCTAAAAGAGAGAGCTAGGCTCCCGCACCAGTCCACAGAAGCCCATTTTGCTTCAATGTTCCCGTTATGTAGCACTTATATGATTTCAGGCATCACGGACCAACCACCATTTGTGAATGCATCATCCCAAATAGGGCTTCTGGGAAGAGCCCCCAACACCCCCACTGTCACCCTGTCCTTAGAAATCACCCTCAGGTCAGCAACATCACGGGTATGCTGAGTTGTATAACAAGAAAAGTTGTCTCAGATGGAGATACAGGTTCATACTTGGTCATTTATGAATAGGGCAACCATGGATTGATGTTACAAATGTTTTCCTTGGGAACAATGACATTTTAAGGCCTTGGGGTCCATTGAGCCAAGAAGGTCCAAGAGACCTTCTCTTATTTGGAATCATCAGTCGTATCATATTTGCCTCTAGAGCTGAATGTGTCTTTCAGGCCAGGTGTGGAATATATGCAGCACGTATGGAGAAATCCCTTGTTACCATGTGGATTACCCAGCCGGAAGAATGGTGTGTGAGCTCCCAAGATGATGTGGGAGCAAATCACAGAGGTGATCACAAGTGATCTTGTTAACGGCTTCCTTTTCTTGGTAGATGATCAGGCTGCAGATAGAGAGCAGGGTTTCCGAAGACACCAATTTTGCTGTTTCTAATCCACAGGCATGCACATGCTGAGGGGATAGGTTCAGTAACCTGTAACGGAGATGCTAAATTCACCTTCTGGGCGGTGCTCTTTAAAGCAAGCTGGTTAAAGTGCTCAAGCCACACCCTGCTGAACACCACCAGATTGTTAGAGGAACTGGAGAGTCTGAGGTGGGCCAAAGGAAATCATCACAGCAGAAAGAAAGGTCCCTCGAAACTGTACCTTTTGCAGAGACCTGGATGGACCTAGAGTCTGTCAAACACAGAGAAGTCAGAAAGAGGAAAACCAACACTGGATATTAACACATATACGTGGAATCGAGAGAAATGGTACTGCTGCTGCTGCTAAGTCACTTCAGTCGTGTCCAACTCTGTGCAACCCCATGGATGGCAGCCCACCAGGCTCCCTCGTCCCTGGGATTCTCCAGGCAAGAACACTGGAGTGGGTTGCCACTGCCTTCTCCAATGCATGAAAGTGAAAAGTGAAAGTGAAGACGCTCAGTGGTGTCTGACTCTTAGCGACCCCATGGACTGCAGCCCACCAGGCTCCTCCGTCCATGGCATTTTCCAGATGATCTTATTTGCAAAGCAAAAATAGACACAGACATAGAGAACAAACGTATGGCTACCAAGGGGGAAAGGAGGGGGTGGGATGAACTGGGGGATTGGATTGACTATATACACTATTGACACTATATATAAAGTAGATAACTAATGAGAGTCTGCTGTGTGGCACAGAGACCTCTCCTCAATGCTCCCTGGTGACCTAAATGAGAAGGAAATACAAAGAAGAGGGGGATACATGTAACAGTAGCTGATCCCCTTTGCTGTACAGCAGAGACTAACACAACCTTGTAAAGCAACTACACTCCAATAAAAATCAGTAAAATTTTAAAAAAATAATAAAGCAAGAAGTTCCCAGGGATGGAGGAGAGTTGGAATGACTCTCCAGAGGTCAGAGACAAAAGAACTCAAGCACAAATAACTGGAGAAGGAAAAGGAATGGGCTTTTCCTGAAAATCCCCCTCAATCAGGTGCCTTTAGGCCAGCGCTACCCACCACCCCTCGCCACCTGGTGCGTCCGTAAAAGCAAGCAGAGGCCCAATCAGCAGCACTCACGTCACCCTCTGTTTGTTCTTGTTTCGCCCAATTCCTGAGGCTCGGACTGTCTCCTGGTTTTGGCCTTGTTCTGCCCTCTGGACTTGATTTTCACAGTCTTCTTCCTTGGCGTTTCCTGAGGACTGTGGTTCAGAATCACACCACTACTTAGACACACTCTCTCTGGATCCCGGGACGCAAAGCATCGCAACTTGTTTGTGCCTCATCCAGACCTTCCCTGGTGAGTCGGGCGAAGACCTCACTGAAAGTGAATTGTGTGCCTTTTGAGGAAGTATTCCATATACCTCAGAAAAATGGGGAAGACCCACAGATGATGGCAATTTAACCATCCTCCACCACCACCGAGAGACGAGATGTAGGCTGGTGGCTGGCGCTCCACTAAGAGCGACCCGCTCCAGGGCTTCTGAGGCTTCCCTGTAGCTCAGTTGGTAAAGGAGCCTGCAATGCAGGAGACCCAGGTTCGATCCCCGGGTTGGGAAGATCCACTGGAGAAAGGAATGGCAACCCACTCCAGTATTCTTGCCTGGAGAATTCCATGAACAGAGGAGCCTGGCAGCCTACAGTCCATGGGGTCGCAAAGAGTTGGACACAGCTTAGCGACTAGACCATCACCACCCTGGTGGTGTACTATGGTCGATAAGGAGATGAAGGGTTTTTTTGAAGAATATGTAGGAAATATGAGAGGGAGGCTGCCAGGACTCACCACAGCAACTGTGCTGAGCCGTCATGGTTGTCTACCGTGCCCACCACCCCTTCTAAGGAAAACCTGCTCCCCTCCCCGACAGGCCCTGCTGATGAGCTAGCCCTCGGCCACTGTGCTTCCTACTTGGATAGGAGTGCCACCAATATGAAGAGCAACCTGTCCATCAATGTCCTGCCAAATAGATTCAATTAGATCAGGAAGCTAGGCTACGACTTAGCCTCAGATGAACAGCTTTTCTCAAAAGGGACAAGGAGATCCAGTTAGATTCTTTTCTTGAGGTGGCGGGGTTGCCTTTTTTTTTTTTTAATTGAAGTGTAGTTAGTTTTATGGGGTTCCCTCTTGGCTCAGTCGGTAAAGAATCTGCCTGCAATGCAGGAGACCAGGGTTCAATTCCTGGGTCAGGAAGATCCCCTGGACAAGGAAACGGCAAACCACTCCAGTATTCTTGCCTGGAGAATCCTGTGGATACAGGAGCCTGGCGGGCTCCAATCCATGGGGTCACAAGAATCAGACATGACTTAATGACTAAACCACCACCAGAGTTGGTTCACACTATCGTTTTTGTTTCAGATACACACCAAAGTGATTCAGTTATACACACATCTTTTTTAGATTCTTTTCCCTTATAGGTTATTATAAAATATTGAGTGTGGTTCCCTGTGCTGTGTGATCTATTTCCATTTTCAAACCGCTGATGGACAAATCTGGACGGACTAAAAGTGATGATACAGGAAGGCCAATTCCATTACAGTTTGGAGTTAATTTCTGCAAAATTGTGCCAGTCACCTCTGGTGGACACTAAAATATAAATCTTAAAATTAGTAACTTTTCTTCTCTGACCAGTCAGTACGAAATACGTTATATGAATTTGTTACATTTGCTAGCAGCACTATCTGTACAAGCTGAACACAGGATATTCAAATGCATTCTGATTATAGACAAAATCTGTTAATTCACAAGGGTTTTGGGGACAAGGGGAGAGTTATGTCTTTGTCAGGTTTTACTGTTAGGGTGGTGCCGGCCTCATAAAATAAGTTGGGAAATGTTCCTTCCAGCTTTATTTCCTGGAAGAATTTGTATGACAGTGTTGTCATTTCTTCTTAAATGTTTGATGGAGCTCACCAGTGAAATCTAGTGGCCCAAGAAATCTCCTTATGTGTGTCCTTTCAGAGTTTATGGTTGTTTTCTGTGGAAAGATGGGCTAGTTGGAGCTTACTCAATCATACTGGAACAGGAATTTTAAAAACCTTTTAAATTTCTTTGATTTTTTTTTTTTGGCAAGCATTTTATCACTGACCATTTCCTGTGTGCTCATTTTGTGTTGAGCAAGGTGCAAAGCTGTGAGGATGTGAAGGTTCCCAGGCGCTGATGGTCGGGGGTCGGGTGTGGAGATGGACAAGCTAATCAGAAGAATACGGCATAGGATGTTGAGTCCTCTGGAACGCACAAGCTGGGGGGATGGGGCAGGGCGGGGAGGGGGAGACGGGCCCTACAGCCGGAACAGAACAGATATTGGAAGAGATGACATCACCCTAGAATTCCAGACTGATTGATGTCATCAATGCTGGACACTTCATCCAAAACAAACTGAAAAACTAAAAGTAAACATTTGTCTTTAAGTATTGATTCTTCGTGGTCCTGATGTTAGGATCTATTTTTCTGTCGCAGTAGCCTGTCAGCATTCGGGGACTGTGTAAAGAAGGCAAGATGACAGCTGATGGTCAGTGATGCTCAGCTGAGTTTTTGAGCATCTTGAGGTATTTTTTAAATATTTTTACATTTAGCTAAACACCACAGTAGTAAGTGTATTCTAAAAAGGTCAAAAGTGCCCTCTTTGGACAAAGCTCATTTGTTGTTACAATGCAATCCTCCCCACAGTGAAACATTTTATAATCCTCTCCCACATTTAGTCCTTTCCCATCATTGTGCCGGTGACAGACTTTATGGGAGGAGGCGTCACGTGGACCTAACACGTACTTCCCCAATCCAGAGACGCTTGCCGTTGGAAGTGTCCTCCTGTTTCCTGTGGTCTTGACACCTCTCGATGCTTGGCACCTGCTTTGTTGCTAAATCAGGACCTTGCTGGGCCTCTTGGCCCTGATTACTCGAGTCCTCCCCTCCCCCAGCTTCAGCCACTCAGGGGACATCCCTCCTGTGCTGTAACAGGTCAAACAGAGGCACACTATTCAAGAGAAAGACACTGCAGGTTTTCATCTGCAGCTACTTTTCATGACTCGTAAACTGTATGTCAAGAGGCCAGAAACGGAGACTGCTTTCAAAGAACCATGAAACATGAAAGATTAGAAGAGTTTCGGCTCCAGGCACCCAGCACTTGGTCAGAATATGAGAAAAGCTTCTCCAGGTATTGAGGGTTGATTTGGGATATTTCACAACTGAGTTTGAAAGTATTTTAGGGCACCTGGGGGTGCCTGGCACCCCACTCCAGTACTGTTGCCTGGAAAATCCCTTGGACGAAGGAGCCTGAAAGGCTGCAGTCCATGGGGTTGCTGAGGGTCGGACACAACTGAGTGACTTCACTTTTGCTTTTCACTTTCATGCATTGGAGAAGGAAATGGCAACCCACTTCAGTGTTCTTGCCTGGAGATTCCAGGGACGGGGGAGCCTGGTGGGCTGCCGTCTATGGGGTCGCACAGAGTCAGACACAACTGAAGCGACTTAGCAGCAGCAGCAGCAGCAGGGGGTGCCAGAGCATGTGTCTATAAGATCCTGTCTTTGTTATGAAACATGCTAAATAATTTATGAATACTGCTTAGCACCATGTCTTCACGTGCACACCATCAATGAAAGGCTTCCCGTCAGGATGTGACCTTTGCTTGGGTTCCGTGCTCTCTCTCCCAGCCAGGTCGGCTCATTACCGTCTCCCTTGCAGGGAGGAGGGCTCCTGCCTGCAGCTCTCCTGTGGACACACTCTGAAGTTGGACCCGGTGGAAGCTGGTGAAGTTGGTCCACTCCAAAGTGGACACTCTGCCCCAGACCCCCAGGGGCAGTATGAGAGGCTTCCAGTTAAAGGTTTTCCTGTCTGGTGCCTGGGGTCTGCCATCCAGGGCATAGGCCTCACTACTGGCTCCCATCTAGGCTCCAAGGGCAGCCTGGACTTGGAGCTCTTACCCTCAGCACCATGGTACCAACCCAGGTGTGACATCTGGGCCCCAGCTTTGCTCTAGCTCGGCTGCTGTAGGCATCCTTGCCTCCATCCTTAGCTGTGACCCATGGTGACACTTTCTGTCTTCCCTAATGCTGTTAGAGACCAGGAAGTGTATGAGGTTGAGTATTTTTGGACCATTACTGGGACAGAGGCAGAGGATAAGAGAGTACCAAGTGGAAACGGTACTGAGAATGAATAGCTTCTCACTGGATGCAGAGACTCTACACCAGGCACCAGCCTTTGTTTCTTACACAGACTCATCTCATCCTCATCATAGCCTAGGAAATACTGGGTTGGCCAAAAGGCCGATTCGGGTTTTTCTGTGAGATGTTCTGTATGTCCGTAAGATGCTTTCCATGTCTTACAGAAAAACTCAAAAGGAACTTTTGTCCAGTCAATAGTTGCTAGTGGCATTTTTACAGGTGGGGAGACTGAGGCACAGAGAAGCTAAGTAATTTGCTGAAGGTCACATAGACAGTAGATAAACTGTTTAATCTCTCTGAGCCTTAGTTTCTTTCTGTAAAATGGAAATTTAAAAGTGCCCACTTTGCAGACTTGTGAGGCCTGCAGAAGTCTATGCGTGTGCAGCAGAACACTGACAGGTGTCCGGCCTCTCTTAGCAATCATTATTTTGCCTGAACTGTTTTGGGGTAAGGCAGTACCTCCGTTTTTCAGCACAGAGGTTAGCGATCATGAAGCTTAGACCTGCAGGAAGCCATCTATGCTCGAGTGTAGAGAGAACCTGCCTGACAACATCGCCCGCAGAAAGGAAAGCAGAGCTGAAAGCCGGGGGAAGATGACATCCGTGTAACACCGTTGGGACTCCCAGTTTTTCTATTCCCAAAGCTGGGTATCACCCTGGATGTCCTGTTTCTCTGAGCTGACAAGTTTCCTGTTCTAAAACAAGTTTGACTTGTGTGTCTGTGTTGTTGTTATTGTTTAGTTGCTCAGACGTGTCCGACTCTTGCGACCCGTAGACTGTAGCCCTCTAGGCTCCTCTGTCCGTGGGATTCTCCAGGCAAGAATACTGGAGTGGGTTGCCATTTCCTTCTGCAGGTGTTCTTCCTGACCCAGGGATCGAACCCACGTCTCCTGCATTGGCAGGTGGGTTCTTTACCACCGAGCCACCTGGGTGTCTATGACTTTCATTGAAACGAGCCTCAAGAGAGTCCAAGGTCAGGCTCCTGGAAGATATCATGTATTCATATTACAAGGACTTTGCTTTACACCTTATGTCAAGGCAGCACAAAGCTGGCTTTCAGTCGGTACTCAGAGATCCACAATAGAAGAAAATGATTGGCTCCTTTGAGTTTTGAGTGAGGTGTCAAACTACTAATATGTTGTTGGACTTTTTCGTTTGTTTGGCTACACCACGTGGCATGTGGGATCCTAGTTCCCTGACCACTTCATTTTGAAGTACAGACTCTTCACCCCTGGACCACCAGGGAAGTCCTTACACTGTCTGATTTTTTTTGAGGAGTGGGAGGAGAGTCACCTGCTACCCATTGAAAGGTTTTTTTTTTTTTGGATTATCAGAGCTCCTGTGATACAAAAGGTTTTCAAGTTTGGTAGGATCATAGAAAGGGCTTCCCAGGTGATGCCATTGTAAAGAATCCACCTACCAGTGCAGAAGATGCAAGAGACACAGTTTCAATCCCTGGGGAGTAGGCAATGGCCACTCACTCCAGTATTATTATTTAAAAAAAAGATATGGAATGCTTCAGGAATTTGCATGTCATCCTTGCTCAGGGGCCATGCTAATCTTCTCTGTATTGTTCCAGTTTTACTATATGTCCTGCCAAAGCGAGCGCCCGCTCCAGTATTCTTGCCTGGGAAACCCCATGGACAGAAGAGTTTGGCAGGCTACAGTCCTTGGGGTTGCAAAGAGTCAGACACGACTGAGCTGGCACACTCACACGCTCCCCCCCACACACCCCCCCACACACACACACACCGCCACACATACAGGATAACAGAAATCTTGACGTCTAAGCCCCTCACTTTCTAAATAAGTACATTGAAGCCCGAAGAGGTTAAGTAGCTTGGACAAGTGATTAATCTTTTAGGAGAAAAACCAGAATTCTAAACCTTGCTGCCATTGGAATTCTCTCTGATTTTGGATTTTCAGCAACATAAAATGCACACAGTGTATTTTCTACATAGATATGCAGAATCAGAGAGTCAGCAGCTGATGTCAGCTCTGCTGACTCCTAACCAAGTTCGGTTTTCCCATTGTTATCCTGCTTTTTCCTATAAGTAAACACTTCTTGTAACCACGGTATTTACTTATCTTACTGTAATGTATATAAGCATGTGATAAACATATAATGTATAATTCTAGCCCTATAGGATGTTACTAGGTGGTAATGTGGAAAAAGAGGTTCTGTATTTAATTAAATTTATGAGTTGCATGGGTTTCTTTATTGCAATAGATCTCAAAGC
Source organism: Ovis canadensis (assembly GCF_042477335.2). Lineage (NCBI taxonomy): Eukaryota > Metazoa > Chordata > Mammalia > Artiodactyla > Bovidae > Ovis > Ovis canadensis. The sequence goes on from NC_091264.1 coordinate 53,984,131, forward strand.
TAGCAATAAGCTATTTTGCATTATAAATTGCAAAATAAAGGGAATGGTTAGATACAGGGTACAGTGTTATCCAGACTTACCCAACCCCAGGTCTGCTGCTGGAAATACTGTTCTGGCAGCCTGAATTTTCACATTTTTCACTTTCTCCCCATGATTCCACTCTGCCCTTTTCTTTGGTGTTCTTGTTTCTGGGTCTTCATTTTCTAATTCTTACCTTCAATTCTCATCCTCCCTCCCACGTTTCTGTCACTCCAAGTTCCTGCATTTGGGTGCTTTTCCAGTGATAACTCTCCTTCTCTAAGTCTTTGTCTGTAGACTTTTTTTTTTTCTTTTTTTTGTGGGGGAGAGAGGGTGAAGGAGGGGTAAAGAGCTCCAATGAGCCAATATCTCTTGCAGGTTTAGAGAAGAATGACCAACTTGGGCTCACTCAGATCAGCCTTGACCTAATTGTATCTCAATATATCCACGCCCCAAGGTGGGCTTGTGGGAAAGAGCAGTTCATACTGATGCCTTGCCGGGCTTGCCCAGAAGTGCCACGAGAGCCACTGGCCCCCTTTGTTGAATTCTCCTCACCTTTTTAGGAACAGCCCAGCAGTGAAACTTCTCTGCACATTATCCAGCCATTGGAGGCTCCCTCTAGACATCAGGTGTCTCACCCGCAAGCCAGTTCCAGCCCCACATTCAACCTTTTGTCTCCGGACAAGGTAGCTCTCTGTGCAAGGTGGCATTTGCGCTTTCACTTGTAGTCTGCTTTGCTCCTGCTGTTGCTTGGGCACCGCTTGCGGGATCTTAGTGCCCTGACCAGGGATTGAACCCATGCCCCCTGCAGTGGGAGCCTGGAGTCCCTACCACGGGACCACCAGGGAAGTCTCAACATTTATACTTTGCCTGGGAGAATCAGCCTCCCTGATGAGCCCCAGCAGCTATCTCTGAGTGTCACTGTCTTTCATCTTTCTCAAATGTTCTATGTTTTCCACATCATCTGCCTTATTGTATCCACAAAACTCCAGCAGTAATTCTGAACATCCTTTACACATAGGTATGATTTCTCTTCATTTAGAGTTTTAAGGTTTAAAATCCCCTAATTTTCAAGGTTCTTTACAGACTTCATGGTACAGTTTTGAGTAGTACCGTTCTTCTTCCATAGGATAAATGGTATCAGGACCTACATTCATGCTGATCCAATTGAATGAACACCTCATGTACTTTTCTACTTCTCACAATTTGTCCCTCAGAATTTTTCCCATTCATTCTGAAACTGTGATGCATCCTACACAAATCACTTTTTTTGAGGCGTTTCGGGCCTGTGGCTTCATTGTGGAGACCACAAAGCCAAACCAAGCCATTTCCAAGGCCAGGTGTGAATTATTGACAGGTAGCGCTTGGGATGGGCTTCCCAGGTGGCGCTTGTGCAAGAGAGGTGGGTTCAATTCTTGGGTTGGGAAGATCCCCTGGAGTAGGAAATGGCAACCCACTCCAGTTTTCTTGCCTGGGAGATTCCAAGGACAGAAGATCCTGGCGGGCAACAATCCATGGGGGTCCCAAAGAATCAGACATGACTGAGCACACACACAGCAGTTTGGATCAACTTTACACTCATCCATGTTCATTTCAAAATTTGGTACTATCTGCAAGAGTAAATCAGAAAGCAAATTCTGAAATGTTGACAGTAAGTAGATCTTTTGTGTTTTCTATTTTAATGGCTTTGCTAGAGACATACATACCCTTCTTACTATTTTATATTGAATCAGACCTTCCTATGGCTGGTTCTTGTCACACAGGGCTGTCAGCTAGCAGCTGACCATGTGTCATCTTTAAGCATTTTGGTGTGCATTGGGATTTGTCCATAAGGAGCATAGACTCTAATAGGAAATAGGTAGAGAGCTACAACCAGCCACAGACTATCCCATGTACCCTTCATCCAGCCAACCAGCCGTGCCTCTGGGACTCACTAAGTGGTGATAGCCAGTGCGTACTCGGAAGGCCCTCTCCAGGTACAACTGAAGGAAACCGTAGCAGAAATGATGCCTGATCTGATAACACCCAGATCCAGGAAAGAAGAAGCTAAAGAAGGTTACTTCTGCTATATACCTGAGCCTCAGGTAATCTGATCGGTACTACCTGGCTGGCCATTAGTTTAACTAAGTTACTTGTTTGGGCTCAGGTATCACATCAAGGTGTTAAATTTAATCTCTAAAGACCTATGTGGTTTAGACTCAGAATGTTCTATGAACTTCACTTCTTTCCTTTCTAGTATTGCATCTAAACTCTGTAACTGACCCAGATTTCAGGACTTGGCTGGGAACCACAGGGAAGGTCTGAGGCAGTTACAAGACTCAGTTCAGGATGCTTTCAGTTGTGGTCTGGCTCTTTATTTATTTACTTTATGGCTGTACCAGATCTTCATTGCTGCTTTCTCTAGTTGTGGCAAGCGATGGTGGCTTCTCTTGTGGAACGCAGCTCAAGGGCTTCAGTAGTCGCGGCCCATGGCTCACAGGCTTAGTTGCTCCATGGCATACGAGATCTTCCCGGACCAGGGATCGAACCCATGTCCCCTGCATTGCAGGGCGGACTCTTAACCACTGGGCCACCAGGGAAGCGTTGGTCTAGCTCTGACAGCCCAGCCTGTCCAAGGTTTCTAGTTTTCTGTCTCTCCTGAATGAAACTTAAAACTCTTGGATGGTACAGTACCAGACTTTCACCATGAGAGTCCAGGGTTCAAGTCTGTTCAAAACCATGGCTCCGTTCCTTTCTTCTATCATCATAGATAAACGTGGCCACAGTGGCGAATTCAGATGGCCAGCTATTAGCTCACACTCCTCTTATGGTATTATTAATCACTTTGTAAGCATTCAAGTAACTTTTTGTTTCTCTTCTTTTCCTTCCTTGGACTAGAGTGTTCTCTTTCATGCATAGAATAATACAAGCAATTTCTACCTCTTTTCCACATAGAAATTTTGGCCTTGGACACGCCACTAACAATCACAAATCCAGAGGTTTCCAGAGCATCATTCAGGTAACACATTGGATTAGCCAGGCTAGAGAACCACTGACTTAGATAAATCAGGACTTATCCCCGAACCACATCAGGGAGAAGTGAAATCAGAGGTCAGCCAGAGGACAAGGGGAAATAGCTGTTAGATAGACAACTCACAAATGACAAAGAAACATTTGTTGAATTTCTCCAAAGAAGATGCACAAATGACCAACAAGCACATGAAAAGAAGCTCAGCATCGCTAACCACTAGGAAAATGCCAGTGAAAATCACAATGAGATACCACCTCATACCCATTAGAATGGCTCCTATTAAAAAATCAGAAAAAAGCAAGTGTTGTTGGAGTGGGGAGAAATTGGAACCCTTGTGCACCACTGGTTAGAGTGTACAATGGTGCAGCCACTGTGGAAAACAATATCGTAGTTTCTAACAAAATTAAACATGGAGTTACCGTGAAAAGTGAAAAACATTGAAATGTAAGTTGTTCAGTCGTGTCTGACTCTTTGCAACCCCCTAGACGATAGCCAGTCAGTCTCCTCTGTCCCTGGGATTTCCCAGGCAAGAATACTGGAGTGGGTAGCCATTCCCTTCTCCAGGAGATCTTCCTGACCCAGGGATTGAACCTGCGTCTCTTATATTGCAGGCAGATTCTTTACCATCTGAACCACCAGCAATTCCACTTCTGGCAAAGCCCTCGAAAGAATTGCAAGCAGGGTCTGAAGAGATATTTGCCCACCATGTTCATAGCAGCATTATTCACAATAGCCCAAAGGTGGAAACAACTTAAGTGTCCACTGACAGATGAATGGATCCACAAAACATGGTCTATTCATACAATGAAATGTGATTCTGCCTTAACGAGGAAGGAAGTTCTGACACACGTGACAGCAGGAACAAGCCTGGAGAATATTATGCCGAGTGCAATGAGCCAGTCACAGGAGAACAAATATTGTATGTCTCAGTCAAATCCCTAGAGACAGAGTACAGAGTGCGAGTACCCAGGGACTGGGAGAAGAGGGGAACAGGGAGTTGTTTAATGGGTGTAGAGTCTCAGTTTCATGAGATGCAAAGAGTTCTGGAGATGGACTGCACAACAATGAATATACCTACCACTTCTGAACTGTACACTTTAAGATGCTTACGATGGTAAATTTGGTACCACGTGTATTTTGCTACAACTGAAAAATAAAATGTTCACCGAATAGACGCAGAGCTGAGAACACCAGCTGGCTTCTGTACTGGAGACTTGGTGGAGAACACAGGTGAAGAAGCTGCATGGGGTGGGAGAACACTGAAAGCAGCGTACTGCACTTCTTCAAAGAGTAGTGAACTTCAGATGCCTATGGTGTTCAGAAAGAGGAGGGAGGGTGGGAAGTAAGAATCGAGAGAGAAAATCCAGCAAGAGCCGGCACCTAGATAGTGATCAGCCCACAGGGGAACCCCTGCCAGGTGTTCTTTGCAAAACGGCCTGAGGACCTGGCAAGATAAGGCAGCCCAAGACCTCGTGGATTTTCTAAGTTTCAGAGGGGATTTTGCAAGGGGCAGGCTGAGCAGATGTCTGCTCACCCCTCCGTTTCCCATTCTAATGAAGCCACAGGGACTGGGCAACCCTAAACCACTGGTGATAGCAAAGCCTCTTCTGTTTGGCTTAGGGCTGTGTATGAGTATTGATGTTTACAACTGAATGGATGTGATGGAGAGGGAATTTATAGCTCATAAAGGAAGAAAATGAAGTCGTACTTCTAAGCTCCAGGTGGCTGTGCAGGAGATATAAGAGACGTGGGTTCAATCCCTGGGTCTGGAAGATCCCCTGCAGAAGGTTATGGCAACCCACTTAAGTATTCTTGCCTGAAAAATTCCATGGACAGAGGAGCCTGGCGGGCTACAGTCCATGGGGGTCACAAAGAGTCGGACACAACTGAAGCGACTTAGCATGCACGCTAAGTCCTGGCGATGTAAGCTGGAAGCTCTCCCGTCCGTCTCACCTCTTGCGTCTCCAGGTCCAGCAGAAGCCATCTGCTAAATTGCTCCCTACTCACATTCCCCAAGGAGTGTGGACAGCATTCTGTAGGCCAATGAAAACCACCAGCTTTCCCCACCCTCTTCCACCACTTCCACACCTCCTCAGCTTACTGTCTTTTTTTTTTTTTTTTTTAACCTCAGCACTTCCTCAACAGGGCGGAGCACCTAATTAAATATTTTGGTGTAAAGGGGTTTTTCTTCAGGCTGTTGCCAGTGAAAAGGGAAGTCATCTTAGTGCTAAGACAAAGACTTTGAAGTTTTCAAACTGCTTCCAGAAGTGTGGACAGCTAGCCACCTGACTTGGAATTACCTGAGAGAGCTGTTTAAAATGACACTTCCTAGGCTGTAACCCAGGCCCACTGTTCCACGGTCTTTGGAGGTGGAGCCCGGGAACTGCCTTTTAACAAGGTGATTCTTAAGCCACTGAGAATTGAGACAGTCTTCAAGGGCAGTTACCAGAGAGAGGCTGCTGAGTGAGTGACCTTGAGGCAAATAGGTACAGAGACAAAGGAGGAAACATTGATTATCTCCTTTCAAGTATTTTGTATATAAATTATGCCATTTAAAGTTATCAATGGAAGATTGCCAACAAAGATCCATCTAGTCAAAGCTGTGGTTTTTCCAGTAGTCATGTGTGGATGTGAGAGCTGGACTATAAAGAAAGCTGAGCACCAAAGAATTGATGCTTTTGAGCTATGTTGTTGGAGAAAACTCTTGAGAGTCCCTTGGACTGCAAGGAGATCCAACCAGCCCATCCTAAATGAAATCAGTCCAAGTGTTCATTGGAAGGACTGATGCTGAAGCTGAAACTCCAATACTCTGGCCACCTGATGCAAAGAACTGACTCATTGGAAAAGACCCTGATGCTAGGAAAGATGGAAGGCGGGAAGAGAAGGTGACGACAGAGGATGAGATGGTTGGATGGCATCACTGACTCGATGGACATGAGTTTGAGTAAACTCTGGGAGTTGGTGATGGACAGGGAGGCCTGGCATGCTGCAGTCCATGGGGTTGAGGAGAGTCGGACACAACTGAGTGACTGAACTGAACTGAACTGAAGTGATTTGCCTAAAAGCTGAGAAAACTAGAACGTGAATCTAGTTTGTTGTTTGTTTGTTTTAGACTGAAACACATGACTTAGCAGGTTCTTAGTTTCCCAGCCAGGGATTGAATCTGGGCCCCTGGCAATGAAAGCACAGAGCCCTAACCCCTGGGCCAGGGAATTCCTTGAATCCAGTTCTAACTGAAAGCCCGTGGCTCTGCCAGCTCCCAGAATCTGTTCGCTTTTGCATTCATCAGGAAAGCCTAGAGAGTGATGAACTGAGTGGCTGGGTCCTGTTTACCTCCTGTTTACTCTGTGTTCATTTACGTCCATTGTACCCAGAGACCATTATATCTGCAATGCAAGCCCTTCACCCAATAGGAGGCTCAGGGACCTTTCAGGCACCTACTGCGTTAAACTTAGAATGTATAAACAAAACGTTAAAAATGGAAACAAACAGCTCCTCCTCATGGGGCGAGTGTGACATCTGACAAAAGGAAGCGACACACCCTCAAATAAGGAAGAACAAGCCAAGTCCACGGGTGTGGTCTGATACAGCAAATGTTCCCCTTCAGATCACATTTGAGCTTTGACCAGCTGCCGTTTTCATTCACCAGGAAGAGTTCACTTTCTGAGCTCTTGTGTAGTCGGTGCCTCTTCCTTCACATCCTCGTCCTTGGAAAGGCTCTGGTGGTCACGGTGGTCACAGTTCTTGGGGAGGAGATCAGGCAGCGAAGCCAATCAGATGGGCATCCCACCAAGGTTTGGTAAGAAGCTGCAACTGTGTGCAAAAGTTAAAGATAAACAAGGCATCACACCTGCTCCCAAGGAGCTTACAGTCCAGTGGGGAGAGTCACAGTAGACAGCCTGTTTGAACAAAGATCCACACACAGTGAGTTTGGGCAGCACTATGGAGCAGTGCTGAATCATTGTGGCCCAACCCAGGACCGGGCAGCAGGAGAGGACAGGGAAGGCTTCCTGGAGGAAATTACATCAAGAGAAAGGCTTGGAGGGATGAGGGGGAGTGACTAGCTGAAGGGGGCTGGTGAAACAGCCACCATGAGCAAAGCCAAGAAGGGAAGAAAACAGTGCTGAGACTAAGGATAAATCTGCGTCTACTGCAGGGATTCCCATCAACCATTTCCATGTGGCTACATCAGCACGTCATTTTCTAGCCGATTTTCCCAAAGCCTTTACTTCCCCAAAGGCCTTTTGGCTGTTGCCCTTTGTAGTTTCCCTAACCAGCTTATTGGCGCTGAAATTAGCAGAAGTTTATCTGGTCTACCTTTCCCTCCATGCAGAAATCTCTGTTTTTTCCATTTGAAGTTTAGAGCATTTGTATTCTGCTTTCCACCCGCACTCAACAATTCCTTAATGTTTAGACATTCTGTTGGGAGACTGTTTTTAGTTGAAAAGGCTGAAACTATCTTATTTGATTATTGTGAGATGAGAGGGAAGAGTAAGGTTTGTATCTGATGATGTTAAATCTGGAAAGTAGAAAGCTTTCTTGAAGAGGTGGGATGACTCTGAGGGAGAGGATTGCCCATCCATTCGAAACACAGCCCCCTAGAAGTGTGAAGTGCTTTGGTCTGGCCAACCAACAAATGAGAAGAGTTCCCTCTTTTGGCCAAAGTCTTGAATTTTAATCAATGTATTTCATCATTCAGAGCAGGCCCAGCACCACATAAACAATCTCCCACATTTCTTTTAATTACTTCCTCATGAGAACAGATTTTTGTGGATTGAAAGTCTATATTAATACAAATAGGACAAGAAACAGAGAAGTCTGAGCCAACTGACTATTCCTATGGGAAATGCCGCCACACATTCAGAAATTGATTGGAAGGGCCCAAAGATGTGGAAATCCTTGGAAATTTTTCTGCAGGAAAATAAAAGTTTGTGGAATTCCAATAATGAGCAGCAGGGCAATGGAGCATCAGTGATGACACATTACAAATATAATAAGCTTTCTTTTGACCTTAAAGGAATAACCCCAACCCAAGCTATGTGATCACCAATGGAGGTCTTACAGCACAAAGTGTGGCTCCTGACAGAAGAGTGAAATTCAGTTGTTCTCTTAAGTTCTCTATCATGCCTTTGTAATAGAACGATGAATCATAATTGCAGAGCCCAGGAATGACACAGTTATTAAGGACCCCAATCCTAAATGGAAGGCCAGACCACTGTCTTAAGTCAAGACTGACTACATAATTTGCAGGACCCAGTGTGAAATAAAAACATGGGGCACCTTGTTTACGAATTATTAATAATTTCAAGATGGCAACAGGAGAGTGTTAAATCAGACACAAGGTCTTTCATAGGTCACACACACGTGAAGCTAGCCCTACTTGAGTACTTTCTTTGCAGATCCTGAGACTCTAGTTTATTTGGGAGGTAATTCCATGAAGCATTAGCAGGAGTGGGGAAGTGCCAAGGAACTGAAAATGACCATGTCCCTGGAGAAAAAGAAGAAAAAAATTAAAAGGGTTTAATATCTTTGTTATTGATTTTAAAAATATTATTTCTTTGGTTGTGCTGGGTCTTAGCTGCAGCACTCAAGACCTTTGATCTTCACTGTGGCGTGCAGCATGTGGGATCTAGTTTCCCCCTCCAGGGACGAAACCTAGGCCCCATGCATTGGGAGCACAGAGTCTTAACCACTGAGCTGTGAGGAAAATCCCTACCCTGCCTATTCTTGCACGATGTCTGTTTTTTCCATTAGACCCCTTAGCATACTAATCATAGTTATTTAAAATTCCTGGCTTGATAATTTTAACATCTCTGTGATATCTCAGCCTAATCTCATGCTTGCTTCATCTCTTCTGTGTTTTTTGCCTTTTAGTCTGCCTTGTAATCTTTCATTCAATGCTGGATGTGATGTACTGAGTTTTAAAAAAAGAAACCACTCCTAAAAACAGGCCTTCAATGATGTGCTGATAAGGGGTGACATAAAGGGGAGCATTTCTTTTTTAAATCATCCTATGATTAGGACTCAGTCTTTTTTCTTTTCTTTAAAAAATTTTTTTTGTCTGTAGCACGCACGTGGGATCATAGTTCCCCGACCAGGGATTGAACCCACACCCCCTTCAGTAGAAACACAGTCTTAACCACTGGACTGCCAGGGAAGTCCTGGGACTTGGTCTTTTAGTGCGCCTAAGCCTCTGGACTGTGAACTTCACACATAATTCTCAGCTCCCCGCCTCCTCTTCAAGTAGGACAGGATGACTGGAGTGGGCTCTGGAATTGGGTATTTCTCTTCTGTCACGTGGAAGGCTCAAGCCAGCTAGTTAAGTATTTTCCTCTCCCAAGATCAGTTGCTGCTGCTAAGTCACTTTAGTCGTGTCCGACTCTGTGCAACCTCATAGACGGCAGCCCACCAGGCTCCCCTGTCCCTGGGACTCTCCAGGCAAGAACACTGGAGTGGGTTGCCATTTCCTTCTCCAATGCATGAAAGTGAAAAGTGAAAGTGAAGTCGCTCAGTTGTGTCCGACTCTTAGCGACCCCATGAACTTCAGCCTACCAGGCTCCTCCGTCCACAGGATTTTCCAGGCAAGAGTACTGGAGTGGGTTGCCATTGCCTTCTCCCCCAAGATCAGTTAGGCTTTGATAAAACCCCAGAAGATTAGCTCTGGTTAAGTAGTTTCTCCTGAGAACAGGGCTTGTTAAGAGCAGAATGTATTTCAGGTGTATTTCAAAATGACTTCTTTTCCTCTTCTGCTGGAATCACAAGGCGATTTTTCCCTGAAACTCACTGTGAGGACCTGCTAGAGATTCTGAAGGCAAAGCTCACAAAAATGTGGAGTGGCTCCCAATTACTGGGCCCCTCTGGAGTTTTTATCTCTTAGTCTTATCCACATGGAGCCTCCAGCAATTTGTCAACTACAGCTCAAGTTCCCTACTCCAGCCCTGGTTCCCGCAAAGGTTTCTTCTCCAGTAAGTTGTGATTCTTCGTATTTGCTTGTCAGTCTGTCTAATTCTGGGGGGCAGCAGTTTGTCCTGTGACCTCCCTTCTCTTACAGATTTAAAAAGAGTTGATTCTCAAGTTTGTTCAGATTTTTACTTGTTGTTAGGGTAGTTCAGTTCAGTTCAGTTCAGTCGCTCAGTCGTGTCCGACTCTTTGCGACCCCATGAACCACAGCATGCCAGGCCTCCCTGTCCATCATCAACTCCCAGAGTCCACCCAAACCCACGTCTGTCGAGTCGGTGATGCCATCCAACCATCTCATCCTCTGTCACCCCCTTCTCCTTCTGCCCTCAATCTTTCCCAGCATCAGGGTCTTTTCAAATGAATCAGCTTTTCGCATCAGGTGGCCAAAGTATTGGAGTTTCAGCTTCAACGTCAGTCCTTCCAATGAACACCCAAGACTGATTGTTAGGATGGACTGGTTGGATTTCCTTGCAGTCCAAAGGACTCTCAAGAGTTGTTAGGATAGAGAGGTGACTTTTAGCTTCTTATATGCTGGACCAGAAACCAGAAGTCTTATTAGAGTTTATCTTTGTTTTTATTGTTAAATAACAGATTACCACAAATTTAGCTACTTAAAATAATACTGCTTTATTATACCACAGTTCTGCCAGTGTGAAAACCAGGTACAACATGGCCAAGTTCTCAGCTCAGGCTCTCACAAGGCTGAAATTATGGTGTCAGCTGGGCTTGATTTGGAGACTTGGCTGATGAAGAATCTGCTCTGAGCCTCACTCAGGTTGTTGACATAATTCAATTCCTTGTGGTTGTAGGACTGAGGTCTCTTGTCTTCTTGGTAGAGGTTAATCTCAAGTCACTCTCGATTTTTAGAAGCCATTGCCCTGTGTCCCCCTCCATCTTCAAAACCAGCAGCAGAGAACCTTCCTGCTATTGAGTCCCTTTCCCACTTTCAATCTTTTCTTCAGGGTGAGCATACATGACTCAGTCAGACTCAGCAGGTAACCTCCCTTTGACATGACCCGATCAAAGGAGTGATTCTCATATCATAGTCACAAGTCTTGAGGATTATGCAGGGTGTGTGTACCAGGGCAGGAATGTTAGAGGCCACCGTAGAATTTTGCCCACTACAGACTAGGTCCTTCAGGGCAGAGATTGTATACAAAATGCTTCAGAGCTTAGCGGAGAGCCTGCCCATAGAGTTGTTCAGTCGCTAAGTCAGGTCCTACTCTTTTCGACATCATGGACTGCAACACACCAGGCTTCTGTGTCCTTCAGTATCTCCCGGAGTTTGCTCAAACTCAAGTCCATTGATACAGTGAGAACTGAACAACTATTGTTGAGCTAAAGAAGCACATCATTGACCACTGCATTTAAAATGGCCCGCCCTCAGTAACCTTTTATGTACTTTATCTTCTTAGCACTTGTTACCACCTGACATTATATGTGTATTTGTTTATTTATTTATTTGTTCGTTTTCTGCCCTCCTATCACTCCAGTGAAAGCCACACTGAGGCATGGACTTTTTCTAGCTTATTCGCTCACCACTGAGTCCTCAGTGCTTAAAATGAACAGTGCCTGGCTCCTTGTGGCACCTGTTAATAAAAATTTGGTAAATGAATGAATGGCTGAACAATCGCAAACCATCCACACGTTAATGAAGGTGCTACTTTTGGACTATAGAGTTATATGAGTAAATGTTCCCAATTTCAATCAAGGATAACTTGCATGTATTTGAGAGACACCAAAACATGGGCATTCATGGAATGCATACCGTGTGCCCAGGAGGATGCCAAGTATCTTAACCAGTGTGGTCAATAGAGCAACCAGAGACAAAAACTCAAGACCTAAATCAGACCACGTCCCTCTTCTGCTCAGAAGCTTCCGATGGCTCCCATCCCACTCTGGGAGAAAGCGAAAGGCATCCTAATGGCCTGTAAGGCCCCAGTGACCTGCCCCATCCCCGTTGCCCCCTGCCTCATCTCCCTGTTTCCCTCTCTGTCTCCCCTGCAGTCCTCCTGGCTCGCTCCCAGATCAAGGCCTTTGCGCCTTCCACTGGGCCTGCTTTTTCCCCAGATGCTTGCATGAATGGTTCCCTCAGCTCTTTCAGTCCTCACTCAGTTTCCACGTTCTAAGTGGAGCCTTCCATGGCCACTCTATTTACAGTCATAGGTATTGATTATCCCTCCTCACCTAGAACTCGCTCTCTTCCCTGCTCTAGTTTTCTCCTTAGCACCATGCACCACATACATTTCCTTTATTTGTTTTGTTTATTGTATTGTCTTCTCCCTCCCACCGGAATGAAAGAAAAACAGGGATTTTTGCCCATGTTGTTCATTGCTGTATCCCCAGCAGCTAGTACAATGCCTGGCACATAGTAGGTCCTTGATAAATATTTGCATATCCTTGAGAGCTGACAAAGATACAGCAGCAGCTCCAGTGAACTCTGCTTCAATATTTACCTGGTTAATTTCAAATTCCCAGGCTCCCAGGCCCTCATCCCAAGGCAAAATGCAACCCCATCTCCCACCCTTTAAACAATTCCTAAACCCCTCAGGAGAAGAGATTTTGATGTCTTCTAAGAAACCTGGTTGTCTTATTCTTTTCAATAGCAAAGTGCTTCTTAGCAACTCCTAGTAACATCTGAGCCTCCTGTTGCCTTTGTAATTGGCAGGAAGAAGTAGGCTAAAGTAACTGAGCCTTTTATCTGAGCTAATGAAAGCACTTTGAGTCATTGTTTGCAATGGCTCGACCCTCCTTAGGAGAACCGTTGAACAAAAACATAAATGTGAGGTCTTGGGAATTCAAAGGGAATAGCAACAAAGGCTCAGGAGAGAGGGGAGTACAGAAAACCCTGTAGTTATTACGATGCCTGGGCATCATCCAGAGGATTTAGGCTTGGACGGTGGAGCTGTGTTTGAATCCAGTATTCGCAGTCCGTGATTGGCTCTCCTCCTCTGCCAGCCCCTGTCTTCATTTCATTCACTTTTTAATAATGCCACCTCACATTTCACACAATTGCCGCTCTTGAACCTCACTCCCAGCATGACTTTATTCTAGTAAGCTAACCACACACAGCAGTTTCTAATGGATTCTAAACGGTGGCTGGACAACATCTGTAATTTGGGGTTTTGAAGAAAGTGAAAGAACCGTAATGGTCCTCTCTCCTTCTGAGTCTCTCTCTGCGGTAGATTTGTCCAGTAGAAACTCAGTGCATGCTCGCAAGCCTCAGATACTTAGAAGAATAGACACATCTCTTGATGTTTTCTCAAGAACTAACCCCCTCAGAGCCTGCTCTGGTTAGCCTGACTATTGATATCTTCCTCAAACATAAGTGGGACTTCCCTAATAGCTCAGTTGGTAAAGAATCTGCCTGCAATGGGGGAGACCCAGGTTCGATCCCTGGGTTGGGAAGATTCCCCTGGAGAAGGGAATGGCAACCACTCCAGTATTCTTGCCTGGAGAATTCCATGGACAAAGGAGCTGATGGGCTACAGTCCATGGGATTGCAAAAAGTTGGACACGACTATGTGACTAACTTTCCTTTCCTTGTCTTTCAGATATAAAGATGAGCCAAGATCTCATTTAACTAGTTTATACCATAAGAGATGAGGTCATTTGGACTGGCCAGGATGTGTGTTGTTTTTGAGTCCTAAGATGGATGTTGCATTGTATATATTGATAATTACATTTTATATAAATATAAGCACCTGCTTATATGTGCAGAACAGAAAAAAATGTGGAGAAAGAGAACAGTTCAGAAGTTGCCTGGGATTAAGAGGTGAGAGCAAGGGTTGACTGCAGTACACACAGGGAACTTTTAGGGGGTGATGGAAGTATTCTAAAACTAGATCGTGATGAGTCTTGAACAACAGTATAAACTTACTAAAACTCATCAAACAGTACATTAAAAAATTCCAAATTTTTAAAATTCAATTTACACTAGCATCAAAAAGAATAAAATGCTTAGGAATAAATTTAATCCAGAAGATGTAAGACTTGTGCTCCGAAAACTACAAAACATTGCTCAAAGAAGGGAAAGAACATGTAAATAAATGGAGAGATAGATTGGAGGACTTATATTGTTAAGATGTCAATACTTCCCAAATCAACAGAGTCCGTGCAATCCCAATCAAAATGTCAATGGCCTTTTTTGCAGATGTCCTCAAATTCACATGGAAGTTAGAAGGATCTCAAATAGCCAAAACAATATTGAAAAAGAAGATATGTAAGTGACTAATGAGCATGTGGAAATATGTTCAACTTCACCAGGCGTTAAGGAAATGCAAATCAAAACCACAATGAGATACTGTTTCACACTCACTAGGATGGAAATGGTACCACCACCCCAATAACAACAGAAAATAAGAAGGATTGGCAAGGATGTGAAGAAACTGGGACCCTTGTACCTTGCTGATGAGAATGTAAAATGGAACAACTTCTATGGAAAACAGTTTGGTGGTATCTCAAAAGCAAAACAAAAAATTACCATAAGACCAAACAATTCCACTCCTAGGAATATACCCAAAAGAACTGAAAGAAGAGAGTCAAGTGGACACTTGTATGCCAGTGTTCACTGCAGCATCATTCAGAATACTCAAAAGATATAAGCAAACCAAATACCTATCAACAGATGAATGAATAAACAAAATATAGCATATACATACAATGGAATATTATTCAGCCTTAAAAAGAAATCCTGAAGTCCTGACCCATGATCCAGCATGTACTATAAATGGGTGGACCTTGAAAACATTTTCCCAAGTGAAAGAAGCCAGACACAAAAGGACAAATATTGTAGGATTCCATTTATATGTTTAGATGAGGCAGATTCATAGAAGCAGAAAATAGAATGGTGGCTGCCTGGAAGATGGGAGGTTATTGTTTAATGATTACAGAGTTTCTGCTTGGGGTGATGAAAAGTTTTTGGAATAGACAGTGGTGATAATTACACAACACTTGTCAGTGTACTTAATGCTACTGTACACTTAAAATGGTTAAAATGGTAAGTTTTATGTTACATATATTTTACCACAATAAAAAATAAATAGAAGCAACTAGGGTCACTCTGGCGAAGTTAACTTGAAAATTCTGATTTCAAAAAATAATAATAATGTGTACTGTGTGCAACGACTCATCTGTTTCTTATCACCCCTGAGTAAACCTGGTCCTGTGTCATACAGAATTTGAGATACAGGAGCACTCATTCAACGCTGACTAACCCTTTAAAATGGGATGATAGAAAAATCAGCTATGAGGGGGATAGCTCTAATCTATAAAACTGGATTAAGATTTACTGGGTAACATTCATGGAGAGCAATCTTCCAAGCAATAAAACATGTTTCCTGAGTGAGAGAAGAAACTTCTCGCTATTGAAACAGTTGCTAGTCTGGTATGCTGCCAATGACGGAGTGTGGAAGATGCTAGAATTTTCCACGTACATGAATGACAAAAATGATAAATAAAGGGCACCAATTAAAACATCTTCCCTACTTGTTAAGGCAAAATATGCCCCAAAACACTGCCAACGATTTTCAGATGTCAGCCAGCAAATGACACCATCATCAAAGCTTTGCTAGAATTTATTTTTCACTCACGTCCTTGCCAACTCAAGCTTTGTAAACTTTGCATCTGTTACATAGGCTGATAAGGACTGTTCCCACGCTGGTGATGGAATTTAGTGCAAGGCTTAGAGGGATGCTGGCTTCCGAGGTGGCTCAGATGGTAAGGAATCCGCTTGCAATGCAGGAGACCCAGGTTTGATCCCTGGGTCAGGAAGATCCCCTGCAGGAGGAAATGGCAACCCACTCTAGTATTCTTGCCTGGAGAATTCCATGGACAGAGGGGCCTAGTGGGCTACAATCCATTCAGTCGGACTCGGCTCAGCGACTAACACTTTCACTTTTCTTTAAAGGGGTTGGTCTGAGGCTTCCTTGTATCAGCCACATGTGAAGTACTACTGACCTGAGGAATCATCCACACTGGTTAGAGGGGCCACCGATGGGAAAAATCTTATTTTTTTTCTTGTCACATACTGCTTTCCATGTTACCATATCCCTCTTTTTTTTTTTTTTTGATTGAAGTGTAGTTGATTTACAATGTTGTGTGAATTTCTGCTCTACAGCAAAGTGATACGCATATATGAGGCTTCCCTGGTAGCTCAGCTGGTAAAGAATCTGCCTGCAATACAAGAGACCTGGGTTCAATCCCTGGGTTGGGAAGATCTCCTGGAGGAGGGTATGGCAATCCACTCCCGTATTCTTGGCTGGAGAATCCCCATGGACAGAGAAGCCTGGCGGGCTATAGTCCATGGAATTGAAAAGAGTTGGACACGACTGAGTGGATAAGCACAGGATGTATATATATATATACATTCTTTTTTATGTCCTTTTCTATTATGGTTTATCCCAGGACATTAAATATAGGATCTTATTATCTCCTCTATATATGATTTGTATCTGCTAGTCCATTCTAAAGGAGACGGTCCTGGGTGTTCTTTCGAAGGAATGAAGCTAAAGCTGAAACTCCAGTACTTTGGCCACCTCATTCGAGGAGTTGACTCATTGGAAAAGACCCTGATGCTGGGAGGGATTGGGGGCAGGAGGAGAAGGGGACGACAGAGGATGAGATGGCTGGATGGCATCACTGACTCGATGGACATGAGTTTGAGTGAACTCCAGGAGTTGATGATGGACAGAGAGGCCTGGCGTGCTGCGATTCATGGGGTTGCAAAGAGTTGGACACGACTGAGCGACTGAACTGAACTGAACCCTAAACTCCCAGTCCATCCCTCCGTCTTGGTGACCATGCATCTGTTCTCAGTCTGTTTCTGCTTCACAGGCAGGTTCATTTATGTCCTATTTTAGATTTCACAAATAAATGACATCATGTGGTATTTGTTTTTCTCTTTGTGACTTACTTCACTTAGTCTGATAACCTCTAAGTCCCTCCATGTTGCTACAAATGTTATGATTTCTTTCCTTCTTACAGCTGAGTAGAGTATTTCATTGTATATATGTACCTTATCTTCTTTATCCATTCATCTGTTGATGGACATTTAGGTTCTTTCCTTGTCTTGACTGTTGTGAATAGTGCTGGTATGAACACAGGGGTGTGTGTATCTTTTTGAATTATAGTTTTGTCTGGGTACATGCACAGGAGTGGGATTACTTCTGCATTGCCGGCATTGCAGCCAGATTCTTTACCACTGCAAGGGATCTGGGTTCAAAACCTGGTCAGGGAAGTAGATCTCACATGCTGCAACTAAGATTTCACAGGCTGCAACTAACGATCCTGCTTGCTGCAACTGAGAGCTGGTGCAGCCAGATGAATACATATGATACATAAGTAAATGTTTTAAGAAAAGGTGGTGAAGCAGACATCAGAGTTCTCCCTAAAGAGCACCCTGGGCCACACTGAGGACCAGGCTGGCTCCTGTAACAGTGGCACCTGCTCTCCTTCAGTCAGTGCTAGGGTTGTTGTCAAGGTCATTCCTCGGTATGGCGATGACTTTGCCTACAGTGTGGTTGGGCTTAGAGCCCACGTGGCCTCTGAGAAGTAAGAGCCCCTTGGGCCACCAGCCTCAGTGAGAACATGAGAAGACGAGAGAGGCCCTTAGCTGCTGGGGAGACCTTGGCCCACCCCGGTTCCCCAACACACTGAGCATCTCCCATCCTCAACATGGTTTCCACCCCAGAACCCTGAAGATGAGGAGGGGCTAAGGAGCCCTACCTTGTCATGTGCCATCTATGAAATATCCTGTACTCCCCCCCCCAATTAGAAATACACTGTTAAGTATTAAAGCAAATATGCTAAAATGTTAATAGTAGCATTGAAAGGGCAGGTATATGGAGGTTAACTGCACAGTCTTTTCATTTGCCCATACATTTGAAACTTTTCCACAATTACATGTTGGGAGGGGGCTTACTGCAAGGTTGAGACTCATAATAGAATACAGGTAGCAAGTTATCAGGAATCATGTTACCACGGGGTTGAAGCAATCTGCAAGTAGCATGAGAATTAATTACACATATGGACTAATAAGTCTGTTTACACATCATCTAAAGACTTAATTGAGTGCTTATCCAACATGACCTTTGCTTTTAATCTCTGATGGGAAATGATTAAAGAGTGTGCCAGCAGAAAAACAGCAATCAGTTGCTACTGTGTACAGGTTAAGTCGTGTACAATGAAGACAAAGAAGAGCTTGTATTGCAATTCCCTGCCCCCCTCCCCAAGCCCAGGATAGTGGTCGCAGGAAAAAGATTTGGGTTATAAACAATTAGAAAGTATTCAGTAACCTTATACTTCAAATGCTCTCTGTGGTCACTCCGTCATTCTTATTTTATGTAGTTTTGGTTGTACTGGGTCTTTTGCTGTGCTCAGGCTTTTTCTAGTTGGGGCAAGGAGGGCTGTTCTCTAGTGGTGGTGTGTAGGTTTCTCATTGCAGTAGCTTCTCTTGTTGTGGAGCACGGGCTCCAGGCTGCATGGGCTTCAGTAGCTGCAGTGTGAAGGCTTAACTGCTCGGAGGCATATGGGATCTTCCCAGGCCAGAAATCCAACCCGTGTCCCCTGCACTGGCAGGCAGATTCCTATCCATGGTACCACCGGGGAAATCCCATCCAGTCATTTAATTCATTAGACAACTATTTATTGGAAGCTCATGATATGTTGGCACTGTTCAAGATGCTGAGGATTTTTTAGAAAGCAGTGACTAAAAGAGTAAAATAATACTAGCCCTTATGGTGCTGACATTGCAATGAAGAGAAAAAGACCACAGAACTAAATACAGTAGATGTCTCCTGGTAGTAAGTGTGATGGAAGGGAGGGAGATAAATAAAAATACAGATGGGATGGAGTTAGGGGGTGCTGGGGTGGAGATGGACTGGGTTGCAGTTCCTGGGATGGTTAGAAAGGGGATTTCCAGAAGGGAGTTCTTGATCAAAGACCCTAAGTCAGTAAGGTAGTGAGCCAGGTGGGAACCTCGGAGAGGAACATTCCAGGAAGAGAATAAAGACCTTTGTAAAGGCGCTGAAGGGAGAACGTGCCCAGTGGGTCAGAGAACAAGAAGGCAGCCACTCTGGGCTGGAGTAACTGAGGGGGTTGTGAAGGGAGGTGAGGGCAGAGAAGCGGGGTGCAGGCTGGGGAGATGATGCCAGTTCTTTGAAGCCCTCATAAAAGTGACTGTGGCCACTGGAGGATTCTCGACAGAAGACTGACATGATGTGCCCGACATTAAACATTTGTTGGCTACTGGTGCTGTTCTAGAGTTTGGACCTTCCAGGCATGGAAAACCATAAGTGTAGGGCTTGGTTATTAGTTAAGGTTGATCTGGACAGTGAGGTTTCATTTAGATTTTTCCTTTCATTGGAAATAAATTTTTAAAATTATGTTAAAAACACATTCACATAAATTTTTTACCCTCATAACCATTTTTAAGTATGCAGCTCAGTAGAGTTAAGCCTGTTCAGAATGTTGATCAAAACATCTCCACAACATTTTCATTTTGCAAAACGAAAACACAGTGCCCATTAAACAACACCTTTCCATTACTTCCTCCTCCCAGACCTTGCCAACTACCATTCTGCTTTCTCTGTCTATGAATATGACTGCTCTAGGTACTGCATATAAGTGGAATCATACAGTATTTGTCTTTTTGTGACTGGCATATTTCACTTAACATACTATTTCTCAGGGTTCATCCATGTTGTGACATGTGACAGGATTCCCTTCCTTCTCAAGGCCGAATAATATTCCATTGTATAGCTCTAGCATATATTTTATTTATTTATCCATCCATTGATGGATACCTGGACATTGCTTCTATCTCTTGGCTATTATCAACAATGCCATTATGAACATAGGTGTGCAATCATTACTTTGAGTTCCTGTTTTCAATTCTTTGGATATAGGCCCAGACGTGGGATTGCTGGGTCATATGGTAATTCTGTTTTAATATTTGAGGAATCACCATACTGTTTCCATAGGGCTGGCATCATTTTACATTCCTACCAACAACACACAGTGGTCCTAGTTTCTCCACATCCTTGCCAACACTTGCTTTTTTTCTAGTTTTTTGATAGTAGCCATTCTAATGGATCTGAGATTTCTCTTTCTTTTTTTTTTAATTTAATACCGCAAATACACAGATTATTTTTTTTAAAGAGACATTTTTTAATGTGGACTTTTTTTAAAGTCTTTATTGAATTTGCTACAATATTGCTTCTATTTTATGTCTTGGTTTTTTTCGCCGCGAGGCACGTGGAATCTTGGCTGCCTGGCCAGGGTTCCAACCCACACCCCCTGCACTGGAAGGCGAAGTCTTAACCACTGGACCATCAGGGAGGTCCTTTTTCTTTGTTTTTAATTGAAGCAGTCACTGTTCTCCAGTTCTCTTTACCAGTTTTCATTTCATCTCTTACACCAAGCAAACTTCCACTAACCCGTCTATTTCTATTTTTCTGGAACCGGTTGTCTGGATACGGAGGCCAGGCTGGAAAAATCCGGAGTGGCTGCAGTCCTTCCTTCCCCTGCCCGCCACCGCCCTCCCCGTTTCATATCAGAGGAGCTGCGCATAAACTTTGCTAGGTTCTGGGGACAAAAGGTCATTTTTAGCACTGTGTGTTAGGCAGATTTCACCACAAAACACTTCAGAAATCTGGGAGAGAGGAGTTTGATTTGTGTTAATAGTTCCCTTAAAGCGAAAGTGTCATCCTCTGGGCACGATGATAGCCACCCGACCAGAATGTGTTTTGGCCTCTGTCGTGATCCATACTTAGACCGAATCCCATGTTTATTGTCTGACCGTTAAGATGTGTGTCTCCAGCTGATTAGATAAGGGATTCTGAGCACGGGTGGAGGAGGAAGATGGTAACATTAAAGACTTTTCTCTGGCAGTCCCGCTCAGTGAAGCCCACCTTCACGCTCTGATTTCCCTCAAGGAGAGCCACTCAGTAACCATATCCTTGGCACGTGTTGACACTTGTTTGAAAGTTTTCTGCTTTGAATAAAAAGTCTTTGATTTTTTTTTTCCTTCTGCCCTTAAAATAAAAAATGCTGTAGTTAAGTGCCCTGGGCCAAATTCTGCTCTTAGTTACTATTTCTATGGCACTTGGACTGTACACACAAGCAAACCCTGAAGTTGATTCCATTGCAGAGTTTTAATAACAGTTTACATCTTTGTATCATTTTATGTTGTAGAAAAGGATTGCATGTACATTTGCTCATCTGATACACACATACACACACACACACACACACAACTGTGCAATAGGTAAGGTAGAAATATTTAATTCTATTTGATAGGCAAAGTAACTGAGACTCAGAGAGGTTAAGTGGCTGGTCTGAGGTCACACAGGCAGAGATGGGGCTCAAATCCAGACATTTCAATTCTTAAATCTGTGCTATGGAGGGTTTTGTTTTTGATGATTATGAAATTATCAGTATACATAGATAATTATATTATTCCCACATCATGTATGGTGCGTCCAAAAGATGTAAAAAGTGAGGAAGAAAACATAATTGAATCAAAGTAACCAAGTTTGTCACCACACAGCTGGCTCGGGGGTAAAGAATCTGCCGGGCCATGCTAAGAGACACAAAGGACATAGGTTCAATCCCTGGGTCAGGAAGACCCCCTGGAGGAGGAAATGGCAACCGGCCCTGGTATTCTTGTCTGGGAAATCCCACGGACAGAAGAGCCTGATGGGTTACAGTCCATGGGGTTGCTAAGAGTCAAACATGACTGAACATACTTGCGTGCAACTAGATTTGTGAAATGCAGGATACAAGTAAGAACTTTGCAGGAACCGTTTGAAAAGATTATGATAGACTGCAAGCTGCTAAAGGACAATGACTGAGGCTTATTTTTTTTTTTGCATTTTGTAGAATCCCCAGCACAGCATATCTTGTACCTAGTAAGCACTGAATGTATGAAAGAATGAATGAGAACAATCATCTTAAGTCCTAGAGGAAGCTCGCCAAGGATTCAAAGTGGCTGGGAGAACTTCATGGAAGTTTAATGAAAAAAAAAATTTAATAAAGAGTTTAATGAAAATTTCATGAAGCTCTTCAGGAAATAAGGCCCAACTAGCTAACCGGAGATTCTGCTTCCGTGCACCCAGAGAACAGGAAGAGGGGAGGAAATAGATGAAGAGCTGGCATTGATTTACTGTGACTTTTATTCCG
The DNA here is from genome assembly GCF_042477335.2 of Ovis canadensis. Classification (NCBI taxonomy): domain Eukaryota; kingdom Metazoa; phylum Chordata; class Mammalia; order Artiodactyla; family Bovidae; genus Ovis; species Ovis canadensis. The sequence continues at coordinate 54,006,299 of NC_091264.1, forward strand.
TCTACCTAAGGATCATATGGGTGATAATAGATGCAAAATTGAGCGAGGAACTTGTGCTGAGAATTTCCATTTTTTTCTAGCCTGTCATTATTGCTTTGACCTATATAGTAATGTTAATGACTCAACAGCTGACCTGAGTGTCTGGGGTCAATTGGGGCAGCACCTGACCCACAGCAGGTGCTCAGTAAATGTTACTGAAAGAATGAATGAAGGTCAAGCATTAACCAGACAAAAGCAGCCTGCAGGGATGCCCTGGTGAAGGACGAGCCTCAACACCCTCTCCCCTAATAGCCGCTAAAGAGTGGGACCCCCAGATTGGAAGAACAGCACCCCTCTGTCACTCTCTCCTTCAGACTAAGGAAGGGGAAAAACCCATAATCACCAGGCAAGCTCTTTGGCAAGAGCTCCTTAAGAAGTTGTATGTATGCTGGTCACATCGCCAGTGACATCCATTGATGCTTCTGAGGTCCACTTTTCCAAATATCTAGAGGGGATGATGATGGTTTATTTTAAAAGATACAGGAAATTTCTAACTGAATTTGTAATTTACAGGTTTGGGTGTGCTCGGTTGCTCAGTTGTGTCCGACTCCGCAGCCCCGTGGACTGTAACCCACCAGGCTCTTCTCTATGTGGGATTTTCCAGGCAAGAACACTGGAGTGGGTTGCCATTTCCTACCCCAGAGGATCTTCCCAACCCAAGGATCAAACCCTGTCCCTTGTGTCTCCTGCACTGGCAGGTGGATTCTTTACCACTGAGCCATCTGGGAATCTTTAAATGTTTAAAGGGAAAATTTAAATGTTTAAAGGGAAGCTATAAAAATTATTAGGTACAATAAAGAATAGACATACACACTTCAGCAAATTGAAGAATTCTTTTGCATATTATTGCACCTAAAGTTACTGGTTTCCTAAGTGTGTTTTTCATATTTCCAATTTTGTTTAAAGTCAGGTAGCCTATATTTTGTAAATGTCAATTAGGTCCAGTTGATTGACAGTACAGTTCCGTTCAGCGATGTCCTTTCTGATTTTCTGCCTGCCAGGTCTATTAACTACTGATTGAAGAGTGTTGATGCCTCCAGCTATAATAGTGGCTTCATCTGTTTCTCCTAGCAGTTTTTGCCTCCCGTATTTTGATTCTCTGTTGTCAGGCACATATACATTAAGGACTGTTATGCTTTCTTAAAGAAGTGATCCCTTTATCATTATGTAATACTTCTTTTTATCCATGATAATTTTCCTTATTCTATAGTCTGAAATTCACATGCTACCCTAGCTTTCTTTTAATGAGTGTTGGCATGGATTTATCTTTCTCCAGCTCTTTACTTTTCACCTGTCTCTGTCTTTATACTTAAAGTGTATTTCTTGGATCTTGTTTTTAAATTCTGACAGTCTATATCTTTTAATTGGTGTTATTCAGACTATTCACATGTAAGGTGATTATTGATATATTTGGATCAATATCTACCATGTTTATCACCATTTTTTTGTTTGTTGCACTTGTTATTTTTGAAAATTTTATCTTGTTTTTTTTTGCCGTTTAGTTGAGCATTTTATGTGAATCCATTTCCTCGCCTTTCAGTGTATCAATTATACATCTTTCAGAAAAGTTTTTCTTGGTGTATGCCCTAGAATTTGCGGTACATATTTGCGATTAACTTAAGTCTGCTGCTGCTGCTGCTGCTAAGTCACTTCAGTTGTGTCCGACTCTGTGTGACCCCATAGACGGCAGCCCACCAGGGTCCACCGTCCCTGGGATTCTCCAGGCAAGAACACTGGAATGGGTTGCCATTTCCTTCTCCAATGCATGAAAGTAAAAAGTGAAAGTGAAGTTGAAATTATCAAATCATTTCAAATAATGCTGTACAAATTCATGGAAAGTGCAGATAGCTTTTCATAGAGCGTTTCTGATTTCTTCCTCCCATCCCTTATAACATGGCTGTCATCAATTTCACTCACCTATATGCTATCATCATCTAATACATTGTTATTACTATTACTTTGCTCAGCTGCTAGTAGATAAATGAAGAATAAGAAAAATAGGGACTTCCCTGGAGGTCTAGGGGTTAAGACTCCAAGCTCCCACTACAGGGGACATGGGTTCGACTCTGGTCAGGAAACAAAGATCCTACATGCCATGTGGAACAGCCAAAAATAATAAATGAAATAAAAATAAAAACAACCCTGTAAAAAAGAATAGGAAAATAAAAGATCTTATTCTATTTTCATTTATTCGTCTCCAGCATTCTTCATTTCTTCATGTAGATCTGAGTTTCTGACCTATATCATTTTCCTTCTCTCTGAACTACTTTTAATGTCTCTCATAGGCAAGTCTACTGTGATGAATTTTTTGTTTGTCTGAATAAGTTGTTTTTCTCTGTCACTTTTGAAGGACAATTCCACTGGCTATGGAACTGTAGGTTGGTGGGGTTTTTTCCTTTAAATGCTTTACATATTTTGCTCCACTCTTTCCTTGCTTGCATGGTTTCTGATGAAGTCAGATAAAATTCCTATCTTTGCTCCTATATAAGTAAGACCATTTTTCCCCCCATGCTGGCTTTGTTGTTTCCTTATTGTAAGAACAGGAGGAATGACTTCCAAGCATTTTACATGTTGTCACTGAAACTGGGCCTCTATACTTAGAAAGATGCCTACTCTCTATTCACCCTTCCTTCTGGTAGAGAGCTGAGAACACTAAAGCAGAAAGTTAGCAAGGAAGGGAGGCGAAGTGATGACATTCAATCCACATCGTTCTTAGTTCCTAACCCTTGGTGCTATAAACTGTGTGCTTATCAGATACACTCCTCCTTCCTCTTGACTGGGTTATGATAGAAGAAAATACTACCCCGGAGAAGAGATTTGAACAAGCTTTTCTACTCTGCCAAGGGTTTCACTGAAGCATGCACAAATAGGTCACATAAATCAAGGGCTTCAAAGTCTAGAGGAGGGAGTTGTAGCTGCCTTGTTGAAAGAAAGCCATTCATGGAATATATGTGAGTGAAGGCAAGGGAGGGGGAGTCACTTGACTAGATCTCAAGATCTGACTAAACCCACTTCAGATGAGGAGGTTCCACTGTTTTCAGGCAGCAAAAGTGAAACTCAGCAATTGCCATGATGGCCAAGTTAGCTTTAAGCCCAAGACTTGGGGTTTGAAGGGAAAAAAAAAAATGGGAGAAGGATCTGGAGGGTTTATCTTTGGAATCCTCACCCTTTTCTGTTTTCTAGGCTGCCTTTCTCTAGTTCTTATGGCACAATCCTCTCTTCTATCTTTTTGAAAATATCCAGTACCCAGTTTTTGAAAGTCTGATTCTCAGGTAGTCATCAGCTACAGGAATGATCTTCTTGCTTGCATGACCACATCCTGGAACATGTAAAGGTATGACTTTCCCAGAGAGTATGTAAATCTTGACAAGGGGTCCCTTAGCAAGAAGAAACTCCTAAGAGAGTCACCAAGGATATATAGACTATGCTTCTCAGGCAGAGGATCCTACCCAACCTCTGACACCATATCCTCTCAATGCTTATAGATCCTCTCATTTCATAGAAATGATTTACCCTTAATCCCTTTCATTAGTGGGCAGAGGAAAAGTTTAATATTAATCTCTTTAGGAAAAAAAAAAGTAATTTTAGAACCACAGAAAAAGTGCCAAAGGAAGAGACACTGGAATGCAGCCCATGGGTACCCTACTTCTCCTTGAAAGGATAGCCAAATGCCATTATTCACAGCATACAATTTTCATTTTGAAACTGGTGGAGAAGTTTTTCAGAGAAAAGAGAAACTTGTGAAAGAGCTATTTAAAATCCAGTGTAGAGTAACTTCCTGGTTTTCACCTTTTTCTTTTGCCCCTGTTTCATTTTTTCAAAGCAAATATCTTCTACATTTTGGGGAAAGATGTTAGAATCCAGATTACTTTTCTCTATCATGACTTTATTCTTGTCCACCTCCAGTATGACTTTGAAGTGGAACTTATGAATGTCAGTCCTGGACAAAAGCTTATATTGTAAAAGAAGAAAGAAATCTTTATTTTTAACTAGAGAAAAAAATTCCAAGAATTTTTCATCACTTAATGGATAAGAGCACCCATACATCTACAAGCCCAAACCTGTAATAATGCATTTAATCTTGGGCAATTCTTTTCTAGAAAGATAGATGGAAAACAGAGTAATTCAAAGAGGGGTAATATCTAACAGTATTTTAGTGATTGAGTTAAAGCAAAATAAAAAGACATTTTGGATACCATGTACTTATTTTTAGTTATTTAGTTGCTATTTAAGTTAGCTGTTATAATGGTATTGCAGTGAAGATTTTAAATATCCATAAATTCTGAGATGTATTCTAAAGTATATAGGGGTGAAAATACATGATGTTTGGAATTTGCCTTAAAGCATTTCAGAAGAGAGAGAGTATTAAAGAAAGGAAAAAGAATAGGTAAAGCAAATATGGCAAAATTGTAGTTTTGAATCTGCATGATGGGTATATGGGGTGTACTTGTTTCCTGAGGCTGTCATAAAAAAGTCACTCTAACCTTGGGGGCTTGAAACAGTAGAAACTTATTCTATTGCAACTCTGGAAACCTGAAGTTTGAAACCAAGGTGTCAGTTCAGTTCAGTTCAGTTGCTCAGTCATGTCTGACTCTTTGCGACCCCATGAATCGCAGCATGCCAGGCCTCCCTGTCCATCACCAACTCCCGGAGTTCACTCAGACTCACGTCCATCGAGTCAGTGATGCCATCCAGTCATCTCATCCTCTGTCATCCCCTTCTTCTCCTGCCCCCAATCCCTTCCAGCATCAGAGTCTTTTCCAATGAGTCAACACTTTGCATGAGGTGGCCAAAATACTGGAGTTTCAGCTTTAGCATCATTCCTTCCAAAGAAATCCCAGGGTTGATCTCCTTCAAAATGGACTGGTTGGATCTCCTTGCAGTCCAAGGGACTCTCAAGAGTCTTCTCCAACACCACAGTTCAAAAGCATCAATTCTTCGGCACTCAGCCTTCTTCACAGTCCAACTCTCACATACATACATGACCACGGGAAAAACCATAGCCTTGACTAGACAGACCATAGTCAGCAAAGTAATGTCTCTGCTTTTGAATATACTATCTAGGTTGCTCATAACTTTTCTTCCAAGGAGTAAGCGTCTTTTAATTTCATGGCTGCAGTCACCATTTGCAGTGATTTTGGAGCGCCCCCAAAATAAAAGTCTGACAGTGTTTCCACTGTTTCCCCATCTATTTCCCATGAAGTGATGGGACCAGATGCCATGATCTTCATTTTCTGAATGTTGAGCTTTAAGCCAACTTTTTCACTTTCCACTTTCACTTTCATCAAGAGGCTTTTTAGTTCCTCTTCACTTTCTGCCATAAGGGTGGTGTCATCTGTATATCTGAGGTTATTGATATTTCTCCCGGCAATCTTGATTCCAGCTTGTGCTTCTTCCAGCCCAGCGTTTCTCATGATGTACTCTGCATATAAGTTAAATAAGCAGGGAGAGAATATACAACCTTGACGTATTCCTTTTCCTATTTGGAACCAGTCTGTTGTTCCATGTCCAGTTCTAACTGTTGCTTCCTGACCTAGCATACAGATTTCTCAAGAGGCAGGTCAGGTGGTCTGGTATTTCCATCTCTTTCAGAATTTTCCATAGTTTATTGTGATCCACACAGTCAAAGGCTTTATCATAGTCAATAAAGCAGAAATAGATGTTTTTCTGGAACTCCCTTGCTTTTTCCATGATCCAGCGGATGTTGGCAATTTGATCTCTGGTTCCTCTGCCTTTTCTAAAACCAGCTTGAACATCAGGGAGTTCACGGTTCATGTATTGCTGAAGTCTGGCTTGGAGAATTTTGAGCATTACTTTACTAGCGTGTGAAATGAGTGCAATTGTGCGGTAGTTTGAGCATCCTTTTGCATTGCCTTTCTTTGGGATTGGAATGAAAACTGACCTTTTCTAGTCCTGCAGTCACTGCTGAGTTTTCCAAATTTGCTGGCATATTGAGTGCAGCACTTTCACAGCATCATCTTTCAGGATTTGAAATAGCTCCACTGGAATTCCATCACCTCCACTAGCTTTGTTTGTAGTGATGCTTTCTAAGGCCCACTTCAGCAGGCCCATATTCCCTTTGTACGCTCTAGGGAAAGGTCCTTCCTCACCTCTTCTAGCTTCCTCTGGCTTGAGGCATTCCTTGGCTTGTGGCTGCCTCGCCCTGATCTCTGTTTCCATGGTTACATGGTCTCCTTCCTGTGTCTGTGTCTTCTCTTCCATCTTTTATGAGAATACTTGTCATTTGATATAAGACCTGCTGGATAATCCAGGGTGATCTCATCTCAAGATCCTTGATTACATCTGCAAAGATTTTTTTCTGCATAAGATCACATTCATAGATATCCAGGGTTACAGCATAGCCTTTGGCGGGGGCTTCCCAGGTGGCACTGGTGGTAGAGAACCCGCCGGCCAAGGCAGAAGACGTAAGAGCTGCAGGTTCAATTCCTGGCTCAGGAAGAGGCCCTGTGGGAGAGCATGGCAACCCACTCTAGTATCCTCGCCTGGAGAATCCCCATGGACAGAGGAGCCTGGCAGGCTAAAGTCTATGGGATTGCACTGAGTCAGACACAACTGAAGCCACTTAGCACGCATGCATGCATACTTTTGGTTCCCAAATGGAACCAGGCAGCCATATTTTCCATTGGCCTCTCCTGAACATGGCTGGTTGGACCAGGAAGAAGTGCCTGAGCCAAACAGGGGTGGGCTATTCCTGAGCGGCCCATGACTTGCAGCCTGAACATGGCCAGGCAGCTACTGTCTGCCCCCGATTTGAACGGAAAAGCAGCCAGGAGTTGGCAGCTGGAAGGACAGAAGCCAAAAAGATGCAGAGAGTGATGCCCAAGGTACTTGCTTTGCAGCCATGAGGCCAAGCCAAACGTAAGGAGTAGAAACTACGATGACACAGAAAAAACTCCCGGAGGAGAGAAGAGAAGTGACAGAGTGAGAAACAGAGGGGCCCCGTGTTTCCTGAGAGACGACAAGGAGGCTCAGGTCCCTGGAGCAGCCCCATTCCTGTCTCCTTTCCAGGTTGAGGGCCAGTGCCTATGAACTGTTATCATAAATCCCATTTTTTCTCAAGATAATTTTTTTTCCCTTTTTAAAAAATTTTTCTTTTTTCTCTCCAGATAATTTTATTGGATCTTTCTTAACATCCAAAGTATCCAAGTCACATCACTTCCCAACTCTGTTCTGTTACTTGGAATCAGTCGTGATGGTGAGAGTGTTTACACCATGGATATAGGCAAATGGTGCCAATCAGGACTTTCTCCTACCCAACCTCCTTTGAAATGAGAGAGAAGGGGTAGGAGAGAAAGGAGTCAAAGCTGACTCCCAGGGATGTGTATAATTTTGGTTTATCCCAGTTACTCTTACCCCTGTTAACATCCCTAACTCACAGAAACACAAATGTTAAGAATGGATTAGCTGTAATTTTCTTGCCCGGAAAATCCCATGGACAGAGGAGCCTGGTGGGCTACAGTCCATGGGGTCATAAAGAGCTGAACATGACTGAGCAACTGAGCACAAGCAAGCACCTTTACTTTTACTAGGCTGTTGGTAGCCAACACTGAATACAGTTACTTAAATGTTAAAAAACAATCTAGAGATGTACTCCTATTTAAAGAAAGAGTATATTTTCACTTGTTTTAGAAATGGCTTCCTTATTCCTTTAAAAATATTATGTTACAAGCACGGTGTTCTTTATTTTGTTTGACTTGTGGGTCTATAGAACATCCTGATTCTAACACTGGCCCCATAGACAGGCTATGCCCAGAGTTTCTTTTAGTTAAAAGTTTGGGAGAGGCTATAAGGAATGTTGAGGGGATTGAGAATAAATAGAATTGTAGAGAACAACTAGGCTTCAAATGATCCCAGAACTCAGGGCCCCAGATTCCTAAACCCTCTCCAGTTGCTAATGAAACAGCTGTCCTCCCATATGAGTTTTTCAAGAGACACATGTGCATAGGCTCAGGAACACTTGATGAAAATGACTTTGGATCCCAAACCTCAGTATTGATCTCTAGGGAGCCAGGCTGGATCTTATTGGTTACATCACCTTAACTTGCTCCTCTGGCTAAGGCTTACACTTTAAGTGCAGAATAAGTCCTTTGTGCTTCTTCCCTAGGTCAGAACAACCAATATCTCACACATACATGGCCACTCCCACGTCTGTGGCTCCAGTGGATACAATCGTATGCTACCCAGACCTCCCTTCAGGACCCACACATGCCGTCCCCCCAAGTGCTAGGAATCTTGGCTGCTGATGGCTTACAGTTGCATCCTTCTCCAAGGTTACAGCCCTCCAGGGTCAGTGTTGGGGAGAGTTGGGGAAAGGGGTTAGTGTTCAGGCCTGGCACTTTGGCTGATTTGGGACAGCCAGTTCCAGATTCCCCCATGAAATTGGCCAAGGCCCTGCCAATGTCTCCTATTACCTCCCTCGTTTCCTTACAAGTGTTGTTCTTAGGGATACTTCCTGCAAGCAAGTCTCAGAATCTCAGAGTCAGTTTTTGTGGAATCCACCTAAAACAGTAGCCATTTCGGAATATATTGCTAATTAATCACGTTGCTTGCTTTCTCTTGCTGAGCAAGATTAAATCGTGAGGGTCCTCAAAATAGCCTTCTATATAATTACAAAAACAAAAAAATGCAGTGATAAGTTCATTTATCATCCCTGCTCCAAGCCCTCACTTTAATATCACTTCTTCTTTTTTTTTTTAAATATCAGTTCTCTAAACCTTAGTGTTCTAGTGGCAGGAAGAGACAAGGAGAGATAAGCCTAAGGAAAGAGCATCAAGGAAAAAGGGGGCTACTTGAATTTAGCTTGAGCAAAGCCAATCTAAATTGTTTTCCTCCAATTATCCATGGGTCCCCTACCTAGGTGGGAAACAGCCCTGAGCCGGTCAGCTATTTAGGGGAAGCCAATCCAAGTGGATCAGTCGAACAAGAGGACCTGTCACTTACTTTCAACAGCTCTACTGTCTGTCACATCAAATTTCCACCACTCCCTCACACCAGAGCCATAAAATATCCTTGGCCTTGACCATTCATGCAAAGATCTAAGAACTATCCCTTGAGGTCAACATGGACTAAAAATCTGGTGAACTGTGGTCTGTTCCCAGCGCTTCCAAGAAAATCTGCTTATATTAGAATAAGACACTGGGTGCTAGCTTGCTCAGTTATGAAATATCTTGGTTAAACAATAAGAACCTAAATACTTGCTTCATTATGAGACCTTAGTAAAAATCCTTTGGTATCTCTGAACATTGTTTCTGAATCTATCAAGTGGACTGTATTTGTCAGAGATTTTGGTTGTGATGTCAGAAACACAACAGAAAATATCTTATACAGTCACTCCAAGCTCACATCTTTCTAGTACAACAACTCCAGAGGAAAACAAGCTTCTGTCTTCAGAAGCGACTCTGAGTAGTGAAGCTGGGGTCACGAGTCACAAATCATCCCTGAGACTATCACTGTGGCTGGCTAGAGTCCATATACCCTTAGAGTCAGGGAGGAGGGGACACCTCTATCCGCATTGCCACTGGTACTACATAGAAGAGTAAGATGGCTTTCTTCAAGGAAAGATACTGGTAAAAAACTTGCTTACTAAAACAATGAAGATGATGAGAGTGATGATAATAATAAGGCCTACACCAAGGCACTTAACTATAAGTTTTCTGAAAACTGGGGATAAAGGAAGGACTTAGTTAATTTTGGATGCTTACATGCTGTCGCTTCAATTATGTCTGACTCTTTATGATCCTATGGACCGTAGCCCGCCAGGCTCCTCTGTCCATGGGATTCTCCAGGCAAGAATACTGGAATGGGTTGCCATGCCCTCCTCCAGGGGATCTTCTCGACTGAGGGATCAAGCCCAAGTCACTTACGTCTTCTGCATTGGGAAGCGGGTTCTTTACCACTAGCACCACCTGGGAAGCCCAGTTTTGGATAATCATCATCAAAAATACTCCTTGCTGAGGACTGAGATGATCATGCATGTGTTTCCTGCAAAAGCTATGTTTTCTGCAAATGTTCTCTTCTTTTATTGAAAGCCACTATTATTTTCCTTCCTTCTGCCCCTTGAATTCTGCCCGCCATAAAATAATAAGCCAATCTCTTTTCTCTTGCCAGCAGAAAACTGTCAAATATTCAGGGGACTCATTCACAGAGTAGAATTCTCAAAGGAAAGAGCTGGAGTCCTGTTGCATACTAGGGTTGGCTAAACTAGTTAACGAACCTCAGCCAAGTGATGCTTTTAAATTCATAACTCAATTGGAACATAAAGGTGTCCTTCTCTTGAAAGGCTATTTTTCAAACCCTCTAATGAAAAAGCTAGGGAATATTGCTATCAATTCTGCCTTTCCTCCCCAAGCAAATAGCATTCCTCCACCTTGAACAGATGGGGCTCTGTGTGATAAATGGCCCAGTGTTTCAGTCCAGCAGCGGATGGCACTGACGTCTTGTCCCCAGTGTTTATAAGCTGGGCTGTCCCTCTGCCTTCGTTTCCTTAAGAACTCATAAGCAGCAGGGGTTTGTTCCAGCCCGCCTTGCATTCCAGCCATTCTTTAGGATAATGATGAGCAGGGTGAGTGCCTTCTAGGAAGGATTCTGGAGAGAATGGAGGTGCGGAGGAGGAAAGAGCACAGCCTTTCACGCCTGCACTGCTTTAGTGCTCGCTATATTAATAGCTCGGGCACTGACTGCTGTGCTGAATTGCTATTCCCAGAGGGTTCAGCTGGGTTTCCATTTACAGAGGCAGTTCTAACAAAGAGGGTACACACACATGCATGCTACACACACACACACACACACACACACACTACACACATGCCACTATTCCTGTTCTTCCAACTGTCTCCTGATGGTCTTCACTGGAGGCCCCCAGACTCACCATCATTACTAAAAAGAATGTCAATCACCACCGAGTGAGAAAATCACCCATCTCTTAAGGAACATCAGACCAGAGTGTTTGCTGTTCTAATGATTTCACCTGCATTGGATGGAGCTTAGAATATGATTAACATGGCATCAAACTCCCCATTGTCATGCTCTTGCAAATAAGGGCAGACTGCAGCAGCTCCCTTCCAAAGGAGAAGGGATAGGCTATGTGACAGCAAAGGAAAGAGCCACTTCATTCTGGAGCAAAGGGATCATTGTCCATTTCCAGCCTGTGATATGTTCCCTGTGATGTTGAATATTCTTCATGAATATTGTGGGTTGGTTCAAAACCAATGATATTTGCATAGTTCTGCATATAAATACCTTTGGATACAATTTTCCTTTCTGCCTCTGTTTGACACTCATTAAACAAACAAAAAACATGTAATGAGGATCAGTTGCCAAGGGCATAATGTACATGATCTCTAAACAGTGAACCTCAACAAATCTTTCTTGATAGGCCCTGAATGCTAGGTGCAGGGGATTCTAGCCCTCATGGAGCTTCCGGTTGGATCATTTAACGTGTCTCATGAGTGTGGAATCCAGGTTGCCTGGGGTCAGAAGTGGGAGGAGCAGTTCTTCAAGAAAGACAGTACTGGGGAATTCTCTGGTTTTCCAGGGGTTAGGACTGGGTGCTTTCACAGCTGTGACCTGGGTTCAATCCCTGGTCTGGGAAACTAAGATTACTAAAGCTGGACACAAACCATCCCAACTAGTGTGGCCAAAAAAGAAAGAAAGAAAATATAAATTTACTATGCCAAACTAAAGTTGAACCGTTTTATGAAGACCTACAAGACCTTTTAGAACTAACACCCAAAAAAGATGTCCTTTTCATTATAGGGGACTGGAATGCAAAAGTAGGAAGTCAAGAAACACCTGGAGTAACAGGCAAATTTGGCCTTGGAATGCGGAATGAAGCAGGGCAAAGACTAAGAGTTTTGCCAAGAAAATGCACTGGTCATAGCAAACACCCTCTTCCAACAACACAAGAGAAGACTCTACACATGGACATCACCAGATGCTCAACACCGAAATCAGATTGATTATATTCTTTGCAGCCAAAGATGGAGAAGCTCTATACAGTCAACAAAAACAAGACCGGGAGCTGACTGTGGCTCAGATCATGAACTCGTTATTGCCAAATTCAGACTTAAATTGAAGAAAGTAGGGAAAAACGCTAGACCACTCAGGTATGACCTAAATCAAATCTCTTATAATTACACAGTGGAAGTGAGAAATAGATTTAAGGGTCTAGATCTGATAGATAGAGTGCCTGATGAACTATGGAATAAGGTTCGTGACATTATACATGAGAAAGGGATCAAGACCATCCCCAAGAAAAAGAAATGCAAAAAAGCAAAATGGCTGTCTGGGGAGGCCTTACAAATAGCTGTGAAAAGAAGAGAGGCGAAAAGCAAAGGAGAAAAGGAAAGATACAAGCATCTGAATGCAGAGTTCCAAAGAATAGCAAGAAGAGATAAGAAAGCCTCTTCAGCAATCAATGCAAAGAAATAGAGGAAAAGAACAGAATGGGAAAGACTAGAGATCTCTTCAAGAAAATTAGAGATACCAAAGGAACATTTCATGCAAAGATGGGCTCAATAAAGGACAGAAATGGTATGGACCTAACAGAAGCAGAAGATATTAAGAAGAGGTGGCAAGAATACATGGAAGAATTGTACAAAAAAGATCTTCACGACCCAGATAATCATGATGATGTGATCACTAATCTAGAGCCAGGAATCTTGGAATGTGAATTCAAGTGGGCCTTAGAAAGCATCACTACGAACAAAGCTAGTGGAGGTGATGGAATTCCAGTTGAGCTATTTCAAATCCTGAAAGATGATGCTGTGAAAGTGCCGCACTCAATATGCCAGCAAATTTGGAAAACTCAGCAGTGGCCACAGGACTGGAAAAGGTCAGTTTTCATTCCAATCCCAAAGAAAGGCAATGCAAAAGGATGCTCAAACTACCGCACAATTGCACTCATCTCACATGCTAGTAAAGTAATGCTCAAAATTCTCCAAGCCAGACTTCAGCAATACGTGAACCGTGAACTCCCTGATGTTCAAGCTGGTTTTAGAAAAGGCAGAGGAACCAGAGATCAAATTGCCAACATCCACTGGATCATGGAAAAAGCAGGAGAGTTCCAGAAAAACATCTATTTCTGCTTTATTGACTATGCCAAAGCCTTTGACTGTGTGGATCACAATAAACTGTGGAAATGTCTGAAAGAGATGGGAATACCAGACCACCTGACCTGCCTCTTGAGAAATCTGTATGCTAGGTCAGGAAGCAACAGTTAGAACTGGACATGGAACAACAGACTGGTTCCAAATAGGAAAAGGAATACGTCAAGGTTGTATATTGTCACCCTGCTTATTTAACTTATATGCGGAGTACGTCATGAGAAATGCTGGACTGGAAGAAACACAAGCTGGAATCAAGATTGCCGGGAGAAATATCAATCACCTCAGATATACAGATGACACCACCCTTATGGCAGAAAGTGAAGAGGAACTAAAAAGCCTCTTGATGAAAGTGAAAGTGGAAAGTGAAAAAGTTGGCTTAAAGCTCAACATTCAGAAAATGAAGATCATGGCATCTGGTCCCATCACTTCATGGGAAATAGACGGGGAAACAGTGGAAACAGTGTCACACTTTATTTTTGGGGGCTCCAAAATCACTGCAGATGGTGACTGCAGCCATGAAATTAAAAGACGCTTACTTCTTGGAAGAAAAGTTATGAGCAACCTAGATAGCATATTCAAAAGCAGAGACATTACTTTACCGACTAAGGTCCGTCTAGTCAAGGCTATGGTTTTTCCTGTGGTCATGTATGGATGTGAGAGTTGGACTGTGAAGAAGGCTGAGCGCCGAAGAATTGATGCTTTTGAACTGTGGTGTTGGAGAAGACTCTTGAGGGTCCCTTGGACTGCAAGGAGATCCAACCAGTCCATTCTGAAGGCGATCAACCTTGGGATTTCTTTGGAAGGAATGATGCTGAAGCTGAAGCTCCAGTACTTTGGCCACCTCATGCGAAGAGTTGACTCATTGGAAAAGACTCTGATGCTGGGAGAGATTGGGGGCAGGAGGAGAAGGGGACGACAGAGGATGAGATGGCTGGATGGCATCACTGACTCAATGGACGTGAGTCTGAGTGAACTCCAGGAGATAGTGATGGACAGGGAGGCCTGGCGTGCTGCGATTCATGGGGTTGCAAAGAGTCGGACACGACTGAGCGACTGAAGTGAACTGAACTGATGCCAACTATTTATTTGAATGAATGTAGAAATTAACAAAAATTTGTAAAAGAGGCCCATCTGAGTGAGAGACCCATCTAATAAGCCTTAAGGCTCAAATGTTTCATGATAAATCCTCTGATGGGAAGTTAGGTATATCTTATCTCAGTTTGGGGCTTCCCTGGTGGCTCAGTGGTAAGGAATCCACTTGCAATTTAGGAGATGCAGTTTCGAGCCCTGGGTAGGGAAATTAACCTGGAGAAGGAGCTGAACCCACTTCAGTATTCTTGCCTCGGAAATCCCATGGACAGAGGAGCCTGGTGGGCTATAGTTCATGGAATCGCCAAGAGTCAGACACAACTGAGCACTTGCTAAGCTTGCTCACTTCAGTCGTGTCCGACTCTGTGCGACCCCATACACGGCAGCCCACCAGGCTCCCCCATCCCTGGGATCCTCCAGGCAAGAACACTGGAGTGGGTTGCCATTGCCTTCTCCAATGCAGGAAAGTGAAAAGTGAAAGTGAAGTCACTCCAACTGAGTACTAAACAGCCACAATATCTCAGTTTTACAGATATGGAAAACTCATACTCTGTCAATCAATGTCTGATTTGGGTTCAGTAAGACAAAGCATTCCACTACTTGTCAATCGGGGAAGTATAATCAAGAACCAGAGGGTATCCAAGTGGAAACTGCTCTTCCTCAGTCAAGGCACAGCTCAGATCCTGCTGGCAGGGAAAACAAGAGGCTGCCCAGACATCTCTGCTTCCATCCAAACCAGGGGACAGTTTGCCCCTCAAAACATTTATCACAGTCTTTGGTCTTATTTTCCATGGGGTTCTGGTCCTGGCAATTTGGATATTTCTGACTTTCATTGTGGCTGAATGTGCTCAGTTACTTCAGTCGTGTCCAACTCTTTGCAACCCCGTGAACTGTAGGCTGGGGCTCCTCTGTCCATGGGTTTCTCTGGACCAGAATACTGGGGTGGCTTGCCCTGCCCTCCTCCAGGGAATCTTCCTGACCCAGGGATTGAATATGCATCTTCTGAGTCTCCTGCCTTGCAGGCAGATTCTTAACCACTGGCGACTCAGATGATAAAGAATCCACCTGCAATGCAGGAGACCCAGGTTCTATCCCTAGGCTGGGAAGGTCCCCTGGAGAAGGGCATGGCAACCCACCGCAGTATTCTTGCCTGAAGAATCCCATGGACAGAGGAGCCTGGCAGGCTACAGTCCATGAGGTCCCAGAGAGTCAGACACGACTGAGCGACACTTCTTTACCGCTAAGCCACTGGGGAAGCCCCTCACTGCGGTTGGGCCTGGTTTAAAATTCCATATCTGGCCTTCTGTGACTGGTGTGTAGAATAAAGAAGATGGACTAGGTTATCATTTCCCAAACTTTTCCTCAGAGCATTAGACCTACAGGATGTGTACAAACACGGATAGCCTTTTGTATGCTTTACGACCTTGTAACCGAAAGTGGTGACAATGTCTAGGTTGTTCCATCGTCTGCCACTAATAAGGTCGGACTGTTCTTGATGATGATGGTGACAGTTATATATTTCTCTTCACATGTACCATCTGTCATCCTTACAAAGGCTCTCTGTGAGCCTGAGGAAGGATGTGTATCTTGCCCAAAGCCATACAATTGAAAAAATGGATCTGGGATTTAAACCCATGTCTGTCTGAATCTAAAATCCATCCCTGTTACATTTCACGGCTCTAATTCCTCTGCTAGGAGTTTCTTTGCTACTGCTACCATCGTCTTCTCCTAATTCCAATGGAACTCCGAACTTTTTCAAAAAGAAACTGCCAGGAAGCCTCACACATGACATTCTTACCCTCAGAGCCTCCTCAGTCAACGCAGAGTAGGGCAGTCCCTCGAAGCCTTTTCCTGTTCTTTGCGTATCTCCTTCTTCAGTCTTGCTAACCTGAACTGCTCATTGGCACTTGACAATATTCGTCTTTATATCTGATAGCAACACATACTGATTTATCTTCTTAAATATATGTCATATGCTATTTACACCAGTAGACTGGTAAACCTATTGTATTTTTTGGAGGACTGTTTGGCTACCTTTCAAACGTCACTAAAATATTCATATTCTTTAACTCACTAGTACTGTTCCTGGGACTCGATCACAAGGAAAATACATTTCGAAAAAGTGACAGGTCATGATGCTTATAGTGGCATTTATATGATATTTCAAAAATCAAAAGTGAAGTGAAGTGAAGTCACTCAGTCATGTCCGACTCTTTGCTACCCCGTGGACTGTAGCCCGCCAGGCTCCTCTGTCCATGGGATTCTCCAGGCGAGAATACTGGAGTGGGTAGCTATTTCCTTCTCCAGGGGAACTTCCCGACCCAGGGATCAAACCCTGGTCTCCCACATTGGAGGCAGATGCTTTAACCTCTGAGCCACCAGGGAAGCCAAAGACCCCCTCCAACCCTAGGTGTTTAACAGTTCAGAGTGATGAAGTAAATTACATCTGAATGCTGAGATATTATACAGCTACTGAAAAGGATAACTGTGATAGCTGTCCTAACATTGAAACCAGTGAAAGAAGCTATGATCTAACTATGTGAAAGCAACATGCATATATCAGTACAGGTTGGAATGAGTTTCATAATTAGAAAATAGATGTACAGTTAAAGTGGTATGAGAACGGGTGGAGATTTTTTTTCTTTTTTATTAGAATTTCTTCTTTACAATGTTTTTAAATTGATGGAATGGTGGATTGTTAAAATTCTAGGACAGTTTTTTTGGGGGAGGGATCTCTTCATTAATACTCAAGTTCATCTATAGATGGCAAAGGCTCTTCACACCAGTGAGCGGTGCAAGTCCCAGGCAGGAGAGCTCTGGCTTCTCAACAGGTCTCATATCAAGAGTAACCTGCTAGAGAATTTAATTAGGGAGGAATGCATCCCATTGACATTGGAGTATGAAGGGCCAGGAAACAAGAAAATGGGATTGATTTGCACATCATTTTCAGCTCAAATACCAAACCAGGCTTGTCTGTAAACAGATAGGAAACTCTGAGGCAAGCTCAGTAAAAACGAATAAGGTAACCTAGTAAAAATTCAGGTTTTCCCCCAAATCAGAGATTGTTTAATTTTCTCCTCCCAAAATTCTTTCTTAGATGAACCCCACCTCATATGTTACTCAAACACATTCTTCTTTGCACAGTAAAAAAAAAAAAAAAAAAACGGGAATTTTTAATGTGATGAATTAAATGTCTATCACTGACCCACTAGGATCCAGATAGTAAAATGTTAATCAGAGAAGTTAAGTAAACCATTTAAAAAATCTTCTGTCATACCAGTACTTCATCAGCAATGAAACAGACATGACTGATCTAGCCCCAGAGACAGAGGGCAGACTCACCTGCAGAAGTCATCTCAGAGACATTCCACAATGATGGTGCATCGTACAGGCCACGACGTGAAAGGGTTTGGTCAGGTTGGGACTCAGCAGCTCTCCCAGGAAGCACCTCATGCTTAAAAACTAATAACATTATCCCAGAACTCGGAGAAATAATGAACAGTTGGGTTTCGACCTTCAGATCACACTTGGTTTCCCCAGAATATCTGAATCCTTGAAGCTGGAAAAATAGGAAGGATGTTTGCAATCACATCATAGCTCTGGAAATACTGAACTTTCTTCAAAAAGGCAGGATGGGTGGATGTTGAACTAAATTCAAGGGTGTGTCTGTTCATCATGGGGTGGATCAGGATGATGCATAAGGGCTGCTTCACCTCCAGACAACAGGGTGATCTCAGCCCTGAGGAACACCTCTGTTCTCCAGGTACAGCCCCTATGGAGCCCAGGTTGAAATAGCTTCTTTGTATTATTAGTCAGGCACCACTTGTTTTTAAGATGAATACTCCATTCATCCTTGCTGTGTGACCACTGAAGTCTGAAGGCCCTGACTCACGGCCCTACAGACTGAATGTTCTCTGGCTGTATCTCTATAGTTCAGAGGCAAGATGCTATGCTCAGCTGAGAAAAGGGGTGATTCCTATTGCATGACCAGAGCCTGGAGCAGGGGTCAGGAACCAAGGATCCAACATACAACTCGAGTTATGATGGGTATGGAGGGAAAGTACCGATACACACATTTAATGGCTACAAGAACAAGAAGCTCGGGTTAGCACAGGTCCTCCAAGAGTCAGATGTCCAATTGGGATTAAAGTGAGATAAATTTAGCAGGAAAACCCCGTGTGTGAGAGAAGATGAAGAGAAAGCCATGTGAGGCTAGGAGGACTATCAGACCATCATGCCAGTCTGGTTCTAAGTGAAGGTGAGAGGGAGGGAAGATTGGGTAGAAGTGTCCTCAACTGCCACGCAGTCAAAGAAGGCTCAGCAAACCATTGCATAGCTCCCCAAACCACAGTCGTCAGCTGGAGAGGTGTCCCCTGTCTTGCTGAATGGCCCACCTTAGCATCTTTGTTTCCCGCAGTCCCCAGCAGGCCGTGGGGCGGGGCATCGCCTTAACCCTACACACTTTAATGGGTTTCAGAGCACAGGGCTGGTGTCTTTGGTCAGTTACACTCTCCAGAATTGAAGGTCTGTAAAGCATAGTCTCAGGGCTGTCTCTGAGTTGCCTACAAACCAAAATCCCACTAGTACTGGCAAAAAGAGTGGTTTGGGTTAAGATATAGATTGGTTTTTTCCCTTTTTTTAAAAAAAAATTATGTATTTGGCTGTGCCAGGTCTTAGCTGTGGCGCATGGGATCTTTAGTTGTGGCATCTGGTTCCCTGCTGTTGTTCAGTTGCTAAGTTGTGTCTAACTCTTTGAGACCCCATGAACTGCGGCACGCCAGGCTTCCCTGTCCTTTACTATCTCCTGGAGTTTGCTCAGATTCATGTCCATTGACTCAGTGATGCTATCTAATCATCTCATCCACTGCTGCTGCCTTATCTTGCCCTCAATCTTTCCTAGCATCAGGGTCTTTTCTAAGGAGTTGGCTCTTCACATCGGGTGGCCAAATTACTGGAGTTTCAGCTTCAGCATCAGTCCCTCCCATGAAAATTCATGGTTGATTTCCCTTAGGATTGACTGGTTTAATCTCCTTGCAGTCTGGAGTCCCCAGTGTTGGGAGCACAGAGTCTTAGCCACTGGACCACCAGGGAAGTCCCTAGATTAAGTTAAAATAGGCAACTGATGGAAAACAAAACAGGAAAACCAAGAACCAAGCTTTGGGAGAAAGTAAGAAGGTGAAAGGAAGAAGGAAGAAGGTGAAGGAGAAAGTAAGAAGCTACTGGGGCTTCCCTAGTAGCTCAGTTGGTAAAGAATCTGCCTGCAATGCAGGAGACCCGGGTTTGATCTCTGGGTTGGGGGAGAAGGGAATGGCAACCCACTCTAGTACTCTTACCTGGAGAATTCCATGGACAGAGGACCTGCCAGGCTACAGTCCATCGGATTGCAAAGAGTCAGACACAATTGTGTGATTAACTTTCCTTTTCCTTTCCAAGAAGGTGAAAAGAGAAATGGCAGGATCAATTTCTTATCTTAATTTTGAGTGTAGCCCACTAACCTGCAAAATTAATCCACAAAAACAGACAAACTGACACTAGCCAGCTGTTTTGCTGTAGAAAAGTCCACATTCAGTGACTACTGATTGTTGTGGGTTGGACTTCAGTCTCAAAAGATGAAGAAGACTGGATTTAAGCAAATGGAAGATTTTAGAATATTTTCCCCGAAGAACAACTGACCTGTTGGATACATTGCTCTGGATGGCATTGGAATAAACTTCTACCAGAATCTTGGCTATCTGCCTGTTTATTTTGAATAATACCAGATTAATGATATACAGGCCAAAGCATCACTCTGAGACAGATCGGTTGAATCAAATGAAACGTATGGAAAAAGACCCACGTGCAAATGAAAATGTACTATATGATAGAGCTGGCATTTCTAATTAATAGGCAAAAGATAATATGATTATATCGTGTTGAAACAATTGGCAGCCAAACTGCAAAAAAAATTTTGGATACTTATCTAATATGTTATACCAGAATAAATTAAAGAAGGATTAAAGATTTAAATATTAAAATAAAAGTATTGATGGTAGAATTTTAAAATCCTCTCTCAGTGGCAAAGGACTTTCAAAATGTGAAACAAAACCCTGATGCCATGAAAAAAATAGAAATATTAATTTGATAACAAGTAGTTTTTACATGGGGAAAAATCCTTAAAAACAGAAGACAAGCTATAAAAATATTTCTGCAGTTTGTATTTCAAAGGCCCAAATTCCCTAAAGTATAAAGAGATCCTATAAGTCAGTAAGAAAGACCATCAACCCAATAAAAAAGATGGGCAAAGGAGATGAAGAGTATATATAAATGGTTCTTCAGTATAAACATGCAGCTTCACTCATAAGAAAAATACAAGTTAAAATTATGCTAAAAAGTGAAAAAGCGGAATTTCTTGAGATGCTAGATTTTTACCTATCATTCTGGCAGAGATGACCAACATGCTGTTGTAACTCTGGTATCCTGAGAAGCAGGAATCAAAATGGGATTAGGCATGCAAGAGGTGGATTAGGGGAACTCCAGTGAAGGCAGAAAAGAGCCTTTTAGCCCATGAGGCTAACCTGACCCTTGGGAAGGCAAGAGGGAAAGAGGAAGGAGGATGGAATAGGGAGAGTCTCAGGCTTTAGCACTTCTAAGAGAATTTGGCCAGATGATGGAGAGCCCTTGAGCTGAAGTCACCTGCAGAACAATCCCACATCTTTCGGGACTGGGCCTTCCTTAGGGTCCTGGCTGCACTGAGCCCCCGACTGGGAGGAGCCTCTGGGAAGCCTGGCCTCTATGCGTGGGCAGTAGGGGATTCCGACCCTTCGGAGATTACATTTTCTGCAGCACAAAGTCTGAGTGGTGCGTTTTCAAGGCCATGTCATGCATGCTTTGGTAGCAAAGGTAGAGGAAAACAGGCATTCTGCACTGTCGAAGGGACTGTAACTTGGTATCACCTCTCTAGATGGCAATGAGCAACACCTCTCAAAATTTTAAATGTACAAGTCATTTGAACCAGCAATCCCACTTCTGTGAATTTTTCCTAGAGACCTTTGTATGGTTGAGAGCATTCACAATAGCAAAAGACTGGTAAGAACCTAAATTGAGCCCTAATGTAAAGGTTTAGGCTCTGATGAACGTATACCCTTGGCCCTGCAGACTTCTTGCGCCATGAGAAGGGGTCTGGCTGAAGCAGGGCAGTCCTCTAAAGCAGAGCACCCAGGTCAGGGTTCACAGGTGCCCAGGAATAAGAAAACAGCCCAGGGTAAGAGGACAGAAGGTACCTGGAGAAAGGCAGCTATTTAAGACAGATGGTCAGGGAGATTGTGAGACATTTTCTATTACTTTAACCTTCCGATTTCTTTATCACGGTCATGCTACTGTGTTCAATATTGTCATTGTGTCTGATCATGAATTATTGACGAAGTTCATGGAAAAATCTAATTTGCTTTGCACTAGGTTTGCAAATAACCTATTTTTGGTTCATCATTATCTCCATTTGCAAAATGCATCTACTTGTTTTGTGAGTAATGATCTGTTTCTAGTATTAAAGTCTTTCTTTAGAAATTTTTAATTAGTATTTTTATTTTAAAAACACTTTATTATGAAATCTTCTTAAACATTATGAATCAAGAGACTATTATAATAAACCCCAGCATAAAGTCACCTATATTAACTGGCATTAAGTCACTTTTGCATCATCTGTGATACATATTTGATAAAGAATTTAAAGCAAATCCCAGACATATTTGCCTTTAACTATTTCAGTATATATCTTTTTAAAAAATGACATAATTTACATAACCAAAATATTATTATTACTTCACAAGAGTAATAATTTTAAAAACATTTTACTTAATGATCTTGTAATACTCAATCCATATTGAGATTTCTCTGATTGGCCCCAGAATGCCTGTTCATAGCCAATTTGTTTGAACTGGGATCAAATGCTCCATACTCTGGATTTGGTTAAGTTTTGTATGAAAGACTTTTATAGGAAAATTTATTGTTGCTCCTTTCTCCCTTTGTCAAATATATGAAGATATTTGACCTTTTATGATAATGATTTCATAGACTATGGAATCAATACATACATATGCAGCTAGAGCCTTTTCAAGGTCAATAGATGCTTGAACTTCACAGAGCTCTCTGGAGAAAGCATTCAGTTAAACAGCCAGGGTCTCAATAGCCTCACAAGTGTTGCCTTACAACCTATTTTTGGAAACACATCTGTCCACGGCCACCACAATGCATTACTCCCTCCTCAAAAATGTAGGGATTTTTAATTCAAAAGGGAACAGTCATTTTTAGAGCTGTATTTCTCTCACTTGTCTCAGAATTTTGCCAAAGTCTTTAGGAAATGCTTTCTAAAATTACAAAGCTGTACCAGCAGCGCTACCTGGAAAGCAGAGCAAGTGAGAAGGGAAATTAACCATCCCTGAGCAAATGCTTCATATGGAAACCTGAACTCCTCAAAGCTCTTGCAGGAGATGTGTAGAAGTGTTTAAGGAGGCCCTCAGAGGTTAGGAATCCTAGTTCAAGGAATGGGCACACATCCTGAATCTTTGTGAAGGAAAAAGGGATTTTTCATTCCCATGGTAAGGTAAGGTGAAGTAAGGTGAAGTCGCTCAGTCGTGTCCAACTCTTTGCGACCCAGTGGACTGTAACCTACTAGGCTTCTCCACCCATGGGAGTCTTCAGGCAAGAATACTGGAGTGGATTGCCATTTCTTTCTCCAGGGGATCTTCCCGACCCAGGGATCAAACCCAGGTCTCTCGCATTGGAGGCAGACGCTTTAACCTCTGAGCCGCCAGGGAATGTTTGGAGTCAATGAAAGGTAGCTGTAAATGAGACGGTTGGATGGCATCACTGACTCAATGGACATGAGTTTGAGCAAATTCTGGGAGATGGTGAAGGACAGGGAAGCCTGGCATGCTGCAGTCCATGGGGTCGCGAAAAGAAACCTGAACCCCCTGCATTGAAAGGTGAAGTCTTAGCCAGTGGACCACCAGGGAAATCCCTGTCTTTTTTTCTTTTAATGTGAAAAACTTTTAGTAGTTTACTCAAGTGTCTAATTGTCACAATTCTAGTAACAATTACTTTACTGATCTATAAAAACCCTTATTATACATATTATATTTTAGTTTGTATTTCACTCTTTATCACATTTCTGTTCTGATCTTTTTCCTATTCTACTTGTTTCAAAGTACATTATTTATTGAATTTATAATACATATTTTAAGTAATTACTATTATAGTAAATCTTATTTTATTATTTTAAATCACTATCAATACTTATATGTTTTAATATTTATTATGTATTAGGCACAATGCTAAGTGCTTTAAATGGATTATAACACTTAATACTCAGACTGCTACAAAGGGCATATTATATATCTATCTTAATCAACTGAAGTAACAATGGTTCAGAGAATGTAAGTAAATTATCCACAGTTACATAGCTAACAACTAGTTATCTGTCTTGATAGTAACATGACTAAAAGAAAGCTGTTCTTTTTAAACAAATGTGTCAGTGCTTGTTATTACCAAGAGCATGGTCTTTACTGAACATCCCAAGTAGGCAGGGGTTTGTGGGAGCTGGGGGCAGGAGCAAGGTAAATTTGTATCTTTGGTCAGATCTCAGAATCCGACAGATTAGTATTTATAGGAAAAGCCAATAGGAACCCCTCTTCACTGGGTTATGCAAGAGAATTAAGCTCCAAAGCTCCATTGTGTATACTGAGTTAACTTTTCTCCCAGGCATCTAGAATGGGGCTCAGTTCAGTTCAGTTCAGTCGCTCAGTTGTGTCCAACTCTGCGACCCCATGAATCGCAGCACGCCAAGCCTCCCTGTCCATCACCAACTCCTGGAGTTCACTCAGACTCATGTCCATCAAGTTGTTGATTCCATCCAGCCATCTCATCCTCTGTCGTCCTCTTCTCCTCCTGCCCCCAATCCCTCCCAGCATCAGGGTCTTTTCCAATGAGTCAACTCTTCGTATGAGGTGGCCAAAGTATTGGAGTTTCAGCTTCAGCATTAGTCTTTCCAATGAACACCTAGGACTGATCTCCTTTAGGATGGACTGGTTGGATCGCCTTGCAGTTCAAGGGACTCTCAAGAGTCTTCTCCAACACCACAGTTCAAAAGCATCAATTCTTCAGTGTTAGCTTTCTTCACAGTCCAACTCTCACATCGATACATGACCACTGGAAAAACCATAGCCTTGACTAGATGGACCTTTGTTGGCAAAGTAATATCTCTGCTTTTTAATATACTATCTAGGTTGGTCATAACTTTCCTTCCAAGGAGTAAGTGTCTTTTAATTTCATGGCTGCAATGTTAACCTTGGGAGAAATGATTAAAGTGTCACTGGAATCATTTTCTTAGTTTTGTAGCTCAGAGGAGGAACTTGGGTTGATACAAGTCTACAAAACATCAAGTTAGACGGCTTGGGCAGAGTTGAGGTCAAGTAAGATGCTGAGGCTCTCCAGGCCTGCAACTTCACAGAAAAGGAGTTTTAGATGAAAAACCTGTGACCTGGCCAAGGGTTAACATCCTGAAAGATGTTAGGGACTGTGGGGGGCTGGTGTGGACAGCCCTCTTCAAAGCCAGTCCACAAGTTCCACTGATGACATCTTAGCACTTTGAGGACTCCTCTTTTGAAATTGCCATAACTCTTAGGAGAGCAAGACAGACTATTTTCACTTTTCACAGTTTATTTTCACTCATATCTTGGTTTTGAACCAACCAATATTACTCAGCGGATTCACTCATTTTATCTCCAGACTTAACTACAAATAACTTCAGTCTGTTTATGAAAAAAGTGAGAAGACAGTCCATGGAATGGGGAAAAAAAATTGCAAATCATATTTGGTAAGAGGTTACTAACCAAAACATATAAAGAACTCATATAACTCAACAGCAAAAAGCCAAATAACTCAATTTAAAAATGGGCCAAGAACCTAAAGAAATATTTCTCCAAAGAAGATATAAGAAAGGCCAACAGGTACATGAAAAGCTGCTCAATGTCATTAATCATTAAGGGAATGCAAATTAAAACCACAATGGGATATTACTTCACATCTGTTGGAATGGCCATCATCAAAACCAGACAAGAGATAATAAATTCTAGTGTGGATGTGGAAAAAAAGAGAACCCTTGTGTACTATTGTTAGGACTGTAAATTGATGGGAAACATCATCCTGGGAAACAGTGTGGAGAATCCTCAAAAAATTGAAAATAGGGCTACTGTGTGATCCAGCTGGGAATATAACCAAAGGAAACTGAAACACTCACTCAAAAAGATACCTGCACCCCTATGTTCACAGCAGCACTATTTATAATAGCCAAGCAAGCCATGGAAACCACCTAAGCTGTCTCCGTTCATCAATGGATGAATGGAGAAATTGTGTGTGTGTGTGTGTGTGTGTGTGTGTGTGTGTGTGTGTGTGTGAAGGAATATTATTTAGTCATAAAAATGAGGAAATCCTTCCATTTGTGATAACATTCATGGACCTTGAAAGCATTATGCTACATGAAATAACTCAGAGAAAAACATACTATATGATCTCACTTATATGTGGGATTTAAAAACCTAAACCAAAAAACAACAAACTCATAGTCAAAGAGATCAGACTTGTGGTTACCAGAGGCAGGGGGTGAGGTGGAGCGGGGCGGAAATGGAGGAAGGTGGTTAGAACGTCCAGATTTTCACTTATAAGCTAAATCAGTACCAGGAATGCAAAATGATATACTATAGTGAACACTGCCGGTGATACACAGGAGAAGGTGGATGTTTGCTGAACCTATTTTGGTAATCATTTCACAATATTTGTCAATCAAACCATCATGCTGTGCGTCTTAAACTTACAGTAATGTATGTAAATTATTTCTCAACAGAACTGGAAAAAATTCACACCCATCTTCCTGGCCTTGTTACTGACTGGCTGTTTAACATCCGTCTCACCACCTAATGTCTCAGGGGCCACTTTTTCTAAGACAGTGACTGGATTAAATGATCTCTAAGATTCCTTCCCGCTGGAAAATCCCAGGACCAGGTAACCAGTGAAGAGCTGACAATGCTGAGAATGTTCAAAAGAAGGGATCACAGACTCTGAAGGGAAAAGAATTTGAAAACATCACAATAACCTGTGCCTTTACTTCCATGCTATTTTGCAAAGGACAGAGACCCTACTACTCCATTCATTCATTATGGACTGGCCACATTCAGATGGGTAGGGCAAGATTCTCCCATACTCAACAATAGTAAGGATAAAAATAACTATCTTTACTGGGGTTCTTCAAAGTGCCTGTCACTTCATAGATTCTAATTCTTTAAGGAGTTCACAGTCCAAGAGGCAGACAATCAAACCAATGGATTACAGCTGCCTTTAACTAACTCCAAGTAAGTTTACTAATTTCCCATGGAATTCTCATTGCCTTGAGTCTGTCCTGATACTAATTTGACTTAAAAAAAAAAGTATCAGTGCTTGTTCACTGACAGAAGCATCATCCAGACTGAACATCATTACTAATGATGTTACTAATAATGCCCCGTCATCACCCATTTTTCTCATCTGTCTCCCACAGTGTTTTATGATGCTTTTATGGGAGCTACGTACTGCGTTAAACTGTAAATCATAATAGTAACAGACTATTATTTATATTGCCTATTTCATTTTTTTTGGTGCCAGAAAAATATAGGTGAGTCAGGGGAAATCTATTATCCTTCTTCTGAAAATCACTCACATGCATGTTTCAATTTGTATGTGCATTGAAATCCCAAGGCTGCCACTTCCCTTCCTTGAACAGCTTACCTAAATTTTCTCTTTTATTTTTTAACCTGTCATACAGTGAAGGATAATAATAGTGTGTGTCTCAGAGGGTACTGTGAGAATTAAATAAAGAACCTGTGCTTGGGAGGTAGTCAATGTTGAATAAATATTTGCTACCATGAACCATTGTGAGATATAAATATTATCGTGGTAGATGGTTTGGAGCCCTTCTCTAAAGGAAAAAACCCACTTTGTTGTCCATCTACTCACTGAACACGTCTGTACTCCAAACGGGTAGGGTTTTCCCCCCGTATTAAGCGGTTCTCCAGTTTTCAGGAGATTCCAACTGGTGCCCTACAGGAGTGTTAGTCACTCAGTTGTGTCTGTCTCTTTGTGACCCCGTAGTCTGTAGGCCACCAGGGTCTTCTGTCCATGGAATTCTCCAGGCAAGAATACTGGGTTGCATTTCCTTCTCCAGGGGATCTTCCTGACCCAGGGATTGAACCCAGGTCACCTGCATTGCCGGCAGATTCCTTACTGTCTGAGCCACCAAGGAAGCCCAATTTAATTCAATTCTGACAGCATCCGCCTGGATGTAGCATCAGATCCCACAGGTTAAGGGTTCAGTCCCTCAAGACTGTTCTCCCTTCCCACTTCAGACATCAGTAGCAAGTCCAGGTCATCCTATACATTCCCATGACCCTCTCCTCTGTTCAGTAATTTGCTAGAGCAGCTCACAGAACTCACGAAAAAAGCTTACTTACTAGATCACTGGTTGATCATAAAAGGATGCAACTCCGGAACAGCCAGATGAAAGAGACACAAGGGCAAGGTGTGTGGCAAGTGGGATGGAAGTTCCATGTTCTCCACAGCAAGCAACCCTCCCAGAACCTTCACATGCTCACCAATCTAGAAGATTCCCAACCACCATCATTTGTTTTTTAATGGAAGCTTCCTTGTATATGACTCATTTGAAAAGACCCTGATGCTGGGAAAGATTGAAGGTGGGAGGAGAAGGGGGTGACAGAGGATGAGATGGTTGGATGGCATCACTGACTCAATGGACATGAGTTTGAGTAAACATTGGGAGTTGATGATGGACAGAGAGGCCTGGGCGTGCTGCAGTCCATGGGGTCGCAAAGAGTCGGACATGACTGAGCAACTGAACTGAACTGAACTGAACTGAACTGAACTCTTTGTATACAGATGGTTGATTCAATCACTGACCATTGGTGTTTGATTCAACCTCCCTGCCTCTGAGATAGAGGTAGAGAGGGTGGGTGAGCTTTTAATTTCCAGCCTTGTAATCACATGGTTCGTTTCCCTGGCAACCAGCCCTCATCCTGTGGTTATCTTTCCAAAAATCACCTTGTTTCCCCTTTAGTGTTCTGGAGCTATTTCAGGAATGAAGGATTAAAACCAAATATTGTAATGAAAGATGCTCCTATGTTCTAATCACTTAGTTAATTACAAGAGTTATGGGTGTTGTGAGCCAGGATCCATGATGAGCCCCAAAATATATATTTCTTTAAAAAAACATTTTGCATCTTTGATAGAAAATGACCACACTTTTATTTTGATGGCAGTAATTTTTCCTATCAGTTTCTCTTGGGAAGCAATTTGTCACCAGGCATAAATACATTCCTATCTGGTTCTCAGCTTTCTGGGAATCTTTCCTGGCTTTAATAATCCAAAATGCAGAAGGTGCATGAATGGAGATGTTTCTTGGTCCAGTGGAAACTGAGAAATGATATGCATAATTTCTGAGCAAAATCTTGAGCCATTGTGTGGTCTGCCATCTTTTTCTTTCCTTTGGCCACAAAACTGACATTGTCCCAGGTGGAGGCTGTTTCATTGGCCTGGGACTTGAAAATGACAGGAGCAGAGCCACAGCCAAGCTTTGGGGGACAAGTCACCTGAGTTGGGCATAAAGCCTTGTTTACATGAGCCACTGAGATTCAAAGGTTGTGGGGTTACCATGGCATGACTTAGCCTAGGCTGACGGACACTGTTGTTAAAGTAGATTTATGGAAAGCCTCTTATTTAAGTATTTGCCTATGCCATCATTACTCTTTGATCCTTGGTAGACTTAAGCCATTAGCAGTTTTGACATCAGCCTGGCAGCCCCCTTCTGGCTGAAATAGCTTGAAATCAGATGATTCCAGAGTCCTTGGGACGTTTGTGATCAGGTGTCTGTCAGGTTCTTCAGATCCCAGGGCATTTCTGGTTTCTAAAGTAAAGCCCTACTAACAAGCTCTTCCTAACAAAGACCATATGTGTAAAGTACGTAGACTGGGTGGATGGGGATGTGTCTAGAGCACACAGTAACTGCATTCATTGGTTATGTTGGACTTTGGGGATTGTAGAGATGCTTGAAAAGAAATCAGCAAAGCTCCCCAAAGCCTGTGCATAGCTCAGACCCACAACCAGGATCTTCTCAGTTTAGACTAGCTCTCTGATGAACCTTTAATTCTGTACGCCAGTCTCGTGACTACAGAAATCCCAGTGGTTATCCATCTAAGAAGGAGCTGCCTTGCTGTTCCCTGAGCTGCTTTTTCCTTAGACCGACTCCAGAGTGTGACACTGTCTGTCTGGTCCCAGAATTCCCCTTGCTGCCACTAGAGAAAAGCACACCCATTCTTTTATTAGCGGTTTTTTTTTTTTTTTTTGCTGCTTACTTCAATTAAACAAAGATGAGAATAAACCACAGCAAAATCCAACAAAGCCTTATGCAATAGAAGAGTCCAGATTCTTTTGAATAAGCCCGTCCAGTTAAAATCCCTGGTCTACACCCTCCGACACCTTCTTAGACGGATAACCACTGGGATTTCCGCCTGCCAAATGCCTGAGGTTGGGGTTCCCATAAGCACCCCTCACACCCTTTGGGAACTTCTAAGGGCCCTGGGAACAGCCCCCACCTCATCCCTTCATAGCAAACTGGCCTGAAGAGCCAACTGTTGCAGGACGACAGGCTCCTTTGTGGCCTTGAGTGGGCAGTGTGCACGTTTGAGGTGTTGCCACTTGAACATGTCAGAGCTGGAATCGGAACCCCGGCTGCATGACCCCAGGGAGGATGCCTTCCCTGCCTGCCCTGCGCTGCCTTTCATTCTTCATCATGTTTATCATCTCTGTCCTTCCTCCACATACGCCCCTTCTCTGGATGCAGGTCAATGCCAACAATATTTTGCGTCACTTGTCAACATTCTCCAAGCGGACAAAATACCATTGCTACTGTTCCATGAGCATTTTCTGTGTTCTCAAGCCCGTTGCACTTTTTCCCAAGTTAATTCTATTCTCTGTGCAGATTTTAGGAGTGGGAATAGAGCTCAGCTTAACAGAGCCTAGAAGAACCTAGAAGGGTTTTAGAAACCTGGAAACCCAAACAGTTCTCACTTCCCTAAATGTCCTGCACAGCAGCTTCTTTTGCGGTTGTGGGCCTCCCTGTGATCGTGAAGAATAGTCTCTCCACAGCCCTCAGGCTGACTACAGGGAGGTGCCAGCTTCCACTTACAATGCTGGGGTGAAACTGAGATAGATATGAACTCCTTTTATCCTCATAACAACCCTATGTAGTAGGGACTTTTCCCATCATCAATTACCATCATCCAAATTTTTTCTCCAGGAAGGCATCTAATCTTTATAAGTAAACACTTGGTTTTATGGGCTTCCCTGGTGGCACCGTGGTAAAGAATCCACCTGCAATGCAGGAGACGTGGAGACATGGGTCGGGAAGATCTGATGGAGAAGGAAATGGCAACCCATTCCAGTAACCTTGCCCAGAAAATGCCGTGGAAAGAGGAGCTTGGCAGGCTACAGTCCATGGGATCGCAAAAGAATTGGACACAGCTAAGAGACTAAACAACCACAACATCATCCCAATAAGGAAATTGAGGCCCAGAATAGTTAATACAGATTTTCTTGCTCAGAAAAGGAAGTTTCAGGATTCAAACCAGACAATTTGATTCCAAGAGTCGTAACTCTCAGTCACAACTCTCCGAATCCCAAGCCTTGATTTCCAGGGGGGAAGAAACTGATAGATTCAGCTTGTGGCAGGAATTTTGCCAGGAATGTGGGGTTATACAGTACAAATATGGTAGCTGAGGTCCAAAAGTCAAGGGGTGATGGAGGGAGAGGGAACAGCTGTTCTCAGAAAAAGTGAACGTTGTATGTCGGGCATTTACTCAAAAAGGTGTTTAGTACATCTTGCGGGAGAGGAGTTCATAGTTCTTACTTACTCACGAAAGTAAATTTGAAAATTTGTTGTGGGGAGTTCAAAATTTGTTCTAGGCTACACGTGAGACAAGATTCAAATACAGTTTGTCTCATTCCTAAGCCTTACCTTTCTTTTTTTTTTTTTTCTGGCTGCACAGAGTGGCATGTGGGATTACACCCACACCCCCTGATTTGGGACTGAGGAGTCTTAACCATTGGACCACCAGGGAAGTCCCCTCACTTTGTTACAATCTAGTTTCAGAGAAGGATGCCCACTACAGTTGAGAGAATGCAATATGTGGCAAACTGCATTTTCCAAAAAGGGCTACAACAAATGTCTCCCACATCACATGATCTTGAAAGATTAACTCTGACATTTCCCCCAGAGATAAGGGGGCTGTAGTTCTCTCCTCGGATTGGGGAGGGCTTGTGAGACCACAGGAGTGGCACTACAGAACTTCTAAGGTAAGGTCATAAAAGCTGGAGGAGCTTACACTGCGACTCTTAAAATGCTCACACTTAGAACCTAGCCACCATGCTGTGAGGAAGTGCAAGCCGCCCATGCAGAAAGACCGTATGGAGAAAGCTTGAAAGTATTTAGAGAAAGAGGAATGCCTGTCCTACTCCAGCTGCTCCAACTCCCACGTTCCCAGCTACCACCTGACTGCCATCTCTGCAATCTCATGATTGAACCAGATGAGCCCTTCTCAAATGGTTTTAAGCTGCTAATCTGCTGGGAGGATGTGTTACATAACTGTAGTAACTAGAACAGCATATTCTTTTTTAAAAAAATAATTTTGTTTTTATTTATTTATTTGGCTGTGTCAGCTCTTGGCTGTGGCATGTGGGATCTTCTATCTTTATTACAGCATGCGGGGTCTTTAGTCGTGGCCTGCAAACTCTTGGTTTTGGCATGTGGGCTCTAGTTCCCTGACCTAGGATGGAACCTGGGCCCTCTGCATTGGGAGCATGGCGTCTTAGCCGTTGGACCACCAGGGAAGTCCCTAGTATAGCATGTTCTGAAGAACAGAGGTCTTCAGAAGAGCATGAGAGCCATTTTCAAGTGTCTGAAGGGCTGTTGGTATAGGAGTTTAATTTGTAGTGGGGGAAGCTCCAGGAGGCACTGTATATCAACAGTTGCAATTTACAAGGAAGCAAATTTGATTCTTCATGGTGGTTTAGTTGCTAAGTCGAGTCAGACTCATGCAACCCCATGCACTGTAGCCTGCCAGGCTCCTCTGTCCAAGAGATTCTCCAGGCAAGAATACTGGAGTGGATTGCCATTTCCTTTTCCAGGGGATCTTCCTGACCCAGGAATCGAACCCTGGTTTCCTGCATTGCAGGCAGATTCTTTACCAACTGAATTAGGAGGGAAGCCCTGTACAGAGCCCTTCTCTATCAGTAGAATGTTAGGGTCACCCATGAGAGAGCACTCTGCCAGCAAACAAACTCAATCAGAGGGATGACCATTTGGGGAGGAGGGTTGTAGAAGGGTTGTAGGGACATGCTAAGTCATGGCCAACTCTTTTGTGACCCTGTGCATTACAGCGCACTAGGCTCCACTGTCCATGGGATTCTCCAGGCAAGAATACTGGAGCGGGTTGCCATTTCCGTCTCCAGGGGATCTTCCTGACCCAGGGATGGAACCTGCATTGCAGATGGACTCCTTGTGGATGGAGCCACCAGGGAAGCCCAGTCTCACATGAGTTAGGGTTAAAACTGTTTTGAAGAAGAAACATTTGGTAAACTCTTCTCAGAGAAGGTGAAGGACTTTCAAGTTGAAGAGGGTTGGGAACGGTGGAAAAACAGGACTACTTGGCAAAAAACAAACAAACAAAACCCCAACCAACCAATCAACCAAAAAAAAAAAAAGAGGAAACTAACCAGCAATAGCAAATTAAGCATGCCCCTCTCACCTTAAGACTTCTTATCCATTTATGGTGTGTTATGAGCCAGCATGGGCTTCCCTGGTGGCTCAGAGGATAAAGAATCTGCCACCAATGCAAGAGACCCAAGTTCAGTTGCTGGGTTGGCAAGATCCCCTGGAGGAAGGAATGGCAACCCACTCCAGTATTCTTGCCTGGAGAATCCCATGGATAGTGGAGCCTGGTGTGTGGGCTACAGTCCGTAGGTACACAAAGAGACATGACCGAGCGACACACACACTCACACGTGCACCAGCATCCTCCCAGACCCTCAATTCTCACATCCCAGTGCTGCTGAGTTATTTCACTCTTATCTCCACAGTACTCCTGTCTTTACCACCGCTGGCTTTGCTCTAGCGATCATCACCTCTTATCTTGATGATAGTCTTAGAGTCGGTCCCCGGCTCCAAACCCAAAGTCTCCATTCAGTTTCCCCTTGCCTTTAGAATAAAGTTGAAATTTCTTAGGTATTCCAGGCTTTCATGATATGACAGAGGATAGGGGGTCGGGTGGGGAGAGAGTCAGGCCCCTCCCTACTTGGCACCTGTTGGAGACAGAACTGAACATCTCAGGGCATCTGCCAACAGTCCAGCGTCACACCTGACTCGGTGCTATTTTTTCCCGCCACAGAGTGTGCGTCTGCAGTACTGGATGCAAGACTATTCACGTTTTTGTGTCCTCCACAATACTTTGCACACAGTTGGCCCCCAAGACAACTTCGAATAACCCTATGAAAGATTGAATTTCTACATTTAAGCGACCTGATTTCCCCTGATCTCAACTCGGGATTATAGACTCTGTGTACGCTTCAACAGGCCCGGCACCTAGAAGTGCACGCCCAAGAAGCACTTGTTGAACCGCACAGAATAAATCAGATCCCCCCCTAGTCCCGCCCTGGCAGCGAGGTGGGTCTCTGGCAAGCGCGCGACCAAAATCCATGGCTCTTAAATTCTTATGTAACAGTTAATGACCCTCCCAGCCCACACTGGACATCTCTCCCGTCGGAGAAGCGCAAGGGCCGGAAAGGAAGCGAGAGTAATCTTTGCAAACACGCTCATTTGGTGGCGGAGGCACGGATTGACTTCCAGCCTCGGTTCACTATCGGAAAACGCCGCTGCGCGCTGGGCGCGGTGCGGTGAGGGGCGGGCGGAGGGGGCGGCCGGCCGGTGGAGGCGCATTTCACCCGGTGGGTAAGGCCTGCCCACCCGGCACGCCCAGGGGCTCCCGGGGGCTGCGGTGACATTGGCCCCAGAAGGTGACTCGAGTTCAAGGCGGTGCCCGTGGGGTTCCCGCCGGGGCCGCGGGGGACAGGCCGGGCCCCGGGGGAAAAGCGAGCGCCCCGCTCCGGATCGCTGCGCCCCTCTCCCCTGCCCAGCCCCGCGCGCCGCCCGCCGGCCCCCGCTCCCTCCCCGGGTGCCGGCAGGCAGGGCCTCCCGGCGCCGCGAGGCGGGGAAGATGGCGGCGCGGCGCGGCCCGGGGCGGCCGCGAGGGGCGGCGGCGCTGTGCGCTCGGCTGGGCCGGCGCGGCTAGAGCGGCGCCTGGGCCCGGGCGGCGCGGCCTCCTCCCCGCCCGCCGCGGCCGCCGCGCCCCGCCCCGCGCGCCCGCCCGCCCGCGCGCCCGCCCCTCCCCGGGCCCGGCCGTGCCCCGCGTCGCGCTCCCCCGGGATGGCCCGCGCGCCTCGGCGCTGCCTCGCGGAGCTCACGGCGGAGCGGCGGCGGCCGCGCTCGGGGGGCGCGCGTGAAGGGGCCGCCTGGGGGCCGAGCGGGCGCCGCCAACATGTCGGATACCAAGGTAAAAGTTGCCGTCCGGGTCCGGCCCCTGAACCGACGAGGTGAGCAAGCTTTCCGCTCCTCTGCGCTTTGCGATCGGGGCTGAGGGCGGGGGGGTGGGGGGCAACTTTGGAAAACTGCGGGGCCGCGGGGCTGGGGCTGCGGGAGCTGGAGGCGAGCCGGGGCCGGGGTAGCTCCGGGGAGGAGGCGGCGCCCGCCGCGGCCGCGGGGACCCGGTGCGCCGGCTCCCGGCTCGGGCCGCCTCCCGGGGGAGAGCGCCGCGCGGGCGCGCAGAGGCGGGCTGCGGGCGCGGATGCACGGCTCTGCAACACTGTTCCTCCCCTTTTGCTTTCAGAACTGGAACTCAACACCAAGTGCGTGGTGGAGATGGAAGGGAATCAAACGGTCCTGCACCCTCCTCCTTCTAACACCAAACAGGGAGAAAGGTAAAAGCGGGTGCCGAGGGCGAGCGGGTGCAGCCCCGCCGCCTCCTGCAAGTTTGAGCCAGGAAAATGGGAGTGCTCTTTCCTATTGTTAGGAGGACGGCTTCAAGTTTGTCGCACGCTCCCGTCTGAAGCTGTTGCAAGTCCAAGTTCCTCTCTCTCCTCCCTCTGCCCCCCTCTCCCTTGTCCCCTCCCATCTAGAGGCAGGACACCCCGGGCCAGAGCTGGGACCAGTCCTGTGTCCCCGGCCCGCGGCGAGACACCCCGAGAGGGCCTGCTGGGACTCTCGAGATGATGGTCCCACGGCCACATTTTACAGATGAGAAAACTGAGGCCTGAGGCGAGGAATGACCTCCCAAGGCCGGCACCGTGGAACCCGGTGCCCCTGGTTCTTTCCACCCCTGCACTGGTGGCTTTATTTGGCAGACACTTGTTAAGGAACTTTGTGTAATATAGGGAGTGGGAGGAATACCCCCTCCACCCCCACCGCAGTAAAGCAAAACAGTTTTATACGATGCTGGCTCAGGCCTGGACCGTTTAAGATCTATTATTTTGTTGGTGCTAGATTGAGATAATGTCTGAATGTAATGCGCGAATTTTGATTTTCAGGAAGACAAAAGTAGTGTCCCGGAGCTGTGTAGACACTGGGGGGATGTTTAAGAGGGGCTGCATTTACTAGATGGCAACATATTTGCATTTGAAAAGTGTTAACTGTTGGATCCTTATTAATTCTGCTCTATTCCACGCAACAGTATGGGAAAATGCCCTAAAATAATTTGAATATTTGGCATTTTTCTGGTAAGCCCCTGAGAAGAAAAGGGTTGAAATTCATTCAGTATAGCAGTGCAGTAGCTTGGAAAAATAGGAAAGAGAAACCAGGGAGATTTGAAAAATTAACTCTTCTGGAGTGAGTTTTTGTTTCCAAAAGTCACCTGTTACCTGTTGATTGATGTGATACAATTTAGTGACATTTTTGCTCTTTGGAGCTTTTTTTTTGTTTTTTTTTTTCCTCACTGAACAGCAGCTCTGAAGTAGGGTTTGTTACTTTATTGCTAAAGGAAGCAACTGCCTTCATTCTATAATCATGCAGTGTCCAGGCATAGTTTACTAAATTTGGGGGAAGAAATTATCAGGAGGTAAATTTGAGAATTTTTTGCTTTTTGTGCTGAGGCTAGAAATTTTTATCTATTGTGCAAACATTCTGCTTCCTATAGCAGACTGGTGTGGTGAAGGTAGATAGCTGTTATATTTAAAATGTGTTAAATGCTTTTTAACAGTAATGGTTGTATCCTTGGATAATATTTTTAGATACATTTTAAATATTTATAGTATTTTTAGATCCATTTATAGCAACATAGTTGTATATTTCATGTTAATAGCAAGTAAACTCATTGAGTAAATTAAGATATTTACAGGTTACATTGGCTGCCTAGATCACCAGTACCTTTCCCTCATCCCCCCCACACCCAAACTGAATATTTTCTCATGTTTAAGAAATAAATTCTGCTGGGTCCGATTCTTCAAAGCAATCTACGAAATAGGTAGAATTGTCAACTCCTGTGTTTCTGTGGCTTCTGTTTTCCTTGCTGGTTTGGCACCTGCTTCTTGCCACTCTTAACCATACGGATTGTTACTATTAGCTACTATTTAATGTTATAAAGCTTTGTCCATTGTGGACAGGCAGGGATTTAATTTTGTGGAATGTGGATAGACTTTATAACTGCAGACACTTGGCTGGAAAGGCTAAATAATCAGTTGATCATTTTGAGGGCCACCACCGTCATTACTAATCAGGATCTTTTAAGTAATGATTTTGTAGCATGATTTGGGGATTTCTCCATATGCTTGCTTCTTGGAATAGCCCGTTATCCAGAGCTATAAGAATAGTGCTGAAACATGTTCTGACCTCCTGACAGAATTATTTGAATGGTGGATGGGCTCTTTCTGCGGGTTTTGCCTAGGTACGTGTCATTCAGTTTATAGACAAACTGGGAGGGTTCAACCCAGCAGTACTGCTTGCACGTTAGGATTACTGTCTTTGCAAGGATGGAGACATCAAATGCATTTTGATTTTCATTATGCAGCTTGGTTTCATCTTTCTCCAGTGGATTTTCCCTTAAAGCAACAGCACATTTAAAAATAGAAACAGTTTCTCCCTTGGGTTCTAGGTTGATTAATTGCAACAATGCTTCATGTTATGTTTGCAATTCATTTCTTTTTCATTTGTTTGGACTCAAGCTCAGAGCAAGGTGAGACTAGTGTTTTTCTTACCTAGAAGTCCAAGGCTTGAAGTGTAAGAAGTTTTTAAATGAATCTTGGTAAACCTTATCATTGAAATAGCTGTTTTTCCAAATATTGCAGGAAATTACTAATGTATTAATGGTGGTTGGAATTTTAAGTTACTAGGTCCAAGTTTTCAGTCCTACTAGTAAAAACAAGCAAGAGTACATTGGTTTCCAGGAAAAGAAACAGGCTTAGCTTTCATAATTTCCCCCTTTATGGAATCGAAGCCAAGGCTACATGTTACGGTCTAAAAGAGTCACAGGGCTTCTGAGGTTAAAGATATTTGTTTTGGTCCTAAAATTCTAAGATTATAATGTACCACAGAAGTCTAGATTAATAGTTGATAGTTAATAAACCATTCTGAAACATTAAGAGTTATATGAATGGGTTTCTTAACATACCATTGCATTACAATGCAGGAGACATGTATGAAGTTCATTATGAAGTTCAGATCATGCAGGTACCATGCTCAGCACGGGGGATCCAAAGACCGCTGTGGACCCAGAACCTATGCCAGAGGCTTACACCTTTGAGAGATGTGAGAAGAGAGAAGTAAAAATAGTTAAAATATAGTGTGGTAAATTATTTAGATTATACTTTTGCCATTATGTTTACCATATCACTTGAAAATTGCCTGTTTCTTCTTCCTTTCCTCCTTTTGGTTGTGAGCTCTGGGAAGGCAGGAACCTTGTCCTACTGGCTTTTGTCTTCCATACCTCCAAACAGCACCTGGCACATAGCAGACCTTCAGCAAATGTCTGCATGGTGGTGGTTTGCACTGTGATGGGAACGCTGAGGAGGGGCTGTGGGCGTGACCCGGGGTCTTGGCATCTTGTAAAGACAGGTGGCATTTGTGCTGGCCATGGGGGTTGCTAAGAGTGCAGGTTCACTTTTTCAAGATCAGTAGAAAGTCCTTTGTCAAAGAAACTGAAAGCATACCTGCCACAGATTACTTCTGGCTGATTGTGTGTGCGTGCGTGCAGAATGTGAAGCAGGGTGCAGAAGCCAGGCAATTCAGGAAGGAGGACAGAATGAGAACCCCTAACTTGCCAAACTACATAATAGTTTAAAAATCAACGTATAACCAGGTGTCCATTGCAAAGTCTTCTCATTCCTGCTGTCATCCTTACACTTAATATCCTCTCACCTCTCCCCAAACAAAAAAGGTGACCTCAGTTATTGATTTCCCATGCATATTTTCAAATACACACACATATAT
This sequence comes from Ovis canadensis, assembly GCF_042477335.2. NCBI lineage: Eukaryota > Metazoa > Chordata > Mammalia > Artiodactyla > Bovidae > Ovis > Ovis canadensis. The sequence goes on from NC_091264.1 coordinate 54,045,155, forward strand.
ATATATTTTTTTTCCACAAATATCTTTTCTATCCTTTAATAACAGTATGTTGACTCCTTAAAAAAATCCAGTATGGGTGGTAGTTGCAGTTTTAAAAATATACATGTTCATCTGTGCTCATTCGTGTCCAACTCTTTGCAACCCCATGAACCGTAGCCCACCAGGCTCCTCTGTCCCCCATCTTCCTGGTGAGAAATACTGGAGTGGGTTGCATGCCCTCCTCCAGGGGATCTTCCCAACCCAGGGATCTAATGCATCTCCTGCATTGTAGGTGGATTCTTTACTGCTGAGCCACTGTGGAAGCCCATAAAATATATATATATACCCATGTATATATCAATCTGATCTTTGTAGCTTTTAGGAAGTGAAGTTTTATCATAAGAATGTAATGGAACTTGCTTTGTACAGAAATTTTTGTTCTTGATTGTTTTAAACCATTTTAAAGTAAGTAACTGAAAGTAAGTAAATTGTAGGGTAAGCAACTGAAGCCATGTGCAGATATATCCTAGCTAAGTTAAAAGAAAAATTGGATAAATTTAGGCTCTTAGTAAAAGAACATCAAAGTTTTAACTTCTTGCCCAGTTTCTCCATACTGTAGGGTGGGCAGTGTAACTTACAAGGTACACGAAGGTCGGTCAGTGGAAGAAAGCTACAGCTTGGTCGATTTGACTGTGTCTATGGTTTCCAGGTTATGAATTATACGTTGCAAGTTTTTGATTGTTTATTCCCCCAGACTGGTTTCCCCTGCTATTACAGTGGTTTCCAGGATGGTTTCTTTTCCTCAAATAAAACTGTAGAGTGAAAGTTGAAAAATTAGTTGAAATCATATCAAATGAAAAAGATCCATCACCAAAGAAGCAGTAATATTCTACATTATCTAGGGACTTTGAGTTTTATTGTGTTTTCTGTGTTGTTACTCCTCTCTCTGGCTCAATATTACAAAGTTGATTGTAAGAAAGCAGAATATTTAGATTTCACTAATATAGGAGTGAGCATTCTTCATGCATGATATCAGTGGTATTTTGAAAACTGGAATATTTTCATTAGATGTCCACGTTTTCCATTTTTGTTTTAGAATAGATGGTCATCTCTCACTTTAAAAGACAAGCCTCAAAGTAATTATAATGTACTAAAGATTAGTGACTTAAAATTATTTTGTTCACAGTTAAAAATGTATTTTACATTATGCACCGTTGTGTGCACCTATATAAAGATTCAGGAAAAAATTTACTATGTGCAATATCTCTGTTATTTTTCTACCCCTTTCTGTTCTCATTCATTTTAGAAACGTTTGTTGTGACTTACCAAATTAACTTCAAAAGGGTAACAAGTTTAGAATTTGAAAAATACAAGTTTAGTGGGTAAGAAGTTGGGTTCTGCACACATACATATGTATAAATATTTTAAATCAGTGTAAATACTTTGAAGTGTGGAGTAGTTTTATAATTTATAAAGGCTCTGCCTGATGTAGCTGTCATCCTGGGGGTTCCTGCCACATCATTCTGAGAATTGCTTTTACAGACTCTTTTCTGTGCGAAATTTCTTGTTTTTCTGTTTCTCTTTCTTTCTTTGCTGCCTCAGTTTTGTAGAGCATGTCCTTTGGTTGCTTCCCCAGAAAGAATTTTGGGAGGTGAAGTTTTTCATTTCAAAAATGAAAATATCTTCATTCCACCCACTTACCTCGTTAATAGTTTGGATGGGTGACAAATTCTATTTTAAAGATGTTGGTTGCTTTAATGTCTTCTTGCTTCCAGTCTTTCTGTTGAGAAGTCTGAAGCTATTTGGATTTCCAGCCCTTAAGACATGACCTAGATTTTCCCTTTCTGGAATCCTATAGAATATTCTTTCTTCTCCTTTTTGGTGAAATCACAGTGGTGGGCCTTTTGGACCTGGAAACTTGTATCCTTCAGTGCTGAAAAAATTGATTGAATTAATTCATTAGCAAATGCTCTCTTTTTATTTATTCTTTTCTGGAGCACTTATTTAGACATGGGGTTTCCTGAACTGGTCATCTGATTATTTTGTTTTTCCTTTCTGCTTTTCATCTATTGTTTTTGTTCTGCCTTCTGGGAGATTTCATCCACTTCATCTTCCAAACTTTATGTTAATTTTTTCCTCTGATACCATATTTTTAATTTCCAAGAACTCTTTTAGACTTAAAAAAAAATAGCATCCTGTGCTTACTTTCTAGTTGTGGCATTTTCTGTCTTTCTGAGGACACTAATGATATTTTTCTCTATATAGTAGCCTTTTCTTTCTTCTTCTTTTTAAAGTGCATAGTTTTGTTAGTGTTGGTGTTTATGTTAAAGGCTTTTCTCAAATGTATAGATTTGGGGCTTTCTCTAGCACAAGGAGTATATATGATTTATCTTTGTATTCTCAGGGCCTAGATTCAACAGTGCCCAGTGGACAGAAAGCATTTTTGTAAATTCTTTGTTGTTTTTAAAAAAATTATTATTAAATGTTCTGTCAAATCCCTTTTCAACTTTCAACAATAGAAATAAAATTGTTTTTTCTTAAGAGCACGTATAAATGCTATAATTAAAGGTGGTAGTTGCCTTATGCAACTCTTAGTTACTAACATTCATGAAGATAATTAGTTGTAATCAGTACAAAAGTTGAAAAAAATTAGAAAATCCTAATTTTGTATTACTATTGCAAAAATGTTAGTTGAATTTTTCCCTTTTCTTTTGTTTTTTGGTTATTGTTAAGTTTAAAATACATATACGTGTTGGGCTGGGGAGATTTTTCAAAATGATACCAAACTAGCCAGTTTATCATTCTACCACTTGGATTCTTCTGGCAAAATCTAATCAGAGACAAGTGGATAACTTGAAATGTTTCCAGTTTTCAATAAAATTGAAACATATGCTATGCACTTATATTTAAAAAACATTTATAAGAAAACATCTTCCCCAAATAGTAGGCTTTCTGAAGACATCAAGGTTTCTCAGTTATTCAGCCACAGTTACCCTTTCTCAAATCTTCCCTGGAGCTAGAACAGAGAAGGTGTTTGTGCATTTAGAATTTAAAGGACTTTGGAGAACATTACTGGCAGAGGAAACAGAATGGCAGAGAAACCAACAAGATATATAGAAATACTCAGAGAATTTTGTACCTTAACAACAAAAATGAAATTTACTAACAACAGAGCTATCAGTAAAGGAAGTATACTAAAATTGACATGAAAACAATCAAGAGTTGATTTATATGGAATTCAAGAGCTGTCTCTTCAAGATCACTCTACAAAATATTATATCTTTGGGAATTTAGCTTTGCAAATATAAGAAGAAAATATCAGAAATTCTTTCTTGGAAATTAGTTTATTTGGTGTTTTACCATCCAACAATGATATGAAAACTAAGCATGGAAAAATGTCAAGTTTTCATATCTCTAAAATTTTATTGTAAAAATGAGTAATTTGTTTATTTGATTGTAAGATCTAAGGTTAAAAAAAAAAGTTTTTTTTTTTTTCTTATAGGCCCTCATAGACCCTCAGAATTAGGAGGATAAACAGTCCAAGCCTCATCATTTGCTTGAATGCAGTCTCGATTTGATGTTTTACCAGCTGAGCCACCAGGGAAGCCCCCCGATTTTATTTTTTGCACTGGAGTGTAATGGCTTTACAGTGCTGTGTTAGTTTCTGCTGTTGATTTCAGTTTACTATGAGATGAACAGTTCGGTGAGTCACTAATAAAGTACTAGAACTATTTTACCAAATTGTTCTTGAAGTGAACTTTTCACATCAAAGCACAATTGTATCTTTTTAAAAGATTGCTTCCTTAGATAATCTAAAATGTTTTATAAGAAGCATGGCAGAAATTTAAAAGCGAGGGCAGGGGAAAGTGTCGTTATTCAACCAAACACCTAACAAATCCATTATTCTTATTTTTCCTCTTCCTTCATTTTGTCCTTGTCCATAAATATAAATATTTGTAGTTAAAATGCTGTGTTTTGCTTTTGTCCCATTTATATTTTGTCATGCAACATGGTTTTCATAATTATAATTTTAATAGTTGAGTACTGTAGTCTGTTGAGTTTCATAACTTTAAAACCATATTTCTGTATTTCTGGACCTGAAAGTTGCTTCTCTTAACAATTATAAATAACTGAGAGCATAAAAATAACTGGAACTTTTTAAAGACTCCTTTGCCAATTGCAAGGCGTTTCTTCCCAAGTGAACTTATTCAACACAAAAATGCATCTCTGAAATTGTATGACAACATGAACCATTCCCTTACATTACCATGGAGTTCAAAGTTGATAGCTTTCATAGGTAGGTATGAGCTCAGTTCAGTTCAGTTCAGTCACTCAGTCGTGTCTGACTCTTTGCAACCCCATGAATCGCAGCATGCCAGGCCTCCTTGTCCATCACCAACTCCTGGAGTTCACCCAGACTCATGTCCATCGAGTCAGTGATGCCATCCAGCCATCTCATCCTCTGTCGTCCCCTTCTCCTCCTGCCCCCAATCCCTCCCAGCATCAGGGTCTTTTCCAATGAGTCAACTCTTCACATCAGGTGGCCAAAGTACTGGAGTTTCAGCTTTAGCATCATTCCTTCCAAAGAAATCCCAGGGTTGATCTCCTTCAGAATGGACTGGTTGGATCTCCTTGCCGTCCAAGGGACTCTCAGGAGTCTTCTCCAACACTACAGTTCAAAAGCATCAATTCTTCGGCGCTCAGCCTTCTTCACAGTCCAGCTCTCACATCCATACATGACCACAGGAAAAACCATAGCCTTGACTAGACGGACCTTAGTCGGCAAAGTAATGTCTCTGCTTTTGATTATGCTATCTAGGTTGGTCATAACTTTTCTTCCAAGGAGTAAGCGTCTTTTAATTTCATGGCTGCAATCACCATCTGCAGTGATTTTGGAGCCCCCCAAAAATAAAAGTCTGACACTGTTTCCCCATCTATTTGCCATGAAGTGATGGGACCAGATGCCATGATCTTCGTTTTCTGAATGTTGAGCTTTAAGCCAGCTTTTTCACTCTCCCCTTTCACTTTCATCAAGAGGTATGAGCTAGGCCATGGAAAAAATGATTTTGTGTGGACAGTAACAGCCCAGGGGTTCTCACACAGGAGAGTGCATTAGGCTCATTTGGAGAGCCTCACTCCAAAAAGTCCTGAGCCATAGCTCGGCCTGAGATCTTGCACTTGTAACAAGTCCCCAGGGTATGCTGATGCTCTGAGCTCAGGACCAAGCTTTGAGAATCACTGCTCTAAACCAGGGCTGGTCCATTAGAATTTTCTGTGATGGTGGGAATATTCTACACATCTGCTGTCCACTGTGGTAATCGCTTGTCATGTATGATGACTGAGGACTTGATATGTGGCTAGTGCCACCAAAGAACGGAATTTTAAATTTTGTTTCATTTTCATTCCATTTATTTTACTTTCAGAATTTATTTATTTATGGCTGCACTGGGTCTTCACTGCACTGGCTCTCTCTAGTTGCGGCAAGCAGGGGCCCGTCTCTGGTTGCAGTGCATGGGTTTCTCACAGTGAGAGACCCTGTTTTGGCAGAGCATGGGCTCCAGGGCTTGTGGGCTTCGGTACTTGCAGCCTATGGGCTCAGTACTTGTGTCTCCTGGGCTCCAGAGTGCAGACTCAGTAGTTGTGGCGCAGGGGCCCAGTTGCTCTGGGGCACGTGGGATCTTCCTGGATCAGTGATCGAACGCGCCTCCTGCATTGGCAGGCGGATTCTTCACTACTGAGCCATCAGGGAAGCCCATTCGTTTAAACAGCAGGTGGCTACTGTGTTGGACAGGACAGGCCTGGACATGGTTCTAAACCTTGGTTGCACATCAGAATCATCTGGCATGCTTTAAAAATTGATGCCTGACTCCTACCCCTAGCATTTCTGGCTTCATTGGGCGGAAGTGCCCCTTTGGCATTGGGATTTTTAAACACTTGCCAGGTGTCCCAGTTGCTATTATTGTTTACAGTTCATCCCCAAAGTTAGTGGTCTGAAAACATTATTTCTTAATGCCCCTGAATTCTGTGGGTCAGGAAATTGGATAAAGTAGACATCACTGTCTCTGCTCCTCGGTGTAGGGGTCTCATCCTGAAGACTAGAAATCTGCGGGTGTAGTCATCAGAGGGCTTGAGTGGGTGAAATATCCGAGGTGGCTAACTCACTTGGTTGGCAGTTGAGTCTCATGTGTAGCCAAGGTTGATAAACACTGATCTAGTTTAATAAATTTGGTTTTAAAGCCCATGGATTGTGATTATGTATGTACATTCTCAGAACCATTAATGTTCTCAAAACTAAAATCTGAAAGCCTCAGACAGTAAGCCTTCAGTTAAGTTCAGTCGCTCAGTTGTGTCCGACTCTTTGAGACCCCATGAATCGCAGCACACCAGGCCTCCCTGTCCATCACCAACTCCCGGAGTTCACTCAGACTCATGTCCATCGAGTCAGTGATGCCATCCAGCCATCTCATCCTCTGTTGTCCCCTTCTCCTCCTGCCCCCAATCCCTCCCAGCATCAGAGTCTTTTCCAATGAGTCAGCTCTTCGCATGGAATTTCAGCTTTAGCATCATTCCTTCCAAAGAAATCCCAGTTCTGATCTTATTTTACCTTATTTACCTTACTAAGTTAAGTGTTTTCCCTATTAAGGCAACTTATGGAAATTTACTAGAGTCTTCCTGTGCCAAGGGTATGTGTGATTGTGAAAGTGAAGCCTCACAAAGTTAAGTACTGTCCCATTTTTTTTTTAAGCCTCCTATTTAGAGGTTTTTTAAAAACCTCTCAAGCCAGGTGTATTTCATCAAAATGCCTCTTTTTATTTGTTTTTACTTGGAATTGTGGCAGAGAGGGAAGGAATTGCCTCAGTTATTTAGATGCAGGGTACTTGCTTATCCTTTAATCAACGGCTTCACCTGCCTGCTTGGGAGGCACAGGTTTTTCATCTTTCTAAGAGCCTCTTGATGAAAGAGGAGAGGGAAAAAGTTGCCTTAAAGCTCAATATGCAGAAAACTAAGATCATGGCATCTGGTCCCATCACTTCATGGCAAATAGATGGGGAAACAATGGAAACAGTGGCTGACTATTTTGGGGGGCTCCAAAATCACTGCAGATGGTGATTGCAGCCATGAAATTAAAAGATGCTTACTTCTTGGAAAAAAAGTTATGACCAACCTAGACAGCATATTAAAAAGCAGAGACATTACTTTGCCAACAAAGGTCTGTCTAGTCAAGGCTATGGTTTTTCCAGGGGTCATGTGTGGATATAAGAGTTGGACTATAAAGAAAGCTGAGTGCTGAAGAATTGATGCTTTTGTTGGAGAAGACTCTTGAGAGTCCCTTGGACTGCAAGGAGATCCAATCAGTCCATCCTAAAGGAAATCAGTCCTGGGTGTTCATTGGAAGGACTGCTGTTGAAGCTGAAACTCCAGTACTTTGGCCACCTGATGCAAAGAGCTGACTCATTAGAAAAGACCCTGATGCTGGGAAAGATTGAGGGCAGAAGAAGGGGATGACAGAGGATGAGATGGTTGGATGGCATCACCGACTCAATGAACACTAGTCTGGGTAAACTCCGGGAGTTGGTGATGGACAGGGAGGCCTGGCGTGCTGCAGGTCATGGGGTCACAAAGAGTCGGACACGACTGAGCTACTGAACTGAACGGCCTGTGGACCACAGTTCCCTGCTTCAGGCCCTGGAACTGTATGGCATTCCTAGCCTTAGCTCCTATATCACTGCAGGATCTCAGGCACCCCTTTTATGTGGAGAGTCAGGATGGTGTGAGAGCTGGTTGGGAAGTCTGGATACTGCCTGGTCCTGCTGCTAACATGATCTGTATCCACTGAGCTAGTAATTAATCCTTTCCATCTGAGTCTTCATCTGTCAGACTGCAGGCTAAACTAGATAATCTGTAAGGGTTTTTTTTTTTTGGTTGTGCTGGGTCTTCGTTGCTCCACGTGGGCTTTCTCATGTAGCAGAGAGCGGGGGGCTACTCTCTAGTTGTGTGTAGGCTTCTCATCGCAGTAGCTCCTCTCGTTGCCTAGCATAGGCTTTAGGCACATGGGATTCCGTCATTACAGCATGTGGGCTCAGTAATTGCAGCTTGTTGATTCTAGGGTGTTCGGGCTCAGTAGCTGTGGCACATGGGCTTAGCTGCTCCGTAGCATGTGAGATCTTCCAGAACTAGGGATCAAATCCATGTCCCCTGCATTGGCAGGTGGATTCTTATCCACTGTACCGCCAGGGAAGTCCTGTAAGGTTTCTTTAGCTTTAAAATTCAGATTTATCTCAACTGTATTTACATGTAGGTGGTGGTGGTGGTTTAGTCGCTAAGTCGTGTCCGACTCTTGCAATCCATGGACTGTAGCCTGGCAGGCTCCTCTGTCCATGGGATTCTCCAGGCAAGAATACTGGAGTGGGTTGCCATTTCCTTCTCTAGGGGATCTTCCCAACCCAGGAATCGAACCCAAGTCTGCTGCATTGCAGGCAGACGATTTACCAACTTACATGTAAAGTTGAGTCAAATAGAGTCATAGGTAACATTTACAGCGGCTGAAATGGTTGGGTTGTAATTTACTTCTTGTCAGAGTGTTAGGAAAACCAGGGAGAAAAGGTCACTGTTCTTGGGAGGCTGAGTTAGCCTGCAGTAGCTGATGGGTGAGAGGAAGGTGTCAAGTGAAAGAAGGCAGCCATGAGCTCCAGATAGTGGAGGCCGTTATCAGCCAGCCGGGGAGCGTGGGCTCCTTGCAGACATTCTACGAGCGTCTTGTCTCAGCTCAGACAGCAGCTTTTTCGTGTGCCTATCAGGCATTATAAATCTTCTGACTTGGACCTTTCAGTTAGTTTTCATCTGGTACAGCTGTGTTCTGTTGGGGAAAACCAGTGATTTTAAAGCTATTCTTGCTGGCATACAGCTGTTTTATGTGATAAGTATGTATGTATATGGGGGTGGAGAAATTACATTTCCAAAGTCTGTTAGCCTACCACTTCCTTGGGCGGCTTGTTTTGTTTGGGTTTCTGTTGTCACCCTACCAAAAGTATGGTTAATCCCCAATATTTCTTACCTTCCTTTGTGAGATGAATTCTGATCAACAGGCGATAGAGAGAGAGAGAGACGGGGTGAGAGAGAGAGACAGAGAGGAAGGGAGAGTGGGTGTGTGTTTCCCTTCTGGTCTGTGTCCTCTTAGCCATTCTTCTGAAAGGAGAGTGGAGTTATTGATTCTGTCTGGCCCTTTAGAGTCGGGTCTGTAGGTGTGATGAGCTCTGCTGCTGTTAGAAAAGGCCGAGGAAAGCAGCTGTGCAGTTCCCTTGAGGGAAGAAGTTCTTTTTTTTTTGTTTTTTAAACAGACAGGGATCAGGAAGGAAGGCTTTGAGGAAAGGGAAGCTTTGCTGTGGGCTCTTTGTGCTGTCTTAAAAAAAAAGAAAACACTCCCTAGGTTGTCCACCCACTAGGATTGACCACAACCATTCACGTGGGGAAAATCAGAAAGGGCAAACCATGCTGAACCGCTCGGGCGTTCCGCTGCAAGTCCTAAGTCGATTCAGCCCCAGTTTTGGAAAGGCCGTGCAGTAAACCCTCATGTGGTTCGTTGAGCAGATTAACAAGCCTTTAGTATACTTAACATTTTGTAGTTTAATAAAACAAGTCCTCAGAATCGATGCTTTGTGTGCCTACCAGTCTCTAATCCCAGCTCAGTAGAGAATGAGTCTCGGAGCTAAACTTGTAACTGCCCTTTTTTAAAATTGGATAACAAACTGTTAGGGGTTTTTGTTTTGTTTTGTCTTTTGTTCTCTATCCTTAACGACTTCTATTTATATAGTTAATTAAAGTTTAGTAGTCACAATCCAAATTGTAGTGGGGATGGTTACTTTATTGCCTTGAGAAAGATCCTTAAAATTACTCCTTTGAAGAGCAATGTTTTGAGTAAGGAGGGAGGAGAGTGGTGGGGAAAGCTTATCAAGAGAATGGTGTTAAATTTGAGCAGCCTTATCCAGTTTTAAACATCTCCTTTTTTTGATCTAGAGTTACTGTAACAAATAGGTAACATTAACATGGTAAGGTAACTAAGTTTTTTTTTTTTTTTTTTCTGAAGACTAAGTATTACTGGCTTTGAGAGAATAGAATTTCCTTCTCTACAATGACAGCTTAGTATGCATTTTTGTGTGTGTGACGAATTAGGCAGTGGAAATAATTCCCCCGTTTTTCTTTTAAATATTGAACAAAGACTCTTCCCTATTTGTGTGTATAAGTGAACTTTTTGAATGGCAGGGTACATCTTTGCTTTTGTAGTTTGATACCTTGAACTAAGCTCACCTGTCTATTTAAAAAGTAGCATAAAGTTGAAACGTTCATAAATAAGCATGTGAATTACTTTGTGTTTGAGCCAGAGGTTTTACTCAGTGAGAGGAAATCTTGTGTTTGCCTTTTGTGTGTTTCTGTGGCCATCCACTGGGTGTAAATTACTAGTTTTGTAAAACACTGTCAAGTACTGTGACAGAGTGATGTGGTGGTCAAGAGCCGCTCAGAGGACTTGGGACAAACTGCTTATATTTGAAACTGACTGTGCAACTTACTAGCTGGGAAATGTTTGGCAAGTCCTTTAACCCTCTATGCTTGAGTTTCCTCACCAGTAAAATGGGACTTATAAATTTATAGACCCATAGGGATTCTGAAAATTAGTTACCCAAAAGACTGGGTTCCCCTGTTGGTGGGTGTTAAACCAAAGACACAATCAAGAGAGAGCAGGAGAAGGAGGATTTATTACTTGCAGCCAGTTAAGGAGAACATCAGGGATCTTTCCCAAAGCTCTGGCTCCCACATAGCAGAATTGGGAAATTGTTAAGCCCAGGGTGAGGGGGCTTGGGTAGTGTATACATATTCATAAAGGGGCTTGAGCCAGGAGAATTCAGCATAGAATTGGGGCAAAGGTCAACATTATTTCCATCCTCCTCCTGGGTGGATGGACTCAAAAGTATGTCTGCAAGCTCCAATACTTTGGCCACTTGGTGCTAAGAGCCAGCTCATTGGAAAAGACCTTGATGCTGGGAAGGATTGAAGGCAAAAGGAGAAGGGAGCGGCAGAGGATGAAATAGCATCACCGACTCGATGGATGTGAATTGGCGCAAACTCCAGGAGAGAGTGGAGGACAGAAGAGACTGGCGTGCTGCAGTCCGTGGGGTTGCAGAGTCAAACACTTGATTTAAATGTGGACACTCCATGCAGTGTATGTTTGAAAGACCACCTTTGTGGTATCAAATCAGCCATTTGCCATGTCTCAGCTGACAGACCTGCTCTGTGGGGATGGGTGTGTTGAATTTTCTTGAAAGGGAAATTCCCTCTATAACAAGTGTTCACCAGTCTGGTCATTTGGCAGTCATTCATTTGGGTAAAGAGTATATGTCCAGAAATCGTATGTGAATACATTGAGAAGTAAAATGTTCTGGACACAAGTGTGTGTGTGTGTCTGTGTACACTCAGTTGTGTCTAACTCTTTGTGAACCCATGTACTGTAGCCCACCAGGCTTCTCTGTCCATGGAATTTTCCAGGCAAGAGTACTGGAGTGGGTTGCCATTTCCTTCTCCAGGGGATCTTCCGCACCCAGGGATCAAATGTGTTTTTTTTTTTTTAACATATAAATTTATTTATTTTAATTGGAGGTTAATTATTTTACAATATTGTATTGGTTTTGCCATGCATCAACATGAATCCGTGGATTCTTTACCACTGAACCGCCTGGGAAGCCTGACACAGTTTTGACACTTTTGTAAAAGTTTGGGAAGAATGAAGGGCTGGTGGTGGGAGGGCCCTGGAGCCCTGGAATAAGATCTGAGGGGGAAACCTCATGGCAAAGAGCCTACCCCGGAATTTGACCCATCACCAAACTATCTGAGTAAAAGAAGAGCCTGTTTGGAGACCTGCCCTGGGCCCTAGGGATGGGACTGTGGCTCTAACCCTGCAGCTTCAGCTCTGTGTTCTAGGTAGTTCATTGTTCCCTTAGACATAATGCATTCTCAGTAAATACCTGTTGTATTTGATCACACCTGTTAATTGGATATATGTTACCAGGTTGTGGTTAGTATAGGAGATTTGTAGTGGTTAGTCCTACCTGGTCATAAATTGACTTCTGAGGAAATGAACATCTGAAACTAACAAAACATTGTGTTCAATAATATTGGGTTTCTGTACTTTTTAATTTCTTTTTTTTTTTCTGAGGAAACTGACTTTATTGTCCCAGTCCGTAGGGCGACTCTCATTCCGGTGTTTATCATACTGGAGACATAGACTCATGGCCTCTGTTAAAAATTCAAAGTGGAGAAATAGTTTTACTTGTATATCTGGTTCTCTGGCATGCCTTAAGTGAGTATATTTTATCGTGAACTCTCTTATTTATCTGTTTGTTGTGATCTTTTGGTTTTTAATAGCCTTTTACTGGCACTCTAAAATTCAGAAAATATATTTAGGGATATTTCATAGAAACATTCGAGTTTCCTATGAACTTGCTAGTCATTGTCCTCAATGTTTTTCCAGAAAGATGTACAAATATGGAAACCTGAACACATGCAGATGTTTGGTGTTTCTTTTTTTTTTTTTAATAAGGGAGAGATGTAAGCGGTCTCAGAAATTTTGATCGGATTATCTAATTTCCTGTGTGCAGAAATACACAAAAACTAAAGAGGAAGATGAAGAAAAATTTTGATGTTGTAAATACTTTGTGCCTTTACATGAATGAGCATCAAGTGTGTGTTTCACTCTTCTCCTTTTTCCCTCTGTGTGTAAAACATCTCAGGCCCATCTCTTTGTTAAGTGGGGAAAACGTAGGCGTGTTGCTCCCATGTACCTCGCCCTGCTCTCGGCTGTGCTGTCTGATGTCTTCCAGGCTCTCCTGACTTCACGGCTGCTGCCCTTGTTCCACTCCTGGAAGCAGAGTGTGTGATGGGGGCGGTGGGGAGGAATTAAAGAATTTGATTGGCCTGGCCCCAAGCCTTGCAGGCCCTTCCCAAAGTCTTCTCTGTGATCTGGGGTCAGCATTAGGCCAAGATTAGGCGGGACAGGCTCAGACTTCGTGTGCGCCATTCCACAGCTGGAATGATTTTTAAATTATCAGAGGTATGTATTAGATATCTTGAGTTTTCAGTTGGGAAGATAAAGCCCTTTACTTGATTAGCCCTTCATGATTAAATGGCTGTTGATCGGCCTGAGTCAGAGCCAGGTATTCCAGATATTCCCTCTGGATGCAGAGGAACATTTTAGTTTTCAGGATTCTGAAACGAGATCTAAGGACAACATGGAAAGTGGATAGATTTCAGATCAGTTCCGTGCTTACAGCGGTTGGCCTGCTTCAGTTGCCAGTGTGGTTTGATTTTGACCAGTTTCAACGCAGCCTTTGAAAGATCTGGATCCTGGATAGACCTGGCTCTGAGTGTTAGCGAGGAAACTCCTCCCTAAGCCTCTTATTTAGTGAATTCTTTCTAGGAATGTCATTGATCAGCCCTTGTAGGAGTGCTGAGTGGAAATAGGGTACAGTCCTTTAAAAGCCTTGAATCTGTTCTCCTGATCACTCTGCCCTTCCTCCATCCATGTGGTCAAAACCCGAGGCCCTGAGTGAAGACAGAAATAAGCATTGCAGAAGGCCGGCTTGTTCACAGCGCTCGGCTCTGTGGGCTGCTGTGAACATGCAAGCAGATTGGTCCTTGATGTGTTTCAAGGTTTGGTTGAGTAGGAGTCAGGTGGCATTCGTGAGGGGACTGAAAACTCCTGTTGGTATTTGGACATGTGGAAACTCAACCAGACCAAAGCTCCCTCTTTCTGGCATCCCCTCCTTTATTTGACCAGGCCCCTGGGTGGAATGAGGTAAGGTTATCCTACGTTTAATGTGTGCACTGCAGGTGCTTACTGGCGGGAGCCCCTCAGCCCCACGCTTGAAGCCTCCCTCAGCCCTGCTCGTTGCACAGGTGCCCCGTGTCATTAGGACATCGAAGGCTGCCCTTTCTCTGAGCAGCGTGGAGTTGAGAGAAGCTGTAGTTCAGGAATTAATGTACATTTTGAGGCCTGTACACTGGGGGGAAAAAGATGCCATTCATGTTTCTGTGTGTGTGTGTGCTCAGTTCAGTTCAGTCGTGTCCGACTCTTTGCGACCTCGTGGACTACAGCACACCAGGCCTCCCTGTCCATCACCAACTCCCAGAGTTTACTCAGATTCATGTCCATTGAGTCGGTGATGCCATCCAACCATCTCATCCTTTATCTTCCCATTCTCCTCCTGCCTTCAATCTTTCCCAGCATCAGGGTCTTTTCAAATGAGTTAGTTCTTCTCATCAGGTGGCCAAAGTATTGGCGTTTCAGCTTCAGCATCAGACCTTCCAATGAACATTCAGGACTGATTTCCTTTAGGATGGACTGGTTGGATCTCTTTGCAGTCCAAGGGGCTCTCAGGAGTCTTCTCCAACACCACAGTTCAAAGGCATCACTTCTTCGGCACTCAGCTTTCTCTATAGTCCATACATGACTCCTGGAGAAACCATAGCTTTGACTAGATGGACCTTTGTTGGCAAAGTAATGTCTCTGCTTTTTAATATGCTGTCTAGGTTGGTCATAGCTTTTCTTCCAAGAAGTAAGCATCTTTGAATTTCATGGCTGCAGTCACCATCTGCAGTGACGTTGGAGCCCCCAAAAAATAAAGTCGGTCCCTGTTTCCACTGTTTCCCCATCTATTTACCATGAAATGATAGGACTGGAAGTCATGATCTTTACTTTTCTGAATGTTGAGCTTTAAGCCAACTTTTTCACTCTCCTCTTTCACTTTCATCAAGAGGCTCTTTAGTTCTTCTTCACTTTCTGCCTTAAGTGTGGTGTTATCTGCATATCTGAGGTTATTGATATTTCTCTCGGCAATCTTGATTCCAGCTTGTGCTTCCTCCAGCCCAGCATTTCTCATGATGTACTTTGCTGCTGCTGCTGCTAAGTCACTTCAGTCGTGTCTGACTCTGTGCGACCCCATAGATGGCAGCCCACCAGGCTCCCCCATCCCTGGGATTTTCTCTGCATAAAAGTTAAATAAGCAGGGTGACAATATACAGCCTTGACGTATTCCTTTCCCAGTTTTGAATGAGTCTATTGTTCCATGTCCAGTTCTAAATGTTGCTTCCTGACCTGCATACAGATTTCTCAAGAGGCAGGTTAGGTGGTCTGGTATTCCCGTCTCTTAAGAAATTTTCCACAGTTTATTGTGATCCACACAGTCAAAGGCTTTATTATAGTCAATAAAGCAGAAATAGATGTTTTTCTGGAACTCTCTTGCTTTTTCCGTGATCCAGTGGATGTTGGCAATTTGATCTCTGGTTCCTCTGCCTTTTCTAAATCCAGCTTGAACATCTGGAAGTTCACAGTTCATGTACTGTTGAAGCCTGGCTTGGAGGAGCCTGTAGCCCACCAGGCTCCTCTGTCCATGGGATCTCCCTAGCAAGAATACTAGAGTGGAGTGCCATTTCCTCCTCCTGGGGATCTTTCTGAACCAGGGGTCAAGCCCAAGTCTCTTGCGTCACCAGCATGGGCAGGCGGATTCTTTACCACTGGCCACCTGGGAAGCTCTTATTCATGTTTCTGAAAAGCTGTCTTTCCTGAGAGGTCTTCAGTTGGTTGTAGCTTCTCACTTGCAGAATGTAGCCCTTTAAAGAAGACTTTTCTCTGCTGATCTAGTGGTTAAGAATCCACCAGCCGATGCTGGGGACATGGGTTCTATCTCTGGTCTGGGGAGATTCCAGACTAAGCCCCTGGACCACAGCTACTGAGCCCACGTTTTAGAGCCCAAGAGCTGCAACTCGAGCCCTTGTGCCTGGAGCCCAGGCTCTAGAGAAGCCGCTGCAATGAGAAGCCCTCGCATGACAACTAGAGAGCAGTCCCTGCTCGTCACGACCAGAGAAAGCCCGCATGCAGCAAGGAAGATGAAGCGTAGCCAACAGGAAATACATACGTAGAAAATTAATTCTTGAAAAAAGACTTCCGCACTGAAAGCAGGTTGTTCCATCAGTACACAGAGCCACGTGGCACTGGAGTCCTGACTGTGAATGTCCCTGTGTGAAAACTGTCAGTGGGGCCAGAAGCCCTGGCCAGGGTCTGGTGCCAGCTGCTCTGGGGGCTGTAGCTTGGAGGCCAGTCAGGTGGAAGCTGCCTAGAATCTGCTATACTCCTTCTGACGGGGGCGGCAGATAGATGCTAACTGGGCTCCTTGCTGTCCTGCACGGCTTAGTGAATGATCTTTGGGGTGTGGAATCTTCCAAACTTGAGGCACCTGTTTCTCATTTTGGCAGGCTGCATCCCCTTGACATTGGGCTGGACTTCTGGGAGGGAGCATGGCATTTTTACATTGAATAGACCATCCAGTCTTCTTTGTTGGCGGTTGGGAAGCTCTGTGGGTGGTAGAGAAGAGACAGAGCACGTCTAGGAATCACGTGGGTACCTTGGTCCAAGTACACTGACCACTTGCCACCTCCTTCCCTTGGGAGGGTGGTTGCATCCAGACAGACTTGCTCTGAAGAGGGCACCCAGGGGGTTCGGGTTACATGGCTCAGGAACTGTAGGTCTGTGAAGAGTTATTCCAGGCTTCCGGTCCTTCCCCACTAGTTTCTAGAGTGTTCTACAGACTTGAGACCTGGCTTACCGTGAACATTCTGTTAGCTCATGCGTGCGTGCTTCTGTACTTGCTTGATTATTTGTTTGTTTAGCTTATTTACAAGCAGAATGATACTTGTCTAGCGCCTTGTGTTCACTTGTTGGCAGTTCATTATAGCTCTGTGAGTTCTGTCATGGAGTCCTGAGTCAATATTTTGAAATACTTGAGTGTAAGAGACTAATAACCAATTCCATGGCCCTGGAGAATTCGTGCAAACAGTTTACTGCCTCTGTTAGATGTAAGCGTAGGGAAGAACGCCTGGTCTTAATTATCTTCGATGTTTCCTTTGTACCTTCCCCTTAGCAGCCAGCACATGCCGTGTGCATAGTAGGTGCTCTCTAGATGTTTATGACCAGACATGTGAAAGGTATGGATATGCATTTTGCAAGAAGAGCTGCTTCTGGTACGTGAGTCTGTGGGTGGAGTGTTTTTATTTGATTCTCAGGCTGTGTCTGTCATGTCACTAGTGGTTCTGCTGCTTCTAGTCGGGTCCTACAAGATCTTTAATTTTTGCCTTCTGTCGTTACATAATGATAGGCTCTGCACTGTTTTGTGATTTGTTTGTTTGTTTCTGATAATGGCAGTACAAATACGTCTCCTGAGTCTTACAACTTTGACTAACACTGCCTGGAAGATCCCATGGACAGAGGAGCCTGGTAGGCTGCAGTCCATGGGGTCGCTAAGAGTCTGGCACGACTGAGCGACTTCCCTTTCACTTTTCACTTTCATGCCTTGGAGAAGGAAATGGCAATCCACTCCAGTGTTCTTGCCTGGAGAATCCCGGGGACAGAGGAGCCTAGTGGGCTGCCGTCTATGGGGTCGCACAGAGTCAGACACGACTCGAGTGACTTAGCAGTAGCAGCCTGGGGCTGACATGCAGAAACATAGCTGCTTAAGTAAGTAAGTGTTAGTCGCTCAGCGTGCCTAACTGTGACCCCATGGACTGCAGCCCACCAGGCTCCTCTCTGTCCATGACATTTTCCAGGCAAGGATACTGGAGTGGGTTGCTATTTCCTTCTCCAGGGGATCTTCCCAACCCAGGGTCTCCTGCACTGCACGCAGATTCTTTACCGACTGAGCTACAAGGGAAGCCCATAGCTGCTTCATGTCACTTAAGTAAAGATTGATCCGGCCAAGGTGTCACCCAGACTTTAACAGAGTTTGCATATTTAATGTCAGCAGCACAACATACGTGGCAGCCTCAGCAGCTGTGTGCAGGTAACTAGCAGAAGGGAATCCTGTTGTGGGCATGTCATGAGGCTAGGTACGTTTTGCTTCCTGTAGCGCTAGAGCTGTTATCTGTCCCAGAGGTGGTATGTGGTCCCAGACTTGGGTGGGTCCCACAGCAGGCTGACTGGGCACTGGTGTGAGTCAGTCTGGGAAGAGAGGAAGTGTTATGGGGAGAGAGGGGAGGGGAGACAGAATGAGAGGAAGGAAAGATACTGGGTTGGGGGGCGTCGCCCATGTACCTGCTTCCAACTTTATCTGGAGTCCAGTGCCAGGTAACCTGGGTCAGCTCCCTGAGTGGCAGGGGCTGCTGGCCCACGTCCTCTACTTTCTCCTGGCGGATTAGGGGCACCCCTCATCCTCTGGTTCCTAGGCAGTTGGGTTGATCCCACATCTTCTGTTTGTCCTCAAGGCAGTGTTTCTGTTGTTAACTCTGAAGCATGCATACCAAAGGATGCTGCTAAGATTATCACTCCCCCAGGGGTTCTTTGAGGGTGGTAGTCAATTTGTACCATATTGTCCAAAAATGCACGTGGGAGTGGAAGTCATGTGAGAATGGCCCTCACATGGGATAGCGAGTCTGTTTTTATTTGTATTTTAAGTAAGGTATTACAGACTTTACTGCCTCTCTGAAGTCTATAGAGACTTTATTATGTAAGCACTTTATTAACAAGTTTTGATACATCTCACAGTGATTACCAAACAGTCACTAGTAATAGTCCCATGGATGAGCCTTGTTGCTTCAGAAATCAGAGCAGGAAGGCAGAAGGCTCAGAGGCGAGCCAGCTGAGAGCAGCAGAGAACCCTGGCTGCAGGTCTTACTAGTGAGAGAGGCAGGGCAGTTACTGGGCGTCATTGCCAACAGCAGTCTGTATGGTCAGGTATTTCTTGACTCTGGAGAGAACCAGGCATCCAGGCCCTCGGAACATACAGGCTTCTGGAAAGCTTTGAAATGCAGATAATTTTCTCTGCTTTAGGCAAGTTTTTCCAGTCCTTGAGCAATCAAGTGTAAGATGAGGATGGGCTACTGCAGTCTTTATTTTTCACAGCACTTTTGAAATGATAAGAGTAACAAATAAATCTGTTCTACTTTTATTATTAGTTTTTCTAACTCAAGGAGCTGTGTGGCTGACCTCTTGGGAGCTCACAGCTGACTTTTGCATGGCTTAGGGCTTCCAAATGCAGGAAAGTAGGAGGCATATATCCTTCCTTCTCTTTTTGGAATCTCCAGGAACTTTTAAAATATCATTTTTCTTCTAATTATAAAAGTGATGCACATTTATTGTTAAAAAGCTTAGAAAAGATAGCCTATTAGAGAAATGTAAATGAAATTTGCTCATCATCCTGTTAATATTTTGACGCAATTCCCTTTTCTTGTGCGTGATATTTTACACCACTGAATGAAGAACTTACTTCGTGGGGTTATGAAAACACAGCAGTTGCACACTGCCTCTCGGCTGTGACGCTATCTAAAATTTCAGAACACTAACTTCAGCTCAGAATTAGTCTAAATGAGTTCTCAATGACATTTTACATGTGGCTTTAATATCTCCCTTCACCAAAGCCTTCCCCTCCTCAGACTACTTTTTCCTCGAGAAAGTGCTCAGCACCAAAGGGAATAGAACCTCTACGCAGTCAGCCAAGCATGATCTGTGGAATATTTGGAATGTTCCCTCCCTCATAGATGAAGCGGCATCAGTGGCACTGGTTCTGGAATCCGGGCTCCCTGGGTGTCAATCTCAGCACCTGCTTAACCTCACCGAGCTTCAATTCCCAACTTTCTTTAAAATAGATAAAGCACTGAAAACAATTTCTAGCACCTGGAAAATACAGTGCTAGCTACTTTTATCGCTGCATTGTCACTAATGCAATATAAGAACTGTGAGAGGGATGATGCTGATGTATGATGAGTAATGATGAGAAGAACAAAAGTACTCTGAGATAAGTTCTCAGTTACTTGATGGGAGGATGCAGTTGTCTGTGCCTGATCTATGTTGAAACAAACAAACATTGTACCGTATTGGGATTAGATCTGGTTTTATTCATACCCTCCTTTTTGTAAATGCTCAAATGGTCACCTGTAAGAATCTTCTGAATTGTGTTCTTTCAGCTACACTTCAGAACTTTTCAAAGTGTACTTTGCTTACTGGCAAAAGTATGTTCCAGAATCTTGAATACTTACTGTGTCAAGCTATAAACTCATTTAGTGGAAAAGAATATTAGAGACAAATTCCAGTGATGTACCACGTTATTTCTCGTATTAAACTTGCTGTGTTAAGTCACTTTAGAGATAGAATTAAAAATCTGCACGTGCAGATTGTTTAACTTCTTTGAGTTGACATTGATAATTTAAATTTTAATCTTTCTATGATCATCTTTGCGTGAAAGAACTCTGGACGGAGGTTCGCTTGCTCCTTCGATGAAAAGCTATGACCAACCTAGACAACATATTAAAAAGCAGAGACATTACTTTGCCAACAAAGCTCCATCTAGTCAAAACTATGGTTTTTCCAGTAGTCATGTATGGATGTGAGAGTTGGACTATAAAGAAAGCTGAGCACTAAAGAATTGTTGCTTTTGAACTGTGATGTTGGAGAAGACTCTTGAGAGTCCCTTAGACTGCAAGGAGATCCAACCAGTCCATCCTAAAGGAAATCAGTCCTGAATATTCATTGGAAGGACTGATGCCGAAGCTGAAACTCTAGTACTTTGGCCACCTTATGTGAAGAACTGACCAAGTGGGAAAGACCCTGATGCTGGGAAGATTGAAGGTTGGAGAAGAAAGGGATGACAGGAGATGGTTGGATGGCATAGCTGACTTGATGGACATGAGTTTGAGTAAGCTCCAGGAGTTGGTGATGGACAGGGAAGCCTGGCGTGCTGCAGTCCATGGAGTTGCAAAGAGTCAGACACGACTGAGTGACTGAACTGAACCGCCATGATCATACTACTTACCTATCTGAAAGTTTTTAGCCCCACTGTTGTATTTCTTTTTTATTTGATGAGCTTGTGATTATTCCTTAATCTAAAACTGTGACAAAAGCTAATGTGTGCTTTATCACCACAAAGGTAAATTTAAAATAAAGCAGTAAGGTCAGCATAACCCTGATGATAAAACTACTGAATAAGTTATAAGATTTAACATCACAGATGTCTTCGATGGTTGTGCTTGGAAAATATCTCACTAATGAAGCAAAGTTAAATTACTTTGTTTTGAGTCACTTGTAATAATTTCTTTCCCTTCCTGCTTCTAAAAAAAGAATGGAACTTTTGACTTAGTAAAAGCTATGTGAAATTTTGTAAGGGCCAGGGAAAGAGTTTCTCTGTCTGAACAGTTTCTCCCAATAATTCTTGAAATACTGGCCAATAAAATGGCCTTTAGGAGACTTGAATCAAATAGAACAAAAGCCTTATTCTTCCCACCTATGATTTTTAATATTTGAATACTGTTCTCAGATAGTCAAGTTTTAGTATGTTTAGCATTATTGGAAGTATTTCTTTATCACCAAATTAAATATGTGGACAACATATTTAGTTGTTTAGTTTTAACCATGTTATCATGAATTCGTTCACTTACCTTTTTATAGTTTAAAAAAAACCCCAAATTATAAGCTTGTTGAAAGAAAGCTTATCAGTTGCCTTTATTTTGATGCATCAAAGGTGTCTAGTGTGACAGAGGGCACTAACAGCATAGTGGGGGAACTGGTGATTTGTGGTGCTCGGAACTTCCTTTTTAGTGGTGGAGTCTGTAGGGCCTTCTTTCCAGCTCCCTTCACTTTTGGTTTGCTGTTTCTCAGGCACAGCTCTATGATGGACAGTACATTATGAGTCTACTTACCTGAATTCGCCAGGGAATTCCTACCCGTATTTTTCTGCGCATAACATTTTTCTCCTGAGCAATGACATAAAAAGTATTTCTCAAACATTTAAAACCATGGCCCCTTTGGATCAACCTGAGAACCTCACATCCCCCCGAGAGACAATATTCTCATATATCCTCTGAGAAAAGGAAGGGAGAATCCTTTTATTTTCTCCCAATTACAATTGATATGACTCTCCTCTTACTTACTGATGTTGAAGGTTATTACTCTAAAGTAATGGCTACTTTTTAGGCCAACCTGATTACGTTCATAAATGTATATTTAGGGTATGGAAGGAAAAATTGTATTTGTGGAGAATGTCTTGCTAAACGAAGAGGTCTTGGTTTTGAAGTTCATCATGGTTGTTTTTAGTTATATTCATTTGTTAAGTTCACAGCAAACTGGGAAATTCTTAAAGAGATAAGAATACTAGGCCGCCTTACCTGTCTCCTGAGAAACCCGTGTGCACGTCAAGAAGCAACAGTTAGAACTGGACATGGAACAACTGACTGGTTCAAAATTGGGAAAGAAGTACAATAAGGCTGTATATTGTCACCATGCTTATTTAACTTATATGTACATTGTGTGAGATGCTGGGCTGGATAAATCACAAGCTAGAATCAAGATTACCGGGAGAAATATCAATAGCCTCAGATATGCAGGTGATACCACTTGTAATGGCAGAAAGTGAAGAGGCGCTAAAGAGCCTCTTGATGAAGGTGAAAGAGAAGAGTGAAAAAGCTTGCTTAAAACTCAGTGTTCAAAAAAACTAAGATCATGGCATCCGGTCCCATCACTTCATGGCAAATAAATGGGAACAAAATGGAAAGAGTGACGGACCTTATTTTCTTGGGCTCCAAAATCGCTGCAGATGGTGACTGCAGCCATGAAATTAAAAGACGCTGACTTGGAAGAAAAGCTATGACAAACATAGATCGCGCTTTAAAAAGCAGAAACGTCACTTTGCCGGCAAGGTCCATATAGTCAAAGCTATGGTTTTCCCCATAGTCATGTATGGATGTGAGAGTTGGACCATAAAAAGACTGAGCACTGAAGAACTGATGCTTTTGAACTATGATGCTGGAGAAGACTTGAGAGTCCCTTGGACAGCAAGGAGACTAAACCAGTTAATCCTAAAGGAAACCAACCCTGAATATTCATTGGAAGGACTGATGCTGAAGCTCCAATACTTTGGCCACCTAATGTGAAGAGCTGACTCATTGGAAAAAACTCTGATGCTAGGAAAGTATTTCCAGTCAAAGTAAAATCCAAAATTATTTTTCATGACCCTCCGTCCCCCAAAAGTTTTCAAACTGAAATATATTTGTCATATAACATTGTGTGAGTTTAAAGTGTACATGTTGATATGATAACTTTATGTATTGCAGTATGACTGGCATTGTAGTGTTAGCCACTGTCTCTATCCTACCACATAATTATCATTGCTCTTTTGTGGTGGAAAAATTAAGATCTAGTCTCAGCAAGTTTGATGTTTATAACTCGGTGTTGTCTATAACTGCTGTACTGTGCATTAGATTGCCAGGATTTGTTTATCTACTCATTGCAAGTTTGTATCCTGAAACATCCTTTCCCACCCCTGATAACTACTGTTTTATTCTCTTTTTATGAATTCAGCTTTTCTTAGATTCCGCATGTATGATAGCATACACTATTTGTCTGTCTGCTTATTGCGTTTAACATAATGTCTTCAAGGCCACCCACATTGTTGCAAATGGGAGCATTTCCTTCTTTCTCATGGCTGACTAATATTACACACACACACACACACACACAGTATCGTCTTCATCCATTCATCCATTGACTGGCACTTAGGTTGCTTCCATTTCCATATCTTTGCTACTGTGAACAACGTTGCAGTAATCACGGGAGTGCATATGTCTCTTTGCTATCTTGTTTTTATTTCCGTTGGGTGTATACTCCGAAGTGGAATTGCCTGATCACATGGTCTTTCTGTTTTTAAGTTTTTTGAGAAACCCGCGTGTTGTTTTCCTTAGTGGCTACAGCAGTTTACATTCCTACCAACAGCGTAAAAGGGTTCATCTTTCTCCACATTCTTGGCTATGCTTGTTATCTCTTTTCTTCTTGATGCTAGCCATTCTAACAGATGTGAGATGATAGTTCATTGTAGTTTTGACTTGCCTTTCCCTAATGGTTAGTGATGTTGGTACCTATTTGTGTACCTGTTGGCCATTGGGATTTCTTTGGGAAAATGTCCCTTTCGTTCCTCAGCTAGCTTTTAAATCAGATGTTTGGTTTTTGTTATTGAGTTATATGAGTTCTTTATGTATTTTGGATATTAACTCCTTATCCCATATATGGTTTGCAAATATTTTCTCCCACTCTATTTTCATCCTTTTCATTTTGTTGAATGTTTCCTTTGCTCTGAAGAATTTTTTATTTTTTATTTCCATTGACTCATACTCTTTTCTTATGATTCTACTGTTGGCAACTTTTAACTCCTAACATTTCTCTGCTGGTTGTGGAATCACAAATGCCATCCAAAATGAATGGACAATGCAACTTTTCCCAGACTATGCCCATAAGTGCCCTTGAAGGGGTCATGCTGATTGGTGGAAACAGAGAACTTTTAATTGCATGAAGAAACCTATCATTAGATGTCTCCAACATTCATATTCATTTTGGGGGTGAATACAGTGGTTTAATAAGTGTACATTGAAAATTCCTGTCTTGTCTAAAGAGGAGTCCTCCTTACTTCAGGCAGAATGGTGTCTCAGCAGTAAAGAATCTGCCTGCAGTGCAGGAGACGTGGGTTTGATCTATGGGTAGGGAAGATCCCCTGGAAGAAGAAATGGCAACACTCCCCAGTGTTCTGGCCGGGGAAACCCCATGGACAGAGGAGCCTGGCAGCCTATGGTCCATGGGGTCACAAAGAGTCAGACACAAGTGAAAGGACTGAGGACGCACACACAGGATATATCTCTGCTTGTTGGGGAGAAAACTACTAATACAAAGGGGTTGGGATCATCTTATTTTGGGATTGTTTAGTGACTGCCTGTTTCCAGCTGGTTTATTTTTCTAAGAATACATTCTTTCCTCTCCTGCTTTCCAACTCTTGACTTGTATGTGTCCATACAGAGAAACATCTGGTATTCTGAGAATTTTATTTTTGGTGGCAACTGAATATTTTGATAACACTCTTGTTTGTATTGTAGCTCCCAAACATAATGGAACATGATTAATAAAGAGCAATTTGCAAATGTACATAACATACATGATTTTGTATGAGTATGATTGAATGTTCCATGAGGCTCTGTGAGCATAAATGAGAATTTCTCTCTAGAAGCACTCATGAGCTTCTGGCATCATGTCATTTTCACTTGTCCTTGTGTACTTAGCACAAAGACTTACAGTAAACCTTGAATGAATGGTAAGATGTGTATAGTTCCTAAACATGACTTGTATGTGGCTTACCAGCCTATTCATTTTTTACTTAGAAATAAATACATGAAATGTTCACATTGCCAAAGTAAGTTCATAGTTGGATTTTTATACATTCAAGAAAATAAATAGGGGATGAAAATCAGTTTAGTGTTGGGGTGACTAAAACCATGACGATGGGTTAGATGGAGTAAATGAAATTAAAATACAAGAATAAGTCATACATCAAGAATTAATTTGAAGTATCACATTATACATTCAAGTTGATGATGAAGCAATTGAATAGAAGTTTGAAATATGAAATGCTATGAGGATAGTAGATTGGAAAAAGTAAGTTGTTGTTAGAATACCCAATTGTTGTGGTCTTTGCCTCTCAAAATTCAAACAACAGCTGTACTACTTTTATAGTCTTCACTATTTATAGCTTGAGAACCAATGTTATAAGCAAGAAACTATGTATTAAGATATTTATAGCAATTTTACTTTATAATTTTAGATGCTTGGAAGTCTGATGTGATGTATCTAGTTTTCACCAGTTTTAGAGTTAGTCGTGTGCTGTGCAGAACCCTGTATGCAAAAAAACATTTTCTAAAAGAACAGTTGCAAGAAATTTTTCTGCTAAGAGGGGCCAGAGATCACATTTTCCAGGGAAGAGTTTTTGCAAGCCACTTTGGTGGGTTTTGAGGAGTTCAGGTTGACGTGAGGGGTCATCTGGACATAGTAGATGAAATCAATTTCACAAAGACAAATTACAGTTGATTAGAATGGATGGTGACTGTGCTTTGGTTAAATCCCTCATTGTGCAATAAGGTATAATTGTAACTAGATGAAAATGCAGCGGCTTGTAGAGGCAGGTGTCTGTTATATAAAGAGTTTTCTATTTCTGTGTCAGGTTTCGGACGGAAGGCTGCTTCAATAGCAGGGCTTGGGGATAGTTTTTAGCGACATTTCATGGTTGAAATGTCTCTCTGTGATTGTTTCCTGTAATAAGACTGGTGCCAAGACTTTAGAGTGTTCCTTTAAAGCTTTTGAAAAACCGTGGGAGCCATCGTGGTAGCCAGTTTCATGACAGTGTGAACGGGAGGGAACAAACCTCTATCAAGCTGTTAGATGCTCCATACATGTCATGTCTTCAAATGTTGTGAGAACCCCAGCACTGCTTTCACTGGTTATTTTGTTTAGGCATAACTTCTCTCCCTAAATTAGATGATTAATTTCATGTGTATTGAGATCCTGTCTTGGATTCCATGTTTCTATGTTGGTTGTTCTTACAGTGCTAGGCAAGAAGTAGATGATTGATAAGACTGTGCTAATTCATTTGGAAAGGTTGGACCATAAGCAGGTGGCACTCATAGCTTGAAAGTCTTTGATAGTCTTTGAAAGAGTGGTTGATAGTCTTTGAAAGAGTGGTTGATAGTCTTTGAAAGAGTGGTTGATAGTCTTTGAAAGAGTGTGTACACAACTGGATTTCTATGGACCTTCTTCACAGTGGACCCATACAGCAGTGGTTATAAGCACAGACTCTGGAGCCAGACTGCTACTGCTACTGCTAAGTCACTTCAGTCGTGTCCGACTATGTGTGACCCCAGAGACGGCAGCCCACCAGGCTCCCCCGTCCCTGGGATTCTCCATGCAAGAACACTATCTCAGTTCAAATCCCAGCTTTTTTCAAGTATTGCTGTGTGACCCTGGACAAGTTCCCTGACCTCTCCATGCAACAGTTTCCTCATGTCAATGAGGATGACAGGACCGACTTGGGGTGGATGTAAGGATCACAAGAGTTAACACTTGAAGAGTGTTTAGAACCGTGCCTGGTGGGACTTCCTTCGTGGTGCAGTGGATAAGAACCTGCCTGCCAGTGCAGGGGACATGGGTTTGATCCCTGGTCTGGGAAGATTCCACGTGCCACAGAATAACTAAGCCCGTGCACCACAACTCCTGACCCAGCGTGCTGCAACCACGGAAGCCCGCATATCCAGAGCCTGTGCTCCACAACAAGAGAAGCCATTGCAATGAGGAGCAAAGAGTAGCCCCTGATTTCTGCAACTAGAGAAAGCCGGCACAAAGCAGTGAAGACCCAGAGCAGTTAGAAGGAAAAAAAAAAAAAACGGCACCTGGCACTGAATCTATGTATCAGCTTGCTCTGCTTTCTGTTCACCCTCAAATTGTTAGCCAGTAAGATTTAAAGTAATATTTACTTTAAAAAATTGTATTTATGATCTGAAACAGATGGAGGTCACTTCAGAGAAACCTGTGCACAGGGATAACAGCCACTATCAGTGGCATCATCTTAAACATAAAAGACAATGGTTGGCTGGTGTGATGAATAAATTTGCATGTATTTAAGCAATTATATGGATGTGTGAACACCAAGTTGGTATAAATTAACTCACAGGTTAATGCATGGAAATAAACCATATTGATTTGGTGCAACCTCTTCCTGGGACTTGGCAAGGAGTCGCAGTAAATGGGGGATTGCTACCTTATACATAGCCCGCAGCTTCTTTGGTATAATAAACCATGATGTTCCTTTTAGCTGTTATCACATCCAAATGGCCAAATCATTAAAGGTTAGTTCCTTTGGTGTATTGAATAAGATAAATTTTGACCCAGAAATGGATACTTCTTGTATTCCAAACACTGAATAAATGTATATTGTTGTATTTGTTTAAGAAAGGCATTTGTTCAAGAATATTCTGAAATTACAGGGAAGATTTTATTTAGCGTCTATGTGATTTGTTAGCCAGATACCCAGATTGATGTGCAGGGAGAGAAATTCACATGAAACTTTGTCCAGTCAATTCTTTACCTGAGTGGTTCAGAGGTGAAAGAAAGCAGAGTGGCTGTTCAATGAATTGGTAGAATAGATTTGTTGTTGTTGTTTTGTTATGTTTAAATAAAAACAGATGGAAACCCAGGTTCTAGTTCTGGCTCGGCTGCTGACTGCCTGATCCTAGACAAGTAAAAACAGCCCCAGTTTGTAAATTGAGGAGGTTGTACCAGATTGAGGAGGCTGGACCTAAGACCTCATCTGACTGTCCATGTTCAGCGATTCTGAATTTAAAGAATTGTTTGAAAGTCCTTGTAAAGGGGCATGTACTATAACCAGTTAAATTCGGGTCATAGAATCAATAAAATTCTACCTCTTGTGAAAATGTCTTCCATGTTAAGGAAGATACAATGTTGAAAACCAGGCAAAATCAAGGAATTGGAATGAAAACTAAGAAAAGGTTTTCTGAACACACCTAACACTGTGTTTTCCTTTAGCTGTTTTTGGCTGGCCTGGGTCTCTGTTGCCGCGAGGGCTCTCTCTTGTGGAGCACGGGCTTCTGTAACTGTGGGGCAGGGGTGTAGTTGCTCTATTGCATGTGGAACCTTCCCCAGGCAGGGATCAAACCTGTGTTTCCTGCATTAGCAGGAGGATACTTTACCACTGGAACCCCAGGAAAGCCCCTAATACTGTATTTTGATGGTGGTGTGGTTTGGTCACTAAGTTGTGTCCAACTCTTGTGACCCCGTGGACTGCAGCCCTCCAGGCTCCTCTGTCCATGGGATTGTCCAGGCAAGGATACTGGAGTGGGTTGCCATTCCCTTCTCCCATTCTGTATTTTAAATTATGCAATATAGTATATTTTAAAATGTAATAGTGGTAGCACGTTTAGTAAGCTGCGTTTATTGAGCAGCTGTTCCAAACCCACGGAAGGATGGAGTTTGTGAAGACCTTAGTGCTCCTCCCCTCAAAAAGCAGAGGAAGATGTTGTCTTTGAACCTTAGGAGTTTATTATCTGTTCAGAGTTGCTGATCTAATTGTCTAATCTCCAAAGAACTTTTGCAATTTCAATTAAGTGATACCTCGCACAAGGGCTTAAACTTTTCTTTTTTTTTTTTTTTCTTGCCTTTCCTTCTGGTTGTTAAGAGAATAAATGATATACAAGAAACCTCCGCTTTCTCTTTTATTCCCTACCTCACACAAGGGTTTAAACTTTTTTTTTTCTTGCCTTTCCTTCTGGTTATTAAGAGAATAAATGATAAACAAGAAACCTCCGCTTTCCCTTTTATTCCCTAAAGGCAATCATTTTTAAGTTTGTATCCTTTGAGAAAGAGAGGTACTATGGATGTGTATCCAGGCACATGTGTTTACGTGTATTTGTGTGTGTGCCCAGTCACTGAGATATGTCCGACTCTTGCAGCCCTCCAGACTCCTCTGTCCATGGGATTTTCCAGGCAAAAATACTGGAGTGGGTTGCCATTCCCTTCTCCAGGGCATCTTCCCAACCCAGGGATCGAACCAGCATCTCTTGCATCTCCTCCATTGGCAAGTGGATTCTTTACCACTGTGCCACCTGGGAAGCCCTTTTACCTATATAACATCATCTGTACGAACTGTTCTCTAAATTGCTTTTTAACTTAACAGAATAATGCCTTCCTTGCTCTGTGACTGCATATGCAGCTACCTCAGTCTGTTTAACTGTTTCATTTTATGGAAGAATGATAATTTATTTACTCATTCTCCTATTGATGGATACACATGGATAACTTTCACTATAAACAGTACTTTAATGAGCATCATTTTTCCTTTAGAAGCCACAGAATGAGTTTATTTGGGGTTTGTTAGGACTGCAGCCCAGGAGACACAGACCCAAGAAGCCCTTGAGTTGTGTTCCACCAAAGTACAAAATGGGGCAAATTTATTCCAATGAGCATCATTTTATATTTATCTTTACCTTCTTAATTATTTCCTTAGAACAAATTTTTTGATGTAGAAACCTGAGTAAAAAGGTTATGAGCATTTACAACTTAAATACAAGCCATCAAACTGCTTGCAGAAAAGTTGTATATAAAATATTTTTGAAAGTTTAAAGTTTGTTTAAAAAGTTAATTTTTAAATTAAAATATATGTAAATAAGTTCAGAAAATTTTAAGCACAGGGAATATAGCCAATATTTTAAAATAACTGAATGAAGTATAATCTATAAAAATTTTGAATCACTGTGCTTTATACTGGAAACTAATTTATTATAAATCAACTATATTTTTCTATATATGTGTGTACATATATATACATATATATATAACTGAATCTCTTTGCTGTATACCTGAAACTAACACAACATTGTAAATCAACTGTTTCAATAAAAATTAAAAAAAAATTTTTCAAGAGAAAAAGATTTGATGAATATGAGGCCCTGAATGTCTAACAGCTGATGACTAGATAAATAACACATGATCTGTCCCTACAATGGAATATTACTTGGCAATGAAAAGGAATGAAGACCTGGGGTGTGCTACAACACGCATGAGCTTTAAAACACTATGCTAATGAAAGAAGCCAGTCATAAAGGACCACATACTATATGATTCCATTTATATGAAGTGTCCAGACAGGCAAATTCATAGAGACAGAGTATGCTTGGTGATTGTCTAAGCTTGGTGGAGGGAGGGAGTTGAGAGGAAATGAGACTGCAAACAGGTATAGAATTTTCTTTGAGGGTGATGAGAATGTTCTACACATAATTGAGGTTATGGCTGTGCAACTCTGTGACTATACCAAAACCCAGGGCTTTTCTGGGGGCTCAGGTGGTAAAGAGTCTGCGGGAGAACTGGGTTTGATCCCTGGGTCCGGAAGATGCCTTGGAAAAGGGAATGGCCACACACTCCAGGTTTCTTGCCTGGAGAATTCCATGGGCTGGGGACCTGGTGGGCTACAGTCAGCAGGGTAGCAAAGAGTCAGACACAACTGAGTGACTAACACTTTTCAAAGAATTGTATACTTTAAATTAGTGAATTGTATGGTATATGGATTGTATCTCAATAAAGCTGTTATTTAAAAAATGAAGTGTATGGAGAATTGTATCAGAGCAGACATGGAAAGTGGATGTTGGCAGCATGGAGCTCCTTAGGCATGAGTTAGTAATGGGCCACATATTTAGTCATTCACAGCCAATAGTATTCTTTTAAGATATTTTAAATCAAGAAAAAAAAAGTCCTTTAGTAGTTAGAGGCTTTTCTAGGTGGATGGTTAAGGGATATTTCTAATCTTTATAAGTATTTTTTAAAATGTTTTATTTGGATTTGGTTAGGTATGATTAAAGTATATTTGAGGATTATTAGAGGAATAAGGATAAATTCCTAAGATGGAGAGAGAGTTATTGCTTTGTGGTTTTGCAGATGGTCAACTGTTGAATAAATAATGCTTTTGTTAAAATTCCATGGGGCACTCATCCGGAAAATAGGGTATAAGAAAGGAATGTGGGTTTGTGTGCATGTCTTCCACTATCTGTGGTCCTAAAGAATGTAAGAAAGTAAGTTTGACCAGTGAAATTCACAATTACAGTGCTTTATTTGGTAGTCCATTAATGAATTATTTTGTTACATCACATGTATTTGAGTAATTATATTTTAAATCTTCGGTTTCTCTAATCAGAAATAAAGTTTGCAGTCAGATTTGTTCAAATCCCTCTGGTTTGTTAGAATTGAATCAGTTCGCTCATAGCTCCTCTCTTATACTTTAGGAAGCAGCGATTTGTAATTTTGTATTTACAGAGATCAACAGAAAAGATCATTTGCCCCACACTCTGAGACTCTGCCAGATGTAATTTACATTTGAACAAGGATTTACAAAAGAACAAGGATTAAGTTAAACAATTAGAGCAGTATGCTACAGACTATATCCTAGGAAAACTATTTGGGTCAATAGTTTTTGTTTTCAACAGGCTCTTGCATTGTGAGTGCCCAGTAAATTGGTTGTAATTAATAATGGTCTTAGTGCTATTCTTTGTTTAGGAAGAAGGGAGCTAACTAAAAGAAGTTTGTGTGACTGCATTTTGTATCATCTTGGTTAATCAGAGAATTTTATTAATCTAACAACCATTATTACGCTTACTTTTAAAGTCCACCAGTAGTGTATTCTTAACTGTGCTTAGGTCTTCCCTGCTGGCTCCATGATAAAGAACCCGCCTGCTAATAATACAAGAGACGCAGGTTCGATCTCTGCGTCAGGAAGATCCCCTGGAGAAGGAAATGGCCCACTCCAGTATTCTTGCCTAGGAAATGCCCATGGACTGAGGAGCCCGGTGGGCTACGGTTGTGGTGCATGCACGCACGCACACACACACACACACACACACACACACTTGCAAAGAGTCAGACACAACTGAAAACACACACACAGAGATGTGTTTGTGGATGCATGTGTAATTTCTAAGGGTGAAAGTCCATATCCTTCATCAAAATATCAAAGATCTCCACAACTCCAGAAAATTAAGGACACTGGCGTCAGGTGTATGTTATGATTGTGCTTAGAAGCATGTTTTTCTTTCCCTGTCCGAACTGGTTTCTTATTCCAGCTTCACTAACAACAGAATACATTTAGAGAGCCAAGGTCTCTAGACTTTAGTCACATTGTTGTTTTTACCAAAGTGCTGAAATGTAACAGCAGCTGCCTGTTATTTCTCTAATCACTCAGTAGCCAGAATTAAAATGTTGTGGCTGGCTTTCATTCACTGCAGAAAAGCCTTTGTGGTCACTATAATAAATATTAATCAGAACTTCCCCAAAAGCCATTGGTCACATGCTTTGTCTCACTAGTAATTAACCTATCAGTGAGCTATGGCACACTCTGGTGACGTTTCCCTAAAAGATTTATATTTAAGGCAAACCAGGGCATGATAAATTTTTCTATGCAAAGTGCCTTTTTGACCCAGAGTAAATTTCTAATGAGCTATGATGTATCATGGTAGGTGAGTTTCAGCACTTCCTTTGAGATGGTATACACCCCCATCTCATCTGGTCCTGTTTTTCCTTAGGCCGTGTTGTATAGTGTACATTTGACTTGAGTATTCATAGTGAATGTAATATTCTAAAGCAAGAAGCTATTTATCATTAGCTTTTGCTTTCAAAGAGCTGGTAATCTCCTGCATAGCCCTTCTGTGCTGTGAAAGTGGACCTGTGATCCACTATGTGTCAAGTTGGGGAACAAAAACATTTCCCTTCAGTGTTTAGGCAGCATAACTTATTTTGCTCTAGAAAATCCACAGTGCTGGAGAGAGTGAATCAATCCCTGTCACTGTTTTCAGAAGTTGGCAGACATCTTTTTGTGTTTTAGTCTGCAAAGAAAGCAGTGCTCTTTGTAAACAGTCGTTTGTGAATCCACAATGTCCTTATCCAAAGCACCAGCACTTGTGATGTCATAAGAAAGCGATTCACTATTGGATGACAGTTTTAGGCCAGGACCCCTTACTAACATCCTGTCCAGTGCTTCAGTCTGGTCATTCCAGAGTCTCTTCATCCGAGACTAGTGGGAGGGAGCAGGTAACGTAGTTCTGTGATTATTTACAATCCAGCATGATTAGAATAGGATCGAGGCATAAAAAAAGCATCCTCAGTATCCAGTGACATTTCCTATGCTGAGTTTTTAGTCTCTCCTTTTCCCCCCCTCTCAGTCGTGTCCGACTCTTTGTGGCCCCATGGACTGTCCATGGAATTCTCCAGGCCAAAATACTGGAGTGGGTAGCCTTTCCCTGCTCCAGGGTATTTTCCCAACCCAAGGATTGAACCCAGGTCTCCTGCATTGCAGACGGATTTTTTACCAGCTGAGCCACAAGGGAAACCCAGTCTCTCCTTGGGCATCAATTTAACAATTTTTTTTGCAGCTTCCACCTTTTAAGCCTTTGTTGCTTTTGCTTTGTGATATCTTTCTGTGTGTATAAGATATATATCAAACATATATATAATTTATTTTTTAAACTGTTTGAGAGTAGGTTACATACATCTTAGCCCTTTAGCCCTGAATATTTCAGGGTGTATTTTCTAAGAATATAACCAAAATTAGAAAATTTAACAATCAAATTTTGACATTAAGGGAGAATGTGGAAATAAAATACGGATCAAGCCCAGGTCTCCCACATTGCAGGCAGATTCTTTAATAGCTGAGCTACCAGTGAAGCCTGGAAACAAAATAAAGTAACTAGCCTTAATTATTATTTGTTATCACATTTTGCTAAGATAAATTTGTTCTTTTACAGTTGAGCTCTCTAGAACAGAGCTATGTAAATTACCTTTATTAAAAAGTTTTTGAAGCATTGCGTGTGTAGTGAAGGAGTGCAGCATTCATATATGTTGGGTTTTAACAGTAAAGAAAAATGTTGAAGTACCCAGTCTCACTACCGAGTTTGTACTTTTGAAGTCCCTTGTAATGACTTTTCCTCACCCCATTCCTCTCCATGGCCCCAGAAGGAAGCTACTCTCTGACTTTCATGTACTTCTTTCTCTTCATTTTCTTTATGACGTAACTGGACTTAATTTTCTGTTTGCCTGACAATCATGTAATTAAATCTTTTTCTAAATGGACTGATACTGTTTGTACTTTCCTCCCCATGTCATTTGCTTAACTTTTGTGGGGGAGAGCTTTATTAAGGCAAAATTTGCATGTGGTAAAATTTACCCACATAATGTACAGTTTTTGGTGAGTGTTGGTACATGTATACCATTGTGCTGCCACCTCCACAGCCAGCTTTGTTTTGATTCACTTGTTCCTGTTGATGGAAGTAGCAGTGGTTTGTTCACTTCTGCTGTTGTGCGGTAATCCATTGTATGAATATACTACAGTTTATCCTTTTGTTATTGATGGACATTTGGGTCGTTGCCAGGTTTGGGCTTTTATTAACAATGCTGCTATGCACATTATTGCTGGATTGTGGGATGTGTGTGTATGTGTGTAACATTTTTTCCAAAGTGGTTATATCACCATCAGTGGTATAGGATAATGATACTATTTGTGCCAATGATAGTACTTGATATTATGCAACTTTAAAATTTTTTTTGGAGCATGTGAAATACTGTCTCAGTTTAGGTTTTAATTTGCTTGTCCTTCATGACTAATGGCTTCCCTGGTGGCTCAGATGGTTAGGAATCTGCCTGCAGTGCAGGAGACCCGGGTTCTTTCCCTGGCTTGAGAAGATCCCCTGGAGAAGGAAATGGCAACCCATTCCAGTATTCTTGCCAGGAAAAGCCCATGGAAAAAGGAGCCTGGCAGGCTACCGTCCATGGGGTCACAGAGAGTCAGACGCAGTCCATGGGGTCACAGAGTCAGACTGAGCAACTAACACTTTCACTTTCGCTTTCTTTCATGACTGATATGATGAACATCTTTTCAAGTATTTATTGGCTATTAATTTGCTTTCTTTTTAAAGTGCTTGCTCATTATTTTGCCCACTTTCCTTATTTTTTGCCTTTTTTCTAATCGAGTCCTAGAAGTTATTTCAGGCTGTTCATATTACTCTTCTGTCATATACAAATATCTTTTCCCCAGCTTGTGGTTTTTCTTTTCACTTGGTTTTAATTGCTTTTGATCATAAGAAGCTCTAGTTTTAAAAATACTCAAATCTACTGTTTATCTTTATTTAAGATTAATATCTTGTGTGTCTTGTTTTAAAAAGTCCTTTACTGCCTGAAGGCTATAAAATATCCTTGAATTTTCTTCCATAAATTTTGAAATTTCACATTTGAATCTTTGAAGTCCTTGAAATTGATTTTTTAAAATATGGTATGAGGTAAGGATTAATTATCCCTCTCTATAGATAACCTGTTGCCCAGCACTGTTTATTGAATAGCCCAGCTTTTCCCACTTATCTGTTCTACTAATTCTGTCATATCAAGTTTCCAGATAACCAAGGATCATTTTCTGAGCTCTTGGTTCTGTTTCAGAGCCCTTTGTATCTTTCCCTGAATACTCCATCCTCTGCAATTACTGATAACCATAGTGCCAGCTTCCCCTCTTTGTTCTGCTTCATGGGTAGATTGGTCCTTATAGATTTCCATTAAGAAATTATGTTGTAGGTCTGTCTCCCAAGGCAATAGAAATAAAAGCAAAAATTAACAAATGGGACCTAACCACATTTACAAGCTTTTGTACAACAAAGGAAACCATAAAGAAAACAAAAAGGCAGCCTAGGGACTGGGAGAAGATATTTGCAGATGACGCGAACAAGGTCTTAATTTCCAAAATACGCAAAAAGAAATTATGTCGTGATGGCTTTGGTTGTATAGCTCAAGATGGAAAGAACTGACATCTTTATGGTATGGAATTTTCCAACCCGAGAATATGATGTCTTTCTCAATTTCTTCTTTAACAATAGATTTTAAATTACAGAAGTCTTCATAAAGTTCTTACATGGATTTTCTTAGATTTGCACATAGGCCCTTAAATTTGTTATTTTGCTATTATTAAATGGTATCTTTTAAAAACTTTTATTGCAGTATGTAATATGATGTGCAGTTTTCTTCTGTATGTATAAATGCAGTTTGCTGAGTTTTAGAACTAATCACCAGCACCCTAATCAAGAACCAGAAGATTCTGTAGCAGCTCTGCTCATATTCCTTTAACTGCCAGCCCCCTCAGGGCTGCCCACTGTCTTGACTTCCAAAAGCGTGGGTCAGATTGGCCTGTTTGTAGACTTGATGTAGATGAATTAGAGGGCTTGTCTTCTCTAACTGGCTTCTTTTGCTTAGTGTTTTATTTGTGTTCATCTAGTTATAAATGTACAATAGATTCTCAATGTGTAGTATTCAGCTGTGTGCCTATACCACAAGAGGTCATTTTAAGTTGCATTTTCTGAGTCTTTTTGTTATGCTAATGACAAGCATATACTGATTTTTACAGGCTGTAAGCTTGCTCAATTCTCGTTAATTCTAATATCTCTTGGTAGATGGTTTGAGACTTTCTTTACAGTTGCTCATATTGTTTGTTAATAATGATTTTCTATTTTGGGTTTTTTTTTCCCCCTTAGTCCTTATATCTTTCATTTCTTTTGATTAAGATAAGAAACCAGCATAAGAGAAGCCAGAAGTGAAAAATCATGGGATATGTACTTTCTGAATAAATTAGACAGGTTTTCCTTTGATCTTGGAACAGAAAGTGGGCTGGAATTTCTAGTGGGTTTTTTTTTTTTTCCAGCCCTGAGTTCTGCTCCCTTCCAGTGCCTGTTCAGTTTGGACAGGGGAGTCTTGAAGTCGGTGAGACCAAGGGCAGTAACTCCTTTGCCTCTGGCCTCTGGTTCACATCTGTGTGACCGGAAATGAGTCTTTTTCCTGGGGATCTTGCCAGGCCGTCATAATTGGTTACTCTGTTCTTGGTTCACCAGTGCAGTGGGAGAGCCAAAGGATGTGGGGGTCATCTGTGTTCTAGCATATGTTTGTTGTTTAATTGAATGAAAATAGATTTGGGATGCACTGAACCCAGAAAGGCACAAGGAAGTTCCAGTCTCCTGGAGCTGCCTCTGAAGCACTCCAGTGTATATGAATTAGTCAAAACTCCTAGAAAACAAGGTGAAGTTTTAAAAGAAACTTAAAGTCACACAAAGTCTTGAATCACAAGTTACCATGTGATTTCTCAGGTGATGACAGTGATAAAGACAGTAAGGCTCACCTGTGAAGTCTCAACAGGGAATTTTTTTCACCTGCAAATGAAAGCTGAATCGATCATCTGTATAGTAATGTAATTATAACTTGAGATGCTGAGTAGTGAGAAAAGTCTTAAATAAACATGTGATGATTAGAAAAGTATATTTCTAAGTCATGATTCTTTCCCCCTATGTGTTGAAAGTGGATGTGGAAAAGTGTTAGGCATCATCTTAGTACAACTGAAGTTTTCTTAACTGATCTCCATTTGCCCAATTTGCAGCATTGACTGGTGTTCCCTGCTTTTTCTGTACCACAAATCAACTGATGTCTGTGGTAGGTATAATGTTAATGGACATTCCACTTGGACCCCCAAGCATTGTCCCCCCTCCCAGTGGAAGCTACCAAGTATTTGTCTTCAAGTTCTGGAATTTAAGAAAATATTATGTAGGTCAATGAAATATGAATGCAGAAAGATTCCCATTCTGTGAAAGATGGAAATCTCAAATTGGCAGCATCAGCATCTTTTGGGAGTTGTTAAAAATGTAGATTCTTGGGCCTCATCACAGACCTGATGAATCAGAAACTCTAAGAGAAAGGCCCAGGAATCTCTGTTTTACCAAACCCTCCAGCTGATTGTGAAGCATGCTAATGTTTGAGAACCACTGTGCTGAGAAATATTGCAGTTGGGGGATTCCCTGGGGGTCCAGTGGTTAGGACTCTGGGCTTTCACTGCCAAGGGCAGAGGTTCAGTCCCTGATTGGGGAATGAGATCCTACAGACTGCATGGCATGGCCAAATGTATTGCAGTTGAACTAAGTACAGGAAGGAAGAGGGATTATAAAAATAAAGGAAGCTTCTGCATGCAGATTGTGTTTCAGAGGTCTTTTAGTTCTTGAGTGTCTTTAAAGAAACACAAGCCAAAAGTTGATTACGAATCACGGTGTAGTTTACATAGAAAAAACAAACAGAATTTCATTCAGCGGACCATTTTCAAAGAAATGGCGTCGCCTCACAACTTAAGGTTGAGGAATGAATGAGCATATGACATCAATTGACATAAATGTGTTTAGAAGTGCTAGTATCAGTTTTTATGATTCTCCACTTTAATCTCTTTGTTCCACTGACTGTCCAGCTGCTGCAGTAAGTCTGTAAGTGAGGAAAGCTTTGACTCTGTTAGATGAATCTAATAACCAGGGCTGATAGACATCTAATACATACTGGAAGGGCTGATCAGCCAACGTCTGTTCTGAAATCGGTTGTGTCGTTTAATCCATATCATACCGTTATGAAGTAGGTACCCATTTGAGAGGTGGATGGGGCTCAAATTTGAAGACTGTACAGCTAATTAAATGGCAGCACCCAAATTTAAATCTAGGTGAGCTGCAGGTTGTTCTGCTGGTGGCTTTGTGTAAATGTCAGTGAATAGAAGTATATACTGATACAGAATACCTAGCATCATTAGGTAGAAAGAGAGCAAATAATTGGTATCTGTGACCAGGCCTTCTAATTCTCACTAGGGGCTCCCTGTGCCCCAGCGTTATGTTCATGTGCTGTGCAAAATCGCTTCAGTCATGTCTGACTCTCTGCGATCCTATGGACTGTAAATTGCCAGATTCCTCAGTCCCTGGGATTCTCCAGGTAAGAATATTGGAGTGGGTTGCCATTTCTTCTCCAGAGCCTCTTCCTGACCCAGGGATTGAACCTGTGTCTCTTATGTCTCCTTCATTGGCAGGCACATTCCTTACCACTAGTGCCACTTGGAAAGCCCTAAATCTTAACATGGTTAACTTCAAAGATTTATTTCATAATAAGAAAGTGAATAGTATTCTCTGAATATAGGAGTATAGTGAGTTTCTGCTGTTTCACTCTGATTTGAGAATGAAAGCAAAAAGCAAATGTATTAGTTTGCTAGGGCTACTGTAATAAAGTACCGTAGACTGGGTGGCTTAAATAACAGAACTTTATTTTCTTGTAGTCCTGGAGGCTAAAACTCTAAAATTAAGGTGTGGGTAAAGTCGGTTTCCTCTGAAACGGCTCTCCTTGGCTTATATCTGGCTGCAGTCTGCTCCCTGTCCTCACGTGGTCGTCCCTCTGTGTGTGCCCGTATCCTCACCTCCTTTTCTTATGAGAACACCAGCCATATTGGATTAGGGTCCACTCTAACGATTTCATTGAACTTAAAGACCTCCCCACCTCCAAATCTAGTCATGTTCTGAGGTATTGGAGATTAGAACTTCAACTTAAGAATTTTGCAGAGACCCAGTTAAGCCATAACAACAACTAAGATGCTTTTGGTAAATTAGAGTTTTTCCAGAAGGTCAAGATCCTTTATTTGAGATTTGAATGTCCTTCCCTCTTTTTTTCGACACAATTAGACCAGAGTTCAGGAACCAGGCTAGTTTGAAATGCAGGTAAGAGCAAACCAGCTTCTTAATGGGTTTTAGGAGAGTCATGTATTTGGGTAGCAGAATGGATTCCATCCTTCAAAAACCAATTAAAGACTCTTTGATGATTTAGAATCACATGCATTAATCCTAACCAATTAAGATTTCATTATAAAAACTGCCAACTACAGGAATTTGTGTTATAGAGGGAACAAACTTGTAGGATTTGAAATGTAAGTAATCCTGTTTTATGTCAGGTTAATTATTCAGTCATTACTCCAAGTCATGCCTTCAGCTGTATTTTACATACGTCCCTCCTATGATAGCAGTTTCTGAAAACACGTCAACTGTGTCTGCTAAGGAGAAATGGGATTTCTCCCTTCACTCTGCTGGTGCATCTTGAAAGGGGAAATAGTCATTGGCAGGACAAAGTATACACTGTGAATGATTGAGTTTTGACTGCTAGTTAGGTTGAATCTTAAGTTCACCCACAGTGTTTTCTTCCCATGTGTAAAATCCATTAACAGTAAAGCTTTCTTCTTGGCAAATAATTCCTGTGCCCTCATCTCTCATTACCCAGTGTGACACTTGTGAGAAGTGTAGAATCCCAGCCCCCACTCCCAGGTTTCATGAGCCGAAACCTGTGTCTTCACACGATTCACAGGTAATCTGTTGCATAGTCACGTGTAAGAAGCACCACTTTGAATGATGATAGCGGCAGGACTTTATGGAATTTTTGAAAAATAAAAAAATGTCCTACAGTGTGCTTTGCTCTGTTTTCTGTTCCAATGTTATATCCAGTGGGTCTCAGCAGAATTCTGGAAGACTCTGTGGCTTGTAAGTTGTGGCTTGTTGGTAAGGATTCACTTACCAACTGTATAACTTTGTTTTCCTTTCCATTTTCCCCTCACCTATAAAAGAAGATAAGATCTTAGGAAAGATTAAAGGAGTAAATGTACATAGGGTTCTTAAAACAGTGCAGGGCACAATGAGTTCAGTCATGTTGACTTTGTTGTCATTATTATCCTCATTAATTATTCCTACCAGTCACCACTACTGCTACCATAACCAAATCAAACAGCAATTACTTAGTCTAGTAAAATGCCTACTACAGAAGTGAGTGATAAATATCACGATTACTTTATGAAGAGCAATCCCTACCGTGAGTACAGATGTCATACCAACCTATCAGATAATTCACCCAGGCTTTTAAAACCCTCTTTGAAAGAAACACCAAATTATAACAAAATATTTAAAAGCTTAGTGGAGAAAAAGTGTGCATAAAACCATCCATTTTCCCTTGCCTGTCTCCCATGAAGAAACTCAAGCTCTGTGTTCAGTCAGGATTGCTTTAACAGAAAATGTTGTATCCTTAACCAGAGAAGTTCTGGCTGCAATGGTACTATGTGTATGTATTTGGTACAACTGGCAGTCCAGAAACCTGGGCTCTGCTCCTGTGTGTCATTGACTAGCCATGCTGACCTGAGTGAATTTACACATATGTGAAATGAGATTGGATTCCCTCATCACTATAGTTCTGATTTTGGGTGTCAGTAGCATGCTAGCCAGTACAACCTCCGTGAGCCTCATTTCCATTTCAAACGGTTAGATTCTCAGGCATTGACAGGGGAAGAGTTGAAAGATAAGCTTCTGTTCGAGGAGTAAATATAAATCAAAACACATCAAGTATAACTTCTATTTGTTATGTCACAGTGAGGTTTATCAGCCCTGATTTGGATGATACTGGGTTTCAGATGTACTAAAACATCTGTTGCTAGGATATGCACCAGGATGCCTTATGTCTTCCTCACAGGAAATGTTGTTTATAGACATCTTCTGTTGTTTTAGTATTGTTAATATGTAGCAGATGCCTGGGGCCGTGAGGGGAGGGGCAGGGGAGAACGGGGACGCAGCCTTGAGCACCTTAGAATTGTTCCAAGATTTAAATTTGTTTCCCTTTGAATTTTTATTCTATGGGAACAAATAACGGAGGTCTTGAAGAAGAGATTTGTGCCAACTTGCTTGCATAGGAGTCACATATGTATTAGGGTGAAATGATGCTTGTCTTTATCACCATAGGGTTTTTGACATGTAAAGACTATAAAATTGAATGTGATTGGTTGACTAAATTGAACTGCTTTTACAGAATGAGTAAATAAAAATTAACTGAGTACATCCTACATATTAAAGCAGTGCTTTTACTGGTTAAAGATGTAGCTGCTTCAGGAGTTAGATTTGAAAGACTTTCAGTTCCCAGAGAACGGTTTAAGGAAAACCTACATATGGCAAGGAGATAGAGGAAAGAGATATTTTTTTTAAGTACCATATTGAATCCATTATAGTTCAGAAAACTAAGGTACCAGTTTCTGACATTTCGGTGAGACTTAGTTGCCAGGTTTCGAGGGAAAGATATTTCGATTAGTGCTTCTTTATTCTTCGAATGAAATTAATTTTAGATCAAGTCATAGTTGTGTGTTTCAAGGCTGCCGGAATAGAATAAGCCCTATCCTTCATTAGGTGGAATGGTAGACTGACAAATTCCCTCATCGTTCAGGGCCAGGGTATATAGTCCATCTTCCTGAAGACAGTCATGATTTCTTCTGCTGTCATCTGTGTCTCCACCCCCCAAACTTCAGGAACACGTCATACCTTTCTTATCCCATAGTTCACATTTTATGTTATTCTACCATTTTTTTTGGTATGTTTGTTTTATCTCCATCTCTCCCTCACCCCTTCCTTCCACAGGCTTCTGTTGAGCACCTACTGTGTGTCAGGTACCCTGCTTCCTAATTGGATTGTCACCTGTTTAAAAGCAAGATAGGTTCTTGACCATTTTACATCATACAACTAATAATTAAGGAACACTGATGCTTGAGGTGCTGAGTCTATCTCTAGAATTCTCTAATTTCACTTGTCAAAGGCCCCAATAAATCACCCTAGTTCTGCACTTGAAAGTCACCTTTGTTTGCTTCCCATAACTACATGAAGAGACTTTCTGTCACTTTTCCAAACCATGCAGTTAGACACACTATCTTCAGGGCTATGGAATAAGCTCTTGCGAGCTGTGCTCAGCAGTTGCAAGGAACATCTACAAGGGTGACAGAGTAAAGCAAACACAGATCACTGCTATTAATACATCAGAATGTAGTCCATACTGAGGGTGTGCTTTCTCTAGACTTTAGGACCAGCCAGCAATAACAGCTCTTGGAATTACCAGAGACATCGAATTGCTGTTCTTGGCTTTGGGTTGTTGGTGGCCTATGTGAAATCCTGACTCCCTTTTCTTTTCCCCTAACAAACTTTCCAGTTGTTGCTCTTTAGTTTTCCTTTTACCCCTAAGGAAATGAAAACACATTTAAAGGTAATACATAAATCTGCTTCATAGAAACCCTACTATGCATTTTAAAATG
Organism: Ovis canadensis; assembly: GCF_042477335.2. Taxonomy (NCBI): domain Eukaryota; kingdom Metazoa; phylum Chordata; class Mammalia; order Artiodactyla; family Bovidae; genus Ovis; species Ovis canadensis. The sequence goes on from NC_091264.1 coordinate 54,088,495, forward strand.
AATGTTTTTTAAAAATAGTATGTTAGTGTTATTGTTGTTCAGTTGCTAAGTCATGTCAGCTCTTTGTGAGCCCATGGACTGTAGCACACCAGGCTCCTCTGTCCTTCACTCTCTCCTGGAGTTTGCTCAAACTCATGTCCATTGAGTCAGTGATGCTATCCAACCATCTCATCTTCTGCCATCCCCTTCTCCTTTTGCCTTCAGTCTTTCCCGGTCTCAAGGTCTTTTCCAATGAGTGGGCTCTTTGCATCAGGTGGCCAAAGTATTGGAGCTTCAGTTCAGCATCAGTCCTTCCAATGAATATTCAGGGTTGATTTCCTTTAGGGTTGACCTCCTTGCTGTCCAAGGGACTCTCAAGAGTCTTCTCCAACACCACAGTTGGAAAGCATCAGTTTTTTGACACTGCCTTCTTTATGGTCCAACTCTCGCATCCATCTATGACTACTGGAAAAACCATAGCTTTGACTATATGGACCTTTGTCAGCAAAGTGATGTCTCTGCTTTTTAATATGCTAGTTAGTGTTGCTCATTAATTTTACTTGTGAATATAGTTGAGACTGTTGCCTTGCTGATTTTCAGGAGGGTTGTTAATTTTCATGAACCTCCTCTGTGACCTAGGGTAGTGGTAGCAACATCATGGGATTATGGTGCTTAAATGAGATGATACTTGGCACCAGGCCTGGCACGTTGTATTGGGTTGGCCAAAAAGTTTGTTCAGGATTTTCTGTACCATCTTCAATTTTTTAAATCTCCTTTCTCTAATTACAACATTGCTCCTGCTTGTGAAGCCTAGGACAGTGCTTACATTTAAGCCTCTCAAAGATGTGAGGCTTGTGTTTGGGGGAGTGGGTGGGGTGCAGAGACATCTCACTGGCTTACTGAAAATGTAGGGCAATGTGAAATAAGAACTGTGTAAATAGCCTTTGCCTATGTTCCTGACACAGAGCTCCTTAAATCCATTGGAGCTTTCTGGGTGATGAGGACATCTTTTGTTCTAATGAAGGAACTCTTGGTGGGCTCCTGGTTGAGGACTGTTCACAAGAAAGACCAAACCATAGAATAGAAACTTGGATCCTTCAACACCTTTTCCCACTTCTGAAAGGTGATTGGAAATGTAGTTAATAATCTGTCATGCCTAGGCAATGGAGCCTCCATTAAAAACCAAAAAGTTTGGGATTCAGAGGGCTCCCAGGTTGGTGAACAAACATCCATGTGCCAGGAGAGTAGCCTGTCCCCACTCTACAGGGAATAGAAGCTCCCACACTTATGACCTTTGTGCATCTCTGTCTGTGTACCTCTTCATGTGCTTGTCATCCATATCTTTTCAGTTCAGTTCAGTTGCTCATTTGTATCCAACTCTTTGCGACCCCATGGACTGCAGCATGCCAGGCCTCCCTCTCCATCACCAACTCTCGGAGTTTACTCAGACTCATGTCTGTTGAGTTGGTGATGCCATCCAGCCATCTCATCCTCTGTCATCTCCTCCTCCTCCTGCCCTCAATCTTTCCTAGCATCAGGGCCTTTTCCAATGAGTCAGCTCTTCACATCAGGTGGCCAAAGTATTGGAGTTTCAGCTTCAAAATCAGTCCTACCAATGAACACCCAGGACTGTTCTCCTTTAGGATGGACTGGTTGGATCTCCTTGCAGTCCAAGGGACTCTCAAGAGTCTTCTCCAATACCACAGTTCAAAAGCATCAATTCTTTGGCTTTCAGCTTTCTTTATAGTCCAGCTCTAACATCCATCCATGACAACTGGAGAAACCATAGCTTTGGCTAGATGGACCTTTGTTGGCAAAGTAATGTCTCTGCTTTTTAATATGCAGTCTAGATTGGTCTTAACTTTTCTTCCAAGGAGCAAGCGTCTTTTAATTTCATGGCTGCAGTCACCATCTGCAGTGGTTTTTCTTTTTTTATAATACCCTTTATTACCTAATGAACCAGTGTGTGTGTTTCCCTGAGCTCTGTGAGCTGTTCTGGCCAATAACTGAGCCCGAGGAGGAGGGTTGGGAACCCCTGGTTTAGAGCTGGTTGTTCAGAAGCACAGGCGATAACCTGGACTTGCATCTGGAGTCTGAAGCAGTGGCGGGGGGCGGGGGGTAGTCATGTGGAGCCCTTAACTGCAGGGTTCTGATGCTCACTCCAGGCAGAGAGTGTCAGAATGGTGTGGTAGGGAAACCCACAGATCTGGTGTCGGAAGTGTTGCGAGTGTGTGAGTAAAGGGCGAACAGTGGTGTTTTTCTAGACAGGCAATGAAGAGGCGGCCCAGCTCTCTCCTGTGATGTCTGATCAACTGTTCTAATAGTGTCGATTTATCATTGACTTTTACGTAAGTGATAAGAAGTCACGATTAGTTGTTCGTCTTCACTTGTGTTGGTCGTGTAGAGGCTTCTGTGTTATTCTCATTGGAGGAAATTTCTGTTTTCATTTAAGAACGACCTCTGCACAGTCAGTGCACTAAGATGAAAGGGGCTGAGGTTTAAAAAGTAGAGGTCATGTGGTTCTAAGATCTCTTTAAAGCCAAGTAAACCACCAGATTCTGTCTTAACTCAGAAATTGGGTTGGAAATGAATAATTTCTCTTTTTAAAAGCCTCACTTATACTAACCGGTATAGTAGAAGTTAACTTTTGAATTTCTAAATAAGCCAGTATTTGTTATACCTGTATAAATTGAAGAAGATAACAAAATTTTATTTACAAGATAATCTTATGAAATTGTCAAGGGTAGTCTTCCTCCGTCCCCCTTCCCCTCTTCTGTAGATTAGGGCAAGAGTCCTGGATTTTGAAAGAACTGTAATTTTTTCTCGCTTGGGGACTTGGTGCTTGGAGCTTCATGGACCTACTAAGGTATTAATTCTCCGTACCTGGCTATATGTTCAAATCACTTGGGTGCTTTTAAAAACATATTCTGCATAGCCTATCCTCAGAGCTTCTGAGCTTCTGATCACTTCATGAGGGCAGAAAGATACAAGATGAATTGCTTTTGTTGGGTGGCTGGGAGGATTGTATGCCCAGGTATTCCACATCCCCTTCCTCAGGCAAAGCTGCAACTGAGCCAGGCGTCAGGAGCACTGAATTTCCTTCCCTGAGCCCCTGGGGACTCAGGGATTTTCTGCTTCCTCCTGCCTTGGGTCTCAAACTGGCTATACTTAGCAGGAATTATTTGCTAAGGACAGGAGGTGGTTAAGCAGGAATTTTTTTTCCTGAAGAGTATAAATGTTTCTTTAGCATCTGCTTGTGAAATTTACTCAGGAGAGTAACTGTCTTAAAAGAAAAGAATACTAAGGCATTAAAATGATCATTGTAGAGAATTTGAGAACTGTGGAAAAGCAGAGACAAGACAAGGAAAAAGTATCTGCAGTCCCGTCTCCGTGAAGGAGAACCACCATTAGCATTTTGGCCTTTTAATGGCCTTTCATCTTGCCCAGGTAAATGAGGAAAATGACAAAAACAGGCAAAACTAATCTTTCATTTATTGAGTACTTATTTGGGGCCAAAAAGTGAAGGTGCTGTTACCCTTAGAGTGGTAAGAAGCCTGAAGTTCAAGGTGTAAAGGAACTTGCTCCGTGTGTTGCAGCTGATAAGCCAACACAGGATCCACCTGGTTGCAAGGTGAGAAGTTCTGATCCCTGGGAGATGGATATATTTATATTTGTGTATTGCTTTAAAAAAAAAAAAAAAACTGGGTCACATTCTACATTGGACATTGGCCATATTTATGACGTGCAGCAGTTAGCACAAGAGTATTATTTTTAGATGTCTTTCTATTATGACATTATAGGGGAGTCTGTGTTTATTAGAATATTGAATATTAGAATATTGCCAGAATATCTCATTTGACATTCTAGCTGTGGAAGCATGTACCATGGGGAGAGTTCAGAGTTCTTAAATTAGGAATGGGGTGGTATTCAGCCTCGTCTTTAGTAAGCAGCTGGCTGAGGTTTCTTGTGTGACCACCTGCCAGGGAGTAGGAGCTGTGGTCTGGACTCTGCTCTGACCCCACTGGGATCACTTAAGGATTTGAAGAAGGGCAGCACCCTCTGGCCATTAGGCAGCAGTGACCAAGATATTGCCTCTTTTGTGCTTACAATGAAAATCTGCCCTAGATTTTATTTAAAATTTTTTCCCTTAAAAAATTTTTTTCCACCTAAATGCTTATTGCCTCCATTTTTTTTTAAAGATGAAATTGACCCTAAATGACACAATATACATGGAACTCAGTGATAAAAAAGCAGCTCTTTTTGTTTGTATGAGAAAATACAGTGCTTAAGTCCTATGTTTCCATAGTTACATTGCATTGTAATAAGATAAAAGTCAGGTTGAAAGATTGGAAAGGCACTCCACGAACTGACGGAGATCAATGTGGTTAGAAAGCAGCAGCGCCAGGATTTTAGTCAGGCATTCGGTGGGCAGGCTGAACTGGTTGAAAATTCGCATTGGAAGAAAGGTGTTTCTGATGCTTTGTGTCTAAGGTAAAAATGGATCGAGAAAACCTGGACCATTACTTCTGTGTTGGAAATTTGTATTTTACCAATACTTAGAAACACAGTTTGCTAATGTTGTTCATTTTGGAAATGTACACAGTGTTCTTCCCCCATGCGGGAAATAAATAAAATGAAAACCTTAACTGCCAGCTTGATCATTCTAATTTCTACCCCTTTTCAGCTCCCATTCATTTCATTATTTTCTTCATTCCATGAGTCCTGGAGACTTTAGGCCAAGTGTATACATTGTCTGCACGTGTGTGCTCAGTCACCCAGTCGTTTCCGACTCCTTTTGACCCCACCAGGCTCCTCTGTCCACGGAATAGTCCAGACAAGAATATTGGCGTGGGGTGCCATTTCCTACTTTACTGGCCCCAAATTTTTTGTTTGTTTTATTCTGCTTATTCAAATAGCATTACCAACAAGGACCTACTGTATAGAACTATACTCAATATCTTGTAACAACCTATAATGGAAAAAAATCTAAAAAAAGAATATAATGTATGTACATACATATATATATACAACTAAATCACTGTGCCATACACCTGAAACTAATACAATATTGTAAATAAACACGGTTTCAATAAAGATTTAAAAATAAATGGCATTAATTTTTAAAAGTTATTTAATGTGCTTTTGTGATTCCTTGATGAGACTTGGAGTGGGAGAGTGAGGAGGAAATGGCACGTGATAAAAAAATTCAACAATAATATTTTCTATTTGAAGCATTTATTTATTTTTTTCACAGTAAAACGTGTGAAGTCATCCAAGTTGTTTGATTTTTGTTTCATTTTCTAAGCTTAATAGGAACTCAAAAAGGATCGATTCAAGATTTGGTATAAAGATTTCAATAGTGATTAATAGTCTCCACTATAGAGTTGTAATAAAAGTGTTCGTCACTCAGTTTTGTGTCTGACTGTTTGTGACCCCATGGACTGTAGCCTGCCAGGCTTCTTTGTTCATGGGATTCTCCAGGCAAGAATTCTGGAGTGGATTGCCGTTGCCTTCTCCAGCGGATCTTCCTGACCCAGGGGTTGAACCTGGGTCTTCTGCGTTGCAGGCAGATTCTTTACCATCTGAGCCACCAGGGAAGCCCTCATAAATTTCCTCTAACTCAGTCTTTTTTTTTTTTAATAGTTTAATCTTGGCTGTGCTGGGTCTCTGTTGCTGTGAGGGTTATTCTCTAGTTGTCGTGCATGGGCGTCTCATTGCAGTGGCTTCTCTTGTTGCAGAGCGCAGGCTCTGGGGTGCAAGGGCTTCAGGAGGTGCAGCTCGTGGACCCAGCAGTTGCGACTCCCGGACTTGAGAGCACAGGCTGAATAGATATGGTGCATTGGCTTAGTTGCTCCGTGGCTTGAGGGATCTTCCCACACCAGGACTTGAAGCCACTTTGTCTGCATTGGCAGGCGGATTCTTTACCATTGAGCCACCAGGGAAGCCCCCACCTTTAACTCCCTCCGCACTGGACCAGTGCAGATACACTGCTCTGAGGGTTGGTAAGGGTGCTTGTTTGCACAGCTGTCTGTAGTTTATGGATTAATTTATGCTGTTTTCGGAGATTCATAGCTGCTCTTTCTGTTTGACGTATCACAATTCAGCCTGATGTGTTTTGTGTATGAGAATATAAACAACTAACTCTGAAGATGTTTTTGGAACTTAAAGCAGGAACTTTAGACAGGCCATGAGTGGGATTTTATCATTTACGAAGTTACTAATCTCATGGATGATCATTTCCTTAAAAATCTGCTTTGTAGGATAATAGTTATTCTTATTTACAAGAAAATGGAAGGTAGTCCCTGCTTTTTTAAAGCATCCCTCTCCCCTAAGCAGGGGCAGTTTACCATTTACTATCCATGGCATCAAGTTAAAAGGACATTTTAATAGCATAAAATGTCTGAGGGTAAAAAATGAGGTTGGAAAACCTGATTGAATTACTCTCTTAAGAAGAAAAGTATAAGATTTCTTCCATTTCCCCCCATCCCCTCTGCTTTTTTTTCTGTGATTAATTTCAGGAAGTAGCTGCTCAGAACTTTTCATGTTTTTCACATAAAATGTATTATAAACATGGGTTTATTTCCAGGGCAAGGGCCTAATTATTTTTATGGTTCCAATTTATTTATATTGGTTTCAGTTATTTATTACGGTTCCTTCTTTTAACTTTCTGTCACTCTTTCAAAGCGATTCTCCCTGTGGCCAATGTCATTCATTTGCTACCCTTATATTTGTATTACCAGGGGTTGCTGCTGGAAGTTGTTTTCAGGAGCCTTCGTTTCATAAACTGTGTGTGACATTTGCCTAGTGCCTGAAAAATAGCCATTAATAAAATGATTTTATTGCAGAATCAAATAAGATGGCTTTCCATGAATGAAATTCTTCATCATGTCATATCACTGCCTGATAAGAAGAGCCAACCAGATTATGGATGGGGCAAACATTCACAGGGGAAGTTGGTTCTGTCTTTTGTTTCCTAGTTACTTGATATGGAGAGTGGTGGCTCCATTCATTTTGGCCCTGGCCTATGGATTGTGATACCACTGGACTGGCCAAAACGTTGGTTCAGGTTTTCCATAACATCCTTTGGCCAACCCAATACAAATTGCCATTGTTAATACACGTGACATGGTTAATTTTTTAAGAAACAAAGCGTGCAATTAAAGCAAAGTAAACCATTTAAGACAGAAGAAGCATAGCTATTTTTATAACCCAACGACAAAAACATATTTTGGTGCATGGTTTTGGTTTTCAAGGAGGGTGAACTCTGAGCGAATCGGTGGATTCTGTGGTTTGGCCTGGGTCTGATCAGTACCGCTCCGCTCCCTTTGGGTCATCTCTGCCTAATGCGGGCTGCTTTCACCTTCCTGGTGCGGGCCATAACTCTCAGTTTAAGCAACTTGTTGGAAGCCACACAGCTCAGAACTGGAGGTGCTGGGTTTTGAACTCAGTTTCTCTTCTGACCTATAGCCTTAAGTCTTTTCTTTGAGCTACTTTGTTTTCGTTTTTTAACTTTTTGTTTTGTATCGGAGAATGGCCGATTAGCAATGTTGTGATAGTTTCAGGTGGACAGCAAGAGGACCAAGCCATACATACACATGCATCCATTCTCCCCCAAATCTCTGAGCCACTTGGATCTCTAGATGTGCATGGACAAGTTGCCCTTTGAAAAACAGTGCTGTCATAAATGGAGTAGGTAGTCTCCAGTAGAATTTAGGACTAACTGACCCAATCCATTGTCTGCCTTGTTGGTGGTCCCAGGTCATCTGAGTACATATTATGTGGTTTCTGGCACAAGCTATATTTTAGTGGTGCTTGCAGCCCATAGCTGCTTCATAGTTTCTACCTCTTAAGAACATAGTAGTATTACGAACAATATTGTTGATCATTCTAATAGCTAAAACATATAGATAAGAAGTCATTTTATGTACTTTGCACAATCACTTAATCCTCACAAAAATCTGTCAGTCCCATTTGCTAAAGGAGAGAACCGAGGTTCAGTGATGGGTGACTTGGGCAGTTCACCCAGTTGATAAGGGGTAAATCTGCTCTCCGGTCTGGGCATTCTGGCTCCAGTCTGCATATTAGCTGTTCTCCACCATGCCTTTGATTCTATGCCTGCAACACCTTGTCGAGCTCTACTTGTGAAGTTTCTCACAAAGAAGAATGTACTCAGAATGGATTCTTTTCTTTGTTGTTGAGGGGAGAGAGTGTGAGCTAGTAAGTCTCTTACGGATGGCTGCAAATCTTGTTATACTCATAGCCCTGTCTTGGGTTTCCTTTGCAGCCATCACTTGTCAGCTCTTCAGGTCACCTTCTCCAATCATATGGAGAGGAAGCTGAGGCCCAGAGAGATTTAACAACATGCCCAAGGTCACTGAGCTTATGTGTTTTATAAAGTGATAAGGGCAGAGTGACTTCCCTGGTGGCTCAGACAGTAAAGCGTCTGCCTGCAATGCGGGAGACCTGGGTTTGATCCCTGGGTCGGGAAGATCCCCTGGAGTAGGAAATGGCAACCCACTCCAGTACCCTTGCCTGGAAAATCCCATGGATGGAAGAGCCTGGTAGGCTACAGTCCGTGGGGTCGCAAAGAGTCGGACACCACTGAGCGACTTCACCTCATCTCACCTCAAGGACGGAGTACAGATATTCTTATCTTACCATGCAATCTTTTTTTTTTTTTTCCCAGTTAGGCTTTTTGGATAACCTTGAGCAAATAAAAAGCTTGCCTTTTTCCTCTGCTTTCCTCTATTGTGGTTTCCCGGGGGCTGGCAGAGATTTTTCAAAAGTTATGTGTTCCAGGACTCGAGAAATAACTTGGCGAAATTGAGCAAAATCCTCATTGGATATTGGTGCTGCTTGCTCCGGTTTTCTTTTCTTCCTGTTCTCACAGACTTCCTTCTTGCTTTGACCCTTGCCTGGTTATCTCACTCAAGAACCCTGGCCTGAACACAGGCTTCCAGAGCTGGTGGTGCTTTTCTGGAATTTGTGCTGCGGTGGTCTGCTCTGGTGGGCAGAGGCAACACCAGCAATATTTGGGTGACAGTTCCCGTGTGTGCAGACTGGCGGGTCAGGGAGCTGCTTCTCACCCTAGGATGTTGGAAAACAAAAGTAAGTTTCTAAGTAACCCCAAAATAGAGTCATGGACAGGATAGAGAAGCTGTTACACATGTTACTTATTTCGTTTAAAAAATAAAAAAGAAAAGATCTAAAAACCTTATGAAACTGTTTAGGGATTTTTTTAAAAGTGGAGTTTGTTAGGTCCCCATGTTGCTAACTGACTTGTTTATTATTCAGCCATCAGTGTTTTAGGCTGGCTGACTCTGATGTTTAATTGCATCTGTTACATGAACCATTTTGTGATATTTTTCACTGAGGCAGAAGACATTCAGGCATAAAGAATGCAATATTTAGGTAGCTTACGAAGTAGAAGTTTAATATGGGTTTAAAATTTTAAATAATGTGTATATCAACCCCATTTTGGGGAAAGAAAGGTGTCTGTGTGTTGTGTGTGTCTGTGTACGTGGCCTATGTTCAGTTCAGTTCAGTTGCGTCCGACTCTTTGCGACCCCATGAATCGCAGCACGCCAGGCCTCCCTGTCCATCACCAACTCCCGGAGTTCACTCAGACACGTCCATTGAGTCAGTGATGCCATCCAGCCATCTCATCCTCTTTCGTCCCCTTCTCCTGCCCCCAGTCCCTCCCAGCATCAAAGTCTTTTCCAATGAGTCAACTTTTCACATGAGATGGCTAAAGTACTGGAGTTTCAGCTTCAGCATCATTCCTTCCAAAGAAATCCCAGGGTTGATCTCCTTCAGAATGGACTGGTTGGATCTCCTTGCAGTCCAAGGGACCCTCAAGAGTCTTCTCCAACACCACAGTTCAAAAGCATCAATTCTTTGGCGCTCAGCCTTCTTCACAGTCCAACTCTCACATCCATACATGACTACTGGAAAAACCATAGCCTTGACTAGACGGACCTTAGTCAGCAAAGTTAGAAATTCTCAAACCTTGGCACACATCAGAATGATCTATACATAGGATTTCTTATTCTGTAGGTCTGGGTTGGGAGAATTTGCTTTTCTAACAGGTTTTCACACACTGATGCTCCTAGTTGGGGACCACGTTTTGAGAACTATTGTGGGAAAGAGAAGCATAGAAAAAAGTCTTCAAGGATGCTGTACCGTAATGTTGACAGCAAACCTCATTTCTGGGTAATGGGATTACAAGGGCTTTTTATTTTTATCATTATGCTTTTTCTGTATTTACCACCCCAACCCCCCCCCCCATGACTATTACTGTTATCATCAGAAGAAACAGCATTTACAGTGTTCTTAAAAGTTCTAGTATTTCTATGCTGATGAGCACACATAGAGTCTATTCTCCATTATACCTCTGCCATTATTTTTTAAAAGTTCCTAGAACTCAGTGTTTCATGTCCCTAGTTTTTATTTTGTCTTCCCAAGATGTGATTAGCGGGGCATTTTTGTCACATGGAGTTCTTCTTCCCAGTCATGGTGTGAAACATGACATGTTCAGTAGGTCCTCAGTGGCTCAGTTAGTTAGAATATCAGATCCTTTTATGCCACATCAATCCTCTTGAGACCCCATGGGATCCTATTTCATGAATCCAAATTATATTTGACATGCCTTTGGAAGAGGAAAGTCTCCTCAGTATCTGAAAAAAGAGTAAGAAATTTGTCTAAGACAACCATAATAAATTGAGACCCAAATGATCATGTTAACTCTCTTGACCTCAGAATAAATCAACCAGCCGCCAACCAAAAAGACCCCCGGGACTGAACTATCACTTCATTATGTAAAAGGCCTTCCCTAGTTCACCCCTTAACAGTTTTAAAAATAATATGTGCATAACAGTAGACATGAAAAGCAAAGCCTCAAGAACACAGTGCTTTGCCACAAAAGAATGGCTAGGGTATGACACATATATATGAGTTCCATTGATGTTTTAGAAAGGACCTCTCTTAATTGAAAATATATTTAGATGTTGACTCGCTGAGAAAACACAGTGCTTAGAATCTGGAGAACTAGTTTCTGTGTCCAACTCTTATCAAACTGTGGGCGCATTACTGCGCCCCTTGGATTAAACCCTAATAGGTCAGTGGGTATATCGGCCCTGTGAACACCCTGGGCAGTTACCATGATCAAGTAAGTCAGCTGTCGGAAAAGCTGGTTAAAAGTGTTTTACAACCTAAGGCAGTGGTGTGGTCTGAACAGAGAGACCAGCACTGCCCTTTCTCTTCCCCAGCCCGGGGGTCTCTGGTGGAAGCTGACGTAGCTTGTGGTCTTTGTGTCCGAGAGAAGGTTGTGACTCAGCTTGGCAGATCCAGGTACTTGTCCACCCTCCGTCCCGCCCGGCCCATCTGGCAGTAACACTGATTGACCTCTGGATGACCTCTGAAGTCAGACAGCTTTAGAACAAGCTAGATCTTTTCTGAAGGGTGTTTTTCCTGATAACACTGTTAAGTTCCTTTCCAATTATGATGTTTCCAGGAAGTTAAAGTAGTTACAGTATCTATGGAAATCCATAAATCTGTTATATATAAAAAAAATGATCTCTCACCTGAGGAATTTGTCACTTCATTGTTCACTCCCTGTCTTAGGAAGCTAGGGAACTAAGCCTTTGTGAACCCTCCCTTATGAGTTCGTACTGTTCTTCACTGTTTCAGCTAAGCTGACACTTCATCCGTCCACTTCCTAAGTATTAACAAATGTTCCAGAATGATTTGATGTGCACTGATGAAAATGTCAAAATTGTGAATTCTTAAGAAAGGGGGGGAGGGTTTGCTCTGCTTTCTGGTTCTCACAGTACCTGGCCAAGTTTGGTGGTGCCTCTTAATTCATTCTATCCAGTTCATTCTATCCTTCAGAGCAGAAGGGTAATGCACTTCAACAGTGGTGCCATCTTTTTAAGCGTTGCCAGCAGACTCCAGCACCGTGTGTAGTTCCTTTTCTTTGTCTTAAGGGCGAGTGAGTCTCATGTAACTCTTCCTGCTCATCGCCTGTCCTTCAGTTGTATTCTGTTGACTGTTTGTGGTCTGAGGTCATGGAGTTGTTGCTGTCAGGAAGGTTGGTGAAGACATGCACATGCCAGGGCATCATTCCTGCTGGAAAAGGAGGACAAAAAGGTAAAACCAGGCAACCGGAGTATGGTTTTTAGTCTAAAACATACATTATTCTCAACTCTACAAAGCAGTTAATGATTTAGAACATTAGTTATGGGAGTCTTACACCTTTTTCTTGAAGAGCTCCTCTACTTGTTGGAGAAATTCTTGTTGGAGTTGTTGCTTATGACATAGCTTGTTCTGGAATGCTCCCGCAGTGTTTGTCATCTTGTTTAGCTTTTATGTTATTTATAGTGTCTGTGATCTTACCTTAAATTCTTCCTCAGCATTTCCATTGCATACTGGTCTTTCTATTAATAAGTTCACCTTTAAAATATTAGCATGACTCAAATTGTTCTGAAGTTGAAGTTTAGGATTTGATGTGACCTCTATTAGGTGTTTTTGCTAATGTCTTTTTAAATATTATCACTTTTTTTGGTTATCTTATGATGGTATTTAACACAGTAGGGAAGGAAAGATCATTTTCCCTCTATCCTCTTGTGTTCATGGTTGAAACCCCCTGTAATGAAAGATTAACAAGAGGAAAACACACAAGTTTATAAACGTGTATATGTGAGAAGGGGCTTCCCCAGGTGGGTTGGTGGGAATCCACCTGCAGTGCAGAAGCACAGGAGGCGTGGATTTGATCCCTGGGTTGGAAAGATCCCCTGGAGGAGAGTATGGCAACCTACTCCAGTATTCTTGCCTGGGAAATCCCATGAACGGAGGAGCCTGCTGGGCTACAGTCAGTGGGGTCACAAAGAGTCAGACACGACTGAAGTGACTTAGCACACATGCACACAAGGAAGAATGAGTAACTCCCTGAGTTACATACCTTAAATATCATCTTCCGCTAAAGACAAAAGAAAAGGGTGTGTGTGTGTGTGTGTGTGTGTGTGTGTGTGTGTGTGTGTGTGTGTGTGTGTGGTGGGGCAGTTACGTGAAGTTACCAGGAAAAGAACAGTATCAACAAGAAAGAGGAAGGTTTGTTAGGCTGAAGATCGTGCCATCTCCATTGAGTTTCTTGTGATTTAAAGAAGTCCTTCTTTTCCTGGTACAGTGAAAGAGGTAATCTTAAACAATGGTTATTTCCTTTATAAACGTAGATATCCCTGAAAAAAGAGGAACGTCTCTGTTTTCTGAGCTTTCCCTACATCTTCTATTTCTCAAAATAATCCTTATGCCAAAGAAACATGTTTTGGGGTGGCACGATCTGCTACCCTTCAGCACACATGGCCTTACTTGGAGCAGGGAAGGAGTTCTTGCTTCATACTGTTGTAATAGGAAGATGTCTTGGACTGCATGATACAGAGCAGCAAAGAGAAGGTATTTATAGTGAGGCTCTTGTTGCTTTGCCATCTACTTGAAGCACGCAGATGTGGAGGCCCGACGTACTTGGCCATTTTATATAAGGGATGGACTTGAGCACCTGCAGATTTTGGTATTTGGAGGGTATCCTGGAACCAATGCCCTACAGATACTAAGGGATGACTGTCTATAGCAGAATAAAATTAACTCTGGACTCTCTTTTCCTCTCCCTGAGTAGCACTCTGGTCAGTGAAGTAGAACTCACTGTAGCTTGTTTCCCAAAGTGTCCTTTGGTGGTGGCCTCTGATGTAGCAAGCAAACTGGTTTTGCCAGCTAATAATTTGTTTCACCGAATCCCCAGCTTTTTAGCAACCTGGCCCTGCTGCCACCATCATCCCAGGCTTCCTGAGACCATCCTGCTTCTTGTTATCTGTGCTAACTGGTGTGAAAAGGTTCCTTTGAGCTCCATCCAAGACTGGTTTGGAGCACTTCAAACATTTTGAAGAATAAGAGATGTGAAGACAGCAAGGGCAGTATAGGGGTAGGGGATTAAGAGGTCCAAACTGTTGTGTATAAAATAACCTACAAGGATGTATTGTACAGCACAGGGAATACAGCCAGTATTTCGTAATAACTGTAAATATAGTGTGGGCTTCCCAGGTGGCTCAGTGGTAAAGAATCTGCCTGCCAGTGTGGGAGATGCAGGTTTGATCCCTGGGTTGGGAAGAGCCCCTGGAGAAGGGAATGGCAACCCACTCCAGTATTCCTGCCTAGAAAATTCCATGGACAGAGGAGCCTAGCAGGCTGCATTCCAGGGGGTAACAAAGAGTCGGATATAACTTAGTGACCGAGGACACAATAGCACATATTGTATACCTGTAACTTACATTAATATTTTACATCGACTCTACTTCATTTCAAATAAAAATGAAGCTCCAAGAGTACATTTACACAGAATACCCAAGCTGTAAAGAAGCATATACATACACAAGTGTTGTTCATTTTGGTTCATCAAACCGTATTTGGCAAAATCTGAAGGTGAGATGTGTTGGTTCAACTTACTATCAACAGCTCGCTGACTTGACTTATTTTCATGCTTAAACCAGCCTGGGAAGTAGAGGCCTCAAATTCTGCAGAAGATTTATAGCTCTCATGTATTGTGTTTTCTTACAGCTTGCACTTTCACCCAGTGTACCTAACAGGATGATTCCGAGCGGCTTTTCTCTTCTAAGTCTGTCTTCACTTATCACCTGGCTACTGATGGTGAACAGTTCAAATGTCACTGCTCGCCAGGATCTGTCCCCGGGGTGTTTGGAGGTTGGGGCGCCAGTGCTTCAGGGGTGCATGTGACTTGTTTTTACCAGGAGTCTTCTTGCCTGGGCCAGATGCCTCTGGATTGGCACCTTCCTGTTCCTTCTAGGAGAAAATCTTGCTCTCTTATCCGTCTCTGAACTCAGTGGTTATGAAAGTAAGGAATTATCTATTACTCTGGTTAGATTGCTTATTGTGGTAAAATATTCATGACATGCAGCTTGTCATTTGAACTGTTTCAGTGTGGAATTTGGTGGTTTTCAGTCTGTTCACACTGCTGTGCAGCCATCACAATTTTCAGAACCTTTTCATCATCCCAAACAGAAGCTTTCAGTTCAGTTCAGTTGCTCAGTCGTGTCCGACTCTTCACGACCCCATGAACCCCAGCATGCCAGGCCTCCCTGTCCATCACCAACTCCCGGAGTTCACCCAAACCCATGTTAGTTCCCATTAAACAGTAACTTCCCATTCCTCCTCTCCTAGGCTCTGGTAACCACTAGTCTACTTTCTGTCCACGTGAACCTGAGTATTGAAAGTATTGCAAGTATTGAAGTGGAATCTTGTCAGTATTTGTCTTTTGGTTTCTCATTTAATTCGCTTAGCATAAGGCCTTCAATGGTTCATCCATGTTGTGGCATGTATCAGAATTTCCTTTTTAGGCTGAATAATCTTTCCTTATGTGGAGACATCTCGTTTGGTTTATCCATTCTTTTGCTGATGGTCATTTGGGTTGCTTCCATGTTTTGGCTGTTGCCAATAATGCTGCTATGCACATGGGCATGTAAATACCTCTTTGGGTCCTTACTTTCCGTTCTTTGGGGTTCATACCCAGAAGTGGGATTGTTGGATTCTGAATACATTTTAAGACACCATTTTCAGATCTGACCACAAGGCAGTCTTCATCTGAATATTCCCGAGTTTACTTAAGCATTCTCTAGTTATTAGGCATTTAAATTATAGGTAATTTTTACACCACAGAAACTATAAAAAAAAAAAAAAGAAACTATCAGCTTCCTTCTTATTAGTCCTCCACTTTCTCAGTGAGTGTGGGATTAGGAATATGGTCTAGTCAAGAAGCAGCTAGCTAAACTTTTTTTTGAATACCGGAAAAAATGTCTAACTGTGTTCTCAGAAATGCACCAGCAGATAAACAAGTTGTAGGAGCTCACGGAACTATTTAAGAACTGAATTTCTTGGCAGCCTTATAGTTTAACAAAAGATAATGTCTATCTTTTCTTTAATAGAAACTTGGACATAGTGACCACTTCCATTCCATGTTTGTCTGACGTCTTCATTGTAAGATGAGTAGGTTACTCAAGGATGAAATAAACAGGCCTGCATCTTCTGGTGTGATGGGCACAGCAGATTCTCATAAGAGTTGGATTAGGGGCAGGTAGAAATCACTGACAGCTTTAGTAAATGTCACAGTTTGTACTAGCCAACAGGTTTCCTTCTGATTTGCCTCTCTCCTAGCCAAATAGTCACTTTAAGTAAGTCATTTCCAGAGCAAACTGACATCTAAGTATCTCTTTAATAAGTGTCCCCTGCCCTTCTAAGATGTAACACTTTGCTTTCGTCTTTCTATGTCTACCCTCCATGAATGACTGCAGTCAATTGCACCTGTTTCTTAATGGAGTGCTGAGATGATGAACTCTGCTTGAACGCCCTGGGCACATATGCACGCACTGTCTGAGGTCTGGACCTGCCGCCAGGGATGTGTTGTTTAGATGTTCTTCCAAGTTCAGTGTCTGGGACGTTCTTCTGTTTTCTGATGTGAAACACTCGCTAGACTGTCTCTCTGTAGTGATGGAGAAACCATCTACACAAGATAGAATATAATGTCATCCAAGTCCGAAGCTTGGAGGATCATCTTTATTCTGACCTCTTGTATATCTAGACTACCCACCTGCCTTCTCCACTTAGATGTCTGATTGGCATTTCAGACTCCTGCTTTACCTACCAAACTCAACTCTTCTCACAGTCTTCCCATTTTAGTAAAAGACGATCCCGGGCTTCCTCTTGCACAGGTCTAACGTGTGGAGGCACAGGTCTCATCAGTTCCTCTCTTCCCAGACATTGCACGTTGGTTCATCCGCACATCCCTCTGCTCTAACTTCAGAAAATGTCCTGAAGGCGACACTTATCATCTTGGTCCCCAAGTGTGGACTTGCCTCTGTTTTTGCTCTTGTCAGTCCTTCCAGCTGGAATCTCTTCCTCCCTGGTTTCTGGTCAATGGATTTGAAGCATTTATTGATTTTTTTCTTTTTCTTTTGAAAGGCATGTTTGGGGAGGAGTGAATTTAATTCCATTCTTAGATGGAGATCCTATGTAGAGATAATGGAGAAGGCAATGGCACCCGACTCCAGTACTCTTGCCTGGAAAATCCGTGGATGGAGGAGCCTGGTAGGCTGCAGTCCATGGGGTCGCTAAAAGTCAGACACAACTGAGCAACTTCACTTTCACTTTTCACTTTCATGCATTGGAGAAGGAAATGGCAACCCACTCCAGTGTTCTTGCCTGGAGAATCCCAGGGATGGGGAAGCCTGGTGGGCTGTCGTCCATGGGGTCACACAGAGTCAAACACGACTAAAGCGACTTAGCAGCAACAGCAGCAGCAGCAGCAGTGTGGAGATGATATGTTTTCTTAAGACTATAAGACTGTCTGTCCCTTTTCTTCTTAGATATTGCACATCATAAGGTGTAGGGGAGGTCAGTTAACCCAGGTTTTAGGCATTTGTTGCTGTCGCTTCTGTTTTTATTTATTTATTTTGTCCATGCCACAAGGCAATGTGGGATCTTAGTTCCCTGACCAGGGATCGAACCCACACCCTTTGCCTTAGAAGCTTACAGTCTTGACCGCTGGACTACCAGGGAAGTCTCCTGTTGCTATCACTTCTGAACCAACTAAATGTTGCTAAATGTTCATATCATACCCACCTACAATCAATAACATGAGAAAAAATTGTACACAAAATATAATAATAATTATGCTATGTATATTTCCATCTACACAGGGAGCCTTTGCTGTTTAATAGTCTTCCTTGAAGGGTCTTTTTCTCCATCTTGCCCTTTCTAATCCGTGTCTTCTCAGATCACAGTGCTGCCCTTTCTATAACTCTTTGTCCTTGTTCTGTTGTCTCTAACAGAGACAAATTTTTTCTTTGGTCAAAGAAAGAATATTTAATCCCCTGAAATGCAAGCTTTATTTAAGAGATGCTGTCCTCAGTAGAAATGTGTTTATTGCTTATAGACTTTTCATTTTACCTGCCAAGTCCTATTACTTGAAGGACTAAAAAAAAGAAAATCTTATAAAAGTACTTTTATTGATTAACACAAGGAGAAAATTAAGCTTTTAAATTAGACAAAAGGAGAACGAGGCACACTTATACACTGAACTGTAAATTAGCAGCATGAAGTGCATCCTATGGACCCATAGTATAACTTACTTCAAGTCTAAGACTGGAAGTCGTGCAGAAAATCCCCAAAATGTCTGTTGTAAGCAGCTCTAACAAGTGTTGTAATTAGTGGCAGGAAAATATGCCAGACCAAATACAGGTCCTGCTGGAACCTATGGGTATGACTTTTCTAAAATGTTAGTAAACTGTATCTCAGATATTATGTAACTAGAAATATAATCTCTGCTCACGATAGCATCTTTTAGTTTTAACAAACATTTATTCAATAATCCTGAGTTTTTAAAAAAGTTTTAAATAGAATTAATTTTAAAATCCTAGAATCTTATTTTAATGTTGAGCACCTCCATGTATCAGCTGTTGAAGAAGCTGCTGAAGATACTGTAGGACTGAGATGTGGCTGACCTAACTTGCTTACTGTGTGTAATGTGCTTACGTGTATATGTGCATACTGGTTAGTATCTTCCTGGGGCTGCTACGCTGGATGAATCTCAGGGAAACATTCTTGAGAGTTTTGCCCTCCCCGCCCATCTGAGATCAGACACCAAGACTGCTGGCATATTCCCAGCTGAGATGCTGGTGAAAGGTGACTGGAGAATTGGGGTGTGTTGGGAAAGAGTTAAAGAGCTTTTATGTGAACCTTTAAGTGCAACCGGAGGAAGGTTTTGGTCCCCTGCCTTTTTGCTGTCCCTTGTCATTTGTCTGTGTGGTTCCCCTGAAAAGTTATCTATTAATGCAGTACTTATGTGAGGAGGGTTGCTCCTAATCACCATATATTGTCTTTCCACAAGCATGAAAAAAATCTAGACTGCCAACTACCGAAAAAGCCACAGGGACTTGAATCTGGCAGCCTCCAAGTCTCTGGTACAGGGAAGATGTCATGGAATTTCCTGTTTTAATTACAAAGACCGATTGAATTCCTGGAGTGTTTTTGACCTCACCTTGGTTGATGAGTCTCCTGACTCATCCACTTTATTAAAAAAAAAACACAACTTCTTTTAAAAAAAAAAAAAAACTTTTTTTCTTTTATAGGAAAAAAGGAAAGTCAATTATTTTAAGTTTTGAAATGTATCATATCTGTGTATGAGTTAGTTGCTCAGTCATGTCGACCGTTTGCAGCCCCATGGACTGTAGCCTACCAGGCTCCTCTGTCCATGGAATTCTCCAGGGAAGAATACTGGAGGGGATAGCCATTTCTTCCTCCAGGGGATCTTCTCAACACAGGGATCAAACCTGGGTCTCCTGCATGATAGGCAAATTCTTTACTGCCTGATCCACCAAGTGTATAAAACACACATAATGACTAATAATAATAAAAATGAACACCCATATGCTCTATTCATCTGAAGAAACAGATTACCCATGCTTAAGAAAAGGCGACTAGACAGAAAGCAGTATTGCTTTCAAAATAACCACATTCCTGATTTTTGTGTTCAGTATTCCTTAGCTCTTTTCTTTCATTTTTTAAAAAGTTTTACTTTTAGCTCTGTATCCCCCAGATAATACTTTGTTTAGTTTTGCCCTTCTTGGAGAACTATATAGAAATGGAATTATGCTGAATATTTGGGGGGACTTTTTTCTTTCTCTCAGCATTTGTTTTTGAGATTCATTCAGATTGATGTGTAGTGACTGTAGTTCATGTTCTTGCCCTGCTGCAAAGGATCACATTGTGTGGATCACCACTGTGTATTTTTCCATTCTCCAGGTTTCTTTCTTTACTGGGGTTTGGAAAACAATGTGCTGTGCTGTGCTAAGTCGTTTCAGTTATGTTCAACTCTGTGCAACCCTATCCACTGTAGCTCACCAGGGTCCTCTGTCCATGGGGATTCTCCCAGCAAGAATATGGGAGTGGGTTGCCGTGCCCTCCTCCAGGGGATCTTCCCCACCCAGGGATCGAACCTGCATCTCTATAGTCTGCTGCATTGACAGGCAGGCCCTTTTCCACTGGTATCACTGGGGAAGTCCCCTGAAAAGCAGAATGGACCCCAAATTCAGCAAGTCAGCTAGCCATAGAAAGCTTCAAAGATTGACCCCTTTCTAGCCAAATTCCCAAGTGGTTTGCTTTCATTTGTGGGAACGGTGAAGGCCTCATTTTTGGAGACTTTCCAGAGAACGGACTTGCTTTGCCTTCTCCAGGGGCTGTTAGCTCTTGACCTGATTTTACTCGGTCTGGAATCACAGCCCTGTTTCTGCAGGATCTTCCCGAGGCTTTCTTCCCTGTGTCTGAGTCCTTCCCCGTGTTCACCACACTCCTTTTAAGGGCTGATCTGTTTTGGGGGTGGGGAACAGCTAGGAAACCAGATGCTCCAGCTAGAAGGAGGCTAGTCTTCAGGGCACAGGAAGGTACTGAGGCTTTCTTCTTCCTGCGCTTGGCTTCCTAAGGGCCTTCTCCTTCCTTCCGCTCCGTGCCCACCTTGTTTCTCATCAGACATTGGCAGATGTTCTGATGCACCCCTGTCTTAGTGTATCTCACAGTAGTAACCCTCCCTTGAATACTGTTTGGGAAAGGCATCGTTAATATATTTTCCATTTATTTACACTGGCTTCTTTTACCTAGATCTCAGGATTGCAGTGGAATCTTTTAGTACCTTAAGATAAGTCCATTTATCTTGAGGGAGAATGTGAACCGTTAAGGGCAAACTAATTTTCAGTTTACATTTGATTTAGAATGTATAGGCCAAATGATTTTGTGTGTATGTGTGTGTGGGTGTGTGAATGACAGTAGGGCAAAGAAGGAATTTTGTAAGTTGACAAGAAGAATACAGTCTTAGGTTTTAAGGGATATTCATTGCCCTTGGAATTATATTCTGTGAAAGTAGGAGAGTAACAGAAAGGGCCCAAACCAAAATTATCTTTTTGTAAATGTCTCCAGGCAGAGAAAGATTTTGTACGTAAAAACACTATGAAATGATTGATCTTCCTAATGATGGTAAATCAAAAATTCTACCCTCTTTCCACTCTTCCCTGCCACCATGCCTCCCTCTCTCCCTTCCTTTTTGGTAAGGGGGCAGAAGTGAAGGTGAAGAAGTCAAGGACACTGATTTATCCTTTGTTAAAAGACTTTGCTTTATGACAGGTACACGCTCTGCTGATCGGGGTATATTAGATAGATTTTGTTTGGGGCTTTGTCTAGAGTATATTTTCTTCTGTTGGTTGCTTTTCTAAATCCCCTTGACTTTGAATGTATTAAAGAGATGGAGACTGAAATGAAAACTGCATCTAATTACACCTTTTCCACCAAAATTTTAAACCTCAAAGCAGAGAAGCTCAATTCTGAATAACTGAAAATTGGGTCCAGTCCTTATTTAAAATATTTCTTATCCTGATTTAAAAAAAAATTTTTTTTCAGTTCTTCCTGCTGCTCAGATTTTCTTACCCATAAGTATTTTATTGTGAGTAAAATTTCCAGCCAACTGGCTCCTCTTCCTTCAAACACCAGACCTTAACCATTTTGCCCTGTTTTGTGCTCTGTCCTAAGCAGAGGCCAGAGGTGACGGGACGTGATCACGAGCAGCTGTTATTGTCCATGCGGTGAAGCGAGCTTGGCTTGCTCTCAGCTTCCCATCTCTTTTCACACTGATGGGCTGTCAGGAGACCCATCCTGCTGCCACCTCCCTTTCGCCCTGTGTAGTGGCTGTCCTGACTGCTGCATGCAGGAAAGCGAGATAACAGATGGGGGTGAATATTGCAGCCTCAGAATGGATGAGTTAGGAGTGGAGGCATGGCTGACCTCTTGGGGCTGTCAAACATCTATTTCTGGGGCTCTTACGCTTCCCTCTGGACACAGGAGGACTGAGGTCCCTGGGAAGGGAGTACCTGCTGTTCTCAGTTCCCTGTAAAACCTTTGGAAATTTGTAACTACTTGTTTGTTTCTCCAATCTGTGTGTGAATCCTCTTTGACTCAGACATGAACAGAACTTTAAAAATTCTCTAATAGCCTTATCTCAGGGGCATCAGCTATTCCTTATATACACAAGACTGGCTGTGTGTGCATACTTCTCAAGGATGGGCTTGTTATGCTCTGTTGTTATATGGTGGATGTGGTGTGATGTTCCATGATGCTATATTACACTTACTCCCTTGCCATTTGTGTGTGTTTGAAATTTCCCCCAGTAAAGCTTTTGTGAAAATGCAGCACTGCATATGTATTTGATTGGTCTTCAGACAAACCCAAAAGAATGGAGTGGCTCAGGGAAACATTGCCGTTGTCTCAAATGGTACTATCAATATTAATAGTGACCCGGTGGTGTGTCTTCATATGTTCGTTCATTCACTTATATTTATGGTACCTGACAATGTTCTAGGCACTGGGGACAAGCTAGAGGGAAGCCCCTATTTCTGTGAATCTTATAACCATTAGGTCCAGGGGAGAAGGTCTGTAGATAAGTAAGTAGGTAACAAGGTGGTTTAAGGCGGTGCAAGGTGCTGAGGAAAACAGAACCAAGTACTGTGAGACAGTGGAGGTGATTTGGTGCAGACAGCTAACGTGAAAGTTAAAGAAGGCTTCCCCAAGAAGGGGAGCGGGGTCATGGGGAGGGAGGGGTCCCCAGGCAGGGGGAGCTTCTGAGCAGGTGTCCTGGATGCCAATTCTCTGGGGGAGGTGCCTCTCATTTTTAGGAAGGCGGCCCCAGAGAACGTGCAGTCCAGCCAGTTCATCCAACATATGACATACGTACCTCCCGACACCCAGAGTCTGAAATTAGCCTCCTGCCCAGTACCTGCTGCTTTAAGAGCTACCGAGTGAGCCAGTAAATAAGCCAGTAAACATATCCATATTAAAAGGGCTTTCAAATTAGTGGTTAACCAAAACAGTCACTTTTCTACAGTAGTAAAATAAACATACCCAGTTATTTGCATAAAAATGGGCTTCCTTTCAAGTATGACCATCATAAATGGCCTTGTGGGACACCAGCCTACTTTCTGAACGTGGTTCTGAGGTTATCTTTTAATGCCTGTGTGTATGTGTTTGGTAAACACATGTTCCGTCCTGTGCAGCAGGCGCTGTAGAGACTGGAAGGACAGAGCCAGGACAATCGTGACCCAGCCTCTGCCTGGGGGGCACCAAGAGTGGGAAGAGGCAGGGGTCTGTGACCAGCCCAGGTACTTATCATGTGCCAGGCGCAGGGTCAGTGGTCATGAGCAGAGCAGACCTGGGCACAGCCCTAGTGCAGCTCAGCTTCAAGTGGATGAGACAGACAATAAATCACGATGCTGGCAAAGTACAATGGATGCCACGAAGAAAACTGATGGAGAATTCCAGATGGGATGGTCAGGGAAAGGCTCTCTGGGGAGGTGACGGTCACACCTAGTGTGAAAAAAGAATCAAGGGAAAGGACGTTCCTGGCAGAGAGAGGGGCGTGGGTGATGGCTCTGAGTCAGAGAAGAGTTTTATGAGTTCACGGTGGGTAGAAAGGAGGAGACGAAAGATGGAAAGGTGAACAGAGGCCAGATCCTATCGATGACATTAAAGAACTCATTGACATTATTCCAAGTGCAATTGGAAGTTATTGCAGGTGTTAAACAAGGAGAATGGTAGGAAATTTGTTTTCAGCATACCATTTTAGTTACAAGGTTAGATGTAGGGTTAGAGGGATTCACCAAAATATCCTAATCCTAGTTTTTGCCTGGTCTTTATCCTAGCCACGCCGCTTACTTAGCTGTGTAGGCTGTTTGCTCATCTGAGAAATGGAGGTAATACAGTCCAACTCCTCTTGTGGTGAGGATTGAGTGAATAGATAAGGTGTCAAGGCCTTGTGCAATGACCAGGATATGCTCAATAACATCACTGCCCTCCTTGTTCTCCCTCCTTCCCATGGAGTAAAATCCAGGAGCAAAGTATTTTGGGGTCAGTCTCTGCTGGCCTTGGGGCCAGCATCACTGAACCCAGTGGTAGCTCCATGAGGTGCTGGCCACCATGTCCCGCTGTGGGGCTGAGCACCGAAGAATGGATGCTTCTGAACTGTGGTGCTGGAGAAGACTCTCGAGAGTCCCTTGGACTGCAAGGAGATCAAACCAGTCCATCCTAAAGGAGATCAGTCCTGAATATTCATTGGAAGGACTGATACTGAAGCTGAAGCGCCAGTACTTTGGCCACCTGATGCGAACAGCTGACTCATTTGAAAAGACCCTGATGCTGGGAAAAATTGAAGGCAGGAGGAGAAGGGGGCGACAGAGGATGAGATGGTTGGATAGCGTCAGTGATTCAATGGACATGAGTTTGGGCAAACTTTGGGAGACAGTGAAGAATGGGGAAGCCTGGCATGCTGCAGTCCATGGGGTCACAAAGAGTCAGACACGACTTAGTGATTGAACAACAAGTTCAGGGTTGATCTGGCCCATTCAAGAACTGGATTAATAATGGAGGCTTTATCAGTGGCTTGTTCCAATTAAGATAATTAGTTTAGTCTCACAGAGTTTCTCCTTTTTTCTTGATGCCCTTTGAAGGAAAGAACCAAGTTGCAAATGGAGCACCACCGTTGCCCTTTCACTGATAATTCTGAGTTCTCTTAGGAGGATCTACAAACCTTCATGCTTCTTGTTCATGTCTGAGACTCTGATTTAGACAAAAGACATGTTCTTCACTTGATTTTCTTGGACATTCTTGTTGTTTTGAATCTCTAAATATCTTCTGTAAATAATCACTTTCTTATACACTCTTGAGGGAGCATTTAATTCTCATGGATTCCATAATAGTGTTCATTGGGTTTATGTTACAAGTTTGCCTCGTGGGTGCAAGGTTTATTTGTTTTTAATGATGTAAATAAAACATGTGAAGAAAATGCTGTTCAGTGGTGTGGGGGTAATAAATATGACCCAGGAGAGTAGCAGCTGCCCTTGAGGTGCCTATAGTGTTAGGAATCCTGAACCTTCATGAATCAGCATTAGACTTAACGCGTAGTCAGTTATGCCCTGGGATGGATAGGCATTGTAAGGAGGTTTACACATGCAATGCTGGTTAGATGGTGTTATTTTTGTTGTTATTTTGTTTTTGTTATGTTTTTGAGGGGGTTTGTTTATTTTCGGCTTAGCTTAAAAAAATCTTTTTGAGTAAAAACTTTTATTAGAGCCATTTGAGGTTCACAGCAAAATTCAGAGGAAAGTAGAGATTTCCTGTGTGCCCCCTGCCTCCACTCATACATAACCTTTTCCATCATCAACGTTGTGCGCTACGGTGGTACATTTGTTACAGCCGATGAACCTACACTGACACGTCATAGTTGCCCAAAGTCTGTGGTTTCCATCAGGAAGGGTCCACTGTTGGTATTGTACATTCTGTGGGCTTGGGCAAATGTATAATGAGATGTATCCATCATTAGATCACACAGAATATTTTCGTTGCCCTAAAAATCCTCTGTACTCTGCCTGTTCATCTCTTCCTACCCTCCCAAACCCAGGCAACCACCCATCTTTTTACCGTGTCCGTAGTTTTGCCTTTTCCAGAATGTCATGCAGTTGAAATTACACAGTATGTAGCCTTTTCACACTGGCTTCTTTCACTTAGTAATATGCATTTATGTTTCCTCCATGTCTCTTCCTGGCTTGATAGCTCATTTCTTTTTAGTGCTGAGGTTAGATGTAATTTAATATCGACCCATGCATCCTGCCTTGAATGTTTTTAGATATACCTGGGCTCTGGAATCAAACTGTTCCTAGTGGGCTGTCCACAGTGGAGGCTGAATTGTCATTTTCCTGCCGTCATGATTCAACTCAGTGTGACCTTGAAACTTAATGGTTCTGCATAGACCTCTTTCAGCACATGTGGGCTGCTGAGTCAGGGATGTCTTGGTCCCACAGCCCTCAAGGAGGGGGGTCCTACAGGCTCGCAAAGTCCACAAGCATCTGGCGTCAGCAGTGCAGCTGTTGCTATGGCAGATGGAAGGAAGGAGATTATGTAAAATAAATGGCTAAATAGGTAAAATAAATGGCTGGAGGTGGGAGAATTCCATCACTGGAAAGTGGTAGTGGCAAGAATAGAACCGCGGCATCTGGTTTCTGCCTCCCTGCTCTTAGCTACCATGCTCGACTGGCTCTCAGAAAAGGCTGTTACCTGTCTCTACTGCTCAGCCTACAGCTCTGCTTTCATGAGACTGTGGCATGGAGCGTGATGTTTGGTTCTGACTCCCTAATGTAGGAAATGTAAATATTGTTCATGCAGTTATAAGCTTGATATCATAAGTATATGCTGTGCTATGCTTAGTCGCTCAGTCGTGTCTGACTCTTTGTGACCCCTTGGCTGTAGCCTGCCAGGCTCTTCTGTCCATGGGGATTCTCCAGGCAAGAATCCCGGAGTGGGTTGTCATGCCCTCCTCCAGGAAGTATTTGCTATCTAGGTACAAATTCTCACATAAGTGGAAAATTAATCCTGAAAGACAAGTAAAACTGATAAGATGTATGCTTCTTCCAGACAGCATGTTAATTGAGGTCCTGTCTAGTAGTAGCAGCTGAGAACTAGCCCGAGAATGGCCTCACAGAGGGGCCTGATTCTTGATTTAAAATCAAGAATTGGTGCTTACTGCTGCTTTTTTTTTTTTTTTTTTTTAAGCTTCTCTGCATGGTCCTTTTGAAGACACAGCAAGAAAGTTGCACAAGAGCCATGTTTTCTCTGCTCAACTTTGTTTTGGTTAATCTAGTGTGAGTTCTTGCCAGGCTCCCTGTGCTGGGAGTTGCATCCATGGTGATGAGAAGCTGGAGCTCTGTGCAGTGGCTCAGAGAACTCTCCACAGAGACAGCCAGGGGCTTCTCAGAGGCCTGTCACCCACAGCAGTAGCTGGCTGTGTCTCGTTAGTCAGGGGGAATAATTCAGGCATTTTCCTTGACAAATACCAGAAGAAAAAAGGCAGGAAGGCTATTATCAGTGGATAGTAATTCCATCAAATAATGCCCTGTAACTTGCTAAACTTTCCATTTGCTTTGTGTATCCATTTTAATTCTGGAAACACACACACACACGCATGCACACACACACACACACACGAACACACATACACACGCATATTGAATGAACATCATTAGGTTGAGTTAATAGTTCCTGTGGATATGCTCATGTATTCCCCTCAAGTTTTGCATTTTATTGTAGCAATCTGTTTGAATTAACCAGTTCATTAATGTTTTTGCCATATGCATTCTTCTTGTGGTGGGTGTCAAGGGCTCTTCAAAATGTATATGTAACCCCATCTGCTTTTTGGGCTTCCCTGGTGGCTCAGACAGTAAAGCGTCTGCCTGCAGTGCGGGAGACCTGGGTTCAATCCCTGGGTCGGGAAGATCCCCTGGAGAAGGGAATGGCAACCCACTCCAGTACTCTTGCCTGGAAAATTCCATGGGTGGAGGAGCCTGGTAGGCTACAGTCCATGGGATCACAAAGAGTCAGACATGACTGAGCAACTTCACTGGATCTGCTTTTTATAACTCATAGAAGTGCTTGCTATATAGTTTTGAATATCTATGAATGTGTTCATATGTTGGTATACAAGTATATGAACTTATCTTCAAACTATACTTAATAAATCATGGTGGATGATAAACCTTTATAGCCACTTATCAAACACAGTCCAACCCTGTGTCCAGTCTCTTTCTGTGGACAAACTACTGAGCTCGCACAATGCTGTGGGCCTCGAGCAGGCTGTGTGCTCCAGTACTTTTTTGCACTCAGGGTTCTTCCTGTTGAAGGGCCATTTCTTTACCCTGTCAGCTGGGTGACTCTCTTCGCCTCCTAGATACGGGTGCAGGGGTTTCCTTCTCTGAGAAACTTCCCTTCTTCCCCAGGTGATCTTTCCCTCTGGGGCTGCTGTGCACATCACATTGTATCATGATTGTGTGTATAAGTTGCATTTATTGATGGCTGAAAGGCAGCATGTCTAATTTGTTTCTCAACAAAGCGCACAGTATATGTTAAATATTTGTGGACTTGAATATAACTCTTTGTTTCTGTCTGTGCTCCATCCCAGGCATCCCAGTCTACTGGATATTAGTTCTTTATGAATGTATCTGTCTCTCTCACAAGGTGTTGAGGTCAGAGACTATGCCTCATTCCTCTCTTATCCCTTAAAGCACCTATGATGTTCAGTGTAGTGATCGGTACTCAGTAAATGCTTGCCGGTTTAACAGGGTTACTTGGACTCTGATGTTTAGTTCTCCAAGTGGAAGGTGAAAATCAAGGGCTTTATAAAGTATACGTCGTTAGAGTAGTCTCTAAGAGTAAAGTATCATTTAATTCTGTATCTTTCCGATGTAGGTTGGCAATTTCCAACAATTAATCAAAACATTTTTTAGCACATGGAAGAGAATTTTCTGTTTCTGAAGAAAGCACTCATCATTCGTGTTTCTTGCAGTGCTCACTGGAGTTAGGGCTTGTGGATATTGGAGTTTGGGGGCATCTGACTTCTAAGTAGCTCACTCTGTAGTTGATGGGCTGTAAATACTGGACAAAAGACTCCTTGCCCCAAGCATCCTCTTTTGGTGTAAGGTGTGAAGAGAGAATGACAGCTACATAGGATTGTTGTCATTGTAACATGCTATTTATACTGCCTTATTTATTTCACTCTCTTGTTAAACTCTTATATAGCCTACTAAATTCAGTACCTACTCCTCATTTCAAGACCTGGCCAGATACAGGTCCAGCTTATCTTTACAGTCCCATATCCGTGTGTGTGTGTGTGTGTGTGTGTCTTGTGTCTTGTGTCTTCAAACTGAACCTGCATTTCTGAGTCTAGCTAACTTCTGAGGCTCTTGAGTACTTGATCCTAGCTAACATCCCATTGAACTTCTCTGTGAAAAATGCTCATCTAGAGAAATAATTCTATTTAAATAAGACATAGGAAATGGTCTCCATTTTCTGACAGTCCTTGACACCTTCCCCAAACTTGGGAATTGTGAGATTGTGGTGATGATGAAAGAAAGGCTTCACATCTAGATTATGTTTAAGCCACAAGTGTACAAACTTCTGAGTTCTTCCTGTGAGTTCAGTACTGCATAACTGGGTGGGCTTGGGGTCTGAGATATCATGCAAGTAGTATGTGGCACGGCCTCTGCTTTTAAGAGTTTAAGTCTTAAGGATGCACAAGACTCGAATTCAGACAGGATCACTGAAGGTGATAGGACTTTATGTGTGGCCGTGATGTTAGGCTCTTTTGTTGACCGTAGGAATCCTCAGCTATCAGAGCTGGTGAAGCCCATGGTCTCAAACAATTGGTGAGGAATTGAGAGTGGAGCCTGGAGCTGGGTTTTGGAGAGGGGCTATTTGCTCAGGCAGAAGGGAGAGACCAAGTGAGTGAAAGGCATGAAAGTTATAAGAGTTGTGGGGGGAGTGCATGAAGTGTGGGTGACCTTGAAGAGACCCATCAGCTTTTTTGTCCTGAGAGAGGAAAGAACCTTCGGTGTTTACAAAGTAGAGTTAGCGTCAATCAGCGTAGAACCACGCATTCTTATTTTCTCTCTCAGCCTGTGTCTGCAGGTCAGTGAGTTCTCTTTGACGGGGTGTTCTTTGTAGTTCATTGGATGTTTGCTTAGCCAGGAATATTGCATCTTTCTCTAAAGGAACCACGTAGGTACCAGCAATCACCTGGACCTAACTGAGAATTAGAAGGAACTCTTTGTTAAGACTTTATTGATATAACCAACAAAGGCTGTAACTTAAAAATATATACTTTTAATATTGATTATGTTCATGATGGATGTTTATATTCATCTTTTTTCATAGATACATGAGAGAAAACTTTTATCTTTACATTGCAATGTCACATTAGTTTTTCCTTTTTTTCCCCTCAAAGGATAACCTGCTGTATTTGGTTATAGTATCAGTGTTACTCATGTTGGAAGATTTTTTCTTCACAATTACCAGAAAATGATACAGAGCCTCCGGAAATGGGGCAGTAAACTGTGGTTCTGGATTAGGATGCTTAGTTTCTTATCAGCTAATTCAAACCTCAAGAAATGTTTATCAGTGAATGAAGTACAGTTGTGATAAACCAAATGACTTACTTTTCCTTCTGCAGCCAGGATCCTTGATCTAAACTAAAGGATGAGTAATTTGGGTGGTGGCAGTTTCACTTAGTGACCTGCCTTTTCCCCTTGCATCCTGGTCTCCATTTTTTATTATTAATATTTGATATTTATTTATTTGTTTTGGCTGCGCCAGGTCTTGGCTGTGGCATGTGGGGTCTAGTTCCCTGACCTGAGATCAAAGCCAGGCCATATGCATTGGGAGTGCAGAGTGTTAGCCACTGGCCACCCGGGAAGTCCCTCCATTTATTCGTAACAAACCATCCTTAGAAACATAAAGGAAGGTAGCTGAATTATACTGGCATTCCCATATCATGTGCTTTCTTTCTAAGACAAAGAGATACACTTACAAAGTACTTAAAATGCTGAAATAGGATTGGTTTCCTAATAGGAATAAAGAGAACTGTGTTGAAATGTCAATAAGGAAAGGATCGCTCTATTATTGGATGCCAAAGGAGGTCAGCGTACTACTGGCTAAAAACCAGCACTTACTCTTTGCTGCTGGTGATGATTATTATACAGTCGTGAAGCACAGGAGAACCCTGGGGAAATCCCTGGGATTTCTGTGAGCATGTTCCACCCCCATTAGATTCCTTGGTTCATTGTAGCCTTAACGTGAAACATATATTTTACTAATTTGTCCCATGCTGTTTCATATGGTTGGTTTATTGTAGGCCAAGTCAAGCGGCTTTTCTTTACCCCGCTAAATAAAGCCATGATTTAAATGGCTTTTAAAAAATTAAGCAGGCAATATAAGAGAGGGCTTTATCAAAAGTACTGTGAGTGAGGTTTTTATTATTATTATTATTATTATTGTTCTACCTGTTCAGAACAGATGCCTTTTAGAGCAGTTGTTCCACTTAAAGAAATTTTCTTGGAAGAAACCTGAAGTTTTATGTACAGAGCAGAGACCCATGGCTCTCTTATATTTAAAAACATGCATGCATTGTTATAACAACATCCATGAATGTTTGTCTTGTTTAAAAGGATAGATGCACAGAATATTGAAACTTCTTAATAGCAGCTTGAGATACCAGTTTTTCTAGGTAGTTTCCCTCTGAAACCTGAAGACAAAAATCACATTCCTCTTGTCGCTGCCTGCGGTCATGATATAAGGATTCATTTCTTTTTAGCTAATTCATGGAATTTCAAGAAGATAATTCTTTACCTTCATCATTATAAGAAAGGTCATGATTTTCTTTCCGTAGATTTAAAGGTTAGGGTTATCTACCTAATTGTGGAATCCATGGAGTTTCTCTTCTTGATATTGAGCTCTGGGTTTTATTTGGGGGCCTCATAGTTCTGGGACAGATATTGAACACAGTTCAGTTCAGTTCAGTTGCTCACTTGTTTGACTCTGCAACCCCATGGATTGCAGCAGGCCAGGCCTCCTTGTCCATTGCCAACTCCTGGAGTTTACTGAAACTCGTGTCCATTGAGTCGGGGATGCCATTCAACCATCTCATCCTCTGTCATCACCTTCTCCTCCTGCCTTCAATCTTTCCCAGCATCAGGGTCTTTTCTAATGAGTTAGCTCTTCTCATCAGATGGCCAAAGTATTAGAGTTTCAGCTTCAGCATCAGTCCTTCCAATGAACACCCAGGACTGATCTCCTTTAGGATGTACTGGTTGGATCTCCTTGCAGTCCAAGGGACTCTCAAGAGTCTTCTCCAACACCACAGTTCTAAAGCATCAATTCTTTGGCACTCACCTTTATAGTCCAACTCTCACATCCATACACAACTACTGGAAAAACCATAGTTTTGACTAGACAGACCTTTGTTGGCAAAGTAATGTCTGTGCTTTTTAATATGCTGTCTAGGTTGGTCATAACTTTTCTTCCAATGGGGCAGGCATCTTTTAATTTCATGGCTGCAGTCACCATCTAGAGTGATTTTGGAGCCCCCCCCCCCAAATAATGGCTGTCACTGTTGCCACTGTTTCCCCATCTATTTGCCATGAAGTGATGGGACCAGATGCTATGATCTTAGTTTTCTGAATGTTGAGTTTTAACCCAACTTTTTCACTCTTCTGTTTCACTTTCATCAAGAGGCTTTTTAGTTCTTCTTTGCTTTCTGCCTTAAGATTGATGTCATCTGCATTTCTGAGGTTATTTATGTTTCTGCCAGCAATCTTGGTTGCAGTTGAACACAATGATGGAGAAAGGGCAATGTGCTGTTCATGCCTATACCTTTTATTTATTTATTTATTTTTCCTAAGCTTTTTTTTTTTTAATTTTAAAATCTTTAATTCTTTTTTTTTAAAGGTATTTTACAGAAATTTATTAGTTTAATGGTCATAATTGCACACTAACATATGAGTAATGGTTTATTGTTATTTCTTTTTTTTATTTTTAGTTTTTTATTTTTTAAATTTTAATATCTTTAATTCTTACATGCGTTCCCAAACATGAACCCCCCTCCCACCTCCCTCCCCATAACATCTCTCTGGGTCATCCCCATGCACCAGCCCCAAGCATGCCGTATCCCATGCCTATACCTTTTAGTTCCCATGCTCTCTGCCCAGGAAAATCCTTTTTTTTTTTAAAAAAATTCTCATGGTTCTATTCTCTATGAAGAAAGATTAAAGCCACAGGAAAACCCCCCATTTCTTTTTAACAATCATTTTGTTAATGGAGATGGTATTGGAGACTGGTTAAGAATAACTACATCCAGAAGGCCAAGCCCCTGTGATAGAATTACATACCATATAAATCATAGTTCAGCTCCTTAACTTTGTATACAATCAAAACATTTACCGAAGTTAGTCTAATGGTGTGTTAGTTTGAAAATTATTTCCTTTTCAGAGATTTTACTGGATGCAGAGGGTTTTTTTTAATGCAAAATTAAATGATAAAAAAATTCATGTGTGGTTGATGATAAGGATTCAATTTGCTTTTAAATTTATACTCAGGGTTGAAATATGTGAAAATTGTCATCTAAACAATGCTTTCTAAGTGGGGGAGAAATCCCATATTGATTATTTTTCAAAGGATATATATGTATATGTCAATTTTTAAAAAATTCAAATATGAAAATTGATTTTGAAGTATTTAACCACAAGAAATATGATTGCAGCATGTTTCTTTCTTTTTTTTCTGATGCTCTTTTTGTTGGCTATTTTATAATCATTAAAAATACTGAATGACTGGATAGATTCTATTAAGCCAAGGAAGAAACTTATTATGCCCACACTGTGTTTTTGAGCAAATATAAGAGTTTATTGCTTCAGGCAGTGGAGTAAATTTGGCTCTGATCTTTGTGAAGTAGAGCATATATTATTAGATCATGTAATCAAGATGCTGAGTTTGCCTTGTTTTTTTTTTTCTTTCATTACTTCCTTCTGATGTATCGCTGCTGTGTGGACAACCCTCTCTACTTCTGCTGCTGAAATTTTTTGTTTCCATCTTTCAGGAAACCTCCTAAGGTAAGCACCTACACAGAATTTGGTATGCATGCTGGCCAAGTGTGCCAAAATTTCGAATTTCATCTATCACAGTGACCCCTCTGAAACACCTCTGCTTTTGAGAAGACAGCTCAGCATTCTAATGTAAAACTTAAACCATGAACAGTTAATGTTGGTAATGTTGGTCCTCTACATCTTATAAAGCACTTTCGTATGTTATTTCATCCTTGGAACTAATGCATGGGTTTTCAGAACAAACCTATCTGGCTATTGTTTATATTTTGTTGATGATGACATGAGGCCCAGAGAGAGGAAATAACATGATAATAACAATAATTCACAGATAGGGTAATGGAGAGTGAAAGTGAAAGTTGCTCAGTCGTGTCCGACTCTTTAGTCCATGGACTTCTCCAGGCCAGAATACTGGAGTGGGTAGCCTTTCCCTTCTCCAGCGGATCTTCCCGACCCAGGAATCGAACCGGGCTCTCCTGCATTGCAGGCGGATTCTTTATCAACTGAGCTATGAAGGAAGCCTTCATAGGGTAATGCAAAACTATATAATATCACCACCTAGAAAATGGGGAGACAAAAATGGTAACATCATGGTAGGTTGGTAACTGTGTTATTGACTGGACAAACTATCTTTTCTGTGTCCTAGTAATCATTGATATCATCAGAAAAATTCTCCAAACTTTTAGAGTTTCAGATGTCTGCCAACTTTATGTGCCCCTTTGGAGTTTCTAGCCAATTGCAAAGTCCGCTAATTAGAACTAGCCCCCATGCTTCAGCCAGTCTTTGTTGGCATGTGTGCCAGTGAGAAGCCTAAGAATTAAAGAGTAGGTAGAAAAAGAAGACGATGAGAAGCACGACATCAGCTGAATGATCAACTCTTGAATGAGTGAAGGCTGATTTCTGTTACTGGTGAGTATTTTATTGGTTATCCAAGGGACACTTAGTACCAAAAGGAAGGACAAATGCAACCAGCCTCTGACCAGTGATGCTGGTTTGGTTTTTGAGATGGGATCAAGTCAGGCTACACCCACATATATTATATGGTCAGAATCTAAGACACGTTGGGTAAAGGGAAGAAACCCAGGATAGATTAGACTTACTCATCTCTGGGATTGGCTTCCCTGGTGGCTCAGAGGTTAAAGCGTCTGCCTCTAATACGGGAGACCTGGGTTCGATCCCTGGGTTGGGAAGATCCCCTGGAGAAGGAAATGGCAATCCACTCCAGTATTCTTGCCTGGAGAATCCCATGGATGGAGAAGCCTAGTAGGTTACCGTCCACAGGGTCGCAAAGAGTTGGACACGACAGAGCGACTTCACCTTCACCTTATCTCTGGGATTATGAAGGAAAATCTAGCTTAGCTTTTGGAGTATTGAGACCTCCCTAAAATGCTAAATGTTATCCTTTATATTTATTGATGGTAGTATGGCAATTGTCCTTGGCCTTAAGAATTCCAGCTCCAGTAAGGAAGCCGTGCATTGAACAAATAATATGAAATCTTTTAAGAAAGAGGCAATGTATGATGTTTAGAAATATAAGCACTCGCCTCCTGGCCAAATCTGAGGAATTAGATTATTCCTGAGCAATCATTGACGTGGTGGATGTGATCACTCCTTTCCGAGTCTTTTGCGACCCCTTGGACTATAGCCCTCCAGGCTTCTCTGTTATGGGATTTCCCAGGCAAGAATGCTGAAGTGGATTGCCATTTCCTACTCCGGGGGATTTTTCCAACCCAGGGATTGAACCCGCATCTCTTGCATTGACAGGCATCTCTTGCACTGACAGGCGGGTACTTTACCACGCCACCTGGGAAGCCCCTATTGATGTGCAAAAGTGTAACCAAAAATGTCTCTGCTACTCAGAAAGATGTGAGCTCCCCTTAAGTAGCTCTTTCTTCCCTTGCCTTTGGTTCCTAAAGGTTTCAGAACAGACAGCCAACCTTGTGATGTATTTAATTCTCTCCTTACAGAAAAAGGCACTAAAATCCTGAGCAGTTCCACATAGGGTTGCTTAATGAAGGAGAAGCAGTGAAATGAAAAAGAGGCACAAAACCACATTTAAAAAAAATCACTAATTGCTTTATATGCAGAAATGTTCTGGTTACTTTCTGCTGCTGCTGCTAAGTCGCTTTAGTCGTGTCTGACTCTGGGTGACCCCAGAGATGGCAGCCCACCAGGCTCCCCTGTCCCTGGAATTCTCCAGGCAAGAACACTGGAGTGGGTTGCCATTTCCTTCTTCAGTGCAGGAAAGTGAAAAGTGAAAGTGCAGTCGCTCTGTTGTGTTCAACTCTTGGCCACCCCATGGACTGCAGCCCCCCAGGCTCCTCCGTCCATGGGATTTTCCAGGCAGGAGTGCCAGAGTGGGGTGCCATCGCCTTCTACCTGATATATGATAGTTTCGTGCTTTCACTAAGTGTTCTAGTAATAGTTCCTGTGAAGTGTCATGAAATTTCCAAGATTAAATGAATGGCATTAAATGTAAATATATATATACATGCAAGCACACACACATACACATATGTGCCTGTGTGTGTGTGTGCACGCATGCACATGTCATAAGGCACATCTAGAAAGTATGAAGATCATCTTAAATTCAAATAAACGACATGGCAAACTGACATTTTTTAAAAAGACACTATGATAGATAAGGTCTTTTCATGCAGAAACTGTGAATATTGAAAGCAAATGGGAAACATAGTTTTAATGATGACTATATAAGCATGAACTTTTACTTATTTCAGACAATGAGATTTTGACATGCATAATTAGTAAAAGCATCAAAGAAGACAAGTTGGTTTCATTTAACAAATATTCTGGGCAGGGGCCAAGTGCTGCGTGAACCAGACCAGATCCTAGCATTCTAATGGGGTTGGAGAACATGTGCATAGTGTAACGTAAAAGCAAGAGGAAACTATCTGTCAGACACATAGGATGGAAAGTCCTGTTCTGACTTCTGCAGAACTGACAGCTAAGACCGGGCAAAATATTAACAACCTATACTTGAACCTGTACATGGCATCCACACAATGACTGTTGAATGAATGAAGGAAAAAAAAGAAAGACCTGTTGTACCAGAAGGATACTTCACCAGTTTAGTAGAAAGAAGGTTCAAGTTTAGCTAAATTATGTGTTCCCTTTACTGATGGACAGAACCACTTTGCTAAAGACTAAGCCAGAGAATAGGTGGGGAAACAATGGAAACAGTGACAGATTTTATTTTGGGGGGCTCCAAAATCACTGCAGATGGTGGCTGCAGCCATGAAATTAAAAGACGCTTGCTCCTTGGGAAAAAAGTTATGACCAACTTAGACATCATATTAAAAAGCAGAGACATTGCTTTGCCAACAAAGGTCTGTCTAGTCAAAGCTATGGTTTTTTCCTGTAGTCCTGTATGGATGTGAGAGTTAGACTATAAAGAAAGCTGAGTGCCAAAGAATTGATGCTTTAGAACTGTGGTGTTGGAGACTCTTGAGAGTCCCTTGGACAGCAAGGAGATCCCACCAGTCCATCCTGAAGGAGATCAATCCTGAATATTCAT
The DNA here is from genome assembly GCF_042477335.2 of Ovis canadensis. NCBI lineage: Eukaryota > Metazoa > Chordata > Mammalia > Artiodactyla > Bovidae > Ovis > Ovis canadensis. Next base: position 54,125,578 of record NC_091264.1, read on the forward strand.
TGGAAGGACTGATGCAGAAGCTGAAACTCCAATACTTTGGCCACCTGATGCGAAGAACTGACTCATTAGTAAAGACCCCGATGCTGGGAAAGATTGAAGAGAGGAGGAGAAGCGGGTGACAGAGGATGAGATGGTTGGATGGCATCACTGACTCAATGGGCATAAGTTTGAGTAAACTCCGGGAGTTGGCAATGGACAGGGAGGCCTGGCGTGCTGCAGTCCATGGGGTCGCACAGTCGGACAAGACTGAACGACTGAACTGAACTGAGCCAGAGGAAACACTCTGTCCTAGTTCCGTTCTCAAGAAGACCCAAATGCCCAGCTGGGTTGTAATCCTGATCCTCTTCTGTGGCCTGTCCCCAGAGAGAAAGTGCCCATTGGACCTTACAAATCTCACCAGCAAGTTGGATTTTCTTGTCATTACATTAATTTGTGTCTTCCTGAGTAATATCTGCCTTTTCCTGTAGTCTGTGTTCAGACGATTATTGAAATCATGCCTAATGATGATAGTAAATAATAATCACTTCCCTATTGTATTTTCTGTTTGTATTATGTGTGAGGATTTTGCACGTTTTACTTAAAAATATTCTAAGGTAGAGGTGTGATTAGGAGAAAGGGGGAGCTGTCTCTCGGAATATTTGGTTGAGTTATCACTGTTCCTACCCAACTGCTATACCGGAAAGAAGTCTCACAGTCTTCTTATCTATCTTTGGAACTGTACTCTTAGAATGCTATGCTATTTTCATTGTTTCTATTAATGGTAGCTGTCTTTAATTCAGCACTTAGAATATGCCAGATCCACTTTAAATCCAAATTAAAATTTAATGCAAACTTGGATGCCTTCAGAGAAATAGGGGCAAAATCAGTGGTTGCCAGGAGGAGTGAGAGGAGAGGAGAGATGAATAAATAGGTTAAGTACAGGATTTTTAGAGCAGTGAAACTGTTCTGTATACTGCTATAAAGGTAGATATATGCCATTATGTGTTTATCAAAACTCATGGGACTGTATAGCTCAAAAGAAGGAACCTTGATGTGTGGAGCTTAGTTGTTAATAATGTATTGATATTGGTTTATTGATTATAATAAATATAGCATAACTAATACAAGTTATTAGTAATGACAGAAACTGCTGAGGGGGTGTTTGCGAAGAGGGGGTATATGGCAACTTTGCACTAGCTGATCATTTTCTGTAAACCTAAAACTGCTTTAAAAAATAAAGTGTTATTTATGAAAAAATAGATGTACGGTATTCACAGAATAAAATAGAAAAAACTATGTGGAAAGCATTTGACAAAGTTCAACTCTTGTTTATGTTATAAACTTGCAGCAGGTTGTAGTAGATAGAAACCTCCTCAAGGTGATAATGGGCATGTATTAAACATATACAGCTGTCATCATATTTAATAGTAAAAGACTGAACACTTTCCATCCAAGATGCAAAATAGGTGAGGATTTAGCCACTTCTCTTCAGCATTGACTGGACTTCTTAGCCAGTGTAATTAGGCAAGAAAGAGAAAAGAAATTCAGATCAGAATGGAGGAAGCAAAAGCATCTTTATTTGTAGACAGTAAGGTCATGTATTTGATAAACATTAAAGAATCTCTGAATAAGCTTCTAGAACTTACAAGTGGCAGGGTGGCAGGAAAAGGGTCAAAATACAGATTGTACCTCTTTAAAATAGCATGAGCAATTAGAAAATAAAAATGAACAGCAACCCAATAATTTACAGTAGCTTCAGAAACATTAGATATTTAGGGATATACTTAGTTGAAAATGAACAATACCTTTTTATTAGCATCTCAGATATAGTTGGCCATTGGATTGCAGGCAGATGTGCCAAGAGATGGAGAAAATATCAACTGTATTCAGAGAATGACATCGCGTAGAGTTGGACTGCTGGTCCCTGGAAGGGAATCCTGGGTGACACACCTAGAAGGAGGTTGAGGAGCTTCGCTGACGGTTCACTGGTTAGGACTCTGAGCTTTCACTGCCAAGGGCATGATTTCGATCCCTGGTCAGGGAATTAAGATCCCACAAGCTGTGTGACATGGCCCCAAAAAAAAAAAAAACAGAGGAGGAGGTTGAAACCAAATCCTGCTGTGGAGGGCCTTGATACCAGGATTGCATCTCGATACATTCCGTGTCTCTGTTTTGAACAAAACAGTGGCCTGATTCAAACTCCCTTTCAGGTTAATCTGAAAGTAGAGCTTAAAATAAATTGGGTTTGGTCAGTGGGTGGGAAAAGGATGGTATTCAATAAAATGAGCCAGGGACGAGGTAAATTCATTACCTCTTTTTCAATACAATGAGAGATAATGAGGGCCTGCATTGGTGCGGTGCCATGAGAGAAGAGGAAGGGAAGAATGATCAAAACATTGCAGAGCTAAAGTGTCCAGGACTTGGATGCTGATAGCACGTGGGAGAAGACAGTGCCGCAAGAGGAGCAGAGATGAGTCTGGAGTTTGAAGCCGAGTAACTGAAAATTCAGCAGGAACTGAAGAAGAAACACCTGGTTTGGAGCAAGGCAAAGTGAAAGAGCACGGTTTTAGAATGAATTAAATTAGAAATGATGGCAAAGCATCTGAGAGACGCCTAGCAGGTAATTCACAGTTTGTAGTCTGCCCTAGAAAGGTCGGGTACATCCTGATGGGAAGGAGATAGGAGGTAAAGGAAGAGCGATTGATTATGTTGTCAAGGAAGAAAGGATTAAGTAGGATAGAAGACGTGAGAAAATAGGGGTGAGCAGGGTCCCATCCTGTTTTCGGGAATGGATGGGGAAGAGTCAGTGAAAACTCAGAAGAGAAACCTGAGACAAAGGCTCTTTATTTTAAACTAACGAGGAGGCATAAAGCAGGTGTCTCTATGTTTGTCTAAAAGCTTATTTTTCTTTTTAAGGGAAGTAGAAGGCAATGGCACCCCACTCCAGTGCACTTGCCTGGAAAATCCCATGGATTTGTCTCAGGTACCCCAGTGGTGCTGCTGCTCATGGTGACACCGAGGACACTTATACTATTCTAGCCGAATTGTGTTTCTTTTGTTCTTAAAAGTTATTTTTTCTAGTGTTGTATTAGGACAAGGAAAAAATATTCTTCTGGTTGAACTGGAGAGTAAGATTGAACATTTTTTTCAAATTGCACGTGCATGTACAATAGAAAGAGAAATTTCCACAAATGTATCCTTGTATAAATTGTTTTGTACTACTTATTTGGATTTTCTTTTTGGTGTTACATTTTGTAAATTTCTGCTCCAGAGTAGAGAAACATTTATTTCGGCATGGGCCTAGTGCATACCATTTAATCCTTTCACCAGTAGCATATCATGCAATGTTTATTAGAGCATGTTCTGCTGCTGCTAAGTCAATTCAGTTGTGTCCAACTCTGTGTGACCCCATAGACGGCAGCCCACCAGGCTCCCCCGTCTCTGGGATTCTCCAGGCAAGAACACTGGAGTGGGTTGCCATTTCCTTCTCCAGTGCATGAAAGTGAAAAGTGAAAGGGAAGTCGCTCAGTCGTGTCCGACTCTTGGCGACCCCATGGACTGCAGCCCACCAGGCTTCTCCATCCATGGGATTTTCCAGGCAAGAGCACTGGAGTGGGGTGCCATTGCCTTCTACTTCCCTTAAAAAAAAAATAAGCTTTTAGACAAACATAGAGACACCTGCTGTATTCCTCCTCGTTAGTTTAAAATAAAGAGCCTTTGTCTCAGAATTTTCAGAGTTGAGATAGGTGTGTTTTTCCTTATTGTGTGTGTGTGAAGATCTTTGTCTAGATATGTGTTATGCACGCTCTATTGATGGAAACCAGGAAAATGTCCCAGTCATAGGAGCTTTGCCTTTCAAAGCCCAGTTCCAGGTCTCCCTGACAGCCCTCAGACTGTCAGACGTGTTCTCAGACACTTCGCTTTTCATGCCTCTGTCATCTCTGGCACAAGTATCTTACTTTCCCAGGGAGCTACACGGAAACACATGCAGAGAAAAACAAGTGAATTCTTCCTCCTTTTTCTGTTTTCTTCTTCACCCTTCAGTATTTGTTGAGGATTATCCATGTGCCAAGTGAGCACTTTGGAGCTGGAAGAAATGTCTGAACTGAGCCCATTCAGAGTCTGAGACTAAGGAGATGGAGGCTTAAGGAGTGAATTGGCCCAGACCATCCAGTGAGAGAGCTTTGGGCTGCAATTCTAGGCCTTCTGATTGCTGCTACTGTCTTGTAAAGTGGTTTTTCTGGTTTTGGGGTTTTATGGAGTGAAAAAACCAGGAAAGAGTAAGAAGGAAGAGTCCGAAGCAGAAGTAAATATCTGCAAGATCACTTTGTTTACAATCACATTCTTCGTTACATCGTTTGCTCATTTTTAAAGCCATGATCATCATTTTAAGATCTCTGTAAGTTAATGTAAGAGTCATTTGAACTATTTGATCTTACTAATTAAACTCACTTTGAAGTGAAAATCTTAGTAGCTCAGTTGTGTCTGACTCTGTGTGACCCTATGGACTATATCCCGCCAGACTCCTCTATCCATGGGATTCTCCAGGCAAGAATACTGGAGTGGGTTGCCATGCTCTTCTCCAAGGGATCTTCCTGTTTTTTATTTACAAGCCCTGTTAGGAACTATTGAATTTAAGGGTGTTTAATCCCTCTTTTTTTACCCCCTCTTCGAATTACATAAGTTTGTTGGCAAAATCTTGAACAGGAGAAAATGACAGCATAACAAAATAAAATTGTTACTTTTTGGAGGCAGTATCCTTTCAAGGGTCATATTGCCGTACCAAAAAACCTGACTTTACCAAAAAAGGCTCAGAAATAAGGAGGGAGAAATCGCTCTATACAGCTTATGCCATCTGAAGTGCAGTTTCATTCAGACTCATTTTACAGTCTGTGACTACCATCATTTTCATCACTCACTCTGTGCATTTCTGAAAACTGAATGGTGGCCTGAAATGAGGTGAGTTCTAGACCTGTTCTGTCCAGTACAGCAGCCACTTAGCCACACGTAGCATTTGAACATGTGCTATGTGGCTGGTCAAAACTGAGATTTTTGTGAGTGTAAAAATACACACCAGACATCAAAGACTTGGTATGAGGGAAGAAGTAAATATTTTAAAAAGTGTATTAGGTTAAATTAAAACATTATTTAAATTGTTTTATCTCTTGACTTTTGAGTGTGCCTACAGACACCAATTTAAATTACATTTGTAGCTTGGATCATATTTCTGTTTCAGACCAAACATATAGCTGAATATGGAACTTCTTTTTAGCATCCATCCTGAGGTTTTTGCTCAGTTTCTCTTAACCCTGTTAAATACAGCCACTCTGCTGTCACCCCTTACATTTCTGCCTTTATATCTGAGCTCATGAGTGTTGCAGCTGTATAAACTGAATGGCAGCATAGCCCTACCCCACTGCGTTTTTTCCTAGGAGGCATTTTTACTTTATTCATTCAAATGTCATTTATTAATACTATAATTGAGAACGTTTGTGGAAAGTACAGTGTGAAGAATTTGTGGGGCTCAAGAGGCGATTTAACTAGTGGTTCCTGCTCTCTGGAACTCCCAGTATGGTGAGGAAGATTAAACATGTACAGCGTGGTAAGTGGTGGAAAACAGATCATGCTAAACACCATCATGTCGACATGGCATGAATGCAGGGCTTTAATTCTTTTTGGTCTGGCTCGGTTCTCCAATAGTGTGGTGACACGTGAACGCGTTTGGCACACCACGTCTCTCATAGGCATTGTACTCTTTCAAACAAACAGAGTTGAAGTAACCACCAACAGGACATGGGCTCGCCGATATTTATAAAACCAGAGAAATGGGGTTTGTGGAGAGATCTCAGGTGCAGTTCCAGAGTCGACAGCAGCCAGAACAAGCTGTGAGTAGCAAGCAGCTCAGTCTGCAGATGTGAACAGTGGGTGAATTATACCCGGAGAGGAGGATGGCAGGATCGTGTGAGCACAGAGAGACACACTTCTTCGTGCAAAGCCCAGCCAGCCCACATAGAGTGGACTTTTTTCCCCCTATGGGAAGCCCTTTTCATCCTGGACTTGGGGGCTAGGAAGTACACAGTGAGGCTTGTGTTGATCCTTTTGATGAGGAACTCGGTGACCTGTAGCAGCTCTCTTCTCATGGCCGTTTGAACCTTCTTTGCCTTTTCATTTTTCTTTATTTGACTCAGCAAATACAGAGCACCTATCTACTCTGTCTGTGCCTGTAAGGATTAAAGAAATGAATTAGCACAGTACCCTGGTTCAGGAAACTTCCAAGCTTGATGAGAAAGTAACATGCTTAGGATGGTGCCTGCTACATAATAAACACTCTGTAAATGGAAACTGTGCTGTTCTGTTAACTGGGAGAGAAGCCCGTCCGTAGAGACTGTCAAAACGGATAGCAGTAGCTGCCGTAGACTTGAGTTTTACTGTGCGCCATGCGTTGTATTGGTAGACACTTTGCTTAAATGCCCACAGCCCTCATTTAATGTAAAATGTGTGCTTATTCCGGTGGACTGTGTATTCGAGAGGTGAAGCTATTGACTGAAAGAGCGCAGAGGAGGGAAGTCGAGGACGCACTGGAGGAGGTGACCTTTGGGCAGGTCTTGAAGAATGGCCAGGGGGTGAAGAGAGCCAAGGTGCTGTCAGAGGGGAGATTTTCTTAGACTTCCACGTTTTCCCTTCTCCTTTTTACCCCTGGACTTCCCACCGTGCTCATCCACCCAGAAGATTTCTTGGTCATTGGTGGAACCTCTCAGAGCTGGAGAGATGCCTGACTTTTGACATAATCTGTTGGTGAATAGGGGAACTTGCTCCTGTGTTTTGGGAAAGGAGTGGGAATGCAGGAAACACACAGATCATGTCTGTAGGGTGGCATTGGTCTTGTCACTTTCACAGTTGAGTGGGAACAGACTTTGACCAAGTACTGTTGGCTAATCTACTACCCTACTCACCAGTGTGGCCTGTTTTATTTAAGCAGCTGTCGTGTGTGACAACACAGATTTACGAGATCATCTTTAAGTGAATAGTCATTCACTGTGAAGTTGCTTTAAAAAGTAAATTCTCAGAGTATTTTTGTTTGGTGGGATTGTGGGCAGTAAAATCATCAGGAAAACCAAAGTCTTGACCTCTTAGAATTAGTAATGTAGAAGAACAAAGGGACTCTCTTATACATGTTAACACATACAATCTGGCCAGAGAGGTATGAAATTCAGAGTAAGAAGAAATAGTGTCCTTAAGAAAGGTTTCATAAGGGAGTGACATTTGAGATGATGCTAAAATAATTTAATAAGGAGAAATTAGAAAGGGAGTATGCTTTGATGCATTTTGCAAAGACTTTGATATGTATGTTTGGAGGTGTTTCTTTGCCTAAAATTAAATTATCTTGAGAAAAGTATTGGGTTAATCACTTTATGCCTGGAGAGGAGTTGAAAAGTACAAAAATTATTTTGGGGAAAAAAAACAGCTTTTTGGTTTTCAAGAATTCTTTTGTTTTGTCTTTATAACTAGACCAAAAGCAGCTAGAGGACAGAAACACATGCCTAACGTGTCTTTGAGTTCCCTGTAGTACCTCAAACCGAGAGCAGTGGCAATTAGCCATTGGTTGGATGCTTTCTGGATCACCTGTTTTATAATTGGAGAAAGTGTGCAATTAGTGAAAGTGTGCAAGTAGAAAGAGGTATGCAGTTGAAAGTACCTTTACATTTGGTATTTATGGATCAGAAAAATGATTACAGGTCACATTTCTTAGAACCCTGATGCCCTCTCTTTCTTCAAGGAACGTAAAAGATGCTTTTTTCTTTTTTTAAAATGGCAATTTGAATTTTGCTGACATGCCAGTGAAATGAGACTTTTCAGTAAGAGTGGAGTTTCTCTGCGGTGCATCCTGCCTGTGTGTCCTAAGGCACGTTTGCCTCAGAGTGTGTATCACCCACCACATCTGCCTTATTGAAAACAGCTTGTGATCACTTTACAGGACGTTCAGTGGTTCACAGAGATGCAAAGTGAACATTTTTAGAAGTGTGCTGAAAGTGGGACCAATGTGTCCATCAAGCTTCAGAGAATTAAATGCTGGTCTGAGTTTTACGAGCTGGAAACTAAGAGGAGGGAGTGGGATTCCAAGCAGGTGGAGCCGCATTTCATTGAAAACAGTGAAGACAGTGCTTTTCAGATTTTAAAAACAACTGGGGAGCATCTGTACCTTTGGTTCTTTTTCTAGCTGAAGGCTCTTGGAAAATGTGGGTTGCTTTACCAAAAAAGTTCACAGTGTTGATTGGCATTGGTGAGATATGAAAATTATACTTGGTTTATACAGATTTGATTTTGAGGGGAGAGGTCAGTTGTATGCATTAAAAAGTCCCCCATCTCCTATACTCAAGATGCCAGTGACTTCATAATGAATAGGTAAAATAAATATTTAGGAATTCTAGTGAAATTAGTTAGAAGTCTTAAATAAATATATTTCTCTAGTATAATGTGCTGGCTTCAGAAAAAATGATTTATTTCCTTGTTATTTGAAGTGGTTAGTTTCCAAAGAATAACTCTCAGGAAAACAGTTATCTCTTTTGAAATGTCAGTGATTTTTTTTGAACTTTTTGTTTTGTCCTGGGGTATAGTCGATTAATAACGTTGTGATAGTTTCAGGTGAACAGTGAAGGGACTCAGGCATACGTGCATATCTATCCGTCCTCTTCTAAACCCTTCTCCCATCCAGGCTGCCACATAACATTGAGCAGAGTTCCTTGTGCTATATAGTAGGACCTTGTTGGTTATCCTCTTTAAATACAGCAGTGTGTACATGACCATCCCAAACTCCCTAACTATCCCTTCCCATTGGCAACTGGAAATGTCAATGATTTCTATATGAGAAAATCAGAATTTCTTTAAGACCTAAGAAAACCAAGTCCTCTTTTGTTACAAACCTTTGTGATTAAGTTAAATAATTAATTTTTTTTAAGCCAGGAAAAGAAAGATAATTGTTTGTGAACACTAGTTTATTTATAGTACTAACAAGATAGCAGGGGAAATGATCATGCTACCTAAGATAAATTATTTTAAACTTTTACACACTGTTTTCATAAGTCATACCAAATAATTATTCTCACAACAAATAATTATACTTGATGTGGTCATACTAGTTTATGCTCATGAACCCTGGAATGATGGTGCCGGAGAGGACTCATCTAGTGACCAAATCTGTATTTGACCTTTAAAGGCAACAAGTTCCCCAAAAACCTGCATCCGAAAGTAATGAAACATCTAAAAATCTGTCTTGCAGTTTGAACTTCTACTTTTTCCTAAAAGTTCCTCATGTCCATTCCGTGTTCTTGTCTGCATTTCAACTTCTTCTCCTGGTATTATGTTTATTTATTGAGAAAATATTATGTACAGTGACTGCTCTGTATGAGATATGACCCAGACACTAGCATAAGACAAAGCCCCTGGCCCCAACAGGTTTGCCTTTAAGTGGAGCTGAGACCCACACAAGAAGAACTAAGCCGTGAAACAGGACCACATGTGAACTAAAGCTATGGGAGATGTAGAGTGCTATGGAATTTCATAGAAGGGTTGGCGGGGGAATCACTGGCAGCCTTTGTTAAAGAAAAAAATGACAGCAAAAATCTTTCCAGTTGCTTTGAGTTTTTAGGGAAATCCTTCAGATTTCTGGGCTTAACTTTCTTATGATAAATGTTGAGTAGAATCATAACCCATACTCCGTGACTGGCTTGAGGCGTGCCTATTCTAAAATGCTTGTGATCACAGGTTTTGAAATTTGAGACATAATTCAGTCTAGGGAGAGGCCAGTATTTGGCAGGCAGTGAACAAGTGTGTCTGCCAGTACTATCAGAGCCCTTTGAGAAAACGTTTTTAACATTTGTCTGAATTTGGGAGTGGGGGCAAGTGCCTAAAATGAAAATTTCATCTTCCTTTTTATGATCAAAAACAACTTTAGACTCTTAACTAGTTTGTTAGAAATGAAAGTTGGCACAGAATTTGGAATGATTATTATTAAGGGTAGACCCCCAGTTTTAGAATGGATTTCATTTTATTTCAAGTGACATTACTGTGAATATAGGTTTCTAATCTTGTATGCAGAATAGCAAACTGTTATCAGGAAGTTTCTGGTAGGTGTGAAAAATTAGCATACAGGAGATAAATTGTGATTTCACTGTATGTAGCAGCTACTAAGAGGAATTCATTGGAGTCTCGAGGGAAACAGTATCTAGAAATTGGAAAGGAGCCTCTGTTGGCCATTTAAAGTCAGGAGAGTTGACTTAAGTCAAAAGGAAAGGAAAATACCCTGGAATTGAAAGTTAAGTGTTATAAAGATGCCATCAAAGGGAGGTTGTGGAATCTCCTTTTCTGGAAATGTTTAAAAACAAGACAGATCTTCATCTCTCAGGAGAAGTGTTGAAATTCTGTCCTGCCTTGAGGCAGGAAGATTAACTGGATTATGCCTGTGTGGTCTCTCAAGTCTTTGGAAGAGCCCTAGATTGCAGTAAATATTTCACACTCTGTTGGCTGGAACTGTTGTTTCATAGCTGTTCATTTTAACCTTGATTATTATGAGACCAGAGTGAATGTTTGTATACATAACAAAATTGAATTTAGATTTGAGGTTGATGATACAAGTTGTGTGTCGACCTGAATCCATTTAAAACCACTGAAGTACAGGTGGGGCTGAAACTATTCAGAGTGTAACTTAGTCTTTTGGTGATGTGGAAGGTACCTGCTTTCTTCCAAGGTCTCAATGCCAGTAATCATTTAATAAATAATTATAAAGCAACTACTGTGGACACTGCATGATACAAATAATTAGGTATGGTTCCTGCTTTCAATGACCTTTGTCTAACAGTGGAGGTAAAACCTATGCACAGATCATATACATGGTAAGTGAAAAAATAATTGTGATAGGAGTCACAAAAATAGGATTTAACAGTGTTGTGAGAGTTCAGAGAAGAGAAAGCTGATCTTTTGGGTTTAACCAAAGAATGCTTCCTGGACGAAAAATATATTGGCATGGGCCTTAAGGAGTAGGAAGCATTTTAAAGGGTGGAAACGAAGCAAATGGCAGGGGTGGAATTGTACCTAGTAACTCCGAGGTTCGGACAAGTTCAGCTGAAGCATATGGCTGTTGGGAGACTTAGGCTGGAAAGTTCCCTTAGGGCCAGTTTCTAGGGCCAGGTCAAAGTGTTTGTTTCTGATTGCCCAGTGTTTACAATTCCTTGGAAATGATTAAACGTTCAAGAGTCTCTGGCCACAGGAGGATTGAATTTTACTATTGGAGTTGCATGGGGGAGCAGGGAAGGCTGGGACAAGCGGCCAAGAAAACAGCTGCTGAGTCACCTGAGTCAGTTAGCTTGAGGAATAGGAGGGTGATGCTGAGAAACACTAGCTTCAGGGCACGTTAATGGCCGTTACTCAAGAAAGGGTCTCTGGGCTTCCTAGGTGGCTCAGTGGTAAAGAATTTGCCTGCCAAGCAGGAGACACAGGTTCCATACTTAGGTCAGAAAGATCCCCTGGAGAAGGAAATGGCAACCCACTCCAGAATTCTTGCCTGGGAAATCCCATGGACAGAGGAGCCTGGCAGGCTATAGGCCATGGGGTCGTAAAGAGTTAGACATGACTTGGCGACTAAACAACAAGAAAGGGTCTCCTCATCAAAAGAAATTGGAGAAATAAAGTTACACAATCAAATGAGTTTATGTATGGATACCAAGGGGGAAAGGGGAGATGGGAAGAATTGGGAGATTGGGATTGATGTTTAATATATATATACTGTCGATACTATCTGAAAAATAGATAACTAATGAGAACATACTGTACAGAACAGGAAATTCTACCTAATGTGCTGTGGTGACCTGAATGGGAAGGACAGTCCAGAAGGGAGGGGATATATGTCCCCATATATATCCCCATATATGTATGGCTGATTCATTTTGCTGTACAGTAGAAACACAACATGGTAAAGCAACTATACTCTGATAAAAATGAATTTTTAAAAAATGGGTTTATTTGGTGAAGACTTTTCAGCACCTTTAATATTGAGAATTGCATAGAAAATCTTAAACAGGGAAAATATGTACCATTTCCAACATGGTATAATCTTTATTTCATGGACTATCTCAGGAAACTGCTGTCCCGTGGTGCGTACTTTGGGGAGCATTGCCCTGTGCATGTGGTAAAGATGGCTGGAACATGAGTGGTGGTCATATGCATGGAAAACAGCGGTTAGAGGTGTGTCTTTATGGAGCAGGGAAGCTTGGAGTGCTGCAGTCCACAGGGTCACAAAGAGTTGGACATGACTGAGCAACTGAACTGAACTAATAGAGCTGCATCAACCATTCCTAGTACATAGTAGGCATTCAGTAACTATACAAAAAGCTAAAGCATGCAAGAGTGAATTGATATATTAACAATACTTGGCCCAGGATTGGGAGTCTAAGATTTCTGGAAATGTGGGAAGTTTTGACAAACCTTTAGCTATACTAGAAATGATAGGGTCATGGAAAGTTAGGTGGGACCGATTTTAGTGACAGTTGATCACTTTAGTATTTCTTGTGAAGCCATGGAAGGTCCACCATAGAAGGTCTACCTGGTCCACCATTTCAGCATCTGCTGAAACTGCAGACTTAGGAGAGAAGCCATTGTCTTTTCTCACTAAATGTATAATTTAAAATATTTTGGCTAAGAGGTCTGTTTGTTTGAATATGGAGTAAGTAGCAATTTTCATATATAGTTTACTCTAATACAAGAAAATAACCTTGTATTTCTTGTAATACAAGAAAATAGCCAGTTTAGTCTGAAAGAAACTTCAGGGTTAATAAAGCGTCAGACTTATGGTTTTTGTTTGTTTTTTTAAATCAGACAGAAGCAGGCATCCTCATCAGTGAATTTTTTTTCAGTCTGATTTACTCGTGGAAGTTAATAAGTTTTTAAGTTTAATATTCTGTTCTTTCATCCAGGTATTTGCATTTGATTATTGCTTTTGGTCCATGGATGAATCTAACACTACAAAATATGCTGGTAAGTTGATTGTCTCTCTCTACTTGATGTTGAGCCTCTGGTCTCTTCTTCCGTTACGTCAGTTTTCTTTAATTATTCCGGGGTTCTATTTTTTCCGTAAAATTTGCACTCATTCTTTCCAATTCTAGCATGTGGGCTTTGAAGCCAGTAAGATTTGGTTTCAGAATCTGGCTCAGCCATGTACTTTCTGAGAAACTGAAGACAGGTTCCCCCTCCCTGCCCCCAAGCTCCTTAAGCTTCAGGTTCTTCACCTGTAAAGGGGATATGAAGTATCTTTAGAGGTGTTCCAAGGATTAGAGATAACGGGGAAACACCTCGAGCTGTATTGTGGTTATCACACGAAAAGGAGGTTGAATGTGTCCTTGTCTTCCCTCATCTCGGACTTGTAGAGGATGCTCTGCTCATTTAAACAAGCAAAGCACAGATGCTGTTGGTTTTCAGGACCCTCTCATGTCCTGAGTGTTCTAGAGTAGTCAGTGGTGATGTGAACTGAAGCTCTTCTTTCTTCAGGGAAACATGGCCTCCTGGCCCCACATTTTGCTACTGTTCCTTCCTTTTGAGGCATTTTATCCCTGTTTCGTTAAATACAAATGACTGCTATTAATAATTTTATTATTTGTGATCACAGGTGAATCTTTACCTTTCCTAGGAGTTAAGATAAGCTCAAGAAGGAAGCACTTGTTTTACTGGAGGAGGTCTTCATTCCTCTCCTTCTGACTGTGACCCCTTTTCTTAAATATTATTGTCTTAATGAGCATTTCTCCTTACTTCTACTTATGAAAATCTCAGCTGGGACTTACTTCCCTGGTGGTCCAGTGGCTAAGACTCCAAGCTCCCAATGCAGGGGGCCCAGGTTCCATCCCTGGTCAAGAAACTAGATCCCACATGCCGTAACTAAGAGTCCACATGACTAACTAAGACCTGGTGCAGCTAAATAAATACACACAAACATAAATAAATATTCAAAAAAAAGAATCTCAGTTGACTGATTTTTCCATTTACTGAACAAAAGGGCAAGAGGATGATGGAGAGGCTGTAGATCTTAAAAGATTAGAAGGCAAAGGAAGTCATCTGCTTGTAGGAAATTTTGTTTCTTGATAACCTTTTCCTTGCCACATAAAGAAAATTTGCTGAGAAATTATTTGATATATAGCTTTTTCAAAAGTTAATCTTGAAGTTGGAAAATTCCTTCCGGGGCTCACATTGGGTAAATAAGCCTTCTTTCCAAACATCATTCCTGCAACTTCAGCAGTGTATTTTATTAATGTGAATAAATAATTTTTTAATGTTGGCTGTAATTAATTTGTCTTTTTATTAGTCCTTTGAGATGCTAGATAATATATTCTACAGAGTCTGCCTTGACTGTTAGCGCTGTGTGTATTTTCATTCTGGGTGTGTGCTTTTGGATTTAAATAAAATACTTCGTACTGTGACAGAAGCAAATGAGGACAAATGCTATGGCTATACAAAGCACAGTCTCTCATTCTGTTCAATTGATATTATTCTGGATGTAGTCCGATATAGCTCCCTGGATTGAAACTCTTAACGAAATTCTCAAATACTTTAGAGGACTCCTCATCACTTATAGATAAAATCTATACTCCTTGGATGACATTTAAGGTCCTTTATTATTAATATATAACCCCATCTACCTTCCCTACCCGCTGCTCCCTGTCTCCCTACCATCCATTCTGTGCTCCAGCCCGGTGTGATTGTTCTTCTTATTTAACCCAGGAAGCCAGAAAGATTCAGAATAGTTCCTTAAATATTCATTAAACCCCTACTGTGTGTGCAGTCAAGGAAGCCCTTGAGAAATTAAAACCTAAGTTGGAAAGCAAAAGAATGCAAACAAACAAAATCTCCAGGCATTTGGAGATAATATTTAAGCTCAAAATATTACAGGTTTTAAGTACTATAGAAAACCCAAGGAGAGGCAAAATCTGAAAAGACTGAAGTGGCCTGGGAAGAAATCATAGAGGAAGTGGGACTGTAACTGGACATAAAAGTTTAGCATAGATTTAACCAAAGGGCAGTATGGAAGGCAGGCTTCCCAGGTGGCTCAGTAGTAAAGAATCCACCTGCCGATGCAGATGTGAGTTCGATCCCTGGGTGGGTGGGGAAGAACCCCTGGAGGAGGAAATGGCCACCCACTCCAGTATTCTTGCCTGGAGAATTCCATGGACAGAGGAGGCTGGCAGGGTACAGTCTATAGCGTTGCAAAGAGTCGGGCAGGAGTGAGCACACGCACAGTATGGAGGGCATCCAGACGAGAAGAAGCGTATGGTGTCAAGGAAAGCATGTGGACTCTGAAGTCCGCTCTGGTTTAAGTCTCAGGACGCTTGCTTTGATTCTCTTAGACAATTTAATCTCTCTGAGCTATAGTTTCTTTTCTGTAAAATGGGAAGCATGTCAGTTATAGTACTTAGATGTTGTTATGAGGGTTCCGTAGGTAACTGCATGAGCTGGCCAGTGGAAGGTGCCCGCAAATACTTCATTTGGCTTTTTCATGAGTGAGGGTGCAGAAGTGGAAGTGAGCATGGTGTGTAACACCGGTCCAAGCAGAAGATGCATCTTATGAGGAGTCTGTGAGAGACTTACTTGTACATGTTGAGTGAAGCCCGATAACAGGAAATTTTAAAAATCTAGGCTAAGAACTGTTAAAAAAAAAAAAAAAGAGGCTGTTGGAGTGATGTGGTTAATAAATGTTTTAGGAAGATTGTTTTTCTCTTCCTTTTCCACATCTCTACAATCATGTCCTCCATTAACTACCCATAGAGACCATCCTGGTGTTCTGCAATGTATCACTTATGCCTCTGAATGTAAACTTTTTTCCTACTGGAAATAACTTTATTAAGTACAGATGATAAAATTCAAATGTGGAAGTCAAGATTTCTGTAGCTTTTCACTACATATAGTATGTTGATGAATATATAAATAGATGAAAATGCTTTCTAAACATACTGATAGCCTAAACTTTACTAAATCTTTGTTTGCATGATCACAGTAAATTCCATGTTCCAGTTAGCCTGAAATAGGATTTTCTTGATTGATAGAGTAGCATCTATTTACAAAGTGTGGGGAGAAAGTTTCTTATTCCTTAGACATTCTTGTTGTGCAAATGCTGTGACCACCTCAGCAGTAAAATTATTGCTTACCACTCTGTTAGATTTTTTGACACTCATTGCAAATAATCTGCCTACTAAATATATTGCTAGTAGATTAGTTGAGTGGTTTCTATACTAATTTTACTTTTTTAAAAATTCAATATTTATTTTTAATTGGAAGATATTGCTTTACAATATCGTATTGATTTCCACCCTATAGTCAAGTTTTATTTTATATTGAATTATAGTTTGATTTCTTTTCTGTTTAGTTAAAAAAAAAAACGCAATTCCATCTTAATTGTGAATGGAAACATTAAGATAGAAGCATTCATTCTCTGATTGGGCATAGAGGAAACGGAGAAGGGGAAGCACATAGTTCCTGAAACCGACCTATTTGTCAGGCTCAATAAAGAATGGCATCATTGATACTGAAGCAGAGCTCTTGAGGCAGCTCTCAAAACTCGGGGGGCAGAAAGGAGCTGGGAGGGAGCAAGATGAGTGCCTGGACTGAAAGAGCAAAGGGAGGCTCTTGATTTCATGGGGTGTGTCAATGTTCAATTCTAAGTTATATTTTATGTTACTCTATTTATTAAAGGCTACTACACCAAGCAAGAGCTTCCACTGTCAGGCTGCTGTAGAAATCTGTAATTCTGTAGTAGGTTTAAGGGCACAGCACTGGGTTGGGTGGAGTGGTGGAAGCATGTGGACTTTTAAATCAAACTGCCTGGGTTCCAATCCCGCCTCCAGCACCTTTTTATGTGTTGGGTCAGGCGAGTTCTGTTTCCTCTTAGGTTATATAATTATATTAATCCTGCTCCCGTAGGTTGATTTGAGAACTGAATGACCCGTTCATGTAAAGTACCTTAAACCATAGGAAAAGCTCACTTAATATTTATCATCATCTTTATCACTGTCTCACTGTAGCAGTAGTAAGGATAGTAGCATCAGTCCTTTGGAGAGAAAATGCATTGTACGTGCTGGTATCTATGAGACCTGGTTTTGCCACAAACTGCTAAACTTTGGGAGTGTCTTTTTCTTCATCTGTAGAGGGAGGATCTATAGCCTAGAATGGTCTCAGATCTCCTCCAGCTCTCGGATTAAACATGAATCAGACATTTTATGCCGGCCGCACAGCTGTCGCAGTGGACTTTTCAGAGGCAAATCAAAGGCTTGTTTGTTAAGCCGTTTGAATTGCATTGAATCATGCTTTGAGACATTGCACATTTTAATTATATTATCGCTTATTACTACCTTTTGGTTAGTGAGTCATAATAATGCTTGTCTGTGCATTGTTCCGAATCTTTAAGCAAAAACCTTTGTGACAGGGCTTAAAAAAAAACAAGTAACCTGCAGAATTAGGCATTCAAAACATGGCATTTCTACGTAAACCCAATTCTCCTCCCCTTCCCAAGCCCATAAATATATATACATAAACATAGATCCACACTTGGGATTAAAAAGTCAGCAAGTGATCTGCTGAAGGCCCATTACTAAGAAAACCATTACTTCCCCATTATTTTCAGTAATAAAAAAAAGGTTATTATAGTGAAATTTTAGAGCACCATAACACATAATAGGTCTTTGTAAATGTTTAAATCACTGCTAATTTCATTTAAGGACTTCTTGGCCATAAACCAACACATTTTTTATCATACGCCTAAAATGTGTCAGGTTGGCAAATAACAATGACTTCCAGTAACCTTGGTTTCACTTTCCTTCCTATTAGGAGAATATTTTTCATAAACCTGTTTTTCTATAAATCTTCATACCAAATAGAAATTGGTCTGTGATGGCATTTCTGGGCAATCTGTGTGGACATGAACGTTTCCTGACCTGAGAGTCTAAACTGTTGACTTAGAAATTATATAACAGTTCTCACCATATGGTATGTTGCTCAGATTTGCTGAAGCCTGTGTTTTCAGTTTTTGTAATACCCTGCAATTCAGGATAAAAGTTTTTCATCTGATTCTTGTTCTACTAATGTTTCTTTGTACCATGAGGGGCCGGCTGAGTGCCCCCTAGCCATGGGCAATCTCTGTGGGGAGAGTAGCCATGTCTGAGTCTGTTCTCTTGATGGGAAAGTTTATGTGCTCAGAGGTAGAAACGATTTCTGTTTCATATTATTTAACTGTGCATCAAAATTTACATTCTAAAAAGTGACAGTAGCTAAAATAAAACCAATTTTTAAGCAGAGTTCCAAAGTATTCATTTTAGCATATTCAATTCTTTTTTAAAAAATATTCAAGTGTATATAAATCCTCAGCAAGTACATTGCATCATAGAATTAATACTCAATAATTGTTAGCTATTGAGTTTGTCAAAACTGTGGAAGTTTTCCCTGTGATTATGAGAAGCAATAGTACTTGACTATGTGAAAAGTTAGAGATTCACTGGAAGTGGAGCATGCCATCTTAAAAAGATGTTTATGAAACAATCTGACTGTAGAATCCTTCTAGATTTTTCTTTGTCTTTTCCAAATTCTCACCCATTCCTAATTTGACAGTTGTTTTAGTGACTCGACCTTATCAAGTTGTCCCTAAGCATCCAACCTTGTTTTCTTAAAACTAGCAACTCCCTTTTTGCATGTGTTAATTATGTAATTGTGGAGAAGTGCAATTGATATAAGCCAGTCTAGGAGCAAACACAACTGACCCTTTGTAAGAACATAACTCATCTGGTGGGAGTCTAGAGAGATGTCTACCAGCTGGATGATTTAGTATGCAGCGGGCATGCCCCAGTATATTTCACTGGGGAAGAGAGACTGTTCGTTAATTCAGAAAATTGGGTAAGTGAAGGTCAGTTAAGAAAAAATTTTTGGAGTAGGCTAGGCTGATACTGTTAAATTTTTTAAAAGAGTATATGTGTATTCTTTTTTCTCATCTCTACTCCCAGATTTTTTAATCCCACCCAACCCTACCTTCTTCTGCTTTCCTTTCTTTGTCCACATCTATTCCTTGGGGCTTCCCTCGTAGCTCAGAGGTGAAGAATCCACCTGCAGTGCAGGAGATGTGGGTTCGATCCCTGGCTAGGGAAGATCCCCTGGAGGAGAAAATGGCAACCCACTCCAGTATTCCTTCTAATTCCATGGACAGAGAAGCCTGGTGGGCTACAGTCCATGGAGTTGCAAAGAGTCAGACATGCTGAGCAACTGAGCATGCATACACATTCCTTAGGGCTGCGGTCCCCAAGCTTTTTGACCCTAGGGATTGGTTTCATGGAAGACAGTTTCTCCATGGACTGGGCGGGGAGTTCGGGATGATTCAAGCACATTACATTTATTTCTATTTCTATTGTGCTTTATTTCTATTATTGTTACATCAGCTCCACTTCAGATCATCAGGTATTAGATCCTGGAGGTTGGGGAACCCTGCCCTAGAGTTATTTCTTGGCACCCAGAGACATTGCTTCACTTACCTGGGTGCGTTTATGGGGTGGATAATAATAATAACAACAGACAGTAGAATCCTGAGCACTAGGTTCCCAGCACTACGCTCATTCTTTTACCTGCAGCAGATCATTTAATTGTCAAAATGCCCAATCAGTAGAATCTGATATTGGCCCCGTTTTACAGAAGAGGAAACTGAGGTTCAGAGAGGCCCTGCTACTTGTAGGAGAGCTGAATGCAGTGGTAAAGGTGAATCTGGGTCCATGACAAGTACGTGTGAGGACTTTGTGGATTCTGCTGCAATCCTGGGCCCTCCACTCTTTTCTCTCATCCCAGCAGGAGGCTGTGCTTAGGAAATCATACTGTTGAAATGTTCTGGCTTGGCATCTAGCCAGGAATAATACTGTTCGCCTTCTCCCTCCTGTCGGAAGTTCTCTGGAATCCTGACTGCCTGTGTTTGGTTTGGCTTTCTTCTTCCCTCGCCTCAAGTGCTGTCAGTCCCATGGACCCCACAGTCCAGAAGAGATACTGAGTCAGACCTGCCTCTGTGTCAGAGACTGTGGCAAACCGTCAAGCAGGTGGGGATGAAACACAGTGACTTTTTCAGCAGCTGTTAAATGTGAAAGCACCCTCCTGAAAATAACTCCAAAATGCGTTTTCTGCTGAGGCGGGCCCCACAGGTCTTTCCTCCGGGGCCCCGATGCCTGACCCTCCTCCCTCCATGACTCAGCCACTTTATCAGGCGACAGAGAAAGGCGCTGAAGTTCACCGCCAGCTCGTGACGGGCCCCAGCGCTGTCGCTGGGCTGGGCACGTCTGTCCGGGTGAGTCACCCAGGCCGTGCTGTGAGGAGGGCTGCTGCGGACTGCGGGGCTGGCCGCTCCCAGAGGCCACTGTGGAAAACGGCCCGCATTGACCTTTACGCTCCAGGCCTAGGTTCTCGGGGTCCTGGTTCTTACCCAGCCCCTCGAGGGCAACCTTCTGTAGCTGACTAAAACTTAAATCTCATGTCACCGAGTCAAGCCTTGAAAGCCCTAGTCCTGCTATCTAAAGTCTGTAGTTTGGGGTCATTTAATGTCAGCCAGGTTTAAGGCCTCTACCTGTGACCGTTTCTGAGAGTTGTGCTAATTGGGGGAGAGATTTACCGAGATGCAGCCCTCGCCCCTTCGGGTTTGTGTGTGGAGCCTGACGTCTCTCACCCCGTCCAGGTGCTTGGCTTGGGAGCCGTGCCACCTGCCAAGTCCAGACTCGTCACAGTCGCCAGGGCTGTCAGCCTCAGTTAGGAGTGGAAAAACACCCTCCCAAACGCGCAAGCCCAGGAATTCCAGGTCATAAATATATGCATTTTATTTTTTCGCTCTAACTCCAGTGAGAAAAGAGATGGGAGAAAGAAGGAAGACTGGAGGTTCTGTTTAAAGTGATAAAATGGTGTTAAAATTCTGACTGTTCTTCTAGGTCACTACTTTAGAAATATTCTGTGCTTATGTTGTGTCCAACCCTGGATCTCCAAACTGAGTGCTTTGGTCAGCCCTGATCTATGTGAAGCTGGCTTGATTCATGCAGATTGTGAATGAGACAAGATTGTGCCCTCTTTGAGGCTTTCCCGGTGGCTCAGTGGTAAAGAATCTGCCTGCAGTGTGGGAGACTCAGGAGATGCGGGTTCGATCCCTGAGTTGGGAAGATCCCTGGAAAAGGAAATGGCAACCCACTCCAGTATTCTTGCCTGGAGAGCCCCATGGACAGAGAGCTTCCTGGGTTACGGTCCATGGGGTTGCAAGAGTTAGACACGACTGAAATGATAAAACATGCATGCACGTGCCCTTTTTGAGTTTCTGGGGGTGTTTTGGCCACGCTGCCTGGCATGTGAAATCTTAGCTCCCTGACCAGGGATCGAACATGTGTCCCTTGCACTGGAAGTTCATAGTCTTAGCCACTGGACCACTAGGAAGTCCCAAGGTCATGCCCTCTTAGTTCTCGCTTTTCCTAGAGCGTAGTCACTGTGCAGAGTTGGCGTATGTGTGGTATGCACTTTCCCACTCCCCTGGTTTCTCTTCCTCTGTACTTTGGTACCAGGGCCCTGCTATAGAGAGAATTCCCTTGCTTCCTCAGCTCCCAGTGCACATGCCTGGTAGCTCTGAGGCCATTACTGCTGTTCCCAGGAGGGACAGGCTGTGCACAAGTGTGGAGACTCAGGGTGTTAGCAGTGGAGAGGTCTGTACCATGTGTGACTCAGGGCTGGGTGGGTCAGGTCTTCTGTGACTTGGCTTGCAGAAATTCCAATCAGGAGTCCTCTCTACAGTTCTGACATTGTGTTGTGGGTTGCTGCAGGCATGCCTGTGTTTTAAGACTTGTCCACACGGCTATAGGTGTCTAATCATAAGCCCCACAGAGGAAATTGGCATCTTGGTCATGGTTCTGAACAAGTGAGGTCAGGTTTGCCCTGTGGACTCCCCGCACCTGGCACGTGGAGCTGGCATCGGCAGAGTGGCTGTCTCCTGTTGGGCAGGGATCCTGCGGAAAAGCCACAGGCTCTTGGGTTGTACCAAGTTGTGCCTACACGTGGTATGTCTGGGACAGAAAGAAATTCTCATAGATCCTTCTGCTTCCATCGGGACTTCTGGCTTTCCTTTCTGGGCTGACACGCATTCTCCTAGATAAGGGCACTTCATTCCATTTGTGAACTGGAGTCAGGAAACATTAAGGGTGGGAGCAGAGCATCTTTTATGGATTCCCCGATTCCCACCATCCAGCAGAAGCAGCTCCTTTTTTTTTGTTAGTTAACTAAGCTTCTAAAAGTAGTGGACAAGTTGCTTTTTCCTGTACTGAAAAAAAGGGATTCCTGTGTTTAGAAAGGAACAGAGTAAAAACAAACACCTTCAGACTTTTGGATAAACCAGACTCTCCTTACTCGACTGTGTAAGGGGTCTTTGATGGTTAATATTCTCTGTCCATCACAGAGTGAAGTGTAGCCATTGTTCATGTGTCATGGAAAACTGATTATGCTGAGGAGGGCAGAAGAGTGTGTGGCACCTACGTGGAATTTTTAGGCTTTGGGAGACAGTCTTGGCTTTTTTTAAATGTTTGTTTATTGTACCAGTGGTGATTGACAGTCACCAAACCAAAGAATTGATTAAGTAGAACCCCAGGCAGGGATTCATCAAGCTACAAGGCACCAGAATAAAAAAGAAAAAAAAAAAGAGGGGAGCTCTGTAGAGAATATTTCTGTTTAGTTTTATTGATATGATTTATAAAGTTGCTTTTTTCCCTGTACCTTTCTGAGATATCTTAATGTTATTAAAAAATGGTAAATATCTTTCCTCCGCTGGACAACCTGGGTTGGCATATACAGCTCCGAATAATTAATGATACTGTTCCTTCTTCCTCTTCTCATTATGACCCAGAACTCACACACACACTTGTTCACATGCTCCCTTTTTTTCTCACATGTGAGTGCACCATCATAAAACTTTGAAAGTGGGACCCCTAGAGGTGCTAGAGAAATAGCAACAAATGATTCCTAATTTTTGTTTCTAAGAATAAGTGTCTTTTATCTTGAAAATGGGATTGGATTGTCTCACTGATTTGTTGCAAAGATGGAGGAGCTATTTAAGGAAAAATAATTAAATGAGTACCTCTATCTTTATACCAAAATTAGTTTTAGTTGGTTAAAAATTTAAGAGATGATATTAATTATGGATATTAGCTAAAATATATTCTAGACTTACAATGGCCAGACACTCTGGTAAGTGCTTTACTGTACTGCCTTATTAAATCACACCAGCAATTCAGAAAGAGAACAAGTATTATTCCCATTTTATTAATAAAGGAGATCTTGCCCAAGGTTACACAGCTGATAAGTAGCATTCAAGTTTGGAAATAAAACTGGAAAAAACAAAATAAGACTAGAAGAAGAGATGCATGAATAGCTATGTAACTTGGGGTAATGATAATCCAGAAGGATTTTGAAAGTGTGATGTATACCATAAACGAAAATCATAAAGGAAGAGAAGAGATTTGAATGTGAAAGACCAAAAGCTTTTGTATGACAAAGAACAACCTAAGACTGAAAGGTAAATGACAGACTGGGAGAAATATGTACAACATGTGACAGACCAAAGGTTAATATCCTTAATAAATGATGGGCATTTTTGAATGAATACTTAAGCAATTACTAAACCAATTGATTTATACAAGTAAACATAGGACTCAGTCAATTTACTGAGGAGTAAATACAAATGGACAATAAACTAAGGAAAGGAAAATTTTAATTTAACAAAGCAAGGAGCTTGCTTTTTCTGTTAATCACAATCAGGAAGAATGATAATAGCATTGTTGAAGTTGTAGAAAAAAAAGACTCTTGCATTGCTAGAGGAGTTAGTAATTCAATGTTTTTGGAGTTTTGCCTAGTAAAGTTAATAGAAAAGTGTACATAGATAAATACGTAAGGATAAATATTGCAGAAAAAAAGAAAAAGGAAACAACCTGAGTATCTCTAATAGGGAACTGCCTCAGTAAAGCATACTGCAGAAACTAAGCGGGGCTATTAAAAAATATAATGTTGATGTATTTTTGTAGAACAGGGAAAGTGTTCATTATTTCTTGTCTTAAGAGTAAATTTCCCTCGAGACATGAAGCCATAGTGATAAAATGGATTCTAGTCTTGCTAGACTCCAGCCTTGCTTAGATTTGTAAAAATCCATGGACTTTACAATATGGTTCTTTGTATTTACCCTTTTATAAATTGTGCTTTGGGGGTAGCTATTTAAAGACAGAAAGAAGAAAGATTCTTTTCAGAAAGAGTATAACTGTTTTCTACTTTTTTCATATTCCATTTTGTGTTCCCAGTTTTTTTCCTTTCCTAGTTATAACCAAAACTTTATGAAATACAGTAAGTCTGAATTACATTGTCTGTCAAATGTAACTAAGTACTTAACTAAAAGACCTTGACTTCTTGGAAAACTTTTAGTGGACATCAAAAAGACTGAGTTATTTTTTTCAGTCACATAGATTTTGTTTTAATGACTAGGAGGTAATGTGGGTGTCACTAGAATCTGTAATTTTTGTCAAAATTATTCAGTTGGTAGTTACAGATGACGTTGACATGTGTGTGTTCACACCCTTGTTACCTTGTTCAACAAAGACTATTGTGGTCTTTGGGGCTCATTGGAATTTCAGAAACAGCTGTATTTTGACCAAAGTGTAAATCCTACAATTAACTTTTTTAAGTTCAACAAACAGTATTTTGAAAACTTTGCCATCATTTACGAGGAGAGGGGCCCCCAATTAAATACACATTAGACGGACGATGAAGGATATGGGTAGCACTGAAGGCTTTTCAGCTTCCAAATACGATCTGTTTATGCTATGTTTATAATGTATTTAAATAAAAGTTTTCTCTGAAAAAAAAATACACATTAATCTGAGAACAGCAATGTCACCAGGGACAATTCTGTAATTAAGAGTGCATACGTGTGCCAGGTACTCTGCTAAGATGCCACAGCTCTTGTTTTCAAAGCAGCTCATAATTCATTGGTGTAGAAAGATGTGGGGGAAAAGGTACTAGAGTGTAATGGGTTCTGAGAGTTTGTTTTAAAAAAAAAAAATTACCATGGAAACCAGAGATGGGAGTAACTGATTTCCAGTGTCATGCGGCCTGAGTCACTGATGATGGATGGGCCTCGGTCCATCTGGGAGTCATCACCCATATACCAGGTCCTGCCCCTCTCTGGTGGCCATGTCTTGGGCAAATGACTTCCACTTTCTTAGTGGCCCCCTCATCTCGTTATTGATCACAATCCATACCTACCATATCTGGGTATTGCACAGATGCAGTGATATAGATAGAATATGTAAATTGTACTGCAAACAGAGCAGTTGACAAAAAAATTAATTTTTCTTAACATAAATAATAAAGGTATATAGGTTAAATGGGTTTCCCTGGCGGCTCAGTGGTAAAGAATCCACTTGCTAAGCAGGAGACGAATTCAATCCCTTGGTGGGTAAGACCTCTTCCCCCTGGAGAAGGAAATGGCAACCCACTCCAGTATTCTTGCCTGGGAAATCCCATGGACAGAGGAGCCTGGCTGAAAGAGTCAGACAACTTAGCAACTAAATAGCAACAATAATACAGGTTAAATAGGTTAATTCATATCCTGTTTAATATTTGTGATAATTTAGAAATAGGTCAAGCTGAAATTTATTCTTGTATTTTTACCTGGAACATTCTTTTATCATTTGTTATTTTTAGTGCGACTTGAGTTTACATACCCTGAGTTGTTGTTATCAGTTGATTCATCATAAACCTATTTCATATAGCTCTATATATAGCGTTCATTCTTGGGTGGTTTTTTTTTTTTTCCTTTCTGTTAATGATCTGTGGTTTAAAAAGGCCTTTCCTACCACGGTAAGTGAAAGCTCGTGACCTGGCCTTGAAAAAAAACATTGAGAAAATAATCCCTCATAATTCCAGCCTACTCAGCATCAGAGCAGAAACCAGAAAGTATTCCATCTCACTCCCTGATAAAAGAACAGATATAAATCCTTGATGAGTTAATGACTTCAAACTCTGTGAAACCAGAGTAAAAGCTCTTTGACCACAATGCTTCTCCATAGTTAAGTCCTTTTCATCGAGTCAAGTTCTTGCTTTTTTTATTTTTTCAAGTTACTAAATATGAGTCAAAATCATGAATTACGGTCAGGATGTTTGATCCAGCGAAGTCTTAAAGCATCTTGTCCCCACCCTCACCCCATTCCCTTTCTCGGGGCTGGTTAACCAGTGTGGAAGATCAAACGAGATTGCTCCATTCATCTGTTTGTGCCAAGAAAGTGGTGCTTTTTGAAGGCTTTCGATGGCACTTGGGTCCTGGCTAGGAACCACCATCAGGTCGCACAAGCCTGAGCAGAAGCTGTGTTTCATTCCCCTACGCTACAGGGGTGTAGTGTAATTCTGCACTAAAGGGCTCAGGTCCAGATTTAAGCCTGTGTTTTGGCATGGGCCTTGGGAATACATGTGGAATAAGGAAAGTCCTTTGAGCAAATATATGAGAAAAAAATATCAATGGATATGAAAGACTGGCAACAAGGTGGGTGAGATACTTTCTTTTTAAAAAAATTAATTTATTTTAATTGGAGGCTAATTATGTAGTGGTTTTCACCATATATTGACATGAATCAGCCATGGGTATACATGTGTCCCCCCCATCCTGAAACCCCTCCCACCTCCCTCCCCATCCCACCCCTCAGGGTTTTCCCAGTGCACTGGCTTTGAGTGCCCTGTTTCATGCATCAGACTTGGACTGGTGATCTATTTCACATATGGTAATATACATGTTTCAGTGCTATTCTCTCAAATCATCCCACCCTCGCCTTCTCCCACGGAGTCCAAAAGTCTGTTCTTTATATCTGTGTCTCTTTTGCTGTCTCGCAATAAGATCATCATTACCATCTTTCTAAATTCCATATATATGCAGTAATATACTGTATTGGTGTTTTTCTTTCTGACTTACTTCACTCTGTATAATAGGCTCCGGTTTCTAGATATTTTCTTAATGAGCACAAGACTCTTATACTTGACTATAACATAAAGGCAATTTTGGAAATGTGTCTTTAGTGGGTAAGAATTTTGACAGTACTTTATTCTTCTCCATGTATTTGTGTATGTGCGTGTACAATAGTCTTTAGGTAGTCTTCCTAACCCTTATTTTTAGGAAGCCCCTTACAGTTACAATCTTCTAAAAAAAAAAATCCACATATTCCACCAACATGTTTTAAATGCCTCTTTTGTAGAACTCAGAAGTTGAGAACTAAGTTTATATAAATTTGGTATATTTTCTTCTGATCCAATTTTTTCTTTAACTTTAGCACACATAGAGAACACACATACATACTATTGGACATAAATTTTTACATTATA
This sequence comes from Ovis canadensis, assembly GCF_042477335.2. Classification (NCBI taxonomy): domain Eukaryota; kingdom Metazoa; phylum Chordata; class Mammalia; order Artiodactyla; family Bovidae; genus Ovis; species Ovis canadensis. The sequence goes on from NC_091264.1 coordinate 54,152,983, forward strand.
TGTACAGTCTGAGCACGACTTTTTAAAAAACAATGTTTTTGAATTCTAGCATTGCTTAAACACATAGATTTGCTTTGCTTGTTTTTTTAAGATGGTGTGTTTAAATATTCCATCAGATAAAATAAATTTTATGTATCTACTACTCCCTTACTAATTGGCATTTAACTTGATTCTAACTTTCAGTATTATAAATAATGCTGTGTGAACATCCTTTTACTGGGGTCTCTTGGGGAGTGGGTCTCTAGGGCAGATGCCCCATAGTGGGCCAAAGAGCCAGGACATATTCCTTTTTCTTGGTACTGTGAGAAATGGCTTAGAATGGCTGCATTCATTCAGTCTCCCATCAACAGTTTATGAAAATACCTATTTCTTCTGTTCAGCTATGTTGGATATTGTTGTGTGGTGTGTGTGTGTGTGTGTGTGTGTGTGTGTGTGTTTTGCCAACCTGATGATTGAAAATATTGTTTCATGTTCACACTTTTAATTTGAGTCCCATTCTGTAGCTGTGATATGTCATAATATAATGAGACTGCTAAAATCAGATGCATGAAAGAAAAGCACACCCCCAAGAGCTTATGTTATATTGCATTATTTCCAAATGTAAAAGGAATTGTCATTTGGATAAAATGATTAAACTGACTAATTCTCTGGACAAACATTTATTAAGCATTTCGTACTAGGCACTAGGATTACAGAGATAAACAGATTGTGGACTGACATCAGTCAGGGGCTCCAGTAAAGGAAAGAGGTACTTCAACCAGTAATTTCTGCACAGAGGAAGGAGAAAATCACTTTCATTCTCTTGATGGTGGGGATTGCATGTTAGAAAGACATCCATTTTAAAAGGCGGTAAATGCCTCATTAAATGTTTAAAAAGATTTTCACACCTTTACTCTTCAGCTGGGCACTACATGACATAAATAGTCCGTGACGGAACACCCCTAGGAGTCGCAGCGAGCTGTAGAAAGACTCACAGATGAGAACTTGTTCCCTAACCCCCATGGGAACACCTGTGGGTTACCTGTGCTCAGCACACCTCCTCTACCAGCGATGAATGGTTTCTCAGCACGAGGCATGTACTTAGCACCACGCTAGGTGCAGCGGGGCACACACATACCAAGATGTGGCCACATGGTTCCTGCTAATCAGAAGCTCAGGATCCAGGTGGGGAGACAAGGCAGTTTATATTGAATGACGCTTTCATGCTGACTCAGGAAAAGGAACTAAACTGAATTCAAATGATGCTTCGATGTGACCCACAGGAAACAGAGAAATGTCTTAGAGGGAAGCGGTAGGTAGAATGATAAATTGTCCCAGGTACTGAGTTACGGTGTAGAAGAATAAATAATAAAATTGCATTCATTATGCTCTCAATCCACAGCCCTGGTATGTAATACACTCAACATCTTTTTTGGATTGAGAGAATGTTGTTAGTGACTGGGGCTCAGTTACTAATACAAATATGTCAAGAAAAATCAGTCTTTTTATTTTTGTTTTTTTAGGTCAAGAAGTGGTTTTCAAGTGCCTTGGGGAAGGAATTCTTGAGAAAGCCTTTCAGGGGTATAATGCTTGCATTTTTGCATATGGACAGACAGGTAAGTAGCTGCTTTTCTTTACAGTCAGTGATATTAAATGTACATTTCTTAAAACATAAAAATAGAAAACACTTTGGAAAGCCGTAGAAAAATGCTTCTGACTTCACAGGTTTAGCTGAATTAAATGATCAAAAGTAATCTTTTTGAAGGTTCAACAGTTGTGGAATGAAGTAATTTAAGTGTTAGTGAGCATGCTAGTTTCAAACTATTAAGTGTCATTTTCCTAAATTATAGTTTTAACCTGTATTTGAGCTAGGAAAATAATTACCAGTTTCTTAGTACAAATGTTATAGTGAAAAACTGTAGAAAAACTCTTAGTATCTGTCATCCTATACAGAGGACTTTACAGGATATAGAAGTGATGATAGGTTATTAAACAAAACTATACTAGTGGTTCAGCAATTAACACTGTGAGCCACCCATTATTTCAACCATAAAGTTGGAATAAATTAATTAAATGATAATACAGCATATTGTCACATCATGGGACATCAAGGAGAATATGTAGCAAAGCACTTTCAAAAGTGTGAAATATTTTGTGGGTCAAATATGTTAATGTTACTTGATGTATAGTTGATATTTACACACTTTTTAAACTTTTCTGTCGTATGTTGGAGTATAGTTGATTAACAGTGTTAGTTTCAGGTGTCCAGCCAAATGCTTGTTATACATATTTAGGCTATTGCATAATCTCGAACAGAGTTCCCTGTACTATACAGTAGTTCCTTTTTACTATATATACTTTTAAAGATTACATATTTGTAGTGCTTACATTAGTACGCATCCATCTATAAAGGAGATACTCTCCGGGTCTCACAGTAAAAGTCAGACTGGTGGTCAGGAATGTAATAGAAGGAATAGTAACTCTGGTGTCCGAAGGCCTGGCTCTGGGGGCCAGATTGTCTGTCTCCTTCTCCTGTGTGACCTTGGCCAATGTGCAGGACACACTTGTACATTTGAAGCGTTACACGTTGCCTCCTCTACCATCCTCCTCTCTTTCTGCTCACCTTTCTCCAGGCTCAGGAAAATCCTTCTCCATGATGGGCAATGCTGAGCAGCGAGGGCTCATCCCAAGGCTCTGCTGTGCTTTATTTCAAAGGATCTCTCTGGAGCAGAATGAGTCACAGACCTTTAAAGTGGAAGTATCCTATATGGAAATCTATAATGAGAAAGTCCGGGATCTTTTAGACCCCAAAGGGTAAGTTAGTGGTTGACACAAACCTTGTAACAGGGGTAGTAGTTTTAAATGATCCTGAAGTTAAAGTTGCAAGTGAGTTTATGTGTTTGAAGCCCTCGGTCACCACTCCCGTTTTAGATCGTTTTACTGAGAGATATCAGCTTCTTAAAGCCTGTCGGTATACCCAGGATTCATAGTTTATCCTACACTCATGTATAAAGTTGCTTACCTATGCCATTTAGACGACTGTTTTTACTGTTTTGGTATTTCTGCCACTATGGTTTATTCATATTTATTTGTTGAGTTAAGAATGACACAGTGGTATTTCCATCTGCTCTAAACTGGAGGTAAAGCAGTCTAAGGTTTTGAGTGACCCGGGCTAGACAAGCCATTCTCTTCTGGGAATGTACATTGGAATCACTCGGAGGCTTTTTAATGTGACACTGGCCTGAGCCTGTCCCTTAGGGCTGATGATTCAGTAGACCCAGGAGGAAACCCAGGCATCTGTATTTTTTAAAAGCTAGGTGATAAAAACCAGATGAGTTTGATTCATAGAGGAAGGAAAGGGCCATTTATTGTTTAATTAAAATTTTTATTGATTTAAGAATAATATATATAAAAATTGAGAAAGTAGGTAAAGTGTAAGAAGAAATAAAAATGGCCTAAAATCCCATCACTCAAAAATAACTGCTATTAACACTTTATGCATTTTGGTGTCTCACATCTATGGAGTGGATATGTAGTGTGTGTGTTGAGGTTCTTCTCTGAATACAATTCAGTAGCCTGAATTTTTTATATAATATGATGAATACTTTCTCATGTTATTAAAAATATTTTTTAAATGCTTTCAGCAGCTGTATAATCAAGGATATAATCAGAGATATAAGATAAAAATTAGGGATGGCAAGGAAGTGACCCAGTCATCAGAAATGTTTTTACTTTTAGCTAATAACTGTGTAATGCATATGAAAGAACACTTATAATACATGTAAGATGTAAAGAATAATAAAAGTCAATGACTGTTCTGCTTACCATTTGGCTTAATAAATGGAATGTTTTTATATTGCTCATTATCTTCCTTCTCTTTAAGAGTCTATGCATAATTTTGCACAGTTTTTACCTGTGCATGGCTTCATTAATACATGTGTCCTTTGATGACTTGCTACTTTCCCCCTCAATGATTTGTTTGTTCTGATGTATGAAGAAGTAATTCATTAATTTTTACTGCTCTTTGGTATTCCATTGTAAGAGACACCATAATTTGTTTATTCTATCTCCTCTCGTTCCTGTGGTTTCCATTTTTTACCATGACTGTCCTTCTCTGAGCATTCCTGTACATTCCTCCTGGTGTGCAAATGCAGGAGTTCCTAGGGAATGCATCTAGGAGTGGAATTATGGGTCGCAAGCTATGGAACCTTCAGCTTTGGTATTGCAAAACTGTTCCCCATAATCGTTGTACCAATTTATACTCCCCCCAGTGGTGTACAAGAATCCCAAATGTTAGACACCATCAGAAGGACTTAATATTGTGCTTGATTTACTTTTTCTTGCCCACGAATAGCAATAATCTCTGATTATGCGAACAGAGTGAGCCAGGTTCTGGAGGCATGCGCAGCTGGGCAGCTCTCTTGAAATTGTACACTTGGTGTGCCCTTGTTTTGAATACAGCAGAATTGCTCATTGTCATTGCATTCTCCAAGCTTAAAATAAAGTTAGTAAAACCTACTTTATGGAGTTGTGAGATTAAGATTCAGATTAAGATTGAGAAGTTTTTAGGGAGCAAGGTCTAGATTTAGGGATGTGCTCATTGTTACTTTCTTCTTTCCACACTTGAGTGATGCTAGGCATTGACTCTTGATTTGAAAAAGTGATCAGTATCTGTTGCCATGAAATATGTGACATAATGCATTACGGCCATAATATATATTATATAGTTTTACCTTTCATCTCAGTTGTCTGTTGATAAGCTCTTCAAGTGGGTCCCAAACCAGGTTTGCCATTTAGAAATTCAAGAGTCCTAAAATCTTGACCAGCAGAGCCAGTTCTCAACATAGGATAAATATCAGTAACTACAAACAGCTGCTCTCCTGTAACATCATTCTTTGTATAAAATGGTCAGCACAGCATAAATCAATGCTCCTAATATGAAAAGGTAACTTAAAAGTAAAACATTTTAATATTGTTCAATTCTTGCTTAAAACTGTAAGACATTACTTATTGAGAATATGCTTACTTATAAAATAGCCCAAAGGTTAAATTCAGTTCTGTTTGTTCTTTGCTTCGCTCCCTTCTCCCCACTCCATGTGAAATTAAAGTTCATCTACTAAAACAAGTTAGCCTAACCTAGTATTCTGTGTGCTGGTTGTTTAGTTTGGGAGTAGAGATAGAATTTTTAAAATAGTATGTTACTTTAAATAGAAATCAGAGTATAAAAGACATTCCTCATAAGGCATGCTGTTTTGCTAATCCAAGTAAAGTAGCTTTTAGAATAGTTTTTGATTGTTAAAAGAAAAATCCTTTTGAAATTACAATCTAAACTTCTGAGTACTTTTGCAAGTACTTTTTTTTAGAGAGAAAAGCTCCAGGTTGGGTATGATTCATTCATTCCTTTTTCCTTTCTCTTGAAGGAGTAGACAGTCTCTTAAAGTTCGAGAGCATAAAGTTTTGGGACCATATGTAGATGGTTTATCCCAACTGGCTGTCACTAGTTTTGAGGTAAGTGTCATTAAAAAAAAAAAAGACATTAAAAGCTGACAGTAAATTGAAGTGTATAGATCATGTTGAATATATTTTTATGTGAATGTTTTATAGCATATTGTTACAATTCATGGTCTCAGAAACCCAGTATCAACCACCCCAAATAGAAAATAAAGGCTTTTAATCACAGTCTTCAAGCCGCTTGATTTTGAAGGGTTTGCAGTGTTGCTGGGGGTCCAGCATCCTGAGGTTGCTGAATATTTTCATGAATAACACTCTAGTGAAACTCTTCTCCCTGAGGTTGCCAGTGATGTCTTTCTGGACAGATGTAAACACTATTTGGTAGTTATTTCAACCCTGTCTCTTTGACAGCGTCTCCGATCTTAGTTTGCATTGCTTTTCACTCTTCTGATTCTTCTGTTTTTCTGAATTGATCTCCCTCTGTTGACCGATCTGTTTCTTTTTCCTACTCCTTGACTTCTGTGCTTTCTCACATCCTGGCTTGATATTTTGTCTGTATTTTTATTGTCATTGCTTTGGGAATCCCATAAAAGAAACCGCTATCTGTTACCAAAGAATGCCGATCAATAAATGAGTAAACACATCCATCTACTTAGAAGTGCCATCTCTGTGTTATTTGTCCCTGCATCACTTTAGACTCAGTAGAACTAAAATTGATCTGCAAGGTAACTCTCTTCAGCCATTTAAATGTAGATAGTTTTAGTACTGCTTAAATCAGAAATAAAGGGCAGTTATCACTCTGTCATCAGTGAGATCCGGAAAACAACAAAGACCCCTCTGGCAGGAAAGTGCAAAGTCAGCACTTTTGCTTGGATGCCTGGCTCAGGGTCACTGAGACCAGTGACCGTCTCCTCCTGTCACTTATTAGCAAGAGCTGGGACATCCATGATTTGTATCCAGTTCTGCTTCTTATTGGGCTCTCCAAGTGGCTCAGTGGTAAAGGATCCGCCTGCCAAGCAGAAGATGTGGGTTTGATCCCTGGGTCAGGAAGATCCCCTGGAGGAGGAAATGGCAACCCACTCCAGTATTCTTACCTGGGAAATCCTATGGACTGAGGAGCCTGTTGGGCTACAGTCCATAGGGTCACAAAAGAGTCGGACATGACTTAGCGGCTAAAAAGCAAACAACTGCCTCTTATTAGATGTGGGAAGAGTTATTTGACCTCCATGAACTTCAGTGTCCTGTGTGTATAATCAGGTAAATACTTCTTTTATAACATTCATCAAACATTGTTTAAGAGTCCTAGGTTCTGGGTGTTCTAAAGCAAGTTGCATAGAGTTGAATAAGGAAAATTTATTTTTCAGCCACAGTGTTGGAAATTCACTGAGTGAAAGTGTTAGTCATTCAGTCATGTCCAACTGTTTGGAGCCCCATGGACTGTGGACCAGCAGGCTCCGCTGTTCATGAGATTCTCCAGGCAAGAATACTGGAGTGGGTTGCCATTCCCTTCTCTAAGATCTTCCCAACCCAGGGATTGAACCCAAGACTCCTGCATTGCAGGCAGATTCTTTACCATCTGAACCACCAGGGAAGCCCCTTGTTGGAGAAGGGAGGCTACTAATCATACAGAAGAGAGCTGTGCAAGAGAGAATAAAATAAGGTCATCATTGCTATTGAGTATCTGAGCACAGTAAATGTTAGCTCTTTTCTCCTTAGGAACTTGCAGAGGGAAAAACAGGTACTTAACAGAGAAAGAAGACAGTTGCAGTTTGGAAGGAATGGGTGAAACATTTCATCTGCTAGAAAGCGCGGAGGGAGTGGGAGTTTGAGCCGGGCTCTGTGGAAGAGAGGTGGGAGTGTTCCGTGCAAGGGTGGTGATGGAATGCATCATAATGAATACCTCCGCGGGTGGGCAGGACGCAGTTCTGAGAGGTTTTTCACTCATAGTGATTTTCTTGTGCCTGCCTCTAGGACATTGAGTCATTGATGTCTGAGGGAAACAAGTCTCGGACGGTAGCTGCAACCAACATGAATGAAGAAAGTAGCCGCTCCCACGCTGTGTTCAACATCGTCATCACGCAGACGCTGTACGACCTGCAGTCTGGGGTGAGCGATCGGGTAGAACTTTGGGAGACGGTAAAGGGGCTCACCATGGCTGGATTCCGTTCCCAAGAACGTTAAGCCAGCTCTTCTGCTTCCTGGATCAGCTACTCTGCTTACATCATGTCATTTGTTAGGTCTTACTTTATATATGTAGGGGTTCCCTGGTGGGTCTATGGTAAGGCACCCACCTGCTAGTGCAGGAGACGTGGGTTCGATCCCTGGGTCAAAGAGGTGTCCTGGAGAAAGAAATGGCGACCCACTCGAGTATTCTTGCCTGGGAAATCCCATGAACAGAGGAGCCTGGTAGGCTGTAGTCCATGGGGTTGCAAAAGAGTCAGACTCGACTTAGCGACTAAACAAAGCAACAACTTTATGTATAATGTTAAAAAACTGGAATCCTTGTATAAACTCTCTAAAGACCATGATGCTTCCACCATACCACTTTTAATATGTATCCTTCCATAGTGAAATTCTCCTAGAAACAGCTGGGTTTACCTCATAGTCATTAAAGAATATGAAAGAGGAAACCACGACATTCAGCCTAAAGATAGCCTTTTAAAAAAAAAAAAGTAAAAAAAAAAAAAAAAAAAGTGAGGTATTTGACCTGAATGTGTAGGAATCCTCATGTCCTGGAATGTTCTCATAGATGCATAAAAGCTCCATCTTTCTGAATATATTCTGGAAAGGCCAGTGCCCTTACTACCCAGCTACAGAACAGAATCCCAGGCTGCCACACCAACTTTAATTTTTACCCTAAAACTGCTAGTCCAAAGAACTCTTCTTACCATTTAAAATCTTCTCAAGTTTGCCTCCTTAAAGCAGGATGGCTTCAGTGGTGGAGCTGACGTCTACATAGGTGTCTGTGTGGTTTCTGCACTCAACATGTGTCTGTTGTTTCTCTCTCGTCTCCCACAACTAGAACTCAGGGGAGAAGGTGAGCAAGGTGAGCTTGGTGGACCTGGCGGGCAGCGAGAGAGTGTCTAAAACCGGAGCTGCGGGAGAGCGCCTGAAAGAAGGCAGCAACATTAACAAGTAAGGGGCCTGTGCGATCCCCACGCTAAACGTCCCACCGGCTTCCTGTGTGTCTGAGGCAACTGGTCCCCTTATCAGGGGTCAGATGGCTCTGATCACAGGTGATTCAGAGTCTGTGTAGCTTTAGTGAACTGGGTTGAAGAAAAACATCAGCCTGCCTCTGTTGAGATGCATGAGGTTTATTTAAGTGAAACAGCACGAGGCAGCCAGGGTCCAACGCTGTCCATACAAACGCCCAGAATATCATTGTATAATGTAATTAATCTTAGGTCAATGCAAGTTGCAGTTTTATAAATCAAATCATATCTTAGATCTAACTCTAGGAGCTTATTCTAAAGAGAAAATACTTCAAATCCCTTCATAAGGCTAATACTTGTCTTCCCTGGTGGCTCAGTGGTAAAAGAATCCACCTGCCAATGCAGGAGATGCAGGTTCAATCCCTGGATCCGGAAGATCCCCTGGAGAAGGAAATGGCAACCCACTCCAGTATTCTTGCCTGGGAAATCCCATGGACAGAGGAGCCTGGCGGGCTACAGTCTGTGGGATCCCAAAAGAGTCGGACATGACTTAGCAACTAAACAACAAAAACAATAACTTCCCCCCAAAAGTAACAGTTATATAATAACTGCCATCCTGAAATCTCATTCTTTGCCTTGAGTGCCTGTAGTGTGCCCAGGGATGTGGTGAAGGCTGAAGGAGAGCTGAGGGGTACAAGGTGTGTAGGAGCTGGCCCAGTGGACAGGAAGTGAAGGCTTTCCACGTGGAAGATACAGCAAAGGCGCAGATGAAGAATTTGCCCTTTTATTTTTTTAATTGTGTATTTTGTTTGCATTGGTCTTAGTTGTAGCATGTAGAATCTTAGTTCTCCCGACCAGGGATCGAACCCACGTCCCCTGCATTGGAAGGTGGACTCTTAGCCATTGGGAAGTCCTGAAGGACTGGTTCTTTGGGATGTGCTATCCAAGGATGCCCCTGATAAACCGGGCATCTGTCTGTCTTCCCCAGCATGAGAGGGAGCAGAGTTGGCCCTTTTAGGTGTGTATGCTTGAGCAGGACTGCCTGGGTTCATTCCTGCCTCTCCTCCACTTACTAGACGCATATGTATCCTGGGCGAGTGAATGCACCTCTGTGTGCTTCATTTTTCTCATCTGTATAATGAGGACAATAACAGTATCTGCTTCATTGAGTTGTTGGGGATTAAGTGCCCGGAATGTGCTTAGAACAATGCCTGACACATAGTATGCACTGAAGAAATATTAATGGCTCTAGCTATTATTTTTATAGGTTGTGTAAACAGCGTAATCATTATTTCAGGTTCAGCAGAAAGAAACATGGTTTGTACTTGCATGTTTCTTTTGGAACATAATAAGTTGGGGTTTATATGTATACCGTATAGCTGATTCACTTTGCCGTATAGCAGATACTGGCACAACGTTGTAAAGCAGCTATACTCCAAGAAAAAATTAATGAAAAAGAAGTAACTTGAGGTTTTGTTTAGGACAGAAGGGGACAAGAGGTAATAGATTCAGGAACATCTTTGTGCAGCTTTCATTGCAAAATGGCACTAGCACTTTGTAATCTCACAAAAGTTTGCAAAAGTAGCCGTGAAATATCAGCCCCTCTATCAAATGGACGTAGCTGTGCTCACTGCACAGGCTGCTGCTTGAGAGGGTCAACTCCCAGTCATTCTGTCTCTTGCTCTGATAACAAAGGATTTTGCTCTGCTTCATGACAAAGCATTGTAGGAGCCCAGACTGGCATACAGCTCTGCATTCTAAAATAGGTGGAAGACAGGGAACTCTGCTCAGTGTTACGTGCCAGCCTGGATGGGAGGGGAGCTTAGGGAAGAATGGATACGTGTATAGGTATGGCTGAGTCCCTTTGCTCTCCTCCTGAAACTATCACAACATTGTTCATTGGCTATACTCCAATATAAAATAAAAGTTTTAAAAATACAGAAAAAAATAAATGAGTGCAAGCACCAGGACGGAGAAACAGAAATGGGGGTGTGAGGAAGCAGGCACCAAAGAAAAGCCTGTCACCCCTCCTGGAGGTTTGTTTACTGGTGCTCAGCCACGCCAGCTGTTTGCCTGTGGCTGCGCTTGTGGGAACACACTGGGAGTTCTCTGAATTCGTGGAAACTTAGAGTATGGCTGGCCTTGATGTGTAAGGACCACCAACTCCCGTTGACCTCTTACTGTATCCTAGGCACAGTACTGTGTACTCTGTATGTAATAATTCATCTGAGCCTCACGTCACCATTTTACAGACGAGGAAACCAAGGCAGAGAGCTGTTAAATAATACGTCCAAGGTCATAGTACTCTAAGCGTGGATCTTAGACTTGGTTGTAGGTAGTTTGGCTCCAGAGCCAAGGCTCATACACTGAGCTGCCCAAGTGTTGTATTGGCTTGGAAGAGTCCTGACTGATACATTCGTCCCAGAGGAAATATTAATAGTGCCCCTCCCCAATTTGGACACTAAATTATATAGTGTCGCAAACTGGACTACATCAAAGCCACATATAACATGATTTAGATATTCTAGCTACTGGCTCTTTTCCATTATGACTTAATGAATTGAATGGATTTCTCTTAGCATCTTGCTGTTTTTCCTTATATGCTGGCTCTTTCACAAATGGATATATGTATTCCTTACTGATAATCTGTGAAGTACCTACATTTTTGGAGTTCTTCTTAGTTTGGGGACACTTTCATATGCATTATTTCAAGTGAGGTTCATTATATGTATTTATTGTCTCTGTTTAAAGATGAGAAAATAGATGGTTGGACATACACATTTATATAATATAAATAAAAGCTGAGCAGGCCTCTGCTATGTATCTGGCACATTAGATGTGGGGATGCAAGAGGAACTTTGTTCCTGACAGAATATTGCCTCCCTGCCCCCCTAAATACATCCAAGTCCTAATTCCCAAAACATGTGCATACGTTACCTGCAAAGGGGTTTTGCAGGTGTGATTAAGTTAAAGATGTTGCAATGAGAAGAATATTTGGATCAGTTCAGCACAGTTCAGTCACTCACTGAACTGTGTCTGTTCAGTCACTCACTGTGTCTGACTCTTTGTGACACCATGCACTGCAGCACACCAGACTTCCCTGACCATCACCGACTCCCAGAGCTTGCTCAAACTCATGTCCATCGAGTCGGTGATGCCATCCAACCAACTCATCCTCTGTCATTCCCTTCTCCTCCTGCCTTCAGTCTTTCCCAGCATCAGGGTCTTTTCCAATGAGTCAGTTCTTTGCATCAGGTGACCAGAGTACTGGAGCTTCAGCTTCAGCATCAGTCCTTCCAATAAATATTCAGGAGTGATTTCCTTTAGGATGGACTGGTTTGATCTCCTTGCAGTCCAAGGGACTCTCAAGAGTCTTCTCCAACACCACAGTTCAAAAGCAACAATTTTTCAGTGCTCAGCTTTCTTTATGGTCCAGCTCTCACATCCATACATGAATACTGAAAAAACCATAGCTTTGACTAGATGGACCTTTCTTGGCAAAATAATGTCTCTGCTTTTTAATATGTCTCAGCATATTAAAAAGGTCTAGGTTGGTCATACCTTTTCTTCCAAGGAGCAAGTGTCTTTTAATTTCATGGCTGCAGTCACCATCTGCAGTGATTTTGGAGCCCAAGAAAATAAAGTCTGTCACTGTTGCCATTGTTTGCCCATCTATTTGCCATGAAGTGATGGGACCAGATGCCATGATCTTCGTTTTCTGAATGTTGAGTTTTAAGCTAGCCTTTTCACTCTTGTCTTTCATTTTCATCAAGAAGCTCTTTAATTCTTCTTCACTTTCTGCCATAAGGGTGATATCATCTGCATATCTGAGGTTATTGATATTTCTCCTGCCAGTCTTGATTCAAGCTTGTTCTTCATCCAGCCCAGCACTTCACATGATGTACTCTGCATGTAAGTTAAATAAGCAGGGTGACAGTATACAGCCTTGACATACTCCTGTCCCAATTTGGAACCAGTACGTTTTTCCGTGTCTAGTTCTAACTGTTGCTTCTTGACCTGCATACAGATTTCTCAGGAGGCAGTTATGGTGGTCTGATATTCCCATCTCTTCAAGAATTTTCCACAGTTTGTTGTGATCCACACAGTCAAAGGTTTTAGCGTAGTCAATGAAGCAGAAATAGATGTTTTTCTGGAATTCTCTTGCTTTTTCTGTGATACAACAGATGTTGGCAATTTGATCTCTAGTTCCTCTGGGCCTTTTCTAAATCCAGCTTGAACATCTGCAAGTTCTCAGTTCACATACTGTTGAAGCCTGGCTTGGAGAATTTTCAGCATTATTTTGCTAGCATGTGAGATGAGTGGGTCTGTTGTAATCACAGAGCTCCTTACAAGTGAAAGGAGGTTGGAGAGCCAGTGTCAGAGTGACGTGGGGTGAGAAAAACCTCATAGCTCACTGCTCACATGTGGATGAAGGGAGGGCCATGAGCCAAGAGACTGGGGCACCCGTGGAAGCTGGAAAAAGCAAGGCAACTTTTAGCCCAGGGAAACCCATTCTGGACTTCCAGCCTCCAGAATTATAGGATGATTTGTGTGGCTTTGAGCCACTACCCCTGTGGTTATTTGTTATAGCATCATCACTGCCCTCGAAGAGGAACACATAGGTTGAGATACAGTAAGTTATTAATAATTTATGTGAAAAAGCAAAAGGCGCATTAGAAGTATGCCATCGCCCAGCACTGAAGCATGAAACTGTCTTTTTTTAGGACACATTTACCAGCCCATGGGTGTCTGCCAAGTTGGTCTTGTGCTTTTCCCAAAATAGCTGGCTCGAAGGGAGTGGAGCTGCGTCTGAACCCTTTCCCTTGAAGCTCAGTCAGGCTGTTTTCACCCCTCCACCTGTTTCTCTCAGCTCCCTGAGTGGGTCCATGTATGCCAGGTGCCCACCACGGATCCAGGTCTCCACCAGGTGTCCTCCAGCTCTCCACGTGGTCACTGGTTTAATGGGCCATCTCACAGGATGACCATGCCGTGAGGTCTGCACAGCTGTCTTAGAGACCTTCATAGAAAGACAGCTACCTGTGGGCCCAAAATCCACGGTGAAGCCACTCAGTTGTGTCTGACTCGTTGTGACCCCATGACCCACCAGGCTCCTATGTCCATGGAATTCTCTAGGAAAGAATACTGGAGTAGGTTACCATTTCCTTCTCCAGGGGATCTTCCCGACCCAGGGATCGAACCCCAGTCTCCCGCACTGCAGGCAGACTACCATCTGCGCCACCAGGGAAGCCAAAGTACTCTGAAAACCAAATGCTTTTCCTGTTTCCTGTGTAGTTCACTTGTTGGTGAACCCTCATCTGAACGCGGATGAGGTCTTTATCTTCACATATGGGCTTTAGGTACTCATTTAGTGTGGCCATTCACATGTTCAGCTGTAGAAATGCTCATGGACTTTACTATGGGCTGCTGTCCCAGATCCCCCTGGTGGTCATGTGTAAAAGCGTATGCACTGAGCTTCCTAAAATCCCCAAACGTTCTGAATTTCAAAACAAACGTGGCCCTAAGGCTAGCAGATAAGAGATAAATGGACCTGTACTGTTTTGCTCCGTCTAGCAAATAAGTGTCAAACACTGACTGGGCATAGGAAGAAAGGGGTGACTAAGATGAGACCCTGGCCTCAGGAAGTTCAAGGTCCAGTGGGGAAGGAGATCTTTGGTGGCAGAGTGGAGGAGGAGGGGGAGGAGGGAGTGATATTAATACATTAAGTGCCATCAAACTTAACACACCAGGTGTGGTGGGGACATGAATGACAACACGGCCAGAAGATTTGGGAGGCTTCTCAGAGGAGATACAGGAGTTTCTTAGTTACAGAAACTAAGGGTGTGACCCTTTTGTGCCTCAGTTTCCTCACCTGTAAAATGTAGATGAGGAAACACTCGGAGTAGGGCTTTTGTGGGGATTCAATGAGTGACGACTTGTCGGCCACTTAGAACAGACCTACCCGTAGGAAGCTCTCTGTAAGTGTGTCCTAGTAACGAAAATAAATAATGTATCAAAACTGCTGTGCATTAGTTCCACAAATGGCTTTCTAAGCCTTAATGTCAGTGCCCAGTGGAGGGCTAAACTGGGGGAACTCTCTAACATGTTTCCTGAGCTTTCTCTCGGCCGCCTATTGGGGTTTCTTTGGATGAAACACAAATAATCCTCTTAAGCAGACCTGGCGGGGACTTCACATAGACATTAGTGTCTGCTTAATGGGCTGTGGGTTTAAGAGCTCCATCGCTCCTTAAGCTCTTAAGAGCTTCACAGCACACGTTACTCCTTCACGTGGCGCGCCAAGGCACTGTGTGGCTGCTCCACCGTGGCCTGTTCAGGGCTAGGGAGGGAGGGGTCATCTGGAGACCATCTTCGCAGAGGACACACCTGGGACTGTCCTCTGTTCGCCCTTCTGCTGAGGGTGGAAGGACAACGTCTTTCCCTGCTGCCGGAGCCTGGCTGGTTCAGCTTCTCTGGGAATTCACTTATATCATGGGACACTCTCATACCCCGAGGGATGTCACCAAAGATGGTTCTGTTTTATCCTCAGCAACAGCCAACCTTTAATGCCAACAGTATTCATCTATCTTTCCCAGTCTTTTTTCTGTTTCAGTTACTGTGGTTAATAGAGTATATACCAAACATTTCTAAAAAATGGATTCTACTGAACACTTGTTTGAGGGATATTAATATATGTTATCCCTAGGATTCTGTCTTATAATTTATGTTGTCATAACTTTTAAGTACAGTGTTTCTAATGTTTCATGTGACTCAGTCCTTCTTTTTTCCTTCTTGAGTACCCTCCATGAAGCTGCTGATTTCATCTTGGAAACCTCATGTCAGTGGGGTTTGCCTGCATAACTCGACATGAGCTTGTATCTCAGAAGAGTAAAAGTGGCCTGCCTTCTGTCCATTATTCAAGGGCAGGTGGTGGTACTTGTTAGTTTACCACTTGTACATCGAATGGTCCCCGTGTGTGAAGAAAGATATCCGCATATCTTAACACAAAGAGACCCATGAACGACACAGCAGAGATCTGCTCCTGGGAAGGTAGTAGCCACATCTTTGGGGCAATGTGCATTGTCACTTTAGGCTTTCTCAAAGAATTCTTGTGAAATACTAGTTCCTCAGGTAGCTCTAGGGAGAAAATGACCCCTAGATAAATAATTTTGAGAAAGATTAGTTTCTAAAACCTTCCTTCAGAGGGACCTCCCTGGTGGTCCAGTGGCTAATACTCTATGTTCCCAATGCCAGGGGCACGGATTCGACCCCTGGTCAGGGACCTAGATCCCACATGCTGCAACTGAAGACTTAGTGTGGCCAAATAAATTAAAAAATATTTCAGGGCTTCCCTGGTGGCTCGGTGGTAAAGAATCTGCCTGCAAAGGCAGGAGACACGAGTTTGCTCCTTGGTCTTAGAAGATCCCACATGCCGTGGGGCAACTAAGCTCTTGAGGAAGCCACAGCTACTGAGCCCACACGCCCTGGAGCCCGTACTCCACAGCAGGAGAAACCACAGCAATGAGAAGCCCACAGACCACAATTAGAGAGTAGCTCCCACTCTCCAAAACTAGAGAAGAGCATGCCCAGCAACAAAGACCCAGCACAGCCAAAAATAAATAAAATTATTATTTTTTAATATTTAAAAAACAACAAAAAATCTTCCTTTGGAGATTCCCAGTGCTAAAAGCTCTGAGAACCTGCAATGAATCTCATATAACTCTTATCATTCTTGATTTTACTTGATGTCAGAATTCTAGGTATAACATTTTAATGTGTCCAGAACAAATGTGCAAAAGAACCTGTTTTGGGAAATGTTAGGACAGGCTTTTTAATTATAGCACAATCATTGGAATGGAAATGAGATTGGGAATGACACTCACTGGATGAACGTTGAATTTAATGATTTCATCAGTCACTGGATAACAGTGGTGAGTGGAAATGAGGCCCATAACTATAGATGTCACAGTTTTCTTTCCTGTCCTGTCATATGATGGTGCTGTCCTTTCCCCATAATTTGCCATATTTTGCATTTCTCCTTTCCCATATGGAGTGGGGACTTTCTGGGGAGGAGTGCTAAACTCAATGCCACTAACTTGATCACCTTTCAACTAATTCTTTAAAAGCCAAGGATTACATTCTGCTGCAAGCAACAGAAGGAGAAGGAAATGGCAATCCACTCCAATATTCTTGCCTGGAGAATCCCAGGGACAGAGGAGCCTGGTGGGCTGCCATCTATGGGGTTGCACAGAATCGGACATGACTGAAGCAACTTAGCAGCAGCAAGCAACTGAAACCACTCCAGTGACAACCAAGTGATGAATTCATCCTTCTTACTTAAAAAGAAGTCCAGAGGTTGGTCCAGCACCTCAGAAATGCCATCAGGCACACAGCTGTACTAACCTTAGTGTGTATTCATGTGGTTCTCCTGACCCCAAGACAGCTCTACCATTTTAGGCATCGTATCCACATCTTTGTTCCAAACAAGATGAGGAAAGGACCTTTAGCTTCTATAAGCTGAATATGTGCTTTTTTATCCACAGAATCATAACTTGCTTGAAAGCCCCTCCCACAAATGTCTCCCTCTCTGCCTCTCATTGGCCAGAACTGTGTTTCATGGCTTCTTCAAGCTGCAGAGGACTCTGTAGAGTTCTTAGCTTGACGTGTGCTTCCCAGCATATTCAAGTGTCCGTTAGCAAGTGAGAAAAGGGAAAATGGGTATTGCGCCAATAGCCACAGAGTGTACCAAAACCATCATTAAATTAGTCCTTTCTAGAAAGAGGTTCGTGTTCTGTTCTTCAGTGTATTCTAGATTCCCTGTAACTTGGCAAATATTGAATGCGTGCTTTTTGTAAGCAAGGCACAGTCATCTCTGCTACTAAGGTGGTCACAGTCTATAGAAAGAGAAATACACACCTGGCTCTGATAAACTTTCATAAGTACTACACTTATGATCTTAGAAAAAGGTAACTGGAAACATGATAAAATAAATTTGAAATCCATCATAGACAATACAGGTAACTCACATCACATCATATCTACTCCTATGGGAAGGAATCTGATGGTTAGAGTTTCAAGGGAACTAGGTTTAAGGAAGGTATCAGTTCAGTTCGGTCGCTCAGTCGTGTCCAACTCTTTGCAACCCCATGGACTGCAGTATGCCAGGCTTCCCTGTCCATCACCAGCTTCCAGAGCTTGCTCAAACTCTTGTCCATTGAGTCGGTGATGCCATCTAACCATCTCGTCCTCTGTCGTCCCCTTCTCCTCCCGCCTTCAGTCTTTCCCAGCAAACTGAACTGCAGAGTCAGCTCTTTGTATCAGGTGGCCAAAGTACTGGAGTTTCAGCTTCAGCATCAGTCCTTCCAATGAATATTCAGGACTGATTTCTTCTAGGATGGATTGGTTTGATCTCCTTGCAGTCCAAGGGACTCTCAAGAGTCTTCTCCAACACCACAGTTTAAGAGCATCAGTTCTTCGGCGCTCAGCTTTCTTTATAGTCCAACTCTCACATCCATACATGACTACTGGAAAAACCATAGCTTTGACTAGACAAAAGCAAAAAAAAAGTTGGAATATGACAATTTTTTTTCAATGAGTTACTTTATTTTGCTTTTGATCCACCCAAGTTTTATTTACTTTCTTTTTGGTCCCAAATTCTCCCTTGTTGTAGATAGCTGTTTATAGATGTTATCTCCTGGCTTAAGTCTTCGTTTCTCCCCAGCCAGCCCCTCTCCCTTCTCCCCACCACTGTGGCCAAGAATTTATGGTGAGAGATTTACCAATTAGGAGCTTCCTCACTATCTCCAGGCTTCCCAGGTGGCGCTAGTGGTAAAGAATCCGCCACTCAATGCAGGAGACATAAGAGATGCTGGTTCAGTCCCCGGGTCGGGACAATCCCCTGGGGAAGGGCATGGGAACCCACTCCAGTATTCTTGCCTGCAGAATCCCATGGACAGAGGAGCCTGGCGGACTGTAGTCCATGGCGTAGCACGGGATCGGATATGACCGAAGCAACTAAGCACGCACGCACGCACGCACACTATCTATACCTCCAGCAAGTTCAGGAAAGGAACAGTGATCTGCTAGAATTAGATTCCTTTTCAGCCCCTAAAACTGACCAAGAAACTCCCACCCATTCTGATATCTGTGATCTGTTCATTTGCTTCCAGGCTATGACGATGGGACTAGCAGGATCCATAATTAGTGATTTTGTTATATTTTAAGATCCCTGGATGTAAAATTCCCATTAAAATATATAAGCCTGCTGTTCAACTTTCAGACATTAAGCTTTCAAATGGTTTTTAGGATTCTAGAAGCCCCCAGATCACTGCTTCTAGGTGGGACCTGGTAGAGGGTGTTGGCATGGACCCCTTGTCACTGGTGATCTGGTGACCTCTCAGTCATCACTGAGTCCCACTCACTCTGCAGCTTATTTCTTTTTGTTCCAAGGAAACCATAATAGGTTTAGATGAAGTTCTTGTTTTGAGGATGTGTACACTGTTAGGTAAAGGATGTGGCCTCTATGAGTGATAAGCTTCTCTAACTGAGCGTTATATAGAGCTGTCAGTTCAGTTCAGTTCAGTTGCTCAGTTGTGTCCGACTCTTTGGGACCTCATGGATTGTAGCACACCAGGCTTCCCTGTCCATCAGCTCCCAAAGCTTGCTTAAACTCACGTCCATCGAGTCGGTGGTGCCATCCAACTATCTCATCCTCTGTTGTCCCCTTTGCCTCCTGCCTTTAATCTTTCCCAGCATCAGAGTCTTTTCCAGTGAGTCAGTTACTTGCATCAGGTGGCCAAAGTGTTGAAGTTTCAGCTTTAGCATCAGTTCTTCCAATGAATATTCAGGACTGATTTCCTTTAGGTTGGACTGGTGGGATCTCCTTGCAGTCCAAGGGACTCTCAAGAGTCTTCTCCAACACCACAGTTCAAAAACATCAATTCTTCGGCGCTCAGCTTTCTTTATAGTTCAACTCTCACATCCATACATGACTCCTGGAAAAACCATAACTTTGACTAGATGGACCTTTGTTGGCTTGTGCAGTTATATAGAGCTTGTATATAAACTTTTTCAGTTATATAGAGCTGGAGGACCACTGTTAACCTCAGAGTTGCTGATATTGACCCTTGAGTCACTGAGCTCTTTATAGATGTTATGAATTAAGGTAATTTCTGCTGCATTTGGGTATTAAAAATTAGGAACAGTCCAAAGGATTGCCTCCAAATGAGAATTCCATTTCAGTAGTTGCAAAATGGGAAAAATGCCCTGTATTCTTTATCTAGGCAGAAATGTGTTTTTGCCTTATATTGAACTCTCTTTTCCTCTATTTCATATAGGTCATGCACATTTTTCTTTCTTAAAATTATTAACCATTGGTTGGGGACCTCCCTTCCTGGACCAGGAATTGAACCCATGTCCCCTGCATTGGGAGGCAGATTCTCATCCAGTGTCCTACTAGGGAAGTTCCTCATTCAGCTTTAAGAAAAGTAAGAGACATTTGCACCAAGAACTTTATTTAACAACGTAGTCCCTATTTGAATGAACTTTCTGGCTAACCCAATAACTATGCAAGGACCTTATTTTCAAAAAAGGACACACCTGAGGCTCTGCTGGACATGAATTGGATGGTGAGGGGCACTATATAGCCCAGGACAGTGGCTTTTTGTGTTTGGGTTCTTTCTTTTATCATTTTCAAGGTTCTTCATGTTATCGCACATGTCAGAACTTCATTCCTCTCATACTGCTGAATACTTCTCCACTGCAAGGACACATCACATTTTATTCTTCCCTTCATTATTCAGTGGACATTTGAGCTGGTTCCACACTTTTGGCTGTTGTGACTATCACTGCTATGAAGATGCAAGTTTTCATATGGACATATGTTTTCGTTTCTCTTGGGGTGGATTTGTTTAACTTTTAAATTGGTCAATTATGATGTACATCTTTATGTCACTTGGCAGTAATGGGTGTTAGTTATTAAAATTCTGGCTCATTTTCTGCCTCTTGGCATCGCTTTGTATTTCAGTGACTTCTCCAGTGACTCACCTTTGGAGAATTTTATTTTGTGGAAAATATGGTTTTACTCCTTTCAGCTTATTTAATGGAAATCTACTGTTAACGTTAGGAAGAAACCAATGTTGTCTTTCACTTGCTAACCTGTAGTCCCCTGCTGATCTTCCTGGTTTTTATAAATAAGTAGTAGCATTTAATTTTTTCATCGTTTACAAAACCTTTTGTCTTTGGGGTATCATGTTACCTTCCTAGCAGTCCCAAGAGATGTCCTGAGACTGATCTTTTCTGGCTGCTAAACTTGGAGTCCAGTTGATTTCTTTTAAAAGAACCGTTGGTACTTAACTATGATATGAGGCTGTCCTTCATTCTTCAACACCACGAATCTGTTATTTCTATGGTGATCTTTTTTCCAAGGACAGAGAATATGTATTAACCGCCAGTGGGGGTTCCCAGCTGGCACAGGTGGTAGAGAACCTGCCTGCCAATGCAGGAGACATAAGAGATGTGGGTTCAAGCCCTGGGTCAGAAAGATCCCCTGGAGGAGGGCACAGCAACCCGCTCCAGTATTCTTGCCTGGAGAATCCCATGGATAGAGGAGCGTGGCAGGCTACAGTCCATGGGGTCACAGAGAGTTGGACATGACTGAGTGACTTAACGCTTTCACTTCCACCAGGGGAAGCTCATTAGCCTAGACCAGTGGTTCTCAGACTCTACTTGCATTAGAATCTTCTGGAAGGCTTGTTGAAGCTCAGTTTCCTGACTCAGTAGGTCTGCAAGGGTCTGGAGATAGTGCATTTCTAACAAGATCTCAGGTCGTGTTGATGCTGCTGGTCCCAGCACCATTTTGAGACTCATAGGCCTGGCACCTGAATGTATGCATCCCTTTGGGTATTGTTCAGCCATCACGTCTCAAAATTTAATGTGCATGTGAATTGCCTGGAGATACCTTTAACTGGTTGTGACTGAGTAGGCCTGGGAAGGCTTCCAGGATTCTGTTTGGGTGGTTCTTTGTTTTTGTTAAACTGTGGTAACTCCACATTGAAAAAAGCTTGCCAGCTTTAAGCAGATAAACAGGATATACTTTGTAACCTATGGTGGAACTATGCTTTACAAGTTACTTGGTTACTCCTAGAAAATCAGAGGCCAGAGTAGTCCTGGTTAGACTCAAAGAGCAGATGGTTGAGACTTTAAACATAATATTCAGAGTAAATTATAATTCTCTCAAGGAATCTTTTAAATGTGTGTTTCCAGGTTCTGAAATGTTTCACAGCTCCTGTCTCTTGAACAAAATAGATTCTACAGGGATTCTAAATTCATTCTTTTAAACTAAGGGAGTTACTGTTTGTTTTTCATTTTCTCAGCTTCTCCGGGAATGCAGACTTGATGAGATCAACTTCAGGGACTTACTGGTTTGCATAATTTTACACTTAGTGCCTGGAAGGATTATTATGTAAACAAAATAAATTCTCCATAAAACTAATTTTTTTCTTTTTCTCTTGGCAGATCACTTACAACCTTGGGGTTGGTTATCTCATCGCTGGCTGACCAGGCAGCTGGCAAGGGTAAAAACAAATTTGTGCCTTATCGCGACTCAGTCCTCACTTGGCTGCTTAAGGTAATTCATTGCTCTCATGTTCTTTCCCAACTAGAAATTGGCTGTTTCAGTGGTGACAGCTGAGAGATGTGTGCAAAGCTAACCAAAGACGACACAGTGAACTTCTGACAGTAGCATTGCTATGATCCCTAAACACGAGGACGAAGACTCATTCCCGTTGCCATTTTTCCATTATAATGCTGTTCGACAGGCATTGTGCTTTGATGTGAATAGAGAGAGATCACCGTTCCTCTTGTCACAGAATTTTTTGTGAAATACAAGCCCGTTTCCACATCAGGTTCTCTTCACAGAGAAGATCATCTGCACGCATTTGCCGCTTCCCTCTTGCCCTGTGCCTGGAACAGGCCCTGTTTCCTAAGATGCTATTTGAAATATGTTGCAGGACAATCTGGGGGGCAACAGCCAGACCTCCATGATCGCCACCATTAGCCCAGCAGCAGACAACTACGAAGAGACCCTCTCCACGCTGAGATACGCAGATCGGGCCAAAAGGATCGTGAACCATGCCGTGGTGAATGAGGACCCCAACGCGAAGGTCATCCGGGAACTGCGGGAGGAGGTGGAGAAACTGCGGGAGCAGCTCTCACAGGCTGAGGTACGGCGAGCCCGGCGCTCCCTGTGATCCAGGTTCCCTGGCTCCCGGTGTCTGAGTGTTGAAGATGAGCTCGCTCGCAGTTCAACTCCCCTCCTGTCCTTCAGCAGTGCTGAGCTGATGAGCATCTTCTCCGTGCTAAGCACCAGGAGGACAACAAGCATGAAATGCAAGGCTGCATCCCAGGCATTGACGGTCGAGGAGGCAGACAGTTAAGAGAGTTGCTGCCACGGCCTGACTGTTTCCGGCAGTCAGTTGGCCCGTCACACTCTTCCAGTGTGAAATCCTAAGACCCAAAGGTGCTGCTTTGATTAACATTGTAGATGACAACTTCCACGTGGCCTTGCCATTTTCAGCGAGCTTAGCTCTGTATCATCTCCTTATTAAGTGGGGCAGACAAGGTGGTCAAGAATAATTAGTCTTAGGAGTAGTTCATTTTGTACTTTGTTCATTTGTATCAACTCCTGACAGGGAACCAAATCACTTTTACATTGTTACCATCTTCCTTGGCTTTACCCAGACTTCATAACCATACCCACTTCCCAATAGCTGTTGCCAGGGGAGACACTGTCTCACTGCACTAGGAACAGCACTGAGATGGGGGCCAAGTGCCTCAACTTCATTTACCTGCTTCTGCCTGCCAGGACTCGGGTGTGTACCCAAGGCTTCTGAGTTCACCTTCCTTCACACTGCTGTCTTCTGACCCCACAAACAAAGGGAAGTCAGAGCTAGGGACCTGAAGATTCTATCTACTGCTGATCATGGAGTTGCATTGTAACTGTTTGCTTATATGTCTTTCTCCTCTCCTGGACCACGGGTTCCTCAAGTGCAGGAAGCATGTTTTATTAATTGTGTTTATCCCTAGTACAATAGCGATACTGGAAAGCACTTAGCACAATGAGTTGCCCATGGGAAGTGCTCAGTAAATGGTGCTCTTTTTTATTATCATTCTAATCATCACTGAGTGCCTCAAGCTTAATTTGTTTTTCATTGATGCCAAGAAGGGTAGTAGAACACCTGGAAAATTAAAATGCTGATAAACTGTGATGAGAGTCATTCCTCGGAGGAGCGGAGCGTGATGACTCTGGAGTTGGTCTGTAGGTGGCTCATCTCTGTCCTCCCTCCTGTCTCTGAATCTGCATTTCTGCTGTGACCCTGTAATCCAGGCCTGGTAGCCAGAACAATGCCTGGCCAAAGGGGTAGACCAGAGGAACCACAGCAGGTTCACGCCGTAGCTCAGTTGTGTTTGACTCTTTTCAGCTCCGTGGACTGCAGCATGCCAGGCTTCCCTGTTCTTCACTATCTCCTGGAGTTTGCTCAGACTCATATCCATTGAAGTCAGTGATGCCATCCAACCATCTCATCCTCTGTTGTCCCTGGCTCCTCCTGCCTTCAGTCTTTCCCAGCATCAGGATCTTTTCTAATGAGTCAGCTCTTCGCATCAAGTGGCCAAAGTACTGGAGCTTTAGCTTCAGCATGAGTCCTTCCAATGAATATTCAGGTTGATTTCCTTTAGGATTGACTGGTTTGATCTCCCTGCTGTCCAGGGGGCTCTTAAGAGTCTTCTCCAGCACCACAGTTCGAAAGCATCAATTCTTTGGTGCTCAGCCTTCACATAGAATTTTCATGTGCATCCCCTTGGGCCCAGCACTAATTGTCACTCTCAGTTAACACATCCTCAGCCAGAGCCACATCATCACCACTTCAGCTTCTAGTCCAAGTTCTGCCATCTTTCTTGTTTGTAGGGTTATCCTTTGCAGAGCCTCATGTTACTACAGAGTGTCATAAAAACATATGGGGGCCAAGAAAAGGCCCCCCTGAGATTTCTTAAGCTGCATGTCTATGTTTAGACCTCTTAATTATTCTCACTGAGCAAACTCAGAGGGAAATTACTGCCCTTTTAACCAGATGTCCTATTTCCAAGTGAGTAATAAGCATGCTAAATTTATTACCATCAGTAAGGAAAGTAGTTCAAATGGCCCAGACTCAAATTTTAAAATGATTGAGAAGAGTCTCTACCTTTCCTGGTAGGTTAATATAACTGGGATGTGTTTATTAGTGATTTGTGTTGGTCTTTGTTTTATTGAAAAAGAAATCTAGTCAAGTAACTTGTTCTCATACTTGGCTGTTTTGAAGGTGAACTTTAGCATCTTTGAGGTCTTTAAATGTGAAATTTAAGTATGATGGATAAAATTACTCTGGGATGATTTATATCAATTTAATTCAGGGCACTGGAATTTCTTTTTCTGGCGTTAAGAGGAGCAGCCATTTATTCTTTCACATCATTTGATTAAGAAATATCTAAAAAAAACCCCTGACAGTGTGTGGCTTAATTGCTTCCAACAGACAGTTGATAACCTCTTAAGGACGACAGTAAGGGATTGTCTTGTACATAATGGTGGAAAAAATGAGAAAATCAGATATCTTTGCTTTCATTTTAAAGGCTATGAAGGCCCCTGAACTGAAAGAGAAGCTTGAAGAGTCTGAAAAGCTGATAAAAGAACTAACGGTGACTTGGGAAGAGAAGCTCAGGAAAACAGAAGAAATTGCACAGGTAGCTTAATCACCCGGGCCTAAAATATTGTGATTCTTGTTGTTGTTGTTGTTGTTGTTTTGAAGTACAGTTGGCATAGAGTGTTGTGCCATACAGCAAAGTGACTCAGTTATACACATATAGACATTCTTTTTAAAGATTTTTTTTTCCATTATGGCTTATCACACAGGATATTGAGCATCGTTCCCTGTGCTATAGTGATTCTGCTTCATTTGCCATCTTTTCTGTAAAACTCCCTGTCATCCTCAAAGAGTCTTAAGGGGATGTCACTAGTGGTCCATTGAGTAAGACTCAATGCTCCCAATGCAGGGACACGGATTCAGTTCCTGGTCAGGGAACTAGACCCTACGTGCTGCAGTTGAAAATCCTGCATGCTGTAACTAAGACCTGAGACAGCCCCCCAAAAAAAGCCTTAAGGAGCTTTTTCTGCTGAACTAGAGCCTATAAAAATCCATTTTTAGACATTGACTTCATTGTCTTGTATCAGTTGCTGCTTGGTCCCTGTGTTTGCTAGAAGAGAGTTCAGAATTTGTGCAGGCATGGTACAGGAATCATCTTTAATGTGTCCTGCTTTTCATGTTTTAGACAAAAATCTGTGATTTCAGATCACCTGGCAAAGCATTGGCAGAGAATTTATAACATATAGCATATCATAGGATTTTCAATGTGTTTGATTCTTTGGCTCATTAGAAAATGCTGTTATGAACTTTATTTGAGATAAAAAGCAAGGACTGAGCATGCACACATGTGTGAGTGTCTGTATGTGTGAGATATGAATTCTACACTGTGCATTTCATGACATTTTCATCTCATTGACCACCTGTAAGCACTGAACCACCCCAATCAGGTAGCTGGAAATCAGTAACTGGGACCTGGGCCAGCCTTCTGCTTATATGTTTTTTGTAGATATCACAAGCACACACCTAACTTTCTATGACTCCTACTTTGCTTTATTTTTCTTCATAGCACATGTCACCTTAGGAAATTCTGTATTTTACTTGTCTATTTTGTTATGGTCTGTGTCCTTCCACTAGAATATAATTTTTGGTGAAAGAAGTAACCTTGTTTTGCTTGCTCTTGTATTCCTAGCCCTAGGTTAGAACCTAACACAAAAAACGTTTCATGAATGACTTGAATGAATTCAAGGCCCTCTGCAAAAAGGAGAGGCCTGCTCTTCCAGCCCCATCTCCCGCTACTTTCCCACATTGACTAAGGATTCTTTTCTTTTTTTAACTTTTTATTTTACATTGAAGTATAGCCGATTAACAATGTTGTGACAATTTTGGGTGCACAGCAGAGCCACTCAGCCATACTGATACATGTATCCATTTTCCCCCAACTCCCTTCCTATCCAGGCTGCCCATGACATTGAGCAGAGCCCCCCTGTGTTATACTTGGGGTCCCTGGGCTAGGGGTTCTTGACACCTGCATTCATCCAGTGCATCCTGAGTGCTTACCGTACTTTCCTCTGCCCTTATCTTGCAACTGCCCCGTTTCTTCCTCTTGAAATTCTTCCTGTGCCTCAAGAACCATCTCAAATGTATTTTCTTCCTGAAGCCTTTCCTGGACTATAAACCCATCACAGTCTCCCTCCTCTGAAGCCCTGCAGCATGGTGTTCCTCTTCAGAGGCTCGGGGCTCTCCTCTTTCATTTCTAGCCGTGTGGTCTTATCCCCTCCACTGGACTGGAAGCCCCTTAAGGGCTGGACGGTACCTGGTTCACCCTCGGTGCTCCTATGACACTGACACAGGATGTCACATGTCTTAGACGTTCAGAAACTTGGTTGAGCTGAGTAGAATGTGTCATTTCCCTGGCATTGTCCCCAGAAATAGTGACTTAAGCTTTGCATAGGTACATCTCCTGACTCGAGCAACAAACAGAGCTTTCCTGCTTTTGTCTGTCTCTGCACAGGAGAGGCAGCGGCAACTTGAAAGCATGGGGATTTCCCTGGAGACTTCTGGTATCAAGGTGGGAGATGACAAGTGCTACTTGGTCAACCTGAACGCAGACCCTGCTCTCAACGAACTTCTGGTTTATTATTTAAAGGTAAGAGAGTGAAATAATAGATAGTTGCCTACCTTATACCTTCATGTACAATCCCACTTGGGTCTGGGTACCTGTCCCCATGATTTTGCTTTTTGTATCCAGCTTAGCTCTCGTTAAAAGTAAGAGGAATAGTAGTTCAGTCAAGTTACCACTGAGCGAGAACTAGCTGTTTTGTATTGGGTTGGCCAAACATCTTTTCTATGAAATGTTATGGAAGGACCCCCAACAAACTTCTGGACCAGCCGATATTATACTGGGGCTGCCTAGCTGGGCTGATTTCAGAGGGGGAGGGGGGCCACCAAAGGTGTCAAGGTGATCTCTGGCTATGGCAACAGGATTCTGAGAAGCTCTGGAGAGTCACCATTATGCATCTGAGTAATCCTAAGGGGATCTTGAGATCAGCACAAGCCTGAAGCAGACTCTGATGGGAAATTACACAGCTAGGGTTTTTCCCTAGGGTTCTTCCATGTCCATCCCTTCTAAACCTGCATCCTCAGGAAGTAACTCTTGGTCCCATGATCACCCTCAGGTGTGGAGACGGGTGTGGGCTTTGGGGTTTGGCCCTGTGGCCTCAAGGTCATGTCACTGACCATACTGCAGGGGTCGCTGCAACAGCTGTCAAACTCCTTCCTTAGGGCTTCTGAGCTGCCTCATGAATATGCAGAATACAGTGGAGAATAAGCTTGAGGTGAAGAAAGGAGCCTCAGTCTTCTAGAATCCTTGTTATTCTACCTTTTCCAGAAACAAATATGATACAAATAGCCCCTGACTTATTGAGGGTCCACTCACAGACTAAGATCTATTCATTTAAGAAAGGATGAAGTGGTAAGGGATTGTTTCTGAAATCTGAATTTTTGAAAGACCATGTACTGCCCTTTCTCTGTTGAATAGGGAAGTGTTATTATCACAGAGACTGCATGATTTTTAGAGCAACAGAACAAGCAAAGGGGCTGCACACTGGGCCCAATCACCAGGAATCACAGTCCTCACATGTCTGCGTTTTGAAGTACTTAAGAATCATGCTGACGTGTACACTGTATAACCCACAGGCATGAATACTCTGTAATTTAGTATTAGCAAGTCAACTGTTTATCATTTTAAAAGTTGTGTACTTGAAAATATGATTTTCCATGAAACTATTTTCAGTGGTTCTTGAGTTTGTATAGCTTTTCTCAAAGACTTTCACTGTTAATTCAGGTGATTCTTGAGAAAGAATCCTATTCATTAGATCATAATAATACTCTTTTGGTTTTGCAGGGAATAAAAGAAACAGGCTTAGAATGAAATGGCTTCGCCATGATCACATAAATAGTCATCAAGTTAAAATTGGAGCTCAAAGTATTCTATTGTGAAATCTGACTTCTTTATGTTCTAAAATAATAGCTAATCACTGTTGATTAGGGTTTTGTTTTGTTGTTTTCTATAGTATTTAAACATGTTTTAAATTTAGAGTGTTGAGGTAAGCTTTTGACTTACAATGCACCAGATCTCACATCTCCTGTCTGATTCACCTAATGTTGTTATCCATGTTCTGTTGGGTTATTCAAATTGACTGTGATACACTTTTACTGAGTTACCTGCAAGTAAAAGTGTTTCTTTCTTGAACAATCTGTTACCAGGACCACACCAGGGTAGGTGCTGATACCTCTCAGGACATCCAGCTCTTTGGGATAGGAATTCAGCCTGAGCACTGTGAGATCGACATTGGCTCTGATGGAGAGGTCAGCCTCACTCCAAAAGAAAATGCTCGGTAAGAAAAGTACCGTATAGATAACTAATGAGAGCCTACTGCATAGCGCAGGGAGCTCTGCTTAAATGCTCTGTGAGGACCTAAATGGGAAGGAAATCCAAGGAAGAGGGAATATATGTATCCACGTGGCTGATTTACCTTGCCATACAGCAGAAACTAACAGAACATTGTAAAGCAACTATTGTCGTCATCGTTGTTGAGTAGCTAAGTCCTGTCCAGCTCTTAAACCCTATAGACTGTAGCCCAGGTACCTCTGTCCATGGAGTTTTCTAGGCAGGAATACTGGAGTATTCGGTTGCCACTTCCTTCTCCAGGGAATCTTCCAGACTCAGGGATTAAACTCTTGTCTCCTGCATTGGCAGGCGGATTCTTTACTGCTGAGCCACCTGGGAAGCCCTAGACTCCAATAAAAATTAATTTTAAAATAATAAAAATAAAGAGATGGTAGGGAAGAAGTACCTTAACATGGCTTAAGTGCCTCATTTTCAGGAGTAGACTGCCCCTTTCTGTTTGTTCAGTTATCAAAGTTAAGGCCACACTAGCTTTTGCTTTCTGCTTGTAGAGAGCTGTGTAAGCAAAATTTAGAGCACCAGCTTCCGTGTGGCTGATTCTGCCTTCACTAGCTGGGTGATCTTAGATAAGATACCTCTTTTATCTAATCTTCAATTCCCTCATGTGATAAATAAGGCTAAAGGTAGACAAAACATACAAATCGCTTCCCTCAGTGCCTGACACATAAATATTGAATAAAGTTAGCTGTTACCCATATAATGCATTGTATGAAAGCAGTTATTAATCAGATAACCCCATTATATGAAGAATTCCTAAGCTAAGCTATAATATGTAAAAATTTGAGAATTGACAGGGTAATATATTTACTTTTTAATTTATACTAAATGATGTCTTCAATTATTTTATAAGCACGTATAAAATGAAGTCTTAAAACAATATTCATTAACACACAGCATTATAATTCAGAACATACATTTTTATGAAGAAAACTGCATTCTTGTCAAATTATTCTGTTAATATCAGCCATATACATTTCCAAGTGATGAAAACCTGAGACTGAAACTACCAACATGCATGATTCGTGAAATTTGTAGGTCTTGTGTTAAAGTGATATATTGTTAACATATCTGAAACTACCAACATGCATGATTCCTGAAATTTGTAGGTCTTGTGTTAAACTGATATATTGTTAACATATTTAATGATAAAATGATATTATTCCTTAATTTTTATTTATTCCAAGTTCAAATAAAATTGAGCTTTATGCTGTACCCCACATTAGAAGCTCTGGAGTTTTTTTCCTGCTTTTTTAATTGACAAAATTATGTGTGTACGTACACACACAGGCACACACACACACACAACGTGACAATTTAATCATTTTCTCTTTCAACTCTATATCTGAAAATGATCTTATTCAGGAGATTTCCTGATACCTGATTTTACCTCCAAGTCTTTTTACCCTGCTTTTCTTCTCTTCGCACCCTGCCCAATCCTCCTTTCCTATACCCTGAGGGCAGCGGTTCATTCATTCAGTATGCTTGCTCTAGGCTCTGTGCTGGGAGTGTCCAAGTATAGTGACTCAAAGCCTAGTGGAGGAGGATGTATAGAAACAAGAGTGATTTTACAGGAAGCTATGTGCTCCGTCTAAAGTGATCTTTATAACCTGCAAATCTGATCACTATAAAAGTGTGTGGGGGTTGCAGGACTTAGGATATGCTCTTGTCTTGGGAATGCACAGTAGCAAAAGAAGTGAAGAACAAACTATATTTTAGAATTATGTAAGAGTTGGCGAGATTTAGTGATGTGCTCAGAGACAGCGTAGGAACTCAGTAAAGGAAAAGGAGTCAGCACTATTAAGTTTCTGTCTTAGAAATGAGATAAATGGTGGTGCTACTAAATCAAGATAAGGTATATTAGAGGAGGAACAGGCTTGCAGGATGATAGGTAATGAGTAGTAATGAGTTCAGTTTGGGATATTTTGAGTGAGCTGTCCTTGGGATATCAATGTGAAGATTTCCAGGAACACGTTGGATTTAGCGTTGTAGACCCTACACTAAAGATACAGAGCTGGGTGTTATGTGTTGCCTGTTTTGAAAGTGGGTCTCGAATGAATAGTGGAAGCGTTACACCAGTGTCTGTGGGATGATCTGAAGATAATCCATGAAGGGGGCTGAGACAGGGAGTCAGAGAGGCAAGGTATGATGATGGAATCCAAGGAAAGAGAACGTTTAAAGAAGAGGTCAGTATAGAAGTTAAAGAGCTTCTGTGGGACATAGCAGTTAGGAAGACAGTAACAGCCAGTGGATGTCTGGATACCAGGCAGTTGTGGGTACGGAAGGAAAATAAACAAAAAAGGAAGACTAGGAGGTGAGGAAGTGGGCAGAGAATCTTGATTGTGAAGATGGGAATGGGATTGGAGACATAGCAAGAGAAGGACTTGGGGTGAAGGGATAGTCATTATTTCCCTGACTCTTCCCCAAGTCTCGCTTCACATGTCTTACCTGCAGCTTGAGTTGAATTGAATTGAAGTCACTCAGTTGTGTCCGACTCTTTGTGACCCCATGGACTGCAGCCCACCAGGCTCCTCTGTCCATGGGATTTTCCAGGCAATAGTCCTGGAGTGGATTGCCATTTCCTTCTCCAGGGGATCTTCCCAACCCAGGGATCGAACCCGGGTCTCCCGCATTGTAGACAGACGCTTTACCATCTGAGCCACCAGGGAAGTCTTAACTACAGTCTATTGAGTGTTAATCTCAGCATCTCTGTTTTTCATTTGTAGAAGTCTAAGAAGTCTTTTTTAAGATATGCCTGGTCTCTATTGGTAGAATTTTGTTTTTACTCCATTGTATGCTTTAGTAGTTTTGTTTTTACTTATTTCATTGCTTTCATTTGGAAATGCTCTTCTTTGATGTTGTTGGGACTTCAGTCCAACTGTTTGTTGTGTCTGCTGATAACTTTGCTTCCTGAAGCAGTTGATAATTTTTTAGATTTGTTCCTCTTCAGCGGTTTGTAGGAGTATTGTGGCCTGGATGAGGCTACATAATTTCCTGCAAAGAGATTTTATATTTGCTTCCTCCATGTACCCCTGGCATGTGTCCAAGTGGAAATTACTTCTATGCTAATTTCTTGGCTTGGGTACATTGCCAAACCAAGCAGTTTCTGTAACTTTTTCTTTTTTATATATTGTAGTAAGAGCTTGATATGTTCATGTGTATGTTCGTGTGTGTATGTATGTGTGTGTATAAGCAAGTACCTAGAATAGTGTATCTAAAGATACAGATGATCACAGAAGTAATAAGTAAAAGAAGTAAATATTATTATATTTCTCTCTGATTTACTCTGGAACTGTTTAGTTTTATTCTAGAATAACACTGCTCAGTAGAACTTTCTGAGACCACGGAAAGGTTCTCTATCTGCTGAGACCATTTTGGTAGCCACTATCGAGGTGGTATGGGCTTTCCCGGTGGCTCAGCGGTAAAGAATCCACCCGCCAATGCAGGAGACACAGATTCAGTCCCTGAGTCAGGAAGATCCCCTGGAGCAGGAAATGGCAACCCACTCCATTATCCTTGCCTGGAAAATCCCACGGACAGAGGAGCCAGGAGGGGCTACAGTCCATGGGGTCGCAAATAGGAGCACACACACATTGAGGTGGGGCTCTTGAGAATTGACATATGGCTAGTGAGAATGGTGGCTTCCTTCCCTGGTGGCTCAGAGGTTTAAGTGTCTGCCTGCAATGCGGGAGACCTGGGTTCGATCCCTGGGTTGGGAAGATCCCCTGGAGAAGGAAATGGCAACCCACTCCAGTACTCTGGCCTGGAGAATCCCATGGACAGGGGAGCCTGGTGGGCTACAGTCCACGGGGTTGCAAAGAGTTGGACACGACTGAGCGACTTCACTCACTCATAGTGAGAATGAGAAACTGAATTTTTAGAAGGATCATTCAGCGTTTAGAATAATAAAGGACACTGCATGACACATCACGTCTATTAAGAGAGCGTTCCCCCGCTTACCTCTTGCGCCCCTGGGTCGGAGTTTTCTGCTCTTTACTGTTCCGCTGACGTATCCCCCACTTCCGTGTCCCCCAGGTCCTGTGTCAATGGCACCCTCGTGTGCAGCCCCACCCAGCTGTGGCATGGGGACAGAATCCTATGGGGAAACAACCACTTCTTCAGGTAAGCGCTTTGTGCTCAAGATTATGTTCACTGACCCATCTTTTCTGTTACCCGAGTGTGAAACACATTGATTTTCTCTAACGGTCAAAAACCCCACAGGATTAATTTGCCTAAGAGGAAACGGCGAGATTGGTTGAAAGACTTTGAAAAAGAGACAGGCCCGCCGGAGCACGACCTGGATGCGGCCAGTGAAGCTTCCTCAGAACCAGACTATAACTACGAATTTGCACAGATGGAGGTTATCATGAAAACGCTGAATAGTAATGGTGAGACTCTAAACAGTTACTTTCTCTCGCTCCTCTTTAAATGACTCCGAGAGGAGAGAATTGTCAGATTTCTGGCATATCAAATTGGGTATTCTGTTGCAGGAATAAAGATTTTGACCTTTTTTGTTTATTTCTGAATTTTTAGCTTCAAGGACCCCTCTTTTTAATTATAAAAATGAAGTATCAGGAAAAGGCCAGGTGAAAAAACAAGTGTGATGTATTACTATGTAGGGTATAGAATAACAGAAAAGAGCATCATTAAGATTAGGGACTAAGGGATTTCCATGGCAATGGTTAAGACTCTTCCTTCCAGTGCAGAGGGCACAGGTCCCATCCCTGGCTGGAGAACTAAAATCCCACGTGCCATGC
The DNA here is from genome assembly GCF_042477335.2 of Ovis canadensis. Lineage (NCBI taxonomy): Eukaryota > Metazoa > Chordata > Mammalia > Artiodactyla > Bovidae > Ovis > Ovis canadensis. The sequence goes on from NC_091264.1 coordinate 54,186,953, forward strand.
TGTGGCCAAAAATTTTAAAAAGAACAAAAGATTGGAGATTAACTACAGGGGCTTTTGACAGCACAGCACAGGGAGGACCGCAGCCGGGACTCAAGCTCCAGCCCACTCTGCCACTTGCTCACCAAGTTGGAAGGAGTCCCGACAGACATTTCATGCTCAGACAGAATCACGTTAGTGGGTCATTTAACAACATGCCTGAGCAGCAAGTCTCCTCTGAGTGGTTGTTTGGAAGCCCCAGTAGGTGCAGGGTGTGACAGGAGCGTGCAGTTCCAAACTCCAGGTGAAGGAACGCCCATTAGAAGAGAGCTTATTTCTTTAGATGCAGTTATAGACTTCTGGATGTCTCTGTTCTCCAGCTCTGCGAAGTATCTAAGTGGTATCCATTTAATCATCTATCTATCATCCTATGGCACACACTTCTAATTTCTCCAATCACTACCTGCTTATCATATATTTATTTATATATATATATATATATATATATATGTATGATCCCCCTGGATAACCAATGAGTGTGTAGTATTTGTTAATCCCTCCAGTCTTCTTAGCCAGAGCAGTTGGTCATCAGTGGCCTGGCTTATGGTGTTAACGTAAGTATCCATTTGTGTTCTAGATCAGACTTTGATCTCTAGTGTTGATTTCATTCATTTAAAAGTAATATTTCCCCATCTCTATGCTTTAGCCACTCCCCTTGCTAAGTGGAGCTCCCCTGTAGGGCACACCCATGTGCTCTGATACGATGCTGAAATGCTGGTGGCTGGACAGAATTCATACTCTTCACCTCTACTGCTTAGGTGGCTTCCCGATCATAAGCCTGTCTGCCTGGTGGTCGTCCCCTTGGTGGTCCTATTTGAAGATTCTCTTCCCTCTCATGTGGTTTCAGACGAAGCTCCTCCACAAACACTGGGATAAAGGTTTTAACTGATTGGCTTTAGCTTGAGGGAGCTTGATTGGTTTTTAGCAGGGCTGCTTGTCGGCGCTTGTGCTTTATGCTTTGGCCGGATCTAACATGATGGGGAAGACACCACAGTCTTCTGCCTGGCAGAGGTGTTCTGAATTCTTGTTGGAGGAATGTTCCCTTTTCAGTTATGACTGCTTCCTCCCCATTTCCGAATTCCGTGGCCTTCCCAATGGTTAGAACCTGGTGGCTGTTCTTTTCCTCATGTATCCGACAGCAAGAAGTGTCTCTGGTATTTCTATTTCTGTCGACAGCACAGGAGTTCAGGATATGGTACTTCTGGGTAAATAGTCACCTGCATTATCCCAGTGATAAACTAAAATAGCGTATCTTCAAATCTCTAGAATAATTAATGGTCTAAAACCCAGTTCATTTGAATTAAGAGTAAAAGCAAACCTAGTATTTTTAGACCATAATATGTTTTTCTCGACAACTGTTTTCACAGAGTCAGTGGCAGCTCTAAAGTAAAGAAGAGCTGAGGGGCTGGTGAAGGGTCCCAGAGCTTATTCCACCTGGAATTAAAAGGTTCCTTTTTCCCTCGAAGGATCTGTTCTGCCCTTTGATTCAGTGCCTTAGGCATCTTGATATGAATTAATTCTAATTCTCTGGGTCACTTTTTTTTTTTTTTTTCAATTTTCTGGGTCCCAGGGCTTCCCTTGCAGCTCAGCTGGTAAAGAATCCGCATGCAATCTGGGAGACCTGGATTCGATCTCTGGGTTGGGAAGATCCCCCGGAGAAGGGAAAGGCTGCCCATTCCAGTATTCTGACCTGGAGAATTCTATGGGCTGTATAGACCATGGGGTCGCAAAGGGTCGGACACAACTGAGTGACTTTCACTTTCCTCTGGGTCACGTAAATGCCCTTCAACCTTTACACCATCACCCTCTCTCTTTCCCATACTGGGGACAAACAAGGAAGTTTGCGCTCATTGCGTAGGTATGTACCAGGCAGAGAATAAAGTAAGGAAGAAGGGAGCATGCTTGCCCAAAGGAAAAGAGGTCCTTTCTCTTCTCCTAAAACACTAACCCCTTTGGTTTCTTGGCCTGAGGCTCCAGGCTCACTGAGTTTTAAAACAGTTCATTCAAGAGGAAGAAAGTCATGGTGAAATGAAGGAAACTGTTAACACTCTCCTGATAGTGGACTGGTGATTTGAGAACAGGCCAGATCATCTTTGGTTTCTGTCCTTGCACAGAGTCAGACTGACACGCCAATTAGAATGATCTTTTTAAGAGTATGCAGTATAGGGAGAACATGTACATGTACAGACATGGCTGAGTCCCTTCGCTATTCACCTGAAACTGTCACAACGTTGTTAATTGACTATACCTCAATACAAAATAAAAGGTTTAAATTTTAAAACAAACAAACAAAAAAGAATATGCTATATAGGGAATTCCCAGCGGTTAGGGTTCTATGCTTTTACCTCCAAGGGCCTGGGTTCGATCCCTGGTCGGGCAACTAAGATCCCACAGGCCGTGACGTGTGGCCAAAATAAAAAGAATATGCTGTATAGTGAGAAAGGCTTAAAACAGGTCAATTAATTGGGAAAGAAAATGTTATCCATATGTCTAAGATAAAAGTGTTTCCAGACTTGTGTTGGGATCAGAGGTAAAAAGAGACCTCAGCCTCTGTACCTCTCCTGGACTCTGTGTATCCCGGCCACCTCTGGAGTCCCCAAGCAGGGCTTTCGGACTGGTCCATGGCAGGCGAGGGGAAGGATGCTTGGAGTTGCTCTCTGGCGCATCTGTGTGTCGATCTGTGGCTCCTGAGAAGGCCTGGTGAGCAGTAGGGATGCTGTGTCATGACCGGTCACATCACCTGTGCATTGGCGTGGAACCCCCTCCTCAGCCACTTGGGAATGTATGTTTCTACACACCATTGACCAGCAAGTAGAAATAAGAACTAAACATCTTATTCAGTGTCTTTTAGCCAAAGCGCTAGATTATGATTTTGTAAAAAAAAAAAAAAAATTGGTGTGTTTTCCAGTTTTCTTTCTCTGAAGAAAGGTTCATACACACTAAGTTAGGGCCCTATAAATGGATGGTGAGGACCCTGTCCTTTCTTTTTGACACTTAGAGTCTAAATATAAAATATATATATCTCACTGTTTGAGAAATATATATATACATATATATAATTCTGAGAGAACTTTTCTTCTCTAGCCCTTAAATGTAAAAATTTTTTACAACCCTCTCAAAAAACATTACCATATTATTCACAATTTTTCTTCCAGAGGTTATAAGGCTGAATCAGAAGTTCCAATCCTTTCAGTTCAGTTCAGTTCAGTCGCTCAGTCGTGTCCGACTCTTTGTGACCCCATGAATTGCAGCATGCCATCTAATTCTTTGAAGAATATCAGTTTTCACTATGGGAAAGGTCTTGCCCAGCCATGGTCTGTCTTTGTGTAAGAAGGATTTTTTTTTTGGAGTCCATTTTTCACTGGCCTTTCAGGTGATGCATTTCAGTCTCACATCAGGACTCTATGAAGAAAAGTATTCTGCTTTGAAAAAAAAAAAATTTTTAGAATTTTACATCAGCAAAGAACAGTATTTTTTAAACATCTGTTCTTTGGCAGAGTACTAATTCTGAGGAAAACATTGGAGGTAAGAGTATAATTTATTACTAAGTTTGTTTCCTACCCCAGATAATTAATTCTGCTCTGAGTTCAAAACCCGGCTCTGTTGCTTTGCTTATTAGCTGTGCCATCTTAGGTTGGCCACTTAAATTTTCTGAGCTCCAGTTGTCTCCTCTTTAAAATGGGAATGCTGCCCACCCCTAGGTTTGTTGCAAGGCTTTCATGAGATGATGCATGCGAAGCATATAGTGTCTCTACCCTGAGACATAAGCCAACAGATGGTAGCATTATTATTGCTGCTGTGGTCCTCATTTTTATTAAAACAGCTCACCTATACTGTGCATATCTAGTGATTTTTAAAATTACTTTTACTCTGTTTTGTATTCTTTAACCTTTTTTAAGCTAAAGTGCTATTTTTTCCCCTTCATCTCATATAGAAAACCAGTAAAATATGAATGCTTATTTCACAAATTGATAGGGTCTTCTGGTCTAGTCAGTCGGTATCCATCATCAGGTGATGTGAAGATTCCTCTTAATTTCCTTCTCTTATCCCAGAAATTAAAATGAGAGTCAATTTGTAGAAATAGGACACTGCACTGAATAATAGGCAAGTGTGTAAATCGCAGGCTAGTTTGAGAATACAAGTAAATCTCCTAGGTCTTATGTACTTCAAGGAAATATTTACCATTATGGTAAATTTCTTTGTTTACCATCCAGATTGTCTAACATACTGTTTCCCTATTACGGCCTCCTCACTTGGATGTGTCATAGCTTTCTCTTTTGTACACGTGGTCTGTGCTTTCCTTAGTCTTTGTCCATTGCATCCAGGTCATCAGCTGTTACCGAGCTAATGTCCTGGGACAACCAATTAGCTCTTTAGGATTGAGTCCTACCTACAACCATAACCACCCCTAGTCATAGTCAGGGCCCCATTAAATAAGATCTGTTAGTATTTCTAATACCTGTTCACTGACATGTCTGTTGGTCATCTTTCAATCTGCAAAAGCAAAAAAGCAGAGGTAGACTTTTGTTTTTGTAAGTGAATTGCTTTCTTGGCTATTAACACCTGAGAAATTGGCAGACCATATACTCAGTTCATATTTTCAAACAGATGCTGTGATCTGTAAGTTTCCTCCCACATTAGAGGAATTCAGGAGAAACAAATTTTTAGCCATATTGGAACTATAAGCCCTTTGTCATTGGGTTTGTCAATGGGAACTACTATAAACCCTTTGTCAACTAAAACCAATGGTAAATGCACCTTAAAAGTGACGACATAAAATCAAATCTTGTGTGGCTCTGTCTTTGAAATCACCTTAGATTTCATCGAGTCTTTCTTCTCAGTAGATAGAATACCATCCCTTTTTCCTCTACCTTCTTCTTTTTGTAGTTGAGCCACCTATCTACACATCAGGGCGAGCTCATCAAATTGAAGAACGTAATAATAGATGTGAGGAATGTTTCCATACAAGGTGTTTAATCTGAAATGTTAAGAAAAAGGAAATGGAGAGAATTCCACCTGACTGGGCCCGGCCGGCCGCTCACAGACAAGCGCGCTGAAGGGCTCCATCTGGGGGAGGAGACGGTTCTTGTTAGAAGCCTCGCTGGGGGTTGGGGGGCGCTGCCTGTCTGAGTCACTGCTGAAGAGCCCCTTGCCTTGTCTCTTGGCTCACCAGACCCAGTTCAGAACGTGGTGCAGGTCCTGGAGAAACAGTACTTGGAAGAAAAGCGAAGCGCCCTCGAGGAGCAGCGACTCATGTACGAGCGGGAGCTGGAGCAGCTCCGCCAGCAGCTGTCCCCGGAGAGGCAGCCCCAGATCAGCGGCCCCGACCGCCTGGCCTACAGCAGCCAGACAGCGCAGCAGAAGGTGACCCAGTGGGCCGAGGAGAGGTAGGAAGGGGACCCGGGGGCCTGGGGCAAGGCCTTGGGGCCTCGGGGGAGGCCGTTGTAAGGCACGTCAAAGGGGGACAAACCTAGCAAAGAGGGAAATCTTACTTCCATGTCTGAATTGTTAGCAGTCGCCTTGTCTTTCAAGGAAGGTTCCCCTGGAGAAGGAAATGGCACCCCACTCCAGTCTTCTTGCCTGGAAAATCCCATGGATGGAGGAGCCCAGCAGGCTACAGTCCATGGGATCCGAAAGAGTCGGACACGACTGAGAGACTTCACTTTTTCACTTTCAAGTATGTTTACTGTGACGTCAGTTGTTAAAGATTACACCTGCCCCCTTACCCTTCAGTAAAAATGGTGCCAAGTTAGAATATCACAGTTTCGTTCTGAAGTAAAGAACAATTGAATAGTTCTAAAGCATAAAAGCATGCTTCCCTGGTGTCTTTGACGGTAAAGAATCCGCCTGCAATGCAGAATACCTGGGTTTGATCCCTGGGTCCAGAAGATCCTCTGGAGAAGGGAATGGCAACCCATTCCAGTATTCTTGCCTGAGAAATCCATGGACAGAGGAGCCTGGTGAGCTACAGTCCATGGGGTCCCAAAGAATTGGACATGACTGAGTGACTTTCACTCACTCAAAACATAAAAAGCATTTCTTGTTCTGTTATTTATCTTACTTTGGAATCAATGTAAATGCAGTTTTAATGTTAAGAAATCTGTGAATTTTTTAAATTTACAACTTTAAAATATTTGTATCAGAACTGAGGCAGCAGTGGAGGAAATGGTAACAACGGTAAAGATAGTAAATTATTACAAAGCTCTGTTGTATTCTTGCCACGGTCTAGGAATGATGCTTTTTTATGATCCCAACAGCACCAAGTCATGGGAAATATTATTTCAATCAATTGAAATACCCTATCAGTCATGCTTTCAGTAAATGAAAAGGCCAGGCTTTGTTGACAGTCCATTAATAACTCCTCTGTTGTAATAATAATAGCACCGGACATTTCTTAAGCATTTATTGCGTGTCGACACTCCATGCCACAGAAAATCCGAGTGTAACTTTGCAGTTGGTCCTTGATATCTACATTCCACATCCACAGATTCAACCAACCATGGGTCACAGAGAAAAAATTCCATATCTAAGCAGACCTGTGCGGTTCAAACTCATGTTGTTCAAGGGTCAGCTATACTCTTTCTTTTGTTCAGTGGGTAATTTTTGCATATTCTGTGATGGGCCATGTACTTGGCCAGGAAATAAGTGTAGTGACAAGCAAAAAAGACATGGCCCCTGCTCTAGGGGTGCTTACTAAAGCTTCATAGGGGAGATGGATGTTATTAGTCAAATAATTATACAAATAAGTGAAAAATTGTAACTATGATGAAGACTGAAAATGAAAGTCACTCAGTCATGTCTGACTCTTTGCAACCCCATGGAACAGACCATGGAATTCTCCAGGCCAGAATACTGGACTGGGTAGCCATTCCCTTCTCCAGGGGATCTTCCCAACCCAGGGATCGAACCCAGGTCTCCCGCATTGCAGGTAGATTCTTTACCAGCTGAGCCACCAGGGAAGCCCAAGAATACTGGAGTGAGTAGCCTATCTCTTCTCCAGCGGATCTTCCCGTCCCAGGAATCGAACCGGGGTCTCCTGCATTGCAGGCGGATTCTTATCAGCTGAGCTACATGACAAAGACTACGGAGGCAAAAGATGTGGCTCCGGGAAAACATGTAATAGGGTTTGGATCTAGTTAGGATGTTAGAGACACATTTATCAAGAAGTACTATCATTTAGAGTTGAAAAGCAAACTTCTGCTGCCCCAGAAGTACATACTTCTCACATTTACCAAGTGAAGAAATCACATAAAACACTTTCTCCTTATTCTAGATCTCCTCCACTCTAAAGTTTACAAAAGTCATAATGATTTCTTTTTCCTAAAGGAATGTTTTATTGGGCTTTTATTTTTTTTTGCATTTTCATATCAAAATCTATTCTTTTTCAAATATTATATAATTTAAAACATGGTTGGAAGTTAAGTTACCCCATACATTTGCTTCTCATCCCTGGTTACCAGTGGATAACCCATGGAACCCCAGTGGGAAGAGGGAAGGATAAGAGGTGAATTGGCAAAAATAGGTTGAAAGATAATTGTCTGAGAGGAGATTCTTAACTACTTTCTAACAGTATGACTCACTTGGAAAACGGGATTGCAGTTTTCTTCCGGATGTGCTCACTTCCTTCTCTGCTGCTCGCAGGGATGAACTCTTTCGCCAAAGTTTGGCAAAACTGCGGGAGCAGCTGGTGAAAGCCAACACCCTGGTGAGAGAGGCAAACTTCTTAGCCGAGGAGATGAGCAAGCTCACCGACTACCAGGTGACTCTGCAGATCCCTGCTGCGAACCTCAGTGCCAACAGGAAGGTAAGAATGCTCTCAAAGGGGAGGAGGGCAAGAGGTGCAGCAGTAGCTTCTGAGAGGTAGAACATCACCTTGACGTCCGCAGAACATCTGTGAAGAGACCCTGATGTGAGCTGGAGGGTTTGTTCTTTTAAAGATCCCCTCTAGAAACCTCTTTGGGTATATATGATCAGAATATGAGAATCTGGAGGGCTGAAAGAGTTGCTAGTTTAAATGCTTTCTTTAAAACGTTGCAACTTGGGAATTCCCTGGTGGTCCAGTGGTTAGGACTCTGCACTTGTCACTGCTGTGGTCCAGGGTCCACTCCCTAGCTGGGAAACTAAGATCCTATAAGCTACGCGGTGCAGCCAGAAATAAATAAGAAAACTAGAAATGGATATAACTAACTCCTCTTGCTTTTCTCTCTCATATAAATGCCTCCTAAAGTGGGAGATATGTAAATATCTTATAATAGTACCATTCAGAGAGAGTGACAAGAAAGGAAAACTCCTATGGTCCCTGTTTTATATACACAGAAGGATTCTTTGCAGCCACTCAGAAGTTTCCATCATTAAAACTTCAAGATTTTTTTCTTTAGGGAGAAACTTTGAAAAGTAATTTTTCCTCCATTCATTTTTCCCTCTGACAAGTGAGTGAGAAATGAGTCAGAGAGTATCTCATCAGCCTTCTTGCATTTTAGTCTTTTGACCAAGTAGTTCTCCTTTGCAAAATTTACTCTAAATCCGTACTTACAAAAGTGTTTGTAAAGGTTTATGTGCTTTTGTACAAGGATGCTTATCATAGTTACCTTTGTAATAGCAAACATTTGAAACAGCCATGATGTTGGGCAGTAGACTAATTAATCAAATGAGTGATACATCCCCATAACAGATCACTTTGTTGCTATTAAACATTTTGCTCCTGAAGAATATTTAACCACACAAAAAGGTTCACTGTGGAGAAAGAATTGGGATGGGAAATTTGTATTTTTGCTTGGTTCTGAGTGTGATTTAAAATAAAACGTGCATGCACGGCCCTACAAAGAAGATTGAAAATAAACTAGAATATTCTGTATATGGTAGATTTCATCTTTCTTTGTATACATTATGTGTCTTTTTCAAACTTTCTCCTTGGTGATAATGCATATTGCTTCAGCAGTCCAAAAACGTTATAACAGGATTTGCTGTGTTTGATTTTTTTGTCTTTGTTTTCCTATATTCTACAGAGAGGAGCAATAGTGAGTGAGCCAGCTATTCAGGTGAGGAGGAAAGGAAAGAGCACCCAAGTATGGACCATTGAGAAGCTGGAGAATAAATTAATTGATATGAGAGACCTTTATCAGGAATGGAAGGAAAAGATTCCTGAGGTAAAAGGGACAGAATGTCAAGGAGTTTGGTTGCATTAAAAGGACAGAATATGAGTGACTTAACCATCAGAACTGGAGAAGGAAATGACAACCCACTCCACTGTTGTTGTCTGGGGAATTTCACAGATGGGGGAACCTGGTGGGCTACAGTCCATGGGGTCACACAGAGTCGGACACGACTGAGTGACTAACACACAATCGTCAGAACACACACATGCGCATCACTGAGTATCTGTAGTGATGCTGGGGACATTTATATTAGAAATGTAAAGTGAAAGTCAGGTGGATGGGTCATAAAATATGTGACCCTCACACAGATAGGAACTACGTGAAGAGAACACCTAGCACCTTCTGCATCTTTGGTACATTTCAAGTGAAATGAAGTGGGAAAAGTGAATTTGTGCTGTTTTGTCGGTGGTGTTAAAAACCAGCTTAGATGGGCCAGCATGCGTTTTGTGTTCATTAGCATATGCTCATGCTCTCCTAGCGGTATTCATGGCTGGGTGCACGCTAAGAATAATTTTAGAGAGCATGGTCCATTGTTCGGACGTTAGCAATGGAGAAAAGGACTCAACGAAGGAAATGAACCAAAGCTCAGGGAATAGGACCATGCAGGTAGGGTGTGCCAGGGAAGAGGGGGAGGGTTGGGGTGGGGTGTGTGGTAGGTGGGGCTATAACTGATAGAAAGGCTTTCCACGCCTTTTCATCAGTTATCGCCCTAACAAGCACCTCCCGTGCTAGTTTTGTTTTATTTGTATGACATGATTCTGATTTTACTTTTAATCAATATGGATAAATGCTTTCTTTTTGAAACATTTTAAAATAGCTGGTTTTAAATAGTATTAGGTTGATGTTTTCTTTCCCTACTCACCCCCTCCCCCCAATCCGCCAACCTGTCCTGCCACTCAGGCAAAGCGACTCTGCGGGAAACGAGGTGACCCTTTCTATGAAGCCCAAGAGAATCACAACCTGATTGGCGTCGCGAACGTGTTCCTGGAGTGTCTCTTCTGTGATGTGAAGCTTCAGTATGCAGTTCCTATCATCAGCCAGCAGGGGGAGGTAAGGACAAGCCAGGCTGGGAGAAAATGACCATGGCCCAAGTGTGGTTTTTGTTGTTTTAACTCGATTTAAGTTATGTTCTTGGTTTAGATCCAGAAACTAGGGTGAAGCCTCAGGATCATGTTCTTTTTTCCCTACTAATATCAATAGGAACTATCAACATTAATTCATGGCTTTAAAAGATTATTAGAATATGTTTTTTGTTTGTGGTTCACAAGGATTTTCTTTGTTTTAATCAAGTTAGAAATCTTTTGGAGACCAGATTCGGCTCTGTGCCCACATTGGCTTCTCTTTTAAGCTCTTACCTTCGTAATACCATTTAGCTCCTTCCTGGCCCCTAAGTGGTCCTTACAAGATATAAAAGTGAAAGTGAAAGTCGCTTAGTCATGTCCAGCTCTCTGTGACCCCATGGACTGTATAGCCTGCCAGGCTGCTCTGTCCATGGAATTCTCCAGGCTAGAATACTGGAGTGGGTAGCTCTTCCCTTCTCCAGGGGATCTTCCCAACCCAGAGATTGAACCCAGGTCTCCCACATTGCAGGCAGATTCTTTACCATCTGAGCCACAACGGAAGCCCTTATAAGATATAACTTGAGGGGAATATTTTGAAATCTGAAATATTCAAAGCAAACAAGCTGAACCATTCCATTGTTACCACCTCTTTAAAAAAAAAATACCTCTCATATTTCAGTTATTTCATTATATTGGCCTTATGTCAGCCTGAAACATTTTAGAAAATGTTCAAGTTCAAACATTTTTTTCATTACCCAGTTCATTAATGAATGTCTTCATTTTAAATTTAGTAGCATCAATATTTCATGATGCTACTAAATTTAAAAGTAATTTTCTCTTTAATAACATGCAAACTTGGAAATACTAAGTTGTTTTTCATGCTTCTTTTTTTTTTAAGTTACATTTTTATTTTACTTTTAAAATTTATTTTTAATTGGAGGATAATTGTACAATGTGTTGGTTTATGCCATACATCGACATGAATCAGCAGCCGTAGGTATACATATGTCCCCTCCCTCCTGAACCTTCCTCCCACCCCTTCCCACCCCTCTAAGTTGTCACAGAGCACCAGTTTGAGCTCTCTGCATCATACAGCAAATTCCCACTAATTATGTAGTTTACATATGGTTCGTGGTTCTTAGAGCAGGCTGAGGATAGGGCTCCACTCTGCCTGAAGTGAACCCAGAAAATAAACCCTAGGTTCCCAGCTGTAATGTGTAAATACATGTCTCATATTCCCACATGTGTAACCCCCCTGTGAACACTATGGTGTGGGAGACCAGTGAGCTAAGTTGCTTTTTCCCATGTTAAAAGTGGGCACAACTCCAATGGCAAAGAGACCTAGTAGCTGAGTCCCTAGTCAGGGTTACTTAAGCTAGGGTCCATGGTGGGCTTTGCGTGTTCTATTGATACCCCTAAAATTTTACTAAAAATGTATTAGGTTCTCAAAAAACATTAGGAGTAAAAAGCTTAAGAAGTACCATCTTCTAACTGATTTCTCATATTTCCTTTCTTCCTTTTCTCATACTCCTTCCTCCACATTTGTCTCACTTGTCAAATACCATCAACTAATATCTCACAGGTCCTGGGTGCCAGGGCCGGTTGCTCTGCAGAAGGTGATCTGAGCTGTCTTTGAGAATGAGCCTCACTGTTTAAGATGACAGCAGCACCCCCTGCGCGTGTGTCCCCTTCACAACTTGTCGTTACAGCCTTAAAGTGTGGTATCCAAGATAAACCTGGTGGATTACCGCACTCCAGGTCTGCGAAGGTTGGGGTCATTCCTCCCATTAATTTCAGTTCTGTGCCACAAGTTACAGGAGAGACCCTGCTAAACTCTCAATGATCCAGAGAAACCACTAAGATATTCTGGAGACTTCAAGCCCCACCCACCCACCTTTTTTTTTTTTTTAGAAAAACCATCCTAAAGGAACTGTTTCCTTATAACTTAGTGGCTTTGTATTTGTCCTCCCTGCTGGAGTAGGTCTCACCCCTCCCCCTGCTTCCAGCCACCATGTGAGGTCTGTTCACATTCTCTGCTCCCAAGAGGATAGAGGCTGTATGAGCCCAGTGGCCTGACTGTTTGGTTTGCTATTGTAAACGCAGTGCTTAATCCTTCCCTGGCATTCAGTCACTTCTCCGTAAATATTTGTCAAGTTGGATAAATTCATCTTGTGACAACCCACACATATCTCTGTTAGAGCAGTTAGTCTATACTGTTGTTCCTGGATTTTTAATTCTCTGTCTCCTTGTTTGACTGTGAGCATCCAGACAGCAGAGCCCGTGTCTATAAAGATGTGTTCTTGGTGTTCCCCACGATGCCAGGTATTTGATCAGATGAGTATGTGAGTGAATATATGAATATATGAGTATGTGAGTGAAATAAATGACTCCAAGTAGCATGTGTTAGCTGCCTTTGTGCTGTTCGTGAACTGTCCTATAAGAAGGGTAAGAATGAAGATGATTCTGGGAGGCAGATTTCGCTCCAAGTAAAGCCTGGTGGTTGCAGAGCAGGTGATAGAGTGGACTAGCTCTGGAAGTTTCCTGTTGCTGGAGGTGGCCTGGTAGTCACAGTGGAGCTGCTCACTTGGGGTTATGGTTGCATGCTTTCCATCTCAGGTCGGTTTTGTCCACAGGCTGCCTTTTAACCCCACGGTGCTCTGGTTCCTTGACCCAGGTTGCAGGGCGTCTCCACGTGGAAGTGATGCGAGTTACAGGCACCATCCCGGAGCGCATGGTGGAGGATGACTCCTCGGAAAACTCCAGTGAAAGCGGGAGTCTTGAAGTTGTAGACAGCACTGGGGAAATCATTCACCGAGTCAAGAAACTGACATGCCGGGTGAGAGGGCAGGGCTGCGGAGGCTAGGATCAGTGACCTTTCTCATTCAAAACAATTTGATGGAAAATCTTGGGCATTTTGCATATAACATGAGTGAGTGAGTGAAATTTGCTCAGTCGTGTCCGACTCTTTGCGACCCTTGAACTATACAGCCCATGGAATTCTCTAGGCCAGAATACTGGAATGGGTAGCCTTTGCCTTCTCCAGGGGATCTTCCCAACCCAGGAATCGAACCCAGGTATCCCACATTGCAGGCGGATTCTTTACCAGCTGAGCCACCAGGGAACCCCAGGAATACTGGAGTGGGTAGCCTATCCCTTCTCCAGCGGATCTTCCCGACCCAGGAATTAAACCGGGGCCTCCTGCATTGCAGGCAGATTCTTTCCCAACTGAGCTATGAGGGAAGCCCCTGCATTAAACATGGTACAAGTTAAACTTTCTGACAGCAAACATGGTGATGGATAGTACTTTTTCCAGAAGTATAGCACACTTTATGATGAAGTGTGTTGTGATGAAGTGTTGTGTGAAGTTTCAAAAGTTTCTATGTACGTGAGCTGCAAGGAGCGTCTATTGTTTAGTGAATCATGCTTTTCTAGTAAAGGTTGCAGCTGTGTCTGAAACTCAGTCATAGGAAAGTTTGAGAGTGATGTGTGCCTTTGTTGCCATGCTCATATGCTGTGGTTACAAATCTGTGGTACAGACTTCATTACAGATGCTCTTGTATGCCTGTGTACTCAGTCATGTCTGACTCTTTTCCACCCCATGGACTGTGGCCCACCAGGCTCCTCTGTCCATGGAATCTCCCAGGCGAGAGTACTTCAGATGTCAAATGGATGACTGATTTATTTCATCCCTATGAAAAGCATGCATAGTTTGTTTTCTTTATGAGAGTTATATTTGCATTTTTTTTTTCTTCTTCTTTCTTCAGGTAAAAATTAAAGAAGCAACTGGGCTGCCCTTAAACCTCTCAAATTTCGTCTTCTGTCAATACACGTTCTGGGACCAGTGTGAATCCACGGTGGCCGCCCCTGTCGTGGACCCTGAGGTGCCTTCCCCACAGTCCAAGGATGCCCAGTACACCGTGACCTTCTCTCACTGTGAGGTACAAATGCCACTGCAAAATGAACTACTTGGGAGGCTGCTGGCCGGGGCTCAGTTCAGAAGTCGACTTGTAACTTAGAGGTTTCCCCCATTATGAAACATAATATGTTTATTAGGCTTTTTAACCTCCAAGTGTACTTTACTTTTTACATACAGTTCCACTATATATTACAGTTATGTTCCATGGGCAATTTGTAATAGATTCTCGAGATTACTTTTTTTTCAAAATTGTGCCCGTTTTTTTTTCTGGTTCTACCACCTAGAAAACACCACTTGTAAAATTTAACATATGTAAAGTCTATTAATTAATTTTTTTTGGCTTTTTAAATATATGTATTTAATTGAAGGATAATTGCTTTACAGAATTTTGTTGTTTTCTGTCAAACCTCAACATGAATCAGCCATAGGTGTATATATGTCCCCTCCCTGTTGAACTTCCCTCCCATCTCCCTCCCAATCCCACCCCTCTAGGTTGATACAGAGCCCCTGTTTGAGTACCCTGAAACCTACAGCAAATTCCCTCTCTCTATCTATTCTACATATGGTAATGTAAGTTTCCGTGTTACTCTACCCATATGTCTCACCCTCTTCTCCCCTCTCCCCATGTCCATAAGTCTGTTCTCTATGTCTGTTTCTCCATTGCTGCCTTGTAAATAAATTCATCAGTTATCAAGTCATTGTTATTATGAAAACAAGTAGCCCACTCTTTTAAAGCTGTGTTTACCAAGTCTATTTGTCAATTCTTTATTAATCTTTTGTGGTTGTTGTTTTCCGTATATTCTTTTAAATATTCCTCATATTTCTTTATAGCTAAAAAGTTGCTCCTTTAGAAGGGCAAAACCTGGATTTAAGATACATCCTAGTTAACAACTGGCTTAATAAATACTAGCATCAGAGGCCTTGGACTCACTATGTGACCTGGAGTTTTTTTTCACCCTAAAATGTGTAGTTTGTGCTAATTGGTCATTAAATTTATTTTCCTTTTAAAAGGCTGACTCTATCTTCAAATATTGCAATCCCAAAGAAAGGCAATGCCAAAGAATGTTCAAACTACCACACATTTGCACTCATCTCACATTCTAGCAAAGTAATGCTCAAAATTCTCCAAGCTAGGCTTCAGCAGTACATGAACCAAGAACTTCCAGATGTTCAAGCTGGATTTAGAAAAGGCAGAGGAATCAGAGATCAAATTGCCAACATACGCTGGATCATAGAAAAAGCAAGAGAATTCCAGAAAAACATCTGCTTCATTGACTACGTTAAAGCCTTTGACTGTGTGGATCACAACAAATTGTGGAAAATTCTTCAAGAGACGGGAATACCAGACCATCTGACCTGCCTCCTGAGAAATCTGTATGCAGGTCAAGAAGTAACAGTTAGAACCGGACATGAAACAATAGACTGGTTCAAAATTGGGAAAGGAGTACGTCAAGGCTTTATATTGTCACCAATATACAATATACCAATATACAAGGCTGTATATTGGGGCAGGAGTATGTCAAGGCTGTATATTGTCATTTAACTTATATGCAGAGTACATCATGTGAATTGCTAGGCTGGATGAAGCACAAGCTGAAATCAAGATTGCCAGGAGAGATACAATAATCTCAGATATGCAAATGACACCACCCTTATGGCAGAAAGTGAAGAGGAACTCCTCTTGATGAAAGTGAAAGAGGAGAGTGAAAAGGATGGCTTAAAACTCAATATTCAGAAAACTAAGATCATGGCATCCGGCCCCATCACTTCATGGCAAATAGATGGGGAAACAATGGAAACAGTGAGAGACTATTTTCTTGGGCTCCAAAATCACTGCAGATGGTGACTGCAGCCTTGAAATTAAAACACATTTGCTCCTTGGAAGAAAAGCTATGACCAACCTAGACAGCATATTAAAAAGCAGAGACATTACTTTGCTGACAAAGGCCCATCTAGTAAAGCTATGGTTTTTCCAGTAGTCATATATGGATGTGAGAGTTGGACCATAAAGCTGAGTGCTGAAAAATTGATACTTTTGAACTGCAGCGTTGGAGAAGACTCTTGAGAGTCCCTTGGACTGCAGGGAGATCAAACCAGTCCATCCTGAAGGAAATCAACCCTGAATATTCGTTGGAAGGACTGATGCAGAAGCTGAAGCTCCAATACTTTGGCCACCTGATGGGAAGATCTGACTCATTAGAAAAGACCTTGATGCTGGGAAAGATTGAAGGCAGGAGGAGAAGGGGACAACAGAGGACGAGATGGTTGGATGGCATCACCAACTTAATGGACATGAGTTTGAGCCAGCTCTGGGAGTTGGTGGACAGGGAAGCCTGGCATGCTGCAGTCCATCGGGTCGCAAAGAGTCAGACATGACTGAGCGACTGAACTGAACTGATCTCCAAATAAGAAGTTAGGTAGTATAATGTTAAACCAATTCAGCACAACACAGCCCTTCTATTTCCTTCCCTTTCCTGCTAATGGGAAGGAAATGAAAGTGGTTCCTTGCCTGCTGCTTTGTTCTGGGTGATTTGCTTTATTGCTCCATCCATTCAGTGTCTATCTCTTCACTCATCTCTTTTCGAAAAGTTGGAGTGGGAGGGGCCTCCCTGGTGGCTCAGTGGTAACGAACGCACCTGCCAGTGCAGGAGCCGCAGGTTCAATCCCTGACCCGGGAAGATCCCACATGCCGAGGAGCAGCTAAGCCAGCGCACTAGAACTGCCGAGCCTGTGCTCCAGACTGTGGGAGCCACAGCTGCAGAAGCTCATGCACCCTAGAGCCTTGTGCTCTACAGCAAGAAAAGCCACCACAGTGAGAAGCCCGAGCACTGACATAAATAGAGAAACCTTTTTTAAAAGTTGGAGTGGGAGCGTTGAAGAGCAAGAGTGCAAATTGGTGGAGATAACCATATAAAATTTAATTCTGTTTTTAGTCTCCTAAGCCATAGCAAGGAACAATCATAAATTCCTCTTTTTTTTTTTGCTGTGCTAATTGGTCTGTTCCAGTTGAAAGTTGGGATAGTCTGGGGAAAAGAGACTGAACCACAAGGAAGGGAGGACAGGTTCAGCTCTGCAACAGCAAGCCGTGTGACATGGGTGGCTACTTTCCTCAGTGTCCTCTTGTATTAAAGAAAGGAACTCAGTTCAGTTATCTCAGGGTATTCCTTCCCATCTAATATGCTGATTTCTTTGCCATTTTCTGTCCAGCAGCAGCAGCGATGGGGTTTAAGGTTGGGATCAAGCTAACATACTCTAAAGTGAATCTGTGTACAGTGAATCTGTGTGAAGTGAATTTCACAGATTCCTTTCTGCATAATTCCTGTCCTGTTCTGTTTCCCCCGCTTAACCCAGGACTACGTGGTCAACGTAACAGAAGAATTCCTGGAGTTCATTTCAGATGGAGCACTGGCCATCGAAGTGTGGGGCCACCGGTGTACCGGGAATGGCAGCTCCATCTGGGAGGTCGATTCCCTTCATGCTAAGACGAGAACGCTGCATGACAGGTGTGTGCTTGGCTGAGGGCTTCAGACGCAGCGTCAAGGCTTGCACTTGGACAGTGGTTGAGAATTAGGACTCTGTGAGCCTATTTCCTGCTTTGTGAAATGGGAATGATGAAAGGAACTACCAGGTTTTGGAAAAATTCAGTGGGGAAAGGAACATCTTTTCAACGAGACTGAAACATCTGGGTATCTACTTGGGAAAAAACAACCTTGATCTTAATTCACCTGATTCCATAAAACCTCATTGAAGATGGATCATGACTTTAAATGTAAAAGATAAAACTGTATAGCTTATAGAAGAAAACAGGAGGGTATCATCTTTTAAAGTTGATTCTTTGCCTCTCCCATGACCCAGAAATCTTCCTTCTAGGTATTTACCCAAGAAAAATGAAAATGTAAGTCCATAAGCAGCCTGGTACATAAATGTTTACGGCAGTTCTATTCATAATGTCCCCCGAACTGTAAACAACCCAGATGTCCTTCAGTGTGAGAATGATGAACTGTGTTAGTAGTCACACAATAGAATATTATTCAGCAAAAAAAAGGAAAAGGACTCTGCCCCACTCTTACCTATCTGGATGAATCTCACAAACATTGTACTAAATCAGAGAAGCCAGAGCTAGAAGAGCACACTACTGCGTGATTCCATTTAGATGAAGTTCTTGAACAGATAAAACTAATCTGAGGTTATACGGCTACTGCGAATGGTGTGGGAATTGAGTGGGAAGAGGCCTGAGCAAACCTGCTGTGGTCATGGGCAGACAAGGGGCACATATGTATGCATTTGTCAAGACTCATCCAGCTCTACACTTGAGAGCTAGACAGTTCACTGTGTCACACCTCAATGAATAAAAAACCTATACCATAAGAGGTTGTTTTGAGAGCTAAATAGGAAAATAATCTGTGATACACATAGCGCAGTGCCTTACACATAATAAATGCTCTGTGACTAGGGGCTTCTTCCTATTGCTAATAATGTGTTTGGTTAATAATGTCATGGATGTGACTTTCCTGAGGCTCCAGTGGTTAAGAATCCATCTTCCAGTGCAGAGGACGTGGATTTAATCCATAGTCGGGGAAGTAAGACTCCTACATGTTGAGAGGCAACTAAACCCGTGAGTCACAAGTAGAGACTGTGAAACTACTGAGCCCAGGTGCTGCAACTCACCTGCCAATGCAGGAGATGCAGGTTCGATCCCTGGGTCAGGAAGATCCCCTGGAAGAGGAAATGGCAACCTACTCCAGTATTCTTGCCAGGATCATGCCATGGACAGAGGAGCCTGGCAGGCAGTACAATCCATGGGGTTGCAAAGAGTTGGACGAGATTGAACACACATGTATGCTGCAACTAAGACCCAGCAAAGTCAAATAAGAATAAATAAATGTTAAAAGAATAATGACTTGGTTGCTTGCTGGGACGTGTTTCTGCAGGTGGAACGAAGTTACGCGCAGAATAGAGATGTGGATCTCCATCCTGGAGCTGAACGAGCTGGGGGAGTACGCCGCCGTGGAGCTTCACCAGGCCAAGGACGTCAACACGGGCGGCGTCTTTCAGCTCAGACAGGTACCCGGTTTGCCTCAGCTTGCTTCATGCTTTCTCCCTGTCCCACCATCACAGACAGTTTCTGGAGCTCTCTAGTTCTTTGCCTCTCTGTTCCCTCATTCTTCCCCCCTTTCCTTTATCCTCTTCGCCTGTCCCTCCCGGTTCCCATTCCTGGCACCCATTTCTGCATCGCACCCCCGCCTCTGCAGGGTCATTCCCGGAGAGTCCAAGTCACAGTGAAGCCTGTCCAGCATTCCGGGACACTGCCACTCATGGTCGAAGCCATCTTGTCCATCTCCATCGGCTGCATCACTGCCCGGTCAACCAAGCTCCAGAGAGGGTTGGACAGTTACCAGGTGAGACCAACAGGTTTGAAATAGAGTTCAACAAAGATTGGTTAATATAGAACTAAGGCAGTCCTCTTTAGGAATATAACTAAGCTCTTTGCCTTAACCATGTATCTGCCCCACCCCCACCCATTCATATGTCCATCCGTTGCCTTTTACTAGGTTTAAAATACCATATTGGCTTAGTGCTGCGTAGTAATCATTTTATTTATAAACACACATTGGCACTATTGTGCTCGTTTACTTTAGGCAGGTTTTATTTTACGTCAGGCCCAAATTATGTTGGATATGTGACGTTGCTGGCTTTGGCCTGATTCCACTTTTATTAATATAAAATTGCCCCCAGATGCTGCCATAATTAACCAGCTCTCTGAAAGCTTTCCTTTTTTTTTAAATTGAAAGTTGTCCTCATGATCGTTTATGTTCGTTAAATCTCCTTTTGCTAAATCTTCTGTTTTAATTTTTTTTTTTTTTAATCAAAAGGTGGAACCATCTAAGAGTTCATCACATTTGCCAATCACAATAAACTCTGAGATCAGGGACTTGTCCCCAGGGGCCTGAAAGAACTCACGTCCTTCACTGAGTCCCTGGCTTGCTATCAATTATAATTAGAGACAAGCTTCCCCGATGGCTCAGTGGTAAAGAATCCACCTCCCAGTGCAGAAGACCCTGGTTCCATCCCTGGTTGGGGAAGATTCCCCTGGAGAAGGAAATGACAATCCACTCCAGTATTCTTGCCTAGAGAATTCCATGGACAGAGGAGCCTGGCAGGCTACAGTCCATGGGGGTCGCAAAGTCAGACACGACTTAGCAACTAAACAACAGCAATTTAGAGACTTGGAAGAATCAGATCATTGAATCCTGGTTCTCTCACTGGCACAGGTGAAGGCAACATGCTCTGTGTCATGAGGGGGAAAAAAGTTTCTCTGTAGAGTCTGGGCAGAAGCCCAGACTATCCTGAGAATGAGTCATCTTCCAACGCAGTTTCCTTTTGGCTTCATGGCAGCAAAGACTTTCCCAAAAGCTACAAAGGACATTGACTTGGACTGTTGGGCCAAAAGGAAGGCACAACTTTGTGAGACTCACCCCAGGCCAAAACTGCCTCAGACTCAAAGCCTGGGAAGAGTGTAAATGGAGCTATGAGGCTGGAGTCTATTGTTTCTGGGGAGGCTTCTCCACCAGACTTTTCCTTGTTTGTGGAGTAGATGTTATTAATAGGCTGTCCCTTGCTTGGCCATTAACTTTGAGGGCAGCTACAGGGCCTGGTAGAAAGAGCTCAGACTTGGAGTGAGGACACCTAGTTTTGTTTGATTTAACCGAGTCATTTAAACTTTGAGTTCTAGGACTTCCCTGGTGGTTGACTGGTTAAGAATCTGCCTTACAAAGCAGGGGACACGGGTTTTGGTCCCTGGTCGGTGATCCCTTTACCAGCTGAGCCACAAGGGAAGCCCAAAGGAATACTTATATAAGTGTTGATTATTTGCACTTTTTAAAGCAGCTATACCTCTTGAGTTAAAACCTCAAAGAATATAGTACCTGCCATGCAAATTTAAGCAGTGACTGTTTTAGAGCTTTTGTTTTTCTTTGCACCATCCTGCAGGTCACGTCCAGTACCGTTTTTGTTGGTGGAATAGGACATTAGAATTATTTTGATGTGATAGCTGGAGCCAATCCAGAAAAAGCTGATTTCAGAATAGTTCTCCATCATGAAAGCTCAAGCTGGTTTTCAGTAAATAGAAGTATCTCCTTGGTCTAAGAAATAATGATAAATTAGGGCTGTTTGTACTTTATTCATTAGTATGGGGAATTAATTCGAGGAAAGTTATTTCAGTATTGGGCTTGCATTTAATAAGTTAGAGTTATCCAAATGAAAATGATGGTTACCAAACTAAACCTGAAGTTTGTTTTAAAGTACACAGAGAATAATTTTGACAGTATTTTTGAAAGCACTATTGAAAAGCAGTATATTTTGAAGTATACTTCAATATGAAAACAGTGTAATTATATATTTTTTAAAGTGCTTGGAACAAATAGTCTTTTATATGACCAGGCCACTCCACTTCCTTTTTAACATTAACCCTCTAATAACCACAGAAAAATGAAAGAAGGATGTTTCATTTTAAGCAGATCCTGCCCTCCATAGAGATGGATATTCTCTACAAATGGGGATTTCTTTATTTTTGTTTCTTTCTCTGGTTTTTGGCCTTGTAGCTTCTGGGATGTTAGTTCCCTGACCCAGGATCAAACCCAGGCCCTCAGCAGTGAGAGCCCAAGAGTCCCAACCACTGAACCACCAGCGAATTCCCTTTCCCTCCTTGTTTCTAAGGAAAATCGTCTCAACTAAAACCCTTTTATTTTCAACGCAATTATTTTGTTTGGCAGATGTTTTTGCCAAAATGCGTATTTTATGTAGTTTTTGTAAAGTGTCGTCTTGGGTTTAGGACAGTTTTTCTCACCTGACTGGTTCATGAATACTGGTCTGTCCTGCAGTGGTGGATGATAGAGCCGCGTATCCAAAATCATGGGCTGTGCTCTTACCACGAGTGAGTGATAGTTGCTCACTCCTGTCTGACTCTTTGCGACCCCATGGAATTCTCCAGACAAGAATACTGGAGTGGGTTGCCATTTCCTTCTCCAGGGGATCTTCCCCACCTGGGATCCAACCTGGGTCTCCTGCACTGCAGGCAGATTCTTTATACCGTCTGAGCCACCAGGCTAGCCCCACGTAGTCATAAACTCTTACTGTAGTGGTTTAGTATACAGAATCTCTGCAGTCTTCCCTTGGTATCCAGGGACATTGATTCCAGAACCCCACTTTGGATACTAGAATCCGAGAATGCTCAAGTCTTTCACATAAAATGGCCCAGTACACTCCTCCCTCTGTATGAGGGAGCTTCTGTGGTTGGTTGAATCTCCAGATGGGGGACTTGTGGATACAGAGCACTGACTGTACGTGGAGCCTTAGCTTCTCAGTGGTTTTTCCCCTGGGATCATGTCACAGTAACTGAGGTGTGGTGCCAGGTCAAGGGCACAGACCTGGCCTCAGTCCTGACCCTGCCACTATCCGTGTGAGCCTTGGGTTCAGTCATTTCATCCTTCAGGCCTCAGCTGAAAGTGAAAGTGAAATCACTCAGTCATGTCCAATTCTTTGCGACCCGTGGACTGTAGCCCACCAAGCTCCTCCATCCATGGGATTCTCCAGGCAAGAGTACTGGAGTGGGTTGCCATTTCCCTCTCCTGCCTCATGGCTAAAACCAAGAGCCTGAGCAAGAAACTCCCCAGAGTCCTTTCTAACTTGGCCCATTCTAAATCTCAATTGACAGCTCACCCAAAAACTAATAGCAACTTTGCACAACAGTGGGGTAAGTCTTGACCCAGTGGGGTTCATTCCTCTCCCCAGCTAAGAGAATCTAAGACAGTTCCTATTTTTAAATGACTGCTTTCTCGATGAAAGAAAAAAAGTAAAATCTTAAATTCGCTAAGTTAACTATAGGCAAGTGAATTAAATCCCGTTTTTGAGATTCCGTTCAATGTTTATTATGCCAATGCTGTTTGCGTGTGCTGTCCTTTGTAATGTGTGTGTTAAGCTTAAAGATCTGTGTGCTGTTTGAGAACCAAAATGCATGTCCTTTGTGTTTATTTTTTTCCTACCAGAGAGATGATGAGGATGGTGATGATATGGATAGTTATCAGGTATTACTGCTGCTGTCAATCCTGTGGCATGGGGCACAGCTGCTGCTAATTGCCAGCATCCGCAAAGCTGAGGGCAGGGAGGAGGAAGGACCGTAGAGCAAGAATATGCCGTTTTCACTCGCTTTTGATTTGCTTTCAGCATAATCAGGGACACAATCCTGTTTCTACAGATTTCCCCATCAGTTCAATATGTGTATGCAGATACTTCAATTTTGCCATGCCATCTCGAACTGCTAGCTTGTAAAGCCTTTCTAAACAATACCACTATCATTGTATTAAACTGATCTTAAGAACTGTAGTTATCCATCCATAATCTTTAAATAAACCTGTGTTTCCTATGTGAACCTGCAGTTAGCACCTTACATCCAAGTGAGTCACGTTGTTCTAACATGCCATTTGATTTTTAAAGATTTTTGCCGGATAGGAAAACTGGAGACATTTTAAGCACATGGTTTTGTTTAGCCAGTTTTCTTCTTTCTGTAAAGCCAGCCTTAGTTATTCATAACCTGGCCTTAAATCTTTCTGGAAATCTAGAGGAAAAAGTGCACAGGTGAAATTGTACTTGGTGCTGACCAGCCTGCAGTCAGTGGAATGTGGGATTACAGTAATGTCAAGGTGACAAACCAAGATGAAGCTTTCTGGGTCACTTCCCAGTCTCTGTGCTGATTCTCTACATAAATGTCACGAGCATGTTTTCTGGTGTGCCTTCCTCCAAGTAAAGGGTGGGTCCATCATAGGGGACACCTCAGAAGTCCTCAGGTATCTGTTCTTAATGGACCATCTTATGGGTTAGATTGGAATTAGGCAGTCAAAGCCTTCTGAATAGGGTTGGTAGGTGTCTTTCCTGCCTCATAGTTTTACTGAGAAAGAAAACAAACAAGTGAAAACAAATCTTAAGGTAAATACCAGTATCCCCTTGAATCTCAGCAATGCCATTAACTAACGTCCTGTGGCTGGCTGTGCACTTCCTGCCCATGGTTCACAGTCAGGTCCAGCATCTGCTTCCGGGATTTCTCAGCATGGCTGACTGCATGTTGGCTTTTTGCATGGGGCATTTTTGGTTAGCCTCATGGCAGCAGTTAGAGGTAAGATCTTTGCAGCAAGTGCGAGAGGTTCTCTGCTGATCTCTTCTCTGCCTTTCAGAAAATACACGTTACCCAAGCCATTGAGCTGTGAATGGTGAAAATGTGATTCTCCATTTGCTGTTTTGAAATTGAGGGTCTGTTTCTGGTGCCCTTCCTCTTAGAATCACAAACCTCTTCAAACGAACAGCTACCACTTAAATACATAGATGCACATATTGTATAACAGCTGGTGTAGTTGGAGCTTCTCTTGCTTTTAAGTATAATTATCATTTCGGAAGTCCAGGGGCTCTGATTTTCTGAAAATCAGGATCCTCAATCAGCATGCAGGGTTCCTAAGGCTTCTGTGCTTTCTTGCATATTAATCACACAGCAACATTTAATGGCCTAATGAAAAGTTTCCTAATCAATTGAAACACCTTCTGTTAAAAAAAAGAAGGAGTTATCTGTGCACTTTACAGGAAAATGTTTTCCCTTCCTGATGCCAGGAAGAAGACTTAAACTGCGTGAGAGAGAGGTGGTCGGATGCCCTCATTAAACGGCGAGAATACCTAGACGAACAGATTAAAAAAGTCAGCAACAAAAAAGGTACATGAGATGTTACTCTTGGCTGGGAGTTGCGTTTTCACTGGACAGTGCGGGTAGGCAGTTTTCCTCCCTTAGCTACACAATAGTATCTCAGATTTTTGACCCTGTCACAATTATAGATATTAGTGAATTGTTGTGTGCAAGGTTGATTTAAAGAGGCCTTAAATTTGAAAGTAGTAAGTTTCATTACTTGAGTGGACTATGACATTAAATGTTAAATTCAGTTTTCATTTTGATGAATGCAAATGCCATCAATATCAACACGTCCATATGAGGTTTTCCAGGCTCAGATCCTGGAACTGCAGTGAAAGGGTCCCTTCTGAACCCACAACTCGTGGCAGGTGGGCCCCGGCTACCACTGGTCGGTAACCAAGTGCTCAGCTTGGTGAGGGTGGCCAGAAGTCAGCCTGCGGCTCTGCTCACCACTACCCAACTTCGAGGATTCCATTTGCTTCCAACGGCCAATAGCCATTTGGATTCTAGAGCAGAAATGTACTTTTAAAATGCCAGTTTCTCATCCAGACTGTGTGCTTCACTCAGTGAGGTTGATTCTCTACCAAAGCACGTGTCCTGAATGTGAGTCCACTTCACATAGAAGTCAGCGAAAATCCTCTCTCAGCAAAACATCTTGGTGTCAGTTTCTGTATGTGCTCAGCCTGCTAATGAAAGCCCACTTTGGATTTCCCTGGTGGTCCCTTGGTTAAGAGTCTGCTTACCAATGCAGGGCACGCCAGTTCAGTCCCTGGTCCAGGAAAATCCTGCATACCATGGAGCAGTGAAGCCTGAGCACCACAGCTACTGAGTCTGCGCCCTAGAGCCCGGGAGCCGCAAGTGCTGAAAGCCGAGCTCCCTAGAGCCCGTGCTCCACACCAAGAGAAGCCACTGCATGAGAAGCCCGGGCACTGCAGCTAGAGTAGCGCCTGCTCTCCGCAACTAGAGAGCGCCCAAGCACAGCAACACAGGCACATCACAGCCAAATATAAATAAATACATTAATTTTTTCAAAAAATGATAAAGTGCTGGGAGTTAGAACTTCAACATATCTCTAAAAAAACAAACTCACTCCAGAGTTAAATTAGGCTAAGAGGATTGCAGAATAGATCAAATAAAATCCCTTGCATTACAAGTATGAAGGAGAATAAGTTCATTTTGCAGAGTGCAGGAGACCGTGTTTAATCCTCTGTAAAATGATGTGTGGTTTCATAAAGCAGTGCCCTGTCCATTATTCCGCTGGATCCTTCTGACAGGTGCATGAACTCGACATGACTTGTAGGATCCCTGTTGGACAAAGTAGGAAATGAAGACCCACCTGTGGAATAACTTTCCCAAATGACAGAGCCCTTAAAAAGACCCGCATCTTCTCATTCCTGCTCCACTGCTCTTTGCACTCTTCCTGGCTGAGGCTCTGCTAGGCCGGTGTTCTAGCCTCCATGAGCTGCGCAGGCTTAAACTTCAGAGCCTCAGATCCTTTTTGAGGGGGACATCCCAGATGGTTAAGCCACACATGGATACCATCCGGTACAAACCGATTTAAATTTAGAAATTGTCCCTCCTCCCCCTCGGTGCTCATGCCCCCGTTTTGCCCGCAGAGAAGACGGAGGATGACGTGGAGCGGGAAGCCCGACTGGTGGAGCAGTGGGTGGGGCTGACGGAGGAGAGGAACGCTGTGCTGGTGCCTGCGCCGGGCAGCGGGATCCCTGGGGCACCTGCCGACTGGTGAGTCCCCCTCTCTTTCTGTGGTGGCCTGGGGCGGGTCAGGCGAGTGACCTGCTGAGATTGTCACAGAAAATGTTAAGTACTCCAAGCTGCCCAGGGAAGGGCCATCCAGCCCCAGTGCTCCTGTCCCTCTTGTCCTTGCCCTCTGTAACCACTGTCCTCTCTCAGGAAGCCAGAGATCACTTATCACTGGCCAGGAATCAGATACCATGCTCCTCGGTTCCCCGGAAGGAGCACCTCAGACACAACTTCCTGATCTCCAGAAATTCTCATTGTTGTTGTTCACTTGCTCAGTCATGTCCAACTCTTTGCGACCCTATGGACTGCAGCACACCAGGCTTCCCTGTCCTTCACCATATCCCAGAGCTTGCTCAAACTCATGTCCATCGAGTCGGTGATGCTATCCAATCATCTCAGCCTCTGTCATCCCCTTCTCTTCCTCCTTCAGTCTTTCCCAGCAGCAGGATGTTTTCCAATAAGTCAGTTCTTCACGTTAGGTGGCCAAAGTATTGGAGCGTCAGCTTAAGCATCAGTCCTTCCAATGAATAGTCAGGACTGATTTCCTTTAGGATAGACTGGTTGGATCTCCTTGCAGTCCGAAGGACTTTCAAGAGTCTTCTCCAACACCACAGTTCAAAAGCATCAATTCTTCGGCACTCAGCCTTCTTTATGGTCCAGCTCTCATATCCGTACATAATTACTGGAACAACCATAGCTTTGATTAGATGGACCTTTGTCAACAAAGTAGTGTCTCTGCTTTTTAATACACTGTCTAGGTTTGTCTTAGCTTTTCTTCGAAGGAGCAAGGGCCTTGTAATTTCACAGCTGTGGTCAAGAAATTCTCATATCTTGACTTAAAAGAAGGGTGCTTCTAGAGCATACTTGAAAAGGGCAGAAATGTCTTCTTATTTGTCTTCATGCCTATTTAGTTTGGTCACTAGCATAGAGTCAACACTTAAGTACTACATCAACAATGATCCATTAGTCAGTTGATTTTCAGTCAGTCCTGATGCTCAAAAGAAGCTAGGCAAATCAATCCAGCTTTCTGTACCACCTCTAAAATAGTCACTTCTCTTCTTCCCATCACTAGAATTATTCTCGGAAAGACTTCAAATAATCTTTGTTTCAATTAATTACATGTAATTCATATAACTGGTAGTTCTTTATAGAAATCACACAAATCCCATGATTTGTGTTAAATAAGGATGATAAGAATTGTGAGAATGTTTCATTTGTAAGAGCTGTATCTATCTCCACAATGGTTCTCTTCTGCTTCCCTGCCTCTGTGATGTTTAGTTATTTAACAAAAGGCAAAACACATATTTTGTTATGATGAAATATTGTTATTAAATTTAGGATCCCACCACCTGGAATGGAAACCCACATACCAGTTCTCTTCCTTGATTTGAACGGTGAGTAGAAACCTGTTGTTCCAAGGCTTGTCACCCTGAATGAGGTTTGCAATCTAGTCAAACACACAGCATTTTAGCCCTTTAAATGACTTGTCTGATCCCTCACATACCTTATCGAGGTAACAACCAAATGTATAAAACCATGACATATAGAATCACTAAAAGACAGATGTAGAAATTTATTCTTCAGAAAAAAGCACTCGAGAGATTGAGAGCTGTATACAAAAACTGTAGTTCAGTTATTGCTCAGAAACAGTAACAGACATGGAAGTTACATGAGAAAGTCATCACCCTTACAGTTCTGAATCCTTCTGTGTTGCCGGTGCTCAGGAATCTGCATTTCTGACTGGTACCCTTTGCGTCCCACCACCAGTGGTGGTGTTTCTAGACCATGATGACTTGTAACCCTACATGAAGGGTTGTCTGTTATCACAGCATCTAGATTGAACCTGGATGAACCTAGGACAAGTGTTTTCCATGTGTTTTAGCAGCAAAATCTATTTTCAATATGAGCTCGTAAATGGAACCCCACATGTGGAATATGCGAGTAGAGCTGCTGAGTTTAGGGATAGGCAGGCCCTTCTGCGGCGCCCTTGGGATTCCCGAAGCACAGCCTAAGAACCTCTCTTCTGGAGGGAAGACCAGTAACCGATGAACACATGGGACGTTGGCTTTGTCTCTTCATACAGGCAATTTTTTAAAAAGCCTAGAAGTAGACTGTTACTTCAGGAAGCAATGAGTTACCCATTATTGGAGGTTCCCCATTATACAAGTAAAGGCTGAATAACTGTATCCAGAGATCTATAAAGAGTGAATCCTACATTGGGTAAGGCATTGGAGAGGATGGTCGTCAGAGTTCTCCCAAATGCACAGAACTTTGTTTCCAAGTTGGTAATGTAACCAAACAAGTCTCTGCTGCTGCTAAGTCGCTTCAGTCATATCCGATTCTGTGCGACCCCATAGACGGCAGCCCACCAGGCTCCCCCGTCCCTGGGATTCTTCAGGCAAGAACACTGGAGTGGGTTGCCATTTCCTTCTCCAATGCCTGAAAGTGAAAAGTGAAAGTGAAGTCGCTCAGTCGTGTCCAACTCTTAGCCACCCCATGGACTGCAGCCTACCAGGCTTCTCCGTCCATGGGATTTTCCAGGCAAGAGTACTAGAGTGGGTTGCCATTTCCTTCTCCAACAAATCTCTAGTGTAAATTACATAAGTAATACCATAAACTTAACACTAGTTTATAAGAGGAATTGACATCAGAAAGTCGCACAATTGTAAGGTATGTTTACATGGTGAAAATGTTTGTTCCTAGGACTATATATGGAATATATTTAGTCCATTTTATAGGAGAGTCACAAAGACACCTTTTTGGCTCCCAGAGTTGTTTTTGTAAAGGATAGAAGCTGTTGTGGGCACTGGAATCACTGTTTTAACTGCAGAATAAGGGATGAAAAAGATAAATAGCATTACCTATAAACTTCATCTGTGAAAAGCATATTTAAAATTTTGGGGTGCTTACTTAAAAGAAATCTGATGTTTCCCCCACTTTTGTATCTGTGCCCTGGACTTTGTCAGCGGATGACCTCAGTGCCAATGAGCAGCTCGTGGGCCCCCACGCATCAGGAGTGAACTCCATCCTCCCCAAGGAGCACGGCAGCCAGTTTTTCTACCTGCCCATCATAAAACACAGTGACGAGGAGGTAATGGGCCTTTAAGAGTCTCTTAAAGGGCTTCAGATTAATGCCCATGCCTGTGGGCCTGTCTGCCCATTAAGCTGCTATGGTCTGGGCTTTTGGAAAAGTGGACTGGGAACTTTAAAAGGTAGAATAGATGTGTTATCCAAAAGGCGAGGGAAAGCATCTGTGATTCAATAAAGTTGCATGTGGTTTTCTAGCTCATGATGTATAACTGCTACAGCTGAGCTGTCTTATCTCCATGTCCCCCTCCTTCCTGGGTCCCTAGGTTTCAGCCACAGCCTCCTGGGACTCCTCGGTGCATGATTCCGTTCACTTGAACAGGGTCACCCCACAGAATGAGAGGATCTACCTGATAGTGAAGACCACGGTCCAGCTCAGCCACCCGGCGGCTATGGAGCTGGTCTTACGAAAACGGATTGCAGCCAACATTTACAACAAACAGGTAGTAACAGGGCCTGATTCTGCCGTTGCATGGTGTTGTTTAGTCACTCAATCGTGTCTGACTGTTTGCAAGCCCATGGACTGTAGTCCTCCAGGCTCCTCTGCCCGTGGGATTTTCCAATCAAGAATTACTGGAGGGGGTTGCCATTTCCTCTTCCAGGGGATCTTCCCGACCCAGGGATGGAGCGGCATCTCTTATGTCTCCTGCATTGCAGGCAGATTCTTTACTGACAGCTCTCTGGTAGCTTAGCTGGTAAAGAATCTGCCTGCAGTGCCAGAGGCCCTGGTTTGATTCCTGTGTTGGGAAGATCTGCTGGAGAACAGGTAAGGTACCCACTCCAGTATTCTTGGGCTTCCCTGCTGGCTCAGCTGGTAAAGAGTCCGCCTGCAATGTGGGAGACTTGGGTTCCATCCCTGGGTTGGGAAGATCCCCTGGAGAAGAGCAAGGCTACCCACTCCAGTATTCTGAGCTGGAGAATTCCATGGAATGTATAGACCATGGGGTCACAAAGAGTCGGACACGACTGAGCGACTCTCCCTTCACTTTACCGCCAGCGCCACCTTTGTATGAGCGCTAAGTTTCTTGCCCCTTGCTATCACAAAGTGGTGTTTGGGGGTGTTAATTCAGTGGCTGTGCAAGTCGCTGCCAGGTTATAATCTGATTCTCATTTATCTAAGATGACAGGGTCTGAGGATAGCAGAACTCAATGTCATCCAGCAAAGAACTCTTCCACCTTGACCAGTTTGAGACCCATAACCCTAGGAGGCAGTGAAGTTATGACATTTCTCTGTTTGAAAAAGGTTAAGTGCCTGGCTCAAGCAGGTTAATGACAAAAGCAGGACAAAGGCAGACTGCATATAAGTCTGTCTGCTAACGCCTCCCCAGATCTCATCTCAGAAGCACTGTCAGCAGAACGGATGCTCTGAGCTGACTTCTGATGCTGCCAGGATGGACTGATTAAACCCTGACAGCATCAAGAAGAAAGATAGCAGATGGGATGGGAAAGAGAAGCAGTGAATCCCAGATTTCTCCTAAGAGAGAAACTTTTCCAAATGTGCTTTTTCCCCTGGAGTAAAAGCGAAGAATCTCTTTTCTTGAAGAAAATGTACAGCTTAAAAATCACTTTCAGGTTTTTTTTTAAACAGTGGTAAAACTTTTGATAGGTAATATTAATTATATATCATGATGATGTATAGTGTGTTAATGTATAACGTGGGCTTCCCAGGTGGCTCAGTGGTAAAGAATTGGTCTGCCAGTACAGGAGACACAGAAGACCTGGGGTCCATCCCTGGGTGGGGAAGATCCCCTGGAGTAGGAAATGGCAACCCACTCCAGTATTCTTGCCTAGAGAATCGCATGGACAGAGGAGCCTGGCGGGCTAAAGTCCACTGGGTTGCAAAGAGTCAGATACAACTGAGCAGGTAAACATGTACACAGTAGAGAAGCAACCACAGAAAGCCCTGGTTGGACTGCAAGTTCTGTCATCTAATCCCCAGATTCAATAGCTGGATGTTACTGTCCTCCAGGATTGAGGACAAAGATTTTTCCATTCAGTGTTCTTCTGTTTTACTTTGTAGTGTGTGTGTATCAAAACCATAGTCATTGATTTTTTTTTTTTTACAATTTATATACTACTAAATAGCTTATATTTTCCACATCGCTTAATTCAGCTTTCCTTTTCTACCAGAGTTTCACCCAGAGTTTGAAGAGGAGAATATCACTGAAGAATATATTTTATTCCTGTGGTGTAACCTATGAAATAGTGTCCAACATACCAAAGGTAAAAGCACGTATTACTCTTTTGAAATGTCGGAATATGAGTATTGGAGAATGAGTTAGGTCTCAAAACTTTTAAACCATTTTCTCACCACAATTTTGAGAGAAATATTGTTCACGTAACAATATTTACAAGTATTTGTAATTTTTTGTATTATTTTTGTAATTATTCGTATTTGTAAATATTTTTGTAACAATATTTACAAATATTTACAATCCTTGCAAGTAATGTAGGTGCCTGCTTGTCTCCTTAGGCAACAGAGGAGATTGAGGACCGGGAGACGCTGGCTCTCATGGCCGCGAGGAGTGAGAATGAAGGCACGTCGGATGGGGAGACGTACATCGAGAAGTACACGCGGGGTGTGCTGCAGGTGGAGAACATTCTGAGCCTGGAACGACTCCGGCAGGCAAGTAACTGCAGGGTCTGGACCAGAGGGTGAGATCACCAGCAAGTGAAAACTGACAGTGGTAGCCGTTCAGCCGTGTCCAACTCTTTGCAACCCCATGGACTATAGCCCACCAGGCTCCTCTGTCCGTGGGATTCTCCAGACAAGAATACTGGAGTGGGTTGTCATGCCCTCCTC
Source organism: Ovis canadensis (assembly GCF_042477335.2). Lineage (NCBI taxonomy): Eukaryota > Metazoa > Chordata > Mammalia > Artiodactyla > Bovidae > Ovis > Ovis canadensis. Next base: position 54,219,498 of record NC_091264.1, read on the forward strand.
CAGGGGGCCTTCCCAACCCAGGGATCAAACCCCGGTCTCTTGCATTGCAGGAAGATTCTGTACCATCTGAGAGATCACCAGCCTTTACCCCAAATGGATAAAGATGAACTTATTTACCAACACACCTTCTCTCTCAACCCATGAGAGAAGGAAGACTTGAGTAGCCATCTCATTACACAAAATAGTTTCTTTGACAAAAGAGTGACACGAATTCAGATGAGTGCATTTTACTGACCCCCTCCTAGGGAAGCCCCATCATTTCATCTTCAAGATGGATGATGGTGGGAGTTGCGCAACAATGGGAATGTACTTTGTGCCGCTGAACTGTACAGTTAAATATGGGTAAAATAGTATGTTTTATATTATGTGACTTTACCATAAAATTTTTTAAAAAATAAGTAAGAAACCCTGCAAGGTAAATCCTGTCATTATTTCCATTTGTAAATGAGAAAATTGAGGCTGACAGCAGTGAGCCACCCCGCCCAAGGGCACCCAGCTAAGAATTGGTACAAACTCAGAACGCTTAACTCTGAAGTCCACATCCTTAACCACATTCTCTCTCTCGCCCTAGTGTTTGGACCAAGGTTAACCTCTGTGGCAAGATATTGCCAGGTGAAAATAATCCACTAGGTCATGAAACTCCAGAGGAGGGGTCACTCGATAGAGGCAGTAGAAGTTATGAAAAGTGTGCTTTGAGCAAAAAGAGGACCAAGATTGGCATCTCTCAGAAAAATCTTCCTTTAGTGGAAGTCCCACCCAAACTGTGGCACAGTGAAACACAAGCTGCATGAAAGTTGATTGTAGCTTCACAAGTAACATATATAGTTAGTGGTATTTCATCTGTGTTTTCTCTACCCACCTGTATGTAAAGCTACAACGTAAAATACCTTTAGTTCATCAGTCTTCCTGGTTTTGTTTATGAAAAATATTTTTCATAAATTAAGCAAAAAAAAAATATTAGTGAAAACAATAAGATTCCAGTTTTGTAAATACAGGGTGGGGAGGGCTGGTAGTATAGGCTTGAAATGACATTTATTTCTATACTTTTGAAATCTTTCACAATAAACATATATTCCTTTTGTCATCGGAGGAAGAAAAATCAATGTCATTTTCAAATTTGCAGGCGGTGACGGTCAAAGAAGCGCTTTCCACCAAAGCTCGGCACCTGCGGCGAAGCCTCAGCACGCCCAACGTTCACAATGTGAGCTCACCCGCGGCGGGGCTGTTGTCCAAGTGACTCATCTCAGGGTTTGGGGTGCGGCAAGTCAAGGGAATCAGGTCAGGGTGTATCAGCGGGGAGGTTTACATTTGGCTCAAGTGTGGGCATCCCAGGGTGCCAAGCCTGCTCCTCTGCTCTAGGGATGCCCATCAGAGAGCCATTACAAGTGACAGGACTGAGCTTTGTGTGTGTGTATGTGTGTGTATATGTTGCTCACAAGCTATTACAAGTAACAGGACTGAGCTTTTTAGAGTTTGTGTGTGTGTGTGTGTGTGTATGTCGCCCACAAACTATTATGAGTAACAGGACTGAGCTTTTAGAGTCTGTGTGTGTGTGTTTGCGTTAGTTGCTCAGTTGTATCCGACTCTTTGTGACCCCATGGACTGTAGCCCGCCAGGCTCCTCTGTCCATGGGAATTCTCTAGGCAAGAATACTAGAGTGGATTGCCATTCCCTTCTCCGGGGGATCTTCCCAAGCCAGGGATCCAACCTGAGTTTTCCACATTTCAGGCAGATTTTTTACCATCTGAACCACAAGGGAAGCCCCAAGCTTTTAGTGGAATCTTGCAAATTTCTCCACATAGAGTTGCATGTCCTTGGAAGAAGTTTCTTGGGATGTGAACTGCATGCTGGTTTAAAGATGGTGGGGTCAGAGGTCCTGTGCCAGCGCTTTGGAGTACTGCTCTCCAGTCTGTTTCTGTGCCCGCTTCTAGCTGCCCCAAGGATCTCACTATCGGTGTGGTAGGGCGCCGAGCACCTCCACATAGACCCTCCCGTGGTGCCGGCTGTTTATGTTGATGACCTTCCTCAACAAACCATTTCAGCGAGGAAACCCAGTTGACAGACACTGTGTCTAGTGGAAGGTGACACTGTCATAGGAAGAAAGGACAGAGGAGTGCGTAGACCACTTCAGAGTAGCCTCCTTCTCAAAGCAGCAGAGTGAAAGACAGATCCTCTCAAGGAAAACTGATTTGCTTTCCCATTCTCAAGAATTGCCAGATAATGGTTACAAACACAATGAACATTTATTTAATATTTTTTGATTCTGCGTGACGTGTAGGATCTTAGTTTCCTGACGAGTAACTGAACCTGTGCTCTTGCATTGGCAGCTTGGGGTCTTAACCACTGGACCTCCAGGGAAGTCCCCTTGGTGAACATTCATGAAACTTGCCTTACGGTAGAGTAGTCCGAAAAGCAAATCCCTATAATCACTTTCAAACAGATCACTTTTTCTGACCACATTTCAGTTTTTTTAATTGATGAGACTCATAAAGTTGTAAATTGAGGGGGGGGCACAGTTTCTAATTAATTTAGGCATCAAAGAAGAGATCATAATGGAAATTAGGATGTATTTAGAACTGACTGATTTTAAAAAAAGCCAATGATACATATACCAATACTTGAGGGATGCAGTTAAAGAGGGAGTTCCTTAGCCCTGCTGCTGCTGCTAAGTCGCTTAAGTCATGTCCAACTCTGTGCGACCCCATAGACAGCAGCCCACCTGGCTCCTCTGGGGAGCCACCTCCTCCTCCTGGGGTTCTCCATGCAAGAATATTAGAGTGGGTTGCCATTTCCTTCTCCAACGCATGCATAGATGCTAAGTCACTTTAGTCGTGTCCGACTCTGTGCGACCCAATGGACAGCAGCCCACCAGGCTCCTCTGTCCACGGGATTCTCTAGGCAAGAACACTAGAGTGGGTTGCCATTTCCTTCTCCATGTTTAGCCCTAATTTTCCTGTTATTTCATTTGTACTGCAGAATGCTAGATGGTAGAAAAAAATGAAAGTATTAGAGCTATTGTTAGGGTGAAAAAAAGGAAAGCTCAAATTAAAAAAGACTTATGTATCATCCAGTTGCAATGGATGATCTGCTTTGATCCTGACTCAGAATTAGCTGTGATAGTGTTTATAGACATTTAACCACTACTGGGATATCTGATACTATTTAGGAATTGCTTAATCTTTTGAGATATTACGGTTTCACAAAGAGAATAGGAATTCCTTATCTTCTAGAGAGTCATAGAGAAATATTTATGGATAAAATATTTTAAGTTAGAAAATCTGAATACTTTTTTAAAGGTAATGATAAATATTACAGCACAATTATGATAAATTCAAATAAATAAGGAAATAATAAATATTAGGAGAAAGAATGAGGGGAAGGAGACGGTCGTACAACCTTCAACTGTATGTGTGATATTTTATCTAATTAGTTATGTTAAATATATAAACCACACTGATGAAACCATTCATCTCTTACAGGTCTCTTCCAGTCGACCAGACCTTTCTGGCTTTGACGATGATGATAAGGTGTGTGCCTGTGGGCGTGGCCAGGTTATTAGTGGGATCTAAGTCTGGAAATTTAAGTTATCTTGGTGTTTTTAAAATCTCTGAACTTCCCACCTTAAACTGATGCAGATCATTGTCTCCAGGTGTCCATTTCCAAGTTCAAGTACTTGATGTGAAATTGCTATGCACTCTGAGTATTACATTGTTACTTAGCAGGATATGTTCCAAATCAGGATCATTGCATACATAATCAAATAAATATGTGTTTATGGATCTAACTCTAAATGACTACATCCACCATAGCAAAATCAAAATTATTTCAAATGGGGGAAAATTAGGAACTTGAAATTAAGGATATTGTACAGCATTATCTTATTCATCTGTAAATTAGTGTTTTGGGGACTATAGATGATTCAGAAAATATCAAAACAGATTATGCCTTCAAGCATTTTAAAATCTAGTCCTTAGAGATGACATTTCCTGAGAAGCTGAAGTAAGATTAGCTAAGTATATATGACAAAAAGGAGGTTTCCCCATTTAGTATATCAGTATCTTTGCCAGCTTGGAAGTTTTACATATCAAGTATATAGAGAGTAACCATACCACCTAATCTGCCTGGGGCAGTCCAAGCTTATGCCTGCCACCTAGGAAAAATTATCAGTGGAAATGTTTCACTCCCAAGTCTTGTAGGTTGATCTTTAAATTACCTGGTCGTCTTAGGTACATAACAGATTTATAAAAGTGGAGCTTTAATGAGTCCTGTAGGGGAGGGAGGCGGGAGGGGGGTTCAGGATGGGGAACACGTGTATACCTGTGGTGGATTCATGTTGATATATGGCAAAACCAATACAATATTGTAAAGTAATTAACCTCCAATTAAAATAAATAAATTTATATTAAAAAAAAATAATGAGTCCTATAGGGATCCAAAAGAGGATTTCACTATATCTGTAATGATTTTATTAAATCTTGAATGAATAGAATAAACTATCAACATTTCTTCACTTGGTTACAATAGCACTTGTCATATCGTTCCATACTTTTATACATGTTAGATCTATTTTATAATTTAAAAAAAGAAGAGCACATACTGCCATAAAAAGAAATAGGAAAAAATTCCAATCAGGCTTCTTTTCTCATTTTAGAGGAACATAATTACAGTTAACCCATGTTTCTACCTTGTAGGGTTGGCCAGAGAACCAGTTAGACATGTCTGACTACAGCCCGAGTTACCAGGATGTATCATGTTATGGAACTTTGCCTAGGGATTCACCTCGAAGGAGTAAAGAAGGTAGTGGTGAAATACTTTTTTCTGTGTTATCTCTTTATAATCTCTTAGGAAAGGCGTGGGGAGAAATTCTTTTCTAGATGGCTTTAATAAGATAGAAAGCTGAAATTCTAGTTTGCTAGATGATCCAAAAGTGTCTTCTTGAATAGAACATATCCTGCTCACTTATTTGATTTTCTTTTCTTTATATCCATTATGTCATCCAATTAATAATAGGCTTTTTGTGTAGCACTTGTAATTTTCAAATCACATTTCCTGATTTGAAATCAATTTTGAGACACATACAAATCTTAGTATTACATTATGGTTAGATTTCATTCTTTACCAAAAGCATATCCACCTCCATCATGGTTTTGTGCTCAAATCAAATCAAAGTGTGTTTTTAAGAGAATATGTCTCTGACTCCCAAGGAAATTTAAAAACAGATACCAGAAATGAATTTGGTCAGTGACAACATTATTGCCTAAATATGTAATTTCCTAGTGCCCTGAAAGGAATAGCATTCTTAGAATCTGTCAATCAGCTCTATTACCTTATCTATACCTTATATTTTACCTACTATGTTCCTTTGTACCTTCAATAGTGAATTGAAGAGAAAAATATAGAAGGAGAAATAGAGGCCCCAAAAAGTAAAAAGTGAGTAAAAGCAAGAAAAAAGGAATTGTGCTTCCTTAGTCATATGGAGCAAGGTGGCTTCAGGGAACAGCGGCTTGCGAGAGAACTTACATAGTACTCAGTTACTGAGTTAAGACTGAGTTTCTCCCTTGCCTTATGCAGGGACAGAAACCAAAAGATGCCAAGATCTTAAAATCCAGCTGTGAAGGTGAGATATGTAGAAAATAAGCCAGTAAATCAGAAAGTGCCAAAATGCGTTTACAGATAATACGGGCTCTGAGAATTCAGAGAAATAGAAAATCAGCGTGAGTTGAAATTGGTCTGTGAAGTGATGCTCAGGCTGGATCTTGACAAGAAGGTAGAAAATTTGGTTTCTGATTTCTTTGCTGCTGTCCAGGCCTGCAACGATTCTTTTTAACTTTGCAGATACATCTCCATTCTTGCCGACCTGTTTTAATGCTCAATCAAATATAGCCATCACTCGGTATCTGAGGGCCACTGGTTCCCGGAGCCCCTGCGTACAAGTCCCATAGTCAGTCCTCCGTGGTCCTCGGAGGCAAAACCCTGAGGCTGTTGAGGGCCGACTGTACATTTAATGAAAAAAAAAATCCATGTGTGAGTGGACCCATGCAGTTCAGACCCGCAGTGTTCAAGGTCAGCTGCATTCACACATTAATTCTTTTGTTCCGCCAGATATTCCTTCTGGCTCCGTCCCTGCCTCGCTCCCTGTGGGTTGCTTAAAGTGCTCTGTGCCTATAAACCCGTGCCTTTTGTCTTCACCAGGTTGTACATCAGAGAATCCTCATGCCTTAACAGTCAGCCCTTTCAAAGCATTCTCTCCTCAGCCACCAAAGTTTTTCAAGCCCCTAATGCCTGTAAAAGAGGAGCGTAAGAAAAGGATAGCGCTTGAAGCAAGGCCTCTTCTAAGCCAGGAGGTAAATGCTTTACTTGTCTGTACCATGTACAATAGAATGGACGCGCTGTGCCCCTGCAGAAGTAACGCTTTGCATTAACAGTCAGATGCCACAGGTTGGCATGTATGGGTTATCACCCCATGGATCCTGTTCAGGAATAAATAACCTCTTTCTCAAGCACACAGGGTCATAGTAGAATTTCTTGTTTGTTGTTATTGCTATTATTTTCCTTGTGCTTATGGCTTTTTTCAGAGTATTTCAAATGAGAAAGAGGTGTTCCCTCGGTTTTTTGCCGATAGAAAAGGCTTTTTTTTAATGTGATAAATCCAGTTACACTGTTTGCATAGAATCTATGTAGTCTTGGGAGATTTCATCAGTAGCTGACCTCAAGCCTGCAGAACTGTTGGCTGTACTACTCACACATAATACAAGTGTTTGCGTTGCTTTTCTAACGTGCACGTACGTACTTAAGGTGTTTCTCGGCCACCGCCGTCTCCTGTGTGATGCATCTGTGTGTCTTAACCTTTGCAGAGCATGTCTCCATCTCAGGCACATAATCCTGGCTGCATTGTGCCCTCGGGAAGCAATGGCAGCAGCATGCCAGTAGAACTCAATAGCAAACGTGAGAAGAAGATTGTAAGTCCTGGAACCATTTCTGTCCTATTGCCTGGTGGTGGGTTTAAGGCCCTTTCACAATTATCCAAATACTTTAGAAGAAATTAAGAGATGTATTGAGTCTTGGCTTTTTTTTTTCTCTTCTTCTTCTTACACATGTGACCATCAGTAATGAAATTTTGCATGAATGTGGCCGTGACCTGTGATTTTTCTGTGTTCCATTTACTGATTTATTGTTATTTTGCTTAGTATAAATTTGCTTAGAAAAAAAAAAGGCACCTTTAATGATTCTAATCTTTCAAATGTGTAACAATCACTTGAACTAATATTGAATCTTTCTATTGAGCCTGTACACATTGCCCAGATTCTGAAGTTAATCTACCTTGAGGAATTGCACTTACTTGGAGTAAGTAATCATGCATTTAGGTGTGGATGTGTGATAGCTTTTCTTGTGTTGCCTGATGCTGTTGCCAAGATTATCCTGTAGTTTGTAGCTGCTCCGCCATCCATCACTGGCCATCCTCATCATCTGGACCTCTCAGGTAGCCTCTTTACATTTGCTGGCAAAATAGATTCCAGCTCCCTTGGCGTCAGTCTTGCTTTCAGGATGGCTTCTCTGTTTTTACCACGGGTAGGTTGAAAGTCTACCTGAAAAACCTCATTCCCTAGCACTCGGTTTTCACATTTCAAATTTGAGAAATGCTTTTTAAAACACGACATCCTAGGCACTGGGGATCATAAGCACTACCTTAATTTAAAAACGGAAGTGTATGTTCTGGGGCCTGGAGAGAATTCTCAGATTCTGTGCCTCAGCTTTCATTCTCCTGTGGTTTCCCAGGCTTTGAAAACGGGAGGCAGCATGGAGCAGGAGGGGTCTGCTTGCTGCTCTCGTCTGCATGTGGTCGGCTCTGCGGGGTGGGCCCTTGCCTTCCCTGGCTACACCATCTCAGATTCATTCCAGAGTGTCATCAGCGCAGGGTCTGTTGTTTGAACCTCTAGATTCTAGAAGACGCTGCTGATGCACACAGTGTGATGCTAACTAGAACGTCCCCCTGGATGTGCAGCAAGCCAGGCTCCTGCATGCTTGGAGCGCTCGGGGATCGTGAGAAATGATCATTCCGCATGTTCACTGAGGAAAAAAGAAAAGGCACCATTGTCCCCTTCCGTCTCTCTCTCTCTCTTCCCCTCCTTGATCCCTGCTGGAGAAGAGCGTGCACACCAACAGCTGCTCCTCGTCTCCCCCAATGTTAGTGAGCTCCCCAGTCACACACTTGACCTCCCCTGCTTAACTGATAAGGGCTGCAGCATGGGCCAAAGAGTGTGTGTGTACGCTTAGTCACTCAGTCGTGTCTGACTCTTTGCAACCCAAGGACTGTAACCCGACAGGTTTCTCTGCCCATGGGATTCTCCCAGGCAAGAATACTGGAGCAGGTTGCCATTTCCTTCTTCAAGGGATCTTCCCAACCCAGGGATCAAACCTGCATCTCCTGCATTGGCAGGTGGATTCTTTACCACTGTGCCACCTGGGAGGGCCCAGGTTAAAGGAGCCAGGGTCTAATTTTGTTACTCCTTCAGTTCTCTGGCTGGCTGACTATCTGTTTATTGACATGGCACCCATCTACATGGTGCCTGGGTACTACATTGTAACCTATTTGAACCATACGTTTTGGTAGAACACACCATCAAGAAATTGCTGGATGGCCCTTCGGGGCTGCCCTGCAGATAGTCTCACAGTTCACAATCTGCTTTGTAGTTATTTTCTTCACTTTCCTTTTATTATTTTAAAATAAAACCCATCTCAGGACTGTTAGCTAGCAGAGAATAGGATAGAACCAGATTTTCTTGATCCAAGAAGCTTTGATCAGCAGTTAGATTCTCTGTGATCAGACACACCATGAAACCTACTAATCAGGCTTCGATGGAGCCATTTTTCTTGCTGGGGTCTTACTTGAGATACTTGCATCTACTTTCTTAGAAATCTGGCTCACCGCACACTCTTCCTCTCTGAAACTAATGAACCGTTTGATTTATTTCAGATAGCAGCTTTTCCAGGATGTTTCGGTAGATTTTAAGGGTACTACTTGCTTAAACTGAGGTTCTAGTTTCTCTCTGGGAAGCTTTCATTTTATTTCTCCTCTTATAAGTGGATATAAACTGCTTCATTCCTGAGTTCCTATTTACTTTCTTTCCTTTTCCACTGTTGGAAAAGTAGAGGGCAAATCAGTGGTTCATTCTGATCAAAGGAGTTTGAAATCATGTTTGAGAAGCAATATCAGGACATTGTTCCTTTTATTTTTCAGCCCATCCAATTACCGAAGTAACCTGTCATTTCACATAAAATACAGTAAATATAGCTGTGCTTGATTCTTCAAGCAATGTTTTGTTGTCTCATCAACTTGGGAAGATAGACAAATGCACTTTGTGTCTTCCATGACTAAGATAAAAGTAACAGGGCGCCTTTGCAGTCTCTGTTTTAAAGTCTCACAGTAGACGGAAGAACAGAAAGTCACCTCTCCCTCTCCTGGGTCCTGCACAGACAGCGTATGGCTTTTGTCTCTCATCTTACGGAGAAAGAAACGCGAGACTTGCTGAGTGATTTGCCCGAGGTCTCACAGTAAACGAGAACATGGGAACAAAAGCCCCATCCATCAGTGGCATGGGGCTGACCCCAGTGACTCCCGGGGCTCCTGGTCACAGGGCAGTTTCATCACCCTGCTGCTGCTGTTTCTTCAAAGGGTCCACCCTCCCCTTAGTACCATGGACAGAAGTACTAGGGCCCCTTGGCTGACGGAGCCTTTCTGAAAACACAGACCATCTCTCTGATGGATAACTGATGAGAATGGGAGTGAAAATGACTTTAATCGGGGAAGGTCCTTACAGAAGGTCACTGCTTTAATGCGAGTTTTGATTCCTCCTTAAAATCAAGGTGTTTTGTCTAGAGGTAAATATCAGCTGCACAAACAGAATCTCAAAAAATCAAATCATGAACATTGCAGCTGTAGAGAAGCTGGAGAGCTTGACTCTGTGTCCTACTTTTAGGACGAGTTTTCACTCTGTCCTAAAGACAGAGTAGGGAGGTGCTTAGTTTAGTCTCCTTTAAGGTAAAATGATAAATAATATCAGTGGCATAAAATTTTTCTAATATGTAAAATGGATAAGCAACAAGGTCCTACTATATAGCACAGGGAATATATTTAGTACCTTGTGATAACCTATCATAGAAAAGAATATAAAAAAGAATATGTGTGTGAATATATATATATATATATATATATGTATGTATGTATGTATAACTGATTCACTCTGTTGTGCAACAGAAACTACCACAATATTATAAATCAACTATGCTTCCATTTAAAATTTAATAAAATATACAGAGTGAAGAGATACTGCCCAAAAAAAAAAGTCTGTCTAACCAAATTCCTTTAAAATGCAGTTTAAGCCACTTAAGTCCTCTTTTCTCCTTGGAAACCATAACTTCATAAACTTTCCGTCTCCTTTTACATGTTGGAAAATGATTAATCTCTACTCAGTTTTATTTTTTCTGGAACTAGGTGTTCCTATTCCTTTAGCCTTTCTCTTTAGGTCACTCCCCCAGTCCCAACCCCACCCCAAATGCCTGACTTTGTCCTGAGCCCTGTTTGTTTTGGTAGACCCTTCAGTCTTATTAAGGTCGTTCTAAATCGTTTATCTTTCTGATTTTAACATATGTATACCTATTTCTACACATTCAATTTGTGATTGAATATTTCACTCAGCAAAGTTATATTTTAGGTTGACCTTTCCTCAGTGTTCAGAAGAAATAGCTTCAAGCATAAAAAGGGACCCAGATTATTTAATTCTCATCTTCACATTTGGTTTTCGTTGCAACAACTAACTTTTTAGTAATCGATTGCGTCATGTATTCTTGGGCTTGGGGATTACGCTTCTTTGCCAGCTGCAATTAGAAGGAATTATAAGAGAAACAAACACTTGAAATCCAGTTTGGAATCTGAACAAGTCTAGTAGTGTGTGAGCTCAGTTGCTCAGTTGTGTCCGACTCTTTGTGGCCCCATGGACTGTAGCCCTGCAGGCTCCTCTGTCCATTCTTGTCCAGGCAAGAATATTGGAGTGGGTTGTCATTTCCTGCCCCAGAAGATCTTCCCAACCCAGGGATGGAACCCTCATCCCTTGTGTCTCCTGCATTGACAGGCAGATTCTTTACCACTGAGCCATCTGGGAATCAAGTCAAGTAGAGAATCTAGAAAATAGAGCGAAGGGTACAGATTCAGACAGTTCTGTCCAATTTGTGCCCTTTTTTACAAATGTTTTCCCCTAGCCCTCGGGGAGAGAACTCTCTACCCCACCCCCCCATTGAAACAGTGCTGTTAACACTTGATTAAAATGTAGTTAAAAATAAGATAGCAAGGTTAGTATTGCCAAAAATTTGGTTTGCCAATTTCTGGAATTTTATCACTGATATGTAATAGTCACCTCTGATTAACAGGCAAGGAATGAAGACTAGTGATGCTTTTAAATCATTTATATTCAGGCTGTTTTAAAATCTAAGAGGCATTAAAACACAGTAAGCTATTTTTTAGGTATTTAGCATCTTGTGAGATAGGGAATGTTGCTGTGAAATTCAGTGGATGATATTTATGTTCGTTTGTGAATTCCATCTGCCGTGTCTGTGGAGTGTATTCTTCTCCCCTCCCTATCCTTCTCTCTCCCCAATTTCTTCGCTCTCTTGAAATGAATGAGGGAAATGTTTTCAGTCTTTACAGTCACCCTGTTGTGATACTGAGTGAAATGTCATCCACCCAGCAGTGTCCAAGGGCATCCTAAGAGCAAGGACCCGCTGCTGTCACTCCCCGAGGGCAGGGACCATACCTGTCCTTTGCTCAGCATTGGTATTCCTGGGTCTTAGGGCAATGCCTGGCACGTAGAGGATGCTTAATGAATATTTGTTGAACGAAAGTCACATTTTAGAAGAGAAAAGGAATATTTGCCGTGTCATCAGATGTTTATAAGGTTAGTTAGAAATGACTAGATAGTAATAGACAAAAGGAGAAGATGGCGACACAGGAGGAGATGGTTAGATGGCATCACTGACTCAATGGACGTGAACTTGAGCAAACTCCGGGAGATAGTAGAGGAGAGGGAAGCCTGACATGCTGCGTGCAGTCCATGGGGTCGCAAAGAGTTGAACACGACTTAGCGGCTGAACAACAACAAGATAGGAATATTATTTTTTATTTGGGAAGTGTTCTACATTGCTTTCCACCTAATATAAAAGAATCATTCACTTGGGAAGAGAGACTGGAAGTTGATAATACCTACTCTTGCATATTTACCAACCTTTATAAACAGAATCCTAAAGCTATTTGACAAAGGAGATTTTCATATAATTCTTACTATCTTCCTCACCTTGTAGTCAAAAGCTCTATCCCTGCTTCGCAAAAACCCTGGAAAACAGTCATTGTCAGATTTAGTATTTTATAGATTTACAGTGTTCGGTGGAATACTGAGAATGACTGTTGAAATTGTGTTCTTTGCCCTTTTGCTATTGTGGAGGCCTTTATTTCCTGCTTTTCCTTCTCGTAATATAGCCCAGAAACCATTTGCAAATCATCTTATCTGTACTTTACTCCCCAAGGTGAGGATTGTAAAAATAAAACAGCAGCTCTTCCCTGCCTCTGGTAGTCCCTCTCCTCATTTAATTAGAAAAGGGAAAACCTCCGACAGGAAACTAATCATGAGGAGCTAATCAAAAGTCCACTGCACTTCCTTTCATCCTTGCCCTTAATGCAGGAAAGGTTTCTAATTATTAGCATTGAGTGAGCACCGAAGAAATAAATCTCCTTCATCCTCAATGGTTAAGAGTTTCATGCTCATAGATCTCTGAGGATAAGGTGCTTGTGTCCACAAACAGGTGACAGGATTTAACCAAACTCAGGAAGGAAAAGGAAAAAATCCTAAACATGTGAAGGCAAGTGCTTTTAAACAGTAGAGTATCTAAAACTTGTCTGAACCATCCAGTCGCTATAAGGAGCTCATGGCTGACTTTTGCTTTGTTTCTATAGGACTCTGAGGAGGAGGAAAATGATCTAGAAGGTCTCAGCCGGAAGCTGATAAGTTCACAGCCTTATGTACCTGTGGAGTTCGCTGACTTCAGCGTTTACAATGCCAGCTTGGAGAACAGAGAGTGGTTTTCTTCTAAAGGCGATCTGACGAACTCAAAGGTCCTAGAGAAGGAGGTGTCCCGCAGCCCTACCACCAGCAGCATCACCAGTGGCTACTTTTCCCACAGTGCCTCCAACGCCACCCTGTCTGACATGGTGGTCCCTTCCAGTGACAGCTCAGATCAGCTGGCCCTTCCGACGAAGGACACAGATTCCAGCGAGCATCCCGGACCATCCCTTGTGCAGGATTTCAGACCATCCTCAAACAAAGAGTTGACAGAACTAGAAAGAGGCTTGGGAAAGGATAAGATGACTGTGGTGCCACTCAAGGAAAACAGTGCCTTAGCCAAAGGGAGCCCATTGTCCCCCAGCATCCCGGAGAAAAACTCCAGAACCCCCTGTAGGACCAGCTCGTGTTCAGAGCAGGATGCCTGCTCCAGCAAAAACGGCCAGCAGGCCAGGGAATTCTGCCCCAGGGAGGTGACTGTGGAACACACCACAAGCATCCTCGAAGATCACTCTTTCACAGAGTTTATGGGTGTGTCAGATGGGAAAGATTTTGATGGTTTGACGGATTCTTCTGCTGGAGAACTTTCGAGTAGGAGGAACCTACCAAATACAGCAGACAGCAGGAGTATCTCACATGGGCCACAGGACTCTGGCCAGCTATGTTCCTCGGCAGAGAATGACCAGGTGATAAATTCCAGGGATGGTCCTTTGGGTTTGGTGATATCAGTGATGGCCGCTAATTATGCCCCAACCCCCAGAGGCCCTTCCTCACAGTGACTTAGTAGGAGAGATTCATCCAGGTGTTTCTGACAGGGTAGATGAGCCCTCTTGGACCATGCCCACATGCTGCCCAGCTAGCTGGCTATGGGGGAACAAGTCTATAAATCTACTTTCTTAGTTTCAGAGGAGAACTATGACTTACATAGGACCCGTGGTTTTTTTACCTGACATATAGGTTCCTGTTGAATTAAGCATTCACATGGATAAGGATTGATTTCATATTCGTTCCCTGAGATGTTTAATTCCTGGCTATCTCAAAGGATTCTGATATGAAATATGGTAGATTTCATCAAATCAGTGATTTCTTTTATTAGATACACTTTTTTTTTTTTGCCAAACTGTGAGACATGTGGTATCTTAGTTTCCCAACCAGGGATCAAACCCATGCCCCCTGCATTGGAAGTACAGAGTCTTAAACCACTGGACTGTCAGGGAACTCCCAAGATACACTGTTATTTTATGTATCATTAAGAAAAAAAATACTTCCAATTAAAATCAACCATATCAGCAATTTCAGAGTTATAAAGTGCAGGCAGGGGGAAGGTATGCCTCACAGATTTGATAAAATATAGACGTTTGGTGCCCATAGGATAAAAAATGTGTTGAGGAAACAGAGGTGGGTTCCCTGAGAAATTAAAGTTTGGGCTTTGGAAGTTACCCAGGCTGGTTTTTTTTACAGTATTTAATTTTAATAGTGGGACAAAAAGAAATGGGGTCTTGCTAATATTCCCAAGGAAACCAGTGAATTATGCAAATAAGAGATGGTGTGCTTCTGAGTCCCACCGTCCCTTCTCACCCAGGACCCCAGCCGCAGCCATGTAAAGGGTGTGGGAGCACCAGGCTTAGCAAAGCAAAGAGCTGAAAGAACTAGAATGGTGCTGGGTGAAGGCAGAGATGATCGGGGTGCCCTTCAGTCTCTCTGTTTTGCGGAGGAAGCAAAACAACCCAGCTTGGTGCTATTCCCTGCCCTCTCCCCCAAGTTTTCTGAATTAGCCCTTAAAATTTCAGTATGTGGTCAAATATATAGCGTATTCATAAATTAACTGCAAATACCAAAGAGTGGTCTCTTTTACAATTCAAAAAAGATTTCTTTGCCCAACATAAGCATAAAGTTACTCATTACTTTTCTAACAAGCTAAACATTGATTTGTTTCAAAATCTTCAGCTTCCTTTTACACTGATCTTAAGCAGAATCTGCTTTGCTGGTACATCAGCTTTTCAGTCCTTTTTCTAAGACGTCCAGGAAGAATGTGGTCCAGGTTAATTCTTCAGTCTGGAACAGTGCTTCTCAAACCTAAATGTGCAATAGACCCACTGGAGGGTGTAGGGAGAAGATACTTCTTAAAAATACAGATTCCCAGGGGCTTCCCTGGTGGCTCCGTTGGTAAAGAATCTGCCTGCAATGCAGGAGACCCGGGTTCAATCCCTGGGTCGGGAAGATCCTCTAGAGAAGAGAATGGCAACCCACTCTAGTATTCTTGCCTAGAGAATTCCAGGGACAGAGGAGCCGGGCAGGCTACAGTCCATGGGATTGCAGAGAGTCGGACACAGCTGTGCGACTAACTATTCCCTGGTGACTTAGTGGTAGAGAGTCCGCCTGCCAGTGCAGGGGTCATGGGTTTGATTCCTGGCCCGGAAAGATGCCACACGCGTGGGGCAGCTAAGCTCATGTGTCACACTATTGAGCCTGTGCTCCAGAGCCCAGGAGCCAAGAGTGCTGCAGCCCGAGTGTGCTAAAGCCCATGCTCTGTAACAAAGGAAGCCGCCACCACGGGAAGCCCAGACGCCACGACTGGAGCGTGGCCCTCACTTGCAGCAACTTGAGAAAAGCCCGCACAGCAACGAAGACCCAGCACAGCCAAAAATAAATACATAAAGAAAATTATAATAGCAGCAAAAAAAAAAAAAAATACAGATTCCCATTTGTGGCTGCCCTGCACACCTCAGATTGTGCTTCAGTACCAGGTTGGGGGAGGGATAAGCTTTTCACAAACCCTCTGCTGGAGGAACATGGGGTAGGCTGTCTGAGGGCCGCACTGTTTGAGGCATGGCCTAGAGAAGAGGGAAGGGGACCGCAACCCCCTCACCCCCACCCCCATTTCTTGACTCGTTGCCTTGATTATTTAGAAGCCAGTACTCGAGCACTCTTGCCTGGAAAATCCCATGGACAGAGGAGCCTGGTGGGCTGCAGTCCATGGGGTCACTAAGAGTCGGACACGACTGAGCGACTTCACTTTCACTTTTCACTTTCATGCACTGGAGAAGGAAATGGCAATCCACTCCAGTGTTCTTGCCTGGAGAATCCCAGGGACGGGGGAGCCTAGTGAGCTGCCGTCTATGGGGTCGCACAGAGTCGGACACGACTGAGGCGACTTAGCAGCAGCAGCAGCAACAACAGGAGCAGTACCTGAGTTCTGCTCCAGAATAGCATGTCCCTGCCAAAGATCTTGGTTTAAAAGTGAAATTTACAAAAATATTTATGGCATCAGGGTAATGTTGGAACTATGGTGAGTTTTATCTTTTTTTTTTTTAATTGCTTTAGTATTTTTGTTATCTTGATTTTAATCAGTTGTTTCTGATTAAAACATAGTTTTAACTGTGTTAAAACCTGAGGACTGTTGAAGTCCTCAGGTTTGACTTTTGTGCTCACCCTGGTCTGACTTCAAGTGTGGACCCAGCAGTGACGTGTTTTTCACTCTTTCTTCGGGGCTTGTGGTCATTATTTTTCCTAGAAGCTTCACCTTGGAGCTCGAGTCTTCCTGGTACAGTATAAGCTCCAGAACTGGATTCCATAGTAAACTGGATCCTGTGGTATCCTCTAGGAAGAGCCCTTCATAGGGGCTGGTCCCCGTGGGTGGGGAGGGCAGGTGGGGACCGGAGCTTGCACTCACCCGCTTTTGCATTCCAGGGGAGCACCGCTGCTCGGTGAGAGGCACTGAGCACTTCCTCCGAAGGCCACAGCATCTCTGCTCCGGTCGCCTCCAAGAGCACCAGCCCATCTATCAAACACACTGCGGCTCGGCCGGACCTCACACCAGCACGGAGAAGCCACGGCTTCCGGGGCCACCTCCTCCCCTCTCCCCTCCCGAGCCGGGAGAAGTGGCACTTTGTCACTCGGGTGACTCAGCAGCCTCTGCTTCCTTCCAGAGAACCGAAAATCCTGGCTTCACAAAGTGACAGTATTTTTGTTTGCACTCACTACACACCCCCATGGTGTAGAAACCTCCACAGATTCAACCAGACTTTATTCTTGTACAATTTTAATCAGTTCTTACTGTAGAATCTGGAGTCAATGCTCTAATTTTTTTTTATAAATAATATATTATGTATATGAAATGTATATCTATAGTATGTCTGGTGAGACAGGACTGCACACTGAAATGGATAAAAGTGGTTTGTAGAAAATCGTAAGGTACTGGGCTTTCTTACAAAGCAGCTCGGGCGATCTCTCAGAACACAAGCAGATGAAAGAGATGGTCTTGCCTGAGAATGAGGTTGCAAATCCCTCTTTGCAGCGGAGGTTGCAGAATGCCGTTCCTTATAACCAAAGAACTTACCTAAGACTGAATGTTTTTTGCTGTCCACTCTTGTTTGATGTGTACATACGTGTTTGACTGCAAGTTCGGTGCCAATGCCCTGTGGCTCCCAGGCCACATGCTGCCGTTCTCTGTCGTGTTTCCTAAGCACACTGCAAAATCTCACGGCTCCGTTCTTTGGTCTTCCACCTGGTCCGCTGCCTGCTGATTTGACGCAGTTCGGGAACCGTTGACAGTGACTGGGGCTCTGATCCCAGTCTTTCCTGTCTCTCGGTCCAGCCCAGCCAGGCAGGTGGGATGCAGAGAGCAGTATTACAGAAAACACAGGGACAAACCAAGAGTGGGGTTGGGGGGGGGGGTGTTGATTTTCGTCTCTTTGTGGTTTTGTTTGGGGTTGGTAGGTTTTTGTTGTGGTGTGGTTCTGCCGTTGTTCTATTTCGTTTCTGGAAGACGCTGAAGGGATGACAGGAGCTGTGAAGTCCACAGATGCCCGCTTCACAGTGTTTGCAGGAGATGGTTGAAGACAGATGGCTCTGCTGTGTGTCTTCATTGGTAAAATTCTTTTACCGATGGAGACTCTGAGAATTATGTGTGCGGAAGTTTTTACAAAAGTACTCTCTGTACCTATTGTGTAGATGCTTGTACAGTTGGTCAAGATGTATAGCAATAAATGTGTCGTGGGAGCAAGCGAGGACGTACAGCCTGCTGTACCTTTTCCCTTGAAGTTCGTAGCATCCGTAAGTGAGTAAGATATTGGAGATTTTAATGCGAAGCTGCTGTTCATGATTTTTGTGTATAGTGAGCTGACTGTAGTATTTTCCTATTGACTGTTTAAAAAGAGAAAGACTGTAATTTATATCCCCTTTCAACTTTATTGTATTTAATTGGTACAGATTGTGTGTGCGTGTGTGTGTTTTAGAATACAGACTGTCTAATTCCGATTTTAAAACATCCATTGTTTGTCTTTAATAACACTGCCACTAGTTTCAGATCAGTTTTCCAAATTTGTTTGTATGCAAGTCCCTGTGGCTTAAATAATAATAGTAACAGCAAACATTCATTGAGGGTTTACTATGTACTAGGCACTATTCCCACCTTTTGATATTTATCTTGCTTAATCCTCACAGCAGCGGATGCCATGGGTTCTGCTGTTATTAAGTGCTGGATGAAAGGAAAACAGAAGTGGAGTGGCTGGCGACAGGGAGCAAGCGGCAAAGCCAGGATTCAACCCACGCTTCCATCAGCATCTCCTGGTGCTCTGTCTGGTGACGTGGCGTGGAGGGACAAGCCTCCGAAGGGAGGAGAGAGGAGGAGGGCTGTGGTGAGAGTCCCAGGTCTGGACTGAGCGACATTAGCAAGGAGCCGCTGCGGCAGGCAGGCCGAGGTGGGTTACACGAGGTCCCGACACTCCGGCACTTAAAAAGGAGCAGGGCCTGCCACCCCGGGCTCAGTTATCTAAAAATGGTTTTCCAGAATCCTTTCAGAAAAACTTCCATTCACAAGAGCCTTTCTGATGTGATCAGGAACTAGTTCTAGCCTATTCTGGACAGAGCCTGACTTTTGTAGATTTCCAGGAGAAAGTAGATGGGGAAGAAAATTCAAATTATTTTCATTTTGTAGAATGGGAGTTGGGGGAGGGAAGCAGCTATTTAATGTTTAAATCATATGACAACCACAAATACAGTTTAAGACAAAAGAAGCTAATTGTCACCACTGCCTTTACTAGTATGAGGTAAGTGGTATTTGATCGTGGACATTGTCATTTCTCATTGGCTATGGGAAGGCGCACTGGTTTTAAGATGTTTCGGATAGTTGAATATAGGCCTATGTTTACCAGTTCATTTCCAAAGTACAGTATCACTGCTGTCATTGCATTTGTTTATCATTGTTTGAACACACATTTTATCATAGCAAACATTTAGCTTTGTGTTTCTAAGGCACCGACTTGTGGGAAGAAAGAAAAAGAAAGAAAAGAAAAAAGAAAGAAAGAAGAAATAAAGAAAAAAATATACCTTGAGGGTAGCTAAGGACTACTACTACTACTATTTTAAAAATTATAATATTCAGCTTTAGAATTGTGTTGCTGGGGGGAGGCAACTAATTACATGGTTACTCTTTATTTTTTTAAAGTAAAGCTTCCTGGTCATGTACATTTGAAGAGTCTTAAAAGAAGATGTAATGGAGTAAGAGTTCTTGCTTTTTTATTCTAGACCAAGAGATAAAAGTAGAAAAGGATGCTACCAGTACACAACCACACAGAGATTTTTGTATTAAGCCTTGAACTTACTGCCCTAGCACAGGTGTCTTTCTGTAATATTGAGCCTACTTCCTGAATTAAAAAACAAACAGGAAGTCAGTCTGTAATGTATAGCGGTTTGTCTCAGGGTTTCTCCTAACCTGGAGGAAAGGCAGTCTATTCTCATGCCCAGACAGCTGGGGGTGGACAGCATCCTGCTGGCAGGGGAACCTGGAATGTGGAAGATACCACGAAAATGTCAGGAGGCAAGTTCTGCCCTTTAATACAGTATGAACTGGAGCTAACAGGAGTGGAGCTAAAATCTTCCAATCAACCTGCCTATCCTTTGTTTCCAATCCCCTGAGCTGAGGGGAAATATAATTGTAGGCTTCAGTGCCACTTAATAGTCTTTTTTTTTTTTTTTTTTGCGGACACTGTGAGTTAATTTAAGTTGAAATAAAACTTAGTCTTCATCTTCCTGATGTTCTCAGGCACACACTCACCTCTGTGTATTTTTTGGAAAGACAAGTTATTCTCCCTTTTGTGAGGGGTGCCTGGATCATTGTGTTCAGTTCTAAGACTGGAGCTCAAGAAGATGCTTGGGATGGCTCCGTCTCGAATCTGAGCCCAGCCGGTCACAGCCACCATCTTGGAGCTTATTACTGTGGGTATCTCATCGCCAGGTGGCCTTTCCGAGAAAGGAACTCTCAAATCGTTGTGGAACCGTATTTATGAAGAAGACATTGAGATGCTGATTAATAGAACAATAAATGTTTCACACACAACAAAAGGTAAGTTAGAACTGGAGTCTGGGGAAGAAGATCAACTTGAAGCGGGGGGAAAGTCCAGTCTGGTTTAGAATTAGAGTAGTACAGACCAACTTGACCCTTTCATGATACCTAAAACACTTGTAACTGTTTACGTTTTAAACCCAGAGAACATTGGTGTTTATAACAACTTTGCATACCTGAAGCAAATCATATAGGGATGTCCTTAGGTTTGTTATTGTTTGTCTTTTCTTAATCTAGCATGTGTTTGGGGAACTGTCGCAGCAGAGTAGATGTAATTTTCTTTGACTGAAAGTCCTTGGAGAATGAATCTGAGACAAAAGCCCCACCTTCATGTGACTGATTAGTTACATTTGTTGCATCAGCATAATCTTTACCAAGTGTACAGTTAACCACAAGTAATCCAAGCTACTTAGAAACACTGGAGTTAAAGTACTTAGCCACAGCAACACCCAAGAAGAGAGCAGTTCACCAAGAATGGTTTAAGATCTAACCTCAGTACCACTTGTATCCAAGGCTGTCTTAATAACGGTATGAGAATCCCAAGTTACCAATATTTTTTCCAGTTCTTCTATATGTAATGGTGTATATTTTGTGAGAAAGCCAGTGCATTAATGTCCAGTGCAAAATGAATTACCCTTAAACTCAGCAGCTTAAAACAATAAAAATGTATTATCTCATGATTTCCGCAGGTCTAGAGTTCAGGCATGGGCATTTGCAGGTGGTTCTGCCTCCACCTGCTCGGGAGGTTGCCGTCAACGTGTCAGCCAGAGCCGCAGTTATCCGAAGGCTCGACTGCAGCTGGGAGGACCCGCTTTTCTGGTGATTCAGTCACACAGCCTGTGAGCTGGTCTTCCTCACCGCACAGGCCTCTCTGTGCTGTTTGAGTGTCCTTATCACATGGTGCAACGGTGGCTTCCCCACAGTGAGCAGTTCTGGAGAGCAAACACAAGCCACGGAGACTCAGACGTCATAAATGGTCAATCGTACCATGTTCTATTCATTTTAAATGAGTCAGGAATCCAGGGTAGGGAAATGGGCTGTTTCATGTCTTTTAATCTTTTTTTTTTTTTTTTTGGCTGCACTGTGTAGCTTATGGGATCTTAGTTCCCTGACCAGAGATAGAACCCGTGTCCCACTGTGGTGAAAGCATGGAGTCCTAACCACTGGACTACCAGAGAATTCCCAGACTCCCCCTTTTGAAAAGAGAGCATCTAAAAATTTGTAGGCATATTTTAAAATGGCCTTAATTTGTTCAGAGGTATATGGCTGAGGTCATGGGGCCAAAGTGAAGCTAACTGGCACCTATAAATGAATGTGGGAATCCAGCTCATTTATAAACAATGAGGTCACATGGAATAAAAAGGGGAAATACTAGAATTATCTGAATATATCCTTTATAGCCAGTAATCATACTGCTCTACCAATGTTTCTGGTAGATAGTTCCTGGCAAATGATCAGGAACTATTAATTATGCTTCTATTTATAGTTATATTTTCAGCTTTGATTCTTTTCAGATTTGCTTCATTAGAGGAACAATGAATAAATTTGATGGCTTTGCTCAAAATAGAAAATGAATCTTGGGAAATTCAAATACATTAGTTATAAAGGCAAGCAATATTCGTGATTAGCTTTAGAAATCAAACTGCCAGTAAAAGAAGTTTATGAATCTAGGAATTTTTTTTTTTTTTTTTGGTGAAGATACTGAAAAAGGTAGGATTATTTTACTATGAAAATGACACACATATCCAAATGTTTGGAAATATGCAAAGGGGTTGGTTCAAGGCTTTTGAAGCTTGTGAAATAAAACTTTAAATCCAAAAGAGGATGACTGGGGAGGAAAAAAAAAAACAACTTTTAAACAAAGGGACTTTAAAAAATCATTTAGAGAAAAAACAGTTTAGAAAAGTGAAAGGTGAACAAAAAGTGGTACAGATATGTAGAAAAGGAATGCTGCGTGGTTTCTTCCTGTTTAAAATTGTGTCCTCAGTTGTGTCTGACTCTGTGATCCCATGAACTGTATGTAGCCCACCAGGCTCCTCTGTCCATGGGATTTTTTTTCAGGCAAGAAAATGAGTGGTCTTCCATTTCCCTCTCCAGTTTAAAATTAGAGTAGGGTAAAGATTCAGTCAGCTCAAACACTGCTTTAGGGCTGTTTCTCCCTCTCTGTGTCCCCAGACACTGCCTTCCAGTCCCCAGATGGGTCTAAAAGCACCTTTAGCTGTTCTGCCAGCCAGGAGAGGTACCTATAATCTGCCCCCTGCTGCCTCCTGCTGGCCCCAGCTCTGTGCGTGCGTGCGTGCGTCTGTGTGTGTGTGTGTGTGTGTGTGTGTCCATGCATGCACGTGCTTGTGTGTGTTGCTCAGTAGTGTCTGATTCTGTGAACTGCCAGGCTTCTCTGCCCATGAAATTCTCCAGGCAAGAATACTGGAGTGGGTAGCCATGCCCTCCTCCAGGGAATCTTCCCGACCCAGGGATCAAACCCAGGTCCCCTGCATTGCAGGAAGATTCTTTACCATCTGGGCCACCATACCCCAGCTGAAGAGTAGCTTTTATTTTAATTTTGGGGCACAGATTTCTGTCTTCATCCACCGCTGTCATCAGCGATGGTCTGTCCTCTGAGAGACTTTGCAGGATGGTTGTTCGCAGGAAACCTGGCAAATGCCCTCTACTGGCCTGCTTCCCCCACTGGCCTTGCCCTGGAACATGTGAGGCTCAGCTCTCCCTGCTCCAGGGGCTGGGCTGTCCACCACACAGCCCCTGCCCGGGCACTCCTGTGCCATGCCCACGCATGGCGGGTGAGCCGGGAACGCTCACAGTGACTTAATGCTCCTGCATCACTCGTGGTGTCTTTCAGAAACCACCTGTGCCACAAGAAGGACCAGCGGGGTGCTTTCTGGAGCCCATCGCTTCCCTCCATCCAAGGCAAGGCTGGGAGGGCGCCAACAGGGAGAAGCAGACATCAGCCTCACCAGTCTCAAACTCCCTCTCATGCTGTTGTAACATCTACCGGCTTTCCTAAGGTCTTATCCCGAAGGCTTGGCGGACTGAGTTTCTTCTCACAGACCAAGAGGCATCCCCACAGTGCTCTCAACATTTAGTTGCCTCTGTCTCTTCTCGAGTCCCCTTTCTAATTCCTCCTTTCTCCTTCCCTTCCTGTCTCACAGGAACCGCCTTTATACCACAGAGCCATTCTCTGTACACTCTAACTCATAACAAAATGCTCAGACTTCCTGGGTTTGAATACGTAAAGGAAGGCTCTTGGAATTAAAACAACTCTTTCCTCATTCAGTGAAACTTGGCTCTCAAGGTTACTTATATACCTGGGTGAGGTCTGAAAGCCAAGCTGTGTTCAGGATACTACCCACCACTCTGTGAAGGGAGGCATGGCACTGACAGATAGTGGAGAACTGGAGGGCACCATGATTTGTAGGCGAAATGATACCTCTGTTTAATATTAACAAACATCCCCATTGCATCATTACTGAGCATAAAGGAGCATAAAGGACTTCATACGTAGTGTCTCCTGAAATGTCAACAACCCTGTGAGGTAGATACTGTCATCACCCCCTACTTTGTAGATGAAAAAACATAGCCTTAGGTTAAGGATTTGTCAAGATCATAAGGGCCAAAAAATGATGGAGCTGTGAGCTTCAGATCCAGCCAGATGGTCACAAGCAAGCTGTCAGTCCCCAAATCCTGTCCGGAAGAACCATATAGTGGTTGCCCTGTTATATTTGACTCCCAGTTTTTTGACTTTCCAGTGGAAAAGGGAAAACTACAGGCAGGGTGGCATTCCTCCTTTCTCCTAGTCTGAGACTTTGCAGTCTGTACCTCCATCATTGGTGATCTCCAGTCTCTAAGGAAACGAAACAGAGCTCTTAACTAAAGGTTGGGACATCCCTGATGATTCTGCAAAGGGATAGATTGGATCATTCATCAAGAAATAAAAAAACCAACAACTTAAAAAACTTGAAATAAGCTTATTCTAGTTTAAAATCACTCAAGGTCAGACAGCAGGTGAATGGTAGCTCCAGACCTGATGTCTGTTTGATGTCAAAGCCCAGCTCTGGACTTCCCTGGTGGCTCAGAATTGCAAGAATCCGCTTGCAATGCAGGAGACTTGGGTTCGATCTCTGGGTTAGGAAGATGCCCTGGAGGAGGGCATAGCTAAGCACTCCAGTATTCTTGTCTGGAGAATTCCATGGGCAGAGGAGCCTGGTGGGCTACAGTCCATGGGGTTGCAAAGAGTCAGACATGACTGAACGACTAATACTTCAAGAGGTGAGTTATATTCTCAGTGGGGGGCAACCGCCACCTCCCGCCAAAAAAAAAAAAAAAAGCCCAGATCTTTCTGTGGATTTAGGTTAATCCTGCCTGACCTGACCCCAAGCACATTTTCAGGTCTACACTCACTGGTCATACCCTTGCTCCGGGGACCCTGTGCTGTGTTTAACTATCTGAACCGTGCTTAACTGGATCTCCAAAACTCATGCTCTTTCATGAAGAGAGCAGTGGAATAGCTTCAAAATTCTGAGAGAAAGTCAATCTGTGCTTCAGTTTCTGGTTTGTTAATAACTTCAAAAACAAGGGCAAATAATAACATTTTAGGCCAAGACACAGAATTTACCACCTATAGACAATCCCACTGAAAGTCGATTAGAGGAAGTACTTCAAGAAGAAGAAAATTAAACCGGACGGAAGGAATAAAAGCCAAGAAATCGATGAGCAAAGAAACTGGCTGATATATGGTTAAATCTAAAGAAGCATCAACAAGGAATTCCCTGGTCGTCCAGTGGTTAGGACTCCTGCTTCCCCTGTAGGAGGCCCAGGTGTGATCCCTGGTCAGGAAACAAGGATCCCACAAGCTACGTGGTATGGCTAGAAAACAACACAAAGGAAAAAGCATCAACAGAACAAAACTTGTGTGGAAGTGTGAAAATGATGTGGGAAAAAGATACCGTCAACAGTTGAGAGGAGTGATTAGAGTGAAAGCATTCTATAATGCTTCTATGTCCTGGAAGAGGAAAGACTGATCAATTTCATATGATCTGTGTTAAAATGGAAGGCAGGAAATGTTACAGCTTTCCAACCAACAGATGGGAGGACAGGCAGAGACAACAAAGCCATTAGTCCATTAATAAGCAAGAAAGGAAGGGAAAGGCAACATAGAAAAAAACAGGGTAGATAATTAACAAGATGGTAAGAGTAAATCTAAATAAATCCATAATCACAACATTTGTTCTTTTAGTCGTCCAGTCATGTCTGACTCTTTGCAACCCTATGGACTGCACAAGCGTTAAACTTACCAGTTCTGTTAATCCTTTGTTGCACTGATGAGAAATAAGAGATGAATTTTTTTTTAATTAGTCAATGAAAACAAAGGACATATCCCAAAAAGTGTAAAACTCACTGGAATTTGAGTCAGGAGATATCCATCCTGTTACTAAGTCACAAAGTTGTGATCTCAAGTATATAGCCTAACCAGTATGAATCTCAGTTTCCTAAAATTAAACACAATTAAAAAACATATGAATAAATAACAGAATGGGGAAAATGCTTCAAAATCTGACAAGCCATCACAGCGAAGTTTATATTTAAAGTGTAAATACATAAAACAATGCAAATATTGAAAGAGTACACTTGTTGGCAAGACTTGCTGGTGAAGTCTCCCTGGGGTTAGGTCCATCCAGGCCAAGTCCCCAGAGCAGGTGCAGAGCTCATCAAGGAGCAGCAAGTGGCCTTCTTCCTCCCAACTCCCACTAGAGACAGCAGCTGTCCCCAGCCAGGGCCACTCTCCACCCCTCAGGAAGCACAGATCTTCATTTCTGTAAACAATAAAGCCCCAGTACAGCAGACACTTACGAAGTTGAAGAAAGTCCATTCGTGAGACTGGCTTAAGCAAAACCTGATGGTTGGTTTCAACCTGTGAGGTCTGATTTCTTTGGTTCCTAATTCCACGTCTGTGTTGACCTTTTAGGAAAGAATTGGATACTCCGTGCAGGAAGGCTAGCTTCCATTATCTATAGCATCTAGCAGCGTGCTCCGTAGACAGTCAGTATCTGTTATAATATTTCCGGATCAATCAGCTTTGAACAGATACTGCTGCTTAATTGACTTTTTTTCTTCTAATTTTATCAAGATGTGATTGATACGTGGCACTGTGTAAATTTAAAGTGTACACCATGATTTGAATAAAATCATGAAAGGATTATCACAAAGTCTAGTGAACATCCATCATTTCATATAGATGCAAAAGTTAAGAAACAGAAAAAAGTGTGTGTGTGTGTGTTTCTGATGACAGCTCTTAGGATTTATCCTCTTAACAACTGTCTTATATAACCTATGTGGTAAATCACTTCAGTTGTGTCCGACTCTCTGCGACCTCATGGACTGCAGCCCACCAGGCTCCTTGGTCCACGGGATTTTCCAGGCAAGAATTACCAGAGTGGGTTGCTGTGCCCTCCTCCAGGGGATCTTCCCGACCCAAGGATGCTCGAGCATCTCTTACGTCTAACTTGAAATGGCAGGGCGTGGTTCTTTACCACTAGTGCCACCTCAGTGTATTCTATATATATCATGTTGTACATTATATCCCTGGGCCTTATGTATCTTGTAACTGGAAGTTTGGGGTATCTTTTGACCACCTGCATCCAATTCCCCCTCTCTCCATACTCCTATCCCCACCTCTAGTAACCACAAATCTGATCCCTTTGAGTTTGTATATGTATTTGTTTTTGAAGTATAATTGGCCTACAACACTACATTATTTCCTGTTACACAACACGGTGATTTTTTTCTAGATATTTCAAAATGTTCACCACCATAACTCTGGTTACAATATGTCACCATACAAAGATGTTGTTGTTCAGCCACTAAGTCGTGTCTGACTCTTCATAACCCCATAGACTGTAGCATGCCAGGCTCCCCTGTCCTCCACTGTCTCCAGGAGTTTTCTCAAATTCATCTGCATTGAGTTGGTGATGCTATCTAACCATCTCATCCTCTGGGGAATGACCGTATTCCACATACTGTATATTTCATACCAAGGACTCACTTATTTTGCAACTGGAAGTTTGTCCCTCTTAATCTCCTTGTCCTATTGTTTAATTCCCCCTCCTCCCTCCCCTCCAGGGACCACTGACTGTTCTCTATTATACATAACTCTGTTGCTATTTTGTTAATCCATTTATTTTTTAGATTCCACGGATAATTGAAATCATACAATAGTTGGGTTTTTCTGTCATTTCTTAATCTTTTAAAATTTATTTTAATTAATTAATTGGCTGTGCCAGGGTTTAGATGTGACATGTGGGGTCTTTAGTTGTGCTCTGTGGGATCTAGTTCCCAGATCAGTGTTTGAATCTGGGCCCTCTGCCTTGGGAGCATGGAGTCTGAGCCACTGGACCACCAGGGAAGGCTCTGCTTAGTCAGGGTTAAAGGGAAGGATACATTTCTCAATCATTTAAACCTGGGATGAGATATTCAGTGTAAATTTACTTTCCTAAGAAAAAGGAATCGTGGGTACCTACTTAGATGACATTCACTTCTCTGCTTCTGCTCAGTCTGCCCACCCTCCTCATTTTTCAGAACCTTTGTCCTGTTATTTAATATGGAGTGATATTCTGATGTCATAGTAACAGTACATGACTTTTTATTGAGTCAAGTCAATAAGCATAGCTGACTTTTACAAATATCAACTACCATCCTAGGGAGTAAGTGCTTCCTAACATTACTTGTGAACGATTTTCAGTTAGTGTGTCTATTATCACTCCCTAGGATGTAATCCTATAAGAGCCCCAACTTAGTTCAATACTCCTAATCTCACTGTAGAAAAAAAATAGGCCAATGATATTGCCAACCTGACATGTCCTACCTGGCCATATTCACTTTTTAGAAAGGTGAACTGGTCTCTCCAAATAAATTGACAATGTTTAACAATAATTTAAACAAATCAATACAAGGAATTTTTTAAGAACCTTCCTTTGTAATTTATATGTGTTGGGAATACATCTTAATTGTATAAGCCTTTCTTCTGGAAGTATCCCCAAGCTGTGAAAAACTGGGATGCTTAGATCTGCTGATGATTCTTCCTAAGAACCAAGCAGCATCTAGGTCTCTGGGAAATAGTTTTGAAACTGGGCTCCAAAGAACTCTGGTACCACAGTCCTTTATGTCTCAGTGCAGAGAAGAATTCAGCAAGAGCAAAGCAGTAGATAAGAAGTGATTTATTAGAATAGGACATTTGTGAGGCTGACAGGTGGGTGGGCGAGAAATGCTGTGTCCCAGGAACTTACCCAGCTACAGTTTTACAATAAAAAATGTGGGGAGGGGGAGAAGAACTTCCTTCTTTTTCTTGAGTAGACATCATGCTTCCACCATCAGTTCCTCCTCCAGGTTGAGCAGGGGAGTTTTCTTGTCCCTTCAGGGGCAAGCCAGATCCACAAATTATTGCTTTTCATGTGTGCAGGCAGCATGTCCTGGGCTTCCCTGGTGGCTCAGTGGTAAAGAATCCACCTGCCAATGCAGGAGACGCGGGTTCCATCCCTGTGTCAGGAAGATTCCCTGGAGAAGGAAATGGTAACCCACTCTAGTGTTCTTGCCTGGGAAATTCCATGGACAGAGGAGTCTGGGAGGCTATAAGATGAGGGGGTTGCAAAAGAGTCAGACACAACTTAGCGACTAAACAACAATACACAACATCCCTAGACAGTACATCCTGCTGCTGCTAAGTCACTTCAGTCATGTCTGACTCTGTGCGACCCCATAGATGGTAGCCCACCAGGCTCTCCCACCCCTGGGATTCTCCAGGCAAGAATACTGGAGTGGGTTGCCATTTCCTTCTCCAATGCATGAAAGTGAAAAGTGAAAGTGAAGTCTCTCAGTCGTGTTCGACTCTTAGCGACCCAATGACTGCAGCCCACCAGGCTCCTCCATCCATTGGATTTTCCAGGCAAGAGTACTGGGGTGGGGTGCCATTGCCTTCCCCGGACAGTACATCCTAGGGGTTGTTAACTTGCTGAGCTCACTGGGAAGTTGTGGGTCTCCCATCACCAGGGTTTTATTGTTTGGGGGTCTTGGCTTCTCTTGCATCGTTTTGTTGCTAGGCAAGCCTGCTTGGTTTTGTGGTTAAGCAAAATTGCTCTCTTGAGTAATTATTAATTACAGGGGTCTCCCATGTTTTTTCTACCTACAATCCCCTAGTGGGATTAACTATTTAATCATCTACTTTTTGCCTTTATTCTGCCCCTATCAGTTTTGCATTTGAGATGGATGGAAACATGTTGTTGGATGGTCCTGTTTGGTGGGTTAGACTAAGATTCCCTTCTTGAAACATGGACAGGACACTGAAGGATGAGAAAACTGGGATAAGAGATAAATAAGAGGAGATAAGACTCTTGAACATCCTCTTGCCTTCTAGGTTATCTTCACTTTGAAAGAGGGATACAGAACTCCACACTAGATCTTGGTTTTATGCAAGGAACCTTTAACTGGAAGTTGCCACACCAGGGATAAGAAAGAAAGGGAAAGAAAGCAGATGTGGGAAAAATGGGGGAGTTGTTCCCAGAAGCAGGCCAGTGGACAAGCGTAACTGAGCATGTAAGAAAAATGTCCAGAGTTTTTAAAAATACACCTTCCTAGATTCAACCCTAGAGATGCTATGCATCTGGGTGGGATTCTGACAATCCATGTTTTAAATGTTTTCCATCTGATACTGATGCCATATTTGGGGACTCCCGTGGAAAAGCAAAGTTTGTGTCCAAACAAATCAGGATCTAATTCTTAAGATTTCACTTGGGGGGGGGGGAAAGGAGGAATGGGGCCTGAGGATGTTTAAAGTCAGTTGGTTAAAATACTTTCCTCTGTTCTAGCCTTATCCTCTCTCTCCCTTCCAAGCAAAATCTTTTGTATTATTGTTGGCATGGTGGTGGTAATAAGTAAGGGTGAAAAGGAATAACCTTCCAATATCTTCCAAAAACCTAAGATCCTTAAGAGAATCGAATACACAGGAAAAATATTGAGAGCTAGAGGATGGGCCATGCCCAGAAAAAGATGGTCTAGGCAGAGGGTATTCACAGGGTGGAAGGGAAACAAGAGGACATGAATGCCTGGAGTCCTCCAGAGAAAAGATGTGCCCTTGCCTAGGGGAAGACCCCTGGGGAGAAGGCAAAACCTGAGATAGTAGGATTTGATGGCAAAGAGCATCAGGCTTCCCACCCCAAAGCAGATGCCCTGGAGTGCAAGGAGACCCTGGAGAGGGATGGGTGACCCTGAGCATCTCAGCCCAGTAGGAAGGACAGCAAAGGGGACGGAAGGCCAGGAAGGCAAGGTGCCTTGGCAACAATTTGCAGGGCCAGAGGACATCAAGAAACAGGTGCTCCGCCCCTACAGCAGGACATGTACCCTAGGAGCAACTCTAGGAAAAGGCAGTGTGTTGAGACCTGACTTGAGAGTTTATGTTTGTGCTACCTCTAAAAAAATGGGGTTTTGGAACAGAATCTTGTTGAGTTAAAGAAATAGGAATTTACATGTCTTGAATACCTGAGTCATGTCTGACTCATACCTATGTCTGACTCATGTCAAGACATATCTGCTGCACCAGAAGCTAATCACATGAATAACAGCAGCATCCCGTGATAAACCACTGAACATCCTGGATAGGTATTGGGCAGGTATGATGTGTTGTAGAGTTTCCTACAATTCCGGTCCATAGACTGGAATTCTAAGCTGAAGATCACCTGTTGTAATCTTTAGAGTTGTAAGTCACTCCAGCATGCATGCAACTCTTTCTAATTCAAGACTTTCAAATAGGGTCAAAAAGCAGGGTGGCCAAATTTAGCAAAGTTGTCCCATGCAATATTTGCACAACTGGGACATTCTTATACTAAAAAAAAATTATTGCTGTTCTAAAATGCATATTTATCTGGGCATCTTCTAGGTTGTCTGGGAACCCTACAAAGAAGGGAACTCACAGGTGAGGGGGCCCACTAAGACATCTGACACCGTCCCCCTGACCTGGTAAGCCAAGCTCTCACTTCACTCCAGGAGCCCTGCCAAGGCCCTAGCTGAGAAGCAGCAACTGGACAAACGTTGGTGAGAAGAAGCAGGAATGTCAGTGGGCTGAGCGGCTTTCATAAACATCTCAGGCTTCACTCCCTGCACCTGCCCATTGGCAGTGGGAAGTTCTAGAATGCTGCCTGGATTAAAGAAAGGAATGTAGGTTTTGAAATCAGTCAGACCTGAGCCCATCTTGTCAGCTACCAAGTATATGACTTTGACTGAAATACTTTCAGTTCAGTTCAGTCGCTTAGTCGTGTCTGACTCTTTGCGACCCCATGAATCGTAGCACGCCAGGTCTCCCTGTCAATCACCAACTCCCGGAATTCACTCAGACTCACGTCCATCGAGTCCGTGATGCCATCCAGCTGTCTCATCCTCTGTTGTCCCCTTCTCCTCCTGCCCCCAATCCCTCCCAGCATCAGAGTCTTTTCCAATGAGTCAACTCTTCGCATGAGGTGGCCAAAATACTGGAGTTTCAGCTTTAGCATCATTCCTTCCAAAGAAATCCCAGGGTTGATCTCCTTCAGAATGGACTGGTTGAATATCCTTGCAGTCCAAGGGGCTCTCAAGAGTCTTCTCCAACACCACAGTTCAAAAGCATCAATTCTTCGGTGCTCAGCCTTCTTCACAATCCAACTCTCACATCCATACATGACCACTGGAAAAACCATAGCCTTGACTAGACGGACCTTAGTCGGTAAAGTAATGTCTCTGCTTTTGAATATGCTATCTTGGTTGCTCATAACTTTTCTTCCAAGGAGTAAGCATCTTTTAATTTCATGGCTGCAGTCACCATCTGCAGTGAAGTACTTTAACCCTCCTCTTTTAGCCGACTCCCTACAAGACGCTTTAAGGATGAAAAAGAATGCACGTAAAGCACACAGTGAGGTGAATGGCCCTGGATTCACCTCAGTGCTATTATTTCACGCACTTAATTACTAACTAAGAGTGTGTTGCCATTTAGTTGCTAAGTGTTGTCTTTGCAACCCTATGGACGGTAGCCCAACAGGCTCTCTGTCCATGGGCTTCCCCAGGCAAGAACACTGGAGTGGGCTGCCATTTCCTTCTCCAGGGCAACTTCCTGACCCAGGGACTGAACTCATGTCTCCTGCATTGGCAGGTGGATTCTTTACCACTGAGCCACCAGGGAAGTCTAAGTAAGAGTGTAAGAAACTTTCAATCACATTCCTTGGTCTCTGCCTCCCCTCTGGAATATCCTACTTAGATATTTCAATCGTTCGGTCACACAGTTTGTCCCATTGCAACCTCAGTATCTGTCTACAGTTTACACTTTATAGTATTTTCTTTTACCCTTGTCTGTTATACTAAAGAATTATCTACATCTAAATCAAGGAATAGGGGAATTCCTTGGTGGCCCAATGGTTAGGACTTTGTGCTCCCACTGGAGCGGGGCTAGGTTCCATCCCTGGTATGGGAACTAAGATCCCAGAAGCTGAGCAGCCATAAATACATAAAATGGTTAATTTAAAAAATAAATAAATGAATAGCACTCTTAACACATTCCCTAGTTCAGCGTCCTGATCACAATTCCACAAAGCCCAGGGAGTGAGGACAATGTTGGGTTTGTTGTTCAGTCGCGCAGTCATGTGCGATTCTTTGTGACTCCACGTACTGCAACACACCAGGCCTCCCCGTCCATCAGCAACTCCCGGAGCTTGCTCAAACTCATGTCCATTGAGTCGATGAGGCCATCCAATGCTGGTTTAAGTGTAGCTTTTTTCTGACCAAAAATTGTTTAAAATAAAGAATGTAAACATACAGCCATTTATGTAATACAAGTTTCCAAAGGGAAACTTGTCTGCATAAGTATTTATTCAAAACACTTAAAAATAAAGTAAAAGTATAGCCATTTCTACTTGTCCCTAAATGGCAGGACCTATATCACCATCATGTTCCTATCTGCAGAACATATGGCTCAGAATATAGTAAATATTTGTCACATGGTATTCTGAAAGTCTGGTTTTAAAGGCTATATATTCTTCTCTTGTGATTCACAGTCTCTATTTTGATATCCCTGAGGGAGAGTACTATCTTCATCTGATTGCATAAAAGTGATTTTTTTTTTTTTCTGTTTACCTCTGACACAGCAAGTAGTACATGGTCTGAGGTAAGCTGTGTTTAAAAAGAAAGGGAGGAGGCCCTCCCTGGCGGTCCAGTGGCTGGGACTCTGCACTTTCCAGTTTGATCCCTGGGGGCCCCCACTTGGATCCCAGGGCAAGGAACTAAGATTCTACAAGCCAAAAAATTTGTGCTTACAGATATAAAGAACAGACTTTTGGACTCTGTGGGAGAAGGCGAGGGTGGGGTGATTTGAGAGAATAGCATTGAAACATGTATATTACCATATATGAAATAGATCACCAGCCCAAGTTTGACACATGAAACAGGGCATTCAAAGCCGGTGCACTGGGACAACCCTGTGGGATGGCTGGGGAGGGAGGTGGGAGGGGGGTTCGGGATGCAAGACACATGTACACCCGTGGCTGATTCATGTCAGTGTATGGCAAAAACCGCCACAATACTGTGAAGTTATTAGCCTCTAATTAAAATTGATTATTTAAAAAGAGAGAAAAAAAAGTGTGCTTACTTAGTTGCTCAGTGTGTCTGACTCTGCAACCCCATGGACTGTAGCCCACCGGGCTCCTCTGTCCATGCGGATTCTCCAGGCAAGAATACTGGAGTGGGTTGCCATGCCCTCCTCCAGGGGAACTTCCTAACCCAGGGATGGAACCCAGGTCTCCTGCATTGAAGATGGATTTTTTTTTTTTTTACTGTCTGAGCCACCAGGGACGTAAACAAAAAGAAAGGGGGAGTTTAGAGGTGCTTTAATAATAATAAATTATTTTTACAGATTGTAAAGTATTTTTGAAATACACCGAAAAAAATTCCTTCATATGAAAGTGGTTGAGGGAAATAACGAACTGCAAACGCTCAGTGAATATGCATTCAGCCTTCTAGTAAACATGTAGCCAATCTGCACCTGGTACTCTGGATACGGAACTCAGGACACCATGATGTGGCAATACGGAGGGTCTTTTCTTTCTAATGTATTATTTATCAGTCCTTCATTATTTACGACACTAGTAAGTGATCCTCCACACGTCTGAAGCACCATTCTTGCAAGGTACCCCTCATCTCTCCTTCATTTATTTTATAGCGTTTGAATTTGGGTCAATGAGGAGTCAATGTAGGTTCAGAAGACTGATCTGAAGAGGGTCAACCCGCCAAAGGTGAGTTCAGGTCAGCTTCGGACCTAGCAGAACTTTTGATCGCGAGTTTTCAGAAATTGCTTGTCGTGACTGTCAGAATTCACAATTTGCTCTCCCCTTTCTCTCCTCAGCCCTCCCTTCTGCTCTCTTACATCACCCCTTAAACATTTCCCCCCTTTTTTTTTTCTATATTGCTGGGACAGGTAGGAAGTTGTCGGTGAAAGCTGCTGAAAAAAAAAATCTAAACAAAGGATCTTACTTGGCTTGTTTCGATCTGATGTAGAACTGGCCACTGTAGTTTTCTTTAGCTTGAACTTAGAAAGCTTTTAAGAACTGTTGTACCTTTTTTCCATCTCGGTCTTATAGACTTTTCTAAAAATGCTGTTTCAAAGTTAATGATAGAGCAAAGGAAGGGGAAAAGTCGGTTTGCTTGTAAACTCAAAGCAAACCTTGAGAAAAAGAAGCTATCTGAGGAAGTGTAGCAAAGGTGAGGCCCTGATGATGAGAGAAAGGAGAGGCCTGTGCACAAGGGCCGGCAGGGAAAACAGAAAAATGGCTTTTCCTTCCCAACAGTCTGCTCCTAGTGGCCTTTTGTAGATTTGTGTCCCCTCTACCAGTTTACAGAGTAACTGCCGTTCCGCATGGCACTACCTAGTCAGGAAGAAAAGGGGGTTATACTCTCATATTAGCAGCCACAAAGCTAAGACCACGCATTGATCCCAGCACCTCAGCGGAAAGGCATGAGCCTAAAAGCAGGTGCTTCTAATACTAAGTGCTTAGGAGTTACGTGCTGACTCACAGAAAGGGTAAGATGTGAGGACCACACAAGTGAAAAAGCGCTAAAGTGTCGAGCTGTGGCTTGGATCTCGTCATGGCTGGTAGAAGCTGTGCGTTGGCTTGGTGAGGCCCTTGGTGGAGACTTTGGATGTGCTTTGATGTTCTAATTCTGAATCCAGACCTTCGTAGGCCTTACCTTTCCCAAACCAGAGATAGGTCTGTTTAACCAGCTTTGCTCCATGGCTGCAGAGTTGCCTTCTGTTTGATAATACTGCCGGTTTAGTATTGTATGTAGAATAGTATAACTCCACTCATGTTTGCTTTGGAGAATGTTGGATGAGTTCTTTTTGATTTTTGGTTTTGAAGAATCACATTTGTGCTGACTCGTGGTATCCTCTTTTCCTTATAATGAACCCAAACAAGGTGAGATAATTTGAAGACAGGCCTCGGGTTATAGGTACTGGATTTAAAATCATCTTGTTAACCATTATGTCTGGTCAGTTGAACCAGCTCTGCTACTTATGGTAATATTATAGACAGTAAGAAGGTACTAAATCCAGAATTTCATTTCAGCTAATAGTCTAGCTTCCTTTGGAAAAAAGCTGCTAATGAAAATTTAAAATGCTTAATTTCATTTCTGCCCACCTTGTGGTAAAGATGAAATGTACCAAATGTTAAATAAGAGGGGGAAAAAAAATCTACATGTGCTTCAAGCTGCTGGTTCATCAACTCTTACTTAAATAGCTGGCTGGAGGCTAATGGTGAGCAGGGATTCCTCAGCCTGCCCTTTGTAGAAACTTCGGTTATACTCCATTATCTTGATGTTTTGATGCATAAGTGTTCTTATGAACAAATGTATTTACGTTTGGCCTATAGGAGGGGAAGTGTGTGTGAGCCCTTTAAAAAACGATTTTTCGTTTCTTATATTTCACAACTTTTTAGGCCTTCTCTGTTGTGAGAGTTAAGAGCTGTAGGTATGTTGTGCAAAGAATACTTTTGATGACTAATGTCAGGGAAGGAATATTTAGTCTAAAAATCTACTATTAGTTTTTTTTTTTTTCCCCCAAGAAGTAATTTTTGGAGAAACATTGTATTTGAATTTTGTTTTGACTTCAGAGCACCTATGTAAGAAATCAGGCTATTAGTAGGTAATTATAGAATTGCTTTTATGATTTGTTAAGCAGAAAGCTGCCATCATTCCTGTCCTGACAGTTTAGGAAAGTGACGTCTATAAAGATTTTACTCCATGTTGCTTGACCTTTTATACAGCATTTTAGATATTAGATGCTCACCTAGTCCCAAGAATATTCCCTCTTAGAATTTCTACCTTAAAATTAGTTTTGTGAGTGCTTGGAAAAGAGAAAAGCCACAGCAATTCTGAGGAAGTAGTCTGATATTTTTCAGAATTTCTCTTTGCTCACAGCTTCTTGAATTTTAAGATGGTTTACTCTCTGTTCATGTCTTTTGTTTTTCATGAATTAATTCTAAAAGAAAATTTGTACAAATGAAGAAGGATAGTGGGAATTACAAGGTGCCCTTTAAAGTGCTCAAGTATATTTTATATCTAATGTTTAGTCTCAAAGACTGCTAACATTTCAGATGGGCTTTATGACTTCTGCAGCATGGTTAATTCTTAAAATAGTGCCGCTTCTCAGATGTTCTGTGCATACGAATCACCTGGAGACCTTGTTGAAAGGCAGATTCTGATTAAGCAGGCCTGGGATGATCCTTTATTCTAACAAGCTCCCAAGGAACCATGCTGTTAGCCCCTGAGTAGCCAGAGACACCCTTAAGATGGGGAGGTTGTGCCTTTCTGGTGATGGGGGGGGGGTGGTGACTTGTATAGTAGGGTTGTTAACACAATGATTAGTAGACTATTCTTGGAAAGTGGTCTTAATAAATCTATAAAATTCCAGCATCCTCTACAAATGCTTTTTAAAAATAAAAAAGCTTGGTCTCAATGTGAGCAAACTGAATTTTGCAAACTTTATAGTTTTACATGGACTGCAACTTTAATAACGAATCCAGTTTTCTAATGTAACTAAGGAATTATATTTAAAAAATTAAACTAAGCCATTAGATTTATTGTATTGGATGAATTCAGTAGCAGGTGTTTAGAATTTAGAATGTAGAATTTGGGGGTAAATTATTAGTGTTACGTACCAGCGGTTGAAAGAGCACAATACAGTAAGTTTTAAGGGAATTCATTAAGATGATAAAGTATAATGCAGTACATGGACAGAGGTGGTTTAATGTTTTATACACGGACATATATACTAAATGCTCAGATTCGAAATGAACACTTAGTCTGTGTGTGCTTAGAGTTGTGCGTAACTCTTTGCAACTCCATGGACTACAGTTGGCCAGGCTCCTCTGTCCATGGGATTATCCAGGCAAGAATACTGGAGTGGGTTGTTATAGGTTCTTAATAAGTGTTAATGTTTAGATTGTGTTCATAAATTGTTTAAACATATCTATAGCCTTGATCCTTCTTTAGCCTTGATCTCAGTTGTTTGTCCTAGTTTACTTTTTGCCTATAGGTCAATAATGTATGTTTAATGTATGTATGTTTAATCTTTGTTGATTAGGATGGGACTGGTCTTCCTGAATTTGGTTATTTCATTCAGTAAAACTGGATTTCCATTTAGTATTGATGAATTTAAAATGTGGCTTCAACTTTAATGGAAGATACATAAACATGTATATGCTAAAGACTACTATACATTGACATATTCATTCAGGAAGAATAAAATATCTTAACTGGCATGTTGGAATTAAGTGATATAGATAGTTAATCAAAATTTGATTATATTAGTTAATTTGTTTAGTCTTAAGTATTACTTTACTTTACTCCCCAAAGCCAAAGAACACAGTAAGTTAATGAGACCATAGTAATGTACATCTTTAAATTTCTTCCTGATGCTGTGACCTCTCTGTCCCTAAGATACAGACAGAAACTCCAATACCTTTGTAGAATTCCAACCCCTTTTTTGAGTTTCTCCCTCTGAGATTGAAGTTCATTATAATCATCACAATACATTTGGAAAAAAATCCCCACTAGTTTAACCTTATTTTTCTATCTAATAAAATGCTTGGTAATAATTATCACATAGAAATATCTGTAGAATATCAGAGAGATCTAAAATTACTCTCAATAAAATAAATTGCTTCAATACATGTCATAGCAAATACCACATTTTGTGTAGGTAGGCTAAATATATACCTTTCTAACTTCTTGTAACTGTCATTTCTAAATACTCCTTTGGCTAGAATTTTCTTGCCATTTGAAGAAGATAGAAATGCTGTTTGTTTATTTGTTTTAAATCCTCGTTGGGTGTAGACCTAATTGTATTTCATTTATAATTGGTGGACATTCTTTATCTTAAAGAAAGGTCAGCAATCTATTTGCTAATTTATAATTGGCAGACAGATACCATATTCTATGAGGAAAAATAAAGATGTTTCTTGGGGGAGAGGGATAGTAATAGGTTGTCATAGTAGTAATAGGTAGTCATAAATTAAGATTTCTTACAATACACCATCTGTTTTGGGTGAAAAAAACTGGATCCAGATTTAAGTACTTTGGCCACCTCATGTGAAGAGTTGACTCATTGGGAAAGACTCTGATGCTGGGAGGGATTGGGGGCAGGAGGAGAAGGGGACAACCGAGGATGAGATGGCTGGATGGCATCACGGACTCGATAGACGTGAGTCTGAGTGAACTCTGGGAGATGGTGATGGACAGGGAGGCCTGGCATGCTGCGATTCATGGGGTCTCAAAAAGTTGGACACGACTGGGCAACTAAACTGAACTGAACTGAAAGTCGTTCTAATTTTTGTTTTCAACTGAGAAGGAATTCCTATCCTTCTGTATTTTGTTTCAGTTTCTGCCACTTGATCTGAATATGAATAACAGTTTTTTTTTCCCTCTTTATCCTTCATAGAAACAAACACATTGAATTCTACTGATATTCCTAACATGGCTTCTCTCTGTGATTTGGAGGTCTATTGTACAATGCCCTTCACAGTCAAATGCCCCGTTGATGTACTCTTCACTCCCTTCCTTCAATATATCCTCATATCCCCATGCCTTGATGGGAATCCTGTAATTTCCAGACGATCCTAAGCCAGCTATTTGAGTCTTGTCTTTCCAATGGCTATCATATCATACACTTGGGAAATATCTATTCTCATTATGCAATAAGATAGTATTAGGAGAAGACTCTTGAGAGTCCCTTGGACTGCAAGGAGATCCAACCAGTCCATTCTAAAGGAGATCAGCCCTGGGTGTTCTTTGGAAGGAATGATGCTAAAGCTGAAACTCCAGTACTTTGGCCACCTCATGAGAAGAGTTGACTCATTGGAAAAGACTCTGATGCTGGGAGGGATTGGGGGCAGGCGGAAAAGGGGACGACAGAGGATGAGATGGCTGGATGGCATCACCGTCTCGATGGACGTGGGTTTGGGTGAACTCTGGGAGATGGTGATGGACAGGGAGGCCTGGCACGATTCATGGGGTCACAAGGAGTCAGACATGACTGAGCGACTGAACTGAACTGAGGAGCTAAACATTTTAGGCAATGTGAAGGCCATCAGAGATAGAAATTTCTAAAGTGGGGAATTCTCCACTGAACTGGAAAAAAAATCTTAAGAAAAAAACAACCCCAAACTTAAGTATCAGGTAGCTTCCTAAATTTGCTACAAAAACGACAGAGTGCTGGCAAAGGTAAGAGGATAATAATTCCTGCATAACTTTTTCATAGGGATCTGTTCATAACGTTCATGAATGCTTTATCATGTGTAAATGAATGAATTTGAGAAATATTAATGTGTTATGATATACTGAAAAAGAATGTATGCAAGCTAGGGAAGGTTATAGAAAGTAGTTTAGCTATATTCATCATTGTATTTATTACAATAAGATGGAAACAGTTGGCATTGGTCATAATTGGATTTTGGGCAAATGAGCCACAGTATATGTAGAGTTGCTAGTATGTGTCAACACTGTTCTGTGTGTTCAGATTATAGCAGTGAGGGAAAAAACCCTGAAGTCTAACACCTAGTAGGGGAGAAATTAGTTTCTAATAAAATACACCCAGTGAAACAACCACGGAGAAGGCAATGGCACTCCGCTCCAGTACTCTTGCCTGGAAACTCCATGGACGGAGAAGCCTGGTAGGCTGCAGTCCATGGGGTCACTAAGAGTCAGACACAACTGAGCGACTTCACTTTGACTTTCCACTTTCCTGCATTGGAGAAGGAAATGGCAACCCACTCCAGTGTTCTTGCCTGGAGAATCCCAGGGATGGGGGAGCTTGGTGGTCTGCCGTCTATGGGGTCGCACAGAGTCGGACATGACTGAAGCAACTTAGCAGCATCAGCAGCAGCGAAACAACCCAAAACATAAGATCACTTCGCAGAGACAGCCATTTCAGTTTTGTCTGGCCCAAAAGACTGATGAAAATAGAAGTTATGAATAAAGTATGATTAAAGAAGATAGCTACTTTAAAACAGAAAATCTACAAGTGATAGCTTCCAATTCTGTGACCTACAGAATATCATAGGTTTTATAGAGATTAAGTTTTATCATTTCTAGAAATTGCTTAATTGAAAGTTTGAAATAATAATTATTCCCTTCCCCCTAAACTTAACTCCTAATATAGCTAGAAGGAATTCAGGAATAGCTATTATTATTCCATGACATTTGATATTTTCCCCAATTTACATAGAGTGTCTCTTAGAGAAATGTTCAATAATTATTTGTATGTTTGAAGGTGGGCAGTTTTTTGTTTCATAATCAGAATATTTGTTATAACTCATTCTACTTCTAGTAATTCCTAACTGAACAATAAGTTCTCTACCAAAAATATGTGAAGAATTCTAGATTTGTTGATTTGTGACTCCAAACTGAATTTCAGCACAGAAACAATGTTAGTTTAGAATCTCAAATTACGTGTAAGAAATTATTTCATCCTATAGTTGAGGCTGATACTATTTCTGGGTAAAATCAGGCAGTGAGAAATTTAGATTTCTAAAAAAAAAATACAGATTTCTTTTTGTTTCTTATTTCTTCTCAAGCTTGGAAAAGTTGCTAGTAACTCAGTTACCTGACTCTGGGACTAATGCATTATTGTTCCTCACATTTGCTTAACTTCAAAAACTTATCATAAAATGAGATAAACAATTAAGATCAAGGCTAAAGAGGAATGTGGATTTATCTCCCTAAATCCTGCTAATCTTATATCCTGAAGTTTTATCTGAATTTATCCCCATTCTTTGCATGTCCTTTTCTTTCAGAGCTGGGATAGGAATGCTGTGTGCACATGTGTGTGTGTTTGCTCAGTCATGTCTGACTCTTTGGGATCCAGTGAGCTGTGGCCTGCTAGGTTCCTCTGCCCATGGAATTTTCCAGGCAAGAATACTGGAGCGACTGGCAACTGGAGTTGCCATTTCCTACTCCAGGGGATCTTCCCAACTCAGGGATCAACCCCATGTCACTCATGTCTCCTGCATTAGCAGGTGGATTCTTTACCACTTCACCATTTGGGAAAACCCAGGAATGCTGTCCCATATACCAAATAACAAGCCCCTAACAAAGGAATGATTGTTGAGTCCCAGCCAATCTCCTGTGCTAGAAATCTTGACTTTGGAGGGTGAAAAGGGTAAATGGGATGTGGCTACATTCAATCTCTTATATTTGTGTAGTGCAATTAAAGATTCAGGTACGTATCTGTCATTGGAAGGACTGATGTTGAAGCTGAAACTCCAATACTTTGGCTACCTGATGCGAAGAACTGATTCATTTGAAAAGACCCTGATGCTGGGAAAGATTGAAGGCAGGAGGAGAAGGGGATGACAGGATGAGATGGTTGGATGGCATCACCAACTCAATGGACAAGAATTTGAGTAAACTCTGGGAGTTGGTGATGGACAGGGAGGCCTGGCATGCTGCAGTCCATGGGGTCGCAAAGAGTCGGACACAACTGAGCAACTGAACTAACACATCTTTCCTAGAAGTTAGCTTATTATGAATTACTTTACTCTGCTAGTCACATTCCTAGCTAAGAATCTTGAAGACAAATAATTGTATTGAAGAAAGATGAAGTGCTTTAGGAGGAAGAGATTTAGGGGGAAGAGAGTGCCTTAGGGGGAAGACACTGAAGCACGAAAAGGAGGTAGATTAGTTTTGTCCATCATATTTGGGAAATTTTTATAGTCTTGGTGGTTTTAGTCAGAGAGGCCATTTGTTCTGTAAACCTATGCTTGATATGGCATGGTTCCTTAGGTGTTGGAAGGTACGACAAATTTCAAGGTACTGTAGGTTCGGCTTCACATTTTGACATGTGATTTACATAGTGATTGGAGTCATGCAGTTTGGTGGTAGTTTGGTTTAACAGTCTTACAGTTAATTATTTGTATCTGATGACTGGATGCTATTAGATGCTTTTAAGCAGTTTTTATGAACTATATATATAAATCCTTTCATCAGAACCACCAACATGTTGAGGTTAATACTCATTTTATTTGTAGATGAGGAAACTGCAACTTAGGAGACGGATAACTTTCCCAAGACTACGTATCTACTGAGTGATGGATTTAAAATTAAGTGTGTGTCTGTCTGCATAGTCATGTCTGGCTCTTGGAGACCCCTTGGACTGTAGCCCTCCCAGTTCCTGTGAAACTCTTCAGGCAAGAATACTGAAGTGGGTAGCCATTTCCTTCTCCAGGGCATCTTCCCCACCATGGATTCAGCCCTGGTCATCTGCATTGCAGGCAGGTCCTTTACTGTGTGGGCCACCAGGGAAGCCCAATGGACCATTAAGCCTGTTTTCACAGTAGTAGATTTTCTTGCTAATCATTTGGTTACTTTGTTTGAACTCTTACAGAAGAGTTGAGTTATAGTCTTGGCTTTGTCTGCCCAGCTAAGGGTCCTCCAATATGCCACCTGAATTCTCTGGACCCCTGTCTTGTCCGTTGAATGAGGTCTAGACCACCTGAGCACCAAGATCTTTTTAACGGTCAACTCTTAAAATATCTATACTTTGTGGATTCAGTGTTTGAGCCTAGCTCGCTTACTCACTTTCCTAAATACGTCTCCTATTTGGGGCAAATATATGTACAGTTTTATTACTGCTAATATATCCTTTACCTCTCATGTGAGCTGACTGCTGTAGGTAGTCACTGTACTCATTTACTGCATTTCCCATATACTAGGAAATATACTAAGTGCTCCACTCGTATGATCACAACAGCTCTATAAGGTGGATATTAAAGTTCCCATTTTATAGGGAGAAGGAAGGTTTTGACTTATCCAAGGTCAAACTAGAGTGGCGGAACCAGAATTCGCCTTCTTTGACAACAGCTCTTATGTAACAATGGAACATTAATGACACTGTATGTTTTTCTAATTCTGCTTTAGGCTTAAAGATCATGAACATTGCTTTTTTCAACCGGTTTTTTTCTTTTTATAAGATAATGTTCGCTCCTAATTTAACTATCTGCTCACTTTCTGTCCTCTTTACCAACCACGAGGAAGGAGAGTAAG
This sequence comes from Ovis canadensis, assembly GCF_042477335.2. Lineage (NCBI taxonomy): Eukaryota > Metazoa > Chordata > Mammalia > Artiodactyla > Bovidae > Ovis > Ovis canadensis. The sequence goes on from NC_091264.1 coordinate 54,263,559, forward strand.
AAGGAGGTTACTGCTTCTGTGTTAAATGCGTCTTTCAAAGTCTACGTTTATAGCCGAGCACAGGAAAAGGAACGGAACCCCCCTGGCTTTGTGCCTCTGCGGCAAACCGTGCCTCTCTCCTTCCGCGTCCTTTCCGAGAATTAGCCTTCCTCCCGTTAACTACATTTCCCAGCGGCCCGCGCGGCCGAGAGCGCGGGCTCGACCAGCCCTTCCTTCCTTCCTCACCTATCAGCCGGTCGCAGCGTGATGACGCAGTCTCGCCGGGCGCTGACGAGTGACGGTGTTCTGGCTCGCGACCGCAGCGGCGGCCTTAGCAGCGGCAATAGACGCAACAGCGGCGACTGCAGGGACGACGGCGGCGGCGACGACGACGACGGCGGCGGCGGGGCGGGCGCTGTGCGCAAAGGGGAGGGGTAGGCGGGCGGCGCCGGCGGCTTCAACTGCGGCAGCTACACGGCTGGGGCGTGCGGAAGAAGAATCCCCATCAGCCGGCGGCCGAGTTAGGCCCGAGCAGCGCCGGGGGCCGCTCGCGTTGTCCTCTGCGGGGGAAATCTCCATAGAGACGGTGACACACACAGAGGCGGGGGTCCGCGGGAGCCTGCGGGACCGGAGAGCCAGCTCCTCGGCCTCTGTGGCCTCCCCGCCCCGCTCCCCCCACCTCGCTGCCGCCAGCGCGCATTCTCTTCTCCGCTTCTGCTCGCCGCTCCGCGGTTCCCAGTGGGCCTGGGCCCCCGCTGTGAGGGCAGCGCGGGCGGACTCTTGGGGGCTGGGGCCGGGTGAGGCGAGGCGGGGGGCGGGGGTCCTCTGAGGCCGCCTCTGCCTCTCCCGCCCCGGAGGGGGAAGCCGCGGAGGCTCCGCCATGGCCTCGGGAGCCGGAGGCAGAGGAGGGGGCGGTGGCGGCGGCAAGATCCGGACGCGGCGTTGCCACCAGGGCCCGATGAAGCCTTACCAGCAGGGGCGACCGCAGCACCAGGTAAGGGAGCCCCGGCGCTCTGTGTGAGGGGGTCCCTTCGCGGGCCCTCGGGGCGGCGGGGGGGCGGCCCTGGCGCCCCAGGCGCCCCACGTGGAGCGTCGGGGAGGCCCCGGGCGAGGCGGCGGGAGCCGAGGCCGCCGGGGCGGCGACGGGAAGTGGGCTTGAGGCCGGCCAACCCTGCGGCGCACACGTGTGGCTCGGCCTCCTCTCTCCACCAACCCCCCGCCCCGCACCCTGGCCCTCTCCGCCCCGGGGCTTTCCCCGGGCCTGGGCGCAGGGCGGGAACACAAGTACGAAGCCCACGGTGGGCCTAGAATTCTGCCCCCCCCCCCTTTTTTTGGCGGGGATTAGGAGCTTGGAGGAGGGGGGGTGGTTAATTACTCATGTCCCTCAAGGGAAAAGGGAAAATGCTGTGGTTGGGAGGGCCCCCCACCCCCACGCCTGCAGATTTCTAGTCTCCCGCGTTTCAGCGCGTGCGGGGAGGGGGGCTGCCCCAAGGACTCCTCCGATCCTCACCCCGCCAGGGTACCTACGTGGGGCTTGACGGGGGCGCTGTTACAGGGAAAGTGAAATAACTTATTCTCCATCCTTTAAATTCTCCATCTCCCCGTGGCCCTCCCCGATCTAAGAGCCCTGGCTTATTTAATTTTTTCTTCAACCTGGATATGGTTAGTGGCACTGGGGCATTTTGAAAGTCCCTCTCCGCACTTACGTCTGTTTTTCCGTCGCGAGACTCTTCCCTCCCCACTTTTGTCCAACCTTTCCCCCCCCCTCCCCACACACCCGCGCGTTTTATTTTGGAGACTAGAATTGGCCATTATGCACAGTTGACTGGGACTCCAGTTCTGATCTCATGCACAAAATATTTTAATATTGCAATGGGTATTCTAGAAGTTTAGGTACTTTCGACACTACAGGAATGTTGGTGGTCTTGAGGTTTAACCACCTTGTGCACTCGTGGGTGTTTGAAATTATAAAAATAGGAGTTTATCCTCAGATATTTGATTCTGAGAAAGTTAAGTATTTTAAGTTTTGCTTGTTAACGGGGGATTGAGTGGGAAAATGTTGAAAACCTTCTAATAAAAGTCACTTATAAAACTTTTCACTGATAGTAAGGTAGGAAGTAAGTGTGGGCCTTACACCTATAAAAAGTATAGCAAAAGGGTCTGATAACTTGTTGCATACTATAAAAGGTAGACTTCTAGATTGCTTTATTCCAGATGATGATAAATATTTAACAGTTAAACATGTTTGGTGCTGTTGTTAAATTGTATCATTAAAAACAGAATTTTAAAAGTAAAGATTTGGGAGAAGTTTCTTAATAGTGAAATTTCGTAGTTTATAGTATTAGGTAGCTCTCTACTAATGGTTACAAGTCTTGGCTACTATCAACTCCCACCAGTGTTCCCCCAGATAGGCTTGGTTTTCAAATTTTCTTTGTGAGGAGCAAGATTAGAATTCAGGTCACAAGCCTGGCCCTTTGACCTAACCCTTTTGTTGCGAGGAAGTTTGACACATGTGCTTTCTGTTTTTTCTGAAAAAATAGTGCTTTCCTTAGGAGAAAGTTACTACATAAAAAATGAAATGTAAATACAGATCATAGGACAGAGTTTAGAAAGGAGCTTCTATATTCCAGGTGGCGAAAGCCAAAGTCACACCTTATTTTTAAATATACTTGGATAAAAACCTAATTTGAGGGAGATGATGCCTTAACAGCATAACACTTGTGATCCAAATTGTCTTAGAGCTGATATGATTTCAGACTGTGCAGTTTTATTTTAAAGTTTGGTAGTTTATCATTTCCCCCTGTTTAAAGTATTCAGCTTTTTGCCACAGCCATTTAATTGAAAAAGTACATTTGTAGCTTTTGAATTGAGATTAAAGGTGTTTGGAAGTTTCTTAATCAACTCTGCAGGTATTATTAGTATTGGCTAATATGGTTGGATAGCATGACTCACCAACTCAATGGACTTGAGTTTGAGCAAACTCCGGGAGGTAGTGAAGAACAGGGGAGCCTGGCGTGCTGCAGTCCATGGGGTTGCAGAGTTGGACACGACTTGCCACTGAACAACAATTAGTATTGGCAATACTACCAAAGAAAAGTATCCAGGCATATACAAAAGAATATTTGAGGATTTTTTAAAATCTTAAAATAAGGATGTTCTTTAGTCCTTACTAAAACTTCTGTGAACTTGTAGACCACCTGCTTGCTGTCAGCTATCCTAGGCTGTCACCTCTGTTTAGCAGCAGCTGCTGAGTCATCATGAATAGCATGGAGCTTCATGTCATGGCATGTTTTATATACTAATGTGTTTTGATTAAACGTCCACTGGTTTCTGAGCAAAAACAAAGTTTTTTGGTTGTGCAGTTGAGGACTGAAAGAATGAGAGATCTGGCTCAGTTAGTGGGCCTTTGCCATTGCTTGTGGAGATAACTGGCTTGTGTAGTCAACCCAGTACCTGTGACTTTCGCATGTGTTCCACTGACTTGCAATTTCCTGTTTTGACTTCTGGTTTAGCTCTGCTGAGGTATATCTAAAGTTTACATTTTTTCCTTTTAACTTCTGATCTTTAAAATGGCATCTTGCTTGAAGTTGTGGAGAGAAAAATTCATTGTCAGTTAATTAACTGAAGGGTGGTAACTTAAGGGAATGTGAAGAACAGCACTGAATGATTAAGTTGATCATTTTCACCTGCCCTCTTCCCTACCCCTTAACTCTTAGCCCAGATGCATTTAGGAAATGGTATCATTTTTCTAGTGGGAGTGAACAGGTCCCTAAGGAGTATGTGGTTAGTTCTTGTTGCCTGTTCAGTCTCCTTTCCCATTTCCTTTTTGTGCAGATTGTCAGGTCCAGAAAGTGAGCTCTGGAGAGGTCAAGCTGCTTTTCTTAACAGCCGCCACAAAAAGCTTGAGCCCATGGGCAAATCAGAACCTTGCCTCTTGAAGAATCTACTGCCACCTCCTGGTGAGAGGGGGACTACTTATTTTTGCCCTTTTTTGGGGAGTGTGCTTCAGAGGTTTTGTCTTCTGGTTTGGAGCTAAGGGAATCCACTCATTTTATCTTCCTAGAGGCAGTTTGTCCTTCAAGTCAGTTTCTGCATTTAGCTATTTTTTTGGAGGCAGGGAGTGGCGAAAGCTCCTTTATCTATTCAGTAGCTTAGATCGGGAGTCTATAAAGTTCTTCTGTAAAGGGCCAGATAATAAATATTTCAGGTTTTGTTCCTGCATGTTGTTTGTTTTATAACTCTAAAAAATGTAAAAATCATTCTTAGCTTGAGGCCTGTATGAAAACAGGCTGAGGGCTGAATCTGGGCCACAGACTATGGTTTGCCTAGCATTGGTTTATAAGATTGTGTGGTTTTTTGCTGTTTTGGTAGCTTCTGTATGATATTTTGTCCCAGATAATTATGTCCTGTTTGGTATTGGATGGCTGAAGAGCATTCTCAGTTTTGAAAAAGAGGGATATTGAAAGATTGAATACATAACTCATCCCAGAAATCCCTGAGTTGTTTTGACTTTTATCTTTATTTGCTTTATCCTAGATATTTAATTAATACTGTCAGCGAAAACAAATGGACATAGTTGTTAGAAAAAAGTGCTGTAATCCACTCAGAGCATCTGGGTTTGAATCCTTGTTCTGCCAGGACTTGGAAAGTTCTCTGTGCTTAATTTACTCATCTGTAAAGTGGAAATCTGTTGTGAGGGGTTGAGTGAGATAATGTAAGTAAAGCTCTTAGAACTGGGCCTGGCGTATATAGTAAGGACTCATTGGAAACTGTTGTGGTTAAATAGAGCCTTTTGCTTTAAATGTTTAGTCTCTGATTAGTAGAGGTATCTTTCTTTTATATACCTAAATTCAATCTTTTATAGGCTTGTATTGGATTTTACGACTTGTTTTCTGAGTATGAGGCCAAACCTTTAAACAGCCGTAAACTATTTAAAAATATGTTATTTTTAACATTTTCCTCATAGATGCCAGTCATTTAAGTGTATAGGAAAATAAATCCACATACTTTTTAATGCATAGTAGAAAATTTTGTTTGTGATGAGAAGCCCTTGTGAAATAGTTTTATCAGTTTACTCACCAATTTTTCTCATAACAAAAAAAGCCTAAATGTCTCTCTTTCCTGGGAAGCCCTTTGGGGCAATTACCTATTAGTTTGAAATAAAATGGTCTGATGTCACTAATTAAAACCATTTCATTAGGCACAGAATATTATTGGAAAGATGTAATGTTAATGACCTTGTGTTTTCAAAAACGTTTTACTTGTAGCTACTTAGCTTATGGTCATGGTTATAATATATTTTTGAACGATTCTTCTGTGTTGGGAAGCCCAGTTGAAAAGTCTTGCCACCAGATACAATTTTTACTATACAATTTACTGTTTGAAACAGAGTGATAGAATGCCTCTTCTGTCTAAATATATTTCAGTTTCCCTGCCCATTTGCTTGTGACTTAATACACTTTTACATCCAGTTTCCAAATAGATTGTGAAAGGAAAGTGACAGTATCTTTTTGGGATAACTTGCAGTGGGTTAAATTGCCTTAGGCTTTTATTGGGTCTCCTGTTGGTGATTTGGAAGGTCTTGTAGGGAATCCTTTTCTTGCCCTTGTTGTTAGATTACTGTTAGTTATCTATTAATTCTGCTTCTGTAATATGAATCTCTAAAAATAAGAAACTAAGCCAGGTCATGTTTCTCCTACCTGAATTAGTGTTAAAGAGCCTTAAAGGAGGTTGAAAATTGTGGCCAGTTATAAATTGTTTTTAGCTAGAATAATTTGTATGCTCACGTTTTTTGACTTAATCTCTTGACACCTGATGCGAAGAGCTGACTCATTGGAAAAGACCCTGATGCTGGGAAAGATTGAGAGAAGGAGAAGGGGACTACAGAGGATGAGATGGTTGGATGGCATGATTGACTCGATGGACATGGGTTTGGGTGAACTCCGGGAGTTGGTGATGGACAGGGAGGCCTGGTGTGCTGTGGTTCATGGGGTCGCAAAGAGTCGGACACGACTGAGCGACTAAACTGAACTTGACATTGAAAAGAGAAATGAAATATATAAAGAATGGATGGAAATCCATTTATGTGGCTGGAAAGATTTAGACTTGTTGGATAGGGAAAGCTTAACTATAGGTTGTAAAATGTGACAAATAACAGCTTGGGTTAAATTCAGATTATTGAAATCAGATTCAATATTACTGCATTAGAATTGAGTACTTTCTAATAGATACATTTTTGAAGTAAGTAATGTAAGAATGAATGTATTAAAAACTGGAAATAACTGAAAGATTTAGAGTTGCATTTAGGTTTTTACTATTTAGTGTTAAAGATATTTTATAATTAGATATTCAAGTCTCACATGAAATCTTTGGTTCTTAGCCCTTGTTCTTCACTTGGGGTTGGATGGAGCAAGGGGAAAACTGACTAGGGAGTCTATTTGAAATGAAACTTCCAAAAAGAGTGGAAAGGGAAGACTAGTGACATGGGAGCTAAGGGAGTAAGGAGAGAGTTCACAGACCCCTGGAAGAAAACTAAGGGTCATTGGCAAACTTCAGCAAAATCTAGCCCAAAGAGCAGATAAAAACCAAAACAACAGTGTTTTCTGGGAGAATAGGGCCCCAGAACCTTCAAGCTGAAGATTATGTTTGATATTTATATTGAGAGAGCCAGTGAAGTTTATGTGAGAAAAGAGATTTTATAAACTGAATTCTACTGTTTAATAGAGGATAATGTGAAGAAAAGAGTTGAGTAGAACTGAAATCAAGAAAACTAGTAGGAACAGAGCAAGATGTAAGAAGGAGGGCTATGTAGTGCTGATATGGAGAGTGTCTCTGCTTATTCTGAGATTGCAAATTGTTGAGAAGATATATAGGCAAAGAATTTTTTTTTCATTACAAATGAGTTCTGTGTTTGGATTGTAAAAGAGCCTTGTGCCCTACATCAGCCTTCTTTCATTAACCTTTGAACTCAGGTTCAATATAATTTGAAAAACTAATGTAGTCACAGTTCAGTTCAGTCGCTCAGTCGTGTCCGACTCTTTGCCACCCAACAAATCGTAGCACGCCAGGCCTCCCTGTCCATCACCAACTCCCGGAGTTCACTCAGACTCACGTCCATCGAGTCAGCGATGCCGTCCAGCCATCTCATCCTCTGTCATCCCCTTCTCCTCCTGCCCCCAATCACTCCCAGCATCAGAGTCTTTCCCAATGAGTCAACTCTTCGCATGAGGTGGCCAAAATACTGGAGTTTCAGCTTTAGCATCATTCCCTCCAGAGAAATTCCAGGGCTGATCTCCTTCAGAATGGACTGGTTGGGTCTCCTTGCAGTCCAAGGGACTCTCAAGAGTCTTCAACACCACAGTTCAAAAGCATCAATTCTTTGGCGCTCAGCTTTCTTCACAGTCCAACATCTCACATAATGTAGTCACAGTACCTTACAAATTGAATGTGCTTAATAGAAGTGTATAGTATTGAATTGAATTTACGTCTGGCCCCTAAATTGAGTACTTGTTCTAAATCTCAGTGGCATCTTGTTAAGGTTTTTGTTGTGGTTTGTTTTGCCAAATGAAGAATTGTTAGTTCTTGGGGGAGAAACCCAATCGTTGTAACCCGTCTCGGTTTAACGTTTTGCTCCTGTAGTCCTTGAATTCAGCTTCATTACTTAGGATCATCTAGTGTAGACCTTTGGAGAAGGCAGTGGCACCCCACTCGAGCACTCTTGCCTGGAAAATCCCATGGACGGAGGAGCCTAGTGGGCTGCAGTCCATGGGGTCGCTAAGAGTCGGACATGACTGAGCTACTTCACTTTCACTTTTCACTTTCCTGCATTGGAGAAGGAAATGGCAACCCACTCTAGTGTTCTTGCCTGAAGAATCCCAGGGACAGGGGAGCCTGGTGGGCTGCCGTCTATGGGGTCGTACAAAGTCGGACACGACTGAAGCGACCTAGCAGCAGTAGCAGCAGCAGCAGTGTAGACTTTGCTTTGGGGCTACAAGAAGTATTTTTAAGATTTTAATACTCTGTTTTGTTGCTTTTTCTAAGCCATTCATTAATTTTTTCTTTGACTTTTCTGCCTCTCTTCATTTAGTTGGCTTTGTGTTATTTATCATTCCAAAGGATGGTTTGATTTTCCCATGCTCTTGGATAGTTTCACAAATTGTTTTTTGGAGGAAGGGCTATTAGCGTGGCAACTAAAATATTTAAACCGAAACTGTTATACCAAGCAAATGTATTATTTATTTTTTGAATTCTAGGATTGCTAATGTCCTTTTTTTTTAAACTTGCCACAGCATATCACATGTGGGAATGAGAAGTTGGTTGAGTATTGCATCCATAGATAACTAGAATCATGCGGCAGCTAATCTGCACTATACAGACCTGCTGCTGCCTTCACAGAGCTGATCCTCTAAGCAGAGGTGAGAGATTGTCATCACCATCCCATTTGACAGATCACCTCCACTTAGGAAGTTCAGGGCACTGTTGGTGCATGTAAGTGAGTGATGGTCCTAGATTTGGAGGATCAGAGAAGCTTTTCTTGAGGGAAACTACATCAAGTTATAATGAAGCCTCTGAAAGTGGAGAGAAAGCTACTCTGGTAAAGTTGGGCTTGAGTATTCACTGCTTATCAGACCTTTACTCCATGTACTTCTGTTTCCACCTCAAGGTTAGGTTGTTTGTATTTAATATCGCAAGACAGGGAATTCCCTGGCTGTCCAGTGATTAGGATTCTGAGCTTTCACTGAGGAGGTTATGGATTTGGTCCCTGGTCAGGGAACTAAGAACCCAGGCTGCATGGCCAAAAAAAAAAAAGAGAGTATCTTTGTATCACAAAACATTCTTCCTCCTGGGTCCATACAGGAAGCTGATTTGCCCCATTCCTGGAAAGACCTGAAACGTCTTATCTACATAACTCTTGGAAAGGTTATTGAAATAATAACCTTTATCTCAATAAGAAGGCCCTTATTTGGTAATACAGTCAAAGAAACCTTTGGTAAGAAAATGATTTTTCCCTTTTTCTAGCTCTGCTTTTTTTTCCCTGCTTTCCATTAGTGGCTGAAATTCATAAAAATTGCCAGCGAAGGAAGTGCATCTCCAAATCTGTATGGTAGATAGGGTTTCTCACTCTTTGTCTGCCTTGTTCTCTGTGTGATCAGATTTCTTGTCCCTAGCAGTTCTTTAGGGCTTCCTTGGTGGCTCAGACAGTGAAGAATCCACCAGCAGTGCAGGAGCTGTTCTTTAAACTTCTGGTATCTGGTAGTTGATTATTTACTATAAATAAATGTGTTAAGTCATTCAGTTCAGTCGCTCAGTTGTGTCCGACTCTTTGCGACCCCATGGACTGCAGCATGCCAGACCTCCCTGTCCATCACTGACTCCTGGAGCTTGCTCAAACTCATGTCCATCCAGCCATTTCATCCTCTGTCATCCCCTTCTGCCTTCCGTCTTTCCCAGCATGAGGGTCTTTAACAATGAGTCAGTTCGTCTCATCAGTTGGCCAAAGTGTTGAAGCTTCAGCGTCAGTCCTTCCAATGAATATTCAGGACTGATGTCCTTTAGGATGGACTGGTTTGCTCTCCTTGCAGTCCAAGGGACTCTCAAGAGTCTTCTCCAACACCACAGTTCAAAAGCATCAATTCTTCAGCGTTCAGCCTTCTTTATGGTCCAGCTCTCACATCTGTATGTGACTACTGGAAAAATCATAGTTTCGACTAGATGGACCTTTGTTGGCAAAGTAATGTCTCTGCTTTTTAATATGATGTCTAGATTGATTGTAGCTTTTCTTTCAAGGAGCAGGGGTCTTTTGATTTTATGGCTGCAGTCACCACCTGCAGTGATTTTGGAGCCCAAAAAAGTAAAGTCTCTCGCTGTTACCATTGTTCCCGCATCTGTTTGCCATGAAGTTATGGGACCATATGCTGTGATCTTAGTTTTTTGAATGTTGAGTTTTAAGCCAACTTTTTCACTCTCCTCTTTCACTTTCATCAAGAGGCTCTTCAGTTCCTCTTTGCTTTCTGCTACAAGGGTGGTGTCATCGGCATATCTGAGGTTATTGATATTTCTCCCTGTAATCTTGATTCCAGCTTGTGCTTCCTCCAGCCTGGCATTTCTCATGATGAACTCTGCATGTAAGTTAAATAAGTAGGGTGACAATATACAGCTTTGATATAGTCTTTTTCCGATTTGGAACCAGTCCGTTGTTCCATCTCTGGTTCTAACCGTTGGTTCTTGACCTGCTTACAGGTTTCCCAGGAGGCAACTAAGGTGGTCTGGTATTCCCATCTCTTTGAGAATTTTCTGCAGTTTGTCATGATCCACACAGTCAAAGGCTTTGGTGTAGTCAATAAAGCACAAGTTGTCTTTAACTGGGAATAAAATAGATTCAGAAGTATGCTATTTTATGTTTTACTTCTCTTCTATGTTTGATTTTTCAGAATTCATACTATAAAGTAGATAGGTTTGAAAATTGATATAAGTGGCATGGCATTTGAGATAATGTCAGAAATAGTCAATTTTGTTGTTAAGCTTGTTCTCACGGTTATGTTTATCATGGCCTTAACTGGGAAACCTGTAATTGAGTTTTCAGATGATTTTAGTACAGTGTTCTTCAAACTTTAATTTGCATAAGAATCACCTCAGGAGCTTGATTTCCATTTCTAACATGATCTTAGGTGACACCAAGGCTGCTGGTCTGAAGACTTCCAGTTTGAGGACCACTATTTTAGGTTTTAGAACAAAAGGTTTGCACGTGGATTCTCTCTCACACAGACGTGCATGCTCACAGAACCAAATGATCAAAGGGGAATAAGGATTTAAGTAGTTATTTCAAGTCTATTAGATTAAGCATTTATTAACAAGGTCACTGGAAGCTTGGATAGCATGTGCCAAGGACACTTCTACATTTGAGTCTTTGCATTTTTTGTTCCCTCAGTCTATAGTACTTCTCTACTAGAAATGTGCAAGGCGCCTTCCTCACTTTTTATCAGGTCTTTGCCTGTATAAAACAGCTGCCCCATTTTGCTTTTCTGCTTTGTTGTCCATAGCACCAAATCACCATATCGTGTGCATTACGTGTTACACTTGTTTGTCTCCGTAACTTAGCATCTAAGTTCCAAGAGGGCAGGAACTTGTTCCCTGCCTTGTCCCCAGTGTTCTTGCCTGACATGTAGTGTATGATCAATAAGTATTGATTAAATTAATTGAATGAAGTAAAACAATGTTTGCTTTTACCTCTGTGAGTTAGATAAGATTTTAAAATATTCATCAGGATAAGCCTCTTTCCTGGTCCATTTATGTACTGTTTTATAGAGAGAAAAGTTGGATGTAACTTTTAGGTAATAAGTGCTTCCTGGGGAATTCCTGGTTGCCTACTGGTTAGGACTTGGTGCTTTTACTGCTGGTGTTCCAGGTTTGATCCCTGGTCTGGGAACTAAGGGCTTCCCTTGTGGCTCAGCTGGTAAAGCATCTGCCTGCAATGTGGGAGACCTGGGTTCGATCCCTGGGTTGGGAAGATTCCCCTGGAGAAGGGAACGGCTACCCGTTCCAGTATTCTGGCCTGGAGAATTCCACCTACTGTATAGTCCATGGGGTCACAAAGAGTTGGATAGGACTGAGCGACTTTGACTTTCATTGGGAACTAAGATACCAACCTACGGCCAAAAAAATGTGTTTTCCCCGAATGTGGCACATGTGTTCCATTGTTGCTGAAGAAGATGAATCCAATGACCGGGCTGACTTTAATTTTCATGTTAATTAGAAAACAAATTTAACAAAAGTACACTGCTGTATCAGTTAAGGACCCAGCAAGAAACAGTTAACTGCAGCTGAAATTTCTTTTAAGAGTCTGCTCAGAGATAAATGCTGGTGGTTAAAGGAATACATAGAGGCTAGCAGGATGCTCAGACTTAGCAGTAGTGGGAAGCTGCCGCCACCGCTAGGACTAGACAGATAAACGGAAGAAACCGTGTAACTGGCGTGGAGCAAGAGCTGGCTGGCTGGAGCTGTAGTTTTAAAGATGGGGTGTTTGAGCAGAGAGAGCCCAGGAAGAGACTTCACTTTCCTTCCATCCTCTGAGAGCTAATGACCTCCAGAATCTCTCATGAGCCATTTTGTTGAGACAGTCATCAGAGATGGTGTCAGGGAAGTGCAAGTTGAGGACTGGTACAGAATCAAATCTGTGATTTGGTAGATTTTATTGTATAGAAAGAGCTGTTTATTAAGAGAAATAAACTTCCTGGTGGCTTTCCTAGTGGCTCAGAGAGTAAAGAATCTGCCTGCAATACAGGAGACCCGGGTTCGATCCCTGGGTTGGGAAGATCCCCTGGAGAAGGAAATGGCAACCCACTCCAGTATTCTTCACTGGAGAATTCCACAGAGGAGCCTGGTGGGCTACAGTCCATGGGGTCACAAAGAGTTGGACGTGACTGGGCGACAAACACACACACAGAAAACCGTTAAGTAACAGTTCAGGTAAAAACCATGGCTAAAGTTGGGAAATGCTCAGGAAATAGTTATGTAAGCCACATAGTATCAGCACTGTCTACTCTAAGCTTTGTTTTTCTGATTGGTTACATAGTATTTTGATATATTTTAAATAGTGTCTGACTAGTGCTCCACGTATGCATTTTCCAGGTAACTGAATATTAAGATTTAAGTATACATAATTTTATTCACCTCTTGTAGAGGTAATTGTATTGTGATTTCCTGAAATGTATTTGATTTCCTAATCTCTAACTAGATTGGTGGTTCTCAAAAATACAGCATACATCAGAATCACTTGTGAGGGTTTGTTAAAACAGGTGAGCCCTATCTCCTGGATTTAGCCAGGCTGGAATGCGGCCTGCGAAGATGCTGATACAAATGGTGAAGAGACCACATCTTGGTACCCATGAGAATTAGGGTTTACTGAGCTTACTATAACTTTTCTTGATGACTTAGGGTCATTTACCCTGGAGATGGATATTGAAGTATGGGAATATTTCTGATAGTGGTTCCAGGTTAATTTTGGCATCTTTATTTCCTTATTTCTATCAAGCACATCGTGCTTTCTTTCATTGTGCTGCTAGTATTTCCCCTCTCTCTCACTGTAATCTTACACTAAGCTGCTCTGCACTGTGGTTAAATAAATTGGTTACATTTTAGTTTAGGAAAGAGAGGATCTGCAAGCAAAATTCATGAGTTTCAGTGATATCCATTTTGACTGTTGAATTTTAACTGATCTTTTCTCAACAAAACCTACGCATGTGTGCATGTTAAGTCGCTTTGTTTGTGTCCTACTCTTTGTGACCCTATGGACTGTATAACCCTCTGTGAGATTCTCCAGGCAAAAACACTGGAGTGGATTGCCATGCCCTCTTCCAGGGGATCTTCCCAACCCAGGGATCTAACCTGCCTCTTACATCTCTTGCATTGGCAGGCGGGTTCCCTAATGCTGCCACATAAGTGACCTTTGGTTACAGATGGTGTTAATTTAATTTGTGATGTACTTGCCTCCTTAGGTGAGTAGAGATCACAGGAATCTCTTAATACTTTTAGTAGCTAAACACCTTAGAGGAAGTCTACGCAAGACTTATTTTACATATTATACAAATTTTTCCCATAGTGCTTCATATCAGGATCAATCCCTGGTTAGGTAACTAGATCCTGCATGCCACAAATAAGACCCAGTGCAGCCAAATAAATAAGTAGATACATATATTTTTTTAAAGTATGCCTTTCTGAAAATTTATATCTTGGAAGCACTTTCAAGTATTTTGGAATATGGGGGAGTAAATAAATATTTAAATGTAAATAGCAAAATAATAAACGTGTGTTTTTATAGATACTAAATCTTGGAGTAGGTGTAGAATCTTTGCCAGAAAAGCTGGTGCTCTGTAACACCAGCGTAGGAAAGGGGAGCAGTGGCTTCTTTTCAGTAGTATTCCATGGCTGTCGGTTTCATGTGCTGCTAGAGAGCTGACATTACAGATCTGTTCCGAATGTCTGTTTGGAGCAAAAATAATTGCTTATTTCCTAGTTGTTCCCTATACCTTTTCAGATAATCAGAAGATACTGTCCAAGTGCCTATATCAGAGGTATCTTCCATCTTTTCTATTGACAGGATTTTTCGAAGTCCTCTTTGTCTTGGGTTTGCTTTCAAGCTTTATGTATACTACCTTAACTTTATTTTTTTGTGCCTACTGACTCATTTTTTCCCCTTCTGTGACTTTCTGATCCTATTCTGTGAAAGGGACTGTTGCCTGAACCTGGCTACCTCACCCCAGGTTATTTCTGCCAGCCTTTTGTCTCATTACGAATGAAATTATCAGTGTATGTTTCTGTTAATACTTAGTAAATTGAGAAGTGCTTTCACATTATTTCATTTGATCTTCTTTATAATTCCTATCAAGTAATAGTAGGAAAGGGTGTTATTCTTATTTTACCGAGAGTAAATCAGTACAGTCTGCTGACCCCAAAGTCCATGCTGGATATTCCACAGCAGTTGTGTTTGTACCTTGGGCACATTACTTCATTATTCCTCTTCACTCATCAAGTGGCACTGTTAAAAGCAGTTTTATAAAATTGTTGTGAAGATTAAATTTAATAATGTGTATAAACTGCTGAGACCAGTGTCTGATGCATAGCAAAGCTATAATGAACATTAATAATGCTGATAATTGTTATACCACATCTTTTTTTCTCCCTTTAAAAGTTACTGTAATATAATTCTTGGTTTTTAGGCAACATTTAATATAACAAAATTTTACCATCAATGAAAGTCTTAGATTTTATGTTGCATTTGTTGTCTTACTGCCTTTTTATTTGTCTAAATTTTTGTTGTTAAAGAATGTACAGTAAAATACTTGCTTGAGGAAGGTGTTGATGGTATTTATATTGCTTTAATATGCTGGGATCAAGATGGCTACCTTTTGTCTGGGATTATAGCATTTCAGTACATATCTTACTACTAAATCTAAAATTTATATTGTTTAGTTAAAAGCCTGTTGGGGTTTTTTAAGGATTAGAGTCATTTGGGGCAGTTATGGCTCCTGGACACATGCGTGTAGAAGAAAGAAAAAAGTAGGAATTTCATAAAGTCTATAGAATTTGTAAAATGCATTATGTCAGTGTTAAGCAACTAAATTTAGGAAACTTTGTTGGAAATAGTTATATTTTGCTCGGTATGGCTTTCTGTATATAGGTACTTATTTTAAAAGATAAATTTCTAAACTGCTTTCCATGTTTTCCTCTTCAACAGGGCATTCTTAGCAGGGTTACAGAATCTGTTAAGAATATCGTGCCTGGATGGCTACAGAGATATTTCAGCAAGAACGAAGATGTATGTAGCTGCTCAACAGACACAAGAGAGGTGCCGCAGTGGCCAGAAAATAGGGAAGATGACCATATATACTCTGATGAGGAGAGTGCGAACATTCATGATGGGAGAATCACTCCTGAGCCTACAGGAAGTAATACAGAAGGTAAATAGCATGTGGATGTTTTGTTTTGAATGATAGGTTTTCATGCCTTAATCTAAAATATTTTTATATTGCCTAGCTGTGGTAATCTAATTGTGTAGTACAGAAACCATGTTGGAGGAGGGTGAGGATCACCTTCAAATTGGTATCTTTGTAATTTAGCAGCTTTTTGTTTATTAAGGGAGGTTGAAATACTGTGTCAGTTGAGCGCCAGCTCTGCTGTTAGACATTGGGTTTGAATTTTCACACCACCGATTGTTAGTTGTGGGATTTTGGTCAAGATAATCTGTTCTCCTCTGTGCGCTCCTAAGTGGTTTTGAAGAGTGAATGTGAATGGGTCCTGGAACTAGGAGCAGAGTGACAAGGCCCCCCAGCACGTGGGTTCGGGTGTGGTGAAACTGCGGTTGGCTCCCGTTTGCTGTAGCCCACTCAGCTGGGCTGTTTGCTTAATCTTAGACTGAGCGGCCCTGTTTTAAATGCGTTTTGGATTTACTTAAGGTGTTTTTCTGGGGTTTGCAAATATTTAATAGCTTCAGGTAAAGCACGAATGTGACATATTTGGGACTAGTACTCTGTCATTGCACTTCATGTCTTTTTTATAGCTTTAGTGAGATGGACTTCAATAAGTGGGTTCACCCATTTAGAGTGTATAGTTCAGTGATTTTGTTGTTGTTGTTTAGTGATTTTTAGTATATACAGAGTGTTTCACAGTCGATTTTAGAACATTTTAATTATCCTTCCCCACCCCATTCCCCTGAAATCCTACACCCATTAGTAGTCACTACCCATCCCTGTCCCTCTGGCCCCAGGCAACCACCAATCTGTATCTATAGATTTGTCTAGACTGACGTTTGATACAGATGGAATCATAAAATATGTGATCTATTGTGACTGGCTTCTTGAACTTAACATGATGGCTTTGAGGTTCATCCATGTTATAGCATGTATCAGAACTTCCTTTTTATTGCCAGATATATTTCATGGCTTGGATAGACTACATTTTATTTATCCATTTACCAGTTGATGAACGGTTGTGTGGTTTCTTCTTTTGCAGTATTGAGAACACTCCTTTTTTGAGTATTCCTGTGCACGTTGTTTTGTGGATGTGTTTTCTCCTAGGCAGGTACCTGGGAGTAGAATTGCTGGTTCATCTGGTAATTTAACATTTTGAGGAAAAAACTGTTTTTCTAAAATGACTATACCATCTTACCTTCCCACCGGTGGTGTGTGAAGAAGGCAATTTCTTTACCCTGGCAGTGTGTGAAGATGCAATATCTTTTTTACTTCTTTCTTTCTTTTTTTTAAATATAGCTCTTCTGGTAGATGTGAAGTGGTATCTCATTGTGATTTTGATTTGCATCTTCCTGATCACTAATAATGAGCATCTTTTCATGTGCTTACTGACCATTTATATATCTTTGGAGAAATGGGCTATTCAAATCCCCCTTTTCCATTTTTCACCAGGTTACTTTTCTTTTTATAATTGAATTGAAAGAGGTTTTGACATATTCTGGATATAAGTCTCTTATCTCTACATGATTTGCAAACATTTTTCTCCCATTTTAGCTTCTTGATGGTGTCCTTTGAAGCACAAGAGTTTTAAATTTTGAGGTCCACTTTATCTATCAAGTATATATTTCTTTTCAATTTATATATTTTTTTCTTTCGCTGCATGTTTTGACTTCCAGTTACACAGCAGTATTTTTCGTAACTTTAAGTCTTGTCTTGCCTCAATAATTGATGTGAATATGTGCCTATTAATTTTGGTATACTTAGTAACTTATTTTCCTGCCTGATTTGCTTTTAGTCAGAACTAGTGAGCGTGGAATGGGCTGAAAGAGGGACTCTTATTTTGGAGAAGTGGCAAATCTAAGTTTTCTTTAGTTCAGTTCAGTCGCTCAGTCGTGTCCAACTCTTTGCGACCCAATGAATCGCAGCACGCCAGGCCTCCCTGTCCATCACCAACTCCCAGAGTTCCCTCAGACTCACATCCATCGAGTCCGTGATGCCATCCAGCCATCTCATCCTCTGTCGTCCCCTTCTCTGCCTGCCGCCAATCCCTCCCCGCATCAGAGTCTTTTCCAATGAGTCAACTCTTTGCATGAGGTGGCCAAAGTACTGGAGTTTCAGCTTTAGCATCATTCCTTCCAAAGAAATCCCAGGGTTGATCTCCTTCAGAATGGACTGGTTGGATCTCCTTGCAGTCCAAGGGACTCTCAAGAGTCTTCTCCAACACGACAGTTCAAAAGCATCAATTCTTTGGCGCTCAGCCTTCTTCACAATCCAACTCTCACATCCATACATGACCACTGGAAAAACCATAGCCTTGACTAGACGGACCTTAGTCGGTAAAGTAATGTTTCTGCTTTTGAATATGCTATCTAGGTTGGTCATAACTTTTCTTCCAAGGAGTAAGTGTCTTTTAATTTCATGGCTGCAGTCATCATCTGCAATGATTTTGGAGCCCCCAGAAATAAAGTCTGACACTGTTTCCACTGTTACCCCATCTATTTGCCATGAAGTGATGGGACCAGATGCCATGATCTTCATTTTCTGAATGTTGAGCTTTAAGCCAACTTTTTCCCTCTCCTCTTTCACTTTCATCAAGAGGCTTTTGAGTTCCTCTTCACTTCCTGCGTAAGTTTTCTTAGTGATACTCAATTTGGCTTAGTCTTTTTTATTAGAGTAACTTAGGGAGTTTTAATATCTGTACTTTTCAAGATCTCTTTCTAATATATTACCAGCAACCATCTGGAGGTTTTACTTGGTAGGTCTCTAGAGTGACTGCTTCTGTGTCATTCTCTTTTTTGACATCGAATGGGACCCCAGCTTCTCTCTTTGGACTAGAGACTTGGAGTGTGCACCACCATATATCTACCGTGACTGAAGCTTTTTCCATCCTAATGCTTGTGGGGATTAACTAACTTGAAGAATTCAGTTTAGGTATGAGATAAATGGAGTGTCTCATTGTACAGCTGTGAGGTTCCTTTTTGTTTGTGTGTTTGTACTTTTGTTGAAATGATGGCAGTGGTCTGCCAAGGTTCATTCCCACTTGGATTTTATTCATTATATTATTAAGTTTACACAGTAGCTTTCTATTATATCTATACATAGTACACACACCTTTGTGAATAATTTCTAAATTTAAATTATTGTGGAAATTTTCAAACTACAAAAGGAAGGAGGAGGATAATACAGTAAACCCCTCGGACCTGTTAGCCAGTTTCAAGGATAGCCAGCTTATGGCTGACACTGTTTTCCTCATTCCCACATCTGTTCACCCACCTTCTCATTCGAACTCCTCTGATTTAGAAGCAAGTTGTGAGCAGCTTTTGATACTAACTTCAGAAACTTGGTGGCATTTTCCCTCTGTCTTGTCTTAGAGCTGACTCCTGCTCCTGTCTTAAAATCTGTAAGTTCTAGGCAGTTCTCTTTTGGCAGACTGCCTCTATCTAAGTATTCAGTACTTACAGCCAGATAATGTGTGACTATAGTATCAGTTGATAACTCTCCTGTGTAATGAATGTAGATCTTATTAGAAAGTGCTATCGATTTGTTTACTCTGTGAAACATTATTCTTAAATTTGACAGTGCATTCTCAAAACAACTTAGACATACTTGCTCTTAAAGTAGTGTAAAATTATTGAAAGCTTAAAATAAGTAGATGTAACAATCCTGCATGTTGCTTACTAATTACCAGTGTAACTCATATATTAATAGTAACTGGAGCAGGAGAATATTGTACATCCTTCAAATAGCACAGTGCAGTATGAGCAGTTATAGAATCTGCAGCCTCTTTCATATCTGTTGTCTGCAGGTTTCTGCTTTCATGTACCTCCTTGTATTGCGTGTTTTAATGATGGTGAGCCATTAGGTGTCTAGATTTCTTTTACTCAGTTAATGGCATTAATCAGTGAGGAGAACCTCAAATAATGTACAGGATAGATTTTTTTTGATTCAGTAAGAGTTCAAACCTTGGAGGGGGACACCCACAATGGTGCATCTAACATGCTGATCAGCAGTGGACTGAAATTGTAGACTGTGCTGGCTGATTAATACTGTGATATCATAGGTGTACTCTCAGAAACTGAGCATTTATGGCTGATGTGAATCTGTAGATGACATGACCTAATTTAGTCTTACTATCCCCAAATGTGTCCTTTATTGGGCCTGGTTTAGAGAGTAAGGAAGCTATGTAAACCTAAAAAACTGGCATTGCTGTTAGCAGCATACCTTCCAGTAGAAGTGTATCATACCAGATTGCTTTTTCTCTATGGCTTCTCTATATACTAGATTGAGTAGATGTCTGCCAATATCTTGAAAATATCCTATGGGATAAACTGCTGCAGGGGTGAGAGAATGGGTCAGTAAAAAGCACCTTTAGGATCTGCTACAAAATTAGAATACTTCATGCTATAAGAAACATTTCAGCCTATGTGTATATGAATCCTGACTCTGGAGATAACTGAAATATGATAATGTTTAGATACCAATAGGTGTAAGTGCCAATTCCGGTAGATTTCAAAGCTCCTGCCAGTTTCTCCCTTAACTTGAGCAAACTTGGTAAGAAATTATTACATTAAACACTAATTCCCATTCCCTTCCCCTCAGCCCCTGGCAAACACCATTGTACTTTTGCTATGACTTTGACTGCATACTTCAAATGAATAGAATCATAAATATTTCTCCTTCAGTGACTGACTCACTTCACTTAGCAGAATGTCTTCAGAGTTCATTCACATCGTTCTATGTCTCGGAATTTATTTCCTTTTACAACAGTAATATTCATTGTATGTATTTACCACATTATTCATTCATCTGTTGATGGACACTTAGGTTTCTTCCAACTTTGGCTCTTGTGAATAATGCTGTTATAAACATGGTTATACAGATCTCTTTGAGACTCTCCTTTCCGTTCTTTTGGATAAATACCCAGAAGTGGAGTTGTTGGGTCATATGGTAATTCTGTTTTTAATTTCTTCTGATAGTAGTTGTCCTTAAGAGTGTGAAGTGGTATCTCACTGGTTTCGATATGCATTTTTCTGTTTAGAAATGTTGAGAATCTTTCCATATGCTTGTTGACTGTGTATCATCTTTGGACAAGAGTCTGTTCAAGTCCTTTGCCCAATTTTTAATCAGATAATTTGATTTATTATTGTGCTGCTAAGTCACTTCAGTCATGTCCGACTCTGTGCGACCCCATAGACGGCAGCCCACCAGGCTCCACCGTCCCTGGGGTTCTCCAGGCAAGAACACTGGAGTGGGTTGCGATTTCCTTCTCCAATGCATGAAAGTGAAAAGTGAAAGTGAAGTCACTCAGTCGTGTCCTATCCTCAGCGACCCCACGGACTGCAGCCTTCCAGGCTCCTCTGTCCATAGAATTTTCCAGGCAAGAGTACTGGAGTGGGGTGCCATTGCCTTCTCTGGATTTATTATTGTAGGAGTCCTTTATATGTTCTGGATATTAACAACTTATCATATATATGATTTGCAAACATTTTCTATTTTTATTTGTATTTCTTTTATTCCTTAAGTTGCCTTTTCCCTCTTGATTATCATGTCTTAGTTTTAAAAACTTAAACACAAAAGTTTTTTAGTTTGATACAGTCCCACATGTCTTTTTTCTCTTGTTGCCTGTCATATTTGAGAAATCATTGCCAAGATTGGCATCTTAAAGCTTTTCTGTTTTTTTTTTTTCTGTAAACATTATATTTTGGAGTCTTATGTTTAGATCTTTAATCCAGTTAGTTTTATTTTTGTGTATGGTGTAGGATAGGGTCCAGTTTCCTTCTTTTGCCTGTGGATATCCAGTTTTCCCAAAACTATTTATTGAAGAGATGGTTCTTTCCATTGACTGGTGTTGGTGCTCTGTCAGGGATCATTTGACCGTGTGTGCAAGGGTTTATTTCTTGGCTCTCTGTTCTATCCTATTGGTCTGCATGTCTGTCTTTATGCCACCACCATGCCTTTGATTGCTGTTTTGTAATAATTTTTTGAAATCAGGAAGTGTGACAGCTCCATTCTAGTTCTTTTTCAGGATTATTTTGGTTATTAAGGGTCCATTGAGATTCAATAGGAATTTTAGGACAAATTTTTCTATTTCATCAGAAAAGGGTCATTGGGTTTTTTTTAAAGGAATTGCATTGACTCTGCAGATCACTTAGGGTAGTATTGACATTTAACAATTTTAGGTCTTTCAGTCTAAGAATATGGGATGTTTTTCCATTTATTTACATCTTAAATTTCTTTCAGCCATGTTTTGTAGTTTTCATCATGCAAGTTCTTTCACTTCCTTAGTCAATTCCTAAGTGTTTTATTCTTTGTGATGCTACTGTTAATGGAATAACTTTCTTATTTTTCATTGTTAGTGTATAGAACAAAACTGATTTTTGCATGTTGATTTTGTATTTTGCTACTTTGCCAAATTTGTTTTTAAGTATATTTGATCACTAAAGTGTATTTTGGCAGTAGGTTAGGCAAGTTAATTTCAGTTAGTTGAAAACCTTGTTTGAGTAAAGAATGTCTTAAATTGTGCTTATCACAGGAGGCTTCAGCGTTTTGACTGGAAGTTATATTTATTATATAGTTATATAGTATATTTTCTTGAAACAAACACTTTTATTTTGATAGTATATTGCTTTTTCTAAACTGAGTGTTAATAATGTTATTGCTGTTCTCTATAGAACCCTCAACAACTAGTACTGCTTCAAATTATCCAGATGTATTAACAAGGCCTTCTCTTCATCGGAGCCATTTGAATTTCTCCATGTTGGACTCTCCTGCGTTACACTGTCAGCCCTCTACATCTTCGGCATTCCCCATCGGCAGTTCTGGATTTTCCCTCGTAAAGGAAATTAAAGATTCTACCTCTCAGCATGATGATGATAACATCTCAACCACCAGTGGGTTTTCTTCAAGAGCTTCTGATAAAGGTATTCTTGGCATTTGGTAGTAAATAATTTTGGTAGTTGAAAATAAATTTCATGGGATAATTTTTTTCTAACTTGGCTGTCATTTTCATTTTCTATTTATAAAAACATAGGCATTGTTATTAGTGTTATTACTGTGCATTGCATATTTTTATTTCAGATATAGCTGTTTCAAAGAACACTTCAGTGCCACCTCTGTGGTCCCCAGAGGCTGAACGTTCTCATTCATTCTCACAGCACACTGCCACCAGCTCAAAAAAACCAGCATTCAACTTGTCTGCCTTTGGAGCACTTTCTCCTGTGAGTCCTAATTTGATTTGATTTAACCACATTAGTTTTGAGTGCTTGTCTTATAATTTATCGTTATGTTTCTGTGCAGTCACTTGGGAACTCTTCAATTTTTAAAACAAGTCAACTTGGAGATTCTCCTTTTTACCCTGGAAAAACAACATATGGTGGGGCAGCAGCCGCTGTAAGACAGTCTAAACTACGAAACACACCATATCAGGTTGGTTTGAATAGAAGGGTTTATACCTTTTTTTCTTTTAAAAATAAGTTAACTATTGTCACTCAAAAAAAGTTTTGGTCCATTTATTCTTTGGCAAAATGATAAAACTGTGGATTACATTCTTTTCATTTAGGAACTATATTAATAATATTTTGGACCAAAGTGAGCATTTTATCCATTATTTTTGTGTGTGTGTTAGAAAGTATGATAGTTAATTCCTTTTTTAAAAAGTTGAGGTGTATGTAACATATAGTAGAATTTACCCTTATCACAGTATTTGTATTTTAACTAAATAAATACAGTTGAATAACTACTTCTGCACTCAAAATACTGAATAAACATTTCCATCATACCAAAACATTACCTTGTGCAACTCTGTAGTCAACCCTTCTTTGTACTTCCACCTCTTGGCAACCAGTATCTGTTTTCTTTTCCTGTAGTTTTGTTTTTTTTCCCCCAGGATGTCATAAATTTAATCATATACTGTGTATTTTTTGAGTGTGGCTTATTCTGTTTAGCATAATATACTTATGCATTATGCAGATCAGTCTGTATTTACATATATCAGTAGTTAATTCCTTTTTATTGCAGTTATAATACAGTTTGCTTATCTACTCACTAGTAAAAGGATGCTTAGATTATTTCTAATTTTTGTCTATTGTGAATAAAACTGCTGCTGCTAAGTCGCTTCAGTCGTGTCCGACTCTGTGCGACCCCATAGACTGCAGGCCACTAGGCTCCCCCGTCCCTGGGATTCTCCAGGCAAGAATACTGGAGTGGGTCGCCATTTCCTTCTCCAGTGCAGGAAAGTGAAAAGTGAAAGTGAAGTCACTCAGTCGTGTCCAACTCTTCGCGACCCCATGGACTGCAGCCCACCAGGCTACCCCGTCCATGGGACTTTCCAGGCAAGAGTACTGGAATGGGGTGCCATTGCCTTCTATGAACATTAATTTTCATTTCTCTTGGGTATATTCCTAGAAGTTGGACTGCTGAGTCACATGGTATATGCATTAATTTTATAATAAACCACCGGAGTGTTTTGCAAAGTGGGTGCTACCCCTTTGCATTCTCACCATACAGTCAGCACTTGTTATCAATTTTTTAATAGACATGTAGTGATAATTCCAACTAACTGTGGTTTTGCATTAATGGCAACCCATTCCAGTACTCTTGCCTAGTACTCTGTCCCATGGACAGAGGAGCCTAGTAGGCTACAGTCCACGGGGTCGCAAAGAGTTGGACATGACTGAGCGACTTCACTTTCACTTTCACTAATGACCATGATGGTGCTTATTTACCATCAGTATATCTGGGGCAAAATACGTGTACAAATGTTATTGCCCATTAATAAAAATCTAAATATTTTATTGAGTTACAATATGAAATATTAGTTTTAGGTATGCAACATAATGGCTTGATATCTTTATACATTATGAAATAACCACAAGACCAGTTACTATCCATTGCCATACAAAGTTGTTAAAATATTGTTGAATGTATTCCCTATGTGTACATTACATCCTTGTGACTTATTTTATATATGGAAGTGTAGACCTGTTAATCTCCTTTGGCAATTTAGTCTATCCCTTTTGCTCATTTTTAAATAAGATTTTTTTTCTTATTTATGAGTTTTGAGAATTCATTATTCAGGGTGTATGTCCTTTATTAGATACATGTTTTGCAGATATTTTCTCCCATTCTGTGGCTTATCTTAATACCTTGTCAAGACAAGTTTTTACTTTTGATGACATTCAGCATATCAGGTTTTTGTTTTTTTGTTGTTTTTCCTTTTATGGTTCATGCCTTTGGTGTTACGTCTAGAAATTTTTACCCAGCCCAAGGTCACAAAGATTTTCTTCTGTTTTCTTTTAAAAGCTTTATAGTTTTAGGTTTTAATTTAGACCTTTGATTCATTTTGAGTTAAAATTTTATGTATAGTATGAAGTGTGAATCAAGATTCATTCTTTTAAACAAATGAATGTCCATTTTTTTCTAGTACGTACTGTTTGTTGATAAGATTGTACTTTATCCATTGAATTGTCTTTGCACCTTTTTTGAAAATGAATTGACCGTATATGTGGCTCTATTTCTGGACTTACTATTCTTTTGACACGTGTGTGTGTGTGTGTGTGTGTGTGTGTGTCCTTTTGTCAACACTGTGCTTTGTCTTGATTGCTATATCTTTATAGTAAGTCCTGAAATCAGGTACTCTGAGTTCTCCAAACTTCCCTCGCCCCTCACAGGATTCAGAGAATTGAAATTTTCAATTAAGGCATAAAGAAAAAAACTTGAACATGAGCTTAATGATACCACCCAAAGACAGGTTGCTGTTAACAGTTAATTCTTTTTCACTTTGCACATAAAATTCTGTTTCATAGTTATTTTCACTCTCTGAAATTTGTGCTTTAGAGTATAAAGTTCTAGCAAATAACTCAAGGTTTACATTATAGGCACCAGTCAGAAGACAAATGAAAGCTAAGCAACCCAACGCACAGTCCTATGGTGTCACTAGTTCAACAGCTCGGAGGATATTGCAGTCCTTAGAGAAGATGTCAAGTCCTCTAGCGGTAAGTTTTTAAAATCACAATTAAATTCAGGAGTATAGCAAAATTTAAGCATAGTGAGAAATCTTAATTTCATTATTTCAACATTAACAGGATGCAAAAAGAATTCCATCTGTTTTTTCTTCTCCTCTGAATTCTGTAAGTAGACTTTTAAATATTTAAAGAGGTACATTTTCACATGTTGGTGATATCATATTTTTCAGTTTCCCATCCATTCTAATGGTATTTTATTTCTTTAGCCTCTTGATAGGAGTGGGATGGATACCACCACAGACCTTCAGGCCAAAAGGGAAAAGGTAAGCCTTCTTTAGCATTTATCTAAGGTACTGGTGGTTTTGTATTTATTTTTAAGTTGACAAATATACAAATTGGCTTTAGTTGATGGTCATTAGGAAACATGTTTGAAAAAAATGGATTTTTTTTTAAACTTGGATTTTGCAGCTTCTTGTGAGGGCCTTAGCACATGCTGTACATGTAGTAGATGGGATATATTGGTTATGTCTTGGCATTTCCGTTTTCAGTATCCTGGCAGTCTTTTTATAGTTGATTTACAATATTGTGTTAGTTTCAGGTATACAGCAGAGTGAATCAGTTATGCATATACCTGTATGCCCTCTTTTTTTAGGTTCTTTTCCCATATAGGTTGTTACAGAGTCTTGAGTTCCCTGTGTTGTACAGTAGGTTCTTATTAGTTAACTATTTTGTATATTTCTGGCAGTCTTTATATGAGTAACTCTTAGCTTTTGATAAATGAAGGTAGGCTTGAACAGAGCTTGACATGTTTACTTAGCAGTTCAGTGAACTAAAGTTCTCATTGAACATAGTTATTTTGTAAACTTTCCTCATAAACATTATGTCAAATCAGTTATGTGTGATAGGATTTCCAGTTTGCATATCTTCTATCAGTCAGCCAAGACAGCAGAGCTAATGAAAAATATAATACAGTTATATCTTGATAACCCTTTTTATCACATTCTATTTGGTTAAAATTAGTTTGGGGTTTTATTGTGAGAAATAAAAATGCTTGATAATTAAGCTTAAAGAGGTATAATTTTTGTCAGTTATATTTATGGCTAAGTGCCCTTAAGGGAAAGCAGATTCCCACATCATTCCTTGTAAAGCATTTATTACACCACCAGGTTCCCTCAGGAGTAATTGATTAAAATTATCATAAATCTCTGAATTAATTGTAGGAACTGTGTTCAAGATATTGGTAAATGACAATTATTTTATTGCAATTCTGATGCAGAAAAGAAAAGATTAATTGAGCTTTTTCTTGGGATAGCATTGTTTCTCAATTTTTAGTATTACCTTATGGCTCAGCTGGTAAAGAATCCTCCTGCAGTGTGGAAGATCTGGATTCGATCCCTGGGTTGGGAAGATCCCCTGGAGAAGGGAAAGGCTACCCACTCCAGTATTCTGCCCTGGAGAATTTCATAGACTTTATAGTCCATCAGGTTGCAAAGAGTTGGACACAACTGAGACTTTCCCTTTCAGACATTTGTAATAAGGCAAGAGGGAATTCATTATTGGCTGCTGTGATGGGATTAAGTTAAGCCATTATCTGCTTTTCTGTGACTCATTTATATCAGATTGTTTCAAAAGAAATAAAATTTTAAAATTGTGTCATAAGAGAAGTTCTCATCAACAAAAATTTTATTGGTGATTGAGTATAGTATCAGTTGATGGGGTTGCAAGAGTCTGACACAACAAGTGAACAACGACAACAGTGGTTTCAGTAAAATTTTGGTAGCGAATGCTAGGAAATATAAAGGCCAGGGCACAGTATTGCTGTTGAGGTTTCACAGTTGCAATCAGAACAGTCTACAGAATAGACTTTCTCATTGAATTATAGGATCACATTTGTGATGAGGATTTAGGGATGATCTAGTGACTAGATGGAGGCTTTGCCCTAGAAACCAACATTGTTCACAGCTGCTGCTGGATGAAAGGACTGTATTCATAGTATTATAATCTTTGGACAAAGTAGAAGCTCTTGGCTTTATAGTCATCTCACACCAACTGGAGTTTTGCTGTGTTTCAGTGTACCAAAAGACGTTGACATAACACTTGTGTTCTTTGATAACAAAGCCAGTTTATCTTAATATTTGGAATTCTTCACTGTGCTTTGCTAATTAGACTTAAATTGTAAAGACTTGGTTTTTAAATAACAGTGGAGGAAAGTTTACTTGGAGAGATTTGCACACATTTTAAGCAATTCAAGTTTTCATAGCTAGTTAAATATAACTGAAGAAAATTTAAATAGTAATTTGGGGAAAATGTGGCAAAATCAATTTTGGTTCATATATTTGAAATTCATCCTGTAAAATCTAAGAGTAGTCAAAATGCTCTGCAGAAGTTTCCTTGTGTGTGTCACATGTGTGTGAAAAGTCATTAAGTTTAGAATAAAATAGTGAAACCGTTTTGAAAGTATTTGTATATATAGGTATATGTCTAAATAAATTAGTACTTACATAAATTAATAATATAAATGTTAATACCCATTCGTTTACTTTTAGTTTTTCCTCTTAGTGTTTCTTGGCACCCACTGTATATTTCTCTAGAACTAGGTACTCATAGTCTCTAGGTTATATTAACTATTGTCAAATAATTTTTAGACATGCATGGCTGGTATATGAAAATAAGTTTGTCTTTGATTTCTGCCTCTCTGTAAGGTGGACTCTCAGTACCCCCCTGTTCAGAGACTCATGATCCCAAAGCCAGTTTCCATAGCAGCAAACCGAACTGTTTATTTTAAACCATCTTTGACTCCATCTGGTGAATTAAGGAAGACTAATCAAAGAATAGATAAAGAGTACAGTGTGAGTATGTGTTTATTTTCACTAGTCTTTGAGTATTGATTAATATGAGTAAGAACACATTATAAAGTACAAATAATTTACTGTTGCAGTCTAGCAACTAGATAATGTGTAAAGTTTGTGAATTAGTGATTATGAATTGGTATGGCTTTTAATGGTTGACACCTTGGTCATATCCTGAATTAGTGTTTACTAGCAAGCATTGTTTATATTAAATAATTTTGCCACACTACCTTTATTTGTGTGTTTTGTCTGTGTTGTTGAGCTGTTTGAAAATTTCAGATATCATGACTGTTCACCCAGAGTACTTTGGTATACTATATGATACACTAATATCTCCTATGTTACCATGTTTAAGAAAGTTAATGTCAGTTCCTTCCTAATATTATCTAATAATCTAGTTCATATGTTGTTTATAGCTGCTGTTTTTTTGCCACTGCTTAGCTTGTGTGATCTTAATTCCCCAACCAGGGATTGAACCCTGGGGCTCTGGCAGTAAAAGTACCGAGTCCTAACCACTGGGTAGTCAGGGAGTTCCCTGTAGCTGCTTTTTTGAGCCTGTATCCAAACAAGTATGTTACTTATGGTTTTGTCTTTCTAGACCTCAAATCTTTACCCTCACCACACTGTATTTATTTTTATATAACTTCTTTATTGAGATATGATTCTCATACCTTGCTGTTCACCTTAAAGTTGAGAGCTCAGTGGATTTAGTGCGTTTACAGTTCATCTTTGTTACTTGTCAGTTGTAGAACATTCTCATCGTCCTCTCCCCCACATCTCATATCCATTAGTCGTCACTTCCCACCCCTCCACCTCCAGCCTGAGGCAGCCGTTTTTCTTTCTCTTTAGATTTACTTATCTGGACATTTCATATATATGAAATCTTAAAATAAGTAGTTCTTAGTGTTTGGCTTATTCCACATTTTCATCATTAGCATAATGTTTTTAGGTTCACGTCATATCAGACCATCAGTCCTTTTTATTGCTGAATAATATTTCATTGTTTAGATGTAGCGATTTTGTTTATCCATTCATCAGTTGAGGGACATTTGGGTTCTTTTCACTTTTTCACTGTAATGAATACTGCAATGAACTTTGATACAAGTGCCAGTTTTTTTGTGGACATCGATATTTTTCTCTTGGGTCTTACACCCTGGAGTAGAATTGCTAGGCACATTGGTATTTGAAAAGGCCAGATCATTTGTCCTCTACTTTGTCTCATATCCTGGGTCTGTGTGTTTTCCTGTGTCATTTAACTAAAGTGTGTTCTTTTTCCATTTATAAAACATCTTCCTATTTGTGCCTTTGTTGGTTTAAGCTTATTGAATCTTCATGACAACTCAATTTCTTGAAAAATTTCAAACTGAAATTGAGAGAATAGTACGGTATTTACCTATTTCCTTTAATTTGACTCACCCGTCTTTAACATTTTGTCATATTTGCTTTATCAGACTTTTAAAAAATAATTTGAACATAATTTTGGACTTGCAGGAAAAATCTTAAGAAGTCCACGTTTTAATACATTTGCTTTATCTTTTTCTGTATTTCTACAAACAAGAAATTCCCTCACATACCTGAAGAAGTTACCCAGACCAGAAAGAAACTTATCATCAAAAAAAAAAAAAAGAAAGAAACCTATCATCAGTACAGTACTGTTAGTTGCAAATTTTGTTAAGATGCCAGTTGTCCCAAAAGAACAAAAATGGAAGATCATGTCTTAAATTTGTCAAATCTCTTTATCGCCTTTAGTCTAGAACGGGTTTTTTGGTTTTTGGGGGGTTTGTTTTTTGGTATTTCATAACATTGATATTTCTGAAGGAGTACAAGGATGTTTGTTGGCCCATGATTAGATTCTGGTTAGGCACCTTTGGTAGTAATACCACAGAACAAATTCTGAACTCTTCTCAGTATCATATTACAGGGCACTTTCTGCCAGTTTGTCCCGCACTGATGTTGTGATCAGCAGTTTAGGTGGTGTCAATGGGATTTCTTCACTGTGAAGTTGCTAGTATTGTACCTTTTATAACTAATAAGATAACTTTGAGAGTATAAATATCCTTTTTACCCACCACTGTTAGCAGTTTTGATGATATTTGCCTGAATCTTTTATTTGTAGATGCCAAATGGTGGTTTTCTAATTCTACTATTTCTTCTACCTTTATGAAGTTGGTTTTCTACTGTAGGAAGTTTTCTCTATGTATGTATTTCTCTATGTATTTATTTGTTTAAGTCAGTGTAAATTCTTAAATTTGATAAGATTGTAATCCTTTACTAGCATTATTTATTTTGATGCTCACTGTCCCATATTTGGCCTTTGAACTGGCTCATGTCCTTTTAATATTTTCACATCATTTTCAAGCACTTAGTTGCTTTTTAATATTGTAAAACAACCGAGGCTCATCTTGTGAGTTTTCAGCCCCAACCCTGAAATCAGCCATTTCTCCAAGGAACCCTGATTCCTTTAGATGGAAGAACTCTTTAAGTTGCAGAGAATCATTTCAAAAGGACCATCCGTGTAAATTTGATTGCACATTTAATAGGCCATAAGTAAAAGTATTTGTGTGGTTGATAATGTGTATTAAATTTGTATGCTACAGTTTTGTTTAAAAGACAGTTGTGCTTATTATCAGTTTACGTATATAATCTCACTGTAACTCTTGGTCATCATTCAGGTGACAGGGTATAAGTTGTAGATTTTAAAATTCATTAACTAAACAACTGTCAAATTCCTGCTTCCAAATATTAAAGTTCACAGATAAAAAGGTGGTGTTAAAATTAAATAAGCAGCTATGTAAATATGTTCTTTTTTTTTTAGACTGATTATGAAAAAAATACAACACCAGGACAAAATAGAGAGCAACAAGAAAGGTAATGTCATCTTTATAGTGAAGCTTCTTTATATTTTTGGTAAGGCCTATATTTGATATGTATCTGCCTTCTTGAAGATTAAAAAGTTTAAAGAAATAGAAACTACACATAGAAATCTACACACATAGAAAACTACACATAGAAATCTGTGAGCTTTTAAGATCACATTCAGCTGAAAATTTATTTTCTTAATTGTTGGCAGATCGATTTTTTTTTAGTATTAATTAACAAGTTATGGACCAGAGTAATATATCATTTGTTTTAATTTTCTTTTTCTTTGCCTAGTGGCTTTTCTTATCCAAATTTCAGTGTGTCTGCAGCCAATGGTATATCTCCTGGAGTAGGTGGTGGAGGTGGCAAGATGAGACGAGAGAGAACACGTGTTGTGGCATCTAAACCTCAAGAGAAGGAGGTAAGGTTACACTCTTTAATATGTATTTTGAAGTATCTTAATACCTTGAAGTTCATTATTAAAAGTTTTGATGTGGTGATGAGGGGACACCTGGAGGTCCCTTGGAAGGATGAGGTTAGGAGAGACCCAGCACAGGAATTATCTGCCATTGAAACAGTTCCTTAAAAGCGTGTGTGTGTGTGTTTTAAACTATCAGGCTTTTTAAACCATCTTCACTGTGACCTAATCTAATACCTTAAATTTCTTGGGTATCACTAGGCTAAAGCCATAATTTTTCAAATAAAACTACTGCAATTGAAATTATTTGACCATTAAAATACTATTATGTAGTTAGGTTTTGCCCATTCTTGAAACATGATGTGTTTGTCTCATGGGCCTTTTCCTTACTATTTGTGAAATTTATCAGTTTTGCAAAAAATAGCAGGTTTTCCCTGTTACATATTTATCCAGTATGAAGACTCAGCACAGCCCATTCTGCAGGGTGCATTTGGGTTGATTCCTATACACGCCAGTGTGAGCATATATGCACATCTCCCCCAGCACACATGCAGTACTTTCTCCAGGCTACTTGTCTAGGAATGGAATTGTTGGGTTGTAGGGGATGATACACATCTTGCCTTATTGCTCTTCAGGGTAGTTTTATAGTTTAATGCTTCTACATAACAGTATATAGATCTGGTTTTCCTTTATTTTTACCAGTACTTGATTTCTTTTCTTTTTAATATTAATGTTATGAATGTGAAGTGGTATGCCATTGGATTTTTAATTTGCATTTCCTTCTTTACTAGGGTGAGGAGACATCATTTTGTGAGTTTCTTGGCCATTTTGCGTTTTCTCTTGACCCACTTTTTTTCCCCTTTGGGTTCTTTTACTGGGAAGAATTCTTTATGTATACTGAACTTGAAAGTTTGAAAACGATAAGGACTAACTGGAGATTGGTTAAATTAACTTTTCTGTCTAGGTTGCACTGTATATTTTCTAACTACGTGGAGTTGCATCTGGGTCCATTTCAGTCTTCTGTAAATCAGTTTCAGCCTAGCTCAGTCTTTGAAGTTATTTACATCGTACTTTGATTTGTGCTTTTTTTCCTAATTGAAATTGTATTTGTGACTTTCTCATTGACCCATGAGGAATTAAGAGTATGTTTTTAGGTTTTTAAGTAGGAGGTCTTCTGTAACAGTTTCTGTTGACTGAAATTAACGTTTTGATTGAAAAATTGCTCTCTGTGTGTGTGTCCTTCGTATCTATTGGTATTTTGTTTTGCAGCCTTGCTTAGAGTGAGAGGTCTGTGTTTTTCATGATTTTTTTTTTTTTAATCTCCCCTTTTCCAGTATGAGAGTCCTGGGCTTGTGCCTCTCTGACTTATCAGAAGCTTGACTTTAGCAGTTTGGGCTTTCTGCCATATGCCTGTTGGGTTCTGATATTTGAGATCATGCTGGGGACCTTGGCTCAGTTACGGGTCTTGAGACTCTTTGCCTTTAGGTTCTACTTGTTGCTGCACTAGAGTGTGGGGAAGGGAGGGAATGTATTATTGCATTACAACATCTTAAAAATCAAGTTGATCATGTAGCATATAAAATTTTGTACTTAGCAAATTTTTCTTTTCTGCTTGAAACTCTTTATATTGATTTGATTCATTACATTTAGAAAATGAGTTATTTGCCTTGCCTGTGTATACATAACAAAGTGAGTATCTCATTAATAAAGGATTAGTTAATTCTTTAGAAAAGATTTTATATTTATTAGTAAAATGTGTGGCCCTACCTTCTTAAAAGTTTATCCTGATAAGAGGAAAGCATTAGCTTGGTTTATTGTTTACCAGGTGATAGATTGTAAGTTTTATTTCCCTGTAGTTTCTGTTTTTAAAGATACAGTTTCTAGGATCTTCAGCTGTAGCTTAGACTGATCTATATAGCTCAGTTTTAGCTGTCTTGCAGATAGATATGTGTTTAATATAACTTTGCTGCTTTGAGACATTTGGAGGGGGGTTAAAAATTTGTTGACTTTTACTATCTGGTTTACTGTGAGGAGTTTTATGAAAATCAAACCGCCTTTATCACTTTCTCCCTTCTCTGGACCCCCCACTCTGTTCCTGCCAACTGCTGGTTTTGCACCCCAGGATGCCTCCCCTAACCTGTCTGTCCCTGCTTTGTTCCACTCTCAAGTTACGGTCTCCACATTTCTGAGGAAAGAGATACTAATAATTTGTGGCTGCCCAAATTGGTTTCCTAGCCTGTGGGGTTTCTCCCCCAAAACTTTTCATCTTATATTGGAATACTGCTGATTTAGGTAATGTTGGGATAGTCTCAGGTAGACAGCAAAGGTAGACGTGAAGTTCTGAGGCTGTATGATATATGTTTAACTTTTTAAATGACTCACAGACTGTTTTCCCCAAAGCAATTGTAACAGCAGTGGATGGGGCTTTTGTTACTCTACATCTTTATCAATAATTGATTGTCATCTTTTAAATTTTAGCCATTCTGCTTTGTGTATGACGATGTCTCATTGTAATTTTAATTTGCCTTTCCCTCTTAATATTTTGTTCTTGTTTATGTGTTTATTGGCCATAATATCTTCTTTTGAGAAGTGTTAGTTTAGAACTTTTGGTCTTTTAAAAATTGGGTTGTCTTACTATTACTGAGTTGTAGGAACTCTATAAATTCTAGATCCAAGTACTTTGTCAAGATATGTGTCTTAAAATATTTTCTCCCAGTCTGACTTGCCTATTCCTTTTTCTAACAGTATTTTCTGATTAGCAGATGTTCTAACTTTCATGAAGTCTGAACTTAAACATTTTTCCCGTTATATTTACTAAGAAACCTATCCCTGTCTACAAAAAAAGTCTTCCTGTGTTTTCCTCTGGAATATTTATAGTGGTGCTTCTGTTGGGAAGATTTTCCCAGTTTTCTTTTTGATTTCGTATATGGTCCATAGATTATTTAGAAGTGGATTTAGTCATGATTTTAATGTTTTGAAATGTATTGAGACTTGCTTTGTACCCGAGCACATGGTCTGCTTGTTGAGTCTTGACCATTGTGTATTCCGTGGTTGCTAAGTGTCAGATACGATGACTGATACTAATTCTAACATCATCTTTGTTCTTACTGAATTTTGTGGGGAGTGGGGAAGGGAGGTATGTGTCTAGTGAATTGTTGAGATATGAGTTAAAAGTTGGCAGTTTTTACTTGGTGAATTTGTCTTTTTCCTGTTAATTATGGCATTTTTTGCTTGTTTATCTTGAGGCCCTCTTTGGTATGTACACCTTATCTAAGGTGGCCTCTCAATAATTTGCCCCTTTTAATATTACTAAATGTCCTTTAAAAAAGTCTTTGGAAATATTCTTTGTCTTGAAATCTACTTTATCTGGTATTTAATATAGCCAGCCACTCTGATACTAAAATATGCCTTCTTAGGATTACTGTTTGCAAGTTAAATTTTTGTCCATCCATTAACTTCCAATCTATTTATCTGTCTTTATGTTTAATGTAAGTAAATCTCTTACAGCATGTAATTGAGTCTTGCTTGCCCTTTTTTAAATTTTCTAATTGGCCTATTTACTTATAAATAACATAATTACTCGTATGGTTGGATTAAGGTCTACCTTTTTTATTTTCTATTTTCCCCATTTTTTAATTTCTCTCTTGTTCTTTTTGAAAGCTTCCTTCTTTTGGGTTAATTGGATATTTCTTAGCATTCCATTTTTTGTTGGTTTTATATCTCTGACCCTTCTCCTAATTTACACAGTCCTCTTGGGATTATGGTGTCTTTAACTTTCTAAATTCTACTTTGTGTTAATATGATCATTTCCTATAAGATTTAAGAATCTTGTAACTTTATAGTTTGATTTACCACCCCTTTTCCTTGGTATTTTATGCTGTATATCATTTATATTACATTTAGATATGCTGTAAATCCACAATACATTTTTGCTTTACATACTTAATGTGTATTTTAAAGAAACTAAAAGGAAGAGATGTTTACTCACATATTCTCCACTTCTTCCAGAAATCTGAATTTCTGTTTGGTGTCATTTCCCTACACCCTGAAGAACCTGTAGAGCAGGTTTTAGTTTTGTTTTATCTAAGTGCCTTTATTATACACCTGTAGTTTACACAGATTTGCTCTGCCAGAGATTTGGAGAGTTTATATGCAGACTTGGGACTCCCCTTCTGTGGCACTTCATCTC
Source organism: Ovis canadensis (assembly GCF_042477335.2). NCBI lineage: Eukaryota > Metazoa > Chordata > Mammalia > Artiodactyla > Bovidae > Ovis > Ovis canadensis. The sequence continues at coordinate 54,299,279 of NC_091264.1, forward strand.
CCCTTATTTTCTAGCTACTGTGGTCACCCTAGTCTGTCCTTTGAATGCCTCAATCAACAGATTTGCAGTTTTCTCTGAATTTCAGCTATGCAGCTGGCACCAACTCAAAGAGGACAAGAAACTCCTCCCTTCTTCTCAGTATCTTCTTCCCTCCAATATCTACTTGCTTTTGGTTGCTTTCTAATGTTTTCAGATGGTTGTTTTTAATATATTGTCAAGCACCTATAATTGTTACTTGTAAGAGCATTGGTTAAATACAAGGTCTTCCACCATTAGCGGAAGTGGAACTCAATTTTTGTCTGTTCTAATATGGGTCATTTGAGACTAGTGGAGATCTTTGCTTACCTTGAAATAAAAACCGAAGCAGTTCACCAAACTCATCAGTACTGATGTTCATCGAATGCTTATGTTACATGCTAAGACCAAAAGTGACTTTGTTTCGTATTTAAACCACAACTCTGATATGTTTTTTTTTTTTTTTCATTTTCACCAGCTAGGAAATTGGTACTGAGGACAGATAGGTTCACAAAGTCACATTTCTGGATGGTGGCACAGCTGGGATTCAAATCTTGTTTAGTTTTTTCTTATTCAAGAGCCTACATTGTTAACACTGCATATGCTACCTCATCCCTGTTTATTCTGAATTTGCATGTAACTGTATCCATTCTAGCTGAAAATACGTTGATACAACAGAATGACACAAAAGATGAAATTTGTCATTATAAAATATGTTGTGTTTTAGGAAGTGGAAGTTCCAGTATTACCGAAGATCTCTCTACCCATCACCAGTTCTTCACTGCCTACCTTCAATTTTAGTTCTTCTGTGATCACAACTTCCTCTCCATCACCCATTAGTCCTTCACAATCATTAACAAATAAGGTAAAAAAAACCATTGTACCACAGAGGTGCTTTTTGTTTTTTCTTTATTTTAAAAAAGCTAATCTGATTAAATCAGTGCTTAATTTTCACTATGGGAATTAACAAGTCAGAAATTTGAGAAAAACGGAAATAGCATTGGCTTTTAAAAAAAAGGTACATCATAATGGGAACATTCTTCAATTCTTGTGAATGTATTAGAGGAAGAGTGTATTGCTGTTTTCAAACAACATTTCCGTTTAAAATACTTTATTTATTTTTGGTTAATAATGAATTTCTGCTTTTTAAAAAAATTTCTCAAGTAGGATTAACATCTTTAGGACTAACATGCTCCTAAAATTTGTATGCTTTTTTTCCTAACTTTTACTTTTTCTGAACATTTTCTTATATATGTTATTTTATTCCCTTAAGTAATTATCTCCCTTCAAGATCATGTATATTCCTCTTCGAAGGGAAGCCAAATCTTAACAACAGTTACATGTTGAGTAGTTTTCAGAAGTTAAAAGTGATTTTTTAAATTTAAAAGGGAAAAAAAATGCTTTTGGCTTCTTTGTAATTTGCTTAAGGTCTATTTCACTGCCAATTTCTTTTTCTAAAAAGCTTTTTGTGTCATTTCTTTAATTTGAAAAACCAGGTACAAGTGACCTCTCCAAACAGCACTGGCAGCCCCTTGTTTAGATTTTCATCTCCAATTGTAAAATCTACTGAGTCAGATGTACTACCTCCGTCATCTGTAAGTAGCAAGCAAAGAGTATTTCATATTGATTGATTCCAAAGGCATACTGTATTTTTAAGCTCTAAGATACCATTGGTGGTAAGAAATGCCATTTTTCTTACCAAAAAAATTCTGGTGTACAGAAAACTTTGAAAATCTATACACAAAATATATGTGTATGTATATATGTATGTATCTTCTCATGTACCATTTGAAAGTTAGGATGGAGATATTTTGGTACCCTTAATTTTCTTTGTATCACCTAAGAAAAAAGGTACTTCTTTGCATACCCATAATACAGTTGTCATACCCAAAAAATGTAACATGATGTTAATAGTAACATCGTGTGCACATTCAGATTTACCCATCAGCCTCAGACTCTCATTTAATTGCTGTTTTGTTTCTCTTGGTACCGGATCCAGTTACAATTAAGACTTAGCAACTAAGTCATATTGCATTTAGTTAGCGTGTCTCTTGGATTGTCTTTAAAGTTGGAAGGTTTTATGTGCCACTGTATATTTGTTTCTTCATAATAAATATTTTGAGTAACAATGGTATATGAGTTGGAGACTTCCCTGGTGGTCAGTGGCTGGGACTCTGCCTGCCAGCTTGTGGCCCCTCCACCCAGTGCAGAGGGCCCAGGTTCGGTCCCTGGTTGGAAAACTGGATCCCGCATACCACAACTGAAACCTGGCATAGCTAAATACATAAATATTAAAAAAAAAAAAAAATAGTACATAAGTTTAATGTTCTAGTTGCCCCATCTCTATTTGGCATGTGTATCATTTTAACATATTCAGTTCAGTCGCTCAGTCGTGTCCGACTCTTTGCGACCCCATAAATTGCAGCACACCAGGCCTCCCTGTCCATCACCAACTCCCGGAGTTCACTCAAACTCACATCCATCGAGTCGGTGATGCCATCCAGCCATCTTATCCTCTGTCATCCCCTTCTCCCCCTCGGAGCATCAGAGTCTTTTCCAGTGAGTCAACTGTTTGCATGAGGTGGCCAAAGTATTGGAGTTTCAGCTTTAGCATCAATCCTTCCAAAGAACACCCAAGGCTGATCTCCTTCAGAATGGACTGGTTGGATCACCTTGCAGTCCAAGGGACTCTCAAGAGCCTTCTCCAACACCACAGTTCAAACGCATCAATTCTTTGGTGCTCAGCTTTCTTCACAGTCCAACTCTCACATCTATACATGACCACAGGAAAAACCAGAGCCTTGACTAGACATGTTACCTTCTGTTTTTTTACTGTGTCCTTGTTTTCTGTTACAACTAGATGTTCCAGATCATTTTGTAATTTCCCTGCCAAATGCCTGAAATCTACTCAATGTCCATGAAGTCTCATTCTTTTTATTAGGAAATGGCATTTAGAAACCCAAAAGTGAGCATCAGGAACACATTATTATTTTATGTAATGCTTTGAATGAAAAAATGCTTTAGAAATTTAAAATGCTCTTGTTAAAGACACACCATTCATTATAAGAAACACTGATTTTAGAGATTTAAAATAGGAAAAACTGTGAATCTTAGAATATGTGAAATCCAGTATACTTTTTGGACTTGAAATAGAGCTTTATATTTGATAGATTGTTTAAAGCTAAATGAACAGTTAAAGGACAACTTCTCTCTCTACAGATTGGATTTACATTTAGTGTGCCTGTGGCAAAAACAACAGAACTTTCTGGCTCTAGTAGTGTTTCAGAACCAATTACAAGTAGTTCAGGTAAGACACTTTTTCTCATAATATTTTACATAAAAATTGGTTAATATTTCAAATTACTTATTTTACCTTTGGTCATTCTTGTAAATGCTTTTATGTGAATATAATTAGCTCCCTAAATGTGAATAAGTTACAGCTTGTGAAGGGGATGGTCACAATAGCAAATTTATCCAGTCTTTGTTTAATCCCAAAAAAGTGACAGTTTATTATAAATGAAATCTCAATACAAGAAATTCAGGGGTGTTCCACATTGTAATTACAGTGGATTCCATCTCAAGAGTTTCTCTTGAGTTCACAAGCATTTTTATGCATAAGGATTGTATTAGCCTCTGCAGACAGTAGTAGTACATAATTTCTCAAAAAAAATGGGCTATTTCTCAAAAAATTATCTATCTGAATAGATAAATAGACCATAGGAATTTGCTGTGGTGGTCATGATGTGTGCTCTCAAGTATTGGGTGCTTGGGAAATGAAGAATCATCTGGGCTGAGCTGCTCAGGTCAAGAATTGAGAGGAACGGCTTCTCCCCCAACAAACAGCAAATACAAGCGAACAAGAGGAGAAGTCTGATGCACTTTGAAAATAGCGACTAATTTGTCATGAGATTGAGAGGCAGCTTTAAGGTCTAAAGATTCTTGAGTGCTACGATAAATAACTGGATTTTAATTTGAATGATAGGAAAACATGGCATGATTTTTATACTATGCAGGGCGCAGTGTGAGATGGTTCCTTGGAGTAACAGCAGTGTGTTGAGGGGGTGTGGGTGGGAGAGGGGTATTATGGACTGAGATATCAGTTATGGCGCTGTTGCCTTATTCAGAAGTGTTGACTATCTGCTGAGTTTGGGAATCTTAAAAAACTAGATCTTCCCTTATAGATAGATTAAAAAAAAAATCAGAATATCAAAGAACCAGGACCCATAAGCTGAGAAGGTCTTTGATTTGTATGGTCTGGAAGACAAGAGTATAGATAGGTTCTGCAAGTAGCACAGAATAAGAATTTTACTGGTATGTTTGCAGTCCTAACTTCTGTTGAATAAAACAGCCCTGTGTACGAGAAAGTAACAAGTATATTTCGGGTGTACTTAACATGTGATTTTTCTTTCTTTAATGTTACTGTGAATTCAAGAAAGAATAAATCCATTCAAATTGCATTTTCATGCCTGGTTATGAGGGAAAGGCATTAAAATGCTTCCATTTTTACTAATGCTTTACTAATGATCCCTGAATGAGTAACAGTTTGTTAAAACTTTTATGTTTCATTACATGTGGGGAAATTACTCAAGAGATTTTAAGACGTGTATTTTAAGTAGTATATATAAAATTGTTCTTACATTGACACCTCTGTTTCTTACCACTTTGGTAATTGAAAAGCTGATTGAAAATGTGGAAGTCATGGTTAATTACTGTATGATAGGAGCTAATTTTCACATTATCATCTTTTTCCGTCTCTTTGAGTACACTTGAAGAAATCCTTAAAATTTACCTTAAATTCTAAAAGCAATTCAGTTTTGACTGTAAAGGAATATAGAATGTGATAATGCATAAAAGCCGATTTTTCTTTGTTTTAACACAGTTGTAAGAAGTAGGTATGGTGTTTTGGTTTTTGCACATTTTTATTATTGAGGTGAAATTGAGATAAGATGTAATCATGGGCTTCTCTAGTGGCTCAGTGGTAAAGAACCCGCCTGCCAAGGCAGCAGACACAGGTTCGATCCTTGAGTTGAGAAGATTCCTGGAGAGGGAAATGGCAACCCACTCCAGTATGCTTGCCTGGGAAACCCCATGGACACAGGAGCCTGGCGGGCTACAGTCCATGGGGTTGCAGAGACAGACATGATTTAGAGACTAAACAATGACAGGAACGAAGTTGATCATTTAAAGGGAAACATTCAGTGGCGTTTACTACATGGACAGCGTTGTGCAGTCACCACCTTAACTAGTACAAAACACGTTTATCACTCCTAAACCTAACCAGTTTGTCTCCATTTCCTGTACCCCTAACTGCTGGCAGCTAGTGATCCATGTTCTATTTCTGTGTATCCACCTGTTCTGGAATCACACAGTGTGACTGTCTGCATCTGGCTTCTCAATGTTTCAAGGTTCATCTGTGTCGTAACGTGTACTGTTAGCATCATTCCTTTGTGGCTGAAAGACGCTGCGCTCTTTTGATACACCATAACTTACCTGTTTGTTTGTTGGTGGACATCTGGGTTATTCCATCTTTTGACTATTGTGAATAGTGTTGCTAATAAAAGTACATGTGCTTGTATTTGTTTCAATACTGGCTTCAGTACTTTAGAGGATGTACCTAGGAATGGAGTTAACAGGTCAGATGGTAGTCCTACATTTAACTTTTTGAGGAATTAAGGAAACTTATTCTCAGCAGCCAGCCTGTTTCACATTCGCACCAGTAGGACTCTCCATGTTCTCACCATGCTTATTCTTTTCCTTTTTTTGATGATAGCCGTCCTAGTGGGTATGAAGCAATGCTTCATTGTGGTTTTGATTTGCATTTATTTCCCTGAGGACTATGTTTAGCTTTCTTTTTTCTTTTTAATGGAGAAAGATTGCAGGACCAAGCAAGGACGATGGATGGCTTGTGCTTTAAAAAACTTGACTTTGTGTTTAGCATCTTCTCATGTGCTTTTGGCCTTTTACATATCTTCTTGAGAGAAATGTCTGTTTAAGTCCTTTGACCATTTTTTAAATTGGTTTCTCGTTGTATTGCTGAGTTATTTGCCTTTTTGTATAGTCTGGCTACTAGATCTTTATCAGATATGTGATTGGCAAGTATTTTTTTCCTGTTCAGTTGATTGTCTTGTTACTTTCTTGCTTATGTCCTTGGATGCGGAGATTGCTAATTTTAGTGGTTTAGTTTTTTTCTTGTGCTTTTGGTGGCCTAAGAATTCATTGTCATGGTCATGAAGATGTACCTCCTACGTTTTCTTTTCAAGAGTTTTATGGTTTTAGTTCTCTTGTTTAGATCATCAATCCATTTTGAATTAATTTTTGCTCATGATGTGAAGTAAGGGTAGATAGGTTTTCTTTAACTGCTTTACCCATTACTACTAAATTGGTGAAAACTTAAAAAAACCTGGTTATTTATACTTTTGAAAATCTCAGGCGTTCTCAGAAATAGAGTAGTAGACTACATCCCCAGATGCACTTCACTGAGCTTCAGCCTTTGCCATTTTGTGACCAGTCTTGTTTTTCCTACCTTCACTACTCCGCTCACACACACAGATGCAACTGCCAGGTAATTTTCAAACGATGCTTCATCTGTAAACAGAAGCACTCCCCCTTAAAAATGTGTTGACAAAATGATCATCATACTCACAGTGTAGAGTATTTTAAGTATAAGGATATTATACTTATTTTAAGTATATGTTCATTTTAACAAGTTTGGGAAACATAAAAAGTAACAGCATTACTCTAGATGTAAACAGGCACAATCTTCTGGACTTTCTAACCTACTCTTTCCCGTAACTATTCTTCTGAGAATGATTTTTGTGGCTGCATAGCATTCCATCATGTCAGTGTTCTGTAATTTATGTAGCTAGACCCTTTTATCACGTATTTATCATTCAGGTTTTCAGCATAATAACTGACAGGTATTTTCAATCATAGGGTGAATTTTTAGAAGTATCTGACTTAATCATTTTTAAAAGCTTTAAACATTTTTAAAAATTCAAAAAACTTTATTTTTGACTGTACTGGGTCTTCTTTGCTGCACACGGACTTTTGTAGTCCGGCAAGCAGGGGCTGCTCTCTGCTTCTTGTCTTGGTGGCTTCTCTCTTGGGGGAGCACAGGCTCTGGAGGGTGCGCAGGCCTCAGTAGGTGTGGTTCGTGGGCTTACTTACCCCAGGGCATGTGGAATCTTCCTGGACCAAGCAATTGAACCCATGTTCCCTGCATTGGCAGGCTGATTCCTAACCACTGGACCACCAGGAAAGTCTGAATGTTGTTTTTACATCAGTTGTTAAAGTTTCTGTATAATCAGGCATATTTCATACAGTGTTTGAGCGTGTCCCAGTTGCCATATCTTCTGTAAGCTTTGTTTTGATTATCTTGATTACTGGTGAACTCATTGACTCTTATCATTATAGTGGATGTATAACTGACTCATTTATAGGTTATATATAGTTTATATATATATTTGTTTACTCTTTTGGAGGAGAGATGTACAGTCCTTCGTTGTTCATTATCTTTGGGTTATGGTAATTTTTTTTCTGTTTTTTAGAAGTTGATTGAAAGATCTTTCTAATGCATGTAACTTGCTTTTTCTTGTCGTAATATCTTTTACAATTACAAAAATTTACAGCTCAAGATACCACTGCAGTGAACAGTACAAGCTATAAGAAGAAGCAAGATGAAGATTGCGAGAGCCCTTTCAGAGCGGCGAAAACCCTGAAAGAAGGAAGTGTCTTAGATGTTCTGAAGAGCCCGGGTGAGATGCCCTTGAGATAGTCAGAAATCTTAATTATAAAATCATGATTTCATCTCAGTATCTTTTGTTACACTTTGTTGTACTTCAGGCTTTTAAAAAATGGTGTCTTGTCTTTTGAATGTAGTGATAGTTCAGGTGTAAATTTTTTAGGCGAAAGACCTTAGAAACTATTCCTTTAGAATTCAAGGACTGCACTAAAATGGAATCTCTAAGAGGCAAGTATAGAAGAAAAAAATGTGAATTGCATGTTGAGATGGGCCAGTAATTAGAAAAAGTAGATAAACTTGATGATATACCTGGACATGTCTCTCTCTGAGAGCATTGAACTGCCTTGTCCTCAGATTACTCCCCAGTTGTGGTGTGTATATAACAAAGCCAAGTGGAAAGAAAACATTGGCTAATTGTAACACTGTGCATGTAGGGGCGGGGGGAGGGTAGTACTGGAAAAGAAATAAGATATGAATGCTGGTGGGTAATATTTGAAGATGATGACTAGAAGTAAGTGCTCAAATAGGAATGGGTTTTCAGTTTGAAAATCAGAGGATAGCATAATTCCAACTGGGATGTATACAATAAGAATATAAAAGGATTTATAAGATAATGTAGTAGCTTTGAAAGAGTTTAGATTTATCCAGTACATGTGTTCATGTATAGGTGAATAGGAGTTTCAGTAATAAGGTTGGCTGCTACAAGATATAGAGAGATTGGGGGTTGGGGAGGTTTGGTGTAGCTCCCATTTCATAGATTAGTATACTGCTTACTGGAGTCTCAGTATAGATGATTTTATGCTATAGGCAGAGCTCCAGAACCCTGTGCTGGGATGAACCAAGTGGTAGCATCAAGTGCATATATTATAGTCTATCATCATAGAAGTTTCACTCTGCCTGGATCCATAATGCCCACTCCCTCTTTTAAACTGTTTCAGAAAGCAAAAATTTGGAGTAGTTATATGTTCTCTTGAGGGAAATTTTAAAAATCCAAAAAGAAAAAACTGTAACACCTTGAAGTGGTTGCTGTTAGAATTTTGCCAACTTCCGTGACTCAGGTTAATCATTAACAAAACAGTACATTGTTGTCTGTTGGGAGTAACTGAAGCATTTGGAATTGCTTTGTCTTTCAGGGAAAAATAGCTCTAGGTTGGATTATTTCTTGGTGCCACTAAAAGCCTCTAACAACCTTCTATATCATCTTTTCCTCTGTTTTTCTTTCCTTTGATGCTACCGTCTAGAGGGTTTTTTGGTGAATGTAGAATAAATGTTAATTGGTCCAAAGTAAAAGGATTGAAAGGTGGTTTCTCCAAATAAAGTATAGCTTGAGTGAATCAATTAAATGATACCACAAAACCTTTCCTCATTATTTCATGATTGTACCTGTATACCTTCAGTTCAGTTCAGTCGCTCAGTCATGTCTGACTCTTTGCAACCCCATGGACTGTAGCCTGCTGGGCTCCTCTGTCCATGGGATTCTCCAGGCAAGAATACTGGAATGATTAGCCATTCCCTTCCTGGATCTTCCTGACCCAGGAATCGAACCAGGGTTTCCTGCATTGGCAGGCGGATTCTTTACCGTCAAAGCCACCTGGGAAGCCCCCCAAGTCATAAATTAGGTGTTGACTGAACTATAGTAAACTAAAATTCCTAGAGGAGGATGATACACTATAAACAAAACACCTTCTGTAGACTTTTAACTGGGTTGTCGGTTATTAACTATGTAATTAGTACTAGAAATACAGCTTAGGTGAAAACTCGCAAGTAGTTCTTGGATTGTAATAATTCTGTAATTAAGGTAAAAAATGTTTTCTCCCAGGAATAATATTACTAACAGCTATAAGCATATCACATTATTGGGTTGGCTGAAAAGTTTGTTTTGGGTTTTTCTGTAAGATCTTAACGGAAAAAACCCAAATGAACTTTTTGTCCAGCCCAATATTAATTAATGTTATTAATATTTATTAACAGTAAACAGGGAGACATTCTAATCAAAACATTAACTAATTTTTCCCCTCCCACCCACCTCTTCCCCCCGGTTGTAGGTTTTGCATCACCGAAGGCAGATTCTCTTGCTGCTCAACCTGCCACCACAAGCCCGGTAGTTCACACAAGACCAGCAATAAGCAGCTTTTCTTCTAGTGGAACTGGGTTTGGGGAAGGTTTAAAAGCTGGGTCGTCGTGGCAGTGTGATACTTGTCTACTCCAGAACAAAGTCACAGACAACAAATGCGTAGCCTGCCAAGCAACAAAATTGCTACCAAAAGATTCTGCTAAACAGACTGCAACCGGGACACCAAGTAAAAGCGGCAGACTGACTGTTTCCACACCAGGGACGACAGGCTTCGGAGACAAATTTAAACCAGCAGTAGGAACCTGGGACTGTGATACCTGTTTAGTGCAGAATAAACCTGAAGCGATGAAATGTGTAGCTTGTGAAACACCGAAACCGGGAACTGGTGTTAAGCGAGTCCTTCCGTTGCCAGTGGCTTCAGAAAGCGCTGGAACTGCGGCTGCTTCCTCCTCCAGCTGCACTGTGACCACTGGTGCCTTAGGATTTGCAGACAAATTCAAAAGGCCCGTGGGATCTTGGGAGTGTCCAGTGTGCTGTGTTTCTAATAATGCAGAAGACAATAAGTGTGTGTCCTGTATGTCTGAGAAACCAGGTACGTTTATGGCTGTTTGGAATAATTTTGTTCATTACTTTAATAGAACATTTTAATTCTATTCTCTGTAAAACAGCGAAGAACAAACCTCAGTATTTTAGATGTTTCAGGACAAGCATTTCCTCCTGTGTCATAATTTTCCAAACTGTCCTGAGATGAAAATGACTTGCCTGGAACTGACACTGCATGTTCTCTTAACCTAGGTTGTGTGTTAATCAGTCCAGCATTTGCTTTGACCTCTTCTTTGTGTGCACTTTTATTAGAAACTTCTGGCTCTTCGTGATCATTTTCAAAGTTGGGTGATACAGATGCAAAGGTCTTAGAACGGAGCACTCTTTCTCAGACCTTTACACAGAATAAAATACTACTCTGTCTCTTTTTCTCAAAGAGGAAGTGAGGGTGGCTAGCGGTCATTTCCACAGCTAGTTTCATTAAGGAGTAGACAGCATTACGTTATCAGAAGAGTGTGGCTGAGCACTAATGATGATACCTATACCTGTATGTGCTATCTGCCAGAGACCCTGCAATGATCATAAATTATTAAATCGTTAATGAAAAAGTACTATTGGGCAGACAGAAAAATGGAGCTAGAGTTGAATTTTTCCTGTTTCTCTGTTCAATTTTGAAAGAGTTACTGAAGATTTACACTGATCTTTAATTCATTTGGAATTAATTCATTTGACTCTTTGATGTTTTTGTAATGCTATTATATAATTCTTTGGTACAGATACATGGTAACATAGATACTAAATAAAACATGTTATAAGTGTCCTGGGAATTATACTTCCTATTCTTATTGCATTATTGATGGATGCGTGGTTTTGTGTCTACAGTGAAAAGCTCTTCATAGCCTAGAACCCTATCCTAACACAAGGGGTGTGCTGTATTTCTTGATTCCTGCTAGACATCTCTACAGGAGTAAGATTTCAGAGTCTTTATTCTGAAATATCTTTCTCTTCCCATCTGTCATCCTCATTGTCCCTTTAACAAAAAAAGCTGTTGATGGATGTCTGAGAGCAAAATTAATTGAGTTGATGGGTCAAACTTGTACTTTTGTTCAATCATCTGGTGGCTTTTTGGAGGATGGATTTGAAGGCAACGAAATTTGGAGACCAGAGCACAGATTAGGAAGTTGATCAATAATATAGATAGAGATAGTGGTGATATATACTAATGAAATCAAATGGAGGGGGATAGAATAATGTATTGAGTTGAAGATACATTAAGTTCAAGCTGCTGAAGTTGACAGATATGTGTGAGAAGACTTTTTAAGATATAAAACTGATTATAGACACTCTGGACTGGAGACACAGATTTGGGAATCATTCACTCATAATTTTCAAATAAATGATGAGAGAAGAGGTGATGTAAGGTGAGTGAGTGGAGCAAACAGAGAGGATAGCCTAAAACTGAATTCTGCTTAGCTTAAGAGAGTAGCAAGAATAGAACTTTGAAACAGTTAATTGAGAGGAAAGACAAGAACCAAACAAGAACCATGTAATACTGGTTGCTTCTTACGAGGATGGGTTTCAAGGGAACCAAACCAGAAGTCTCAATAAGGCTGTCCACTAGAAGAGCAGCAGAAGGGTCCGAGGAAGGAATGAAACAGATTGCAGAGATACATCAGGGAGGAGTTGTCTTCTCCCCAGGCCAGCCAGGTGCGTAGTGGAACGCCCATCAAAGAAGTAGTACAGCACTGACGCCCGGAAGTATGGGTCTTGGGTGCTAATGGGAAAGATTTTGTTGGTGATTAAAATCATCAGGGTAGATGAGACCTTGTGAGAGGGCAGTGGACCAAAGACGGTAGGATTTTATTGGCAAAGTGGAAGAGAACATAACGATAAAAACCACAGAGCAGGTAACTGGGAGAAGTGACAACAGCCGGAGGACATTGAGAGAAGTGGGGCTTCCAGAGCGAATGGCTTTACTTGCAACCCTGCATTTCTTCACGCAGCTGCGCCTTACTGAGCCGTCCCTCCTATGCTGCTGCCTCTCCTCACGAAATTGCTACGTCTGCTTAAAAGTGTAAATAGGACCTCTGTGAATCCTCCTGTCTCGTAGTAGTGTCTTCTCTGTGCGCTTATTTAGATCGTTTGTCATTCCATCTTGGCGATGGTGGTACTATGCATTTATGTTTGTTTTACTTTCCCCTTTTTAGACCAGAAGCACCTTTAGAATCGACACTTTACTCATCTTAATATTCCCAGAACCTAAGAACATTACAGTGCTTAATCAATGTCTGTTAAATGGCTGCGTTTTAACAGAAATGCCTTGAACATAGTAGGTCACGTCTACTTGAGTTGCAACACTTCTGTGCAGAAATGGTCATTTCAGAGTCAGAGATCTGTGCTTTGGAATCTTGAAATTAATATGGCCATGACTGTGTATTTTATGTGTTAGGCTCTTCCCTACGATTTATAACTTATATTTTATAATCTGTGATGCTTAACAAAATTTGACAAACATTATTAAGGAAAATTTAGTCTTTTATGCCCTGATCTGTGAGCATCAGTTTAAAAAAAAAAACAAAACATGGCTATTCAACCTTGGGGTTAAGAGGACACTCAACAGTGAGCAAGGTGAGTGTGAGTTGCTCATTTATAAGACTAAAAGAAATCTGAGATGTCTGGACCGTTTTTAACAACGTGATGTTTATATTTCTGGCATTTTCTCTGTCTTAATAGGAAACACTGATAAAAATTGTTCATTTGGACTTATGTGGTGTCATGGAGCTCGTGACATAATGTAAATTAGAATTATTGTATTTTTGCTTTGTTTTTTAGGAAGTTCAGTACCTGTTTCAAGCAGCAGCACGGCCCCCCCAGTCACCCTGTCATCTGGAGGCTGCCTAGGATTGGACAAGTTCAAGAAACCTGAGGGAAGCTGGAACTGTGAAGTGTGTCTAGTGAAGAATAAAGCAGACTCTAGCATATGTATAGCATGTGAAGCTGTAAAGGCACACACAAAGCCCGAGTTTACAGGTGAGGTGTTGGTAAAGTGCCTCCTTATAAAGTAAAATGTTTGCACACAGCTTTGTTTTTAAAACCATTCTTTCTTAAAAATTCTTGTAAAATGAGGTGTTGTCCTGGACTTTCAGCTCATAATCTACCTCTGAATTACCGTGTAGTTGAGTTATTTGGTGGTCAGGAGTGAGGATATACATTTGGTATTTTACTAGTTTTCCTTTGAGAAGGAAAATGCTTGTTGCAGCCCACTGAAGTAATGACATGACTAAGGGTTACAGCTGGTTTGAAGAACACTGCACTTGGATTTTAGGAGGTCGCTAGAACTCATTCTGTAACTGTTGCCTCATGGTCTCTTTCCCATTTTCCCCACTGGTAGTAATCACCATACCTTAAACCTTCTTTCTGAGGCAGAAGTGCCTTTGAACTCCTTTGAGGCAGAGGTGAAGATTAGTTAATATTGTCTTTGACCCCTTTATTTTTTCGCTTTCTGTCTGATGTCACATAAGGCATTTTCAAGCCCATGTGGATAGTAGCCATTTGCTCTTGAGATGCTGATGTAATTTTTCAAGTACGTTTCTTAGGGAAAGAAAGTTGGGTGGGTAACCATTAAAGGAAAGGAAATCTGAAGACAAATGCTTTTTACAAGTGCTTGGCTGTCACTTGTTAAGTTACATGTTGGTAAGTGGGAACAGGGCTTAAGTATCTTGGTACCGTTCATTGATCTCTGTGGAGCCAATCAGTCAGGTGCCTAATTTCTAGTTTATTCTGCTACAGAAAAGCATTCTGAAACCAAGACTTTGATCTTGTCATTATAGTATTTGTATTTTTTAAAATACTGCTTCCACTCATACAGTTCTGGTTCTTTCATGCTAAATACTTGAATTCTTAAGTAAATAACACATTTACTCACAAGATTTAAGAAGCAAGTTAACGACAGGACTCACAGTGAAAGGTCTGTCTCTTGTCCTCATTGGCTCATTTGCCGTCCTTCCTGCCCTGTGGTCATCTGTGGTTAGTTTATTGTATCTCTTTCAACGTTTCTTTATGCACATCACAAGCAAATGTACTTCTCTTCTCTGTATTTTTACTTCTCTCTGCCTTGTTGGGAAAGGTTGTAGGCACCATCACCTTTCTGCACCCTTGTCATTACCACAGATGCGCTCGGACGTGTCTTAGTTCTTCATTTCAGCTGCCTGGGTGGCGTATGGCATTTTACATACTGTGAGTTGATCATTCAAATAGACTCAGCTATAGACTTGCTGGGTTGTTGACAAGTTGCCTCCCACCAACTTTGTGTTGATTTATGCATCCACATGCCATATCAAGACTGTCCGTTACTCCTAGTCTCATCACCAGCACTGATTTATCAAACTTGTCTGACCTCTGTCAGTCTGATGGATGAAATGTGCCTGTGAGGCTCGAGATGATGGATGAGATGTGCCTGTGAGGCTTGAGATGTACTTAAAAGGAGGGCCAGCTTGGTTCATGTTCACTGTCATTGTTAAACTAACGCTCTTTGAAGTAGGCCTGGTCTAAGCTGGTCCTGTCTCCTCCTGCTTGTCAAGGTTGACATTTTGTTTGACTGAATGGTATTTAGTGATACTAATCCAGTGTCTGTGTGGTGTCTTTATGTTTTTGAAGGCTTCGGCACATCTTCCTCATCTTCGAACGCAGCAACCTCATCCTTCAAGTTTGGCATTCCATCACCCTCTTCTGGGCCCTCTCAGACATTAGCCAACACTGGGAACTTTAAATTTGGAGATCAAGGAGGCTTCAAAATTGGCGTGTCATCAGATTCGGGATCTGCAAACCCCTTGAGTGAAGGCTTCAAATTTTCTAAACCCATAGGAGATTTTAAATTTGGAGTTTCATCTGATTCTAAACCTGAAGAAGTCAAAAAAGACAGTAAAAATGACAATAACTTTAAGTTTGGACTTTCTTCTGGTTTAAGCAATCCAGCTCCTTTAGCTCCATTTCAGTTCGGGGTGTCTAGTCTCGGGCAGCAAGAAAAGAAAGAAGAACTGCCTAAATCTTCATCGACAGGCTTTAGCTTTGGTTCAGGTGTCATTAACCCTACCCCCACTGCTGCTGCTGCTGACACCGCGGTGACCTCTGAGAGCAAGAGTGGCTTCAGTTTTGGAACCACAGACACCAAGAGTGTGTCTGTGGCTCCTTTCACGTGTCAGACTTCAGAAGCAAAAAAGGAAGAAACACCTGCTACCAAAGGAGGGTTTGCTTTTGGCAGCGTGGACCCTGCCCCTCTGCCATCAGCCTCATTATTTGTTTTGGGAAGGACAGAAGAGAAACAGCAAGAGCCTGTCACTTCTACATCTCTCGTGTTTGGGAAGAAAGCTGACAATGAAGAGCCGAAGTGCCCACCGGTGTTTTCCTTTGGGAATTCAGAGCAAACCAAAGATGAGGGCTCTTCCAAGTCAACCTTCAGTTTCAGCATGGTGAAACCATCTGAAAAGGAATCTGAGCAGCCAGCAAAGCCCGCTTTTGCTTTTGGCGCTCAAACCAGTACTGCAGCTGGTAAGCATTAAACCTTTTTTTTTTTTTTTTCACAAGGTGTCGACAAATGCAGCGAGTCAAGGGGTGGTTTACACTGGACATAGTTGAGAGAGTCCCAGTCACAGAACTCTGGGAAGGAGTAGAGGACTTTCCGTTTTAGCTGCTCTGTACCACCCCCGCCAACCCCTCCTCCACCCTCCGTGATTCTGACGAAGTTATCTGCATGTCTGATTTTGAGAGATGTAGCTCTGATGGAAAGCCCACAATATTTGCATATTTGTCTGTGACTTTTTCCCTTCTGTTTGAGCTTTTAAAATCAGAATTGACACACACTATTCAGGAAGATAAGCATTTTTTTCCTTAAGCTCAGGAAATAACTTTCTAATAAAATCTTTATGTACAGGCCTTCATATACAAATAGCAATAGCCAGTCTTCAGCTGGCATTCAAGGAACATAGGCAACAAATACAATAAATCTCTGACAAACAGAGGTGGATATGAAAACTAAAATTGCAAAGAAAAAAATGAAATAGCATTTTTAAAAGTAAGAAAACCAAAAACATAGTTGGTGAAATAAAATCACTGCGTGGACTGAGTAGCAGGAAGGAAAAAAAAAAACACAACAGCTGATAATCGGATTAGTGAACTAGAATTTCCCAGAACCCAATGTAAAAGAACAGATCTAAGCCATATCCACAAGTTCCATTGGAATAGGAGTGCGTAGAAGATGAGGACAGTATGAAGGAAATACCAAAGAAGCAACAGGAGGAAACTCCCCACATGTAAAGAAAGACACTGGTCTTAGAAACGACGTGTTCACTGCGAAGGACCAGTGAAATTTTAGGACACCAGGGCCAAAATCCTGAATGCTTTCAGAGAAAAGAGTTTGCCACAAGTAGATTATCAGATTAGCATCAGACTTCTCATTTGTAACATGGAATGCCAAAAACAGTAGAGCAGTGACCTCAAAATGAAAAAATGGTCTTGAGTTGAGAATTCTGTTAACCAGTCAAATACTTTCAGACTGTAAGAGCAACATACAGATGTTTTTCAGACAAGCAAAGAATCAAAAGTTGAATACCTATGAACACTTTTGAATAATAAATTGGAAACACAAGAAAATGAAAAATTAACCTGAAAATATTTGTATGGAATTCAGCACCTAGGTATGAGCAGTTTTTATCTATAAAATTTTACTTAAAAAACACCCTTCAAAGAAAGCAAAAACTAAATTATCCATTATTACTTAGAAGGAATAAAAATGAGATAGGGTCTAATCAAATTTAATCCTAGTATCACTATACTATTTCCATTGAAACATGCATTTTCAACATCCTATTAAGCAACTTGAAAGTGACCTGTTACATTTACTGTCAGTTATATTGGTGCCCATACTGCAGTGTGACCAGCCCTGTCTAGTAGATAGTGTTGGAATTGAGAGATTATTGGAACAAGTTTTTTAAAAAAGTCGTCTACTAAAGGTAGCTGGATTCAGGGTCACCATATAAAGAATCAATAGCTTTCCTCCAAATCAAAAGTGAATAGTTTGGTAGCATATCCCATTTATATTTTCTAACAGTTCCAATTTGTGTTTTATAATGTCAGCAGAACCTGCAACATCATAAATAAGAGAACATAAATGAGGTATTTTATACTTGTTCCTGAGTGAATATCCTTTCCTCTCTACCTCAGCCCCAATAGAATTTCAGTTCTTAGAGGAATTTTTGTGAACTTAACATGTGAAAATAATTCTAAAAATTCATATGGAAGGGAAAACTTGAATTGTGGAGAGAAAGGCTGGCATACCATCAGGTTTGCCCTACTAATATCCAGCGATGCTATAAGGCTGCAGTATTTGAAACAGTCCAGCAACGGTAGCTGTAGAGGTTTGGCAGTTTAGTATGTTGTAGAGTTACAACTTAGTGAGCAGGCTAGGGTGCACTAGTCTGGACAGCAAATTCAGATAGTGGTGTCCAGTGAGATTTGGATTTAAGGAGTATTTAAAAATATATGCATACTTTGCAAATACACATAAATATTACGTGCATATATATATATATGAATAGTTTTATGTGTTTGACTATATCAAAATTTAACAAATTTCCATTCGATGAACTAATTTATATTAAAATCTTAATGATTCTCGGAGAAGGCAATGGCACCCTGCTCCAGTACTCTTGGCTGGAAAATCCCATGGACGCAGGAGCCTGGTGGGCTGCAGTCCATGGGTTCACTAAGAGTCTGAGATGACTGAGCGACTTCACTGTCACGCATTGGAGAAGGAAATGGCAACCCGCTCCAGTGTTCTTGCCTGGAGAATCCCAGGGACGGGGGAGCCTGATGGGCTGCCACCTGTGGGGTCGCACAGAGTCGGACACGACTGAAGCGACTTAGCAGCAGCAGCAGCAGAAGCAGTAATGATTCTATTTGCTAATGGATGCTAAGATTTTGGGGTAGGAAAAAAATGCCTTCTGTTATTACTTGTTCTTAAAGAATTTTGTTTCTTAATTTCCATCTTACAGATCAAGGTGCGGCCAAGCCAGTTTTTAGTTTCTTGAACAGCAGTTCCTCTAATTCAAGTGCACCAGCCACTTCAGCTGGTGGTGGCATATTTGGCAGTTCCACCTCGTCCTCCAGCGCGCCTGTGGCTGCCTTTGTGTTTGGACAGGCCAGCAATCCCGTGAGCAGCTCTGCCTTTGGAAATGCTGCCGAATCTAGTACATCTCAGTCTTTGCTGTTTTCTCAAGAGAGCAAACCAGCAACCACATCAAGCACGGGTACAGCTGTCGCCCCATTTGTTTTTGGCACAGGAGCCAGCAGTAATAATACTGCAAGCTCTGGCTTCAACTTTGGAGCTACAACCACATCTAGCTCTGCAGGTACGTTTAAAGACAAAAACATGTTGTAGTTGAATTGGCTTTCATTATAAGTAGATGATCTCTTAGCGTATAATATCACAAGAAGGCATGGCTGCATTTAGGTCGTCTCTAGCTGGGATGTTGTAATTACTCAGTGTGGAATGAAGTACATTTTGAGTTTAATATAATTCCGGACCACAGCCTTGTCTAACTCAGTGAAACTAAGCCATGCCTTGGTGGCCACCCAGGACGGGTGGGTCATGATGAAGAGGTCTGACAGAATGTGGTCCACTGGAGAAGGGAATGGCAAAACACTTCAATATTCTTGCCTTGAGAACCCCATGAACAGTATGAAAAGGCAAAATGATAGGATACTGAAAGGGGAACTCCCCGGGTTGGTAGGTGCCCAAATATGCTACTGGAGATCAGTGGAGAAATAACTCCAGAAAGAATGAAGGGATGGAGCCAAAGCAAAAACAACACCCAGTTGTGGATGTGACTGGTGACAGAAGCAATATCTGATGCTGTAAAGAGCAATATTGCATAGGAACCTGGAATGTCAGGTTCGTGAATCAAGGCAAATTGGAAGTGGTCACACAGGAGATGGCAAGAGTGAATGTCAACATTCTAGGAATCAGCAAACTAAAATGGACTGGAATGGGTGAATTTAACTCAGATGACCATTATATCTACTACTGTGGGCAGGAATCCCTTAGAAGAAATGGAGTAGCCATCATGGTCAACCAAAGAGTCTGAAATGCAGTACTTGGATGCAGTCTCAAAAACAACAGAATGATCTTTGTTCCTTTCCTAGGCAAACCATTCAATATAATGGTGATCCAAGCCTATGCTCCAAGCATTAATGCTGAAGAAGCTGAAGTTGAACGGTTCTATGAAAATCTACAAGACCTTTTAGAACTAACACCCCAAAAAGATGTCCTTTTCATTCTAGGGGACTGGAATGCAAAAGTAGGAAGTCAAGAAACACTGGAATAACAGGCAAATTTGGCCTTGGAGTACAGAATGAAGCAGGGCAAAGACTAAGAGTTTTGCCAAGAAAATGCACTGGTCATAGCAAACACCCTCTTCCAACAACACAAGAGAAGACTCTGCACATGGACATCACCAGATGGTCAACACTGAAATCAGATTGATTATTTTCTCTGCAGCCAGAGATGGAGAAGCTCCATACAGTCAGCAAAAACAAGGCTGGGAGTGACTGGCTCAGATCATGAACTCCTTATTACCAAATTCAGACTTAAATTGAAGAAAATGGGGAAAACCACTAGACCATTCAGGTATGACCTAAATCAAATCCCCTATGAGTATACAGTGGAAGTGAGAAATAGATATAAGGGACTAGATCTGATAGAGTACCTGATGAACTATGGACGGAGGTTTGTGACATTGTACAGGAGACAGGGATCAAGACCATCCCCATGAAAAAGAGGGGCTTCCCTGGTGGCTCAGAGGTTAAAGCGTCTGCCTGCAATGTGGGAGACCTGGGTTCAATTCCTGGGTCGGGAAGATCCCTGCAGAAGGAAATGGCAACCCACTCCAGTATTCTTGCCTGGAAAATCCCATGGACGGAGGAGCCTGGTGGGCTACAGTCCATGGGGTCACAAAGAGTCGGACACAACTGAGCGACTTCACTTCACTTCATGGAAAAGAAATGCGAAAAAGCAAATGCCTGTCTGAGGAGGTCTTAAAAATAGCTGTGAAAAGAAGAGAAGCAAAAAGCAAAGGAGAAAAGAAAAGATATAAGTATCTGAATGCAGAGTTCCAAAGAAGACCAAGGAGACATAAGAAAGCCTTCCTCAGCGATCAATGTAAAGAAATGGAGGAAAATGACAGAATGGGAAAGACTAGAGATCTCTTCAAGAAAATTAGAGATACCAAGGGAACATTCCATGCAAAGATCCCCTGCAGAAGGAAATGGCAACCCACTCCAGTATTCTTGCCTGGATAAAGGACAAGAATGTGCTCAATAAAGGACAGAAATGGTATGGACTTAACAGAAGCAGAAGATATTAAGAAGAGGTGGCAAGAATACACAGGAGAACTACAAAAAAGAGCTTCACAACCCAGTGATCATGATGGTGTGATCACTCACCTAGAGCCACACATCTGTAATGTGAAGTCAAGTGGGCCTTAGAAAGCATCACTACAAACAAAGCTAGAGGAGGTGATGGAATTCCAGTTGAGCTATTTCAAATCCTGAAAGATGATGCTATGAAAGTGCTGCACTCAATATGCCAGCAAATTTGGAAAACTCAGCAGTGGCCACAGGACTGGAAAAGGTCAGTTGTCATTCCAATTCCAAAGAAAGACAATGCCAAAGAATGCTCAAACTACTGCACAGTTGCACTCATCTCACACGCTAGTAAAGTAATGCTCAAAATTCTCCAAGCCAGCCTTCAGCAATACGTGAACCATGAACTTCCAGATGTTCAAGTTGGTTTTAGAAAAGGCAGAGGAACCAGAGATCAAATTGCCAACATCCACTGGATCATCAAAAAAACAAGAGTTCCAGAAAACATCTATTTCTGCTTTATTGACGATGCCAAAGCCTTTGATTTTGTGGATCACAATAAACTGAGGAAAATCCTGAAAGAGATGGAAACACCAGACCACCTGACCTCCCTATTGAGAAACCTGTATGCAGGTCAGGAAGCAACAGTTAGAACTGGACATGGAGCAACAGACTGGTTCCATATAGGAAAAGGAGTACATCAAGGCTGTATATTGTCACCCTGCTTATTTAACTTACATGCAGAGTACATCATGAGAAACACTGGGCTGGAAGAAGCACAAGCTGGAATCAAGATTGCCGGGAGAAATATCAATAACCTCAGATATACAGATGACACCACCCTTATGGCAGAAAGAGAAGAGGAACTAAAAAGCCTCTTGCTGAAAGTGAAAGAGGAGAGTGAAAAAGGTGGCTTAAAGCTCATCATTCAGAAAATGAAGTCATGGCATCTGGTCCCATCACTTCATGGGAAATAGATGGGGAAACAGTGAAAACAGTGTCAGATTTTATTTTGGGGGGCTCCAAAATCACTGCAGATGGTGATTGCAGCCATGAAATTAAAAGACGCTTACTCCTTGGAAGGAAAGTTATGACCAAACTAGATAGCATATTCAAAAGCAGAGAGATTACTTTGCCAACAAAGGTCTGTCTAGTCAAGGCTATGGGTTTTCCAGTGTTCATGTATGGATGTGAGAGTTGGCCTGTGACGAAAGCTGAGTACCGAAGAATTGATGCTTTTGAACTGTGGCGCTGGAGAAGACTTGAGAGTCCCTTGTACTGCAAGAAGGTCCAACCAGTCCATCCTAAAGGAGATCAGTCCTGGGTGTTCGCTGGAAGGACTGATTTTGAAGCTGAAATTCCAATACTTTGGCCATCTCATGCGAAGAGTTAACTCATTGGAAAAGACCCTGATGCTGGGAGGGATTGGGGGCAGGAGGAGAAGGGGATGACAGAGGATGAGATGGCTGGATGGCATCACTGACTCGATGTTCATGAGTTTGCGTGAACTCCAGGAGTTGGTGATGGACAGGGAGGCCTGGTGTGCTGCAGTTCATGGGGTCACAAAGAATTGGACACGACTGAGCAACTGAACTGAAAGGAACTCTTGGAAGCAATTTTCTCATCTCATTAAGAGTGTCTTTAGTTTGTTCAAGTGTTTTTTAGTGTAAATAACCAGACACTGAAGATTATTTTATTAGACGTTAGTCCTCTTTATGCAGTGGATACATGATCACATAATAGTCAGTATCTGCACTATGTTGCCTTTCCGATAGGAGATCAGTTGTCTTCTTAGATATTTAAAGACCTGAACATTTTTGGCTGCAAGATAGGAATCTTGTTAATTGCAGTTTTTATGGATTCTGTATGATTTTACTAAATAATGGTAGCAAGCATTGTATTTTCTTCATCAGTTATTCAAAACTTGTCCTGATAAGGTCTGTTCAGCAAGGTAAGAGTCTGCAAACAATCTTGATATGTGCATTTCAGTTTACAGACAATTGAGGATTATCCTCTATTTAACCATCCGTGGTGATTTAAGTGTGTCTCTGGGTCTCTAGGATCCTCCTTTGTGTTTGGCACTGGAGCTTCAGCACCATCTGCCAGTCCAGCGTTTGGTGCTAACCAGACCCCAACATTTGGACAAAGTCAAGGTGCCAGCCAGCCTAACCCCCCAGGTTTTGGATCTATACCATCTTCAGGGGCATTATTTTCTGCTGGTTCTCAGCCTGCACCACCTACTTTTGGGACAGTGTCAAGCAGTGGACAGCCTCCTGTGTTTGGGCAGCAGCCTAGTCAGTCTGCATTTGGCTCTGGAACAGCTCCTAATTCCAGTAAGTATGCAGTAATGGTGTAGTTTGTATCCCTACTTGAGTTTTGTATGTCTTCAGTACAGTTTTTTTTCTTTGAGTTTTGAAACCATGCACATCTCTTTTCTTCGATCTCTTGTACTTGGCAGAATAGACACGTGTATGTTTAGATTTACCTATAAACAGCATTACCAACTCTCTTCCCAACACAGTTAAGCACTCTGTTTTGTTTTGTTTTTTAACAAGGCAGGTGCAGGTTTTAAATAAATGATTGGTTTATTACATATGTATGTATTTATGTATGTTTGGCTGTGCTGCATCTTCGGTGCTGCGCTCAGGCTTTCTCTAGTTGCAGTGATCAGAGGCTCCTCTGCAGGGCTCGGCCTCCTCACTGCAGTCGCTTCTCGCGCTGTGGAGCACAGGCTCTGGAGTGCGGGCTTAGTTGCTCCATGGCGCATGGTATCTTCCCGGACCGGGGATCGTGTCCCCTGCATTGGCAGGTGGATTCTTAACCACTGGACCATCCGTATCCTGTTGATGAAAGTTTGAGTTGTTCTTAGCTGTCAGAACATGCAGCTCTGCGTGCATCTTAGTACATCACAAGATTATACGCACTCTTTCTGATGGATTGTGCCAGTTCACATCGTTCCAGCATTAAATGAAGATCCTCATATTTGGATGCTACTTGATTTCATTTTTTGTGAATTCT
Organism: Ovis canadensis; assembly: GCF_042477335.2. Lineage (NCBI taxonomy): Eukaryota > Metazoa > Chordata > Mammalia > Artiodactyla > Bovidae > Ovis > Ovis canadensis. The sequence goes on from NC_091264.1 coordinate 54,323,086, forward strand.
TTCTGTAATTTTTTGGGGCCCTAATACTAATTGGTTGTTTTGCTCTGCTTATTGATTTGTAGAAATTCTTTATGTATTTTGAATGTTAGTATTTTGTTAGCTAGTACATGTAGCAAAATTTCTTCTGTTCTGTGACACATGATAATCATTTTAATCAGAATTTAATGATTCCCAACCCCTCAATACAAAATTGAAGACTTTAGCTCTCTTTCACACAGCTAGGAATGCCTTCAGTTCTAATAGAGTGATACTGTGTGGTTAGATCACTATGTTAAATATGCAAACATTGTATGATATACTGTGATTTTTCTTTCCTAGACAACATTTTGTTTTTCCTAGCCTTAGTGATTTCTTCTCATGGTTAATATTTGCTTCTCCCATTTGTATATAACTACTTTGTTTTTTCAGGTACTTTGGCTATTTCTCAGTATCTGAAATTTTACCACATAATTTTTTTAAGTTTTTTTATTGGCTTTTATTTTTGCTTTGTATTGATCTCGTTGATGACCAGTATTATTTAACTGTACGACATAGTGATCCACAATTTTTAAAGGTTATACTCCATTTATAGTTACTGTAAAATATTGGCCACGTTCCCCATGTTGTGTAGTATATCCTTGTAGCTTACATTATACAGAATAGTTTGTACCCCTTAACTTCTCCCCTGTCTTGCGTCTTCCCCCTTTCTGCTCACCGCTAACAACCAGAAGTTCTTCCTGTGCGTCTATGAGTGTGTTGCCTTTTTGTTATATTCAATAGCTTGTTACATTGTTTGGATTCCTCAGATAAATGATTTCATACAATATTTGTCTTTCTCTAACTTAGTTCACTTTGCATACTCCTTTCAAGCCTCTGCGTGTTGTTTTAAGTAGCAGAATTTCATTCTTTTTGTGTGTATGCTGGGATAACTACCAGGCCACGCAAAAGCACACACACTGCTGCCGCTGCTAAGTCGCATCAGTCATGTCAGACTCTGTGCGACCCCATAGACGGCAGCCCGCCAGGCTCCTCCGTCCCTGGGATTCTCCAGGCAAGAGCACTGGAGCGGGTTGCCACGTCCTTCTCCAAAGCATACACACTGCATCTTCTTTATTCATTCATTTGTTGATGGACACTTGAGTTGTTTCCTTAATCTTGCTATAAACATTGATTGGGATGCGTGTATTGTTTGGGATTAATATTTTGGGTTTTTTTTTTTTTTTCAGATACGTACTTAGGAGTGAAATTGCTGGGTCATATGCTAGCTCTATTTTTAGTTTTTTGAGAAACTGCCGTACTGTTTTGCAATAATTAGTGGCTGCACCAATGTACATTCCCACTGACAGTGTATGAGGGTTCTCTCTTCTCTGCATCTATGCCAACTTTTGTTATTTGTGTTCTTTTCGATGATAGCTGTTCTTACAGGTGAAAGGTGATATCTCATTGTGGTTTTAATTTGCATTCCTCTGATGTTCAGCATCTTTTCGTGTTCCTGTTGACCACCTGGGTACCTTCTTCAGAAAAAAAAAAATGTTTATTCAAGTCTGCTCAGTTTTTATTGGGTTGTTTGTTTTATTGATGTTGAGTTACGTGAGCTGTTCATGTGTTTTGGATATTAACCCCTTATTTATCATACCATTAGCAAATATTTTCTCCCATTTTGATAGTCTTCTTTGCTGTGCAAAAGCTCTGAAGTCTAATTAGGTTCCGTTTGTTTGTTTTTGCTTTAGGAGACTGATCCAAAAAAATATCACTACAATTTATATCAGAGTTTTCTGCCTTTGTTTTCTTCAAGGAGTTTTATGGTTAGGTCTTTATGTTTTTGTATATGGTGTGAGGAAACATTCTGATTTCACCCTTTTACGTGTGGCTATCTAGTTTTCCCAGCACCACTTATTGGAGTGACACTCTTTTCTCCATTATATATTCTTGCCTCATTTGTCATATACTAATGACCATTAGTGTGTGGGTTTGTTTCTGGGCTCTCTGCTGTGTTCCTTTGGTCTGTGTGTCTTTGCTCTTTGTGCCTATACTGTACTGTTTTGATTACTATAGCTTTCTAGTGTGGTCTGAACCCAGGACGTGGGACTCCTCCAGCTCTGTTCTTTTCTCAAGGTGGTTTTGGCTATGTGGGTCTTTTGTGTTTCCATACAAATTTAAAAATTACTAGGGACTTCCCTGGCAGTCCAATGGTTAAGACTTCACTTTCCAGTGCAGCAGGTGTGGGTTCGATCCCTGGTTGGGGAGCTTAAATCCCATGTGCCTTGGAGCCAAAAAACAAAGCATTAAGGAAAAAAAAAAGAAGCAGCAATATTGTAACAAATTTGATAGAAACTTTAAAAATGGTCCATATTAAAAAAATCTTAAAAATATTAGTTCTGTGAATAATGTTAAGGGTATAGGTATTTTGATAGGGATTGCATTGAATCTATAGATTGCTATGTGTAGTATGGCCCTTTTAACAATATTAGTTTTTCCAGTCCACAAACTTAGTCTGTCTGTCCCTCTGTGTTGTCTGCAATTTTCTTTCATCAGAATCTTACAGTTTTGTGAGTACAGATATTTTACCTCCTTAGATAGGTTTATTCTTAGGTATTTTACTCTTTTTAATGTGATGATGAATGGGGTTCTTCCCTTAATTTCTCTTTCTGATAGTTCATTGTTAGTGTATAGAAATGCAGCAGACTTCTGTATGTTAATTTTGATTCTGCAACTTTATTGAATTCATTGATGAGCTCTAGTAGTTTTCTGGTGGTGTCTTTAGGGTTTTCTGTGTATAGCATGTCATCTGCAAAGTGATAGTTTCCCTTCTTCCTTTGTAATTTGGATTCCTTTTATTTCTTTTTTTCTCTGATTGACTTCCCAAACTATGTTGAATAAAAGTGGTGAGAGGGGGCATCCTTGTCCTGTTCCTGATCTTAGAGGAAATACTTCCTGTTAAATATGTTCACAATGGGCTTGTCAAAATGGCCTTTATTTTGTCAAGGTATGTTCTTTCTATGCCCACTTTCTGGAGAGTTTTTAACATAAATGGATGTTGAATTTTGTCAAAAATATTTTCTATTAAGATGATCATATTGTTTTATTCTTCAGTCTTTTGATGTGTATCACATTGATTTGTGGATATTGAACAATTATTGCATCTCTGGGTATCATGGTATATACTTCTTTTAATGTATTGTTGGATTCAGTTTGCTAATACTTCGTTGAGGATTTTTGCAGTGATGTTCATCATTGATACTGGCTTGTAATTCTCTTTTCCTGTGATATCTTTGTCTGATTTTGGTGTCAAGGTGATGCTAAGTCACCATTCTAATGACCATTCTAATGGAGATTCCCTCTAGCTTCCTCTTAAAGGAATCTGTTTCCTGAGTGTCACATCTTTTTCCTCCTTATGCCCTTGTTTTGGGAGAATACATCTTCCCATGATATCTTAAGGACACAGGGAAGAAAAGTTTGAGACCTTATATTTCTGGAAAGATCTTTATTCTGCCCCCATGTTGGGTAAGATTTTGTTTCAATATATATTTAGAATGGAAATTACTCTTTTTTTTTTTTATGATTTTGAGGGTATTTTCCCATTGTGGATGTTCTAGCTCCCAGAGTTAGTTGCTCTTGCAGTCTCTTTACTTTTGCTTTTGGTCTGTTTTTCCTTCTGGAGCATCATTAGAGTACTTTTTTGCCTCCAGTGCTTTGCTTATGAGGATGTTCCTGGTCTGGATCCATTTTATCCTTGGATGATGTTAGGAAGGCCGTGTGTCCTATTTATTATAAGCTGCTTTCATGGGAATTTTCTTGAATTATTTCTTTGGAGATTTTGCACCTCATTCTTTTTTATCTTCCATTTTTTTCCATTGTCTCCCACTTTTTGTTGTATTTCCTGGGAAGATTTCCTCAATTTTATCTTGAAACACACCTGCTGAGATTTTACTTCTGCATGTATTGCTTATTTTCTTAGTGGAAATTGTTCCGTCGATGTTCTTTTTTATATCCTTCTGCTTTTGTTTTAGATGTGTTATCTATTGATCTCTTGAGGATATTAACAGTGAGTTTTTGTTTTGTTTTTCCGTTTGATAGCTTTTGCTTTGTTTTCTCCAAATTGCTTTTTTTATTATTGCTTCAGTCTTAGTGTTTCTTACGAAATACTTTCCTCAGATGTCTGGTGCTTCTTGCCTCTTACTCATAGTGTTTGGGTTTTGTTTATTTTAAATTGTAGTAATAATGTTTAACATGAGTTGTGTCTACTCATCAGCAGAGGCACAGGTATTGGTAACTGTAGGCACAGTGTTGTATGACAGAGTTCTAGAATCTGAGCATCTTGCATGACTGACAGTTTACACCTGCTCTGAACAGCGCCTCTTCATATCTCCCCACCCCCACCTCTCCCTGCAGCCCCTGTTCTTTCAGCTTGTGTGAATTTGGTTAGTTCAGATTCCTCATAGAAGTGAACTCATGCATTATTTCACTTAACGTCCTCCAGATGCGTCCATGTTTTTTTCAAATTGCAAGATTAATATTCCATTTTATGTGGACACGTCATTTCCTTTATCTGTGCGTCTGTCTGGGGATGTCTGGGTTGTTTCTACTTAGGTTATTGTGAATAATGCTGCAGTGAATAAGAGTCCAGATACCTTTTTGAGATCCTGGTTTCAAGTCTTTTGGGTAAATACCTAGAATGGGATTGCTAGATCATATGGTAGTTTTCTCTTTAACTTTTTGAGAAGCTTCCATACTGTTTTCCTTAGTGGCTGTGGCAATTTACTTTTCCACCAGCGGTTCACAAGGGTTCACTTTTCTCCACATCCTTGCCAGCACTTGCTATTTCTTATCGATAGCTGTTCTGAGAGCTGATATCTCCTAGTGGATTTGATCTGCATTCCCCCTGATGATTGCTGAGGTCGAGCATCCTTATTATATATGCCTGTGTGTTGTCTGTGGAGAAATCTCTGTTCAGGTTGTTTGCCCATTGGGCAAAGGGTTTAATTTTAATATCATTGTAGGTTTCTCTAACTGGCTTGTCCTCTTGCCAAGAGCTGAATGTTAGTATCTTTAGGTTTCTCCTTTTGGGCTGTCACATTCCGCAGAGAAGGTTCTTGAAGCCTCCTGTCTTAAGGGCATAAATCCTCGTGATTGCCAGTGTTTTGGGAGCTGAGTCAGGGCGGAAGGCTGCAGTTCTCAGCATTCGTTATACTCAGCCTGCTCCTAGTCCTTCTATTTTCAGTAGGTATCCTTGCCTCTGTGTGTGATGGGCCCCAGTCCAGAGGCCTCTCCAGAGACTAGAAGTCTGTACTTCTGCTAGGTAGAGGAGGAGAGTTCTCATCCTGTTTGTTGGGGAGGGATTGATCTGGGTATCTGCTTCTTAAACAGTTACTGGAAAAAAAAAAAAAAACAACAACAAGGCAGGATGGTAGAGTAACTGTTTAAGAAGCAGACTTCGTTCTCACTTCCAGAAGTACCTGGAACCTAAACCTTGTGGAGATGGTTAGTGTAAATGGAATGCCTTCTGTGCTTTCTCTTGCTACCAGTTTAGTATTTGGCTCCCATCGTGCTTCCAGCTTCTAAATTTTGTTCTGTTGTCTCTTTCTCTCCCTACCTTTGTAAATTCCCCTTACTGTGATTTTAACATAAGTTTTGGAAAAGGTAGCGCTCAATATGTTGGTTGCACAATCTCAGTCAGAAGTCCACTCAGCCCTTTTTCCCCTTGGTCACGGGTGAGTTGGGTTGCTTGTTGGAGGGTGTCAGATATATATTTTGTCTGTAGAGAAATTACTTATTTTTTTTTAAGTGACCATAGGAGAACTTAACCCTTCACATGTTTTTGTATGTAAAAGTCAGAGTCATTACTAGAAAACCATCATTTTTACCTTAATGAGGCTTTTCTGCTTCAACGATTTCAGGTTCCATTTTCCAGTTTGGCAGCAGCACTGCGACAAATTTCAACTTCACCAACAACAATCCGTCAGGAGTGTTCACATTTGGTGCGAGTCCCAGCACACCCGCAGCCTCAGCCCAGCCCTCTGGCTCAGGCGGCTTTCAGTTTAGCCAGGCTTCAGCAGCGTTTACTGTGGGGTAAGAGAACTTTCTGTTGAGATATGTGCGTGTGTGTGTTTAGAATCATCAAGGTGCAGTATGCTGCTGCTAAGTCGCTTCAGTTGTGTCCGACTCTGTGCGACCCCACAGGCGGCAGCCCACCAGGCTCCCCCGTCCCTGGGATTCTCCAGGCAAGAACACTGGAGTGGGTTGCCATTTTCTTCTCCAATGCAGGAAAGTGAAAAGTGAAAGTGAAGTCGCTCAGTCGTGTCCGACTCTTAGCGACCCCATAGACTAGAGCCCACCAGGCTCCTGCGTCCATGGGATTTTCCAGGCAGGAGCACTGGAGTGGGGTGCCATTGCCTTCTCCAGGTGCAGTATAGTTGAGGTAAAATCAAGTATGTTCTCCACCAATTTACCGTATTACTATCAAGCAAAAGAGCATGGGGGGTGTGTGTGTGTGTGTGGGTGTGGGTGTGTGTGTGGGGGTGTGGGTGTAGGTGTAGGTATGCGGTGTAACAGTGTGCTTCCTGTAACACTGTCTCCCCACCCCCCGTGTGTGTGTGTGTGTGTGTGTAGGTGTAGGTGTAGGTATGCGGTGTAACAGTGTGCTTCCTGTAACACTGTCTCCCCACCCCCCCCGTGTGTGTGTGTGTGTGTAGGTGTAGGTATGCGGTGTAACAGTGTGCTTCCTGTAACACTGTCTCCCCACCCCCCGTGTGTGTGTGTGTGTGTAGGTGTAGGTATGCGGTGTAACAGTGTGCTTCCTGTAACACTGTCTCCCCACCCCCTGTGTGTGTGTGTGTGTGTGTGTGTGTGTAGGTGTAGGTATGCGGTGTAACAGTGTGCTTCCTGTAACACTGTCTCCCCACCCCCCGTGTGTGTGTGTGTGTGTGTGTAGGTGTAGGTATGCGGTGTAACAGTGTGCTTCCTGTAACACTGTCTCCCCACCCCCCCCACCAGTCACACAGTGTTGTGATTGTGAGATTTTATGTGAGCATCATGGCACGTTACAGAGTTTTCATTTTCCGCAGGTCAAATGGGAAAAACATGTTCTCTTCTTCTGGAACTTCGGTTTCTGGTCGAAAGATAAAGACTGCTGTTAGACGCAAGAAATAAAGGTCATGGTGTGTTACACACACTGTTAACAGCTGGTGCACTGCTTTCAGATACTGGATTGTACTATAATACTGGGTTATCTGAAGTCAGATCTGCCTAAGGACTTCTTTAATTTGGGAATTTTCCTCCTTTTTTCTTTATAGAAGCCCAACTTCACCTCTCCCACCCCCCCTTTTTAAAAAAATAATAGCTAGACTGGTGACTGATTCTTCAGCAAAATTATTTTATGATCCAGCAAATTATTCACTGATTTGGCATAGGCTGGCAGAACCCAGGAATCGAGTCTGCTCGGAGAATGGCTTTGTATAGAACCTCTTCGTCTGCACCACCATGCGCGTTGATGTGCATTTATGGAACGCATTGCAATTGTAATTATATCTGAGGAATTCTGTATAGACTAGAGAATGTTGAAATGAATGATTTCTATGCTGAGTTTGTGCTGGTGTATGTGTGAAGTGAGTGAGTTGGGTGTATCGTGCACTAAAATTTTCTGATAGAGGAAGCCTGATTAAAGAATGGTCCATGCTAAGGACTTGTTAGATCTAGTTCGTTCTCCATTTAATAATTATATGCTATTTCTATATTGTCATTCTTCTGACTATCACCTGTCTTGCCTTTTTCATTATTTTATTATGAAACTTGTGTAAATACAATCTTGTTTCTGTACTTTTTTGGCATAACATAAATCTGTGAATTTGAAATTTTAATTTTGTGTTAGAAATTTTTTTTTGTTTGTTTAGTCTTGTCTCAGATTTTATTATGTAAATCCCATTATTCAAAGTTGCCTAAATCCATTTGGAAATCTTTAAAAAAAAAAAAAAATTGGGGATTCTTAAAGTGAGTTTATTGGCTTTTCTGATCCAGTTTTTGTTTGGACCAAAAACCAGTATTGTACAAAGTATTAAGCATATATTTTTATATTTACTGAAATGGACTGTGGTGACTTTGGATAATAAGGAAAAGTTTAATATTAAAGCCATGTTTATTACAGTATAATTAACATGTTAAACCATGGGATAAATGCCATCAATAAAAAATTATGAAATACTTTTTGCTCTAGTGTTAAATTATAGTGAAGGTAAAAGTGTTAGTGGAAGGGAATCTTTTTATAGAAGTTAACAGTGGTCAGTTAGAGAAATTCCAAAGAATACATTTAAGTGATTTGGACAGCTCCTAAGTGAAAGGGAAATGTCTGAAGGTACGCTCGCTGCATTTTTGTCTGGTGCTAGGAATCATGCCTACTTTGCATATAAATTGACATACCTTTTTAAAGTAGAAAATAAATGGAAACAACAATTTCTGTTTGTACTTGTATCTTCCTTCATCGGTGACTAGACAGTGTTTATTGACTGAATTTTTGGAAATACATACCCCAAGTGGCCCACAAAAGCTTCAGTGGTCCTTTTGTGCGATTTCTTTTGGATTGTTTTATGGATTTTTTTTTAAGAAGTAGATTTCTTTGTTATGGCCCATAAAAGAGCTCTTGGGGGAGAGCATTTGATAACTTTATTCTTCAATTTGAACATATAATTTTATGGTGACTTTTATTTTACTGAACTTGTAGTTAGACTCTAAAATCAGTACTTTAAAATGTTTGAACTTTTCTGTGTTTCCAGGGAAATGATTTCTGTTACTGAAATGTCTTAGGCCATCATCACGTGCTAGCTTTGGAGTAGGAATTTTCTAATTCTCAACTTATTAAATAATAATTGTTTGACATGAACCTGTTTGGAAGGCAGAAGATGATGGTGAATACTAACGGAGTAATTTGGAAATGTGTGGGGTGTTAATGTTTAACTAAATTGCATGTTCCTTCCTTCTTAGTCATTGTTTCAGACCCATATGGATGAGGATATTAAGCTTTCTATTCTGGGAAAGATTTTTCATTAAAAATGTACCAGAAATATTTCATTAAATTTTTTTTTTAAAGCTAGTAACCAAAAACCAAACAGGGCGAGTTATAAAAATGAAGTCTCCTATCCCCCCCAAAACTGAGATCTCTAGGGCTAGAGTTGTTTGGGACTTGGGACTTGTTTTTTCACCTCTATTGCTTTAACTCTCAGGCTGCACATGGCAGCTATAGAATACACTCCTGGTCGCAGTTCCAACCACATATCTTTCCCTACTGAAGCCCAGCCAACGTATCTCTTCGTCAGCTTGGTGCAGGCTGCAGACCCACTCCTTGTGGCTGTAATAGCAGCCTTGGGTTCCAAACTCCATACACAGATGAAAGTGAAGTGCTGTTTGTGGAACATGGGGAAACGTTATGGAAAGAAAATAAATAGCCCACTTTTCATGCTGGATCAATGAGGAACTGTTTTTAACTGAAAATAATCTGACGGTAAGAAAGCCAAATGCAGAAAGATTGAAAAATCAGGTATGTTTATATAATTCAGTTGATTTGCAAGAGTCAAGTTGTTCTCACTGAATGTGTATCAGTATGTTTGGTGGGGTGTTGCAAATGTATATTCTCAGACCTATGCACCAGAGATTCATGCACTCACTGGGTTCAGATAGTGTTCAAAAATCATTAAATAAGTGCCTGGAAAACTTGCGATGCCTGAGGTCCAGGCGTGCCACTTCTAGCGTGTTTTTGTTTTTTTGTTTTTTTTTTAGTAATTTACAGTTTGAGATGTTAAGTACAGTTCAGACAACTGAAGTTTAAGTCTTTAGCTAATATGTTACGAATTTCTCTTAGAATTATTCATGTAATTAGGATTTTATTACTTGAGATAAAAGTGTTGGACTAATGTTAGCAATTTATAACCAGTCCATGAACTTCCTGGTTTAACCTGGGCAAGAACTTACGGTTTCTTTAATATTAGTATGTCAGGTGCTGGCCCTGCCCTGTTTTGGAAACTGACAAACTTGGTATAGTAAAATTGAGAAAAATGGAATGTGTTGTCTGGCTACACACAACAGCTTTATGTCAGAGCTTTCCTTTCCTTTTCATGTGGGGCGACTTTTAGAAACTTACCTCTGACATCCACTGTAGTTCAGAGTGGAGTGGCTGGGTCCCTAACAGCACATTGTCTACAGGACTCAGACCACACTATAGTTTAACTCCATTTAAGTTTACCTTTTATTATCTTTTTATTTCTTGAGGAACCTGTTTTGTATCCTGTCAGTCTAGTTTTGTTGTAAATGTTTGAATCGGGAATGCTCATAAGACTGGAATAAGATTAAATTGCCCAGCTCCTTGACTAGCTGTGACTGAATTCTTATTCCTCGTGTGTCACGAGGAATATCTTTAATATCTTGCACGGTGGCTGGAATGGTTAACAGCTTTTACGGAACGGACAGGATTAGTTTAACATCAAAAGCTTAGTCATCTACAGCTAACTTGAGTGACTTGCTAAAAGAATATATGTCAAAGTGGGTGATGGTTTTTTTTTTTTTTGGATAGACTTCTATTTCTGAAAGTATTCATCTCCTGAAGGCAGAGAATGCTAGAGCAGCTGTATTTGGAAGCAAGAGATTCTAGAGCAAACCTCAAAGAAACAGGCAAAACACAAAAGCATTGGTGACCAGGTATTTATTGAGACAATACAAAGTGGTGGCATATCAATTATTAAAAATAGAATGCTGAATTTTTATTTAGTAGACAGGCCATCAGATTACTGTTTGTGGGTCACACCATACTATAAATGAAACTGCAAGGAAATATGCATACAATCTGAGATGAATTTTACCCAGGCAAGTACATATTGATAAATTTTTTTGGCATAGAGGGGTGAGAAGTGGCAAGTACTTGAAATACTTGCCAGATTTTAGGAATACTGCCATTATTTAGGAATATTCTTTAAAAGGAAGAATAGCCTATTTTCATAGAGATAAGTATGGAAGGAAAATATTTAATACCCATGCTCCCATCAAAAAGCCCTTTATCCCAAAGTAGCAACAATTTTTCAACTCCTGTCTTTGTTTTGCTGGACCTATTTATGCCTCCATACACCCAAGCAAGTTACTTAACGGAAAAAATCCTTTTTTAAGAGTTGAAACAACTTTTATTGTCATTTGAAACAAATACTGAAGACTTATACAAATTTAAACAAAATTCTCAAATATAATGCATTTTTTTTCAGTCCTAAATATTTGGCGAGAAATGAGGTGACTATTTAGGTAGAAAGCAGTAGCTTCTGAACCAGTGCCACATGAGTTATCACAGAAAGTATTGGCTTTCTTAGTCATGGATTTAAAAGCACATTGCTTGCCACCACTCACTCTCACCTGCCTCAGCCCAGCATACGCTTATTTTTCTCAAGGTCCTGGGGCTACTCAAGCTGCTTTAGTAATGGGTAGGTTTTCTAGATGCCTAAATTGTCTGCCTGTTTTGTCGTTTTATGTATGGTATATGTTCATTGAAATTGTATTCTCAGCATGACTTCTAATTTTTGTTCCTTTATTATCTTGTACAAGTGATGAATAATATTTATACTGTGAAGACAGCTTTCTTTTTGCCTTTTTAGGCTGTAGAGCTGCTGTATGAGGCTCTACACAGAAAAGTCAGCATTTCTATAAATGAAGTATAATAAAGTATACTGAAAATAAAGAGGGCTCCACCCCAAAAAACCTTCCCCATTTTGTCATTTATTTCCCCTCAAATTTGGGAATCCAAAATTTCCCTAAGTCCTACATTCATAATCAGACTTGGATTTTCATGTAAAGGCAGACAGAGTAGGAATAATGTTTATTTTGTAGGGCTACATAGTTTAACTTGAATCCTGAGATAGCTCTAAATGCATCTATATAGATATTAATCTGAATCAACTGTGTATAGCAGATGTGCAATATTTTAATGTATAAAACTGGACTATGTATTTACTTTTGTTTTACTGTATAAGTAAAAATAGCCCAGGTAGTTAACCATCCAGTTATCTGAGAGGAAAGTATACATTAAAGATGAATTCCACAGCTATCTGTAAGAGTACATTTCAACTCGAATTCCCAATCCAGGACAAAGAGGTGTGTATATGTCAATAATGTATACACTACTAATCAGTTAAGTATGTAACCCTTTATGTAACCAAGTATGTAACATTTCCTAATAATCTGCTTTAACAAAGTTAGTGGATGGTTTTGGTTTGTTTACTGTTAAGGGCCATAACACTTTATCTTCCCAGAAACGACAAGTGAATGATCTGTTTAGTAATTTAACATATTTAACTAACAGGCTTTCTGTGATGTTTTTTAAAATAATTTTATATTAAATCCATGGTTTATGAAATTTTACAATCAGAAGTATTAAGGACATTGTTAAGGTTTCTATAAACTGAAAATACATTTTAAATGTCAAAAAGACCCACTTTAAAAACTGATACAGTAATATAGCAATGTATTTATTATGACCAAAATAAAGCCTCCATTGATCCTGTAAGCACCTGAGATATGAACTGTTCAGTACAGCTTAGTGTTTTGGGGGAAAAAATAGAGAAAATGCAGAAAATGCCTAAGAAAGAAAACTTTTAGTTCAGATATATCTCAGCACAGCTAACTGGGCCATCTAACAAAAGCACACACACAATTCAGCGACAGAATACACAGTATTACACATTTCCCTCAAAACGTCATCCCTGACAGACTCCACGTGAGCTGGCGGCCCTCAGAACCAAAGAACTTAGAACAGTGTCTGGACATGCTACTCTTGTTAGAGAATAGTCCCTAATGGGAAGACTGCTAAGTATTTCATAGGCTACTATATTTAATCATGAAATACCAGGATTACTGAACAACTCGATGTTTCAAAAGTTATAGAGTATAATAAACTAAAACTAGTATGTGAATATCCTGTATATAAAGAGAAGTTACACTCTGAACACTGAAGAGCACTAATACTTCATGCTGTGCACATACTGGGAGTATTGTTTTACAGTAAATATGCCACAGTTTGATGGAACTAACTTTCCCCCACATATTTATAGTTCGATTTAGGGTACAGAAAACATCTGCACATGAATTTCAATTTAAATTTACAGTGAAAATTTACCCCCCCACCCCACCCCATTAAAAGCAATCACTAACTTACCTTTTTCTTAAAAAAAAATAAGATAGCAATATGACTTAATACTTTTTCATCATGCAATACTTATCCTGAAATACATGTGTAGGCATTAAGAGTAGCTGTTAAGTCATCACTCCTGCGGTAAACTGCAGTACAGGTGTTAACATTTCAGATCAGGGAACTGCTCCGCTGGCCTCAACCTTCCCCTTGTAGTTAACTCACCACCTCCTGGGATGGGAGCTAAGTGGATTATAAAGTGTGTGTCCCCACTCCCTCCCCGCAAAAAGCAAAGAAAAACATTTCCTCCAGACTGTTAACTAAATAATGTGTTTACAAAACACAACTGGACGTATTCCATCATTTTGGGATAAACCAAAATAATTTAAAGTTTCATTTGGAGATTTCAAAGCTGAAAGTGTATTCAGCAAATTTTAACACCTTAGATCTTAAGTATGTACTGTCTGTTGATGATGACACCACTTGCTTTCTGTTCGATATACAAATTTTAACACTTGGACTCAACAGGTTTTTCTTCTGGAAAAGTTCTTTGGCATTCAGGTAACATCAATACTTTCAGCATAGTCACCTGCATCACACTGGATCGACTGCTTTAATTTCTAAATCAATTAATGTAACCCAGGGACACTGATGGCCTTGACACATAATTTAGTCTTGTCATTATTCCAGAGAATATGGAATTCACGGCTTTTGGGGGCATCATCTGACCCCATTTCTTTTTACTACAATGGTTCCAGCTACAATGTCATAGGCTGTTCGATTATGCTGAAAAAACAGCAGTGTGATGAAGGCAGGGAAAAAAGAAGCAATAGAAAAATTCTTGATCAAAGCTCGTATAGTGGACCTGAAGAAATTAAAGCAAAAAAAAAAATAGATTAGTAGACTATCAAGTTCAAAATGTATTTAAAACATTCAAAGTATAATTGAGAGATTTAACCTTTTATATCTAAATTACTTTCAAGTATGGCACCCCACTCCAGTACTCTTGCCTGGAAAATCCCATGGACGGGGGAGCCTGGTAGGCTGCAGTCCATGGGGTCGCTAGGAGTTGGACACAACTGAGTGACTTCACTTTCACTTTTCACTTTCATGCATTAGAGAAGGAAATGGCAACCGACTCCAGTGTTCTTGCCTGGAGAATCCCAGGGACGGGGGAGCCTGGTGGGCTGCTGTCTGTGGGGTCACACAGTCAGACACGACTGAAGCGACTTAGCAGCATTATTATGATCAAACCACCTGGGCCAGTTGTAAAGACTTCATAACATAAAATTAGACTTTAGAACTTTCAGATGAAAAGCAATAATGTCTGAGAACATGAGCTAAAAGTTTACAATATTTTCTAGTATTTTGCCAAAAGAACACAGTAACTTCCCTTTACTTACCTTTTCTATGGTCACTCACTACTTTTAATGACTTTATTTTCTGTATGTTTTCACTATCTTCTAAACTGAGGAGGGTTAGTACAGTACTATTTTCTACCTTCTGTGGAGAGCACCAGCATTTCAAATTACTGGTTTATCAACTCTCTTTGCGGGGTCTGTGCTGTGGGATCTTAGTTCCCTGATCAGGAATTCTACCTGCACCCACCCCCTGCAGTGCAAGTGAGAAGTCTCAAACACTGGACCACCACAGAAGTCCCTGTTGTCCTGTGATTAAGGAAAGCTTTAAAAAGCTTTCAATAGGAGCTTAGAATGGGAAATTATTCTACTATCATTAGATTTTTACCTTTTAGTGCACTGAACAGTTACAGAATAGCACAGCAGCTGAATGTGGGCTCTGAATCCAGACTGACTTGGTTTTAGGTTCATTTTCTACCAACTATTAGGTGTGTCCAAACAGTGCCTGGTTTACAGGGTGTTCAACAAATATTAGCCAGTATTGATTCTCTAACAGTAGTAGCCCAAGATATGAGAATCACAAAAGTAAGGAAATTTTGAAGATATCAGCAAACCCCAGGCTTCTAAAGTCTCTCTATATTTCTTTATATAACCATCTGACTCTGAATCATTCTGGCAGCAATTCCAGTCGGAACCTTGTTTTGCTCAGCTGATGACCATCTACTCACCACCACAACTTCCATTATCACTATCTGTACACCACCCTTATGGCAGAAAGTGAAGAGGAACTAAAAAGCCTCTTGATGAAAGAGGAGAGTGAAAAAGTTGGCTTAAAGCTCAACATTCAGAAAACGAAGATCATGGCATCTGGTCCCATCACTTCATGGCAAATAGATGGGGAAACAGTGTCAGACTTTATTTTGGGGGGCTCCAAAATCACTGCAGATGGTGACTGCAGCCATGAAATCAAAAGACGCTTACTCCTTGGAAGGAAAGTTATGACCAACCTCAGTTCAGTTCAGTCGCTCAGTGGTATCCAACTCTTTGTGACCCCATGAATTGCAGCATGCCAGGCCTCCCTGTCCATCACCAACTCCCAGAGTTCACTCAAACCCACGTCCATTGAGTCACTGACGCCATCCAGCCATCTCATCCTCGGTCGTCCCCTTCTACTCCTGCCCCCAATCAATCCCAGCATCAGAGTCTTTTCCAATGAGTCAACTCTTCGCATGAGGTGGCCAAAGTACTGGAGTTTCAGCTTTAGCATCACTTCTTCCAAAGAACACCCAGGACTGATCTTTAGAATGGACTGGTTGGGTCTCCTTGCAGTCCAAGGGACTCTCAAGAGTCTTCTCCAACACCACAGTTCAAAAGCATCAATTCTTCAGCACTCAGCTTTCTTCACAGTCCAACTCTCATATCCATACATGACTACTGGAAAAACCATAGCCTTGACTATCAGATCACCTGACTGGCCTCTTGAGAAACCTATATGCAGGTCAGGAAGCAACAGTTAGGACTGGACATGGAACAACAGACTGGCTCCAAATAGGAAAAGGAGTATGTCAAGGCTGTATACTGTCACCCTGGTTATTTAACTTATATGCAGAGTACATCATGAGAAACGCTGGACTGGAAGAAGCACAAGCTGGATCAAGATTGCCGGGAGAAATATCAATAACCTCAGATGACCAACCTAGATAGCATATTAAAAAGCAGAGATACTACTTTGCCAACAAAGGTCCATCTAGTCAAGGCTATGGTTTTTCCAGTGGTCATGTATGGATGTGAGAGTTGGGACTGTGAAGAAAGCTGAGCACCGAAGAATTGATGCTTTTGAATTGTGGTGCTGGAGAAGACTCTTGCGAGTCCCTTGGACCGCAAGGAGATCCAACCAGTCCATCCTAAAGGAAACTAGTCCTGGGTGTTCACTGGAAGGACTGATGCTGAGGCTGAAACTCCAGTACTTTGGCCACCTCACGTGAAGAGTTGACTCATTGGAAAAGACTCTCTTGCTGGGAGGGATTGGGGGCAGGAGGAGAAGGGGACAACAGAGGATGAGATGGCTGGATGGCATCACCGACTGGATGCACATGAGTTTGGGTGAACTCTGGGAGTTGGTGATGGACAGGGAGGTCTAGCGTGCTGCGATTCATGGGGTCGCGAAGAGTCGGACACGATTGACTGAGACCTTACCCCAGAGCCAGATGCCAACAGCTAGCCATGAATACTTTGAGTATTACAACCTCTTTCACTGAAAAGCAGGAGCATGTCAAAACTCCTATTGCCTATTTAAGATGGGGTACTCACAACTGTTACCAAAAGGAAGCGTCAAGGCAGAATAGTTAACTAAACTCCATAACTACTGACCTAGAGAACATAAACAAAGGTTGGCCTGGAGCACTGATACAGAGAGCAGCACACCCCAATCTTCTCATTATTGTGGCCTCCAGTTCATAAAATGCTTACCCTTGAAGATGTGTATACTGAAAAGGAGTCAATAAATGTTATTGAAAAACATTCAAACTTTGTTTTAAACTTATTAAATGTAAGTCTATTATATGCCAAGAAGAACCAACATCCTAAAAACACTTTTTTAAGGAACATCATTTGATAACGTTTAAGTACAGTAATTCATAAGTACATAGTAGATTAAGAAAAGAACTTACGTTGTAATGCTAACATTTGAGGACGGAATCACTAAAACCCGACTTGGTGCAATAAGCACTGATGTATCACATGTCACAACTCGAAGTCCTAGTAGGAACTTCCCTGGGGTAGCTCCACCTGCTCCCCAAATGCAAATTATCTAAGGAAAGAAGGATAATTGTAAAATAACTTACTGGCTCAACTATACCAATATTCTTTTCCTGCCATATGGTTACTGTTTTAACATTTTCAAGTTGGAAGAATTCCATAGAAATACTTAAAGTTTAATCTTTTAATGCATTTCTGTAGGTCTCTAACATCCTCAAATACCACAAGATGTCTATTGCAGTTATTTCTCTATAAGGCATATTTTTCAGTAAGTTGGTTCTATGGGAAAACACACTACATGTTCCACAACCAACTTAAAATATTTTTGGACAAACGACTGAAATGTATTACCAAGAAATTTTAAAATTTCTCCGCTCAGAAAATTTTAACTTGAAAAGGTACTATGTTAAAATTTAGAAAAAAGACATCTGACAAATACAAGATTAAAAATCTCCATTACAATATTTGTCTTGGGCTGATAATCTAAAATTATATTGTTAAATATTTGTTGAAGTCAGTAGCTTACCTCATAGAAACAAACTAATAATCTGTATATAAGTGCCACAACCATCATTTTCTGCAAGTCTTCCATTGATGTGTCTTCATCTATTTCTTCTATTATATAATGCATAGCAAACTTAGAGATATCCCTACAAAAAACAGTTTTGGGTTATAGAGAATGTGTTACCAGAGCAGTTGCACTGGTATTTTTTCATCAGGGTAAGCCATAAACTCTAACTGAAATCACAAACTAATCTTTTCTAATTATCTAGTTTCACAAAACATTATCTTATTCAACAAATAAGTAGCACTACCATGAGTAAGCACTGTACTAGCTCTGGGGATAAAATGGCAAGTAAATGAAGTGGGGAAAGGGTGTAACAGAGAAGCACTGGGTACTTGGAAACACATACCAGGAACACATCTTAGTGGAGGCTTCGAAAAAATGACATTTAAGTTGAGATCTGAAGGATGAAAAGAAGTTGGCCCCGGGGCACTAATGAGAGAAGGACTTGGAGAGTACGATGGAAGCTATAGCCATTTCCGTGTGGCTCAAATGTTGTGTGAGAAGTGAGTGAGCAGGAAATAAAGCATTCATGCTCAGTCATGTGGGACTCTGACCCTTCAGACTGCAGCATGCCAGGCTCCTCTGTCCATGGGAGTTTTCAGGCAAGAATACTGGAGTGGGCTGCCATGTCTTCCTCCAGGGGATCTTCCCGACCCAGGGGAAGGGTCGGGAAGATCCTGCATTACATGAAGAAGGGTCGGGAAGATCCTGCATTCCCATGTCCTGCATTACAGGCAGACTCTACTGCTGAGCCATCGTGGAAGGGAGTTTAAGAAACAAGGGTATCTGTTAAAACATATGAAGACATTAAGACTTATGATGACAATGAGAAACTACTGAAGGATTTTAAGGTGGCAGAGTGGCAGAATCAGAATTTATGAGATTAGATGTAAGACAGGACATGGTAAACTGAGATATCGGTTAGACTTGTGTTACAATCCAAGCAAGTGATGATGTGACTGGGACCAGGGAGAAGCAATAATGATGAAAACTGAAATTCTGACAGAAATGAGTTAGTACTTGACTGGATGTGTAGGGCTAAGGGAGGGAAAGATATAATCATGGTAACCATTCAGGTTCCTGACAAAGGCCCTGAAATTGAACTATCAGGGTCTGAACTTTGTTTTTGTAAATTTACCTCTGTAAATTCTGGGCTTAACCTTTTTTAAGTCCAAATTTCAATCTCAATAAAATGGAGGTATTAATCTCTACTTAATAGTGGTAGCAAGCTTATGAATCCATACAGGAACCCCGCCTTGTGTCCAGTGGAGTCCATGCTTTCCCTGGAGTCCACCCTTTCACTGCAGGTGGTGCAGGTTACCCCACATGCTGTGTGGTGTGGCCAAAAAAAAAAATCCATACAAAGCCCAGCACGTAGAAAGTGCTTACCAAGTGATAACTGCTATTATGACTATTATTCTGAAAGGAAGACTATTCAAATAAATGGCTCACTTTGCAATTCATTTAGAACTTGCCTGAAGTATATAGGCAGCCCCATTTGGAAATGGCATCTAGCTGATTATTAACAGTTTATGCCTTTGTCTTTAGGTAGTCCACTCTGAAAACAATTATAAGAGAAAAATTTGTACCTAGCCTAAGAAAATACTGAATAAAATCAAACCAGGGTTGGGGATAGCTTTTACCTACTTTTATAGGTGAAATTCTCCCACATCTTGCAGTATTTATTGTTTTTCTCTTTTGTGGTTATTTCTTAGAACCAACAAGAAAGTAAATCTGACAAAGTTCCTATAAAGAAATTGTTGACCCTGGCAAACAAGTTATCCATACAATCACTGGCAAGCATGGAGAAAAACTTAAAACAAGACCTCTAGACAGTAGACATTAAAACCTTCCTGCAAGTGGCCTTAACTTACTTTATTCCACTCAGGTGCATAATGCTTAAGACAATGGTCGCTTTTATAAAGAAGAGAATAAAGAAATCCACCATCTCTGCCATAAATCTGTGGGCCAAGGATGGAATAACATACTCTCTGCCTGTAAATTAAAAAAAAAAAAGTTAAGAAAACTAATCGTTCCCTTGTAACCCAAGCTAGGCAATGAATGGGGAATGTAAAGTCAAGGTACAATTTACTGATAAAAAATTTGTATAACCTTGAAACAACTACTGGTATTGACTTCAATAGGGCATGTTATTAAAACACAGCAATGTTACTTCATAGCAATTTAAAGCTGTTTTTTACCCCCCTTAATGTTTAAAAATTATTTCACAGGTGAATTTCATTATTTAAAGTACTCAGTACATTTCACCAGGGATTCAAATGAGAACCCGAGTAATTACAAGCTTATGACAGAAAATTAAACCCTGTGCGGCTCATCTTACCCCTATTCATTTGTCTGGCTTTCTATGTATTTAACAAATTCAGTGATTAATAAGCTGCCATCCTAAATTCTGGATCAAATTCAGGCAACCTGTCCCATATTACCTGAATAAAATAAAAATAAACTAAAAGGTGTCAATAATTCAAAACATTCTAATATCCATACAGAAGTAAAGAGACAATACAGACAATATACAGGATTAAGCCAAGGTTCATAATTCCATTTGAATTTATGAAAATCTCATATCCGTCAGTTCCATTGTCGCTAATTTATAAAAGTTATCATATAAACTATAAATCCATGTCTGGATTATTACCAGCATTACCGGCCAACACCTCCCCTCCCCCCAAACCGGCTTTGCCATCTGAGAATTAAGCCTGGGTCCCACTCCAGAAAGTGGACAGCAAGGTAACAGCAAGTGGTTTGAGCAGCAAACATTTTACGTTTGGAAGCGACTAGTCCGGGGAGTAAGGGAATGGATCCGGAGAGCCAGGTCTAAAGGAAGAGGAAAGTGGGGCCTCGCTGGACACCCTGGGAACTGAGAGACGCGGCGAAACAACGGCGAATGGCAGCAGCAGCGACAAGCGCAGGGCAGAGCCTGCGGGCTCCCGCCCCTCACCTCCCACCCCAGCACGTGCCCCGAAGAGCCTCTCACCTGCCTGCCGCCCGGTCTCGCTCGGGGCTCGCGAAGCGGCGGCCGGGCCCACCCTCGTGGCCACGGCTGCGCGGACCGGCGGCTGCAGGTGAGGGGCGCGGGCTGCCGGCCCGGCGACCGGAGCCGGGGTGGTGATACCGGTGGACGCCCCCGGCTCGGGCCCGGCTGCCGCGGCGCTTAGGAAGTAGAAGGGGTTGTAATAGCCCAGCTGGAGGGGCGGCGGCGCGGCTGCCGGGGGAGCGGCGGCGGCTCCGGCGGCCGGGAGGCAGCTGGGCGCGGGCGGCTGGGGGCTGCAGTAGGCGGGGAAGGCGGCCAGGCCGCTGTGCCAGGTGAGGTAGCCGCAGTAGGACTGCCACAGCCACTCGTGCACCTGCCGGGAGTACTCGCGGGCGCTCAGCCGCGCCGGCTTCTCCGGCGGGGCCGCGGCCTCGGACGCCTCACAGCTTGCCGGCTCCTGCAGCCCCGCGCTGGAGCCAGAGTCGGAGCCGGAGGCCGCCTCCCCGCGATTCTCGAGCTCGCGCGGCGGCTCCGATTTCTCAGCCGCGGCCGCGAGGCCCAAGGCTGGGGGCCGGCCCGGGGCCTGGGGTTCGGCCTGCGGGCCGTCCCGGGACAGTGGGGCGGCGGCGGCAGGAAGGCCTCTTAGGGAAGGAACGGACTCTTGGTTCCCTCCGCCGTCGTCCTGCCCGGGAGGGCGGCCTCTGGCTTCCTCTGGCCCCTCCGCCATCGTCGCCTCAGCGGCACCCTCGGCGGTCCTGTCACTGCGCCGTCTCCCTTCCCTACTGGCCCCTCCCCAACGGCCCGGTGGCCACCGCAGCAGCCGCAGGCGTCAACAATCCGCCACCGGAAGCGGAAACCCCGCCCCGTGGACGTCGCCGGGACGGAGCGGAGCAAGGAGGCGGGGCGTGGAACCGCGCTCGGAGCTGCCAAGCTGGTTACGGTTGTTGACGCGCTACTCAGCTGGGAGTTCTGGGATTATCGCTAGTTCAGCTCAACTATCACCCCTCCGCGCCCGCCACTGCCCCCACCTCCCACACACACCTCTTGTGGATTTTAACGAAGTTGAAGGCCCAAGGCTTCTCCAGATAGTCTCACTGGTTGTAGACTCCGGCTGCTCCTGGAGGAACAGCTGATGGAGGAGGAGGATTTCAGAGAGGTCCGGGGGTCAGCGCTGCCTTTTCCATTTGCATCCGCGAGTTTTGGTCTTTAAGCACAGGACCTGTTACTTATTTCCGCCTGCATTCATTCCAGTTAACTGGTCCCTTCACCCATTTGTACTCAAGGTGATACAAGGCATATCCTCAGAGGTTAAGAAATTAATAACCAAACTAGGACCTATCAAGGTAGTATGGCTCAGCTGCAGCGATCTTGATTGTAAGAGAAAAGGGGCTATGTTGATTTAAGAGCTAGATTCTGTCCTTGTCCTGGAGCTGACCTGAGTGTGCAATATCTTAGTTCCCACTGCTGCAGACGCAGCCTGCCTCAGCAAAACTGTGCCTTTCCTCAGACTCGTCTCAAACCTTTGGCGCCTGCCTTTCATTTTCTGTTCAGGAAAGGCCTTGTTCCTATCTCGGGGCTTTGGAACCTCCTCTGAGTGCCGTAGCCCAGGCATGATTTCCCCTTCCTCTGAACTATCTATGGCACCTTAACGTATTTATATTTTAGTATGCCTTCCGAAGTCCTTAAGTTGGTTAAGTGATAGGTATATATCTTTGTTTCCCCTGTCCCACACAGGAAGGAGATCCACAGATCCACAGGGGCCAGGTACTGTGGGTATAGTTGGCAACATGATGAATCCCAGAATCATTCTTGACTCTGCTCTGGGAAATGAAAGTAAAAGGCTTAACTTTGGGCCTTAAGGAGCTAATGGATAGGTTATAGAGAAATACTTTCATGAAGCACTGGAAGACCTATTTAAATCAATACCAATATAGTATGTATCCAAAACAAGGGAAAGATCGTGGTGGCCTATAGCTAGGTTTATTCTTACAAATGTGGTTTTAAAAATCAACTTTCCTGGTGGTCCAGTGGTTAAGAATCCACCTGCCACTGGAGAGGACACAGGTTTGATCCCTGCTCTGGGAAGATCCGCCATGCCTTGGGGCAACTATGCTTGTAAACCCCAAATGCTGAAGCTTACCCTAGAGCTGGTGCTCCAGAACAAGTGAAGCTACCGCAGTGAGAAGGCCATGCACCACAAGGAAGAGTAGCCCCGGTTCCCCCCTGCTGGCCGCAGCTAGAGAAAGCCCAAGTGTAGCAATGAAGACGCAATGCAGCCAAAAATTCAATAATATGTAATTTTTAAAAAGTCAACTGTGAAGAAATTGTAACGTTTAAACATGCATTCCAAGTTTGGGTAGGGGAGGAAAGGGAAGGAAGAAAGAACAAATAAATGAAGAGAGAATGGAATGAGTGTAAATACTGTGATTATTGGAGACACAGACTTTGTTTTGAATACCACTGATTAGGCAGCACCTGGCATAGTGCTGCTCCACGTAGACATTTATATTAATCAGGACTCCCCTGCAGTTGTTAGGAATCCGCCTGTAATCGATTTACAGGAGAAAAAGTAAATGAATTTATTGACTTGCATAGAAAGTTCAGAAATAGTTTAAGTTTCAAGGATACCTAGTTACAGTTAATCAAATAGCTTCAGGGACCACCTTTTTCTTTGCTTTTGAGAAAGTAAGAGTGTTCCTGTTTCAGTAATAAATCTAATTCTAATTGGCGTAAGCCAAGAATAAAATTATTGCCTTTTGTAACCAACAAATTCAGAGGTTTTATATAAGAAGGTTCAACAGTATATCTGATAGGCATTCCAAAAGAGGGAAAAAGCAATAATGGCCAGTAATTTTCCAGAATTGAAGAAAGATGACTCTTTACATTGAAGCCACACATCAAGTCTTGGGAAAATAACATATACATATAACACATACATGATGAATTTAAACAAAGAGAAAAATAATGATCTTAAATAGGAGCAGTTAAAACAACCTAACTAGAAAGAAATGGCATTTACAATGGAAGCCATATTGTCAAAAGTAAAAATATCCTGAAGATAGCGGAACATTTATAGTACAGAGGGGAAACTGTGGACAACCTAAAATGTTATAACCAAGTAAGTCATCAGTCAAGAATGAGGATGTGATGTAACACACCATTGCCAATCCAGACAACACCCTGAACAACCTTAGTACCTTCCTGTCAGACCCAGCTAAGGACTGAAAGGAAGTATTCATGAGTCCGTAAAATATAAACAGATTCTGGGAAGAAAGCAGTACATGAATCTTGAATCTCCATGAATCACCAATTCAAAACAGACTGTATAGTGAAAATGCATGGATGGGGCAATGTTTACAAAACTAGATAATAGATAACACCACAGACCCCCAAATACAAGAGTATGAGATCAAACCACAAATGCAAAATTACATAGTGTCAATGCCAGAAAAAATCAGATCAAAACTGTGAAGATACTAAGAAAATTATATAAAACGTGAAAGAGAAATTGGAATTTTAAAACCTTCAGAAAGTAACAATTGGGGAAAGAATTACAAATAAGGACAAAAAGTAGTTTCAGATAAATACTGATCTAGAAGAAACACAGAAGTAAATACAGATGATGCTCAAGAAAACTAGACTTTGAAGATGAGATTTCAAATAAAACAGGTAGGAATGATTTTAGAGAAAAGATAAATATTGAGGACAAGTAAAGAAAATCCAACATATGGATTAAAAGTTCTTGATAAAACCATAGCTAGCTAACAGAACATAACACATTGTAATTCAAGAGAACTTTCCCTGAAATAGAACATATGTACATATATTCTATTTATATATATATTCACATATATATTCATATGTGTATTTGAAGTCTCATGCTGAAAGAGTATACTATGTACCTGAAAACACTGAGAATAAACAAGATATATTCTAGGTAGTAAAATTACTATACTTTACATTTCTTAAAATGGTCATTTAGGTAAAAAAATATTTCTGAAAGAAAATTGGATTACCATAATACTTCAAAATTACTACTTCATGTGAGGAGAAAATGGTGAAATATCTAAAATATTCAAAGAAAGAAAATGAGAACCAAGAGCTCTGTGTCCAGCAAAACTGACTTTCAAATATAAAAATGTATTTGTTATCAAAATGAAAGAACTCAGACTATCATTTATTTGAATTTTTTCCTGAGGAGTGAAGCTCAGTAACCAAAATTACTCACAGTGACTTGAAATGTTACATTTAGAACCAAGACTAAAAGAGGGTTTGTCTCAGTCAGGGTCTAGTCAAGAGACAGAAACTACATAGTAATTTGAACCGAGGACTATGTTCAATACTATGAAGAATTATTAATAGAACTGGAATGAAAGGAGGCTGACTGCAAACAGGCAAAGAGAACACTTATAACATATGGGAGGAAGAGTAGATACTGAGAGAAGCCACCACTCTTAAACTAAGACACACCCTGGCCCTGGCCCCTGACCCCACGCCCCACCTACCTCCTCCTTGAAGAGGGCATGACTGCAACTCACTGCTGTGGCCCCCATCAGTCAGTCAGCCAGTCAGTCAGTCAGTTCAGTTGCTTTGTTGTGTCTGACTCTTTGTGACTCCATGGAGTGCAGCACACCAGGCCTCCCTGTCCATCAGCCACTCCCGGAGTTCACCCAAACTCATGTCCATCGAGTCGGTGATGCCATCCAGCCATCTCGTCCTCTGTCGTCCCCTTCTCCTCCCGCCTTCAGTCTTTCTCAGCACCAGGGTCTTTTCAAATGAGTCAGTTCTTCTCATCAGGTGGCCAAATTATTGGAGCTTCAGCTTCAACATCAGTCCTTCCAATGAACACTCAGGACTGATCTCCTTTAGGCTGGACTGGTTGGATCTCCTTGCAGTCCAAGGGAGTTTTCTCCAACACTGCAATTCAAAAGCATCAATTCTTTAGTGGCCCCCATGGAACCATTAAATCCTCCCCGGAGTTCTAGGAGAAGCTATCCAGAGAGAAGTGACTTTATCAGAGTTTACTGCAAAGTGCCCAGAGCAGCCACTTACAGGAAGGTGATATGCCTATAACAGTCCATGAAGCCATCTAAAACACGGTGTTTTGGGGGGGACTGCCCTGGGAAGCTGCTGCTTGTTGTGGGCACTGCTGGAAGGAACCACTGGCTCTGCAGGAGAGCCCAAAGAGATAAGCACACAAGAATCAGAAAGAGAAGCCTCTTTCTTCTCCAGT
The DNA here is from genome assembly GCF_042477335.2 of Ovis canadensis. Taxonomy (NCBI): domain Eukaryota; kingdom Metazoa; phylum Chordata; class Mammalia; order Artiodactyla; family Bovidae; genus Ovis; species Ovis canadensis. The sequence continues at coordinate 54,349,120 of NC_091264.1, forward strand.
GCCTCCGCGCCTCCACTCCCAAGAGCATCCTCCATTAATAAAGCCTAACATTAAACCAGCTGATATTGGAGAAGTATTTGCAGAGTTCAGCTCCATTATTGCACAGCAAACAAAGATTTGGAGCTGAGAGCCACAAAAAGTATAATCTGAGATGGATTTATAATCTGAAATATTGGTACAAAATTACTGTAAAACTCGGGAGGAGTTTGGGAAGAGCATTAGCAAAAATTTAAATTTTCAGTGTATTGATGATGGCAATATTAGAGGAAATGGCAACCCACTCCAGTATTCTTGCCTGGGAAATCCCATGGACAGAGGAGTCTGGCAGGCTATAGTCCATGGGGTTGCAAAGACTCAGACACGACTGAGTGTGCGCGCGGGCACACAGACGCACACACACAGACACACACATATACATATATATGTAATATGGGGTGAAATGAGTAATTATCATGAGTATCAAATATCTAGTTTCCTGCATTATTTTCACTAGTATTGTTCACTCTTACCAGCTAGACTGCAGTTTTGAAATGCCAACTCCCACTTAAAGAAGCAAAGATTACTTGGAGAATTGGATGATTCTAGATCTGGGGGAGGAAAAGTATAGAATCAACATAATATATCTTGTAATACCAGAGAGCAGAGGAACTATTAAACACTTCTAGGGTCACGTCCAGAGGACCCAGGAAGCCTAACTTGAGAAAGTTCTCCATTGGTCAAAGATGGGACAATTTGAGTTTCAATAAGGGTAATAATTAGAATGGATTAAATAAGTTTACATACATAAATTCATAATAATGTGTAGTCTTACCAAAGAGATTAAAGCTGAATCTGATCAAGCCTCTGGATTCAACTGCCAATTTACAGGAAATAGAGGACAAAGACATACTGAAATACGCCATTAGTATGAAAGTTGCTCAGTCATGTCCAACTGTTTGTAACCCCATGGACTGTAGTCCATGGAATTCTCCAGGTCAGAATACTGGGGTGGGTAGCCTTTCCATTCTCCAGGAGGTTTTCCCAACCCAGGGATCAAACCCAGGTCTCTTGCGTTGCAGGCGGATTCTTTACCAGCTGAGCCACAAGGGAAGTACCATTAGTGCACATTCTGCAAAATCCAGACTGTGGGGAACCCAAGTCAGACAGCTGAGTTCAGTAGATAAATTGTATGAAAAAGAGTGAGGAGAACCATTAGATTAAAGGAAATAAAAGACATTAGATTAAAAGGCATCAAATTATCCTGAATGATACATTAGAACAGTTAGACTAATTGATAGTTTCAGGACATTGCATTAACAAAACGTAGAATACACATGCTTTTCAAGTGCACATGGAATATCCTCATGTTGTTGTTGCTCAGTTGCCAAGTCGTGTCCAACTCTTCACAACCCCATGGATTGCAGACCTCCCTGTCCCTCACCATCTCCCAGAGTTTGCCCAAGTTCATGTGCATTGCATCTGTGGAACATCCTCATACCACATACTAAGACACAAAGCAAGCTTCAACAAATTTGAGAATATATAAATTATTTCAGTCAGCTTTTCTGACCACAAAAGCATTAAACAGCATGAAACTAGAAATCAACCACAGGAAAAAAAAAATGAGAAGAAAAAGAATACACTGAGACTAAACAACATACTACTAAGAACCCAATGGGTCAACGATGAAATCAAAGAGGAAATTTTAAAATACCTTGAGACAAATGACAATGAAAACACAACCATACAAAATCTATGTTGCTGCTGCTGCTAAGTCGCTTCAGTCGTGTCCAACTCTGTGCGACCCCATAGATGGCAGCCCACCGGCTCCTCCGTCCCTGGGATTCTCCAGGCAAGAATACTGGAGTGGGTTGCCATTTCCTTCTCCAATGCATGTATGCATGCTAAGTCGCTTCAGTCATGTCTGAGTCTGTGCGACCCCATGGACAGCAGCCCACTAGGCTCCTCTGTCCACGGGAGTCTCTAGGCAAGAATACCGGAGTGGGTTGCCATCTCCTTCTCCAGTTGGTTATGGCTAGCCAGCCCCAAGTAGGGAATTGGGGGGACATTCCTAGCTGCTGCCAAAACCATTTGTTTTGAGGATCCTCCCTGTCTCTCCCCTGCTTGGCACTGGTTGCCAACTTATGCTTTTCTTTGGTGGAATGGAAACTTGCATTTGGGATGAGTTGACACACTCCAAAACCAGGTAAATCCACTGGTGTGCACATGGGCAACCTTCCCATTTGTGAGTACTAATGCTGTTTGGGCATTCTTGCCAATTGGTTCTGACGGCCGTTGAGGACTGTTTGTGAGCACTAACTGCTATTTGGACTTTTTTGCCAATGCTTCTGATGTCTGTCTGCCTTTGAGGACCATTTTGAAGCATGAAGCACTATTTGGGCCTTCTTGCCAATTGATTCCGACATCTGACTACTGTTGAGGACTGTTTATGTTGGGGAAGTGTTTGTTTGGGATTTTGTACCGGTCACCTTCAAAGAGTGTTTGTAATAGCTGTGTGAGTGTGCATTCTTTTTGTATGATTGGTACTCTTGTTGACTTATATAAAATGGTCCATTCAGGTTCAATTCATTAAGAAAAATTTTACCCATGAAATTATGACTAAAAAGAAATGATTTTTTTTGGACAATATATGTTTGGCAACAGTATTCTTTAGAGTCTGGAGAAGATACATTAAAATGAAACTCTTGAAATTAAAACAGCAACAAAAAATATTCTTTAGAGTCTGGAGAAGATAGGTTAAGATGAAATTCTCGAAATTAAAAAAAAAATACAAAAATGCTTCATTGTGCATATGCTGTTAGGGAAAGCCAGCTTGATAAAACACTTTCTTTCAGACCCTGAGGAAACAAAAATATGCCTAGCAGAAAATCTAAAGTTAACACTTATCATGTCCTTGAAATACAAACACAGTCCACTTTGCTGGTAAAAATTCAAATCAAAAAGAAAAAAGAAAAGAAGGGAAGCCTTTTAAAATTGAGTGTGTAAATTTGGCTATTCTGACTGATAAGTTTAATTGCAATGCCTAATTCATGAAACATAAAAAAAATGAAACAATGAGATCTCTGTTTATCTGGATGTTTGTATGTCTCAATATGTGTTTTTGTCTTTGGATAATATTGCTGAGGTTTATTTGTAAAAGAGCTCTATTTAATTGGCCTTAAACAGAAATAAGCACTTATAAATCAAACAAATCTAAGTTTACCTGCTTTTGTCTTCTCGTAAGACCAAGAGGGAAACTAAAGATGTTTTGGTTTATTAAACATGTATGTTGTGACACTGAAGAAAAATTATGCTATGAAAAAAGGTTTTTTTAAGGTTATAGAATATAACCTTAAGTTATAACCTTAAGTTACTTAAGTTCTTAAGTTTGCCAAATAGAAAATGCTGGTGTAACATTTTAATCACTTGTTTCTTGGTTTTGTTAATGTATTCAAGGATTAAAAATTGTGATATATCAAAATGATAAGGGAACCATTTTAGTATGTAAAGCAAGTCAGATATGTGTTGTGTGTGAAGAAAAGGTATGAAAAATGGAGATGTTCTTGGTTAGAAAAAAATGATAATAATTTTGTCCTACAGTTGTTTCTGGATGAGGAAATACAGGACAAATTTCTTTGGATCCAGAAGATGATAACAGGTTTATTAAAAAGGAACTCTGAGAAAAGAGTTTTGTATGTTGTCAGGATTAAGATTAGACTGAATTAAATTAGGTAAATGAGTTTTGTTATTAACAGTAAATTGATGCAAGACTGAATCTGGTTTTGTCTCTCTGTTAAGAAAGCAAAGTTCTCCTGGAATATTGATCTGATTTTGATTAACACAGACTTCTAATGGAAGATAATTGCATTGTTTGTAACCATACTTTTGACCCTAATATTCAAGATGGAACAGTTGTCCAGTAAAGATGTTATGGAGTATAACTACGCATGATCTGTAGCACTGCTGCCTTTAATTTACTGCTTAAAACACATGTGCAATGTTTGTGTGACAGTTGGGTATAGATGATAAACTGTGTGGCCTACAAAGCATTTCCTTATTAATCTCTGAGCCTGTTCGTGGTATCTGATTAGTTTCCCCCCCAACATGGACAACTAGGCAAACATATAAATAAAAAGAAGGCCTAGCAATGAGGGATGTGGATGGGCCGGAGCAAGCAGAAGAACCACTCTGGCAATGCTGGAAAAATATATTGATTATCAATGCTTCCTATGAAAGGAGTTACAGTTAAAAGGGGAAAATGATGGAGGAAATTTTCACATACTGAGGTGTGGGGAAGTCATTCTGACCTTTACTTTGAACTTTAGGCTAGCCAAAGCAGCCTGTTTGTGGCCTATGAAATATATATGTCCATCTGCTTTAACCATTAAGAAAAAAATATATTCAGAGAAAAATACAAAGATGAATTTTTATTATTATCCTCATTTTAATGTGTCTAGTGATTTTCCACAGTTTGTCCAGGTACTATGAAAGTTTACCCCTAGTCTTGTTCTGTACCTGTCCCTCCTCCAAAGAAAAGCGGGGATTGAAATGGAGCAGGACCATATGGTCCTTGCCCCCCAGCCCCCAGCCCCAACCATGTCTTCTGCCTACCTTTTGCCTGTGGAAAACTTTAGTCAAAGAAGTTTAATCAGAGAAGAGAGAAATGTAGAAACAAAGGATAACAGTCAAAGGAGACTAAATAAAAATAATGTAGTCATTCAGCAGAGTCAAGGCCCTTTAGTTCTTTCTCAAGGGCTGTAGATAATATTCTGAGCCATAGCCTGTGAGCTGTCTTACAGATACTAAAGCACCAGGTGGAGAAGTTAACTGCAGGATGACCAGACTGTACCCAGGAAGTGAGCTGCTGCAATTCCAAGAACTGGCCACAAAGAAACGGGAACAAATGAACCCTGGAACTGGAGATTAACTGTACCTAAAACCACCAAGATGATGCTGGCCAGACCACTGATGATCAGTTTGAAGATGACTGTTAGGGATGACTGTGCTATTTCTGCATGTGGCCGCCCCCCACTTCTGTTTATAAAATTTCTTGCCCCACTGCTTGTTGAGGAGGGAGGAGTTGGCTTTTGGACTGATGTTCCCTACCCTCCCCTACCCTCAGTTGCTGGCATCTGAAAGAAAGCAAATTTTCCTTTCCACCAGCTTGGCCTGCTTACTGGTTTTTGAGCAACAAGCAGCTGGACCCACCACACTCTTTCTGTAACACAAAATAAACACAAAATAGCTTAAAGACTTAAATATAAGACACGACACCATAAAACTCCTAGAAGAGAACGTAGGTAAATTATTCTCCGATACAGACCTAAGAAAACATTGATATTATCTAACTCCCAAGGCAATAGAAATAGAGACAAAAATTTAAAATGGGACCTAATCAAACACGAGCAAAGGAAACCATAAACAAATGAAAAGAAAACCTACAGACTAGGAGAACATACTTGCAAATGAAATGACTGACAAAGGCTTAATTTCCGAAATGTTAAAACAGCTCAGACAACTCAATATTAAAAAGCAAATAACCCAATCTAAAAGTGGGCAGCAGACATAGACATTTTTCCAGAGAAGATGCACAGATGCCCAAAAGACATGTAAAAAGATGCTCAACGTAACTATTGGAGAAACGCAAATCAAAACTACAAGGAGGTACCACCTCACACCAGTCAGAATAGCCATCTTTAAAAAGCCTACATATAAGAAATTCTAGAGAGGGGGTAAAGAAAAGGAAACCCTCTTACACTGTTGGAAGGAAAGCAAATTGATGCAGTCATTATGGAGAACAGTATGAAGCTTTCTCGAAAAGCTAAAAATAGTGTTACCTTATGACCCAGCAATTCCACCCCTGGGTATGTATCTGGACAAAATTATAATTCAAAAAGAAACATGCATCCCCAGTGTTCATAGCAGCACTATTCACAACAGCCAAGACATGGAGACAACCTAAATGTCCATCGAGAAATGAATGGATAAAGAAGATGTGATATATATACATCTTCGTTATCATACACATATATACATACAATGGAATACTATTTTCCTTTGTACACTTCCAAGGGGTGAAAGGGTGGGAGACGTAAGGGTTGGGAGCTTGGGATTAGCAGATACAAATTATTATAATAGGATAAACAATAATGTCCTACTGTATAGCACAGGGATTCAATACACTGTGATAAACTATAATGGAAAATAATAGGAAAAATAATATGTCTAACTGAATCACTTTGCGGTATAGTAGAAATTAAGACAACACTATGAATCAACTATACCTCAATAAAATACTTTTTAAAAGACATCAAATTGAAAAATAAGAGTAAGATGATAGAGTCTAAATATATACTTAAAGAGTTTTTAAAATTGTGACTATCATAGTTAGGATAGTGACTACTTTGGGGTCAGTGAGGGGTTTGTGATTGGAATAGAGAACACAGGCTTATTGTGTGGCTGACAAAACTCTGATTTGGGAAGCAAATACAAATATGTTCACCTGGTAAAAACCCATCAAGCTGTTAGTGAAAGTGATAAAAGATGGAGAATTTTTCATTCACATACCTAAAATCTAAAGGACATACTTTAGTAAGAGGGAAATGGAACTCAAAAGCAAGGGATTAAAGGCAAAAAAGAAATGACTTTGAGAAAATCAGACCCTAAGGATCTAATTCCTGAGTTAAATAAATTTGGGAGTCTGGAAAAGCATGGTGAATTGACCACATTCACTCCTTTTCTTTCCAAAGCACCCACTGAAATGAAACAGAGGAATAAAGTTATAGAATTAACGAGGTGGCTGCAGTTTTGCAAGACAGAAGGTCACTGACTTGAGGACAGGCTCAGAACTTGGAGGTACATATGGGTTCTTTGGGAACTGGAAGTGGAGTACAGTGTTCACAGGGAAATGATAAGTGAGTCTGTATGCTGAGTGTATTTGTGTGTTCATTCGCCCAGTTGTATCCGACACTTTGAGACCACATGGACTATATGGACTTTAGCCCACCAGGCTCCTCTGTCCATGGAATTTTCCAGGCAAGAATACTGGAGAAGGTTGCCACTTCCTACTCCAGGGAATCGTCCCGACTCAGGGATCAAAGCCCCGTCTCTTGCATCTCCTGCATTGGCAGGCGGATCCTTTACCACTGCACCATCTGGAAAGCTGAATATGTGTGACTCCCCACACCCCAATTTTTTCCTGTTCCTTTTTTTTGAAATCCCATCAGCTAAACCCATGCCTCCCAAACTGAATACTGGAGTGTTCTTTGGAGAAAACAAATGGTTGCTGAAAAAGCCTTCTATATGTTGCCATTTGGAGTTCCAAGAGCAAAAGTTTGGTTTACCAGCTTATCACTCCACCCTGAAACCTATTAGTATATAAAAATAAGAGTAGAAAAGCTTATGGAAAGAAGTCTCCTACACAAAAGTGAAATCTATAGATCTCAATCTATGAGCTGTGGAGCATAATAATTGATGAGTATTTGACAGTTAAAAAGATGATTGGATAGATATACGGAAAACCTGGGGGGCTCCCCAGGTGGCACTAGGGGGTAAAGAACGCACCTGCCAATGAAGGAGACATGGGAACCTGGGTCTCCTGCATCACAGGAGGATTTATTACTGTCTGTACCACCAGGGAAGACTGAGCTTTACTTCTGAAAAAGATCCTGAGGAGGCTGCAAAGGAAGAGCAGGCTGCTGCTGAGAAAGGCTGTGACCTAGGGAGAATTTCGGGGTGAACCGACTGCTCCAGTTCCTGGGCTGATGGCTACTCAGCCTGAGGACACAGACTGGTCTCGAGGTGCACAGGTGCCCGGTGTAGACACAGACCAGCAGTTCCCTGCTGAGGACCGGAGCGCTCATCTGGCCACTGGAGTCTCATCCGCAGCTTCCACCCCTCAGGACCCTGAATGAGGAAGAGCCACCTCCGAGTGGGGCGTAAGCTGTTCTCCTACAGACTCTTAAACAGAGAGAGGAAATAAGGATGAGAGGAAAGAAACCGTGAAAAAAATGCCAAGAAAAAAAAAAAAAAGACCCTGGACAGGAAACATTAATCACAGTTACTACTCAGCCCATCAGCAAATAATATTTACAGAGTCATAATAATATCAATACAGTTATTTTAACCAGAACTTGTGATGTATTTACTATGAGAGAATGGGAAATAGAGGAAGTGGGGGAAGGGATGTCAGCTCAGGGCTGATCTCATTAAGTAAGTCAGTCATTGACATCTCAAACTGGGACTTCTGTTCTGTCATTCTGAGTCATGGGATGAGCGTGCGACCCAAGCTCAGCAAGTTAATGGGCTCACCTGGGACTTGGAAACTTGAACCAAGTGATCCAGGGATGGCACAAATGTAATGCCAGCAGAGATCCCTGATAAGACTTCTGATTAGACCTGCATGTCTTCCTTTAAGTTTAGAGACTGATGTTCTTCTAGTAAATTCCTCTTACATGTTAAGTTAGCACAGGCTGGTTTATGATCCTTTAACTAAAGAAACTTAATTGGATTCAGCCATTAAAGAGTCATCGCTGGCTTTACCCGAGTAGTTCTTTGGGATGAAGGGCAAAAGGCTGATTGAAGGTGTGGAAGGAGACATGGTACTTGGATTCTAATCTTCCAGGAGTTTATTTTGGAAGAGGAGGCATTAGGAAAGTAGCTAATAATTGTAAGCCATGTTTGAATTCATGAAGGAAATGGCAACCCACTCCAGGATTCTTGCCTGGAGAATTCCATGGGCAGAGAAGCCTGGTGGGCTACAGTCCATGGGGTCATAAACAGTCAGACATGACTGAGTGACTAACATTTTCACTTTTTCTATGTTAGGGTAACTGAGGAGTTCCTAAAAATTGGGCAGCCATGGAGCTGTTGTTTTAGAATTGATTTCTTTACTCTTTAGTGATATTTAGTTTATCAACATATTTCAACTATTCTTCTTAGTAATATTGACAAACCCACTGCCTGATGACAAATTGCTTTCGTCTGATCTGATATGCTGGTGGAAAATAATTTGAAAAAAGTATATAACCACTATCAGAAGTTTCATCTGAAAAGATGTCCCATGCACCCAATAAAAGATTAAATATTAACATAATTTGATTTCTTTTAGAAATGTACATAAAACAAGGTATCTTTTCCTTCTCTAGCCAGACTTGCAGCAAGTCACTATATGATACTTTTCTGCCCTCCAGTGGTTGTCAAACAGCATTAAGAAATTTATCATCTGCTTTATAATATTGTTTAAGAATACATTCTCTTCGTAACAGAATTTTAGGAATTCAAAGTGATTTATAAATGTGTCAGCATCCATAGAGGCACACGATATTCTTGAAAATGGGCAGACTCATAAAGCAACATTGATCTCAGTGTAAATTGACTTCAGACAACCAGTAGGTGGAGGAATTTCCAAAGCTAAGAACCACCACACTCTTGAAACCCGATTTCAGAACCTGAGATCTTAAAAATCATCCCTCCAATTTTGTCCATTTATATGGACAGAGACCAAGAACTGTTGACTAGCTCTGAGTCATGTATACACATACACTGTTGTTGAGTTGCTAAGTCGTGTGCAACTCTTGCGGCCCCATGGACTGTAGCCTGCCAGGCTCTTCTGTCCATGAGATTCTACAGGCAAGAAAACTGGAGTGGGTTCCCATTTCCTTCTCCAGGTTATCTTCCTGACCCAAGGATTGAACCCATGTCTCCTGCTTGACAGGCATATTCTTTACCATTGTGCCACCTGGGAAGCCCAGACATATACATAGTGCCCAGGAAATTCCAGTAAAAAGAAAGACTATTTTAGGTTAGGATTAGATTTTACTTGTGAAATATGAGAATTGGGGGTGAGGTGAAAGCTTTTTAGGTATGAATGGTTTGATCCTTGGGTTGGGAAGATTCCCACTGAGAAGGGGAATCCTTCTCCAAGGCATGCCCACTACCCACTCCAGTGATCATGCCTTGAGAATTCCATGGATAGAGGTTACAGTCTGTGGGGTTGCAAAGAGTCAGACATGACTGAATGACTTTCACTTTCAACTTTCAAGCTTGAGATAAAAAGCTGAAAATAAGTAGGGTGACTATGATGTAAGGGAGGAAAGAAGCCAGAAAGAGAGAGCCCCGGTGAGATGTTGGAAAGTGTAGGATATACAGAAGGGTCAAGACAGGGGGCTGAGTTTGGCTTTCGTACAGTCAGCAATGGAACACTGTTATGAAACACAAAGAAAAATATTTATAAACTATTGAGTGTTGATACATCATGATGTACATGAAAACCACTGATTTGCCTCTGTCTGCACGACTGAGTGACTTCACTTTCACTTTTCACTTTCATGCATGGGAGAAGGAAATGGCAACCTACTCCAGCGTTCTTGCCTGGAGAATCCCAGGGACAGCGGAGCCTGGTGGGCTGCCATCTATGGGGCAGCACAGAGTCGGACATGACTAAAACGAATTAGCAGCAGCAGTAGCTGCTGCTGCTCCTTTATTTATTAACACTGGAAGCAACCAACCCAAGGGGAAAAATCATGGAAGCTTTTGACCACCAGATCAATTTAGCCCTCATCTCACTAACTCAGATTCTTCCCTTGAAATTTCCCCCTTGACCTTGCGTACCTCCTGCCAAACTTCTTCCTGAGTTCCCTCCACAGCACCATTATTACTTTTTTTACATGGTTTTTCTTATCTTCATGATAAAGTGAGATTCCCCCTGAAGGCTAATTTGGAGTGATAACATGTACGACATTAACGTGATATCTGCTTCATCTAATGCCAACTCTGTTCTTGGCCCCCATCATTCTTTTTAAAGAATGAAAAATTCCATAATTCTGCTTACTTCTTCTCCATTTTTTCCCCTTATCAGAGAGTTTTGTTGATCTTCTAAATTCAATATCCTGGCTCATTTGACTCTCATTTGCTAACCATGATAATATACATGCTTTTTATATAGTAGGCTGCCCCACCTCCATTCTGTCAGCTTTGTGCATAAATAGGCCATATCATATTTTTACCTATCAGACTGGGAACATCACTAAGATTGATGGTACCCAGTGTTGATGAGATATGGAAAAACAGATTCACTCATAGTTTGTGGAAATGTAAGATTGCACAACTTTTTAAAAGGGCAATTTGGCAGTATTCATTAACATTAAAGAAAACTAGACTAGTGACTCATTAATCCCCCTTTTAGAAATCTGCCTTATAGAAATATAAGCACTAGGGTACAAAGATGCAAGTCAAGCATATTTCCTGTAGGATTATTTATAATATTAAAACAATAAAAAAATGAGCTAGTCATCAAAATTAAAAGATTAGAAAGCAGAATGATAGTATAACTTGTCAACAAATCCAATAACTAGTTTTCAGAAAGGAAAAACAATACATAAAATTCTGGCAATGCTAATTAAGAAAAAAGAAATTACAACTAAAACATTATTAAAAGGTATACATTTTAAATATGTCTTTAAAATTATTGGATGTTTAGTAATCACTAAGAACTATGAGTAATTTAATAATCAAGTGCTCATGTTTAGTCTGATAAATTCAAACAATAATAAGAATAGAAAGAGTGAAGATTTTTTTTCCTCTAACCCCATACTCCAAAGATAGCCTTTCTATATTTTTTTCTGTTATAATGATGATGAAAATAATATTGACTAAAACATCTATAATTTCTACTATGTGGTATACATATATTTAACTTATATGCAGAGTACATCATGAGAAACACTGGACTGGAGGAAGCACAAGCTGGAATCAAGATTGCCAGGAGAAATATCAATAACCGCAGGTATGCAGATGACACCAACCTTATGGCAGAAAATGAAGAAGAACTAAAGAGCCTCTTGATGAAAGCAAAAGAGGAGAGTGAAAAAGTTGGCTTAAAGCTCAACATTCAGAAGACTAAGATAGGGAAACAGTAGAAACAGTGTCAGACTTTATTTTTGGGGGCTCCAAAATCACTGCAGATGGTGACTGCAGCCATGAAATTAAAAGACGCTTACTCCTTGGAAGGAAAGTTATGACCAACCCAGACAGCATATTAAAAAGCAGAGACATTACTTTGCCAACAAAGGTCCATCTAGTCAAAGCTATGGTTTTTCCAGTGGTCATGTATGGATGTGAGAGTTGGCCTATAAAGAAAGCTGAGTGCAGAAGAATTGATGCTTTTGAACTGTGGTGTTGCAGACTCTTGAGAGTCCCTTGGACTGCAAGGAGATCCAACCAGTCCATCCTAAAGGAGATCAGTCCTGGGTGTTCATTGGAAGGACTTATGTTGAAGCTGAAACTCCAATACTTTGGCCACCTGGAGCAAAGAGCTGACTCATTGAAAAAGACCCTGATGCTGGGAAAGATTGAGGGCAGGAGGAGAAGGGGATGACAGAGGATGAGATGGTTGGATGGCATCACTGACTCAATGGACATGAGTTTGGGTAAACTCTGGGAGTTGGTGATGAACAGGGAGGCCTGGTGTGCTGCGGTTCATGGGTTCGCAAAGACTCGGACATGACTGAGCGACTGAACTGAACTGAACTGATACATATATTAATTCATTTACTCCCAAAAACAACCCAAAGGGAAGGTAAATACTATTATCATCATGTCGCTACATTAAAGATAAACAAACCAAAGTGTAGAGAAGTTAAGCTATTTTTTTTCCTCAAAATCACACAGCCAATAAATGATAAAACTAGGATCCATACTCTCAACCACTAACCCATACTAAATTGACTCATTGGAGAAGACCCTGATGCTGGGAAAGATTGAGGGCAGGAGAAGGAGGGGTGGCAGAGGATGAGATGGTTGCATGGCATCACTGACCCAATGGACATGAGTTTGAGCAAACTGTGGGAGATAGTGAAGGACAGGGAAGCCTGGCGGGCTGCAGTCTATGTGGTTGCAAAGAGTTGGACACAACTTAGAGACTGAACAGTAACAACAATACTAAATTGTCTCTCATCCAATATATATTTACATACTTTTATGCACAAATATTGGGTTTCCCAGGTAGCACAGTGGTAAAGAATCCACCTGGCAATGCAGGAGACACGAGACTTGAGTTCAAACCCTAGGGTGGGAAGATTCCCCCGGAGAAGGAAATGACAACTCACTCCAGTATTCTTACCTGGGAAATCCCAAGGACAGAGGAGCCTGATGGGCTTCAGTCCATGGCATCACAAAGAGTCAGATATGATTGAGCACACTTATGCAAATAGTTAGTTGATATATATTTTAATAAAAATATTCTTACAATGTTTTTCTGATACATGCTCATTTTATTTAACGTATTCTGTACACCTTTCAAATTCTTAAAAGGTATTTCTAATGACCGAATCAGAAAAACATGGGCTTCCTTGGCTGGCATATTAATTTTGCTAGGTTAATGTTCTCTGATAAATAAATCCAATTATGTAATAGCTTAAGCACAAATTAAGGTTATCTCCCATGTAATTGCTTAAAGCAAGTCAGTGAGTGGCTGTCTTCCATATTGTGATTCAAGGACCCAGGCTCCTTCTAACTGTTATTCTTGCATAACAGGAGCATATTGTTATCTGCATGATTAAGGCTGGTTGCCACATTCAGGATATGACTGGTAGAAGGGAAATGGAAGATGAGAAAATATACGCTCTTCAAAGATGAAGTCCTGAAGTGGGATTTGCGTTACTTCATACTCACATTCCCTCAAGGAGCATCTACTCTCACGGCCATCAGACTGCAGTGGAGACTGAGAAATGTAGCCTAGTAAGGAAAGAAGGATAGATTTTGGTGGACAACTAGGTGACTCTGACACAGTTTTGTTGTATATTTGTTTAACTATGTTTTAAAAACATTTTGACACACTGATCTCACATTAAAAGAATCACGTCTTTAAAGGTGTCACAGGTGTTTGTCAAGAGGGCGCATCTCTGGTTAGTGGCAGATTCAGAATGAAAATTGTATTTTCTGGCTCCATGCCAAAGCTCTAATTAGTGCAACATTTACTTTTCGTGAAGAGTTAATGAAGCTTGAACTTTTTTTCCCCCTGAAGATAAGTTTTATTGGCAATATGTCTGTCTAGTAGATGTCGAAGAGAGACTTATTTCTGTAAACTATACAGTATGGAATTAATTTGAGAAAATAGTTGTCTAGCCAGTTGGTAGAAACAGCCTGCAGAACGTAGACCATATTGCTGGTGTAATTATTTTAGATGCTAACAAAGGAACATTTTGATAACTCTCTAGAGAACCAGATTTTAATTGTTAATCTTAGGACATCAACCCCTGAATTCCACACCCAGTGAATGGGCTTATATTAACATTCTTCTTAAAGGCTTCGGATAATTACAGGTGACCCATGAATGAGCATATAGTAAAGTAGTGACCCCTTACTTAGTCAGACAATTTGCATGGGTAATTTGGATACCTGAGGTTTTCAAATACTATTTCTTTCCCAATAGGCATATACAATTGCTTTCTTTTTGCTTAAGTTAGTCAGATAAATATAAAAAAGTTTTGATTTGCCATTACAGTTAGAGCTGAAAAAGCGAGATTCATAATGGTGGAGGAAACTCCTGGTTATTTTATCCAACTTTTCTCTATCTCAGGATATGGGAAATATATATATATATATAAAACAACCCCTTTAAATATGTTTCCATAAACTTGTATCATTTTCCTGAAGATATATATTGTACATGGCTCTTGTAAAATATTTCTCTGGACCTCTATATATCTTTTATAATGCTATAGGACAATGTCTTCAAATATCCATAAAGGACTATAGATTTTACCATGCTTGATTGCAGAAGGCAATCACTGCCCCGGAACTGACTGTCTGCATCTAACTCACTCTGATCTTTTCTCTATAGCTTTAAAGTTAAAGAGGAATGTCGGCGGTATGCAGGGCAGGCTGCTGGGGAATGTGTGCCATTAGCTCACCCCTGCTAGGGATATGTGCCATTCATTATGTGTGGGCATGACTATGCCCCATAGAGAGCATGCGCAGCAAAGTACGGTCTTCCCAAACGAATCTCACTCTTACCAAATAAATCTATAGAACTGTTATGTTCATGTGAAGATTTCCTATTGTAAGTTTAGTGACTTGGGAGCTGAAATGAGTCTGTAGAGTTATTATTTAAAATAACAAAAAAGTTTAAATGTGTATCTTCTGATTAGCTTCCAAGATGAAATACTGACACTATGGGAAATTACTAATTGAATTTTAATTAAAAAGCCCCTGTGATATTGGTGAATGAGACTTAATAAGTAGTATCATGGCTAAGTAAGCATTGTCGATGACGTGTTTCATCTGGATCTTCATGTCAGCAAGAGATACCTTTTTTTTTTAAACTATGATGATCCTAAAAAACAAGATATTAAATTAAAAGTGGACTTAGAACCCAAATATTCAAAGTTGTAGTTTTGGGCAAAAATTATCTTTAAATATAAATACCTTGTTCTGGAGGGAAACCTGGAAAAAGTTCTCTACCACTAAGCAAACAGTCCTTCATTAGTTACCTATTCTGTGCCAAGTTACTAAACAGCACAGGAATAAAAAATCATTTGGAGAAATATGGATGAATTATTGAGGGCTAATCTGAGTTGGTTTACTTTTCACTTGTAACATAGATATAAGCTTCATCACACACAGAAACATTAAAATAGTTAAACTTGCAAAAGAAATCTGTGAAAGATTATAAAATCAACGTCTCGGTTAAGGCAATTAAAGCCTTCAAAATTATATCTGTATATCAAGTGGTACAGAGAGTGCCAATGGTTTAAAATAATTCTTTGGAAATGAACATGTTTCATAAAAGTCATTTTTAAATATATTTTACTTCTGAAATGATCCTTAAAGATTTGGTATGAGACACAATGAAAAGACTTCAAACCCATATTCAACCGTCTATTCTCCACTTCCAATTAAACATCACAAAGATGCACTGGGATAAACATGTTCAGGACTGAACCATGGTTTTCTCTAGCTCATGGTTCTCTTTCAGTGTTTCCTATCACAGGAAATGGCTGATTTTACATCTATGATGAAAGGTATGCGGAGACCATGACTGAAACTGGAAATGCAGATGAGGAAAAGATGGTATGTGCGGGCAACATGCATTCATCTTATGTTGAGTGGAGTTGGGACAGGCAGACTGAAATACTCTCTGGATACTTGGAGTGAAGAGTCTGGAGGAGTCATCTACACAGATAGAGGTGACAGATGAAGTTAAGGGAGATGGCTGAGCACTTGAGAGGAAGGGGAAGATAAAAGGGACAAGAGTCTGAGAAGTATATTGTGTATCACCAAATCAAAGGACGTTTAATGAGAAAAGGGCAGCATCAAGAATCTCAGGGCTTCCCTGGTGGCTCAGTGGTAAAGAGTCTGCCTGCTAATGCAGGAGACACAGGTTCAATCCCTGATCCAGGAAGATCCCACATGCCGGGGGGCAACATATGCCCATATGCCACAACTACTGAGCCCACCTGCACACCTTCTGAAGCCTGTGCACTCTAGAGCCTGTGCGCAGAAACAAGAGAAGCCATCACAATGAGAAGCCAGTGCAATGTAACTGAGAGTAGCCTCTGCTCACAGCAACTAGAGAAAAGCCCATGCAACAACGGAGACCCAGCACAGCTAAAACTAAATAAATAAAATCACTGGGAAAAACATTCTCAGTGGGTGAGAAATGAGATAAAGCCACTATAGTTAATGACCATTGAGAATTTCTTTTCATGGACAAAGGAGCCTGGGGGGAAATAGTCCCTGGGGTCGCAAAAGAGTTGAACACGACTTAGCGACTCAAGAACAACAAACTACAATATGAAAAACAGGTAAGCAATGAGGATTTATTGTATAGGCTAGGGAATTATAGTCAATATTTTGTAATAATCTGTAATGGAATATAATCTGCAAAAATATAACTGAATCACTATGCTGTACACCTGATATGAATGCAATAGTGCAAATCAACTATACTTCAATTAAAAAAAACACTTGATTCTCAAATTTTCTGACAGTCCTTCCTACTACATTTGGCTTTATCTGATGTTTAGAAGAAGCTGTTCTTCAGAGAAGCTGATGGCATGCTGGATAAATTCTCTAATTCAACTAGAAAGACTCAGCTCTCTTTCCCAAAGCTGACATATGAGCAAAGGGCAAATCAAAGAGGAAAAAAATTTTAACACCCTGAATTCATCACAGTATTTAAACAATTAGAATTTTACTTTATTTCAGAATAAGTTTACTGTTGAAAAAAAGATATTTACTAAAGCCACAACATTATTCATTTGGACAAAAACTTTTATAGCAAAACTGTGGTACACGAGCATTAGTAATTTGAGTACTATATGGTTATAGAAGATATTTAAAAAACAGAAATGATGTATTCCAAAGGCTGTAATAGGCACAATATATATGCTTGTATAGGGTCTGCAAGCATTATACTAGAATTCACTACAAGTGATCCAAGAAGTTGCAGGCTTTCAGCATTAGGTACTAAAAAGATAAAAAGGATTATCAGAGTTACTCTTCTATGGAAAAAGCATGTACTATCAATAACACAAAACAGGAGCAGCGAGCCAAGCCAACAAACAATGCTTTAGATTTTAGAAGTTGTAATATAACTATGGCTTTTTTATTTTCATTTTTGAGACTGGTTAGCAAGTCTGGCAAGTGGAAAAGAAGAAAGTCTATAATAAAACGTTAAAGACACCACTTACAAGGCATCTGATATTTCACAGGTTCAAAATTGGAAAACAACCACTGAGCTTGTTCCTAGAGCAAAATTCTGAGGTATTAGCAGAAAACAAAACAAAACAAAAACACCCTGCTTCTTCCTATCAATGTTTTTGCATAAAAATCTTTATACAGAGAAGTAAAAGTTTCCCAAGTGACATGGCAGAAAAATATTTAAGATGAATCATTAGAGTTTACTTTAGGTTTTTGGTAACTGTAAAGAATACAGGTCTTTTCAAGGACCAAGAAACTGGATATGGTTCTTAGTATGGAACTTTATGTTTTTAAAACAAATATGTATTCAGGCTGGCAGTGTATTCATGCTGATAAAGGCAGTAAAAATAAGAAAACAGAAATCGTACCTTTTTAGAGCATACTACTACTATATATAAGGAAATTGTCTAAAAGATAAAAATGTACATCTTAGATTCTCGAAGGTTTTATTTTTCAACTAGCAATTAAACATAAGCGTAAACGTGAGTCATGCAGTACCCCTACCTCTCAGCTACTGTGAAAATGATATGAGGGGAACAGAATTCTCTCTTTTTTTTCCCTTTAAATATGCAATGCTCACAAGTCATCATGTGGAACTCAAATCACACACAAAGGCAAATCATGGAGAAATGTTGAATATTTCAAAAGCCCTCAGAGGTGTGCCAGAAATGATGCTGTTTCTACAGCACAGAATTGTTGGAGGCCAAAACTAAAGCAGTAGGTGCTACTGCAACTTCTAGGTCCTTAATGCTGCTGTTTTTGTTTTTCTTTTTTTCATGTTGGGGTGGGGATTCAGGTCAGGGGCTTTGGTGGTCTCTCGGAAACCATGATTTCTGTAGGTTCAGTGATTAGCTTGGCTCCATCCCAGGCTGTCTTGAACTGTTCAGGAACAGGAAATTCTCTCTGGAAAAAAGCAATAAGTGCAAGATTATTTAAACCAAGGCTTTGCAAATGGATGGATGGCTAATTAGTGTCATGCTCAGTCACTCAGGTGTTTCTGACTCTTTACAACCCCATGGACTATAGCCCGCCAGTCCATGGGACTGTTCTTCTGTTCATGGGATTTCCCAGGCCAGAATACTGGACGGGGTTGCCATTTCCTTCTCCAGGCAATGTTCCCGGCCCAAGGATCAAACCTGCGTCTCTTGCATTGGCAGGAGACACCAGGGAAGCCCTGTTACATGATGGACAAAGACATTTTAGAGAACCCAAACCTGCATGGTCATACGACAGCTCTGTGACTGCCTGCCGGCATCCTCATTGATGCCAGAACTTACTAAGAACCAGGTGTTCTGTGGAACACCAGGTATGAGTGAACTCAAGTTAATCTCTACAAGAACGCTGCTGCTGTTGCTGCTGCTGCTGCTGCTAAGTCGCTTCAGTCGTGTCCAACTCTTAGCAACCCCATGGACTGCAGCCTACTAGGCTCCTCCGTTCATGGGATTTTCCAGGTGAGAATACTGGAGTGGGCTGCCATTGCCTTCTCTGACAAGAAACACTAAGAACTAGATATTATTGAAATGCCACCTACAGGAAACAGAGGCCTGAGAGGTCAAGCCTGAGCAGCCAGAGTGCAAACCTTAGACATCCTCTCTTACCCATGACTCTGCACCAGACTCAACCATGCACAGCCATCAGCTGGGGGCCTTGTTGAAAGGTAGACTCTGATTCAGTAGATCTGGGACACAGGATGACGGTCTATGTTTTCAACAAGTCCCCAGGGGATGCTGAGGCTGCTGGTCCCCAGGCACACTGATAAGGGCTTTGCCCCACTGTTATGTCTATCTACTCTTTGATGAAATATCACAATGTGCCGCAAGTTGCATATACATTGCTTACACATCCTGCTTTCCTGCTCTTTCCATTGGGCAACACACGCACACGTGCCACCCAGATACACTACACACCATATCCTCCCCCCTCCCTCACACACTCACACATACACAAAGAAAAATGCAGAATAGGGAATTTCCTGGTAGTCCAGTGGTTAGGGGGCTTCCCAGGTGGCGCTAAGTGGTAAAGAACCTGCCAATGGAGGAGACATAAGAGACACAGGTTCAATCCCTAGGTATGGAAGATCCCCCGGAGGAGGGCATGGCAACCCACTCCAGTATTCTTGCCTGGAGAATCCCATGGACAGAGGAGCCTGGTGGGCTACAGTCCATAGGCTCACAGAGTTGGACATGACTGAAGCGAATCAGCATGCCAGGGGTTAGGATTCTGGGCTTCCATTGCAGGGGTGCTGGTTCAACCCCTGGTCGGGGAACTAAGATCCCTCAAGCTTCGTGAGCCATAAAAACCATATGATTTTTTTTAAAGCATTAAAAATTGTAGACTAGACAAAATAAAATTAGCTTGGGGTCTCTCCTTTCCGTAGAGAGTGAGTCCCCAGTCGTTACAGAAGAGAGCAGAAAAGGAAGGTGAGGAGGAGTCTCCTTGCTTCTGGTTTTGTGGCCTCTGTGGACTTCCTGTACAAACCACAGTTTGAAGGGCTGGTGCTCATCTGTTGGTGAGATGTGCTGTTTCAGTGGAAAACACACATGGACACATAGCTTCCTTGATGTAGGATCCAGCTGTTTTTTTTTGTAAGAAGCTATTTATTTACTTTAAAGGGAAAAGCCCTTTCTGTCATGATTGGTGAATTCTCGAGTGAAATTTGGAATGGAGTCTTTTCTTTTTCTTTTTTGGCTGCTCTCCTTGGACATGAATTTGAGCAAACTCTGGGAGATAGGGAAGGACAGGGAAGCCTGGTGTGCTCACAGTTCATGGGGTGGCAAAGAGTCATTCACGACTTAGCGACTCAACAACAACAATTCCTTGGTTTGTGGCATCTTAGTTCCCTGGCCAGGGATGGAAAGTGGACCCATGGCAGTGAAAGCACCGAGTCTTAACCACTGGACCACCAGGGCATTCCCTGCAATGGAGTCTTACCGTGCAGCAAAGAAGCTACAGTCTGAGTGTGAGTGTGTGTGTGTGTGTGTGTGTGTGTGTGTGCGCGCGCGCGCGCGCACGTGTGTGTCCAACACCCCTCTGGGGCTCTTCATAAGTAAACCAGGCTTGGTGTCTGCTCTTAAGCACCAAGCCAGGTGGAGAATGCTCCAGAGTGAAGGTGCCTCTTTGATCGTAACTGTACTACAGCTGTTCCCGATCTTTCTTGGCATACCGTGATAGCAAAGGGATGAAAGACCTTCTCTGGGAGACTGATTTCTTTCGGATGAGTCACCCCCACCATCCACTCCCAGATCACCATGCCCACGGCAGGACCTCTGTATTGCTCCCTTCTACCTCCAACAGGAAGACGCACCTAGGGCCCATGCACTGAGGGCACAGATAATTCACCTATTGGGGGGAGACCACATTCTCAGCATGAAAGCTTAGGTTTTGAGCTCTACTCATCCTTTAGGTAACTCGATCTCAATCATGGCTCCACAATGGAATCACCAAGGAAGCTTTAACCAAGACAGATGTCAGGGTACCATATCCAGGGGTTCTAGCTGAAGTGGCTTGAAGTTTGTGCAAACCCTCACAGCTTTTCTTAGCAGATCCAGTTCCCCTGCAGCTGAGCCTTCTGCTTAGACAGCTGCAAAGGCCAGGAGTCTCTCTAAGTTTTGGCTTCCTTCTTCTGAAGCTGCTCTGTATTGGCTTCAGCTCTTCAGTAGCTTCTTCAGGTGGAGAGCCCGAGACGAGATGCTTTCTAGCTCAGGGTTAGGCAGTCTGAATACCTCATGTAGTATGGCCCAATGCTTGCCGTTTTGCTTTTCAGACTTAAATAATGAATTCTGGGCAGCGGTATGTGGTGCGCGCCTGGAAAGGGCTTACTGAAAACATGGCAGCAATCTCACTGTCCGCTTAAAGACATTAACCCAAGCGCTGACTGCTGTGTAGACCACTGGTGACTGACCCACAGGCTGATGGGGTTGTGGGGGCTCCCCTTTGAAAGGTGCGCCTGGCTAAGTTACATTTTAGCCTATACTTCCCTGGTTCACTGCTTCCTTGTACAGTTAGAACCAGAGGGAATGATCTCTGGATTTATTTCTCTTTCAAGAAGCAAAGACTAGTAGGAAGAAATATTAATAACTTGCTGCCAAATGGCAACAACCAGCAAGTCCACCATGTTGTGTGACGCAAAAAGTGTATTTGTTTATACTTCCTTTTCAATGTGAGACTATGTGCTTGCATATTTTAGAAACTGCTTTGCTGAGGAGAAGAGACAAAGAAAATACCTGGTAGCTTAGGTGAGTGTTTCTCAGAAGGCCACTGGATGGCCTGATGGCATCAGAATCATCTGGGATATATTAAACCACAGGTTCCTGGACCCCATTCCAAGCCTCCTAATTCTAACCTCTGGGTGCAAAGTTTGGGACCTGGTATTTTCATCATGTTTCCCAGCTGATTTTTTTTTTTGACTGTGCCACGTGGCAAGTGGAATCTTAGTTCCCTGACCAAGGATCGACCTGCCTTGGAAGCACTGCGTCTTAACCACTCAACAGCCAGAGAAATCCTTAGCTGGTTCTCAGGCAGGGTTTGAGAACCACTGTACAAATAGGTTCACTTATTATTACCTCCTTTCCCTCTGCTTGCCCCCAAAGCATTTCTCCTTCTTTCCTTTTGCCTCCACCATGTGTCAGTCCCTCAGTCGTGTTCGACTCTGTGACCCCGTGGACTGTAGCCCGCCAGGCTCCTCTGTCCATGGGATTCTCCAGGAAAGAATACTGGAGTGCACCGCCATTCCCTTCTCCAGGAAGTCTTCCCGACCCAGGGATTGAACCCAGGTTTCCTGCACTGTAGGCAGATTCTTTACCATCTGAGCCACCAGGAAGCCCATGCCCCCATCATACCAAAGGAAAACAATCAATCCTAGCAAAATGAGCTCAGACACCTGGTCTACTATTTGATGATGAAGATGTGTTAGTCGCTCAGTCGTGCCTGACTCTTTGCGACCCCATGGATTGTGGCTTGCCAGGCTCCTCTGTCCATGG
Source organism: Ovis canadensis (assembly GCF_042477335.2). Classification (NCBI taxonomy): domain Eukaryota; kingdom Metazoa; phylum Chordata; class Mammalia; order Artiodactyla; family Bovidae; genus Ovis; species Ovis canadensis. The sequence goes on from NC_091264.1 coordinate 54,371,781, forward strand.
GATTCTCTAGGCAAGAATATGGGAGTGAGTTGCCATTTTCTTCTCCAGGGAATCTTCCTGACGCAGGGGTTGAGCCCAGGTCTCCTGCACTGCAGGCAGATTCTTACCATCTGAGCCACAAGGGCCCTTACTGTTTGATGAAAGCTAGCCCATTAAGGTAATTATTAGGAAACCGCTTTGAGAACCACAAACCCAGGACTGGGCACAGTCAAGAAACTAACAGGGGAGCTGAATTGTGAAAGGCCATTCTCTTGAGTTCCTTTCTTAACTGCAATTTTTCCTACAAAGGAAGCTCAAAGGTTGGTAGGTGACTAATCAGTCTCTAAGAATGTTAATCATGAAAACTTCTTTACAATCTTCTAAAAGGTACTTACATAATCACCATCCTGAGGGATAAGTATATTCATTTCAGATGACTTGGCACTCACAATCTCACAATCTAATGCATCTTCACTGAGGTATATGTGGCAGCCTTCTGTCTTATTAATGGAAATTGTTGGCACTTTCCCCATTACCTGAAATAGAAAAAAAAAGTCTAGGGCCAAAGCAAATAAATAGAAATTCCAATATCCCCAAATAAGTACAGTCCACGGGCCTAGGCAAGCATTAGGAATAGCTGGGGAGGCTGGTTGACAACAGTGTCTCCAAGGTGAATTAGTAGGTGTCATTTGGGGACAGAAAGAAAGGACCACACAAGAGGATTCTCAAACCTCAGGGTCTCTTTCCTGACACAAAACAAAGGGACTAATTTGAAAACAGCAGCTAAATGTTCAGAAGACGTTTCACAACCCTATTAGTGGAAATGAAGCATATATTCGATTTCATGATAAAAGAAACAAGATGCTTTTGCTTTTATGTGCTTAAAATTTTAGTTTTGACACATCTCTAGGAAACTTGGATGAAAACACGCATGAATACTGTCCTTTAAGAGTAAATTATTCTGTAAATGAGTAGATTTTTTTCCTCAATCTAAGTAAGAATAAGTAAAAATCACTACAATTCTTCTCACATAAGTCCTTTGCTAGATAAAAATCACACTGGCTGAATGCGGAGCTTAAATGAGATAATGAGTGTCTAGGTATTTTGAAATGTATTCATTTCAGGAGCCCAAACTGGAGACTTAGTTCAGGCCACTCATTGTATGGGTAAATAGTATCATACACAAGAGAAGGTGGTTCTTTGTATTATTACAAATATCAAGTGCTATAAAAATTCTGATCAGTTTAACATTTCTTTTTTACAGCCCTGTTTTCAGACACAGCCTCCCCCACCCCTCGCCCCCAAATCTCTACAGGGACAGACTGTTCCCCCAACGACCATATTACAACTCTATAATTTTCCTTCTTGTAATGGTAACTGAAGCGATAAAAACATCTCCTCTTTCACTCTGAAGAAAAGACTGGGTTGCAAATTAAAGAGCAAGGCTTGTGATGGTGCAGGTGCTGTAAGGAATTCCTCGGGGGAGCCTAGCCAGGGCACCACACTGCTCTGTTTTCTCCTCTCCCCGTAGAAACTGGACACTGAGTTGGAACTGAGCCACAGTGAGGGAAAAAAAAAGGCAGAGGTAGTTTAAGGTCAGCTAAGCAACAAGGCTTTGCCATAAATTAAATAAAATAATACCTATATCTATATATCAAGAATGTGTCAGCAGTAATGTTTTGACAATTTCTAGATTTATTTTATAATGATGGAGAGCATTTCCATACTGCCCAGAACTGTATGAATACCTGGCAAGCAAAGGGAATGCAAGTAATTTGTCAGTGTGTCTTAGGCAATTCATTTATGAGACAGAGCGGGGTCTCATGAGGATAGCACAGTATGCAGAGACATTCTAGTTTTGTTTATGTATCACTGTATTACCTTACAAACGCTAGCACATCTATGAAAAATCTGAAAAACAGTACAATTAAAAAAAAATAGTCCTGATAGGATAAGAACTGTCATTTCCACAGCATTTTAGTCAGTATTTCCTTAGAGCAAATTACATACAATATATGCCTTTTATCCCTTGTAGTCTGTAAACATTTCGAGAACAGAGATTGGTTCTTATCAGGAGAACTGGGCTAACAAGTAGCTTCTCTGTTGAGTGACAGGTGATATGTGACCTTGCCCAGGCCAATGCTGTAGCATTTAATGCATGTATCTGTATTAACTTTCTTTTTCTTCAATTTATTTTTCTATAAAAATTTTTTAAATTTCCACATAATATCTTAGTCTCTTCTCTCACACAATTTGTACTATTTTATTCCGGGATAGTTTGCCAAAAAAAACAGCATCATTGAACTAAATCACATGAATCCATGTCCTTTTCTTCCTTTCAATCTTTTAAAATTAATTAATGTGGCTGTGCCGGGTCTTAGCCGTGGCATCCAGGATCTTTTTGAAACAGTGATTTACTGATTGTTTTTACTGTGCCGGGTCTTCGCTGCTGCTCTCACGCTTTCTCCAGGTGCAGCGAGCTGGGGCTGCTCTCCAGCTGTGGTGCTCAGGCTTCTCGCTGTGGTGGCTTCACTTGCTGCAGAGCACGGGCTCTAGACTGCGTGAGCTTCAGCAGCTGCAGCACATGGGCTCAGCAGTTGTGGGTCCTGGTCTCTAGAACATAGGTTCCTCAAAAGTTCTGGCACATGGACTCAGTGGCGCCTCTACATGTTGTGTCTTTCCAGATCAGGGACTGAACCCATGTCTCTTGCATTAGCAGGCAGATTCCTCACCACTAAGCCACCACGGGAGCCTGGGCATTCAGGATCTTTAATTGCATCATGTGAGTTCTTGGTTGTAGCATGTGGGATCCAGTTTCCTGACCAGGGATCGAATCTGGGCCCCCCGAATTGGGAGCACAGAGTCTTAGCCACTGGACCCCCAGGGAAATCCCCCTGGAATCTTTTAAACAGCATTATCGAAGTAAAATGTGCAAACATAAAATTCACCTGCTTTAAGTGTACAGTTTAATGGTACTCAGTAAATTCCTGTAACTGTCACTTCAATTCAGTTTTAGAATATTTCCATCATCCCTCAAATATCCCCAATGCCCATTTATAGTCAATTTGTCCTCATCGCCAGGCAGCCTGCACTAATCTGCTTTCCGTCTTCATTGTGTCCAGGCCCTTTTAAAATAGTTTATTAAATGTTTTAAATAGGTAATGAAATTCACTTGGTTTGAACATCCAGAAGTTTGAGAAGTGTTCAGTAAAATGTCTCTCTCTCGTTTCTGAGCCAGGCTGCCAAGTTTCTATCCCTCTTGGACAGATAACCGTGATTCATCCTTCCAGATTATTTTAAGGCTCATAGCCTTGAAAACACTAGGATATATTTCAAACATGGGAGCACACAAAGAATAATAAAACAAATATGTGTGTGTGTGTGTATGTGTATATATGTATATATATGTCTGTTAAAAAGTTTTATCAGAATTTAACTTTTTAGCTTATTTGCCTTATTTTTAGGGCTATAATCTTATACTATAGTTGAAACCCCCTCTATACCATCCACCATCAGGGAGTCCTCCCTTCTTCCCTCCACAGACTTAACTACTCTTCTGAATTTTGTGTTTACAGTTCACAGCAGGTTTGTCTCCTGAGCTGAACTCAAGACTGCATTAGAATATTTCACATGTGCATACGGTCATGCATGTTTTTGATCTTTATATAAAGGGACACATTATACAGTACCTGTTGTTCTGTAATTTGCCTTTATCACTCAAGGCTGCTTTTGAGATATCCCTGTTTTTAAACATGTAAGTGTATTTAATTATTTTAACTATTGTACAGTATTCTATTAGGTGGATTTATTTGTTCATTTACCAGCTGTTGGACATTTAAATTGTTCTGGGTTTTATTGCCATTATGAATAATACTGCAATAAACAGTTTTACACGTCTCATCAACATACATATTGGAGCTTCTTAGGTGCACACGCCCAAGAGTGAAATTGCTCAGTTACAGGCTATGACTGTCTTTGACTTTATTAGATGGTGCCAATTTCTTTGCATGGTGAGTGTAATAGCTTTGCTCTTTTAACACTGATGTATCAGGATTCTCGTAACAACTTTTATACCAGGAGACTTTTTAATATATAGGCAGTCCTCAAATTGCACAGTTCCGGTATGCATGAGTTTCAGCTCACAAGCCCTTTGCAAAGTAAGCACAGTCTAAATTCAAAACTGACGAGTATAAGAGGACATACCCAATTAATCTGCATTTCTTCTTCTATTAGGCAGGTTATGCATATTTTCATGTATTTATCAAACACTTCAGTTTTTCCTCCTCTGAATTGCCTTAATATTCTTTGCCCATTTTTCTTTTGCGTTGTTAGTCTTCTTCTATTTGATTTGTGTTAACTTTATAAAGTCTGGTTATAAATCCTTTTAGGTAATCTGCATTGCAAGTATCTTTCTTCAATCCATGCCTTGTCTTTTAGCTTTGCATCTGATGTCTTCTGTTGAACATATATATTTTAATGAGGTTAAATTCATTTGTCCTTTTCTTCTATATTCTCAAAGTTTAAAAGTATTTCTTTTCACAATTAGGACTTCACTTTTCATGTACAGTATGAGGTAGAGATTAGATATTTTTTCTTTGCATGGAGGGTCCTAAAATATATCTCCATGTACCGTGCCAACTATTGACTGTACTGCTCCAGTTAAAACAGGCAGTGGTGAAAAGCCTATAAAGCCAAAGAGAACTGGAAGGCAAGTCTAACAAACATTATCAGGAAACATCAGATAATCAGGGGTGATTAACAGTATGAAAAAGGTATAATCAAAGACAGTAGTCACAGCTGGCCAAAGTAAGAAGTCATTTAGCTTTGGGCATATTATAAAATCCCATTTGGCTAAATTAAAATTGCTTAAACAGTGCAGATTTTCTTCTGTTTTGCAAATTCAATTCCAATTCTACTTTTCAGGTTGTTTTGCTGATAATCTCATTGACTCTTCAGAAAAACTTTATCCAGAATCGTTTTTTTTTTTCCTGAGGGAGAAACATCCTCTTTGGCAGGGCTCTATTATGCAAAGTAAATACTATTTGGGTTCATTCATTAGTTGATTCATTCCACTCACTCGATCAAACATTTACTGAACACCTACTGTGTGCAGGTATTATGCAAATTTCTGGAGCTGTAAAGGTTAATTAGCTGTTCCTGAAATAGAAGTGGTAAACTTGTAATTGCTGTGCAAAACAGGGTGGGTTATAAGAGGGTGAAAAGGGGGGAATTAACACTGTCCAAGAAGTAAGAGAGGGCTTCAGAGAGGAGGTGAAGACAGAGCTGCGTCTAGAGAAAAGATAGTAAGAGTTTTCTAATTGGACATGGAGGGCCCCTTGTAAACAGAAGGGGTGGTCTGGTGGTGGCTGGGCAAGGTTGAAAGGACCACTTACCTGCATTTGAATGTCCTTGGAGTTGATCACTTCCACAATACCGACCACATTGTCAAACACCAGGCCAAACTTCTTACAGTTGTCTAGGAAAACAAAAACAAAACAAAATCCTAAATACAGACAGCATATTTATGCAAAGCAATTTATCATAATGAGTACAGATCCATAGATACAGATCTGCCCTACCAATTATAATGGAATTTATTTTCCCTTTTATCTGCAGAGTAGACTTGCCGCACTTGAAAACGTAAGCCACCTGTCTCAGTTCAGTCTCTGAAATCACAAGGTCATTCCTGTCCTCTTGGTATTCCTAAAATTAAAACACAGGCAAATACTAAATATAAGGACAGACAGATAAATGAAGTCCACTGCAAACTGAAATTACTGTGGAGCATTCACCAATTAGAGCTTCTCAGTATGTTCTTTCTTTAGGAACCTTTTTCTTACAGACTAAACCACAGGACTTCCTTTGTCTCTGTGATGTTGGGAATGGTTACTTGGAAGGCGGGGAGTCCAGGGTCCTTTGTGAACAGTCAGGCATCAGGCACCTGGGCTAGTGGGTAGGGGCTGGACCAGGGATATGAGAACTTTTGGTTAAGTCGAGATGCTGAGTCTGGAGTTGATACTGTAGCAATATCTGCAAATAGGAGTTGGGTTAATAGACTAGCAATGGTCCAAGTCCCAGTGTATTCTCAGACCACAACAACTTTCTGGGGACTTTGTTCCTCCACCTTTAGGGAAGCCCCCTGGATTGGCAGGGTTTCCCTGATGGCTCACATGGTAAAGAATCCACTTGCAATATAGCAGACCTGGGTTCAATCCCTGGGTTGGGAAGATCTCCTGGAGAAGGGAATGGCTATCCACTTAAGCATTCTTGCTTGGAGAATTCCTTCCATGGGCTGCAATCCATGAGGCTGCAAAGAGTCTGACATGACTGAGTAACGAACATTTTCACACTGGATTGACAGGGGGTACCAGCTTCCATCCACATACAAAGTGTCCTGTCCTGCTCAGACAACGGTGAAAGTGGTGGGTGACTCAGTAGGTTATTATCAGCGCCTTGGTCAGTGGAATGGAATGAAACATCCTACAGTGGATCCTACTGTAGATGGGGCACAGATTAAAAGTCCACTGACAGAGGAGTCAGATTCATAGAGACAGAAAGTAGAAAGGTGGTTGCCAGGGGCTGAAGAGGGGGGAAGTGGAGAATTACTGTTAATGGTGTACAGAGCTTCAGTTCTAACAGATGAAAAGGGTTCTGTGGATGGACAGTGGTGATGGCCGCACAGCAGCCTGATGGCACTTAATGCCACTGAACTGTACATGTCAAGGTTAAGATGGTAAATTTTGTGTTATGTGTACTTTACCACAGTTTAAAGAATAATTTTGAAGAAGTTGAAGAAAAAAAAATGCATGAGAAAAATGAAAACCAAAAAACACTTATGGAAGCATTCAGAAAGGCCCTGGTTTCTATTCTAGCCAGTGACTTGTGTCTCTGTCTTTTCACTTAGAAATCCTTAGTGCTACTGCTAAGTCGCTTCAGTCATGTACGACTCTGTGACCCCATGGACTGTAGCCTGCCAGGCTCCTCTGTCCATGGGATTCTTCAGGCAAGAATACGGGAGTTGCCATGCCTTCCTCCAAGGGATCTTTTCGACTCAGGGATCAAACCTGTGTCTCTTACACTGCCTGCATTGGCAAGCAGGTGCTTTATTACTAGCACCACCTGGGAAGCCTTAGAAATCCTCAAGACCTTGGCAAACAGTTTAGCCATTGCTCCTTTCATTGGAGTACATCAGGAATAAAGTTAAAGGGCTTCACTCACCACTCTCCATTTCTTCCCTTCCAGCTCTAACACAGGAGCATGTTTCTTAGGAGGATGAGACTGGGGAGACTTGGGGCCTGGAGTGTGGGTTTTCGTAGGAGATGGAGATTGTCCTCCATGAGCCCGTAGGTTGGGATTCTTGTATGTCTTCTGGTCATCTGTAACATGCCGGAGTCCTGGGAAGGTAACACAGAGACACATTTCTTTACACCATATGCAAAGGGAAACATCCCCGACTTTTTGGATGAACATGACGTAAATGGCCTAAGAATTTTTGGTAATGCTATTTTAGCATTTGAGTGTTTTCTCAAGGTTAGTATGCAGAGTCTGAGACCTGCAAATGTTTAGAGTTGATATAAGCACTGTTAAGTAGTTTTTAATTGGAGGAACTTCTTTTTGAAGAAGATAAGATGATAGATAAAATTATGCAAAAAGCTACCTCACCAGAAAGAATTCTATGATTTACTTCTGTTGTGGCCAAATCATTCCCTAGATATAGTCTAAAAAGTTAGGGCATTTCAGCAAACATAGGTCAGAACTGATTTAACAGTTGTAAGTTCATTCTCTTCCTTTACAGATGAGGGGACAATGCAGCCAGCTGGAGCCAGAAAAACTGTTCAATTTTTTGGTCCTTGGCTCCCAGCCCAGTGCATAAGAACACTTATATCATAATTCCTATTGCTCATACAAAACAAAAATATATTTGCATAAGATTTTTGGCAACATGACTTTATTCAGTTCAGTTCAGTCGCTCAGTCGTGTCCAATTCTTTGCAACCCCACGAACTTCAGCACGCCAGGCCTCCCTGTCCATCATCAACTCCCGTAGTTTATCTAAACTCATGTGCATTGAGTCGGTGATGCCATCCAACCATCTTATCCTCTGTCATCCCCTTCTCCTCCTGCCCTCAATCTTTCCCAGCATCAGGGTCTTTTCAAATGAGTCAGCTCTTCGCATCAGGTGCCCAAATATTGGAGTTTCAACTTCAACATCAGTCCTTCCAATGAACACCCAGGACTGATCTCCTTTAGGATGGACTAGCTGAATCTCCTTGCAGTCCAAGGGACTCTCAAGAGTCTTCTCCAACAACACAGTTCAAAAGCATCAATTCTTCGGTACTCAGCTTTCTTTATAGTCCAACTCTCACATCCATACATGACTACTGGAAAAACCATAGCTTTGACCAGACGGACCTTTGTTGACAAAGTAATGTCTCTGCTTTTTAATATGCTGTCTAGGTTGGTCATAACTTTCCTTCCAAAGAGTAAGCGTCTTTTAATTTCATGGCTGCAATCACCATCTGCAGTGATTTTGGAGCCCCCCAAAATAAAGTCTGTCACCATTTCCACTGTTTCCCCATCTATCTGCCATGAAGTGATGGGACTGGATGCCATGATCTTCGTTTTCTGAATGTTGAGATTTAAGCCAACTTTTTCACTCTCTTCTTGCACTTTCATCAAGAGGCTTTTTAGTTCCTCTTCACTTTCTGCCATAAGGGTGGTGTCATCTACATATCTGAGGTGATTGATATTTCTCCTGGCAATCTTGATTCCAGCCTGTGCTTCTTCCAGCTCAGCATTTCTTATGATGTACTCTACATAGAAGTTAAATAAGCAGGGTGACAACATACAGCCTTGATGCACTCCTTTTCCTATTTGGAACCAGTCTGTTGTTCCATGTCCAGTTCTAACCGTTGCTTCCTGACCTGCATATAGGTTTCTCAAGAGGCAGGTCAGGTGGTCTGGTATTTCCATCTCTTTCAGAATTTTCCACAGTTTATTGTGATCCACACAGTCAAAGGCTTTGGCATAGTCAATAATGACTTTATTAAGTGTATGATTTTAAAAAAGTAACCATTCACTGTGAAGACAAAGGTAGTTCAATGACATAATTCTTTGACAAGCCCATACACTGCTTGAGGACAGAGGTTCTAAATACTTGATCTTGATGCCTTGGTTGGAGCTGGTGTTGGAGTGTCAGGGGCTGAAGTAGTGATACGGTGCTTTGGTCAACTTGAAATTAGAATCCCTTGAGTTCTTTTTGATCCACCCAGAAGCCCACTGAGCCCATCATCTCATAGTTCCCCATATACTGGAGACTGAAATGGAATGATGTATCCATCACTGTGGGCTCCAGGGGATCTGTGTGCCTGGAGCCAGAGGGAGACAGCCTCAAGGCCTGGTTTTCTCACCTTTCGTAATTGCCTCCCCTTGGTTAAGTTGTGCAAATAAAGCCGAGCGTGAAGGAGAGGACGCTTCTTTCATGCCCTCATTCTCAAAAAGCAGAGGTGGCCCTGGAGGAGGTGGGGGAGGCGGGGGTGGAGGAAGGCCAGGCCCAAGGGAGAGGACAGACAATGCTGATGCAGTTGATGCAACCGGACCCTGTGGGAGAGAGAAGATGGAAAGCACATTACTGAAATGACGCCCTTGCTGAGAACTGAGATTCTGCCAGCATCACTGAGAACCTGTTGTCAGTGAGAGATTAGGGTTCGAGATTCACAGAGGGCACCTAGGAATACACCTGTGCATCATGGATCTGTTTCCGAAGACCTAGGACGGAGTCGGGGTTTGTCTTGGGAACACAGAGCATGATGTAGAAACTGCATGTGCAGGAGCTTGCGAGCTCAGTTCAGTTCAGTTGCTCAGTAGTGTCCCACTCTGCGACCCCTTGGACTACAGCATGCCAGGGTTCCCTGTCCATCACCAACTTCTGGAGCTTGCTCAAACTCATGTCCATCCAGTTGGTGATGCCATCCAACCATCTCATCCTCTCCTCCTGCCTTCAGTCTTTCCCAGCATCAGGAAAACAAAGCCACAGGTTCATGTCCAAAGCTTGGGATGTGAATGAAACTGGGCTTTGGCCAATTGATTATCACAAGAAACAAGTGGAGCAACTGATAGGAGGATTCTTTTGGGGACACTGGGAATTGCAACCATCCAATGAGAGAGAAGGAGGTGAAAAAGTTTCAGTGGCTAGCTTTTTGAGCAGCTAAAAAAAGAAATGCTGAAACATTCTCCAGGACTTGTTTTTCAAGCATGCAAGCCTCAAACTGAACCCCAAGCGAGGATCACATGTGACTGGCATGTCTGTCAAACATGCAGGTGATGAGGGCCCGGGACCCTTCTGATGATTTGGTTTGTCTAATGCTAACTATCCGTAAACCAGAGAAAACTGTATTTTTGCCTGATCAAGGCTCATGCTTTCTCTTTTCTCTGCTATGCAAAGTTCGATCTTTGTTTTCAATATGAAGTTCTAACAAATTCAGATGTCACTAAAAGGTGATTGATAGAAAATAGAGGGATCTGTCTCAATGTTTTGAGAGGACCCCATAGACAAAGTTGTCACAGAGTTTAAAACTAGTAGGACAGAAGCACACATATACTATAGCCTTGTGTTATATACAATTTTATTTTTAAACCTGGAGAAAAGCTGTATGCCTATGATAAAGAATGACAAGTTAGTTCAATGAAAAGATGAGAAACTTTAAAAATTGAGAGTGATGAAAATGTGGTTGAGGCTTATACTAATATGTTTTCAATACCAAATACAATATGTAAAACATCAACATAACTGCTAAATATTAACAAAGACAGCAGATCCTTATTTTCATAATCATGATAGTATTACAAAGTGTCAATATCAGGAACTTTTTACCTGTGGTAGTTTTCAGTTGAAAAATCTATACTCTTTTCAAAGTACTTATATAATCCCTATTAAGTGTAGAATTATCCTGAAAATATGAGATTCTTCTCTTATTGAGAATGAATATCTTTAAAACTGAGTAGGCTGGGAGTTCTCATCTTTTGAAACTGTAATTTGTGATTTTTTTGTTTATCAGGGAGAACAGTCTGACTCCATTGGGATTCTTGGGTCAAGTAGAAAATAACTGCACAGTTCTTGAGACAGACCAATTTTTTTTCAGTATCTTAAACATTCCCTATTTTGTTACTGGGGTGAAATTTGAGAATTTGCTCTCAATCATAAACAGCATAAAATACAAGTTTTGCACATCTAACACTATTCCAGTCCTCGGTTCCAGACACTCAGAGCCACAACGTATTACTTTTACTCATAAGCACATCATAACTCAGTCAGTGAAGGGCCAGGCCCCTCCCCCACATCTGAAACACTGCAGCTTTAAAGATCTCCTGTTTTGTGGAAAGGGGAGACCGGCTTCTAAATCTTAGAACGACTTAGATGGTTCCCTCACTCTCAGAATTCACAGTCTCTCTCCAAGAGCCATTAGAGGACACTGAAACCAATTAAGCCACATATTCAGCTTCTTGGAACTATGATACATTCGGATGGCTGACCTGGGAACACCAAACAAAGGATTTACTGCAACAAATGTTGACTATAAAAGCCAAAAAAATAAAGAGAACTCAGGACCAGTTGAAACTCTGCCTTTGGTTTATCCTTTGTGAGTTCTGGCTGGTTTCTGGCTCCAATAAGGGTGCAGCCCAGGCTCTATAGTTTCCAGGGTGACGTGACAAGCAGCGCTCAGGGGCTTTCCATGCGCAGTGTCCTCAAAGGCAAATCAGGCATTCCCTTAGCAGGCTTGCCCTAGGCTGCGCCATACAGTGAACTGATCTTTGCCTCCTGCTCTTCTCCTGCAGGCATGTGGGACCAGAGCTCTCTGCATTCTCCTGTGCCTGGCATGAATGGCAGCTGCATCGACTGGAATCACAGCTTGACACTGTTTTCAGGTGTTCCCTTAAGACAGGGAGATGGTCAGGGAAGGAAGGGAGCCAAGAATTCTGGAAAATCTCACACTTGCCAGGCACTGGTTGTTCCCACTCATTTAACAGATACTTAATGCTCAGTGGGCTTCCCTGGTGGCTTAGAGGTTAAAGCATCTGCCTGGAATGCAGGAGACCTGGGTTTGATCCCTGGGTCGGGAAGATCCCCTGGAGAAGGAAATGAAAACCCACTCCAGTACTCTTGCCTGGAGAATCCCATGGAGGGAGGAGCCTGGTAGGCTACAGTCCATGGGTTCGCAAAGAGTTGGACACGACTGAGCGACTTCACTTCACTCACTTTAATGCTCAGTATAGGACAGGCTCAATGCCAAGGGTCCCCAAATTTATCTGAACTTTAGAATCATCTGGGGATCTGTTAGAAATTCCCAAGCAGGAACACTCTGGGGAGGTGGAACATGGGCCTCTGTTCTTTCTGAAGCTCCTTGGTGATTCCAGTGTGCGAACAAGTTTGGGAAGAAACACTCTATGCTTTGTGCTGAGATTAATCTTAGTCATCACAATATTAGTAAGACTGAAATTCCCCCTCTAACAGAAAATAAAGCAGGAAGTCAGAAAGGCTGACCAAATAGTCAATGGCCAGTAAATGGCAGCAATGTAATTCAAGCACATATCTGCTCGATCCTAAAATTTTCTTCAGGGGAAATCCTTTTTGCTATATTCAGGTGTAAAAAAAAAAGTAGTCAATCGATTAAAAAATCAGAGGCATGGGTTACCCATGATATACGTGGGCTTCCCTGACGGCTCAAACGGTAAAGAATCTGCCCGCAATGTGGGAGACCTAGGTTCAATTTCTGGGTCCAGAGGATCCGCTGGAGAAGGGAATGGCTACCCACTCCAGTATTCTTGCCCGGAGAAGTCCATGGGCAAAGAAGCCTAGCAGGCTAAAGCCCATGGGGTCGCAAAAAGTTGGACACGATTGAGCAACTAACACTCCTACTACTAACATGTACATAGTGCTGCTCGTGGGCCTCTGGCTTGAATATCCATGAAGTACTGGGCGGTGGTGTAATAATTTAATTTTTATCTCCACTACTTGCTCCATCCCTCCAGTGCCTCAGCAGCTGACCAGGCTCCTACAGCCAACTCTGGAGCCGGGCCTTATCCCATGGGATAAAGAAGTCTTCAGTATTGGCATTTCAGCAGCAAGTCACCCTCGACAATGGTTTGTTCAGACTTTGTACCCTCGTTCTAGCAGTTAGACTCTTGCTCATCCACTTTTCCTGAGTACCCACTGGTGCCAGTAATGGGGTACTTGCTCTCAAATTTATGATTTTAAATGGCTATATTCAGGGTACAAAAGTTAACTTATGTTGTACGAACATAGCACATAACCTAAAAATGCTGCTTTTGAAAGCTCTATTAAGATTAATTTTGAGAGCAGATGCTTGATTATTTACTTTTGAATCAGGGAAGGGAGGCACAAAGACTTTTAAAAACGTCTGCAAATCCCTTTCTCTAAATTAATTTCAACTGTCTTGGGAACAGCTGCTTCCTCTGACTTTAAATATATGAATGATAACTATGAAATAATGAAACCATTGTATGTGGGCATGTGGAAAGCTTCTAAAGTTTTGGTTATGTATACTCTCTATATAATTATATTACATGTAATATATTTATATACTAAAGTGAATCAGAATATTTTTATTAAAAGTTACTTGAAATAATTACTTATTGCTTCAGAATTTAGGTTTTATTCTGAAAGGGAAACTACTTCTAGTTCTTAAATGAAATCTCCACTTTGTTTCGCTGGTGTAATTAAACAACCACTTCTATCCCCCACAACACACACCATTGTCTTAGTTATCCAGTTAATTCGGGATAGTCTATCTTTGGATTTAAATAATCTACAAACAGGACTCCAATTATCCATTTTGTTGAGTTTGTTGAAAGTAGGACTAATAGGGTGCTTTTATATCAAGGTTTTTATGTCTTTGTGACAAAAATTGAGCAAAACGTGAAATATAGCTATTTAAGCAAAAAAAGAAAATCAGCTTCAAAGAAAAATTTTCCATTGAAGATATTCTACTTAATAATTACCCTTTTGGGGAAATTTTCAACTTTCACTTTTTAAAGTCTAAGATTTTTCAAATTCAACAATAGCAATAGCAAATGATCTGATCTAAATAGAACCTAACTCTTCAACAGATTGAAAGTGAATTCGAATAGACTCATTTGTCCATTCAACATTTGCCAAGAGCAACCTTTAAAGGAATTGGGTGGATGATGAAGAAGCAGGCATATGTCTTGTTTGTTAATAAAGTCATAATCTAGTGGGAATGTTGAGTACACAAAATAGTAGTTGCAGATGAAGTTTCATGTGTTGTGACTCACATGAACAGGAGTCCCTGGCAGCCCAAAGTGGGCTGCGGCTGGCTCTTCTCAGGACAGTGGGGTCAAGACAGCCAGAGAATTGCTGGGGTGGCTTAAGCTGGGGCCATAGCATCGAATGCTCTACAGAGCACAGAGGTCCTGTAAGGAGAGACACTGAGGGACAGATGTATATACAGGTAACAGTAATCTCCAACTTCATGAACAGGCCTGGCGACCCACATCTTGGTCTGCGTTTTCACTGACTTCTTAAAAGCTAGAGACCAAGAAAATCAAAATATTCTGTGACGGTCTCTTGGAACAGGTGGATTCTGGCCCACACAACAGAGCTTTAGTTATGATGTTTCTTCTATAAAACCAGCTTAGTGATAGTAATATTTTGAGCCACCTGCCTTTAAGTATTTGTGGAGATCATAGATAAAGCAAGAAAATGGAACAGCTGACATGCCGTGGCACTGTTTATGGGTTTTCCTGCCCATCTCACACCCTTTCCTTATGGCCACCACCTCAATTCCCCTTTATGCCCACACGGATGACTGTCTTCAGTTTCGTAGTCAGGTTCTCTCTTTCGCTGTCCATCTCAGAGCCAGCTTGGTCCATTAATCACCTGGCTTACAGTTAATGCTCTCCAGGTATATGTGTCCAATTACACACTAAAAAAAGCGTTTAGAAATCATAAAGCCATTTCAGTCCCAAATGCACTTACATTAACCTACGAAGACTACAGGAATTCACAGTATTTTATAATGGAACTTTTTGGCCAATGCTGTCTATTAATTTTTCCAAAGAAAAAGAGTCTCAAATGATCTTGTATAACACGGCACATAAATAGGATAAGCCTCTCACATACCACAATAAGAGGGAGGGATTAAAAGAAAGAATTACAGTTTCATAACTAAAGACTGACTTTCCATATACATAAACTAGCTTTCATAGCAGTAAAAAATACTTCATGAATTCATGATTTAGGGTTGTTTATATTTTAGATGTTAAAACTAGTTTCTTTCTATTTTCTGCAAGATGTACTCTGATTAAGAACTTGGTGAAATTGATACATTTCCAGATTTTTCAATTTCCATAAGTACTTACAAATTCTACATTCATATTTATATCACACTTTTATTGGCAGACAACCATATTCAAGAAAAAAGATTGCACATAAACCAACGGATGATCATCCTCTGCAACATGAGTATAAACCAAAGTGAGTTTGTGATTTTAGTCTCTAATCTCCTATTCTTATCACGTCCTATAATTTTGAGACTTCTGCCAAGGAAAACAAAATTTCTGGGGGCTTTTCCAAGAAAAGAGAATTGTCAAAAAAATATTACAATGAAGAGCTACATAATATTTTAAGCATATATTTGTTAATAATTTTTAAAGTCAATTTAGGAAATATTTTCTATTTCACCTATGGTAACAGAACACTCCCTGAATTTCAAGTTTCTGTAAAAATACCAAGGGTACTTATGCTGCTGCTAAGTTGCTTCAGTCGTGTCCGAATCTGTGCGACCCCATAGACGGCAGCCCACCAAGGCTCCCACCATCCCTGGGATTCTCCAGGCAAGAACACTGGAGTGGGTTGCCATTTCCTTCTCCAATGTATGAAAATGAAAAGTGAAAGTGAAGTTGCTCAGTCGTGTCCGACTCTTAGTGACCCTATGGACTGCAGCCCACCAGGCTCCTGCGTCCATGGGATTTTCCAGGCATGAGTACTGGAGTGGGGTGCCACTGCCTTCTCCAGGGTACTTATAGACCATCAGAATAAAAAGATGTTTCCACAATTATGAAGGAAATATAGGGCACATTTTGATCACTTTTCTTGAGAAGCTAACCTCCCTAACTCAAGACACATACAAGAGGAAAGATACTGAGAACCCAGATCTCATTGTTTCTCCAATGATCTCTGATGGTTTCCTCATCTCCATTCTTCCCACCCTTCTTGGACTCTCTGTATGTTACTTTGATGACTTGGAAAGATGTGAAATATGGCAGCAGATGGAAAAAGAACAAGAAACAAAGTCCCTTCAGAAAAGGAAAAAGAGCTGTAAACTGGAAGAGGGCCTGCGAATACCTTACACAGTCTACAAACCAGTAACTTAGTGTCTTTAGGCTTGTGTGTGCTTAGTAGCTCAGTCCTGCCTAACTCTTTGCAATCTGATACACTGTAGCCAGCCAGGCTCCTCTGTCCCTGGGGATTTTCCAGGCAGGAATACTGGAGTGGGTTGCCATACCCTCTTCCAGGGGATCTTCCCAACCCAGGGATTGAACCCAAGTCTCCTGCATTGCAGGTGGGTTCTTTACCAGCTGAGCCACCAGGGAAGCTTATCTTTATGCTTATCATTTCCTAATTTATAAATCTGGATGTGACCCTTCAAAAACATAGCTGGTGATTTCTGCTTTACAATGCCCAAAGCAGAGAAGTCTGACAAGAGCTGACCAAACCCTCAAAGCGGATTCCAGAAGAATACGTGGAACACAATCTAACTGCTCAAGTGACCCGGCTCTTTTGCATAAATTGTCTTCATCAGTAGCTTTAATGATGAGTTTGGCCTTTTTTTGCTATTTCTCTGTGGACCAAATCTGGGATTCCCAGATTGTTTTTTCTTCTTGCCTGCCAGCCGTGGCAGCTTGAAAATACAATTTATCATAAAAAAGGAAAGATAAAATTAAATTTTCTATGGGAAAAATTTCCAGAGTTAAAGATAGCAGAGTATATCCATCAAAGACACACACTACAGATAGCCAGCAATTGTAAGACCAAGAGTGATATGGAGCTTGAATTATCTGGACAATGACTTCATTCGGTCAGAAAAGCCTAGGTCTGAGCTATCACTGCATCAAAGTTTTTGTTTTGCTTTTGGATTTTAGGGTCATACAGAAGTAACTGTATTTCTTAGGTTATCCGTACTTGGTAAATGGCAGAAGTTGGGGTGGGAGCTGAGGCAAAATGAAAGCTGTTATGAAGATGACTTAAGGGACCTCCCTGGCGGTCCAGTGGTTAAGACTTCACCTTCCAGTGCAGAGGGTGCAGGCTCTATCCCTGGTCAGGGAACTAGGGTCCCATATATCTCGTGGCCAAAACACCAAAACATGAAACAGAAGCAATATTGTAACAGACTCAACACAGACTTTGAAAATGGTCCACATAAAAAAAAAAAATCTTAAAAAAAAGATGATTTATGTTTGGCTCTGTATTATTTGTAAATCATCTTTTTCTAAAGATGTTTTTTCAATATGGGCTATTTTCAAACTCTTTACTGAATTTGTTACAATATTGCTTTTGTTTGTTTCATGCTTTGGTTTTTTTGGTCACGAGATATGATTTACATTTGACTCTGTATTATTTGCGTCCCAGGTAGTGCAGTGATAAATAATCTGCCTCCCAATGCAGAAGACTCAAAGACACTTGGCTTCAATCCCTGGTTCGGGAAGATCCACTGGAGAAGGAATGGCAACCCACTCCAGTATTCTTGCCTGGAAGATTCCATGGACAGAAGGAGCCTGGCGGGCTACAGTCCATGGGGTCGCAAAGAGTCAGACACGACTGAGAATGCACACACTGTATTATTTACATTATTTACTTAGAAAAAGTAAATGGAAGCATCAACATCTCCTGAGGTTTACAGCTGAGGCACACTAAGATAAAGTAACTTTTGTCTCAATTTCAGTTCTAAATTTCACGGGAAATGTCTGGGAAAGCGTCTGTGATTAGCTCTGCTTAAATCAACGATGCAAGCTGGACCATAAGTCTGGGCTTAGCTCTAGGTTATATTCTATGAAGGGCTTGTTTTACCTTTAAGAGACAATCTGTACCTTTCCTCCATCTCTTCATAAGAAAAGCTTTTGCTTAATCTAATATTAGCTTGCATTTCCTGAGTTTATACCAACTGGGGACTAGGAGCATGCAGATGGCAAGAGACAGGGACAGGTGAGGGAAGGCATTTGCCGCTTCCTATAAGAAATGGCAAGAACTGGCTCCTTGGAAAAACCCTGATGCTGGGAAAGACTGAAGGCAGGAGGAGAAGGGCATGACGGAGGATGAGATGGACGGCATCACCAACTTGATGAACGTGAGTGTGAGCAAGCTCTGGGAATTGGTGATGGACAGGGAAGCCTGGCATGCTGCAGTTCTTTTAGGGTTGCAAAGAGTCAAATACGACTGAGAGGCTGAACTGATTGATATGAAAAGGCACTGTCGATTTCCATTGCCATCGCTTGATAAAAGAAATAGAGGAATAGTATTTACATGGCTCTTAAACAATGAACACAATATGTAGTTAGTGGAATAACCCTCTGGAAATTTCACTGTGAAGAAATATTACTGTGTGGCCTGGTGTGCTGTAGTTCATGGGGTCGCAAAGAGTCAGACATGACTGAGCGACTGAACTGAACTGAAGGCCCTGTACTAGTCACTGCTGCAGATCTCAGGCAGAGTGGAGAAGAACGATGCTTTCAAAGAGCTCTCTTGGAGGAGAGAGAAGATATGTCTGTGCTCCCCGACAACAGGAACCTGGCTCTTAGCCTTCGCGTCTCTGCTCAGCCTGTGCCTTTGTTTGGAAGGCTCTCACCCAATTTACTATCTGGAAAATTCTTATAAAAAAATTAATTGCAATTCCAATTAAAAAAAATCTTCAAGGCTCAACTCAAAGTTCTCTTCTTTTTGTAGGCTTTCTGGAACTCTTCTAAGAGGAAGTTTTCTGTTTCCCTATTGCAAGGACCTGTTAGGAATACCCTTATTATAATACTTCACATTAAAAGTGAAATTATTTGTCTGTGAGTTCAGGTTTGGTCATCTCTTGAGCCAGAGCTCTGAAAAACCACTCATTATTCATCTTAATGTCATCAGTAATGCGCCCGGTGCCTGAAACATGGTAGGTGCTTCATAAATATTTACTAAAGTGAACAAGTAACTGCTTTATAAGGTAGTAAGCGATGAACAACATAAAAGAAGTACAGATTTTAAGAAGTACTAAAGAAGTTCTGTTCCAGCTAGGAAGGGCAAAGTGATAAGCGGGGGTAGGTCAGAGAGGGAAGACCATTCGAAACAGACCCTGAAAGATAGTTGGGTCAGATTTGACAGAGGGAAGCAAGAGGAAGGGGATTCCAGGAGAAGGGTACACGAGCACTGTCATTACAATGAACAAATGCAACCGAATTGTCACTAATCACCCAAGAACTTACAGATCCACTGAAGCACTGCCTTTCAAAGCACTAGCTTCTGAGGCGCCACACTTGTTGGATGAAACTACCAGTACTCAAAACTTCATTTTAGGATTGCCTTCAGACCGTTTGCAGAAACACACACACATACCAAATAATCACTTATGCCTTTGTTTTCTGCTCCTTTTGACCAAAGAGTATTACCCGAATTAACCCCTCTCTGAAGACGGTCTCAATAGCTTTTGCTCATTTGAAAAAGATAAAATTCACTTGTAAAGAAGGAAAAATTGCTACCACTTAGTATCCCAAGAAGGATGGGCCAAAAACTTCATCTGCCATTGTCTTTCTCCTTGGAGGTGGGGAGGGACAAGGAGGTGGATAAAGCCATTCAGCCCTGGCAGCAATTATTAGAAGTAGAGGCATTCCCCTGGGAGTGAAGGCTAAGAGGCTGGACCCAGAGGTGTGGCACCACAGGGGTGAATGAGAACTGGGGGGGGCAGTGAGAGGGGGTATTGTATAATAGCTTGCTCTAGGATGGGACTGAAAGCCAAGTTCACTCAAAGTCTCCTCCTATCCAGGCACCCCCTAGCTCTGCTCCAGGAAGCACTTCTGCCTGCACCTTTAAGCCACAACCTCCTGACTGTGAAGGGCTGGAGGACAGAGTAGTCAACAGGACACCCTCAATTACACCACTACCTTCAACATTAACATCTTAAAGAACCTGAAATGCACACATCTTAATTACAATATTCCCGAGGTGATGATTTCAATAAATTGAGAACATTTATTAACTTGCTGGCCCCAGGGTTTACAGAGTTTGAATTCTTGGTTATGAAAAAGTCCTAGTTAATAAAATAATCTTCATCATTAAATTAGGCAGTTTCAAAAGTCACTACTGGGTTGATTTAGGGACATAAAGATTTAAATACTCTAAAAATATTTATGCATTCTGATTGACTAACAAAACTCAAAGGTATTTATGAGATAATAAAAATAGTCCTAAATATAAAAAGCTTGCATACAGCTTCATAGTACAGCTAACTCTAAACTGCTGTTTATGAAATTGTAGATATTTTATTTCTGACTTACACTTCTGCTAAAGATACAGTGAAGGTAAAAATAAAATCCATGAATAATCCCCAAATTTCAAAAGGCAGAGATTGAAGCTATAAGCAATAATCCTTCAAATCAGACACCTGGTCTATAAATAATGAAGAGATCATTACACAAAGTCTTTTTTCCATCCTTACCCTCCCCCAGCTGTCACAGTCGACAGGCCAGCCTATTGTTCTTAGAGCTTTAGACCCTGGACTCTTAGCTCTCCTGCTCTTTCTCTGTTTCTTTGATTGATTTATTCCATTCTCTAAGTCACAGTGTATCATAGGGTTTTATCCTTCATCATATTCTCTTTTTTTCTGTCTTCTCTTGGAAATTTTAAATTATCCTCTCTAAGTCTCCCCTTTCACTGAATTTCAAACCTGCATTTTACCTGCCTGCTTCACCTCCCCATAGAGATGGACGTCTCACCTGTGTCTCAAATGCAACATGGTGAAAACTCAGGTGAATATTTTTCTTGCTCTCAAAGTACTTAGTTCATGTCCTACGGCCATGTGCTGCATTCTCTGCTAAGAACTGCCCTTTCCTTTACTGTCAATTAGGGAACTCCTACTCATCCTTCAGGACCCAAATCAGTATACCTGAAACTAATATAATATTATAAGTCAACTACACTTCAATGAAAACAGAACAGAAAAACAACCACAACAACCCCCCCACCCCCGGCCAAAGAAACAAAACACAAGACGCAAATCAAATGTAGCCCTCTGTTGCCCTGCCTAGCCACCAAGAAGTCTAATTAACAAGGTTTACGTCCAACACGGGCTTTCCAGGTGACGCTAGTGGTAAAGAATCTGCCTGCTAATTCAGGAGATGTGGGAGACTCCGGTTTGATCCCTGGGTTGGGGAGATCCCTGGAGGAGAGCATGGCAACCCACTCCAGTATTCTTGCCTGGAGAATCCCCATGGACAGAGAAGCCTGGTGGGCTTCTCTGACCCTACAATCCATAGGGTCACAAAGAGCTGGATATGACTGAAGTGACTTAGCACACACACACACACACACACACACTTGGCGATCTAGAGGTTAAGACTTCACCTTCCAATGCAGGGAGTATGGGTTCTCCAGGCAAGAAGACGAGTTGGTTGCCATGACCCAGGGGAGTCCCATAATTTCTGCAGGCTCTTTCAAGCTGAACTCAGAGCCCTTTACAACCTAACTTCATTATCAGTGCATTTAGAGTTCCTTTGTTAGTCAGTTCAGTTCAGCGGCTCAGTTGTGTCTGACTCCTTGCAATCCCATGGACTGTAGCACACGAGGTTTTCTGATTCATCACCGACTCCCGGAGCTTGCTCAAACTCATGTCCATTGAGTCGGTGATGCCATCCAACCATTTCATCCTCTGTCATCCCCTTCTCCTCCTGCCTTCAATCTTTCCCAGAATCCGGGTCTTTTCTAGTGAGTCAGTTCTTCGAATCAGGTGGCCAAAGTATTGGAGCTTCAGCTTCAGCATCAGTCCTCCAATGAATATTCAGGACTGATTTCCTTTAGGATAGACTGGCTTGATCTCCTTGCAGTCCAAGGGACTCTCAAGAGTCTTCTCCAGCACCACAGTTCAAAAGCATTAATTCTTCGGTGCTCAGCTTTCTTTATGGTCCAACTCTCATATCCATACATGACTATTGGAAAAACCATAGCTTTGGTTAGACGGACCTTTGTCGGCAAAGTAATGTCTCTGCTTTTTAATATACTGTCTAGGCTGGTCACAGTTTTTCTTTCAAGGAGCAAGTGTCTTTTAATTTCATGGCTGCAGTCACCATCTGCAGTGATTTTGAAGCCCAAGAAAATAAAGTCTCTCACTGTTTTCATTCTATTTGCCATGAAGTGATGGGACCAGGTGCCATGATCTTAGTTTTCTGAATGTTGAATTTTTTTAAGCCAACTTTTTCACTCTCTTCTCTTACTTTCATCAAGAAGCTCTTCAGTTCCTCTTTGCTTTCTGCCATAAGGATAGTGTCATCTGCATATCTGACATTACTGATATTTCTCCCAGCAATCTTGATTCCAGCTTGTGCTTTATCCAGCCCAGCATTTTTCATGATGTACTCTGCATATAAGTTAAATAAGCAGGATGACAATATATAGCCTTGACATACTCCTTTCCCAATTTGGAACCAGTCTATTGTTCCATGTCCAATTCTAACTGTTACTTCTTGACCTGCATACATATTTCTCACAAGGCAGGTAAGGTGGTCTGGTATTCCTATCTCTTGAAGAATTTTCCACAGTCTGTTGTGATCCACACAATCAAAGGTTTTGGCATAGTCAATGAAGCAGAAGTAGATGTCTTTCTGGAATTCTCTTGCTTTTTCTATGATCCACTGGATGCTAGCAATCTGATCTCTAGTTCCTCTGCCTTTTCTAAATCTAGCTTGAATATCTGGAAGTTCTCGGTTCATATACTGTTGAAGCCTGGCTTGGAGAATTTTGAGCATTACTTTACTAGTGCGTGAGATGAGTGCAATTGTGTGCTGGTTTGCGCATTCTTTGGCATTGCCTTTCTTTGGGATTGAAGTGAAAACTGACCTTTTCCAGTCCTGTGGCCACTGCTGAGTTTTCCAAATTTGCTGGCATATTGAGTGTAGCACTTTCACAGCCTCATCTTTTAGGATTTGAAATAGCTCAGCTGGAATTCCATCACCTCGACTAGTTGTGGTCATAGTGATACTTCCTAAGGCCCACTTCACTTCACACTCCAGGATGTCTGGCTCTAGGTGAGTGATCACACCATTGTGGTTATCTGGGTCATTAAGATCTTTTTTGTATAGTTCTTCTGTGTATTCTTGCCACCTCTTCTTAATATCTTCTGTTAGGTCCATACTGCTTCTGTCCTTATTGTGCCTATCTTTGCATGAAATGTTCCCTTGGCATCTCTAATTTTCAGTCAAGAACACACCTAACTCTTTTTGAGCAGTCTAGATCTCTTCCACAGGAGAATGAAAGGAACTGGCTACCCAAAGCCCCCCAAAGGAGCTAAAAACCCAGGAGTAATTACCACACTGGTAGTCAGGGAGACCAGAGAGAGCCTCTCTCCATAGACCCGTAGAGGAAATCAATGAGCTTGTGGTCCAGACAAACAACACACTGGCTGAGATATCACCTATTTACTTTGATTATTAAACCTAAGGCACAGATTTGGTATGAGTTCTAAATGAAAATTTTGATATAAAAGATTGAGGACAATTTTTGCTTGTAAAAATCAAGAAGAAACCAGGGAGGCCAGAAGACTTGAAAATTTACGAGACATACATATTTAATGATGTGCTACAGACTCTGCATTATTTATGAGTCAGGCTACCCTCTGGCTGTGTTTTAATTTGATCACCAGCTAACTGTTAAACTTTTGCTCTGTTAATGGACATCTGGCCTTTACATTGAGAAATAGGCTGAAAAGAAATATCTACCTGGAGGAAAAGAAGTGATTATAGAGTATCCTGAAAAATCAAACCCCACCATGTCTAATTGTGCCCACTGCCGGTGATTTCATTCACTGGAGGGGAGGTTAGGATGGTTGACACCTGGTGTACTGGATAGACTTTACTATTTCTTTCTTTTTTTAGATTTTTTCCAATGTGGACCATTTCTAAAGTCTTCATTGAATTTGCTACAATATTGCTGCTGTTTTATGTTTTGTTTTTTGGCCATGAGGCCTGTGAGAGCATAGCTCCCTGATTTAGTGATTGGACCCACAGCCCCCGCAATGGAAGGTGAAGTCTTAACCACTGGACTACCAGTCGAAGTCCCTGAGGATAGGTTTTAAAGATCCACATTATTAACAGAAAGAATTAAATCACCACAACACCATACACATTCATCTATGTGTAGTTTCATTCTATTCTATAAATAATTATACCCTGGCTGTTCTCAAAACTAATTTGGAAAGACACACAAGAGGACAAAAATATGTCAACAAATTTCACACCAGAAAGTTAAGAAAACAACCATGCTGTATCCTATTCATAGAATTCCTTTCATGACCTTTTCCTGGCTAGATCTACAGAGAACAGAATAAAAGTTGGAATGCTGATCTGGACAATTCATGGAAAGAATCAGTTATTTTGGTCATTATAAGTGGAAAGATTAGGTCTCCCTTCTTTTAGCTTAAGTTATCTGGTTTGCAGGAACTGCCAACCAATATTACAAATCTGACCAACTGCAAGGGATAATATATAACAGTGTCTCTTTGGGGTTCCTGCCCAAAGATCAATTTATTCAACAAAGTGTGTTTGAAACCCAGTGCTGAGACTAAATGAATATGGAGAAAGAGTTCCCAATAATTAAACTAACTGAAAACCGCAGGTCGTTTCTGGTGTAGAGTCTTTCCAGTCCACGGTCATGTGAAGAAACGCTTATAGAACGAGAAGATTCCATTTACCACAGTAAATGTAACAAGAAATTCCAGATACATGACTAAACAGCTGTGTCTTCCCCTCAAACACACCCATCCCGACGCCAACACACTCGTGCGCACACACATGGGCCTGCTCTCCAATCACCGTCCCGAAAGATCGCTGGCCTCAAAGATTTATATTTCGTGGGACAACTGAAAGGAGCAACAGTTGCCTGGCACAGCTGCAGTCTGAACGCAAAGGCTGGATGGTGGGAGCAGTATGTTCAGTTCCAACTGTTAACTCAAGGGAAAGATTTCTCAGAGTAATGCACGCTTGGAAACTCAGCCCAGAGCAGCATGTTGTTGGTCACTGAAACCCCACAGAGCTCAAATCTCAAGGGCCAATCTGAAAACAGGAGAAACAGGCGGTTCCTCAAAATACTTGAGATGTTCATAACCATAAGCCTTTCAACTTTGCCCATTGAGATGGAATGGATTCCTTAAAATTTCTGAATATTGTAGTGTCAATGAAGGCCAACACCTCACCTTTCTGTAATCTCTCTGATCCTTATCGTTTTAGAAATACATACTTTTTGCAGAGTTGTGATCAGTGGGCAAATAAATGAAATTATTTTTATTCATTTTTTCCTCCCAAAGACTATTTTATCAGATAATTCTAATAGCCTTTTCCTTCTTCTTTGCAAGAATGCTGTGATACTCAGAGAATGAACTCATGGCTGGTGACCAGGGAGGAAGGGTGGAGGAAAGAGATAGGCTGGGAGTTTGGTATTGACACATACACACTGCTACATTTAAAACAGATAACTGAAAAAGATAAACAATAAAAATAAAAAGAATGTTGTGATACTGGCTATAATTGTTTATGATTTACTTGTCTGGTAAGTCACCAGGCCATAGTAAATGAGAAGAAATTAGTTTGATCTATGCTAGGGATTATGTTTTAGAATCTTTTATGTGGTTTTTAATAATTTAGATTTAAAATTAAAAACTATAATTCTTATAATATAGTTTGTAATAGTTTTTTTAACCTCAACTTTTCAGTTCAGTTCAGTCACTCAGTCGTGTCTGACTCTTTGCCATCCCATGAACTGCAGCACACCAGGCGTCCCTGTCCATCACCAACTCCCGGAGTTCACCCAAACCCATGTCCATCGAGTTGGTGATGCCATCCAACCATCTCATCCTCTGTCGTCCCCTTCTCCTCCTGCCCTCAATCTTTCCCAGCATCAGGGTCTTTTCTTCACATCAGGGTCAGCTCTTCACATCAGGTGGCCAAAGTATTGGAGTTTCAGCTTTAACATCAGTCCTTCCAAAGAACAGCCAGGACTGATCTCCTTTCGGATGGACTGGTTGGATTTCCTTGCAGTCCAAGAGACTCTCAAGAGTCTTCTCCAACACCACAGTTTGAAAGCATCAATTCTTCGGTACTCAGCTTTCTTTATAGGCCAACTCTCACATCCATACATGACCACTGGAAAAACCACAGCCTTGACTAGACGGACCTTTGTTGGCAAAGTAATGTCCCTGCTTTTGAATATGCTATCTAGGTTGGTCATAACTTTCCTTCCAAGGAGTAAGCGTCTTTTAATTTCATGGCTGCAATCACCATCTGCAGTGATTTTGGAGCCCCCAAAAATAAAGTCTGACACTGTTTCTACTGTTTCCCCATCTATTTGCCATGAAGTGCTGGGACTGGATGCCATGATCTTTGTTTTCTGAATGTTGAGATTTAAGCCAACTTTTTCACTCTCCTCTTTCACTTTCATCAAGAGAGGCTTTTTAGTTCCTCTTCACTTTCTGCCATGAGGGTGGTGTCATCTGCATATCCGAGGTTATTGATATTTCTCCCGGCAATCTTGATTCCAGCTTGTGCTTCCTCCAGCCCAGTGTTTCTCATGATGTACTCTGCATAGAAGTTAAATAAGCAGTGGGATAATATACAGCCTTGACATACTCCTTTTCCTATTTAGAACCAGTTTGTTGTTCCATGTTCAGTTCTAACTGTTGCTTCCTGACCTGCATATAGGTTTCTCAGGAGGCAGGTCAGGTGGTCTGGTATTCCCATCTCTTTCAGAATTTTCCATAGTTTATTGTGATCCACACAGTTAAAGGCTTTGGCATAGTCAATAATGCAGAAATAGATGTTTTTCTGGAACTCTCTTGCTTTTTCCATGATCCAGTGGATGTTGGCAATTTGATCTCTGGTTCCCCTGCCTTTTCTAAAACCAGCTTGAACATCTGGAAGTTCATGGTTCACGTATTGCTGAAGCTTGGCTTGGAAAATTTTGAGCATTACTTTAATAGCATGCGAGATGAGTGCAATTGTGCGGTAGTTTGAGCATTCTTTGACATTGCCTTTCTTTGGGATTGGAATGAAACTGACCTTTTCCAGTCCTGTGGCTGCTGCTGAGTTTTCCAAATTTGCTGGCATATTGAGTGCAGCACTTTCACAGCATCATCTTTCAGGATTTGAAATAGCTCAACTGGTATTCTATTACCTCCACTAGCTTTGTTCATAGTGATGCTTTCTAAGGCCCACTTGACTTCACATTCCAGGATGTCTGGCTCTAGTTGAGTGATCATACCATCGTGATTATCTGGGTCGTGAAGATCTTTTGTGTACAATTCTTCTGTGTATTCTTGCCACCTCTTCTTAATTTCTTCTGCTTCTGTTAGGTCCCTACCATTTCTGTCCTTTATTGTGCCCATGAGGGAAAAAATAATAGGAAATATATTTCTATACAATATCTTAATACTTGTTGAAAGATTTTGCACATATGATGTGATTGCTGAGCCAACATTCTCTTATATATTTTTTCCTCACTTTTAGTATCTGGTCAAAACTTTATCATACAACGTTTCCATGAAAGAAGTGAAGCAGCTGCTCTGCTTTATAACAGTTACCATTTTAAATAGAATTTGCCCATATCATAACTTATGCTCAATAAATAACAGCTGTCACTATTATTACGGCAATCCATGTCTCCTAATGTATGCTCTAAGGATTATATTTTATATAAACAAATAAACATTTAGATGTGAGAGTTGGACCATAAAGACTGAGCACCAAAGAATTGATGCTTTTGAGCTGTGGTGTTGGAGAAGACTCGTGAGAGCCCCTTGGACTGCAAGGAGATCCAACCAGTCCATCCTAAAGGAGATCAGTCCTGGGTGTTCATTGGAAGGACTGATGTTGAAGCTGAAACTCCAATACTTTGGCCACCAGATACAAACAGCCAACTTATTGGAAAAGCCCTGATGCTGGAAAAGACTGAAGGCAGGATGAAAAGCTGGTTGGATTGCATCACTGAGTCAATGGACATGAATCTGAGCAAACTCCAAGACACAGGGACAGGGAAACCTGGCATTCTGCAGTCCATGGGGTTGCAAAGAGCTGGACATGACTGAGAGACTGAGCAACAACAAAATAAATATTTATGCTTATATAAATATAACATTCTGTTTTATAACATGTTCTTCAAATTGATCATGATGTCAATTTGTGGGTCTCAGCCAAGATTTTATTTAAAAAAAGAAAGTAAAACACAAAAGAAAATGTCTGAATGCATTCCAAGTGGTAAGACAAAGTATTCTGTGAAACTTTGTAGTATTGTAAGGAGGGGGATGTGTGTGTGTATCTAAAAGGTATTTCTTACTATGGGTTGCCTTTACAAGTTTAAGGCTCATTGTTACAAAGTATATATTTCTAAAGAACATAATGAAAATATAGGTATTTACTCTGGAACAAAGGAAAACAGCCACATTTATTTTTCTGTAATAGTCAATCCTTCTCTTTTATATTCAAAGCACAATTACTCAGTTTTTTATATTGCATTAGAGGTATTCAAACCATTTAAAAAGTAATTTTCCATTCATTTTCCATGAGCTCTATTAGCGAATTAATAGGCCAGCATTTGTTGACACAATTATTTTCCACAAATGGATTCTCATTCCTTTTCCATTTATCTTACTATGAAATAATAAGACATCCAAGGAATCTTGATATTTAGTTTTCTGTTCTCTCATGATGTCCTATCTCCATGGCAAACATGTGACAATTCCCTTTTATGACAAACTGATCTACAGCCAAATAGCATTTCATTGGAAATTATGAAAAATAATTCTAATTAATCTACACAAAGACCTACCTACCACATATACTCATCCATATTAAAACCCTTCAATGCTTTTTGAACTCTCTTCACAGAAATCATAATATCGTGGGCAGAAGAAAAATAACTAGTATGCAATATCTTGCATTTCTTATGGAGAAAACAGGCCAAGTAGAATATAAAAAGAAGCATCAGTCACTAGAGGTCAAGGGTTGGGGAACAAATACAGGAGTTCCACACTCCCTTGAAAAATCACAGACTCTGTCTTGGTATTAATCCTGTGCTACTGACATCAACATCCAGCACAAGGGTTAGTTGCTGGTTATGACTGTGGGGAGAGTGAGCATTCTACCTCCAAACTGAATTCACAAATGTGCCACTTCATCTTCTCAGCATTTATTCTGGTTAGACCATCCACTGTGACAACTGAAAGCTGTCTTTTTATTTCTTTTTCAAAAATAAAAAACATTATATATATACTCAGCCATTAAAAAGAATACATTTGAATCAGTTCTAATGAGATGGATGAAACTGGAGCCGATTATACAGAGTGAAGTAAGCCAGAAAGAAAAATACCAATATAGTATACTAACACATATATATGGAATTTAGAAAGATGGTAATGATAACCCTGTATGTGAGACAGCAAAAGAGACACAGATGTATAGAATGGACTTTTGGACTCTGAGGGAGAGGGAGAGGGTGGGATGATTCGGGAGCATGGCACTGAAACATGTATACTATCATGTAAGAAATGAATCACCAGTCTATGTTCGATACAGGATATAGGATGCTTGGGGCTGGTGCACAGGGATGATCCAATGAGATGATATGGGGTGGGAGGTGGGAGGGGGGTTCAGGATTGGGAACTCATGTACACCGTGGCTGATTCATGTCAATGTATGGCAAAACCAATACAGTATTGTAAAGTAAAATAAAGTAAAAATAAAAATTAAAAAATATATATTTATTATTTTTAATTTGCACCAGGCCTTAGTTGTAACATGTGGGATCTAATTCCCTGACCAGGGAATGAACCAGGGCCCCTTTCATTAGGAGTGCAGCGTCTTACCCACTGGACCACCACGGACGCCCCTAACATTCATTTCAAATGGAAGGAAGTTTCCACAGGAAGCCTTTTCATAAGAAGTGCAGAGATTTTAAAGAGCAGGGAAGGTCTTAAGAGTCTCCTAAGTTACAATTGAGTTCAAACTATTTACTGAGTACCTACTCCATCCCAGGCACTATGTGAGGACCTGGAGACACAGATGTTTCCAATCCAGGGGGCGAGATCTAAAAACATAAATTTTTATAATTCTATATGCTACAGGCTATGCCTGAGGTATATTCAAGATGTGAAGGAAGCATAGCGGAAGATCACCAACCCAGATAGGGTGCCAATGGAGATCAGCGAAGTTCCTTAAAGAGGTGATGTTGGAACTCAGTCGTAGAGAAAAGAGTTCCCCAGGGAACCTGGGTCACAGAGCATGATATATGTTCATGCTAAGTTGATACAGTCATGTTCGACTCTTCACGACCCTATGTCCAGCAGGGCTCCCCTGTCTATGGGATTCTCCAGGCAAATTCACTGGAGTGGGTTGCTGCGCCCTCCTCCAGGGACCTTCCCAGTCCAGGGATTGAACCCATGTCTCTTATGTCTCCTGCATCAGCAGGCAGGTTCTTTACCACTGGTGCCACCTGGCAAGATCTAAAACTTGTGCGCTTTTGCATTGGCTGGGAATCGAACCAGGCCTCCCCCATGGCAGCTGAGAATTCTACCACTGAACCACTAATGCTTATACAATAGACATTCAGGACATTGCAAACAAGGTTAAACATGAGACTCGCAAAATCTGAAAAACAGCAGTGTGATTTGGTTCAGTCTAAGCACTGCACGTGTTCAGAACTCTGCAGGTAGTTTGGTAGCACCGGATCAGTGAGAGCGGAAGGCGAGAGAGACAAGGTGAAAAGGGCAAATATCAAATCAGAATCTTCTGTGGGAATTCAAGCCGGAACAGACTCAGGATGGGGTTTTATCCTAGGACTAGGATACCATTCAAATCACTAGGATTGCCTAAGTATTGAAAAATACTACTTAGTAAACTTTAAAATGCCAAAAGGAAATTTAAAACATTAAAACATTATATTCAGAATTCTATCTATTTTAAAATCTTGTTTCCTTCAATTTTACCTACACAGTTTCTTAATAAACATGTCATCTTAGAGCTCATTAACTTTTGCACTCTATTACTTAACATTGACTGGTACATCTCATCACCTGTAATCACCATATCTGTTATTTTGATGGCTGCAGAGCATTCCACTACGTTCTTACCACTGACAACTCAACCATTTTCTTTTTGTCTGTCATACAGGCAGTTTCCAGACTTTCTTATGCCAACGCCATTTTTTATAAGCAGCTTCTACATGTATATTTTATCTTATGTTTTCCTTAAGGTATAGAATTTACCTTAAATTACCAGGCTACTGAAAATGAGTATCCTCATAACCTTTTGTTACCTGGGGGGAACAGGGCTGGGCACTTACTGTTTTGCTCCAAGTAAGGCCTGTGGTGTGGTGTTCCTTGATGTACGCTTGAAGCTCGCTCCAAATGTTCAGATATGACTTCACCCAATCCACATGGCGTAGATCACTTTGTCATAAAAGAGAGTGGAAGAGAGGGGAATTAGGATCTAAAATAAAAATTTAACAACACTGGAAGGCACATGGCAATCTAGTAACTAAAGCACCAAATGACTCTGGAACAATGGTCTTTCTAGTCCAGTAGCTGTGAACTGAGTCTGAAAAGAACCTTGAAAGGGTATGGTCCAGGTCTGCCCTGAGAGGAGCTGGGTACCCTGAGGTCTGGTGTGGAGCAGAGAGGCCCGCAGAGAGAGCATCCACTGAACCCAGTCAGTTCATTCTCGTGTCATCTCTCACGGGGAGATGAGCACGGAGGGGAGATCATTTCTTTCTGTACTGCTTCTAATGCAAAATGAAAAACAATGTGCTTTCAGGCAGGAGAATCTCTCAAAAGAAAAAAGGTCCTTTGGCTTTTTTTCTAATAATTTGTGGAATTATTCAATTGAAAGGGTAACCAAATTGGAGAATTCTGGACTGATAAGGAAAGTTGCTATAGTAAGAAAAATGATTTCCTACAAATAGGTAACACTCAATAGTTGTAAAGGGACAATCACTTAGATTACCTTAAGTTGATACTCATAATGACAATGAAAGCAAGGCAGGGCACGGCCAGTATTTTTACTCCTATTTTACTCAACCGAGAAGTGATAAAATACTTACCTTTTAAAACTAGATTAACATAGGATTGGGAGAACTGTTAGAAACATTAAACTTATGATATAAACAGGCAAAAATAGTTGCATTTCCTTTGGGTAATTTCCAACTACACATTTTTTTCTGCTTTGAATAAAGTAGTGGAAAATGAGAAAATGATGAAATCTGTTACCAAAAATTTAATCACAAACCTGGGTCATTAATCTGAAGACAATATCAGAAGGAAATCTCTATTACTTCGCCTTTGTCAATAGTGACTTGTCTCTGGATATATTTTGCTTTCCTTGAAAAGTTCTAAGTACCATGAGCATGTTTAGAACTCCAGCGTATTAAGTCATGCCATTTAAGAGAAGGAAAATGGGGAACTGAACTCATAACTATCTGCCCCTCAAAAAGGAAAAATATGAGTGATTTTGTTCCACATTTTTAGATTTACTGACTACATTAATCAAATCTATGAAATATTTCATTGTCACTTCCTCTCAGTTTTACAGTCAAAACCCCAAATGCACATATTTATCTATTATATGGTCATTTAATTCATACATGTGCATATGTACATATATAAGCACAATACAGCCTGTAGGCATTCTAGAAAAAGCAGATGGCACATTCCATATACTTCTATTAAAAAGCTTAACACATGAAGTCCAAACCTGCACAGGCAAACTATTTTTCTTTTAGCTATTATAGTACCATTTTAACTTGAAGAAAGTTCTAGCTAAACGTGTAGTAAGGAATAACAACATGGTCCCTTTTAACCCAAAGGCAGACTCTGTGCTTAGTTGTGTCCTATTCTTTGCGACTCCATGGACTGTAGCCCACAAGACTCCTCTGTCTATGGGGATTCTCCAGGCAAGAATACTGGAGTGGGTAGCCTTTCCCTTTTCCAGGGGATCTTCCCAAATCAGGAACCAAACCCAGGTCTCCCACATTGTAGGTGTATTCTTTACCATCCGTGCCACCAGGGAAGCCAGTGTCTAAGAGACAACAAATTGAAGAGGACTTAACTATACTTCCAGAGCTGACAACTCAGCCTGAGTTCCACTTCCCCTGGAAGAAGGTATGGGAGGGATGAGTGACTTTTAGTGACTATGACTCAGAAAAGTCTTACCTCTAGAAAGTCAAAATAATTAACTTGTTCTTTTCATTTATTGACAAAAGAGCTGAGCAGCCAGTTAAGCCAGCTGAAAAGGCTGCACAGATGCAGAGTCCACTGCCCACAGCCCTTCTGTGTATACCACAAGGAAGCCTGCCTTTCTACTCCTCCACCCACGGCTTGTCTGTCAGGCAGGCAGCAGTCAGCCTGCCACACTGGTGATACCTCATCAGAGTCCGCAACACCCCGCAGCCCTCACGGAGCCCACCCAAAGTGCAGGCACTGCAGTCTTGGGTGTGCACATAAATGGGTGTGAGTAAGCGGTTGTGGAGCATTCTGCGTTGTTCAGGTTGGCACTCCTGGAAGCTCCACGGTGACTTAGGACTGAATGCACTTCTGCAGCACACTACACAGTCTTCGGGTGGTCCATTAGGTTTAAATGGATTGTCCTTGATGCTGTCAGAAGTAGTTTTTCTACCTAATAGCTGATCAAGAGGAACAAATACTAGACTTTCTTTGTGTGTGCACAAAAAAGTGCAAACTCTTAATTCTCCTGGCTGTACGACACCTGGAGAGAATCACTCACACCATGGCCCCCAAGACACACTCAAGTAGGGACTGGGAGGACAGGAGCGGAGGAACTGAGATAAAAACAAAAATGGCTTCCAAGGGTGATGTGCAAAAAGGCAGAGGCTCAGGAGGTGGCTAAGGTGTCCTGAATAGGCAGGTACAGGTGTGTGTCTGTACACCCCAAGAAGGGACTAGGTAAAGAGGTCTTTTATGTTAATGCTGACATACTTTTGCAACTTCAACTTGTTCTTTCCTGAACTGCTATTTTTATGTGGGCAGATTGTCTTGCATTTCTGATGCCTGTTCTCATTCATACTGCACAGTTCTATAATCTCTAACACAAAGTGGCAACATTTGGAGTTGTATCACTGGGCACTCAACCACAGTTCTATGGGTGCAGGGAGTCTGTTACTGAGTATCAGAGCTTAACGGAAGCTTCCTTAGGGTGGAAGAGACCTCAGGAGGGAAAAAGGTGTATGGAAGTCAGAAGTCTCTAGAGCTGCTCTTCCTAGAAGAGCTAACACAGAATAACTAAACTCTATGAGAGGAGGAGAGTACTGTGGTTGCTTTTTGTCTTATTCTGTTTAGCATAATAGCTTTCCTGGGATATAACTCATATCCTAGGCAATTCATCCATTCAAGGCATACAATTCAATAGCTCAGTTTGAACTGTGCAATCATTACCACAGTCAGTTTTAAAACATTTTCATCATACCCCAAAGAAACCCGATACTCATTAGCAGTTACTCCACGTTTCTACCCAATTTCCCCAGCCCTAGACAATGGCTAATCTACTTTCTGTCTTTATGGATTTGCCAATTCTGGAACTTTATATAAATGGAATACAATATGTGGTCTTTTGTGTCTGACTTCTTTCATTCAACATAATGTTTTCAAGGCTCATCCATCAGTTCAGTTCAGTTCAGTTCAGTCACTCAGTCGTGTCCGACTCTTTGGGACCCCATGAATCGCAGCACGCCAGGCCTCCCTGTTCATCACTAACTCCCGGAGTTCACTTAGACTCACGTGCATCGAGTCAGTGATGCCATCCAGCCATCTCATCCTCTGTCATCCCCTTCTCCTGCCCCCAATCCCTCCCAGCATCAGAGTCTTCTCCAATGAGTCAACTCTTCGCATGAGGTGGCCAAAGTACTGGCGTTTCACCTTCAGCATCATATCTTCCAAAGAACATCCAGGACTGATCTCCTTTAGAACGGACTGGTTGGATCTCCTTGCAGTCCAAGGGACTCTCAACAGTCTTCTCCAACACCACAGTTCAAAAGCATCAATTCTTCGGCACTCAGCTTTCTTCACAGTCCAACTCTCACATCCATACATGACTACTGGAAAAACCATAGCCTTGACTAGATGGACCTTTGTTGGCAAAGTAATGTCTCTGCTTTTGAATATGCCATCTAGATGGTCATAACTTTCCTTCCAAGGAGTAAGCGCCTTTTAATTTCATGGCTACAGTCACCATCTGTAGTGATTCTGGAGCCCAAAAAAATTAAGTCTGACACTGTTTCTACTGTTTCCCCATCTATTTGCCATGAAGTGATGGGACCAGATGCCATGATCTTAGTTTTCTGAATGTTGACCTTTAAGCCAACTTTTTCACTCTCCTCTTTCACTTTCATCAAGAGGCTTTTTAGTTCCTCTTTACTTTCTGCCATAAGGGTGGTGTCATCTGCATATCTGAGGTGATTGATATTTCTCCTGGCAATCTTGATTCCAGCTTGTGCTTCCTCCAGCCCAGTGTTTCTCATGATGTACTCTGCATATAAGTTAAATAAGCAGGGTGACAATATACAGCCTTGACATACTCCTTTTCCTATTTGGAACCAGTCTGTTGTTCCATGTCCAGTTCTAACTGTTGCTTCCTGACCTGCATACAGGTTTCTCAAGAGGCAGGTCAGGTGGTCTGGTATTCCCATCTCTTAAAGAATTTTCCACAGTTTATGACATGGGGAGGGAGGTGGGAGGGGGGTTCAGGATTGGGAACTCATGTATACCCATGGCTGATCCATGTCAATGTATGGCAAAACCAATTCAGTATTGTAAAGCAAAATAAAGTAAAAATAAAAATAAAATAAAAAAAAGAATTTTCCACAGCTTATTGTGATCCACACAGTCAAGGGCTTTGGCACAGTCAATAAAGCAGAAATAGATGTTTTTCTGGAACTCTCTTGCTTTTTCCATGATCCAGTGGATGTTGGCAATTTGATCTCTGGTTCCTCTGCCTTTTCTAAAACCAGCTTGAACATCTGGAAGATCATGGTTCACGTATTGTTGAAGCCTGGCTTGGAGAATTTTGAGCATTACTTTACTAGCATGTGAGATGAGTGCACTTGTGTGGTAGTTTGAGCATTCTTTGGCATTGCCTTTCTTTGGGATTGGAATGAAACTGACCTTTTCCAGTCCTGTGGCCGCTGCTGAGTTTTCCAAATTTGCTGGCATAGTGGGTGCAGCACTTTCACAGCATCATCTTTCAGGATTTGAAACAGCTCAACTGGTATTCCATCACCTCCACTAGCTTTGTTCATAGTGATGCTTTCTAAGGCCCACTTGACTTTACATTCTGGGATATCTGGCTCTAGGTGAGCGATCACCCCATCGTGATTATCTGGGTCGTGAAGATCTTTTGTGTACAATTCTTCTGTGTATTCTTGCCACCTCTTCTTAATATCTTCTGCTTCTTTTTATGTCCATACCATTTCTGTCCTTTATCAAGCCCATCTTTGCATGAAATGTTCCCTTGGTATCTCTAATTTTCTTGAAGAGATCTCTAGTCTTTCCCATTCTGTTCTTTTCCTCTATTTCTTTGCATTGATTGCTGAGGAAGGCTTTCTTATCTCTTCTTGCTATTCTTTGGAGGTCTACATTCAGATGCTTATATCTTTCCTTTTCTCCTTTGCTTTTCACGTCTCTTCTTT
This sequence comes from Ovis canadensis, assembly GCF_042477335.2. Taxonomy (NCBI): domain Eukaryota; kingdom Metazoa; phylum Chordata; class Mammalia; order Artiodactyla; family Bovidae; genus Ovis; species Ovis canadensis. Next base: position 54,408,711 of record NC_091264.1, read on the forward strand.
TCACAGCTATTTGTAAGGCCTCCCCAGACAGTCATTTTGCTTTTTTACTTTTACTTAATTTTTTAAATGGCTGAATAATATAACCTTGTACGGATATACATTTTACTTATCTATTCAGCAGCTGATGGACGTCTGGATTGTTTCCACATTTTGCCAACCATAAATGATGCTGCTACGAAATCAGGTACATGCCTTCGTGTGGACCTATGCTTTCATTTCTTTTGGAAATACATCTAGGAGTGGGATTGCTGAGTGTGGCTTTTTTTTTTCTTTTTTAGTAACAAATGTATTGGTATGTATTTTCTTTTTTAAAAATTATTTACTTACTTATTTTGGCCATGCCAGGTCTTAACTGTGGCGTGTGGGATCTAGTTCCCTGACCAGGGATTGAGTCTGGGCCTCCTAAACTGGGAGCACAGAATTTTAGCCACTGGACCACCAGGGAAACCCCAGTTGATATTTCTTTATATTTGTCCTTGTTCAGTCCCATTTCCAATTCTAGCCCCAGTCTGAGGCTCTCTAGGACCTGTTATTTGTGCTGGAGACTGCATGTCCTTTTAAGCTCACTCTCCAGGCAAAACCTGCTGATTCAGCCTTATCTGTAAACTTTCAACAGCTCTCTGAATGGCGGCTGTTCTTACTGATATCTCTGTTCACCCAACTCATTTCATCTGAATGCAAGCTCTGGTCTCCCTCTCATTGACCTAGTTTATTGTCTCATTTCATTTCTGTTCCTCACTTCTAGTTCCTTTCCTGAAACTCCCTATCTTCTCTCTGCTCATTCACCAACTCTATTTTGATCAATGGGCTTCCCTGGTGGCTCAGAGGGTGAAAGAATCTACCTCCAATGCAGGAGACCAGGGTTCGATCCCTTGGCTGGGAAGATCCCCTGGAGGAGGAAATGGCAACCCACTCCAGTATTCTTGCTTCGAGAGTCGCATGGACAGAGGAGCCTGGCGGGCTACAGTCCTTGAGGTTGCAAAGAGTCAGACACTACTGAGTGACTAACACTCACTCAAGTTTTGTCCATTTAGGGCTGGTCCATCACAAATCATCACAGACCTCTCCTTATGGTGGTGATAGGTAACAGAGTGACATGCATTCCTGTTGGGAGAGTTTATTCATTACCAGAGAACTGAGGCAAGACTTTCTAAAACACACATATTATCTGGATCATTGATTTCACTTTCTACTTTGCTTTACCTATACAGATGGGATTTTTCCTTAATGTTTATAGTCAATTAGCCTTTGAAAGGAATCAGTAATGAACTGCATGAAGTCTGGGGACAAATGTTTAACAAACAATCAATTGAAGATTTGGTCAGTAAAAGAAGGTACATACCTGTGTTTGTAGTCCTTTAAGACCCTGTTAGTGTAAAAGGTGGCCGCGTCGTTCATCTCCTTGACATAAGGACCGGGTTTTGGGGACTGAGAGAAGAGGGCCATCACCCAAGCATAGGAAGAAAAAAAATATAGGATAAGAAAGAAAATGCCTTAAAGAGGAAGAGAAGCAATGGAGATGTCAAGTGGAAAACTGGAGGCAAATTTTGCTCTGTAAGGATTGGTGAAACGCTTCCTGCATCTCAGAACACAAAGCCCTGGACTTCAAGTGGGGGTAAGAAAGAGCTGCTGTGTTCAGCCTGGAAGGAACCTTCCTTTCATGAAGGATGAAGGAGGCTGGAGGTGGCCACGAGCTCCCCCAAACGCTCCAAAAAAGCGACGAGGCGCAGGGGCGACGTTCCAGCCGGACTCACCACGGCTATCCACCCAAGGGCGGGAATGCTTTCACTGACGGCTGAGAGATGATTAAACATCGTACTCCCCCGGTTCCTCTCTCTGAAAGTCTGGATCTCCTGAATCTTTTCCGATATTGGTTTCAGAAGTGCAGCCACGTCGTTCTGTAAGCAAACATGGAGCACTGTTACTGAGGACAGACAGAAACGCAGTGCCTTCATTCACACTGACCTAAGCAGGAGGACTCAGCACTTGTCAGGGGCAACCCACTCCAGTACTCTTGCCTGGAAAATCCCATGGACGGAGGAGCCTGGTAGGCTACAGTCCATGGGGTCACAAAGAGTCGGACACGACTGAGTGACTTCACTTCTTCAGAACAGAGCGGGTTTTTTTTTTCCCCTTATGGTCATACAGTATTTTCACTCTCCGAAGTATGAAAATTGCATGGATTTCTTACATTATTAATGCTGCTTCCATAGGCATTGAAAAAATCCAGCAGTACAGTATGGCCCCTGTTTTGAAGACTTCTGAATGCAACACAGTGAAATTGCGTGCAGATCAAGTTATATTTTCTAATGGAACACATAGATATATCATCTAATGGAATGATCAGAATAACACACACCTAAAATTGGCATAGGCAGAGGTTAGTAAACGGATATCTTCCTATTCCTGTGACATGAAGGAGGGAGAGTCCTTGAAATGAAATGACATGAGGGAGAGTCCTTGGTTTTTACCATAATTATGATAACCCATGCAAAAAAGTAGAACTCTTTCACTGAGGTTCTTTGTAAGAAGGTGATGGCTTACAATATTTATGTTGGGTTGGTCCAAAAGCCTGTAAGATGTTATGGGGGAAACCCAAAGGAACTTTTCGGCCAACCCACTAAGTGATCTCCAAGGTTTCTGCCAGTTTAAAAGTCTCTGATTGACAAGATTCACTGACCAGGTCTTTCCTAACACTGATATACAAACGCAAGCAAAACACTTCCTAACTGAGATCTGCAGGTGAACAGAGGAATGTTTTCCTTTGGGAGAAATAGAAATACACGGAAAGAAAGCAAAGTGTTCTTAAAGTTCTCAGTGGGCTTTTATGTTTTCTGTTTTATTGAGAAATAATTGACCTACATCACTGTATAGGTTTAAGGTGTAAATACATGCAAATCAAACCACTGTACTGGTTTATTTACATAAACTGTGAAGTTATTATCACAATAGGTTTAGTTAATCAATATCCACCATCTGATATAGATACAACAAAAAGAAAAGGAAAAAAAGTTTATCCCTGTGATGAGAACTCCGAGGATCTGTTCTCTTAACAACTTCCCTACAGATCACACAGCAGTGTTAACTACCATCATCATGCTGTAATTCATCCTAATATTTATTTGTAACTGGAGGTTTATACCTTATGACTCTCTTCCTCTGCTCCCCCTCTTCATAGCCCCTACTTCTGGTAACCACAAATCTACTCTTTTTTTTTTTTTTTCTGTGAGTCTGGTGGGTTTTTGTTTGTTTAGATTCCACATGTAAGTGAGATCCCACAGGATTTCTTTCTCAGACTTATTTCACTTAACATGATGCCTTCACTTAACATGATGTCTTCAAAGTCAGTAGACTTTTAAAATTCTTCCATATTGAAGAAGGTGAAAAAAAAAAAGCTTGCTTCAAAAGCAAGCCAGGTCTTGTAGAAAATTCATGAATACCTTCCTACCTTCCTACTTTCCCTTCCTGGCCATTATGAAGGAAAGGTCTTAGAGATTTGAGGAAGACCCTGAACCAGGGTTGTTATGCACTGTATTGTGTCCTTCCCAAACTCAAATGTTGACGTCCTAATCCCTGGAACCTCAGAATGTGACTGTATTAGGAGGCAGGATCTTTAAAGAGGTACTTGAGTTAAAACTGAGGTCATCAGTGTGGACCCTAAACCAGTCTGACAGGTGTCCTTGTAAGAAGAGGAGATGAGGATGCAGAGACTCACAAGGGAAGATCATGTGACGACACAGAGAGAAGACGGCCATCCACAGGTCAAGGAGAGAGGCTTCAGAAGAAGCCAGCCCTGCCGACACTTTGATCTTGGTCTACGAATCTCCAGAATTGTGACAACACACCTTTATTTGTTTAAGCCATCCAGTCTGCAGTAGTCTGAAGTACTTTGTTCTGGCAACGCTGGCAAACTAAGATAAGGATGTAATGACAGTATAGGTTTCCCCAGTGGCTCAGTGGTAAAGAATCCCCCTGCCAAGGCAGGAGACTCGGGTTCAATCCTTGGGCCAGGAAGATCTCCTGGAGGAGGAAATTGCAACCCACTCTAGTATTCCTGCTCAGAGAATCCTATGGACAGAGGAATCTGAAGGTCTACAGTCCACGGGGTACGACTGAGCGATTGAGCATACACACAATGACAGTGCAGGGAAAGCAAACACCCCCAAACCCTCAATAAACAGAGAGAGAAAACCTCTCTAAACAGTCCCTGTCCCAAACACAGCTCTTCCACGTTTCTTGGCTAATGACGGCCACAGTCGGGTTGAAATGCCCTTCCTGGAATTTCACTCTTTAGAAGGCAAACATTTCCCTCTTTGAGAGACTTTTTTTTTTTTTTAAGTCCAAATTCAACACCCAATCAAAGGTGTGTTATACAGGTTTCCCCAGAAGGCAGTTGATTTTTAATTATGGGAACACCAGTAGAAAGCATCCTAATTTTCTCCCATGATTTGCTCAGCCATGATGCTCTTGATGCAACGACATCTTTGAGAAAGGCCAGAATAGTTGAATTGTTAGTGATATCTGGCCTATTGCCCCAAGAGGAAAAAGAACCAGAAACTGTGTATTTACAATGTTTGCTAGATTTATTAAGGCCATCTTTGTTTATCTCTAACTTCCCAAGAACAAACTCTAAAGTCTGAGGAGACAGAGTATTCTGGAAGATATTTTATATTGGTTATCTGATGAAAGCACCATAAAGATTGAGAAAGTTTTCTTTTGCCTTAGTTTGGCAATTGCGTGAATAATTGTCCTCATTAAAAAAAAAAAGAAAGAAAGAAATGCTGAGAGAACTAAGTACAACGGCTACTTGCAAAACCCTAATAAACAGTACAGCTTTTATTCTGTGCCAATAGATTTCTCATGCGCTTTAAAGGAGGCTTACATTTTCCAGCTCATCCTGAACTTTCACAGCTGGAATCGAAAACACAGAGAGAACATTCGAGTTATGGTGTGATTTCCATCAAGGCTGATCCTGTGGGATATCAGGGGGAAAGCGAATGGTGGGAGGGGGGAGGGGAGCTGTTAGAGGAACTCCCACCTGTTTATACATCAAGAACATGAGCTTCCCAGGTGGCACAGTGGTAAAGAATCCACCTGCCAATGCAGGAGACTCGAGAGATGTGGGTTCAAGCCCTGGGTTGGAAGGATCCCCTGGAGTAAGAAATGGCAAACCACTCCGGCATTCTTGCCTGGAAAATTCCATGGACAGTAGTTGGCCTACAGTCCATAGGGTCACACAGAGTTGGACATGACTGAGCACACACACAAGCACACTCAATACTTAGAGTCTGAATTGCACTGAGGTCAGTTACCTCTACATCAAGGCTTTCCACTGATAGATTATTTTAGAGGCATCTGGTTTTTTTTCTTTTCCCCCAGTGGAATGCATTGGTGCTGGCTTTTCAGACAGAGCTAGAAGCTAGTGTGCTTTGGAGTGACTTTATTTTTATCTACTTATTTAGACAAGTAGCCAGGGGTCTTAGCCATGGTACCTGGGATCTTTCATGGTGGTGCACGGATTCTCTAGTTGGTGGCATGCAGGCTCAGGTGCTCTGTGGAATGTGGGATCTTGGTTCCCACACCAGGAATTGAACCTTTGGACCACCAGGGAAGTGCCTGGAATGACTTTAAATTGGCCAGTTTTACATGTCTCACCCAGATTACTTTCTAAAAGACTTATCACTCAAGTTTTTTTTTTTTTTTAAATTCCAAGAGACACTTCCCTGAAAGAAAGTTATTTTTCAAGACTTATGTGAAAATTAGCCAAAAAGTCTCCCTTTCCCTTCTCCAGGTTTCTGCGGCTTGAACAGAAGGTCAAAATGGCCAAACTGGAGAAGATGCATGTGCAAACTGCAAGTTTCAGCGAGTGCTTTTCCAAGGGCTGTCTTAGCTTGACGGGACTGTACTTGGGAGAGTATTTCAGGACTCCATATCTTTATGACCCTAGTTTCTAAATGCTTTAAAGTTGAAGAATTGAGACACATTATCAGATTCATCTCAGTTTAGCTCCAGAAATAATTGTTTTGCAGAAAGTAAAACTAAAGAGCTTTATCAGCGAGCTTTGTAGAAACTTTACCCAAAAAGGAAAACCAAATTCCCACTCATGCTGTTTTGTAAGGGAGGGAACAAACTCTGGGAGTTTGACCTTAAAGATGTGCCATTGAGTAAAACAAAATAAGCTTGTTATTTCTGGAATCCATGGTTCTTGTGTAGTTCTATGTCAGGTAGAAAATGGATCAATCTGCTGTTATTTCTTTTAAAATAATTTCTTTTCTTGATTATCCTCTTTATGTGAAAATTAGAGAATAAAGATAGATAAACATAAGTAAACAATGTTGTTGTTGTTCAGCCACCCAGTCATGTCCGACTCTTCGCAACCCCATGGACTGCAGCACACCAGGCCTCCCTATCCCTCACCATCTTCCAAAGTTTGCCCAAGTTCATGTCCATTGGATTGCTGACGCCCTCTTCTCCTTCCACCCTAAGTAAACAATAAACATCCCTAAATCCACCACAAGGAGAAAAACACTGCTAAATGTTCGTTTTTTTTCCTTGTATATATAATTACTAGAGATATCTTCAAAAATAGCAATGCTTTCTTTGTAAATAATGGCTATTAAGACCATAAGGAGTAGTCTTGAGTTGAATTTAAGAGGTTTAATTAAAACAAGCAGGCACAAAAAACAGATAAAAATCCACCCATATATTGGCAAGTTCTGTGAAACTATCATTTTTAGAAAGGATATTTTAAATATAAACGCTACAAAGACATTACTGTTACAACTCAGGCAAATTTAACAGCATTAAAGTAAAAATTGGACTTTTTAAATATTTGAATCCCACTAATGTTAAAAAATCCTAAGAAAGCTCATATCAAGCAGCACATCTTAGCCAACCAAACTACCAAATATCAATCATGATTACTTTGACTTAGGTGTTTTTGAATCAACAAATTTTACCAGCTGATTCCACTTGAGTACATATGAGTATATTGCACAGAAAACATAGAAAGATACTCATCAAAGTGTTAACCCAGGATTTTCACTCAATTTTATTGCCTAATCCATACATACTAAATTTTCTAATTAAGTATGTGCACTTCCATTCCAGTAATGAATGGAAAAGTTTTAAAGCATATTAACCAGTTTTGTACCTTGAATGGTGGAAAAAAATTTATATAGGTGTTATTAAATTTATAGATATAAAAATATTGACTCTCACCATTAGGGAAATAGCTTCAGGAAAATATGTTCAGAAATTATTAGAATAAATTATTCAGATGAAGAAGAACAGTTAACATTTTCTCAGGCAAAGGTTATCCAAATCAGCAACACTGTTTGCATCTAAAATATATCATTTGGGCACATCCTAATAAATGGAGCAATTGTTTTTACCATTTTAAGTCAAAAGCAATTTTTTAAAAAAATCAGAAGTGTTAATTTGCATTAACTTGCTTTGTAGATATTTCTCTAAACTAATTTCCCTTCATTGTTCCTCTAATTTAGAAATTTTCACTATCCAGGAATATTTGGGAGGTTTCAGAATATCCTCATGATCACACTTTCAGAAACATCTGCACATTTAAGACAATTTGAAAATTAAAGACACCAGCAAAACTGTCACAGAAGTCAATCTAAATAAATTAAACCACCTGAGCTCCGTGGACGTGCATGATACTATGGTAGCTGATGACAAATTCCTTGGAAAATATTTTTATAAGTCCTTAAGACTTTATATTCCATATGTGTCTTATTTTTATGCCTGTTAAACTCTTAAACTGACTGGTTCAAAGTTGGGAAAGGAGTATGACAAGCTTGTATACTGTCACTCTGCTTATTTAACTTATATGAAGAGTATATCATGTGAAATGCCAGACTGGATCAATCACACACTGGAATCAAGGTTGCCAGCAGATATATCAACAACTTCAGATATGCAGATGATACCACAGAAAGTGAAGAGGAACTAAAGATCCCCCTGGTGAGGGTGAAAGAGGAAAACTGAAAAAGCTGGCTTAAAATTAAACATAAAAAAAAATTAAGATCATGGCATCCGGTCCCATCACTTCATGGCAACTAGAAAGGGAAAAAGTGGAAGCAATGAGGGATTTTATTTTCTTGGGCTCCAAAATCACTGCAGATGGTGACTACAGCCATGAAATTAAAAGACGCTTATTCCTTAGGAGGAAAGCTATGACAAACCTACACAGTGTATTAAAAAGTAGAGACATCACTTTGCTAACAAAGGTGCGTATAGTCAAAGCTATGGTTTTTCCAGTAGTCATGTACAGACAGGAGAGTTGGACCAAAAAGGAGGCTGAGCACCAAAGAATTGATGCTTTCCAATTGTGGAGCTGGAAAAGACTCTTCAGAGTCCCTTGGACTGCAAGGAGATCAAACCAGTCAATCCTAAAGGAAATCAACCCTGAATATTCACTGGAAGGACTGATGCTGAAGCTGAAGCTCCAATACTTTGGCCACCTGACGGGAAGAGCCAACTCACTGGAAAAGACCCTGATGTTGGGAAAGAGTGAGGGCAAAAGGAGAAGGGAGCGGCAGAGGATGAAGTGGTTATATAACATCACCGGCTTGATGGACATGAATTTGAGCAAACTTCAGGAGATAGTGAAGGACAGGAGAGCCTGGCATGCTGCAGTCCATGGGGTTGCAGAGTTGGACACAACTTAGCAACTGAACAACCACAACAACAAAACACTTAAAAACATACTCAAGAATTCCAAAGGCTTTTTTTGCTTTTATTCCTTAAAAATCCTTCTTAAAGAAACAAATTCTGCCATTTACAACAATGAATGGATCTGGAGGGTATTATGCTTAGCGAAATAATTCAGACAGAGAAAGACAAATACTATATGTTTTCACATACATATGGAATCTAAAAAATTTAAAAATAAATGAATATAACAAAACAAAAACTGACTCATAGACACAGAGAACAAACTGGTTACCGGGGGAAGAGAGGTGGGAGAAAGAGCAAAATGGGGAAGGGAATTAAGAAGTACAAACTATTAGGTTTAAAATAAACAGGATACATGTATGTAATGTATAGCACTGGGAATATAGCCAGTATTTTATAATAACTTTAAATGGATTTTAATCTATAAAAATATTGAATCATTATGTTGAATACTGAATATAACATTGTAAATCAATTATAATTCAAATAAAAAATTCTTTCGGCTGCACTCTGTGGCATGTGGGATCTTAGTTCCCTGACCAGGGACTGAACCCACATCCCCTGCATTGGAAGGGGGAGTCTTAACCCCTGGACTCTGGAGAAGTCCCCAGCTATACTTCAATTAAAAACAAGTCTTCTTAAAGAGTAAAATGAATGAACTATGTTTGAGAATGAATTGCATTGCCCTGATACCTATGAGAGAAGCTTCCAATATGCATAAACTCCTACTTAAATTTTTAACACAAATCTTATCAACAACCCATTATACTCATCAGCACATCCTCCCCCAGTAATAATATCTGAGAAATAAACTATTTCAAAGATACAGGAAAACACAGAAAATAATGACAGGCACCTCTGTATATGAAACATAATTTAATATTTCATTGGGGCCAAGGATCATCTCTGATATCCCTTTACTGACATTTCCAAAAAACAGCTGGAAACGCAGAGGTCTGGAGCCCAGGACAGATACCTCTTCAGAAAGAACCTCAGGGGTAGCACTCAAGCTTGATGCCAAATTGCTGTATTTTTCTAATAAAGGTAGAATAGTTGCAAATCAGGCATTTTTAGTGTAATTTTCTTCTGCCAAAGCATTTAGCAAACCACAGGCTAAAGAGCCTTTTCTAAAGTAATTTTTTTACTTTTCAGATAACAACTTACACTGTTGCTTATCAATATGCTTTAACTTCTCAGAATCATTCAAAGCCTTTTTTAGGGTTTTGGAGCCACTAACCCAACGAACAATGTATGTTTGTCAGTTCCAACTTCCTGTTTTGTTTTGTTTTTTTCTTTGCCACTGTTCACAAGTGTGAACCCGATTTCTCATCATTTTTAGTTTCTGTCCTACACTATGGTGGGAAGCCCTCACTCTAAAACTTACATTTTATTATCAGAACAAGAACACAGTTTTGCTGACATGATACATAGGCCGCTATTTTCTCCAAGCTCTCAACGTGTCACCTGTCTCAAAAGGGTAGATATGCGATACAAAAAGTCAAGTTCGATGGAAATCTAAAAGTTTATACAGTGATTCACAATAATTTGTATCCTTATAATATCTCTTCAATTCTTCTGCACTCAGCTTTCTTTATAGTCCAACTCTCACATCCATACACGACTACTGGAAAAACCACAGCCTTGACTAGGCGGACCTTTGTTGACAGAGTAATATCTCTACTTCTTAATATACTGTCTAGGTTGGTTATAACTTTCCTTCCAAGGAGTAAACGTCTTTTAATTTCATGGCTGCAATCACCATCTGCAGTGATTTTGGAGCCCAGAAAAATAAAGTCAGCCACTGTTTCCCCTGTTTCCCCATCTATTTGCCATGAAGTGATGGGACCAGATGCCCTGATCTTAGTTTTCTGAATATTGAACTTTAAGTCAACTTTTTTACTCTCCTCTTTCACTTTCATCAAGAGGCTCTTTAGTTCCTCTTCACTTTCTGCCATAAGGGTGGTGTCATCTGCAAATCTGAAAGTGAAGTCGCTCAGTTGTGTCCGACTCTTTGCGACCCCATGGAGTGTAGCCTACCAAGCTCCTCTGTCCATGGGATTTTCCCGGCAATAGTACTGGAGTGGATTGCCATTTCCTTCTCCAGGGGATCTTCCCAACCCAGGGATCGAACCCGGGTCTGCCACATTGTAGACAGACGCTTTACCGTCTGAGCCAGGTTATTGATATTTCTCCTGGCAATCTTGATTCCAGCTTGTGCTTCCTCCAGCCCAGTGTTTCTCATGATGTACTCTGCATAGAAGTTAAATAAGCAGGGTGACAATATACAGCCTTGATGTACTCCTTTTCCTATTTGGAACCAGTCTGTTGTTCCATGTCCAGTTCTGTTGCTTCCTGACCTGCATACAGGTTTCTCAAGAGGCAGGTCAGGTGGTCTGGTATTCCCTTCTCTTAAAGAATTTTCCACAGTTTATTGTGATCCACACAGTCAAAGGCTTTGGCATAGTCAATAAAGCAGAAATAGATGTTTTTCTGGAACTCTCTTGCTTTTTCCATGATCCAGCTGATGCTGGCAATTTGCTCTCTGGTTCCTCTGCCTTTTCTAAAACCAACCTGAACACCTGGAAGTTTACGGTTCACATATTGCTGAAGTCTGGCTTGGAGAATTTTGAGCTTTGCTTTACTAGCGTGTGAGATGAGTGCAATTGTGCGGTAGTTTGAGCATTCTTTGGCATTGCCTTTTTTGTGACTGGAATGAAAACTGACCTTTCCAGTCCTGTGGCTGCTGCTGAGTTTTCCCAATTTGCTGACATACTGAGTACAGCACTTTTACAGCATCATCTTTTAGGATCTGGAACAGCTCAACTGGAATGCCATCACCTCCACTAGTTTTGTTTGTAGTGATGCTTCCCAAGGCCCACTTGACTCCACATTCCGGGATGTCTGGCTCTAGGTGAGTGATCACACCAGAAAGAAAGCTGAGTGCAGAACTGATGCTTTTGAACTGTGGTGTTGGAGAAGACTCTTGAGAGTCCCTTATATTGCAAGGAGATCCAACCAGTCCATTGTAAAGGAAATCAGTCCTGGGTGTTCATTGGAAGGACTGATGCTGAAGCTGAAACTCCAGTATTTTGGTCACCTGATGAGAAGAGCTGACTCATTTGAAAAGATCCTGATGTTGGGAAAGATTGAAGGCAGGAGGAAAAGGGGATGACAGAAGATGAGATGGTTAGATGGCATCACTGACTCAATGGACATGAGTTGGGGTAAACTCCAGGAGTTGGTGATGGACAGGGAGGCTTGGCATGCTGTGGTTCATGGGGTCGTAAACAGTCGGACACAACTGAGCGACTGAATGGAATATCTCATCTCCTGAATCTTGCTGTAACAACAGGGGTCAGAAGACGATAAAAACGAACAAACTTAACATTAGGTGCTCTTCATATTGAGATTTATAATTTTCATTATATGGGTTCTGATAGGAAGAGTCTTTCCCTAATAATACAGAAAGATGATAGTCCCGTCACAGAAAACACATCTTTTCCATTCACGGATTGTTGTGCTGCTAACAACTGTGTGAGGGGCACATACGAAGCTCTGGTTCCTCTCTTCTGTATAACTGGACTTGACAAAATGCGTTCCGAGAAAACGCTGGATTCATGGCAGGTACACGGGATTAGCTAGATTATTTGAGATCCAGGAAGGAAGCAGTGGTCAATAATGGGCAATGATCAATAAAGACTTACAAAATCATGGCAGAGAGAAACCAGAAGCGAAAATTAAGTTGAAAATCAAAAGCTTAACCTGGTTACCCACAATCGGCATAAGAGAGTAGACTGGATGGTCAAGAAGAATCTCATCTTGTACCTTGTCATTGTTTCAACTTATTTTATGGACCTAGCCGAAAAGACACCAACATTCTCCCTCTCTGGGTAGGTAGTGTCTGGCTTCTGACAATGATGAATTTTATAATCACCTATAATTTTACTTTAAGGGATTCTGAACATTAAAGCTGAACAGCAATCTCACTGTGCTTTACTTAAACACACAGGACTTCACTAACTAACAATTTCTAAAATTGGAGAGAATTGCCAAAACCATTCAAATTTACCAGCTTTATAAAGTCTAAAATAATATATCAGAAACTAGTTCTCTGAGATGAAAAAAAATCCAAATTGCTATACATTTTTAAAATTAAAGTATATTTGACGTACTATGTTGTGTTAGTTCGTGGTATACAGCAAAGTGATTCAGTTATACATATATATTAATTTTCATACTTTTTCATTGTAGGTTATTGTAAGATATTGAATATAGTTCCCTGTACTATACTTACTATACAGTAAGAGCTTGTTGTTTATCTATTTTATATATAGTAGTTTGTGTCTGCTAATCCCAAACTCTTAATTTATCTCCCCCCTTTCCCAAAGTACTATAAATTTTTTTCTACCAATGTTTGTAGAGTATGGACTGTATGCCATTCATCATACTGATTGGTTTTCCCTAGTTCTGTCTGCTTCCTAATGATAAATCTCAGTTTAAACCACCAATGTCAACATCTGAAGGATCCCTGTACAGTCAACTGCATTTACTGGGTCACTGTTGTTCCCCTGGATAAACAGGCTCATGACAAAGGGATCGTTAGATCTTTTCTTTGAGATTCATTTGTGTAGGACATGGCTGAGATGACATAAACCTTTAGTTTCCAGTTCAGTCTCAGGAGGTGCAAAAAAATTGCAATAGCTGCTCTGTGTCTTAAGACATCTCACAAGGTGGATTTACCAATAATTACACCAAGCTACTAATACAGACACAGGACTTGCCAGGTAGCACTAGTGGTAAAGAGCCCACCTGCCAATACAGGAGACATAAAAAATGAGGGGTCATCTTTATTCCCCGGGTCAGGAATATCCCACTCTAATATTCTCGCCTGGAGAATCCCATAAACAGAGGAGCCTGATGGGCTACAGTCCATAGGGTCACACAGAGTCAGACCCAACTGAAGTGACTTAGCACGTACTGATACAGCACTTTAATCGTCCTTAATCAGAAATCAGCTTCCTCTCTCCTTTTAAAAAATGTCTGTTGAAACTCTTCAAGTTGTACACTTAATTTATTTTTTAATGTTTTGGGCATGTGGTATGTGGGATCTTAGTTCCCCGACCAGGGATTGAACCTGCGCCTCTTGTATTGGAAGCATAGAACCTTAACCATGGGTCCACTAGGGAAGTCCCTCGGCTTTCTCTCTTAAGGTTAGTAGAATCTTTGTCAGATTCTACTGATTGCTGTTCTCAAGAGCCATGCTTCCCACAGAGCATCCAACAGAGCCCCAGTTCCAGTTTGGTGAACAGCTCAACACAAACAGAGCATCCTGGTCCATGGAGTTTGAGAGGACTCTGCACACAGCATCTCCCTTTTGGTGAGTCAGGACCCACCTCAGAACACTAATGGAGTCACTAAAGAAGTCCATTTATCTTGTTTACCTTGATGTTTCTCAAGTTTTTTGGCTCACAGAACATTTTATTCTACCCACCCGTCTCCCTCAGTTTTGTAGGGAACTGGTTTTCTGTAGAACAGACTCCAGGAAAGGTTGGCAGCGGAAGCCTGTGAAGTGGCTTCAGAGAATCACTGGGATCCGCTGGGCTGCTCCCTGTGTGTTCATTTGTCCTCTCAGTTATGCTTGTTCATTACCATGGAAACACTTTCAGGGGCATTTAATGGAGGCAAAGAAGTCTCTGCTCGCATTTCTAACACACACACACACACACATACCACACACATACACAGGCTGTTTTCAGGAGCTATAATCATCTCTGAGAGGACTGCTGGCGTGACCCTCCCCACTCTGCACTGAGAGTCTATCTTCTCTTGCTGCTTCACAGTCGTTTCCTGGTCAGCCCTGCCCCCACTTCCAATCACCACTGGCAGTCAGAATCTCTTTCCTCTCCTTTTTCCTCATCTTTTTTCTTTCTTCTTGCTCACACTGAACCTTGTGTTTGGAAAGGCAGACCATTTAGAAACAATGCCCCTGAATCACAGTATTCCTTCTACAGAGCAAACTGAGGGCTAATGACATTTGCTTGCCCTTGGTCTTCAGGTCTTGAGCTATCTTTTCCTATGTGCTGCCCCATGGCCATGTGATGCTTTTTTGTTACCCAAGAGGGATTTCTGGCTCCTTCCAAGTCCAGAGGACTCCCATAGCTTCTCCTGACATAAGTCTCCCTCATGCCACAGATCACATACACTTGAAATACTATCAGTGCTGGAGGATGACTGTGCTTGGTTTTTCACACTGACCCCAAAGGGAAAGCGTGGCTAATGCCAAGTGTAAAGCTACCAACCCCTCCACCCCCACCCCCAAGAAACCAAAAACGTGACGTGCATCCAGAATTCTATGAGGCACATGCAAGAAGACCACTTTTGATCTTTGGCTCAGCTCTTTAGATCGAAAGCCTACAGCTCTCGACTGTGTAATAAAGTGGAGGTGATAGTGTTCACACCTCTAAAGATACATCTAAAGACTGCTACCTATTGGTCCATTTATTTCTGCATTTATTCAACAAATACATGCTGAGCGCCGCGTCTATGTGCCAGGGCTGGAGAGAAGAGGCGGAAGAGAGTGGCAACAAGATAAGGTCCCTCATGTCCCTGTCCTCTTCTGTCCAAGTAGGGTGGGGAGTGATTAGTCAGAATTTTCCATAGACGCAGCACCAGTAGGATGTGACTACATACAGGGTTTTATAAGGAACTGGCTCATGGGATTATGGAGGCTGTCAAGTCCCAAGATCTGCTGAGTGAGTCCACAAACTGGAGACCCAGGAGGCATGATGGCTTAAGTTTTCCCATCTGAAGCAGGCTTGAGACCCAGCAAACTGATGTTCAGTTTGAGTCCAAACACAGAAAAAGCTGATAGCCCTAGTTTGAAGGCAGTCAGGCAGGAGGAATTCTCCCTTACTCAGGGGAGGCTCAGCCTTTTTGTTCTATTCAGGCCTTCAGCCCATCGGATGAGGCCCACACACAAGTGTGCTTTGTCTAGTCTACTGATTTAAATGTTAATCTCATCCAAAAAGCATCCTCACAGAAAAGTCCAGAATAATGTCTGCCCAAATATCTGGGCATCCCATAGCCCGGTCAAGCTGACGTATAAGATGCGTCACTGGGGGAAGATAGACAGTAAACGTAATGAATAACTAAATTATATGGTATGTTAGCTGTTAAAAGTCATAGGGAAGAAAATAGTCAAAAGGGAATCAGATATATGTCGGGGATGGGTTTCAGTTTACAATAGGGCCAGAGTCAGTCTCACAGCCAACGTGATATTTGCATAAATGGTTGGACGAGGCTTTAGCCATGTGGGTATCTGGGGCAGGCAGACACAACCACCACAAGAGGAAAGAACCAATGCAAAGGTCCTAAGGCTGGAATGTGTCTCCAGAGCTCAAGGACCGGTAGGCAGGACAGAGGAGCCAGATGAGTGTGGGGAAAGTGGTGGGGTACCAGGTGGGAGGCGAAGCGGCAGTGAGAGGGGCAGAAATCATGAAGGCTGTTGAGAGGACTTTGGCTTTTGTCCTCAATGAAATGGAAATCACCCGAGAGTTCTGAGCAGAGCAATGACATGATGCGGTCTTCCTTTATGAGAATCACTCTGGCTGCGGTATTGAGACTAGACTGTCAGAGGGCAGGATAAGGTGGAAGCAGGAAGGTCACATTTGAGACTTTGCGATAATCTGTTATTTTATTTATTTATTAAAAAAATTTTTTTTTTGGCCATGATGCACAGTATGTGGGATCCTAGCTCCCCCACCAGAGACTGAACCCACACCCCCTGCATTGTAAGCGCAGATCTTAACCACTGCACTGCCAAGTCCCAGAGACTTCAGTAATTTCGATGAGAGACGAAGGTAGCTGCGACCAAAGTGACCGTAGTGGAGATTCTGAGAAGTAGATTCTGGATTGGAGGTGGGTGATTGAGTAAACAAGCACTACAGAATAACTCCTTGGTTCTGGACTTGAGCAAATTATAAGGATGGAGATGCCATCATCGGGACAAGGAGACACTGCAGAAGGAACAGGATTTGGCAGGAAGGCCAGGAGCGCAAATTTAGACACACTGTTTATCCTTAATCAACCTTTCCCAGGGGCTACAATTCATTACTATATGATCTGTGATGCAGCTGTTGATGTCCTTAGCTTTCCCTCCTCCCTCCGCTAGCTGAGTCTTTTTCTAGTATCCACCCTTCAGTGTGCCTTCGCTTGGGAGCATCTTCTCACACTCTCAGTTCAGTACAACACACTGGATAAGTGAGCTGTTTCTCAGATATGAGGATGGTGCTTTTGAACCCCAGTCAGCAAGGAGTGAGCTCTGTGCTGTTTCTCTCCCGGTGACGGCCTGTGCTGAGTCATCCACTCTGGCCAGCAGCAAACGTTTGTGAAGACAGTCACCATGGATTATGAGTTTGTTCTGTGGCTGGCGGTAAAATTATGTTTGTTAATTTCCCAGGCTAATTGCTCATTCTATCCTGAAACAAGCTGGCCCACAGAGCTATCCCATCTTTGGACCTGGCTTTATCTGTGCCATATTTTATCAAATTGGGGTAATGGATGGAGACACACTGTTTAAGATGGCTGATCTGGTATAGATCCACTCATATGAGAGTACATTGGAGACCTGCTTTGCCTTTTGATGCCAAAGACAGTGCTTGTCACATAAGAGGTGAGTGAATGAATAAGCAAACTAATGTTGAAGCGATAAATAAAAATGAACCTTCTGAGAAAAACAGATGTAATCTGGGTATCAGAAATAAACTTACCTATCTAAGATGTTAGTTTATCTTGTTTTGATATGTGTATTTCTTATTCTTAAGTGAACAAAATTATCAGGCATTTTCTTTTACATTGTCTTCTTTCTTCCTTCATAAGCTTTTTTTCGGGGGGCTTGGTGTCCACTTCCCCTGATCTCATCATGCCTTTTTTTGCTCCTGTACATGTGTGCTAAGTCACTTCAGTCGTGTATGACTCTTTGTGACCCTATGGACTGTAGCCCCCCAGGCTCCTCTGTCCATGGGATTCTCCAGGCAAGAATACTAGAGTGGGTTGCCATGCCCTCCTCCAGGGGATCTTCCCTACCTAGGGACTGAACCCTGAGGTTCCTGCATTGCAGGCAAGTTCTTTGCTGTTGAGCCACTGGGAAAGCCCTTTTTTGTTCCTATTATCTGGTAAAATGTTTACTGAGCACCTATTAAGTACTAGGTATAATCCTATGCATTTGGAATACATCAGTGAGAAAAGACCTTTCCTCCAGAGTTTATAAACAGAGAGCAAACAATACACATAATAAATACATCATACTATAAAAAAGGAGCAGCTCAGTAAAAAGGGATTGGGTGCTGGAGTTTTTAATTAATGCAAAAAGGCTTAAGTAGAACTTTTGGCTGGCTGAAATATTTGACAGATTATTTGGTTAATTCTATTTGATCTAGCCCATCTGTCACATGCTAGCAGCTGATCAGAGGAGAGCATCCAGTAGAGCATCCAGGAGGGCAAAACAGGAACTAGAAGGGAATAAGCGTTGCTTTTCCCCCTAACTATCTAACTTGAATTCCGCCACTCACAGGCTGTATAGTTCACTTTCAATTCCAGGCACTCTTGACCTTGGCACATGGTAGAGGATAAGATGCTTGCTGCTGATTAGAATTACAGAATATAATCCACCAGCTGCAGTCTCAAGTCCCCATTTGATCATCGTGCTGTCTTACCAATCTTAGTTTTTTATTTTAGGTTATCTTTTGTCAGCTCTGGGTCCTTCTGTTTTCCAGCCCACAAAGTTACTTTACGAAATATCATCTGTTCCTTGTTTTTTTTATGGTGACCCCAAAATAAAAAATTAAAATATGCATACACTGGCCAACATCATAAGAGAAGCTGGTAAGTTTCAGAGAGGTAAAATATATAAACATTTCCCACAGTCGGTTTTAAATGATTTCTCTGAATATCTAAGAGGTAACTTTCAAGCATCAGTACTGCAAAGTACAAAATACAATTCTGCAAAGGACAGGCCAAAAGATCAAACTCTTTCCTTCCTCCTGGTACACGGAATGTTCCTCCCAGAATAAACATAGAGACAGGCTGGAGCTGAGCCACTGGGTTTTGGTCCTCAATAGGAGGCCATGTTAGGGGCCCCACAAGTCTGTACAAGCCTTTCCAGAGGGAACCAGTACAAAATAGTAGCTACTGTGCTGTTGACTTGTTCAAAAGCCATTTCTCTTGTGGTTCATGGCAGCCATCAGTTTCATAAATTCTGGAATTAATTATTTAATATCAGTTTCCAGACTTTATGTTTGCAGGAGAGGACCACAAGCAAAAAACACATTACCCTCTAGTGGTAGAAGGTCCTGTTTGCTGGGGATCAACTCTCTGGCATAAGCAGCAGCACAGCAGAGGGCCTGCACAGCTGGGCACAGGTCAGTCCTGGATTCTGGTCTTGATTCCGCCTCTTATTAACCGAGAGAATAATATCCACCTCACAGAACAGGTGTCAAGCAACAGGTGCTCCACAGTCGCTAATACCCTTCCTCCCTACACTTCTGCAGGGTATAATTTGAGGTCAACTGCGGTCACTCAACGGAAAAGGAAATGGCAACCCACTCTAGTACTCTTGCCTGAAAAATCCCATGGGCGGAGGAGCCTGGTGGGCTGCAGTCCATGCGGTTGCTAAGGGTTGGACGTGACTGAGCGACTTCACTTTCACTTTTCACTTTCATGCACTGGAGAAGGAAATGGCAATCCACTCCAGTGTTCTTGCCTGGAGAATCCCAGGGATGGGGGAGCCTGGTGGGCTGCCGTCTATGGGGTCACACAGAGTCGGACAGGACTGAAGCGACTTAGCAGCAGCAGCAGCAGCAGTGGCCACTCAAAGTGCACACTTGAGTGACACACTATTCAGTGAGATGCCACAATGGGACTGATACAACGGTTTCCACCTCGATAGCTGCTAATTCTTCAGCTGGCCTTTGGACTACGGCCACAGTTATGGTCAGAGTCAGTAAGAGCAAACGTTTTTAGATCCCTAGCCTTTAATGATCCCATGTGATGGTATTAGGGACTCTTTTTAAGGAAGAGTCTTTTTTATTACTCCTACGGTCTTTTTATGATATCCTGGCCATGCTTAAAAATTATTTATCTAGGTATTTTTCTCTTGAAAAAATTTAAATGATCAACAGTCACAAATTTCCAGAGTTTTACTTCATATCATTTTGTAGGGTTTTTCTATCATGTTGGGCCTTAGAACCTATCTGGCCACAAACATGGGCTTCCCAGGTGGCACTAGTGGTAAAGAAGCAACCTGCCAATGCAGGAGACGGAAGATGGGGTTCAACTCTTGAGTCAGGAAGATCCCCTGGAGGAGGGCAAGGACACCCACTACAGTATTCTTGCCTAGAAAATTCCATGGACAGAGGAGCCTGGTGGGCTATGATCCATAGGGTTGCAAAGAGTTGGACACCACCGAAGGGACTTAGCATGCACACACACACATAGGACATTGCTGGATATGAGGGATGTTTAGGTTTTTAAGCTTTCACAGCATGATGGCGCTGTGGATGGTGGGAACATGCATGTCCTCCTTCCATTCCTTCTTCCCTTGTTCCCCCTCATCCTCAGAAGTCCCTGCACTATGTGAGGGCCTGGCAGAGCCTGCATGGAGGTGTAGTTTCAAGGGGACTTCCATATAGAGTTCTATGAACCTCTGGTTTCTGATAATAAAGGAAAAGAGCATTTGAAACAGGGAAAAGAAAGGTTGAGAAGACCTGACTGCCATTCAGATTTTCCTTTCAAAATGCCTATACTTTTTTGGAAAACTGTGACCTTATTATAATTAATAACTCCTTAGTTATCATTTGACCCTTTTCCAGGGTCAGTGGAAATCAACCAAGAGCAAGAAAGCACTGAATACAAAAGAAGGAGTGGAGGGGAGAGAAGAGCTTGTCCTGCAGGAAAAGGACGCTGAGAAGGTGAGGTCCGAATCCGGGATCCCAGGGCTAAGCCTAGACCTGATTTCACAGAACCAGCCTTGTGTCGGGTCAGAGTACCCTGGGCTACCAAGTCTGGTGGGACAAAGCTGGGTGGGAACCAGAGGCTTGTACTCTGGATTGGGAAGAGCCCAGCTGATCACTCCGGGTCTCTGGCAAGTTCTGAAACTGAACATCTGTGAGCTTTGATCTCTCCATCTGTAGATGGAGTATAACATTACTACCCTTGTGCTCTAGCATGACACTGTGGAAATTAATAGGTGATAAAAGAATTTTGAGATTAATTAAAAGGTCTCATAAATATTCACACAAAAGGCCATCAGTACTTATGCCATTTATGTCAGGATTGGGGGGGGCGGTGGCTCAGAACTGGGAGATCTGTTTATTATTTCTATATGCCATTTTACTCATGTCAAATTATCTTCCCGACTTCACAAAATAAGTGCCATCCCTCCTCTATTGGCTGTCTCATTGTCAAAAACAGCATCTGTGCCTTGTATTTTGCATTCAGAGGCTTCTCTGGTGGCTTAGAGGTAAAGAATCTGTCTGCAGCACAGAAGATGCAGGAGACACAGCTTTGATCCCTGGACTGGAAGATCCCCTGGAGGAGGGCATGGAAACCCACTCCAGTATTCTTGCCTAGAGAATCCCATGGACAGAGAAGCCTGGTGGGCCACAGTCCACAGGGTGGCAAAGAACTGGACATGACTGAGCACAGCACACACATTTTAGATTCATTCAGAAGAATCTTCACAGTAGAATATCATAGAGAATGATCCTCAAAGGCAGTGAAAGAAAATCAACTTCGGTTAAGAACAGTTTGGGTCCGAAGAAGCAATGGGATGTGGACCCTGAGAATAACACGCTCCATCCTTCATCTCTAACAGGGACAACTCCAGCTGTCCACAGGCAGCTGCTGAGTGGTCCCAACACCATACTGTCTGTGGGGTTTTCTTAGACAATTCTTCCCTGGGTTGGGAAGACCTGCTGGAGGACGGAATGGCAACCCACTCCAGTATTCTTGCCTGGAGAATCCCATGGGCAGAGGAGCCCGGTGGAGGACAGTCCATGGGGTCTCAAAGAGTTGGACACAACTGAGTGACTCTCTTTCACTCAGACAGTCCCCCGGTGCTGTCACGCCACACCTCTTGGTCAGGTGCACATGCCTTGCTCGCACTGCGCCCAGTTCCACGTAAAGCTACCCCCACACTTGACTGACACTCACAACACATATGCTCAGTCCCATATGGCTCCAACTTGATTTTTCTATTTGTAAAACACCAGGGAACATGTTAGATGGAGATGAAAAGCAAGGTGTTTACAAACTGGTAAAGAAATACGATATTTATCCTGTCAGTTGAAATGAAGCCGGCAGATGTATTTTTGGTTAAAATTAAAATCGTGAGCCCTATCAGGTTACCCCTGGCGATGCTGCCAGATGCACAGCGTGTGTCTGACAAAGAGGCACCCCTTGGTCATTTGAGCCAGGCTGTGGGTTCCAACAATTCATGACAGGGGAGCTCGTTACAAGGGCTTGCCTAAAGGGAGGGGCGTCAAGTACTGAATACACAGAAGCAGACTCATGAAAAGAGGTACAGAAATGAATCTTTTCTACCTCTCCAGACCCACAGACATCCTCACTGTCAGGGGAGCATTCTGGAAGGAAAACAAATGGAATCAATCACCTTCAATTTTGGTCTGCAAAAATTGTTCTCAATTCAGACTAGCAAACAACATGCTTCCACGAACATAGGCATGGGAATGGTTCTGAGTTTCCCACTATGCTCTCTGGACTTGTCTTCCCACTGAACTTCCATAACTCCAAACAGAAGTGGCCTGCATGTGTCCAGAAGACATACAGGAAAGACGCAGCAGAGAACCTGTAGGGCTTTTTCTAGGGTATGCTCTTCTGGTTTTATTCAGGCTCCTCTCGTATATAGTTTATTAGGATAGTCCACTTTTCTTATAACTGAACAAGGAGCTGGTGGTTCCTGGTGTGAAAACAACAGTGCTGGCAATCCCAGAAGAAGATCGCGAATCTGTCTATAAGGCCAGCCTCTCTAAGGACTGCTCCCGCGATGGAGGCTGGCTATCTGAGAATGTGACTTTGAGGGGTCCTGAGGCTCCGTGCAGCTTTGAATGTCCATCCTTTCACACCTTCCCTTTATGGACTAGTATTTGGTTCTCTGGCCCAGGTGCCCAAGCCCATCTCATCCCATAGTAATAATGAATTCCAGTTAAACTGGATGCTTTGTCATCACCTTATCTGCACCCAATAGGGCGAGTCAACTGTTGGTTATGTCTCCCTGGAGGTGGCCACGTGCATACCAACTAAGTCCTTTATATTGACATGTATACACGCGACATCTTAGGAAGCCAAAAGATTCTCACAGAACTGTCTGTAAGAACTGGAAAGTAAACAAAGGAGGGAAAAGAAGAATTAAATAAAAGAGCTGTATGCTGTGTACCCTGGGGTACACAGATTTGAGAAATATCTGTGGGGTAGTAACCCCCTTGCCAATAAAATGATCTGAAAAAGACAAACAACAGGATATAAAAATGGGGACTTTTCTGGTGGTCTAGTGGCTAGGAATCCGCCTTCCAATTCAGGGACACAGATTCACTCCCTGGTCAGGGAACTGGGATTCCCCAACTAAGCACATGTGCCACAACTAGAGAGCCTGCATGTAGCAACTACAGAGCCCATGAGCTTTGGAACCCATGAGCCACAACTAGAGAAAAGCCCCACACCACAATGAATAGCCACGTGCTGCAACAAAGACCCAATGCAGCTAAAAATAAATAAATACATATTTTAAAAAATTAATTTTAAAAAGATACAACAAATATGTATGATAAATTTCATAAAGAATAAACAAGTCAAAATCCCCAGTTAACAGACTGAACTCTATGTAATAGTTTTGCAACTTCAAAGGGAATGAGCAAAAGCCCCATGGACCTGGGACTATTCATACAAACACATTTGAATGAGGGAAATGAAAGACTCCTTATATTTCCTGAAAGGGAATAAAAGTTTATTTAGTTAATAATAAAAATAAATAGGAGCAATTAAAATGCTTTTTTTCCCCTGAAATACGTTAATGTTAAAGTGTTAAGAAGTAGACCACTTAAGCTTACCTTTTGGCCTAGCTTAAAATGTGAACAGACTAAACTTGCTTATTATTAAAACAAAAGAAGTTATTGACTGAGTTAAAAATAAAACTCAACAATCTGTTGTTTCAACAAAACACATTTAGCACCATGTCAATTATAATAGGTAGGATGGGAGAGGACTGTCTAAGATTTAACCCACTTAAAGACTAGAGCAGAGACACCTGGGCTTCTTCCTGTGTTAGATGCAATTTCACAGACTTGAATCCTACTTATCTTGCAAGACTTGGTTCGAGGGGCCCTTTCTTTGTGACTCTGTCTCCAACTTCTCCAACCTTCAGGCAGTGTTCAAGATTGCCACCTACGAGCGCCCATCAGCTCAACAGAGATTATGATGTACCCCCTTTAGATTGATCTTTTGCCCTCATAAGACCTCGAACTCTTGAAGAAAGCAGCTCTTGGTGTTTCCAAACACAGCTAATCAAATTATGAATATGATATATCTATTATAATGACAAAGGTATGGATTAGGAAGAGGACATTTCGGGTCCATCATTCTTTACCCAGAACTTGGTCCTCCAGTGTGATTGGGATATTGGATTTGTTGTGGGAGAGGAGTTTTGGGGCGAGGACCCACATGCAGAAACAGTGCAGTGCAAAGGGCCTTGAATGCCATCCTGCAGAGCCTATAGACTTGATTGCACAGGTCATGAGAAACAATGGCAAGATTCCAGACTAATTTTGTTTTCTATTTGTTCACTTTGCTTTGTAACAGTACCTATGATGAGAGAATGGGGAACAGGTTGGAGGAGAAGTTTTGAGGCAGAAAAATCAGTTTCAAGAGGCTAAACCAATAGTGTTTGTCAGTGAGTGGTGGCATTTTATTTCTTCTTACATCTTTTTATTTTAGTTTTTTAAAAGGCATGCTTGTAATACGTTTACTTGAAAAATTTAAAAAGCAGGTGACCTTTTTCTATCTTCCCCTTCCTTCTCTTTTCAACTCCTTTTCTTGTTCTCACTTTTCTTTATCCTTTCTTCCTTCTCCTCTCCTTTCTTCTCTCTCTTCTTTTTTCCTTCCTTCCCTCTTTCTCATACTTCTCCCCTCTCTTTTTCCTGTACTAGGGCCCTGGGAATGGAGCAAAGGTTTTAGACCCCGTAGATTCTTGTGGTCAGAGTGTTGTCAGGATGCAGAGATGGGTTAGACATGAGGGGGTGAAGGAAAAGAAGTCAGGTGATGGGGCGGAGTGTTTGGAGTTCCAACACCTGAGACAAAGATCCAGAAGGGGGAACACACTTTCTGTGTGTGGCTCTGAAAAAAGTGCATTTACAGCTCATGCAGCATTAATCCAGACCCAGGATTAAGGAGTAAGGCCTGGAGTCTGGAGATGGACAGTTGGCACCACTAGCATAGGCGTGCCAGACACTACCAGGGACATGGTTGAAATTGACCAGGGACAGACTATACTCAAGAAAATCCTACTTGGCTGACAAAGAATGAAATTTTGAAGGAATATATACATTTAAAGGGCAGAGGAAGGGAGAGAAGTCAGACAAAGAAATTAAATGAAACAGACAACTTAGAAAGAATAAAGCTCACTCCCAAAGGACGGAAAATCTTTGAGGAGAAGGACAGTCATTGGTAAACATTCTTTAAGGAAGGTGAATGGAATGAGGACAATTAGGAAGATATCACGCCAACGAGAAAGGCTTTTCTGGTAAAATGATAAGGAGAGAGGACAAATGAAGGAGACGGAACAGTGACAGAGAAGTGACAGAGAGGAAGGACAGTCTTCCTGAGACATCAGCTAGCAAAGGGAGGAAAGAGATGGTGCAGGTGGTCAAGGAAGCCATTTTTATCTTTTAAAGGAGAGAGAAATGATTTGGTTTGCAGATTAAACAGGAGTCAGTAGGGAGAGAAAGAAGGGAATGATTGATTAGATAAGTTTCCAAAGAAATTAGGAGGAGATCAAATAAATAAGAAAACTTATAATGCTATCAGATTAAAAAAAGTATTCTGAATAAAACTCCATGAAGGATCATTATAGGATTGCAAAAGACACAACCTATCTAAAATAGTAAATATTTGTGTCCCAAGCAACATAAAAATATATATATATGATAACAGTGAAGAAGTTGCAAGAAGAAATAAAGCTAGTAATTGGATAACAAACTCTTCTCAAGACATGCCTGAATAAAGAACAGAGATAAAGCTGAACAAAGAGAAACAAAAATGAAAACTGCAATAGCCGGTGTATGAGACAACCTGAATGACAGAATTGAAAATATTTTCTTTTCAATAGAAATAGGTCTAGCACCAATATCTATCATATATGGGGGACAAAGTCACATTTAATAAACATATACCCAGAGCATTCATGTTGTTGTTTAGTTGTTAAGTTGTGTCCAATTCTTTTGAGACCCCATGGCCTGTAACCCACGAGGCTTTTAGGATTTCCCAGGCAAGAATACTGGAGTGGGTTGCCATTTCTTCCTCCGGGGAATCTTCACAACCCAGGGATAGAACCCATGTCTCCTAGATTGGCAGCTGGATTCTTTACCACTGATCCACTAGGGAAGCACAACAATACTCATAAATGTTAGAAAAACAATATCAACTTAATTCTATTTCAGCAATATTATATGAGTAAAGTTTTTTTCTCATAAACAATAGCAATAAAAGAGGCAAGCCATGACCTAACCCCTGTGCGTTATATTTCTTTTAGAATTTCACCTCTTGAAACAATCCTTTCACCTCATCTCTTCAGTATTTCTCCCTAAGCTTAGCTGAGGACACTGGAGGGTGTTTGTTCTGCATAAAGACTGATTATTATTTGATGATCTTCTCTACTCATTCCACTTTATAAATATAAAAAAAATGTTTTATATGTACAGGCTTACATTTACTGGTTGAGGGGTATCTCCTCCCACCACCCTTCCTGACCTTCAATGTGGGATGGCTCCTCTAGGCCCTCCTGCGCCCACACAGCCACCACTCCTCATCCAAGGTAAGGAGCAGCGGCTGTGCTTTGCTGGAGCAGCCATGAAGAGATACCCCATGCCCAAGGTAAGAGAAACTCAAGTAAGACGGTAGGTGTTGCAAGAGGGCATCAGAGGGCAGACACACTGAAACCATACTCACAGAAATCTAGTCAATCTAATCATACTAGGACCATAGCCTTGTCTAACTCAATGAAACTAAGCCATGTCCGTGGGGCAACCCAAGACCGGCGGGTCACGGTGGAGAGGTCTGACAGATTGTGGTCCACTGGAGAAGGGAATGGCAAACCATTTCAGTATTCTTGCCTTGAGAACCCCATGAACAGTAGGAAAAGGCAAAATAATAGGATACTGAAAGAGGTACTCCCCAGCTCATTAGGTGCCCAATATGCTACTGGAGATCAGTGGAGAAATAACTCCAGAAAGAATGAAGAGATGGTGCCAAAGAAAAAACAGTACCCAGCTGTGGATGTGACTGGTGATAGAAGCAAGGTCCAATGCTGTAAAGAGCAATATTGCATAGGAACCTGGAATGTCAGGTCCATGAATCAAGGCAAATTGGAAGTGGTCAAACAGGAGATGGCAAGAGTGAACGTCGACATTCTAGGAATCAGTGAACTAAAATGGACTGGAATGGGTGAATTTAACTCAGATGACCATTATATCTACTACTGCGGGCAGGAATCCCTCAGGAGAAATGGAGTGGCCATCATGGTCAACAAAAGAGTTCGAAATGCAGTACTTGGATGCAATCTCAAAAACAACAGAATGATCTCTGTTCGTTTCCAAGGCAAACCATTCAATATCACAGTGATCCACGTCTATGCCCCAACCAGTAACGCTGAAGAAGCTGAAGTTGAATGGCTCTATGAAGACCTACAAGACCTTCTAGAACTAACTCAAAAAAGATGTCCTTTTCATTATAGGGGACTGGAATGCAAAAGTAGGAAGTCAAGAAACACCTGGAGTAACAGGCAAATTTGGCCTTGGAATATGGAATGAAGCAGGGCAAAGACTAATAGAGTTTTGCCAAGAAAATGCACTGGTCATAGCAAACACCCTCTTCCAACAACACAAGAGAAGACTCTACACATGGACATTACCAGATGGTCAACACCGAAATCAGACTGATTATATTCTCTGCAGCCAAAGATGGAGAAGCTCTATACAGTCAACAAAAACAAGACCAGGAGCTGACTGTGGCTCAGATCACGAACTCCTTATTACCAAATTCAGACTGAAATTGAAGAAAACAGGGAAAACTGCTAGACCATTCAGGTATGACCTCAATCAAATCCTTTATGATTATACAGTGGAAGTGAGAAATAGATTTAAGGGCCTAGATCTGATAGATTGAGTGCCTGATGAACTATGGAATGAGGTTCGTGACATTGTACAGGAGACAGGGATCAAGACCATCCCCGAAATGCAAAAAAGCAAAATGGCTGTCTGGAGAAGCCTTACAAACAGCTGTGAAAAGAAGAGAAGCGAAAAGCCAAGGAGAAAAGGAAAGATATAAGCATCTGAATGCAGAGTTCCAAAGAATAGCAAGAAGAGATAAGAAAGCCTTCTTCAGCGATCAATGCAAAGAAATAGAGGAAAAGAACAGAATGGGAAAGACTAGAGATCTCTTCAAGAAAATTAGAGATACCAAGGGAAAATTTCATGCAAAGATGGGCTCGATAAAGGACAGAAATGGTATGGACCTAACAGAAGCAGAAGATATTAAGAAGAAATGGCAAGAATACACAGAAGGACTGTACAAAAAGGATCTACATGACGTGGATAATCACGATGGTGTGATCACTCATCTAGAGCCAGACATCTTGGAAAGCGAAGTCAAGTGGGCCTTAGAAAGCATCACTACGAACAAAGCTAGTGGAGGTGACAGAATTCCAGTAGAGCTGTTTCAAATCCTGAAAGATGATGCTGTGAAAGTGCTGAACTCAATATGCCAGCAAATTTGGAAAACTCAGCAGTGGCCACAGGACTGGAAAAGGTTAGTTTTCATTTCAATCCCAAAGAAAGGCAATGCCAAAGAATGCTCAAACTACCACACAATTGCACTCATCTCACACGCTAGTAAAGTAATGCTCAAAGTTCTCCAAGCCAGGCTTCAGCAATATGTGAACTGTGAACTTCCTGATGTTCAAGCTGGTTTTAGAAAAGGCAGAGGAACCAGATATCCAATTGCCAACATCCGCTGGATCATCGAAAAAGCAAGAGAGTTCCAGAGAAACATCTATTTCTGCTTTATTGACTGTGCCAAAGCCTTTGACTGTGTGGATCACAATAAACTGTGGAAAATCCTGAAAGAGATGGGAATACCAGACCACCTGACCTGTCTCTTGAGAAATCTGTATGCAGGTCAGGAAGCAACAGTTAGAACTGGACATGGAACAACAGACTGGTCCCAAATAGGAAAAGGAGTATGTCAAGGCTGTATATTGTCACCCTGCTTATTTAACTTCTATGTAGAGTACATCATGAGAAACGCTGGGCTGGAAGAAACACAAGCTGGAATCAAGATTGCCAGGAGAAATATCAATAACCTCAGATATGCAGATGACACCACCCTTATGGCAGAAAGTGAAGAGGAACTAAAAAGCCTCTTGATGAAAGTGAAAGTGGAGAGTGAAAAAGTTGGCTTAAAGCTCAACATTCATAAAACTAAGATCATGGCATCCGGTCCCATCACTCCATGGGAAATAGATGGGGAAACAGTGGAAACAGTGTCAGACTTTATTTTGGGGGGCTCCAAAATCACTGCAGATGGTGACTGTAGCCATGAAATTAAAAGACACTTACTCCTTGGAAGAAAAGTTATGACCAACCTAGATAGCATATTCAAAATCAGAGACATTACTTTGCCAACAAAGGTCCATCTAGTCAATGCTATGGTTTTTCCAGTAGTCATGTATGGATGTGAGAGTTGGACTGTGAAGAAGGCTGAGCACTGAAGACTTGATGCTTTTGATCTGTGGTGTTGGAGAAGACTCTTGAGAGTCCCTCTGACTGCAAGGAGATCCAACCAGTCCATTCTGAAGGAGATCAACCCTGGGATTTCTTTGGAAGGAATGATGCTAAAGCTGAAACCCCAGTACTTTGGCCACCTCATGTGAAGAGTTGACTCATTGGAAAAGACTCTGATGCTGGGAGGGATTGGGGGCAGGAGGAGAAGGGGACGACAGAGGATGAGATGGCTGGATGGCATCACTGACTTGATTTTCGCGACTCTGACTGAACTCCGGGAGTTGGTGATGGACAGGGAGGCCTGGAGTGCTGCAATTCATGGGGTCACAAAGAGTCAGATACGACTGAGCGACTGAACTGAACTGAACTTTTATTGGAGAATAGAATAAAAAATTAATATATGGATCATAAGAATCTATGATCAACCAAATGTAACTCAGAAATAGAATGCCCAATTAAATAGTATCATATATAATTATTGGATACAGTATATGTCCCTTAAAATTACACTATTAAAATTTGCTTGATATGAGAAAATGTGAATATTTAATTATGTTCTATGGGAAAAGCAGAAAAAATACTTTGACATAGAACTGAGAAGGGTGTGAAATACTGTAAGTCATTTGAGCATAGTATTTATTACCTTTAGAATTTCTTAAATTCACTTTTTAAAAAACAAAACAAAAAAAAAATCAGGGACAAAATTGAATGATGTTCATCCTCTTTGAGGTCAAGAAAATGAGAAGGTCATGGAAATTTCAGCAAATGTACTCTTTTAAATGAGCTAAATCTATCTTGAAGTCCCATTATTAGTGAAATAAATGTTCCACATAGGAAAAAAACAAACAAGATTAAAACCACCTAAAACCTTTCAGAGCAAAAAAAAAAAAAAAAGATCATGGGTGAAATGTGTGGTGACAGTCACACATTGGGAGATCTTATAAGCCAATTATCTTGATGTTCAGGTAGGAAGAACATAATTTAATTAGCATTTTAAAGAAAATTAAAAGGAACCAAAAAGCCAAACAAAAGACAGACTGAGGTGATAAATTCAGAGTTAGAATTAGAAAAACCTGGCATTCAATTTTTTTTTTTTTGCTTTATTGAGGGATACTAGACAAGTAATCTCTCTGTGTTTTATTCCTTATCTATATGGAAATAATAATATTTATTTTTATAGGCCAGGAGATGATTATGCTAAGGTCTTCCTATGGTCTTGTTGAGTATGAATCTCCTTTTTGCCAGAGAATATCTATCCAATAAGTACAGAGAGAACACTCTCCTCTTCCAGTCGCCCTGAGATTATCTCACTGTAAAAAGCAATTGGGGTTGACTTTCCATGTACTGTTTGTTTCCACAAAGATAAGAGAAGGTTCCCAGGCATTCATTTAATAAGTGATCTGGGGAGAAGGTCTTAATCATCTTGAATGTCCTGTTGGCTTTAGATGGTTAACTCACTCAGCCTCTTACTGAGCACCTACTACGGCCACTGGACACAGGGCTGGGTGTTCATCACTCGGCAGTACTGAATAATCACATTCTATTGTATCGATCCCTCCCTGGTACTGACTGGCAGTCACTGAAGGCATTACTCACAACCTAAGTCAACAATCAAACTGTTGTGGTGCCAGGGGCAACCTAAGAGCATGATGAGTCAATCGATCTAGGGAAAACAACAAAGTTTAGGGGAACCTGACTGGAAATAAAGATATTAATAACAAATCAAAGGAAATAAAGGTGGTTTCATGACATGTTGTAACACGACAGACAGCCCTGTATTTCACAGTTTCACTCCTTTATCGCTACCTTCTTATTAATTAACACCTACTTTCTAACACTTTCAGGGCCTTGGGGCTACAAATGATGGACAAAAACACAAAGAAGAAAATAAGCGCAGAGTGGTTCAGGGAAGTCATGTGCTAAAAAGTCCCCAGGTGCACAGCCGCGTGCCTGGCTGACAACCTCCTCTCTCCCTCCTGACTGACATAAAAAAGGAGATATGCTGATCCTTCTCAGTTCTCTTTCTTCCCATTGCTCTTCTGTGACCCAAGAGAGTACTCCAATCCATACCAAGTACATCTCCAGATATCAACAAAGGAAAGTTGATTGGAAT
Organism: Ovis canadensis; assembly: GCF_042477335.2. NCBI lineage: Eukaryota > Metazoa > Chordata > Mammalia > Artiodactyla > Bovidae > Ovis > Ovis canadensis. The sequence continues at coordinate 54,440,583 of NC_091264.1, forward strand.
GATCAGAAACAAAAGTCCTGTCTCAGACACAGATCACTGAATGCTGTGACTCTTTGGTTCCTTGGGCTTCCCTGGTGGCTCAGCGGTAACAAATCTGCCTGCCAATGGAGGAGACGCGGGTTCAATCCCTGATCCAGGAAGATCCCCTGGGAAAGGAAATGGCAACTCACTCCAATACTCTTGCCTGGAAAATCCCATGGACAGAGGAGCCTGGTGGGCTACAGTCCTTGGGGTTACAGTCTGACACGACTTAGCAACTAAACAACAACATTAAAAAAAAAAGATGGCTCAGTCTCAGGTACAGTATTAGAGAATATAGAATGATTCTGAATGTCTCTGTCCCAGACCAGAGAAATCCTGACAAAAGAGAAAAAGGAAAGGCAAGAGTTCTCATTTTCCCACAAAACGTATTTTAACGATAATGAATTATCCAGTATGTCTCTATAAAAAGATCCTTCAAATTCTAAAAATGTCAAGTAAATTTTTATTGATGACTATTTACTATAGCCAATTTCAGTTTCAGATAGGTAAGCTATGATATCAGTTCAGTTCAGTTGCTTAGTCGTGTCCAACTCTTTGCGACTCCATGAACTGCAGCTTGCCAGGCCTCCCTGTCCATCACCAACTCCCGAAGTTCACTCAAACTCACATCCATCGAGTCGGTGATGCCATCCAGCCATCTCATCCTCTGTCGTCCCCTTCTCCTCCTGCCCCCAATCCTTCCCAGCATCAGAGTCTTTTCCAATGAGTCAACTCTTCGCATGAGGTGGCCAAAGTATTGGAGTTTCAGCTTTAGCATCATTCCTTCCAAAGAACACCCAGGACTGATCTCCTTTAGGATGGACTGGTTGGATCTCCTTGCAGTCCAAGGGACTCTCAAGAGTCTTTTCCAACACCACAGATCAAAAGCATCAATTCTTCGGCACTCAGCTTTCTTCACAGCCCAACTCTCACATCCATACCTGACTACTGGAAAAACCATAGCCTTGACTAAAGGGACCTTTGTTGGCAAAGTAATGTTTCTGCTTTTCAATATGCTATCTAGGTTGGTCATAACTTTTCTTCCAAGGAGTAAGAGTCTTTTAATTTCATGGCTGCAATCACCATCTGCAGTGATTTTGGAGCCCAGAAAAATAGTCTGACACTGTTTCCCCATCTATTTCCCATGCAGTGATGGGACCAGATGCCATGATCTTAGTTTTCTGAATGTTGAGCTTTAAGCCAACTTTTTCACTCTCCTCTTTCACTTTCATCAAGAGGCTTTTTAGTTCCTCTTCACTTTCTGCCATAAGGGTGGTGTCATCTGCATATCTGAGGTTATTGATATTTCTCCTGGCAATCTTGATTCCAGCTTGTGTTTCTTCCAGCCCAGTGTTTCCCATGATGTACTCTGCATATAAGTTAAATAAGCAGGGTGACAATATACAGCCTTGACGTACTCCTTTTCCTATTTGGGACCAGTCTGTTGTTCCATGTCCAGTTCTAACTGTTGCTTTGTGACCTGCATTTAGGTTTCTCCAGAGGCAGGTTAGGTGGTCTGGTATTCCTATCTCTTTCAGAATTTTAACCGAGTGGCATATGAAGTTAAAATTCATTTGTAGTTGTTGCTCAGCTGCTCAGTCGTGTCTAACCCTTTTGCAACCCATGGACTGTAGTCTGCCAGGCTCCTCTATCCATGGGATTTCCAGCAAGAATATTAGAGTGGGTTGAAGTTTCCTTCTCCAGGGGATCTTCCTGACTCAGGAAGGATCAAACCCATATCTCCTGCATCTCCTGCATTACAGGTGTATTCTTTACCACCGAGCCATCATGGAAGCTCTAAAATCCATTAGGGACTCAAAGTTAACAATATATTTATAACCTCTTTATAGGACTTGGAGCTACGGTCCCCCGTTTTAAATAATGATAATGTGTTAGCTGTACCCTGGTTTTTATTATGTGTATTTCGCCCTCTCTGTGCTTCATTTGCTGTCAGGTTGGTAATGTGAAGTTTCAAATTAGATCCTTGTTCCTGTTCCAACTTATGACTTTCCAAAAGGAACACTAAACACATTCAACCATAAGCTATCCAGCCAAAGGAAATGATGGGACTCCTGCTGTTTGAACCAACTGAAATCCAATTTGGGTGAGGCGCTACCCATTATCCTATGTAGAGAATCCAGATGGACGAAGATGGGCTCAAGCCTGAAGTTCTTCTGCACTGCAGTCACTTCGGTTCTAACTGTGAAATTACCAGTTTTAGAGGACTGATGCTGGACACTCACAACAATGTCATCGCCTCAAGAAAGTACCACTCTTCACAATTTACATGAAAACTCTATATAGGGAAATCTAATTGGAATATTTTCAACAGCATTTAAATACCAGGCCAGCTGGATCTCCACAGCCCGTGTGAATTGAATCAGCACACTTCTCAGAACCTATATTCTATCATCACTGAATGCTTGAGCTACATCTGTCACCCAAATCTGGCCGAGCTCATTTCTTGTCATTTGCTCTGAACATCCAGAAACGAAACATTCAGTGGTAGCCTCAGAGGCACTCGTTTTGTGACAGCGTGCAGCAGTGAAACGGCATCCTTGAAATGAAATGCCTTCCTAACCCCAGGCCCCCTGTTCTTCCCCTAACTTTCCCTTTTCCAAATTCCCCTGAAGAACACTTTTTCAAGGCGAATCTGATGTGGCTGATCCACAACTTACATTTTAGCAGTTATACCTTCAACTGATATCTCAATTCATACTATATAAATCTCCCAATATCAAGTTTTCTTTCGTTTTTTAAGATAACAGTACCACTAAATAAAAATGTCATTTCACCCTGTTCTTCCGTTCCCTTCCTCTACTACTGGAATCTATTAACCTAGCTTTTATTCCTCAAACCAACCCAAAGTGTCAGAAGCCGGAGCTGGTCTTTTTTTAATCAAACTTGACATCAAATAAAATATAGTTAAGACTACAACGAGTCATAAAAGCAAAGACACATCAACTTTCAAGCTCCCTGAAGCTCTTAGAATCTTGTTGAGGGGATGGAAAACATGCACAAAAAGTTAACGGTGGGATGTTCCTAAAATGTCATGTAAACGAGTTACATCTGTGTTGACAGAAACTACTATAAAGGTGCTGGGAAGTTCAAAGCTATAAAGAGACCATCAGAAGGCATGTTGAATATGTTCCTTAATAGAGGAGAGTAGGTAGGAAAGTTCAAACAGTGGTCATGGTGGTAAAGAGCACAGTAATTACAAAGATAAGGGCAAAGTACAGAAATATATGAATCATGATAAATAACATCACTCAGACCTTATTTTCCCAAAGTATTTTCTCCCACAAATGAGCTAATGATAGATGCAGAAATGCCAAATGCTGTGACTGCTATATAGCAGGGGATTCGGTAAATGTTTGGCTAAAAAAAAAAAAAAAAGACCCAAGAAATAAATTAATAGAGTGGAGGAAATTAAAGAGGGCTGGAATATGTAAGGTAAACAGGGTTTAACAAAGATCTGAAGTAACTACTTAACAGGCAAATTTACCTAATAAGCGATTCCAGATATAGAAACACTAATCCTGGCAGCAGTTAATCTACCAAAAACCTGACAAGAACATTCTTTTTTCCTGTTCAGTTTATGAAAAGAGGTAATCGTCCAGGAAGGAGTACATTCTCTAGGTGTTTGCTGCCAGCTGGGGGGAAGCAAAGTGGGAAACAGAAGGGGGAAAGCATGTGTGTGCTTTCTTCTCTCCATTAGTTTGGGAAAGGCATCCTCACTAAAAACACTGTCATCAGTAAGATGCTCTCTTGTTCAACTTAGGAGAGGGGCTGGAAGACATTAAGTGGTGAATATGGGTCTTTATTATTCTGGCAATGTTGGCCTGTTCCTGTTCAAAATTTATGTTTTCAAATCTCTGGAAGGCACAGTGCATTTCAATTAGTGAGACTATACAGTAGTTTGTCTTCTCCTAAAAATAATTATGTAAAATTTATTCTGAGGTATTTGTAATTTTAGTACTTAGGGAAGTGTCTGCATTTTCAATTAAGAGCTAAGTGTACAGATTAAAAGTGCTGCAGAGTGTAGCTTAAATCCAGCCCTCACTGGCTGGTGCACATAAACACTAATATCAAATGATGGTTTTGTCATGTGACCCAACTCGCAGCACATACAAATATAGAACATGACCATAAAAAGTAACGGACCATGCCCTCTGCTAAGTAATTTATGACAGCGGATCCAGACTGGAATGCCAGCTGGAATTACCTTCTCCCTGTCTGCTATTTTCGCATATACAGCTTTGTACAGATGATAGAAGCTACATCTTGCAGAGAAGACTCATGTTAAGGCTGCTGAAATGACGAACAAGTAGCAAACCCAAAGGCTAAAACATGTTTGGCTTTTAAAAAGATTTGTTGAACGATGTTAATAACCTCTTTTAAAATTAATTTTTGAATCAAGTTGTAAGAGAAAAACTTGTAACCCTACCAATTTTGAAATATCAGATTTATGGTGTCTAGCAAACAGATAGGAAGCTTCACAGTGGAGAATGAAAAATAGTTGATAATCATGTTATGAAAAATGCAATGTGATCCCAAAACTTGACTCAAAGGGAGAATGAAAAATTCCCTAGCCATATAGGTAGCCCTAACCTCTTTGCAGAATTTGCCATTGAGGCAGTCTGGAACTGTAACAAATTTAGTATGAAATAGTGGATAAAACAAAGGATATTATCCTTCTTTATTAACCTTTACCCCCTTGGATAATCCCCCAAATCCCATGTGTGTGATAACCACCTCACTTCCTTTGGGCAATCATTCATTATCTAATTCATGTCTTACACAAAGAGAAATGAGCTAATGTGCCTTATCAGATTAAAAAAAAAAAATAGTCACCATGAGTGATGTCCAACAGGACAGGATCTTAGCAAATCCCTTTTGCCTCCATAGTCCTGGGTTTCTAAATACCTATAAAGCTACTAACCCACTGTCACAGCTCACAGGCTCATTCACAGCTTTATGTTGCTAAAGCAAACAGTCTGGGCAGAAGAATGACAGCATTACCCTCCTTTCTGATTATCCTCCTCTCTGCATCCTGATAAACTAATGATTCGCTTTCCTGTTGGGATTCAGCCCCGACTGGGTAGCTTCAAGCTGTCAACTCAAGCAGACCCTGATGATATCACACAAACCTCTTCCTCTCCTTCCTTCCCGGGTGCTTCATTCTTCATGAACCAGCATCAACATCCAGCCTACACATGAAGCCCGGGTGTAATTACCAAGGCAATTTTCTGGCCCTGGAAAGGCTCATGTGAAAAGCAAAGGCTTCTTTTTGCCTCACTTCTCCAAATACAACACAAAATGCTATTCAGAAAGCTGCTGGTTACAAAAAATTCAATCCTGTCTCTGTTTGTAACCTGTTTTTACCTGCTCATCATAGATTGTACTTGGGCAGACATTTCAGTTGGGTTTAAGCCTACCTCTTCAGAAATTAAAAGACTGCATTGCCTTTGAGTGCTTTTGAGTTGATAGCTAAGAGAACCACCCACTTAGTAATATCAATGAGTCCAAACTCATGCCTATTTATGAAGTGAGACAGTTAATTTGGAAAAGGCCATAAAGTGAGTCACTGATTAGGTTCTAAGATGCTAGTCCTTTTTGAAACTCTGAAAACTGGGAAATACTACTGTCAAATGTAAACATAACTGACCAAGACACAAAAGATGAAAACTTGTTACCTTTTACTTCTCTTGCAGTTTTATTTTTCTGTTTTCCAGATAAGTGTAGACTTACATATTTAAAAAACCATTAAAAAGACTTGTTCAACGCATATAAATAACAGCAGTTACTCAACAGAATATTTTCTTGATACCTTTACATGAAGACAGAAAGCTTTAAGGCAATATTTTAAAGTAGGCATTTCACTTTGTATTAGGGCCAGAATTGCTCTATTGCATTATGTTACCTGTCATATGCCCCCTAACAACAGAACTTGGCAGTATTCATTGTGGCCAAATCTTTCAAGATTCAGCAATCGTGACTGAGCTACGCTGTGACATTTTCTGGGCAGGGACTTAAGGAACACTTGGGAGTCTGTCTTTGTTCATTCGTTTGCTTTTTCTTTACAATATCCAGACCTGCCACTAGCTCCACCTAATTTACTCAAAGCATGTTCTGAGATCAAAGTCACATGACTACTTTGCTTGCCATTTCAAAATATTGGACAATAATTTGACACTTTGTGTTAAACAATACAGAGGCAAAAAAAAAAAAAGCGGGGGCGGGGGATGAACTCACTCTAATTAAAAGAAACGTTGAGATCTCTATATACATGTATCTATATCTCTAGACCTCTCTATACTCAAGTACAGTGAAAACAAATTCAGTGGTTAGATTTGAAAGTTTTCTTGTCTTTCTCTGGATGCCTCCTAGGGGATTAGCCCAGAAAAACCCACTTGAGAGTTTAGAAAGATATTTCCACTGAGACAGACCTCATTTTAGTCAAGCCAACTTAACCACTCTGGCAGACTGGCTAAATACTCACCAAATCCATGAATTCCTCCTTCCCGGCATACAGGCTGATTAAATTTCCCAGCCACCCTTGCAACTACAAGCGTCCGAGAGACTGAACGAAGGCAGGGGCGACATATACCACTTTCAGGTCTGACCCCAGAAACCTGCCCGGGAATGACCCTGCACTGTCCTTCCCGAGTCGGTCGCCAAGGGCCGGGAGTCAGGAAGGGGCTAAAGATGGAAGATGCCTGGTCCCTGAAGGACCATATGGAAGACTGTTAATCAAAAACACCACAGCAGACCTCAGGTAAGCAAGAAAAATGAGAATTAGGGACTTCTGCTTAAAGCAGTTGGACTAACCTGACTAAGGTCTGCCTAGTCAAGGCTGTGGCTTTTCCTGTGGTCATGGATGGATGTGAGAGTTGGACTGTGAAGAAGGCTGAGCACTAAAGAATTGATGCATTTGAACTGTGGTGTTGAAGAAGACTCTTGAGAGCCCCTTGGATGGCAAGGAGATCCAACCAGTCCATTCTGAAGGAGATCAGCCCTGGGATTTCTTTGGAAGGAATGATGCTAAAGCTGAAACTCCAGTACTTTGGCCATCTCATGCGAAGAGGTGACTCATTGGAAAAGACTCTGATGCTGGGAGGAATTGGGGGCAGGAGGAGAAGGGGACGACCGAGGATGAGATGGCTGGATGGCATCACCAACTCGATGGACGTGAGTCTGAGTGAACTCCGGGAGTTGGTGATGGACAGGGAGGCCTGGCGTGCTGCGATTCATGAGGTCGCAAAGAGTTGGACACAGTTGAGTGACTGAACTGAACTGAACTGACTGAACTAGTACAAAGTCTCCTATTCAATCACTTGACCCTTGCATATTTTTTCTCATTCAATCCTCATAATAACTCTATGAGATAAGAACTATTATCCCTATTAAAAATAAGGAAACATGGGCTAAGAGAATTTAACTGCTTTCTTAAGTGGGTAACTTGACAAGTTGGTTTAGTGAGAGTGGCTCAGTTCAGTGGGAGTTTCTTGTGGACTTTATTAATTTGCCAGTAGCCATCCAGAAAAAAAAAAAAAAGAAAGAAAAAGATGATCCTTTTTGTTTTTCTTGCATTTGGATTCACAAAGCTAAGGAGTAGAAGATCTGGGGTTCAAATCCAGGTAGGCCCAAGTCCAAAGATTCTACCCTTGACCACCCTCACAAATTAATATATATATTTTTAAAATCTCAAACTTATGGGCATAAACCCACAAATAATCGGAATCTCTCAGTGTACCTAAGTAATTAGCTTAAGTACTAAGGTTAACTACTAGGATTTCTTGGTTGGTTTAAGATTAATAAATTATCAACAAATTGGATTACTTCCCCACAGCTTAGAAAATCCTTACTGAGTGCTCTGGCAGAACACTGTGCTGGGCCATGCATATCACTAGCTGGAGGAACGGACAGAAGGGGTTTCTCACCCTCCTTTCTCTTCTAATTTCTCAGACTCTTTAAATAATGAAAGGACAAAAAATTAGTTTTAGATTCCTGCTCAGTGCACAGGAAGGCACTATCTCCTTTTTTTTTTTTTAATAATTATTTATTTATTTGGCTGCCTCAAGTCTTAGTTGCAGTACACTGGACCTTTGTTGCACCATGTAGAATCTTTCATTGAGGGGCACAGATTTTCTAGCTGTGGTGAGTGTGGGCTCCTGAGCACATGGGCTCAGTAATTGCACAGCATGTGGGACTTTAGTTCCCCAATCAGAGATCTGTGGCCCCTGCTTAGCAAGGTGAACTGTTAACCACGAGGCCACCAAGGAAGTCCCAATGTTTCCTTTTATTTATTTATTTAAAAAAACTAATTCATTTATTTTCTAAACTATTTTATTTATTTTAATTTGGAGGCTAATTACATTACAATATTGTGGTGGTTTTTGCCATACACTGACATGAATCAGCCACAGGTGTACATGTGTCCTCCATCCCATACCCCACCTCCCACCTCCTTCCCCATCCCATCCCTCTGGGTTGTCCCAGTGCACCAGGTTTGGGTGCCTTGTTTCATGCACAGAAATTGAACTGATCAATGTATACTACCATTTCACATATGGTAGTATACATGTTTCAATGCTATTTTCTCAAATCATCCCACCCTCACCTTCTCCCACAGAGTCCAAAAGTCTGTTCTTTATATGTGTGTCTCTTGCTGTCTTGCATATAGAGTCATTGTTACCATCTTTCTAAATTCCACATATACACATTAATATACTGTATTGGTGTTTTTCTTTCTGACTTACTTCACTGTGTATAATAGGCTCCAGTTTCATCCACCTCATTAGAACTGATTGAAATGTGTTCTTTTTGACAGCTGAGTAATATTCCACTGTGTATTTGTACCACAACTTTCTTATCCATTCATCTGCCAATGGAAATCTAGGTTGCTTCCATGTCCTGGCTATTGTAAACAGTGCTGTGACCAATATTTCCTTTTAAAATGCAAGTCAAATAAAGACAGAAAAAGAGAGGGCAGGTGGAAGAAACTCTTTCTTACTTATGGAGGATTAAAAAACTCAGATTTCCTAGTCTTTTTAATAGAATAAAATCAACAGGCCAGTCAATGGCCATAAATCATCTTCCATTTAGCTGGAAACCTAGGGTTAATTTCTTCCACTATGTACCGGTACACATTAATTTCATGCAAACACACACACAGCTTCATTGTCAGGTCCTCAGCAGCATAAGATGTGTTGAAGAAAATATGGAAGTGTCTGTAGGTGGAAAGGCACTTCCTGCTGGAGTTACAGCACAACAGATGTGGTCCTTTACCACAAAGGTGCTGCCCATCTGTCCAAAACTAAGGTGGAAGGGCCCAGGTAGCAGACCTCCCAAAAACCCCTGTGACAAGCCTGTCTTCTGAGTGGTGCCCATTCCAGGACTTTAGAGGCACTGGACTAGCAGAACTTACATTTTCAGCTGTGGCCGAAGTTTTGGGGTCACTCACAGTAGAGATGAGAGATCAAATTGCCAACATTCATTGGATCACAGAGAAAACAAGGGAATTCCAGAAAAACATCTACTTCTGCTTCATTGACTCCACTAAAGCCTTGGAGTGTGTGGATCACAACAAACTGGAAAATTCTTAAAGAGATGGGAATACCAGACCACCTTACCTGACTCCTGAGAAACACATACGTGGGTCAAGAAGCAACAGTTAGAAGTGAACATGGAACAATGGACTGGTTCAAATGGGAAAGGAGTATGATGAGACTGTATATTGTTTCTTTCCTGCTTATTTAACTTAGAAAGTTAAGAGGAACTAAACAGCCTCTTAATAGGGGTGAAAGAGGAAAGTAAAAAAAGCTGGCTTGAAACTCAACATTAAGAAAAAAAGATCATGTCATCCAGTTCCATCACTTCATGGCAAATAGAAGGGGGAAAAGTGGAAGCAGTGACAGATTTTATTTTCTTGGGCTCCAAAATCACTGCAGATGGTGACTGCAGCCAACAAATTAGAAGACACTTGCTTCTTGGAAGAAAAACTATGACAAACCTAGACAGCATATTCAAAAGCAGAGACATCACTTTGCTGACCAAAGATCCATATAATCAAAGCTATGGTTTTTCCAGTAGTCATGTACAGATGTAAGAGTTGGACCATAACGAAGGCTGAGCTGAAGAATTGATGCTTTCGAACTGTGGGGCTGTTGAGAGACCCTTGGCCTGCAAGATTAAACCAATCAATCCTAAAGGAAATCAACCCTGAACATTCACTGGAAGGACTGATACTGAAGCTCCGATACATTGGCCACCTGATGCAAAGGGCCAACTCATTAGAAAAGACCCTGATGCTGGGAAAGATTAATGGTAGGAGGAGAAGGGGGTGACAGGGTGAGATGGTTGGATGCCATCATCAACTCAACGGACATGAATTTGAGCAAACTCCAGCAGAGGGTGAAGGACAGGAAAGCATGGCACGCCACAGTCGATGGAACCACAAAGAGTAAGACATGACTGAGCGAATGAACAATGACAAAAGGTAGAGATGATTAAAGATCACCTTCCACACCTCTCCCAGGTGATGGGAGATGTCTCCATGCCAAAAGCACTTGTTTCACCTCTCCCTACTAACTATAAACATCTTCTACAGTTTTATTTCACCGCATAACTCTTGTAAATGTCTATGCATCACAGCTCTTTTTCTGTGTAGTATCCATGAAGAGAGCTTTGGATGGTGAGTAAAGTAATGGGCCCAGGTCTAGATTCCATGGCCAGGGCATTAAAATTTATCACTGAACTTCATTTTTCATGCTCACAAATTAGAAATATCCTATCTTCCCTGGGAAAAGGGGTTTCTTGGCCATTTTTTACGTGAGACTCCATCAATTGGGAAAAGATGGGCTTGATAAATTGTCACTAGAGTCCTTTTTTTTCCCCCATGTTCTAGTAACATTTAATTCAAAAAAGCAGGCATCTGAGCCATGGGCCATAGTTTGGCAGCACCTGGTCTGTAATACCCAAAAAGGCTTCCTATATATGCCTTTTTCTAAGTGCACAGTTCAGCAGTGTTCAGTATATGCACACTGTTATGAAACAGATCCCCAGAACTTTCTCATCTTGCAGAAGGGAAACCCATTTATCCATTCAACAACAATCTGTTTCTCCCCACAGCTCCTGGTAATCACCATTCTACTTTCTGTCTCTGAGAATATGACTAATTAAGATCCCTCATATAAGTGCGATTGTACAGTATTTGCTCTTCTGTGTCACTAGAATTCTTAGTGACACTACTGTAAGGATTAGAACAATCTTTTGCCCAAAGATCATTTTTAAAAATTACAACAAGGGGAGAAAAGCATGAGATGTTCTGCACATGTTTCACAAGTTGTTCTATATCAGGATCACTGTAATATGCCTGTAAGACAAGAGGGGTGCTTACAAGGTGCAAGATGGGATGACTCATAAGTACATCATGAAATCAATTCAGTGGGTGACAATCTTTGAAAAAGAAGAAAAGAACAGAGCAATAGAATGGACTATGTGAAATACATCATAACGAAATGCACATTACAACTGTTGTTTTGTGCAACTGGATAGTGAAATAAAATACACTTTTTCCTACAGATCAAGGTTGAAAAATTTGAAATCCTTTGTAATAGAGACTATAAGAACCATGTGTCTTAGTCCAAAATGAGACAGGGAATTTGGAGCTGGATGTCATCACTATCAATCAGGGCTGCAAATCACTAAGATTTTGCGAATGTTTGTTAATGCAGCATAACAGCCTGCTTTGATATAGACACGACAGGAATAAAGAACACGAGCTTGGTATTTGTCTATGAAAGGATTTTGTGCTGGTGGGCATTTCAGGTGGAGATGCCTGAGTCTTGCTCAAAATGTAGCAACAGACCAGCAGCATCAGCATCACCGAGAGCTTGTTAGAACTACAGAATCCTGGGCTCTATTCTAGACCTATGACCCAGACTCTGCACTTTAACAAATCACTGAATTCAGACTGACTCAGATGAAGATTAGAGTTTGAGAAGCAGCAATCTAGCAGTTTTTGATAACAAAGAAGCACAAAATATGAACTAAAAATTAGTAGTAAATACTCCCTAAATTACAAATTGGTTGTGAGACTAGTAAAAACGAATAGACTACAGGCCACATAGATAAACTGACCCTTTAAATAGGTGATGTCGAATGTCACAGCATAAATTTGATCATAATAAGACTGTAAAGGCTGAAGAAATGTTTTGTACTATGATCTGGATTAGAGACAGAACTTTCAGTCCTACGCATCTCATTTTCAGGATGTGTCTCACAGTAACTGGTTCTGTTGCTTGTCTATTTTCTGTCTTACACTGCCCATTCCCCGGGCACCCTCGGTTCTCAGGATACACTCTTACCTCTTGGGGTTGCTGGTACTGAGAGGCCATCAGAAGGAAAGCTCGCTGGGCCTGGAAAGCACTATGCACCATTTCTGCCTGGCAACAAAAACAAAAAGGGAACAGTTTAATTGTGTGAGTGCCTGCACAGAGACTTACCATATGATCCAGCAATCCCATCTCTAGGTATATATCCAAGAAAAATGAAAATGCCTGTCCACACAAAAAACTTGTAAATAAATGCTCACAGCATCATTATTCATAATAGCCAGAGAGCAGAAAGAACCAGAATGTCCATCAACTGATGAATGGATAAACAAAATGTGATATATCCATAACAATGGAATATTACGCTGCAATAGAAAGAAATGAAGTGCTGATCCATGCTACAACATGGGGGGAACCTTGAAAACATTATGCTGAGCAAATGAAGCCAGTCACAAAAGACCACATTTGTATGATTCCGTTTATATGAAATGTCCAGAATAAGCACAACTACAGAGAGAAAGTAGATTACTGGTTGCCAGGGGCTGGCGGCAGGGAGGAATGGGCAGTGACTGCTAATGAGTATGGAGCTTCTTTCGGGGGTAATGAAAATGTTCCAGAATTAGACAGTGGTGATGGCTTCACAACAGGGTGAATATACTGAGGATCACCAAATCATATACTTTAAAAGAGTGAATGTTATGATATGTGAAATATATCTCAATGAAGCTATTAAAAAAATTTTTGAGCCCCAAAGTGTAACTATTTTCCAAAGGGTGTTTCTTTCATAGCCCAATTTGTTCTACACTTGATAATGGAAAGAAAATTGTCCCTTAAGCCATCCCCATAAAGATACGGTCACCTGGGACTTTCCTGATGGCCCAGTGGCTAAGACTCTGCTCTCAATGCAGAAGATTCAGGTTTGATCTCTGGTTGGGGAACTAGATCCCACATCTAGTTCCCACGCTGCAACTAAAGATTTGCATGTCGCAACTAAGACCTGGTACAGCCAAATAAATAAACAAAAATAAGTATTTAAGATATGCTCACCGAGCAATAGTAGTTGCTACAACTGTTCAGTTAGATGGCTCTAGAGGAGACTTCAGATCTACCTGGACTCAACACCCTAAAAGGAGTTGAGCAGGTGGGAAAGTCTTCAAATATATGGTACCATATTCTCTTATTCTTGCCATCTACTCACTCCTAACTAGTTGATTAATTCTTTAATTTTTTTAAATTCAAAAAGTTGCAGAAGAGTATCAAGAAGAAAATAATTTCAAATGTTTATATCACACACAATTAGTTTTTAAGCAAAGTCATCCAGTTGTTTTCATAAGACAAAGCACAATGATTCAGAATATTTGTTTAAATGCCGTAAGTTACAAAGATTAAAAATTTTTTAAAAATACCTCGTAACCTAGAAATAATCATTATTAATACAAGATGAACATCACAGTATCCACCTTTAAAAATCCATATGCAGACAGACATTGGTAAAATGGGGCCATACCTTAAGTACTATTTTTTAAAATGAAAGTATAAATTTTCATTATAATTGAATACTAAAGATGAAAGAGAAAGAACTGACAAGCTTCAAATAAAAGTTTCTGCACTATAATTACTGTGAATCATTCTAAATGATTTAAATGATCATTCTGGACTTCCCTGGTGGCTCAGTGATAAAGAACCCGCCTGTCAATGTGGGAGATGCAGGTCTGATCGCTGGGTTGGAAAGATCCCCTGGAGAAGGAAATGGCAACCCACTCCAGTATTCTTACCTGGAGAATCCCATGGACAGAGGAGCCTGGAGGCTACAGTCTGTGGGGTTGCAAAGAGTTGGACACAGCTTAGCAACTGAGCATGCACACAAATGATCATTCTAAGATAAAAATATAAAATATTCAGAGACTGGAATACTTATGTATTTATACTTTAAATGACATACTGTAATTTTAGATGATACTAATTGACTCCTTGTTGGGAAAGACAAGAACACAGGCCTTTCCCAGTTCTTTCTACCTCTGGTCTCCATTTTTCATTTTTAGTTATTATTCTTACGGTAATGCTAATCCCATAGCTACTGAGAATTACTTCTACATTTAGACATACCTAGTGGTTCTCACCAGTTGTTTTACCATGACTTCTCCATTTCTGAGTTTTGATATTTTTTTTCTGGCTAGACTCCAATTATCAAGTATGTTCCTCAAAAAGGTTTCAAAGTTGCTTAAATTCTTCAGTCTGAAGCATGCCTCCCTGCTGTCTATATATTTTAACAACATCTTGTCTAGATATAACATCCTTGGGTCTCTCTCTCACCATGTGCAGAAAGGATAGCAGTGAATGTGGCAATGTGCAAATCTAAGCCAGCTTGACTTTTTTCTCCTTTGTAGGAAACTGACTTTTCTATTTTGACACCTGAAGAATTATTTCTTTATCCTTGAAGCTTAACAACTTAACTAAGTTATGTCTGGATTTTGAGCATTCTGTGTTATATTTCTTGGAATAGATTTGGACGTTTATGGTAAATTTTCTTACATAACTTTATCTTTCAAAATATGTTTTCTTCCATTTGTTAGATTTTCTACTCAGGGGTTCCAACAATTATCTTCATACTGTATAATATTTGAACGATTTCGTACCTTTTAGATTCTCTCTGCCCTTCATTTCCTTATCTGTCATCTGTAATTACTATGATTATATCAATACTTCTCTATTGCTGATCAACGGATATTCAGTAGGGTCTCATATACATTAACATTACTAATTTATATTTCATTTCTGTATTAATGTTGTTTTTGATTTTGATTCATTAGACTTCAATTTCCCTTTTTATTTCATTCTTATTGTTCTATCACCTTAAGCTATGCTGTGTGCTCACTCAGTCATGTCGAACTCATTACAGCTCCACAGACTGTAACCCACCTGACTCCTCTGTCTGTGGAATTCTCCAGGCAAGAAAACTGCAGCAGGTTGCTATTTCCTTCTCCAGGGGGGTCTTCCCGACCTATGGACTGAACCTGTGTCTCTTGCATCTCCTGCACTAGCAGGTGGATTCTTTACCACTGCACCATCTGGGAAGCCCCTGAAAAATATTTTTAAAATATGCTGCTGCTGCTTCTGCTAAGTTGCTTCAGTTGGGTCCGACTCTGTGTGACCCCATAGACAGCAGCCCACCAGGCTCCTCCATACCTGGGATTCTCCCAGCAAGAACACTGGAGTGGGTTGCCATTGCCTTCTCCAATGCATGAAAGTGGAAAGTGAAAGTGAAGTCGCTCAGTCATGTCTGACTCTTAGCGACCCCATGGACTGCAGCCTACCAGGCTCCTCCCTCCATGGGATTTTCCAGGCAAGAGTACTGGAGTGGGTTACCATTGCCTTCTCCGAAAAATATGCTAATACTCTTATTAAGTTTTAAGAGTCTAAGTTACACTCTAATTAAGCCATAGCGAGAACTCTGTTTCTGTTCATTATCTCATTTCCTCTGAGGGAAAGCCCATGACTTTTCTTTGCCTGCTCTGTTCCTCTCTGACACACCATTTCTAGTAACCCTGTGGGTGATTCCTTGAGCATTTTGCCACCTTACTGGAGACTGGTTTATTTTCCACTTCAAGCAAAAGTGTTCATCCTAATCTTCTAGGGCCTGATAGAATAGGAGACAGGAAAAGGGAATGCTTAACTTTTCTCATTTCTCATCCAAGGTTTTTTTTCCCCCTTACTGACAAGAAAATGCTTAAAATAAAACCAAGATTTGTAGATCATTTACATTTAGAATGACAAATTCATCATCATAAACATAACAGATTAAATCTTATGAATATTTAAATAAGGGTATATTTTCCTTTTTGGAGTACACCATCTCTTTGTCCTGGCAGTCTGAGTGCTGGGATTATGTTGCTCAAAAATCTCAAATTTTGGATATTCCTTAGGGAAACAGAGGATTTTCAAATTTTACTGTCCTGGAGACCATTATGACCTTCCGAATATGAAGCTCAAGAGTGGCATGAATGCTTATCCATACATCAAAACATTTATTTTCAGTGGTTCAGAAGGACTTTTGTCAGTCTCTAATAACCACATTTCCAAATAGAAGCTTATGAAATAAAACTTTCCATGGCTTAGACATAAATAAAAGAACTGCACTTCTCCCACAATGATGATACAGAAGTATGGTCCTCATCTATGACAAGCCTTGTGGAGTCAGCTGAATCATAGTTGCTGTGGGAACAGCAATTTGGGATTGCCTGACTGCTACAGTTAAAATTGCAGCTCAGAGGTGGCATTAACAATATTTTTGCAGTTATCCCAAGATGAACACTATCACTGCCCTTTTTTACTTTCCTGAGCAACAACATTTAGCTCTTTGTTAACAGAACAATTTTCTGGCAGGTCTGATTAGGTGAAGATGGCCAATTTCATTAATTAGTCTCTCCCCCCACATGGCCTTTCACTCAACAACAGCAGCAGAGGTTGGAGGACAGAAAGGCTGAATATTGAGCTATCTGCGTCCACTCTCCCTTTCGATGTGCTTATGTAGACAAATCTTTCTGAGGATTCAGCCGTGTACCTCTTCCGGCTCCCCGGAACTCTGGGCGTGACTAGCAGACTCTAAACTACATTCATTTTTAATCTAATCCATTCACATTTCAAAGAATTTTTATTCCATCTTTGAGGCATTCTGATCCACCTGCTTCTTACTTCTGGAAAGTTCCATGAGTCCCCTCAACCAGACAGCATCAGTAACAATTCCTCTGAACCTGCTGAGTTCTGATAACTTGAAAGGAAGAATTTGGCTCACTCAGGCCGTTTAAAACATTGTGAAAGAAAAAGTCCAACGTAGGGATTTTCAGTAACGACAAATAATTGAGGGTTTCTGCTGAGTTTGTTCATCACACGTGTGCCAGGCTCAGAGCGCCTCAGTGACCTTTGTGGATATACATGCACATCTATCTGCCTGTGAGCACGTGTGTGCAGAGAGGAAAGGGACAGTGTTGGTAAGAGGCAAAGTTGTGCATTTTGCTTGGATTCTATCAATTTTCACTTGGGCGACTGGAATTCTTAGACAGACAGGTTGGGGTACAATCTTGACCTGTGGTCTGAGGGGAAAGAGTAGGAGAATGAATTTCAGTCATCAGTTTAAAGCAAGCCTCGGGATATACAGACACCAGTTAATATGACTTATTTTCATCTACTCCCCCTGAGAGAAAACTGGCTCCCTGGGGAGGCCCAATTGGTCTCTGAACACCCATTAAAGCTTTGCATTATTTCATTGGGAAATCTATAGGCCACAAAGCACCATGTGGATGATAAAATGAGCAAGGTGCAACTGGGAGAGAGGGCACAGGTTAAGACTTGGAGGAGATGCAAAAAGCATCCAGCTAGGATGCCTGTGCAGAAGATACTTCCAGATCTTATGACTGTATCAGCCCTCTTCTTGGGAACCAGACAGCAAAGGGAAGGGGGTCCTCTTTCTCTGACTGAAGGTCAAGGGAATGGGCATCTGCTCATCAGGTGCAATTTGGAGGCTCTGGGAAGGTCACTATCAACACCACCTTCACATTCCTGCCCAATGAGTCTGCCAAAGTCCCATATTTTATAATGAGAGGTGCTGTGTTTTTAGATCTGATTCCTTAGGACCCTTTAATCTATCCTAACAGTGAAGTCTCTTGAGTTTCATCCAACAAAAAGGTAAAAGAGAACCCAACAGATGAAAGCAAGGCAGGAAGATGAGCCGACAAAAAGAGGTGATAGGATGCCAAAGCCAAGTTTCACCCACTTCACGATTCTGCTTAAAACAATATTGAAGATGCTTAATCTTATAGATATGAACATAAGACCCAACCCTACAAAGCCAGGTTATCAAAGCTGTCTGGGCTGACATAAAGAGCCATGAAGAAGGCTGACACCAGCATTTCTCAACTGGTTTGCATTAAGTTTGCATTATAGTCACCTGGTGAAAGAATGTGAAAGTGAAAGTCGCTGGACTCTTTGCAACCCCATGGACTGTAGCCCCCCAGGTTCCCCTGTCCATGGGATTCTCCAGGCAAGATTACTGGAGTGGGTAGCCTTTCCTTTCTCCAGGGGATCATCCCAATTCAGGGACTGAACACAGGTCTCCCGCATTGCTGGCAGATTCTTTACCAGCTGAGTCACATAGTCACCTGGAGGCTCTGTTAAAACAGAGATTGTCACGATTCACCCCCAGAGTTTCAGATTCAATAGCTATGGGTGGGCCCAAGAATTCACATTTCTAATGAATTCTCTAACAAATAGTGCATGCTGTAATCACTTAATTAAGTTTCAGGAGAGTTTCTGTTGATTCTTTTGAACTTTCTACATAGATGAAGGTCATGTCATCTGTGATAAAAGATAGTTTTATATCTTCCTTCCCAGTCGCGGTATATTTTAATTCCTTTCTCACCTATTTGCATTAGCAAAAATTTCTAGTTTGATGTTAAAAATGATTGGTGAGAGGGGACATCCTTGCCTTGCACCTTATCTCTGATATTCTCACCATTAAATATGATGTTAGTTCTCAGTTTCTTGTCATTGTAAGAAAACTCCATAAACTAGGACTAGAGGGAAACTTTTAAATTGATAAAGTTTCCCTCTAGTCCTAGTTTATGGAGTTTTTATCATGAATCGGTGTTGAAAGTGAAAGTCACTCACTTGGGTCTGACTCTTTTGCGACCCCATGGACTGCAGCACGCCAGGCCTCTCTGTCCATCACCAACTCCCAGAGTTTACCCAAACTCATGTCCATTGAGTCAGTGATGCAATCCAACCATCTCATCCTCTGTTGTCCCCTTCTCCTCCTGCCTTCAATCCTTCCCAGCATCAGGGTCTTTTCAAATGAGTCAGCTCTTTGCATCAGGTGGCCAAAGTATTGGAGTTTCAGCTTCAACATCAGTCCTTCCAACGAACATTCAGGACTGATCTCCTTTAGGATGGACTTGTTGGATCTCCTTGCAGTCTAAAGGACCCTCAAGAGCCTTCGCCAACACCACAGTTCAAAAGCATCAATTCTTCAGCACTCAGCTTTCTTTATAGTCCAACTCTCACATCCATACATGACTACTGGAAAAACCACAGCCTGGACTAGATGGACCTTTGTTGGCAAAGTAACGATTCTGCTTTTTAATATTCTACCTACCATAGCAGTGAATTCGCTCTGTCGTGTCCGACTCTTTGCGACCCCATGGACTATAGCCTACCAGGCTCCTCCCTCCATGGGATTCTCCAGGCAAGAGTACTGGAATGGATTGCCATTTCCTTCTCCAGGGGATCTTCCCAACCCAGGGATCGAACCCAGGTCTCCCACATTCCAGGCAGACGCTTTAACCTCTGAGCCACCAGGTAAGCTTTTAATATGCTATCTAGGTTTGTCATAACTTTTCTTCCAAGGAGTATGTGTCTTTTAATTTCATGGCTTCAGTCACCATCTGCAGTGATTTTGGAGCCCCAAAAAATAAAGTCTAACACTGTTTCCACTGTTTCTCCATCTATTTGCCATGAAGTGATGGGACTGGATGCCATGATCTTAGTTTGCTGAATGTTGAGCTTTAAGCCAACTTTTTCACTCTCCTCTTTCACTTTCATCAAGAGGCTCTTTAGTTCTTCTTCACTTTTTGTCATAAAGTGGTGTCATCTGCATATCTGAGGTTATTGATATTTCTCCCGGCAATCTTGATTCCAGCTAGTGCTTCCTCCAGCCCAGCGTTTCTCATGATGTACTCTGCATATAAGTTAAACAAGAGGGGTGACACTACACAGCCTTGACATACTCCTTTTCCTATTTGGAACCAGTCTGTTGTTCCATGTCCAGTTCTAACTGTTGCTGAATATAGGTTTCTCAAGAGGCAGGTCAGGTGGTCTGGTATTCCCATCTCTTTCAGAATTTTCCACAGTTTATTGTGATCCACACAGTCAAAGGCTTTGGCGTAGTCAATAAAGCAGAAATAGATGTTTTTCTGGAACTCTCTTGCTTTTTCCATGATCCAGAGGATGTTGGCAATTTGACCTGGTTCCTCTGCCTTTTTAAAACCAGCTTGAACATCTGGAAGTTCATAGTTCATGTATTGTTGAATTTTGGCTTGGAGAATTTTGAGCACTACTTTGCTAGCGTGTGAGATGAGTGCAATTGTTTGGTAGTTTGAGCATTCTTTGCATTGCCTTTCTTAGGGACTGGAATGAAAACTGACCTTTTCCAGTCCTGTGGCCACTGCTGAGTTTTCCAAATTTGCTGGTATATTGAGTGCAGCACTTTCACAGCATCATTTTTTAGGATTTGAAATAGCTCAACTAGAATTCCACACAGAAGAACTATACAAAAAAGATCTTCACGACCCAGATAATCAGGATGGTGTGATCACTCACCTAGACCCAGACATCCTGGTATGTGAAGTCAAGTGGGCCTTAGGAAGCATCACTATGAACAACGTTAGTAGAGGAGATGGAATTCCAGTTGAGCTATTTCAAGTCCTAAAAGATGGTCTATACAGTCTACGGAATTTTCCAGGCCAGAATACTGGAGTGGGTAGCCTTTCCCTTCTCCAGGGTATATTCCCAAGCCAGGGATTGATCAAACCCAGGTCTCTCACATGGCAGGTGGATTCTTGACCAGCTGAGGCAGAAGGGAAGCCCAAGAATACTGGAGTGGGTAGTCTATCCCTTCTCCAGCGGATCTTCCCGACAAAGAATTTGATACTGTTGTTAGTTACTCAGCCATGTCTGACTCTATGTGACCCCAGGGACTGTAGCCCTCTAGGCTCCTCTGTCCATGGGATTTCCCAGGCAAGATTACTGGAGCGGGTTGCCATTTCCTTCTCCAAGGGATCTTCTCGAGCCGAGTATCCTGCATTGCAGGCAGATTATTTATCACTGGGCCACCAGGGAATAGGTGTTGGATTTTGTCAAATGCTTTCCCTCCATCTATTGATATGATCATGTGATTTTTCTTTTTCTGCTGATGTGACAGATTACATGAATTGATTTTTGAATGTTGAACCAACCTTGCATACTTGGGGAAAAAAATCCAACTTGATCATGGTATATAATTCTTTTTTATATTTTTAGATTTAATTAATATTTTGCTGAGGATTTTTGCATCTATGTCCACAGAAATATAGGTCTGTAGTTTTCTTATAATGTCTTTGTTTTATTTTGGTAGTAGGGTAACGCTAGGGCCTTACTAAGAACTCAGTGCTCTGGCTTATTTCAAAATGCTTCTTTTTGCCCTCCACCTGCCAAAAGCCCAAGCAGATTTTTCTCCAGGATTTACTGTGGGAACCTAGTTGAGCTGTTAGAGGTAAATCTCAAAATATTGTGGGGGCTGCCTATGAATGGATTCCCCCGGAGTTCTTAACTCTGAGTTGTCTGCATTGAGCTTCCAATAATTTGCCAATTATAATTCAGGTTTTTCTACCTCAACAAGTACTCCAATACTTTAGCCATCTGATATGAAGAGCTGACACGTTGGAAAAGCCCTTGATGCTGGGAAGGATTGTGGACAGGAGGAGAAAAGGGCAGCAGAGGATAAAATGGTTGGATAGCATCATCAACTCAATGAACATGAGTTTGAGCAAATTCCAGGAGATAGTGAAGGGCAGAGGAGCCTGATGTGCTGCAGTCCATGGGGTCGCAAAGAATCAGATACAACTTAGCGACTGAACAACAACTGGTTCCCTTGACAGTTTCACTCATGAGTCTCTGCTCTACTAAGCCCAAACTTCACCTGTTTCTTTGGTCTTTGGGACAGCAGTTTTCCCTGTGTCCTCCTTTAAGGACCCAACAAGAGTTGCTGTTTCAGAGTTCAGCTTTTTTCTTGTTGTTTGGATGGAGTGGTGACTTCCAGGCTCTTTACATGCAGAATCAGAAACTGAAAGTCCTTCTTCCACTTCTTTTTTATTTTTTCAAGAAATAACTGCTCAGTCTCTCATTCAAGTCATGTCCGACTCTTTGTGCGCCATGGACTGTAGCCACCAGGCTCTTCCGTCCCTGGGATTCTCCAGGCAAGAACACGAGTGGGCTGCCATTTTTTTCTCCAAGACATAACTATTTATTTATAAAGAGATATCAGTTCACTAACATCTTAGAGTTTTAAAAATGTTTCTATTACACTGCTGTTAATTTTCTGAAATTCCCACACTTTACAGATCAAAAGATTTTTATTTTTACCTATTTTGAAATAACTATAGGTTCACAGGAAGCTGAAAGGACGGTACAGAGAGGTGCTGTGCTCTCAGGAGCCAGTTTACCCTGCTCTGTGTGTGTGTGTGTGTGGGTGGGTGTGTGGGTGTGGGTGTCAGTTGCTCAGTCGTGTCTGACTCTTTGCGGCCCCATGGACTGTGGCCCTCCAGGTTCCTCTGTCCATGGGATTCTCCAGGGAAGAATATTGGAGTGGGTTGCTGTTCCTTTCTCCATGGGGTCTTCCCCACCCAGGAATCGAACCTGGGTCTCCCGCATTGCAGGCAGATTCTTTACCTTCCGAGCCACCAGGGAAGTCCTAAGTTACTTCATTAGTTATATCTTACTTAAATATAGTGCAACATCAAAACAAGGGAACTGACATTGGTATGAACTTTCTGCTTCTTTTTAAAGGAGAAAAAACGTATTCTGTTTCCATTTTCAGACATTTTGGAACTTCCATCCCAACTTCATCCTTCTGATGACAGAGCATTTCCCCATTACCTGCCTTGTGATATATGCATATTGGATTACGGAATCGGAGTTGGGGATGGTTATGAACAGCTATGCGAGAGGGGCTTAGGGGCATTATCTGGTGGAAAGGATGGTGGGACTGTGCTGACAGGGGGTCACTAAGAGACTCAATGATAAACACTCTATTTTTCCTTGGATTGTTTCAGTTTGTTAAAAATAGCAAAGTTCTCTCAAGAAGCTCTTATCCTATCAGTGCATGAGAGTTTTATTCTTTGTGCTTATTATTGTTATTTTTATCATATTTATCTGGGGATGCTTGAAGGGGACTAAAGCAACACCCAAACTGCCTCTTAATGCCATCACTGCCAAGAACAAACATGCAAGTTCACAATGTCTCTTCACTCTGACATCTTTAGTTCCCATGAACTTTGGCCTATTTTGCATATGTTTGGGAAACAGCTCTCCCTTCCCTACGTGCCAATAGGAAAGGCACAAAGAAGCAAGCCAGGATTACTTTTTACAAAGAAAACTGGAGGCATGCTTGTGCTGAAACTTGTTCTGACGGCAAAATCTGTTTTGTCAGCCATATAGTCTAATGATATAAGCTAAGAAATGAGAAATCAGATTAACTGCTACTTGTTGTTGACCCTGGAATTGCCACAGTGACATAGAAGGGCCAAGTTTTGCTTAGACTACAACTGTCCCCTTAATTTCAGTCAGCATCTTCGTGTCTCCGTCGGTATGTGTCACTTGTCCTTATACATATGGCCCTCACAGATCAGTGTTGAGTCTATCTTACCAAGGAGGACTTTGAACAATGTCCTGGTGAAGTAAATATGCCATGGTATCAGCGGCAGTTAACTGAGTAGTGGGATTATGAGTGGTTTTTAAAATTTTCTTCTTCATATTGTCAAAATTTCTACCTCAAACATTTAAATTTTACTATCAGAAAATAATTATCAAAAAGATGTGATGAGAACACAATTGAAGTTTATTATTTAATTTCATAATCAGAAAGTTCTGAGTACCTTCCCAGGGGAAACAAGCTGAGAATGACTAATGACTAACAGGCGACAAGGTGGAACAGACAACAAACGTCCCATTTTGAAAGGAATGGGTTGCTGATAACCATAACTGAAAGGTAAGTTCCTCACCTGGTTAGCTTGACAAAACACAAGAAGTATTGTCATTAAAAAAGGGCATGTATTCTTTTTTTTTTTTTTTAATTTTGGCCATGCACCTGGGATCTTAGTTCCCTGACCAGAGATTGAATCCACATTCCCTGCGTGGAGTCTTAACAACTGGATGGCCAGGGAAGTCCCAGGAATGTATTCTTTTTTGAAGAAATGATTTCCTTCTTTCTAGACCTCAGGAAGCACAATGCTTGGTACCCAGGCATTCTAACCATCGTCCCCCTTAACATGGCTCTCTCGCTCTTCAAGACAACCACAGCTTTTTTTTTTTTTTTTAAATTTCTAGTGCGCACACAATGAAATGGAGTCCAAATTTACAGTCTGACCAGGAGAAGGAAAAGCAATGTCACACTCCACTTATTTATAAATATGTTGGCAACACTCCATTAAATCATAAAGACAAGTTAATTTAAAGACTCTGGCCTGCTCAAATACCTACCAAGTCCCAGTCAATTTCAGGCTCTGCCTTAGCCAAAGCATATATCAAAAGGACAATAATTTTATATTAGGTAATTGTTATAAATTAGTATTTTTACTGCCCTTACAGTTGACTGGTTTTTTTTCCCCCAATGATTTCACTTTCATTAGCAGAGAAAGAATGCATCCTTATTGAATAAAGCTAAATAGTTTTGCAGCCTAGAAAGGAAAGATGAGTAGGTAGATTGAAAATGTCAATGTGAGACTACTAGGCACATTTTATTAAAAAAAAAAAATTCATCCAGGCACTGATAATAAGAGAGGTTCATTCTTCATTAATAGGACTGTTGCCTAGGCAACTTCCAGCTCACATAAGTAGTTTACATCAGCCACAGCGCACAGTTCTGACACTAAGGAACAGCTCCAACATGTCCTTTCTACATTCAGGCCTGCAATCTTCTATTACATAGCTCAGCTGCATTATCGGTTTCCATTAAAGTAACACCCCATCCAGAACATGTCACATCCAGCCCCAGAGAACCAATTTAAACAAACTTCCTCCCATGTCAAATAAATAAAAGGTAGCACTGATAAATGATCTTCTCTGGCAAAAAATACAGGGGGACATAGAGCTTTGTTTTTATCTTCTTGCTAGTGTAACAGAGGGCAAAGTATTTTTAAACAATTAATTCCATGAATAATAATATGCGTTCAAATCATGCATTGTGTCCCTAAAATTCTTATTTTGCTAGTTTGTAATTATCACCCAACAGCCTGAAGCACTTTTAGACACTGAGAGTATGAATCAGTACAGTGTATGTGGAGGGCAGGAAGGGTGGGATGGGGTGGGGGAGCATTTATCACTGACCCAGCACTACCAATCCTTGGACTTTTCCTTGAGAAAATAATTGTACAATTATAGAATAGCATTTGTATAGGGATTTGCACTGTAACTTCATTTATAATAGGGAAAAAAACAAAAAAAGTCAAATGTCAGTAATTTTTAAAATGATTATAAATACCACTGACTGGATGGACATGAGTTTAAGTAAGCTCCGGGAATTGGTGATGGCCAAGGAAGCTTGGCGTTCTGCAGTCCATGGGGTCGCAAAGAGTCAAACACGACTGAGTGACTGAATTGAATTGAAATACCACTAGATGCCCATCCTTTCAGGGAAGAGACTAGGTGAGGCAATCGCGGAGCCCAGGTGTACGTCCTTTCAGAGTCACACCCTAAGGCCTTAATTGTCTTACCCTCATCTGGGCTCTGCATCCTTGTATATATTATTTCCTCCACGTATGATTTTGATTGTTTACATCAATGAGGGTATAACCATGCAATGAAACACTATGCAGTCATTAAAAGTGATAGTACAGACCTCAACTTACTGATCTGGAAAGAGGCCCAGAACACATCGTCAAAACAAGCAGGTCACAAACAACAGAATGTGTAGAAAAGTCTGTAAAATCTGTAGTATAAAACTAATCACTGTAATTTTAAAAACCCAATATAAAACTTTTTAAAACAATTAACTGTAGCAGATGACCTTTTAAAAAACCAACTGTTTGAAATAATTAAAACCAGAGAGTATTTCTTAAGACATCAGAATAGAAAAAAAGAACACACTATTGTATATTTAAATCTGTTTGCTTTTCTGACAGGCAGAATAAGTTTGTAATCTGAACAAAACTCTTCTCTGAAATTAATTTCATTTTCAAATTTAGTCAATGCATAGTGACAAGACACTTGGCAAATTCGCCACTCTCAAAATTCTCTAACTTGCTTTTCTAACACTTAAGGAATCGAAAGCATTTTACTAACATGTTTAAACTAAATCCTTTGACTCTCAAAGCCAGAAGTACTGCATGGTTGCTGAATTTTGGGGTCTATACAAGTAAAGGATACTTGGCTGCTGCAATGAATCAGAAAAACTAGAGGCAGCAAGTACTCCTTATTCTAGAATGCACTGTAACACTAAGCACTGTCCTTTCACTTTGTATTATTTAAGTCGTATTAAGTTTCATGCATGTGTGTATGCCTTGAGTCTCCGAGTAGGTAATAAACTCTTGAAGACTAGGCCCCTGGGTGCCTACATGTTGTTTACTCACTAAGTCGTGTCCAACTCTGCAACCTCATGGACTGTAGTCCACCAGGCTCCTCTGTCCATGGAATTTCCCAGGCGAGAATACCAGATCAGGTTGCCATTTCCTTCTCGAGGGAATCTTCCCGACCCAGTGATTAAATCCATGTCTCCTACATTAGCAGGATTCTTAACCACTTGGGAAGCCTAGTGCCTACACAGAAGGGCCTTTATTATACCAGAAGCTCAATATCTACCAGTAAATAATGAATGATTTTAAATTCTTAGAAAATGGTGTGGCACAGCAGCGAATCCATGAAATTCAGGTCTTCTGATAGGCCTGAGATAGAATCCAACTCTACCCATTGACGTAGGGCTATAAGCAAGTTATCCAATCTTCCTGATGCCTGGCTTCTTTATCTCGAATTTACCCACCTTAAAGTGTTCTCCTGATGATCAAGTAAAGCTATGCATTGGCAGCTGTACGAAGTGCTTAACACAGCAGGTCCTCAATAAATGCTAGTTCTCTTCCCCCTTTGCCTCTTTTACTAATACAGAAAATTTAAATATGGCAGGGAAATGAAATAGATCTCTGGTGACCACAGAATTTAGCTACAAACCAGATTTTGTTAATTCATCAACCGTACAGACCTGACAACCACTGAGATCTTACGATAGAACACTCAGTCCATGAAAGTCCTTGCTGAACACTGGTTCCCCAGGTCCCCATGGAATCTGCGGCATCTTGGACCCCTGACCACTCCTGACCAGCATGCAGCCAAGCTGTGTGGGACCAACACTACTTGGTACCCATGTTTTCTCACTTGTCTTTTGCTGCTCAGTGAACTTCTTCCAGGCAATACCTCAATTCCAAAATCTTCTTAAAATACCAAATCCTCCTTTCCTTTTCTTCTGATAACAGTTTACAGATGCTTGTTACAAAAGTTCAAAAGACAGGGATGTTTAGGATGTAAAGATTTTGGCATGTTTGATCCCCAAAAATGACCACTCTCAGCAATTTAATAAGTATCCTTCCAGCATTTGTTTTCATTAAAAAAATTTTATATATATGTATAAACATTTCATCATTTTTAAAGCAAACTATATAATCATAATGTTTTTAAAATATTTATTTTTATTTATTTATTATGAATTTGATTGTACTGGGTCTTACTTGCAGCATGTGGGATCTTTAGTTGAGCCAGGTAAACTCTTAATTTTGGCATATGGGATCTAGTTCCCTGACCAGGGATTAGACCCAGGTTCCTGGCATTGGGCACCTGGAGTCTTAGCCACTGAGCCATCAGGGAAGCCAGCACACTTCACTTTTCAATAAGGCAAATCTTTTGGTAAGTGTATACATCACCTCTCTAACCTTTCAATTCCTGCTCTGTTATCCTTGGAAAAATTTCTTCTTTCCTCTTTTATTGGTCCCACATGTCAATTCTGAATTAATTCTGATAATCAAAGGAGAGTAATTATATACTCACACAAAGAAAAAGAAAAATCCTATGCGTGGTAGCAAAAGTAGAAAGGAACCAGGCCCATCGTCAGCTGGAAGTACACAGAATCTGTACAGAAATCCTTATCTGGTGCTAAGTCCTTCTCTAATTAAATGCACACTCCCAGGTATCAGCATTCATAGTAAATGAGTGTTTTTCATTTAATATTATTGTTTTCCTGCTTCATTTAACTAAAACTAAAATCATGGTGCAAGAGTCATTGAGTCATGTTTCTTCCCCAACATTCTGCATTACATGGTGCTACTCAAAAAACCTTTGGTGAAGACTTTCTTTTTAATTTCTCATCTCTCACAGACTGATAGTTTTGTAAAAGAAATATTAATAAAAGAGCCTTACTAGAAAAATGAAATAAAGACACACAAAGCACAAGTCCAAGTTTCTTAAATTATCAGATTTAGCAGCCTTTAAAATGACTCTGTTGGATTGTTATAAAAGTTCTCAATGTCTTACTCACAATTTCTGTACTCATTTCGTGGCAGACCATTAGCAGAATCTGTGGATGGCAGTGGTTTGTGTACCACACACAGAGTAATATTCTTCTGCATCTTTGCATATGAAATGAACCACCCATCCCTTACATTAGGTCTATAGGCAAATGTTTTCCAAGTTTCTAAGAACTAACTTACAGATAAACTTTGGGGTGAGAGTCCTCATCTAAAAGTTTGGGACTGTCTGACCTGGATATATTGAAACAATCTACTGAATTTTTCACTTCCCAAGTGGCTCAGTGGTAAAGAATCTGCCTGCCAAGCAGGAGATGCAAGTTCAGTCCCTGGGTCAGGAAGATCCATCCCCTGGAGAAGAAAATGGCAACCCACTCCAGTATTCTTGCCTGGGAAATCCCGCAGAAAGAGCAGTCTGGTGGGCTACAGTCCGTGAGGCCATGAAAGAGTTGGACACGACTTAGCTACTAAACAACAACAATTGAATTTTTCACTTTTCATCCAGATATTTAAAATTATATAAATACAACTAAAGACTCTTGAAACCAGGAGTAACTAATTATTAGAAATATGAAGTCCTGGACAAAAATTCAATTTCTCAACTGGCCCTTTTGACTCCCAAGTTATTTCTTGCCTGATAGCTATCGCTTTAATGATTGGAGGGGAAAGCAACATGGTAAAGCCCAATCCAAACAGAAAAATCAAACAAAATCCAGGGTTATCCTTTTTCTAACTCTGAACTTCAGTTTAAAATACTTACAGTAAGGCTCACAAAAATGTACTGTCACAGACAGAGCTCATGGGATTTCTGTGGGACTACAAGTCAATATATTGATGGATCTTCCTATTACTTATGAATTCCCACCTAGCTTTCTATTTTCTTTTAAGTTTTTAAAAAATTAATTAATTAATTTTAATTGGAGGCTAATTACAATATTATGGTGGTTTTTGCCATGCTGCTGCTGCTGCTAAGTCACGTCAGTCATGTCCAACTCTGTGAGACCCCATAGACGGCAGCCCACCAGGCTCCTGTCCCTGGGATTTTCCAGGCAAGAATACTGGAGTGGGTTGCCATTTCCTTCTCCAGTGCATCAAAGTGAAAAGTGAAAGTGAAGTTGCTCAGTCGTGTCCGACTCTTAGTGACCCCATGGACTGCAGCCTACCAGGCTCCCCCGTCCAAGGGATTTTCCAGGCAAGAGTACTAGAGTAGGTTGCCATTGCCTTCTCCGTAATATGTTATGAAAGTGTAAACTGCCATGTTTCAAAACTTACAATTTTCAACCATATCCTAAATACAACTGGAAAGGGGAAAATATACTACAGGTTAAAAAGCATATTTTGTAGTTGCTTTTTGCACACTAAGAAATCTGCAAACACATACACTACGATTAGAGTGACTCAGGTCAGAGTGCCCATCTATTTGATCAAGGCTGTTTTTTCTTATATGTAGCTAATACAGTACAGCCCGAGGCCAGGGGCGGCAGCTGGGAGGAGCCACCCACGCCCGAGGCCAGGGCCGGCAGCAGGGAGGAGCAACCCTAGGAGTGGTGGCTAGGCAGGCACAGGAGGGCCTAGAGGAGCTATCCCACTTTGAAGGTCAGGAATGGTGGCGGTAAGGAGATACCCCTCGTCCAAGGTAAGGAACAGCGGCTGTGCTTTGCTGGAGCAGCCCTGAAGAGATACCCCACGCCAAGGTAAGAGAAACCCAAGAAAGATGGTAAGTGTTGCAAGAGGGCATCAGAGGGCAGACACACTGAAACCATACTCACAGAAAACTAGTCAATCTAATCACACTAGGACCACAGCCTTGTCTAACTCAATGAAACCAAGGCACGCCTGCAGGGCAACCCAAGACGGGCGGGTCATGGTGGAGAGGCCTGACAGAATGTGGTCCACTGGAGAAGGGAATGGAAAGCTACTTCAGTATTCTTGCCTTGAGAACCCCATGAACAGTAGGAAAAGGCAAAATGATAGGATACCAAAAGAGGAACTCCCCAGGTCATTAGGTGCCCAATATGCTTCTGGAGATCAGTGGAGAAATAACTTCAGAAAGAATGAAAGGATGGAGCCAAAGCAAACACAATAACCAGTTGTGGACGTGACTGGTGACAGAAGCAAGATCTGATGCTGTTAAGAGCAATATTGCATAGGAACCTGGAATGTCAGGTCCATGAATCAAGGCAAATTGGAAGTGGTCAAACAAGAGATGGCAAGAGTGAACATGGACATTCTAGGAATCAGTGAACTAAAATGGACTGGAATGGGTGAATTTAACTCAGATGACCATTATATCTACTACTGCAGGCAGGAATCCCTCAGAAGAAATGGAGTAGCCATCATGGTCAACAAAAGAGTTCGAAATGCAGTACTTGGATGCAATCTCAAAAACAACAGAATGATCTCTGTTCGTCTCTAAGGCAAACCATTCAGTATCATGGTTATCCAAGTCTGTGCCCCAACCAGTAACACTGAAGAAACTGAAGTTGAACGGTTTTATGAAGACCTACAAGATCTTTTAGAACTAACACCCCAAAAAGATGTCCTTTTCATTATAGGGGACTGGAATGCAAAAGTAGGAAGTCAAGAAACACCTGGAGTAACAGGCAAATTTGGACTTGGAATGCAGAATGAAGCAGGGCAAAGACTAATAGAGTTTTGCTAAGAAAATGCACTGGTCATAGCAAACACCCTCTTCCAACAACACAAAAGAAGACTCTACACATGGACATTACCAGATGGTCAACACCGAAATCAGACTGATTATATTCTTTGCAGCCAAAGATGGAGAAGCTCTATACAGTCAACAAACCAAGACCGGGAGCTGACTATGGCTCAGATCATGAACTCCTTATTACCAAATTCAGACTGAAAGTGAAGAAAGTAGGGAACTGCTAGACCATTCAGGTATGACCTCAATCAAATCCCTTATGATTATACAGTGGAAGTGAGAAATAGATTTAAGGGTCTAGATCTGATAGAGTGCCTGATGAACTATGGAATGAGGTTCGTGACATTGTACAGGAGACAGGGATCAAGACCATCCCCATGGAAAAGAAATGCAAAAAAGCAAAATGGCTGTCTGGGGAGGCCTTACAAATAGCTGTGAAAAGAAGAGAGGAGAAAAGCAAAGGAGAACAGGAAAGATATAAGCATCTGAATGCAGAGTTCCAAAGAATAGCAAGAAGTAATAAGAAAGCCTTCTTCAGCGACCAATGCAAAGAAATAGAGGAAAAGAACAGAATGGGAAAGACTAGAGATCTCTTCAAGAAAATTAGAGATACCAAGGAAACATTCCATGCAAAGATGGGCTCGATAAAGGACAGAAATGGTATGGACCTAACAGAGGCAGAAGATATTAAGAAGAGGTTGCAAGAATACATGGAAGAACTATACAAAAAAGATCTTCACGACCCAGATAATCATGATGATGTGATCACTAATCTAGAGCCAGACATCTTGGAAAGTGAAGTCAAGTGGGCCTTAGAAAGCATCACTACGGACAAAGCTAGTGGAGGTGATAGAATTCTAGTTGAGCTGTTTCAAATCCTGAAAGATGATGCTGTGAAAGTGCTGCACTCAATATGCCAGCAAATTTGGAAAACTCAGCAGTGGCTACAGGACTGGAAAAGGTTAGTTTTCATTCCAATTCCAAAGAAAGGCAATGCAAAAGAATGCTCAAACTACCACACAATTACACTCATCTCACATGCTAGTAAAGTAATGCTCAAAATTCTCCAAGCCAGACTTCAGCAATATGTGAAACATGAACTCCCTGATGTTCAAGCTGGTTTTAGAAAAGGCAGAGGAACCAGATATCCAATTGCCAACATCCGCTGGATCATCGAAAAAGCAAGAGAGTTCCAGAAAAACATCTATTTCTGCTTATTGACTCTGTCAAAGCCTTTGACTGTGTGGATCACAATAAACTGTGGAAAATCCTGAAAGAGATGGGAATACCAGACCACCTAACCTGCCTCTTGAGAAATCTGTATGCAGGTCAGGAAGCAACAGTTAGAACTGGACATGGAACAACAGACTGGTTCCAAATAGGAAAAGGAGTATGTCAAGGCTGTATATTGTCACCCTGCTTATTTAACTTCTATGTAGAGTACATCATGAGAAACGCTGGACTGGAAGAAACACAAGCTGGAATCAAGATTGCCGGGAGAAATATCAATAACCTCAGATATGCAGATGACACCACCCTTATGGCAGAAAGTGAAGAGGACCTAAAAAGCCTCTTGATGAAAGTGAAAGAGGAGAGTGAAAAAGTTGGCTTAAAGCTCAACATTCAGAAAACGAAGATCATGGCATCCGGTCCTATCACTTCATGGCAAATAGATGGGGAAACAGTAGAAACAGTGTCAGACTTTATTTTTCTGGGCTCCAAAATCACTGCAGATGGTGACTGCAGCCATGAAATTAAAAGACACTTACTGCTTGGAAGAAAAGTTATGACCAACCTAGATAGCATATTCAAAAGGAGAGACATTACTTTACCAACTAAGGTCTGTCTAGTCAAGGCTATGGTTTTTCCTGTGGTCATGTATGGATGTGAGAGTTGGACTATGAAGAAGGCTGAGCGCCAAAGAATTGATGCTTTTGAACTGTGGTGTTGGAGAAGACTCTTGAGGGTCCCTTGAACTGCAAGGAGATCCAACCAGTCCATTCTGAAGGAGATAAACCCTGGGATTTCTTTGGAAGGAATGATGCTAAAGCTGAAACTCCAGTACTTTGGACACTTCATGCGAAGAATTGACTCATTGGAAAAGACTCTGATGCTGGGAGGGATTGGGGGCAGGAGGAGAAGGGGAGGACCCAGGATGAGATGGCTGGATGGCATCACGGACTTGATGGACGTGAGTCTGAGTGAACTCCGGGAGATGGTGTTGGACAGGGAGGCCTGGCGTGCTGCGATTCATGGGGTCGCAGAGAGTCACGACTGAGCGACTGAACTGAACTGAACAGTATTATAAGGAATTCGTAGGTACATAGTAGATATACATGTGTGGAGGAACATGTCCCTGTGTGTGGTGTATTTTGTGGGTATGGTTGCTAGAATAGCAATAAGAAGATAATCTAAATGAGATCAGGTCATTACTTTTAGACAAAGTATTAATTTTCAGACGCTGAAGCAGCCTCCAGGCAAACAATTAAATTATGCTGAAGTCTAGATAGAAAACAACAACAAATGTTCACATTATTGGCATAGTTTTAGGAAGAAGTAAAGACAGGGGAAAAAAAGAAAAAGGCAAGAGAAAGGAAAAGGACCTCTAGCGTGCAGTTCTAAGTAACATGATTAAATTCTCACATGGAAAACAATCTTCTGAAAGGTATTTCAGGGTTTTTTTTTTTTTTTAACTTTTTATTCTATATTGGAGTATAGCTGCTTAACAATGTTGTGAGAGTTTCAGGTGCATGACAGAGCAACTCAGCCATACATATACATGTATCCATTCTCCCCCAAACTTCCCTCCCATCCAGGCTACCATATAACATTGAGTAGAGTCCCTGTGCTATAGAGTAGGACCTTGCTGCCCATCCATTTTAAATATAGCAATGTGCACACAGAAGTCTGAGTACGTTCAGAGCACATCTCTGCATATTTCGGTTCTTACATTTTGCTTACACCAGTGATCATAGACCAGAAGAGAATAATCAGGGCTGGTGTTCCACAGGTTTCCTTAGGTTTCCTTTAAGAAGCAGAAAGAAAAGCACAGGTCTCATCTTAACCTGAGAGATTCATGGAACCCAACTCACTGTCTCAGCAAAATATTCCAGAGATATTTATTTTTGGTGGAGTAAACGGAGATTCTGGCGATTAGTGATGCCTGGTGTCTCTTCAGGCAGAGATGCTGAGATTCCAAGTCCAGTTTCTGATAAAGAGCCTTCCCTAGGCTTAAAATGTGCTATGAAACTAGAATGTTCAAAGGCAGAGATGGGGATTAGATGTCCTAAAAGCAAACATTCTTAAGTTAAAAACAAAGTATGTGTTCAGTGCTGAGAGTCAAAATTCTCCACCTTCTTGGAAAGAAATCATAACAGCGATGGATTGATCTGTGATCTTTCTGAATTCTGTCAGTTTGGTGTCAACAGCACCGTGAGTGATGACCAGGCTGAGAGCAGGCTGGCTTAGTGACTGGGGAGAAGCAAAGACCCATGAGGGACACAGTTCATCTGTCCTAGAGGTCACTGTTCTGCTGCCTCACTCAGCGCGGCTTTGAGGAGACACATGAAGGACACGAGTCATGGTGATGTTCACTGTAACTCCTCTCCTCACCTGCTGCGCCCAAGTCCACCCTTTTCTTGACCCATTGTGGAAATCTGATGGGGGAACAGCGCCAGCTGTTGAGTGCCGAGGACAAGAAGAGGTGGCAGATACATGCCACTGTGTCTTACTAGTGATTCAGTTGCCTGCAAAGGCAGTGAGACAGCTGAACCAGGGAGGTCTAAGCCACGCACCTCCCAAACCACAGATGGAGGTGTTGGAGACCAGATTCCTCCTCTGCCATGGGGTCATGGTTCTGTATACAACATGGCACCTATATCACCAACCCCTCTAGGCTGCAGTTTCTTTTTTTTTGAAAAAGGAAGAGAAAAAGACAGGAAGAACGGAGAAGGCAATGGCACCCCACTCCAGTACTCTTGCCTGGAAACTCCCATGGACGGAGGAGCCTGGTGGGCTGTAGTCCATGGGGTCTCAAAAGTCGGACACGACTTCACTTTCACTTTCACTTTTCACTTTCCTGCATTGGAGAAGGAAATGGCAACCCACTCCAGTGTTCTTGCCTGGAGAATCCCAGGGACAGGGGAGCCTGGTGGGCTTCTGTCTATGGGGTTGCACAGAGTCGGACACGACTGAAGCGACTTAGCAGCAGCAGCAGAGAGGAAGAAAAGAAGGAAGAGAAGGGAGAGAAGGAGAGATGGAGAGAGAGAGGGAGGCAGAAAGACAAAGAAAGAGAAATGAGGATGTATATTGGAGGGCTTCCCTGATGGCTCAGAGAGTCATCCAAGAATCATGGTAAAGAGTCTGCCTGCAATGCAGGAGACCCAGGTTCAGTCCCTGGGTCAGGAAGATTCCTTGGAGAAGGAAATGGCAGTCCACTCCAGTATTCTTGCCTGAGAAATCCCATGGACAGAGGAGCCTACAGGACTACAGTCCGTGGAATCCCAAAGAGTCGGACATGACAGAGTGACTAACACCATCAGGTACATTTTCTTTCAGAGAGTTGTCCCTGGGTGATAGGAGATAAAGAAGAGAAGGGAGAGAGGGACAGATGGAGAGAGGGAGGGAGGCAGAAAGACAAAGAAAAAGAAATGAAGATGTATATTGGAATGGATGGTTTCCGAGGTATTTTCTTCTCTAATAATTCTATTGTAACTGGCCAAGACTGTAAGACAAAAGATCCCTGATATAAAGCCTGTTTGAAACCTAGATGCAGAATTCTTTGTACAAGTAATTTTTTGGTGGAGGGGGTCTCTGCCCTCTGGAGAATGTGACAGATGTCCCATGATCCTTTGAGCTTGAGATTGCCAAGGTGTCTGCTGCTGCTAAGTCGCTTCAGTCGTGTCCGACTCTGTGCGACCCCAGAGACGGCAGCCCACCAGGCTCCCCTGTCCCTGGGATTCTCCAGGCAAGAATACTGGAGCGGGTTGCCATTTCCTTCTCCAATGCATGAAAGGGAAAAGTGAAAGTGAAGTCGCTCAGTCGTGTCTGAATCTTAGCAACCCCATGGACTGCAGCCTATCAGGCTCCTCCACCCATGGGATTTTCAGGCAAGAGTACTGGAGTGGGATGCCATTGCCTTCTCCATGCCAAGGTGTATTTGTTTAATTATAATAAAAATAAATGTTCAGATTAAAACTATTAGCAAGAAACTAGTCAGTGGGAGGGCCAACTTGACTGAAGGCAAGCAGGGGATTGAGGAGGATGGATCTGTGTGGAATGGGCTGTTTCACTGCTGTTGTTCAGTTGCTCTGTCGTGTCTCACTCTTGGCGACCCCACCGACTGCAGCATGCCAGGCTCCTCTGTCCTCCACTATCTCTCAGAGCTAGCAGAAACTCATGTCCATTGAGTCAGTGGTGCCATCCAACCATCTCATCCTCTGTCGCCCCCTTCTCCTCCTGCCCTTAATCTCTCCCCAGGGTCTTTTCCAATGAGTGGGCTCTTCACATCAGGGAGCCAAAATATTGGGAACTTCAGCATCAGTCCTTTCAATGAATATTCAAGGTTGATTTCCTTTAGGATTGACTGGTTTGATCTCCTTGTGAGAGAGTCCAAGGGACTCTCAGGGAGTCTTCTCCAGCACCACAATTCAAAGGCGCTGAGCCTTCTTTATGGTCCAGTTCTCATATCCAACATGACTACTGGAGAAACCATAGCTTTGGTTTTTCACTAAACAGAACTTTGTTGGCAAAGTGATGTCTCTGCTTTTCAATACACTGTCTGGGTTGGTCATAACTTTTCTTCCAAGGAGCAAGTGTCTTTTAATTTCATGGCTGCAGTCACCATCTGCAGTGATTTTGGAGCCCAAGAAAAGAAAGTCTGTCACTGTTTCCATTGTTTCCCTATCTATTTGCCATGAAGTGATGGGACCAGATGCCATGATCTTAGTTTTCTGAATGTTGAGTTTTAAGCTAACTTTTTCACTCTCCTCTTTCACCTTCATCAAGAGGCTCTTTAGTTCCTCTTAACTTTCTGCCATAAGGGTGGTATCATCTGCATATCTGAGGTTGTTGATATTTCTCCCATCAATCTTGATTCCAGCTTGTGATTCATCCAGCCTGGCATTTCGCATCATGTATTCTGCATATAAATAATTCTCCAGGCCAGAATACTGGAGTGGGTAGCCATTCCCTTCTCCAGGGGATATTCCCAACCTAGGGATCGAACCCAGGTCTCCCACAATCCAGGCAGATTCAACCCAGGAATCAAAACAGGGTTTCCTGCTCTGCAGGCAGATTCCTTACCAGCTGAGCTACCAGGGAAGCCCTTAAGTTAAATAAGCAGGTTGACAATATATAGCTTTGACATACTCCTTTCCCAATTTGGAACCAGTCCATTGTTCCATGTCAGGTTCTAACTGTTGCTTCTTGACCTGCATACAGGTTTCTCAGGAGGCACCAAACTTGTGCTTCTGATTGTTTTTTGTTTTTTTTTTTTTTTTTTTTTGGTGGGGGCAGGAGGGTTTCTACATAGACCCAGATTATAAAGCACCAAAAATGCAAATGGTTGTTCTTTTTGAGTACAAACTACCCATAAAGGTTTTCTACAATCGAAGAAAGAATATAGATACAATTAGTAAAATAAATATATAGCCATTTTTATGTTTTTTATTCTAGGGATAGGTCCATGTCAAGGAAGAAGTAAGAACCAGTAAGACCAAGAAGGACAGACTCACGGAGGCTGCAAGGTCTTTTTATTTGTATTTTTAATTTTTTTGTATTTATTTATTTGGCCACTCCAGGTCTTAGCTGTGGCATGCAGGACCTTTACTTGTGGCATGTGGGATCTAATTCCCTGACTGGGGATGGAACCTGGGCTCCTACATTCGGGGCATGAAGTCTTCTTAGCCCCTGGACTGCCAGGGAAGTCCCTCAAGGTCTTTTTAAATGAAGGAGTCTGATTTTTTCTATATTATCATAAAGCAGGATGATATGTTATCTTTAGTGTTCTGCGTATCCTTTTTCTGACATGTTTCCTTCTGCTTGTTTTGCTTGTTTGAGGTTCTTTCCCTGGCATGGCTCAAGATTTCTTTTTTTCTTTATATTGGTGATGAAGCTGTTCTATCTCAAGCTCTTCATTTGGCAACTGAGTAACTCCCTCATGCTTTCACACTGAGACAATGGGTGAGTCACTCAAAGGGGCTCTGAGAGCCCTTGGAAGTGATGTGGTCCAGTCTCATTACTGAGAAGGGTATGGACTAGCTCAAGGTCATGCTATAAAAAGTAAGAGCCAGCTTTGAAATCCAAATACAAACAAGAGATCATCCTTAACTTACACACCCTTTGGATATGTTACCTAACCAGCAAGACATAAAATGAACAAGACATTCTATAGATGATTTAAGTAAGTAACAAGTTCTAGGAACATCTACAAGAGTAACTACGGCCCATTAAAAGTAGAGCTATAATAACTGTCTAAATAGGCCTATCCTTTATAAAGTCCAGGAACTCAAAGCTATAATATTGTTTAATACCATTTAATCTTACCATGTGTAGTGTATTATATTTTTTTGCTGAATTTTATTGCCCTTTTGTTCAAATTGTGGGTCTCTCATTTTTATTGAACAATTAAGAAAAGAATATTTCTTTTGAATCCATCTTAATCATGATAAGAAATAAATATTGCAGACCTTTACAAACATTAATATGTAAATTCTATAAATCTCCAAAAAGGGCTTGAGTTAGGAAGAGCTATATGATTTGCAGTTGTTTCATGATGAGCAAATCATTTAGAAACAGACCCAAGATTAGTTCCATATACCATGAATAACAACAGGACAGCTTTGTTTGAAAAAAAACAAAACAAAACACATTCATCCATCTAAGGATAAGTGATTGTTGACTAAGGGCTTACAATTCTGTAGGCCCAGTTTCTGGGGGATCCTTTTCTTTGACATTGAGGATAATATTTACCCCAAACATCTATTATAAACTTGTGCATTGTTTGTTTATCTCTTAAAAAGGGTGCAAGCTGTGTCAGCGTTCCTGGGTTGAAGGGTAATTTAAATAAGCCCTTCAGTTTATGCCGCATACAGGGCAGCTTTACAAGATCTAATCTTTTCTAAACCTGCTATGTTCTTCGGTTCAACAGAGCTTCCTAATTGTAGCTATTAGTTCCCCTTTTTTGTGGTCTGTTCTGTCAATAGACTATTGAGTGTTCAGTAAATTAAGCCCGACCAGCAGCCAACACAAGACAGACGTTAAATCATAGCTTGGCTGTCCTTCTTCATTGTTAGTGTCTGTGAAACAGCTTTTACACACAGGGACAGGAGTTAACGTGATGCACATTTGTGTCATTCTCAAATTTCCATACTGTACAATCAGGTATGTGGGGTTTTTTCTCGCCTAAGCAACAGGTGTGTTCTTGGAACAAAGTTCAACCCCTACTTCTGGCTTATGGGAGAGGCAGCAGCTGCAAGCTTAATGTCAGTGACACATGGTTCTATAAGAGAGAAAAAATAAACTGCTTGTTCAACGTATTAAAGTCATGGGCAGATGGACAAAAGCTGCCTGCGCTTTTCTTTGTGTTATAGAAACCGAGTCTACATTTTCAGATGACAAGTGTTTTTCTCTCTTTGTCTTCTCTTTCTTCCCTTCTTTCCTTTCTTCTTTCCCCGCCTTCCTTCCTTGTTAAAAAACTAACTAGAGAAAAACACACATTTCTTTCAGCATTATCTATTCATTATTGAGAATATTCCTTCCTTTGAGTCATGCTGTTCTCAAGCTGATGAGCAGGGAGAAAGAAAAATTTCATATAAATCAAGCCACACTTTATTGATAACTCACTTCGTTCTACAAAAAATTTAAAGGAACTGTTTATTATGCAGCTTGAAGAGAATTACTTAGTATGCAAACCCTACATTTCTTAAAATGCAAAGTTAAATATACATATTTACAGGCTTCATTATTCCCCTGTAAAAGAACACTATATAGAATTTTGTGACATTACTAACAAAAATTATAATGTACTGTGTACCTAAGAAGTACACATTATATATAATATAATGTCAATATTAATGGTAACAATACTAATTATAATAATAGTTTTTAAGAGAGTAAACTGTTCTTCAATTATTTAAGAATCTCTTTTAGTGTCTTGGGGCTGATACTCCATTTTATATGTTAGATTTCAAGTACGATCATGAGACAACATATCAGAAGCTCAGCTACCATGTTAGTGTAGACCAGGTTTCTGTAAACACAGACATCAAGCTCAAGAACAAACCAGAGCAATTCTAGAGTTCTGTGATACATCTCAAGTAGGTCTTACTACACAGACTTTTCTAGAACTCCTGCATATCAGAGCTACCTTTCTTCTGCCAATGAGGATTTCAACAGGAATATTTAATAAAAAGGTCCATGAGACTAATCTTCATTTTTCTTAGATGTGATGAGCAAATACATTGCAAATGTGATGAGATAAATGCCTATTTAATTACAATTCTGGAACCAAGGGTATAATCTGAGTTGCCAGATCCCCCAGAAGACTGGTGTTGAGTGTTTCGTATAATGTCTAATTGAAGAAGGAGCAAAAAGAGTCTTGTTTTTTTTTTTAAACCGCAAACCACAACTTTATTCAAGAATCAGATTTTCTGTGAGTCTATACTGAAAATGGTTTTGCTGGGATGCTCTCTTGCTGAGAAATCTGTAAGCTGATGGATTTTGAATTCAATCCTTGAAAGAAACAAAGGCAAATGAATAAAAAGAACCTGAATAAATGTTTTGTTTTTTTTTTCTTTTAGGTTGTTAATTGGTTTGGCTTTTACTTTCATTAAAAGGACACAAACAATGTCTAGCCTCAGGGAAAATGCTAAAGATTTTTTAAATGTATAGAAAAGTGTCTAAACTGGGAGGCTGGTCTAAGTAGCATTAAAAGTCTCTACCAATCCAGAGATGATCAAATTCTACAACTCTGCTTTTCCTCAGGCTGCAGTTTAAAAAACAAGTGTGGTAAAACATACATAATGCAAAACGTATCACATTAACCATTTCTAAAGTACACAGTTCAATAGCGTTAAGTGTATTCACATTGTTATGCATCAGACTGCCAGAATTTCTTCTGGAGTTTAGTCTGCATCATAGAAGCAAAACAATACCCATTAAACAAGTTCCTGTTTTTATCCTTCCCTCTAGCCCCTGGCAACCACCATTCTACTTTTTGTTTCTATGACTTCTCTAAATACCTCATATAAATGAAATCACAAGTACCTTTTTTTTCTTTTTCTGGCCATGTCATATGGCTTGTGGGATTGTAGTTCCCCAACCAGTGAAAGTGCCAGTTCCTAACCACTGGACTGCCAGGGAATTCCCCAATACAGTATCTTTTTGTGACAGGCTTATTTTACTTAGCATAACGTCCTCAAGGTTCATCCATGTTTTCACTGTGTGAGAATCTCCTCTTTTATGAAAGAATAATATTCTGTCGTATGCACAGACCACACTTGTTTATCCAGTCACGTGTCAACAGAAACTTGGGTTGCTTCCACATGTTGGCTACTGTGAATAATGCTGCTACAAACATGGGTATATAAATATCTCTTTGAGATATTGCTTTCAATTCTTTGGGGTCTATATCCAGAAGTAAAATGGCTGGATCATATGATAATTCTGTTTTTAATGTTCTGCGGAACTGCCATATTTTTTTCCATATGGGCTGCACCTTTTACATTCTCACCAGCAGCACACAAGGGTCTCAATCCCTCCATCCTTCGCCAGCCCTGGTTATGACTATTATCTTAAAAATATTTTAATAGCAGTCAATCTTTCCACAGAGTACAACAGAGGAAAGTACTCACGTGGGTCTCCACGTCACCAGCCAGGATCCTACTCTTCTTTAAAAACTCAGCCACCATGCCGTTCATCAGCTTATCGAAGGCCTCCACAGAGGGTGCCACACCTTTAGAAAAGAACATTGTGTTATTATTCCCTGGTAATTTAGTAAAAGCTGGAACTGCTCTGCCATAAGTAATAGGGAAGTCTCACGTCATTCGCATCATTTTCTTTCTATTCACTAATTCATTCATTCACCCAATCAGTACTTATTAAACACTTCTCAATGGCTCAAGAAAGCAGTGTTTTCCTAATTTTTTTGTTTTCCTCTATTTTTGTTCTCCTGAATAAGTACTTCCTTTTTAAAAACTCTTTTAATTGGAATATAATTGCTTTACAATGTGTTGGTTTCTGCTGTACAATGAAGTAAATCAGCTATGTATACACATATATCCCCTTCTTGAGCCTCCCTCTCACCCACCCAGTCTCTCCCTTCTAGGCTATCACAGAGCTGAGCTCTCTGTGCCATATACAGCAGGTTCCCACCAGCTAGTTATTTTACACACGGTGGTGTATATTCATCAATCCCAATCTCCCGGTTTGTCCCACCCTCCCCTCCCTGGCTCCTGGAGCCAATGTTCATTCTCTACATTTGCGTCTCTATTCCTGCCCTGGAAACGGGTTCATCTGTACCTTCTTTCTAGATTTCATACATATGCATTAATATGCGATACTCGTTTTTCTCTTTCTGACATACTTCGTTGAGTAGGTACTTTCACCTACACACTTTCATTTGATTCTCCCCCAAACCCATGGGGGTAGGTAGCACTTTCACTGATGAGGAAATGAAGATGCAACAGAGCATATGACTTGTTAAGGGCTATACACCAAGTTAAGTGGCAGATCCAAAAACTGATCACACCTTCTGAATCCAAAGCCAGTGTACTTACATCTACACCAATATATCCAAGTTCTATAATGACCTTGCAAATAGTTACCAAGACTATTCAGGACAACTAAAAGGTAATAATGAACTCTGGGCAAAGTAGGAAGTCAGTTGATTTCACACATTTATTTACTTCCTCCTTCACTTCCCAGGGGAAGAGCGACATTGAGGGTGGGTGTAAAAATGACTGGTGTGCTAACCCACAGTGAATTCTGATCTGCTAAATTACTCTAAAGCTGAAGTAGCAATGGCCCAACCTGGGGTGCTCTGTATTTCTTTCCCTGACTTTTCATTAAAAAAACTTTTGTCTACATTAAGCAATAGGAGCTCATCAAATGCCTTCATACCTACACTGAAACCAAGCTCCACCCAAGGGCCAACAAGTTC
This sequence comes from Ovis canadensis, assembly GCF_042477335.2. Taxonomy (NCBI): domain Eukaryota; kingdom Metazoa; phylum Chordata; class Mammalia; order Artiodactyla; family Bovidae; genus Ovis; species Ovis canadensis. Next base: position 54,484,080 of record NC_091264.1, read on the forward strand.
CAAAACAAGACATACCACGCAAATTCTCCAGCAACACAGGAACACTCCCCTGAGCCTCAATATACAGGCAGCTCAAAATTATCCCAAAACCTTTGATGTCTCATAACCCATTACGGGTCACTCCACTGCACTCCAGAGAGAAGAAACCCAGCTCCACCCACCAAAACTCCAACACAAGCCTCCCTAACCAGGAAACCTTGACAAGCCACTGATAGAACCCCACCCAAAGTGAGGAAGCTCCATAATAAAGAGAACTCCACAAATTATCAGAATATAAAAAGGCCACCCCAAACGCAGCAATATAACCAAGATGAAGAGACAGAGGAATACTCAGCAGGTAAAGGAACAGGAGAGTTGCCCACCAAACCAAACAAAAGAGGAAGAAGTAGGGAATCTACCAGAGAAGGAATTCCGAATATTGATAGTGAAAATGATCCAAAATCTTGAAATCAAAATGGAAACACAGATAAATAGCCTAGAGACAAGGATTGAGAAGATGCAAGAAAGGTTTAACAAGGACCTAGAAGAAATAAAAAAGAGTCAAAATATAATGAATAACACAATAAATGAGATCAGAAACACTCTGGAGGCAACAAATAGTAGAATAACGGAGGCAGAAGATAGGATTAGTGAAATAGAAGATAGAATGGTAGAAATAAATGAATCAGAGAGGAAACAAGAAAAACGAATTAAAAGAAACGAGGACAATCTCAGAGACCTCCAGGACAATATGAAACGCTCCAACATTCGAATTATAGGAGTCCCAGAAGAAGAAGACAGAAAGAAAGATCATGAGAAAATCCTTGAGGAGATAATAGTTGAAAACTTCCCTAAAATGGGGAAGGAAATAATCACCCAAGTCCAAGAAACACAGAGAGTCCCAAATAGGATAAACCCAAGGCGAAACACCCCAAGGCACATATTAATCAAATTAACAAAGATCAAACACAAAGAACAAATATTAAAAGCAGCAAGGGAAAAACAACAAATAACACACAAGGGGATTCCCATAAGGATAACAGCTGATCTGTCAATAGAAACTCTTCAGGCCAGGAGGGAATGGCAAGACATACTTAAAGTGATGAAAGACAATAACCTACAGCCCAGATTACTGTACCCAGCAAGGATCTCATTCAAATACGAAGGAGAAATCAAAAGCTTTACAGACAAGCAAAAGCTGAGAGAATTCAGCACCACCAAACCAGCTCTCCAACAAATTCTAAAGGATATCCTCTAGACAGGAAACACGAAAAGGGTGTATAAACCCGAACCCAAAACAATAAAGTAAATGTTAACGGGATCATACTTATCAATAATTACCTTAAACGTAAATGGGTTGAACGCCCCAACCAAAAGACAAAGACTGGCCGAATGGATACAAAAACAAGACCCCTCTATATGCTGCTTACAAGAGACCCACCTCAAAACAAGGGACACATACAGACTGAAAGTGAAGGGCTGGAAAAAGATATACCACGCGAATAGAGACCAAAAGAAAGCAGGAGTGGCAATACTCATATCCGATAAAATAGACTTTAAAACAAAGGCTGTGAAAAGAGACAAAGAAGGCCACTACATAATGATCAAAGGAACAATCCAAGAAGAAGATATAACAATTATAAATATATATGCACCCAATATAGGAGCACCACAATATGTAAGACAAATGCTAACAAGTATGAAAGGGGAAATCAACAATAACACAATAATAGTGGGAGACTTTAATACCCCACTCACACCTATGGACAGATCAACTAAACAGAAAATTAACAAAGAAACGCAAACTTTAAATGATACATTAGATCAGTTAGACCTAATTGATATCTATAGGACATTTCACCCCAAAACAACGAATTTCACCTTTTTTTCAAGTGCTCATGGAACCTTCTCCAGGATAGACCACATCCTGGGCCATAAATCTAAACTTGATAAATTCAAAAAAATTGAAATCATTCCAAGCATCTTTTCTGACCATAATGCATTAAGATTAGATCTCAATTACAGGAGAAAAACTATTAAAAATTCCAACATATGGAGGTTGAACAACACACTTCTGAATAACCAACAAATCACAGAAGAAATCAAAAAAGAAATCAAAATATGCATAGAAACTAATGAAAATGAAAACACAACAACCCAAAACCTGTGGGACACTATAAAAGCAGTGCTAAGAGGAAAGTTCATAGCAATACAGGCATACTTCAAGAAGCAAGAAAAAAGTCAAATAAACAACCTAACTCTACAACTAAAGCAACTAGAAAAGGAAGAGTTGGAGAACCCCAGAGTTAGTAGAAGGAAAGAAATCTTAAAAATTAGGGCAGAAATAAATGCAAAAGAAACAAAAGAGACCATAGCAAAAATCAACAAAGCCAAAAGCTGGTTCTTTGAAAGGATAAATAAAATTGACAAACCATTAGCCAGACTCATCAAGAAGCAAAGAGAGAAAAATCAAATCAATAAAATTAGAAATGAAAATGGAGAGATCACAACAGACAACACAGAAATACAAAGGATCATAAGAGACTACTATCAGCAGTTGTATGCCAATAAAATGGACAACATGGAAGAAATGGACAAATTCTTAGAAAAGTACAATTTTCCAAAACTGAACCAGGAAGAAATAGAAAATCTTAACAGACCCATCACAAGCACGGAAATTGATACTGTAATCAGAAATCTTCCAGCAAACAAAAGCCCAGGTCCAGATGGCTTCACAGCTGAATTCTACCAAAAATTTCGAGAAGAGCTAACACCTATCCTACTCAAACTCTTCCAGAAAATTGCAGAGGAAGGTAAACTTCCAAACTCATTCTATGAGGCCACCATCACCCTAATACCAAAACCTGACAAAGATGTCACAAAAAAAGAAAACTACAGGCCAATATCTCTGATGAACATAGATGCAAAAATCCTCAACAAAATTCTAGCAATCAGAATCCAACAACATATTAAAAAGATCATACACCATGACCAAGTGGGCTTTATCCCAGGGATGCAAGGATTCTTCAATATCCGCAAATCAATCAATGTAATTCACCACATTAACAAATTGAAAAATAAAAACCATATGATTATCTCAATAGATGCAGAGAAGGCCTTTGACAAAATTCAACATCCATTTATGATAAAAACTCTCCAGAAAGCAGGAATAGAAGGAACATACCTCAACATAATAAAAGCTATCTATGACAAACCCACAGCAAACATTATCCTCAATGGTGAAAAATTGAAAGCATTTCCCCTAAAGTCAGGAACAAGACAAGGGTGTCCACTTTCACCACTACTATTCAACATAGTTCTGGAAGTTTTGGCCACAGCAATCAGAGCAGAAAAAGAAATAAAAGGAATCCAAATTGGAAAAGAAGAAGTAAAACTCTCACTGTTTGCAGATGACATGATCCTCTACATGGAAAACCCTAAAGACTCCACCAGAAAATTACTAGAGCTCATCAATGAATATAGTAAAGTTGCAGGATATAAAATCAACACACAGAAATCCCTTGCATTCCTATACACGAATAATGAGAAAGTAGAAAAAGAAATTAAGGAAACAATTCCATTCACCATTACAACAAAAAGAATAAAATACTTAGGAATATATCTACCTAAAGAAACTAAAGACCTATATGTAGAAAACTATAAAACACTGATGAAAGAAATCAAAGAGGACACTAATAGATGGAGAAATATACCATGTTCATGGATTGGAAGAATCAATATAGTGAAAATGAGTATACTACCCAAAGCAATTTACAAATTCAATGCAATCCCTATCAAGCTACCAGCCACATTTTTCACAGAACTAGAACAAATAATTTCAAGATTTGTATGGAAATACAAAAAACCTAGAATAGCCAAAGCAATCTTGAGAAAGAAGAATGGAACTGGAGGAATCAACTTGCCTGACTTCAGGCTCTACTACAAAGCCACAGTCATCAAGACAGTATGGTACTGGCACAAAGACAGACATATAGATCAATGGAACAAAATAGAAAGCCCAGAGATAAATCCACACACATATGGACACCTTATCTTTGACAAAGGAGGCAAGACTATACAATGGAGTAAAGACAATCTCTTTAACAAGTGGTGCTGGGAAAACTGGTCAACCACTTGTAAAAGAATGAAACTAGATCACTTTCTAACACCGCACACAAAAATAAACTCAAAATGGATTAAAGATCTAAATGTAAGATCAGAAACTATAAAACTCCTAGAGGAGAACATAGGCAAAACACTCTCAGACATAAATCACAGCAGGATCCTCTATGATCCACCTCCCAGAATACTGGAAATAAAAGCAAAAATAAACAAATGGGATCTAATTAAAATTAAAAGCTTCTGCACAACAAAGGAAACTATAAGCAAGGTGAAAAGACAGCCTTCTGAATGGGAGAAAATAATAGCAAATGAAGCAACTGACAAACAACTAATCTCAAAAATATACAAGCAACTTCTGCAGCTCAACTCCAGAAAAATAAACGACCCTATCAAAAAATGGGCCAAAGAACTAAATAGACATTTCTCCAAAGAAGACATACGGATGGCTAACAAACACATGAAAAGATGCTCAACATCACTCATTATTAGAGAAATGCAAATCAAAACCACAATGAGGTACCACTTCACACCAGTCAGAATGGCTGCGATCCAAAAATCTGCAAGCAATAAATGCTGGAGAGGGTGTGGAGAAAAGGGAACCCTCCTACACTGTTGGTGGGAATGCAAACTAGTACAGCCACTTTGGAGAACATTGTGGAGATTCCTTAAAAAATTGCAAATAGAACTACCTTATGACCCAGCAATCCCACTGCTGGGCATACACACCGAGGAAACCAGAACTGAAAGAGACACATGTACCCCAATGTTCATCGCAGCACTGTTTATAATAGCCAGGACGTGGAAACAACCTAGATGTCCATCAGCAGATGAATGGATAAGAAAGCTGTGGTACATATACACAATGGAGTATTACTCAGTGGTTAAAAAGAATTCATTTGAATCAGTTCTGATGAGATGGATGAAACTGGAGCCGATTATACAGAGTGAAGTAAGCCAGAAAGAAAAACACCAATACAGTATACTAACACATATATATGGAATTTAGAAAGATGGCAATGACGACCCTGTATGCAAGACAGGGAAAGAGACACAGATGTGTATAACGGACTTTTGGACTCAGAGGGAGAGGGAGAGGGTGGGATGATTTGGGAGAATGACATTCTAACATGTATACTATCATGTGAATTGAATCGCCAGTCTATGTCTGACGCAGGATGCAGCATGCTTGGGGCTGGTGCATGGGGATGACCCAGAAAGATGTTATGGGGAGGGAGGTGGGAGGGAGGTTCATGTTTGGGAATGCATGTAAGAATTAAAGATTTTAAAATTTAAAAAATAAAAAACTAAAAATTAAAAAAATTAAAAAAAAAAAAAAAACTTTTGTCTAAGTCCCTGACTGCATCTCTAATATTGAGAAAGTTAATACTGACAAATTCAGCAGTACAGCCTATTAAGATGCAAAGTCAAACTTAGGAGTCCCATTCTTATACTGGACAGAAATATCCAAGCTCATAAATGCATAGGATAAACTTCCTTCCTTTCCCCTGGTTCCCAGTTGCCCTTTCCACAGGCCCAGAGAGTGATGGAAACAGTTGTTCACAGTTCTCTGCACCTACTTCTAAGTCTCACTTCTAGGCAGGGTATTGAAGCTGAGTTATCATCCTAAGTTCAAAATGCAGTATGTACCAACTTCTATAACATAAAAGAGGTGCAAACTCAAAGATTCCTTATGGATCCATTTGGAAACAGATAAACCTGTCTGTTGCCGTAGAAGAGGTCTGAGGGGTCTCTGCCTAGTGTTTAAAGTGGGAAAAGGTTTTAAAATGTGATGGAGGCCTCTACATGGCAGAAGGGACAATGATAAAAGGGAATATTTTTCAATTTCCTTTCATCACTCAGCTCTGCTCACACCTCCTCCGGGCAGCCTTTAATGACCTGTCTTTCTCCCCAGTCTGCATCCTTTGAGCATCTCTTAATCAAAGCATTTGAGGCCCAGAATAGTAATGCATGAAGACCAAAGATATTGGAAGATTTAGGACTGTGTATAATTCATCTTAGATTCCCCTGCATCTACTACAGTACTTGTCAGTTGGCAGGCATGAAAATATTTCTTCAAGAATTGAGCCTAACTTACCTGATTGTCAAAGTAAGCAAAAAACACATCATAAAACACAACATAACACCAGTCTCATAGGGCAGTTCTTTGATCTGTGCATACTATGGATCTGTAATGAACTGGTTCCTTCTACAAGTTTCTTTTTAAATTAAAAAAAAAATAACTTCAGTTATAACATTATTGTAATGATGGTGTTTACATTTGAAGGTGTAAATGAAGGTGAGAAGATTGTCCTTAAGGATTTGTTAAAAATGAAAATTACCAAAGCTGACTAATTTAGAAGAAGTGGAAGTCATGTTGTTCAGGATAAGCAAAGATTTTAAGGATGGACATCATTTAGACTTTTTACTAATTATCCTACTAACCAAGTACCTGTCTTCATTTCATACTATCAGTAGGACAGTAAATTGCTGGCTAAGTTTTTTAAAGAGAACTTAAATAACCAGTTTGGAATGATTTGTTATACTAGAAACTGTGTTTAAATATTTAAGTAATTTAATTTAAGTATATGCCTTCCAAATTTGCTTAGCTTATTAATTTTCCCAGGAAATTCTTCTTCTATGAAGAAAGTACAAAGAGCAGTCTAGTACCTCTTTGCGCAAATGAGGTTTGAATTATTGGGGTTTCTTTTTTTCTCTAACTCAGCAACACTACACAGCCTCCTGGGAGTTGGAGTTTATTTTATGTATTCACAGGCTTTATATTTGTGGGCAGCAATCTCAGAAATGTCTTTTGATTACCTGATGCCAAAGGCATAAGGAAACAAAGTTACTGAAGAAGAACATGAAAATATTTCCTTACAAATAAATTCTATTGAGTCTCATATACCAACTGTATAGTTAACAAAAAGCTTAAAATGAAATCATAGATGTGTCTCATTTGATGCGGAAAAAACTTACAGGCCCCTGGCAGCCTTCCCTTAAACAACATCCCCTTTCAATTCATTCAGGGCATTTTAATTTTCATTATGTTTGAGGGGTAGGGAGAGGGAAAAAATCCAGCCTGTGCATTTGTGTTCACACAGTAATTTCTGTCCCAAGGCATGTAATGCAAGGCACAGCTCCAAATACGCCTGAAATTCTAGAAGCACCAATGTGGATCTTGCCCAGTAAAAGCTTTTTTTTTTTGAAGCCCCCTCTTCCCCAGGGCTTTTCTCAAGCCCCAAAAGACTGACAAAATTCAAAATGGGTCAGATATGGAAGCAATGGGTGTGAGACAAGAATAGAGTTGCCAGATTAAATACAGATTGTCCATTTATATTTGAATTTCAAATAAACACGGAATTAATTTTTAGAGGAAGTATGTATCATGCAGTATATCCCATGCAGTATTCAGAACACACTTCGACCAAAAAAAGGTAGTTTGTCTGAAATGCAAATTTAACTGGGTGTCTTGTATTCTTATTTGCTAAATCTGCAACCTTAGACAAAAAGAATTTGGAAAAATTACTGGAGATAACAGAGTTGGCCATGCATAGCATCTTTTTAAAGAAGTAGTTAACTTTTTATATGTTTGATCACATAATTTTTTAACTCTTTTTAAAAATGTGTGGCATTAGCATATAATTTTAAAAACATACTTGGTGAGAAATGGTAAACGTAAAACAATGTGATGTGATCATGCTACCTCAAAATAATATTTGGTTTCACATCAGATTCTCTTCCTTCAAAACTGCAGTTCTTACAATTAATGACTTGTTCTCTTTAAAATTAAAATGCACAGAATGATAATTTCTTCCAATTTACAGTCTAACAGAGAACAATAGCTTCTTTTTGATAACAACTTAGATAATATATTTAGTCACTGAATGTGGAAGAGCAGTATAAACACTAAAATGAAGGAATAATGACATTCAGCTCATGCATTGTGCTGTTAACAGGCACAGATAGAGGTAATTTTTGTGGACTGTGGATTGAGACTTTCTTTTTCTTTTTGGGGGGATCGCTTGCATCTGGTTAATGTTATGGTCACATAGAAAGGAAGAAATGGAGGAGTTAAAGTTCATAGAAATGTTTCATGAGAACTCAATGATGGGAACAAAGTTAAGTGACCCACAAAGAGACCAGTAATGACAACTGCGTAGTCCTACCTCCGTTGACACCGTTAACTTCCCCGCAGTCCCCAGGAGGCCTGTGTGACCCTGCAGACAGCAACTCCAGTCGGCCGACAGCCCGCTCCAGTCTTTCCATGAGCCCCTGCATTTCTGCCATCCTAGGAAACTGTCGGCACAAATGGAGGCCATGTGAGCATCAGGGAGGATTAGCAAGCTGACACCGTTAAACTTAACAGCAGCGAGAAGGAAAATAAAAATTATTCGGAATAGCTATGGCTTTAATTACCTCGAGAGTATTTTTATATGTCAGGGAAATAGGTGAAATTCAAAAAAACATAAAACTTACAGCAGAATAAAAACTAATTATATTGAGCTCATTTTATTTTCTATTCAATTCAGGGATGTTTATAAGAATCATATTGCAATACACAAATATTCACTCTCTTTATACCATTATGTGTCTCCATGGATGTTTCTTTAGTCTATGATAAATTGATGTATAACATTTACTTAAAAGCCTGTGAACCACTGCACTTGAAAATATGTGGGTTATTTTCAAATGTATTCCATAGTGATAAGAGAACAGACTCTGTATGATTTCAATACCTTCAGACCATGAAAATTTTGTGCCTTGTTTTATGCCCCTGGATATGCTCCAGTTTCTCCTAGTTTATAGTCTATGGGAACTTGAATAGAATTATATCCTACTATTGTGTGAAAACTGTGTACATCTTAATTATGTTGAATTGGTTCCTGGTGCTTTTCAGGTCTGCTATATCCTTCTACTTTTCTGTATATTCGTTCTGTTAATTTTTGAGAGTTTGATACTCAAATTCCAACTAAAAATCTCAATTTATCTACTTAAAAATAACTGTAATATATAGGAACTATATGTAACTGTGTTCTGTATTTTCCAAGTCTCCTGTAAATGTGCTATGATACTTTCATAATTTAAAAAATAAGGAAGAGAAAAAAATCCCATGAACGTATATCTCATAACTAACATTACCAACGTTCCTGCTAAATGGTGTTAGCATGTTTTATCTATTTCCAATGATTCTGTTAAAGTATAATTCTACAGGGGACACTAAACTCAGTGATAACCTTGCTTACTCAATTATCTTAAACCAAAGAGCCCAGCACAGAAGAAGTATGCGTTTATCAAACTGTATCATTTGGCAACAGATGCTATTCCCTCCAAGAGCTAACTGTCTTCTACTTATTATCATTGGTTTCAGTGTTTTTGTAGATGAATTGTTTTAAACTATTTTTTAATAGTGTAGGTTTTAGTTTAAAATAATAAGAATGAGAGAACATCCCTGGTGGTCCAGTGATTGGGAGTCTGCCTGCCAATGCTGGGGACACAGGTTCAACATTTGTTCCAGGAGGATTCCACATACCATGGGGCAACTAAGTCTGCGCTGCAGCTAGAAAAAGCCCATGCACAGCAACGAAGACCCAGCAGAGCCAAAAATAACAATAAAAAATACATGAATAAATAAATAAAATAATAAAAATGGTTATTTCCATCTTCCGTTGGTTATTTTTAGAAAAAAATTTAGATTTTGTTGGGGTTGTTTTTGGACACACGGATCTTTAGCTACCCAGCACTCCTGGCTGGGATAAGTTGGTTTCAAAGCTAAGGGACTGAGAATAAAAGTGGGCTGAGTACCTACCCTTCCTGCTTCCAAAGAGATCTTCGACAGCTACACTTAGTGTACATGCATATGCATACTCAGTCGCTCAGGTGTGTCTGAGTCTTTGAGACCCGATGGACTGCAGCCCGTCCGGGCTCCTCTGTCTATGGAACTTCCCAGGCAAGAATACTGGAGTGGGTAGCCATTCCTTCTCCAGGGGATCTTCCTGACCCAGGAATCCAATCTGGGTTTCCTACATTGGCAGGCAGATTCTTTCCCACTGAACCACCAGGAGGCCCACACAGGATATACTTTAAAATTACTGGCCTTGGAAGGTAATGTTATGAAGGCCACCTCTGATGAACCTAATCTAATTTGGCCAGGTTCATCAGATTCAGGTATATGTACCATAACTGACCGTACCAACCGATGACTGCTTTGGGCAAGATCAGGCTGCTGCCCCAGACAGAGGAAGACATGTCTCATCTCAGTCAGTGTCTGGACTTCTCACTCGTTCTTTTTAAGTCTTTACTGAGTCTGTTACAATATTGCTTCTGTTTCATGTTTTGGTTTTTTGGCCATGAGATATGTGGGATCTTAGCTTCTGGAGGTCAAACCCACACCCTCTACATTGGAAGGCAAAGTCTTAATCACTGGACTACCAGGGAAGTCCCACGTCTACTCTTATGAACTCTCCAAGCATCATCTGAGCCAAAGAGGACTAGCATACTCCTATACCAGAGACAACACTTCCCCAGAGTGTGGAGAAATTTTATTGCTCAAAGATGTGTAAATATTTTCCACTGCTTCTGAGAACCAGGTAAGGTGTTTCTCTTTTGTATTTTGTATTCCGTTAGTTCTGAGCGTAAGCATAATAATGACATGCCACTGCCATTTTTTAACAGAGAGGTTATACGCATCAAAACATGTGGATGGCTCTGTAATTCTGTGTCCCAAATGTCAGATGGTCACCAGATACGGACGGGGGAGTTCACTGTCTATTTTGGAAAGTCATCTCCCCTGAAACTGCCAGCAGCTACTCTTTCAAAATATGGGGCACTGTTCTGTGTGCAGCTGAAATCAGCATCTAATCCCAAGGGGATTCAAAATTAGAAGTTTCTCATCTATTCTCTTCTTCAACGTCAGAGCTTTTGCTTCCATTGCAATTGAAAAAAAAAAAAAAAAGAGGAGGGAGAAGAAATTTATTTGAGCTCTTTATGTAATTTAACAAGGGAACTGGGTATCCTGTAGGTGGGTGAAGGCCAACTGAGAAATGATAAAAGCCCCTGGATCTTTTAATAGTCGCCCATCTGTTCACAGTTATCTATGTTCCCTGTTACTCAACGTGCCAAATGTTACCACCATGGACCTAGCCGGTGATACAAAAACAATGTGTTTGCTTTGTTAGCAAGGCCTCTCTGCCCCGCAATGGAGAAGCACCAACCACCCCCAGCCGCTCCCAGAGCTGTTCGGGAAGGCCTGGGACATTTCACACATAGGACTGCTGTCCCTGATGGTGGCTTAATCAGCCTCCCTGACAAGATTCAAACTCACACTATCTCACAGTGCTCCATATGTTGAAAGACAACAGGAGTGAGCCCATAAACTGCAGGGCCGGGCAGATTGGTGTGGAATGCAGTCTAAAAGCGAATCAGACGTCACTTCATGTAAGATCACCAGGAGCTGAAGTCTGGCCACGGCCTCTTAAGAGGTCAAAACACTGCTCATGCAAGGAAGCTGGAAAGATGCCCCTGGGTTTTAAATTTTAGAGCGGTATCTAAGAGACACGCCGAACAAATAAAAGAAAGACGACACCAGGATATCAAAAATACACACGAGCACTCCCAGGGCAAATGACGGAGTCCAAGACGGCTGTGCTCTCTTCTCCCCACTCACTCCCCACCCCCGCACTGCCCCATACCACACCACACCACACCACACCACACACACACACACACACACACACACACATACACACTTCCCCCCACATGTGCCCTCAGCTGGCAGCTGGGCTCTCAAGAATGAAGAAAGGACAGAGCTACAGATTCTCCACGTTCCTCTCAGGCAGTTCCATTCGCCTTGGTTCTCCAAAGCGGATTTAGCCACGTTCAGATGAGGAGGTGGGGAGCCAGGAATTAAGATTTAGGCTGAGGAAGTGGAGAGGACGGTCAAAGCAAATGTAGGCAGCAAGGTCAGAGGAAGGAATGTGTCAGGGCCAGGTGGACAGACAGATGAGCCTGGATCAGGAAGCCAGCAGAGGAGGGGGACAGGGCAGAATGGCTGAACCTAAGATATTCTAAGAATCTGAGGAGATGCAAAGAGAAACCAGATACACAGCTGGACAACCAAGAGACTGGCTTAGACAATACAGCTCAAACTTGGCCTCCACATTTTTTAGTCATTCTAATTCGAACAGAAGCCAACTCTAAGTTGAAGTTCCCCTACAACCTACAGCTTACAGAGACGAAGCCCAAACATTTGACCAGAGAGTGAGGATGGGTGGGAAAAAACAGGGAGAGGAACATGGAATTTCATGACTGTCTCTTTTGAATGCTTAGGAAATTATACTTGAGATGAATCTTAATTTCTTATTTTATATTAATTTTTAAGTATTTTATTTTGAATTTCCTTATAATGGGAACGGTAACTCATCCTTGTCATTTTCTCTTATCTGAATTACCCCTTACTTTTTAAAAAGTTTTTTTATTTTTATCAAAGAATGCACAGAATGTAGAGTCAATAATTCTACAAGGCTTATCACAAAAACCACAACAGTCCCCTGAATGCCTTCTTCCATTCTTTGCCTTAAGAGTCAACCATATTCAATTATTTCAGCTGTTTTTTTTTAGTAATTACCTCATCTCTAAGTAGCATGGTTCTATCTCTACGTCTTGTTTATTTCCTTCAGTTTTAGGTATTATCCATTGAGTTCCTTCCAGAAACATGAGGGTTTACTTTCTCTTGCTTAATCTCCACTAGCACATCGATGCACATCTCCTCTTGTCCCATCCTCCCAACACTGTGATATCACAATTTTTCTGTGGCTCGTCATCAGTGTTAAAACAATTATGACTATTCACGGCTGAGTCATGAGGTTTGCTAAGATCGAGTTCCATTTTTTGCACAACCTGTTTTCCTACAGCCATGACGTTCAGCTTCTCAGTTTTCTTTATACTTAATCACTCATCTCCAAGCTTTTCCCGGAGTTGAATAAGTCTCCTTTCCATAGGGCCAAACACACTCGGAATTGTCTTAGCTTTTTCTTTTCAGAGCATCTCTTCTGGAGATCACTCCAACTGCAAGACTGCTCTGCAGGCCTGCTACACACCTGTCCCCTGGGGTCTGCCTCTATCTTCACTCTCCCTACTCCCCCTCCAGTGCAGTATCACCTGTTTCTTGAATTTTACATCCTCCTCTTTCTTGAGATACTTTCGTTACTGGGAAGAGTATTACCCTCGAAAACATGTACATGAAAGGGCAATTTTTTTGAGACCTTAGCAGTCTGATAATATCTATACTTCGCCCCTACATGTGACTGCTGGTTTGGTAGAGTGTAGAATTCTAGGCTGGAAATTTTCCTTGCAATTTTGAAGTTTTCACTCCATTCTCTTCTAGCTTCCTAGGCGGCTGCTGATAAGTCCAAAGCCATTCTGATCCTTCTTCCTTCGGATGTAATCTGTGTTTTCCTTTCTGGAGGAAGTTTATGGGATCTTCTCTTTATCCCCAGTGTTTTGAACTTTCATGATGATGTGCTCTGTTGTTGACCAAACATTTTTTTTCCCCAAATAATTTCTTATCAATGGTTTTCAGGAGTGTAGAAAAGATTGGAGAATGAACAATGCATATAGTTTGTCTCTGGGTGAGTTAATAAAACAAGTCTATTTGTTTTCAAATAAAGGAGTTAGCATTCTAAATATTTAAACAATTCAAACTTCTCTTATATCAACTGCATACATTTACAAAAACTTCATGCACTTCAGTAAGAATACAGCTAATCAGTATTTTCTCATATACTGTTCTTGGAATAATAAGGTGTTCTGGAGACAGTTTCCTAGGAGGAAAGGTAGCTGTCATTGTTTTTATTTACTTATTTACTTTTGGATGTGCTGGGTCTCCGCTGCTGCGTGGTCTTTTGTCTAGTTGTGGCAAGCGGGGGCTACTTGAAAGTTGCAGTTTGCGAGCTTCCCATTGCGGCGGCTACTCTTGCTGCGGAGCGCGGGCTCTAGGACACACAGGCTCACCTGTTGTGGCTCCTGCGCTGGAGCACAGGCTCAATAGTTGTGGTGCATAGGCTTAGTTGCTCTGAGGCATGTGGGATCTTCCCAGACCAGGGATCGAATTTGTGTGTCCTGCACTGACAGGTGGATTCTTTACCACTGAGCCCCCAGGGAAATCCAGCTGTTATTGTTTAAACATACTGTTTTTTTTCCTCATTGGTCATCTTATAAAACCCATTGTTAAATTGCAGATATTTAGTTCCTAATATTAACTTTAGGGCTTCCCAGGTGGTACTAGTGGTAAAGAACCCGCCTGCCAATGCAGGGAGATACAAGAGACATAGTTTTAACCCCCGGGTTGGGAAGATCCCCTGGAGGAGGGCATGGCAAGCCACTCCAGTATTTATGCCTGGAGAATCCCATGGACAGAGGAGCCTGGTGGGCTATGGTCCATAGGGTCACAAAGAGTCCAACATGACTGAAGCGACTTAACACACACACACACTGTCTGATTTTATGTCCAGTGTCCAATGTTATGCCAATAGTACAATGACTACACTTACAACACTGGGAGAAACAGTATTCCTATCCTTTTTTTCATAGTGGCTTCCAGAACCACTATGAAAGTGCAGAGTTCCCTACACTTTTTAACCTGTTTATAAAGTCTCAATTGTTTTGCTCATCTTTTAACTGAGGTAGCATAGAGGTGGCCTGGCTTTGGAATTATTAGCTGGAGGACTTTGGGAAAAGAGCTTAATTTTGTTTTACTTTAGTTACCACCTGTACATAGGATTTGGCAACCCACTCCAGTATTCTTGCCTGGAGAATCCCAGGGACGGGGGAGCCTGGTGGGCTGCCGTCTATGGGGTCACGCAGAGTCGGACATGACTGAAGTGACTTAGCAGCAGCAGCAGCAGTACATAGGATTGCTATAAACATGCATACCAAAACACAAAAAGTCTGGCACGAGGTGAGTGACAGACACGTCAGCTACTGTCATGAGAATCTCCCATCTTCACCTTGCTCTCATGGGAATAGTGCTACATCCGGCTGTCACGAACTTGAAACACTGAGCTATCAGCTAGAAGATCTAAACAATGGAAATGACTAGCTGAAAACTTCAGGTCAATACACCTTTATCATTACTTTTTTCAACATTTCACTTTTCTCTGTCCATGTACTTATTCCTTCAACATTTCTAAAAGAGGTTTTCTCAAGGCTATGTGTAATGGTTATTATAAAAACAAAAAATTTGCTGTGCAATTAGTAATTCTGTAGTCACAAAGTTTCCCCCCACCCCAAACATTTTTATGTGACTTTTACTTTCAGTTAGTCCTCTGAGGACATAAGCACAATCTCTGTGGAACTATTTTTTTTTTTGGGGGGGGAAGCCTCTTTCATCCCTCCTATTTTCTCAATCAAACCATCTTATGTTCGGTGGCAAGAGGTCTGCTCAGTTCCTAGCTACTCAGTCCAACCAGTTATGAAAAGCAGCTTCCGTAGCTACCTTAAACACTGACACCCCATGGCAGAGAGGAAGTAGTGATAAGCCCAGAATAGCAGCCTATTTGTCTGTATTACACACTTGATATCTACGAGACAGACTGCCAAGTGCAAATGCTGCCTCATGCCATCTTTTCTGCTAGCACATGTATACCTTGCCTCAAAAGGAAACCAGTACAAGCTTCCCATGGGCTGAGGCTGTACCTCACTTTCTTTGTATCTCCCACTGAGTCTGCATGCTGTTGGGTGCATGGAGAATTCTATACATATTTTTTGATTGACTAATTGGCTAGCCCTCACTGCCTTTCCCTCGCCTGCCCACTCACTGGTATAATCCTAGATCAGGCAGAAAGCCAGATTTTCGCAGAAGAAATTTCCATTTAAAAGGAGACACAAGATTAGTTTTTCCTACGGAGACCTACAGTGGCTTCCTCCCGTGATATGAAAGAGCACGTCTGCTCCCTCCAACGTGAACCTCTCGGTTTTCCATAGTTCTTTTCGATGTTGGTGTTTTGTTTGCTTTTTAACTTTTGGTTGCACCCTGTGGGATGTGGGACCTTAATTCCCTGACCAGGGACCAAATCCATGCCCCCTGCATTGGAAGGGAGAGTCTTAACCACTGGACCACTGGGGAAGTCTCTCCATAGCTCTTTTTCTTTAGGTTTTCAAATTTTTTTTTAAAAAACTCCACATTGTCTATACAGTTCTATAAATTTCCCACAGCAAGTTCATAAAACAAATAAATGAGTGAGTGAGTGAGTTCGCTCAGTCATGTCCGACTCTGCGACCCCATGGACTGTAGCCTACCAGGCTCCTCCATCCATGGGATTTTCCAGGCAAGAATACTGGAGTGGGTTGCCATTTCCTTCTCCAGAAGATCTTCCCAACCCAGGGATTGAACCCAGGTCTCCGGCATTGTAGACAGACGCTTAACCGTCTGAGCCACCAGGGAAGTCCTTTGGTAATATTTTCAGGTTAATAAAAGAGCCAAGTCTTCTGGGTTGCTGGTTTAAACTTCTCACTAGGCCAAAGATGCAGAAATAATCATGGGGAGTTTCTCCTCTGTAAGAGAAACCCAGATCCAAGGGATTTCAAAGATCATGAGCCTAACATTAAATAGAAAATAGACTTGAAGTGACAGGAAATTGAAGACTTTCAAACTGTTTCTTATGGTAGGGCTGGGCAGTTGGCTTTTATGTGAGCTTTCTGCAAACGATAAAAAGTCACAATGGACTACTTTCTCTATGCTGCTGCTGCTGCTAAGTCGCTTCAGTCGTGTCCGACTCTGTGCAACCCCCCAGCCCACCAGGCTCCCCTGTCCCTGGGATTCTCCCAGCAAGAGCACTGGAGTGGGTTGCCATTTCCATCTCCAACGCATGAAACTGAAAAGTGAAATTGAAGTCACTCAGTCGTGTCCGACTCTTAGCGACCCCATGGACTGCAGCCTACCAGGCTCCTCCATCCATGGGATTTTCCAGGCAAGAGTACTGGAGTGGGGTGCCATCGCCTTCTCCGACTTTCTCTATAACTCCACCCAAATTCAAAAATATTTGGTTAACTATGTTCACACCAGACTTTCCTAGATTGTGGTTTCTCTTTATTGAGACTATTGAGACAATTATCTTTGTTCTTTCCTCTGTAAACGACCAGTCACTGGGGGAAGTGATCCTGTGGTTCACTATTACTAATTAGGGTAATGGTATGTATAGAAGAAACAAATCATGGCATTATTCATCATCCGTTCATTGACTAGCTCATTGAATACACGGTATCATTCATCAAGATAGTCCCCACTATCTGCTATGAAAATACTTGTACCTAGAAAATCAAGAGCGATTAAAATACATATCCTGCCAGCTGTAGTGGTAGGAGGCTGCAGGCAGACACTGCTCAGTCAAGTCAGGGAGTTGTTCCACTAAGAGACACATTCACATTGTCAAGGTACCTGCCTTCATCTTTCCCTTAGCCTCCAAAGGGACCCTCAGGAGCCAGTTTCTCACCAAACAGCAAAAAACTCACCATTTTTATTATTTTTTAAAATATGTATTTATATTTTTTATTTGGCTGTGCCGGGCCTTAGTTGCAGCACGTGGGATCTTTCAGTTGAAGCATGTGAGATCTAGTTTCCCAATCAGGGTTTGAACCCAGGTCCCCTGCATTGGGAGTGGGAGTCTTAGCCACTGGACCACCAGGGAGGTCTCGAAGCCACTGTTTTCTTTTTACTGCAAAGAAGTTTCAAGAGTCTCTGAGCTCCGAAACAGTGGAATCAGAAGAGGAGAGATCAGAGAGTTACATGAATAAAAGAACACTTTAAATTTTTCACAGAACTGGAGAAAATACATATGATCCTGATTAGCCAACTGATTCCTACAAAGCCTCCAACAATGTTCCACTGCAGAGAAAAAAGCAAACAAGCAAACTTCAGCTTGATTTTCAAAAGGTCCTTACCCTACCTCTATACCTCACCAGGTTCCTAAGAGTCCATCAGCAAGACAACTCACCCCTTCCCAAACACAACCCCACAGCCCTTCTATACTACAGTCCTGCCATTTCCACTTCTCCCAGGACGCCTTCAAACCCTGCTGCACCCAGTCTTTGAATCCCAACCCTCTAAGAGGTCATCCCTCATCCTACACATCAGAGATAACCTTCCTTGAAGTACTTCATACTTCAAGGTACAGAAGGACTTCATAAACAAACCACATAGAGAAATGACCTCCGCAGCCCATCTGCCCTGTCCACACTGTGGCATCACTCCCCAGAACCATCCCTGTTCAGTCCATTAGTATAAATACTTCTCTAAGTTGGAATCTCTGAAGATGAGAGACTAGGACTCATAACTTGACATAGTGGAAAAAGTATTTTTGGCATCAGAGAATCTTAATTTGAGACCCAATCCCTTCATTGACAACCTGTGTGACTCTGGGTAGATTGCTTAACCTGAGTCTCAGTTTTCTCACTTCCAATACATGAACTCATTCCTTCCTCTTCATTTGGACTTATGATAATTGTACGTGTCTTGAGCAGTTTCCGGGGCTACATGTATGGATAAGACACAGATTCTATTTTCAAGGCACCATGATTTCTCTGGGGAGCAGACGGTTTGGCTGTTAAGGACAGCTGGCTCTGAAGGACACCAGGACACAGGGCACTGGGCTATTTCAGCAGAAGAGAGTCCAGTGGAATCAGAAACCATGTGGGACATCTAACTATATCTTGAAGGCTGGTGCTGTGCCCTGACTTGGGGTGATGGGGCTGGGTAAGGACAGAGGCATAAAATCACAGACTCTCAATGCTAACTGGGACCAGAACAGACCCCTAACACATTCCCTTCCTGAAGCAGGTGCTCTCTTAAACATGAAGTAAGGATCTTTTGCTGGAGACCTTTGGCTCTCCCTTCCCACCCACTTTCTACACTCCTATGCTATTGAGGACTCTTTCTATTCCTGAGCTTTTCTATTTGCTGTCGTTTTGCTCTGCTGAGGCCATGGAGGAGGTAGAGGTCAAAGAGATGCTTCTAGGAGTTCCCCCCAGGGCCACATTCTGGCACTGGGAAAAGAACCATGGAGTCCCCACTGGCCAGGCTACCAGGGCCCAGGCAGGGTTTCCATGGACCTTTTGTTTCTCCTTAAAGTAAATGAATTGTTCGCCTTGTACCCAGAATACATAAAGAACACCTAAAACTCAATGAGAAGAAGACACGTACACCAACTTAAAAGTGGGCAAAATATTTGAAGAGACATTTTTCCACAGAAGATATGCAAATAGCCAACACTGCCTATAAAAACACTCAACATCAAGTCACCAGGAAAATCCTAATCAAAACCACAATGACACCAGGTTATACCTTCACTAGAGGAAGTGAAAATACCCACTAAGATGGCTACAATCAAAGAGACAAACAATATCAAGTGCTGGTAAGGTTCTGAAGAAATTGGAACCTTCCTACGTTGCTGGTGGGAATATAAAATAGTGCAGCTGCTGTGGAAAAAGGTTGGAAGTTTCCTAAAAAGTTAAGCACATTTTTACCGTACTGTTCAGCCACTCTACTCATACTTATCTACTTAAGAGGAATGAAAACATATATCCAGAGATGGCCCTGGTGGTCTAGAGGCAGAGACTCCCTGCTCCTAATTCAGGGGGCCTGGGTTTGATCCTTGGTCAGGGAACTAGATCCCACAGGCCATAACTAAGACCCAGCCAAACAAATAAAGATTAAAAAAAGAAAAATGTGTCCACACACACAATGACTTGGACACAAATGTTTATGACAACATCATTCACAATGGCCACACATACACACACACACAAGATGGAAACAACCCAAATGTCCACCAACTGAAGGATGAATGAACAAACTGTGGTCTATCCACACAAAGGAGTATTTATTACTCAACAATAAAAAGGAGTGAAGTATGGATACATACTACAACATAAACAAACCTCAAGAACACTATGCTTGGTGAAAGAAGCAGACACAGAAGACCACGTATTGTATAATTCCATTTATACGACTTTCCAGAAATAGCAAATCTGTAGAGACAGAAAGTAGTTTAGTGGGTGCTTTGGGTTGGAGAGGGGCTTCCCTGGTTGCTCAGAAGGTAAAGAATCCACCTGCAGTGTAGGAGACCTGGGTTCAAACCCTGGGTTGGGAAGATCCCCTAGAGAAGGGAACAGGTACCCACTCCAGTATTCTGGCCTGGAGAATTCCATGGACAGGGGAGCCTGACAGGCTACAGTCCATGAGGTCGCAAAGAGTTGGACACGACTGAGTGACTTTCACTTTTGGGCTGGGGAGAGAAATGGGGAGTGACTGCAAATGGGTACAAAATTTCTATTTGAAGAGATAGAAATGATCTAAGCCAGGATTGTGGTGGCTGTTGTATAATGCACTAATAATCATTGAATTGTGCACTTTAAGTGGGTAAATTTACGGTATGCAAAATTATACCTCAATAAAGCTACAAAATGGAGAAGGAAATGGCAACCCACTCCAGTAATCTTGCCTGGAGTATCCCATGGATGGAGGAGCCTGGCAGGCTACAGTCACGGGGGAGTCATACACAACTTAGCGACTAAACCACCACCACCACCAAAGCTACAAAAAACAAAACAAAAATAAGTACTTCTTTTTCTAAAGAGGTGGTTGAAAACTGGTTAAATCTGAGTGATTCTGCCACTATCATCTCCCTACAAAGTCACAGGTAGTAATTAAGCTCGCCCAGAGGTTGCTCTGAATGGCCACATCCCTCACTCCTGGAACTAGCTGTAGGGGCCAAAATACTTGACTTTCAAAATACTTGACCATTTCCATACCTGACTTTGATTTACTACTTATGACAAGATCAGTTTTTAAATAGAGCTGTGGACCACCAGAAGACGCAAAGTTCTTTTTTGCTCTTTGGACCTGGGAGCTTAGAGTAAAGGGGAAAGAGAGAAAGAGGGAGAAGCAGAAAGGAAAGAATGGTGAGGGATGGGGAAAAAAGAGGAAAAAGGGAGTAAGAAAGGAGGAGGGGCTCCCAGAGACGATTCAGAGGGAATATGCTCACTACAGCCTATCTAAACTGTGTTCAAATGCAAGAGGCAACTCCTGACCATGAAGGATAAACAGCAGGAGTATTGAGAAGGGCAATAAAAACTGGGAAAATAAATCCATTTGTGAGTACATTTCCGGGCTTGTTCCTCTTTTCTCTTCAGAGGTGACTTGCAGTTGGAACTACACACCAGATACAAGCAACAAAAACTCCAAGAGAGGGCTTCCCTGGGGGTCCAGTGATTAAGACTCTGTCGCCAATGCATAGAGTGTGGCTTCGATCCCTGGTCGGGGTAGTCATCCACGCTGCATGGTGTGGCAACAAAAAATCTCTGAGAGAATCCTCCTCTTTTCAATCAGAAGCCTTGAATAGGAGGCCCATATAAATGGAAGAATGTGAGGGAAAGTCTGGGTTGTTTGGGTTTGTTTTTTTTTTTTTCCTTTTTTCTTTTCCAAGAGTGGCTACCCATCAGAGAACCACATGGTAGAAGAGCAAGCAGCAGCACAGACAGCTAAAATATCTCCCCCAAATCTCAGTCGTATTGCCAGAGGAGCAGCGAAAGGGCCCTTTGTGATCCAAAGAGTGTAGTCAGAACCCGTCATTTTCCCTCTTATTTTCTGTTACTTCTTTGTGCAAAGGATGGCCCCCGTTTAAGGACACTGAACGGCAGCAGAAGTAGCTGACACCCCAAGAGAAACCCAGTCCTTCTGGCCAGAAGAGCAGCAAAACGCTCCCAGGGGCAGAAGAGTGTGGGAGGAATTTCAGAATGGAGACAGCTGAAGAAGGGGGTCCCCTGACTTTGTACATGAACCAGTGGACAACCCCCAGTCTCACCCATGAGCTATGTATGTGTGGGACAGATCCAAAGGCTTTGAGAACTAAACTACGATTTAAGTTCTGCTCAAATCTCACTGCTCAAGTCCCAGACTAACCCCTAAACAGTGGTTCCATGGGATCCAACGCAACAGTGCAAAGGCTTTGAAAACTGAACTGATATTGGAACCATTCCCACAGGATGCAAGATAGAACTGTGTTGATTGCTTGGTAAAAGAAAACATTGAGCAATTTGAAAGGACCCGGAGGTCTCACAACATAATACTCAAAATGTTTAGAATTCAGTTAAAAAAAAATTATCAGTAACATGCAGGAGACCAGGAGAACATGGTCAACCCTTAAAAAAAAAGACAATTATCACACACCAACTCCAAGATGATACAGATGTTGAAATTATCAGATAGATTTACAGAAGCTGTTTTTAACTATGTTCTAAGAAATAAAGGTAAACACTCTCAACATAAATGGAAAGATCAGAGTTCTCAACAGAGACACAAAACCTACAAAAAAGAAACAAGTGAAAATTTTAGAACTGAAATATACAATAACAAGCACAAAATGCATGGCATGGGATCAAAAGCAGCACAGAGATGAAAGAAAATGTCAATAAACTTGATGTAAATACTATCCAATCTAAAGAAGAGAAAAAAGTTGAACAAAACAGTGCTGCTGCTACAGCTGCTGCTGCTAAGTCGCTTCAGTCGTGTCCGACTCTGTGTGACCCCATAGACGGCAGCCCACCAGGCTCCCTGGTCCCTGGCATTCTCCAGGCAAGAACACTGGCGTGGGTTGCCATTGCCTTCTCCAATGCATGAAAGTGAAAAGTGAAAGTGAAGGTGCTCAGTTGTGTCACACTCTTAGCGACCCCATGGACTGCAGCCCACCGGGCTCCTCCGTCCATGGGATTTTCCAGGCAAGAGTACTGGAGTGGGGTGCCATTGCCTTCTCTGGAACAAAAAAGTGAACTGAGCCTAAAAAGCCTGTGGGATAATATGAAAAGTTTTGATATTAGTGTCACTGGAATTTCAGGAGAAGACAAAGAGACTGAGGTAGGAAACATACTTGAAAAAATAACAGCCAAAAACTTCCCAGACTTGGAGAAAGCGACACATTTACAGATCCAGAGTGCTATCTGTCTCGTTATTATACACATATACATATACAAATGCAATGCATTACCGCGAATGCCTCCAAGTGAAGAACAAGAAAAATGAATAAAGATATTAACATAACTGTCTGAAAAGAAAGAAAGAAAATGCAATGGGCTATAATCCTCTTTGGAGAGGTGTCACAAGTATCAAGAACTTGAGTTTTCAAAAATCTTCTCTGAGTCTAGTAGAACAAGGACTCACTACCAATCAATGAATCGGTTAATTTATCAACACTAAACCTGCAGAAATGCTTTGCCACATCATAGACTCTTATTTTCAGGCTTTAGCAGTACATGAACCGTGAACTTCCAGATGCTCAAGCTGGTTTTAGAAAAGGCAGAGGAACCAGAGATCAAATTGCCAACATCCACTGGATCATGGAAAAAGCAAGAGAGTTCCAGAAAAACATCTATTTCTGCTTTATCGACTAGGCCAAAGCCTTTGACTATGTGGATCACAATAAACTGTGGAAAATTCTGAAAAAGATGGGAATACCAGACCACCTAACCTGCCTCTTGAGAAATCTGTATGCAGGTCAGGAAGCAACAGTTAGAACTGGACATGGAACAACAGACTGGTTCCAAATAGGAAAAGGAGTACTTCAAGGCTGCATATTGTCCCCCTGCTTATTTAACTTATATGCAGAGTACATCATGAGAAACGCTGGGCTGGAGGAAGCACAAGCTGGAATCAAGATTGCTGGGAGAAATGTCAATAACCTCAGATATGCAGATGACACCACCCTTATGGCAGAAAGTGAAGAACTAAAAGCCTCTTGATGAAAGTGAAAGTGGAGAGTGAAAAAGTTGGCTTAAAGCTCAACATTCAGAAAACTAAGTTCATGGCATCCAGCCCCATCACTTCATGGCAAATAAATGGGGAAACAGTGAAAACAGTGGCTGACTTCATTTTTCAGTTCAGTTCAGTTGCTCGGTCGTCTCCGACTCTTTGCAACCCCATGAATTGCAGCACGCCAGGCCTCCCTGTCCATCACCAACTCCCGGAGTTCACGCAAACTCACGTCCATGGAGTCTGTGATACCATCCAGCCATCTCATCCTCTGTTGTCCCCTTCTCCTCCTGCCCCCAATCTCTCCCAGCATCAGAGTCTTTTCCAATGAGTCAACTCTTCGCATGAGGTGGCCAAAGTACTGGAGTTTCAGCTTTAGCATCATTCCTTCCAAAGAAATCCCAGGGTTGATCTCCATCAGAATGGACTGGTTGGATCTCCTTGCAGTCCAAGGGACCCTCAAGAGTCTTCTCCAACACCACAGTTCAAAAGCATCAATTCTTCAGTGCTCAGCCTTCTTCACAGTCCAACTCTCACATCCATACATAACCACAGGAAAAACCATAGCCTTGACTAGACAGACCTTAGTCGGTAAAGTAATGTCTCTGCTTTTGAACATAATATCTAGGTTGGTCATAACTTTTCTTCCAAGGAGTAAGCGTCTTTTAATTTCATGGTTGCAGTCACCATCTGCAGTGATTTTGGAGCCCAAAAAAATAAAGCGTGACACTGTTTCCACTGTTTCCCCATCTATTTCCCATGAAGTGATAGGACCGGATGCCATGATCTTCGTTTTCTGAATGTTGAGCTTTAAGCCAACTTTTTCACTCTCCTCTTTTACTTTCATCAAGAGGCTTTTTAGCTCCTCTTCACTTTCTGCCATAAGGGTGGTGTCATCTGCATATCTGAGGTTATTGATATTTCTGCCGGCAATCTTGATTCCAGCTTGTTTCTTCCAGTCCAGCATTTCTCATGATGTACTCTACACAGAAGTTAAATAAGCAGGGTGACAATATACAGCCTTGACATACTCCTTTTCCTATTTGGAACCAGTCTGTTGTTCCATGTCCAGTTCTAACTGTTGCTTCCTGACCTGCATACAGATTTCTCAAGAGGCAGGTTAGGTGGTCTGGTATTCCCATCTCTTTCAGGATTTTCCACAGTTTATTGTGATCCACATAGTCAAAGGCTTTGGCCTAGTCAATAAAGCAGAAATAGATGTTTTTCTGGAACTCTCTTGCTTTTTCGATGATCCAGCAGATGCTGGCAATTTGATCTCTGGTTTCTCTGTCTTTTCTAAAACCAGCTTGAACATCAGGGAGTTCACGGTTCACGTATTGCTGAAGCCTGGCTTGGAGATGTTGAGCATTACTTTACTAGCATGTGAGATGAGTGCAACTGTGTGGTAGTTTGAGCATTCTTTTGCATTTCGTTTCTTTGGAATTGGAATGAAAACTGACCTTTTCCAGTCCTGTGGCCACTGCTGAGTATTCCAAATTTGCTGGCATATTGAGTGTAGCACTTTCACAGCATCATGTTTCAGGATTTGAAAGAGATCAACTGGAATTCCATCACCTCCACTAGCTTTGTTCGTAGTGATGCTTACTAAGGCCCACTTGACTTCACTTTCCACGATGTCTGGCTCTAGATTAGTGATCACATCATCATGATTATCTGGGTTGTGAAGATCTTTTTTGTACAGCTCTTCCGTGTATTCTTGCCACCTCTGACAGAGGGTGGTCCACTGGAGAAGGGAATGGCAAGCCACTTCAGTATTCTTTCCTTGAGAACCCCATGAACAGTAGGAAAAGGCAAAATGATAGGATACCAAAAGAGGAACTCCCCAGGTCATTAGGTGCCCAATATGCTACTGGAGATCAGTGAAGAAATAACTCCAGAAAGAATGAAAGGATGGAGCCAAAGCAAACACAATAACCAGTTGTGGATGTGACTGGTGACAGAAGCAAGATCTGATGCTGTAAAGAGCAATATTGCATAGGAACCTGGAATGTCAGGTCCATGAATCAAGGCAAATTAGAAGTGGTCAAACAAGAGATGGCAAGGGTGAACATCGACAGTCTAGAAATCAGCGAACTAAAATGGACTGGAATGGGTGAATTTAACTCAGATGACCATTATATCTACTACTGCGGGCAAGAATCCCTCAGAAGAAATGGAGTAGCCATCACGGTCAACAGAAGAGTCCAAAATGCAGTACTTGGATGCAATCTCAAAAACGACAGAATGATCTCTGTTCATCTCCAAGGCAAACCATTCAATATCACAGTGATCCAAGTCTATGCCCCAACCAGTAATGCTGAAGAAGCTGAAGACGAGCGGTTTTATGAAGACCTACAAGATCTTTTAGAACTAACACCCAAAAAAGATGTCCTTTTCATTATAGGGGACTGGAATGCAAAAGTAGGAAGTCAAGAAACACCTGGAGTAACAGGCAAATTTGGCCTTGGAATGCAGAATGAAGCAGGGCAAAGACTAATAGAGTTTTGCCAAGAAAATGCACTGGTCATAGCAAACACCCACTTCCAACAACACAAGAGAAGACTCTACACATGGACATTACCAGATGGTCAACACTGAAATCAGATTGATTATATTCTATGCAGCCAAAGATGGAGAAGCTCTATACAGTCAACAAAAACAAGACCAGGAGCTGACTTTGGCTCAGATCATGAGTCCCTTATTGCCAAATTCAGACTTAAACTGAAGAAAGTAGGGAAAACCTCTAGACCATTCAGGTACGACCTCAATCAAATCCCTTATGATTATACAGTGGAAGTGAGAAATAGATTAAAGGGCCTAGATCTGATAGATAGAGTGCCTGATGAACTATGGAATGAGGTTCGTGACATTGTACAGGAGACAGGGATCAAGACCATCCCCATGGAAAAGAAATGCAAAAAAGCAAAATGGCTGTCTGGGGAGGCCTTACAAATAGCTGTGAAAAGAAGAAAGGTGAAAAGCAAAGCAGAAAAGGAAAGATATAAGCATCTGAATGCAGAGTTCCAAAGAATAGCAAGAAGAGATAAGAAAGGCTTCTTCAGCGATCAATGCAAAGAAATAGAGGAAAAGAACAGAATGGGAAAGACTAAAGATCTCTTCAAGAAAATTAGAGATACCAAGGGAACATTTCATGCAAAGATGGGCTCGATAAAGGACAGAAATGGTCTGGACCTAACAGAGGCAGAAGATATTAAGAAGAGGTGGCAAGAATACATGGAAGAACTGTACAAAAAAGATCTTCACAACTTTATTTTTTGGGGCTCCAAAATCACTGCAGATGGTGATTGCAGCCATGAAATTAAAAGACGCTTACTCCTTGGAAGGAAAGTTATGACCAACCTAGACAGCATATTAAAAAGCAGAGACATTACTTGGCCAACAAAGATCCCTCTAGTCAAGGCTATGGTTTCTCCAGTGGTCATGTATGGATGTGAGAGTTGGACTATGGAGAAAGCTGAGCGCTGAAGAATTGATGCTTTTGAACTGTGGTGTTGGAGAAGACTCTTGAGAGTCCCTTGGACTGCAAGGAGATCCAACCAGTCCATCCTAAAGCAGATCAGTCCTGGGTGTTCACTGGAAGGACTGATGTTGAAACTGAAATTCCAATACTTTGGCCACCTGATGCGAAGAGCTGACTCATTGGAAAAGACCCTGATGCTGGGAAAGATTGGGGGCAGGAAGAGAAGGGGACAACAGAGGATGAGATGGTTGGATGGCATCACCGACTTGATGGACATGG
This sequence comes from Ovis canadensis, assembly GCF_042477335.2. Lineage (NCBI taxonomy): Eukaryota > Metazoa > Chordata > Mammalia > Artiodactyla > Bovidae > Ovis > Ovis canadensis. The sequence continues at coordinate 54,511,736 of NC_091264.1, forward strand.
GTTTGGGTGAACTCCAGGAGTTGGTGATGGACAGGGAGGCCTGGCGTGCTGTGGTTCATGGGGTCGCAAAGAGTCGGACACGACTGAGTGACTGAACTGAACTGTACTGAACTGAGACTGTTATTTTTGGTCAGAAAATGGAAGCAGGATGAGTTTCAAAGGGATTTTCAAATTCTTACGTGTATATAACCTAAAAGAATTTTGTAAATCCCTCTTTCACATTTTTAGGTTGACATGTAAAAATTTTCACCAAAATGTGAACTGTAATAAATAACGTAGCTGCCAGTATTCTGTAAATGTTGACATGTAAAACCAAAACTATTTTATCACTTGCTGAAATACATCCATTGAAACTCATGATCATTTACTTTCAAAGAATACATAAAGAGGTTGTTCTTTGACAGTCAAAAATCTTGCATGATTATATTTCTCCGTTAATTTATATTTCCATTCTTCTCACTCTATAAGAGTTTATCCTAGATTTACATATTTTATGCTTTAATGTTTTTTATTCATTACCCTATCATACTTTTCTGTATCAAAAGTATATATATATGTATATATATATATATCAGTTCAGTTCAGTTGCTCAGTCGTGTCTGACTCTTTGCGACCCCATGAACCACAGCACACCAGGCCTCCCTGTCCATCACCAACTCCCGGAGTTCACCCAAAACCATGTCCATCAAGTCGGTGATGCCATCCAACCATCTCACCCTCTGTCGTCCCCTTCTCCTCCTGCCCTCAATCTTTCCCAGCATCAGGGTCTTTTCCAATGAGTCAGCTCTTCGCATCAGGTGGCCAAAGTATTGGAATTTCAGCTTCAACATCAGTCCTTCCAGTGAACACCCAGGACTGATCTGCTTTAGGATGGACTGGTTGGATCTCCTTGCAGTCCAAGGGACTCTCAAGAGTCTTCTCCAACACCACAGTTCAAAAGCATCAATTCTTCAGCGCTCAGCTTTCTCCATAGTCCAACTCTCACATCCATACATGACCACTGGAGAAACCATAGCCTTGACTAGAGGGACCTTTGTTGGCCAAGTAATGTTTCTGCTTTTTAATATGCTGTCTAGGTTGGTCATAACTTTCCTTCCAAGGAGTAAGCGTCTTTTAATTTCATGGCTGCAGTTACTATCTGCAGTGATTTTGGAGCCCAGAAAAATAAAGTCGCCATTGTCTCCACTGTTTCCCCATCTATTTCCCATGAAGTGATGGGACCAGATGCCATGATCTTCGTTTTCTGAATGTTGAGCTTTAAGCCAACTTTTTCACTCTCCCCTTTGACTTTCATCAAGAGGCTTTTAGTTCCTCTTCACTTTCTGCCATAAGGGTGGTGTCATTTCACATATATGTATGTATGTATGTGTGTATGTATGTATGTGTGTATGTATGTATGTATGTATATATGTATGTATGTATGTGTTTAAATTCAACGGTAAAGTGCTCTCCTGGTTGTCGCCACTGTAACTCTTACTAGGATGAACTTACCAAAACAAAACAAATACTACAAATGTTGACAAATATCACTAAATATAGACAGAAGGTATTGTTTTCATTGAAAACCTCTCTCTTTAGAGGTCTTATTTTTCATTTGTCTCATGCACATGGGATCAGTATACTTATTGCTAGAAAGAGTCAAGGTTGAAAATCAACTTCTCAATTTTTGTTTTTATCAATGTAAATCCTGGCAAACTATTCATATAATGAGATGCAAATGGATGAAACTTTGTGATAGAAATGTCACTCAATTTTTTTTGAACTCCTCGAGTTATATACTTAACATCACATGGTGACGAAATATTAAAATTATTTAAATCATCAATGTAAGGAAAAATTTAGGGAGACTGAAATTTAGTTGAGTAGCATAATTACTCATCCTTCTGGGTTATTTCAGTCATTTCTGATCCACGACTCTGCTGTTGTAGTTAAAAGTTAACTTGTAGAAAATTGATAATAAAGCAAGTAATAATTGTGTATTGGCATGGAAATATCGAGAGGATTCCCTAGAGAAGGAAATGGCTACCCACTCCAGTATTCCTGCCTGAGGAATTCCATGGACAGGGGAGCTTGGAGAGCTATAGTCCATGGGTGGCAAAGAGTCAGATATGACTCAGCGACCAACACTTTTTTCACACAAGTAACATTTATCCTGTGGAACTTCTTTGGACTTCCCTCTTCCACAGTGGAAGAAGCTTGCTTATATCTATCAAGCAAATTCATTTTAGCATTTTAAAGTAGTGTTTTTCCATGCTTCTTAGGTGATGAGAAACCAGATATTACAACTAGAATTTAAATAGTATGAGATTTATAATAGGGTATCAGATTAAACCACTTGGTTTAGGGGAATGAATAAGCTGGGGTTATACCACTACTGTATATGTCAATCAACTCTCTTTTTGGTAATTAAAATACATGGCACATTCACACAGAAGACACATGTGTGCCAAGACACATGGGAAAAATTCTCCAAAGCAACAAAACACGGGCACCAACCCTTACGTCCATCAATAAGAGAAAGGATGAAATGGAATATTTGCCAACAATAATACATAGTTACATGCAACAACATGGATAATCCTTGAAAACTTAGTTTTGAGCTTTTTAAAAGTGAGGTTATAATATACATATTCCCTTTTTATAAATTAATAAAAAGCAAAGGGACTTCCTTGGTGGTCCAGTGGATAAGAATCCTCCTTCCAACGTGAGGGACACAGGTTTGGTCTGTGGTCTGACAACTAAGATCCTGCACACCAAGGGGAAACTAAGCCACTTGCCACAACCACTGAGCCCACGCTCCAGAGCCTGTGTGCTGCAACTAGAGAAAGACTGAGTACTGCAATAAAGACCCAGCACAGCCAAAAACAAAAACAAAAAAAAAAACCCTCCAGTGACAGAAAGAAAATAAAAGGTCCCTCCTAAAGAAATGTAAAATAAAAGACATGGTTTTAGAAAAACAAGCAAATGTAGACAAACTTGGTTAGGAACGTATTCATGTCACTAAACTGTTCTACAATAAAATCAGGAAGGGTCAACACAAAATCTAAACACAAAATCTAGTGTAAGGATGGGTACAGTGAATGTCATAGGAGAAGGGCATAAAGAAATATACAACAGTATGGGTAGCAATCTAGTCCTCTTTTTCTAGCCTTCTGTTTAACAACTTTATTGAGATACGGCTCACATATGATTATAGTACTATAATAGGTTTATAATACATATGCATCTTTGAAAGGTTGCAACTTGAAGGTTTGTATGTAGGGGACTTACTGTACCCTTACTGTACCCTTACTTCACCCATCTGAAGTGTACCATCTGATGATGTCACAACCATCACTAATTTTAGAACATTTTGCCAGCTCAAAAAGAAACCCTGCAGCCTTCACTATCACACCCACCCCCACCAGCAACCTCCATACCTAAGAAACCACTATCCTACTCTCAGTCTCCATACATTGCCCCATTCTGAACATTTCCATATGAATAGAACCATACAATGTGTGGTCTTTCGTGATTAAATTCTTTCACTTAGAATAATGGTTTCAAGGTACATGTAATCAGTATTTCATTTTTTTATGGTCAAATAAAATTCCATTGTATGGATATATCACATTTTATTTATCCATTCCTCAGCCTATGGACATCTCAGTTATTTTTAATTTGGCTGTTATTCATCAGTCGATGGACATTTCAGTTATTTTTAATTTGGCTGTCATGAATGGTGCTGGTATAAACATTTATGTACAGGTTTTTGTGCTGATATGTGCTTTCATTTCTCCTGGATATATATACTTAAGAGTGAAATTGTTGTTCCACATGGTAACTCTGTTTAATTTTTGAGGAACTGCCCAATTGTTTTCCAAAGCAACTGTATAAGAAATATTTCTACCAGCAACATATAAGGGTGTCAAGGGTTCTAACTCCTTCCCATGCTCACCAACACTTATCTGACTTTTTGATTCAAGCCATCCTAGTGGGTGTGAAGTGGTATCCCACTGTGGTTTTGATATGCATTTTCTGACAAATAATGATGTTGAGCTATCTTTTCATGTGCTTATGGCCATTTGTATATGTTCTTGGGAGAAATTTCATTCAGATATCTTTACTATTTCTATATTGGCCTCTTATGTCTCCTGCACTGATAGGTGGGTTCTTTACCACTAGCACCACCTAGGAAGCCAGTGACAGGGCTACAGGCAGTTATTTGAATATTATATTTACAGTTTACATAAACTTACCCAATTATTTTTATGCTTCATACATAAAGATGTCTATAAGGAAATATTTGACACAAAACAAAACACTGCAATGCCCAAAACAAGTTAATGCTACTCTTGAAGGTATCAACTTAACTCCTGGGTATGACTTACTACTACTACTGCTAAGTCACTTCAGTCGTGTCCGACTCTGTGTGACCCCATAGACAGCAGCCCACCAGGCTCCCCGGTCCCTGGGATTCTCCAGGCAAGAACACTGGAGTGGGTTGCCATTTCTTTCTCCAATGCATGAAAGCGAAAAGTGAAAGTGAAGTTGCTCAGTCGAGTCTGACCCTCAGCGACCCTATGGACTGCAGCCTACCAGGCTCCTCCATCCATGGGATTTTCCAGGCAAGAGTACTGGAGTGGGGTGCCATTGCCTTTTCCGGGTATGACTGAAGCTCCCGGTTAATTTGGCCCATTGACCCTTTCGAAAGGTGCCTCTCCAAGCACTTCCCTGGAGGTCAGTGGTTACGATTCTGCCTTCCAATGCAGGGAGTAAGGGTTCAATCCCTGGTTAGGGAGCTAAGATCCTACATGCCTTGTGGCCAAAAAACCAAACTATAAAACAGAAGCAATAATGTAACAAATTCAATAAAGACTTTTAAAATGGTCCACAACAAAAAAAAGAAAAAAATCTTAAAAAAAAAAATAGGTTCCCCTCCAAACTCTACACATGGTAGGAGGGAACAGTAAACTACTACCAACATGACAAACCTGCCCCCTTTCTCCAGCTGCTTTTGTGTCTCCCATCCTCTCCCAAGATAAAAATGAATTTTACAGTCTTTACTGCCTGAAGGAAAAAAAAAAAAAGACTATTTCAGTACTATTTCAAGGACAGGGGTGCCTGGCAGATGCTACAGTCCACGGGGTCACAGAGTTGGATAACAAATTTCAATACTGATGAAAATTATATGAACTTCAAATTTCAGTGTCCATGAATAAAGTTAAATACAGCCACATCATTTCTTTAGTCATTTTCTGTGGCTGGTTTTAAGCTACAACAGCACAGATGAGTAGTTACTAAAGAGACCAGAGCCAAGAAAGCCTACAAGTTTACTATCCAGCCCTTTACTCTAAACCTTACCTTATATCAACAAGTTAAAATACTTTTCACTTCTACAACAAGCAGCAAAAACCTATTTCCTACTAGCCAAGACTGCCTTGACATTTACCCTCATGATTTCTCAATTTTTTCCTCTTTAATTTTAATAAATATTTATGATACCTCAGTTGTAATTTATTAAGGACTTTTAGATTTGGAGATCAAAGAATAGTGTTTCCTTAAAAAATAATGTAGTATCTTCAAAAAGTCACAACCACACTCAAACTGTTGGGTTAATCATTTTAACAAACTTTTACTGCCTGTTCATGAAAGGGTTGGCGTCAAATACTGCTTGGTGCAGTAAAATCTTTAAAAAAAAAAAAAACCCACCCTTGCCCTCAGGAGGCTTACAGTCTAACTGGACTTTATAAGAACAATTCCCCCAAAGATCACTCCACAGCCTTAACCTTACATTACACGGGCTTAGATATTTTGCCAAGAATTCTAAGCCATGTTCCTTAAATTTAAAAAGTCTTATTTATATAAGCAGTAAAGAAATAGTACTCTGCAAACAATTCTGGTTAACTTTCGTGGTTTAAGTCCCATAGACTTCTGCATTCCTCTGACTATATAACCAGAGGTTCTTGATCTTTTCTGCTGTGTTCATCTCCGCTTTGGCTGTTTGGACCTAATTCTAGTTCAATATCCACATTCATTCCTTTTAGAGAATGCAATAATTCAAATATTGCTAAACCCTGCAGCCTATTTGTGATGTCTGACACCACTCTGATGCCAATAAAGCCAAGGCTATTTGCATATGTGATTATTAGTCCCCAAAGCGAAGATAATGAAGCTGCTTCCACCAAACCCCTCTACCCAAGGAAAGACTCAGTGGTGGTGAGGTGACCTCTTCCGAGCTGTCCCTAAATGCCTCAGTGGCCAGGACATTTTTTTTTAAGTGACTCAAGTCCTCAGGTCAGGTTCTGCAGAGAAGCCAGGTCCATTTCTTTCCAACACTTCATGGCTAGGATCAAATTCAGTCCAATGACAACCCCCTTCCCCAATACCCCGCACCCCCTGAGGCTCAGAGCAGAGGGGGCGAGCACCCCCAAAGTTAGACCCGCTTGGAGTGCGGCTGCGAGGCCTCAGCCACCGGTCCAGCCCCGAGCCCGCTCCACGCCCGCACCCGCTTTCCAGCCCGGCCTGCGCGGCGCGCACCGGGCAGGCGGCGGGGGCGGGGAGCGCCACTGCGCTGACCCAGATGGGGTGCCCCCCTCACGCCCGCACCCCCGCGTCCGGGCCCTGCACCCAGGCCCCGCGGCCTCCTGCTTTCCCCGCTTGCGGGCCAGCAAGCGCCTTTATTCCCCGCGCGTCTCGGCCTGGGCTCCTCAGCACCCCACCCATGGAGCGCAACTTCCGAGCGCGGCCGCGGGGTGCTCCCCCCTCTCCACCCCGCGCCCCTCCCGGCCCGGCCCGGCCCGGCCCGGCAGCTCTGGATTACCTCCCCTCGGGTTCTGCGGTCCGGTGCTGGGCTATGCCAATCCGCGCTCGGCCACTCGCGCGCCCTCCTCCCCTCCTCCTCCTCACCGCCCCCCCCAGCAGGAGTCGGTGTCGGTCACGCTGCTCCCGGGGAGAGTGGCCGGCGGCTTCCGGGAGCTCCAAATACTGACTCGCTGAGAGGGAGAGAGAGGGAGAGGGGGGAAGGGAGGGGAGCCAAGCTCCGCCGGTGGGGAGTGGAAATAAAGGGGAGCGGAGGGGAGAAGGGGGATGGAGGAGAGGAGGGGCAGATGGGCCGTGGGAGAAAAGAGCGAGGGGAGGAAGGCAGAGGGCGTTAGGCTCAGATAGGAATGAATTCGCTGCATCAGGCAGCCTTGCAAAGAAGTCTGGAAAGATCGGGGAGGCTCCTGGCTGAAGGAGCCGAAGACTGGATCCTCAAAGGCTTGTGCAGAGAAAGGATGGGTCTTTGGGGAGCTACAGACCGGCCAGTGTTCTCCCCAACCCCAGTAGAGGGATAAAGTTCCTGGCTGGAGAGGGAGGTGGAGAAGCAACACTTCAGCTAGACACCAAGTTCAGACGCATTCATATTTTGTAACAACATTTTAACAATGTATTTTAAAATGTACTTTACATACAACATCTTTTTGTAAAAATTGCCTGATTGTTTAAGGATAAAAGTGCTGTGCTTAGTGACCTCCTAAACTGTAGTACGCCAGGCCCGTCTGTTCACGGGGATTCTCCAGGCCAAAATACTGGAGTGGGTTGCCAAGCCCTCCGCCAGGGGAATCTTTCCTACCCAGGGATCGAACCCAGGTCTCCCACATTGCAGGCAGGTTCTTCACCGTCTGAGCCACCAGGGAAGCCCACTTCCTGGTACCCTAAACCCATTTACTTTTATTGTATTTGTGGCCATTCCCCTTGGTATGTTGACTACAATTACAAAACTGGAGATTTTTTACTTTTTTTGTTAACGCTGTTAGAAAACATTGACTTTTCAGTTTTCATTAGTTTATTTCAATCTGAAAAAGTAGACTTGAAGCTCTTCATTGAATGAATGCTAGGAAAACAGTTGCAGATAAGAAAGGGGGCGGGGTTGCATCAATATTTCTTAAAGCAAAATTTGTAAGCAAATACTAGGATGAGTGTCTAAAAAGCCAGTATTTTCTGTTGGTGTTAAAATTGCATGTAATTTGGTTCTGTGAATGACAAGGCTATTCTGACCCCAGAGGTCATAACTTAAGGTTTTTTCCTATCACCCACTGTTCTTTGTCCAACATTGGTGATGAGGGGTGCCTTCTTGCTCCCCTTTGTCTGGAAAGAAGGGAAACAGAATGACATTGTTTATGTCATTGATCACATCGGTAAGTGAATGGATACATTACACATATCCAGGACCAGTGCTATCCCTGCCGTGCACATGCCTTGCATTTGCTAGGTATCCAGTACATTTTTACTGAAGAATGAATAAACAGACGAATCTTTAAAAATATATATACATACATATATGTTCCAGGAATACAAAAATTAATATATCCCTAAGAACCAATTTTTACAGGTTCACAGGAAACTTCCAAGCTTCCAGTTTAACATGACTTTTTTTTTCTCTAGCATTAACTTCAGCAAGCATTAATAGAGCATTTCTTTTGGCTAAGTATATTTTGCACTGGAGTATAAAGTATTATGGAGTATACAGGTGAATGAATGAGGCACAAATCCTCCCCTTGGATTTATAAGCTAGTAAGAAGATAAAGAGAGTATAAAAATAACCACAGTGTAAGGAAGACTTTAAAACATGGTCCAAGAGAAGTACGAACAAAGTTTGTGGATATGCAGGGGAGGGAGGTTTTCTCTAGTTCCGGGAACCAGAGAATGCATTCTGGTGGAAGTAAGAGTTGATCTTTCAAGCAGAAACAGGACAGTAAGAAAGGGCAGTGGGGGGAAAGGCACTCAAGATGAAAGGACAATGGGTCTCAGTATGTCAGCAAAAGTGGAGAGGTGATGAAGGATGGGACATGTATGAAGGAGAATCAGTGAACTTACATGAATGCATAGTTGGGGGACCCAGACCTGGGAAAAAAAAAAGTTTAGGCCCCAGCAGATGGAGACCTTCAATCTTAGCCTAAGTTCTCTGAACCCTAAGGGGCAGGCACTGGAGTATTATTGACAGTTTTGGACGAGAATCATGACACAGTTGATTTGGTGGTGCCATCCAGGACTGGAAAGAGATAGGAAACAGAGAAGTTTTCTAAGAAATAATTCACTAGTTTGAGTGGGAAAGTAATGAGTCTTAACCTGGTGCCTGAATTCTTCCCTTCACGAATTGCACCTGGCATAGCATCTGTCTGCTATGTGATGGATGCCTGCATGGCCCCCACCCCCACCGCCCCCCGCCAGTGAACTCTTCTTCCTCACAGCTCTCTAACACTTACTGTCCATATTTTCTAACTAGATTCAAAAGTTCCAAGAAACCAAGGATCATGTCTGTTTAAAGGTTCAAGGCTATTTTCTCAAGCCTGACACTTAAAAAATCATTGAGTACACACTTATTGATACATTTTTATTTTACAGAATTAGTTCTGAAGGTGGTAGAGTTGGAAAGAACAGGGCAGACACTGGGTTCTTCTAAATATTTTTGGACCTTGAGATTCCAACCCAAACCCTTGCCTTTCTCCTTAGCAGATATCATATCATCTGCTTTACAAGGAGGCTGGTGCCATGCTAACCTCTCCACCCTTTCATTACATTACATTTGAATTAAGTTCCCCTTCATTGCCTAAGCTAACAATATTCTTGTTTTATTCCGCATCTACATTGCAACCGAGACTCCTCCTTCCCACTGATTTTGTCTCTCTGGATAACATTCTGGTTGCTACCGGCCAGGCTATACCAGAAAGCTGATAACATGACAGACACATGGGGAAGAGGGGGACCCATCACTGGAATGGTTCTGCTGTTCTACATTCCTTTATATAGTATAAAACGTTTAAACTGACAATTTTATAAGAAGGGGCTTTGCTAGGATCTCCTACCCTCACGGCTGCTGACATACTGAGACCAGATTATAGTCCCTTTGATATTTTACCTGAATCCCCTTTTCCGTTTTCCAGTAAGAGATCATACCAGTAAGCAGAAAACAGCTAATGAACATGGAATGTTCATACCCTAACTCAAAGGGCTAATGAACACAGAGTTCTATTTTTATGTTTAGTTTTTAATGCAGATTTTTAATGAGTGAATGGCCGAGGTTGCCTTTTTTTAAAAAATATTTCTTTGGCTGCACCCACCATGTCTTAGTGGCAGCAGTTGAGATCTTTCAGTTGCAGCATGCAATCTCTTAGTTTTGGCTCATGGGATCTAGTTCCCCTGAGCAGGGATCAAACCCTGAACCCCCGCATTGGGAGCACGGAATCTTAGCCACTGGACCACCAGGGAAGTCTTCACAGGTTTTTTGGAGCTTTTCCCAGCCCATGAGGAAGAAAGAATAATAACGACAGGTCTCCACAAACACTCCTCAAGAGTTTTGAAGAAAAAACATTACAAATGTCCAATGAGACACTGCCTTTCATTTTATTTTATATTTTTTTGCCTTTCATTTTAGTTACTCCCAAGTGGAAAGTTATCAATGGTAATTTACCAGCAGCTGATCCACACATTGTGGGTACTGAGAATAACCACACTTTAGGCAAACAGAGCCTGATAATCATAGAGGAAAGTTACACTTACCATGTGAATAAGTTCTTTACATTGTTTCTTCTCAAATAGGGAACCCGGAGAGCTCAGCTCTTGCATCCTGACCCTCTCCTCTCCATTGGAAGTGTGTGTTCCAGAAGTCAAAGACTCTAAAAACAAATTTAAAATAGTCCAAACTTTTGCCATGTGAAGGTCCTTAGTAAAGAATTCTATCTAATTTACTTCCATTTGTCCTGACCCAGCATCTATAAGACTCCTTAATGGCTACGTTTTGGGGTCTGATTGTCCCCGGTGTGGAGGAGTTAAACTGAGTTTTCACTGGATGGAGCAGTTACAATGTATGCCAGGGCTGGCCACACCATATAACCTTTGCATCTTCACCTCCATCGCCCACCTTCCCCTCCACCACCACACACAGCCCCAGCCTCCTTTGGCTACACCTTGTTCTTGGTTACATAGTTCTAGCACAGGGAAATAAATTGGAGGTAGCAGCATACCTCTTTTTCCCAAGGTGAGGATTCTTAGTCATTACTTTGATGATTCTGTCCACCCACCAATGAGGGTGGGGATGGGGGTAGGGGATGGGAAAGACGAGCATGAAAGGTGAGTGGATGAACTATAAATGGAAGAAAATGAAGAGGAGCAATGCCAGTTTCCACAGCACTACAGGCAATAAAAATAGCACTTTTTATTCGTTCAGTGAAGAGAGATTCTTAACCCGAGATCCCTAGACAGGCTTCAGGAGTCTGTGAGCTCCATAAGGCGTGTGCAAGGTTTTAGGTTTTATGCATTTATCTGGGAAGATACACTACAGCTTTCATCATGTTTTTCAGAGTCATCTATGTCTAAAAATTGATCAAGGTATCAGTGATTTTACAGAAGTGCAGAGAAGAGGTTCCTTCCTGCTTTTTCTTTCCAAGTCCCTCCACAAAGCCAGCATCTCAGGCTTAGGTGAACAGAGTCTCTGGCTCTCCAGGACAAAGGTGTGATCAGCCTTGCTGATCAGAATCATCCCGGCCAACCAGGTTTGGTATGTTCAATCTTTGGGGAATATCTTCTTTATTTAAAGGGCATCTTGTGATGGCCATACCTTAACTCAAAGGGCTAACTCACTAATCGCAGGCATCAAAGAGAGCATGGGGAAAGATTCAGCGGCATTTGAGACGATGAAAAGGGCTGGTGGACACCACTCAGACCACCGGGCACGTCTCTGTTAACCCACTTTGCTGATAAGACTGTTCCTGCATGAAAATTTTATGTAGTTAGAAACAGATAAGACTGCTGGGCTTAAACCTAAGGATTCTTTTTATATTCTGCTGATTTGTTGGAGTTATACCTAAATACTCCAGTCCACATTCATCTCTTCTGTCATTAAATACCTTTGAAATTGAATACATTTACAGCTTATTCATTACAATATATAGAAATCACTCTCTTAAATTTTTTTCCAGGTCTCATCTATCTATATTTAAGTGCCTAAAAGCAGAACCATACCCAGTTCCAATTTACTGTTAATCATTATGTAATGCTAAAGAAAGGGCTGCCCATAGCCTCCTCCTCTTGACAGATGTTAACAAAGAGCCTCCATTCATCTGTTGGCCAGGGGCCCTTGTGCAGGGCACACCTGCATAGCTGTACACAGTGGTCCTAACCAATGAGAACATGACATGCAATCCATGGTCAGTAAGCAGTTTTCATGGCTTTGCTTACTGAAACAAATCCAGATTTAGTCAGAGCTCAGAGAAATAGACCAGTCCATTTGAGATAGTACAGAAAATATAACTGTTGTTCATGACATTTAACATATTTTTTAAAATTCTAACTATTGAGAAGAAATAAGATAATGAACTTGAAAATATGATGAATGTGAGAAGTAACAGATTTAATTATAATTTTTTATAATTACTGAAGAAGGAATGACAACCCATTCCAGTATCCTTGCCTGGAGAATCCCATGGACAGAAGAGCCTGGTGGGCTACAGTCCATGGGGTCAAAAACAGTTGGACACGACTGAGCGAATAACAATCAGTAATTATAAAAATAAATCACGGTAATAAAACATAATTAGTAAAACAAGATTCAAAAGTTTAGAGGCAGCCTAAGGGAGAGATTATCCAAGAGAATTTAAGAGACCTAGTGGTCTCAATATGAATCCAGAAAGAGGATAGAGAAAGTGCCAACACAGTATTTAATTCTGAGTATAAAGAAGGCTTGAGAAATTGAATTGCCTGAGACCAATGGTTATGCAAGGTTTTAGTAGTAAGAAGGTAAGTTTATCTTTCATTTTAATGGAATATCTTAAAACTAAAGAAAACAGGAAATTCCCTGGCAGTCCAGTTGTTAAGACTTGGTGCTTTCAGTGCCATGGGCCCAGGTTCAATCCCTGGTAGGGAAATTAAAATCCCACAAGCTGCATGGTGCAGCCAAAAACAAACAAAACACCCAACCAAACAAACAAAAAATAATGAAAATATACAGCAAAAATAATCATATCACCCTAACACAACACACTAGTATTTGCATGTTCTTCCACTTTTCATATTTTTTACATGATATACTTTGTTGCCGTAAGTTTAAAGGTAAAGTCAAAATGTATAGCTAAAATAGAGAATTATATTTTACTTTAAAAAATAAGATTATGTTTATTAAGTAGAACACACTTGCCTAATTTGATCACAGCAGAAGTAATGCTTACATAGAACTGCTGTAAGAGGAGTAGCTAATGATGGAGAAGAAAGACTGAAGAATGTGAAGTGTATCGAGAATGTGGCCAGAACTAACAACCCTCTTTTAAATGATGGAAATGCCAAAATATCTATCCACAACAACAACATTCAGTTAGGGAACAATCTAAAAAATATGCATTGTCTGGAAGAAACTTTCATTGTTCAAGATAATTCTAAGCAGTAAATATAATAATCAGTGGTCCATTATGAATTTAACATTGTGCAGATGTATTATATACGCAGCATGTATTAAATACAGAGTATGTTTAACACATGTAAAATAAAGAGTGGGTTGATCTGCAAATTCATGGACTCTAAGACAGCAAGTGGAAAATTCCAAAACAATAGCTCCCTCACATCAGGTATATTCCTAGTCAGGGTGCCTGAAAACATTTTACAATGGACGACTCTAGATATCCAAGTTTCTGCCTGTTTTAGTTCAACAGTCATCAACAAAACAGGAAAGATTAACTTTTAATAATTTTCCTGGCTAGCTCTCATACTTGGAAAATAGTATTCTATTGAGTTCTGTGGATTCATCAGGTTTTTTGGAAATAATACAATCTGGATTAAGTATTTTGTAATGATCCAAGGGGAAAAAAAAGGCTAATTTAAACCTGATCCTTCTTTATGACACCTCAAGAGTTTTGTTAGTGTGTTCATGCTGTTTCTAGTCAAACACAAGGGATAGACTCGAGTTATTTAGGTGTCTGACCTACGTGAAAGGAAGACCTATGAGCCTCTTACCAGTTCTGGTCAGAGCAGTGAGCCTTTGTCTCCTCCTTCTCTCCGCCTCACTTCCCACCCTAGATCATCTCCATCATCTTGTGACCAAAGGAGAAAATAACTCCCCAGCTGTCAGTGGCTTTCTCAGCTGCCAACACAAGAACCTGAGCATACAGAGGAATTAAGGACAGACAGTCAACATGCACATTTCTGCTTATACCACGTGGGCTTCTGCTGGTGGTCATGGTGGGTACCTCTGCCTACATCCACCAGTGCTCCCTGAAGCATGTCTGAAGCTACAGTAAATACTCAGCTTTTTGTTGTTGTTATTCTTTCTGCTTTTGCTTAACTGTCCTTTTGAATATCCCCATGGACCACTGGCAGCTAGATTTTATATGAAACAGAGAGAACATATTGTTCACTTTATGCCATTTCAGAAATTCTCTGGGTCCTGTTGGACCTGTTAATAGTTAGTGGACCAGTGGTGGGTGGAAGGGAGGAGGCTCTGACTGAGGAGCTGGGATCTGGCTCAGTGTTGGCCCTTGGACCAGGCTTCTAGGACAGACCACGCTTCTACTTTTCAAGGATCAATAGGGGTGCAGACTGGAGAAATGGGAGGTACGTGACAGTGAGGAAAAAGGTGAAAATACTTTAGATCCATCTGGCAGTGCATGCATGGAGGGAGGCCTGGAAGGGGCAGCAGAAAAGGCTTGGGACTCTCTACAGGGCAGACAGGATGGATGGAGCCAGAGCCAGGACCAGCGTGTGGTGCCAGCATTGGCTGGCATGGCTGTGGGTGTCTTGGGTGAGGCTGAACCAAGGCCTGGGATAAAAACCTCCAAGTTCACCTGTGACCATGTGGCAGGTCTCCCTATGCAGTCCTAAATCTAACTGGAAGGAGTTTAGAAGAGCTCCATTTTCTATTCCCTGTTTCAAGGATAAAGAAAGCATGAATGGGTGAAATTGTGCATTTCTGAAGCTTTAATAAGTATCTATACTTTTGTGATTTTCTCCCAGTGTTGATGAAATAATAGTGGATGAAATAAAATCAATGTAACCTCTGCAAACACCTGTGGGAAAGTTTGATGGATGAGAAAAAGGATTCTTTCTTTGGCTGTGTCAGGTCATAGTTGTGGCACTTGGGGGTCTTCAATCTTTGTTGCATCATGAAGGATCTTTTTTTTTTAGGGGTGGCATTTGGGATCTTTAGTTGTGGCACATGGGATCTAGTTCTCTGACCAGGGATGGAACCTGGGCCCCCTGCATTGGGAGTGCTGAGTCTTAGCCACCAGGAAAGACCCAGGGAAGGGGGAGGATTCTATAGCCCAGAATGGAGTATAGTATATAATTCCAGTTTCTAACATGATGAGGAAGGAGAAGATGTGGGGTTTAATTCTAAGTTGACTGCGGGGAGAAAAAAGTGATTAACTTCTTACCTCTCAAGATGCAGCAATGAAAATTCATTCCTCACTCAAATGAAACTTGATCTTCACACAAGTCTTGAATGACTTACTACAACCTCATAAAAAGTGTCAAAGAGATCTGTAAAACAAGACCAGTCTGCCCACATTCTTTAAAAAAGTAACTATAGAAAAGTCTGTGTGGTACCATTCAAACAGGTTTGATAAGCCTTCTACAATTGTTAAGTATGCACTTGGACTTTTCTTATGTATTTTCTTGTATTTAGATGCTTCCCAGTGGTGCTCGTGGTAAAGAACCCACCTGCCAATCCAGGAGACGTGAGCTCGATCCCTGGGTCAGGACGATTCCCTGGAGAAGGAAATGGCAACCCACTCCAGTATTCTTGCCTGGAGGATCCCCTGGACAGAGGAGCCTGGTGGGCTACAATCCATAGTGTTGCAGAGTCGGACATGACTGAAGCACTCAGCTACACAAACTCTTTTAGTGTCATGAACACTCATATTTTAAAATCAAATTAACTGTATTTTTCTTTATTTCAACTTCTATACCTCAAAAAAGATTCTAGTGCCTGATTTTTCCTGAATTTGGGAATACTGCTTAAATACTGATGTGGTCATTAAAAAAGATTGCAAGAAAAGTAACTATAATCCTAACCCTCTTGTAATCTAAAAACAACTGATGTCAGGAAGTAGCTGTGTGGCTGAAATGTTTAGTCATTGCCTCCTTGATCATGTCTAGCAAGAACCTGAATAAAACTTACAAAGAACAGCAACGACATAAGCTTTTCAAGTATTTCAGTCTGATTTCAAATGTCCATTGAGAGATTTTTGCCCTCCCACCCACCCAAATGGCAACCTACTTCAGTATCCTTGCCTGGAGAATCCCACGGACAGAAAAGCCTGGTGAGCCCCAGTCCATGGAGTCTCAAAGAGTCGGACATGACTGAGCAACCAACACACCCACCCCAAAACACGGAACTGGTTGCAAATTGGAGCAAATGCTGACACAGATTTGCATTTTCCAGGGTTCTTCAAAGCACAAGTAAGAGCTCCATGGCCTCCCACTGAGTGGCCAAAAATAGCCAATTTTCCATGGTCCACTGGAAAGTTGGCATTTATCAGTGAGGGAAGCTTATTCATTATGTAAGAGTACATTCTGTAGATAGTTTTTCAACTATCCACATAAAATCCAGCCTATGTGCCAAGGTCCCAGAGCTCATCTTTCCCTGCTGTCCAGAGCAACGATGACCAGGTTGTGTTTCGAGCCTGCTTGAGGATGGCTGATTCACTTTAGCATTTGCTCTGTGTATTTTAAGATAGGCAGCCAGTATAATTCAATAACTCTTCCTGGTCCTGACTTTGGAAGTGTGCAGACAGCAGATTTCATTTTGTCCATTAGTTCAAACCTGTCATGTTCAAACACATTCAGCCACCCTCTAGAGAGCAGTGCTGTCCAAAAGAACTTTCTGTAATGATGGAGGTGTTCATCTCAGTGTGATTTGAAAAGCTCGGTTGTGCTTCCCTACCCCATCCCATGCACTTCACCTCCCAGAGCAGAAATGTCCACCACTGCTGCCAGGAATCATCTTTATCAGTCCCCCTTTGGTGAGGGCTGAAAAGTTAAAATAGCAACCAGACAGGGAAAGAATGAAGATGAAACAGATTTCTGGTAACAAGGGTTCTAGAGTTGTTCTGCCCAATATGGTAGCTTCTAGTCACAGGTGGCTATTATAATTTTTATTGACTTAAGTGAAAAATTCAGCTCCTCATTGGACACACTATTGGCTCAATAGCCAACATGAGCTAGTGGCTACTGTTTTGGACAATGTAGCGTAGGATATAGAAGAAAAATATCTTTCTATTTTCCACGTGAAGTGCCAGTACAGGATGAATAAAGCACAGAGATGATTTTATGTAAAGAGAAATTTTTAAAAATTAACTTGTTTAAAAATTTTCAAATAATCTGTCTGGGTTGGGAGACCTGAATTTATTTAGAGCAGTGAGATTTTTTTCTTTAAGTCTTCTTGCTTGTGCTTCAATCTAGAAGGATGTTCACAAACCACCCGGAGGATATTGAAGAGCCATTCGAGAAATAGTTGTGCCACGCTGGAGAACCACTGCCTCAGAGGATGCTTTAACAAATGCTCGGGGCAGAGGGGGTTGGGAGGGATTGCCTCCTCTGCCTCTGTCTTCTACATCTACCAGGTCTCAAGGCAAAGAGAGCTCATTTCTGCTACCTGTCTTGGGGGAGGAAAGCAGAGTCTAAGTGGAGTGGATTGTTAAATGGAGTGGGTTGTTCCTGGGTTATTTGCCTTGGTTGTTCCTTGGTTATTTGCCTTGGTTCACAACAGTTTTTGAGTCAATCTTTGACCTGCACACATTAATGTTTATTGAGTGCCTACTGTAGCCCAGCTACCATGCTTTACACACAGCAATTTCCCTTTTAAAATATTTATTTTTATTTATTTATTTGGCTATGCTGGGTCTTACTGTGACACATGGGATCTTAGATCATTGTAGTGGGACACAAGATCTTTAGTTGTGGCAGGCAGGATGTTTTTTCTTTTTCTTTCTTTAGTTGCAACATACAAACTCCCAATTACATATGGGATCCAGTTCCCCAACCAGGGATAGAACCTGGGCCTCCTGCATTGGGAGCTCAGAGTCCCAGCCACTGGACCCCTAGGAAGTCCCCACATTGATTTTCTTAACCCTCAAACCAGCCCTCTAAGACAGACACCATTATTAGTCATTTTCCAGAATGGGGATTGAAATAAGTGATTAAGTTAACGGTAGGATCTGGCTTGACTCTCAGATACCACCCTATACTTCCCCCAGGTGACCAGTAGAACTACTGGAAGGATCAGAAAGGGACTCAGCAGGACTGAGGATTTTTAATGCGAAGGATAACTCTGCTGTTAAGTAAACAGTATTATAGAAAGTGTTATCACTTATAGTATTAGGAAATATAAAACTAAAACAAAATTGCTTTAGCTATAAATGTAAGTAGCATTCTTGGGTCTATTTATTCTTATGAATATACTGTTTCCTGGGGAGCTCAGGGAACAGAGTTGACAACAATTCCTATTTCTAGATTTTTTAAAAGAGTAAGTTAAAGAAAAAAAAAAAACTAAACAGGACTCTCAATTCTTGAAAAGATTGCTGTGGATGCAAGAAGTACCATGGTTCACTATGAGGGTTAACTAACCAAACCTTCCCAGTCCTTCTTGAGTCTTCTATGACCCTTGAGCTGTAGATTCCATAAGAATAGTTTTAAGCTGTTTATAAAATTCTGTCACTACAAATTGCTGGTTCCTGTTTGCTCCTGATAATCAGAATACTATAGGAACACTTCAAATGTTTCCACTTATTTCAAAGGTGTGTGTGTGTGTGTGTGTGTGTGTGTGTATGCTAGTCACTCAGTCGTGTCCAACTCTTTGCAACCCCATGGACTACAGCCCACCAGGCTCCTCTGTCCATAGAATTCTCCAGGCAAGAATACTGGAGTTGGTTGCCATTTTCTTCTCCAGGGGATCTTCCCAACCCAGGGATCAAACCTGGGTTTCTTACATTGCAGGAAGATTCTTCACTGTCTGAGGCACCAGGGAAGCCCATTATTTCAAAGGTATACTGATTGCAGATTTAAAGGAAGTCTAAAACTGAAATCAAGTTCAATGAGAAACATATGTTTTCTTTCCAGTATTTTGGGGTGAGAGCATATGTGTGTGTGGTTACCTAATACATAAGACCTTAGTAATAACTACTGAAAGATTTGTAATACTCATTTATTAAAAGATTTCCTGGAAGCTAGAGATTCTATTTTCTCAAATATTCAATACTCTCAGCATTAATTTATGCACCAGGAGAATCTGAACAGATTATGCAAGACCTATATAATTGAAAGACCTCCTTGAGGGGCATTTCTTGAATTTGACCCCCATCACAAGTATACTTTCTACATAAATATTAGACTATATATAATATCAGTCAGCTTAGACATTGTAAAATAAAAAAGAAAAAAGAAAGATAGCACTGATATTAAAAGTATATATTAAAAAGTAACAAAAACAAGGAAAGGGGGGAAAAAAGAAAACCTACTCCACTCATAGAATGGCTGTGTCTCTTTGACGAGTTTTCTTGACTTAAAGCTCCAAGGAAGTTGATGAATGAAACATTTATAAGGGAAACAAAAGATCTTATTAAATTATGAGAAAAAATTTACTTGCAAGATAGGGATGATGAGCAGAGCTGGGGGAAATAGCCATATTTCCATATTCTGTTCTTTGGAAATGGAACCTGGAGGTTCTCTTTCAAAATGAAGTAATTTTAAATGTTAATTAAACTGGAATATATAGCAATTTGTTAAATCATTAAAAATAATTTTCACAAAAGAGAAACTGTGAATTTTATACAGTACATCTAAAATCAATAAATACCAAGACACTTAACTCATTAATTAATTAATAAAGGAACCAATAAGATGTTACAGCTGGTTTCAAGGAGAATTTCAAAGGTGGAGGTACAGGAAAATCATGGAATAAATATGCAAATAGATGCAAAAATTGGCTATGTCTGCAGGGTAAGAGAGAGAAAGCAATTGTCTCCTGATGCTCCAAAATTTATTTGTGGGACTATTGACAAAAAATATTTGCATTGCATTCATTATCTACAAATTACAGAGCTGTAAAATAGCTCAAAGGCAAAGAAGGACACAAGCCCTCTAGAACGAGATAGTCCAAAAGAATGTGCTCTAAACTGAACATAGTTTTCCGTGAAAACCACTAGTAACATGAGTTTGAGCAAGCTCCAGGAGCTGGTGAGGAACAGGGAAGCCTGGTGTACTGCAGTCCATGGGATTGCAGAGTCGGACACAACTGAGCAACTGGACTGAACTGAACTGAACCTTTCAGTACATTTCAAAGGCCATCAGAATTTTTTCCTACACAGGTGATATGAGATCAGGCAGAATTATTCCCATGACTATCTAAAGTTCTTCACATTTCTGGTGTATATGAAGCCTTATCAGATTTGATTTCATTCCAAATACACAGAGCAATGAATTACATCTATGTTTTGGAGGGTAAAGATTCATTGTTTACTTGGGAAAGTGTCACCAGCAAAGCCCATCCACAATTCCTGGTAAATAAAAACAGAATCTGGGTAATAAAATAAGATCTTTTTTCCCCTTCTCTTTCCTTTGTGCTTACTCATTCTGCTTACTCACAGGGTGCTGTGTGCAGAGGCCTTGCACCCATCACTTCAGGCCAGAGTTCCTAGTGTGAAATGGCTATATCTGGCAGCACAGCTCTGTCGGCAGTGTGCAGATACCACATCTTGATTCAAAA
Organism: Ovis canadensis; assembly: GCF_042477335.2. Classification (NCBI taxonomy): domain Eukaryota; kingdom Metazoa; phylum Chordata; class Mammalia; order Artiodactyla; family Bovidae; genus Ovis; species Ovis canadensis. Next base: position 54,532,443 of record NC_091264.1, read on the forward strand.
TGGCAGAATGTATAAATTCTATACTTGGGAAATGTTATCTTTTTGCTTAGAACACCAAATTAATTCACGTCTCCCACAGGAGCTATTAATTTTCTGAATTTTTCTCTTTTGACTGCTAAGAGTTGCATATACTTTGCAGTCACTCCCTCTCTTCATTTATTCTCCGTAATTTTTTTTCATCTTGAAGTTCAAATTGCATTTCTACCACCATTAACAACAGTAAAGAAATTGTTCAGATGTAGCTCTTCTGTTCCAATCAAATCTGTTTCTCTTAAGGTGATTCATATTCTCAGACTTTCAAAGATGTCTGAAAGTTGTCAATGACATAATGACAAACATTTATGTCATTACTAATATACAGGCAAAGCTTCAGCTGTACCAAAGGCCAGATGTAAAATTAGAGCAATGAACTAATTAGCATTGTATGTACTAAAAGAAATTGGAAGTTATTTTTTGTATTTACCACTTGAGCATGGGAGAGTGGAGCCTGTCAAGTTTAAAACCCAAAGCGTTGACAAGGTTCCCCTGAAGACTTATGAGTTTCAAATAGTATTAATACTGGCAGCATGCAATGTCATCTTGAAGAAATATAAAAACTGGCACCAGAAAACCAATGGCACTACATCTGGGAAAAAGAATTGAGTGCATTTTGGCTTTTGAGTTTTTCATCACAACAAAATTACTTCTCTTCTGACTGAGAAGCTATAATTATAGTTCTGGGGGAAAATTTTTTTTTTCTTGAAACAAATTCTTCTTTTAGAGAACTTAGATTGTTTACCCTTAACTTAAAATTATGCACCCTAATGAAACTTTATACAAAATTACATTAGTGTCTGTACTATTTTTCTGCAAGATTTAAAAGCTGATGATCTTTATTGGGCTGTCATTTCTACTTCGGTGTGCCTGACTGAAGAGACTTTCTGCTTGTAGGGAAACTTAGCACTTGGGAGGGTTTGGTCTGCCTGCCTTTCAAAATGCTTTGCAGAGGTTGTTGGGAGTAAGCACGGTAGAGTGGAATGAAAGTGGCTCTAGATACATTTTGTCATCTATTTTTTCTCTTCTCAGTTTTTTCCCACATGCTAATGCTGGCTACTAAAAGCATGCTTCATTCCTTATGCCTAGCAACCGATCTACTTCAGGAACAGACAATTATGTTGCAGCAATGAAGAGGAATCAAATCCCATCAAAGGTTAAGAAAAATTATCAGCCAGAACAGCCTGGGTTTGAATGCCAGCTCTAGCTTTTAAGCTGTGCGACCAGGGACAACACTTCATTGCTCTATTCTCAGTTTCCTCATCTGCAGAGCAGACATGATAGTAGCAGTACCTGCCACAAAGGGTTATTTTAGAGATTAAATGAGCTCACATTTGTAAACTGCTTGGAATATAGCTTGACTTGGTATATGTTATATATTTTGAAGTAACTAAATTAAAATAATTGCCCTCAATTGTGAATGCTAGAAACAAGGCAATTCCATCAATAGGAGGCTGGTATTAATCAGATATAGTACATTCCTGCAGGATTATACAATGTAAGTATTAAAAAGAATGTGGCAAGTTCCCCTATCTTACATGGGAAGAGCTTCAAGAAAAAAGATACACGTATGCTTTTATATATACTGTGAAAGTGAAAGTTGTTCTGTTTTGTCTGACACTCTTTGCAACTGTATAGTCCATGGAATTCTCCAGGCCAGAATACTGGAGTGGGTAGCCTTTCTCTTCTCCAGGGGATCTTCCCAACCCAGGTCTCCCGTATTACAGGTGGATTCTTTACCAGCTGAGCCACAAGGGAAGCCCAAGAATGCTGGAGTGGGTAGCCTATCCCTTCTCCAGGGGCTCTTCCTGACCCAGGAATCGAACCCAAGTCTCCTGCATTGTAGGTGGATTCTTTACCAACTGAGCTATCAGGGAAGCCTGATATATACTGTACCATGGCCCCAAGCCATGGCTTAGAAGATGAGGATTGAGGATGTTTAGTGCTCTCAGTTCCCAAAGAGAACACTAATACTATATTTAATTCAGAAGATACCAGCAAAGCAATTTAGAATATCTTATATTTGTCTTTATTCTTCTCGGTAACAAATTTAAGTTCATGTCCTTAATCTTTCACCATTATCCTTCCCTCTTCCCCCACCCTGCCACTAATAAAACCATAATGAACCAGAGTTTTATTGAAAAAGTAATAACTGAAACTGGATTTTTTTAGCAGAACAAAAGGGTATATTATTATAATAATCAAAAGAAGAAGCCTCCCAAATCCCCAAGTCTCTGTGCCACTCAGAAACAACTGCTGATTGTAATTATTTCTGTGTTCTTCCACACCTCATTGTGTGTGTGTGTGTGTGTGTGTGAGAATTATATGTTCACTTTGGGAATTGGTTCACATCTCTAGGCCTCAACTTCCTACTCTGCAAAATGAGGATAATACTTGTATGCATGGGAATTTAAAAAAATCTTGTATTGTTATACAGCCCCAAAGCCTAGAATAGCACCTGGAATATAATACATGATCAATAAATATTTGCTAATTAACCAAATGAATTAAATGAGGTAATATAAATTACTTGAAGGCAAGAGGTGACCAGTATATCTTAGTTCTCTTCTTCTGGCTCCTGGAAGGCATTTGACAAGGTTCTTCCTTATATATATATCCCTCATGAAGAGTGGATTATGGGCTAGAGGCAAAGATGAGTAACTGCTTCCATGACTGTAATCAAAGGTGGATTAATGGATCATTCTCAGTCTGGTGATAGGTTTCAAGATTTACAATGGGATTCTGTCCTCTGCATCCATTAAACATTTTTGTCATCTACTTGGGGAAGAGTTTAAACAGTGTGGTTCATCACATATTTATATGACCCTAAGTACTCTTGCCTGGAGAATCCCATGGATGGAGAAGCCTGGTGGGCTGCCGTCTATGGGGTCACACAGAGTCGGACACAACTGAAGCAACTTAGCAGCAGCAGCAGCAGCAAGCTGAAAGAGAAGGAAATGGCAACCCACTCCAGTACTCTTACCTTGGAAAATCCCATAGACAGAGAAGCCTGGTAGACTACAGTTCATGGGATCACAAAGAGTCGGACACGACTGAGCTACTTCACTTAAGCTGAAAGAAAGGATACCCTGGAGAGAAGAATCAAGAGACTCTGACTGGTTAACCCAAGAGACGGAATTAAATGAGATGAGATTTAGCAGGGTAAATTTAAGGCCTTACATTTGGGTCCCCAAAATCTAAAACCGGATGGAGGAGACTTTGTTTAATAGCTTGTATGTGGACAAGCCACAGAAGTTCTTGTCTTCAATAACTCAAAATGTATCAAGTTCAAATATTATGTGTATTAACAAGGTCATGCAATTTTGAGTTGCCTTACTAAAAGCGAGGCATCAATTCAAGTTAAGGCACAGTCCCAACTTATTCTGTGACCCCTGGAAGGCTATGATCTACTCTTAAGAGTAGCACTTGCAAAACAATATACGAAAACTAGTTCAAATTTAGAGACAAGTAATCAAAATCACGAAGGACTATGCAGCACTATGTATGCAAGGTTTGATTAAAGAAAAGGAGAATTTAGCCTCGAAGAAAAACTTAGATGAAGATAAAATGTTGCTAGGTTGTTATATGGGAAAGAAATTAGATTTGATCTATAAGACACCAAGAGGTAAACTATCTTTAATGGGGAGAATTAAAAGAGAGATTTTTGTCTCAGTCTAAGGAAGAATTTTTAAGTGTTAAAAACTGTCCAAAGATGGGATAAACAGTAATGGTTTTCTTCATGGTAAAAAGAATATGTGTCCTTTTAAGAAAATCGGAGAACGAAAAATGTTGAAACATAAACACCGTCATTATTTGGAAATCTCACCATCTGTTTAAACTCAAGCATGCTAATGCACTGTTGAAAAAAGTTCTGCGTTTAATAGTTCACTGAATTTGGCAGATGTTTATGCAGTGGTTGGTCCAGAGCTTAGCAGTGAAGTTACAGACAGGATGGCACTTAGATTAAATAATATTGTGGGCCCCTTTCAAATCTGGGAGCTTATTATCTTATAAATGCCAGAAGCATTGATTCTTTTGAGATCATAGGCCAGGTTGGCTGTAGATCTAGGCCTTCTGTGAATATGTGAGTGTTAGCTCAGTCCTTGGACTCTTAACAGCTCCATCCACAGCTGGTTAACTAGAATGGAAGGCTGATGCAGTTGCCAAGCAACTCAGATTTGGATAAATATGGCTCCCTTTTCTGGTGTACCAGCTAAGTGGATAAACAAACATTCTTTTGACTATGACTCAATCTTATCCTACGAGTATACTTTTAAAGAACTAAGGCAGATATTTAGGTAACTGAGAGCAAAAATTTCTACGAATAATCTAAAAATTTTAAAGCCCAGTGTCCTGACCCATGTGAATGGATGTCCTCAATCCTACATTTTAATGTATAAGTAGAACAAAGGCTCAGAAACACATTTCTTCTTGAATAGACTGTAGATGAGGGAGCACCGGGAGATAGAAAAGACAAGAGGATTGGTGGTAATGTGCAACTGTATTTCTTCTGCAATTTGGAGCTGACTTGTGAGTTGGGATGTCTTTTTTTAGAATCTTGGACCACAGTCAGTAGCTGCTAGCAAGACAATGAGGTCAGTTTCTGGCAGCAATGAAATGGTTGTTTCCCCAACTAGACTCTGAGCATTTTGAGGGCATTTATTTTTGTATTTCATAATGTCCAGAAAGCATAGAGTACTAGATATTAACTCATTATGATTACAGATCAAAGTTGTCCTTGACATACACATATTCACTTACGTTTCCCAAATTTATGGGAACAAAATATACATACTATACTAATATACATACCAATCAAGATACCTGAAATGATGCAAATGAATTCTCTGAATATATTTATTATTGTTTGAGCAAGCTCCAGGAGTTGGTGATAGACAGGACAGCCTGGCGTGCTGCAGTCCATGGGGTCGCAAAGACTCAGACATGACTGAGTGACTGAACTGACTGACTGATTGTGACACTTTAAAGCTTAAGCTAAGAAAAACATTTTTTCCTGAAACAGTGGTGAAATGTTGTTGTTTAGTTGCGAAATCATGTCCAACTCTTTTGCCACCTCATGGACTGTAGTCCACCAGTCTCCTCTGTCTGTAGGATTTCCCAGGCAAGAATACTGGAGTGAGTTGCCTTCTCCAGGGGATCTTCCCTACCCAGGGATCGAACTCATGTCCTCTGCATTGGCAGGCGGGTTCTTTACCACTGAACCACCAGGGAAGCCCTGATAAAATATCGAATATTAATATGTCAAATCTTTGCTCAGCAATTCACTGCCATGCTTGTATTTAGAAGATGGTGACATTTCAAAATATTGTGTTTATATTTCAACATTTTTCTTTCCAATTTTTAAAAATGACATATTCTTTTTACAATGAAGAAAGCCATCATTATTTTATAATAATAATTTTAAAACCCTCAGAAATTTCTAACTATTCCCAGCGTAGAGAATGACATTTGCCTAAATCATGCTAAACTAGCTCCTGTTGATACTCATATGGCAGTGGGTGAGAAATGAGAATGGAATGGAAATCCTGAACACTGGAGCTGAAGGCTCTTAGTTCAGTTGGCTGCTGTAGAGTTGGCCTGGATTGGAGGACTGGCAGCCACACGTCTATCACGGCAGGGGAGCCTGCAGTGGCTGCTGGCTACAACTTTCTTCCCATTTTCCCACTCCACACATCCTACTCAACTCTTCCCACTCCCACCCCTAATCCACAGTCACTTCTGTAAATTTCTAAGAGCTCTGCATTGCCAACAGCTTTGGGAGTCACCAGATCCTGAAGGAATAAAAGGAAGGGTATTGAGAAAACTTTACCTTGTAGTCTTGAAGGGCAAATTGAGAGATGAAAACTGGACTGCATAAATATAAGAAGGAAATCAAAGTCTCTGAAGACCACCTGGTCTATAGTAAATTTTTCCCGTAATGCACATATTAGAGATTCTGTGTTATAACTGTCACAAGTCTAGGGATTAAGCACTGTCATCATCCTTATTTATTGACAAAGACATTGAGAGGCAGAAAGACAAAAGGCTGATCGGAAATTTGTTTTCTCATTGTGCTGGACACAAAGCTATTATATAACCCTTTAAGACAGATTTTGTAGAGCAGACAGAATTAGTAAGAAAAAAGTCTTCATTTAATTTAAATCACTACCACTGTGACTGTTCCCTCTCTTATATGGGCAGAGATGACTTAGACCAAGGCCTTCCCATTTTTCTCATTCCTCTTAAAGATTCTAAAGATTATGAGCTCATTAAGGGCAAGATCACGTCTCAACCCCTTTTGTATCCATAGCACCTAGTACAGTGACTGACAAACAACCTGGAGGTAGAGAATGAAGCAGACGGTTGTTGTTGCTGCCAAGTCACTTCAGTCGTGTCTGACTCTGTGCAACTCCATAGACGGCAGCCCACCAGGCTCTCCCGTCCCTGGGATTGTCCAGGCAAGAACACTGGAGTGGGTTGCCATTGCCTTCTCTGGAAGCAGATGGTAGAGGACCATTATTATTTCTGTAAAACAGTGTGAAGGAGTTCAAGTTTATGAAGACCTGGGATTTTGTTTTCCCCCTGCCACTAGTTTACAGTGCTGGGAAAGTGACTTAGCTAATCGGTACTTTGATTCTCTATGAATAACATTAAGTAGGTTGAGTCGTGTGTCCTTGACAGTATCTTTTACCTCTAAACTTCGGCGACTATAGGAAGACTTATGCTTCCCTAAAGAACAGAAATATTCTGCTGGAATACTTAGTTCATATCATCAGGAGCATCTTCCAGCTCTTACCTAGCTCAAATTCAGTGTCCATAATTTACCATGTTGGAGGAACCTCATGCTCACAACAAGAAATTAAGAAAAGCAAACAGTTAACAGGCCCAGGTATCGTTGACAAATAATCATGGAAACTCTGTAATCAACTTTCAGATAACAGCAGCTATTTACCATAATTTGGTAGAAGTTGAGTCATATAATATGACTCCATTATGTGTAACAAGTAGCTTTCCTTTTGGAAGAAGATTCTCTATCATGTGGAAAGGATTCTACTTACTTATGGAGGTGTGAAAATGTTAACTTTCAAAATTTAAAGAATATAATCTCCTCTTAGGAAGATGTTGTGCCAAGGCAAGATGAGAAGCACAATACCAGTATGTTTGTATCTGCACATAGGAGAATTTTTAAAGATTCAATTAATTCTTAATTCAAGACGTTGTCTTAGTAACTACTATTTCAAGATGCTCAGTGCTTGCAACATAATTCATAGCTTCACCAAAGCGGGAGAAAAATAGAAAAAGACAGAACCTTAAAATACCCTTGCCAATTAAATTCTGAATTATTTTTGACTTTGGGAATAGTCAGTCATTTTATTTAAGCTGTTGAGAATGATAAAGGATGCATTGATTCTGCATGTTTCCACTTACTTTTCATTATTTCATGATCTTCGGTGTGTTTGGGGGTTTCATCTAATTTCCTCTACCTCCAAATCTAAGGTATTAAAAATAGATATAAAGACCAGCTTAATACTGGATCTTTACCATGATGGCTAATGACAAAATAATGGCATTCAGGACCCAAGTCACCAAATCCCCACCATCCCAGGCAGCCTCAAGAAATGTGTAAGATATGTGGTGAAGCCACAGACCACACACCAAAACCAGCCAATTCTTTGTTTACTCCTTGTAATGAGAAGTTCATTGTTTAAGAGAGCAGAGATCAAGACAACTGCAAAATTCATAGCAAACCTCAAAGATTTATTTAAAATTTCAACTACTGCTCATCATTAACTCTCTTGGGGCTTCCCAGGTGGCTCAATGGTAAAGAATCCACCTGCCAATGCTGAAGATGTGGCTTTGATATCTGGGTGGGGAAGATACCCTGGAGAAGGAAATGGCAACCCACTCCAGTGTCCTTGCCTGGGAAATCCCATGGATGGAGAAGCCTGGCAGGCTACAGTCCATGGGGTCACAAAGAGTCAGATACAACTTAGCAACTAAACAACAAGAATGAAAATTAAGCCTCTTATGGTAGGTTCCTGTGAAAGGCCTTGTTGGCTACTGAAAAGCTATTCCCAGGACTTGCCTAGTGGTCTGGTGACTAACACTATATGCTCCCAATGCAGGGTCCTGAGTTCTATCCCTGGTCAGGAAACTAGATCCTACAAGAAGCCACAACTAAAAGATTCTGCATGCCACAACTTAGACCCAGTACAGCCAAATAAATTTTAAAAAATTTAAAGCTACTCCCCATTCCCTTTCTCCTGATATTTCTACTCCAGATGCTTAAGTCAGACTGCTGCTTTTGTAGCTTTTTGTTTAGCTATGGATGGTGACAGGATAGCACTGTTAGAAGCAGAATTCTGCTGGGCGTTTCCAGATGAACTTGCTGTCCCCATAACAAGGGACAGGTGTTCCAGCAGGACCTTTCTCCTTCCCCCATCATTTCAGTCTGGAATGCAGGCATGATGGCAGGCCCTTTAACCCTCATGAGACCAGCAAGAGGCCATCAACATAAAGAAAAGGCCAAGAAACTTTCAAAGACTCATGCTGCTGGATTAAGGCCAGCAACTTCCTCCATTCAGACTTTTAATATATATTATAAAAAAAGACTATTTGCTTAAGATGCTACGATTGTTTTTTTTTCACAATAAAAACATCCATTAAATCTCATGTTTTATTTTGTGAAAAGCATCTGATACAACATATAATACATCACTTAGTTGAGAGATATAATTATTATACCCAAAGACTTTATATGTTTTTCATGGGTTGTCCAGTTCATGTTTTATATTCTTTGAAATCTGTAAGATTTACGAATGCTCTTTCATAGGGAAAATATACTTTAAACATCTGCACTGTTTCTCCTAGGCTTGAGTATAATTTCAGTATGATAACGTGATTCTCCAAAGTGATAGCTGACATATCCTACAGATGTTCTAATAAGTGATACTATGTACAAATTAGTGTTATATTAGTGATATATCTTGTATTTCTTAGTCCTCAATGTGTTCAGTCGCTCAGTCACGTCTGACTCTTTGCAATCCCATGGACTGTAGCCCACCAGGCTCCTCTGTCCAGGCAGGATTGCTGGAGTGGGTTGCCATTTCCTTCTTCAGGTATTACTGGGTTTTATGCTGCTCACAGCCAAAGCATGCCTAGCTGATGGAGTGTTTCACCTGCAACATTTATAATTCCCTCAACACTCCAGATGGCAGCCATTATTACCCCTGCTTTATAAACGAGAGAAAGTGAGGCACAGAGCCTAACTGACTTGTCTGAGGCTATGAACGATCTCATCACTTTACTAGTGTTTCCAATTTTTAAAAAGGTGTCATGGGGCTTCCCTGGCAGTCAAATGGTTAAGATTTTGCATTTCCAATGCAGGGGGTGCAGGTTCAATCCCTGACCAGGGAACTAAGATCCCACATGCCACACAGGGTGGCAAAATAATAATAATAATAATAATTAATGAAAAAAATAAAAACAGGACTTCCCTGGTGGTTCAGTGCTTTGGGAGTCCGCCAGCCAAAGTAGGAGATACGGGTTTGATCCCCAGGGAGCAACTGAGCCCATGCACCTGAGCCTGTGCTCAAGAGCCCAGGTGCTGCAATTTCTGAAACTTCGAGCACTCTAGAGCCTGTGCGCCACAGCAAGAGAAGCCTGTTACTGCAACTGAAGAGCAGCCCTCAATCACGGCAACTAGAGAAAGCCTGTGTGCAGCAATGAAGACCCAGCATGGCCAAACATGAATAACAATAAATAAACCTCTGAAAATAAAAAATAAAATAGGTGTCATTTACTGGCTAAATATAAATGTTTCCTGCACTTACAGCACTCTTCTGTGTGTGTGTGTGTGTGTGTGTGTGTGTGTGTTACGTTGTGCTTTTCCTACTTGGAAATTTTGGCTCTAGTCTAACTCTGCTACAAGCTGTCTTTGAGACTTTACCTCACTTACTTTCCACTCCTTAAAATGAACTTTGATTAAAGTTCAAAAGTCTGTGATGCCACCATGACCTCACAACTGTGAGCTTCACAACACTATGGATTCTGTCTTTTGTTTGTTTGTTTTCAAGCCCAGATTGCTTTGCCTGTGGCAGATAGGCAGTAATTATATTAAGTATGGTTTAATTAAATTCCACTCTGAGGACGTATAAAAGAAATCTCAAGTACCATGGGGAAATATTAATTCAAGCTCACAAACCAGAGATTGAAAATTATGTTCCTTAGAAGAACTATACCATACAAGTGCAAGAGTCATTAATCTACTCAAGAAATACTTGTTATATATCTCTTATTGTCTAGTCTCTTATAGACATGAGGCTGGTTGTGATTTTATGAGGAGTTGGCATTACAGTTGGGGATATATATGAGAAGTTACAGGACAGTACAGAAGTGTACTTCAAGGACTTATGGGAGATTTCAGGCTTTTTCAGACCCAGGCAATCCAGTCTGGTGACATGAAAAACTCCACAGTGGGAGTGAAGGCTGAGCTAAGTTTTGGAGGATGTTTATAGATTCTGGCAGCAAGACAGAGGAGATGGGGTGGGAATGACTCTGGCTGAGAAAATATGTCCAAGTCCGTTCAGGCAACATAAGAACTTGTCTTGAGAACTGCAGATCTGGTCTGTATGGCTGGAGTATAGGGCATGGATGGAGCTGGGAAAGAAGCTAAAGAACTAAGATGGAGCCTGGGTGGTATAACCATGCTGAGGGGGATGGATTTACTTTAGCAGGCAATGTGGTGCCAGGAATATGACCAGATTTGAAACTTTAGAAAGGGCGCTGTATAATGTGAATTTTGTAATACAGTCAACGTCATACACAGTAGCCTCTCTGTTATTCCATGCCCATAATATGACTGATTATATAGTCTATGAGTAACAGAGATAGAGGGTGGCAAGAAGATGCAAAAGAAGAATGTTTCAAGGTTCTACAGGTAAGATGATGAGCATTTGAACTAAGTCATGGAAATGGGGATGGAGAAGAATAGTCATAAGTAATTTGAACAGGTACAAAGATAACACTGCTGCTAAGTCGCTTCAGTCGTGTCCGACTCTGTGCGACCCCATAGACGGCAGCCCACCAGGCTCCCCCGTTCCTGGGATTCTCCAGGCAAGAACACTGGAGTGGGTTGCCATTGCCTTCTCCAAAGATAACACTAGACGACTGATTAAATGATGGTGAGGCTAGGGACATGGTGACCAAGAGTGAAACACGTGGGAACCAAACACAAAAAGTTTTGTGAAGCCAGATGATGAAATTTGCTTTGGACACATCTAGAATGCCATGCAGTGTCTGAGGGCAAGCTGTTCAGAAAAACATAGAGAAATATGGGTCTGCTGCCTAGGTTATAGGCAGTCATGAGCACTTAGGGCTTCTCTGGTGGCTCAGACAGTAAAGAATCCACCCGAAATGCAAGAGATCTGGGTTCGATCCCTGGGTTGGGAAGATCCCCTGGAGGAGGGCATGACAACTGGCTCCAGTATTATTGCCTGAAGAATCCCCATGGACAGAGGAGTGTGTCAGTTGCAAAGAGACATGACTGAGCAACTAAGCACGGCACATGAGAGCTTAACACAATGGTTCTCAACCCTTTGAAAACCAGTTTGTTTGTTTTTTTTTTCCTCCATACCACAAGGCTTGTGGGATCTTAGTTCCCCAACTAGGGATTGAACCCAGGCCTCCAGCAGTGGAAGCATAGAGTTCTAACCACCAGACTACCAGGAAATTCCTTAACTTTTTATTTTAGCATCTTCTTTATACAACAAATAATAATGCCCCTGTAAATCATAGATAATACACACATATAGTAAATATTTTTGAATATTTATTTGGCTGCATTGGGGCTTAGTTGCAGCACATGGGCTTCTCTCTAGTTGTGGCCAGTGAACTCGAGTGTTCAGCAAGTTGCAGTGCACTGGCTTAGTTGCCCCACGGCATGTGGGATCTTAGTTCCCTGAACCAGGGATCAAACCTGTGTCCCCTGCCTTGGAAGGCGGATTCTTAATCACTGGGCCACCAGGAAGTCCCTAGTAAATTTCTTAAGAATCCAAATAACACTAGGTAAAGGAGAAATAAAAGAAAGTCAGCTTCATTTTTAAATGGAAATTTAATATTTACATATTCCAGCATGGCTACATTTATTGTAACCAGAGGTTAGTCCCTTCACAATGGGTTTATTTGTGCTTCCATTTAACAAGTCCTCACTGAGTGCTTCCAGGTTATCAGTACAATTCCAGGCACTGGGAAAACTGCAGGAAACAAGAGAGACACAGTCTCTGTGCTCACAGAATCTACATTCTCTTACAGGGCTAGGGCTTCCCAAGTGATGCTAGTGATAAAGAACCCGTCTGCCAATGCAGGTTAGACATAAGAGACATGGGATTGATCCCTGGGTCAGGAAGATCGCCTAGAGGAGGGCATAGCAAGAGTACTCCACTCCAGTAGTCTTGCCTGAAGGATCCCACGAACAGAGAAGCCTGGCAGGCTACAGTCCATGGGGTTGCACAGAGTTGGACATGACTGAAGCAACTTAGCATGCACACACAAGGCTAGGCAGACAACAAGCAAATAAATACTATAATTTCTTATGGTGATAAGAGCTAAGAGAAAATAAAAGCCTATTGGGATAAAGAGTGATTGGGAGGGAGGAAGGTTACTTCACATGCCCAAGTCAGGAAAAGATATTAAAGATAAGAAAGAGGCAGCCAGGCGGAAGAATCAGCAATATCATAAGATGGAGAAAGTTGGCTGCGTCTCAGGACCAGAAAGAAAGCCCACGTAGCAGAAGTGTAGTGTTTTAAAATGAAATCACAGGAGTAAGCACAGGTCATACAACACAGGGCCATGAAGGTCAAAGAGGAAGTTGCAGTTTTGTTCTACGGGCCATAGGAAACCATTGGAAAATTTTAATCAGAGATGTGATGTAACCCGTGTTTACAGTTTTTAAAGTACATTCTGGAGACTTCCAATTATGACAGCAAGGCAGACTAGATGTCCCAAATGAAATCTAATCCAATTAAAATGTGAAATGAATCTTTCTCATTAAAAACAACTAAAAATTCTGGATAATTTTATATGTTTAATGCTTTCAAGATCTAGCAAATAAGTAAGGGATTTGCAGATGCCAAAATGAAATAACACCAGAATCCTAGTTGGTACATCCCTGAAACTGGCTTTTATCCTAAGGGTATATGCTTAACTTTGGTGAATTTAATCTCTAATTTGATTGATGCTCAGGGCACAGAGAAGGAGATAAAGTCGACTGTCCAGTCAAGGCAGGAGTATTGTCATTTAGGCACTAAGTCGTGTCCAGCTCTTTTGTGACCCCATGGACTGTAGCCTACCAGGCTTCTCTGTCCATGGGATTTTTCAGGCAAGAATACTGGAGTGGGTTGCCATTTCCTTCTCCAAGAGATTTTTCCCCACCCAGGGATCGAACCCACGTCTCCTGCATGGCAGGCAGGCAGATTCCTTACCACTGAGCCGCCAGGGAAGCCTTGGGAGTATTGTAGGGAACGCCTATATAAAGCTCACATCCCCAAATCCTGGATGTTAAAAAGTGAACAAGGAATAAAACCACAGTGCAGAAAGAGAAAGCAGGCACTCCCATACTTTGTTGCTGGGAGTATAAAATGGTATAACAGCTTTGAAAGATGATCTGACTGTTCCTTATAAAATCTAGCATAATCCTACCCTATAACCCAGCAATTCTACTCCTGAGGTCTTTACCCAACAGAAATGAAAATGCATGTCCGAAAACTGATTTGTATGGAAATGTTCACAGAAGTTTTATTTCTAATAACCCTAAACTGGAAACAGCCCAAGTATTCATTAACCCAAAAATGGGTAAGAAAACTGTGGTATATTTATACAATAGAGTACCAGCTAGCAATAAAAAGGAACAAACTATTGATATGTGTAACAACACGAATAAATCTCAAAAACACTATGCTAAGTGAAAGAAGATTCACACAAAGGAACACAATTGATTCTATGTATATGAAACTCTACAACATGCTAAATTTATCTAAGGAGGAAAAAATCGGAACAGATTTTTTTATATCGCTATGGCTAGAGACAGGGGACATGGACTGAATATAAAGAGGCATGAGAAAACGTTCTGATTTATGTTAGCGTCCTATTGATATAATAGGATTAAAGCTGTAAAACAGAAGAATTAAAGTTTATATGTTTCATTTCACTTAAATTTTATGGATGTATATATCCATATATATGAGATGGCTGGACGGCATCACCGACTCGATGGACATGAGTTTGGGTGAACTCCGGGAGTTGGTGATGGACAGGGAGGCCTGGCGTGCTACAGTTCATAGGGTTGCAAAGAGTTGGACACGACTGAGCGGCTGAACTGAACTGATATCCATATATACATTTTTGTATATTGGGTTGACCAAAATGTGGCATTGTGTACATTGTCATGTAGCCCACTTCTGCTACGGTGGGCTTTCTTTCTGGTCCTGAGACACAGCCAACTTTCTCCATCTTAGGATATTGCTGATTCTTCCACCTGGCTGCCTCTTTCTTATCTTTAATATCTTTTCCTGACTTGGGAATCCGAAGTAACCTTCCTCCCTCCCAATCACTCTTTGTCCCAACAGTGTTTTATTTTCTCTTAGCTCTTACCACTATAAGAAATTATAGTATTTATTTGTTTGTTGTCTGTCTAGACTTGTGTGCGCTAGACAGAATGTATACAGACATGTAGCACAAAATGTTTGGGTTGGAAAAATCCAAATGAACATTTTGGCCAACCTAATACATTGCTGTTTGATAATAAAAATAATAGATCACTCCTGCTACTTTGCAGTGAATGTGAATGGACCAAAAGGGTCAAGGGAATCCAGCAAGCAGGCGATTGCAGTGAACTAAGTGAAGCGTGATGAGAACTTAGCCTGAAGTAACAGCAATGGAGGTCAGGGAAAGTGGCTGAAGTCATGATTTAATTTGGAGCGGGAGCCAACAAGAAATTGGATATAACTGAAGAAAGGTAGGAAATAAGAATGACTGCTAATATTTTAGCCTGTATTTTTGGGTGGACAGAAATGTCATTAACTGTGAAAAAGATTAGGAAAGGAAAAATTTGATTGGGATGCACAAAAATTCTCTTTTCTGACCTTCTCAGTTTTGATAGCTATTAGATATTCAAAGTGAAGATACAAGGACTTCCCTGGCAGTCCAGTGGTTAAGACTTCACCTTCCAATGCAAGGCGTTCAATCCCTAGTTGAAAGTGAAAGTGAAATTTGCTCAGTCGTGTCCAACTCTTTGCAACCTCGTGGACTATATAGTCCACGGAATGCTCCAGGCAAGGATACTAGAGTGGGTAGCCTTTCCCTTCTCCAGGGGATCGTCCCAACCTAGGGACTGAACCCAGGTCTGCTGCATTGCAGGCAGATGGATTCTTTACCAGCTGAGCCACCAGGGAAGCCCTCAATCCCTGGTTGGGGAGCTAAACTCCCACTTGACCTTTCCTCTGGATTATTATACTACTTATCTACTTTGTAGCTTCACTTTTTTTTCTTTTTAAATGTAGATCATGTTTAAAGTCTTTACTGAATTTGTTACAGTACTGCTGCTTCTTCTTATTTTTTTTTTTTAATGTTTTGACTTTTTGGCCACAAAGCATGTGGGATCAATCCCTGGTTGGGGATTCATTAAAAGACTTCAAAAATTCAATAAGGTCCAGTGAACTTAAAAATTCAATAAAGATTTTAAACATGATCCACACTTACTAAAAACTAAAAAAAAAAAAAGGTGACAATACAAAGTAGTATAAGTAGTATACATAGTAGATAAGTAGTATAATAATCCAGAGGAAAGGTTAAGGCTTGAGACATAAATTACAAAGTCTGAGCATATAGGTGATGTATTTCATCATTTGTAATATGAAAACATATGAAATGTTTAAATGTGTATAATAGCTAGCTGGTTATATAGATAGTGGTATTCATAGGAGAATATCACATAGCCATTAAACAAGGGTTAGATTCATGAAGACAACTCTTGAGAATCCCTTAGACTGCAAGGAGATCCAACCAGTCCATTCTGAAGGAGATCAACCTGGGATTTCTTTGGAAGGAATGATGCTAAAGCTGAAACTCCAGTCCTTTGGCCACCTCATGAGAAGAGTTGACTCACTGGAAAAGACTCTGATGCTGGGAGCGATTGGGGGCAGGAGGAGAAGGGGACGACAGAGGATGAGATGGCTGGACAGCATCACTGACTCGATGGACATGAATCTGAGTGGACTCCGGGAGTTGGTGATGGACAGGGAGGCCTGGCGTGCTGCGATTCATGGGGTTGCAAAGAGTCGGACACGACTGAGCGACTGAACTGAACTGAAACATATTCAGGATAATTGTTAAATTATCTGTTTATTGAAGTATAGTTGATTTTACAATATTGTATTAATTTCTGCTGTCCATATTGTTAAATTTTAAAAGCAAATGGCACATATATCATATAATTTGTATAAATACATCACATATGCATGCTTGTGCATGGGCAGAAAGTTTCTGGAAGATATATAAACAGGTGTCAATGGTGGTTACTTGTCTGGAGGTAAAGCTGAGGTATGATGTGGGGAGGGGTGGATTTTGCTTATCTCTCTATTATTTCAAATTTTACCTCAAATGTGCATTTTATAAATAAATATCAGGTAAATACATAGGTGGGGACTGTGGTGGTATTGTTGTTTTTCCAGAGGGGCTTCCAGTTATGACAGAACGAGAACCAAACTAGGAAAAGTGAAAATCTGGTTTCTTCACTGACTCTGTGTGAGGTGGGACCAGTCAGCTCTTCTATGTAGGCTTTACTTTTCTCATCAGTAAAGCATCATCATTAAGTAAACAGTTCTCTGCATTCAAAGTCCCATCTAAGTCAATTTTGTCTTATGCTATATTCAATTCAGGCTTAATTATTGACACTACACACCAACACATTGATTCAAATACTCTGCTTTACATCAGTCTGATCCAATCCAAATCTATTCAATTCATGCAATCTTAATCAATTCATCCAGTACTACTTAATTCAATAAAGCATCTATTGTAGATTGTACTACAGTTTACCAATTTCTGTCCTTCCTGGGAGAAGATTCTACGTTCTCAACCCTCTGAAATCATGCTTGGCCAATGGAGTATGACAAGTGATATGTATCACACTCACTCAAAAGTTTAAGAGGAGTTTGTGCTTTTTATTTTATTTTTGGCCATACTGCATGGTTGGTGGGGATCTTAGTTCTCTGACTGGGGATCAAACCTGGGCCCGTGACACTGAAAGTCCATGTCTTAAATCACTGGACCACCAGGGAATTCCTGAGGAGTTTGTGCTTTGCTGCATCTTTTTCCCCTGTCACCAGCCACATTCCAGACAGTCTCTGCCAGGGTGTCCTTGGTTGTGGTGTAAAGATGACATGAAGCAGCATGGCAGCCAAACACAATGGGCTTGTAGCTTGACTGAGATTCAACTTTGTTATCATAAGCCACTGAGATTTGGTAATCTATTCACACTGCACACCTTTGGGGGCTGATCAATGATGGGCTGAGTCTTCCCATCATTTTTTTTTTCCATTTCTTCCCTTTAAAGAAATTCAAGGCCATAATTTACTAAAATATCAGGGATCAGCAGCACTCAAACTATACCATTCATGAACAAGGCAACCCAAGATAGGTCCTGGGAAGGAGAGCACATTATCTTGATGTAGTTCACCTTTGTTCCAGAGAGAAACACATTTCTCTCTCAGCAAGTGATGAGGAAACAATTTCTGTCATATTATCCTTTTAGTTTAGTTGAAAGTGAAAGTGAAGTCACTCAGGCGTGTCTGACTCTTTGTGACCCTATGGACTGTGGCCCGCCAGGCTCCTCCATCCATGGGATTTTTCAGGCAAGAATATTGGAGTGGGTTGCCATATCCTTCTCCAGGGGATCTTCCTGACCCAGGGATTAAACTTGAGTCTCCCACATTGTGGGCAGACTCTTTACCATCTGAGCCACCAGGAAAAAGTTGACACAATTGCAAATCTACGCTTATGTATAAATTAGCCATACTACAAACAAAGACTGTCCCTTGCTCTATCCTAAAAGGGGCAAATCAAACACTCAACGTTATACCTACAGACCTGAAAAGCTCTAAGTGAAGGCAGTTCCTTTCTATTGTTCATCCTTCTATAGTGAGAGTCAGAGTCTGTTCCTTGGTCCAGATGGCTTTTCTGAGTCTCCTAGAAAGATAGTGTCTAATGGGAGGTAGATGAAGTGGAGTGGAAAAGCATCCTGGGAGCAAAGACCTAAACTAAAATATCAGGTTCTTGGAATACTTTGGAATACGCTTGGAATACTTTTTGTAAGCATCATTTGAATGACAACCGAAACGTTTCATTAGGAATCTCATGACTTTTTTTTTTAACTTCTCCTGCTTGTTCATGAAACTGTACAAATATTTTTTCAGATAGAAAACAAGATACTTCTAAATATTGGAATATTTTTTTTAAAAAAATACAGTGTTTTGGCCATTAACCTTACCAGAACAACTGCTTGTTGATCCTATTCTGTGTCTCACCACAAGCCCGTTCTTCTAGATTTTTCATCTCCCTTGTCAAAACACAAAATTTTGGTACTTGTGCTGCTTAAATTCTGGAGGCATAAAGACCAAAAATAAATCATCATGCAAATATACTTTCCAGATAGGTGATAAAGATAATAACATGGAATAAAGAAGGAAAGGGGGTAGAAAAAGGAGAGACAGAGATAGGAAGCGGGCAAGTCTGGGAAGCTTTTCTGATAAGATGACATTTAAACACAGAACAAGAATAAGAGAGGTAAGCCACGTGGGCACTTGTAGGAGGATCATTCCAGGCACTGGGAGCTACACGTGCAAAGGCCCTGAGGCAGGAGTGTGCCTGGTGTGTTCAAGGAAGACAGTGCAGCTACAGTGGAGAAAGTAATGGGCAGGAGTGGCAGGAGATGAGGTCAGGGAGGTGGCAGGGAGCAGCCAGAACACACAGAACCTTGCAGAACATGCATTGCCACCGTTGCTCTGAGATAATGACATCACTATTTACTTACTGCATTGAAAAAAATCGAACCAATCACAAGTGAACTTGTCCCTCACCACCCCACCTACTACCCTATCTGTATCTGTGCCCTTACAATTTGTCTTCTCTCCTCTGACCACGGGAGACTGCCTACACTCCTGCCTCAACTCTTGAATGCTAGCTCACCCCCTCTGCAAGTCAGTGACATCGACACTCTTCTACCTGTCGGTAGCTTCCTACCTCACCCACAGTAAAATCCCAAGTCACCATCTTCTATAAAGTTGTATGATGTTCTGGCTGCTCCCTTCCATCTGCCTGACCTCATCTCCTACCACTTCTCGCCCTTACTTTCTCTGCTCTAGCTACACTGTCTTCCTTGCCCTTCCTTGAACGCATCAAGCACACTCCTGTGCAGGGCCTTTGAACATGCAAGGCCCTGTACCTCAAATGATCTTCCTACAAATGCCCACATGGCTTACTCCTTATATATTCTTATTCCTGGTTTAAATGTTATCTTATCAGAGAAACTAATAAGATGCCACTACCATCCTTCCTACCTCTATCACCCTCAATTCCTTTTCCTTTTTTATTCTCTATGATTACTTTTTCACCTCTTTTATTTACTTGTTTATTTATTTTTGGTCTCTTCTCCTCCAAGAATATAAGTTCCATATTCCATGGAATATAAGTTCCAAAAAGCTTTACTTTTTTCTACTCCTATGTCCCCAATGCCTAAGACAATATCCAGCACATATTAAACACTTAATATTTGTCAGATGAATAATTAAGAAAAACAAAATATAAAACCTTTATTGAGTGCTTACTCCTTGCCTTTATTAATGCTCTGCATTATCATACTTTATGAGGAAGGCATCATCCCCCTCTTACAGAGGAGGAAACAGACTTAGAGAGGGTATAGAACTTGCCTAAGGTCACTCGCTGGTGCATGGTGGAGGCCAGTCTCAGTCCCAGATCCATCTGCCTCCAAGTCCGAGCTCCTAGCCATCATACACTAATGACCTTGTCCTGCCACGATTCTGGCAAACTCCCTAGTGAGCAATCTATTAATGTATTCTTAAATTAGAAGCTAAAAGTAAGGAAGAATTAATAATTAAATGTTACCATAAAGAAGAACTAGACAGATCTAGAAGATGATGAGCTCTAAATGGAATGAAAAATAGATTTGGGAATTCTGTTGATTTTCAGTCTTCCATATTGGGTCTAAAACCAGGCAGGTAACATTTTTATGCTTATACAGTGACCTAATATAAAGCCTAAGGCCCCCAAATAACTCAGTGCCCTTCACCGTTCTTAAAGACAAACAAGAAAACCTCCGGTCAAGTTTCTTTCCTTCCTCCCCTGCCCCCTCCCCCTTTCCTTTTCTTTCTTTTTCTCTCCCCCTCCGCACCCCCCTCCGCCCCCGCTTCTGTGTGCTTAGTCTCTCAGTCATGTCTGACTCTTTGGGAGTCCATGGACTGTAGCCTGCCAGGCTCCTGTGTCCATGGGATTCTTCAGGCAAGAATACTAGAGTGGGTTGCCGTTCCCTTCTCCAGAGGATCTTCCTGATCCAGGGATCAAACCTGGGTTTTCTGCATTGCAAGCAGATTCTTTACCCTATGAGCTACAGGGATGTTCCCTTTTCTCTTTCTATTGAGGTATAAATGACACATTGGTCAAGTGTGTTTCTGACCAGCCTTTGACCCCAACAAATGAGTCTGGCAGAAAGGACTCCTGTGTGTTGAACGTATCTTCTAAAATTGCTTCTGATCTAAGCTATCTGGTGGTGTCACTGGAAAGTTCAGAGAGTGCTGCGTCACTCTGAGCATATTCAGTTTCCCTGGAACGAGGGCCTCATTGGCTCTGTCTTCCACAAACAGCGACATATCTTATTAATAGGGTTCTTTCTCCACAGGGCCATGGATTATTGATGGATCTCCCTGTTAAGCGAGGCCCCTGTTGCCTTAGACAAATATGACACAGCTTTTCGGCCTCACTTCAGCAGGCCCAGATGTCCCCTCCAGTAGCCTACTTGTGTACTTACCCCAGGCAATGTGAGGGTGGCTGTTGTTTATGCTACCTCTCAGAGGAAGAGCAGCTTTTCCCTGGCTGAGTGTGTGGAGTGGGTAGGAAGGGACCTGGCCTTTGTCCTCATTGCTCTGGAGAGACATCACTCTTGGGTACCTCTCAGGTTGACCAGGAAGTTCTCTTTAGACTCAAATCTTTTTTTTTGTTTTTTTTTTTTTCAATTTTAATATATTTAACCTGCCATTTTATTTTAATTTTTAAATTGATGCAGTGTTAGTTGCTCAGTTGTGTCCGACTCTTTGTGACCCCATACATTCCTCTGTCCATGGAACTCTCCAGGCAAGAATACTGGTGTGGGTTGCCATTTCCTTCTCCAGGGGATCTTTCCCACCCAGAGATCGAACCTTGGTCTCCTGCATTGCTGGCAGATTCTTTACTGCCTGAGTCATAGGGACCCATCATCTTAATTATGGCTTATTGGCATCAAATACCTTCTCTTCAAGCTCTTTCTCATGTCTTTCTTTTCCTCATGTAGGTACTTTAATACAGGCAAGATTGCACTGAAACATCCAAAGGGCTGGAAGCTCTACTGTAAGATAGTCACCAAAACAATGCTTTTCAGTTTTTTTCCCTAGCTTTTCCTCATACATGCTTTAAGAGCTGCCCTGTTAGGAGCACAGTAGGACGGACCTGCATGAAAATCATTGTCACTATAACTGGAAGAAAGGGAATCCTGAGGTTCTCTAGTCAAATCTTTTACAGATGAGGAAACAGAAGACAAAGGTAGAAGAGACTTGCCCAGACGCATAATGGCAATTACTGGCGGGGCAGGAATTGAACTTGTAGCCTTTGACCTCCCCCTACAGTGCCCCAATTGTGTAGGCTGCTGGCTTCCTCAGGATGTTGGTTCCTGCTGTTAGTGTCAGTCACTGTGCTCCATAG
Source organism: Ovis canadensis (assembly GCF_042477335.2). NCBI lineage: Eukaryota > Metazoa > Chordata > Mammalia > Artiodactyla > Bovidae > Ovis > Ovis canadensis. The sequence goes on from NC_091264.1 coordinate 54,554,499, forward strand.
ATCTGGCTAATTTTCCTCCAGTGCATATCCCAGCTCTAGGAATTTGGACTCATAATCTAACATCTGGCTAGTTGGTTATCAGATTTAGAAAAGCTGTCAGTCTCCTAAACAGTTGTGATAAATTATATCGAATAACTACTATACCCTGCTGACTTCTGAATTTCTATTTGACTATTCAGTTCAGCTGCTCAGTCGTGTGTGACACTTTGAGACCTCATAGCTTCCCTGTCCATCACCAACTCCCGGAGCTTGCTCAAACTCATGTCCATTGAGTCTGTCATGCCATCCAATCATCTCTTCCTCTGTTGTCCCCTTTTCCTCCCGCCTTCAATCTTTCCCAGGATCAGGGTCTTTTCCAATGAGCTAGTTCTTTGCATCAGGTGGCCAAAGTGTTGGTTATTAAAGTATTTGATTATTATTAAAACTAGTTTATATCAGAAGTAACCTTTTATACAGCTAAATCCCAGGGCTCTACTACTCATAACTCAGCACACCAATTCTACATTTCAAAAATGAGCAAACACAGCCACAGAAAGGGGAAGAGAACTAGAATGAAAAAGGCGTTCAAGGTAAGTGAATTTACACTGAAAAAAAACCTATATTAATATGGCTGGGTTTAAAAAAATTTTTTTAATGTGGACTATTTTTAAAGTTATAATTTGTTATAATATTGATCCTGTTTATATATATATATATATATATATATATATATTTTTTTTTTTTTTGACCATGAGGCACGGGAGGATCTTAGCTCCCCAACCACATCCCCCTGCATTGGAAGGCAAAGTCTTAACTACTCGACTCTCAGGGATGTCCCTAAGACGGTAGTTTTAAAGATGGCACCAAATATTTTTTATTCCTCCCATCAAGAGGTAGGGTCTAAGTCCTCTGTCTACTAAGTGCAGCATGGTCTTCGTGACTTATTTGGAATCCACAGAACACAGCATAAGCACTGCCACGTAACTTCTCAGGCTGGGCCAAGAGAGGTCACCCAACCTTCACCTTGTTCAGTGAAATCTGAAGTGTTGTGCAGGAAGTCAGACAGCCCTGAGACTGCCATGCTCAAGCTCATCCTGGAAGTGATCCTCCCAGGCCCAGCTATTTGGGTCACTATGCATTCCAGACACGTTGGCCATTCTAACCATGACTGCTGCTCTAGGGCAGACACTGTATAGCAGAGAAAGGCTGTCCCCCTCTGAATTTCTGACCCACAAGGACAGCAAATATGAACAAATGGATGTTTTTTATTTTGTACACTCGGTTTTGGGGTGGTGTGTAATACTACAATAGACCCTGGAACAGTTCAACAGCTCAGTGTTTCTTTGTTCAGATTTACGATTCTTCACACTATGGTGCACATTAGTTTTATTTTCCCACCCTTAGAGAACAGTTTGCACCATTCTTCAATGCACTTGCATGTTCCCATAGTCTTTTTATAGCCTTTACGCTTGCATTCATGTCTACACTGACATCTCTTCTGTGTCTTTAGAATCTGTAAACACATACTAGCTATCTAACTCAACATAACTGAAATCACAAAAATGATTACAATTTTATGGTTACCACTGCAAATAATTCCTCTGAAATAATTAAAAGAAAGATAATTGATCTACAAAACAGTGAATATTTTAGTTTTAATAACCAGTTCCCACCATTTAGTTACTCCTACCTTATTCTATCAGAGATTTTTAAAAGACATTTATTCAAAGATCTCATAAAAATGAATAATGTCAAGGGAATGTTAGCTGTCATACATTGGCTATTCCACAGAAGCCAAATCCCAGAAAGATGCATTAATAGTATATTTAACATGCCTTACACACAGGAAAGAAGCTTCCAGGTGGTGCTAGTAGTAAAGAACCTGCCTGCCAATGCAGGAGATACGAGAAGTGTTTCGATCCCTGGGTCCAGAAGATTCCCCTGGAGGAAGGAACAGTAACCCATTCCGGTATTGCCTGGAGAACCCCATGGCCAGAGGAGCCTGGAGGGTTACAGTCCATGGGGTCACAACGAGTTGGGCCTGACTGAAGTGACTTAGCACACACGCATGCATACACAGGAAATGCCCAGTGATACCCAAGGAAGATGAGATTTCAGTGTTGATATCATTGTAACAGAAAAGGAAAGTGGAACACTGCCAAGACAAGAAAGAATACGAATGATTCTGAAAAATAATTATGACTTTAGTGTTTCCGTTTAGTTCAGTTCAGTCGCTCAGTCGTGTCTGACTCTTTGCGACCCCATGAATCGCAGCACGCCAGGCTTCCCTGTCCATCACCAACTCCCGGAGTTCACTCAGACTCGGGTCCATCGAGTCAGTGATGCCATCCAGCCATCTCATCCTCGGTCGTCCCCTTCTCCTCCTGACCCCAATCCCTCCCAGCATCAGAGTCTTTTCCAATGAGTCAACTCTTCGCATGAGGTGGCCAAAGTACTGGAGCTTCAGCTTTAGCATAGACTCCACTGGCTGTATGACCTGTCTTCCCTGGAGCTATGAAGTACTGAGTTGATAATGTCTGGAACTTCAGGATCTCAAATATGATATCAGTTCATCATTTAGAGTTATAGAGCTTCTATCCTTTTTTAAAATATTTGGTTTTAGTTTAGTACAATCGCTTTACAATGTTGTGTTAGTTTCTGCTGTACAACAAAGTAAATTGGCCATATGCATACATCTAACCCTTCCCTCTTGAAGCTCCCTCCCATTTTTTCCATCCTACCCCTCTGGGTCATCACAGAACACCAAGCTATGAGCTTCTATCCTTCTAACACAGACTATTTTTTTTCCAGGATCCATATTGTTATCTAATTAGCAATAGCCAGGAAGAGTTTGCCCTTTGTAACTTGGAGACATGTGTGTGTGTGTTCAACTATTCATTCTGGCATATTATAATCAATGCAGGTTTCTATAGAATATATTCAAATATGGCAATTAATCTGATTGAGATGACAAAGAGAGTAAATCCAGTTCAAATGGACCTTACTTGTTGATTTTCCCCTCATCTCAAGAACCTGGACTTAATTAAGTATATAAAAAGTTCCCATTTACTTCAAATCATAGTGGGTATGTATTTCGGACAATCAAGAGACTTACACTTTCAATACTGGTTGATATCATTCTTTGGAATGACACTCTTATTAGCATACTAGCAACACAAAGATAGTTTAACAGATTTGTTCAAATTTCTGAGGTTATTGGCCAGCTCCAAAGAGAACCTAGGGATTACCCAGGACGTTTTACTTCTGGAGTATTTCTTTGGGTTTTTTTTTTTTTTCAGTTGTTGTTTTGTTTTTAATATTTGTTTGGCCATACTGTGTGGCATGTGGGATCTTAGTTCTCTGACCAGGAATTGAACATGCCATCTGTGCATTGGAAACTTGGGAGTCTAAAACACTGGACCTCAAGGGAAGTCTTGGAGCATTTCTTGAGTGGGAATAAATGAATGATTGCTGCCAAACCAGAAGCTCCTAGCTGCCTAGCAGTGTAGCATCCCAAAAGTTTTCCCTCTTTTTCAGAGGTCCTCAAGCCCTTATTATGTAATTTTAAAAAAATTCCCTCAAACTAAAATTATATTATTTCTCTCAATTCCTCAGAATCCATCATGGTAAGAAAATCTGATAACCTCACAGAACCACTAATATTCTCTCAAAAGAATTACCATGAGGTGTGACAATCACATTGATTACACAAACTTAGAGTCAGCTATAGGTATTGGTGATAGGCAAGTAAAACCAAGGAGTTTCCAATATGAACTGAAATTTGTCACCAGCTTCTGGCATTCACCTTTCTATACACAGTTGGGATGCCAGTTAACATTTTATGCCACTGAGAAGGTGTTACATAAACTTGGTGAGGCTGTTGCCGCAGAGATTCTGCATTTCTAAGGGGAGAAATCTCTTGTTTTGGACAATTAAGTGCCCTGTGGTTCTCTTTGGCATTTCTCTGTGCAAGTCTCTTGGATGTCTCATCTTTTCAGAATTGCGTGAGTTGATTCATGCAGTGCACCAGGTTGGAGGAATGCTGAGATGAATTTTTTTCTTGCTAGATTTCAGGGCTAATTTGGAAATGCATTGTTCTAATGGTTATGTTCCCTCCCCACATCAGCGTGCTGAAATGTCTCACTCTGAGAGAACAGAGAGACAACTACTGTGCCAAAAGTGGCAGCTGGGGAAGATTAAAAAAAAAAAAAAGTACAGATAAAGGAAACAAGGGCTGAAAGGTAAGAAAGACAGCTGGGAGATTTAAGAGACGTGGCTTCTAAGCAGCTGAAAGAGACAGGAGTCCAGAGAGAGAATGTTTGCAAGATAAGAGGCTTTGTGCAATCTGGAGAAATATGCCAAAGATGATAAGAAATGCAGCTGTTAGGAAAGTGTGAATTATCAAGATTCCCGGTATACCCTGGATGGAAAGCCATTCCCCATGTGTGCTTGAGGGGCGAGCACAGAGACTTCTTTCACCGGTCAATCTCAGTCCTCAAACTCTGCAAGTATGTACCTCCCACTCAGTCGTTCTCAAGCTGCTATGGCTCCTGGTTTGGGCACTATTTCTTCATCAAGTTCTCCTTTCCTCCTTTGTCTTTTCTTAACTGGCATGGAGACAGTCAAGCTCACTACTCTAGCTCATGCATGGCAGATGACTTGAACCATATACATTTAATATCCACATTCTCCATTTAAACTCCATGTTGTTATTATTAAAGTTGGCAATATTTATTAAAAGTGTATAACTATTTGACATTCTTTGACATCAATTCAGTTCAGTCGCTTAGTCGTGTCCGACTCTTTGCAACCCCATGAATTGCAGCACGCCAGGCCTCCCTGTCCATCACCAACTCCCGGAGTCCACTCAGATTCACGTCCATTGAGTCAGTGATGCCATCCAGCCATCTTATCTTCTGTCGTCCCCTTCTCCTCCTGCCCCCAATCCCTCCCAGCATCAAAGTCTTTTCCAATGAGTCAACTCTTCTCATGAGGTGGCCAAAGTACTGGAGTTTCAGCTTTAGCATCATTCCTTCCAAAGAAATCCCAGGGTTGATCGCCTTCAGAATGGACTGGTTGGATCTCCTTGTGGTCCAAGACATATACTCATTCAATTTTATGGTCATTTCTTATAATAAATCACAGTATAATACATTTCCCCCAAAAGCACAAATGGATGGAGGTCAAGATGACTAAACAGTCATTATAACCCTTAATATACTGCTGCTGCTAAGTCGCTTCAGTCGTGTCCAACTCTGTGCAACCCCATAGACGGCAGCCCACCAGGCTCCCCTGTCCCTGGGATTCTCCAGGCAAGAACAATGAGTGGGTTGCTATTTCCTTCTCCAATGCATGAAAGTGAAGTTGCTCATTCATGTCCGACTCTTCACGACCCCATGGACTGCAACCTACCAGGCTCCTCCATCCATGGGGTTTTCAAGACAAGAGTACTGGAGTGGGGTGCCATCGCCTTCTCCATAACCCTTAGTATAGTGACTACATAAAGGTTGACCACAGAAATTAAATTCAGAGAATGAGCACAGACGCATTTGTGCTATGCTATCTTTATATGTATCTTTATATATTTTAAAGGATTTTAATCATGTAAACAACTTGCCTTAGGGTCCTTAGATTTGGTTTTGAAGGTCTATAGATTGAAAGCATGTTTGTTAAACTTGCCTTAGAATTTCTGAGACAATTCCTAGTGACACAGAAAGAGACTGCTAATATAACCCTGTGGCAGTTAGTCTTTGGCATCACCCAGACCTGGGTTTCAACTCACAGTTCTATCACCTTCAGTTACGACTTTAAGGAAATTATATCAGCCTTCAAAACAAGTGAAGATGATAACGCCAAGTCTATAAGTGAGACTGTGAGGATTTAAGATAATGTATGCAGTTATTTATATTAGCGAAGATATGGAAGCAACCTAACTGTCCATCAATAGAGAAATGGACAAAGAAGATGTGATGTATATATACACACGGGAATACTACTCAGTCATAAAAAAAGAATGCAGTAATGCCATTTGCAGCAACATGGATGGACGTGGAGGGCATCATGCTAAGTAAAATAAATCAGAAGGACAAATATTGTGTGATATCACTTACACCTGGGCTCTGAAAAATACAACAAACTAGTGAATAAAACAAAAAAGAAGCAGACTTAAGAGAACGAACTAGTGTTTACCAATGGAGAGATGGAAGAAAGGAGAGGCAAGATAGCGAAGAGTAAGGAGAGTGAGACATACAAACTATTAGGCATAAAATAGGCTACAAGGATATATTGCATAACACAGGGAATATATTCAATATTTTATATATGATAACTATAAATAAGTAGTAGTGTTAGTCACTCAGTCGTGTCCAACTCCTTGCAACCCCATGGACTATAGCCCGCCAAGCTCCTCTGTTCATTGGGTTCTCGCAGACAAGAATACTGGAGTGGATTGCCACTCCCTTTTCCAGAAGATCTTCCCGACCCAGGATCTAACCTGGGTCTCCTGCATTGCAGGCAGATTCTTTATCAAGGGATCAAACCCATGCCCCCTGCATTTGGAGTGAAGAGTCTTAGCCACTGAGCCACCAGGGAATTATAAATAGATTAAAACCTTTAAAAATTGTGACTGGTACTGTATACCTGTAACATATGTCCATGGGATTGCAAAGAGTAGGACACAACTGAGTGACTAATACTTTCATATTTCGTATTTTCAGATATATAACAGTGATTTACAATTTTTAAAGATCATGTTCCATTTACAGTTATAAAATATTGGCTATATTTTCTGTGCTGTACAATATATCCTTGTAGCTTATTTATTTTCCAGGAATTTTCCAAGCCAGAATACTGGAGTGGGCTACCTTTCCCTTCTCCAGGGGACCTTCCCAACCCAGGGATCGAACTGGGGATACCATTACTTACTTCACATTTAAGTACCTGGTACCCGACGTGTGGTTAGCAGTGCAGGCCGCATCCCTTCTTCAACTTGGTTACTTCTCCCAAAGACCCATCAGTAGGAGTGACCCACATTGAGGCAGAAACGTGCAAATAGAGACGTGCAGAGCTCACCTTTCTTCACCACACGCAATGTGTTCCTGTGTTGAAGGAAACTATACTGGTTAGCAAGGTAAGTACATTTTCGTTTAATCTCCCCTATCTTTCCTTCTCTCTCTTTTTTTTAAAGCCCCTTGGCATGTGGGATCTTACAGTCTCCTCCTACCAGGGATCAAACTGGTGCCCTTTGAAATAGAAGTGGCGGCTTAACAGCTAAGACCGCCGGGGAAGTCCCGTGCCCGCCCCCCACCCTCACCGCCTCCCAGCTTGTTTGGTTAAAATCGAAAGTGACACGGGATGAAAGGATGCTGTCCTACCCGTGGAGGGCCAAGGGCCCTGACGAAGCTCCGCCTGGGCCTACCGGAGGCACTCGTGTCCGCTTCTAAACTTTCAGTTACCAAGAATATACCTTTTAAAAAAATGTCTAAACCTTTTGGAGCACAGTTCAAAAATTCAGCTGTTGTTCTGTATCGAATTAGAAAACTAGATAGCTGATCAGCGTAAATAAATAAGCTGCTTCTCCTCACCCCCAGATGAAGTCTCCTGCTGCCGAGCCCCCTCGCCTCGTGGCTCCTGCTCTCATGGCCCGCTTACAGACAGGTCCTCGCCACACGCGAGCTGCCCACAGGCAGGTCCTCGCCACACGTGACCCGCCCACAGGCAGGTCCTCGCCACACGTGACCCGCTTAGGTCCTCGCCACACGTGACCCACTTATAGGCAGGTCCTCGCCACACGTGACCCGCCCACAGGCAGGTCCTCGCCACACGTGACCCGCTTAGGTCCTCGCCACACGTGACCCACTTATAGGCAGGTCCTCGCCACATGCAAGCAGCCCACAGGCAGGTCCTCGCCACACGTGATCCGCCCACCTGACTCCCACTCCATCTCACCCCCTTCCACCTTGCTTTAGGGCACGCTTTTTTTCTTTTCTTCATGATTTTCTTCTACTTCCTTTTCACACCCCTCCTTTCTCAAATTTCAAAATGGACACAAGGCAACACAGAATGGAAGCGCGTACTCGTTAAGATGCTCCGAAGAATCTTTTCTATCTTCTTCACCTCACCTGAGGCACCTTGAGCACAAGTGGTGCGGCTTAGAGAGTTTCAGAAAGTTAAACATGTCCATACCTGGTCGCGACTGTCAGGTAAACCTAGTTTAGAGATAAGAGAGAAGCCTCGTTATTTCTGGGCTTCCCTGGTGGCTCAGCGGATAAAGAACCTGCCTGCAATTCAGGAGACATGGGTTTGATTCCTGGGTTGGGAAGATTCCCCTTGGAGGAAGAAATGGCAACTGATTCCAGTATTCTTGCCTGGAAAATCCCATGGACAGAGGAGCCTGGTGGAGGACAGTCCGTGGGGTCACAAAGAGTAGGACCTGGCTGAGGAACTGAGCTCAAACACACACACTTGGCAAAAGGAGGTTTTTGTGTTTCACACTCATTCTGGAAGTCAGTTTGAAATATTTGCCCTTTTATGAACATATTATCTTAACTATTAAATGAAAAGAAATTACAATTACTACTCAATCCCTGCTATGATGTAATCAGAATGACCTCTGAGAGTGGAAACAGGGAAAACAATGACCACACTCCAACTCACTTAAAGTATATTGATAGCATATTGATGGCTTAGAGGTAGTATCTTGGATTTTTAAAAGCTATGACATTCATCTCCCAAGAGACAAGTAACTGGAAAGAAGGGTACTATATTTAATTTTTGGCTGTGCTGGGTCTTCATTGCTGCCTGTGGGCTTTCTCTAGTTACAGAGAGACTGAGCTACTCTCCAGTTGCAAGGCCTGGGCTTCTCATTGCAGTGGCTTCTCTTATTGCAGAGCACTGAGGTCCTCAAACTTCAGTGGTTGTGGTGCTTGGGCTTAGTTAGCTTGTGGCATTTGGAATCTTCCTGGGCCAGGAATCAAACCTGTGTCCCTTGCTTTGCCAGCTGGATTCTTGCATTGGTCCATTAACCAATGGACCACCAGAAAAGTCCAAGAAGGGTACTTTATAGACTTTCTAAGAAGGGTACTTTATAGACTTTCTTTCTGAAGAAGTTGGTCAAGAATTAGCAGATACTATGCAATTTTGAGACAGAATTAATACATGATGTCAAAGCTAAAAATCCTTTGTATTTAAAATTTCTAAAGTGATTATACATGTATTGTCTAATTTCTTTCTCATTTTGATTTAGCTAAAGTCATTATTGAACTCATAAAATTCAACTTGGACCAGATATCCAAAATGAAACCTCTTCTGTATGAAGTGCTTAAGCAAAGGGAAGTTAGAATTTCCATGGAAACAACCTGGAACTCTTGAAGGAAAAAAAGAGCACAAAAGCATAAAAATGCATTTACTTATTTTTTTGGTTCTTCTTCACCTCTGCCCCTGTAAACTTCAGACTGTCATCTTAATAAATGCTTTCAAGCCTCAGAGGGAATTAAGAACAATATTTGACAGGAGTGAGGAAGAGTTAAAAATATAGTTCCCTGTGAGAGAAATTTATTCCATAATCTTTTCATCTCCCCTTCCTTCCCTTAAGCAATCCCTCCATCTTTCAATGTGATTTTTGTGCCACTCACACTGCACAGCAAGTTTAGCTGTGACTTGGTCAGGAAGAGGAAAGAGAACACCCTGAAATAACGATTTTGCCCTCTTTTGGAAGAGTCATTTCATAGAAGACAACGGAGGTCTATTTCCAAATTAATATTGTGTATATTGCTACATTTGCCTAACATTCAAAATTTCTAAAATGCTCTCATATCAGTTAACTCATTTGATCAGTACAATCTGAGAGATTAACAAAGCAACATGTTAGGTACTATCAGCTTACAGGTTACCAGCATAGAGGGGTACAGGATCACCCTGCTGGTAAGTAAAGAGGACTCATCCAGCTCTTTGAATCTCAGACCATCATGTTCTCCAACTCTACAAATATAACTAGCTTCCTGACCAACGGAGACCTTGTGTCATGGGTATGCCCCCCTTTTTACTAGAAATTAAGAATTTTTACTTAAAGAAATATGTGCTCTAGTATTATTAAGTAAAAATCTTGTCTCCTCTGTAACTGCTAATATTGATATTCATATAGATCAGTAAATACCTCCAAGGTGTAGTCAGGTGTACATGAACTTCTGGCTTCCCTGAGTATGGCTATTTCTGACAAGCTTTTCCCAGAATCATCTGACCTATTTTTAATTGATAAATTAAATGTTTCATTTTAAAGCTCAGCAATCAACACATGACTTATTGAGGGCACAAGTGATTTTTCATAAATCTGAAACATTAAATGTAGAGCTTGTCTTTTGGAGTAAAAAGATCACTGATGCATGGAATGAACTAAGTAGTTCAGAAATTATTTTACTGACCCCAGATAATACCTTGAGGTGCAATACAATCTCTCCCAAGGTATTTGGTGGTGTCTAATTTTCCTTGGAACATTAAAGGCAATTAAGGTTGAAGATCATGGTGGCTCTAAATAGGATGATAGTTATCATCAAGTAGAAAGCATGCTGGAATCTGTTATAATAATTTTCAAAAACTAATGGAACTCAATAAAAGATATTATATCATGGATTTGGGAAACATTAAGACCTAGGGACCAGCAGACAGTCCATTCCATAATTAACATAACATGTACACTTTAAGACAATCAATATGACACAGAGGCTACATCACTGTGGACAAAAATTTAAAAATATAAACATTCCAAGAGGTGATTTCCTCTTTGGTTAGCTTTTGCTATAGGACATTACAGAAACTGCTACCAATAATCATTTATCTAGATAAATAGTAATACATTTGGCTCTAAGTATAGAGTTTGCTAAAAAGTTTGTTTGGGTTTTTCCATAACATCTTATAGAAAAACCCAAATGAACTTTTTACCCAATAGTTGATATACTTTAATACTTAAAATAACCATGTAAGATAGGTATTTCTGTCCTAAAATTATAGACGAGAAATCAATAAAAACCTCAGCCTAAAAGTGGACTACAAAAAGCAATGTGTTTTGGTCACATTGCTAGTACATGGTTAGAAGTTAGTACCAAACCTGTTTACCTGAGTCCAGCATCACTCCAGCTTTGAGCTGACCATTCCCCCTATAGCCCTCTCCTTCCAAACAACCTTCAAGTAACTAAGTTCCAGTGCCATGAATCGTCCTTTAGGATTCACTATTGGGGAAGGACCTATATCATGTGCTAAATGTAAGGCAGATACTGAGTGAATGAAATTTACTTAAAAAGTTTAAAAAGAAGGCATCTGGGAAGCTTTCTGCTCACTGCTACCTGTAAATCACACCATTAGTTCTAATTAAAGGGCAACATCATTCCATTTTTACCACAAAAGGAGAAACAATCAATGCAACAGAAGTTGTTAAAAATTATATTTAATACAAGTGAATAGATTAGAAGATCTGAAATGTTATAAAGCAATATACACAATGAATAAATAATTTGCACAGGAGAGTCATGTCTACATTACATAACACTGTCTAGTATGGGAATACTTAAAGTAAATCCAGTGATAATGGAGAAAGTCCATAAAAATGCTATCCTGTCTTCCCTTGTATGAAATTGTTCAAGTATAAAAATCCAATACAGTGTAAAATAGTATTCAATTTAGTTTAAGAATAAAAATTGCAAGTATTGCAGTTTCAGAAGAAAAACGTAAAGCAGCATTTAAAAACTACATAAGAAGTGTTAAACTAATGAAGTACCAGTAAATGAGACTGCATGAGCAAAAATCAGAGAAGGAAGCATGAAACTAGCAATAGATCCTGTTAAAAAAAAAACAAAACCTAAAAACTAAAATAAACTAAAATGTGTTAATGTAAGAGTATTCTCTTATACAGTGCACATATGAATTTAAATAAATCCAAGTCAACATCTTTAGTTGAATAGGTTAATATTTAATATGCTACATCTAGACCTACTAAATAATTTATGCCATGAGATGAATACATAATTTTACAGTGTCACATCTAAAGTTCCTTTCTTTAGAGTGCAGCATAGTAAAACTTAAAAATAAATATCTTAAATAGCATTACTATTAAGGCACAGTATAAACCACATTATCATTAACCGTTGAAGAACTGTCATCTCAGTAACCTTGGTGTCTCATGTACGGTATTCACTAATAAATAGTTTTAAATATGACTCTGAAATAGATACTAAAAAGTGTAAAATTACTTAAAAAGGGAAAAAAATAAATGTCCTTAAGACAGCTCTTAAGGGTTTAGAGTCTGCAAACTTTGCCTGCCTTTAATCATAAGCCACGAGTCGACACAATAAATAGAAAGAGAAGGCGGTTGTATGTAGTAAAAGCCTGATCCTATTTCAGAATCAGAATTGCTGACACCAGCAGATACAAGTTTCCCAAAATTGAAACAGGATGGGGAGAGGGATTAGAATGTGACAAGCTCATCAAACAAGCACAAGTGATGTGTTCTTTCCAGAACTGTGTGTGTTATTGATTGTCTGTACAGCTGCTGCACCCATTCATTCCACATCACCTGTTTCACAGTCCCACTCATCCACTGGGCGGATGAGAAAATAGCTTTGGTGCCTGTCCACCACTTCACCCACTGCCACGCTCCTAGATTGATTGTTCGATGCCCATTTTTTTTTTTTTTGAGAGAGTAAGAACATCACCTTCTTACTTGAGAAAAGTTCTCTAGGCCATAGTGACGGCTAAAAATGACAATCAGTGCTTTCACCATTTTTTTTTTTGTTTTTTTAAATCTGCTTTTAAATGTAATTCAAGCTACATATTGCTCACTCTGTATTCCCTGGTTCAACTAGATTCAAATAGCATTTTCTAACTGGTAAAAGGCAGTTTGCTTCCCTGATACTATAAAAAGAGCAAAAGTAAAAATCCCGTTATAAAAGTGAAGTTCCATGGTTTCCTCCTGCCACCATTTCGTCGCGGCCTTGTATTTACTCAGGCTCTTTGGGATTGATTTCCAAAAACTGCGCCCACTCCCCTTCCTTATCTCTTGCACGTCTAGAATGACTACTGGAGTATATATTTTAAAAAAATCATAATTCTGCTTCACAATAGCATAGCTTTTTTTTTTTTTTTTTAAAGCTGTTAAGTCAATGTTAACTCTCATTAGCTACTGAAAACTGGGACATTTTGGAAAGAGAAAGCAACGCGACTTTGATCAGGGGATGCGGGCCTATTGCATCCGGTCTGTTTGCAGCTGCTGAGGCTGGTACTGGCCGAAGGCGGCGGCAGCCGCGGCGGCGGCGGCGGCAGCGGCCGCGGTCCCAGGTGCGGCGGCGGTGATTGGCTGCTGCACCGCGTAGCCGTAGCCCCCGGCCGTGACGTAGCCCGCGGCGGCCGGGGAGGCTGCGTACGGGTACTGATCGTAGGCGGCCGCGGCGGCGGCGGCAGCGGCGGCCGCCGAGTACTGTGCGTACGCGGCTCCTGTGTAGTCGATGTAAGGTGCGGTGGAGGCGGCCGCTGCGGTGGGCTGGACGTGGGGGATGACCACTCCAGGCTGCACAAAAGCCTGCGGATAGACATAGTGTGCAGGTATCCTATTGAGAAATGAAAAAAAAAAAAAAAAAAGAAAGAAAAGTCAGGCAGGAGTGACCTCCTGGGTTGAGCCTGGCTTCTTCCGAGATCAGACAAACTCCAATTTAGTGGTTATTATGAGCATAGGGTTGCCACAATATCGACTTGCCAGTCATCGGCGAAAGGAGTCTGGCCGGAGCCCAGATCATGGAGTGCCCCAGAAGGAATTCAACAAGGAAAATAGGATACCCTCCCTGCTGAAACTTTATTCAGGATCATTTTGGAACCAAGAAATAACCATGGAACCAAATTTTTGAAAAAAAAAAAATGGAAATCACGGTTCAGGAGGGCCTCGCACAGAGGAGATTATTTCCTAAGTGCTGAATTACGACTTCAGAAAATTTTGTGATGACTTTGTATAACAAAAACGGTTCAGCCAATGGAAAGTTTCTTAAGTGTGAACAGAGGACTCCAAAGGGAATCCGTGATTGTTCAGTTCTGTAAGGGTGATGGCCGGTTTCTCAAAACGACAATTTCCCCAAAATCTATCTGTTTATTATCATGGCAACCCTACTGGAAATTGCTATGCAGACTCAGCACACATTAATCTCTCTGCAACCTCAGTCACCCTTATTAAAGATAATAATAATAAAGAAGCAGGCGACAAAATAAAAAAAAGGAATTTAAAAGTTCACAAGTGTGGTAAACACAGCAGAATCACACTTTTTCAAACGAACGGTAGTGCAGCTCACTATCACAAGAGGCTGTTGTGGGAAGCTACAGAAATGCTATTAACATTCATGGCAGTGATTCCCAAAAAGAATGTGCAGCACGCTTTTGGTCTTTCTTTCTTTCTTTTTCTCCATAAAATTCATAAAGACACAAGGGTCAGTCAAACCTGTTTGACTATCAGGCAACCGTAGGTCAGCCAGCTTGTTTATCTCTATGCAAGACAGACAGAAGGGGTTTTGGGGGAAATGATGAGGTTGAAGGAAAAGGTAGGGACAGGGAAACACAAACTAAATATTTCTCAATATCAACTTAATAGGGTTACAATAGTAAGACTAAGGAAACATTTCTTTTTTTTTTTGGCATCTAATAACTCTTGTTTCACCTTCAAACTCAACAGAAACAGATTTCTTAGCATATCTGTTTTAAATCTTCCCTACTGGTAGATATTTTATACAAATCAATTCTATTATGATGTATTATCCTATAAAAGTTAACGTGAAACAAAATTAAGTACCTTTTAAAATTACACATCCAGAGGTCACATACAAAACACACTCCAATGGCCTTACTTAAAAGTTAATGTTGTTAAAAAAATTCACAAGAGGTATTTTCGAAACCCATGCATCTCAATTCTCACTCTTGCCATTCATAATGGCTCAGTTACAACGCTACCATGAATACCTGATTTATTTTCATCTTTCTTTAGAATAATCTCCATCAAAACCCCTGTATTTCCAAAAATATGACACCATAATGCCATCTGCTTGTTGCCAAAAGCAACATATAAGAAGTACAAGCACAAGTGACAATTTTTGAATTTTAAAGAACTCAAAAAACAGAAAACTGCATACTGAGAGTTTTAAAACATAAACTTTGCTTTGCCTTTTCAGAGTTTTACTGAAAGCACTCATTAAGGAACATCCATGGAAAAGATGAATTTATCACAGAGGGTATGAACTTTGACCCCAATGATAAAAATACACTCGATTTTACTAGACTTGTAGATCTTTCCCAGTGCCAGAAGAAACGACGTCATCAAGTGTTTCTGAAGACACTTAGAGATGTTCTTAATTGCTTGTCAGAAACCAGACGCATGGACATGCACGCACTCAGAACTTCTCTGCAGGTCAGGTGACTGACTGGCTCACAGCGACAGGTGTGGCTTTATGAAACACTGTCCCTGGAGGCTGCTGTGTCCACGATGTGCAGACACGGATAAGAGAGCCTCACTCACGCCAGTTTACATGTGGTGATGGACAGCAGGGGCTGCAGCCGGGCTATTTTTGATCCTGTCATGCGACAAGGGTTTCCAGCGGGTAAAATGTCTTTATAAGGCCAAAGTAAAACATCTATCAGCTGCAAAGGCCAGCCAGTATGAATCTCACTGATACTGAAACATTAACCCATGTGCTCCCAAAGTTCCAGAGGCAACAGGAGGGTTGCTAGGCTTCTATCTCTGAATAAAGGTGGTAACTAAAAATAAGTTTAGCCGACAAAAAGGTAGAATCAGTGTGTGTGTGTGTGTGTGTGTGTGTGTGTGTATGTAGAATGTTTTAACTGATAAAATAGACAGGGTTTCTTACAGGACTCTTGTCTGCATTTGATTTTACATTAATAGCTTTCATTTGATGTTGCCAACCAATGAGTATAAAGTTCCCAGGAATATCAGAAACCTACACAAAGTCTGGCAAGGGTTAGGAAGCCATCTGGAAGGCAAATGAAATCATGGAGTTCTTTTTTTCTTTTTTTTTTTTTTTTTTAAGGCTTTAGGGAAAGGAGAATCCAGAAGACCATGGAGAGACTGAAATATCTCAATTCAAGAAGGGAAGTAGAATCGGACCAAATCAGGAGGTGGCGCTTCTCAAGCAGTTCCTGTTTGTATTAATAGTCTGCGGAACCCATTAAGGCAGTTTGGAAATCTCCTTCCCACTAGAGATCTACTAACATCCTTTCCCTCAATGAATCATAGAATGTACATGCCTAGTAGCAATAAGGGGTTTCCCTGGTGGCTCAGACAGTAAACAATCTGCTGCAGTGCGGGAGACTAGGTTCGATCCCTGGGTTGGGAAGATCCACTGGTGTAAGGTATGGCAACCCACTCCAGTATTCTTGCTGGAGAATCCCTGTGGACAGAGGAGCCTGGCGGGCTACAGTCCATGGGGTGGCAAAGAGTTGGACACAACTGAGCAACTCAGCCCAGCACAGTAGTAATAAAAGCGAAGAGCGAAGCTGACACCTTGGACAATTTTCACAGAAAATTTACTATGTTTTCCTTTTCTTCCTGTCTCTTCAAGTCCCTCTGGTGTCTCTCTATGACTTTGGACATCCTAAAGGGTTTCTTCTTCCAACCTATCACATACACTGCTGACACAGTCTGCATCTCATATACCTGTTTAAAATAACCTAGGTCCCTAACATCCTACCAAGCTAACTGCAAACTTCTTAATTAAACTTTGGCATGACAGGCCTTTTATACTCTGGCTCCAAAATACTTCTTCCAGTATTTCTTCCCACCTTTCCTTGAATCCAGGTCAGCTGGGCTCCTCAAGGTTTCATGGACACACCACAGACACCTAGAGCTTCACCTTGGCTCATGACATCCCTTGGCCAGAATGCCAGCCCTCACTCCATCTCTGCCTGTTGCAATCCCAATCCTACTCACCCTAGCTGTATCACTCACCATGTCTAAAGCCTTCAAGAGTTTGCTTCACCTTTTTAGCCTCACATATTTCTGATAAGTGAAATGAACCTAATAGTTCCAACCCTGAACTGCTGTGCATTAAATAAAATTATCAGTGTGAAGAGCCTACAATGAGAAATATACTCACTGCAAGAGTTCCCTGGCCTCCATCACGTTTTAAAATCTATTTTAGATTCTACCTCTTTCATGAAGACTTCCTGGATCCCACCGACCTGATGTTGTTCTTCCTTATCTGAAACTATATGGACAGCCCTTCTCAGTTTTCTTAGTAGATTATAAGAGAGCACAGTTGTGTCTTTAGGGCTACAGACTGACACAGAGGAAAGAGTATGGCTTTGGAAGTCAGGCAAACCATGATTCTGAACCTAGAATCAGACTCTAGCACTTAGTAGCCATTGTGGGAAGTTAATTAACCTCTCTGCCTCTCAGTTTTTCACCCATGGAGAGGACATTAACAGTGTCTTTATCAGATAATTACTGTGATAATTAAATTACATAATTTATGTAAATCCTTTATCAGTACCAGGCAAGTAGCAGATGTTTTGTCCCTCCTGCCCCACTTAGTGGACAGTATAATACTTACTATGCATTAACGCAACTAAAATAAAACTTGGCACTTAAAGGACTGAGTAAATATTCAAGTGTATTTCAACCTGGTCTAAACTAGCCTGGAATTTTCTACTCACAGATCCATAATCTCTCCTCTCCAAGATTTCAGTATGAAAATGATTCTTTCAAATATAAAATATTTCTAAGATGTAGTTTGGCAAATTCACCAATTTCTATACATCTGCCCACTGTGTTACATCGGAAATTCCTTCAGGCCAAGATTTTTTCTTTAAAAGCCTAGAGTAATGAAGGGGCCATTTAAAGACCATATGAAAAATAGTTCGAGAATGTCAAACAAGTCACAGTTAAAAATTCTCAAACTTCTTTCCAGGCCTAAAAATAAGAACATGTGGCATTCAAATAGAATTGAGGATGACCAGGTGTGATTTGTTAGGTACAGACTCTGGGAATTAGAGCAGTGTTAAGAACTCCTAAAAAGAAAGAGAAGCCTTGCTTGGTCTATCTGGAATGCTATCTATTTCTAATAAGAACCTCAAGTTCAATTTATCCAAACAGTAATAATCAACATCCTTTATAAAGACAGCTGCTATTAGGAGGGATGAACAACTAAAGGTTACTATCCAAATACACTTGATTTTAAACTTCCACATGACACATTGTTTGTTCTTATTTCCCTTATACTACTTTCTTTCTCATGGATCCATAAGGACTATCACAGCCAGTTCAAATTTCTGTGTCTACCTCTCAAGACCCTCCATGGAAGTCTCATTTCTCCATGCACTGAGTCTTTTCTCCTCTGTGCCTTTACTGATGTTCCCCTATTCTATACCCTTTAGACAGGTCCCTTTTTTCCTTTCACCTGTCCAGACATACCACTGGTCCAAGTCTTGTTCTAGTCCCCACAAAGCTTTGTCCAACTCCTCCGACTCATCTATTTTCTTGCTATTCAGAATTCCTCTTGTACTTCAAATAATACCAAGTAATTTAGCAATGAATAGTTCCTGATGGGTTTGTATTAGTTTAATTTCCCAAAGCAAAATGCAGTCTCCTTATTTTGTACCATCCACTAGCACCGAGAAAAATACACACATGCTAATACCGGTTGATCAATTTAGCTGTATAACAGCTGTCTCGGGATTAGTAACGTGAGACCATGATTAAGTTCACCGTCGCTTCTTAAGATGTATGTTCTCCCCAGTTCTACCTTGAACATAGTCTAGACCAATGAGAGGTGGTATCCGCAGAAGTAGTTGGACCCATCAACTACTATTTGTTGTTGATATCCAGAATGGTTTAGTTGGGGCATCATTATGGATACATGAAGGCCCTTTCTAATCTTACTGGACAGAAAATTCTTCTATGGTTTAAAAAAAAAGTAAGGGTTGGCAGTAAGAGTGAGAATCTTGATATGGTTAAGAGAAGGTTATAAAGAAGGTATTCATGGAAAATATAACTTGAATCTTCCAAGTCAAATTATTATTGCTTCTTTGGATCTACTCTTGGTAGATATCTATCTTCACAGATAGAATCTAACCTTTCAGGTTATACATGTAGATGTTCAGGTGCTAAGATGCAGAAGAAACTATTAATATTGTTGAGGATGAAACACTTCTAAACAGTTAGAATATTCAAAAGGAGAGTGTAAATTTCTGGCATTAGTTACAACCAAGTGGATCAGGTAGAAAACAGCCAAAACAGACCCTAGGTGTTCAGAATAAATTGGGGTCCTTGGGGATTTTCACCCCCTCATATAGTGCCTGAATGGAAGGGAAGTTGGGGAGCTTGGACAGGGAAGGCTCGTAATCACAGAACCCAGAGAACGCAAATAAAAGCTGGCTGTTCACCCCAGTCAGATCTGAAAGGTGAAGGTTAGTGCTACTCTGCTCAAAAAGACTGGCCAATGTTAATGAAATCTGATGAGAGTTGTTGAACCATTAAATTAGAAGGCCTAAAAGTGGATACACACTGCCAAAGAAAGAACCCCATTCCCAGAAAAATGCCCCAGTAATACAGAAACTTAGGACATGCAAGCGATGAATCTGTGTTCTTACAGAGGGAAATCACACCATTTAGCACTCACTACAAAAATATGGTTAAGTGGAAGTTACAGGCTACAGCTTAAAAGCAAGGAAATAAAAAAAGGCCCTTTGCTTCCCATGGCAAAGTCAAAAGTCAACACCCGTCAACACCACCACCAAAACCAAAAACACAAAGAGCCCCTTCCCCGAGGAAAAGAAAACACTTTCACTACAGCTCTTTTCAATTAAGTAAAAAAAGCACACAGTTTAGCTATCAACACCACTTCATGACTGTAATAAAATAAAGCACACGGAGGTCTATTGACTATGGTGAAAAAATAAAACAACACCAACATCCATGCATCGTTAATCACCATCTGAGCTTGTGTGTCTGAGTCTACTGGTTACAGAGTTTAATTCCAAACAGAACTATTCCACCTCTTATCATGGTATCCTTCTGATCAGTTAGCTTAACAGTATACGAGCCCTGTCAGGTTAGAAAGAGATAAATACAATTGAGTCAAGTTGAACAGCAGTAATGGTGTTGGGACACAATCGTCTGTACACAAGTCATACCTGGTATTTTTGTTTTGTTTTGCTAATCATAAGCTCAAAATGGGTCTGGTTGGGAGGCTGCATACTTGGTCAGATAACTTGACTCATCTAAAAATATTTACATTATCAGCATTCAAAATACACAAACATATATAAATATGTAAACCAGGAACAGTCTATAGCATGATGGTCTGGTCTGGGTATAACAAAAATGCAGGTTAACAAATGATAGTCATATTTAAACTTAGGAAGGCCTGATTCATTGACTTACCCAAAAGGTCTTTGTATAAGGGCTGGATGAAGCTGTTGAACACCAAAGGCAAAACCTAACAATAAAACATACCACATTCTCTATTTGTGCATGTTAGGCATTTATTACTTCTACAAATAAAATGCAATCACACCTTTCACTTAGAAAAGGTAATCATTCTTTTAATACTTTAGAGAAAATATTATAAATAGGTTTTTAAAATTCACTTTACTAATGTTATTGTTAATTTAAGTAAAATTTTCAATAGTCTTCAAGTGGAAACTAGAAATGATCCTCAAAGTTCAGTTGATAGACACAGAGTAAGACCTTAGAAAATCAGACATAAAGTTCTTGTGGAATGAAACCAAGAACAACAGGACTTGATAATGAAGTTACACGTGGCAAATCTTCCAACAATTCTGAATCATGATCTATAAAAAAGCCTTTTTAATTTGGAACATTCTCGAATGTTTTGGACAATGCTTTGGAAGATTATGGCTTTTACAGATTATAGTATTAAACATTTACAAAACACTTTTCTGGACAGCAAAACACACACTGTGTTAGATAAATACATGTTTTTTAATGCTCATGAATATTTGCACATGCACACCCTTTCTTGATACTCTACTTTCCCAGCAAATCTGTTTGGATTGAAATGTCTACCTCATTCCAAAATTTCAGATGGACAGACTTAAGAATGAAGAGTAAACGATTTAAAGCTGCATGCCCAAGAGAAAGATTACGTCTGTTCAGTAGTCGAGTTACCATTGCTTGTTCGAATGCAAAAGACAGTGTGGTAAGTGATCCAAAAGGTCATGTTTTCACATAGACGAAATTCTCTCCCTTTTGGTGACTAACAGCTGTATGACTTTGGAGTAAACCATTTCTCATCTCTGCATCAGTTTCTTCATCGGTAACGTAAGGGTCCTGAAGTGCATGGAACCTCTTTATTTTCTGTCATTACAAATATGCTGTGATTTTATTTTGAACATTTACCATCTAGGCACCACCACCACCCCTGTGGTTTCTTATGGGTCAGTGTTCTGGTTGAACTGCCCACTCTGAGCACCGGGCAACTGGTGGCAAAAGAAGAAACACCACCAAGTAGAGAAGTATAACCAGCTGGAGTTGAGAAATCTGGCCCATATCATCCACATGGGAATGGTCAACAAGTGGCCAAGAAGAGGAAAATGAAGACTGAACTATGTATACAGAAAACAGAGGAGTCAAGCCCAAGTCTGGGTGTGTACAAACTGAACCCAACCCCAAGATCTATTTTTTGCCCACAGGTACATTTCAAGTCAAGAAAGGAGTCTTTTCAACTCTCATCTATCTTTCATGTCTTGGTAAAATAACCAGCCACAGTTCAACTTTACTCAACACATCTACAGATGCTCAGGAAGCTAGGGTCTTCTCAATCAGGGATTCACCCTATTCAGAAGTGGGGGTCTCTATGGAGGGGGAGGGGGCAGTGAAGGTGGTTCCAGGGATCTTTCTTACCTGGTTGCATGATCCTTGGTTTTGCTCCCAAGTATGCCAGGTTCACGTTGGCCTTCCTGCCATCAATGATGGGGTTGGGATCCTTGCAGGCTCTTTCAGCAGCAGCCCGGTCAGCCATGGTGACCTTAGCAACATACACACAGACATACACACAGAGCTCTAAATCAACCCCTGAAGAGAGCAAGAGTCGCACTGGAGAAGTTATTCTTGTTAGTAAAACTGCCCTGGTTCTTTAACTTTTTCTTTTTTTCCTGGCAGTGGGGGTTGTGGGGGGAGAGGAAACTAGAATTATCCTTGACCCTCCTTCCAAAATACACAAAAATAAGAATACAGAGAGGCGGAAAGAAAGAACCACCACCTCCCCCACCTCTGAAGTTCTAAGGGTGCTGGTAGGGCCTAGCAGAGACTCGGAAGCCAGAATTCCGTCTCAGAACTCCTCCAGATTCCCCCACCCCCGACCATTCCTGTGTCCCTACCCGGCCCGGAGAGCCATGGTTTGCTTTCAAGAAAGACTAGCCTCGCGCCGCCCGGCGTTCCTAACCCTGCAAATACTCCTCAACCACGATAGCTATTGTCCTGCGATGGAGCTCCTTGCTCCTCGGCAGCTGAATTTGCACGCTGAAATCTCCGGGAAGCTTAACTATGCTCTCTTTCAGTTCGGCAAAAAGCCAGAGGCTCATCTTTTAAAAGAAGTCATCTTTGCAATTACGAAAAAAAAATAAGGGGGGGAGTGTGGTGGTGGTGAGGGGGTTGGCCTAAGAAAAAGAGCCCCAGATCTCCTGGAGTGTCCCTTCCCGGCCCCAGCCGGAACGCCAGGAAGACACTCATTTTTACAAAGCAAACAGCGCGCTTAACCACCAGCCTCCAACCCTGGAGTGCAATTATTCCCAGGGGCTGCGGCCCCTCCCTCCCAGATCTCCGCACCCCCCAAATCCCACAGACATCACAGTTCTCTCCCTCCCCTCCACCCCTGCTCCGCCTGTCCCCCGATTCCGCCGCCGCGCTCTCGGTCCCCCCGGAACCCTTCAAGGCAGGCGCCGGCCCTCCATCCCCAGCGCCACGGCGCGCAAACTTTCAGTTCAGCCGCGGGAGCTAAGGGGCAGCGCCGCTCCAGCTCGCTGGGGTCCTCGCACGGGCGCGCCGAGCCCCTCACTCCAAACTCCAACCCCTCTGGCCCAGCGCCACTCTGTTCTCTCCCCGCCCCCGCGGTCCTCAGTTTCCCCGCCAGGCTCTCGGTTGCCCCCTCCATACACGCTACCCCCACTCCCCCCAGGCCCCCCATCCGCGCAACTTACAAATCCATAGCCCCGGGACTTGCCCGTCTGCCGGTCGGTGATGACCACAGCCTCCTCGATCTCGCCGAAGACCTCGAAGTACTTGCGCAGGCTGGCGTCCGTGGTGTGGTAGGGCAGCCCCCCGACGAAGATTTTGGTGTACGTCGTGTCCTTCTGGGTGGTGTGCATCTTCGCGCCCGCCCCGCGGCTGGGGCTCCGGCTGCGGCTGCGGCTCGGGCAGCGGCTGCGCGTCCTCCTCCGGCTCCGCGTCTCCCGCACCCTCGCGCGGCCGCCGGGGGCTATGAGCGAGCTTGGGGGCGAGGGTGGCGGCGCGGCGGCTGGGGCGAGCGGCCCGGGGGCGACCGAGGGCGCGGGGCGCGCGGCTGCCGAAGTCGCCAGCAGCCGCCGGGGGAGACCTGACTTCGCTCTCTCCTCCCGCCCCCCCTGCCGGTCACGGTACAAATCCTCCGGATCGTCTGGCTGAGGCTCCGGTTCTGTAGGATGTGCAAACGCTTTCCACTCACCCGGCGGGGAGGCCAAAATGTGAAATGAGAGGGGTGGTCCTCAAGCGAAGATCAGGGTGCGTTTAGAGGTAGATTTTTTTTTCTTTCGCAGAAATTAGGTAGGTGTCTTGGGTGGGGCCTGGGGAGGGTCGGCAGTGAGAGCGTCCAGGCGCGGAGGTGGGCGGGCGGGGGGCGCGGCGGTGGTGGCCGGGTCCCGGGTATTGGGGTGCGGGGGGGCGGTGTAGGGGAGACTCCGCGCGGCTTCTGCTCCGGGTCCTGTCCCTCCCGCCGCGGAAGCTGGAAGACAAGTGGCGAGGACGGCTCTCCACCTCTCTGCTCCCTTCCCCCCGCGGGCCGGGGGTCGGCGCCCGGCTGGGGAGGGGGCGGGCCGGACGCCTGCGATTGGCCACGGCCGCACCTGGGGCGCCTGGCGCCGCCGCCCCCCAGCTGTTGGGAACAGCTGCTTCTCTGCCGGCGCGGCGCGGCGCTGGAACCGGCGCTGGGGCAGGGCTGGGGACGGTTGGAGGCCGCCTGGCCCTCGGCGTCGCCTGTCCTAACCCGTCAAAGTCCCAGGGACTCGGCGCGACCTCAGCCAGGACCCGGGGCGCGGGGAGCGCGCGGGAGCAGGGAGCTGCGTCGCTTTCCAAAACAGCGACTCGAGCTCTGTGCGCTCGGCCTCGGCAACAGGGCGGGAGACCCGGACAGACAAGCTGAGGGGGCCGGAGGCCTGGGGCGGTTTCGCTTGAAGGCCAGTTCCCCACCCTGGGGAACCCGGGGGCTCCCCGGGGGCCCGCGAGCTCCGCCGACGATACCCGGAATTGGATGCTCTGGGGTCTGCAGGGCGACAAGGAGGGCCCCCAACTTCCCTTGACCCAAAAGAGCCGGTGCTGGGGACAATCAGCGAGATAGAGCCAGGAGGAAAAAAAGCTCTGGCCCTCGGGTGTGCCGGGGGAGCCACTAGCTTTCATTGCTCACCGCCCAGCCAAGCTAAGCAACGGTAGACACCTGTCAGACACCGCGTTCTCTTTCAAAGGACCATAAATTAGTGCTTCACCTCACAGTCACCAAATTTGTGCTTCTTCCTTAACTTATTCCTCCGTAACTGTTCGGGAAGATTGGTACAGATTTCTCATCATATATCCTCCCCCCGCCCCCCCACCCCCGCAAGCAAGGAGTTAATCTATTTTCTTCTATTTGAATTGCAAGAATATTTAGTGACTTGATCTCAACTGTTTTATCGGGATGTAATTGTAAGAGATGTAATCTTTGAAATCGACTTGTTACATAATCACTGGTTTCTACACAGCGAACCTCTAAAGCATTTGTGGAAATACAGACTTGAGTGCAGCTCATATATATTTATTTTTTTATATCGACTTTTTGCAGCTTCTTTTTAAAATCAAGATTATATTCAATTAGGCTGTAAAATCATGATCCTATCTGAGGTTTTGATGAAGATATTTAACGGGAGCAGAATGTGTCTCCCTGCCCCCTCTTGACACACAGTTTGCTGTTAAGTCATTTCCAAGAGTGTTCACTGAAGTCCACCCAGTAATTGCACCTGGACTACAGCATTTATTCCCTTTAAAGCAGCTCAGTTCAGTATGTTAACCTATTAGAGTCACATAGTCCTGTTCCCCTTGCCAGGGCACCTTTGCAGTCTGCCCAAGAGGATGAGATGTACTGTATTTGTGAAAGCTAATAAGAATGCAAATATTGTTGTGCAAAATGTTAAGTTCTGTTTTTTATCTTGCTGGCATCTGCATGAGGTTGGCTTTTGAAGGTCATCAGTTTCTTTAAGTTTGAACTCCCAGTAAAAGACAGACAGAAAGAAATCAAAAATTTCTTGGGGAAAAAAAATGCTTTTAAAACCAATTGAAGAAAAATATTTCATAGGCACATGAGAGCCAGAAAGTGAAATTGTAAACAACATCCTCTCCTCATCGCTGAAGTAAAATACAGGTTTAAAAGGAAATGTGTGTACTGGTATGATAAAGATGATTTTTAAAAATTAGAAAAACAAAGCAGGCTATGAAACAGAAGAGGCATGTTTTTTAATATAGGACATCTATCTTGTGGTGCCACTTAAGAATTATTATACTTCCATGTGTTGGCCGCTCAGTCAAGTCTGACTCTTTGCAACCCCATGAACTGTAGCTCACCAGGCTCCTCTGTCCATGGAATTCTCCAGGCAAGAATACTGGAGTGAGTAGCCATTCCCCTCTCCAGGGTGTCATCCCCATCCAGGCATCAAATCTGGGTCTCCTACGTTGCACGCAGATGCTTTATGGTCTGAACCACCAGAGAAACCCAGAGGCTCAGGCAAGACATCTTTTGTGAAGGGAAGTTACTTACAGAACAGACTGACTCTGGCTGTCTCACTTTTCTTCCTACCCAGACAGGGAACTTACCCCAGAGGGACTGTGATAAGGGAAGAAGTGTGTCTGGGAGGGTAGCCAGCAGCTCTGATGTTCACTAGGTAAAGTGGTGAAGTCTACAAGGAAATTCCGATCCTACACTGGGATAACCGTGTCACAGAACTCGGCTTCTGGAAATAACATGCTTCCCTTGCAATTGTCCCAAAGAAAATAATTCAGCCACCCTCTTCCTATCCCATGTAACCCCTGCCTGGTGTTGCTTTTATTTTTTCAGTCCAACAGTATTTGATAGTTTGGTTCGAAACTTCCTTCATTTTGTATTAAATATTACCTGGATATCCCTGATTTTGAACTCCAGAGATAATGAAAGCATTACTAATAATCTAGTATTATGTGATTCACTGAAAACAAAGATTAAGCAGAATGGAGATTCCTTATTTTCCAAACCAATTTATTTTTTTTAGTTTGTTTTATTTTTTACTGGAGTATAGCCAATTAAGAATGTTGTGATAGTTTCAGGTGAACAGCAAAGGGACTCAGCCATACATATACATGTATTCCAAGCCAATTTAAAAAGAAGCCATGACTCATACTGGGTTCTGCTTGACAAAACATCAAGCGCCCCCCAAAGGCAGGCACTGGGCTAGGGTGAGGCTTTACGGACACTGGGTTTGTTTGACAACTGCACAAAGGTGGGTAGAGTTACAATAGCCAGATCCATCCTTGTTGGATTTATGAACCTGAGCCATCAGACCATGTAGCCCTGGGGACATAAAATCTTTCTGAATTCAAAGTTTCAAGGTTATTAAGTACCAAATATTTCTGTATAATTACCCTTCATAGATTCAGGTTTGAAAAACAATACTTGGGTAATCCTTTTGCTTTCTCAGCTGCCTTTGGCAGAGAAGAACACTTGTATATTCACAGACCTCATGCAATGTGATGTGTGCTTCTTTGGAAAGAAAGAGTCATAAAATACTTTAAAAGTTATAAATAGGTCCCAAGCTTGTCATATCCCAGCGACTACATGTGTATAACCCTGTATTCTTGGTTCCTACTCCATGGCAAGTTTGATATGATTTTATTATTTACGGTGAATTATTGTCCACTTTGTTAAAAATCTTTATTTGACTATTAAAGGCCAAAATCAAAGTTATAAGTTTCACTTTCATTTATCTATTTCAGCCCCCACCCAAGTCCGCTCCCTCTTCCTCTTAAATTAATCACGGAAATCAACTCCTATGAAGAATGTTGAGAAAAGAGTAATAATATTTCATGAAGGGAGAGAAGCATTATACTATTCTGGTTTAAGGAGATGCCTACTTTAGAAGTAGTATTGCTCTGGACAGTAAGTCTTCTCCAGGCAGGATTGGTCACTTAGATGTTACTGGATCTCCTGTAGGTCAGTTAAGTCCTCTGTAGGGTTCTCCATGGGGCTTCCCAGGTAGTGCAATGGTAAAAAATCCACCTGCCAGTGTGATCCCTGGGTCGGGTATATCCCCTGGAGAAGGAAATGGCAGCCCACTCCAGATTTCTTGCCTGGAGAATCCCATGGACAGAGGAGCCTGATGGGCTACTGTCCATGGGGTCGCAGAGAGTCTAGACACAACTGAGTACAATCACATCCATTCCCAGGGTTCGACATACATGAGCACCGAAGAAATATCTACCAGAGAGAATTGCTGTCTTAAAGACATCTACTTGCAAGCTTGGTGAAAGAAAATGCATTCTTAGTTAGCACTAACCACTTGTAAAGTGTATAGGCCAGGCACTTTTTTTTAATTTGGAAAACAAAAATATGGCCTCCTTGAAGTCTTTTGTTTTGATTGTTTGGAAACGTTTACCTTTTTCTGAGAGTCTGTGTGAGACTTCTGATTTAAAACTAACGGGTTTCTGCCCTTCGGAGAAGTCCCATGATCAGATGTATTTCTGTTTCTCTGGGTGGGTTGGTAATTTTCTCTTAGTAACAGATAACAAATGTGTGTAATAGGTTATGCTGCTATTTTTGTGTGCAGAAGAGTTGGCAGTCAGAAACCTAGTCAGTTCAGCTCAGATCCACCTCTGGGAGAATTCTAGCATGCTGCATTAAACCACATCTAAGCTGGTAAGAAAAGTGAAATGGAAATTCGTAACTGTTATTCAATCATGAAAGTCATAATGCCTCTTTTACATCAAGTATCTGGAAAATAGAAAGAACAAGGTCACTTTGGAGGATGAGAATAGGGCAAAACTGAAAGTAGAGGGAGTATTCACTGCCAACCTCGCCTTTGGGATAGTTTCACTCTGCCTTAGGTGTAGAAGTGGCTTTAAGTGTTCGCACACTTTGAATTCTGTTAAATAAATCTGAAAGGGAAGGATAAGAGTGCAAACATTTTAAATCCACTGTGTGTTTCTTCACATTTTAAATTCAGGGTGTTGCTTTGGTTTTAAGTCTTTAAACAGTGAGCCTTGGAGCTGCCAAGTTATTTTAAGGAGCTGATGAACACTCGGAATGGATTGAATGACTTTCTCTTGATGACAGATTCATTCTGATGATGTTGCTGGGAAGCGGAGGACAGTGTGGTGGAAATAGCCGTGGATCCCAAGAACAGGAGACCTAGGGCCTAGTCCAAGCAGTCATTAACCAACTCTAAGACCTGGTTTGGTTTACTCCGTTTACACAGTACAAATGTGGGGGCTTCCCTGGCGGCTCGGTGGTAAAGAACCCAGTGCAGGGGACACAGGTTCGATCCCTAATCCGGGAAGGTCCCACATGCTTCCGAGCAACTAAGCCTGTTCACCGCAACTATTGAGCCTGTGTGCTGGAGGCTGGGAGCCACAACTACTGAGCCCACGTGCTGCAGCTGCTGAAGTCCCCGTGCCCTGGAGCCTGTGCTCTGCAACAGAGAAGCCCCCATAGTGAGAAGCCTGCACACTGCCACAACTAGAGAAAAGCGAATGCAGCAACACAGACACAGTACAGCAAAGAATTAAAATAAATAAATTAATTAAATTATATATATATATATATATATATGTAAAAAGTATGAATGTCACTACGGTAGACAGTGCTTCCTGAGCAAATATGCCCTAGAATGAAGAATGCTAGTCTGACCCTTTACTTATAGATGTTTAGAGGGTCACCTCGGATTTATGAGACAGACCTATGTTGGCACTCAAGTGTCATTTATTTACTTTTTAATGTAAGCTACTTGAGGTTATTCAGTAAGATCGCTATTTTCCCTGCTAATGATGGAAAGGCATATTTATGGCAGAAAATTATGAAAAAGCATAAAGATATACACAGAAAATCCAAATCACTCACAATTCTACTCAAAATAACATAATATTTTAAAATGAATAATATCAGGTTTGTCTTGTACATAAATACACACTTATAAATGTGCTAACATAGGTTACCCTTACCTTCTGTTTTACTATCAGCTTTTGTTATATAATCAGTTCAGTTCAGTTGCTCAGTCTTGTCCGACTCTTTGCGACCCCATGGACTGTAGCACGCCAGGCTTCCCTGTCCATTACCAATTCCCAGAGTTCGCTCAAACTCATGTCCATCGAGTCTGTGATGCCATCCAACCATCTCATTCTCTGTCATCCCCTTCTCCTCCTGCCTTCAGTCTTTACCAGCACCAGAGTCTTTTTCACCTGATAATACATGGTAAATAATTTTGTCTATTAGTTTCTACAGTTTATTTAAAATTCCTAAATAGCATTTTATCATGTCAATGCTGCCAAATTTATTTAAGCAATCCCCTTTTGTTGGACATTTTTATTGTTTCCAACTATTCCCTATTATAAAGAGCTCTGAAAAAAACATCCTTGTTGATAAATCTTTTTACACATTATTTATTATTGTATAAGGCTGGTTCCATAAGGGAATTTATTTTCTCCATGGCTGAACCCACAACTCCCAGAATAGTGCTTGGCACTTAAGAAGTGCTTAAATACTTGTGGAATGAATAAATAAATTCTTGCAAGTTTATATGTTAGATTGAAGTGTGTGTTAGTTGCTCAGTTGTGTCCGACTCTTTGCGACCCCAAGGACTGTAGCCCACCAGGCTCCTCTGTCCATGAAATTCTCCAGACAAGAATACCAGAGTGGGTTGCCATTTCCTTCTCCAGGGGATTTTCCCCATGCAGGGATTGAACCCGGATCTTCTGCATTGCAGGTGGATGCTTTACCATCTGAGCTACTAGGGAACCCTGATTTTAGATATTTTGATATATATTGCCAAATTGCCCTTCAAAAGGTAAGGCAGATTTTACTTCTAGCAGGAACATGTTAATGTCAGTTTCTAGAATCCTCATTGACATTGCTGTATAAAATAGAATAATTTTGTTTGTAAGCGAGAAAAATCCTAACTCACATTGACACAAGTAATCAAAAGGAGTTTTTTGTCTCCTATAATTGAAAAGTCCAGAGGCAGGGCAGGCTTCAGGTGTGACTCAGCAGCCCCAAGGGTCATGTTGTCACCGAGATGATGAGATCCTCCTGCCTTCACCATCCATCCTCTGCTGTTTGGCTTTGCTCCTGAGCCCATTCTCTCAAGACGGAAAGTTGAGTGCTGGCAGCTCTCGGAGCCAGGAGCCTCCTTGGTCATAGGCAGGGGGATACAGAGCTTCTTTTTGCCCAATTTTCAAACCAAAGTCTGATCTTCCTTTTGATTGTACCATCTTAGGTTGCAATTTCACCTTTGAACCAAACTTAGGCCAAGGACTTTGATTTGCTGCTTTTCTTAGGCCTGGCTTCTGTTCTGTTTTCCTGTCTTGGGACAACGCATGCCTCAGGCACCAAGATGGATGACATTGATTTGCTCAGACTCAGGATGGCCTTCCCTGGTGGTTCGGACGGTAAAGAATCTGGCAATGCAGGAGACCTGGGTTCGATCCCTGGGTCTGGAAAATCCCCCTGGAAAAGGAAATGCCTACCTACTTCAGTATCCTTGCCTGGAGAATTCCATGGATAGAGGAGCCTGACACGCTATAGTCCATGGGGTCTCAAAGAATCAGACACAACTGAGCTACTGAGCATAGCACACAGGATGGCCCAGAACTGAGGAAACCTACTGAATGGAATCCTACAACAGAATGGTTGTAATATTCTGGGTTCTTTTGGAAAGCAGATATACTGGAGTGAATGTTTTGGAAGCAATAAAAAATTACAGTAAGTATTAGCATTTATTTTAAAAAATGTATTTATTTTCTGGGGTAAAAGTTTTTCTCGTTGCTTGTTTTCCTATAAACTATTGGTTTTTGAGGACTGTCTTTTTAAATTAAAAAAAAATTTTTTTAAAAATTTATTTGGTGGCACTGGGTCTTCATTGCAGTATGAGGGATCTTTCTTTTTTTTAGTTGCAGGTGTGTGGGCTCTTCGGCAGGTGGGATTTTCAACCTAGGCATTGAACCCAGGTCTCCTGCATTGGCAGGTGGATTCTTTACCACTGAGCCACCTGGGAAGCTTATTCTTATATTAGGCTCTGCCAAAGAGACAAGTACCAATAAATGAGCCAAAAAACACACTGAAGAGTCAAACACAATCAGAGTTTCTGTCAGATTCTGGCAATGATTCTGAGGTGATCTTGTGCAAATA
Source organism: Ovis canadensis (assembly GCF_042477335.2). Lineage (NCBI taxonomy): Eukaryota > Metazoa > Chordata > Mammalia > Artiodactyla > Bovidae > Ovis > Ovis canadensis. The sequence continues at coordinate 54,586,118 of NC_091264.1, forward strand.
AAGAAACCTTTCTGTACTGTGTTTTAATCACATAAGCAGTGAAAATAAAGATATAAAGATTAATATGCATGTATATATGTATAATTATGGTTATCATATCCATTTCTTTCTGTTAACAAAGCAAAGCAATTCATCTAATTATACCCATAAAAACACAGTGAAACAACCCAAACATTTTATGAAAATAATTTATTTTGGCTTATCTGTTCCGTTTCTATTTATGTTACACTGCATGAAAGTACTCAGCCCGTATTTGGATATGGAACAATGTCATTTTCAATGTGCACTGAGATTCCGCGTCAATATAGGCTATCACAATTAAATCCTTTGTCTTTTAACTTAAAAGGATAATTCGAGATGAATCACTGATACAAAAGTTATTTAACTTAAGTAACAAACTGCACAGTTGGTAATTTTTCCAATCCTAGAAAGATGTTTATAAAATATTTTCCCTCACAGCTTTAAAAACAGATTTTTTTTTCCTAATTGTATTTTTCTTCCAGTTTCAACTTACCTTTTCTTTTTCTTGCACTCTTATGGGTGGAAACCCATCATTATTTTTTTCTTAGGAAAAGACCAACAAGCAATTTTACATGAAAAAAACAAACATTTTCTTAGGCTGCTTTGTACTTTATAAGAAATATCGTAGTACTCTATATAAAAATAAATTAGCTTAGGTCTAAATATTGTATACATATATGGCCTTTAATTATTTAACTTTTCTTAAAAATATGTTCCTTAGTGAATATATATATATTTATATACGTGAATATAATACCTATTTCCCTCCTACTCATGTTGATTATTTCAGTCATATCAGTAAGCTTGGGAAGAGTAAAAAAATTATGACTGATAAATATTGTAGGTTTGGAGGTTTTTTAAATGTTGAAAAGTGAAGTAAAGTGGAAATGTCAGTTGCTCAGTCATGTCTGACTCTGTGCAACCCACGGACTGTAGCCCACCAGGCTCTTCTGTCTAGGCAAGAATACTGGAGTGGATAGCCATTTCCTTCTCCGAGTGATCTTCCTGATCCAGGGATCCAACCCAGGTCTCCTTTGTTGCAGGTGAACTCTTTACCATCTGAGCCACCACTGAAGCTGAAAATCCAAATCTGTCTCTGTTTTTCTGGAAGCATTTTGGATACTTCTATCACAAAAGTCTAAATGCCAAAATACACTGGTTAGGGATAGCCAGAATTCTCCCCAGATCATACAAATCCACAGACTAGATGAGTTAAGAAGATGGATTGCTCTATGTTATTTCTTTTTTAGAATATATTTATTTTAATTTGAAGGATAATTGCTTTACAGTATTGTGTTGATTTCTGGCGTTATCAACCAACTTGAGTCAGTCATAGGTCTATATATGTCCCCTTCTATGTTATCTCTTACTGGTATAAGGCAGAGAAGCACTTTTCTGAAAAGTGTTTGGTGTGTATGATGTTCGTCAGTATCCTGATTTCTCTGCCACTCTTTTACTAATATTACTTAGGCTATACTTGTATGAGGGCATGCTCTCATTTTCAGTAGGGTTGTTGAGTTAAGTGCCATTGAGAGGCAAGATTTGAACAAGGACTTGAAGCATTTTTCTAGAATTTAGGGTAAGAGTATACCAGGCTGAGGGACAGTGTCTAAAATATTGGGGAACAGCAAGGGACCAATCAGCTGGAGTAAAGGGAGTGGTAGGAGGGAAACATGGGGGTCTGGATCGCAGGGCCGAGGAAGCCATTGCAAGGACTTTGGAGTCATTGCAGGATTTTGTGTGGGGATGTGACGTGACATCACTCTAGATGTTAGCTGAGGACTATTGAGAGGGGATCATAATCTTTCAAGGGATTCCCTGGTGGCTCAGATAGTAAAGAGTCTGCCTGCAATGAGGGAGACCCAGGTTCAATCCCTGGGTCGGGAAGATCCCCTGGAGAAGGAAATGGCAACCCACTCCAATATTCTTGCCTGGAAAATCCCATGGCTGGAGGAGCCTGGCAGGCCACAGTCCATGGGGGTCACAAAGAGTTGGACACGACTGAGCGACTTCACTTTCACATTTTTTTTTTTTCATTATCATCAAGGTGAGAGGTGAAAGGGCACAGACTATGGTGGTGGCAAAAGTGGGGGGAATGGGGGACTTTCTTGGTGGTCCAGTGGTTAAGACTCCACGCTCCCAGTGCAGGGGACCAGGGTTTGAGCCCTGGTCAGGGAAGTAGATCCTGTGTGCTGCAACTAAGACCCAGTGTAGCCAAATAAAAAAATTAAGAGGGAGGGAAAACGGCAAGATTCCAGAGACATATTGAGGGTTGAACCAATGAGATTCCCTAAAGACTGAATAGGAGATGTGACCATAAAAAGAAATTATGGATGATAGCAAAGATCTTACCCTAAGCACACGCCATAAAAAGCCCTGACCTTCAGACTGGGGATATTTTCAAGGAGCTGTGCATTGAAAGCTGTAACGACTCATTGTGACTATCTTGGAGTGTCATTTAAATAATATATTAACATACATTCATGGGCCCTAATTAGAGCATGACCCACTGCTTCTTTGAGGAAGCGAAAGACAACCAAAGATTGTTGTGTGCTATGAATAGATTTTTATGGAGATACTTTATTTTATTCTACCTGTCAGGATAAAGAGCAGGTCAGACAGCCTTCCAGCTTACCAAATGTTACCAAGCCCTGAATGCTTCAGCCTCAACATAATTATATCCTTTTTATTTATTGATAAACACCATATGTCTGTCATGTCAGAGATCGGAGAATGTCAAGGAGTCATTCAGTAGACTTTGCTACAAAGCCTCCCTCATTATCCTCCACTTCATTCATTCTTGCTTTGCCTTCACAGGTCTGGGGACCTCTGTCTCTAGGGGATTCACAATCGGGTATTCAATTCAAAGCATGTTTTGATCGTTGAGCCATTGGTGGCATCACTAATCTACAAGTCCCTCGTTTCAATTATTCGCTCGGATGTAGAGAAGCCATGATTCAGACAATTCAAAGAAAGAGAGAGAAGATAATAAAAATTATTTATAATTAGTTTGAAAATATATAAATCACCCTTGAAACACTTTGCACTTGCTGATTATAGTTTACACAGTCTAAATTTAACGTTGATTTGCATCTTCTGAGCCTACTTGAGCTTAGAGAGGAGGGAATCTTATTTTGTATGGCAGATGGCAGGGTGATACTGTTTGGGGATTAAGAAGAAAATATATTGCATTTCCATTAAAAAGGGGCTTTATTTTGGGTATAAACACATGGGAATGCATGGGATGATAATGGTGGTGATGATCATGAGAAAAATAGAACAATAACAGCTAATAACTTACTGAACTTTTCATATGTGCCACCTACTGCTGTAGACACTCCACTTCTATTAATCCTCTTAATCCTCATATGAGGTCTGTATTATTATTACTCATATTTTACAAATGAAGGAACTGATGTTCAAAGAACATAGGTAGCTTGCTCCTGGTCACATAGCCAATTTGCGGCAGAGCTGGGATTAGAATCCAGATGGTTTGATTTCACGCTTTTAATGACTGCTGCTGCTGCTGCTGCTGCTGCTGCTAAGTCGCTTCAGTCGTGTCTGACTTTGTGCGACCCTGTAGACGGCAGCCCACCAGGCTCCCCCGTCCCTGGGATTCTCCAGGCAAGAACATTGGAGTGGGTTGCCATTTCCTTCTCCAGTGCATGAAAGTGAAAAGTCAAAGTGAAGTTGCTCAGTCGTGTCTGACACGTAGCAACCCCATGGACTGCAGCCTACCAGGCTCCTCCATCCATGTTAAATCATAAGAAAATACCAACAAGAAAATATAATACATCACATTGCTTGATAGAAAGGGAAATGCCTAGGTGTCATAGATAAGAAACTCAAAGTTAGAGCCATGACAAAAAAGGAAGGGATAAAAAGGAAACTCAGAAAACTAAGCTCAGTATTTGTAACTACTTTCTCTTGGAGGCAGCTGTTAATTTCAGAAAACTCAGCTGACAGTTTAAGAAAATCTCTCCAGGGCTTCCCTGGTGGTTCAGTGGCTAAGAATCTGCCTTGCAATGCAGGGGACACTGGGTTCAACCCTGGCCCGGGAAGATCTTACATGCCAGGGAGCAACTAAGCCCATGTCCCACAGCTACTGAGCCCATGCTCTGGAGATCCCATGCGGCAACTACTAAAGCCTGCATGCCTAGAGTCCGGGCTCGTCAACAAAGAAAAACCGCTGCAATGAGAAGACTATACACCACAACTAGAGAGTAGACCCTGCTCACCACAAATAGAGAAAGCCCATGCACGCAACAAGACCCCAAAATAAAATAAATAAAATTAAAAAAGAAAAGCTCTCCACTGACTCACAAATCTAGGAGGACAAAAAATGAAGATCCTGGTCTGCCAAGGATGAGGACTACCTTGGGAACCCTCACCTAAGTTTTAGGACCCAGAAGAACTATATCTTTGCTGCTGCTGCTGCTAAGTCACTTCAGTCGTGTCCGACTCTGTGCGACCCCAGAGACGGCAGCCCACCAGGCTCCCCCGTCCCTGGGATTCTCCAGGCAAAAATACTGGAGTGGGTTGCCATTTCCTTCTCCAGTGCATGAAGGTGAAAAGTCAAAGTGAAGTCGCTCAGTTGTGTCTGACTCTTAGTGACCCGATGGACTACAGCCTACCAGGCTCCTCCGTCCATGGGATTTTCCAGGCAAGAGTACTGGAGTGGGGTGCCATTGCCTTCTCCAAACTATATCTTTAGAGTAGCGTAAGCCAGAAATGGACCAGTTTTTTTTTTTTTGGACCAGTTTTGAATAATTTCAATCTTTGGTTGGATTCAGGTGACCTGGGATTGCAAGTGCCTTAGCCTGTAAGAAGCAAATATGTCTCTAGAGGAAAATAATATCATCTGAGGTCAACTGATGTCCACATTCAATAAAGACTGACCAGCCACATGAGGATCCAACATGATATGGAAAAACCGCAAGAGAAATAATTTAAAATAGAAATAAATCTATAGAAAATGGAGTATCAAATGAGGTTTAGAAAGTTCAGAACATTTTTAAAAATCAGATAAGAATTTTGACAGATGAATGGAAAACATAAAAAGAATCAAATGATAACTTTAGAAGTAAAAAAAAATACAATAGCTGAAATTAAGAACTCAATGGATGAGTTTATTAGCAGATTAGAGTCAAATGAAAAGAGACTTAATAAGTGGAAGATAAATCACAAGAAACTATCCATGCCAAATCCCAGAGCAACAGCATAATAACAAAAAGTGGAAAATACCCATAAGAATGTAAGAGACAGGACATATAGTGAAAACATTAGTCCGTGTATTATTGCAGTTCTACAAGAAGAGGAAAGAGGTAATGGGGCAGAAGCAATACATGAAAAGACAGTGGCTGAGAATAAAAATGAACAAGAAACCAAGAACCCTGAAAGACATCAAGCCACAGATTTAAGAAACCCTCAGGAAAAAAAAATATAAAGAAAACCATGTCTAAGCACATTACAGTTAAATGTGAAAAATAAGAGAGAAAAAATAAATCTTGCAATAACCAGGTGGGAAACAATGAGTAACAGTTGATTTTTCAACAAAAGAATGGAAGCCAGTAGAATGGTATCTTCGAGGTTCTCAAATGTAATAACCAAGTACTGGTTTTGGCTGGACCCACCCGGACATCTGGAGCTGACCGGAGGTGACTCTGCTCCATCTGTCTCTCACTCTCCTCCTGGGTATAGCAGGCTCCGAGAATGATCTTATGTTATGGCAGAGACATAAGAGAGCAAGCAGATATGTGAAAGCACATTTTAAGCTTCTGCCAATGTCACATCTGTTAGATACCACTGGCCAAAGCAAATCACCTGACTAAACTTCTAATCAAATAACAGGGAAATATGTTCTGCTGCTGCATAGGAAGGGGTCTAAAGGCATGTGGGAAAGTATAATACACGGATAAAATAAGTGGTAATGAACTGGAGACATCAGTGTGAAGAGCTATATAGATGATAAGGCTTGTCGCCTGTTTCTCTGGACAGAAACAAATCAGGAATGTCTACCTAACTAAACCTAGCCATTCTTCTGAACAAATCTCAAGAGGTTTGATAAGAGGTGTAAAGAGTGTTCACTCTTTCAGTTTATACTATCAGAAAATAGATGCTTCATACCACAGGTGCTTTAACTATTAATATAACAGCAATTTCAGCAGGACAGGAGGTAAACTCAGTGAAGGGGAAAATTTGTGTTTACTCTTTGAAACATAGGACTGATAGTAAATTGGAATAAAGGAAAACAAGTAGATATGAATTTGAGTAGTATCTTTGTTATCCAAACTAAGAAAAAGCACTATGCAAAATTGAGAAGATTAAAAATATATAAACTTATTCATTCCCAGACTTAGCCATGCTAAATTGAACCTATAGTTCAAAAAGAATATGGCAGAGAAGTATGAAAATGATTGAAGTTTCAACATAAGACATTGATGCCACCTGCCCCTCCCCATCCAAGAAGAAAGAAAGCAACCAGAATCTATTATATATGGGCTTGAGTCACTTGTACTTGCTTATGTAGGGGCAGAGGAGGGGAAAATGACCAGAATGAAAAGAAATTAGCCAAAGTGGTTCTTGAAGGGACTTCCTGGGTGTTTGAGCCAGTGAGAGGTAAAGCAATGCTTATTAGACCAGCCCGCTATGTGCCATGAGCAGTGGCAACACATTCCTTCTGAGAATCTATGCTTGGCTGCCCCGAGTGTAAACATCCTGTGATATTTGGGTTCTTTTTAAAAATTCATGGAAATTTTGCTTTCTCCTCCCTGCTTTTCTGCAAAATAAATACATGCCCATTTAAAAATAAATATTAAGTTACCTATCTTAAGTGTGTTAGTCACTCAGTCATGTCTGACTCTTTGCAATCCCATGGACTGTAACCAGCCAGGCTCCCCTGTGCTTGGAATTCTCCAGGCAAGAATACTGGAGTGGGTATTCATTCCCTTCTCCAGGGGATCTTCCCTACCCAGGAATTGAACCCAGGTTTCCTGCCTTGCAGACAGATTCTGCACCATCTGAGCTACCAGGGAAGCCCGTCTTAAGGCAGTATTTAAGATTTAAAAGAAGTGGCATAGTTATGCTACAGCTTTGGGTATTTCCTAGCACGTGAATTTACTTTTTGATGTGGACAATTTTTAAAGTTTTTATTGAATTTGCTACAATATTTGTGTTTTAGGTTTTTTTCTTGGGCATGGGGCATGTGGGGTCCTAGCTTCCCGACCAGGAATCGAACCTGTACCCTCTGCATTGGAAGGCAAAGTCCTAACTACTGAACCACCAGAGAAGTCCCCAGAAGGTGAATTTATATTCCCAGGGTTAGGTGATTCTGTTTAAGAACCTCAGGTTATAGTGTTAGCTTGGGGGTCAGAAGGACTAGATTTTATTCTTGTCTTTGTTCCCAGTTCAAGCTAGTGTCAGAGAACTTATTTGAATTGCCTAGACCTCTGTTTTCTTGCCTATGGGAGATTGGACTAGACCATCTCTATAGCTCCTTCCAGTTTTGAGCCTCTATGGATCTCTTCCAGGTCCTTAGCTTACTCAGCTCAATGTTGGCATTTGCCTGTGGGCAATATTCTCCCGAGTTCCTCTGCCATCACTCAGTCATGTTTGGAGTTCATTTTCATGATCCATCCTAGAGAATGAGAGCCAGTTTTCCTTAACCAGCTGGTCACACAGATTGGTAGAGTCCGCTTTACAGTCAGGTATGGTTTCTCATTGTAAGGCAGCACTGACATAGCAAACCAAGACAGGATAGGAAATATGTGTCCTGAACAATCAAACTAGAGACAATGCCGGTAGAGGTTTTGTCTTTAGTATACCAAACTGACTTACTTTTCATGGGGAGATTGATGGACTGGCCTACTGACAGATATAGGGGTCTGGTTTGGGGTTTGTTTTTTATTTTCAATTCCATCGGCTTTGAAACTGAGAATGGAAATGAAACACTTGCATTAATAAAACAGCAAGGTAGCGTTGGGACACTTAAACTAAACAAAGGAAATCGGACCTGGGAGTGAATTACTTATTTATGGCCTCTCCTGTCAAGCTAACTATCCTCTTATGAGACCTGGCATGCTCTCTTTATTGGTCCTTATGGCAAGTGGGAAGGGCTCTGTGATAGTCTATGGTTTAGGTCAATAGTGAGCTGGTTGTGTAAGGGGGAGTGTCATTTGGTCCAAAGTTTCTTATAAAGAAACTCACACTCTTTCCCTCTGTTCTTTCCTTTATATATATATAAATATATATATATATATTATATTATATATGTATATTATATATATATTTGGCTGTACTGGGTCTTAGTTGCAGCCTGTGGGATCTAGTTCCCTGACCAGGGATTGAACTCAGGTCCTCTGCATTGGGACTGTGGAGTCTTAGTCACTGGACCACCAGAGAAGTCCCCCTCTTTCTTTCCTTGAAGATATTCTGAAGGGACTTGAGACAAGCAGAATATAAGGCTCAGGAATTTCACTGTATATCCAGGAGGCAACAACAGAATTAAACCAGAGTAGAACAAGGCCAGAGGTCTTAACTCCACAAAGGAGAAACTCCTGAGGAGCTGATGGCAGCCTGGTTTCTTGAATCTGTTATAACTTACCTGGGAGAAGAATAAATGGACGTAGGGCACTAGGCAAATCTTCTCCGTCAAGAGCTTGAAGTGCTGAATCACCTGAATGGTCTCATTTATCTCTGATTTCTCCTATTATCCCCTAAAAAGCCTACAGTAGTTCTCATGCAACCTTGATTAGCATCTTTTAAATAAAGATCACCTTGACTCTGATGTGATCTCACAGAACAGTTGTATTTCACCATCTCTAATGAATCTTTAATAGGATTTTTACATACCTGCATATATGCATATGAAACCTGTCTTGTTATTGTCTCATCTACTTAAACAGTGTGGTTGCACGTGGGCACATCCCATATGGAAAGCATTTATATGGATATACACGCATTTTGTCATGGTATAAAATCAATTCTGCCATAGAGCCATTTTCTCCTTTTCTTGTCAGTAGGAAGAAATGGTCAGGTTTTAGGAGGGATAGAAGAAAATCCCACAGAGGAAAGACTAATCTCCCCATCTGCTCTTTACCAAGAAGTCATGGCATCCCACTCCAATATTCTTGCCTGGAGAATCCCATGGACAGAGGAGCCTGATGGGCTACAGTCCATAGGGTCGCAAAGAGTCGGTCACAACTAAAGCGACAGCTCATGCATTCCTACCCCCGACCTGAGAAGCTATGATAGGTTACCTCTTCTTGGTGCTGACAACACAGATACTGGAACTGAATGTTAAGGAGAAAAATATACCCCGACTATTCCATTCTCAGTGTTCTTGCCTGGAGAATCCCAGGGACGGGGGAGCCTGGTGGGCTGCCGTCTCTGGGGTCGCACAGAATCAGACACGACTGAAATGACTTAACAGCAGCATTCCGTTCTCATGGATGCCTAATCAAAACAGGAGCTTTCTAGAATATACCCTGCGATGATATACATACAGTTATACATGCAAGATATTTTCTTTCTATTTTTAAAATTTTCTTCCTATTTTATGGCAATCACATAAAATAAAATTGATCATAATCCCTGTATTTGTAAGACATAAGCCTGTGGCAGTAGTATAAACAGCAAGTATAACCAATGTGAAGTTCACATGTATTATGCATCCCAGCTATCAATAACAAAAAGCAAATTTCAATTAACCCTGTTGGAAAAATGACTAAATTATCTCCATATTTGCTTCGTAGAATGTGTTACAAAACCAATGTTGTATGAAGAGGCAATCAAAGAGTATATAGTCAGAAAGTGTAGGAAGAAATATTACAGATGTGTGTCAGGTGATTAAATAATAAAATGCATCACTTTGGGGGCTTTTGTCTGCCTGAATTTGCATTTATAGTTCTTCCTTATACCTGATTCTATATTCATAAGTTTTCATCATGTTTTTAAAAACATGACTTAAAAATTGTATAAGCTCCACTGCATCATAAAACCTGGATATTTTCTGGCAAAAACAAAACATAATTTATTATCTCAATAAATTAGCCCAACACAAAAATTATAATTTTTATTACTTGGGTGCTTGCTTTGGGTCTGACATTATTTTAGGCACTTTGTGTAACTCTGACATTTGATCCTTAAGACAACCCTATGGGAAGATATGATTTTCATTTCAGAGGGTTCCAGAAAAATGAAGTTGTTTACTCAAGGCAACACTTGGGTCAAATTAGTTCTGTCTGATTCTGCAGCGCTTGTGCTCCACCCAGCATGCTTTGCTTCTGTTACCCTCTGTGTTGCCTAATATCTCATTTAATTGTGTTTTTCTTGAGTTGTCTGTCTACTGCTTTATATTTGTGGTCCTTGATTCCAGCTGTAAATTCTTTGATAAAAAATACAACCCAAACTTACAAATCAACTGCAACACAGGTCAGAGAACTGAGGTAGAATCTTTTAAATTCTCAACAATCAAATTGACTAGAAGTCACAAATCTGCAAAATGTCCCCAAGAGAGGTACAGAATCAATTATTCTTCTCAGATAAATAAAAACATATTTTTTTTTCCTATTTCAGTGCAATATGCTATCACTTGGCACTGTGGAAGAGAAAAACTGATTTTCTTTCTTTTTTGATTAAAAAGTATTTGATTTAAGAGAATATTTCTATCAATGATTTTTAAGAATGGTATCTGTGTGCAAGCAAGTGAGCTCAGTCGTTCAGTTGTGTCCAACTCTGAGACCCCATGGACTGCAATCTGCCAGGCTGCTCAGTCCATGGAGTTTTCCAGGCAAGAATACTAAAGTGGGTCGCCACTTCCTCCTTCAGGGGATCTTCCTGACCCAGTGATCAAATCCCCGTCTCCTGAGTCTCCTGCATTGGCAGGTGGGTTCTTGACCCCTGAGCCACCTGGGGAGCCCCATGGTGTTTGTGTGGGCATTGGAACAACACACATGTGAGGAGACTTTATACATGACAGAAGTGTCCCTGTATATCTATGAAGAGATGGTGAATATTTTAGTAGACAGAATTTAAAATGTAGCCTTACTACATACAATTTTTATTAATTTTTATTGATGTATAGTTGCTTTACAATGTTGTTTCAGTTTCTTCTGTACAGTGAAATGAATCAGCTTACACATATTTTGAATTTTCTTCCCATTTAGGTCACCACACAGCGCTAAGTAGAGCTCCCTGTGCTATATGGCATGTTCTCCTTAGTTATCTATTTGATAACATCCTATCAATAGTGTTAGAAATGTAAAAGGAGCAAATACGCAGTTTGAAGCTACAGGTAGGCTTTGGGTTTTGTGCTGAGCCCTCACTGCTGGCTGGTGAGTACACGTGTGAAATGCTAGTTACCATAGCAACCAGCCCAGCAAGATTTTGCCCCCCTCCTTTGGCTTATGAATCCAAATCAATAAATGTTTATAAATATCTCTCCAATTGGCCCAAAGAAGTAAAAACACAAGCCAGAACAATCCTTCTGTCCTGTGAATGTGAGTCATAGATATGTTAGCCATGTTCTGGGGACAGTAAAAGGGTTGTCCATAAAATAAACAATTGGCCACATCATCTGCTTTGCAAGCATGCTTAGGAAAGACCCACTGAGTGAAAATCCATTTCACATGCTTACTGATAACAAAAATACAAAGGCTGTACATCCAAGGGTCATGAAGGTGAAATTATAGAAATCCCAGATGCTGGGTCTGAAAAACAACACTGATGTAATTGGGCCTGAATGACTATACTGAAATTCCAACGGAATAGGTAGAGGCATTATCCTGGATTTGTGGATGATATGTTCTCTGTGAAACGCAAGCAGAATCATACAAAAAGTGGGATTTGGTATCAAAAGTCCCAGCAAACTCAAGTCAGGCCACCAACTATTGTAAGGTTTCTTTCTATAGCATTCCAAACAGATGGTCAGACAGCCTCTCCTGGGATATTTTTAGTGAAAGGGAAAGTCATTTTCCTGTAATCTCTATCTAGTAGCTGTTAAAATTTCTTTCCAGAGCCAAAATTGCCTCCCACTCTCATCCTTAGCATCTCTCCACTGGTCTTAGTTTGTTCCTTGGCACGACAAAAACCTAATCCATCTGGTTCCCTGTCGGTGACAGCCCTTCAAACCTTTGAAGACAGCCACTGAGTCTTTCTTTAAACCTTCTCTTATTACTGGTGTGGTTCCAACATCATCCCTCTCCTGGTTTCTTTCATCAGAAAGCTCATAACCTATCAGCATTCTTCTCAAAATGTGGACTCTCAGAATGAGCTGTACAAATCCGCAGAGGTGGGTTAAGGTTTCAGTGAAGCTACTTCTTATGTTTTATCTGTGGATGACATGGCTAAGTTTATGTTCAAGTGTGTGTGTGTCTACGTGTGTACGCATGCATGCATGTGCGTGTGTGCCTGTCTAGAGCCATACTGCACTGTTGGTATATATTAAGCTTCTGGTAGGCTAAAACACACAGGGCGCCCCATCTCAGAATAGGAATGAATTATATAAATATTTCTCCCAGGAAGAACCAACTAGGGTAGGGATTCCTTGGAAAACCCTTAGGCAGTGAAACAAAAAGGAACAGCCCTTCTGATGGTGTTGGCAAATATTTTAGCTGGTTGATGTAAAGTGGAGAAGTAACTGCCCACTAGGTGTGGTTTGGAGGATCTTCATCTCCTGCCCCTAAATGCCTCATTCATCCAAAGTTTCTGGTTGGCTGGAATTTCACCATTTGGAAATGCTAAACATTTTTGGACATCCCCCCACCAAAGATGTGTTAAATCACTAACAATTTAGTGTGAATGAATGAGATGATCTATTTCTTTCAGAAAAGAGAATTTGGGGCAATAAGAAAGCACTAACTTGGTGGATGTGGAGGGAGGGAAAAGGCATTCAGTGTGGGGAAGTGTTTTAGAAGGAAGTGATAAGATGCTCCAGAGCTTTGCAGGTTTGCTTTGGACAAGCCCTGCTCCACTGGGAATGTGCTCTGTGGCATGGGGTGGGGGGTGTCACACACCGAAATGTACACCTGGGAAAGAAACAGGAGGATAGGAGAAAGACTACACTGCCAGCATAATAATGGGTGAACCCAAGACAAGGAAATGGTTGGAACATGGCACCCTGTGAGTCCTACTAAAGGAACGGCCACAGCTTGAAGTGAAGTGAAGCTTGCTCAGTTGTGTCCGACTCTTTGTGACCTCATGAACTGTAGCCCGCCAGGCTCCTTTTTCCATGGAATTCTCCAAGCAAGAAGAATGGAGTGGGTAGGAGGGGATAGCCATTTCCTTTCCCAGGGATCTTCCTGACCCAGGAGTCAAACCTGTGTCTCTGCATTGCAGGCAGATTCTTTACCATCTGAGCCACCAGGGAAGCCCCAGCCATAGCTTAGCTCCAGCCAAATCTTGCAAAGGAGGAATGCAGGCCATTTATTGGCAGATCTTTCAGATTTTCAGAAATCTGGAAGTTCATGTAAAATCTTCTGGTTAGAGAATAATGGCCAAGACTCTGAGAGTCAAACAAAATTTCACATCTCTTGTGAAATCTCAAAAAAGGTGAATTTAGAGAAACAGAGAAGAGGTGGTGGTCACTAGGAGGTGAGGGGGTGGGAGAATGGGGATGCATTGCTCAAATGCTGTGAACCTGGAGTTAGAAGATCAACAATTCAGGGATCTAATGGACAGCTTGGTGATTGTAGGTAATAATTCTGTATCCTATACTTGCATGTCACGGAGAGTATATATTAAATATGCTTAGCATGAAAAAGAAGTGTAATGCTATGGTGGGTTGGAGGTGGTAGCCAATACTGCTGTGGCTGTCATTTGCAGTTTATAACAGTATCAACTCAACATGTTGTACACCTTAAATTTACACAGTATTATGTGTCAATTTCTCTCAATAAGGTTGGGAATTTTTTTTTAACAAACCAAATAAAAACAAAAAGAATCCAAATATCTCCACTGCCAGACATGGCCTAGGCTACAGATTTGTAGTCTTTAACATGATAGAGTCCATGTAATAGGATCTCTAGGGGCTTCCCTCGGAGAAGGCAACGGCAACCCACTCCAGTACTCTTGCCTGGAGAATCCCAGGGATGGGGGAGCCTGGTGGACTGCTGTCTATGGGGTCGCACAGAGTCAGACACGACTGATGCAACTTAGCAGCAGCAGGGGCTTTCCTGGCGGCTCACATGGTAAAGAATCTGCCTGCCAATGTAGAAGACCTGGGTTTAATCCCTGGGTCAAGAAGATCCCCGGAGAAAGAAATGGCAACCCACTCCAGTATTCTTGCCTGGAGAATCCCCATGGAAAGAGGAGCCTGGCAGGCTACAATCCATGGAGTTACCAAAGAGCAGGACTGGATTTAGCAACTAAATAACAGCAGCAACAATACGATCTCTAGCTACATTCTATTTCAGTGAAGCAAGTGGCAGAGGCTCCAGAAATAGCAGCTTAAACAAGATACAAGATTCTGCCTTACCACCCCTTAAACCTGAGAGGGACATCAAGGAGTCTACTTGGAGAGCTTGAAGTGTGTCTTGTGGAGCTGGAGGGAAAATAATGCATGTCTGATGATTCGTATTTGGACAATCAAAAAGCAGGAAGTTGTGACCCTCTGTCCACAGTGGTGGAGCAGAGAATTCCATGGAAAGCAAATAATACTTTGCATGCTTGTGTGTTACCAAGTAAGTTTGAAAAAGTTTTGGAAACTATCTGAGAAGAACTAGATCACAGAGTGCTTTTGGACAGGTGGTGAGGATAGAAGAAACACTCAGAGATGTCTCCAGCCCATTCAATAACAAACACACACACACACAGACAAATGTAGGTGGTTTTTCTTTTCTGAAACTTCTTCATCAAGTTAAAGTATCTTGGAGATTTCTCTGCATCAGTATCAGCCTTATTCTTTTTTTTTATTTGCATATTCAGTTGCATGGATTGTATCTGGATTATATCGTTTTCTCTCATCTACATATTCAGTTGTATCCTAGGCTCCTCTGTGAATGACTAAAGTGTAATTGCTGACAGCCTGTGCACTTTTTATTTTGAAAGCTGTTACCAAATTGCTTCCAGCCTGCTAATATAAATATACAGGCCCATCAGCAATGTATGCTGCTCAGGGTGTGGTCAGTGGGCTGCTGGCAGGAGGGAGCCTGTTAGAAATGCAAACTCTCAGACCTCACTCCGGACTTGATCTATCAGATTCTGCAGGTTAAGCCCATCTCCAGGTGGTTCCTCTGAGTGTAAGAATTAAGAAGTACGGTTGACTTTTCATTGACATGTCATTCTGTGTCCCATTATGGTTTTATTTTGCATTTTGTTTAATATGAGTAAGGTTAACACTATTTTTATGTACTTAAGAGCCATTTATCCCAGGGACGGGGGAGCCTGGTGGGCTGCCATCTATGGGGTCACACAGAGTCGGACACGACTGAAGTGACTTAGCAGCAGCAGCAGCAAGAGCCATTTTTAAAGTCTTTCTGTTAGAAAGAAGTTATCTCCATATCTGTGATATGGGTTGTAGTTACTTTTCTGTGTGGTGGTTGTCTTGCATTTTTTGTTTTTTCTTTGATGTGCAGAATTTAAATTTTTTACATGGTTAAACATATCTTTTTATAATTTCTGTGTTCTGAGTCAGAAAAGCTTTTGCCACTGCATAATTATTTAAAACATTTTTGTTTTCTTTAATACTCTATGGTTTTATTTAAACATGTGTTCTATCTGGAATTTATTTTGGTTCAAGAAATGTGATGTGGGTTTATTTAATTTTTTTCCAGGTGACTACCTTCTTGTCCTAATACCGTTTATTGAATAGCTTGAAATTTCCCCATTTATCTGACATATCACCTTTAGCATACACTGAATTATCCTTTGTGAACTTCCCATCATTACTTAGAGTATCATGCCACTTTTTGATTAACCAAGATTCTCTACTGAATGGCTGAATATGTTCACCCAGGGCTGTGCTTCTTGCTTCCCAATGATAAATAAAATGATCAAAATTTATTGTCTTGTATTCCATTCCATCAGAATTCCTATAGATGACAACCCATCTGACAAGGAAATGCAGGATAAAGGCTTCCCAGCCTTGACAGGTGAATATTTTGTTTCATGTTTTTTTCCTTTCTTTCTTTTTGTTTTTGTCCAGGCTGCAAAGCTTGTGGGATTTTAGTTTCCTGACAAGGGATTGAACCCTGGGCCTTGGCTATGAGTCCCAACCACTGGGCTGTCAGGGAATTCCCTGTTTTGTTTTAAATAATGCCTCAAAACAAAGAAGTAATTGAAAGGGATAAGAAATTCTAGAACAGGTCGGATTTTTAGAATGTATTGTTTTATATCACAGAAACAGTGCATTACTGTGCTTTCTCAGTAGTTACAAATTAGGAAAGTTATAAATTAGACTTAATTCTCCCCCTTCGATTTTCCTAAGTTTCAGAGCTGTTCACTGATGATTTAGAACTCTTTCTATTGCTGTCATTGTTTTTATCACCTTCTTGCCTTTGATGTTTTCTTTTTTCTTACATCAAAACCTTAAAGTACTTAAAAATAAGTTTCTTGACATTCTTCTTAGCATGTCTGTCTTTAAAGAAATTTCTGTAGCAACCCTGATAACAACTAAAAACAGGAATTGGACCACAAATGTATCACTTAAAAATAAGAATATTGGTTTTTGCTGGATGTTTTTGTCATATTCCCTCTAATTATGAGAGTTATTTTCTTGGATGATATAAAATGAGGACACAATGACCAGAACAAAGCTGGTTCCTTGTGATCTCAAGACATTCCTACAAGCACACTTGTGTGAATGTTAGCAGATGACTTTATGTAAAGTATCGGTAGTTTTCCACTAAGAAATGAAATTCTGGGAATTGAATTGAAGATTCTTTCTTAAGGGCACCACACATTTTAATCAGAGCTTAGTTTGGAAGAAGAAATTCTGTTAACTTCAGTAATAAGGTGGCGGTATTATTATCCCTAATTTTATCATAAGAAAATAGAATTCAGAGACATTAAGTCACTCACTCTAGGTCACAGCCCTAATAAGTCTTTAACACAGGATTCTAGCCCACATCTGATCAAGTTCAAACCCTCTCTCTTGGCTGGGCTGTATAATAGAAAGTGGACGAGTGAAAGGCAGGCAGAGAGACGGATGGATGAAATGATCCTGGGAAAGGCTGTGAGGAGGTCTTTGGCTAGAGAAAATGCCAAGAGGGACCCAGAGCTGTTCTTTTTAGCAGACAGAGCTGAGATTCCTTGATGGATAGTAACACTGGACTTCACTTATCCTGCCTCTCTGTTTTGGGGAAGAAATGGAGGAGAAGCAAGAAGATGCAGGT
Source organism: Ovis canadensis (assembly GCF_042477335.2). Taxonomy (NCBI): domain Eukaryota; kingdom Metazoa; phylum Chordata; class Mammalia; order Artiodactyla; family Bovidae; genus Ovis; species Ovis canadensis. The sequence goes on from NC_091264.1 coordinate 54,603,469, forward strand.
GTTAAAAATTCAGCAGGAGTAGGTGTGTTGTGAAGAGCTGTTTTGTAGATCTATCGTGATGGGAGCTCTCACTGCTGTTCAAGTGGAAACCCAATTGAGGCTGTGCTTAGAAATGCAGCCAAGGAGAGTCCTGATCACAGAGGGGAAGGGGGAGGTTTAAAGGAGAACAGCCCAGAGAAGAGAGAAGGGATTTTTGCATTTGGCCTTGGGGGGAAACCAAGGAAATATTTGGACACCAACGTGTATGACAGTATATGCGCTCAGGTGCTTGTTCTTTCTGGTCCATTTTGGCTGAGCCACCAGGCAAAGCACTAAGAGGTGAGCTCTCTAGGGGCTGGAAAATGGGGACTAGAAGAGCTCCAGCTCCTTAGAAACAAACATACCAATCCCTGACTCCAAGTGTTTTGAAAAGAAAATCCAGCCCTTAGAAAATAAGCAGCCATTGATAAACTCGGGGTAAATCTTGTCTAACTGGCAAGGCACACAATGGCCTCCTGGCTGGGGGTGGGGGAAGGCAGCGGCTGAGTGTGTTTGGACCATATTCCACCTTTCAATGGCCCCTCCGCCAGCTGGAGGCTTTACAAGGGCCCCCACTCAGGCCAGCCAGCAGGGAGTTAAAGTAATCTAATTTTAATTATGTGACAAAAGCATGAAGAATCATTTAAAGGTCTGTCGAAGGGAAAAATGGCTCCAGTCTGCCAGGGCTCCTTAGATGGTAATAAAGAAACCCATGGGCTAAAAGCAGGGTTTTGGTGCTTAAAAAAATAAAACTCACATAATAACCAGATTGTACACTATTGAAACAGAGGCAGGCAGTGAGGAGGCACCACAGCTCTAGCAGATAAAGACAAAGGCGACTATGAGACAGCCGGCTGCATGACAGTAATTCTAAATTGTTATTGGGGTTAAGTAGACTCAAAAAAATAAGGTGAGTATTCTCCATTTGTCTAAAGCCAAGGAACAGAGCATTTCTGTGCATTGTAGCAAAAAAAAAAAATTTTTTTTTCCCAAAAAGCACTTTCAAGTACAATGCCCAATCGGATGTTCAGAAACATCATCTTGATCATGAGGTCCTTAAAGTTCTTAGTTTTAAATAAAAAGGATTGATTTTGAGATCTCATTTGTTTTAGTTTACCACTGGCTTTCATTTGTGTAACAATGAAATGTCCTTTTGACTAAATGCTAAGTTCTCTAGCACTACTTTGAAACCCTGGGGGCCTAGAGCCAAGAGGTCAGTATTTCTCTGAAGCACCTGGCCTGGATGAAAAGATCCTGGAAGCCTGGAGGGAGTCTACTGCTATAGAAAGTCTTCAACATCAATTGAATAAGTGAGAAGGCAGTCTTGAAATCATTAAGCAGATTAAGGCTCATGGCTTCATCAAAGGTATTGCCACATCTTCTTCCAAGTCAGCACAGAATTCTGTCCAGGCTCAATTCCAGGTAAATGTAGTAAGGTTTACTGAAAAGTTGGTCACAAATGGCATTGGTCAGGAGGTTGGTGGAGACCTCAGAGAATTGGGCAAATAGATACAAAATTATCTTGCTTCACCGTGTTTCTATGCCATCTGTCTTTGCAGATCTCATCGGGTGGGAAGGTAGTCTTTCTGAAGGAGTGGTCATTGTCTTTCTTCAGTCCATAGTTTTCCATTGAGAAGGAGAGCAGAATCTCTTCCCCCTTTTCCTCAGGGACCATGTGAGTCAGGATAATACTAGGTTATGCTTCAGTAACAAAAATGTATTCGTGCTTGTAACAGGTTGATGCAGGCTTTCCTTGGCAGCTCTCATCCAAGCAAAGACTTTGGAGGCTGGGCTTCCATCTTATTGCTGTGCCGTCTGCATCATGCTTCCAAATCACAGTGGAGAGGGGAAGGGAGGGAGCACTTGGCGTTGATATATCCAGGCTTGGAAGTGACAAACGTCACTTCTGCTTGAAGTTCTTTGTACTGATCTAGTCATTAGATACCTAACCCAGCTGTAAGGAGTTAGGGAAATGTAGGGATGCCCACCCCTACTTGGGGGATGTTAACTTGCTCCTTCCCCGAGGACTCTATTCAGCACCATTTCCCACCCTTGCCCACTTATTGTGAACCAAATGAAAAGAAGTTTTTCCACTTGGGCAATCAGGTTTATACAAGATAGATGGTGGTCTGCATTACTATTAAGAGAACGTTTTCCTTGCTTCTCTATTATGACTACCTACAAAATATTTTAAATTCTAGATTACATCTCTAATAGAGGACAGGCAAGCCCTTGGAGAAATTGTGGTTTGATTCCAGACCATCACAATAAAGATAAAATCACAATAAAATGAGTCTCACAGACTTTTTGGTTTCCCAGTGTATATAAAAGTAGTGTTTACATTATACTGTAGGCTATAAAATGTACAATAGCATGATGTCTAAAAAACAATGTACCTACCTTAATTTAAAAATACATTATTGCTAAAAATGTTAAGCATCACCTGAGCCTTGAGCTGGTTGTAGTAGTGACAACAAAGATCACTAATGAAAACATTTGACTATTTCAATACTACCAAATTGCCATACAAAGACAGGAAGTGTACAAAGGCTTTTGGAAAAACATTGCACCAATTGTTCAATACAGGGTTGCCATGAGATCTCAATTTGTAAAAAGCGCAGTACAAGAAGTAAAAAACACAAGAATATGTTCTTGTTTTGCCTTTCTCTCATGATGCTGAAAAATCAACTAGTCATGGTAACAGCTTTACTAATAGAAATAGATATAAATGCTGAAAAAGTGGAGTGTTGGCCCCAGGACCTTGCATCTTATGTACAAGGGGAGCAGAAAGTCCCTGGGCTTCCTGTGCTATCTGAGACTCACTAATTCTGTTGTTGACCCCTCTGAGATCCACTTTGTATTGTCTGACCAGTGTGATTCCAGTCTCGACCTCCTCCTAGCTTCCAAAACTAGACATGTTCTCTGAAGGCCTTTCCAACAAAGAGGCAGAAGCTAGCTCTACTTTTAGTTCTTGGTTCCTCCTGATCAGCCTTGTCCTGCTGTGTAGCTAAGACAGAATGAAAGTCCTCTCTCTCTCTCTCTCTTTTTTAATATTTTATTTATTTGGCTGCACCAGGTCTTCATTGTGGCATCCGAGATTTTTGACCTTCGTGGGAGCATGCAGAGTATTTATGCATGGCGGCATATGGAATCTAGTTCCCAGATCAGGGATTGAACCCCAGGCCCCCTGCATTGGGATCAAGGAGTCTTAGCCACTGGACCACCAGGAAGTCCCAGAAAGTCATCTCTTGATGTAGCGCCAAGTGATTTGCTCACCTGTCTTCCCTCCTTACCATGTTTCTTCTTTCAGATCACAGATTTAGAGTTCTAGAGCAGGAAGGGGAGGTAGGGTCTATCTAGAACCACCCCCATCCTCAAACAGTATTGACCAGTGCATCTCTGTTTTTGCCATATTTCCACCTTGGTACTCACGTGAATTCTGGAAACAAGATTTTCCTTCATATTGGTAAAATGACATTTCCATGCTTTTATTCAATATATACTTTCTCTGAGAAGACTAACAGCAACAACTACATTTATAGCCCAGAAATTGGTTAGGGGGTAAAATGGGGTGGGGGGTAAAATGGGGTGAGGTGTAACAGAAATAAGTCCCTATGTTCTTCCTGTATTCAGAGAAAAATAAACCTATTTCCAAGCTTTTTGAGCATTTTGATGTGTGTGTATGCTATTTGTGCTTTCAGCTGAGCAGCTCTGACAGTTTAATGATGGCAAAACAACATTAACTGTTTTCCCGCGACACTATTAGAAGGAGCGTGTTTCAGAGCCAAGGATGATACAAGTGTGGGAGTGCATCTTCCAGAGGCTCTTCTAGCAATCGCAGCAATCTGAGCAAGCAGCACACTTGCTTCCAGACTGATGGAAGTGTGTAAACCGGAAGGTGGGTCATGGGGGTGAGGAAGGAGGTGAGTGCCAGGCGGACAAGGGGTCCTTGCCTTTAACCTTGATTTTCTAGCTCAGGAAGCCAGAGGTGGGTTCATTGAGTTTTGTAAATGGACAGACAGGGGAGTTGTTTTGTTGATGGAGAAAAGAGTTTATTTGACTTTAAAAATTATGATTTAAAATGGTTTTACACTTGGTCATTATCTTGCCACAAAGCCCAGTGTCTTTTCTGGTTTTTTTTTTTCCAAGTGGAATATAATTGCTTTACAAGGTTGCATTAACTTCTGCTGCACAACGAAGTGAATCAGCTATATGTATATATATCCCCTCCCTCTTGGACCTCCCTCCCACCTCCCCATCCCACCCATCTAGTCATCACAGAGGAGCGAGCTGAGCTCCCCGTGCTATATAGCGGCTTCCCACTAGCTAGCTATTTTACCCATGGCAGTGTATATATGTCAGTTACTCTCCCAATTCGTCTTATCCTCCCCTTCCGCCCACCCCATGTCCACATCTCTGTTCTCTACATCTGTGTCTCTATTCTTGCCCAGCAGATATGTTCATCTGTACCATTTTGATAGATTCCATTTATATGTGTTAGGATACAATATTTCTCTCTTTCTGAATTACTTTAGTATATATGACAGACTCTAGATCCATCCACATCTTTATAAATGACCCAATTCCATTCCTTTCTATAAAGCTTAGTGTTTTCATGCTACTTGAGACCTGGGTTATTTCCTCCCCTTGAGCAGTATGATGTATACAGTAGGTATTCCATAAAAGCTAATAATTTCCTATGGTTACAGTTGTGTGTACACAACACACACATATCCTCCATCTCTCTTGAGATTTTCACAATTTATTAATTACAACACATGGATCGAGTGACTATTATATGTGTAGGACTATTGTAGATACCCAATGAAGATAGAGAGTCATGCACACAGGATCCTGGAGCTCAAGGATTCCAATAAAAAAATCTGTAGTCATTTTAAAATCTATTAAGTGGAATGATTGGTACCTTTTAAAATGGACCGTTCCAATTCAGAAAGTGATGATATCATTCCATAAGAGTCTTTATCAGTAATCCATTTTTTTTTCTCAAACGTTTTCTTCTTCATTTCAGGCTTTCATTTTTGGGAGTCAAAATAATTTCCCCTAAAACAGTCTCTGCCTTCATGCCCCATGCTGGCCCCTTTGTTATTTTTATGACATAGATGCAAAGAAAAAGAGTCACATAGAGCCAAAAGGAAGGTTGGATATATATGCCTTTCCAATTTCCTCTTTGAAATGTGTGTCATGTTACTTTCCATTCCGTTATATATATTGTGCAGCTGTTCAAGTTCTGGACGTGGGGAAGGTCATTGGTATAAATAGGACACCTCACCACATGCTCCCAGGACTTTTGGAAGTGAGGGATCTCCTGCAGTGAGTACTAGTCACCATCACTGAGATGCAGATTTACTGTTCCTCTTGCTCCATAGTCATTGCAGATGGGAAAGGTGAAAGGGATTATGAATTGAGGGGAAGTGGGGAGAACTGTGAGAAGTGAATTCCTTTGCCAAGTTGTGTAAACTTGGTGTTTCCGAGGTTCAGGTCCTTGGAAATGGCTTGGAAAAAAGTTCCCAGTGAGTAAACTGGTGTAATGCCCTTGGTGGTTTTCAGGCCCATCTCCTAATATGATTAACTGACTTTAGGAGAAAAGAAAAACATAAACCAAGGTGTTGATCACCCGGGATGAAGTCTTTAATCACAGAGTGTCTTCAGAGGCCTGGCATGTGGTCAGGCTGGCTAAAGTTAAGGTCTGTATTAATTTCACCTGTATTTGTAACTGCCATATATTTTATTTTACTTTTACTTTTATCTTTTGGCCACATAGCATGTGGGATCTTAGTTCCCTGACCAGGGATTGAACCCACACCCCCTGCATTGGAAGCATAAAGTCTTAACCACTGGACTACCAAGGAAGTTCCTGTAACTCCCATATATTTTAGAAATACTGATTAATTTTTCTTACTTCAGAATATATCTTACATTTAATGTATGAATAATAGAAATAGCCTTTTAAACTTTGCAGCCGGCAAACAGGAAAATTCACAATGGAAAAGAGTAGTGTATTTGACCACATAGTTATAAAGAACATTTATTTATTAATTTATTCAACAAATATTTGATGAACTCTCATTTTGTGACTAGCTTTGTGCTCAGGGCTTGAGGCCTTGCTAGGCTTAGTAATTCCATCTCTGTACGTTGAAAAATAAAATAAAAACACAACACAAATGTAGTAGGAAAATATTTCCATGAAATTGATGAATTGCTCTTCTATTTACTGAAGTTAAGTGAAAAGTGAAAGTGAAATTCGTGTCTGAACTCTTTGTGACCCCATGGACTATACAGTCCGTGGATTTCTGCAGACCAGAATATTGAAATGGATAGCCTTTCCCTTCTCCAGGGGATGTTCCGAACCCAGGGATTGAACCCAGGTCTCCCTCATTGCAGGCGGATTCTTTACCAACTCAGCTAGCAGGGAAGCCCTTACTATTTCAGAAGAGATTATTAAAACATGAAAAAATTGAGACGATAATAAGAAATTGACAGGTTAAGAATCTAAATGGAAATGGGGCCGAAGAGGACTAAATGGGGACCTGAGCTCTTAAAAGTCCTGTGCCATGAGGGTATTTGCTCAGCCAGGAAAATGTAGGCTTACATTTTGACAGTTTCCTGATACTAATGGGACAGAAAGTGAAGAGGAACTAAAGAGCCTCTTGATGAAAGTGAAAGAGGAGAGTGAAAAACCTGGCTGAAATTCAACATTCAAAAACCTAAGATCGTGGTATCTGGACTCATCACTTCATGGCAAATAGAAGGGGGAAAAAATGAAAACAGTGACAGATTTTATTTTCCTGGGCTTCAAAATCACTGTGGATGGTGACTGCAGCCCTAAAATTAAAAGACGATTGCTCCTTGAAAGGAAAGCTATGACAAACCTAGGCAGTGCATTAAAAAATAGAGACATCATTTTGCCAACAAAGGTTCATATACTCAAATCTATGGTTTTTCCAGTAGTCATGTGTGGGTGTGAGAGTTGGACCAAAAAGAAGATTGAGCACCAAAGAACTGATGCTTTTGAATTGTGGTGCTGGAGAAGACTCTTGAGAATCCCTTCAACTGAAAGGATCAAGCCAGTCAAACCTAAAGGAAATTAACCCTGAATATTCATTGGAAGTACTGATGCTAAAGCTGAAGCTCCAATACTTTGGCCACCTGATGCGAAGAGCTGATTCTTTGGAAAAGACCTTGATGCTGGGAAAGACTAAAGGTAGGAGGAGAAGGGGATGACAGAGGATGAGATGGTTGGATGGCATCACTGACACAACGGACATGAGTTTGAACAAACTGTGAGATAGTGAAGGACAGGGAAGCCTTATTTCTCTGAGAGTGTTGTGAATATATTGCAAGATAAAAGAAATGAAAAATGGCAAGATATTCTAATTTGATCATTTCCAGTGTCATTGATGGCAAATTTTATTGGTATAGGAGAAAGGATATATTTAAGATCAAAAAAGTAAATAAAAACTTTACCTCTTGAATTTGAATTGGAAGATGTATCGATATGCTTTCATGATGTATTTTAACTTTTAAAAATTAAGAAAAAATTTTTCTAAAATATTTCTTAGTTCTATCTGTAAGAAATAACTGGGCTTCCCAGGTGGTGCTAGTGGTAAAGAACCCACCTGCTAACACAGGAGATATAAGAGACGCAGGTTTGACCCCTGGGTTGGGAAGATCCCCTGAAGGAAGGCATGGCAACCCACTCCAGTATTCTTGCCTGGAGAATTCCATGAACAGAGGAGCCTGGTAGGCTACAGTCTGTCAAGTAGCAAAGAGTTGGACGCGACTGAAACAATTTAGTGCTCATACATGCATAGAAATAACCAAGAAAATAATGACCAACTTCATAACAATGTATAACCCGAGTGGCCAGGTTGTGATTGTACAATTTCATTTCCCAATATTAGGAAGGAACTCCTTGGAAAGATGATTTCTAGGTCTGGGTCAGAAAAGGCACAGGAAAAACCTGGAATATCTTTTTGAATCAGAAATCAAGGCAGAAAGGACAATGGCAAAGACATCTTACTAAGGCATGTCAAAAGGACTTAGGGGCCAAACTAAGAGGCTCTCCTTGACTGATGATTGAGATATTTTAACATTAATAAAGATAATAATTGCAGTGGATTGAAACACATATGTTAAAATCCATGAGCTCATAATGATATAAAAAACAAGTTAAAAAAAAAAACAAAACAACTCAGACTAATTACCAGTTGGTCCCCTTTGGAGAATGCTGGTGATCGAACACATTAATTTAAGGCCAATAAACACAGGGAAATATCAGGCATTTATCCTGATGTTACTCTATGCACTATATTGGATAATTAAATAATAGAAAAGGGCAATTTTGTAGAATTTTTTCAGCTAACAAATCACTGCAGATGGTGACTGCAGCCATAAAATTCAGAGATGCCTGCTCCTTGAAAGAAAAGTTATGACTGACCTAGACAGAATATTCAAAAGCAGAGACATTACTTTGCCAACAAAGGTCTGTCTAGTCAAAGCTATGGTTTTTCCAGTAGTCACGTATGGATGTGAGAGTTGCGCTGTAAAGAAAGCTGAGCACTGAAGAATGATGCTTTTAAACTGTGGTGTTGGAGAAGACTCTTGAGAGTCCCTTGGAGAGCAATGAGATCCAACCAGTCCATCCTAAAGGAAATCAGTCCTGAATATTCATTGGAAGGACTGACGTTGAAGCTGAAATTCCAATCCTTTGGCCACCTTATGTGAAGAACTGACTCGTTTGAAAAGACCCTGAAGCTAGGAAAGATTGAGGGCAGGAGGAGAAGGGGATGACAGAGGATGAGATGGTTGGATGGCATCATTGACTCAATGAGCGTGAGTTTGAGTGAACTCTGGGAGTTGATGGACAGGGAGGCCTGGCATGCTACAATCCATGGGATTGCAAAGAGCTGGACACAACTGAGTGACTGAACTGAGCTGAACTGAATAAATGAAGGATCAACAGAATATTATCATTTTACATCCCTTAATGAGTTGATGGATCTATATATTAATCATCAGTGGCTGCAAACATCACACAAGGAGAAACAACTAAATATTATATTCATTGATATGAAAGATTGCACCACTCTTATAAAGCAGTCTTTAAAAAAGTCATCCTGAATCTTGTCAAGTTATGTATCCAACTAGCCATTTATAAGAAATCACAAAAGAGAGAGAAACATTTTAAAATAACATGAAGATGTAATGAGCAAATCCAAACAGGGAAACTTCATATGAGACATCATCTGTCTTTCCCCACAACAACAGTAACAAATTCAAGTAAATAAAACAATGAAAGAGGACCAACAGATTATAAAGGACTCAAGTAGCATCGTAACCACTGCCACTGATAGCCCTTAATTGGATCTTGATTTTAAAAAATTGTAAAACAAAAATGCACACATTAATGCATTTGTGAAACAATTGGAAATGTGAATAGGTACTAGATAGTTGATGGTATTGAGGAAAGTGCTTGTTGCTCAGTTGTGTCTGACTCTTTGTGACCCCATGGACGGCAGCCCGCCAGGCTTCTCTGTCCATGGGATACTCCTGACAAGAATACTGAAGTGGGTTGCCGTTTCCTTCTCCAGGGGATCTTCCCAACCCAGGGCAGTTGGGTATGGGTCTCTATGCAGGCAGATGTCTCACTGCAGGCAGATTCTTTACTGTCTGAGCTATTGAGGAATTTCTGGAAATTTATTGGGATGTGATCATTATGGTTATTTTTAAAGACTCCTTATCTTTTGGAAATGCATACTGAAAATTTTATGGACAAAATTTTAAAGCAGATTTTTGTTGTTGTTGTTGGCTGCATTGGGTGGCATGCAAGATCTTAGCTTGCTAACCAGGGGTGGAACCTAAGCCCCCTGCAGTGGGTACATGGAGTCCCAACCACTGGACTGCTAGGGAAATCTTGGACAAAATTTTAAAAAGAAAGAAATCATCCCAGAAACAGTAGAGAACTCATCACAGATGTGAAAGAGGCAAAATGAAGCATTCATACCCTCCCACCCCACCCCCAAGAAGTCAGAGTTTATTCTGCTGATTCATCAGTGAACACGCAGAGCCTCCTTGGGAGGTAGATCTTTAGTGAATGAGGAAATGGTCCCATATTGTCCTAATCTTGACCCCGACACTATGCCCCCTATATCAGTCAGCTCAGTTTACCATAACAAAATACCATAGCTGGGATGGCTTCAGTTCAGTTCAGTTCAGTTGTTCAGTCATGTCCGACTCTTTGTGACCCCATGGACTGCAGCATGCCAGGCTTCCCTGTCCATCACCAACTCTGGAGCTTGCTCAGACTCATATCCATCGAGTTGGTGATGCCATCCAACGATCTCATCCTCTGTAGTCCCCTTCTCCTCCTGCCTTCAATCTTTCCCAGCATCAGGGTCTTTTCCAATGAGTCAGTTCTTTGCATCAGGTGGCCAAAGTATTGGAGTTTCAGCTTCAGCATCAGTCCTTCCAATGAATATTCAGGACTGATTACCTTTAGGATGGACTAGGTGGGTCTCCTTGCAGTCCAAGGGACTCTAAAGTGTTTTCTCCAACACCACAGTTCAAAAGCACCATTCTTCAGTGCTCAGCTTTCTTTATAGTCCAATTCTCACATGGAAAAACCATAGCTTTGACTAGACGGACCTTTGTTGGCAAAGTAATGTCTCTGCTTTTGAGTATGCTGTCTAGATTGGTCATAGCTTTTCTTCCAAGGAGCAAATGTCTTTTAATTTCATGGATGCTGCCACCATCTGCAATGATTTTGGAGCCCAAAGAAATAAAGTCTGTCACTGTTTCTATTGTTTTCCCATCAATTTGCCATGAAGTGATGAGACCGGATGCCATGATCTTCGTTTTTTGAATGTTGAGTTTTAAGGCAGCTTTTTCACTCTCCTTGTTCACTTTCATCAAAAGGCTCTTTAGTTCCTCTTCGATTTCTGCCGTAAGGGTGGTATCATCTGCATATCTGAGGTTATTGATATTTCTCCCGGCAATCTTGATTCCAGCTTGTGCTTCATCCATCCCAGCATTTCACATGATGTTCTCTGCATATAAGTTAAGTAAGCAGGGTGACAATATACAGCCTTGACATACCCCTTTCGCAATTTGGGTCCAGTCCGTTGTTCCATGTCTGGTTCTAACTGTTGTTTCTTGACCTGCATACAGATTTCTCAGGAGGCAGGTAAGGTGGTCTTACAAATGAAAATTAACTTTGTCACAGTTCCATAGGCTGGGAAGTACAAGATCAAGGTACTACTGGCTGGTTCAGCTTGTGGACAGCCACCTTCTTGATGTGTCTTCATGTCCATATCATGGACTTTGATGGACTTTGCAGGACTCTTCGGCTTAGTGCTGGGTCCAAACTAGGTCTCTGTGTTGGTAGCCAAGTACCTAGAAGGATCCAGCTACATGAATATTCGCTGGGCTTCATCATAGCCCATATGGTTTTGTGCTGTTTGCCAGGGCTGAGTGAATTAGATCAAACCAAAGAGGAGAGCCCTGCGGGATACTGCTTTTTGCTAGTTCTTTCCCTCACGTAAGGGGCTTCCCTGGTGGCTCAGCTGGTAGAGAATCCTCCTGCAATGCAGGAGATCCAGGTTCGATCCCTGGGTTTGGAAGATCCCCTGGAGAAGGGAAAGGCTACCCACTCCAGTATTCTGGCCTGGAGAATTCCATGGACTAGTCCATAGGGTCACAAAGAGTCGGACACAACTGAGCGACTTTCATTTCATTTCATTCATTTTTCCCTCATGTGAACAAGCACTGAATATCCTCAATCATGTGAGAAGTAGGGGAGGTTGGTTTTTTGTTTGGTTTTGTGTTCATTTTAATTTTGTGAAAATTTTTCGATAGGGATCATGCCCAAACATTTACCTCACCTGCTTTTTAACGTAAGGATGTGTGTGTGTGCGCAGTCATGAGCAACCCCGTAAATAGTAGCCCACCAGGCTCCTCTGTCCACGGGGTTCTCCCAGCATGAATATTGTATAACGAACATGAAACATGTAACAACAGATTCTACCGGGAAGACTTCAGTATTAGGAGCAGTTGACAGGCTGGGAGCAGCTAGAAAGACAAAAGAAATAAAGAGAAGGCCCAGGGCAAGTCTGGAAGGAGAGGGGTGGGACAGTCTTCAACCACTATTGCAAGAGCAGGAGAGAGGGGAGAGAACTTACAGGTGGTGCTGGATAGGATGTGAACAAGCTGCAAAGTTAAATGTTTCCTCTAGAAGTGGTCTTTCCTCCTCTTGCCAGGTGGGATCTGGCTTTTCCTATAGGAAAATCAGACCCAAGGGAGTAGGAGATGGTACCTGCAGATGCCCACCTGAGGTGCTAAGCTCTCTTCCATTCCTTAGACCTGCTGTATATCTGGAACCTTTTTCCAGCCCTTTCTTCCCTGCCTGCTCGCTCCTCCTACAGAGAACCTGATCCCAAGATGCCTGGGAAAGCTTCACAGGGATAGAGCTGAAGTGTTCTGAACTTGATAGCCTGGTGTTGGAGGTTTCTGCCCAGGAAAGAAATGACGAGTGGCATTCACTCATATAAATGGCATTCTCCAATTGTCCAAGAGTAATTGTTGATTTTTTAGCCACATGTCCCCAGATCCTTGGCATCCTACTTCTCTGACCAGGCTTGAACCTGTGCCTCCTCCTCCACCCTATTTTGCCATGGAAGCTCGGAGTCTCAACCACTGGACCGCCAGGAAAGTCCCTAACTGTTAATTATTGACAGGTGACTTGGATGTGACTGGATCCTCTCCACCTCTCTCCTGAGCTCCATTGGGATAGTTTCATCTCCACATTCAAAGGCTTGTGTTGCACAGATTCCTGAATGTAGCTTCTTTGGGGGACAGAGCACCATCCCTGACAGCATTTCCCACCCGCCAGGCTGTGAGCTCTTATGCAGATGCGCCGAGTGCTTTCCTTTTCTGTAAATGTCTGATCCACAACAGGACTACCCTCTGCCTGCTTTCATCTTGCTCGGCTCTCACAGAGCCCTTTTAAGGTAGGGACCATGTGGCAGCTCTGTCACAGATAAGCTGGCCTCCTTCTATCAAGAAGTTAAAAGCCTGACAATAGCCCTGAAATTTCTAGAGACAAATAGTTCATGTATTTTCAGTTTGATGGCACGTTAGTCACGAGTTGTTGTTTTCTCTGAATGTGATAAAAGATCAGCTCAAATGAGCTTCTGTACAAAGAGGAGTTTGATAGGATATGGGAGTTGCTTATATCATCAAAGGAAACTGACAGCCAAACCCCACTTGAGAAACTATAATGAGAGACCAAAATGTCTCAAGGATCTGTGTTTTGTCTCTGCTTCTCTCTCCTGTCGACTTCTTTATCACTACACGCTGGCCCACATTTCACATCTTGCTGTTCCCACAACTAGATCGGGACTGGGACTGACTCTCTCTTGGTCCCAAGGTTAAATAAGCACAGCCAGGGAAGGGCTGTGATTGGTTCAACCGGCGCAAGCACGTCACTCCTGGAGGCAAAAGCCCTCAGATATCTGGAAAAGTTTTATCAAATTATATTGAGCGGTTGACTTTAAATCATCTCTTTTGTGCAATGCAAATCTTGATGATTTCCCAGTGCACGTGTTGCCTTTGGAAAAACGGGTGCTTTGAATACGGTGTTTGCTTCCCTCAACAGAACCTTTCTGGCACGAGTGGAAATATTCATTTCAGCAAAGACATCTGCCATTTTTTAAAAAAGTGGATGGGATATTTTGGTTAAAATCCTGTGTTAAATGCTATTATTTAAAGAATATTTAGTACTGCGAATAATCTATAAATTTAATAAGACTACATTATCGTTTCTAGCAAGAAAAAAGCTGTTTTAAATATACTTTATATTATTTGAGGAATTAAAGCTGAGGTTTCAGCGGGGGAAGTTGGTAACAGCAGCTCTGGGATAAGTCCCCATATTTTAAAATAGGAATGAGTGCTGGTAGTATATGTCACCATCCTTGAAAAAGCCAAGTATCGATTGCAACAGAAAAGCAGGCTGGATTCTACCATTAGGTTCAGCCTTGTTGCATTCAAGTCACTTCACAGAGCAGAAATCTTCCTTTATCTTGTCCACTCCCCATTTCCGGTTCATCGAGGATGACGAGTACTTCATTCGCAACCACTCCTTTGCCTCCTTCGAAGGATGTGGACTGACTGAAAGATCAAGCAGAAAACCTTGATCTCACGGAGGGTGAGACGTAGAGGAAGACAGGCCTGGATTCAAGTTTTACACATGGCCACTTCCTATGTGGGACTGAATAGGATACTCGACATTACAAAGTTTTTAATGTTCTTATTTGTAAAATTGGGATGATGCTATTACCCAGAGTTGTTTGGGGTATTTATTTTTTTAACCTTAAAAATCTTTTTATTGGAATATAATTGTTTTACTATTTTGTGTTAGTTTCTGCTGTACAGCACAGTGATCAGATGTATGATTAATGTATACCCCCCACTCTTGAACCTCCCCTCCCACCTCCCCATCCCACCCCCCTGGGGCATCACAGAGCCCTGAACTGAGGTTTTAAAGGAGATTGTCGATGTAAGCTACACGGCATATGACGATTTGGTGGGGGTTGTATTTCGTCCCAGCCATGCTGACCTCCTTCCCTTTGCTGGGTCATCTGACTCCCTCTTGGTCCCCTCTGCTCCCCCAGCAGGGGATGGGCAGAGGGCATTGAGGGAGAGGCTGACCGCACCCACATTAGCCTGACTTCCAGGGGCACCGTTAACCCCAGGGATCCCTTCCCTGTATGTTGCTTTCACGTGAACTGCAGGTCACTGTCAGTCGGCTGGCCTGTCACAGGGTGAGCACCCCTCTAACGTGGAATGTCCACCTGTCCTGCGAGTCCAGCACCCTAATGAGGGGAGAAGCCGGCCTTGAGCACAAGATTGCTCTTTTAAAATCTACGACTTGGGACTCCCCTGGTGGTCCAATGGTTAGAACTTCCAGTGCAGGGGTCAAAGGGTCAGTCCCTGTTTGAGGAACTGAGATTACACAGGCTGCAGGGTGAGGCCAAAAAAGAAATCAATAAACCCCATGACTTAGGCGTTTCAGTCCTGTGTCCTCTCACCTTCCTTGTTTACTTTTTCTCTCTCTCTTTTTTTTTTTTTCAAAGAGGAGGTTGGGAGTGGGTAGGGAGGATGTTATGGGATTTTAGTTCCCCAACCAGGGATTGAACCCAGGCCCTCAGCATGTTAAACTTTTGTGTTCATTCCAAGTACCCATGTCCTTGGAGAACATTTCTTAGAAGAAAGAAATAGCACTGGTGTAAAAGCACAAGCGTGGTGGGAGGGACTCTGCTCTGTGACATGAGAGGTTGGCTGACCTGGGCCCCGGGAGTGGCAGGAAAGAGAAAAAACTAGCCATCAGAAAGAGCGTCATGTAAACACTCAGGCACCAATACCCTCATCCAAGAAGCTGCTACGAATGTCAAGTGCATCGTCTTTGCTGAGGCAGGCTCAGAGACCAGCCAAACTCTGGGCCATGCCAGTGGAAGGATGAAACACTACTGTCGTTTTCTCTGCGCGTTAATATCCAGTTTCCTGAGGTGACACGGCTCCTGGTGCGAGAAGAAAGCAAACGTGTCTTTGTCCCTCTCTGGCTCTTCATGTAAGGCTTAGTTTTGTGACAGATGAGCCCAGGCTCCTTCCAATGACTTATCCATGTCAACAAAAGTGGCAGAAAGAATCTTTAGGGCAGGACCTCCACTTAGACGTGGATGAACACAGGATACACTGTGGCATTGTGACCTCTTGGATGGTCAAGAATCCTACCCTTTCCAGCACAACTGAAGGGATGACAGTGATGGCTGCCTCTGGAAATTCTATGGAGGTTCCTGAGAATGTCCACAAGGCTGTGAGCAGCTCCACCCAGACCTGTCTGCTGCTGAAACTGTATATTCGTCTAGTCTAGGGCTCAACCGCTCAGGCCTGGGGCCAAGGATGGTCCTATTTCTGTTGAGAAGGGTCAGGAATGCTTTCCATTTAATCCTGTCTCAGATAACATTCAGATGCTTTAGCCCACAAAAATAAATTCAATTCTTGGAGGTCTAATGTGTGTTTGGGTCTTTATATATAGACGATGGGGACTATATTTCAATATTGGCTTTAATAGAAAAAGCAGGCCCTGAGTGTCTGTAAAATGAAGCCAATGAAGCCATTTTAAAGCCTATAATTATCTTGATAATGCAGTAGAATGGGAGATGCAATAGAATTCAATAACATAATGTAGATTTTTAAAAATTCTAAAGACAATATTTGGATTGATCATTTAAATACAGTTCAAGCAGGCCTAACTTTATTTCTCACTTAGAAAAAGGTAAGAAAATCGTTTCTGATTGCTGTCGATCCAGGCCATGAATGAATAGCCATTTCTGCCACGGGAAAATTGAATTTCTCTGGAGACCTTTGCATTGTGGCAAAGGCAGCGTATGAATTTGTCCAGAGCACCGCCTAGTGGAGAGAAGCATTGCTTCAGAAACCTCAGTGGGTGATGGTGTCTACATTTCTTCTCAAGAGAAATCAAAATTTCTTGTTAATAGAAACAATGTGAAACCCTTTTTTAAATCTCTAGTTTGTAAATGTAAATCTCAGTTTTCTCTAACCTGTAGCCTGGAAATGATTTTTCTAATCTGTTTTTGTTGTTCAGTCAATAAGCTGTGTCTGGCTCTTTGTGCAGACTTCCCGGTCCTTCTCTGTCTCCCTGAGTTTGCTCAAACTCGTGTCCATTGAGTCAGTGAAGCCATCCAACCATCTCACCTTCTGTAGCTCCCGTCTCCTCTTGCCCTCAGTCTTTCCCAGCATCAGGGGTTTCTTTTCCAGTGAGTATAAATGTTTTACCTCAGTAAATACAGCATACTGAATGTAACCAGCCATTTCTTAGGTAAGTCAGAATCCGATCATGCTTTTTGAAATGAGGCCAGTGGTTGATTAAATTATAGGTTATAATTATTTAAGTGGCACATTCAGCTGTATATATGTGTGTGTGTGTGTGTGTGTGTGTGTGTGTGCAAAGGCATGTATACACAAACGTGTGTAGGGTATATAGTCACTTCCTTATAAAAGCATGGAGAATGTGCTTTGCCACCCATTGGAAAATTTGCCACTCATTGGAAAAGACCCTGATGCTGGGAAAGATTGAAGGCAGGAGGAAAATGGGATGACAGGATGAGATGATTGGAAGGCATCACCGACTCGATGGACATGAGTTTGAGTAAACTCCGGGAGTTGGTGATGGACAGGGAGGCCTGCTGTGCTGCAGTCCTTGGGGTTGCAAAGAGTCAGACACGACTGAGCAACTGAACTGAACCGAACTTGCCACCAAAACTGCCCCGCTCTGCACCCCCGGAGGTACAGGGGCCACTGCATATGGGGCTTTGCAGCCTGTGGCTGCAGACTTCAAGCTGTGGTTCTCAACCTTGACTGTATTTTGGAATCCTCAGGAGAGCTTTCAAAAAACAGTGATGCCAGGTCACACCCCCAGAGACTCTGATTTAATTGGTGTATAGAAGGTGCTGCATACTGGGAATTTTAAATGCTCCCCAGATGATTCTAACGTGCCCTCAGTGTCGGCAATCACAGATTTCAGGAATAACTTCTCCCAAGTGTAGGAACAACATTATCACTCCTCTGAGATAGCAGAAGTCAGCAAGAAGGAAGAGGGTAATGAAAAGGAGGCTGGGAACTTGCCTGCAAGCTCATGGCCCTGGTGGCTCAGATGGTAAAGAAGCTACCTGCAACACAGCAGACACGGGTTCAATTCCTGGACATAACTGAGTGACTAACACATTCACAATTACCTGGTTATTAACTGGTTACCTAGTGCTGTTAACTGGCAATTAACTGGTTACCTGGTGCTATTCACCACTCAGTGTGAGAATAGTGTTACGGGTATTCTTCCGGCCTGCCAGTCACAGGTAGTTGAAAGGAAGAACAGGAGGACATCAAAAAGCTCCAGAAACAAACCTCTCATTGGTTTATAAGCTAGCACTGAAAAGTGTTCACAAAAGGGAAATAATAAAGAGTATATATTTAATTTCAGTAGTAATTATATGTGTACAAATAAGCATATCTTCCCTCTTAATTACCATAAAAATTATTTTAATGATATTCGTGTTAACAGGACGAGAGTGAAACTCATTTTCCATTGACTGTACCCGCTTTGGAAAATAATTGAGCAGCATGGGTCAGGGCTGATAAAAATGTTTCCTGTTTATCTGAAGAGACGTGATACAAATGAGCTTACAAAACAGAAAGAGACTGACAGAGAACGAACTTACGGTTGCCAGGAGAAGAATGAGGAGAAGGGATAGTTAGAGAGTTTGGGATGGATATGTAGACATTGCTATATTTAAAATGGATAACCAACAAGGACCTACTATACAGCACATAGAACTCTGCTCCATATTATGTGGCAGCCTGGATGGGAGTTTGGGAGAAAATGGATACATGTCCATGTATGGTTGAGTCCCTTCACTGTTCACCTGAAACTATCACAACACTGTTAATCAGCTATATCCCAATACAAAAAGAAAAATTAAAAAAAAAGTTTCCTGTTTAACCACCTAATTCCCCTGAAAATCTGAGGAAACATTTTATAATATGAGAAAATCTACATGGATGAAAAGGTTCATCATAGTTATTCTTAATAGTACAATATGAGAAATAGTCAAAGTATGAACAGTAAGAGAAAGGTTAAAAAGATAAATCACATATCCATTGGGTAGAACATTATGCAGCCATTATAAACATTGTTAGAAATGAAAATGTTTCGTATCAAAATCTTTATGCTCTAATGCTAAGTAAGGGCTTCCCAGATGGCGCTAGTGGTAAAGAACCCGCCTGCCAGTGCAGGAGACCTGAGACTCGGGTTCGATCCCTGGGTTGGGTAGATCCCCTGGAGGAGGGCATGGCAACCCACTCCAGTATTCTTGCCTGGAGAATCCCCACAGACAGAGGAGCCTGGTGGGCTACAGTCCATAGGGTCGCAAAGAGTCGGACAGGACTGAAGTGACTTAGCACACAGCACAGTAGATAAATGAGGGGCACGAATGGAGAGTCCTGGGGCTCTGCAGGCACCTCCAAGCTCTGATTCTGTTAAGTGCTCTTCCTCCCTAAAGAAAGCAGGTATTACTTAACAAAAACTCCCCCAAAGTGCAAGGAGTTAAACAACTTCAGCCAGATGGACAATTCCAGGAAAAAAAAAACCCATCACAAAATGCCAAGAAGACGCAGGAGCAGCAGAGAAAGAGGATCCCTGAACAGGATGCCAATTCTGTTTGATGAGTCAGGAGTAGGACCTAGAAGGTATAGTTTTTGAAAACCACCCAGAAAATGTTGGGAACCAATGAAATTTGACAACTGGTGCTCCAGATGTCCTTTGCTTATCTCCTGCCAAGTGTAAGGTTTCACAAAGTCCTCTCTCATACATCCTGCTCTGCCCACACTCATGCCTCTGGATTTTTTTTTTTTTTCTTTTCAGGGCTGAGCTATTTGCAACAATCTCTTGAGCTTCAATCTGTATTACCCACTGCATCTCCCATGCTGGTACCAGAACAGTGGTTCCTAAACTTAAGTGTGCGACAGGATAGGCTGGGTGCCGTGATACAACATACAGATTCCCAGATCCCATGACCGGAATTTCTGATGCTGAAGGCTGGGATTGGGGATGAAAATTTGGATTTTTCATCAATTTCTTGGGGGAGGCTGCTCCTGGTGGACTGGGGCCACACTTTGAGAAGCGCTGTACTGGAAGGGTCATCCTAAAGCAGATGGTGAGTTTGTCCATCACCTGAAGACTTCCGTGTTTACAGCAGAAAGCCCAGCCACTGAGCAGAGTCCATAGACACTGCGGCTTTTCCAGAGACTTCCTTCTCCTGTTCACATCTCTGGCTCAAGCACACCAAGCACTTCTCCGTGTGCACTAAACACTACCCCATGCTGTGTTTCTTCACACTTGCAGTCTTTGCAGATACAAGTCTCTCTCTGGAGAGATTTTTCTATTTCTATACTGGGTCAACTCCCACTCATCAGTCAAGATTCTGCTGGAATGTCACTTTCTCCACGAAACCGTCACAGGATCCTTCAGAAATAGCATTTTTCTCTCTCTGCTTCTCTGTGCCTCTGATTTGGAATACAGCACATTGCATTTTTTTTTTAAAAGATTTTTTTGATGTGGACCTTTGAAAAAGTTTTTACTGGATTTGTTGCCACATTGCTTCCAGTCTTTCCTTAATGTTTTGGTTTTCTGGCCAAAAGGCATGTGGGAACCCATACCCCTTGCCCTGGAAGGTGAAGTCCCAACCACTGGACCATCAGGAAAGTCTCCCAGTGCATTGCATTTTGATCCTCTGAATATCTCGATTATCTGCAGACTTCGCTAACTCATCATAAGGATTTCAAATAAAGATAAATTATATTCTTTATTGCTTATCCTCTCTATCCCAAAGAGCTAGCACAAAAGACATGCTAAATTCACACTTGTTGCCTGAAAGACGGGAGAGTCAAGGACACTATTTAGGCAAAGGGTTGTTTGATTTTTTCCTAAAGCCTAAAAGTACTCAAAGTGAAAAAGCAGATTCATTCTTTAGATGGCAGTTGAGCTATCAGTTACCTAGCTCTGGAAACTGTTTAAGGCTGGACATTGTGGGAAATACACAAATTTCCATAATGAACATCCTTAGAATACTATACTGTCTACAGAAGGATTAATGTCACATTTTCCATTCCTTACCCAAACCTCCCAAAAAGACTTTAGCGTTTAAAATCTGATGCAAACGAGTTTGGGTGTGATTTCTCTCTCCTCTAAGCAAATATACAGCAAATAAAAAATTTTCATCTGACAAGAGAAATGGTTTAATAATACCCACCACATTTGAAATATAGGACATGTAATTTAGAGGATAGAAGCCCAAAATCTTTCCTTTTAATTCATATTAGTGCAAATATTTTAGGGCTTAAAGACAAATACACGGCCACTGGAGAAACTTAGCCTGTTCACAAAAACAAATTACAGTCATCCATTTTCAGGGCTCTAAAATATTGGCTGCTGCTGCTACTGCTGCTAAGTCGCTTCAGTCGTGTCTGACTCTGTGCGACCCCACCAGGCTCCCCCGCCCCTGGGATTCTCCAGGCAAGAACACTGGAGTGGGTTGCCATTTCCTTCTCCAAAGCATGAAAGTGAAAAGTGAAAATGAAGTCGCTCAGTCGTGTCAGACCCTCAGCGACCCCATGGACTGCAGCCTTTCAGGCTCCTCCATCCATGGGATTTTCCAGGCAAGAGTATTGGAGAGGAGTGCCATTGCCTTCTCTGAAAATATTGGCTAGGCTGAAAAAATTCCAAATTTATAGATGATTCTAAGTGAAGATGTTCTTCTCTCACTGGCTGGTATTTTACAATACATGTCATCGTGTTCAGCCTTGTAGGATTTATGCCATTAGGAGTCATATCTTCAGATAAAAGCTGGATCAAGGAAAGGGGATAGTTGGAAGAGTATTTGTCGGTGAATGATTCACAGAAAATGAGTTCATTTCTTCTGAGTTTCAATCTGTTTCAATAAAGACCTTGACCAAGGGCTTGGAGATCTGCCCCTGCTTGTACATACTTCAAAAGGGCAAAGTACTCTATGTCACGAGGGTTAGGTGAGACTGGCCAGCTGAGAAATATTCTGGGATTCAACCACTAATTCAATGTAGAGTAATCAGTCACTCACTCATTCAACAAGTTTTTAACAAGTAATCAATCATTCATTCACTCATTCAACAAGTTTTATTGCCTTCCAATTGCTTGCAAGGCGCCCGTGTTGGCCCTAAAGATTCAGCAGTGACAAAACAGACACAAGTCTTCTCCCATATGGGTCTTACACTGTAGCTAGGGAGAGAGGAGTAATAAAATGTGTGTGTGTGTGCACATACATGAGTGCACGTGTGTGCATAAACCGCCCCAGAATAAAGCTCGGTGCGGGCTAGAGAATCATGGGAGTGGCTAAACTGTAGTTTCATCCAGGGAAAAGCTCATTGGCTGTCCCACCTGGAGCGGGGGGAAGAGTGACCAATCAGCTGTCTCGGGGAGGAGCCTTCCAGGCAGAGGGAGCAAAATGTACAAAGATTCTGCGGTGGGATGAACGTAGAGGGACTAGCGTGATTGGAGGGAATGAAGGGAAGAGTATTAGAAAATGAGATCCAAGAGAACAGGATGGTGAGGTGGGGGCTGGAGTCTGTTCTTACATGGCCTTGTAGACCTCTATTTTGGCTTTTACTTGGTTATGAGATGAGGACTTTGTAATGTTGAGTAGCAAAGTGATAATAAGATCTCTCCTATTTTAGAATTGTCAATCTGGCTGCTGTCTTCAGAGTCGACTGAAGGGAGAGGGGGCAGAAGCAGGGAGATGAATTAGAGGGCTATGACAACAATTCAGGTGAGAGATGGCTTTGGCTCCGACAGGGATTTAGTGTAGGTGGTGAAAAGTGATCAGACTCTGGATATAGTTTGAAAGAAGAGCTGACAGGATCTGCTAAAGGACCAGGTAGAAAACGTGAGAGAAAGAGAGAAGTCATGGATGCTGTCAGGTTTTGTTTGGGGAGGAGTGGAGAAGGGAATGGCTTTGAGAGGGAGAGAGCTCTATTTGGAACGTGTTGAGATGCTGATGGCACAGCCAAATGAAGCCTAGACTTAAGGAAGATATAAATTTGGCGATCCTCTGCATGTAGCTGGTATTTAAAGCCATCAGACAGAGTGAATGCTATTAAGGTGAGTATTGTAAAGTAATAATAATAAGCAGAAACAACAATTAAGTAGAGTTGGGAAACCTGGAGGAGGAGCTCTCTCACCCTGGGACATGCTTGACTGAGCAGGAAGAAAAAGACTCCTTTCCTGGCAAGGACTCAGCCAAAAGCTATGGACTCTTTGTTTACTACAACCCTGCCGACTTTCTTTTCCTCTTATAAAAGTCTTCCATTGCTCCGGGGCAGGGTGGGGTGGGGGCTTGCATGTGGCCTGCCATGGTTGCACACCCCAAATTTAAATTCTCTGTTGATCCCAACTTAACCCATTTTTGCTGGAGAGTCTGGTAGTCTGTTTGTTTCAGGTCAAAAGTGTGTAGCTAGAAAAGAGGACCGGTACAAAGTAAATGTTCTGAGCTCTCTAGTGGAAAAGATCAGGGGCATAAGAAAGTCAAGGAACCAAATGAAGAAGTGAAGGATGTAGGAAGGATCTTCCACAAGGACATTGAAATCATCAAGAATTAAGAGACGTGTTGGAGAATGTAATAGTGACCCAGAAGCTAAAATATTCATGAGACAGACCATCCAAAGTTTTGATTATTATACAATCAAGTAGAAGGGCTGAAAAATGCTATAAACTCCAATAGATTGTTAGTCTACAGTGGAGATGCATATTGACTTCTATTAACTATCCTTTGGTGCCATCTGCTGGACACAGACCAAAGCAAATCACTACAGAAGGATGAACCTTTTAAAGAAAGTCCTTGTGATTAAGAAAATTTCACAGAAAATAAAAAAGTTCTTAGTGTACTGAGAGTAATTAGATAGTCACTTTGCAATTTCACCAAGCTTTGTTTCTTAAATGTCTAAGGAAAAAATAGAGACAAGGGGATGAGGGAAAAAAAGAAGTGGAAATGAGAAGGATTGTTTAATTAGTCTATGATCTGTCTTTTGGAAAATATCCACTTTAGAAATTGGGACTTATACTATCCAGTTTTGAAAGTCTCATGTGTACATGTGCTTTCCCCTCCCCAAGAGGTTAAATTTTCATAATCAGGTCCCCCATCTTACATATTGCTAGTGACATGCCTAGCCTACCACTGTATTTAGGACAGGGCCCGGCAAAGAGCAGATGCTTAATATTCAAAGACTGGAGTAAGAAGAAACAACAGTAAAGATATTTTAAACAGACTCACGGATAAGGAAAACAGGCCTAGTGGTTACCAATGGGGAGAAGGAATGAGGGAGGGGCAAGAAAGGGGTATGGGATTAAGAGATACAAACAACTCTATGTGAAATAGATAAGCAACAGGCATATATTGTAGCACAGGGAAATACAGCCATTATTTTGTAGTAACTTTAAATGGAGTAGAATCTATAAAAATAGTGAATCACTATTTTGGATACCTGAAAATAACATAGTACTGTAAGTGAACTATACTTCAGTTAAGAAAAGAGTGAAGACCGTTGTACAACAATATGAATATACTTATTACCAAATTGTGCACTAAAACATGTTAAGATGGTGCATGTTATGTGATTTTCAACGCACAAATTTAAAACTATAAAATAATCTTATTTATTATTTTTTAAAAGATTTTTTAAAACGTAGACCACTTTTAAAGTCTTTATGGAATTTGTTACAGTATTGCTTCTGTGTTATGTTTTGGTTTCTTTGCCCTGAGGTGTATGGGATCTTCTTAGCTCCCTGGCTAGGGATCCCATACTTCCTGAGTTGGAAGACGAAGTCTTAACCATTGGACCACCAGGGAAGCCCCATCCTTGTAGTGATGGAAATAGCCTGGATCTTGATTGAATTGATGTTAATATCCTGGTTGTGGTATTGTATTATAGCACAGTTTTGTAGGATGTTACCCCTGGGAAAGTAGATAAAGGGCACATTGTATTTCGCTGTATTGTTTCTTACAATTGCAAAATAATAAGTTCAATTAAAAAAGACTATCTAATAGAATGATTTGACATTGACAATAAATTGCCTCAAGACCAGAGCATGAATAAATTAGATGTTGCTTTGTTGTAGACAGGGTTGCACTAGAGAAGTTCCTCTTTCTAGCACCTAATTGGCAGGCCCCTAGCACCTGAAGTCAAGGACTAAGGTCCAAGTGAATTTCTCTACATCAGCTGCAGCTGGTAATTGCTTGTTTGTTTGTTTGTTTTTTCTGTGTGGATTTCCCTCATTCAAGTTGTACAGATTTCAACATGTCTAGAAGGACAGAGGGATAAATGGTCCTTTCTTGGAGAATTAAACAAAATAAATGGTTCCAAGTATTCTGGACTAATCAGCAATTGCTCATTGCCATAATATTCCTCTGGAAATTGAACTTTCCTGCATTGGTAAAAATGAAAATGTTCATTTTATAGAATTTATGAGATGAAATTTAAGACTATTAAGCTGGCATTTTGGTGTTGACTGTAAAATTGTTTGCAATAACTTACTGACAAATTGAAAATAACCAAAACCTCTAACAAACAGGCATTGGTTAAATGTATGATAGCATATTTCAACTTTTAAAAAATTGCTAACTCCTTAAGCGGTTTAAAAATATATTTTTATAATTTTGAATGGCACATGAGGAAAAAAACCCCTCATTTTAAATTTAAAATATGAAACATATTTTAGGGTCAATATATTAAGGATTATGTCAGAAAATTTCTTAAAAATACAATAGATGAATCATGTGTGGAGATTATTAGTTAGTAAAAATAGTTAGGGAGTCTTAAACAGTGCATATATACCCTAAATATTTTGTTTCAACCTAAAATAATTATATATACTTTCACTTGAAAATGAAAGTATAAATGTTTTACTTTCTCTTGAAAATGGACTTCCTTGGTGGCTCAGACGGTAAAGAACCTGCCTGCAATTCAGTAGACCCAGGTTCAATACCTGGGTCAGGAAGATCCCCTGGAGAAGGGAATGGCAACCCACTCCAGTACTCTTGCCTGAAGAATTCCATGGACAGAGGAGACTGGCAGGCGACTGTCCATGGGGATGTAAAGAGTTGGGCACAACTGAGCGACTAATATTTTCACTGGAAAGTACTTTGATGTAACACGAAAGCATGGTTGGAATTCTTACAAAGATCACATCGTAATGCATTACCTATAACTGCAGGTTTAGGTTCCTTGAATTGGAGGGTGAGATTTGTACATTTTGTGAAACCATATGAATAGAAGCTTCAAAGATTTTTTTTTACAATCTTGTCTATTCCTTTAGATCATATTTAAGAAAAAAATGCTTTTCAAAATTAAATGTAATAGCTAGTAGTTGGACTGGATGCCACAGGCTTATGAGCCTTCTAGACGAAAGAAAGAGCCCAGAGACAGTGACAGAGACGTCAACTGCTACTGGACACAGAGATGCAACCGCTGTGTGAACAACTACTCTATGTGTCTGAACCAAAAGGTCTCTGTTTCTATGTGTCTGAAACAAAAGGTCGTAGAGTGACACCCCGCTGTGAACAGCAGACAGTAAGAGCAGGCAAGACACAATCACAACCTTCACTGCTTGAGGGACAAGGAAACTACCCTTTATATGGGGAATCAGTGTCAGGTTTTCCCATCAGTCACCAGGGAAACCAGTGTCTGGGGCAAGCACGTAGGCAGTTACTGATTAATACTTATAATTAAGAGGACCGGATAGGCATGTGAGTGAGGCAGGCACTGACCAAGCAGGAGATGTACAAAGAGCAAGGGAACCCCCGTCTTGAATGGTCTCACCATATTCCAGTATAAATGGCAATAAATTAGGTTTCAGAAGAGATATAATCAACTCTTGGTAGATATTCAACTTGATCCTTGGGTGCAGGGGTAATTAATTGAACCTGCTGGAAAGTGGTCTTTTAGTCATAAATGAGCAGCTTTCCATGGGCATGGCTGGGTAGTCTTATGGAGTGAATGAAAATATAGGGTAAATGTGAGTGTGCACTACCCAGAGGGATTGTTAAACTCAGGTTGCTCAGCCCTGTGATTTGATACAGAAGGTCTGGAGAGGGTCTGAGAACCTGCATTTATTAGAAGTTCCCAAGTGTTGCTGATGCTACTGGTAGGGGGTCACAGGCTGAGAACCACTGGCACGGGTCAGTCCCATCAGTTCAGTTCAGTTCAGTTCATTCCAGTTGCTCAGTTGTATCTAACTGTTTGCAACCCCATGGCCTGCAGCACACCAGGCCTCCCTGTCCATCACCAACACCTAGAGTTTACTCAGACTCAGGTCCATTGAGTTGGTGATGCCATCCAACCATCTTACCCTCTGTCGTCCCCTTCTCCTCCCACTTTCAATCTTTCTCAGCATCAGGGTCTTTTCAAGTGAGTCAGTTCTTCACATTAGGTGGCAAAAGGATTGGAGTTTCAGCTTCAACATCAGTCCTTCCAATGAATATTCAGGACTGATTTCCTTTAGGATGGACTGGTTGGATCTCCTTGCAGTCCAAGGGACTCTCAAGAGCCTTCTCCAAAATCACAGTTCAAAAGCATCAATTCTTCAGCACTCAGCTTTCTTTATAGTTCAACTCTCACACCCATACATGACTACTGGAAAAACCATAGCTTTGACTAGATGGACCTTGGCAAAGTAATGTCTCTGCTTTTTAATATGCTATTTAGGTTGTTCATAACTTTTTTTCCAAGGAGCAAGCGTCTTTTAATTTCATGGGTGCAGCCACCATCTACAATGATTTTGGAGCCCCCCCCCCCAATTAAAGTCAGCCACTGTTTCCACTGTTTCCCCTTCTATTTGCCATGCAGTGATGGGACCGGATGCCATGATCTTCGTTTTCTGAATGTTGAGCTTTAAGCCAACTTTTTCACTCTCCTCTTTCACTTTTATCAAGAGGCTTTTTAGTTCCTCTTCACTTTCTGCCATAAGGGTGGTGTCATTTGCATATCTGAGGTTATTGATATTTCTCCTGGCAATCTTGATTCCAGCTTGTGCTTCATCCAGTCCAGCGTTTCTCATGATGTACTCTGCATATAAGTTAATTAAGCACGGTGATGATAGTCTTGACACACTCCTTTCCCGAATTGAAACCAGTCTGTTGTTCAATGTCCAAATTCTAACTGTTGCTTCTTGACCTGCATACAGATTTCTCAGGAGTCAGGTCAGATGGTCTGGTATTCCCATCTCTTTAAGAATTTTCCACAGTTTGGTGTGATGGTTAAGGGCTAATACTCTAGGATTTAACAAGTGAGCACTGCTTTTCCTCCTTAAGTTAAGGAGGATAAAGCAATATCCTCCTTTTAAAGTAATATGTTTGGTTCAGGAATTAAATTGTATTCCATAGAGAGGAAATGTACATATTAATTACTAGAAATGATTATTGCTTTCATGATCCTGATGTTTAAAATGACTGTATTTGATGCTTAAAATAGCTGATCACTTTATTTTCCTGACAGTAATTTCTTGTTTATAAATGACAAAAGAAAAATGTATGGATCTTTAACTGCAAACACTCTTCTGTCAGTAACACTTTGCAAAGGCAGGTAGCTTTTATCACCAATCAATGAAAAGGTCCATGGAGTCAAAACTATGGTGTTTGCAGTAGTCATGTATCGATGTGAGAGTTGGATCATAAAGAAAGTTGAGCACCAAAGAATTGATCCTTTTGAATTGTGGTGCTGGGGAAGACTCTTGGGGTCCCTTGGACTCCAAGGAGAGCAAACCAATCAATCCTAAAGAAAATCAACCCTGAATGTTCATTGGAAGGACTGATGCTAAAGCTGAAGCTCCAATACTTTGGCCACCTGATGCGAAGAGCTGACTCATTGGAAAAGACCCTCATGCTGGGCAAGAGGGAGAGCAGAAGAGGATGACAGGAAGAGCTGGTTGGATGGCATCATTGATTCAGTGGACATGGGTTTGAGCAAACTCTGGGAGATAGTGGAGGACAGGGAAACCTTGTGTGTTGCAGCCCATGGGGTTGCAGATAGTTGGATGCAGCTTAGCCACTACAACAATGAAAAGCCAACTGGAATGTAAGATATAACGGCTGCCTTTTTGAAACATTTCATCTCGTGGACTTTTCAAGCATATTTGAGATCTCAGGGCGCAGAATGCAAACTGTGATAAGGGGAATGCAGCTTCCTGGGCAGGGTGAGAATCTCGAGGTGAATTTGCAAGACAGATCTTCTGCCCTCTGAGGGGCAGTGACCAAGAATAAGGACAATAGGAAGTAGGGTCCTGGGTGAGCAAGCAGCTGTCTGCCCTCCCAGTGGTGAAGGTTGCTGTTATAAGGAGCAATGTTCAAATTATTTTACTTACCAACTTGCCAAAAAACAGAAACAGAAATGTGTTTATGATCATCTTTAGGGATGAGAGTCCCTAAACACATAACAGGGAAACTAAACAATGCTACACCATTCAGAATGATACAGTGGGAGCAGATTTATTTACATGAAAAGATATTGTACTTCTGAGTCGAGAAATGCAAGTTACAAAACAGTTTATGTTGTATGAGTCCATTTATGGCAGGAAATAAAAATCAAAGTCCATACAGTCAAATATTTCTAGTAGTTTTCTTGATAGGAGGGAAAAATGTTGGATTCTTGGTATGTTTTGGTTCCTATGTTTTTCAGTGCATATTGCCTATAACATATTACTTATGGGATTTAGAAAAATAAAAACAAAGAGGTGGCTATTATTTTTAAGAAGCAGATAGGAGTGACAGAGAGACCATAACAGTTATCTCCCACAGTTTGTTTTAAAATAATGCCTTTATTGATCTCCTGAGACAAATATTCCACCGTTCTACAAGAAGGTTTGCATATATAACTTATGTGGATGCAAAAGTGATCTGTCCGCTGACACACTGCAGCATTAAACATCTTTAGTATGTGGCATTTACTATATAATTACTCCCTCAAATACTAGCTATTTACTGATAATGAAATAACAAACACAGAAATAGGCACAGTCATAAATTACTGGTAGTCACCATAGCAACACCCTATGAGAAATTCTATTTTTGTCCTTGTGATTACAAAAGTACTTGTGCTAACAGTCTTACATGGTGTATATTTTAAATATATGTGAAATATTTTTAAATTCACCTTTTATACATTATTTTAACTAAACATAAATTATCACAAGTTTTTTTTTTCTCCCAGAAAAAACTGGAGGATTTTTTGCTTGATATCAAAGTACCTTCTATTAGACACAGCAAGGCCATCTTTCACAAGGAAATCAATATAGGCATTTTTCAGCTGCCCTCAATTAAAATTATCATAAAGACATTTGCCTAATCTCACCTTCCTGACTCATAACTTCTGAAGGTTGTGGTTTGGTTTTAACTGAAATACCCTGGTGATTGTTCAGAACTTCATTATAAGAATGAGAAAACCAATTATGTTACTTCAGTAGATAAAATTAACATTATTCCTAGAGACTATATTTTAGAAATCTCAGTCCTTACTGTTTAGTATGAATCATCTTTAAAAAAGAAAGAAGTTTGATCCTGGTAAAAAGTCATGTTTACATTTGAAGTGGTTGGTTTTGCTTTGTTCATTTTTTAAATTTTGCAGGGATGGGGTTGGTGGCTTATTGGAGGCAGAGTGGGTTCAAACACAAACCTTGTGCCCTGCTGATGCCGGTGGCTCTGGGAAGGCAGGAAGGACTCACAGCCTCTGAACCTCCTTCGCTTCTTCCCTAAACCATCAGACGGTTTCATGAGTAGTAACATGCCTAGAGTTTTTGGGCTTCCCAGGTGGCACAGTGGTAAAGAATCTGTCTGTCAGTGCAGGAAATGCAAGACACGGATTCGATCCCTGGGTCAGGAAGATCCCCTGGAGAAGGAAATGGCAACCTGCTCCAATATTCTTGCCTGGAGAATTCCTTGGACAGAGGAGCCTGGCGGGCTAGAGTCCATGGGGTCACAAAGAGTCAGATGTGGCTGAGCGCACACACAACACATGTCTAGAGTTTTAGGGCTATACCCAGTATCCAGGTAACTCATTGCATCTCTCTCTTTCCATGCTGTTAAAATGAATGGTCTTGCTAAGAAAATATATGGCTTATCATCTAGGGTGTATTACTCCTTGGCATGTTTAACTATATAGAGAGAGGTTTCAAGCCAGAATATCAATGATAATGCTCACATCTATATGGTATATATTTTAAAAACAATTTTATTCATTTATTATTATTATTTTGGGACTGTGTTGGGTCTTCACGGCTGCTCGAGCTTTTCTCTCGGTGCTGTGAGTGGAGGCTCTTCTCGAGTTGTGGTGCTCTGGCTTCTCATTGCACTGGTGTCTCTTGTTGCTGAACACAGGCTCTAGAGTGCTTGGGCTTCAGTAGTTGCGGCTCCCCAGCTCCAGAGCACAGGCTCAATAGTTGTGGTGCGTGGGCTGAGTTGCTCTGTGACACGTTCCCTCCCGGTTCAGGGATCGAACCTGTGTCTATTGCACTGGCAGGCGGACTCTTTAGCACTGAGCCACCAGGGAAGCCCTATAATTACATTTATTTTAACTCAATAAACATGCCTATAAATAGCATAGGCACAAACATAAGATTTCAAAGGAAAGTATTATTTGGGTATTTAGCAAATTTGAAGATTGATTTAACTTTCAACAATTACTGTAAATTTGCATTGAATGTATTTTTAGTCAATTAAAGTTTCTTATTTGCATAGGTCTGAATGATACTCCAACTCTTCCAAAGTGTCTCAGCACAATCATTTTATAGTAGTCAATCATTACCTACTTTAATATTTCACATGATTAGGATTGGCACATGTCACCGCAAGATCATCTCTGTAGAAAAACCCATGGACAGATGAAAAACATCATGTTGCCCACATAGGATTTTATGTCAATAATATGCTATAAATATTGACATACACTAGCTTGCACAGTACTTTTAAACACAGTATTTTATCTGGTACAACTCTGAAAAGGGTGATTCCAAATTAACATATAAAGTAAGGTGGATCAATAACCTCAGATATGCAGATGACACCACCCTATGGCAGAAAGTGAAGAAGAACTAAAAAGCCTCTTGATGAAAGTGAAAGAGGAGAGTGAAAAAGTTGGCTTAAAGCTCAACATTCAGAAAACGAAGATCATGGCATCTGGTCCCATCACTTCATGGCAAATAGATGGGGAAACAGTGGGAACAATGTCAGACTTTATTTTTGGGGGCTCCAAAATCACTGCAGATGGTAACTGCAGCCATGAAATTAAAAGACGCTTACTCCTTGGAAGAAAAGTTATGACCAACCTAGACAGCATATTCAAAAGCTTTGCCGACTAAGGTCCGTCTAGTCAAGGCTATGGTTTTTCCAGTGGTCAGGTATGGATGTGAGAGTTGGACTGTGAGGAAGGCTGAGCACCGAAGAATTGATGCTTTTGAACTGTGGTGTTGGAGAAGACTCTTGAGAGTCCCTTGGACTGCAAGGAGATCCAACCAGTCCATTCTGAAGGAGATCAACCCTGGGATTTCTTTGGAAGGAATGATGCTAAAGCTGAAACTCCAGTACTTTGGCCACCTCATGTGAAGAGTTAACTCATTGGAAAAGACTCTGATGCTGGGAGGGATTGGGGGCAGGAGGAGAAGGGGACAACAGAGGATGAGATGGCTGGATGGCATCACTGACTCGATGGACGTGAATCTGAGTGAACTCCGGGAGCTGGTGATGAACAGATAGGCCTGGTGTGCTGCGATTCATGGGGTCGCAAAAAATCAGACACGACTGAGAGACTGAACTGAACTGAACAGAGGGGGACTTGAGTTTGAGTGAACTCTGGGAGGTGGTGATGGACAGGGAGGCCTGGTATGCTGCGATTCATGGGGTCCCAAAGAGTCGGACACGACTGAGTGACTGAATTGAACTGAACTGAAGGTGGATCAGGCAATAAAGAATCTGCCTGCAATGCAGGAGACCTGGGTTCAATCCCTGGGTCAGGAAGATCCCCTGGAGAAGGGAATGGCAACCCACTCCAGTATTCTTACCTGGAAAATCCCATGGTCAGAAGAGTCTGGCGGGCTATAGTCCATGAGGTCGCAAAAAGTTGGACATGACTGAGCGACTAACACTTTCACAAAAGAGGCACAGGAAGCCTACAGGGCTTTCCAAGGTACCATTGTAAAAAGTAGACTCCGATTCTTAAAGTTTTGGTTCTGAAATGAGTTTTGAAAGAAGCCTCCCCACCAGCACCACCATACATCAGCTTAAGGAGTCCTCAGTCCTACAGGCTGTAGGAAGATGTGGTGTCCATCACACCATCCCAAAGGGAGTGTACAAACAGGAGGTGCCCAGTGGTCTTCTGCTCAGGTCAGCACTGCCCCCAGCCATGGTTCCCCAGCCACCTCCTGGGCTCTGCTTGGCTTTTGGAGAGTGTATGTGTGTAATGACTCATCCACTGAAGAAATATTTACACAGCCGTATATAATGTGCTAGGCACTTTCCAAAGCACAAAACTACAGCCGAGGTCAAGATGAGCCCATCGTCTGCCCTGTTAGAACCGACACGTCTGGTGGGGAAGACGGACATGCATCAGCTAATTCCTACAGAGGTGTGACACTGAGTAACCCAGAATACCAAAGGGCAACTATGAGAGAGGGCCATCAACCCAGACCAGGGGCGTCAGAGGAAGTGGTGTCTGAGTGGAGAAACAAGAGGGTATTAGTCAAGCAAAGCCATGTGATGGGGAGAGAGGAAGGAGGGAGCAGCACAAAGGCCCAAAGGATAGGGAGTGTGTGAAGTTTGAAGGAAGCAGAAATTCAGTAGAAGTGAATTATGAAAGTGCAGGGTCTTACCAGTCAGAAAAAAAAGTCTGGACTTTACCTCAATCATGGAAGGGAACCAACAAAGGGTTTCAGCAGAAGACCATTGAATAAATACTGATAAGACTCTTTTTTCAGTATTAAAAAAAACTCAGGCTTTTTTTACTGTCAGAAAAAAATTGCACAATGTGAGAGTTGAGAGTTGAGTTTTATTGGGGACAGATGAGGACGGTAGCCCAGGAGACAGCATTTCAGATAGCTTGAGAAACTCCTCCGAGGCTGCGAGACGAGTAGCTAGGATATATAAGAGTTTTACAATAAAGGGCAGGTAGTTTGGACATCAAAAGATCACTGTTAATTAAAGAAACTAGATGTGTCAAATTAAGGAATTTAGTACTTTTCTATGTATGGGAAGATGCAAGAGCCTGCGCTCACGGAAATCATGCCTTTGATATGCATCTCAGCTATCTGGGTCCGTTTCCTGTATTTTCAGATCCTGAGTTTCCTCGGGGCTCATAGTAGGGAGTGGCTGCAACCTGATGGCTGCTCAGTTCAGTTCAGTCACTCAGTCGTGTCTGACTCTGCGACCCCATGAATCGCAGCACGCCAGACCTCCCTGTCCATCACCAGCTCCTGGAGTTCACTCAGACTAACGTCCATTGAGTCCGTGATGCCATCCAGCCATCTCATCCTCAGTCGTCCCCTTCTCCTCCTGCCCTCAATCCCTCCCAGCATCAGAGTCTTTTCCAATGAGTTAACTCTTCACATGAGGTGGCCAAAGTACTGGAGTTTCAGCTTTAGCATCATTCCTTCCAAAGAAATCCCAGGGTTGATCTCCTTCAGAATGGACTGGTTGGATCTCCTTGCAGTCCAAGGGACTCTCAAGAGTCTTCTCCAACACCACAGCTCAAAAGCATCAATTCTTCGGCACTCAGCCTTCTTCACAGTCCAACTCTCACATCGATACATGACTACTGGAAAAACCATAGCCTTGACTAGACGGACCTTAGTCGGCAAAGTAATGTCTCTGCTTTCGAATATGCTATCTAGGTTGGTCATAACTTTTCTTCCAAGGAGTAAGTGTCTTTTAATTTCATGGCTGCAGTCACCATCTGCAGTGATTTTGGAGCCCCCCAAAATGAAGTCTGACACTGTTTCCACTGTTTCCCCATCTATTTGCCATGAAGTGATGGGACCAGATACCATGATCTTTGTTTTCTGAATGTTGAGCTTTAAGCCAACTTTTTCACTCTCCTCTTTCACTTTCATCAAGAGGCTTTTTAGTTCTTCACTTTCTGCCATAGGGTGGTGTCATCTGCATATCTGAGGTTATTGCTATTTCTCCCGGCAATCTTGATTCCAGCTTGTGTTTTTTCCAGCCTAGCGTTTCTCATGATGTGCTCTGCATATAAGTTAAATAAGCAGGGTGACAATACACAGCCTTGACGTACTCCTTTTCCTATTTGGAACCAGTCAGGAATTCTTTCCTTCCTGAATCCTTCAGGGCTCATCGACTCACACTGCAGGGCTACAGTCTGATGACTGTGACATCCTTGTTTACTAATATGGCAGGAAATATTCCATTTCTCAAGACCATTGAAAAAAAGAAAGATGATCGTAGTAATCTAGCTGAATGATAGTCGGATGGTCTGAACTAGGTAATGACGGGAGAGGGTATAAACGTGGATACAAGAGATCTTCATAGCATGTAGACTCATCAGTTCAGTTCAGTTCAGTTCAGTCACTCAGTCATGTCCAACTCTTTGCGACCCCATGAATCGCAGCACACCAGGCCTCCTTGTCCATCACCAACTCCCGGAGTTCACTCAGACTCGCATCCATCAAGTCCGTGATGCCATCCAGCCATCTCATCCTCTGTCGTCCCCTTCTTCTCCTGCCCCCAATCCCTCTCAGCATCAGAGTCTTTTCCAATGAGTCAACTCTTCTCATGAGGTGGCCAAAGTACTGGAGTTTCAGCTTTAGCTCACCTTTCTTTCTTCCAAAGAAATCCTGTAGACTCATAGGACCTGATAATTGATTGGACGAGGGTGGTGAGGGAACAGAAGAACCACGGTGTAATTCCAGGAAGATGAGGGCCAGGAAACTCCTCAGGGAAGTCAGGCGCTGGACCTCCTCCCCCACCAGCTCCAAAGTTTTTCTTTTCTCACATGAAGAAAATTCCATACTTCATTTAATTCTGAGAATTGGGTGTTGCTTTCTTAAATTTTGTGAATAAAATGTAATTTAGCCACCATTAGGATTTTGCTTTCATCACAACACAAAGAGAATTAAAAGAGAAAAAAACAACCCACACCTAAACATACAGCATATGAGGTATACAGATCATGAAAATACTTAACACAAATCCATACAATTTGTCTTAAAGGACCCTCAGAGGGTGGACACAGCCAAGGGGCAGGAACCACAAAGAAGGATTTTATTTGTCACAAACACATTAACGGAAGCTGAAAGGTGTGAAAGGCATTTTCACAATGTTTGAAGCCACACTTAAGGAGAACAACAACTTTATAAAACCCAAGTTGGTCAAACTTTCCTTTTATTTAATTTTTTTGAAAGCCAGACTAGCCATTTAGTCGATTCAACTGAGCTCCAGCCCTGGCAGCTCTCACAATCATTCCTAAAGCCCAAGGCACATCCCAGGGGGTGAGGGGTCAGGCAGTCAGAGAAAACCAGAGACAGACTAAGAATGTCACACTTGGGGAAATGGATGCCTTTTCCTGAAATTCACATAAAATGGCTTAAGTTTTATCAGAATACGTCGTCCACTTGATTGTAGGACATGTCTGACTCCACAACCCCGATATTTTCGTAACTGTTGTTTCTATCATCAGAGGTAGTTTCACTTTTACTCTTCCTTTTCAGCAGTTTTCCTTCCTGCAGGTCAGATGGTTCAAATTCGGCACAACTCACGGTTTTGAGTCCTTTTGCAAACGGAACCTCCTCCCCAACTGGTTCAGCTGAATCTGAATGATGGGCTGGGGCCGGAAGTCTGTCACTCTGTAGCCTTTTTCTTATTTCTTCTTCTTTAGTCTGAAAAGCAGGGTTAAAGGGTGAAAAAAGAGTTCAAGTAACTCTCTCCAAGTTCTCATTAATACTGCCTGTAACGAACATTCCTGACATCTCTATTTCATTATGTAGTCATTCAACAGAGGTTAGGAATTACTATTGAAGGAGACAGACCCCCCCACCCCCCCGCCCCCATACCCTCCAGACACTCTCAAGAAGCTATGGTCTAGTTCTTGCTCTTTGGGAGGCCAACAAGAGACATGCAAGTAAAGACTATCAGACCAAAGCCATGAAGGCTGGTTCCCAAAATGATGGTGGACAGAGGGTGATGGGGGCCACGTGTGTGCGAATGCTGCAGGCCTTGTCTGAGGTCTGCACAGCCTCCGCTCAGCTCCCATCCTCCAACCGAGACCTCCTGCCGCCGGGGCCCCAACTGATGTTTCTGTCTCTTTTCTTAATAGGAAGAAAATATCATACTTAATTCTCAGAAGCAGATAAAGTTGGCTTTATGGATGAAGCTGTAATTTGACCAAATTCAAGATGGTGCTTCATTTCTTCACCACACAAAGAGAACTTAAAAAAATTAAGTATACAGCGTGGGAAGCATAGACATCACTAAAAGAATTAATACAACCCATGCAATTTGTCTGAAAGCTGCCGATTAGAGAGAATGGCTCGTTCAGAGCAGCGCCCTTCACGTGAGAGCTGGGCTACCTTCCTGCGCGCCTCCACCGCCTGCATCTTCTCTTCTATGTCCTTCATCGTGAAATCTTTTCCTTCCTTCTTGATCTTAAGTTTTTTCAGCCTGGCTGGTGCCTTTCTCAGTGGCTTCTCGGTCGTGCTCACCTGGAGGAAGACACTTTTTAAAATGGACAGACAAATGTATTCACTGGCAAAGAGAAAGACAAGAGAGAGTGAATAAACATTGTTTAAGGTGTTAGTCCAAAAATCTAAACAGATTTTTGGATAGATTTTAAAAACAATGATGTGAAAACTGGTAAAAACTGAACTCACTCCTAAAAACTTAATTCCTGGTAACAACAGAACTAATTCCTAAAGAAAAAATATCTATTGGATGTCTAGGAAAAAAACAAACGATTATTAAAAAAAACCAAAACCAAAAACAAAAAACAAACATGAAAAAGTGCAGAGATGGAAGAGAGCTGATAAGAAGGAAAAAAAATCCGAAGAACACAAACAAGATGGGAAACGGTGGCAAATGAATGCTGGACGCATTTGTAATTCAAGGTAAAAAGTTAAACCCTATGATTTTTTAATATTCCACAAGCAACCAAAGACTTTCATTTGGGATTGAGATTAGTGTTAGAACTTTTGGTTTTATGGAGGAGAGGCTTAACAATCACTGATACAGCAACTCTGCTCTGTACTGGGCTTTGATGTTGGTTCTTTCCACATGGTTTCATGACTACAGAAAAAAAAAAAATCCATACTATTTACTATGAGGGCTTCCCAGGTGGCGCCAGTGGTAAAGAACTGCCTGCCAATGCAGGAGATATAAGAGACATGGGTTCTACCCCTGGGTCAGGAAGATCCCCTGGAGGAGGGAGTGGCAACCTACTCCAGTATTCTTGCCCGGAGAATCCAATGGAGAGAAGCCTGGTGGGCTACAGTCCATGGGTCACAAAGAGTTGGACATGACTGTAGTGACTTAGCACTCATGCACTTCTCCTATGACTGGCTATCCTTTATATAGTTTAAAGCAGTGATAATGACTTTGACTATAATTATTAGTTATTAAAAAAGGTTAAACTGCTGTAAAGGGTTTGCAAAGAAAGTTTAATTTTTTAAAATAATATACCTTGGTTATGAAAAATTAAAATGATACATAAATAGTCCCCCAGCCCTCTGTTTAGGGGATCCAACCAGTCCATCCTAAAGGAGATCAGTCCTGGGTGTTCATTAGAAGGACTGATGTTGAAGCTGAAACTCCAGTACTCTGGCCACCTGATGCAAATAACTGACTCATTGGAAAAGACCCTGATGCTGGCAAAGATTGAAGGCAGGAGGAGAAGGGGATGACAGAGGATGAGATGGTTGGATGGCATCCTCAACTCGATGGATATGAGTTTGAGTAAACTCTGGGAGTTGGTGATGGACAGGGAGGCCTGACATGCTACAGTCCATGGGGTTGCAAAGAGTTGGACATGACTGAGCAACTGAACTGAACTGAACTGAACTGAATCCTCTGTTAACCAGCTGGACCTTGAATGCATTCATTAGCATAAACTATTTTAAAGAGTTTGGTGTGGGTCTTTCCAGATATTCTCTGTGCTCATATTGCCATTCCCTTCTCCAGGGGATCTTCTCAATCCAGGTGTTGAATCTGGGTCTCCTGCATTGCAGGCAGATTCTTTACCATCTGAGCCACCAGGGAAGCCCCATGCCCATATATCTATATACAAATATTAATAT
Source organism: Ovis canadensis (assembly GCF_042477335.2). Lineage (NCBI taxonomy): Eukaryota > Metazoa > Chordata > Mammalia > Artiodactyla > Bovidae > Ovis > Ovis canadensis. The sequence continues at coordinate 54,642,440 of NC_091264.1, forward strand.
ATTCACAGTACATCTGTCATATTCAACCACTCAATGAAATTATACTAGATACAACCCACTCCGGTATTCTTGCCTGGAGAATTCCATGAACAGAGGAGTCTGGCAGACTGCAATCTGTAGAACCACAACGAGTTGGGCACAGCTAAGCAACTAACACACTAACTTGCTTTATTGCAGTAGCCTGGAACTGAATCCGCAGTATCTCCAGCCTAGGTAGTACCCCTGTATATAGTTCTAATTACTTTCTCTAAAGACTTTTAAAGACAAAGGAGCTATTGATATTCATTTTCATATCTGAAAGACTGTGTCTTCAGATTGCAAGATGGTAGTTACTAAGAAGATAAATCACACAAAGAGAGACAGTTCAGCACAGCAGGAAGAGCCCCAGACCCAGACTCGCACAGCCTCAGGTCTGAATCCTGGCTCAGTCACGGTGTGGCTTTGCACAAACTCATAACTCTGTAGGCTTTCCCTTCCTCATTTGTAAAATAGGTTTCATAATACAAGTTTCACAGTCTTTGTTTTTATAAAAGGAAAGTATGCAATAGCCACTCGATAAACGGTGATTACTTTTCATTCAGTGAAACCATAGACTTTGTTCAATGACAGCACACAGAATCACACCAAACACAGTACTTGTCAAGAAGGGGACAAATGAGATTCAGAAGCTTGGGGGCCAGCAGGCAGGGGTCCTGGACTCTATGTCATGGGTCTACCACTGCTACCCACTAGGTGACCTGACACAAAGCATTTCGTCTCTCTGGACTCACTTTTCTCAAAATTATACTACAGACGCTGCTCTGCAATCTGCTGAGGGCAGTTAAGGTTCCTTCCAGCTTTAATATCTATGATTCTTGGAAAGCCTTTTAAAGGGAAAACATTTATTAAAGTTTTGGCTCAGTTGCAGCCTTCAGACAGTTTTATGTGGTGAGAAATTGTGCACTGCAGGAAAACTGGGAGATGTTTGTCAAAGCAAGTTCCCCTCCCCCACTCTTTTTTTTTTTTTAATCACCATTGGCTTTTAGGCTCCCTGACGGCCAAAGCTATCTGCTGAAAAGACAGATATGCTTGCTATGGGGGCTCAACTAGAAAGACTATAAAATTAGGAGAAGATAGTCTTTTTAGGGACATTCACTCAGAGAGGGCTAAGGAGAATATGATACAGTCATCTAAAATCCAATAAAGAAAGGTTCCTTCAGGCTTACACAGGATCTGAACCTTGATTTAAGTGATGAGGTCAACAGTTTCCAGAGAACTTGGGCTTTCCAGTTTGGGTGGACTCTTCCTGTGGCTTTATCCAGAAATGACTCTTAAGAAACCAAGTGCTTCCTACCCCTTGTGGAGGTTAATCCTACCTGGGCAAGCCCTGTCCTTTCTTGAGTTTGACATTTTAAAGAAAAGCCTTCCAAGGCCTGAGAAAATCTATCTGTATTCTTTATGACTGGATTTTATGAAGTCAGGAGTTATCAACTATCATTTTGTACCATTTATCAAAAATGATAGCATTATATGATCACATTATACCTAGAGAGCTACCCATAGAAACCATACAAAAAATCAGCTTCAAAACCTATAGAAGTTATTAGTTCAACTATTTTCTTTACGAGCAGCAGCAGGGGATGGCACGCCCAAAGACGCTGTAATAAGTTGAGGGGTCTTGTTTCTAGCCAACCTACCTTGTATATGTTACTTCTGGCACCCTCAGCACTTTTCTAGTTAACTATTGACCAACAAATAAACTTCCTTTGGCTATACTCCCTTAGTGAGAGTCTTGTGCATAGAGTAAGGCAGATTCTCAGAAGAGATCTGTCATTCCTGTTCATTGTTAAAACCTCCAAGACAGTCATTCTGAGCGTGAACTGCCATTACTTTGTCTTTATCTGGTCAACTTCCTCCCCCTTAAAAAAACTCCCCATGAGGTTCAACAATGTTAGAAACTCTGATACATTGTCAACAAATTCCCTAACAGTATTGAAAGTTATCAAGGACAGGAGTTGGCTTGAAATGGAAATCATCTTGGACCAGAGATAGGAGGACTCAACAGAGGATTGAGAGTCTTGTGCATGGAAACCCAGGACGGGAGAAATGAGTTTAGGATAAAAGAATCTTAAGTGGATAATGGGTTTCCCTGGTAGCTCAGTGGTAGAGAATCTGCCTGACAGTTGAGGAGACTTGGGTTCGATCCCCTGGGTCAGGAAGATCCCCTGGAGAAGGAAATGGCAGCCCACTCCAGAATACTTGCCTGGGAAATTCCATGGACACAGGAGCCTGGTGGGGTTCCTCTGGGATAGCAAAGAATCGGATATCACTTAGAGACTCAGTTCAGTCAGTTCGGTTGCTTAGTCATATCCAACTCTTTGCAGCCCCATGAACTGCAGCACGCCAGGCTTCCCTGTCCATCACCAACTCCTGGAGTGTGCTCAAACTCATGTCCATCGAGTTGGTGATGCCATCCAACCATCTCATCCTCTGTTGTCTCCTTCTCCTCCTGCCTTCAATCTTTCCCAGCATCACGGTCTTTTTCAGTGAGTCAGTTCTTTGCATCAGGTGGCCAAAGTATTGGAGTTTCATCTTCAGCATCAGTCCTTCTAATGAATATTCAGTACTGATTTCTTTTAGGATTGACTGGTTGACTTAGTGACTAAACAACAACAAAGTGGATAATACCTATGTGGATAAATGAGAGCCAATCCCATCTCTTTAAAGAGATCTGTACCAAGCCATACACATATTTACATGTGTACATAAAACCAATTTACATTCATAATACAGTCACTGGAGTCTCATGAGAATGTTTTAAAATGTACTGGACGATTCACTTGGTCTGATAATTTAGCTTCTTAACATTGTATTTCTTACATATAATTATAATTCTGAGTGAACGTAACACCTATTAGTATGAATATGCTTTCAGGCAGGTTATCCAGGAGAACATAGTACTGGCTAAAAAGCAGATGATGGAAAAAATTGAGAAAAAAGACAACAGGGGGTACTTCCCTGGTGGTCCAGTGGTTAAGACTCTGCACTTCCAATACAGGGGCAGGGGTTCCATCCCTGGTCGGGGAACTAAGATCCCACATGCCATATCCCCTGGACAAAGACACAGCTGTGGACTTCTAGGAAGAGACTAGGTCATAGGGGAGTCCCCTTTTCAGCATCCTTTATTCTATTTCACTCTGAAGGATGACAGAATTAAAGATAACAACCTGGCTAAGACAGGGCAGATCTACGTCAAACATTCCATTATATTTAAGTAACTATTGGTCTACTTAAGAAGTCTTATTTTTAAAGTATTCTCACATTTACTGTTCTGTTTTTTTTCTCATAATATTTCATTTAAAGTTTTTTTTTTAAAGCCCCCAGTGAAGAATGGTGTTTATATGTCTGAATCCAACCTATTGTACTACCTACTGACACTAACATTGCTTTTTTTTTTGGACTATTCCCTTTTTGTTTCCTTTGGCTCTTTGTTTCTTAGTTAAAAGTATTAACTATCTCATGATATTTTCATTCTTAATACGGTTCCCTTTTCAGTCCTGCGATATTCATTCTCATCTTTTTGCATTGGCCTTATAATTTTCCCCCAGATATTCAAGATCTCTGGTGTCTGACATACACGTTCTCAGCTATACATGAGTTGAAAGAGACTTCACCCGTGACCCTGAACAATTATATCTCTTTATTTCCATACGATTCCGAGGTACCGTCTTAGTCCTCTAGTGAACAGATGCTCTATTTTCTGGAATATTTTAGGACTATCTTTCAGGGTGAATGGGGGAATTTTAGTTTCGAAAGCTTTAACCCTTCCCAACTTGATCATGAATGTGAGGGCTTGGTGTACACTTTTACTGACACTTCAGGGCAGTACTTCTCAGCCTGGGCTGCTCAGGAGGACCCTGGGAGCTTTCAAAGCACCACATTCTGGGGCCCAGCCTCTGCCACTGGTCCCAGGAGTTCTGAAAGCTTCCTGGGTGTTGCGATGTTCAGGTTAAGGACTGTGCTAGGTATTAAGATGAATTACTGTTCTGGCCTGTTGCAAGTCTGGCTTTTGTTGGACATCTTGGCCCAATTCCAAACCAAAAAAAAAAAAAAAACAACCAACCAGACTGTGTTATTCTTGCCTACCTCTGCAGTCCTGTCACATTTAAATCCTTCTGAGAACACTCCAACTATGCTCCACCAGCATTCCCTTTCTGCATAATACGAATACAAACACAGCCTTCATCTTTGGCTCTCTTAATGATGTTATTGAAAGTCAAGCCTGTAGTTTTCATTTTTTAATAGATATGTTTCTTTCACGATGTAGCTTATATTAATTAACCTTGCTGGTGCCCTAGTGAGGTCTGAGTCTGAATTCATTCATCTCTGGCATTGGAATCACTGAAAAATATTTTAATGCTACTCCCACTGGTGTGAACATCCAGGGACAATAGCATCTCTCTTCAGAAGTCATTGCTTAGTTACTGAAAGTCCACACAATCTATCTTCCTCCAGATGGCTCTCCTGTCTTTTTTTTTTTTTTTTTTGATCCACCTTTTATTTTCTGATTCCCCAGAGATTCATTTACAGCAAGAAAAAAATCTCTTCTAGCCTTTTTCATATTAAAGACACATCATTTTTTAGTACTTTGAAGTAAGATGCTCCTGCTGCTGCTGCTAAGTCGCTTCAGTCGTGTCCGACTCTGTGCAACCCCATAGACGGTCTGCCACCAGGCTCCCCCGTCCCTGGGATTCTCCAGGCAAGAACACTGGAGTGGGTTGCCATTTCCTTCTCCAAAGGAAAGTAAGATAAGGTACTCCAAAATGCCCTGTATCCTGATAGCTGGTGTTGTTATACAAATATAAATTGTCATTATGTTGCATCATTTTTTCCATCATATGGTCCATTTTTACCTTCCCTCACTTCCTCTTATTATTGGCAGCTTGAAAATATCACTCATAAGGCTTAACAATCTCCTTCCTTTCACTGAATACTTTCTGTAGCACCTATTTTTTCCTTCTTCAAAAGAAAATGCCATGTTGGCTTTTATTCATGCGTTCTCAGCAAGTCCCACACACAGAGAAGGAAATTACCTTTACTGAAACACTAAGTGACTTAGTCTTGGTGGCAAACTTGATTTCAATAATGAATCTTTTTATTCCCTATTGATTGTTTTCCCTACAACACAGGAGACTGGCCACCACTGAGGCGGCTTTGATATAATTTCAGGCCTTAATTTCCATCATTTCAGGTTCATTCTTTTCTTTCCTGCTCATTTTCCCTTAGGCCTCTTTTCTGTGTTATTTCTTCTTCTCATCTTCTTTTTTCCTGTCTCTATGCTTTAGGATTAGGGCTTCCCTGGTGGCTCAGAGGTTAAAGCGTCTGCCTGGAATGAGGGAGACTTAGGTTCAATCCCTGGGTCGGGAAGATCCCTTGGAGAAGGAAATGGCAACCCACTCCCATACTCTTGCCTGGAGAATCCCATGGAGGGAGGAGCCTGGTGGGCTACAGTCCATGGGGTCGCAAAGAGTCGGACATGACTGAGCGACTTCACTTCACTTCACTTCACGCTTTAGGATTACAGGTACTGCTGGGAGCAGTGGCTTTAAAAGAAATCCAAACAAACAAGAGAACTAAGCAAAACAACACCAAGCCTGCTATCCTCACCACAGGTTTACAAAGAACTTATTCAAGTGAAGAACTCAAGACTTTGACCACAACCAGTTAAAATCAGGATAAAACGAACTGCTCACACTACAGGAAAACAATGATTGATTAGTTAAGATGAACTGACAAAGAAAAATAGGGTATAACAATTTTTATCATTTCATTTTATTTCCTCATGATTGACTTCTAGGTGTGTATATAAATGATAAGCATATCTGCTCTAGCTTTGGTATTTAGGCCTATTTTCTTATTGGATAAGCCAGCGTTCAGTTCTATATTCACATACCTAATACAGAGGCAATGTTTAATAAAAATTGCTGAAAGAAGGAAGGCATTTTATTCAGTGGGTCTTAGTTTTCAAGTTCGGTAAAACCCAAGATATGTCTTACTGGATTCATTAATCATTAATGATCAGGCAATTCCTGAATCCATAGAGTAGGATGGTGTGTGGAGGGGTGAGGGAGTTAATGGGAGGAAAAACCTGGCTTAGATAAATGCTATAGTATAATCTGTATTGTGACACTAAGATGCATATTGCTGGAAAAAATAACTTGCGATCAGTCATATCCTGTTGCTATTTTTAACTCTGTAGGGCATGCTGAGTCACTCAGTCATGTCTAGAGTGGATTATTATTTTCCAGGGGATCTTCCTGACCCAGGGATCAAACCTGAGTCTCATGAGTCTCCTGCAGTGGCAGGCAGATTCTTCAGCACTAAGCCACCTGGAAAGCTCATTTTTCCTATAAGTTAGTGTTAATCACAAAATTACTTGCCATGACATCGTATGATTCTCCATTTCTAAATACTTTGCTGTGGCTCTGTATTATTCCTTGAACAATTAACTCCTCCAGAATGTCTGATGACTTTTGTCGCTCTCGATTCTCTAAGGGTTGGGGTTTATGGATTAATCCATTGATCACTAGGTCTTCCAAAGGAAAAGAAAAAGAGACAGTGAAATTTAAGCACAATGATTTTATCAATCAAATGCTAATTACATGCCTTATAAATCATGCTAAATAATTAATTCTTAGTCTCAACACTTGTACCTAAATATGTTTCTATTACAAATCTTTATAATCCTTTGAAGTTCAAATCCTTAATGTTTTTACAGAGGATACACATCAACATAATATAATGTTTACTTAGCAGGTTGGAATATTAACATAACAAAAAAGTCTTTCATGTGCTGCTATATACTACATTTTTGTTGTATCAACACATATACACTTGGGTATGATTACACAGGTTCTGTGCAATAATTATGAAGCTAAACCACAGGCACAAACGAGATAGTCTTTCAGTGACTCTCATGAGTTGCAGTTTGGTTTCTATGCTTTGTATACAAAGGATAAACAGCGTGATGTTGCCAAGAGACTTCTAGTTCTGCAACCCTGAGTTTACAATTACGCCATCTGCTAAATCTACATAAGTAAAAGCATGCCTTTTTGAAAAGAGTCTTTGAACCAAATCAGCATTGGAGTCAAGTGGTAGCTAAGTTTTTATCAGTTATTCTAAAAATGGCACAGAAACAGTTTATAGGGGAGCACTAATGAGAGGGACCGCCCCATTACACATCACCCAATTATATAAGTAAGCAAGGAAGCATCCCGTTTTCACAGCCTCATAAAATAGAGGTGCAATGAGGGGTCCCTGGAAATGATCTCTCAGGTGGTCCAGGTGTTAAGACTCCATGCTCCCAGTGCAGGGGGCACGGGTTCAATTCCTGGTCAGGATACTGTATGCTGCACAGCACAGCCAAAATAAATTAAATAAATAGTCTCTAGCCACTGACACTTCAAAAAAATGAAAGAAAGAAGTGAGCTCTCTTGTATTTTAAGACGCTCTTTCCATCCAGTGGATGAAATCTTTTCATGAAAATTTCTAACATCACTGTATAACGAAGACAGTTTTCATGAATTTGTAATGGGAAGATAGGAAACCCCCCCCCCGCCCACACACACACCAGATGTCTCTCACTTAAGAATATTGACCTTCTTGAAATTTTAAACAAACATACTCTGTAGCTGTGAAGAGAAGGGATGCAGAGAGGAGACAGAGAGGAAACTGCGTACACACTAAGTTGCTCCAGTCGTGTCTGACTCTGCGACCCCATGGACTGTAGCCCGCCGGGCTCCTCTGTCCATGGGATTTCCCAGGCAAGGATACAGGAGTGGGTGGCCACTTCCTTCTCCAGGAGAATCTTCCCACCCTAGGGATCAAACTCACGTCTTCTGTGTCTCCTGCCTTGGCAGGTGGATTCTTTATCACTGCGCCACCTGGAAAGCCCCAGAGGAAACTGGGATGAGAACAAATAGAAAGCTCAGGGCACTGGTTGTTACTCATCCTGTGGGGAGCTCTTCCCTGAAAATAAATTGGTACTGCATTTTGAAAACACCTGCTCTTGTGGCTCAGCCCCTCCCCCGCTGGTCTCTCTCCTGCTTCCCTGGGGCCTCCCTCCCCACACTGCTCTCAACAGTGTATACAGATGGCAGGACTGCTGTCCAGAGGCACCCAGGTCCCCGTCCTCCTGATTATCTGTAGTCTGTTAACACGTGGATAGCGAGCATTCGTATTGCAGTCTAGGAGGGATTCTCATCAACAGAATTATCAGAGAGAAAAAATACATGTGCTGGCCCAGCACTGAGGGTGAGGGGGGCATCTCTGCCCTGCGTCCCCTACCCCTCCCTCATCCTTAGAGGTCATGCTACACCCTATCAGAAGCACAAGACGAGGAGCAATGGGAAACTTGTGATGGACTTAGCGAATATTACACAATGAAATATCAGACACAGAAAGACACAGACTATACAGTATCACTTATATGTGGAGTCTAAAAATAACACAAACAAATGTCTATGCAGAACAGAAACAGATTCGCAGATACAGAGGACACTCTGCTGCTGCCGCTGCTGCTGCTGCTGAGTCGCTTCAGTCGCGTCCGACTCTGTGCGACCCCAGAGACGGCAGCCCACCAGGCTCCCCCGTCCCTGGCATTCTCCAGGCAAGAACACTGGAGTGGGTGGCCGTTTCCTTCTCCAGTGCAGGAAAGTGAAAAGTGAAAGGGAAGTCGCTCAGTCGTGTCCGACTTCGCGACTCCATGGACTGCAGCCCACCAGGCTCCTCCATCCATGGGATTTTCCAGGCAAGAGCACTGGAGTGGGGTGCCATTGCCTTCTCCGAGAAGACAACACTAGTGGTTACCAAAGGCGAGAAGGAAAGGAGTAGGGGCAAGATAGAGGTAGGTGATGAAGAGACAGTCTACTATGCATTAAGTAGATAAGCAACAAAGATGTATTTTCTAGCCCAGGGAATTATAGCCATTATATCTTGTAATAAGTTTTAATGGCATATATAATCTGTAAAAATAGTGAATCCCTACCCTGTACTCCTAAGACTAATACCATTATTGTAAATCAATTATGCTTCAGTTTAAAAGATAAATAAAATGGGCATTAAAAAAAAAAAGGAAGTTTGTCATAACCCAAGTTGCCACAAAAGTCCAAGTAAAAGAATGTCACTTACTATCCAATTTATTTTCCAACTCTAACTGGTTCCTAGGGAAGAAACTATGGGAATGAAGAATGAAATGAAAGCTTTCCCCTTCGAATAAAAGAGAGTACTCTTCCTTGGAGTCTGATAAGTTCAATTTGTTTTAAAGGCTGAAGAAATACAAATAACAGCTCTTAACACCAGAAGGTAGCTCAAGTAAAGTGAAAACACACCATTAAAAAAAAAAAAAAAAGGCCCACTAACAGTTTCTAAAGAACACGCTAGGTCAAAATTATATCTTTGATGTTTTTGGAAGATACTTTTACTATATATCTGCTGATAGCTTTGAATGGGGAGAGACAGGAGAAATAGTTTGATGTAGGTTTTACAGATTTTTTAAATGTAGAACTTTGCCTTGTAAAGATGGTGGGAGTTTTGAGGAATTTAACTAAAGCCTGGACAACTGCTATTCCCAAGGCCTTATCCAACCACCAATAAGAACTCTTAGTTTTTTTAGTTAACTAATTAATTAGGCTGTACCAGATCTTAGATGTGGCACGAGGGAGCTTCTACCTTAGAGGCAGCATGCAGTTTAATTGCAGCACGTGGGATCTAGCTCCCTGACGAGGGATCGAACCCAGGCCCCCGGCATTGGGAGTTCGAAGTCTTAGCCACTGGACCACCAGGCACGTCCTAAGGCTTTTAGTTTTAAGTAAAAAAGAAAGTTTTAATTATGTCATCAACAAAATTTTTAGTATCTTATTAATTCATGATGTGAGTAAGTAATGGTTAGTATTACTCACATAATGAAGGCCTAAGGCTAACTCCTAATGTCTTAGTGATGGGACCTTATCACTTGAAGCACTGCCTGGAACACAAAAAGCAGTGATGTGAGTCCCCAAACACACATTATAAAATGTATCCAGAGAAACAGTATTTTACAGAGATCAATACATACGGGGATTGTTACCTGAATTTAGTCTTCTGTTTCTTTCACTAGGAGATGGGAAACTTTCTGGAATAGTTCCAGGTAAGCTTCCCAACTGGGCCTGCTTGTCCAGGTCTCCGGGGCTGCCCATAGCGTCCTCGGGCAGTGAAGTTTCAATCTGGGGTCTGTAATTCTCCCCAGAATGAGCCACACCGACATCAGCCTGTGAAAAGGGAATGGCTTTGTGAGAGTCAAGACTTCTTAGAAAATGGTTTCTTTTTAAAAATTTTATGGAAGTACAGTTGATATACAATTTTTTGTTTTTTTTTAAATGTATTTTTATTTATTTATTTGGTTGCACCGGGTTTTAGGTGTGGCACGTGGGATCTTAAATCTTCGTTGCAGCATGCAGGATCTTTAGCTGCAGCAGCTGAAGTCTTAGCTGTGGCATGTGGGATCTAGTGCCCTGGCCAGGGATTGAACCCAGGCCCTCTGGATTCTGAACGTGGAGTTTTAGCCACTGCACCACCAAGAGAAGTCCCAGAAAACGGTTTCTTGGAAAATGAAACTGTTTCAGGGTCTGCTTTATGAATACATAGTCAATTGGTTATCTGTGGGAGGCTGAATAGTACCCAGCAACCTGTCGATGTGATCTTTTAAGGCAAAAGAGACTTCTCTTTTTGCCATAAATTAAGGACTTTATGATAGCAGGAGTATCCTGGGAGCTCTGAATGTAATCACACGTGTCCTTAGAAGAGGGAGGTAGAAGATACAACTACAGAGAGGGAGATGGTGATGTGACGTCAGAAGCAGGACCCAGTTGAAGATGCCGCAGTGCCAGCAGCCAAGAAATGCAGCTCTAGAAGCTGGGAAGATCCAGGGAAATGTCAGTGAGAAGGTGCTTGAGTTGACATGAGTTGACTTGAGTTTATGAATGAGCTTCCAGTTGTTTAGTCACTAAGTCACATCCGAATCCTTTGTGACCCCATTGACTATAGCCCACCAGGCTCCTCCGCTCATGGGATTTCCCAGGCAAGAACACTGGAGTGGGTTGCCATTTCCTTCTCCAGGGGATTTTCCTAACCCAGGGATCAAACCCAGGTCTCCTGCATTGCAGGCAGATTCTTTACACTGAGCCACCAGAGAAACCCGAAGTCCCAGTACGGAAAGGGAAAATGTCATTCTAGACACAGGAAACGTACAAAGGATGGTGGGATGTGAAACAACACAGTGAGCTCAGAAACTTGAATTATTCCAGGTAAGCAGAAATAGACTGATGTAGAAAGTGGTAGCTGCTGAGGTGGGAAAGTCTTTTGTGACAAGCAGATACATGCCATTTTGCTTTGAAGGCAACAGGAATCCTTTGTAGGCGTTTTATACAGGAAGTGAAATAAAGTGATCAGGTGTGATTTTTAGAAAAATCGCTCTTGGGTTAGCACCCACGGCAGGAGTAGAGGGAAGGAAGGGACAAAACGGGGTGACCGGTATGAGGACTGCAACTGTCCAGGTGAGACTGGATTAAACAGGAACTGGGACCCTGGCCGCGGAAGTGGGGGAAAGAGTAGGCCCCAACATATTAGAAGGGAGGGAGAACAGACCTTCTCAGAGCTTCAGTTTAAAGGAGGGAGGCCCCTTCTGGCTCTAAATTATGACTCTAGGGACCAAGAAGAAAACATTCCCTCTAGGAAAAGAGTCAGAAGCCAGGACATCAGCATAAAACCCTTGGCTGCTGTTGTTCAGTTCCTCAGTCACGCTGGACTCTTTGTGAACCCATGGACTGCAGCACGCCAGGCTACCCTGCCCTTCACTATCTTCTGGAGCTTGCTATGATTCATGTCCATCAAGTCAATGATGTCATCCAACCATCTCATCCTCTGTTTCCCCCTTCTTCTCATGCCCTCAGTCTTTCCCAGCATCAGGATCTTTTCCAGTGAGTTGGCTCTTGGTACTTTCACAATTAAAAAAAAAAAAAGAAAAAAACAATTTAAAATAGTTGAGTCCATCTGACCACTTTCTGGAAGCATTCCAAAGCTCCTTCAGAGGTTAAGGAGGAACCACCATTGATAGGTTGAGGGCCCCTGTCATCCTCACGTCCTCGTAATTCTGTTAGCCATTCTTGTATGTTCTATTAGTAGGGAGACTTGCATTGCTTTTCATCCTGTTTACAGAACACGATCATTCCAGCTAAACCAACATCAGTTCATTATGTTGAGACCTAATTAGTTCTGTGGTTCAGAACTACACGAGAAAATATGATAAACCAACCAACTGAACAAACAAAGAAGTAAGCAAACAAAAACTCAACGGTCCTGAAATACGACTCAGCTCAAGGATAAAGGGTGAGAGCAACTACAGGCTTTTCTCTTTGTCTCTTCATCTCTCTCTTCTCAGACTCAGTTATAGTGCATACAGCCCCTGAATAGTAAGCTGACCCAGGAAAAGAGTCTTTACATATAACATATTCCATGCTATGTTATTATATAATAACAGTCATGTTTATCAGACAGGGCCTCCTTTTCCTTTGTTGTATGAAATATATATACATAGCTATAGGTATCAGTTCAGTTCAGTTCAGTCGCTCAGTTGTGGCCGACTCTTTGCGACGCCATGAATCGCAGCACACCAGGCCTCCCTGTCCATCACCATCTCCCGGAGTTCACTCAGACTCACGTCCATCGAGTCAGTGATGCCATCCAGCCATCTCATCCTTGGTTGTCCCTTTCTCCTCCTGCCCCCAATCCCTCCCAGCATCAGAGTCTTTTCCAATGAGTCAACTCTTCACATGAGGTGGCCAAAGTACTGGAGCTTCAGCTTTAGCATCATTCCTTCCAAAGAAATTCCAGGGTTGATCTCCTTCAGAATGGACTGGTTGGATCTCCTTGCAGTCCGAGGGACTCTCAAGAGTCTTCTCCAACACCACAGTTCAAATGCATCAATTCTTTGGCGCTCAGCCTTCTTCACAGTCCAACTCTCACATCCATACATGACCACAGGAAAAAACCATAGCCTTGACTAGACGGACCTTAGTCGGCAAAGTAATGTCTCTGCTTTTGAATATACTATCCAGGTTGGTCATAACTTTTCTTCCAAGGAGTAAGCGTCTTTTCATTTCATGGCTGCAGTCACCATCTGCAGTGATTTTGGAGCCCCCCAAAATAAAGTCTGACACTGTTTCCACTGTTTCCCCATCTATTTCCCATGAAGTGATGGGACCGGATGCCATGATCTTCGTTTTCTGAATGTTGAGCTTTAAGCCAACTTTTTCACTCTCCTCTTTCACTTTCACCAAGAGGCTTTTTAGGTCCTCTTCACTTTCTGCCATAAGGGTGGTGTTATCTGCATATCTGAGATTATTGATATTTCTCCCAGCAATCTTGATTCCAGCTTGTGTTTCTACAGCATTTCTCATGATGTACTCTGCATAGAAGTTAAATAAGCAGGGTGACAATATACAGCCTTGACGTACTCCTTTTCCTATTTGGAACCAGTCTGTTGTCCCATGGCCAGTTCTAACTGTTGCTTCCTGACCTTATACAGATTTCTCAAGAGGCAGGTTAGGTGGTCTGGTATTCGCATCTCTTAAAGAATTTTCCACAGTTTATTGTGATCCACACAGTCAAAGGCTTTGGCATAGTCAATAAATCAGAAATAGATGTTTTTCTGGAACTCTCTTGCTTTTTCCATGATCCAGCGGATGTTGGCAATTTGATCTCTGGTTTCTCTGCCTTTTTTAAAACCAGCTTGAACATCAGCTATAGGTATATATATCTCATATTATATTTATATTTCATGTAACAGGAAAAGGAGACCCTGTCTGATGTTTATCTTTAAGGGGCTCACAGTTCACATTGAAGATAAAGATTATATTCAGCATTCTTGCTCCTCTTGCCAAATGAGCTATTAAAACCCAATCTATGAAGTGATAGTAAACAGATATTTTTTACAAGTTCCTTTTGTTTCACAGATCCATCGGTTTTTGAACCTAGCAAAGCACTGAGTTACACATGGGGACTCATTTTGCCATTTAAAAATTTTCAGGGGAGATCCTCAAACGGGGAACTGATTTAACAGCAACAACAACAAAACAAACAAAATGCCCACGTTGGAACTGAGAGCAAGTTTGAATGTTTTTAGTCTAACACATGGATTTTCACAAAGATATCTGTCAATTACAAGTCAGAGTAGATTTAAATTCCACACAACCTCCCAATTGTTTCATCAAAGCAGCTCATCCAGGCCTGAGCAAGAATCTTTCCCATTTATGCTCGTTTAAATACAGTCTGCCTTCAAGCTCTGTCAGTGACCAAAACTCAAATTGTAGCCAATGAAACACAATCTTCCAGCATAAAAGAACATATACCAACAGCCTTCAGTTTCTAGAGCAGAAATTTAAGGTTTTTCTCTTTTGCAAACTAACGATGTCTTTCAAATATCTTATCTATGTGCAACACATTCTGGAAGTTTTAACATTCAATTTCATAATCTAGACTTGAGAAAAGATGTAGTTCAAAGATGAGAGATATTTACAAATTAATTAGATCTATGCCTAATGGGGATATGGTGTAGACAGTTTTCCTGGTCTGTCTATGCATGCAGAGTTTATATTTTCACACCAATGAGAAGTCTAACTGTAATGGTATGGGGGTCGGGAGGTGGGTAGAAGGTTTTAATTTGTCCTTGAGATGAAGTTGTAGCAGAAGTACAGAATCAATGTTTTCATATTTTGTATCGATTTTATTTTATGCTTCATTGTCTTGGGATAAAAATCCAGCAATTTTAGACAGATGTGAAAAGCTGTGAATTCCAAAGTAACAGCTATGCATGGGCATTATCAGCATCCCAAGAAAGGTATTACTTTTAACTATAGAAAGGTATTTTGTTGGTTGGTTGGTCTGATGGCAATTATATGTTGTGTTCTAACGCTTTGTAGAAACAAATCTGATGAACAGTTTGGAAGGAAAGAGTCATCTGTCACAGTTCCCTGGAGCTGAAACCTTCCTATTGGCAGATAACTGATAAATATATTTGTCTGTAAACATATAGGAAGAATTTTTCTCATTAAATTTTGGTTCTTTGTAGTTTATTTCAAATAAACATAATAAGAAATAGCAACCCTCCAAAAACATTATCCTGAATATTCATTGGAAAGACTGATGCTGAAGCTGAAGCTCCAATACTCTGGCCATCTGATGTGAAGAACTGATTCTTCGGAAAAGACTCTGATGCTGGGAAAGATTGAAGGCAGGAGGAGAAGGGGATGACAGAGGATGAGACTGTTGGATGGCGTCACCGACTTGATGGACATGAGTTTGAGCAAGGTCCAGGAGTTGGTGATGGACAGGGGAGCCTGGTGCGCTGCAGTCCATGGGGTCATGGGGTCGCAAAGTCGGACAAGACTGAGCAACTGAACTGAATCAAAAACAACTAGAAATATAATTTTTTTTTAAAAAAAAATGAACTTTAAAAAGTTAACTCCCGTTACTGGTGACAAACAAGAATTTTCCTGTCAAAGTTTAAGGGAAAACTGCCAAGGATACTCAGAAATCATCTATTCCAATTTAGTCTCTCCCCTTTTATATAAGGCAAGAAACTTTGAGTTGATCACATGGAAGAAGAGCATTTCTTCTAAGAACAGTTCCCCATGCTTTCTTTATTAGGTATTATTTTATTACCATGTCTTCTTGCCACTTTAAGGTACAGTGAACAGAAAGTCGGCAGGCAGATCTCAAGAAGTTAGGTTCAGAATATTTTAAAGTCGAGCTGCTAAGAAACATAAATATTTCAGGCAAACAAACGTGTTCATCTCATTTAAAAGACACTTCGTAACTAGGGAACTCTCAAGCCCTATGCATTTATGAAGGTAAAAAAAAGTGCTGTTCTGATAGCCAGAGAGTATTTAGTTAATAATTATATTTTTCCCAGATTGGATTTCCAAAGTCAAATGTTTGGAGTAGGGAAAGAGAGTCAGGTCTGAGCCTATTTTCAGGTCATTTTAATATCGAATTTCCTCCTTGCTGACTGTCATTAGTTCAGTTATGCTCCTCGGAGACAAGAAGAGGCTAAAGAATCTGAGGAGCTCATGTCAGCATCAGCTTTACATGCAGTCACCCCAAAACATTCATTAATCTCTACTCTGCACCGGACACCATAGTGAGCACTGGAGACTAAGACAAAAAAAACAGTTCTTTCCTTCAGTAGCAGCTTAGGATGGGAGGCTAGCATGGAAATAAATAAGCACAATAAATGTTTTGAAATATGATGGGAGAAGGTATGAAGTTCAGTCTGCCAGCATGGGGGGAGGGGCAGGGTTATAGACAAGAGTGGTCTTGAGTCATCTTGAAACCTGGGGGCATATCTGCCTGTGGTCCAGGAAGATGTAGAAGGTAGAGCTGAAGGAAAGAGGAGGTGGGGGGCAAAGGCACAGAGGTAGGAACAGAATGGGGTTGGGGAACCTGTGGTGAGGTTTGATTAGAACAGAGGAGCAGGGAGAGATGAAACTGGGGCATCTGACCAGCAGCAGCTTGAGGGTGGCTGGTAAGGTGTGCTAAGAACTTTGTGTTTTATCTCACATAAATATAATAATAGTGATTGTAATAACTAACATTAATAGTGACTGAAATAACTAATAGTTGTAATAATAGTGACTATGGTAACTAATATTAATAGTGACTGCAATAACTAATAATTGTAAAAACAGTGATTGCAATAACCAATATTAAGTGCTTATCCTGTGCCAAGCTCTGGTATGAGCACTTAATGTGAACTGAATTCATTTATTCCTCCCAGAAACTCTACAAAACAACTATCATTACTTTCTTTTTACAGAAAAGGAAGCCAGGGCACAGAGAAGTCAAATAACTGGACCCAAGTCACACAGCTGACAAGTGGTGAATCCAGAAATCAAACCTAGGTAGTCACACACTTGACCATCGGTGGATATGCCTACCTAGTGGGTCAGTGACTTTTTTCCAGCAGAGAACGGACATAATCAGATTTTATTTTAGAATGATCCCTCTGGAGGTCACGTGGAAGATTGGAGCTGCAGGGCAGGTAGAAGCTGGTTGTGAAGGAAGCACCCAGGGAGACTAGTTAGGAGTGTTGTACAAAAATCCAAGCAAGGGGCGATGACTGTCTTACCCAGGATAGGTCAGGAAGAAACCCAGAACCCTTCCCAGCCTTGGGAATGCTTGGTCCAAAGCGACCCAGTGTATTTGACACTTGGAGATGATTGCTTTTCAGCACTCCTGCTCTATAAAATATACACACATATATTTTTTTTCAGTAATAACCATGAGATGGGACAAATGATAATGGCCATAAAACAAACAGAAATAGTGAAAATTTTCTTCTACTGAAGTCTTCTATGTAATCATGCCAATGAAAATAAATTTTAAAAGATTTTTGTACCAAAAAAGGGAAAACCAGAATGGATTAGTACTTTAAAGTCACATGAATATATTTGGGGGAAAAAGAGAGGAAAAAAGTATTCTTAATGTTATTCCCCAACGGTGATGAATAACAAAGATGATCAAATTGCTCCCAAGAAGCCCATAAATCTATGAGGGCAAAGGAGCTTAAACAAACATCTACCATGAGGATAAGGGAGTGTCACAGTGTTTGGGCAGTGGAGCTTGGGCTCAGTGTGGAAGGACAGATAGGAGTTCATCAGGAGGACCAGGAATGGGGCCCAGGGAAGATATTCCAGGAAGTGGGAATGGCATGGGGGAAAGGCACGGAGTGTGATGAAGCCTGGAAGAACTGGGCACTGCAGCTTCTTGTTTTGGCAGATGAATGCAAAGGACTGGTGAGGAGAGGATGACATCAGAGAGACCGATGAGACCAAATGTAAACTTTCATGCAACAAAGGCAACTTTTTCTTAGGAAGACAGGAGGCAGTGTGGAAGATAGCCTGGTTAGGGTGGTGATGAGAGAGGCAGAAAGACAAGATCCAGTGTAAAAGGCGATGGTTTCTTGAAAGCAGACAGTGGCAGTTGGGATGAAAAGCAGAAAGCAGTGTTGAAATAGGTGTGCATCTGGGCACAGGAGTCCCCCCGCGGACCACGCTTGAGTCCCAACCTTTAGTAAGTCTGGTTTGTTTTTGATGTATTTACACACAGTAGGTGTTGTAACTGATACTGAAGAATGACTTACCCACCACCTGCTGAGAGAGTGTTTGCTCTTTCAACTGTATTTCCAAACAAGCCCTTTAGGAATGTGTGTGTGTTACCACTCAGTCGTGTCAAACTCTTTGCGGCCCCATGGACTGTAGTCCATCTGTCCATGGGATTCTCCAAGCAAGAATACTGGAGTGCATTGCCATTTCCTTCTCCAGAGGATCTTCCCGACCCAGGGACTGAACCCCGGGCTCCTGCAATGCAGGCAGCCTCTTTACCAACTGAGTCATCAGGGAATATAGGAAGGGCGACATGATATCTTGATTTGCGGCAGACAGTATGGGCTTATATTGGATTGTCTGGGCAAATTTATTAATAGGGTTGCCTTTCACTCTTTTGATGATAAATTATATGGTAGCATGCATGATCTTGGGATAATCCCTCTAGAAGGGACCTTGGTGGGTTCCTAGTTCTCTTTGTGGAAGTCTCGCGATGGTAGTGACGATGTCAAGAATCATGGACCTCATTTTTGCCTCCACCAGCCCATTCCTTCATGCCCTAGCCTGGGGGGGAGGGGGGGTCGTAAACTGCCCCATCGTGTCTCTAGAAGAATTGCGGGAGAGTGGGTGGAGTCCTGAAATGAGACTCCTGACAATTCAGCACTGTCTCCGGCTGTTCCCCCAAAACAAGCTGTACAGCCTCTGGCAAGTGGTCCACCTCTCTGGGCCTCGGGATCCTCTTGTGAGAAGCAAGAGAGCTCAGCTAGACGGCTGCGGAGGTCTCCTCCGGGTCTTACTCCCATCAGGGAAGCCGATAATATAGGGCGGCTCCCAGGAAGTCTCATCTTCCCTGGGGCATCACCACCAGCCCAGTTAGCCCCGCCTCTGGCCCGGGAGTGTGACCACCTTCGTGGGCTCTTGAAACCCAAAAGCTAGGCCTAGAGCAACACGAGTCCTGGTTGAGAAGGCAGTTAGATCCCTGCTGAAGCAAGCCGCTCCCTCCCGGTCCGCCCAATGCTCAGGCACCAGGCGGGCTGTGATCGCCCGCAGGGCCCTCTCCAGCCGCCTCCAGGCGTGGGACTCGCCAGGCCTCCCAGGCAAGAGGCTGTACAGTCTGTCTGTTTTGTATGTGTGTGCTTTTACCTTGAATCCCTCTTCCCAGCCCTTCCTGGGCGCGGGCACGCGTCTCCTTTCTTCATCGGGTTGGGAAGGTCCGCAGCCCATCGTGCGCGGTGCGCGCGATTCCTGCGGCCGCGCTGCCAGTGCGCCCAGCGACCCCCGAGCCCAGCGCACGGACCGCGCGCCCCGCGCCTCCGCTGTCCCCAGCCTCGGGCGCTTCAGGGCTCGGCAGGAGGCGCTCGACGCCAGGGAACTGTTGCCACAATAAACCACATCACGCGGACCCGGGACCTGCGGGGCGATGGGACCTTTGTAACCCGAAACTGCAAGATCGAAGGCGTTTAAGGCACACCTGGGATGCCCTCTCTCCAGAGAGGAGTGAGGGGGAGCTCCCGCTGCCCCGCCAAGTTCGTTTTAAAAGTATCCTAGGCGCTAGCATCCTTCGGGGACGTCTTATTTTTTCCAAGGCACCTTGGAACACGCCCCTACCCCTGCTGCCGGAGCCTGGCGCTCTAGCTGTTAGTTTTGGGGTTACAGACCCCGAGGGGAGGGTAGGAGGCGGCTGCAGGAAGGCGGCGTAGGAGTCCAGTCCGCCGAAGCCCTGGAGGACAGGTGGGAGGTGCAGGCGGCCCGGATGGCCCCAGAGCAGTGTCACGCGGGGCGACCTCGGAGAGGACCGTGACGCAAACCGAAACTCACACAGTGAAGAAAACCAAACTTTCAGGATCACAAACAGCTCAGCAGCCGCGAAATGGGTCATGCAAATCTTTTTTATGGAAGAGGCATTTTCATGAACTGTTGCCTTGTAAGGAAAGAGGGTGGATGAATGTACCTATTCCTCTCAAAGAATTAACATGGTGTCATCCCCAAACGGCAGACCAGGCGGACTGCCCAAATGAGCAACAAGCTGTTCTTTCCTGAATTTTTTTTCTTTTTATCCTATTTCCAATTAATTTTAATTTTCCAGAATAAATTTTGAAAAGTTAAATAAATTTTAAAAAGCTGAAAGAGATATAGACATTGTTTACCGGTCCCTTATTTTACAGGCTGCAAACCTTTGCTCAGAGAGGTTAAGTAACTTAGATGAGGAGTGTGTGTGTGTGTGTGTGTGTGTTTGTGTGTGTTGGGATGGGGCGGGGGCGGGGGAGGGGGAGTAGTTAATGAGGGATCTCTGAAGAGGAACCAGGTGGCCTTATTCAGTCCCATGTATCCACAACACCGGGAAAATACTAGTATGGATTCTTGGAAATGTAGTAAAATTCTGGATTCAGCTAAGGAAATTAATGGTCAGCTCTGTTATAGGAAATTGATTATTTGCTTTATAGCATTTGAACTCCTTTCTCTCTCCTTACGGCTGTGATGCCTGTCAATTTTCCTTTGACTAAAACTGAAAAAGAAGAAAGATGAGATGAAACTCAAGCCAAGCCTTTATGATTATTGAGCAACAAACATTAAAAATTTGTGAATGAACAGTTGAAATAAGGCTAATATGGTGTTTTAGGAACATCTCTGAAAGTATTAACTCATGGGTGCCGTAAGTCACATGAAACAATCCAACTGCAAACTGGAAAATTCTCAACTAGAAGAACTCAACAAAGAGGATGCCTATAAAATGTTCTGGAGAAAGTTTAAGGAAAGTTTGCAGGATGAACCTTAAGAGTGAAATTCTACAGATGTTTTTTCTTTTTTTCCTTTGAAGGCAAGCTGTTAACAGATGTTTGCTAAGATATCAGTGTGAAGAAATGATACCCAAATGCATTGTGCAGGTATCTTTTGAGACTTCCTACGATTTACAGTCCAAATGTATGAAAAATGCCCCTTTTCAAGGTATGTGCTGGAGCCTGCTCGTACTGTCTCATGAGAGCCAGTTCTCAGGACTGTTTGGACTTAGTTGTTCAACACAGCCATTGCTAAAACTTACATTATATAAACTCACAATTAGTTATATTAAAACAAAGGTAATAAGTACAACTCATCAGTTCCTAACTATTTACAACTTACTGCGTTTCTGAGTTTATTTACGTCTCTTGAATCATGGTGTGCTACGCTGCGTCTCTTCCCAGTGATACCACAGTGATAGTTTAAAATCAGCCAAGGTAGGACTAGGTACACTGTGTGCTGTGCTTCGTTGCTCAGTCGTGTCTGACTGCAACACCATGGACTGTAGGCCACCAGGCTCCTCTGCCCATGGGGATTCTCCAAACAGGAATATTGGAGTGGGTTGCCACGTGCCCCTCTAGGGGATTTTCCCAACTCCTGATCGAACCCAGGTCTCCCACGCTGCAGGCAGATTCTTTGCCGTCTGAACCACCAGGGAAGCCCAGGTACACCATGGAAACTGATAAATGCTACAAATCAAGGCTTTCTCCTCACCACCCCCACCCCACCTCCATGGCCCCTGAGGGACACATCACAGCCTGTTTGTTTTCCAGAATGCCGAGGAATGACTCCGTCCTGTTCACTCTCCTCTGACCCCTCTCTGCAGTGAAGCAGGCTCTGTCACCCGCAGCCTGAGCCACAGACTGTGTGCTGGTATCATTTCCACGTCTCCCTTCACTGGAGCCGGAGCCCTCTTCTTAGGCTCCAGGCTCTGTGTCCTTAACTATCCTGCTCTGCTATCGGAGAAACTTCCTACACTTTGAAGACTGCTAGAGCAAAAAAGGTATGCAGATGACACCACCCTTATGGCAGAAAGTGAAGGAGAACTAAAAAGCCTCTTGATGAAAGTAAAAGAGGAGAGTGAAAAAGTTGGCTTAAAGCTCAACATTCAGAAAACGAAGATCATGGTATCTGGTCCCATCACTTCATGGCAAATAGGTGGGGAAACAGTGGAAACAGTGTCAGACTTCATTTTTTGGGGCTCCAAAATCACTGCAGATGGTGATTGCAGCCATGAAATTAAAAGACATTTACTCCTTGGAAGGAAAGTTATGACCAACCTAGATGGCGTATTCAAAAGCAGAGACATTACTTTGCCAACAAAGGTCCATCTAGTCAAGGCTATGGTTTTTCCAATAGTCATGTATGGATGTGAGAGTTGGATTGTGAAGAAGGCTGAGCGCTGAAGAATTGATGCTTTTGAACTGTGGTGTTGGAGAAGACTCTTGAGAGTCCCTCGGACTGCAAGGAGATCCAACCAGTCCATTCTGAAGGAGATCAGCCCTGGGATTTCTTTGGAAGGAATGATGCTAAAGCTGAAACTCCAGTACTTTGGCCACCTCATGTGAAGAGTTGACTCATTGGAAAAGACTCTGATGCTGAGAGGGATTGGGGGCAGGAGGAGAAGGGGATAACAAAGGATGAGATGGCTGGATGGCATCTCGGACTCGATGGACGTAAGTTTGAGTGAACTCCAGGAGTTGGTGATGGACAGGGAGGCCTGGTGTGCTGCGATTCATGGGGTCACAAAGAGTCAGACACGACTGAGTGACTGAACTGAACTGAACTGAGAGCAAAAAGTCCTTCAAGTTTTGCCAAAGCAGAGCTGTCACTTGCTCGCTTTAAAGTTGGATGTGCTGCCTGTGCTTAGTTGCTCATGTCCGACTCTGTGAACCCATGAACTTAATAACCCACCAGGCTCCTCCATCTGTGGGGACTCTCCAGGCAAGAATACTGGGCAGTGGGTTGCCATGCCCTCCTCCAGGGAATCTTCCCAACCCAGGGATCGCACTGCAGGCTGATTCTTTACTGTCTGAGCCAATGGAAAAGCCCAATTTTTCTCATCAGTTATGTGTAATCTCTGGAAGGTCAAGTCTTTACTTCCATTTGGAATCTATGTAAACCTGAGTTTTGTCTTTTTTTTTTCTGGAGTGATGGGGGTATCATGAGGATTGGTGCCTCTTAAAGTTTGCGGTGCAGGCCCTGTTAAAATGCAGATCATGATTCAGGAGGTTTTGGGATGCGGCCTCAAATCCCAGATTTCTGAAAAGCTCCCAGTGGTTCTGGCACTGTAGTCAGAGGATCACACTTGGAGTTGGATAGGTATAGAACACATCAGAATATCAAATCATTACTTCATTATTTTTGGTTATCTTTTTGTTTGTTTGCTTAGCTGTGCTGCCCAGCATCTGGGATCCTAGTTCCTTGATCAGGGATCGAACTCGTGGCTGCCTGCAGTGGAAGTGCAGAGTCCTAACCACTGGACCACCAGGGAATCCCCTCATATGGTTACTTCAAAAGACAGGAAGGAGAAAGGAAAAATGGAAAGAAGGAGAAAGGACTGAGCAGGAAAATGACAGCGAAGAATAAGATGAAGTTCCTTAGACAATCAAGCACAGAGAAAAAGCAACCCCGGCTTCATTTTATCAAGATATTCTCCCTCCAGGAAGGAACTCTGTTGCAGCGAATCACCACTAGGAGCCTGAGTGCTATACCAGCTTCTTCTCATCCTTTTCCCTGGCAGAGAACGGAACTTTGTGGGTTAGTGGGTCAGAGTGAAGAAAAAAAGACAATCCTTACTTGCCATCACCCAAGCTGTGGAGTTAGTTTTCCTCTTCTGTCTGTTCTGAAAGTTATACTTCCAAGAATGATGGGAAAATGAGAGAGAAGCCCTGGGAACATTAGTATATCAGGGTGAAGCATTAGATTTCACACTGAAAACTCTCCAAGTTTAGCTCAGACCTTAAGATTTCCCTGGTGGCTCAGACGGTAAAGCATCTGTCTACAATGCGGGAGACCTGGGTTCGATCCCTGGGCTGGGGAGATTGGCTGGAAAAGGAAATGGCAGCCCACTCCAGTGCTATTGCCTCGAAAATCCCAAGGACAGAGGAGCTTGGTAGGCTACAGTCCATGGGGTCGGACACAACTGAGCGACTTCACTTTCACTTTAAGATTTTCTAGGCAGTGGGACATTAGAGAAATCAATTGTGACCCCATCCACCAAATCCACTGTTTACCAGCATTCTTCCTATGCATAGAAAAATTCTGTGCTGACTTTCATTCCCAAACATGTCTCAACTGACTGATTATGTCAGGAATAGCTGACATTTTTCTAGTGCTTGCTAAGGATTAGGTAAATGAGAGAAGCTGATGACTGTGTTGGCATTTCTGTTTTATCAGTCAGTTGGCTTAAAGCAAGGATGGGGAAAACTATGGCCCACTGCCTGTCTTTATCAGACACATGGGCTAAGAATAGATTTTAAATGGCTGAAAAAATAGAGGGAAAAAGAACATTAATTAGTGATTCATGAAGATTACATGGCGTCCAAGTTCCAGTGTCCATAAATAAAGTTTTATTGGAACACAGACACTCCCATTTGTTCACATGCTCTCTCTGGCTGCTTTTCTGCTGCGGAGTTGAATAGTTATGACAGAGACCATATGGCTTACAGAGCGGAGGATATTTATTATCTGGCCTTTTATGGGAAATGTTTGCTGATCTCTGATTTAAAATGATAAAGTAATTCCCATAAGAGTATGAAATGATTCTGTGAGACCCTAATGGCCTGAAAGAGTTTGTGCCACTTCCAGGAAGGCGCAGAACTCCCAGGAAATAGCTTCTATACGAGAGGGATTTATCTCATTAACTAACAACTCCCAGGCGCATGAAACATTTTAAGTGGCTTCATTCAACTGCTAAAACCCTCCCCTGCCACATGGAGAGCCCTGTTCAACAGGATGGCTATCGAGTAGGGAAGAAACTCCCCCGTAAGGCTCAGCTGTTTTGCATCCTGAGACGGAGCGCAGGGAGCCTTGCAGCTTCTGGAAAAAGGAAAAGAGAGCACCAGATTGTAAGAAACAGAGTGGTATTTTGAGTGTCATCTTGAGTTTAAAGACCTAATTTTAAAACCCGGTATTGTTCTGGTTCTTCACGTCCTTTTGTCAGACGCTTCAACCCAAACACTGTGTTTCTGGAAAACAGTCCTCCCCTTCGTGCGCACGTTGTGTTGCTCAGATGTGAAGTTTCTATCTGCGGAATCCGCTGGGGCAGGTTGCCTCAGTAACAGAACCGAGCGCATTTAGAGACCTCACAAATCGGTCTGTGAGCGGTCATGCGATGAAGGAAACAACTATGAGTCAAGGCAAGTTGTAGCAGCGTATTGTTAAGAAATAGACAACATATTTGCATAATCGAGATTTGTGACATCCATGTGCGAAAACTTGCCCCGACACCAGTGATGAATTAATGGGATGGCCTAAAATGCAGAGTGCAAGCATATTTTACGCCTCCCTCTAAGGGACTTGACAGGACAGATTCTGGCAGAGAACTCTCAGAAATAAATGAATAAGCCCACAGACAGGGGAACAATTGTTTGCCGAACTTTGGCATTAAGCCACTGATCTAGATGTTGGTTCATTCAACACAAACTGGGTAAATACGCAAAGAAAACACCCATCTCAGAGGAATAGCTCCAAGGATGACAGCGTCACCGGAGATGTAGCCATAATAATCTCATAGAATTATAAGCCTTCTATTGTACATCTATCCTGAAGAACCAGTTCTGAACCACCTTCAGGTCATATGTGGGTCTAAGATGATGCTGAGGGCTGAACAGGGATGTGTAAGAGGAAAGCCAGTCCTTGCTGAATGGCAGTTGGAAAGGCAAGCTTGCTTTTCAGAAAGCTGTAACAGCTCTTGAGGTTACACATGGTAATTTTCACACACTGATATTCTCACAATTAAAGAAAAGTAATATTTAAATGATTTTCACTGCTTCCAATTTTGGCAGTACGTGGGCACAGAGCTCGGAGACTTTTCGAATGAGTGGTGTGATTTTTCTGGGCTGGCCTTGAACATATTGTTGGACGCTCCAGGGGAGTTTGGCTGCTTGCAAGAACTGAAAGGCTAGGGGAAGAACAAAGCTCTCTCAGAGACTTGAATTTTTTCTCCACTGGAATGTGGTGGAAAGAATGCTGGGCCAGCTGGCTTGGTAGTGGACTGGCCTCCAGGAAGTTGCTTAACCTCTGGGGGCCAGCTCCTTGCTCTTCTAGTAGGATTCAACTGGGAATATGCTGAATACTTAATAACCCCCGGAACATCAGTTCTCAAAGTGAGGTACTGCCATGTCCGTTTCAAAATAACCTCTGTGGCATGTCATAAATGCAGATTCCCAGCAACTCAAAGAGATATGTTGGATCAGAATCTCTGATATGAATGCTCCAGAGTCTGCATTTTTAAGAAGCATTTGGAATTATTTGTGTGCATAGGAAAGCAGAGAGAAGAGTCTGGGCTCAGAGAAGGCCAACCAATTATGCCGCCTTCCTAAGTCTCAGTTTACTTATCTTTAAAATAGTAGATAGCAATAATATCAACGTCTACCTCCTAAAGTTATTGGGAGGATTAAATGTATACATATACATATATATATATTTGTACATATATATATATTTAATGACTAACTAAATATATACAGGCATGGCAAATGCTTCACTTATCCACAGTAATTATAAAATTCATGGCAGCTAAGATGATTTAGACTACACTTTGACATTTAGAGTTGACTCATTTTTTATTGTAAAGGAGATAAAATTTTAAATTCTGGCTGAAAGCCCACAACTTTATCAGATTAACATCACTGTAAGTGAAGAAAATTCTTGTTAGATAATCTGAACAAGATTTTTTTTTTTGTTTTTTAGCCACAAGCTTGCTTCCATCTCCTCTCTAGACCCACAAGGACAATTCAACGGCCCTCTAGCCCTCATGTATCAGGCCTCAAAGCTCTAGAGGGAAAAAAGAGTGCAAGTATCACTTGTCATTTGCCACCAACTGAAAGCAAGCATTGCCCTTTTCACAGTGGATGCTGCCAATTTTCTTTCTTCTGGAGAAAACCCCTTCTGAGCGGGTGGGGGTCACACAAGTGGCATGACTCCCTGCTTCCCTCCGTCTTGCCTTTGATCAGACTCTACAATTAGAGCAGCTCCAGCGAGCTGCCTGCTCCTTGTTCTCTGAATAAGCTGCGGTGAGGGCTTGATAGTCAGAATTACTTGGAAGGAAATTATAGCTCTTCTCCCCTCGGAAAGTCTGTTGAGTCTCTCCAGGAGATCCATCACAGGGAGGCTGCTACAGATTTCTCTCTGTGTGAAGACTGAAATTCAGGTACAACAGTTTTGTTGGGAGTTAGGGATGGGGGAAGGAGGCAGAGATAATGACAGAAAGAGAAAGAGAGAGGGAGAGAGATGGAGACTGTTTATACAGGGGAAAGGTCAGGACGACTTTCCCAAATAAGGAAGTGTGTGTGTCTTGAGTATGCTCTGGACCAGCCTCCACTGAGAAAGAGGAACGTGCGTGTTAAAGTGTCCAACTCCTTGTGACCCTATGGACTGTAGCCCACCATGCCCTCCTCCAGGGGATCTTCCTGACCCGGGGATTGAACCTGGGTCTCTTGTCTCCTGCATTGGCAGGCATTTTCTTTACCACTAGAACCACCTGGGAAGCCCTTTGAGAAAGAGGAACTCGGTTCTTTGCCTGTATGGGCTGAGTCCACACACCAGGTGGCACCAGTGTCATTGCTTGCAGAAATGGCTCTTATTTAATTCCCTAAACATGGATTGGGCACTTACTGTCAGGTGCTCTGCTGAGCCAATACTTGGTCTATGAGAATGTCTGCTTTAACCCTCAGTTCAGTTCAGTTCAGTTCAGTCGCTCAGTCGTGTCCCACTCTTTGTGACCCCATGAATCACAGCATGCCAAGCCTCCCTGTCCATCACCATCTCCCGGAGTTCACTCAGACTCACGTCCATCGAGTCCGTGATGCCATCCAGCCATCTCATCCTCGGTCGTCCCTTTCTCCTCCTGCCCCCAATCCCTCCCAGCGTCAAAGTCTTTTCCAATGAGTCAACTCTTCGCATGAGGTGGCTAAAGTACTGAAGCTTCAGCTTTAGCATCATTCCTTCCAAAGAAATCCCAGGGTTGATCTCCTTCAGAATGGACTGGTTGGATCTCCTTGCAGTCCAAGGGACTCTCAAGAGTCTTCTCCAACACCACAGTTCAAAAGCATCAATTTTTCGGCGCTCAGCCTTCTTCACAGTCCAACTCTCACATCCATACATGACCACAGGGAAAACCATAGCCTTGACTAGACGGATCTTAGTCGGCAAAGTAATGTCTCTGCTTTTGAATATACTATCTAGGTTGGTCATAACTTTTCTTCCAAGGAGTAAGTATCTTTTCATTTCATGGCTGCAGTCACCATCTGCAGTGATTTTGGAGCCCCCCAAAATGAAGTCTGACACTGTTTCCACTGTTTCCCCATCTATTTCCCATGAAGTGATGGGACCGGATGCCATGATCTTCGTTTTCTGAATGTTGAGCTTTAAGCCAACTTTTTCACTCTCCTCTTTCACTTTCATCAAGAGGCTTTTTAGCTTCTCTTCACTTTCTGCCATAAGGATGGTGTCATCTGCATATCTGAGGTGATTGATATTTCTCCCGGCAATCTTGATTCCAGCTTGTGTTTCTTCCAGTCCAGCATTTCTCATGATGTACTCTGCATAGAAGTTAAATAAGCAGGGTGACAATATACAGCCTTGACGTACTCCTTTTCCTATTTGGAACCAGTCTGTTGTTCCATGTCCAGTTCTAACTGTCGCTTCCTGACCTGCATACAGATTTCTCAAGAGGCAGGTCAGGTGGTCTGGTATTCCCATCTCTACATTTCAGTAATGGGTCAGTGGGTGACATTCTTTTAGGGACAGTCATTAAGAGTCCAAGGATCAGGCAGACACTGTGGACCTAGAATGAAAAAATGTTAATCATTCTTAAAAACAAAAAGATCTGTGTTCAGCAGGGCAGCTCAGGTCTTCCCTGGTGGTCCAGTGGCTAAGACTCAGTGCTCCCAATGCAGGGGGCCTGGGTTCCATCCCTGGTCAGGGAACTAGATCCCACATGCCGAAATAACGATATAAAGATGGAAGATCCTGAGTGCTGTAACTAAGACCCAGCACAGCCAAGTAAAATAAATAAATAGATAAATATATTTTTAAAGAATGCCAGTTCAAGAGTTAACGCAAAACTCCAGCTCAGTTTTGTAAATTGTCCTGAGTGCAGCTGATGGTCAGTTTTTGTACATGGTTGGGTACTAGCCACCAGACTCTCTGATGCTAAGATTAAGTAACTGTGAGGGTCGAAAAAAACCCGAGCTGTTCCATTTTCCATGGAGGGTACGTCAGTCAGCTATGGGATGAATTGCAGCCCCTCTCCTTTCAGACGCTCGTCTTACTAATTCTTTCTTGGGGAAGTGTCTCAGACCCAGTCTGCTCATTTTTCTCATCTTCATCATCTTCCTGGATTACTCCTTAGGCACCCCAGCTGACCCCATACCTGTAGGCTCCTCATATCTCTACATCTCCAGTTTGTCTGGTGTATTAAATTTTAATTTATGGCCAAGCATCATTTGTTACTTTCACCTAGGCAAGCCAGTTTTCTTATCATTCACACACACACACAGACACAGACACGCACATGTAGCTTTCCATTTGTTCTACACGCTTGCTTATTTATTCACTCAACAAATGTTTATTGAGCTCCTACTGTTCACTAGGCATGGTCCCAGGTGCTGTGGGTACAGGAGAGACTAAAACAAAGTCCCTGCCTTCAGGGAGCTTAAAGTCAAGATCAGCAATGGGATAAATGATAGAATAGACGGATACTCTGGGAGGTGGTAAAAAGTACTGTGCAGGAAAATAAAGCTCAGAGAGGATAGAGAGTAACTGGAGGGTGCATAATTTTAGACTGAGGGGTCAAGGGAGGTGGAGAGGAAATGACCCTTGTGGCTGGAGGGAGGTGGCAGGGTCTCAGAAGAGAGAACAGTGAGCAAGGATGCCCTGCTTCAGAGCATGCTTAGACCGTGCAAGGGAGAGTGTGGAGTCCAGTGTGGCTGCCTGGAAATTGGGAGAATATAGAGTCCAGGTCAGCGAGGCAGCTCGTGTCAGCATTGTGCCTTACAGGACTGGAACAGGACCCCAGGAGAAGTAGTATCATCTCGTGCTTGATCTTGGAGAGGTCGTGTATTATCACACGTGCCGCATAAGGTGCCTGAGGATCAGAAAGGGGTTAATTTGTCAACCCATGGGGCTGGGATATGGTTATACCCAATGATCCTAAGCCCATGTCGCTTGCATGAATCCTACGTGAAACTCTTCTTCCCTTAGCAGTTTTTTCTGGCCCTCAGCAGAGGATCATAGTATATTTCATGACACCAATCCCCCATTTTTCTCCAAATGTGTTTTTACTTTTCAAACAGGTGGTGTTAGTAGTGATGGGGACCCCAAGATGGTACCCAGACAGTGGTGTACCCCAGAAGCACTGTAAGAGGGAGCACGTTCTCTCCTGACAGGGCTTATTACTAATGGCTCCATCAGTCTCTTTCAGTACATCGCCTGAAGAATTAAAAGAAGTAATTGAAGAACTGTGCACAGTGGGCAAGCCTACAACTTTCCTGCTGAGTTTATTCTTATCCCTCCTCCAGAGTGAATCCCAGCTGACTATTAATCAGATTGCTATTTACCAGCTAAGCGCCGAAAGGGTGACGGTGATAGAGATTCGCAGCGATATTAGCAGTGATGTTCACCTAGCGGGGAGAATCTTACTTTCAAAGGACACCACACAATGTACTAAATTGTGCTTTCAGTTGTTCAGAGCAGATATGCTATCCCTCCAAACTGCTAGAGGGAAATATTCAGCTTGTTATCTTCTACCTTTAGCTTCAGTTGAATTCAGTTTCGCAACAATTTAAAAATTCTTTTATTTCCCATTCTATTAGGGAAAAGACAAAGAATGTTTCAATGTTGGCACAGGAGGAAAAAAAGAGAGAGAGAGACATCTTCCCTGTCCTCTTTCCTGCTGCTGCTGCTCAGTCGCTTCAGTCGTGTCCGACTCTTAGTGACCCCATGGACTGCAGCCTACCGGGCTCCTCTGTCCATGGGATTTTCCAGGCAAGAGTGCTGGAGTTGGTTGCCATTGCCTTCTCCCCCTCTTTCCTGAATCTGCCATATATTTTTAAAAACCAAAACAAAAATTCTCTCAATTGTATGATTATTATGTATCTTGACAGCTTCAAGAAATTTGGTAAAGGGATGCCTCCAAACTTCTTCCCTTTCCCCTGAGGTAACATGATTCAGGTAGACTTGCAGACAAGATCAAATAATAAGGACCAGATGACCCTCCCCCCGAAACAATCAGAAGCAAAATATGTGAAACAGTGACTTTTAAAAAATGATTTTATTAACTTTTGGCTGTGCTGGGTCTTCATTGCCGCACAGGCTCTTCTCTAGTTGTGGCGAGAGGGGGTTACCCTCTAGTTGCGGCTCACCAGCTTCTCATTGCTGTGGCTTCTCTTGTTGTGCAGCCTGGGCTCAGTAGTTGTGGTGGCCGGGCTCTAGAGAGTTGGCTCAGTAATCATGGCGTGCTGGCTTAGTGGCCCCGCGGCATGTGGGATCTTGCCGGACCGGGGATTGAACCTGTGCCTCCAGCATTGACAGGGATTGAACCACTGAGCCACCACAGAAGCCCACAGTGACTTTTAAGACAGTGGACATCAAGCAATAAAGGACAATGATCCCTGAGATGGAAAGCAAATAGAGTGAGGACCTTATCTAACTGCCTTGATAAAGATTCCAGCTGATGGTACAGGGAAGGAGAATCCCAAATAGCCAATGGAGTCCTTGAACTGGGAAGAAGATGCTGGGAGTTCAGGAAGGGAATAGGGTTTGCAGGGCAAAGTACGTAAGAGGAGACAGAGAGAACTCTGGGGACTGTACAGGGTCCCCTTGAGTACTCAGCACAGGACTAGTCAACACAGGCAGGTGAGAAAACTACTCAAGACTGGGGAACGACCCACCCAAAGGGATTAGAGGGAATGGTACCCAGAGCTCTCACAATGCCTATTCTCACTAGTTGGACTAGAAAACCTCAGAAGATATAGGTTAGAGTACTCAGAGGATACTAAGTACTTGTCATTGGTAGTGGGGAAAACTAGCCCTTCACTAAGCATCACCATGCGCTTCTCTGGGGTTAAGAACCCACCTGCCAATGCAGGAGATGAGGGTTCTATCCCTGAGTTGGGAAGATCTCCTGGAGAAAGGAATGGCTACCCACTCCAGTATTCTTGCCTGTAGAATCCCATGGACAGAGAAGCCTGTCAGGCTACAGTCTAAGGATTTACAAGAGTCAGATATGACTCAGCGACTTGACAACAACAGCAGCAACAAAGCATCACTACAGTCCCACCTAACAAATCATAAAAGTAATATTTGAAACTGCATCCAAGTAATGGAACTGCACCCAAGAGTTTAGGAATATTTATAGAAACACAGAACTCTTCTGGAGCCAGCGAGATAAAACTGATGATGTTAGAAATCTAATTAAAAAAATGGACCTCAGGTATGCAAAGAAACAAGATACGATCCATAATTAGGTGAAAAATAAGTTAACTAAAACAGACCCCAAACTCACACAGATGTTGTAATTAGCAGACATGGGCTTTAAAACTTATTATTGCTATATTCTATATGTTCAAAGAGCTAGAGGAAAGTTTAAGCAGGTGAAGATTAGAGAGAACATGAGTTTGATCAGACTCTGGGACGTAATGAAGGACAGGGAAGCCTGCCGTGCTGCAGTTCATGGGGTTGCAAAGAGTCCGACACGACTTCGTGACTGAGCAAACAGCAAAGATTAGAGACAGGAAAGATAGTTAAAGGACTCAAACTGAAATTTTGGAAATGAAATTTTTAATGTCTGAGATTTAAAAAAAAATAATCTGAATGGGATTAATGACAGTCTTAATCCATTCAGGATCCTATTAAAAAGTACCATAGACTGCATGACTTATAAACAACAAGGTCCTAGTGTATAGCACAGGGAACTATATTCAATATCCTATAATAAACCATAATGGAAAAGAATATGATAAACAATGCATATATATATACATACATATACATATATATATGTATAACTGAGTCACTTTGCTGTGCTCAGTAATCAACACAACATTTAAATTCAGCTATACTTCAGTAAAAAATTAAAAACAATCAATCACTTAAAAAAAGGGAGCTCACCTGATCTGGCCAGGTCCACCCATGTGGAACCTTAAATATATCTGCAACCATGACTGTGATTCCCCATCATATTCACAGGGTCCACCCATATGCAAGGAGAGGGGGTTATTCAGGGGGTACACACTAGGGTCCTGGGATATTAGGAGCCAATTTAGATTTCTGCCTGCCCCAGGGAGATAGGAAGAAATGAGTGCAGAAAATGAACGTTACTTATTAATTATTTGCTATTCATAATCTCTCCTAAAAGAGATTCATAATCTCTTCAAAAGAGAGTCTTTTCTTAAAAGAGATTAAATACTGCTCCTGAATGCAAACAATTAGCTTTGATTGGCTTTGTGTTATTTTTTCCCCCTCAAGATCATTCATAACCTTCTGAATAACCTTAAGAATAATTACAGTAATGATATCAGCTACTGTTGCTTGAATGCCTAATATGTGCCTGGCATTTTGCACAGCATTTTACATATAATATCACATTCAAGCTTCACAACAAATCTATGAGTGGGTATGATTATACCTGCCTTGTAGATGATAAGAAGATCCTGAGGTTTAGAAATCTTAAGTAACTTGCCTCAAGGAACAAAACTTGTTGGGAAGGAGTCAAGATTCAGACCCAGAGCTGTCTGATGCTAAATCCAGTGCTACAGAGAAAAAATGGGAATGCAAATAATAGGGAAAACTGCATTTCCACTGCTGGTTCTTCTTTTTGAACAGTCAGCCATTTCTCATTGAATTTTTCCATTAATGATAAATGTAGCCATCTCTAGTTTTTGGGAAATGTTTTATCTGTTGGAAAGAGTAATATATCTATCTATCTATATAAATTAAAGTAAAGTAAAGTCGCTCAGTCATGTCTGACTCTTTGCGACCCCATGGACTGTAGTCCACCAGGCTCCTCTGTCCATGGGATTTTCCAGGCAAGAGTTCTGGAGTGGGTTGCCATTTCCTTCTCCAGGGGATCTTCCCGACCCAGGGATTGAACCTGGGTCTCTAGCATTGCAGACAGATGTTTTTCCATCTGAGCCACCAGGGAAATCATATATATTAAACCTTGCTAAAATATTTTCTGTCCATTAGAAATGTCATTCCCCATATCCACCTTTCCCCTACTTCATAAAACAAGGAGGTACAATTGTGAGTAGCTGAATTGTGTCTCATGGGTAAGTTTCTGATTTGGAGAGTGAAAATGCATCTGGAAACATGAACCCATCTGTACAGGGGACATGTCCCTATAATACAATTATTATACTTAACTTCGTGTGTATGTGTTGGTAGTACTTTTATTAGTTTTATACATTTGAAAAAATTTACAGCCTGAGCATTTAGATCCCCTGGGAAAACTAGCTTCCACTGGATTGAATATTACTCTCTAAAATAGGGGTCCTCAACCAATTGTTCTTTGAGACCAAATAGCTTATCAATCTGGTGGTTGCCTCCATGGACAGTGTCTCTGAGGGGACAGAAACGTCTCCTGGACGAAAGGAAAGTAGATGGATGAAGAAATTGCCCTTAAAGAAAAAAAAGTTCAGATGGAGTCAACACAGAAGTTTTCATCAAGAAAATTCTCTTATGCCTTTTGTCTCTAGTTTCACTCGGAGAGGAGTGAATACCATGATCTCCAGGGGAAAATCTGTGGACCTCTGTTTAAACAGCAGCATCTTCAAACAGGCAGGGCTAAGTAATTAATATCTCCACCAGGGGGCAATAAAACCACAGCGATGCTGAAATAGCAATCAGCTTGCCTTTATTGTATCCAAATCATCTACAAGGACAATCTCAGGTGAATGGATTTTGTGCTACTCATGGTCAACGATGCAATTTAAGAACAAATACACTAATTACTGCTTTAAAGTAATAATAGCCTACACAGCTGGGCAGTACATTTGGGCAGGCTCTGTGGGGGAAACATTTATTCCCCCAGGCTACTTTCTCTCATAGAAAGAAATCATAGCCTTAAAAGGGATGATGATGGAATCATGGGGTGGAGGTGGGTATAGACAGGAGCAGGGAAGCTTCCAGATAAGGACAATGAGGCCCAGCGACAGGAAAAGTGGCACTTCCAGCATCCTCCTCCTAGAAACAGGGTCAGAGCCCAGAGATTTTGAATTGCACCTGCTAGGAACCCCACAAGACTACGCCACCTTCTCATTGAAGAACTGGGCATCGCTCATCTTTGTGCGCCCTCAGTATTTGACATGGGCTTAGCGAGTTCTTAACACCGGCAAGGCACCGAGGTGTACTGGAGGGAGGAACAATAATAATAACAATAAGGACATGACCCCTGCCGCCAGGAACTCAGGGTCTGGTAGGGGTGCAGATAATGAGTTAATGATCAGACAAGCATCTAATCACAAGCTGTATTTAATGATATACTTATTTGCTTTTGGTTGTGCTGGGTCTTTGTTGCTGTGCCGGCTTTTCTCTAGTTGGGTGAGTGGGGGCTCCTCTCTGCTTGCAATGCGCGGGCTTCTTATTGCAGTGGCTTCTCTTGTTGCAAAGCACTGGCTTTAGGGCGCGCGGGCTCAGGGCACGTAGACTCGGGAGTTGCAGCTCCCCAGCTCTAGAGCACTGGGCTCAATGCTTGCGCACAGGCTTAGTTGCTCGTCTACACGTGGGATCTTCCCAGATCAGGGATCAAACTGTTTCCTGCATTGGCAGGACTGACCCACTAGGGAAGCCCTAATGATCTAAAGGAAAGCACAAATTCGTATGAAATCATATAATGGGATGGGAGTGACGGTTAGACACTTAACCTGAGGCTTAAGGGAAAAGACAAAGAAACAAACACCTGGAGAGTATTCCAGGCTGACACCAAGATATACCGGATTATATAGAGAGAAGCTGGTGCCATTTAGTGCCAAGTGCCCTCTAGACCATGTGGAGGGTTTGGGATTTCATTCTAAGTGCAATAATAAATGTTGAAGGGTTTTGCAGAGAGGATTGTCATGAATCCAATTATATTTTCGTAAGATCAGTCTGGTTTCTATTTGGAGAAAAAAATAATGGAAAGAGCACAAGAGTTACAGCAGGGAGAATGATTAGGAGGTTGTTGTAATCATCAGGTGATAAACAATGAATGCCTAGGGGTGAAGATGGAGAGAATGAAACAGATTCCCCATGCAGTTTGAGTGAGACTAGATCTATCGTTGTCTTGTATGCTAGAGTTAAGGGAGAATGAAGTATCGAGAATGACCCTCCCCAGATATTGGGCACAGGACAGGGTGGATGGGCGACATTAACTGGATTGGAGGCATTCAATTTTAGACACGATAATTTGGGAGGCCAGGAATCTGTTCAAAGGGGATAGAAGGTTGGTGGGTAGAAGGAAGAGGTAGCCTAGAGATTCAGTTTTAGGGAATCATCCGCACAAACCCCGAGAGTAGATGGGATTAGCTAGGAAAACAGAGTTGAAAGAGAAGAGGGCTGAAAAGCGATCCCAGGAGGACCCTGATATTCGGAAGTCAGGCAGGAAATGGACTTATGCAAAAGCGACTCTGAAAGAGCTGTCAGGTGTGTTTAGGAAAAGCTAGGAGAATGTGGCATTATAGAAGCCAAGAAAAGAAGGTCTTTCAAGAAGGAGGGAAGCCATCCAGTGTGTCAAGTGTTTCTGAATGATTACGAAGCAAGATAAAGCCTGAGAGGAGAAATGGAGTTTAGAATAATCCACATGGAAAGCAAGATGAAAGCCTTTGGTTCAGTTGGACGGTAGAAATGGAATCCAGATTACAGGTTTGACGAGAAGGACACACGATCCTCAAACAGAAATCAAAGATGGCTTAGGGACTTAAAAGTGAAAGGTGAAATTAACACTTCTAGAGGAAAATGTGGAAGAATATTGTCATGATTTTAGTACGAGAAACAACTGTTTTGAGCAATACCGAAAAGGGGCAAATCCTAAAAGATAAACGGATAAAATGGACTATTTTATTGTCAAGTTAATATTAAGAGCTTCTGTTTCATAAAGAATGTAAAAATCCAAGATGCATTGGTCCTATCCCACATCTAGAAATGCAGAAAAAGTCTTACTCATGTGCCCAGAGATATGTATAAGAACGTTCATAGTAATGTCATTTATAAACAGCTCAGATGACCACCTTCAAAAGAACTGCTATCTTTGTTGAACAGAATGTAACACAGCACGACATGTAACGAAAGCGACTGGATTATATGGGTCTTTCTCACCCACATAACATTGAGCAAAAAATTTGATGTGTAGAATATTACATCGTATGTCCAGTTATACAAGGTTCAAGAATATCATTTAGAAATGTGACTAGCCAAAGAAAAAGCTGGAGAGAATTGAAAGTATTTGTCATTGGTCAGTAGACAGACTGACCAACTTGGGCATACAGAGTAGGGCAGAAGACTATTTTCAATATATTCTGTAGTAATAGTCGAATTTTAAAAGCTGTGTATGTGTATAATTTTAATTTTTAAAATGTGACAATAATTTTTAAATGGAGGAGAGGTGAAGAAATGGAAACTATGAGGGACAGTTCGGAACTACATTGGTTCTGAACAGAAACAGGAGAGGATAGTCAGCTCTCATGGGAGACGAAATCAAGTGAGGTTTGTTTGTTTTGACTGTTTTTTAAAAATTATTTTTTGGGGAGTATAATTGCTTTATAATGTTGTGTTAGTTTCTGCTGTGCAAGGAAGTGAATCAGCTATATATATATATACATATATATATATATACATATATTCCCTCCTTGGACCTTCCTCCTACCATCCCCTGCATCCCACCCATCCGGTTCATCACAGAGCACTGAGCTGAGCGCCCTGGGCTGTACAGCAGCTTCCTACTAGCTATCTGTTTTATATATGGTAGTGTATATATTTATATATGGTAGTGTATATTTCTGTTTTGATTTTTTTTTTTAGTTAAAAAAAAATTTGACACATTTGCTACTAATGGACTTGCCTGGTGGCTCAGAGGTAAAGAATTCACTTGCAATGCAGGAGACCGGGGTTTGATCGGTGGGTCGGGAAGATCCCCTGGAGAAGGAAGTAGCAACGCACTCCCGTATTCTTGCCTGGGAAATCCCACGGACAGAGGAGCCTGGTGGGCTACAGTCCATGGGGTTGCAAGAGTCGGACACGACTGAGCCACCACCACCATCATGTGACACTGCAGTGAAGAGTGCATTCAAGAAGGGGAGGTCAAGGATGCAGATGATGAGGGAGAAAATCCAGACCATGGTCCCTGAGAAGGCATGAGGAAGTAGGGATCACATACCTTTGATGCGGTGAGGGTAGACACTTTGTGGGTAATAACAGAAAAATGAGGAAGAGGGTGGAGGCAGACGGAGTTGGTTGGGTAGAGGGGATATGAGAAAGGTCCTATCCAATGAGCTCATCATTCTCTTTACCGGAGAAGTGAAAGTGAAGTCACTCAGTCCTGTCCAACTCTTTGCGACCCCATGGACTGTAGCATACCAGGTTCCTCTGTCCGTGGGATTTTCCAGGCAAGGGTACTGGAGCGGGTTGCCATTTCCTTCTCCAGAGGATCTTCCCGACTCAGGGATCGAACCCTGGTCTCCCACTTTGCAGGCAGACGCTTTACCGTCTGAGCCATTTGGTAGGAACTTAGGGGAGAAGAGATCACTGAGAAAGGATCATTGGCTAGGAGAATGTTTAGGTAGAGGGAATCAAAGCTTTGAGAGTGGGGACATTACGAATTAGTCACTGTAGAGTTGGGTCATGTCAGGTGTCCAGCTGAGGCTGGGAATCATGAGTTTATAGTGATATCAATTCTTTCATTTGTATAATTGCTTTAACAGAAACTTTCAAAACCAGGGAATACAGACTTCCCCACTTCCCCGAGATACATAGCAAAGCACAGTGGCTACTCAAGGCCACAAGATAAACATGGCACAACTTTTGGAAGCTGAGTTTACATGACAATAATTAATTTGAAACATTTTTATTTAAAAACCAAGAACACATATAAAATGGATTAGAACACAAAGTTCCAATAGATTTTTATAGTAAATCAGAGTATTTAAAATTTTTTAAAAATTGTGTATATATACATATAACTGAATCACTTTGCTGTATATCTGAAACTAGCACAATATTGTAAATTAACTATATTTCAAGATAAAACACCTAAATTTAAGAAAAATTTAATTGATGTATAGTTGATTTACAATATTGTGTTAATTTCTGATATACATCAAAGTAACTCAGTTGTACATATATATGTATATATCCTTATAAAAATATTTTTTCATTATGTTTTATTATAGGTACTAAAGATCTACTGTGCTATACAGTAGGACCTTGATGTTTATCCACTCTATATAGAATAGTTTACAGCTGCTAATCCCATTATCCCACTCTACTGTTCCCCTAGTTTAACCCTGCCAGCAATCACCAGTTGGTTCTCTGTGCTTCCTTGGTGGCTCAGCTGGTAAAGTATCTGCCTGCCGTGCAGGAGACCCAGACTCAATTTCTGGGTCGGGAAGATCCCCTAGAAGAGGGAATGGCTGCCCACTCCAGTATTCTTGCCTGGGAAATCCCAGGGAGAGAGGATATTTTCAATGGGATATTATGATGACAAGAAGTTGCCCCAGGCTCTCCCTCAAATTCCTGAATAAATGACTTGATTGCTCCCTTTTGCAGATAGGAGTACCCATGTGAAAAAATCTGAGAACTAATGATGTAGGCCACAGTGGGTGTGGGATTCCCTCAGAGGCCAAGTGGAGGTTAGGAACCACAATTCTGGACCCCAAAGCA
The DNA here is from genome assembly GCF_042477335.2 of Ovis canadensis. Taxonomy (NCBI): domain Eukaryota; kingdom Metazoa; phylum Chordata; class Mammalia; order Artiodactyla; family Bovidae; genus Ovis; species Ovis canadensis. The sequence continues at coordinate 54,682,471 of NC_091264.1, forward strand.
TGTGATTTCTCTACCTTCCCACACACATCTAAAGATTGTTATTAAAGATTGTTCATTTCTGTGTTAGAAGGTTCTGTTAAACTGTGTTCTAAATGATGCATAAAGTAATCCTGTATGTCTTCTATTCAACAGACAATTGTGACTGTGGCTCCAGAATGCTGGCTATAAATAGAATTTTATTGAAACCCGTGGCAACCCCTGCTTGCTGTTGGGAGGGTGGACTACTCAGTTATTTTGGGCTTCTCTTTCGGTAAAATTCAGAGCTGTACACACTGGGCTCAGCATTGTACTAAATCTGGACTCTGTTTAGGGAAATACATTTGCATCTCTGTCATCCTTGCTGTTTGACAGATGAGTGGAAGGAGTCACAGAGGTGTTGCTTGCTTAAAGTCCTAAAACTCACAAGCAGAAGCTGCTAGTTTCCTATTCTGTCAGAGTAAATGGTGCTACTATTTTTGGTTCGGTGTTCTTTTCCATTTCTGGTTATCGTGATCAGAGAGAGAGAAAGAGAGAAATTCTACTTTGTTTCTAAGATACTCTGATCTCTTTCAGGCAACTCACAAGCCTTGCATTGTCACTGAAACTCTCACATAGTAAGGTCCTCGGATGATGGTGGCAGGTGGGGGGGCTCATGTGTTAAATCCGACACAACAAAATAAAAAGTAAACATTACCTCAAACTCTGAGCCAGAAATGATAATGAAATCTGTGGACTTAATCCTTCTTTAATAACTTGTCAAAATCTGTTATCTCCTTAAACTTATACCCTTTGGAAAGAGCCAGAGGTGAATACATCTCACTGGTAATGAGTAACATTCACTGAAAAAGCATTTAATGAGGGTTTAAAGGGGTTAAAATCATTTCAAGCATTTAGGAAAATCCCAAATTCTATCTATATGCTGAAAAGGATAATATGATAACGGAGCCTAATAATACAGTAGTAATCTGATTAGGGAGAAACTCAGGAGATAGGAGACTGAGAGCCAGGGCCATTACCATCCCAGGAGGAGCTTGGTTTCAGGGGTATGAGAGGTGCACCAGTTCTTCTCAGCAGAGACTGAGAAGATAGGGGGGAAAAGCAAATGAGGAGGTTGTTACAGATCCAGCCAGAATTTTTCATTATGTTTTTCAGTTGGGATGGTATTTCACAATGCAGGGCGAATGGAAAGAAAGTTGCCAGTCTCCTCCTGGATTTGGCACTGCCTCTGTGGCAAGGAGGCTTGATGCTCCTCACCCTCCCAAATCCCCACCTTCTAGTACTTTCGCTTTTGTGTAATCTTTTCTCCATGAGTGTGAGCTGGTTGAGTAACTTGCCTCTAATCAATGAAATCCATCAAGACAGAGGGTTACCTTTCTGGATTAAATGATCTAAGATGGTCCCTTCCCAGCTGCTGGCAGACTCTCCATGGCTGGCTTTGATGAAGTACATGGCTGTGTCAGGGAAGTTCATGTGATCTTGGAACCTCAAGGCAGCCTTTGGCTAAGCAAGGAACTGAGGCTGCTCAACCAACAACCTCAAGGAACTGAATCCTGTCAACAACCACATGGGCTTGGAAGTGCATCCTCCCCCAGGCAAGCCTTAAAATCAGACCCCACCACTGGCCAACACCTTGAAGGCAGGCCAGGGAGAAACTATGACGGAGATAAGCCAGTTACTCCTCGCTCAGACTCCTGACCATGGCGTCCTAACTGTGAGACAACAAAATGTGTGCAGTTTAAGTTGGGAAAACAAATACCAGCTTATAAGCGCATGAATTCATCATGCCCTCTCACACTTGCGTCTTTTGTCTGTTTATCCCTTCCACCAAGAATGTCCTTCCTTATCCTTGCCCGCCATCTGGAAGACTCCAAATCTTGTGATAGCCACAACACTTCTTCCATGGAACTTTCTAGAACAGTCGGATTTTTTCCCTTTCTGCCTTTATGGTATCTTGTACCCTTTCTTGTCACGCTTGTTGCATTTTCATGGATGAAATACGGGTGTGACTGTTCATTGGACTGTGAGATCCTTGAGAGCAGGGGCTGAACTTCTCCGTCTATTTCCCCAGCATCTACCAGAGTGTCCACGCCTGTGTTTATAATATTAGTATCTGCAAATTGGATAAACAGTGTCCAGAGGAAAGTTACCCAGACTATGCCTTTGTAAACATGCCAAAGATCACAAAATCATCCTGGTTAAATCTCACTGTCATAGAGGTTTAAATAAGCAATTTCCCAGTTTGTGCTGCTGGCCACTAGTTTTGAAACCACACTCCTTGTGGTTCATTGCGTTAACATTTCAACATAGAGAACAGGCCTGGGATACTCAGATAATTCATTTATTTTATGTCAAGAACAGAATGAGACCTGGATGCCTAAGCCACTGTCCTGATTTTCAGTCTTTTCCAGTCTCTTACCCTCCTCGGCATCCATTCTGGCTGTTCTACTTCTACATCCCTCCTCGTGTTTCTTACTTGCCCAATCCTCTCCCGCCATGGCCTCCATACTAGGCTGTATGCAGAATCACTCATAGGGCACCTCAATAGTAAAAAGTGGCCCCTTACCCTACCAGTGAAACTGCCATCTGTGGACACCTCTTGTTCGATATCTCTTACAACACTTCTGTCCATAAAAATAGGAACTTTATACTGGCTCTTCCTTTGCTTGGCGGTACGTTCACAATGATGTGCTGAGAGATTTCTTTACAGCTTGAAGGTTAAGTGCTTGGGCTCCAGTCAGGCTATCACTGCTTTCATTCATCAGCTGTGACACCTTGGGCAAGCTATTTCTCCATACTTGAGTTTCCTTATTAGTGAAACAGAGTGTTAATAGTACTTACCACACCAAACTGTTTCAAGAGGATTGGGCTTATTGATACATCCCTCAAGCTCTTGAAATAGTCCCTGGCACTAGATAACTGCTTGCTCTTGCTGAAGATTTCAAAGTTTGCCAAATAATAAGAAATGTGTGAAAAAAGATTGACATGCTAAATTCTGGCCAACACAAAGTTAGAGAAACACCATACAGGAAGCATTCAATATTGTGCCATTGGGCAAGTCCAGGTTGTGTCAAAGGATGTAATTGGTTCAGTTTTTTTAAAAGTTAATTTACTTTAAAAATTTTCTTGGCCATGCCATACAGCATGTGGGGTCTTAGTTCCCCAACCAGGGATCAAACCCACTGCCCCTACATTGGGAGTGCAGAGTCTTAACTACTAGACCACAAGGGAAGTCCTGCAATTTGTCCAGGTTTTGATGCCCATCTTTCATTTTCTTGCCTTTTCTGTTTGGTTAATGGAGAAGGCAATGGCAACCCACTCCAGTACTCTTGCCTGGAAAATCCCATGGATGGAGGAGCCTGGTAGGCTGCAGTCAATGGGGTCACCAAGAGTCAGACACGACTGAGCGACTTCACTTTCATTTTTCACTTTCCACTTTCATGCATTGGAGAAGGAAATGGCAACCCACTCCAGTGTTCTTGCCTGGAGAATCCCAGGGATGGGGGAGCCTGGTGGGCTGCCGTCTTTGGGGTTGCACAGAGTTGGACACAACTGAAATGACTTAGCAGCAGCAGCATCAACAGGATGATATCGTTCCTTCAGATATCTCTGCATCCTGGCACCCTTACTCCAAGGATCTTGGGAATTATCCCTTCTAGCTATGAGAAAGGACAAATGTTACCTCCACTTTTTAAAATGTGAAAACTAAGGCACTGAAAGATAAAATAGGAGCTGATGGATATACTTTGGCCTATGCTTATTTAAACCCTTCTAGGTGCAAGGCTTCCTGTTACAGCTTCACAAAGAGGGTAGTCCACATTAATTTCTCCTTTTTCTAAAGCCTATAAAATGCGTCTTGCTCAACTAGCTACTATTTCGTTGCTCTCTGTTTCATGCATATTAGTTATGTTTCATCAAGGATACAAGAAACTTCCTAAGGATGGGGACTAGATTCTGGACCCCTCTCTTCCTGCCCTAATCATCCCAGGGCCAGATATCAGATGACTAGGGACAGTCCTTATGTCCCAGAGTGCACTGACATTATTTAATCTAGCCAACCCTAAGTCTGCTTTGCCTGCTACCATGCCAGGCCCATTATTTCCCTCAAAAACCACAATAAAGTAACTATCCATGTTTCCCTTCTCTGTTTCTCTCTGCTCACTCATCTTGCAAAAAGGGTAGACTGTGGTAGACAGTACTGTTCTCGATCCCGATATCTCTTTTCTACCAAATTCTCCAAGTGTCTGTCTCTTCCAATCTAATCCTGCAAATTCTGGGGCAAGGGAAATGTTTGCCAGCTAGGTCCTGCATGAGAGTATCTGTGATCTAGCCTCTGTTTAAGAGGCTGAAAATATTTGATAATCCAAATTAGAACCAGGGTTGTTCAGAGGGTTCCAGTTACTCCAGGCTTATCCCAAAGGAAGGCCAATATTAGCTATGATGTGGGTGTACATGAAATCTACCAAACTTCTTTCAGCCATCTTGAAAGCAGGCTGGTACTTCACGATGCCAAATGTGTATTATCATAGCATCCTGTGAGAGGCAGAAACACTGTGCTAAAAGGTAAGGCCAGGAGCCAGAACGATGGAGCTTTTTTTTTAAAGATTTCTTACTTTTTTTTTAATGTGGACCTTTTTTTTTTTTTAAGTTTTTATTGAATTTGTTACAATATTGCTTCTGTTTTATTTTTTGGCATTTTGGGCCATGAGGCGTGTGGAATCTTAGCTCCATGTCTGGGAATCAATGCACTGACAGGCGACATCTCAGCCACTGGACCACCAGGGAAGTCCTCTGATGTTGCTTTGAAGCCTGATATTGCTGAATCACTTTGAGCAACATCCACGCCTTCCCTCACATCCGTTTTTTTCTTCTGTTGGTTGTTGATAATAGTAGGATCACGGTAAAGGGCAAACATTTATAAAATCCTTGCCTATTATAGTGCCTGCTATGGAATATGTATTTGCTCAATGGAAGATGTTAGTGCTATCACGGAAGTGTATACAACTTAAGCCACCACTTCCTGGTCTTCATTAATTGAGCAAATAAGTTTTCCTTATTTTTCACTCCCCTAGAGTGAATGAATCTGCCCAGAAGACGATTACCTAGAATGCCTCCGGCAATACATTCCCGTTTTGAGATTAAGATCTGGATTTATCATTTTGTTTTGTTTTACTTGTGAACATAAAAAATTCCTAGCCATTTAAACGAAAACATTAGCATCTATATATAAAAATCTATATCATGGGTTAAAGTATTAAAAGTGACAGCTAGGGTCAGAATGATGTTTCAGTGATATCTTACTGGTGCACTAAAAAACTCCAAAGTGTTTGCTTTATCCTCATCCTCAAGTCATCAGAGTGGGCACTGGAAGGATTTTTATTAATAATACATGGGGCACCATGTTAGACTGACAGCGGTGACTAGCTGTCTAAAATTCTTTCTGGGACAGGGCAGATATAAACAAAGCAACCAGTAAAAACTGTAACCAGGGAGACTTTCTCCCTGGGAATACGGTTTCAGGTGGAAAATTCCTATGCACCAGTTCAATAAACTATTTTAAGTTTGTTCCTATGGCATAAAGGCCATTTTTGTGTTAGTCAACATCCAAATGGCCCATGCTAAACATGGACTTCCTAAACAGAGAGGATATTGGCATCACTCCATAGAACATCCACACGAGGCACTTAATAGGTGTCCTAATAATGGGAACCTGGATAATTTTAGTTTCTCTTGATTTGTTTTCCATTTAAATATGATAGGATCACAGTATGAGAGGGCAAGGCATCTGAGAGATTTTGGCTGCACAAATATTGTATGAACTGAAACCTCAAAAATATCCCACCACTCAAAGATAAATGACCAGATGACAGTTTACTTCAGATGCAGAGGAAATAGGGCTGCAGACCAGGTGCCTGGAATGCTTTGTTCTCCTTCTAAAGCTGCTTGACACTTGTAAAACATCATCACAATTTCAATACAGTATTTAAATACTCTTATCCTTACAGCAAATATAAGTGTGGTAAAGTGGTATATCTGTTAGAATCTTCTGAAATTGTTGCAAATCAATGGTGACATGAATGGTTCAGAAATGAATGTGAAATGAAAGGATTCAGGTACGAGAAAATAATGGTATCTATGGAGTCTTATGTGAATACACTTTAAAACCCGTGTTTTGTGTTATGTTTTTTTTCTCAAAGAAAAGTGCTTCAAGGTCCATCTTTAATGGCTGTTTAAACATCTTGTATCTGAATTAGCAGCTTCCTGGTACTGAAACGTGACCACAATACGTTCTCTGTTGTTGGAAGACGTCTCCGTGGCCTATTAATTTCTTTCAGGAACTGATATTTACTTTGAGGGGGATTGTGGAAGAGTCGTGATGATAATTCAGAAGACAAATAAGCCAAGGAACAAAACAGCTTGAGATAGTAGTCACTCGGGTTAGGCTGAGGCCAGGTGTCTACATGTGGAATAAAGAGAGGAAATGATTTTGGACCAGCTTGGGGAACCTTTGGACTTGGAGCTAAATCGATTCTGCAACTTCAATTTAATCCTCTGCACAAGACAAATAAGAAGAGCCTGTATTCTCCCCTATCTACGGTTACCCAAACACAGTGACATCATACAGGTGACCACTGGCAACTTCTTTAAAATCCACAGGATGAGGAACACGCTTGAGCCTAGCCTAAGCCCTTTGCAACTTTTTCTTTACAGCATGCAGTACTGGCACTGTTCTCACATAATTTTCTCATCTGCTATGTGAAGAGGGCGGAGAAGGCAATGGCACCCCACTCCAGTACTCTTGCCTGGAAAATCCCATGGATGGAGGAGCCTGGTAGGCTGCAGTCCATGGGATCACGAAGAGTCAGACATGACTGAGCGACTTCACTTTCACTTTTCACTTTCCTGCATTGGAGAAGGAAATGGCAACCCACTGCAGTGTTCTTGCCTGGAGAATCCCAGGAACGGGGGAGCCTGGTGGTCTGCCGTCTATGGGGTCGCACAGAGTTGGACACGACTGAAGCGACTTAGCAGCAGCAGCAGCAGGTGAAGAGGGAGCGGGGTGAATAGTGGGAAGTAGACAGGGCTTAGACTTTCAAAGCCTAGTTCAGAGCCTCAAGTGCCATTTAATAGCTGTTTGCTTCAGCTGAGCTCAGTTGTCTCTGAGCTTCAGTTAAGGTTTCCTCAGGTGTAAAACAGTAGTAGAGACACTAACCTTCTAGGGCTGTTGGGGGTGATTAAGTGGGATCATTTATGGAAAGCTTTCTGTACACAGTAAACAGCTGTGGATGTTATTATGGTAACCCAATGGCATTGACATCATGTATTGTGTTACCTAAATCATTCCTCCCAAGGTGTTTGCCAGCAGTTTCTGGGAGTTGGTGCAGGTCTGTCGGATCCGTTCCCCAGAATCCTTGTCTTGTCGTTTCCTGCTGCTCATCCTTCTGGTCTTAGCTCTCCATTGCTACTGTTGATGCTGTCCAGCCATTTTGGCGGCAAAAGAAAAAGCATTGCTTTTTATGGTTTATCCTGTCACCCACCTGGGACAGGTCCTTTCTCTTAATCTCTGTCACCGGGAAGGTATCAGCTTACATCTCAATGAGAGTTTACTGGAAATTCAGAAACAGTGGGTAGGAAGCATAATTCAGAGAGAAGTTTACCGACACAGCACACAGTCTGAGCCATCCTCCAGGTGCCTTGCTGGGTCCCCACGAGAAGAGCTCCAAACCACTCTGTAGCTCAGAGGTGAGGCCAAAACTACCCCAGGCCTCAGAGAGGACAGTTTTGCTCCCTCCAATATAAGGCTTGCTTCTGTGTTCTCTATTCTTTCCTAAAGTGATTCTTGTGGGAGAGAACCCACCTCCCCTGGAGGAATGAGCTTTGGCCATGGTGAAATAATAGCGCTGGCAGTAACTGAGGAGGGGAGGGAGCCCCAGAACTTGGGACCCCCGCCCCAAGCTTCCAGGTTTCCTCAGGAGTCACAGAGACTCACTGCAAATGAGGCTGTGGAGCAGATGAGGCTGGGCAACTGGAAGCCGGGTCTGGGTTCTGAGATGCAATTCTAAGATCCTTCAGTGACGATCAGTGGGATGGTGGCTGTCCAGTCTTCCTTTTCACAACTGGCTCAGGAACCGGGCCACAGGAGGCAGCAGGTCCTCAGGGAAGGGCAGCCCAAGGAGCTAGAGAGGGAGAAACAGAGAGAACAAGGGAGGCCAGAAGAGTAGGCAACCCTCCGTGGACTTCCCTATCTATCTAGGAATGTGTATCTGTTATAAATGTGTAATATGTATGAATATACATGTTGTTGTTCATTGTTGTTGTTTAGCTGCTAAGTTGTACCCAACCCTTTGTAACCCCATGGACCCATGGGCTTCTCTGTCCATGGATTCTCCAGGCAAGAATACTGGAATGGTTGCCATTGCCTTCTCCAGGGGATCTTCCCATCCCAGGGATTGAACCTTTTTTAAAAAAAATTTATTTATTTATTTAATTGAAGGATAATTGCTTTACAGAATTTTATTGTTTTCTGTCAAATCTCAACATGAATCAGCCATAGGTATACATGTATCCCTTCCCTTTTGAACCTCCCTCCCATCTCCCACCCCATCCCACCCCTCTAGGTTGATACAGAGCCCATGTTTGAGTTTCCTGAGCCATACAACAAATTCCCATTGGCTATCTATTTTACATATGGTAATGTAAAGACTCTGATGCTGGGAGGGATTGGGGGCAGGAGGAAAAGGGGACGACAGAGGATGAGATGGCTGGATGGCATCACCGACTCAATGAACTTGAGTTTGAGTGAACTCCAGGAGTTGGAGATGGACGGGGAGGCCTGGCGTGCTGCAACTCATGGGGTCGCAAAGAGTCAGACATGACCGAGCGATTGAACTGAACTTAATGTAAGCTTCCACGTTACTCTTTCCATACATCTCACCCCCCCCCCACGTGTCCATAAATCTATTCGCTATGTCTGTTTTTCCATGGCTGCCCTGTAAATAAATTCTTCAGAACCATTTTTCTAGATTCTGTATATGTGCATTAGAATATGTCTCCTGCATTAGCAAGCGGATTCTTTGCTCACTGAGCCACCTATTTTTAAAAAAATTTTGGCTGCACTGCAAGGCATGTGGGATCTTAGTTCCCCAACCAGGGATTGAACCCTTGCCCCTTGCAGTGGAAGCACGCAGCCCTAACCACTGGATCACCAGGGAATTCCCCTGAAATTCTTTAAGCAGTATAGTTTGTGGTGATCTGTTACACACCATAGAAAACAACACAGTTGATATTTGTACAGGTTACCTTTTTCTATCCTTTAATATCAACCTTTATTAGACCCTAATATTTTGATTGTTTTTCTTACAAGCAGCACATAAATAGAAAAAAATCAACTATCACAGTATTAAATATATATGTATATACATATGTATGGGTGTATGAATAAAACCTATATATGTGTATGTACGTATGTATATTCAATTGCTGTCTTTAAATTTTGGGTCTTAACTCCATCCATCATCATTTACTTTTTTTTAAACTTGCAATGTTATTTTCTCTCCTCCTTCCATTTGTCTCCCAATCTCTCCTTTTAAAAGAGCCAAGATATGAAACAATAATATTTATTATTATTTTCTTATAATTTGTTTTCTTGTTGACAATTTTAAATACACAAAGTGGCTGTGCCTTATATTTGATATTTGCCTGCTTTTTGCTTATGTATCCTCTGAAAAACTATCTATCCTCTGAAACACTATCTATCACAGTCTGTGACCTTGTACAGGAAAAAGGTCCCCACCGTCATTCTATAAACACTGGAACATAATACCCGACAATGCAGCCTGACTGTGGAATGTGGGTAGCAACTTTGCAGCCTGGCTAGCCTGGCAGGGAAAAGCATTCAAGAGGGTTCTTTGTGTCGGAGCAAAGCAGCAGGAGAAGACTAAGGGCAAAAGAGGTAACACAGGCCAAATCTTGCTGGCATTTGTGGAGCTGATTCCAACAGGTTTAATATAGCTCGAGTCAATAGAGCACATGTAGTTGTGAAGTCAAGCATCATTAGGACCGACTATTAAGACTGGCACTGGGGACCTGCAGGCAAAATGCTTGGAACGAATGTATGGTTTTTCTTCAAGACAGGCCGGGAGAACATACCCCATCAAGATGCTACAGTTCTGATGGGTGCCTTAAACGATATGAAACCAAGTAGACCAGAATGCAGAGGATTTTGTCATCAGAATCAGAAAGATTCAGAGACCAGCTGTGTGTTTGCTACCTGAGCTATCCTTGGCAAGTTCATGGGGGGCGATTTCAAACCTTGGCTCGGACTGGTGAGAGAGATTTAATGGAGCAGACAAAATGTTCAGCACTTCATATAGACATAATTGATCCCAACTTCCAACTGTATAAAAATAAGACCAGGCCTATCAAGAGGAACGAGACAATACATTGCATACGTGAAGACTCTACATTGCTCCAGGTTTCCAAGGACATTAATTTTCAAGGGGTTTCTGGCTCCAAAGCTCAAAAATCACAGCACCTCTTTATAGAGTCTTGCTGGCTACCATGTGCCTGTGTGGGGATGTTAGCTCATGACAGCCCCTGGTGAACACGACTGCTTCAGCTCCATCATTCCTCTTACCATCAAGCATTGTATTCAAATTCTTAGAAATCTGAAGCTAAAGATGGAGGAGGGACTCTGAATTTTGTTATTTACATTATGTGTGTGCATGTGTGTTAAGTCACCTCAGTTGCGTCCAACTCTTTGCCACCTTATGAACTGTAGCCCGCCAGGCTCCTCTGTCCATGGGATTCTCCAGGCAAGAATACTGGAGTGAGTTGACATGCCCTCCTCCGGGGAATCTTCCCCACCCAGGGATTGAACCCATATCTTTTAGGTCTCCTGCATTGGCAGGCAGGTTCTTTACCACTGAGCCACCAGGAAAGCTGTGTTTACATTATGGCTAACATTAATTGAGTTCTTATATATGTAAGGTAAGGTGTTAAGCACTTTATGTGATCTCATTTATCCTCTCAAGTCCTATAACTGAAGAAAACTTTTTTGAAAGAGCAATATTTTGAAACAATATATGCAAAAACCACACTGTACACATGAGAACATCAACCTAAAATGACCAAGGCTTTTGGCAATAAAATTACTGGGAAAAAAATCTATTGGACATCTAGCTAAAAAGAACTTGCAATTTATACAGGGAAAAATTGGGTTATCATCAGACTGTTGAATAATAAGAGTAAATAGATAACATATATGTATGTGTACATACATATAGGGCTTCCCAGGTAGCACTAGAGGTAAAGCACCCACCTGTGAATTCAGGAGACATGAGAGCTGGGAAACCCCTGAGTAGGAAAGATCCCCTGGAGGAGGGCATGAAACCCACTCCAGTATTCTTGCCCAGAGAATCCCATGGACAGAGTAGCCTGGCAGACTATAGTCCATAGGCTTGCAAAAAGTCAGATATGACTGAAATGACTTAGTACTCAGACATGCATGTGTATATAATATATTAAAGAAAGAAAAATGTGAGCTAAGGATTTTATTTCCAGCAAAACTGACTTTCAAATATAACTAAGACAAACTAGTAAACATGTATGAATGCAGGGAATATTATTTGTATGAACTCCTCCTGAAGATCTACTAAAGAATGATCTTTTGACAACCAAAATAACTAGAGAGACGGCAGAAGAACAATTGGCGAACATTAAGCATATTGTTACTTTTAGAACTAAGACCAAAAGAGACGCAAAGGAAGGGAATATAGTATGTAACGGATATATGCTCTGACAATAGAGATATTGGATGATTGTGAAAAATGGAGAGAATGTGTGAAAACTTTGTAAAATGTTTTCTGTAATTACATGGGCGATGGTGGAATTAGCTTGCTTTTCTGAGACTGTTGTGTATGCTTTGTAGTTTGAACAAATAATTATGCTATATTCTAAGTCTGTTGTTCCCAGTATCCTTTGGAATCAGGATTCTTACTATGAGAGAAAGGAGATATGAATGTAACATAGAAAAGTTCAAGGAAAAAAAACTCTGTAATCTTGAATTTAAATAGAAAATATCAGTGTGAACTCACTGGGCATTTTATCTCATATATATTTTTTTTCTGGCTCTATACACTAAAAATGCCTTAAAACAATGACCGACACAGTTGGTGTATTTCCTGGGGGAGTATTTAATAGTGTGAGAGTGTGTATGTGTGTGTAAAGCAGCTTTTGTCAAGGCTCTCCCCCTCCCCACCTTTGCTCACTTTCTGGATCCTGCTCTATTCTTACAAGGATACCGATCTTTTATGGATCAGGGCTCACCTTTCTTGAGTAGCCATTAAATCTGCTATTATTTCTAAAGAGTTCAACTTGACTTTGTTTCCTGAGTCGTCATGGTTTATGACGTTACACCCATGGGTCTTGAGCACACCTGTGGAGATGCTGGTTAGATGAGGTCTTTCCTTGAGTGCCCAGAGACAAGGTCAGAGAGGAACAGAGGGCCTTTGGAAGGCACGGAGAGAATAAATGCTTGATATACAGTGAAACAGAAGCAGAAAGTCCCCAGAAACCATCTCATCCAGATATGCAGCTACTCTATCCGCACCTCTTTCTCCTCACACCTTTGTTTGCTGTTCTCTAATATACACACAGCTAATGTTCTTTCATTCATTAACATCACATAGTTATCAAGTTCCTCCTAAGTACCATTCTAGATTCTGGGGACAGAATGGTGAAAAAGATGGGAGGTTCCATGCCTTCCCTGTGGTGAGGATGATGATAAATAAATACACCCAGATAAGATAACGTCAGAGGATGAGTTGTGTCCCATAACCCTAAAAGCTTCATTGACATTTATTGTCTTCATCAGACACTGATTCACATCCGCTCCATGTGTTAATTCACTTAGTCCCGCCCACACTGTTATGCTGCCACTGACATTATTATCACCCACATTTTACAGAGGAGGAAATGGAGGTACAGAAAGCAAGATTAAGTCACTTTCCAAGGTCACACTGCCACTAAGTGGTACAAGTAACATTTAAATTCAGGCCACTTAATTCTTCTTCTTTTTTTTTTAATGTAAAATAATTTATTTAAATTAGTAATGGTAATAATTATATTGAATGACTTTTCAATATCCATTGAGATGGTTCATTTCTTCCTCATATTTGACCTCATATCAAACTGATGTTTCATTTCCTATTTGCCTGATTTATTTTTTATTTTTTATTTTTATTTTTTTTTAATTTTAAAATCTTTAATTCTTACATGTGTTCCCAAACATGAACCCCCCTCCCACCTCCTTCCCCATAACATCTCTGTGGGTCATCCCCATGCACCAGCCCCAAGCATGCTATATCCTGCGTCAGACATAGACTGGCGATTCAATTCTTACATGATAGTATACATGTTAGAATGCCATTCTCTCAAATCATCCCACCCTCTCCCTTTCCCTCTGAGTCCAAAAGTCCGTTATCCACATCTGTGTCTTTTTTCCTGTCTTGCATACAGGGTCGTCATTGCCATCTTTCTAAATTCCATATATATGTGTTAGTATACTGTATTGGTGTTTTTCTTTCTGGCTTACTTCACTCTGTATAATCGGCTCCAGTTTCATCCATCTCATCAGAACTGATTCAAATGAATTCTTTTTAACGGCTAAGTAATACTCCATTGTGTATATGTACCACAGCTTTCTTATCCATTCATCTGCTGGACATCTAGGTTGTTTCCATGTCCTGGCTATTATAAACAGTGCTGTGATGAACATTGGGGTACATGTGTCTCTTTCCATTCTGGTTTCCTTGGTGTGTATGCCCAGCAGTGGGATTGCTGGGTCATACGGTAGTTCTATTTGCAATTTTTTAAGGAATCTCCACACTGTTCTCCATAGTGGCTGTACTAGTCTGCATTCCCACCAACAGTGTAGGAGGGTTCCCTTTTCTCCACACCCTCTCCAGCATTTATTGCTTGCAGATTTTTGGATCGCAGCCATTCTGACTGGTGTGAAGTGGTACCTCATTGTGGTTTTGATTTGCATTTCTCTGATAATGAGTGATGTTGAGCATCTTTTCATGTGTTTGTTAGCCATCCATATGTCTTCTTTGGAGAAATGTCTATTTAGTTCTTTGGCCCATTTTTTGATTGGATCGTTTATTTTTCTGGAATTGAGCTGCATAAGTTACTTGTATATTTTTGAGATTAGTTGTTTGTCAGTTGCTTCATTTGCTATTATTTTCTCCCATTCAGAAGGCTGTCTTTTCACCTTGCTTATATTTTCCTTTGTTGTGCAGAAGCTTTTAATTTTAATTAGATCCCATTTGTTTATTTTTGCTTTTATTTCCAGTATTCTGGGAGGTGGATCATAGAGGATCCTGCTGTGATTTATGTCTGAGAGTGTTTTGCCTATGTTCTCCTCTAGGAGTTTTATAGTTTCTGGTCTTACATTTAGATCTTTAATCCATTTTGAGTTTATTTTTGTGTGCGCTGTTAGAAAGTGATCTAGTTTCATTCTTTTACAAGTGGTTGACCAGTTTTCCCAGCACCACTTGTTAAAGAGATTGTCTTTACTCCATTGTATATTCTCGCCTCCTTTGTCAAAGATAAGGTGTCCATATGTGTGTGGATTTATCTCTGGGCTATCTATTTTGTTCCATTGATCTATATGTCTGTCTTTGTGCCAGTACCATACTGTTTTGATGACTGTGGCTTTGTAGTAGAGCCTGAAGTCAGGCAAGTTGATTCCTCCAGTTCTATTCTTCTTTCTCAAGATTGCTTTGGCAATTCGAGGTTTTTTGTATTTCCATACAAATCTTGAAATTATTTGTTCTAGTTCTGTGAAAAAGATGGCTGGTAGCTTGATAGGGATTGCATTGAATTTGTAAATTGCTTTGGGTTGTATACTCATTTTCACTATATTGATTCTTCCGATCCATGAACATGGTATATTTCTCCATCTATTAGTGTCCTCTTTGATTTCTTTCATCAGTGTTTTATAGTTTTCTATATATAGGTCAGGCCACCTAATTCTTGAGCCCTCAGTTTCAACCATTATGTCATGTGACTCCTGCACTGCTAGGAGAACCCTGGGTCAGTGAAACATATAAAGTTCCCAGGGGAACTTGGGGCTGTGGCTGGGATGAGGAGCTTGGATTAAACAGGGTAGTCAGGGAAGACTTCTCTGAGGAGGGGGTATTTGAGTTGAAACCTAAGTAAAGAGAAGTGGTCAGATATGTAAAATACTGAAAGTAGAGTTTTCCAGGCAGAAAAATCAGCTAGTATAAGGATCCAAAGGCAGAAATAAGCTTGAATTGTTTGAAGTACAAAGAGAGGGCAATGGAGTGGTTATAATCTTCATGAAAAAGGAATCCAAATTTAAGGCAGAAAAATCTGACTTATATCTGAGTCTCCGTTTTATTTACAAAAAGGAAATGATATGTCGACCTTACTTGTTACACAATTAAAGGAGATTGTGGTAGCCAGAATGATAATCACTGTTAATACTTCCCTGGCAGTCCAGTGGTTAAGACTTCGCCTGCTGCTGCTGCTAAGTCGCTTCAGTCGTGTCCAACTCTGTGCAACCCCATAGACAGCAGCCCACTAGGCTCCTCTGTCCCTGGGATTCTCCAGGCAAGAATACTGGAGTGGGTTACCATTTTCTTCTCCAATACATGAAAAGTTAAACGTGAAGGGGAAGTCGCTCAGTCATATCCGACTCTTAGCGACCTCATGGACTGCAGCCTACCAGGCTCCTCTGTCCATGGGATTTTCCAGGCAAAAGTACTGGAGTGGGATGCCATTGCCTTCTACCAATAGAGTAAGTGTGGGTTCAACGCTGGTGGGGATCTAAAATCCCACATGCCTCATGGCTAAAAAAATCAAAACATAAAACAGAAGCAATATTATAACAAATTCAATAAAGACTTAAAGATTTTTTTAAAAAATTAAGTTGTCCACAGTAAATATAGCCTGGCTAGCTTGCCTTTTTCCATAAAACCACATCTGTGCTACTAGTTAAAGTCTAATTGAGCAGTTACTGTGTACCTAGCACAACACACATGTATTTTAAAGTCATCACATTTATCTTGGAAAGCATCTGTTATCCTCATCTTGTAGACCACTAAACAGAAGATCTCAGAGGTTAAATAATATTTTCAAAGACAAAGATCTAATGTATGTTACAAGACAGCAGTCCTAACCCAGTTTTGTCTTACTTTAAGGCACAAGTGCATCGTTGTACAGCAGAAACTAACACAACATTGTAAAGCAATTATATCCCAATTAAGAAATTTTAAAAAAGCCTAAGTGTTTCTTCTATACCATACTTCTTTATGAATCACAGACTCATCCGCAGCATGCAGGGAACAATGTCTCATCCATATTAATAGCATCACTTCCGATGAAGACACTGTGTAATAAATCTTTTCTATCTGGAGGTTAAGATGGTGATGGTGATAATACTGGAGTGAGGAGAAGAAAGTTAAGCAAAGTGAATTGGAGACATGGATTGCTTTGGCTATGTTTCTGTCCTCAGATGTCCAAACGCTTCTGACAAAACACGCTCTTCCCCTGCTCTGAAGCTGTGCGGTCTTGGCCTCAGAGAATCAAGAATCAAGCTGATTGCAAACTTGGTGCATAACAGAGAAAATAAAGACATCATTTACTGACTGATTTGGACTAAGAAAAGATGTATTTACTTGCAGTTTATTATGTTGAATGTGACAGGCATACATTTGGGCTTTTTATTGAATGATGACTTACTACATACAGGAATTGGTGCAATTTGTAATGCAGATTATGTTTTTAAACAAAAAAGGGTGCAAATACACTGATGACTGTCACATGACTTGCTCTGCACTTCTCAAAAAGTGGCTTGAGTGTGGGCGGAACGACAAATATACCCTAGATGCACAAATGTAATTTCCAAAGAAGATGATTCTGGGCAGCTTCCAATTCAGTCGGGCAGATTTAGACAGAAGAAATCCACGGCTAAGAAAAGCTAAGGATCTTAAAATAGCCAGAATTGGAGTAGCATCTTTTGAATCATTCCCATTAACTGCTGAGATGCCTCCAGACAGAGCAAGAAGAGCCACAACTAACATTCGAGTGTGGGATGAGCGAGTACATGTCGCATCTTTGTAAGATTACATAAGTTAAACACCTGGCGATCCCATTTTTACTTCTAATAACAGGCAGTTGTGGGGCAGGAGAAAAGAGGAAGAGATCCTCTTTCTATGGTGGAAAGCAATAGAATGCGTCTGGTCCACGGCTTATTTTCTGAGTACCGAGTTTTGTGACCTCATCGGCTTCTAGGCATTGAGCCAAATCTTGTCTTGTGATACATTTATGCAATTCCTCGAGGTCGCAGACTGGGGTTTTTCACTTGGAGCACATTTGCGACTTGACCTGTGGGCAGGATTTGTTCTATCCTCCCCCTTCCCCCACAACCAACCATCATATTCATTTCCCTCAGCACATGACTGCACAAACACTCCAAGCTTCTTTTAGAGGAAGGCAAATTCTATTAATTGCTTTTCTCTGTCTGACTGTTTGGGCTTCACAACGGATTTCATCCAGCCATTAAGAAAAGAGTGTTCATTCATGCTAATAACTTCCATTTAAGCTGCCGGTGAGTAATATCAAAGAGAATGTGTGACGAAAGGAGCAACCCATGCAAAGATCTGAAAATCCGTGGAAATGTTTTTATTTCAAGACTTTTATTTGCCTTAAGGGAAGGCAAAGCAAGGCCGGATGTTTTCAAATTGTGTGTCACGGCTTTTCTTGTGATTCAAAATTAAAGCTTTCCTTGCTTAAGAGAGCCTGCAGCATGCAAGACACGACACGTCGAAACGGTTTCTTCTCGCAAAATCTTGGAACTTCACAATAAATTCTGCTATAGAGATTCTGACTCCTATTTCCCCCTCACTCGGTAATTTACCAGGGCAATTTCCCCTCCTGCTGACTGTGGGCAAGCCCTGTGGCTCACACAGGCTGCAGAGCCCTGCCTCTCATGTGAGAGCAAGTGCTACGCCCCCGGCTACATGTCAAAGAAAAGCTCAGCTTGCCAGCTTTTGTCAAAAGTTCCCACAGACAATGATTTCCACTTAAGGCCTGGGTACAACATTGGAAGCTGGAACAATTCAGATCTACACTGCACATCCCACTCCCAACGTGTGTGTGTGGATCCAGGCTCACAGAGGGGGCCAGTGCCTTGCTTTCCTAGGTGGTGAGGGGGGGGCAGTCTAATTTGGGGGCAGCCCAGCATGGATTGCCTTGGCTCACCTTCCACAGAGCTGCTTTTTCCTTCTCTCATTACTCAAAGAGGGTCTGCTTTTGTAGGAAAACAGGTGAAGGAGTGAGGTCTCTTTGCTTTTCTGAGATGTCAAGCCATATCAGCCCTGATGGTCTGCCTTTGTCTTAGAACTAGCCGGTCTTTTGACGCAGAGCTAAGTTTGATCAGTGTCCTTTTGTCTTATTTTGTTCTGTTTGAACTGCTGGTGGGAGATGAAGTAGGAAAAAGGAACTTGCAATAACCTCCCTCCCCTACACCCCAACTTACCTACCTTGACCACCCTACGAGCTCACTCCATCCCTCAAATGCCTCCAGGAGAGGGGCTGATGGGTAGGGGGCAGTAGTGAGGAGGAGGAGGAGAAACAGGAGGTATGCTCTTGACCTCATGCAGAAGGAAAGAAGTGGTATTAGAAAAAGTTCCATTCTCCTCCAGCACAAATGCCAACTTGGGTGAGATCTTGGAGAACGTGTCTTAGTTTGCTTGGGCTGTGTAGCAAAGTACCATAAACTGGGTGCCTTCCACAGCAGAATTGTATTGTCTCTGTTCTGGAGACTGGAAGTTCATGAACAGGTGCCATTAGGCACCTCACTTTGTGCATCTTTAAATCTGGAATCATATTACCACCTAATAAACAAGGCTGTTACAGAGATAGATGACAGAGCAATCTGGTAGCAATTATTATTTTGCAATTTTGTTTGCAGCTAAGTTTGTTAACTGTTTGAGTGCAGAGTTCTTAAACCTGCTCCCTATCTTTGGCATTCTTTGGCTTATGGAAAATGAAATTTGCTCAGTCGTGTCCGACTCTTTGCAACCCCATGGACTATACAGTCCATGGAATTCTTCAGGCCAGAATTCTGGAGTGAGTAGCCTTTCCCTTCTCCAGGGGATCTTCCCAACCCAGAGATGGAAACCAGGTCTCTCACGTTGTAGGTGGATTCTTTACCAGCTGAACCACAGGGAAAGCCCTTGGCTTATGGAAGCATCAACCCAATCTACCTTCATCTTCACATGGTGTTCTCTCTATTTTATTTATTTTCATGAGTGCTCTTTACTACCCACTAAACCAACTTCATGACCATGAATGGGTCACGACTCACAGCTTGAAAAACCCTGGCCCAGCCTATACAACATCAGCTGCAGGCTGAGCTCTAGGAAGCCAGCAGAAACTCCGAGGCTCAGATGAGTCAGTCAAAGTCAAGGCACACTTCTGCTCAGCTGCCTTTCACCCAGCGTCCTATTCTAGCAATCAGACTCTTGCTTTGTTTCTTGTACTAAACTCCAATCCTGGACCACTGTTTGGGGCTCCAGCACGAGACTCTCTTTTGTGTTTTATCTTCCTACACTGAAGGCTTGCTTGTGTGGTTGTGTTTCCACTGCGTGCTCTCAGATTTCCCAAACTCTGACTTCAGTTGTCTGGCAGCTACCGTAGCACCCTGTGAAGCGCGACCTTCATTGGTCATTGAATGAATACAGGTATGGTCATGGTTTGCTGCTTATTACTGAATCAGTGGGTTGCTAACTTTCTGCCCCTTTGAACTTCCTGCTAAGCCCATGGGAGACCTCTCAGGCGTGTCCCTATGCCCACTGCAACCCTCCTTGAGTTAAATGAACCCCAGCTCTGCTGCCAAAGGAAAAAATAGGATAGGAGTGTTTAGTCAATCAAAATGGGGGCTCTAGTGTGAGAGGGCTTGGGTCACAGGGTGACGGGAGAGCACAGAGTGTCTGAGATGGAAAGTCAGGGGGCAGCGCAGGAAGAGGCTGGTACCAAAGAGAAGCTTCACGAGAGGAATGGGGGCAGCATCATGAGCCCTACAGACTTGGCACTTAAACTTAGTCCTGACTTGTTCACTTCAAGCTGACTTCTATACCTCACTTTGTGCATCTTTAAATTTGGAATCATATTACCACCTAATAAACAAGTCTGTTGCAGGGATAGATGACAGAGCAATCTGGTAGCAATTGTTATTTTGCAATTTTGTTTGCAGCAAAGTTTGGTAGCGGAGTGCAGAGTTCTGAAACTTGGCTATGGCCAGCCTTAGGCAGATTCTGGTGTCCTCTTTTCTTCCTTTTTAGTATTCCCCACCTTTCCCACCTCCTACTCCCCTAGAAAGGAATCTACATGAATTATTCCTGCTAAGGTAGCTGGTGATAATGACCTGGAGAGATTCCCTATCCATATGGATGTTGGCATTTTAGGAGAAAACTAAGGTGAAAAATCTTAGTTACCTAATTGAACAAATTGCTGCTAACTGAATTTCAGGCATTACAATGAAAGTGGAGAGTATATTTTGACTATGAGGGTCTCATTGGTATCTCTCAAAACATTGTAACTGGGGTAGATTTCAGACTTAGAAGTTGGCAGCACAACTCATGGCTTCTATTTATACATTTAAACTTGACCCTAGGACTATATAAAGCAAACAGAATTTTTTCAGCTTTGCTCAAAGGTTTTCAGTCTTTGGAAAAACCCAATGAAATCAGTCACTGGTCCACCATGAAACACAGGTACATCATTATTTAATCTAATTTAACCAATTCTAATTGTTCATTCATTTACTTCCCAAGAACTCTATTTCCCACTTCTCAAACTAACTTTTACAACATTATTTTTTCAAGTACAGTACTATATGTGGAAAGTCTGGGTAAGGCATGTGTAATTAAAAATGGATTAGGTACTCTTATATCACACTCTTTTGTTTACACCTCTCCCAAGATAGTATGTATGTGTGTATTTGGGTGTGATGTATGTGCATATATATATATATATATATATATATATATATATAAAATCTGGATATGTTTATAATATTCAGACATATGCTTATAAATATTCATGAGGCAATTTATACATAACTGAATACTTTAAATTCCTTAGCATCACCTGATCTGTTTATAGAATTCCTGTTCTGTCCCAGTTGAGCATCACCTCATTAAGCTCTTCTCAAGCCCTCTCAGCCAGCATTCTGAATATGCCTAATGCAACTGGTAAAGTTTATAGACCTGTATTAGTTTTCTGTTGTTATAAAATAATTGACCCAAAACTTAGTAGCTTAAAATTATGCAAATTTATTATCTTCTAATTCTGGAGGTCAGAAGTCTTAAAAATCAAAGAGTCAGCAGGACTGTGCTCCTTCTGAGAGCTTTAGGAGAGAATCTGTTTGACTTTTTTCCAGCTTCTAGCAGCTGCCTACCTTCCTTGGTCCATGGCTTCTTCTTCCACCTTCAAAACCAGAAATAGAGTGATGTCAAATCTCCCTCTTTGTTTCCATCGTCACATCTCCTCTGACTTTGACCTTCTTGCCTGTCTTAAGGGATCCCTTGTGATTATATTGGGCCCTCTTGGAGAATCCAGGGTAATCTCTTCATTTCAAAATCCTGAAATCAATCACATTTGTAAAATCCCTTTTGCTATATATGGTAAGAGGTTCCAAGAATTAAAACATGAACATTTCTGGAGGACCCTTATTCTCTCTACCACAAGTACAAGAGAAAAAGTTTAATAACTTTATGTTTGTTAAGCTATTTCCTGCAAATAGAAGAAATGGAGTTTTCTCACGATGGCACGTACGCTTGCTCTAACTCTCTGGGTGTCGTGCTTTCAATGACTTCGCCATTTGAAACACTGAATATATACAAGACTCCAAAGAACGAATATGGGAGACGTAAACAGACTTCCAAGGTTGGGAAGTCTCAACAACAAAACAGGAAAGTCTAAAAATATAGTTGTTAATAGTTTAGTTTCCTAATTTTTTAAAGTTTTAGACCTTACATGTTTAGGATAAAAAGCATTATCATCTTGATATTCTCTGTAAAGAACCCACTAAAGTCAGTGTGTTTAGAAATCACTCATTCTTTACTGAATCATTAATTTAACTCAATAGTGCTAACTGAGCACCCACAACATAGCAGGCACTGGGCATCGGGGTCTGATATTGACCAAGAGTGACAAGATCTTTACCCTCCTAAACATACAATCTAGTGGAAGATAGGAAAAGGGCAGGAATTATTACAATACTATATAGTAAGTGTGTGACGTAAATGGTTTCGCTATTGGTCCCCCTACACTCAAGCCTTAATACAGGAACTGTCTACCATTTCATCTCTGGGTTTCAGGGCACAAACACCCCAAAGAAGAATTGGGAGAAGAACTTATGGGGATCCTAAGCTCTTAATAAATGGAGGGGAGCAGTGACTACCTATACATTTCAGATGGAAAGCAACAAACAATTGAACTATTAAAATGGAAGCTGCCAAGGACAAGATGAATAGCTAACACTTCCCCAGCTGGGTAGATTGCAGGATGTCCCAGAAAGGCAGCAAATAGTCTACAGGCACTGGTTCAGCTTCACCAGGAATCCCCAGTGCTGTTCACTATGGTTAGCAATGCTTATGATGCTGACCCTGCTTATCTGTATCTGTCCTGCCCAGTCAGACCTCTCATTCCCAGTCCCCACCTCTTCTAAGGTCATGTCCATCCTTTACCCCACACACTCCTGCTCCTCAACCCAAATGACCCTCTATTTATATCTATTGGTGGGGAAGCAATGCTCCATTTTTCTTTCATCCTCTTTCTACTTCTATTTTTGTGGTCTAAATTCTGTTCTCTGATTCCCTCAGGACTTCTTTTCAGATATTCAAAAGCCTGTTTAGAGATTAAAAAAGAAATACTGTACATTGACTGTTTCCTGCTTTTTAAATCCCTACTTTAACTATCCTACTTTTCCTCCAGGCAAAGCAAATGCCTCTGACAAACAGAAAAGTCACGCAAGCACGAGGATGTTGGGGAAAGGAAAACACAAAGACAGACATTTTGAGATATTATCGTGCAATTAGTTATGGCAGGGAAACCTCAGGATGCTGATGGGCCAATCACCGATCAGGTTACACAGGACCCACAAGGACAGTTTCAGAACAGATGAACAAATGCATGGGAAAATCAACTTTGAACCTGAACTTATACCTCATAAAACTCAATTCAGGATGTATCACAGACCTATAATTAAAAGCTAAAACTATTCCTAGAAGAAAGCATAGAAGAGTATCTTTGTAACTTGGGGTAGGTAAATATTTCTTAGAAAGGACATAAAACCACTAAAACTAACAGGAAAGAAATCCAACAAATTGTATTTCATGAAAAAATTTAAAAACCATGTATATGTATGTATATGTGTCACTGAATCAGTTTGCTGTACACCTAAAACCAACACAACCATATTAATCAACTGTACTCCAACATAAAATAAAAAGCTAAAGAAAGATTACCTATAAAAAGTTGTTGTTATGAAAATATTTCCTGTACCTATATATGACAACTAGAACTCTCCAGAATATACAAATCAAGAACAAGGTGGAACTATCAGACCCACAGTTTCTGTGAGAGCCTACTACATTTATTTTTGTTAATAATTTATTTATTTTAGTTATGAGGATAATTACTTCATAACATTGTGATGGCCTCTGCCATACATTAACAGGAATCGGCCACAGACATACACATGTCCCCTCCCTCCTGAATGCCCCCCGCCACCTCCCTCCCCAACTCATCCCTTCAGGTTGTCACAGAGCACCAGCTTTGGGTTCCCTGCATCACACATCAAACTCCCACTGGCTATCTATTTTACATATGGCAATGTATATATTTCAATGCTCTTCTCTCAAATCATCCCACCTTCTCCTTCTCCCACTATGTCCAAAAGTCTGTTCTTTATGTCTGTCTCCTTTGCTTCCCTGCACATAGGATCATTGCACTGTCTTTCTAGATTTCGTATATATTCATGAATATACAATATTTGTCTTTCTCTTTCTGACTTACCTCGTTCTGTATAATAGAGTCTACTACATTTAAACAGATGTAGGTACTGCTGACAGTCTGATGGTTCCCTGGACCCACCCCTAAAGTCCTAAGGGGAGAGGTTTCCAATCAAAAATAGGTTTTCCCAGACAAAGGCATCTCAGGACATGATTCACTCTCCTCGCTCCATTTATTCACCAAAACATGGTTACTAAAATCTTACCAAAAAACTTTTGCAAGTCAACTGGTAACATGATATTTTCATGCAATACCCCATTTAGCTAAACCCTCTGAAGTCTGCAACTGCAGAAAAACCCTGGAGGATTGGGCAGCTGCTCCAAAGGATTTCTGAAAATTCTGCATGTGGTTTGGTAATCGGGGCTGTGGTAATTTTAATCCAATAAAGGATAAACATAGAAAGTTGTCAGAGAGTCTAAGAACCTCAGAAAGAAACATTTATACAGTTTCTTTTCTCATGGAGTGATGCATGAGAGAGTTGGTTGGTGTGTCCAGTCAGAAGGTTTATACAAGTGTTCACATTTCTGCCTTTGAGTTCAGTTTTCTGAGGATGATTGTTGAAGAAATACTGGCATATTATAAGAGATTTTGTAAGACCTCAAAAAATCAAAAGGAAGAAATTACTTATAAGTCCACATTCAGTTTTTCTTACTCCTATCATCATAGCTTAGATCATATCTTTTCTCCTAGCATCTTTTTTTATAACATTTCTCTATATTTAAAGCTACCTGCAAACCAGTTTTCCTTAACTGTGTCCCTAATGGTAGATATTCAGATTGTTTCCAATTTTTCTTTCTTTAACCAAGATGAATAATGCTGTAATGAACATCTCTGTGCATTAATTTTTAAATCTATTTCAGAATATATGCTTAGAATTCTATCCCAAATTCTATATTACTGTGTCCAGGGACATGAAAAGGAAAGATAAGGGTCTTGGATGCTTCATCAGACTGGTTTCCAAAACCTTCATACCCTTTTATGACAAGCCTAAAAGTCCCTTTTCCACTGTATCTTTAATAGCACTAGGTAGTCTCAGTTTAGAATCTATGCCAATTTACTATGCAAAAAACACTTTCTTAGAATCTACTTTAGAAATGAGTACCTTTAGTTAATTTTCATTTATTGTCACCTGTTTCTCAAGTTGGAATAGATCTATTCCAAGGTTTTTAAAAGTGCTTTGCTCCTTTGTTTTTGTCCTCTCTGATGATCTTTCCTATTCTTTCTTACTAATGCTCCACTTTCTTCCTCCTAATCAGGAAGGCTGTTTAACATTCCACTCAGAATGTCCACCCAATGTTAATGTGGCCACTGATGTGGGGGAGGGATGGAAACAAGAAGTTGCTTTTAGTTCTTTTCATCAGAAACTTGTGGAACGCTACTGTTAGACATGCCTATAGTAAAGGTTGAATACAATCAATTTTCTAAAATCATCAGAAAAGCCTTAATCTGAATCCTGACAGCATCATGTGACTCTGGCTTCAGCTCCATAGCACTCCTTGAGAGTTATCAAATTCCTGATTATTGCTTGGGCATGGTTAGAATAAGGGCACTCTGTATTCCCAGAGGTATTCCTCTTCTCTATATATCATTTGGCAGACTGTTAGACCATTCTTTTTTTTGAGGGGGGGGGCACAGGGCGTGGCTTGTGGGAATCTTATTTCCCTGACCAGGGATTGAACCCTTGCCCTTGACAGTGAAAGATCAGAGTCCTAACTGCTGGACCACCAGGGAATTCCCATGCTAGACCATTTTTAAGCATCCAAATCTTGATACAAAAACATCCATTCCATCTTCCCTGGAAAACCCTTATCCATTCAGGTCTCTGTAGTTCAAGAAGCATAACTTATGAATGGGGTAGGTCACACTGGCTCATGTGACCAATTAGTGACAGCCATTTAACAATAGAATTTCTTTATTTTATTTAAAGGGGTACATTGGGGAAAGCAACATGGGAGTAGTAGATAAAGATAGACACAGAGAGACAGTGTCACAGAGATTGAAATAGAAAGTGAAAAAGATAGAGAAAGAGACAATCAGATATAATGAGAAATGAAAGATTGTATCTATTTTGTCTCAGGATGTGTGTGTGTGTGTGTGTGAGAGAGAGAGAGAGAAAGAGAGAGAGAGAGAGAGAGAGAGAGAGAGAGAGAGAGAGAGAGAGAGAGAGAGAGAGAGAGAGAGAGAGCAAGAGTGAGAGAGAGAGCTAGCAAGAGCAAGCAAGAGAGATACTCATGTGAAACAGGGGATTTAACTTTTAATATACAGTGCCTCCCAAAATACACCTTTGCCTGCAAGGCTCCTGCAGGTTCATTTCAGCACTTGGAAAGGCTGGTCTGATTCGCATGGTCTCTCAGAGGCTTCCTGTGGTCCTTATCCACGAGTCCCCTAGTAGATGACTGCCTCCAGGCAGAGAGCTGCTTCTGGGCAGCAGGAGGGGACAGGAGGCACCCAACTACTGAGCTGATGATTCCATTAGATGATTCCAGAATAAATCAGCAAACAGTAAAACAGAATTCAAAGTGAAGGAGCAAAAGTCACAGATAAAACATAGAAGAAAGTATTTACATTTTAGGGGTAACTAGATTGGAGAAGGAAATGGCAACCCACTCCAGTGTTCTTGCCTGGAGAATCCCAGGGATGGGGGAGCCTGGTGGGCTGCTGTCTCTGGGGTCGCACAGAGTCGGACATGACTGAAGCGACTTAGCAGCAGCAGAAAGCCTTTGGGATACTAGAAAACAATGACTAATTGCTAATGAGGAATTAGAATCTTTTGGACAACAAGAGAGACCAAAAAGCTTGAGAGTTGTCCTTTGGCAGAATGTCTTCCTAAGGTCCTTCATGGAAGAAGTCTTAACTGCCAGCCTCTTCAGAGTTCAAGACACATGCTAGTAAAAAGCACCCCAAAGAAGAAAATGACTTCAGATGCTGCCTCTGAGCTCCTGGGTTGCTGCTTCCAGAAGAGCAGGTGGGCATCATACGTCGGAAAGTGCTGATGGTCCATCCTCTCAGGAAAAGCTTGACAAGTGTGGCAGTGGTTTTGAAGCAGAGAGAGAAAGCAAGCTTCTGTAATGCTGTCATCAATTATTCACAGCTGGATATATTCGTCTTGGTTCCGTATAGGGTTAGGAGCTAAGGGTCCCCACATACAGCAGAAGGAAGACAGGTGAGCTTGGAAATTGCCCTATATTATTTGTCCAACTTCCTGACTATTCTCACAGGGATAGACAATGCCAAGTAAATAATATAACTTTTGCTTATTGCTGTTTAACGAAGTTAACTGAGTTTGGCTGAAATGTGGTAGGATCAGGGCTTCTAAAAATGAGGTCTCGCAAGACTATGTGATGGTTTTCTTGTCATCACAGGTTTGATCCCAACTTTTTATCACCTTTGAGATTTCCTGGCTTTAGGGTGTGCTTTCTGTTCCTTGTTCAGCAGGTGGAGCTCTATAACTATTCAGGGAATGACATGTCTAAGCCTGGAGAGTTTTCTTCCTTGATTCAATACAGATCAGACTTTTTGGAGAGGGTAGAACCCCATGGACTATGGTGACTGATTTGTTCTTGTGGGGTTTCCTTAAAAAAAGTGTGTCTTGACATGTTGCTTCTGAAAGTGTGCAACATAGAGAGAGTCCATGATAAGCATTTTCCCTTTTACTATGTCTGGTATTCTTTGCAGTTATTCCAGGTCAATTAAGTTTGGTTTGGGGGATTGGATTTATTAGTGTTATTAGCTACTTGGCACTGATAATGATTACAATTTGCCAAGCGAGCATTGGGAGGTTTACTGTCTAACTTCGATCCATATGATCATCTCTCTCCATTTGCTCATTAGGCCTTGAAGTCCTAGCTCTACTAAATTCTCAAGACTCTTACCTATTTATTAAGGTTTGCTTTCCCAAAGCAATGTAAAAAAAATTATTTTTCTTTCTTCAAAAAAAACTTATCCCCAAATATGGCATGTTCAGTCCTCAGTCGTGTCTGACTCCTTGTGGCCCCATGAACTGCACCTCATCAGGCTCCACTGTCCTCCGCTGCTTCCTGGAGTTTGCTCAGACTCGTGTGCATTGAGCTGGTGATGCTCATAAACACTGATAAAAGTGCTTACGATGAGATAAAAATACCCATAATAAATGTATGAAGGAGAAATTATACATCCATATTGTCTTTTTCTTTTATCCTACTTCTAATGCTGATGACTCTATAAGAAATACCTCAAACATATGATATCACTCATGTGGAAGCTAATTTTAAAAAGATACAAATGAATCTATTTACAAAGTAGAAACAGACTTATAGATATCAAAAGCAAACTTACAGGATCCTTTATGACCCACCTCACAGAATACTGGAAATGAAAGCAAAAATAAACAAATGGGATCTAATTAAAATTAAAAGCTTCTGCACAACAAAGGAGACTATAAACAAGGTGAAAAGACAGCCTTTGGAATGGGAGAAAATAATAGCAAATGAAGCAACTGACAAACAACTAATCTCAAAAATATACAAGCAACTCCTGCAGCTCAATTCCAGAAAAATAAACGACCCAATCAAAAAATGGGCCAAAGAACTAAATAGACATTTCTCCAAAGAAGACATACAGATGGCTAACAAACACATAAAATGATGCTCGACATCACTCATTATCAGAGAAATGCAAATCAAAACCACAATGAGGTACCACTTCACACCAGTCAGAATGGCTGCGATCCTAAAGTCTACAAGCAATAAATGCTGGAGAGGGTGTGGAGAAAAGGGAACCCTCTTACACTGTTGGTGGGAATGCAGACTAGTACAGCCACTATGGAGAAGAGTGCAGAGATTCCTTAAAAAACTGGAAATAGAACTGCCTTATGACCCAGCAATCCCACTGCTGGGCATACACATTGAGGAAACCAAAATAGAAAGAGACACGTGTATCCCAATGTTCACCACAGCACTGTTTATAATAGCCAGGACATGGAAGCAACCTAGATGTCCATCAGCAGATGAATGGATAAGAAAGCTGTGGTACATGTACACAATGGAGTATTACTCAGCCATTAAAAAGAATGCATTTGAATCAGTTCTAATGAGGTGGATGAAACTGGAGCTGATTATACAGAGTGAAGTAAGCCAGAAAGAACATTACCAATATGGTATACTAATGCATATATATGGAATTTAGAAAAATGGTAATGATAACCCTCTATGCGAGACAGCAAAAGAGACGCAGATGTACAGAACAGTCTTTTGGACTCTATGGGAGAGGGAGAGGGTGGGATGATTTGGGAGAATGGCATTGAAACATGCATAATATCACATAAGAACCGAATCGCCAGTCTAGGTTTGATGCAGGATACAGGATGCTTGGAGCTGGTGCACTGGGATGATCCAGAGGGATGGGATGGGGAGGGAGGTGAGAGGGGGATTCAGGATTGGGAACACGTGTACACCCGTGGTGGATTCATGTTGATGTATGGCAAAATCAATAAAATATTATAAAGTAATTAGCCTCCAATTAAAATAAATAAGTTTTTATTTTACACCCCCCCCAAAAAAAATCCAAGATCATTGAAGAGTTTTGCTCAAATGTATATTTTAGAAAGATCCCTCTGTTAGGTAGAAAACGGACTGGAAACTGTAAAACTGAGAGCAAGAGATAAAGGCAACAAAAACGGGGTCAGTGGAGTCTGAGAGATCTTTAGGAGATGGAACTGACAAGACTTGATGATTGATTGATGGGTCAGCAAGTGGTGAGAGAAACAAGCAGGAGAATCACCACCGATCCTGGTTGCGTCAGAGTAGTTACTTCTTAGCGCCTCCTTTCACTCTCAAGAACACAGCACTTCAAGTGATAAACGTCACAGTTACTCTTGTTGGAAGTGAAAGATGTCTCGTGGGGTCTTGGTTTGAGCCACAGAATGGATGCCATTCACTGAAACAGAGAATGAAGGAAAAAGAGCAGGGGTAAGGATGAAGACGTACTGGACACTCCGGACACATTGAGTTTAGTGACTGAGGTTAGAGGACAATGAGAATCTTGAAGATCTCGTGACGTGTTGGGGCCAGAGATGTAGCTTTAAGGATCATTTGCATAAAAGAAATGGTATCAGATCCAATCAATGCCTTAGAGCTGCTGTCACATACGAGGCAAGGCTCTGAGACATTTTGTCTTCAGGAGCAGATGGTTGGGAAATTTTGGAGAAAAGCAACTAATCGAATATTTTCTGTGTACCTTCAGTTGAGTGGATGGATGTTTCCAGTACAGGGCTGGTTACTGGGATTTTCTGAGTAGGGCCATCAAGTAATCATTGTAACTGGGACTGCTACCGGTGCCCTGTGGTGCAGGGTCATGCTCCTGATAGAAGAACATGAGAGCTGGTTCTTGTCATGAAGGACCTTACGGTCAAGTTAGGTAGATAACAGCTGACTATACAACCAACTATTGTCTAGTTAGTGACACATAAGAAACAATCAAAATGATGAATTTATTTTTAAAATGAAGCATTTATATATTCTAAGTTGGCAGTACAAACTAAGAGCATTTTAGAATTTCTGAGCGGAGAAAGAACACCATGAGCTAGAATAGTGACAGCCACTTGCTGACTTGGCATTGCATTTTCCTGAGATGTTTTTGGGAACAGGCATAGAAGGACCCCCATGAACGGTTCTTTCATGTGAGTTTATGCCAGTCCTTACACTGCTGTGCACTGTCTTGCCTGATCGCTGGAAATCTCAGATGTATCAGCATTCATGTCATTTCTCCCATGAACTAGAGTTGGAGAGATCATGTGGAAAGCTTCAGGGAGGTGCTGGGCCCTGGCATAAAGGAGCGGGCATCCAGCGTGTGGCACATACAACAGGTAACAAGCTGAAAGAGTGGGCCAAAAGTGAGTCTGGCATCGTTGAGAACCATTAAGGAAACTGTGAAGGTTCATGGTGAACGGTCATGGAGGAAAGGTTTAGAGAAAACTTATTCTCTTAGCTGGAGCTCTCTTCTGCAGACCTACCAAGCCCCTGCTTATGTTTAAGAAAGTAAAAGTCACTCAGTCGTGTCCCGCTCTTGGTGACCCCATGGATTCCTTTGGCTGCCAAGCTCCTTTGTTCATGGAATTCTCCACGCAAGAATACCGGAGTGGATATTCATTCCCTTCTCCAGGGGATCTTTCCAACTCAGGGATCAAATCCAGGTCTCCCGGGCTGCAGGCAGATTCTTTGCCATCTGAGCCACCAGACCCCATCCAAATGTCATCACCTCCATGGAGGTTTCTGTGATCCTCCAGACAATCAGGCTGTCCTCTCTGTGAGCTTCCAAGGCACATGTTGATACCTCTTACCACAGCATCTATCACAATCACTCTGAACTGGTTTACCAGGCTGATTCCTCCATTGGACTCTGAGTTATTTGAAGATATAAACTGTCTTTTTTTCCGGACTCCCCAGGATTCTAGTAGAGGACTCAACTTATAGAAGAACTCGATTAATTTTAGCAGATTAAAGATTTAAATGACAGATAAGACGGGACTTACTTCTCCTGCCAAATAGGTTTACTAACTGTCCTCAGACAAACCTCCCCCTGCTCTATCTCTGCCTTCTGTTCATCAACATTCCCTCCAGTGCAGCTCTCTCCTCCTCTCTAACATCTAATTCTCGTGTTTTCTTCTAGTAGTCTTAGTGTTAGTCACTCAGTCGTGTCCTACTCGTTGCGATCCCATGGACTGTAGACTGCCAGGCTCTTCTGTCCATGGGATACTCCAGGCAAGAATACTGGAGTGAGTTGCCATTCCCTTCTCCAGAGGATCTTCCTGACCCAGAGACTGAATCTGGGTCTCCTGTATGACAGGCAGATTCTTTACCATCTGAGCTATAGGAAAGTCCCCCAGTTTTCTCCTAGGCAATGCTCAAAGTCCAGAGCTCCCATGCAGCCTCCCCTGGGATATGCCTTATCCTTTGTCAACAATCTTCGGTTCGTCTGATCACAAAGACTCTTACCCTCCTGGATTGGAATTCCCCTATTTTATGGTGAGGAGATGGAAAAGCACCAGTGTGGGAGTGACTTCATCCTAAAGTTGGGCAACAAACATTGTATAGAGTGAGAGCACAGTTCAGAGAAGCCTCTTCCTATTGGCGAGGCAAAGAGGGACACAGCTGAACAATCCAAGGAAACCAACAGGAGTCTTCTCTGTGTGATGGCAGCCCTCTTTTCCCCAGGCTCTGGTTGTGTTTCTCCATGTTTATGTGTCAGAAGTCTTCCAGCTCAGCCCTGAAGCTGCCTTTGCTACTTTGAGATGACAGTGGGCAAACCTCTGTTTAAGGGAGATAGATACACATCTTTCTAGATCTTGCTAATCCCCTTACCTAGATTTCTAAGCACAGCCAACCAGTCATAGTATTGCCTTTTCATTAGCAAGTTCTTAGCAGAGCACTGTCTCAGGTAAACCCAAATGAAAGTGCCAGGACAAACCCTTCAGTGCCTCTGAGTGGCTGTCCTACCTGTAGTTAAACTAAAAGAAGTGATCATTGCTTTTGTCCCCTGGAGAGCTTTCTCCAGTTTCAAAGTGGGCCAATAACTCCCTGAACAGAAGAGGAAGCAAACTATATTTAAAGCAGTGCCTTCTTGTTTCTGTTTTAGCCATTTTGGCAAACCACTTGAAAAATGAAATTTTTTGGCCTAAACTCAGTTAAATCTCAGATGCAGTTAACTGTGCCAAGATAATTCCAATTTAGCATCACCTTACATTATTTAAAGCTGTGGCTGAGGAAGCATCCAAGGGAGCCATCAAACAGAACTGGCTTGAAGTTTTGGATCTTGTTTGTTTTTTTGTGTTTGCTTGCAAAGAGGGGGCGGATATCAAAATGTATGGCAAATGGGGGTGGGAGTTGAAGGTAATTCACTGGTTTATCCACTCAACAAGTATCTTTTTAAGCAGTCTGTGCCAGACACTACACTAGGTGCTAGAAATAAAGTGATAAATAAGACCCAGGCTCTGCTCTTCAGAGGTTCATGGGGATTCAAATATTTATAACCCAAACCGGAAGTCCTGAAATGTAAAGAGCTAAATGCTGTCTGTGGGGGCATGGAGAATGCCACACCTACACTTTTAGAGGATTCATTTGGGCTGGAACTTGAAAAACAAGTGAAGTTTGCTTGAGAAGAAGGGCATTCTAGGCGGAGGAAAGAGTTTGTGAGAAGCCAGGCGTGAAAAGGCAGGGAATGTTCTAGAAGCAAGAAGTAACTGTTGGAAATAGAATGAAAGAGATGTAAGGGACCATACATTGAAGGCAGATTCAAAAGGGTCTGATAAGTCATGGTAAAGACTTGAAATTTATTCTGTAAGCATACAGAGATATTAGTGATATTTAACAGGCAAGAGAGTCAGTAACATCTGGGAAGGAAATGTCAGCAGGTGCCCTCATAGATGGAGATTTGCTCACCATGATCCCATTCTTTCTTTTAGGAAGAGGACGTTGACTGCAGTACAGAAGATGTTGATACCTGGCATGCGGAGACCATAAGCAAGTTTAGGAGACTGTTGTGACTGTCAGACGGGAGATGACGCACTGAACTGAAATACGGCAGTTGACAGTGGTAATGAGAGGCCAAATCAAAAGATATTTTGATGATAAAATGATCAGGATTGAGTCTGGTTAAATTTCTTCGAGGCCATGTAGGTGGCATAAAGCAGGACTTAGAGAGCCATGAACTGCCAATGCTGGAAAAGGACGCAGGAGAAGCAGCCAGTTTGGTTAGGCGCATGGAAAGGCAGGGTGAGTGAGGGGAAGATGCTCGGCCTGGGTTTGAACACAAGTCTGATGTGACAGAGATCTTGGTCAATGGTTCACCACCTGTGATGCCCAGCCTGCCCCAGACCTGAGGACTTAGAATGTCTGGCAAACAAGGGTGTCTTTAACTCCTACGGTGATTTTGAGAAGATCTTCCCACCTCCTCCTGGTTGAAAACTACCTAGGGTGGCTTCCAACCACCCTCAGAATGAAACCCACATGCCTCTCCATGGTAGAAAGCCTGTGGTTCCTGGCCCCTACCTACCTCCCTCTCTAACCTCATCTTGATCCCTTCTTCACTGGTTCACACAAACCCCACTGGCCTTGTCCTGCTCCTGAAACTCCCAAGAGGTCTTAAGAGGCTTAAAACCTTTCCCTATTCTGTCCCCACTGACCTTCCAGATCTTTTCATTTATGACTGTTTTGTGTCATCAAGGTCTCTGCTTAAAATTCTCCCTTCAACAACCACTTACTTGTCTGTCTCTCCAACTTCAGTAAACCACCCTCCCTCCTCAGGTCACCACACGTGACCCTTTTTGTTTTCCTCACTGCACTTTCATTATCAAAAAGCATGTGGTTCTCACAGAGAAAACAAACTTATGGCTACCAAAGCGGGAAAGAGGTGGGGAGGGAAAAATAAGGAGCTTGGGATGAACAGATACACATTATTATATATATAACAGATAAACAACAAGGATCTACTGTATAGCAGAGGAAACTATATTCAATATTTTGCAATAACCTATAATGGAGAAGAATCTGAAAAAAAAAGTGTGTGTGTGTGTATATATATATAGATATATAAATTTATCTATATATATAACTGAATCACTTTGCTGGACACCTGAAATGAACACAATTTTTTTTTTTGAACACAATATTTTAAATAAAATAAAACAAAAACCAAAACCCCAAAGAATGATAAATTGGAGTGGTTTCTGGAAGCTGTATCCCCATGTACCCTCCATGAAGACAGGTGCTGCTTTTATAGTTCTGGTGCTTAAGAATAACAGAACACAGTAGGCGCTCAGTAAAGATTTGCTAAAGAATCTACTAAGGGAGGTATGGAGGGAGGGAGACAGGGAGGGAGAGGGTGCTGCAGGAGCCCAGAGCACTGGATCTAACTCAGAGCACAGGAACAAGGGATCTTCTGAAAGAAGTAAAGTTGGGCTGAGTCTTGAGAAACGAAAAGGTTCCCACCAGGCTGAGAGAGCCCCACTAGGCCGAGCTGGAGTGGTCAGAGACGAGGCTGAGGGATGTCCTAGCGCAGAGACTGGGCCCTCCTGTAGGAGACCACAGAGCATCCCTTAGCGGCTAAAATGTGAAGTTCTAGGACTTTATTCTGGCAAATCTGCTGACTGGTTCCTGGCTTCTGTGACCTTTGCAGAGTCGATCTGATATGTCGCTTTGTCACCTCTGACATTTCTTGGGCTTTTTTTTTTCCTATTAACTTCCTATAAACTGCAGGTATGCAATTAGAAGAGGTAATTTGAAAATGGGGAGCGGGGGAAGGAACTTGAAAAATATCGTGTTTTTTGAGTCAACCCATCCAAGAGCCTTGTCTCTGCCATGAGAACCAGTTTCTGAGTGCTCTCACTGTCTGTGAGGATAAGCCACTGCTGCGTGCCATTTGTGCAAGATGTTGGCAAGAAGAATGGTGAGTGATTGCTGTTTCTCTGGGGCCCTCTGGAAATGAGATGCCTGTCTCCCCAGGACACTCGAGAGAGCCAGATTCTAAGTGAAATAGAGCTGCATCTTCATGAAGACTGTTTTGTGCACTGAATTCAAAGGATTTGTTTCTGCTGGTTTTCTTTATCTGATATTTAGAACTTGCATATAAGGCTTTTCCTGTCGTTGTTGTGCTCAGTCATGTTGGATTCTTTGTGACCCTGTGGACTGTAGCCTGCCAGGCTCCTCTGTCCATGGAATTTTCCAGGCAAGAATACTTGTGTGGGGTGCCATTTGCTACTCCAGGGATCTTCCCGACCCAGGGATCAAACTCATGTCTCCTTCGTCTCCTGCAGTGGCAGGCGGATTCTTTTTACCACTGTGCCACCTGGGAAGCCAGGGCTTTCCCTACTTGCTTCCTTTTCCTCCAATCATCCCCCTTTTCTATCCTTTTTCCTTGAACTCCACATCAGAAATAAAAGCTTCACAAATTTGGAATCATTCAGTTTGGACATCAAGATTAAACAGGCACAGATTTGAGATAATAAGAGTCAGACGTGTTCTTACTCAGCATTTGCCAACACTTCAGTTAGTCACCTCTCACCCTGGTGACTCTTTCCATAGGCACACAATGTCGGTATGATCTCTGTTTTTCTTTGAAGAGATTTCCTTTTACATTTTTTACCCATCTGGAGCATTATAAAATCATGAGTAAGATGCTATATTTATAAATTTTCCAAAGGCATGTTAAAATAATCAACTATTAAAAGTAAAAATATCTGTCCTCAATAAAGCTAGAAAAAAAAAATCTGTCCTTTTCCAACTAAATTCATGTTATGGAGGTTCCGGAACTTGGGAGACACTGGCCCAAGACCAAGACCTGATGAGTTTACATCTGCCCTGGCTGATCTCGTTCCTCCTGAGGATTCTAACCCCACCATGGGATTTTCTGTGACTTCCCTGGTGGCGCAGACAGTAAAGCTTCTACCTACAACGTGGGAGACCCGGGTTCGATCCCTGGGTTGGGAAGATCCCCTGGAGAAGGAAACGGCACCCCACTCCAGTGCTCTTGCCTGGAAAATCCTATGGACGGAGGCGCCTGGTGGGCTACCATCCACAGGGTTGCAAAGAGTCGGACACGATTGAGCGACTTAATTTCCCTTTCTCCAGGCATGTCTGCTCCTCTTTAGTTGGGATCCAGTATTAATTAATTAATTGGGGTCCAGTGTCACCAATGCGATGGACATGCACTTGGGCAAGGTCTGGGAGATGGTGAGGGACAGAGAGGCCTGGTGTGCTGCAGTCCACGGGGTCACAAAGAGTTTGACACCACTGGGCAACTGAAAAACAACAACAAATTATGGAATTCTAAAGACTGTTTTGCAGGTTGATCAATTAGTTGAGATTCACAATCATGCTTTGCAAATCAAGAGAGTCGAAGCCATGCTAAATATCATGATTTTGAAAACACTTTACAAGCAGTAGTTACTCTTTACATCTGAAAGAAGAAAGATCTCTTTCAGGCATCTAGAACTCTGGCCCTCCCTTCCCTTCTCCTGCTGAATGTTTTATAGTCTCCTCAGCTTTGTGGCTTTTATCCATGTTTTTTCTAGTTTCTCCTTTGGGGTTTAATGGTGCAGATCACATCAGCAGAGTTTGTCATCTTGTGTTTGCTCTGAAGGTATTGCTGTATGTTTTGTAACCTTTGTATCTACCCATTTATATAGTTTTAGAAGGCAATGAGGTGTTCCGTACCAATGAGTCTTTAGATAATTAAAGCTTATCATCTGTAAGCTCCCAAATATTTTAAAAAATCTCAACCGTTTTGATAGAAATCTTTTCAAATATATTACACACTTGATTGCCTTCTTATATAAATGTAATATAATTTCACCCTGGGAGATAGCAATATGGGTACAGTAGAAGGAGAATCTCCAATCAGCTTGTATTTGTTTATTATTTGCGGTTTTCTCTTTGACCCAAGAGTGACACCATCACAAGCTAATTAGATTGATTTTTGTTGTTGTTGTTATTCTGACTCTCAGGCTCTGTCTTCAAGGAGCTTGGAGCTCACAATTTTTTGGGGGGGGAAGTAGGTATGTGAATATATCAAAGATATAATTAGTGATAAATATTGTGACAGCCCAAGAAGATAGACAGTCTAGGACAAGTCAGAGTTGTGCTGGGACAGAAAGGATGAATGAGAGCAATAAAAAGATGCCTGAAGTTTAAATGATAAAAAAGTCCATACGGACCAGAAAGATAAATGAATTCTAACAGAGGGCATAGAAAAGAACACACAGAAACTTGACTGAATGATATGTCTACTGATAAAATCTTCAGAGCCCAGAATGTAAAGATGGCTTTGTTTGCCAAGCTAGTTTTCAGTTTCACTTTGTGACGAGGAGCCCTGAAGATCTGTAAGAAGTCAAGTGGCATGATCATACCTAAGTTTTAGGAATCTCACTCTGGAGCATTTTTGCATTCAACGAAATTAAGCATCAGCTCTGTACAGAAATAGAGCTATTCATGCATGATAGTCAAGCAACCAAAGTGGGTGAATTCCTTGAACTCATGGAAGTAGAGTTGAAAGAGAAATAGGAGCTAAGCCCATTAGGAAATACATTGAATTCATCCAAGAGACAAGTTTTGAGAGATTTTTGCACATAGATCTGATAGGAATTTATAGAGATGTAGAAGATGACTCTAGGAAAACTCCCAGGAGTCAGGCTCGGGTGGAGATTGGTGGTGATGAGGATTAAGGGAGACAGAGCTGTAGCTCATGTAAGAAAGAGACTATCTCATCTCTCTTTGGGAGCATTCCTGGGCACGGCTGATCTAATCTTTCTCCTACTCTGATCCAGATAATCATCTTCTCTTCCACGCTACCTCTTTATCTTGTACATCGTCTAGGTTTGCTTCTGCTGGTAAACTATAACGTATGTTTACTTTTCTTTCTTTCCTACTGTTCTCAGAGATCTCATTTATCTCTGCAAGCTCAGGACCAGACAATTAGATACTTGGTACTTCAGTAAACCTTAGTTGAATTATCAGTAGTGAGTGAAAGAAGCTTAGGGGGAGAGCTAGTGTTTTTGATTGGGGGGTAGGGGTGGGTAAAGGAGTAATAGAGAAAAGATGATTAGCTGAACTTTGAACATATTGAATTGGGAGACCTTGTGGAATATGAATGTAATAAGAAATAACAGAGTTTATATATATATATATATATACATATATATATATATATTTGGTTTTTCTATTTCCTATTGTGTTTTTTTTAGATATACAATTTGGATTCATCAGCATGTATTAAGGTCTGGGTATAGATGACAGTCTTTGGGCAGAGGCTTCCCAAGCATTTTCCTCTCAGAGTAAAAAGGAGAGGGCTCAGAATTTTAAAACAGGGGCTATTGGAAGACCATGGGATGATTCCCAAAGAAAAGGAGGAATCAAGGGAAGAGAATTTAAAACAAGAAGAGCATAGTGTCCCTGAAGTCACAGAATAGAGTTTCAAGGAGAGCAGCTTATAAATTCCACAGAGAGAGTTACCTATGATAAGAGTAGATGTCCCATCTTATTTGGCAGTCACCTTGGCTAGGAAGGTTTGAGTGTAATGTCAGGGCCAAGAGCCTGATGGTACAAAAATGAAGCCTGTTCTTCCAAGAAGCCTCAAGAAGAGAAGGAGAAGAAAAGGGTCATTTTCGAGGCTGATGGGAGCTGCCCCAGAAGCCAGGGTGAGATTTCCTCAACTGAGAAGGATGGAATATATTTTATACAGAAGGGACACGAAGGAGGAGATAGCTGATGGAGCACGGTCCCTGAGAAGACGAGGAGTTACAGAGACCAGGATGGGGAGCTGACTTTGAACACAAGGAAGACTTCTGTTTTTTCAGGCGAGGAGAGAAAGACACTGGGTCCTTGTAGGAAAGGGGGCAGGAGCTCGAATGAATGTGTAGTGGATGGCCCAAACTTTCTCAGAGCAGTGCGGTACAAAGATGCACCAAACCAAGAAAGAAGAAAACTGAAGGAGGAGGCCTGGGGCTTCAGGGAAAGTCTCAAAGGCTTAGAACCACACGTTGTGAAATGGAAGAAGGAATTGGCCTTGGGCATGTAGGCTAATACTCGAGAAGCAATTGCCCCACACGTCTGCCCAGCCTGACTTCCATGGTTTATTCTAAGTCCCTGCATCTCCTCCTGTATTGATTTCAGCAAACCCTCTGATCTCTCCTTGCAACCTGCTAAGAGGAGCGATTTATCTTTCCCCTGAGCTTCTGAGTGAGAAGGAAGAGCTTCCAGCAGAGTGCAGCTAAAAACACTGCCCCTTGGAAACAAAAGACGCTTTCTTTTCTGCCCCTGCCCACTGTTCCCTTTGCAGCATCTGGCCAACGAGGATTTAAGTGTCACTTTCATGCACATCAAAATTGTCCTGAGACTTGATTTTTGAAATGTCCTCTCCCTTTTCCCTCCATCACCAGCTGTGTGTGTGGGCTCCACCGGGTTATTTACTCTGCGGTAAAAGGTCCTGAGAGGCTGTGCTTTTATTGTCCGCAGGTCTTTGCAGTTATTCTGTTTCCTCACTCCTTTTGTCACTTATTTTCAGACTCTCTGCCTACGACCGTTGCAGGCTATATACTCGTTTGCTAGGGCTGTCATAACAAAGCACCACAAATTGGATGACTTAAAACAAAGATTTATTCTCTTACATCATATTCTGGAGGCTAGAAATCCAAAATCTAGGTGTCAGCAGGGCTGTCCTCTGTCTAAAGGCTGGGGAAGAATTCTTTCTCGCCTCTTTCTCGCTTCTGGTGGTTGCTGGCAAGTCTCAGCATTCCTTGCATTGTAGCTGCATCACTTGACTCTCCGCTTCTATTTATCTTCATATGGTCATCTTTCCTCTGTGTGTGTGTATGTCTGTATTTGTGTCTTATACAGACACTAGTCATTGGACTTAGAGCCTGTCCTAATCTAGTATGACCTCAGCTTAACTAATCACATTTGTAACAACCTTATTTCCGAATAAAGTCACACTCTGAGATTTCAGAATGATGGTAACGCATGTGAGGGGCACACTATGTAACCTTGTACAGCCCTGTTCTAATTTCCTGTTGTTCATATATTGGATTTGCCAAAAAGTTCGCTCTGGTTTTTCTGTAAGATATTATGGAAAAACCTGAAGGAGAATTTTGGCTAGCCCAATCCTACAAGCTGGGACAGTAATACTATAGCCAAGCGTAGCCTCTTCTTCCCCAGAAGAAGTCAGCCTGGAGTCAGCCTGCAACCCTCAGTCATCGAGCTGGCTCTAGCCCCCAGATTTCTGAGTGAGGAAATGTTACTACCTCTACTGTAAAAGTGTAAGAGGAAAGTCTAGCCATTTATCTCTCTTCTCAGTGTAGCTCACACAAAGATCGAGCAAGCTGGGGATTCCCAACCCAAGCCAGCTCCCAACAGGGAGCTGCTCTAGAATGAGCATACAGGGGCCTACCTGTAAGTAGAAATTCCTAGGGCCTGGAATGTTTTCTGGACTCTTGTACCAAAGGAAAGCTATCCAACAAACTGAGACTCTCAAAATCTGTTA
The DNA here is from genome assembly GCF_042477335.2 of Ovis canadensis. NCBI lineage: Eukaryota > Metazoa > Chordata > Mammalia > Artiodactyla > Bovidae > Ovis > Ovis canadensis. The sequence continues at coordinate 54,723,559 of NC_091264.1, forward strand.
AAATGAAATATTAAAACTCATGCTATTTCAGATTTCAGAGTATGTGTGCTTGCTGATAAATGTATTTGATTTCCGCAGATCAGATGATTCTTTTTCTTATTTTTTTCCCTTTTCACCATGCTGAGCTGGAGTTATTTGCTGATAATATAGCCATGAGGTACAATTTTTGCCCCTTTCTGATTTTTCATTTTTAATTTGCAGACTTCCACTTGACCTACTTATTAGAGAGTTAAGGCTTAAAAGCTGTAGGCCTCCAGTGTCTTTCTCACCCTGTGCAAAGCCACACAGAGATGTATGCCTTCTTCCCACTGAATTCAGGGACCATCCTAAGGGAACAGTGGGGCAGAGATGCTGGCCTGTGCCTTCCTCAGTGACCATGTTCCCCATCGCATCATGTTGATCTAAATATCCATTGCTGACACCTTCACTTATTTGGTGTGTACCTCAGAAGTTTTTCACTCACCTCTTGTTTTGATATTGAGGGAAGTATTCTTAACAGGCAGGGTAGCCATTGCCTAAATCTTTAGTATTTTCTCCGAGGTGGGTCCCCCTCATCACCCTATCTTCAGATAAAACAATTCCTTAACTTTAATCAAGAACATATGGGAGTAAACACAACCTGAATCACGATGGATGTGGACGGAAGTGGATGCCAGACAGAAAAGTGCAAATAGGAGTATTTATAGGAGATAGAGCTTCTCTGGTAGCTCAACTGGTAAAGAATCTGGCTGCAATGCAGGAGACCCTGGTTTGATTCCTGAGTTGGGAAGATCCCCTGGCAAAGGGATAGGCTACCCACTCCAGGACTCTTGGGCTTCCCTGGTGGCTAAAATGGTAAAGAAACCTCGTGCAATGTGGGAGACCTGGGTTCAATCTCTCGGTTGGGAAGATCCCCTGGAAGAAGGCATGGCAACCCACTCCAGCATTCTTGACTGGAGAATCCCCATGGACAGAGGAACCTAGCGGGCTACAGTCCATGGGGTTGCAAAGAGTTGAACACAACTGAGCAACTAAGCACAGCACATAGGATGACAGAAAGGGAACTGGGAAGAAAATGCATATAGGCTTAAACAGAGGTGTTTGTTCAACCAAAGAATGAACTCTCCACAATTTATTTTCATTCAATCATCACCTTTTAGCCAATCCTTGATTTCTTACCCTTCTACAGATTCTTCTTATACAAGCATTTTTATTTCTCTTACCATTGATTTCAATCCACCTTGGCTTTCTTTTTCTCCTCACCCTGTTGGAATATTTATGGGTGGGCAGCTTATAGCGATTTCGGCCGTGCATTCATTTCTTTCTGCACACTATTTCCTTCGTGGCTTTCTCTTCAACAGCTTTATCCTGTTTCATTTCCCTCAGCACTTTCCCCCTTCTTCCAAAATTAGCTCTACTAAAATTTAATGTCTTTAGTTTCCCCTTCTGCTGTGGCTTCAATTCTCTCTGGTATAAACACAACTATTATTAGCCAATCTCTTTGCTGGTGGGCAAGTCTGTCGCTGCAGTATCTACTCTCTTGCTGTGTCCTTGGTCTTGAATCCACACAAACACGGCTGCACTTGCTTCCCCCCTTGCCTGTGGCTGGCATGAAGCTCTGGCCTGTGCAAACGACGTGCCTCTTCTGTAAGTTTTCTCTGCTCTCAGGGCGTCCTAGTATGTCACAGAGTATAAGGTATCCGGCTAACTGCTCCCCCCTCTGATGCTATCAACACCACCTAAAATGCTATGACAGTCCATCCTATGGTTAAAAACGTGAGTTCCCCTTGGACTGACTATTAAAAGGGAACACGCTGAAGAGAACCACAGCCTGATTTTTTTTTTTTTCAACGTGCTTCATTTTCTGACACTGCCGAAACCATTCACGTGGAATATGCATGCTTTCTCTCTCAGCTTACCAGTTTCAAGATGTTCAGTCTGGGCTTGCTCTGTGCTGTGTTTAGGGTATTTTATTCAGCATTCAACTTGAAAGCTTCATTTGATGGACACGACTGAAAGATTGAGGCAAAAAAAAAAAAGAAGAAAAATTGTTGCTGTTTATGCTCCCAGCCTTCTGGAAGAGTGGAAAAATACTCACCTCTCCTGAACATTTGCTCCACTGCAGTTGCCAAATTATCTCACAGCCAGTCACTCTCCAATTTGACAGCATGGTATTTATTTTTAAAAAATTATGCATTGTGGTGTCTGTTTCTGTCTATGTCACGTTCCTTATAATAATAATGGTAGTGCTTTGGCCTTTCCATCTTGCATTTTAATTCAAGAATCTTCCAGGGCTTTGGACCCCTCATCGCCTCTGTGGCATTTCATAGACGAAGAGGCAAGGGCAGGGATTAAGTTACAAGAAGGGCAGAGCTGTGGGGTGGGTTCTCAGCAGCCCTGGTCTCAGCCAACTGGAATGTCTTCTACCCCCATCTTAGTGACCTTGCTTCTTTCTTCCCACTCCCTCCTGCTTTCTTTTTTTTTCATTTAATTTTTATTTTATATTAGAGTACAGTCGACTTACAATGCTGTGTCAGTTTTTAGGTTATCCTGAACCACTTTGCTGGTTCATAAACATATACCTGCTCTTTTTCAGATTCTTTCCCCATTTAGGTTATCACAGAATATTGAGTAGAGTTCCTTGTGCTATACAGGAGGTCCTTGTTGATTATCTATTTTTTACATATAGTAGTGAGTACATGTTATTTCCCAACTCCTAATTTCCCCCCACCTTTCCCCTTTAGCAACCATAAGTTTGTTTTCAAAAACTGTCTGTTTCTGTTTTGTAAATAAGTTCATTGTATTAAGTTTTTAGAGTCCACATGTAAGTGAGACCATATTTATCTTTCTCTTTCTGATTTACTTCACTTAGTTATCCTTATCCCTAGGTTTTTTCAGATTGCTACAAATGACATTATTTCATTCTTTTTTTATCCTGCTTTCTTATTAGTGGTAAACTGCTTCCTAAATCCCCCTCTCTCTCTTTGCATTTTCCCACTATTCACAGACTCTTTATTTATCTTCATTGGAGTATAATTTCTTCACAACGTTGTGTTAGTTTCTGCTACACAACAAAGTGAATCCGCTATATGTGTATCCCCTCCCTTTTGGACCTCCCTCCGAGGTTTTAGACCTTAATAGTATGCCTCACTATTTCAGAAAAGAGAATTATTTGGAGTATACTAGAACCTGAACAATAGTTTTGAATCCCTTGGCATGGTAAGGGTATGTTAAATACCTTAACAGCGTATTCATCCATTGAATTTTTAATGGCTGAACTGAGTTTTGAAGAACAAACAGGAGTTAACCAGGCAAGAAGGGAGAGAGATCATTCAACGGAGAGGAAGCAGCATGTGCAAAGTCCTGTGGTTGGCAGGTGCACAATAGCTTGTATAAAAAGAAAGAGGGTTGGTGGGGCTGGAGTAGGCTCAGGGGTCAGAGAGAATGTAGAACCTGATGGGGGTGGGGACAGGGCTGGAGCAGTCCATTTGGAGCTCCATTGACCTCATCAAAAATCTTTGTCAAAGCAATGGTGAGCCTTCAAATACTTTGGAGATGGAGTGATTTTTTAAAAAAATCTGAGGTTTTAAAAGATCATTCAGACCATGAATTGGAACAAAAACTGAATTGAGTGGCACGGCTCTACAACTGACATGGTGGGGGTGGGGAGAAAGCCAATAACCCCAGGGGATGGCAGACATGTTTTAGAACTTCCTTGGGAGTTCTAGGTGTTTTCAGCAATCTGGTTGCCTGGAAGAAAAGGGGTCAAGATGAGGAGGTCATAAAGGGTAGGGGCCTAAGCTCCAGAGGCAATGAATTTGGAGCTAATCTGGTGCCCAAAGGAACATCAGGTTGTAGGTGAGGCAACACCACTGCAGATTCTCGAAAGACTCAGAGAATAGCTCCATCAACCAAACAGGAGGAGAAATCCCAAAAGACTGGATAATTACCTGGAGAAGATGTCTTTAAGCTAGAAGAGATGACAAGTTCATGTGCTGTGTGCCATCTGCAAAAATGGAGGCTAAAGAGCAAGATGAAGTTAGTAACGGAAAGTAAAGTGTATGGTATGTAAATTCAAAACCGATAAAAACGGATTGAGTCAACAGTGCAAAATGACTCATGTACGGTGCCTTGAAAATTGACTAATCTTATACAATTTGATTTCCTTGTTGATGTCATCTTCCCTTGATTTGGGGAGCAGCACATTTGGAAACAACTGCTGATCTTGATGATGACTATTACTTATGGCTCTGAAGGAAGTGAGCTTGGGTGTGTGTGTGTACCTGTGCACCCTCAGTCATGACTGCTCTTGCGACCCCACGGACTGTAGCCCACCAGGCTCCTCTGTCCACGGAGTTTTCCAGGCAGTAACACTTGAATGGGTTGCCGTTTCCCTCTCCAGGGCAATCTTCCCAACAGAGGGATCAAACCCACATCTCCTGCATTGGCAGGCGGATTCTTTACCACTGCCCCATCAGGGAATCCCCCCAGTGAGCTTACAAGATGTCATTTTTACCTCAGCTTGATAAACAGAGAATTGCACCTAAAATATTCGAATAGATCCATAACATGCAAGCGTATTGATGGATGACAGAAAATGTACCTCTGGCTAGGTCAGAAATTGCACTGGCCTGAGCAATGTCTTCTCCCTTAAGCAAGCTCTCTAGAAAGCGAAATCACCACAGGGGGCTTGGTGAGTGTGGCATCAGAATTGGATTGGAATGTTTAATGGCATAGAGTCTGATAGTCCCCTCGCTAAGATGGGAACATAACTTTCACCCTCTCCCCTCAGAAGTGCTTGGACAGGCATGGCCAAGCTTATCTCTCCCACTTTTCTTTCTCTTTGCACCATAGTCTTTTCATTTTCAGCCATTGATTTCTCAGATATTTGCCCACACAGATGAAGACCCACTGGTCAGAATTTGCTCTTTTTTTAATATCAAGAGCTTCCTACCGAGCTTGAAAGAAGTGCAAATTCTGATGCCTTTTATGGTATAAAAACCAAACTCAAGTACCCTTCAGCCTTCGTTACAGCAAATCTTGTTATTTAGAAGTTAACCAATTGGAAATTCATTGCATTGCAGCCTCTGATGAATGAACATAGTCATTCCATTTAGCCCATCACAAATGTGTCCTTCTCCAAAGGTGAGTAATTCCAATTTTCATGCCTCGGCTGCTGAATCTGCAGGACTGGCTTCTCATCATCACAAACTCTGCAGAGTAAACATAGAGGCAACGTCCAGAAAGTGGGGAAATCAAGGGGGTTGCTGGCCGTCCTTTAGTTCTCATCTTTGTTTCTTTCTTCTTTTATTTTCCTTCTACCCCTCCAAACCCAGCTTCTGTTCTTCTCTGCCCCCAGCACATAGGCATAAAGTCCCATGGAGGGAGAAAAGTGAAACCTGGGGAACAGGGTGAGTCTATAGATGGGGTTGATGAAAAAGCTTTGATGTGATTTCACCTCCCAAGTCATTCATGCTTCACGCACAACTGGTACCTCTCATGGCCATTGTTCCAAAGCATCTCCTTGTTGCCTCAGCTGTATCCTTGGCTATCCTCTTAGTTCACTCATCGCCTGACTCAAGACTTCCACTTCCACCTTGGTTATCCTTCCCTGTTGTCTTCCCCATGTGGAGATGAAGGGGTGTTTGTGTGTGTTTGTGTGTGTGTGTGTGCGCACATATATTAAATTGGATTAGAATGGACTAGAATGAATTGAAAGCCAGGGAGAAAGCTATCCGCCCACTACTGCACAAACAGCTCCCTAGAAGGGAGATAGGATTGATGAGAACCCCACCTAGAATTCCACACTCCAATCCCCTGGACCTTATTTTCTTTTTCCAAATGCACTTTCCATTCTTTGTGATTCTACCCCTTGAAAAAGGAAGTAAGGATGAGATGCCATCAGTGTTTGCCCAAGCACTCTGCTTCGACTTCCTCTAGTACCAGAGACAGAGGCTCTGCTCTGGGCCACGACAGGTGCTAAAGTACCACCTTAATTCACCGAATCCTAGGCTCTTCCTTCTGCTTGTTTGTTGAAACAGCAGATGGCATCAGGACCTAGGCCTTCCCCAGACAATTACATTGGTTTCAGATAATGTTAATGACCCATCATTTCCATTTGAACAAGTTAATAGGTGGCCAGTTAATAAACAAAGGTAGCCAATGATGATAAGCTAGACACTAGACTAGATGATAAGCTAGACACTAGCTAGATACCAACTCCGGGAGTTGGTGATGGATAGGGAGGCCTGGTGTGCTGCAGTCCATGGGGTCACAAAGAGTCGGACACGACTGAGCGACTGAACAGAACTGAGGCACTAGACGCGTGATAAATAAAGATGGTCCATCATGATAAAGCGGTTCCCATACAGCACTAGTGGTAAAGAACCTGCCTGCCAATGCAGGATATATGAGATAGGGTTCAGTCCCTGGATTGGGAAGATTCCCTGGAGGAGGGCAAGACAACTCACTCCAGGATTCTTGCCTGGAGAATCCCATGGACTGAGGAGCCTGGTGGGCTACAGTCCTCAGGGTCACAAAGAGTTGGACACAGCTGAAGTGACTTAAGCATGCACAAATCATGATAAAGTTGCTTTGAGGGGTAATTTTTTAAATGTAATTATTTCTTCTTCCAGTTTTTCTAAGATAAAATTGCCGCACTATACCGTGTGAGTTTCAGGGGTGCAGCAGGATGATTCGACTAAGACAGTTTTCTGCCATGCCTCTCGTTATGCTGAAGATCCTCAAGTATTCTTTGTGGTCATGGACTGGCTTCCCTCCCAGGATGTCTCACAGAACCGTAATGGTGGCACCTTAGTGCTCAGATATAATTGCCAGCTAAAAATAGGAAAGAAGAAAAAGAATCCAGCTTTAGAAAAATGACAGATTGGCAGGCTGAAGGTGGGTTAACAGGAACAGGAATTATCTGCTTGAATGATACTCATTCCACGGTCCTGGTCCCATTAACACTGCAGGCAGGACTGAGATGCTGGTTCCATTAACACGCCCATCCGAGTTCTCTCTGTTTCCCCTGTTCTCCAGTACTGATCAGTTCCTTTAAAAAGTGTCCTCAGGCTGAAATTTTCCCTGTTTGACATCCATCCAAAGGTAAATTGCCTGCAAAGTTTGAGACAAATTGTAATTGTGCTCATGTCTGCTTCTCCACGTGTACACGCCTTCTTTTCCAGTCAATTTTCATTTTTGAGGGTTTTTCTCTACCCTCATTGCGTCACTGACAATGATTTGATAACAGACTTTTGCCTGCTGCATTGTCTAAGGAGGAGCTATTTTTACTTTTGCGCATTTAAAAAGAAGAGAGAGTAAATATCATGGCATTATTGTGCCAGAGTGGTGCAATGGTAATGAACCTGCCTGCCAATGCAGGAGACACAAAAGATGTGAGTTTGATCCCTGGGTCGGGAAGATCCCCCAGAGTTGGAAATGGCAACCCACTCCAGTATTCTAGCCTGGAAAATTCCATGGGCAGAGGAGACTGCTGGGCTACAGTTCATGGGGCCACAAAGAGTCAGACATGACTGAGCAACTGAGCACATATATACAAGTCGCATAAAGAAAATACAGTAAGTATTAACAAAATGTATTACCTGGAACTATATTCATATCATGACAGCTAAACAAAAAGAGGTAGCGATAGTTAGGCAGATAGGTAGATATACAGACAGACATAGTTGTGTTGGTTTATGTTTATACATATCTAGACAGATCCATTCATCTCTTTATCAGTGATGAATCTAATTTTGACATAGAGATCAAGATTTTGTTGATGGACCTTTATACGTTCTTTCTTGTCCCTGTAGATTAAATGGCTTGTATTCTTTGGAGGAACATGGACTCTACCTTAAGACTATAGGAAATGCCTGCTGGTTTATGCCCAGCCTTCCTGGTTGAAGAATGTTTCAAGCCACATTGCTTGGGCTATAACCAAGGATGTCTGTAACTTAGCAGTCCTGTTACCTGAAAGATATTTTTAAAGGTCATTTCAATGTCAATTCCATCATGTCTCAGGGGGGCAGGATCCCAGTGGGTTAGAAAAGTGAAAGTGAAAGTATTAGTTGCTCAGTCATGCTTGATTCTTTGTGTCTCCATGGATTGTAGCCCACCAAGCTCCTCTGTCCATGGGATTTCCAGGAAAGCAATACTGGAGTGGGCAGCCCTTCCCTTCTCCAGGGGATCTTCCCAGTGCAGGGACTGAGCCCAGGTCTCCTACACCACAGGCAGATTCTTTACCATCTGAGCCACCAGCAAAGACGTGGGCTAGAGAGCCAGTGAGTAAAGCCAGACCAAAGCTGACCAGAATGTTAGAGCTAGGGAACAGGTTCAGGGTGTCTGAGTTTTTGTGTGAGGTTTCACCAAAGCTTCCCAATTGCCAGAGATGCTCCTCTGAATGATTCCAGACCTTGACTGCACTTATCATTCATGGGGCCAGTTTGCCAGGATGGAAATATTATCATATTGTTATTACTTCTTCATTTTCCTTTTGCAAAGAACAGAAGGCACTTTTGACTAGATCTTGTAGGTAGAGGGCCCTTTTCCTTCTTTACAAGTCAACATGTAACTGAAATTTATAGGAAAGAAATAAACAAGCCACTTAGTCTCCATCACTTGCCCTATTCTAATTTCTGCATTTTCTTCTTCATTTTATTGGTTATAGAAAGAGAAGGAATGAGAGTAGACTGGATTTTTGAAAGGTGTGTCTGTTTTCATCGAATCTGATAAATGTAATTGTACCCAGTTTTAGAAATGCGTTAAGAAGAAATATTTGTTTATACCTTAAGCTGCATAAAAAGCAATATTGCTTCAGTCTTGTTAAATCAATTACTCTCTGGGCTTTCAGGAGTTGGCAAGCAATTCTGCATGCCCTCAAAAAAGCTGAAGTTGCAGAATTATTATTTAAAATCTATCTGATTCACCTCCTCCAAAAAATCAAACATAATCCCTTCCGAGATTCAGGTTGGACAATTTCAATCACGAAAACATTCATTTATTGTTTCTGGCACTCCCTAGGTGTGAGGGACTTCTTGGGCCATTCAATCTGGTCCAGCTTTCATAATGAAATCTATCCCTTAGATAAAAGAAAATAAACAGACTTGGTACCTTAAGCTAACATGATTTTCTGAGTTTTGGATGGCAGCAGATTGTTTATTTTTTTCAACCTGATAAGTTTGCAAGGCGAAATGATTTATCTCTGTCCGGTTCTTCTTAGGATATTCACTGGGCAGAAAGTGGATTAAGGAAGAAGTATAGAATGGGCTGAAATAGAAAGGCAAGGAACTCTACGGGCAACGCTGAATGGGCAACGGCCTAACCCGATTACTGTGTATCCTCCAAAGAGAGCAAAAATCAAATTAAATAGGAGAAAAAGAAAGAGAAAGAGAAGGAAATTGCAATATTTTGGTCTAAGGGAGATTGCATTGTAGGGTTAATAGAATTTAGATGGCAACATCATTTTTAAAACTAGATTGGCTTACGCCTATAATTCCTCAATGTACTGTTCACAGGCAAGGTTTGTGTGTGTCTTTCTCTGACATGACACAAGAAAAAAAAAATGTTCACAAATGATAATTGCCTAGTGGCAGCAGTCACATAGTTCCCTTTCAAAAGAGAAAAGAGCTGTTGCCAAGGCGAGCTCAAGGCTGTAAGACCCAAGAGTTCTCCAGTATCTGAGTCCCACCCACAGCTGTCATTTCTGTCCAAGGCATCTGCTTGGCACCTGGAGAAGCTCCATTCCCCAGGCTGACTTGGAGGAACTGCCCAGCTGGGATGCACTTAATCCAACATGAACTCTCCAGTAACAGTAATACCATGGGCTTGGGAGGCTCAGCAGTCTCTGAAGGGGGTGCCCTGCAGTGCCACAAATAGATCTTATCCTCCAGAGACAAGACACACGCAAACTTGTGAGCAACCCAGTATGAGTCCAAGTTGAATGTGAATATATGCCAAATTGGTGTACAGACTAGCTATTCTCAAGGTTGTCATGATCATGGGGAGAGAAAAAAGTGGAGTTAGGGCCACCATTGCTGTAGGGGGCTTCCTAGGTGGTACTAGTGGTAAAGAACCTGCCTGCCAATATAGGAGATGTAAAAGATGCCAGTTCAATCCCTGGGTTGGAAAGATCTGTTGGAGAAGGGCATGGCAACCCACTCCAGTTATTCTCGCTTGGAGAATCCCAGGGATAGAGGAACCTGGCGAGCTACAGTCCATGGGGTCGCCGAGAGTCAGACATGGCTGAAATGACTTAGCACACACGTATCCATTGCTACAGCACCAGATTCCATGACCGGTCTTATCACAATCACAGGCAGCACTCAGACAGCGCCAGGCATGCTGGGGGCAGGGGGTGGGGAGTGAAGCACTTTAGGGCCTCATTGCAATGCTGTTCGTGGTCAAGAGCAGAAAATGAAGAATAGCTACCTCTCAGGAGAGGTTGTCCATACGATGCCTTCAGTTAACTCCTGGTGTTAACGTGAGCTTTGAACTGCATCGTCTTCACCAAATGAAGGATAAGGAAACCAAAGCTGAGTGTGGTAAGTAGTAGGCAGTTGCTGGGAAAACCTGAATTCAAACTGTGGTCTGAGTCCCAAGGCCATTCCCTTAACTTTGAGGTTTTACTGCTCTGTGCTGAGTGGGCATGGGGGTAAAGCCCATGATCTCTGTCAGTAACTTTGAAACATACCTCCATTACATGCCTCAATGACAGCTGTAGGAGGAAGTTTTAACAGAAGGTTCTGGGGAGGAAGAAAGGTTTTCAAAAATTGCTAGGGTTGAGTAGGCAAAGGGAAAGGATGTTTAGATGGTGGAGACAGACTGGGAGACAGTGGGCAGGGCAGTCCCAGTTAAGCATCTGGGAAAAAGGACATTAAGAAAATTAAACTTATACCTCAGTCTTGCTCTCCACGTGCGGCCAGGCATGTACCACAAAGCCTTCTCCTCAGACACACAATTCCCACTGACGTTTTCTTCCTGTCTTTTCATAAAGCTATCATGTTCAGTCATTCACAAAACCCCAGGGTATCATGGGACCTTGATCCAGATCAGACAAACATTTCCAGGGACAGGGAGCTCACTACCTCTCAAGGGAGCACAGTTCTTTGATGGACAGCTTTTGTTCCTAGAAAGCACTTCCTTTTGTCATCTCTACTTCTTAAAGCCCTTCTGATATTTAAAGAACACTATCCACTATTCATTATACTGAATTTCTTCCTCTCCAGGCCAAACAAATACAGTTTCCCTATTTTTAAAACTGCCCCCATGCCTTTGCTTTGATGCAACTACTTCCAGTTTGTAACTTCCTGGACACAGCACAGCTTTGGGAAGCAGGGAGTGAGTTCACATTAGCAGATCTACGTACAAAGAGTACCACTTAAGAGAGGCATAAAGGCTCCGAGAGGAGATGAAAATCATACCACCTATACGTATGCACAAGTAGCTAAAGTGCAACTACATTGCCTGACAGATGAGGGATCCCTCAAGTCTTACTGCAGCTTTAAGAACTTCAGAAGTATATTTGCTAAAATCTGACACTATCACACCACTGGAAAGTTAAATTGTGTACATTTCGATTGTACTTATTACATCTTATAAACTTTTAATAAAACATTTTTATGAGAATATTCGTTTCTGGCAACCTTGGCCATCTTCAGAAGGCCAGGGCTCCCCTTAGCGATGTGTGACTGCCCTTCCTGACCTGCACATAATCGGAATTTTCCATGGTTAGGTGGCTGAATGTAGACCCTCCATATTAGGAGTCGGTGACTATTAGGAACCCGAAGACCACATTTCAGACACACAAATCTATGCTCAAGGTCTCTTTCTTAGCATCCTCAAAGTGTCTTTGGGCTCCAAGATTGCTACTTGAGTGCCTGTCATCACAGCTCTGTTCCATTAAAGCAGTGGGAAGAAGCAAAACAGCAGAAATGGACACACTTCTCCATTCTTTTAAGGAGGCTTCCCAGAATTCCTACACAGTACTTTCACTTATATCTTATTGACCAAAATTAAGTCATAGCTGGACTTTGGCAACATAGCTGTGAGGAAGGCTTAAAAATCTTGTCTTTATTCCAAGCAACAATACAGTTGGTTTAAAAAGTAATGGATTCTATGACTAAGGAAAATGGGAAGAATGCATGTTGAAAGATGGTTAGAGTTTCTGTTCTCCTAAACCAGCATTGTATGAGAGCACATACTCCCCCATATCCTCACCACCACTGAGTATTACTGTTTCTTTACATCTTTGCCAACTGACATGCTCTAAATGGTATCATGTTATTTTATTTATGTTTCTCTCATTACTGAAAAGAGTGAGCATGCATGCATATTTATTAACTTGTAGTCTTTATTTATTACTGGTAGTCTTTTCTGATAAGTTGCTCTTTATACCCATAGCCTACTTTTCTTTTTCATCTTTTTCTTACTATTTAGAGCCTTTTATTTATTAAAAATATAAGCCATATACCATGCAGTTTTTAAAATTTTTCCATTAAAAATATTTTATGTCCCTTGGCAATGGCATCCCACTCCAGTACTCTTGCCTGGAAAATCCCATGGACAGAGGAGCCTGGAAGGCTGCAGTCCATGGGGTCGCTGAGGGTCGGACACAGCTGAGCGACTTCACTTTCACTTTTCATTTTCATGCACTGGAGAAGGAAATGGCAACCCACTCCAGTGCTCTTGCCTGGAAAATCCCAGGGACAGAGGAGCCTGGTGGGCTGCCGTCTATGGGGTGCAAAGAGTCGGACACGACTGACGTGACTTAGCAGCAGCAGCAGCAGCCATCAGTATGGATACTATCCAAAAAAAGCCAGAAGATATGACAATTGTTGGCAAGGATATGGAGAATTTGGAATCCTTGTGCACAGTTGATGGGAATGTAAAATGATGAAGTGCTATGGAAAATATTATAGCAATTCTTCAAGATATTAAAAGTAGAATGACCAGGTGATTCAGTCATTCCACTTGATATAGACCCCAAAGAACTGACAGCACGGTCTTAAAGAAATATTTGTACATTCACATTCATGGCAGCCTTATTCACAATAGCCAAAATGTGGGACTAACCCAAATGCCCATCAGCAGATGAACAGATAAATAAAATACAGCACATAGTACAATCGAATATTAATCAGCCTTAAGAAGGAAGGAAAATCTATCATTTGACACAGCATGGATAAACCTTGAGGATACTATGCTAAAGGGAATCAGCCAGTCACAAAAGGACAAATATTGTATGATTCTACTTATATAGGGGTACCTAGAGGGGTCAAGTTCACAGAAGTAGAATGCAGAATGGTAGTTGCCAGGGGCGGAGCAGAGGGAGCAACAGGGAGCTGTTTAATGGGTTAGAGTTTCAGTTTTGTCAGATGAAAAGAGCTCTGGAGATTGGTTGTGAAGCAATGAGAAAGTACTTAACACTACCAAACTGTACACTTAAAAATTAAAGATAATAAATTTATATTATGTGTATTTACCATAATTCAAATCTATTTTCTTTCACTAGATTGAAAATCCTTCTCTTTTATAGTTTTTGCCTTTTGCATCATGCTTAGGAAGTCTTTTTTTACCTCCAAGTGAAAAATGTTTTTACCTGTGTTTTTTTCTTCTGTGGTTGAGCGTGGGATACTCAGGTACTGTTGACTCATTTCCTAAGATATTATCAGTGGTTGATAATAATCAGTTCTTAGGCTTCTCTCTTATTTACTTTTTTCCTGTAATCCCCACTTCCTATTCCATTCCTCTGCTTCATAAAACCATTCTAAGGTACTGAATATGTACCTTTTTCATTTGCATATGTTTTTGCTAAATATGTATTGTATGAGATTCACACATTTTAACTGACATAAACGGTATTGTGTTATATATCTCATTGTGCTTCTTACTTGTTTCACTCAGCATTGCATTTTTAAGATGTTCTGTGTGCACTTGGTCCATCACTTCTAATTTCTGCTCAGCCTTCCTTGGTGTGCCTCTTAACATTTTACCAATCTGCTGTCCCAGCACTGAACATTCCAACTGCTTCCAGCTTCCCATCACAAACAACACTGCATCCACTTATGGATTGTGTGAGATGAATTTCATTCTATCGGAATGAAGGACTTCTGTTCACCAAAGACTAACATTTATAAAACTGGTATTTTTTAAAAGACAAAGGAAAATGGTATTCACAATGTGCAAATTAACAAGGGATTAATATCTACAACACACAAGGAACCTTCTCAAATCAAGAAGAAAAATACAGAAACCCCAGTAGAAATTGGGCAAAGAAGGTAAACAGGTATTATAAAAATGGAAGTACAAAAAACTAAAAAGTATTTGAAGAGATGTTCAAATTAATAATCTGAGATGTGCATTTTTAAACAAACTTGTGCTATTAGAATGACAAAACCCAGAAACTAGATAATATCACATATTTGTGTGGATCTGCTCACACAGAACCCTTGCACTGCCAGGGGGAGTGTAAACTGTGGTCAAATTAAGTGCATACACACTCCTGACCCCAAATTCCACTCTTCCACCAGCACTTTTATAGTTTGGGGGTTTGTTTATTTTTAGCACATAAATATTTACTCCATCTGGGATTTATTTTGTTGTAGAGTATAAGTATTGAGCAGTATTTATTTTCCCCAAATGTTTGGCCAGTTGACTTAACACTTTTGGATAACGCTACCTTTTCCTCCACTGTCACTCTATCATTTACTGACTTCTTATAGATTCCCGGGTCTGTTTCCAGGCTTTAGGTTTCTAAACAGTGTATCTTGGGGCTGCCAAGCAGTGACCCACCTGGAGAATGTTTAATCCCTCCTGTGCTTTGTGCTTTGATGTCAAGAGCCGTGTACTAACTACAGATCCAAAGGAAAACAGTCACAGAAACCAAGGGCTGTTTTTTCCTGATACTTATAAATTCCTGTTGGATGGAACTTGGGTTTCTGGCTTTTATTCTTAAATGAGCGAGCCCCTTTCACATTCCTCCTTCCTGGTCTCCCAAACGTCTTGTAGCATCTTCTTCCATTTCTTTGACTCAAGAAGTTAGATTTTTATTGTTATTTTAAATATTTATTTATTTATTTGGCTGGGCTGGATCTTCGCTGCGGCACTTAGGATCTGCGATCTTCGCTGGGGAATACCGGATCTTAAGCTACAGCATGGAGAAGGCAATGGCAACCCACTCCAGTACTCTTGCTTGGAAAATCTCATGGACGAAGGAGCCTGGTAGGCTGCAGTCCATGGGGTCGCTAAGAGTTGGACACGACTGAGCGACTTCACTTTCCTGCACTGGAGAAGGAAATGGCAACCCACTCCAGTGTTCTTGCCTCAAGAATCCCAGGGACGAGAGAGCTTGGTGGGCTGTTGTCTCTGAGGTCGCACAGAGTCGGCCACGACTGAAGCGACTTAGCAGCAGCAGCAAGCTACAGCATTTGGCTGGAACCCAGGCCACCTGCAATGGGTGCTCGGAGTTTCAGCCACTGGAACATCAGGAAGTCCCAAGAAGTCAGATTTTAAATCTCTCTGTCTTCCCGTCTCATTGAGTGCCCAATTAATCCTGTTTCAAAAACAAAGTTTGAAGTCTTGAACAGAGCTTGGAAACCAGAAAACCTCTCTGGAGATTAGCAATTTAGCAACTTGAAGATTTCACACAGATCAAAAAAAAAAAAAAAAGAAAAGAAAAAAGAAAAAAGACAACATAAAAACCCCCACCTTCAGAACCGTAGACCCTCACCTTCAGAACCGTAGCGCCTCTCGGTTCTTAACAGTGAGCCTGGGGGCACTCCCGCGAGATCGCGCGTTCTTCCCGTGCATGCTCAGTCCAAGAAACAAGATGTCTGAC
Organism: Ovis canadensis; assembly: GCF_042477335.2. Taxonomy (NCBI): domain Eukaryota; kingdom Metazoa; phylum Chordata; class Mammalia; order Artiodactyla; family Bovidae; genus Ovis; species Ovis canadensis. Next base: position 54,739,376 of record NC_091264.1, read on the forward strand.
CACAGAGGGTTAACACCGTGAGAAGCTCAGACACCTGAAAACTATCTTCACATCAGGAGAATCAAGTCACATTGCCAGACTGCAGGAAAGTGTGTTCTTCTTGAAGACTGTCAGTCACTTTCGTCTTAAAAGATGCAGACAAGCACTTAAAGGCTGTCAGTCATTTCCCTTGAGGGGAGACAAGAAACTTAACATATGAATTGCCAATATTTTTCCACAGTAAGGTAAGTAGAAAATAGCTCTTAATGTTAAAAAAAAAAAAAGCCATACCAAAAGACCAGGTTTTTTCCATGAGAATATTTGGAATAGCATTCATTGCCTGTCAGATTAAATAATAATATTGGGTTAGTCAAAAAGTTTGTTAGAGTTTTTCTGGAAGATGTAAGGGAGAAACTTGAAAAACTTTGTTTTTTTTTTTTTAACTTTTCCAACCCAATAATGATAATAATAGGCTTATTAAAGCATAAAGAAAAAGATCTCATCTGTCTTCCCTTGAAGGTGATGTTCCATAAGCAGCCTGGAGACAGATAATATGCCAGAATAGCATGTTTTCTGCCGAAGAAAGTTGACAACCAAATTGTGCTATCCAGCATAGCAGCCACCAGACACATGGAGCTATTTAAATTGAGTTAAAATTTGATAAAACTAGTTTTAGTCATACTAGCCACATTCCAAGTGCTTAACAGCCCCATGTGGCTAAATGGCTGCTATATTGAATAGCACAGGAATAGAACATTCATATTATCACAGGAAGTTCTACTGGACACCACTGATTAGATCTTTTATACTTAAAGTATAATCATAGACCAGCAGCACTGGCCTCTCCTGGGAGCAGGAATGGCTTCATGGGCATGTGGCCTGTAGAAAGGCAGAAGACGTCATGCTTAGGACTCTGCTCGTGGTTTAATACTTTGTTGTCACTATTTTGAAATTGTTAATTTTTTAATAAGAAATCCTGAAATTTCCTTCCCTCCCGAGCCCCACAAATGATGCAACCACTTCTGCCTGGGTGCTTGTTACAAAAGCAGGACCTGAATTACACTTGCTGAATCAGAACCTGAATTTTAACAAGACTCTCAGATGACTTAGGGCTTCCCCAGTGGCTCAGCAGTAAAGAACCTGCCTGCAATGCAGGAGACACAGGATTGATCTCTGGGTCAGGAAGATCCCCTGGAGAGGACATGGCAACTCACTCCAGTATTCTTGACAGGAAAATTCCATGGACAGAGGAGTTCATGGGGTTGCAAAGTGTTGGACTTGACTGAGCACAGATGACTTATGGACATTGAACTTTGAGAACCAGGATTTTGAAGAGTAATTCTCAAACATTTTGAATCTACAGACTCTTTCTTTAAACTGATTAAAATTTACACAGATCCAAAGATATAAAATAGATGAAAATAATTATGCCCATTAAGCAATTATGTAATCATTGATCAGCTTAAATAATATCAGGTTATTTGTGGATCCCTAGGATTTTATGGAGGAGCTTGAACACCTTTAGTCTAGAATTCTTTGGTTGGAGAGAGTTTGCAATGTCAAGACATCTCCAATCCTATACCTTAGAACCGACAGACCCCAGGGAAGACAACTTTCTTGGAATACACATATGAAAACCATGGTAACCATGGTGTTGTGCAATCTTTGTGTGTGATATTAGCCAACCCACATTAGGGCATATAGAGGCTTCCCATTTTGCACTGGGCTCTTCACCACATCACCTCATTTACACTTCACAGGGCTGTATAGGAGAGCTGGCATGAATGGCATCTTACACACAAGTCAGTCAGTCAGTTCAGTTGCTCAGCCGACTCTTTGCGACCCTATTCACTGCAGCACCCAAGGCTTCTCTGTCCATCACCAACTCCTGGAGCTTGCTCAAACTCATGTCCATCGAGTCAGTGATGCCATCCAACCATCTCATCCTCTGTCGTCCCCTTCTCCTCCTGCCCTCAGTCTTTCCCAGCATCAGGGTCTTTTCCAGTGAGTCAGTTTTTCACATCAGGTGGCCAAAGTATTGGAGTTTCAGCTTCAGCATCAGTCCTTCTAATGAATATTCAGGACTGATTTCCTTTAGGATGGATTGGTTGGATCTCCTTGCAGTCCAAGGGACTCCAAGAGTCTTTTCCAACACCACAGTTGTTACAAATAAGTGAGGTTAGATTGGTTAAGTAACCTACCCAAGCAGAAGCAGAATTTAAACTCAGGTTCAGAATTTGGATTAGGATGGAATGAGTGAAATGCTCTCCAGTGCAAACTGTAAGAGGGAGGGGGCACAAAAAACTCAGTAATCAAGGTAAATAATATTTAAATTCAATAATTTTAAAGACTCTGAATACAAAAATATCCATGATGGACAAATTACCATAATTTGAAATAAAAACAGACTGTTGGTTGCGACCCTACACTATTGTGCAACAGTGACAATTGCTTTCAGTCAGCTCATTGCTCCCAGCACTGCAGGACCTTCAGTCTCCACTGCCTTGATGCCCAAGGTTGACCATAGTTCATGAACAGATTGGACAACACAGACATTATATGCAGTCCTGCTTTCTGACTATAGAGATTTTATAAATGTTTCTCATTTTGTCTGAACTAGAGGAGGATGTTTTGATAAGCATATATTAGAGGTCGGGGCTTCCCTGGTGGCTCAGCGGGTAAAGAATCTGTCTGCATTGTGGGAGACCTCGATTCAGTCCCTGGGTTGGAAAGATCCCCTGGAGGAGGGAAAGGCTACCCACTTCAGTATTCTGGCCTGGAGAATTCCATGGACTGTATAGTCCATGGGGTCGCAAACAGTTGGAGATGACTGAGCAACTTTCATTTACTCACTTAGAGGTCAGACTTGTTTTCTTTTGCCTCAGGCTGCAAACGTGGCTTGCCACTGCCCAGGTTTGTTCAATTCTAGATCCTGGGTTGGAAAGTCTACTTCTGCCTACACCTGTGGCTCTGAATCCTGGCTGCACATTCAAATAACCTGAGGAACCATCAAAACATCCCCATGCCTCAGAGTCCTTTTGGTTTGCCTGTGTGGTTCTGAATGTGGCTTGGCTTTGGGTTTGTTGCAGAACTCTCCAGTTCATTCTAATGTGTGCCCAAGGTTAACAATGATTTTGCCACTCTGCACTGCCTCCCTTCAAGGATGACAGAAATCCAACACACAAAATTAACTTTCTGTAAGGTGAAGTTGGCTGGAAAATACATCCTCTTTCAGACTGGAACAAGAATCAGAATTTTAGATCTAGATGGTGCCTTAGGAATCATAGATGGTAGAGCTAAAAGGACCTCTAATTACATTGCCAATCTTACTAATGAGAAAACAGAGGCTCAAATATTGTATGATCTCATTTATATGTAGAATCCAAAAGATAAAACTAAAGTTCCCAGATACAGAAAACAGACTAGAAGTGGGGGTGGGCAAAATGGATGAAAGTCGTCAAAATGTACAAACTTCCAGTTACAAAATAAATCAGCCATGGCAATGTACAGCATGGTAATTATAGTTAATGATACAGCACTGTATATTTGAAAGTTGCTAGGAGAGTAAATCTTAAAAGTTCTCATCATAAGAAAAAAATTGAAACTATGTGTGGAAAGGAATGTTAACTAGACCAATTGTGGTGATTTTGCAACATAAACAAATACCAAATCATTATGTTGTACACCTGAAACTAATATTATAATTTTATATGTCAGTTATACCTATGTCAATTATGTTCTGGGTACTTTCTCTGCATAACAGTTCAGTTCAGTCGCTCAGTTGTGTCCGACTCTTTGCGACCCCATGAATTGCAGCACGCCAGGCCTCCCTGTCCATCACCAACTCCTGGAGTTCACTCAGACACGCGTCCATCGAGTCAGTGATGCTATCCAGCCATCTCATCCTCTTTCGTCCCCTTCTCCTGCCCCCAATCCCTCCCAGCATCAAAGTCTTTTCCAGTGAGTCAACTGTTCACATGAGGTGGCCAAAGTACTGGAGTTTCAGCTTTAGCATCATTCCTTCCAAAGAAATCCCAGGGCTGATCTTGTTCAGAATGGACTGGTTAGATCTCCTTGCAGTCCAAGGGACTCTCAAGAGTCTTCTCCAACACCACAGTTCAAAAGCATCAGTTCTTCGGCATAACAAACCAACCCTAAATTTAATAGTGTAAAAGGAAAACATTTTACTATGTCCATGATTCTCTGGGTCAAGGTTTTTGACAGGGCACTATATATGAGTGCATTTATGCCAAGTCACTTCAGTTGTGTCCGACTCTTTGTGACCTTATGAATTGTAGCCTGTCAGGCTCTTCTGTCCATGGGATTCTCCAGGCAAGAATACTGGAGTGGCTTGTCATGCCTTCCTCCAGGGGATTTTCCTGGCTCAGGGATTGAACCCAAGTCTATGTCTTCTGTAATGGCAGGCTGGTCCTTTAACACTAGCACCACCTGGGAAGCCTATGTCAATTATACACCTATTAAAAAAAAGAAAACAGTGAGTCCGAAACGTAACTGGACTTGCAAATGAGGGGCAGAGAGAGAGGAGCAAAGGGCTTCAGAAACTCAGCCCAAGCTCTTTTCAAGGCCCTCATGAGAGAAAAAACAGTCCCCTCTCTCACCAAAAAGAAATTTAAGCAGCCCCCAAAGTCAGTAATTTCCCCTAAGTCATAAGAATTATAGTAAAACTTGTCTATTAATTCAGCATCTTAAAACATTTTTTAGAACAAATGTGATCAATCTGAATCCCAATTCATAAAGGATCAGCCTGCAAGCCAAACTGTTTGTTTGATCTGTACAATGCTTTGTACTCAATATTCTGTGATAACTTACACGGGAAAAGAATCTGAAAAAGAACGGAGATATATATATATACACACACACATATATGAAACTGAATATTCACAGTATGCTATACACCTGACACTAACACAACATTGTAAATCAATTATACTCCAATATAAAATAAAAATTAAATTAATAAGATGAAAAGTTGACCCAAAGTTTAAACATGGAGAGACCTCACCTAAAGTTTTAATATAATGTACTTCCTGTGCAGGCTTGGAATACTTGGCACTGGGTCCTGCATTCCTGACCATAACAACTAGCCAGGCCTGAGTCACCGCTGCCCATTGGAGGAAGCCTCCACCCCTTCCTGCTGCAATTCAGGACTCCAGGCTGGCTAGAAACGAAATCGGACTTCTCCCAAGTGCCAGAATCCTCCACCCATCTGTTTCAGGCATTTGCATTGACTCTTTGGCCCGGGTTGTATTGGAGTTTGCAGCCCATGGTTCTGTTGTCACATGCCCATTGTTCCCCAGCACTGGGGGCAGAAAGAGCAACTCCTGGGCTCCCTTCTGACTGGAAGAGCAGGGCAGGCTGGGTAGTGAGGTGGGTCTTCTACAGAGAACCCCCGGCGTGGGGGGGGGGGGGGGGAGCTGGATCTTCTTCTATTCTTGGGTTTTTCTGTCAATCATCCTAACACTGCGGACTAACAGATCCTGTCATTGGAAATCTCTGCCCTGCGTCGTCAAGGTTCCTCTTCCTGCTGGTTTGCTTTCCGCCGATTCCAGGATGCCCTCCCTCTTTTCATGTAAAGTCCACTCGTCCTTCCAGGTTCAGCTTCCTGGATTACTCTGATCCGTGGTGTCCTCTTCCTTCTCAGAAACTCCTCCCATGACATCATGTCAATACAGAAACCATATGCTCTTTTGATTTCCCCAGGCCGGAGGATAAGCTCCTTAAGTTTGCCTACTTGTAATTCCTTTGAATCCTCCCTAACACCCTGGACGGTGCTGGACAAACAGACTCTTTACAATAGACCCTGTGCTTTTTAAACTCAGGATTCCCCTCAAACTCCCTCCGCCTTGGGAGCAGACGATGCAGCTCTCAGTGTCAGGCACTAGAGGTCGCTCGGCCACACACATCTCGCCCTGCCCAGGTTCCATGCCGCACACGGAGTACTAGCGCCTCTGGAAGTAGGGCAGGCTCATTTATTTCCTCTCCAACACAGCCTCGGGCCATCAGAGCCTCTGAAGTCAGGGTCCCTGCCGCGCAAGCTGCAGAATGAAAACACTGCAAATAAGAAAGGTCACTGCCTCCGCTCTGCACATTTACTTCTCACCTGAAATCTCTGCTTCACTAGCAACATCCCGGCTCAGGCTCTGAATGTTTTTCCTGACTCAGTGTTCCAGCAGGAGGGAGAAGGAATCTGTGACTGGTGCGCACACGTGTGTGTCCTTACAGATTATTGCGTCAGGTCCATGGGCCAGCGTGGTGTCAAGGTAGGTTTCCATCTGCTGTCCTCTCCACCAACTCCCAGGAAGGTTCTGACCAGGGCAACTGATGCCCCAAATCTGTTTTGCTTTGGCTACTGTTGTTTTCAATGAATAACAAGAATGACCTTTTAAAACAGGCCTTATCAAGTTGTTCAGCCTTGAAGTAAAGGCAGCAGTCAGGTTTTATTTGAGAGACTTGCTGAGCCCAACGCAACAATATGAGTGGAGCACAGTAGGTCTGAAAATGGGACAGGTGCCATGGCAGGTGAGAGGGGCAGAAGAGGGAAGACCTAAGGGAAAGCTGATCACGCACACCCAAGGGCCCAGGGTGGTGTCATGTTGGCATTGCAGACCCTGACACTGGTTGCGTCAGAGTGATTGAAGAGCTTAGCAAGTAAAGTGTCCATCACAGTGATTCAAATGAATGCCAGACACTGGGAAGAAAGCTTGGAGTAGAGAAGACCTGGACCCTAAAGCTCAAAGAACAAACTTTCTGGGCTGGAATAACATATTTCAAGGCCATCTCATTGGTAACTTCTAAGTAGCCCTCAGACCTCTTTGAAAGAAAGGCCAATTTGTGTGTATGTCACCTGTCACAAGGATGCGCTTAGTAGCAGTATAGCAACCCTGAAGCTGGACTCCCTAAGTGGAAATCACAATTCTGACATTTACTAGGCATGACTTAAACTCTGTCTCAGTCTATTCACCTGAAAAATGAATAACTGAAAAATGACTAATAATAACACTTACTTCACTCAGTTAAACAAGTTCATATATGTAAAGTGCTTAGAATAGCATGTGGTACATAGTAAGTGCATATGTAAATATAAGCTTAAAAATTATCTGCTTTGCACAAAGATCACAATAAAGCCCCTCTTTTCCATGCTTGGCTGTGTCTAGAATAAAGAATGAAAAAAAACTTTTCCAATTTTATATCTAAGTGGTGACAATACCATTTTCAGTTCAACAATTCTTTCCTTTCTTACACAGTCAAGTTTATAATTATCTTTAAAGTGTTTATTTTCTTTTCATCCCACCTCTCTTTAAATAAAAAGTCTGAAAAAATGGGTAAGGGAACAAAATCAAGAATTGGTTCTTTGAAAAGGTCAGTAAAATTGGCAAATTTTTCACTGTATTGATTAAGGAAAAAAGAATGAGTAAGAGTGCTTAAATAACTAAAATCAGAAATGAAAGAGAACTCATGACTCCCAATTTTACAGAAGCAAAAAGGATTGTCAGACAGCACTGTGACCAATCGTAGGCCGAGAAATTCAATAACCTGGATGAAAGGGACAAATTCCTAGAAACCCAACCTATCAAGACTCAATTGTGAAGAAATAGAACATCTGAACAGAACTATAACTAGTAAGGAAATTTAATCAGTAATAAAAAGCTTCCCGATAGAGAAAAACCCAAGACCAGATGGCTTCTTTGGCAAACTCTACCAAACATTTAAAGAAGAATGACATCAAGCCTCCTCAAATTCTTCCAAAACTTGAAGAGGAGGGAACACTCCCAAGCTCATTTTAGGAGGGCAACATCTCCCTAATACTAGAGCCAGACAAAGACACTACAAGAAAAGACAACTACAGACCCTGATGAATATTGATGAAAAATTCTTAACAATATAGTAGGAAACAGAACTCAACAGCAGACTTAATACTATTAAAAAGTCAGTACCACCCAAAATGGTCTATAGCTTCAATGCAATCAAAATCCCAATTTTTTTTTTTTGCAGAAATAGAAAAATCCATTCTAAAATACAAATGAAATCTCAAGGAACCCTGAATAACCAAAGCAGTCTTGAAGCAGGGCAGTGTTGGAGATCGCACACTTCATGATTCCAAAATTACTACAAAGTCACAGTAATCAAAACAGGGTTGTACTTGCATAAGTACAGATATACAGACCAATGAAGAGTCCTTTGGACAGCAAAGAGATCAAAGCAGTCAATTCTAAAGGAATCAACCCTGAATATTCATTGGAAGGACTGATGCTGAATCTGAAGCTCCAATACTTTGGCCACCCGATGCAAAGAACTGACTCCTTGGAAAAGGCCCTGTTGCTGGGAGAGATTGAAGGCAAAAGGAGAAGGGGGTGGCAGAGAATGAAGTGGTTAGATAGCATTACCGACTTGATGGACTTGAATTTGAGCAAACTCCAGGAGATAGTGAAGGACAGAGGAGCTTGGCATGCTGCAGACCATGGGGTCACAAAGAGTCGGACATGACTGAACAAACAAGACCAATGAACTAGAATGGAAAACTGAGAATAAATCTCATATATGTGGACAAATATTTTTTGTAAATGTCAAGATCATTCACTGGGCAAAGGACAGTCTTTTCCAAAAAATGGTTCTGGGAAAACTGGATATCCATAAGCTAAAGAACGAAGTTGGACCCTTATCTTACATTATATGGAAAAATTAATTTAAAATTGATCAAAGATCTAAGCATAAGAGGTAAAGCTATAAAGTTCTTAGAAGATAATATAGGAAGAAGCTTCATGACATTGGATTTAGCAATGATTTCTTGGCTATGACACTGAAAGCTCAGGCAAAGAAAGAAAAAAAAATAGATAAACTGGACGACACCAAAATTTAAATCTCTGTTCATCAAAGGATATAATCCCTTGAATGAAAAGGAAATCCATAGGAGAGAAAATATTTGCAAATTATATATTGTGTAACGGTTTAGCACACAGAATATATAAAGAACCCCCACAACTCAATAACAACAACAAACCTGATTTTAAAATGTGCAAAAGACTTCAAAAGACATTTTTCTAAAGAAGATATACAAGTGGCCCAAAAGTACTTGAGAAGGCATTCAACATAGCTAACCATTCAGTTCAGTTCAGTCACTCAGTCGTGTCCGACTCTTTGTGACCCCATGAATCGCAGCACGCCAGGCCTCCCGGTCTATCACCAACTCCCGGAGTTCACTTAGATTCACGTCCATCGAGTCAGTGATGCCATCCAGCCATCTCATCCTCTGTCGTCCCCTCCTCCTCCTGCCCCCAATCCCTCCCAGCATCAAAGTCTTGTCCAATGAGTCAACTCTGCATGAGGTGGCCAAAGTACTGGAGTTTCAGCTTTAGGGAAATGTAAATCAAAACTGTAATGAGATATTACCTCATATCCATTCGGGTGGCTATTATAAGAAAATAAAACAGAAAATAACAAATGTTGACAAGAATGTAGAGAAATTGAAAATTTTGTGCACTGTTAGTGGGAATGTAAAATGATGCAGCTGCTATGGAAAACAGTATAGCAGTTCCTCAAAAACTTAACAGTAGAATTATCGGAAATTATGTTTCTAGATATGTATATATCCAAAAGAATTCAAAGCCGGACTTCAAAGAGGTATCTGCACACACATGTTCATAGCATTATTCATTATAGCCAAAAGGTGGAAGCATCCAAAGTATACTTAGAAGGATGAATTGGCAAAATCCGGTCTATACATGCATTGGACTATTATTCAACCTTTAAAAAGAAGGAAATTCTGACACATGTTACAACATGGATGAATTTTGTAAACACTGTGCTAAATGAACAAAACCAATCACCAAAGGGCAAATACTGTATGATTCTAGTTGTATAGGGTACTGAGAGTAGTCAAATTCATAGCAAAAGAAAGTAGAATGGTGGTCCCCAAGGTCTGGAGGGAGGGAAGAACAGGAAGTCATTGTTTCTGGGGTGCAGAATTTCCATTTTGCAAAGTGAAAAGAAACCTGGAGATGGGTGGTGGTGACGACTGCACAACCATGTGACTGTACTGAATGCCTCCAAACAGAGCACTGAAAATGGTTCAGGTGGTAAATTTCATGTATTATGTATGTTGCCAGAATGAAATAACCTGGATAAGAACATATTCAACCACTCATTCCTTCAATAACTATTAATATTTCCTGAGGGTCTGTAATGTGCCAAGTTCTTTTTCAGGTGCTGAGATGGAGTAGTGAGGCAAATACATGGTCCTGCACTAATGAGAGCTCTAGTCTAATTGGTGGGGGGAGGGTTGGGCAGGGCACAGGGAATACACAAGAAAACAGAGAAGTAGGCAAGGCAGTTTAGGTATTGATGAGCACGAGGGAAATGAACAGGGTGATAGATAGGAATGACTTAGAGCCTGAGATTTACTTATGATGGGCTGATCAAGCAAAACATATCTGAATGATGACATGTGAGCCAAGATCTGAAAGTGGAAATGAATTAGACACGCAAAGAGCCTGAGTAGGGATAAGATGTTGTTGTTCAGCCGCTCAGTCATGTCCAACTTTTTGCGACCCCATGGACTTCAGCACACCAGGCTTCCCCATCCATCACCAACTCCTGGGGCTTACTCAAACTCATGTCCATTGAGTCAGTGATGCCATCTCCAACCATCTCATCATCTGTCATCCCCTTCTCTTGCTTTCAGTCTTTCCCAGCATCAGGTTCTTTTCCAATGAGTCAGTTCTTTGCATCAGGTGGCCAAAGTATTGGAGTTTCAGCTTCAGCATTAGGCCTTCCAGTGAATGTTCAGGGTTGATTTCCTTCGGGATTGACTGGTGTGATCTCCTTGTTTGGTCCAAGGGACTCTCAAGAGTCTTCTCCAACACCACAGCTAGAAGGCATCAGTTCTTCAGCACTCAGCCTTTTTTATTGTCCTGCTCTCACATCCGTACACAACTGCTGGAAAAACAATTGCTTTGACTGTATAGACCTTTGTATACAATATGATAAGATAAGATAAGCAAGTGCAAAGGCCCTGACATCGTAAAAGCCTTGGGAAATCAGGGAACACAAGAAAGACCTGGATCTGGAGCAGGAAGTGAGAATGGGACAGAGTGAGTTTGGAGAGCTGGGCAGTGGCTACATCATGTAAAGCTTTGTTCCCTGGATAAAAGGGTATTGATTTTATTCTGATGAGAAGCTACAGAACATATCTAAACAGAATAGAGACATGATCCAATTTTTGTTTCAAAATATGGCAGTAAGAGAGAAAGCATTGAGCCCAGTAAGGAAATGAGAGGCAATGGTGGCTTAAACCAAGGTGACAGCAGCAGGAGTTGTTTTTCAGTCACTAAGTTGTGTCTGACTCTGTGACCCCATGAACTACAGCCCACCAGGTTTCTCTGTCCTTCACTGTCTCCCGGAGTTTGCTCAAACTCATGTCCATTGAGTCGGTGAGCAGCAGAGATGGAGTGAAGTGGATGGATTTTAGATAGATTTTTGAGTTAAAACACAGAATGGCTGATAGTCTGACAGTGGAAGTTGAGGGAAAGGGAGAAATTAGTCTTTATTTCTAGTTGCTTTTGACATGCGTGGATGCGTGGATGTTGGCATTTACAAGAGAAGAAGCAGAAGACAGTGAAAGAGGCAGCCTGGGCTAGGAGAAGAAGGGTTTGGTTTTGCACATGTTACATTTAATGTGAACATCAGATATCCAAATGGAGATGTCAAATCGGCATTTATGTACACAAGTTTGGGGTCCAGGAAAACGGCCAGGCCTGGGGAAGTAAACCTGGGAGTCATCAGCGAATAGATATTTAGAGCCAAATGCCTGATTGATATTATTCTAGGGAGAGTGTGTGTTCTGGATATTTTACATGGCCCTTTGCCTGGAATGGAGGTATGATTGAGCCCATTAGTAAGAAAGTCTCACAACAGTTTCCCACTAGAAGCAGTTTTTCTCTCCTGGATCAGATGTGCACGCCTGGGTTCCATAACACACTGAGGAAGAGGGAGAACTGGGCTGAGGGGTGTGTGTCTCTTTTTTCCATCCCTTCTTCCAAGATTGTATTCATTGAGCAAGTTTTCAGTGAACTCCAGCCGCAAATGAATCGAATTGCTTTCCTCTTCCCATTCTGAGCAAAGCCCCGGATGGCGATTATGGGAGGCAGATGAGAAAAAGAAGTAATTCTTCTCTGTAAAAAGCTTAACTACTCAGAAAGAAAGGAAGTTAGTGAAAGAGTAAAATAATCATAGGTAAGGCATTATATGGGTTCAGTGCAGTAAAGAGAAACTAGTTGACTTTATTCAGAAAAAACGATGGATGAAGTGAACTAGGTGCATAAAAAATTGTGGAAGATTTCAGGAGTTCACTTTCAATGGGCCCCGGGGCTGACTCCTTTAACATTAAAGAACTGACCACCAGGGAGCTAGGCACCAGTGTGTCTGTTGAGTTCAAAACCTCGCCTTAACAACTGCTATTCAGGAATCCAGAAGTTGGAATCTGGAAGTGGCCAGCGCTGGGCAATTATGGAAATTGTCTCTTAATACTGAGAAAAACTGGATACTAGGATGTGGAACACTGAGCCCAGCCACGCCTCGCCCCACCCCACGCCCCCTACACACACAGACAGCTTCCTTTCAACACCCAGGAGAATGGATGTGGAATATTGCTGAGGAAATATTTTGCATCCTCACAACCCTTTCTGTCATTTGAAACCAGCCAAATGTGGAGGAATATGGTCCCCACTTCACTATAGCCTTTCAAATCTAGCACAAGTTCACCTGCTCGTCAAAACCTATTTCCTGTCCTGAATTCTAGATGAAACAGTCTGAGAAATGTGGTTTTCAGCCTTCTTGCCTCTGAGGTTCAGAGAGGTACCCTAGGAGTGGTTCTCCCCTGGGAGTGAGTTTCTTCCCCTCTCCACTGCCCCGGAGACATTTGGTAATGTTGGAGACTTTTGGCTGTCATAGCTGGAGGGTGAATGCTACTGGCAACTGGTGGGTAGAAGCTAGGGATGTCATTAACCTCTACAGTACACATGATGGCCCCTCATGACAAAGAATTATCTGGTTCCAAATATCAGTGGTGCTGAGGTTACAGAAACTTTGTTAAAGAAAGAGGGTGAAATATAAATTGACTAAATCTAAGTGTTGTGTCAAACAATGATGAAGGACCCAGATTAATTATACAAATAATGGGATTTTTATTTAATTATTTTTAATGAACATCAATTAGGCAGGAGTTGGAGAGGGTCCAGAATTTTTCATAAATGACATGGGGACCGAATTGCATTCTGAAGATGGTGAAGGATTGAATCAGTATATGCTGAGACAGGAAAGTAGGTGATAAGAGTCAGGAAGGGGGAAATAACCTAAGGCTTGAAGTTAGGAAAGAAAAGCCATGTTTGCAAGCTGAAAGGAAGATCAGCCTGACTATGGCAGGAAACTGAAATTATGAAGTTTTGAAATAGGTGTTTAAACAGGTGGTATCAGATCATGAAGAGCTTTGAACATCTGGCCGAGAAGTTTGGACTGTAGTGTGGTGGAGTGGAAAGTCTTAGGAACCAGGCAAAAGAATATTGCAGTCTGCCTCCACCTCCTATAGTGAGATCCTAGAAATACCTTTTCCCTATCTACAGATACTATGACAGCCATCTGTGGTTTATGTAAGATCAGGATAGTACATGATCCTCTTCCTCTTTTGACAGTAAGGACTGTGGGAGACTTGTCTCTTCCCCAATTCAAGAAGAAACCGGGCAGTTCTACAACCTACGAGCCAATCTCTCAATGCAACCACAGTGCCAGGACATCTAGCCTCTTAGTTGACAGCCAGGCAAAATAGTAAATGGAATCACATTGTTTTTCCCATTTTAGAAATATTTCAGTTTATTTAAATTGTTAAGTAGAATATGAACCCAAATTTGTAGCTACTATGAGAGAATGGACTTAACTGGGGTTTAAGGAGAAATTTCTACAAAGGATCACAAGAGACTTACAGAAAAAGGAGTAAAGCCCTAATTTTAAACAAATAGAATTCATGTTTCAAACAGATTAGACAAAAATTGATATATACCCCATTTCCCCTTTTTTTAATATTTAGAAAGTACAGATTAAACAAAAGGTAGCTGTATCCTTTGTGTATACAATGCAGATTATAATTGTGCAAACAACAAAGCTGTCAGTCTATTACCCCAGAATTCCTGTGTTTGGGGCCAGGGGGTTAGAGTATTTCTATTACTTTACTAAACACACTGAGGTCATCTGTATTTGTTTTTATCTCTCTCTCTCTCTCTTTTTTTGGTTATAGCCATCTTAGTGAGATTAAAGTGGTATTTTTTTTTGTGACTTTGTTTTGCACTTCATTGCATAATAACTAATGACTGAGAACATCTTTTCATGTGTTTGTTGGCCTTTTGTATATCTTATTTTGGAGAAATTCTATTCAATTACTTTGCTCATTTTTTGAGTTATTTGTTGCCTTGTAAGAATTCTTTCTATATATTCTGAACGCTAAACCCTTAACAGATACGTGATTTGCAAATATTTTCTCCCGTTCTGTGGTTATCTTTTCAGTCTTTCAGTGGTGTCCTTTTGTGCACAAAAGGTTTTCATTTTAACAAAGTCCAGTGCATCTATTTATTTCTCTTGTTGCTTTTGCTTTTGGTGTCCATCTAAGAAAACATTGCCAAATCCAAGGTCATGGAAATTTATCCCTCTCTTTCCTTTTAAGAGTTTCATAGTTTTAGCTCCTATATTTAGATCTTTGATCCATTTGAGTCATACTGTCTTTTGAATTATCTTGCCTTCTGTAGAACTCTGTTCACAAGTTGCCCTACCAACCTCCATGTCCCAACCTCCTCTAGGAAGTGTTGCCTGCTCACTACCTTCCCACAATGGTCTATTTAGACCTTCTTTCTCTGGATAGTGCCCCATTCTCCAGATCTTTGTAAAAGTGCCAGCCACCAAAATCTTCTTTCATCGTGCTCCCTTCACATATCCTGTTCTTTGCTGTTGGCGGTGGAAAAGAACTGAAGTAACTGATGGTTTCTTAGAATTCAGAAGAGCTGATCAGTGGAAGGCTTTGCCCTTTCCAAGATAGATCACATTTTACTAGTGGACATTTTTAATAGACTATTTTTAGAACAGTTTTTGGTCCACAGTAAAATTGAGAGGAAGGTACAGAGATTTCTTACAGCCTCCCTGCTCCCACACATGCACTGCCTCCACCATTAGTAACATCCCACACCAGAATGGCACAGTTATTACAACTGATGAGCCTACATTAGCACATAAAAACCACCCTAAGTCCATAGTTCATGTTAGGGTTCATGCTTGGTGTTATATGGGTTTTGACAAATATGTAATGACATGTATCCACAATTATGGGCTTCTCTGGTGGCCTGCCAATGCAGAAGACATGGGTTCTATCCCTGTGGGCTACAGTCTGTGGGGTCACAAAAGAGTTGGACACTAACTTAGCAACTAAACAACAACAACAAATGCACCATTATTGTATCATGTGGAGTAGTTTGCTGCCTTAAAAATTCTCCATGTTCCACCTATTCCTCTCTGCCTCCCCACCGGCCCCTGGAACCTACTGATCTTTTTATTATCGCCATTGTTTTGCCTTTTCCAGGAGGTCATGTACATGGAATCATGTAGCCTCCTAATGGACTTTCAAAATCCAGTATTGCCTTATTTCAAGCACAAATCCACAAACCCTTAGAGAAAAGGGATTGTGGTTTGTCTTCTCATATGTCCAGGAGGCATTTATTATCTATAGAACATGTGAATGAATTCCTAGTGATGACATTTTAGTATCTTAGCAATCACAAAATAGGCAATACCTTTGGAAAGAAGAACCCTCTCAGAAGCACTGGTTTATAATGATCTAGATCTAATTGGAAGTTAGCAATGAGAAGAGTCTGGAATCACTTTTGAAAACCTAGGTGATATTTTTCTAACAAAGTCTTGGACTATCCACCAGTCTAAGACACAATGAAACTTTGAGAAACAAGGGCACAAATAGCAACTGCCACTGCAAATGAGATAGTCATTGTGGCTTGTAAAATTTCTACATGATTTCCTGTGATATTGCTCATTCACCCTTAGGCTATCAGGGTGGGTTCAGAACACAGGAATAAAGAGCCACTTTTACCTTCATAGGAAAATGAATAATTCTGTCCAAGCACTTCATAATGTCCTATTCCATGATGATAAGATACATATCTCATTCTTTTCCCTCAGAGAATCCCCTGCTTTCCGTAACATTTCTTCAAAAAATTGTTTTGCTGGTTTTGTAAATACTCAGTATTAGGGTCAATTTAAGAGTTGTTTATTATTGGAACCTTGAAAGAACTAAACATGTCTTTGGTTAGTCAAAGACATTTTGCTTTGGTGATTTAAACACAACAAATTAGAAAAAGCCTTTAATGTTGAAATTATGGGAGATCAAATGTTTAATGTTCAACAGTCAAGCAGCAGAGCAATTAATTTACCAGGAATTTTTACATAAGATAACTAACCTCCAAGAGCCATCATTCATGACTAAAAAAAATACCTATTATTTCAAATGTTGGTCAACTCAACCAACAAGCTAATTATTGGAGTGTGTGTGTGTGTGTGTGTGTGTGTGTATGAGAGAGAGAGAGAAAGTGTGTGTGTGTGTGTGAGAGAGAGAGAAACTGTGTGTGTGTGTGAAAGTTGTGTGTGTGTGTGTGTGAGAGAGAGAGAGAAAGAGAGAGAGAGTGTGTGTGTGTGTGTGTGTGTAAAATTGCCAACCATTTCCCCCTGAAGAACTGAACATTGCAGAAAAGCATTTGCAATATTGAAAAAAAAGAAACTTCTTTTGCTTATACTTGAGAAAGCAAGTTGTTCTGTCTTCTCCTTAGATGGCTTCTGTGTGTGTGTTCTGTTTATTTATTTTGGAGACTACAAGTGGTAGGAGGACAGGACCCATGTCATCCTAGTTCACCCTAAAGGGAAAGAGAATTGTCAGTGGCTTGCGAGGGAGGGTGGGACAGAGGGGGACTGCTTAGCAAATAATTAAGGAAGAAATAAAACCTCCTGCTTTCTACAGGCAATAAAAGACTAAGAAAATATTGGAAAAGTAAAAAGGATTCTTCTCATTTGACATTTCATAGGTCCCACCATAAAATTTGCATGGACAAATATTCTGTAGAGGCTTTGCCTACCAGGGGAGTGAGGCTTGGAGGAGCAGGACTAGGGGATAAAAGTTGCAGAGAATCATTTAATTGCAGAAGAGGTTGGCCTTCATCTGTCCCTCTGACTTGCTCTTCCTTTTGTGTGCACGCATGTACACATACACACATACACACACACACTCTCTCTCATTGTATTTTCCTTCTTTTTCTTCTTTCAGCTTCTTTTTTTAAAGTAATTAATTTATTTTAATTGGAGGATAATTACTTTTTAATATTGCGGTGGTTTTTGCCATACATCAACATGAATCAGCCATGGGTGTACATGTATCCCACCATCCTGAACCCCCCTCCCACCTCCCTCTCCACCCCATCCCTCTGGGTTGTCCCAGAGTACTAGCTTCGAGTGCCCTGATTCATGCATCGGACTTGTGCTGGTCATCTATTTTACATATGATAATATACATGTTTCATTGCTGTTCTCTCAAATCATCCCACCCTTGCCTTCTCCCACATAGTCCAAAAGTCTGTTCTTTACATCTGTGTCTCTTTTGCTGTCTTGCATATAGGATCGTTGTTACTATTTTTCTAAATTCCAGATATATATGTTAATATACTATATTGGTGTTTCTCTTTCTGACTTACTTCACTCTGTATAATAAGCTCCAGTTTCATCCACCTCATTAGAACTGACTCAAATGCATTCTTTTTTATAGCTGAGTAATATTCCCATGTGTACCACAACTTCCTTATCCATTCATCTGCTGATGGACATCTAGGTTGCTTCCATGTCCTGGCTATTGTAAACAGTACTGCATTGAACATTGGGGTACATGTGTCTCTTTCAATTCTGGTTTCCTCAGTGTGTATGCCCAGCAGTGGGATTGCTGGGTTGTATGGCAGTTCTATTTCCAGTTTTTTAAGGAATCTCCACACTGTTCTCCATAGTGGCTATACTAGTTTGCTTTCCCACCAAGAGTGTAAGAGGGTTCCTTTTTCTACACACTCTCTCCAGCATTTATTGTTTGTAGACTTTTCGATGGTGGCCATTCTGACTGGTGTGAGATGGTACCTCATTGTGGCTTTGATTTGCATTTCTCTGATAATGAGTGATGCTGAGCATCTTTTCATGTGTTTATTAGCCATCTGTATGTCTTCTTTGGAGAAATGCCTGTTTCATTCTTTGGCCTACTTCTTGATTGGGTTGTTCGTTTTTCTGGTTTTGAGCTGCATGAGCTGCTTGTATATTTTGGAGATTAATTCTTTGTCAGTTGCTTCATTTGCTGTTATTTTCTCCCATTCTGAAAGCTGCCCTCAGCCTGTTTCTTATGCATTGTCTCATTTCTTTGGAAAATATGTACTTGAAGCATGTGAATATTTTTGCATTTAAGAATCAAAGTTGTATATTTCCCTCAAAAATGTAAACCAGATCAAATATTTTCTGTATCTTTCACCCTGGTCTCTCCCCAAACCCTCCTCACCCCCTGTAGGTTGGTTGTTGGCTACTTCTTTTACTTATAGCTTCCTTACACACTAGGTGAGTGATACTTAACAGAAACCTCTAACCCTATCCAAGAAATACTAGTGGAGAAAATGTGTGAGAAAAATGTTACTTTGGAATACCTCTCTTAGCTGTTTATTTGTTTATTCCCTGCCTTATGCCAGAAATTAAGGATCACTCACAAAAATAGGAATAATTTGGAAAGATACAGTAAATTAAAAGCAGATCAGAAGTTGGATAAAAGGAAAAATAAAGATGGGAACCAGGAACAGATCATGTTTTAAACTTGCTCAGATCGGCTCCTCTTTTCCTTTTAGCTGACCAGATGTATGCAAAGAGATTGTTTTAGCGAAGCCCCCTTTGTCAGAGGTAGTGGAGGAGATTATCTTCCTTGGAGAAAAGATTGTCTGGATTTCTGTTTTTTTTTTTTTTTTTTAAGTTGTTGTATCAGTAAAGTGAATGAAACAGTTACCTTTGCTGGGAGAAGGTTCATCAGACAAAATGAAGAATTAGGGGGCATGAAAGAATGATGTGAGGCCAGAATCAGAAAAAAAATAAAGACCTTGCAATCTTTTGATGTCTAGATAGAGTTTGCATGACACGTTATGTCCTAGGAGGCTGTTCAGCACGTGCATTCATTTAGTGATTTTTTTTTTCCATTTATCTAAATCAGGATTTCTCAACCTCAGCACTACAGGCATATTGGCTGGATAATTCTTTGTTGCTAGGGAATGTCTTGTGCATTGTAGGATGTTTAACAGCATCCTTGGCCTCTAAGGACTAAATGCCATATCGCTCCTCAGGTGTGACGAGTAACAGTGTCTCTGAACATTGCTCAAAGTCCCTGACATGGCAAAATTGCCCCTTACTGACCTAAATTATTCAAACATTCATCCCAGGCATCCTGTGAATTGGAGAGATAAGTATTTTCTTCCTTCATGGGGCTTGAACTCTTTATTTACAAAATGAAATGCATGAATGTGGACATTAAGTGAATGGAGGAAAGAAAGATTAAATTCAGTTGCTGTGAAGATCAATTAAGAAGACCCACAAAAAGTGTTTAGGGCAAACCTTGGCACATTGTACATGGTCAATCAGTGTTTACCATTAAAAATGTTCATTAATGTTACCATGGTTACTGTCAGTATTGATTTAAAGCATGATGGTTTTCAATGTTTTTTTAATTGGTTTCTCTCTCTTAATCATCACGACTTAGTGGGTCATTGCTGGTGATGCTCCTATCGTATAGATGAGGACACAGAGGCTCAGAGAAGAGATGTGTCCCATTGATAGCTGGTAAACAGTAGGCTCAAGACTCAGGTGGCTCTAGTGGTAAAGAACCTGCCTGCCAATGCAGGAGACATAAGAGATGCAGGTTCAGTCCCTGAGTTGGGAAGATCCCCTAGAGAAGGGCATAGCAACCCACTCCAGTATTCTTGCCTGGAGAATCCCATGGATTATGGGGGGACTATAGTCCATAGGGTTACAAAGAGTCAACACAACTGTATTTCTGAGTTACTAATAATTGAGTTACTAAACAGTAGGGTCAAGACTCAGTCTAGTCAAATCCAACTTTTTTCATCTCCTCCATATTGTCTGCTACAAAGAGAACTGGCAGGACTAATGCCATAGAGTGAGACATCCACGCTGCATATAACTGTGATGAGCTATGGGCATCTGTCTTTTCTTTCCAAACACAACTCCTCCTAGACCACTATGTTATACCGTTAGCAAATGAAAATCAAAAGCCAACTTGACACCCTTGTATTTTTTTCTAAAACAATCTAATATTCATGTAAGCCTGTGTTCAGTTCAGTTCAGTCACTCAGTCGTGTCCAACTCTTTGTGACCCCATGGACTGCAGCACGCCAGGCCTCCCTGTCCATCACCAATTCCCAGAGCCTGCTCAAACTCATGTTCATCGAGTCGGTGATGCCATCCAACCCTCTCATCCTCTGTCATCTTCGCCTCCTGCCTTCAATCTTTCCCAGCATCAGGGTCTTTTCCAATGAGACAGTTCTTCACATCAGGTGACCAAAGTATTGGAGCTTCAGCTTCAGCTTCAGTCCTTCCAATGAAGATTGCAGTCCAAGGGAAAGAGGAGAGTGAAAAAGCTGGCTTAAAACTCAACTTTCAAAGCCTGTGTATCCAGTCCTAATCTCTGTTCAGAGTAGCTGCATTAGCAGAGGTATTGCATCTGAAGAGCCATCTACCCTTTGTGTACACACAGTAGGGGCAGTACAGAATCAAGGTTTCCTATCCTGTGTCAGAAGCACACAGCCTTTCCCAAGAAAACCTTTGGCATACTACAACTATGTCATGGATCATTTCTAAGATCCCCCATTCGAGGTATTGCCATCTGTGCTGATGGCAGTTTCTACATGAGAGATAGAGTTACTGGGCCTTACTGTTCACACGCCCATGTAACAATTTGTTCCTATGGAATGCAGCTTCTGCAAAAACCAGTTGGTCATGTGAGACCCTTGACTGCCAATGCTGAGTGCTCAACGTTGTGAGTTACCAGGGCTGGCTGACAAAGAATCTAAAGATGCTATTAGAAGGTTGAGGAATAGAAATCACGAAGTAAAGGACTCATCATTGTTCCATGAAGATGTGACAAAAATTAGATTTGTTCTGAATGTCAGATTTGGATTTGGGAAAACATTGACCTTTACCATCAGAGAATCAACAGAGTCATTTCCCCTGTACAGTTAGTGGCTCCCCCTAACCCTCCCACTTTATTACCACCACTCCGCCTCCCTCCACCTACACATATAGACCAGGAAAACATTTACAGCTGGTGAGTATTTTAGCAGTGTGGTTTTAAAAGGTATTTAAAAATTTTTCTAGAGACCATCTTTCTGACATGAATAATGTTACATGATGGAATGAAGACCTCCAAAGAGCTATTCCTATTAATAAATTGGCTGATAAAATGTCAAAGTGAGCCACTGTTCTGATTCTCAAATAGCGAATCATGTTGTAAGGATAAAACTTCTCCTAGTAATGCACAAGGACCTCCTCTGCCTTGAAGAAAAACATTTTTTTTTTCTGTTTAAAAATTATAATAAAGGAAGGACTAGAAAGGTAAATTAAAACTAAAGAGAAGCAAAGAAATGAAAATAACACTAGACACCTTTAGTTTAGAAAATTAGGGAGATCTTCCTGGTTATTTAAAATTTGTTGGGTAACAGAACATTATACATTAATCACAATATTGTATCATCAGTTCAGTTCAGTTCAGTCGCTCAGTCGTGTCCAACTCTTTGCAACCCCATGAGAGTCGGTGATGCCATCCATCCATCTCATCCTCTGTCGTCCCCTTCTCCTCCTGCCCTCAATCCTTCCCAGCATCAGGGTCTTTTCAAGTGAGTCAGCTCTCCACATCAGGTGGCCAAAGTATTGGAGTTTCAGCTTCAACATCAGTCCCTCCAATGAACACCCAGGACTGATCTCCTTTAGGATGGACTGGTTGGATCTCCTTGCAGTCCAAGGGACTCTCAATAGTCTTCTCCAGCACCACAGTTCAAAAGCATCAGTTCTTCGGCACTCAGCTTTCTTTATACCAACTCTCACATCCATAACATGACTACTGGAAAAACCATAGCTTTGACTAGATGGACCTTTGTTGGCAAAGTAATGTCTGCTTTTGAATATGCTCTCTAGGTTGGTCATAACTTTCCTTCCAAGGAGTAAGCGTCTTTTAATTTCATGGCTGCAGTGACCATCCACAGTGATTCAGGAGCCCAGAAAAATAAAGTCAGCCACTGTTTCCACTATTTCCCCATCTATTTGCCATGAAGTGATGGGACCGGATGCCATGATCTTCATTTTCTGAATGTTGAGCTTTAAGCCAACTTTTTCACTCTCCTCTTTCACTTTCATCAAGAGGCTCTTTAGTTCTTCTTCACTTTCTGCCATAAGGGTGGTGTCATCTACATATCTGAGGTTATTGATATTTCTCCCAGCAATAGTATATATCATATATACACATGGATTATATCCATCAATCATTTACTTGATGCTTCTAAACACAATCCTAGATTTATATGCATCCCATTCAGGAACTTTCCAAAAAAATTATTGTTCCTAGGCTTGAACTGGTAGAAGGGGGAATGACAGGTCTGGGATTTACTTACTCTCTGTCACTGTGGAAAAGCTTGAGCATTTGCAACTGTATGTCAATAAATTTTTTTTTTAAATCTGATGAATATGCTAGTATTTCCCTTTAAGGTAAATATTAGTTTCTTTTCAATTAAGAAAAGACACTAGAAAAAAAGTTTCAGTAAGTTATTTATCTGGCTGAGTTTCAAATTTCTTGCCTGTAATATGTGAGTGGTGCTAATAGTTAACATTCATTGAATATTGGCCACATTCCAGACCCTCTGCTCTGTGCTTTACATTCATTATCTCAGTTAATACTTTCAACAATCCTTTAACGTAGGATTTAATATTATTCCCATTTTCCAAATGCAAAACTGAGACTTGGAGGTCAAATGAATTGTTAAAAATCCCACAACTAATGAATGTCCTAGTAGGAATTCAAGACCAGGTACCAGACCATAATCCAGAGTATAAACTCATCTATGTTCAATAAAGTTAAATAACCCTTCACATATCCAGCAGAGTAGAGTATCTGTTGAAAATGGTAATAAACTGTGGTTGTGGATTTTAAAATAAAATCTGCCTGTAGGTATCTTTGCTTATGAAAGAGGTTCTCAACTTTGTTGTATGTTCAGATCACAAGGGCTATCTCAAAACTAACCAAAACCAAAACTTTGCTCACATTTCCTCCCATACAAATGAAATCAATATCTTTGAGACCTAGGTATATGTTTTATTTTTATTTTCAGAATCTTTGAGACCTAGGTACGTGTTTTATTTTGTATTTTTAAAGCTTCTGGAGTTCTGATTCCCAGTAAGATGGAGAAGCACATGCCACCCTATCTCTCCCACTGACTGCAATTATAAAACTTGAACAGATTGCATGAAGCAGCTATTTGAGGGTTCTGAAAAGTAAAAAGTAATAAGAAAAAAAGCAGGTGGATTGGGGAAGAATACCAGAATTCTCAGTCCCACTAAACCATCAAAAGATAAACCATAAGTTTATCTTTTCTTTCTTTCTTTTTTTCACTTAAACTCAAGGTGTCCTGAAACCCAGTGGCACAGACAGAAATATTTCCACAAGAAGCCCTTTATTTCCAGCACAAGAAGAAGAAAAATGGTCTCCCAATATATAGGCAGAGTAGGAGAAATCTTGTTTTTATAATATTCTATTTTCTTTTTTTCTATTCTCTTGATCCTCAGGTCCAGTAGGCACTTTGAATTTAAAGGAGGAGTCCTTCCTCTCAGGTGAGAAGAACTGTGGTCCCAAGAAGGTAAGGGGAACTCTCCTACTTATTTTTCTCTCTCTGTCCTCTCACTTCTTGGCCCTGGATATGGGTACATAGTAAGAAGTGTGTGACAGAGTAGACAAATAAAGGCTCAAAAGACCATAAAGGGTGCCTCAGGAAACTAGCATGTATGGTGGAGATGGCAGAAGGGGAGAAGATCCAGGAAGCAACCCCATAAAAAAGTGTTTTTGTACCTCTAGTCCCATGAACTCTTCACATATAAATTTGATCCTGACCAGCATCTCACAGGTTGTGAGAGCTGACCTATGGGGTGGATTCTTACCCAGGTCCTAGAATGGCCACTGAATGGTACACATGTAAGACTGATCTCAATAGCAGCGCAAGGATTTGAATATGGAAGAGACAAAACTCCTGAAGGCTCTCTGGATCCAACCAACTTGTTTGACTGGTAAAATGAATACTTCAAAAATCTCCATAGATTTAAATAATACCCAGAGTCTCATAACCATCAGAGATGTCCAGGATGAAACCCTGAAGTATTCAGCATGTGAAGAACCAGTAAAGCCTCCACTTGCATGGAAAAAGGCAACCAACAAATGTCAACACTGAGGCGATACAGTTGTCAGAATCATTTGATAAAGACTCTAAAGCAGCTAGGATAAATATGCTCCAAGAAGTAAGAGTAAATCCTGTTGAAGTGGTTGGAGGGATGGAATGATAGAGTTTTCATTAAAAGTAAAAATTGTAAAGAAGAACCAAATACAAATTTGAGATCTATAAAACAGAATAACCAAAACAAAAAACCTCATTAGATGAGCTCACTGGTAGAATGAAATGACAAAGGAAAGAGCAGTAAAATGAAGATATAGCAATAGAATTTAACAATTGAGTAAAAAAAAATTATGCTAAAATCACTGCAGATGGTGATTGCAGCCATGAAATTAAAAGATGCTTACTCCTTGGAAGGAAAGTTGTGACCAACCTAGATAGCATATTCAAAAGCAGAGACATTACTTTGTCAACGAAGATCCATCTAGTCAAAGCTATGGTTTTTTCAGTGATCATGTATGGATGTGAGAGTTGGACTGTAAAGAAAGCTGAGCACCAAAGAATTGATGCTTTTGAACTGTGTTGTTGGGGAAGACTCTTGAGAGTCCCTTGGAGAGCAAGGAGATCCAACCAGTCCATCCTAAAGGAGATCAGTCCTGGGTGTTCATTGGAGAGACTGATGTTAAAGCTGAAACTCCAATACTTTGGCCACCTGATGCATACAGCTGACTCATTTGAAAAGACCCATGCTAGGAAAGATTGAGGGCAGGAGGAGAAGGGGATGACAGAGGATGAGACGGCTGGATGGCATCACTGACTTGATGAACATGGGTATTTGGTGGACTCTGGGAGTTGATGATGGACAGGGAGGCCTGGCATGCTGCGATTCTTGGGGTCGCAAAGAGTCAGACACGACTGAGCAACTGAACTGAAATGAAGATGAAGATAATCCCCACCCTCTTCCCCAAAAGAGAAGGTTCAAAATCCTATCCACTGTCACATCTGGTCTTGGAGATATTTGTTCCACTTCTAGTTCAGCTGCAATCCCACTTGGATATGTTATAATCTAAAGATTAAATTGCAAAGTTAACAATTGCCAACAAAACTGACAGATGTGTAACTAGTTTGGCCAATAAAAAGAGAGAGAGAGGGAAGAGACCCAAAAACCACTAGCATGCCTTATATAAAATAGCAGAAGGAGAAAGGGTGAAAAGAATTGGTTTCATATGCTAACAAGTATTGTGAGTTGAAGTGTCCCCTCTAAGAGACAGAGCCAAAGTGAAAACAGTGCCCAGTTGTGGATGTGACTGGTGATGGAAGTAAAGTCCGATGCTATAAAGAACAATACTGCATAGAAACCTGGAATGTTATGTCCATGAATCAAGGTAAATTGGAAGTGGTCAAACAGGAGATGGCAAGAGGGAACATCGACATTTTAGGAATCAGTGTACTAAAATGGACTGGAAAGACCAAATTTAATACAGGTGACCATTATATCTACTACTGTGGGCAAGAATCCCTTAGAAGAAATGGAGTAGCTCTCATAGTCAACAAAAGAGTCTAAAATGAGTACTTGGGTGCAATCTCAAAAACGACAGAATGATCTCTGTTCGTTTCCAGGGCAAACCATTCAATATCACAGTAATCCAAGTCTATGCCTCAACCACTAATGCTATAGAAGCTGAAGTTGAATGGTTCTATGATGACCTGCAAGACCTTCTAGAACTAACACCAAAAAAAGATGTCCTTTTCATCATAGGGGATTGGAATGCAAAAGTAGGAAGTCAAGAGATGCCTGTTACTTGCCTGGAGTAACAGGCAAGTTTGGCCTTGGAGTACGAAATGAAGCAGGTCAAAAGCTAATAGAGTTTTGCCAAGAGAATGCACTGGTCATAGCAAACACCTTCTTCCAACAACATAAGAGACGACTCTACACATGGACATCACCAGATGGTCAACAGTGGAATCAGATTGATTATATTCTTTGTAGCCAAAGATGGAGAAGCTCTATACTGTCAGCAAAAACAAGACCTGGAGCTGACTATGGCTCAGATCATGAACTCATTATTGCCAAATTCAGACTTAAATTGATGAAAGTAGGGAAAACCACTAGACCATTCAGGTATGACCTACATCAAATCCCTTATGATTATACAGTTGAAGTGAGAAATAGATTTAAGGGACTAGATCTGATAGACAGAGTGCCTGGTGAACTATGGTTGGAGGTTCATGATATTGTACAGGAGACAGGGATCAAGACCATCCTCATGGAAAAGAAATGCAAAAAACCAAAATGGTTGTCTGAGGAGGTCCTACAAATAACTGAGAAAAGAAGAGAAGCTAAAGACAAAGGAGAAAAGGAAAAATATGCCCGTCTGAATGCAAAGTTCCAAAGAATAGCAAGGAGAAATAAGGAAGCCTTCCTCAGTGATCAATGCAAAGAAATAGAGGAACAATAGAATGGGAAAGACAAGAGATCTCTTCAAGAAAATTAGAGGCACTAAGGGAACTTTTCATGCAAAGATGAGCACAATAATGGACAGAAATGGTATGGACCTAACAGAAGCAGAAGATATTAAGAAGAGGTGGCAAGAATACACAGAACTATACAAAAAAGATCTTCATGACCCAGATAATCACGATGGTGTAATCACTCACCTAGAGCCACACATCCTGGAATGCGAAGTCAAGGGGGCCTTAGAAAACATGACTACGAACAAAGCTAGTGGAGGTGATGGAATTCCAGCTGAGATATTTCAAATCCTAAAAGATGATGCTATTAAAGTGCTGCACTCAATATGCCAACAAATTTGGAAAACTCAGCAGTGGCCACAAGACTGGAAAAGATCAGTTTTCATTTTAACCCAAAGGAAAGGCAATGCCAAAGAATGTTCAAACTACCACACATTTGCACTCATCTCACACAGTAGCAAAGTAATGCTCAAAATTCTCCAAGCAAGCCTTCAACAGTATGTGAACCATGAACTTCAAGATGTTCAAGCTGGATTTAGAAAAAGCAGAGGAACCAGAGATAAAATTGCCAGTGTCTGTTGGATCATTGAAAAAGCAAGAGAATTCCAGGAAAACATCTACTTTCACTTTATTGATTATGCCAAAGCCTGTGACTGTGTGGATCACAATAAACTGTGGAAAATTCTGAAAGAGATGGAATATCAGACCACATGACCTGCCTCTTGAGAAATTTGTATGCAGGTCAAGAAGCAACAGTTAGAACTGGACATGGAACAACAGACTGGTTCCAAATAGGAAAAGGAGTACATCAAGGCTGTATATTGTTACCCTGCTGATTTAACTTCTATGCAGAGTACATCATGAGAAATGCTGGGCTGGAGGAAGCACAAGCTGGAATCAAGATTTCCAGGAGAAATATCAATAACCTCAGATATGCAGATGACACCACCCTTATGGCAGAAAGCAAAGAAGAACTGAAGAGCCTCTTGATGAAAGTGAAAGAGGAGAGGCAAAAAGCTGGCTCAAAACTCAACATTCAAATAACAAAGCTCATGACATCGGGTCTCATCACTTCATGGCAAATAGACGAGGAAACAATGGAAACAGTGACAGACTTTATTTTCTTGGGCTCCAAAATCATTGCAGATGGTGACTGCAGCCATGAAATTAAAAGTCACTTGCTCCTTGGAAAGAAAGTTATGACCAACCTAGACAGCATATTAAAAAGCAGAGACATTACTTTACCAACAAAGGTCCATCTGGTTCGAGCTATGATTTTTCTAGTAGTCATGTATGGGTGTAAGAGTTGGACTATAAAGAAAGCTGAGCACCAAAGAATTGATGCTTTTGAACTGTGGTGTTGGAGAAGACTCTTGAGAGTCCGTTGGAAAGCAAGGAGATCCAACCAGTCCATCCTAAAGGAAATCAGTCCTGAATATTCATTGGAGGGACTGATGTTGAAGCTGGAACTACAATACTTTGGCTGCCTGATGCGAAGAGCTGACTCCTTGGAAAAGACTCTGATGCTGGGAAAGATCAAAGGCAGGAGGAAAAGGGGACAACAGAGGTTGAGATGGTTTGATGGCATCACCAACTGGATGGACATGAGTCTGAGCAAGTTCTGGGAGTTGGTAATGGACAGGGAAGCCTTGGGTCCTGCAGTCCATGGGGTTGCAAAGAGTCAGACATTACTGAGCAGCTGAACTGACTGAAAAAAAAAATTGGAAAAAAACAATGACAGAGAATTAGAAAGTTATGTGGCCATACCAAAATACCTAATATTCATGTTATTGGAGTTCCAGAAAGAGAAGAAAGTAAAGTGCACAAAATATATTTGAAGAGAGTGTTTCTGAAAATCTCCTGAATTTTGTGAAAGCCATTAGTCTACAGATTAAAGAAACTCAGAGAACTCCAAATGGGGGGGAAAAAAACCCCGTAGAGAAATCCATGCCATGACACCTCCGTAATCAAACTACTAAAAA
Organism: Ovis canadensis; assembly: GCF_042477335.2. Taxonomy (NCBI): domain Eukaryota; kingdom Metazoa; phylum Chordata; class Mammalia; order Artiodactyla; family Bovidae; genus Ovis; species Ovis canadensis. The sequence continues at coordinate 54,768,369 of NC_091264.1, forward strand.
CTAAAGACAAAGTATTAAAAGCAGGCAAGGCAACGTTTCAGTTGACCATGGATGTCTCATAAGAGACCGCAGAAGCAGAAGAAAGTGGCATGACATTTTTAAAATGTTACTGATTTTTCTCATCAAAAACCATGGATATCAGAAGGAGGCATGTCATAATATTTTTTAAATGCCAGAAGAAAAGGACTATCGATTCAGAATTGTATACTCAGCAAAAATAATCTTGAGGAGTGAAGGAAAACAAAAGGTAGTCTCTGAGGGAAAACTATGAAAATTCTTAACCAGCAGCTCTATGCCCTCAAACCACAAATGAAAACCCCACAAAAGACAAAAACGAAACAAACCCAAGACTCCTAAAAGAAAGCTCAGAGAGATATTTGTAAACTTTCAGATGGAAGTGTGTAAAAATGAAGCAAGAGCCATAGGAATGTTAGGTATATAGGGAAAGGCAGTATACTACACTTATTTCGTTCTTTAAAATATGTGGGATGATTGAGAGCAAAAATTATAATTACATCTGATTGGGTTTCAAAATATGTATGTATACTATATAAGACAACTACAGTACGAATAGCAGAAGGCAAAGGAATCTATCAATATATATTGATAAAATTTCTACATTCCCCTTGAAGTGGTAAAATATTGACCCTAAGTAGACTATAAAACTGTAAAAGTATGCTTATTATAATCTCTAGAGAAACCACTGGAAAATAAAAACAAGAACAAAATAACAAGCAACAAAACTATGCAAAGAGATTTATCCAAAAACACAATAGAAGAGTTTAAATGGAATACTGAAAAACATTCAAATAACCCCAAAGAACACAAGGGTGGGGAAGAAGGATGAAAAGAGAATAAGAAAACGGAAAACAAATAATAAACTGTTGACTTAAATCTAAGCACAGCAATAGTTATATTAAATGGAAATACTCTTAGCGCACCAATTAAAAGACTGAGATTTTAGATTAAAGGAAAGTCCATGACCCATCTATATATACTGTCTACAAGAGATTCACTCTGAACACAATGATAAAAGTGGATTAAAATAAAGGATGGCAAAGTTATGCAAAGTCTCATCAAAAGAAAACTGTGTAGCTGTATGAATAATCAGAGTAGAGTTGGAGAAAACAAAACTGTTAAGGCTAAACTGGAACTTTACAGCATGATAGAACAATTGATTCACCAAGAAGACATATGAGTCCTAAATGTGAATGCATCTCACAGCAGTTTTCAAAACTCATGAAGCAAAACCTGTAAGAACTGAAAGGAGAAATAGACACATCCACAGTCATAGTTGGAGACTTCAACATATCTCTAAGTAACTGATAAAACAAGTAGACAAACCAAAAAAATCAGCAAGGGAAGCTGGCGAAAATTGAACAAAATAACATAAAAGTGAGTAATGAAAGAAGAAAGGCCTTTGGACTATTGCAAACAAATATCACCTACTTCCCAGTTTGTTTTGTACACATACATCCGTTGTGAAAGTGAAAATCCATATAATGCTTTCACTAGAGAACCTACACAAACCCTGTCTAAAAGAATTTCCATTCATTCCCCTAAAATGTGATTGACCTTAGGTAGGACTCTTCTCCCTTCTGGGCCCTCTTTTACTTCTCTGCAAAGTGAGGCAGTGGGGGCTGCCCCCACTCCTAAACTCTTCCTGCCGGATCAGACTTTATCCAAGTTTTCTTCCAGCTCTATGATTTTTCCCTATGCTTTTATTTCCAGTGACTTCTTTTTTTTCCCGTAGGCTGGTGTTTTCAAATTGTTCTGTACTGATAGAGCCAAAATATCTTTCCATCTTTCTATTGTTTAATTTGCAAAGAGAGTATTAAAGATAAGACAGGGTAGGGAACTGAGTCATTGTCACTCAGCCCAAAGGCTGCGGTCTGGAAATCTCCCCTCAGACAGAAACATTTTGAAACAAAGGTGGAAACCAATATGGAAAAAACAAAAGTAGAACAAGTTCCAACCAAACATATTGCTTTATTTTCTGCTGAAATCTTTTTTCCCCTGTCGTGGAGAAACAGCTTAGGTAGTATTTAACCAAATATTACTTATGTGTGATGAGAAACATGGTTCTATTACATTTAGGAAGTTACATGTTACAAACAAAACCCGACAAACTGTTCCAAGTTTGATAATAGGAGGAGAAATGGAATAAATTAAAAGGTAAACCACATTTTTCTCAGCTTCCTGATGGTTTTGTCCAAACAGCTTGAAAAATTGCAAATATTATTCAGGTAATTTTTAGGCATTCTGCTATTATTTACATTGGAGCAAAGCTTATTGAATACTGTATTGTTCTAGTTCTAGGCCCTTTGAAAGGCAAAGAGATGTAAAAGACTTGGTCACTGTTTTCTAGGTTTTGTGAGAGCTGCTTACTGGACTGCAAATTCCAGGAGGGCAGAAAGTGCGTCTGCTTTGTTTATCACTGTGTAACCGGTTCCTAGCACAGTCCTGCAGATGGGGTGCTCCAGACTACTTACTTGGTGATCCAAGAACTTGACTACAGAGTTAATCTGATTTAACTCCTTACTGAGAAAATGCATACCTATGCAAAAATGGCTGGTGGTTCAGATGGTAAAGAATTTGCCTGCAATGCAAGAGACCTGGTTTCAGTCCCTGGGTTGGGAAGATCCCCTGCAGAAAGGAATGGCAACCCACTCCAGTATTCTTGCCTGGAGAATCCCGTGGATAGAGGAGCCTGGTGGGCTACAGTCGGTGGGGTTGCAAAGAGTCAGATATAACTGAGCGACTAACACTTTTATCATATGTATATACATAACTTCATACATAACCTCAGATATGCAGATGACACCACCTTATGGCAGAAAGTGAAGAGGAACTAAAAGGCCTCTTGATGAAAGTGAAAGAAGAGAGTGAAAAAGTTGGCTTAAATCTAAACATTCAGAAAACAAAGATCATGGCATCTGATCCCATCACTTCATGGCAAATAGATGGGGAAACAGTGGAAACAGTGTCAGACTTTATTTTTGGGGGCTCCAAAATCACTGCAGATGGTGATTGCAGCCATGAAATTAAAAGACGCTTACTCCTTGGAAGGAAAGTTATGACCAACCTAGATAGCATATTCAAAAGCAGAGACATTACTTTGCCAACAAAGGTCCGTCTAGTCAAGGCTATGGTTTTTCCAGTAGTCATGTATGGATGTGAGAGTTGGACTGTGAAGAAAGCTGAGCACTGAAGAATTGATGCTTTTAATCTGTGGTGTTGGTGTTGGAGAAGACTCTTGAGAGTCCCTAGGACTTCAAGGAGATCCAACCAGTCCATTCTAAAGGAGTTCAGTCCTGAGTGTTCTTTGGAAGGAGTGATGCTAAAGATGAAACTCCAGTACTTTGGCCACCTCATGCGAAGAGTTGACTCATTGGAAAAGACTCTGATGCTGGGAGGGATTGGGGGCAGGAGAAGAAGGGGACGACAGAAGATGAGATGGCTAGATGGCATCACCGACTCAATGGATGTGAGTTTGAGTGAACTCCAGGAGTTGGTGATGGACAGGGAGGCCTGGCGTGCTGCAATTCATGGGGTCGCAAAGAGTTGGATACGATTGAGTGACTGAACTGAACTGACCTGAACTGATACATACCCAAATACGTGAAGTGTAGCGAACAGATCTGCTATATGTATATATGTAACGAACAACAAACAGACTTTTTAGTTTGTTTTTACTCACATGCAAGTAAAAGTGTTAGTCACTCAGTCATATCTGACTCTTTGTGACCCCTTGAACTGTGTAGCCCACTAGGCTTCTCTGTCCATGGACTTCTCCAGGCAAGAATACTGGAGTGGGTAGCCATTACCTTTTCCAGGGCATCTTTGCAACCCAGGGATTGAACCCAGGTCTCCTGTATTGTAGGTGGATTCTTTACCATCTGAGCTGCCAGGGAAGCCCCGTTTTTACCCATAGAGAGCCCCCCCTCCCCGAACAACAAGATTGATGAAATTTGTCAGTCTCATAGCTGTTTTTCTGAGACTCTAATAGTACAGTGCTTCTAAAAACCAATCACACAGAGATTTTGTTTAACTGCAAATTCTGAGTCAGTAAGTCTGGGGGCAAGGTCTGAGATGTGCATTTCTTACAAACTTCCACTGACTGTGTGTGGATACAAAGCATACACTGCCAAACAGAAGTGGTATCAGGTCCAGGCAGAGAAGTTATTAAGGACTGCATCGTGTGAGCAGGGCAGGGCTATAAACACAATTTTTTTATTTGGGAATAGCTGTAGAGATTATGTTGGAGGCATGGTGTGGATCCTTAGATATAAAGAAATTGAAAATGACCTTCCTGAAGCCCTCTAGGCAGTTGTGGTTTGTTCCCACTGGGTCTGGGTCTTGGAACTTCTGATTTTAAACCTCCTGTTCTCTCCACAAGTTAAGGTGTCTACTTTGATTAACAAATTTAAGAGCAGTCACTTTATCTATGTGAGGAAGAGCATGTCCTGCAGAGACCAGGGATGTGGTCTAAGCTTACAGCCTTAATGTAAATGAATCTTGGGTCTCGGGTAACATAGCTGAGCTACCTTCTTTCTCTGAATCACTGCCCAGGTGGCCTATGTCTGGTTCCTGAAACAGGGAGAAAAGTGGAAGTGGGGGTCCAGATGAGGTACAGCTCTCAGAGCATCCCACAAAATAACCTTTGCAGCCTGAATCAGGATACATGCCTCACCCCAGCAGCCTGCCTATGAGTGTTTATGGGACAGGCTAGATCATGTCCAGGTGGCTAGGTCCTGAAACTGAATTTCTAGGGTCATCTGGAGAGTCTGGCTTCCCTATCTCTGACTTGGGAAATGATTGCCTGCTCTGATTTCACAACACTGATGATGGCTACTTCCTAAGTAACACCTTAAAAACAGTTCTTACCTGGTTTTATCTTCATCAGACTGGCCCACGTGGATGAGAATGAATGTAGGAGAGAGCATGGTTATTGAAAATGTAAATAACATCCACAGTTTCTAAGTTGCTTGGAAGTCACCAGCATTTTTCTTGAAGCATTCCTCTGGAGACTGTTTTCAAGGGAAAAGTCTCATGCTAACTGAATCTCAGGACACCCCCAAAATCTTGATTCTGTTCGCAACATACCCATTATAATCAGATGATGAGCTATGTGTGTCAGCTTGTGAGGGGGTTGGGCGTGTGGAGAAGATGAACAGGCAGAAAACATCAATAGCAGTTAGTACTTGGAGCTCAAGGAAGCTGCTGGTCTTCTGGCATCACTGCTAAATTTTGGAGGGTCTTAGAAGTCTCTAAGTCCATAGTGTCTTCTTATAGTGAGAATCACAGGCTTTCTCCTCAGTGAATGAAAATCTAATAATAAATTTGTATCAACATATTTAAGCCACCTCTTTCTGAGAAACTGAGTCCTTTTCTGGGGACTTTCTTTCCGCAAACTCTCCCCTTCCTCCCACGCTCCACTACCTTTAACTTTTCGATGGAAAGAGACAAAGCAAAGCCAGCAATACAAGCACGACTTTTCAGGGTACAACGGAAAGCACATTGGGAGTAAATACACACATGTCTGAGTTTTGACTCTATCGGTAATTAGCTCTGTGACCTTTAGCAAGTTGCTTAATTTTTCTTATGTTTCCATTTCTGGTTATGAAATAAGTTGAACTAGATTTCAAAATATTTGTTTAGCCTGTAATATCTAGGCTTCTACAGCTTAGTTTCTTTCTAGGAGACATAAGAGATTTAGGTTTGATCCCTGGGTCAGGAAGATCCCCTGGAGGGGGGCATGGAAATCCACTCCTGTATTCTTGCCTGGAGAATCCCATGGACAGAGGAGCCTGGATGGCTACAATCCATAGGGTTGCAAAGAGTGACTAAAGTGACTTAGTAGCATTGGCAGAGCTCATAAACCCATCCCCCAGATTCTAACTTATTGAGACAAAAACTCATTCATGAGACTTGTGTCCTATTGAGTTTGACATTGGAATTCACTTAAAAAATAAAGATTGTCTTGATTAAAACACATATTAAATCCCTACCAAAGTCAAGGGGAGATCATCACTCTCAGTACATGATTAATTTTAAACTAATCAACTTGGCAGTTGGTGGTTGATAGCCCATTTCCTTGTCATTTTCCATTCTCCAAAGCATTCTTCTTTCCTTGTCCTTAGGTTCGTCTGACACCACTCTGACACTCTCAGGTGAATCTAGTCAGTACCCACCCCTCCCATCCCTACCCCAGCGGGGGGGATTCTAACACAGAAACACAAAGCCCTATCAGTTGACAACAAAACATTGAGTCTCACAGGAAGTAGATCTTGCTTTGTTTTAATAAAAACAATCTTAGAGCACATACACATGCACCAACCACACATGGAAAAAATGTGTCATTTGTACCTTTGCCTGGAGGAAAATGTTGATATTGTACCGTGATTAATAGAAATGAAATCAACATTAAATCTCTAAATGACTTTTCTCTCCACATGGAAGGGGTCCACAGTTTCATATACAGAGAAGAAAGGCAGAAAGAAACCTGGTCTAAAGTGACTTGGCATTTTGGTTCACCAAGAACTGGAGTGCAGAGAGTCAGATCTTGGGGAATAGGAGGGAGGCATCTGAACTGCCTGAAAGCAATTACAAGAGAGATAATGGACAATTACATCAGAACTAACTCAAACCTGCCACGAGGCTCAGTCGCTCTTCATTAATAATGGGGGGTGCTGGCAAAAAATGAAATAGATGAGTGAGAGGCCTTGACTAAGCACACACACTTCAGCACATGCTCTGCCAAACAAGTTTGCATGTGGCATGTTGTAACTTTACTACTCAGAATCATAAAAGAGCTGGGCAGGATTCCCAGAACATTGCTAACTTTTCTTTCTTCTGCGGTCCACATATTATAATTGTATGATTTTTTTCCAAAGCCATTTTCAACTCTAGAAATGGAGAGAATATGCAGTGCACATGCTACCCAAGTTTAGACCGAGTTGTGCCCTGACAAGTTCTGCCCAGCATTTAGCTCCCATGGGAACTGTGGTGGTTTACAATCAGAGAGGAAATGGAGCTAGCACAGCAACTAAGTTTAAGTCCCTTCACAAGGGCCTAATTAGCCAAAGGCTTCGTCAGCCTGGCCCCCTCCTTCCTGGCAGGTGATCTCAGCAGCAGGTAAGATAACAGCCAACTTGGCTTCCTTTCTCTTCATCCCAGTGTTCTGGGGATCCTCATTTATTCTCAACTCCTTTTATCCATCTCAGAGATAAAAAGCATCCTTGTGACTTTCCCAGTGGTCCAGTGGTTAAGAATCTGCCTTGCAATATGGGGGTGCAGGTTCTATCCCTGGTGGGGGATGCAGAGCAGCTGAGCCCACGAGCTGCAACTGCTGAGCCTGCACGCTCTGGAGTCCCTTCACCACAACTAGAGAACCCATGCGTTGCAATGAAAATTCCTGCATGACACAGTGAAGACTCTGTGTGCCATGACTAAGATGCCAGGCAGCCAAATAAGTAAATAATTTTTTTTTTTAAAAAGCATCCTTCGTTTACTCAAAGCCACACCCACCATTTTTGCCCTGAATCTCATCTCCTCCTTCTTGATTCCCCAATCTGACCATACATATCATGTGTGGGTTCTTAAGCAGAATTATTGATCGCCTTCCATGACTTCCTCCTCTTCACATTCTGGCCCACAAGTACCCCTTCACTCAGTTTTTCAGATCTGAGTTTTAGCAGCTGGTGCCTCAGAACTCCCCTTCCACCTCTGTGCTTGAGATAGTTCAGAGATCAGAGTCAAGGAAAAGGAAAAAAACAGAAAGTAAAAAAAGAAAGAAACCTGAGAAATTCATTCCCTTGCTGATGATTTCTTTGGCTTTCAACCTTATCCCATGATCTGCTTGTATGGACCTAATTCTCAGAGTCCTTTTAGCATCTTTTAGCAAGGTCGTTTTTCTTATTTTCTCTCTCCTGTGGGTCTCTGTCTCTGCTTGTGAATTTTAAGCAAGTTCTCCTCTCTAAAACTTCTCTCTCTCCACCCTGCCTCCATACCCAAATTCCATCCTGCTCTCTTCTTTTTCTTTTCTCCAAGCTTCTTCTTTTGTCCAAGCTTCCTGAAACTGTTAGACTTAGACTCCTTTTCTGGCAGAGCAGGGCAAGCCCACCACAGCCTACCTCTCTGGCAGATTGCAACTAAAAACTCTAGACAGAGCACAAAGTAATTATCTGAGAACTCTGGAAACCAAACCTAAGCAGGCAAGGGTGGGAGAAAAGAGTTGAAACTTGAAGTGACCTGCAAGTGAATTAATTTCTCAGGTCTTTTTTACCCTGGCTTTGCCCTGAGGATGACCCCAAGTACAGAACTGGAAAGGGGTCAGCGTTGCAGGTGCCTAAAACTAAACTGCTGTTCCAGCTTTTTAGACTGAGACCTGGAAAGGGGGGTTTTATGGGCCAGAGAGTGTGGGGAAGAGAGAACTACACAAGGGGATCCATAATTCTGTTTTTGAACCTACACAAGTGCATGTGTGGATCAGACCCAAACCAACATGGCCAAGGCTTTGTGAACTGAACTGATATGTAAACTGAACTGATACGTAAACCACAGCCCAACTCTCATTAATCCCTAAGTGGCACACACAAGGGACATACTCAAAGCAGCATACTAAAGGCTTTAAAAGCTGAACTGAGATTAGAAGTACCGCCCACAAAAGGCAAAATAGAACTTTCAATCTGAATCGAATGAGGTTGATTACCTGCTGAATCAAACGAATTTTAAAAATCAACACTTCCCAGAGAATGAGAACAAGAATCTACATGACATAATACTCGTGATGGCCATTGACAAGGCACAGTTACTCAGACTCACATAGAACCAGAAAAATGTGACCACCCCGCAGTGGAAGAGAGAAGCAACATAGGTCAACACTGAGATGATGCAGATGTTAACACTTCCAGGTAGAAATTTGAAAGCAGCTTTTATAACTATGATCCATAAAATAAATCTAAAATACTTGCAATGAACAGAAAGTAGTTCTTAGCAGAGAAAGAGAAACTGTAAAAGGGAAGTAATTAGAAAGTATAGAATTGAAAAAGAAAATATCTGAAATTTTAAAAAGGTATTGAATATGCTCAACAGCAGAATAGAGATGACAGGGGAGAAAAAGAATCAGTGAACTTGAAGAAAGATGAATAAAAAATTATCTGATTAGAAGAGCGGAGAGAAACAATAAAATGAAAAGAGAGCCTCAGGGACCTATAGAACCGTATTGAATGGTCTAACATATATGTCACGGAAATTCCAGAAAAGGACAGAAAGAAAGTATGAGCTGAAAGCTTCCAAAATTGGAGAGAGACATAAACTTAGAAATTAAAGTAGCTCAGCAAACTCCAAGTAAAACTCAAAATCAACTGCTCTTGACACATCATAATCAAACTACTGAAAGCCAAGGATGAAAAAAAAAATCCTGAAAGCTGTTAGGGAAAAAATGACACATCGCACACAGGGGCAAAGTGATTTGAAGGACTGTGAGCATCTCAGAAACCGTGGAGGGCATAAGAAAGTGGATCAACGTCTCGAAAGTGCTGAAGGACCAAGAATGAGGTGGTGCTTACATCTGAGAGAGTCTGGAGTACATGCTGATGACTCAGTATGGGTTCAGGTTCAGGAAATGGGGAAGAAATCTAGAGATTAGTACTGGGGTGGGGCTCAGAAACAAGGCAGTCAAGGCTTGATTAGCAACTGAATATCAGATTCACACATGTGCATACACACAAGTCCATGTGGACACCCAGGGGCCAAGAGCTCATCCAGTAAGCTGGGGCTAGAGGTCAGATAGACACAGCTTCAGGAGAGGAGGGCTCTAGGGGCTGGGACACCTGGCTGGACATTAACTCTTTTTTGTATATGTCTAAAATATCCCACCTTTGTTCACACCGTTGCCTCTGCCTTGATCTCCTACTTTCTCAATTCAGTATGACTAATTTTCTGCCTATCCTCAGTGGTCTAGTTCACACGCAAACTTACTCATTCTGCAGAATATTTACTGTGTACCAACAAGTGAACATCTCCATCAAGACTTCCCAGATCTTCCCACCGAGAGCAGTTTCCCCCTCCTCTGAATTTTCATATCAAATCATTGTACTCATTTTAGATTTAGCCACAAGCATGTTTATTATTGATACTTGAGGACAGAGGTTGTTAGTTGTTATTCACCTTCATCTTACCACCAGGGTCAATCATGGTGACTTAAACGTACTTATCTGAGAGAATACCAGTTTTTCCTCCCAAACCGATTAATGTTACCGGTCATTAAGAGTGATATGAATTGTTTTTATTTTTTAATATTGCTTGATAAAATAAAATTTTAATTAGCAAATGATGCAAAAGTTAGAAGACAAAAAGAACACTGATATTTCTTAGAATTATTTTTCACAATTCTTTGGTATTTACTCATCCTCAGAAGAATCACAGCATATAGATAGGACAGGAAGAGAAACCTAAAACCAAAAGACCAAACTAATTTTACAAAGTAGAATACTAAGAGATTAAGAGGCTGTTCCAATCCCACACTCATTGAACCAGACTAGAATATAGTTATTTTTCGGCTCTCCTTCTGGGGTTCCCGTTTCCTCCAGTTCAATGCTGCAAGTATAGCATTACTGAAAGAATAGAAGGCCAGAGATTGGTTGATTAACATCTTTGAAGCGGCTGTTCTCCTCCCGCAAGATTAAGGAGCTCTTTGAGAAATCTGTATGCAGGTCAGGAAGCAACAGTTAGAACTGGACATGGAACAACAGACTGGTACCAAATAGGAAAAGGAGTACGTCAAGGCTGTATATTGTCACCCTGCTTATTTAACTTCTATGCAGAGTACATCATGAGAAATGCTGGGTTGGAAGAAGCACAAGCTGGAATCAAGATTGCCGGGAGAAATATCAATAATCTCAGATATGCAGATGACACCACCGTTATGGCAGAAAGTGAAGAGGAGCTAAAAAGCCTCTTGATGAGAGTGAAAGAGGAGAGTGAAAAAGTTGGCTTAAAGCTCAACATTCAGAAAACAAAGATCATGGCATCCGGTCCCATCACTTCATGGGAAATAGATGGGGAAACAGTGGAAACAGTGTCAGACTTTATTTTGGGGGGCTCCAAAATCACTGTAGATGGTGACTGCAGCCATGAAATTAAAAGACGCTTACTCCTTGGAAGGAAAGTTATGACCAACCTGGATAGTATATTCAAAAGCAGAGACATTGCTTTGCTGACTAAGGTCCGTCTAGTCAAGGCTATGGTTTTTCCTGTGGTCATGTATGGATGTGAGAGTTGGACTGTGAAGAAGGCTGAGCGCCAAAGAATTGATGCTTTTAAACTGTGGTGTTGGAGAAGACTCTTGAGAGTCCCTTGGACTGCAAGGAGATCCAACCAGTCCATTCTGAAGGAGATCAGCCCTGGGATTTCTTTGGAAGGAATGATCCTAAAGCTGAAACTCCAATGCTTTGGCCACCTCATGGGAAGAGTCGACTCATTGGACAAGACTCTGATGCTGGGAGGGATTCGGGGCAGGAGGAGAAGGGGACGACCGAGGATGAGATGGCTGGGTGGCATCACAGACTCAATGGACGTGAGTCTGAGTGAACTCCGGGAGATGGTGATGGACAGGGAGGCCTGGCGTGCTGCGATTCATGGGGTCACAAAGAGTCGGACATGACTGAGCGACTGAACTGAACTGAACTAGGAATATTCGACTAGCCCTTCCTGAGTGCCTGAGGCTGGATACAGCAGCCACTTCTGCCTCACCAGCTACTCACTGTTTATAACCCCTTCACTTGAAGTACCAAAGTTCAGAGGGAATCACTTATGAACCAAGAGGGAAAGCATGGTTGGAAAGAAAAGCTCAGCATCTCACGCTCTCATCAGTTCTTTCAAAAACTGAGTTAAGGGTGCTGCTAAGCCCTTGCCTTTGCTACCTCAGTGTTTCTACTTGTGAAAGGATGATGAAGATGCTAGTAACTCTGGAAACAAAAATGGAATGCATATCAACCGGCCACTAAGTAAAACAGATTTCAGATGCGAATAGAAACAAAAATGCTGGGAAAGTATGAAGAGTTTTAAGGATTAAAAAAAAAAAACTAAAAAGATAATCCTTTTAAGAAGCTGATTTTTTTTCTTAGTCATTCCAGAAGTAAGAGGGACAGGGTAATACTGCCAATGCTTAACTCCAAAATAGATAAAAGATTTTTTTAAAAAGAGAGAGCCTGCTCTATTGAGGAAAAAAGCCCTGAAATAACCTATCACTGGTGTTCAGAAGTCACAAGGTCATCATTCATCTTTATAAAAGGAGACACTGAACAAAGATGAATAAGGTAAAGCGTTTACTTTTACATAACACCAGGACAGGTGAAAGAAATAGCTATAATTCCGCAGGCCTTGAGCATGACAGAGAAATACAAAGCTTTAGGAAATATGCTATGAAATGCTGTACTTCTGGTTTCAACAAATGCTTGGAGACATCATGAAAGGGCTTTTGATGTGGACAGAAAATTTTGTTCACTATTTCTTTTAAATTCATTTTTTGGGGGATCTTTTAAAAAATTGAAGTATAGTTTATTTACAATGTTGTGTTAGTTTTGGGTGTTTTGCAGATTCTTTTCCCTTATAGGTTATTACAAAATATTGAATATCATTTTCTCTCTTTTAAATCTTTTTAAAACAATTTTTTTTTTCCAGAGCTCTCCAGTCTACTCTCTGTCTTGATCTAAGATCAGGGTTAAGCAATCCATAACTTTGGAAGTTTACATCTAATTTTATACCTTTGGCCTTAATATTTATTAATTTCAACACAGAACAATGTATTACTCTAACAACAGTTAACATTGCTGATGCCACGAGCTCTCCATTTGGCTCTCGAAAATAATTGCCTTTGTAGGGCTCTTTAAAATTGATAGGTACACACACAGGCACACATTCTTACAAAATGAGGAACGGAAAGAAAAATTAATGGGTTTGTCCAGTGAAACCTTGACATAAATGTACTCCTAATGGTGGAGGTAAATGTATAGGAGACCAGGATCACAGACTGACCTATAGCAAGAATAAAATTTCTTCAAAATCTCCTGTTTATCAAGAAACTTACACAAAATTAAAATTGTACATTGTGATATATGTAAGTTTCTTTTAATGTTAACTTAAAAATGTACATTTGGTTATATACAAGTTTCTTTTACTGTTGAGATAATATTTTCCTCCAAAATTTCCTATATTATTTTGTATGATTGGCATCCATCAGTACAATATAACAAAAAGAAAGCCCACAACACTTTTGATTCAATCTTCTGGCTATTTTCAGGCCAAGTGTTTTGGTTTATTTTTTCTTTTGAATTATTCAGATCTCTATACCTAGTCATGCCCCACACTTTGCATAATACTAAGAAATCTTATAATTTTTTATTAACTTGCAGATTTTTTCTGGGGTAGGAATATTATTTAAATATTCCCTAAGGAGAAACCAAATGAGAGGGAAATTTTCCTCTGAGCTTTCAATTGTAGCTGATAGTGAATGGGAAATCACTTCTCACTTAGATCTACATGGCTGTTTGTGAGCAGAAAATAGTTTTAATTATCCTGACTGTGCAACCAAAATTTCTGGGACAGTCCCAATTTCATTCTTTTCAATAAATGTGAATTTCCATTATACTTACAGGAAATTGTCCAACACACGTATTCATACAGGTGATTAAAGTCCATTGTAGAAAGCTGTTCACTGCACCCTTGTGGATGATGGTAAACAACTGGAAACAAGTTAAATGTCCTTCAGTAGGGAGAAGAGTTTAAGAAATTTCCATACATCCATATAATATAACACCAAGCAGAATCAGGTAGATCACTGTGTACTGGTCTGGGAAAATATTCAAGATACATTGTTCATTTGAAAAATATCATTACAGAACAGATGTTTAGCTGTACTCCCATTTGTGTTACACTTTGAAAATTTCAACTGTATATGTTTGTAAAGGGTTAGAAAATTTTGGCAAGACATATCAGAAACAAACAAACCCCAAAATTTCCTCTGTGGTTGGGATGAAGAATTAGAGATAAATGGAGACTTTTGTTTGTTACTCATACTTACTAACTCCCAGTATTTCCCGATTCCTCCAGTTCTCATTGCTTCCCACCATGTTTGAGACCCGGTGTTGTCATAAGTCATACAGTACTGGCCACAAGATACGAGCTTGCATGAGACTGGTTGGAAAAGTAAAGAAGAGAGAGGTCACAGAACCGGATTAGCTATGGGGTTGACCGCTGAAGGGGGAAGCCAGTGGGTCAGTGAGTCATATATAGAGGGATGAGATATTCCAGTCACCGGCAATGTCGAGAAAATCCTGATCAGAGGTGAGTGTAGGAGCTACCGGGGCAGGTGACACAGGAAGTCAAGCACGTAGCGCATATCATTCCAAACTGTCCAGCTTCTCCCTTGAGCTTGGCTTGCGGTGGACTTTACTGTTGAAATGTTGCGCCTGTGCTCAGTTGCTCAGCTGTGTCTGACTCTGCCACCCAGTGAACTGAGCCCACCCGGCTCCTCTCTGCATGGGATTTCCCAGGCAAGAGTACTGGAGTGGGTTGCCATTTCCTTCTCCAGGGGCTCTTCCTGACCCAGGGATTGAACCCACATCTCTTGTGTCTCCTGCATTGGCAGGCAGATTATTTACCACTGTGCCCAATATCTATTCTCCTTTTCTTCATTATTACAGAGCCAGAATTTCTTTTGGGGCCACAGAGTACCCAGTTAAACACAATCACTTCCACAGGTTTTCTTAATGTTAGAGGTGACCAAGGTACTCAGTATTGGCCAATAGCTTGAAAGCTAAGGCTTTTGGGTGACACTATCTGAAATTTTTTCTTTTTCTGATAAAATAAAAAGGACATATTCAGTGACTTATGCCTTATGCCTTCATCTTTCAACCTGATTGGAAATAGATTTGAGTTCTGGGGGTAGAAAAGTCACTTTGCACCACAAAGATGAAAATCAAACCATAAGGATGGTAAAGCAGGTCATCCATGAGGACCTTGGGCACTTTCAGAGGTAGCCTGGGAGTCCTTCTGGAGCTCCAGTCATATAAGAAAAATGGTCCTCTGTTTGGCTAAACTGTTGACATCAGGTGTCTGTGGTCAAAGGTAATTAATTCTAACCAATTCTGGATCCTCCAAAAAGGTTCAGATGAGAGGAAACAAAGGGCTGTTCAGTTCTGGATGGGTCACAAAAGCTCTGTACAAGCAGGCTGTGATCCTGCTGAGTAGGGGAGTCTGGAAAATAGACCAGGAAACTCCAGGAAAAGCCAGGCGAGGACGTGGGAAAACACAAGGGAGGCTGCATATTGCTAGGTGCCTAGGAGGCACCTGAAAATCAGCAGTCTCTTTGTAGAGCAGGATCCTGCAGGTAACAAAAAGTGGAGTGACTTTTAGCTGTGGTATAAAAAGAGTGTGAAAGAAGGTTCCACACTCGTGCCAGGATCAGCTGCTTTCTGGTCCTCGACCTGTGGGGTTGATTTTGATTCGCAGGTGCTTGTCCAGGCCATGGTGGTGAAATCTCTGTGTCATTTGCCTTCATTTCTCTGCCAGGACTCAGAGCTTCAGACATTATTTGCACGCAGCTGCTCATGGGTGTTTGGCTTGGCAGAGCCAGTGGCCTGGTGTTGGAAGTGATGGGGGAGGGGAAGAGCTGTACTCCAGTGACCACGCTCCTCAAACAGTCCACCATCACTTGCTCACTTCTGTTACTTTTACTTTGCTTAATTAAAAAAAAAAAAATCTCCAGAGTCAAGGAAAGGTGAGTAAAAAGCAATAAATAAATAAGCGTTAACTGGGAGAGTTTCTTTTAAAATTTTTTTTCAAACTTACTCAGAAGGATGCATTATCTGTTAGTAAGTAGTGTAAGTAATTATCTTTAGCGTGGAACTGGTATATTTTTGGCAATCCCACTGAAATGGTGTAAACAACATTTCCTGTGTCAAAAGCAGAGATCCAAGTCTGTTTTAGAATGGTCCTAATCTCCATCTATTATAATTTCCACCAATAACTTGTCTTTTTATATATGCTGGCATCTGTGTGAAAGACAGCATCCCACTTTGACCAAGTCTCCATCTGGTGACAGGCGGGGGAGCAGGAACGTAGACTGTCACTTTATGCAGATGGATTTCTATTAATACAAACAAGTGACCCTAAAAGAGAAATTGGCTCGCTCCAGCAGAACTTTAAGAAGATTGTTCTGAATTTCCTGAAAGCAGGTTATTTCTAAATACATGGTGTTGCCTTTTAAACACAGATCAGGCATTTCTGTCCTTCTCAGAGCTGGTTTCACAAAGTGGGCTTGCTGTTCTGAGCCCATTCGCTTGGGGCAGGAGTGGAAGGAAGTGACTGCAATAAAGGAGGTTTCTTATGGGAAGAGCCCCGAGTTTTGCTGTCCCCATTTCAGGACTCATCAGGTTAGGAGTCCTGGAGAGAGTCAAGGAGGAGGGCAAGAGAACTGAGGGGAAGGGAAACGGTTTCACCCTTCGTGACTCCTGGCTACCCCTTGTTTGTCCTGCCTTACCAAGAGAATATGTAGCTTTAAAATATACTCCAGTGCATCCATCAGGTAAATTCACATTCTGAACTTAACACAAGCAAACCTTTTCCAAGGGAGTCTGCTTTCAAGGATGGCTAGACAGGTTTTCTCTGGCGACTTCCTCTTCCTTTGTGAGCCATCCCAGGCCAGCAGTGGCAAGGAGGACACCAACTGGGCCCTGGAGAGATTCACCAGTATAACAAACCCTGGTTGTAGACAGCCCAATGGCTCATCAAGAGAGACGGAATCATGCTATATCATCCATGCAACAAATACTATGACAGAATTAAAAGTAATATTTTTGGGAGAGTTTTTTTTAACTACCATTGTTTCAGTACCATTTCAGAGCGTTTGCCCTATGTTTAGCCCTACTATTACATACTTTGTGTATTTCTTTAAATTTGTTCAGTTTTTAAAATATATATTCCCTCCTCTCCTGACTCTAAGCACTTATATGTGTGACATCAGTTTGATGAGCTGCTGCTGCTGCTAAGTTGCTTCAGTCGTGTCCGACTCTGTGCGATCCCATAGACAGCAGCCCATCAGGCTTCGCCGTCCCTGGGATTCTCCAGGCAGGAACACTGGAGTGGATTGCTATTTCCTTCTCCAATGCATGAAAGTGAAAAGTGAAAGTGAAGTCGCTCAGTCGTGTCCAACTCTCAGCGATCCCATGGACTGCAGCTCACCAGGCTTCTCCATCCATGGGATTTTCCAGGCAAGAGTACTGGGGTGGGGTGCCATTGCCTTCTCCTAGTTGATGAGCTAGTTATATTTTTTTAGTACACAATAACATAAATAGACAACTAAAATAAAAACTTTTGGGGGGCTTTCTTAGCAGTCCAGTGATTAAGACTCAATGCTTCCAATGCAGGGGGTGTGGGTTCAATCCCTGGTCACGGAACTAAGACCTCATATTCTCTATGGCAAAAAAAAAAAGTTCACTCAAGTATCAGCTCAAATTGTCCTGAGCCTCCCCAGTGGTCCTCTTCCCACCTTTTGGAGAAACCCTGCTTTATAAGAATATTTGGTGTCCTTGGAGGAAAGGCTATGCCATTACCTGAAAAACAGCAAATGCAGAATGCACTGCTTGATCAAAATCTTGCAGAGATAATGCGTGTGTGTGTCTGTGTGAAAAATGCACATATGTACCCCAATCGGGAATAGCATTAGCTCCAGTAATATGTAATATGGTCTCAGATTGAGTTATGTCTTTTTTACAAGTGCCACCTATATTTAAAAGTGATGGTTAACTCATTGGTTTAATTTTAATAAGAACTTTATTGAGATATAATTCACATGCTAGAAAATTCACACTTTTAAAATAAAAATTCAGTGTTTTTAGCATATTCACAAAGTTGTATACCACCAGTAATATCTAGTGTTAGAACATTTTATCACCCCAAAAGAAACTCTGTACCCATTAGTAGTTATTAGCCTGTTGTCCCCTACATCCAGCCTCTGGCAATCATTAATCTCCTTTCTGTCCCTATGGATTTGCATATTCTGCAAATTACGTATAAATGGAATCACGGAATCATACAATACATGGCCTTTTGTGATTGGCTTCTTCCATTTAATGTAATGTTTTCAAGGTTCATCTATGTTGGACCATGTTTTAGTATTTCGATCCTCTTTATTGTAGAATAGCATTCCCCTGCCTGGATATATCATGTTTTTATTTATCTATTCATTATTTGGTAGGCAATTTTGCTATTCGTACTTTCTGGCTATTATAAATAATTCTGCTATGAATATTTATGTACAAGTTTTATGTGGACATATGTTTTAAATTTCCATGAGTCTCTATCCAGAAGTAGAATTGCTGAATTATATAATGACTCTATGTTAAACAGTTTAAGGAACTACCAAATTGTCTTCCAAAGAGGCTACACCATTTTATAATCCCAGGAACAGTGAATGAGGATTCCATTTTCTGCACATCTTTGCCAACATCTGTTACTGTCTGTCATTTTGATTTTAACTATCCTAATGGATGTGAAATGGTTATCTTATTGTGGTTTTGGTTATTACATGTTTCCCAGATAACTAAGGATTTCAAGTTGATTTTCATGTGTTTGTTACCCATTTGTCTGTCTTCTCAGGATAAACATCTATTCAATCTTTTCCATGTTTTACAATTGGAATGTTGGTCTTCTTCTTATTGAGCTGTAGGAGTTCTTTATATATTCTATAAATGTCTTTTATCAGATATATGATTGAAAATAGTTTATTATTCTGTGAGTTTTCTTCTCATTTTCTTGACAGTGTCCTTTAAAGCACAAAAGTTTTAAATTTCATTAAGTCCAATTATCTTTCCTTTTGTTGCTTGTGGTCTGGGTGTCATATTTAAGAATCCGTTGTCTGATTGGGTCACAAATATTATGCATGTTTTCTTCAAGGAATTTTATAGTTTTAGCTCTTATATTTAGGTCAGTGATCTGTTTTGAGTTAATTTTATATTTTATTTGTGGAAAGGGTCCTATTTCATTCTTTTTCATTGATATCCAGATGTCCAAACATTGTTTGTTGAGAAGACTGTTCCGTGCACATCGAATGGAACAAGGTTTCTTGGCATCCTTGTTGAAAATAAATTCATAAATGTATGAATTTGGGGAATTCCCTGGTGGTCCAGTGGTTAGGACTCTCACTTCAACTGCAGAGGGCTTGGGTTTGATCCCTGGTTAGGGAATTAAGATCCTTCATGCCTGTTGCCTGACACAGACAAATAAATAAAACAATAAACAAACAGATTTAATCCTGTACTTTCAATTCTATTCCATTGATCTGCGGTCCAGCTTTATGCCAGTACGTCAGTGTCTTGGTTATTATAGCTTTGTAGTAGAGTTTGAAATTGGGCAGTAAGAATCTTTTAACTTAGCTATTCTTTCTCAAGATTGTTTCGATTATTCAGGGTTCCTTAAATTCCCATATGAATTTTAGGATCAGCTTATCAGTTCTGCCCAATGAAAGGCAGTTGGGATTCTGATACAGAGTGCATTGAACCTGTAGATCAATTTGGAGACTATTAACTACCTTAATAATACTAAGTCCCCTGATCCATGATCATGAGATGTTTTCTCTTTTAATTTCTTTCAACAAAGCTTTGTAGTTTTCAGTACATAAGTCTCACACTTCTTTTTGTTAAACTTACTCCTAAGTATTTTATTCTTTTGGTATTATTGTAAATGGATTCAGACTGAGTTTTACTTTCTTCTTTATCCCTTCCCAAAATTAAGAAATTTTTACAATAATATTCTTTATTATTGTCAATAATATTTTTATAGTCAGAAAGACTATGAAAGGGCACAGTTTCTGCCCCAGGAAAAATTGGGAAAACTAGATATGGACTTTGGAAGAATTTTTTTTGTTATATGAATTTGACTTATAATTTGATTCAAATAATTCATGAAGCCTCTAATGGAACTTAAGTTGATTTAATTCTTAACTGCATGTTTAACCTATTGTAAAGATGGAAAATGCACATTTATTACTCACAACATAACAAATTTTAGGCATTTTGTTTAATGAAAATGAAAGATGTTTTATTGGAAGTAAGATCAATAAACTCTGTAACCTTGAGTCTATAAAGCAAGTTAAGGCATTTCATGGTCTTACAGAGTAGAGGGAATAGGAATGGGGATCTCAGTGTGAAGGGAAAAAACGTCTGTTGGCTTGCCAGATTTTGAATGTAGCTGGCCTGACAGAGTAGCTGAATCAGCCTCCCACACCCCAGCCTCACCCCAGGCTGTAACTTACCTTTCCCTTCAGTTCAATTCAGGCGCCCAGTTGTGTCTGACTCTTTGCGACCCCATGGACTGCAGCACGCCAGGCTTCCCTGTCCATCACCAAATCCCTTTCCCTTGCAGGTTTATTATATATGTACGTGATCAATCACTTCAGTTGTGTCCACCTCTTTGTGACCCTATGGACTGCAGCCCGCCAGGCTCCTCTGTCCATGGGCTTCTCCAGGCAGGAATACTACAGTGGGTTGCCATGCCCTCCCATGCCCTCCTCCAGGGGATCAAACCCATGTCTCCTGTGTCTCCTCCATTGCAAGCAGATTCTTTACCCACTGAGCCACCTGGGAAGCCCTGTAGGTTTATTATATTCTAGTTTTAAATCAGATCCATCAGTTGAATCGCCAGGCCCCTTGGAGATCTCTACCAGAAACCTCAGCAAAAGAAGTCAGTTTATGGCTTAAACCTGCCCTTTACAATGCTGTTTGTTTATTGACTTTAAATCAAACAGAAGTTGCTCACATTGGTGGTAGGACCCACTTGTTATTAGCCTTTAGCTGTTTTAGTGAATATAAGACTTACTTGGTCATTGTAGCAGCTGCAAAGAGTCGGGTCACTCATAACAGATCTAAAAGATCTTTCCGATCATAGAGATAGTCCCCTGGGTAAGGCTAAACCTCCACAGCTAAAGTCATAGTTCCTGGCAAGAAAAATTACCGGCCAAAAATATCCTGCATGGAGAACAGAATTCAGCTTCAACAGTCACTCAGATAAGCTCTTAGAAACTATTTCTTGTATAACGTGAGACAGTCAGTCCTCACCTGAAAAGAGTGTACACTATCACTCAAAATGCTCTGTGTATGCCTTCCTGGCACCATCCAGTAGGTGATGGTGGCTTCCCAGTAGACCATGTCAAGAACTGACAAAGAAGTGTTTGAGAATTCACACTCAGAAAAGGCTCATCAGTATGAGCATGTCACATATTTAAATTTGGAAACTAATCTCAGGTCCTCAGACACAGAGAACCAATAAAGAACACTTCGTGATACAATTAGAAGCCTTTTAACAACTGCCAGCCTTTAAAGCAAGAACTGGGTAAACTGAATCCCTTGTCCCCAAATCTAGACTTCTGAGGTCTTATGTATTAGTATCTCTACCCGCTTCTTTCATTGGGAAAAGCATTAAGAAGCTAGCTAGGTGGGGATTTCTCTGGTGATCCAATGGGTAGGATTCCATCCTCCCAATGCAGGGGGCCTGGGTTCAATCCCTGGTGGGGGAACTAGATCCCACATGCCACAACTAAGACCTGGCGTAGCCAAATGAATAAAAATAAATATTTTTTAAAAAGAAGCTAGCTAGGAATGCAGTCAGCTCCCATAGTATCTTTAAGACAGAGAGAGACAAGGCCTGCTAATATAGCCCTCTTTATAAAAGACCCGTAACTTTCTTTCCCAACAAGAAACTGAACAGAAATCTGTAGCCCTTCAGGGACTGAGACTCTGTGCCCATCTCTGTACACATCCAAATAAGGCTAGCTCACCTCCCAAGAAAGGAAATTGAGTCAAGGAGGTCAGGTGAGAAAGGTCAGGATCTTCTATATGCCTTCCTGAGGATGAGCAAAAAGATTTCACGCTCTTTGAGAACAAACAGAATAAAAGGGTCAAGGTTTTAACCATGGTTCTCCTCATGAGGCAGAATCTTGTGTGATAATATTTTCATCAGTAGAAACTCTCAGGCGAATTGCTCTGCTCATCTCTCCCCAGGAAGCTTAACCCTAACCCTTAGCCAATCTCTTTCTCAGCAGTCCCAGAACAATATCCTGCCCTGTATCTGCGTGACTTCTTTGCAAGACCTTCTCTCCAAAGATGGCCTGATAGACCCAAATCCTTCCTTTGACTGCTATGCTTGGCCTTGATAAGTCAGGCCTGGCCAGCCATGGGTCAACAATACTAGAACCATTTAAGGTCAGTTCCTTAAAGAGAAATATGGCCTTTCTTTCTGACACCTGGAAGTATCTTCTGGTGACAGCTCATCTTTGCCTTGAAAGTGGGAAGGCAGAGGCAAACATTCTGATTTTAAAATGTATCTTTTAGATGCTAATATTGCCCATTTTCAAATTACCCCGTGTTCCAGAAAATCCTTCCTTATCTGACTCTTCAATTCCTCCTTGTATTCTTCTCAAGCTTCAAGGCAGAGGAATTCTAGTGGGAGTAAAGGCTCTGGCTACATGGATTTTTGCTGACATTAGAGGGTCAGCTTGTGGACTATCAAGCGAATGTGATTCATTTTATTCAGATAGCAAGAATGTACACCTCCTAATTCTGGTCTGGCTTCCTGATGGGACCAGCTTGGTCTATCATCATATATCAATCCTACCTACTAATGGGCACACAGAGTCCTTTAATGTGTGGAATCACTCTGACAGTTTTCAGCATACATTAGCTTACTGAACACTTGTTGGAAAATTGAATGACAGGTTTGGCAATGGTTCTTTAAAATTTCATCTACAGAAAATAAGAAAAGTGGAGATTTATCCCCATTGGTCATTTCCCTAGGGATATCTGCATGAATCAATAAGGACTAAATGTATACCATGATGACTCACTGATGGCATATTGGGTGAGTTTGTCATGAAATTTGCTTATATTTTTAATCAAAAATGAATATACCCTTTAGTAATCTTCATTTTTTAGTTTTTCTCTGTTTTCAAGGTGGATATTTTAAGTTGTGTTGAACAACATTAGTTCCTTTCTTAAATTTACTCTGACCACAGTGGCATATGCTTATTAATAATTAAAAATGGTAGTTGAATGTTGAATGAATAAAAAAATAAATGAATGAATCCAAGGAACAAAAATGAATAATTTTAATTTATGGATATAATATTGCTGCAAATGTCTAAAAACCAAACATATATATTGACAGATTTAAAAGATAACAAGGACAAATGATAATATTGATTTTGTTATGTAATCAAATTGAAGGAATTTTTCATCTTGCTATGTCCAACAGTCTTATTGCAACTATAAATGAATGAATCTGATAATACACAAAACTTACAGATGTAGGATTATGAGATAAGAAAACTAATAATATCACAAGATGATCAAAAGATTTACAGCAAGCTTTCAAGATATCTACTTCAATCAATCCAACAAAAAAGTATAGATAAGCTGGAATTCATCTTGACTGTCCTCTTTGAGTTAGCAGTATATTTTAGTTTAATAGAGGCTTTTAATAAGGAAAAGGAAAAAATAGCAAAGTTAAAAAGAAAAACATCCTTTTACAAAATTGAATTTTGTAGACCTCCAAATATTATGTTTCACTATCAGGGCCAACGGTAAGTGGAGATAGAGTAGCTGCCTTTGGTGTAATCTCTGCAAAAAAAGGTTACCAGGAGGATCAGTCTTTCTTAACTTCATGAATTCTTTCTTCTCTCAACTTGAAATCTCCACAATCTCTTAATGTTTTGTAGATCCCAGTTTTGACTCTGGAAAAAATATCTGTTTTAAGCATCTGTTCCATAATCTAAAGCTGAGAAAGCTCCCAGGATTGTAGTAAAAATTGCTTTAGTTCCGTCTTAATTCAGTGGTCCCCAATTTTTGGAGTCTTTGACAGTTTCCATGAGTACTATCACACTGATCTCTCTTACCCTCTGTTTTTTCTTTTATTGGAATTTTATTGAGATAATTGTAGGTTTGCATGCAGTATAAGAAGTGATAGAGATTTGTTGTACACTTGACCCTGTTTCCTCTAATGGTAACATTTAGCGAAACTAAAGTATAATATTCACAACCAGGACATTGACATTGATGCAATTCACTGAACATATTCAGATTGTGTGTGTGTGTGTGTAGTAAGTCCTATACTATTTTTTTGGTGACCTCCAATTTTTGCCAAATTATTTGCCCTAATTTTCTCTTCAGATGTAGTTAATTTGGGGTATTTTCAAAGTGAAATCCACCTCACATTTAACCTAGAATGTTCCACATCTGCCCTAAATTAGAGACTCATTGGTTTACTATTCATCTCTTCAGTGGTCTACATCAGCTTTCTTCTTAAGATTACAAGAGACAAATTTTCTTGGATTTAGATGAACATGAGTCATCTCTGGGTTAATCTGTTCCATTTGAGTATAGATTCCAGATTTTTCATGGTTTATTTGTTCATTCAAAAAATATTTACTGGTTGCTTGCTGAGTCCTTTAAAGTAGTATCCTAGGAGCCTGGTGTACAGTGGGGAAACAGCAAGCATGATCTCTGCTCTCAGAAGACTTAGGATCTATTAGACCGCCAGGCTTGTGCCAACAATAAACTGCCAGAATCAAGTAGGTAGAGATTAGCTGAAAGGGTGGTCACATTTTTTAAAAAGTTCAATGCAATCTCCTCACTTGCCTCAACAAATAGATGACCTTCATTTAGTCTCCATAGGAATCCATCTACCTTAAAAAAAAAAGGAGAAATATTACAAATAGAATACAAAGAAATGCTACAATAATATTCAACTTTTGTCATGCAGAGGGATTATGCAGCCAGGTATAAACCAAGGAATCCACACTACCATCTTAGAGTTTCCAAATTCTTCATCTTTCCCTTTAGTGTGGCATTGGCCAAGCTTGAAGGACCTAGTTCATAGATTTCTCCTAATTATAGAGAAGGTACCACTTCCATCCTTTTCAGCCAGCCCAGAAGCTTTATGGTAGGATGATACAATGGAAGGAACCTTGGAGGAAAAACCAAAAAGAGACAAAAAGAGTTGAATGTATACAATACACTCAAATTATAGTGTGAGTAAAATTTGCTATCAGGCTACCACATGTTTCCTAAACAAAAACTATAATCATTGAATTTATTAGACAGTCTCCACCATTCAAATAGACAACACCCTTAGCCTCAGGTTGACTTATTCAGAATCTCGGAATATATTTTGCAGTGAACTCTTTAGGGTCCCCCTTCTAAAATTCACTCTTCTACCCAGACTATGATTAAGTTATTTTATCACTGGAACTGCCAGATCATTCCACCTGCCCTTTCCCAGTCCCAAACTCTAATCCGTTCTTTGGGCAAGGGATTTGAACCAAATTCTTGTTCAAGTGCATGCACTGATTCAAAGTGTTTTTTTGAGTAAAGTCTGGCTTTGCACAGTTACCCTGTTATCAAGTGTGTACACCAGTAAGGTAGTGCCCCCCCCCCCCCAATCTGGGCTAGCGTACAAATCAGGATGCTAAATTTACACAACAGAATGTTGGCTTTGCTACCTGTACACCTGTTATCTAAAGCATATGGCTCTCTCTTTAATCAACAACACAAAACAGAGGCTCTTCAGGCGCTCCTAGGAGATTTCAGCCCTGCCTCTGATACAGCCCTTGGCAAAAGCATACTTGAAACATCTGATATTTGATGGAGAGTCTTTAAGGCATGCTAACTACACATTCCTTTAGGTACCTAAGTTAAAACATTTCCCTCTTACATGTAAATATTTCAAAAATAATGTATCTGGACGCTCTGTGAGCCTCGCATAGAAGCTGTCCCTTTGTGATATGGATTAGAATGGAGGTAAACACATATTTACTTGTAGTTTATTTTGGCATCATCTGCAATTCTGTATCTGATGAGCATATTTGAGAACAAAGATGAGGGTGCAGAAAGCTAGAGGGGACTCTACCTCTCACAAACTGATGAAGTCAGCATACAGCACTCACTCACCTATCTTTGAAACTGCTTTTGTCATGGGAAATAAAGTTCTGAATTATTCAGACTACTGTTATGAGATTTTTATATTAAATGTAGTGAGATAGAATTTTGACTAACAGCAGTCCTCAAGGAGCCCCTGGTGGCTCAGATGGTAAAGAGTGCCTGCAGTGCAGGAGACCAGGGTTCGATCCCTGTGTCTGGAAGATTCCCTGGAGAAGGAATTGGCAACCCGCTCCAATATTCTTGCCTGGAGAATCCCATGGACGGAGGAGCCTAGCAGGCTACAGTCTACTGGGTCGCAAAGAGTCGGACACAGCTGAGCGACTTCACTTCACTTTCTTTCAATCCTAATAATCATTGTCTTGCTCATTATTTCATTAAACAAATAATTTTTGTCACCCAAATTATGCTAGGCTAAATGTAGATTAAAAATGAATAAAATACAGTCCTGCAGTGAAAGAACAAAGACAGTAAAAATATAATGCAAGCCACATATGTAATTTTAAACTTTTTACTAGTCACACCTAACAAAAAGCCAAAGTAATAGGTAAAATAGTCTTTAATAATTCATTTCACTTAACCTAATATATCACAGATATTATCATTAACATTAATTTGAGGTAAAAGTATGCTAATGATATTAACCTCTCATCAGATACAGGATTCACAAAAATGGAAGAATCATTTCATAGGTTGATGGTTTTCTTTGCTTTGTGGATCCTTTTTAGTTTGATGTAGTCCAACTTGTCTATTTTTTTGTTGTTGCCTGTGCTTTTCATGTTATATCTAGGAAATAATTGCCAAGATCAATGTCAAAAAGCTTTCTCTCTGTTGTCTTCTGGGAGTTTTCAGTCTTATATTTAAGTCTTTAATCCATTTTTAGTTGATTTTTATCTATGGTATAAAATAAGGGTCCAGTTTCATTCTTTTGCATATGGACTTAGTTTCCCCAACACCATTTGTTGAAGAGACTCTCTTTTCCCACATTCTATTCTTGGCATTTTTGTCAAAGGTCAGTTATATGTGAATTTACTTCCAGACTCTCTATTGCATTGGTCTGCATGTCTGTCTTAATGACATTAATCCCTGTGATCCTGTGCTGATCTCTTGTTGCCTTGATCTACAGTCTTCCTCTTTATTGGTTTCCTCTCTTGCTTGGGACACATCCTCCTGTTGCTTCATGAGGCAGGATATGTGGAAAGCAGATTTTTGAAAGATCGAATGCCCCCAAATGTTTTTATTTTCTTCTGATACTTGATTAATAGTAGTTTTATTGCACAGAATTTTAGGTTGGATTCATTTTCCTCAAATATCACTTTGTTGTTTTAGAACTACCTATTTTGCTGCTCAAAAAACTAGATACAAATAATTTCTAAGTATTGGTCTTTGATCTTCTTTTTCCTGTAGCAGCCTGTACACTTACTCCTTATCCCAGGTTCTGAAATGTCACAATTATGTGAACTGACGTGTTATTGTTGGTGGTGGTGTTGTTTAGTTACTAAGTTGTGTCCAACCCTTTTGTGACTCCACAGACTGTAGCCAGCCAGGCTCCTCTATTCATAGGATTTCCCAGGCAAGAATACGGGAGTGAGTTGCCATTTCCTTCTCCAGAGGATCTTCCTGACCCAGGGATTAAACCTATGTCTCCTGTACTGAAGGTGGATTCTTAATGGCTGAGCCACCAGGGAAGCCCTTTAGCCCTCAATGAGCCCCTTTAAATCTGTGAATACATATTTTTCTGTTCTTAAAATATTTTACTTGATGATATCCCTTTCACTCTTGTATTCTTGTCTCTCAAGAACTGTTAATCTACTGATATTTGGGTCTCTAATTTTCTTCTATTTTCCATATATATATATGTCTTATTTTCATATTTTCTGAGTGAAATTCTCAAACTTATCAAGTCTTCTACTGAATATTTTATTCCTATTATTACATGTTATCATTTTCAAAAAAGCATATCAATTTAATTCCACAAACATTTGTTGCATATTTATTATATTAAGTTTACTGCATTTGGGAATGGTTTGTTGGGAGCTGTAAACAAATTTTAAAAAAGCTTTTAATATATAAACATATATACAAATATCTATGAAATAAAAGCTACATTAATTTGAGTCAATAAATCTGAAAGTAGAGAAGGAAGAAATGCCATCAGTATTCTTCTCATTTCTAAACCAGAAGTGCAACTAATGAGATTATCAGCAAATTAATTAAAAGATATTACTAATGATCATAATAAGAAAGCTGACAAATTCTCAAGTTTGATTGACACTACTCAAGGTAAAACTTTGATTGACATCAATTCAGTCATTCTAATACATGTCTCAGAGCCTATGATAGATATAATGAGCATAAAGTTAAACTCTGGAGAAAATATATTCCATCCTGTTACAGAATATTTTGAGATCAAATAATAGGGCTCTTTAACAAGTACGTAGGATGTTCAACTACTGGCAAACCTTACATGAAGAGATCACTTAATTGGTTTTTGTCCTGGTTAAAAAAAGAATCCTCTAACCAAGGTCACATATGGGATTATTCACCAGTCTTAAATCTAGTAATAAAATGGATAATGGGAAGGCAAGAAGGGATATTTCACAGTTTTGACTCAAAATGTCTGAGCAGCATTTATAATGGAGCAACACAAAAGAATTGCTATTTGACGCAAACAGCAGGGGACTCCAATCCACTTTCCCAGCACTATGGAAGCAAGACAGGATTCTAGAAAAGGAAGTTGGAAAACAGGGCTGCATTGCTCTGAGAAAAACCACTCAAGTGAAAGGTGGCTTTTCTTTTCCCTGCCCCCAGCTTTACTGAGATATAATTGACATATACTATTGCGTAGTTTAAGGTGTACAACAGGGTGATTTAACATACTTAGATGTTGCAAAATGATTATCGTCATAGCTCACACTTCAGTGTCACGTAATTACCATTTTGTTTTTGTGGTGAGAACATTTAAGATCTACACTCCTAGCAACTTTCAAGTATATAATACAGTATTACTAACTAAGGTCGTCTTGCTGTACATAAGATCCCCAGAAGTTATTTATCTTATAACAGCATGTTTGTGCTCTCTGACATCTTCCCATTTCCCCCACCCCACCCTAGAGCCTGTAACCACCATTCTACTCTCTGGTTCTATAAGTTTGTCTCTTAAATCCCATATATAAGTTACATTATACAGTATTTGCCTTTCTCTGACTTATTTCACTTTGCGTAATGCCCTCAGCGGAGAAGGCAATGGCACCCCACTCCAGTACTCTTGCCTGGAAAATCCCATAGATGGAGGAGCCTGGTAGGCTTCAGTCCATGGGATGGCGAAGAATCGGACCCACTGAGTGACTTCACTTTCACTTTTCACTTTCCTGCATTGGAGAAGGAAATGGCAACCCACTGCAGTGTTCTTGCCTGGAGAATCCCAGGGACGGGGGAACCTGGTGGGCTGCCGTCTCTGGGGTCGCACAGAGTCGGACACAACCGAAGCTACTTAGGAGCAGTAGCAGCAGCAATGCCCTCAGGGTCCACCCTTGTCTCAAACAGCAGAATTTCTTTCCTTCTTATGGCTAAATAATATCCCGTTTTATATATAATGCTGCAATAAACATGAGACTGCAGATATTCCTCTCAGTTCTAATGTTTATTTCCTTTGGATATATGCCCAGAAGTCAGATTGTTGAATTGTACAGTAGTTCTATTTTTAATCTTTTGAGGAAACTTAATACTGTATACCAGTTTACATCCCCACCAGTAGCACATGTTTCTCCACATCCTTACCAACACTTATCTGTTGTATTTTTGATAATGGCCATTCTAATAGCCATTAGAATGTGAGTGATATTGTGGTTTTGATTTGCACTTCCCTGATTGAACTGTGGTGTTGGAGAAGACTCTTGAGAGTCCCTTGGACTGCAAGGAGATCCAACCAGTCCATTCTGAAGGAGATCAGCCCTGGGATTTCTTTGGAAGGAATGATGCTAAAGCTGAAACTCCAGTACTTTGGCCACCTCGTGCGAAGAGTTGACTCATTGGAAAAGGCTCTGATGCTGGGAGGGATTGGGGGCAGGAGGAGAAGGGGATGACAGAGGATGAGATGGCTGGATGGCATCACGGACTCGATGGACGTGAGTCTGAGTGAACTCCAGGAGTTGGTGATGGACAGGGAGGCCTGGCGTGCTGCAATTCATGGGGTCGCAAAGAGTCGGACACGACTGAGCGACTAAACTGAACTGAACTGAATATTAGTGATGTTGAGTATTTCTCTATACCTGCTAGCCATCTGTATGTCTTCTGTGGGAAAATATCTATTCAGTTCCTCTGCCCAGTTTAAATCATATTGTTTGTTTGTTTGCTGTTGAGTCAGATGAGTTCTTTATATAATTTGGATCTTAACCCCTTATCAGATATATGATTTATACATTTTTTCCCATTCTGTAGTTTGCCGTTTAATTTTGTTGATTGTTTCTTTTACTGTGCAGAAGTTTTTGAGTTTGATATAGTCCCACTTACTAATTTTTGCTTTTGCTTCTTGTGCTTTTGGTGTGATATCCCCCCAAAATCATTGCTAAGACCAATTTCAAGGGGGTTTTGGCCAATGTTTTCTTTTAGAAGTTTTACAGTTTCAGTTCTTATGTTAAGTCTTTCCGATATGTATAGTTTTCCCCCATTCAACCAAGCAACTCTCTGACGCCAGCCTGGTGTCCTACAATTCAACTCAATTCAATTCTGATGCTTCCTACCTGGAGATACTGTGAGATCTCAGAAGGTAAGGGGCTCAGTCCTACTAGACTGTCCGTGTCTCACTTCAGATGCCAGTTACAAGTCCAGCTTGTCACCTGTGCTTCTGACCAATTGGTTGTACATAAGAGGTTCCAACAAAACCCTCATTCAGTCTGATTAATTTGCTAGAGTCACTCTCAGAACTCAGAGAAACCTTTTACTTACAGATTTCTGGTTTATTATAAAAGGATATAACTCACAAACAGCCAGATGGAAGAGATGCACAGGGGAAGTTGTACACGAAAAGGCTCAGAGCTTCCATACCATCTCAGAGTGTCTGATACTCCCAGCACCTCCATGTGGAAGATCTCCAAACCCATCATTTGGAATTTTTAAGAAGGCTTCATTATAGAGGCATGATTTGTCATTGGTAACTGAACAGTCTCTAACCCCACTCCCCTCCCGGAAGTCTGGAGCTAAGGCTGAAGTTTCAGTTGTAAACATTTCCAACCATCTAACCATCTGGTTGGTTCCTCAGAAGAAGGATCCCATCTTAGGCTACCTTGGACTTTCCAAAAGTCATCTAATTAACATAATAAGAGATGCTATTATGGTTTCATCACTTAAGAAATCTAACTCTGTACCAGGAATAGGTCAAAGGCTAAATATATATTTCTTATTATAAATTACAATATCAAAGTCTTCAATCCATTTTGAGTTAATTTTTGTGAGTAGTGTTAGATAGAGGTCTAATTTTATTCTTCTATATGTGGTTTTTCAGTTCTCCCAACACCATTTATTGAAGAGATTGTCCTCTTCCCCCATTGAGTATTCTTGGCTTCTAAACAGCAGCTTTTCATTTTCATACCTCGGGGTCCAGAAGGAAAAGCTAGCTGAAATTAGCAGATGTGGACATTGTTTTGTCTGCTGATGTAAGAGATGCACCCCCAAGAGAGGTGCTGGCATTTGACAAGAAGGACAGGGAAGCCTGGTGTGCTGCAGTCCATGGGGTGGCAAAGAGATGGACACGATTTAATGACTGAACAACAAAAACAAAGAAAGCCTAACTGTTCTGTGATTACAATTCTTATTTGGACTTCTCAGTTTCAAGGACCTCTCATCACTGGGCCTGAATCTTGGGAGAACTTTGAGTAAGTGGTATCAGTTCGGTTCAGTTCAGTCGCTCAGTCGTGTCCGACTCTTTGCGGCCCCATGGATTGCAGCATGCCAGGCCTCCCTGTCCATCACCAGCTCCCAGAGTATAGCAGTAGCTTTATTAAGCTAGTGTGATCATGATCTATATAGCTCTGACTCTGTGTTACCCAAGTTCAGTCAGGGAGTAAACAGGCAGTAGGCCAGCAGAATGAAGGCTGTTTCTACATGCCTAGAATAAAAGGATAAGCCACCCATTTCATTG
Source organism: Ovis canadensis (assembly GCF_042477335.2). NCBI lineage: Eukaryota > Metazoa > Chordata > Mammalia > Artiodactyla > Bovidae > Ovis > Ovis canadensis. Next base: position 54,800,499 of record NC_091264.1, read on the forward strand.
ACTTAACTGATTCAGATCTCTGTAAGGCTGATCCAATTAGCTGTGTGGCAGTTGGCTGGTTGCATGCCATAAAAAATGAGCAGTTCGTGTGCTTAATAGATTTCTTTCTTCAAAACATGATCTTTGTATCTTAAGAGCCTAACACAGTGTCTGGCACAGCATGGCTGCTCCACAAATATTTGTCGGATGAATGAGCTCTAAGAAGTCTTAGACAAAACAACTTAGTTCCATCCTCACTACCTGCTGTGCTAAAAATCTCCTTGGCTGATTCTGTATGACACTTAGGAGACCTTTCTTGTTTTTTTTTTTTTATATTGCTTTTCATCAGTTCCTGTTAGATTCAAAGAAAAGAAGTTGAAACAGTTCTTCAGCAAATATTTATGGAAACCTACCACATTCAAGGCACTTGTTGGAAAACTAAAACTCTAAGATAATCTTTTCCCTACAATAGCTTATGGCCTCAAAGAGAAGATATGCATACACATATACATTCTCAGAACTACAGCTTTCTACATGATAAATGCATCTGTATGCAGTTATATGCCCCAAGCTTATGAAAGGGGTATAAAATAAGTCTCTCTTTGGTTTGATGCTTCATACTGGTTTTTTAGTTTTTAATGTTGATGTAGACACTTAAAAAAAATTTCGACCGTACCAAGTCATAGTTGCACCATGTGGGATCAAGTTCTCTGACCAGGGATGGGACCCATGCCCCCTGCATTGGAAGCATGAAGTCTTAACCACTGGACCACCAGGGAAGTCCCTGCATCATATTGTTTAACGTTGAGATCGAAAATGACTCTAAGCTCTCCATGGTTATAAATGACAATCTTTTCCCCCACAATTTCTCTAAGTACTTCCAAAAAGTGTCTGGCATTTCTCTTCTGGGTAGTCTCTACTTGTCCCTCCTCCTATTCTCCTTTTGTCTGCCTGCTCTGAGTCCCAGGAGGCTGCCCTCTCCCTATACTACTGATTGTATCACACAGGCTGCATAGTCCACTGGCTTATGGTTGGGTTGGGACACTAGCAGAAGATGAGGGTGCAGAGAGAAAGAATGGGGTGTGTATTCACTTCTCTTCTTCCCTACCTGAAAGCTCCTCTAACAGTAGCTGCACCTCTCTCAATCACAGAGCCTGTCTCAAGACTCACGACTCTAGCTCATGCAAGGCTCTGGGAACAGTATTCATCCTTTGCCCCTGTCATGGTTAATTTTATGTGTCAACTGGATGGGGTTGATGGGGTGCCCAAAGTCTTATTTGTGAGTGTGCCTGTGAGGATGTTTCTGGAGAAGACTAACATTTAATCAGTCGGTTGAGTAAAACAGATTGCCCTGCCCACTGTGGCCTCATCCAGTCTGGTGACAGCCAGGATAAAAATCTGGTAAAAGAAGATGATTTCTTTCTGACTGTCCATGGACTCACACTGAGGCTGGAGCTTATACCCTCGGCTTTCGATCAGCTCTCCTGGATTCCAGCTTGCTGACTGCAGATCATGAAGCTTCTTAACCTTCATCAGTGCATGAGCCAATTCCTTATAATTCATGCATACACAACTTTTGGTTTTGTTTCTCTGGCTAAGTTTTTTTCTCCTGACTAGTATATCCCTTCAGATCTAGAGATGGTAACAGCTTCCTAGTGTTGTTAGACTCTGGGTACTTCAACATTGCTTGTTGGTACGCTTAGCCCCGCCCATGCCTCTGCAAGGCCTTCTCAGGTGGCAAAAAGTCTGCTTGCTAATACAGGAGATGCGGGTTTGATCCCTGGTCAGGAAGGATCCCCTGGAGAAGGAAATGGCAACCTTCTCCAGTATTCTTGCCTGGGACATCTCAGGGACAGAGGAGCCTGGTGGGCTGCAAGTCATGGGGTCACAAAGAGTTGGGTATGACTGAGTGATTGAACACACACACACACCTCCTACCTCTGCAAATAATCCCTTCAATAAACTTTCTCAAAATCCTGGTTGAGTAGGCATCTGTTTCCTGCGATTGAGACAATCGCCTGAATGGCACGTCTTCTAATTTACCATTCCAGCTGGGAGGACACAGGAGCTCAGAGCCCCTGAGCTCAGTGGTACCTAAAGACCCCTCTCCAGAGCTCCTGGCCTCCAGACCCTCTCACTCACTGATCTAGGTTTGTTTGGAAATGACTATTTCCCTCACTCAACTACAGACTTTGTGTCACCTAGGAAAGAAGAATTCAGATAGTTCATCTAATACAGTGGAAATCTCCAATATGGCAGAGCTAGAGAAGCATCTGACGTGTAAAGATTTTATTCTATTTAAATATAGAATGGTAACAGATTACTCAGGGTTGCCTACTCTGTCTTAATCCTTCATTAAAATAAGGTGGTAAGATGCCAGTTACAAGTAACTGAAATAATCCTTTTCCTTTTTTTACTGTGTCTTAGGTACATTGCAGATCAAAGAGGCTTTGGTCTTTTGGTTTTATATTCCAGCCACTTTAAATACATTACTTATTGAAGATGACATGTTCTTTGCCCTAACAACTGGCTTTGATACTTTTCTCATGAGATTTTTCTTGTATCACAATTATTTATTTAAATATCCAGAGTAGTATACTTGTTCTCATAATAAGGCCTTTATATTATCATTTTATCTCCAAAGTTACAATCTTTAGTACGGAAGGCACTATAAGCATTTATTAAGTGAATGAAAGAATGAGTAAATGACAATGAGCCTTGAAATGTAACTCACTTTAAGTTGAGAGCTATGAAGCTTGAAGGGCACAGAGTGATGCCATGGATTCCTGTCTCCTTTCTATGCAGGGTTCTGCCTCTCAGCTCTTTCCAGGCTTGTTGTCGTTGTCTAGTTGCTCAGTCGTGTCCAACTCTTTCGTGATCCCATGGACTCTAACCCACCAGATCCTCTGTCCATGAGATTTCCCAGGCAAAAATACTGGAGTGGGTTGGCCATTTCCTTCTCCAGGGGATCTTCCAGGCCCAAGGATTAAATCTCAGTCTCCTGCATTGGCAAGTGGGTTCTTTACCACTTGAGTCACCAGGGGAGCCTGTCTTGCCAGGGTATTTCCTACCTATTAGGTGTATGTTCGGAGAAGGCAATGACACCCCACTCCAGTACTTTTGCCTGGAAAATCCCACGGGCAGAGGAACCTGGTGGGCTGCAGTCCATGAGGTTGTGAAGAGTCGGACACAACTGAGAGACTTCACTTTCACTTTTCACTTTCCTGCATTGGAGAAGGAAATGGCAACCCACTGCAGTGTTCTTGCCTGGAGAATCCCAGGGATGGGGGAGCCTGGTGGGCTGCCGTCTATGGGGTCGCACTGAGTCAGACACGACTGAGGTGACTTAACAGTAGCAGCAGGTGTATGTTGCGCTCTTCTGAAATTGATTAGCAGCCTATGAAATTACCCAGAAATTCTGAGGTAAGCTGTTCTTTCTTTCCTATGTCTGGCAAGCTCCTTTTTACCAATATAAGAAATCTTGCAGTTTTCAAATTATTGTCTATTAAGAATATGATTCACAATATATCCCCTCTATTCTCCAAACTTCAAACTGAGTCACAGGAGAATTACCAGTTTATGTACCACAGAGAAAAATCTGCCTCCCCCATTCAATTATTTATTATATCACAGCAGATTGATGACTCAGTGATGAATCTAAGAATTTTAAGCCCCTGAGCAAACTTTCAAACTTTCATTATCCCTTGCAATGCAGGGCTACTCTTGATATTATATATATGTATATATATATATATATATATATGTGCATATATATTTCTATATAATATGTATTTATAAATTATATGTATATATTTAAGTACATTATATTTAAATTATTTATTTATTTAAGGAAGAAAATGGAAGCAACCTCTTTTCTCATTGTTGTGTGTTTCCCCAGGCAAAAGTATCAGAATAGTTAACCATCAGCAGACTGCACAACCTATGCACAATCATTTGCTACACCTTCAGTTTGTAGAGTTCAGCAGAAGTGGATGTTTGCTCAGTCTTAGGTAAATATGCAGGAAAATTCTAATAATTCTCCAGTGCTATCCTTTGTTGACTTAAAATTATTTTCAAGTACTAGTAGCCATCTGTAAATCACAAAACTGTCAGTGGTTTAACACAAGAGGAGTTAATTACTACTCATTTAACAGTCCAGTGAAGGTTTCCTGATGGGTGGACAGATTACCTCCGGTGGCGATTCAGGGGCCCAGGCTCCTTCCATATTATGACTCCTCCATCTAGTAGCTGAGTCCTTGGAGACCAACAGCCAACTGGAAAAGAGCATGAAGACTGTTCCATTAGAGGTTTTAGTTCACATTTCATTACAAAGAAATGTGAACTCAGCCATATGGCTGCTCCTAACCCCGAAGATGCTACTGCCCAGTGACAACTGTACACCAGGAAAGAAGGACACAGATTTTTCTGTGAATAAAGAGCTGACTATCACCGCAAGTATGGGCACAGGGCATATAATCCCAAATAGTATATTTCCTTGGGTTTAGAGTGAGGGAAAAGGCAGGAGCTGAATCTGAAACTCAGAAATGTGAGAGATCTTCAGCCCTTATGCCTTCAGTAACAGGGAAGAATCTTTATAGTCTGTTATAAGTTAATCACTGAAAGAATGTTGCCTATAACCTTAAACCATACAAAACAGCCCACGTCTGGGAACCCTGCCTCCCAAGTCATGAACATAAAGCTGAAAAGCCTTTGTTCTGCCTACAGGAAACATCCTGACCAGGCCCTCTTGTGAATGACTGCAGGGAGGAAGAAATTAACATCCCCTCCTGAGGCTGACCAGAATGAGGAAATGTTTAACTTGACTCCTTCCCTTTTAGTGTAAAAGAAGCCTGAATTCTAACTCAGACAAGTTGGTTCTTTGGGATGCAAGTTCACCATCTTTTCAATCTGCTGGCCTTCTGAATAAAGTCTATATTCCTTGCCCAGACAACTCGTCTTTCGATTTGTTGGCCTGTCTTGCAGAGAGCAGTACGAGGTGAGCGTACACTCGGTAATGAATTTCCACGCAGCCAGCCAGGAGCCTTGCTGCCCGTGGCCCACAGCCCCATTTGGGGAGTTTCCAGGTGAGGCCCTAGCAGCTGCCCATTGCTTGCCCTGAGGGTCTTTCCTTCAAAGTGCCCCAAAGCGGCACTGGCTGCCCAGTGCTTGGCAGTTGGAGCAAGGAATGGACATTTGGGAGGTGACCAGGCTCCAAGAGTGCATACAGATGGATAAGTTGCGCTGGTATGTACAGCCAGAAATTTTTTTCCCTGTCTATTTGGGGCTTTTTCTCCAGAATAAGCTAATTTGTTTTCGGGGTACCCTATTGGAGAGAGAAAATAGTTGCGTTTTCTCTTCGTTTGGGGCCTTTTCTCGGGAATAAGCCGATTTGTTTTGCATCCGAGTGGGGTGCCGTGTTGGAAAGAGGAGTTGTTGGACTTTCACCCGATTTGTGAATCAGTGAACTGGTTCTTTTGTTTCTTTGGATGCTAGCATGTGTGTGTGTGTGTGTGTGTGTGTGTGTGTGTGTGTGTGTGTGTGTGTGTGTGCCATTTGTATTTTGTCTTGAATTTATGTCTTTAAAATGGGAAATGTTTTATGCGTGCTCAGTCAAGTTTGACTGTCTGGGACCCTATGGACTGTAGCCCACCAGGCTTCTCTGTCCATGGGGTTCTCCCAGGCAAGAATACTCGAACAGGTTGCCATTTTCTGCTCCAGGGGATCTTTCCGACCCAAGGACTGAACCCTCGTCTCTTGCATCTCCTGCATTGGCAGGCAGATTCTTTACCACTGCACCACCTGGGAAGCCCCCGGGCAGTGTTTTAACTATCCCTGAAGAACCGAGGTACATTTTGGGTAAGTGATCTGATTACAGCTCTGAACCCATGTGTGAGGGGAAGATGGTACTTCATTGAAACAGTGTGTGGCAGCAGTATTGATCGGGCCTTCACAAGGGGTTGAGGCGGAGTGATCCCGGGGTGCTGTGCATGCATCCTGCTCCCCTTGTCATGTTAATTGTTGTTTGTAGTCTCCTGTGTCGAAACCCCAAGACCAAACTTGAGGGCTTATTTAGGATTTTCTGATTGTCTTTTTTGGGTTTTTCATTTCATTTTGTTTGGTACCATTTCTCCATTTATAGCCAAATCGGTTTTGTGATATATAAAACGTTTACTGATGTGAAATGGAGAAAAGGAACAGGAAAACAACAACAACAACAAAAAACCTGTCTGTTCTTGTCCAAAAATGGGACATTCCCAGGAAGAACAGAAATTTCCGCTTGTTTCCTAAAATCATCAGATGCTACAAATAGACGTAAAGGTCTTTTCCATAAATATTAGTAAAGAGATTTAGCCATTTAGGCAGGTAACTTGGGCATGTCTCGTCTGCCAGAAACCCAATTTGAATCCAACCTCTTTTGTAATTAATGGGTTTTACATTATTGTACCTGACTCATGGCTGAAATTTTGGAATGGGAACTGTGAGGTTCCTGTGTTTGTCTGTTTGTACATGTGCTATAGATGTGTGGTATTACCACAGTTAATTTGTAAAAAAGCTGTATTCAATTGGCTTAAAGGAAATTAAGCCCTTATATGAACATTCAAGTATAAAAGAAACAGATCCGAATGAATTTTGGGTTCATGTGATCTTAAAATTCAGTATTGAATTATTTTGATATCTGTTATTAAAGTTAGCTTAAGCTTGTTGGTTTAAGTATATTGCTTTTTTTGTACCTAGGTTTACTAGAAATCAAATAAGACCTTATTATTCCCATTACAAAGTGTGTCAGCAAGAAAAATAACAATATGACAGAGCTTTTAAGAAAATAAAATAGAGGTAAATGAGGTGTTAGAGTTTTAGGTAAACTCCATAGGAATAATCATGTCTTAGGAATGTCTTGAATGTCCATCCAAAATAGTCTCTCCAGATTTTCATGTCTTTAAAGTAAGTTGAATGAAGAGAATTCATTGACTATCGGGATGACTTTATTTTATTTTCTGTGTATATATACACACAATTTCAGTGTAATTGCTTTACAATGTGTTTCTGTTGTACAAAAACGTGAATCAGCTATAAGTACACTGGGTCATTTTAAAGAGAATAAAATATTAGAACATTAATTACTGGGCAGGTCTATATTTGCTTTTCTAGAAGAGGAAGATTAAAGTGTATGTCTGTCAATTAGGAAATGCTGGTATGACAGTTGATAATTACCTGCTCCTTGCTTTTCACTAGAGATAGAGGTTAAGAATTATAAAAGACACATTTAATATGCAAAGGTTTAGGATGTGTGTATTCAGGAAAGAAGATATGAGGAATAGAAATGCATTCTGTTGTTTCTGAGGGGAAAAGAAAATGTGGGTTCAGTCGTGTCCTACTGTTTGTGATCCCGTGCACTCTAGCCCGCCAGGCTGCTCTGCAAGAATCCAGAGCAAGAATACTGGAGCAGTTGGCCATTTCCTCCTCCAGGGGATCTTCCCAACTGAGGGATCAAACCCACGTCTCTTGCACCTCCTGCATTGGCAGATGAATTCTTTATCACTGTGCCAAATGAGGGACAGAAAAATATGATTCAGAAAGTTATGGAAGGTTTCTTGAGGAACACAGCATTTTGTACATGGTCATGATTGGCTAAGATAAGATTGAACTTAATTAAGAAAATGAATTTTAAAGGTAAAGTGGTACAAAACTTGAATTTAATTCTGTAAGGGAACTAAGTTCTTTAAATGTTGAATTGCTTTTTAATAATTGTGAGTTTCTTTAAGTGGTCTGTATTTGTCATTGTGATCTTTTTTTTATCACTGGTTAAAACTTTTTGATATTTTTAACAAACTTTCCGAAGATTGAATTCTAAATGAAGTTCATTTGACCTCTAGCTAATTTTTGAGGTTTTCCAAAGGGTCCCTGGAACACTTCAAATCATTTGTTCTCTCTTCATCTCAGAGAGAGGAATATTTAACTAACTAGGCTTATTTGGTATGTTAAATCACGTGAGAGGCATTGTCAAATAAGCAGTGATAACATATCTTAGATTATATTATATGGGTAAATATTATTAATATACACATTCTAGAAATTATATGGAACTCCTAAAATTCTGGTATATCCTGGTAAATGGTATCAGTCATAATTTTGGTAATTAAATTGAATGTTACAGAAATAACCAGTTTTCTTTTGAACTACATTGTAGTCCCTGTTTTTTTTGATGCCAAAGCAAAAAGCCCCCTTTTAATAGTTTTACAGTGGTTTCTCTCAGTTTATTGGCCTATTGTGCTGTGAGCAATGTAAGTTTGGTCTCAGTAACATTTGTGCTTTCTCTATTTTGAGTGGCAAGTCAGATGCTCCTTTTCCCAAGATGTAGCAGACTTATAGGGGAAATATTCCATCCTTCCTGTCCTCATGTTTCTTCACAGAGAACCATTCACCCCTCCTAATAAAGTCCAATCATTTGGACCCCACTGAGCAGCAGGGGACCCCATGTCTTGCTTCTTCCACTCCTTGTCACAATTGAATATAATTTGATTAGACATCAACCCAAGCTAAGCAAATCAGATGCTCTCTCCAAGAAATTAGAAATTGGAATTCAAAATAATAGGTAGACTATACTAAATGTTTAAGCTCCCAGATGAGATAAAGCTGGTACTGGCCATTTGTGTTTTAGCTGGTGTTACAGGTGCTCAGAAAGTCCATCTGGGGGTGAGCGTACAAGGAAACAAGAGTCTCAAAGAGAAACCTTGAGTTCTGGCTCCTGGTTTCTTCTCTTAGGCTTAGAAGTTTCATCTTTCCAAAAGATATCCTTTTAAGCTGAAACTAGATGGGGTGAGTCTACAGCCACTTAGTTCCTAAAATTAGTTTCTACTTGGTTGCAGGGACTATCTCCCTGTAGACAATGATGGAGTGTAACAATAAAGTAAAACCCATCCATAAAATTTATCACTAAACTCCAGAAATAGAGCCCTTTTCTATATCCAAACCTCCAGAACGTTCTAGGGATGGCACAAAAAAACAAAACTCAAGACTTGGCAAAAGGGACTTTGAGATCAGGAGATTATTCTGGATTATCTGGGTGGGCCTGATATAATCAAAAGAGTTGTTACAAGGAGGGTCAAAAAATAAGAAAAAGATGGGACTTGAGACCCATTTTAGACATCTGACCTTGAGAAATATAAGAGAATAACTTTGTGTTTAAGTAATTAAATTTATGGTAATTCATCATAACACAATGGGAAATGAATACAGCTAGTAATTAATAAATGTTCGTGTATGCTTAGTCAATCAATTGTGTCTAACTCTCTGTGACCCTTTTAGGCTCCGCTGTCCATGGAATTTTTCAGGCAAGAATATCAGAGTGGGTTGCCATTTCCTGCTCCAGGGGATCTTCCTGACCCAGAGGTTGAACTCACGTCTCCTGTGTCTGTTGCATAAACAGTTTTCTAATAGCTGCTTGAATATAATTTTAGAGTGAGTTCAGCATGGGTATGAAAAAAATGGACCCTGTTCTTCATTGCATTTTATAGAGGCAGGAGAGGAACCTACTTTACGGAATGATTCTTTCAAAAATGGGTATGGGGAGAATTTCCTTGGCCATCCAGTGGTTTGGCCTCTGCTTTCATTGCCAAGGGCCTGGATTTGACCCCTTGTTGGGGGAACTAACATCCCATAAGCTGTGCAGTTCAGTTCAGTTCAGTTCAGTCGCTCAGTTGTGTCCGACTCTTTGCGACTCCATGAATCACAGCACGCCAGGCCTCCCTGTCCATCACCAATTCCCGGAGTTAACTCAGACTCACGTCCATCGAGTCCGTGATGCCATCCAGCCATCTCATCCTCTGTCGTCCCCTTCTCCTCCTGCCCTCAATCCCTCCCAGCATCAGAGTCTTTTCCAATGAGTCAACTCTTCGCACGAGGTGGCCAAAGTACTGGAGTTTCAGCTTTAGCATCATTCCTTCCAAAGAAATCCCAGGGCTGATCTCCTTCAGAATGGACTGGTTGGATCTCCTTGCAGTCCAAGGGACTCTCAAGAGTTTTCTCCAACACAGTTCAAAAGCATCAATTCTTCGGCGCTCAGCTTTCTTCATAGTCCAACTCTCACATCCATACATGACCACAGGAAAAACCATAGCCTTGACTAGACGGACCTTAGTCGGCAAAGTAACGTCTCTGCTTTTGAATATACTGTCTAGGTTGGTCATAACTTTTCTTGCAAGGAGTAAGCGTCTTTTAATTTCATGGCTGCAGTCACCATCTGCAGTGATTTTGGAGCCCAAAAAAATAAAGTCTGACACTGTTTCCACTGTTTCCCCATCTATTTCCCATGAAGTGATGGGACCAGATGCCATGATCTTCGTTTTCTGAATGTTGAGCTTTAGGCCAACTTTTTCACTCTCCACTTTCACTTTCATCAAGAGGCTTTTTAGTTCCTCTTCACTTTCTGCCATAACGGTGGTGTCATCTGCATATCTGAGGTTATTGATATTTCTCCCGGCAATCTTGATTCCAGCTTGTGTTTCTTCCCGCCCAGCATTTCTCATGATGTAATCTGCATAGAAGTTAAATAAGCAGGGTGACAATATACAGCCTTGACGTACTCCTTTTCCTATTTGGAACCAGTCTGTTGTTCCATGTCCAGTTCTAACTGCTGTTTCCTGACCTGCATACAGATTTCTCAAGAGGCAGGTCAGGTGGTCTGGTATTCTCATCTCTTTCAGAATTTTCCACAGTTTTTTGTGATCCACACAGTGAAAGGCTTTGGCATAGTCAATAAAGCAGAAATACATGTTTTTTCTGGAACTCTCTTGCTTTTTCTGTGATCCAGCGGATGTTGGCAATTTGATCTCTGGTTCCTCTGCCTTTTCTAAAACCAGCTTGAACATCTGGAAGTTCACAGTCCACGTATTGCTGAAGCCTCGCTTGGAGAATTTTGAGCATTACTTTACTAGCATGTGAGGTGAGTGCAGTTGTGCGGTAGTTTGAGCATTCTTTTGCATTGCCTTTCTTTGGAATTGGAATGAAAACTGACCTTTTCCAGTCCTGTGGCCACTACTGAGTTTTCCAAACTTGCTGGCATATTGAGTGCAGCACTTTCACAGCATCATCTTCCAGGATTTGAAACAGCTCAACTGGAATTCCATCACCTCCACGAGCTTTGTTCATAGCGATGCTTTTCAAGGCCCACTTGACTTCACATTCCAGGATGTCTGGCTCTAGATTAGTGATCACACCATCGTGATTATCTGGGTCGTGAAGATCATTTTTGTACAGTTCTTCTGTGTATTCTTGCCACCTTTTCTTAATATCTTCTGCTTCTGTTAGGTTCATACCATTTCTGTCCTTTATCGAACCCATCTTTGCATGAAATGTTCCCTTGGTATCTCTAATTTTCTTGAAGAGATCTCTAGCCTTTCCCATTCTGTTGTTTTCTTCTATTTCTTTGCATTGATTGCTGAAGAAGGCTTTCTTATCTCTTCTTGCTATTCTCTGGAACTCTGCATTCAGATGCTTATATCTTTCCTTTTCTCCTTTGCTTTTCGCCTCTCTTCTTTTCACAGCTATTTGTAAGGCCTCCCCAGATAGCCATTTTGCTTTTTTGCATTTCTTTTCCATGGGGATGATCTTGATCCCTGTCTCCTGTACAGTGTCATGAACCTCATTCCATAGTTCATCAGGCACTCTATCTATCAGATCTAGGCCCTTAAATCTATTTCTCACTTCCACTGTATAATCATAAGGGATTTGACTGAGGTCATACCTGAATGGTCTAGCAGTTTTCCCTACTTTCTTCAATTTGAGTCTGAATTTGGTAATAAGGAGTTCATGATCTGAGCCACAGTCAGCTCCTGGTCTTGTTTTTGTTGACTGTATAGAGCTTCTCCATCTTTGACTGCATAGAATATAATCAGTCTGATTTTGGTGTTGACCATCTGGTAATGTCCATGTGTAGAGTCTTCTCTTGTGTTGTTGGAAGAGGGTATTTGCTATGACCAGTGCATTTTCTTGGCAAAACTCAATTAGTCTTTGCCCTGCTTCCTTCCACATTCCAAGGCCAAATTTGCCTGTTACTCCAGGTGTTTCTTAACTTCCTACTTTTGCGTTCCAGTCCCCTAGAATGAAAAGGACATCTTTTTTGGGTGTTAGTTCTACAAGGTCTTGTAGGTCTTCATAAAACCATTCAACTTCAGCTTCTTCAGCATTACTGGTTGGGGCATAGACTTGGATCACTGTGATACTGAATGGTTTGCCTTGGAAATGAACAGAGATCATTCTGTCATTTTTGAGATTGCATCCAAGTACTGCATTTCGGACTCTTTTGTTGACCATGATGGCTACTCCATTTCTTCTGAGGGATTCCTGCCCGCAGTAGTAGATATAATGGTCATCTGAGTTAAATTCACCCATTCCAGTCCATTTTAGTTCACTGATTCCTAGAATGTCGATTTTCACTCTTGCCATCTCCTGTTTGACCACTTCCAATTTACCTTGATTCATGGACCTGACATTCCAGGTTCTTATGCAATACTGCTCTTTACAGCATCGGACCTTGCTTCTATCACCAGTCACATCCACAGCTGGTTGTTTTTGCTTTGGCTCCATCCCTTCATTCTTTCTGGAGTTATTTCTCCACTGACCTCCAGTAGCATATTGGGCACCTACTGACCTGGGGAGTTCCTCTTTCAGTATCCTATCATTTTGCCTTTTCCTACTGTTCATAGGGTTCTCAAGGCAAGAATACTGAAGTGGTTTGCCATTCCCTTCTCCAGTGGACCACATTCTGTCAGACTCTCCACCATGAGAAACTCAAGTAAGATGGTAGGTGTTGCAAGAGGGCATCAGAGGGCAGACACACTGAAACCATACTCACAGAAAAATAGTCAATCTAATCACACTAGGACCACAGCCTTGTCTAACTCAATGAAACAACCTGTGCAGTGCTGCTAAAAGAGAAAAAAAAACAACAACAAACAAAACTAAGCTTAGGGGATGGGGGTGGGAGGCAGGGTTTATGCAAGAGGATAGAAAGTAGGTCTCTAGCAATTCCAAAAACACTGAGTTTGGGGGAAAAAAGTAGTTTCCATACAGTTAGCTCCTTTTTTAGAACAAAGAGGATTAAGAGGCAGATATGATGTCTTAACCGTCTAGAATAAACAAAGCTCTGTCCTTCAGCTTCTTAACCGCTTTATAGAGCATATGTGGCTCACCAGTCCTGTCTTCATCTCCTACTCTTTCTAATGAAAAGAATCACTTCTTGACACCTGGTTCTTAGTAGAGTCTCATGCTTAAAGAAGATGGGAGATTACTGTCTATTAAAATGTTCTGGTTGATCTTTTGGCATTTTTTTTTCAGCCTCTGAGCATACCAGCTTCACAAAATGAGATGATCTTACCCACACTACAAATACCTTAAAAATAAAAACACTCAGATCGAATAGCGCTTCTTTTTCACAAAACTCTGATATGCTAGACATTGATAGCTATTGGTTTTGTAACTCCCAACAAGAGTTCTTTTCTTATCTCTTATCAGAGCCTGTCTTCCAACCACAGGTTGGGGCAGGTGCACCAAACTTGACTAATCAGAGTCCCTCACTGGCACTCTTATATAGACACTGGAATTGCTGGATGTGACAAGACCCATCTGGGGCTATCTTCCCACCATGTTAGTTGAGACTGTTCTTAGAATGACTCCACGCAGAGACTGGTATAAATGAGAAAAACAGAGCAGAAGAACACTGTGGCCTGTGGCACTGAGTCCCAAGTGTTAATCTCTACATCCCTATCCTATATATTTCTCTAACTTTGTGGACTCCACATTCTTTTCAGCTGCATAAGCCAATTCATCCCTTTTTTCGCTTCAGTTAGTTTGAAGTGTATTTCTGATTCATCTGACAACTAAATGAGCACTTCTCATTACATTAGAAAATATGTCAGTGTATAAAGGTTAATTTCTATTTCAGTGAATTCCAGAGAACCTATTTTGTCATTGGAGAACATATTTTGCATAATCCCACTTTTTAAAAAATGTATTGAGACTTGTGTGATGGCCCAGGATACGGCGAGTCTTCATTAATTCTCCACACACAGTTGAAAAGAAAGTGAATTCTGCTGGTGTTGTAGGATGGCTTGTTCTACAAATGTCAGTTGGGTCAAACTGGTGAATAGTGTTGTTCAAGTCTTTGAAACTCTAATTTTCTGCTTATTTGCCCTATCAGTTATTGAGAGAGTGGTGTTGGAATCTCCACTATAATTGTGGGGTTTGCCTGTTTCATTTTAACAATTCTATCAGTTTTTGCTCCATTTGTTTTGCTCTATGAAGTGCATACACATTTAAAATTCTTATGTCTTCCTCTATGAAATTATCCCTTTGTTATTATGAAATGTTTCCCTTTATCTTTCATAATATTCTTTGTTCTGAAATCTACTATGTTGGATATTAATATAGCATATTGATGCAACTTTCTTTAATCGTTTTGCTTTTAACCTATATACATCTTCACATTTAAATTAAATAAGTTTCTTATATGTAGCATATATAAGATCTTGCTTTGTGATCCAGTCTGACAATCACTGCCTTTTCACTGGAATATATGGACCACTTAAATTTAATGTAATATTTTATTTTATGAGATTTAAATATATTACCTTGTTATTTATTATCTAGTTGTCCCATATGTTCTTGATTTTTTTTTTTCCTTCCCCTGCCTTCTTTTGGATTAATTAAGCAATAGTCAGGATTCCATCTCCTTTATTGCTATCCTCCTTTGTTTTATTTTTTAGTGCTGAAACCAAAAGTTTTTAATATATATCTTTAACTTATCACCATCTATATTTAAGTACTATTATATCTCTTCATCGGAGAAGGCAGTGGCACCCCACTCAAGTACTCTTGCTTGGAAAATCCCATGGATGGAGGTGCCTGGTAGGCTGCAGTCCATGGGGTCGCAAAGAGTTGGACACGACTGAGTGACTTCACTTTGACTTTTCACTTTCATGCATTGGAGAAGGAAATGGCAACCCACTCCAGTATTCTTGCCTAGAGAATCCCAGGGATGGGGGAGCCTGGTGGGCTGCTGTCAATGGGGTCGCACAGAGTCGGACACGACTGAAGCGACTTAGCAGCAGCAGCAGCATATCTCTTCATATGCTATGTAAGAGACTCACAATAGTATGCTTTCATTTCTACCCTTCTTTTCTTTACACCACTCTTGTTATACATTTAACTTCTATATGTCAGGAACTCCAAAATATATTTTATTTGTTAATTTTGCTTTAAGCAATCACTTATCTTTTAAAAGTATTTTAAAATAATAAAACATTGTCTTTTATAATTACCCACATATTTTTCATCTCTCACCCTTTTTAGTCCTTCATTTTATGTATAGATCCAAATTTCCATGTACTATTAATTTCTTTTCACCTGGAGAACTTTCTTGAAACTTCTTGTAGTATAGTACAGCAGGCAAAAAGTCTCTTAGCTTCTATTTGTCTAAAAAGTCTTTGTCTTCATTTTGAAAGATATTCTTAGTATAGAATTCTAGGCTGACAGGATTTGGTTTGGTTTTGATTGTAAAGGTGTTGCTCTTCTGTTGTCTAAGTTGCTATATTTCTAACAGGAAGTCTGCTCTGATGCTTATTTTGTTCTTCTGCATATACCGTGTCTTTTTTCCCCCTCCTTGCTGCTTCTAGAGTTTTCTCTTTATCACTGGTTTTAAGCAATCTGCTTATAATGTGACCTAGTAATATTTCCTTAATGTTTCTTCTGCTTGAATTCATTGACCTTCTTTGATCCATAAGTTTATACTTCTCATCAAGTTTCAGAAAAATTTAGTCAACATTTCCTCAAATATTCCCCTATTCTTTCTTTCTTACCTTTCCCCTGGGACTCCGATTACACATATGTCAAACTTGTTGATATTTTCCCACAGATCACTGATGGTATGTTCACTTTTTCCAGGCTTTTAAAAATATGTGTTTTATTTTAGGAGTTTCAATTGCTATGTTTCCAAGTTTATCGCTCTGTCCAATCTGCTGTTAATCCTATTCGCTATAATTTTCATTTCAATTATAGAGTTTTTCATTTCTGGAAGTTCTATTTAGTTCTTTTTTAGTCTTTCTATCCTCATCATGTTCATCTTTTTCATAATATCCTGGGCCATATTTATAAGATTCATAAAGCTGTTTTAAGGTCCTTGTCTGCCGGTTTCAGCATCTCTGCTACTGCTTGATTTATTTCTATTGTTTATTTTCTTCTCATCATAGGTCATACTTTCTTGGCTACTTTGCGTGTCTATTAATATTTTTATTGGATACTAAACATTATTGGGTACTAGACTGTGTTGTATTCATTTAGTGTGGGACTTTGTTCTATATGTGGTTAAGTACTTCATGTCAATTTGATTCTTTCATGACTTGCTTTTGATAAGCCTGAGAAGCCTTTAGTCTGGGAATAATTTAGCCCCACTGCTTGGGATAGTCTATTCTGAACTCTATGCCCAAAGCCCATTTATTACAAAGTTTTTCCCTGTGACAGTGAAAATGTGGCCTATTCCCAGCCTTATGTAAGCTTGGGGATTTTTCAGCTTCTTTCTGATGGTTCTTTACCAAACTTTTTCTGCCCCTCCACCCCGCCAAAATATCAAGGGATCTCTGCACATCTTTGGAACATTTGTATTCTCCCCCACCCTTCACTTTCTCCCTCCCTCCTCTCCAGTGTATGTCCACAAATTTAGCTGTATTATCCTCTCTGAGCTTCACCTCTGGCTTTCTTAACTCAACAAGACTGCTGGGTTGTGTTTAGGTTTCCCTAGCCTGTTCTACGACCTAGAAACTGCTCCAGGTAAAAACTGCAGCAATCATAGGACCCACTCATTTGTTTTCCTGCTTTAGAGGTCATTGTCCTGAACTCCATGCTGCCCAAAGTCTGACAACTGTTTGATAAAATTTATCTGGTTTTCTAGTTGTAGCATCAGGAGAGCAAATTCCATACCAGATAACCCTTCATAAGCAGAAGCAAGGTTTTCCACTATATTTTGGTGGTGCTATTTATTTAGGTTTGCTATTGTGGTGATAGCTTTTCTTTTGAATGATATATCACAAGACATTTAGATGTACAGCAAAACTGGTCTTAACTGCTCTGATCTCAAGTGCTGAAGACCAGTAGAAGTGGGGGAGGATCAGAGACTAAATTTTAGCCCAAGATGGATGAATCATTCCATTGTATCAGTTTAAACTATCTCTTTTAGTGGCTCAATTTTTGTTTGGATGAGAAAATTGTATTCAGTCTCACATCCTCTTAGGGTAATCAACAGGTAGCAGTTCACCCCCAAAGTGTTCTAGTTTTAGCACTGTAAGTCCTGCATCCTGGAAAATCTCTCAATTCCAGGGAAACTTGAAGCAGTTGGTCACTACATCACCCCCTGCTACTCTCCAAGATGGTGCCTGAGTGTTGAGACAGTGGTAAATTTTTCCTATCCCTGTGGTTGCAGAAGAAAGATTGAGCAGTAATTCTTGCTGGCCACTAGCCAGACCCGGTAAACAAAGATTCAGTTGGTTCCATTCCTGGTAATTCTATTGGAGCTGTAGCCACATGTCTAGGGAGCAGTGGCCATCTACTCTTGTTGAGTAGGAACTGCTTCAGTCTCACTGGCCCAAGGAACCCACGTGTTCTTTTTTTTTTTTTTCCCACGTGTTCTTATAAGGACACTCATTGTTCTCCAGCTTGAATGATCTGACCTACAACCTCAAGGACAGGGCCACTGCATGAAGGCTCACACTGGCAAGCTCTCCAGATAGCACTCCTAGCTACCTTTGGCATTTCTCCATAAGGCACACTGGAAATACTTAATTTTATCCCCAACCTGGGAGTTCCTGTGGAGCTTTTTCTGCCTGACGATATGATGCCACCGAATTTAGCTTGATGTGGTCACTCTGTTTGTTGCGGGGACAGGCAGTAAACCTGTCTAATATATCTTGCCAACTTGAGACTTGATCCTGGGAAGGGTCCATCAGGATGCATGTCTGACCACTGGTTTCTTCCACCTATAGTTCTTTATTTTCTCACCATTCTCAAGGAGCTGAGAGAGGTGGGGTTTTGACTTGGGCTTTCTCTTTATCACGTGCTTCTACTGTAGACCTCAAGTATAAACTAAAACTGACCCACCATTTGTAACTCTTATATTATGAAAGGTGGAGACTTTTAAAAATCATAATACTTTTCTCTATCAATATAGCCTAGCTTTCTAGATTTACATGTCAGAATTTTAATATTGACTCTTCTTACACTTTAGCTAGACAGCATATTAAAAAGCAAAGACATTACCTTGTCAACAAAGGTCCATCTAGTCAAGGCTATGGTTTTTCCAGTAGTCATGTATGGATGCGAGAGCTGGACTATAAAGAAAGATGAAGACCGAAGAATTGATGCTTTTGAACTGTGGTGTTGGAGAAGACTCTTGAGAGTCCCTTGGACTGCAAGGAGATCAAACCAGTCCATCCTAAAGGAAATCAGTCCTGAATATTCATTGGAAGGACTGATGTTGAAGCTGAAACTCCAATACTTTGGCCACCTAACGTGAAGAACTGACTCATTTGAAAAGACCCGGTGCTGGGAAAGTTCAAAGGCAGGAGGAGAAGGGGACAACAGAGGATGAGATGGTTGGATGGCATCACCTACTGGATGGACGTGAGTTTGAGCAAGCTCTGGGAGTTGGTAATGGACAGGGAAGCCTTGGGTGCTGCAGTCCATGGGGTCTCAAAGAGTCAGATACAACTGAGCAACTGAACTGAATGAGTTGGATGACTGGAGTCTATTATACTGAGTGAAGTAAGTCAGAAAGAAAAGCCCAATACAGTATATTAATGCATATATATGGAATTTAGAAAGATGGTAATGACGATGTTATATGTGAGACAGCAAAAGAGACACAGATGTAAAGAATAGACTTTTGGACTCTGTAGGAGAAGGTGAGGGTGGAATGATTTGAGAGAATAGCATTGAAACATGTATATTACCATATGTGAAACAGATGACCAGTCCAATTTCGATGCATGAAACAGGGCACTCAAAACCGGTGCTCTGGAACAACCCAGAGAGATGGTATGGGGAGGGTGGGAGGGGTGTTTAGGATGGGGGGACACAGGTATACCTAGGACTGATTCATGTCAATGTATGGCGAAAACCACCACAATATTGTAAAGTAATTAGCCTACAATTAAAATAAATATTTTTTTAAAAAAGAATGTTCTCATTAAATAAGTTTGGAAAATTCAGGATGATATAAAGCTTAAAATATTTCTTATTGTAGTTCTTCTTATACCTTTCAATATGTTAATGAATTTTAGACTCCAAAAGTAGAATACAGGATATGCCAAATTTACTTGACCACAGAATCCTTTTTCCAGTGAACCTTTACTGAAACAATGATTATATAAAATCTATTTGAGAAATGCTATGCTAGTGATTTCCTAATATTAAAAAAACTTACACCTTATATTCATGTGAATATTAATAAATTAAAAATGCCTCCGTTGTCTGTACTAAATATTCTGTTCCTCCCCAGGTCTATTTTCCATCCATCTCCAATTTGCTTGAAGACTAGTAGGCTGTCCTCTGTGTTCTTCTGGGTTCCTTCATTCTCAGACTCTCAGCTGGGCCAGCCAATGGGAGGCCCTGGCAGGAGATGAGAGGCTATGGAGAAAACCCATTATGAGGTTTCCCTGGTGGTCCAGTGGCTGAGGCTCCTTGCTCCCAGTGCAGGACGCCAAGTTCAATCCCTGGTCAAGGTACTAGATTCCATATGCCACAACTAAGACCTAGCACAGCCAGATAAATAAATATGTAAAAAAAGAAAGAGCCCAATAGCACTCTCTTAGTTTCCTTCCTTCTGGGCCAGGGGTTGGCAGTGCTTTTCTCTTGAAGGCCACAGCTTCTAATGGGAAGCCAATTCTACAGTTACTGCTCCAGCTCCAGCTGTCTCCAGACTCCAGAAACCATTATTCTTTTCCATTATTTCTTCAGGCTTAGCAGTTGGTAACAGCTGCCTGCTGTTACCACTGCCAAGGTGTTTCACCATCCATTGCTGGTTCCACATAACTCTGTATAAGGTATAAATGTCTAAATCATTTCTTCATTAAACTCTCCTTGATTTCACCACTTGAGTGAGTCCTGTTTCCTGATTCATATAATGTCTGTTTACAGTACTGAAATTAACCCACACTTCCACATCCCCTTTCCCCTTCCAACCACAATTTTTGTTTGTTAATATGGAATTTTAGATGAGATTTCATAGTTTTTAGTTGTTAGCATATCATTTATTTTAAACTGGGATTTTGTCTATAGGAAATGTTAGTGATATTTGCATTTCTTCAGTCATACTTATTAATATTGTTTAGAATAACTTTTGTTTAAATGGTTTGAAGGCTCATTTTTAGTGCTTTTATCCTGGGTCTACTCTATTCTTGAATACTTTGCTTAATCACTCAGTTACCTAGAGTGGTTGTCAGAAAGAATATATGAGTTGTATATTTTAAAAGTCATTGCATATCTTAAAATATCATTCTGTTCCCTTCTCAGAACAATGCTTTGGCTTGGTATAAAATTCATGAATCACCATCCCTTCAAATCCTCTACATGTTTTTTCCAATATCTACTATATTTAAGATATAAGACAGTGGAGAAGTAGTCTGGGGCCAACCCAGTTTTTCTTTGACCAGCCTCCTTCCCATTGCTGCCAGCTGAAATTTCAGGGAAGAGTCTTTATTTCAGAAGACCCCCTATCTCTCCCCTGCCACCACCACGTGCAAACTTTGAGACCATGAAAATATTCTGTTCCTCAAATTTTCCTGTGAGATTTATCATTCAGTAACTTTTCTTGTCTGATTCTGTCTTTACCATGATGCTTTCAAAATGATGGTTTTCCAAATTTTACCGCTTGGTCTCTGGCACTCAGCTGTAAGCAAGAGCTTTCTCTTCTCCCTGAATTATTTATCTATTTGTTATAAGTATGGATGCAGGATTTCTGGTTTTTTCAATGGTTTATATTTCATTACTATACTTAATTTTTTTTTCACATTCAGATTTTCCCAGACCTAACCAGTGAAAGCCTTTTCAATCTGACATCCCCTCTCTTGACATTCAATTGCTCATTTCCAACAAAATTAACACGCAGGGAATAAGATTCCTAAGCTCAAATCATCAGCCTGTCCTAGAAGCTACCATCATTTTCTCTTTATATATTCCCCCATGGCCAGACTAGGCATTAGACAGCAATCTACTGAGTTCATTCTCTGTTTCTTCAAGTCTTTTCTGATGATGTATTCTTTTGTACTGATTGCTACAAGCTTCTGTATATACTTGCATGTGTCTAAATTAAAGAAATCTGTAGATCTGATTTTTTTTTTTTGGTTAGATCATCATAAAGCAAGATCTGACATTTTGAACATAAGTTCAAACGTGCTTATGCAAATATCCATCTAAAAATACGAACCTTATGGCTGCACAGTCTAATATGATGTGTGTGTGTGTGTGCACACATGCACAAGTGTGTCCACTGTTGTTGGAAACCATCCAGGGAACAGGCTATCCCTTATTAAAACCACAGTGAAAGTAGCATTGGGTACAATTTGGTTATCAGTTCCAGACTAAGCTTGGTGCTTGCAAGAGGTTGCTACTGGGATCAGTGAAGTCTAGCAGAACACACATCAGGGCAGAAGCCAGAATGAATTCGAGCTTAAGTCAAGTCCAGGGTAGAGGCTAGACTTCAGGGACAAAACAGAAGGCTCCGGCCTCCAGATCAGGGAGAATCAAAGGTGGAAGCAGCCCAGTACCCTGGATAGCTCCCTGAGCTCAATAGCTTTGCTTTGCTTCAGAACGCCATTTTGATTCTCTGCTCTATCTGGAATTCTCAGGCACTTAAAATTTCTTATCCCCTCTGTGTTCCCTCTCTTCCTCTACCCAACCTGGTGACCATTTCCATTCCTGCGATGGCTGATTTTGTGTGTCAGTTTGACTGGGCCCCAGAGCAGATAATGGTTATTCTCAGTGTTTTCTGTGAGGGTGTTTCTGGGTGAAGTTTACATTTGAATTGGTAGACTGAGTAAAGCTGATTGCCCTTCCTGTTTGCAGAAGAATCTCATCCAGTCAACAGGGGGCCTGCATAGAATAAAAAGGCTGAGTAAGAAGGAACTCCTCTTGACCAACTGCCTTTAGCTAGAACGTCAGGTATTTTTCCTGCCCTCAGACAAGAACTGAAACATCATCTCTTCTTGGGTCGTGAGCCTACCAGCTTTTGGGTCGGAACTTACACCACCAGCTCTCCTGGGTCTCCAGCTGCTGACTGCAGATCTTGGGGCTTCTCTGCCTATATGATTGCATGAGGCAATTCTTTATGATAAATCTGTGGATGGATAGATTGATAGATATTCTATTGATTCCGTTTTTCTGGAGAACTCAGATACAATCCTCTTAAGAGTGTTTTTTGCAAGTTTTACATTGAGAGGGAGGTTCTCTCATGGAATATTCGTGTCTTTAGAAGGATCTACAAAGCCTAGAATAAGGACCCTGGAACACAGCATCAAACAAAGAAATTAATGGCATTTCTCTCTTTGCCTCCATGTGAGTGTGGCAGTTGAGTGTCATCTTTCAGGATATCTTCCTGCATGTGTGTGCAGCACGTGAATGCCTCCAAGGGCTAGGAGCTACAGCCTGTAAACTATTTTAACCCCCTCCTGCCACTCAGCCCGTGACACGCCGCAGTCAGCCTGAGCCGGCACCCACTACCGTTGCGTGGCTCTTCCTTCCCAGTGAGGCTGCCACATGTCACCAAGAGCTGCAGTTCGCTCTCACACATTTTGCATAATCAGTTTCTATTCTGTCATGTTCTCTCACACATGGTGCTCAGAGACTTCTGGAAAATAGAGAACATTTTTCAGTTCAGATGAGTAGCATGATTTTACGCTGTGCTCAGACTGTTTGGTAAATGAAAAGTCAGTTACTCGCATATCTGTCAGATGAAGAGAAAGACGCAGAGATGAGTAGAAGCTGTTTTTAGATCCAGAGGCCACTCCTTTGCCTCCACCGCCCCTAAGAAGCGATCTGCATCGTGGTCCTGAGAATTGCTTGCATTTAGATTTATAACTAAATCTGCTGAATGCATTTCTGCAATAGCTTTTAAGTGTTTCTTTCCTTTTGGTACATTCTACAAGCCACTCCCCAATCAAACTTCTGAAAGCACAGTTTATGCTCAGCTTAGAGACTTAGTTTTGCTGTTGACTGGCTACCCAATCTATTAATGTCGCCCCTTCTCTGAGCCTCACCTTCCTGAAGTAACATTAGGATGATTATGTTTCTTCCTTGAAGGACTGTTAGGAGGATTCATGGAAAGCTTGTACATGAAGGGCTTTCTAAAGGGTCCCTAGCAGTGTTCATTAGTTCTCAGGATCTTTCTGTGGCTTCTCATTACTTAAAGTTCAAACTCCACCCTGGCATTTAAACGACTCCAAGTCCAAAACCCGCCCAAACACCCCTTTATTGTTTTGATTTTCTATTCCCCCCAGATAACAAACTTTCTTTTCCAGCTGGACATATGTACCCATATTGTCATTGGGTGTGGCTGGTGTGGAATAATAAAGTCCGGAAAAATTCAGGACATTGAAGAAACATGGCAGAAACACCAGATGACTTGGCAAAACTTAGATTTGAATACACATTTTAAACAGACTTTTTTCTCACTTGACTCCTGATGGTAGAGTGTACCAATTCCATATCTTGGCAAAAATGACCAAGGCTTGGTTTTTGGCTGGTACTGTTTTCCAATTGTGTGACCTTAGGATGCTCTTTTTAACGCCCTAAGGTTTCCTTTCTTTCTCTGTTAAAATTTTGAATGTTAGCAGATTGTTGGGAGGAATCGATGAGGCAATGTATGTTAAAAATAAAGGAAAATGTTAAAGGATTACACAAATTCTAGTTTGCCACTAACGGGTCATTGTGAGGACAGGTGAATTCACAGTGCTTGACAAACACCTGCAGAGCAGTTCTTTTGATCAACAAACTGTAATCCCCTAGGATAGATGATTCCATCATTCCCTCAGTAGGTCTGTCATCAAATTTTCATAAGCAGAGCCAGTCTAAGGGCAGAGGAAAAGCAGTTAAACAACCTAAAAACACTAATTTTTCTTAAACTTGGAGAACAGATATTATCCGAGCAGGCAGTTGCCTTGCCTCAGAGCACTCACAGATACTTCAAACCTCTTTCCATCAACAGCCAGCTTTTGATCATCCAGGGACTGCTCACCCCGTTTAGGGCTTTGCTTTTCTTCCTCTTCCTGCCCACGGCCTCCTTCTTCATCATCCCCTACCCATTAGCACACCTCCCCAAGGGAGGGCCAGGAAAGAAGACATTGATTAACTCAAATAAGTCAATAAGAGTCCTTTTTAACAACTTAAACTGGTGAAAGAACAGGTCACATAAAATGTGGTTTGTGAGCACTCTGTGAATTTCATTCATTCACCATCCTTTCCCCTCCAACATAACCACAAGTAAACTAGAGGTGGACTGAACCGGAGCCCTTCTCACAGAAATTCAGCTTCTTTGGCAAAGAGCCACAACATGTTCAGGGTGCCCTCTTCTCCCTTTTACGAGTAATGAAATGCTGTTCGTCTCCTGAAAGCTGCTCTTTAGACTGTAGGGACACAAGGCCAGGGAACAGGAGTCACCCAGAGTGACTGTTTTGGAGCCATAGTCTTCATAACAGAAGCAAGAAGATCCAAAGGGGAAAGGCAACATCCTTCAGCCAGATCCAGACAGGGGTCATGCATTCTTCACCCGACCTGCATTCATTAAGCACACTTCCAAGATGCACGGGCTCCCCTGAAAACGAGCTGCCTAAACATCTGTGGGGAGACAAAGGGAGACATGGTGAAGGAACCCAGAAATGAATATTTCAGCAGAAACGTGGGAAGCAGTACACTGCAACTTGCAAACAGCCTTCTGTAGCGCATGCCATAAATTAACACAATATAAATTTATACATATTTACACCACATAGTCTCTAACTATATAAATCCTCAATACTCAGACTTGTGGGGTAGGTGTAAGAGAACAGTCCATATGTTTATTCATGTTCTGTGGAGCTCTAGGGAACTCAGTGAGTTTATACACACACACACACACACACACACACACACACACACACACTATAACTAAAGGTGATTCTAAATGTTTAAATCAAATTAATACCTAACGACAAAATTCTGTTTTAGAAAATGTTCCCGTCTTGAAAGATAACTCACAGCCAAAGATAATTTTAATTCCATTTAAACTGAACATTTACCTAGTTGCCTTATGTATACCAAAACATCAGTAAATAGTTACTGATGTGCACGTACAGATTGCGACCCCCTGGATTATACAGTCCATGGAATTTTGCGGGCCAGAATACTGGAGTGGGTAGCCATTCCTTTCTCTAGGGGATCTTCCCAACCCAGGGATTGAACCCAGGTCTCATGCATTGCAAGCAGATTCTTTTACCAGCTGAGCTACAACTGAAGCCAAACTCACAGCCAAAGATAATTTTAATTCCATTTAACTGAGCATTTAGTTGCCTTATGTATACCAAAACATCAGTAAATAGTTACTGATGGGCACATACAGATTGCACAGAGTAAGTTTTTTACTGAAGGAAAAGACAATTTAAATGACTTTTCCCTAGGCTCTCCCATTGTATGAAATAAAGCAGGGTTAAAATACCAGACTTCCAAATTTCTCCAGGGAAGCTCCCTAATTGATAAGGGACCCTATAATACCTGAGTTGCTGGGGGAGTTGCTGAAATCAGAGTCAGAATAGCTGGGTTCTGCTCTTGGCTGACATTTGCTGCCGTATTCTCCTTGGACAAGTCACTCAATCTCTTGGAGACCCATATCCTTGGAAAGATAGTAACAACTGCCCCAAATGCCTCCAAAAATGGCAAGAATCAGGGACACAGAGCCGATGTGAAAGTCCCTGGCAACTACAATGTTTTTCACATGTACTGTCAAGTCATTGTTATGGGTTCTTTCATAATTTGCTGCTAAGCAAACAAAGCGCATTCAGTTTCTTTTACAGCTTTCTTGGAAGAAATCTACAGCTGAATTGCTGTTGACGCTCTTTGTCTCAGAAGAATGCCATCCACAGTGGTCAGAGAAGCACATCACAGCACCAATTGCCAACTTGCCTTGGCACATGCGTGTGTGTGTGGGCAGGGATTGTCAATGTGTCTTGGACATTGCCCAGTACCCAGTGGGCACTCATTAAATATGGAGTAACAGTAAGTATTTTAGGGAAAAATGGCTGTCTGACACAAACAAGACAGCAATTTCCCCACATGTCACTACTTTAAAGGTAGAGCAGATGTAAAGTGAACAGAGCCTTTCTGTCCTGGCAGGCACCAGAGAGTCACAATGGAGTAGAACTACACTCATCTGAGCCAAAGGACAACTGCTACACAATGAAGGGTAGAGAAGCTTCGTCTCTGCTTTTCTTTACACTGACGGTAAATAGAATCCTCTTAAGATAATACCCTGTCTCTATTTCTGAATAACTCGTTTCTCCCACTCATTATATTGGTAATATATCCTTTGGGGATTGGAGGGGAGAAACTTTCTTCTCCTACCTCCCCTACATCCTTTCAGGCATGGAAAAGGGCTCCACATCACAGAGATGCCCTTAGACTCCATGTAACAGTCAAGACATCAACTGAGAATCACATATCGTAATTGAGTGATGCTGTGTCCATATGGACCCCCCCCATCTACCACGACCAGCACCACCACCACCACCATGCATAGTGGAGCAGTGAGGAGTCCAGCAGAGTCACCCACCTCAAGCTCCGTGAAATCGGCAAGGCCTCCTTCTGAGGAACATGTGCAAGAGACAAGAACAGGGACTTCCATGATGGTCTAGTGGCTAAGATTCTGCACGCCCAATGCAGGGGGCCCATATTCGATCCCTGGTCAGAGAACAAGACCCCAAATGCTGCAGTGAAGATCCTGGCTGCCACAACTAAGACCCGGTGCAGCCAGATAAATAATTATTATTTTTAAAAAAGAAAAAGAAACAAGAACAGCACCAACATGGCACATGGGAGCACTATTTTAGAGCAAAATCCCACACAGCCTCAGCTCTAACAGTGGAGGAAAGACCACACGTGAAAGAATGAAGATACTTTAAAAGTTCTCTTTCTTACACTTTTTCTTTTACTCCACCCACAGCCTGCGAGGGGTTAAGATGTGAAGATGGGAATGCCCAGTCAAGAGGAACACTTTTAATTTAGAATTCATAGATCATTGTCTTAACCTGATGAAATCTATGGATTCCTTTTCTTAAAAAGTGCCTATGACACAAAATTACAAATATAATTTTGGAAAGCTGACCATTGCTACTAACCAAATTTAGGAGCTCAGTTCTGAAGAATTAAGGGAAAGACAGCAAGGAGTGATCTTTATTAGGTTTATAGTTTCTGCAGGGCTAAAATGGGGAAGGAGTGTGTGTTAGCTTCCTATAGCTGCTATAACAAATTATCCTAAATGCAGTGCCTTAAACAGCATAATTTAATTGTCTTATAGTTCTGGAGATCAGAGGCCTAGAATTGTTCTGCAGGGCTGTATTCCCTCTGGGGGTTCCCAGGGAAATCCTTGACTTTTCCGGCTTTTAGAGGCTGCTCAAACTCTCTGCTCATAACCTGCTCCATCCTACCTATGCTTTCATTATTACATCTCCTTCTCTGATTCTGACCCCCTCTTCTCCTTCTTATAAAGACCCTGGGATGGCAGAGGACCCATCTGGGTAACTCATCATAACCTCCTCTTCTCAAGATCCTTAACTGACTCACATCTGAAAAATCCCTTTTTGTCGTGTAAGGTAACATATTCACCGGTTCTGGGATTTAGGAAGTAGACATCCTTGGGGGCCATTATTCAAACTACCATATGGTGCTTGAAGGGTTTTACTTTGCAGAGGACCAGGGGTTCTGGGTAGAAGAGCTAACCGGAAATTGAAAGTAGGCATTGACTTATTATGTTCTCCAAGTTTCTCTCCTCATGGAAGCTACAGGATGGGGACCAAATCTGGGCAATGGGAAGAAATGACTGTGCTGCAGTGCTTGAGACAGCATGATTCCCTTTTCAACCATGGCTCCAGAAAAAGACATTTGGTCTCACCATGTTTTGAATGGTACCAGGCAAACTAGATTATTGATAACTTTGAATGGCACCAACACAAAAAGATAAAGGAGAATTGAAATGATCAATCGAACTGAGGTTATATATTTAGTCAAAATATTTTATGTCACTCTCCCCTCAGTTTTCTGGATCTTTGAAAGTCATTTTTCCTTAAATGTCCAAAATACCTAATCTCCTTAACTAGCCCCTTCATTTTCCCTAGATAGATAGGATAATGTGCAGGCTTGAATCTGAACGTACAGACAAGGAAATGATCTTTGTCCATAACATGTTAGGACTTTATGATTACCTGGAGGAGTTTTTGCAGATTTCATATAACACTGAGAGTGCTATTCTTAGCAAAATTCACACTTGGTATGCTCAGTTTCAATATGAACTCAATATTTGAGGAAAAGGAAATTAAATCAGCATTTGGGTGGTTGTTTTCTTTTCTGTTCTCCACCAGACTGGTGTGTCTGGATCCTGTGATCAAGATAGAATGTCATTATCCTGGTTTTTGTCTGTGACCTGTCAGAGCGGACGATTGGGTTTGAACTGAAAGGCAGCCCATATGCCGCTGAAATGCTTAATTGTAGCAACAGAGAAACGTTGAATAAGCTTCATGTTGAAAATGTTGTCAGTTCTCTTCCCAAGTCCTTCAGTGTTAAGACTGGGCAAAAAATAGATGGTCGAGCAAAGGCTGTTGTTTCCCTGATGTTCTCAGAAGCCAGTTCCCAGTCCTTGGCTTAGCTTTACTACTGAGTTTGAACTGAGGCTGGTGAACACATAAATGCCATACAGTCCCCCACAGTGGAAATCAAATGGAGGCTTTGCATCTTTCTAGAGCACTGCACTAGAGAACTGTTGATCTGGTTCTTTAGATTTAAGTGGAAAACCCTCCAGGGAAGTTTTGTGTACTGTAAGCATGATCTCTGTTGGACCAGATAATAGGATCTATGTGAATGTAATGCAAAAGAGAGAGAGAGAAAGGCGGGGTACATGGTAATGCAGGATAGAAATTATTCAGCTGAGACTTTCATTTACTGGGGCACATAATATTAAAATGCCTCTCTCTCAACTGCCATTTTACTGTGATTTCTCCAAGCTTTGAGGAAGGTTATTTCAAAAACAAAACCAGTTTAACTCTCAAGAAGTTAGGTTGATGAAGCTTGATATGTGTTCCCTACAGATACTCATCTACACTGTGTTTTTAAACTGCACATGTTTTAAAGGTAGCACTTGAAATCAACAATAGTGGATATGATTATCACTGATTTCACTTGGATAAACAAGGAGTAATTGATTTGAAAGCAGATCTTTTATTAAAGGAGATATAGAAAATGGTTAGATAGCTTAGTTTGATGATTCCAAGGAAACAATGAAGATAGTGAGGATGCTACTTTTAGTACTATGATAACTAAAAGAGACAGTGTCATGAAATTCTATACATGCCAAGAATGTTTATCTTGACATCTAAATATTAATACATCAAGAATGTTAGTTCTTGGCATGTTCCCTCCTGTATTAGTCAGAGTTCTCCACAGAAACAGAACCAGGAGGAGCTAGGTAGAGAGATGACAGATGACAGCTAGAGAATAGATTTATTATAAGTAGTTGGCTCGTGGAGTTATGAAGTCTGACAAGATCTTCCATCAGCAAGCTGGAGACCCAGAGGAGCCAACATTGTAGTTTCAGTTTGAGTCCGAGGGCCTGAGACCAGGAAACCCGATGGTGTATTTCTAGTCTGAAGATGGGTAGTCTTAAGACCCAGGAAGAGCAAGTCTTAAGGAAGAACAAAAACAATGTCTCAGCTAATAGGCAGTCAGGTGGAAGGAATTCCTTCTTTCTGGAGGAGCCGCAGTCTTTTTGTTCTCTTCAGGCCTTCAACTGATTGGATGAGGCCCACCCATGTTAAGTGGGAGCAATCTGGTTTACTCAGGCTGCTGATGCAGATGTTAATCTCATCCAGAAATATGCTGTCCATACAATGGAATATCATTCAGCAATTTAAAAAAAAGAATGAAATACTGATACATGCAACAACATGAATAAACCTTGAAAACATTGTGCTAAGTGAAAGAAGCCATACACAATATTAAACTGTTGCACTTATATGAAATATCCAGAGGAAGCAAATCTATAGCGACAGAAAGTAGATTAGCAGTTCCATAGGGCCGAAGGGAAGAGGTGGGGGAATGGTAGCTCAAATGTAGGGGCTTCCTTTTTAAGGTGAACAGTATGGTCAAAATTGATGGTGGTGGCGGTTGTACATATCCATGAATATCCTAAAACCCAGTGAATTGTTCTTGGATGCTTGCTGTGCCAGAAATAAGCACAGGAGGCTCTGGGAGCTGATGAGAAAGTGAGGGAAAGCTTCATGGAGGAAGTGATACGTGAGCTGGATTCTAAAATATAGGCAGAAATTGTCCTATAGAAGAGAAACGGTGAAAATAAGGAATGTAAGAGCATAAAAGGAGAATATTAATACCAGAGAGGATAACATGAGCAAAGGTTTGGGGGAAAGTAGTAGTAACGGAAGTTTGGATTTTTGATCATGAGAGTAGTGGGACTGGAGAGTCTGGGAAAGACTAGAAAAAGAGTGTGATGTGTATGGACCTCACACTCCAGGTTAGCAGCATGCTGGAACACCACGAACACCGTTGCATCTTTGATCCTTAAGTAACACCTAAGTGTGTTTTAACCAAAAATGTATGCAATCATAGCAGTGCCTGTAGAGGCAATGTTGAGCTGACCAGGTCACAAGATATAGCACAGAGCATGAATTGGCTGCATTAAATGTTAAGAAGTACAGCTCTTATATCCCATAAATACCTTAACTTTATGAGTGAGCCATCCTCTTGCACTACTTCCCTCCAGAAATTCTCTTCCTGTTTCTCCTCCTGTCTTTCTTATCTCACCTGGAACGCTAAGTCTAAAAGATAGGAGTATAATTTTAG
Source organism: Ovis canadensis (assembly GCF_042477335.2). NCBI lineage: Eukaryota > Metazoa > Chordata > Mammalia > Artiodactyla > Bovidae > Ovis > Ovis canadensis. The sequence goes on from NC_091264.1 coordinate 54,831,612, forward strand.
GGGGAAAAAGAAAAGAGTTAAGAGGTGTAACTTAATGGGCTGGTGTACACAAAATATTATATGTTTATTGAAACATGTTAAATTTTCCTCATACGTCTATAGGAGAACCTGGCCGGATAGAAAACAGTCTTTTTCAATTGAGAACAATGGTGAAAGACATACGGAGAGAAGTGCAATAATTGTGGATGCATTTGTAGATGTTACAAGCCATAATTACACCACTGCTGTATCTGTGCAGTAATTATTGCTGACTTGCTTTACATGTTTGCAGTCCTTTAAATGTACTTCCAAAAAAATAGAATTTTAAAATAAGTTTTGAAACACGTAAGTGCTGAGAATACTACTTTCAGTTGAAGGGTTATTTAGTTCAGTTCAGTCGCTCAGTCGTGTCCGACTCTTCGCGACCCCATGAACTGCAGCACGCCAGGCCTCCCTGTCCATCACCAATTCCCAGAGTTCACTCAAACTCACGTCCATCTAGTCGGTGATGCCATCCAGCCATCTCATCCCCTGTCATCCCCTTCCCCTCCTGCCCCCAATCCCTCCCAGCCTCAGAGTCTTTTCCAATGAGTCAACTCTTTGCATGAGGTGGCCAAAGTACTGGAGTTTCAGCTTTAGCATCATTCCTTCCAAAGAACACCGGATGATTAAAAGTAACTGCAGCACCAGACAAATCCATGTTATCTCAGAGACTGAATAAGGTTTCTTGCTTTCTTTTATACAATGGAATATAATTTATTTCCTCCTGAAGATATATCATCTGGAGTAGGCATGATCCAACAGAAGAGACACTGAGCAGTTAGCAGCCTTAGCCCAGAAGTGTCACCTAGCACTTTTGTTCCAAATCCATTGGTCAGAACCAGGCATGTGACCCCAATCTAACTCAAAGAAGACTGGGAATAGAGGGGAACACAGGGAATATTTGCTGAGCACTGAATGTCCCTGTTACATGTGTGTAATGAAGAGCAAGGCTAGAAGCTGGGAGACCTCCCTGTATCAGCAGTAAGCTTTTATGTTGAGGGAGGAGGGTACACACGAGATGGGTGAATTGGGTGGAATAAAATGCAGACAGGAAGCAAGAAAAGCCATATGGCTGACAATTTTAGATCTAAATATCCATCTTAGGGGACTCCCCTTGTGGTCCACAGTGGCTAAGACTCTATGCTTCCAGTGCTGGGGGCACAGGTTCAATCCCTGGCTGGGGAACTAATAAGATCCCACATGCTGTGTGGTGTGGCTAAAATAAATAAATAAATTATAAAATGTTAAATACAGATGAAGTAATTTGAAAAAGAAAAGTTTAATAAATAAATATCCATCTTAGGAGTTATCCAAGCCAGTTAATTTCCCCCTTCTCCCTCTGGTGATCCCTTCCAGGTTACTGGAGAGAGGGCTGCGTAAGATAAAGAGATAAAAGTATGAAAGGATAGAGACATTTTCTGTTTGTCAGAGGCACAGTAGAGGAGATGCTGACTTCTGATGAAATAAGATGGAATTCTCTCATTCATACTTCTTCTGCTTTTCACTCTTGCATATAGCTGAATAAAATAAATTCAGGGGTATCTGTGTAGACGCATAGTATGGAAGCATTGGATGGCCACAGTAACCACTGTGACATTTACATCTGATACAATATGACTTTACTGAGGAAACCAAACCATCTCATCCTCCTTCAGGACTCCTCCAGGTCATCTTACCACCACGTTTATCCCTTTCCCCTTCAGAAAGTACAATATGTCAAAACCAGCAACAATGACCACATTAGAAAGCCAGGCTGGGAAAGAGAAAGCGCAACACTGCCAGTTCTGCCCCTTTCAGAGCACAAGTGACCTCTGGAAATTCAGCAGGCCCAAAAGTGGTCCTCAAACCATCATCTCTGCCCAGCCAGTGGCTAATCCTTAATGGATGGCCAACAGCTTATTTCCGTGGCTTAAATAAGACCAAAGTGAACCAATGGGTTTATCTTCCTGGTCATAAATCAACAAATCAGCAGTGTACTTTTCCTTGAGCTTAACTGAAAGTCCAGTTTTCTTTGAAAGCATTAAAGCACTCCAGCAACGTGACTGGAATTATTAGCTAGAATTCGGAATGATTCTCCTCCAACCCAATGGATTGTAGGAGAGACTGTCAGGATTGACAAGTGGATATGTGACCCGTGGACTTTTTTTTTTTTTTTTTTTTTGCAACTGAGACACATACTTCCTAAATCCTTTGCAGAAAATAGGTCCCTACTTCTGGTCCTGCAGTAACTTATATCCCCTATAGGGCTATGTGTGTATCAAGAAAACCGATGTTTTAGCAATTTTGCAGCTCCAGTATCTGTCACTGTCAGAAGCATAGCTAGGGTGGGGTGACAGAGCAGATTACACCTCTGATTCTGGGCTTTAAGAAACACAGTTTTGTGGAATGAATGAATAATGTCGGAGATCAGAAGTCTAAGACATAGGGCCTGTGAATAAAGAATGGGAAGGAACCAGCCAAACCAAGAGCAGGGGTAGTCCTGGCAGAGGGAAGAATAAGCGTGAAGGCTCTGAACCAAGGAAGACCATTGTATGTTAGAAGAGCAGAAAAAGAGAAGCCACGGTGGCTAGAGCAAGACGATACGGACTGTAGCTCACCAGGCTCCAGTGTCCATGGAGTTCCCTAGGCAAGAGTACTGGAGTGCGTTGCCATGCCCTCCTCCAGGCGATCTTCCCAACGCAGGGATGGAACCCAAGTCTCTGACTTGTCTCCAGCCTTGGCAGGCGTGTTCTTCACCACTAGTGCCACCTGGGACGCCACAATGGAACAGATGAGTTGAAGTAGATGGAGCCAAGCCATCCACAGCCATCGTGTCTTCCTGGAAGTCACCATTTTAAATATTCACCATGATCACTACCAGCTCAGTTCAATACCTTTTTTTTTTTTTTGGAGTTTCCATAGTAACCCGAGTTTGCAGCTCTTCCTACTCTTTTGCTATCTTACGGTTATCTTTTTATGTGTTGGTTACCCACTAGACAATGAACTTTCTGAAAAAAAGAATCCATTCATCTTTTTTATCTCCAGCATGCATACCAACACGTATAGGTGGTCAATGAATGTTTCTGGTATAAATGGATGAAAAAAAATGGTGACATCGCCAGTCTCCCTGTGACAGTGGCTGGAGCTGGTATGATGACAGTGGTGTTAGGGAGCAAAGAAGGATTCTAAGAGACACCGCTTCTCCAAAAACACTTGGAGTTTTACCAGTGTGATTTGACCTCCTTTCAAGAAGTCTGTCCCTCCTCCCACCCACCCTTCTTCAGATTCTTTCTAAGGATGACCCACTTCTCACTAAGATTTCTTCCAGATAACAGGTTATTGGGAGCCTTCATTAAAGAAAAAGGTTTCCCCTTCAATGAAAATTACTGAAAACGGTGAAAAGACACAGTTTGAAACTGAAGGCCCCCTGCCAATACGATGACCCAGTTAGGAGCCAAAACAAAGAACAGATAAATCAGGGGAATAAAAGTCTCCCATTACCCACCACCCCCACCCCACCCTTCTGTCTTCTACTTACTGCAGTGAGTTCTATGAAGTTTTAAACTTGAGGAGCTAAGTTAATTCCCTAGAATTGGAAAATTCCAGCCTTTACCTCAAAGTTCTTCCGAGAGAAGGGGGGATAGAATTGTGCACACTTTTATGCTGTGAGAAGGTCAGTTTTCTCCTCATCTCTCAGAGGCACAGTTCACTGTTTCTCATTCTTCTTCCCTTTCCTCTCTCCCTCCTCCAGCACACCTTACAAAATGTATCCTTATCTTGCTTCTCTCAAAAATTATAACAGCTCAGCAACAACTCATACTGGGGTGAGTTGGGGGTTGGAAGGTACAACAGAATGTTGGTAAGGTGGGGAAAGAAAATTACACTCCTTAGGGAAGTGGCTTTTTAAACAGTTTTATTGAATTGTCCCCTAATGGCAAATGAGAGTTGAAGAGTACATCTTAGGGCCTGGAGGCATAGGCAAGCCTGAACATTTAAAAAAATTTCTTGGTTTTTCTTTAAAATTGCTGAAAATTTCTTTTTATCACACACACACACACAGACACACACATACTTCTCTACTTTCGTACTAAATTAAAATAGTCCATCTACCAAATCTTTGGATAAAATTGACAAGACAAACACCATGAAGTTTATCCTGTGCCTTCAGGTACTAGTATCTCCGGACACCATCTTTCCCCCTGAGAGAATGAATACCCCTAGTTTAGACCCTTTTCCCCAGGACATCCATTCTTTTAAATCTCAGGCAAGCATGCACAGGAGTTGAAGCTACCTGCCGTAAGTTTCAGTGAGACAGTGGATGAGCAGACACCCAACTGGGTTTTAACCCAGTCTCAATTGAGCTTCTTTAGAAGTGTGTGAGGAAAGATGCTGAATGCCAGAGAGGAGAGAATTTGTCATTGTCTTTTTTTTTTTTTAGTTTTTAATTTTTTTAATTTTAAAATCTTTAATTCTTACATGTGTTCCCAAACATGAATCCCCCTCCCACCTCCCTCCCCATAACATCTCTGTGGGTCATCCCCATGCACCAGCCCCAAGCATGCTGTATCCTGCGTCAGACATAGACTGGCGATTCAATTCTTACATGATAGTATACATGTTAGAATGCCATTCTCCCAAATCATCCCACCCTCTCCCTCTCCCTCTGAATCCAAAAGTCCGTTATCCACAGCTGTGTCTTTTTTCTTGTCTTGCATACAGGGTCGTCATTGCCATCTTTCTAAATTCCACATATATGTGTTAGTATACTGTATTGGTGTTTTTCTTTCTGGCTTACTTCACTCTGTATAATCGGCTCCAGTTTCATCCATCTCATCAGAACTGATTCAAATGAATTCTTTTTAACGGCTGAGTAATACTCCATTGTGTATATGTACCACAGCTTTCTTATCCATTCATCTGCTGATGGACATCTAGGTTGTTTCCATGTCCTGGCTATTATAAACAGTGCTGCGATGAACATTGGGGTACATGTGTCTCTTTCAATTCCCAGCAGTGGGATTGCTGGGTCATAAGGTAGTTCTATTTGCAATTTTTTAAGGAATCTCCACATTGTTCTCCATAGTGGCTGTACTAGTTTGCATTCCCACCAACAGTGTAGGAGGGTTCCCTTTTCTCCACACCCTCTCCAGCATTTATTGCTTGCAGATTTTTGGATCGCAGCCATTCTGACTGGTGTGAAGTGGTACCTCATTGTGGTTTTGATTTGCATTTCTCTGATAATGAGTGATGTTGAGCATCTTTTCATGTGTTTGTTAGCCATCCGTATGTCTTCTTTGGAGAAATGTCTATTTAGTTCTTTGGCCCATTTTTTGATTGGGTCGTTTATTTTTCTGGAATTGAGCTGCATAAGTTGCTTGTATATTTTTGAGGTTAGTTGTTTGTCAGTTGCTTCATTTGCTATTATTTTCTCCCATTCAGAAGGCTGTCTTTTCACCTTGCTTATATTTTCCTTTGTTGTGCAGAAGCTTTTAATTTTAATTAGATCCCATTTGTTTATTTTTGCTTTTATTTCCAGAATTCTGGGAGGTGGCTCATAGAGGATCCTGCTGTGATTTATGTTGGAGAGTGTTTTGCCTATGTTCTCCTCTAGGAGTTTTATAGTTTCTGGTCTTACATTTAGATCTTTAATCCATTTTGAGTTTATTTTTGTGTGCGGTGTTAGAAAGTGATCTAGTTTCATTTTTTGCAAGTGGTTCACCAGTTTTCCCAGCACCACTTGTTAAAGAGATTGTCTTTACTCCGTTGTATATTCTTGCCTCCTTTGTCAAAGATAAGGTGTCCATATGTGTGTGGATTTATCTCTGGGCTTTCTATTTTGTTCCATTGATCTATATGTCTGTCTTTGTGCCAGATCCCTTGCATTCCTATACACTAATAATGAGAAAATAGAAAAGGAAATTAAGGAAACAATTCCATTCACCATTGCAATGAAAAGAATAAAATACTTAGGAATATATCTACCTAAAGAAACTAAAGACCTATATATTGAAAACTATAAAACACTGATGAAAGAAATCAAAGAGGACACTAATAGATGGAGAAATATATGATGTTCATGGATCAGAAGAATCAATATAGTGAAAATGAGTATACTACCCAAAGCAATTTACAAATTCAATGCAATCCCTATCAAGCTACCAGCCATATTTTTCACAGAACTAGAACAAATAATTTCAAGATTTGTATGGAAATACAAAAAACCTCGAATTACCAAAGCAATCTTGAGAAATAAGAATGGAACTGGAGGAATCAACTTGCCTGACTTCAGGCTCTACTACAAAGCCACTGTCATTGTCTTTTGTTTGAAAGATTGATTTATTTAATTGTTTAGTTGTGGTGGGTCTTTGTTGCCGCCCACGGACTTTCTCTAGCTGCAGCAAAGCAGGGGCTATTCTTCCGTGTGGAGCACAGACTCCAGGTGCACAGGCTTCAGTGGTTGCAGCACGTGAGCTCAAGTAGTTGAGGCTCTCGAGCTCAAGAGCGCTGGCTCAGCAATTGTGCTGCACGGGCTTAGCTGCTATGTGGCGTATGGGATCTTCCCAGACCGGGACACTTCTCAAACCAGCGTTCCTTGCATTGCAAGGTGGACCACCAGGGAAGCTTCTGTTATGTCGCTTTTTATGGCCATCAATGGGTAAGCAAAATTTACAGAGATGTAACAGTTTATTTCCTTATGATCCATTGTTAGGTAGGGCAGGAGAACAGAGCATTTGAAAGGTTGCAGAGGCTGTTCATGGTGGCTTTTAGCTCCTTAGACTTCAGTTTCCTGGGGGCCTCGTTCATTTCCTCTATCCTTGTTAATTTTCTTCATCTTGCCCTCAGAGTTCCAGAAGGGGACGTGGCTAGTTCTACTTACTTCACCTGAAGTTTCTGGGTGTGACAGACCACGCGATAACTGCAGCTTTGGATATTCTTTTTTCCAACTAAAGTGTGATTTGCTTTTCTGTGGCTCTAGCAAATTATCATTTTCATTGCCAAAAAATATTATTCAACAAATAATTTTCGCTGTCTTTTCAATGCATTGAGGAAACAAAAACCTTATGTCACAGTAGGAGTGCACACTATAGAAAGGCATTTTATCATTTCTAAATTTCTCTGCTTTGATTTTCCTTCTATTCCTGGTGCTTAAGACAATGCCTGGAATAGTTCTTTTCCCAGTCTTGTTGAGTTTGACTGAACTGTTTGAAAAAACTGTAGAGCAGAGACAATGTACAGAGGATGTAACTCAAACACCTCGTGCTACCGGAGAGGATCCGGGAAGCCAGGCGGATTGTCCATGGATGAACAGGTAGTCAGTGGCAGAACCAGCCAAGTCTGGTCCATTGCTCTCTATCACACAGCCTCAAAATCGAAGCAGGTCCAGTGTTACTAAGTTGACTCTCTCTTAATAACTTTGTTCTGCTTTTAGAGTTATCTAGGATCAGATGTGATCTATAGACTAGCTTGGTGATGTTGAAATGGCCTCCACTTAAGCTACTATGCCAGATAAGATGCGTTTGGCTGTAAGTGACAGAAAATCTAAGTCAACTGCCTTAATAAAGCATTTTATTAGCTCACATCTGGAGAAGGAAATGGCAACCCACTCCAGTACTCTTGCCTGGAAAATTCCATGGACTGAGAGGCTCCTCAGAGCCTGGTAGGCTACAGTCCGTGGGGTCGCAAAGAGTCAGACACGACTGAGCAACTTCGCTTATATTAGCTCACATAATTGGAAGTCTACAAGTAAGTTAGGTATTCCATGTGACTTGTCATAGCTCATTGCCTGTCTCCCTGTGACCCCATGGCTCCACCCTCCTCCCTGTCCTCAAACTGGCAGAGAAAAGGCTCCTGTAGTAGCAGGACTCCTGCCAGTGCTCTGCGAGGTGGGAGGGAGGGGAGAGTACCTTTTCCTGCGTGTCTCTGTGAGGGGCGAGGACCCTTACCTGAAGCCGCTAGTAAACGTCTTGCCACATGTGACAGTTGATTTTACTGTCAGCTTGATGGGCTAATGGAGGCCCAGATAGCTGGGCAAAACATTGTTTCTGAGGATGTCTGTGAGGGTGTTTCTGGAAGACACTGGTAGACTGAGTATCGGAGAGTAGGCCACCCTCATCAGTGTGAGTGGGCATCATCCTGTCCACTGAGGGTCTAAGGGGAGCAAAAGTGTGGAGAGAGGACGGATTTGCTCTCTCTGCCTGGGCCGGGACATCCACTTCCTCCTGTCCTTAGGGGCTCTACAGGCTCTCAGGCCTTTGGACCAGGACTGCATTATACCAGCTTTCCTGATTCTCCAGTTTACTGATGGCCTCCATAATCATGTGTACCAATTCCTATAATAAATCTCTCTCTCTCTCTCTCTCTCTCTCTCTCTGTCTCACACACACACACACACACACACACACACACACACACACACACACACTCAGGCACCCGATTGGTTCTTTCTTTTATTTATTTGGCTGCACTGTGAGGCATGTGAGATCTTCCCCAACCAGGGCCAGGGGTATAACCCATGCCCCCTGCAGTGGGAGCATGGACTCAACCACTGGACCACCACAGATGTCCCTGAATGGTTTTCTTTGTCTGGAGAGCCCAGTACACCACATCTAAGACAAATGGACATCCACCAGTGCAAAGAGGCTTCATTATATCTGAGTAAGCCTAGGTTATGAAAGCAGTCCTTGGCCTAGTCTCTGGGCTCTGAATTTCTCCTAGTCCTGTAGCCCCGTGTCCCCCCATCCAGGACCTTTCACTTCAGATTCTGCCTTATCGTCACTTCTCAGTCATTGCTTGGGTGGTGACTTAAACTTTCTACTCAGCAGCTGAGTCTTTAGCGTCACATCACCTTTGCCTCTCTCCGCCCCTTCCGCCCTGGTCCTTGCTCCTGGCTTCCTGTTTGGGGAACTGTCCAGCTCCCTGCTTGCCCCAGACTATGACTGTTTGCTTCTTCTTTCCCAGCTGCAACCATGGCCCTGACCCCTCTCAGAAGCTTTAAACCTGTTCCTTTCGATGACCTTCGATGACCTTCTTCCATGTCAGCCACTTGTCTGCTCTGCCTTGTTAGCCTGTGTCTCCTGCTCTGAATTTCCACACTGAGTCGGCCAGTTCCTGGGATGCTTTGCCATCTCTTTTTGGACTTCTCCTCCCCAGTTACTTGCCTTGATGGTGAGCCTCAACTTCTAGCCCCATGCCCTGCCCCTACTTGGAGGCCCAGAGCTAATTCCTACTAACCCTTACCAGCTCTACCACAAAGTTTGTAAGGTGCGTGTCCTGTTCCTAATATGATCAACCTTTGTGCTAGTCAATCATTTCTTAAGATCTAGAAATTGTCTTCCTAGTCAGGAGAAGGTTTTTGTTGCATCATAGAGCTCAGACTTCACAAGATGGTTTAGTGCAAACTTCTAGACTCCCATAGCACTTAGTTTTACCAATTTATAGTCTATTTTTATGTATATCTTCTCTCTCCCTCTTATAGCCTAGTGACTGTAAGTTCTAAGACAACTAGGGCTCCGTCTTATGCATCTTCTATGTAGAAGGGCACCTTGAAGTTCCTCCTAAATACTAGTGGACTAAATGAGCCAGGTGAACAGATTGAGTCCAAGTCCAAGGTCACAGAGCTGATGGCAGCCAGAACTCAGGTTTCCTGATTTCTAGGATTTTCTGAATTACAAAACAAAGTATATAATATCGGCTTTAAAATAGTTCTGTGTATCTTATTTTCCCCTCAAAGTGTACTAAAGGATTTTGCAAATAATTTCTCCTTTATCATTTACATTTCAGTAGGGAGCAATTGTTGTTAAAACAAACCAAGATTTCCTGAAGGACTCACTGAGGTGAAAAAGCACTGAAAACTCATCACACAGCTAGTTTCCTACACTTCTCTCATTTGCTTTTCAGACCCATAGTTGAATTTCCCCATTTCCTCTCCAAAGCGAAAAACTGTGGCTAGCTCTGTCAACAGCAAATAAAACACGGGTAACTACTTTGTAGTCAGTTCATGTATTCATCTCTCAGCGTCTATTATGAATCTATTATGAATCAAGCTATACTTGGCATATCTGTGAAAGAGCGTGTGAAGCTTTCTTGCAGAACAAAAAACAATAACACTCATATTCATGGATTGTGATATTCTGGGAGAGCCATATGTGACTAGTGTGTCTTCAAAATATTTTATTCTGTTGATACATAAAAGGTTTGAAAATGTTGTTTTCTCGGCCTCTGATGTTCAAGGAGGCTAAAGAGCTGGAAACAGGGTTTTTTTCTTATTCATATGCAAAAGTTATATCAGAAGCACTCTTCGGACATAAGTTAGTTGTGTCTTCAGGAGTAAAAACGGGTGTCCTGCTTTTTTCAGGCCACAAAAGCCCCCGGTCGTTAACAGAGAGCGACTGTTAATAAATTATACGCCAAACAGAGCTTTGCCGGTACCCAGTGAGTGAATGTTTTCTGTTAGTTTTTATTGAAGTAGAGTTAATTTACAATGTTATAGTAGTTTAAGATGTACAACACAAGTGATTCATTATTTTTATAGTTTATGTTTCATTTAAAGTTATTATAAAATATTGGTTATATTCCCTGTGCTGTACATTAATCCTTCTATGTCTTTTATACCTCGTAGTTTGCACCCACTAATCCCCTTTCCCTACACTGTCCCATCCCTATCCTCTTAATGTGTTTGCAAATTAAGTTATTCTTCAGATCTATGAGCCCAGATTTCTCACCTTCATTCCTTTGTTTTATTTTTTGGATTCCACATACAAGTGAAAACGCACAGTATTTGTCTTTCTCTATCTGACTTACTTCTCTAAGCATGATACTCTGTACGTCCATCTATGTTCTTGGAAATGACAGAATTTCACTCTTTGTTATGGCTGAGTAATATGCTGTTGTATATATACCACATCTTCTTTGTCCATTAGATAGTGAATATTTTGAAAGGCACCATGGAATTGAATAGGGTTCTTCTGCCTCTGAACTATGTTTAGCATTTCAACATAAGGACGTCTTGTGTCACAGAAGGAAGAAGATACATAGTTATATTTCATTTATTAATACCTCATCCAGTTACAGAAAAGATTTAAAGCAGCTTCCACAGAGACTTAAGAGTATAAGAAGACAAATAAAACAGAAGAAATGTGAGAAAGTTGAAGCCAGAGGAAAATGAGGGCTGTATATAAAGTTTATATGAAATTTAAGATGCAAAGACTTAAGTCAATGCTAGAATAATTCACCTAAGAAATATGTCTATGTCTGTCTAACTTTTGGAGAACTAAACATACAAATCCAAACTTTTAAGCCAGAGAACTTAGACTAATTACATTTTAGAAGTATTTTTCATTTTACAAAACAATTCATCACTATATTCCTTCAAATAATGAGGCATTTGCATTTAAAATACATTCATGTTGTTGTAGACGAAACTTCAGTGTATCCATATATGATGTTTTACATCCTTTCTGCTGAAACTGGCATGAATAAATCATAACTTATTGCTTAGAAGGCCTTCCCTGGTGGCTCAGATGGTAAAGAATCTGCCTGCAAGGCAGGGGACCCAGGTTGGATCCCTGGGTTGGGAGGATCCCCTGGAGAAGGAAATGGCAACCCACACTAGTATTCTTGCTTGGAGCATTCCATGGACTGAGAAGCCTGGTGGGCTACAGTCCATGGGGTCACAAAGAGTTGGACACAACCGAGTGACTAACACTTTTATTGCTTAGGATGTGAGTGTACAGCAACCATTATAGGGTATGCAACAGACAACTGCCTTGAAAATTAATCAAAAAGATGAATGATGATGCAGAAAACCAGTTGAAGAACAACACATAGGTCTCTCCAATTAGGCCAGGATTCCACTTCAGAGATATAGGCTGCCTTGCTAAGGAGGGAATCACACATTTGTAAGTTCTCATCCTACCTTCTTCCTCTTCATCTGCTAAAAATTCTTACTGTGATGTTTGCTAGATTGTAACCTCCTTGAGTATAGGCTTATTTCATCTGTTAGTACTCAGGTCGGCACCTCAAATACAGTAGACACATGAAATATTTCCTGAATTTTGCAAGGAGAATAGAAAAGAAAACATTCGTTATTGAATTTTGAATCCATAGTTCTTACAAGTCAAAGTAAGATTTACATTCCTTTATGCATTTTCATTTCAGGGTCCCACTCTGATACTGCAGGACTGAGACCCCCGGCAGCTCAGTAGTGACTTATAAGGGTAGGGGTACCTTGACAGGGCACAGAGGTGGGCCCAGAGGAAGAGGCAGTTGCTAGGTGAGAAAGAGGAGACCCAACTGGTCCTGAAATCAAAAAGATATGAGGGTCAGATACCCACAGTACCGAAGTCACCACCATGGGTGGTCTCAAGGCAAACAGGAAGAGCTGCCCTTTAACCTTTTCATATTTATATCTCAAGAAGCAATACTCTGTGGATTTTTTTTCCTCTTCAAGATTGCTTTTGACATTCATTCCAGTTATAAATGTCACAGTTGTTGCCAAAGAGTGATTAAGTAACCCCTTACTCAGAAGTTCCCAGGATAGCACTGGAGACTAAAACCTCCTAAGGGCAGTCTTGCTATATATTCTCTTTCTGCTATTTTCCATCATCTCATTTGCTGGTCATTTCTTTGGCTGTGTGTGGGGCAGGCGGGGCTGGGGGGAGAAAAGATAACCCATTTCAACTAAAAGAAAGCTTCCTTTTTAAGTTTTTATAATGTCAAAATAAATTCTGAATTTGAGAGTCGTATCTTTAAGAATGTTCTGGGCTATTCTTCAAAGGTAGTTCTTCTAATTCATTGAAAATAATGTGGTCAAGTTAAAAGAAAAGTACTAAAGTTTTACTTTTAAAATAAGCATTGTGGTATTGATCCACTGCTTAGTTTCCCTATAAAATTGTGGAACAGCTAACTCCAAAAATATTCTGTGCCTTTAAATTTTTCTCTGCCTAAAATTTGTGTTTTTTTGTAAATTATTTTTGAATTTATTGTTGGATAATGCTGTACTACAGAAATATATAAAACACAAGCTGTCTCTTATTTTGTTTGGTGCTGAAATGCTCAATTAAAAACAGGTTATGTTGCCTGCCCTTGGCATCCTGAGCTGATATCGTATTGTTCAGAATAGTACATGTCACCCTAAATAATTTCACATGCATCTGTTTTATTAGTAGGTGCTAATTAAACATGCATCTTGTGCAGTGACTTCACATAAGATCATTTTGCAGTTTCCTGTATTATTTATGTAACACGTTGGGATCTGTGGGTCACAAATCCTACTATAAACTTGTCCTCTTACAATCGTTACTGGAAAGTAAAGTCCTTCTTTAATAGTGTTTTTCCCAGATATGCTTGGAAAAATATTCTAGTGAAAATTTTAAAACAAAGAAAAAATGTATTGCTAGTATACACTGGGTTACTATTTTCCCAATTTAGAAATTACCACAAATGCTCATTTTTGGAGAGTAATACCCTCTTTTGATTGGAGGTCCACATACTGCCCCTGGAAATCCATCTAGTCCCGTTTTTTTTTAAACTTATTTTATTGAAGTATAGTTGATTTACAAAGTTGTGTTAATTTCTGCTGTACAGAAGAGTGATTCAGTTATATATATATGTGTGTGTGTGTATATATATATATATATGCATACATTGTTTTTCATATTATTTTCCATTATGGTCTATCACAGGATATTGAATATAGTTCCCTGTGCTATACAGTAGGACCTTGTTGTTTATTCATCCTATGTATAATAGTTTGCATCTGTTAATCCTAAACTCCTAATCCATCCCCCCCCACCTCTCCTCCCCCTTGGCAACCACAAGTCTGTTCCGTGAGTCTTATGTCACATTTAAATTCCATATATAAGTGATATCATATGGTATTTGTCCTCTTTTTGACATATTTCACTTAGTATGATCATCTCTAGGTCTATCCATGTTGCTGCAAATGACATGTTTTCATTCTTTTTACAGCTGAGTAGTATTCCATTGTATATATGTACCGTATCTTCTTTATCCGTTCATCTGTCGATGCATCTAGTTCTGTTCTTGAGGTCAAATTATCCATGCAGATTATAGTCAATATGAAGCTAACTGATGATAAGTTCCTCTGGTAGCTGAGAGCTATGGCTTTGCCCAAGTGTTCTGCGTGATCCAGTAGACCACACGCACTCATCCAGTCCGGTCAGTACAGGACTGCTTCCTCAGTTCCTGTGCCTCTTCTCCAAATACATCTCAAAACCTCAGATCTATAGCCTATAAGTGTTCCAGAAATGGCCACCATCCTTTCTTTCTCCACTTTTCATTCAGCGTTATACCACCATTGTAAAGCCCTCACCCACTCTGGATCTTGCTTTCTTTTTTGAAAAATAGATGGATGCGCATTTCTTGGAATAATCTGTCCGTTAAATGAAAAAGAATCTCAGTGAAATAAGCTTGTGACCCCTCTTGATTCATAAGGCATATTAGTATATGAAAGAATCTAAGAAGTTCTACAACAAAGAAACTGGCTTATCTTTGCTTAACTTGATGTCCCTCAGATTGATCTCAATACCTTCTTCCTGGTGATATGCTGCCATCATTAAGAACCAGCAGGAAGTCACTTTGAAATGCTCCTCTAGACAATTCTTTGAATGACTGTTCTAATCGTAATGGACACTCTCTGACTCCCTTTTGCCACTGTACTCTTCCTCTCGCAAAGAATTTGTATGCTTAGATCTCAGCTCAGTTAACCTAACTAAATGACTCTATATAGGCAATAGTAAAAAAAAAATTTTTTTTTTTTCCTAATTGCTTCAGTTTGAATTTGGGAGTTGGATCTGCCCACCAGTCACATAGTTCATGGCATTCAACACGCACACCAGAGTACAGTATGCTAAATCCTTTCAAGAGTGACTAATACTCTACTGTGATAGGACAGACGCTTGGGGTTTTAGCCAAATCTTGTAAATGTAGCAAAGAATATCAGAGCAACTCCTTCTGTTACCCTAAATGTCAGGCACTCTTACATTTTCATGAAGAACATGCAGGTCTTGGTTTTTAAAGGTCTGATGTGAGCACTTTCATTGAAAATCATGACTCGTTTACATTGAGAAGATGAATGCTCTAGTTAGATGTATGTGAAAAATTGACCTGGAAGTTGCAGCAGGCTTTTGGTATTCCTGTTGTGTTGATTAGATCAAATATCGGCACACTGAACGTAAGTCACATTTTGGGACCAATAAGACTACTTTTCCCCATAATCAATTTTTAAATATATCACATATTTTCTTGCTCTACTATTTGGAATTGAGCTGAGTAAGCTATGAGCGAGTTGGGACCCCAAAAGCACATTAAGTATGAAAATTAGCCTTTATGTTTTGCCCCATATACTTAATTTCATAATCTAATTACCTCCTTTCGTAAGTAATCACTCCCTATTTCCCAACCTCGCCTATCCAATTCTTGCCTTAGTTTTATTCCAGCATGAAGTCTTAAAGTCAGTCTAGGAAGGCAGACTTAGTCTTGAGGTGTCCATTTGACCAGTACCTTATGTTTACATGATTGTCAAAATCCTGATTCACCTAGATCCTGTTTATTTGCTGAGTTTTATTCTCTTGCCCTTGGAAGGAAAGTTATGACCAACCTAGATAGCATATTCAAAAGCAGAGACATTACTGTGCCAACAAAGGTCCATCTAGTCAAGGTTATGGTTTTTCCAGTGGTCATGTATGGATGTGAGAGTTGAACTATGAAGAAAGCTGAGCGCCGAAGAATTGATGCTTTTGAACTGTGGTGTTGGAGAAGACTCTTGAGAGTCCCTTGGACTGCGAGGAGATCCAACCAGTCCATTCTGAAGGAGATCAGCCCTGGGATTTCTTTGGAAGGAATGATGCTAAAGCTGAAACTCCAGTACTTTGGCCACCTCATGCGAAGAGTCGACTCATTGGAAAAGACTGATGCTGGGAGGGATTGGGGGCAGGAGGAGAAGGGGACGACAGAGGATGAGATGGCTGGACGGCATCACTGACTTGATGGACATGAGTTTGGGTGAACTCCAGGAGTTGGTGATGGACAGGGAGGCCTGGCATGCTGTGATTCATGGGGTCCCAAAGAGTTGGACATGACTGAGTGACTGAACTGAACTGAACTTGTTTTTGGTTTTTCATTATTGAGGTATAGTTGCTTTACAATGTTGCATTAGTTTCTGCTGTACAACTAAGTGAATCAGCTATAGGTATATATATATATATCCTCTTCCTCTTGGACCTCCCCTCCACCCCACCCCCAGCCTACCCATTTTGGCCTCCACAGAGCACCAAGCAGCTTCCCACCATCTATCATTTTACACATGGCTTTGCACAGATGTCCATCCCTGACAGCTCAGCTGTTTTCAGAGAAACAACCTCTATGTTAACCTTTCCATTATTGTTTCTATCTTGCTTAGGTTCACCTAGATTTGCTTTCTAAACTGGATCCAACTACAATCACAGCACAATATTATATTAACAGGTCCATTTATGTGTGCTGGAGCATAGAGGAATAACAAGGAATGTTGAGTATACACAAATAAACCAAGTGAAAGTCAGTCCGTCGTGTCCAACTCTTTGCAACTCCATGGACTTCCTAGAATTCCTAGTGCCCCCATCAAGCAATCACAACAGAGATCCCAGAGAGCCCCTCCTTATAATCCTCTTTACCCCTCTGTCAGCTCACAGTAATGCTCAACTAAAGTAAGCCCGCCAGGCTCCTCTGTCCATGGGATTCTCCAGTCAAGAACAACTGGAATGAGTAGCCATTCCCTTCTCCAGGGAATCTTCCTGACCCAGGGATTGAGCCTGGGTCTCTTACATTGCAGACAGGTTCTTTATCACCTGAGCCGCTAGGGAAGCCCCATATATACTAAAGATATAGCATTTGGATGGAATCATTTTACAATTAAATGGCTACATTTAATAACACTTGTATCAAGTCATATAGGTATAGTGTCATGGACTTGACTTCTGTACAAACTCTAGCCACCACGGATGGCTCAACTCAAGAAACATCTTCGAGAAGTTTTCTCTGATTGCCTGAGCCCCAATGAGTCTCTTTTTTCTGAATTTATATAGCTCTGATTGTCGGTACCAAGTGCCAGAAATTTACCATTGTCTGGCATCGAATTCCCTGATTATCTCATTGGCTCTATTTTTACACAGGGATAGTCTTCCTAACTAGATGAGGACTGTGTCTAACAAATTTTTATATCTCCCACAATATGTCAGAACGGAAAGTAGCAAGGAGATAGTCTCATAGATTCCATCAACTGGACAATGTGATATGGGGCGATGAGTTACCTATTTGAGTGAAGTGGAAATTGAGACAGAACATGACTACTGTGGGGAATTGTTGGAAAGGGAAGAAGATGTTTAGAGGCAGAGTGAGGGAGCTAAAGGGGAAGTTCAACTTGCTGTTCTTAGAGTTTGGTTTAAACTAAACACTACCATTTCCTTTGTCCCACAAGATTTTCAGAATTACCTTCCTCATTCATAATTATCTACACTGGACAAATTAGACAAGAGTCTTCCAAGAATTCCTAATGCCCCCATCAAATAATCATAACAAAGATCCCAGGAATTAAGATTGAGAGCCCCTCCTTATAAACTTTACCCCTCTCTCAGCTTATAGTCGAAGAAGAAGAAGGCAATGGAGAAGGCAATGGCACCCCACTCCAGTACTCTTGCCTGGAAAATCCCATGGATGGAGGAGCCTGGTGGGCTCGAAGAGCTGGGGTCACGAAGAGCTGGACATGATTGAAGCAACTTAGCAGCAGCAGCAGCAGCAGCAGCTTATAGTAATGCTCAACCAAAGTGAGAAGAAAGCTCTGCCGAAAAAACTTCCTTCCTCTTTCTCCTCAACATTAGTCTCAACAGTCTTTGGGTAACTGAGACTCATGTTTCAAAGAGCATCAGGCCCATCTTAGATTGGTTGTAATTCTTCTCATTATCACAGACAGTAATCATGCCTCTCCTTTGAAATAATTTATGCCCAGGCCTGATGAGTTTGCCCTCTTTACATATTCATAGCTTTTTGTTGATTTATTGTATGTAGCTGTATCTTTTCCAGTTTAAAAAGATCATTTTCAGAAAGATAAGCAGTGGTTTCTTAATGATGATATTTGATTAACCCCAATAAATGATTCAGCAAATTGTTGGCTTTTAAAGATGCAAATATAAATGTAGGAGTGAGGTTTCTTCCTGCAATAATTACAATGTGCCCAGGTGACTTAGTAAGCCAAACTGTTCCTAAGCACTGAGGCCCAGCCTCCACATTGGGAATCTGACTGTGGGCTAATAAAGAACTTATTGTCGTACTCTTAGACTGATAGCTGTATGTTGTCTAATTGCAAATGAGCAGCTGCAAATGTCCGGCTCCTCAGAGGCTGAGAAAATCTTTCATCTGTAATCATAAACAAAGGAAATGAATGTCCATTTAGTATGATTTTAAGACAGTGTTCAAAAAAGGAATTGGTAGTGTGATGAACTCTATCTTGAAAATAAATTTAAAAAGTAGGCCTATAAGTAGATCCATGGGGAGACCTATAATGTTTTATAGTTACCTGAAAGTGAAAGTCGCTAATATTGTCTGACAAAGATGTGACCCTATGGACTATACAGTCCATGGACTTCTCCAGGCCAGAATACTGGAGTGGGTTGCCATTCCCTTTTCCAGGGGATCTTCCCAATCCAAGGATCAAACCCAGGTCTCCTGCACTGCAGGCAGATTCTTTACCAACTGAGCTATCAGGGAGGGAAGCCCTTAGAGTTACCTACAGCTGCAGAAAGGATAGAGATCCATGCAACAGGGTGCCAGGGAAATAAGAACCATTTATTTCTGTTAGCTGTTGATGTGCTGTCTGTGCTCTGACTTTCCCCTCGGCAGGACACAGTCCACTGGAGTCAGGAGAATGTTGTATGCCTGGCTCTGCCTTAAGCTTGCTGTATGGAAATGTTATACCTTCTCTGAGTTTCGGGTCCTCTTCTGACAAGTGGGGACACAAGTGTGTTCATTGTCTTACCCAAGAGGGTAGTCGTGACGATAATATGTGATAACCTTGAAACCAGCTCAGTATGCAGAAGAGTTCTCTGTCAGTTCACTGACAAATCAAGTCCAAGGGAGATTTCCCCAAAGGCTCCCTCCCTCTGCCCACAGATGTAGGTGTAGATGTCAGCCATCTCTCCATTCTGCCAGCTGTGTGTCAACCAACCCCAGTTACAGACTTCACTTCTAATGAGTGTTTGCTGCCCTGCTACCTCCCTTTTCGACATCATCTTTGCCAAAACACTGGAACTTCCCAAGATGGCCAAAATGTAGTGTTCAGCCCCCTTTTCAATCCATATCCAGGAGTCATAAACTAGACCACTTCAACATGCGCTCAACTGCTTCTCCTAAAACTCTGCTTGGGCCTGAGCCTCAGGCTTCAGCCTGCCTGGAAGGGTGTTAGGACAAGAATATACGTGAAGGTACTGTAAACGGTATGATAATTCTGTTCTGTCGTAAAGTAGCCACTGCTAAGGTCATTTTAGTAAATTATCCATCTGATCTTTAATTTTTCTTTATGGCTTGTGCACTAGCAGTGTATTCACTGAGCATTCGGAGGTAGCCCATTCCATCTTTGGATAGCTCTGGTGGTTGAACTGGAATCTGGGTCCCTGTCACTCTTCTCAGTGTGGTCTAAGCGCTACTCATCAAGGCCATATAGAGGTCTAATCACCCTTCCACGTAATAATTATACATTTTATGTATATGATTGTATATGTATATGTAAATAAATATTTACATATGGGGGTTCCCAGGTGGTGCAGTGCTAAAGAATCTGCCTGCCAATGCAGGAGATGCAAGAGACATGGATTCAATCCCTGGATTGGGAAGATCCCCTGGAGTAGGAAATGGCACCTCACTCCAGTATCCTTGCCTGGAAAATTCTACGGGCAGAGGAGACTGATGGGCTACAGTCCATGGGGTAGCAAAACAGTCAGACATGACTGAATGACTGGGTGTAAATATTTATATGTATGCATATATATTTTTTTTCTGGCCAAGGAAACTTGTTTTATCTGTTTTTTTTTTCTATTATTTCTCATAGATACATTGTCAAAATTCTTCATTGCCCTATTTTCTTCTCTCTAAACACCTCCAAGTTTTCTAGCTTGTTTGTAATAACTCATAATAATTACCAGTACTAATATTCAGCTAAGGATTTGCCAATCCCTTGACAAGATTATTGTGAGTGATTTTGAGGTTTTCTTAATGAAGGCTCAAATACAGGCTAAAAATGAGGTCCACATCTTGCTGATTTTGTTATCTGCAAGCCTGATACATTGTCAGTGAAAGGTAAATTTTGTTTGACAGGGCTTGTTCTTAATGAATCAGTGCTAGTTCCTTGTGGTCACTGATTCTTCTCTCACTACTTCATTCTAGCATCTTACCCAGAAATCATTTGAATTCTCTTTCTGGAATTCATAATGTCATCTCAGATTTTGAATCTTCCTTATTCCCTATAATTCCTGACAGATTAATAGCAGTGATCTAGTAATTTCTCAAACACCATTTCTCATTTTTATCTTTTCATAAGAGATAGAGGAGGGAACACCATCTGAGTAGAAGAATAAAGGCATAAACAACTTTGTATGACTGGTGTGGTCACTCCTTTTTGTATAAAACCTGCTATTTCTAAGCTCCCAGAATGCTCTTTTTATTGGGTTCGCCAAAAAGTTTGTTTGGGATTTTTCTGTTACATCTTATGAAAACACCCAAATGAACATTTTGGCCAACCCAATAATTGAAAGAAAGTTCTTTCAATTCTATTGTACTTTTCAGTTTTCAAACTTGCATTCATGTGATTTCATATAATCCTATAATAACCCTTTCTTAAATTCTCTACTTCTATATTGTCCCCTTCCCCTTTCCTCTTGCCACTGGTAATCACTGGCTTGTTCTCTATATCTGTGAGTCTGCTTCTTTTTTCACTTGTTTTATTCAATAGTTTGTTGTATTTTTAATATTCTACAGGTTCAGTTCAGTCGCTCATTCGTGTCCCCATTTATGACCCCACTGACTGCAGCACACCAGGCCAACTCCTGGAGTTTACTCAAACTCACTGAGTCGTTGAGTCGGCGATGCCATCCAGCCATCTCATCCTCTGTCATCCCCTTCTCCTCCTGCCCCTAATCCCTCCCAGCATCAGTCTTTTCCAATGAGTCGACTCTTCGCATGAGGTGGCCAAAGTACTGGAGTTTCAGCTTGAGCATCAGTCCTTCCAAAGAACACCCAGGACTGACCTCCTTTAGAATGGACTGGTTGGAGTTCCTTGCAGTCCAAGGGACTCTCAAGAGTCTTCTCCAACACCACAGTTCAAAAGCATCAATTCTTCGGCACTCAAGCTTTCTTCACAGTCCAACCGTCACATCCATACATGACCGCTGGGAAAACCATAGCCTTGACTAGATGGACCTTTGTTGGCAAAGTAATGTCTCTGCTTTTGAATATGCTATCTAGGTTGGTCATAACTTTCCTTCCAAGGAGTAAGCATCTTTTAATTTCATGGCTGCAGTCACCATCTGCAGTGATTTTGGAGTCCCCCAAAATAAAGTCTGACACTGTTTCCACTGTTTCCCCATCTATTGCCCAAGAAGTGATGGGACCAGATGCCATGATTTTAGTGATACCAAACAGTGTTTATCTTTCTCTGTCTGACTTATTTCATTTAGCATAATGCCCTTCAGCTCTATCCATGTTGTTGCAAATGGCAAAATTCTTTTTTATAGCCAATATCCCATTGCATGTATGTACCATCTTCTTTATGCATACATCTTTGATGGACACAAGTCATTTCCATTCTTTGGCAATTATAAATAATGCTGTTATGAACATTGAGGTACATGTATCTTTTTGAATTAGTTTTTTTGGCTGTATATTGAGGAGTGGAGTTGCCGAGTCATACGTTAGTTAGTTTTTTGAGAAACCTCTGTACTGTTTTCCACAGTGGCTGCACCAATTTACATTGGTGGGTTCCCTTTTCTTTACATCTTCCTGTGTTTTAAAACTTCCTAATGTACATAACCCCTAGAAAAAAGGGGGAGTTACATTTGTCTCCAGATTTCTCTATTTTGGTTGAGCATAGTCAGCAGTATCTCTTCTCCTGGGGAGAAGACAAGTGTCTGTCTGGTTTGGATTAAGACACATTCACAGGGCAAGCCTGTGGTCATTTAAACAGCGCTTCTTCCCACAATGCACCAGGGTTAACAAATTAACGAAAAGGAAACATGCTATATCAATGCTGAACCTTTTTAAGCATGAGATCATCATTTCCAGCGGTATGTATTTTACACGAATCTAAATGAAAGAAACTCAACTCCCACTTGCATACATACACACCAAAAATCTTTCATCTATGAATAACAGCTGATCATACTTTTGAGGACAAACTGCAGCAGTTTTTAACTGTAAGATTGCAAGGATACATTCTGTGCTAAAAAGTTTTATTGAGATGGTATTGGAAGAAACGGATTTATTTAAGTACCACGTTGCATTTTCCTTTGTTCTTTCAACAGGTTAGTAATTACAGGAGTAGTAATTAGCCTTGACAGAGAGTACACAAAACAATAAATGGGAGAGTGTATTGAGTGGAGGGGCTCTGTGCTGCCAAGCTTATTATTTTCAGTTGGAGCTAATTATCCTTATTATACCGTATGACTCTTTTTCTCCTGAATTATGAGTGGAGAAGTGCTGAGTAGAAATTTTTTCCCAAAGTGCCCTAAACTGTGGAGGGAAATGAAAATCACAAACAACGAAAAGCTTGTTAGACCGTGAGTTTGATCATCTATAAAGGGATTTTGAAGGAACTTGCCTTCCCCGGCACTGTAGCAGTGTAACAGGCTGACGTGAAAATGCTCTGGATTGGTTTTGTTTTGCCACATGGACGATGGGACAGAAAGAGCTAGACTCAACCTCAGTCTCAAGTAAACCAGAAGGAGGAAAGATGGAAAGTCTTGAGTCCTTGCACAAGTAAAGTATAGGGAAGGGGCTGTGTATAGACACAAGGTAAATTCACGGTAACCTTTTCATGCAATTAAGCCTCTGTGGGTCAGAGCTCTAGCAGTGAGGAAGGGTATTTGGGATCCTGCCTGGCCCAAAGGCCACCTGTGAATTGATCTGAAAAGAGAGACTTCAGTTTCAAAGCTGGTTCCTATGCAACCCTTTTATCACTCTCTTTTTTCCCCATCTCTATTGCCCCCCCCCCCATTATAGCAATGCATATGAGCAAAATTCCACAGATGGTGCATGCTTTTATGAGCACAGTCCTGAAATTTGGTTTGAAATTTCCCCAGTGTCCTCTGAGCTTCTGTCTTTGCAACAGATGCACTTAAATGTTAGCAATTTATTTGCGGCCTGTGCTACAACCAGAGCTGAAGAGGGGAGAGAGGACTGTCATTTCTTGATCACAACTGCTGCAGGAGCGGGCGGGAGAAGAGCTTGGTTTCTGCGGGCACAGCCAGTAAGCCACATAAAAATCAATTTTGTCTTCCCCTGCAGATCACGTCTGTTCTATGAACAAGATGTTAAATCCAATTATTCTCGAGGAAGTTCTTTGCTTTCTTTAGCCTATCATGCTTAGTATTCCCACACGACAGCATCTCATTTCGGTTGTTACCACTTAGCAGGCCTCTAGATTTCCAAGGGCCGGGATGTAGAAATTCATGAGAGGCCGCAAAGAGGCAGATTGTTTTTAAGGACACCCGAGCCCTGTAAGGTGACACCATCTAAGAATACAGCACTGGTTCCAGAGTACCGTGTGAGTCAACCCTTTTGTTTAGTATGTCAACAGTTATATACTCATTTAGCTGCACTAAAATATTTCTGAACAGAAAGTTATGGGCTTTCTGTGTGGGTTTAGAAATGTCAGCCCAGATAAGCAGGCAATTAACAAAAGCACAAAGTTATCTTCCTCCAAAGCAACCATCATGCATGAGATGAGATGATTTCTCAAAGAAGGGCATGCACTCAAAATGATGAACTAAGGCTGGTAACACGGGCTGGAGAAGCAACATCAGTTGTCTAACGGGGATAAAATCCCACGTGGGCTTGTGGTATTATTACATAGGTCAGCAATGCCACAGGCCCAGTTGACGAGGTGCCATCTCCGGATCTGATCATATTGCTGATCTACTTAAACCCTCCAATGGCCCCTGCTGCTGTTAGGATAAAACACAAATCTTGCAAGACTTTGCAAAGCCCTACGTGACTGAGCGTGTCTTGCCTACTTTTTGTGGTGTCTCACCACTGATGTCTAAACCTGGGCTCTCCTCTGCCTGGAGTATTCTTCCTTCCCTCAACCCCTCCATTGCTACGTGCTTCAGGATCGCACTTCCCTAGGACTCCCTCTGGGAAATCTTCCTAGTTTCCGCATGCCTGAGTTGGGTGTCCCTCTGGTCCAATCCAGACGGCATCGTGGAGGATTTTTTTTTTTTCTTTTTTTCTATCAAAGAACTCTTTCTCTCTTCTTCTCCTTCCGCAGCTTGGGGAACTCTGTGAGGAACTGCCAATGTTGAGTTCACCACTGTTGCACAGGGCATTATGTCCCCATGATTCATTACATAACACATTTTATTGAGCCTCTAAATATGCAATGCTCAATCTTCCATCCTCCGTAATGCGAGCTGCATGGCTCAAATGGATTAGTCATTGAAAATTAGATTTAGTCTAATACACATATAGACCATACTACTCAGGCTGTCTTATTCTATTACCATATGTCATTAGGAAATTCTAGGTGGAGGTCAAAGTTTGGGACATCTGCCAATAACTTTAGACAAGTCAGTTTTTTTTGGGGGGGGGATGGCTATTAACCACATAATGTCTTGCGGGTAGAGTTAATGAGTGGCAGTCTGGTGAGAGGGTAGGAGACTTCTCGGAACGCTACATTTGAGGCAGTAGGGGAGGAGGACGGAGCCTCCACGATGGGGTCCTGGTGCCCCGCCCCCAGGCTGTTCTGCTGCAACTCCGTTTGCTCCCATGACCTGCTTTGTGGTTTCTCAGTGTCAGCTTTAAGGCTCCACGCTGGTCTCCTAGATTCCCACCTGCCTTTCTCAGTGAAGCAGGAGACGCCAGCTTCCTGGAAATTCTAGAACACAGGGGCAAAGAGAGCTGGACCTCCATACCTATTTTGCAAGACTGTTCATCCTCAGATGGTAGGTTGTCAGGTGACTCTGGCAGATGGAGCAGCCCCTCCAACCCCCGCTAAACTTAAACACCTGAAATGCAGATTTTCTGATTGAGGGAATACGGCTATGTGTTAGTTGTTGACAGTTATGAGCTATAATCATGTTTAAATCTCCCTGCAAACTGTATCTGTTATGCCAAAATCACCCTGCTTAGGTTTATAGCCTGCTCAGAAGAGTAACTCCTGGTGTTATTAGATTTTAAGCAGCTGAAAGGTAGTGCTCAGGGATTTATGTCCATGGAAATTTATAGATTTTGTTATGTCTATTCCTCAACTATAAAAATGAGAGGGACCAATTTTGTTTATGCTCTCAGTGTATTGTTTGCTTGGCTAAAAGTCAGGTTGCCAGCAACCAAAGGGATAAGACATGAGTCAATGGCTAAGAAAACTTTAAAAGGCTTAGATATAGCTGCTTTTAGATTTCTGAATTGCTGGTACCCACTTAAAAATAACAGATGCGCTAAGATTTCCCTGGTGTTACACAAATGCTAAGGACAGCGGAAAGCTGACCTTCTCATACTTCTTAACAGTTTTTGTTCAGTTATGACCCTACCCTGCAAATGCTAAGGTCTGCTGATGGCTTTTTACTAGCTTCCCTGGTGGCTCAGATGGTAAAGAATCCGCCTGCAATGAGGGAGACATGGGTTTGATCCCTGGATTGGGAAGATCCCTTGGAGGAGGGTATGGCAACCCTCGTTTGCCTGGAGAATCCCCATGGATAGAGGAGCCTGGCGGGCTACAGTCCATGGGGTCCCAAAGAGTCAGACACGACCAAGTGACTAAGCACAGCACAGCACATTTTGCTGCCGTGGTCGAAGCTGGCATGAAATCAGTGAATGGAGGAAGCAGGCACTCCTTTTCTAAGACTATGAGGAGCCTGCTAATTTCTCCAATTAGAACAGATTAATTATAGTAATGTGTCAACCTAATTATGATAAGGATATGGGAAAAAATGAATGTATAGGAATAAAGTGTATTTGCCTAGGGGCTGTTGAATCCTGCTCCAAGGAGGAAGAGGTCTGGTGCCTATGTTTTCTTAATTTATTTCCAATCTGTCAGAGCAAAGATCATATTGATACAGTTAGAATTCTGTTCACCTTCAGACAAGCACAGAAGCCATGTACCTCCCAGAGTATCTCCATCAAGGAGCACCCATCCAAGGAGATAGTGTTGAGGTCATTAGTAGAGTTACAAGGACTTCTCTGTTTTGTCTCTTTTATCTGGCTCTTCCTCTTGCCTAATCAGTGCCTATCTGGGAGCTGCCATATAGGACTTGAAGAGCATCCCTAGACTATAAAGTTGGCTATTTCTAGGGAGTACCATGGGATGCCCTTTCACTCGTGAGGCATTATAAACAAAGGCAAGCAGAGGTCTGCGTGCTGGAGGAGCACACCTGTCATCTTGGTGATTGAGTCAAGTAACCCCAGCTCTCTGAACTAAAACTCAGGAATGGCCCAGTAGCATGCACTACCTGCCTTGGGCCCTATCTGACATTCACAAAGAGGTATTTTACTAATGTATTCCTTTAATTCTCTTTCTGACATTTTTGCTAATCTGCTTTCCTTTTCCTTTTTCTAAATTTTAAATTAAACTTTATTGTGATAAGAATCTTCAATATGAGATCTACCCTCTCAACAGATTCCCCCTGCCCCGCTCAGGGTCTAAGCAGTTTTTATTAAAAAAAAAAAATTTATTGGAGTATAACTGCTTTACAGTGTTGTTAGTTTCCGCTGTGAATCAAAGTGAATCCTCTATATATAGACATATATCCCCTTTTTAAGTGTACAAACTGAGTTGTTAGCTGTAGGCACAGTGTTATACAGTAGATCTCCAGGACTTACTCATCTTAAGTTACTGAAACTTTATGCCTATCAATTATCAACTCCCTACTCCCTACTCCCACTTCCTCCTGGCAACCACCGTTCTGCTCTCGGCTTCTCTGACTATGTTAGATACCCCCATATAAGTGGAATCATGCAGTATTCATCCTTCTGTGACTGGCTTTCCTCTTCCTCTTGACTCAAGAGTAAACTTAAGACCATGGGATAGGCAGGTAGTAGCAGATAGTAAGTTGAACTCTGAAGTATGAGAAGCAGTTGAAGAGTGATTTGACCTGTGTGTGTGCTGTGTGCTTAGTCGTGTCCGACTCTTTGCAACTCAATGGACTGTAGCCCACCAGGCTCCTCTTCAATACTGAAGTAGGGTACTGGAGTGGGTTGCCATTTTCCTCCTCCAGGGGATCTTCCTGATCCAGGGATCAAACTCATATTCTCTTGCGTCTTCTGCATTGGCAGGCAGATTCTTACCACTAGCACCACCTGGGAAGCCCCGATTTAATGTGGGGAGTTGGTTTTACATTACCCTTTGGGGCCAATGTCACCACCCCCTGAAGCAGCTATGCTAGTGAACACATTGGTTCTCGCTGACCCATGATTCTGCATGTCTAAAGAATCTTTAGACCTTAAAACCAAGGCTCTCTATGGAATTATTAAAGACTTCCAAGACATTTTTACAAGCCTAAAATTCTATTCTTTTGTTCTCTAAATTGCTGTTTAATTAAGTGTAGAATAGCTCTGTAATGGATCTGATAGTTGGATCAAGCACAGATCTCTTCCTTGGAGAGCAGAAATACTCTGGTTCAATTACATGATAACTGCATTATTTACCTTCATATTCTGAAAAAAGTAGGACTTATTTTTATTTGCTAGATTTTAGTTGTACAGTAACCTTTTACATGAAGTCCCATATTTAAGATTTTGAGATAAAGTAAAATAAAAATCACATGATATTTTTGGTTTTGTTTTATAACACTTTTTCCAGTGAAAAGATTTTTCTCTAATTGCCATGGCTAAGAGCTTCAGTTAATTACATCTGTTGGCCTGTATGGTGTGGTATGAGAGTCAATGGGCAGGGGGTCATTTTGATTTCTGCTCTCTGTACATCTCACTAAAATAATGATAAATAAACTACAAGTCAAGTTATAAACATTTTGAAGTACAATATTTTGAAATTAAAAAATTTAATTTACAAAAATATATATTACAAAAATCAAGTTATCTTTCTTTTAATAGCACCACAGATTTGTTAATTTAAAAAAACCACCTAAGCTTTTTAAAAATTGAGGTATGCTTGACATATAACATTACATTAGTTTCAGGTGTACAACATAAAGTAATGGTTCAATATTTGTATATATTGCAAAATGATCACCACAATAAACCTAGTTAACATCTGTCACTGTACATAGGTACAAAAATATTTTTGTTCCTTGTAATGAGGACTTTAAAGAGCTGCTCTCTTAGCAACGTACAGATATGCAATATAGTATTGTTAACTATAATCACCATCAGTTCAGTTCAGTTCAGTCTCTCAGTCATGTCCAACTCTTTGCAACCCCATGGACTGCAGCATGCCAGGCTTCCCTGTCCATTACTAACTCCTGGAGCTTGCTCAAACTCAAGTCCATCAAGTTGGTGATGCCATCCAACCATCTCATCCTCCACGTGGTCCACAGGGGAAGGGAATGGCAAACCACTTCAGCATTCTTGCCTTGAGAACCCTATAAACAGTATGATCACCATGCTGTATATTATACCCCCATGACATATTTTAATCTGGAACTTTGTATCTTTTGATCTCTTTCATCTACTTCATCCAAATTATCTTTTTAAAGTGTGCTCTTTCTAGAGTATGAGTAAAATGTTTGCTATTATAAAACAATTCCAGTTGAAAAAATAGATTAAGTAAATGAGATACTGTTTATCTTCTAATAATATTAACGTAGTCCTTATGTATATTGAAACACTGAGTAACATAATCTCATGGTCTCTCAGCATCACAGGAAGTCAGCTGAGACCATGAGGGAAAGGTTATTACAATTTCTTCCCCCATGTGTTGCCTCTTTGGACATTAGCCTGTAAGGCATCTCTAAAGGTACTCAGCACTAATTAGCACTATCTATAAAGATCCCCATTTGCAGAATTTCTTACAGGAAGTCAGGCATCTCTTAAAAGGGTGCTGAATATTCTCTCATAGTCCATAGAGAAATTTTGGCAGCCTTTAAAAGATAAGTTTCATTAAAAAAGGAAAAAGAAGAATGGAGGACATTTACCAAAATTTCTGAGAAATAAGTGTACATTCCAGGAAATTCATTGTGTAAGTTTATTAGTAGCAGTAGCAAGAGAACTCTACTCCAATTCAAGAGACTTATACTCTGGTCTTGGTTCCACCAGGATCTAGTTGTGACATGCATGACCATTCTCAACTTATTGAGCCTCATTTATCTTTACCTGGAAAATGGGGTGACATCTTCCCTACATTGTGGGATTATTGTGAGGATAAAAATGAAAGGACTAACATGAAGCATTTTGAAAAGCTGGAATCACTGAGTAAATACAACATCTTATTATACAAATAATCCTGAAATGTCTGAGGTCATTGAAAAAGAAATATTTGATTATTTTGTAAAAGCCTGTATGTATGCATGCTCAATTACATCTGACTCTGTGCAACCCCATGGACTGTAGCCCGTCAGGCTCCTCTGTCCATGGGATTCTCCAGGCAAGAATACTGGAGTGGGTTGCCATTTCCTCCTCTAGGAGGTCTTCCCAATCCAGGAATCGAACCTGCATTTCCTGCATCAGCAGGCTGATTGTTAAACCACTGAGCCACCAAAAATAATATGCCTAAAGAGTCAGGCAATAGGTTCTATGGCCGCACATATTCTCTTTAAAATATAGGTTCTCTATTTGTCATTTTTTGATAGTTGGGTATCTCTCCAATTCCCCCATGACCTCTTGAAGAAAAATGTTTGGTGTTTCTGGGGTTAATTCTAGTTTCTTAAGTCAGATAAGCCTAAAAACTGAAATACAGTCTTTTTCTAGGAATTCAGCTTAATGAGACACTTTCCAATCCTAGAACAGTTTTCTAGTCTTGACTCCTTTCTTTTTAAATTTTTTTCAAATTACATAAGCAACATATGATTACTTTAGAAATTTGAAAAATAGAGAAAAGCAGAGAAAAAGAAAATAAAATTACCCATCCTCTCATCACATCTTTAAAACATTTACCTAAACCAATAAGTAAAAGACCCCTCTTCATGCCACCAGTCCTGATCCCAGGGACAATCACTGTTTTCCCCAGAAGTGTATGTATCCTTTCATTCTTATCCAAACACTGCCAACCCATCAATAGAACATGCATATATGAACAGCAATAATTAAATCCAATTGCCTGATAGTCTTCCAACTTCCTATCATATAAAACCATAGCTTACACATATTTTTTCGATTTTGTCCATCTGAAGCTGTATTTTAGTTAACAGCTTATTAACTTGATTTACAACTTTTATGTGTTTCCACAGATGGTAAGTGGCCTCCATTTGTGCTCTGGCCTCGGGCTCCACAAATGTTCAGGGTGGGGCTGCGGCAGGGAGCCTGCTGCAGCGTGTGTTTCCTGGTCCCTCGCTGCAGCCAGGCCTGCAGAAGCTCCACCGCCATCTTGCACCTCTGGGTTAACCCCTAGTCCAGGCCCTTCCTGGAAATGGTTGATGTGAGGGAGGAGAGAGACAGCGAGTGGAAAACTCAAAGAAGCTAGAGCACAGGGGAGAAAGTGGAAACCAGGCAAAGGGAGCTATTCGTGCATTTGATCCCTGTCCTAACAGTGATGACACTGTATCCTGAACAAGACTATGACCTTTTGAGAGCTTCAGCTGACCTATGTTCCAGGTACAGAATAGGCATTCAAACAATAACTGTTGAAGAGACCGAGCAAAGGATAGTTTTGAAACCCTAAAGTGGAAAAAGAAGTTGGACTTGCCTGGTGGCTTAGATAGGAAAGAATCTGCCTGGGAGGTAGGAAACCCAAGTTCCATCCCTGGGTCAGGAAGATCCCTTGGAGAACAGAATGGCTACCCGCTCCAATCTTCTTGCTGGGGAGCCTGGTGGGCTACAATGCATGGGGTCACAAAGAGTTGGACACAACTGAGTGACTAACACTTTCACTTTTTTCAAAATGGAAAACAGAATTACTTACGGATCTCATAAACTGATAGTCCTGAAAGCAGATCTCTGAAGCATGTTCGATGCCTTTGGCCACCTCGTTTCAGATGCACATGTTCCGTATGTTTGTGAAGATATCAGCATTTGCAGCCCATAGTCAAATGATGTTTTCACCTGAAACATGACAACCAGCATGGAGAGCTCTAGTAGAAGCTGTAACTGTTTTTCTTCTTTTTAAATTAATGCATCTGAGATTAAACTCTTTTTTTTGATACTGTGGATGTATTATGAAATTCACTGTTTGCTTTTGAGTTTGATGATGTATCAGTTAGAATGGTGATGTTTTTGACCCTCTGAAGTACTAATGCATAAGGAATCAAAAGACAGCAAGTAGAAAGTAAGGAAGGGTCAGTTTATGCATTGTGTCAGCCAAATGCAGAGTAAAGTTGCTGGTGTTGACAAAATGGCAGCCAAAATCTAATAAAGCTTTCGGCCAGCAGATCCAGGATGACCATTTTTACATTTTTATCTCTAGGATCAGTGTTTACACAGCATAAAGGAATAAAAAAAAAAAAAAACAAAAAAAAAAACCAGGCATCTCTGAAATACAAGGGTTAAGTTTTCATCTTGTCCGTTTTCCTAATCACCATATCAGCCATGCTGCTGGACTTGAATTTCCATACCAATAATATGGCAATCCTACATCTAAGGAATTTATCCTGAGGAAATAATCAGTTAGGTACACAGATATTTATATACAAAGATGCTCACAGCATTGTTTATAGTAGTGAGATACTGCAAACAGTCTCAGTGGGCTACTCTGGGAGACTGGATAAAGAAAGTGCAGTGTATCTGTAGGATGAGACATTATGCCATTAAACATCACAGTGCAGAAGGACAGAAAATCATGTTGGGGGACAGAAAATCACAGTATATTTCCCAGCTTGTTGCTAAAGGAAAGAACTGTTTATAAACAATATACACTATGATTCTACTGTTGTTTTAAAACACATAGATATGCGTAGAAAAGTGACTTAGTGTTGGTCACTCATTCGTATCCAACTCTCTGTGACCCTATGGACTATAGCCTACCAGGCTCCTCTGTCCATGGAGTTCTTCAGGCAAGAATACTAGAGTGGGCTACCATTCCCTTCTCTAGGGGATCTTCCTGACTCAGGGAGCAAACCAGTTCTCGTGCACCGCAGGCAGATTCTTTACAGTCTGAGCTATCAGAAGAAGCCCAGAAAAGAGACTAGAATGGCATCTAGTGACATTTTGCAGTGTTTTTCACCCGGTGACATTAGGAGTGATTTTTTTTCCTTTTGTCTTTGTGCATTTCTCTATTTTATACATTTTCTACAATGAACTTGTAATCAAAATTTATATTTATAAACGGATAACTTTATATCAGCGTTTTGGTTTGTAAGGTTGAAGGTTATCACATTCTACAGTCCCATTTTGCAGTTTTCCATCTGATGTCCTCTTGCCTACTTTGTGTTAGCTGGCATCTGGCTTACTCAGTGGATCATATATGCTCTTTTGATGGCCAAGTCTGTGTCTAATTCATTTTCATATTCCCAACAGAAAATAAATAAAAACCCATGAAGCGATCCTAGATTTTCTGAAAGATCCAGAGAAACCCCTGATTTCCATGCCACCACCAACGCATCCCTCCAGCCTTTCACCTGGTGTGGGCACAAAGCAGTCACGTAGGTTAAAGCATTATAGTAAATACAAGGTGATGACCTCCAACTGTATCTGTTGGATTCACATGCACTTTCATAAGCATTTACTATTCGCTGTGTAAGCACGTCATCCAGGTATAAATACATAGTTGATTAAAGATGGTAATGGTGGTCATGGTCATTTTAGCAAAATACCTTTAGTCCCTTGTTCAGAACATAATCTTCATCATTATATTCTTTCAACGAGAACATCAAGTCATTTTTATCTGTTTCCGGGGAAGTTTGCCCCTCAGGAAGTGAGAGACTTGCTCTCAGATGGGGGATTCCCGTGTTCTTCTCTGGGGATGGGATGGAGTGAGGGGGAAATCTCACCCCTCCACAAGAGCCCTCAAGTGACCCTGGTCGTAAAGATGATGCCTTTGCCATAGGCCTCATGTGATTTATGAGACTCGGCTGGAGTCAAGGGTGTTTCCCTGGAATGTCTGCTGCAGCCTTAGATACCATTGCGCGTACCCCTCTGGCAGGTAATTAGGGACAATGCAACTAGTCTAGACTCTGGGATTTTTCCGGATCTAGCACGCCTAGCCAGTCAGTATGCGTTAACCATTATGTCCTCAAGTGAACAGGATTCAGCCTCAGTGACTCATCAGCTTCACACACAGGACAGTGTGCTGTGACTTGAGATGAGCAAAAGAGTTAAAGGAATTAAGAAACATTTTGTGCCTCAAGGTGCAGAATACACCAGTGATGAGTGGTGAGAGCCTAGCAGTGAGGTAGAGAGCAAATGCAAACCAAATGAATTTTGTGCAGCCTGCGGAAGGCTCCTTCCTAGCATTGTCTGCCTGGCTCAGTTAACACTCAGCATATGCTGCTTAGCATTGTGATTATTTGTCATTTATAAATGCCTTATCCTTCCAACTTTGCTCTGCACTCCAGAAGGGTAGGGGCCACATAGCTCTTGTCTGGGTCTCCAGCACATAATACCAGCCTCAGAGAGAATAGCCATTCAGCAAAAATGGCGGATGAGAGTTGTATCTTGGTGACTGGGGTGGGGCTTCTGGCAAAATCTGCTCTGCTGACCACATAAGGGTAGAACTTTTAGAGGTGCTGTCAAGCTTGATTGCCCAGCGAAACTTCTTTGGCCTGCTAATCACTGAAAAACAGGCTCTCTCACTCATATGAGATTTCCCCTCCTTCCTGTTCTCAGCTAGAAATACCATGAGAACAGACTGTCTCACAGTGTTTTCAGATTTCCACTTCGAGTCCCTGCCAAAAGCAGGAAGTGCAGAAGTGGGCGATAATTCTTTTTTTCTTTTTAGAACACTTTATTAAAGAGTTTTGGTTGTTACTTGTTTTTTCCCCCTGAACCTCATTAGAATTAATTTGAGCAATACTTTGAATTTACATAATGATTTTCTTACAAGTCACACAAAGAGTTTTATTTATCAATGCCATTTCCCAATAAGGTAAGGTAGAAAGAGGTGCAGCATAGCAGAGATTGAGGGCACCTCAGTTTTTCTGCTCCAGCATTATTTATTTATTGGCTGATGAGGTGATTGAGACCCAGAGTTATCACCGGGGGTATTTCTCTGTTTTCACACTGTCATTCTCTTTCCTCCCTGCTGTGGGGTAACACACTTGTTTCTCGTGTCTTATACCAACACCACCATGACCTGCCACCCTCTTCCCATCTATTAAGCTCTCTCTGCTTCCCTACTCCTTACCCATAAATCACACCTTTCATTCTGGGAAAATCAAAAGCAGATAACCATCACTAAGAGGGCCAAGAACCACTGTGTCTGACTGTATACTATTAAAAACAGAGAGAGAAAGGAAGAAATAGAAAACAGGAAGGAAGGGAAAAAAAGAGGAATAAAAAGAGAAAGAACAGGAAAGGAAAGGAAACACAGCTTTGTCAGGGGGCAGGGAAATCATTTCTCTGTGACACGCCTGGCCTCTCCTTGCCACACTCTGCTGGGAAAGTTGCTCTGTGCAGGGCGCCATTTGGTTCTACTTCCCAGAGGTCATTGTTCTACGTCACCCTGCTCTAACATTATCCTCAGATCTGAGTGTATTGAATCCTAAAGAGGTGAGACCTCAAGAGCAAGCCAGAAGTAGGGCCCGATCAGTGCTATGGACTGAATTGTGTGCCCTACAAAGACCATACCCTGAAGCCCATACACTCCCAACGTGATTGGATTTGGAAATAGGGTTTTTAAGGTAATTAAGTTTAAATAAGGCCCTAAGGGTGGGGCCCTAATCCAACTGGACTGGTGGCCTTATAGAAAAGGACACAGTTCTTCTCTTTTTCTTTCTGGGAATTCACAGAAGTACGTGTTTGGATGCAGTGAGTGGAGAGCCCATCTCCAAGTGGGGAATGCAGATCTCACCAGAAATTAAATGGTCTCATCCCTTGATCTTGGGCTTCCCAGCTTCCACAAGTATGAGAAATAAATTTCTACTTTTTGAGCCACCCAGTGTGTAGGATTTTGTTATGGCAGCTCCAGCAGATGGATATATAGGTTACTGATGAAAGCCACACTCTGAATTTTTCCCATGACATTATATGGTCCCATAGATATCCATCCCACTCCACTTGGACATACTCTGGGGGTATAATGATTTCTCATCATGAGTCAGCATATCAAGTGACAGTCCTAAATTGAATTGTCATAGGTCCAAAACGAGGTGCCAGCACCGTACAAAGTCACAAAAAAGCAGGTGATCATTCATGAGTAGTTCTCAGGATAGTGTGTTCACTTCCTCAGACAAAGGGAGATTTACTGTCATGCTCACAAAGCTTTAATTTCAAAGCACTTGCATGGGCTCCTTCCTCAGCCCTCAACCAGATTCTGTGTTCGTGTATTTAAAAATTTTTTTCATTAGAGCTCCCCCCCACCCCCGCAAATTACACATGCCTCATGTCCCTACATCTCACCCCTGCATCCAGCAGGTATTTCTTAGGCAAGGGCTGAGAATAGAATAGGGACCAAAAGCAGGCCATCAGAGCCCAGGTGCATGAGTTTCAGGGTAAATGGATTCATTTTTGTGAAAACAATCAAACTATGTACTAGTAATATGTGATAGTAGAGATGGAAGAAGAATTTATGACCACTTTACAAGGACTCAGTAGATGCAGCCTGGATCTATTGGACTGGCCAAAGAGTTCATTCAGGATTTCCATACTGTCTTATAGAAAACCCCACACAAACTTTTTGGCTAACCCAACAGTTTGCCTCTTCCTGGCCCCAAAGATGATGCATTTCAAATGGAGGCAGACGTATTCATAGAGAGCCTGCTGTGCACACCAGGTGAAGTACTCAGTATCTGGCATGTTATCTCAATCACTTTTTAACAACATCCATGTGGCCCAGGCATCATTATCTCCATTTAGTGAGAACACTGAGGATCCAAGAAGTTAGATGACCCAACCTACAGTGGAGCTCACTTTATATCCAGGACCACCTGACCCTAAAGCTTACAAAGCTTCCAGTTAGCCATACGTTCTGCTGATACCGCCTCCCCTTGCCCCCCGGCTGAGGATGGGCTTGACAGTAAGGGAGGAGATGATGGAGAAAGAGGAGGACAGGGGCTTCAAGCCTTCCAAACCATCATTGCACAGTCCTCTGAATGTCATTCTTTTCATATCGCTTTTGCTCACGAGGGGACCAACTGTCCAGTGCTGTGTGTGCTGACAGCAAATGAGCTCAGGCTTTGGGCATCACCATGCCTCTGAGGGCTGAATTCAGAGCTTTTTCTACTCTTCCTAGGGATCTGAGCTCTGTAAAATTTGGAATTTTAAATTCACACTCCCCCTGGCTATTGATTCAGACTTTGGATATCTATTTCTATGAGAAAAGGAAATCATTCAAATTTTGAAACTGTCGGCATTGAATTAATCATGCTTGACTCCAGAATCTTCACCCTGCATAGCCCTTATGTAAGCTCCTTGATGGAGGTTTCCCTGTGCAGACGGAAAAAAAAAAAGTGTCAAATGATGATAAACCACTCTCTTCTTTGGCTGTGAGTATAACAAGAAGTACTAGTATGACATGTAGTTTTTCTCCTTTTATCTTCTTAAAAGACCAACCAGAAATCCAATGTGAAAAAAAGCTAATGTGATACTAAGTTTGCAAATTTAAACTAAGAGTTCTGCAGTCAAGACATGTAAAAGTTTCCATAGCAACATTAGCTCTCATCTTTAGGATTTTCAGTTCTATTAAAGCCATTAAAATCATACTTTGATATATACAAGGGTATATACAATGTGATCGGATTTAAGGGGTTGAGGTTTATTTTCCGTATTTTAATTATAAATGATTCCTGGTACAGTTTTGAATGCCTGTTTCCTGAATGGACCTTTTGTAAATGGAGAGTATTAAGCAGCTGGTTGATATCTTTTGTTCTTCCCCCAATTTCTTCCTCTTTTATGTTCCATTCCCTCAATACCCTGGATGCTGAAAGAAGGGAAGATAACAGAATCAGACTGCTATAGACCTCACAAGGGACCCACCTAGCTATCATCATGGTACTGCCTCCATGCATATTGCAAAACCAACTTCCTTTGGGAGGCAGGATGGGGAAGGGCAGGGACTAAGCTTACATCCTCCCCAGTAGCCATAGACTGACCTACTCATATAGGCTGCCTCCCGTAGAGGGCTTCCTAATCACTCTGAAAGCTAGAAAAGAAGCTGGCTTTGCCAGTGGCCACAGAGTCCACCAGCTCCTGGAGGGGGAGAAATGTCTCCTCAAACTAAGCCTGAGTAGAGAACGTAGTAAAATCTTACATCAGCTAATATTTCATAAGCTATCCATAGAAAATCACACATGTAATGAACATTGCCTTGAAAAAAAAATCCCTAATAATTGTAGACTCTTGTTTGCAACGTGGATGGTGTTTATTTTTCCAAAAATGAGTGCAGCAGATGGGGATGGCAAGGATGCCGGAAGATTCCCGTGAGTTCTCCTAATAGGAAACAGCACTGGACAGTTGGGGACATCTGGAGTGAACATGGGGGAGGGAAGCAAACATTTCTTCAATGCACTTTTCATCTGAAATAGTATCACCGTGTCATAGACACGCAGAAACCCTGAATGAAACAGACAAATGGATGCGGCAGAAGGCTTAAAGTGAAATCAGCCTGCAATGATCGGGGCTATTTTTAGTTTTCTAATGAAGAAAGCAGCTGTATTCAGAAAGGCTGTCACCGACTGCTTGTGAGACCAATTTGTTCTGTTCCAGGGTTCCAGCATTTATCACCAGCAAACTTCCCCTGAGATCCTCAGAAAGGGGTCCCAAATAGACATTACTGTGTATGTTTTTTTAAAGAGGAATTTGAAGAAGATTCTTAAGAATCTTGGTTTATACATCTATTAGAACCAGAGAATAATAAGCTAAATAATAATCTATTCTTATGCCCTCCTGGTATAAACCTAATCGCATACAAGTTGCAAAGCCTTAAGGAACAAAGGGCAAAATTCCAGCTTACTCTTTCGATGACCCAAGTGGCTAGTCTCTGCTGATTTCATTCTTTTTGGCCGGAGCTGCTATACAAGAGGATAGAAGACAATAGACGTTTTCCAGAAACTGAAAGGCAAGCAGTGAAGATGACCCACTTTCAGAAACAAGAACCTGCGAGAGAGTGATTTACTGTTGTATGAGAGGGGTATTGAAGGTGGTTATCTGGGCTCCTGACAAAGTCTGTTTTCAGCACCGAACCTGCCATCCTCTCTGGAGCGACAGTACCCTATGTACTCAATTCTCCTGACATGATGACATTTACAGGGCAACTACACACAGGATTCTGTCCAGCATATTAGACCCCACGTATGACCTTCATTAAAAGCTGCTCTCATTGGGCAGTAGAGTATGTCTTCTTATTTCTAAATATTTAGGTTGCTGGCAGAAATTGCCCATTATGTTAGCAAGAACTTGAGAAAAGGCACTAGTTCTGCATATGTGGGTTATAAATCACACCCACAGATCTAAACCCTTCTCTGTCTCAGGGAAATGGGAAGAAAGATGGCAGTCAGGGAATGGACAGAGATCCTCCCACAAGCAGCTTGAAGTTGGGGACTTAGCTCCTCATTCTGTGGACCCAGTGACACTGTCGTATGTAAAGCTTCCTGGAGGCAGCCTAGGAGAAGATAACCATGGCCTCTCAGGACGGGGTGGGGCTTCGGGAATCATCAGCACATAATCCCAAGTTCAACTCAGACAGAAATGACTTTGAAAAATCAGAGAAGGCAGTGGCAACCCACTCCAGTACTCTTGCCTGGAAAATCCCATGGACGGAGGAGCTTGGTAGGCTGCAGTCCATAGGGTCACTAAGAGTCGGACACGACTGAAGCGACTTAGCAGCAGCAGCAGCAGCTTCTAGATTTGAAAAGGAAAAGAGAGGAGGAGTTGAGGATGTAAAAAGAAACAAGCAAACAAACAAAATCATCCATAAACATCAAACAGTAATACCCAATACTGGCCTTCCATCATTTGTAAAACAAGATGGAAGGCTCTGAGACATTGAAGTGTCCTTCCAGTTCTTAAACCTGAACACAAGAGATGATGAACCCCCTGCCTCTAAAGCTTTCATGTTAATGTGGGAGTTCTCTCACTTTGGGAACATGCCTCCCCTAACCCAGTGGGTCTGAGCCTCGGCTACACATTAGAATCACCTGGGGAGCTTTTCAAAACTCCTATTTGTTCCTAAGGCCCAGGCCCAACCCCAGACCAATGAGGTCAGAATCTTAAAAATGGTGGTACCCAGGCCTCCGTATTTGTATAATGGCCTTCATCTGCCCAGCTTAATCCCTTCTTGTTCCTTCCTCACGGATGCTCTGAACAGCCACCCAGGCCTTCTCAGCAGCCTCGTTTAGGGTCTGGACCAGCACCGTCCATTTTGCTGCCGCTTTAGCCACATGTGACCACTGAACCTGGGACATGTGGTTTGTTCACACTGAAAGGCTTCACAGTGTAAAATACATACTAGGTTTCTGAGACTTAATGTAAAGAACATAAAATGTTTCATTAAAATAATTTTGTATTGATTATATACTGAAATAATTACATTTAGATATATTGGGTTAAGTAAAATATATTATTCAAATTGTTTTTGCCTATTTCCTTTTACGTTATTTAATGTGGCTACTAGGAAATTTAAAGTTACTTATGCAGCTTGTGTATATTTCTATTGGACATATTTTAAGCTATGGTTAATCATTCCTGTCTAACCTCCTCCCCACCTTGAAAAGTACCAATTCTTTTCACTTTTTTCCTTAAATCATCTTTCCAGTACAAAGGGCTTTTTTTTTTTTCCTTTTTGCTCTTCTCTGAATCTCTTTCATGGTGGAACTTACATATAAAGATTTGCATTTAGGATTTGCTCAACTCATGTCCAGTGTGAGGAGCTATTGGAAAACCATATAAGCCCAAAGTACCTCCTCCATTTCCGTTAGATCATTACAAACATTCGCTTGGGTTAAGGTACCAGTTCCCCCCAGTTCAGTTCAGTTCAGTTCAGTTGCTCAGTCGTGTCCAACTCTTTGCGACCCCATGAATCGCAGCATGCCAGGCCTCCCTGTCCATCACCAACTCCTGGAGTTCTCTCAGACTCACGTCCATCAAGTCAGTGATGCCATCCAGCCATCTCATCCTCTGTCATCCCCTTCTCCTCCTGCCTCCAATCCCTCCCAGCATCAGAGTCTTTTCCAATGAGTCAACTCTTCCCATGAGGTGGCCAAAGTACTGGAGTTTCAGTTTTAGCATCATTCCCTTCAAAGAAATCCCAGGGCTGATCTCCTTCAGAATGGACTGGTTGGATACCCAAACCTTTATCAAATGTTCTCCCAAGAATTTTAATCCACTAGCATTCATCATATTTGCAAGGAGTAAGCAGACTGATAGAGATACAGAACAGGCAGTTTTTTCTCAAGAGTGTACAGTTCAGAAGGGGCCTGTCTGATGGTAAGAATAAAACTCGAGTGCTAATAAACAGGCAGGAAGATGAAGATCTAGAGTTGCCCTCAGCAAGTTAGAGCAAGTGGAAAAGTACTCAAGGGAGATTTTGTCCACTGAGCAACGTTGCTGAAGCACTGTACCGCTCTTCAGAAAAAAAACTGTTTTAATTCAGTCTTTAGAAACAGGTAGAATAGGAGGTGATTATTCATCTTGCCAGAGAAGTTCTCCTTTTAGGTAAAGATTTGCAATCTTTTGCCTTTAAATAGCAACCACCCAGACATATTTTTCAAAAGATTCTATTTACAAAAATTTCTACTTAATCACATCCACAGCATAGAAGGAAGCACCTTGGATCCCAGAAAGGGTCAGTAAATTATGGAAGAATAATGACAGGATTGCTCTGAGTCATTCTTATCTCTTTGCACTAGACTGCACGCATCTCAGCATTGCTCTTACTGTTTTCACCACTGGGTGGGCGCCACACCCTCAGTGTTCGCAACATCCACCCCCCCTACCCCAAGCCACTTCTTCCCTCAGCCCTGGGCAGTTAGCAGGGGTCTGGTTTTTCTTTTCTTTTTTTCTAAGTTGAAATGTAGTTGATTTACAATTTGTGGGAGACACAGGTTGAGTCTTCACATTTGTCTCTTGTACATTCGTGCTATTGTTTCTACATAGATAAATCAACCTTGTATTGCCAAACAGTCATGATTAGAAACCTGCAAGCCCAGG
Organism: Ovis canadensis; assembly: GCF_042477335.2. Classification (NCBI taxonomy): domain Eukaryota; kingdom Metazoa; phylum Chordata; class Mammalia; order Artiodactyla; family Bovidae; genus Ovis; species Ovis canadensis. The sequence goes on from NC_091264.1 coordinate 54,873,213, forward strand.
TCCCAGGAAAATGGAGGGCCTGCCAACCCCAGCTGGAGCCTGGAGTTCAACTGCATCGTCTGCCCTGATAAACCACTCAGTCCGGCAGGTGGTTCTATTTTTGTACCCATTACCCTGAACTAAGATTACTATTATAAACCTATCTCCCCTCTGACTCCTCACGGGAAGGAAATGTGTCCCATTTCTTTCCTTGTCATTAAATCTAGGATAGTGTTAACCACATATTAGTTAATCAATAAATGTTTGGCAAACAAACAGGTGAATGCATTAAGTATGTTCATCAGCTCTGTTCTGCAAATGGACTAAAAAAGATCTAGTTAATGAGCCATTAGGAATGTGGACATTTGAAGCAGAAATGATCAGTTTCTTAGGCTGCTGCATAAGAAAGCATATTGAGCAAAAAAGGCCTAGCAACTGGCCAGTGAATGTTTTCAACACACATTACAGAGTGAGAAGAAGCAATGGGACAGGGCTGAAAGACTGACACGCCCCCTGCACCAGGGACACCAAGTCACGTGGATACGAAGGAGCTATGCGTTAGGTTTTGGTAGGGTGGTGTGCAGCCCAAGGAAAGACTCTTTGAGGTCAGAAGGAGGGCCTTGGACACACAATGACCCAGATGTCAGAAGTATGGCAGGGCACTGAGGTCATGGGGATAAGACGAATGATGATGCTGAGACCAAAGACAAGGAAGAAGGTGCTGATGGAAACAGAATCCTCTGATCCAGTACTTTCTGTCAACTTCTGGAAGACACGAGGTTGGGTCTTCACATGGGCCAGAGTTCCTGGGTCCCATTGACCAGGAACTGAATGGAGCAGTTTGAAGTGGTCAGGAAATCACAGGCTCACCTCCAGCCAGGGTCTCCTTTGCTAACTTGCCCACAATGGGGCTTCCCAGCACCAGAGGTTCCCACAGTGGGGCAAGAACATGCAGCATCAGCATCCCCTCATCTGGTGATATGTGCAAGTTCTTTGGTTTTGGATCAGAAACTCTTAAGGCGGCCCAGCAATCTGTTCTTCAACCAACACTCCAGGGGATTCTGATGCAGGTGAGACTTAAACACCATCCTTGGAGATCCTAATCTAATTGCTCTGAAAGCTTGGTCCTCAGATGATGCTAATTCATAGCCACGGCTTATGGCATCTACGTTTCTGTGCCTTGAAGCCAGTTTCTTCCTCTGGTTCCTCTTCTGCAAAATGGGGATAAGCCTAGCTTTTTTATCTCAATGCAAGGTGCTGAATTAGGTGATTTCTTGAGGTCCCTTTCATCTCTAGAGAAAATGAGTCCTTGAAACAAACAAACAAAAAAAAAGAGTGAGAGAAAAGAAAAGAATCAGAAGAGGCTGGTGTGATGAAGAGCCAGCTAGCTAATGCTCCAGAAGACAAAGTAAGGCTTCTAGAGGTGGCCGTGGAATATTTTTAGCTGAATCAAATATGTAGGACAAGCAGCACTTGGTATTTCTCCACTGGTGACTGAAACAAGCCTTAAGATCTCGGAGGAAGATGTAAATGGATTTTGATGAAAGGACCAATTCAAAACATTTTGGTATCAAAATAAAAGACTCTGTAGGGGATTCCTTGGTGGCTCAGTGGTAAAGAATCTGTCTGCTAATGTAGGAGACACATGTTCAATCCCCTATGCTACAGAGCAGCTAAGCCCATGTGCCACAGCTATTGAGCCTGTGCTCCAAAGCCAGGGAACCACAACTACTGAGCCTGTGTGCCTTAGAGCCTATGCTTGGCAACAAGAGAGGCCACCACACTGAGAAGCTCACGCACCGCAAGTGGAGAGTCGCCTCTACTTACCACCCTAGAAAAAAAGCCTCGTGGGAACAAAGACTCAGCACAGCAAAAAATAACCAAATAAAATTATACACACACACACACACACACACACATATATATATATAAAGGACTCTGTAGCTGTCTGCAGGATCCATGATGAAAATTATGTTAAGGGCCAGCTCAGCACTTGACAGGGTGGACTAGAATGGGACAGACTTGGATCTCTGGGAGATAACTCCAGTGTTTTCTTCTTTTCTCTTCTCCCTTCCTCTGCCTTGTAAATAGGGGAGAAGCCTGGGAAACGTTTTTCTGTTTCCAGACATACCAGGGACAAAGTTGAACTAGGTAGACACGAAGCCTGGGGCAGGGGTTTAAGGGTATGAGTGGAAGTAAAAATATAAACAGTAAATTCCTTGATGACCCAGAGTTCTGGCTGGGAGCCAGGGCTGCACCAGGAAGTCACTAGGCATTGCCAAGAATAGAGCTAGTTTCCAAGTTTCTGTCTTCAGAATGGGGCAAACCTAGGAGAACAGTTGATTGTATGGATGAACCTTCAGGAAGCAGACTGTGCCAGCCTGGGCTGGTAACTACAGTGGCTGAAAAAAGGGCTCACTTTGCAGACTGTGGACAGACTACAGCTAGGGAGGGAAGGCAGGAAGCCAGGGTTCAGGGCCAGAGAAGAAATGTCAGTCATCAGGTCCATGCATTCAAATCAAAATAGGAATGGTGCTCTTTTCAGTTATGTGGTGCTGGAACAACTGTTGCATGGCACCACTTCATGATAGCTACAACACCAGAAGATATAACTGGGGCTGGCCTCCTGTTTCTTCCAAATAATATCTTTTTTTCTGAGATTGACATAAAATGACTGTTACATTAAAGGCACCACACAAAAGACATGAATTTAATTTACTGATTCCCTTTTCCCTCCTGCTTTTCCCCCTTACCTTCTTATTCACTAGTTCCTTAGTTTCTCAAAGACTGACAACATAACGGGTCAGAAACAGGGCTAAGCAAGAAATGGCCCTAAGCAAGGGCCATTTGGGCTTCCCTCCTGGCTCAGACAGTAAAGAATCTGCCTGCAATGCAGGAGACCCAGGTTCAGTCCCTGAGTTGGAATAATCATCTGGAAAAGGGAATGGCTGCCCACTCCAGTATTCTTGTCTGGAGAATCCCATGGACTGAGGAAGCTAGCAGGCTGGTCTATGGGTTCCCAAAAAGTCAGACACAACTGAGCAACTAACACATACACCCAAGAACCATTAGAGATTATTTAGGTAACCCTTTCAAAAATATGTTAACTTTGAATCAATTTGGCACAAATGTAAAATAAAGAGCTCCAGTCTTTTCTAGCTGCTAATTTGATTATTTGAACTAAAAAATAAAAGCAGATGAGTAGATCATTATGGTTTACAAATTTCTTTTCAAAAAGGTTATGTAAGAGCCCCAAAGAGTGTCCCAAATAAAATCCTGGAGATAAATGAAATCTACGTTTTCATCATGATAGTTTCTAGTGAACACCGAGAGAATAAAGTCATTTCAGGAAAGACAGAAACATGAGCCAAAGGGTGGCTTGGAATGTGTCTTGGCATGAGATGGCCAAGATACAAAGAAAAAGGAAAATATACCTGGCATCTTGGCCATCTTCCCTCCTCAGAACAGAACTTCATTTTATGGAAGACATAATTATCTCCTAGCTTGTCCAATGCTGGCTGTCGAGCTAATTCTATAGAGACAGGCTATTTAAATGTTCTAGGAATGCCTGCTGGTAGGGTTTGCATATGATATGCATGGCCTCCCAAAGATTTTACAGAGCAGCGGGAACTGCGGTGCATAATTCTATGGAGGGAATAGCTTGTCAGACCTAAAAGTAGGTACCTTTAATTTTTTGGTAATTTTATGCATATTTCAGAGACTGTATACATTTGCTTGTTATACTTATGTCTGTATCAGGGTTGAGAGTGAACTCAGGCTGATGTCTGAAATAAGGTATAACTTACAAGGCTTATCGGATGAGTGTCCCATTATACGGACCAGTGGAACTGTGGCTGTGTAAACTCCCAGGACAGAGGAAGCCCTATGTGGGGGTGTCTCTGATTTCCCAGATTAATCAGGTATACATCCACTTTCCAATTGCTCCAGTGCATGGGAGATCCAGAAAAGATCATCTACATGTTTTTTTTTAATTTTTGACTGCAACGGATCTTCGTTGCAGCATGCAGGATCTAGTTCCCTGACCAGGAATTGAATCCAGGCTTCCTGCATTGGGCATGTGGAGTCTTAACCACTGGACCCCCATCCCAATCTACATGTTATTATGGCAACTTACATTTCTACAAGGTCCTATGAATGGCACCAGTGATTCTTTATGGACAACCACAGCATGAACGAAGCTTCCCAGACTGTCATCAACTAATGTCATGTTCAGAGAGAAAGTCTGAATAATCCCAAGGGTTATACTTTCATGATAATTTTTCAGATATATAAGGAACATATAGACTTTTCGACTCTGTTATGAATGCTTCCTGAGCTCAGTAAACTACTGTCCTGTACCCAGCCATGGGGGGATGCCTTTTGCACTCCCAGTGTGTAGCAAGAACCCAAGGAGAGGTCTCCAGATTTTAGAAAGAACCTTGTTGGGGAGAGACAAGGATATCCTGGGGGTGGGGAGAAGGAACACAAAGGGCATCAGAAGAAAAGGAAGAGCGTGCCAGTTAGGGTCTTGGGAATCCCCAAGAAAGCGATACAGGAATAAACTGTAAGGGGGCTCCACACTGTTTCCTCTTTCTGACAATCAATGCTTCTGTATTTTTTTTTCCACTGAGTTTCAAGGCATCCTCCACGGATCAGCATTAGCAGAGGCATTAGACACATCCGAATCTGAGAAGCGCTTTAATTACAGTGAAGCTCAGAGCTCATCCTCCTCTAATCAGAGAGTGTCTGACTATAGAAAGTGACAGAGAGACTCATCCTCCCTTGGATGAGGGTTTTCTTAGGGCTAAAAATAGGTCTCATAATCACCAGGCCAGCACTGTCCTGCCACTTCTGGGGTTGTGCGGGGAGGGGGTTCCCTTCTCTTCTCCAACCCACTTGGGCACCACCTCCACCCCTCGGCATGTCCTGAGTGTGTGCCCGCTTGCCTCTGCTTAAACCCAGCTCAGCCCTGAACTTCTGTCAGATTACGTAACCAACCCTCATCTGTAAAATGGGCATAATGACCGTGCTTCCTGCCTAGAATTATCACAAGAACAAATTGAGTGAATATATGTGCAGTGCTGAAAATGAGAACTCTGGCAAGTGACAAACGCTGAGGAAATGTTGAGGGTTACTCTATTCTTTTAATTTTACATTTTTCTCAGCATTTCTGAGTTCCTTAGTGATGACCACTTTTCTTCATAAGAAGTAACTTTGCTAGTCAGGAATGATCATGGATGACCAGTTAGGGGTTTAATATATGTTCAATCCAAAAGAAAAAAAAAATGCAGACTTGACAAGTAAGTGTTATCTTAGGACAAGAGTTGGCAAACTTTTTCTGTAAAGGGCCACATGATCAGTGTTTTAGACTTTGCAGGCCCTGTGGTCTCTGTCACAGGTACTCTACTCTACTGCCGTGGTAGAAGAAGCCACAGGCAATATGTAAATCAATGAGCATGACTGTGTTCCAATAAAACTTTATTTACAAAACCAAGCAGTGGGCCAGATTTGGTCCACAGTTAGAGTTCCCCAACCCCAACCCAGGTTATAGACTCCACAAGAGAGGGACCAAACCCCATCATGTTCACCTTGACATCCTACTGCTCAGCATCATGTCTGGCACACACTTGCTGCTCACATTGTGATGAATTTCTGAGTGAGTGAATAACTCCAGGGGAAAGCATTTTTCATTCCTTTAAACAGTGGACTTTGGCATACCTATTCAGACTCCGAAATGTGCAGTTTGAAGTTCTGCCAACAGAGATGACAAAAGAGTTCCTGGGAATGAAAGACTGTTTCCATCCAAGGGTTTCAGGCTCTTTGGCAAATGTGTGTGTGTTAGCTGCTCAGTTGTGTCTGACTCTTTTGTGACCCAGGAACTGTAGCCCTCCAGGCTCCTCTGTCCATGGGATTCTCCAAGCAAGAATACTGGAGTGGGTGGCCATGCCCTCCTCTAGGGGATCTTCCCAACCCAGGGATCAAACCTGGGTCTTCTGCATTGCAGGCAGATTCTTTACCATCTGAGCCACCAGGGAAGCCCCTCCAGAAAGTAGGTGTTATTAAAAAAAAAAAAAAATCAGTGACAGAGACTCCAGCAAACCACAGCACTGCCTTTATAAAGCTTTGTCTATTGTCCATTTTTGACAGCTCTGAGTCAGCAATGGATGGGCATCTCCTATCTCTGAGCACAAGGAGCTTGAGACCTGAAACTTCTGCCATGTTGTTCCCGCCCCCTGCCCAGGCTCTCGGAAGAGGTGACTCAGTTAAGAGTTAGTTGGCTCTGGAGTCAGACAGGCTCATGGATCCCATGAGCTTAAGCGCATGACTTCTGCCACTTAAGCTTTGGGTTCCTTGTCTACACAATGGAAATATAATAGTAATAGTCCCAGCTCCCATGGTCGATGTGAAGATGAAACAGGACGATGCTCAGCATATTGTCCATTGAACCAGCACTCAACAAAACTAGCTTTACGGTTTCTGGACTAGCACCTGGCATCTGTTGATGTGATGGCTAAGGGCAGCCTCACCCTGGTTCTGAATGGCCAGCTGAGGCCTGGGAAGGACACCTGAGAGGCAGTGCTCCCTGCTTCGCTCCTGCCTTTGTTTAGCCCCTTCCTGCTCTTCCCCACCCCTCCTTGGTGGTTTCCACATCTGCAGGAGATGACGGTGTTCTGAATATTTTGGAAACCAGAGCATTCTCTGGAGGCTAGAAAACATAGCCCCAAGGGTTCAAACCTGAAAGAGACACACACTGAAGCTTCCTTCAACAGGCAGTTAAAATTGAGGAAACTGGGGGATCACTTACACAAACAGCTGGAAGGTAAGAGGCAAGAATTCTCTTCCTATCTTAAAGCAAGCAGATTCTGAGGCATGAAGCCATTGAGAGGTCCTCACTGTGCCTCAGTTTTCCTACTAGGGAGTAGGAAGTAACCATTTTAGGACTGGTTTGGGTATAATTAAAATGAGGGTTAAAGCTCTTGGCAAAAATAAAACATGATCTACAGAGCGGTGGCATCATTTAATAGTCATGATTTACGGATAGCAGGATAATGATAGAAGCCACCATAGGTCAAAAATAATTTTAGGGACAGCTCTGCCTAGAGGCTAAATGACCTCCAAGCACCTTCTAAATGATTCTCTGTGACTGCCATACAGTTTCTTCAATTTCAGGAGAATAAGGCAGAAGCCCATCTGAATTAGACAAGAACAGAAGTTTATTGCAATCAGTCCGTCAGATCTAGCCCTTTTAGAAAATTAAAAAGTGGGCCTTTAACCCAGTGTTCCTATGAGATGTTTTCTTAGAAATAGACATAAATTACATGCAGTTGCTCATACCTGAGTAGGTGTTTATAAAGAGTCCCAGGGTATTGGCAAACCATTTATTCTCTTAATTAATATAAACTAGTCTGCAGTCTCTGGCTCCCAATCTTGGAGGTATGGTTGTTCCGTTTTCTGCGAGGTGTCAGAAGAATTCCCTGGTGGTCTAGTGGTTAAGACTCCACCGTTCCATGGCAGGGAGTGCAGGTTCAATCCCTGGTCACGGAAGAAACCAAGATCCTGCATGTGGCATGGCGTGGTCAAAAACAAAAAAAGAAAAATTCTATAAAGGAATTCCTTTGGTTCGCTATGCAAACCTTATCTTCATTGATATTGCAAATGTAAACTTCAGGCCTAGCTCAGTCACCACAATTTCTAATTTATGGAATCTGCATTCCTAAGGACTACAGACCCCCACACTGCAATTAAAATCCACAGGAATGCTGAGGACTCGGTTTGTGGCCTTTCAGGAGGGACTGTGGGTCAGTCCATAGAAACCCCTCACTTGTCACTCCTACTCTTTGACCACATGGCAGTTGGCAGCTGGGCTGCAGAAAAATGCCTGCAATCTCCTGCCTACCAGCTAGGAGTAAACAAGTAAGAGTGAGACTGGTTTGCTATCCTGTGTGGTGTGGGCTCAGCTCCATAAGAACTTCTGTCGAGGTCCAGACCTTTTGTTGCTGGGTTGAAAGCCAGGGGCCTGTGAGCATGTGCCCACAGTTTACGAAATCAGGTGGGCTTACCCTTAGTGACTCCTGCAGGGGTTTGTAGAGAACAAGGATAGGTTTAGTGTAGAAATGCTGATTCTGCCCTGCAACTCCCACTGTCCCAGGGATGTGTTCTGAGGAAGAGGGATGCAGAGGGGTCCGCCTAAGCACACTGCCAGGAAGTTCATCCTAGAGTCAAAATAGGAGAGGTATCCAGCCAGCAACAGTGGGGATGATCCAGGCTCTGCCAGCAGTTCCCTTCCCATCATCATCCAAGCCCAGGGCCTGTCACCTAGTAGGTCCCCAATAAAGCGAGTGAACAAATGAATGACTGAATATTTGTTTCTTTGTTGAGTGAATCAAAGTAGCTAGACCACACAAGGCCATTCATTGGCAAGTGTGGGGCAAAGTGCATTTAGAAGGGTGACAGCTGAGGGAATTAGTCAGTGTGTGTCCTTTCCAAAGTTGCTGGCTTTTCCTCCAATTAAAAATAGATGAAATAAATTTAAAAAATATTTTAATGAGGAAAATGCAAATAAATAAATAAAATTGCTTGCTTAGGAGCCCAGGTTCCTCAGGTTCAGGGTTCACTCCTTGTTCATAAGAAAGCTCACCATTTTGCCTTTTCTGAGACACAACACTGCTATCTTTATTAGGGTCACTCATCTTGCGAGTGGAAGTTATCATTTTTTAAGATGACGATGCACTGGGGGCAGTTGAGGTTTGCTGTAAGTCTGCTTTTCAGGATTAGCCAAATAGGAGCTTGCCTCCAGTAGATGGCACTTTGACAACGAAGGTCCCTGAACTCCCTGAGAAATTTGACAACAGCTTTTTAAATTCGTCTCAACTTTTAAAATAAGAAGAATCAAGCCACAATCCATAATTGTGGTTGCAGATGGTCAGTATTTGGCTATCAGTAACACCATAATTCTCCAAAGGCCCCTAATTTCAGCTTGAGGTTCAGGCAGAGGAAATAATTCCTGTGAAAATTTAAGACAAGCAAAATCATTCCAAGTCCTGAAAAACCCTGAAAGAAATAAGGTCATAGGACTTTCCCTGGTGCTGTGGTGTTTATGTTCAGTGATTTCTCTCTCTCCTACTAAATATACCATCTGGAAGCAAGCTTACCATCTGGAAGGACTCTAAGTGGGTTCCAGATGGATCTCCCTTTGATCCAATCGATACGGACAGGAGAACACCAGAACAAACTCTATCCCATATTCCGACTTGGCTGCTAGATCATAAATATTTCAGAACAGGAGCTAAAAGCAAGCCCTGTACTGATGGGTTACGAGCAGGCCCTGCAAGAAGAAAGGGCAAGCTGAGGGGAACAGAAACACCTGCAGAGAGGACATGGGGGGATAGGACAGAATTTGAGGGTACCCAAAGGACTTGCCATATCATAGGTCACTGCCTGGAAGGACAGTATCATCATTTCAGGTTTTACTTTATTTTAACAAAAGGGTCACAGTCTGTTTTTCCATTGTCTGACACGTGTGAGAGGAGTGGAAGGAAAAAGTTAAAGATTGGCTCAACCTTTTCACCCTAGGGCAGTGCCAAGTGGCCATGGACACAGCGCTACAGAGCAGAGGAGATAAAGCCAAGTGCAAGGTGCCTGGTGTTTCTTTCCAGAAACCCCATGGCTCTAGAGCTGAGACTGGAGGACTGAAACGGAATCACTAGGATTAGAAGGCAAAGAAAAGCTTGGGCCATGTGAGTGTTAAGCTCTGTCCTTATACGTGTGTAACAGTTCTTGCCTCCTGGAACTGTGCTGAACAAATGTAGGTAAATCACCTATTACAATGCCCGGCACTTAGTAGGTGTTCAATAAACTGTAGGGTGGGTTTTTGTGTTTAAGTTAAATAATGCCTTCTAGTCATAGTTTACAAAGGACCTTTAGAACATTCATACATTTGAGTCTCACAATAACTTTGTGAGACAGGAGGGAACTCTTAATACCGTATTGCTCATGAGGAAAATGGTGCCCAGAAAGTTTTAAAGAATTGTCCAAAGTCAAACATTGGGTAAATGGAAATCTTGGACGTGATAGTGACATGATTAGATTCTAGCTTCGAGAGGCCTTTCCACTGTGCCCCCTGCACCATCTTTTGTATAACTCCAATGCTTTGGTCTTTTTTCAGTGTACTTCATTTCTGGTTGATCCCAATAGTTATGAATCATATTGAGTAAATAGCTCTGATAATTTGGAACTAAGGTGACCGGTGCATGAGTGGATACGTTTCTACTTTGGGAGAAAATAGTGAAAGTAACAAGAGACACGTAACCCTGATATTATTTAAAAAGAGAATCCTTGTTCTAATTCTATGCTATAACATAAATAGTATTCTACTATTTTACATTTGGTAAATTGCATATAAAATAAAATACTTCTAGCATTTAGTACAGATAGATAATAGTGTTACATAACCTAAAATAGAAAATGATAAAAGAACATTCTCCAAAGGGGGGAAAAAGGTATCTTTTTCACGTTCTGATTCTCTAGTGTTAGGGTATATGGTCCTAATTTGTTCCTGTACTTTCACTAAAGGCTTCTGAAAAGTCTCCTCATAAGGCTCTATTTTTATGGAGAGCTAAAAACAAATTAAAAAGTGAAACCTTTTCAAGGGAGAATTTTCTGTGTGCTTGGTCATGGTCTAATTTTTACCCCCAAGATGGCTTTTTTCCAGGCCTGTTTCGCTGTTGGAACAAACCTGGAGGCCTCAGTCACAGACATTTATTTTGTCTAATAAAAACATTGTGGAATTTGCATAACATATTTCAATACCCAGGAGGTTTTCACTTATTTCCACTTATTTATTTATTTAATCCTATTTTGGGAGGAGAAAAAAAAAATGTAATAAAAACCAGAAGATAGCACCAGGGAGGCCTAGGTTAGAATCATGTTATCTACTGGTCTTTGGTACATGTGCCGAGGAACAAATGTGCCCAGTCCTTCTTGGCATCTGGGGCACCATGAGCTCTTTTCAAAGTTGAGAGACTTAGAAATCTGTGGTTCCTGGTGGGAAAAATATGATTTGGCTCCCGTAGCTTTTCCTTCCCCGGGAGTAGTGGTTTAATTAATGATGTTGGAAAACTAGGCTAAACACAGACACTATTGCAGTAGGAGGCAGGAACAGCATAAAGGCCCAACCTCGAGTTGTGGGCGTTGGGCCAGTAGGAACTCAAGAGAAAAATGGTGCCATCTGCCCATCTTCTTCTGGAATTGCTACAGCCAGGTGACTAACTGTGGGGTGTGGGTGCTTCTGCTTCTCTCAAACGTTAAGACTGGTTACCAGTGCTCCTTCTCCGCATTTTGTTGCATCACAAAAACTGCGAACAAATATTTGGATAAAGACATCAGGGAGCCTCAATGCAGTCCTTAGACCACAGGTGTTGGTTCAGAGACCTCAGGATCCTCCCTCCCCATTTACACTGGCCAAGGAGATCAGTTTGCCTCTCTAACCCATTCATGGTGCAGTGAAATCATCTTCAAATTTGGGTCCCGAGAAGGAAGGGAGAATAGAAGAATATATACACTTCTACCTAAAATGCAAGTGGATATTGGGAGTACTATCAATTAATACCCTTTGTTGCCATTTTTTAGTTATCCCTTTCAGCTTAAAATATAGTGCAAATCTAGGCTTGACGTTCAAGAAGGGAGACACAAAATTACCACTGAGTACCCAATCAGTGGAAATACCCTATGTAGTAATGACATTCTAAGCTCTAGTTTTCAACTTTATATATCTGGACATTTGAGTTTTTTCAGTGTGCCCGGATTCAGGAGGTCTGGTTCTCATTAACCAACCTCAGAAGAGACTGATTGCACAAACAATAATATCATTGTAAAAGGTTGTAATAGAAGCTATTCAATCCCTGGGTCAAAAAGATCCCCCGGAAAAAGAAATGGCAACCTACTTCAGTATTCATGCCCGGGACATCCCATGGATAGAGGAGCCTGGCAGGCTACAGTCCATGGGATTGCAAAAGAGTTGGACAAGACTTAGTGACTAAACAACAATAGAAGCTATTCCTTTCTTATAGCTAAAAATTTAAAGTTTATCATCGAGATCACCTTCTTTTCAAAATCAGAAAAGTCCATTTGGAACAAAAAAGCTGTTTGTGGAGTACAGAGTCAGAACAAAAGAGGGTGGCTGGATATCCTTTAGAGAACTTTATTTAGGTCGCAGGAAAGCCTGGTGAATCAGCCATCCTTGCTTTACCTTGGAGTACTCTCTCTAGTGATCATGATGCTTATGAATCCCAGATCCAGTGGTTCGGTCCTTGGATAGTACTAGATAACACAATGCTTACACTCTAACTTTCCCTTTTAGAAACCCTAAGCAGGCCAGCCTGTATATTATAATACTACTGATCAACTTAGTAAAATCACATTCTACTCACATGGCCCTGAAATTATGTGCTTCAGTGTACTTCATGTACTTGAAGTACCAGTGTAGTTCAAACAGTGTTGGTGGTTTTTCAGATATTCTTTCCTACGTGACTCTTACAGTTGGCCTCACCAGTTTTATATGAAATCTCAGTGTTGTCAAGCTTGTGTTTTCAAGTTCAGGGGGCACTTCGCTTTACTTTTTGAGCTTCCTCTGATGATAAATGGTGAGAAAAAATAATAAGATCTATGTTCATCTTAACATATGTGGGTCAGTGCTTTCTAATAAAACTGGAAGCAGTTTAAAAAAATCAGCTATAATTGTAGATCCTTAATTCAGTTCAACTAGGGAAAAGACTAGCTTTGAATTAACCAAAGTATTTAATCACAGCTTTTGTTTTTTAAAGGTCTGATTTAATGAAAAGTACTCTGAATTGGAATGAGATCTCTATTCTATTTCCCTCCTCCATTCACATTGGCCAAGATCATTAACCTCTCCAGGTCTCAGTTTCCTCATCTGTAAAATGAAAGTATTGAGCTAACTTGCCTCTAGGGGCCCTAACAGTTCAGTATTTACTTTCCTTAATGTGTATCTCTCTAGCCCATAAGCAAAAGAATTGCTGTTTGCAGGCAAGGAAGAGTAGCACGCAGTAGTTAGATGGTCCTGCCCCAGTGAAACACAATTTTCAATCCCTGAAACTCCACTGATGACAACAGCAGTTAGCATTAAATTCCAAAATTAGCTCTGTGTTAACCTTTGAGAATAAACAAAAACTTTTTTGGCTTAATTTTTCTGGTATATTTTTGCATTAAAATATTGCATAAAATATTGTTATTAACCTTTGAATGGAAATGATGCAATAATGACACAACAGTTTGAGCATTCCAACCCCAAAAGAACCAGGCTTTCTCCATCACACTAGTCATGGTTTCAGGTGGATGGTATGAACTCTTCTTCCATCTCGGACATTTTTCATTTAACAGATCTTCAAGACCGAGTTTTTCCATAAGTAGAAGACAGAGCATATCCTTGATCATAAATTGAGATGGAGAGGCAATAAAAGCTGGCAAGCCAGTTAAAACACTAATGCTGCCCTCATGTCCCCAAGTGAAGTTACCAAAGGGCAAGTACATTGTTGTTTAGCCACTAATTCATGTCTGGCTTTTTTGTGACCCCATGGACTGTAGCCCACCAGGTTCCTCTGTCCATGGGATTTCCCAGCAAAGAATACTGGAGTGGGTTGCCATTTCCTTCTCCATGGGATCTTCCCAACCCACAGACAGAACCTGAGTCTCCTGCCTTGGCAAGCGGATTCTTTACCACTGAGCCACCTGGGAAGTCCCTAAGTACATTATAGCCTGCATTAAAATACTTTACATTTTTGAACCCAAACAAGATGCAAAATAGATTATTTTAAAATTGATTTTGAAATGCTTGAATAAGTGATTGTTCTAATCCTCTTTATTATCTTGCCAAATCCTTAAGAATTATTATCCCTATTTAACAGGTGAGAAAACTGAGGCACAGAGAAGATAAATAATTTGCCCAAGATCATGTAGCTAGTAAGTGGAAGAACTAGGGTTTAAGCCAGGCAATCTAATCCCAGAATTTATGATTTTAACTTTTATATTATGTTATCCCCAATTATATGAGCAAAATGTTCATATGATCAAATATTTTGCAATATTTGGAACTAATAAACAAAAGTAAGAAGAGTTACTGACGTGGGGAAATATATAACATATTGTTTTGTGGATAAATAAACTATGGTTAGCGGGGTCTCACAGAGTCAGACATGACTGAAGCGACTTAGCAGCAGCATAACATAATTCTATTAAAAAGTATTTTACATGTATTTAACACATATACATTATAGGCATAGAATATGTACATTCACAATTTAACTGATTATCAGTGGGTAGTGGAATTATTGGTGATTTTTATAATCCACTTAAGAATTTTTCTGTATTTTTCAGATTTTCTAAAACCTTTGAACTTAAAAACTTAAAAAGCTGCATTTGAACTTTCAGTTTCCAGTGCAACCTGTGAAGAACTTGGAAACTGTTACTTCTGTCCTTGCAGTAAGAAAAAAAGCTGCACAAACTAAAATTCAATTACCCATCAGAGAACTCGGCAGAGCAAAACTGCCGCCTTCAAACTGGAGAGACAAACAGATACAGAGAATCACAGCTTATGTAGAGCAGAAGCCCATGACTGCAGCCAGCATCTGTATGAACACTTAAAAGCTGTGACTGATAAATTGCTGGAGGCTCAGTCTATCCTAGTTGTTGTTGAGCTTCCCAGGTGGCTCAGTGGTAAAGAATCTGCCTGCCAATGCAGGAGATGTGGGTTAGATCCCTGGGTTGGGAAGATTCCCTGGAGGAAGCCCATGGCAACCCACTCCAGTATTCTTGCCTGGAGAATCCCATGGACAGAGGAGCCTGGTGGGCAGTAGTCCATGGGGTTGCAAAAGAGTCGGAGATGTTTACATGATTAGCAAGTAAACAACAAACAACAACAGTCTATCCTAGCTTGAGAGCTAAAAATTCTCAAGCTAGGATAGGGGCCCTCACACTTTCCTGAATTTTATCTCCAGGAGCCCTAGCAGGTTCCCACTGTGAAAATGGAAGGAAAAAAAAACAAACCCTACATGCTTCCAGCAGGGTTAGGGGGGTAAGTAAACATTTTTAAATCTGCCCAGAGCATCCAGTTCCTTCATTAAAGCCTAGTCTCAAGGAACCCTATTTAACCAAGTGTAACTGACCGGGGTTTTACCAGATCATAACACACCCAGGGGGAGGGAAATACCCAACTCCAGTCCTGTCTAGCCTTTGACACGGGGAAAGGGAAATACCCACTCAGGCTCACTGGAAGATTGAGATCTGTAATAACAGGACCAGAGAACACGTTCCATCCCCCCACATCTCACCACCACAGTCAGGGCTCCTGAACAATATCAGGGGCTTGCAGCAAGAAGAACTGTAAGCCTCAGAGGCTATTTAAGTAGTCTCTAGGAAAACCCCCAAACAACAGAGGAGACAAAAATAAGGACATTAGAGGAAACTGCAGCTTCTGACGCCAGAGCTATAACAAGGAGTAAACAAAGCCTAAGCGAAAAGCGCTCAGTCGTGTCCAGCTCTTCGCCACTCCATGGACTGTATGGAATTCTCCAGGCCAGAATACTAGAGTGGGTAGCCTTTCCCTTCTCCAGGGGATCTTCCCAACCCAGGGATCAAACCCAGGGATCAAACCCAGGTCTCCTGCATTGCAGGCGGATTCTTTACCAGCTGAGCCACAAGGAGCCCAATAAAGCCTAACTCCTAGCCAAATAAACACAAAACCTCATGTTACAGTCATATCTACCTCCATTCCTTTTACCCCACATATCATGTCTGGTTTTCAACAAAAAAATTACAAGGTGTAGTAAAAGGCAAAAAACAAGGTCTGAAGAGAGAAAGCAAACAACACAACCAGACTCAGATATGACAGAGATTTGAGATGGTCAGACCAGAGATTTAAAAATAACTTTGACTAACATGTTAAGGCTCCGATGGAAAAGGTAGACAGCATGCAAGAACAAATGGGTAATGTAAGCAGCTAAGAAAGAAAAAAAAAAAAAGGAAATTCTAGAAATCAAAAATACCCTAATAAGAGGACTTCCCTTGTGGTCCAATGGTTAAGAATCTGCATTTCCAATGCAGGGGGCATGGGGTCAATCCCTGGTCGGGGGACTAAGATCACACCAGCTGTACAGGACACCAAAAAAAATTAAACTGCCCTAACAAAAATGAAGAATGCCCATGTCTTCGATGGGCTCATCAGTAAATTAGACATGGCCACGAAAATAATCAGTTAGCTTGAAGATATTTCAATAAATGCTTTCAAAGCTGAATCGAAAAGAGGAAAAAAGAAAAAAGAACAGACTATCCAAGAACTGTGGAACAACCACAAAAGATAAACCATACATATAAGGGGAATACCAGAAGGAGAATAAGGAGAGAAAATAACTGAAGAAATATTTGAAGTAGTAATGGCTGAGAATTTTCCAACATTAATAACAGATATGAAACCACAGATCCAGGAAGCTTGGAAAACACTGAGTAAGATAAATACCCCCAAATCTACACTCTTTCATATCATATTCAAACTTCAGAAAATCAAACAGAAAGAGAAACTCTAGAAAGAAGCTTGAGATGAAAACAAAACAAAACCAAGAATCACCCTAACTACAGAGAAACACAGCAAGAATTATACTTCTCTTCAAAAGTCATGCTATCAAGAAAAGAATGGAGAGAAATATGTAAAGTGTTGATAGAAAAATCCAACAACTTAGAATTCTGTGTCCAATAAAATGATCCTTCAAAAGTGAAGTCTTTCTCAGACAAACAAAAATTAAGGCAATATGTCACAAGTAGACCTACTTTGCAAGAAACATTAAAAGGAATTCTTCAGAAAAAAGGAAAATTATACAGATCAGAGACTTGGGTCTATATAAAGAAAGGAAGAGCATGAAAGAGGGAATAAATGAAGTCAGCCAGGAACCATACTCACACAGAAGATTCAGGAAATCATGAGCCCAAAGTCACCTGCCAATCAGAGCTCCATGAATGTAGGCACACTGCCACAGGGTTTGATGGAAGTGCCCTGCCTCAGAAGCTCCATCAGAAGAAGAAAAAAAAAAAAAAAAAAAAGACTTCTCCTCTCTTTAGTCAATTTCCTATCAGTTTCACATAAGTAACCAAAATAGTCTACCCTTTGGCTACTTAGCAGCCTTCTCACCATATTTAAACTATCCAAATAATAAGAACAGTGGCAACATCATGCATTGGCCTCTAGTGTGCAACTATTACAATTAAGATGAGATATCCCCACCCTCTTCCCCAAAAGAGAAGGTGCAAAATCCTATCCATTACCACATCCATGTCTTGAAGATATTAATTCTACTTCTAGTTCAGCCGCAATCCCTCCTGGATATTTTATAATCTAAAAATTAAATTGCATAATTGACAACTGCCAACAAAACTGACACATGTGTAACTAGGCTGGCCAATAAAAAGACAGAGAGGGAAAAGACCCAAACAACCACCAGCATTCCTTATACAAAACAGGAGAAGGAGAAAGGAGGAAAAGAATTGGTTTTATATGCTAACAAGTGTTGTGAGTTGAATTGTCCCCCTCAATCCAGTCCCATCACTTCATGGGAAAGAGATGGGGAAACAGTGGAAACAGTGTCAGACTTTATTTTGGGGGGCTCCAAAATCACTGCAGATGGTGACTGCAGCCATGAAATTAAAAGACACTTACTCCTTGGAAGAAAAGTTATGACCAACCTAGATAGCATATTCAAAAGCAGAGACATTACTTTGCCGACTAAGGTCCATCTAGTCAAGGCTATGGTTTTTCCAGCAGTTATGTATGGATGTGAGAGTTGGACTGTGAAGAAGGCTGAGTGCCGAAGAATTGATGCTTTTGAACTGTGGTGTTGGAGAAGACTCTTGAGAGTCCCTTGGACTGCAAGGAGATCCAACCGGTCCATTCTGAAGGAGATCAGCCCTGGGATTTTTTTGGAAGGAATGATGCTAAAGCTGAAACTCCAGTACTTTGGCCACCTCATGCAAAGAGTTGACTCATTGGACAAGACTTTGATGCTGGGAGGGATTGGGAGCAGGAGGAGAAGGGGAGGACAGAGGATGAGATGGCTGGATGGCATCACGGACTCAATGGACATGAGTCTGAGAGAACTCCAGGAGTTGATGATGGACAGGGAGGCCTGGCGTGCTGCGATTCATGGGTTCGCAAAGAGTCAGACACGATTCAGTGACTGAACTGAACTGAACTGAACTGAAAAGATGTATTTGGGCTTCCCAGGTGGCAGTAGTGGTAAAGAACCTGCCAGCTAATTCAAGAGACATAATGAGACATGAGACTCGGATTCAATCCCTGGGTCAGAAAGAGCCTCTGGAGGAGGGCATGGCAACCCACTCCAGTATTCTTGCCTGGAGACTCCCATGGACAGAGGAGCCTGGCTGGCTACAGTCCATAGGGTCACAAAGAGTTGGATACAACTGAAGCGACTTAACAGACACATGCAAAAAAAAAAAAAAAAAAAGTACTTAAGTCCTAATCTCCCAATACCTGTAAATATGACCTTATTTGGAAATATGAACTTTGCAGATATTTAGAGGGCTTCCCTCATAGCTCAGTTGGTAAAGAATCCACCTGCAATGCAGGAGACCCTGGTTCAATTCCTGGGGTCAGGAAGATCCCCTGGAGGAGGGCATGGCAACCCACTCCAGTATTCTTGGGCTTCCCTTATGGCTCAGCTGGTAAAGAATCTGCATGCAATGCAGGAGACCTAGGTTCGATCCCTGGGTTGGGAAGATCCCTTGGAGAAGGGAAAGGCTACCCATTCCAGTATTCTGGCCTGGAGAATTCCATGGATTGTATAGTCCATGGGGTCACAAAGAGCTGGACACGACTGAGCGGCTTTCAATTTCAGAGGAGGTCATACTGGGTTAGGTGGCCCCTAACTCCAGTGCCTGTGGTTCCTGTAAGGAGAGAGAGATTTGGAGACACACAGACACACCCAAAGTGAAGGAGGCCTTGCGACAACAAAGGCAGAGACGGGAGTGCCAGCAACCAGCAGAAGCTGGACGAGAAAAGAGCCTTCAGAGAGAGCATGGCTCTACCAACACTTTGATTTCGGATTTCTAGCCTTCAAACACTGGGGAGAGATTGTTTCTGTCTTGAGGAAAAAAAGTTGAATTTGCTTTATACTTTTTAAAAAGCCCCCCCCCCCCGATCCACAGGGGGTTTTGTAGTAGGAGCCAGTGTGTACTTGGACATCTGGATCCCCTTATCTGGTTTATCGAAGTTGGAGCCTGTTTGACAAGGGCTGAATTGTGCTTTTCACCCTCTAATACGCTATAATCTGGCTTGGTATTAGTTCACTCTTCAAATACACGTTTAATTTTCCAGTAAATTCTTAGCCACTGTAATGTTTAGTAGTTTAAATGAACAGATTAAAATGGTTAAGAGCATTCAATTCTGTCTATGCTTCTAAAACCACTAATTTATTTCTATCTGAACCACTCATTTTATCTTATTTTTGCCTGTCTAATTCTCACCTGTATCAGAGTCCTGGTAGGAAACAAGTGATACCCTAACATCAGGGGAATCTAAGGACGTGTGAGCAAGGCATGTGGGAAGAACAAGCGACTGACTAACCCTGGGACCAGCGACCTCCAAGCCATCACTACCCCTAGGACCAAAGGGACAGATGACATTTAAATGCAAGAAAGGTGCTCAGTCATGTCTGACTCTTTGTGACTGTGGAATTCTCCAGGCCAGAATACTGGAGTGGGTAGCCATTCCCTTCTCCAGGGGACCTTCCCAACCCAAGGATTGAACTGAAGTCTCCTGCACTGAAGGTGGATTCTTTACCAGCTGAGCTACCAGCGAAGTCCTGTAAATGGAAGAACATGTCTTTAAACAAATATTTGGAGTTGGTTTTTTTTTTTCCCCCCAAAATGTGGACCAGTTTTTAAAGCCTTTATTGAATTTGTTACAATATTGCTTCGGTTTTATGTTTTGGTTTTTGGCCCAGAGGCCTGTGGGATCTCAGCTCCCAACCAGGGATCAGAGGTACACCCCGCTGCATTGGGAGAAGTTTTAACCCCCAGACTGCCAGGGAAGTCCCTATAACAAAAATTGGCTTCCACCATGTGGTAGAATGTAGGGTGCTAGATGCAGGAAATTGAGTAATACACACTCCCCTCCCTCCTCTTGGGACTTTAGAAGCAGGTGGGAGACAGAAACACTCAAGGGGCGACTCCACAAATAAATATCACAGACAGCGGTTAAGTTCCATGAATGAAAAGAAAATTGAATGAAAAAGAAGATTTCAGTAGGGGGCTGGGACCTGACTCTCACCGGTCAGGGAAGGCTTTCCTGAGCAAGTGATGTTACAGCTGAAATTTGGGGGATGCAGAGATTTCAGTTGCAAGAGTGGACAGGGAGGGACGCGCCCCACAGCGACCTTGACCTTGGAAAGATTGTGGTGCATTAACTTCACCAAGAGAAGCCCAGCAGGGTTGAAGCTCACTCCCACAAAGGGGAGGGAGGGACAAAATCATGCCAGGCCTTTCAGGCTAGATTGGGATTTGGAACTCAGAGGAACAGAGAAGACAGACAGGACAATGCTGGGATCTGTCTTCATTTCTAAAAGAATCTTACAAGCAAGGGCTGCCTTTTGCTCATTTTCTAATCCTGCCCAGTATCCTTATATACAATCGGTGCTTAACACATGTGTTGAACTGCACTTCAGTTCTTCAAGGTGTTTTAGAAATTGTGTTTAGCAGTGGAAAGTAACGGAGAGGGTGTGGAATGAAACTGGGGATGAGATAATGGTTGCTTTCCTTCCAGAAATCTGTTTTCTCTTTTTTGATTCTTGATTTGATTCTTGATTACCACGTGTCAGGGGCACATAAAATGGAAAAGATGCACTTGCTTAAAAGAACATAAAATCAGCATAACAAAACATTATTTCTCATGTATTACTGGTTAAACCATCCGCTAGGAAATCAGACTGCCTGAATTTGAATCCTGGTTTAATTACTATTACTTACTAGCTGTGGGTCCTTGGATAAGTTACTTAGACTCTCTGGGCCTCAGTTTTCTTATCTGCAAAATATAATACTACCTATTTCATCTCTCTGTTGTGAGGTTTAAGTGAGAATACATGAGAAGCATGTCAAAGACTGCCAGGCACAGAGTTAAGGGCTCAATAATGCCACCTATTATTAATTGCATACAGATTAATAAATAAAAAGCTGCTTCCCCCAACTGTAAAATAACTTGCTCTTTAAAATGTTCCCAATCCTTGACTTTTAACAGGGGCTGTTGGTTATATATTCGTAATAATATTATATAATGGCAAGATGACTTATACAGAAATGTTTAATACATCAGGTTTTGCTGGGCTTGTTACACAGAGGAATAAGATCTCTCCCCAGTACTGAACTGTTTTTGATGCATTCCAGATAATGCACTTTACAAAATGTTTAAAGCTAACAATGTATAAACTCGTGGCATGTAATTTTCCTTGATTTCCAGATCATTAGAGGCATTATGAAACATGTCTGGGGTTTCTGTGAGGGCATGGTCTTTTTTTTCTTCTCTTGCCCATCTCTCAATTTTCAGAGAGTTGTACATTTTAATACTGTTTCTTCCCCACTCTCCCCTGATCCCCGACATATGCTCCTGAGTGAAAACTGCACATTAGGGCATGAACATCATACAGATTCATTATTGACGCTTATGAAGGTTAGCTCAGTAGACAGGATGTTCATTTTCTCCCTCCTAGCTGCAAAACAGGACTCTTGACCTGTCAGTCTCATAAATCATTCCCCAACTAGTCCATGACAGACAAAAATCAAAGAACATGTTAGCACCAAACCGGTTACAGATTAGAAATCAGGTGACAGCAGGCCCACTGTTTCTTGTAGAATGTCCCCCAAAGGGGTACACTGCAGTGCATGGGGAAGCAGCCCCCTACTTGTTGACAGAATTATTTTTATAAAGTAATGCCTTCCCATTTTTAAAACCCAGAGAGGGGCAGCGGGATGTGTAGGTGGTCGTTCTCAGCCCTGGCTTCCAATCAAAATCACCTGTGGAGCTTTTAAAACTGCAGAAGCCATGACCTCACTCCAGACTGATGGTTCTCAGCCCTGGCTGCACATGCGAATCGCCTGGGGAGTTTTTGAAAAGCTAGGATACCTGCCAAGCTGCCCCACCCCAGACCAATTGCATCAGAGCCTCTGGGAGTAGGGCCTAATCAGTCCTCCAGGTGATTTGAATATAGAGCCAGGCCTGAGAACCACCCCTCGAGAGGGATTGAATTCACTTATTCATTTCACGAATAAGGACTGGCTTCTCCTATGTGCCAGGCTTTGCTGGCAACATAGCACTTAAGAAAATAAACACTCCCTGATCTCTTGGCCTTAGAAATCTGAGTTCAAATCTTCAGGAGTGGGGCCTAGGCATCTGAAATTTCTAAAAGCTGATCAGCCAAGATTAAGAACTGGGGAGCAGCAGAAAGGGCAAGGAGTCCAGCAACTGTGTTTGAATCTTGGTTCAATCCTCTGCTTATTGGCTGTTTGATCCCGTACATTATGTAACTCTTCTAAGCCTCTGCTTCCTATCTTTAAAATGATGAAAAGCAAATCTTCCACTCTAGGGCAGTTACGAGTTTTAAATGAAAAAAAAAAAAAAAAAAAGTTGATCAAAATCTTGGTGCAGTGGCTGGTACCTATCAGGCACCCAATAAATGTTCACTTCAGTTCCATTGCTCAGTCGTGTCCGACTCTTTGGGACCCCATGGACTGCAGCATGCCAGGGTTAGTTTTCCTTTTTCCTCCTCCCTTTCATTTTTCCCATTGT
Organism: Ovis canadensis; assembly: GCF_042477335.2. Taxonomy (NCBI): domain Eukaryota; kingdom Metazoa; phylum Chordata; class Mammalia; order Artiodactyla; family Bovidae; genus Ovis; species Ovis canadensis. The sequence continues at coordinate 54,896,047 of NC_091264.1, forward strand.
CCTGAAAGCAATATATGTGCTAAGTATGTGTGATGTACAGTTGAAATGTGGGCTTCCCTGGTGGCTCAGTGGTAAAGAATCTGCCTGCTAATTCAGGAGATGGGGGTTCGATCCCTGGGCCAGAAAGATCCCTTGACGAAGGAAATGGCAGCCCACTCCAGTATTCTTGCCTGGGGAATCCCATGGACAGAGGAGCCTGGTGGGCTATAGTCCCCCGGGTTGCAAAAAGAGTTGGACAGGACTTAGCAACTAAACAAAAACAATTGAAATACCAGACACTGGGCCTGGCTTTCCAGGAGTTGTGTAATAAAGAACAGCCACGTCATACCTAGGTGTGTGCTCCCAGCTGCTTTTATTGCTGCTGGGTTTCTGAATGGGGAGAAGTAATCACTGAGAATCAGAAGTCAGAGGTTTCCCAAAGAGGAAGAATTTAAGAGCAGAGGAGGGTACTGCACACTGAAGAAACAGCAGAGCAAGATAACTTCGAAATAATACCTGCAGGTAGGTCATGTTTAAAGACAATATTTACCTTTCAAACATTATTTGACATGTATCTATGCATGTCATTGCCCAAGAAAGTGGGAGTTTACCTTGTTATCAGCGTGTGCCTGAATAATAATGTATATGTTCTATGCGTTTATGAACATGTATGAGTTTTACATTTTTAATGAGAAATGCATTTTATATGCATATTCCCGAGTATGTTTTTCAGGAAAATGCTTCATGCCTCTCTGTCTTTCCTTGCATTCTCCTTGAGGGTATCAGCCCACCTTATTAGAAATAACTCACTAGCCTCAGAAACAACGATGAATTTTCTCAGCACGAAGAACAAAGAACTGAATCAAGATGACATCATCCTCCTTGTAGTGAATTTTCATTCAGGTGAAAACATTTAAGTCCTGCTGGAGCTTCGTCCAGAAGAATGGTTAGTCCCGGACCAATTGTAAACGGCCAAGAAAGTGAATTTGACTAAAAGCAAGCCAGGCTGGCGGGCGAGCGTGCACCTCGCAGCAACCGCTCCCGCGGGGCAGCCGGGCATTCGGTTCCAGCCCTCCGCTGCAAGGCCTGGGCCTCCACGCAGGCTCCATGGACTGAGGCTGACAGCGTAGCCCTCCTCTGCTGAGATTACCCGAATGACCTACTTTGAAAATGGTGTGAACTCGGCCGAGTGCCAAGGGATTGAGGGGCAAACAGGCCTGCCCAGAGGGCTTGCAGCAGAAGAGAGCAGGCTCCCTCTCGGGGGGACCCTTCAGAAGCCGTGTGTATGGTTTCGTTTGGCGGGTGGGAGGTAGTTGCCTTTTTTTTTTTTTTTAATTCCCAGGGCCTTGCCTATTACAATTCATCTTTCTGCTCTCGGAGAACCGGCTATTGATTGGCTGGGCCAGCTGTTACATCAGAGAAAGACAGCCAATCAGAGCAGGACTCTGCCTGTCTCCCTGCTGCAGACTGCTGAAGTTGTAACAGAACTCCAAATTCAGCCAGGCACTGCTCTTTCCAGGGCAAAGCCGGGAAGAACGCGAAGAATCAGAGCTGAATCACAGAGCAAGGACCTCCTGAGGCCTCCATCCTGGCCCCTACATGGAGCACTGGCAAAGCTTCCCTTCCACCCAGGTTCATTTTTCTCTGAGTATCTGACTTTTAAAGCCAATATAGATGTCTGTGGGGTGTGGGAAAGGGAAAAACCAGGGGGCAGAAATGTTGGCAGTCACAAGGTTGCTGTACTTTAAGTGATGACTCTAGATAATCCCTTTTTTCTTTACTTTCAGAACTGCCTGCTTAAAAAGGTAGGCCAGCTTTGGATCTAGGGAAATTATCTGCACTTGTAAATCACTTTAAAAATGAATTAAAAAAAAATATTTCAAAGCAGTGCCCTGAATTCAGAATAAGTAGCTTTCAAATAGGTGGGAAACAATGGAAACAGTGACATACTTTATTCTGGGGGCTCCAAAATCACTGCAGATGGTGACTACAGCCATGAAATTAAAAGACGCTTGCTCCTTGGGAGAAAAGTTATGACCAACCTAGACAGCATATTAAAAAGCAGAGATATTACTTTGCCAACAAAGGTCCATCTAGTCAAAGTTATGGTTTTTCCAGTAGTCATGTATGGATGTGAGAGTTGGACCATAAAGGAAACTGAGTGCCGAAGAATTCATGCTTTTGAACTGTGGTGTTGGAGCAGACTCTTGAGAGTCTCTTGGACTGCAAGGAGATCAAACCAGTCCACCCTAAAGGAAATCAGTCCTGAATATTCATTGGAAGGACTGATGCTGAAGCTGAAACTCCAATACTTTGGCCACCTGATATGAAGAACTGACTCATTGAAAAAGCCCCTGATGCTGGGAAAGATTGAGGGTAGGAGAAGGGGACAAGAGAGGATGAGATGGTTGGATGGCATCACTGACTCAATGGACATGAGTTTGAGTAAACTCCGGGAGCTGGTGATGGACTGGGAAGCCTGGCATGCTGCAGTCCATGGGGTCGCAAAGAGTCGGACACGACTGAGCAACTGAACTGAACTGAAATGTTTACCATCTGATAAGACTCTTAAGATGAAGTTTTTGTTTATAGACACATGAAGAGAATGGGAGCTGGCTTATCAACTTTTCCTGCCGGAAAACCACAATGTTTTCTCTTTGTCGAATCAACTTGGGCTGCTATCAAATATGAATGAAGAGAGAAATTTTACTTTAACTCTTATATTTGAACCTAAAATGAAATATTTGGTTTTTATCTGAAAACACCATTTAAAATTAAATGCCTGTGAGAATTCTGACTTAGTGCTTAGAATGCTTCTCCCCTTATTTATTTTTTTAAGCTGTCAAGATATTTTGCTTTCATGAGTTTTCTACCCTGAAGTCCTCTCAATTGCCAAAGACTCCTGTGTTTGAAATCCACCACTTTCAGTTTCACCCCAACATTCCAATCTTTTTCGGAGTTTGATTTATGGAATACATCAAGGACTAGATATGTTTTCCTAAAAGGAAGGCCTGTGTGCCTGCTCAGTTGCTCAGTCGTGTCCAACTCTTTGCAACCCTATGGAAAATGATAAACATGGAGTTATCACTCCCAAATGCACACACGATTCTTCACATAAATTCACATTTGGTACCACTTGGTAAATGTTGGCAAAATGGTAGTATAAGGGTTTTAAAGGAGGGAAACACAAGCAAAAATTTTAAGTATCCTGAAGTGTATGGCATCTCTTCCATGTTGTTGAAAGTGAAAATCACTCAGCCGTGTCCGACTCTTTGTGACCCCTTGGGCTATACAGTCCATGGAATTCTCCTGGCCAGAATACTAGAGTGGGTAACTGTTCCCTTCTCCAGGGGATCAAATCCAGGACTCCCTCATTGCAGGCAGATTCTTTACCAGCTGAGCTACCAGGGGATCCAAGTTGTTGGTACTGCCCTTTTCCTAGTTTTTCAGTGGACACGTTGGATGGGAGAAATGAGAAGAAAAAGGAAAGTGATAGAAATTGGAATCTGCATTTGACACACAATTGCTGGCTGTGTTCACGATATGGGACAGTCCAGATCTTTACATCATCTCTGGCAAACCATCATGTCTCTTTCTTCAGTCTAACTCCTTGAGGACTTATGTCTGACAGATGTAAGAATAGAGGCCACAGGGGAACTGACAATTTTATATCAGCAGGGTCACTGACACAAGCCTCACCCTGCAGTGTGTATTAATTTTAAAAGCTGAATGAAGATTGTTGTGCCCAAGACTTGATGACCACCAGGCAGAAAAGACCCAGACTCCTCTATCTGACGACAGGTGATGGAGGGGATCAAACACCAGGCTGAGAATAGCCTTTTGGTTTCAGGAGCAGAGCCCAGTGCTGAGGAAGAGAAAGAATCAACAGTGGAAGACAGAATTAGGAGGACCTAACCTGGAGAAGGCAATGGCACCCCACTCCAGTACTCTTGCCTGGAAAATCCCATGGAGGGAGGAGCCTGGTGGGCTGCAGTCCATGAGGTCGCTAAGAATTGGGTACGACTGATCGACTTCACTTTCACTTTTCACTTTCATGCATTGGAGAAGGAAAATGGCAACCCACTCCAGTGTTCCTGCCTGGAGAATCCCAGGGACGGGGGAGCCTGGTGGGCTGCCATCTCTGGGGTTGCACAGAGTCGGACACGACTGAAGCGACTTAGCAGCAGCAGCAGCACCCTGGAAAGCAGTCATAATGATGGAGACAGTGCTCTGTGGACAGCTTAACCAAATGGAATGGAGAAGGCTAATGAGGTTGAGTAGATAGTTTCCTATTTTTTTCCCCAAAATAATTTAAAGTGGCTTCTGTTTTAATTTTACAGTCCAAGTAAAATGTGGCAGGCGCTGTGATGTTGTCACTCATTGTTAACTAGTATTCATTGACTTATGAAACATCTGGACGCATGTGACGCTGTGCCACATGTCACTCCAAAGAGTCTGGCAGCCCTAGGGGAATTTGTAGAAGCAAACCCAAAGAGAATGCTGTTCATTGGAATGCCACATCTTCCTCCTTCTTTCCCCCATGAAGGTCTGTAAATGTTTCTGTTTAGAACAGCTATTTTAGCTTTCACTAGATTAGCCACAAGAATCACGAATACAAAGAGGAAGAGAAAAAGGGTAAAGAAGAGGTGAAGCCTTGGACCCCAGGACAAACCATGGGATGCTCGAGCATCTCATATGGTGTGCCCATCCTAAGTACCTGTTGCAGAGACCACCTGTTGCTGAAAATTCCTCAGTTGCTGTTTTCCTTCTGTCCTGAAGTTTTTCAAAAATTTGAGGAAAGATGATGGGGCCAGAGGGTTTCAAATGGTCTGCTGTCCCCTGAGGCCCAGTCCCCTCTGGGGTCCAGCTCATCTGGCCTGCTCAGTGACTACCTGCCTCCTATCTGTTCTACACATTACCTGTTTAAACAGCCACATTGAATCAAGTGGTCCCTGGTGACTCAAGGGTAAAGAATCCACCTGCCAATGAAGGAGATGCAGGTTCACTCTCTGGGTCAGGAAGATCCCTTGGAGAAGGAAATGGCAATCCACTCAAGTATTCTTGCCTGGGAAATCCCATGGACAAAGGAGACTGGTGGGCTACATGAGGTCACAAAAGAGTCAGATACAACTTAGCAACTAACCAGTAGCAAAAAGGAAATACTATAAGAGAGAGATGAAAGGAGAAAACATTGTCATTGAATACCACAGTGACTGGGCAAGAACAGGAACATATCAGCTCCAGCAGAGGGCTTCAGTTCAAATGAAGCACTGTGATCAGGAAGAAACTGGCTTTAACTTACTATCTGGGTGGGGGGGCAGGGGCGAATTTTGTGAAGCCTTCCAAGCTCAGTTCAGTTCAGTTCAGTCGCTCAGTTGTGTCTGACTCTTTGCGACCCCATGAATCACAGCACGCCAGGCCTCCCTGGTCCATCACCATCTCCTGGAGTTCACTCAGACTCACGTCCATCGAGTCCGTGATGCCATCCAGCCATCTCATCCTCTGTCCTCCCCTTCTCCTCCTGCTCCCAATCCCTCCCAGCATCAGAGTCTTTTCCAGTGAGTCAACTCTTCCGCAGGAGGTGGCCAAAGTACTGGAGCTTCAGCTTTAGCATCATTCCTTCCAAAGAAATCCCAGGGCTGATCTCCTTCAGAATGGACTGGTTGGATCTCCTTGCAGTCCAAGGGACTCTCAAGAGTCTTCTCCAACACCACAGTTCAAAAGCATTAATTCTTTGGCGCTCAGCCTTCTTCACAGTCCAACTCTCACATCCATACATGACTGCTGGAAAAACCATAGCCTTGACTAGATGGACCTTAGTCGGCAAAGTAATGTCTCTGCTTTTGAATATGCTATCTAGGTTGGTCATAACTTTTCTTCCAAGGAAAGAACTAGGCAAACAGACTGGTGGCATGTTTGGAGAAATGACTGTGATTAGATTTTGCTTTATCATCTTCTATCCCAGGAAGCTCATTAGTAAGTGGACGATGTGAGTGTTGTCAAAATTTCCCTGAAATATACAAGAGCAATATCTCCTGATATCAAGTTCCCGGGAATATGATAAGGGCAGGTAGGAATCTATACCCAGTGCGTAGAAATAGGAAAACCACAGTGCTGCAAGGTGTCATTCACGAAGAGAAGCAAGCCACGGGGCACAAATACCAATTCATGCTTAGCAGGGACTTCACTTTTGCTGCTAACAGAGCTATGGTTTAGTAGAGAAATTCTCTTTAGTTCCGTGGGGAGAACCAGTGTATGTGTTACAAATGTCTCAAGGGCATTATTGTGGGAAGGATATTCATTTCATCTGCTGCTGCTACCCTTTAGTTGCTGTCATGTCCGACTCTGCGACCCCCTGGACTGTAGCCTGCTAGGCTCCTCTGTCCATGGGATTCTCCAGGCAAGAACACTGGAGTGGGTTTCCATTTCCTTCTCCAGGGAATCTTCCCAACCCAGGGATTGAACCCCCATCTCCTGCTTGGCAGGCAGATTCTTCACCACTGAGCCACCTGGGAAGCCCTCATTTCATCTGGGAGAGAGTAAAAAAATGAGGCAAAAGCTTGGTCACTAGGTAGGTACCAGAGCTGCAGGAAAGGAATTTTTCTCTTTTCGATTCTGTGCTGAGTTCTGCTGGCACCCTGAATCAAGGTGAAATTAACACCACACTCCTCACAGGGAATTTAGCATTTTAAAAAAGCTCACATTGTGTTTTAAACCTTTTATCACAAAATAATAGACGTCATGAAGTTCAAGTTTGTTCCTGTGGTTTTTCTCTGAAACACCTGTGATTTTATATGGGGATGAGTATATTCCATGTGGATCTTTGTCCATTGAAAATATGGTTGAAGAACTAGTGGTTCAATACGTAAGGCTTACTCCCCACCCCCATCAGAGGTACTTGCTTTCCTCCTTGCAGGCACTCCAGAATTTTTTTTTTTTTTTAAAAAGAAACACCTTTTATGTTCACATTCATTGTCATTATTATTATTTGCTGTGTCTGAACAGTGTGACTCATTCCAGCTAAAAGTCCCCAGGAGAATAGAGGAGGAAGGCTAAGAAGCAAATTCCATTCAATAAATTACTATTGAGTACTTACTATGTTTGGCGTTATGAGGCCAGCATCCTTAAAGAGCATGTTATCCAGCAGACTGAGTAGGGCAGATATACTAATAACTATAAATCAGTACAAAGTAAGCGAAGAGCCTTGCCAAAGGTGCTAAAATCTGGAGGAGTGGGTAGATCACCATTTGAAAAGGCTCAGCAGAGGTTTTGGAGGGGGATTGGTAAGGGGGGAAGAAGCTGTGGAAGCCAGGTGCCAGCTGGGCCCTCCCTGCCATTAAGCTCTAGGTCGGACAGGCCTGAATGCCCACTCCAGGCCTCCTGGAAAATCCAGCCCTGCCCCCTCAACACTTCCCCCCACCAAGTGCCCATTGTCTGCTCTGCAGGGTGTCTGCCACCATTCACTCATTCCCTCTGCGGAAACCCCATCTCTTTTCTTGATTTCCACAAAAAACCACCTACACAAGCTTTTCTGAGATGCCATTATTATTGAAGGGGTTGGAGAGATGGGTTATAGCCCAATAATGATCTCAATGGGGCATGGCAGCCCACTCCAGTATTCTTGCCTGGAAAATCCCATGGACAGAGGAGCCTGGCGGGCTACAGTCCATGGGGTTGCAAAGAGTCAGACAGGACTGAAGTGACTTAGCAAGCACACACACAATGATCTTAACACTGAACATTCGTCATCTCTGTGTTTAAAAATCCTTTGGGAGCCTCACCCTGTTGCTCATTTATTTTCCCTTTTGCTGCCTCTCTTTTGATCAAAAAACCCCAAATTCCATTCATTTTCTTTTATAAAAAAGTAATTAATTTATTTTTACTTTAGTGGCACTGGGTCTTTGATGGCATGCGCGGGCTTTCTCTAGTTTTGGCAAACAGGCTTAGTTGCCCCTCGGCATGTGGGATCTTAGGTCCCTGACCAGGTATTGAACCCATGTCCCCTGCATTGGAAGGTAGATTTTTAACCACTGGACCAGCAGGGAAGCCCCTCTCTTCATTTTCTTAAACACAGAATTTCAACCTAAATTGTAGGTTACACTCTTCCTTTACACTAGGAACTACGGCTTACTTTTCCTAACAAATGACCCATTGGTGTTTTATTTTCTTAAAGACAGTTTTCCTCCCTCTAAGATAAACTCTGGCTGGTATAATTTTATTTTTAGCATGCAACAATGATAACTTTTCAAGGCAGCGTTGCAAGATGAGGATATTTCATAGGGTCATGGGGTTAGAAGACGTAGAAAAATTCTTAGAGATTTTTCAAACAACCATCTCTCATTTTACCAGTAAGAAAACTGAAGCTCAGCCCTGCTCAAGTGCATGGACTTACTGGTGCAGAACTATGCCAGTTCCATGCTTTTCCACATGGTGGTGAAGACTTACGGATGAAAGTATAAAGTTGGAAAACCAGGCATTTATTATAGGAGGTGTTGTTAGGTAGGTTGTCGGGTGGGAAAAGACGTGAATAGTAAAAGCAGCTTTTTCATTTCCTTGTAAGTGACCTCATAAGCCACTCATCCCACCTCACTGGCCAATAGGAACAACCTAGACTTTTGAAATAGCAACATCTCCATTAATGTCATAGCAGTGTTTTTGATTGGTTTAGAGCCCAGAATATGGAGCCAGATTGCTAGGTTAGAAATCTCACCTCTGGCATATACTTTCTAGATGACCTTGGCAAGTTTCTTTGTGCCTCAGTTACGGTATCTGTGAAATGGGGGATAATGATAGAGCTGCTTCCTATAGTTATGTAGAGGTCAGTATCTAAAAAGTGCTTGGTAGTGATTGCTAAGTCACTAAGTCGTGTCCAAATCTTTTTGCTACTTTATGCACTGTAGCCTGCCCGCCAGGCTCCTCTGTCCATGACATTTCCCAGGCAAGAATACTGGAGTGGGTTGCCATTTCCTTCTCCAGGGAATCTTCCCAACCCAGGGATTGAACCCATGTCTCCTGCATTGGCAGAGGGATTCTTCACCACTGAGCTCCCTGGGCAGCCCAAAAAGTGCTTAGAATAGTGCTTTGGGCATAATTCATGCTACATAAATATAAGCTATTTATTATTTCGATTTTTCTTTTTAGTATTTTTCTTATGTGAAGAACACACTATAGTGATTATAAATGAATATATTAAAATAGTGCATCCAAATGTCAAGAGTAAAAGCATGACCTCTAAATAGAAGGACATTTCAACATACTTCTCAGGAGTTAAATAAAAGATACTGACATGCATCCAGCTCGTTGCTTGTATCACTAGTTTGTTCTGATTATCACTGAGTAGTAGTCCACGGTATGGATGTGCTGTGGTTTGTTTAACCATTCACCCATTCAGGGACAGTCAAGTTGTTTCCAGTTTCTGGCTATTGCAAATAAAGTTGTTATGACCATTCACGGACAGGTTTGTGTGAACATAAGTTTTCATTTCTCTGGGATGAATACTGTAGTGTGCAATATGTGGGTTGTATGGTAATTGCCCATTTTTTTTGTCCACACCCCAAAGCACGTGGGAATCTAAGTTCCATGACCAAGGATCAAACGAGTAGCATGGAGTTTTAACCACTGGACTGCCAGGAGAATCCCTAGCACGTTTTTTAAAAAACAACTGTAAACTTTTCCAGAGTGTCTGTTCTATTTGGGATTACCAAATATAGGAATGATCTAATTTCCCTGCATCTTTACCAACATTTGGTGGTGTCACTATTTTTTTATTTTAGTCATTCTCATAGATATGTCGTGTTATTTCATGGTCTGAATTTGCATTTCCCTGATGAGTAATGATGTTGGGGGCTTCCATGGTGGCTCAGTGGCTAAGAACCCACCTGCCAACGCAGAAGACGCAGGTTCAATCCCTGGGTCAGGAAGATCCCCTCAAGGAAATGGCAACCCACACCACTATTCTTGCCTGAGAAATCCCATGGACAGATAATCCTGGCAGGCTACAGTCCATGGGGTCACAAAGAGTTGGACACGACTTAGCTACTGAGCATGCACGCAATAATGTTGAACATATTTTTCATGTGCTTATTTGTCATCTGTATGACCTCTTTGGTGAAATGTCTCTTTTGTTCATTTTCTCACTGGATTGTTTGGTATTTTTACTGTTGAATTTTCCAAGTTCTTTATATATTCTAGATACTAGTCCTTTGCTGGATATGTGGTTTGCAAATATTTTCTCACAGTCTGTATCATATCTTTTCATCCTCCTAACAGGGTCTTTCACAGAGTAGCATTGAAACATATACATTACCATATGTAAAATGGATAGCTAGTGGGAAGTTGCTATATAACACAGGGAGCTAACTCTGTGACAACATAGAGGGATGGGGGGTAGGGGGTGGGAGGGAGGTTCAAGAGTGAGGGGATATATGTATATTTATGGATGATTCACTGCACAGCAGAAATCAACATAACATTGAAAAGCAATTATCCTCCAATTAAAATAAATTTTAAAAAGCAGATTTTTAAATTTTGGTGGAGTCTAATTTATCAGTTTTTCCTTTTATGAATCATACTTTGGCATGAAGTCTAAGACTTTTTTGTCTAGCCCTAGATTCCAAAGATATTCTCCAGGTTTTTTTTTTTTCTTTCTTTCCTGAAAGTACATAGATTTCTGTTTTATTTTGTTTATATTGTACTTTCATTTGAATTAATTATTGTATAAGGTCAAAGTTCAATTTTTGTCTATAAATGTCCGCCTGTTCTAGCATTATTTATTGTAAAAGCCCTGGAGGTTCCTACAGAGTTGAAATCGAAACTGCATAGTGCTTTGTGAAGTGATTACATCTAAGGATCTCCAGAAGCATGGAACATCTGGATGTGCCCTGGGTCTGATAATGCCTGCACATGGTTTTTCTCTATATTTGAGGATGGTTAGGTGGGTGACGCCACCATTAATACTCAGTACCCATGATACAGAGGGAATCATGTACCTGTCAGAACTCAGGTTTACACAAACTGATGGGTCCCAGCCTCCGTAACACCCCTCACTCCCCAGTATCCATCTCCCCTCCTGAAAGGGCTCAGAAGCAGCAGGTGAGGCTACCCTGAGAAATCAAGGACCCATTATCAAGGGGCAGGAAAATGATAGAAGAGGCGGCCTCCATGGTGGATACTGACCCAGGATCCATTCCACATTTGGATGCCGCAGATTGACTTTCCACCCCTGATTTTCCCAGTTAACTTAAGAAATAAAGTCAATTGGGAAAGCAAACAAACAAATTAATAAAACAAAAAAGTAAATAAAACAACGAGACCACATTGTGTTCTTTCAATGTGGGAGCAGCAAGAAGAAAGGGAAAAGATCATGGCTTCTTAGGACAGCTTCACCAAAGTACCAGTGGATCCAAGCCAGTTGTTGGAGTGAGAGAAGTTTCTCTTCAGGTGGTTAATCATCCTTTCCCAAGTCTTGCAGAAGTCATGAACTCTTCTGCTCTGGCACTCAGAAACATTCCAGTTTGTTAATTCTGGAGTCTCAGTTTTCTCTCCTCCTTTCTCCTCCCCCTCTCTTCTGCTTCCATGTATTCCTCCCCCTTCTCCTTCTTCACCTTTCCTCCACTTTTGTACCATTGTAAAATATCCATTAGGCAAGTGTGTACAGGTATCCAGGTCTCCTGGCCTACTAATGTTGTGGGTTATGTTCATGAACTCCCAAATACTGAACCAGACTTGCCTTCCTGGACTAAATCCTACTTAGCTTTGATGTATAATTCTTTGGCAATATTGCTGAATTCTATTTGCTAATATATTGTTAAAAACTTTTGCATCATTGTTCACAAGAAATATTGGTCTGCAGTTTTCTTATTTTGTACCATCTTTGCCTGTGTGTGAGGATAATATTAGCTCTATAAAATGAACTGGAAGTGATTTTTCTTTTTCTATAAGAGATAGTGTAGAACTGGTATTAAGTCTTCCTCAAATGTTTGGTAGAATTTCTCCTGTAAAACCCTCTGGGGTAGGAGATCTCTTTGTGGGGGAATTTTTGAAAATTGCAAATTCAATTTCCTTAATGATGTTAGGATTATTGAAATTTTCTATTTCATTTTGGGGAAGTTGTTGTGGCTTGTGTTTTTGAACAATTGGTTAATTTCATCTGTGTTGTCAAATCTATATGTTACTTTTTTTTTATAGTATCCCCTTTTCTTTTTGATGTCTGTAGTGATACCTTTTATTCATTCCAGATATAGAAGTTTGTCAGTTTTGATCTTTTTGAAGAGCCAAGGTTTGTACCATTGATTTTCTCTATTGTTTTTCCTGTTTTCAGTTTCATTGATTTCTGCTCTTAACCTCATTGTTTCCTTTCTCTTGCTTGCTTTGGGTTTATTTTGCTTCTCTTTTTCTACATTCTTGTGGTGAGATCTTAGATTATTGATTTAGGACTTTATCCCTTTTCTAATGTATGCCTTTGGAGCTATAAACATCCCTCTCAGCACTACTTTTAATTGCATCCTACAATTTTGCTATGTTGTATTTTAATTTTTATTCAGTTTGATGTATTGATTTCTCTTGAAATTTTTCTCATTGGCCCTTGAATTATTTAGAACCATGGTATTTAGTTTGCAAATGTTGGGAGATTTTTCTATTATCTCTCAATTATCAGTTTCTAGTTTAATCCCACTGTGAATGAAGAACATATACTCTGCTGCTGCTGCTGCTGCTGCTGCTGCTAAATCGCTTCAGTCGTGTCCGACTCTGTGCGACCCCATAGACGGCAGCCCACCAGGCTCCCCCGTCCCTGGGATTCTCCAGGCAAGAACACTGGAGTGGGTTGCCATTGCCTTCTCCAATGCATGAAAGTGAAAAGTGAAAGTGAAGTTGCTCAGTCATGTCCGACTCTTAGCAACCCCATGGACTGCAGCCCACCAGGCTCCTCCGTCCATGGGATTTTTCAGGCAAGAGTACTGGAGTGGGGTGCCATTGCCTTCTCTGGAACATATACTCTATGAGACCATAAATGTCTGGCTGGAGTTTCTCAGAAGTCATTAACTTGAAATATTTCTTACTGTACCATAAAGGAATCTGGGGATAGCCCGGGTTTATAAAGAACCCAGGCAAGCAGGGTTTCTCTTCACTGTCCATTCATTTCTTTATTAATGCAACATTTGTTGAGAATCTAATATGTACCAAACATGTAATGCTTCTCGGTTTAGACATTTCATTCCCAGGTGACTCAGTGGTAAAGAATCTGCCTTCCAGTGCAGAAGCCACAGGAGGTACAGGTTCAGTCCCTGGGGGAGGAAATGGCAACCCACTCCAGCATCCTTGCAAGAATAATCCCATGGACAGAAGAGCCTGGTGGGCTACAGTCCACGGGTTTGCAAAGAGCTGGGCACGACTGAGCGACTGACCGAGCATTGACAAGTGCTGATAAAAGGACAAAATTCTCTACGAGGACAGTTTGACATATAATTTTCCAACTTCAGACAGAAACACAGTGACTTCATAGAGGAAAACTCTATAGAAGGCTCTATAAGAACTGCTCTATTCAATTGCATTTAGAAATGGTTATGTAACTGTTGCACTGAACTAGCATGACTCATAGGATGTAATCAATCATAAAGCAACACTTCAAATTTATTCCACAGAGTTAGCACTTTCTCGGCTCTTGCGTTTGAAATTTAGAGCAAATTTTTATTCTTCCAGTTACTTCCAGGTAATATATCCATTGGTCAGTAATTAACGTGTCTGGATTCACGTCACAGTAAAAAAAAAAAAAAAACATTGACAGGTTTCTCCCATCTCCAGCTCAACCTCCTACAAAAAGCTACAGTTGGGTTAGGAGAGAAACCTGTGTTCCCCTTCCTTTCCACATCCCTGCCCCTTGCAGTCTGTAGAACGAGGCTGCACACTTTTCTCTGGTTAGAATTCTAGGAGGAGGAGGAGGAGGAGGAGGAGAGGGCAGGGCAGGAAAGTTCTTACTTGTCTGGTCCTCTCGTGAAGATCTGGTGTTACAGTTCTTTGATCTTCACAGGTATATAAAGTTGCCTCTCCTGTTGATTTGTATGAATTTTTTGGAGATGCTCCAGGGTAGTTATCTCACCAAGATTTCCCTGTGAACAAATGGATCCATCTTAATATGGCTGATCACTTACTCTTTCCTGGGACCCCAGGAATCTGTTACCAACTCCAGCTTTTTTGTTCATCTGGCTACACATCCAAATGATCCTCTTAGAAAGGATGCAAGATAACCCCATGCTTGCATTCTTTTGTGGGTGACCCACATCTGATCCAGGGGAACTCCTCACATTTTCTTTGCCCCTGAAGATTTAGAAAAGTTGACGGGCGAGGACACTCAGCACACAGACTACTCTACACAAAACAACTCTCATCTTGAATCTCTAGTTTTTATTTCTTATGTACTTTATGTTTATGTAAGGGGTTGAAAGCCACGTGATCAGATTTTGATACCCTCCCTTGCAGTTTTTGCACATGGAGGTCTTATACCTCACTTTTAAATGTGACATCAGTGGCATAGTGTGTTAGCTGAAACTTTCATTTGTCTACAGTTCTACCTGCCTTGTGATCCTAGAATGACCAGTTTCTAACCCCATCTTTGGTTCAGACTTGCCATGTCACCATGACAAGTAGCCTTTTCTTCTCCTAGTTTCATCATCTAAAGGAAAGTTAATGTCAAGTCTTTATGTAATTTGACATACTCACTTTCATAATCTGGAGATTCCTAGGACTACCACGAAAAATACCACAAACTGGCTGTTTTAAAGATTGGGCAGTCCCCAGATTTTTGGTACCTGGAACCGGTTTCATGGAAGACAGTTTTTCCACGGATCAGGGGTGGGGGGAAGATGGTTTGGGATAATTCAATGGATCAGGGGTGGGGTGAGACGGTTTGGGGATGATTCAAGCACATTGCATTTATTGTGCACTTTATTTCTATTATTATTACATCAGCTCCACCTCCGATCATCAGACATTCAGATCCGGGAGGTTGGGGACCCCTGGTATAAACAATAGAAATTTATATCTCACTGTTCTGGAGGTTAGGAGTCCAAAATCAAAGTGTCACCAAGGCCACATCCCTCCACCAAAGACTCAGACTAGAACCTGTACTGAGCTTCTCTCCTAGCTTCTGAGGGTTACTGGCAGTCCTTGACTTGCAGCTATATCACTCCAGTCTCTGCCTCTGTCTTCACATGATGGTCTTCCTGCAAGTCTACGTCTCTGAAGGACCTTCTTATAAGGACACTGGTCATTGAGTTTAGGGCCCACACTAATCCAGTATGACATCATCTTAATGTGGTTACATTGACAAAGACTCTTATTTCCAAAGAAGGTCATATTCACAGGTTCTGAGTAATCATGGATTAGGGGGAGGTAAGGGTAACACTGAATATACAATCCAGTACAGGTACAGTAATATTTTCTATACATTTATTTTTATTTATTTTTTGGCCATGTTGTGCAGCATGTGGGATCTTAGTTGCCTCACCAGGATCAAACCCACGCCCCCTGCAATGGAAGCATGGAGTCTTACCCACTGAACTGCCAGGGAAGTCCCTAATATTATCTATGGAAAGTTCAACATCAGTTGCAAATATGACTTTGCATGTTTTTTCCAACAAATAACCTCTTGAAAACTACGGAGCTTACATCAGTTTTGGAAAAACCTGTGGAAATGGGTACCTCTGGGCTGCACCAGAGTGCACTGCATAGCTGTAGTCATAATCATAGAGGAAGATGACAAAGGAAGCAAACAGGCAGCTTCATAAGCATGAGTACGTATGGTATGAGAGAGTCAAAGCGAGCTAATAATAGCTACTCTAGAGATGAGCTAACCGATGCTTTTCCCCCAGCTGAATCCTCAGAGGGATGATGTAGTATTTGTTGATTTTGCCATGTGACTTGTGAAAAGAAAAGAGATACAAAGAAGACAAATGACATTGTGATTTTGAGTGGTTTGACTGTAACTGCACCTACACTAGCAGTGATGTGTTGTTCTGTCTACTTATCCCTTTTTAAGCCTCTGCAACATTTTAGACATTTTTCCTGAGAGTATTTTCCGCCCCCTCCCACCACCCCCATATGAGGTTTCCCCTTTGCCAGAAGTTTAAATGGTTGGTTGGAACCCTGTTCAAATAATGACATAACATCAGGCATAGAACTGAAAACCACTGAAGGAGAGTTTTCACACCATCCGTCAAAACTGGGTTTTTTTAGACTAACTTCAAATACAGCTTCTTCATGACTTATCAGTAAAGTCTGTCCTGAGAAAATCTGGACCTTTAGAATGATCCAGTGAATGGTTCATGCTTATGTATGTTCTATTTCCTATCCAAACACTCTTGCTAATCTTGAAGGCAATGGCACCCCACTCCAGTACTCCTGCCTGGAAAATCCCATGGACAGAGGAGCCTGGTAGGCTGCAGTCCATGGGGTCGCTGAGAGTTGGACACGACTCAGTGACTTCACTTTCACTTTTCGCTTTCATGCATTGGAGAAGGAAATGGCAACCCACTCCAGTGTTCTTGCTTGGAGAATCCCAGGGATGGCAGAGCCTGGTGGGCTGCCGTCTATGGGGTCGCACAGAGTCGGACACGACTGAAGCAACTTAGCAGCAGCTGATTTAATGAGATTGCCATGCAACTTTAGAAACTTGGAATGACTACATTACATAGCATGCGTTTCCTTTTATTTCACATGGAACTTCTTTTTGGACCCTGGCAAATGCTACTACATGCCTACCTTGCTATGTGCAAGCAGCCAGAGGATACTTATCCATTCTTTTGCTGCAAACGATTGATGCCAAATTTAAATCTTCCTCTGGATAATTGTTTTCTTTGTGTCTTGCTGTGTTATCGCGTCTTTCCTGCAATTTGTATTTTCTTTTATAAGACATTTGGATTCTTGTGAAAGTGTTATGTATGTAAATAATGGAAACAACACCCACACCATTCCTTAGCTGCTGTGGGTGCTGCCACACTTTCTTCTTGTTTTCTTTCTTCTTTCTCATCATCTTTTTTATTTTAAATCACCATAAGAATAGCTCTTAGGAATAGAAATGGTGCAACAATCTTAAAGATAAAGTCAGTGAATTAGCGGAGAGTAATAAAAATTGGCTTCTCTAGCTGATGGCCAACCTGACGTGGCTTAAAACACAGTAGCAGATGTGATACACTTTGTATGATGTTTCACCACAGATTGAGCAGGGCAGGAGGTATAACACCATAGGTCAAAGTGAAATGGTTGTATGGGAACCAGAGAAATAATTGAGCTTCTGTATGCATTAGCCTGTATTTATAAAGTAAGTTGGCTTCCCTCATAGCTCAGTTGGCAAAGAATTCACCTGCAGTGCAGGAGACCTGGGTTTAATCCCTGGTTCGGGAAGATCCACTGGAGAAGGGATAGGCCACCCACTCCTGTATTCTTGGGCTTCCATTACGGCTCAGCTGGTAAAGAATTTGCCTGTAATGCAGGAGACCTGGGTTTGATCCCTGGGTTGGGAAGATCCCCTGGAGAAGGGAAAGGTTACCTACTCCAGTATTCTGGTCTGGAGAATTCCACGGCCTGTATAGTCCATAGGGTGGCAAAGAGTCGGACACAATTGAGCGACTTTCACTTTCATAAAGTAAGTTAGGCCACAAAGATTTTTCTCCACCTTGGAGAAAAGAGCCAAAACTACAAGTTGTGTGAAACAAATGGGCCCGTTTATAGTCAGTAGTCTTCCAAGACTTTTAGGATATCTTTTACCTAAAGGGCTCCAAGGGCAGTGCTTGGAGTCTTAGGGTCTACGCACACAAGCAGGGCCATGAAATCCCAGCATCTTAGATGTTAAGAGAGAGAAGGGACTGAGTCCTGCCACCCTTGCTCTATGCTGGCCTCCTTCTCTTTAGTAGGAGACATTTGTGTGTAAGGCAGGCTGAGACCGCATCAGTTCAGGCCCTGGGAAGGGGGAAGAAGCCAAGATTCAGGGGGACAGAGGGGACAGAGCGTGTCTTCAGAAGCTAGCCCGTCCCCAGGAGGCAGCGAGGCAGACTTGTGTGCAGTGGTCAAAGGCCGTGACTAACTCAGATTGAGCCAGGCTACTTGGACATCTGACTGTGAACTCTCTGCCAGCAGAATGCAGTTCTGGAAGAAGTCCAGGTGACAATATTCAAAATCAGGCACAGTTCCAGGTGATTGGGCCAGTCACAGCGGGTCCCCAGCAGAAGCTGAGAAGAGTAGAAAATCACATCCTGCGTCCCAGAGGAAGGGGCAGTGCAAGCCTCTGGCGGAACGTGAGATCCGCGCTGAGGAAATGGGTCCCGGCCAGGATCCAATCCCTGCAGAGAACTGACACGCTAGCAGAGAAACTGAGGCCAACTGGAGTCACACGGCTTTGGCCAAAGTGGTAGGAGCACTCTGAGTTGCAGAGTCTACGGGAGGAACCAGATTTCCAGGTCTCTAGGCAACCAAACCAGTTTTGTCTATTAATAGGGCTAAAGCTGATGACATTGATCAGGTCTGGCTCAGATTGGCTGGGGGCAACTAAGAGCTTCTGGAACTTGACTGTGCATAAGAATTACCTGGGGATCTTGTTAAAATGAAGATTTGGATTGGGTAAATCTGAGTTGGGGCCTGTATTCTGAATTTCTAACAAGATCCCAAGGGATGCTGCTGGTTTTCTAGAATAGCAGAACTCAGAAAACCCTCACTTGCTGTCATTTTCTCCTCCCCAGTTTCTTCCACCTGCCCCACTGTTCTGCCCCCATTTCCCCAGCCCTCCTCCAAATCATGTCTGACCATATTCTTTTCCTTTCCTTCCCTTTTCTCCTGTTGTCCCAACCCCTTTGATTGGCTGCATTTCTCTGTCAAGACCACCAGAGAATTTCCACTTTGGGATTTCCCTGGTGGGAATCTGTCTTCCAATGCAGGGCTTCAGGTTAGATCCCTAGTCAGGGAACCAAGATCTCACATGCCTCAGGGCGACCCTCGCTTGAAACTACTGAAGCCTAAGGGCTCTACAGCCCGCACATCACAAGGAAGACCCAGAGCAGCCAAAACAAATGATATACAGAAATATTGGGGGAGGAGAGGGAGGTAAGGGATATGTATACAATTTATGACTGATTCGTGTTATTTTAGGGCAGAAACCAACACAAAATTGTAAAGCAATATTCCACCAATTAAAAAATAAATAAAAATTTAAAAAATCCAACACACACAAAGATAAATAAATAAAAGGTTTCTTCCCTTTTAGCCCAAAAATCCATAAGTATTTTTTTAAAAAACTTTCCATTTAGATGATAGAAGGTGTGAGATAACATAGTCAGAAACATTTCCATTTTTACCACGCAACTAAATGCTTTTATGTTTGATAGAAATAACTAATCCAGATTAATCTCCTTTTTGGTCTCATAAGGAAAGTGAAGAATATGTTACCTTTCTCTCCTAATATAATCCAACCATTAAAAGAAAAATTCGTCTGAATGCTCGCTTTGACAACACATATACTAAAGTTGGAACAGTACAGAGAAGAAGAACACAGTCCCTGCGCAAAAATGACATGCAAATTTCTGAAGCTTTCCATATTTTTAAAAAGACATTAAAATAGACATAAATTAATGGAGAAATATACTGTGTTTATGAAAGACAGGAACCAAGATAGTAAAATTTTCAGTTCTACTCCAATTAACCTATAAAAGGAATGCAAATCCAATAAAAATCCCAACAGAATTTTAGTAAAACCTAATTCTCAAATTCAAATAAAAGAGCAAATGGGCAAGAATAGCTCAGAAAAATTTGAAGATAAAGAACAGAGTTGGGGGGGGGGGTGTGGAAGAGGAGAGTGTGGGAGGGGAGTTCTCACTCTAGCGAAGCTCCAGACTGAATATGTAGTCAGTTATTAAAACGGTGTAATGATAGATATTCTATCTAATGTGATCATAAATGACTTTGATTTTCTTATTGGTACTCTTTTTTTCTACATCAAATGTACTAGTTTTGTGATAAAATAAAGCTAAAAAATTAATGCTTTAAAAATGAAATATTTATTATAAGATAAAAAAATTAGAATGGTGTCATATATTTATTTTATGTCCCTACTGCCTAAAAACATGTGGTATACACTTCCAGCTCTGAGGGGTTACCAGTTCCTGGCTTCAGTTCAGTTCAGTCACTCAGTCGTGTCCAACTTTTTGCAACCCCATGGACTGCAGCACACCAGGCTTCCCTGTCCATCACCAGCTCCCCTCAAACTCAAGTCCATTGAGTCGGTAATGCCATCCAACCATCTCAGCCTCTCTTGTCCCCTTCTCCTCCCGCCTTCAACCTTTCCCAGCGTCAAGGTCTTTTCCAGTAAGTCAGTTCTTCACATCAGGTGGCCAAAGTATTCGAGTTTCAGCTTCAGCATCAGTGCCTCCAATGAATATGCAGGACTGATTTCCTTTAAGATGGACTGGTTGGATCTCTTTGCAGTCCAAGGGACTCTCAAGAGTCTTCTCCAACACCACAGTTCAAAAACATCAATTTTTCAGTGCTCAGCTTTCTTTATGGTCCAACTCTCACATCCGTACATGACTACTGGAAAAACCATAGCTTTGACTATATGGACCTTTGCTGGTAAAGTAATGTTTCTGCCTTTTAATATGCTTTCTAGGTTGGTCATAGCTTTTCTTCCAAGGAACAAGCGTCTTTTAATTTCATGGCAGCAATCATCATCTGCAGTGATTTTGGAACCCCCCAAAATAGTCTCTCACTGTTTCCATTGTTTCCCCATCTATATGTCATGAAGTGATGGGACTGGATGCCATGATCTTAGTTTTCTGAATGCTGAGTTTTAAGCCAGCTTTTTCACTCTGCTCTTTGACCTTCATCAAGAGGCTCTTTAGTTCTTTGCTTTCTGCCATAAGGGTGGTGTCATCTGCATATCTGAGGTTACTGATACTTTTCTGGGCAATCTTGATTCCAGTCTGTGCTTCATCCAGCCTGCCATTTTGCATGATGTACTCTGCATATAAGTTCAATAATCAGGGTGACAATATACAGCCTTGATGTACTCCTTTCCCAATCTGGAACCAGTCTGTTGTTCCATGTCCAGTTCTAACTGCTGCTTCTTGACCTGCATACAGATTTCTCAGGAGACAGGAAGGTGGTCTGGTATTCTCATCTCTTGAAGAATTTTCCACAATTTGTTGTGATCCACACAGTCAAAGGATTTGGCGTAGTCAATAATGCAGAAGTAGATGTTTTCCTGGAGCTCTTTTGCTTTTTCTATGATCCAACAGATTTGGCAATTTGATCTCTGGTTCCTCTGCCTTTTCCAAATCCAGCTTGAACATCCGGAAGTTCTCAGTTCACGTACTGCTGAAGCCTCGCTTGGAGAATTTTGAGCGTTACTTTGCTAGAGTGTGAGATGAGTGCAATTGTGTGGTAGTTTGAACATTCTTTGGCATTGCCTTTCTTTGGGATTGGAATGAAAACTGACTTTTTCCAGTCCTGTGGCCACTGCTGAGTTTTCCAAATTTGCTGGCATATTGAGTGCAGCACTTTCACAGTATCACCTTTTAGGATTTGAAATATCTCAGCTGGAATTCCATCACCTCCACCAGCTTTGTTTGTAGTAATGCTTCCTAAGGCCCCCTTGACTTTGGACTCCAGGATGTCTGGCTCTGGGTGAATGATCACACCATCATGGTTATCTGGGTCATTAAGATCTTTTTTGTATAGTTCTTCTGTGTATTCTTGCCTAGTCTTCCTGGCTTAGACTGAAAAATAATCTTATGAAGCTAGTTACTTAAGCTCTCTCAGATAGTTTTCCCATCTATAAAATGATGACAATAATAGCCTCTCAGTTCATGTTGGAGGTTTTATTGTTGGAATTGTGTAAGACTTGTGAAACTGCTTCACAAAATATAAAACAAGATACAAACTGCTATTACTGGTGTGTGTGTATGTGTGTGTGCTCAGTTGTGTCCGACTCTGTGCGACCCCCATGGAGTGTAACCTGCAGGCTCTTCTGTTCATGAAAATTTCCAGGCAAGAATACTGGAATAGGTTGCCATTTCCTCCTCCAGGGGATCTTCCCAACCCAGGGACTAAACCCACACCTCTTGGGTCTCCTTCATTGGCCGGTAGATTCTTTCACTACTAAGTATTTGAAATGAAGCCATTATAGAATTTAAAGCTTCACACCATCCTGGGTTGGTTTGACTGGACTCTTTGAAGCCATTTGTGTTTAATGGGTGAAGTGAGTTGGGAGAGCATAATTTAAATCCCAGCTCCACTCCTCACACCCCATCTCATTTCACAAGTGTTTTCCACCCATTCAATAACTGTGTTTATTGGGTGCCAGTATGAACTAGAGCTGGCAGTTTCAATGGTGAAACAGACATGCGTGCGTGAAGGACATGCATGTCCTTGCATGTGTGAAGCTTATGGACTAGCAGCATATTTGTGGACAAGAAAATAGGCGATTTCAAAATAAGGTGACCAGTGCTGTGATGTGGTAGGTTTAGGGTGCCATGAAGCTGTTGCTTGGGTAGCCATAGAAGGTTTCTTCAACCATGGCATGTTGAGGAGGATGAAGTATGCAGATGATTAAAAGGGTAAAGGAGAACAGTGGAGGATGCTTGCTAATCAGGCGATGGGGAGGAGCAGTGTATTCCAGGCAGAGGGAAGGAGACTTGGGCTGCCCTCTGGGCAAGGAGAGTGATGGAACAACTTCTTTTTTTCTAAAGCACCCGGATCATTTTTTGTTCGATTTCAGTACTTTATAATGTTTCCTAGGTCAGGATCAGCATGATGAGTATTAGAATACATTTTATGGGTGACCTCCTCCTCCCCTCAAGCCTCCTGACCACTCCCATACTGACCTTTCCCCTCACTGCCTGGCCTTTCCTTTTGACGAGGCAGCACACTGAAGAGGTGGAAAGAGGCTTTTCTCTTTTGAAGCTGCAGCATTATTAACAGAGAAGTAAAAGTCTCCCATGAGCTACGGCAAAATCCTACAGATTGGTTTATGAATCACTGTAGCTTAGGTTAAAGCAACCTAATTTCCTGAAAGCCACTCCACGGCTTTAGCCTTCCAGAGGGGCATAAAGCTTGTATGATATTTACTCTTAGTTAAAATTAAATGGAAATTGAAAACAAAAAAACCCAAGAGTTTCTTCTGGGAGATCCAATCATTAAATAAAACAAAAATTAAAGGCTACAAAACCATGTGGGTAAGATGTACATATTACATTGAAGAAGATCTGGAAAATATACATATCAAAGTGTTAAACTGATAACTATCTCTGAGTAATTGGGTTTCATGTGATTTCTACACCCTTTTATTGTGAAATATACATTAGAGAAAGTGTATGATATATAAAAGTATAATTTCATAAATTTTTATTATGTGCGCCTTCACATAACCATTGCTCAAATCAAGAAATAGAATATGGCCCGGGGGCTGTCCATCCACCCCTTCCCATTCCCAACCCACCCTCCCCCCAGCACCCTTACTTTTATGATAACTTTTTTTTTCCTTTTCTTTAGTTTTTCCACCTAAGTGTGTATCGATATTTTCACGTATTTATCTTTTCTTATTTTTTGGACTTTAAGTAAATGGGAACGTATGCTTTTTTTTTTTTTTAAACTTCTATCTTTTAACAGTAGGTTTCTCAGCTTCATTTAAGCTAAGGGTTCTATGGTTCATTCCTTTTAAAAGGCTGTATAGTATTCCAAGGTTGGATATATTAATAGCACATTTTATCTACTCTACTGTTGGTAGACAACTTGTTTTCAGTTTGGGGCCATTATGAATGGAGTTGCTATTCTTTCGGTGCTCACATGCACGTATTTCTATTGGATATACCCAGGGGTGGGAATCTGGGTCACCAGATATGCATATCTTTAATAGATAATGCCAAATGCAGCAGTAGCAATGAATACTCCTTGCAGCAGGGTGGGAGTGTTCCCATTGCCCTACACTGAAGTTTTGCGCATTTTTTTCCTTTAACTCATTTGAATTGTCTATTTTCCCTCTACAAATATAAATATCCAATGTTTAACTAGCAGAATGCTTTTCTAATACTTCTTAAATTTGTCTTTCCCAATGAGAATATTATTTTTAAACTTTTAAATTGAAGTAAATCATTCTTATAGTAAAAACCACCCAGATCACAGGTATATGGCATAATGGATTTTCACAAAGTGAACCCACCTCTGGGTCCATCACCTGGGTCAAGAAATAGAATTTTCTGGCCTCCTGGAAGCATCTTCATGCCCCCTATCTAGCACGATCCTTTCCCTCATCAAAAGTAAACTACATATTTAGTTCTAACATCATAGATTAGTCTTGTATGATTTTGAACTTTATACAAGTGGAACAATACAGGAGACCTTCTTTCATGTGTAGCCTCTTTTATTTTTCAACATTGTGAGATTCATCTGTATTGCTATGTATAGTCGTAATTCATTTTTTTTCTTCCTGCCACAAGGAAGAAATTTTGACCTAAGAAGCAACCTACTCAGTGCTTTTTTAACTCATGGACTGTATTGACCCTTGCCACATGTGGATTAGACCACTTCACAGTCATCTGTATGTTTGTTTCCATGTCAATAATAAGCTTGAGGGTTCTCGATGCTACTAGGAGAGTGAGTATGGTACCCAGCTGCCCTCTGATATCCGTAATTATGGCTCCATTTGGAGCTGTCTCTCAGCAATAACGAATGTTTTCTTTCCCTTCTTTTCCACCTAAAATGCAAAATAATATCACAGCCCCAGGCTGCACACTTTTATGTAAAACAGAGCAGTCATAGGATTTTACTGGAAAGTTGATTTATTTCCGAGGATCATGAGAGTCCAAGGATAAAACTGGCATCTGGCCACAGGGAGAGCCCTTGACCTAGAAGTGGAGACAGCTTCAAAGCTGTGTTGGTTTATAGTGGAACAAGGCACTTTTAACATGAATCAGAGCCTCAAAACTTTCTAGGGGCAAAAAATATATATATATATTCCTAAAACTGTCCTCCAAAAGGAAAGGTAAAATCAATAGCTTGGGTTTTTCACTCTTTCAGATAAGCAATACTAAACCCTTCTACCAAAACAGTTGTTTAAGTCTAGCTTTTGTTTTTTTTTTTTTTTGAAAGAACAAAGTGTCAACTGAGCTTGAACTCTTAAAACAGAATCTTGATATCAATCTATGTTTTTTTAAGCAGCCAAACAGGCTTTCAGATGGTAAGTCTCTGAAAAGCTGCATGTGAATATGTAGTAAATGTAATTTTTCTTCTTTTTTTCTTTAGGCCTTGAGATGTAATTATTAAAGCTGCAAATGTCCCCAGTGATATCAGCTAGATAATCAAATTTGGATCACAGGAATGAAATAATCTGAAGTGTGCCTTTATTACCTTTCCTAGAAATAACTCACTTAAGATAATTCTACCCTCCCCCCACCCACAAATCTGTAACCAGACGATGGAGAGAGCTAGTAAAATTAGCCAGAGTAGTCAAAAGGGTCAAACTGATTCTCAAAGCAAAGAATGCCAATATTTCTCCACCATAAAAATAGAATAAAACATTGCCAAAATCACGTGCAGGAACAAGAAATTAAAAGGCTGAATAAAAATGCAAAATTTAGGAGACTTTATTGCTAAAGTAGCCATGAATTACTGATTAACTTTCTTAAAAAAAAAAGCAAAAAATAACATTTTTTATAATAGTTGATTTAGAATATTTTTTGTTAGCAAACATATGTACCCACTGGAAAAAAATGATCTATGAATGTATAGGTCATTCAAACAAGGATATAGCTGCTGATGCTGCTGCTAAGTCACTTCAGTCGTGTCCGACTCTGTGCGACCCCATAGATGGCAGCCCACCAGGCTCCCCCGTCCCTGGGATTCTCCAGGCAAGAACACTGGAGTGGGTTGCCATTTCCTTCTCCAATGCATGAAAGTGAAAAATTGAAAGTGAAGTTGCACAGTTGTGTCTGACTCTTGCGACCCCATGGACTGCAGCCCACCAGGCTCCTCCGTCCAGGGGATTTTCCAGTCAAGAGTACTGGAGTGGGGTGCCATTGCCTTCTCTGTTCCTTCCATAAGAAGATAAAAATCCCTTTTTGCTCCTACCTAGCCCTCTCTTCCAGTGTTATCAGTAAAGAACCCACCTGCCAGTGCAGGAGATATGAGAGATGGGTTTGATCCCTGGGTCAGGAAGATTTCCCTGGAGGAGGGCATAGCAACCCACTCCAGTAATCTTGCCTGGAGAATTCCATGGGCAGAGGAGCCTGATGGGCTACAGTCCATGAGGTTGCAAAGAATCAGACACGACTGAAGCAACTTAGCACACACGCACACCCCTCTCTTCAGTTAAGGCCAGGAGAAATTCTTAGGCCAGAAAGGCTCAGGGTGGGAAGTTATTATATTAAGACTGCTCTCTTTTGCCAATGCTTCTTAATCCCTGTGTACCAGTCTTCCTTGCTATTTCATGAAAAGAGGATCCCAGCTGGGCCAAATTGTGTGATAGCTATATAATCTAGACACAGTCCCCAGGGGCTTAGAACAAAAATTAACCCCAAATATTTAAACTTGAAACCTTAGCTATAAAGAATATCTACAAACATTCAAGACCAGTCAGTCAGAGATTCTATCCTCTTACCTTACAAGAACTCAAGAGGGAAGATTACTATGAGAAAGGTCTTCTAGAATTGGACTTTGCTCTTCACGGAAATGTCCGTGGGTGTTAAAACAGAGCACACATTGAACTGAGAAATAGATGTCTTGGGTTCCAGAACTGAATTTGCCACCAACCAGTATAGTCTCTGCCAATTTCTTGCAGCTCTTTGGCGGCGATTCCTGTCTATAAAATGAAAGAAAAAAATTTGAACTAGATTCTGTAAGGATCCTTCCAGGTCTAGTAATTGTGTAAGTTATATTTCTAGACCATGATTAAGGAATAGCCCACCCTCTCCCCATTATTCCATATCCACTTTTTCTTTCTTGCTGATGCACTGAGATAGTGTTGGGATTGGGAACTTAACTCATTTCCCAGTACCCATCTCAGGTCACTTCTTAGATGCAGTCAATTGAATATGCCTTAACATCCTATCTCCCTAAGTTCCTTTCAGAGAAATCCATTATCATATTTGGTCCTTTTCCTGGCATTAGAATTCCCATGATGTTCTATGGGAACATTAGGTCAAAACAAAAAGTATGAGAAAGGCTAGGTTTAGGGCTCCAGGCTGCCATATGTGTTTGTGATGTTCCCCGGAAGACTCAGAACCCATAAATAAATGGATTGCACTCCTTTTAACCTTTGGGAGTTACCAAGTGGATCATGTCAGTGTTGAATAATTGTAACTAGAGCTCGGAGGACCACCTGAAATAGTGTGTTTTAAAACGTCATCAATGAGACCTGACATGTGAGAGACTCTTCCTGCACTAAGAACTGCAGCGGATGCCACATGGAAGAGCTGCAAACTGGGAGCAAATCCACTCCATCCTACTATGAGCCCTTCCTGTTTTGTCAGCCAGCATGGCTTCCTAAATCTCAAATTGCAGCCGAACTGTTCTGCAATTCCATGGCTAGCTATTTCGGGAGCCTAACACAGCAGGACAAATGTGTACAAGTCCACACAGTATGACAGAAGAATTAAAAATGTATTTACCATCTGTTGGTAGTTTCCTTGTGGGGCTCTTTTCCTCTCCTGCAGCCATGAATAGGGTCTTCTTACCTCCTCCCATCCTCAAAGAACAGAGTTCTGGCCTCAGATCTTTGGACGCAGGGCTTTTTTCCTCCCTCTTTTAAATATCCCAGACTGTTGAACTCTGGAAGTATTTCAGCTTCTAGGATCGTTTCCAGCAAATATAAAGTGGAGTGAGTCTGTGAACAGGTGGTAGTGTGTTATATGCCTTTGTGTGGCCAGGTTACTTTGAGATCCTGGCCTTGAGTTCTGGTGACAGTGGCCTTTGGGCAGTTCAAGAGTAGAACAAGAGAAGTCAAACACAGGTCAACTGAAAGGAAATTAAATCCTTTAGTTAGGCTTGGAAACTCATGTGGGCCCTTTACAATCTATTTAGACCTCACTATGATGGGATGTCGGAGAAGGCGATGGCACCCCACTCCAGTACTCTTGACTGGAAAATCCTATGGACGGAGGATAGGCTGCAGTCCATGGGGTCGCTAAGGGTCGGACACGACTCTGGGACTTCACTTTCACTTTTCACTTTCATGCATTGGAGAAGGAAATGGCAACCCACTCCAGTGTTCTTGCCTGGAGAATCCCAGGGACAGGGGAGCCTGGTGGGCTGCCATCTATGGGGTTGCACAGAGTCGGACACGACTGAAGAGACTTAGCATGATGGGATGTGTCAGATTCCAGAAAAAATTTCTGACAGGAAACGGTCCTCAGAATGTGACCGTGGGCTTCAAGTGAGAGTCATGGCATCCATGTAGCAGTGTGGATAAAAATCATAAGCTGGAGTATAGTTTGGTGAGTTGGGAAACCAGTTAGGTTGCTTTGAAGCCACTTGGCTTATGTAGGAATATTCAGTCCTCAATAAGCATCACTAGTTTTAATTTATGGGACATATATTATTCACTCAAAAACAAAATCTAATAGAGATGAGTACTAAAAGTGTTGCTTTCGCCAAAATAATTACAATGCAGTGTTACGACTCCCCTTGGCCTGTATCACTCAGGTAATGACTTGTTAAAAACTCTCAGGCTATGTGAGTGGATAGCTTCCTACTTTGAAACCAGTGCTGGGTGAGTTTGGACCTTGGGCAGGTCCTTTAAACTGCCAGCCTCAGTTTAATCATCAAAGAAATGGGAAGCATGATCTTGACCTCACTGGACTGCGGTGGGGATTTAGATGAAATGACATCTGCCAAGCTCTCCCCATGTTGCCTGGCATGGAATAACAGCTTGATAAATGGTAGCTTTTAACAATTATTATTATTGAAAAGCTGGCGCTATGCTTTTTCTGTTTTTCCTCAAAACTTGCTGTCAGGTTTGTACATTGTCTTCAATTCTGGTTTCAAATTTTGTTTTTAAAAAGTCCTTCACAAATCTGAGCCTGAATATGAATTCAGCCCTTTTTGATTCAGTCTTACTAGGTGTACCAGATACAATTAAGTCAAAGGTCAAGTAAACAACATGCGGATACAATACATTGATTTTGGATTAGCTTCTAATGAGGGAACCATTGGGCTAGAACTTAAAACTCTGCACATAGTAGGTCCTGAAATATTACTGACTCATTAATTCATTTAAATGGTTGATAAATCTTTAGTCTGTCATGTGCCAAGGACTGTTCTGGACATTTGGGGTTTACCTGTGAATACAACAGATAAAACCTCTGCTCTCGACAAAAAATAAATGAAGATGACTCAGAATGTTCTAAGGTAACACATTGATGGAATAACAGAGCAGAGCAAAGTAGATCAGTAAAGTCAGGGGTACAGTTTTAAGTGGGGTGGTCAGAGCAGGCTTTGCTGGGAGGTTTTTAATTTCCTAAGCAAAAAGGCTGAAGAAAGTGATGGAGCGATCCGTGTGGATATTCAGCATTCCAAGCCAGAGGACCAGCAAGTAGGAAAGGCCCGGAGGCAAGGGAGCACCTGGTTTGTTTGGGGCCAGAACTGTGGGAATGAAGAGGAGAGAGAGAGAGGCAGGGGATCTGAAAGACAGAGGGCATCCCGACGGTGTGCAACCTCAGAGGTCACGGGAGGACTTTGACTTTGACTCCAGGTGGAAGAGTGACATTTCACACGCTTTCGAGCAGAGCTGTGGCATCACCTCACGCAGACGCCCGAGTCAGGCCTGAGGCCGACACGGTGGGAGCAGAGAGAGGATTTAGGAGTTCCGTTTGAACATCCTGATGAAGGGTGGTGGTGGTTCTGCTCCAGCAGCAGCAGCCCAGGTGGTGAGAAATGGTCCGGATACATTTTTAGAGGGTAAAAATTGGATTTGGGGGCAGGTTGGATGTGGGGGTGTGAAAGAGAAAGGAGTCAAGGTGCTTATTGACCTGAGCCCTTACTGGCCAAGGTGCTTATTGGAAGGACGGAGCTGCCATTTCCTGAGATGAGTGTGCGAGGACTGTATCATCCATCTCACGGAGACTCTGAGAACAGACACCTAGGGATTCTAGGCTCCAGTGGAAGGCCTCCCTCAACCTGCTGTGGGAAGCCTCTTGAAACCAATGAGCTACCAGGTGTGCTTTTGAAAGATGGGACTCCGAAAGACTGAGTTTTTCCTAAGTACTTTGATAAGACTCAAATGAACAGTTTACAAAAAGGGCAGCAGTTTTGGGGATTATATTTCCTCCTCCGTGCCAAACAATTAATTGTACTTTTAGTATTTTCCTCACCCCTACTCCACACAGAGAAATACCACTTCTTTTTCTTTTAAAAGTTTTATCTATTTATTTTTAAAATATTTGTTTATTTATTTGGCTACCTCGGGTCTTAGTGCTGTACACAGTATTTCCCATCTTCGCTGTGGCATGCAGGATCTTTAGTTGCGGCATGTGAACTCTTAGTTGCAGCATGCAGGATCTAGTTCCTTGACCAGGAATGGAACCCAGGTCTCCTGCATTGGGATGCGGAGGCTTAGCCACTGGACCACCAGGGAAGTCCCTGAAATGCCACTTCTCTAGAGGAGAGCTGCTGTGGCATCCTGGCACCAGTAGAGGGAGCCGAGGAGCCCTGGGAAGACCTTTGAGCTGTGGCCCAGTGTGGGAGGAGACAGGTCTACCTCAGACCTCTGCAACCTCTGTGCCTGGGCCAGAAACCAGGTGTTTCTGGGAGGATGGGGAAGTAGTTCTAGAACTCTCTTGCCAGCTTTCCTATTCCACTGCAACTTTTGTTTATTGTTGTGGTCATGGCTAAAAGACCAAACACACATCCAGAACTGATTACCGATATGTATCTATAGAGGAAAGACAGTGGGCCATGCATGTAAATACAGGCAAGAAAGAAGAATGCAACGCATCTGTTGCCATAGCTCTTGTAGAAACGGCGACTGAATTTCCTAGGGCTGTGGTTAAAAAAAAAATTGGGTGGCTTCAAACAAGAGAAATTTATTGTCCCACAATTCTGGAGACCAGAAGCCTAACATCAAGGTGTCAGCAGGGCCCTGCTCCCTCTGAGGCTCTAAGGAAGAATCTTTCCTTGCTTTTTCCAGCTCTCCGTGGTTGCTGGCCATTCTTGGCTTTCCTTGGCTCAGGGCAGGAAAGACTGCCTCTGTCTTCATGTCGTCTGCTCCCCCTCCCCCATGTCTCTTCTGTGACTCCTGTTCTTAGGAGGGCAGTAGTCATACTGGGCATAGGGTCCACCCTAATCCATTAAGACTTTATCTCAACTAATTACATCTGTGCATGCTAAATCACTTCAGTCGTGCCTGACTCTTTGGGACCCTATGGACTCCTCTGTCCATGGGATTCTCCAGGCAAGAATACTGGAGTGGGTTGCCATACCCTCCTCCAGCAGATCTTCCCAACCCAGGGAGGGTTGAACCAGCGTCTCTGGTGTCTTCTGCATTGTAGGTGGGTTTTTTTTTTTTTTTTAAATCACTAGCGCCATCTATGTGGAGAGACTCTATTTCCAAATAAAGCCATACTCCCTGCACTGGGGACTAGATGTATCTCTCCGGGAACAAAATTCAACCCACAACAATGGGAACTCTCACGGAGAACTGACTAGTGAGGGGTGCCACATAAACGGAGCAATGAAAGGAAAACAGTGACATGTGAAATTGTAAGTGGAGGTCAGACGGGTTTGGGAGTAACAGGAAATATTAGATAAGAGACGCTCTCATTTAGGAGACTCTTTCCATCTGTGCTTACGGCCCTGATTTTTTTCTTTTCTGTCAGAGTTAAAAAAAAATTGTATAAATAAAAAGAATAAGAAAATAGCACTTCGCTGACTCACACATTGGGCAGAACCACAAACTCCTGTGATAATCAGGAAAGACTTCGCAGAAATGTTGGTGCTTGGGTTGGATCCTGGAGGATGGGAATAAAAATTGCCCTGCAAAGAAGGGCTTCCCAGGTAGGGAGAAAGTATATGGAAAAGCACAATGTTATTTAGGCGATCCACCCTTTACGCCTTAAGTAGGGTGAAGAGTCTCTGTAAGCAAGGCCCAGATTGTCTGCTTAATCTCTATTACTAAGAAATGGTATTAAAGAAAGGAAGGGGCAGAGATGTTTCTGGTTTTGATAAATGCACAAATCAGCTCACAGTAACCTGAAAGAACACTAGGAGCATCTCTAAGGGGGAGTTCGTTCTTGGACACATTTGCCAAAGCACAAATATGGAAACCCCGCCCTCAGCCAGATCCGAAGAAATCAAAAGGCTGATGTGGTATAAATTCCTCTGCCCTGATTGCATAAAGGAGATGTGCCAACATTTTTTTCTCTGATATATTCCTTTCTGCACAGAGAGCTGAACTGGATTCTTAAAAACCTGATCGTGAACTGAGATAGGCAATTCTGAATCACCACCAGGATCTAGGAAAATTAACTCCTCACTGATCTTCCTAGATAAGCTCCCAATCTCGCTGCCTCTCAGATCAGCACTGGGATCTGGCGAGGTTTCTGCCACAGAGCAACTCCCTTTTTTGGCATAAGAATGTACAGGATGCCAGTCAAGTTCACGCTGGGTCATCTAAGTCTCTTTAAATGCGCGATGATTCATTGCTGGGGGTGGGGGCGAGAGGAGTGAGGGGGAAGGAAGTGCTGAGCTGAGAGGCGGAGCGAAGTCATTATGAAATTGACTGCAGAAAAGCTGGCGCTGGGAGTGCTGGGGTCACATGGTCTTACTATTGGTATTTCAGCTACAAGTTTTAAACCAGAGATAGGGGGAGGGGTTGGGAAGCATCACCTTGAAGCTTGATCGGCTTTCAGAGGAGATGCCTCCGTTGATGGCTGGCATGTTGATTAGAATTACAATGGGGGTATTAATTTCTCTTTTTATCTGACAGAAAAAGAAAAGTTCTCCCATGACAGTATGGCTAGCAGAACAAGAATCTGGCTGTAAGTGGTGTAAGTGAACCGTTTGTCTTTTTCTGCTTGATTTACTGGCATTCTAGCTGACAGGGTCCTCCATTCTGTGCGTTCATTTTTGTACGTAAAAAGGGATTGTTTGTAATTTACAGTTGAAGCCTGAGTGCTATTAGTCTGCTCGGTCAGCATGGATAGCAGGAGCAATCGCTCCATGTCAGTGCCAGGGCACAAAGCAAATTTGGATCTTCAGTGGTCAGTCTTGAGAGCTCCCCAAAGTTACCCAGCAGTTAAACTCTGGAGCGGCCCTGAAGCACAGGGCTTCTGCAAATAACAAACTGCCTGACAAACCCTGCTGAAATCCTGACACGGACAGTTTCCTCTAGTTGTTTATGTCAAAAGGCAAAGTTTGCCAATGCATTTTTCTCTGGCTCTTCCTCTTTGGGGTAAACTTGGTAAATTCCTCATAAAATAATTGTCTTAAACTCTGACCTGCATTTGGATCAGCTTTTCCTAGCCAAAACTGACTCAAGAAAAACAAAGGCACGGTGAGAGCTTATAGCTATGTATTTTAATGTCTTGAAGTCAGAATAACAATTTGATGGCTATCATTGTCCCTGATCTTAGTTTGAAGGCACCACAAGCTTTACCTTCACAACCCATCAACTGCCTCTATCTTAAGTGTAAACAATGGTGGCTTTGGGCTTTGGTTTTAATTTGGAAAATGTATTTCTTTTGAGGAAACAAAATGCCAAGTTGTTAATGACGTGTTTTTAATAGATTTCCAAATGCTCCTGGCCAATACTGAGCAAAGCTCAACTCGCTCATTCTGAGCCTTAAAATGTTGTTCAATTTCATGTAAGAAGAGCTATGTTCTATAGATGCATAAAACCACAAATTCTGTTATTTTATAAGTCACTGCAGTACATTCAATGTTGATAATAGTTATATTGATGAAAATGTATCTAGGTCTTGCTTGCAAAATAAATGGTAATGGTTAAAATTCATCTCATTTCCTTTTGACATGTGCTATTGTAGTAAATATATTAGAAATTGTTTAAAAAAAAAACCCACAGATTTCCTTTTGGCTTTGATTTGTTTTCTAGGGAAGCAGTAACTGTATACTTTTCATTATCCACGCCTAAAGCCATTTCTTATTAAAAGATGTCACCCTCAACCATTCAGCTGTCACTCCAGAAAGCGTGTGCTTTCTAAAACACAGAACGAGTTTTCCATCAGCTTCCCAGGGTGGCAAAGTATCTGAAGCCTGTCCCTACCCCACCCTGAGAGACTGACTCTTAACAAATTTTTAGTCTAACATAAAGCCTAACAAATTTTAAGCCTAGCATATCTCAGGATTATGCCTTTACCAACAGCTTACTCTCAGAGATATTTTAATAAGGGGTAAAGTGCATGTTGGGCTTCCCAGGTGACTCAGTTGGTAAAGAATCTGCCCACAATGCAGGAGACCTGGGTTCGATCCCTGGGTCAGGAAGATCCTCTGGAGAAGGGAATGGCAACCCACTCCAGTATTCTTGCCTGGAGAATTCCATGGACAGGGGAGCCTAGCAGGCTACAGTTCGTGGGGTCCCAAAGAGTCAGACATGACTGAGTGACTAACACTCACTTTTCAAGGGCAGTGTTATACACTGCAAGGGGGGAATCTCAGGAAGGTAGAAAAGTAACCAAATCACCTACTACACTACTGCAATAAGATCTCCAATTATGGTTCTTAGAACTAATTCCTGCACCTCCCCAGCCCCACTGACTTTACTAGTGCTGTGCATTAGAAGCATAATGGACACATGTCATTGTAAATCTTATAGTAGTCACACTAAAATGTAAAAAGAAACAGGTAAGTTAATTTTAACAATATTTTTATGTAACCTAATATATGTAGAATATTTTCATTTTAACATTTGATCAATATAAACATTGAGATACTATATGAATTTATGTGTATATATGTGCATGTATGTACATGTTCTAAGTCTTTAAAATCCAAGGTATATTTTACAATTACAGCCCATCTCAAGTGCTTAACAATCATATTGGACAGTACAGACCTATGCTAAAGCACTTGTTTTTGTTTTCACTGTAGACAGAATCTTATTTAAAATTGCCTAATATGTGTACTATTAAGTCATAAACTGTCAGCAGATGTTTAAACACAATGATTTTAATTTCACTCTTGACCATTGCTGATGTCACTTTCATTACCCAGAAGCCTGTGCTGCTACAGTTTGGTGGAGGGTCAAGAACGCTGATTCAGAAGCACGTCTTTTAAGAGTCTCCATGCCAAGAACAGAGCCCAGTGACTTCAGTTTGGGTGTGGTGAGTTGACCTCAGAGTCTATTGTGTGAGTGGTTTTCACTTTTGTTTTTAGTTTATTTTACTTTTCTGGTCTCTCAGCTTTATTTGGAAGTGCAGTCTAAGGAAAGCATATTGGTTTTGTAAGCACGCTATGGTTTGCTCAGATTTTTAAATGATATATATAGGCTACCACTCTCCTTATAATACCATGGTTAAAGAACTGTCAGTGTTTCCACCAGCTTTGGGGGTTTTATTACACAACCATAACAAACTGCTGCAGGTTGAAATTTGGCAGATCTTTCTTTAGCCTGGAGGAAATTCTTTTTAACAATTTTTTAAGAAAAGATATAAATTATTAAATGCCGACCATTTAAATTTACTGTGATTTTTTTTTTTTTTTGGATAGGCAAGGATATCAGATAAAACATATGTTGTATCTTTACATTTCGGTTGTTTTACAAATTTAAAATATTAATATTAGCTTTATAAATAACTTTGGCTGATGATTTACACAATTGCCTGACCCCCAACCAAATTTTCAATGATCCTAGTATTGGAGCCTTGTATTTGGAAGTCTGATCAATATACTGATTCTGAGAGGTACTGGAACAATCAACTATGAATCTTTTAAGTTTCATCATGGTAAAAATAGACATTTTTCAAAAGATAAGATTTGTTTTGCTGTGAGCTCCTTGCAGACGGAAATGTCTTACTCATCTTTATAGTCTCAGGGCCTAGTTATTGTAAATGCAAAATGAACGGCTGCTGGTAAATAAATGATAAACACAGAAAAATATAGCTTGAGAATGAAGACTGTCTCTGTTCATAAGTTTCTCATTTAAATATTCACTTATTAAATATTTACTATCTAATAACTTTGAAAAATCTTAAAAACTAGAAAGAACATGTTGCTGGGTCTTCAACCTCTATGATTTCCCTCATTTCTGAACAAGTCAGTGGGTTACTGACTTGTTCATTAGCATTAGCATTAGCATTAAGTCACTTCAGTTGTGTCCGACTCTGTGCGACCCCCGACTGTGTGCGACCCCATAGATGGCAGCCCACCAGGCTCTGCCATCCCTGGGATTCTCCAGGCAAGAACACTGGAGTGGGTTGCCATTTCCTTCTCCAATGCATGAAAGTGAAAAGTGAAAGTGAAGTCGTTCAGTCGTGTCTGACCCTCAGCAGCCTTCCAGGCTCCTCTGTCCATGGGATTTTCCAGGCAAGAGTACTGGAGTGGGTTGCCATTGTCTTCTCCGAACTTGTTCATTAGTAATAACTTAATGACTTGTTCATCATTAAACAACTCAATACTGTTCAGGCATGAGCCAGCTCCAAAACTTTTTAGAGGCTGAGCTTTATAGCCTGTCTCATCCATCTCCCAGAAGCATTGGAAGATGCAATGTGGAAGGACTGTAAAAAGTATGAAAAGCTACCCTGATACAATTGAAACATAAATCTACCCCACTGCAAACATAGAGGGTAACCCCCTAAGATGACTGTGAAAGTAAACACTGAGAAATACCTCTCCTTTCAGCAACATA
Organism: Ovis canadensis; assembly: GCF_042477335.2. Taxonomy (NCBI): domain Eukaryota; kingdom Metazoa; phylum Chordata; class Mammalia; order Artiodactyla; family Bovidae; genus Ovis; species Ovis canadensis. Next base: position 54,932,855 of record NC_091264.1, read on the forward strand.
TCTGATTCCAAATGAAGTGAACTTATCTGATATCATATTGGGTTAATTGACCCCAAGATTTTTAGAGAAACAGGAGTGACTCTTGCTTGCCTTACTCCATGTTGTATATATTTATTTTTCACAGCAGAAAAGATAAGGCATCTTTCTCAAGTATGACTGTTGAGGCTCACTTTAAGAATTCAAGCCTGAAACTGTAAATAATTATATCTATATGCTACTATTTAGCTTCCAATCCATTCTATTACTTAGTTACAAGCTGCTGAGCCCTTTGTGTTTGCGTGTCTTTGAATTGTGTAAGAGGCTACTTCCAGTGAAGACATATTCTACAATTAAAAAGCCCTTGCGATTTGGAGGGCCTGTACACTTGCTTTATTAAGCACTCTTGTGCTCCCTCTGCTGCCCTGAAGAAAACCTCCATGTCCAAGACCCTGGTATATTCCTTACAGAGTGTTCCCTTGGCAATGATGATGCAGATTTGTGCATAACTCAGAGCCCTTCTGAAATGCAGTACTGTTTGACCAAAGCATAGAATGTTAATGATTTTTCATTTGAAAAGTGCAAAGTAATAAAAGGGAAGGGGATAAAAAGGGATACACTGAAGAATCAAGTTCCACGTTTGTGAACAAATTCATCTAGACAGAGCCCTGGAGTGTAGGCACTCAGGAGTCACTGTGGGGTGGGGGGTGGGGGTTGGGGTGGGGTAGGGGATGTTGGTTACACTGCGATTCAGTAGGTCTGGGGTAGAACTCTGAATGTCTAAAAAGCTTCCAGATGCTGCTCTGAAGACTATGCTTTGAGAAGCATGATGTGATATATAATTATATGATATAAAATATACTTGATAGGCCATTTTAAACCTTTAAAAGTAGACATTACCCCAACAGTGGAGTAGATATGAGGGTTTAAGCAATGCAGAAGACAGATTAAGAGGAAGAAGGCTCAGCAGGCCTTATTTTTCAATCTCCTTTAATTGCAAAGTTCAACTCATGCTGGCATGAATGTAGTACCAGGTTTATGAATAGAAGCATAGTACTACAGAGTTGCTTACTGGCTTCTTGAAAACCCTTCTTTCACCGAGTTTTTATTTGTTGGAGAAGGAATTGTTTTTAAAGAAATCAGGGCCAATTGTGATTGTACATTTCATATTTTGCCATCTGAAAATACAACATTTCAGTACTAAAGGTAATGAAACTATATTGTATTATGTTTATGTTGGACCTTGCAGGAAGAAATAGTTACAGATTTTAATGGCAGATTATGGTTTTAACCTTAATGGCTAAGTAAGTAAATGACACAGTTTTTATTAATTGTTCTTACTGTTTGGGTAATAAACATATTTAGCTTCCTTGAGGGAACATTTAAATTAATTGACTAACTGTAATCTGAATTATGTGTTTTAATTTGTCTAAGGTTGTTATAATAACTGCTTGCATCAGTGTAATAATGAAAGTATTAGCTTTTTTTTTTTTTTTACCCCAAATTGTCTAAATGTAAGATGTCTAAAAATAGAGTGGAGGTGGATTGGACAATCTGCAGATTAGGAGTTGGAATGAAAGCATCTCAGTTAAGCCAAAAACATGGCAACCAATATTTTCTGTTATAAAAATATTTTAGATGAATTTATTTTTTTATGAAAGCTGTCTGAATCTGAAATGAAGAGCAGAAGTTCTCTTTTTATTCACAGGCCAGTAATAATAATACCTGCCTCACAAAGCATAGGTCTTTTCCGTGTAGAGCCAACAGCTTCTACTCCTTTCAGAAACCGGCTCGGCCAATTCAGGAGAAAAGATACTATTACCCGGTTATTAACCTTCACCTTGATAATGCTTGTCAACGAACACAATGCCAGGCAGAGCCTTTTCAGGAAACTGATTTTAATTGTCCACTAGAGGCTGTAATGAGACCAACAATGTCACTTTAGACCAACCCGGGCTTTAAACTGTAACCATCATTGATTTTTAAGTGAAAAAAAAAAAAAAAGTTGTAGAAACGAGTAAACAGTAGTAGTTCTTTTAAAATAGCCATATATATGTGCATGGTATTTCAAAATGTGAGAAACATTTCCGGGGCACTGCACCTTTCTAGTTAGGATGCTTGCTTTTATTTCTGCAGCACCTTGGTTCTACAATACAGTTGTTTAAAAGTTGACACATTTCTCTTGGTGATTCTGTATCCTGCTTCAGTTGGTGACTAACGGTTAGATCATAAGTAAATTAAGCCAAAAGATTTCTCAAATACAACTTGCAGTCAAGTGGAGACTTCCAGAGAGAAACTTACGTGGAGGGATCCTATTTCTAGCCATTTGGTTCAAAGCACCTGAAAAAGGTCAAATGTTGCCCCGACACCTACCGGCCTTCCAGAATTATGTGCAGCCAGGAGAACGCCGCCGCACTGAGCTCCCTGTAGCATGGCTGTGCCTTCTCCTCCTCCAGGTGGCACACCTGTTGGCCAGGTACCACCAGTCCAAAGAAGAGTCCTTCCCTTCCAGCTAATGCCTGGCGGAGGTACCCACGGAGGGACGGGTGGCGAAGAGCTGAGAACCGCATTTAAAAAACTGAGTCCAGAGGAAGTTCTTACCGCGCGGATTCATGAGAACTGCCATCTGATTCTCGGGTTGCTTTCTCTATCTCCTACACTGGTTACCTCATTTCCGATGAAATTAATGATCCCGAATTAGCGGCGAGAGGAGTGCGCGGGTCGTCTACCCAGCCTCGAGCTGGGTAGTTCCGTGCTCCGAGCAGATTTCCGGACCTGCAGAAAGAGAAAGGAGAGCAGGGTGGTCACCAGCTTTCACAGGCAGGAAAGGTGAGGGTGCACGTGCAGACGGGGGGTTGTGGGGGAGGACCCTTAAAACTTTCCTGAGTTGCCCGCCAAGGCGATCCCCGCGGCTCGGTGGGCTGGGTTCCAAAACACCGAGGCTAAACCGGTTTGAGGGTTAACGTGCGTGAAGGTCGGAGTCAGCCCTCTTAAGACGCTTCTCCGCACGCCTGGGACGAAGGGAACGTCGGGATCGGAACCGGCCCACCTCTCCTTCCCCAGAGGGGATTTCACAGGCTCTGGTTTGGAGTCCGGCACCCCTCGGAGAGTCCCTCCAGGGTGTCTGAGTCGCACCCAGGCTGTGCCTTCACAACTCGATGCAGGGACCCGAGGAGGCGCGCGAGGACCGACCGGTCACCGCTCCAATTACCTCATCGCTTCAGCTCCCCGCCCCTTTCCCAAACCTGGAAGAACTGTCCCCTCCGGTCCCGGTCACCGCTCCCGCCCCGCGTCCCCCCCCCCGCCCCCATCCCGAGCGGGTCTCGGGGAAACGCGCCCGCCTGCCCGGGGGGACTGCCGGGCCCGGAGATGCGCGCACCCAAGGGTTAAGGGCGCCGGCCGGCGGCCGCGCCGTGCGCTCTCGGTGCTCAGAGCGGCTCGCCCCGCCGCCCCGCCGGAGGGTGGCCCCCCCAACCCCCCCCCGAAGTCGGATCCTTGAGCTGCGGCGGCGGCAGCCAACTGCTCCATATTTGGCTTCTATTACACATTTACATACTGGAGCGAGCAAGCGAGCGAGCGCGAGAGAGCGCGAGGGAGGGCGGGCGGAGGGAGGAGGGAGGAGGGAGGGAGGAGAGGGGGGGAGGAGGAGGAGAGAGCAGAGTATACCGCAGACATCATTTCTACTACAGTGGCGGAGCCGTACAGGACCTGTTTCACTGCAGGGGGATCCAAAACAAGCCCCGTGGAGCAGCAGCCAGAGCTACAGCAGCCGCAAGACACTGTTTCTCTCCCTCTGCCCCCCCTTCCCCACGCAACCCCAGATCCATTTACACTTTACAGTAAGTGGCTATTTTTTTTTCCTCCTCTGATTCTTTCTCTCCCCCCTCCCCCCATCTCCTTCTCCCTTGATTTAGATCAAGATCCCCCCCTACCCCGCTCTCCCGAGAGGGGCAAAAGCAACAACCAGCAAACAAACCCCAAACCCCATTCGGCGGCACGGAAAACAGCTGGAAGAAGAGCGAAGGAAATCGACGCGTCGTGTTGTGTTGTGGTGTGTGTGTGTGTGTGTGTGTGTATGTGTGTACATACACCCTTCCCCGGCTCCAGCCTCCCGGGCCGACTTCCCCAGCTGTGGGAGCTGAGACGACCGGCAGGAGGGTGGTGTGCAGGGGCAGGGTGGGCGCCCGCCGGGCAAGGGGGCGCGCCCGGGCGGGGGGCGCGGGCGGGCGGGGAGATCCGCGGCGGCTCCCCACTACGGCGGCTGCCGGTCCGATCGCCAGTGGGGAGAGCCGTGTCCTCTTCCCAGGAGGTGGAGTAGGGGGAAGGCGGCGGTGGGGGGTCGCCCTGCCCCCTCCTGCCGCCTCCTCCTCACTCCTCTCTTCTCAGAGGGCGGCAAGAGCGAGCGGATCTGGAAGAGGGCTGGCTTTACCGCGGGGGCCGCTTGGCCCCGGAGACCCCGGGGCGGGGGTCTCCCCGTGGAGGCCGGCCTGGGCCGGCGCGCGACGGCGGACCGGGAGGGTCTGCGCCCGCGGCCCGGCCGGGAGTTTGCGCGCGCCGCCGGGCGGTGGGATCGCGGGGGGCACCAAGGGAGGTGGGCACGGGGGGAACGGGCGAGCGGTGCCGGGAGCGCGGCCGGAGTAGCGGTGGCGGCTCGGGCGGCTGCCGCCGCCGCCGCCGCCGCCCTGTTGGTACGGCCGCTTCCTGATCATGTGCAGCCGCCGCCGCCGCCCGGAGCCGGGAGCCCGCGAGCGCCCCAGCCCGGGCCGGCGCCCCCGCCAGCGCCAGCGGCCGGAGCCGGGAAGCCGCGGCAGACGCTACCCTGCCCGCGCCGGGAGTGAGCGGCTGCGCGGCTGCTGGGAGGGTGAATGAAGCCGGGAGGGGAGGGGGGAGGCGGCGGCGGCGGTGGAGGAGGCGCTGCGGGCGCTGGGATGCGCCCGGAGCCCCGCTGCTCGCTCACTCTGGGCCGGGCCGGAGACTCCGCCACTCCCGCGGCCGCCGCCGCCTCCTACGTGGTTCCAGCGCTGCGCGCAGGCCGGTCCCGCAGGGGGCAGGGCAGGGGGCCGGCCGGGCGGAGCGAGAGGTGAGGCGGCGGCGGAGCGCGGCGTGAGTGTGTGAGTGCGTGTGTGTGTGTGTGTGTGTGTGTGTGTGTGTGTGTGTGTGTGTGTGCGCCCGCGGGGGAGGGGGCGGCCGGGCCATCGCGGTGGGGAGGGGGCCCCGCCGTGGCCGCTGGGCTGACTCCGCAGCGCCCTGACCCCTCCTCGGCCACCCCCGCCCTCAGGCCGCCTTCCTAAACTCCGCGGCTGGTGCTTTCATTTTATTTCAGACCACGTAGGGGGCTGACTGGAAGCGATGGAACAATTCAGGTTTTCTAGGGAGATTGAGCAAGAACCTTAGTGGGGGGTGGAAGTAGGGTGGTGGTGGAGATCCTGCCAGAAAACAAACAACAACAACAAAAAATCAGTTTCTAAGGACTAGTGGGGTTCAGTTCAGTCCCGCGGCTGCTCTGTTTTGTTTTGCTTTCTTGGTATATAATCCTACAGATAAGAGGGTAATATAAATACTTCGAGAGATTGGGAAATTGCTGAAGAGTAGTAAGGCACACACACACAGAAAGCCAGTCGGAAGCTGGTTATATAATGCGCGATGTGGCTAAGGAGAATGGCAAGCTATTTTTATTTTGTTTACCGTATGCTGTGCAGTAGGGACTCCTCCGAACTGGTTCTGTCCCCGAAGAGAGTCTTAGCTTCCCTGTGAGAGCCACAGGATACAATTAGCAAAATTAGAAGACCCTATTACACCCACAGAATAAAAACTAATGGCTTAGAGTGGCATGCTCCTTGCACATCCTGGCGCTTGCACGGGAATGTGTGTATGCAAATAAGTTCTCCTTTGGCAATCTCGTAGTCACATCTCAATGACATTTGTGTTTTATAATGCAGGCTGTTCTTAATATTTAAACATCATCGTTACATATCGCTCGCAGCAGCGGGTACTTGATGGGTTATTTTTAGGCACAGCTAGTTACTTTTTCGACCGTGTTAGCTAAGCCATCTCATTTGGGTTTCTGAGGAACCCTGCAGTTCCTGGAAGCCCCCGTCTTAAGCCCACCTTGTGGTTTATTTGGTGGACGAGGGTAGTTTGACACTTGAGCTTTTTTTGGAATGGAGCGTCTTCCTGAAGAAACCACCAGAGAGAAGGATGAGAAAACCCTGCACATGAACTCTTGGAAAAGGATTGCACTGTAAGGGCTAATGCTATGGCATTTAATCTCCTCTGACTGCCCTCTAACTGTGCCTGCATCAGTCAATATTTTAGCAGCTCCACAGATAAATGGGCTTGAGTGCCACCTTCTACAGAAAGCAGAGGTCGAAGGGCTCGCCTGAACCTTCCGCCTGCCTGCCTTTCTCATCTCGTAGATACCTGTCAGCGGGTGTAGGTTTTCGGTGCACTTACTCCATCCCTGATCACTCGTGTAATTAGATCAGGCTGCCATGGCAACAGACAGTGTTCTCCCGTCCATTCAGGTGGGTTTGTCTGTGCCTGGACTACTCCCAAGTGTTTGATGCACAGTGTTTGTGCTGCCCCAACCAGATGAGAGACTCTTTACTATTTCAGCCGCATCTTCTTTTTGTCACTTCGGATGGGAGACGCTGAATGAGGCTTCTAGCTACTCAACTTTTATAAAGGAGACCAACAAGCTGTGCTTACTGGGTGCAGTATGTAAATACATCTCCCCAGACCGTGAAAGGAGGCTGACAATCCTGCTTGTGAACACATCAACAAGTATTTGGTACTTGCTAGAAACCTTTCAGAGCTGAGGAGCTGAGGAAAGCAACCTTTTTCTTGCAGTTTGTCTGGTGCCTTTGGCCTTGCAGGCACTTAACCCTTTCAAGTGCAAAAGAACTCATCCTTTAGAACCCAAGCTGCCAATAGCGGGGTTTTTCTAAAGGATTTATTCAGGGGAAGTAATTTATTTGAGAAGGATATCCCCGTTGTCATATTTAAAAACTTTATGGCCATCCTAATGACAAAAAAAAAAAAAAAAGCTACTGGCAGTAGGCAGTCATTCTGAATGTATTCATTCTTAACTTGAATTTCTTGGCCAGGATCCTTACCTTGGAGGTAGTAAGTTAAAAGGTTTTTGTCTCAGGTAAGAGATGATACAGGCCTTTAGCTGGTAGACTGATAATGTTTGGTGCTTTTGCACAGTAATTTGTACTCTATTTGAGGATAAAATTTAATGAGCATTTAATAACAGCGAACAACATTCTGCTCTTTGCATTAGGTGGCCACCTTAATAAGCCTGCTATGCAAAGAAAAATAATACTGTTGGGGTGAAAAAAGAAAGTAGCTTTGGTTGCTGAAGGTCTGTGTTGCTCAGGCAATCCAAATAAGAGGGAGTATTTTAATAACTCTGATATTAGAAAAAAAATAATTGAGAATAATAATGTCTGGATGTCTGTGTGACCCTGCTAGTCAGTTTACAGTTTTACAACCCCATAGCTAAACTGGTAAATCCTTTTTTTTTTTTTTTAACCTCTGAGGCCTTGATTGAGAGAGCTATTCAGTGTTCCTCACAGAAGGCTTATGAGTTTCTACCCTTTAGTGAGTCTGTGCAGTTGGTAACATGATTGCGACCTGCTCAGATCAAGTGTTGCTGTGTTTAAAGCAAGCCATTATTTCTAGAAGGTGAATAGATGGGAGAGGCAAGGATATAAAATGAAGCACAGAAGTTTAAGTTTTACACAACACCTTGGAGGTCCTGAATTACATTTTACTATGTACAGAAAAACACTTTACTGGCAGCCAAATGTGAACGTGTATTTTTGAGTGCACAAATAAATTTGTGTTAAAATAAGTATGAAAAATGTACTTGATTGGGAACTGTGAAAATCTTCCCCTGTTCTTCCGCTCCCATTCTGGATTTCATTTTAAGAGGGTTTGATAAACAAGTGATATTTAATCAGAAATATTATAACTAGGCTTCCTGGCCTCTAAATTGTCTTTTACTCTTGCAAATAGATTCAAGAACAACTCTTCAGCCATCAGACTGTACATGTAGCTGGCCTTACATTTCAATAGGCCTAACTCAGTTGTCTGGGGGTCCCGGGAAAGGCCAGCCTTAAGAGCTTATTAAAATATTAATAAACATGCTTCTGTGACCTCTTGTTTTGTTGTCATTACAGAGTTTGATTCACATTCCTTTTGTATAATATGCCTTTATTTTTTTTCCATTCTGAAATGTCAAGTGGATTTTCTGTTTGCACTTACCTTGAATGACAGTTTTTGATGACTAACGCATGGTAACACCGGCTCATTTTGTTTCCTATGAGAAGTTAGTCAATAAACATGTTTTTACTAAAAGCCTGAAATTTAGCGAAGGTAGGAGTGAATGTTAATTCTTTAAACTATAGTTGTCTGCAAGTAAAACATAGTTTCGATTCTGAAAAGCTTAAATACGTGCATATATAAGATGACATAGTGCAGCAAGACAGAATATTATTTTTATGGGGAGACAGATGATTTGATTTCCATTGCTTTATATCTTTTGAAATGTGCAGCTTAACTGCTTCAAAGAGCAGCTTTAGTTCTGCTTATACTTCCCAGCTTATCAGAAGCAGGCTCTCCTTATTTTGTGAAAAGATCGAAAATAAGAAATCATAGAAATCTCCAAAGAGATAATAATTTCTGTTCTAAGGCGTTCCACACAGGACTGCCCTTTTTGAAAGAAAGAGTTTTGTAGTCCTCAATTATGCTGTTCAAATTTTAATTTCATTTAATTCAGTTTAATAAAATACACATTCAAAATTTCTTTAAGAGGTGTTAAGTGTATACTCCATGCTAGTTTTAAGAGAATATTTTCAAATGTTGGCTGAAAGAGTTGTAATTGGATCAAGGTTTTAAAAATATGTAAATACTTAAAATTCCAGGAGTAATAAAAAGGCTTAGGTAAATAATCTTTAATGGTGGAAACAGTTTTCAGAAATCTCTTTCCTATTTCATAATTTATGTATCTTTGTCTTTATCAGTGTAGTAGTATATTTTATAGTCCTTATAAATCTGAACTTTTCAGGCTAATGCTCTATAAATACGTGTACTACGTATTACCACCTCAAATGTACTAAAACATGTTTAGAACTACTAAAGACAAAAAAGCAACAAGCATTATATCCTCTTTGACATATTTGATGGGAGCAGAACTGTTTCATTGATTTTTTAAAAATATAATTTTTAATGCATCCCATTTGTGAAGTAATGAAAAAGCACTGGTAATGGCAATAATGCAAGCAAAAACTGTACGCTAAACCTGAACAGTTACTTTTCAGAAAACTCATTGTAGTGTAATCACAACTTGAGGCTTCAGGGGGCAGAGGCTCCCCTGGTGATGGCATGTGGGTTCAGGCTAAGAGGAAGTTCTCTTTTTTCTACTTAGGTGCTCTTTAACGGATACCTTTTGAGTTATTTATCAGGAGTTTTTAGTCATCGCTGTTATAGCTGCTGTGTAAATGCTTATGCTTCTAGCATTCAAAGAAAATGTATTTTTTCTATCACCGTGTATGGCACATTTTCTTTTATTGCACCCTTAACTTTGGGCTACTCTCCCTGAAGTATTTATGTTTTCTTCTGTATCTACAGTATTTATATATTATCTCCTCTTTACTGACTGTCACATCTGTATTACTTAGGCCACCTTTCTATCTCCCACTATTTATAGTATTGTGTTATGTTGCTCTGCTGTGCTTTTTAAATATTAAAAATTCTGTTTTTAGTAGACATATTGTCTTAAACAGTCTATAGGCTATTTTATTGTGTGTTCTCTGTATATTTTTGCGATGAATCCATTCTGCCTTGCTTTTATTTTTGGTTTCTTCCCTCTGATAGAACACAGCTAGTTTTGTTAACTCTTTAGTCACTCTAACTGATGTAGCAACACAGATACTTTTGAAATAAGTAGGCATACCGATGCGAGAGTAAATTAATATTTTACAGCATTTGCATCATGTTTGACTGTTCTCTGCACTTCAGCAGAATAGGAGGAGACTGTAATTTGGACTCTATAAAATCTTATCTGCCAGGTGATAGGTAAATAGGATAGTGTGCACACACGTCGATACACAAGCCAACACTCTCAATTGTTAGCTCGTAAAGCAAGCACTCTGCAAATCCATGGTACCTGCACATTGTTTGAAAATGATGATCAAGGATTTTGAGGCTTCATTTGAGATGTTACTAGATAAAATCAAGATCACCCCCTGGCCCTTAAACCAAGTACTGTGTAAGAATAAATAGAATATTGTGAGCTTTTATTTAACTTGGCCACTATTAATGTTTGTAACTCAACAAGCTTCTTACTGGAGGGCTTGTCTTCCAAGGACTTCAGAGATGTGATAGTCTAGAAAGGCTTCTTTCTTTCTCTACATTTAACTGTTTGGGATTTCCCAGGTGGCGCTAGTGGTAAAGAACCTGCCTGCCAATGCAGGAAACCTAAGAGACAAGAGACGTGGGTTTGATCTGTTCGGAAGATCCCTTGGAGGAGGGTGTGGCAACCCACTCCAGTATTCTTGCCTGGAGAATCCAGTGGACAGAGGAACCTGGTGGTCTACAGTCCATGGGGTCATAAAGAGTTGGACATGACTAAACAACAGCACACAGATTTAACTGTTTACATATGGGGAAACCAAGGCCTAGAAAACTTCCTTCTGCATATCAGTCTCTGGCATGCAAAAGATGCTTAAATAAATACTTCGTGAATGGATTAGCTAGAAGTAAGAATACTTTGGCTACTATTCATTACTTTGCAAAGTGTTGGAAAGCAATCGACATTATTTTCCTTTCCAGCTGGGCTGTGCTCTTAAAAATAGTGAGTGTGTATGGATGAAAATAATCATGAGATGTGTTGCCATGTACCCAAGGCTAATTGGCTCACTTACCTGTTTACAGATTATTCACATTGGAGATCATATTCATAGCTCCAGAATAGTTTCTTTCTGACACCCAATATAATCCTGGGCCTTCTCCTTCCTACTGTTACCTGGCGTGGGCTTAGGAAACCCAAACTAAATTTAAAACCAGCCTAAGCAAATATGCAGATCAGCTCCAGTAATGAAAGGCTGAAAAAAAAATCAGTCCAGCAATGACGAGTTTGTGGATTAGTTTATAATAACTGTGCTCCTGATTCTATTTAATGTGGACAGTTGGGAACTACCAGTATTTAAAAATATGCTTTGAATAGATAGGAAAGTATGTTAGCAGATTGAGTCCTCAACTTCTTCCGTTTCTATGCATAGGTGTTTACCTCACAAAAACTACTACGAGCGCCAGGCTCCCTGATGGAAAGGTATATGAAAGATAGATTCATTCTCTTTCATTCATCCATTCACGCATTCACTCATTCATCCTACAGTGGGTAATCTTTACTTAAACATGCTCAAGATGTTATGGCAGAATGAAAATCAAGTAGATGTACATTCAGTAATTAAATCCTTTAAAGTTCAGAGGAAACTCTAGTGAGTATATGCATACTTAAATTTTTTTTCTGCATTTGATTCTTTTTTTCTATCCCATTAGACTGGTATGCTAACAACTGCTCTGTGTCATGATTGTGCCTAAAGTTGCATGTTGATAGTAAGATATGCCTCATGAAAATTAGACTTTGGCTCAATTACTGTTCAGTCCATGCCCATTTCCACCTGATAGTCCCGTGATGACCAGCACGTGTTTATGAGGTGATTCGTTAGAATCTTAGAGAAAAGATAGACAGTAGCTGGCTCAAATGGAGAGACCAAGCTTTTAATTTGATTGAAGGGATGACCTTTTTGTGTGTTGGCCTCCCTCCGAGCCCTGTTGAATCAAACCAGACCTGCCTTTCGAGCTGGCTGGTGCCTGTGTAATTCTCATAAAACGATGCAAAATTTGACGTTCTTGAAGTTTAGATTTCCCTGCATGGTGTCTCCAGGTGGAATTATTATTTTTTAAAGCCATTCATGCTGTTTCTCATTTTGGATTTCCTCTTCTGCACCCCCTGGACCACTGCAGGAGGATCTGGCTGCAAATCACCGAGGTGTTCCATTCAAGCTGCAGATTTGTCTGTCGTCTTTGGACAGCAGTCTCCTCCTCCACGGCTGCTTCGGGGGAGTCCGACACCCATCAGGTAAGAGTTTTGCGATGCTCTCTGGTTTCTATCTGAGGATAAAGTCTGGCCTTGGAAAATCGCCTACTAGTCGTACTTTAGCACTTTACAGACTGTTGAAGATAATTGCCTTTGCAAACTACTGTGTGGGAAATTGAGAAATCGCAGAGGTTTTTTTTTTTTTAAACTTGGATTAAGGTATCCTCCTTTTTGATTTATTTGGTTAATGATGTAGTCTGCCTCTGCCTTGCCGATGGTTCATTATTATGTGCTGGGGTTGAGCCTGATCATTTTAATTGTCACCTGTACTTGGAGCTGATGGGCAAGTTTTGTTACCAAACGGTTACCTTAAGTCACTGTCTCCATGTTTTAGGTTGTGGTTGTTGTGTGACCGCGGTGCAGGGAGATAGCTTGTTGGTTCGGTAGCAACCAATGTTGGTTGGATCTTGAATTTCTCGGTGTCTGTTTGGGATTTGACAACTTCCTGCTTTCTTCATGTACAGTAAATTTTTCTGACCTGGAGAGTCAGACACAGGGTGGATGCAGGGTTGATGACTCATGGTTCTCTGTTGAAAGGAAGACTGCCTGCCTAGAATCAGGAGAGCAGGGGAAGTTAGTTTGAAATTGGGGCAATAAGGGCTTGGGAACACTGGTATTCGCAACCAGAGGAGATTGTGAAATCGATCCCCTTTTTCTGTTTGCCTTGGGAGTAGTCCTGCTCCAAGCTGTGGAAATAGACTAGTTCAGAGGTTCTCGAGCCTGGCGGGACACCAGAATCTCCAGGAGAGGTTAGAAAAAAAAGAAAAAAATAGAACCGGGACTCCACCCTAGACCCACTGAATCCAAAGGAACCGGAATGGTGTCTTGGAGTCACACTGACGTTCCACTGCTGTGGCGTGGGCTGGATCTGGTGGTCTCTGGGCAGCTCTTCCCAAGTCATGTTCTGTTTCTTTCCCTAATAAGATGCACCAACCACTTTTATCCAACCTTACATACAGAAATTTGGATTTTCAGCTCATATTTAAGAGGCTAATCCTTGCTTTATCAGAATGTTCATTTTGAAACTGATTCACTAGATTTCTTTAAATAAAGAGCTTGCTCCTCACCCCTGACACCCTGCTTCTAAGGTCCAGTTTTTTAAGTTCTATATAAATTCCATGGTATTTAAAATAAGGACGCGAGGCTCTGGAACCAGCCTGTCTGAATTTAAGATGTAGAACTGCCGCTATGACCCGGGGCAGCCCTGTAACCTTCCTGGGCCACAGTCTCTTCATGTGTAAGATGGAGATCATATGAGAACTAGGGCTGCTGTGAGGTTGGAATGATGTAATATTTGTACACTGGGCAGAATAGTAACCTGGTGTATAGTTTATGATCCATGAACATAAGCTATCACTGTGAGCATGTGACTTGTCTTGACAGGGTGATTGTAACGTTCTTGTTTGGTGATGGTTGCTCCTTAACCATAAGTGACGAGGAGTAAGTAAATATCCCTGTACCTTGGTCTTTGGACCAACACTGTGGACATTTGCAGCCCTGAAAGCCAAAGGGCCTTTTATTTATTTTTCTGGATTTTATGTTAGTCTGCCTCGATTCCTGACACAGGATCCCTGTGTGTTGTTTTTCTACTGTAGGATGAACTGCTGAGTTGCAGGCGTAAGTGAAGTTATTTGTGGTCTGAGTGAAAACGCACACACACACACACCTGAATGATTGAAGTACGGTGACTCAGGAAGGGGGATCAGTAAAGTCCTACTGGGGTGCAAGGCAGGGGAGGGGGGAAGTTATCACACACGTTCTGTCCTTTTGTAAAATATGGAATTGGGTACTTTATATTTTATGGGCTGTGGGTTAGGGAGGTGTCTTTTAAAAGGAAATAGAATAATTATGTGCAGAGGGAAGCCTCATGAGGTCTGTAAGTATCAACTCCATTGAAAGGGGTGCAATGTCTTATTGCTAGTTTCTCTCTTAGGGGTATTATCCATTTTAGGCAGAAAGTTCTCACACTGACATTTTTGGGGAAGTAGCTTAATTGCACATGCAGTTAATACATATGCAATTTTTTTTTAACCTGCAGTGTTTAAAGAGTCATGTGTTAAAACGAGAATGTCTCAAGAATTTTATTATGAAAAAATCAGGCAGCAAACAGTCCTGTCTCTCAGTCAGTACGTGAAGCTTATTGAGAAGAGATCTAGGTTTTTGTAGTACATAGTACAGTGCATTAAGGGTTGTAGGAATGTTTGTATTGTATTACTGACAAAGTAGTACAGAGTCACCTTGAGTTTTAAGCAGCTGACATGTCCTAGGATCACATTTAAAGGAAGCTTATAAGTATCAGCTAAACATGTTGCATAAATAATGGCCTCATTACAGTCCTCACAACTGATAGCTAAACGTGAGCAGGGAAACAGTATCTTTCATGTTGTACTTTTATAGTCATTAGGTTTTTTTTTTTTAATAAAACCTAGATTACAGTTATTTTAGGTTCTAGCTATTTTATCAATAGGATGTTTTTGTTGTTTACCTGCTAAGTTGTGCCTGAATCCTTGTGACCCCCATAGACTGTAGCCCACCAGGCTCCTCAGTCCATGGGATTTCCCAGGCAAGAATACTGAAGTGGGTTGCCATTTCCTTCTCCGGGGGATCTTCCCAACCCAGGGATCGAACCTGCATCTCCTGCATTGGCAGGCGGATTCTTTACTGCTGGGCCACCAGGGAAGCCATATCAATGATATAGCTATAGCAAGTTACGACTTACCTCTTTCATAGGCATGGTCTATATGAAGAAATGATTCATTCATTTATTCACTGTGTACTTTTTTTTTTGGTACTACTGCACAGAGTGAGTAAGAGCTACCAGAAGGAGGTTATATTCTTTGTGGTCAAGTAGGGGAAAGAAGATGTGCTCTGAAATTACTAATACAGAGCAGAAGGGGGTGGGTTGTGCTTCCTGGGGTAGATTCTAACACAGAGGGAGTTCAGAAGAATGGTGCTGAGTAGGATGATGGGGAAAACTTGGAGGAGGAAGCACCATTTGAGTTGAACTCTGGAGGCTGGTTAACATTTCTTTGGGAAGAGGTGGAGAGGGCGGAAGGATGACTGTTTTGGTGGCTGGGCCCTAACAGGCAAGTAGCATGGTGTGTAATCGATCAGGCCGTTTTGGCGGAAGCCCAGGTGCTGGTGGACATCTGAGTTGCTGGAGTCCAGCAGACACTAGAGAGTGTGGGAAGAAGATTGCTGGGAGGTCCAATCTGGAAATAAATTTGGAGGAGCCACTGGCCTAAAAGTGATCTTTGAGTCTGGGCTTTGGGTTTTTGTGCCTGGTAGGAAGTTTACCAGGCAGGCGGGAATGAGTATTCTTTCAGCAATGAAGTCAGCCAGAGTGGAAGGTAAGAGGCAGTGGAGGCAGCAGAAATGGAACACTGGTGTGACACAGCCTTTGTATGTTTCCTGTTTAAGACCTGAGGCGAAGGGAGAGTGGGTGGAAAAATTGGGATGATGCCCAAGTGGATAATGGAGTGCGGCAAGGGGGAGTGTCTTCCCTAGATGCTCAGGTACCTTGGAAACTCAGGGCTGAGCTTCAGCTCAATGAAATTTTGTTGAAACCTTTATTCTTTGAGACCTTAAAAAATAAAGTAGAAACTGGAGCTAATTTTAGCCAGATCTAATGTGTGTGTATGAAAATGAATGCTGCTTTTGAAATTCAGCATATGCAATATCTCTTTTCATTTAAACAAATGATCCCTCTATTTTCCTCTAAACAGTTTTATTAAGATTTTCAGTGAGGCCCTGTACATATTAACAACAATTCCAGCTTTGCCTTTGATCTTTTCCACCATGGATTTATTCATCTCATACGATATGCATAAATCACATTGTGCCACCTACTTGATTCAGGAGCAATTGTTCATTTGTGGTAATTCATTTACTATACTTTGATAAATCACAGTAAGATGGGTGTGTTTGATAACTTCCATGTGGACTCTTGAATGTGACGTGTGTGTGTTAGTGTGTATATGTGTGTGTGTGTGTGTGCTTAGTCACTCAGTTGTGTCCGACTCTTTGTGGCCCCATGAACAGGAGCCCACCAGGCTCCTCTGTCCATGGGATTCCCCAGGCAAGAATCCTGGAGTGGGTTGCCATTTCCTTTTCCAATGTGTGTGAATATTCATATGTATACACATTTATATATATATCAGTCAGTTCAGTTCAGTTGCTCAGTTGTGTCTGACTCTTTGGGACCCTATGGATTGCAACACACCAGGCCTCCCTGTCCATCACCAACTCCCGGAGCTTGCTCAAACTCACGTCATCCAACCATGATGCCATCTAACCATGCCATCCTCTGTCATCCCCTTCCCCTCCTGCCTTCAGTCTTTCCCAGCATCAGGGTCTTCTCCAGTGGGTCAGTTCTTCACATCAGGTGGCCAAAATATTGGAACTTCAGCTTCAGCATGAGTCCTTCCAATGAATATTCAGGACTGATTTCCTTTTGGATTGACTGGTTTGATCTTGCAATTCAAGGGACTCTCAAGAGGCTTCTCCAACACCACAGTTCAAAAGCATCATTCTTCGGTGCTCAGCTTTCTTTATAGTCCAACTCTCAAATCCATACATGACCACCGGATAAACCATAGCCTTGACTAGATGGACCTTTGTTGACAAAATAATGTCTCTGCTTTTTAATATGCTGTCTAGGTTGGTCATAGCTTTTCTTCCAAGAAGCAAGCATCTTTTAATTTCATGGCTGCAATCACCATCCACAGTGATTTTGGAGCTCCCCAAAATAAAGTCTGTCACTGTTTCCATTGTTTCCCCATCTATTTGCCATGAAGTGATAGGACCAGATGCCATGATCTTCGTTTTCTGAATGTTGAATTTTAAGCCAACTTTTTCACTCTCCTCTTTCACTTTCATCAAGAGGCTCTTCAGTTCTTCTTCACTTTATGCCATAAGGGTGGTGTCATCTGCATATCTGAGGTTATTGATATTTCTCCCAGCAATCTTGATTCCAGCTTGTGTTTTATCCAGTCCAGCATTTCTCATGATGTACTCTGCATGTAAGTTAAATAAGCAGGGTGACAATATACAGCCTTGATGTACTCCTTTCCCAATTTGGAACCAGTCTGTTCCATGTCCAGTTCTAACTGTTGTTTCCTGACCTGCATACAGATTTCTCAGGAGGCAGGTAAGGTGGTCTGGTATTCCTATCTCTTAAAGAATTTTCCACAGTTTGTTGTGATCCACACAGTCAAAGGCTTTGGCATAGTCAATAAAGCAGAAGTAGATGGTTTTCTGGAACTCTCTTGGTTTTTCGATGATCCCATGGATGTTGGCAATTTGATATCTGGTTCCAGATTACGTATTTCTGGGCTTCCCTGGTGGGTCAGTGGTAAAGAATCCGCCTGCTAATGCAGGAGACACGGGTTCAATCTTTGGGTCAGGAAGATCCCCTGGAGGAGGAAATGGCAACCCACTCCAGTATTCTTGCCAGGGAAATCCCATGGACTGAGGAGCCTGGCAGGCTACAGTCCATGGGGTTGCAAAGAGTCCTACATGACTTATGACTAAATAACAACAACAACATATATATTTCCAGCTGCTAGCCACAGCTTTGTGAACAATTTGGCTTCTCATTTATACTTTATAGAAAATATAGGATCAGTGAGCCTTGGCTCTGGGGAGAAAGATCCTAAGACTATATGACTCAAAGTGAAGGAGAAGGCTGGAAATTATCTGGTTGTATTGCTGTTACGGGGGACTCAGTCTTAATATAATTAAGGAATATTTGAGGACCGTTTATTTATTTTTTAACCTGTGTTATTTCATTGGGCCTTCTGTATTCCCCTAAATGGCCCATAATGAGGCTGTGACTTACCTAACTTTTATAAAAGACCAGAAGGTTAAGATGCTGCTGCTGCTAAGTCGCTTCAGTCGTGTGTGACTCTGTGCAACCTCAGAGATGGCAGCCTACCAGGCTCCCCCGTCCCTGGGATTCTCCAGGCAAGAACACTGGAGTGGGTTGCCATTTCCTTCTCCAATGCAGAAAAGTGAAAGTGAAGTCGCTCAGTCATGTCCGACTCTTAGCGACCCCATGGACTGCAGCCTACCAGGCTCCTCTGTCCATGGGATTTTCCAGGCAACAGTACTGGAGTGGGGTACCATTGCCTTATCCAGAAGGTTAAGATAGGAGTGATATTACTGGAGAAAACAGCTCAGCACCTCCAGAGGGGTGCAGATGGTGCTGTCTATAAAGATTTAATGAACATCTAAGGTGTGAAGGGCGTTATGCCATCTAGACCCTAAAGGAAATAAAGAGATGATCCATGGTCCACACTTTCTGTTATAACTCTTTTAATCTTGACTGCGGTGCTTCCCGGGCAGGCACTGCTATTATCTGCATTTCACAGGTGAGGAAACTGAAGCACAGAGTGGTTAAGTCACTTGCCCGAGACTGCCCAGCTGTCAAGTGGTGGAGTCATGCTGGGACCCCAGCCTGTATTCTTTGTTGCTGCCAGGCACTGTCTCTCAAGCCCCTAGCCCTGTCTGTAAGAAGGCAGGGTAATGCCCAGGAGTAGCATTTAAAGACACGGCAGAGGTGTGGAGGTCAGGCTCCCGGAGGTCAGGATCAGAGGAGGTTCGGGCCATGAGCCCTCCTTTTCCAGGCTTGCCTGTCTGTCCAGGGTCACCTACGAGCTGTTTTGCGGTGTTGTTTCCCAGTCTTCCAGTCTTCGTCCTACCTCCCTGAGATTCCTACGCACTTTCAATAATTATTAATGGAAGAAAATGATGACTATGGCATATGCTTATCTGTGTTTCAGAGGATTGGCTTAAGTTGGGCTCCAAATGTTTGGTGTCCAGAGTCCCAGCGAGGTGGTGAACTTTTGACTCTCAAAAAGAGCTTCACTGGGTCCATGCTCCGCTTGCCAGATTTGGCCGATTGGAACTATTTTTGTCTCCAGTTTGATAGATGGGGGGTGGCACCGAATCCAACTCTTAAGAACAAAGCATGCAGTGAAGGGAGGTGACACCTACGTCAGGAATCCGTTGGGAGGCGAGTGCTGGGTCCCCTCCTGTCCCTGCCCCTCCCAGTCTCACCTCCACTGGACCAGAGATGCATCCTCACTGACTCATGTCAACAGGATAGAGAAGCAAGATCATTTTTCTCTCTTAGCCTGTGCAGGGAAAACAGAGAGCTTGTCTTTCTTACACTGAAGGAAAATTACCAACGTGGTGATCATTTTGTAACATGTAGAAATATCGAATCATTCTCTCATGCCCTTGGATCTAACGGAGTGTTGTAGGTCAATTATACTTCCATAAAGGAAAGAAAATTACCATGGATTTTCTTTTCTTTTTTTTTTTAAGTGTCTTCAGAGCCCAGTCTTGCTTTGTAGACGCACAGAACAGAAGGATTTGGGATTTACTCTTTGTGCGTGAGGCTGGCAACCCCAGCCTACAGCCCAGCTGTAATCATATGTGATGCATTTTATTTACAGATTAGGAAGCTCTGACTCTGACATATGACTAACGGGGAAGCTCCTCCCTTACAACAGTTGTATGTCATCTGCTTCAGAGAACTAATTGCTTGGCAATTCCCCTTTGGTAATTCCCTCTTTATTTTCTGATGAGTTACTTAACAGTGACGGGCTTGTTGAGCGGAGCGTTGAGTTTAATGTGTGCTCCAGAAACTCCACTGTAGGCCTGGGGGATATGTTTTTCGAATTCTGTTTAGCTTTACTGAAGGAACACTGAAACCATTCTATGGCCTGTTAATATTTCACTCAATACGAGGTTAAGTGTTGAGCGCTGTGCAATTTTCCAAAAGAAATAAAAACCAGGCTTCTTTTTTTTTTTTCTTTTTCAGCGTGCTCCTGTGCATTTGAAAATTATTAAAAAAGGAATTTAATAGTTATAGAATGTTTAATGCTTTTTTTTTCCCCAAAAAGCTTTCACATGGAGTGGCTTTCCAGGACTCTGTGGCATGAATGGGGTGTGGTGGAAAGCTGTTAGACCGGTTTTGGGGAGACCAAGAGTTTCTTTTTAACTGCCCTGCTGCAAGGTGAGTTGGACCAGCCACCTACCTTGCTGGGCCTCAGTTTCTCCATTTCCAGTAAAGCAAGTGGGTGAAAGAAATAAGCACTCAGGCCCCTTCTTTCTCTTACCAGGCACAGTTCCATGAATAGATTTTATTGTCATTCTTCCTCTTGGTTCCATACCTCCTCCCCCCAACCAGACCTTTGCTCTGTCAAACATCATTTGCTGTTGTTTGACTTTGTTCCGTTTTGTATTTAATTAGAATTTACATTTTCAGCTATTATTGTGTCACTGTTTATAAAGTAAGTCAGAAGGGGTGCCTAAAATCATCTATCACCCCATCTCTATTAGTTTTATACCTTACTGCTTCCTCAGCTTCTCTTCCCTCTTCTTGCTACCGTACCCCAAACAACATCCTTTTCTGGAGTGGCTGTGTTATCGCTGGAAGGAATCTTTCTGCTAATTATGGATCATTTCTTTGCAAGGAGAGCGAAGAATCTCTTCTCTGCAATAGCGTCAAGGGTCACATTTGGCTTTTAATTTGCAAGTAGAAATCATTTTTGGGTGCCGTTTGGCTTTTACCTGCAGGTGTAGAGTTGAGGCTGGAGATAATTTCTTTTTTCTTCTGCATCCACTTTCCCAATCGGTGTGCACAGACCATTACCTTGTCTTATTGGTTAATTTGTAAGCAGTTGGTACTGATGTCTCCTGATACATGGAATGGTGTTTCTAGGCAGCCAGTACAAGTAGAAGAGGTGACATTAAGAGTCTTTTTGTTTTGTTGTCTTATTTGTTTTCACAGGGAGGGAGGAAGGAAGGGAAGAGGCAGGATGTAGAATGTTAAGAAGTGAAGGCTTTGAAGACAGGGAGACTGAGGTCTGAATTCTGGCTCCAGCTCCTTAGATGTGTGTCCCAGGCCACACTTCTTAAGTCTGTGATCCTCAGTTGTAAAGTGGGGATGATGACATCTATCCCACAGGATTATTGGAAGAATCAAATGGATGTTCATTTTTCATAAGTCTGTGATTCTCAGTTTTCTCATCTGTAAAGTGGGGATGATGACAACATCTATCTCACAGGATTTTTGGAAGAATCAAATGAATGTTCACTTCGTATTGCATGGTAGCTCAGTGGTGAAGAATCCACCTGCAGGAGACATGGGTTTGAACCTTGATTCGAGAAGATCCCCTGGAGAAGGAAATGGCAACCCACTCTGGTATTCTTGCCTGCGAAATCCTATGGACAGAGGAGCCTGGCGGGCTAGTCCATGGGGTCACAGAGTCAGATATGACTTAGCGACTGAACAACAACAAAGAATATCAATATGTAATTTTATAAAAAGAAAGAAGGGGAATGGAATGGAATTTAAGGGCTATAAGAAAAAAGCAAAGGAAAGAGTTGTGTCTTTGGGGGTGGGGGTGGGTACTAAGGGTACGAGGGTCTCTTCAGAGCCCTTTGTGATCAGGTTTAAATCCAACATGGGCCATTGAGACTTGAGATAATGTAGACAGACTTCCCTGATCTGTGTGTGATGCTCTCTAGAAGGTCAATTTGCTCCATTGAAGAGGGAGTTCACTGCTATAGAATGGATAGAAATATTACATTTTAAATGCCTGTTGCCTATACTTTACAACAGTAAGAGGAAACCAATAAAAGCAAAAGTTCCCTTTGATTCTGCCATCCCAGTCCATAAATCATAATTGTTGTTAGGTGTTGTCTTTTAGTTCTTGACAATTTAACATATCTTTTTTCACTTTTGCTTTTTCTGTTTAGCATGAGCATTCCAATTTACACCTTCAACTGTGCAGTTATCCTTTGCAAGGATACTATCAAGTTGTTTTCTTTTAATTTCAGTTTTGTATTATTTGTGGACGTTGGAGTTGGTTCTAATTGTTTACTGTTAGAAAACTGCAGTGAATACCTCTATACGCTTAAGTATTTTCTTAGGATTACAGTCACATCAGAAGACTTAATTCCTTGATAGAGGGGCCCTTGCTCTGAATACTTTCTAAAAGACAGTATTTGCATTGTTACTGATGATATATGATTGTCTTGCTTCGACCTGATTAATGGTGAGACTTACTCTTTTTTGACTAATTTAATAGCCTCCTTGGCTTTAAAATATGCATTCCTTTGATCTCTCTGTCATAGAACATTTCCATATGTGTTTATTTACTGATTTTCTTTTACACAATTAGCAATGAGTCTTGATATTTTCTCATCTGTGTCTCTGAGCTCTTTGTGTGTTCTAGATGTCGATCTTTTTTAAAGTCATATGTGCTGCAGCTGTTTCTCCAGTCTGATTTTCTTTTATTTGGATTCTCTGACTTTGTGTTGTATGAAAGTTCAAGTTTTTTTTGTAGGATGTCTCTCTTTTCTTCTGTGATTGTACCCAGGGCCAACCTGGAAGGACAAAGAGGGGTGACCCCAGGTCACACTCTGCACCAGGCTGGTTAGCGACTTGGCTTGGCTGGAACAGTTGTCCTTCTCATCTGCCCACTTCACCCCTTGGGAACTGCTCCATGTTGAAACCCTGCGTATGTGCTAGGCTTCTGTCGTGTCTGACTCTGTGTGACCCCAAGGACTGCAGCCCACCAGGCTCCTCTGTCCATGGGATTACCAGGCAATAGTACTGGAGTGTGTTGCCCGGCTTTCCTGCCGGGGATCTTCCCGACCCAGGAATCGAACCGATGTCTCATGTCTCCTGCATTGGCAGGAGGGTTCTTTTCCACTAGCGCCACCTAGTGCTTTTCCATTGCTTAGGGCCCTTTCTACTTTCCCACCTACTTCTCACTCCTTAACCTTGATTCATCCTGGGCCAGTTTTCTAGGTCAGGGGTCCCCAGTCTCCAGCCACGGACCCAGTCCCACTCATTGCTGGTTAGGAACCGGGCTGCCCAGCTTGAGGTGAGTGTCGGACGGGCGGGCGGGCAAGCTATGGAAGCTTCATCTGTGTTTATAGCCGCTCCCCATCGCTCACATTACGTCCTGAGCTCTCCCTCCTGCTCAGTGAACTCAATAAATGTGGTGGTCTGCTTGAGTCATCCCTAAACCATGCCCCCTCTCCTCCTGAGTGGAAACATTGTCTTCCACAAAACTGGTTCCTGGTGCCAAAAAGGGGACACGGCTCTTCTAGGTGTCTCGTCTCCTCTGCCCGTCGTTGGGGCTCTCCGCCCTCTGTGGCTGACCCTCTTTCTCTCGGGGAACTTGGGGGCCGTGCAGGAGGCCTGGCAGCCGCCCTCACGAGGGCCTGGAGCCATCAGTCTGGATTTTCAGGCCCGGCCGAGGTTGACCCCTTCTCCAGGGCTCCCCACACCTTCTGCTCCCTTGGTCCTAAAGGCCTCCTGCAGGTTTGACATTCCTCACCCTGCCCGGCCTCCCTGCCATTGCAGCTCTTCCCTGGAGAGAGCTCTTCGGGCAGGAGGTTGGGAGCAGTTTCCTGGGTCTGGAGCTCTGGGGGGCGTCTGGCCTCCAGGCCTGCACTGGGCCCAGCGGCCCTGCTAACCTTCAGTTGTGTCCGACTCTGTGCGACCCCATAGATGGCAGCCCACCAGGCTCCGCCGTCCCTGGGATTCTCCAGGCAAGAACACTGGAATGGGTTGCCATTTCCTTCTCCAATGCAGGAAAGTGAAAAGTGAAAGTGAAGTCACTCAGTCGTGTCCGACTCTTCGCGACCGCATGGTCTGGGATGTGCTAAATCCCTCCTCAGTGGTATTCCTCTCTGAGGCTGAAGTGGACATTTCCTCTTCTTAGACATCTGTCTGCATCTCAGTTGTCCGTCCGCCTCTCCTTGGTTTTCCATTGAACTTCTGAATACTTAACTTTGTCCTACAAGTTTAGCCCTGTCCCTCATGTGTTGCCCCTTATTTGCTTCAGTCATTTAGTTTTCTCCTTCCAAGTGCCTTGTCTTTTCTTATTATGTTACAGGATTTAGCCATGCTCTTCCCCTTCCCTACCTGCCTCTATCTGGGGGAGTTACTCTGGCCCATTCCTAGAGTCTGGGTTTTAAGTCCTTTCCTCCCAGGATTGGTTTTGTGTTGCCTGTCAGGCCCCCTGCTCTTCTCCTTTTGAAACATTCCACATCTCTTTTCCCAGCGTGAAAACACCAAGGCCCTTTGTCTTTCCCCTCATTCTTGGCAGTTGGCACCCAGTAGGGCTGCAATAAATGTTAAGCATTTCCCCTACAATGTGGGTTTTCAGGATACAAATTGGATGTGATTTCATCTATTTATACAGACCATGACTTAAAGGATTGTGGTCTGGAACCAGCCTGGGGCCTCATGGACCTCAGTGGTGGAAAAAGCTGTGGTGTCTTTGGGTTTGAATACTGTTTTGGTTTGAATACCGTTGTTTGTGCATCAGACAATAGGTGATGAAGGTGAGCAAAATTTGTAAGAAAGCCATGCTCAGGAGAAAGGAAAGCCCAGTGATGAATTTTCTAGAATGAAAGTAATGGACTAGAATGCTGGATTTGCTTAGGGATATTTCAGTTTTGTAATACTACACTTAAAGCCATTCCAAACACTATTATTATTGAACATCAGTGCAGGGGAAAAATTACTTTTGTTTTTGAATGTCTAATGGAGAAGGCAGTGGCACCCCACTCCAGCACTCTTGCCTGGAAAATCCCATGGACAGAGGAGCCTGGTAGGCTGCGGTCCATGGGATCACTAAAAGTCGGACTCGACTGGGCGGCTTCACTTTCACTTTTCACTTTCCGGCATTGGAGAAGGAAATGGCAACCCACTCCAGTGTTCTTGCCTGGAGAATCCCAGGGACGAGGGAGCCTGGTGGGCTGCTGTCTATGGGGTTGTACAGAGTCGGACACGACTGAAGCAACTTAGCAGCAGCAGCAGTAGTTGAATGTCTAAAACTGTCTTTCTCTGTGATGAAAATATTTTCCTGTTGGATTTTGATTTTATGAGAGGATTCTTAGGAACACCACCATCCTGTGGGATGAATGAGCAGATTCAAGGTTCACCTCCTTAACCTCTGTTCTTCCCTTCGATCAGTCTCCCTACGCGCGTGCTCTTGTGACCCGGCTCTCCAATTCAGGTGCAAGCTCTTGATAGGATAATTTCCCTAGGGAGATCATTTTATCTGGAAGAGAGTAGTTCTGGAGGCTTAAGCAAGATGGGTCAAGTGGCAGTAAAGCACCCCATGGACCAGGGAGCCCTAAAACCCTCCTGCTTTGACCCGCTCAGGAGGAAGGGGGCTGGTGGGGTGGGCCAGCCGCTGACCATGGTGTTCCCTGCCCCTTTGAGTGCTCACCTCCTTTGTCTTGTCTTGTGAGTTTGTCTGGAAGTAGCCCTGCTGCTGGTGGGTGAAAATGCCTCTTCCAGGTAGAGGATGTACGTTGGCGATCACGGACGTGAAGGTGTGTGTGCGCTTCCGACGGAGGTTCTGTAGGGAGTCTGTCGTTAGAAACCGCGGCCCGGGGCCCTTTGTCCATCGCAGAGCCCCAAAGCCCTTTCTGCCTTGCTCTGTCCTGGCAGGTTCTGAGAGGGGGCGGGGGGCAGAAAGACCGCTGGGTGCATTTGGAAATTCTTCCCTTTGTCAGGGCTCCATTCCCGATTCACCTCTGGCACTGCCACTGTGGCCATCACCCACACCACTGAGAAGTGTGACCCCAAATTGTGACTTTTGTGGGGAGACAGTCTTTCTATAGGGAGCTGGGAAAAGGATGTTTCCTTTCGGCGGCTGCCTCTGCTGCTTGATCCGACATTTTTCATAAGATTAGCAGGTTTTTTGTTTTTGTTTTTTTTTTTTTTTCTTTTATAAGTGGCCCTAGGCCCCTAAGACCAGTTATCTATTGCTTGTTGACAGGAAAAAAAGATGATCTAGTTATTTATTTAAAAATCTCCATCCATAAAACTTGGCTTTTTATTGCATTTGAAGGAAATATAGTGATAACATCTAAGATTAAATTTTGTGTTTTATTTTGACTTTCCTGTTCTGTTGAAGACTCTGTAACCCTTTAGACCTCTGTCTCCTGTTCAGAAGGAACAGGTTATTATTATTTTTTTTTCCATCCCAGAGTCATCCAAATGAACAAGACTATTTTAACGATCCTTGTAAACAGATCCAAAAAAGAGGAAGAACTGTTTACCCGCCCTCTCCGTCTCCCTCACCCCAGCAAGCCTTTGATCCATTTTGGTCATCCTAGAGATTAGAATGGGCCAATGTGAGTAAGAAACAATCTGAAATGAAGAAAAATATTTTTGAGTGTGTCCTTGAGACACGAGTCTTACCAGGAGTAGATGAGCCTTCTCCAAACAAAACTCTGGAAGTCACAGTTCATATCATCTTTAAGCCCTGGAGAGAGGGTTATTAATCTATGGAAATGAACAAACACTCACTGTTTGCTATTCTGCTGTGCAGAGAACATTCAGTGACCTGACTAATCTCAGACTTTCTTTAAATGCTACCCTTTTTACTCTTTGCCCTGAAGTCTTCAGAAATGATTTCCTTAAAAAATTAAAAACACACACATACACACACACACAAAACTTTTCCATTTTACATGTGTAGGGTCTTCAAAGACTTTCCTGGGATGAAAGTTCTGTGTTTTCCTGTTTCTCCAGTAGGACTAGTCACAACTACCCTTTTCTCTTAGCAATGTTTGGCAGTCTGAGCCTCTGATTTAGTAAATACAGCCCTAAGGACCACAGTCATCTGGGCCATGTGCAGTGACTAGCGTGTCATGGGTCCAGCTCAGATGATAATAGCGTATCACAGGAGTTGGAGTGCCTTGAACGAAGGGTTTCCTTGAACGGTCATCATAACTCCTTGAGCAGAGGGTGTCCTCTGCATTTTCTAGAGGAGGGAATGAAACCAAAGAGGTTGACAGATTTCCTCAGTTCCAGGGACTAAAATGCATGTGCCTGTGCTGTCTACCCAGACCTTCTTTCTGACTTGCGTGATGTTCAGGATTTTCTTCATCACCTTGTGGGGCCAAGATCTCTCAAGTCTTATGCATTTGCGTCTCTGAATTTGTAGACTGAAAAGACAGCTTTGCTTAATTGAAGTGACCTAACAGCAGTTTTGAGATAGAGCTGCAAAGATGGCCAAAGAGGATAGCCCCTTGAATGTAAGCCAGCCCTTCTTGCCTGTTGAAACATTTTCTTTATGAGTTTTGATGTTGGTTCCTATGCCTAGCTTGAATTTGACGGATAGGTAGAGAGTGTTTGTTTTTTTCTTCTGCAGTCACTGCACCTTTAAAGTTGAGCTTCTCAAGCTATATTTCCTTTAATGCAACAGTGTCAGCAAAAAAAAAAAAATCAGGAAATTGTATTGATCTCGTCTATGGAATCTTGAAAATTGATGCCATCTTCTCTGGGAAGTCCTTTCCTGTGTGGAAGGGAAGATAGATTACTTCCAGATCGATAGGTCCTGTGTGTCTTGCTGCTGGATGATACAGAAGCGAGTTAAGGAATCCCATGCAGCCCCCTGTGAATCCACTGTACGCCTTCTGGCCTGGAGAGACACTGGGACACTGGGTCGTGAGCGCTTTGATGACGATCCTCTACGGTCCCATGACATCTAGCGGTTCATCTTTGAGTAGAAGTCACCATCCATCTCTTGATGGCAGAAGCACGTATAACAACTATCACGGAGCTTTTTCTGTCTTTGCAGAAGTAATTGATTGCTGATGGTCAACTGTGCTGTGGGTTTCAAAAATACTTAGAATCTGATTCGCCCTGAGACTTTCTGAAGCTAGAGTTTGGATGTGCAATCTTCTCCGGTGATTCTGCAGACCGGACAAAGGCCATGTCTCTTGTAGGTGTCCTTGCTGCAGTCTCTTTACAGATTTTTCCTAGGCGTCAAGGCACTAGAGCCTGGCTGGGGAGTTTTGCTTGGTGACGGAGTAGCTAAGAATGTTTCTCTCTAACAGGTCACAGAGAGTGCTGGTGGACAACTCTCCCTGCCCCAAGATCTTCGGTGGAAGTCCACGGGACTTGGTGTCTGGGCCATTCAAAGTATATATGAACTCACCAGGAGGCATAATGCGTCACCATTTAATTCTGGGCCACCCTAAAGGATGACACCCAGCTTCAGAGACCTCCTCTTGGACATCATCTCTGAGATCCAGTGTTTTAGCTCCCCACTGTCTGAAATCTATTTCTGACCGAGTTTGAGCTGCGCCGGCTTTAGGCATTCAATGGCCAGGACCGCGTGGCAGCGACACACCGTGTGTCGCTTTCAGAGCAGCAACTTCTTCCGAGCTCTTATTGAGTCTTTACACAGATATGCTAGAAAACAGGCAGCAACCCATTCTTTCCATCTTGGCATTTGCCCACAAGCCTAGTCCTGGGATGACCTGGCACAGAGGCAGTGGAGGATAAATTCATCTTGTACAGACTTGTTCCTGCTAGTTCTAGCCTGTCTGTCGCCACAGATCTAGCTTTTAAATCCTCAAGTGATTGGTTTTGTATAGGAATGTGTGGATTGTTGGATCACAATAATTTTCTCCCTGGATGTCTATTGTTTATATAAGCAGATGTATGTTAAAAAAAGTTCTATCATTGATGTAAACAGCAGGGCTTAATTTTAAAAGTCAGGGATGCTTAAAGATGGTGCAGAATAAAGACAGAAGATTTTTAAATTATGAGTTGCAACACAACCAAAGGTCTATATTAATGTTTGGCCAGGAAGGGGTCAACATGGAAAATTTGCAACAAAGACAAACCAGAATAGAACAGTGCAAACAGAAGCTGACAAATATATGCCCCATGTTGGGAGTTCAGCCCCTGGAATGTTATGTAGGACAAAAGGAATGGAAGAGATATTTCAGTAACATTTTGTTCTGTGTCAAAAACCTTGTGAAATATAAATCTGCTGTGTATTGGAGAATGGATACAGCAATTGATTCAAGTTGAATAGCTTTCATTTAACTAGAATATCCCACAGAAAGCCGTTCTTGTTCTGACAACCGTATTTTTGCTTTTCTTGACTTAAAGAAAATTGAATTCGTGTTTACATATTTCATAGGATTGTTTTATGGACAAAGACACAGGTCAAATCCCATCCTAGCATAGTGGCTATTGTTAGAGCAAATAGAAGCATTTCTAAACGAAATAAAAGCCATTTCTAAGCCATGGCCTGTGGCCCATAGTAATCATACTACATTGGAATTATGAAGCCATTTGCAACTATCAATAATTCAGTCCTAGATGTGCTTTTTTCTAATTCTGTTTTTTAAAAAATATTCTAGTCTTTTGCCAACACACATACCCATGCATCTAATTCTCCGATTTGCATAGTAGAGAAGGAAGAATATGAATATGCATAACAGGAATCAGCTTTACATTGGACATTTTGGAACAGATCACCTTTCTTCCTTCCATATGATGGCTGCTTGAATTGCTTCCAGTTATTGAAGTCTCATAATTGCCCACAACTATGTATGTGTCCATTTAAAGGTCTTGCCCTGTCAACCAACCCAGTCACAAGCTAGTAGCCAGTGCTAGTGGTTTAAGAAGCTGAACTTCAGAATTAAGTGCGTGCGTGCCAAGTTGCTTCAGTCGTGTCCAACTCTTTGTGACTCTATGGACTCATAACCTGCCAGCTTCTCTGTCCCTGGGATTCTCCAGGCAGGAATACTGGAGTGGGTTGCATGCCCTTCTCCAGGGGATCTTCCCAACCCAGGGACTGAGCCTGCATCTCTTACATCTCCTACACTGGCAGGTGGGTTCTTAACCACTAGCGCCACCTGGAAAGCCCAGAATTAAGACCACCCTGCAGAGGTTCTCTCCGTGTCTACACTTCTCAAGGAGAAATTAGGTGCTTGTTGCTTTGTTTTGTCAATTCCTAGATCACTCTGGCATTGATCCTGGACTCATTTGCAAACATGGTTTTTAGCAATGACTATTACCCCTAAAACATTTTGGCTCTCTGTGGCATATGGTTTTGTAGAATCTGAGATTTTACAGGTACATCAAAGACTAAAATACAGGATGTGTTAAACTTTTAGAGAGATTGATCAAAAGAAAACTTCTCTAGGAGTAAAGGTTTTTTAGGTTTTAGCTCTATTCTACCTTCAAGGTTCTTAACTGGATCCCTTCTATTTTATTTCTTTCTACATTTATATTAATCTGCTCCTTGGATTTAATGTTTTCTTTTTGAAACAACTTTAAAAAAGTAACACAGCTCTTAAAACATATGAATCAATTCCAACCTGCTCCATTCTTACCTTGGCTATCTTTTCTGTCTTATTGCTAAACCTCTGCTTCTCTTTCTACTTCTCTTCTGGGATTTTATCTTGCTCAGCGATTCTGGTGTGTGATTCTGAATTCTATGGTTTGAGTTTCCTGACCAACTTCTCCTTGCATCTGAGTCCATTTCCTGTGTGTAAAACTTTGGCATTCCATTCTCGGATCCCAGTCAAAACTGAAACTTCTAGTGCTAATAACATTAGGCCTTGTAATACTATTAATTCTTTCCTCCCCATTTCTCATTCCAT
Source organism: Ovis canadensis (assembly GCF_042477335.2). Classification (NCBI taxonomy): domain Eukaryota; kingdom Metazoa; phylum Chordata; class Mammalia; order Artiodactyla; family Bovidae; genus Ovis; species Ovis canadensis. The sequence continues at coordinate 54,963,459 of NC_091264.1, forward strand.
TGGCACTTCTCAAAGATGAGCATTTATTTGTCATTAAGGACGTCATTAGATGATGATAACTAGACTAACTGTGATTGTTTTGCAGTGTATACAAATATTGAACCATGATGTTGTACACCTGAAACTAATGTAATATTATATGTCAGCGATATCTCGATTTTTAAAAAACAACAAAAAAGAGACAAAAACAGAACTTCATTTTGATGTCACTTCCTTAAGACTTCCTGAATTTTTGTTTTACTGATAACACTTCATAGCTTTGAACTACAAGAACCGTCAACAGGTCGTTGATAAATTAGTTGTCCCTACACATGGTTTACAATATTACACTCACTGTTGAAAAATAATTAAACTTCTCTCGGTGTTCTTTGCTGTGGGGTCAGGAACTTTACTTGCTTTTCCATCCAACACAGAAGTTAATCACAAACGGGTCCTCTGAACCAAATAATTAAAAATAGAGCAAAGTTTCTGAACCAGGCAGTTGGCAGAAAAGTCTGTACTTCCATCTGTGCACAGTTAGGAAAATATTTCATGATATTGAAATAGCATCAGCCTTGCTCTCTTTTGTGTGAGAGTGTATCTGTGTGACTGCATGTCATTCAGTGCTCTGAATGTTTGACTGTTAGTTAATGTTTTATCTCTGTGTGTGTGTGTGTGTGTGTGTACATATGTATGTATACATGAAAGTTACTAGCAAGGAAACAGGAAAGCAAATCCAGGTGTTCTGTGCATATATTCTTTATTTGCTAGTTTCTGTAGAGGGAACATGGTTTGGCTCTTGCTTTTCTCTTTAGTTAAGTTTTCTTTAAACACGTGCTTCACAAGGCTTCCCTGGTGGCTCAGGTGGTAAAGAATCCGCCTGCAATGCAGGAGACCTGAGTTCAATCTCTGGGTGGGGAAGATCCCCTGGAGAAGGAAATGGCAACCCACTCCAGTATCCTTGCCTGGATAATTCCATGGTCAGAGGAGCCTGGTAGGGTATAGTCCATGGGGTCGCAAAGAGTCGGACACGACTGTGCGACTAACCACAACCACAATTCACAAGATTAAAGGGCATTACATTTTGATTTGGAAGTCTTTATGTCTTTCGATTCTTTATCTACAAATAACCTTTGTCAATAGCTTTTAGGAGTTGTTCTTATGCGGGTGAAACGCTAATGGATCTACCTCAGTTTGGAATGTGGATAATAAGGAGTGTCTGCTCTCTGGAAGGAGACTTATGTCTGGACTATATTGTACATCAAACTCATAAACACTTTATGACAGAGGTACAGACAGGTGAGTGGCTGATTTTGAGATAAATTTAATCCTTCAATTAGGATTTTCCTTTGCTTTCATCAGTAATCAGTAACTCATCAAATACTGATCAAACTCAATTTTGGCCAGTTCTAAACCTATGCTATGACTTCAAAAGTATATTTTCTATTTATAAGGTTCTAACTGCTATATAAAATAAAGATTATTCCCTTCTGGTGAATTTCTATCGCAACTATCTCTCTTTATCTCTGGAAAAGTCTTATTTTTAGGTCGATTTTCTTTCTCCCTGGAGAGCCATTGTATTAAATAACAACTAATGCTCAAAAAATACACTAAAAGGAGATTAGGAATTATTGAGGAAAAAAAAGGAAATGTCCTAATTTTCTTCCTGTGGCTTCAAAACATATGTATTTCTCAGAGTCGCCAGTTTCTTTATGCTTCTAGGGACTTAGAGCCTTGGCATGCTCTTAATACTGTGATAATAGAATTAAATATTGAAACCAGGAGCTGTGGATTGACCATGCTCACATAAATTGAAATTAAGGAAGGAAGAATATCTTCAATAACTGTCATTTTTAATGTTGCAGCTCATTGTTGAATTTAGCTGTGAGGATCAACTAAGGTTGATGATAGTTGATCATATAGGCAGTTTGCATTTGGGAAGTTGAACATTTAATAGTTTGATTATTGAGACATTTGATCATCCATGAGATTCAGAATTTAATAGTTTGATCATTTGGGCAGTTTGTCATTCATGATGTTGAAGGGACTGTGTACATTTTTCTGTCCAGCCTCCTCCTTTTACAGTCAACCTAATTTTGTTCATTTCTTGTAAACCTACTATGTATGTGCAAAGCACACTGCTCAGAGGGAACAATAAAGTTGAATAAATTGTGGCCTGTGGCTTCAAACAAATTCATGTTTGATTGCCTTTTCATAATTATCAGGGGACTATTAGAAAGATATATACATGGATTTTGCTAATTGTTGTTCTTTGCTCACATAAGATATCAGGACTTAACATATCTTGTGCACTGTGAATACTGCTAAGGGTGAACGGTAAATGTTTTTAAGCTTGGAAGTTAATGCTGGATTGATCTTCTCTTACATGAGGCAGCTAACATTGCTAAGATTAATTAGGCTCCCTGGAAAAGGTGCCTTGACCCTTAGGTTCCTCATACTTTACTTGTGGGACTGTTAACGTTTGTTTTCCTCATTCATTTAGGCATCTTCTAGACAACAGCATATGGGATTTCATTTTTGAAAGTCTGCATTTGATTGTGGATATCTTTATTCAGTACTGTAAATTGGTTGGCCAGTATTTATCAACCCGATTCATGATCTACTGGACACAGTCAAGAAAGGTCATTGTGCAAAGAACCTACCCTTTTAATAATAGTAACGGCTAGCTGGCACATTGAGGATTTAGGATGTGTCTGTTACTGTGCTGATCACTTAATCTTCACAGTCAACTTATTTGTGAGTTATTATCTCCAGTCTGCAGATAAGGTAACTGGGTTAGTAGCTTGCCCAAGGTCATACAACCAGTAAGTGGTAGGACTGTGACTCAGTTCATACCATTTTAACTTCAGGCCCTATGCCCTTAACTAATTATACTTTACCACTTACCACCCATGTCATTGTGAGACTTGGAAAATATTTCATCAATGTGAGCTCTATACAAAAGCATAGTTGCAAAATTAAGATAAACTATAAAGCATAAGAATTCAGTGAGCAGTCTAGTAACTGTCCACCCAGATTTCATAATTATCACGAATTTGACATCCTCTCTGTGGGGCCCTTCTGCATCACGTCACCTTTCTTCCCACCTTAGCAGCAGCTGCTGGGACTTCCCTGGTGATCCAGTGCCTCTAAGGCAGCGGGGAGGGGTTCAGTCCCTGGTCAGGGAACTAAGATCCCCCATGTCACATGATGCAGGCAAAAAAAACGCAACTAGTAGCCACTAAAGAAGAGTGATGTTTGAAAACATTTTAAACGAAAGTGCACAGAGATAAATCCCCAGTCAGATATTTATTTTGTTTTCCCTCCTTTTTCTCGTCTCTCCTCGTGGCTCAGTCATCTCTTACTTCTTCCTCCTTGTTCTCACCATTGTGGGCTTGAAGAGGAACTGAGTCAGATCTGTACAAAGAGGTTAGGGAGAGTGTCCTCTGCTGTGTTGTGCACGCTGGAGGACCAGGATTAGTGTAGGGGATTTTGAGGTGGGGTGATGGTTTCTTGGGTGCTGTCGAAGGATGCATCCTCTCGCAGGCAAGGCATGCTCTGGAGGGATGGTAACAGACAGGCCATCCGAGAGGCTGATTTCATGTTACTGGGCAGATACCTCTCTGAAAATCTTGTCAGGTTACAAGTCACAAATATTAGCCCTACAGACATGTGGTTCCTTAATAGCGTGACTCTTAAAATAGCAATACATTTTTGGTAACTAATGTTAGGGCACTTCATAACACAGTTGAGAGCCATTGAGTGGAACATGTTAAGATAATATAACCTTGTTGTCCCTTAATGCTTTCATGCTATCTTTCAGCAAGTAGTAATAATACCTGGTGCAGTGTGTGAAAATCAAAATGGGCTCGGGTGTGGTGGGAATAGTATAATTCTTTCATCACTTGGAAAATACATTATAATAATTAACTACTTGAAAAAAATAAGCAAGGGAGATTTTTGGTTTTCTTCGTCTATAAATCATACTCTATTGCATGAAATCTTTTTCCAAGGTCATACAGTTCTGTAGAAGGTGGCAGTTTAATGCACTCTTAGTTATTAAGAGCATAGACCTTGGTTACTTTTACATTACTCTCATGGCATTACAGAAATATGTAGTGAAATTAAAAGATAAAAAAAATTGCATCTAGCTAAACATAAAAGTGCTTATAAAGGCATATATGTATCTGTAGATAGTTATTGCTACATACACATTTATATATGTATGTCTTGTATTAATATTTTTCTGGGGTTACATGTGTTTGTATGTATAGATACAGTATGCATTGTTTACAGAACTAATGTTAGGAGACCTTTTTCTGAACCAACTATATGATTTGGAGCTTTATCAGATGTGATTTTTCAAAGGTCATGATTTTGGCCTGTAATAAAAAACAGTGTAGTATTGAGGTTAAGGTGCGAGGGACTGTGTATCTTCTTGCTCTCATCCTTTTCCTTAGAGAAAATCTGTGTTCAAAGATGCCAATGTGCCTACTAATAAGCTTCAAATATGAAAAAAAGAGCTACATATAACACTTTCTTGCAGTTTTGTACATTGTCTCAAAAACATGCTGTAAAAATATGGAAACTAGAAAAATCTTGGCAAATGTAGACTTAGAGTGTAGCTGATTTAAAAGCTGCATTTGAGGATTCTAAGCACTGTTCTGTGACAGCTATTACTATAGGAATTGGCACAGCTAAGAAAATTTACAGTTTAATACTTTAGAGCAAATAATTGCTTAGGATGCTTTAAATAGCACAGGAAATGTGTAGAGTGTTTACTTGACATTTGTTATATTGAACACTAATTCTGAAACAGATTCTTTGACCACAGAGAATGCCAATGTAGGTGGGGTGGGGGTAGATAAGTGAAAGAGACAGACAGAAAACAGCCAGCATGATTAGATAAAAATTAAATGGCAAATGAGCTTTTTCATGATAGAGTGATACCAGGAAAAAAAAAAAGCCCATTTATTCATTCAAGTTGTCTTTGAGTGTGGTAGCAGAAAGCAAAGTAAAACAAACTCCCTGGGGTTAGATTTTTCCTTGTTTTAAGGTCCTGAGTTCTGCTCAAGGCTCTCTTCAAAACTTTCCAGCCCTTAGCTACTCTGGTTTAATTTTTAAGGTCCTGAAAGCAAGAGGAATGACCTCCCTTTTCATAAAACAGAAAGAAAAAAAATCCCTCTTGTTATCTGTTTAATCTGTAGATGCTCTCGAATTTTTTTTTTTTAATGATAGCTCTGGCGCCCTCATTTCTTGATACAGCTTAGTTCTCATGATGTTTCCCCCCTAAATGCATCTTGCACTCCCAGAGCCTACTTTTCCACCCTTGCCAGACACTGCTCATGCAGTCTTATACTAGGACATGGTCTCCTATGATTGAGTGATGCCTTAAATGCAGAGGGTTTCTTTTTGCAGCAACTGCTTACCCTGTACTGTGATTCAGCCGCATTTAATAGGAAGAAAATATACTTTAGGCTTCTATACCCATTCCCATTCCTGTATCTTTGAGTCAGTTACACAGTGTCTTAAAGGAAGTTTTAAATGTACATGTTAAAAAGGAATTGGCGTGTGTGATAGGTCCAAGAACGTGAAACTGTGCAATGTTAATGAAATTTGCTAGCTTGTCAACATGAGCTGCTTTAAAATACCGAAGGGAATTTTGAAAACAACAATCAAGAGTCAAAACTTCACCATGCAGTATGGCCCAGCACCCAGAAACTTCATGGTGGAGAGGCTGTTCAGTTCAGTCGCTCAGTCATGTCCAATTCTTTGCAACCCCATGGACTGTAGCACACCAGGCAGGCTTCCCTGTCCATCACCAACTCCCAGAGCCTACTCAAACTCATGTCCATCGAGTTGGTGATGTCATCCATCCATCTCGTTCTCTGTCATCCCCTTCTCCTCCTGCCTTCAATCTTTCTCAGCATCAAGGTCTTTCCCAATGAGTTAGTTTTTTGCATCAGATGGCCAAAGTATTGGAGCTTCAGCTTCAGCATCAATCCTTCCAATGAATATTCAGGACTGATTTCCTTTAGGATTGACTGGTTGGATCTCCTTGCAGTCCAAGGTTTTCTCAAGAGTCTTCTCCAACACCACAGTTCAAAGGCATCAATTCTTCAGTGCTCAGCTTTCTTTCTGGTCCAACTCTCACATCCATACATGACTACTGGAAAAACCATAGCTTTGACTGATGGACCTTTGTCAGCAAAGTAGTCTCTGCTTTTTAATATGCTGTCTAGGTTTGTCATAGCTCTTTTTCCAAAGAGCAAGCGTCTTTTAATTTCATGGCTGCAGTCACCATCTGAAGTGATTTTGAGCTCAAGAAAATAAAGTCTGTCACTGTTTCCATTGTTTCCCCATCTGTTTGCCATGAAGTGATGGGACCGGATGCCATAATTTTCGATTTTTGAATGCTGAGTTTTAAGCCAGCTTTTTCACTCTCCTCTTTCACTTTCATCAAGAGGCTCTTTAGTTCCTCTTCGCTTTCTGTATTTATGGAGAGGCTGTATTTATGGGTTTTCCACCAACTGGAGAGTTGACCTTGAATAAATCATGTTTAACTTCTCTATGCTTCAATTAGCTTTTGAAAGATATGTGTGGTTGTATATAGCCAGTGGGAAGGCCATAACCCAAGTTCATGACAAAAGGAGAACTTGAAGGAAAATTTTATTAGACAAGAGCAGTGGACCTGAATGCAAGCCTTATGTAGGGTACGATTAATAAGTCTTGGTACACATGGCTCCTAAGAGTGATAGAGGGTTTTCTTCTAATATTCTTCTTGTATTTTGTAGAATTAAAAAACATATATTTATTGTTTTTTAAAGAGCTATTATAATTTTTATTACCATGAGCATTAAAAAAGCTTTTTTATTGACATATAGTTGCTTTACGATGTTTTGTTAGTTTTTGCTGTACAGCAAAGTGAATCAGCTATGTTGTTGTTGTTCAGTTGCTAAGTCATGTCTGACTGTTTTGCCACCCTGTGGACTGTAGCCCACCAGGCTCCTCTGGCCATGGGATTTCCCAAGCAAGAATACTGGAGTGGGTTGCCATTTCCGTCTCCAGGGGATCTTCCTGACCCAGGGATTGAACCCACACTTCCTGCATTGGCAGGTGGGTTCTTTACCTCTGAGCTACCTGGGAAGCCCCAAATTAGCTATGTGTATACAAATATTTCCACTTTTGGATTTCCTTCCCATTTAGGTCTCCACAGAGCTTTGAGCATGGCTCCCTGTAAGTTCTCATTAGTTATCTATTCGACATAGTATCAATAGTGTATATATGTCTATATTTTTTGTTCTGCTTTTTAACTCCAGAAAGCTTTGTGTTCATCTATTTTTTTCCCCTGTAAGTTCCACCTTATATAAAGGTTTTTTTCTTTCCTTTAAGATAGTTAACAATTTAAATTGTAATTGTGCAGTAAGAGATTTCATTTACTATACATTTAATTTTATTTTTAATAAGATATTTGAAGTTATTCTTTATTTTGAAACTTTTATTTCTCTTTTAGTCTATTGCTGCCCCTGCATTGATGATCTCAATGGTTTTTCATTCACTTGGGGAGTCAGGAAGAAGAGTATTCAACATTTAATATGCCAGGAGCCCTAGTAAGCACAAAAACATTAAGTACCCATGTGGTTTATGGTCAGTGGGTCTGTTTCCCCTTTCTACTGTGTCAGGAATTAGTTGGAAGGACGAGAATTCATAGGAGAAAGTAAAATGGGACTGTGGGGATTAATAATCAAAGGAGGGCTTTTTAGTTTGTGGTACCCAGAGCTGCACACTGATGCAGGAGGTTGTGTTGTTGGTTTAATCACTCAGTCACGTCTGACTCTTTGTGACCCCATGAACTGCAGCACACCAGACTTCCCTGTCCTTCACTGTCTCCTGGAGTTTGCTCAGACTTGTCGAGTCAGTGATGCCATCCAACCATCTCATCCTCTGTCACCCCCTTGTCCTCCTGCCCTCAGTTTTTCCCAGACTCAGGGTCTTTTTGAAGGAGATCAAACGAGTCATTCCTAAAGGAAATCAACCTTGACTATTCATTGGAAGGTCAATCTGAAGCTGAAGCTGAAGCTCCAAAACTTTGGCCACCTGATGTGAAGAGCCAACTCAGTGGAAAAGACCCTGACTCTTTGGAAAAGGAGTTTGTGAGGCCTTAGTAAACCAAATGTGGACAGGTCTCCCTAGCCCACATCTCCCTGGCCAATTTCTTGCAGTTATGGCCTCATTTAAGTTGCATTGCTGTGAAAAGGACAGAGGGCTGAGATGCTACAGTCTCAGGTGGAATTCTGGACTGTGTAAATGTAAGCCTCCAGCTCCGAGTTTAGAGAAAACATTTAAAAGAAAGCCAGAGGAAGAATCTTACAGATTAAACTCCGTATCCATGACTCACTTTCTCTTTGCTCTCTCCTTCCAGCTGTTACTCATTTCACCGTGAACCCCACAGGAAGGCTTCTTGTGATGTTTTCCCTTTGACTGCTTTGCCAAAAATATAAATATACACCTTGGGAGAAAAAGGGTGAGAGAGAAAACAGACACAGGTCACAGTTTTTTTTTAATCCTGGTTCTGCCGATAACAAACTCTATGACCAGATACTCTGTACAGCAAGAGAGGATGTTATAAAATTTGTTCTCGGTGGCCAGGCAGCCATCTCTCTGTAGATGGGTTTGTCTCAGATGTCCATTGTGTCTGGATTGCTGAGGTCCCTTTTGGATCAGCTCTCCTGGGCTTTTGGAAGTAGCCCCGCAGGTGTGACTACAGCCTGGAGATTCCTTAGCAATGAGGACTGAATTATCAGAGAACAGGCAGGAATGAAGCCTGTAGGGGGGGGCATGGGGTGCCAAGCTGTCCTGCACCTGCGGCTTAAACTTGGCTGGTTATGCCCATGTGTTCTGTTATCGTTGGATATCCCAGAATTTTGAAATCTTCTATGATTTAAACACCAGCCCTGACATATACTACCTTGACCAAGTCACTTAAGGCCTCAGTTTCTTCATCTGAAAAGTGCAAAGTGGAGATTATAATCAGCACGAGGATTAAATGAATTAGGGTACATATGACACCTTAGAAGGGCTTCTCTGGTGGCTCAGATGGTAAAGAATCTGCCTGCATTGCAGGAGACCAGGGTTCAATCCCTGGGTCAAAAAGATCCCCTGGAGAGAGAAATGGCAACCCACTCCAGTATTCTTGCCTGGAAAATCCCATGGACGGAGAAACCTGGCCGGCTACAGTCAGCCAAGGAGTTGGACAGGACTGAGAGGCTAACACTTTCACTTTACATTTTTTTTTTCATGACACCTAGAAGAGCTCTTGGTACCTAGTAAATGCCGTTTATGACTTCATTACTTTTTATCATGATAATGTTCTCTAGGATTTTCTAATTTATTTGTGTAGTATTTGTGTATATTTAGGGCAGAGTACAGTCCATGGGGTTGCAAAGAGTCAGATATGACTGCGTGGCTGAGCACGCGTGCATGCGTACTAGGTCTGTGGGAGGTAGTGGTGATGTGGTTGCTGACTGGGAGACCAAGGGTGGTAGTCGTTGTTCAGTTGCTCAGTTGTGTCCAACTCTTTTGCGACCTCATGGACTGAACCTGCCAGGCTCCTCTGTTAATGGGATTCTCCAGGCAAGAATACAGGAGTGGATTGCCATTTGCTTCTCTAGAGGATCTTCCTGACCCAGGGCTGGAACCTGCATTTACAGGAGGATTCTTTACCACCGAGCCACCTGGAAATCCCCATTGTTCTCCTTTGGGGTTTTCTAATTTATTTCTATTGTGTTTAGGGCAGACTCCTGGGCATGTGGAAGGAGGTGGGGGTGGTGGGTTGGTGAAAAGGAGACTGAGGGTGGTAGAGTGTGGACATAATTCGGTGTCCACCCCAGGCGTCATCCTTTGCCTGTACATATCATGTTTATTTCTCACCACCAGGCTTTGCTCAGATTCTTCCCTCGCTCTCTCCCTTCACCCCCACCTTCTGCCCCACCCTGAATGTCCAGCATGAGCCTCCCATTCTCCAGGAGGGAATGCCTTCCCCAGCTATTTCTGCTCAAACCAGCCTCCTCCCCCACTTCCCTCAATTCCTGTGTACTTGTCTGCACAGCTCGTTTGATCATGTCATTATTGCTTCATTCTGTTACTTACAAGTCTTGCTTCCTAGTCAGCCTCCATGTGACTGGAGGCTCTGGCCGCCTCTCAGCGTCCCAGGCAGTGAGGCAGAAAGAGCAAGGATCAGGAAAAAAGAAACCTGCTTGGTTCTCGCTAATCAACTCGGCATGCTCAAGGCATTTGATCTCTCTAACCCTCAGAGCATTGCAGGTAAAAGGAGGGTCTGGACTGAGTGCTCTCTAAGTTTTCCCCTGCAGCTTCATCGTTTGAGCTCAAATGTGAGGAGAGAGTGAACGAGTGTCCACGCTTCCATTTGCTCAGGACAGCTTTAGTTATTTTTGTGCCCAGTAGCATCTCTGCTTGGTGAATGGAGGAAACAGGCTAGATGATGGTTTCACTTTCATTGGATAGAGATTTTGTTCATTTTGATCCTTTCGTGGTCTGAATTTGTGTCCACATCTGAGTTTATATTAGTAATTTGCCAATGATAAAAGATTTTCTGTGAAAAAGTACAAATTATATCACAGACAAAATAGTGAGCACATTAGAAAGGAAAAGAGTATACAAGAAAGCACTTTAGACGTCCTTATTTTCATGCATCTAGTTTATGTATTATATATATTTTATCTACTTAAGTTTATATATACAAGCTCTTAGCCTATTCACTTAGTAATTTATTGCTCATTTTGAGGTTTTTCTATAAGTACTTAAGAAATTTAAAACTGTCTTTTTAATTGAAGTATAGTTGATGTACGGTAATATATAAATTACAGCTGTATAATATAGTGATTTCATAATTTATAAGGGTTGTGCTTATTTATAATTATTTTAAAGTATTGGCTGTATTTCTTGTGTTGTCCAATAGATCCATGTAGCTCATTTTGTACATAGTAGTTTGAACCTCTCAATTCTTTACTCCTGTATTGCCCCTCCCCCCTTCCTTCTCCCCACTGATAACCACTAGTTTGTCTCCTCTGTGAGTTTGCTTCTTTGAAACTATATCTCTTTTTAAAAATTTGTCATTTAGGCTTATTTTTAAATTCATATTAGGCATCTTGTACACATGCGAAGTCAGTTACATTGTGTCCGACTCTGCGATCCTATGGACTGTAGCCCACCAGGCTCCTTTGTCCATGGGATCCTCCAGGCAAAGAATACTGAAGTGGGTTGCCATTTCCTTCTCCATTTAGGTGCCTTATCTGAACCCAGTTTGCTGAGCATGTTTTGTTGTTTTTGGTATGTTAAGAGAATTGATACATTTATAGTGGCTGAATTTTCAGCATCAGGTCTCAATAATTTGGAATTATTTATGCATTTCATTTATTCCTCTTTCCTAATATCTACATCTGGATCCAAAATTGATTGCTCCTTGATCATATTTAAGGCATCTATTTACTTTGTGCTTTTACTAATATTTGTAAATTTTTAACAATTATGAAAGGTTTTGAACTTATTGATCTTAATTTACTAGGAAAAGAGAGAGGGAGGGAGAGATAGAGATGGAATAGAATTTGGCCATTTGTTTATGGCTGTAATCATCTTTGTATATGAGAGAAATGACTTCATGATTGAGGAGACTTTATGGTAATAAACCATGATTTTTTCAAACATATTACTCTCTGGAAAAAAAATAGCTTTTGAAATATTATTTGTCATACAAGTTCAGACCAAGGAGGGTGTAAGTTGACTGTCTAATTAGGCTCCATATGGCTTGAACTCTTCAGAGAGCCACCTGAAATAGGACCCTGTTAAGAAATTATTCTGTGTCATACATAATCGTGTTCAAGAGGTCTTTGTAATTTGCATTGAAAAATGATAATTGGCATCATCCTCACAGATGAGATCTGTGACCTTAGATGTTTTCTGATTCAGCTTAACAGTGACACTAAGATTTATATTAAAATCTCTTTCATATTACTGGGAACATTCCCCTCGCTCACCGCCCCCTGCCCCCCCCCGCCCCCCACTTCAAATCTTTTATAGTTCATTGAGTGTAAGAGCAAGAAGCTCCTTCCTAGTATTTTCATATGAATCCAGTGGTTGGCTTCCATGCTATAACCAAAAGGAAAGTGTCTCTGGGTGTTGTGGGGAAGGAGAGCTTGCAGGACACGGGGTCACGAGGGTAAGAGAAACATCAGTTGCTTTTATTTAGCAAATATTAATATTTACCAATCATTTCTACCCCTGTGCTCCTTGTGTACCGGGATCTGAATTGATCAAAAAGGTCTGCATGTATGGAGTCTTTCCTCATAGAAACGCTTAGGCTTCACTTGGCTGCTTTTACTTCTTTTTTTAAGAATCAGTGCAGAAAAATGCTGGCATGTGTGTAGTCCATTTGTATGGAGATAGCTGTCTCTGTTGCCTGGGCAAAGTTTTGTTGGAGGAGAGAAGGTGGGAGTAGGTAGTAAAATCAGAATCCTGGGTGCAAGTGATAATTGATCTCACTGACTAGAGGGAGGAGGGAAAAATAGTTTGCAAGTCCTTTTCACAGGATATTTCAAGCAAGATTTTTTCTGAATTTGGTTTCTGAGTTGAAAACTGGACCGGGCTGCTTTTGTGTTTCATCTGAACAAATTTACAATGATTCGAAGGGTAGGGTGTTTCTTAAGCCCGAGATCTTTAGGCAGCGAATCATTTCCATGTTGTTGAGACATTTTCCAGCCTTTATTGCTGTGTGTAGCGCATGCTTTTCTCTGGCTGTTTTGACTCCTTGAGAAACTTGCAATAACAAATTAACAATCACACTCCACTGGAATGAAAACACTCGGTAGCAGAGTAATAAATAGCAGTTCTGGAAACCTGAGTAAACAGAAAACTCCACTCTCCTGCTTAAGAAGGCTCTAGAGAAGGAATCTAACGTCCAACAGATACAGGCAAGATACACCGTGTAAAGCAAAAAGGGATGAATGTACTTTCATTTTAATTGTCCAAGGGACTGTGGATTGAAAACCGCAGAGCCACTTTCATTCTTTAAGAACTTACTAAGTAAATTATTTTCTGTCTTCTCACCTTCCTTCCCTCAAATAGACCATAAAGGATCAGCAGGTTTGACTTGTTAAAATGGGTTGTATTTGTTTGGGAGCCCCACGGTGGCCTGGGGCTTCTTCACTTCCTGTCTTTCTCTGGTGAAACTGGGAATAGCCCGGGTGGGAAAGACGTGAGTCAGCACAGCCCTGAGATGGAGTGAGCCCAGCCCTGAGATGGAGTGCTGCCCAGGTCCTGCTTGTCTGTGTGCCACCTTGGTCTGCCCATTGAGTGTCCCATTGGAATTTTCAATCACAACGAGATCATAAATAGCTCCTGGGGATATGTCCATCCACTCTATTCATAGGGTTGCTTACTCTGGTGGTGGTAGATGGAGCAGACGTATAATCTAGGGATCGTTACCAACTGGTGGTCTTGACTCTCCGTAGTCAATAGAAACTGTAAGAGGCCAGATGAGAAATTCAGGTGAGGGCTGAATTATTGGGGCTCCTGCTGCAGCAGGAAGGAGCCAAAAACAAGTAACAGGTTCCCTTGCTTGCTCACTCAGGGGTAGGGGGAGCTGGTTCCATATATGGGTTGAAGGTAGGGGTGGGTTCAGGGGTCAGGCCCGAAAGGTGGCTTAGGTGGTCTGCCCACCCCCTTGGTGGTGCTCTGTGCGTGGGTCATGCATCGTACCTGGCATGCTTTTGCTCCCAGCTCCTCAGAAGTGGCAGTTGGGTTTTTGGTCTTTTAGCATCTTGCTGTCCATACGTTGCCCTAACTGTACATGCACCCAGCTATTTTTAGTTCCATATTATTTCTTTGTATTTTGTTGGCTCAAGGCGGTGTTTGTCCAGGTGCAAGCGCTGCAGCAAAGGGTCCTAGGTCCCAGGTCCCAGCCTGTCTCAGGATGAACACTTTACTTGGTTAGAGGCCATTATCGTGGAAGATATTACAGCTCCTTCATGATCATACATGCCTGGAGGAGAACTTTGGTGCCCACAGAATCTGAACGCCAGGGGACTTTTTAGATTTCCCATTAATCAAAAAGACACCTTAAATAAGCTGCTGAGATTTCATGAATTTTCTCTAAATTCCTATTGAGGAATTGGTGCTAAGGTTTTTTTTTTTTTTTTTGGCCTGATGAAATTTGCCCATATTTAGCCTGTCCAGTTGAAAAAGGGAATGCCATCCACTTTGTGCTTAGGACAATGAAGTTCTTCCCACACCTGGCTGGGAGAGCCCATTTGGTTAACTTTCCAGTCTGAAGCATGTGAGTCAGACAGAAGCAAAGATTTAAATGTTATTAACATGAGAAAAATCTTTTGAACATGAAGTCATCATGGTTGAGGTTACTTTGAACATTCCTCACAGTCTCTTTTATGATTTGTACCAGAATCAACATGCATTTGTTCTATGCTAAAAAACGCCATGGAGTAAAAATGGACATGAGTTTGAAAGCCAGAAGCTTTCAGATTATAGAAATGTTATACTCTGATAAATATTTTGTGAAGCTCCTTGGCTCATGGGCTGGTTTTTTTTTTCTTTAATGGCTTTTGGGTTCAAGAATTTTGAAAGTCAGATTCTTTGTAATTTAAATTTCCTTCTAAGTAAGGAAGTACAGTATATTATTAATTTTTAAAAAAATATGTACTTAGAAGTTCAAGTTGTGTAATTATCTTAATGCTCCAGAGCCTCTTTTCTGACTAAACATTGGAATTTATGATGTTGAATGCAGGGAATTTGTCCAGAAAAGCTTAAGGAAATTTAGCCTACACAGGGAAATTTGCTAGATTTATAAATAAAAGGTTTAACTAAAGGGATGATACATAATGGAATTTTATCTTATCTATAAAAGATTGCTTTTGAGTTTTGTCTCTTAACCCTTTTTTAGGATTAAGTAATAATTGTAGCTTGTTTTTTGGTAGTTGATTTATAGTAATAGGCTTTGTGCAATCTGACCATGGGTAATTGAACTCATTTTAAGTACATAAGGATAGACTACCTTTTAAAGGATCACAAAAAGGCATTTTTTTTTTTAAAGTGAAAATGTCCCCAGAGATGGCCTGCCTGAGACCTTAAAGTATGAAAGAAAGATAATATAGTATTTTACTCTGTCTCTTGAAGGAGTGACCTCTTCTACTGGAAAATAACCTTAAAGAATTCGTAGTTTAGAATTTTTAGTTGAAATAATTTATAAATCATGGAACTGGCTTTTAATCCTTAGCAGAATTCTTCTTTATTTCTAAGAAGCCTGCATAAATGTTTATATGAACATAACCTTAAGTATTTAAAATGTAGCATACCAACCTTCCTTAAAGACAACTTTATGCATGACAGTGCACATTCAAAGTTCTTGCATAAAAATGCTTTGTACCTTTTTTGGAAGAAAAATCTTAGTTTTTTTCCCCCCTTTTAATTCCTACCATAACAGAACTTTTGAACAGAGTGGGAAACTAGTATTGTTACTCACACTTACCACTAGTGTTGTTACTCATGCTTATAGTATTGTTATTCACACTTATACCAGTATTGTTACTTACACTTGCCACTACTATTGTTACCCACATTTACTACTTGTATTGTCACTAACAAAGTGGGTGAAGCAACACTATATGTTCAACTTTAGCAAGTTAGATGCATTAACTTACTCATTTAAAGAACTTGAATGACAAAACCTTAATTTTTATTATAGAAAATATTAATAGCAAAGCTTAATTAGCAAAGCTTGTATAGGATCAGATTTGCTTACTATGATGACTCAGTTCAGTTCAGTTCAGTTCAGTCGCTCAGTCGTGTCTGACTGTTTGTGACCCCATGAATCACTGCACGCCAGGCCTCCCTGTCCATCACCAACTCCCGGAGTTCACTCAAACTCACGTCCATTGAATCGGTGATGCCATCCAGCCATCTCATCCTCTGTCGTCCCCTTCTCCTCCTGCCTTCAATCTTTCCCAGCATCAGGGTCTTTTCAAATGAGTCAGTTCTTCGCATCAGGTGGCCAAAGTATTGGAGTTTCAGCTTCAGCACCAGTCCTTCCAGTGAATATTCAGGACTTTATAATTTGACATATTTTCTCTGTATAATCTAATTTTTTCCTATTGTTTTGGATTTAAAAAATTATTGTATGTACTGTGGTTTCAGCACTTGCGTACACCAAGGGGAGGGCAGGGGAGAGAAATACAGGTGAGTGATCAGGTGAGGAGGCTGGGCAAGGTGCCCGTGGCTGATAGTAAAGTAGAGTGGTTGGAGAGTTTGCATTTCTCGTCATTGGACTTTCTCAGAATGCCCCATGACTCCGCAGTAACCGTATTTACATGACATTATATGAATATGTGTTTTTCTGGTGCAAGGGTTATAGCTTTCACCAGATTCTCAAAGAATTCTCTGGCCCTCCAGAGTTTTATAAGAACCACTAATGTAGAATTGAAAGGTCTGGACAGCTTTGAGGATAAGATGCTAAGTCTGAGTTACAGAAAGCAAGCTGTGGGCTACCTTTTTTTATGTGATTAAAAATGGCCACGGCAGCCATAAATTTCTTTTGTGTCTGTGAGTTGATTTCTGTTTTTAAAGTAAGTCCATTTGCATCTTTTTTTTTTTTTTTGGATTCCACATATAATTGATAGCATATGAAAAAAAATTATGGTTACTAAAGTTATGGGGGTAGGGAAGGATAAATTAAGAGTTTGGGATTAACAGATATATACTCCTATATATAAAATAGATGAACAACAAGGACCTACTATATAACACAAGGAACTATATTCAGAATCTTATAATAACCTATAATGGAAAATAATCTGAAAAAAAGAATACATATGTATGTGTAACTGGGAGCCACCCACTGAGGTGGCTCAGTGGGTAAAGAATCCACCAGCAATGCAGGAGATGTAAGAGACGTGGGTTCAGTCCCTGGGTCAGGAAGTTCCCCTGGAGAAGGGCATGACAACCCAGTATTCTTGCCTGGAGAATCCCATGGACAGAGGAGCCTGGGGGGCTACAGTCCATGGAATCAAAAAGAGTCGGACAGGACTAAACCGACTGGACACGCACGCATGCATGTATAGCTGAATCACTTTGCTGTACATCTGAAACTAATGCAACATTGTAAATCAGCTGTGCGTCAATAAAAAACAAAAACCTATCGTGACATGGCCACATATGAACTGCCTTAAGTTGGTATTGCTCACACCCCTGATACGTAATTAAAACAGCGTGTCTATTTTGAAATAAGTATAATAAATAAATAATGTCTCACGGTTTGTCCCATCCCCAGTTTTAGATGACTAAATGCTATAACTTTGTTCATGGTAGCTCTAAGGTTTTTTTTTTTTTCCTATATTAGAAATTGCTCAGCAGGAGACAAATGAGGTTCCCATGTGAACTGTGTAGGTGATTGAGTGAAGAGGGTAATCGATGTCTTTGGAGATCCATCTTCTTGTTCACATTTGTGTTAAGAAGTATGCAGAGCAGAAAGCCTTGAACAGTTTGGAAATGGGGAGCTGGTTACATTGGAGTGTCAAGCACACATTGCAGCCCTCCTGCTTTTACATACACACATCTTGCCACTTGCAAAGCTGTCTGCTTGGATCTGTGTTTGGTAAGGGCAGACATACCTTGTCTGGGTTCTGACTGTGTCACCATGCTGGCACAACATCTGGCCTGCACAATATCCAGAGAAATACTTTGTTGATTAAATGGCCTCAGTTGGTTCTCAGGGGGCGTCCTGTGGATTCAGAGATAACAAGTTTCAGCATTCCATTCTCCAGGTTCAAAGAGGGCAATTATTTACCTAGGGTCACATGGCCGGTAGCTCAAGGATCTAGATCTCTCCTTTACACTGTGCTTTATCTTAACTCCAGTAATAGAAGTGGAAAAGCCACACTTTGATCAACTAACTGTGTTTTGATATAATGGATGAGGGGTTGTAACTCTGAGAGACTTCAAAAATCATAGTCGCCTGTTGGAGCGGTAACAGAGTCTCTCTTGATGGTGCTATCAAGTCAGGTTTTTATAATTTAGCAGAAGAAAAGAAAACTATTCCTTCTTATGCAGCTGGATATTCAGGTGCCAGGCAGAGTGTGTGCACTGGGTGTATAAATGAACAGATGCAGTGTGAGCCCCCAGCTCTCGGAGTGCTTGCCTTTTCACAGGGGAGGCAGACTGCTTATAAATCCATAAGCGTGCTGTGTATTTCAGACACAAATCAGAGCAGGGTGCATGTATTAGGGGAGAAAGAGTGATGGTGTCAGACAGGGTGATTTTATTTGGGGAAGTCAGGGAAATCCTTTCGTGGCGTGTGACACTCATGCAGAGACCTCAGTGATGCGTAGGAGTGCTGCGGGGGTGACATCATCAGAGCTTTGCAGATGGAGAGAATGACCATGCAAAGGCCCTGAGGTCAGGAGGAGGCTTTGACTCTGGAGTGAGAGGCAAGAGGACTTGAATTTTATTCTACCTGTGATAGGAGACTGAATTTGTTTCCCAGGGCTGCCCTAACAAAGGGACCACAAACTTGGTGGCTTGAAACAACAGAAGTTTGTTCTCTCACAATTCGAGGAGGACAGAAGTCTGGAGCCAAGCTGTCACCCTGCCTCCCTCGCTCTGAAGTTACCAGGGGAGAATCTTCCCTTGCCTCTTGAAGCTTCCGGTAGCTCCAGGCATCCCTTGGCTTGTGGCAAAATCACTCCAGTCTCTGCCACTGTGTTTACACGACCTTCTCCTTTGTATCTGTGTCTTGTCCTCTTCTGCCTCTTTTAAGGACACTGGTTATTGGATTTGGGGCCCACCCAGGTAATCCAGGGTGATCTCATCTTGAGGTCTTTTTAACTTAAGTACACTTGCAGAAACCCTTTTTCTATAGAAGCTCATAGTCACAGGTTCTGGATGTGAACATATCATTTTGGGGCCTGCTGTTCAACTCATCATGGGAACTATGGAGGGCATTTAAGCAGGGGCAGTGGTGGTGTCTGCGGTGTTTCATAAAGATGGATTGGATCCTATGGGAGAGCGGTTGTAGGTGAATGAAGAATCAACCAGAAGTAGCTGTTGCAGTGGTCCAGATGAGCTAGGGGAGCGGGGGAGATGGAGAGGGATGGGCGGATTCGGTTCTGCATCACAGTGGGGCAGAGGGGGCTTGTTTGATGGATTAGAAGTAGCAAGGAAGGAAAAGAGACAATCCAAGATGGCAGTGGCCTTCACAGAGAAGTGGGGAGTCGGGTTCAGGAGGAAACCAAGGCAGGGGTGGTACCATCCAGAGTTCTGTTTGAGGCATGTGAACTGTTGAGAGGGCGAGATGCTGAGCATTCATTAACTTAGATGTGTGGACCTGCAGCTCAGCAGATCTATAAAGGTGAGCTTTGTCAGCCTAGAGACGGGGTAGGACCGAAGGACACTCCTTTCCAGGAAGAGGGTTGTCATGGACTGGAGACCACAATTTAGTCCATTTGCATGAAGATCACCAAACTGATGACCACCAGTTTCAATCTCTCAACCCTGGCATTTATGTCAATGTCTTCCCTGGTCTCTCAGATGGTAAAGAATCTGCCTTTAATTTGGGAGACCCGGGTTCAGTCCTTGGGTTGGGAAGATCCAGAGAAGGGAAGATTCAGAGAAGGGAATGGCTACCCACTCCGGTATTCTTGCCTGGAGAATTCCATGGGCAGAGGAGCCTGGTGGGCTACGGTCCATGTGGTTGCAAAGAGTCAGACACGACTGAGCAGCTGACACTGAGGGAGGGAAGCAAGCCATCAGGAGAACCTGGCTCAGTTACCCTTGGCTGTCACAAAGGCCGTTGTGTGGTTAATTTTTATTTCATTGCGATCTTTATTTTACTTTTTTTTTTTGAATTGTTTCATTGTAAGCTCGACAAGCCTGATTGGCAGATTCACTGTCTGATTTTTTCTAGTTTTAAATGATATGCTTTTTCTCCCAGCCATCTTCATCTATTAACCTACATTCATTTTTAATTTTAATGCTCCAATCAATAATTATTTCGCTTGACAGTTTTTGACAGTTTGCTGCTCCATTTAGCTGTTTAGCATGAATTTAAAAGGTGGTTTCTCAGTCTGTACAAGGGAAGTAAACTTGCTCTTTCATCCTCTGCTTTGAGGGGCCATAGGAAAATAGGCATGTTTTG
This sequence comes from Ovis canadensis, assembly GCF_042477335.2. Lineage (NCBI taxonomy): Eukaryota > Metazoa > Chordata > Mammalia > Artiodactyla > Bovidae > Ovis > Ovis canadensis. The sequence continues at coordinate 54,983,653 of NC_091264.1, forward strand.
CTCTTTCCTAGGAGAAGGCAATGGCACCCCACTCCACTACTCTTGCCTGGAAAATCCCATGGATGGAGGAGCCTGGTGGGCTGCACTCCATGGGGTCCCATGACTGATGCGACTTCACTTTCATGCACTGGAGAAGGAAATGGCAACCCACTCCAGCGTTCTTGCCTGGAGAATCCCAGGGACGGGGCAGCCTGGTGGGCTGCTGTCTCTGGGGTCGCACAGAGTCGGTCACGACTGAAGCGACTTAGCAGCAGCAGCAGCAGGGAGTTTTTAATATAGAAGAACTTCTTAGTTTTCCATGTAGGAAGATAGAGGACTATAGAACAGTCACATTTTCTGTTATGTAGCATTTTGTTCCTGTCATTAATTCACTTGAAAGGCCGGAATTCTGTTAATGGGAATTGCTATTGTGAGGTCAGCCTTTCGCCAAATATTTATTGAATACTCATTGTGTGCAAGGCACTATGTTAAATGTGATGAGAAATTAATACACGAGTTGGACATGACTGACTGAGCGTGCGCACGTGCGCACACGCGCACACACACACACACACACACTCCAAGAAGTATAGTGCTCAGGGAAAGTGATTTTCAAAATTATGATGAGTAGAAATTCTTAGAAAAATTACAGTTTTATCTTGCTCAATATTATCCGCACCCAGGATAATCCGGCTTGGAAATTCCGAGTGAAAAGCCAGAAGCCAAAGTGCACGGTCATCTTCTTGTCTACATTATGCACACACATACGTGAGCACGTTGTCATCAAGGGCAAACCTAGCTGAAGACTAAACAGAGTGGGGTGGGGGCTGGGGGCATGGTCCTTCCCACTAGAATCACAGTGTGAAAGTTCTTGGCAGTTTCAGATGGTGTCGGCTATAGCTGTTAGTTTACATTTTGATAATTTACTAGTGAGCGTGTAACAGTTAATTCCTAGTTGGATTGTGCCACCAAACACAGCATTGCCAACAGGACACGCTGCAAATGAGAAAGTTAAGAGTTCTTTTAGGGGACGTGCTCTCTCCGTCGGCTCTTCTGTGAGTCGGAGCATGACCTGTGGGTCAGAAGTTCTGGAACAGAAGGTGGAACTTGGGCCGTGTCACAGCGAACAGGAAAGGAGGTGCGCCATGCTCCTGCGCCTTTGCAGTGAGCTGCTCTGCTCAGCCTTTCCTCCTGGATCTGGGGCCGCTTGGCCTCAGATATCCTGGCATGATTTAGGGAAGCAGGCCCTGACCTTCTGGAGCCCTCTCTTTCATTTTGCTCCAGGCTTATTATTAGGCAAAATTCAGTGTCGTATTTGTATGGCTAAAACTCCTCCAACTTCAGGACTGAGCTCTTGTTTTTCAGCTGAGTAGGGCCAGAGATCTAGCATTTTCTGGACATCACTGACCCTTCACCACAATTGAGGTTTATGATTCACTCTGCCGTGCAGCAGAAACTAACACAGCATTGTAATGTAACTATACTCCAATGAAGACAATATATTAGGGCAAAAAAACCCCCCAAAACCCCTTATAGAAACTTCCTTGCACCTTATGGTGGCAGCCAAGCCAGTCACTCATTAGAACTATGAACACTTGGCTGTTGCTCTTTTCGACTCAAGTCTGGTTTTTAGGTTGTTTACTCAGAGCTGCTGCTGACTTTCATTGTACACACGCATAGGGAGGCAAACAGAAACCCTGTTCTGCACCCGCCAGTGCTCTGGCTTTGTTGTCCCCTAAGGACTTTGGAAATTAGTTGAAAGTGAGCAGAGCTGGAAGTGGTGTGTCAGCCAGGCTGCTGGAGAGGGCTGGCTGGGTCTCCACCCGCTCGCCACCCTCCGCCCTGCAGCCCGGAGATGGCTTCAGGTCTGTGTCCAGGACTTGCCACACTGACTCAGAGAGCTAACTAACGTCTGGATCGGAGCACGCACTTTGATGCCGGCGTGGTAATTCACAGTGAGACGCGTCACTCATGTATCCTCGGGCGCCGAGATCAGCGTATGCTCTGTGTCAAGCTACTTTGGAATGTAAATCACAAGTGGAAGCTATTCTGTTGATTCACTTTGAGAAATTGCTTGCTTTCTCGATTCAGGTAGCAGTAAGGGTTACAGCACTTTCGTCTCCTTAAGAAATGTTTCATAGGGAGTTAGGTAATTGCTTGGTGAGCCTGGAATCAGAACAGGGAAGAGCTGTTGCTCTCTTCGTCTCAGGAGAAGGACGTTTTTCTAGTGGGACCCACAGTCATCTCACCAGGGTCGTCTAGATAGTGAAGCCACTTTCTTCTCCACAACAGACTTGGCACTGCTCACGTTTGCTTTAGTGACTATACTCATCCCTGGATGAGCCACCTTTGGAAGACAATCTTTTCTTAAATTTATGAATGTAATTCACAGGTACTGGCTGGAGCAGGGGGCTGTGGTGGGGGTGGGGGTGGCACTTTGCTGTCTTCATTGACTTTGTGTGTATATATTCTTATCCATTAAGTCTAGTTCTTACTGTAAACCTCTGACTTGGCAATCTCTTTTTCCCACTCTCACTGGTGGAGAGTGGTGGTGTATATCTTATTATACTCCTCATTATACTCTTTATAAGACCCTTGGAGACTTTGTAATAAACACCCCGTGAATTATAACTTCAGATCAAGCCCTGGGAATTTCCCAGCAGCATGGAGGCATTTGCCCAGAGCAAGGGTAGGTAGATTATGGCCCATATCTGGCCTGCTGCCACTTTTTTTTATAAATAAAGTTTTATTGGAACAAGCCATGTCCATTCATTTATCTAATGTCCATGGAGGCTTCCACAGTATAACTACAGAACTGAGATGAGTAGTTGAGAAAGGGATTGTAAACCAACACAAAGTCTGAGATATTTATTCTTGGGTGTGTTTCAGAAAATGTTTGCCAACCTTGGTCTGTAGAATTTGCAAGTCATAGAATTGCAACAAGTAAGAACTGGAAGCTTAGTCTCCCTCCTCCCACCGAAATTCAGTGAACAAGTGGAGGATTAGAGAAGAATGAGACTTGCGTAAAGGTCACAGAGCCGCTTCGTGAGAGAGCCAGAAACTGGACTCAGACTTTCCAGTTCCTAGCGTCAGTACTTGCCTTTTGCTTTTGGAGGTGGGACGTTGGGAGTTTTACAGGTTACAGATGACCAGCCATTATGACGCACAGAATAGGGCTTCTTCAATGGCAAGAGCTATTTGCCAAACTGACTTCCCCTGGATAAAATTACCAACCAGACTGGTACTGATATTCATTTGACAGCACCTACCAGAGGCTGAGAGTGGAGAAAAGGGCTAAGGACCCTGATGAATAAATGCTGTCCTTACCCTCTAGAAATTTGGATGAGAGGAAGAGTCAGATATTTGCACGTCTCTTTGTTTGCAGTGTGTTTAAATGTCATCATAGGGCCACGATCAAATAAAAGGAAAACTGTTCATTTGATCATGGGGATAGAGGTGTTATCAAAGGTGGCTCCACAGAGTTGAAGATGTTTGAGCTGAAGAACTCTCTCAAAAGAGGCTTGCGATAGATGTGGCTTGGGGGCCTCTAGGCACAAAATCCAATAGTGTAGGAATACTTGTCTACCACATCCAGAGGTAGGGCAGAGGGTCTGTGGTGAAGAGGGGACAAAAAAACACAGTTGGAAATGTAGATTGGGCCTAAACAGTGGCGTTCATGGTATTTCATGATAAAGACTTTACTTTCTGGGGGTCTCTAACCTGTAGATTTTAGGACATGGGAGACCACAGTTTTTATGAAGGAGGACCTACCCATCCATATGGGCTCCCCAAGTGGCGCTAGCAGGTAAAGACCCTGCCTGCCAGTGCAGGAGACGTAAGAGATGTGGGTTCGATTCCTGAATGGGGAAGATCCCCTGGAGAAGGGCGTGGCAACCCACTCCAGTATTCTTGCCTGGAGAATCTCATGAACAGAGAAGTCTGGTGGGCTACAGTCCATAGGATCACACAGAGTGGGACACGGCTGAAGTGACTTAGCATGCGCACACAAATCCATATGCAGTGAAAGCCTCGTGTGTGGGTTTAATAATTAATATCACTAACAGAAATCAGTGCTTTCTCCCAAATATACGTAGCTGGTTGATATGATAATTCATCAACCCCAAATTCATTTAAAGTGTTACTAAATTAATCGTGTCTTTTTGGTCACTGTGTATTTTTTTGATTAACAGATATTTAGAGCAAAGTATCTATTGCTCACAGTTGGCAAAATTTTGGATTAAAAAATAATATTGGAAACCACTGCTGTTGATGACAGATAGGCATGCAGTTTTTTGAGTTAACAAATGGGATTGGTTCTGGGGTCATGCTGCTCCAAATCTATTTAGCTGTGTGACTTGGACCAAGTTATTTAACCTCTACAAACCTTAGAGTCCTTATCTCTAATAGTAACATGATAACATTTGCCTCTTTGTCATAAAGATGTATGAAAAGCATTAGCACAGTGCCAGTTTCATGAGATGTGCCCAGTAATGTCAGCTGTTTTCATTATTTCTGGTAGTCTGTGCAAATGTGTATGAGATCTGACCCAGGGTGGAGGACGAATTCCAAGCAGAGCGTTGTAAGACCTTTTGTTACTCAAGTGAGTAACAATGGGGCTGGCATGAGCAGAGGGCAGCGGTATAGAGAGTATGGGAGAGTAAACGTCCACCTCAGGTGATGACGTGGAAAATGAAAGAACCCAGCTTCCGTTCATGCCCAGAGCAATGGACGAGGTAGAGATTAGACTTCAGTGAACCTTGTTCCTGTGATTTCCTGGCAGTATATAGTGTGAATTATCTGGCAGGTTCCGTAGCTCTTAGTTCCTAGAATTGATCTAGGTAAGAATTCACCTAGAATAAATTTTATTTATTAGTTTAATGAATTAATAAGCCCTTTTTGGAACATGTTAAAACTAGAATTAGAATATAAGTATCTTGCTTCATGATGATGTAGTATAACTCTGCAGTTCAGCCTATCCCTATCATAAAGCTTTCAAAGAAATGTATATAGGACAATAAGTGGCATAGTCCAAATTTTAAAAAATTGTTCTATTTGCATATTATTAATTATTGATGTCTGTACTTAGAAAAAAATCAAACAGGATAAATGTTAAGTGTTGTCTAGGAGATTTGTATTTTCTAAAGTGAAAATATGCGTTTTGGAAAAATATTTTTATTTTATATTTGAGAATAGTTGATGAACAATGTTGCATTAGCTTCAGGTGTACCGCAAAGTGATTCAGTTATATTAATGCATATACATCTTTCTATTCTTTTTAAAATTCTTTTCCCTGTTTAGGTTATTGCAGAATATTAAACAGACTTCTCTGTGCCATATAGTAGGTCCTTGTTGGTTTCTCGTTTATGTGTAGCAGTGTGTACGTGTCAATGTGTATTTTTAAAGTGCTAAAAAGGGAAACTTTAAACAGGACTGGATTGGAAAGGCTGAAGGGAATTTGCCTTCCCCATCTTTTTGAGAAGCTGTTTACAAATCCTAGTGGTAGTGGGTGCTCTCCCAAGTGTTTCATTTCAGTCAGATGGTGTTCTTCTAAATCTGGGGAAATGGGGACCAGCTCATAAAGGTGGGTGGAAGTGAGAAATGAGAGTAGCGGTAGTACATGCTAATGGGGCCAGTCAGAATTTGACTATTACATTTTATTGAATTATTTTTCATGTTAGAATCCAGGCTAAGACAAATGATTCCTGTTACTTTACCATCCGTTCTCAATGTGCAAATTCTCACACTTGGGTGTTGGCACACATGTGTGGGTACACAGTGAAGGGGTGCTGGGTGGTTGCCAGGAGCAGCGACAACTCCAGTCCAGGAATCAGGAAACGGGGGGTGGTGATCTTGTCTCAACTCTGTTACTTAGTTTTGTAATAGACTTAAATCATTAACCTCCCTGAGCCCAGCCTTTTCACCTGGGAATGAAGGATATCCATAACAGTTCTGACTACCTCACAGGCTTATTTTGGAAATCCATTTTGAACAGATTATAAAGCTCCATACACATGAGAGTTGTTTTCAGTGCTGGCTTGGCCCGTCTTCAGCACTGCGGTCGTGGGCAAGTGGCTCAGGCTCTGTAGACCTGGCCCCGAAAAACTACCAAGTCTACCGAGTCCTCATTTTTGTCTTGAGACAGTGGAGACGAAGGTTCAGAAACAGTGGGTCGGAGGAGCGTCACCTAGGGCAGTAGGTCTCAAACTGAGACAGCATCAAAATTAACTGGAAAGGCGTGTGAAACTGCAGAATCCTGGGCCCTGGGATTTCTGATTTCCTCCGTTGGGACCTGAGAATATGCATTTGTAACAAAATTCCCTCATGATGTCGATGCTGGGGTTTTAGGGACCATACTCTAGGGGTGAGGGTGGGTATTCAGGTGGTGGGAGAACTGAACGCATTATGAAAAAGCATCCAGTTGAATTTATTAATATCAATATATGTAATATATTAATCAATTGAGTTTATTAATATATATGAACGTGTCCAATTGAATTTATTAATATTACTATGATATATTAGTATATAAGATGATAAATAATATACAACACCCATGTAATATATATATATAACTTATTTAATAATATTCAATGTCCCCTCCTTCCCCCATCCACACACACCAAAATCGCCTGAACCAGACGGTTTCTGAGACTCCTGGCATCTCCTGAATATTTGGTTCTCTCTAGATACCTCAGCCAGTAGAAACAAGAAGGGACTTTGGGATTAAGCAGTTCTCCCACAAGTAGCCTAAATAACATTGACAGATCGTCACTCTTCGGCATCCACTCCAACACAGAGATGCTTTTTCACACATGCATGTGTACCAGAGGCCAGTGATGTCTTTTTTTGCTCTGTTCTCCTTTTTTAAAAATTCAGTGAGTCAGCTAATTTTGTAGGAATGTCTCAAAACTATTCCTGTAAAGCCAGCATTGGTAAATTGAAATAGAGGAAGCAGCGCTGATGAACGCAATCTTACTGAAATTTGATCTTGTAGAGGTCGCCCTAGATTCAGAGAGTTTGGACCGGAACCCTCCTACTCATCGCTTGTAGCTCCGTGGTGTGGTAAAGTTCATTTTGCTCACATGGTGTCTACTTTTTCAGCCAGGGTTAATTCTTTTGCTGGAGGGGATGAGTAAGAGAGAGAGTTGGCATTAATTGCTTCATCAACTGCTTGTGTTAGTCATCTCCTGCTCGTCTTATTAATTCAACTGGAAGGAGGAGAAATGTTATCTCTGGTTCCAAGGCCAGCTTCAGTTAACTAGGATACTCCCTCAGAGGGACTTGTGGTCATGGTTTCATTCACTTATTAAAGGAATGAATAGATTGTGAATCTCATTATCCTAGCATGTCTATACGTAAATATATTAACGGCCACATGTGACCTTGTGATGTTTACCATTGATCAAATGCCATAGGCGGGCATGTGTTAACCCTGGATTATATTGATGGTGGTTGGTTTTCAAAAAAGAAAAGAGAGGTTTTAGGTTCATGTATTTAGGTTCATGCCTTCCCCGAATTCCTCTGTTTCCCACTTGATTAACTGAGGTGTGGAGGGAAGAAGAGGACAGTTTCCAAATAAAATTGCCTTCAGTTCTTTTCAGAGTGTAACGCAGTAGCTGTATTATTTTAAAACACAGTTGTATGTCTGTAATTTTCTGCTCCTTACGTTCAGCTCATTCGCGTCTTCCTGTTTGGCTTGTACCTTCCCCTTCTGACTCAGTCTTCTCTATTTCTCTTCTCACTCGACCAGACCACTGTTCTTCCTCTGCCTTTGGCTTTTTCTTACTTGGCCTCCCTTGCACGGCTTTTTTTTTTTTTTTCTTCACTGAAGCACGTCCCTGTTCGCTTTTTCCTTACGAAGAGCATGGGTTATCCCCAGGCAGGTGCTCCAGATGGAAAGTACATCTTTATCTTAACTTAATAAATTCATTTGTATTCAGGAAGAGTTTACATACAGTGAAATGCACACAGCTTAAATGTGTAGTTCAGTGAGTTTTGATAACTGGGTATGTCTGTGGAGCCAGCACCTTGTTCAAGATCCAGGGCATGTCCAGATCACCCCAAAGAGAGTCTTTATTTCTCCTCTCTGTTAATCTCCACCCCCCAGCCCCCACCCATAATCAACCACTGCTCTGATTTCTTTCACTATAGATGAGTTTGGTCTATTCTTGAACTTCATACAAGTGAGATCATTCAGTAGGTACTTGTTTGGTATCTGCCTCCTTTTGTTTAACATATCATTTTAGAGATTCACCCACGCTGTTGCATATATCAGTGAAAAAAAATTGTTTTTGACTAGCAGTCCACTGTGCGTGTATATACTTACAGTTTATTCATTCTCTTGTTTATGGACCTTTGGGTTGTTTCTGTGTTTTGACTATTACGAAGACAGCAGCTGTAAATACTCTTTTGCAAGTCTTTTTGTGGACATATATTTTCATTTCTCTTTGGAGTGGAATTACTGGGACACAGGTTAGATGTGTAAGTTTATAAGAACCTGACTGTTTGCTAAAGTGGTTGCAGCATTTTATGTTCCCTCCCCAAGTATATGAAAGTTCCAGTCATTCCACATCCTCACCAGCATCTGGTTCCCCCCCCCCCCAACCACCACCACCATTCTTTTTAATTTTAGCTATTCTAGTGGTTAAATGAAGTAGTATCACATGGTTTTAATTGCACTTCCTGATGACTCATGATATTGAGCATCTTTTTATGTGCTTTTCGGCCATTTGTGTATCTTCTTTTTTTGTAGTGTCTGTTTAAAATTCCTTGTCAGTTTTTAAAATTGGGTTGGTTGCCTTTTTTTGATGTATTTAGTTCTTTATATATTCTGAATATAAGTTTTTTTTTTTTTTGTCAAGTGTATGTATTACAACATTTCCCCCCGTGTTTTGCTTATCTTTCTTTTTTAAACTGTGTTTTTGGGTAAGCAGTTTTTCATTCTAATGGAGTCTCAATTTACCATTTTTTTAAGATAAATGTTTTTTCTCTTGTCTTCATGGAGCTTTTGCTTACCTTCTGGTTACTTAAATGTTCTCCTAAATTTTCTCCCAGAAGCTTTTTGGGTTAGTCTTAATATTTAAAGTTCTAACTCCTCTCAAATTAGTTTTAATGTATGGTGTGAGGTAGGGGTCAGGGTTCCATTTTTTCAAACATTTATTGAAATATATCAAATGATTGAGGAGATTTTCTTTCCTCATCAAATTACCTTAGTGTCTTTGTCAAATATCAGTTGAGAATATCTGTTGTTTCAAGACTCTGTTTTGTTAGATTGACATGCATGCTAAACTTAGGTCAATACTGGACTAAAACAGCTTCATGGTAAGTTAGGTGTCGTGTATTCTCCAATTTTATTCTTCTTTTTCAAGATGGTTTTTGGTGGTCCAGCTCTTTCAGAGCTCCATACACATTTTATAATTGACTTTAATTTTTTAAAAAAGCCTTTGAGAAGTTTGTTTGGATTGCATTGAATTATAAGGGATCAATTTAAGGAAAATAAGTATATTAACAATATTGAGACTTCCAATTCAAAAACATAGTATATCTCTGTCTTTTTGTTTATTAATTTGTTTCAGCGATGGCTCCCTATTTTTGGTGCAAAGACATTGCCTGTCTTTTGTAAAACGGAACTGCATTTTGCTTTTTTTTTTTATACTGTGATACATTTAATTTTTTAGAATTTCATTTTCAAATTATTTGATGTTATATAAGGAAATACAGTTGATTTTTACTTTATTGACCTTATATTTGTGGACTGCTAACTTCATTTATGAGTGAGGATATATAATCACACCTTGTCTTTCACCTTACAGGGAAAGAATTTGCTCTTTTACTATGAAGTATGATGTTAACTATAACTTTTTCATAGTTGTCCTTTATCAGATTGAGGAAGCACCTTCTATTTCTAGCTTTATTAGGGATGTTTGTTTTTATCAGTAATGGATTTTGAATTTTGTACAGTTCTCTGTCTGCATCTAATAAGATATCGCATTGTTTTTCTCCTCTAACTGGTAAATTACATTGATTGATCTTAGACTTTGAATCAACCTAGAGTTCCTGGGATAAGAACAACTCATTACACACAGTTCTTTTTACCTATTACTGAATTTTTTGCTGATATTTTATTGTTTTTACAAATATGCCCATTAATAATTGTCCTTAATTATTTTCCCCCTGTGTAGTATTTTGCTAGCTTTTAGTATTGGTGTTATGCTGCTCTAATGAAATGTGTGCTAGAGTGTTCCTGTTTTCACTATTTTCTGAAAGCACTTCTGTAAGATTTTATTTCTTTTAAAAATAATTGGTGAAATTCGACAGTTGAAAACACTTGGGCCTGGAGTTTTCTTTGTGCAAAGGTTCCAAAAGTGTTTAATTTAATTAAAAAATATTATACAGCAAAATATCCTCTTTTGGTTACAGTTCTGAGCTTTAAACATGTGTAGCGTTTCATAACTGCCACTATAATCAGGTTTCAAAGCAGTTATATCACTGTGTGCTGAGGATTTTGATAAGGAATTCAATTTTTCCTAACTGATAGTAGCCTATTTTTTTAGCAGAGTTTTTGCATATTTTTGGTTATGTTGAGGTGAATTTTGTATCCATTTTTTCAAAAAATTGTTCATTTTCTGTAAGTTGCCAAAATTATTGGCATAAAGTTGTGTGTAACATTTAATATTTGTAGGATTTGTAGCAATATCTGCTTTTCCATTACTAATATTATTATTTTGTTTCTCGTCTTTGTAATGAGTCTTGTTGGGAATTGAAGAATGAACTGTTGCCGATTTTCTGTCTCACTGATTTCTGCTCTTAGGTTTACTATTTCTTTCTTACTCCTTATTTTTGGCATAATTTTCTCTCCTTTTTGTAGATCGTTTGATTTGAAATTTTTATTCTTTTCTTTTCCTAGGTCTACAGGTACATACATTTCTAGAATTATTTCTTTCTAATGAATACTGTTTAGTTTTTATGACATTGTTCTAGAACTCTGGGAATTCTCCTTGTCTACAAGCTTGTGATATGGGTATGGCCTTAATAGCTGTAGCCTATTCAGGCTTCAGCCAAGGACTTAGGGTGAATTCTCATGTTTCAGCTGCACTGCACAGATTTTGATATATAATACTTTAATTGTTGCTTAAGTCAGTATTTGGTTATTTCTATTTTATTTCCTCCCCAAGTTAATAGTTTAGTATTTTAATTCCCAGAAATATTTTTAGCTTTCTTTTTTTCTTTTTCTTTTTAAATTTATTTATTTTTTAATTGAAGGATAATTGCTATACAAAATTTTCTCCTTTCTTTCTTGATTGCTAAATACATTTTTGATTTACTTGATTTTTGCCATAATTTTGCCTTAAAATTTTGATATCATTTTATTAGATGCATGTATGTTCATGATCATAAAATCCTCTTTATTGAGTATTCCTTTTGCAGGTATAAAATATCCGTCATGGTCATTTTTAATGCTTTATAACTTACATTCCATTTGTCTGATATTACAAGTACTATCCTAGATTTTGTTTTTAGTTTTGTTCACATTTTCTTTTTTATAATTCCTTATTTTCAATGTTGGTTTATACTTTCACTTTAAAGTGGTTCATTTCCCGCCCCCTGCTACTTATTGTATGTAGTTTAAATGTAATGTTGTCTCTGTTAGTTACTGACTTTACACCCAATTTCACTTATTTAAATTATTTTTATTAAGACATTTTAGCTTTGCTACTAATGTTTTCTACTTGCCCTTTCCTTTTGCTTCTTTTTTTTTTTTTTAAACTGCTTTCCTTCCTTTCTTTGGATAGACTGAATTTTCTTTTGCTGGTTTTGAAGGAATATATTTTATTTTATTCTTATCATGTTTAGCCTTCTGTTTCTATAAACTTAGTTTTCTCTAAGGCTTATCAATAACTTCTCTGTTCCCCAAATCACTCCGCACTTCATAACCATTAGACCTTTCCTGCCTCAGTCTGAGATTTTCCCCCTCCTGAGACTTTACTACCTTCTCTCCTCCAAGAGTTCCCGGAATACTCTAACATTAGCTAACGGGCATAACTCTAAGATGATTCAACCTCTAGTCCATGCAACTTCCCCATCTTGTTGGGAACCAGAAGTGACTGGTACTTTAAGAAAGTTTGTTCTTCTGCAGAGAGGACTGTTGAATTGATGGGGGTGATTCTGGAGACAGAGACACTACCTAGGGGTCCCACTGTAACAGTCATGGAGAGTTTTAGAGGTTTCTAGTGATGACAGTGGCTGTCGGAGTTGCTGTGTTGTGTAACAGTCAGTAGATCTTCTCATATGTGAGACAAAGAGGAGGTGATGATGCTGAGCATGAACGGCCAATATATTAAATTTCTGGTTTCTTTTTTTTAGCCCTATCCCCTTCTTGAATTCCAGTTACATGGTTTCTTATCAGGGTTAAATGAGGCAAAATGTAAAAGACACAACATATATCCTGATATGGAAATAATTATAAAAAAAATTAAATAATTAAAAAAGTGCCCACTTCCACATTTCTGTCTCAGATGACTGTATGAATGGGCATAGGGAAGCTCAGGTGACTTAGAAGGAACAAGAGTTTTGCTTTTTAGTTTGAGTTGTTGCTTTTTTTATTTCTTCCTTGCAGAAGGCAGGGGGAAATGTATTTATTTTTATTTATTTCTTGTTGTTTTAAATTTGGGTCATCAGTAGGACATCTAGATAGCAGATAATTGATTATATAATTCTATATAGAGAGAGCTGATAGGAGAGAAGGATTTGAGAGTAGTTTGTAAAGACCCTATAGGGGGTCTTCCGGGAGAAGGTGATAGGGTCCGAAAGAATAGAGATCCCTGTTATTAAATTGTATTACTTTAAAAAATCTATTATTATTATTATTATTTTTTTGGCCGCACCATGTGCCATGTAAGATCTTAGTTCCCAGACCAGGGATTGAACCCATGCCTCCTGCATCAGAAGCACAGAATATTAACCACTGGACCATCAGAGAAATTCAAGAGTAGAGGTCCTTGAAAACAAACATGGATAGGATGGATTTGGAGGATGGAAGATGTGTCAGAGAAAGTAGAGGACTGGATTCTTAACCCGGTTCTGACACTGACTGGTTTGCTTAACCTTTTGAAAAGCGCCAAATCCCTTCAGGGGCTTCTCTTTTTTTTTTTTGAACCCCCCCTTTTTTTTTCTTTCCTTCCCCTCCCCTCCCCTCCATTCTTCATTAATTCAAATATTTTTCTTGAATCTTCATTGTATGTCAAATTTTGCTGTAGGTCCTGAGCTTAAAGCATCAGATAAGATGTGGGCTTTGACCCCTGTGCTGAGAGCAGGCAACAGATTCAGCCGTTACTCTCTGTTAAACATTGTGGTACCTGTGTGTTACAAAACCACAGAGAGGGGGCATCTAAATTAAAATGAAGGGACTTCCCTGGTGGCCCAGTGGCTAAGACTTCATGCTCCCAATGCAGGGGGCCTGGGTTTGGTACATGGTAAGGGAACTGGATCCCACATGCGGCATGCTGCAGCTTAAGACCTGGTGTAGCCAAATGAATAATACAAATAAATATTTAAAAGTGACTAGGTAAATAAAACACAATAGTTCTCTGTAAGTTTATTAAGAAAAATAAATCGGATCAAAGGAAGGAAAAGGGGAGTGTGAGAAGGCTTTCAGGACACGTGTCCTTCAAACTAAGCTTCTCAGAACGAGAGGTAGTTTAGACAAGCGTATGCAAAGTAATTTAGGCAGCATGTGCAAAAAGGAGCAAAACAGTGCAGAATGGTATACAGATGGGCTGAAAAAGCAATTGAAGGCAGGCTGGCCTGACTGCCTTGGAGAGGTTCAAAGTCTAGGGCAGGAGGGGCCTGGTAGGCCAAACCCAGAATTTTGGGTTTTATCTAGGATGAAATACAGACCCACCGAAAAACTTGAAACAGGGATGTGAAAAATCAGATGTGTGTTTTAGAAATCCTATTATTCTTGTACTGGGCATTTGCTATGATAAGGGACCAGTAGTGAGCTGGGAGCCCAGAGGAGAAACAGTTCTAGAAACAGGTGACAGAGGAATGCTTACTCAACAGCCATGAAGCACCTGCTCCATGCTCATCCCCGGCCTGTGTGCTGGGGATCCCACCTGGCCCCACAGAGACAGGTCCCTTGTTCTCAGAGAGCTTGGAGTGATGGTGGAAGGAGTGGGTAGATTGGAGAGGTGGAGATGAGATAGCACCCAGAGGACTTGGTGACTCATCAGACATTGGAGGTGAGTGAGAGGGAGGAGTTTGTGGTTTGGATTACTCGGTGGATGATGATCCATTCACTATGGTGGGGGAGCCAGCAGAGCCCAGCAGAGCCTCCAGGCAGATGTGTCCAGCACGTAAACAGGTCCGGACCTCTGGAGGGACCTCTGCAACTTGTGTGTGTCCTCAGTTGCAAAGTTGTATCTGACTCTTTTGCAACCCCATTGACCGTAGCCCACCAGACTCCTCTGTCTGTTGGGTTCTCCAAGCAAAAATACTGGAGTGGGTTGCCATTTCCTCCTCCAGGGCATCTTCCCCCGGCCAGAGATCGAACCTGTGCTTCTTGTGTCTCTTGCATTGGCAGGCGGATAATTTACCACCGAGTCACCTGGGAAGCTTACTAAATGAAAGAAGCGAACTAGGTGTCTAACATACTTGATTTTGTTCAGTTCCATGATTCAGTTTCAGTCTCTATTATGGTTGCTTCCCTGAGAAGCAGACTTCTTTACATATCTCCCATAACTTAGTGTGCAGCTGGGCAAAGCAGATTTAATTGTTTTAGGTACATCTGGGGTCCAGTACCATTAATTTCATTACTCACCCTTCGTCCCTTCACCTTTCCAGCCCAGGAGTGAGCTCACTACTTGATTTTGGCTTGTTATGTAGGTTGCTGTGGGCAGTGGGCATATTCATGAGTGCTCCAGCTTGTCAGGGTTTTAGGGTGATCTGGCCCTATTTATGTATTTTACAGATAAAGAGATGAGGCCTGGGGAGGTTTTGGGACTTTCAGAGTATGAGCAGGCCTGAGATTAGATCTCCCAGTTCACTGGTCTCTCTGCCACTGCCTTCACCACCCTCCCTCCCACTTATTTAATTCACACTGGAGTGCTTACAGATCCAGGCAGAAATGTTCTTAGGTATATATTTGTGCAGAAGTTTGGAAATGACTAAGCCTGTGTATGTAACTTTGAGACTCTGTGTAAAGCCTGTCAAGAAGCATTGGGTTATTCCAGCTCTGATGCAGAGAGACGTGTCCTTGGGTCTCACAGTTAGATGCAGGCAGCTCCCTGAGTGCGCCCCTGCTTCAGGGTGCCCTCCAAAGGCTCCCTGGAAGGCGTCGTTTGACCCCAGGTAGAGAATCACGTTGCACTGCCACTTCAAAGAAAAAAAAGAGTGCAGAAACTACCGAACTGAGTGTGGGAAGCCCTTCTTGTTGGTACGAGTTTCAAGTGCTAGAGAAGGGATGTGTTGAAAGGACATTTACTTTCATCAGCTCAGAGCATCTGTTTTTTATTCTTTAAAAAGAAGCGGCACCTCAAATTATGGCAGTCCCTAGGCAAGTAAGCACTTGAGATTTTGATCTGTACAGATTCTTCGACGGAGCGCCTCGCAGGAGCTTTTAGTAGTGATTTGCAGCGTTTGTCTAGTTCTGTAGAATGACAGCCCGTCTTTGTGGGGAAGGGGAGAGAGAGGCAGAGACGGCTAAGGAACCACTCTGTGAAACAGCAAATAAGCCATTTCTCTCAGATGCGGGTAGAAGTGGAAACTGGGCTTAGCAGGCCCTGGAGACCAAATTAAAGGAGATAGGAAATGGAAACTCAACTCCGTGTTTTTTATTTTCAGCTCGGTGCCCACCTTCAAAACAATCACTCATTGTGGGCTTCATCACAATTTTCCCCCCTCTTTGATGCAGATTTCTATTTTCTTATTGTGGTAAAACGTATAGAGCATAAAACTTGCCTCGTGCAGTCGCACATTCTTCATGCGCAATTCAGTGACGTTGGGAGCATCACAGTGCTGTACATCACCCCCATCCTGTCGTTGTGATTATTATTTTAGGCCCAGGTTTCCTAAATGAAGCAAATTGACAGTTAGGGTGGTGTCACCCTTAACCCCAGGGCACAGCGTAACCACTGTTAAGAGTCAGTCTCCTGTCTCTTTTTTTCCTTATTCATACAGTTTTGTTCAAGCCTAGTTGCAATATTGTTCATACTCTTCATAAAGAGAATTTTAGAATTGTTAGGGAATTTAAAGATGCTTCATTCCATCTCCTCCATTGTTTAGATTAAAAAAAATGAGTGACCGAAGGTGACAATGGCTTGCATAGCTGGACAGTAGCCGAACTGGGTCTCCCTCTGTCCTGGGCTGCTGTCTTTAGTTTCAAAATTATTATAAAAAATTCATCTGTGGTTTATTTTTAGGGTCATCTTCCTTCTCTCTCTCTCTCTCTCTCTGTGGTTTCTATGTCTGGATTTTTTTTAAGTGGTGTCTTTAAACAGGAATTTGTTTTAAACAAGAAAATCACAACATTCATGCCATTCCCAGGGCTTATCACCCATAACTGAGACTGTGAATTCTCTCCCTTCTTGTCTCTGTCCAGATATTCTAAATCCAGGATGTTCCTTTCTTTTTTTTTTTTTAAAACCCCCCTTTGTTTTGCTGAGTGTGGTAAAATCACAGTTTAAAGGTGATTGTCATTTTCCCAAGATGAGTTTTGTTTTTTTTTAAGCCAGTTTCTTTTCCTTCTTAAGATCTGTTTTCCACTTTGAATTAGGTGGAAACTCAGGGAAACGGAGCCGGGCAGCTAAAAACTGACCATCTGCTGACCACTTTACCCCTCAGGGCCGACCTGCCTGTATGATCCCTTTCAAAATCCTTTCCAGCTTCTAAATTCCTATCAGCAAGGAGTGAGGGCCTGGTCCTGCCCACGCTGGAGGTCTGTGGGAGGTGGTTAGGAAGCCGGAGGAGAGAGAGAGAAGCCGGGGTATATTGTTTGGGTCGGCCATGGCAACCGCAGCAGGAAAAAGGAACAGGACTAGTTTTGTGCTGCTCTGTAGATGGCCAGGATTCAGCACTTATCTCTGGACTTTCTGCTCGGCACCAGACAACCTGATCTCCTGGTAAGCTCAGACTTGGCTCTCTTCTCCTGCCCATCTTTGATCACATCCTCAGGCAGGAATGGACGTGGGGAGGGAGTCCAGAACACAGTGAGACGTGTACTCAGCAGAAACACAGTGACCACAGAGGCAGAACGGGGAGTGTTTTCTCGTCCGTACCCCAGATACAGAGAGAAGTCCCTCCCCAGACCCTTGGTTGAGCGCCTTCAAAGAGCGTGTGTGCAAGTGACCAGCTAGACCGGCAGGGAGGGCGCAGCCAGGAGGGAAGTGAGGGAAGACCCCAGCCTGCTACAGTCAGGGGAGCTGAAAGGCGGGACCTGCCTGCCACCTGCGGTTCACGAAAATGGGATTGCAAAGGACAGTGGGAATCCAGAGTAAGCCCCCCTCGCTGAATAATAGCTTGTTTTGCCTTGAGTCAGAATGGCTTTTCTTTTCATTCAGCAGCTCATTTTTGGTGTCATTCAGTGTATTTTAAGCTGTGTGTTTTATCCAAATCAGATGAAGAATTTTTATTTTTTTTTCAACCCTGTACGGTGTTGCTTTCTCCTGGGCAATGTAACGTATACATGTCTTTTTATTGCCGATGAGCAACATCTAGGTGGCCAAGTCCTGAAGTTTGAATGTTGTTTCTGCTAAGGGGCACCGGTGATTCTTATTCAAAATCAGGCAAATCTGACATTTCATTTGGGGAAGTCTAAGGAAGTTGGTGAGGGCTTCTGTTAATAAAAACAAGTGCCTCTTTTTCTCCTTATCACCTCTCAGTATCTGCTTGGCTGGCTCGCAGTGTGGTCTGGCTGTAGTTCTCCCTGGAAGTCACATTGTGCTGTTAGAGCTCTCTTTTGCTATGACCCACTAACAGTTTTCAGACTTCACTCTAAGGAGCCAAAGGTAAAAACCACGAATAAACAGGGCAACAACATCTCTGCTTTTCTGACTTCAGCCCTCCTTGAAAACCACTTGGAATCTGCCTCTGAATTCAGAGAGATGTGTTCGTTTTTTCCTTCTGCTTTCCTATCCTCACCTACTGTGTTCCACTCCCCTTTTAATTTTATTCTTTTCATAGTCACTGACAGGGAAATAGTTACTCAATTTGTCAAAGGCTGGGTGGTGAGGTCACAGATTCTGAGATTAGCCTGTAATTTGTAACAGTTTCAGACAGTTGACAGCAAGATTTTGCTTGCTTATTTCTGAGCTGTTTGCCACAGTCTTTTTGATGCAGTTTAATAGTGAGTAATCGAGGTGTTCCTTTCTGTTGGGGAGGTGCTGTACACAGCAGATCAGCAAACACAGGAGCACTTCAACAGGCTCGTCATTTCTTGTCCAGTGGTGAACCAAACATTGCATAAAACAAAAATGGGTTTTTTTTTTCTGGAAGATCAAATATTAATAATTTCTGGATAGACGTGGTGTTGCATGGGTTACATTTTGAAAAATTCTTTTCTGGATGTGTTTTCTTGACCTATTTGAGCTTTGCTGCCTTTTAAAAATTTTAGCTTCATTGAAAAGGCAGGCCGTGTTAAACACTAGATTGTACTTAACTGAATTGGAAGGACAGTCATAGAAATCAGAATCTTAGAGCTGAAAGAGCTTTAATCTATCTTCATGTTCTAATTTCACAGATGAAAAATCTGAGGCATAGAGAAGTTAAATGACCAAGCCCACAACACACAGCTTGTGTGTATTCAGACTGGGACTGAAAAAAACCATCTCTCCAGAGACACCTGGATGTGGGTTTTTTTCTTCATTGGACGTAGCTTTTTAGCTTCAGTTAGGACTTTTTTTTCATTATTGAGATTATTTTTAAAAATAGATCGGCTTTGAAAATTTATTATTTTTGCTTACTTGAAATATGTTATCATATAACATGGAAAATGTATACACAAATGCTGCAGAGATTTTAACGGTGCCACAGCCATTAGGTGTTTTAATCCTCTCTGGAAAAAAGTTGATTTGTTTAAGAAAAGCCCAGTGTTGTGTTAAGCATAGACTTGAAACAATAAAACATCACCTCCTAGGTACTGGGAATGAGAGTGGGAGGGGTAGGGAGTGGCCGGTCCTGTGGGCAGCTCAAACACATTTTTGTTCTAGCCTCTCACATGTTAACACAATAATTTATCAGAGAAGTCCTTCTTCAGCGGGACTCACTAATGATAGAGTGATGTGTTGAGACTTGAAGGTTCTAGGCACTGCTCAAAGAAATAATGAACACAGTCAATCTGCAGTGCAAGTGAAAAGTTAATCACTGAGAAGTGGAACTGGTTGCCACTTTTGTTTGTTGGTTGGGTTTTTTTCTCTTTCATCATTGTTTAAATTGTTTTTTTTTTTTAATTGGGGAATAGTTGATAAACAATATTATATAATTTTCAGATGTACAACACAGTGATTCACAAGTTTTAAAAGTTTCACTCCAAGAGGTTGTAGTCCCCCCCTCCCCCGCCCGCTTGTTACCCCTGTGGCATTATCTCTGCTGTGACCTTGGGACGGATGGTTGGGGTGGGCAAGTACAAGCTTCTGGTGCTCGGAGCAGTCAGGAAGCATCGCGTGAGATGTGTGTGCAGCAGGGCCCTACAGACTCAGGAAGGGGCCTCGTTCTGTACCTTGGGCAAGGCTTCCCAGGGCCTGGGAGGTCTCTTCCTAGTGGTTGAAGCTATTTATTGATGAGAACAGCACACACTGACTCTCAGGACTTGATTATTTATTTGTACTGTGTGTACTTGGGTGTTGTGAAGAGACATGCTGTTTACTCCCCGTGTGGCTTTGTTAGAAGTGGGTTAAAAATTTGGAAGGAAGAAGTCTTTGGTCCCCTTGGGAAGGCATAGGTTGGTCATTTCTCTACAGAGAGCAGCACCTGGTGAGTAAATTAAAAACATCTGAAGCTAATGAAACTCTGATGGGCTTCCACTGTGGCTCAGTGGTGAAGAACCCGTTGGCCGATACAGGAGATGTGGGTTCGATCTCTGGCTCAGGAAGATCCCCTGGAGAAGGACATGGCAACCCACTCCGGTATTATTGCCTGAAGAATCCCATGGACGGAGGAGCCTGGTGGGCTGCAGTCCATGGGGTCACAGGAGAATTGGACATGATTGAACGACTGGGCATGCAAACACACGGATGTATTAGGGGAACACTAGCCTAGGCCTTGAGGCCAAGGTCCTAACAGAAAGTGAGGTGCAGATGAAAACAGATCAGTTCTGTGCTCATTCCTTTCCTAACTGAAAAACCTAGAGCAAAGGATGGAATGTTTGGGAGCCTCAGGTTTCTTCACCTGTAAAATGGGGATAATAATTCCTGCCTCGCTGGTGCCTTCTGAGGATGCAATCTGCTGACATCTGTGAATCCCTGTGCAGTACCTATACTCTCAGTGGTGGACCTGTGTAAATATAGGGTTTTTTCCACTCTATAGCTCGCTGCCTTGGTTCATCCACTGTGAAAAGAATGTGCTTCACTAGATGATCATTGAGCACTATTTTGGCTCTTTTAAAAAAAACCGATGAATTATCCTCTTGATAACAACCAAAAAAAAAAATTGGCGATTAAGCCCAGTGGGAGTTTTGTCTCTTTTACGAGAGATTTGGGGAGTGAGGGGCAACTGTAGGGAAAAATAATTATAGAAAACAAAGAATAAGAATTTTAAGCTAATAAGGGCCTACTGTGTAGCAGAGCACACTCTAAACAATACTCTGTACTGGCCTATATGGGAAAAGAATCTAAAAAAGAGTGGGGATACGTATGTGTATAACAGATTCACTCTGCTGTATACCTGAAACTAACACGATATTGTAATCAACTATACCCCAACAAAAATAAACCAAAAATAATTTTAAAAAAGGAAAATAGGCTAGCTTTCCACAGATTACCACCACCATCTCCCCTCCCCAAAAATTTAAGTGCAAAGAAGCGGCTAATAAAAGCTCTAAAATACTTTTAGTACAGAGAAAGAATGGAAAAAGTGTTGTTAGAGAGGTGAATAAACAGCTGTATTCTAAATAGCATCTCACGAATTGTTTTGAGATGGATTTGAAGGTAATTGAAGGCTTGAGAAGAGTCTTCAAGGAGTCCAAGGGTGAAAAAGTTCATAGATATTTAAAGAAGTGGAGTCTGTAACAATTTGATGGATGGTAATGATGGATTTACTTCTTCTTAGAATTATTTTGTCCTTAACACTTAATAATACAGTCTTCCTTTGGTGTCGATGGGGGATTGGTTCCAGGGTTCCTCAAAGGTACCAAAATCTGAGGATGCTCAAGTCCTATCAACCTGCTGTTGGTTGAACCCAAGGATGCAGAACCCATGGATAGGGAGGCCTGACTATACTGTCACTAATAGTATGTTAAGGAATTTTCCTGATTTGTAATCTAAAACAAAATTATCTGATGTATATGCTGCAATGGAAATCTACTTAAAATAAAATGCATCAATAGGAATGCTAGTTTCACGAACTCCCATTCCTCACCTCGCTGAGGCATTTCCGCTTTAAAATGGTGATGTTGGCACTCTATAAGCCCAGGGCAGTGTCCTCCAAGAGTAAATAAGCCATACCAGAATTTCCCTAAAACTCTTATTGATGGAAGTATCATATCCACATAGCAAGGATGTTTAAGAGATGAGCTGGCAAAGTATTACACTAAAAGCATCCCTAGTTTTTTTTTTTTTCCTCTCTTAGCTTTTAGAATCAAAACCATCTTTTTCTTGAAAATGAGAAGGGGAGCGAACTCTGGGTTCACCTAAACCTAAGGGCTTTTATGACAGCTGGACTTCTGAGCAGTATAGATTTGCAAGTAAATTTCTTTCCTTCAAATGTTCCTCTCCACGAGAGAAGGCAAACCCATTACTTCTTTAGAGTTTCTTAATGATTATTCGCTTTTGTTCTTACTTCAGATTTCCCTGCTGCTGCTGAGTCGCTTCAGTCGTGTCCGACTCTGTGCGACACCATAGACGGCAGCCCACCAGGCTCCCCCGTCCCTGGGATTCTCCAGGCAAGAACACTGGAGTGGGTTGCCATTTCCTTCTCCAATGCAGGAAAGTGAAAAGTGAAAGTGAAGTCGCTCAGTCGTGCCCGACTCTTAGCGACCCCATGGACTGCAGCCTACCAGGCTCCTCTGTCCCTGGGATTTTCCAGGCAAGAGTACTGGAGTGGGGTGCCATTGCCTTGTCCCAAAATGCGGTATAAAGTTTCCTAAATAGAGTACAGTAGAGTGAACATAATTTAACTTTCTTCTTGGAGATTTATTATAATTTCTCTGAAGTGATTACACTGATATAGTAGAGTCTTGCATGAGGCCCCAGAAGCTCATAATTCTTTTTGATGCCGTGGCCTCTGCCTTATCCACTTTTCTTGGTTGTCATGTCTTAAAGCTCCTTTCATTTACCTGTATCTGATCTGTTGTAAACTTAAGGGAAACCAGATAAGCAAGCTTATAAAATTACTGGGCTGGATTGTATACCCTGATTCTAACCCCTGACTCTCTCCAGCTATTCAGTTTGGCCCAAGGCAGTGCTGGCCACGTTCTCGGTGGTGGAGGCTGAGAGATTCAGGAAGGACGGTTTCCAGCTAAATTGGGCCATTCATATATAAAGTAAGGGCTGTCTGTGTGCATGACATTTAAAAATTTTAGTAACAGCCCGAAATGGGCATTGGATAAAATAATAAAAATAAATATGATCACTTCCCTGCTTAAGCCATTTACGATTCAAGACAAAGCTGCTAGTAAGACATCTTATAGGACTTCATTGCTTTTACTGCAAGGTATACGTAAAGGCCTGTTAAGGTATAGACCAGGAGCTTCAGAAGGGATGTCACTGCCAGCAGGTCCCAGAGTGCTGGATTTGTTCCACATGCCTGGCTGGGCATGGGGTACGTATGTAAATACCTGGGAGACTGGTGACTTACAGAAACTCAGGGCATTTGTCTTCAGCCTCTGTGATCCCGGGCAGCAGAAGAGATCTGAATAGTATGGGTTTGCTAACGCTGCTTCTAGTCAGCTCCTTTTAGCTGAGGGAGGAGGAGCTGAGGATTTTTATGCACACACCAAAATACTTACTTGGCTCATAAGACAGGTAAGAAGACAGAGGGATAATTTATACCTCGTGGAGTTTTTCTTAAGTGTATTTTCCCCGTCAGTAGAAATAGTAGTTTATAAATGGATCCTTTTCAGAAAGATGATAAGTCATACCTTAGGAACTCAGAATACATTTCTCACAGAAACAGTGTATGTGATAGTGGGGTCCCAGGAAAGTCCACAGAGTACCCTGATGACCACAGGACCCTGGCTACCACAGTCTTTATGGAGATTGGAGCCCAGGAGCCCCTTGTTTAGTTGCTAAGTTGTGTCCGACTCTTTGCAACCCCATGAACTGTAGCCCGCCAGGCTCCTCTGTCCGTGGAATTTCCCAGGCAAGAATACTGGAGTGGGTTGCCATTTCCTTCTCCAGGGGATCTTCCTGACCCAGGGATCGAACCCACGTCTTCTGCATTGGCAGGTGGATTCTTTACCACTGAGCCACCAGGGAAGCCCCTTAGCTGGTGGTATATGACTCTGAAGAATGGTCCTCATGCTTTGTAGGAGAACAGTGAAAAATATGAGTAGAAGCAGGTCATTATTTAACTGATAAAATAAGTGAAACTGGCAGAGAGCCTGATGGGAAGTGAACTCACTTTTACTGAAGCGGGTCCAGAGGGCCCAACTAAGAACAGGAAGGAAGTTAAAGGTAAGGAGAGTTAGACTCCACTTGGGGAAGAATGTTCTAACATCAGGACTGCCTAAAAATAGAACAAGCTGATTGAAGAGGTAATGAGACCTCTGTCACTGGAGATGTTCAAGCAGAAGTGGGAGGACCTCCTTAATTCTCCAAAATTCTCCAGAGGTAAGCGTCTGTTGAACAGAGGGTTATAATGGATGACTATTCCTTTTTCTCCCAACACTGAGTTACAGGACTTAAGGCACATTTGTGTCCCAGTTTTTAATTGGAAAAAATAACATAACAGCATTGTAGTAATTTTGACAAAGGCAAATAGCCATACCCCTAATATGGTCTAACTTTTTGCTTTGTGTATTATGTTCCTCATTAGCATACACATAATTTCTGTGAAACAGTGGACAAAAATGAGCAAAATGTTATTTTCCTACTCTTGAGGAGTGTTATATTCAGTATGACTCATCTGTTTTTACACTTCTAAGTACCGAGAATAATAATAAGAATAATGGTGTATTTTTATGTTATTCCTGTTCAAATGTTTAAATTCCTTATTAGCAAAGCCAAGATTATAATATATTTGAAACATTTTGGAATCTTACATAGTTTAAATTTTTTGTTGTTTCAAGATTTTGACTTTACTATTTCTGTGGTCCTTGAGGATTGCTCAGGACAAAGTTTTTTTGACTTGTATAATTACCACACTGGATTCCCAGTATTTCTTATCCCAGGATGGGCTATATCTTAGAGTAAACTCTGATAAAGTGCATTTGGGGGTGGGATGGTGAGCAGAAGCTTCCAGTGACCAGAGAACCTGTGATTACTCTCTAGGTCATGAATTTTCAAAGATCTTGAATATAATTAAATACATTTCTTAATAAACTAGGCTGAACATAATTTACTCTTTCCCCGAAGGTACTTCAGAGTCTTGGAGTGTTCTGGGGTCATGGTGAACATCAATTACCTTCTCACGGTGGGTGTGCAGAAGGAGATAGTTAATAGAGTTCTGTTTGACCGAGTCCTGAATGACCAGACATTTGTTCTATTATTATAAGTAGTCCAGTGTGAAGACTGGAACCAATGCTCCATGTTAAATTCTCAGGCTGGAGAGAATGTAATAAAGACGAGCTGAAAGTTGCTAATAATTCACATGGCCGTGATAGTTCAGAGCACTTTTTTGAATCCTTTAATGCACTGTCACATACATTGTCTATTAATTGTTACTTATAACAATCCTGGGGAGAAATACAAGGCAGCTGGCATCTCATTTTTACAGATGAAGCTCAGCAAGTTTAAGTGACTTGGGAAAGGTCACACAGTTTTTAGATAATATGTGTGTGTGTGTGGCTGAGGCCAGTTGACTCCAAATTCAGTGTTCTTTTTAGCATCCCCAAGGATACTAAACCTTGGCACAAGGTAACAGTCTTAAGTCCTGACTGTGTTCTCTGGGCTGTACATGTATTACCTCACTTAGTCCTTACAACCACCTGATGAGCTGGTAGGTAGCAGGTCTTTTGGTATTGTTATGATTCCATGTTGAGATGAGCACGCAGAGGCACAGAGGGGTCAGGGTATATAGCTAGCACATGGTAGAGCTGAAATGTAAACCCAGGATCTTGGGCTCCAAAGCCTGTGCTGCTGCTGCTGCTGCTGCTGCTGCTGCTGCTGCTGCTGCTAAGTCGCTTCAGTCGTGGCCGACTCTGTGCGACCCCATAGACGGCAGTCCACCAGGCTCCGCCGCCCATGGGATTCTCCAGGCAAGAACACTGGAGTGGGTCGCCATTTCCTTCTCCAGTGCAGGTAAGTGAAAAGTGAAAGTGAAGTCGCTCAGTCGTGTCCGACTCTTAGCGACCCCATGGACTGCAGCCTACCAGGCTCCTGTGCCCATGGGATTTTCCAGGCAAGAGTCTGGAGTGGGGTGCCATCACCTTCTCCACTCTAAAGCCTAGGTCTCATCATTATGCTGCACGACTGCTCAGTGTACAGATACACAACCATTGAATAGATCAAGAGCTATGCATCTAGAAGTATCTTCCTATCTTTA
The DNA here is from genome assembly GCF_042477335.2 of Ovis canadensis. NCBI lineage: Eukaryota > Metazoa > Chordata > Mammalia > Artiodactyla > Bovidae > Ovis > Ovis canadensis. Next base: position 55,009,483 of record NC_091264.1, read on the forward strand.
AAGACCTATCTGCCACCTTATTTAGCTTGTGAGCCTGTTTCTTCATCTGTAAAGCAAAAAGGTAGAATAGCCACTTGAGATATGTATAAAGCACCTAATATGGTACTTATTGCATGTTGTCATTCAGTTGCTCACTTGACCCCATGGACTGCAGCACACCAGGCTCCCCTGTCCTTCACTACTTCCCAGAGTTTGCTCAGATTCATGTCTATTGAATTGGTGATGCTTATTCCATAGCCTTTATTTTTCAAAGTGGTTGCTGATTTTGTTACCTTTATTATTAGGCATTTATAATGACTAAAATCATACTACTTTATTTAAAAGAAAAAGTTATTTGTATTTACATCCCATTATGCAAATGCGAATATATTCAGTTCAGTTCAGTTGCTCCGTCGTGTCCGACTCTTTGCGACCCCATGAATTGCACGTAGCACGCCAGGCCTCCCTGTCCATCACCAACTCCCGGAGTTCACTCAGACTCACGTCTAGCGAGTCAGTGATGCCATCCAGCCATCTCATCCTTGCTCGTCCCCTTCTCCTCCTGCCCCCAATCCCTCCCAGCATCAGAGTCTTTTCCATTGAGTCAACTCTTCTCATGAGGTGGCCAAAGTACTGGAGCTTCAGCTTCAGCATCATTCCCTCCGAAGAAATCCCAGGGCTGATCTCCTTCAGAATGGACTGGTTGGATCTCCTTGCAGTCCAAGGGACTCTCAAGAGTCTTCTCCAACACCACAGTTCAAAAGCATCAATTCTTTGGCGCTCAGCTTTCTTCACAGTCCAACTCTCATATCCATACATGACTACTGGAAAAACCATAGCCTTGACTAGACGGACCTTAGTTGGCAAAGTAATGTCTCTGCTTTTCAATATACTGTCTAGGTTGGTCATAACTTTCCTTCTAAGGAATAAGCGTCTTTTAATTTCATGGCTGCAGTTACAATCTGCAGTGTTTCTGGAGACACTGTTTCCACAGTTTCCCTATCTATTTCCCATGAAGTGATGGGACCAGATGCCATGATCTTCGTTTTCTGAATGTTGAGCTTTAAGCCAACTTTTTCACTCTCCACTTTCACTTTCATCAAGAGGCTTTTTAGCTCCTCTTTACTTTTCTGCCTTAAGGGTGGTGTCATCTGCATATCTGAGGTTATTGATATTTCTCCCGGCAATCTTGATTCCAGCTTGTGCTTCTCCCAGCCCAGCGTTTCTCATGATGTACTCTGCATAGAAGTTAAATAAGCTGGGTGACAATATACAGCCTTGACACACTCCTTTTCCTGTTTGCAACCAGTCTATTGTTCCATGTCCAGTTCTAACTGTTGCTTCCTGACCTGCATGCAGGTTTCTCAAGAGGCAGGTCAGGTGTTCTGGTATTCCCATCTCTTGAAGAATTTTCCACAGTTTATTGTGATCCCCACAGTCAAAGGCTTTGGCATAGTCAATGAAGGAGAAATAGATGTTTTTCTGGAACTCTCTTGCTTTTTCCATGATCCAGCGGATGTTGGCGATTTGATCTCTAGTTCCTCTGCCTTTTCTAAAACCAGCTTGAACATCTGGAAGTTCACGGTCCACGTATTGCTAAAGCCTGGCTTGGATAATTTTGAGCATTACTTTACTAGCATGTGAGATGAGTGCAGTTGTGCAGTAGTTTGAGCATTCTTTGGCATTGCCTTTCTTTGGAATTGGAATGACAACTGACCTTTTCCAGTCCTGTGGCCACTGCTGAGTTTTCCAAATTTGCTGGCATATTGAGTGCAGCACTTTCACAGCATCATCTGTCAGGATTTGAAATAGCTCAACTGGAATTCCATCACCTCCATGAGCTTTGATCATAGTGATGCTTTCTAAGGCCCACTTGACTTCACACTCCAGGATGTCTGGCTCTAGGTGAGTGATCACACCATCGTGATTATCTTGGTCGTGAAGATCTTTTTTGTATAGCTCTTCTGTGTATTCTTGCCACCTCTTCTTAATATCTTCTGCTTCTGTTAAGTCCATACCATTTCTGTCCTTTATCGAGCCCATCTTTGCATGAAATGTTCCCTTGGTGTCTCTAATTCTCTTGAAGAGATCTTTAGTCTTTCCCATTCTGATGTTTTCCTCTATTTCTTTGCATTGGTCACTGAGGAAGGCTTTCTTATCTCTCCTTGCTATTCTTTGGAACTCTGCATTCAGATGCTTATATCTTTCCTTTTCTCCTTTGCTTTTTGCTTCTCTTCTTTTCACAGCTATTTGTAAGCCCTCCCCAGACAGCCATTTTGCTTTTTTGCATTTCTTTTCCATGGGGATGGTCTTGATCCCTGTCTCCTGTACAATGTCACGAACCTCATTCCATAGTTCATCAGGCACTCTATCTATCAGATCTAGTCCCTTAAATCTATTTCTCACTTCTACTGTATAATCATAAGGGATTTGATGTAGGTCATACCTGAATGGTCTAATGGTTTTCCCTACTTTCTTCAATTTGAGTCTGAATTTGATAATAAGGAGTTCATGATCTGAGCCACAGTCAGCTCCTGGTCTTGTTTTTGTTGACTATATAGAGTTTCTCCATCTTTGGCTGCAAAGAAGATAATCAATCTGATCTCAGTGTTGATCATCTGGTGATGTCTATGTGTAGAGTCTTCTCTTGTGTTGTTGGAAGAGGATGCTTGCTATGACCAGTGCCTTAATTGGATCTAATTGTCTTTCCTGAGTTTTTAAAATTGGCGAATCTTATAATTAATTTGTTCATATTATACCTATGTATACCTAGATAGCATATTAAAAAGCAGAGACATTACTTTGCCAACAAAGGTCCGACTAGTCAAGGCTATGGTTTTTCCAGTGGTCATGTATGGATGTGAGAGTTGGACTGTGAAGAAAGTGCCGAGGAATTGATGCTTTTGAACTGTGGTGTTGGAGAAGACTCTTGAGAGTCCCTTGGACTGCAAAGAGATCCAACCATACCATCCTAAAGGAGATCAGTCCTGGGTGTTCACTGGAAGGACTGATGCTGAAGCTGAAACTCCAATACTTTGGCCACCTCATGTGAAGAGTTGACTCATTGGAAAAGACCCTGATGCTGGGAAGGATTGAGGGCAGGAGGAGAAGGAGACAACAGAGGATGAGATGGCTGGATGGCATCACCAACTCGATGGACATGAATTTGGGTAAACTCCAGGAGTTGGTGATGGACAGGGAGGCCTGGCGTGCTGCGATAAGAGTCAGACACGATGAAGTGACTGAACTGAACTGAACTGATACTTAATTTATAAGTTTATTTCATTAGCCAGCAAGCTATACGAGGACCCAAAGTAATTGTTCAAATTATTTGTCAGATAGTTTATTTGGGGCTGAGATAGAGCTGCTAAAGTATAGGTTCGTATTTAAAAGCACAGAAAGAAATGTTGATTTCAGTGGTTGCACACAGGTCAATTATATGAACTATACAGTGGTCATCGGAATATACACAATGATCACCTTTATTCTGTCTGACACCCCGTGCCTAGAGCTTCCATTTCTATTCTGTTCTAACTACATTTGCTTTTTCTTTTATTATTTGTTTTAGGTTATTTTCCCAGTAACTGTTTATTTGCCCCCCTTTAATTAATGTGTTTTCTTGATGTTGTGCTTGGGGTTGTTAGCCCTTTATAACATGAGAACTGTGTTGGCTTAACTAATGGTACCTACTTCATAAATGGAAGTGATGGTAACTGTTTAATAGGTGCTTCACATTTTTAACTTTCTACAAATATAAAAAAAACCCTGTCTTTTCACATTTGTTTACATTTTAAATCAGTATCTTTTTCATTTTTCCTTAGAGGAAATGATAATACTGCATATGCATTTCCTAACTGTGCATATTTCTTCTTCTTTCCTCTTAGGAGGTTTTATTCATCCTTTCAGTAAAGTTTACAGAGTATGTGCTCTGGGCTTCATATTCCCCAGGTCCAGGGAGTATCATAGTGAACTAGACAGACCAGGTCCCTACCCTCAGGAGCTTTGCTATGAGACTTAGTGATGACTGTGGTGAAAGGAACATGTCAAGATTTGGGACCTGCTTCGAAAGGAATGTTTCTGTGACACGTTCCATGAGATTCTGGCCAGAAGTTGTCCTCATCACTGCAGAGTACATGAGGCTTGTATCACAAATTTCATCATGCGCTTAAAGGCAGGGAAAAGCACAAGTGGTGTTTGCAAGCACTGAAAGCATAAGTTGTCTTTCGGCTCTTTTCTTATTGTCTCTCTTATCTCACGCCTTTCCTTTGTCGCATTCTCAGTTTTCATAGCTTAGTCATTATCTCCTAGTCCTTTCCTAAAATGTAATCGGGTGACCTAAGGGCAGGAAGGTTGTCTGAATGGCACCAGCATGATTTATGAAGGGGCTTGGATGTGAAAGTTTGCCACGCTGGATAGTCAGCTCTGACTTGAGGCAGTGCTAACCCAATTTGTGTCCAGTAGACTAATGGTATCACCGACTTGATGCACATGAGTTTGGGTGAACTCCGGGAGTTGGTGATGGACTGGGAGGCCTGGCGTGCTGCAATTCATGGGGTCACAAAGAGTTGGACACGACTGAGCGACTGAACTGAACTGAACTGAGACTATATCTGGGCAAGTCACTCTTTATACCTCCATTTTCTTGTTATTGGTGTCAGAAGTTGCAGTAGCATCATTTTCTAAATTCCCTGCCAATGTCGCAATTCTGTGATTCAGATATTCCTGAAAAGTTGAGTGTACTTTTTTTTTTTTTTCAGTAAGTGGAAATCTATTTTCCAATGAGCCTGGAAATCTATTTTGCAATTATTCTCTCCCCAGGGTTTACAACTTATCAGCTGTGTGTTGTGGCGTCTAACGCTGTGACTGCTCTAAGCCCATCAAGAGGTTAATTACTTGTAAAGAATAAGGAGCTGCTGGAGACCTGTCACACGTCCAGGAGAGCTTTGGAGTTTACCTCTTCGGTAATGTGAATAAACAAATGTCCTCCATGTATCTAGTTTCCAAGTGGAGGCATGACAGTACTGGGCTGTGTAGCCTGGAGAAGGTCAAGTTGCCGATGGCATTGAGATCTGAATATCATGATCCATCAGGGCTGTCTGTATTCTCCAAGAGCTTCTCCAACCAGAGAACAAATAATACTTTTTAAAAAACAACTTATTCCTCTATGGTTTACCATTTAAACCTTTTTTTTTTCATTTTTAAAATTGAAATATAATTTGTGGTGTTTCAGGTATACAGCAAAATGATTCAGTTATATATAAGTATTTAGTTATGTATATATATTCAGTTTTTGATTCTTTTTCATTATGAATTATTATAAGATGTTGACTATAGTTTCTTGTGCTATACAGTAGGTCTTAAATAGTACCATTTTTGATTGTTTCATCTTGTTCTCCTGTAGTTGCTAAAAACTCCAAATGAGGAAACAAATGAGAACATTTGTCAAAAAAGATTCTAATTGCCAGCACAGTTCATCTTCTTTCCCATTCTTTTCTGTCTGGAGTGGGATAGCCCCAGGCCAGGCCTTTAAACTTGCTTTCCTATGACTTAAGCAGTCCCAGGCATTTTAGCCCCATAATACTGCCTGACTCACAGGCTCTGTCCTGAAGAGTATTGTCTTGATTTGCTTTAAAATATACCAGACAGGAAATTCCTGCTGCATATAGGAAAGGTATATGTTTACACACACACACACACACACACACCACCAAGCATATCTATTTTCATGCTTCCTTTCAGTAAAGCGTTGAGAGGAAGGAAGAACTATCTAACCAGCTTTTGGTAGTTGGCAGGAATGTCCTTAGTGGGAATCTCAAGATGTTAAGTTTAATTTTTGCAGTAGTTTATTGGTAGTTCTAGAATGGCAGTGTGTTTTAGGTAGCCCCATTACTTCCATGGTAGTTCAGATGGTAAAGAATCTTCCTATAATGCAGGAGACTTGGGTTCAATCCCTGGGTCGAGAAGATCCCCTAAAGGAGGGGATGGCTACCCACTCCAGTATTCTTGCCTGGAGAATTCCATGGACAGAGGAGCCTGGCAGGCTATCCAGTTCATGGGATCGCAAAAGAGTTGGACATAACTGAGTGGCTAACATTTTCATTTTCGTTTGTTATTGAGTAGGACAGCAAGGGTCACCAGGAATATTCTGTAGAAAGTGGGTGTATAAGGAATTCCTTCTTTTCCCCATTCCCCTTATTTTGTTTTTTGGTTTGCTGTTTTATGTTGAGCGAGGATGGTTATATTCCATCAATAGCATGTTACAACTTGTCGAAAATTACTCAGCCTTCAATGGTAGTGTGCTTCAGTGTTGAACAGGTACTTAACCATTTCTGAGTTTCCTCAGAGAACCGTGGGCAAAGGCCAGAGTCAGGCATTTTTCCTGTCACTGAGATAGAGGCCTCAACCAGGAAAGCCTTGAACTCTTAACTGAGTTGATAGACTAGTACCACCTTACCTCTGGAGTTTAGCTTAGGGCCCTCTTTCTTCTTATTCTTTCTGTGACCTCAGAGCTATTTCAAGAATTATTTCTTGGGGCTTCCCTGTTGGTCCATTGGCTAAGACTCTACCACTTCAGCCTGGATTTGATCCCCGGTCAGAGAACTAGATCCCACATGCCCAGCTAAGACCAGCACAGCCACCGCCACCCCCACCTCCTGCCCGCCCACCAAAAAAAGGAAGAAGAAGAGGAATTATTTCTTCTAAGAAAAATTATTCACTTGTACCATGTGTGTTTTCCCAGGTTATAGGAGAGGGATGGACTCCCAAGAGGCAGAGATTTCATCAGTCCATTTTTTTAAAAAAAAAAAAACAAGGTTTTTTAAGAAAAGCCAGTAAATGATATGTTTCATATTCATGGAAATTCATCAAAGTTGCTTTGGCCTACTACCTCCTGACTGCTTTTTACTTTAGGCAACTGCTGTGATACAACTGCCTGGAGTTTGAAAATAAGCTGGAGAGCTAATGCTATTAGTAAGTCCTCAACTGTTAGTGCTGCAGGCACTCAGTGAGCATAATCCACAAGTGGTCCCTGGAGGAACTGAGTTTTCATGGGAATGTTACATACCTTTGCTGGTAGAAGCATGATGGTGTTAAAGGTGGCTACATAAAGGACAGTTTCTGTATGCCTTATATTGGATATGATGAGAACTTCGGACAGAGGTTTTTTCCAGCCTCTTAGTTGCTATGGCAATACTGATTTTTATTCAGGTTTGGTGACCTCTACAAGTACCAAATAAAGTTAAGTATGATAAAGGAAGCCATATGTGTCCTAAATACGGATATATAGATTGAATTTACTTGCATGTTTGCCTTCATTCCCCTGGTGCTTATTATCGTGTGTGTGTGTGTGTGTGTGTGTGTGTGTGTGTGTGTGGTATGTATGTGTTTTTATTCTTTTATCCAGGCTTCTTGAGGAAAAAAAAAGAGACACTGATTCATAGTATCATTGTCTTTTGTTTTCCCAGGAAAATTCTGGGTTTGTTACTAAATTCATTTTTCTATAATCCTGAGTTTAATCTCTCCAGATAAATCTTTTTTTGTTCCCCCTCTTGCAGACACAAGGCACTTTGCTTTGTTTATGTGAATAGAAGTCAGGTTCATCTCAAAGAATTAGAAGAAATGCCAGTGATTTCTTAGGGCTCTTAAGTATGATTTTTTTCCCCCTTGTTTCTTAATATATTGCCCTTTATGGACTTTTTCCCCCTTGTTTCTTAATATATTGCCCTTTATGGACTTTCGTTTCAGGTGTCTGAAGGTGAGATTGGAAGATTCTAAGAATTTACTGGGCATATCAGATGGTCTGGTCACTACCAAATATATTAACATATCTGTAAAGTAAACCCTTTTGGATATTTTCTCATGACAAAAGTAGAAAGTTTAATTTTGGAGATGAAGAGGTTTTTCAGATATATTAACTAGATTTTGTTACAGTGAGGTGAGAGTACTTTTCAATGGAACATTTCTTATGTACCAGCCAGTGGATGGCTTGGCTTTCTGGTTGTAATTACATGCCAAAGGCTTGGTGGTTATTATTTTAGAAGTTGAGTTCATCATGGATTCCCCAAGCACGAAGAGTAGTGCACCCTGATTGTCCACATTAAGATTGTAATTCCATCCAGGGTTTACGGTGTCATCATAGAAACTAGATGGAATTACAGCCCCAGGCACATTTTGGAAGACTATTTATTGACATTCTTTATAAAGTTAAATAATTTTGTAATGGGATTTAGAAACATAATCCTGGCCACATAAAAAGTTCTCAGTAAATATTTGTTGTTTATTTGATTGACTTCATTTATACCTTTAAATAAACTTTTTTTTTTTTTTAAGTCTAGGGAGGTTGTACTTAAAAGTATTTGTAGGGCTTAAAAGAAATCTTGTCGGAAAAGGCTCTTAAGGTTTTCTGCATGTTATTGATGGAAAAAAAATTGGCCCCCAATATGAATACGTTAGTTAATCTTCTTTGTTTCTAGCTTGAAGTATAATATTGAGTGGGTCTAGTGTCCAAGAATCTTTATTTTCAGCAAGTTTGACTATCCTGTGTATTTCGTCTTATGTAAACATCTGTTTCCAGCATAATTCTCGAAAACCTGTGTGTCTCATACCTTTGAGGTGGACCCCTATGAGGGAAATAACTACACAACCAGAAACTCTGGTTGTCTGTTGGAATAGTGAATGGGTGCTTTTCTATTGAACCTTAATTAGAGCAAGAACTATGAGACTAATTCACTAATTCATGGTATGTTACCAGATTGGAGATGGCCTCTGATTTTCATGCTTCTGGACATAGTACTTCAGAAGACTATAAGGTTGGAAGCTCAGAAGGAGACATTATATATTTCAGAATCTGATATGGTTTTTAAGTTTTAGAGTCTGTGTTATTTACTGTAGGATGATTATATATAATCTTTTTAACAAGGTATTACTGGAAGCACTATTGCTTGTACCATCATGCCCTGCAAGATATAGTATCAAGACGCTAAAAGTCAATACGTTTTGAGTAATTTTTTGAATTTGCATTCTTGTGAATTTGTAGGCATGTGTGAAAGATTCTTCAGAAATACAGAAATTAAAAAAAAATACAAACATTTCAATTAAGGAAATTTGACATTGATATTCTTTTAATTATCCAAAATAGTTAATATTTATATACAGTTATATTAACCATCTTAACCATGTATTACTTAAAGTTGTTGTTCCTGGAGGTCTTCCAGTTTTAAAAGTTTGTATATAGACTAGAGATAGTAAATACATAACAGGTGGAGCTAAAGTCAATACTTTCTGCTCTCAAAAGAACTTACTGAAAAAGAAAATATCTCACTTTGTGACATTATATTTTTGTTGAAGGGCTTGGTACCACTTGAAGCATGTTTCATCTTTTAACAGTTTAAAGGTTTAGCAATGACCAGTTTCTCTGTTTCCTGATTTGTTACCGTGCAGTAAAGGCTAACTTCTTTTTTTAATCACCTGTACACAATGAATACCTGTAAACATTTAATGTCAGCTGTGTAAGTTAGATGCAGACTTAACAAAATCTGACTCCTTGATGCATCTTACCATGAGCAGAGAGCAGCCTTCTCCAGCTTCTAACAGGGAAGACTGCTGGGTTTTACATAAGTTGACTTTAAAAGTGGTGGGTTTTTGGCATGTGGTGTGCGTGCAGCAGTAATCCTGAGCCTGCCTTTCACAATGTGCAGAGATGCGTCCGGGTCGGTGGGCGGGGGAACCACCTCTGTGCCCTCAGTTGTTACTCATTCAATTGTTCCTCACCAGTAAAGGGAAAACCCAGAGTCTGTACCCAACTCGTTCTCAATAATGGGGGGTGGAGGAGAGGGGCTGGAGAGGCCACGATCATTTGGCCAAAGGTTTCATTTTAGAATAGTTTAGCAAAATGCAGTTTTATTATTTGACTTCCAGTGTGTGCGCGCTTAGTCGCTTCAGTCGTATCCGACGCTCTGCCATCTTTCGGACCATGGCCTGCCAGACTCCTCTGTCCATGGGATTCTCCAGGCAAGAATACTGGAGTGGGCTGCCATTTCCTTCTCCAGTGTGTATTCCAAGCTCATATATAAGTGGCACGAGTGATGAAAATGGAGTATAGTAGTGAACAAAATTTCCCGTGTACTTACTGGTTCACCTGGTATGGCAGTGAAAGCTTTTAACTTTTTTCCTTACGTAATAATTCCTGGAGCTGTAAGCTGAAGGGGGTGTGTATGTGTGTATTTTGTTTGCAAAAGTTAGCAAATATGTCAGTCCGTTGATCATTTCCTCGGTTTTCCGAAAGAAAGTTTCATTCAGTATACTTCTGGTTTGTTCACTGTAAAGACTCGTGCACCTTTAGAATATGAAGGTGAATTAATGAGGAATCCTTTATTCTGTTAGAAAACACTCCTAGGAAGGTGACACTTCACTTGCATATAAGACTCTAAAAATGTAGAGGTTGTATAATGAATTCAAAGAAATGAATTATGTATTCATTAAGAAGGCATTATCCTTATTAGCAGAGACTCAATGATTATGGTTTTGCAGAATGCTAAATACTTAGGAAGGAGTGGGAAAGAATGTCACTGGCCTGGCACAGCAGGGTCTAGGGTGAAGTCTCTGGCCTGTCATTAACTGTTGTGTGGCCTTTGACAAATAACCTAACTTCTCTGGGCTTTAGGAAAATGAGGAAGTTGGATTACATCAGTGGTTTTCAAATGTGGCTTCAGAAACCCCTGGAGAATTCTAGGCCTCCCACCAGCCTCTGTTGAATGAGCCAAAGACTTGGGGGTGGGGGTGGGGAGTGGGCAGTGAGCAGAGGTTGAGGCCCAAGGATCTCTAAATTAGAGTTTCAGTTCATGAAGCCACAAAATCAAATGATCTTTAAGACCACTTCCAACTCTTCTGCTTTAGTCTCTACAAAAAAATAGCTCTTGATCATCCAGTAAGGAATTGAGACTCTCATAAGAGAAAGTTTTAAATGAGAAGAGGGGGATGGATTCATCAGCTCTGAGGGCTGCAGCTTTCCTGCTGTCAGAGGAGTCTAAGATCTTCGCAAAGGAACAGAGATGAGAGCTGAGAAAGGTGATTTCTCTCTACCGTGTCCCCTGTGAAGAGAAACTTAAGAGATGAGAGAAGAAAATCCCTGGAGTCAAGATACTGCTGGATGTCCCCGTGCCTCCGAGCTATCACCCGTGAGCTGATTCGTCGGCCCTGAAGTCTGAATCTGAGTTAACAGTCAGATGATGAAAAAGTGGCCGTATTCTGTCCTGGTGTCAGGCCACTGGGGCGCCAGGAGAAGAAGTGTGGCACAGACCAGGCCCCTGCCAGGGGCGCTGACAGCTCCTTGGCACCTAGAGGCACAGCCTCCGCCCCTACCGCCTGGGCACAGATAGTATCTCAGGGGAATGGGGTCGGGGCGCGGGGGAGGAAAGGAAAGTCGCAGGGATCCCAAAGTGGTAATATCCATAGTGGCGGCAGAGCAGTTTGCCAAGAAGAAAATGCTGGCACTAGGTTGCCAAGCATGTTTGTACTAGAATGGGGTTCAGACATTCAAACAGAGCACTGTCTGTTTGCAAGGACTCATGTGAAAGGTTTGTTTGTCCCAAGCTGAAATCCAGGAGGAGTCTGTCTGTCATAAACACTCTCAGGTCGTCTTTAAGCCCCCTTGAATCTGATCTCCAAAAGAGGGGAGACAGAGGACTCGACTTTTCAGCTATCTAGTGAGGAAGGAGATGTTTTTCTTCTAGCCGTCGCTGCCTGTGAGAATTAAGGAGAGCTCTCTGTCAAAAGTTCCTGCGGGAGGGTTAACAGAGGTGGAAAGTTGAAATAACCTTAAAGGCACAGAAGCCGAGAAACTGTCCTCTTCATCCCCGCAGCCACAATTAGTTTTGGAAGGCTGTGCAGAGACTCAGGGCTGTTCGTTTAGAAAGCAGCTGTGTTGGATGCCTCCGGTGTGTTGGCCCATTGGGTACCATATCTCTTCCGTACCTTGTCCCCGCCCAAGGTGAAGAAAGCTGTATCTTGCTTGAAGCTAGACTGATGAATGGACATCTAGTTTTGCACTCTGAACACACCAGCAAGTGGTTGGTGACCTTACAGAAGGAGTCCTTTTTGGTAAATAGCCTGATACATATTTTTAAAGGCCTGATGGAAGAAGGCAAAGGATGCCTTTTCTTTTCTCTCATGTTTTGGAAACCTGGATCTCATCAACCTTCTGGTTGGTTTTGGCTGTCAAGGCTCCTTATGCCAGAGCCAGTGCAAGCCAGGTTTCTGAGGTTCTTCCTGACTCATGTTGGCAGCCTCTTAAAAATAACTGTCGTTCCAAGTTCGGCTTAAATATATAACTCAACAAATAAATACATATAAAGTATATGAATAGAAGTAGGAAAGTGTGGATTAATAGACCAAAAAGTACCCGTTGTGCCATGAAAAATACTATAAAACACTCTTAGGAAGGTTCTTGCTTGTGTTATTACTTGTGCAGCAAATGTAGAGGCGCTGACCCACTTCTCATGACCGATCATTTCAGATTTCTCTGCCGGGAGGTTGCGAACTGCCAATCCCTTGCAAATTTCCTTGATGTCATGTATGCCGTTGGTTTACCCCAGGCAGTGCATGCAGAAGTGGTTCAGCACTGAACCGCTTGATCAGTGGTCCTCTGATAAAAAGAGATTGTGCGACTCCCCCTCTCCATGTTCCTTCTTTTCTTTCATGAATGTCCTTTGTTGCTTCGAATGAGAAATCCTCGAATATCAAATTACAAGATTATTGCTGATTTTGAAAATGAAAAGTGAGAACAGAGAGTAGAAAGGAGGAGGGAGGTGCTTCGTGTGGGAGCTGATGTTCACTGTGTTTGGGTACAGATGTGGGCAGGTATGGGGGGAGTGTTCTGAAGGGGAACCAGCTGCTCCCTGAGAGTGAGGTCAGGACTCAGGAGTTCTGTGCCTCTGGCGGCTGCAGTCCCTCAAGGCTTTTGGGGACATTACCATTAAGGGGATAGGTGACATCAAGCAGGGTTTTCTGGCAATTGTTTGTTGTACAGGGAGCTCTCATTTTCAGGTCCCAGCTGTGTTCAGAAGAGTCAACATGGGCACTTTCATCACACATCTTTTTTCCCTCCCAGCTTCTGTTATCTGCCACGATATGTTTCCATTGGCATTGAAGTGCAGGGTTCTTAAAATTGCTGACAAATAATCTCCATTTCACATTTCGCTGGCACCGTGGTCTCACTGTAAATGCTCCTGGTATGTTCTTGGGAAGTTGCATAATTGCAGCTACTCGAGTTGACTGTGCAATATGTTCAGTGACTAATGGCCTAATCAGGACTTGAAAAATATATAAACAGTTCAACAGAAGCCATTGATTCACTGAGCTCTTTTCAGCCAGACAAGGGTGAGCTAATGGGAACAGCAAAGACGGAGGTGTGCAGCTGCAACTTGGGGTGTTGAAGTCAGAGCCTGCCCGCAAATCCCGCAAACCGCTGCAGCCTTGCTTGTTGGTGGTGCATCATCGTTCATTGTTCCCCCGCTTTGAGTCTGGGGTGCCCCAGGGTCGTCCTGAGTGGCTCTTAACAGGTGTTCCTTAATGTGCATGGTACACGTGGCAACTCTGCGCCTTTCCTCTAAATGGCGCTCTGGCGAGGCTGCTGGACTCATGTGTCCTCTGTGGCTTCACCCGGGGTTCTAAGGATAGAATTACAGCAGAGACCATGCCAGCCTGGCTGCAAGACTTACCTGGGCACATGGTTGATTGACACGTTCTGTCATCCTCAGCGGCACCTTTCCTTCCAAAATTTACAGCTGAGATGCACAGAGGTAGGGACTTGCAAAGGAACTGAGTAGCCCCGCCCCCCAAAATAAAAGGATCCCCAGAAAAGTTGAGCAGGAGGAGTATCAGTCATCAGTATCTCATCCCCTTTCCTTAGTGATTTATTAGAGAGCCCCTAAATTCTATACCTCTTCCCCCATCCATCCCTTTCCCATACAAAATTTTTTCTTAGCTCCACCACCAATTGAATGTTTCAATTTTTTTTGATGACATCCTTCAATCTCTAGAAGCTAGTCTCTCCTCGATGTAATAATTCAAATCATTCCTAATTAAAACACTAGGAATTTGATGTTTTCTAAAATGATCGACTGTTTCCTTAGGCACATGTCAATTCATTCATAAAGAAAAAAAATAAAAAGAGTCCTTTCACGCTTTCTGTGTCCCACATTCGTGGTAAAGCTTACCCTTCTTTCTGGCTGTTTAAGAATTATATGGCCAGTGGGCTTCCATGTGATTTGTTTCACTTGAAAGTTTTAAAGCTACTGGAGTGGAGGTATAATGGATGAGAATTTATTTTGGAGCTCAGGACACTGGACTAGAAAAAGAAAAGGAAGAAAGGGAAGGAGTAGAAAGAGGTGTCTGGGGGCTGAGCAGACTTCTGGGGGCTGCTGTAAACAGTAGCCTTGGCCTCGGGCTGCCTGCTCTCACCAGAAATCCGGGGTACAGAGCCAGGAGCCAGGACAGCATCCTTATCTAATTAAGTCCTTCACATTCTGTTCGAGTTTTATTATCTGTACTTCATGGGGGAGACCAGGGTTAAAATACTCCAAAACAGTGGAGAAACAAGGGAAAACAAGAAAAAAAAAAAAAAAACCAAGCATGAAGGACCTTGGAAAATCTCTGGTACTTATTTGGCTACATGTTTCATTTTTTAAACTAGCAACCAGATTCAGTATTTTTTAAAGAAAAGACTTTTAAAGTTGCTCTTCATGCCACATCATTAAAAACACAAGATATGGAGCTGCAATAACAAGAAATTTATTAATAGGCACTAGAGTTAAAGGGGTTTCCTGTTACAACAGAATGAATCAAAACCTGCTGGAAAGCACGGCCACTTTAGCATTCTTCAGCTAATTCTTGCCTTTCACTCGAGGGATGTAATAATAAGAGAGGAATGGTTTGAATGTTTGGACATTATTGTGTGTCCCTCCAGTGAGTCTAACCCAGTGGTTCCCAGACTTCTGTGTATGTGAAAGTTGCTGTCAAGTGTTGTCTATACAAAATCATGTTTGCAGTGCCTTATGGGAAAGATCAGGGATTTTCAAAGTAAATTTGAATTATATATGACATTTGTTTAATGTTTGAACTTAACCTCCCCCATAAAAACTGACTCTACTATTTTTTATTTTCTCTCTCCCTCCCTCCTTTCCTTACCTTCTTGCCTTTTTTTTTTTTTTTGGAATATTTATTGATTTATTTTCAGTTTTTTAAAATTCATTTTTATTGGAGTATAGTTGCTTCACAATGTTGTTAGTTTCTACTGTACAGCAAAGTGAATCAGAGACACACGCATGCACACACACGCACACACACATGCACACACATGCACACACATGCACACACACATCCCCTGTATTTCCAGTTTTTTTAAATTAATTTTCATTGGTGTATAGTTGCTTCACAATGTTGTGTTAGTTTCTACTGTATAGCAAAGTGAATCAGACACACACATACATGTATCCCCTCTTTTTTCAAAAAAGATCAACTTTTTTCTTCCCTTCCTTTTTCCCTCCCTGTTTGGTAGTTTCAATTCTACAGATCTCTCTCTCTCTTTTTTTTGGTGAAATTAAAATAGTGGTGTCAATTTATATTCAAACCAGAACCTTACTAGCTTGCTGAATATTCAGATCTCTTAGAGAAAATAATGAAAATATGCTGTAAAAGTCTATCTGAATTCCCCATCCGGTGTTCCTACTCAGCTTTCTGCCTTCAGTTTCTCATTTTTAGCTGGAAAAGTGTACCAGCCAAAAGACAGCCAGGTTCTTTGTGAAGCAAAGCATATCAAACCATCTGTAGATAAAAAAGTAACATTTTGGCTTAAAAGCCACCTTCTGATGTAAGACAGAATGAAAATTATAATGATTGATAGAGTATATGGTATTATTCAGAATTTGAAAATAAGATTTTCCTATAAATAACTCAAGATATTCCACGTAAGTCAAGACTTATGTGATACAGATATGTGCATTTTCTCAAAAATCAAGAGAAATTAAACTAGTACCCAAGAAGTTGGGTTATGAAGCAAGAATGTCAGTGAAGATCCTGAAAGTAATTTAAACATTGGCATCGTACATACTTCACTTATATCTGTCACAGAAGATTAATTTTACCCTGCACTTTTGCCGTGTGACATCGACCCCATTAATTTATTTCTGTCATTTCTGGTTGGCAAAATTAAAATAATTCAGTCCTATAAAGAAGCCTTTTTTGCCATTGTTAAGATTCAGTGGCACAAATGAAAGCTACGTCTAAAGTTATTGCCAGAATTTAGGGGAAAAAACCAAACAAACAAAATTTTGGCTCAAACAGAAGGTCTTTCGGGCAAACAGTCATGGATGAAAGTTGCAAGAAAAAAATAAAAAAAACTCGTTAAGTTCAGCATGCACCAGACATTTCCAGACAACCATTTAGTGTCTAAAAATTTCAATTTGAAGTGCGTGATAGATACAGAAAACAGGGCATGTGGGTGAGGAAAATAGTGAATTAAGAGCAGTAATAGGAAATTGTAAACAATTTTATCTGAATTTCATCAATTGCTTTTTACTTACATTCACACTTGGTTACCTATTGAAAAACAAATGCAGGTGAACATTTAGCTGCTTAAAAAGGAATTAGCTGATTGAAAAGACAAATGTTCCTGTTGAATTTACCTGAAGAGTAACCCTCAAAACACTATTGTGAAAACACATCAACCTTCACTAGTATGAATGAAGCAGGATCCAAGTAAAACGGGTAGAGTAAATAGGATTTGAAGAAAAATCCTAATATACAGGGTTAAATTTTTTTAAAAATTAATTAATTTGACCCTTCTAATTTTATAACAAAATACATCAAAAATAAGTTCATGATAAAGCATTCTTTATAGTAAAATCTTTTTGCACATGTTTGATGCTAGTCTTAGAATAGATTTGCCTGGAAGCTGGCTTTTGATCTTATCTGTTCCAAAATAATACCCAGGTAGTATATAAAATTCTCCCCTCCCCAATATTGTTTTCTCCCATAGCTAGCCATCTGTGAGAAAGCTCTGAGAAACCACTCTAGACCCAATGATGAGGGTACAGAGGGAAAATAAGCCAAGATTCAAAATTATAATTTCATGTCAAGTGTTATCATCAGACATCTCAAGTATTATATGACTTTTAAAAATAAGTGTTGTTGGCTAAGCATTATGTGACTCCCTGCCTTCTTATCCAGGTGGATTTTTCAAACATGGTTCATTCTGGGAAGGGGGATTTAAAAATAGAAGACACCTTCCCCCAGTCTGCACATAATTAATACCTGTGTTCCAACTTGGAGCCCATCACTTGCCAAGTTCATTGCTTGTCATCTCCCAGGACTCCTCCGCGGTCCCCTGATTCACGCCTTATTGTTTGTTTACAGGTTTGTCTCCCGGACTAAGAGTGGAGAGCTTTTTTAGGACAAGGACAAACTCTTGTACATTTCCCGTGATGCTTTATGCCCTGTGGCCACTCAGACGCTATTCATTGATTTGTTTTTTTTAAAAAATTGCTAGCTAGTAAATGAAACTAAAAGAGCCAAATGAGGTAAAAGCTCAGATCTGAAATGCTAACAAAATCATGTAGGGGTGCCATGAACGTGGGATAAAGTGAACTTGCTATTCTAGATCCTGTGGTGGACTAGAAGAAAATCAATGATTGATGCTCGCGTAAAACTTGTCTTGGTCAGCTGAACGTTCCAGAGCAGAGGCCAGTATTGTAGCTAAATCTGTTCTGGAGATGGAACAAACCGAAAGATTTGAACCAAAAAGAATCACACTGAAATTCTTTGGTCACCGTGAGCCATCCACAATGGAAGACATAATTTGTAAGTTGGGAGTTAGGGTGGGAAACCCAAGTTTGTATCCTTTTTTATGGAAAAAATATCCATTCTGCCACTTGTACTGCTTTTTTTTATGGCTCTGCCATAGTTTATTATTATTTGTTATTATTGACTGTTTATTCTCCCACCACTACATGAAAAGTGCAAGGACCATATTTTATTCATATGTATATCCTTGGGGCCTAGGTACTCAGCAAATGCTGAATGAGGAAATAAGATGTTTCAATTTCCCTAGCAGCGAGCAAGATACATAAAACTGGGGCTAAGACTAACAAGAATTGGTTTCATATGCTAGTAATTGTGGGTTTAGAAATAAGGAGCTACTATATACATTATTTTTTGAAAAGTGTGTTGTATACTTGAGTAACTTTCAAAGTAAAAATTACAGTTACGGAATATTAAATCTGGCAGGCACCAAAGCTCTATTGCTCAGTCCTTTTAAGAGCATCACCCTGCTTTTCTCCATGAGCCAGATAAAAGCTGTTTGTTAGTAGACAGTCTTTGGAAATCTTAGCTTGTATGTATTTCCACCTGATTGTAAACTCACCCACCCTTCATACTTTAGTATCAAAGGTGCTGTCATCGTCAGCTTGATGGGGGTAGCCAGGTTGGAGACACAGTCTCTGTGCTGTTATCTGTCTTGATGTTTTCATTCATCATGTAACACTTTAGAGTTTGGTATTTTGCATATTGAAGACAGTGTGTATGATGTCTGAGTTTCTTTTCTCCCCACCCTATCTTGTCATCTTCTTTCCTGGCAGTTCCTGCACCCAATTTTATATAGCAAAGAAGAGACTTGTTGGTGATCCGGTGGTTAAGAATCCACTTTGCAATGCAAGGGACATGGGCTTGATCCCTGGTTGGGAGCTAAGACCTGGCATCTTAGGATGGAGCAACTGAGCCTGAGTCCCACAACTAGAGAGAGTACGCTGTGACACACAAAGCCCCCACACGATTCAGTGAAGACCCCATATGCTGCAACGAAGACCCGGCACAGCCAAATCAATAAGTGAATTAATATTAAAAATAAATAGCATAGGGGATTCATCTTCACCTCTCCCTGAAAACTCTTTTCCTGCCTGTCCATTAGCCCTTCGGGTGTCATGAAGGCTTGAATTTCAAATCCTCAAAACAAATTGAGAATGTGTAACACCTTCCCAGAGGGCTTCCCCGGTGGCTCAGCAGTTAAAAAAGAAAAAAAAAAAAATCCTCCTGCAGTGCAGGAGCTGCAGGAGAGACATGGATTCCATCCCTGGGTCAGGAAGATCCCTGGAGAAGAGGGAGAATCCCAAGGATAGAGGAGCCTGCTGGGCTGTAGTTCGTAGGGTCAAAAAAGAGTTGGACACGACTTAGTGACTAAACGGTACCACCTTCCCAAAAGATAAAAGAGAAACTATGAGTCTGTAGGGAGCAGTATTGGCTGCCAAAAGGCCAGTGTCATTACAGAAATGGAGGAGAATCCAGAAGGAGCTTGGTGTTTGGTTCAGGACCTGGGCCCTTAGTCCTTCAGAGTAAGGTGACATTATTTGCAGAATTTATAAGATCATTGTGCATTGAAGAAAGGTCAGTGAGAGAAAAACGTTGAATTCTAATGTCTTAGAATTAATTAATATGGCCACAGTTACAAAGGATTAACGCACTGAGGTTGATCTGTTAAAATGCTATTGGTTACTTGTTATTACCAAGGACCTGTACGCTTATTATATTCCCTGTAAGAGCATTGTGTCAAGCCACCAGTCTGTGCAACTCAGACGACCACCTCCACCTCAAACAGACTGATGGTGATTTTATGAATTTAATATCCAATCTTAGAAGCTGTACTTTTTGTTTAAGATTTCAGTAAAAATAGGAGCTGTGTTTTCCATTTACGGTTTTGCTCTTTTGAAATCGAAGTGGAAAGTCTGAGCGGAATTAAGAACTCCGTAAAACAGGATCTCTTAACATCTCGGTTTAAGTCATTTTCTTAGAGAGAATTTGTTGAGGAAATTCTCTTATTTCTTTGGTAGACTGATTTCTTTTTCTGAGACGGTGGCTATGCCCTGCGATCTGATTCCCAGACATCTGTTCTGTCATCAGAGTCAGGCTAAGTCAATCACATGGGTATTTGATTTACACTGTGTTAAACCTTGTGATTGAAAGAATTTTTATTAGTGATGTCAAGATAATAAATTGCAGAGAGCTTTCGACAGTTCTCTGTAACAGTCAAGTAGCAGGCTTTGGCCTTTCGAGCAGTGGAATGGATTGTGAGCTCATCGTCAGGTCACTGTGGAACAGCCATGTTTCCGTGGCCTGTGGCTGGGAGTAAGCGTACTGGGGCCATTAGAAAAGGCCTGTGGTTGAGTTTTGACTTAGAGCTGTTTTAAGAATGCCAGACAGACTGAACTCATGGGAGAGTTTGAGTGAGGCCGGCTGTAATGTAAGTGAAATATACACGCAGGTTGGAGGCTTCTGCTGCAGTGGGAGAAACTGATGCAGGAAAGGAGAGAGCACAGAACACCAGGTAGACTGATGTACGCCTCAGACCAGTGGGTATCAGCCTGGGACCATTTCGAGTCCCCAGGGGCCAGTTGGAGACACTTTTTATTGTCATAACTGGAAGGGGGTGGGTCGCTCTGCTGGCGTCTAGTAGGTGGAGGTCCGGATGCGGCTGCTGCTTTTGTTCAGTTGCTCAGTTGTGTCCGACTCTTTTGTGACCCCATGGACCACAGCACGCCAGGCTTCCCTCTCCTTTGGGGTAGGGGTGGGGCATTTTTCTGCCTACACAGAACCCAGAGCATTTTTCAGTGCCATTTTCGCTGAGCTGCAGACAGGAAAAGAAGGTTTGTACAAAGGGTTTGAAATGATCCTCTTTTCAGTGGTATAACTTCAGTGTTTCAGAAGCCGTTTTCCTTTTAGTTAGTGTGTTGTGACCTCACTAGAAGACATTTGGAGAATGTTGAAAGGAATTGTTTAAAGTGGCAATGACACATTCCAGTAGAAGAGAAACCAAGAGGAAAACAAGTAGCCAAGGAAACTCCAGATGAAGGGTTTGAAAACTTGAACGTGCAGCTGGTGCTCACCTGGGGATAAGGGGAGATTCGGATTCCTGGGCCCCTGCAGCCTGGGTAAGTGGGTTAGGGTGGGGCTCTGGGGGTTGTATTTTTAATGTGTCCTTTTGCTTCTCTGGTGGCGCAGATGATAAAGAATCTGCCTGCAATGCAGGAGACCTGGGTTCGATCCCTGGGTTGAATTCTCCAGGGAGGATCCCCTGGAGAAGAGAAAGGCAACCCACTCCAGTATTCTTGCCTGGAAAATTCCATGGACAGAGGAGCCTGGTGGACTATAGTCCGCAAAGAGTTAGACACAATTGAGCAACTAACACAACACACTCCTGTGATACATTTAGCACAAAAGGTTCTTGGATCACACACTAAGAAACAAAATGTAAATAACTATTTTAAAATATGTACATATATTAATAATTGAGTATAAAATGAAACTATTGCATAATACTAATGTTAGAAGACAGAATAAGGAAGTATATTAAGCATAGTAAGTTCTTGACATTTCAGTTACATTTTGGGGGATGTGATTTGTTTTTGGCATATTTGAATCCTTATTATATCAAGCCATATTTATATTCAAAGTATATAATGATTTTGACCCTTGATTGTTCTTGTTAAGACTGTCATCTTCCCTGTGTGATTAATTGTTGTGTTGATATAAATATGATTTTGGCTTAGTAATGTTCAGTAAGAACTAATGGCTCTTGGGAATGTCAGTGACTCTCTGAGTCCTTTGTAAATCAGATATAACCAAGCTATTATTACAGGCTTGTTTGGAAGCTAAGAGATAACATTTATGATTTCTTTCTTAAAAAAGATTTCTGTTACAGTATAGGGTATTTACAATGTTGTGTTAATTTCTGCTGTACAGCAAAGTGACTCATATATATATTCCTTTTCAAAATCTTTTCAGCTCATATTCTTTTCCATTATGGTTTGTCAAAGGATTGAGTATAGTTCTCTGTGCCACGGCAGCACCTCATTGTTAATCCACAGTTTGCATCTGGTGGTGGTAGTTTTAGTTGCTGAGTTATGTCTGACTCTTGCAACCCCATGGGCTGTAGCCCGCCAGGCTCCTCTGTCCCTGGGATTTCCCAGGAAAGAACACTGGAGTGGGTTGCCATTTCTTTCTCCAGGGCATCTTCCTGACCCAGGGACTGAACCTGGGTCTCCTGCATAGCAGGTGGATTCTTTGCCTGCTGAACCACTGGGGAGTCCGTAGTTCGCATCTGCTGATCCCAAACTTCCAATCCTCTCCCCCAGCCCCGCTTCCCCCTGGGCAACTGCAAATCTGTTCTTAATGTCTATGAGTCTGTTTCTGTTTCTTTGGTATATTTATTTATATCATATTTTAGAGTCCACATGTAAGTCATACCGTATGGTAGTTGTCTTTCTCTTTCTGACTGACTTCATTTAGTATGATAATCTCTAGGTCCATCCATGTTGATGCAGATGACATTATTTCTTTTTTTATTTATATAAATTTATTTATTTTAATTGGAGGCTAATTACTTTACAATATTGTATTGGTTTTGTCATACATCAACATGAATCTGCCACAGGTATACACGTGTTCCCCATTCTGAACCCCCCTCCCACCTCCCTCCCCATACCATCCCTCTGGGTCATCCCAGTGCACCAGCCCCAAGCATCCTGTATCATGCATCAAACCTAGACTGGCAACTCGTTTCACATATGATATTATACATGTTTCAATGCCATTCTCCCAAATCATCCCACCCTCACTGTCTCCCAGAGTCCAAAAGACTGTTCTATACATCTGTGTCTCTTTTGCTATCTCATATACAGGGTTATCATTACCATCTTTCTAAATTCCATATATATGTGTTAGTATACTGTATTGGTGTTTTTCTTTCTGGCTTACTTCACTCTGTATAATAGGCTCCAGTTTCATCCACCTCATTAGAACTGATTCAAATGTATTGTTTTTAATGGCTGAGTAATACTCCATTGTGTATATGTACCACAACTTTCTTATCCATTCATCTGCTGATGGACATCTAGGTTGCTTCCATGTCCTGGCTATAATAGTGCTGCGATGAACATTGGGGTACACGTGTCTCTTTCAATTCTGGTTTCCTTGGTGTATATGCCCAGCAGTGGGATTGCTGGGTCGTATGGCAGTTCTGTTTTCAGGTTTTTTAAAATATAAATTTATTTATTTTAATTGGAGGCTAATTACTTTACAGTATTGTACTGGTTTTGCCATACATCAACATGAAAATGACATTATTCCATTCTTCTTTTCAGCTGAGTAATATTCTGGTATGTGTGTGTATGTATAGGACATCCTTATCCGTTTATCTGTCAATGGACATTTAGATTGTTTCTAAATGGCTGTTGTAAATAGTGCTGCTGTAAATATAGGAGTGCATGTAACATTTGTGAATTTCTTAACATAGAGCAGTTGCTCAGTAAATGCTAACTTTACAAACAAATTGCCAGAGAATTTTTCTGGGACTTTGATTTTAAGAGTAGAAACTTAGGAGTTCAGAATTCCTATCCATCGAGTCTATAAGGCCTACTTTTGCTATGGTGTCGCCCCTGATACCTCTCGTGCATAAAATGGTTTCCTTTCTGAAGTCCCATGGTTCTTCTCTTATTCTCTTATTTTATTGCAAAGAGGTTGTACCATTTATACACACTGTCTTCCCAGATGGAAACTAATTTCCCCAAGGCCATGACCCATCGTATCAAGTACTTTACACTCCATATGAGCCCCTGGCAGACTCTCTTTCCAAAGCACTTATTCAGTACATTTGTTGGTGGAATGACTACAATTTAGACAATTATGGCACCATCTTACAACTTCTCAGATATTGTCTCTCACTTGTTTGGAAATTGAAAATGTTGCAATGACTTTTGTAAAAACAATTTGAGAATAGTTATTTACTTAGCTTTTTATGTTAATGATGTCACAATATCAAAAATTAGCTAGAGTAAATCTACTTTAACGAGGATGGTTTGTTATCTAGATGACATGTTCCACATGTAACATCCAAATGAACTATAACACTGAGTTGTTGGCAAGTGGTTGTGGTGAGCAGAAGCAGTCATTATACATTACTTAGTAAAATTCATATTCATATCTTGTCAGTTTATAGTGAGCCAGAGATTGAAAATAACAGTTGTTTCTGTTTTAGTAACTGCTTTTAAAAAATATCTCAAATCTTTTTATTTTCTTTAGTTTGACTGCTAGTAGTGTTTTTAATATGTGACCTTTCAAGAAGTAATGAAATGCATCAATGCAGCTTGGCAGTGCATAACAGAGCATGCTTCTAGGATTATTTTTAATGATTAAAAGTCAAATTGAACTTAAAAAAAAACACCTAAAATACAGATGAGCCAAGTAAACCCAGAAAGAAATCTATGAATGAAATGTGGGTTCCTGGCCCTTTGTGTATTATCTAAGTCTATTTTCTCCAGATTTCTTCTTTCTTGCTCATTCGCCACAAAAGGGGAAAGGTGATGGGGATCTCAGAATATGTTTTATTGTTTTGTTTTGTTTTTTTCTTTTTGTTTTTGGTCCTAGGTCCCTCCGAGTTTGTCCCATTGGTGTATTTTTTGCATTGTCCTTTCTCTTCCCTGGTGGTTTGAAGAATGTACTGTAGTTGTCCGTGGTTTTTGGTTGGGGAGGTACAGCCATCAGACCTGAGTTTTCTAGAGGCAGCTTCGATGCTGATCTGGGAAGGTGAATGGTGGAACATGAGAACGGCTGGAAATCTCGATGGGAGAGTGGGAGAGCTGGGTGAGAGCAGAGGTGGCAAGGCTGGAGGGATGGAAAGGGAAGAATTCAGGTAGTGTAACCAGGAAGTAGAACAGTTAGAATTTGGTACAGCTCCTGAGAGTAATATGAGGGAAGGTGGAGGTGTGGATGCTGGTTGTTCCCAGTTTGGGGCAACTCAGTGATGTCAGGGACCAGAAGTAGCTGAGTGAATCTGTAGACATGATGGGCCCCCAGACTGTCAGCTGTCACCCAGCATTGCTTGCCTTCTCTCCTTCATAACCCTTTAGCTTACCCCTTCTTGATTGGAAACCATGGCTAATGGCACCTTCAGCTTCCGTTGGGTGGCCTTGGGTGTCAGTTGCTTAGAAGTGACATCAGGGGCGTGTGGGCTCCACTGATATAAATATAGAGGCGAAAGAGAAGTATTAGTCTAGAGCTGTCCCAGTGCCCAATATGAAAGGCAGGATAAAAATGTTTGCTAAACTAAAATTACTCACTTCAGATTTCAAGAGCTATGGGAGAAGTTTAGTATTTATCGGCTAGGAACATCAGCCCCTCACTTAGTAATGCCTGATTCAGAGAACTTTCTTTTGTGGTACAGCATACTAAGGAGCTTCTACCAAGATAGAAAAAGAGAACAGTGCTTCCTAAACTATAATTACTTCAACGTTGCCATAAGTAAATATTTTAAATATACAAAAATGGCAACATCAGGAAATATGAGTAAGAAGTCAAGCTGTGACACACCCTCTTGCCCCCACCTTTGTGGTTGTTGAAAATTTCCACCAAGAATGATATATGCAGAGAAGGTTAAGGTCAGGCTGTGAAGTTTCATAGCAAAGCCAGCATTTTCATGGCCTTTCATTTTACAAAATTAAAATCCAATGATGTACCTTACAAATGGGAGTCCAGTATTTAAGTTAGATAAGCTGTCATGGTAATTAGATACGAGCCTTTACAGTGGCTTTCCTTTCTTAACCTCTGTACAGAAGTTTGGTATGGCAACAAAGCAAAACAAAACAGAACAAGACACAGTTCTGCTCCTAACTGTGTTGGTTGCAAATACACAGACCTTGAATTTACTTGGTTTGTCTGAGAGAAAGAGGCATTTGGGAGGAGAAGGAAAAAAATCTCATGAGTTGGACACAATATTGAAAGACTTTTGTCACTATTACTTGATATGATTGTGTCATTTTATACAAAGTGTGTAGCACGATGCTAAGAGGATGAACTGGATTCTTCTGTATCTTGTTGACCTTGACCCACGGACTTCTAAATATTACTGAACTTCCCAAGTGGCACAGTGGTAAAGAATCTGCCTGCCAGTTCAGAAGTCGCAGAAGACTTGGGTTCAGTCCCTGGGTGGGGAAGATCCCCTAGAGAAAGGAATCGCAATGCACTTCAGTATTCTTGTGTGGAGAATCCCATGAACAGTGGAGCCTGGTGTGCTACAGTCCACGGGGTCGCAGAGTCGGACACGACTGAGCAGGCACGAACTTTAGTAATCTGTATCCTTTCTCTGGCAGTTATTCCCCAAATCATGAAACACTCTCATCACTTTCCTGCTGCAAAGTGAAGAGGTGTTCAGTGAGTTGGATATTTTAGCATTCATTGAAAAGCTCCATGGCAGATTGCGGCATTCATATTGGAAACAGAGACATATAGAACATTTCAGAGGGGTGTGGGGACTACCAGATATGGGTGTCATTAAGAATGGCCGGGCATTGAGAAAGGTCAACACAACTGATCCATGGATTCTAAATTGTACTCCAAATCCATCCTTTCTTTCTTTCTTTTTTTTTTTTTTTGCCATGAGTTAGTATACCTTATCTTTCTTTCTTCTAAAATCACTTCACGTTAGGATGGACTCTCATAGATAAGGTGTCATGGAGCTCCTCAGTGAATACCATAGATTGTACTATAGACTAATTACTCTCTTTCAAAATACCCAAAACTTCCGGTTGAGTGTATTGCTAATTTTGTTTAATCTTGGGACTGAAGGGAAAGATGTTTAAAAATAAAATTGTCATAAAAATACGTTCCTATGTTCTTCACTGTTCATCCAAGTGAGGAGAAATAGGAGCAAACATGATATTTTGTGTTCTGCACTGTGGGAAGTGTTGTGAGAGATTCTCCAGAAAGTCTCAGGAACACTCACCATCTACTAATAGTTGTTAAAGACATTGCTGTGGTTCAGTTGCTCAGTCGTGTCTGACTCTGCGCCATTCCGTGGACTGCAGCATGCCAGGCGCTTCTCTCCTCCACCGTCTCATGGAGTTTGCTCAAGTTCATGTCCGTTGAGTTGGCTGACGCTGTCTAACCATCTCATTCTCTGCTGTCCTCTTCTCCTTTTGCCTTCAGTCTTTCTCAGCATCAAGGTCTTTCTTAGTTAGTCGGCTCTTCATATCAAATGGTCAAAGTATTGGAGCTTCAGCAATGAATATTTAAGGTTGATTTCTTTTAAGACTGACTAGTTTGATCTCCCTGCAGTCCGAGGGACTCTCAAGAGTCTCCTCTAGCACCACAGTTTGAAACCATCAATTCTTCGGCACTCAGCTTTCTTTATGGTCCAACTTGTACATCCATACATGACTACTGGAAAAACTGCAGCTTTGACTATATGGACCTTTGTCAGCAAAGTGTTATCTCTACTTTTTAATACACTGTCTAGGTTTATCATAGCTTTTCTTCCAAGGAGCAAGTGTCTGCTAAGTTCATGGTTTCAGTCATTGTCCACAGTGATTTTGGAGCCCAATAAAATAAAATCTGTCACTGTTTCCTCTTTTTCCCCTTATATTTCCCATAAAGTGATGGGACCAGATGCCATGATCTTTGTTTTTTGAATGTTGAGTCTTAAGCCAGCTTTTTCACTCTCCTCTTTCACTTTCATCAAGAGGCTCTTTAGTTCCTCTTAACTTTCTGCCATAAGGGTGATATCTGCATATCTGAGGTTATTGCTATTTCTCCTCACAATCTTGATTCTAGCTTTTGATTCATCCAGCCTGGCATTTCACATGATGTACTCTGCATATAAGTTAAATAAGCAGGGTGACAATATACAGCCTTGTCGTACTCCTTTCCCGATTTTAAACAAGTCCATTGTTCCACGTCCAGTTCTAACTGTTGCGTCTTGACTTGCATACAGGTTTCTCAGGAGGCAGGTAAGGTGGTCTGGTATACCCATCTCTTTAGGAGTTCTCCACAGTTTGTTGTGATCCACACAGTCAGAGCTTCTAAATGTCAAAGGAAGAGACTCACACAAATGGAGCCATGTCACCCACCATCGGGCAGTACACAGGAGGTCCATACTCATGGGGGTCCCTGCCAGAGGCACTTTGAAGAAAGGAAGAGCTGGACTAATTCTGGAAGTGGAGATGTCTTGAGCTGGGCATTGGAAAATTATTAGGACTAATCTAGAAAGTTGGTATTCAGTATGTTTTGATTGATTCTGAATTAGCAGAAGAAAGGGCATTGATGTGCAAGAAATAATGGGCAGAGGTTATAGTGACCTGAGGGAACTAAGGGTTTAGAAAGCATTTGAAGAGAATAGTCCCATCTCCCTTGCCTTACTGGGGTGCCTTAGAGATGACGGGCATTTCACTGCCCTGTTTAATACATTTTAATTCTGGAGGAATGGAGAGGGAATAGAGCTGAGGGCACCTTGGGTCTTGCTCCCAGAACATCATTATGTTTGCCCTGTGCTCCAGCCTCATGACCTTTTAGGCATCCAAAGATTGGACTTCACAGCATCCTGCTTATCTGGCTTTTGAGACTTCATTTTCCATGGGGTGACCCTTCCGCTTTGGGAGACAAAAGAATCTTCCTGTTTTGTACATTTATTTGGGTGGCCTCTGAGCCAATTCATTGAGCACCTCTTCACTTTGCAGCAGGAAAGTGATGAAAGTATTTCATGATTTGGGGGATAACTGCCAGCGAAAGAATCTGGATTACTGAAGTTTGTGTGTGTGTGCTCCGTCAGGTCTGACTTTTTGCGACCCCGTGGAGCCACTAGACTCCTCTGGGGGATTTTCCAGGCAAGTATATTGGAGTGGGTTGCCATTCCCTCCTTTAGGGGATCTTCCCAATGCAGGGAACGAACCCAAGTCTCCTGTATTGCAGGCAGATTACTGCTGAGCCACCTGAGAAGTTCAGCAAATGATTAATTGGAAATGAGGAAGCATAGTGAGGACTGGAGAGACCCTTCGGTGTCAGACAGATACAGATAGAGGTTAAAGTCCTGAATCTGTCTCTCAGTTATTTAGCCCTTTGAGGATGTTATTTAGCCCCATTCAACTTCATTTCTTCATTTATTAAAAATAGGAAAAGGGAATATATGTATACATATAGCTGATTCTCAGTGCTACACAGCAGAAACTAACATAGCATTGTAAAGCAATTATACGCCAATTAAAAAAAAAACAACAAGAAAATAATAGGAAAGTGTCAGCCACCTAGGATGGTTGTCAGGCTTAAAGAGATAATTTCAAAGTTTAATACTGAAATATTAGCTATTATTACATGTGTACATTGACACCCAAAGATAACCAGTGTTGTTTAGTAATTCTTTTTAGTTCTTAAAGAGGTAATGGTTTATAACTGCATAGTGCTAAGCTAAGTGTTAGTTGCTCAGTCGTGTCCAACTCTTTGTGACCCCATGGACTGTAGCCCACCAGGCTTCTCTATCCTTGGAATTCTCCAGGCAGGAATACTGGAGTGGGTTGCTAGTCCCTGATAACTACATAGTTACTTCATTAACTGATTTCATGAAATAGGCCTTTCTGAGTCTCTTTCAGGGTACTTAAAAAGTTGATTGCTGTTGGTTAAAACAAATCCTTCCTAGATTATTAAGGCCTAGGTTGGAAGAAAGTGTGTGCCGAAAGATTCTAAAGTGCACACTTTTCACAGATTCCTACCTGGGAGAATCCAAATAACCAAATGTTTTCTTCATAGTCAATCCTGTCCAACTGACCCCTCACGGTTTATGCCATGGCTGTGGATCAACAGACCTTGTTTAGGGTCACAGAATCCTAGGATAGGAAGGAAACAATGTTCTGAGCTTTGCTTCTGGGAGGGATCTTCAGAACTTAGTCTCCTTAGTCAGCAGTTCTTGCTTTGAGAAGCTCCAAGACCTTTTTGGATGGGTGAGAGAGGTCTGCAGGGTCAAAAGTATTTTTATAATTGTACTGGGTATCCACTCCTGCTCTCTCACAGGTGTAGTTTTTCAGAGCTGCGTGATGATGTATGATGATGTTGTATAGTGAACACTGCTCGAAAGTCTGTGTAAGTCAGTGAGCTAATTTTATTTTCCAGTGACCAGTGCATGGGGTTTCCCAGGTGGTGCTAGTGGTAAAGAATCTGCCTGTCAGTGCAGGAGATGCAAGAGACACAGGTTCGATCCCAGAGTCAGGAAGACTGCCTGGAGTAGGAAATGGCAACCGACTCCAGTGTTCTTGCCTGGGAAATTCCATGGACAGAGGAGCCTGGTGGGCTACAGTCCAGGGGGTCGCAAAGAATTGGACATGACTGAGCAATCAAGCAGGCACACGTGCACAACCGGTGCATGATGTTATAAAACCACACGTGGAAAAGAATCCATCCAAAGTGCAAGACAAACCAATGGATTTTAATGGAACTGAGTACAGGGAGTTCACTGGTAAGTTTCAGATTCTACTTTGCTACCACCCTTTAAGAAACTAGCCCTTGTTGGGTTTTGGTGTAACACTAAAGTAGCTTTTCACCAGTAGCTGAAAATGAAGGCTAGATTTTCTCCCTCTGTTTCAACCTAACAGCCTATCACAGCAACTTGAATTCAGAGACACTTTTGAGAATTTAACTGTTTTCGGTGAACCCAGACATGAAAGAGATTTCTGGAGCTGAAAAGCAGTCTCACTCTTCTCACTAACTTTTTTGTTTTGAAAAAATATGGTTATTTTGCTATTTTAGGTAAGATGTAGTGGGTACCTTGTTACTTAAGCTAAATGCATTAATGCAGATTTTAAAATTCAGTTTTCATTTTTAATATGAATGTCATTAAAGGTAATCTATGTCATTAACAGTGCTTTGGGGTCCTCAGTATATTTTATGAGTGTAGAGAGGACTTGAGACCAAAATCTTTGAGAACCCCTGGCCTCATGTATTGCTTACCAGGGCTGTATTCCTGTCATGCATGTAGATTGGTTGCCT
The DNA here is from genome assembly GCF_042477335.2 of Ovis canadensis. Taxonomy (NCBI): domain Eukaryota; kingdom Metazoa; phylum Chordata; class Mammalia; order Artiodactyla; family Bovidae; genus Ovis; species Ovis canadensis. Next base: position 55,040,305 of record NC_091264.1, read on the forward strand.
ATTCGAAAAAGTATTCTGTGGCCAATATATTTTGGACCAAGATGCATGCTTTGTCCCCTCTTAGAGCTTTATCATACATATTGATACACCAAAGTCCCTCAAGTGTGTTTCCCAAATTTTTTGCAATCTTTTTTTTCTTTTTTCTTTTTAGGATAACAGAATGTCCCACAATGAACTCTTATCAGCTCATTAGACCACACTGACTAATTATCATATAGGTTGCCCTCTCCCCATTTTTCAAAAATAAAAAGCAGTTTTTCTCAGGTACTTTCCTTAAACTTCATGCTTTATTTAGAGGAAGGCCCAAGGAAATTCACCACCTTATCTCCTTGCCTCTCTTTTTAAAAGGAAAACTACTCATACTTCCTTGTATTAAACTATTTTGCTTATCATCTTTGAAGCTGTTTGGAACTTCTGTTTCCAAACTCTTATGTTTTGAAACTATGTTAAACACTTCTTTGTGTTAATTGGTAGCATCTGTTCCCTGTGTCCTAAGACAAAGTAATCTCCCCAGACAAATTGTCCAAACTGCAGATCAAGTCCCAGCAGCCTAGCAGTGAAGCTGTTACTACTGTTTGGTGTTTTTAAATGGCAAAAGATACCTTTGGTGCTGTGTCTCATGCCCCTTTATAAAACACAGGCGCTTTTGGTGACAGATTTGTAAATGGCAATGGGTTTTGTTGTATTTCTTTTTTATGACACTTTCTTTCCAGCTCTTTGGCTCCCATTGGTGGTGGGCACAATCCTAAGAGTTTGAACAAAAGAAAGCATTCCACAGTGTGGATGAGGGGACACGCTACTGGCTGCAACTACACGGGTGTTTTCCTCCTGGAAAATAAGAGTGATGGATTAGCCCGCAGCAGCCCTTTGCGACGACAGTGACATTCTAAATCTGTGTTGAGGCAAACGTTCAGAGGTCACTTCTTTCTGTTACTATATTTCACATGTCTATGTCAGGGAAAGAATGGGAACGTCTTAATGTGTTACAATAATTAAAGGGACAACAGCCTTTGGATTTTATACAGTTCAAGAGCTATCGTTTTTAATATTCTGGTCTTGCCAGTTCCTACTTAAAAACTTAATATTGTTGGCATCCTTAGTGACTTGATGTTGCCAACTCAAAATTGATTTTCCCTTATTATTTAAGAAATTCAAGCAGAATTTACTATGACTACCTTATTCAGTATCTTGTTCTTTTACTTACCACTTTAGTAGTTTGAGAGAGAACTCCTTACATGTTCAAAGGGACCACATTCAGTCTATAGGAATATTTTAGAGTGTTAGGAAACTGTACTGGAAATTCTTTGATAGTTAAATGAGCTGGTTAACCAGATTGAAATTAACCAGACTAAGGTTACTGTTCAGACAGCAAGAGGCTGCTTTTATCTCTTCTTCTGGTGGCTCAGATGGTAAAGCATCTGCAAAGTGGGAGACCTGGGTTCAATCCCCAGGTTGGGAAGATCCCCTGGCAGAGGGCATGGCAACCCACTCCAGTATTTTTGCCTGGAGAATCCCCACGGACAGAGGAGCCTGTAGGCTACAGTCCATGGGGTTGCAAAGAGTCGGACGTGACTAAGTGACTAAGCGCAACGTAGTTGGGATAGCAAAGACTGAACAATTATAAAGCTATGTGGCAGCTTAAGAAATCTGATGAAAATGCGTATAGACCATTGCTTGTATGAACTATGTGATGTTAGCACTTTTTGCAGTAGAAAGTAAAAGTTCAGGTTTGTACATTCATTGCAGAATAGGTTATTCTAGAGGAGTCTTGACATGTGGTCATTAAGAGCTGAAGCTCTGGAGTCAGATGACCTGGGCTTGATTCTTGCCCAATCACATATGTGTGATGTTGGGCAAGTGATATAGCTTCTCTGTGGCTCAGTGTCTCCAACTGTAATAAGTCATGTAAAATTTCAAGACAGTGCCTTGTGCATCATCACTGTATTAGTTATCTATTTCTGTGTAACAAATTACCCTAAAACTTGGTGGCTTAAAGTAGCAAAAACTTTCTATCTCCCAATTCCATGAGTAAGAATCGGCACACCTTAGATGGGCGTCTCTGGCTCAAGGCCTCTCCTAAGGTTACAGTCAAGCCATTAGCCCAGGCTAACGAGAAGGATCAGCTACAGTCTCATCTGAAGGGTGGAGGAAGGCTGTGTGTGCCTGGGATCTGCTTCCAGCTTTACCCACACAGAGGCCAGCAGGCCACGTGGGCCCCTGCACAGGATGGCTTCAACAGTCTGGCAGTTGGCTTCCCCCAGATTAAGTAATCCAGGAGAGAATGCAAGAGGGTACCCAAGATGGAAGCCACAGTCTTGTAGCCTCAGCTTGGAAGTGACATTCCTTTAGCTCTGCCCCACTCTGTTTGCTGGAGTCTCTCACTATAGTCCACACTCAGGGGAGAGGATTATAATAAGGATGTGAATACCAAGGGGTAGGGTAGCTGGGCACCATCTTCTAGGACGCTGCCTGTAACAGTAACTCATGCTTTCACGTGTATCTTCTATCCTATCTACATGTCAGTGAATTCCAAACACTCACATCCAGGTGTCTACCGAATAGCTCACTAGAAGTCTAATAGGCATCTTAAGCTTAACACGGAAAAGTGGCCCTTCCTGACATCCACCTTTTCCAGTTTTTTCCATCTTGGTGAATGGCAACTCTGTTGTTAGAGATGACTGGGTCAAAAATTTGCAAAGATCTTTACTCTTTTCTTTCTCTTCTACCACTTGTCGCCTTGACCTTCACCATGTGTCCAGAATCTCACCAGTTCTCACAGCCTCCTCTTCCAGTGTCATCACCTCGGTCTACGTATCGAGCGTCTCACCTGAACTTTTGCGGTTGCCTAAGTGGACTCTGTGTTTTCAGCTTTGCCTCCTTAGAATCTGTTCTTCAGACAACAGATAGAAAGATCCCTTAAAACATAAGGCAGATCATTATCCTGCTCATTTCAAAATTCTCTAGTGTCTTTCTATTTTAAGGTAAAAAGCCAAAGTCTTTACAGTGGCCTCCTAGGCCTTTGTGATTGTAACATTATTCTTTTTGTGTGTTACTGCATAAAATGTTGTCAGGATGCATAATAAATACTATACTAATCTATTTCTGGGTAAACACATCTTAATATGTTTATGTTATCTAGAATTTATTTTTTACCCTCTTTTCTCTTTTATTTTTTAAAAATTATTTATTTTAATTGGAGGGTAATTGCTTGACAATATTGTGATGATTTTTGCCATACATCAACATGAATCTGCCACAGATATACATGGATCCCCCCATCCTGAACCTCCCTCCCATCTCCCTTCCCACGCCATCTCTCAGGTTGTCTCAGAGCACTGGCGTTGAGTGTCCTGCTTCAAACATCGAACTTGCACTGGTCATGTATTTTACGTACGGTAATATACATGTTGCAATGCTATTCTCTCAAATTGTCCCACCCTCGTCTTCTCCCACTGAGTCCAAACGTCTGTTCTTTACATCTGTGTTTCCTTTGCCGCCCTGCATGTAGGATTGTCGTTACCATCTTTCTATTTTGTGAATGGTGTAAGGGAGTGATCTGACTCTTCTCAAATGGAAAGCTAATCTCCCCAGCGCTATTGATAGACAAGAACACTCGTTCCCCACCAAGGGGTTATTCCACCATGAACCCATTACTCACCTTCTATGCAATCTGTGTCTCATTGTTGGAATTTAGGATTAAAATGAATCTTAATGGATCATATAAGATAAAATTGTGTTTGTGGAAATTTAATTTGATATGGTATACTCAATTGCATATAAAAACAACTTGAATTATCACTAGGAATTCATTATGAAGAGCCCTTACTTAGTTCCCTTTATTTGATAGATAAGGAACTAACTCTGCATAGGAGATTATGACTTAAATTTAAAAATAGACTAAGCTGCAAAACTCAGACAAAAAAAAAAAAAACAAACCTCATGGCTTTTAGACCACTGCTTTTGAGTGATGTTGATATGCTATACTTTGTTGCTGCTGCTTATAACTGTTCAGAAAACTATCACAAAATGCTTATCAAATTTTAAAACCCTGCAAGGATATCATCTAGAGTGAAATCCCTGTTTCTGTAGCTAACTTTCAGTGCTCAGGCATATCAATGATTGCTCTAGGCCTCTGGTGTTCCTTTCGTCTTTCTGGACTTTTGGTCTTATCTCTATTTATAACTTCAACCGGCAAGCAAGAATGGGCAGGCAAAGGAGATTAAACTCAAGCCAGTTTGTTTTGTGGGTGATTAGCAGCACAGTGTTCCTGCCTGGAGAATCCCAGGGACAAAGGAGCCTGGTGGACTGCTGTCTATGGGGTTGCACAGAGTCGGACACAACTGAAGCGACTTAGCAGCAGCAGCAGCACTGCTGAAAAGTTTTGCTGAAGAAGGAAAGTATATTACAATTCTTGCTTAAAAGGAGGTGTATAGAATTTTCAGTGGTTTCTTTTGATATAAATGGTTTCATGCTTGTTGCACTATGTGTAATTGAGGGTCAGCTATAAAACACAAAATGAATCACTTCCAAGTTCTTCACATCTACAGAGATAAGAATGGAAAATCTTGTCACTCAGATGAGTCCTTTTTTCTTTTCTCTCCTCTGCAAATAAACCTTACTTCTCTGAACACCTGGTTTTCGAAGCCAGAGATTAGCCCTGAGCTAATAATGGAGACATATCTCCTCTCCCAGATCACTTGGCTCTGCTTGGTGACAAGAATATTATCCAGAAATGAATTTCTTTATGCAAAAATAAAACAGAAAAAGAGAAAGAATACCATGAGAAAATATTGTGCTTCTGGTAAATTTTTCAAACCAACACATTACATTGTATTCAATGACATTATTATGCCCATTAAGAGTCAGAGGGCATGAGTGATTAAACCCAGAGACTAGTCAAGGCACAAATTAACTTGCTGTGTGACTTTAAGAGGCTCTTCACCCTCTCTGGGCCAGCAGCTTTATTTGCAGAAGAATCTTGGACTAGATGACAAAGACACTTCTAGTTCTAAAATACCAGTACATAAAGATGGTAACGAGAGAATTGCAGCAGTTTATTTTTAGTAAAAGAAGATTGATACCAGCCAGTAACTCTCAGTGGGCTTGCTTAAATCCTCCTCTCTTTCCAAATTCTGTTTTTACCAAAACGGTAAACTGAAGACAGTTTGTCATGCTTTGAACTTCCTGGCTCGTGTTGATTTGTATCAATATGTTACTGTTACACATTTGAGTGGGAGCTGAGTTACATTTCATGAAAACTGCTCAGACAACTAATAAAATCGTTACAGCCTCACTTTCAGTGAGTATTGATAGCATCAAGAAAAATAAAAGAGGCTTGGCCATTTTCAGGCATTTGCTCTTCCAGCTAGACTGAAAATATAATGGCCTTGCACTCAACTCGCTTGTTTAAACATTAACCAAAGTGGCTTTCTCCTCCTCCTCAAAATGTTGAAGTGCCAACATGAATTTAACCGGCAGTCCACAACCCCCACCCAAGTCCTCTTAAAAAAACATGGAGTGTTCCGTAAAGTAATAGCTTCAGAAGGCTTTCAAGGAATTGATTATTCACACAGCAGCCTCGTGAGGTGCAGAAAGTATATGCTGTCTCTTACAGCTGGGTCAGGGCGTGGTGAGCTCCTTGATTCAGGGCCTTTGGAGATTTCATAGAGGGTTTCCAGTTACAAGTGGGGTGCAGTCACCATCGTTAGAGAATGGGGTGACAGCCTTCCAATGGGCTTTCAGAATAGATGCGGAAGAGCTCAGAAAAGGCTCAGAAAGGGTGCAGACATCTTTTGAGGATCGTTTCCAGGCTCTCAAATGGCCATTGTCAAAGAACAAACAGTGGGGAGGGGGGTGGTTTGACTAAGCATCTGAAGAAGCTCGAACAGCACCCTGTGACCAGTGAGCCTTGGAAGCTCACAGCCCAGTGGAGAACTCTTCAGAGCGACTTGTCACACACAGTTCTAATGTGTGGGCTTTATCAGCTGCTCTGAGTGGGGGTTAAGAGGCATGCATATTTTACCCACTCATTATATATTCAGTGTGTGAAGTAAATGCCGCTTTCCAGCTTGGGTGGAGAAGGTTATTTATCAAGATAGACCAAGTCAGAACGAAAGCCCATCAGTTACCTGTTTGGAGCGCAAAATGGAAAATGTCCTCTCTCTCACACTTTGCCATTTCTGTTCAATCCTAGTAATCCTTCGTCGAAAACTACTAATATTAGCTCCTTCAATTTGAGTCTTTCATGGGCAGAATCAGATGAATTTTAATTCGAAACATAACTTTCTCCACTTTCTGCCCTCGAGAACTGCACGGCAGTATCTCTGTTTCAACATCACGAATTCTTCTTTAATTTCTTATTTCAGTTAGTAAACTTGAAATCTTGCAAGCACATTACCCGCGGTAAGTGTCCTAAGATGCAGCACCTATCTAATAGGGGCTTTGTTATCTTTTTTTTCTCCCCCACCACCCTCCCCATCACTGGCATTTCAAAGTACCATATGGAGATCAGTTGTGTGATAGATTCGTCCTGGTAATTAACATGCTTGTTTGAGGTTATAAAATGTACATCTGAGAAAGCCCAGGGATTTCCCCCAAATATCAACGAACTGCTTGAAGTGGCATTTATTTTTCATTCTGACTTGGTGTTGTGTTTTGTTTTACTGCAGCAGTCTGGAGCAAAATGAAAGAGCTGATGTTGAGGCCTCCCAAGTAGTGCGGCTACAGACCATGAGCAAGAGAGAAGGAGGAGAGCTCAGCCTACACGAACGATCCTGGAACGCACATGGTCTTGGGTAAGTCGGCTTGGCATCCATCAGCTGTAAATTTCATCCATCATCGTTGGTTTGGTGTCCCAGGACATCTTTTTCAAGTTCTCTACAACCCGAGCAACGGGATGTTGAGGAAATGTTGATCAAGTGCCGGAGAGCCGAAAGAACAATGACAGTGACTTAGCGCGTTCGTTTCTGAAATTTGCAGAAGAGTAGGATTTGACCGGAATGCGCTGGTGGTTAGGAAAGACCAGAAAGAACCGAACTAAACACATAGGCAACAGACTTCATCTTCCGTGTATTGCATTTCAGTGGAGAGAATATTGGGTTAATGACAGGCGAGACAGTGGATTTAGTCTAGTGGCACATTTGTTATCCTTCAAGTGACGTATTGGGATGAGCAAGGTGAGAGGCGCTGTGAGTTTCCAGAGCCTATTCAATAGGATCTATTGTGAACCTTTTTAAAAAATATTTATGTATTTATTTGGCTCCACTGGGTCTTAGCTGTGGCCCGTGGGGTCCTTGTTGTGTCTTGCAGGGTCTTGGGTTGGTTCAGTAGCTGTAGCACATGGACTTAGTTGCTCTAGCGGCATGTGGGATCTTAGTCCTCTCACCAGGGATCAAGTCTGAATCCCCTGCGTGGAAGGTGGATTCTTAACCACTGAGCCCCCAGGGAAGTCCCTATTGTGAACCTTTTAACTAAACACGGTGTCCTGGAATGAGTCTTGGTTTGGGAGCGGGTGGGGCGGGGGTGGGGGCGTGGAATGCAAATGTGCCAAGCTATAAGTAAATAATAAATTCCAAACTCAACACCAAAATAATGTGGACTTCCAAGGAAGGTTTATCAGCCTGCTTCAATGTATTTCTTGGAAACAAAGGCCTCAGATGGAAGCCCAGTTCTGCTCACATATCTTGGTGACCTTGGACAACTTATCCACCCTCCTGGACTGAGTCACCTGTAAAAACACCACCGTCTTGAGGGTGTCCAGGGTGGCTTGCAAATGTGAAATTCCACATTTCACATGTGAAAGTGAATGTGAATGTGAAGTTAATGAAATAATTATACCTTTTGACTCTTGCTTCTCTGAATTTATGGGTGCCCTTGGCAAGTCATCATTGGCAGGGGGCTCACTGGACCAGCCGCTGTGAAGAAAAGGATGCAGGCACCTGGGGTTGCTCTTTCCTTCTGTTTGGTGACATAGCCCTTTGGACAAGCAGGCTTTGCAATGTCTGGCTCATAATTTATTCCCTTGCATCATTAAAAAAAAACATGGCGTAGTGCTCTATGAATATAACATTAGAATAAACGAGATAGGTTGCTTTTGAATTCTTATCCTCTAGTTTTCTCTTGGGGGTCTAACTTCTTTCTCTGTGCTCACTGTCACTGTGTCATGGGTTTTCTGCCAGCCCTTTAACCCCGCAGAGCCCCAAACTTTGTTTCATGTTGAATGGAATTTATGATTTCTCTTTCTTACTCGGTATCCCTTATTCTGAAGCAGAGCTGTGAATGACACGTTAAATGATGTTCACATGTCACTCTTGTTAGCGGCTGGCTGGCTGTCAGCCTCAGAGTGGTGCATTATTTGGGTTTCATAACAGCATTTTTTTTTTTCTCTTACAAATGTTATATTACGAAGTGCAGGAAACCACACAAATGTGGCAGAATGAAAAAATGCAAACACAGTGTTATCTGGAGATGCCAGTTTTATGATTTTCCTGGTGACCGTCTCCTCCCTGCAGTCGACGTACAAAGCCTCTCTACCTGTTCGGTGGTGGCCTTGTAACGCCGTCTTCACCTTCTGTTATGCCTTGTGCTGCTGAATGGAGAGGTTGAGTTAAGATGATTGCACGGGGCTGTCTCTTTTTATCGAAGTCCTTCCTGACCACCAAGCCTGGCTCACACTCACAACGTCTGCCCTGAATCCTCAGGACCTAACGACTGGCTTCTCCTTATGAACTCCTGTACCAATGACAGCCTGCATCTTTAAAAAAAAAAAAAAAAAATCCTTGGCTGTGCACCACTCTGGATTGTAGACTTGAGGACAGGAATCAGGTCATAGCCCAGTGGTTCTCAAAGGTGGTCCAAGCCCCAGCACCACCCCCAGCCGGGACGTGTGTATTAAAGCTGCAGATTTAGCAACACTGGGCTCGATGAGTCACAATTTCTGAGGGTGCTTAGCCCAGGAAACTCCTCGCAGAGAGCTCTTCCGCACTGAGGTGTGCGAGTAACTCTCTGAGGCTACTTCTTCATCCTCCTCTTGGTCTCCTTGCCCGCAGCAGGGGGTCCAGATCCGAGCACATCTTAATGTGCCCAGGAAATACTTCCTTGTTGATCTGAGCAGTGTCAAACCATGAGGGTTACAATCGCTCTTCTATCTCCTGACCTTATCAGGATGTGGAGTCAGCGTATTCTCTGAACCCCTGAGAAACCCCTTTGTGTCTAAATGTGTGAAATGTTCCCCTAGGTCAGCGGCTCCTTTAGATACCTTCTGGTTATGTCTCTTGCTGTGTTACCATTGACTCTTGACTGTTCCCTGGTGATGGCAGGAACCCTAACCCCACATCTAGCAGAGCAGAAACATTAGCTTTGGGTGCAGGACTCGATGGAGCCGACAGGATGGGAGAAGGATGGGAGGATGGCGCGGTGCTGTGGTGACTTGGATGCTGTCTCCTTGGCTCCCAGAGCCTCCTCTGCTGCCTGTGGCCATTCGTTTTAATGCTGTTACTTTCAGCTGTTAGGCTAGCAGGTTGTCCGTTTGGGTGGCAGAAGAGCGGTCCCATTGCTGGAAGGGAAAAAGCTGAGCTGCAGTGGACACATGTCAAAGCCCCTGCAATGGTGGTGGCAGATTCAGGATCTGACTCTGACATTGACAGATGGCGATGGTGGCGCTTGGCCCTCTCCTTCCCTCTTCCACATGCAGCCCGGCCTTGGATGATCCAGAGGAGATGTGGTGCTTGCTTCTGGTGCCTCTCCCGAAGGGCTTTGCTGGAGGATCCACAACCGGCAGAGCACCTGATGGCTAGTTCAAGTCAGAAACTAAACTGAAGAACTCGCAGAAGCCTGGCTGGCCTAGGAGGGAACAAGTAAGGGGAATCAGGAAGTGTATTAGCTGCCGGGATAACCACTACCGCAGGCACCAAACACTTTCTGCAGCCTTTCTTCTGACTCTTGCTTTGTCTCAGTTTTTCTTAGCACAGTTGCGCCAAAGCGAAATTAAGCTTGTGTTAAGAGCATATTGGAGCCTGGCGACAGGAAAGCATCTTCTGCTGGGTCTCCACCTAACCTCAGAGCTGGGGGTTTGGTAAGCAGAGAGTGGACCAGAGTGGATGGGGCTTTTTCTCAGATTCTCAGCTAAGGGAAGGAAAGAAATGCATGGGTTTCCAAAGCGGTGTTAAGGGCAAAAGAGGCTTTTTAATATGTGCTTCGTGGAGACCTGACTCGATTTTCCTCTGTGTGACTTCTTCCAGATAAAAGTTACTGATACGAGCATCTTCAAGCCTTTGTTAAAGGCTTTAAGCGATAACCGGGGAGAAAATTAGAGAAATGATAAAGTGTGTGATTTTCACGAAATACCAGGTGCTGGCATTGCTGTTTGGGAAGTCTTTAGCGGTGCCTGGAATATTTCCTTTTAAGGAGCTGTCCACAGTTTGAAAAGAGAAAAAACTGCTTTTAAAAGAGAAAAAACTGCTTTTAAAAGAGATCTGTCTAGTTAGAAACTATGTCATTTGTGCTCTTTAGCACAAGGTAGCCTTGAGAATTGCAGGGGTTCCGAATGGCCATGTAGGCCCTGCTTCTGGAAGGCAGATGGAAGAAAAGAGCAAGCTCAGCAGCCTCCTTGAAGACCATGGTCGGAGAGCTCTCCAAACACATTCTAGTTCAGAGGAGTTAGTTACCTTCAGCGTTGCTGAGCCGCTGGGCGGTAAAGCAGCACCAAGCATGCCTTCGGTGAGATGTGTTACAGTTCGCTCTTCTCCTGATACCATCACGGGCTAATAATTACATCAGCCCTTCAGAGCAGCACAGTTTGGTCTAACTGTGAGTGAAACCACACCAGTTCAGGAAACGCAGTGAATTGTCTTGTAATAGGCATCATCAAAGCCCATGTTGATTGCCATGGAAGGTACCCTTCCTTGGTAACAGTTTGAGAGCTTTGAAGGGAGGTGTTTGCTCTGCCTCAAAAGAAGTTAGAATTAAACGGCCACGTTTGCACACTGTTGGAGTGAAAACTGAAACTCACCCATGTTGGTTCCTGCACGCGCGCGCCCTTCTGAAGGCTTCACTGCTTCAAGGCATCATTATCAGCTCCGCTCAAATGACTAACATTGTTCCCCTTTCTCCGCAGAGTTTAAGGTCACTGGCTTCTGACTTCCTCCCAGATGGCTCTGATTTGAATATTCCAAAGGTGTCTTCACCTTGAGTCTAAACCTGTACCTGTCACTCTCCTGTCTCCCTTTATAGGTTCCTTGTTTAGAGAAACAAGGTCACCAACCAGCTAGTCAGTGAGGCTGGTCACCTCCTCCTCTTCCTGTATGTCATCTCTCGACCACATGCTGTAGTTTTGCCTCTTAAATAGATTACAGACTATCCACTCTTCTTTCCTCACCCCAGTTCTCTTTCAGGCTGTTAGCATCAATTGCCTGGACCAGGGCAGCCACTTCCAAAGCGTATTCTGGCTTTTTTTTTTCTAAGGTTTATTTTACTTTTTAGCTGTGCTGGGTCTTTGTTGCTGTGCATGGACTTTCTCCAGTTGCTGTGAGCAGGGGCCACTCTCTAGTTGCTGTGCATGGACTTCTCATTGCAGTGGCTTTTCTCGTGTTGCAGAACAGGCTCTAGGCACTCAGGCTTCAGTAATTGCAGCCTGTGGACTCACTAGTTGGGGCCTAGTCACTCCATAGCATGTGGGATCTTCCCGGACCAGGGATTAAACCGATGTCCCTTGCTTGGCAAGGCAGATTCTTAACCACTGGACCACCAAGGGAGGCCCCCAAAGAGTATTCTTGCCTCCAGTCTTTCCTTTCTGTATTCCATTCATCCTACTATTTTGAGAATTACCTTCTTAAAGAAAAGGATCTAATTGAATTATTCCTGAAAACCCTTGACAGTGTGTGGAAGTACAGAAGGCTGTTTCTAATACAATGTTAAGTGTAAAATTCGTAATTCAAAATTGCGTACACATATTGGTCGCAAAGTCATGATGGGAATGGGTGCCTGCCAGCGAAGACTAGAAGTGAATACAGCAAACAAGAAAGATGTTTGCAGCGTGAGAGTGATCGGTACTTCTTTCTTTAAAAATAGCTCTCTTGGTATTTTTCATAGTAATGAATGAATAGGATGAAATGCAAGGAAAAATTTAGAGCATTTTCATTAGCTTTTTCTTCCCTATGTGATAATGTGAATTTCGTCGCATGATATTTGAGACCCCCTAGGAACTTATTATCAGCTTAGTGTTTGAACCTCATCTGCCACCCCTCGCATCTCTCCACACACTTCTTTCTACTCTGAACATACTGTGTATTTTAATAATCATGCCTTTCTTCACGTTGATTCTTCAGTGTGAGATTCTGTTTCTCCACCCAGTGGACTCCTCTTTCATTGAGGCCAAATAGAAAAGTCCCCTTTTCCTGCTCAATGTACTGCAGTTCTTTGTTTACAAAGTTATCTCTGTGGGTGGCTCATGACGGTAGAGACTGGTTTATTTTAAACATTGTATTCCAAGTATTAAGCCCATTCCGCCACATAATTTAGCTCAGTACATATTTATGGAAGGTGAGAAGAAAGGAAAAAATTCATTTATGAATATACAAGTAATCCTTCAGGGGAGACGTAACATTTTTCAGATAAGCTCAGTGCTAATTACCTTGTTATAGAAATGATATAAAGGAAATGTTTTAGTTAAATAGTTTTTACAAAAGTTGTTGGATTCAGCATCAGACCATTTTCACTAAAGAAATACGGTGGATCTTTGGTATTTGAAAATTCTGACATCAGGGAGGATCATGTCAGCTTCTCAGTAGCCATATATCTGTGAAGTTACTAGAAATTGCTTATTTAAAAAAAAAACTGTATTATGTCATGAAAAATCATATCAGCCAAATCATAAATCCAAAGAAATAACATATCCAGTGCTGGCAACGTACTATGAATAGGTGGTATTTTTTCCTAAGGGAATTTAAAAAGCCAAGAGTGGATAGCAGGGAAGCATTGATGTAACATTTTCAATTCTGAAAGGCTATTCTGCTCTGGAAATATACTTGTTACTATTTTTTCATTTCTAAGAATTCTATTTGGTTAAAATATCAAAGGAGAAAAAATATCTTGGCTTAAATAGAATGAAAAGTCATCTTCAAAATTAATTTGGCATCCTCAAAATTTCCTTTTCAAATGGGGGAGTAGGATGGTTTTTTAGTGTCACGTGTTAAAAATGCCACTAAAAACATCATCCTTGGCACTTGTCTGCAAGGAATTCAGAATGGGATTTGTTGGAGATGAATGTGTGAGGCATGTTACATATCTTTTTAAAGAATATTTTGTCATCAGGGTAAGAATGTTTAATACTGTATATTATTTTATAACATATAATTTTTCCTATTAATGTTTTAGTTGAGTCAGTAAGCTGGGAATAGAGAATTTCAATTTGAGGTTTGCCAGGTTTTTTTTTAAAAAAGGAACCAAAATGTTTTTATTAATATTAAATAAGTGATATAGCTGTCTACATAAAAGTCCAAGAGGATCTATAGACAAACTATTAGAATTAATGAGTTCTTCAGTAAAATTGAGGTTTGCCAGTTGTTGGTTTTTTTTTTTTTTGCATACTATTCTTACCCAACTTTCAGTTTTCTTGTGTATAAAATTATGCCAAAAGTTGAGCCATCGTTAGATGAGCAGATTTTAAGAAATTGGCCAGTCAACAACATTGACTACTGATGAGATGTGTTAAATGCCACATCACTTCTCAGCCTTGCATGTGAGTTGATCTTTGCTTGCCACAGTGAAGAACCTTTGCTGAATTTTCTTCTTTTCCTGTCCTGTGCATCACGTTCATGTGAAAGCCAGACCCTTTGGCTCTCTAGAAAATGTGTTAAGAAATAGACCAGGGCTTAGGTGGATGAATGCACAGTGTTATTCTCTGCTGCACTGTCCACAGGGCTGTGGCCTTGCCTGGTGACTGCTCCAGTTCATTTAGCAGGAAGTACTGACTGTCGAATTGCCCTTTTGTGAGAGCCAGTCCTCGAAAGCATCCTAACTACCTAGTGACAAAAACTCCAGCAGGCAATAGACAACTGTAAGTGTCATTACAGCTTCGGATGCTACTCGGGGTAGCAGGTGCTTATCTTGAACTGCCCTCTGCAGACCACGTATGTGGGTCTGTGGGCTGGTCCTCTGGCTGTAGTTCCCGGAGATTGCTTACTGTTGGTGAGTGCACGCAGAGGAGTCTGCAACCTAGAGTAGCCCAATCAGGAAGTCCTTTCCTGAGCCTTTAAGGATCTTAATGCAGAACAGGACACCTTGATGGATCTAAAGTTTTAGCACCCAGCCCTGAGAGAACTGATTACAGTCCTTAGAGGTTTTTAAAAATAGGACACAATAAATTGCTATAATGCTGTTGGAAAACAATGTCACGCAGTGTAAGAGCATAGGTTCTTGAGGCAAACTTCCCGAGTCTGAATACAAATCTCCCCCTAACTAGCCGTGTCATGTTCACCAAGTTACTTAACCTCCTTGGGTCTTGGTTCATCCATCCACGGACTAGGAGAAATGAAGCAGCACCTATCAGTTGTGAGAATGAAATGAAAAGTTAAAGCTGTAACAAAATGTTAGCTGTTATTATCCTGTTGGGCTTCCCTTGTGGCTCAGTGGTGCAGAATCTGCCTGCCAATGCAGGAGATGTGGGTTTGATCCCTGGGTGGGGAAGACCTCCTGGAGAAGGAAACGGTAACCCTCTTCAGTATTCTTGCCTGGAGAATTCCATGGACAGAGTGGCCTGGAGGGCTACAGTCCACGGGATCACAAAGAGTTGGAGATGACTTAGTGACTAAACAACAGTGTTATCATGTTACTGTATTCAGTTGGACTGGTCCTCATTTGGTAATCAAACTTTTCCAACCTTTGCCTTCCTTCAAACTGAGTTTATGAATTTACAGTCAGTTGTGGAGGGGGAAACTCACGAGTGAGTTCAGTTAGGGAAGGTGAGGAAATGCTGTGAGAAAACAGAGAAGTGAGAGACTTGGGCTCCTTGCTGGTGGAGGATCTGGAGGAGGCGTTCTGAGCCCGACATGGAAACGAGCTCGGATCCCAGATGGCAGAGGTGAGGAGGGACAGGCATTGTGTGCCAGAGGATCCCCAGGGACTGGTTTGGGTCCAGGGTAAGGTGTGTGAGGTGGAATAACGAGAGCTTGGGAGGAAAGAGGCTGATTTAATAATGGTGATGATGATGATACTAATTAATGTGAATTACTAATTAAATAGCCACCTTACACCAGCCTGTGTGATTGGTGCTTTACATAAATTAGCTCTGATCGCAATTCCCTGCAACGTAGGTATCCCCATTTTACAGATGAACATTTGAATTACTCTTATATTAAGGTCAGAATATCTCCTGAAGTGGTGGAGAGCCATCGAAGGTTTGGGGATGGGAGAGGGTTGTGATCAGACTTAGCCAAAATTTACTTATCTGCTGTTAGACTCGAAGTTTCTCGAAATTAAAGACATGATTTACACCTCCCTGTGTTGCTTGTGAGCAATAGCACTAACCCTTTAAAATGGTGGATATTCCATAAATACTGGTTGAGTCTCTTTTAAAAGCTTCCTCAGCAAAACCTGGGAGACACATTTTGTACATTTTCCCCTTTAAGGAGAAAACTAAGAATACTTTACACATCAGTTTCTTTGTGTCTGTACCTATTTCATCTCAGCTGATCCTCACACACACACAATTGAAGGACAATGGGTGTGACTTTTACATTCAAATGATATGCTGTTATAAAGGATGAGGTTACTGGTGTTGAAGGGTATCACATGGGCTTATAGGAATAAAGCTAGGATTCCAACCCTGGTCTCTCCCCGACCCCCTGCCTGTACCCTGCCATCACCCCCTACCTCTTTATAACACTTCTGATTTCCAATCTCCACTTGGGTGGTTTCTTCCACTGGTTTAAGGGCACTTGGCTTGCACTCTGCTCCTTTCAGAGAAACTAGAGCCCTTCAAGGACCTAATCTACTTGGTTGGAATTGATGAGAAAGGGATTATTTTCAACTGTCTTCAGGACCAGCATCCTTTTTCAATGATGCTGCTGGCAGGTGGCCATTTCTGGGAGGTCATCAAATTAGCCACTTGGGTAAGGGCCTTGTGCCCTGTGCTGGGTGGTCATGTAGACAGAACTTGCTCTTCATAGTAAAATAGACTTTTAGAGTGAGTACATTGCAGGAACGCTAAATGCTTTGCTTCTTTTGCCTGATTGAAACCAAATTTATGATACTAAAAAACACTTAGTAATGGGCACAGAGCGGCGTTCGCTTCCAAATCCGTCTGAAACTTGCAGTGACATTTAGTGAAAGGGGAAGTTCAATTCTGATCATCAAAGGTCACGGCCAGTGAACCTACAAGCGCATATTGTACGAATTCAACCCAAATCCGTATTTATTAACTTGACAAATTTTGGAGTGCTTATCTGCTCTATGAAATTGAGTAAGAGCCTGCAGATCAGATCTGCTTAATGCATTTAAATCAGGACTTCTGAATGCTTGCCTCCCGTGCTGGTGCCAATGTTCAGAGGCTTAGCTCAGCTGCAGCTGTCCCCCTCTTTGCAGGAGTGGACGTTTCTCCATTTCCTGATGAGCATCCACACTGGCCTCATCCTTTCCCTTGCTTGTCCTACCCTCATCCAATTGAGAGAGTCAGGGAACCAACAGCATTGTCTCCTGGGAACCCAGCCATCAATCCAGCATGTGTCCTGAATTTTATGTTTAAATATACTATATATATATATATATATATATATCAGGGGCTTCCCAGGTGGCAATAGTGGTAAAGAACACACCTGCCATGCAAGAGAGAGTTAAGAGAGGTGGGTTCGATTCCTGGGTTGGGAAGATCCCTGGAGGATGGCGTGGCAACCCATTCCAGTATTCATGCCTGCAGAATCCCATGGATAGAGGAGCCTGGCTACAGTCCATAGGGTTGCACAGAGTTGGACACGACTGAAGCAACTTAGCACACACACACACACACACACACACACACATTTAATTGAGTGAGTATATGTAACATAAAATTGGCCACTTAACCAATTTTAAGTGTAATAACGCAGTGGTATTAAGTACATTCACAATATTGTGCAGCCATCAGCACTGTTCATTTCCAGAGGTCTTTCATCTTCCCAAAAAGAAATTCTGTACCTATTAACCACGAACTCCCTATTCCTTCCTCTCCCAGCTCCTAGTGCCCTCTACTCTACTTTCTACCTCTAGGAGTTGGCCGACTTTGGGTACCACTTCTACCTGGAATCATATGATATTTGTCCTTTTGTGTCGGGCCCTTAGTTTAATTTTTAACACAGCGTTTCAAGCATACTTTTCTGTGTATTTGTTTTCACTATTATATTGTGTCAATAATCATCCACAAGATATAATTCTCTTTCTAATTTCACAGATGAGGTCCTATGAGAATATGGGTAAAGGAAGATATGGGAAAATTTTTTTCTCATTAGTTCAGTTCAGTTCAGTCACTCAGACGTGTCTGACTCTTTGCGATCCCATGAACTGCAGCATGCCAGGCCTCCCTGTCCATCACCAATTCCCGGAGTTTACTCAAACTCATGTCCATCGAGTCGGTAATGCCATCCAGCCATCTCATCCTCTGTCATCCCCTTCTCCTCCTGCCCCCAATCCCTCTCAGCATCAAAGTCTTTTCCAATGAGTCAACTCTTCGCATGAGGTGGCCAAAGTACTGGAATTTCAGCTTTAGCATCAGTCCTTCCAGTGAACACCCAGGACTGATCTTCAGAATGGACTGGTTGGATCTCCTTGCAGTCCAAGGGACTCTCAAGAGTCTTCTCCAACACCACAGTTCAGAAGCATCAATTCTTCAGTGTTCAGCTTTCTTCACAGTCCAACTCTCACATGCATACATGACCACTGGAAAAACCATAGCCTTGACTAGATGGACCTTTGTTGGCAAAATAATGTCTCTGCTTTTCAATATGCTATCTAGGTTGGTCATAACTTTTCTTCCAAGGAGTAAGCGTCTTTTAATTTCATGGCTGCAATCACCATCTGCAGTGATTTTGGAGCCCCCCAAAATAAAGTCTGATACTGTTTCCACTGTTTCCCCATCTATTTTCCATGAAGTGATGGGACCAGATGCCATGATCTTTGTTTTCTGAATGTTGAGTTTTAAGCCAGCTTTTTCACTCTCCTCTTTCACTTTCATCAAGAGGCTTTTTAGTTCCTCTTCACTTTCTGCCATAAGGGTGGTATCATCTGCATATCTGAGGTTATTGAGATTTCTCCCAGCAATCTTGATTCCAGCTTGTGCTTCTTCCAGCCCAGCATTTCTCATGATGTACTCTGCATAGAAGTTAAATAAGCAGGGTGACAATATACAGCCTTGACGTACTCCTTTTCCTATTTGGAACCAGTCTGTTGTTCCATGTCCAGTTCTAACTGTTGCTTCCTGACCTGCATACAGGTTTCTCAAGAGGCAGGTCAGGTGGTCTGCTATTCCCATCTCTTAAGGAATTTTCCACAGTTTATTGTGATCCACACAGTCAAAGGCTTTGGCATAGACAATAAAGCAGAAATACATGTTTTTCTGAAACTCTCTTGCTTTTTTCGTGATTCAGTGGATGTTGGCAATTTGATCTCTGGTTCCTCTGCCTTTTCTAAAACCAGCTTGAACATCTGGAAGTTCACGGTCCACATATTGCTGAAGCCTGGCTTGGAGAATTTTGAGCATTACTTTACTAGCGTGTGAGATGAGTGCAATTTTGCGGTAGTTTGAGCATTCTTCGGCATTGCCTTTCTTTGGGATTGGAATGAAAACGGACCTTTTCCAGTCCTGTGGCCACTGCTGAGTTTTCCAAATTTGCTGGCATATTGAGTGCAGCACTTTCACAGCATCATCTTTCAGGATTTGAAATAGCTCAACTGGAATTCCATCACCTCCATGAGCTTTGATCATAGTGATGCTTTCTAAGGCCCACTTGACTTCACATTCCAGGATGTCTGGCTCTAGGTGAGTGATCACACCATTGTGATTATCTGGGTCTTGAAGATCTTTTTTGTATAGCTCTTCTGTGTATTCTTGCCACCCCTTCTTAATATCTTCTGCTTCTGTTAGGTCCATACCATTTCTGTCCTTTATTGAGCCCATCTTTGCATGAAATGTTCCCTTGGTATCTCTCATTTTCTCGAAGAGATCTCTAGTCTTCCCCATTCTGTTGTTTTCCTCTATTTCTTTGCATTGATCACTGAGGAAGGCTTTCTTATCTCTGCCTGCTATTCTTTGGAACTCTGCATTCAGATGCTTATATCTTTCCTTTTCTCTTTTGCTTTTCGCTTCTCTTCTTTTCACAGCTATTTGTAAGGCCTCCGCAGACAGCCATTTTGCTTTTTTGCATTTCTTTTCCATGGGGATGGTCTTGATCCCTGTCTCCTGTACAATGTCACGAACCTCCATCCATAGTTCATCAGGCACTCTATCAATTCTAGTCCCTTAAATCTATTTCTCACTTCCACTGTATAATCATAAGGGATTTGATTTAGGTCATACCTGAATGGTCTAATGGTTTTCCCTACTTTCTTCAATTTAAGTCTGAATTTGGCAATAAGGAGTTCATGATCTGAGCCACAGTAGAAAATAACATTTCTAAGACAAAATTCTGATTTCTGTTGGGTAGTTAGTTTCACATTCCCTCTTGATTCTTCCTCGCTTTGGTTTTAGCCCCTTTTTGGCTTAAATTCTTTGCAGAATTTCCTCAAGCAGGCTTGCATTTCTGTAGTACCTACTAAGAAGAGTTCAGAATTTTTTAGATTCCATCTTTTGATGGCCATGCCTTTTCTTCTGCTTTTGGGCGATTTTTAAATGAATCATTCTGTCTACCTGCCTCTGTCCAACAACAAGCAGAAACATGTGAATCATGCTGCTGTTGGAAAATTGGTGAATCATTGCCTTCCTTTGCGGTGATAATTACGCAAAGTAGAAGTATTCCTTTTTGCATAGAGGCAGAAGCAGTGTCAGTTTATTGCAGCAGTGAGATTGTAGTAGAGGTGAACATCATTCTTCTTCTATTTACATCTTTAATGAGCCGCAATTAAAAGTAGTGAGTTGGCGTGGCGGAGTGATTGTGTTATTTTCAGATTTCTATTCTAGCCGCTAGTGCTGATCTCAGCGACACTCCACTGGCACCCTGGAGCTCCGAGAGCCTGAACAAAGAAAGCCCGGAAGGGGCTAATCTACTTCCTGAAAGTTAATGGAACAGGAATGACCTTCTGCTGGCCTAAGGTGGACATTTGCCTCAAAGCCCAGAAGCCTGTGATTCTCGAATCTTCTTTCAGGGTACATGTTTTTCTTATGGTGAAAAAGAGCTCTATGGATTGATTTCATGTTGAGGTGCTCAGAGTTTTTCTCTGTTCTCATATTCTCGGCCATAAATAAGATGCCATAGAGGACTCTCCCTGCCCTGGGTTCCCAGTGCGGGGCGGTGGCTGGACACCATGTGTTGTAAATGGTCCTTTCCCCAGCTTCACCTAAGCTCGTTGATTTCAGAGGCGCTGTTCCAACCCACGTTGTCCACATTTAATTGTAACCACTGTGTTTAGCTACATGGTGACTCAAGATACTCTCTTAGGTACCTTTAGCTGGGTTTCCAGACAGTAGGCATGGCTGCCTAATCCATTACTGTGGACGTCAGGTTTTCCTGCCACAGTAGTAAAGCTGCATACTGGAATTCACTTAGCAGCTTGTCTAAAACACACTGTGTAAACATTTCTCCCGTGGCCACCTGAACTCAGCAAAAATGTGTGTTAAAGTATTTACGATATGCTTGATGCTGAAGAGGGCTGTAGTGAACTATGTAGATCTTGGCCTCTGACAGGCATCCCCGCCGTGCCCCCCTGAGTTGCTCAAATACACGTGAGCGTGTTACAGACCAGGCACAGTTGTCTGCAAGCTAATGCCACTTCAACTTCATAGCCTCTCACTTGTACAGACCCCTTCTAAGGCCCAGTGTTGAATTTTATGCAGATAATTTTGTGAACTCTTTGTTTAAAGACCCACTCCTGTCCCTATTCACCCCTCTGTCCCTTATCTAACTTTATCAGCTTCAGACCCCAAACACTAGATCCACCTCTGATTAGGAATATGTATACACGTGCCTATCTGTGTGCATGTGATCAGTTGTATCCGACTCTTTGCAACCCCATTAACTGTAGCCAGCCAGGCTTCTCTGTCCATGGAACTTTCCAGACAAGAATACTGGAGTTGGTTGTCATTTCCTCTTTCAGGGGATCTTCCCGACCCAGCAAGATCAAACCCACATCTCCTGCATTGGCAGGTGGATCCTTTACCAGTCATCCACCTGGGAAGCCCAAATTTCTGTGTGCATGCATGTACCTATGAGTATATTAATTAAATATATTCATTTTTCCTTTATACTAGTATATGAAATTACCCTGAATCTGCCAGGCCACATAGTGGGACAGTGAAGAGGCTGGGCATAGCCTGTAGTGTCTTTACCAGTTGTTTCCAAGGAAATTTATATCTTGGGCACTTAGCAAATAATAATGCATTTAACTGATAGGAACTGTTTCCTAAGTTTCCCAAACGGATGACTAACAGTTATGATTCACATATTCCTGGGAATCTCCCTCCCCACAGCTTGCCATTTGCCTGGAGCATGTACAGTATATCAGAGTTTCTTAGGTGTTTAGTATATACCTTCTCTTATCCCCAAGCCACCTAAATAAAAATTAATTTAATGGCTATTTTGCAAAATGTTTTTTTTCCTAGCTTGACATGGTTAGTTGAAGGTAAATTATTCTCCCTGCTAAGCAGTTTCTTGTTCCAGGTAACTTTGATTTGAGAAGCAGCTGTTGATTTCTAGTATGCTAAATTCGTTTCTTTCTTTGAGTTCTTTTATTGTTCCCAGTCTGTTGTTAGGAGTAAAACAGCTAATTTAGTTTAGATTATTTTTTTAATGCCTCTGGCATTCAAAGTATGACATTTCCTGCTGAACTAGCATTGTGATGGCCTGAGAGAAAAAGACCCCAACAAAATATAACCCATTTTTAAAAAAAGAAGAATTAAGTATTGTGTTGGCAAAAAAATTGTTTGGATTTTTTTAATGGAGAAACCCAAATGAACTTTTTGGCCAACCCAAACCTGTCTGTAAAAAAGGTTTTAAATCAGTTCATGATATTATTGATTAGCCATTTAACTTGCTTATTAGTCAGAAATCTTAGGGAGATGTGATGTCATGAACTGCTACGAGTGAACGGCAGTTGGTGTGAGCAGAGTTTGCCTATATGTGAGGCAGAGCAGGGTGACCGTGGAGTAGAAACAGCCAAATATATTTAGTCCTCCTGGAGCAAGGAGGCCTGTTTCAGTGGGCTGCTTGACAACACAGTTTATCTTCATGACTTGGCAATCTCTGAGTCTGGGAAGGGCTGGGAATGGAAGCAGCGAGCAGGCAGGGTGCTGCAGAGTTGGAAACTAGATTGCTTTGGGAGGAGGGGACTGGGCACACAGTCCAGGTCTTGGTTCTTGCTCAGTTCTTGCTCCTACTTTTGTGACCTTTAAATGACTAACCTCTCCAAAGCAGTCTCCTTCTCTATAGGGGGGAGGTCAATAGGAGCCTGGATAGTTCTGGGAGGTTGCCTTGGCCTGGGACAGTCTGTATCTGAAGATTAAGAGAGACATGAGACTTCACAGACGAAGTCTCTGCGAAGCAGGTGGCAGGCAGGCAGAAATGAAGAGGGCGGTCTAGCACACGGGGTAAAAATACTCTCCGTGTAAATTCAGGTGGATGTCTCTCTCCACAGGCAGGAGAACTGAATACTGCTGGGGTTAGGGCTGAGACCTGGGCTAACTTGCTCACACCTGGAAAACACCTTTCAAGGAACTGTATTTCTCTTGCATAGGAGGTGCTCCTTGCCCTTTCCCCAGCACAAGGGGCTGAGCTCTGTCCCTATGTGCGGTGCTGGGCTGCTTCCGTGCCTCCTTCTCACTTTTTCTTCAGTCTTTATCTTCAGGATGCTTCTGGAGATGTTTGGGGGCCCTCGTAGATCTTTTTTCTTATTCCAAAGCCTTCTTACAATTCCTTTCTCTGAAGATTCAGGAGTATTTATTTATCTTACCACTGTCCTCCTTAAATAGTCAGATACTATTGTACTTGTTTTCGCCCAAACTCACACATGGGAATGAGCTTTTGTAATCAGCAGTGTAGGTTGAGTCTGAAATACCTGAATCCTTGCCAAGCTGCTGCTTAGTTGTTCAGTTAACACTTACTGAACTTCTGTCACGTCCTCATCTTCTGGGCTGTGTGGAAGAATAGCTCCTTTTCTCAAGAGTTTAGTAATCAAGTGGTGGAGACCAATGCAAATGGGCGCACGAGTAAGACAGTAGCAGTATAACAGTCGCGCTGTTGAAAGCATAGATACTTTCTGAGTGCTTACCATGCACCCAAAGTACTGTGCTAAGCACGCTGCATGCTCTAAGTGTGTATGTCTGCATACACACACACATTAAAGATAAATGTTTAATTCTCACAACGACTCTCTGATATAGGTATTGCTGTCATCTGCCTTCTGCTGGTGAAAAGACTATGGCCAGGAAAGAAGAAAACTGCCCAAAGTTATAGATTGAGCATGAGTTGGGATGACTGTGTTTTTTTGTGTGTGTTTATAATTTGATTTATTGTTTTGGCTGTGCTGGCTCTCTTTCTCTAGTTGTGGCTATTCTCTAGTTGCGGTGTGCACACTTCTCCTTGCAGTGACTTCTCCTGTTGCAGAGAAGGGGCTGTAGAACACACAGGCTCAGTAGTTGTGGTATGTGGGCTTAGCTGCCCTGCAGCATGTGGTATCTTAGTTCCTGGACTAGGCACCAAACCCATGTCCCCTGCATTGGCAAGTGGATTCTTAACCAGTGGACCACCAGGGAAGTCCCTGGATTAATGTTTTTGCTATAGAAACATCTATGTCAGTGGGAAATAAGAGCTAAGTCTATTGCTTGTGTGGATGTGAGAGCTAGAGAGGGTTCGTTTAGATGGGATTAAGGGAGAGGGTGGTTTAAACTGTGTTTCATAGGAGGAAAGAGTCCTGATGGCGTGATGTGGAGGACAAAGGGGCATTTGATGCTGGAGACGATTGCTTGTGAGGATCGGAGATCCAGAAGCTGGACAACAAATAGGTGTGTTTAGTTGGAGTGAAGGGCCTCCCTCCCTATGCCGTCAGCTGGGTGATCCAAATTCAGTGAGCAAAGAGTTACTCTGTGGGCTGTGGTGCAGGCACTGCCGGAATTAGTAGCAGGTCAGCACCTTATGAAGTCTCTCCAGGGTGTAAAGACATGTTTTCAACAGAAATGTGTTAGGTCTGCAAAGCAAATCAAGTGCAAGCCTTAATGTCCTGCCCTTAGGAGATTTCTCCTTGGGTTCTCTCCACCGGTTGACATGAGCTTCACACTCTAGCTTTGAGCTGTCACCATCTTCACTTCAGTTTCCATTAATTAGCTTCCAGTCTTAGGTCTGTAATCACTTGGAGCTGTTTAGGATCCTTGCTCCAGCCCCTCCTGGACAGCGGGAGATATTTGCCTTTTCCAACATATCTGCTTGCCCTAGCAGCCACTGCCGACACACTCTGGTCAGGCAGGTGCCTCTGGGGGAGGGGTGTGTAGCAGCATCTGTGGGCAAACTCAGGACGCAGTGGCAGCCCCTTGAGGGCTCCAGATGGTTGGCATTGGGTAAGAGATTTAAACTTGGGCAAGACCTGGAAGCAAACGGGCGACCTGGATTTGTGGGTGCTTGGGGAAAAAAATAAAACAAGGAACTGTAGCTGTAGGAGGTCATGTTTGTTTCCCAGGTTTTTCCCTCCTAAACTGGAACAAGGAAAAAAAAAAAAAAAGCAATGGAGGGAATTTCCCTAGGCTTGTCAATGGCTGGTTTGTTTGTCTAATTAATTAATGAACTAATTACTTTGCTTATAATCCTCCTTGTTTGGAAAAGATTTATGGCTGTGCCTTAAATCTCTTAAATCTATCAAACAAGAAAGTCTTATGAAGTGGCCAGGTTAGCGAGCTATCTATGCCTCTTTTTAACAAAAACATTTAATAAGAAATTCAATATCAATGTGCATGCTTGCTAAATATCTTCAACCGTGTCTGACTGTTGTGACCCCATGGACTGTAGCCTGCCAGCCTCCTCTGTCCATGGGATTCTCCAGGCAGGAATACTGGAGTGGGTTGTCATGCCCTCCTCCAGGGGATCTTCCCGACCCAGGGATCGAACCCAGGTGTCCTGCATTGGCAGGCGGATTCTTTACCACTAGCGCCACCTGGGAAGAAATTCTAAAAATGAGTGCCCTGCAATGGCACCCCACTCCAGTACTCTTGCCTGGAAAATCCCATGGACGGAGGAACCTGGTAGGCTGCAGTGCATGGGGTCCCTAGGAGTCGGACACGACTGAACGACTTCACTTTCACTTTCACTTTCACGCATTGGAGAAGGAAATGGCAACCCACTCCAGTGTTCTTGCCTGGAGAATCCCAGGGACTGGGGAGCCTGGTGGGCTCCCGTCTCTGGGATTGCACAGAGTCGGACACGACTGAAGCGACTTAGCAGCAGCATGTATTGGCAGTTCTCATCTATTTTCCACTTTTAAAAAATATGCTTTTCTTTTAAACTTCAGATTGTCTAGCAGTTTCACATTTTCTGGTTTCTGTTGAGGCTGGTGTTTGTGAAACTGTAGTGCTGACATGGTAACTCTTGGGTTTTGTTTTCCTGAAAGCCCCTCTTGCCTTTTGGAGCACTGTGAATGGGACCCTTACTGCCTCCTCCACCCCCGCTACCCGGGTTTTATTATCTGCTCTTGCTGTGTTTTGTTGCTTGGCTTCTTGGAAGCTTAAGCAGTTCTGGGTCATTGACAAAAATCTTGCCTGTAGGAATTCAGCTCAGAAGAAATTGAAGAGAGCAAAGACTCAGTGTCTTCCTCCTAATCTCATGGGAATAAGCGTGTAACCTAGCATTTACCTTCTGTCTTTTCAGGCATGTTGCCACATGTGTCCTTCTCACAGCCATTTGTGTGCCTGTATTGACAGGGGAGCAGATTTTGCCGGCCACGCTCGCTGGGTGATGAGACACTCACTCCCTCTCTCGCTGTTCCAGGATGTTTCCAGCCTGCAGGGCACAGGCCAGGGGCTGGGCCTTCCTTAAGGAGACAGTGAAGGGGGCTGAGTGAATGAGGCAAATCTACTTGTCGAAGGCTTCCCTGGTGGCTCAGATGGTAAAGAATCTGCCTGCAGTGCAGGAGACCCGGTTTGAGCCCTGGGTTGGGAAGGTCCCCTGGAGAAGGAAATGGCAACCCACTCCAGTATTCTTGCCTGGGAAATCCCATGGATGGAGGAGCCTGGCAGGCTACAGTCCATGGGGTTGCACAGAGTCGGACACGACTGAGCAGCCAACCCTTACTTATTCCTTTTCGACCAAAGGAAACAGAAGAGGAAGGAACTTGATCCTTTGCTGGGTACAACACTAGAAGCATGGCCTACAACCTCTATTTAAACCCAAACCCCACCCGCGCCCCGCCCCAGGAGGCGAGCCTTACTGCTTTTGTTTCTCGAAGATAGAAGACCATTCATCACGCTGAAGCTCAGTCGCTTCAGTCCTGTCTAGACTCTTTGCAACCCCATGGACTGCAGCCTGCCACGCTCCTCTGTTGATGGGATTCTCCAGGCAAGAATACTGGAGTGGGTTGCCATGCCCTCCTCCAGGGGATCTTCCCAACCCAGGGCTCAAACCAGTGTCTCTTACGTCTGCTGCATTGACGGGCGAGTTCTTTACCGCTAGGGACACCTGAGAAGACCAGGGTTAGGGAGAAAGATTAATAGCTGCCCCCCTGAGAGACAGAATAAGGACTCGAAACCAGCGCTGTCTGAAGTTAAACTCACACTCTTCTTTCAAGCATTAGAGCTTCTCCTCTCTTCCTCTTTCCTTCTGATGTCCTGTGTGCTTAGTCATGTCAGCCTGCAACCCCATGGACTATATAGCCCACCAGGCTCCTCTGTCCATGGAATTCTCCAGGAAGGAATACTGGAGTGGGTTTCCACTTGTTTTTGGTTATTTGATGGAGAACTGAAGAATTGTTCAGCAGATAGATAGGGAAAATAAGTCAAGGTAGCTGAAACGAAACTGTTGTTGACTGACCTTTCTAACGCAAGTCTGTGGCTGAGAAGAGAGGTTCACAGTCAATCACCTTGGGATTTCAGAGCACTGATTTTAATCATAATAATAATAATAATTGAGAACTAAGGAGAGGAGTAAAGTAATGCTCAAAATTCTCCAAGCCAGGCTTCAGCAATACGTGGACCATAAACTTCCAGATGTTCAAGCTGGTTTTAGAAAAGGCAGAGGAACCAGAGATCAAATTGCCAACGTCCGCTGGATTATCGAAAAAGCAAGAGAATTCCAGAAAAACATCTATTTCTGCTTTATTGACTATGCCAAAGCCTTTGACTGTGTGGATCACAATAAACTGTGGAAAATTCCTTAAGAGATGGGAATAGCAGACCACCTGACCTGCCTCTTGAGAAACCTGTATGCAGGTCAGAAAGCAACAATTAGAACTGGACATGGAACAACAGACTGGTTCCAAATAGGAAAAGGAGTACGTCAAGGCTGTATATCGTCACCCTGCTTATTTAACTTCTATGCAGAGCACATCATGAGAAATGCTGGGTTGGAAGAAACAGAAGCTGGAATCAAGATTGCCGGGAGAAATCTCAATAACCTCAGATATGCCGATGACACCACCCTTATGGCAGAAAGTGAAGAGGAACTAAAAAGCCTCTTGACGAAAGTGAAAGAGGAGAGTGAAAAAGTTGGCTTAAAGCTCAACATTCAGAAAACGAAGATCATGGCATCTGGTCCCATCACTTCATGGGAAATAGATGGGGAAACAGTGGAAACAGTGTCAGACTTTATTTTTTGGGGCTCCAGAATCACTGCAGATGGTGACTGCAGCCATGAAATTAAAAGACGCTTACTCCCTAGAAGAAAAGTTATGACCAACCTAGAGAGCATATTAAAAAGCAAAGACATTACTTTGCCAACAAAAGTCTGTCTAGTCAAGGCTATGGTTTTACCAGTGGTCATGTATGGATGTGAGAGTTGGACTGTGAAGAAAGCTGAGCGCCGAAGAATTGATGCTTTTGAACTATGGTGTTGGAGAAGATTCTTGAGAATCCCTTGGACTGCAAGGAGATCCAACCAGTCCATTCTAAAGGAGATCAGCCCTGGGTGTTCTTTGGAAGGAATGATGCTAAAGCTGAAACTCCAGTACTTTGGCCACCTCATGCAAAGAGTTGACTCATTGGAAAAGACTCTAATGCTGGGAGGGATTAGGGGCAGGAGGAGAAGGGGACGACAGAGGATGAGATGGCTGGATGGCATCACCGACTTGATGGACATGAGTTTGAGTGAACTCCAGGAGATGGTGATGGACCGGGAGGCCTGGCATGCTGCAGTTCATGGGGTCGCAAAGAGTCGGACACGACTGAGCAACTGAACTGAAGGAGAGGAGGGTCCTACAAAATGTGGATCATGAAACCAAGAGTCTGACTGAGGAGTAGTGAGGAGGAAATCCAGTTAAGATATTGATGGAAAGTCCAGCGAGATGCCCAGAGGAGATGTGGGACAGATGATTTAGCTCTGGACTGATGTGAGATGTGGACTTGTGAGCCCTATGTGATCTGAGTAGTTTGAATCATTTCCAGAGCTGACCAGAGTGTGACACCAATTATCTAGGGGTCTCAGGTGGCAAATATGGGTGCCACTGAGTGGAACAGGTAGTGAGATGTGCACCCAGGACTGACAAGATGTAGCCATCTTTCTGTATACCTTCTGAAGTGTTATGGTCATGATACTGGCAGAGTTTGCACCATTGGATATGCAGGGCACTGGAAGGAAGCCTGGGCTTGGGGGTCCATGAGCGAGACAGGAATTCAAATCCAGTCTGCATTTGTTAGTGACCACGAGACCCTGGGCAAGCTGCTTCCATCTCTCAGCAGTGAACCTGGGATAATAATTGTGCTTCATATGACTGCTTCTGCCACACTGAGCAGTGTCCAGAAGTTACCATCATCATCCAGGAGCATGTATTATTATCTAAGAGAAACTAAGAGCACAGTGGTCTTTTTGTTTTTGGTGTCATAAAGGCTATGGGCTTCCTTGGTGGCTCAGACAGTGAGGAATCTGCCTTCAGTGTGGGAGATGTGGGTTTGATCCCTGGGTTGGGAAGTTCCCCTGGAGAAGGGAGTGGCTACACACTCCAATATTCTTGCCTAGAGAATTCAATAGACAGAGAAGCCCGAGGGTTGCCAAGTCCATGGGGTTGCAAAGAGTCAGACACAACTGAACTAACGCTAACTAAAGGCTATGGTATACCAATGAAAGCCTCCCTCATAAGTCAGCAAGAGAAATCCTTGACATTTCTGCGACAACAAAAATGTAAATTAGCAAAGATGCAAATTACCTCTTCGTGCACTTTGGGCGGACATATAAGCCATTTACATAATGAAACCTCTCTATTGTTATTTCTGTTAAAAGCCATACTTCTGAGTATCAATCTGACCATTTTGTATTTAGAATCATTCTGTGAACAGACCCCTTTTATTGACTTGTCTTCTTACGTCTTCTGACAAGTATCATTATCTTCTTACTTTCTAGCGTTTCTAATTTCATGAACTCCTTGAATGTTAGTTTACTACCTAAGCAGCTCATTTTAAATAATGCATTATTTTAATGTCAGCGCTTAGGAGGTAAGATCGTTGCTTATTTTCTCCGGTGCAGATTTACAGAGGAGCATAAAATGCTCTGGTCAGCCTGGTGCTTGGAGAGTGAGGCTCTCTACCTTTATGTATGGAAGTGATTGCTTCTGCCAGCTTTTTTCTAATGAATCCCTTGTGAGTCACCCTACTCCGTCCTTCAGCACATGTTTGTGTGGACATTTGGCCCACACTGTCCTGTACTCACTTGGGCCCTTGGGTTTCTTTATCTGTGTGTGAGATATGGGCTTCCTCGGTGGCTTAGTGGTAAAGAATCTGCCTGCAATGCAAGAGATGCGTGTTTGATCTCTGAATTGGGAAAATCTCCTGGAGGAGGAAAAGGCAACGCACTTCAGTATTCTTGCCTGGAAAAGTCCATGGACAGCGGAGCCTGGCGGTCTACAGTCCATGGGATTGCAAATACCTGGACACTGAGTCTTTGCTCAGCTATGACTTAGCAACTGAGCACATACACATACATGTGAGGTATACTGTTAAGTGATAAGCCTGGTTTTGTAAGTCAGCCTCACCACTTTAACTCAACAGCAAAGTGACTTGTGTCCTTCCCTGGGGAGAACTCCCCTTGGGGACGTATGATTTTCTCCTGTTTGGCTCTGACTCCCAGCAAGCATGTCACAAAATACAGAGGGGCCCAAATGCTTACTGAAGGAATGAATGAGTGAGAAAGACCTGGTGAAACACCCAGAGCCTCTTGATGAAAGTGAAAGAGGAGAGTGAAAAAGTTGGCTTAAAACTCAACATTCAGAAAATGAAGATCATGGCATCTGGTCCCATCACTTCATGGCAAATAGATGGGGAAATAGTGGAAACAGTGACAGACTTTATTTTTTGGGGCTCCAAAATCACTGCAGACGGTGACTGCAGCCATGAAATTAAAAGACGCTTGCTCCTTGGAAGAAAAGTTGTTGACCAACCTAGATAGCATGTTGAAAAGCAGAGATATTACTTTGCCAACAAAGGTCTGTCTAGTCAAGGCTGTGGTTTTTCCAGTAGTCATGTATGGATGCGAGAGTTGGACTATAAAGAAGGCTGAGCACCGAAGAACTGATGCTTTTGAACTGTGGTGTTGGAGAAGACTCTTAGAGTCACTTGGACTGCAAGGAGATTCAACCAGTCCATCCTAAAGGAAATCAGTCCTAAATATTCATTGGAAGGGCTGATGCTGAGGCTGAAACTCCAATACTTTGGCCACCTGATGCGAAGAACTGACTCATTGGAAAAGACCCTGATGCTGGGAAAGATTGAAGGTGGGAGGAGAAGGGGGCACAGAGGATGAGATGGTTGGATGGCATCACTGACTCAATGGACATGAGTTTGAGTAAACTCCGGGAGTTGGTGATGGACAGGGAGGCCTGGCGTGCTGCAATCCATGAGGCTGCAAAGAGTCAGACACATCTGAGCGACTGAACTGAGCTGCACTGAAACACCCATAGTTGGAAGGAAGTTGCCCCAGTAAGAGGAGTGCTAAGATCCAGTCTAGGTCGGTGATTCTGTCCACAGGGACATGGTTTACTGGACAGGAAAAACATGGTGGACACCCTCCCAGAAGCTTTCTCATTGTCACCTTAAAACCATCTAATAAATGGTCAGGACTTGAAAAAATAAACCCTCTTTCCACTCGAGGGTTATCGAGGTTCTAAGCAGGCAACATTGATCAACTTTTGAAAAAATTGGGTTTTTATTTTCAAGAAATTTGTCCTGCTTTTCTGTTTGTTTTTGAAATCTGGTTTTACTAATTAGTTCTCTTTTTACTGCCTCATTAGAGGCAGCTTCAGAGAAACAGAGGATTTTGATAAGAACACAAGGATGTCTCATGGACTTTACTAAAGGGTGGGGCAGATGGGCCTTCAGTGCTGGAAAAGAAAACAAACAAACAAAAACCCCAAATTACCCACCCACAGTGTATCTGGGGTTTGAATCATATAGTATGAACAGGACTGCTCCCACCTGTGTGTTTAGGCAATTTTCAGAAAAACGGATGCTGAACAGTCCTGTGTGTGTATCTGTACTGAAGTTGCACCAAAAGTGTGTGTTTGTGTCTGTATCTTCGCTTGTACTGCTGTTGAAGACTTTGCGATCATTAGTGCTAATACCGCTGGAGGAGGAGAATTAATTAAGATGTCAATGGTTCTGTTGTGGTAATTTCTGTTTGCAGGGCTCATTAACATCTTTGCTCAGAATGATCAGTTCTTTTCTGGTTGGAATATGCTAAAATCACCCAATATGTAGAGTCATTCATCAGCCTGTTCTTATTTCTTCTTCACCTTCCTTCAACTTACTCCCAGGAGTTGATCTTCCCCAGATGCTGTGTGGTCCAGAGGAGCTGAGTGGTGGCGTCTGTCCCTTTTGATTTAGAAGATTTTGTTGGGAGAGGATCTTGGACTTGAATGTTGGGTGACGTTGATGCAGTGGTTCAAGAAGCAGATGAAACAGATCACACATATATACTCTTGAGCATGTGTGCATGCCGAGTCGCTTCAGTCGTGTCTGACTCTTTGCGACCCCATGGACTATAGCCTGCCAGGCTCCTCAGTCCATGGGATTCTCCAGGCAAGAGTATTGAAATGGGTAGCCATTTCCTTCTCTGGCTAATGTCATATATGTTTTTAATTGCTCACTCTGTATCACGCATCCTGCTAGCTGCTGGGGAAAATGCACACAGGACTCACTTTCTGCCTTCTTTGAGGTTAGGCCCTTGCAGGGAAGACAGAAAAAACGGGATTTGTGAAGACTGTTATGAAAGAGGAAGTCCCTGTGCCGACCTGAATTCCTGTCCTTCCATGGGGGCAAGTTTCCATCAGGGGCGGCTGGTCATTTGCCTCTCAGTGATTATTGGGGCAATTGTGTGCCTGGAATGCTGGATCTAAAGAGGAAAGCATCAGAAGGCATCCCTGTTGTTTTTCAGTCACTCGATTGTGTTCAACTCTTTGCGACCCCATGGACTGCAGCATGCCAGGCTTCCCTGTCCTTCACCATCTCCCGCAGTTTGTTCAAACTGATATCCATTGAGTTGGTGATGCCATTCAACCATCTCATCCTCTGTCGCCCCCTTCTCCTCCTGCCCTCAAATCTTTCCCAGCATTTGGGTCTTTTCCAGTGAGTTGGCTCTTCACATCAGGTGGTCAGAGTATTCAAGCTTCAGCATCACTATGTTCATTCCAAATATGTTCTTTCATGGCCAGAATGCTCACTCAGTCAGTAACTGGATTACTTAAGTGCTCAGTGTTTTTTTTTTGGAGAGAGGGAAGCTGCTAATTTTACCACCTACTAGTGTTCTGATGGCTCCATGATAAAATGGTTCTACACTGAACCCCATCTGTCTCTCTCCTGGGCCCACGTCTTAGTCATATTTTTGTCCCAAACGTCTGGCGGGATGCCTGGCATTTAGTAGGTCTTCAGTAAATATTTGCTGAATAAGTGTGTGTAAATTGAAAAATCGCTTACTATTACTAACTCTCTGCATGTGATGCCTGCCTTGCCTCCCCAGAAAGACTGTGGGCTTCTGAGCAGGAACACTGTGAGTCACACACTGTTTGACTTAGTGCTTTGTAAGTGACAGATAGGCCATCCTAAATCCTCAGGGTCCTCAAGAATGCCCGGTTGTTGGGGATCTTGAAGATTCTTAGAGCAACGATGGAAAAAACAGATATAAGTTATTGCCCAGCCATACACTAAAAAGGGCTTCCCAGGTGGCGCTAGCGATAACCCACCTGCCAGTGCAGGATACGTAAGAGACATGGGTTTGATCTCCACATCGGGCAGATGCCCTGGAGGAGGGCATGGCAACTCACTCCGATATTATTGCTTGGAGAATCTCATGGACAGAGGAGCCTGGTGGGTTGCAGTCCACAGCATCACAGATTTGAACACGACTGAAGCGACTTAGCACACTCTCATGCACATTAAAAATGTAATCTGTGAGAAATAGACATAGAAAACAAACTTATGGTTACCAAAGGGGAAAGTGTGGGGAGCGATAAATTTGGAATTTGGAGTTGACAGATACAGGCTGCTATATATAAAAGCGATAAACAACAGGGACCTACATATAGCACAGGAAACTGTAGTCAATTATCTTGTAATAACCTATATTGGAAACAAATCTGGAAAAGAATATATATAGCATATGATATATAACGGAATCACTTTGCTGTACACCTGAAAGATCGTATATCAACTATACTTCAATAAAAAAATGTAATCTGCGCAGTTCACCCCTTTTAGACTTATGGACAGAAATTAGCACTCTTTTCTTTCCCCCTCAGGGATGGATAGGATTCTCTTCTCCGCTTCTGCTGTAATCACAGCTGCCTTCATTATAGAATCCCAGAGAAGTGAATTAAGGTGAACTTTGCAAGAAGGAAGAGATACAGCTCACTTGATGGATGTGGGGGTGAGAGTGGGAAGGTTGTTCTAGGCATAAAGATGGCATCAAAAAAAGGCTGGGCTGTTTTTCCATTTCCAGTCATCGTTGACAGTTTTTATTGTTTAACATTTCTCATGGTGTCCTCTGAACCTCAGGGCTGTTCAAAAACAAGCATGGCATGGTAGAGATTATGTCAAATGATAAGAGAGGCATTGTATGATCAGTGACAGAAACAAAGGTTGAAGCTGCGGTGTGATGAGAATTTAAACATACAGAAAGTCAAAAAATTCAGGAGTTAAAGTTAAA
Organism: Ovis canadensis; assembly: GCF_042477335.2. Lineage (NCBI taxonomy): Eukaryota > Metazoa > Chordata > Mammalia > Artiodactyla > Bovidae > Ovis > Ovis canadensis. The sequence goes on from NC_091264.1 coordinate 55,074,798, forward strand.
GTGCAGGCGTGACTCAGTCCCCTAGGGCATATGGTAGTAGCATTTTCTGAATCGTGGCATATTCTGTTAAATTTAAGCCCTTGTTTTTGCAAAATTGTCGTGTCAAGGTTGCAATGTGAGCAGTAACTTTAGACTCTCATGACTGTTTTTTTAAACCTTCTTCTCACCCACAGTATATGCTGTTGTAGCATTTGTGCACTGGAGTTCGGTATTGCTTAGGAAAATTAAAGAAAGGAATGCATTGCCCAATCTGTGGTGCACAATCCCTATGACTTTATGCAAAAAGAACTCCTGTCTTTGCTTGAATATGACCTGATACTGAAACAAAACACAGCCACCCTCACTTCTGATGGGTACTAAAATACTCACAAGATAAATTTGCCGTCTTAACCATTTTGGAGTGTAGGGTGCATTGGCATTAAGTCCATTCTTACTGTTGTGCCATGATTACCACCATCCATCTCTGGAGCTCTTTTCGTTTTGCAAAACTGAAATTCTGTACCCGTTAAACCCTAACTCCACATTCGCGCCTCCCTCCGCCCCTGGCAACTGCTTTCTGTCTCGATGAATCTGCCTGCTCTAGGTATCTGATAAATGTGGAATCATACAGTACTCGTCCTTTGGTGGCTGGCTTATTTGGCTTAGTTGATATACTTTTTAACCACAGCTTTAAGATATAACCCACATACCATAAGTGCATCCCTATAAAGTATACAACTCTATAGTTTTTAGTATATTCATAACTGTTAATTTTTTGAAGAGAGTAAATTCAGTACTTTTTTCCTTATTGCACACTTAAAAAAAAATCTGATCAGTCCAGTTATAAAAATGCCATGGAATAAAGGCAACTTTATTTAATAAAGGGTTAGGGACAAATATCTAGATGACGCTTAGTTTGGTTCAGATTAATTCACATAACCAAAATATTTTTGTAAGCATGTTTGTTTTCCTTGAAACATCTTCATTTTGCATCCTGGCATCAGCAATATGTGATTATTTATTATTGTTTCTGAGGGGATATTGTTTGCTTGCAAAGTTGATTGTAATGAGTGAGCCAGAAATTCAACAGAACTGAAATTTCCTTAAGTCTAGATTCGTTCAAAGACCAGTTTTGAATTGACTGAGGCTGTAGATGGAACAGGCACTTGAGTTATTTGAGGTCTGGAATCCCCTGTGGCAAAGAGGATATTTTGGTCTAAGTTAGAAAAATGGCATTTCATACTTATCTACTTCTGGTGGGAGTGTTAATTGGTGCAAACATTTAGGAAAACAGTTAAGCATTATCCAGTGAAGATGGGTATATATATATATATATCTAGTGATGAGGCAGTTTTCCTTTTAAGTCTTATCCCAAGGAAATCTTTGGTACACATGTACCAGAAAACATGTATGCTGTCCACTACAGCTCTTCTGATATTAATAATGGTTTACAAAATAAATGCAAACCACCCAAATGTTTAGCAAAGCAGAACAGCAAATTATAATATGATCAAATAATAGAATATGGTACAGCAGTGAAAATGAAATAATTTAAAACGAGACAGAGTGATACAAATAAATCTCGACAACCTGATATTAAGCAAAAAAAAAAAATGGTTGCAGAAAAATTCTTACAGTATCAATGAATCTGTTTATAAAATTTCAAAAATGTCCATAACTTACATAAAGTAGAATTTCACCCAGAGACAGTTCAGAAAAGACTAAAAGCCTCAAAGGATGTATATTAAAACTCTTATGTGGGAGAGTATATATGTGGAAATGAAAGCTACCAGCTCTTTCTGCCATTTAAATGCTCCTATGAAATTTCCAAGTACCCCGCATAATAACTCTTTAAAACACCACATACACGCTACACAGGCAGACAAAAAGCCAACAGAAAGATGGCTGAGTAAAAAACAAATCATGCATAAAGAATATTGTTATTTAAAAATTTTTGCATTCCTGAAATAGAATGTTCAGAGAGAAGCTTTTCTTGAATGAAGTCAGATGAAAGGATATAACTAAAAATAGAGCTGCAATTTTTAATAAATGAAAATTAGTCCAGATCCTAACAGTACTTCCTGCGTGCAATACTAATTTTGTCACTCTGTTACTTTAGTGAACGTGGGCTGTGTCTATTCTCACATCCTTTGAACTCTGTTGTTTGGTTATTGCTGTGATCATCACCATCATCACCACTGGCATCCATCGCCATCATCAGCATCACCACCATCAGCATCACCATCGTCACCCTCACCATCTGGACCACATGCTCTTTTGAGCCCTGAGCTCACACGCTTCTTACAAACATCCCATTGATTGCAAACTTCTTCCTGCCTCAGGGTCTCTACCTTACTGGTCCCGCTACTTGATTTCTTCCCCCTTCTGATGACTCACTCTCTCTCTCTCCTTCCAGCTGTCTGTTCAAATGTCACTTTAACTGAAATAACACCCCCATCACTTTCCATCCCTGTAACTGATTTCATTTTTCCTCATTGCCTTTACATATATTTCTTTGACTCTCTTCTTCCACTCAAATCTAAGAAAGACGTAGAGTCCATGTAAGTGGAGGCCCTGCCTGTTTCTCTCTCTTTTCACTCCAGCATTTGGGCCCAGCGCATATGGAAGCTTAGTAATTATACCCCGAGTGAGTGAATGACTGTGAGTCATTTCAGTAACTCTGAGATAGATAGTGCTACAACCATTCTGTTGGTTTAAAAAATAAAGGTTCAGAGATGAGTGGTGGTGACTGGAATTTAAAGCCAGGTTGTCTGACACCAAAGCCTGTTCTAAACGCTCCAGTTTGCTGCCTTCTATCATCTGTCACTGATGTGACTTTTTTTTCCCTTCTTTTGCATAGAGCATCTTTCCCTCTTTTCAGATGAATGCACCTCAATGCACCTTTATAACAAGTCATTATGTCCCCTTTTAGGACTATTTTTGTTTTGCGTGTGTAAAGATTCCCTCCTCCCACCCCATTAATTTTCTTCGGATTGTCTTGCCTTCTCCAGCTGACATTGCATGTCCCGTTTAATGCCGCTGTCTAGGCTTGGAGACCACAGTGGGTTTGTGAGAGCAACAGACGAGACTTTGAGTGGGAAGGGTTCATAGATAACCCACCGAGCTGTGTTATCTCTCAAATACATGTGTCATTAGACCGTTTCTGATGGCATCTAATGACCTTGTCCTGAATATGTGCTGCCTTGTAATCTGTACTCATTTGTCACTTTTCCACCCCTGCTCGATTTAGGGAAATAACACAGATGGGGAAAGCGGAATAAAAATTGCGGATGCCTGGCCTGCTTTGTTTATTCTTTTACTTTTCTTTGGCATGTTTTGGGATACGGGAGCCAGATTTGAAGTTACCGATAAAACAACTAATGTTCTAAACTGAGGTTGTCATCCTTTTTAATAGAACCCCAGATCTTGATGGAGGCCCAGAGCGTTCTCATTTGGCCAGTGAGAATGTGTGGTCCTGCAGGCTGATGAGGGTCCTAGAACCTGAGTGTCCTGACTCCACGTCTGGGGCTCCCTCCCTGTTTCAGCTGCAAAGCCAAATGTGCTGCAAAACAGGAAAAGCCTTTTCTTGGATCACATGTTGGCCAGTTGGTTATCAGCAGCCTCTGTTCTCCTAGGTCATCAAAGCCATCTCTTTTTGACCTTGGTTGACCATGGTGGACAGTTGGCAGAGCTCAGATGGTCTCCGTTAGGGATGCATTATTAGCTGTGGCCCAAACTTCTCAGGATCCTAGGGCATGGAGACTGTAATCTTGGGGGAGGGGTGTGTGTGTGTGTGAGAGGGAGGAAAAAAAAAAAAGAGACACAGAGAGAATGCAAGAGAAAAAGAGACAGAAGGAGAGAGAAAGAAAGAGAGGCAGGGACAGAGAAGGGGAAAGACAGTAAATACTTGGAGACTATACAACCTTTGAAGGCTCTACTTTTCCTCTGGCGCAGAAATAAATTCAGACAAAGTTTCTTGTATTATAAAAGTTTGGAGGCAAAGGTGGTGTGTTCAGTTCACTTGTGTCTGACTCTTTGCGACCCCATGGGCTGCAGCACCCGAGGCTTCCCTGTCTATCACCAACTCCCGGAGCCTACTCAAACTCATGTGCATCGCATCAGTGATGCCATCCAACCATCTCATCTTCTGTTGTCCCCTTCTCCTCCTGCCTTCAATTTTTCCCAGCATCAGGGTCTCTTCCGGTGAGTCAGTTCTTTGCATCAGGTGGCCAAAATACAGCTTCAACATCAGTCCTTCCAATGAATATTCAGGACTGATTTCCTTTAGGATTGACTGGTTGGACCTCCTTGCAGTCCAAGAGACTCTAAAAAGTCTTCTGCAATACCACAGTTCAAAAGCATCAGTTCTTCAATGCTCAGCCTTCTTTATAGTTCAGCTTTCGCATCCATACATGACTACTGGAAAAATCATAGCTTTGACTAGACGGACCTTTGTTGGCAAAGTACTGTCTCTGCTTTTTAATATGCTGGCTGTCTAGGTTGGTCATAACTTTTCTTCCAAGGAGTAGGCATCTTTTAATTTCATGGCTGCAATCACCATCTGCAGTGATTTTGGAGCCCCCCCAAAATAAAGTCTGTCACTATTTCCATTGTTTCCCCATCTATTTGCCATGAAATGATGGGACCAGATGCCATGATCTTAGTTTTCTGAGTGCTGGGTTTTCTGAATTTTGAGGGGTGTGTGTGTAATTATTGTTTTTAAACCAAAATAATACTAATATTCATTGAGCACTATTATTTCCAGATACTATACTCAGTGCTCTGTGTACACTGTAAAATTCGATGGTCACAGCAGCCCAACCTGGTAGATACTGATACTAGTCCCATCGAGAGATGAGGAAGTTGGGGTTCAGAGAGGGAAAGTAGTTTGCCCAGAGTTGCAGAGCTTACATGACAGAGCTGTGATCTGAGTCGAAGCAGTCTGACTGAAAAGCCTGTTCCATCTCTTGTTCCTCTGACTGCAGAAGTGATATATATTCAGTTAGTGAAAAACAAGAGGAAGATGAAGGGCAAATCATCCGCAAGCTAACTGCGACCATTTTTAGCGTTTCTAGGCATATGCATCTTATAACTAAGGGATCGCGCTGATTGGATTGTTTATGAACTGCCTTTATCAGTGGTCCATATATTACAAACATGTTGCCATGTCTTTTCAATCCCACATAGCATGACTTTATTGCTATAGAGTCCCACATCTCTTATGGATACTGTAATTTACATAAGCAATCTAATGTGCTGAACATTTAATTCTCCAGATTTTTTGCTATTGTTAGTACGGCTGTGCTGAATTTTCTTGGATGTCTATCTTTTTTGGACATTTCTGATTGTTTCCTTGGGATTCATTTCTAGAACTAGAACTGTCGGCTCAAATTGTAAGTCTTTATAAGATTTTTGATATATAGCATTCAAGTACTGTATTTTATCCTTTACCAACCAGGATAAAGAGTGTCCATGTGTCTGCACTCTTGGACAACGCCAAGTACTATAATTAAACAATAAAAACAAGGAAAGACCTTGCCAATTTGATAAATTAAAAATTGCATCTTGTTGTAATTTCCTTTTAGTTTCTTTTTTTTTTTTTTGATGTGGTTTTGAATGAAGTTGGACATTCTTTTTTTTAAATATGTTTCTTTTTAAATTGACTATGTTCTTTGCTTGTTTTTGTGTTAGGACATATATCTTGAACTCATTTACTCATTATATACATATAAGTATACATATATAAGAATGTCTGTGTATAGACACACATTTTATATTAAGGATATTAACTCTCAGTGGTGTTACAAGTATTTTCTCACTTTGATATTTTCCTTTGAATTTTATTTATGGTGGTTTTGATGTAACAAATATTAAAAGTGTTTGTGTAGTGAAATATACTAGTGATTTTGTTTTTTTTTTTTTTAACCTAGAAAAGCATCCTGTTCATTGAAATCGGACAAATAATAGCCTATAACTGTCTTATAGTTTCGCACAGAGTCGGACACGACTGAAGCGACTTAGCAGCAGCAGTAGCAGCAGTTTATATTTAGATTTTTTTGATGTGTGATCTCAGCCGTGAGAATCAAATGAACTTTTGCCAAATAGTTTATCGGTTCTTCTCCTGTCATTTATTTCATACTCTTTTCCCCATGGGTAGGAAACACTACCTTTATCATGGAATAAATGCTTTTGTGGCTTGAGTTTATTTCTGAGCATTATATTTTGTTCTCTTGATCTTTGTGATTTTGCACCTTAGTGGTTCCATAGTTTTAATATTTTTAGCATAAGTAGTCTTAGATTCTTCCGTATAATTTTTTCCCCAAATTTTCCCAAAGAGCTATTTTAAGCCTGTTTGTTTATTCTTCCGTGTGAACATAAGATTAATTTGGTCAGATTTTACTAGCACCACACGCTAACAAATTAAACCAATGGCCCTTACATTCAGATTTTAAAACTTTTTTTCAGAATAATTTTAATCATCATAGATTACATATTAAACTGGAGAGTGTTTAAGTCTTTACATGCTTGAAACTTTTGATCCACGTATATAGTCTTATTCAAGACTTTTATTGTCCCTTAGTTTACATTCCTGTTTTCATAGGATTTGAGTTTTTAATAAGTTTTCCTTGGGGACTTTACAGTATTGGTTATAATTGTGCATTTGATCTTTGTTTCCATTATATTTTTATATATTTTATATATTTTTATACTATATTCTGTGTTTCCCTTATTGCAAGTTTATAGAAAAACTGTATATATGTGTGTGTGTATATACATATGTCTGTGTGCACACACGTGCACACACTTGTGAATCTTCTAATAACTGACCATCTTATCGGCCTTGCTAATTTCTGGTAATCTTTCAGCTAACTCCTTTAGATGTTCTAGTAGCTCAGGTTGTAAAGAATTCACCTGCAATGCAGGAGACCTGAGTTTGATCCCTGGGTTGGGAAGATCCCCTGGAGGAGGGCATGGCAACCCACTCTAGTATCCTTGCCTGGAGAATTCCATGGACAGAGGAGCCTGGTGGGCTACAGTCCACAGCATTGCAAAGAGTCAGACATGACTGAGTGACTAAGCATAGCACAGCATTTCTACTAATGAAGATATTGTCTCCCACATTTTAATGTTTAAACTTTCATTTCTCCTAGAACATCCCAATGCCATGTTAAATTACAGTGGTAGACAAGGTATACTTGACTTCCTGAATTTAATTATTAACTCTTTATTGACTCTTCTTTTTAATTCCTAATGAGATGTTGGTTATTGGCTTGTGGCAACCATCCTATATTGTGGCAAATAAATAGTATTCTCTTTGAATTTTCAATAGCACTTCCTACAGAAATTTTTTATAAATGTCTTTAAACATCTTTAATACAGTTAAGTTTTTTTTTTCCTTTCAACCTGGCAATGCTGTGAATTGCATAATATAATTTACATATCATGTCCATCCTGGAAAGCTTTGAAATTATTTGTCCTCCAAATTATTTGAAACAAGTCCTTTAAAAAAAAAATTTAATGCAAAACCACCTACAACTTTTTTTTCCACAGTTACGTTTTCTGATCAAGATTTTTACTTCTGAAATTAATATTAAAGATTTCAATTTGTCTAGAAAATCTGCCATTTCTATATTTAAAATTTTATTAACATAGAAACATATTACACATTCTTAAAATTATGAATATCCTCAATATTTTTAGTTTTATCCTACTTCTCATTTTCAATTTGATTTAATTGCTCATTCTTTGGAGCATCCATTTAGCTAGCAGTAAATCTATTTTCTTTAGGGATTTTAAGGACTGTCTTTTGAAATTTTAAGCGTGTTTCATTATTTTTGTGTTTTTTTACCTTCATTTTGCTTTCCCTAGGTTCATTTCCCTTTTCTAATTTCTTGAGTTAATTATTCTTTAGTTTTGGATTTTCCTTAATGTTGAAAATATTTCAGGTCTTTGCCTCTGAGTTCTAGTTACATTATGTTCTCTTTATCCTTATTATCTCAAGCTGCAGTTACATAATTTAGTGTTTCTCAGACTCTAAATCTCTTTGCTGCTAAGTCGCTTCAGTCATGTCCGACTCTGTGCGACCCCAGAGACAGCAGCCCACCAGGCTCCCCCATCCCTGGGATTCTCCAGGCGAGAACACTTGGAGTGGGTTGCCATTTCCTTCTCCAATGCATAAAAGTGAAAAGGGAAAGTGAAGTTGCTCAGTCGTGTCGGACTCTTAGCGACCCCATGGACTGCAGCCTACCAGGCTCCTCCATCCATGGGATTTTCTAGGCAAGAGTACTGGAGTGGGGTGCCATTGCCTTCTCTGCTAAATATCTTTAGAAGGGTACTTTTAAAGTGTATACAAATTTATTTGAATTGTTTATGCTTTCATTTATTACTGTGGAGTTTTTCTGCATTGGGATCACAGAATATCAAGATGTAGTAAAGTTTCCTTGGTGTCCTGACATGTGCTTAGTTTTTGTTAACATTCCAGGAGTCTTTGTACAGACGATGCATGCTCAGATAATCAAGTTTATCTAGTCATCAGATCAGCCTTATTTATTATTTTACCTTGCTTTTCTGTATCTGCTACATTGAAGTTCATCACCAATCTCAGTAACAAAAGACTGTAAATATAGGGAGAAATATGCATCAGTGCTGGAGAACAGAGAAGGGCAGCAGACATAGGCCATCATCAGTCATAAGACTCTAGAAAGCATTACATAGGGGGCTGATGCAGCCATGTGATTTGTGACTCTCCTTGAAACGGTAGCATCATGAGAAGAAAACAAGAGCCACACTTGTGTCTTATATCTTTTTAAAAAATATTTATTTATGTGTATGGCTGCGTTGTGAGATGAGACGGTTGGATGGCATCTCCAACTCAATGGACGTGAGTTTGAGCAAGCTCCGGGAGTTGGGAATGGACAGGGAAGCCTGGCGTGCTGCAGTCCTTAGGGTTGCAAAGAGTCGGACACGACTGAGCAACTGAACTGAACCGATGACTGCGTTGTGGCATGTAGGATCTGGTTCCATGACCAGAGAGTGAACCCAGGCCCCTGTGCATAGTCTTAGCCACTGGACCACCAGGGAAGCCCCCTGTATCCTGTGTCGTATGACGGTTCCCACGAGGCTCAGGCTGTGCGATCCAGTCAGACGCAGCACATCTGAGTAGCACCAGTCACCTCACCTTCACTGATGCTGATGACTTCGAGGGATGCTGGTTTTACCCTGTGCCCTTTTCCTGGTGGCGAGTGGCAGCTGGGTTCTGGTTTTGCAGCCTGGCAGATGATTGCTTCCCCCCAGAAGCTTCAGAGATCCTTGCAGTCCCTCTCCTAGAAGGAAGAGCAAGAATGCCAAAGTGTTTTAAGGAAACAAAGAACAATAATGTCCCATGTCTTTGAATAAGAGTGAAAGAAAATAGTTCTCTCCGCATCTGAACACAGTGTAGTTAGAAGCAACAAAATAGAGGCGAAGGGCACACAAGGAAGAAGGTGGGCCGGGGCTTAATGGATCCGGAGGAGTCTCATGTCTTGGCTTGAGTTTTCTTCCCTTTCACTGGCTGAGCTTCAATTATTGACAACAAAGGTGATTCAGGAAAGGAAGACCTTGGTGACTCTGTGTGTGTGTGTGTGTGTGTGTGTGTATAAGACACTCTGTGAAAGAGAGAGAAGACAGAGGGAGAGCTGGTTTGCTTGCTTGCCTGCCAGAACATCCAGGTCTACGTCTGTCTTCTCTCTCTTTCACCTAGCTGTGCTCGGTGCTCTTTTTTTTTTGAATCTTATTTTATTATCATTATTTTTGGACTGCGCTGCAGCATACAAGGCCTTAGTTCCTCAACCAGGGATTGAACCCATGCTTCCTGCAGTGGAAGCACAGAGTCTTAACCGCTGGACCACCAGGGGATTCCCTAGGTGTTCTGAATATATAATTTCATCTACTCTTATAACTCTTTGAATAAATGACTGTTTTTGCCCATTTCATGGCTAAAGACTTGAAAAGTTTATGGCTATAGGCTTGAAAAAGAGACTATAGGCTTGAAAAGTTTCTGTAACTGTCCTAGGGCACATAGCTAGAAAGCTTTGAGCCTCATATTGTGGTATTTGACTGGCTAACCTATATTGTTCCTACTGACTCATGCTACTCTCCTATTGATTCTCTTAACAGAGACTGTAAATCCTTCCAAAGATCATATCATACAAAAGTCACTTAACTGAAAACTCCCAACATCTCTTTCTGAGCTTACCCCATCCCTCCAAGCATCATGCCTCTTTCTCAAGGTCCTTGAATTAACTGTGAATTGTGAGCAAATGGTCTTGCAGAATGAAAGGTAAGGAACTATGACCTTGCTGTGTTGTCCAAGCATTTTTAGGATTGCCAGATGGCTCAGCGGGTAATGAATCCGCCTGCAATGCAGGAAACGCGGGCTTGATCCCTGGGTTGGGAAGATCCCCTGGAGAAGGGAATGGCAACCCACTCCAGTATTCTTGCCTGGAAAATCCCACGAACAGAGGAGCCTGGCAGGCTACAGTTCATGGGGTTGTAAAGACATGATTTACCAACTAAGCATGCAGCACGCACTGTAGCAGGGTGGGGATCGAGAGCACCTCATATATCCCCTGCTCTAAACAAACCCTCCTGCAGCCTCTGTTAGCCCTGGCTTCTGCACCTCACCTCTGTTCATCTCAAATGAAAGGGTTAAAACGAGGGCTATCCCTAAGGTCCGGGACTCTGCAGACTCCCGGACTCTGCAGACTCCCGGACTCTGCAGTTATATACATTGCAACATCGGAAGCCTGAACACATAAAACAGAATTTAGTGTTGTCATAAAATGTAACTTACACAGGCGAGTTGATCGCCCACGCAGCTCGTGATCCATTTCATTGGTATTGTACCGCATGGTCTTGGGGCATTAGTGGAAGCGGTTTTTTCTGTAAATGACTCTAATCTGTACTACTCTTACACCATTAAAGTAATTTGGATAATTTTTCACTCCTTGATTTGCTTCCTAATGTCTATAATTAGTGTGGTTTTCTCTCTCCCGACGCAGTACGTTGTATGATACATACACGTGTGTGGATGTAGGATCACGTGTGCCCGACCTGAGTCCCACCTGGAACAGCTGGGCTTCCCCGAATCCACCTCTTCCAAAAACCCAAGAGTGAAGCATTTTTGTGATCCAACTCTTCTTTCTCTGTTGAGGGAAGTGCCTGCAGCTGTTCCCCATGGTCCGCTTGCTATGTTCAGACCTGATCAAAGACCCTTGACTGATCTCCTGTCCACAGGGTCTTCTTCCGGGACAGGACCGGACAAGGAGCTGCCTGGTTTGTGGGTCTGGCTTCTGTGGCCCTTCCCACCAGGTCCTGATGCTTCCAGGGAAGTGCCTCCAGATGCTCAGCTGCATAATCCTGGCAGAGACGACGGGACTGTTCGAGTCCCAGCCTGCATCCCTGATGCCACCTGAGAGCTCCCGGGGTACTGCCTGCAAGCGTCCCCTGCATTGCCTTCCATGAATCTCACCTCGGGGTGCCCTCCCCTTCCCCCGCCTCCTGCCTCAGTCTGCGTGTTTCTTTCCCTCTCTGCAGCTTCGTCTCTGCTTGTTAGCCCTACTCAGCATCCATGCCTCCCGCTTCTGGTTGAAGCCTCCCTGTTCTGTTGTGGTTTTGTCCTCTCCTGCCTCTCCAAACCTTGCAGAATGGTGATATTTGATTTGTATGATTCAGCTCAGGGATTTCCCTGGTGGTCCAGTGGTTAAGACTGTGTGTTTCCAGTGCAGAGGGACATGGGGTTGATCCCTGGTTGGGGAACTAAGACTGCCCCATGTGGCATGGTCAAAAAAGAAAAAAAAGTCAAGCTCAGGCCGCCTCAAGAAGCCTGAATCTAGACCCGGGTTCGATCCCTGGGTCAGGAAGATCCCCTGGATGAAGGAAATGGCAACCCACTCCAGTATTCTTGCCTGGAGAATTCCACGGAGGGAGGAGCCTGATGGGCTCCAGTCCACAGGTCGTAAAGAGTCGGACACGACTGAGCGACTTCACTTTCACTTTCCTCCCCCATTTACGGTGGGGTGGGGCCCTTTCTCTTTCTCCTGGGTCCTCTCTGCCCTTCTTACAACGTGCCTCTCCTTGTGGGAAATTTGTTTTAAATGAGGCCCTTGGCTGCCAGGGGCTCAAGGCTGTGTAAACTCAAATGCAGGGGCTGTTGGAGGTTTCCCCATGAAAAATCCATTACAGGCCGGCCTCAGAGATTCTGCAGATTGGGTCTGTAAGCAAATATTGCAGTAAAGCTAGTCACACGGGCTTTTGGGTTTCCCACCCAGTGCATGTTGAATTTGTGTCTATACTGCTCCAGGAGGGAGGGTGGAGACTGGGAGGCGGGGCGCGGTGAGGAACAGCACGGTATCTCTGGGTTTCTTGGACCAGGGAGTGGGGAGGAGAGGAGTGGATTGAGGAAGGGCTGAGATGCTGTCAGGCAGGCGAAGGGCCAGAGAAAAAGAGTAACAGAGAAGGACTAATCCCAAGCCTGCCTTTAGGGGGCGCCTGGCTCCATGGCCCAAGGCCACCAGCTTGGAGAAACCGGTAAGAATCAGGCTCCTAGGTCCTCAGCAATTCTGGCCCTTAGCAAATGTGGCTGGATCAGCCCTGGGCCGCATTTAGCTACACTTGGGAACCACTGTGTCCTTTCTAGGCGTGGTTTAGCCTTTGAGATAACAATGTGCCAACCACTTTATGATCATAATTATTATTATATTCTGTGATAAGAATTCCTACTTCATACACAAGTAACTGAGACTCAGTTACAGGGTTTTTGCCCACAGTCATAGTGGAGTATAAAACCCGGCCTGCGATTTCAGCGATTTTTACGGCAGGCCTGCACATGAAACAAAATAAGCTTTTAAAAATAGGGGAGTTACCTTATCTTGTCTCCCAGATCAGAAGGTTGGCTGCTAGCTGACGCTGGAATTTAAAGGCAAGTACAGCTTTTGACTCCTCTATTTAAAAATGAAAAGGTTTAAAGGAAACTTTTTAGGAGGCAAAACAATGATGAATATTCATTTTGAAACAATATGCTGCCTCACTGGTGTTAATGTCTTCAGGGTAGGGGTGGAAAAGCCTGAGCAGAAACCCCCGGGGCCTAAGGGGAGGCACCTTAGGGAAGGATCCTGTGACAGGCAATTTGGGTCTGGACAGCTCTGTTTCACCTTCCTCTGAGATCAGAAAAATAGATATTGGGGCACATGCTTTGTTGCTTATGCTTAGCTCACCAAGGATAGTTTAGCATGGGGGTAATATTCATTCCCTTGGCATGAATTTTGAAAACTTCAAGATTTACGATTTGAGAACCCTCGCTCTTGAAATGCATGAGAATTTTCTCATAGAAACAGATTCCTCTTGCCAAATAGATTCCACTTGCAAAAAATCTTCTAGTTACATTTCTCCTCTGAGTTACTGAAACAAATAGATTTTAAGTGTCTGGCTGGCTCAGGGATTGCATCCTGTTAGAAGGTCAGAACGGAAAAAAGATGGGTGTTAGCAGTGTTCCTGGAAGAATAAACTCGAAAATCCCTGAGGAGACTCTGGGTTCCACTTCTTATCCCATATCCTGCAGTCTCGTTTTTTTTTTCCCTCACTCTCAGTATAGTATCAATTCTGGCACTGAGTAGTTCACTCTAGGTGTCTCATTAGAGTGAAGATGTCAATATTAAGAATTTCATTTTTATTTTAGCATTTTGATGGAGCTTTTGCCATTTTTTCCCCCCTTGATTTTTTTTTTTTTTTTTTTTTGGTGACTACCTGTAATAATTTCCAGAACAAGGCTGGCTTTGTTGTTTTCCTTCATCTTACCTCACCTGGCCTAGATAACATGCATTCCAAATTGTATTGAGAGTTTGCAGTGAGGCCGCTAAGCAACGGGCCCTAACAGCTGGGTCATTTTCTACGAATCAAAGGACATGACTTCAGTTTCCAGGTTTGGCTTTGGCTGGCTCGGTGAGTGCTGACATTTAACCCGTTTCAGCCTGTGCGCTTGGGGATGATTAAAGTTCCTGCCTGATTCATAACTTAGAGGTGATTGAACTTGTAAAGCATTTTGAGGCCTTTTTTTTTCATTCATTTATTCAAACAAACATTTATCGTTGAATGAATGGTGACTTTGATTTTAAAACACTCTACCGACATAAAACACTGGCAGCTTGTAGATAGCAGGGTTTTTTTTTTTTAATTTGCTCTCCTAAAGGAATTTCATTACCAAATCCTTGTGAATCTTGAACCTCAAGAAGAATAATCTTGCCTTTGTTGGAGTTTTAAATTTAGACTAATCAGACAATCGTGAAGCATTCTGTTCAAAGCATTCCTTTTAGGCAACCCACTTATTATACTCTGCTCTTAAGAAGAGATGAATTTGATTAGCGTTAAACAATTCAGTCGGTGTTTTTGCATAGCTAAAATCAGGGAGAAATTTTCAAAAAATTGTACCTGCTGTTTAATATTATTCTATAGTCAACTTTTAATTATCTGTACTGATGGAATATAATCAGTGATTATATTCCAAAATAATTTCCTTTGGCTTTAGGAATCATTGTACAATGTTTTTATTTACTTTCCATAATGGTTCTGCTCAACTAGTATTAAGATGATGCCAAATTCTTCATGCGCACAACTCATCAAAGGAAGGAAGGAAGGAATGGGCCAAAAGTATACTAAGGGTTAGGGAAAGGTCAACTGGAATTTTTTCATTTGTTAATGATAATACACAGAAGAAATCAACCCAAGGTTATTCATCTTGATTATTAGATAGAAAATAATGGCCAGTAATTCACTTCAGTTGCATAAGGAAAAAGGCACAATAAGCCACTAACCAGATTTCCATGCTCGTATATTTTTGTTTCCCAGTTCTGCATTGTGAAATTTTCTAAAAGTGAATCTGCTGAAGTCACACTCCAGTAACCACTACAGCAGTAAACACTGTCAGTTTAGTGATCTCCAAAATGTGTTCCACACATTAGCAATGCTCCACGGAGGCCTTTTGGGGAAACAGAAGGGCTGGTATCCTGACCTATTAATGTTTCTAAATAATGTCCCTGTTAACTTGCATTAGCTATTTCTGTTTATTATTAAAAATCCCTCTTTCCTTCCTACTTGTACAGGTTAAGCTTATTTTTATGGGCAGCAATTATAGAAGGAAATTTGGGGAAAGTTTATGTTCTGCATAGTGGCCTTTTGTGCTTTTTTTAAAATTATTTTTAACTGCTCTGGGTCTCCAATGCTGCGTGCAGGCTTTCTCTAGTTGTGGAAAGCAGTTCTACCCTCTAGTTGCAGTGCTCAGGCTACTCACTGCAGTGGCGTCTTTTGTTGTGGAGCACAGGCTCTGGAGCACGGGCTCAGTACTTGTGGCGCATGGGCTTAGTTGTCCAGCGGCACGTGTGCAAGGAGATCCAACCAGTCCATCCTAAGGGAAATCAGTCCTGAATATTCATTGGAAGGACTGATGCTGAAGCTGAAACTCCAATACTCTGGCTACCTGATGCGAAGAACTGACTCTTTGGAAAAGACCCTGATGATGGGAAAGACTGAAGGTAGGAGAAGAAGGGTCGACAGAGGATGAGATGTGGATGGCATCCCCGACTCGATGGATATGAGTTTGAGTAAGCTCCGGGAGTTGGTGATGGACAGGGAGGCCTGGTGTACTGCAGTCCATGGCATTGCAAAGAGGTGGACACGACTGAGTGACTGAAATGAACTGATGTGGTTCAGTATCTTTCCGGACCAGGGATCCAACCCGTGTCCCCTGCGTTGGCAGGTGGATTCTTAACCTCTTGACCACCAGGGAAGTCCCATAGCGGTCTTTTGGATTTCTTTTTTTTTTTTTTTTACTTTATTTTTTTTTTTAATTATTATTTTTTTTTATTTTTTTTAATTTTAAAATCTTTAATTCTTACATGTGTTCCCAAACATGAACCCCCCTCCCACCTCCCTCCCCATAACATCTCTGTGGGTCATCCCCATGCACCAGCCCCAAGCATGCTGTATCCTGCGTCAGACATAGACTGGCGATTCAATTCTTACGTGATAGTATACAAAGTCTTCTTAGCCTAAAAATATATTTCAGCATCAGCCTGCTCTAGAGTCCCTCACCTCCTGCCATTTTTAGCTCTTTGTTTGGTCCATTCACCTGAGAGATTGGTGAGATGGCTTGGCTCATGCCTTGGAAATCAAGGATGGCTGGCTCTCCAGGGTGAGTAAGGGGCGATCCCTAAGTGTGGAGGTACTGATGTCTAGGAAAAGAGAACCATCTCTGGATGTACACCTTGGTGTGGGACCTGTCCTCAGTAAGTTGGCAGGAAAGTCTCTAGCCTCAGTGATCTGGCCTATGGGTCAGTGGGGTCTGATTGACATCACTGGGCTTCAGCAAGTCGGAAGCTACATTTAATTTCTACTCTCTCGCCTGCCTGCCACCTGCTCATGGCTTCACCTAATCTATACCCTTGCAGGTGACCCAATTGGATGGCTGTTCATATGTCCCCAGATACTTCGTCTCCCCAGCTGGATACCAAGCAATGGAGAGCCTTGGGAGGGGCTAGGTGTGGCTTTTGGTGAAGGCCCCTTTCTAGGTTCACAGTCTTGTCAGGCAGTCTACGTTGCAAATGACTGTCAGTCTGCAGCCACCATGTGCCCTGAGCAGAGCTGACCCCAGCACATTTGTGAAACAGGTCCTGTCCTGGGTCCAAGGTGGCTCTTTCTCCTGCCACCTCCTCCTCCATCTTTGCTGACCTCCTTGTTTCCACATCAGGAAGCTGGTGTCCTCAGTTGTTCCCCTATTATGACCTGCTCTGTTAAAAAAAAAAAAAAAGCAGAGGAAAACTAATGTCTGAATGTCTGCTATGTGTGTGGTCTGGGCCACAGACTTTTATGTACTTTTAATGGAAGTTCATCTTTGCACCAACCTTCTGAGACAGGTGTTTGTCTCATTTCACAGCTGAAAAACTTGAGAGTCAAGCCAATAAGTAACTTCCCCAAAGTTACAGAGCTGGAAAGTGGTAAAGCTGGGATTTAATACTCAGCTTTAATGCAAAACTTGTTCTCTTTCCATGTATGTTTGTGTGTGTGTTTCTTTTTTTGGATGTCTGGATAGTCTACTTCCAAGACAGCATATTATCCTGAAATTTGAAGAGAGAGAGGGAGGGGATCTTTAAACCAAAGGAAAGACTCTAATGATGGAATTTCAGGTATCCTTGAGTTTTTGGGAGGCTGTCATCTTAAAGCCACACCCCTGTGGCAACCAGCCTCTGCAGGGTGTGACCAGCTATGTAACACGCATCAAAGCGTTGTTCTTAACTGCTGCTTTTACTTAATCCTAGACTGCCCACTGCTGCTATTTCCAGCATAGTTTAGAACTCACCAGCTTCACTTGGCTGTCCCTTGGCCAGGATGTGTGCTTTCCTGGCTTTCTAATAAAACTTTAACCCATGGTGGGAGCTGAATATTTCACTTCCAGCCACCTTTCTGTGATGCTGGGAAAGACTGAAGGCAAAAGGAAAAGTGGGCCACAGAGGATGAGATGGTTGAATGGTATCACCGACTCAATGGATATGAGTTTGAGCAAACTGAGGGAGATGGCGAAACACAGGGACCCTGGTGTGCTGCAGTCCAGGGGGTTGCAAGGAGTCAGACATGACTTAGCGACTGAATCAACATCATCTCTTTCAGGATGAATTTGGCAACACCGCTGTTGAGGAATATGCTGTACCTTACATTGAAAATAGATTTATGTTGCTTATCTGGGTCCCCAGTGACCTTGAACATGAAAGACATTCTTCTCAAGGAAAACATTTTCCTGCCCTACTCCCTTGGTTGTAACCAACAGAAGGGGGCGGTCCACCCATGTCGGCAGGGCTCAGGGGCGTGGGTGAACACATTCGTCTTCTACCTTGGAGACACCGCTGACGAAGTTCCCTTACAAAGCCCGAAGGAATTTTCCTCCTGCCCCCGGAGGTGCTTATAACCTCTAATTTGCTCACCATGCCTCTGGTAGAAGGGAGTAGGAGCTCAAACCACTGGCAGGCTGCCACGGAGCCGCCTCGGGATGGTGTCTTAGAGCTGAGAGGCTCGCTGGAGGATACTGGTATGCAGATGGGAAGGAGGAGGGATGCAGGTTGAAACAGCAGCCCACAGTTCCGCCTTCTGCCCGGCTCCCTGGAGGTGTGCGTCTGGGCCCAGGGGACAGCCAACCAGGGAGCGGGAAGGGGCCACGTGGCAGTAAGTGAAGGAGAGGAGGAGCTAAGATCAATGAACCTTGGTCCAGTCCTGCAACAGTGCTTTCGCAAGATCTGATAATAAATACTCAGCTGTTTTTTTTTTGTACTCTGTGCCTGATAGTGGAGAACAGAGCCCTTGTGGGAGACTTGACCTCATACCTGTTTGGCTGGGGAAAGGACTGCCCTTTGTGCTGAGGTAGTCGTACATGGCACCTCCACCTGGTGCTTTGGGCATGACCTCATTTCCCATAGGAGCTTAAAGGGATAGAGCGGGGAGGACTAATTAGTCCCTCATTAAGCACTTACAAGTGAAGTACAGGAATTCTCCTGAAAAGATGATCTAGTCGTTG
Organism: Ovis canadensis; assembly: GCF_042477335.2. NCBI lineage: Eukaryota > Metazoa > Chordata > Mammalia > Artiodactyla > Bovidae > Ovis > Ovis canadensis. The sequence continues at coordinate 55,093,369 of NC_091264.1, forward strand.
AATAGAAAGCCAGACGCACTTTTATCATAACATCAGAATACAGTCATTTGAAATAAAAGCTTTTTGTCGTTGTGGCAAATGACGATGTTTTAATAGAATTTTTACATATCAGTGTAACAAAGGGAGCCTGTAAAATGTGATGATTTTAGTATTTTTGCAGATCTTGAGAGCTGTCTCATAATCTGGAATTTCACCTGTGGTTACAGACACATTTTTCCCCCCACCCTATTTGTGGGCATCCAGTACCATGTTCTTAGTAGAAAATCAATGGGAGAGGTTTCTTGACCAAGAAGGAAAGACTGTTCTCCTAACACTGCCTGGCTAAGTTCCAGCTCTCTGGCCTAAAAAGAGGCAGCGTCGCTAGTGTGATTAATGTAAGGCCCCTTGGCCCTGCTTAATTTAAACAGTATAAGAACCTAGGAAGAAGCAGAAGACCTCACCGATAGACAACAAAAATTCTCAAATAGGTGTCCTGGGCACTACTAACATTAACTTGTTTGTTTGACTTTTAATCACATCTAGACGTTCAGAGACACTCATTGTATAGGTGAGGCGTCCCCGACCTCTGGGATCTAACGCCTGATGATCTGAGGAGGAGATGATCTAATCATAATGGAAATAAAGTGCACAACCAATGTAACGCACTTGAGTCATCCGGAAACCATCCCCCCTCCACCCCAGACTGTGGAAAAATTGTCTTCCATGAAACCGATCCCTGTTGCCAAAAAATTTGGGGACCGCTGGCGTAGCTGAAGATGTGCAGTTCCTCCTTCCCTCGCTGTCTGCTTTTCATACATCTCCTGCTTGTTGGGGTGTGTGCATGTGTGTTGTCACCTCAGTTGTGTCTGACTCTTTTTGACCCCCTGGACTGTAGCCCACCAGGCTCCCCTGTCCATGGGATTCTCCAGGCAAGAATACTGGGGTGGGGTGGGGTGCCGTCTCCTCTTCCAGGGGATCTTCCCGACCCAGGGATCGAACCCACCTCTCTTAAGTCTCCTGCATTGGCAGGCGGGTTCTTTACCACTAGCGCCACCTGGGAAGCCCTTGTTGGGGTTAACCAGTAAGAAAGAGACCAGAATGGAGAAGGGATGCGAAAACATGGTCAAGATGATTTAAAATTCAGAGAGTGGTTACTGCCAATAATAAAAGGCCATAGGGAAGAAACTTGAAACAGCTGGCAACAATATTGGCTGAAGCTGGTTAGGTTTCACTGACCATTGCCCTGGCCTCTGTTCCTGTTAGTCAAAGAAGGTAGACTAGTTACCCTTCCAATCAATTTCTGGGGCTGCTGTCGTGCTGTCCTGCCTCTGTGGCCATTGTACCAGAATGAGGTTCTGTTCATTATACTCTTTGCCCCTCCTCTTGCACTCCATTGGCTAAGTCTACCCTCAGACCCGAAGAATGGATGCGTTTGAACTGTGGTGTTGGAGAAGACTCTTGAGAGTCCCTTGGACTGCAAGGAGATCCAACCAGTCCATTCTGAAGGAGATCAACCCTGGGATTTCTTTGGAAGGAATGATGCTAAAGCTGAAACTCCAGTACTTTAGCCACCTCATGCGAAGAGTTGACTCATTGGAAAAGACTCTGATGCTGGGAGGGATTGGAGGCAGGAGGAGAAGGGGATGACAGAGGATGAGATGGTTGGATGGCATCATGGACTCGATGGACGTGAGTCTGAGTGAACTCCGGGGGATGGTGATGGACAGGGAGGCCTGGCGTGCTGCGATTCCTGGGGCTGCAAAGAGTCGGACATGACTGAGCGACTGAACTGAACCGAACTGAACCCTCAGACCCAGCAGGTCTATAGATACACATGGGGGAAAGATTGGATGATCTGGACCTCAGACTTGGAGTTCAGTAGACTCCAGCTTTGACCTTGGTCTTTGGGAGAGGGAAGAAGCCTTTTCCTCCAAGCCTAAGTCTGGCAAAACCTAATTACAGGGATTTTTTAAAAAATTGGCATTCTAACATGAAAGCTCATGAGGTTTTAATGGCTATTTAAAAAAATATTTATTTTGTCAGTTGTTTCACTTGCTATTATTTTCTCCCATTCTGAGGGTTGTCTTTTCTCCAAAGTATACAAGCAGCTCATGCAGCTCAATACCAGAAAAATAAACAACCCAATCAAAAAGTGGGCAAAAGACCTAAACAGACATTTCCGCATAGAAAACATACAGATGGCTAATAAACACATGAAAAGATGCTCAGCATCGCTCATTATTAGCGAACTGCAAAAGTACAATGAGGTATCACCTCGCACTGGTCAGAAATGGCCATCATCAAAAAATCTACAAGCAATAAATGCTGGAGAGAGTGTGGCAAAAAGGGAGCCCTCTTGCAATGTTGGTGGGAATGTAAATTGATAGGGCTACTGTGGAGAACACTATGGAGATTCCTTAAAAAGCTATAAATAAAGCTACCTTGAAGTGAAAGGGAAAGTGTTAATCACTCAATCGTGTCTGACTCTTTGCAATCCTATGGACTGTAGCCTGACAGGCTCCTCTGTCCTTGGAATTCTCTAGGCAAGAATACTGGAGTGAGTAGTCATTCCCTTCTCTGGGGGATCTTCCCAACTCAGAGATCAAACCCAGGTCTCCTGCATTGCAGGGGGATTCTTTACATTCTGAGCCACCAGGGAAGCCCAAGATTATCATATGACCCAACAGTCCCACTACTGGGCTTATACCCTGAGGAAACCATAATTGAAAAATACACATGTACCCCAATATTCAGTGCAGCACTGTTTATAATAGCCAGGACATGGAAGCAACCTAGACATCCATTAACAGATGAAGGAGTAAAGAAGCTATGGCACATATATACACAGTGGAATATTACTCAGTCATACAAAGAAATGTATTTGAGTTGGTTCTAATGGGTGGATGAACCTAGAGCTTGTTGTACAGAGTGAAGTAAGTCAGAGAAAAACAAATATCGTATATTAACACATATGTATGAAATCTAGAACGGTGGCACCAATGAACTATTTTCAGGGCAGCAATGGAGACGTCGACATAGAGAACTGACGTGTGGACACCGTGGGGGAAGGACGGGGCAGGATGAATGGAGAGAGTAGCCTGGAAACATTCGTTAACATATGTAAAATAGAGAGCTGATAGGAATTTGCTGTATCGCTCAGGGGGTTCAGACTGGTGCATTGTGACAACCTAGAGGGTTAGAATGGGATGGGAGATAGGAGGGAGGTTCAAGAGGGAGGGGACATAGGTATACCTGTGGCTGATTCATACTGACAGATGGCAGAAACTGACACAACAATGTAAAGCAAAAAAAAAGAAAGTAAAAATTATTTTTCTGACTTTGCTGGTCTTAGTTGGTGTACTCAGGATCTTCCATCTTCTTTGTGGTATGCGAGATCTTTAGTTGCAGCCTGTGGGATCCAGTTCCCTAACCAGGTGGGTTCCACAGTTTGCATAATACAAAAGATAGGGGGGGTTAAACATTATTTTCCATCTTTTTGCGATATAGTTGACTTTCAGCAGTATGTATGTTTAGGGTGTATAGCATAATGGTTTGACTGTACGTGTATCGTGGAATGATTACCACGGTGTTTAGTTAACAATCATCATCTCGTATAGACACAAAAACGAAAAAGAGAAAAAAAAATTTTTTTACCTAGTGATGAGAACTCTGAGGATTTACTCTCAGGTTTCATCTATGTCATACAGTAGTGTGAACTTCAGTCATCCTGTTGCACGTTATTACCTTTGGAAAATACAGATTTTTTTAAGGTGGTCACGTAAGTGAGAAATCTCTGTGTTGCTCCCATATTTTACCCATTTCATATCTAGTCCCTTTTCATCATCCACAGTATTTTGACATCACATGGGGTGCTTAAAAGATGTGGTCCGACAGGGAAATCCCTGGGGTCGTTTTGGCTGGCTGAGGATGTAAGATCAGGCTGACAGAAGCCTTCTGCTCCTCTTCCTGCGTAATGCCTAGAAAATCTTGGGCCGTGGAGAAAAGAGAACCCATTAAGGGAGGTTTGGTGTGACCTCCTGGAAAATCGTTAGTTACTGTCCCAACGGTGACGAATGGTTCCGAATGTGGATGATCAGCCTGGATCCTTGTTAGGAGGAACGTGTTCTTTGGCTGCCCACTGTGCTTTTCAGAGCAGAACTAGCCTTGAGTGAGGTCGGACTTGGTATGCGTATGATGATGTCTTAGGTAATGCAGCCAGGCAGATATTTGCTAAGGCTCAGTCTTGAGAAATTAAAAGGGGATATGTGAGAAATTGATCCATGCGGGGGTAAGGATGACCATGAAAGTGGAAAATGTCCATCAGGCCGGGTGTGGTGCTTCTCTGATCGCCTGAGTTCTTTCCTGCTGGAATGCATCATTGCCGAAGTGCTAGCTGGTCTTGGGAGGGGAGGACAGACATCTCCAGGGAACCTCTCTCTCCCCGCCCCCACTCCTGCCTTACTCTGCAGCGGCTGCATAGAGGAGTAGTGCGTGACGGGCAGGCGTGGTGGATGTTGAGTTTTCCTCTGGATTTCCATTAAACGAGTGTGTGGAATCAATACCCAGCTGAACGTTTGTCCTGAGAACACCCAGAGGCCCCCTGTGTAGCTTGGTATTTTTCAGACCGATTCTCAGACGGGAAAATGTGCAGAATATCTATTTTCTAAAATAGTTCCAACATCTTTTATGTGATGCTGATGCATCTGGAAGTGAAAATGCTTAAAGTTTCATTTCACTAAAAGTGAATTTTTTTTCTTTTTACTTTAACCTCTAACTTCAGATCACAATTTAGGGACATTTTCACCATAGTCTTAAGAGTATCTGGATGGGTGTTGTTCATTGACACATCGAACCAGTCTTTTCTGAGAATTTTTATGTGCAGAGGACTGTGCAGGTTGTTGAGAAAAATTCGAGACCTGATCAGTGACTCTAAGCATCTCAGAGTCTAGAGAGGGACACAGATCATTCATTACATGGTAGGACAAATACAGTATATGTGGACGCGTGTCACCAAGGAGGTGATATCTGAGCTGAATCTTAAAGTAAGAGTAGCATTTGAATGAATAAGAAGGGCATTCCCAATTAAAGGACCAGTATAAGTAAAAAGAAATTTTGCCTTGTAAATTCCTAAGATTTCACTAGATTTTATGACATTAACACAAGCATCACAATAATGAAATTATTCAGAAATTCAGAGAAAAATAGTCTAAGTAGATTTAAGACTTTGGGTTTTTTTTTTGTTTTTTGTTTTTTTTTTGCTAAATTTATCTGTCCTACTTTTTCATCTTAATTATGTTGCAAGGTACAATAGATTTGCATCATATTAAACTGGTTGATAGTTGTAGCCAATGAGTAGAATTATAACTCAGTTTACAATTAGGAACTTAGCATTTAAGTAAATGTAGGTAGTTTAGTGTTTAGATAAATATACATAAATTAGAGTTTGGGGTTAACATATACATACTCCTATATGGAAAATAGATAATAAAGATCTACTGTATAGCAATGGAAACTATATTCATTATTGTGTAATCGCCAGTGATGGAAAAGAATCTGAAAAAGATATGTATATGTATGTGTGTAAATGAATCACTTTGTTGTACATCTGAAACTAACACAACATTGTAAATCCACTGTATTTCAATAAAAAAGGAAGTTAGCATTTTTATAGCATTTCCCGTCTGTAACTCTATTACTTCTCAGAAGATGGGTAAGCCACAATTTGAAATCTGACTTGCTTTGAATTTTATTATTTATCACGGAGATAAAAATGAATTGAGAATAGAAATCTCAAAACATGATGATAGTACTTTATATTTCAGTAGCACACAGTATATATAAAGTAGTATTTATTATTTAAATTCAGCCAGTATGCAACAGAAAGAGCAATATAAGACTAAATTATAAGTTTGCTTTGTAGAAAAAACTGTTACCAGTACATTCTGCTCAACTGTGTACTGGTAGCATTTGTAAATAGTTCGTTCTTATGTTATTCCGCAACCCTCCCTCCCCAAAGAAAACAGTTGCAAAATTTTCTTGCTTCTTTTCCCTTCTTTGCATAATCTGTTAAATTTTAGCAATTCTAAACCAGAATAGCATGAACATTTATGGTGTATTCATTAGACAAATACATAATATTTATAAAATCTGTTTAGTAATTAAAAGAAATAGATGAATATGTATCACTTTCTTGGTTTTTTTTAGCAAAAGAAATAATTCACAGTAAGTGTTTCTAGTTATTTCAGCTAAATATTTATAGTGCTTGAATGATAATATTTGTTGTTTCTGTCATTTAGATTTTATAGGTCACTTTTTGACAGACAGACTTCTTTTCTGTTGGAGCGTCTGTACCTCTGCACGTACACTGCAGATTCCGGAAACAATACTGGCCCTTCAGCTGCAGACAGTAAAACTCTCCTTTATCCTTAGTGTACTGAGGGCCTCTTGATAATCTCTCTATGGCCTTATGGAGATGCTAATGCTAATTAATGTTTTAATAGGAAAAAATGTTAGCAAGTAACACTGTTAAATTTGAAGCATGAATTGTAAATTCAGCTTGGTTGCCCTAATGATAATGTCCATCAAGTGCTTCCAGTCTTCTGAACTCAGTGCCGAATATTTCACTTACATGTATGTAATATATCCTGCTTAGTCACTTCGGTCATGTCCGACGCTATGGAATGTGACCTGCCAGGTTGTTAGCTTCCTCTGTCCATGGGGTTTTCCAAGCAAGATGACTGGAGTGAGTTGCCATTTCCTTCTCTCTCTCTCTCTCTCTCTCTCTCTCTCTCTCTCTCTCTCTCTCTATATATATATATATATATATATATATATATATATATAAATAAATAAATAATGTATGATAATATTTAAAATTAAAAAGCTCTTGAGCTTTACACATATTTTATATCTATATATAGAGATAAAATTTTTACTTACACATATTTTTTCCCAACTACTATATGAGTGTTTTTATGCCCATTTTGCAGATGAATTTGTAACTATTGTTCATCAGAACATATAATAATACTTTAAATATACTGTATCAATAGTGTATTTAAAATATGCAAGTCTGCAGTTTCACACATATTTCAGATATATGTATATATATGCACATATATGTGTATATATATATATGGAGCTTCCAGGTGGCCCTAGTGGTAAAGAACCCGCCTGCCAATGCAGGAGACATGAGACTGGGTTGGAAGCTCCCCTGGAGGAGGGAATGGCAACCTACTCCAGTATTCTTGCTTGGAGAATCTCATGGACAGAGGAGCCTGGCAGGCTATATAGCCCATAGGGTTGCCAAGAGTCAGATATGACTGAACACACACACATACACACACATTTTCTTTTGTTCATTCAATAGATACTTATTTATTGAATATCTATGTGCCAGGCTGCTGTGCTAAACTCATGGGGAGAGTGGAACGAGGTAGTACCTACCCCCTCTTGCCTTTATGGGACTCAACAGTGTCCTGGGAGTGATTAACTTGCTTAAGACACAAGTACAAGAGAATATGATAATTGCTTTAACAAGAGTTGGTACAAGGTGTTATTGGGCATGAATTTCAGCAAACTGTGGGAGACAGTGGAGAACAGAGGATTCAGCAGATTTTTAGTAAATGCCTATAATGTACGCAGCATTGTGTTGAAATAGGATAAAAGCATGGGCGAGAACTTATACAGTTGTGCCTTCATGGAACTTACTAATTGGTGAGGGAAACAACCATTCATCAATGAATTTAACAACTTACTAAATTAGTAAAAATTAATTTAAATTAAATTAAATTAATTTTAAAATTTTAATTAAAAATTTAAAAAGTAAAATTATAAATGTGATCGGTATAACCAAGGAGAGAGTGATTCTGTAAAGTATGTAGTTAGGGCTACTGGTACTGATCCCTGATGCTACGAAAGATTGAAGGCAAAAGGAGAAGGGGGCTGCAGAGGATGAGATGGTTAGATTGCATCACCGACTCAATGGACATGAATCTGAGCAAATTCTGGGAAATACTGGAGGATAGAGGAGCCTGGTGTGCTGCAGTGCCTGGGGTCTCAAAGAGCCCGGAAGACTTAGCAACTGAACAACAACAAGGGGACAGTGAGCTGGCCGAGGAGGTGAGGAAAGGCACCTCTGAGGAGAAGAGGACTGAGCCAAAGGAGGGAGGATACACGGTTATTTGGTGAAGAATATGCATGATTTGAGGTCCGTCTAGTCAAGGCTATGGTTTTTCCTGTGGTCATGTATGGATGTGAGAGGTGGACTGTGAAGAAGGCTGAACGCCGAAGAATTGATGCTTTTGAACTGTGGTGTTGGAGAAGACTCTTGAGAGTCCCTTGGACTGCCAGGAGATCCAGCCAATCCTTTCTGAAGATCAGCCCTGGGATTTCTTTGGAAGGAATGATGCTAAAGCTGAAACTCCAGTACTTTGGCCACCTCATGCGAAGAGTTGACTCATTGGAAAAGACTCTGATGCTGGGAGGGATTGGGGGCAGGAGGAGAAGGGGACGACAGAGGATGAGATGGCTGGATGGCATCACGGACTCAATGGATGTGAGTCTGAGTGAACTCCGGGAGCTGGTGATGGACAGGGAGGCCTGGCGTGCTGCGATTCATGGGGTTGCAAAGGGTCGGACACGACTGAGCAACTGAACTGAACTGAACTCAACAAGGAAGAGGACATTTGCAAAGACCCTGAGGTCTAGGAAAGCAAGGTACTTCCCAGGAATTAAAAGTAAGCCAGGAGAGCTGCATGCAGGCTAGAAAATAATGCAAGGGCTGGACCATCTGGGCCCTGGGGGCCATGGTCAGAATCCAAGCTCAGTAGAAAGCCATTGCCATGCGTTAGGCAATCTCTGAGGATGGGCTGTAGGGGGGTGGGGTGGGAGCAGGGAGACCACTTGGGAGGCCAGTGGAATAGTCCAGATGAATCGTGATGGTGGGCAGCCTGGAGCAGAGGTGGTGGTCAGGGGAGAAGGGAAGGGTGGTGGATTCAATGATTGGATGGTTGGATATGGGGTATAGTTTGAAAAAGGAAGATGTTAAGGTTCCACCGATACCATTGCTAAGGAAACACAGGAGAGGGCAGAATCCACTCTGCTTGGATCTCCAGAAAACATCAGGGAAGGATGGATAAGTCATCAAAAGGGACTGAGATTGGAAGTTGGCCTTGAAGAATGAGTAGGCATTTTCTAGTTGGCAAGAGGGGAAAGGTATGATAATCAGAGGGCGGGGCATGTGCAAAGGCACAGGGGCATAACCAGAATAGCGCGAGCAACTGCAAACGTTCATAGGTACGAAAGGGAAATTAATATGTGACCCGTAAATAACTATGTCGGTTTCTTGATACGCTCATCTCTATTTTGTGCACAGTCATTGTAAGACCTACAGTAGGTAGAATTTGTAAATAGGTTAAAATGTTAAAATGTTTTATTTTTATTCTATAGGCATAATGTATAGAAATTCCTGTCTTTACTTCCATATTTTAAATGAGGAATTCACATATGGCTCTTGATTTTATTATCTGCCTTCTTTCTAATAAAATTTAGTCATTTAGTCATTTGGGTAGGACTTAGATTTTAGGTTTTTCCTTAGTGTTTTGGCATCTGGATTTGGGATTGATTGACATTTTAAATTTAGTGAAATAACTATGAATTTACTCCTGATGGAAATAGGAACATGTTGATTTCGATTTTGCTTGGAAACTAAGATCAAAGGACAATCCAATCCAAAAAGAGTTTGTAATGCTAAAACTTAGGTGACATGTCAACTCTGGGGAAAAATAAGGTGATGTTGAATTAATACTTGATGTGTTTATAGTAAGTACAAGAGTGTTGATAGTTAGATCAGTTTGGGAAAAATGTATAGCACTGAAATTATGAGCATGGCTTTGTGTGAAAGATAGTGGCTTAAAATACTGCCATTAACACCTGTTAGCCATACAAATGCCCAGTTTTCTTGTCAATAACAGGTAATAATGATTTTTCACTACTTCACAGGGTGTGGTGGAGTGGGGTGCCAGGAATATAGTCAGTGTTCAATAATGTCCATGATGACTTTGACGATCAGTGATTCCAGGCTTCACCTGAGTCATCAACAGAGAGGCACTGTTCCGTTTCGAAAGTGAAAGTCAGGCTTCCATGTAAATACATGTGTCGAACTTGCTTACCTCTGTGGTTAGGAAAAAAATCTCAGAGAGCATCAGATTCAGTAATGTTTATGACATCTTCTGCAGAATAATTGTTTCTCATTTCTCTGAAGTCTTGAGATCAATAGGCAGAGAAGGAGGGGAAGGAAAAGAGTATTTTGATGGTATGATTCCTAAGGTCAGGAGATGCGGTGGGAAGCAATCCCTCAGCAGAAGCCAAGGACCTGCCATGGGTCTGCTCGCTGAGTTTTTGGCATTCTGAATTAAGAACTGTGTGTGGGGGGTGTGTGTGTGTGTGAAAGAGGGCGAGAAAGATTATGCAAATATGTTTCTCTTTTCTGAGAATTCAGCTCATGTGAATGAAGACTGCAGAAAACGGCCTAACTCAGTGGGAATGTTGTTTTTATAATTACAGGTCTAGGCTTTTCACATTGACTTTTTCTGCTGCCTCCCCTTCTGCTCAAGCAAAATCTGTCTGAGAAGATCTGATGGGAAGGAACTAACTGCTTAGGACTCTCCCTTGTGATGAAAGCACATGTACAGGTAAATATCTCTGGCATCTTTAACCAAAAATAGCTCTCATTTCATTGTAAAAGATCCAGGGTAGTCGTGGGGATGCTTACATACCTATTCGAATGCACACTCACATACACACACACAAAACAAACATACATCTATAGATTGATGTGTTCTCCATCTCTCCATCTCTTTATAAAAACGGACCTCTTGCTTTTTGGGAAAGAAATTAACTGCTACTTGTTTTGAGATCATCGGCTAGGATGATAACAAGGCGTTAATAAGAAAGGGGATAACTGGCGATTGTGTTTATCAGTTCAGCTACAGAGACCATGTCCCATCAGATGGTCTAAGGGAGCAATGCAATATACGGTGTTATATAATCTTTTTGTTCCTCTTCACAGTGCCGTGATGCACATCTTTTCATAGCAAGTTATTTATCTACAATACGATTTTAGTGATTATATAGTATACCATTAAATACATATCCTGAAGTAATTTAATTGATCCCCTCTAGTTGGACATTTAAGTTATTTCTATTTTTTTTTTTTTTGGCCTTTATGCTACCAAGAATGTTCTTATGGCTTTATGTTAGTTGCCATTATTGATGGTTTCCTTGGGATAGTTCCTTAGCAGTAAATTTCTGAATTTAAGCATTTTCAAGTTTTAAGACTCTTGACACTTGTTGCCAAATTACTTTCCAATAAAGTCATACCAGTTTATATTTCCAGAGGTGCAGTGTAGGAGAGACATACTTCCATAAAATTTTGCCAGTGTCCAGAATTTGTAAAAAGGAAGAATATTTGCCAGTTGATTATGAGAACCGGGGTCTTTCCACATGTTGGGTTATTTTTTGGGGGGTGGGGCAGTGCATTATCTGTAAATCATACCATTTTGAAGGACCTTTCTTCTGTAGATAGTAGCATGCTTGAAACTTAACCAATAGTTGACATTTGAGAAATAGGACTAAATCAAGAAGCATGAAATCATTTGAGTCCTATTCCAAAAGAGTAATGCTATGAGAAAATGGTCATGATCAAAGTAAAAAAAAGAAAAGCAAAGTATGGCAGTAACCGTAGCGTAATTCCATTCCTGTAAAATTGTTTTTTTTTTTTTTTCCTTCTTCCTCTCTTGTTTCATCCTCCTCTGGGATGCAGAAAGGGAATAGTATATTTCCAAATGGTCTTAATTAGAATTCATGGAGTAATCCTAGGTCTGGAGAAACGGGTTGACTAAAGTCTTCACGTCAGACCGCATTTCCGACAAAGCTCTGAAGTCTCAGAACAGCTACGGCACCTGGCCAGTGGGTCCCTGGAGCAACCCTTATGTGAGAGCAGAGCCTCAAATCCCCCTCCCGCTCCCTGGACTGCCTTGCTCCTGAGATACAGCGAGGACCTTGGGTCAGGCCGACTTTCTGGCCTCTTAGAGCTGCGCTGAATCCCCAACCATTCAGCTCCACATATGCAAGCTGCCGTGCTAGGCTTATTTTATTCCCTCAGTGGTATTAAATAAGCTTCCTTTCACTTAAAAAAAATGCAAGAGAAGGTAGAATCAGAGACCTTCTTAGGAAGGAAGAAGGTCTTAGGAATTGTATACTTCTTAGGAAATATATACTTTATCCTTCATAAGTGCACAGAGAAAACTGTGGAGGTGCGAGTCCCTCAGCCCCTGAGGCACATCACAAGGCTGAAACGTAGAAGGGAAAAAGAGGCAGAGTGAGACTGGGCATTAAGGACACAAACCCACGGGGACTGGTCTGGCTTCAGGAAAGCTAATGCTTTTCACCGGGGACTCCGCGAGTCCTGTGTATGTACATTTGTTTTGGCCCAGGTTTCTAGTCTCATTTGCACAGCTCTGTATTTTTCAGTAAAGAGAGGAACATCTGAATTCCTAATTAAGACAGTCTAGCTTAAGAACTCCTCTTTAGTGGGCCATAAATTATTCTCCTCCAAATGATTATGAGGACACCTAAGAAAACAAAACTTGTATTTATGCACATACATATGTTATCCCAACAAAATTAATAAGTTCATAAAGGGAGAGAGGACAACAAATGTGTCAGCAAATATAGGTCGGGAAAGGAGTGCATCGTGTCCTGCCAGACTCCAGCGAGCGGAGGTAGCACGGCCATGCATCTCGGCAGCAAGGACGTGGTAAAGCTGCCATATGGGAGGTTTGGTATTTGGATAGCATTCAATTCCTCCCCAATTACAGAAGCAACAGGGACTCAGACAGAAAGGAAGAAAGGATGCTCTTGCTGTGCCTTGCTGGCTGCTATGCAGAAATGCAGACATGTTGATTATTAGGGGCTTACGGATGAATTTCTCTAGGGAGGTGGAAGAGTGGGAATGTTTAACCACGTTTCACAGCAGCTGGGGTTGCCTCCATAACCAAACCATTTTTGCAGTCATGTGAGACACTTCCCTGCAAGGCCAGGCCAAATCATTGTTGAAAACTCAATCCTCAGAGTCCCATAGGGCCTTTGGGAGTGCCTTCGGGAGTGCCTTCAGACTTTGCCAGTGCAGAGCGAGAGCACAAATTTTGAACTGGAAGAAATTTGAGACGATGTCTTTCAATCCTGGTCTCATTTAGTCATTCATCCCTCATGTATTCATTCAAATACCTCTTTGGGGGCTACTGGGTGGTGGAGCTAGTGGGAAAGAACCTGCCTGCCGATGCAGGAGGTGCAAGAAAGAGAAGCGGGTTCCATCCCTGGGTTGGGAAGATCCCCTGGAGGAGGAAATGGCACCCCACTCCAGTATTCCTGCCTGGAAATCTCCATGCGCAGAGGAACTTGGTGGGTACAGTCCTTCGGGCCGGAAAGAGCTGGATGTGACTGAGTGAGCACACGCGTGCACACACACAGGTACTAGCAGAGTTCTAAGCACTGGAGATACGGAATGGAAGAATGTGGGCACAGGCCCTGCCTGGATGGAGCTTACATTTCTAAGGGAGATATTGTTGATGGCATCTGAACCTGGTTTGGGTGAAGAGGGGAGATGATCTGGACCATTCCAAAAGGAGGCTTGGGCCAGTTGCTAGTTGCTAATACCAGTGAAATAACTTCTTCCAAAGGAGAATCATTTAAGAGTTCTTTGGACTTCATCTTCAAAAGTAGCCAAAGAATTCAAGTGACAGGGTATGCCAGAAAACTTTTGCAGTTAGTGAAGTTAGGGTATAACTGAGAATATTGGGAACACCACACGTACAGTTTAGGTGGTGTTGGTATAGTGGTGAGGCAGCAGTGATTGTAAAATGAAAGTAATTAACAGGTGCACACTCTGTTGGGGCAACAGGTGTTCAACCTAGAAAAATGTTTCTTAATGGATTTCTTATGACGTCGCTGTGTCTTGGGTTTAACTTTGAAGCAAATTAAAAAATTGAAAAAAATAAAAGGTTTAGAGTGCATCTGAAATGAGAGACTGGAGAAACCAGTGGAGAAAGAGCTGTTGATCTGGAAGGCTGAGGCAAAAAGAGCCAGAGGATAGGGACCAGCAGGGGGCTGGGACTATTGACGGCAGGACCAGACTGGAAAATGCAGAGAGAAGACAAGAATCAAACTTGGCTTAGATGCGCAATTGTCAGGGTCTATAAAAATCTTGCAGCCATTGATCTTCAGTTCGCTTCAGTTGTTCAGTTGTATCTGACTCTTTGTGACCCCATAGACTGCAGCACACCAGCCTTCCCTGTCCATTACCAACTCCCGAAGTTCACTCAAACTCATGTCCATTGAGTTGGTGATGCCATCCAACCATCTCATCCTCTGTCGTCCCCTTCTCCTCCTGCCCTCAATCTTTCCCAGCATCAGGGTCTTTTCCAATGAGTCATTTCTTTGCATCAGGTGGCCAAATATTGAAGCTTCAGCATCAGTCCTTCCAATGAATATTCAGGACTGATTTCCTTTGGGATGGACTGGTTGGATATCCTTGCAGTCCAAGGGACTCTCAAGTGTCTTTTCCAACACCACAGTTCAAAAGCATCAATTTTTCAGCACTCAGCTTTCTTTATAGTGCAACTCTCACATCCATACATAACTACTGGAAAAACCATAGCTTTGACTAGACGGACTTTTGTTGGCAAAAAAAGTCTCTCCGTTTAGGTAACAGAAATAGTTGTTGTTTAGTCACCTAGTCATGTCCGACTTTTTGCGATCCCATGGACTGCAGCACACCAGGCCTCCCTGACCCTCACCATCTCCTGGAGTTTGCCCAAGTTCGTGTTCATTGCATCCATGATGCTGTCCACCCATCTCATCCTCTGATGCCCTCTTCTCCTTCTGTGCACAATCTTTCCCAGCATCAGGGACTTTTCCAATGAGTCATCTGTTATATCAGGTGACCAAAATACTGAAACTTCACCATCAGTCCTTCCAGTTAATATTCAGAGTTTATCTCCCTTAAAATTGATTGGTTTGATCTCCTTGCTGTCCAAGGGACTTTCAGGAGTCTTCTTCAGCACCGCAGTTCTAAAGCATCAAGTTCTTTGATGTGTTTCTGCTTTCTTTACAGTCCAGCTCTTACAACTATAAGTGACCACTGGGAACACCATAGCCTTGATTATATGGACGTTTGTCTGCAGAGTAATGTCTCTCCTTTTCAACACCCTGTTTAGGTTTGTCATTGCTTTAGAAGCAGTGCACACTGTCAATAATCTGTATTTTAACAAACGGTGAAGTGGGTAGGTTTTACTCTATGACTGTATAAGCACGGGAGACAGAGGAGTGGGCGGCTCACAGTGGAGGGTGGGGTTGTCTTTTTTTCATCTGTCACTCAAAGGAAGAATTGAGGTGGCATCGTCCCCAGAACACATTAACCTTACTCTAACTTTGACTAATTACTTCCCTGCTCTTACCTTATCCACCATCCTTAGAGAGTGAGACGCATGGTATAATTAATTTTCCCTTCTGTGGGCAAGAGCCATTAATTCTAGTTAACTTCACATAGGTTTAAGTTCTGGATCAAAAGAGTCTCCAGTTGGTGCCTCTTGGCCTCTTTGGCTTTTCGGTACCCTTCCCCTCAGCTTATTTCTGGGATTGTGGTTCTTCTTACCTTCCTCCCTCCATTCCTGGGTGCTTTTAGTGGTCTCTTAAATAATAAAATCCACTCAGAGATTTATTTTATCTCCTTTGACCTTCAACATGGGCTTGGTAAAGGCTACATTTTTGGCTTTGGATTTACTATCACTGAGGGACCGTTTTCCTCTGTATTCTTCCTTCCTAGTCACCTTATTCTGGTGCTCAAACTTCTACCATATATTTGACTCAAATACTTTTCCTTTCTTTGACAAGCCCAGTTCATTTAGTTTAGTTGTCCGTCCTACCCCCTAACCCAACCCACCCAGACCCCCAACACACACCCTGGGATTTGCAATGCCCATTTCCATGGTTAAGAAAACCCTATGGATATTTATTAAATCTTTAAAATAGAGATCTTCTCCTAAATTATCTTTTAGAATAAATATGTTCTTCCTTTTTCTATACTAGTTTCTTCCAGTTGAAGGTAGTCTCCGTAACTCATAGCCAGTTTGGGGAAAGGTATTATTTTGAGACAGCCTTTCCTAATGGCTCAGTGGTAAAGAATCCCCCTGCCAGTGCAGGAGATGCCAGTTTGATGCCTGGGTTGAGAAGATCCCCTGGAGAAGGAACCCGCTCCAGTGTTCTTACCTGGGAAATCCCATGGACAGAGGAGCCAGACAGGGGTCTCAAAGAGTTGGACACAACTTAGCAACTAAACAACAAAAAATTACTTTGAGACCCTTAATGATATTTTTCATGGCAAAATGAAAATCCTAGAGACGAAGACTGCAGGGTACATAGTGTTTTTTTATATGTAGGCATAGCTTTTCAAAACTATTTTGGAGTGTATTCGAGTATCTAAAATAATTTACCAGACTTCTGTATAAAGCATTTTATTCTTTGAAGAGTCTCATAAATAATATAATTCACTGTGTCAGTGTGCAAACATTCACATAAGTCTTTTACCTTTCCTGAAATGAGGTAGAATATTTTGTCATATGACAGGAAACCCATGAGAAAATGTTTGATACCAAAACCTACCTTTTTTGTTCTTTGGTTTTTGTTTTGCTTTCCATGTTGGGATGCTAAAGTAGAATGCTGCAGAAATTTCTTTCCTTCTAATACACTAACACTGCTCTCAGTGTTGGCAAACTGTACTATCCAAAGTGTGAGTGATGACTAAACGTAAAAATATCAGAGTGTCAGTATTCAGTGGTACTTTTTTAATTACTCTCTTTTTTTTCCTTTTAGAGTTTATCAAATGAGATGAAGCATTTAAATATGTTTTCTAAATTCCAGACTATTACCTGCTATAGCCTTTGGTGTTAGAGTATGTAGACGTGGAAAGTGAAAGATGAAAGTGAAAGTCGTTCAGTTGTGTCCGACTCTTTGCGACCCCATGGGCTATGCAGTCTGTGGAATTCTCCAGGCCAGAATACTGGAGTGGGTAGCCTTTCCCTTCTCCAGGCGATCTTCTCAACCCTGGGGATCGAACCCAGGTCTCCCTCAGTGCAGGCAGATTCTTTACCAGCTGAGCTACAAGGAAAGCCCTTAGAGATGGAAGGGAACATGAAAATCATTTAGACCCCTTCCCCCCTAACTCAGGACCCCCTCAAAATTCATTAGTGCTTCATTTCACCAAGGTTCAGATACCAAGTCATTGATTGCTAAAAGAACCATTATCATTAGAAGATTTAGAAATATGCAGTATACAGACATTCTTGGGAATAATGTACTTTCTTGAGTTAGCAAGAAACAGAAGACTCATGCCTCTAGAGGCCAAGTGGTATCAAGAAGGATTATGAGTATCTCTTTAGATTAAATGAGAACTACATCAGTGGTATTTTTTTAGATTTTTACTGTCTGAATAAAATTTGGGAAGGCTGTTTCTAGGACTTGGCAATTTACTCTGCCTCCTGTTTTCTCTTTGGGGGTACTCTTTCTTCTTTCTCATTTTTCTTTTCTTTAAAGTAACGACAACAGGTCACTCTGAGGATTATATGCGTATAAACTTTTAGAACATTTTCTGTCCTGGCGCCTGGTTAAAGCATCTGCTACTGCTAATTCTACTCTGTTGCTTCTCCCTCCTATTTCACACTCTTGTTTTTTATTTTTTTCCCCTGGTAGAGATTTTTCTTGAGTAGCTAAAATAAGTATAACCAAACAAAACGAGCAACTGAGTGCTGATATCATATGCTTTATAAGCTGGGGGTGTGTTTGGCTCCCCTGGCAGAGATGTGAGCCTCTGAGTGCATCTGTGGCTGAACTCAAGTTCAAGTGGAACGCCCTGGGTCTGGGGATCAGGGGGGCTTTGAACAAAGTACTCGCTTTGCTTCCAAGTTTTCTGTGAAATATCTGTTTCGTGAGTGGGCTACTCTCTGAGACTTCTTCCACTTCTGAAAAAGATCGTCAGCTGACAGCCTTGATGTTTTAAGGCTTTGAAGTCCCCGTAGAAAAGAACCTGTGAAAAGCCCCAGTCACCGTTTCTGTTCTCTTCGTGCGTTTGTTGTGTATGTGTTGAGTGTTTTCTGGGTTTTTTCCTCCTTCATGTTCAGGTGGAGCTAAAGAATGACCGGCTCCTCCAGTGTGGGCGATGGTGATACAAAATAAAGCCAAACAGATCACTGCTTTCCTGCATCAAGGCAACCCCCTCCAGATGCCGAACCTCTTAAATGGGTATTCAGATGGCACAGGACGAGCACTTCGCTTGCCACTGAAATACAGCCATCTCTGGAGTGAAATTTGGCAGCTGTGTAACAGTCGAGCTGCAGCACTTATATGACAGTTTGGGGAAAGGAGGGAGACAGAAATAGCAGATTCCAAAATAATCCAATTAAAAGAGCCTGGAAAGTGGAGTTGGGCAACAGGAAGGGAGGATGGGATGCCCCGAAGGTGGATTATCTCTGTGGGCTAGAAAGGATAGACTTCAGGTCCAGAAGCTCAATGGTGGCCACAACTCAATAATCTCCTACACCCGCCGGAGACGGGGCTTGTCTGCTAGGCCACTGGGCTATAATCTTGTGATTTTTCTCTCTCTGTTCCCAGTGGTCTAATTATTAGGCTGTGTTGGCACTTAAATAGATCTGTCTTTTAGAGCCACCTCCTCCTTTTGCCCCCTGCATAGGATAATACCATGGTGCAGTATTTATGACACCAGAATGTACCACGCTGAACAGTTGTTATATTAAAGCACCTTTTAAATGGCTCAGGCAGAATGATCTTGCAGATCAGAAAGGACAGCCCCTTCCCCCTCCAAAAACAGAAAGGACAGCCCTTCTATTTAATTCAAAGATCTTTGCAGTAACAGTGACTGGGAAGAAGATTCAAGAAATGAGCCTGGTAGACGAATGCAGTCGGATAAAAATGGCAACTTCTTCAGATTTTTCTAGGAGTGCAAGTTACCATTGTGAGAAACATTAGAATAAGATCATGGAAGTCATAGTAAAATTGATAAAATTGAAAAACTTTCAACGATGTGCACAAAACAATTTTTTTAAAGCCCAGAGGAAAGAATTGTCAATGTAGAAATAATCAGATCATCAGTTCATAGGACATCAGATTTCTCAAGAGGGAGATTCCAGGGAATAAAGGAAGCAGATACTAAAGGAACCAGGGCATTTTAATTTAACCAGAGAAGAGAGAACTTTTAAAATATATATATGGGGAAAATTTTAAAGTGTGGAGTTTCATTTAGAAGCACATGAAAATCTGAGATTTTTTTTTTAATCTATGAAACAGAGATAATTATATCTAACAGGTATGCTGTGACCAAGGGTGGGAATGCTTAAAAACTCTGGTGAGTTGTAAGGCTCTCTGCATATGTTATTTTGTAAATATGCTGCATTCTTATGGAGAAGCTGATAGGGAGAGTAATCCCCTGTATGTGCAAGAAAAACTTAGAGGACCAACCACTTGGAGGAAAAATCTATTGTGAATAATTTAAAAACATATGTGAATTTTTTTTCTGCTCCTCATTTTTCTGTGTTTATGGTATTTTTCTAAAAAATTTCCAGCTAGCTCTGTTAACAGAGTTGTCTACTCTCTGTTGAGCTAGAAACCACATGATTTTATAGTAAATATTGCTTCTGAGTAAACTTTGAATAACAGACTAAAAAAAAAATGTTGTCTTGTTTTATTTAATAATCCTCATTTCAGGAGGTTTGGGCAGAACTAAGAGGGGGTCTGTGAGAGGGACAAGAGTTAAATAAGTAGGGTGCTAAGTGATGAAGACTTTGCCACGGAAAAGGTGAAGCGCAGTAAATTTCTCCGCAGTATGGGCTGGCATGCTGAAATTCCCTTTATGCAGCAGCCCATCTGTCTCATTAGCTTCTGTGTCTCTTAATCACAGACTCCATGAAGTGTCTACTTGGCGCTTTTAAAGCTTTTTATCTTAATCTGCTACAAAAGTTAATGAAAGGAAATCAACTGGATTAGATGCTGTTTGTGTATATTCCCATGCAAGTAGGGGGTGTGGGACAAGCTCTATTTGTAAGTGAATATTACCATAGGGACCAGTCCGTATACATATGAGTGTATTTGTATTTGCACTCATGTACATGTGTGCATTTGTGTGGATATCCACAGACATGGCACACAGGTGCATCTGCTCTCTACACCCTCCCGTGGAAAAGACGCATTGACGTTAATTAGAAAGGATGATACCGAATAGTGAAAGTAGAATTCCTTTTAGCAGCCGTTGCTATTAGAATTAAAGTGCTGGATACAACATTGTGTGTGCAGGAGAGTTTGCTTATTCATCCTTTAGAACAATAGTAGGAGTTAAATATTAACAGATTTAAGTGTCAATAAGGGTCTAAAAATAGGCATTCCCTATTGTGTGCAGGTCTTGCAATACAAACATGTCTGCTTGCTTGGAATTTGAAATGCTTTGGATAAAGAATGTTGCAGAGTGCAATTTGTGGCAGAAAATGTGCCCCGGTTGTTTGTTTATTATTCCTGAGAATGTTTGCAGGATTAAACTATCACATATAGAAAAGAACAGCTTTGTTTGGAAAATGCAGTCGGAGCAGTACAAGAAAATTGAATTAAGTAAAGAAACTTAGGGAGACCGTCTTTGATTGATGATGCTTCTTATTTGCTCTTCATTATTCCCTGTGAAGGAATAAAAACTATGAAATTGGATTTGAAACTGGATTAAGACAAATGGCTTCTCAATTTTTTTTTTTACCTTAACTGTTTGCAATTTTTTTAGTAAAGCACAGAGTCACTATATAAAAAGTCCATGTTTACATTAGATCTTCCTACACAGTGGGTCCTTGAGGTTTGATTTTAGGAATTAGTTTAGAAGATGCAGAGGCAGAGTGTATCTGGTAACTGTGTGATGGTATTTGTCTCTATTTCATATACCTACTATTTTTATAAAGTGAGCAGTGGAGTAAAAGGGAGGACAAAACACTATTTTTCTTAAGCAAGTCTTTCCTGCCTACCTGTCACCCTACAATTTCTTCTGCAGGTAAAATTTACAGTCTTACCATTTGACCCATCACTATACAGGTTTCCCCCACTATCCAAAAGTAGAGAGTGCCTGTGAAAAATCTTATGTAAGCTGAAATGGCTTTAAAGTGAAGAAGCTATTACCTTAGGACACATCTTGCTAACGGCTGCACAAAATAAATGGAGGGGAAGCACAGATGCTCACAGATGCAGTTCAGATCTCTGGGGTCAGGATGCTGAGGTGCTGACTGCAGTTCCCAGGAAGGAGCTTGGCAGTGCCGCTCTTTTGCTGGGGGTGTTAACCGCTGCTGCAAAACCAGTGTTGCAACTGTGTTCAGTTTTCACCTGTTTTCGTGAAAGCCAAAATCCTCTTCGGATTTCTTTCCATTAGCAAAAAATAGGTGCTAATATAGGCCTTTCATAAAAAGGAAGTGTCATGAAGTGAACTTTTGAGAAGTGGGTGATACTTGTATTCTCCAAATACTTTTATCAGAGATGTATAGACATTCACATGAATTTCTGTTAACTAGGCTGTAAACATCTTGAAAAAAGGAACTGTTTTAGTTACTGTCCCTCTAGCACCTAAGCCAAGGCCCTAAACATAATTTGTTTAATGAATGAATGAATGACTCAACTGATGTATCAAACACCTACTTTTCAAAAGTGTCAGGATTCTTTAAAGATCTGGAAGGACTGAGGAATGGCCACGGATTGGAAGAGAGCCACAGCAACTAAATGTAAGGTGAAACCTGAGCCTGGATCCTGAAACAGAGAAGAGGTATTGGTTGAAAAACTGGTGGCATCTTAACACATTCTATAGTCTAGGTAGCAGTACTGTGTGTGCTCCATTGCCCAGTTGGGTCTCTCTGCAGCCCCGTGGACTGTTGTCCCCCAGGCTCCTCTGTCCATGGGGTTATAGACCAAGGTTCATTTTCTAGTTTTGATCATTGTTCTTTGGTTATGTGAGATGTTGACTTAAAGAGAAGCTGGTGATGGGTACAAGGGAATACTCCTGTTTTGGCAGCTCTCTGTGTATCTTGTTGTTTTTCAGTCGCTAAGTCACGTCTGAATCTATGCAACCCCATGAACTGCAGCACCCCAGGCTTCCTTGTCCTTCACTATCTCCCAGAGTGTGCTTGAACTCATGTCCATTGAGTCAGTGATGCCATCCAATCATCTCATCTTCTGTCGCCCCCATTTGCTCCTGCCTCCATCTTTCCCAGTATCAGAGTCTTTTCCAGTGAGTCGGCCCTTCCCATCAGGTGGCCCTATATGTCTAAAATTATCTTTATGGAAATTTAGTTGAAGGTGCAAAACCAACCCACAGGAAGCAAGTAGAGAGTCACACATGACAGTATCCAGCTGACACGTGGGATGGAGGTGGCCAGCTCTGGGCTGAGTCCATGTTGAGGGGAGTGAGAGTTGACTTGGGATTTGAGTGGCCAGCAAGAGCTTCATTAGAGAAGGAAAATTTGATTTGCACCTTGGGAGGAGGGGTTGACGTGACGGGTGGTGCATGCTGAGAAGTTGTTCTAGTTGCAGGGACAGTGGGGACAGAGGCACGAGAGGGGAATGCTGGTGGCCTGTGCAGCTGAGTGATGTGTGTGCTTTTGCTGGAGATCCGTGTGAAAGAGCACTGGGCAGCTTTGGGAAAGACAGAGCAGAGGATCCTTAAGACTGCGGAAGAGTTTGAAGTTGGTAGGGCGGTTGATGCAGAACTGCAAGTTCTTGTTAAAGGAAATGACTGTAGCGTGACATATGCATGCAGTTGGTGACAGGATATCCAGAGTGGCTGGAGATGGGAATGATGGAGGTCGTAGGTTAGGAGTTAGAAATAGGTAATGAGAGCTTATACATCTGAGGCTTGGGTTGGGAAGGATAGGGGTGTCAGAAGTTTTTTTTTAATATTTATTTGGCTGTGCTGGCTCAGTTGAAACACTTGGAATCTTTCGTTGTGACATGTGGGATCTATTTCCCTGACCAGGGGTCAGACCTGTGTCCCCTGCCTCGGGAGTGCAGATTCGTAGCTACTGGACCAGAGAAGTTCCCGCAGCATGTAAACTTAACTTTCCCATATGTTTTTAACAATGAGAACTCTCCATGGAATGTGAGTTTGCCCACAGTGGATTCAAAACATGACTTAAATGGCAGTGTGTTGAATAATATGAATAGATGTATTTTGGAGAATGTAAAAAGAAATGGCATCTTTTGGCAATGGCAGAACACTTTGGTAAGTGACTACTGGGTCCCCTTTATGGGCCTGCTATGGGGGCACATATGTTCTAACTGGCAGGATAAAAAGAGTCTTTTATGTCCTTTTTAACTCCTGTACTGACTTTTCATAGGGAACTTATTTCAAAATTGTAATTGTAGTCAGTGGTTCTATGCAAAGAGTTTATAGAAAAATGCTTTGTGCAGTGGGTCTTTCTGCAGTCCCATAGATGCCAGTCCATTTTCCTCCCTTCTCAGAGTGCCTTTACTGCAGTGGGTGTCTCATTTTCTTTTGGCAGCCAAAGTGGAAGTCACATGCTGAGCTCAGGGAACCATTTTGAACTTGTTCTCAGAAAAGTTGCAAGGCGAAGGCAAGTGAGACCCCTGTTCTGTAACCCTCGGTGGAGTTCCATAGGGTGGGGCAACCCATCATGACATCCCCCGTCAACGAGGTGGTGCACAGATATCACACAGGTTAATTCATTATTTCTTAAGATGCCACATGGGAAGAGCATGGCCGTTTAACCTCATGGGCCTTTCAGAGACCTAACAAAGAAATGAGCATGGAATGTGCCAGAAAATTGCTGTTGGAAGGAGCAAGGCTAGAAAGCCAATTTTTAGAATTAGACCAAATCTGTTTAAATTTATATTAGGGTTTTACTGTAGCTTCTAACAACTCAATAATGAAATATGGAGGATATTTACAGAGCAAGAGGTGGAGGATAGTTAAAATTCTTTCCCTTTTTCACTCTCATCTTTCCTTCTTTAGTCTCCCCCCCCCCTTTCCCATTAAAAGTAAACTGAAGGAGTGAATAAGAGGATGAAGCGAACAAGTTGCTTTTAACAAAATTCGAGTGATGCCACTTCTGTGAGTTTTGTCTAAAAATTATATAATCCTCGTTTTCCCATCCAGTGCATACACTTCTGCGACCCTAATCCACTTGTAAAATCTGGAAATAATAGGGAAAAGCCTTCTCAGCAAAGAGAAAAATGAAAGACCAAAAATCCTGCCCTTGACCCTGTAGGTGAGGCCCTGAGATACTCAAAGCCCTGTTGGCTTAGAAGGACTCTCAACGTAAGGTTAATGATTTACCAAGTTTGCTTATCCGGTTCCCCAAGTAAATTAAAAAGAGAAGACTTTCTAGTGTAAATATATAGACCACAGTGAAGGAAGAAGTAAAACTGGAAGCAATATAAATCTCAGCAGGGTGGGGCCATTTAGTTTGGAGGGAGACCAAGTTAGTGGATTATTCAGGGTAGGCAAACATAAAGGACTTTTCCTGAGATGCAACAAAAAGGTGAAGGTGCAGAGGGCAAGGCTGTTGTGGTAAGATACAACCCCAGCCCTCAAGGAGGCACACAAGAGGAGTTTCTTTTTCAGTCGTGTTATAGTTAACTTGGGGCTCCCCTGGTGGTTCAGTGGTAAAGAATCCACGTGCAATGCAGGAGATGCCAGTTTGATCCCTGGGTTGGGAGGATCCCCTGCGGGAGGGGAAATGGCAACCCACACTAGTATTCTAGCCTGGAGAATCCCATGGACAGAGAAGCCTGGTGGGCTACAGTCCCTGGGGTCTCAAAGAGTTGGATATAGCTGAAGCAACTGAACACGCACGCGTGCATAGTTAACTTGGGGGATTCCACACCCTGTGGTAGAGGTACACGCATAGTAGTAATTCTCAGACCCCCAAGTCCTTCCATTTCATGGCTCAGCTGTTCCCGATGGTCAATGGGAGACCTTAACCATCTTCTGTAGCTATTTGGCCAACAGCCAGGAGGAAAAGAGAGTGTGACTGTTCTCACTGGAGGTTTGTTAGTGGACATGTGGTTCTCTTTCACATTCCCTGGGTCAGAATTTAGTACCATGGACATACCTAACTGAAACTAAAACTAGGAAATGTCAAACTGTATGCCCAGGAAGCTGGTTTGTTGAACACAGGCCTCTGCTTCAATTGGATACCTTCACGAGCAGGATATCATCCTCTGCCCCCGTCCTAGCCACACCCTACGTACATATCCGAGTGAACACCCAGTTATTTGCAGGATATCACAACACATCCATTGTATGAGAATCAGGGTCTCACGAGTCAGTGTATCAGGACTCTTCATCTTTTAAACCATCTCGATCTGAACGTACATTCCCTGATATTATCTTCAGTGAAAAGAAGAGCAGGCAGTTGTGTGGCTTCTGAAGGAAAGGCAAGGACCTTTGTACATGCTGCTGCTAGGAGATGGCACCCCCTCCACAATCCCAGGCTTTTATCTATGCCTATTGCTCAGGAACCTGTGTCTACTTTAGTCTGTCCATCTGTGCTTCCTAGGAGCTGGTCATGTTCTTGTTAACATTACTAAATTCCAAAGGGATTCCCAAGATTACCCTAGTCCTTCCAGATGGCTCACTGTCCATGTTTTAACCTCCAAGTGTGGTTGTATTTTCCTAAGATTGTATCTCCTATCAAAACTCTGAAACAAGTGTTGATTAAGCAGAACTATTTATTGGCCTTTGATTGTCAGATGACTGGACACAAGAAGGGGAGCTTGGGGAGAGGAGTTGAGGGTTAACTATATAAAATTATTTTCATGCTCTGTTACTTAGGCATTTAGATGGAAGCGGGTAGGGAGCATAAAAAAAGGCAGCTTCCAGAAAAAACTTGAGTGTTCCAGGTGAGGAAGAAGAAATCTTTTTCTCCCCCAGCTCTTCCTGATTCTGGAACCTATTGTTCAGCATAGAGTCAACTTGCTTGAGGACTGTCCATACTAGAATTTGTCTACCTTATGGCCTTGCTGCTGCTGCTGTTAAGTCGCTTCAGTTGTGTCCGACTCTGTGTGACCCTATAGACGGCAGCCCACCAGGCTCCCCCGTCCCTGGGATTCTCCAGGCAAGAACACTGGAGTCGGTTGCCATTTCCTTCTCCAATGCATGAAAGTGAAAAATGAAAGTGAAGTCACTCAGTCGTGTCCGACTCTTAGCAACCCCACGGACTGCAGCCCACCAAGCTCCTCCGCCCATGAGATTTTCCAGGCAGAGTACTGGAGTGGGGTGCCATTGCCTTCTCCACCTTATGGCCTTACTAGATCTTGTTTGCCTTTCTACAAAATCAGGCCTTATTTATAACATCATTTCTCTGAGCAAATGAGTTTGAAATTGCAAACAACTGACTTAGAAATGAACCTTCTGTACACAACTCATTCATAAGTTGAGGACTGCCCGTATGAGGCATGTAACCCAGAGATAACATTTATCTGTGCCTTATCCATATGGGCTTGTCAAGTTAACTTATGTTTACTTTTCTCTGCCTTCATTTTGTTGATAGCCTCCCTCTTAAAATTTAATACTGTCTTTATGTGTTGAGAAATA
This sequence comes from Ovis canadensis, assembly GCF_042477335.2. Lineage (NCBI taxonomy): Eukaryota > Metazoa > Chordata > Mammalia > Artiodactyla > Bovidae > Ovis > Ovis canadensis. Next base: position 55,120,049 of record NC_091264.1, read on the forward strand.
TTTTCTTTGGAGGAGCCTTAAATAGTCTGTGTATTGGAATAGTGATTTTATTTTATCTCCCTATTTATCTTTAGTGGGATTCATGGCTATGAAAGTCTTTTGCTCAGGCAGTCTTTAAATTGTAGAAAAATTGAGAGCTATTTAAAGGAAGTGGGGGGAAAAAAGGGATTCTCCTCTCATATTACCCTAGGCTGTCAGATATCTTGCAATGTAATTGCTGTGATGGTTTGTAAAGGTTAAAGAACTCTGAAGTTTGTAATTCTCTTTTGCGTGTGTGTTTCACAAATAAAGGGAGAAATCCGACAGATCACTACAAAATGCCTTGTTAACATAAAAGTTCTGAGCAGTTTACAGTTTGTCAACACAGAGACATAATTCTTGGATTTTACATTTGCTTTCACTGATATCTCATGAATCAGTTATGTGCTCCATGGAGCTCATTTGCAGATTACAAACCCATTTATTTCTCATCTGTAGTATGTGTAACATGAGCACAGAAATATTCTTGCCTCATGGAACCCTGATCTGAGAAGTGCTTCTTCTTGGAGAACTTGCTATCCATATACAAGTAAAAATTTCTTCTGTTAGCAGAGCAGCTGACAGAATATGATCGCAAATGTTACGGATGCTGTTCTGCTCTGAGGTAGAATGCTGAGGACTGTGTAAGCTTGTCATAGTTACAATTTTCAGGGTGAAGTGCTTCCATATTAAAAAGAATACTTTGTCTCCCCCCGACCCTTGCACATGTATGCACCCCAGCAGTGTTAAGAAACTGCTTCGGCTGTTACTGTGACTGGTACTTGCAGGCTCAGATTTTGATGCTAGCGTAGTTAACATTTAGTGAATAGCAGTCATGTGTAGTGATCTTTCCCTTCTGTTTAAAACCGTACTGCAGCCCATGCAAGAAACGTTTTCTTTTAGTTTTAAGTTTACATACTTTATTGTATCTCTTGATGGTTTTTTGTTTCTGTTGAAACTATGAGAATAATTTTGATGTCATGATCTTTCTGCTATCCCCAAGCTGCGGTCACTGTCCCCCGAATCCTCCTCATAGATTCCAGGTTAACTTTATGTTAAATGTTCATTGGGCTTCCCTGGTGGTTCAGCAATAAAGAACATGCGTGCTATGCAGGAGACACAGGTTAGATCCCTGGGTTGGAAGATTACCTGGAGAAGGGAATGGCAGCCCTTTCCAGTATTCTTGCCTGGAGAATCCCATGGACAGAGGAGCCAGGCGGACTACAGTCCATGGGATCGCAAGAGTCAGACATGACTTGGTACCAAAACCACCACCAAATATTCATTAATTAACTAATACTTTTGAAAGTATTTTATAGAAATTGAATGACCGAAAGCTGAGGTTTAGTACAAAGAAGCCCAGATGACTGTGAAAGAAAGCACTTTATGAACAGTGAAGTACTATAAAAAAGTGAAGCATTAAAATAAAATACTCTCAGGTTTTTACTGAACGTTGACTGTCAAAACATGTAAAAGACATATATTTTCCTGTAAGTACGCTGCTGATAGTGTTACAAGAGTAGCTAGAAGTTATTCCAATATTCAAGTGGGTGTTTAGGGGAATTGAAGAATTCTAAAAGCCGACAAAGGGGGAAATCTTGGACCCACCTCTTTAAGACCCCACAGGAAACATGGTACCATCTGAATGTTTCAGCCTTACCCAAGCAACAGCAAAATAGAACGTCGTACTTTTTGTATCTGGATACAGAAACATGAATGCTGAATGTAGACTATAAATGGTTAAGTTTAATGGGTTTATGTTTTATGACCATCTCGAGTTTTACGGATTTCTAGATAACCTAGAGATACATGGTAGATTTATTCTTATTAAATCTTACATAAACTTAAACCTTTGAACTGTTGTGTTGGAGAAGACTCTTGAGAGTCCCTTGTACTACAAAGAGATCCAACCAGTCCATTCTAACGGACATCGGTCCTGGGTGTTCTTTGGAAGGAATGATGCTAAAGCTGAAACTCCAGTACTTTGGCCACCTCATGCGAAGAGTTGACTCATTGGAAAAGACTCTGATGCTGGGAAGGATTGGGGACAAGAGGAGAAGGGGACGACAGAGGATGAGATGGCTGGATGGCATCACCGACTTGATGGACATGAGTCTGAGTGAACTCCGGGAGTTGGTGATGGACAGGGAGGCCTGGCATGCTGCGATTCATGGGGTCGCAAAGAGTCGGACATGACTGAGTGACTGAACTGAACTGAAACTTAAATCTTATATAAATTTCTCTTAGTTTCCAGTGTCATTAAAAAATCCCTCTTGTCTCTTTCTAGACACCTATGCCCATCCGCCTACTAGGTAGGATCCTGAAGTTTTCAGCTTCAATAGGAGTTGGATGCGTTTGTAGATTATATAGACGTAATGGGGTTGGCACCTCTTCATGGAAATTGGGCTCAGTGGGCGACTTCACAGTTTCCTAATGTGCTTGCCTCAGTAGAAATTGATGTTTTACAACTGACATGCCATTGACCACAGTGACTTGTTATAAGACATGATGCTTTATCATTTGTTTTGTGTCTTCAGCCGTGAACATTAAAGCCAAAACATGAAGAGACTTTAAAAAGGCTTTATTAAGCCTATGTTTTAAGACGGTTTACATGAGAATTCTTTGAGCAATTCTTTGGTTCCTGTACCATTCAAATAATCAAGGCACTTTTCTGCGTGCAGACAAAAGCCAGCATCACCATAGACCCTCAGAGTCATGTGGAAGTGTTAATAATAATAATAATAATAATAATAATAATTGTTCTTGTTGTGATTATTATTGTTGCAAATGAGTAAATTGGCCTTCTGATTTTTTAACATCAGTGTTCCCTTAAAAACACTGTTGACGTTTATGAAAAAGCTTGGTTTCCTGGAACCAATAATATTATGAGGGCACTTTTGAGGCAGTTATTAGCATGTAAATCAAACCTCAGATGCATGGTGGGGAATGGTTTTCCAATACTTTCTCTTTGCAATTTGTTTCCCAAAGAAAATGATGTTCAACGAAGTCATTTGGAGGAAGCGTTGCTTTTAAGGACCCTGTCCTCGTGGCGTGGAGAAACTGAAAGCAGTGCCTCAGAGCCCCCGCCTCGGTGTTTTCCAGGAGCTTTAAACTCCTGTGTATAAAAGGCCCGTCCACCTTAAAGCTTTTGCCTGTGAAAGATCAAGCAGAGATTGATTTTTACCCACTGTGCACCTGGGGAAACAGAAGGCACTAGCCAAGATTGAAAGAAGCAGAGAGAAAGGCAAAGAGAAATAACCTCCCTGGCACCCACCTGAGAATGTCTCCGGAGGAGGAGGAGGATCAATATCTTGTGATATTCATAAGGAAGGGAACTGCTGGAATGCTGCCTTTCCTACGCTCTGCCCATCAGGGCCTCTCACCCAGGGAAGACCAAGAGTCTTTATTCAGAGAGGGGAAGCGAGACGCTTTCAGAACCATGTAGCTACCGTTTTTCTTTTTAAAACTGTACAATCGGTGCTTTTTACTGCATTCACAGAATTGTGCATCTCTCTAACCGCAGTACATTTTAGAATATTTGCATCAGCCCCAAAAGGAACCCTATATCCATTAGCAGTCAGTTCCCATTTTCCTCCGACCCTTCGCCCCCAGCTCCTGGCAACCAGGAATCTGTTTTCTTTACGTATAGATTTGACTGTTCTAGACGTTTCCTATAAATGGAATCATGCGCTATGTGGACTTTCATGCCTGGCTCCTTCCACTTAGCGTGTTGTTTTTAAGGTCCGTCCACGTTAAAAGCTTGTTATCGGGTATTCGGTGCTTGTTGTGATAATGATATTCCATTGTGTGGAGAGGCCAGGTTTTGTTTATCCATTCGTGAGTTGGTGGTCCCTTGAGTTGTTTCTGCTTTTTGGCCGTCGTGAATAATGCTGCTGTGAACATTCCTGAACAAGTTTTGTGGGGCCATGTTTTCATTTCTCTGGGTAGCTTGCTTTTAAACAGTTAGGAACTGAGAGTAAATGATTCTCTCCCCTTTTAGACATTTGTTTGCTTCACTTCACTTTTCTTACCCATCTCGCTCTCCTGAAAATAATTTTCCTTGAGAACGTTGTTGTAGAGAGTAAGAACATCAGTTAACTTTTACTAATCACTAACCCCTAGCATCTCTTCTTTTTTGAAGCTGTTTTTTTAAAATAATGGAAGTATATTGATTTACAATATTGTGTTAATTTCTGGTATTTGTCGTCGTTCACTTGCTAAGTCGTGCTGGACTCTGCCACTGCACAGACTGCAGCCCTCCAGTCTCCTCTGTCCTCTCCCATCTCCCAGAGTTTGCTCAGATTCATGTCCATTGAGTCGCTGATGCTATCTAGCCATCTCATCCTCTGCTTCTTCCCTCTGCTTTTGCCTTCCACTCTTTCCCAGAATCAGGATCTTTTCCAATGAATTGGCTCTTCTCACTAGGTGGCCAGTGTATCAGAGTTTCAGCTTCAGCATCCATCCTTCCAATGAATATTCAGGACTGATTTCCTTTAGGATTGACTAGTTTGATCTCCTTGCAGTCCAAGGGACTCTCAAGAGTCTTCTCCAACACCACAGTTCAAAATCATCAATTCTTTGGCGCTCAGCCTTCTTTACAGTCCAGCATGACTACTGGGAAAACCATAGCTTTGACTCTGTGAACCTTTGTTGGCAAAGTGATGTCTCTGCTTCTTAATACAGTGTCTAGATTTGTCATGGCTTCTGGTATATAACAAAGTAATTCAGTTATAATTTTTCAGATTATTTTTCATTATACTTAATTACAAGATGTTGAAGATAGTCCCTGTCTCCAGCCTCTCTTCTAAGCATCATGGATATGTTGCAGCATTTCTTCTTTACCAGTGTGATGTGCTGTGCTTATTTGCTCAGTCATATCTGACTCTTTTGTGACCTCATGGACTGTAACCTGCCAGGCTCCACTGTCCGTGGGATTCTCCAGGCAAGAATCCTGGAGTGGGTTGCCTTGCCTTCCTCCAGGGGATCTTCCCGCCAGGGATCGAGCCAGGTCTCCCGCATTGCAGGCGGATTCTTTACTGTCTGAGCCACCAGGGAAGGCCACCGAGGTGATGGCTCAGGTTTAAAGAGGCTCCATGAAGCCTGAAGTGTCCAGCTGGTCAGTGGTGGGGAGCTGGGACTTGAACTGGCCACTGTTTTACTCTTCATCGCACTGCTCTCTGTTGCCTCCCTTAGGATAATATTAACCCAGGTCATGCACCTGTTTGTCTGACAGAGAGATCTGTTTCTATGTATGGGCCTTTCTCTGATTTGATTGTGAAAAGTGAGGAACGTGGTTCCGAGACTTCATCACCTGCCATTGGGCCTGGTTTGGGCCGTTGTGTTCCCCTGACACAGTGGTTGTGGAGTATCCCCCTGTCTGTCTGGATGAGGGCGCATCATGGAAGCCTGATGCCAGCAGGGGTCAGGTCAGCCTGACTCTTCTGACTCTTTGCCCTCCCGTCACTCCGTCTGTTCACCTTAAGATTTGATCTCTCCTTCACTCAAGCCACCTGCAGACACTGGCACGCCTATGACCTGTGTATCACCTCAAACCAGTGGCCTCTGGGCCTTTCTACGTCTTGAAATCTCAGACTCTGCAGTTCCCCTCTGTGGTCACAGGGTCCCCTGCTTTCCCTCCCCTCCTCTGCATCCAGCCCCCACGCTCACTGTTTCAGCTGCGTTCAGGTTCACTGTCTCTCTCCCCAGCCCATGGTTTAAAAGGTTCACTAAAAAGTTGGCTTAAAGCTCAACATTCAGAAAACTAAGATTATGGCATCTGGTCTCATCACTTCATGGCAAACAGATGGGGAAACAGTGGAAACAGTGGCTGACTTTATTTGGGGGGGCTCCAAAATCACTGCAGTGGTGACTGCAGGCATGATTTTAGAAGATGCTTACTCCTTGGAAGGAAAGTTATGACCAACCTAGACAGCATATTAAAAAGCAGAGACATTACTTTGCTAACAAAGGTCCATCTAGTCAAGGCTGTGGTTTTTTCAGTAGTCATGTATGGATGTGAGAGTTGGACTATAAAGAAAGCTGAGTGCTGAAGAATTGATGCTTTTGAACTGTAGTGTTGGAGACGACTCTTGAGAGCCCCTTGGACTGCAGGGAGATCCAACCAGTCCATCCTAAAGGAGATCAGTCCTGGGTGTTCATTGAAAGGACTGATGTTGAAGCTGAAACTCCAATCCTTTTGCCACCTGATGTGAAGAACTGACTAAAGAGCTGACTCATTTGAAAAGACCCTGATGCTGGGAAAGATCGAGGGCAGGAGGAGAAGGGGAGGACAGAGGATGAGATGGTTGGATGGCATCACTGACTCAATGGACATGAGTTTGGGTAGACTCTGGGAGTTGCTGATGGACAGGGAGGCCTGGTGTGCTGCGGTCCATGGGGTTGCAAAGAGTCGGATGCGACTGAGCGACTGAGCTGAACTATAGTCTCCTGACAGTTGAGTGTCACACAGTCCTTTCCAAACACCAGCCCTGGGTGATCCCCGCCACTCATGCAGCTGCCCAGAGGTCCCCACACCCAGTGGATTGGGCCTGCTGTCAATCTTTGCTCTTCCTTTGAGACAGCTCCCCATGGTTTCTTCTCCAGCAGACACAGTCACATTTTCCCGTGCAACCTGTTCCTAACTTTTCCTGTCTCTTCAAAACGTGCCATGTCTCCTGCTTCCCGTGAATGAGGGGCCCTGCAGTGACTCCTCCACTTCTCCCCTTTTCCCTTGAGTTTTGTGCATCATCCCCGCCCCTTAGATCCACAAGTGGATCTGGTGTCTCATATCAGATGTTACCACGTACTACAAAACCAAGACATCAAGAATTCAGAGAAATTTTTTCTGAAGGCTAGCTAGCTGGGAAGCCTGCATTTTATAGAATGTTTCTCAAAATTCTTTTGATTATATTTCTTCAGCAGTTTTTCTAAGCTCTGTAGAGGCCACCCCAATCACTCACCCCCATTCTCTCCTCTGTGGACACAGGAGAAGGGAAGGAGAGGGGCTATGTTCTTATCTGTGAATGATGACGTTGACATTTTTGACTAAACTAAAGTTGGGGTTTGCCAGTCAGCCACGCTGCCCTCCATTTCTATCCACCGGACAAGGGAAAATGGCTGTAATAGCTCGGGAACGTTATAAGGGTGCATGGGGGTTGCTGAGTAAGCCTTGCCATCTCTTTTGCCGTGATAGATGTGTGTCTTCAAGGGAATCCAAAAAGTTCTGCTTGACAGGTGAGGTTAAAAGTACACAGGTGTGCTGTAATGTCTGTGAGAGGGTTAACATGAAAAATTTTGTGTGAGCCCAGAGTCCTGTCCTTTTGCTGACCCATCACCAGGGACCCGGCATGCTGCAGTCCATGTGGTCGCCAAGAGTTGGACATGACTGAGCGACTGAACTGAACTGAACACCACGGACCACTCTGTCCCACCCGGTCCCTCAGGACCCCTTCAACGAGGAGTTGGGGGGCTACATCTCCACTCTCTTATATTACACCTCCTCCCCTCCACCTTTCTTAGAACAAGCACTTAAGGGAACTTCTTATGAATTCACTGTAGTGTTTGTCAAGACGTTTTTATAGCTAGTTTGTTCTTAATTCAGCTGATGGCCAATGGGAGACCTAACAGTTCAGTGAGTAGAAATAGGCAAAATTGGTCTATTTCTTTATGTCCTGAGGATAAATCCAAAGAAACCTGTCTAGTTGGCATGTCTCCAGCTGCAGCAGAGTTCAAGTTTAAGTGAATTATGAAGACTGAATTAGCTCCTTGATCTTGGAGACAGTCCTCCCACTCTGGAGGGGAGTGTGTTAGTAGGACGGGGTCTCACCAATGGCCTGCATATAGGAAGCTTAGCTGAATGCATCTATTTTGCAGATGGGTGATCCCTTGTGAGGGATTTTTTTTAAAGTTATTAATTTCTTTCTTGAATATACCTATATTAAAAATAACCAACAGAGTTTTCTAGAATTAGACCACAATATTTTATTCATTTTGTATTTCAGTATCTCTGTCATATTTGTTTCTCTTTATTTTCTCTTAACTGAAAGAATTAACTAATTTGTTCTAAATCACTAGAAGTACAAAAGGATAAAATAAGAGGTAGAAGAAAAGTAAGTCTCTCATTTCTGTTCCCAAGTCACCCAAATTCACTCCTAGTGGTAAGCTTCATTACCATTTTCTTGTGGGTCTGTTTAGGGATATTTTAAAAATATAAAACCTAAATTATAACTATAAAATATAAAGAAAATAGAAAGTCCAAATATACATAATATAAACACAATATAAATATAGGGATATTTTATAACTATGCAAACTATAGGAGAAAAAATATGGAGTTTTTAAAATATATATATATATATATATATTTGGCCAGGCTATATGGCATGTGGGGTCTTAGTTCCCTGACCAGGAATTGAACCTGTTTCCCCCTACCTTGGAAGCGCAGAGTCTTATTAACCATTGGACCACCAGGGAAGTTCTGGTACAGGTTTTTTTCAGCATAATGTTTGCACCATGCACACTGTTCTGTTTTTTGTTTTTTTACCTTTTTTGACTTAAGCCTGTATCCTCAAAAACCTTTCTTGTCACGACATAGGGAGTAGTCCTATTCTTTTTAGTGTGTGCATGCTCAGTCTCTTCTGTCCTGTCTGACTCTTTGCAGCTCTATGGATTGTAGCCCGACAGGCTCCCCTGTCCGTGAGATTGTCCAGGCAAGAACACTGGAGTGGGTTGTCATGCCCTCCTCCAGGGGGTCTTCCCAACCCAGGGATCAAACCCACACCTCCTACATTGCAGATGGGCTCTTTACTACTGAGCCATCAGGGAAACCCATTCCTTTTAATACCTAAATAGTATTCCATTGTAAGGGTTTTGCCTTAATTTCTTCAGCCCCGCATTGATGGACTTTTGCTTGTTCCCAATCATTTTATACTAGGCACGATGCTCCAGTGAATTACTATCTATAAATAGCATTTTCTATGTCAGCGAGGCTCTCTGGAGGAGAAATTGCTACAGTGGAATTGTTGGATCAGAAGAATGTGCAGTTTTAATTTTGGTAAACCTTGCCAAATTGCCCTCAGATTTGGCATCTGTACTAATGCATGCTCCCACTAACACCGTGGGCTTGTGCCTTTTCTCCACAGACAGTGTTACTAAACTGCATGATCTTTGCCAATCTAAGAGGTGCAAACTACTATCTTTTAGTAGCTTTAATATAGAGTTTTGCTTGTTCTCACAAGCAAATGATCGAATGTCTTTTCATATGTTTAAGAGCCAGTCCTATATTCTTTTCTGAGAAATGTGTATTGACTTTTATTGCCCATTTTCCCCTAGATTTTTGGTCTTTTCCAGCTAATTCATTTTTAGGAGCACAAAGTAACTGAAAAAAACTAGTCCTTTTGTCCTGAGTTTTTTAATTTTTCCGTTTATTTTTGGACTTCTTAGGCTTCTTTTTTTCCCTGCAGGATTTGTTTTTAAAATTACGTAGCCTTACTTATCAGACCTTTTTTTTTTTTTTAACTTTTAACTTTTTGACATACTTAGGGCTTCTCTGCTCAAACATTGTATTTTAAAAATTGTCTTATATTTTTTCTTAGTACTTTTAAAATCATAGCATTTTTGAGATGTAATTTACATACCACAAAATTCATCCTTTTCATGTGTACAGTTTAGTGGTTTTGGTCTGTTTACAGAATTGTACAGCTATCACCACAATCTAATTTCAGAACATTTTCATCACCCCAAAAAGAAACCCCATACCCATTAAGCAGTCACTCTCCATTCGCTCCGCCCCAAAGCCCCTGGTAACCACTAATCTCCTTTACTTCTCTAAGGATTCGCCTGTTCTGGACTTTTCGTTTAAATTGACTCATACAATTCGTAGTCCCTTGTGACTGGCTTCTTCCACTTAGCGTTATGTTATCAAGGTTTATCCGAGGGCTTTTACATTTGCATTTTTCACATTCAAATCTTTGGTTGCTCAAGAATTTATTTTAGTGTAGGATCTGAACTAGGGATCTGACTTTATTTCTGCCAGGGGGCCATCCACTTACTGAAAGACTTTCTTCTCCCAATAACATGCACTGCCAACTTTGTCATACCCTGAATCGCAGTATGTGTTTGGGTCTATTCCTTTTCCATTGATCTTGCTTTCTATTTGTGTGCCAGTGTGTACTGACTTAACATTTGGAGCTTTAAAATATTTTACATATCTGGTATGCTAGTCTTATTTATTTTTTTCCTTCTTTCTTTCTTTTATTTTTGGTTGCACTGGGTCTTTGTTGCTGTGCTCGAACTTTCTCTGATTGAGGAGAGTGGAGGCTCCTCTCTAGTTGAGCTTTGCAGGCTTCTCCCTGCAGTGGCTTCACTTTTTGCTGAGCACAGGCTCTAGGTCTCTGGGCCTCAGTACTTGCAGCTTGTGGGCTCAGTAGTTTTGGTGCTAAGGCTTAGTTGCTCTGTGGCATGGGAATCTTCCCGAACCAGGGATTGAACTCATGTCCCCTGCATTGGCAGGTAACTTTATCACCCTGGCAGTCCTCTTTCCCTATTTCTTGTTTAATTTTTATGACTATTCATTCCTTCCTATGCATTTTTCCACATAAACTTCAGAGTTGGCTTTCTCATGGTATTCTTGGATATCATCTCATGTTTATCAGTTACTTTGGGAAGAATTAGTGATTTTCTCATCAAAGACCAGCAGGGTAAATGTACCTTCTTTGTCCTTCAATAATGTGAAATTTTCTTTTTTTTACCTAGTTCTTGTGTATTTCTATTTATCTCTAGCCATTTTTCATTTTTATTGCAATTTTAAAGATTGGGATGTCTTCTTAATGGTTGTTCCTTAGGAAGGCCACTGACTTTTGCATATTATTCTTGTTGGTAAAGAATCCAGGAGACCACCTGCAGTGCAGGAGACCAGGGTTTGATCCTTGGGCTGGGAAGAAGGAAATGGCAACCCACTCCAGTATTCTTGCCTGGGAAATCCTATGGACAGAGGAGCCTGGCAGGCTGTAGTACATGGGGTCACAACAGTCGGACACGACTTAGCAATTCAACCAGCACTTGTGAATTACCTTACAGAATTCTGTAATTGTCTATAACAGTTGTTCAGCTGACTTGCTCATGTGATTTTCAGCCACAGCCTTTGCAAATAATGATCATTTTGCTGCTCTTTGCTTGTTTTTGGACTTCTTATCTCTCTCCCTTACATAATTTAATTGGCTACTTCCACCAGAATGGTGTTAACAGCTATAATGGTAGACAGCCTTGCGTGGGTTCTAAGTTTAATAGAACGCTTCTTATGTGTCACCACTCACAGTGAGGCTGCCTTTGGGGTTGGCATGTGTAATGTTCATTGGGCATTTGTGGGGCTTTATCATGAGCAGAAAGCCTTTTGGAAATGCTGGAGCTGACTGAATGGTTTGCAGAGACAGCGGCCTGCTCTGCCAGTTCTCCTGCAGTGATAAAATAGCAGACTGATTTTCCTCACTGGCACTGACAGGCATGTGAGTGGGAAGTCCATGCTCCAGAGAAAGGAGGCAGCAATTATACTTGAATCTCATGCTACGTTTATTTTGCCAGTCAAGTGAAAAGTCTAAGAAGCTATAGGTAGCACCATGAGATGGGGCTTTCCAGGTGGCGCTAATGGTAAAAAAATCTTCCCTGGGTCGAGAAGATCCCCAGGAGAAGGAAATGGCAACCCACTCCAGTGTTCTTGCCTAGAGAATTCTATGGACAGAGGATCTTGGTGGGCTGCAGCCCATGACTAAGGACACACACCAGCCTGTTAATGCCTCAAAGCTATGAACTTAGAACACTGTGCATGCTAAGTTACTTCAGTTGTGTCCTACTAAGAACAACTGATCAAATGGTTAACTAGGCTTTAAGCTATAGTCAATTAAATAATTTCCTTTTGGGCTTTCCAATTGGTGCTAGTAATAGAGAATTCACATGCCAATGGAGGAAATTAAGAGATGCAGGTTCGATCCCTAAGTTGGGACAATTTCCTGGAAGAGGGAATGGCAACCCACGCCAGTATTCTTGCCTGGGAAATAGCATGGACAGAGGATCCTGGTGGGTTACAGTCCATGGGGTGGCAAAGAGTTGGACACGACTGAGTGACTGGTCACACAAAGAGAGAAAGACCTCTTACTGGGAAAGGTTGAAGGCAAAAGGAGAAGGGAGCATTAGAGAATAAGATGGTTAGAGAGCATCGTTGACTCAATGGACATGAATCTGAGCAAACTCTGGGGGATAGTGGAGGACAGGGAGGTCTGGCCTGCTGCAGTCCAGGAGGCTGCAGAGTCAGACATGGCTTAGCAACTGAACAACAACAAAGGGCAAAAGAAAGAAAGGAAGGGAGAATTAATGGAAAGAAAGAGGTAAAAATATACACCCCTCTCCTCATTGTTCTCCCAGAGCAGGCTGTGTGATAAGCCAAAATATTTCCCAGGTAGTTTCCTCCAGCAAAATATTACCCAAAGAAGGGCACCCAACACTAATTGTCAGCAAATATAGTAGTCTCAGAAAAGGCTTAGAAGCAATAGTGAACTCTTTTACCATTTGTAAGCAAAACAGGCTAATAAAGCATTCCAAATATTGAGAAACCACTGAAGGGAGAAAGAATGCCTGTTGAAACATGTTTACATGTTGATTCTTTTTGATGTTGCCGTATAAAAAGCATTTTGATCTTTTGCACAGAAATCAGAGAAACATCTATTTTATGTGCTAACCCCGAACCTGACATTATTCTAATAGTAGTAAATACGAGGACAGGCCATCCCTTACATGAGCAGAACTAGGAACCAAAATGAAAGGTGGTAACAATTGAGGCTTTGAGGCTCCTTGGAAACATCTACCATGCAGTTGGTGCAGTTGTGGTTATAAACAAAAGGCATTTAGACTGACTCCATAAAGTGGAGGGCTCATGGGTGGCGTCGGGGATTCCGTGCTATATCATCTCTATGACATGCAGGAAAGAGAAAGTTTGGGGAAGCACACAGATTGTGTGGGTGTGCCCATCCGGTTGGTTTTGGCCATGCACACCTTCGGCTTGTACCTGTCAAAACCATGTGTGTGATTTTGAAGCTTGCAAGAACCACTGGAGTCTGGGTGGGCGTCTCAGGCAAGTCCCCTAGCCTTCTTGTGAGTTGATATGTTGAGGAAAAAAGAGCTCGGGCTTGGAACAGAGGCATCCGACGCTGCTGCTTGCTGACTGTGTGTACTTGACCGAGTTACTGAACCTTTCTGAGCTGCGTTTCTCATCTGCAAGTCGTGTTTACAATTCATGTGGATTTATTAAGAGGTGTTGGACCCAAAGCACCTAGCATAGCATGGGGCCTGGTAGAGAGTAATTGCTAAGTAGGTGTTCCAGATGGACTGAGATGAACCAGAGGAAGCAAGGGTGGAGGGAAGGAAGGGAGAATTCCATGTATCCATTCCACAATCCTGATATATGGAGAGTCCTGGGGAAACTCTTAAAGAATATCACACCAGGGCCAGGGATAAGGGGTGTTTCTAGGAAAGACGTCTCAGAGAGGTGAGTCACGAAGCCCAGGCAGACAGGTTGTGCTAGGGCAGTGCTTCTAGGTGGCAAAGGACAACATTTTCCAAGGCATAGGCATGAAGGAGTCAAGAAGTCTTAAACCCAGGGAAGCGTGGGTAGTAAGAGAGTATGGCTGAGTCTCGGGTTATGGGTGGGGGTGTGGGGGGAGTTGTGAGTAAAAGTCAGGAGAGGTCTTCAACCCTGGGAGTGAGTAGGGTCCTGCTTGTCCTGTTGGATTATGACTACGATGATGGTGGCTGTCACCTTGAGGGACCCCATCGCATCTGCATTTTGGAAAGATGGCACCAGCATCAGTGGGTTGCCTTTAGAGACCACCAGGAGGAAATGAACTCTCGGCCATGGCAGTGATTCCTGCCACGTCCCCCACAAACCCTGCACAGTGCTGAGCACATAGTAGGTGGTCAGGAAAAGCTGCCTGATGGACTTGGACCAAAGCGCTTATTTGGCCAAGATCGTCTTCTCCACGATTCATTTGTTTTAGCATTCATAGATGATTCTCCTGTGGATTTGATCATTTCCCCCCAATTATTTTTGACCCTCGATTAAATTATCCTATTAAACAACTGTGTGTTGTGGCATAAACTTACCCTAATCTATTTCTAATTTATTGTGCAAGCGTCTGTCTCATGAAAGATGTCTTCTTATTTAAAGGGTACTGGCCTAGAACTGCATGAAAATCACCAGTCTTGCTGATGCTCCCTCCCCCCACACCACCCTGAAATGGTTTCTGTGCAGAGGAATAATTGTTTCCAGCTCCAAACACTTTAGGCTTTGCCCATAACTCTCTTTCAAAGCTTTCCCTGTTTTAAGATTCTTTCAAGCCTCCTGGTACTCTTGAAGGGGAAAACTCTAAAAGCTTTTAGCTCCTGATTGACTTCAAACAGAGCAAGCTCATGGTCTTACTTTGGAGTCGTGATACCCTTCTAATTAAGGTGGCCAAAGCAGTAACTGAAGTCGCGCCGCCAGCCTCTGAGGGCCACAGATAGCACTGAATGGAGTGAGAGGTAAGTGTTCCTGTCGTGTACCGGATGAATGTGCATGCATGCTAAGTCGCTTCAGTCGTGTCTGACTCCGTGTGACTCCATATATTGCAGCCTCCCAGGCTCCTCTGTCCATGGGGTTCTCCAGGCAAGCCTACTGGAGTGGGCTGCCATGCCCTCCTCCAGGAGATCTTCCTGGCCCAGGGATTGAACCCGTGTCTCTTTGGCAGGTGGGTTCTTCACCACTAGCACCACCTGAATAAATAGCAGTTATTCAGAGCCTGGGTTCTGTTTTCTATCAGTCATTCAACTAACTTTCTTTGAGATTCCACTGGGTACCAAGTAGGGTTTTAAGTACTGAAATACTAAGGTAGTACAAAAGAAAAGGGTCCCTTCCCCATCATGCTAGGTTACAATTATTTTAGTACTGTAGATGAAAAAAGAACTAGTCAGTTACAATCCACAGTGATAAGCAGGGTGCGAGGGAAATACAGGATGTGCAGGAAGCATTTAGAAGGGGCACCTGAGCCCCACTTGGGAGGCCAGGCAAGACTGCCGTGATGATCCAGAGAATGAACAGGAAGAGGAGTAAAATAGATCTTAGAGAGTTTGGGGTCGATAGTTTTTATCTATAAGGAAACATTGGAGTATCATGGATTTTATTATGAATGTTTTACAAAAGTTTAGTAAGTCCATCAAAATAGCCTTTGAGCCGTACAGGGTTTGGAATATATGCTTGGCCACTGCCATGTAGGTCAGCTGGCTCAGATCTCTTATCAGACACATAGTTTTCTTTCCTGTGTGTCTCAGCACTGCCAGCTGGCCAAGAAGCACAGATCCTAGAGGTCAGGGACCTGAAAGAAAGTGGAATCTGAATAATATCGCTGGAGAGACTCTAGGTCAGGGTACGCATGCGCAGCTGCCCTCAGCACCTTCTGAAGTTGAAGCCATTTTGCTGTCTGTGCTTTTAGTGACTTAGTATCCCATCCTCTGGGCTTCCCAGGTGGCTCAGTGGTAAAGAATCAGCCTGCCAAGCAGGAGATGGATCCATGGATCAATCCCATCGATCCCTGAATTGGGAAGATCTCCTGGAGAAGGAAATGGCAACCCACTCTAGTAATCTTGCCTGGAAAATCCCATGGACAGAGGAGCCTAGTGGGGTCACAAAAGAGCTGGACACGACTTTGCAACTAAACAACAATGAATCACATCCTCTGGAATATACGGAGCAGCCCCACCCTCAGACAGAAGAGCCCAGGTCAAGTGACTCTCAGTGAGAATTCAGTATATGATCGAGGTGCTCTGTTGAGTTGAATAGCTCTGATCTAGGCCAGCAGGTACAGAGGCATCATGGAGACAGGGCCCAAGGGGGCCTCATGCTGACCTAATCCTTTGGTCAAGACTGGCCAGTGGATAAGGATGGTTTCTGTCACAGCCAAGCAGACTGCTGGATGTGGGCTTGTGAAAAGTGTATCTTTTCTAAATTCTGAGTATGGAGTAGTAGAGCTTCCCACATGGCGCTAGTGGTAAAGAACCTGCCTGCCAATGCAAGAGACAGAAGAGACCCAGGTTCAATCCTTGGGTTGGGAAGATCCCCTGGAGGAGGGCACGGCAACCCACTCCAGTATTCTTGCCTGAAGAATCCCCATGGACAGAGGAGCCTGGCCGGCTACATGCAGCCCATGGGGTCTCACAGAATCAGACATGGGTCAAGTGACTTAGCACACACACACGCGTGGGATGGTAACCCACCTACACTCTTAATTTTTGCTTTCAGAACTTAGGTCCAGAAAAGAGAAGCAAAATGTCTCTACATTATTATTGAAATGTCTCTATACCTTATTCAAAACACACTGTGTGAATTACTGCTCTCTACTAAAGGAAGGGTTTTCACAATATTGTTTCCTTTGCAATGGCAGAGGGCAAGGTTAACAGGGAAACATATTTACTCCTCATAAAAGGGCATCTGGAAGGTTTTTCACCTGTCTCTGGGGGGACACGCCCTTCCACAGAGCCTCATAGGAATTCAGGGGCAACTTAGAAATGGCCTGAGTTGGTTAGAGATGAGCATGAGTTGTTTTGGGTCTAGAAGTGTGGAATGCTTAAAATATTTTTCAAAGCAGGATTCCTATTCTGTACTTTACTTGTTTCTAGAACCAACCTCTCAGGGTACAAGGGCGCAGCTTTGAGTGGCCAGAAAGCCATTCTGGCTTGTCATCAAGAGCATGTGTCCTTGGAGAACGCTTTAGCTCCATCTTCTGGGTACCCCGCCACAGATGCACAGAGCATGTTCACATACACTCTCAGATGTGTTACTTAGTTCTGAGAGCCTGAGCAGTCAGAGAGAGATGATTAAAAGATTTTTTTTCTCCTTTCGATTGAAAGACACTGCTCTTTTTGCCCTGTCTCTTGAATATGACTTCTCTGCTTTTTGTTTATTTTCAGTCTCTCCAAGGGAGATGTCAGTTTTAACTAGAATCACAGACTGTTAGGTCTGGAAGGGACTGTAGAGATCTAACATGCCCAGTTGGAAATGCCAGCAGGACCCATCTAGAGATGCTCAGCAGGTGTTCTGGAAAACACATCTGGATCTTAGAAGAGAGGGCGGGGCTGGACTTGTGGATTTCAGAGTTTTTTGTGTAGAGGCAGCAGAGTACCTCTGATAGAGTCATTCCCCTGCTCCAACCTTCTTAAACCCCTCCTGACTTTACAGAATCATCTCAATTACTCAGAAAGGCCTTTGGGGTCCTTTATTATCTGGCCCCTACTTTTCTTTCCCAGCTCATCATCCCCTGCTACATCTCCACACAGGCACCTCCAACCACAATGGTCCACTGGCCACATTGAGACACATATGCCTCTTATCTCTGTTTTCTAAAGCTGTTTATCCTTCTAGAATTAGCTCAGATTCCCTTCCTTCTGGAAGCCTTCTTTCAGGCATTCAGGTGGTAAAAAATCAAAAGGACCCCCGAGGCCTGTGATGAATGAGAAAAAAATATTTCTCCTCCTTCATCACTAGTCAAGTCTTGTGTGACCTGCTTAGAATAGCCTTGTACTCGTTCTCAGGGGCATGAGTGGTTGTCTGGGCTGGCCAAGCTCAGGGCTCAGGAATCCATCCTGACATCCATGACATATACATGTGCTACTTCTGCCTGCAAGAAAATAGGTGTCCATACTTTGGAAATGTATCCAGTTTTCTACTTGTTATCCTTCATTTACATTATTTTCTTTTCAGATGTTTCCAAGGAGGTTGTATTGAATTTTCCTCTTTGGAAAGGCATGCCCATTTTTTACTTAGAATGCAGATTCTTACTCTAGCTGCATTCTCGGCTTATTGGTTCATTTAGGCAAGTTATATAACCTCTACCTTCATTTATCATCTGTGAAATGAGCCTAAGAATAACACATCTGGTTTTTATAAGAATACGTAAAACCTAGCATTGAAACATTTTGGAAAATATTTTAAAGCATGGAATGTAAACATAAGGCTTTATTTTTGCTACCATCCTGCTTCTAGTCAACAACAACAACAAAAAACCCTTAGTCCTTCTTGATGATTTCATACAGATCATGTCATATTTATTACATAACTTTGTATAACTTGACATCAGACGAGATGAATCCATGTTTTGGTTCTGGGTTATGAGCAATGTATCCATTACTTAATTACTTACCCTTTTTGAGCTTCATTTTCCTCCTCTATATATTGGGAATAATGATGTTGCTGCTATCTATTAGGGTTGTTGAATAATTATACTCTGCCACTATCATGCTTGAAAAATACTTTTTAAATTGGCAAGAATATACTCAACATAACCATCATGACCTCTCTCGTGGCCTGATAATTATGCCGGCTAGAAAGAGATCAAAAATATATTATGATTTTCTTTTATTAGATACCTCTCATGCATACTAAGCCACTTCAGTCATGTCTGACTGTGTGTGACCCTATGGACTGTAGCCTGCCAGGTTCCTCTGTCTGTGGAATTTTCCAAGCATGAATACTGGAGTGGGTTACCATTTCCTCTTCTAGGGCATCTTCCCAACCAAGGGATCGAACCCCCAACTCTGATGTCTCCTGCATCGGCAGGAGGGTTCCTCACCACTAGCGCCACCTGATAAGCCTAAGATGCCTCTCAACTTGTCCCAAACGTGCAAGGGATAAAAGGAGGAGGAACAAAAGTGAGCTGAATACGTAGAATAGGATGCAAAGTTGGCAGAAGACTCTGATGGATGTCCCTCCTACCCTGAAGTTAAAAGGGGCCAAGTTGATATGTGGATTGCATGGGAGCCACACGGCCAAAGCTGAAGATAGGTATGGGAGAGAAGGCAGTGGGAAGGGGCCATGATATCATGTGAAAGCCAAGTGATGGATTGCCCGGGGTATCCACGGGCACGGCATGCCTGTTCTTGAGTGTTCCTTCTGAGCAGTGGTGGGGCACTCGTGGTGTATTCAGTGGGATCACAGGAAAGTCTATGGGAGGTGGCTCAGCTTCCCTCACTTACCTCTCTTAAGTTGGGTGGAATGAGGAGATGTTATATGTTGAACCACGTCCCTCCAAAAAGATACTGAAGTCCTCCTCCACAGTGTCTGTGACTGTGGGTTATCTAGAATAGGGTCTTTGCAGATGATCAAGTTAAGATGAGGTCACTGTGATGGGTGCCGATCCAGGATGACCTTATAAAAAGAAGACATTTGGACACCAAGATAGAGATGCACGGAGAATGCCGTGTTAAGATTGGAGTTATGCCATCACAAGCCCGAGATGCCTTGCAGACCAGCAGAAGCTAGGAGAGAAACACAGGGCAGAACCTTCCCTCAAGGCTCTTAGAAGGAGCCAGCCCTACTGACACCTTGATCCTGGACTTCCAGCCTCCGGAACGTGAGGCCATAGATACTGGAGGTTTAAGGCAGGCCCCCAGTCTATGGGCCTTCATCTTGCAGCCCCAGGAAACTAACAGAGGTGGATGGGCCGTTTCCCCAGACCCGACTGCTTCTCTGTGACACTTGGTCCACAGCCTGGGTTTTATGGTGAGGCTACACATGGTACACATTTGCTGTCAGTGTATATTAAAAATAACAAGATCTCCTGTGGTTTGGCTTTTGGCAGCAAGTACGTTTAGTGTCCAGAGAAGGCAATGGTACCCCACTCCAGTACTCTTGCCTGGAAAATCCCATGGACGGAGGAGCCTGGTAGGCTGTAGTCCATGGGGTCACGAAGAGTCACGAAGAGTCGGACACTTACTGAGCGACTTCACTTTCACTTTTCACTTTCATGCATTGGAGAAGGAAATGGCAACCCACTCCAGTGTTCTTGCCTGGAGAGTCCCAGGGATGGCGGAGCCTGGTGGGCTGCCGTCTCTGGGGTCACACAGAGTCGGACACGACTGAAGCGACTTAGCAGCAGCAGCAGCAGCAGCACGTTTACTGTCAAATCTCAAGGTTTGGAGTTGATTTAGAATGGAGTTTCTTTTCTTTTTTTTAATGTGTATTTATTTGGCTGTGCCAGGTCTTAGTTACGATGTGTGGACTTCCTGGTTGCTGAGTGCATGCGGGGCATGCGGGGTCTAGTTCCCTGACCAGGGATTGAACCTGGGTCCCTGCTTCGGGAGTGTGGAGTTCTTAGCCACTGGACCACCAGGAAAGTCCCTAGACTGGGGCTTCTTAAGGGTTGTCATGACCTCACTTTCATTATCTGCTCAAATACAGTACCCCTATGTGTGTTGAGAAGGAAAAAAGGGTGCAATTACGGTCACTTACTTAAAGTCCTGTGTTCGGTTATTATTTTTCCAGCTTCGAGTGCTTTCTTGGGAGTATTTTGTGCTCTATTGTAAGTCTGCTTTGGTTAGAGTTTTGCCAAGTCCACAACAAAGAGGGAACGTTTCTTTTTTCTTTTCACTTTCCTTGGGGTATGGACCTAACAGAAGCAGAAGATATTGAGAAGAGGTGGCAAGAATACACAGAAGAACTGTACAAAAAAGATCTTCACGACGCAGATAATCATGATGATGTGATCACTCACCTAGAGCCAGACATCCTGGAATGTGAAATCAAGTGGGCCTTAGAAAGCATCACTACGAACAAAGCTAGTGGAGGTGATGGAATTCCAGTAGAGCTATTTCAAATCCTGAAAGATGATGCTGTGAAAGTGCTGCACTCCATATGCCAGCAAATTTGGAAAACTCAACAGTGGCCACAGGACTGGAAAAGGTCTGTTTTCATTCCAATCCCAAAGAAAGGCAACACCAAAGAATGCTCAAACTACCGCACAATTGCACTCATCTCACATGCTAGTAAAGTAATGCTCAAAATTCTCCAAGCCAGGCTTCAGCAATACATGAACCTTGAATTCCCTGATGTTCAAGCTGGTTTTAGAAAAGGCAGAGGAACCAGAGATCAAATTGCCAACATCCGCTGGATCACGGGAAAAGCAAGAGAGTTCCAGAAAAACATCTCTTTCTGCTTTATTGACTATGCCAAAGCCTTTAACTGTGTGGATCACAATAAACTGTGGAAAATTCTGAAAGAGATGGGAATACCAGACCACCTGACCTGCCTCTTGAGAAATCTGTATGCAGGTGAGGAAGCAACAGTTAGAACTGGACATGGAACAACAGACTGGTTCCAAATAGGAAAAGGAGTACGTCAAGGCTGTATATTGTCACCCTGCTTATTTAACTTCTATGCAGAGTACATCATGAGAAACGCTGGACTGGAAGAAACACAAGCTGGAATCAAGATTGCTGGGAGAAATCTCAATAACCTCAGATATGCAGATGACAGCACCCTTATGGCAGAAAGTGAAGAGGAGCTAAAAAGCCTCTTGATGAAAGTGAAAGAGGAGAGTGAAAAAGTTGGCTTAAATCTCAACATTCAGAAAACTAAGATCATGGCATCTGGTCCCATCACTTCATGGGAAATAGATAGGGAAACAGTGGAAACAGTGTCAGACTTTATTTTTTTGGGCTCCAAAATTACCACAGATTGTGACTGCAGCCATGAAATTAAAAGACGCTTACTCCTGGGAAGGAAAGTTATGACCAACCTAGATAGCATATTCAAAAGCAGAGACATTACTTTGCCGACTAAGGTCCGTCTAGTCAGGGCTATGGTCTTTCCTATGGTCATGTATGGATGTGAGAGTTGGACTGTGAAGAAGGCTGAGCGCCGAAGAATTGATGCTTTTGAACTGTGGTGTTGGAGAAGACTCTTGAGAATCCCTTGGACTGCAAGGAGATCCAACCAATCCATTCTGAAGGAGATCAGCCCTGGGATTTCTTTGGAGGGAAGGATGCTGAAGCTGAAATTCCAGTACTTTTGGCCACCTCATGCGAAGAGTTGACTCATTGGAAAAGACTGATGCTGGGAGGGATTGAGGGCAGGAGGAGAAGGGGACGACAGAGGATGAGATGGCTGGATGGCATCACGGACTCGATGGACGTGAGTCTGAGTGAACTCCGGGAGTTGGTGACGGACAGGGAGGCCTGGCATGCTGCGATTCATGGGGTCGCAAAGAATCGGACACGACTGAGCGACTGAACTGAACTGAACTGTACTGGGGTTATCCATTCCTTCTCTAATGGATGCTAGAACTTCCTCCCCTCCTCTGCGGGTGGGGGAGGGGAAGGAAGCAGCTTCTTTCCTCTTTGGGAAATGTTGATGTATATTACATGAAACATTTGTTTTTCATAGAAGCTTCCATTTCAACATGCTGAAATAGTTGGTTCTAATTTATATGTGAAAAAGAAATGAACTTGTTGTGGAAATGCTGAGGGTACAGTTACATAATAATTCTGTATGCCCACCCCAACTCATTCACATAGTAGACCTCACCTCCCCGTATTAATAGTTTTCTAAGATTTCATGGATTCTAACAACTTTTCCCAAAGTTCCATTTAAACACATTAAAAATAACTGTCGTAAATTGAAAATTCACTATTTTTATAAGTATGTTGTGGGTGCATGCTATGTAGCTTCAGTCCTGTCCAACTCTTTGTGACCCCATGGACTGTAGCCCACCAGGCTCCTCTGTCCATGTGACCTCCCAGGTAAGAATACTGGGGTGGGTTGCCATTTCCTACTCCAGGAGATCTTCCCCACCCGGGATTGAACCCACCTCTCTTAAGTCTCCTGCATGGGCAGGCTGGTTCTTTACCACTAGTGCCACCTGGGAAGCCCATTAGTATGTTGTGAGTAGTGGCAATTTCATATCCCTAATTAGTTGGCGCAATTAAGTTTCAGAGAAAATGGCAAAGCTGAGATTAAAATTCAGGCTTTCCTGATTTCCAACCAGTATAACGCTTGTTTTCCATGCTAATATTGCAGGCCAGGGTTCAGTTAACACAGATAGTGGGGAGTGTAAGGGCAAGAGAGCCAGAGGACTTGCAACAGAAGCCCCTCGTCCTCTGGTGAGAAAAGGAGTTACAAGCCCTGCCTCTGCCACTGTCTGACTGCATGACACTGGGGCCTTTGGCTTCTCAGAGCTCTCAGGACAATGAGGGGAGCTTAAAAAGTCTATGCTTCATACTGAAATATCTAGGGATTAAATGAGTTTTCGGGGATTTGCTTGAAGACGTAAGATGAACTGTGAGTTGACGAGTATTGATGCTGGGTAGTGAGTATCTGGCGTTCTATTGAATGTCTTCTGTACATGTTTGACATTTTCTATAGAAAAACTTAAGGAAAAAATGTTATGCTTCTAAAATGTGTACCTTTTGGAATTCCCTGGTGGTCCAGTGGTTAAGACTCCACATTTTCACTGCAGAGGACACACGTTCAATCCCTGGTTGGGGAACTAAGATTCTACATGCTGCTTCGTGTGGCCAAAAAGCAAAATAAATGTGTACTTTTGACTCTTCCCATTTCCTTTCCTGCTGCTGCTGCTGCTAAGTCGCTTCAGTCATGTCTGACTCTGTGCGACCCCATAGACGGCAGCCCACTAGGCTCCCCCGTCCCTGGGATTCTCCAGGCAAGAACACTGGAGTGGGTTGCCATTTCCTTCTCCAATGCATAAAAGTGAAAGTCAAAGTGGAGTCACTCAGTCATGTCCGACTCTTAGCAACCCCATGGACTGCAGCCCACCAGGCTCCTCCGTCCATAGGGTTTTCCAGGCAAGAGTACCGGAGTGGGGTGCTGTTGCCTTCCCCCAGATGCTATTGTTTAGCTCACTCATTTCTCCTGAACACAAAGTCCTTTGAAAGCAAGCAAGCTTTTCCCTTTGGTTGGATGCTAATGTGTTGTTCAGTCACTAAGTCATGTCCAACTCTTTGCGACCCCATGGACTGCAGCAGGCCAGGCTTCCCTGTCCTTCACTATCTCCCGGAGTCAGCTCTAACTCATGTCCATTAAATCAGTGGTACTATCTAACCATCTCATCCTCTGCTGCCCTCTTCTTC
The DNA here is from genome assembly GCF_042477335.2 of Ovis canadensis. Lineage (NCBI taxonomy): Eukaryota > Metazoa > Chordata > Mammalia > Artiodactyla > Bovidae > Ovis > Ovis canadensis. The sequence goes on from NC_091264.1 coordinate 55,144,004, forward strand.
TTTTGACTAATATATATACATTAATAAATCCTAATGTATATATTGGTCCTCCCTGTGGCTCAGATGGTAAAGAATCCACCCACAGTGTGGGAGACCGGGGTTTGATCCCTGGGTCAGGAAGATTCCCTGGAGAAGGGAATGGCTACCCACTCCAGTATTCTTGCCTGGAGAAGCCCATGGACAGAGGAGCCTGGTGGGCTACAGTGCATGGGATCGCAGAGAGTCGGACACGACTGAGCCACTTACACTTACCTAAATGTATATGTTATTATATAAATATATATTATATAAACATATATATATTAATAAAGACTTTCTGATGCTTTCCTCATTTTTTATTTTGTAACTGGTAATACGATGGCTGAGCTTTCATAATAAATTCAAAATCTGCTTTCTGTTCCTCACCAGTTTGAATTGTAGAAAAGAGTACAAAGGATTAGCGTACTTTAAAATACATCTCGGCTAATTATACATACAACTGCATTTACTAAATGCGAACATTTTCAGGCCTTTCTTTGCTACCAAGTGCCACCTGCTTGTGATTTAAATGGGCACAAATTTAGTTCCATTAAACAAAACACAGCAACTCTTCTCCTGTAGCACAGACTTCTTTAGGTCCTACTCTGGAAGTGGGGAACTAATTCTAGTGTTCCCTTTTGTTAGCTCTGGGCTGGTGTCAGTCATGCCACAAGGGTGATTACTTGGATGTTTTGCAGTCTTGCTTTCAAAATTTCAGCAGGCAGATAGGTTGTGATGAAGTGGTTTGTGTCTTTTGAGGATTCTTATGAACTCCATGGCATTTGAACTTGTGGTGCTAGCAATTTACCAGGAGATCTGAATTGAGGAATACATGACTTGACTTTTGTAGTTCTTTAAGGAGATATTTTACTATCTAACAGGGTAGCTCAGATAGTAAAAACATCTGCCTGCAATTCAAGTGACCTGGGTTTGATCCCCTGAAAGATCCCCTGGAGAAGGGAATGGCAACCCATTGCAGTATTCATGCCTGGACACAGGAGCCTGGCGGGCTATAGTCTATGTGGTCAAAAAGAGTCAGACAGGACTGAGCGACTTCTACTTTACCACCTTACTATCTGTTGTGGAGGCGGGGGAAGGTGGGGGAGAGAGAGGAAGAAGAAATCTCAAAATGATGTGCTCTTGGGACTTCTCTGACGGTCCAGTGGCTCAGAGGCTATGCTCCCAATGCAGGGAGCCCAGGTTTGATTCCAGGTCAAGGAACTAGATCCCACATGCTGCAATGAAGGCTGAAAATCCCGTGTGTGCAACTGGAGACCTGGAGCAGCCAAATACATAAACCAACAAATTAAAAAAAAAAAAGAAAAGTATGTTCTTGGCCGGTACCATGGTCTCCCCAGAAGCTGCTGGACTCTACCTTGCTATTTGTTAAAGTAACAAGGCCATTTAAGAGGAATTCGTCTCCTTTGAATCTGGAACTTTCCCGATCTCTGCAGATCCAAAGCCTGTGTTTCTCTGGGGCCTGTGAAAGTTAAAGCAGCGTTCAAATCCAACATGAATTTCCAAATTCTTTCCCAAGAAAGCTTCCACGAGTGGCCTCATCTGCTACATTTGGAAAGTGAAAAATCCTAGGGCGTGAAGGGCGCATTCACCACACTCATAGAAAAAAGTGATTTCCTTCCAGCAGCCTCTTTGTCTCCAGCTATCTGGACCCAAAATCCTTGATGCTGGAGCCAGTCGGTTAAGAAACGAGGAGGAAGCTCCTTATCTCTCCTGAAAGTCCTGATGTTTCCTAATCTCTCCTCCTCCCTCCACCCTTGCCCTAAATTCCTTTCCATTTTGCCCTTTGAGAAACTCCTCCCTCCTTACAAAAGCTAAAAATAATGTCTATGCTTTCCAGTGACCCTCCCTTATTAGTATCGGAGATGCAGGCAAAAAGGAAACCCGTCACGGTCGGTCCTGCTCAGAAGTGCGTGTTTATAAGTCTTGGCTCACCCCGAGATTTTCAGATGAAAAATGTCATCTGAGATTTTTGCTCTCACTTGAATCCCAGGATCTTTGCCTTAGTGTCAGACCATGCCAACAGGCTTGGCAAGTCCCGACTGATTCTAGGTGATGCCAACCCCAGAGCACCCCAGAGAGAGGTTCATGGACCCAGGAAGGTAAAGACATACCCAAATCATCCAGCTGTGATTGGGGGAAGTCCCAAGTGCTGGTGGCGACACTCCAGTTTTTAAAAATCACATGTTACTTAATAAAGATCACAGACCCACTCTTGTGTTCCCAGGGGTGTACCGACCTGCAGACAAGGGCCCCGAGGAAGGTGGGGACTCTGGAAGCCTGGTCCTGCCAACAGAGTTCCAAGTTGGGTGCGATCCTGCACCCTAACTTGGCCGGCCGGCATGGACAGCTGGCTCTGGTTACTGTGGGAACAATGCAAGGAAGACTGTTGTCACATTCCTCCCGGGTCAAAGGCACAACCTCTCCAATACGCTCAGACCCTGCTGGTGAAGGGAAAGCTGGGGGAGCGTGGAAGCAGGGGCTGGAAGGATGCGAAGGGCTTTAGAAATCTGTTAACCCCCCTTGTTTTACTGACTGAGGAACTGAGACCCAGAGAAGTTCTGTGACTTCCCATTATCAAGTCAATGGCAGACCCAGGACTGGAATTTTCTAACTCAAGGTCCAATGCCCTGGGACTGCCCTGGCAGTCCCATGGTTAAGACTTTGTCTTTCAATGCAGGGGGTACCGGTTCGATCCCTGGTCAGGAAGTTAAAATCCCACATGCTTTGAGCAAAAAAAAAAAAAAAAAAGAATATAAACAACAGAAGCAGTGTTGTAGCAATAAAGACCTTAAAAATGATTCATATATTTTAATAAAAGGTCCAACGCCCTAGCGTTTCTTTGCATATCTTGATTGTTTCAGACTCATGGTGAGAAGAGATTATTGGTAAAGGCATTATATTTTCTGTGTCTTTACATTTAACTGAGTCAGGTTCAGGAGGGACCATCTCTGTTACTTTTGGGCCAAGATGCTCAAGTACCACCAGACAGAGTCTCACCAGCAAGCATCATCTTTGGTGACCCTCGGGGATGTCATTGGCTTCCAGCCCCAAGCCCAGAAGTGAGAGTTAATTTTTAAGTGCTCATCTTTAACTCAAGCATGAAGCTCTAAAAGCACTCAAGTAGTAATGCTTGAAAACAGCTCAATTCCTCTGAGTTCTGACCACACTTGAACTCTTCCTTTAGAAAATAGCTAAAAATGTAGTGGTTAGGACACAGGAAAACAGAATGACTGGATAAAATTTGTCACATATACCCTGGTTGGAGGGGCATCGAGGAGTTGAATTTATAGGTGATCGAGCATTCTTTTTCTTTCAGCATGTTTTCCTTCAAAGAGTCTCACAGGAACTTTCTTTAGCATAGGTGCAAGCTGATACAAGATTTTCATTGAGTATTTTTGGTATTTTATAAATACACACAGAGGAGGGAGAAAAAGTGTCTGATCCTAAAGGGCAAAGAATTAGAAGCCGCTCGTTTGCATATAAACTTCTAGAACTTTCCTTTCACAGGAAAAGGCATCAGAAATTACTTTCCATCAGGAAAACTGGTGCTCGGGTGATGGGCTGCTTCCACGGCTGATCGCGGGGTGGCCGTGGCGGGGAGGAACGAGCAGAAACTGCCGTGGTCCTGTGTGCTTGCTGCATCCCATGTGTTTGAAGGTCATTCCCTGAAGATGGTGGGCATGCCATAGTTCAGTGCCTCACTTTCTGTTAAAAATTTTGCCTCTTGACTTCCCAGGAAACGTTTCCAGGTTCTTTTCTTTTTCTTTAGATTTTTTTTTTTTCATGTGGACCATTTTAAAAGTTACAATACTGTTTCTGTCTTATGCCCTGGTGTTTTGCAAGGCATGTGGTATCTTAGCTCCCTGACCAGGAATTGAACTCGCACTGGAAGATGAATTAACCACTGGACCCTAAGGAAGTCCCGACCTCTTCCAGGTTCTAATACCTGATTGTAGATTTTTTTTCCCTCCTTGAGAATGATTGTATTTGGCTGCTGTGAAGGTGCCAGGGCTCACCTAGAACAGGACTTGGCAGAGGCTCCCGAGGTATCTGGAACCCTGGACGGCCACCAGGTTTCCGGTCCGCCAAGAGCGCCAGTATGACACGCCTGAGACAGAGGCGTGTTTTCTGAGTCCTGGGATGAGCCGGGGCGGGTGTCAGGGAGGGGAGAAGACGAAGACACAGCACATCCCTTGATGTGATGGTTTCTTTCCCCTGATGGAGGCAAGAGTGCTCTCCGCTATTTGAAGAGAGCAATTTAGATTTATATTAAGGAATGAATAAATAGGATGCAGTGATGAAATCTCATCTGGAGTGAATGCAAATCGGATATGCTAATGATCGTGGGGCCGTTTCTCACATTGGAGCAGAAACAGGGAGCCCAGCGGAAGCCTGAGTGCTTCTCCCGTCTCCCCCATTCACCCACTAGATGTTCCAGAACAACTGAGGCCATGGGGAAGGGTTATCTTTTATTTGACAGTGGGCTTCCCTGATGGCTCAGTGGTAAAGAATCTGCTTGCAGTGCAGGAGACAAAGTTTCAATCCCTGGGTCAGGAAGATCCCTTGGAGAAGGAAATGGCAACTCACTCCAGTATTCTTGCCTGGAGAATCCCATGGACAGAGGAGCCTGGTGGGCTACAGTCCATGAGGTCACAAACAGTCAGATACAACTTAGCAACTAGGCAACAACAACAAAGCACTTGACAAGCCTTCAAGTAATTCTGGGCAGAGCATTTTAAACATTTCCCAGAAGGTCTCAAGAGATGATTTATGCAGACTCCTACATGAACTGGGGCTTCCCAAGTGGTGCTAGTGGTAAAGAACCCACGTGCCAAGGCAGGAGATGGCTGAGACAAGAAGATCCCCTGGAGGAGGGTATGGCAACCCACTCCAGTATTCTTGCCTGGAGAATTCTGTGGACAGAAGAGACTGGCAGGCTACAGTCCATAGGGTTGCAAAGAGTAGGACAGGACTGAAGTGACTTAGCACGTGTACACACATGAATTCAGTTCGATCCTAGACATTTTACTATCTCTCATTTAGCTCACTTGCTAAAGAATCTGCCTGCATTGCAGGAGACCCCAGTTCGATTCCTGGGTCGGGAAGATCCACTGGAGAAGGGAAAAGCTATTCATTCCAGTACTGTGGCCTGGAGAATTCCATGGACTGTATAGACCGTGGGATCACAGAGTCAGATATGACTGAGTGGCTTTCACTTCACTTCGCTTCACCTTTTGACATCGGGAGAAAATCCTTTTGGTTTCCATCCGTGAGTCACCTCCTCCTGTCTCTCCTTAGAGTTTTGGGTGCACAGGGCAGGAGGTCAGAAGTCCCCTAGTGTGAGCCATGCCAGTGTCTAGCTTTGGCCTAGTTACTTTTTATGAGTGAGAAGCGGGCTGCCTGTTTGTTAAATGGGTGGCTGGACCCAAGGCTTTCCAAGGTTCCCTCCAGCTTGGACGTCCTGCCTGCTGGGACTCAGCACCATGGGGTGCGACTAGACGCGGATCAGCTTTCAGCACCATCCTTGCAAAACTGCTGCTTCAGCCTGAGCAGCTTTCCCACCACTGCAGAGCCTGTCTGGTCGAAGGTGTCCAGCCGTTGGGAGCAGCTCGTGAAACCCCTGCGTGTGCTTCGTCCTCTTCTGCTCTGGTTGGTGATGAAAATCTAGGTCACTAGGGGATTGCCTCCTTTCCAGTTATCAGTAGGGGAGACCCCCAGGGCTGAAAAAGGATCAGATGCAGAGCAACTCCAGAGCAGGAAAGAGCTAAAGAGGTGCCTGAGAAAGGTGAGCCTCGCCCCATTGAGGGGGAAGAGAACCAGGCCCTGAAGCTTTGGAAGGAGAAGGATTGCCATCCTGGCTTCCTTCTGTGGGTCAGGAGTTTTGTGAAATGTGAGGGAAAAGGTGAGTTGCCTTCTCTCAGAGTTTAGGGGGCTTCGGGCAGAGTGCCATCTCCACCTGTGCTTTGTTCTGAATCACTGGAGAGACCAGACCTGTGCCCTGGACTTGGCCTCTCTCCTTTATCTCTAAAGAGATATATTTACAGTCTATAAATAGAATATTCCATATAAACTATATTTATATAGTTATATTCTGAGATTATGTAGATTTTGATTTCTTATAAACATCCCATGGTTTTTCAAATTTAAAAACCACTGTTAAGTTGTGCAAGAAACCATGTTCAAAGCAATATGGCCTTGGACAAGTCACTTGATTTCCCCGAACCTCACTTTCCTTATCTGAAAACAAGGTTAATTGGAAATCCTCAGCCTGTCTCATAGAATGAATGAAGGAGGATTGACTAGGGTCAATGGTTCATCCCTTCATTCCACAGCCGTGCATAGAACACCTCCCCGGGGAGGCTCTGCTGGGAGAGAAATCCATAAGCAAATGTATGGGACTGTTCTTCCAAGAAGAGGGAAGAAGCACTTGCAGAAAAAGCACAAAGATAACTTCTTGGTGCTGGTGGTGTTGATGTTAACTATCGAAAAAGCAGGAGAGTTCCAGAAAAACATCTATTTCTGCTTTATTGACTATGCCAAAGCCTTTGACTCTGTGGATCCCAATAAACTGTGGAAAATTCTGAGAGAGATGGGAATACCAGACCACCTGACCTGCCTCTTGAGAAACCTATATGCAGGTCAGGAAGCAATAGTTAGAAGTGGACATGGAACAACAGACTGGTTCCAAATAGGAAAAGGAGTGCGTCAGGGCTGTATTTTGTCACCCTGCTTGTTGTAACTTCTATGCAGAGTACATCATGAGAAACACTGGGCTGGAAGAAACACAAGCTGGAATCAAGACTGCTGGGAGAAATCTCAATAACCTCAGATATGCAGATGACAGCACCCTTATGGCAGAAAGTGAAGAGGAGCTAAAAAGCCTCTTGATGAAAGTGAAAGAGGAGAGTGAAAAAGTTGGCTTAAAGCTCAACATTCAGATAACGAAGATCATGGCATCTGGTCCCATCACTTCATGGGAAATAGATGGGGAAACAATGGAAACAGTGTCAGACTTTATATTTTGGGGGGCTCCAAAATCACTGCAGATGGTGACTGCAGCCATGAAATTGAAAGACGCTTACTCCTTGGAAGAAAAGTTATTACCCACCTAGATAGCATATTCAAAAGCAGAGACATTACTTTGCCGACAAAGGTCCATCTAGTCAAGGCTATGGTTTTTCCAGTGGTCATGTATGGATGTGAGAGTTGGACTGTGAAGAAAGCTGAGCACCAAAGAATTGATGCTTTTGAACTGTGGTATTGGAGAAAACTCTTGAGAGTCCCTTGGACTGCAAGGAGATCCAACCAGTCCATTCTGAAGGAGATCAGCCCTGGGATTTCTTTGGAGGGAATGATGCTAAAGCTGAAACTCCAGTACTTTGGCCACCTCATGCGAAGAGTTGACTCATTGGAAAAGACTCTGATGCTGGGAGGGATTGAGGGCAGGAGGAGAAGGGGACGACAGAGGATGAGATGGCTGGATGGCATCACTGACTCGACGGACGTGAGTCTGAGTGAACTCTGGGAGATGGTGATGGACAGGGAGGCCTGGCGTGCTGCGATTCATGGGGTCGCAAAGAGTCGGACACAACTGAGCGGCTGAACTGAACTGAACTGAACCCAGTTTAATATAGTGACTCCAGAGTCTTAACTGCTTGGGCTTGAGTCCCAACTCCCACCACTTGGGAGTGTGACTTCAGTACCTCTATTTAACCTTATTGTGCCTCAGTGTTTCCATCTGTACAATGGGAATGATATTAGACCCTGGGGCACTGGGTTGTCAGAGAGCTAAAATTGGAGCTAATACTCGTAAACTAATTGAAATAACGACTAATACGTGGTGAGCCATCTCCCACATTTATTATTGACACTGTTATTATTTCACTGTGCCTCGTGAAATTGGTGTTGTAGAGCACGTTGCTAATGGGTGTGCCAAGAGTGCTGCTGGTTCTTGGTTCTCAGCATCACAGTCCCTTGTAATCATACTCCCATTTTTGTCTCCCCTCCTGCCTCGTGAGCCCCTGGAAGATGCATCCTGCATCGGAGAGGCAAGGCAAGAGAAACATGTCAAAGAGTCTCTCTTCTCTCTCTTCCTTCACCCCCACCTCCTGCCCTTTTTTGAGGTTGGGTTGGTGCTCCTTTCACACTGAACAAAGGCTTTGCCTTGCAGAAAGGATCCTTCTGCATTGGTATGTCATCTGCCTTTAAGGGTGTAATTTGTTTCTGATGTATGCAGGGCGCTCCCTGGAGAAGGCTTTGTTGACGATGCGCAGAGGCCTCCTGTATCGATCGGTGATATAACGGTTCTATAGTGGGTGAATGAGGTCATTCTCATCGTGTTACTCAAGTCGGCGACCTTGAGGCCGATCAGATGACTAAGCCCCATAGGTGAATCCCTGGTTACAGAATGTCCTTGTTTAAAGGTAAAGCGGTATGACGGTGTTTTAAAGAAACGACTGCAGAACGAAATTACATGCCCCTTGGTGAGAGGCAGTCTATATTAATAAGCTCTGAGGCCACCCAGGCCTTCGTGGGACTGTTAGGGCTGATTTTCAAGAGTTCCTTTATCTGTACTTCTCTCTTATCTCTTCTCATTAAATTTCAATTCTCTGTTAAACTGCCATGACAGTGTATAATACTGTCAATGTGAAGCTCAGAGCGAAATACTTAGGGTTCTGAGTCTGTTGGCTGGTGTGCTTTTTCTTTCCTTTTTAAAAAATTCAACAGTGGGGTGGGGCAGAGCAGAAGATGAAAAGGTTTTTTAATACAAGAAAAGAGAGGAAGTAAGCATGATGATAAAATCTGCATGCGAAAAAACCCTAGTTTTAGAATAAAAAAAAAAGGAGAAGTAAACTGTATAGTTAGCCATACATTTAATCTGGATAAATGCATTAGCGATGCAAATAGGAGTTTCTATCTGCCAACATCCCTGTGGTTGCAGACCAGGCCTTAATGGCTTTGGAATAGATATAGGTCTTAAATGAACAAACTTTGAGAGCAGGTGGGCAGGTGAAGGGCAGTGGGTGGGTGAGGGGGAGGTAGGGGGAGAGAATAGGTTATAATACTTGTTTTGGAATCATTGGGCAGCAGTCAGCTGTTTTGTTGTTTATCCATAATGGCAACCCACTCCAGTATTCTTGCCTGGGAAATCCCGTGGATAGAGGAGCCTGGTGGGTTGCAAACAGTCGGACACAACTGAGCGACTAAACAACAAATAGCAAAAGTAGTACTTAACTATGTGCCAAAACTGTTCTGAGTGCTTTTTAATATAGTAATCCTTTAATCCTTACAACCATTATTTTGGGAATTCAGCATCGGAGAACAGTGAGGTTAAGTAATTAGTCCAAGGTCGTTTAAACCCAGACTTTGTCTCCAGAGTTGGTGCCCTGATCACTTATAGTCTCTCACTGGCTGGCAGGGTTTTGGGGGCGTGGAGAAGAAGGGAATACCTGTCCCCAGGGTAGATTTCTTTTGCAGGTAGGAAGGAACTTAATTCTCTCAAAGGATTTCATCAAATGTCCTAATCTGGCATGTTTCCATTAAACTCATTGTATCTGATTGGGCGAACGTAGTGATTGTTGCAGCACTTCTGGGAAGTAAGACTTTTTTTCCCTTCCTAGTCGAGCATCTGTTTTTTCGCCTGAATTGTATTTTATTCTGATTAGAAAGTCATTGCTAGTATACAGATACTCATGCACTGAGCCCTTTTCTGAGGGTAAGCAGAGAGCTGGCTTTTGCCCTTGGTCGCATCACGTGGCAGACATGGCAGAAGAGAAACCCTTTTTTTTTTTCCTGTGGCAGTTGACAAGGCCATCAATTCGCAGAGGAGGAGAACAGGGAAACCTTCTAGACAGCTTAAACATTTGGTGGCACTCATGAGTCTGTCAAGCATCTAAACTCAGGACAGTGCACACTTAAAATGATCTGGAATAAACTTTAACTTTCGTAAATATAATAATCCAGTATTCGAGTCAGAAGAGGCACATTTTCCCTAAATCATTTAATGAACTCCTATCTCTCAAGAAAAACTTGATACGAAACAAACACACAAAAAAGTCCTAAGGTAGGTAAGGTCAACTAAGAATTGAAGATCAAGTGAGTAAATAACCAAGTAAATGGAAATTATCAAAGAAGGAGATATATTGTGAATGCACTGTTCAAGATGTTTATTAACCAGAGCAATAATGATGTGTTTTTAAACTGTAATAAGGGCAAGTATTGAATTCCATCCAAGCCACACGCATGATTTGCAGGGTCGGTGTGGAATATAAAACTCTGCAGAGTCTAGACCTCATATCCTATATGGCTTTTGGCTAATTAGCAAACATTGGCCTCATGTCTGTTACTCAATAGCCTAATTGCAGCTCATTGTCAAGAATGCAGTCTTTCACTGCTGATGGTGGGGTTGGGGGTGGATTTTCTGTAAAAGAGGTTAAAGGGAGAAATCATGAAACTTTCTAAAATGAGGTGCTCCAGAATAATCAGATACATTTACATTTGGGTCTAATAAACAATTCCTGAGAAACTTTTTTTACTGTGAAGAACCTTAGCTGTGCAACCCTAAACAACTCACCCTGCCTTTCTGAGCTTCAGTTTCCTCACCAGGAAAGGGAATAATCTTAGTCCTCCTTGCTTTATTGTGCTGCTGTGAGGATTAATGAGTTAAAACTTCTAAATCTCTTAGAACAACTCAATGTGAGTTTCAACTTGAATTCTACCAATTGCTAACTTTGTTTTATTGGGCAAAATAGTTATATCTTTTTTTCTTCTCCTCATTGTCCTGTAAAATGAGAATGAAACCATTGAACAGCATTTGGGGTATTAAGTAACTACAGTCCATAGTTTATTCAGATTTCCCTAGTTTTTACCCGATGTCCTTTCCCTGTTTCACGGCCCCATCCAGAACACTGTGTTACATTTAGCTGTCATCTCTCCTGAGGCTCCTCTAAAACATGACAGTTTTTCAGACTTGACATGACCTTGACAGTTCTGAGGAGTGCTGATCATTGGGGATTTTTCCTCTGTTTCTGTTAGGATTAAAAAAATCCCAGCTGAAGGATATTCAACGAAAGAACAGATCAGTTCTCCTCAAAATTGGTTAAGTTGCCATTTTCGTCACATCATATGTATCAGGGACACTCTATCAATGTGACTTATCCCTGGTGATGTTGACCTTGATCATCTGTCTGACGTGGCATTTGTGCCCTTTCTCCAGTCAGTTACTCTTGGGGTACACACCCCCACCCGCCCACCTTCCACATTACACTCTTTGGAAAGAACCACACCTAAGAAGTGGGGAGCTGTGTTCCCCCTCCTTGAGATCAGTGTATCTTCATGAATTCTTCTGCACAGCTTTGTGTAGTCCCCTCCGTTTATTTATTGACTCTCTCGTTTCCTTGTTGTTGTTCAGTCACTGAGTCGTGTCTGACTCTTTTCGATCCCACAGTCGCAGGACGCCAGGCTTCCCTGTCCTTCACTCTCTCCCAGAGTTTGCTTAGACTCATGTCCATTGAGTAGGTGATGCTATCCAGCCATCTCATTTCTTACATCAGTATAAACTAATGAGTATTTTTATTCTTTAGGTTATAATCTAATACTATGGATTTTATTCTTTAGGTTATAATCCAATACTAGTTATCTTGTTTCTTAAATTGTTCCAGTTTTGGCCATGGGGAATATTAGGAATGTTGATTCCTGTTTCGCTTTGATATGCCATCATCATTGTGTTTTTCTGTTTTGTTTTGCTTTTTATTTTGAAAGCATTCCTTTCATATTAATCTTGAATATTCCCTGCCCTAGTTCTAGAATTCGCTGTTTCTCCAAAGAACCCTGGTTCCTTTTACTACAAAACGGTGTTAGAAACCAAGGTCTGGGCAACTAGGGCTTACAGAAGTTTCCTGCTCAACTAATACTAGTTTCCTCCCTTCCTGCCGGGGAAGTTTGGCGTGTACAGTAGTGAGCGCCCTTGTGGCAGTGGGTCCTGGCTGGTGAGCCTCACTCACTGGACAGCATCAGCCCAGCTGGAAAAGTCAGCAGGATCTTATTCAGCTCAATCCAGGTCACAGTCTCTGGGGGGCAAAGTGCTATGAGAACCATCTCTGCCCTCATGGAACCCAACCCTCTAGAATCCAAGAGGAGTAACATAAAAGTGCTGTAGAAAATCAGAACAGAGAGAAGCCAGTGCAACCAAAGAGCATTTGAAGAAAGCTTCTTATACACTATTTAAGCTTGAGCTAGTTTCATTCCAGACGGGGAGATGGAAGAAAAGATATGAAAGTGTGGACAGATATCTTAAAAAAAATTATTTTTGTTAATCTCTTTTTTTCCCATGCTGTGTAGCATGTAGGGGTCCTAGTTCCCCAACGAGGGATTGAACTCATGTCCTCTCTATTGGAAGGCAGAACCACTGAACCAGGGAAATCCTAACAGATATCTTTTAGTAATTAAAGAGTCTCTTGATGAAAGTGAAAGAGGAGAGTGAAAAAGCTGGCTTGAAACTCAACATTAAAAAAAAAACAAACTAAGATCATGGCATCTGATCTCATCACTTCATGGCAAATAGGAGAGGAAAAAGTGGAAGCAGTGACAGATTTTATTTTCTTGGGCTCCGAAATCACTGTGGATGGTGACTGAAGCTGTGAAATTAGAAGACACTTGCTCCTTGGAAGGAAAGCTATGACAAACCTAGACAACGTATTAAAAAGCAGAGACATCACTTTTCCTACAAAGGTCCATTTGGTCAAAGCTATGGTTTTTCTAGTAGTCCTGTACAGATGTGAATCAGTCCATAAAGAAGGCTGAGCACTGAAAAATTAATGGTTTTGAATTATGGTGTTGGAAAAGACTCAAGTGTCCGTTGGACTGAAAGGAGATCAAACCAATCAATCCTAAAGGGAATGAACCCTGAATATTCATCAGAAGGACTGATGCTGAAGCTTCAGCTCCAATACTTTGGCCACCTGACGCCAAGAACCAACTCATTGGAAAAGACCTTGATGCTGGAAAAGATTGAGGGCAAGAGGAGAAGGGGACAACAGAGGATGAGATGGTTGGATGGCATCACCGACTCAATGGACATGAGTTTGAGCAAACTCCAGGAGATGGAGGAGGACAGAGAAGCCTGATGTGCTGCAATCCATGGGGTGGTAGAGTCGGACATGGCTTAGTGACTCAACAATAAGAACAACAAAGATAAGAAGAGGCCTGAAATTAAGAAAGGACTTTAGCTTTGGGGGTTTATTTCAGATATGAAACAGGGCTAATTGATTTTGGTGAGATAAGGGAAATGGGCTTTAGCCAGTGGTGTGTTGGAGCCAGCTTGAACTGGCTTTCACAAGTTAGTTGTTAAATTTTTAGGAATTTTGAGAACAAGTTGGCATCGTGTTGCTAGCCAGAAGTCAGTCATGGTGGGAGGGTTTATAGAGATCTGCAAATGCTACAAACCAGGGCTTCTTTCTCCCCTCCAGCTGTCTACCAATGGCTTTTGCTATCTAAAAATCTTGTCTATACCCCTGCGCTGAGTTTATTTTTTTCCTCCAGCAGTTTTCCCCCCATATACACATTTCCCTTCAGTGCTTTGAATTCTCTGACAAGAACTGGCCAAAAAAAAAAAAAAAAGAAAACAAGGTTACAATAGAGATGAGTGCTCTTGAAGAAAAATTGCATTTTCCATCATGTTGGCTAAAACTCTGATAGTTAGAAAATACTGTAGTTAGTGGGGATATTTGAGACCCTTGGATGGTCATTCTGGATAACTGAGTTGGAAGATAACCCAGGCTTCCTCCCTGTTTTGGGTGGGAGAATATCCATCGACTAGTAGGTAGTTGTCCGTGTCATATATAAGCAGTGTGGCTGTAGGATTTTTCTCCTTCCTTATAGTTGGAAGAATCTTCCTGTTTCTTCTCAAGAATATGGGAAGAAGTATCATTTTCCTTCAGTTGCGAAACCATGACTCAGCATCACCCTGCTGGTAATAGGTCATGTGGCCCTCTGTTAGCTTGACTTTGCAAGAATGTAAGCATACCCGAGTAATCCCTGGAAGAGTGCTATGCGAATACGGACAGTTCTCATAAGGTCACCTCTTGGGCATGGTTCTATGGCGTTGAGCATTGTTCAGAATTAGAGGAGCTTACATTTCAAGAGCATCAGCTAAAAGCAGTCAGATGCATGTGACCAAGGAGAGCTGGGTTAGAGAGGGAAAGACTTTTCTTATTGTAGGTGGAGATTCTGAGTTATCACCTTCATCCTCAGGGAGTTCAGTTCAGTTCAGTCGCTCAGTTGCATCCGACTTTTTGTGACCCCATGAACCGCAGCACACCAGGCCTCCCTGTCCATCACCACCTCCCACAGTCCACCCAAACCCATGTCCATCGAGTCGGTGATACCATCCAACTATCTCATCCTCTGTCGTCCCCTTCTCCTCCTGCCCTCAAACTTTCCCAGCATCAGGGTCTTTTCAGATGAGTCAGCTCTTCGAATTAGGTGGACAAAGTATTGGAATTTCAGCTTCAGCATCAGTCTTTCCAGTGAACACCCAGGACTGATCTCCTTTAGGATGGACTGGTTGGATCTCCTTGTAGTCCAAGGGACTCAAGAATTTTCTCCAACACCAGAGTTCAAAAGCATCAATTCTTCTGTACTCAGCTTTCTTCACAGTCCAACTCTCACATCCATACATGACCACTGGAAAAACCATAGCCTTGATTAGACAGACCTTTGTTGGCAAAGTAATGTCTCTGCTTTTTAATATGCTGTCTAGGTTAGTCATAACTTTCCTTCCAAGGAGTAAGTGTCTTTTAATTTCATGGCTGCAGTCACCATCTGCAGTGATTTTGGAGCCCGTAAAAATAAAGTCAGCCACGTTTCCACTGTTTCCCCATCTATTTGCCATAAAGTGATGGGACCAAATGCCATGATCTTCGTTTTCTGAATGTTGAGCTTTAAGCCAACTTTTTCACTCTCCTCTTTCATTTTCATCAAGAGGCTGTTTAGTTCTTTACTTTCTGCCATAAGGGTGGTGTCATCTGCATATTTGAGGTTATTGATATTTCTCCCGGCAGTCTTGATTCCAGCTTGTGCTTCCTCCAGCCCAGCGTTTCTCATGATGTACTCTGCATAGAAGTTAAATAAGCAGGGTGACAATATACAGCCTTGACGTACTCCTTTTCCTATTTGGAACCAGTCTGTTGTTCCATGTCCAGTTCTAACGGTTGCTTCCTAACCTGCATACAGATTTCTCAAGAGGCAGATCAGGTGGTCTGGTATTCCCATCTCTTCCAGAATTTTCCACAGGGAGTTGCTTTGCCTTAATTACAGGGATTTCTTTTTCCTCTCTGTTCTTTCTTATGTCCTTCCATAAGTAGATAGGTAAAGTTCCCTTTTCTTCTTAGCTGTCACTGACATATTGAATTTCTGAGGCTGGAGCATTCAGAGAGCAGAGTGCACATCTTCTGGCCACATCACAGATCTGGAGTGCCATAGTTCACTCTGGTCATAGTGGGGTCTGGCTGCTCACCGTTCAGAAGTCAATAAAGAGGCAACATTGGTGGAAAGGAAAGTTTGCTTTATTTTTGAGGACTGCAATGTGCAGATGGAGGAGGAGACAGAGTTGTGCCCAAAGGCTGACTCTCTCCCCTCTCCTGGCAGTCAGTGGGCAATAGCCTTTAATGGGGGTTTCAGGGATGTATCAACTAAGGAGGGGGCTACATGCAGATACAGTACAATCAGCTCTGACGTTCATCTTGCCATTGGCCATGGGGTGGTCTGATCTGTGTCATCTTGACTGCTTTAAGTATAGTTAATTTTCAGTTCCAGGTTGGATTGTTCC
Source organism: Ovis canadensis (assembly GCF_042477335.2). Lineage (NCBI taxonomy): Eukaryota > Metazoa > Chordata > Mammalia > Artiodactyla > Bovidae > Ovis > Ovis canadensis. Next base: position 55,159,869 of record NC_091264.1, read on the forward strand.
CACTTCCTTGAGTTCAGTTCTTGGAATTGTGGTGGCTTATGTCATCGCTACAGTCCGGTCATCATGTAGTTAGCTTCTTCCACCTGGTTGGGGTTTCAGTATCTACACAACAGCTAACAGGATATTCTCACAGCTCAGAATATTATCTACAGCCTTTGAAGAGGAACTAAAGGTCCTTGACTTTGCTTAATGATAGAACTATTATTATTTGGTCTTGTTTGACTATTTTCTTTTGTTTCTGTATTTTCTCATTTCTCTGATTAAACATTTTTTTTTGTTAAAGTTTTTCTGCAGACAAAAAGCAGGTGGAGGACATGGGTGGGGTGGGCAGGGACCATAAGGTCCTATTCTGTGTTGATGGGAACCCTCGTGTTTTCTTCTAGTCCAAATGATTCTAGATGTAGTGAAAGTGAAGTCGCTCAGTCATGTCTGACTCTTTGTAACCCTATGGACTGTAGCCTACCAGGCTCCTCTGTCCATGGAATTTTCCACACAAGAGTACTGTCAGTATTCAGTTCAGTCACTCAGTTGTGTCCGACTCTTTGCAACCCCATGAATTGCAGCACGCCAGGCCTCCCTGTCCATCACCAACTCCCGGAGTTCACTCAAACTCACGTCCATCGAGTCAGTGATGCCATCCAGCCATCTCATCCTCTGTCATCCCCTTCTCCTCCTGCCCTCAATCCCTCCCAGCATCAGAGTCTTTTCCAGTGAGTCAACTCTTTGCATGAGGTGGCCAAAGTACTGGAGTTTCAGCTTCAGCATCATTTCCTCCAAAGAAATCCCAGGGTTGATCTCCTTCAGAATGGACTGGTTGGATCTCCTTTGCAGTCCAAGGGACTCTCAAGAGTCTTCTCCAACACCACAGTTCAAAAGCATCAATTCTTCGGCACTCAGCCTTCTTCACAGTCCAACTCTCACATCCATACATGACCACAGGAAAAACCATAGCCTTGACTAGATGGACCTTAGTTGGCAAAGTAATGTCTCTGCTTTTGAATATGCCATCTAGGTTGGTCATAACTTTTCTCCCAAGGAGTAAGTGTCTTTTAATTTCATGGCTGCAGTCACAATCTGCGGTGATTTTGGAGCCCAAAAAAATAAAGTCTGACACTGTTTCCACTGTTTCCCCATCTATTTCCCATGAAGTGATGGGACCGGATGCCATGATCTTCATTTTCTGAATGTTGAGATTTAAGCCAACTTTTTCACTCTCCTTTTTCACTTTCATCAACAGGCTTTTTAGTTCCTCTTCACTTTCTGTCATAAGGGTGGTATCATCTGCATATCTGAGGTTATTGATATTTCTCCCAGCAATCTTGATTCCAGCTTGTGTTTCTTCCAGTCCAGCGTTTCTCATGATGTACTCTGCATAGAAGTTAAACAAGCAGGGTGACAATATACAGCCTTGACGTACTCCTTTTCCTATTTGGAACCAGTCTGTTGTTCCATGTCCGGTTCTAACTGTTGATTCCTCACCTGCATACAGATTTCTCAAGAGGAAGGTCAGGTGGTCTGGTATTCCCATTTCTTTCAGAATTTTCCACCGTTTATTGTGATCCACACAGTCAAAGGCTTTGGCATAGTCAATAAAGCAGAAAGAGATGTTTTTCTGGAACTCTCTTGCTTTTCCCATGATCCAGCGGATGTTGGCAATTTGATCTCTGGTTCCTCTGCCTTTTCTAAAACCGGCTTGAACATCAGGAAGTTCATGGTTCACATATTGCTGATGCCTGGCTTGGAGAATTTTGAGCATTATTCTACTAGCGTGTGAGATGAGTGCAATTTTGCGGTAGTTTGAGCATTCTTTGGCATTGCCTTTCTTTGGGATTGGAATGAAAACTGACCTTTTCCAGTCCTGTGGCCACTGCTGAGTTTTCCAAATTTGCTGGCATATTGAGTGCAGCACTTTCACAGCATCATCTTTCAGGATTTGAAATAGCTCAACTGGAATTCCATCACCTCCATGAGCTTTGATCATAGTGATGCTTTCTAAGGCCCACTTGACTTCACATTCCAGGATGTCTGGCTCTAGGTGAGTGATCACACCATTGTGATTATCTGGGTCTTGAAGATCTTTTTTGTACAGTTCTTCTGTATATTCTTGCCACCTCTTCTTAATATCTTCTGCTTCTGTTAGGTCCATACCATTTCTGTCCTTTATTGAGCCCATCTTTGCATGAAATGTTCCCTTGCTATCTCTAATTTTAAGAGTACTGTAGTGGGTTCTATTTCCTTCTCCAGCAGATCTTCCTGACCCAGGGTTCGAACCCGGGTCTCCCGCATTGCAGGCAGACACTTTACCACCTGAGCCACCTGGGAACAGCGACTGTCAAATTTTCAAACCCCGTTGCAATTCCTCAGCTGCTTCCTGTAAACCAGCCCTCTCAAGCATGACAGACTTGGACCTCCTTGGGATAACCTGGTCCAAACATCACCTGAAAAATGTGATTTTTTTTTCAAAACTTGTGGTTAAGTATGCATAAAATGAAATTTATTGTTTTTAAGTGTACAATTCACCAACATAAAGGACATTCACAGTGTTGTTCAGCTATCATCATCCATTCATCTGAAGAATGCTTTCTGTCTTCCCAGACTGAAACTCTGTACCCATGAAGCAGACCCTCCATTACCCCTCCTTCCAGCCCCTAACAACCATTCTACTTTCTGTCTATGAGTTGGATGGCTCTCGGTACCTCATATAAGTGGAATCATATTGTGTATGTCCCTTTGTGACTTATTTCATGTAGCATAATGTCCTCGAGATCTCCTCCATGTTGTAAGATGTGTTAGAATTTCCTCCTCGTAAAAGGCTGTATAATATTCCACTGTGTGTTTGATGACTACCATTTGCTCATTCACACTTGAGAGCATCCACCTTTTGCTTTTAAAGAATAAGACTGCTATGAACATGCATGTACAGATGTATGTTCAAGTCCTTCCTTTCATTCCTGTTGGGTGTATACTCAGAAGTGGGATTGCTGGATCATATGGTAATTCTGTGTTTAATTTTTTTAAGGGACTATGATACTGTTTTCCACAGTAGCTATATCTGCACCATTTTACATTCCCACCAGTAATGCATAAGCGTTTCAGTTGCTCCACATTCTGGCCAATACATGGTATTTCTCTGGTTTTGTTTGTTGTTTTTGATAATTGCCACCATCCTAAGAAGTGCAAAGTGGTATCTCAGTGTGGTTTTGATTTGCCTTTTCCTAATGGTTAGTGATGCTAAGCATTATTTTGTGTGCTTATTGGCCATTTGTGTATTTTCTTTGGAGAAATGTCAGTTCAAGTCCTTTGTCCATTTTTAATCAGGTGGTTGTTTTTTGCCCTGGCACTGATGTCTCCCTGATTGCCTAGAAAGGTCACTTCTTCTCAAGGCTATTGGGCACTTACCCAGGGTTCTCTGGGGCAGCCTCTTACCTGCTTCTCAAGGCTATTGGGCACTTACCCAGGGTTCTCTGGGGCAGCCTCTTCCCTTTACGTGTGTGTCATGCGGAGATCAATGTAGAGACTTGCCTTTCTGGAAAATTCCACCTGACATTGAAAGATTTGCCCTTCCTGCTTATTGTAAAGGAAGTTCAGTGGTGAGTGCTGCAGAAATAAGCCAGTTACTGCTTTTGGATAGTGTGTGATATTGTCATCTGACTTTTTACTAAGCAAAAATAAAATCTCTTTTGGGGAAAAGGAGGAAACAGAGATTCTGTTTTTCAAGTTCCTAGTATGATGATATTGTAGACCAGGGGTTGACAGACTCTGGCCCATGGGCCATATCCCACCTCCTCTTGCTTTTAGAAATAAAATTTTATTGGCGCACAGCCATGCCCGTTTGTATAGTATTGTCTATGGCAGCCTTTGTGGTACAGTGGGAGAGCTGAGTGGTTGTGACACATTGTCACACCCACAAAACCTAAAACGTTTGCTGTCTGGCTCTTTTTACTGAAAAAGTTTGCCAGCCCTTGACTATTCTAGATATTTAAGAAGTTCCGTTAAACAATCGATACAATATAGTGGTGTTGACAGCTGACCATTCATGCTATACTGGAGTAGTTTGAAAGCTGTAAAGCTCACGTAGATGTAAGAGAAAATGACTTTGAGAATTTGCTGAACTCCAACTTTGTGTCCAGATGTGTTCTTTAATGAAGCCTTTTTTGTTTGATTGGGGCCTTAACTTTTGCATCTAGCACCGCAGGACTCCTGCCCAGTGTGACTGAAATGTTTCTAACACAGGCAGCATTTTTTAGAGTCACAGTATCTAGGGGGCTTCGCTGGTGGTCCAGTGGGTTAAGACTCCAATGCTTCCAGTGCAAGGGGAGCAGGTTCAGTCCCTGGTCAGGGAACTAAGGTCCCACATGCCATAGCCAAAAAAAAAAGTCACAGTATTTGACGCTTGCCTTTGCCCTGTGAAAGTCCCTATTTATACTAAACTTCGGTGAAGTAGCTCTGATCTTTACGTATAGTAAGAGGAGTTATACTGCAGGGACATGGCTGTGAAATGTACAGCACAGAAAGCTTGTGGCTTTTTACTCTAAAAATAGCATCCTGCTTCTTTTTATCACTCCCTCCAAGCCAGAGATACAGCCTTGCTAAGGTAGTAATGGTCAATTTTGGAATTTTGAGATACCGTTGGTTTGCTGATTTTGTTTTGCTCTCTGTTCGACCCTTTAGCCATTCATGCAGTGAACTTACGCTCATTACTAACAGAATTGTTAAGGTGTATGGGAACGGACTTTGAGGAGCTTATATAGTATGTTTTGGCAACTCAAGGATATTAAATATTCAATTTAAAAGGTTTTTATTTTAAGCATTGTAGTGTGTACATCTCAATCCCAAACTCCTAAACTATATCCCTCCTTTGCTGGATAACCAACAAGGACCTACTGTATAGCACAGGGAACTCTGCTCAGTGACAACCTAAAGGGGAAAAGAATTTGAAAAAGAATAGATGCATATATATGTATAGCTGAATCCCTCTGCTGTGCAGTTGAAACTAACAGAACATTATTAATAAACTCTACTCCAATATAAAAGTTTAAAAAAAGATTATTTATAATATCCTTTGAGATCATTGGAAATTCTAGACCTGCACACACACAACATACACTCATAATCACCCACAAACACAGGCTCCCAGGAAATCATAAAGCTAGGAGTAATGTCTACCTGAAAATGCTTCATCACACAGAATGGCAGGTAACCATTCAGTGCAATCCAAATAGGATCTCTATAATGGATGAATCCGGTGAGATGTCCCATTTTGCTGTAGATATAATATTTATCTAAAGGCAAAATAGAGGCTTTATCCCAATTTGTGAGGCTTACTGGCCCAACTAATAGTGAAAGCGTTAGTTTTCATTTGTTGTTGTTTAATTGCTAAACATCCGACTCTTGCGACTCCATGGACTGTAGTCCACCAGGCTCCTCTGTTCATGGGATTTCCCAGGCAAGAATACTAGAGTGGGTTGCCATTTCCTTCTCCAGGGGATCTTCCCGACCCAGAGATTGAACCCAGGTCTCTTATGTCTCCTGCATTGGCAGGCAGGTTCTTTACCACTGAGTCACCAGGAAAGCCCATTGGTTTAATGCTGATCTATAGCTTTATAGCCTTTTTTCTTTACTTTTTGAGAAGAAAAGTTGACTTCTTCCCCCCTCCACTCCATAATCTAATAATCAGTATTTCTCTTCCAGATGTGGTTCGTAACCTATAGTGATTTTAATTACTCTCCTTGGAAACCGCTCCCCAAATACTGTCTCCTCCAGAGCTTAAAGGCTTTAATGTTGAGCACAGTTTGGTGAGAATCCCCTTGCAAATGATTTTCTTCAGTTGGTATGAGGGCAGTATTTCCTTATTTTTGTATCTGTGTGTGTTTTTCCCCCTAGGAACAGATTTTCATGGTATATATTTCCCCGAATCTTTTCAATTTGTACCATCATCTTTTCAATTTGTAGACACATTTTGGAATTCAGATCTTGCCCTTAGAACAACTGGGGGGTCATTCATCTGCTCAGTAAGTGTGCCTTCTTATTTATGGCCCAATGAGACTTCATTCATTTCTGCATATTTTGGTTGTCTACTGTTGATGCCAGACACTGGACTCGATGTTGGGAATACAGAAATAAATGATGTCAATTCCTTGCTCTCAGGGCTGGGCCACAGTTGAGCGGGGGAAATGCAAACTCACAAAAATTTACAATGGAATATGATTGTGGAGATGTGTACCACATGCATTATTAAGTCTGGGGAATTTGTAAGCTTACTTAAGTCTTTCAATTGAGTTAGACTGTGGATAAGTGTATCAGATGAGAAACACATAAATGGTATTTATTTACTCTGAGGTAGTAAATGGAAAAGTTGAACGAAATAAAATGCGTCTATTATGACCACCGGCATCCAGCAAGGCCACTGCCTTTGTGCCACTATTCTGCCGGCACTTTCTTCGTATGTGGGTCATTAACACTGTGTTTAGGTCAGATGAGAGTCTGTTCCATCTGCTCTGATAGCTGAAGTAAAATGCTGATGGAGATCATTTGAGATCGTCTCTGTGCTGTTGATTGCATGCTTGTGGCTCATAATCAGAATGATGCGAAGTAACTGTTTGAGCGACTTGCCACGGCTACGTTTTGTGTCGTTGCAACTATCAGCAGTTTGGTCCTGCTCCTCTGCCTGAAGCATGTTTGCCCAGCGCCTGTTGGATGGCGCGAGTCACCCTTCACTGTTGTGGGTGACGTTGGTTCTAGCATCCTCACTTGCTGCCCCCCATCTATTTTATAACCTGAAAAAGAAATGTCTGCTTACTTAGTGGGAGCAAGGGCTGGCTTTTGTGTTCAACAGAATGCTGCGTACCAGGGCTTCCGTACAGAAATCCACATGCTTGTTGCCACAGTGCTTCTCTCTTTTTCTCTTCGGCCAGAAAAGCCAGGCAGACCTGGCTTTGAATTCTTGCTTTGTCACCTACTGGTTATGTAACCTTGGATAGGCCACTTGTCTTGAACCTTGTTTTCCTCATCTGCACACTGGGTCTAAGAGAACCTGTTTTACAGAGATTTTGTGAGGATTAAAGATAGTAGATAAAACTTGTTGGCATAAGTGTTGTTCAGTCACGAAGTTGTGTCCCACTCTTTTGCAACCTCATGGACTGTAGCCTGCCAGGCTTCTCTGTCCGTGGGATTGCCCAGGCAAGAACACTGGAGTGGTCCATTCCCTTTTCCTTTTTCAGGGGATCTTCCCGACCCAGGGATTGAACCTGTGTCTCCTGCATTGAAGGCATATTCTTTACTGCTGAGCCACCAGGGAAGCCCTTGTTGGCATAATTAGCCACCCAGTAAATGGGAATAGTTAATACTAAGGAGTCCAGTGCTTACTCAGGATGACATTATACAATGGCAACACAGAACTTTCCTAAATCAGTAGTCCAAAAATATGTTGTAAGTGTGGAATAGAGAGTATCAGCCCAGTGTTCCTAGCTACATCATGTTTACCAGAGACACATAATTGGATGGGGGTATCTTAGAATCTAAACCCTCATTTTCCATGGCTGGGTCTGCTCTACAGAATGTACTCTGGGCCAGCCCACCTACACCATCAAAGGATGTATTCCGGGCCAGCCCACCTACACCATCAAAGGATGCAAAGGTCCCTTTGAAAGCACATTTAAGAATGTGTGTCATTTAGGTTCCACTGCATAAAAGAGACATTATACTGGATACTGCAAAACACAGCCTGACCATCTGGTTTCCTCTCATGCAGAAAGCAGGGACCGCTACAGAGTGAAGCAAAGCAGAAACTCTGTCCCTTGAAGAAGTTCATGGTTAGATCTAGGAACTTCTCACAAGCTCCTGAACTGTACCATCAAAAGAGATCTGTTAAACGTAGCTCACTCCATATTCCTCCATACAGTAAAGTCCCTAGAGGGAGCTGTGGAAGAGGTGCTTTCTCTGCTTCCATCCAGAGCTAAAATTTAAGATCTAAGTTCTTATCTCCAGGTGTTGATGCTGTTACTCATGGACAACATAGAACAGTAGAAGTCTCTTCTAAGAACATGCCCCCCACCCCACCACTAATTGTTACTTCCCCTAACAGCCGCATAAGCTGGACAAAGCACGAACTGTTCTTAGAACCTAGCGTGTGAAGGGTTTATCACCTGTCGAACTCTTGTGTTTCTCCACTTTGGTCTCAGATACCAGGATTTTTCAGCTGGTATCTGATTTGGCATTTCTCTGCGGCCACAGCGTGTCCTGTCTTTCTTTCACTGTGCTCCCTGGCAGTTCCCCACCTCCTGCCTGCTTGTAGGAGCAGGGTTGGCAATGCATTAAAGGGTTCCATTCATAACTGGAGGAAGAGTTCACTCTACACTCTGCTGATCGTGGGGCTACCTTCACTTTTCCAGTTACAAGCTTCTCAGTCGAGGACAAGCATGTGTCGCGCAACTCAGTTAAGCTGTATCACATATGTTTTTACCAAACCAACCATTCTCTTTGAGAAGGAAATTAGATTAGAAATATTGAGATTGTAGAAACATTCCCATTCTTGATATCTTCTAAATATGGTAAATTCTGATTTTTTAAAAAAAGTTTTCTAGTTCGTATAATGTGATTATAATTTTTAGGTTCACACAGCAGTCTACAATTTCCAGTTTACTTCTTTCTGTACCATGAAGTCACTCCACCACAAATGGGCCACAAACAGGGACACCTCTTGAACTTCAGACTTAGGATTTTCACACTTGAAAGAGGCATCTATATCCACTGGTAGTCCTAGTCTTTAAAACTGTGTCCCCTTTCAATGTATTGGAAACTCACTGAATATTGTGATTTGTGATATTATTCCCTACAGTATATGTATTAGTTTGTAGTCTGCTGAGCTACACCCACTCAAACCAAAACAATTTTTTGTTGTTAAGGCTTCTGATATTTATACACGCTGCCTTTCTCAATCTTGATGAAGATGTAGAAGCAAAACCATCACATGCTACCACAAGTGTAGTCGTTTCTCATAAATGTGGGATACTGATCAATTCTGTAAATTCAACAAATATGGATTTAGTGGTTCGTTTTTTCATTGCAATATTCTTGTAGTCCTTACGCAATTATGATGGGGATGGATTTGTTGATGTTAAAAGAGGTTTGCAATATAACAAGTAAAATATTAGACAAGAACAATATGAATGGTATAGAATGTTATAAATACATTATATGTATGTATATAATTTTATTTATATAAGTATGTGTATGTTATATTCTGTATATTTGAGCATAGCTGAGAGCTTGCCGCTGTTGAAGTGAAAATGTTCAAAGTGTTATTAGTGGAACTTTTGCTGCTTTGTATTATCTGGGTTTTTTTTCCTTCCTTATCTGTATTACCTAATTGTTCACGTGGGTGTGTGCCTAGGCGCTTTGGTTGTGTCCGACTTTTGTGACCCCGTGGACCGTAACCCACCAGGTTCCTCTGTTCATGGGATTCTCCAGGCAAGGGTACTGGAGTGGGTTGTCATTTCCTTCTCCAGGGGATCTTCCCGACCCAGGGATCAAACCTGAGTCTCTTAAGTCTCCTGCATTGGCAGGTGGGTTCTTTACCACTGAGCCATCTGACAAGCCCTAGTTGTTCACAGTAAATGGTTTTACTTTGTTTCCATTTTTCTCATCTCATTTTTGAGGAGGTGGAGAAAGAGAGAATACAATACAGATATCCACAGTTTTCTCTGCCGTGTCTTGTCATCACAGATCTGTAAACATGTTCTGCTGCCCGGCATTAGGGGATTTTCTTTTTACTATGTCTCTTCTGCGTGCCAAGGACTGCACTGAGAACCTGAAACATGATGTGAAGTTGGTATTATGACCGCCAGCAATGCAAATAAGGAGAGGGTTCCGAGAGTTGATGTCCCCGGCATCACACAGGTGGCGGGTGACGCATCTGAGACTCAGACTCAGGTTTGACTCTGAAATCAGTGTGTGAGGTCCTGGTGAATCTCACTCTAGACCTCCTGTCTGCCTTGAGGAGGAAAAGGTTAATGTATGCGAGTGAATTATAAAGCGTTGCTTTCAAAAGACGGCGCTCAGAGACTTCACCAGTGGGGCCAGGACCATCTCTCGGGGATTGCCGTGTTTCCCTGCAGTGCTTTCAGTCAGCCTGTGAACTTCCCAAGAGGCAGGATCATGTGCTCTCAGTACCCCTCACCTCTCCCCGCACAGGCTGGTGGTCAGGGAGAGGGGGTTTCTCCCTGGAGCTGTGAAGGCAGCCTAGAAGATTCTGAGGCACCGAGTCTGGGAATCTGTGGCCAGTGGACCCCTCCCCGGGAGGAGACTGTCCATCCAGCCCTAGAGGTTGCAGTGCTTCTTGCCTTTTAGGGAAAAGGAAGGAAAAGCAGTGGCTGGAGACTGGATCCCTGGTACTCTGGGATCGTGTGAAAATTACCAGTCGGGGGAGCTAGGCTCGCCTTGCCTCCTCCCCTCCTGAACCTGCAAAGCCGTCTTGAAAACAGCCTGTGGAAATTTTTAAAAACTTGGATCTTGCACCGAGTTCCTTGGGTGATGCAGATTAAACGGTCTGTGGCTGTCACCGCCTTATCTGCCTTTGTCTTCCAGGCTTCCTCTTCCAACACTCACATCATCTCGGTTCTTTCCCACACTTTATCTCAGACACCGTGGCTTCCTCACGGGATTACTCAGTCTGCCTGATATGTGGGCGCCTCTCTGCCAAGTCCCCCTTCCCATAGGAGCTTAATTATGGATCCCTTTGGGGTCATGGACTTCAGTGGCGGTGGGGGGGAGGGATGGATTGAGTTGTGGGTGCCCCATTTTGGGAGAAGGCAAAGTGACATGATAGGATGCTCTGGTTACTATGAAGACATCTTCCGTTAGCCCCATTGTGGGGGTGCAGATGTGGCGTTTTTAAAGGTCTACCTAAAAACGATTTCCCAGTCACCACAATATATGTGGACTATATATTGTATGGTCAGGCCGATCAAGATGGCAGTTCCCTTGATCTCTACATCGCCTGCCCGACCAGGCTCAGCTTCACTCACATGACTATCCAGTCCCTTAATTACAAGGCTTAATCAGTAACTGCCTACGTGCTTGCTCTGCCCTAACCTCTGGGTTTCCCTGGTAACTGCGGGAGCCCACCTGCCCTCTACTCCCCCTATAAATTGTAGCCTCCTCCCCCATTAGTGAGAAGTGCGGACATGTCCGTGTCTTGTTCATCGTCTGTCACACACGGGGAGTTATCTCTCCAAGGCCTCGGTGGAGGACCCCCTTGTCCAGTAAACCAGATGTCCCTGTCTCTGTCTCTGGGCTCTTCCTCCCATCTCGAGCCTGGGCAACTACAAGGCTTGAAGACCCGCGGGGTGCGGCCCCACGACACTCCTTTTTCAAAGGTTCACTCCTCCGGAGATAAAGGAATCATGCACATGATTATTTTCTCCATATTAATTGTTCAGAGCGCCGTCTTTACAATTCTCATACTCAGCCAAGCAGTGGGAGGTCCACGGTCTTCAGCCATTAGCTGTGTGCCTAGTAAGTAATCAGGGGCCCAGTGCTAGGCCCCCTGGCCCGCGTCCCCAAGCCAATTTATAGGATGGGTTTAATGTTTTATTTTTAATCTCTTTTTCTCTTCCAGTTGTCCAAAGAAATTAGTCCGTTTTCTGGGTGGAGAGAGACCAGACTGCTGTTTTCACAGGGTGAGTGATCCTTTGACTCCTTCACGGGTGTGTTTTACTTGCCTCGCTTGGTACGCACTTATAATCCGTAGGCCTTCTCCCAGCTGGAACCAAGATACTCTTCCTACTCATTGCGTCTCCTCTTCCCTTCAGAGGGGAGGGTTCCCCCGGGTGTTTTGCTGCCATTTGATTTGGCTGTTCACAGGTTTTGTCTCCTCTAAGTTGGTCTTCTTCATTGCTGTTACCTTGTTCATCTCGCAGAAGGGATGAGAGAGGAAATTTTTTTTTCCTCCAGTGGCTGATGCACAGAACCACAGCCGTGGGCAAGGAGAACCCACGCATTTTGTTCATGTGACATACTGTCTTAACACCACGACAGAGAATAATAGGATGTGAGCACTAGATGGGACGTTAGAGCCCGTCTGGCAAAGCCCCTGTGTACAGACGGGACAACTGAGGTCCCGAGGGCTTCCGTTCCCCCACCACCCTCTTCTGAGCCTAGATTATGAGGGAGGCATTGGAGTCTCAGCTGTGTGCAGTCATGGCCCCCCAACCCCACACACAGCTGTCTTTTGAGTCCCAGTGACCTCTGAGGATACAGTTAACAGGTGGTTCAACCTGATGTCATCCCGATGGTAAAGAATCCACTGCCAGTGCAGGAGAGGCTAGAGACCCAGGTTTGATCCCTGGGTTGGGAAGTTCCCTGGAGGAGGAAATGGCAACCCACTCCAGTATTCTTGCCTGGGAAATCCCATGGAAAGAGGAACATGGCAGGCTCCATCCATGGGGTCAGAGAGTCAGACAAGACTGAAGGCACCCTCACCACACCGTACCTCCACCCTTCAAGACAAGTGGCAGGAGGAGCATTCGCCCCCACTTAACTTTCTCATACTTGACTACTACCTAGAGAAGTTGATGGCATGGAGGTACCCAGAACCAGTTTTGTTTGGGACCTCATCTGAAAAGGCCTATTGTTTCTTTCCTTTGCGCCTTTCCCAAACCACCGTATTTGCAACACCTTGTCATGTGCTGGGACTCCGTGGTCCACCTGCTTTGCTGCTAGACTCCGAGGCGCACCTGCAGGTGCGTGCGGGCCAGCTGCAGAGCGGCACGCCCCCACCCAGGACTGCCTGCACCTGCAGAGCAGGGCTGAACAGGGTTCTTGCCGTGCTGTGCAAATTTGGCGTGCAGTCATACACTCTCGGAGGAGCATTCCTTCTCTAAAAAAAAAAAAAAAAAGATATGCTTTCTACGTGAGAGTACAGTTGGGGGGTACTGTGGAGACTGTACAAATGTGGGATCCCAGAAGGTGGACCGACCTGTGGTTCTTTCAAGTCACCTGTGCCACACCTGGCTCTGGATCACCTTCATTTAGGTTGCCAGTCTAAGTGCTCTTATTTCCAAAACATCTCATCACCTCTAGAGCTTGATCCAAATCTAGTATTAAGAGCCCATGTCCCTCATTGTATCCCACTTCTCAACGTAATCACTTTATCTTGACAAGCAGAGGGTTTCTCTTCAGCCCTGCCGGTAGTCCTTGTAAAGAACTTGATTTTTCTGCTCATCAGGGTACAGAGATAGTCTGTGTTCTACCAGCGTCCTGTATAGAATTGGATTGCTGATTCACTAAGGGACTGCCTATCTCGCCTGCCTATTACTCTAGAATTGATGTCTCCTGTCCCCCGTACTCCCTGTGCATGAACTGTGCATCATTAGAAGTGTGAGGGTGTCCGTTCCCTCATCTTATCCAAGAAAAGCCCAGAAGGTTTATCCTCCAGAGCACACCACTGTAACGTGGAATGCCAAGGCCTGCTAGTCCCTGGGGAAACCAGAGGGTCTCGGTGGAACCAAGAGGTTGATCACGACTAAAGCAGAAGATGGTGAAGGGCCTTGGGAAAAGGCGGAAGGTGCTGAATTCCTTACCTATTTTGTGCTGTTCTTTAAGTAAAAAACTGGTAGAGATGGGTATGACCTGAGGAATGGTAAAGAAGTAAAATCAGGACCACCTGAACCCACGCTGAGCCGCTTTCGGCACCTTCGGTTTGCTGCTGGGTTATAAGTAGTTTGAAGTCCACAGTCAGGAGGCATCAAATCGTTGTCCCCAAAAACTACATGCTGTTTGCTTTTACTGGTTGTGGGGAACCAAAAATATACCGAAGCTGTGAGTTTCTTAAAAAGCAACTCAGAGGCTGATCCCCACGCCTTGTGTTGGTACCACACAGTTTCATGTGCTTTGCAAGCGTCAAGCTTGTGAAACGGGTCCACTGGGCTCCAGCTCGTGGTATTCGGTGGGGCTGGACCCTGGAACAATGCTGCTGCTGTTTCCAAGCTCAAACAGCGCCCGGCCTCCATGGTATCCCTTTAAGGGAAATACTCCTGCCAGCGCTGCGATTTTATTTGCCAGAGGCCAAGTAGCAGTGGCATGTATCGGTTCCATAGCAACATGTCTGCAGCCAGAAAAAATATCATGGCCGTGGTCCTGAGCAGGACGAACACAGCCCTGTGCCTCCCGCCTTTTTTTTCCATGTTATCCCGGCCCGCCTTTCCTCTCCTGTAGAGAGTGTGGACTGGGTCATTGTTATCCGTCTCTGCTATCAACACTTGCCTCCTGTCCCCACCGAGCTGGGGCCTCAATGAAGAGAAGGCCGTGTCTGTTATAAAATTCTGCAGGTCCCCAACTGTGCTGGCAGAGAACTGCCCAGCCCGAGTCGGTGAGAGCCTGTTCTTCTAATCAGCCCTCTGGCCAGGAGACGCTGGCAGAGGGGCATGGTGGGCAGAGTGCTTCCTATACATGGCACTCAGCTGCTCCTGGCTGAAAGTGGACAGGGAAACAGGCCACATTTAACGTGGTCCACAGGGGGTTGAGGAGACCCCTCTCAGGGCAGTGCAAGGGCAGGCTCTGTAGGGCTGCACTCAGCGATCCGTTGCACATGGCGTATCTTCTAGGGGCTTCCACCAGAGGTGCAGTTTCTAAGTGCAGTCTCTCCAGTGTGTGTGTGTGTGTGTGTGGGTGGGGTTTTCACATTTCTTTGATGTTTTCTCATCTCTCAAATCCTCCATGGGGACTTCCCTGACTGTCCAGTGGTTAAGACTCTGTACTTAAAATACAGGGGGTGTGGGTTTAATCCCTGGTCGGGGACCTAGGATGCCACATGCCATGTGTGTGGCCCCCCACAAAAAAGAAAATTCTCCGTGAAACCATTGTGATCACTCTTGGTATTAGCAGATACCCAAACCAAACTCCCCCCACCAAACTCCTGACTCATTTAAAAAATCTTTACCATCTATTTGACATTTGATTTTTGTTTCCTTTTTGATACATAACACTTTGGGGGCCTGAGCAGTCTTTTTAGGTAAAGAACCTAGGAGCCATCCTTCTTACTGTTCATCTTTTTTTAAATTATTATTTCTCTAATGCTCAGAACTGAGTCTTGTAGATCGTAACTATACCATTAATATTCCTTCATGATAATGTTTTGGTCTCATCCAGTCTCATAAGGAAGCAATGAGGCAAGTTTGTAAATACTAAACGTTTTTCAATTTTTAAGAGAGAAAAGATAAATTCAAAAATTTCGTTTACTGGTGTGGTTTAAAAAAACATGTAGATAGGAAATCATAAGGTAAGACTATCTAAAGATTTCACGTTTCCTCTTCTTCCTCTTTGTGGCTACGGACCGTGAACTGTGTACCCTAGGGTTTCACAGTGGCACTGAAGTCATCTCCCTTCTCCCCCAATATTTGCTATTTCTGTTGAATTTGCCTTATTATACCTCTTGAGCTAGACCGCTCAGTCAAACCCCAACCGTGTCTTTGGAGCTATTAAGTAAGAGATTTGAAGGATTTTTCATTAAGATGACAGGTTTGATAGATTCGGATAGTGCTTCCTAATTTAGTTCTGAGGTCTGTTGAGGGAGTAAAGGTTTTTATTGTATGAAAACCTTTATTTTCAAAGAGTACTCATTCCTTCCCAAGTCCTGAGCCAACTGAGAAATAAGACAAGTGTAATAAGGCAGATGGAGCCAGGGTGAACCTCTGGGACTGGCAACTGTTAACTGAGAAGTTGTATCTTAGGATGAGAATCTCAAAGAGCTGCTCTGGTCTGGGCTTGGTCAGTCTACCTGCAGGAAAGTTTTGAGCCTGTGGGCCACTGTCTGTGTGAATAAGGAAGGAAAAAGAGAACCTAATTCTCCCCCTCCCACTCCTGTGGTAGTGTAATTCTACCCAGTGAAGTTATGGTTTCCCAAGGAGAGGTGTGGTCCACCCTGGCTTTAGCCCCCAGCCAGGTACCTCGATCCACATCCCTGGGAAAGGAAAAGGATGGAGTAGAAGGCCAGGAGGGTTTAGGGGAAATTCTTCCCATGGAAAAACAAAGGGAAGGAGTCTGGTGTTGGCCTCTGGCTCTGCTTTCACCTCTCACTCTCTGCCCTTCTACAAATGGAGGGAGTCTGGTGTGTCCCCTGTTTCCCCCTGGCCGTCTCAGCCCACTGGGTTTTCTTCCTAGCTCTTTGGTTTGCATATCTCTTAACTGGTTTATTGTTAGTCTCCTCTGTTAGAGGTAGCAAACGCAGCAATCTTGTCAGTATCATTAACTGCTGTGTCCCAGGACTTAAGGCAATACACGCACAGAGGAGGCATTTGATAAATCGTTGCTGGATGAATATGTGAATAAATGGTTTTCTGCCTCTTCGTACATCTAATTACTTGGATGTCTTTGTGCCTCGTCTTGCCTGGCACGTACCTTATTCATATCCTAAACTCAGGTCAGCTGTCAGTTCTCCATGGAACCTTCCAGCTTCCTTTCTTCCAGGGGAAAGGAGCACTTTGTTTATAGGCAGTCGCCAGGAGTTGTGTACATGTGAGTGTGTGCAGCTGTGTGTGCATGCAGGTCTGCCTTTTCTGTGTGTGTGTGTGCACGCACTTTCTGGATCTGGTTCTGCAACACTTCAATTCACTTGTTTAGGTATCAATATTTAATCACATTTACTGGATTGTAAAATCCTTAGAAACTGGGCAACCTCTTATTCATCCCTGTTTCTCTAATACCTGCCATCCAGCTGGTGCTCAGGAAATGATTTTGGCGTTTAGTGTGTGTGCGTGCTCAGTTGCATCTGACTCTTTACTATCCTGCAGGACTTCGTCCCCGCCAGACTCCTCTGTCCATTGACTTTTCCAGGCATTGTTATTTCCTCCTCCAGGGCATCTTTCCAACCCAGGGATCAAACCCACGTTTCTTGTGTCTTCTGCATTGCCAGGTGGGTTCTTTACCACTGCGCCACCTGGGAACCCCCACCACTGTGTCTTAGTACTTAACTTCCTAAATACCTTACGCATATTAACATATGTAATTCTCACAACAACCTTACTAGATAGATTTTTTTACTCTCACCTTATAGATAAGGACACTGGGGCATAGAGAGATGAGGTGACTAGCCTATGGTCTCACAGCTAGTATGTTTCCATAGCTGTTATCATTGCTGGTCCTTAGGACTGTTTAAATGTACAGATGAAGGAATAGGAAGCCCAGACACATATCATTAAACAGGACCACAGACGCTGGGATCAACACAAATAAGAGATGATCACCAAGCCAACCTATGATTAGTTGACAAAGAATCCTGAGGCCATGCTGACAAAGGCCCCAGGTGAGTCCCTAAAGCTTTATAGTAGCTACTGTGCTCAATTCCTAATTATCCATGCCAGTGGAATGGCATTAGTTACTGAAAGTAAATAATTGTCATTATATTAGGGGGATTATTTCTTAATGGGAAAATGTTAAGTCATCAATTATGAGTTGAAAAGTTGCTGTATACAAGGCTTACTGCTAAATTTAGGGGGATTGGAGGGTGAAGAGGAGAGCCCTGTGAGTAGAAACGAAGGTCACCATGTTTAAGAGGCTCCTGTTAAAGAGGCATGATGGCAGGTAAAGTTAAGGAAATTGAAAAAAATAAAGGGCAATGAGTATAAGGATGATCACAAGGCATTATTACACTATTACACATGATTAATTGCCAAATGGTGATAGTAGAGGAAATGAAAGCCATCGTGTTAGTCAGGACAGGATGGGCTTGTGCTGCAGAGAGTCTATCCTGCACTCTCACTGGCTTAAAGCAGAAGTTCCCTTCTCCTTCATCGAGTGTGCAGTGGATCTGGTGTCTCTGCAAGACCCTATTCTTCACACATAGCTCCCCAATGCAGGCTGCGTGGATCTTTCCAACCTAGAAGCCTTCCTCATGATCACAGAGGAAAGAGAGAACCTGCAGGATTGTAGCAGCGATGAAAGCGTTCCCCTGCAGGGGGCATGTGCTCCCTGCCATGTCCTAAACACGGCATTCAGTCTTTTATACATAAGCTCCCATCTTTCAAGTCTGCTCATTCATTGTTGGTTTTCTTCCACCCAGCACACAGTAGGTGCCTCATGAATATCTGTAGGGTGAAGGAGTGGGTGAACCTAGGGATGAAGTGTCACTCACCCCGATCATGTTTGTAACAGGAATGCACGTGCCAGCCCCCAAACCCAGACTTGAAGAAGTTAAGCCTGCCTCAATGATATTGACTCAAAAGAGGATTAATAATAATAATAACAGAGCTAACATTAGTTCATCATGGTGAATGGAAAATCATGAAGACCTGGGCAGGTTAGATCCAAGTCAGCTGGGGGGTGGGCTCCACTCCCCAGTCTTCTAGGCTTCAGCCCTGTCTCGGCCACGTCACTGTCTGTCTGCAGCCTGACCTCTCTGTTCATGTGTTACCTGGCTGTCCTCCTAGCCTGGTTCCTCCTAAACAAGGTAGAGATGACGATCCTCCTTTAAAAATGAAGACACTGAATTAAGGAGAGGTTAGCTTGTCCGGGATGCTGCTGGAATTCCAGTCCAGGGGTATCTGACTGCACTCCGGCATCCGGCTGTCGAAAGTGTACCTGCTGCCCGACCCCATCCTGGGGTTGGCAGACTACAGCATCCTGCTCCAGGTCAGTGCAGAAGGGACATCTGAAGTGAAGTCGCTCAGTCATGTCCGACTCTTTGTAACCCCATGGACTGCAGCCTACCAGGCTCCTCTGTCCATGGGATTTTCCAGGCAAGAGTACTGGAGTGAGTTGCCATTTCCTTCTCCAGAAGGGACATTTGGACAAGGGCAAAACATAGCTGAGCAAGGCATAGCAGCCGAATGTGAACAATGAGTTGGAAGCTCTGGGTGTGAATCCATATGGGCAGTGGTGCACTCAGAGAGAGAAGTGGAAAGATTGTACTGGAAACGTAGGGTGGGATCATACCATGTGTGTGAGACTAAAGAATGTGCCTTTCAACCACATCTCCGGATGTACTATTTGATCCAGAGAAGCCTGAATGCTGGAGGACCATGAATGCAGTTTCTCACAGATTCTTGAAAATGGTGCTTGTTTGTTTCTGGGTTGGGGGCAGGGACATGTCATGGAGGGGAGAGGGAGGGCTCTGAGTACATACAGTTTCAGCAAGGACAGGGCAGTGCTTGTGGACACAGCCTTAAAGTGGAGGTTGGTAGTCACTGGATGTTTCTTAGCAAGCTGGTGATGGAACCACTCCTGTTTCAGTGAGATTAGCTTTATAACTGTGTTCACAGCGTAGGAGGTGGTGAGGAGAAAACCAGAGACGGGGCCCATGATTGGAAGGTTATTATAGGAAAAGGAGATAAGATTTTGAAAACTTGGGAGCGTTATGAAGGGGCAGATGTGGTTGACTCTACTAGGAAAGAGTTGACGAGGACAGGGTGACTGTTTGTTTGGATGTAAAAAGCAATGGAAGGAGTCAGAGATAATGGACTTTTTGAGCCCAAGTAGCCATTGAAGTTATCCTATGTTATATATATTTTTGAGCTTATTTTAATGACAATGTCGTTCTGTGAGTTGAGGCTTCTTGGGTAGAACTGGAGGAGCGCCTTAGATTAGGATAAGCCCCCTTTGAGTAACTGAGTATTGTCTTGACCCCGACTTTTTCACATCTCTCTTCCTTTGCTGCCCTGCCCTCCCCAAGGTCTTGGATCAGTTCTTAAATCAGCAGCAAAGTCATCAGGTTACAATTTCATCTCCATTCTGGCCCTCTGGTGGAGATAAAATGGCTTAAACATGAGCGAGAAAGTAGAATTTAATGTTGGGGCATCTAGTTGCTGATGAAAGAGGCCTTGTGGTCCATGCTCAGAACCATGTCTCTCTTTCCTGCTGGTTTGCCTCATTACCAGACATGAGCTCCCACGGCTCTGGGAGGTGCGTGGTAACATTTTGCTGGTCGGTCAAATTTTTGTAAGCTGACAATTCATCTGAGCTTCACCAGGTCACTGCACACCATTTTCTCTTTTTTGGTCTAACAGGAGAGTGCCAGTTTTGATTTGAAGGAAAGGAGAAAGGAGGCTGTTTGATGGGAGAGAGGAGGAACACTTTGCATTCCCCTTTTACTTCCTGGGACTTGTCCTGTCACATTTCATAGGCTCCTGTCTCTAATGGTAGAGGACAATCTAATGAGAGGAGCAAAGTGCGTGAACTGCACACAATTTAAACTCAGCTCCCACGAACCAGGCTGGGTGCCAGATTCCTGGGACTCAGGCGTTCATCAGCCTCAGTCTCTTTTCCTTGAATGTAGTCTGGAGAGATGCTTGCAGGGGAGAAGAAAACTCCTGTTTGCCTTTATTCTCTGCTTTCCACATGGGTCTTGCAAAGCAGGCATCTCCAGCCAGGGATGCAGAAAGTGTGAGAGAGGAGGAGGCCTTCAGGTTGCCATCCCTCTTCCTTGAAGGCCCTTGACCTTCCTGATGCTTCCTGTGCTAGGTAAACCCTCCTGCTTGCTCTTGTTGACATCTGTACTGCCTCTCTATGAAAGCTTTGCCCCTTCTTCAAACTTCAAGGGTCCCAATTGACATGGAGATATCTGGCATTCCTCCTCATTTCAAGCGCTCTTGCCAACCCATAAAATCACCAGTTTGTTGGACTGATTCTTAAGTAATATTCATTTGATATAACAAGATGGTCAGAAGCCTAGAATATGTCTGGGATGGGGGAGGGTGCACATTTAGACAGAAAGGCTGAACTACGTATAGATTATGATGTATTGTGTTTCAGGGAGAAGGTGGAGGTAAGCTTTGCTCCCCATCTTGCAGAGTTTCACTCGTTACTAGAAGATTGTCAACGTCTCAAGTTTCTAGTGATATCTATGTTCTTTTGATGTACTTTGCAGAGAAACTCAAGCAGGAACAGGCTTCAGAATAAGCTAACTAAAGCATCGCGGGCTTTTGATCACTTTCCATTAGCACGAACAATAATCTCTGTCCTGGCAGATTTTGTTTGAAAGGGCGTTCACTGTTGAATGAAGATAAACATGTTGCTGGGTATTTACGACATCTTCTCAATGCAGGGACTGAAAAATTCATACATGAGATTAGCTCTGTTGCCAGAAAGGGGATTCTCAATGGCCCAAACATTTCCCTAGCCATTGGCGGAACTTTGGAAATGTACTTTGCTAAAAAGAACAGATACTGAACAGATATGTCACTTACAAAGCCTTCTGTTTCAGCGGTGAGTCCCAGGGGCCTCTTAACCACATCGTTGCTATGCAATATTTGGTCAAAGGAGATCTACGTTTAAGGAGGACATGTGATCACAGCCACTGACAAATTCCTAGAAGATGATGCTGGCTGTTCGTTGTTCTTTAGGTGGTGGCAGTGGGGTGCGGGAGAGCCTGAGCCACTCTTTCGGTCACTGTTGTAATGCATATTCTTCTCTTGCTACTGACTTGGGCTTTGACTCTCTGACTTGCAGGAGGGAGGCCATAACTGCTCTTCCTGGTGTCTGAAAACCTACAGGTAGAAGTTTGAGCAAGCAGATCACAGGCTTAGCCAGAGACGGTGCTCGGCCCATTCTGTTGCTCTTTGCTTACTGACATATTGGGGAAAAAATAGGGCTTGTATTCTAAAGTTGTTTCTGTCTTAAAAGAGAGCGGCTTTTAAATGTTTAGAACTTGGGAGCACTTTTTTTTTTTTAATAAACTTAGTATTTGCAGAATGGTGTCCATGGAGTACAGTTTCCTAATTGAGAGAGAACAGTAAACAAAGGCATTGCTTCCGTTTTCATTTACAGTGCGTTCCTTCCCGCGGAGCTGAGGGTGTGGGGACCGGATTGGAGACCATGCTTTCCTCACATCCAGCTGTCTCCTGGTTGTGTGATCATCGTAGATGTCACAGCTCCACAGTATCAGAGGCACTGGCGTTTTGTGCAGGAGTTATTTAGGGACACGCAAACCAGTGGGGCTTTCTGAGGAAGGGAGGCTGTGTATAAAAACTCTGGGGGAACCTTTCCTAACAGCCCTGGGTGGCAGAGCTGCTGAGGAGCCGGCTTGGAGGGTGAGAGCATCCCTGTCTCTGTGAGGCCCCAGGGAGAGGCGGGCTCGTGTGTTGTGCTGCCAGCTCACACCTGGCTGCCTCGGGGCGTCCCGTCCTGTAATTAGACCCACCCTGGAGTCTGCCCGGAGATGAGAGGGACCCGGTGCGGAGAAAGGTGGTGGGGCGAGGCCGCGGCCACACTCCGAGCCGCGCAGGTGCAGGGGGCCGGCCGGCCGCGTGGGCCACCCCTCTGTCGGTGGATTAACGGCTTGGGCAGCGCGGCTGCCTGAGACTGACCCTGTCACTTCCCGCTGCTGCTCCCCCTCAGAGGCGATCTTGTTCGCTCCAGGCCTCCCCGGCCTCACATCTCGTATTCCCGCTCCCTAGAAACCACCTTTGCAAGCGGGTCTATCAGTTTGAACTTCCGAGATCACGAGATGGCAGTCTGGAGAAGAAAGGGCGTGGCCCAGGCTCTCTTTGTGGCTGGGATGGTTCTGGGAGAGAAAGGGAAGTTTGGAGACACCCCAACAACGGAGATGGAGCAGCCTGCAGGCAGTAGCATCACGAGTCAGCCCCTAGTCCTGCAGCAGACGTCAGCTTATTCACACAGTGCCTTTTGTGCTACAAGACAAAGAAGGTTAGGGATCCTTCGTGTCGTGAAAGTTGCTCCCCGCCCGGGGGCGTCGAGGGTGGCCGTGGTTGCCCTGTGAATTCTCCTGCAGGGTAGCGCCTGTTTGAAGTCTGAAGTCGGGCTGATTTGATTCGCATGCGGATGCCCCCTAGTGGCCAGCACGGTGCCCTTGAAGAAAGCCCGTCCCCACGGCCACTGCCTCCCATCCCCCAGGAAACACCTACTCCCCAGGAGCTGAGTACGTGCCACATCACGTCTGTATTTCCTTACTATGCTTTGTCTACCAGGTAGGAAAAAATCCAAAGCTTTATTACAGAGCAGAGCAAACTAGTGCTGCTGTTCCACCAAATGAGAACTCTTACATCTGTAGCACACTTGTGTTATAATCTACTTGGAGGCGATAGAAAACTCTTTAAAGTTTTGATGTGAATACTTTTGCAATGTGTTACAGGAGAGTTATAATGTTGGCCAGTGAAAGTCATTCAGTCGTGTCCGACTCTTTAAGACCCCATGGACTATATACAGTCCATGGAATTCTCCAGGCCAGGATACTGGAGTGAGTAGCTGTTCCCTTCGCCAGAGGATCTTCCCAACCCAGGGATTGAACCCAGGTCTCCCACATTGTAGGCAGGTTCTTTACCAGCTGAGCCACCAAGGAAGCATTTGGTCAAATCCTTGGCTGGCTTCCTATTCACAAGTGGACAAGCTTTATAAAACCACAAAATCTTCTCAGCTGTTGGCTATGGCAAGATTTGTCTTTCTCACTCAGAAGGTTGATAGTTAACCTTCCACTGACTATGGAGCTTTAATACAGTTTTATATAATGAAAGCCTTATTCATTCACAGTTATCTTTGCATTGTGTAAGTTTTCTGTTTTTGATCATTTTTTCCCTAGTCAGTTAAGACAATCAGATATGAAATGAGTGGCTAGCATGAACTTGATCAAATGCATAGGAATCACTTGTTAAAATGCAGGTTCTGCATCCCCTCACCTAGGACTGAGGGTGGGGCACAAGATTCTGGATTTCTAAGAAACTCCTAGGTGATACCAGTGCTGCTGGTCCAAGGACTGAACTCAGGGGAACAAAATAATAGTTGAGAGGAGAAGGAGACGAAAGAGGATGAGATGGTTAAATGGCATCACTGACTCAATGGGCATGAGCTTGAGCAAACTCGGGGAGATAGTGAAGGATAGGGAAACCTGGCATGCTGTAGTCCATGGGGTCACAAAGAGTCAGACAAGACGTAGTGACTTTACAACAGTCAAGGTGGCAGGTGATACAGGCTGTGTCCTCCAGAATCTTATGAGCTGAAAAGTGACAGGAAAAAGTATACAAGTAATCATGGCATAAAAGGCAATGTAATGAAATGTATAATTAAGATAAAGTGTCCTAGGGAGTTAGAGATGGAAGTGATCATTTCTGATTGGGAAGATCTGGAAATTTTTCATGGAGAAGGTGATTTTTGAAAGTGGACATGAAGTTTAGGTTAGTCTGCAGCAGGGGTTGGTAGGATGGTGAAGGCCAATGAGTCAAAAAGCACAGATTCTAGGAAACAAAGAGTATGTTCAGGGAAGAAGCAGCCTATTTGCCTGGGATGGGGAAGATGTGAGATGCAGTTGGAAAGGTCAACAGATGTGGTGCTATGGACTGTCAGGCAGAGCCAGTCTGGACTTAAATCAGACAACTAGAGATTTTGCAACAAAAAAGTAAATTCGTTGAGACTATGGTTTAAAGAGATCAATCTAGCATATGTGTAAAGGATGGAGTAGAGTGGGGAGGGACATCATTTTCCAGACAGGAAGGGATAAGAGAGATAATGTGATTAAAAGTAGCAGCAGGGAGACTATAGAGAATAGACTGGATAGAGAAGGGTCAGAAGTTGGATATCAGGGTTTTAATCCAGATGATTAGAAACATAGTTGCATAATCACCATAAATAGGAAAGTCAAAAGGAGCTCTTGCACATGTTTGAACAGGAAAATGACCTGGATGAATATGCAAAGGCCACTTGCAAGAGGCTGTCCTTGTGTTTTCTATCTAAATTATTAATAGCACCTCAGGCTTCTTACCCTGCTTTGCTTCTTCTCATCATACTTTTTACTATCTGACATGATTTTTTAAATTTGTGTTAAGTATTGAAAGCCTTGCCCTCAAGGAGCTTACGTGCTTAACAGATTACATTGAACTGAGGATAGGCAGAGCCAGTGGTATATGCAAAGGCCTTGAGGTGAGAACTGCTTGGTGCTTTCAAAGAACCTGAACCCGAGTGACTGAAGGCCAGGGTGAGTGAGACGGAGATGAAGTGAGAGCTGGCAAGCCACAGGTAGTGAAGAGCCCTGGACTTGACAAGGAGGTTTGATTTTATTTTAAGTACCTGGAAAGTCACATGAGGGCCTCAGTAGACAAGATGGGTTGGAGGATGGGAAGAAAACAGGGAATGGGGGTTAGGGGGAGCCTGAAGCTGACAAGAGAGGAAGTGATCGTGGTTTGGACTTGAATGGTGGCAGCAGTGTTAGAAGTATATGAGTTCAAGATGCGTGTCTTCTCAAGGTCAACTTGTAGGACTTGTAGGTTTCTGATGTGAATAAAGGATAGGGAGGTGGTCTCAGGATAATTCCCAGATTTCTGGCTTGAGCAAGAAAGGAAATGAATGTGTTATTCACAGGGACAGGGAGGCACAGAACAGAGTTTTGAAAATGTTGAGTTTAAGGTACACATTATTTTTTTTAATATGGTGAAATACTCCTACAGTTTATCATCTTGATTATTTTTAATTATATTAATTAAATTAATTTAATTAATTATATTAATTATTATATTCAGTAGTATTAAATATCAATGCACACGTGTAGTGCAACCAGTCTCTAGAATTCTTTCCATCTTGTAAAACTGAAACTCCACATCATTAAACAATAACTTCCCACTCTTCTTCCCCCCTGGGACCTGGCAAACACCATTCTACTTCCTGTCTCTATGAAGCTGATTACTATCAATACCTCATGTAAGTGGATTCTAGATACCATATAAGTATTTGTCCTTGTGACTGACTTATTTCACTTACCACAGTTTTCCTAAGGTTCATCCATATTGTCGCATATGTCAGAATTTCCTTCTTTTTAAGGCTGAATAATATTCCACTGAATATATATACATTTTGTTTATTCACATTTGAGTGGCTTCCAGCTTTTGGTTTTTGTGAATAATGCTGTTATGAACATGGGCGTACAAATATCTGTTCAAGTTCCTGCTTTCAATTCTTTGGGTACACACCCAGAAGTTCATTGCTGGATTGTGTGGTAATTCTATTTTTAATTTTTTGAGGAACCTCGATACTATTTTCTGCAGTGTCTGCATCATCTTATATTCCCACCAGTGGTGCACAAGGATTCCAATTTCTCCACATCTTTGCTGACACTTGTTATCTTTGTTTTTTGTTAGTAGCTTTCTTAAGGTGGTGAAAATTATTTTTAGTAGATATCTCAGGTAGGATGTTGTGTCTTTTCAGATATACAGATCAAGAAGAGATCTGGATCTGAGCTATAGGTTCAGATTTAAGCTATCTTCCATCCTTTGCCAACTTGTAAAATTTTAAGGACTTAGAGATTCAGTTCAAAGAATTAGATTTGTACTTAAACTCACAAGTATGTTTGGAGTCAGAGTAGATTAACTTAAAAACATTTTTTTCTTTCTCTTCTACTTTCATATTATGTAAAATAATTTATTTACAACTTTAATCTACAGTATCATTATCTCTATCATCTTTTGAACTGCTTTATAAGTCATTTGATAAATACTTTTTGAGGGCAGATGATCTTGATTTCCATTTAAGTCATTTGAGATACAATATGTTTTGAATCTCTGTGAGATGCTGTTGTCACCAGAAATTTTATCCCAAGTCACAAGTACCTGGGTCTATATGTATTGATTACATTTTAAATACCTTCCCCGCCAAAACAAACCACATAACCAAGCTCAGTTAATGTGAACATAGATACAGGAAGGTATGATATTGGGGACCAATACTGTAACAGTATGAGTACCAAACAATATGGAGTTTTTTCTATTCTTCCGGTGAGTATGTATTCACAAACTATACAATTTAACCTCTTACTGTGTTGCTTTAGAAAGCAATCTTTAAAATGCTTTTTAAAATTTATAATGACATATCCAATGTTTGCAGCTATAAAGTCATACTCCAAGAATAATTACTAGCTAAATCTGTTTTCTTCCTTTAAAAGAAAAAACAATCTTTTCAGGTGACTTTTGTAAGTATTCAAAAACTAGCTTTGACGGAGGTGGTTTCAAGAGAATATGTTTTCCATAGAGAGTACTTTGTTGTTTAAAATTTAAGAGAGCAACAGAATGATAAGCTTTCTGTGGACGCAGAAATTAAGGGAACTCGATCTTTGGTGCATTTGGAAAAAGCCTTCCCCTTGTATTCAGGGCATACATAGTAAATTATAAATTTGGCTTTGGAGTGTACAGTGTAAAGAAGAGTTTCCACACAGTAGAAGTTCTTCAACACTAAAATTGTGATTGAGCCCATTTCCCATAAAGGTTTGTTAAGAAAAATACAAGCTGGATAGTATGGTAGTTCTATTTTTGTTTTTGTTTTTGTTTTTTTGAGGAACTTCCATACTGTTTTCTGCAATGGGTGCATCACTTTACATTCCCAGCAACAGTGCACAAGGGTTCCAGTTTCTCCACATCCTTGCCAGCGCTTATTTTCTGTGTTTTTGATAGTAGCTGTCTTCAGTACATCTTCAGCCTTTCCTAGACGCATGAGAAAGCTTTCAAGGTTCATTCTGACTTTGCAAAGCTGTGACTGGGTAATGCCTCTTATCCCTTACCCATTTGTCCATCCACTTACTTATTCATTAATTTCAAGTACTTTCTATAGTGTAGAGAATTTCTAAGTACAATGTAATAGAAAAGCTTTATTTATTTATTTTTATCAGTTTAGGCAACAGAGGGAAGGGTAGTAACAAACATTGAATCAAAAATATTTGTATTACCTCAAATACTGGACAAATCCATATTGAAAGTTTTTAACCCAATCTCATAGATTTGACTTAAGGAATTTCATAATATTTTAAGACTCAAAGCCCGATGATATGTTTCTGAAGTGCTAATTTGGGTGAGGAAGACAGGGCTCTAAAGAAGCGGCCTTCATGTATAACCTGGAAGGAGTATATGTATTTGATTGCCAGCGGGTCATTTATCTACTCATCCACTCATCCTTTCATTCATTTTTACCTTCATCAACTTAATACAGCATTATCAATACTCATGAGCATGCCCGTTACTCATAGCATATGCTATAAGCATAGAAGAGAATTGGGTAAAAGTAAGTACTGCAAAAGACCTCCTCTTACCTTTAAGATTCAAGCTTTGTATGCTAATGAGGCCCACTGGACCGAGACCACCGCCTTGACTCCACTAAAACAAATACTGGTATTACTCATTTCCCATCTTTGACCTGGGAATTGCAAGAGATTTCCCAACATTAACTTATCAATCCTCCTAACAATTCTGAACAAGACATCAGGATTCTTGAACTCAGCATAAAAATGGGTTCTATGGAATGGCCTAGCTACTACCATTAAATAAGGAGGGAGGAGGGGAATTAAAGCTAAGTCCTCTGTTTCTAAACTACTCCTTGGTGGCCTGACCTGCACACACACAAAGTCTTACTTTCTGGAAATTAAAAAGGGCGGAAGGGGTGGGCAAACATCAACTTTGCTCTCGTAAAAATATTAAACAAGACCATACTAGAAAAAAATCATTAGAACCCCAAATGACCATTTTCCTTAAAACACTTTCTCCACTGGATTTGGTTCTTTATAAAATGATGAACTTAAAAATGATACAGCATGCTTGCTGTCACCCAAAAGATGAATCACAGCATGTGAATAAATGAAAACAAATCTCTAGCTAAAAGGCCCAACCTCTCTGTTACCCTGGAAATAATAGTTCTCATTTTTCCAGGGCTTCCGATGGTCTTCCAGTCCTGTGTAACAAGTTTATAATAAACTCTGATGCCAAGATTTTTCAGTCATTTCCCTGCCAAAACCATGATGCT
Organism: Ovis canadensis; assembly: GCF_042477335.2. Classification (NCBI taxonomy): domain Eukaryota; kingdom Metazoa; phylum Chordata; class Mammalia; order Artiodactyla; family Bovidae; genus Ovis; species Ovis canadensis. The sequence goes on from NC_091264.1 coordinate 55,188,582, forward strand.
CTCAGCCTGGGAGTAGGCACTGTCCCACAGATGAAGCAAAAAGGAGAATCACAAAAAAGATTATTTCTTCCAGGAGGAAATGGGATAGCATTCCTCCCTGGGACAGCATTCATCATGCCTGGGTCTGTGGAGGCTTTTATGAGAAAGCAGAGATTTTTTATAACTCACTTAGTCTGGCAAGTGAAGCAACACTGAAATTCCTTAAATGTCTAAAAGATAGGAGCATAGCAGTTTGTTCTCCATCATCTGAAGTTATCACCAAGACCCTAATTTGCTTTGCCCCTGACCATGCTTTTGGAATAAGGGCCTCGTGATAACACCCATGAGTACAATATTTCAGGAAATTTAAGTACTTGGTAAGCAGTCAGCTGCAGTTTTGTTAAGGAATGAAGCCTGCTTTTTCAGCAAATCTGGCTCGTGTTCGTATTAAATGCCACCCTCCTCCCCCCTGTTTTGGAAGGGGTACTCTCCAGACCTCATTTCTGACTGCAACTTCCTATTTTAGAAGGCTGTAGGTGCCCTTCTCCCTTCTGATGAAGCCCACAGGCATTCTTTACCTTATTGACTTTGATAAGATTGGGGATGCCCAGCCTAACCTAATGATAGAAACTCAAAAATAGGACTGATACCAGCACCCCAGGCACACTTGACAGAAGGACCTTTTCCACGCTCTTAACTTCTCGGTAAAAACAAAAAGTCTGATGGCATTGGTGCTGGCTGGTTAAACTTGATACATGGTAGGCGTACTGATGAGTCAAGGTTGGCATCTGGGTTACTTACTGATGTGTTCACCGTGTTCGCTGTGAGGACTGGTGGCCCACCCTTGTGTGTTTCAAGGTATCCAGGCTGATCACAGCTGAGAGAGAGAACTATATAGATGGTATCTGGCTGGCTTTTGGCCCCTCGCTCAGGGGTCTACATAGCTGATAGGAAGTGGAAAGCAGTAACTGTGATCCAAGTTGGGAAATAGAACGAGAGCTACAGAAGCTACAGAAGCGGAAGCGGGGGAGCTGAACACAGGAAGAGGTGGGCTCTTGCCCTCATCTAGCACCTCAACCAGCCGTGCAAAGTGGTTCATACTTGAACTCTTCCCCTTGAGGACTCTTGGCGAGGTCGGAGAGCTGTTGAATGCTGGTGCAGGAAAGAATTCAGGATTGGCTTAACACAGTTTGAATTTTAATTTGCCCTGTGTAATTTACACATGGTGAACCGGAGGCCAAGCAGTGGAGACTTTTATGGGGTAGCAGTTAGCATGCGGTCTCAGCCTGGCGTCCAGGTCACCCGCTGGCCTCTGTCAGCCACTAAAATGACTTGTCACCCTTTTTAAGTCTTTTCTACTTTGCTTTGCTTTATAGTCTTCTGACTGTAAGATCGGAGATATGATCATGTTCATGCAAGCATTTTAAGCGAAAAGTCTCTCTGTTCAAAAGTAAAATATGTACCAGTTTTCTCTAATTTCTCTGATCCTCTGGTGATAAGATGCATGATAGATGTAATGATTAGTTTCCTGGGGGAATAAAAGAAATGCCATCACTTTTTTTATGAGCTCATGAGGTTATAAAACAAGTCCCAAGTTCAGAGGTGTTAAAATATGGAAAATAAAATCGCATGGGTATCACACACAAGCACTGTGTTAGCCGTAGGCTCTTGGGCCTGGATGCACCTGCTCCTTAAAGGTGTACTTTCCGTGGAGCCCCAGACAGCCCTGGAGTGCAGACTGACTTCTAACAGTTCATGTTAATAGGGATCAGTGAGGGCTTAAGGAAAAAAAATCCAGAATATTCATTTCTAACAACCTAAACTGGTAGCTGGTAGCTAAGCTGGTAACTAGGAGTTTCACTGAACATATGTCTTAACCACATTGACCACATTTCTCACTAAAGAAGGCCCCAAGTGTGGATGAGAAGGGGTGAGAGATACAGCAGGTGGGGGGCAAAGGGGAAGTGAAGAAGCTGGGTATTCCACACCCAAGATCATTAAAGTACATTATTAAGAGGTTTTTTAAAATAACATATTTAGGTATAGAATTTCAGTTTTGCAAAATGAAGCATTCTGAAGATGGATGATGGTAGTGATTATATGCAGTGTGAATGTACCTGACGCCACTGACAGGTTAGACTAAACGTGGAGAGCAAACAGCACGGTGCATAATGTGTGCAGCGAACAGTCGGCATGATGACTTGAGGGCATATCGTGTGACTGGTGGGTGGTGAGGTCATAAGTCTGTGAAATAAAGGAGCAAAATGTAGAGGGTTCTATATGTTGTGTTAAGGAGCTCAGACCCCTCAGACCAATGGCCTAAGGTTTTCTCAAAGACCACCCCCGCCCCCCGCCCGCCCAGACCCCTATGGGGCTGCCTCCAGAAATCCTTGGTGGTGAGGAGGGGATGTGTAGGGAATGGAGAAACCAGTAGGTCACTATGAATAGTCTCAATTTATCTTTTTGCGTTAGATTTCTATATAAAATTTCATTTGAGGGCAGGGTTCTGATTTTAAAAAAGAACACTTTTGAAAATCACTGATGGTGATGAGAAATCCCCCAAAATGATAAAAGTTGGTGACAACTAGTTTTATGTTTTAAAAATCAGTAGTCAGGATTCAGAGTGATGAACACGTTTTCTCCATGTCTGAACCTCACCTGGCAGCACTTTGCACTTGATATTCAGTAAAATGTTCACTAGGAATGTTTTAGGGCTGTGACTTGTGTGCTGTGTCTATAAGGGTGAATTTAAATAACATACTGCCCAGTAACTCAAAAGGAATTTGTAGAAATATAAATGCACTTTCCCCTTATTCTCTTTTTCCTTATTTAAAATTGTACTGGAGTAATTTCTTTTAACTGAGTTTCCTGTCTGTCTTTGAGACATTAGCTTTTATAATTTGATGCCTTGGACCAAGCTGACAATCGGATTCTGTATGTGGGACTGAATTTAGTGGAAAATAATAGTTAATTGTATTTTTTTTAATGCTTACAATGATATTCCGGGCAAGTTTTGTTTCTTTATGGACGATAGCCAGACCCCTACTGTTTTTCAATTTGTTTAAACGCAACAGCTTATACAACATATGTACATGTTCAGTTGAAGATAAAGGATATCATTATTTTTAGCCGATTACAAAGAAAACCACATTTTCTCTTAAATCTCTTGATATAAAGTAATTTGAACACAATTTCTGCACAAATCATTTTCAAGAGATTGGCTGTCAAGTGTATTTTTTAAAGTAGCACTCTCCTAAGAGCCAATGAGACTTTGCAAATTTAGATATATTCTAAGCCTGGGATGTGGTTGAAAATGTCAGTTTTTAAACAGCGCTTTGAGAAGTAGTTAGCTTAAAAGTGTAGCAATTCAGAGCACACAGAGAATGATTTTGAAGAGTAAAGTCTTGATACACTGCAAAGAAACTTGACAGATTCACTACAATTAAGAGACAAGCAGCTACGACTCCCACTTGTGAAAACTTTTTCTCATCTAGCCAACTTCTGACACTGGCCTAAGAAAACCTCCAGTAAATTCTTATTCCTTTCCAGCTCCAAGTTTGTTGTATAGAAACTCTCCCAATTTCCTTATGTAGTAATAGCAGATATAGAAGAATAACATTGGAGCCCACTGCCCCTAGTCGTAAGGATGAATAAATTAGATCTGTGAAAAATGATCAGACTGAAATGTATTTTTCTACCGGCCTCTGTGTATGTGCACACACATTCATGCATAGACTCACACATTTGTTTGAGTACAACAGTTAGAAAAAGGAGGAAAAAGTAACTTGAAACTCACTTCTCAGCTTCTCCCACCATAACCAATATGTTTTTATCAATTCTGACTTTTTTCTATTGTGGTGGAAAGGTTTGTGAATGTGCCCTGTGCTTTGATAGACAAGACAAAATTATGTTGCTATTGTGTCTTCTCTGCTATAAGAATCTAAATATTTAAGTATTGGTGTTTTTTGCCTGATATTCTTGACTTGTGCGGTTTTCAGCTGCTTGAGCTTTGTAATCATATGTAGGCATGAGATTAAATTTGCAAGTGAACCAAGTGTTAGTTTCCTCCGTGCTTGTTATTTCTATACTGCATTAAAGGTGTTTCACGGCGTGTTGCCAGTCTTATCCTACACTGGGAAAAGAGTTACTGTTCCCCCACCATCTCTGAAAACTTTACCCAGTTATTACAGTTTGGAAGTCATGCCACACAGTCCTGAAGTCAGACATACCCCTGAGGCCCACTTCCCTTGTATGGACACACACACACACCCACCCACACATCCTCACACACCCATGTACATACAACAGAGAAAGAGAAGTAAATAGCAGAGGCAGCGCCCGCTGTTCTTTTCAGTGAGTACACATATCCTGCAAGATGAATACTGGATGCAAGATGTAAAGCTGTGGTTTCCCCTGTGGGCCCTGGTACCGAATGATGTGACCACATCCATAACTTCTACCCCCTTGAAAATTACTGAGAGAGAGGACATAAGGATACAGACTTTTGGGTTGAAAGAATTGCACTGAAATCCCTTCTCTGCCACTTCAGACATTGTGATCTGGGGCTGTTGCTAAGGATCATTGAGAAGAATAATAAGGGAAGCCCTCCTTGTCCGTGGCTTTTACAAAGATTAAGTGAGAGCAAATACAGAGAACTGCTTTTGTTAGTTTTAATCTGCAACTATAAAACTTTAAAAAAAAAATAGATAAATGTATATCCCTAACTGCCTGCAAGCAGTGGGAAGTGGCCGGAAGGGCGGGCTCTGAGACCCAGAGGAGTATGTAGCAGCCTCAGGTGCCTGACTGCAGGGCAGTGGCTTCCCCCGGCCTGCACATCAGAACCTGTTGCCTGGGCTGCACCCCAGATCAGTTAAGTGAAGATGTCTGCTGGGGCTTCCCAGGCAGCAGTATTTTTAGAGCTTCCTAGGTGATCTCAATGTGCAGCCAAGTTTGAGAAACGATGCTTTAGAGGGATTTGAAAGTCTCCAGTTCCACTACTGACTGAACGGATGATGTCCAGACTGCTACAACCTATACTTCATTCTTTGGGCTTAACAAAACAAGAACTTAAACATCATGCTAAAAGAATATTATATCTGTCCCTGATGGCTCAGACAGTTAAGAATCCAGCTGCAGTGCAGTAGACCCGGGTTTGATCCCTGGGTCGGATGATCCCTGGAGAAGGAAATGGCTACTCACTCCAGTATTCTTCATGGATAGAGGAGCCTGGCAGGCTACCGTTCATGAGGTTGCAAAGAGTTAGACATGATTGAGCGACTAACACACAACACAACAAAACAAGGACTTGAACATCATGTTGAAAGAATATTATATCTGACTCAGTGTGAATTTACTTAAGTTCTCTGCAAGGAGCCAATATTAATAGGCAGTTATTGGGGTGGTAACAGGAACAGAGATCTCTAGATCTCTGAATCTAGAGAAGACAGAAGCAGCTCCCTAGAGCCGAAGAAACAGGTGACAAATGGAATGAAAATAATGGAAAACCCAGCAGTTTCAAGCTACTTGTTGCTTTTGGAAATTGGTCCTTGCCAAAGCACCACCCAAGAACTGGTTGACTTCCTGGAAAGCTCAGGATTATGGCCCTAGGGAGTCAAGTTTCTTGAAAACTTGCTATATCTTCAGAATGTGGGTTGGGGAAAACAAGTTTATTTACTTAACCTTCTCTGTAACCAAAAGTCAGTGAAGGAAATTTGCAAAATGACTTTTTTTTTAAAAGAAAAGAAAAAACTTAAAAAGGATGAACTAAAATCACTCCATATTCAAATCTCTGTGACCTTTATTCAACTAATGGTACTGGGAAAGCTGGAAAAACGCATGGGATCCATGCAAAAGAATGAAGTTGGACTCAACACCATGTGCAAAAAATTAGTCCTATTTAAGTTGTTAATCCCTTTATTTAAAGTATATAACTTAGAATAAAACATAGGGATAGATCTTCGTGACTTCGGATTTGATAATGGGTTCTTAGATAGACTAAAAAGACAAGTAACATAAAATAAATTGGACTTCATTAAAAAAAAGCAAACTCATGTGAATCAAAGGACACTATGAAGAAAGTCAAAAGACAACCCACAAATGGGAGAAAATACTTGCAAATCATGTATTTGATAAAATTCTAGTTTCTGGAATAGGTCAAGACCTCTGTGAACTGCATAACCAAAACACAACTCAATTTTAAAATGGACAAAGGACTTGAATAGACATTTCTCCAAAAGCAAAAGTGTTAGCCGCTCAGTTGTGTCTGACTCTTTGCGATCCCATGGACGGTAGCCCACCAGGCTTCTCTGTCCATGGGATTCTCAGGCAAGAATACTAGCGTCAGTAGCCATTCCCTTCTCCAGGGGATTATCCCGACCCAGGGATCGAACTGGGGTCTCCTACATTGCAGGCAGATTCTTTATTGTCTGAGCCATGAGGGCAGCCCCACTTCTCCAAAGAAGAAATACAAATGATCAATAAGCATGTTGAAAAGATGCTCAATATCTTTAGTGGCTAGAGAAATGCAAATAGAAACCACAATGAGATACCACTTTATGTTCATCAAGATGGCCATAATAAAAAGTTAAGAAAATGACAAATACTGGCAAGGATATAGAGAAATTGGAACCCTCATGCACTGCTTTAAAATTGTGTAGACACTATGGAAAACAGTTTGGAAGTTTCTCAAAAGGTTACAGAATTACCGTGACCCAGCAGTTCCACTTCTAGGTATATACCCAAGAGAATTGAAAACAGGCATTCAAACAAAAACATGTACAGGAATGTTCGTAGCAGCATTCTTCATAATGACCAGAAAGTGGAAACAACCCAAATGTCCATCAACTGATGAATGGATAAACAAAATATGGTATATACATGCAATGTAGCCAATATTTAGCCAAAAAATGAATTTAGTGCTGATCCATGTAACAACATGGATGAATCCTCAAAATGTTATCCACAGTGAAAGAAGCCAGACACCAAAGGCCACGTATTGTATGATTCTGTTTACATGCAATATCCAGAACAGGCAAATCCGTAGACACAGAAAGCAAGTCAGTGGTTGCCAGGGGCTGGGAGGAGGAGGGAATGGGGAGTGACTGCTTTATGGCTATGGAAGGGTGATGAAAATCTTTTGGAATTAGATCATGGTGATGGTTGCACAACATCATGAGTGTAGTAAAAAACCACTGAATTGTTCACTTTTAAAATGATTAAAATGGCGAATAGTACGTGAATTTTACCTCAGTTAAAAACTCTCTCTCTGACCCCATCTGTTCTTCAATTTTGCACTTTTGATTGTAAACCAGCACCTTGATAGTGGTGATGGTTTAGTTGCTAGGTCATGGCCGACCTCATGAACTGTAGCCCACCAGGCTCCTCTGTCCCTGGCATTTCCCAGGCAACAGTACTGGAGTGGATTGGCTTTTCCTTCTCCAGGGCATCTTCCTGACTCAGGGATTGAACCCAGGTCTTCTGCCTTGCAGGTGGTTTCTTTACCAACTGAGCTATCAGGGAAGCCCAAATCTGGTAGCCCAAACCTAAGCCCAAGCTTACCTATTACTGAAGGATCTTTTTCCATCAGTTATCCTTTGTAATTCCACTGTCATCCTACACTTTTCCCCCTCCAGTGTCAGCTTCTGCAGGGACCAGAACACTGGTCTTCACTTCTTACCAGGATCCCATTCATCACTCCTCCTCAAGCTTTGGTCCCTAGCAGAGCCAGTGGAAATATGGCATCCATGTACACGGTTCCTCTGCCAATTCCACACTCTACCTGGGAAGTTCTGCATCTGCTCATCCCCACCTGGCAGCTCGGGTGCCTCCTGCTTTGCCCATGAGGCCTTCCAGTTTCAAAAACTGAAAACTGGGTTTCAGTGGACTCATCCCCCACAGCATCGCCATGGAATGTAAGCTCTTAGGGACAGATGGGAAAACCTGCATAACCTTTCCTGGCAGGCCCTTGGTAACTCCTGCAAGCTCAGTACAGTAAAAGTCACAGGTAGGAAAACATAAATTTGTATGAGAAGATCTAAGGCTGCTACTCACAGAGCTTAAGTCCTTTTCATTCTGGATAATAGCTCTGATAGCCTTGGAGGTTGATCTCAGAGCTTACAGAGTGGTCTAAAAGTGGAAGGAAGCTGTATTCAACATTCTCTTAATTTCTTTCTCTCCCTTTCCTCCCCTCCCCAGATTCTTTTTCTGCTGGGGTCAGCAGAAATGGGAATCTTTCTCTTTTTTTTTCTTTCTAGATCAGTATTATGATTCCGATTATACTGAAAGACCTGTATGGGAGGAATGCTGCGATCTGAATTAAAAATAGCATTTTCTGTCCTCCCACACACAGCACTTGAGTGCTCTGAATGCCTTTTATAAATGCAGACTTTCTGCCTGGCTAGATAAAAGAAGCTGTCACTTCATTTCCATAACGAAGTCATTCCCAGGAGAATTCCATTGTTTTAGCAATAGAATTTTTGTAAAAGGCCTCTTATTTTGCCTGAAAAAGGTAACAAAAATGAACTTCAGAGAGCTCATTCGACAAAACAATTAAGGAGCGAGAGATTTTTCTCCTCTTTTGATATGTGAGGAGTTCTAAGTGTAAGAATCCCCTGAGCCATGATATTAGGATAAACCCATAAATCTGGCAGATGAAGGTGGTTGGGAGAATGTCTGTTACTTTTTCTTCTAGTAGGAGTGGGGTGCACCGCTCCCTAGCATGTGGGTTCCAGAGGCGAGTGTCCAAGTGTTGTCAATTCTTTATTTTTTAATATTTGTTATTTATTTTATCTGGCTGTGCCAGGTCTTAGTTATGGCACACGGGATCTTTAGTTGTGGCATGTGGGATCTAGTTCCCTGACCAGGGATCAAACCCAGGACCCTCCCTGCATTGGGAGCCCAGAGTCTTAGCCACTGGACCATCAGGGAAGTCCCCAGGTGTTGCTACTTCTAAAGAGTTTTAAGTATTTGTTTTTAAAGAGATGTAGGACACTTTGGAGAAGGCAATGGCAACTCACTCCAGTACTCTTGCCTGGAAAATCCCATGGGCGGTGGAGCCTGGTAGGCTGCAGTCCATGGGGTCGCAAAGAGTCTGACACGACTGAGCGACTTCACTTTCACTTTTCACTTTCATGCATTAGAGAAGGACATGGCAACCCACTCCAGGGTTCTTGCCTGGAGAATCCCAGGGATGGTGGAGCCTGGTGGGCTGCTGTCTCTGGGGTCGCAGAGTCGGACACCACTGAAGCGACTTAGCAGCAGCAGCAGGACACTTTTAAGATGCTCATTATATAAGGAAATTCCTTGTAATTTTTCATGAAATGTGATCATCTGGTATAGGACTCTGAAAGCCAACTGTGGCTATATCTTGCTGGGGTTGCTGGGGTCCTGTTGCTTAGAAAAGAATAGTTGATGTTGCCCTTTATTTGACATTGTAGCAAATGGAATTGTTACTGAGTCCAAGCTCCTAGTGCTCCCTAGGCAACAGGCCAATAAATTCAGACATGAGTTGTTGGGGAAAGGAAGTTACTTTGATATTCAGAGAACTGGCAGGTGGAGAGGATAGTGGACTCCTGTCCCAAAGAAACATCTTGACTGAGTTAGAATTCAGACTTCTTTTACACTAAAAAGGGAGGAAGTAAAGTCAAACATTTCCTGGTTTAGGTCAGCCTCTGGAGGGGAGGTGTTAATTTTGACCTTTCTGTAATCATTCACAGGAGGACCTGGTCTGGCTGTTTCATGTGAGCGAAACAAAAGAATCTTAGCTTAATGCTTATTACCTGGGGGGGGGGGGGGGGGGCAGGATTCTCAGGGATGGCCCGTTAGGTATATTTTAAGCTTATAGGCAACACATCTTTAGTGATTTACTTGTAGTAAAACATAAAGGTTCTTCCTGGATGGACCTAGAGATTGTCATTCTGACGGAAGTAAGTCAGAGAAGCAGAAACATCATATGACCTCAGTTATACGTGGACTCTAAAAAGACATGATACAAATGTACTTATTTACACAACAGAAGCAGACTCATAGAGAACAAACTTATGGTTGGCAGGGAAGGGGGAAGGATAGAGGGAAGGGGTAGTTAGGGAGTTTGGAATGGACCTACATACACTGCTATATTTAAAGTGGATAACCAACAAAGACCTCCTGTATAACACAGGGAACTCTGCTCCTTGTTATATGACAACCTGGATGGGAGAGGAGTTTGGAAGAGAATAGATAAATATATATGTGTATGGCTGAATCCCTTTGCTGTCCACCTGAAACTATCACAACATTGCTAATCAGCTATACCCCAATACAAAATGAAAAGTGCTTTAAGAAAATACAAAGATCCTTCCCAGTTACAGAATAGGAGGTACTTTGTTATACAACATCGCTTGTAACTAGTTGAAGCACGCATCTGTCTGTGTGTCATCCCACCCCCCTCCACGCGACAAGTCTTTGTTCCAAATACCATATCAAATCCTCAACTCCATGTTAATAAAAAGAAAAGGATAATTGTGTTTATTGGTACTTTCTCGGCACCAAGTAACCCACATCAAAGTCTACCTGCCTTTGGTGTTTCAACAGGTAATCCCCAGATTTAATGCCCAGTGGCATTTCTGTTCCGTGGTGTCTCGGATGAAACCACTGAAATCTCAGTTTTAAGCTAGAATAGTTTTATTAAGCCTCCTCCAAAAGAAGAGGTTTTCAACAGTGTCTTTGTCAAGAAGTACCTCTGTTCTGATTGCATCAGAGACTTGTGAAAAACAGGTTAATATATAGTCATTGTATCTCTTGGCTTTTAAGAAAATGGACAAAAAGTAGACAAAGGAGGTTGATTTTAATGTAATTATGGAAATCCTATTGATCCAAACATTATGCAAAGTTGGATAGTTAAACTTGCTGATTTTGAATTTGGGGAAATAATTCTGTTTCACAAAAAAGTCTTTGAATAGCCTTTAATCATGTAACAATACCATAACTTTTATTGGTTTATTTTTTACTTTTTATTCTATATTGCTGCTGCTGCTAAGTCGCTTCAGTCATGTCCGACTCTGTGCGACCCCATAGATAGCAGCCCACCAGGCTCCCCTGTCCCTGGGATTCTCCAGGCCAGAACACTGGAGTGGGTTGCCATTTCCTTCTCCAATGCATGAAAGTGAAAAGTGAAAGTGAAGTTGCTCAGTCGTGTCCGATTCTTAGCGACCCCATGGACTGCAGCCTACCAGGCTCCTCCGCCCATGGGATTTTCCAGGCAAGAGTCCTGAAGTGGGGTGCCATTGCCTTCTCCATTGAGGTATAGCCTATTAACAATGTTGTGATAGTTTCAGGTGAACAATGAAGGGACTCAGCCGTATGTAGACATGTATCCAAAGCATGGTTGGCAGTCCTAGTTGGAACTTTGCTTTTGTGTAAAAACATTTCATTAAATGAAAAGGAAGTCATGGCTTTGATAGAGTGCTTCCAAAATTTTAATACCTGTGATGAATTCTATTCCTTGTTTCTGTCCAAAAGGATGGGGCTGGAGAATGTATGCAAATTCTGTCTTGTCATTTTACTATGACTTACCATTTGGTATTTTGAGAAGTCAAGCCAGATAAAATACTTGACGGTACTATCTTACTACTCTTAATATTATGGTGAGAAGAGAATGAGAGCAACATATTGGAATTTTTTTCTTAAGATTTTTATGGATTTTGTTATTAAAAGAGAATTTGTTATTAAATATTAATATTTATTAAATAATATTTATTATTAAAATAGAGCAGAAACAGAAATGTAAAGCCAGGAAGACTCTTCATAATAGCTACTCAGGGACTATAACAGCTCACAGTTTATGAACAAAGTGAAGGTGAAAGTCGCTCAGTCATGTCTGACTCTTTGCAACCCCATGGACTATATAGTCCAAGAAATTCTCCAGGCCAGAATACTGGAGTGGGTTGCCTTTCCCTTCTCCAGGGGATCTTCCCAACCCAGGGATCAAACCCAGGCCTCCCTTATTGCAGGCAGATTCTTTACCAGCTGAGCCACAAGGGAAGCCCAAGAGTACTGGAGTGGGTAGCCTATTCATTCTCCAGTGGATCTTCCTGACCCAGGAATCTAGCTGGGGTCTCCTGCATTGCTTGCAGATTCTTCACCAGTTAAGCTACCAGGGAAGCCCATGGTTTATAAATGGTTTGTAAGTGATCAAGGCATGAAACAGCTTCTGTCCATGCCTTTGCCATTTTTATCAGGTACTTTTGCAGCATGCAGCCAGACTTCTCACTGACTTCTCCAGCAGGTGTGAATAAAACTATCCTCCTGGGAGAGGGTGTGTGAAACCTGAAAGGGACCTGCAACCGAGGGGATGCAGAGCTATAGTACGGTATTTAAGTTTCTTCATCTAGATTGTTCTGTCTCCTGGGCCACAGTGCCTTCTGTTGGGTCTTAGCAACCCCCTTTGAAAGCAGAATATTAGACAAATAAGGTTGGGGAGGAATTGTCCATAAGGAGCACATGCCATCTTGATCTTTAAAATCCTAATTTCCTGGAGATGTCATTCTGCGGCTGTTCAGTACAGATTAGATATTTCTCATATTTTTTTTCCTTTACTTCTTGATATGCAGACATACGTTTCTCTGGAAGCATAATTGTATTTCTTAGCAAACTTTGCTTTATACCAGTAAGGAGATATAACCAGCATACAAATACAGACACCCGCTAGGTCTGTATGTGTGTGGATAGAGCCTTACCTTTTGTGATAAGCTGTGCTAATCCTAGGAAACAGTGGCATGGATCAACATGAGTTTTTTGGCTCTCTTTTAAGTTTCATCGTGGGTTTTTTTCCCAGCATGTTTCTCTCTCTGATTATGTGTTCTTTCAGTAGACGCTAATTTTAGTTTTCATTACCTAAGCACAAACCAGTTACTATCAGGGATAATGTCCACAAGTACGTGCTAGATATTCACAGACTGCCAGTTTGGAAAAGGATTTTACATTGGATAAGTCAAACAAATTATTGATTGGTTGATTGAAAAGGATGGCATGATGTGATGAACGGGTCATATTCTTCAGAATACTCTAGGTTTGAGCTACAATCAACTCCCTCTAATTCTACTTGAAATCTGACTGGACACCTATATTCTCAGGGAAGTTCTATTGCCGTCCCTGGGGAAGGGGAGCCTTGGTCCCGCACGACCACCATAGATGCTCCTTTGTGAGCAGGGTGCAGACAGAAGCTCTGGACCTGCTAGTCTGAGCTTACCCAGAAGAGGCATTTCTGAACTCTGTAGTCAGTAGCTGTTCCTCTTCCTCCCTCAGGATGAAAATACCAACAGAGTCAGCCTTTAGTCCTGAGTTGGAAAAAGAGGCTCTGTGGTGGATTGGCGGAGCAGTTTCCATATCGGTTAATGTCGTGACTTTTCTCCAAGTCACCAGAAAGGAGCTCACAGAGTGAGGAGACTTGAGGACATGTCAGAGGAAAAGGAAAATGCCACATTCTCAGTTAAGTCACCAAGCATGTGTCAAAGGCTTACCATTGGCAAAGGCATTAACCTACCCCACCTTCTTAGAGTTCACTACAATCTGTCTAGAGAAATGGTGCCTGTTTGAGGATAAAGAAGAAAATGGCTAGTATCCTCAGGAAAAGAAATCAAAACCATAGGAGTTCGCCTCCAAAAACAAATAAACAAAAATACTTCTGATGGAGAAAGTTGTCACACAGGAGGATGCAAAGGAAAAAGTGATGGAAGAAGTAGGCGTTGAGTGGGTCTTGGTAGGTATGCCTTGGATTCCCACTTGTAGGTTGTAAGACTGAGACCCTCACTCTATTGCTGGTGATGGGATGAACATCACTCTTGGCTCCTGGTGTCCATCTTGAGGTTCTTGCCACATGAAGTTTCCCCCTCTCCCTCAGTGTGATCTTTCGTGTTTTGAATCTCATTGCTGGAAGAGCCTGTTCTTTCGAAGGGCTCTCCTGATTAGGTCAGGTCCACCAAGGACGGGCTTTCTGTTTTAAGGTCAGTTGATTTAGGGCCTTAATTTTATTTGCAAAATCCTTCACAGCAGCAGCACCCAGATTTTGTTTGATTAAATAACTAGGAGAGGGTACATGAGCACTAGGGGGCCAGGCAGTCTTGAGGGCTACTTTCGAATTTTGTCGGTCACAGCACAACTAAAACATCCAGGGATGAATCTGACTTTTGACATGGCCAGATCCAAGGGAACTCGCTATCACCAGGCCTCAGACGTCCTGGCTCTCAACCTCGTTCCACACTGCAGAGCTCCATCCTCGTGTGGGCTTCACTGGTGGGAAAAATAGCCCTGTGAGTAGACCATGCTTCCTGATTCCTCTTAGTTCCAGTCAGTCGGAGAGGGGCCTTTGATTCATGCCCATCCCTACCTAGATCCAGTCATCATCACAAGAGGGATATGTTTTCTGATTCTCCAAGCCTAGATCACATGCCCGTCTTTATTTATTTAAAATTTATTGAAGCATAGTTGATTCACAGTGTTAATCTTCTGCTGTATGGCAAAGTGACTCAGTTGTACATATATGTATATTTTTTTATATACATATTCCAGGCCAGAATACTGGAGTGAGCAGCCTTTCCCTTCTCCAGGGGATCTTCCCAACCTAGGGAATGAACCCAGGGCTCCCACAATGCAGGCAGATTCTTTACCACCTGAGCCACCAGGGAAGCCCAAGAATACTGGAGTGGGTAGCATATCCCTTCTCCAGCAGATCTTCTGAACCCAGGGATCAAACCGGGGTCTCCTGCATTGCAGGCGGATTCTTTACCAACTGAGCTATCAGGGAAGTCGAAGAATACTGGAATGGGTAGCCTATCCCTTCTCCAGCACATCTTCCCAACCCAGGAATCTAACTGGGGTCTCCTGCATTGCAGGTGGATTCTTAACTGAGCTATCAGGGATGCCCATAGCTGAGTCACAGTGTTGTAATTTTCTGCTGTATGGCAAAGTGACTCAGTTGTACATATATGTATATTCTTTTTAATATTCTTTCCCATTATGATTTATCACAGGATATTGAATGTAGTTCCCTGTGCTATACAATAGAACCTTGTTGTTTGTCTATCCTGTATATGATGGTTTTCATATGCCCATCTCTGGACCCAAGGCATGAGGCTGACCCAGCTCAAATAACAAAGCAAATGAGGTTAAGGTCATATTCTAGAAAGATGCTGTTTAGGAAAAGTTCTAATCCTAAATAAAATGAAATTTTAGGGAACTCCTTTATCAAGTATTATAAGAGAGTCAATCGGGAAAAGGCCACTACATTTAGAAGACAGGAAAGCATTCCTGACCTTTAAAAGAGAAGTTTACTTTTAAAGTGTTGAAATCAAACTCTATGGGTTTAAGAGGTACCTGATGAAATACAGTGTGGAGTTTATACTACACTTTAGCATGTTTTATGGTGAACAGGGGAGAGGTGACGGCCATTTGGGAATGTATCAGAGTCTGGGGATGACTGAGTACATTTGTAAGCTGTGAAGAAGTTTCTGGTAGAGAGAAGACGGAAGGAGAGACAGGGCAGAATTGACCCCAACAGGACCTGAGCCAGTAGGAGACAAAGAGCCCCCAGAAGTTTTCCCAGATTTTAAAGTGGTATGGGATTTTGGGGTGGTTTGGTCATTTGTTACTTCTTTGCAATAAACAGGTTTCATTCCTTCCAACATAATCATCTTATAGTGATTAAATATACTAAAAAAATCCTTAGTCTCTGTCTGGCTATGTAATTTTCAGAAAGACTTAGGCTTAGAGTAGTGATTCTCAAAGCCTGGTTCTTGGACCAGTAGCATCGGGATTACCTGGGAACTTGGTAAACATGCAAGTTTTCTGGCCTCACCCCAAACCTACTGGATCTGAAATCTGGGGAGTGGGACCCAGAGACACAGTTTCACAAGCTCTCCGGATGTTTCTGATGGCACTTCAAGTTTGAGAACCACTGCCTCAGAGCATGCTCATCTCTCCTTCATATACCACGAGGGTTTCCTTAATGATGGTTTTTGAGAAGCTAGGAAAATGAAGGATAAAGGCTCCTGGTGGGGGGGGAGGGGACTGCACATCTTGAAAGGAGATGGCAACTGTTCAAAAGCCATTAGTGACTAAAAGTAGAATAGATTTGAAGAACAGAAGAGAGAAGGGTAAGTTATAATTTAATTGTTCTCAGGTTCACGCAGTGCTTTCATTTTGATGACAGGCACATAGGACCTCCCAAGTCCCTCCCTGGAGGACAGAGTGAGAAGGGTTGACATTATAGCTGAGAGTGGTGCTTCCTTTGGCGTAAGGATGAAGTTGTAGAACTGGTTTTCAATATAGATCGTTTAATTTAAATCCAGGCTCTCCTGCTCAACAGTCTTAGGAGGCTGCAGAAGAAGGGCGTGGCAAGGTTTCTTTCATCATGGAGCTTATAAACTTTTTGAGCCTTTCAAGACTTAAATCAATCCAGTGGACTATAAAAAGACAATATAACAGAGTGCTGAATTGAAGAGAACCCGCGGTAGAGGATGTAAGTGCTGTGGGCAGTCAGGAGAAGGAGAAATTGACATTGTGTCATTTTCATCTCTGGACAGAGGATGAAACTGTCAGCCTGGCATAATTTCCCAGGTCTCGTGGCAGAGTTTTGGACAACCTGGCAAGTTTTTCTTCTTGCTCATTCTTTTCTTCCCGAATTTGTGAAAGCTTGTCAGAACTACTGAGTCAAAGTGAGGGTTGATCTTTCATGACTTTGAACGTGAGAGATTGTTGACATTTGGGTTTATAGGAAAAATCAAATGTGTAGGAGATACTACATTTTATCTGGTGTCTTTAGTGAAAAGAGACTCAAACAGAAGTTTGGCTTATTTGTTTCAAACAGACTTTCAAACTTAACTGCATTCATGGAAGAACATGAATGAGCCTGTCTGAGGATGCCTTCAGTTTGTAGGATGAAGAAAGCAAATTACTGATTTTCCTTAGTGGAAAAAATTAAGTGGTACCAGTTCAGCGATGGTAGGGAACAAGAAAACAGTTCAGATGAACACAGTATTTCCGAGGCTTTTTATTTCTATACACCTTACTGCTTACCTGGGTAAATAAACAGATATCAAACCGAGAACCAAAAGAGGAGGCATGCAGACACTCTAGAAAGTGGGCAAAAATGCCATTTCAGTCCAGGAAAGAAATAATAAAGATGTTGTAATAGTCAAGAGGAAGCCAGCCAATTTGGAACCTACTAGAAGGTAGTCAGAAGTGTTTTGTTTTAAGAAGTTTAAAGAGAACGGTTGAGAACGGTTTACATGTAATGTGATCTGATTTTAGCCCTTTGAGGGGTAGTTCTTAACTCCAGCTGTGGCACGTGGGTATGAAGAGGGAGCTTCACTTTACTTCATTGTGATAATGGGGTTATTTATGATGCATTGCTGCTAAGTCACTTCAGTCGTGTCCGACTATGTGTGAACCCATAGACGGCAGCCCACCAGGCTCCCCCGTCCCTGGGATTCTCCAGGCAAGAACACTGGAGTGGGTTGCCATTTCCTTCTCCAATGCATGAAAGTGAAAAGTGAAAGTGAAGTCGCTCAGTCATGTCCGACTCTTAGCGACACCATGGACTGCAGCCTACCAGGCTCCTTTGTCCATGGGATTTTCCAGGCAAGAGTACTGGAGTGGGGTGCCATTGCCTTCTCCGTATGATGCTTTAGGAAGCCACATTAAGTATAATATCTGTACTGAATGATGTTCCTCTAGCAAAAATTGCTAGTGTTTCTAGCTCTGATGGCCCAGTAGTTGAAAAGAAGAATTGTTTCCTGTTTCAAGGTATTGAGAACGGTTCTGTTGATCATCTTTTGATCAAGGAGACTCATTAAAAATAGCCAGGGGGAGAAGGGATGAAATAACAGAAACTAATAGTACAGGTCTAGTGAGATCACATAATGCAGAGGCTGTTTCCTCTGCCTAGAAATGTGATGCCGGGTAGTTCTTGCTCATCTTTTACTTCCCTGTTTAAGTGTTGCTTTTGTAAGAAAGATCCTCCTTCTAAGTGACATAACCCATTATAGGGTGTTTGCAAATCACAGTGTTTACTTGTCCTTCTTGATGTCTATCTGATTTTTAAATTTTATGCATATGTTAAAAATAATATACTCTGATTTTTTAATATCTGTTCTGCTTGAGGCAATGAGGTCCTTAAAGGCCTGGTCCTTTGTTTTGTTCACCATTATGAACAAAGAACCTGTTGGGTATAGAAAGCACCAAGTGAAAAATGTGTCCCGTGAATGAATGAATTAATAAGAAAGCACTTTGTACACGTGAAACTAATTCAATGTTTTATGTCAATTATAACCTTTATTTTAAAAGAAAGAAAGCACTTTGTAAACTGAATTCTCTATAAAAGTCATGGTTAATTATTTTCATAGAAGACGCCTCCTTTCTTTCTTTAATCCTCACTTTTTTGCCTCCAATTTTTTTACTTCTTTAAAGACCTGCTTGTCAGTGTTTTACCAGTTCCAAACCTAAGATTTGGTGTTATTCGTTCTTACCTTTTTTTTAAGATAAGAGATCACATTTTTCCCTCAAAAATATTCTTTACCAACCATGCTAATGCTGGGATTCCAATTTTTGTTCAGTGTGCACTTATGACTTTGAAAGGAAAACATGGCTGGTACTTGTGAATGATTTATTTGGGAAGCAAACAAGATTCTAGAGTAGTATTTAACTTCTATTTCTTGTCATCCCCAAAGCCACTCTTGTAAGTCACTCTCTGCAAAAGTACACACGTCAAAAAACCTTGAATAATATTGGCCTAGGAGAAGTTGTTCCTGGCCCTGTCTTACAGGAGGCGGGGCGGGGCGGGAAGCAAGAAATCCAGATTTAAGAAATAATTAATGAGATACTGAGAGTAAACTCAATCAGGTGTTTTCTTTAAAAGCAGCAAACAAACAAAAATCACCCAGCTCTTTCCCAGAAGGGCCTCCATGTGCCATTTTTTTTTTCTTTTTTAGATCCTCATTTCTTTTCTTTTTTAATTTATTTTTTATTTAAGGATAATTGCTTTACAGAATTTTGTTTTCCGTCAAACCTCAACATGAATCAGCCATAGGTATACATATGTCCCCTCCCTTTTGAACCTCCCTCCCGTCTCCTGCCCCATCCCACCCCTTTAGATTGATACAGCGCCCCTTTTTGAGTTTCTTAAACCATACAGCAAATTCCCATTGTCTATTTTATATATAAGTTTCCATGTTTCTCTTGCCATACATCTGACCCTCTCTTCTCCTCTCCCCATGTCCATAAAGTCTATTCTCTGTCTTTTTCTTCATTGCTGCACTGAAAATAAATTCTTCAGTGCCATTTTTCTAGATTCCATATATATGTGTTAGAATATGATATTTATCTTTCTTTCTGGCTCACTTTGTATAATAGGTTCTAGGTTCATCCACCTTATCAGAACTGACTCAAATGAGTTCCTTTTTATGGCTGAGTAATATTCCATTGTGTATATGTACCTCAGCTTCTTTATCCATTCATCTGTGGATGGACATCTAGGTTGCTTCCATGTTCTAGCTATTGCAAATTTTGCTGCAATGAACAATGGGATATATGTCTTTTTCGATTTTGGTTTCCTCAGGGTATATGCCTAGGAGTGGGATTGCTGGGTCATATGGTAGTTTTATTCCTAGTTTTTTAAGGAATCTCCATACTGTCTTCCATAGTGGCTGTGTCAGTTTGCATTCCCACCAACAGTGCAAGAGTGTTCCCTTTTCTCCACACCCTCTCCAGCATTTATTGTTTGTAGACTTTTTGATGGTGGCCATTCTGACCGGTATGTGGTGATATCTCATTGTAGTTTTAATTTGCATTTCTCTAATAATGAGTGATGTTGAGCATCTTTTCATGTGTTTGTTAGCCATCTGTATGTCTTCTTTGGAGAAATGTCAGTTTTGATCTTTTCCCCATTTTTTGATTGGGTTGTTTGTTTTTCTGGCATTAAGTTGTATGAGCTGCTTGTATATTTTGGAAATTAATCCTTTGTCAGTTGTTTCATTTGGTATTATTTTCTCCCATTCTGAGGGTTGTCTTTTCAGCTTCCTTATAGTTTCCTTTGCTGTGCAAAAGCTTTTAAGTTTAATCAGGTCCCATTTGTTTACTTTTGTTTTTATTTCCGTTACTCCAGGAGGTGGGTCATAGAGGATCTTGCTTTGATTTACGTCATTGAGTGTTCTATGTTTTCCTCTAAGAGTTTTATAGTTTCTGATCTTACATTTAGGACTTTAATCCATTTTGAGTTTATCTTTGTGTGTGGTATTAGGAAGTATTCTAATTTCATTCCTTTACATGTAGCTGTCCAGTTTTCCTAGCACCATTTATTGAAGAGGCTTCAATATTGAAGAGGCTTATTTTTGTACAGCTTTTGCACAGCAAAGGAAACTATAAGCAAGGTGAAAAGACAACCCTCAGAATAGGAGAAAATAATAGCAAGAGAAACAACTGACAAAGGATTAATTTCCAAAATTAATTGTATAGTCTTTCCTCCTTTGTCAAAAATAAGGTACCCATAGGTGCCTGGGTTTATTTCTGGGCTTTCTGTCTTGTTCCATTGGTCTATATTTCTGTTTTTGTGCCAGTACCATACTGTCTTGATGACTGTAGCTTTGTAGTTTAATCTGAAGTCAGAAAGGTTGATTCCTCCAGCTCCATTCTTCTTTCTCAAGACTGCTTTGGCTATTTAGGGTCTTCTGTGTTTCCATACGAATTGTGAAATTTTTTGTGTAGTTCTGTGAAAAACGTCATTGGTAATTTGCTAGAGATTGCATTGAATCTGTAGATAGCATTTGGTGGTATAGTCATTTTCACAATATTGATTCTTCCTACCCAGGAACATGGAATATCTCTCCATCTGTTTTATGTCGTCATTGATTTCTTTCACTAGTGTCTTACAATTTTCTGTGTACAGGTCTTTGGTCTCTTTAGGTAAGTTTATTCCTAGATACTTAATTCTTTTTGTTGCAATGGTGAATGGGATTTATTCCTTAATTTCTCTTTCTGATTTTTCATTGTTAGTATATAGAAATGTAAGTGATTTCTGTGTATTAGTTTTGTATCCTGCAACTTTGCCAAATTCACTGATTAGCTCTAGTAATTTTCTGATTCTATCTTTTGAGTTTTCTATGTACAGTATCATGTCATCTACAAACAGAGCTTTACTTCTTCTTTTCCGATCTGGATTCCTTTTATTTCTTTTTCTTCTCTGATTGCTATAGCTAGGACTTCCAGAACAACATTGAATAATAGTGGTGAAAGTGGACACCTTTCTTGTTCCTGATCTTAGGGGGAATGCTTTCGGTTTTTCGCCATTGAGAATAATGTTTGCTGTAGGCTTATCATATGTGGCCTTTACTACATATGAGGTAGGTTCCTTCTATGCCCATTTTTTTTTAAAGAGATTTTATTGTAATTGGGTGCTGAATTTTGCCAAAGGCTTTTTTCTGCATCTATTGGGATGATCATATGGTTTTTATCTTTCAGTTTCTTAATATGGTGTATCCCATTGATTGATTTGCATATATTGAAGAATCCTTGCATTGCTGGAATAAACCCAACTTGATCATGGTGTATGAGCTTTTTGATGTGTTGCTGAATTGTTTGCTAAAATTTCATTGAGGATTTTTGCATCTATGTTCATCAGTGCTATTGGCCTGTAGTTTTCTTTTTGTGTGTTGTCGTTGGTTTTGGTATCAGGGTGATGGTGGCCTTGTAGAATGAGTTTGGAAGTGTTCCTTCCTCTGCAATTTTTGGAAAGAGTTTTAGAAGGATAGGCGTTAGTTCTTCTCTAAATGTTTGATAGAATTCTTATGTGAAGCCATCTAGTCCTGGACTTTTTTGGGGGGAGATTTTTGATCACAGCTTCAATTTCAGTGTTTGTAATTGGAGTCATAATTTCTATTTCTTCCTGGTTCAGTCTGGGAAGATTGAACTTTTCTACGGATCTGTCCATTTCTTCCAGGTTACCCATTTTATTGCCATATAGTTGTTCATAATAGTCTCTTATAATCCTTGTATTTCTGCATTGTCTCTTGTAACCTCTCCTTTTTCATTTCTAGTTTTGTTGATTTGATTCTTCTCTTTTTTTCTTGATGAGTCTGGCTAAAGGCTTCTTCTCAAAGAACCATTTTTTAGTTTTATTCATCTTTTCTATTGTTTCTTTCATTTGCTTTTCATGTATTTCTACTCAGATCTTTATGATTTCTTTCCTTCTATTGCTGCTGCTACTGCTGCTAAGTCGCTTCAGTCGTGTCCAACTCCGTGCGACCCCATAGACGGCAGCCCACCAGGTTCCCCCGTCCCTGGGATTCTCCAGGCAAGAACACTGGAGTGGGTTGCCATTTCCTTCTCCAATGCAGGAAAGTGAAAAGTGAAAGTGCAGTCGCTCAGTCGTGTCTGACTCTTCGAGACCCCATGGACTGCAGCCCACCAGGCTCCTCCGTCCATGGGATTTCCCAGGCAAGAGTGCTGGAGTGGGTGCCACTGCCTTCTCCGTTCCTTCTACTAATTTTGGGGTCTTTTTCTAGTTGTTTTAGGTATAAAGTTAGACTGTCTGTTTGATGTTTTTCTTATTTCTTGAGGTAGGATTTTATTGCTATAAACTCTTAGGACTGCTTTTGCTGCATCCCATAGGTTTTGAGTTGCCATGTTTTCATTGTCATTTGTTTCTAGAAATTTTTTGATTTCCCTTTTGATTTCTTCAGTAACCTGTTGGTTATTTAGAAATGTGTTGTTTAATCTCCATGTGTTTGTGTTTCTCACAGGTTTTTTTTCTTATAATTGATATCTAGTCTCATAGCATTGTGGTCAGAGAAGATGCTTGATACAATTTCAAATTTCTTAAATTTACTGAGGTTTGATTTGTGACCCAAGATGTGGTCTATCCTGGAGAATGTTCCATGTGCACTTGAGAAGAAGGTGTTTTCTTCTGCATTTGGATGGAATGTCCTGAAGATATCAATGAGATCCATCTCATATAATACATCATTTAAGATGTGTTTCCTTACTCATTTTCCGTTTTGATGATCTGTTCACTGGTGTGAGTGGGGGGTTAAAATCTCCTAGTCTTACTGTTTTACTGTCAATTTCTCCTTTTATGTCTGCTAGTGTTTGTCTTCTGTATTGAGGTGCTCCTATATTGGATGCATAGATATTTGCAACTGTTATGTCTTCCTTTTGGATTGATCCCTTGGTCATTATGTAGTGTCCTTCCTTATCTCTTGTCATCTTTATTTTAAGGTCTATTTTGTCTGATATGAAGATTGCTACTTCAGCTTTCTTTTCCTTCCCATTTGCATGGAATATATTTTTCCATCCTTTCACTTTTAGTCTATATGTGTCTTTAGGTCTGAAGTGGGTTTCTTTTAGACAGCCTATATATGGGTCTTGTTTTTGTATCCATTCAGCCAGGCTGTGTCTTTTGTTTGGAGCATTTAATCCATTTACATTTAAAGTAATTATTGACATATATGTTCCTATTGCCATTCTTTAAATTGTTTGGGGTTGATTTTGTAGATCTTTTTGCTTCTCTTGTATTTCTTGACTATATAAGTCCCTTTAACATTTGTTGTAAAGTTGGTTTGGTGGTACTGACTGAATTCTCTTAACTTCTGCTTGTCTGAAAAGCTTTTTATTTCTCCATCAAGTTTGAATGAGATTATTGCTGGGTACCATAATCTTGGTTGTAGATTTTTCCCTTTCAATACTTTAAATGTATCCTGCCATTCCCTTCTGGCCTGCAGAGTTTCTGTTGAAAGATCAGCTGTTAAGCATATGGGATTTCCCTTGTATGTTACTTGTTGCTTCTCCCTTGCTGCTTTTAATATTCTTTGTGTTTAGTCTTTGTTAGTTTGATTAGTATGTGTCTTGGCGTGTTTCTCCTTGGGTTTATGCTGTATGGGACTATGTGCCTCTTGGATTTGATTAACTATTTCCTTTTCCGTGTTGGGGAAATTTTCAACTATAATCTCTTCAAAAATTTTCTCAAACTCTTTGTTTTTCTCTTCTTCTGGGACCCCTATAATTCGAATATTGGTGCCTTTGATATTGTCCCAGAGGTCTCTGAGTCTATCCTCGGTTCTTTTCATTCTTTTTTACTTTATTCTGCTCTTCAAATATTATTTTCACCATTTTATCTTCCAGCTCACTGATTCGTTCTTCTGCTTCAGATATTCTGCTATTGATTCCTTCCAGAGTATCTTTAATTTCAGTAATTGTGTTGTTTGTTTGTCTCTGTATGTTTATTCTATAATTCTTCTAAGTCTTTGTTAATTGATTCTTGCATTTTCTCCATTCTATTTTCAAGGTTTTTTGATCATCTTTACTCTCATTATTCTGAATTCTTTTTCAGGTAGTTTGCCTATTTCCTCTTCATTTATTTGGACTTCTGTGTTTCTAGTTTGTTCCTGCCTTTTCATTTTTGTTTTTTTAACGTATTGTGTTTGAGGTCTCCTTTTCCCAGGCTTCAAGGTTGAATTCTTTCTTCCTTTTGGTTTCTGGCCTCTTAAGGTTGATCCATTGGTTTGTGTAAGCTTTGTATAGGGTGAAATTTGTGCTGAGTTTTTGTTTGTTTGTTTTTCCTCTGATGGCAAGGCTGCTGCTGCTGCTGCTGCTGCTAAGTCTCTTCAGTCGTGTCCGACTCTGTGCGACCCCATAGACGGCAGCCCACCAGGCTCCCCCGTCCCTGGGGTTCTCCAGGCAAGAACACTGGAGTGGGTTGCCATTTCCTTCTCCAGTGCATGAAAGTGAAAAGCGACAGTGGCAAGGCTGAGTGAGGTAGTGATCCTATCTGCTGATGATTGGGTTTGTGTTTTTGTTTTGCTTGTTGTTTAGATGAGGTGTCCTGCACAGGGTGCTACTATGGTTGGGTGATGCCCAGTCTTGTATTCAGGTGGTTTCCTTTGTGTGAGTTCTCACTAGTTGATACCCCCTAGGGTTAGTTCTCTGGTTGTCTAGTGTCTTGGAGTCAGTGCTCCCACTCCAAAGTTCAGGGCTTGATCTCTCTCCAAAGACCAGCCTAGGTCCAATCTACCAAGAGGAATTTCACCTGAAATGAAAGGACCTTTGCTTGAGTTCCAAAAACCAGTGTACAAGAACACAACGGAGATCTCTGACTCAGCAGATACCGGGTACTGCCTGTCACGTGGACAGGCTTCCTTGGATTGCAACAGATGACTAGAGGGTCTGTCCTTGGCAGTGGTCAGCAGAACTCCACATACCACTTCTCTCATGTTATCCTTGGTGGGTGGAAATGGCAGATGGCCAAGTGGAAAATTTCACAGCCCTGCAAACATCAGCACACTAAACACTGCAGACCAGCAGTGCGAGGGAGCTGGACGGTGTGGACCAAATAATCATGTCCCTGGCACATGCCTTCCTTATTAGTTTTGGGCTCCTCTTCCTCTTCCCTTCCTGTTCCAAGGGTTTACTTTCTTTCTCCCTGAGATTCCAGACAGCTCTGTTTCCTGCTCTGTGAACCCCTTGACCGCTAGGTGGAAGAAGAAAGATTTGGATGCTTGGGTGCACGAGCGATGGTTGATTGTGGGTGCCTTGCCAAAGCTGACTTTTATATTCTGGCTCAGGGCTAAGCTACAGCCTTCTGACAGCGAATAATCCTTTGTGTTTACGGGGCACCTTTCTTCTTGGGAACTTGGAGTGCCTTGCCAAAACGTTCTTATTGATCTTCCCAACAACTTGGTGAGGTATGAAAATGGCAAAAGGTCATAGTCCGGGCACCCGCCTTTTTGCAAGAGCGTCAACTCGGGTGGCTTATTTTGAGGCCATGTTGCAAGTTTGCATCTCAGCTGGGATTGCATCTGAAGTCTCCCAGAATTGGCTTCAACTTTGGGGTGGGGGTGGGGGAAACGCTTGGCTGCACCATGCCGTCTCCTGGGGCAAGAGCAAAAATATCGCATTTCCTTTTTAAGCAAAGTGTACTGGAAAATGGTCTTTGGTGAATTACCCATCAGTCTAATTGATCTTCATTTGTTGCGATAACAAGGGATTTGACGGAGTATTCAGCTTTTTATTTTTTCTTCTGTTTCCACGCTAGATACTTCTCCCTTCTCTGTGAAAGGAAGAAAGAACACACCTAGGCCCAGGAGCACTCCAGCTTCTTGTGGGAAGTCTCCATGGTGAAGTACAAGCTGGGGCTACCTGTGAACTGCTCACAGTGAATGTTGTAAGTTAACAAGAGTTGAATCTGCACTGGCTTGCCTTGCAACGGTTTGTGAATCACTGGATGCTTGAGCCAGGGTGCTGAAGACGTGTTAGCATTAGCTCTAGGTGATCCTCCAATTAATTTCTTCTTCTTCCTTTTTATTTTTTTAGAGGAGAGGTTCTGTTGTTATTTGCTGTGAACTTGACTTTCTCAGCTTCTATTGGGCACTGCTCATTCTCTCCTGGAATAAAAGGGTGGAAGACAGTGATTATTTCAGCGTAGAGCCAAGTTTATAGCAGCCTCTTTAAACCCGGCTCTGCAGTTCTTTTAGGTTAGTGGGTATAGGGTAAAACCTTTCAGGCTAAGGATTCCCGACCAGGGAATCACACTCTGTCATTATTTTCTTTACATGGAGTTTTTGATTGGAAGGAAATGTTTCTGGCGTTCAAAAATCTGAGGTATGCAAGCTAGTACAGTCAGCTCTTCAGGGTGCTTCTCTTGCTTAAAATTGGCTGATTTATTGGGTTTTGTCAGTCTACTGGGTTGGGATTTTGAGATGAGTGGTTTCTGCATTCAGCAGCTGGTCACCTTTCATGAGGAGGTATAGGATCCAGTAATTGAAGAGAGCACACTGTGGGCTTCCAGAAGCTTTAGTTTACCACAAAACTTAAGGGTTCGCTCAGCTCTGCTGCTTTCTGGAGATTTTACCTCATTGCTAGACCGTGTTATAAGAAAAAAATGCTTCGAGTTTTGTCCAGGAAAGAATAAAACTACAGGAAATCCAGGCTGGCCTATGAACATATTACCTTCAAATTTTGGAACATGAAGAGCCATCTTTGACTAGGTTTTTTTTGTGTGTGGAAATATCTATCATATATATTTATGCACACACATCTTTATATATTTGTGTGTATGTGTATTAAATATAAATATATATACACATATGTGTGTGTGTGTGTATATATATAAATATGCATTAAGTTTTCAGTTTCTTAATACTTTGGTCAGGAAAGTTTTCCAGGCGTTTATTACCTTTTTCTTCCAGTTGCATAAACAATTTTGAGAGAGCAAGGAGCAGCAATATGAGGGCATGTAACTGGGAGAAAAAGCATTTACTGTTGAAAAGAAAAATTTCCAATGAAATTTTACTTCTTGGTTTTCTAAAAATTTGTATTAAATATGAATGTTTATCCATATTTCCCGAGGGTTAAATAGTCATATTAAAATAAGCTTATTGAACTCAAGGACTCCCAGTGCTTCAGGGTAAGTGGGTGATGGGGGATGCTGGTGTTTTCATGGATTCTCATTTTGTACCTATGATCACATTGGTTCTGGTGGAAAGTACAGGGCTCCTAGAATCATTGACCTCAATTCTATTCCTGGTCCTAAGGTCAAGGTCAAGTAAGTTTGCAACCTTGGGCAAGTCACCGACCCCTGCGAAGTGTTGGTTTATAAGTCTGTGTTGCTCTATGCTGCTTGTTTACTGATGAGTCTCCATCTTAGTTTGGGGTCCCCACAAGCAGCAGAATCTTATTTTTTTAGAAAAAAAAACTCTTATTCTAAAAGCTTCTGTCAGTATTAAGGAATAATTTGGGGGGCCCTGTTAGATCTGGGTGCTACTATAGCTGTATGTTTTTCTAGAAAGTATTTCCCAATCAGGTAGCCAACGGAATGCATGTCTGACGATGTTTTTTTAAGCGTCTTTTAACCTAGGAAATAAGTATCTTAGGGAAAAGTGCTGTAGGTTTCAGATTACATTTAAAAGAGCAGTGCAGTAACTATAATCAAGATAGCTTTTGTTTCGAATCTGGTGGTGTGTGTTTTTGTTTTAAACCATTTCTTTGAACTGCTCATGTGATACCCTGTCAGACCTCAAACATTAAGTGAGGTTTTCAAAGACATTCTAGAGTGTAAACCTTAAGATGCCACAACTTAAAGTCATTTAAAAATCCTTCTGTAAATGGAATGGGTTGAGCGAGAGGAAGAAAATTCTAAATTCTTTTGAACTCCAAAGGACTTTTTCTTCCAAATTGCATTCGCTTGGGGAGGTGGGGGAAGTCCCAGTTTTCTTAGTAAATTTTGAAGTTAGTAACCTTTTGCAGTCTTGCTCTATTTTTACAGCACTGAGTTAATATTTTGTCCTTATTTTGGTATCCTGGTGTCCCAAGGCCATGCCATTATAATAGAGAAGGCAGGAGATTTTTCAAAGGACGTGAGCTTGCATGTAGATGGAGTATGGTGGAGGGGAGATGAACGTGTTAGTAATAATCATGGCAGCCACTGCAATTAGTGGTGTCGATCCTTAGCAGCTTGTTGCTCCAGACTCACGACCTTTGTCGTTCTCTGTTTGTCCCCATCATCCACCTGTCAAATGCCACTGTGGCTCTTGCGGATGGACTTTGCTCCTCAAAGTGTCTCAAACTGGCTCTAAGGTGTGGTATCTTGTACAGAGAGAAGAGGCAAGAAAACTGACCTAGGAGTTGGAAGACCTGGATTTTACCCGTGATGCTGCAATTAACCCTACAGCCTTGACGACCCATTTTATCTTGAGTAATATGAAAAGGTTGAGTGTAGTGAGCTCTGATGATTCTTCTAAAGACTATAACATTGCTTCGAATATCAGCTTTGGATGAGGTGGGCTAGATGGTCACTTTCCCCTGTTTGGCCTCTAAGAGTCAGTGGTCTGGCACAACTTCAGTTTATTGATCCAAGAGCATTTAAAACAGTGAGCACAGTCTTGTGGTTAAAAAAAAAAAAAGAGAGTTGTTGTGTGTGTCACCACAACACTACCCTTTGCAGAGGACCCTCCCAGGGACCATGGGACAGTCGAAAGGTGTTCACTTGAGCACTTTTTCTAAGAATGCAGTTTTAGTCATTTAAATTTAGGATCCATACTCATTGGTCTTTTTGAAAATTAAATATGAGCCACTTTTGAAATTTAACTTTTGAAAACTAATCCACCTCTGTTCTCAAATATTACTTAGTGTATAAGCCAGGAGGCCATGATCTGTAATTCTCTTCTGAGCTGCTCTGCTTTCTTGAGTAAATCTTCTCCAGCTGCCTCTTTTAAGCAGCCTTCCCCAACCTATATAAAGCAGCACCCTGTCCCTCTGTGTCCTCTAGCCCAGGGGTCCCCAAACTCCAGGATCTAATGCCTGATGATCTGAGGTGGAGCTGAGGTAATAATAATATGAATGAAGTGCACAGTAAATATTGGAGAAGGAAATGGCAACCCACTCCAGTATTCCTGCCTGGAGAATCCCAGGGACAGAGGAGCCTGGTGGGCTGCCGTCTATGGGGTCACACAGAGTCGGACACGACTGAAGTGACTTAGCAGCAGCTGCACAGTAAATGCAATGTGCTTGAATCGTCCCCAGACCATCTCCCATCCCCTCCCTGGTCTGTGGAAAAATTTTTTTCCACGAACTGGTCCCTGATGCCACCAAGGTTGGGGACTGCTTCTCTAGCCTACTTTCTTTTTTCTTTTAAGTACCGTACGTTTTATACCTGCATTTGTTAATTGCACCATCTCTTCAACTAGACTGTAAGATCCATGAAAACAGGGATGCTGTTCTTATTATTTTCCTGGTGAATCCATAACGCCTAAATGCAGCTTGTCAATATTTGTTGAGCAACTAAGGACAGAGTGAGCCTCTGCCTGGGTTTCTCCTGTGTGCGCCTAAGCCATTCAGAAAAGAACCCAAAACGGTTCTTACGCTAACGGCTTCAATCTGATAATAGTTTGGTCAGGCAGAGGGTGACATGCAAAAATTAGCTCGCTGTCTTTTCCTTAGAAGCAGACGTCAGATGTTTACAATGTATATAAGTCAGTGTGGGAAAGGAAGCTGTTTGTTTTTAAAAAAGGCTTCAGGGAACTATCAATAGTGTTTGGGGATTTTCTGATACTTAGATTCTGCCCGATGTGTGTTTCCTCTCCTCTTCCATTTGAGTGGTTTGCTTTATGGGTTGTTTGTGAGCAGCCTGCCCTGGCATTCTGTGAAAGGTGGGGTGTTGTGTTTTATAATCCCATTAATCTATCATCTTTCATGTTTTCCTTGATTTCCAAAGTGAGAGACGGACTTGGCGTGGCCGGTCTGCCTAGAAACTCACCATTTACTAAATAGCGTCATTTTCATTTTCTTTCCTTTTGAGAGAGGCATACTTTGGAATGAAAGAATAGTGAACTGGTACAAATTGAGTCCATCGAATGTCTCTCTGGTGGGAAGGGAGAAACCAACAGTCACTTTCTTAGGGAGGCACTGTCTTCTGTGGCTTTTGAGGATAGCAGGTATCAAGGTTTCTTGAAGTTTTTGTTTATCAACCCCCTTTTCAGGGTGCAGGAGTTACATTATTCCTGGGAAGAAATGGAAAGACTAAAATAAACACCTCTGTGCCTATTTAGACAGCATTATGCTGTCTTTATAAGCTTTGAAAAATGGGAACTGAATTTCTAGTCTCCAGAGTGAGAGAATTACACATACACACTCTAATCAGAGTGATTTGGGAATTTCCCTATGTGTCTGTCAACTTGTACCTTTTAGATTTGCCATCTGTGATACCAATTTTTTTTATGATCTCTAGTGCTATCATAGAAAAAAAACCACCTGAAGTCGATAAAAGGGATCACAAGGGAAGAGATTTTACTATTAGATAAATGAGGGGAAAGTCTCATTTTTAAAAATTCTTTGCTTATAATGACCCTACCAGTTGATCTGCATGTTATAAAGGCAAAGAGGCTCTCATATTTCATGCAAGCACTCTGGGTGTTCTTTATGCAGCCTCAAGTCTTCTAGAGTTTTCTCTGCCACCCATTTCTTTCCCTTTCCCAAACCTCCTCCAGTTGCTTCTTCTAGATGGCCTCACCCATGCCTGCCCATTGCTGCCTTGCAGCGGGTGGTGGTGTTTGGGGCTCTGCATGAGCTGCTGAGCACTGAGAATGGATGTCAGCCCTACTTCTGAGTTGCTTGGCCGAGGGCAGCCCATCCCGGGCACACCTGTTTTCCTCGACATCCTCTTCCCCACCTGCTCGGCCTACTTGCCTCAGCTGTTTCGGCAGGAAAAACGTTCATGTATCTTCTGCAGTGTTTTGTCCTGTAAAGGAACGTGTCCACAGCCTGGTCAGACCGCTTTCTGACAGCGTAGTGCTGAAGTAAAAAGGTTTTATGTTCTATTTACTGTTTCAAATTCACTGACTGGATCCTATTTATGAAAAGACTGGTGTGCTCAGGCCTGTGAGGGAGGCAGGGATGAGTGATCTGTATTCACTGCCCTCTGGGATTTTCCCTCCCACTGCGCTGGTCAGTGCTGGTCAGCACAGAGTCAGTGTTCCAAAGCGGGTGTGAGTACGATTCCTGAGACTTGAGTTTTCAGAGAAGGAAGGATTCACAGACAGCTGAGCATCTGAATTCGGCCTTGAAACGGGGGTTGGATTTCAACCCCATATATGTGTGTGTTTTGAGAAGGTGACAGAGCGAGAGAAGATAACAAAAGTCTTTTTGTTTAACTGCTGCTTCACCTGGGCAGGTGAGACCTCAGAAGCATCTCTCCATGAGGACTGATGTGCCATGACCACTGATCCAGACATGGAGTGGGGGCTTAGGGCACGTGGGACCCATTCCTCTTCGGAGTCATTTTATGTATTTGTAAGCAATAGCTGAAACAAGAATTTGGGTCACTTAAAGAAGCGGTATCTCCCCAACCTGTGTAAAATGTAGTGTTTTCAACTGAACTTCAGGCTGAAACCACACCCAGGACTAAAACTGTATTTCTCAAGTGGAGTGCCTTTGAAGCACTCACTGTGGAAGAATCTGTGTACACCGAAGGCAGGGCGAGGATGACTGCATGGGGGTGATGCCCAGGACGGGGAATCTTAAGCCACTGCAAATTCTTCCAGACAGAGATCAAATCTTTCTCCTACTTGGTAACATGGAGACCGATCAGCTCTATCAACTTTGTTATAAATATGTATGAGTATGATGGTCATGTATAAATATGACCGATGGATGTCTTTCTCTCCAAGTATATCATATCATAGTAGTATTTTCATTCTTCCTCTAAAAGACTTGTTTCTCTTTTGTTTTCTTAGAGGAAAGAGTGAGGCACAGATAGGGACTAAGTGACATCGTTTTGTGATAAAGCCAAAACAAAATCTAATGGTTCTTACCAGCAAACATATCAATTCTGGGGACAGATGTATAAAGACAAATGAGTAATTTCACTCTTTTAATTTCCCACATTTTTAACTTTTGTGAAACAATCTTTTTTTTTTTTAAAGAAAATCATTTATCCCTCCCTCCCTCAACATTTCATATTAAATTTCCAGTGCTAGCTATGTAGGTGGACTTGTAGAGTGAAAGAATGAATCCATCTTCTCTGTGTCCTGAGGATGTTGTTAACCTTTTGCAGACCCCTGAATAAGAATGTTATATAATTTTTAAAAAAAGTCATTTGCAACAAGTATAAGCTGCTTTTAAGGTGAGATAGTAAAATTAGCTGTTTGACATCTGTGTTGGAGGATGTTAGTGTCTCAGTGTCAGTTCTTCTATTTTTTAAGATATTTATTTGGCTTCGCTGGGTCTTGGTTGCATCCAGCATGATCTTTAGTTGCAGCATGTGGGATCTAGTTCCCCGACCACGGGTTCAATGCAGGTTCAACCTGAGCCCCCTGCATTGGGAGCGCAGAGTCTTAGCCAATGGACCACCAGGGAAGTCCCCAGTTTTCTATTTGTGCTTCTGTTCTGAAACTGCTTCCTTAAGTAGACTCCCCCAACGTAGAAACCTTAATGGGATACAAATGGCGACCTCCTTCAGAATCTTTTTATTGCCAAAACTCAGTTAAGTTCCAGTCATGCTCTTTGGACTCTTCAGCATCTTATTCCACCTCTAACTCGCACATCTTATCACACAATACCTTTATCACACGTCTTATGACCTTCTGGCCACAAGTGTCTAGCATTAGGACTTGTCCATAGTGGCAGCAGAATTCACTGCTTGAGACCGCTGCCCAGGTAGGTGCTGCGCTACATCTTTCATTCTGGACATAAGCCATCCTCACATCGGGACGTCGATGTTTTGCATATTTGGAAATGAAAATGCTCTTGCTAAAATTATTTTCTAAAAATTTTGTATTAGGTGGCTCTTCATTTTTCTTGTTTCCCCTGTAGCCTTTGCAGCTTGCATGCAACTGAAAAATTGTAATTTCTCCAGGGCTGACATCCAAGACTTTGATAGGCAGTCTTAATGCCTGGGCCTCCTATGAGTTGCTGCCCATTCTAAGCATCGTAAGACTTACCTTACAGGACAAAGAGAACTGGACCCAAAGGTCGTCCCCTTCTTCTGACCTGGCAAGCTCTTCTTTCCCAGTGTCCTTTGTCTTTTCCTCTTTGTTCTCCTAGAAAAGGGAGGGATGAGATTAGGATGCTATTGTTCAGAACGGGGACAGCTATTGCTTGTACAAACAGACTTTGCCTTTCCCTTTCTTTGGCAACTTCAGTTGTTCTACCTGTTTCTGGCTCTCCTCCTTCCGCTGTGAGCAACCTTTCTCCCTCGCCCCACTTTCAGGAGACTAATAAATTAAATATACAAGTGTCAGTTGGTTCCTGTGAATCTACCAGCTCACATAATTCCAAACAGTCATTCAGCCTCTATCTTCAGTGAGGTTTTTGCCCTTTCTGTGTCACCACCGCATCAAGCACATGTGTAGATTAAGGGTAGTACGTCAAGGTGAGAGCTCTTTGCTGGGTTATGTTAGTCCATCACTCCTTTAGTGGAGCAGATTAGCTGCCAATTGGTATCTTGTTGCTGTCATTGGAGTTTGCAGTCCAGGTCCCCAGCTCTGCTGGCGATCTATTTCTGAGCCCCAGTGATGACGCCAGTTGTCCTGGCAACCTGCTGGCTGGCGCATCCGTAAAGGCCAGCAGAGGAATGGCAGTGGACGAGGGTGGCCTCCAGAGGGTTGGAAGGGAGTTGGCAGTCACCTTGCTCAAAGAGGATTTCCTCCATCTGGGCCGGCCTCCAGGATGAAGATGTCCGTATCATGGGAGTGTCACTTGGGACTGTGAACCACATGGTCTTTCTCATCCAGATAGCATCCCGTGGAGAATAACAAACTGATTAGTGGCTGATCCAGGCAGAGTGTGGGGACTGCCAGAGCAGGGTGCTAGGTGATCTCAGGATGTTTGATGGTATCTGTTTTTCTTGTGAATTGGGTTAACGTTCCTGTTGTTCATCAGCACTGGTGTTAGGAGTTGGGGACATGGGTAGATGTTTGGGCAGAGTCAGAGGTCAAGAGAGGAGGGTTGAAGGGAAACACCACAGTGGATCTTGACTCCTTGTCCTGTTGACAGGTCTGGCCTAAAAACAGTTGAGTGTAACTAGAGCTCTCTGACTGGGCTCCAGTAATTATCTGTATTTGCAGCATTGAAAAGGAGCACCCCTTGTCCTCTTCTCTTTAATTCCTCTCCTCCTCCCTTGATGTCAAGTTGAATTGGCACTAAATGACTTGCCCCTCCCTCTTGATTTGGATCCAAAAGAACACAGAAGCTTTCTATCTTAAAGTCCCTCACTTAGTTGGCCTTGCCTTGATTGAGTCTAAAATTGGGCAGTCAACTCTCTCTCTCTCTCTCTCTCTCACACACACACACACACACAAACACACACACACACAGCAAAGGTGGGTCTACCTGCAAAATTTGGGTGCTGAGGAGCAAGGGAATCTGGTGAAAGAGATATCCCCAAAACAGTTGAAACCCACAAATGACATAAAATATTATTAGTACTTAGTATTTGCTGAGATAATAGCACGTATCTGTGTCTTCAGGATGGGGAAGCCAGTTAGGGTGTAACCAGATATTTCTAGCACATTTTACTGTTTGCTGTTTGCATGCTTAGTTTCATCCAGCTCTTTGCAACCCCATGGGGTATAGCCCTCCAGGCTCCTCTGTCCATGGG
This sequence comes from Ovis canadensis, assembly GCF_042477335.2. Lineage (NCBI taxonomy): Eukaryota > Metazoa > Chordata > Mammalia > Artiodactyla > Bovidae > Ovis > Ovis canadensis. The sequence goes on from NC_091264.1 coordinate 55,223,671, forward strand.
ATTTTCCAGGCAAGAAGACTTGTGTGGATTGCCATTTCCTTCTCCAAGGAATCTTCCTGGACCAGGGATCGAACCTGGGTCTGCTGCATTAGCAGGCAGATTCTTTACCATCTGGGAAGCCCAGCACATTTATATTCAACATATATAAATGCCCCCTTTCATAGCTAGAATAAGGATAAATGTTGAAGATCTGGAACTGAAATGAACAGAAATACTATTTGGAGGAAAAAAGAAACTCCATGGGAGTTGATTGTACTTTCAGAAAATCCTATGTTTCCAGGATGTTTCTTGAATAAATCAGTTTGGTCTAACAAGCATGTGGTGTGCTCAACCAGGTCATTATTTTAAGTTGTTGAAAGGGTTTAATTCTCGAAGACATTGTATGTTTCTCAAACGATAAATACCTCTTAGGTGCATTTTGATACAGTGGAGAAACAAGGTTGATTTTTTTTTTAAAGTATCATTGTGTAACTCTTAATTCAATATCTGATGCTAAATAGTCATCATTCTTCATGGTACGCAGGCAATGAAATCAGCTCTCTCATATTGATATGAATAATAGATACAGACTGTGAATCACATTAAAGTTGGAAGATTAAACTCTAGGTTGGTTGCTTTTTTAAAAGAAATCTGGAGAAGCAGATGAGAGCCCAATTAGGACTCATGAGCTTTATGCTACTTTTTTTTTCTTTCACAACCTATCTAGATATACAGTAATTGGAAGCACACCTAGTACAGAAAGACTGGGTTATCTCTCCCTCTTGAATTTGTTGTCAGTCACAGAGCTAGGTGTGAATCTAAATATTAATAACTCGAGGAGAAGATGGGGATGCCCGGGGCTTGGTGCAGAAGCATCAGACTAAGGATGGACAGCTGGGTCTTTCCCTTCCACCCCTGTGAGACCCAGGACAAGCCACTTTCTTTCTCTGTGCTCCTATTCCCATTTCTTCCAAAGGAAGGTAGTTCTTTATTCCACTGGACAGCATCAGATTTAAAGGTATTCATCCAACTAAGGACTTTTGGACTCACAAGTATAGTGTTAGTCACTCAGTTCTGTCTGACTCTTTGTGATCCCGTGGACTGTACCCTGCCAGGCTCCTCTGTCCATGGAGTTCTCCAGGCTTGAATACTGAAGTGGGTTGCCATTCCCTTCTCCAGGGGATCTTCCTGACCCATAGGTCAAACCCAGGTCTCCTGCATTGCAGGCAGATTCGTTGCCTTCTGAGCTACAGGGATGCATACCTGAATTCAAATCCTAGATCTGCTGCTCAATAGCTGTGTGTGTCCCTGAGGAAACTGCCCAACTTCTCTGAGTCTTACTTACCTCATCTGTGAAATAGGGCTGGTCATACCTATGCCGCAGAATTGTTGAGAGAACTGAATGAGATGATGTGTGCTAAATATAAGCCCAGAGATTGCTCCCTAGTAACCATGGCAGCTATAATGCTGTTACGATAATAAATTGCACAGAACAAAATGTATCGTGATGTGTTGCTGAAACAAACAGGTGAACAGAACAGGTGAACCATTGAAACTTGCTAGCCTCTTGGTTGTGGAGACGTTTCCTCTGTAATGGGAACTGTCATTAACTGTCAGTGTCTTTGCATTGCCAGTGAAGTCGGTTATGTCTTGTCAAAGCCTTCTGCTTCTTTGACATGTATAGTAGAGTAATTATGATGGTGAAGGTGGTAGCGTTTGTCAGAATTATCCATGTGCATAGTCTAAGGGGCCTTGGTATTTTAGGTAAATTTTTTAGCATTAGTCAAACTGAAAGGCACAGTGAGTTTGGAAGAGACACTAGTCTTGTCTCTAAAAAGAGTAGGGAGATTCCCAAAAGCTATTGATATGAGGGGAACTCTAAGAAAGAAAAACTATAGTATTTTGATGTAGCCACCATGTCTAGGTAGAGATAGGTGAAAATTACCTGGGCTAATTCTTTGACATTAAAGACAGAATAAGTCAGAAGATGGAGGTATACATTCCTGTATCTTCTTCCAGCAAATATTTACCTGGTGTGTGCACTAAGGAAAGCTTCTGTAACAGCTAAAAAAGCTTCCAGTCACTGGAAAGAGAGGTGAGAAGATAGGCAATTCCTGTCTTTTAGTGGTACCCAGAGGATGCTATGCATGCAGACCAATGTGGCATCTTCTGGGCTCAGAGAAGTCTTCACCCCTAGACCTGACGAACTGACAGATGTTAACTCAGAAACAAAGTGGGTATATCATTTGGCATACATATGTAACAAGCCACCCCAACGTTTAATGACTTGAGACATCAAACATGTATTGTGAGCCAGCCGGGCTATTCTATCTAGGCTGGGTAGCTTGACTAGGACTGGTTGGTCCATGATGACCTCCCTCTTATGTCCAGCTGTTGTAAGGCTGGTTGGGGGGCAGGACCATCCACTGGGACAGCTTGTCCCTGCTTCACATGGTCACTCATCCTCCAGGCAGCTCGTCTGAGCTTTCATATCGTGGTCTCAGAGAGCAGCGAGAGAGGACAAAGTCCAGCACGCAAGTGCTTTTAAACCTCTCCTTGGAAAATCTTTGCTAATCTCCCTGTGGCCAAAGCAAGTCATCTAATAAGTTCAGATTCAAGGGATAGGGGAAGCATGGGCATTAACTTTGATTGATTGCATGGGGGACGCCGTGTGCCAAGCTCAGAGATGGGAGAGAATGTGCCATCTTGGAAAAGTGTACAGAGTCCAGAATGTCTAGAGCAAAGCAGGGGAGAAGTGGCAAGGGACGGGCCAGATCACCAAGAGCTGCTTTTCAGGAAGCTCTGCGGAGGGGTTTGAAATCTATCTTAAAGACAGGAAAGGAGTCCTTGAAAGATTTGTGCTAGGATGTTGACATAATCAATTCCACATGTAAAAACATGGGTGATGGCAAACGCCTAAAAGCATTTGTCAGCCTAGACAGTTTGGGGAAGTTTCCAAACTTTCTAATCCCAACCTAGACGTCCCAGGGATTGCTGGAGAAGACAGAAACGCTGCAGCTGAGAGGTGCTTCCAAGTTGACATATGCTCTCTAAACAGAGACCAGAAAAGAGGATGCAGAGCCTCCTGGCGGGTCAGGAAGCTCAGAGGCTCAGGTGATGGGCAGTGTCTCGGTGAAGTCTGCCGGGAGGGCCCGGAACCTGTGAAGGGGGTTGGACCTTACGGGCAGTGTTCATCGCATCTCTTCTGATGGGATCCTGCCCGGCTTCTGATGGGTTACTGATGGGTTGATTGAAAGACTCATTAAAAAATGTGTCTTTGCCTGGTAGGTAATGTTACAGTGTCACTCCAGCTGAAGACTCTTCTTGCCAACTCGTTTCCCTGTTACCTCAAAATAGGCAGTATGTTCCAAGGGCTCTCGGACCCCCTAAAAAATCCTTCTCTATCCTTGGATGGGACCAGGGCTCACTCATTAATTTCAAGAACTGACCTTTTAACTATGCTATTCAGTGTCACTCTTTAAAAATACTAAAATAGAAGTGACTGTTTCATTTCACTAAATTCAAGCCACCGAGACCGAGAACTTGTGGTTTTCACCGGGCTGTTTGGGACCCAGTTTGTTGTCACCAAAACTGTGTCATATTGGGCAGGAGTTGGCACGATCCTGTTCAGGCCTGGAGGTTATAGCTCCGATGTGGAAAGTACTCTTTTATAGATTGAATGAAAAAAAAGAGAGGCAGGGACACCTAAATGTGTATTAAGCAGATAATAATTTGCCATGTTTTCTTTTTAATTTTCCAGTAAAAAAAAAAAGTGGGGGGGAAGTACAGAAGAACGTGGACAGGGTGGTGCAGGCTGCAGTCGGGGGGGCCTCTGAGTTCTACTGTTTGCCCTTGAGGGACACCTTCCCTGACCGTCACACTGACAGTGAGTGAAAATCAAGGGGAGAGAGGAGGATGAGACAAGGAGGACTGAAAGCCCAGAGCCTGGTCCTCCAGGAGCAGGCAGGCCGCTGTTGAAGCTCAGAGTCCTGTATTTTCTCTACTTAGAGAGTTTCAAAACCAACCTCTGGTGAGGATCCTTAATGGTATTAGCTCTTTATTTTGTGCTCACTGATACAAGTGTTGGGTAACCACCGAAGTCAATTGAGGGGACAGCTTTGCCCCTTTGGGACTGGAGACTTTGCCCTTGTGCTTGGCAGGCCTGATCTCCAGGCACTGCTACTTGAATGGGACACATTTTCAAACAGGAGAGGGTTTCAGAAACTCCGATGCAGGGTCAGAGGCAATAGAGGCATTTGTTTGCTCCTGAGAAACAGCTAGCATTTTAAACATTTTTAGCAGAATGTCTCAAACAATTATGTAAAGGAAGGGAACCTCAGAATTTAAAATGTCCCAACGGGGTGAGCTTCACTGTTCTGTGAAATGGAAATGAAAATGTGGTGTGTTGGGGAATTCTTTACATGTAATATATAAATACATATAAAATCTATTTATCTGGCTGTGCTGGATCTTTGCTGTGGCATGCGGACTCTTAGCTGCACCCTGTGGGATCCCTGACTAGGGACTGAACCCAGGCCCCCTGCATTGGGAGTGTGGAGTCTTAGCCACTGGACCACCAGGAAAGTCCCACTGGGGAATTCTCGAGTCTACTTACTTGCTTTACTGGAGGATCACAGGACAAACACTGACTGATTGTATCTGATCCTGAGAGGAAGATATGATTACTGTGCTCAGCCTGGGGAAGTCACAGAGCCTAGAACGATGCCAGGTGAGGGAGGGAACCCAGCTGCGTGGATCAAGGAAGGTCCAACTCCTGTATTCTTTCAGTACAAGCAGGACCTTCTGGGAGGTTTGTCATGAAATATTAATCAAAATAATATACATCTCTTTACAGATACCTATTCAGTCTGTCTGCGCATGTGCAGCGTATGAAGGAGGAAAATAGAATCTTATTTTTAAAGCGGGGTGAAGATGGCAGTGTGTTTGCTGCCACCTGTGTGTTATTTCACAGGTTTTGTCAGCTTATTTCCTCACCCACCTGTGCTTTCTGCAGTACCTTAAGTAATGTAACAAGGCTAGGAATCCACCAGGGACATGGGTACACAATTAAAATGAACGCTGATCAAAACCACCTCCTGTTATAGATTTTTTGAGAAGTTTTAATAATATTGCTGAAGTCTGAACAGGTGGAACTTTTTGAGAAGTTTTAATAATATTGCTGAAGTCTGAACAGGTGGAACTTTCTTTGAAGCTCCTTGATGAATATCCAGAGGTAGTCACTGTCAGCTAAGCGGGTGTGGAGACTGGAATGCCTGATAAGTATTCTGAGTGTCTTACAATGGGAGACAGGCTATCCCGTTCAGAATATGGTTGCTTCTCTCCGTTTTAGGTAATCACAGTAGATTCTCTCTCTCTGTCTCTCCCTCTCTCAAACACAAACATACATAGACACCTATTCCCCTGGTATGCTCTACTGACAGCAGACCAGCTACAGAGGGGCAGGATGACTCCAGAGAGCATGGCAGCCTTCATACAGCTAACTTTCTGGGCCCAGATTCTAGGATAACGGGCATAAGGTTAAAGCCCTTCTGATCCGGATCTGGATTTGTTGCACCTAACCTCTTCGTTGCAGCCGCCGACTCAGAAATGCAGAGCTCTGAAGCCTATGTATTTACTTATTTCATCTCAATCTTAGATTTGCTGGCCGTACTTCAGTTCACAAAATTGAAAACTCCAAATTAGTTTCCATGATGAAATATGGGGCCAGAGTTGAAAATTGTTCAGCAGAAGCCACATTTGATCTTTGGATAAAACTCCATCCAGGTTCTGCCTTGGGACGTTTTGCATTGCTGGGAGCCTTTTCAGACAGAAGGGAAAGAGACAGGATGAGAAAGCAGAGCTAGGTGTCCGTGAACACCTGTGTCAAAAGGTCATAGGTGGCGTGGGGAGAATTTCCAAGTAACACCACTGGATTTCAGTGGTTCCTGCAGACCCTTGGCTTTCACTGTCTGGACTCCCTCCTCTGTGTTGGACCTCATCTTTCTCTCTCCCAGATGCCTCCAATCAGTTCATGCACCTTGACTGAGCTGGGGAGAAACAGTCTGGTAACAACATATTAAGCTGATAGGGACCTCAGCCAGAATAGTCACACTTTACAAAAGCTCAGGGATTCAGGATTGAGATTTTTCAATGGTGGAATTTAGCTGATTGTGGAGGAGATCCTTTAGGTGTCATTTTTTCAAACATATTAGGAAGCAAGCACCTGCCCATCTAGTCAATATATGCTATCCATTCTTGTCTTCTGTGCTATAAATTTCCATGTGTAATAACTGATGGCAATCTTTATAATACTCTTAAGAACTTTGCATATAAATTTCAAAGCTATGGTATGCTTCACCAACTTTCTTTTGTTCTCAGTTTTTAAAAATTGTGATTAAAATACACACAACACAATTTACCATCTTAACCATTTTTGGATTTTTGGTTGTTATGTTTTGGGGTATACCTGACTAATGCTGTGATAATTGCAGGTGAACAGTGAAGGGACCTGGCCATGCATATTGTCTTAACCATTTTTAAGTGTATAGTGCAGTGGTATTAAGTACATTAGCATTGTCGTGAAACCATCACCACCATCCCAGAATGCTTTTCACCTTGCAAAATGGAAACTCTTTACCATCAAACACTAACTGCATTCTCCCTTCTCCTAGCCGCTGGCAAGCACCATTCTGCCTTCTGTCTTCTCTGTACCTCACACAAGTGGAATCCTACAGTGCATGTCTTTTTATGACTAATTTACTTCATCTTGCATAATGCCCTCAAGGTTCATCTATGTTGGGGGCATGTGTCAGAACCTCTTTCCTTTTTAAGGATGGATAACATTCTACTGAACATATAGAATATATATAGTCTACTGAATATATATTAAAATTATTCATCCATTGATGGACCCTTGGGTTGCTTCCAACCTCTTGGCTATTTTGCATAATGCTGCTCTGAACATGGGTGTGCAAATATCTGTTCAGGACACTTCACTACCTTTCTTTTATGTGCTTGCTGGATATAGTTGCTTGAAGAAGCCATGCACCTACCCTCGATGACTCTTTTTCACTGCATAGAAAAAGATGCCCAGCAGTGTTACCTGAAGTATCTTCTCTGCTAAATCTCACCTGATACCTAAAATGCCATGAATAGCAGTTCAACACTGGTGCCTCATATAATAAAGAATCTGCTTGCAATGCCGGAGACTTGGGTTCGATCACTGGGTGAGGAAGCTCCTCTGGAGACGGGAATGGCAACCCACTCCAGTCTTCTTGCTGGAGAATCCCATGAACTGAGGAGCCTGGTGGCCTACAGTCCATGGGGTTGCAAGGAGTCAGACACAACTGCACAACTAACACATTCATGTATTTGTTCCTCAAGAATTGAGCAAAGCCTTTACTTGTTTTACTTAAAAATGCAAATAACCCTGGGACAGAAGCTACAGATAAGATTTTTAGCACTTGGTTTGAATTAATCAGATCTTATCTTAGAAGCCTTATCTGTCCCTCTCCCTAGTTCTTTTTTTTTTTTTAATTTTAGTTTTTTATTTTTTAAATTTTAAAATCTTTAATTCTTACATGCATTCCCAAACATGAACCCCCCTCCCACCTCCCTCCCCATAACATCTTTCTGGGTCATCCCCATGCACCAGCCCCAAGCATGCTGCATCCCGCGTCAGACACAGACTGGCGATTCAATTCACATGATAGTATACATGTTAGAATGTCATTCTCCCAAATCATCCCACCCTCTCCCTCTCCCTCTCCCTCTGAGTCCAAAAGTCCGTTATACACATCTGTGTCTCTTTCCCTGTCTTGCATACAGGGTCGTCATTGCCATCTGTTGGTTCCCTAGTGTGTGTACTTGCTAAGTCCCTTCAGTTGTGTCCCACTCTTTGTGAACTCATGGATGGTAGCCTGTCAGGCTTCTCTGTCCATGGGATTTCCCAGGCAATAACACTGAAATGCGTTGCCATGCCCTTCTCCAGGGGATCTTCCCAACCCAGGGATCAAACCTGTGACTCTTATTTCCCCTGCATTGGCTGCTGCTGCTGCTAAGTCGCTTCAGTCGTGTCCGACTCTGTGCGACCCCATAGACGGCAGCCCACCAGGCTCCCCCGTCCCTGAGATTCTCTAGGCAAGAACACTGGAGTCGGTTACCATTTCCTTCTTCAGTGCATGAAAGTGAAAAGTGAAAGTGAAGTTGCTCAGTCGTGTCGATTCTTAGTGACCCCATGGACTGTAGCCCACCAGGCTCCTCCATCCATGGGATTTTCCAGGCAAGAGTCCTGGAGTGGGGTGCCATTGCCTTCTCCAGCAGGCAGGTTCTTTACCACTGGCACCACCTGGGAAGTCCAATAAATATATTTATTGTCTTGCCTTATTACCTCAATTATAGCCTTGCTTTATTATACAAGTATCACACTGTTTTAAAATTACTCATTGATATTATTTCGCTTCTCTTGATAGAAGCTTCTTAAGGACAAGATCCTTGTACAATTTATGTTGGTTTTTCAGGCCCTAACAAATGTTGCCCACAGACACTTCTGCATAAAGATTCATCCATTTATTCACCAGGCCTTTATTGAGTACCCACTCTATGTCTTCAAGTGAATCTTAAAATTCTGCCTTTCTAGTTTTGGGTGGCTAAAGATCAACTCTGTCCACCATACAGTTTTGGAAGATTTTAGAAACCTTCAGATCTGCCTTTTACCCTTTTTGGTGCCGAACCTTGAACCAGAGGAGTCATTCAACCTCTCAGTTTTCTATCACAAATCTCCCCAGTTTCTTGCGCTTCTGTTCAAAAGCAGCATCTATCCCAGTAGGTTTACATTCTTCTATTCAAAATTAAGACAGACGAGGAGACTGTGTCCCTATCTCCAAGCAACATCAAGCATGGACATTTTATAAATGCATGCATTCACTTAGTCCACTGTTAATAGTAATCTCCTTAGAATGGGGGCCAGGGTTCTAGTCCTTGGGTTAGTATGCTCTGTGTTGACTAATAACTGTATACCTCACTGTATACTTTGGAGAAGGCAATGGCACCCCACTCCAGGACTCTTGCCTGGAAAATCCCATGGATGGAGGAGCCCAGTGGGCTGCAGTCCATGGGGTCACGAAGAGTCGGACAAGACTGAGCGACTTCACTTTCACTTTTCACTTTCATGCATCGGAGAAGGAAATGGCAACCCACTCCAGTGTTCTTGCCTGGAGAATCCCAGGGACGGGGGAGCCTGGTGGGCTGCCGTCTACGGGGTCACACAGAGTCGGACACAACTGAAGTGACTTAGCAGCAGCAGTCACTGTATACTAGCAACTCACAGCCCAGGGATAACATGAACTCCCTTAAGGTATGTCCCCCTTGATCAGATGGCGGTTATTACCTTGTAAATGAATCTGTCCTAAACTAAATTATGACTTTAGGCTCTAGCCTCAGCATCTGTTAGTTCTCAGCGACGTTACTATCAAAGCTAATAGACAGATTATCATTTGGGTTTATATTGTTGTCATGTTATTCTAACAGTGACATTAAAGGTTAAAGGTGTTTCCTGTAACAGATTTCAAGATGAAATTGTGACTATTGGTACAGTTCCCTATTTGGTAGGTAAACAGTTAAAGATTCGTTGGTCACTAGACTGAAACAAATTGGATATCTTTACCAAGAACATATTTATAGGATTCATAGGATTCATTTTATAAGGAACAGAAAAAAACAGGAATAAGTGAAATCTTCAGACTATCTTTTAGTCTTTTTAGATCATAGTTTGGCTTTTTCCTCTGTTAAACATTTGGACAGAGTTGTTAGCAGGTAATAAAGTTTAAAGTCAACTGTTTTTAAGACATATCCCCTTCTGGCGCTCTCATATTCCTACTTTAATGCAGTCGAAATGAAAGTTGCAGAAAAGATAATAGCAATATGCCTAAATACTGAAGTACAGTAAATAGCTATAGTGAATTTATGCCCATAGAAAGGAAGAATTTGAAACAGATGGCTTTTGGTTAAAGGTATTTCCTGTAACAGATTTCAAGATGAAATTGTTAGTTTAGCAAAGATGATTAAGTCTTTAGAAACACTGTTGCTGGAGTACTGGTGTTTTAAAAGGATTCCTCCCTACCCTAAGGACCACCACCACCACCACTCCCTCCTCTGTCTGTAAAAGCAGCTTTGAAGGATAAGAACACACACTGAATCTGACGTTGGTGATTGGCTCGTGCGCCCCTTGGTTTGTGGATGGGGAACCCAGCTCAGCTGTAAAACAACTCAGTCATGCTAATTCCTGGTCGTGTTGCTACATTATCTTCATAAATAATTTGCATCGTGGGGTGTTTCTGCATATCTTGTGCATTTTAATGTTATTTTTAGCCAGGAATTTTTATTTTACAATAACAGTTTTTTGAATAGACTAATCAAGAAGCCTCCTCCAGAGTCAAGGAAACAAGTGCTGAGAATATGTCGGGTGGGGCGGGGCGGGGGGGGGGGTTGTCTCCTTTCCTCCTCAGACAATTCCCTCTGCTGCTGTTCTTGCCGCTCTTGCCATTACTTTTGTAACTTTAGTTCTTTGGAATTTCCATTTCTTTTTTTTTTTTTCCTTAGACATCAGAACAGGGCTGTTGAAGTAATTTATGTCATGAGAGGCTGCACTACGGTGATCTGAAGCCAGCGTGGCTTTTGTGTAAGGCACTAGCTATTCTGCCCTTAACAAGGGGAACGTTATTGGAAACTTGAATTATGAGATGGAGTGTTACCTCTTTGCTTTGAAACAATTGTCTCTTACAAGTAATCTCTGCAATACCTTGAAGAGGAGTTAAACTAGAGTAGCAACATAAAAAACCTGCCATGTTGTTGTCATTCAGCCACACAGTCATGTCCAACTCTTTGTGACCCCATGAACTGCAGCACGCCAGGCTTCCCTGTCTTTCTCGGCATCAGGGTCTTTTCCAGTAAGTCAGCTCTTCGCATCAGGTGGCCCAAGTATTGAAACTTCAGCTTCAGCATCAGTCCTTCCAATGAATATTCTTAGTTGATTTCCTTCAGGTTATCACCTGTAGATGTTGGCATTTGAATGTTTTCTTCCAGAATCTTTTCTATGGGTATGTGTACAAATAAACAGGTGGTTTTACAAAAGCGGAATTGTAGTTGAAAGACTTTTCTGAACCTTCTTTGCTTACTCTGCTGTCTGTTGGGAACATCTTTCCTTGTTGATAAATATAGGTCTTTAAAATGTTGATGGCTTCTGAGCTTTCTGGTGCACGGATGTAAGAATGAAGATTCTCTGACTTCACCAATTGTATGTGCCCTTTTTGTTCCTCTGTTTTTTCTCTTTTCTGCTAGGATCCATCACATGCCTCTTGCTCTGCTCTTGACTATGGTCAGATGAAAAGCCTGAGTGAAGACAAGATCTAGAACCCCTATTTGACAGAGAGCTATGCTCTTGAGTTCTCTGAATCAAGACTTCTGAGAGTATTACTCTTCCATCTTGGCCTCCTCGACACACTCAGCATGTGTTTTCTTGGGAATTTTACTTTCCCTTAGATTCCCAGTATCTTCTGTTGACTTTCCCTCAAGACTGATGACTCATTACCTCACCTGCGGTGGGGTTCCTTTTCTCTTGGGTCTCTCCTTTGGCCTGAATCAAGCAGAGACACTTCTTTTTAACTCCATCATGTCCCTTTCCAGTTGTCTGGAGTGAGCTCACTCACCTTTCAGACCCCATTTTGAATCTCTAGGCAAAGTCCAGCGCCTCCAGCCTGATCTGCGGTTCCTTGTCAGCTTGTGGCCTCTATCTTGTGGTCCATTGCAATGCTCTGTTGGCCGCTCTTCCCAGAGGCTCTACTGCTAAGCCTTGCCTGTGCCATCACCTCCATCAGAAACACCATGTCCTCCCAGTTCTTGACCCGCAAACCAGTCCCTGCTGGGATTTCAAAACCTGGACAGGAGTCATCTTGATGGTGTCTTCTCTGGTGCCTTCCATAGGGCTCCAGTCAAATCTGGAAAGTCATCTGGAAGGAAGAACCTCAAACCAGTTTTGTTTTTTTAATTAACAGACTTTTTTTTTTCAAGCAGTTTTAGGTTTACAGAAAGTGGATGGGAAAGTACAGAGTGTTCCCACATTCCCTGCCTCGCTCCTGCCCCAAGCCAGTGGCCTCTGTTATTAACCAATAATGATATACTGGTTGTAACTGAAGTCCAAGATTTACAGTTGAGTTCATTCTTTCTGTTGTATTGGCTTGGCCATAAAAGTTATTTGGATTTTTCCATAGTTCTGATACAGTCTATGGGTTTTGACAAATGTAAAATGACGTGGGCTTCACCGGTGGCTCAGGGGTAAAGAATCTACCAGCCAATGCTGGAAATGGGGGCTCAACCCCTAGATCAGGAAGATTCCCCTGGAGGAAGGCATGGCAACCCACTCCGGTATTCTTGCCTAGAGAATCCCATGGCTGGTGGGCCTGGTGGGCCTGGTGGGCTGTAGTCCATGGAGTCGCAAAGAGTTGGACATGACTTAGTGACTAAAACAACAAAATAGCATAATGACATGTATCCACCAGTACAGTATCATACGGAATGTTTCACCACCCTAGAAACTCCCCATTCTCCATCTATTTATATCTCCCTCCCAACCCCCAAACCCTTTTCACGGTCATCCTAGTTGCCTTTTCCATAATGTCAGATAGTTGGACCAATACAGTACGTAGTCTTTTTACACTGGCTCCTTTCGCTCAGTAGCACATATTTAAAGGTCCTCCATATCTTTTCATGGCTCAATAACTTACTTCTTTTGATCACTGAATAATATTCCATTGCACAGATTACTGCAATTTATCCATTCACCTACTGAACGAGGTCTAGGTTTCAGCCAAGTTTTGGCAGTTCATAAAGCTGCTATAAACATTCATGTTCAAGTTTTTATGTGGACCTAAGTTTTCACCTCCTTTGGGTAAATACCATGGAGTGTGATTGCTGAATCATATGGTAAGACTATGTTTCATTTTGTAAGAAACTGCCGAAATCTCTTGCACAGTGATTGTACCGTTTTCTGTTCCCTCCAGCAATGAGTGAGAGTTCCCATTGCTTTACGCCCTCACAAGCATTTGGTATTCTGGATTTTGGTCATTCTGGCCGGTGTGTTTAGTGATATTTTGTTGTTTTACCTTGAAATTCCCTGAAGACATATGATTTGGAGCATCTTTTCATAATTTATTTGCTCTCTAAAGATCTTTTGTAGGAAGGTGTGTATTTAGGTCTTTTATGTATTTTTTTTTAATTGGATTGTTTTCTAATAGCATCATTTTTCCTGTAGCTCTATTTTTGCTGTTATTTCTTTTTTAAATCAAGCTGGTTCTTACTGCTCATTAGATTGCTTACTACTGGAAGGCACACTCTCCTTCCTTGATGAACCCATGTATCTCTCAGAGTGGTGTTCACTCTGAGTCCTCCTGAATGTGAGCTTATCTACCTCCTTTTGTACCCAGGCTGCTGCTTTGTTAGCATATCCAAGACAAGAGCAAGAATCAAGAATGTAGCTTGCATAATGTAGATCACAGTGTTTAGGTCGATTTCTGAAGCTGGTGTTAAATTTCAGAAATTCCTTGGCTCCTTTACATTAATTCCTAAATTTTACTCTTTGCTGTAATGATTTAATAGCGTATTTTTAAAATGTTATTTCGGGTGCCTGTTTAGTTTTCCCTGCAGACTACAGAAGTCATTTTAACTTCATCTTTCTGACCTGCTGAAAGCAGTAAATTGACAGCAATAAGTGAGAGGTACAAGCTGCTGTGTATCTGATACGAGGAATTGTATGTTCTATGTGTGCCGTAATAGTTAATGTGGGAGGAAGTCAATATTAATTTCTGAATCACTGACTACATTATATATAATGCAGAGCTTCCCAGCTCATGTGTTACAATGGGCTACCAATACGTCAGCCTTTGGGCATCCTTAAACCCTGAGGTTGGTTACAAAGCCCCTGGTGGGGGTGGGAGGCTGGGGCCTGACCACCTATGCTGGTATGTTGCTGGCCAGGTGTTAGTTTCTCTGTAAGTTGTGCCGAGAGAGAGGGAAGGGAGAGAAAGAAAACACGCGGAGGAGAGAGCCCCAACACTCACCGGCATAATATGAAGTGGGGAAGATAGTGATTTAGAATCCACAAGCATCAGTTCACTCCCAGCTCTCCAATAGCAGAGATTGTGTCTGCTTAGGTCACTGCTCTGTCCTCACACCTAAAACAGAGCTTGTTATATAATAAATGCTCAATAAACATTTATCAATTTAATTCATGAAACACACCTGAATAATAAATTCATCACACGTTGCTTCACCCTCTCTGTTCTTCAATTTCTAGAGCCAGAACCAATTTATTTCTATGTAACAAGTAGAAATTTATATGTAGATAATATGGCCCTTTTTGTGACCTAAAGTGGCACAGTCTACAGCATGGTGCTGGTTAAGGAGGTTGAGGAACCATTGATTCTTTCTTATCTTCTCTTATTTGAATTATTTTTAAGTCTGGACAATGGTGTGGATGATAACTGTGATGATGATAACTATATAATTTGCATACAGCTCATAAAATTTATTGCGTTACATCGATGTAATCCTCAGAGCGACTCTTACAGAAGTATTTCTTTCTGTTCCCATTTTCATAAATGATGAAACTGGTGCTCAGCAAAGTTAAATGATTGTGGAAGATTGCACAAATGGTACATAACATACATGGAACTTGAGCCCAGACATTTTAACTTTTTACTTCAAATCTCAAGGACTTTTCATCTGTACCAAACATTATAAGGTTTAATCTAGACTCACTTTTAGGGCTTTCCTGGTGGCTCAGACAGTAAAGGACCCACCTGCACTGAGGGAGAAGGGAGACCTGGGTTCGATCCCTGGGTTGGGAAGATCCCCTGGGGGAGGGCATGGCAGCCCACTCCAGCATTCTTGCCTGGAGAATCCCCATGGGCAGAGGAGCCTGGTGGGCTACAGACCATGGGGTCACAAAGAGTCGGGTACAACTGAGTGACTAAGCACAACACAGAGACTCACTTTAAAGCCTAGATCACCTTCAATTATCATGTTATTTAATACAAATGATGGTGATAAAGTAAACTTTAGGAATGTTTAAATGAGGTAAACATTTCTAAACCTTTTTTGAAAAATGTAGGCTTAAGCTAGATGCTAGTGAGAGTTTTTCAGGTCTAACTAACTCTTAAAGGTCTGAATTAGTGGAGTTTTAATGTGAATTAATGGTCACATTTTCAAAGAATAGTGATTAAATTATAAACCTACCTGCTGTTATAGAACTTGGTGAGGTAAAATGAGATGAGAATAGATGGTGTACTGTGAGAACAAGAAGGATGTGCAGAGGCAGGCTTATGTGGATCCTTTAAATACATTTGATGCCATCCTTTTTGACAAGAAGAAATGCCTTTAAAATTTCACACTGGCAAGAGGAAAAGAAAATCGGCAATCTCTCTTCTTTTTTTACCCTTTCATTTGAATGTTTAGTCACTTTGGTCTACTTCAGTTTTGATTCACAAATGAGTTTTCAGAAGCTGCCCTCCTGTTTTTTTGTGTTTTTTTATGAAATATTTAATTTTTCCTCTGAAAACTGACCCAATCACTGGGACATGAGATGGATACTCCTAAATCTTCTCGTTTTGTCAGCTGAGTTTAATCTTACACTATCTACAAAATTGGGAAAGGTTTTCTCATATAATTCATGAGCAGTTCTGGACATCCCATATTCATCCCTGCATTTAAGTAATTCTCCAAATATTTATTGAATGCCAGCCACAGAATCTTTTGGCCTAAAGAAGCTCACAGTCTTGACTCTGGTTCTTGACTCACCAAACACCTTGCTTCTCTTCCACCAAATTCCAGACTTTCTCTGTGGATACAACTGAATGCTGTTTGCAGAATTCTTCCTGCTTGTAGTGAGCAGCCATCTTGCTCATTAGGCACATTATAAAGCTCAAGAGTTTGAGAGAAAAAGCCAAAGGGATCAGTGAGTAGCTTGCTGTTTGGTTTCCTGGGAAGAGGACTGTCCCGGTGATCCTGGAAGAGCTGTTGCCACCGCAGCTCCCTAGCTGTGCTCGCATATTCTATATATTGGGGCAACATCTTCTGTGTCTTACACAAAGAAAGCGAGGCTGGAGATAGAACCCAGGGGCATGAAAACCTTTTTACCTTTCCAACAACCATGTTTCAGTTCGGTTTGTTCCCCTGTTGGCTTTCAGAGGGGGAAGAAAAGAGAGGGAACTGTTAATTACAAGGGCCACATTTCTTTCAGCTATACTATTTTCAATGCTATGTAATTTGAAAGCTAAAGTGGCAAGTGCTTGCTTTCAAATGTGGAGAGAAGGTGCCCCCTCATTTTAGGCTTCTCTGATAACTCAGTTGGTAAAGAATCCACCTGCAATGCAGAAGACCCCGGTTCAATTCCTGGGTTGGAAAGATCCCCTGGAAAAGAGATGGGCTACCAACTCCAGTATTCTTGGGCTTCCCTTGTGGATCAGCTGGTAAAGAATCCACCTGCAAAGCAGGAGACCTGGGTTTGATCCCTGGGTTGGGAAGATCCCCTGGAGAAGGCAAAGGCTACCCATTCCAGTATTCTGGCCAGGAGAATTCCATGGACTGTATAGTCCATGGGGTCACAAAGAGTCACAACTGAGTCACTTTCACTTTCAGTTTTCATTTAAGGCTTAGAAAATATTGACTTTGATTTAAACAAAAGGAAAAGTCTCCAGGGCCTAGTAATGGGGATTGGTATTGTCAAGAAGCAGACTTTTGTTTTCCTGGTGTTGGCCTTTGGAGGAGTCTGCTCCTCTTTCCCTCCCATTTTTTTATTCCTCTTCTCTGGATCAGGTATGTTCACAGATAACCACTAAGTGGGGCTCAGGGAGGCTAGGATGAGACCCAAGGCTGGATTTCTGGCAGAGCTTCTCCATGACTCCCAGGAACAGGATGAGCTGCATCTGTGGCCTGGAAAGTCCATTTCCAAGATGGAACGTTGATCCCTGTTGCTCAAATAGTCTGGTCAGCGTTCCTTGCAAGGTCCCGAGAACAGAGTGGAAGCTATTTACCAAACACTGTGTCTGGGTCTAGGTGAATTTTATATGTTACTTCCTAGAAGATATACAGACATCTTGACAAGGTGGATATTGCTATCTCTGTGTTACAGATAAGAGAGCCTACACAAAACGGAAGTGAGTCAGCTCAAAGCTACCCTGCTAATAATAAACATGCTGGTTTTGACCCTAAGTAAGTCTGAGTAATAAAACCCATACCCTGTCCACCACATCATATTCCTTCCCTTGAATCAGAAAGTACCCGGCAGGACAGGTGATGGCAGGGGCCATGAAACCACAGGTAGATGAAATGCTTTCTGCCTCCCTCCTTCTATTCTCTGAAAACCCATTCACATATGCAAATACGTTGCATCCATGATGGTTCCAGCCCTTCGCCTGCATAACTCTACACGTGAAAAAGATTAAAGAGACCACGGAGACATTACTGACATCCAAGTATCTGCTATCACGTGGGAGGAAAGTTATACAAGAACTCCATTTTTTTCCTTTTCTTTCCTGTATTTAGACATTGTAGAGTTACAGCAACAATCACCCACAGGTGCAAATATCATCCTCTACCTTTATTTGACGATTTACAAATATTTTTATTATCGTTTTTTCCTTTTCTCTTTTTTGCAGTTGAATCCAAAATATTTATTTTATGACACTGATTTAATATTTTCCATGGTAAAAGTATGCAATAAGGCTTCCCTCATAGCTTAGTTGGTAAAGAATCCTCCTGCAACGCAAGAGACCCCAGTTCGATTCCTGGGTCAGGAAGATCCCCCTGGAGAAGGGATAGGCTACCCACTCCAATATTCTTGGGCTTCCCTCATGGCTCAGCTGGTAAAGAATCCGCCTGCAATGCCAGAGACCTGGGTTTGATTCCTTGGGTTGGGAACATCCCCTGAAGAAGGGAAAGGCTACCCATATAATGTATAGTATTCAATACATTATATGCAATGATGAATCATTTTAAAAGACAAGTATAGAATTTAATACAATAATAAACAGATCAGCAAACATTATTCTCTTATTCACTTTCCAAATTCTAAGGTTTCCTCCACCCTACCCCCACCAACACCCAGGACCTTCTTTACTTTGTCGATTTTTAGTATCAACTCCTTTTTCAAACACAATCTGGTGTGAAACCTCAATATATAAAACTGATAAAGGAAAAATTTGTTAGTATAATGTTTGTTAAAATTCAATGTATAATGCTGACTTATAAAACCCAGAAAAAAGAACAATGAGACTTTGTGGATGAACACAGAAATTTAAAATCAGTGTTACGGATGACAGCTGCAGGCTTTTCTAACTTCAGTTTCCAATTTATTCCCTTTTGTTGTTGTTGATTTTTTTTTTAATATTGTTGCACAGTCTTGAGAAAATAATCTTGGTTCCCTAAAAAAGAGTTGCAAGTAATGATAGGGTATTGTATTTTTTTTTTTAAGAGCTACCTTGCAATCTCAGGGTATTTTTACATTTAAACTTATCCACTTAGAACTTTAAAACAAAAGGAAGAGTAGAAACGGCTTCTTTCAAAGTTGAAATCATTAACGATATGAAACAATTCGCAGTTTTTAATTGGAAAGGCTGCAATTTGGGGAACCAATGGTCGTTTCCTCAGCTAGTCCAAATCTTCCATTAGAGGCAGAAAATACTTTTCAAATTATAACAATAATAAGATGCTCACTGATGTCTTAGGAAAAAAAAAAAGGAAACCTACAAGCCTGGGTGCCCATCTCTGTCTAGTCAATTCCAGAAGGTACAATTTACCTTGTTTGGCATGGTGAGTCCAATCTTTGAATTTCATGCTGGCATTTTGCTATCATACATGATGACCTAGGTCACTGCAATGCCAGTACGTCAATTTTGTTCCACCATTTTCTGCCACACACTTACTTATTATGCCAGAATTCAGAGTTTGCTCGAATCAGAGTATAAATAGTCTAGTTATGTCCCTTAAACTTTTTATAAGCTACTGGTGCCACATCTTACCTTTTTTTCTTTTTTTTAATGTTAATAGTTTTTTTCTGTAGAAGAAACCAGATCATTTGTGCAGTAGAATTTCCACCGTCTGGCGGCTTGTCGATGGCGGCTGTCGATGGCGGCTGTCGATGGCGGCTGTCGATGGCGGCTTTCGATGGCGGCTTTCGATGGCGGCTTTCGATGGCGGCTTTCGATGGCGGCTTTCGATGGCGGCTTTCGATGGCGGCTTTCGATGGCGGCTTTCGATGGCGGTGTTGGGGATGTTCCTTTGTTGTCTGTCTTCCTAGAGAACTGCTGGGAAGCCCTAGAGGCAGTGTTTCGTTCGCTTTGTTTTGCCTGACAGCTTCACAGTTGGTCTTGTGTCAGGAGGCCATTGGTTAGTAGTGTATTTTTTTGCAATGAGATCTTTGTTTAAATTCCTAAATTTACAGGCGATTGCAAATGATGCTAGTCTCATTCTGTTATTCTTTGTCCATTTACTAACAGGAACCATTGTTCTAGACGAGAAACTTCCCCTCACCTACTGTTTGTTTACTCAGCGCTTCCAGTTTTGTATAAAAAGCGGGATGAATACTTGACTCTTATTTACCGGTCTTGAACATAAAATTTGTTCAGAATTTTCTCCTTAGTCACCATTTTTAAAAGTATTACTGTAAACTCTTGAACCTAAATGATATATATCTGGTGTGGTTCAATCAGTTATAGTTTTTACCATTAACTGAGACTCAAATGGCCTCATTTTGACTATTGCCTGCTAACTATTCAGTTTGGTTCTTGAGTCCTTTCCATGTAATACTAGTTTTCTGGGTTTTTTTAATTTATATTATATATATATATATATAATTTGTTTTGCTTTCTAATATGACAGTAAGTTCTAGGTTCCTCTTGTACATTTCCTGCCTCAGACCTGGGATCACCTTTTTTGCAAGGAAACCTGCTTCCTATTAAATATTAATGAGCAATGGCATTTGGAGACCACAGTCTTGGGCTCAGGTGTTCTCATTATGACTGAGTTTGTCATTGTTTCTCAGCCTTTTCAGTGGGCACAGGCAGAGTTAGGAAATGAATCAATTTCTCTCTCTCTCTCTATAGATATATATAAATATATAAATTTAAATATTTATATATTTATAAATTTAAATGTATATATATATTTTAAGGTGAAATACATCATGAGTTTATACTGGTGTGCACTGGTGTGCTAACTCTTCTTGATCTCTTTCGTCTTACTCCAGGATTTTCTATTTTCAAGCGGAAAATAGCAGTTCTCAAGCACACCAACACAATTTACTCATTTTACCCACACTACACTCACCATAATTTCTGAATAAAAATACCACTGATACCCCAACAATATGTTTACTAAAAACTTTTCACTTTTGTTTTGGTTTTTAGTCCTTTGGGCTAAGGATGTACAGTTACTTCATAATGTGCTGGGGTCACTTGGAACAGTTCCTATCTGAATGTTTATGCCAGTAACTAGATAGATCTTCCTTAATATAATACCCTTAATGCACCCCTATCTCTCTCTTGGAGCCCCAAGTTCCTGGCCGCCTTATACCTCTTTCACCTGTTTCACATCATCCTATACCTTTCTCTGAGAGCTGTTTTCACATATAGGCATATGTATTTGTGTGATAATATCATTAATGTCTTTTCTCCCCAAAGAGAAAGCAAGCTCTCCAAGAGTAGGGACCATGCTTGTATTTCTCATTAAGTCCTTAGCTCCTAGTAGCATAGTGCCTGGCATATAGGAGACACTGCATAACATTTGGTTTGTTGAATGAAAAAATAGCTGAGATGTATCACGTGATAGACTGAGATCAGAGGAGAAGAAAGAATGTTCAAGAGCAGATAGAAAATTATGCTGTGAAGTATAGCATCATAATAAGTGGATGGTTATTGATAATATTGAGTCATCAAAGAAAGGTTAAAATGTATTATTCTTTATTTTAAGAGGCAGTTACCAGGACTTCCCTGGTGGTCCAGTGGTTAAGATTCTGAGCTCCCAACTCAGAGGGCCCAGGTTCGATACCTGGTCAGGGAACTAGATCCCATATGCTGCAACCAGGAGCTCATATATTATAACTAAGACCTGGTGCAGCCAAATAAATATTTTTTAAAAAAATAAATAAAAGACAGATACCTAAATATAGCACTGTGAAAGAAACATCTTAGAAAAATTTCAATGTGGTAAGTGAATTTTTAGAAAGTGAACAGCAGTTAATTTTTGTAAATACTTCATTTCCCAATAATGCAGATAAATGTTTTCATCCCACTGTGAGCACAGTGTCCTGTCCCTTATTTTTGCCAATGGAGGCTAAGGGGACACAGAGCATTGAAATTACAGTGAATAAGAAAGGATTTATTGATTTCCATGCCATCTCTTTTCCTTTATCATATAAAAATTGCCAGAAAGCCTTAAAAATGGGCATCAAGGGAAAAGAAGAAACAGTAAGATTCTTGGATAATCCTCAACCAGATAATTAAGATTTAACTGGGTCTGTTTTGATGTGTGCACATGTTTCTGTACATGGAAAAGGATGAACCCACAAATATTATAAATGCCAATTTTTAAAGGCTGTTGGAAAATGCAACCCATAGCATATGGTATCAAATTAATTTGGGGTTTCACTTGTCTCGGTCTGATGTGGGCACACTGAATTATGAGGTAATAGTTTGGCATCCGTGCTTGCAGTGCTTTTTGTAAGCTTCTCAATTTCACAAAAATTCCTTGAGGTCAAAGGATGTGTGGTGACCCTTGTTTAGCAGATGAGGACAGAGGCGTGGAGCTGATGACTGGCTTGCCTGAGCTTTGGAAATAACTCATCAGTAGAGCCAATGAGACCTAGGTCTGTGGACTGTGGCTGAAGCCTCACCATTTCTGCCTTTACTTTCAGTGTTTTCTTTGCCCCCCTTCTCTTTCATGCCATTGAATGCAACCTGTTTCACCCTGCTGCCCATCACTGTTAGAGGGAGAAAGGAATTTACAACGGGATGGGTTGTGTGTGTGTGAGTAAGGAGCTGCACAGCTGAATTCCATCAAGACATAAAAGTACCTGTAGCCCTGGCGGTATTAAAACATCCGAGTGATGTTTTATCATGGCTCTACCAGGGCAAGAGCCCTCTACGTGGCAAGGAGGGGCCTAACCTGGAAAGACCTCTCTCTCTGTTTGTAGTGATAGATCGCTCTTGTCTGCCCACCTCCAGAACCTCTTAAGAGTGTTTGGCTTCTCGTAAAGCCAATCATAAAATTTAATTTGAGGGGAAATAGTTGTTTCTCCTGTAGCCTATGTGAAATTTGGGGTGTCAGCTAATTGCGTTAAAGTTACCAGTAAAGAAGCACTTTGAAAGTGTGAATAACCAGTTACCTCTTGGAGGAGCTACTGAACTAAGGACTAATAGCAGTAGGTGCTGACCTCTGACCTCAGCCGCTGCATTCAAAGTACAAAAGATTCTACACTTGATTCCACAAAATGTGTCTGAATGATACTGCTTCCTATTTATGTGATTACTTTAAAGAATATTTATAGACTGTAAGGAATATTTATAGACTTTGCCAAGGTTTCTCCAAACCTTCACCCAGTTCCTAAATCTGACACCCAAACAGGAAAATAATTTGGTACAGAACCCATCGTGTATTTGTTGAATTGATGCTGTATATAAATGCTATGTGGGAAAGGACTTCTTTGTACTTCTTTAGAGCACACTATTACTGCTATATATTCACTCTATACTGAGAGGTGAGGACTGAGTTCTGTGGTGCGTCAGGAAAGATCAGAACTTTAAGTTCTAAAACATAGCTTTGAGGGATCAGGATACATAGAAACTCAGAATATTTGAACGTCAGCCCAGATGCTGGCAGACTTCCATTCAGATTTTGTCGTGAGTAAAATGTGTACTCGGTGACTAGGTTCAAGCCCTTGGTCATTTATAAGCAAATCTTTCTACTTTTCCTAAATCATTGCCCAAAAAAAAAAAAAATAGGTTAAGCAAATTTTGTGGTGGTGCTTATGCGTGCACAGACATGCACGAGGCCCCTCCAGCTTCCAAACTTGGAAAGCATATTTTAACAGCCCAAGTAGATCTCTGCGTTTGATCTATATCAGAAGCTCTTCCCCCCCCCCTCTTTTTCACATGCTTTTTAATTATATAGCTGAAATGTTTTACCTATTAAATCTGTTTGGTCTTCAAGCTGTAAACATCACAAGCAGCTAATAAGCTTTAGGAAAGAAAAGGAAATTGACATTTAGTATAGAGGTTCCACAAAACCAATGAAAGGCTATGCAAATGAGCTAGAGCAGACAGATTTGCATATCCTTGTTGGTTTCATGATGATAGTCTCAGCGTGAGCCTGGCTGACTTGCCTTTTTACCTCTTGGGATGTGGCATGTACTAGTGGTAGAGCGCCCTACAGGGTCAATTTAACAAGTGTAACATTGTGATTTTCCATGAGGTTTCTCAGAACCACTGAGCAAAATGTGGCAATAAATAGTGGCAGAGGAAACCGATTTTTGAAGTAAATGCTTTGGCAGACGGGGCAGGGAGGGACATTCTATCAGTCTTTAACGTTGCCAGGGAAGGATGAGCAAGTTTTGGTACTGGTGTCATTGCATTTTGAAATAAATATATACCCACCAATTCCTCTGCTCTTTTGTTTTAGTCACTAAGTCGTATCTGACTCTTCTGTGACCCCATGGACTGTAGCCCGCCAGGCACCTCTGTCTGTGAGCTTTCTCAGGCAAGAATACTGTGGTTTGCCGTTTCCTTCTTCAGGGGATTTTCCTGAACCAGGGATCGAACCCTCATCTCCCACATTGCAGGCAGATTCTTTACCACTGAGCTACCTGGGAAGCCTTCCTCTGTTCTTTTGAGAGTGCTACATGCCCAGCACCAAAACTTTTGCTCAGAGGCTGGAGAGATTTTGCAAGCCTCTGTTGGCTGTATCAACACCAGAAAAGTAGGCTAAGGAATCTGCTTTTGCCACCATCCTGTTAGAATAAGAGATAGTAGCCTACTGGCCAAGTTGTGTATTTATTTGATTAATTGTATGTCTTGCCAGACATTGACACGTGGAAGCATAATTGCATGGTGACCAAGAAGGATTTGCTATTGTCAAGACTGGGATTTGAACTATACACTCTGGTGTCCCTTCCCACCTTGGATTCTCATCCGTATGTGAGAGCTGTGAACATTCAATGAGAGAGAAGGCAAATTCTTACCATGCCTGGCTCATAGTAAATGCCTAATAGATACTATCAGAATTTTGAAATACTTTCCAAATTATAATCAGGTTTTCCTTTGTAATATAAAAATTTTAAACCATCAAGGTAACTTTCCAAAGAAGAGAAAGGAAATGAAATCCACCCCTGAAACGGACTTGGAGGAATTTAGAGGGTCTTTTTCCAAGTTGTTATAAAACACCTCTGAAGTAAATTTGCCCATTTCTGCCCACACCAATCCTATAACATTCCAGGAATAAAATCTGCACTTGAGTTTAAAAATAAAATGGTGGAACAAACTGAATTAGAAGTCCTTGGCAGACATCCCCCCCCTTCCCCACCCAGCAGAATGTTCTCTCAATTGGTGGTATTGCAATAAAAAAAAAAGAAGATGTATCTTTTTTAATCTGCCTTTCTTCCTCTTCTCCAACCAGTTATATTTCTTTATCTTAAAAACCCAGTTTGCTTGGATTTGACCTCATCCCTCTGATATCTGCACTCCCACCCCTCACCCCAAATAAACCACATCCGCTCAGACCTTCCTTCCCAAGAAAGCATGGAGCAGGGACGTTCTCTGATGCCGTATATGTGCATGCTGGCCGCGCTAAGCAAGGCCAGAGAAACATGGGAGGGCTCTGCTGTTCTCAGTTGCAAAGACTGCCAAGAAAGAAAAAAAAAAAAACCCACCTCAAATGTATTTGCATCTCTCCCGCCTCTTTTTTTCTTCTGTAAATATTCAAACCCTTTTTAGAGAGGCTTTTGATAATGTCTTATCCCAGCAAATGCCATGAACCCTGGATGTACTGAGTACTCCCAAATCCCATTGGAATGACTCAGTAAAGAGAGATAAAGTGCGGTTGGCAGGACTGGGTAGAGAATCTTGTTATTATATACACAGATACACACACAGGCGCGCACATGTACGCCCCAGCCACCCCCACCCCATCATCACCATGAAAGTTCTGTAAAAACTAGTCATCCTCCTCTCCCTCACACAGGCGGTCGCATCTTTGCATCTTTCCCAAAAAGGGAAGGGGGGAAAGCTTTCTTTGGCTGAGCCATATGCAAAAAATTATGGAACATCTGTGTAAGTAACAACATACAACAAGACAAATTATTGGTGGTAAAAGGCAAAGCCCTTGTTTTAAAAACATGTCTGGAGATAGTGTGTATATACAGAATCTTGCTTTGTGCTAATTACACAAAATAGCTGTCAGCTTTGGGGACCACAGGCTGGGCTCCTCGATACCTCGTGGCCTCTGCAGGATATGCCTTTTCTTGTTCTCTCTTTTTCGTTCTGTCTTCCTTCCCTCCTTCCTTTATTCTTTGTGGCTCTTGTCGAACAAACCATATACCTTTATTACAGTAGTTGCTGTGATTTGGAAAGCTACATAAAAAATGTGGGTGACTTGGGGACTCTCGTCTTGAAATGTACTAGCCCACCCACCCCCCAGCCCTACCCCACCATAACCCCTGATTGGATCGTTCCCATCTAGTGCTGGTCCCAGGAGTGTGGCAATGTGGGTCCAAGCCACTCAGTTTCAGGAATTCTTTTCCTTTTCAGCATTTAACTGTTCTCAATCTCAACACCCACCATGAAAATAATGTCGTTCCAGGCGAATTTAGTTGCTTTCCTTCTTCTGAGACTCGTGATTTTGCCGGAGTGGCAAGCCTGTCGGGCACGTGTACTTTAAAATGTGAGAAACTTGGGGAGTCCCTGGTCAATGGAGAAAAAGGTATTTGGAAGAAGTGGGGGGTGGACATCTCATTATGGGGAAGAAGTATTAGGCAGACTCCACTTTCTTGGGAAGAGAGACAGTTCAGAAGGTGCCGCTCCTCTTCTCAGAAACTCCTAAGGTCTGAGCAATACGGCGAGGAGGGAACAGGGCCAGGGTGACCTCTGTACCCCCTCCCTAGCCCTCCCTCCCTCTCTTCTCCCCATTGGTAGCCCATGTTCCGGCCACCCCTAACTCCCGTCGTAGTTCCAACACTCCCTGTGTATTCACTTCCACGTTCCCTTCATTCTGCCCCCAGCCCATCACAGAATCCTCCCCAGGCTTCCAGACCCAGCTTACACTCCGTCTCCTCCAGGAACACTTCCAACTGCAAAGCCAGCTAGTCTGCCTCTTTGTTGGGCTCCCAGATCCCTTTATTATTTGTACTTCTTTGCTATTTATAATACTTCGCACAGCCTGCCTGCCTCGTGTAGTTCTGTATGACTGTTGTAGCAGAAAAGATAGTGCAGAATGCTGGCTAGTGTGCAGGGACTGGTATCAGCCTGCCTGAGTTCAAATACCCCTTTACCAGGCCGTCTCCTAGTGCTGTGACTGGGCTAAGTACTTAACCTCTCTGTCTAGTTTCCTCATTTGCAGACGTGGCTTACTAATGTGTGTGCTAAGTTGCTTCAGTCGTATCTGACTCTTTGCGACCCTATGGACTGTAGCCCACCAGGCTCCCCTGTCCATGGGATTCTCCAGGCAAGAATACTAGAGTGGGTTGCCATTTCCTCCCCCAGGGGATCTTCCCGAACCGGGATCAAACCTGCGTCTCTTATGTCTCCTGCATTGGCAGGTGGGTTCTTTACCACTAGCGCCACCATAGCCCCTTCACAAAGGCATTGTGGGGTTAAATGCATGTACCGTTCTTACAGCACAGTATAAGCATTTAAACACTAGCAGTAGTAGACCTGATGTCTTCTACATGCCTTTAGCCCTTGTAACTGGACTTTACACGTAGCAAAGACCCAATCTATACATATCACATTGGTTCAGGTACATCTGACCACACGCGAATCTGTTCCATTGAGTCAGCTAAGTAATTCAGAGTGGAGCAAGCCTCCCCTCCCACAGCCCCATCCTTCCAGTCACTGAAAAATCTGTGCAGAGTCAGAGTATCTCAAGTGCCAAGCCCTGTGGGGGAACATCTCCAGTCGTCTTTAGGCGTCTGCTTTCTCTTTTGGGTGCAGACACTCAGCAGAGCCCGATGATAAGGCAAGCATCTGTGTGCAACATTATTTTGCAGAAGCCGAATGAAAGAATGGGAGTTCATCCTGGCTGAATGTTTCCCTCCCAGTTTCTAAGGCTCAGGGCTGTAAACCCTGGTGGGCACTTTGGAAATGGAACCCTGGAAGTTCTTCTCCAGTTTTGGAAGCATTTATAGCAAATCAGGTGGATAAAAGTAGAAAAAACTCAGCAGTGAGAACCACCTGTCCTTAGAGTCTTTGCATATAATATTGCGTGAGGGTGTGCTTATGAGTGTGTTTGTGTGTGTGTGTTTAACCTTCATGCATAGAGCAAGGTAGTATCTCCACTTGGAACCAGCCAACCCTATGTAACATTTACCTCGGTGGTTCTGATCTCGCCCCACCCCAGGAGGCAGGCGGCAATATCTGGAGACATTTTTGGGTTATCACAACTTGAGGTGCTATCAGCGTCTAGTGAGTAGAGACTGGCGATGTTGTTTAGCATCCGTAAAGTACAGGACAGCCCCTTACAGAGACATATCCGAAACAAGATGTCAATACATCTGAGGTTGAGAAGCCTAGTTTACTTTTTTTTTTTTGGCTGTACGGCTTGTGAGATATTAGTTCCCCAGTTAAGGATTGAACCCAGGCCCTGGCAATGAAAGCTCTGAGTCCATCAAAGAATTTCTTGAGCAGCCTGGTTTACTTTTTAGCCTCAAAAGAACCATAGGAATTCTTGGTGAGGAGAGAGCCATGGACCTCACTGCAGGCTGTGTGGGGCTCACCTCTGGACCCAGACAGAGCACTTCCACACAGGCCCCTTCCTGGTCTTCCTCCTCAGGAAATCCTAGTCCATGAGGACGGGCTGGTTCTGACTCTATTCTTGGCTGGCAGATCATGTCTGGCCCCTTCATCTCAGTTCCTGCCTTGTGTCTGAGCTGCTTCTGGTTCCTCAGTTTTATGTTGAATAGCGCCATGAGATATGAGACGCATCCAGGAGTTAGAGAAAAGTTAAAATGGCAGGAGGGTGCTGGGGGTGTGGGGGTGCTGGGAAGAGAGGAGGGGAGGGGGCAGGAGAGGAAGAGAAATGCACAAATGGAGACTCGCTTGGTTGGGTGGTCCTGGAGTTCTCAGCTAGAGCTTTGGCTGCCAACGTCGTCATCCTTCTCACACACACACACACACGCACACACACAGACACACACCCCACCACATGCAGGCCAGGTGGCTCCTGCTTACATACATGGCTTGGCACTTTTACTCCTCGGCTGAGACCGTTTCACACATGAACAACACAGCCTCCTCCCAGAGACTTGTCATCCATCTGCTTGCAGAAGGGCTGTCTGTTTCCCTCAGAAAACCGGTCCAATCAACATTTTCCTTTGGCCGGAGTAGCTTACCAGCAGCTCCTCCATAAGGTCCGTAATTGCAATTTCTCATTCTCGTTTGCCTGGCTGGCTTCACCCTTCTGTCCTCTCTCTCTGTGTCGCCCCCGCCCGCCCCCCACCCTCAGCCCTCTCCATGCCGGTTAAGAAGCCCTGTCAGGATGAATGACAGAACCAACTTCCTTCCCCCGCCCCCAGCGGCTCACGACTCCCAACTTTCAGGCAGTGTTGCCTTCGGTCCTCACGAGGTTTGCAGATCGCTCTCCGCACGCATGATCCCCCTTCCAGGGTGACGCAGCGGGTGGGTGCCCGCCTCTCACTCTCTCCAAGCTCTGCCACCATAGCAGTATTGTGGGCAAATATGCCACTGCGTCTTTTCCTTGGGATCTGCTCCAGCCTGTCTTTCCCCATATGCTTGCAGCAGACCATGGTTAATATCAGTCTGTGAGCATCTTGAGGCTAGCTCTGAAGTCTGACTCCAGTGTCATCATGCCGAAACACTGCACGTGCCTCGCTCTAACACGCAGGGTCATCTCTCACTGGCCAACAAGGTATGGGACGTGGACCACTAACTGCACTATCGCAGGCGTGTTTGTGGTTGAGCAAGGGAACGTATGATGGGCATGGGAGAGACCTTCTCCCAAACGACTTCTCATCCTAAATTTTGAAAAAGCGAGTAGCACAAGTAGGGAGGGATATCGCAAGAACCAAGAAGTAAATTTGATGATGAACTCTTTGATGTTTAGAAGATAAATGTTCAAGCCAGAAGCCTTTTGGACCCAGATTATAATGGAAAGGCTTTGTTTAAAAAAAAAAAAAAAGCTGAAAACTGCTGCTTTGAAGGAAAGGGGAAAAATCTGAAGGATGATTAAGAAGGTAGGAAAAATCTGAAGGGGGTGAGAATGATGCTTTTCTGTGACCTGTAACTAAACTTTGTTTTCCAGTATAATATATTCAGAGCATTGGATAATAAGGGATAATTACTCTTAAAATGCGGCTGTACAAAAAGACATTTTAAACTGATACACTTGAGTGAGGACTGCAAGTGCCTGATGGGTCACTTTGGGTGAACAGCTTGACACAGTGACGTGGGGTCCTTCTTTTCCTAAATGTGAAGTTTGTGAGTTCAGAGAGGTTCTGAGACAGCACCCATAGAGATTTGTTCGATTCTGCTCCATGAGACCCTGAAATCAAGCATATCTGTGTGTTTAAAATAGGAAAGAATTAAAGAGAGCTACTACTTGGAAGCATTTTAGAGGGAAGGGAAAAATAGCTGGAATATTGCTCTGCTTTTGGTTGTTCACTTTTATTCATGGGCACATGGTGAAATTGTCTGCATAGGCACCAGAAATGGCCATTCACAGAAGACCTCAGGCCCACGGTGAAGTGGAGAGTCCCTGCCCAGATCCAGCACCATCAGAAGATTCTGGAAGGTCCTCAGAGGAGACACGGCACCAGGCCTTGGGTGTTTCCAGCCCGACCTGAGCCGCTCTGAATCTTCCCGATGGCTAGTCACAGAGCACCCACACTTCCTAGTCCCTAGGACACTTTTCTCCCAACCCCTTGACTCCTAATCCCTTCAGAGATCCCAGGCGATCCTATCAAAGCCATACACAGCAAGATCTTTGAGAGACTTCCATAAACATCGCTCAAACCAGCATTCAAAGTGGGGAGGGAGTAAGAACAATGAGGATAATTCTGGTTTATTCTCCATGAAATGGCCACTTTCTTGGGGGGCATGAGCTGATGTGTGCTTGTGCTTAGAATGCAGGGCAAACCCTGGAAATAAGTCAACTCCATACCAATGTTAAATAGCCAGGATTTGCTGATGTAACAATCAGCAGTCAGGCTCCCAACAGGGTTCAAAAGTCACGTTTCTGCCGCAGTGATTTTCTGCCGCAGTGATTTTCCATATGAGTCATGTGGACAACTCTCAGCCCACTCCCACACACTTGCACACACACACACTTATATGCCCCTTTCCTGCCTTTGTTTGAACGCATACCTCTGCTTCGGCTTCTAGGAGCAATTATATGGTAGCAACAATTACAGATGGAACTGAAGGTCAGAACCCCCGAGTTCCAGGCTGAGCTCACCACCAACTTTCAGGACTGTTGAGCTCATTCTTAAAAAGATAATAGATCAGAGGCATCCCTACAACCTTCAGACTTGTGAATTAACAAAGGAATTATATTCAGAGATGGGTGTGTGATTATAAGAATCCTACTCTGCCCCAGCTTTGTCACTAATTGTCCCTTCCTTAAAAATGACTTTGAGTTCCCTCTCCAAAATTTGTTACCTAAATCAGATGTCATGTGACAGTGTTACTCTTTTTATTGAGATATAATTGGCACATAGAGTAAGTTTAACTCACACATGTTGATTTGATGGGCTTCCTGGTGGCTCAGTCAGTAAAGAATCTGCCTACAATGCAGGAGACCTGGGTTCAGTCCCTGGGTAGGGAAGTTCCCTAGGAAAATGGAATGGCTACCCACTCCAGTATTCTTGCCTGGAGAATTCCATGGATAGAGGAGCCTGGTGGGCTATAGTCCATGGGGTCACCAGCAGTTGGATACGACCGAGTGACTAACACTTCACTTTGTCGATTAGATACATTTATATATTGCAGTCTGATTGCCGCCATAATGTTAGCTAACACTTCTGTCTCATCACATAATTATCATTTCTTCTTCATGGTGAGAACTATTAAGATATACAGAGTAGAATGGTGGTTAACAGGGTCTTGGTGGGGGTGGATTTGGGGAGATGTTGTTTAAGATACAAACCTATAACTAGAAGATAAATAAATCCTGAAGATCTAATACACAGCATAGTGATTATAGTCAACAGTACTGTGTTATAAAGTTCAAAAATGCTAAGGTAATTTTTGAAGCACTTTACTAAAAATCAAGTATTTTTCAGTAGTAAAACTTTAACATTCTTGGTTTCCCTCTGCCTTAGAAAAATATGAAAAAATGAAAATAAGACCTCATTGGCCCAAGTTCAACAATGGAGAGTGCAGAGATAATACAGATGGAAGAAACATCTCTCTGTGAATAATGGAACTCCCACCCCCTGCCAACCCCTACTATTGCCCTGCCTTTGTTTGGGTGGCATGTCCCCACATAAGGAGACTCTTTTGGAAGGAAAGAATTCACAACTGGGTCTTTATAATGAGAGATAGGGTGTGCCTGGTTGAGTGAATTCCATATTTGATTTGGCAACTTGTAGGACCTCTTACTTTTACTGTCCCTCATTTTTTAAAAAAATATATAATTTCAAATATTTATTTTACTATTTGAAAGCCTAATTTTATTAAGTAACTTTTAAAAATTGAAGTACAGTTGATTTGCAGTACTGTGTTAGTTTCAGGTATACAGCATTGTGATTCATTTCTGGGTTTTTTTAATAGATTATGTTCAATTATAAATTGTTCTGTTCAGTCGCTCAGTTGTGTCCAACTCTTTGCGACCCCATGGACTGCAGCATGCCAGGCTTCCCTGTCCATCACCATATCCCAGAGCCTACTCAAACTCATGTGCATTGTGTTGGTGATGCCATCCAATCATCTCATCTTCTGTCGTCCCCTTCTCCTCCCACCTTCAGTTTTTCCCAGCATCAGGGTCTTTTCCAGTGAGTCAGTTCTTTGCATCAGGTAGCCAAAGTATTGGAGTTTCAGCTTCAGCATCAGTCCTTCCAATGAATATTGAGGTCTGGTTTCCTTTAGGATGGACTGGTTTGATCTCCTTGTAGTCCAAGGGACTCTCAAGAGTCTTCTCCAACACAGCAGTTCAAAAGCATCAATTCTTCGGCGCTCAGCTTTCTTTATAGTCACTCTAACATCCATACATGACTACTGGAAAAACCATAGCTTTGACTAGATGGACATGACTACTGGAAAAACCATAGCTTTGACTAGATGGAGCTTTGTTGGCAAAGTAACGTCTCTGCTTTTCAATAGGCAGTCTAGATTGATCATAGCTTTTCTTCCAAGGAGCAAGCGTCTTTTAATTTCATGGCTGTAGTCACAATCTGCAGTGATTTTGGAGCCCAAAAAAGTAAAGTCTGTCACGATTTCCATTGTTTCCCATCTATTTCCCATGAAGTGATGGGACCAGATGCCATGATCTTCGTTTTCTGAATGTTGAGCTTTAAGCCAACTTTTTCACTCTCCTCTTTCTCTTTCATCAGGAGGCTCTGTAGTTCTTCTTCGCGTTCTGCCATAAGGGTGGTGTCATCTGCATATCTGAGGTTATTGAGATTTCTCCCAGCAGTCTTGATTCCAGCTTGTGCTTCATCCAGCCTGGCATTTTACATGATGTATTCTGCATATAAATTAAATAAGCAGGGTGTTACTTATAATCAAATGGGCTTCCCTGGTGGCTCAGCTGGTAAAGAATCTGCCTGAAATGTGGGAGACCTGGGTTTAATCCCTGGGTTGGGAAGATCCCCTGGAGAAGAGAATGGCTACCCACTCCAGTTTCTGGCCTGGAGAATTCCATGGACTGTATAGTCCGTGGGGTTGCAAAGACTCAGACATGACTGAGCAACTTTCATAAGTTATTACAAGACACTGGGGACAATTCCTGTGCTATGTAGTAAATCCTTGTTGGTTATCCATTTAATATATAGTATTAATAGTTTGTATCTGTTACTCCCATCCTCCTAACTTATCTCTCCCCCCTCTTCCTTTCCCCTTTGGTAACCGTAAGTTTGTGAGTATCTGTGAGTCTGTTTCTGTTTTGTATATAGACTCATTTGCATTGTTTTTCAGAAGTCCACCACCAAGTAATGGCATATAGTTTTGGTCTTCCTCTGCCTGACATACTTTACTCAGTATGACAGTCTCTGGGTCCAATCTATGTTGCTGCAAATGGCAGCGTTTCATTCTTTCCTATTGTTGCCCCCCAATTTCTTGGGGAGATTTCACTGTAGAATTAGGAATATGATTCGCTGATGCAGAATTGCCAGCAGGACTGGAGGGACTTGGAACCCCTCTCTGCTAAATCTCACTCCAAGAATGGGGAGTCTTTTCAAGTCAAAGAGTAAGAATCTCACCCAACAAAGTTATAGCTGTCTCAGACCTTCCATTCATTGAAGGCAAAGGTTTTGAAGGTATCAGAAGATGAGAGAGGAATGTATTGTAAGTGGAGGAGAGCAGTGTGATCTGGACTTCTCCTGGCCCCAATTACTATGCACAATCCCCTCTCCTCACCCATGTGGTGAGCCCACTGAAGCCGCCCTGTTGGCAGAAACATTTGTTCAGTGCACTGCCAGAGGACTGAATGTCTGATATGTCTTGATGCGTGTATCAGACTAGAGTCTAGGCCCCGCCCATCTCCAGTTTTGTGGCCTCTCTAAGGAGAAGCACAGGCAGCAAACCCAGGCAGCTCTGCTCCATCTGAGTACAAGCAGGAATATGACTTTGCCATTCATTTTGCACACAGAGGCGAAAAGCAAGCCCTCACGTCCTTCAGAAAATGAATATCCTGCATAAGCACTGCTTTTGCAACAGGTGCTGAGATTCGAGTATTAGAAGAAATACATGTGCCGTAGCCAAGAAATGAGCTTAAAAGTCAGTCTTGGCTAAATTTTGTTCTCCCTGTTAATTTCCATAGAAAATTATCAGTTTGGGACATAACTGTGCTTGATTTGAATTTGTCATAGTGTGGTTGTCCTAATCCCTACCTTGGTATGCAAGTATGTGTGTGTATGTGTGCAAACTCATGCCCCTCCCCAGTGCATGTGTGACGCTTTGCACGTGTCTGCTTTGGCCTCCCCCTGGGCCTGTGTATAACTTTATAAAGTAGGAGGCAGCCCAGTGTTTAACTCCATAGGCTTTTCACGTTCAAAATGTTTTTGAAAAATACTTGTTCAGAGGAAAAGGAAAGACTCCAATGCTCACAAGTCTGAGCATTCGTACATTACTTTCCCTCCCCTTGGTCTCCGAGCTGTACTCATCCATTATTTAAAAATTACTGATTTTAGTCATTGTTTCTCCAAGGAGAGGCGGGCAAATGTAACTGTTAGTGCAGTAAATGATTTTGCTTCTTTTCTCTTCTGTGTCCTTGCCACTGTTAAAATGACACTGCTGATTGATATGTGGGAGCCGTGTGCTGTGTTCCATTTTGTTTGAATAATCGCACCCTTAGATGCCTGTGAACTTCTGTCTTCTCACACGGTAGTAGATAAAACCCTAAAACAGCAAGGCCAGAAACAGCAGTTGTTAAAAAGCGCATGCTCCCTTGGCAACTTACATTGGACAAGCTTAATCCAAAACTGTCCCCTCTCCTAATGTGCTTCTACTCAATTCCAGCTGGGAACCTGATGGTTTCGTGTGTGAATCAAAAAGAGGACGCTGATTCCCATCCAGAGCATTTTTTAATGCCAGCAGCTCGTAAATGTGCGTGTATCACACAGAAATCAGGGTCACACAGGGTGACAATCCGCTATGCAACTACTGAGAGATTATGCGAAATTAGGTGGGTTATGTACACGTTTTCAGTTACTGCGTCTTTGAAATCTTTAATTAAAACACGCAGGAGAAAGGCACACTGTCTATAACTGTTAGACATTATAAGTTCTGGTTGTAAGGAAATGGCCTTCCAAGTTATTTTTATGGGTCATTCTATTTAGTGCCAACTTAGAGT
The DNA here is from genome assembly GCF_042477335.2 of Ovis canadensis. Classification (NCBI taxonomy): domain Eukaryota; kingdom Metazoa; phylum Chordata; class Mammalia; order Artiodactyla; family Bovidae; genus Ovis; species Ovis canadensis. The sequence continues at coordinate 55,258,930 of NC_091264.1, forward strand.
AGAAAGCCATCTCCCAGCTTCCCAAAAGGAAAGTCTCTTTTCTCACTTTCTGATAATTACTTCAGGTCTGACAGTAAGGACTTGTCACAGTGAATACAGATTAGTCAACTGCGGATTGTTTGGGTCTGCGTTTCAACCACTTGGGGCAGAATAACAAGACCGTTTGGGGCTTCCCTGGTGGCTCAGTGGTAAAGAACCTGCCTGCCAACGCAGGAGATTCGGGTTCGATCCCTGGCATGGGAAGATCCCCTGGAGAAGAAAATGGCAACCCACTCCAGTATTCTTGCCTAGGAAATCCCATGGACAGAGGAGCCTGGCAGGTTACAGTCCATGGGGTCACAAAAAAAATCAGATACAACTTCACAACTAAACAACAACAACAAGATCATTTATATCTGTAAATGATCTTCCAGTCCATGCATGCTGTGAAGATAACCCTCAGAACACCAGCATAACTCTGAGACTGTCTTCTTAATTATCTTGGTTGTCTAATAGCTGAGCTGTTGTTAAATAAAACCATGCGAGTCTTTCAATGCATGACCCGCTCATCCTCAACCTCTTAAGTGATGCAGACAGTAAATGCATTTTAATATTTATTTAGAAAACTGGCATCCTGGGACTGTTTCACCAGACAGCTCATTTGTTTGAAAGTCCCTGGGGACAGTGACAGTCATACTACCATATCTCTAGCCACCTTCATACCACAGAAGCAAAATACAGCATAGACTACTCCAGCACAACGTTTATAGAAGATCTTGGTGTGGTTGTAATTTCCATTTGATTCAAGTTACTTAGTGAGGATTTACATAATTTGCATTAATGTGCGACTTTCTATCATTATAAGAGTACATTTATATTGCGACAGAGTACTTGCCGGTTGTATCCTCCAAGGTGGCTGTGTGTGTGTGTGTGTGTGTGTGTGTGTTATAAAAAGTAACTGGTCTCCCAAACCATCCTCCATCCTTGTGTCTTTGTACCACGTGTGCTCTGATTATGGCCAAAGACTGTAGGGCTCACCCTTTAGAAGCTCACAGATAATAGAACCAGCACCATGCCCCACACATTCCCTCCACTGGGATAGGAGAGTGGACTTTGCCAAACGCTGGCAGAAAGCCTTGAGATTCCTTCAGATGTGTTACTGGCTCTACCCCTCCCAGCCTCACCTCGCCTGCCCTTAGCACCTCAGTGACAGCCTTGGGAATCCACTCACCACACACATCCAACTGTTTCCCATGGGTGCTTTCCCCCTCAAAGCTCTCCATGCACATTTGATCATCATATTTGCTGATTTCTCCAAAGAATGTGGTCCAGCTCTGGTCTCACTCCTCTGAAAATGGCACTCCCAAGACTCAGATCCTCTTCCATGGAGGAAAATATCCCTTCTTATTGCAAATCATTTGGACATGGTGATTCGTTCATTCATCGATTCTAAATATTTTAAAATTTAGAGTGGGAATCAGTTTGTAAAGTAATAATGAGTATAATAACATTTACTGAACATTTCTTATGTGCCAAGCACTGTGCTAAAATATCTGTGAGCATCAGCTCATCAGACGCTCACGACGTCCTCTTAGTCTCATTCATTAGCTGTAGAAATGAGGCTTTGCGGCTGGTTAGGGGCTTAGGGTGGGTAGTAAATGGAGGAGCCAATTCAGGAGGACTAACTAGGCCACCTTCTGTGGACACGTCCCAGGCTGGGAACAGGATGTGATTCCCACATAGATGATGGTGGTTGGTACTCTACTCGGAAACATCTTGAAATGGCATGTACTGGTCAAGTTCCAGACCATGCCTGATGTCCACATCAAATACCTGGGAAACAAGTAGAAATTTGTAACATGACTTCCACTAAGTTGTTACCATTAATACCCACAGTTACTAGTGTTCGGAGCACTGCGTGGTCAGACTGTTCCAGTCTCATGAGTGATTCCTGCTTCTCTGTTTCGTCTTTGATTGGACGTATACCATGCCCTGTATTGCAGTGGATTTCTGCACTTGCTACTTTATTCCAAAGACCAAACATTTCTGGAAGTGCTCTATTGGAGGCAGTCGACGGGGAAGTTAATGTGTTAACGGAAAAGGGTACCACTCAGTTTGACTGCTGCCTGCCTCAACAATTCCATTTTTGTATGACTATAAGAACTTTTAACAGGGAACCAGGGATTCAAAGATTAGAGGAAGAAAATAATAGCACAGGGAACAATATCTACTTTGATAATGACAATAATTTGAGAAATTGCATCTTCTACACATAACCAGTTCAACTGAGAATTATTCATTAGTTTTTTTTAGTTAATGAAAATTTTAAGCACCTGTTATGTGCCAAATATCTTTTGGTGGCTTTAGGACAGTGTTCACTTCTCAATCTTTTGCTGTACCAGAGTAAATGGATACACATTCCCATTAATCACTTTAGCTCATTACTCTTTCTTTTCAATCATTCATTCATTCACACAGTTTTTAATCTCAAGAGCCCTAAGGTTAAAGATGGAATTAATATGGCGGGCTTCTGAGAAGTTGACTTTTGACCAAGTCTTTAAAGGAAGAATTAAATTCTAAACTGGAGAATAGTATTCTAAACATGGAAGTCCCATGTTCCTCCAATTTGTCTCTTCCTGATAAAAAGCTAAAACTTAGAAATCCCACACCAGTGGCAGCCAATCATCCCATGCTAGACTTGCATAGTCCTGCCCTTCTACAAGAGCCTGTAAATTGTCAAAAAGTACACATTTATGTAAGTTATTATTACTGAATATAATTCTACCTGAATTGATCATGATTGCTGGTGTACTTCTCAATTATGTTGTATAGAGTTTGATTATATTATTCTACTGAACATATACTTATTGGCTCAGATCTCAATGTACAGAGTACTATTGCATGAATGGCAATATCCTTAAAGTATGAGATGCTGATAATTTATGAGTAACCTTCTCAGGGACAGAGGCATGGATTTGTTCTTTGAACCCAAAGGGCATCAGTTGTTCGATAGCTAGATACAGTATTCATAAACTGAAAAGCAGGGTGGACCATTAAAAAGAAAAAAAGTATAACTCCCTCTGTTGATTAAAGTGGGCATATAGTCAAATGCTTTCTTATTCTGATTTCCTTTAGGAACTATGGCTTAGAAATTATTGTTGGTGTTTGCCTTGCCTTCATGACAGAAATTCTTCCCAAAATCCCAGCAGTGTTGTGTCTAAGAACCAAACTGGGGTGGGATTAGTACATTGGGTACAAAAGTTAATCCAGATGGGATGGACCTTCTCCTTTTTATAGGCAACCTTTTTTTTTTTTTCTCTTGAAGGTATATCCTAGAGAATTAACAATTTGGGATGTGTGAAAGGAACACTAAATGTTCATTTTAGAGGAAGTTGACAAAAAATATCAATAGCAATAGCAAAATTAAAAATAAATAGTTGCCTGTTGGACCCTAGGATTTATGTAATTGCATATTTATTTATTCACTCATTCATTTATTCAATAAGTACTTAGTAAACACCTATACTGTACATGGTACTAAGCCATATTCTACTGAGTATATGCTCAGTAGGGTTTCTGCTTTCTAGAAACTAAAGCTCTGATAGAGGAGTTCAGATATGTACATGCCATAATATAAGGAGAACAAAATAGGAACCAAGAAAGCAGGACATTGGAAATAGGATGGGATTCGGGGGGTCCGAGCTATTATATGTAGAGAAACTCTTTTAAAATTTAGGTGTGCAAGATAACTTGGAGATTTCTTTAGAAGATAGCTCTCTATTAAATAGAAGTTTATACACTGAGAGGAATAATAATTATAGTTGACATTTATGGAATAGTTAATATGTACCAGGCATTACACTAAGTGCTTTTTGTGAATTGTCTCATTAAATCCCCACAACAACCCTGTGAGATAGACATTATTCTTTCTGATATTTTACAGATTGCTCTATTGTATGCTCCATGGTTATAGCAAAAGCTTTGTCTCTATTAAATAAAGGCCACACAGGTAGAGGATACAAAGGAAAGTCATTGTATGTAATACAGTATTAATTATTGGGCCAGGAAAATCTCTCTACTTTAGGTTTGGGGGGAGAAAAATCATTTTACATTCATTTAATCTAAATTACGGGATCCTTCTAAAAAATTAAGTTGTGTTACTTCGTGTACACCCCAGACATATAAATTATTGGTTAAAGTTTTTTTTTAATTCATAAACACTGCTTTATAGAAATTAGATAGTGGCCATTTGTTATCAGCACACTGGATGCAAAAATGGATGTGAAAGAAAGTCTGGTATTTTCCCCGTGAATAAATTAAACTTTTATCTACAATCCTATTTACATTATTGACTTTGGTACTGGTCCTGTTTCCCCTCACAGTGTAGAATTCCCCTCACTTATTTGAGAGGAGGGGGAAAAAAAACAATTAAAAATATCCTCACTTTATTTTTCCCTGCCTTGAGATAATTCTTGCTTCCAAAAGAGATATGGGAAGAGAGGCTCTCAGAACCCCATTTTGTTCCATACTTAAGGCAGGAAGGCTCTAGATAAGAGCGGAACAAATGAGATTCAAGTATTTATTCTGGCTATAACTAAGGGATTTTTTCTTCCCCAGGAATAAAAATGTTTAGTGGTTACCAGTGGGGAGAGGGAAGTGGGAAGAGGCAAGATAGAGATGAGGGGTTTAAAAGGTACAAACTACTAGTAAACAAGTAAGCCACAGGGATATACTGAACAGCACAGGGAATATAGCCAATATTTTGTGATAAGTATAAATGGAGAATAACCCTTAAAATTTGTGAATCACTGTGTTGTACACCTGAAACTTACATAATGTTGTCAATCAGCTCTACCTCAATTAAAAAATGCATAAAATTAAAAAAAAAAAGTAAGCTGGGGATAAAAAAAAAGAAAAGTTACTTAACTGTACCTTGACTTTGACAGGCAAAGGGTAAATTACGGTTCTCACAGGTGGCCTGAGGCCTCCCTGGCGCTGGAGTAGAGGGAGTCACAAACTGGGCCGAATTCACTCATGGAGGCTTTTCTCGGTTGCTTCTGCTTTTTGCGTCCTAAGGAGTCCTATTTCCCACCTACCTAGGGAAAACCAGGACTTAGATGTTGAGAGAATGCCTATGGAATCTACAATTGTACAATAAAAATATTTGTGCCAAAGTGATAGATAAAACAATTGACTTGTCACTTTTCTTAGCAGATTTTATTTCTATGCATAATGAAAGGTAAATGTTAAAGCCCCAGCGCGAATGAGTACATTCCATTGGGGTACACATCAGTGAGGCCTCTACATTAATATCTAATCTCTGTCAAAGTGATCTCCAAAATTCGAATCCGGTTTTTACGTTTATTAGAAATTGTTCTAAGAGGTGCCTTGACAAAGGCATAAAGATAAATGAATTACTTATGTTAATACAGAACGAAGTAAGACAGAAAGAGAAAAACAAATATCATGTATTAACATATATGTGGCTTCTAGAAGAAAGGTACAGTGAAACTGTTTGCAGAGAAGGAATAGAGATGCAGAGATAGAGAAAAGATGTGTGGATGGAGAGGGGGAAGAGAAGGGTGGGACGGCTGGGAGATTAGGATTGATACACATACACTCTCTCTCTCTAGTCGCTAAGTCGTGTCCCACTCTTGTGACCCCATGGACTGTAGCCCGCCAGGCTCCTCTGTCCATGGGATTCTCCAGACAAGAATACTGGAGTGGGCTGCCTTTTCTTCTCCAGTGTATACACTACCATGTGTAGAATAGATAGCTAGTGGGGACTTGTGCTGGAAGCTCAAAAAAAAATTTACTTATGTTAAAATTATATATGCCTATATACCAACTGTTTTGCTGTTTAATATGAATTGGCCATCCTTTTATTCCACATAATCCTTCCTATTTTAAAATTATCATTTTCTGTTGGAGAAATCAAATCATAAGGTAATTTGACGATTAATACGGTTGATATCCTAGGTAGGAAATTGGGTCCCTGGGAGAGTTATAATAGGAATGAAATGAGGCTCCTGGTAAAATGTCTGAGATAGATTCACATTATCATTCTAGAACCCAAAGAGCCATACTTTCAGTCCATTGTACTGAACACAAACCCACAGACCTTTAAATGGTACAATTTTGTTAACATTAAGGAGCCAGAAAAACAGACTTATCAGGGAATATTCCCATCCACTAATATGTTTAGTAAAAGTCTGGATAAAAGTCATCATCCTCAAACTGTATATTACTTTCAATAGGATCAGTTTAAGAAGGTGTTACTGTGTTTGGATGGATAAACACAGGCTGAATAAAATCACTAAAATGACTAAAGTCTCTGACTAAAACCTCTTCACTGAAGAGGTTCTACAGGATTTAGCTTCTTGTTGTTTAGCTGTGTGTTTTGAAACCAGCTGACGCCTCATAAGCTGATAAAGCCTGGAATAGGAGTTTGAACTCCGAGAAGCAGGTTTGAGTAAGTCTAGACATTTTGTTAACGTCTGTCTAGCATTCGTTTGTGTCGTGGGCGTCACACTCCTGGGATTAGCGTTTCATTATGCAGAAGCTGTTTTATCTTTGGCTTCCTTATAATAGCTTCGCGTGAATTCTGAGTGGAGAGAGAATGAAGCCCAGGGCTTCAGGAACTTCGGAGATCATACCTAAATGAGTTGGTTGGATAAGTATTATAACCTCACTCTCTGATAGTTCAGTTTGTTAGATCTAGTGTCTTGCCACCCCATTTCATGTACAATATACCAAGGAATTGACCAGGATTCCCTGCACAGTGAGATGAGATGGTAGAAATCCATTTCTGTATCAAGTATCTGACACCTGGTATAAATACATGATAGTTGCGAGTGAGATTGTCTGAGCTGCGGAAATCTAAGGGCCCGTGGGACACCTCTGAGTATATAATCACTGCCTGGTCACATTTTAATTAGCTCCTCGAGGCCCCAGAAAGCAGTTCAATTTTTATCCCCTGAATTAAGCATCTCTTCTATAAACAGCATTTTATTTTCAAAACTCAAAATGAAACAGTGTTTGATTTTCCTGACTCGCTGACTTTTTGAGAATGTGTTTCACTCTTAGAATGCAGAGAGGAATTTGAATTAACTCGTTTGCCCAGATAGCCACCTCTTTAATATCTATTTCCTCAGGCTTATCCTTCCAAAGGACATCATGGCTTCAGGCTAAGTTCAGTGTCTTGTAAAAATCAGCATTGTGTCAGGCAGGCTGCTGTGTCAATGAAAAAGCCCAGACCAGTATCACACTTCCAGGCTTTTCTCTTTAGACACCGAAATGTCATGTCATGTGGATTTAAAAAAAAAAAAAAGAGTGATTAAGAAGCACTAAAGACCAAGACTGCTGATTCAGTCCCCTTATGGACTTGTCAGTCAGTCATTCATTCATTTTTTCACCCACTGACTCACATTCATTCATCCATCCATTAAAAATTTGTTGCATAAGATAAAAGAGCAAGATCGGCTTCCATTACTGGGTTCCTATTTCATGGGCAAGAGCTCACAGTGCAAGAGGGTCAGACTAAGAATAAGTGGATGTGATAACCCAAGTCTATAACAAAAAGGATGAATTCAGAGTATCACCTTCTACCAAATGAACAAATTCTGTTTTGCACCTAAAAGCCAGGTTTTCCTCTGGAAAGGCAGTGTGCTACGTGGTAAGAACAGGGGTGAAAGACCTAGCCAGGCCTGGGTTTGAATCCTGCATCTGTAAATTACTACTACTACTAAGTTGCTTCAGTCGTATCCAACTCTATGCGACCCCATAGACGGCAGCCCGCCAGGCTCCCCCGTCCCTGGGATTCTCCAGGCAAGAACACTGGAGTGGGTTGCCATTTCCTTCTCCAGTGCATGAAAGTGAAGAGTGAAAATGAAGTCGCTCAGTCGTGTCTGACTCTTAGCCACCCCATGGACTGCAGCCCACCAGGCTCCTGCGTCCATGGGATTTCCCAGGCAAGAGTACTGGAGTGGGGTGCCATTGCCTTCTCCACTGTAAATTACTAGCTGTGTCATTTTGAGGATGTTCTTTTGAGCTTCACATCATCTTTAAATGGAGTAATGGTTCCTACTCTGTAGGGCCATGTGAGGAGGATGAAACACGTGGCCTGATCACTGGCGCATTTAAGCCATTTCAGCAAGTGGCTGTTTCCCTCTCCTCTTCTTTGTTTTCAAGCTCCCCAAGGGAGGAGTTGGGAGAACCCTTTTCCTCTTGTGAAGAGACACCTCATCGCCCCAATACTTGAGAGCTGTGTAGGACTTTTGGCAGCCCCCAGGGGACAGCACCTAATGCCAGAAGGTCTGGTTCACTGCATCCCCCACTGGGTGCAGTTTCCGAGTTTTCCACCATCACCCCCAGAGACTGTCTCCCGCTGTGGCCAGCGTTCATCCACTTTGTTGACGCCTGTAGCTCCCAAGAGAGACAGCAGCCCCGCGGAGTGGCCTGGAGAAAAGTATACTCACTAACACTCTCCCCCTCAGGACGCTGTTGTTCCATTGCCAAACGCATGACCTTTCGGGAATTTGGAAATTTACTACTCTGTAGGGGGAGAGAGACAAAGAAATTCAAGCTGAAGCTTTATATCAAGTAAAGGGCTTTTATTATAAGAGCGTTGAATTGGGTTGGGATTTTGCACACCCTTCAAATTTCTTAGGGTGTGGGTGAGGGCATCCTAGGAGATTTAATTAGTTCCTTGAGAGGTGCCGAAGTTTGCGAGACTGAGGCCCATTTTCTTCTATTGTCCGTGGAGGTGGGGGATGCTGGCAATTAAATTTCTGGAAGACGGAGACTGTTGCCATAGATAGAATTGTATGGATATTTGAATACAGTTAAGTACTTGGTAGAGTTTGATTTTGTTATTTTGTTTTCTGGAAAGGGACAGTTAAACTGGGGTAAGTCAGGGCAGAGAGGAGTGTGGGCAGTGGAGTTAGAATGATCTGATGGTCTTCTTCGATAAGGAAGACTGGGTAACGGTGTTAGTAAACGCTTCAGAGATAAGGACACACGGGCTGCCCAAGGCGGTGTTTTCATCTTAATAGGCTCTCCCGATGAAGACCTGACTTATTTCAAGCTACGTTTTTCTTACCTTAGAGTGTTTGGAGGCAGGGTCTGGACTGGATGCTAGGGAGCAAGCACAGCAAAAGGGAAGGCTTTTAGAAAGTTCTCTGCTATTTGGCAGAGTTTGTATTCTGTAGTTTACACTTCCAGGAATCAACATTTACATTAACTTAGGTGATGACGTCTCAGAATAAAGAACCCTCCTGCAATGCAGGAGATCAGCTGCAATGCCGGAGACCCGGGTTCAGTCCCCAAGTCAGGAAGGTCCCCTGGAGAAGGAAATGGCCATCCACTCCAGTATGCTTGCCCGGAAAATTCCATGGACAGAGGAGACCCGGTGAGCTACAGTCCATGGGGTCACAGACGAGTTGGACTCAGCAACTAAACTACCACCGCTGCCTTGATTTAGCAAACCTGTATTTCATGCATTTAGTTATGTGTTCAACTAATATTTACTATCTCCATATATTAAACTTTGAGAAAAATGACTTAAAACATATAAGCTGACTTCAAGAAGGCTGACAGCCTACATAGGGAGGGAAGACTCTTGTATGAACAGCTTAAACACGGGGACGATGTGCAATCCTATTATGAATGAAGAGAGACTGGATTCTAGTGGGTGGAGAAATTACTCCCCTCCAAGGAAATCGGAGAAAGGCAGGAGGTATTTCTGAGTCGGGCCTCTGACTCACTAGAAACTGGGTCCGCTCTCTCCACACTGTGGACCAACAACCTCCCTGCTGTGATGACATTCATTTCTCCCCAGGTCAGTTTCCTCATCCTTGAACCTCATCATTGATCCTTATCCCTCCTCTCATCCCCTCCTAGCCTTACCTCACCCACTCCCTGGTGTGTGCTCAGATGCTCAGTCATGTCTGACTCTTTGCAACCCAATGCACTGTATCCCTCCAGGCTCCTTCGTTTCTTAAATCCTGATGCAGTCAGCAAGGGCTCTTTTGTATTTTACCTTCAAGAAGAATCTGGGTGAGGGCTCCTGGATTCCTGCTTGTCTTCATAGGAAAATACCTGGTCCACGTTGCTACGATCGGGTGCGCTAGTTCCGGGTCTCAGCAGTGACCACACTGTCAAGGGCTTTCACTGAGCGTTACCCATGAGTAGATGTCTCAATCTCCCATTTTCTTATGTGCCTATTAATTTATTACAGATCTACTCTTGACTTTAATTCAGTATCAGTAACATGTGATATTAGTAAGATGAATAGAGACAGCCAGACCTAGAGTCAATAAGACATGAAAACTAGTGATATATAACTATTATTGATTATGCCTGATTTAAGTATTATTGGTTATGCCTGATAGAAGTCATTTTCAAGGGCATAGACTGTGGGTAATATCAGCACATATCCTTTAGACTTTATTTCTAAATACGTCCCATCTTTTAGCATTGGTCATTCTCATTCAAAACAACCACTGATACACTTGAGAGAATACTTCAATTCATTCTGTTCCACAGATGTCGTGTATGACCTGAATATATGTGATTCCGATACACTTGTCGTTCTTTGGAGGTTCCCAATTTAAAGGAAGCTCATGATGAAGGCTTTAGAAAATAAAGAAAAATTTAGCAAAGCAAAGGATTGCACCATTTTAAATCTCTGAATTTTGTGCACGTCGGCTTCTCTGAAAGCAAGGGGCCATATGTTAGAAGGCATCCCCTTACTTGGGTTTAGACAAACCACTGTTTAAACTGTCATCTCCCAAATGTTGCTACATGACCAAAAAAAAGAGCCAGGCAGAGCCTGTGAAGTTAGTCTCAGCTGGAAATCCCAATGCAAGATCAGCAAGGCATGTCTTCCTGCTCCTCACCTTCGTAAATGAGATGCATTATTCAGAGGTCATCTCGGGTTCTCCTCTTCCCTGAAAGGCCTTTCATCACTTGTTTGGTTCTCTAATTGGCTTATGATAGTAGGTCTTAAATCATCTGCTGGATTATAAATTCCTTCAGGGAAGAGACCTCAATTAAGCACACAGTGGATGCACAGTATTTCAAAACAGAAAGTAATAATCAGGAGAGAGAAAGGTGGCTTGGGATTGTCACTTGCCCAGAGTCACAGAAGATAAGAGACACAGCAGAAGATAAGAGAAGCAGCGTTAAGAACCCTTTCGTGTCAAGGTCCTCATAGGTTTTTGATAATTTGACACGCATCCGCTCTCCAGCCAAAGAGCCTGAACCTAAGCTTAGTTCTTGGAGGGTTCCTTGTAAAGCATCCTTGTAGAGCCAGTTTCAGCCTGCTCTTTGCTTTACCTTTGTCATTCAGCAGAAGGAAATGGCAACCCACTCCAGTACTCTTGCCTGGAAAATCTCATGGACGGAGGAGGGTAGTATGCTACAGTACATGGGGTCGCAAAGAGTCAGACACGACTGAGCGACTTCACTCACTCACTCACTCAGTGTTAGTCCAGGTAGCACTTCCACAGAAGACCAGCAGGGGGAGTCCACTTGCGTGGACCGTCTACAAAACCAACTGTGCTTAAAAAAAAAAAAAAAAAAACAAAAAAAAACACAAAACCAAACCACAGACCAAGCTATGTGAGGTGAAGGGGCCAAGAAGGGCCTGGCTTCTGCGTGTCTGAGAGCTTTTTAAAATGGTCTTTAAACAACCCTAGACCTCCATCAACCAGCTTTTTAAATTATACAAACTGCAAGTCAGATTCTTAACTAGGTTTAACAAGTAGGTACACAATAACAACAATTACCATGTTTGTTTCTTTTTAAAATTTGCTTTTATTATTGTTCTTTGCATAGAGAAGACAAAAGCGAAGGCAATTCTGGAGAACAGGCAACCTCTCAGGGTACCCATCTCCTGCTGATTTGTAAATGTCGGGGCAAAGTGGAGTTCGTTTTTTGGGAAATAAATGTCAAAGCAAGTCACAGTCATTTATTCCTTGGCAGGAAATATTGATCTGGTGACATTGTTCGATTATAATAACTGTTTCTATTGTGTTAAGTGACTGGGGTATATTTAACCAATTTCAATGAAAAATGAAGTGCACTGTGCCATTTGATTGGCTAAACCTTAGAAGCCATGTTTTGTTCTAGCCAGTTCATTTGTTCTGTCACCAGTATTTATTAAGCATCTACTGTGTGCCAAACATTCTGCTAAGGGCCAGGGTAAGAAATGGGTTTTGGAATTGGATACCCTCAGGTTCAAATGATTCTACTGCTACTACCAATTAGCTGTGAGAAGTTGAACAAGTTCACTTAACCATACTGTCCCCGTTTTCCTTACGTTAAAAGCCACAGAGGTTATTCTGAAAATTAAATGACAAAATGCATGTCTGCCTATCAGAATGCAAGGCCTAAGTTATCATTAACTTTCATTACCATCATCATCATATTCTTTTTTTCTCATCATACTCTTCGTTTTTATCTTCAGGGTACCAATTTGGTGAAAGAAATGTTTAACTCAGCAGCTTAACATTAACACATTTAACAGCAAACTGGATTTAGAAGTGGGAAGGGGGAGCAAATGTGAAAGCCAGCTTTGGTAAAGCCATTATTTAACAAAACGAGAGTTTATTTAAAAATCTAGAACAGACAGTAACTCATATTTCACAAGGCTATACCATCCTAAGGATACATTCGAGGAGTGCGCATTTAAGGTGCCTGTAAGTCAATACCTTCCTCCTCAAACTCCCACCCACCCCCTAGTCTATTTGCCCTCCTCCCTGTTCCAGGGATGTCACCAAGGTTCTCCCAAGCACCTTCCAGCCCTGCTCCTGGCAGGCTTCCGGTGATCCCCTCCTCCCTCCATCCTGCCCTATGTGTCCATGGTGTGGCCCCCAGACACCATTCTGGAATATTTCATCAGCTCCTGTTTCTGCCCTTTGATGTCAAAAGGGTTGGTGATTGGCCATCCTTCTGTTCTCTTGCCAAGCAGAGACCGGGAAATGTGTCCCCTCCCTCCTGAGTGTCATAATTTATCTTTATAGACCCTGAAACACGGCATTACGACCCCACTGCCCTTCCTACCGCCTTTCCAAGAGGCTGGTTGGTGGTGCTCCCACCATGATTTCCCTTTTTATCAACGTCACTCTGCCCTCCCCCAGCAGATACACCTCACCCTCTGCTCAGAGTCAGTTCCTTCCTTAGACGCTCAGCCCTGAGAACGTCCAGGAAATGCTGACCTTCAGATACTGTGTGTCAGTCACTGTTGGGTTTCTGCCATGAGCCTCATCAGACAGGCTGCTATACAGATGCAGAGTCTTTCTACTTATGTCACAGACCACCCAGACTTACCCAGATTCATGGTGGGTGTGCAGCAGCTCATACCCTCCAGCTGGGCTTCTCGCTACACGAGCCAGTGGTGAGAAGCTACTGAGCTGGGATTTAGAGCATAGGTTTCTAGCTAATTCTTCGACTTGCTGACAGTATAGTACCCTCTGGCATTTTAGTCATCTCCTTGCTTCTCCACTTCTTTAACTAAAACGTGGCTTTTACTAAACACCTTGCAATATCTAATTGAAAGTGACATATAAGTAAATAAGATGTTGTAAATGAAACCATCTTCAGTATCCAAAGGGTGATGCAGACGCTTTTGAGGAGCATGTATCGACGTGTTCTTAGGACAGACTGACTTAGACGTTGGTTTGCATGCAATATCACATTCTAGTCATTCCATCCATATTATTTTGCATCATTAAAACATAATCTTAGAATTAAAAAGAAAAATGTTTTAATAATGTGTTTTTGTCCTTAACCTGAAATTAAAACTTTCAGATAAGGATAGTACCTTTTGGAATGTTTTTTTTTTAAACCTGAGCCAAGTTAACAGTCATCATTGCTACTTCTTCTGTGACCTTGGCCAAGTCTCATCTTCTGTCTGAGCCACAGCTCCCTGTGAACGACCTCTAACCTCATGCTGTGAACTTGCACCAACCTGATTCCACGTGGCAGATGATGAAGGAAACAGGACACCTAGTCATGCCTTCAAAGATTATGAACGCAGTACACGTGTTAAGTTCAAGCTCCATCTTCGCAGTACCTTGAATATAGAAATGGCTCCATTAGGAATGGACTAGGACTTAGTAGGGCTTGCTCGAAGCTTCCTTTAGGTTCTTGAAAAGCTGTTGCACTTGGGTTCTTTGGCGTATGATTAATTTAGAGAGAAAACAGATCCAAAAATTCTAGCCACCTCACCATTCCTCCAGGGGTTCCACTTCTTCCATGTCCTGTCATTTTAATTGAAAGAAGGAAACCTCTGGAGGATGAAAAGGAAGAGAAGATGAGGCTGTGAACCATCAGCTTCGTCTGCATTTAAAGTAGAAGAAAACATCCCAAGCACGCTTACAGTCTTGCCCTTCCCGAAACGGACGGCGTGGGGTAAACGCTCCTTCCTGTGCTGGCTGACGCACTGTCATTTCACGGAGGTAGCAGGGTTTAGGCTCCCAAGCCCAGATTGCCCTCTCAGTCCCCTGACACCAGTGCCTTTCCCCATCTGCTCTCTCTTCTTTCACCTCCGGTAAACCAAACGCTGCCGTTCGAGTGCCACTTTTATGAATGTTCTGTAAAGGACATCAGCAGACTTTGCACACGGAATGCATGAATATTAGCCAAGACAGAGGGACAGGATGTACTGTCAGTGGTCTGCGGGAGGGGTGGAGGGCAGGAGTTGTGGTTGAAGACTGGGTGTCCTCCAGTCCACCATGGCGACCAGGAGCCTGCTGCTTCAGCCGCCAAGAGGAGCACTTGGCGGGGTTCGCTCTGAGATCGCTTCTCAGCTGGCTTTATTAAACCAGATTGTTTTATTGCTTCCTGCATGACCAGTCTGTTGGATTTCTGTACTCAGCTCCCTGAGAACACTTTGAATTATAGCTTGGGTGATTTCCACCTACAAGGTTCATGACATCAGAGTGGATACTGGCGAAATGGTGTCAAACCAGCATAACTGAAATTGAGAGGAGATAGGCTGGGAAATTCAAATAAAGGTGTTTCCGGATTAAAACACAAAATATCATGTGGGTCCGAACTCTCACTGTATAGTCATTTATAGCCCAAGCAAGGACTTTTGGCTTTTATCAGTATGATATAAATAGATGACTCCTTATGAGTAGAGACTGTCTTGAGTCAAAAGTTGACGAGTAAGTTTTGTGTGCCTGCGATGTACTTATTATGGAGCAGATTTATCTTCTGACATGTGTGTAAGGGAATGCTGATGCAAAATTCACATGTGGATCCGACTCTTATTCTAGGGCAGGGTGGGGCAGTAGGTTGGAGTGTGGCTTTCTGTGTCCAGGTGGCAATTGGTATTCCACAAGATCCAAATGTGAAAGGCTTTCTTTGGAGAAATTAGACAAATCCCAGGACATCTTCCAAGCCTAGCACGGTGGATGAATGTCTCAGATGTTCAATAAATATTGTTAAATGAAGGAAGAAAATTTCCTAGACTCAGAGTCGGGGACTGGAAAAGTGATCATTATGCGTATAAGATAGAGCCTGTGTTTCTTGGCTGGACAGGCGTTTCAACCTGCACCGGCAGCCCTTTGCTTGTAGTCACACTGGTAGGGCTGAAAGATGAACTGCTTGAGAGGGTCCACTGGCATTTCACAGGATGTGGATCAGAAAACAGCCCACTTGGAACGTGTGTATACACGCATGCGTACGAGTGGGGGGCTGGTGACACAGCTTAATGACAACCCAGGGTCTAGACTGCCCTAGGCAGCCTCTGCCCTCCTCCTGTGAACTTGGACATTAAAGTCACGTAGGTGACTGAGTGTGAGACACCCAGCGTGTTGAAAGGGCCCCTTGCTCTGTATCTCACGTGGCCTGCCGGTTCAGAACTTGCTGTATCTGATTAGGTTCTGGCCCCTAGGGCAGATGTGGGCCACATGGCCTTTCATCACTGGAGGCTTTGGGAGGGCATAGGTGAGGGCAGAGGGCACATTCCTCCCAAAGCATCTTTTTTTTGGAAAAAGGAGAAGCCAAAACGTGCCTAGTTTCAACAAGTTTCACTTTCTCTGATCATTTTTTTGTTGTTGTTATTTTCCTCCGTCTCTTAAATACTCTTGCTTAAAAGAACTCTCCAAGATTTCCAGGGAATGCCTTTTTAGAGGTCCTGTGGAAGCCAAGAATAATTGGCCTCCTTTTTTGGCTAAGGACTGAAGTCAAGGCAAGTTTTAGTTGCTCCCCCAACCCCCGTGCACACATGGATATTCATGTTACTAACAGTCAGCTGCTCTGAATCCATATCAAGGGTGGACGCATTGACCAGCAAAAGCCAGAATACAGCACAGTATCAATCCCCTAAATGTAAACATCTCTTTAAAATTTCAAGAGTATATAATTTCCGTATTTTTTCCTGTCACTAGATGTTTAGAGTCCCCTCCAGTGTCACTATGTTGTCATATTAATTTTAAGCTTTTTTTCCCCCTAAGATCAATATTTCTTTAACAATATCAGGGAGAGCATTTTTTTTTTTTTTCATATTCATTTCAAGAGCTACACATGATGCCTGGAAATGTCTCGTGCGTCCCTAGCGTAACCAAAAGTAGGGTCTGACTGCTCGCCGCTCAGAAGTCATTAAAGAGCCCAGGTTGGTGGAAAGGAAAGTCTGTGTTGTTTGGGAGGCCTGCACCCAGGGAGGAGGGTGGCCACCTGTCCGGAGGCCAACTCCCCCCACACTGACCATCAATGGGCCAGAGCTTTTATAGGCGGAGGGAGGAGTCTACATTGCAGAAACAGCATGCAGTCATCTTGAAATCGGTCATCAGTGGTCTGACCAGCATCATCTTAATTGTTTTAAATATGGTTAGTCTTCAGTTCCAGCACTGGTTTAGGTCTATTTCTTTGTGGCCAATTCTCAGAATTGTGGCAGCTTATATCATGGCTACAGTCTGGTCATCATATAGTTAACTTGTTCTACCTGGTAGGGGTTTCAGTATCTGCCAAACAGTTCACAGGATAGGGCTCAGAATATCATCTGTAGCCCTTGAGAAGGAACTGGAAGTCCTCGACTATGCTTAATGACTAAAGTATTATTATTTGGTTTCCTTTTGACTGTTTTCCTTTGTTTCTGCATGTTCTCACTTCTCTGATTACATCTATTCTTTTAATCAGAAAAACTGAAGTTTTCCTGCAGACAGAAGGCAGGCAGTGGGCATGGGAGGCAAGGATCACAGGGTCCTGCTGTGCTTCCCCAACACCAGAGACCAGCTGTTCCTGCTGTCTGTACTTGTCTCAGGATCAGGCAAGCTCGAGGGGAGCAGCAGAGGGGGATGAAGAAGTGGTCAGAGGATGGTGCTGAGAAGGAACTCATGAGATATGTGCTATACAAGTGGCTTAGCTTAAGGAGCCTAGCCGCTCTCCCCACCTTAGGAAACAGCAGAAGCCCGATCTTTGAGCTGACGAGCCAGGGCCCTGGGCTTCCATCTGCTTGCCTGGCATCATATGAAGCCACATGCAATGTCTTACATGTTCAGCTCTACTGTGAAGGCAGTAGTGCCTGTCCGCAGTTGGATGTCTTCTAGGTTTGGGATGTGCCAAAGCTCTGCTTCCCACTAGAGTCCCAGTCTTTCTGAGTGTTGTACTTGCGTGTGTGTGCGTATATATATGTTCATATACAGGCTCACCCATGCACCTATGTATGCGTATGCATATATAACCAACAGGATATTCAAAATCCAAAACGTTGTTTTAACAGTTATTGAAAATTCTTTATCAGCAAATCTGAATTCAGCTCAGGGTCAAACCACCTCCTTCATTTGGCTGGCAGGGAAAGGTTCTGGGTATTGTAAAATCTTTCTAGATACCATTTGATGTGGGGTGGAGGAAAGGTCGTTCTCCTTCAAAGCTTAGTGACTTTGAGGCCATGACCTCCTTGTGCACCGATGTCCCCTTCGCTTTCTGCAGTGCGGAGACTCTAGCCCCGGGTGGGCAGGAGCCGGCTCTGACATCAGGGATGATGTCTGTTCCTGCTTCACATCGGTGAGAGCTGGAAGTTGGATTAATGAAAACAGGAGAGGCTTGGGCCCATGGAAATGGTTGAAAGGAGACCCAGCTCTCCAAACTTGTTCTAAAGGTCCGTCTAGTCAAGCCTATAGTTTTTCCAGTGGTCATGTATGGATGCGAGGTTGGACTATGGAGAAAGCTGAGCACCAAAGAATTGATGCTTTTGAACGGGTGTTGGAGAAGACTCTTGAGAGTCCCTTGGACTGCAAGGGGATCCAACCAGTCCATTATAAAGGAGATCAGCCCTGGGTGTTCTTTGGAAGGAATGATGCTAAAGCTGAAATTCCAGTACTTTGGCCACCTCATGCAAAGAGTTGACTCATTGGAAAAGACTCTGATGCTGGAGGGTTTGGGGGCAGGAGGAGAAGGGGACGACAGAGTATGAGATGGCTGGATGGCATCACCGACTCGATGGATGTGAGTTTGAGTGAACTCCAGGAGTTGGTGATGGACAGAGAGGCCTGGTGTGCTGCGATTCATGGTGTCGCAAAGAGTCAGACACGACTGAGTGACTGAACAGAACTGAAGCCTTGCAAGCATCATAGTCCTGATCCTGGGTGGCAAGGGTCTCAGAAGTAGTGTGTTCTATCTCTCCTCTTCCGTCGTTCTTAGCTCATGGAGCTGTGTGTCTGTTGTCACCCAGAACATTGCTATAAGCCAGTTATCTCTAATTTTTAAAAACCATTTGGGGATTAACAGATATGCACTCCTATGTATGCAATAGATAAACAAGGACCTGCTGTATAGTGAAGTGAAGTCGCTCAGTCATGTCCGACTCTTTGCGACCCCATGGACTGTAACCTACCAGGCTCCTCTGTCTATAGGATTTCCAGGCAAGAATACTAGAGTTGGCTGCCATTTCCTACTCCAGGGGATTTTGCGACCCAGGGATTAAACCCACATCTCCCTCGTTGCAGGCAGATTCTTGACTGCTGAGTGCTATACAGCAGGTTTGGAGCAGGAAATGGCAACCTATTCCAGTACCCTTACCTGAAGAATCCCATGGACTGAGGAGTCTGGCAGGCTACAGTCCATGGGGTTGCAAAGAGTCAGACATAGGTTAGTGACTAAACAGCAGCAACTGTGTAGCGCAGGGAACTATATTCAGTATCTTGTAACAGCCTATATTAATGGGAAAGAAACTGAGAAAGAATCTAGTTTATATAATGGAATCCCTATACTATACAACTGAAACGCTATAAATCAGCTATACTTCAATTTTTTAAAAAGTTAGAAAACCCATAAAAACTCCCTGAGCAGATACACTGTCCCTGTTTTATGGAACTACACTAAAAGGGCAAATGAAAAGAAAGGGAGGCAGTCAGAAGCGTGCACACAAAATAAATTCTAGGGAAATACGCGAGTAGCAAGTGATAGGCCTGGAAACAAATAATGGGTGATTTAGGAAGAGCTTATTTTCTTCAACCACATGGATCAACTGGTGACTGAGAAACTGTAGCAGCCCGAGATTTCAGAATCAAGTGAGCCCTGTACTCAGTTAACTCATGAGATTTACACACAGCACTGTCAACCCTCCGTATCCATGGAGGATTGGTTCCATTGGTTCCGCCATGAATAACAACCTCCAGGAATGCTCAAGTCCTGTGGTCCACCCCCCCCCATTATCCACAGGTTCATCCAGATAGCATATAGGTTAGTCAAACGTGAGAACCCAGAGGGCTGTCTGCATATTTGTTGAAAAAAAATGTGCATATAAGTGGAACCATGCGTTCGAACCCATGTTGTTCAAGGGTCAGTTGTACTTCTATTGCAGCCACTGAAAGTTGAATAGTCAATACTGATTATTTTCCTCTTTAACTAGAGACTCAAAGGGTTTCTACCAGTGGGCACTTCTCCTGTGCTGTGCTCAGTCACTCAGTTGCGTCTGACTCTTTGTGACCCCATGGACTGTAGCCCCCAGGCTCTCCTGTCTACAGGATTCTCCAGGCCAGAACACTGGAGTGGGTAGCCATGTCCTCCTCCAGGGGATCTTCCCAACCCAGGGATCGAACCCAGGTCTCCCACATTGCAGGTGGATTTTTCACCATCTGAGCCGCCAGGGGAGCCCAAGAATACTGAAGTAGGTAGCCTGTCCCTTCTCCGGGGGATCTTCCCAACTCAGGAATCAAACCAGGGTCTCCTGAATATCAGGCGGATTCTTTACCAGCTGAGTCAACAGGGAAGCCCGGGCACTCCTCCTACTAGAGGCAAAATCTGTAGAGGTTGTTTTTGTTGGTGATGTAACCTTTCTTGACCCCATCTCATCTGCTCCAGCTAAGATAAAAGTCTCAGCCACAGCTCTCTGTTTCCACTCTTTACAGCTTTGCAACCATACCAGTGTCATATCCTAAAAAACAGTCTTACTGGTGGATAAGTAGTTTATACCAACATGTAAAGTGTTAAACTCTTGGCAGGGTGAGTCCCACATCCTCACCAGCTGCTTGACTTTCGAGAGACATAACTGTCCAAATTATGACAACATGTTTCACATGCCTTGTAAAGAAGAAATTGACCCCCTGTTCACAAAAGTATGGTATTAATGAAATAAGCTTCCTGTTTAGCTAACTTATTGTTGTCTTGATAACTTAGCAGTTATTTCCCAGTCCTTTTTAGACCAATTCTTATGCTTTTATGGTCTGGCAAAGGTATCCGAGGAAGAGAACGCAGAAGTTCACATCGTTCTCAGTCCTTCAGCCAAGAATTTTCTTTCCTTTTTCCTTTCTCTGTTTGATACCTTGCTTCTGATGAGACTCAAGGATGAGCTTCTACGTTAGATTCTAGTTAGAAAATCAAATTTCTATAAAGTGTGCATCCAGAGAAGAAAATGCATTCATGTATCCAACATGGTTATTGTTTAGTTGCTGAGTCATGTCAAGTCTTTTGTGACCCTGTGGACTGTAGCCCTCCAAGCTCCTCTGTCTGTGGGATTTCCCAGGCAAGAATACTGGAATGGGTTGCCATTTCCTTCACCAGCGGATCTTCCTACCCAGGAATTGAACCCACATCTCCTGCATTGGCAGGTGGATTCTTTACCACTGAGCCACCTGGGAAGCCAACATTAGACAGATAAATAGATGAATATAGATATTGAGCACCTTGACTTTTCAGATGTCTTTCAAAAGTTCGCTTTTGGCTTTTACCAAAATTTCTTTTTAAATTTAATGATTTTGCCTTCTGATGTTTTTCTCCACATGGCATGCTCCTTGACTAGTCAAAGGTGGTGTGGGAGATGAGCTGCCTTCTCCTAAAAGGGCTGTAGAATGAACTGGTGTTTGCAGGGAGCCAGGGGGAGCCTCTGCTGGAGGAGAGTTTTCAGAAAAAAGTGTTGGAGAGGAGAGCTGCTTTTTACTAGATCTGCTTCCTTGGAAGGCAGAGTGCAGAGTTAATGCTGAGTGAACAGGAGAAGGACAGACAGCCCTGTGGGCAAGGACTGAAGGAGAAGGGGAAGGGGCACTTCCGCAGTGCTTCTCACACTGGAAAATGTCTAGGAGACCCCTGGAGTTCTTACTGAAATGCACGTCCTAGTGCCTGGGGCCTGAAGTTCTGCATCTGTAGGAAGCTCGCTGGAGGTGCTGATACTGCTGGTCTGTGGACCACACTATCAGTAGCATCTCTTTAGGTTGTGGGAGAGAAGGGTGTTGAGGGGGCCGGAAAGCCAGGGAACCAGTTCAAAAGATGAAAGATTCTGTTGCAACTGATCATTTCTGCTTCCTGTTAGAGGAGGGAATACAACAGTAGCAGTCTTGACATCTGAGGCCTGATAAGGGTTTGCTGGAGTGTGAGGTTAGAGGCAAGAGGCTGTCCTGTGCTTTGTAAGATGTTTGCAGCATCCCTAGCCTCTGCCCACTGAATGCTTGGTAGCACCATCTCACCTTCCACCCCATGTTTGTGACAACAGGAACATTTCCACACATTGCCAAGTGTCCCTTGTTGTTCAGTTGTGTCCAACTCTTTGCAGCCCCGTGGACTGCAGCACGCCAGACTCCTTTGTGCTCCACTATCTCTTGGAGTTTGCTCATGTCCATTGAGTCAGTAATGCTACCTAACCATCTCATCCTCTGCTGCCCTCTTCTCCTTTTGCCTTCAGTCTTTCCCAGCCCGAGTCTTTTCTAATGAGTAGGCTCTTAGCATCAGGTGGCCAAAGTATTGGAGCTTCAGCTTCAGTCCTTCTAATGAATATTCAGGGTTGATTTCTTTCAGGATTGACTAGTTTGATCTCCTTGCTATCCAAGGGACTCTCAAGAGTCCTCTCCTTTGGGGGACAGAATTTTCCCTGGTAGAGATTCAGTGAGTTAGAAGGAGAATTAGGGGCCTTCCCGTACTTGCACACCTCCTGTCTTCCAGAACCACAAGGCAGAAATGACTTAACTCTGATATACTTAGAAGGCAATGCACTTTTCACTATTTCAGTCTTCAGAAATGCTGAGAAAGTGTTTGCTTTTAATTTGACAGCCTGATTACTTTAAAGTGTCCTCAGCTCAGACCCACACCTCGGCCCCATTTACTTACAGTTTGAGTAAAACAGTAGGGAAATTTCTTTCCAAGAATATGTTGGCTCAGTAACCTAACATCATTTTAAGTCATCACCACACACCCACCAAAATTGTGAGATAAAATGGAAACTCCATCATCTGTTCTCAGGATCCCAGTATTCATGATTCACTTGTGACCTCTAAGAATTTCTCTGTATCCATCTCCGGCCACATTGAACTTTTCTTCCACTGCCTGTAAAACGCTTTCCAACTCCAAGGTCAGTCAATTGACAATCTCAAAAATCCTGACAAGGGGACAGATGGGTTTGCTTTTTTCCCCGTTGTTAGAGTTTATTTCTGCTTAATGTGTTGAGAAAACATCTCAAGGTTTTAACCCCGGCTCGGTCTTGGGAGAGAAGCACTTTAACAGGCTAGTGCTTCATCTGGCCTCGGGGGGCAGTTGTGGGGGGGTGGGAGGGGGCAAGCAGTGAACATGCCCTGGAGAGCCCAAGGGCACATCTTGTACAATCAGTTAAACTTTCTCTTAAAGCCAAAGAAAACTTAGATCCAAACAGGATTTAGTCTCAAGCTAAAACAAAAATGTACATCATGTCGAAAAGGCTTTTCCAAATGCTACAGTTAATAAGCAATGCTGTGTTTTTACTGGAAAAGCATGTATCTAGCCAGGCATTCTTCACATTTTTCCCAGGATTTAGTCATAAAATCATTTTAAACATATTGCAAGGATAAAATGTGTACATATCTGATAAAGGCAGTGATTTTTTTTTTCTTTTCTGCTGTATAGCTCCATAAGGATGGGAAAAAACAAACTATAGAGAAAAGCATGTATATGTATATATATATGGTGCTTCCCAGGTATCACTAGTGGTAAAGAACCTGCCCGCCAGCGCGGGAGACATAAGAAATGTGTGTTCGATCCCTGGGTGGGGAAGATCCCCTGGAGGGGAGGGCATGGCAATCTGCTCCAATATTCTTGTCTGGAGAATCCCATGGGCAGAGGAACCTGGTGGGCTACAAAGAGTTGCAAAAAGTCAGACATGACTGAAGCAACTTAGTATATATATGCACCTGTGTACACATGCCTCTGTGTATGTATGTGTATGGAGTAGGTATGTGTGTGCATAAAATAAACTATATAAAACAAACTAGACTTGCACACATACAGATGCATCCATTTTTACCACTGGGAGAGTCTGGCGTTTTAATTCACTCTTACGATTTTATTTTAAGTGGATACTGCAGATCTTTCCCCTGGATTTGAAGAAGTCAGATCCAAAGCATAGAACACTTCCTTATCATGCCCACCTGCCTGCAGCATCTTTAGGAATTCAAGTTGAACTGTATTTGGGTCTGATTTATGTGGACATAGCAGGGTGGGCATCATTCCTGTGTGTGGTCAAGAAGAGAGCAGGGCTGTAGGGGGTTGTTATCCATCTATGGAGACGTGGGTGCACTGTCCCGGCTGACTGCGTTGCTAATCAAAGGCAGGAGGAAAGTGAATCCAGATGTTGATCATTTGAAAAGGAAAATTCCTGTTTTCAAAACAAACTGACAGAAAAGCAGTAATCTGTGGTAGAGACTAAGTAACACTGACTAGACATGGGTTTCTGGGTTTGAGTGCTGGCTGTGCAACGTACTAGATCATGACCTTGGGTGGGCCACCTGACCTCTTTATTATTTCTCCTTTTTAAACAGGGATAGTGAAAGCCAACCTAAGAGTGGTCATGAGGACTCAATGAGCTGATCCATCAGATTCTGTGAGCGTGGAGAAAGACTGTACAAATGTCAAGTGGCCTTTTTTTTCTTGCAGATATTATTCTTGAGTGAGTTCTTGGTGATGCACACACAGCTACCGTGCTGAGTTGTATTTAATTTTTGTTGCAGATCATGGAAATAGTAAATCAGTCATAGCTTAATTGGAAGCTCTGGACCAGTAATGATCTGGTGGTAGCTAGTTTGCCGGCACATGCCTGGGCCTGTCATGATGGAAAGTCCACTGGCCCGTCTCTTCTCACCTTCAGAATTCTAACGCTAGTCCCATTAAGAAAAAGCTAGAGTGAATG
The DNA here is from genome assembly GCF_042477335.2 of Ovis canadensis. Taxonomy (NCBI): domain Eukaryota; kingdom Metazoa; phylum Chordata; class Mammalia; order Artiodactyla; family Bovidae; genus Ovis; species Ovis canadensis. The sequence continues at coordinate 55,283,504 of NC_091264.1, forward strand.
CTATTAGTTGCTTAACAGCAATTCCGAGCTTGGCTCCTGGCTTGGAGATGACAGAGATTCCGACTGGTAGCATTTTGGTAATTTCTGTGATGTAAATATTAATACTCCCACAGTGGCTAGTTTCACATCATCAACAGGACATCACCCAGTGAGAGTTCAGGAAAAGGGACACAGTGACTCACCAGTACGTAGTATTTCCACTGTGCAGGTTGATGGAATTAACCTCAACCGTACAGATAATAGTCAAACAGGTAAAATAATGAGGGAGTGATGAGTTCTGAATGTAACTTGTTAACTTGTAAGTTATATGAAATTTGGTGTTTAATCATGGTGGTGGTTGACTGTTTGACACTCGCAGATTTAGCAACCGGCTGGTACAAGCTGGCTCCGACGTGCCGCTGCTTCCCTTTGGTTACGTTAAAGCACGCTCTTGTACCGTGAGTCAGCAAGTGCAGGACTGTCCTGGAAAACTGGCAGGGAAAGTGCAGCCATAAATGGATTTTAATTTCTGTGGACTTTGGATGAGCCGTCTACTCTAGGTCTCACAGTTTTATACTGTATTTCCCTTCGGCTGACAAAGTGAGTATTGGTTTATGAGAATGATCTATGGGTCTAGTTATTGGGGTTAGAATTTGAAAGTTTCAACTTTTTACTTATTTGAAAGATTAGTGAAGACTTAGCAGGATCTTTTTGTTGGTCATTGAAAGAAGAATCTGGAAACTATTCCCAAGGAGAAAGGGTAGTTTTTTTTTTCTTCGTTTAAGCTATCCCAAAAGGTTCAGGAGGAAATGACTACTGGGGAACAAAGGGTTGAAATTTTTGCCCATCCATGATGTACATGTTCTTCATGAAAAGAGACTTTCAGATGACTTGTACCTCCTTCTTTAATCAGTAGGTGATTTGATGGAGGCCTCATGTCTGACCAGCCATGTTGTGACTGGAGAATTTGAGAAGCCCGGCTAACACAGAGGAGAGGCAGCCTTATAGTTAACATTAAAAGACCTAAAAGCCTCGGGCTTCCCAGGTGACACAGTGGTAAAGAATCAGCCTGCTAATGCAGGAGACCCAAGAGACGTAGGTTTGATTCTCCAGGCCAGAATACTGGAGTGGGTAGCCTTTCCCTTCTCCAGGAGATCTTCCCAAGCCAGGGATCCAACCCAGGTCTCCTGCATTGCAGGCAGGTTCCTTACCAGCTGAGTCACAAGGGAAGCCCAAGAAAATGCAGTATTTCAGAGGGGACTGAATTTTGAAATATGCTTTTTTTGCAATTAACCTACAATAAAGTATATACATTTAAAAAAAAGCGTATTTCAAAATTCAGTCCCCTCTGAAATACTGCATTTTGTTTACCTGAACAGGACTTAAAACATTAATGCCATAGGCCCACGATTTTTAAACACATGGATCACCTATCATGAATTTGGTAGAGCTGTTTGCAGGCAAATAAAGTGGTCCAGCCATGCATTTTAGAATGAAACAACTCATCATAATTCTCATATCTGAAAATTTGTAAATCATAGGCTCTGTATGTGTTGGGGAAATATGCACTCTTTTAGTCATTCTAAAAAAAAAAATAGCCTTCATCAAGCAAAAATGTCAGTCTCTTATTGTTTTGCTTATAAATTCACTTAGATCAAGTAAGATTTTGAAGATTCTAGAAAGAAAATGATTCTTACTTCATTTTGTTGCGCTCACATTAGGGGATTTCAATGGTAATGGCTGTCAAACTTCTAGTGGGTCAGCACACCGCCTGGAGGGCATTAACTCAGGTCACCAGACCCCAGCCCTGCACTTCTTCATGCCGTATGTCCACATGAAATCTGAGAGTTGGGATTTCTGATGTTTCCAGGTGATGGTGGTCCTCCTAATCCTGAGGACCACAGGTGGAGAACCACTGACTAGTGATTTTAGAGATAATGAATGGATTGGAAAAGTGTCAAGCAAATCAGTAAGCGTAAAATGACCATTACTAGCTCATCAGGCATTCAGAATTCTGAGGAGGAAGGGAAGGTATTAAGCTATTTTGCTGCTGCTGCTGCTGCTAAGTCGCTTCAGTCGTGTCCAACTCTGTGCGATCCCATAGATGGCAGCCCACCAGGCTCCGCCGTCCCTGGGATTCTCCAGGCAAGAACACTGGAGTGGGTTGCCATTTCCTTCTCGAATGCATGAAAGTGAAAAGTGAAAGCGAAGTCACTCAGTCATGTCAGACTTTTCGAGACTCCATGGACTGTAGCCCGCCAGGCCCCCCTGTTCATGGGATTTTCCAGGCAAGAGTACTGGAGTGGGGTCCCATTGCCTTTTCCAGAAACACGTTATTTATTATACATGGCAGTTTTCCAGTTCACAGCTGCTGCTAAGCTCAGTTCTAGGGGACTTCTAAGACTGCCCGTTTCTGCATCCTTGGGTGTCAGCTGGGAAGCCCAGGTTTCTGTCTGTGCTCTTAGCTGCCCCCTCCACATGGCATGCCTCTGTTGGTGGCATTGGAATTTCCCCCAAACTGAGCAGACAGACAGAATGGCCATCTGAAAAGGAGAAGGGAGCAGGTTACTGATGACTGCTAGCGAGCGTCGTTTCCACTGCCAGCCAGGCAGACAGAGCTTCCCGCAAGTACTTGATCACCTCTGGAAAGAGGTGCATGTTCCCGTTGAGGGATTGGAGAGTTCTCTGCCACTGAGCTCAGCTTCTCCCCCTCCTGACTTCTTCTAAAGCCATCTCTCAGATGTCACTGATCCTGGCAACTGGCTACCAAGTGTTCACTGCAAGAATCGATCTGTAGACTGCTAGGTGGAGGAGGCACGGGGCAACCCTGGGGTGGGTGGAAGCATCAGGAAGGGATGAAGGATGCTGACTTCTCCCCTCTGGGCCACTGGGCCTGGACCACAGAGAAGGAAGGAGATCTGAAAGGGATGCGAGGCTTGGAGGCTGCAGCGAAGCCCCTGGGGTCATTGGCTGCCATGTACATGCTCCTCCCACCATACCTGTGGGTCAAGGTTTGGTTCACAGGATACACTGTTTTTCCAGTACTTTCCAGAGCCAGTATACTTCCTGAAAACTCTAGCCAGGGAAGTTGTTCAACTCCAGAGTTCCACTGAGAAAACCTATACTTAAACATAGCCTCTGCAGGAAGGCACAAATTCATGAATCATAGTTATACTTAAATTTCTTCTGTTACAGAGAAACTAATTGTTTTTAATTATTTGACTGTGTTGGGTCTTAGTTGCAGGCTTCTCTGTGTTGTGTGGGCTCCAGAGTGGGTGGGCTTGGTTGACCTGCCGCCTGTAGGATCTTAGTTCCCTGACCCAGGATCAAACCTGAGTCCCCTGCATTGGAAGGCAGATGCTTAACCACTGGACCACCCAAGAAGTCCTAAGGAACTTATTTTTAAAACGGGGATCCCAAACCTAGATGATCAGAATCCTTTGGGGAATTTCAAAAAATTCCTTTGCACCTAGCCAGAAAATTCAAGTTCCACTGGTCCTTGGGGCTGTCTGAGCATCTGTGTTCCCTGTGAGGCGTGGCCCTCATCCTGAAAGGCCGTCATGGGTGAGAACTCTGAGCAGTGCTCAGGTATGATGGTGATGGTGACGCTGCCTTATGCGAAATTCAAAGGAAAAAAGCTTCTTTCTTTAGGAAGGGCCAGAATCCATAACTCTGATCATTTTGATTTGAATAGTGTTCTCTTGTATTTGAAAAGCCTTTATAACGATTGTTTTATTGTTCCTTCCAATGCTCCTGGGAGGAGCGTGTGTTACTGGCACCGTTGTACGTCTGAGATGCCCCTACAGAGGGAAGCCGAAGTGACGCAGAGACCCTGCTGCTCCCTGTCTTGTGGCCTTTCCACGACTCCAGCTTTGTCCTTACTCTTGTGGGTATTTGTTTTTGATACCTTGAGTCTGTCATCTTGCTTTCCACGAATGGATGACGGCCATTAATGCGGATCATCAGGGAGATGATCAAAGTGGAGAAGCCAAATTGTACACAGCTGGAGGCTAAGGGACACCCAAGCGTCTCACAGCCCAGGTTCTAAACCAGGGAGCAAGGCCAGACTTCGTCTATTGCACAGCCGGGCTATTGTGGGTGTAGGAGAAAAGCAAGCATTAGAAAAGCAGATCGGTCCAGGAGAGGAGGTTATTTGCATGCATACCGTACAGAGAAATGTACAAGAAAAATGTATGCATGTGTGGGGTCCAGTGAGGTCCAAGATCCAGGCCACGGAGGTTAATGGAGCTTAGTTAGGAAGGTGATAGAGCAACAGATACTGACGACATAGTAATGAGAACACCAGAGTTCAGAGAATAGGATTTCCATTACCAGCACCTGGGAAGTAAAACCAGAGTTTTGGGGGTTACGGGTCAAGGATCTCATACTTGGAGGACTAGCACGAGGGTGGTCCTGAGTCTGCAGGTTGGTACCACCCCCTCTTTGAAGTCCAGGGAGCTCAGGTTAGCCAAGATATTGCATATACTTTGGTATATCACCTTGAACAAGCCTTGCTTTCCCCAGCTGCAAAATAAAGAGTTGGCAAATTAGTAGTCTGTATACATGCCTCACAGGGAAGAAATCTACCTCTGGTAAATGAATAGCAAGAATGTGGCTTAGGGCAGTGAGTGGGTGACGGGGGTTGACAGACGGTGACCCCTATACAGGGCTTTTCAGCACTGATCCTGGGACACTGGCATTATTGCAAGGGGCACCTCCTTTCATGCGTGGGGAACAGCTTAAACAGTTAGTTGCAGCCCAGTGAATGCACTGCCAGCCCGTAAGCTCCATGGACTGGTCCCACTCATCTGGAATAGAGCAGTGTAATGCCTGTGATGGTCGTGACCCCGCTGACCCTCTTTAGTGCCACCGTTTTCTTTTTCACGAGAAGGAAGGTGAACAGAAGGTACATCCCACACTTGCATATTATCGGTTGTGTAGTGTTAGGGACAGGATTTCCAATAAACCCAGAAACCATGATTGCTGCCTCCTCTTCATTCATTCGCTAGTTTTACAGCCTCAAGGTGACAAGAAAATTAAGGGCTGTCAAGACGGAAAAGTCCGGTGACCCTGGGAAGTGGCTTTTCAGTCAGTGCTGTGTAGAGTGCTTGCCACTTACAGTTCCTTCTGCAGTCTCTGCTGGCAATGAAAGTCTTGGTGGAGGTTTTCCATATAGTTGCCACCAAGGGATGCTAAGGTCTTTTTAATCTGAGCACACTGGGCTCAGGAAAAGAGAAGGATGATAAATAGTAATTACATAAATGAAGGTTGTTGCTGTTGTTTAGTCGCTCAGTCATGTCTGATTCTTTGTGACCCCTGTGGACTGTAGCCCACCAGGCTCCTCTGTCTATGGGATTTCCCAGGCAAGAATCCTGGAGTGGGTTGCCATTTCCACCTTCAAGAGATTTTCCCAACCCAGGGAGCAAACTCATGTTTCCTGCTTTCCCTGCATTGACACTTTACAGGAAGAAAATGCTTCCTGCGTTTTCTTTACCACTGTGTCACCTGCGAGGCTCAGATATTATCTCAGTTCAGTGCAGTCGCTCAGTCATGTCCGACTCCTCGCAAACCCATGGACTGCAGCACGCCAGGCTTCCCTGTCCATCACCAACTCCCGGAGCTTGCTCAAACTCACGTCCATTGAGTAGGTGATGCCATCCAACCATCTCTTCTGTCGTCCCCTTCTCCTGCCTTCAATTTTTCCCAGCATCGGGGTCTTTGCTGCTTCTGCTGCTGCTGCTGCCGCCAAGTCACTTCAGCCGTGTCTGATTCTGTGCGACCCCATAGACAGCAGCCCACCAGGCTCCCCCATCCCTGGGATTCTCCAGGCAAGAACACTGGAGTGGGTTGCCATTTCCTTCTCCAAGGCATGAAAGTGAAAAGTCAAAGTGAAGTCGCTCAGTCGTGTCCGATTCCTAGTGACCCCATGGACTGCAGCCTACCAGGCTCCTCTGTCCATAGGACTTTCCATGCAAGAGTTCTGGAGTGGGTTGCCATTGCCTTCTCTGAGGGTCTTTCCTAGCGCTCCTCAAAAGAAAAACCTCTGGATCCTCCATTGTTTCCAGGAATTTCATGTGTTATTTTATGTGAAGAATTGCTTTCAGGCAAGTTCTGTGTTTTGGTAGCAGAGACCTCAGCAAGAAGTGAGTCAAATACGCATGATGAGTAGAGCACCAGTGCTGCTGACCGGATTCTCTCCAGGACTCCAGAGGGTCAGCACTGTCCGGGGACCGACGGTCCCTTTCACCTTGTCTGCAGGTTCTTTGCTTAGGAGACTTCTTCAGTGGTTCCGGCTCAGCCCCAGCTCCTGGGCGTCATCACACTCCCTTGTGTGTACCCTGATGCTGGGGAAGATTGAAGGCAGGAGGAGAAGGTGGCGACAGAGGATGAGATGGCTGGATGGCATCACCGACTCAATGGACATGAGTTTGGGTAAACTCCAGCTGACGATGGACAGGGAGGCCTGGCGTGCTGCAGTTCATGGGGTCACAAAGAGTTGAACATGACTGAGCGACTGAACTGAACTGTGTGTACCAGGCTTTGGGTTCTTGCCTGAACTGAGATCCAGGATGGTAGTTGGATGGTTAAGTATGTGTACTTGGGGACCTGAGGAACCTGGGTTCACATCTTGGACTTCTCCGCTTACTGGTAAGTTGCATTTTTCTCTCAGAATGAGTTGACTCATCTGGGAATTCAAAAGCAGTGTCCACCAAATTTGTTGTTGTGAAGATTCAGTTGTGTGTGAGACAGCCACCACCAGCATGCAGTGATGCTCAATAAGCATTGGCTATCAACATTACTATTATACAGTTCAGTTGCTCAGTCGTGTCTGACTCTGCGACCTCATGGACTGCAGCACACCAGGCTTCCTAGATATCCTCAGATAGAAGACTTGGACAGAGGATGTTGGATAACCTGATTCGATATTCCATGTAGAGAGAATTAAATACACAAGGACTCTAGGACAGTGCCATCTATTCTAGAGAATGTTTAAACTGTCAGCGTTTCCTAAGGGAGGCAGGCAGGCAGTCCTCTGCGATGAATGCCCTCTCGCTCATTATAATGCCGTTAGTACCCCTGGTCTAGGCTTGACATTCTAGCCCTGTCCCCAAGTTACTGTAGCAATCCAGAATGCCCCTGTTCCTCTTCAGATTTCCCTCCTTGGTTGAGAATGGCTGGCAAAGCACAGTCTGAGCTTGACTCTGAACCAAAGCAACATGGACACCACCCCCACCCAGCGGCCAGTGCAGAGGTCCTCCGTTCTGAGCTTACAAGGGAGGACCTTCTGGTCTCTCTGACTTGTCTCTTTTGTTCTGTACCTCCGGAGGGGCTGGGGCTAAGCTTTCTGATGACCCTGCAGAGAACAGAGGCAGTTTAGTGCATTGGAGGGGTGGGGGAGATGACTTTCCTTCTGCTTCATCTGTACACACACTTCAGGCAGGATGCTTGGTTCATTTAAGTGCTAGTCCTTGACCACCATCGAGCCGTTGATCTTCCTAATCAATCTGTAACTCAGGGATTTGCTTGATCCCTTGTTCCAAATGCACTTTACTATGCATCTATTATATGTCAGGCGCTGTTAAACACGACGTACTTAAAATGACTAAGATGTGACCCTTGTCCTTAAATAATAGGAAAGTGGAAGTGATATGGGGGGAGGGTGTTCCATTCCTGTTTGGAGGCATTCAGTCTCTCAGCCTAATGGGTTATGCTAATTGCTCTCTGCGTACCTCTTTTAGTCATGATGGACGTTTCTTTATATTTCTTTTATTTTGTCTCCCACCAGGGAGCTGATATCCAGGTGGCCTGAGGCAGCAGGTCAGGGCGTTCTCCCATTTGCTCTCTGGACTTTCTAGAAGATCACAGCATCCCTGCCCATGTGTTGCTTTATCATCCATGTCTCCTTCTTTTATGAAAAAGTTTTAAGCTGGGGGCTCAGTAGGATCTGAAAGGAAACGTTAACGTTCTCAGCATAACTATTCTAACTCTCTGATGTCTCTGCCAATATGTTAAAATGTTCTCAGCCACCTCCAGTCCCGAACTCACATTTTTTGTGGCAAGCGAGCTCTCACCCCTCCCCAGCAGTCTACAGAGCAGCTGCAGATGCAAGGCAGAAACCTTGCTGCAGACATCCACACGAGTGACTGAGCTGACGTGTTGTCATCCCAGGAGGGGCAGGATGAGGCGGGGGAGGAGTGATGGATGGGGCCTTTGAGGAGCAGCCTTCACTTAATGATTTTTGCATAGACTCCTGAATTGTGGCTTCTTTGCCAGGAAAAAAAAAAAAATCCAGTAATGCAGACTGTTGTAAGAGCCTGGGATGTGTCATTGTGTCTGGGGTTGATGGCCTTTTCTCTGAGACACAGCATTTGTTTCCACCTGGATAAAGGAAACCCTTTATCTTGTGGAAGATGAATAGCCTTCAGGGTGAAGGAGAGGACAGAGACCCTACCCAAGAAAAAGATCGGAGGGGTTGTTGGTGATAATCAGATGAATGGACTGGAATCCTGCATTGGGAGGGAAAATGTGTTGGAAATGAGCGGGTTGTCAGAGGAATACTTGCATTTATTCTTTGAATAAGTTGCTGACCCTCTTCTTTCACGAAGGCAGAGTAATTCAGGAAAGGCAGATGTGTTGCCAGGTGGAGAAAATGATGCTTGTGTGTCCAGGCCTCCAGTGAGCGCTCAACTGATGTGTCTTCAGCACTCACCGTGTGTAAAGGACTGGAGAGAGTCTTTGATGCAAAGTTAACATCTTTCAACTTTATCCTAGAGTCAAAATGGGAAATTAGAGCTCTGGGGTTAGAAAGCAGCTGTTGCGTCATTTCTCCTGTATCCCTTGTGCGAGTGGCAGTAGCCAAGCCAAAACCCCCCTCCTGCTCCTGCGTGTGTGCACGCCCGGCTATCCAGTGACGGTGGTGTGCACTCCGCCTGCACAGCCTCTCTCCCCCGGCCGCTCATCACCACCCTCAGTGCCCGGCACCAGGCTGGACCTCATGATATTCCAGCAACACTGGAGCAAGATCCTCCCAACCGTTCCCCCGCCTGTGGAACATGGTCTCTTCCCACCATCCTCTGCCCTGTGACCAGAGTGACCCTTTTTTCATCGTTTGTTTTGACTTTTTGTTTGTTTTTTTAATGTTTATTGTAGTATAGTCACTTTACAATGTTGTGTTCGTTTCTGCCATACAGCAAAGTGAGTCAGCTGTACACTTGTATATATCCCCTCTTTGTCACCACAGAGCCTCAAGTAGGGGTCCCTCTGCTGACCAATAGGTTCTCCTTAGCTATCTATTTTATACGTAGTAGTATCCCAGGGACAGGGGAGCCTGGTGGGCTGCCGTCTCTGGGGTCACCCAGAGTCAGACATGACTGACGCGACTTAGCAGCAGCAGTATATGTATGGGCTTCCCTGGTAGCTCAGCTGGCAAAGAATCCACCTGCAATGTAGGAGAAGTGAAGTGAAGTGAAGTCGCTCAGTAGTGTCCAACTCTTGCGACCCCATGGACTGTAGCCTACCAGGCTCCTCTGTCCATGGGATTTTCCAGGCAATAGTACTGGAGTGGATTGCCATTTCCGGTTCAATGCCTGGGTCCGGAAGATCCCCTGGAGAAGGATAGGCTACCCACTCCAGTATTCTTGGGCTTCTCTGGTGGCTCAGCTGGTAAAGAATCCGCCTGCAATGCAGGAGACCCCAGTTCCATTCCTGGGTTGGGAAGATCCCCTGGAGAATGGATGGGCTACCCACTCCAGTGTTCATGGGCTTCCTTGGTGGCTCAGACAGTGAAGAATCCGCCTGCAATGCGGGAGACCTGGGTTCAGTCCTTAGGTCGGGAGGATCCCCGGGAGGAGGGCATGGCAACCTACTCCAGTATCCTTGCCTGGAGAATCCCCATGGACTGAGGAGCCTGGCGGGCTACAGTCCGTGGGGGTCCCAAAGAGTTGGACGCAACTAAGCACATATACACAGTGTTCATCTGGGGCCTTTTTAATATGAAAATGACCCTTTTTAGCCTCTCGAAGATTTTTCGTGGCCTCCAGGAGACACCTTGTGTAGGGCGGGGCCCTGCTCTCTTCCTTCCTCCCCTCCTGACACTATGTTCTTGTACCTCCCCACCCACCGCGTGCCATGATCCCTCGTGTGACACCGTGTGCCTTTGCACACGCTCCTTCCTCTGTCTAGAGCTGTTCTCCGTGCTTTCATATAAGATGGATAATTCCTGTGTGTTCTTCACACTCAAGGTTGCTGTCTCCTCCAAGGAGTCCAGCCTCACTGCCCCCTCGTGGTCTTACTGAGCCAGGCGGTGTGTGCTTCCTGTTCACGTGGATTTCTACTGTCTGTCCTCTTGAGTGTTTGCATAGCAGGTGCCGTGGACTTGAGAGTAAGAACGATGTCTTTTAGATCTTCTGTTTCATGTGCCTGGAACAGAGGAGGCAGTCCGTGAGTACTCACTCCTTCAGGGAGTGGATGAGGTCTTGGGTCTGAATGCAAGTGACTATGAAGAGACGTCATACATTTGTGTTCCTAGGCACCTGGACCATTTGTTCTCCTATCTCATAGTCAGTTCATCCCAAGGAAGGTCGTACACTATATTTAGAGAACCTTCTGGGGATTCACTCATATTCAGTTGTTGTTTGTTTTTAATCACTATTCTCTTTATATGGGGTCCATGTCCCAAGTAGTCAATGAGAGTATTTTTGAAAGCTTCACTTGTCTTGGATACATGGAGAAAATCAGAAAAGGCAGGTGTATCTGAAGCAGCCTAGATACAACTTTCGGAGAGTGAAAGAGATGGAATCATCTTGCCATTCAAACAGTGGTATTGTTTGTATTGCTATATAAATAATAAAAATATTGTTACGTAAACAGTAAAAGTGTTACATAAATTGCAGTAGGGTCCATGAGTTCCTTGAATTACCTGGAAGGACAAAATAGAATTTAAGACATAGTACAGAGAGAATCCAGTCCACGTATAACCTTGGCATGACCACTTGACCACTGGTATGAAGTGGCGATGGCTAATTTTCTGCTCACAGATTGGCAAAGTTGCCCCAGGTTTTCCTTTTATGCTTTTCAGTTCAATTCAGTCGCTCAGTCGTGTCTGACTCTTTGCAACCCCATGACCCATAGCACACCAGGCCTCTCTGTCTATCACCAACTCCCAGAGTCTACCCAAACCCATGTCCATCAAGTTGGTGATACCATCCAACCATCTCATCCTCTGTTGTCCCCTTCTTCTCCTGCCCTCAATCCTTCCGAGCATCAGGGTCTTTTCAAATGAGTCAGCTCTTGGCATCAGGTGGCCAAAGTATTGGAGTTTCAGCTTCAACATCATTCCTTCCAATGAACATCCAGGACTGATCTCCTTTAGGATGGACTGGTTGGATCTCCTTGCAGTCCAAGGGACTCTCAAGAGTCTTCTCCAAAGCAGTTATGACCACTGGAAAAACCATAGACTTGACTAGACAGACCTTTGTTGGCAAAGTAATGTCTCTGCTGTCTAGGTTGGTCATAACTTTCCTTCCAAGGAGTAAGCGTCTTTTAATTTCATGGCTGCAGTCACCATCTGCAGTGATTTTGGAGCCCAGAAAAATAAAGTCAGCCACTGTTTCCACTATTTCCCCATCTATTTGCCATGAAGTGATGGGACCAAATGCCATGATCTCCGTTTTCTGAATGTTGAGCTTTAAGCCAACTTTTTCACTCTCCTCTTTCACTTTCATCAAGAGGCTTTTTAGTTCTTCTTCACTTTCTACCATAAGAGTGATGTCATCTGCATATCTGAGGTTATTGATATTTCTCCCTGCAATCTTGATTCCAGCTTGTGCTTCTTCCAGCCCAGCGTTTCTCGTGATGTACTCTGCATATAAGTTAAATAACCAGGGTGACAGTATACAGCCTTGACATACTCCTTTTCCTATTTGGAGCCAGTCTGTTGTTCCATGTCCAGTTCTAACTGTTGCTTCCTGACCTGCATATAGGTTTCTCAAGAGGCAGGTCAGGTGGTCTAGTATTCCCATCTGTTTCAGAATTTTCCACAGTTTATTGTGATCCACACAGTCAAGGGTTTTGCCATAGTCAATAAAGCAGAAATAGATGTTTTTCTGGAACTCTCTTGCTTTTTCAATGATCCAGCGGATATTGGCAATTTGATCTCTGGTTCCTCTGCCTTTAATTTTTCTTTAAATTTATTCAGGTTTTCCCTTTAAATGAAGCATTCCTTTATAGACTCAAGTTCATGATAGTAAACTGATGTATCCTGTAGTTGTTATTGCATTCATAAACTTTTCAAAGGCAGCTTACTCTTTTTTTTTTGTATACTAGCACACTGGCCTTTACCTCATTGGCCAAAAGACAGTCGACCCAAGTCAAACTAATTTCCTTGAGTATCAAGCCCATCATCCCTGTGGGGCAGGAATGATGGGATCTTAACCATCTCTGCCTCCAAGTGCCTGGCACTTCAATGTTAAAAGAATATATTGTTCAGGCAAAGCTGTTAGTGGAATGATCTAATGACCATAAATAAGAAAGTGTGTGGGGGCAACGTATATTTCAAGAATTATGTTTTAATAAGTGGTGAATTATTGGGGTGTAAATCCAGTATTAATTATCATCAATAATGGATGAAATATGTTGAGCATTTACTGTGCGTGAGCTCTACTGCCTCTCTCATTAAGTGAAAGACTAAATTTTATAGTTTAGAGAAAGAAAAGGACATATAATTTAAAAGTGCATTTAGTAGCGTAAAGAGCTCGAGTGGAATAAGTTTGGTATGACAGAGTCTTCCCAAGCAGATGCCCTCCCAGTTCTGCTTGCATTAATATGGGGTGTGCCACGTGTAAAAGAAGAAAAAGGACAAACCATAAACATTCACAGTCCTCTCCATCCCACACCTTCTGAGGACTAGTTCCCTGCTTGTCTACTGTGCTCTTTGCTGTGAGATGAGAAAGTTTTGAATGGCTTGAGAGTAGGCCAGACTGCTCCTCGAGAGAAATCCCATGACTATTGAGGGAGGGGTATGAGAACAGCTAGTGTGGGGGCCACTGAGAGACAGTCGGGGGAGGTGAGAGGCCAGATGAGGAGCAGCTACCACGTGAGCTGAAACTCGGGGAAGAGAGGGGTAGAAAGGGTTTTCAGGCAGTCTTTCTGTACGTGGCACCCTAGAGTGGTTCCACCCTACTCCCCACCCTTCCATCCGTTCCTGTTTCTCCATGCCTTCTCGGAAGACAGGGCCCAGACCTACCAAACAGCCTGAAACCAGCGCTTCCTGGTGTCAGTTTTATGTTTCCTTTACATGTGACACTCCGACAGTAAAGAATCTGCCTGTTAAAAAATGCAAGAGACCCAAGTTCAGTTCCTGGGTCAGGAGGATCCCCTAGAGAAGGGAGTGGCAATCCAGTCCAGTATTCTTGCCTGGAGAATCCCACAGACAGAGGAGCCTGGTGGGCTACAGTCCATGGGTTCGCTAAGAGTCGGACAGGACTGAGCAACTAAAGAAAAACTGCATGTAACACAGGCTGTGGAAGGCCAGCCTTCATCTTTACCTGGGCTAAGTCACAGACGTTGAAAGTCAGCACTTTCACGGCCATGGATGAAGGAGAAATGGGAAGACAGCTTTAAAAGAGTTTTGCATTTTAAAAAATACATAGGTAAATAATAGTCTAAACATTCCTATCTTCTTAGCCTACCCTATCCCTAGCCTCTTTGCATTATTCGCTTTCTTAGTCAGTCCTGTTTCCAGAAAAAGCACGAACTTCTGAGTGAATGCTTAGTTCCTCATTGGGTAAAATTACTAATAATAGTGAATTACCGATAGTGGAGCCTCAATTCAGGCTGTTTGCTCTATTTTGAATAAGCTTCCATTCAGTATGACTCAGTGTTGTAAAGCTGTAAGTGTAGAAGTGTAATCAACATAGAAATGTCAGCAGCTCTTAGACTGAATACATTAATAATGATACCCCATATCGGTCTGACCGCCGGGAACTTCTGCGGGAGGTTTGGTCCCTACCTAGAGACATTGTGCAGTACATTGTGATATCCAGGGTGGATAAACCTGGCCGATAGAGTTGTCCATTCTGGAAGGGCAACAGCTCAGGTTACTGTATTATATAATGCACCTGTCTTTAGCGTTCGGTAGGAATTCTGTGGTTTGGGTGCGTGGGCACAATATAAGCTGAAAGGACTTCAATGACATTAAATATTATCACATGAAAACTGAATTTCAGTTGCTCCATGATTCAGGTCTTTCCTTCACACACACAGCTTCACGCCCCTATATTAGTTTGCCAGGGATGCTCTCACAAAGCCCCACAAACTGAGTGGCTTCAACAACAGAAATGTTTTCTCTCACAGCTCTGGAGACTAGAAATCCAAAATCAAGGTGGTGGCAGGGCCATGCTCCCTCTGCAGGTGCCAGGGAAGAATCTGTCTCAGGCCTCTGTGATCCCTTGACTTGTGAGAGCCTAACTCCGGACTCCCTGTCTGTAAGCACACCAGCTGCTCTGTGTCGGGGGCCCACCCTACTCAGGTCGGGCCCCGTTTTAGCCAATCACATCTGTGACAGCCTTGATTCTCGATACAGTCCCCTTCTGAGATGCTGGGGATCAGGACTTCAACATATGCATTTAAGGGGTCACAATTCAGCCCCTAATGATGCTCCCAAGTGATGGTTTAGAGGGCTCAGGCTGAGTCTAGCGGCCCTTCATTCAACAGAGTCCGCTTTTAGGGAGACGAGTGTCAGGCGTTCATTGATTTCAGGTGCCGAGGCCCTCTCGAGCCTGTGATGTGTTCTCACACTCCCCTAAGAGCTATTTATGGCCTATAAGTCTGTGAACATCGGAGTGCGCGTGTGCGGGAAAGACAATCAGCCAGACAGGCTTCTACTCCCACTTAAGAGCCCTCACATGGATCAGTCACCCACCCTGAGCATCGCATTAGATTTGACATCTGAAATGTGTCTGGCGTTTTCAGGTAGAGAAGCCTTTTAAAAAAAAAAACATCACGTGGATGCCAGTTCCTTACTCTCTCCCTACAAGCGCCCGAACACAGAGATTCAGACACCAGGACCTGCTGGGCTATCAGACCGTGATCAAGCCTCTGAATAAGCCTAGAACGAGGGTGCAGTGTCTGCTGCCTCCTACTATTTAAGGACCATTAAGCTTAATTTCCCGTAGTGTTAGTCCACCTGGCATGCAGGAGACACCCATCGGAAGTTTGTGGACAGATGACAGCCGGGGTCTCTGTCCCCTGGGCTTGGATGGTAAAGGTCCCTGCATTTGTCCCCTCCTCGGCCCCTCTTCTAAGGAGGGGGCAGCCTGATGCCCTCTTCCCAGGGTTGCATCGCCCTGTGCACACAATCCAGGCGTGCCAGGTGCTCATGAGTCAGTGATGGAAGCCTGGAATGCACCCTGAGTGCAGTCAGCGACATCCACAGCCCAACTTGGCAGAAATCCTGCAGCTCTTGCTTGTTTTCCCTTCCTCCCTCTTTCCTTACTTCCTAAGCCAGTTTTTACGTATATCCTTTCAAGCCCCATCTTGAGGGGGTCTTCAGAAATGACCGTATACTTGGGAGCAGTCAGTTGCTGCTTCCTCGTGTCCTCCCAGCATCTCGTGGAGGCCTCTGTGGAGCCTTTTATCAGCCTGCACTATAGTGACCTCTACACACACCTGTCTCCCAGTCAGACTCAGAGTCTCAGCTGCATTTCTGGGGGCGGTGGGGGGGGGCACGGGCAGGGGAGGGAGTCTTTGTTTTCCTAATACCTAGAATAGTGCGTGGCTAGCACAAACTAGGTGTTCCGTAGGTAGCCATTGATAAACTGACCAAATGAATGAATGAACCCCTGCTGTGTGTTTGCATCACGTTGTGTTGTGGAGGTCTCAAAGAAGCATAATTGGCGGGAGGGCATTCTTCCAAACTGCTTACACTGTGAAAGATAAAACATAGACTTATTGCAAGCAAATAGCACCCTAATACTTTCATAGGTTGCTAGGCAGGCCCAGTAGAATAATGGAAAGAGCACTGCATGTAGGCTTCAGAGATTCAGAGCTCAGTCTTGGCTCCACAAGTTATTATGTTTTCTAAGGCCATGCAATGTAACCTATCTGACCCTCAGTTTACTGGTCTGGAAAATGGGCCTGATGCCACTCTTAAAGGATTACTAGGTCGGTATTAAAGGAAATGATATCTGTGAGCTTTGTGAGTGATGAAACGATGTGTAACTATAAGGTATATTGTTGTTGCGACACAAGGCATCAACTGGGTTAGCACCAGACAGCAGAGAGGGATGGGCAGTAAATGGTCTGAGCTTCAAGTAATGCAGGGGGAGAGGAATTTGACCTGACCTTCCTAAACTAAGGCCATTTTGGATGCACAGGGGGAGCGGAGTGGCTTTGCAACCCCCATGGACTGTGTAGCCCACCAGGCTTCTCTGTCCATGGAATTCTCCAGACAGGAATGCTGGAGTGGGTAGCCATTCCCTTCTCCAGGGGATCTTCCTGACCAAGGAATCAAACCTGGATCTCCTGCATTGCAGCCAGATTCTTGACTGTCTGAGCCACCAAGGAAGCAGTTGACATATTTTGGGGCTTTTGGCAGAAATAGTGATCACGTTGCTTTTTTTGTTTGCATTTATAAATATGGTCCATTTTTATTTTATTTAAATATGTGGGGGTTTTATGGTATAATTCTTGAGGATACTGGAAATAAATTGATAAAAGCACTTGGGTAAGTGAATGAATGAATGAAACCATTTTGAAACTAGCTGGCCAGGTCCCTAGCCTACATGTCAGGTGTTTCTGTGTATCTTTTCCACCTTGCAGGAAAAACTATTCCTTTTGCACAGTGACTTCTTTGAGTGAGTGTAAGTACAGAATGACAATGCTTTTGAATTGAACAGTTCCAAAGACGGGTTATTTTGAGACCAAACAGTGGAATTTGGTGTCAACATCTGGTTTTTAAAAAGGAGGGAATGTAGAGTTTGCCATCTATTATTCAAGTGGTAGAAAACATGATGTAAGTGGCATTCTTAAGAAATGTATTTTTGTATTCTTAGTTTTTAAGAAATGAAGGGAAACTGTCTGAAGAGCTGTTGTTTTTTAAATGAAGATGAAAGTAACACACTGGTGTGGCTTACTTGTCTACCTTTGAGGAGGCTCAGTGTGTGGGGGTCTCCCTTCCAAGTCCTGCCTCACCTCCTCAGGCCCCACGTTGGCTGCCCCCTTCCTGTCATTGCAGTGTGTGTGTGTGTGTGTGTGTGTGCGTGCGTGTGCGTGTGTGTGCGTGTGTGTGCGTGCGCATGCGCGCGTGTGTGTGCGTGCGCGCGTGTGCGTCCGCGTGCATGTGTGGTTTTTTTGGAAGGGGGCACTGTGGTCGGTTTAACCTATAGTCGATTCAGATTCATGAAAATATTGGCCGATCGATAATGAGTTCTGCCAGATGAAGTGAAATCCTGTGGGTAGACAGACTAGTCCAAAGACAATCCCCACAGACCCCAAGTGAATATTCCTTTTCATTTCCCCTATGCTGTGGGCACGAAAGAAAGGATTTAGTCCAAAGTGCCTTGGGGTTTTGTTCAGTCCAGGGTGTAATTTTTTTTTCCTTTTTTTTTTTTTTTTTTTTTTGCCTATAGCCATTTCCTTGACATTACTGAAAGGACTTCCACCCCTGCCCCCATGAAGCATGAAAATTGATTGTATCTTGCCAGGAGAGTTCTTCCTAAGTCTTAAGATATTAAAGATTTCATGAGAACCACATGAGGAATATCTTCCTGAATCATTTACATTTTCCCCTTTTGTAGGCTTATGTAACCATGCAGAAAATCTAATAATAAGTGTGCTATTAGTGTTCCATGTACCATCCCGCAGGCAGCCGTGCTGTGGGGGTTAGGAACACCCGTGCCCAGGGTTTGTGCAGATATTTAACTCGCACAGTGTCTGAAGCAAAACCCTGCTGGAAACTCTGTAGCTAATTGGACAGAGTCCATTTTCGTCAGGCTTTTTTTTTCTCTCCTTTCCTGTTCTTTTTTTTTTTTTTTCCCTTATAGCAGAAGGAAACATAGAGGCGATGGAATATATTCACAAGGGGGTATATTTTCCAAAGCAAGTAGCTTGAACTGTTTGGATTCTCGAATCAGTGTTGACCTAAGACAGGTGGTGCCCGACCCATGTCTGAACAGGACACAGATGGCTAAGTTGGAGTTAGAGGGAGCCCTTAAGTTTTTAACCATCAGAGGAGGGCAAGAAACAGGAAAAGAAACCAAGCTACAAACATTATCAGGGGAATTTTCACAGCATTTATTTACAAATCACAAGGAGTTTGTACTGCCAAGCCTTTTCTCAGGATCCAAAACTAAATAAAGGGTTCCATCCAGGTTCCCCCAGAAACTGCTGTGATCTTCAGGATGAGAGAATGAGGATGAAAAAAGAATTTTTAAATTCTCTTGTTTTCATAACCAGACGCAGAGGGACATTTGGTGGGCTGGGGGTTAGCATCTGTAGTAGATAACGGAATTGCAGAATCGTTGACAGCTGTGTCCTCAGAGACACTTTTCCTGCAGATATTTGCTTTGGACCCTGTAGATCTTCAAGTTTAACTATATGTGCTTGGGGTCAGTGGGGAGAGTAATCTGTTGAAGATGGCTTAGTCGTGGGAATCAGAGAAGTTGAGCCTGGGTGATAATGTATCACTTCCAAATCCTCATGCCTTCCTGCTAATCCCAGAGCTTTCCTTAGTATGCCTTTCTCCTTTGAGTTCTTTTGATGTGGCTTTGGGGTCTGGGCACATCTGGTCTCTGTTTGCAGGGAGCTGGGAACTGTCCTGACCTGATCGAGCCTTTCTCATCCTCTGTCCTCCGCGGCACTTCTGCCAAGTCACCAGGTTGGTAGGGGGAGTGGGCGCCTTCTCTCTACCCGTCCAAGAAGTGTTCTCCAGAAGCAGAGTTAAGCAGGGCTCCCTGCTGCCACACAGGCTTTTTGCATTTCTGTAAAAATTCGACATTTGTCAGGGACTCCCGCTAATGCCACTCTCTCCTCTTTGCCTTGGAAAAATAGAAGAAAACACGAAGGTTGCATCAAAGGTATTCTGTGTTGAACAGATGCATTTCTCTTCTTTCAGAGTTTCTGCTTCCATAGTATTCCCATAATATTTATGTGCTGGGGTTTCCTCCTTTTATCCCATGGCCTAGCTTATGTCCACGTCAGGCAGAGGTAGAAGTGGCTGATCTCTGGGGCATGTTTACCCTCTGACCTCACAGCATCCTTTCAACACTGCTAACCTGGAGGAACGTGCCACTGTTGATGCGTCACCGTTTATACCTTTTGAGATGATTTCTCTTTAATTGATGCTCAGTTGGACCTGTGATATTTCATTAAGGTCCAGAGGTGCTCATTAAAACAAGCATTGGAGAACCTGTTAGAGTTGCCTCGTCGCTACAAATCCAAGGAAGGGCTCTGTGGAACTTATTAGAGAAGGCATTTATAGATTGTTAAATTAAAGGATTAGTGTTGTGCTAAACCATTTTCAGGTTAATCAGTTGTGGGAAACCAGATTTGATGTTTAAGCCGACTTGCACTATGGCTTTATAGGAAGAAAAGTTGTTAAGCTACTGTTTCTTCTAATAAACCTTCTAGCTTGCTAATTGACTGTACTCTGCAATTTTGCACTTAACCGAATATAATTTTGTCCTCTAATTTTGTTATGGGTGAGCATTATTTTTTTCCAACTGGGTCATAAATCCTTTTTTAGCAGGGACACTGTCTTCTTTTTTTTTCCTGCTCCCATCCTAACAGGTTCTGGTGCCTTTCTAGGTGCTGAGCAGCTGCTTAGGAATTTGTTTATTGAGTGATCGCTGTATCGTTTGAATGTCACCACAGTGTTATCACATGGTTTATGTCATCGTGATGCACGTGAGGGTTGTGTGTGTTTGTAGAAAAACACTGAAAGCGCATGTTGATGTGTACTTAGGTTGTTATCCGAAGGAGGGAAAGTGCTACAAAGTTCATAGGGACGTGGAGGGGATAAACAGGTCTAACCTGGGTGTGATGTCATTAACCTGATAAACAAGTGCCTTCCAGACTGCCTCCCAGAATGAGCTGGATTGCTCTACCAGAAATAAGGGTGGAACCCATCAAAAGGTCTATTTGTCATTAACCTTTCTCTAGCTAATAATTGCCTTTCGCTGGTACACATCAGTATGCCCAAGAGGCAGATAGAAAAGAAATTAACGGTTGTATAAATGGAAAAACTAAGGCACAAATAAGAAATGTTAGGTTCTTTTTAAGTGGTGGCCGGATCATCTGTAAGTAGAACAATACTGCCAAGCCAGAGTGGAGCTATTGATTACAAGCAATGGTTGCAGACTTCCAGGACTAGTTGTTGTTCAGTTGCTAAGTCATGTCCAACTCTTTGTGGCCCCACGGACTGTAGCCCACCAGGCTTCTCTGTCCTCCACTGAGTGAGCCTTAAACAGAGGCGGCTCAGGTGGTAAGATCAGGACTTTCACTTGGGCCTCTTGTCCAGCATCATATCACATGCCGCCTTCCTGCCATGGAAAGCCCTCATCTCTACCTTCTCCACTCCACCCTAGCCACATGTTCAGGGTCTTAGATGTTAGTAAGACTACGATGAAGGAGTCAGTGAGTTGCATATATGGGCCCCCAATGCCTCAGAAATAACCATTTCCATCACCAATCGGAGTTTACCCTCTCCAGATGGACAGGCTTGGAGCTAAATGTGTGGTGGATGGAGAGGAGTTACTGCATTTCTGTGCTGAGGGGATTTCCCTCTTTGTGGTGTCTTCCTGGCTCACCCATCTGTCCCTCTTCTGAGCTTCTCTCCTGTTCTCTCTCAGCTTCTTTCCTTCTCTTCTTTCTCTCCATATCCTCTGCTGCTTTTACTTGCCATTCTCTTCATTCTCACTGGTCTGGCCCTGGATCTGAGGAGGCCAGGGACGTGGGCGGATTCAGGCTCCATGCCAACCTTTCTTCCAAAGCATAGTCGTCTTCTTGGCACTCACTGAGATGCTCAACTTTCTGTTTTTCTAATATCCCTTCCGGTTTTATAAAAGAGAAGTAGGTCACATTTGCAAAATGCCTTGACTGGTTGATGTTAAGAAACTGTGATTTAAGGAAATGTGTATCAACAACATAATGGAGAGATAACTGGCTATTGACTCTAGCCTGCCTGGGGTTTAATCAGTCTTTTTACTAAAGAAATTTTGAAAAATCACTTGGTCCAGTAGAAAAGGGAGTCAAAGAAATGTGTACATTTCTAGGACATCTTTAGACACCTGAGGTTAAACCAAATTAAAACATTTCTGTCAATTCAGTTTAAATATTGGTGTTTTAAAGAGTAGATCAGCATATTGCATTTCTTTTGCTATCAAGTTTTCTTTTACTTGACCAGCTAAAACTGGGATTAGTGTTAATTAGAAATACTAACATCTTCAAAAATCATAAGTTTTCTTGGTACAGTAAATCCCCACTTGTTCACGTGTGCTTAGAAAAAGTCAAAAACATAAAAAGAGTATAACTACATCATTTTTAGTTCCTGTATTAGCTCATATTTAGCATATAGAGATGCTTGTGGTGGTGATTTTGTCGCTCAGTCGTGTCTGACTCTTGCAACCCCATGGACTGTAGCCCGCCAGGCTCCTCTGTCCATGGGATTCTCCAGGCAAGACTACTGGAGTGGGTTGCCATTTCCTTCTCCAACACATGCTTGAGTGGTACTCATTTTTAATTAATAAAATATTTGTATGCAGTTGGATATTTTTAAAGTGATTATGGTTCCTTCTTGTAAGTAAATTAGGTGTTTAATCTTAGAGCATGATTTACATCATTAATTTGCTTTGCAAAACCATTCTTTCTAGGGAATGTGAAGGCAAATTGAGCCTAGGTCACTCAAATCTACTGTAATTCTCTGATTTCTGAGGCTCTAGAATGTAAGCTCCCAACATCAAGAACTCTGTCTTACCCATCACGTCCCCAAGCCTGCCTCCCACAAGGATTCCAGCTGCTTAGGACTCAGTCAGTATTTGCTGATGGATGAAGATTTAGCTCCATTAAATTATATGCCAAAATCACTTACCAAGTGCTTTTGACAGTTAGTTGCAATCTATACTATAAGGTTTTTCCAATTTTATTTTGTCTTTAACTAGTTTCAAAAAATAGTTGATTCTGTCCTATAATTTTTGAATTACAATACAGTGTTAAGTGAAGGTAGAATTTTAAACCATATATTCAGATTTATTCTAATTTGTTAAATATACATGGGTAAATGTGAGCTTTAAATATACAGAGTATGCATATTTATTACATATATACATATATATACAGGCCAAAAATAATTGGAGTGTAAATAATGGATATATCAGATTGGGGTTATGAACAATTTTTTATATTTTTAAAGTTTCTATATTTCTAAATATGAGCCCATTTTGTTTTTATATCAGACAAGCAAAAATATTTTAGTCCTACATTACAAATATTAGTTTTGGTGATAATCTAGGTATCTGAAAAAAATAGTGATTTCTTTTCTCATGGCTGTCTCAACTTTTCTTAAGACCATCTTTGTGTGCTTCTTCTCTTTAGACATTACTCAGTTTTTAATGTTTGCTCTTGAAACTTTATAAAACCAATGGGAAAGCAGTTTGAGTAGCTTCTGTTCTTTCATAGAGCTGTACCTTTCAGAGCTTTGATGGTTATTAGTGAAGAGAATGGACCCAAATGAAAAACAGTTGCATTTAAAAAGTATGTCTGGCGGGGAGATGGGGGAAAGGGGGAATAGTTAATGTGGAAAGAACAGCTCCTCCTGAACCTGACAGCGGAACCAGAAGCCCTGCTGTTTTCCATCTGGGTTGCCTGGAGCATGTCATTTAACCTTCTGCATCCGTGCTCTCTTCTGGACATTATAGTATTGGTAATACCCATCTCGCGCAGGATTCCTGTGAGGAGTAAGTCAGATAATAATGCACGTGGCAGTGCTCTGAATGACAATCACGACATTCTTGTCACCACTGGCATTATTTCCCCATCTGAAAGGGTAGAAGATGTGAGATGCAGAGGTTTTCTTTATCTTGGCATAGAAACTAGGGAAACCCAAGTTTTTTCTGCTTTGCCCTCCAGCATGACGAGTCAGAAGGTAAATATCAATATTGCTCTTCATAACTAAATAGCCTCATAGTTCATGACAGGTGATTTCTTGGTTTCCGTTAGCATTTCAGAGACCATTATACACAGTAGTCATCCTGCATGGAGGCAGGGAAAATTCATTTTCCAAGGCATATAGTCTCCATGAAGGAGTTGGTCTTGGTGGAATGAACTAAAGAAAGGCAGTTTATCTTAAAGGTAAGCTAGCATTTAAGCAGATGCCGGAGATTATCAGACATGCTTGTGGAAGGCAGGGGGTGGGGATTGTAGACTATGAGCTCTTGTACATCTTTAAATGTCTGTAATTGCTCAGAAGCCAGGAGTGAAACAGTGATGCACTCTAGTGTTACAGGTTAACCCCACCTGCAGGCATTCACCAAGGAAGTAAAACAGATCACACAATACCAGATTCTGACTCGGCTACTCCGTGACTCATGCTTCTTATTTGCAAGGATGCACATTGTAAGGCAGTAACTAGGGGGCAGAAGAACTCTGCTGGATACTGGGTTTATTTATCTTTGGGGACTGGGCAGAGATGTTCCTGGAGATGGAGCAGAATAGGGGGAACTGCATATTGCCTGTCCCTCTGTCGCCATTTTCATTTTGAATATTAAAGAGTTTTAGAAGACTGGGCAGACAGTCTGAAGTTACTGTAATGTAAAGGGGGAGAGCTGCTTTCTGCTTGTCATGACCATAGAGTGATTTCTGGAAGTGAAGGTTATAAGATGAGGCATGGGGCTGCCCCAGGTAGAGGCATTTAGCTTATCTTTTCTCACTATCTGAATTTAGAGAGTTTAGTCATATCCATTACTTTCAGAGGGTTATTCTGTAAATCCATCTAGGAGTGTGTTTTAAAGCTATGGTATATTGACTATCTTGCATACATATTGAAATGTACTTTTTAACATTCCAGATTCTGACTCATCCCCCAAATCTTCATTTAGCCCTCTCTAAAATATCAGTGCAAATTAATAGAGTTTTATCAATTTAAGTACTAAGATGCAGATTAAGACATGAGCCAGCTAGTGAATATAACAGGAAAGAAAAATTTCTCGAGTCTCTTCATTCCTATGCCTTGTTACATTTTTTATTGTTTAATATCTCATTTCTTGAGTATGTGTGATTTGGGATTAGATGTGCCAATTGGAAAACCTTGGAGGTTCAGAAATTCAAAGATGTGAAATATAAAATGATATTCATTTGACAGATACTGATGGGCATATATAATAGAACCTCCATCATCTATCTTTAGAAGTAGAAGATTAAACAGAAGTGTAATTAATTTGCCGACTCTGCTTCCCTGATTGAGACATTTATCAATGTTGATCTTTAATTATTCGTTTCCTTATGTATAAAATGAAGTCTATTATGACCACTTAGGTCTGTTTGTAATAGAATTAGGTGCAGTTCCACAGCACCGGCACCCCTATACACACACACACAGAGGCTAAGAAGATTAGACATTTATTTTTCTCTCACAAAAAAAGAGATTGGGAGGTAGAATTCCGGGGCAGATATGGCAGCTCACCATGAGTGGGGACCCAATCCTATCTTTCTGTTTTGCCATCCTTAGTGTGCCTCTTATGTGCAAAATGGCTGCTTAAGCTCCAGCCATTACATTTGCATTCCAGGAAGAAGGAAAAGAAAGGCCTAGCCACCTTTTCAAAGATGTTTGCAAGAGGTATCATAACATATTTTTGTTTACTTCATGTCAGCCAGAATTTAGTCTCAGTACACTTAGCAGCAAGGGATAATGAAGATAAGCCTTTCAGGTGGGCAGAAATGTGTGTGGTTCAAAAATCAAGGTTTCTACTTCCTTTTTTAAAACTTTTTATTTTGTATTGGAAGGATAGCCAGTTAACAATGTTGTGATAGTTTCAGGTGAACAGCAAAGAGACTCAGTCATACATATACATGTATCCATTCTCCCCCAAACTCCCCTCCCATCCAGGTTGCCATATAACATTGAGCAGAGTTCCACAGGCAGCACAGGAGGCCTCAAGGTTTCTACTTCTGAGAAAAGGGGGGAGAGGGGATATTGGGAGAAACAATGATTAGCCACAAATTTCAAGCTCAGAATGGTGCGATCTCATATTTCAGGGAAAATCTGACCTATTCAGTCAAGGTGAATATATACCAAGTGTATACAATCAGGGTGAATATATACCAAGTGTATACAATCAGGCAGCTCACACTATTGCCGTCATTAGCTCTGCCCCTTCTTTAGACCTGAGATTGTATTTTTAGCCCTAGTTCAGAATCCTTTGGTTGACTCTTCGGGTGTGTGTGTGTGTGTGTGTGTGTGTGTGAGAGAGAGAGAGAGAGAGAGAGAGAAATGAAATCCTTTCTTTTAATTCATTCTGCTTTAGATTCTGTTCTTACAGAGGTCATTGCGGAGTACTGAGTCGAGTTCCCTGTGTTATACAGTAGGTCCCCATTAGATAGCTAGTTTATAATAGTACGTGCATGTCAATCCCAATCTCCCAATGTATCCCTTCCCTCTTTCCCCTTGGTAACTGTAATTTTGTTTTCTACATCTGTGACTCTGTTTTGTAAATGGGTTCATTTGTACCATTTTTTTAGATTCCACATATAAGTGATATCAAGGATATTTGTCTTTTTATGTCTGACTCACTTCCTTCAATATGACAGTCTCTAGGTCCATCCATGCTGTTGAAAATGGCATTATTTCATTCATTTTATGGCTGTGTAATATTCCATTGTATATATACATCGCATCTCCTTTACTCATCTGTCGATGGCCAATTAGGTGGCTTCCATGTCTTGGCTATTGTAGGATAGTGCTGCAGCGAACATTGGGGTACATGTATCTTTTCAAATTGTGGTTTTCTCCAGATATATACCCAGGGCTGGGATTGCTGGATCATATGGTAGCTATAATTTTAGTTTTTTTAAGGAAACTCCATACTGTTCTCCATAGTGGCTGTCCCAGTTTACATTCCCACCAACAGTATAGGAGGGAGAAACAAAATCTGTCCTGCAAGGTGTGATTGGTGTATACACCATTACTCAGCAGTCTAGAGCTGCCCTACCTCCCTCTCCAGGGTTAGAACACATGATGTTCACCCCACACTGTCAACACTTCACATGATTAATAGTGACTGGGAAATGTATGCTTTCCATGAGAGTTGCATGCATCTGCTTAGGTTACTAGTAATTACAGCACTCCTGTATTATGCTCCATGCCTTGTCTGTTAAAACAGCCATGGTGGCCGAGGAGGAAGAGAAGATTCGCCTGGGATAACCAAGGGAGAAAGTCAACAAGAGTTACAACTCTGGTTTGGGCTCTATGCGTAAGATCATTCTTGCAAGTCAAAGAGAAAAAAAGAAATCACACATTTGTACATTTTGTAAAATCAGTCCCCCATTTTAATAGCTAATTAAAACCAGGACTCTTCCATTCTGTGACAGAATCTCCACGGGACGTTTGTGAATATGTCATGTGTGAGTTGCTTGGAGGTTTGGGTCTGTTTTATTGAATTGTTCATATTTTTAAGTGTCTCAGATTCTTGATCAACCCACAACATCCTGGAGTCTCTTTTGTTATATTCTGCTTTTGTTAAGTCTGTTTCTGCTCTTGATGGTAGCAAGAGGTCAGCTCGTAGGATGCTAGAGCCTGAGTTTAGCTAAGTGGCAGGTTCTGAATTAATGTGGTGTTGCTGTGTGGTGATGGACAGGGAGGCCTGGCGTGCTGCGATTCATGGGGTCGCAAAGAGTCGGACACAACTGAGCGACTGAACTGAACTGATAATGTCGTTTCCTAGGAAACAGCCAGTATCCGGCTAACTTCCAGGAGCACAAGTGGTCAAGCCAGTGGAGGTGGTATTAGAACTGTTATTATTGTTGTCTTTTACAGACAGACATGTTACGAAAACTCACCACAAAGGTCCCCTTTCCATAGATCAACGAGGCTTTATAGGTAATAAAAGGTAGACAGCTGAGGTTTTGTTGTTTTTTTTTTTTTAATGTCACTATTGGTCTGACCAAGATTTGGCAACAAAAATAAATTGAATCCCTGATGTTGAGATGAGGTCAGAATAAGTTGAAAGTCAGGGGAACAAATAAGTAAGCAGAAAAGTATTTTGTTTTTCCATTTTGGTGTAGATGGGGATGGTACATATGGGGGACTCTGAATGGACCACCAGAGGCAGGTATATTAGTGGAGATGATTAGTAGCTAGACAACCATGGAAGGAATTCTACTGCAGCGTGGAGAAGCAGCAGGAGGAAGGGAAGGAAATGAAAAGGGAGTTCAATATGAGGTCATTACAGGTTGTTTGGACATGGTAAGATCCCATTGTTTTACCCAAACACTGCTTGTAAACAGTTTGCAAGTTTGAATGTACTCTTTGACTGTACAATGTGCTATGAATTGATTTGAATTGAAAAAAAATGAGAAAGAAAATACTTTTTCAAGGGATTTTCTATTTGATTATGTTGTGATTTTCTTTCACTAACAGATCTAGGGAGGTTAAGCCCCTGCAGCATCATTAGTTGTTTCTCTAGTGCCAAGCAGAAGGAAGACACAGCACTTTGAAAACCAGCAGTGCAGTTAGTCCTCCTTGTTCCTCTTGTTTTTTTAAAAACTCAGCACTGGTTTACGACACACCTCTGTGTTTTTGATCCACAACGTGCATAGCCCTAGCTTCACACCATCATCCTGAGAAGATTCAGGCTGTGATTGGCAGTCATGCCCTCTGTCCCCACTTCTGGATGGGAACCTCTTTGCAGGCGACAAGGCACCAGGGCCTCTTCCACCTCCTTTCCCATGACCCTATTCTTCCTGGTCCCTCCCCTGGTTATCGAATAATCTCAATGAATGGATCACTTTCTAATGCACGGAGGTGGTGGTCTAGTTGCTAAGTCGTGTCCGACTCTTTGCAACCCCATGGACTGTAGGCCGCCAGGCTCCTCTGTCCGCGGGATTTCCGAGGTAAGAATACTGGAGTGGGTTGCCATTTTCTTCTCTAAGGGATCTTCCTGGCCCAGCGATTGAACCCACATCTCCTGGACTGCAGGCAGTCTCTTATATTGCAGGCGGATTCTCGACCAACTCAGCCACCAGGGAATCCCTACTCACAGTGGGGTGTAAGTAGAAGGTTCCATTCGTGAACAGTGTGGTTCATGCAGTACCACACTTTCTATTGATTGGGCTATTGTGGGGGAAAACCATGCTTGTCCTACAACCTAAAAATATCCAGAACGTTCTCATGAAATCAATTTAAAAACAGTGCACCCCCTACCCCCACCCCCCATCAAATACAATAAGTTCAACTTGGGGAGTTATTTTTTGCAAAGAAGGTGCTTCTGATAGTCTGACTTCAGTTTTATCGGCTGCCCAAGTGCCAGTGTTGAGTGGAATTAAAATACCAGGAGGTCTTAGGTCATTATTAGAGATCTACCTTTAAGAGACTCTATGGTGGATTTAGTAAACTGGACACTCTTCAGCTCTAAGCTTGGAAATTAAAGCTAGCCCCTGCTGCCAGAATGCATTGTCTCATAATCAAAATGATTTCTAGGGCCTACTTGACGGCAGATACCCCGAGAAACTCCCACTGACATGGCCGGATCAGGTTGTAACTGTATTTCACAGTCACTTAATAGAAAGATTTCACCAGATGTCATGACTGCAACATTTCTCCATTAACTCTTGTTCTGGCAGTTATCTCAGCAGGCCCACAAATTATATCATGTCCCCTTTACCTGGGGTGAAATGAAAAGCTTACAAACTCAAGTCGTGCCTTCACTCCCCACATCAATCCAAGAAATAAACTCGAATGGAAAGAGGAGTGGCTAAGGGAAAGGGGAGAATGGGGAAGATTTGAGAATGCAGTGAAAACTGGCTAGTTTTAGGTGGTGGAGGTGGAAACATGTCCCTGCCTCTGGTTTTGTTCCATGTTAAAAAAATCTCAGTAGGAACTCAGCTCTCTGTGTTGAGGAAAACAGGTGCCTTCTTTTGTGATTACCCTGACCATCCTGAACAGATCAATTTCTATCAGAGAGCATCAGGTTTTGCTTATTTAAACCTTGGCTTAAGTCCCAGTTCATACCTGATTTACTCTTAGTGGAACCTTGAATTGATCCAAAATTTTTGTAAGTTTCAGTGGCACATGGGGCAGCAGAAAAGCCCAGTCAGCAAATACTATGAAACGCTCAGGATTATTTACAAGACATGACACTTAGCACATGGGGGGGAACTGATTTGTGTAACAAATATTTAGCATGCATCTGTCAAGTATGTGTTAGGCACTATGCCAGGGCCTTCAGGTTGGGAAAAAGAAAAACATTTGCTTGCCCTCGAGGATCTTAGAGTCTAGAGGTTTTCTGTGTCTTTCCACTTCTAATTCTGAAGCTGAACAGCCAACTGACATCCAGTAAGCATCTGTTTTTCCAGAAAAAAACTCTGTTAGGGATGAAATAATGTAGTAAGAGAGATGAGAAAAAATAGGCAGAGGTGGGCTGGAAATGGGGGAGATACCGTTACAAAGAAGCTGTTGTTGTTTCAAGATTTATTTATCTGTCTTTGGCTGAGCTGGGTCTTCACGGCTTTGTGGGCTTTTCCCTAGTTGTGCTGCACCGGCTTCTCACTGCAGTGACTTGTCTTGTTGCAGAGCACAGACTCTAGCGTGGTGGGCTTTGATAGTTGCAACATATGGGCTTAGCTGCTTCACGGCCTGTGGGGGATCTTCCTGGATCAGGGATTGAACCTGTGTCTCCTACATTGGCAGGCGATGTCTTTACCACTGAGCCCACCAGGGAAGCCCTGTTGTTGTTCAGTCCCTAAGTCATGTTGGACTCTTTGCAGCCCCGTGGACTGTAGCCCACCAGATTCCTCTGTCCATGGGATTTTCCAGGCAAGAATACTGGAGTGAATTGCTATTTCCTTCTCCAGGGACTCTTGCCAACCCAGGGATCAAACCTGCATCTCCTGCATTGGCAGGCAGATTCTTTACCACTGAGCCCCAAGGAAGCCCAGTCCTACAAAGGAACTACACACATTTGTATGATATAGGTCTGTACTTGTACCCGTGAATCATCTCACTTAATCAGATATTATAATGGCAACTAGGCAATGCTTACTTAAATGAGACATTCCATATAAAATGCTAGCATATACTAAGTGCTTTATACATCTTAGCTATTATTCCTACTTCTTGTTAACACATTGTAGAGACTCAATAAAACTTGTCAATTGAGTGACTAGGAGATGAAATTAAGCACTGGAGTTTAAGCCTATACATGCACTGAGTATGATATCTATATGAGTATAGAACCTTGTATAGTATGAGCAAGATTTTCACATTCTATCCTGACAAAGATGATCAGGAATCTTCACATAACTGCATAGGCTTCAAACATGTTTCTCTGTCCAACGTCAGCTTTCATTAAAAAAAAAAAAAATGACAGCAGCATCTCCAAGGTGCTGCTGGCAGGAAGAGGCATGGGAAAGTGTCCTTCTGTTTCACTCCGTAGAGGAAAGGTGGTAATGGGAGAGGCAGCAGGCAGGAATGAAGTGATGACGGTGGTGATGGAGGCTGAGGCAGTAAGCGGGAGGGTGCGGACCAGGAAAGTGTGAACCAGCAGACAGGGCTGACAGGTAGGCACTTGAGTGACTTTCCTGGAATATCTCCCAGTGCCAGCACCATCCTTTATCCGAAGTGCCCAGACTACAGCTAGCTTCTTGCTTTAGAAGCATAATGCTCCAGATGATTACAAACATTGGGTTGGCCAAAAGCTTCATTTGGGTTTTTCCATAACATTGCACAGAAAACCCAAGCTCTTTGGCCAACCCAATAGCTTTGTGAGCCAGCCTCCAGTGCTATCTGCTCAGGAGATTTAATTGCCCTGTTTCTCTATCGTTATGAGCTGATTAATGTTGGGGGGATGAGGGGTGAATAGATAAGAACAGCCTCTGTTGTCTCCAGTTTGTGCGTTGGTCTGAAGCAAGCTTTAGCGGTTTAGTAGGGCATGAGGAACTGGCAGTCTGCAGGTATGACCAGACACTTGGCCAGCTTATTGAAGGAACAATAAGGTCAGATCAGGCAATTCAGGTAAAGGGATCCATGGCTTTTCTAGAGTTGCCCAAATTCATCAGGTCATTATGCAGTGTTAATACTGCTTTCTTACCCTTGCGTGCACACAGCCTCAGTAAGGAGAAACACTTTAAATGAATGGTTCCTAGGACTCCAGAAACATCAATCATTTAGGATCAGAAGATCCTCTCTCGAGATTGGCCTCACAGGAAAATCTAATATAAGGATTCATGCAATGAGTTCAAATTCAACAATGGAATTGTGAGTCTGACATTAAGACAACGGAAGGAATGGAAGAGAACTTTGGGAAGAGAAGGGTCAGTGGAATGTTCAGGGAGTAAAATTTATTATGGAACATTTTTTAAAAACTGCAAATTAACTTTGAGAGTCATTTTGTTTATATCTTAAATGCTGCAGTGTCCTTTTAGTTAATTGTTTATACACATGTTAGGGACCAATTACATGTTTTAATCTACAATCCACCCTTAACCCCCAGAGTGCTGCCCTTGAGACAGTCCATCAGAGATTTCCTCAAGGCTCTGGAAAAGGGGATAAAAGGCATATTTTAAGAGGTGGGTGTGTATGTGCAAACTATGTTTGTTTTAAAGAGATCTTAGATGCTGTAGAAATAATTAGCCATGTGCACGAACCAAAATAATTAATACCAAATGGTACAATATCCTTTCTGAATCCTGTTTCAAAACAGAACTTGAATGAAACATTAAGTTCTCTCTCCTTGGTTTTCCCCCATGTTGCTCCAGATTTTATAATCATCGCTAGTACCTTCTCGGCTATGAAGTTAATATCCTTGTATAGAGCCATCTTCCTCACTTTTCTTGCCTTTCAGAATGCTTCGTGGTTTCGGGTATTACACAATTTGCTTTCCAGAGAAATATTAGCTGTTGAGTATTTTAATTACCCAAAACAAATGCCTGTTATAAATGTACAACAGCATGGAAGAAGCTGCTATCTACATGCATCCTGATCCCTGGGAGTCATTTATTACCTATGCTGAATAGGTAAAAACATTCTCACTTGTTGGATTCAAACTTCTTACCTTGGCGTGTTGGTCCATCACAGATTGACAGGGCTATTCTAGAATCAGGTTTTCGACTTTAAGGAAGGACTCTAGTGATGTGTTGGGATAATGGAGATAGGATTGTGTGTGTGTGTGTGTGTGTGTGTGTGTGTGTGTGGTCTCCACTGTCTTTCTTCAAATGTAAACCTGCGAGATCATGTTACTCATAATTTGCATTACCTCTCACCAAGTTTACCATTAGAGGAGTTGAGTTGGCTAAGGGTCTCCTACTTTTGAGCCCTAGGCTTAAAACTCAGTTGAAGAGGGAGCAAAGCACAAGAAGAGTATTTTCCAAGAGGTTTACTTCCCTTGAATTGAAGCATATTCATGTTCCCTAGCTCTCGGGGCACTTGTACAAAGCCCATCTGTTTATTTAAGCACTTGCTTGATGATGTGGGAGGCTCAGCCAGAATAATCCCAGGCATGAGGTTTCCAAATGCTGAATATGTTATTCAAGGACATTATTTCCCACTAACATACCTAAATTTAAACTAAGATAATCAATAATGCCAATGTCACCATTGAACCTAAGGGCTAGAGAACACATTTAAGATGTCACTTAGTACATATATCCATCCTCTTCCTTTTAAGGAGGACTATAAAGTATTCTCTTTGAAGTCATCTGCAGTCACACAGTTTAATCCAATGGTCATTAACCCAGATTCTGAGTCAATATCTTTTGGAAGCTCACCAGTGCTTCTAATGTTCAGCATGGACTCAGCCACCAGGCTAATCAGTGGCCTTCCTTAATTCATGTCTTACTCAGGTTCTTGGCTCCATTTAATATAGTTGATGTCTTAATTTTCTCCCACCTCCTTGACCACTTTTCCTCTCTTGAGCCAAAATTGGGAGTTTGCTCCCCTCTTTTTTTTTTAACTGTCCTTCTTGGGTATCTCTCTCAGCCTCAACTTCCTTCCTGGGATGTTAATAGTTCTGCCTCCTGCAATCTCTGCTCCCCTCACCTGCTCTCTGTCCTCCCAGGCAAGTAACAGATGTCTGTCCTGGGGCCAGAGGTGCCTGTGGGCAGCAAAGCAGACTGGATTCTGCTCTCAAGACACCTGGAGCAAGCCTGGGTCAGGCCAAGGGAAAAAAGCTGTGGACCTGCCTTCTCTTTTATGCATCCCAGTACAGGCCGTTAGATGCTATACACAACCGAGGTCTTCTCTGAAGGAAGGGAGGAGGGGATGTGTGCACACAGGGTATCCAGAGACTCAAGGTGTGCTGAAGTCAGACATGTTACAGCACAGAGGAGCATGCAGCTGGCAGGGCCTGGTGGTTGAGGCTAGCTGTGGGCCTGATCGTAACATGTGAGCTAAACAGCATGGCTGTGGCTGCACGGAGCTTCCTGATTATCAGAGAACTGGGGGCCTGATGTCCATGAGGAGTATTTGTTGTCCCTGTCACAGTCCAAATGACATCAGGGTCCAGCCAGTCTTTCCTCTTGACCTCGAGGCTGGCCCTTGAGCAACTCGGCACTTCTTTCGGGGCTCTGCACCCCCAAAGTCACAGAAAATGATCTCTAAACATCTCAAAAAAAAAAAAACCTGCAAACAAAAACC
Organism: Ovis canadensis; assembly: GCF_042477335.2. Taxonomy (NCBI): domain Eukaryota; kingdom Metazoa; phylum Chordata; class Mammalia; order Artiodactyla; family Bovidae; genus Ovis; species Ovis canadensis. The sequence continues at coordinate 55,317,318 of NC_091264.1, forward strand.
TTGGTTTTGTTTTTCTGGGAAAAGCATGGTTCAATAAAAGCAAATTTCACATGGGCTGACAAATAAAATTGGAGCTCAGTACCTTCATAGATTGTTGGGGAACTTGGCATTTCATTTATGTTTTTCCGAAGTTGGGACATTTGTAGGCTTTAGTAGCCAGTGCGTGTCTGGCTTTATAGTGGAGGGGCTGCTGTATGTCAGCTACTGCCCTAGGTACTGGAGTGGCTGGTACTTAAAGGAACATGAACTTAGGCACTGAGTGATGGTTCTCAACCTGAGCTGAAATTCTGGATTCCTGGTCCAGGCTTTATGACATGATGGGCTGGGAGTGTTGCCAGCAGGATTTTTATAAAGCTCCCCACACATTCCTAACCTGCTGCCAGTGGGTCTGGTGTAGTAAGTTCCCAAACTGAGCGGCTGATCAGAATCGCCAGAGTTTTTTAAAATGCAGATTCTTGGGTCACGGTGGAGATCTGCTGAATCTTGGAAATCGACAGGGAATGTGTGTTTTTAGAGTCACCAGTGTTTCTGATAACCAGCTTGGGGAGTCCGCCCTGCTGTGATGTACTCATGCATGGCTGTGATCTAGAAACATAATGCTTATAACAGTTTTGATTCTTTTATTCTCATAGACAAAGCCATTTTTACTCATTTGGATAAAGGCCAAGTGTTTGCAGTGGTTCTTAATGAGAATTTCACAATTCTAAAGCTACCAGTCCACCAACAGCTCTCCCCATTCTCTGAGCTCCTTTCTCTGCCATGTGTCTGTCAGGGAACTTGTTTTCTGCCTTGTTAAAATAATCCCTTTGGAGTGCGGTGTTTTCTTGTGTGCGTGCATGCTCGGTGACTTCAGTTGTGTCCACCTCTTTGCGATCCTACGAACTATAGCCCACCAGGCTCCTCTGTCCCCATCTCGATGCATCTACAGCCCTCCTCTGTTACTGAATCTGTAACTTTCCCATCTCACATCTGTGGAACCACAAAGCCGGCCATCGCGATGTGTCTGGCTTTGGTCATTTCCTCTAAAGATTTCCTACCATCCTGAGATTCATTGACCACAAAGTGGTCCTGGCAGTCTGTGTGGGGGAGCTTGTAAATCCATGCATTTAATTAAACGTCTTCCACACTGACCTTGAAGAGAGTTCCAAGACAGCTGTGAAACAGAAAAGAAGACCCACCCGTCTGAAGTGTTATTCCTACCTGGCTGCTTGGGACTCGTGTCAGCCTCCCAGGCTGGTCCCTTTCTGATCACCCGTTGAGAGCTCTCTGTGAAGTTCTCTGGAGCTAACACTTTGTATGTTTTACCACATACATTTAGGATGGGTTCGTTTTTATCATTTAATTTGGAAACATTATCAATTGACTCGGTCACTGCTTTCCTGTTGGTCTTCACCAGGCTATGTACCACCTCATGAGGTAACCCCAGCAAAATGGAAGCTAACTGTGTATATTTTCAAACCTACAAAGGGGAGAAAGATCCCAATTTTTGAAATATGCTCTTATGGGTGGGGGGGAGAAAAGTGTGCCAGACAAGGAGATCATATGTCTCAAAATGGAAGGGGCGCATTTTTCTACTTAACACAGACATTTTTCTAATGGGAGGCTATTATTTATATTTTTGTTTATTTTAGGAAACGCCTAACTTATTTTAAGAAATTATCTCTTAGTGAAATAAAGGCCTTTACGCGCCCCCCCCCCCATTTTCCAGTCTAAAGTACACTCTGGAAGAGATCAGGAACAATAGTGGTCCTCTGCACATATCTGGGACTGTGGATAGCCCACACTTTGAAGTCAGGGGACGCTGATGGATAGGAGCTGAAAACACTGAAATGAGGCACGGTTTCCCTTCACTCTGCTGGAATTACATTGTAAGGAAAGCGCATCGACCATACATTCTCCAGACTGAAGGCAGAACTTGAAAAAAAAAATCGATTGGGAAAAATAATAGATTTCCTAGAAAAGAACACAAGCAAAAAACTCAAAATGAAAATCCTTAATGGCAAATAAGTCAACTAGTGAATATACTGACAGATTTCTCAAGAGTTCTGACCATTTCCATCATCTTCTCACAGAGGAAAAGAAGTTACTGTGGATATTATTGGTGGTGGTGTTTACTTGCTCAGTCATGTCCAGCTCTTTGCAACCCCATGGACTGTAGCCCGCCTCTGTCCATGGGATTTCCCAGACAAGAACACTGGAGTGGGTTGCCATTTGCTTCTCCAGGGGATCTTCCTGACCCAGGGATCAAACCTGCATTGGCAGGCGGGTTCTTTACCACTGAGCCACAAAGAAAACCCGAATATGCCTGTAGTTCCTATTGAATATGAGGAGCATTTCTTAACTCACATCTTGCATCATACCCTGTGCTTGGACACTGCACTGAATGCTTAATGTACATGATCTCATTTGGTGATCACCCCTGATGGCTCAGAATCCACCTGCCAATACAGGAGACCGGGATTCAATTCCTGGGTCAGGAAAGTCCCCTGGACGAGGACATTGCAACCCACTCCAGTATTCGTGCCTGGAGAATCCCATGGACAGAGGAGCCTGGTGGGCTACAGTCCGTGGGGTTACAAAGAGTTAGACACAACTGAGTGTTTAACACTTTTACTTAATCCTGCAGAGTAGATATTTTAAGATGCTGAAGCAGAGCCCTGGGTTAAGTGACTTGTTGTGACTCAAGGTGCCTACCCTATAGCCATCAGGTACAACATAGATTATCTCCCAGAAGACTAAGGCAAAGCCTAGTCCATTTAGGGAGGAGCAAGGCTAAATTCCTTTCTCCGTGGTGAGATGGAAAAAAGGGATAGATGGGGGGGCTTTTTTCCCTGATGGTTGAGACGTTTTGAAGAAAAATTGACCCTTCTACAGGAGTAGCTGGATAGAGGGGTTAAGTGGCAAGGAGGCTTCAAAATCAGTGCTTCTAGACTTGGGGAAAGGGTGCAGAACTGTGGCACCAGCGTGGACACAGAGGGGATGCTGGCTTGAGAGGGATGATAAAGGGAAGTCGGAGCAGTTACATGGAGGCATCTGTCCCACAGGTAGCTGGAGCTGAAAGCAATGTTCAGCAAAGAGAACGTATTTGGATTTTTTGTGATAGACATTGCACTTTCTCCCATGAAGGGCTTCCCTTTGGCTCAGACAGTAGAGAATCCTCCGGCAACACAGGAGACCCAGGTTCGGTCCCTAGGTTGGGAAGATCCCCTGGAGAAGGGAATGGCTACCCACTCCAGTACTCTGGCCTGAAGAATCCCATGGACTGAGGAGCCTGGTGGGCTACAGTCCATGGGGTCACAGAGTCGGACGCAAAGTTGAAGCATTTATATGAAGGTTCCCAAGAGGCAGTTGGAGCTGAAAGCAACATTAAGGAAAGAGAACATGCTTGCATTTCTTGTGATAGACGTTGCACTTTCTCCCATCCGTTATCTTATTTCAATTCATAGCAATCTTTTGGAAACGTTATCATCATCATTCCCATATTATAGATGGGGGAAATGGAGGTTCAGAGAGGTGAACTGTCTTTTCAGTTCAGAGAGATTTCAGTTCAGGTTCAGAGAGGTCACAGAGCTAGTGAAGAAGATGAGCTTGGTTGTCAACAGGGCGCTGAGTGACTTTGTTGCATTTCTGCCTGTCCAGTAAACATTTTATTGCCTCTTTCGATTATAGTCATTCGATGCCTGCAGCTTCCAGCAGCATCGCTTGTTGTCTTTCATTTGCTACGAGGGTCTTAAATAAAATAGCTGGCCAATTTTTGTGCATTAATAATGTTGTGGAGATTTTCAGTGGGGCCTGGGTATTCTAAAGAGGTTAAATAGGATAGGGATTGATTTCATTTGTAATGAGTAATTGTGAGTAAAATAGGTACCGTGCTCCACATTCAAAGAAGCCAGAAAGCTTCTATTGATAACTGTGGGGAGAAAGCAGATAATACAAACAACTCCAAATTTTAAACATGAGCGTATTTGAATTTTATTTTTGAATGCAGATGTGATTGATCATTTGTTCTGCAGGCAAGGCTTTAGTCCAGTTAGGGGGAAAAACATCAATGCACTCATATCGATTATTTTCTAGAAGAAGTTTTAGAGACTTACTAATAGTAAACTTTCTAAGCAGCTGAGACTTGAAATTCCTCATTAGTGGAGGTGAGGCAAGGAGTCAGATTGTTGCACACATCATCTTTGCTGCAGTTGACTGGCACCTGTGTTGCCTGAAGTAATCCAGGAAAGAAGTCAAGGGAAGAAAGTGTGCCTTCTCAGTGAAGGAAGTGGGGAGGAGGGTCCTTCTCAAGAGAGAATCATCACTTCAGCCTCCAGTATTTATCGGACACGCAGTGAGTCAGGCCCTGGTCTGAGTTCTTTGAATGTGTGAACTCCCAACAAGTCTATAGGGGCTGATTTGTTTTTGTTTATTCACCAAGTCGTGTCCAACTCTTTGTGACCCCATGGGCTGCAGCCCGCCAGGCTCCTCTGTCCAGCGGATTCCCCAGGCAAGAATCCTGGAGTGGGAGTGGGTAGCCATTCCCTTCTCCAGGGCATCTTCCTGACCCAGGGATGGAACACGGGTCTGTTGCATTGGCAGGTAGGTTCTTTACCACTGTGTCACCTGGGAAGCCCGTGTGGGCTGAGGACTGGTATTCTTACTGTAGAGATGGGGGAACTGAGGCACAGCCGGTGGCTGAAGGAGCCAGGATTCCCACTGCAGCAGCTGGGACCCCAAGCCTGTGCCCTCAGCATCCATAACGGGAGGTCATTTGATGCCTGGAAGTGGTTCACGGCTGGGGATGACTTTCTTTGGCCTGCTTCAGCCTGCTTGCTGGGTACTGCCTGATCCCATGCCATTTCCCTAACAGCCCCATGAAATAGAGTTCATTATTACCTCCATTTTCTTAAAGAGGAAACTAAAGCTTAGAAAATTGAATATCTTCCTTAAAGTCACTGGTCACCAAATGCCAGAAGTCTCTCCCGGGTCTCTGCAACATCAAAGTCAATCATTGGTTGACTGCCCAGCAGTCAGAGCTGTAAAGTGCTGGATGGGATGTCTCCAAGTACAGAGAATTGAGCAAAGCCTGTCTTCTCTTCCGTCTTTGACCGGCTTTTTATCAGAGCCTTCCTTTCATGGCATATCCAAGAAGTCCTGCCTAAAGGAGGGGATTCCCTTCTTCCCAGACCCTAAATTGAATGAAAGAATCTAAAACCAGTCTCTGACATCTCCTGCTGAAAGCTGTCGACTTGACCGTGTGCCTCGTTCGGAGGGCAGCGGCATTCTTCCAGGGCGAGTGTAAACTGTTCTCATTGAATACCTGATTAAGTTAATGGTACTGAGCCAGGGCGAGGAGGAGCGATTTGGCAGCCGAATTCCTGGCAGCTCATTCAACGTCCTTAATGTTCCACCGGCTTCGTGCTGGGCCGCCTGTGAGCCCCCGGGAGGGGCCGCCGGTAATTACTCAGCGTTTTGATTGAAAACAGCTGCAGGTAGCGCGTCATCCCATTGTCCCTTTCGCTGGTGATTGGAAATGACTGGGGGCATCTTGGTCTCCACTGCGCAGCCTCACTCCGGGGAGTGGGGGTTGGGGATGCGGGGAACAAGGTAGAGAGTAGGTTTCCCACTAGCTCCGCTTTTCAAAATGAACCATTCATCTTTTGAGGGTCAGAACTCAGCCACCCATTCAGTGAGTGTGAGTCAGAGCCCTAATTCTAAAACAAACGTTTATTTCAGGGAGAATTCTTATCTTGGCTGATCCTTACTAACTCCTCTCCCTGTTCTTTCTATGCTTTATTTAAGCTGGTTTCAGTAAGATCACTGTCCTTGTAAGCACGTATTCCTTCCCATAAATCCAAAGAGGATCCTTGGCATTCCCCTGGGATAAATGGGGGACAATCTGGACATAGTTTCGGATCATGGGGTGTGGATTTTTAGAGGTTAAAGAGGCTGCAGCCTCGCTCCGGGAAGTATCCGGGGTTCATAATCTCCCATGAGAATCTGTGCTTAGAAATGGAATCTCTCAGGCCAGATGCTTTTTAGATACACAGTATTTTACGTCCCTCTGTCATGAGTTTCACTTTCCATCCAACACCGCATGATCACGTCCAGAAATTCAGAAGAAGATCCAGAAACACTTTGCCTTTTAGAAGCCAGCAGCAAACAGCAGTAGACAGACACAGGATGAGAACAGTCAGCCGATGAAGAAAGGACAGCAGCCCGAGCGTCCCACAGGGTTATGAAATTCAGTCTGCCTCCAGCACAGGGAGCTGACGGTCTAGTGAGAAAGATGCACGGAAGTAGGCAAAGAGTGCAGTGAACAGGTTACATAAGTGATGGTGAGCCTCAGAAGAAGGGCTGTGCAACGCTGCAGTGCCCTAAGGGGCTTTGTCGTGGTTTTAGGGGATGATCCCTGTAGATGGTGGGTTTCCCTGGTGGCTCGGATGGTAAAGAATCCACCTGCAATGCAGGAGGTCCGGGTTCGATCCCTGGGTCAGGAAGATCCCCTGGAGGAGGGCATGGCAACCCATTCCAGTATTCTTGCCTGGAAAACCCCATGGACAGAGGAGCCTGGTGGGCTATAGTCCACAGGGTGGCAAAGAGCTGGACACGACTGAGCAACTAACACACACACACAGTAGATGGTAGAGATCAGGGGCAGGAGTGGGCGTGGGGTTTAGGGAGAGAGAGGGAGAATGGGGACTTAGTGTTTAATGGGGACAGCATTTCAGTTTAGGAAAGGGAAAATTCGGGAGATGTCTGACGTCGACAGCTGCACAACAATGTGAGCGGACTTAGTGTCACTGAAATGTGCAGTTAAATATGATTAAAATAGTATGCTTTGTATTAGGCGACTTTTACCACAATTAAAAAACAATCAACCAAGGAAGAGGCATACAGGGCAGAGGTCTGGAGAGGGTCCAAACCCAGGGCTTCCAGGCGTCTTCTCCTCGGGCGGGGCATGTCGTGGAGGGTGTCACCTTCTCCCACCCCTTCAGTGTGACAGCTCACGCGCAGTACAGCCACCCAGGGAGGCCTCCCCAAGCCCTGGTGTCTGGAGACTCATTGCAGCTCAGACGCAAGCCAAGCACATGGCTGGTCTTTACTCCCAGTTCCTCACGCAGGTTGGGCGAGTACCTTTAGTACCTCCTCCAGAGGTTGGCACTGTTACAGCCTGTGGCCCAAAGCCGCCATCATAAATGATATTTTAGACTGTCCAGTGGTCAAAGCCCCCAGGCAAACACAGTCCCATAGGCAGGACATTCCAGAGGTCTAAAGGTCACCTCCCAGTAGCCAAAGACAATGATGAGAAGTCTATTTGGGTGAGATTATCCACAGTATATACCAGCAGCTCACTGCATAATCTGAGCACTGGGACCCAGATGTTTGTATCAGGTGAACCAAGATTTTCATCTTATCTGTGATTTATGAGACCTCAGACTCGTGTGTGGACGCTCAGTCGTGTCTGACTCTCTGTGCCCCTGTGGACTGTAGCCCATTAGGCTCCTCCATCCATGGGTTTCTCCAGGCAAGAAGACTGGAGTGCCATTTCCTTATCCAGGGGATCTTCCAGACCCAGGGATCAAACCCAGGTCTCCTGCATTGCAGGCAGGTTCTTTACTAACTGCACCACCTGGGAAGCCCTTCATGGAACCTTAGGAGACTCATTTAACATGCGAAGCCACAGTTTCCTGGTCTTTACACAAAAACAGCCTCAGTGGCTTCTATCATAACCCGCGGGGACACTGGGTCCCAGGAGGCCTCAGGGCCTTTGTCACTAAGAAGATAGCAGAGTGGTATAGCGTCCCAGAGACGAGAAGACAGCCACAGAGGGGATGCTGCCATGGAACCCCCAGAGGTAATGACTTGTTAGTTCATGGTTATCTAGAACGTCCCACTGTCCTTCGACTCAGCCACATCCCAGGGCAGCAGATGCCTCAAGACCCTCTCAGGATGCCTCAGTTCCAGAAAGGCATTTTTCTGACCCGATGGGGATTTTCACGTTCTGTGATTGTCAACGTGGGAGTCCCCCCCCCCCCCCCGGCGCCCTGGTCACTGGTGGGATCTGACCAAGCCTCCTCCAGCTCCTGCTGGCCCTTTGCTATGTGGTGTGTAGCAGAGCTGTTGAGAGCGTGTGTCGGAAGACAGCTGGCAGCCATCCCCGTGGGGTAGGGAGAGAAGGTTCTGCATTTCCCCCAGGCCTTTGGGGAATTACTCATCTTCGTGTTGTGGAAAATCAGACTGCGTGGCACCAGGAAGCATCATGCTTAACCCTCGAAGAGACATGCCAGACTCCAGTTTCCCGGCTCACCCTTCTGTGGACTCCGTTGGTATAGGCTGAGCGGCTTTTGTGCTTTGGGGTGTGAATTGGGGGCCTGTGCACTGGGAGCTGTTACCAATATAATCTCTTCTGTCAGCTGAAGAAAGAGAATAAATGCTCAAACACCCATGACTTTTTCTTGTGTGAGTCACAAGTGTGAGGGGGGAAAAAAAAAAAGACCAGATGCTGGAAAGGATTGAGAGTCTGAGGGTATCATGTTGATTTGATCATGGAACCAGGAGAGATCAGTCACAGATCAGTGTGGGTGAAAACAAGAGATTCCGCAGGAAGTGTGTGCTGAGGCAGTTAGGATGGCGACCATGTATTGAGTGTGTACATTATGCCAGGCACCAGGCGTCTTAATTCCTCCCCATTTTATAGGCAGAGATACTCATTATAAGATCACACAGTACTGAGACACTCTCTAAACTGGTCACCCATATAATTTGGAGTAAAATAAGGATGACATTAAAAGAAAGGAAATGGGCAGTAGGCGTGAAGCCAGGGTGTTTTTGCCATTGTTTTTTTTAATTTGAGGGTCTTTAAAAAAATTTTTTTAATACCATTTTTAAAGGTTACTTTCCATTTAGTTATTACAAAATACTGGCTCTGTTCCCCATGTTGTACAGTAAACCCTTGAGCCTGTCTTTACACCCACCAGCTGTGTCTCCCCTTCCACCACCCCTATGTTCCCTTTCCTTCCTCCCCACTGCTAACCACCAGTTTGTTCTCCCCACCTGTGAGTCTGTGTCTTTTATGTTGTATTCATCAGTTGGTCGTATTTTCTAGATTCCACATATAAGAAGTATCGTTCTGCATTTCTCTTCCTCTGACTTAGTTCACGTAGCATAATGCCCTCTGAGTCCATCCACGGTGCTGCCAGTGGCAAAGTTTCACGCTTTTTCATGGCTGAGTAATATTCCACTCTATGTGCATACCACATCTTCTTCATCCACTCATCTGTTAAGGGATACTTCAGTTGCTTCCACATCTTAGCAACTGTAAATAATACTGGTGTGAATATTAGGGTGCGTGTATCTTTCCAAATTAGTGTTTTTGCTTTTTTGCCCGCAATATACGCCCAGGAGTGGGCCTGCGGGATCATATGGTAGTTCTGTTTTCAGTTCTTTGAGGAACCGCCATACTGTTTGTCGTAATGCATGTGAGTGCTCAGCCACTCCGGCATGTCTGACTCTCTGCGACCCCGTGGACTCTAGCCTGCCAGGCTCCTCTGTCCATGGGATTTCCCGGCAAGAATACTGGAGCCAGTTGGTATTTCCTTCTCCAGGGGTTTGTCATGATGGCTGCACCAATTTACATTCCCACCAACAGTGCACGAGGGTTTCCTTTTCTCTATACTGTCGCCAGTGTTTGTTACTTGTGGATGAAGCCAGGCTTTGAACTTGTCCTTTTACCTCCACCCCAGGAGTAGGCTATTCTTCCTACTACTCCTTATTAGTACTAGTAAGAATATTCATGTTACCTTCCTATCAGTAATAATAGTTTATCCTGATACTCCAAAGATGCCAGTGGAAGTGAGTCCGGAATGACTTCCATAGTGAGATTTTTCACTGCTGTACTAATAAGCACATTCCGTTGAGAGTCAAAAATAACTTGTCTTCTAACCCCAGTTCTCACCGTGTTACTATGGCCGGTTCTTTGCACCTTTTGGCCACAGTCCCTCTGTCCTTAAAGCGGTTCACTCCGGCGTGGGGTGCAAACTGCTGCGGAGTTGTGGAAAGCACCCAGGGAACTGTTTGCAGCCTTCAGTGGGTAAATGGAGATTTGGGAGTCGCTCCCGGGGTAGCTTACCTGCCACACAGGATGCTTGAGAGCAGAAAGGTATTTGCTCACACATGGAACCAGGGATGGTCTTGACAGAAAGGCATTTCCAGCTTTTCTTAAAAGCGTCTTTTGGACAGCTCATTTGGGACCACTTTCAATCCAGATGGTGATCCCTCCAAGTGATTATTTTTCCATCTTCAGCCTTTCCAGGAATTCCAGCACGGGCAGGCTGCCAGGGGACACTGGCTGCCCAGATGCTGCAGCGACATCCCACGTGAGCCAAGGACAGGCCAGCCCAGCTGCGAGCCTGGGCCCTCCTCTCTCGGCCTGGCCTCCTGCAGACAGAGACATGGACCATATCCCCATACCGTAGGCCCCACCCACAGGACAGATCTCCCTGTTTTCCCAGAGGTGGCAGAACCCGCTAGAAATACTCCCAGTGTCACACTGTTATCACGTGGATACGATACGGGTATGGCAAAAGCCAGCAGCCGAAGACAGCTTCGCCCGGGCCTGATGAAGCCTGTTGCTCTGTGATGCAGAGAGTAGAAGCAGATGCCGGAGCCCAACGCAGGGAGGAGGGAGATGGGGGTTAGCGCCACACCAAGCAGAGGAGTTCAGGGGAGGGAGGACAGCGGAGCAGCCGTGCGTCTGGAGCAGTCCCCTCCGCATCTCCATCAGGGAGGTGGCTTTTAATCAGAACAAAGATTCTGAGTCCGTTTGTTGCCCTCAGAGCTTCCCTGAGCCCAGGGAGCCCCCAAATGCAGCTGTGTTCTTGTGGATAGACTGAAATTTTTTAATTAACATATGACATTGAGTGATTGTATTCATTGCCCCCAAGTCCCCATGACTCTAGCCCGCCAGACTCCTCTGTCCATGCAAGAATCCTGGAGAGGGTTGCCATTATTTCCTCTGGGGGATCTTCCTGACCCAGGGATCAAATCTGGGTCTCCTGCATTGCAGGCAGATTCTTTACCATCTGAGCCACCAGAAAAGCCCCTATAGATAAACAGGCCACCCCAAAACTATTATTCTTGGTTCTGATAGAAGGGGACTGTTTCCTCCTGCCAATCCTCATTCCCCTGAAATCCCAGTGTGGATGGTAGTGGCAGACCAGGGCCTCCCCGGCCCTGTCTAGCGTGCATCACTGCTCTGACTGAAGGGTCCTGCACCCTGATACAGACTCTGGTACCAAACTTGCTTTTGGTGACCCCAGAGGGAGAGAGAGAGCTTGTTAACCGCATGTTGGTAATCCATGGTTCTCCATGCCTGATCTGTAGGACTTGCCCTCTGTGGGGAATTTCAGCACTGCTGTGCCCTGGATCACCACTAGGTGGGAGTGTTGAGTTCGGTGCTGGGTGAGGCTGAGGGTCCCTGGCTCCCTTGCCTGGGAAGTCTGAAGATCGCGCTCTCTTCCTTATTCAGTTCAGCCTCTAACCTGGAATGCCACACCCGCTGCAGCCCATGATTAGAGCTAGGAGAGATGCCGCAGTGCCCTTGACATCATCTCCCCCTCTGACCCCTTTGCATTCTCTTTTCTACATGGGACCATCAGCAAGTGTCTCTAAACTCTGCCTCAATGCTTAGGATGACACGGGGATTCCCTACCTCATGCAGCCCAGCCCATTTGACCAGTTCTGATTAGTGTCTAATGTCTACTGTATACAGTCATCCATCAGTATCTGCGGGGGTTTGGTTCCAGGAGCCCCCGATGCTCAAGTCCCATGGTCAGCCCTCCATAGAAGTGGTTCTGCATTCTGGAATTCAGCCAACCGCACGTTATGTCGTACTGCGATACAGGAGACGTGGGTTCGATCCCTGGGTCAGGAAGATCCCCTGGAGGAAGGCATGGCAACCCTCTCCAGCATTCTTGCCTAGAGAATCCCAGGGACAGAGGAGACTGGCGGGCTACAGTCCGTGGGGTTGCACAGAGTCAGACGGGACTGAAGTGACTGAACACAGCACACAGCAGGTTTTTATTGAAAACAATCCCCACGTAGATGGACCTGTGCAATTCAGACTCACGTTGTTCAAGGGCAAAGTGTGTATCACTGTAATCTGAAGCTCAGCTCTGTTCTGCTGTCTTTCACGGATGGCCCTTCATAGATCTGAGCGTCACATCTCTGCTCTGGCTTTTTCTGTCCTTCCCCAGGCCATACATCTTCAGTTGCTGCCACTGTTACTTACCTGTCTTGGGTCCAGACCTCCCGCTAACCCCATCACTCCATCCTGGGTATGCCCGCCAATATCCCCTTGCCTCAGGACTTTGTGACCTTACCAATGCTGTATGCTATTGCAGTATTTATTCTGTTACTGAGAATACTGTGCTTTTTAAGTGACGCTATACGAGCTCTTGCCTGGAGAATCCCATGGATGGAGGAGCCTGGTGGGCTGCTGTCCATGGGGTCGCACAGAGTCGGACACGACTGAAGCGACTTAGCAGCAGCAGCAGCATACCAACTCTTACCTGGAGAATCCCATGGATGGAGGAGCCTGGTGGGCTGCCGTCCATGGGGTCGCACAGAGTCGGACACGACTGAAGCGACTTAGCAGCAGCAGCAGCATACCAACTCTTACCTGGAGAATCCCATGAATGGAGGAGCCTGGTGGGCTGCAGTCCATGGGGTCACTAGGAATCGGACACGACTGAGTGACTTCACCTTCACTTTTCACTTCCATGCATTGGAGAAGGAAATGGCAACCCACTCCAGTGTTCTTGCCTGGAGAATCCCAGGGACGGTGGAGCCTGGTGGGCTGCCGTCTGTGGGGTCGCACAGAGTCAGACACGACTGAAGCAACTTAGCAGCAGCAGTGAAGCAACTTAGCAGCAGCAGCAGCATACCAACTTTTAGGCACCAAACCCAACTGTTGGTTCATATTGAATGGATAGTCAAACAGAAAATTCCTGGGCTGTTTGAAATGAACTATTCTTCAACCAGATCTCTCTAACCCTGCTATTAATTGAGCTATTGAAACCAAGGGTAGGGCATTTATTTATTCTTGTTCATTTTAGTATTTTTGGCTTTGTGCCATCACTTCCAGCTTCTTAGGATATATTTGAATATTAATTGCAGGTAATATATTAAGCCGGGTTCCCGACAGCTCAGTTGGGAAAGAATCCGCCTGCAATGCAGGAGGCCCTGGTTCGATTCCTGGGTCAGGAAGATCCGCTGGCGAAGGAATAGGCTATCCACTCCAGTATTCAGTATAATATAGTAAGCACCCCTTCCAGCCTTCTGTTGCCTCTAAATATGATAACCAAACCACTTAATAAAATGTTGAACAGAATAGAACTGAAAATTCTTGCATACCATTTGCCCCACACTGACACTGAACAGTTAAGGTCTGTGATACAGACTGGAAACTAAGTGTTTGATGAATGAGTATGTGAACACTTCCTGTGAGGTATGCTTGTTCAGTCAGCCTTGAAGATATCTAATTATGCTGTCATCCAGCACACCTTTCTCCATTTTGGAAATTTCAAGCATGTCAGAGCTGGGCGTACTTTTAACATTTAATCTAAACAAAGTGCCTTCTGCCTTTGCACTACACAGATCAACCTGTTTAATAATTCAGTAAAACAAGAGATTTGCATGCCGGGATTTCAAGAATCCTTGCCAAGCCCTAGTGACCCCTCCCATTGGGTCCAGGCGTTCTGTCTTTTAAATGGTCTCATGGTTTTTCCAGAACTGACACAGGCTCACCAGGCTCTATTTCTTCCTCTTTAAAACGAAAACTATGTATCTGTTGTGCATGGACATTACAAGCCAGTCATGGGTTTCACTCAAACTGAGAAACTCACAGAATGGAAGGTGCTGGGCAGAGCAACCCAGTGTATTTCCCTGACCTTGGGATGCATGTTAAGGATCGTATGTATCAGATTCTAGGCGTGTTTTCTATTCAGAGCAGTTAGTTCGTATTTATGGGACTTGGAATCAGTAGGGATCATCTCATTTTCCTGTCACTTCTGAAACAAGCTGAATCCATGGTAATGGGTAGGGGGTTTACAGGGATTTTTGAATGATAGCAAAGACAGAAGTGTCTTCCTTTATTAAAGGTTGCTTTTCCTCCCAGAGATGACTGAATCATAGGTATAATTTACAATAATAGTCTTTTTAAAGTGTTTAGAGTTTTCGAAGACAGAAAGAACCAGAAGAAAAGGAGCATCTGTTACTTAGAACTGTATCAAGTTTAGGTGACCTCAAAGGAAACAGCTGAGTTATCCCTAAATATTCCTGTATGTGCTAGTCGTTTCCGACTCTTTAGCAACCCCGTGGACTATAGACCACCAAGCTCCTCTGTCCATGGGATTTCCCAGGCAAGAATACTGGAGTGGGTTGCGATTCCCTTCTCCAGGGGATCTTTCCGACCCAGGGATCGAACCCAGGTCTCCTGCGTTGCAGGCGGATTCTTTACTGTTTGAGCCACTAGGGGAATAACCCTAAACAGTAGCTGCTTGTCTCCAAGGCGCCATCAGTTCTGTCTGCTCACAGAACCTAGTTTGGTTCCCCAGCACTTACTCCATTAGAAAGAGGCTGAGATGTCTACTTAGGAGCTTAGGTGTACAGGCTGAGTTTCTTACCCCTTGCTGTGCATGTGAGTCATCTGGGGACTTTGTTAAAATGCAGAGACTCTGAATCAGGAGCTTTGGATAGGACCTGAGTCTCTGCATTTCTAAAGCTGCTGGGGGAGCTGGTCTGAGGACCACACTTGGAATAGCAAGGCCATATGCCACTGAGCTAAATTTTAAGATACTGATGGAGAGAGAGAGATATATAAATGTAGATGTGAAGATGCTTAAGATGACTCTATTCAGAACAGTGATTAACAGGCAAATCATACGTAGTAAACCCTATATAAATTTGTCTTGATCCATCTATTGACCCCTGTTCACTTCCCCTTTCCTAATAATAATGTTTAAACATGATCTGCCTGTGTGGCTCTTTGGTAACTTTGCAGTTATATAATCGTGCTCAGCCCCATGTTTCTGTTGCGGCAGGTGCATCCGGAGGCACACGCCTTGTCTGGGGGACTCAGGTGAACGAACCATTGGTGTGTTTCAGCACTGAAAAGGCAATTAGGGACATGAAGCCCATTTGTCTGCAGCTAGAAAGAAGCCCTAAAAGCAGACATCCACTCTCCTTTCTTCTCTTCTTTCCTAGTCTCTCTCTCTCTCTCTCTCTCTCCCTTTTCCCTCCTGTACTTTCTACCTTCATAGTTTTATCTCTGTTTTTTTTTTTTTTTCATCCCGTGAACCATCATCCAATGTACCAGGGACACAGTGGCGTCCTGTGGTGCCCTCTCGTGGCTCACTGAAAATATAGCTAGACACAGTCCCTACTCTCACAATGACTTCCCCTGCTGAGAGATACGGACAGCACAGAGAGCCAATGAAGCGCAGAACAGGGACACGTGCCCCAGAATTACAGTGACCCACGTCTGTAGCTGCACTGGTAAATAGGAAACATGGTCCTTCTAAATGTAGGAGGGTGAGCCGAAATTTATATCAGTCTGGCCCCAGGGTTGCTCCAGTTAATCTTTGTATCCTTGACTTAGTGTCAGTTATTATCTGGAAAAGATGTTTATCAATGGACCACTTTTCAGAAGAGTGCATTTGAATTTGTGTGTTAAGGCCAATATGTTTTAGTGGTCCATTAGCAGAAAAACCAGCCATGGAATCTATAATGAGATCTTTAAGGCCAACAAAGCCTCCCAGTGTCTCTCAAAACAAACAAAAAAACAGTGTATATAAACCAAGGCACTGCTAAGAACCAAGTCAGCATTGTTTTTTTCAGATTCACTGAAGCTGAGTTCTATTTTAAAAAGTACCTTCAGAGGAGTTTTCTAGTTTTGTGTATGGTGTGTTCCATTGTGCAGCAATTTCACATTTGCATTGCTAATGGACCTCTTTGCAAACGTGTTTGACATTTTGCTTGGCTTTGAAAGGACTTTTATGCTGCTATTTTTTCCTTCCCTAGAGCTGCCTTGGGCTAATTAACCTATTCCCTTACTGGCTGGGCTGCTATATGCAAATACTCTCATTCTGGATTCTGACACACTACTCTTACGTGAACATCCCTAATGAAATCCTGTGGGGTTTTATTGGAGCAGTGCTACTGTGGGGCCAGCAGGGGGCGCATGGAGCAGTTCACGTTGAGTCCATCTCCTAAATCACTTTCCTTTGCTAGTCCCAATGGGAATGCCAGTTTATGTTCTCTTTCGTAGAGTAACTTGAAACCTAGAGATAAAAGATCGGTATCAACACTTTTTAAGCAGTCAAAAGCATCAACTGTTTTCAATTTTGGTAGTTTAGTTTTATTCTGTCGTTTTGAAAACAGCACTGGCATCTCAGTAGATTTGTATATATTAGGTGTAAATTACATGCCATGAACTTCCTAAGAGAAGGCTATACCTGGGGCTTAATAAAGCCGGAGGTTGGGAGGGTAATGCTGAAAACTGCTGCCTTATTGTGTCTGTTTTAACATCAGACTATAGAAAACAGGTCTGGGTAGGAGAAATGCTAAAACCCAGGACCTGGAATTCCCAGAACCTGATTCAGCAACTTTCCGGGATCACAGCACAAGACTGCTGACAGCCTGTAGGCAGCCCTCACATCTGCCTCCTGTTAGCCTAGTTCCTGTTGGTTCCACTGATGATCTGCCTCTTGCCAGGTGGACATCTGTCTGCCTACACAGTTCTGGTAACAGAGTTCGGTGGTTCCCAAAAGACTGAGATAGGTGTCCATGAAAACTGGCTCCCTACTTGTATGGCCAGGTTGAAACACACAGGCCTGATTGGTCTAGCAGAGGCTTCACCTCCAGGGTTCATGGTGGACTGGCCCTTTCCAAGAAGAGGGTGGAGAGTATGGAGAGAGAATTCAAAGAGCACTTGGAAAGGAAGTAAGAGGCAGAGATGAAGCAAGCATGTTGCCCTCATTAAGGACACCCTCAATGCCTGATTATTGCATTTTTAAAAACCAAACCATGTTCCTATTTTGACTGTCTCATAGATTCCTTTTGGCTGTTACCGTATGAGTAGCTGTACTGGGAGCTGTTTGGAAACGTGTAGAGAACATAATTATTTGGGGCTGTCTCTGCTCAGTTGGCCTGTATATAGTGTGTTTGTTTATGTCTGTGTGTGTGTGTGTTAGGCAAGAGAGAATTGTTGTAAATCCAGTATGGACCCAGAGTCACTAGAATCTTTGAGTAGTGCCTATGGCAGAGCTTCCCTGATAGCTCAGCTGGTAAAGAATCTGCCTGCAATGCAGGAGACCCAGGTTCAGTTCCTGGGTTGGGAAGATCCCCTGGTGAAGGGAAAGGATACCCACTCCAGTATTCTGGTCTGGAGAATCCTATGGACTGTATAGCCCATGGAGTCGCAGAGTCGGAGAGGGCTGAGCCACTTCCTACTTTCACTATGGCAGAGGACTCAGATAAGCTATGAAATCCGCTGGGGACTTCCCTTCCTAACCTGGTCCTCCCAGTGCCTGGCTCAGAGGAGGGCTGATTGTCACTGGTGCCATCCTCCCTGTAGGCTTCATTTGATCCTCCAGAGACTGGGTAAAGATACAGCTGAGGAGTGGGAGGGCCATTTCTGGGAAGGAAACTGAGAAATGCATTGTTTGCCCTCCAAAAAGAAAAGGGGGCGGGGGAGAAGGTATTGAGAGAGATATCTTAGAAGACTTACTAAACCCATAAAAAAAGGTTTGACTTGCTCCATGGCTTAATGGTCTTCCTGATGTCCTACCCAACACGGCAGCGTTTTACCTGCTCTAATAGTGGGGCTGGCGGCAGGATTTTGGGGGATTCACATCAATCTCGTGGGAGGGTGTTCTTTTCCGGTGTTGATGTTCTGACGCCCTGTTCCCCCACCCCCCACCCCTTTCTCCCTCTTGGTCCCGACCCTCTGCCTTTTCCCAGATTCCAGAGCAGCTGCTGGAGGATCGCACCCACGGGGAGATGATTCCTCATGAAGAGCCTGGATCCCCTACAGAAATCAAATGTGACTTTCCGTTTATCAGACTAAAACCAGAGCCAGTCCGACAGT
This sequence comes from Ovis canadensis, assembly GCF_042477335.2. Lineage (NCBI taxonomy): Eukaryota > Metazoa > Chordata > Mammalia > Artiodactyla > Bovidae > Ovis > Ovis canadensis. Next base: position 55,335,451 of record NC_091264.1, read on the forward strand.
GAAACGGTCACCGTGGAGGGGGGACGGCGAAAAATGAAATCCAACCAAGAGCGCAGCAACGAATGCCTGCCTCCCAAGAAGCGCGAGATCCCCGCCACCAGCCGGCCGTCCTCGGAGGACAAGGCAGTGCCCAGCGACAACCACCGCGCGGAGAATGCGGCATGGCTCCCCGGCGCCCGGGGCCACGTGGGCGGGCGGCTAGGGCCGGCGGGGCCCCCGGCGGAGCTCGGTTTACAGCAGGGAATAGGTTTACACAAAGCGCTGTCCACGGGGCTGGACTACTCCCCGCCCAGCGCGCCCCGGTCCGTCCCGGCGGTGGCATCCACCACGACGATGCCCGCGGCATACCCGCCACCCCCGCCATCCGGGGCCCCCGTGTCCCCGGTGCAGTACGCCCACCTGCCGCACACGTTACAGTTCATCGGGTCTTCCCAGTACAGCGGGCCCTACACCGGCTTCATCCCTTCCCAGCTGATCTCACCCACGGCCAGCCCGGTCACCAGCGCGGTAGCCTCGGCGGTGGGCGCCGCCACGCCTGCCCAGCGCTCCCAGCTGGAGGCCTATAGCAGCCTGCTGGCCGACATGGGCGGGCTGAGCCGAGCCTCCGGACACAAGGCTGAGCCACCGCCACCGCCGCCACCGCCGCAGCACCTAGGCCGGACTGCGGGGCTCCTCCCCCCGGGGTCCCCACCGCCCCCCCAGCAGAGCCAGTACGTGCGCATCTCCAGCTCGCCACAGAACGCCGCACGCCCGGCCTCGCCGCCGACCCTCCCCGTCCACCTGCACACGCACCCGACCATGATCCCACACACCCTCACCCTGGGGCCCTCCCCGCAGGTGGTCGTGCAGTACACCGACTCCGGCAGCCACTTTGTCACCCGCGAGGCCACCAAGAAGGCCGAGAGCAGCCGGCTGCAGCAGGCCATGCAAGCCAAGGAGATGCTGAACGGGGAGGTGGAGAAGGGCCGCCGGTACGGGGCGCCCCCTGCGGCCGACCTGGGCCTGGTGAAGGCGGCCGGCAAGGCGGTGCCCCACCCCTACGAGTCCAGGCACGTGGTGGTCCACCCCGGCCCCGCCGACTACAGTGTCCGCGACGCGTCGGGGGTGCGGGCCTCCGTGATGGTCCTGCCCAACAGCAGCACCCCCGCCGCCGACCTCGAGGGGCAGCAGGTCACCCACCGGGAGAACTCACCGTCCGCCCTCAACGACAAGAGCGGCCTGCACTTGGGGAAGCCCGGGCACCGCTCCTACGCACTGTCCCCGCAGCAGGCGCTGGGCCCCGAAGGCGTGAAGGCCGTCGCCACGCTGTCCCCGCATACGGTCATCCAGACCACACATAGCGCCTCGGAGGCCCTCCCGGTCGGGCTGCCGGCCACGGCCTTCTACGCGGGCACGCAGCCGCCGGTCATCGGCTACCTGAGCGGCCAGCAGCAAGCGATCACCTACGCCGGCGGCCTGCCCCCGCACCTGGTCATCCCGGGCACCCAGCCCCTGCTCATCCCCGTGGGCAGCGCCGACCTGGAGGGGTCGGGCGCCGCCTCGGCCATCGTCACGTCGTCGCCCCAGTTTGCTGCAGTGCCTCACACGTTCGTCACCACCGCCCTGGCCAAGAGCGAGAACTTCGGCCCTGAAGCCCTGGTCAGCCAGGCCGCCTACCCGGCCATGGTGCAGGCCCAGATCCACTTGCCCGTGGCGCAGTCCGTGGCCTCCCCCGCCGCCGCCGCGCCCCCCACGCTGCCGCCCTACTTCATGAAAGGCTCCATCATCCAGTTGGCCAACGGGGAGCTGAAGAAAGTGGAGGACCTGAAGACAGAGGACTTCATCCAGAGCGCGGAGATCAGCACCGACCTGAAGATCGACTCCAGCACGGTGGAGAGGATCGCGGACAGCCACAGCCCCGGCGTCGCCGTGATCCAGTTTGCCGTTGGGGATCACCGAGCGCAGGTAACATTGTGGCCGCATCACGGGGGTAGGGGGACACCGCACCGTGCCGCCGCCCTTACCTCCTGGCACCGTGACCTGTCTGCGGCTGTGGGAGTGATTGAGGGCTTTCTTTCACTTTCACTTTGTACGTAAAGGTTAGGCTTCTCACGTTCCTCCAACCACCATTCTCTAAGAGAATTAAGCCCTAATGCACCCGGAAGCATCCTCTGTTTGTAATGAATTAATTTCTCTGCTTCTCCAGTGGGGGCTGGTCAGGTACCATGCTTGGGACAGTTAAGAAAATCACCACTCGGGTTGTTTTGCTGATGTTGTCCTGTGGTTCGCATGAGTAACCCTGATTAAGAAAAGCCATTTTCCACCCCCACCCCAGGAAAAGACAGTGCTGCTTCAGGGGAGAATGTTAGTTGCCCAGAGTTGCCATATCCCATTACAACATCAGTGTTTTGTTACTGTTTTTATTTATTTATTTTGGCTGTGCTGGGTCTTAGTTGCAGCACTCAATCTGATCTTTAGTCGTGGCATGTGAACTCTTAGTTGCAGTGTGTGGGATCTAGCTCCCTGACCAGGGGGTCGAACTCAGGCCGCCTGTATCAGGAGCTTGGAGTCTTAGGCGCTGGACCACCAGGGAAGTCCCAACATCCATGTTTTAACATGTAGGTTTTGTTATCATTTAGGTATGGTGAGGCCAACAGAGGAGAATACATCTGGTTATACTCAGATCCCAAGGAGAGGGGATATGCCCGGCCACGTGGGCTGCCATGCGGAAGAAGGCCAGGGGCTGCTACAAGGCACTGGGAGCCAGGAGAATACATGAACAAGAGCCTTTGCTATCGTTTCAGTGGGAAGGAGTGCGTGAGGCAAGGTAGCAAGCATAGGTAGGCTAGTTGGAATCATTTCAGCAGGCTCTGGGTACAGGAGCTGTCCCTAGGTGTCTGATAGTGGCCCAGAGAGTGAAAGTCCCATTCACTGAGGAGGAAGCTGAGGTGTGGGTGTTTGCTTTACACGTGAAGAACAGTATCCCCAGCAGGGGAGCTGTTGGCTATGTCTAGGAATTAGCTAACGCAGGGAGGGACGGTCCCTCCAGTGTCAGCAAGACCCCAAGATGTCAAAGCATCAGACACAGAGAATAAAAGGCATGGGTCATATAATCTGGAAGGTCAAGGCTGTCCCATGTGACCTCCTGGACTTCCGATAAATAGGAACCCCCAAGGACCAGATGCAGCCAAGCTGAGTCATGTTAAAACTAGAACCGGGATCAGCTCTTAATTTCCATGAGTTCCTTCAGTCCACTCTTTTCCAGCTTCTTAAATCACTTGAATGCCTTGATTCCACCCATGTGTTATGGAAACAGTAGTTTCACTGCCCAGCTTGCTTGAAGTCAGGTTTGGCCCCAAGGCAGGGAACTTCCCAGGCTATAGAGCCTCAGTGCCTCTGGGAATGGCATATGATAGCACCTTCTTCAGTTTGAAATGAGTTGAAAAATGGTCATGGCGTAGCTGGTATTTGGGACAGTCAAAGATAAACAAACTAGTTAATGGTTTGAATTGTTCTTAGAATATTTTTTAAAAGATCAAGTGAGGTGGGGGAGTCTGATTTTCCAAAGCGTCTTCCAGGACTTCTTGTGAATGTCCGGATGTGGGATCTTGCGCAATATCAGAGGGCCTGCGTTGCCAGGAGCTTTTAGCCCCGAAGACTTTTCTTTTTAATGGTGAGATGTCGCTGTAAACTTTGGTGAGGCCCAAGAAAAATTTCTCAGGGTTCTGATGCAAGAAAACAAAAACAAAACAAAAATCAGGATATTTGGAAAAGGGCATCATTATGTAGAACTCCCTGCCCACATCTAAGTTTCTGTTCCCTCTCCGCGTCCTACGTGGATTAGGAGTGGATGGATCCTCATTGACAAAAGAATGAGCTGACTTACTAGCAAAGTTGTCTTTTAACAGACCCCAAGTGAAGCCTGGGAAATAAACAAGAAGAAAAAGTAAATTTTTTTTTTTTCTTTTCATGATGCTGTTAATCCTTAAAGCACTACTGTGAACAGAGGTAAGCAGAGGAAGAGGGTTTATTTTGAAATGCAACTATCTCCTGCCCAGCACCTCTTTTCAGCTTTCAGTAAAGAACAGCTCTGAGCTGCAGGCTCATCTCCAAGGCTGCAGGAGCCCCCATAGACCGGAGCCTCACAGACCTCTAGGCAGTGCTGAGGGAGGTAGCATCTCTGCTTGCTCCTTCCCCCCCCCCCCCCCCCCCCCCCCGATCCTCCGCAGAGCGAATGCTTAAACGATCGAGAAATTGGCTTCCAAGTGTGAAGTCTCATTTCCTTCCCATTGCCAGGCCACCGGTCTCTTTGCTGACGGCCAAGGTGCAAATTAGAAGGTAGCTGGTTTGTCAGGGCCTGTTTGCAGGCCTGTGAGGCCGCCCGCTGGGAAGGACTCAAAAGGGTGGCTGGGGTTCCAAGCTGCAGAAACACAAGTGCAGGGCCCGGCACGCCAGCGATGTGTCACTTTACCCAGAAGCCTATCAGAAACAGGCTGACATCATCCCAGCTAAAATACTCCACCAGCTGTGTTTGCCACAAGTGACGGGGGCAGAGTCAGCTGAGAATCAGAGAAAGCGAGGCGGGGAGAGGGGCGGCCAGAGAGAAGGAAGGTCCAGATTTAATTTACACTCTAAGGGCTGAGGGCTTCCCTTCCTCCTCAGGGGGCTCTCTGAGGGGTTTTCTCCCCAGGCCTGGAGATCCCATCTTGGTCTTCTCAAAAATTAGAAATCTCTTAACACTTGCACCCATTAGGGAGGGTGAGAGATGTGCAGAGCACTTTCACTTAATTAGCCAAATCACAGATTTGATTGGGGAAGTTGTGGGAGGAAGGGGGTGGTTTTCTAAAGGACGGATGGCTTTGTGACCCCAGGCGTAAATCCTGCACGGAGGCAGGACCACAGGGACACTTGACTTCATAACCTACCACAGGCGTCCCCGGTGAATGCGGTGTGGCTGGTGGGAGAAGCCCCGAGCTTGGGGTCTGGACAGTGGCAGGACAAAAATGGTCTCACTTCTCTCTGAGCTAGGGTTTTTCTCATCACTAAAATGGGAAAATGATTCCTTATACAAGATCATATCTTCAGCATCCTCTTTGTTTTTGTATTCCTCTGCTTTCCTGCCATGCAGAACAGCCCTTGTAAAATTTACTAGCATCCACTAAACAAACAAAAAAAAAAACGGTGGGGGGATATACAGGGAAAGTTACCTGACTTTATGCTAATAATCAGCATATAGATCCAGTGAGAAGGAAAGCCACCCTCTATAGAAACAAGGGAATTTTCACTGAGGAATTATTTCCAGGAGCTGAATTCCTAATTATTATTGTGAAAAGAGACCTCCAGGGTGGTGGATCTGAAGCTCCCTGTGAGGCAGTGTAGGAGAAGAATGCTTTTGCATATCCGTCCCCATCCCTGTGGTTTTGTTGTTCGCAGAGCTGTATTTCTTGGCCCAGGAAAAGTATCCTTGCATCTCAGTTCTGCCCAGGCTGGTTCTCCTCCAGGAGAATTGAAGGCTCTCAGGCATTGTCTGTCAGCCTGTGTGCACCACACAAAGCCTCTCGGTAGCCACCCATGGTCTCCTGAGTCTATGGTGAGCCCAGAAGGGATCCTGAGATGATAATAACATCCACATGGGAGCCCGTGTGATTCAACTGGAGGGCAGAGCATCGTCTGCTTGGGTGGGAAGCAGATTAACTGGTCAGAAAATGCAAGACCTGGAGCTGAAAAGACTCAAGGCCGAATCTGTCCTCCACCAGCGGAGCTTTGGGACTTGGTGCAACTCACAAACAGACTAGTGCACACATGCTTCATGGTGCAAATGACACATACGCCTTCCATCCGGCTCGTGTTGTAGTGTGAAGAATGAAAGTGGTTGTAAGAATGAAAGGAAAGTGAAGCCAGGGTGTTAGCCGCTCAGTGGTGTTACTCTTTGCAACCCCATGGACTCTAGCCCGCCAGGCTCCCCTGTCCATGCAATTCTCCAGGCAAGCATGCTGGGGTTGCCATTCCCCTCTCCAGGGGATCTTCTCAACCCAGGGATTGAACCTGGGTCTCCTGCACTGCAGGCGGATTCTTTACCAGTTGAGCCACCAGGGAAGAAAGGAAATTTGCTCAAAAGAACCAGTTCAGTCAGTAGTGGATAGTAGGTCCTCAGCAGTGTTAGTTTCCCTTCCTTGGTTCCGCTTGGGTGGGACTTTGACCCTAAGAAGAGAAAGGTTAGGCCCTGAAAAGTGAATGAGTAAAAGGTTTCATGTTCTTACAAGAGCTTTTGGAAGGAGGGACAGTTTAGAAAAGTCTGGAAGGAAGGCTGAACTTTTCTGGTGAGCCTCATAAGCCATTTATTTCACTCTGCCTGTGTTCTTGCGGCATATTCCCAGGAGAGGTCCAGGAGCATCCCTCGCCATCGTGTTTCTGTGAAGGAAGTACCATGACCTCATGCTGGCCTGTGTGCACGCAACACTGTCTGGTTTTCCTGAGTGTGAGCTGGACTGGAGGGGTCATTTGATGGCAGAGCCCTGCACATCAGTGACCAGTGCAGAAATGGGCTCATGCACCTCTGCTTTGCAGAAAGGATCTGGGCACCATGCCCACTGAGGGACCCCCGGCCCGGGACAGCCCCACTGGGGGAGCCCTGGTCTTCCATCTTTGCAGCCTCCTCAGCCCTCTACCTCATGCTCCCCAGGCTTGACTTTTCTGAAGAGTACACAACATTTTGTCAGTACGATTTATCTGTGATGAGGCTGCTTTTTTTTCCCTTCATGCTGGGCTCTGTCTCTCATTAGGGCTGTCTGTCGCCTCCCAGAGTCAGGAGCTGCCTGCTGCCTTTTACCTCCTTGGTGGCAGCTTAATATTCCATGTCATTTTCTTCTCCCAACTCGTGTGCGTGTGCGTGCACGCACACACCCATACAGCATGTTACAATGACATGCTCACTGTACATCGACTGCTTCTTCCATTCCGCTATTTTTTCATATGACCGCTGTGTTTTGTGAGCCATCAGTGTCTGCATTATGCATTTAATGGGTTAGCTGGTGCCTAAAAATAGCCGGAGCCCTCCTGCAGGCAGCACAGACGCCTGTATAGTCCCTAAGCAGCCAAAGCAGACCAACTTGCCAAACATTTTACACATGGGCCTTGGTGGATGTGAACTCTGATGAACCAGAAAATGGGTAGTGGCTGCCCTCGATGCAAAGCTCATTACTGGCCCTGGGGTCCAGTGATTGGTGATAATCCTCCCAGCTCTAATGCCAGAAAGGCTCCAGCAGAGAAGCAATATCAAACACATTTTTCTTTGCCTGTGTTCCCTCCCACTCCCCCCAAAAGAAGAAAAATGCTCTGCTTTAGCATGTGTGTGATATAAGTGCCCCCTGCTTGGGGATCTTACATGTGTTACTGAAGCAGATTATCTGGGACCATTGTAGCTTTTTTTTTTGCTTTTTTTTTTTTAAGTAGACTTTATTGTTGAAAGTAGTTTTAGCAGAAACTACAGAGTTCCCAGACACCTAGAGTTTCCCGTTATTAAAATCTTGCATTTTAACAGTACATGTGTGACTTGTCATTGATGAGCTAATGTTGATGCATTATTATTAACTAAAGTCCATACTTTTTATTAGGATTTACTCTGCTCTACATGCTGTAGGTTTTGAGAAATGTGTAATGTCACATGTCCAGCCTTCCAGTGTCCTAGAAGATCGTTTCCCCGCCCTAGAGATCCTTCATGCTTCACCTATGGGTACTCCCCACCCCGCCCCTAACCCTGGCAATCACTGATCTGTTTCCATCTCTGTAATTCTCCCTTTTCTAGAACGTCATGCAGTTGGACTCCTATGGTGTGCCGCCTTTCAGACTTCTGTCACTCGGGAACATAAGTGTACAGTACCTTCATGTTGTTCTGTGGCTTTGAAAGCTCATTTCCTTATAGCACTGAATAGTGCACGTTTGTTCTTGAAGGCACGCGTTTTCAGACCCTGGTAGGGAGGGAAGGCAAGTGGGACAGACCTGTGTGCCCCAGAGCTGCCGTGGTCACCTGCCAGTTGGGTCTCTGGGAGCCAAGCAACATTGCGAAAAGAACTCAGCTCATCCGTCATGTGGGGCTTGTGTTTGGAGGCGTCTCTGTGCTGGGATGTGGGTTTAATGAAACAGCTTCCACCAAAGACTGAGTCAGGCTTAGCGTGAACGTGATGAAATGTTTTAAATAGAACACTCACAGACGCTCTTACACTCGACTGAAGAGGTGTGACTGTTTTTATTAATGATTTTTCAACATTGAAGTAAATCGGGCCTCTGTCAGCCCCTCCGGCTTTGCTCCAGTGTTTTCATTTTTTTTTTTTTACTTGGAGAATGTGGTCATGCAAACTAGCCTTCAAGGAGAGCAGACAGTCTCTTCTCTATGGGTGAAACAGGACCCAGAACTTCACTTGAATGTCACCAAAAGGGAGAGGTCCTCACTGACACCCACTTCTGAGTCATGTCCTCACTCCTGGATGCAGGCAGAATGTGTATATTGCGATAGGCTCGAGAAAAAAGTGCTTTGTAAAACAGATGCCCTTCACATTTGTGAAAACAGGGATTCTCATGAAGGAAAAGGGAGACAAATTTAAACAGCAGATGTTTTGTTTTCTTTATATCTTGCTTTCGGTGATACATACATATGTGTGTGTATAGAGAGAGCACCAATCTACTGTTGAAAAATACAGCCAGACAGCATAGATGTGCGTATATGCATGCACGGTTTAGATATGGTGGTCTTTAAGTAGCTAAAGGTATTTTACTGAACTTACACAAGAGCTAAGAACGATCATAAAAGGCGGTCATTCGCCAGACCAGGAGGCGACACTAAATAATTATCAGCCCAAAGTGAGGATGGTACCTCCCTGTCTTGGTTTCTTCATCGTGAATAAAAGTTGGAGGCGATCCTTTTAGAGGAGCTGGTTTAACGGGGCTGGAGAGGGGGAGGGGAGGCGGGGCAGGTTCCTCTTTGGAGCCATGGGGAGCAGTGGGTGTGTCTGCAGCCATGGGAAGAAGGCGGGAAAGGGCACAGGAGGATGGAAGGTGACCACCCCTAAAAAAGAGAGGTGCTGGATACAAGGCATCCAGGGATGAAAGGCAGAGGGGGCCTCAAGCTGACACCAGGACAAAGGCTATTCATGCTCCCATTTCATCCTCCAGTTTGCTTCAAGTGTTTGGAAAAGGATGTATTTATGTGATGAAAAAAGAGAAACTGGCTGTGCCGCACTGCCAGGAGTTATATAACAGGTTCTGGTCTTGTTATGGTCCTGCCCTCTTGAATATATTTTCATTGGGGTTTAATCGGAGCCCATTTGAACCTCGACAAGGTCATAAAACGAAATCATGGTTATTAGCGCAGCTGAAAGCGCAGAAAGGAACCTCACGCTTGGGGAGAAAGTAACTGAAGTATGACTCAGTGGGATCAGGGTGAGCGCTGCGTCTGACAGGGGACTGTGGGTGAGGCGGCTGTGGCTCAGCCTGGAACGGCACCTATGAAGAGCTGAGCGAGACCCAGGGAAGCTGCAGCTCCTCTCTGGGCCAGGAGCCTGAGCCTGGTGGAGTCCCGGCTGGTGGTCGCAGGCCCAGGCAGTCTCTCTGTAGCATCTAAACACTGGCCTCTGTTGGCCAGTGGTACGTTGCGGTATTTTCACTCGTGGAGGGCAAACCACAGAACCAGTCTTTCAGATTTGTCCTGAGCACCCATTACAAGCCAGGAGGTGTCCTGCACCCTGGGGATAAATCAGTGAGCAAACCAGGCGGTATCTCAGCACAGCACCCCCCACCCAGAACATACAGTCTCTCGGGAGTTCATGGGCCGAGGTGAAATGGAGAAATATGGAAGTAAAGAAAATGACACATCAAAAGATAACCCGTGCTGTGGGAAAAAATAAAGCAGACTAAAAAGGATGGGGAAAGAAGGACGGAGAATAGTTCAACAGGGTGTTTGGTGACACTCTCTCTGAGAAGGGGAACAGGAGGCGACAGGACACAGAGCAAAAAGGCTTTCAAGTGGAGGGAATAGCAGACGCACAGACCCAGAGGCACGAGAAAGGACCAACGAGAAGACCAGCGTCACTGCGGTGCAGGAATGAAGGGGGGGGATACAGACCACGCTGGGCTTGTTCACAGGGCTTTTTCTCCCAGTGAGAAGCTGGCTTGGCCAGGACTGTGACCGTGGAGGCAGTGAGAAATAGCCTCATCCTAGCTGTATTTGGAAGAGAGAACCCCTTGGACTTGCTTGTGATTTGGATGCATGCGGTCTGGGAGGAGGAGCCCAGGAAAGTATGATGCCCAGACTGTTGACTTGAATGCTGGAAGTGCGGGGACGCGGCTCTTGGAGGTGCCAGGAGGAACCCAGGAGGGGCGTATCAGGGGTCTGTTTGGGACACGTTCAGTTAGAGTTGCCAGTATATAGCCAAGCGGACATCGCCAGGTAACATGGTTGCCAGTATCCAAACAAGCCCTGGTGAATTTACTGGCTTTGCATGCCTGTTCTGGCCCCTCGCTGAAGGCAGGACCTAGGTCCTATACAGTAACTCTCACAGTCTCAGTGTTACATTTTGAACTTGATTCAAACTGTAAAACCTGGGGTGTGAAATAATATTTCTCAGCACCAGAGGGAGCCCCACATGGGCCTCAAGTTCAAGGAATTCAGACTCATTTCTGGTTAAATGTCCCAAAATCCCACCATGTCTGTTTCATATCCACAGTAGTACCTGTTCGCCTTGACAGCATGTTTGGAGGCAGATAATGCTCCTCTGTAAGGGAGTTTCAGGCGGGCACACCCAGCCATATGCATTCTCACCGGAAAATCTGTCAGTATGATTTCTTCAGTAATTGTTAATGATCAGTTAACCTTTGAGAATGTTTATGTCCTTCTGACAAACCTAGTTACAAAATGAAAATACTTTTGTTATGACTACTTCAGTGTGCTTATTTGAGATATGTGCAAATGAGAGTTTAACTTTCACCTGAGGAAGGGCAAAACCTTACTTTAGTTCACGTATATCCAGACCCCTCAAAAAAAGTGCATTATCTAGATAATTCAGGCTACAGCATTAGGGAGGGAAGAATATTCATGATGGTAAATATTAGCAAGGATAAATAATGAGGAGAAAACTAACATGGGGCCTGAGCCACGCACTTAACTGCTTACCGCGATCAGATGACCTGAATCTTTTGCTGCTAATTTGTATGGACCCAGCTGAAGGGGTGGCATCTTTTCCTGGGATGGCAGAGCTCTCTAGGGAGAAGACACAGTGAGCTTTTAGGAGGAAGGGGCCAAAGGCAAGCCTTTGAAATGACAGAGAAGATTTCCTCAAAGCTCTCTAGGTTAAAATAACCCATTATCATCGCCCTTTTCAGCATACCTCTCAAATATTCTCCTCTCTCCTCATCACTTTTCTTTCATGCATTATTAGGTAGGCTGTTCAAGCTATCAGGCACTTCACAGAATTTCATTCTAAGACCTGCTTTTGGAGTTTTGAGAGGATAGAATGATGAAGGGCTTTCTAAATGCCCCCAAATATGGTGTATGTAACGGGGGAGCAGGTTACATCTATATCATTCCTTATGGAGTCATCAGTAACATTACTTGTCACAAAGGCTTTGAAGCCATCTTCTTAATGAGTCTGTCGCACTTGGCAACATGTAAAAGTCTTCAGGTAGATTTGCCTTTGGCCCCTTCAGGTAGATTTGTACACAGTAGAAGTTATTTTCAGAATGTGAACACTGGCTGCTCTGAGGAATGTGTGTGATTCGGCTGACACAGCAAGATCCTCTAGGTTGGCAGTTGTTGGGCTGACTGTCAGCACAGGTCTACCCAGGAGCAGGGCTCATCTAGGAAATGCAGCCAACAGTCCCCACTTGAAGTAGGATTTGTCGCCTCTGCTCTGTGTATGATGTTAATGGCTTCAAGCCATAATGGATTCATGGAGCTAGCTCCTGATTGGTCCTCCCGGTTGGAACTTAGTGGGTATCCCCATCTGATACTGTAACTTGTATACATTTGCATGACATGACCATAGCTCTGTCATTGAATATCAGCCTCATATATAGGGAGACACTTGATTCGCATAGCAGATGTAAGGCTGATGATATTTCACAGTTTTTTGTCTCATGGAACACATCCATAACCTTGGGTCATTGGATTCTATTTATTCCAAGTAACATTCACCACTTTTGGGGTAGTGGAAATGTTAAGTTCATCTCTTCTGGTGATACTACAATATCTTTGTTCACAGGGGCAGAGATCAGTAACATAGGAAAAAAGAAAATGGGTTTGGAGGCCACAGAGACTAGGATTAAATCCCGGCTCCATCAGGGTATAGTCATGGCATTAGGGCACCGATTCAATCTCCTTGACACTTAGAGTTCCTTAGTTGTAAAATCGGAACAACAGCATTTTCCTCACTAGTTTATTGTGAGTATCAAACAAAATACTTTTTGTGAAGTATGTACCTAAATGTTTAAGAGATGTAGGAACTCAAAATTTTTTAAATTCTCTCTTTATTCAGATAGTCCATAACAATGAAATTTTCCCCAGATAATATGAACAGTTATATGGGCTCATGCCCACACACTGGAGAAGGAAATGGCATCCCACTCCAGTATTCTTGCCTGGAGAATCCCATGGACAGAGGAGCCAGGCAGGCTACAGTCCATGGGATCGCAAGAGTCAGTCACAACTTAGTGATTAAACCACCACCATGCCTACACACATACTGTAGTAATAGGCTTTCATATAAATTCATCTAGTTGTCTTTTCTAAAAACAGTTAGGTCTTCTATGGAGCAAATAAAATGTATCATTCAAGAAGTGCATTTAAAACAAGATTAATCACAGTTATCAAAAATAGGTTAAATAGAAAAGCTACAATCCATGTAAATTACATGAAAATTTACTACTTTTAAAGTGAGATATTTTAATTATTTGTGTTTCTGGATGCGTGCCTGTGCATGAAATTCAACATTTTCAATATTATTGTGTTTAGTCAATACAGCCATCTTTCCATATCTGTGGGTTCCACACCTGTGGAGTCAACCAATCACAGATTGAAAATATTTATGGAGGAAAGAAATTCTAGAAAGTTCCAAAAAGCAAAACTTGAGTAGTTCCCAGGCAACAATTTACATAGCATTTACATTATAAGTAACGTAGTTGAGTTAATGTATGCAGACAATGTGTGTAGGTTATATGCAAATACTGTGCCCTTTTATATGGACTTGAGTATCCTTTCAGTCATTGCAGTTTATTGAAATTTATAGTAATACATGGCACATGTGTGTGTGCTCCAGTCGTGTCTGACTCTTTGAGATCCTATGGACTGTAGACCGCTAGGCTCCTCTGTCCATGGGATTCTCTAGGCGAGAATACTGGAGTGGGTTGCCACACTCTCCTCCAGGGGATCTTCCTGACACAGGCATTGAACCTGCGTCTCCTGCAGTTCCTGCATCGGCAGGCAGTTTCGTTATCACTAGCGCCACCTGGGAAGCCTGCATGGCACATAAGCAGCCTAGGAAGAACAACAGCTACTGAAAGCATGCTGGGCTTCCCCTGCTTTTGTCTTTCAGACAAAAGAGAGACTGTCTGGAGTGCCTGGGGCTTGACGGCGTAGCTGGGCCAAGCCCGTGAACTGTTTTGTATTTGTTGCACCCTCAAACCCCTTGAAGTGGTGCCCAGGTTTCAGGTCCTGGGGAAGACCTCCCTCTTTTCTCCAGCTCTCATTGGTTCTCCTTCTCCTAAATTCCTAGAATATGCGTTCATTTGTCCAACAAATATTTATTTTCAACTACGTGCTGGGTACTCTTTTCGGGGCCAGGGACACAGTGATGAACATATGCCTGCCTGCCTCATGAAGCTAAAATACAGTCTTAACTCTGATGCCTGTTCAGCGCTGCCATCGGTGAGGATAGCAGCTGTCCAGTGAGTTAATAAAGCACAGGAACGTACTTCGGGTGTGAGTCACATGCAGCGCCCAGCGCCTGAACACTGAGCAGGTGTTTGTCATCCTCGGAGGGGTCCATTGACTTGTTTTAACAGAGACCAGCTACAGAGCAGATAAACAGTAAAACTATATTTTGAATGCTGAATGGACTTTGACTCGCTTTGCTATATGGTAAACACAGGGACAGCAGAAAATTAAGAGGCTTATTTACATGTGTTGGTAGAGGCAGATTGGGGAACTGAGTCTGTCTTTTCTTCCGATCAGCTTATGTGCGAATGTATGTTTGTGTACGTGTGTATATGCGATAAAACAAGGATAAAACATCTTCATCTTTTCCTTCTTTCCCTTCTCCCTGTGTCTCCCTGTTCCCACAGGTCAGCGTGGAAGTTTTGGTAGAGTATCCTTTTTTTGTGTTTGGACAGGGCTGGTCATCCTGTTGCCCAGAGAGGACCAGCCAGCTCTTTGATTTGCCATGCTCCAAACTCTCCGTTGGGGACGTCTGTATCTCGCTCACCCTCAAGAACCTGAAGAACGGCTCTGTTAAAAAGGGCCAGCCCGTGGATCCAGCCAGTGTCCTGCTGAAGCACTCAAAGACCGACGGCCTCGCTGGCAGTAGACACAGGTATGCCGAGCAGGAAAACGGGATCAGTCAGGGAAGCGCCCAGATGCTCTCTGAGAACGGCGAACTGAAGTTTCCCGAAAAAATAGGATTGCCGGCCGCGCCCTTGCTCACCAAAATAGAACCCAGCAAGCCCGCGGCCACGAGGAAGAGGAGGTGGTCAGCGCCCGAGACCCGCAAACTGGAGAAGTCGGAAGACGAGCCACCTTTGACTCTTCCCAAGCCTTCTCTCATTTCTCAGGAGGTTAAGATTTGCATCGAAGGCCGCTCTAACGTAGGCAAGTAGAAGCTGTGTGGGGAAGGGAAAGCTGGCCCTCCTTTATCATTTGTATCCAGATTACAGATGTACTGTAGGTTAAATAACTCAGTATTTCCATGTTATCCTCTTACTTTAGGGTTCTGTTATAACCTTGTCATTAGAGTTACAGCTGGCGTTGGGCAGGCGACCGGTGCATATGCTTTTTCCGGGCGTGTTTCTCGGCAGGTGGGGTGCCAGGGTAGGTCCAGCCCAGGCTCCAGGCAGGTGGTGGGCATCCTGGTTGAGATGAAGGTGGCCCCATGGCACCCGCCTTTTCTGGCATCGTGGATGCATCCACGGGGGCACTGACTTCCACTGGCTTCAGAGGGATGATCTCGGGAAGGGAGCTGCGTCAGGGGGATGTGCCTGTGTGCCAGGGAGGGTGCCTGGGTGACACTTCTGTAAGGGTGTCTTTCTCTCTGCCTCCCTCTCTCTTGCTCTCAGCACCAGATTGGAGGTCTGGGGGAATGTCCTCAGGAGGTTCCCCCCGTGCAGAGTCAGCACTGGGGCCTCCGAAAGAGGTACCAGACAGCAGATGGAAAGCTAACCGCGTAAAAGAACATTTCCCCCCCCCAACTTATTTTACAATAAAAGCAACTTTTAATCATAGAGATAAATATATATATATATATATATATTTCCCCCTATGGGGCCTGACTGCACTGATATTTTTTTAAAGAGCAACTGCCACCCATGGGATTTCGTTTCTGCTTTACTAGTGCAGTAGTGATGCCTCCAGGGCGTCATGGTGGGCAGGCGGCCCCTGCTGGCATCGCTCTGCACTGGTTGGGGGGGGGGGCGCTGGGCAGCGGGGGTGGGGGAAAGTGAACACCCCCTCCGGTCTCTGTGCAGTGTTAGGAAAACCAATCAGGTTAATTGCATTGACTTCGCTCCCAAGAGATAAGACACAAACTGCCCTTCAAAAGAGCTGCAGAAGCTCTTTGCTTTGGGTTTGCAAATCTTTTGTCTTTTAACTCTAGTACTGTTTATAGTTCATGACAATGGACAACTCGGGTGCCACTTTTTTCAGATTCCAGTGTGACGTGAGGAAATAAGATTTTGAAGATAAGCATATATATTACTATCTCTTAAGTACTTAAAATGCCGTTCACACTTTATTACCAAGCATCTTGGTCTCTCATTCAACAAGTACTGTATCTCACTTTAAACTCTTTGGGAAGAAAAACAGAAAAGAAAAAAAAAAAAACTAAGTTGCTTTCTTTTTTTTTTTTTAACACTGTAACTACATTTCAGCTCTGCAGAGTTTCTCACGGAGCAAGATGCTGAAAGTTTCAAAGTGGTTTCAAGGGATGAATGTGAATTATGAACTTGTATGTGACAATGAATGACCACCAAGTACAGCCTGACAGGAGGCACTCTTCACTTTGATGTCTCAGAAAGGAGTAAAAAGCGTATGCAGAGCTGGCAGAGGAACTGAGAGGGAAGGGATGGGAAAAAAAAAAAAAAGAATACTCACTTTTGTCCAGTGTTTTTCTTTTTAAGATGAACTTTTAAAGAACCTTGCGATTTGCACATCTTGAGTTTATAAATTTGTGTGATATTCCTGCAGTTTTTCTCAAATAACATTGTGGGAAAGGCTTGGGGGACTGAACGAGCATAAATAAATGTAGCAAAATTACTTTCTAACCTGCCTAAACTCTAGGCCTTTTATAAGGTTATGTTCCTTTCAAGATTCATTTTTGGTCTTCTTACCGTATCTGTCACATAAAACCAGGTCTTAGCAGGACAACTCTGAGAATTTTCTTCAGATTCATTGAGAGAGTTTTCCATGAAGACATTTATATATGTGAGCAAGTTTGTTTTTTTTTTTAAGAAAACAATTATTGTTGTTGTTATTAATGTTATTTTCAAAATGACTTTCTTTTTCCATCTGAAATCAAGATCTAATGTTTGGTACAAACCCAGAAAGGGTCTTTCACAGTGGAGACCTTTTATCCCCAGAGATCTGAAAAATTGTTTGTGGGGTTTGAGTGTGCGTTTTAAGTGCTTAAAAGTTTTATAAGGAGAGAGAAATTTTTAAATATTCTTACTTGGAATGGCTGCAGAGAATCTGAACAAATACCTGATTTTTCTTTTACCATTGAAAATAGTACTTTTTCCATTTCACAGATTTAAAAAAAAATTCTTGTCAGCCCACATTCTGGCTTTCCAGTATTCCTTCACATTTAGCTCTCAGCAGAACTGACGATTTTTAGAAACCATTTCTGGGGTGTACCAAAACCATTGGAGTAGGTTTTGAACTGCTAGAGCCAGTCCTTGACTTTCCTCGGTGTTCATTACCCTCTCAGCATGCTAGCAGAGAGCTGGGTGAGTCCATTTTTGCAGTCATATTGCTTACTTAGTGCTGTATTTTTTTAAATGTCTCTGTTCAGAGAACTTGCTTAATCTTCCATATATTCTGCTCAGGGCACTTGCAATTATTAGGTTTTGTTTTTCTTTTTTTGTTTTGATGGTAAGAGGAATACGGGGCTGCCATACAGACTTTGTCCTCATCAGTACCACTAAGGACAGTGATTCACGCGGACTCAGAGAAACACCCACCACCTTTTGGCTTCTTTTGAGTATTGAACTAACCGGATCCACACCTCCAACACTAAAACAGGAAAACATGCGTGGTTTGGAGCAATAGGAACATCATCGTTGTTTTTCGTGCTTTTGTTTCAGGTATAGGAATTATCAAAGAATCGGTTCTTTCTAAACATTGTCCTGTTTCACCTTCTTGCTTCTTTAGTGTGTGCAATACTTTCCGTGCCAATAGAGTCTGATCAGTGTGCTCTAGACAAAGTGTAGGTAGGCCCCTCTTGGCTTTTTCCTTATTCTCTCCATCCTTTTTCTGTGCCGCCCAAAGAAGGGCTGGAAGGAAGGAGCCAGGAAGGGGAGAGCCTCCTGCTGGGCGATTGCCCTGCTCGGGGAAGCCGAGGCCCCAGGGCAGGGAGCTTCTGGGGGAGCCCCGCGTTTCTGTCGCCCTGTTGCAGAAAAGAGCAAACAAAGCAGATCTTCCCCTCCTCACCGAGAGGAATAGTGGCGTGCAGACGGGAAGCAGGCAGACTCACTTCTAAGGCGCACTCTTGAGCCATCGAGCCAGGATCAGCCCCTGTTCCACGGTCCTTTCCTCGAGTAGGTGGGCCCCCACCCACTCAGGTCTGTGTCCTGGAGACTTGGAGCCGTGCATCCTCCAAGCGTGGGCAGAAAGTGTGGTCCACCGCGTGCGCGCCTTCCGAGCCTCGGGCGCAGGCGGCTGCGGAGGGCCCGGGCCTCCTGCGAACAATGGCCACCGCCCCTCTGCGGCAGCTCTCGCCTCCAAATAGGAAGGCCATCCGGAGAACAGGGGCCCTCCTCCTGTTGGCACATGTGGGCGAGCGCCGAGGCCCCCAGAGCAGCCCGGTCACCTCGCCCGCGTAGCCCACCTAACAGTGCCGCGCAGCTTGTGAGGAGTAGCCATGTGCCTCTGTACCGGGTCCACTTTGCAATACTTACCTAACCCATCTTTTGTTCTCCTTACCTGTTTTCCATTTTTAAACTAGTAACAGCAGGCCTTTTGCGTTTACAGTGGAACACAATCACCAAGAAATTAGGGCGAAAAGAAAAAAAAAATTCACCAACAAACAAGGACCTCTCTTTCTAGGGATTTCTAAATATATAAAATGACTGTTCCTTAGGATGTTTCAACTTCAGAATTATTTCAGTTTGGGCCACATTGGGGGCGGGGCGGGGCGACTAGAGAGATGGATACCACTTACCTCAAATCTTTTCAAGTGGAAATCCAAAATTGCTTTTTCATTTGGACGTTCAGGATGATTTTCTATGTCCGTCAATTTTGTGTCTTTTCCAACTCACCCCCGTTTGTTTTGGGAGGAATTTCTTCTTCTTTTTTTTTTTTTCCCATTGCTGTCCTCAGTCCCATTTCTCACCCTGAATCATGACCCTCTGTGTGTCCTGTTAGGTGAGCGCGTTGGGTTATCTCGCCCACCGGGAAATGGCAGCACCCCTCCTCCTCCCCCCCACAAGGAACTCTGCAGAACCTTTCACACCTCTAACTCAGGGACGGGGCTGGCGTGTGTGTGGTACACTGACGTGTCCAGAAGCAGCACTTTGACTGTTCTGGGAGTAGGGTTGTACAACTTCAAGGAATGTTTGGATTCCCTGCATCTTGTGGGTTTCTCCTTAGATACCGCATCGATTGCAATATGATGCTGCATGTTCGAGATGAACAGTAGCTCCTAGAATCAGAAAATCCACTCTTTGCACATAGTTCCATCTTTACTGAAATACATTGCCAAAATTTACTTTTGTTGTATAGCTTTGGAATTTTTTTTTTAAGGAAACAATTGACAATACCCTTTAACATCTGTGACTACTAAGGAAGCCTGTTTCTTTCTTAGAGAAAAAAAAATATCAAATGCTTTTGAAGACACTAAATGCCATCCTATTTCAGATCTGGGTGAAGAAGCAGAGCTCTGGGGACGGAAAGGCTGGGCTTTTTGAGCTGTGTTGGTTGTCACGGCTACTGTTTGATGAACTGTAAGCAGCTCGACAAACTGTGGTCCGTTTCCTCCTAAAATCCTTTGCACGTCCTATCTGCTAGTCACCCATGATAATCCCAGGTGAAAAAAGGGCCAGCAGTCTCCGTGGCCCAATCCCGCTTCTTCAGGGTGATGTGAAAGCAAAGGAGAGGACACTGTGTGGGCTTTTCAAGTGAAGCGGAAGTCTCTGCTTCCACCTTTGTTTTCAACCCAGAATTTCTGAAATAGAAAATTTAAGAACACATCCAGTAATAACTATACAGAGAACATACTTTGCTATAAAGCACATGCCTATCTATGCCATTGTGTTAGGTTGGTTTCCTCTTTTTACCCCCCACGGACAGTGTTGTGTTTCTGTTGATAGGGAAACTCCAAACTGTTTGCACACCTCTACTCCGGAGCTAAGATTTCTTTTACATAGATGACCTCGCTTCAAATAAGTTACCTTACTGATAGATCTTTTCTTGTAGCACTATACCTTGTGGAAATTTTTTTTTTTAATGTACACCTAATTTGAGAAGCTGAAGAAAAAAAACTTTGAAGCACTCACTTTGAGGAGTACAGGTAATGTTTTACAAAATTGCACAAAAGAAAAATGAATGTCAAAATGATTCATTCAGTGTTTGAAAGATATGGATCTGTTGAAACAATGAGTTTCATACCTTGTTTGTAAAAAAAAAAAAGCATAAAGGTTGAAAGTTACATGTTTTTTTGTATATAGAAATATGTCATGTCTAAATGATCAGATTTGTATGGTTATGGCCTGAAAGAATTACTACTTAAAAGGCTCTTCAACTATACCTATGCTTCCTCTAGGTTTTTGTTACATAGAACCCTCATCTGAGGGAGAGTAATTCTGTATTTTGCAATTAGAGAATACTGTTCATTCCTATGCCGAAAGTACTTCTCCGAGCTCCCTTCTTAGTTTAAACTCTCTTAAGCCATTGCAACTCCTTTTTCTCCAGAGATGATGTTTGACATTTTCAGCACTTCCTGTTCCAGTAAACCCAAAGAATATAATTCTGAACAAGAAGTGTTTGTAACAAGGGATCCTGGCTACCACGAAAACGGGGCTCATCACGAGGACACACACACACACAGAAATGTTCAGCCTTCTCTCCCCACCGACACCTCATTTCAATGGCGGGGGGTGGGGGGTTAAACAAGAATTTCAGTTGAGATGCCTTGTTTCACTTTGGTTTTGATTTTTTTTTTTCTTTACCATTAAGAGGCCAAAATTAACGTGGAGCAACTTCTCAGAAGTCATATTCTGTCCAGAAATCAAACCAGCCAGCAGAAACTGGACAGCTGGCAGGGGAGGGGCGGGATGTTGAGCAGATCCCCCCTCCAATTCTTAAAATTCAGAATCTGAGCCCCTCCCTCACATTACACGCAGTGTTTCTGGTAGCTGACATTCACCTGTACGACGGCGGGAGGGAACAGTGGCTTCAGTTTCTCGTGTCCTCACGACTTGCATACAAATGGTTCAGCTGTATTAAAATTAAGTGCTTTTGGCCAATAGGTAGTAGCTCTCCAGTAACCGTCTCTTAAGAATTTCCGTCACTTTTCTTAGCTGAAAGGACTCCAGTCTTCCACTGCAGATAATTGGAGACTTCACCCAAGTTTTCTTTCCCTTTAGTTTGTTCGTTTGCTGTCTGGGACGGCTGATGAGCCAGTCTCCTTTTCCATGGCCAGTCTGAAGGCCCCCTTTGGAAGTGCTGTTTGCAGTCATCCTTGCCGAGGTAACAGGAACTGTCCTCTGGAATAAATGGCAAGTCTGAACGGTTACCAAGCTGGGTGTGTAGGTTTCCTCTGGTTCCTAACATGAACCGCCTACTCTTCAATTAATCCAGTTCAGGAGTGGGGTGAATTTCTTTACTGTCAGTGAAAATTAAACTTGATACCTGTGTGCATCAGTTCTGTGAATACTGCCCTTTTGGCCTTTTAGGGGAGGTTTTTTTTTTTTTCCTCCTCAGCCTTCACTACTCCCTGTACACCCAAATTAGTGTCAGCTGAAAGGCTCCAGCAGAGCCCTGCCAGCATTTTCTGGTGGCCTTTGGTTAAGACAAGAGTCCTAATTTCTAGCCAGTGGGGTCCTGGCCCCAGGGCCATCTCTGAGAGTCACACCGATGTTTTTCTAGTATCAGCTCACGACCTACCAACCTTCCAATTGTACGCCTCCCACCGGCCAAGGAAAAAGAGACACCAGAACTTTGAGGGCACTATCAGACTGACATGGCCAGTACAGAGGAGAACTAGGGAAGGGATGATGATTTGCACCTTATTGAAAAGAAAAATTTAAGTGCATACATAGTTAAGAGCTTTTATTGTGACAGGAGAACTTTTTTCCATATGCGTGCATACTCTCTGTAATTCCAGTGTAAAATATTGTACTTGCACTAGCTTTTTTAAAACAAATATTAAAAAAAAAATGGAAGAATTCCTATTCTATTTTCTAATCGTGGTGTGTCTATTTGTAGGATACACTCGAGTCTGTTTATTGAATTTTATGGTCCCTTTCTTTGATGGTGCTTGCAGGTTTTCTAGGTAGAAATTATTTCATTATTATAATAAAACAATGTTTGATTCAAAATTTGAACAAAATTGTTTTAAATAAATTGTCTGTAAACCAGTACAAGTTTATTGTTTCAGTATACTCGTACTAATAAAATAACCGTGCCAATTGCAAACGTGTCTGTGCCTTGTGTCAGGTCCTGGGAAACCAGGGAGGCCGAGGAAGTGTTGGTCCTTCTTCCTTCTTGACCCGCTGTGATCACTGGGTAGCTTTGTGGTGGCAAGGGTGACATCAGGCTCTGCCTTTCTTACTAATTTTGGGGAGTGGTAAGCGGGTCAGTTGTGCTTGAGATGAGAATCAAAGTCAGGTTTCAACATCTGATGTTTCAGCTCGTTCCATTTGTTTCTCTTCTCTGCACACTGCTGTGTTTACAAGAGATTTTTCTTCTCAACAGAATTTGCCATCTTTGTGGGCTCGTAGCATTATCGATATGTTTCTGTAAGCTTTGCTGCACACTGGTTAATGGTCTGAAGGTGGAAAGTTCATTTCTTGGAGTTCATGCCTGTTAGAAACTCAGAGGTTTGCACGGTGCCCGCTCTCAGATGAAGGAGACTTGGCAGTTGCCCCAGAAAGGAATTCCTCCAGGACCCAGGCAGGTAAGGCCCTCTACCTGTATCTGCATGCATGACTGTCCGATCCTCCCAGCCTTCAGGTTCTGCAGTGCTGGAAGAGAACTTTTGGCATCCAGTTCAGTGTTGGTGCTTACCCCAGGCAGGGATGGGTATCTCCCTTCCTGTTAGTCATCTTGCTTCGGTGTATGGGGACATCTCAACAGGACTCTGCTGTTAGCCCTGCGACATCGAGGTCCTGTTGTACTAAGAATGCTAGCGTGAACGAATGTTGGGTGTGTAAATTAGCAGTGATGCACTGAGCCTTGAAACCCAGACAACAAGGCTGTCCAAGCCCTCATCCTTCAGAACGGTCTGGGCTGACGTGGGTCGCTCTGGTACAGCAGTCTGAACCGCCGCCTGCTCTGCTGTTGTAATAGTAGCTGCTAACGGTCCTGACAAGTCTGGGTTCCAAGAGCTGCGAGTCTTACTTGAGCCAGTTGATGAGAGGAAAGCCTTTGCTTCACAGGCGGCAACGAGGTCGACCTTAAAACCACCAGGAGCCTATAGTGCACAGGAAGCCCTGTACAATCAGCAGGTCTGAGGGCGTCCAGGGCAGGCTCCCCCACGCCCACTGCTACTGGAGGCAGGGATGAACCTGCAGAGGGTCAGGGAGCCTTAGAAGTGAAACCTCTGCTTCAACATGTTCCTGATGAGGTTCTGGCTTCTGCGATCATGTTTTCGCTTCCCTAAATAAACCAGGTGAGTGAGGAACCTGCCTCACTCCCCTTGGTGGAATCAGAGCGGGTAGTCTGGAAAGTCTTTGCACAAGATGGATAAAGCAGGCACACGTCCTCACGGATAGGACTGGACAGCCCCAAGTCAAGACAGGAGTATGAAGGATGCTGTTCTGGAAGTTTCCTGACTACTTACTGGCAGTCCCTTTTTAAGAGCTTTAAGACTTCTCCTCCACTTCTTTCCCTTCTTTTGCCATGAAGGATCTCTTAAAACTAATGAACTCAAGGGCTAGAGTGTGACACACATCTAGCTCAGGTTACAGGGGTTCACACCTCAGACAGCCAGACAGAAAAGGTGGAGTACCTCCAGCAGCAATGCACATCCCGCCAGAGGTTCAGTACCCTTCAAACCCTCAGGTGTGTGGGCATTTGTGTTCCTACAAGAATTACTCTGGGTGGATTTAGGAGGAAAAAGTATTACCACAGAGCTCAAGTTGCTGAATTTTTTAACGTATTCTTCTAAGACTGTAAGACTGGACCACGAAGAAGGCTGAGCGCTGAAGAATTGATGCCTTTGAATCATGATGCTGGAGAAGACTCCTGAGAGTCCCTTGGACAGCAAGGAGCTCAAACTGGTCAATCCTAAAGGAAAACCACCCTGAGTATTCATTGCAAGGACTGATGCTGAAGCTGAAGTTTTCCAATACTTGGGCCACCTTATGCGAAGAGCTGACTCATTGGGAAAGACCCTGATGCTGGGAAAGACTGAGGACAGGAGAAGGGGGTGACAGAGGATGAAATAGTTGGATGGCATCACCAACTCAACGGACATGAATCTGAACAAACTCTGGGACATAGTGAAAGACGGGGAAGCCTGACGTGCTATAGTCCATGGGGTCACAGAGTCGGACACAACTGAGCAACCGCATGGACAACAAAGACTATAAACTCAGGCCTGTAAGTCCCTGGAGTGTGGTGGTTTGTTCAGATTCCTCATACAGTGTCAGTCACCAGGAACGTCAGGCTGTTAATTTGCTCTCACGCAGCAGGAAGGAGTGGCTCCTCTCTCCTCTAGGGCCGTCACTTGTCTCTCCAAAGAAAAATTAACTCCTGTATCTGCTTCTTTAGCCTCATTTAAAAGGAAATGAAGCAAAACATCCTGGGCTGCATACACTTCCCAGTCCTAATACTCAAGTAATGCTTCAAAAGAAGTGGCCAGTCATCATTAATGCATGCGGGTTCACCGTTTAGACAAGTGTCACCGGGCACTGGGGTGGGACTCCCACCAAGGCCATGAGTCTTTTCTCCAAGAAAGTACAAATGTCACCAATGAATGCATGGACCCTTAGCCATGCCCACGGTCCCTCCTGGAGAGTATTCATCGCTGTGACGAGGGGACGCTAGCTCTGATGCTAAACCAATGTCAAGGCTTCAGCTGCTTTTCACTGGGACTCTACCTGCCAACTTTTTAGTGGATAACCTTGCACTGGAAAGATCCCCTGGAACTTCCTTAAAATAATGTTCTCTAAGAGAGAGGACAGCCTGGAACAGGGGGAGAGAGATGGAGGAAAACGAACCGAATGAAAACCCAGGACAAGACTAGAAGCAGCGTGAGCACAGTGACAGAGGCCCTGTTCCCCAAAGGCATGGGTAAGAGACGTGGCGTCAGTGCGTCCCCGCACCTTGGGGACACCGAGAGGAAACCAAGGTCAGCTGTCCGGGTAATTGCTCTCATTCTTCTGCAGCACCTGTGAGCTGGATGGAGCGGGGGCTGGTTCCCCTGGCTGTGGCCCCCTCCCCCGACCCTGCCCACCCAGGTACCTTGACCACCAAGAGCCAATCGTGGGAAGGAAGCAGAAAACCCCCAGCCCCCCAACAACGTGGTCTTGTAAATGCGAACTCCAGCACGCAAGCAAGTCTTGTAACATTATATTAAAGTGAAACCATTTTCTTAAAAAAAAAAAAAAGGCGTGAGTTTTAGTTTTACCAATGAGGTTACACATTTTGGGTAGGTAAGCTCCAACCGCTGACCCACTGAGTGCCTGACTTCTGGGCCCCTAGACCTAGGGGAGCCCTGCAGCCTCCAGGTGATGGGAGGAGGAGGGGGGCCCCCACACCCCAGGACCTGCTGGAACCTCTGCCCTAGCATGAGGAGGGAGATGGAAAAGCAGGCGTGTGTGGACGCCTCCGCCGGCCGGAGGTGGCCTCGTCCACAGGGTTAGCTAAACACGGTGTTGTATTGCTGGGTCACTCGGATGAACGTCGCCCTCCTGCTGAGCTCTTTGAGTTTGGCGGCCCCCACGTAGGTGCAGGTAGACCTCAGTCCCCCGAGAATATCCAGAATAGTGTTCTCGACGTCACCTTTGTAAGGCACTTCCACAGTCTTGCCCTCAGGGGCTCTGGAAGAAAAAGGAGGTGTTTCTTTCAGTCTGGTTCTTTTCCCTGAACTACCCAGCCAGGATCCCCAGCTTTGGCACTTGAACCCACCCCAAGGCACTTGGGCGGCTGCATGCCACCCTCTGATCCGACCCACCCTGGGAGGACCTCGGCCTCGCTGCACACGCCACGTAGGTCAGGCCAGCATCTCAGGTGAACGCACTCCTCCCACCCAAGATGCACAACCTGGCTGCTGACTGCCTAGAGTGCCGGGAACACAAAATCTCCATCAGCAACTCCTGGAAGAGTTGCAGACCCAGCCCGCACCCCACCATCTCCTGCAGGTACGCCACACCTTCCATCGGAAACCAGCCCCCCCTTTCCATCCTCTGCTAATCTGTACACGGGCCTCCAGCTGACCCAGAGTCCTGAACACCGATGGGGTTAGGGAAACAGACCTCCCGGCCACCTCCCACCATGGCCTCTCCTGCCGGCCCGCCCTAACCAATAACAGAACAAGCCCAGAGTGTCCCCTTCCCCGTACCCCTGCCAGCCCTCCAATCGGCATCAGACAGAGCATCTTCACAGGAGACAATCGAGAGAGGAAGAAGGGACAGAGAAAATGGACGGGCACTGTGAGGTTACATGGAGACCTCCACGAGTGAGGTAAGTGACTCCACTCACACGGCCTCTCTTGGGCACCCCTCAGCTTACCTCCCTGCGTCTGCACAAATCACCACGCCTAGATGTGCTGCGGGGCCTCTGCAAGGTGGACCCAGAGCAGAACTAAGGACCTCCTCAGCACCCAAGGCTTTGGGAAGCATCCTTCATGTTTTCTGAGTGACACTTAGAAATCCAGGTCTGGCTCATGGCACAAATGTTAAACCACCTCTGACTGTCCAGCTGAGTCCTTGTCCCACTCTTCCTAAGGCCACCAAGCAACACTGCCAGATTCCGTGTCATACCCCCTTACTGCAGGTTTTGAAGATACCATCTAGACTTGTGTTAGAAGGGGCATTGCAAGAAGGGAATCTCCAGTCCACACAAAACTCTACCCCCCATCCAAGGGTCAGGAAATCTGGAAATTCTAACAATTTACCAAATACCGGAACTTTAGCTGGTCTCTTCACATGAAAAAACAGCATCTCTTGATCAAAAAGTCATTACCTAGAATTTCAAAAGGGTATTAACTCTTGTGCATTGAAATCTACACATGCAAGACTACCCTCAGGTAAGATCTAGCAGTTTAAACCATTGACCAGAACAAGACAAGGATGTCCATTCTCGCCACTTGTTATTCAACCTAGTTTTTGAAGTCCTAGCCTCTGCAATCAGAGAAGAAATAAAAGGTATCCAAACTGGAAAAGAAGTAAAACTGTTTGCAGATGATGATACTATACACAGAAAATCCTAAAGAGGCCACCAGAAAACTACTGGTGCTAATCAATGAATTTGGTAAAGCTGCAAGATACAAAATTAATGCAGAGAAATCTCTTGCATTCCTATACACTAACAATGAAAGATCAGAAAGAGAAATTAAGGAAACAATACCATTTTACCATTGCAACAAAAAATAAAAATACCTTGGAATAAACCTACCTGAAGCAAAGACCTTTCCTTGGGTAAAGGAGAACAGTATGGAGGTTCCTTAAAAAACTAAAAATAGAGCTACCCTATGACCCAGCAATCCCACTCCTGGGCATATACCAGAGAAAACCCTTAATTCAAAAAAGATACAGGCACCTCAGTGCTTATTTACTGCAGCACTGTTTACAATAGCCCAGACATGGAAGCAACCTAAATGTCCATCAGCAGAGGAATGGCTACCGACGTGGTACATACACAGAATGGAATGTTACTCAGCCACAAAAAGGAATGAAATTGTACCACATGCAAAAACATGGACAGACCTAGAGACAGTCATACAGAGTGAAGTCAAGTCAGAGAAAAACAAATATGCAATAACACGTATATGTGGAATCTAGGAAAATGGTAGAAAGGAACTTATCTACAAAGCAGAAATAAAATGGGAGGGAAATCTAAATAAAGGGGATATGGGTATACATACGGCTGATTTACTTTGCTGTAAAGCAGAAACTAACACAACATGGTACACAAACAACTACAGTCCAATAAAAATTAAGGAAAAACAAAAACACAAACCATTGGCCAGACCAAGGGCTGGCCTAGTGGCTAGTTTACAGCACCGAGTTCATGAAGCCGGTCACTGGTCACACCCAAGATGACTGGTATTGCTGTATTCTCTGACCACAGACCAACATGTGCATATGTGCCAGAAGTGATAACCACTTCATTTTTCAATAAACATTTCCATGGCCTCCCCAGGCTTACAGACACCCTCCAGATCCTCAGCATCACTTCTTCTCTAAGTGGCGATGGTACCTTTTGCAAGTCATTTATCACTGACGCCCAAGTCTTCTCATCTGTAAAACGAAGGGCTTGGATGTGTCTCCCAAGGACAGTGTGAGAACTAAATGGGTAATGACTGGGAAGGAACTAGCAAAGCATAAATAACTCTGCCTTAATTAAATACAATGTCAAACTAGGAGAACCAGTCTTCGGAGGAGATCAGATGATGCGGGTGCAGGGTGCGGGTCAGGGGGGTGCAGAGACAGAACACGGATGCAGCCTAGAGGGCTCGCGCTGCCTCTGGATTACGCTTCTCACTCCAGCACTTTCCTTCCGTGTCTAAGATTTGATTGAATCCACTTCCGGAACTGAGTCTTGGTACTCCCGAATCTTCTATTTTCTGTTTTGTCTAAACCCTGCTGGAATCACTGAAGATGGTTCTTTGTGCAGCTCCTTGGTTTCTGTTTGTGCTCTAGCCTGGTCTGGCCTTCCCTACCTGCTTTTCTTAGGAACCCAAAACAGATGCAGTGGCTAGAGGGGAAAAAAAGTCCTCCAGGCACAGCATCTGGCTGCCACGCAATCACAATGGTTCCTCTCCCAGCCCAGCACATGGGAGAAGGCACAGGCCCTTGAACAGTGGTACTGGTAAAGCATTAAGCTGCTTGGCAGAGGTTCAGGTCGAAGGGGAGGCAGTAAACCCCTTTCTCTCTCTTCCCCGACACTGTCCGGCCTCCTCCACTAGTCATCACACGGGAGAAAGAGTCCTTTGGAGGCTGCGTGGGACGGGGTGTCCCTCTTGTCCTAAACTGTCTGCAGCTTCCAGGATGAAGGTACAAATGTAGCCCCCAGCTTCTTGTTCCCACCCCGCTGTCCCCATAACTACAACATCTTTTTCTTATTGAGAATCCCCTCAAAAGAGAAAGACTGCAGAGAAAGAGGAGTGAAGTTAGACTACCAGTACCCGAGGAAGAGAGCTCTGGTGGGGGACCCCACCCCTCCCACCAGCCTGCCCACCTGAAATATCTCAGTGACTGAATTGTGTACCTTGAGCTTGGCTCAGGCCTTACATAATGCCTCCAAATCCCACATCCTCATGATAAGCTTTTGGGTGTGGAATAAGTGGTAGGAAATGGAGGGTATCGGCCCATGGCAAGGGGCCTGAATTCCCATCCTTCTAAGGATTCAGGAGCCCGTCCACATGGTGCAGCCTGTCATCACTGCCAATTCTGATGAGAAGCAATGGCAGATTCTATGGAGCAGGGCGAGGTGGTGAGCAAACTCTGCCACAATGTTCTTCAAACACACGTACACACAATTAAAACGGAAGTGGAACAGATAAGCAGACGTGAGCATCCCTTCCGCAGACTGATGTGATTAAATGCCTACAAAAGCTGCCTGTATCAACTGTCTCAGCCTGCAGGCAGGGGCGAGTCCTGTGGGAGCTGCCGCAGGTGACCCAGGGCATTCTTCCCAAAAGGTCTGACCTCCGTGAGGGGGTCTCACCCACCCCATCTCACATGCAGTGGGAGACCCTTCAGCCTGACTCACACCAGGCTCCATAGGGGCTCTCTCAGGACAAGGCTGGGATATTCTGGCCTAGCCCCTTGGAAGCCTAGTGGGTCCCCTCCAGGGCTGGCTGAACAAAAGTCATAACTACTCACACATACCCCTAATCCCATTTCCAACTTCACCCCAAACACTGCCAATGCTAGTTGGATAAAAATTATGGCTGTTTTGAAAGAGGCCAGGATGGGTTTTCTAATCAAAGATGATATAAATAGATGGAAAGAAACCACGTTCTTGGATTGGAGGAATCAATATTGTCAAAATGATTATACTACCCAATGCAATCTCTTATCAAATTAGCAATGGCATTTTTCACAGAACAACAACAAAAAATTCTTACAATTTCTATGGAGATACAAAAGACCCCAAATAGCCAAAGTGATCTTGAGAAGAAAGATGAAGCTGGAGGAATCAGGCCCCCTGACTTCAGACTATACTATATACAAAGCTACAGTTATCTAAACAATATGGTACTGGCACAAAAACAAATGTAGGTAAATGGAGCAGGACAGCAAGCTCAGAAATAAATCCACACACCTATGGTCAATTAATCTATGACAAAGGAGGCAAGACTACACAATGGAGAAAAGACAGCCTCTGCAATAAATGGGGCTTGGAAAATTGTGGGAAAAAAAGAACATTTTTTAACATCATACACAAAAAGAAACTCAAAATGGATTTAAGACCTAAATGTAAGACCTGATACTAGGAAACTCAGAGGAAAACATAGGTAAAACTCTTTGACATAAATCACAATATCTTTTGATCCATCTCCTAGAGTAGTAGAAATAAAAATAAATGGGACCTAATTAAACTCAAAAAAAGTTTCTGCACAGCAAAGGAAACCATAATCAAAATGAAAAGACCACCCACAGAATGGAAGAAAATATTTGCAAATGATGGCAACTAGCAAGGGATTACTCTCCAAAATTTACAAGTAGCTCATGTGGCTCAATCTTAGAGATCACCTCACACCAGTCATAATGGCCATGATCAAAAAGTCTACAAAGAGTAAATGCTAGAAAGGGTGTGGAGAAAAGAGAACCCTCCTACACTGTTGGTGGGAATGCAAACTGGTACACTCACTACAGAAACAGTATGGAGACTCCTTAGGAAAGTAAAAACGGAGCTACCGTATGATCCAGCCCCACTCCTGGACATATATCTGGGGAAAAACATGGTTCTAAAGGATGCATGTGCCCCAGCATTCACTGCAGCTCTGTTCACAATAGACAGGACATGGAAGCATCCTAAATGTCCATCAACAGATAAATGGATAAAGAATACATGGTACATATAACATGTACACGATGGGATATTACTCAGCCATTAAAAATGAAATAATGCCATTTCAGCAACATGGATGGACCTACTAAGAAGTCAGAGAAAGACAAATATCATATGATACGGCTTCTATGCACAATCTAAAAAGAATGATATGAATGAATTTACGAATAAACTTACGGTTACCGGGAAGGAAGATGGGGGACAGACTCAGAGTCTGGCACTGATATGTACACACTGCTATGTTTACAGTAGATAACCAACAAGGACCTACTGTATAGCACAGGGAACTCTATTCAGTATTTTGCAGTAACCTATAAGGAAAAAGAATCTGAAAAAAAAGTATGCGTATGTACAACTGAATCACTTTGCCATACACCTGTAACTAACAATGCTGTCAATCAACTATACTTCAATTAAAAAAATGTAAGCCATACAGTTATTTAATTAAATTTTCTTAATTTTAAAAATGTTTCCCAGGCCTTTCCCATGGTACCATAATATAAACAGACTCGTATTCTTGAGGCCTACTTCCATCCCCCAGGTCTCCCACACTGCAGGTGGATTCTTTACCAGCTGAGCCACCAGGGAAGCCCAAGAATCCTGGTGTGGGTAGCCTATCCCTTTTACAGGGGATTATCCCAAACCAGGGTCTCCTGCATTGCAGGCGGACTCTCTATCAGCTGAGCTACAAGGGAAGCCACCATAATATAAACCAACTTGTGCTCTTTAAGACCTATTTCCATCCCATTTCTGTAAGAAGCAAGGGAATGTAACCTCACCAGTTATGGCGCTGTGCCCACTCCCCATCCAACCCCCACATACCTATACTCCGCAACCCCTCCCGAGTGTTTCTTCATCGCTGTCTCTGAGCTCATCCCATAGAAGAGCTTGAGCTTCTGTCCGTTCCTCTCGATCACCTCTCCGGCACACTCAGTATGGCCTGAAAACATTCCTCCCAGCATGACAAAATCTGCTCCAGCCCCTGTACCCCAAAGTGGGGACAAAAAGAAGCAGCAGAGAAAAAAGTCAGGGAAAAATCAGCTCCAGAAAGATGCAAGGACTACCAACCCCCATCCCCACCCCACCCCCCCGTCTCTCCTGGCTATAGTGAGAAAAAGCTCGACTTCCTTACTCAGGGGAAAAAAGTTAGGAGCAGATGAGCACCAGACAGTCTGAGCAACACAGCCTACTGAAGCTTGGTGACTGGTACACTTGGCAATCCTTAATGGTTATTGTTGACTTCCTATGACCATCTTCCACAGGTCTAACTCTCTTAAAATCAGAGAAACTTTAGAAGTGAGCAGCATCTCAGTGTGTTGTCCAACCTCATACTTAATACAATAAGTCCTCTGCCATGTCCCCATTGGGCATCTGGTCTACCAAAAGGTCTCAGCACTCTCACACTCTGTATAGACGGGAAGGGACCTCAGAACAGACAGAACTTCCTGCCCTAGAGCTTGGGCATGGAGGAGCATTTGTGTGTACACATGTGTATGTCTGTGTACATCAAACATATACACACATCTGCCTATAGATATATCCTGTAAAACTCGACTCACACCTCTGTTGTGATAAACATTTGACTTCCAGTGTAAACAACAATGCATATAAACCACTGAATTACATGAAACTTCCAGGACAGGTACAGAGGACACTGGGGTGTTGCAGCGGCCTTTGGAGGTTATGTTGGGTCCGAACCAGGAGTGGTAGGACCCGGGCTGGCTCACTGCTCTGTCCTCAGTGTTTATCACAGCACATGGCAGAGGTGGCGCAACTAGCTGGCAGGAAAGTAGAAGGCACACACGGAAGAAATAGAAACAGTTACCGTTCGCCATCCTGACCATCCTACTGAGGGTTTACATTCAGAATCGGGGGATATCAGGGTACAGAAGTGTTACACAGTCAGGATGAAGGACCAGAAGGAGCAAGCACAGACTCCCCTAAAAACTGGCCTTGACCACTTCCAGCTGGTCGCTTAAATATTTTTAAGAGGACTTTGACGTGTGCCTCAGGTGTCCCAGGCCCTTCCGTCCAGCATCACAGAAGGCTGGCTCTGCAAGGCTGGACCCTGGGCCTGGCAATTAGGCAAGCAAGACATAGGGCCTCTCGACTTGGCAGCAAGCTTTGACGACTTCCCTGCAGGGTCCCCAACACAAATGCCAGCTCCTCTGTACCCCTGCCACGATGATAAGGGGGCAGGGACAACTGGTGTCTGGTCAGGCCTCCTGATGACCACAACTCAGGAAGCAGTGCTTTGAAGTGGCTTCCAATCATTTCCCTTTCTGAACGCTCTTGTGTCCTTTCCCAACCAGCATTTTTCCCTAAAGTGGTTCCTCTCCGTCCAAAGGCATGGCTACACTTCCTGGAATGGCGGTGCCCGTGTGCACTGTTAGAGGGGAGCCCGAGACAGAACACCCTTCAGTGTTCAGTACATCCAGCTGAAAACCCCACAGGAGAAATATCCTTGGCTGCTGATCCTTATTATAAGAGGTGAGTGAACAGACCAGTGGAGCCGGAATCCCGACTCCGCCCCTGAGTCCGGGACCCTTACCTTGTCACTCGCCTCTGGGGGCCTCCGTCCCCTGCACGTTCTCCAGGGTTGCTACAAAACCTAGCTGCTAAGAACAGCCCCCGGCATTGTCATGAGCAGCATTCGAAAAATAATTTTAAAAATGAACTCATTTTAGATAATTTAGAATTATCTAAATATTTAGAAAAAATAATTTAAAACATGAACCTAAGACAATTTACGGGCTGAACTGAAACAGCAGTAAAGAAGGACAAGAGGGGATGTCACCTCTTACAGGTGAGAGGAGGGGCCCGCAGCATCTCTGAGGGGTGCCCAAGGCAGAAAAGTTCCCTCCAGCGAAAAAGAAAAAAATAAACCAGCAGCAAACCCGGTCCTGTTATCAGGAAAGGAAGGAGGGGCTGCCTCTGGCTGGTACACCTCACAGCTGCGGACCGCAGTTGGCAAAGGTTCAGTGGCGGGCACGGGGCACAGCCTGCAGAGATGCTGCATGGCCCAGTGCCTTCCCAAGAAAACACCTGGCCAGCCGGCCCGTGGTCCAGCCCCACCAGACCACAGCCGGAAGCTGCTGCCCCCTAGTGGGAAACAGGCTCCTCAGCATCTGGTATGTGAAACTGAGGCTTGGATCTCAGTCCCTCCCTGGGGATATTAACCCTAGGTTAGGCTCCAAACACCCCCTCGCTGAAGTTTGAAGTTTCGTGGGGCATCAGACCTGGTACAGTCCTCTTCCAACGGGTCCCTTGAGCCTTCTCAGTGGTGACTTCTGGGCTCTGACCTTGCCCACTATCTATCCCTGGGCACTCCGCCTGCTCTGACACCACTTAGAACCAAAGGGCCAATCAGAGGCTGAGATCCAGGGAGAGGAAACTCAGGATTGGCCCCGATCCTCTCCCAAAGTGTCTGCCCCCTCCCTCCGGCACCCCCTCAGGGAGCTCACCGCCCCCTTCCCTGCACGCTCCCTCCCCTCCACGGCCTCTTACCAAAGGCTTTGGCGACATCTCCTGGACACGTGCAGCCTCCGTCCTTCAAAAAGGGGAAGAGCAAAGAGAGGAGGTCAGTGGGAGCTGGGCCAGGCCATTCCCAGCCCCCACCATCTCCCCTGGGCGGGGAATGAGATGGTGTCTGCTGGCCTAGCCCCCTCTGGCCACCCTACCTAGAGACAACCACACAACCAGCAGAGCCCAGGCCCAACACTCCCCTTGTAACCAAGCCAGACTGTGTGGGTAGCTCTGTCAAGTTTACGATTAACCTCCTTCTCTGAACTTTTATTCCTTTTCTTGTTCAAAAACTTGTTCTCCTCAAGGCTGAGGAGTATCAGAAAAAAAGAGAGGAACTGCAACCCAGCAGGACCCCATGGGGCCCTTCCTGGGAGACAGGCCTCCCCCTGTGTTGTATGCTCAAGCTCCTTTCTGAAGTACCTAGATAATAGTATTTGATGCACAGTTCCTGAGTTGCTTTGCAGATATGAAAGTGAAAAGTGAAAGTGTTAGTTGCTCAGTCGTGTCCAACTCTTTGTGACCCCGTGGACTGTAGCCTGCCAGGCTCCTCTTGGCCATGGAATTCTCCAGGCAAGAATATTGGAGTGGGCTGCCATTCTCTTCTTCAGAGGATCTTCCTGACCCAGGGATTGACCCCAGGTCCCTTGCATTGCAGGTAGATTCTTTACTATCTGAGCCACCAGAGAAGCCCCTATTTGATGCACAGTTCTTGAGTTGCTTTGCAGATATGAAAACCCACCACCAAACAGATGTTAACTACTCTATTAATATTTGATGACCATGAGCCCATAGCCCCAGGCTAGGACCAATAACATGAACCGCTGTGACATCACCCTGTTCCCTCACCATCAACCAATGTGATTAATTGTGCACAAGCTGATCACGTGACCCTGCAATC
Source organism: Ovis canadensis (assembly GCF_042477335.2). NCBI lineage: Eukaryota > Metazoa > Chordata > Mammalia > Artiodactyla > Bovidae > Ovis > Ovis canadensis. Next base: position 55,370,727 of record NC_091264.1, read on the forward strand.
TCCCCCCCACACCCGAACCTGGCTTTTAAAAGTGCTTTGCCAAAACCCTTCCAGGAGCTTAGGGTTTTTTTAGGGCATGAGCCACTGTCTCTTTGCATGGCCCTGCAATTAACCCTTCTCTGCTCCAAACTCCAATGTTTCAGTTTGTTTGGCCTCTGCATTGGGCACCCCAACTTGTGCTAATACCCTCACCATTGCACCTGCCATTCCCAGGCCCCGTCAGTCATGTTTCAGGCCAGCACACACACACCCCGCCCCCACCACCTGCCCCCGCTCCGCCACCGGGCATCAGTACTCCGCTTAGGATGCAGGAACCACTGAGCAGGCAGGATCGGGGGGCCGGACCTCACCTCCACCAGCCCCCGTACAACATGCCTGGCCACTGGCCATCCCCACGTAACTAGCATTCAGTCATCACCTCTCCCCACTGCCCAGCATGAAGTGAGATTTATTTAGCACAAGAGCACTGGTATTTCATGAGCCACAAAGGACACTGAATTTGCTCCTTTATATTTCGAGCCTTGTGTCTCCCTGTCACTTCCTTGTAAGGTCCCCAGTTTCCTTCAAGTCAAACACAGGCTCCCGAAACCCATTTGACCCACAGAGCGCCCTGACTGGTTCAGTGCCTGTCACCGTGGGCCGCTGGCACAGTTTGGCTGTGGGGGTTATGTTTCAACACCAGGGACCCAGTATAAAACCACAGGACACAGACCTACTGGGTTTTCTTACAAGTATGAGAGGCACAAAATAACCAGGCTGCTACCTGCTGTTGGCAGTGTGGCCTGTGTGAGGTCCAAGGAGGAAAAGGCCAGCCACGGGGCCTGGGGTAGCCGCCCACCTAACAGAGAAAGGCAAGGAAGCAGCAGCCCTGGGAAGCCAGGTCAGTGCTCAGGTGCGACGTGACAGAGCCCAGGGCTGGCCTTGGAGGGAAGTGCCTGTCCCTAGGAGAGGGGACACACTCGGGAAGGATGCAGAAGACGCAGGCCACCCGAGCTACCCATGTGGTGATGGCAGGAAGGTGGAGGGCATCTCCGTGGAACTGAGAGGAACCACCTTACAAACAGCGTCTCTGACTGAGGACGTGGGTCCCTATGACTCAGTTCTCCTTTTCTGGTCTGCTTTTAAGCCTGTCCTTCCAGGAGCTAGACCTCAAACACTCAGTTCAGTTGCTCAGGCGTGTCCAGCTCTTTGCAACCCCATGGACTGCAGCACGCCGGGCCTCCCTCTTCATCAACAACTCCCAGAGCCTACTCAAACTCATGTCCATTGCGTCGGTGATGCCATCCAACCATCTCATCCTCTGTCATCCCCTTCTCCCGCCTTCAATCTTTCCCAGCATCAAGGTCTTTTCCAGTGAGTCAGTTATTCGTATCAGGTGGCAAAAATACTGAAGTTTCAGCTTCAGCATCAGTCCTTCCAATGAATATTCAGGACTGATTTCCTTTAGGATTGCCTGGTTGAATCTCAAACACTGCTTCATTCCAATTCTGATCAAAAGGCAGGGGTAGGGATTCAGTCTCTTGTTTTTATGAATATTTACTGACTGCAATTACCTCCTCCATCAAGTGCATCATTCATGTCTGGCTTTCCTGACCCAGGAGGACCATGGGGTCACAAGCAAGGATTTATTTCAGAAGCAGGCTCTCCATAGAAGGGCCAAAGCCCTTCATGTGAATACAGTCACACACATGGCCGTCTGTCTTGTTGGTGCTTCAAATTTCCCGCATATTTTTACTTTCTCTTTCAAAGGTGCAACCCCTCTATGCCCTTCACTTGACTTGCCAATTATTTTTAAATTGCTTTATCTTTTTATCAAAACCAGTTCTCCACAATAGGGTTTCAAACTTATAACCTCGAAAGAATAAATAGGGACTGGCCCTGGCAGTCTAGTGGTTAAGACGCCCAAGCTTCCACCGCAGGGAGCATGGGTTCAATCCCTGGGTGGGGAACTAATATCCCATATGCCATGCAGTATGGCCAGAAATAAAGAAGATTAAATACACTCATGCTCCCAATACGAAGGTCCCTAGCATGGTCTGATTTAAAACCAAAAAATGTGTGCATACCTCCACATACACACAAGCGTGTTCTTAAGTCTTTATCTCACTTGTGAATAGTTCGTGACTGCTTGTGCAGGCTCTGAAAATGTCACACCTGTGTAGTCAGTGATGAGGCCTGACTCAGAAAGCCTGCACTCTAGGGACCCCCAGAAAGCAAGCTCTTCTCCTCCCAGGATGTCCACAGATGCCAAGATGTCCATAGTTAACAGGACTTCATGATGTGCTTGGGAGACAAAACCATACATAGCGCTTCATCTACTCGCTGTGCCAGGGTGGGATTTAGGAAACAGAGAACGCATGGCCAAAAGGCAGGACTACAGTTTAACCCAGTGCAACCCAACGTCACACAACGCCTTAGGGCAAAGGAGTCTGCCCCCGACTACATTTACAGGTAATCTCCAAAGGAGGTTCAAAGCATCCTTTCATGTTCTCAGGAGGCAGAGACATGCATTTACTTTCATACATAAACACGCACAGCTGCAGGGAGTTTTTTTATTTTTAATGCAAATATTTCAAGGGTTACTTGTTTTGTTTTCCAAGAGTGTTGAAGTCTTTTAGTAGAAAAGGTATCACATGACATGAGTGGTGATTCGATCTGTGAACTGTCAGCATGACCTCTTCTTAAAAATATCTGCCCAGCCCTAAAAGAAGGGGCGGTGAAAACAAGCATGTGTGCACAGAGGGGACTGAATCGAGCACCAACTATGAACAAGGGGTTCTTACAAATTTCATTTTTCTATTCAAACACCACAAGTACCAGAAGTTGATACTTTGTAGGTTGGGGAAACTCAAAGAGGGAGGCTCAGAAAGGTGGAGTGACTTGTTCAAGGTCACACAGCTATAATAATGGATGAATGAGATTAGAACCCGAGTTAAGAGTAACCTCTAACAATGTCTAGAAGCATACATATCAAAACATTAGCAGTGGTTATCTTAAGATGGCATTTCTATAGAAGCAAAAACAGAGAAATGGGACCTAATCAGGCTTCTAAGCTTTTGCACAGCAAAGGAAACCATCATCATAACAAAAAGACAACCTACGGACTGGGAGAAAATATTTGCAAATGATACAACTGACAAGAGCTTAATTTTCTAAATATACAAACAGTTCATACAACTCAAAAACAAACGACCCCATCAAAAAAATGGGCAAAAGGCCTAAATAGACATTTCTCCAAAGGAGACGTACTGATAGTCAACAGGGACATGAAAAGATGCTCATCACCTCTAGTTATTAGAGAAATGCAATCAAAATTACAATGAGGTACCCCTCGCACCAGTCAGAATGGACATCATTAAAAAGTCTACAAATGACAAATGATAGAGAGGGTGTGAAGAAAAGAACTCTCCTACACTGTTGGTGAGGATCTAAATTGGTACAGCCACTATGGATGAGGATGGAGTATGGAGGTTCCTCAAAACACTAAAAATAGAGCTGCCATGTGACCCAGCTATCCCACTCCTGGGCATATATCCAGATCAAACTCTAATTTGAAGAGAAACAGGCACCCCTGTGTTCATAGCAGCACTCTTCACAATGGCCAAGACATGGAAAGAACCTAAACTGTCCACTGACATATGAATGGATAAAGCTCTCTCTACACACACGCACACAGGCACACAGAGGTATATTATGCGGCCTTAAAAAGAACGAAACCATGCCACTGGCAGCAACATGGACGGACCTACAGATTATCACAAATGAAGCAAGTCCAAAAGAGAGAGACAGGGGCTTCCCTGGTGGCTCAGTGGCAAAGAAGCCACCTGCCACTGCAGGGGCATGGGCTCAATCCCGGATCCAGGAAGATCCCACATGCTGTGGAGCAACTAAGCCCGTGCGCCTGTGCCCTAGAGCCCAGGAGCCGCAACTCCTGAGCCTGCGCACCCTGGAGCCCACGCTCCAACGAGAGAAGGCACTGCCGTGAGAAGCCTGCGCACCGCAGCTAGAGACTAGCCGCTGCTTGCCGCAACTAGAGAAAAGCCCACGCAGCAACAAAGACCCAGCACAGCCAAAAACAGAGTATGTTTTTCAAAAGACAAATACAGTACCACTTATATATGGAATCTAAAATATGACACAAACGACCTTATCTACAAAATAGAAACAGACTCACAGACATAAGAGAACCAGACCTCTTGTGCTTGCCAAGAGGGAGGGGTTGAAGGGAGGATAGATTGGGCGTTTGGGATTAGCAGATGCTGCCTATTATATATAAAATGGGTAAACAACTGTGTCCTACTATATAGAACAAGGAACTATATTCAATATTCTGCAATACACCATAATGGAAAAGTATATATATATGTGTGTGTAACTGAATCACTTTGCAGCACAGTAGAAATTAACACACTGTATATCAACTATACTTTAATAATTTTTTTAAAAGATGGCATTTCTTGTAATCTTTATTTCCTCTATATTTCTAACTTTTACTAGGCTAAACATATTTGGTTGAAGGATTTTTCAAGCATCAAAAAAATGAAATTTTTTGAATGACTTTGTTTAGTTCAGTTCAGTTCAGTCGCTCAGTCGTGTCCGACTCTTTGCGACCACATGAATCACAGCATGCCAGGCCTCCCTGTCCATCACTACCTCCTGGAGTTCACTCAGACTCGCGTCCATTGAGTCCATGATGCCATCCAGCCATCTCATCCTCAGTCATCCCCTTCTCCTCCTGCCCCCAATCCCTCCCAGCATCAGAGTCTTTTCCAATGAGTCAACTCTTCACATAAGGTGGCCAAAGTACTGGAGTTTCAGCTTTAGCATCATTCCTTCCAAAAAAATCCCAGGGCTGCTCTCCTTCAGAATGGACTGGTTGGATCTCCTTGCAGTCCAGGAGACTCTCAAGAGTCTTCTCCAGCACCACAGTTCAAAAGCATCAATTCTTTGGTGCTCAGCCTTCTTCACAGTCCAACTCTCACATCCATACATGACTACTGGAAAAACCATAGCCTTGACTAGACGGACCTTCGTCGGCAAAGTAATATCTCTGCTTTTCCATATGCTATCTAGGTTGGTCATAACTTTTCTTCCAAGGAGTAAGCGTCTTTTAATTTCATGGCTGCAATCACCATCTGCAATGATTTTGGAGCCCCCAAAAATAAAGTCTGACATTGTTTCCACTGTTTCTCCATCTATTTCCCATGGAGTGATGGGACCGGATGCCATGATCTTCGTTTTCTGAATGTTGAGCTTTAAGCCAACTTTTTCACTCTCCTCTTTCACTTTCATCAAGAGGCTTTTTAGTTCGTCTTCACTTTCTGCCATAAGGGTGGTGTCATCTGCATATCTGAGGTTATTGATATTTCTCCTGGCAATCTTGATTCCAGCCTGTGCTTCTTCCAGCCCAGCGTTTCTCGTGATGTACTCTGCATAGAAGTTAAATAAGCAGGGTGACAATATACAGCCTTGACACACTCCTTTTCCTATTTGGAACCAGTCTGTTGTTCCATGTCCAGTTCTAACTGTTGCTTCCTGGCCTGCATACAGATTTCTTAAGAGGTAGGTTAGGTGGTCTGGTATTCTCATCTCTTTCAGAATTTTCCACAGTTTATTGTGATCCACACAGTCAAAGGCTTTGGCGTAGTCAATAAAGCAGAAATCGATGTTTTTCTGGAACTCTCTTGCTTTTTCCATGATCCAGCGGATGTTGGCAATTTGATCTCTGATTCCTCTGCCTTTTGTAAAACCAGCTTGAACATCAGGAAGTTCATGGTTCACGTATTGCTGAAGCCTAGCTTGGAGAATTTTGAGCATTACTTTACTAGCGTGTGAGATGAGTGCAAGTGTGCGGTAGTTTGAGCATTCTTTGGCATTGCCTTTCTTTGGGATTGGAATGAAAACTGACCTTTTCCAGTTCTGTGGCCATTGCTGAGTTTTCCAAATTTGCTGGCATATTGAGTGCGGCACTTTGACAGCACCATTTTTCAGGATTTGAAATAGCTCAACTGGAATTCCATCACCCCACTAGCTTTGTTCGTAGTGATGCTTTCTAAGGCCCACTTGACTTCACATTCCAAGATGTCTGGTTCTAGATGAGTGATCACACCATCGTGATTATCCAGGTCGTGAAGATCCTTTTTGTACAGTTCTTCTGTGTATTCTTGCCATCTCTTCTTAATCTTCTGCTTCTGTTAGGTCCGTATCATTTCTGTCCTTTATCGAGCCGATCTTTGCATGAAACGTTCCCTTGATATCTCTAATTTTCTTGAAGAGATCTCTAGTCTTTCCCATTCTGTTGTTTTCTTCTATTTCTTTGCATTGATCACTGAGGAAGGCTTTCTTATCTCTTTTGCTATTCTTTGGAACTCTACATTCAGATGCTTATATCTTTCCTTTTCTCCTTTGCTTTTCGCTTCTCTTCTTTTCACAGCTATTTGTAAGGCCTCCCCAGACAGCCATTTTGCTTTTTTGCATTTCTTTTCCATGGGGATGGTCTTGATCCCTGTCTCCTGTACAGTGTCATGAACCTCATTCCATAGTTCATCAGGCACTCTATCTATCAGATCTAGGCCCTTAAATCTATTTCTCACTTCCACTGTATAATCATAAGGGATTTGATGTAGGTCATACCTGAATGGTCTAGCAGTTTTCCCTGCTTTCTTCAATTTAAGTCTGAATTTGGTAATAAGGAGTTCATGATCTGAGCCACAGTCAGCTCCTGGTCTTGTTTTTGTTGACTGTATAGAGCTTCTCCATCTTTTGCTGCAGAGAATATAATCAATCTGATTTCGGTGTTGACCATCTGGTAATGTCCATGTGTAGAGTCTTCTCTTGTGTTGTTGGAAGAGGGTGTTTGCTATGACAGGTGCATTATCTTGGCAAAACTCTCATTAGCCTTTGCTCTGCTTCATTCTGTATTCCAAGGCCAAATTTGCCTGTTACTCCAGGTGTTTCTTGACTTCCTACTTTTGCATTCCAGTCCCCTATCATGAAAAGGACATCTTTTTTGGGTGTTAGTTCTAAAAGGTCTTATAGGTCTTCATAGCACCGTTCAACTTCAGCTTCTTCAGCGTTACTGGTTGAGGCATAGACTTGGATTACTGTATATTGAATGGTTTGCCTTGGAGACGAACAGAGATCATTCTGTCGTTTTTGAGATTGCATCCAAGTACTGCATTTCGGACTCTTCTGTTGACCATGATGGCTACTCCATTTCTTCTGAGGGATTCCTGCCCACAGTAGTAGATATAATGGTCATCTGAGTTAAATTCACCCATTCCAGTCCATTTTAGTTCGCTGATTCCTAGACTGTCGACGTTCACTCTTGCCATCTCCTGTTTGACCACTTCCAATTTGCCTTGATTCATGGACCTGACATTCCAGGTTTCTATGCAATATTGCTCTTTACAGCATCGGACTTTGTTTCTATCACCAGTCACATCCACAGCTGGGTATTGTTTTTGCTTTGGCTCCATCCCTTCTTTTCAAATAACATCTGACCATTCCTAAACTAACCATTCCTAAGCTAATGCATTAAATCAACAAAATAAATCTGTGGATCAATGGATCCCTCTTTGCGGAAGGTCAGTGAAGTGGATGAGAGCCCTACTGACTGGGTGGAGACAAACAGGGGGTTGGGGGTTACTCTGAATCAGCCCCACCTCTATCATTCTCTCCTCAGACTGGAGAAGCATGCTCTCTCGGTCTTTATCAAATACAATGGTTAAAATTTTGGCCCTGAGTAGAGAGACAACAGTGATTCCAGCCAACCTCATCACAGGACTTTTTTTTAGGTCCTGCCTGGGAAGCACTACAGAGTCCAGACTATTTTGGGTATGGACAGTGAACTCATCTGGTTCTTCAAATCCCTCCCCTTCCTCAGGGTTCATCAGGTACTGACTCTGATCTCTTCACTGGAACACAAGCTTGGGAGCCCTGAGGGGAAAGGCTGAGCTATAAGCACAGATTAAGCTGAAGCTCCCCACAAAGCACGGGTGGGAAAGGGGCAGACCGGGAATGCTGGGCCAACCCTGCATTCTTGTTGATTTCAACAAGCCCTCACCCTCTGAGTCTCCACGTTTTCTAAATGAGGGTGATCAAGGGAAGGCTTGGAACACAGGAGACAAACAGGCCTCGGTTTCAGAGCTGGCTTTGCCCTCCACCAGCAGTGTGATGCTGAGCAAATCACTAAGGTCTCAAAGCTTCGGTCTCCTCACCAGGTGTGATAATGTTATACGCCAACTTTACTGGGCTGTGGAGTGGCCTTTGGTCAAAAATTGTCCTGGGTGTTTCTGAGAGGGTGTTTTGGCAATAAGAGTGTGTGTGTGTGTTAAGCCACTTCAGCCATGTCCAACTCCTGGCAATCCTATGGACTGTAGCCCACCAGGCTCCTCTGTCCATGGGGTTCTCCAGGTAAGAATACTGGAGTGGGTTGCCATACCCTCCTCCAGGGAAGCTTCCCAATCCAGGGATTGAACCCATGGCTCTTACACTGGCAGGCAGATTCTTTACCAGTGGCACCACCTGGAAAGCCCTTTGTGGATGAGATTAATATGCAAATCAGTAGCATAAAGCAGATTGCTCTCCCACATGTGGGTGGGCCTCACCTAATCACTTGAAGGCTTGAATAGCACAAAAAGGCTGAGACTTCGCCAAGGGAAGAGGATTCTTCCCCAATGACTGCCTTAGAACTGTGACACTGACTCCAACTGAAACACTGGCTCTCCCTGGTTCTCAGGTCTTCGAACTCAAGATTGGAACCACACGATCAGCTCTCCTAGGCCTCCAGCTTGCCAATTCACCCTACAGATCTTGCGATTCTTTTCAGTCCCATCATCACACGAACCAATTTATTTCCTTATAATAAATCTACTTCTATCTAAACACACAGGTGCACACACACACACACACACACACATACCCTACTGGTTCTGTTTCTCTGGAGAACCCTGACTAACACACCTGTCCAAAGAAGATAACAGCAGTATACTCAATACCTAGACCATTCCAGGGATAGAGATTATAGGTATACTGTGCCCAGAAGATAGACGTTCAATACCTGACAGCCATTATGACCTCTAAAGCTGTTTCTACCTTTAAAATGCTCTCCTTTGTGTCACGTCCCCAGCAGATGGCAAGACAAAATGAACTGGTCACACCTTACTCTTCACCTATCCCAGGGGGTGTCTTGGATTTCTCAGCCCTCTGCCTCTCAGAAGCCCACATGGATCACAATAAATGGAAACCCAGCTCAAGTCCAGCCGCTTGGCCATGGACAACCCCCTGCTGTGGCTTCCTTCTGAACTTCAGTAGCAAACACGTGCAAATTCAGCAATGAGAGTGTAAAATGAGGCAGCTGGACAAAGTGGCAGGATCCAAACAACTGACAGGTTTCCACTGGGTTTAGGTCTCTTGGCAAGTGGGAGAAACCTGTTTGTGAAGCTCCATTAGGCAAATGGTCAGCAAGTAAAACAGCTGCTCTGAACCACAAGATGCTCAGCTAATCAGAAGGAATGAGCTGAAGTCAGGGGTCCAGAACCTATGTAAGTCTGTGAACTTCACAGGGTCTCTGCTGGCTACAAATTGAACTTCTAGCCCTATTTAGGAAAGCTCTGGCCACCCATGGAAAAATAAGAACCTCAGAGCATCAGGACCACCAGCCTGGGCTGTCACTGTCCCTGACAAACTCAGAAAAGCTGTTTTGTGGTTGTCAAAAGACGGCTCTGGCACATGGACCCAGCCTGTGTGTGCTAAGCCTCGACTCTAGAAGCCAGTGCCTCTCAAGCTTGAGAACAGACCCAGATTACTCGGAGGGCTTGTTAATTTCAGGGCTTCCCATTTACTAGGTCTGAGATGAGGCCTGAGAACTTCTCACAAAGTTCTCAGTTGATACTGGTACTGCTGGTCTGTCCACACACTTAGTGGAGACACACTTAGGCTGACATAAGCTATAAAGTAGAGGGTGCTGGGTAAGGAGATCCTAGGTTGATTTTCAGAGTCATCTGTGGTGCGAGCAGAGCCTCCACCCCTACTCTCCCCAAAGTCCTATAAACTAAGCCAGTGTGAAATTTCCAGAAAGACACAAGTATGGGATCTCAGAGTAAGTCCATAGCAAAACTTCATTAATTTGACCTCTACTGATTTAAATAAAAATGGTGGCCTTTGAAGGAATACATATAAGGTCTACAGTGTTACTAAGACTCTTGATGGTGAATGGAGAATTATGACTCATTACCTATGGTGCTCTAGGACACAAACTATGAGCAGTCTAATTCAACAGGATTGAGGGAATGTAAACTGATATATGCACTATAGAGAACAGTATGGGAACGTCTCAAAAATCTAAAAATAGAGCTACCATATCATCCAGCAATCCCATTCCTGGACACATACCCAGAGAAAATCATAATTCAAAAAGATCCATGCGCCCCAATGTTCATTTCAGCACTATTTACAATACCAGGACATGGAAGCAACCTACATGTCCATCGACAGATGGATGGATAAAGAAGACATGCTACACATGCACAGTCACACACACAGCGGAATATTGCTCGGCCATAAAATGGAATGAAACTGTGCCATTTGCAGAGACACAGATGGACCTGTATCCAGAACGAAGTCAGTCAGAAGGGAAAATCAAATATCATATCTTAACACATATAGGTGGAATCTAGAAAAATGGTACAGATGAACTTACTCGCAAAGCAGAAACGGTCACAGACGTAGAGAACAGACGTAGGGATACCAAGGGGGAAAGAAGAAGGCGGAATGGATTGGGAAACTGGAATTGACATTTATACACTATTATGCATAAAACAGATAAGTAGTGAGAACCACAAGGAACCCTACTCAATGCTCTGTGGTGACCTATGTGGGAAGGAAGAGGGGATATATGTATCCACGTGGCTATGCTGTACAATAGAAACATCGTAAAGCAAGTATACTTCAATAAAAACTTTTTTTTTAATTAAACAGAATGGGGGCCAGCAATGTGTACAGTGAAAAGCTTCCCTGGTGACTGTCATACAACTAGCCCAAGAGGCGGCTATGGTGAGCATTCAAGAACCACACTGGAGGACAGCACTGTTTGGTAACTCCAATGATATCTCTCCCTAAATCAACTCACTCCATAAATGTAGGATGATGGCTCTATGTCAGCCTTTTATGCACAAGTTGTTCAATAAATGGGTCTTAATTTGTTCACTAGGGCAAAAGCTAAAAGAGAAAGATACTGAGTTGAAGACCTTAGAACTGTTGTGCATGTATGCTAAGTCGTTTCAGTCATGTCTGACTCTGTGTGACCCTATGGACTATAGCCCACCAGGTGAGAATACTGGAGTGGGTTGCCATGCTCTTCTCCAAGGGATCTTCCCAACCGAGGGATCAAAGCTGCATCTCTTATGCCTCCTGCATTAGCAGGCAGGTTCTTTACCACTAACACCACCTGGGAAAGAACTCTGTCAGCACCCGATAAATCTTCGGTCATTTATTCCAGCCCCAAGCACACAGTAGATGCTCAATGAATATGAACTAACTGAATGGATGGATGGATGGAAAGCCTGGATGAGAAACCAGAAGGAGCACAGGAAGTGAGCGTGGGACCATGAATCAAAGACCTAGATCTTCATTTCGGTTTACCAAGTCATGCAGGGGGGAAGCACCGGCGGCAAGGCTCAGATGCTGCAGTAAAATCTGAAAGAGATTGTGTGCTCATTGTGTGCTTAAAGTATATTATTAAAAAAAAAAAGTATATTATTATACCCTCAATACCGAAATCTGATTGATTATATTCTTTGCAGCCGAAAATGGGAGAGGCTGTATACAGTCAGCAAAAACAAGACTGGGAGCTGACTGTGGCTCAGGTCACAAATTTCCTATTGCAAAATCCAGACTTAAATTGAAGACAATAGAGAAAACCACTATTCTGGTATGACCTAAATCAAATCCCTTATGATTATACAGTGGAAGTGACAAAGAGATTTAAGGGATTAGATCTGATAGATCTGATAGAGTGCCTGAAGAACTATGGATGGAAGTTCATAACACTGTATGGGAGGCGGTGATCAAACACATCCCTAAGAAAAAGAAATGCAAAAAAGCATTGTCTGAGGAGGCCTTACAAATGGCTGAGAAAAGAAGAGAAGGGAAAGGCAAAGGAGAAAAGGAAAGATACACCCATTTGAATGAAGAGTTCCAAAGAACAGCAAGAAGAGATAAGAAAGCCTTAAGTGAACAATGCAAAGAAATAGAGGAAAACAATAGGATGAGAAAGATTAGAGATTTCTTCAAGAAAATTAGAGATACAAAAGGAACATTCCATGCAAAGATGGGCACAATAAAGGACAGAAATAGTATGGACCTAACAGAAGCAGAAGATATTAAGAAGAGGTGGCAAGAATGAAGAAGAACTATACAAAAAAGGTCTTCGTGACTCAGATAATCATGGTGGTGTGATCACTCATCCAGAGCCAGACATCCTGGAGTCTGAAGTCAAGTGGGTCTTTAGGAGCATTACTATGAACAAAGCTAACAGAGATGATGGAATTCCAGCTGAACTATTTCAAAGCCTAAAAGACGATGCTGTGAAAGGGCTGCACTCAATATGCCAGCAAATTTGGAAAACTCAGCAGTGGCCACAGGACTGGAAAAGGTCAGTTTTCATTCTAGTCCCAAAGAAAGGCAATGCCAAGGAATGTTCAAGATACCACACAATTGCATTCATCTCACACGCTAGTAAAGAACTGCTCAAAATTCTCCAAGCTAGGCTTCTTCAACAGTCTGTGAATTGAGAACTTCCAGATGTGCAACTTGGATTTAGAAAAGGCAGAGGAACCAGTGATCAAATTGCTAACATCTACTGGACCATGGAAAAAGCAAGAGAATTACAGAAAAACATCTGCTTCATTGACTACATTAAAGTCTTTGACTGTGTGGATCACAACAAACTGTAGAAAATTCTTCAAGAGATGGGACTACCAGGCCACCTTACCTACCTCCTGAGAAATCTATATGCAGGTCAAGAAGCAACAATTAGAACCAGACATGCAACAATAGACTGTTTCAAATGGGGAAAGGAGTACGTCAAGAGTGTATATTGTCACCCTGCTTATTTAACTAATATGTTGAGTAAAATCATGCAAAATGCTAGGCTGAATGAAGCACAAGCTTGAATCAAAATTGCTGAGAGAAATATCAATAACCTCAGATATGCAGATGACACCACCCTTATGGCAGAAATCGAAGAGGAATTCAGGAACCTCTTGTTGAAAGTGAAAGAGGAGAGTAAAAAAGCTGATTTAAAACTCAACATTCAAAAGACAAAGATTATGGCATCCAGTCCCATCACTTCATGGCAAATAGATGGGGAAACAATGGAAACAGTGACAGACTTTATTTTGGGGGCTCCAAAATCACTGCAGATGGTGATTCCAGCCATGAAATTTAAAAGACACTTGCTCCTTGGAAGAAAAGTTATGACCAACCTAGACAGTGTATTAAAAAGCAGAGACATTACTTTGCCAACAAAGGTCCATCTAGTCAAAGCTATGGTTTTTCCAGTAGTCATGTGTGGATGTGAGAGTTGGACTATAAAGAAAGCTGAGTGCCAAAGAACTGATGCTTTTGAACTGTGGTGTTGGAGAAGACTCTTGAGAGTCCCTTGGACAGTAAGGAGATCCAACCAGTCCATCCTAAAGGAAATCAGTCCTGAATATTCATTGGAAGGACTGAAGCTGAAACTTCAGTTGGCCACCTGATACAGAGAGACAACTCACTGGAAAAGACCCTGATTCTGGGAAAGATTGAGGGCAGGAAGAGAAAGAGACAACAGAGGATGAGATAGATGGATGGATGGCATCATTGACTCAATGAACATGAGTTTCAACAACTCCAGGGGACAGTGAAGGACAGGGAGGCCTGGCGTGCTGTAGCCCATGGGGTAGCAAAGAGTCGGACACGACTGAGCAATTGAACAACAATAAATTATGTCCTCAAAGCAGGTCTAGAAATCAAATCTCACTAGTTTCAATGATGAACCAAAACCAGTAACAGATCATTCCACCAGAATGTTAATTTACTATATCCATTTTTTTTTTTAACCAAAATAGCCTGTCAATTATTTAATGTGAGAGCTTGGCTTGGCAACTGAACAAGTGAAAAGGACTGAAGATTTAATTTACTATATTTAATATGAGTCCATTGTTATAGCACTGCTAAAAACATGCCAAAAGTTCAGAATGTAGATATATGTTATTAAATATATATAATTCAAATGTTTATAGGATATATACGGGCTTCCTTTGAGGCTCAGCTGGTAAAGAATCTGCCTGCAATGTGGGAGACCTGGGTTCATTCCCTGAGTTGGGAAGATCCCCTGGAGGCAGCGAAGGCTACCCACTCCACTATTCTGGCCTGGAAAATTCCATGGACTATACAGACCATGGGGTTGCGAAGAGTAGGACACGACTGAGAGACTTTCACTTTCAGGATATACATATATAACCCCCATAAACTGAAGCCATAGCTCTGTCCAAGTCCATCCATATATCTGACAAGTTCTGCCCTGTTCTGAGCATCTCCCCTAGAAGGAGACACATGTGATGACTACTTGAATGATGGACATGTCGATAAAGGTAGAGAAGAATGACAGATAAACTGAGGGTTAAATTGACACACCTTCGATCTGTAACATTTATTCGCTGAGTACTGGGGTGTTTTCCTTCCAGGAGCTCCATAACAGTGTTGTTAGATCACTGACTCTCTTCACCTCCATCCATATACCCCTCCACTTGCATAATCTAACTTCTGCCCCCAGCATCGTACCAAACCCGTGCTCACTACAGAAACCGGTGACCAGCTGGAGCACTGAAAGCACTGCAGATGTGAGTAGCTAAGGTGAGATCACCTTGGAGTAGGGTGGGCTCTAGTCCCATACAACTGATGTTCTTATAAAAAGGAGAAGTCCGGACACAAAGGCAGATGTGCATGCAGGGAGGATGCCCTGTGAAAACCAGAACTCTGGTGCCCTTAGCTAAGCAACTTCCAGAAGCTCTGGAGGCTGGAACAGGGGTTCCCTGGAGGCTTCGTAGCCCTACTGACACCTTGATCTTGGACCTCTGACCTCCAGAAGAGTGAGACAATATACTTCTCTTATTTGTTCAGTTCAGTCGCTCAGTCGTGTCTGACTCTTTGCGACCCCATGGACTGCAGCACACCAGGCCTCCCTGTCCATCACCAACTCCCAGAGTTTACTCAAACTCATGTCCATTGAGTCGGTGATGCCATCCAACCATCTCATCCTCTGCCTTCTCCTTCTCCTCCTGCCTTCAGTCTTTCCCAGAATCAGGGTTTTGTCCAATGAGTCAGTGTTTTGCATCAGGTGGCCAAACTATTGGAGTTTCACCTTCAGCAACAGTCCTTCCAATGAATATTCAGGACTGATTTCCTTTAGGATGGACTGGTTGGATCTCCTTACTGTCCAAGGGACTCTCAAGAGTCCTCTCCAACACCACAGTTCAAAGGCATCAATTCTTCAGTGCTCAGCTTTCTTTATAGTCCAACTCTTACATCCATACACAACTACTGGAAAAACCATAGCTTTGACTAGATGGACCTTTGTTGGCAAAGTAATATCTCTGCTTTTTAATATGCTGTCTAGATTTGTCATAACTCTTCTTCCAAGGAGCAAGCATCTTTTAATTTATGGCTGCAGTCACCATCTGCAGTGATTTTGGAGCCCAAAAAAATAAAGTCTGTCACTGTTTCCATTGTTTCCCCATCTATTTGCCATGAAGTGATGGGACCAGATGCCATGATCTCTTGTTTTCTGAATGTTGAGTTTTAAGCCAACTTTTTCACTCTTTTCTTTCACCTTCATCAAGAGGCTCTTTGGTTCTTCCTCACTTTCGGCCATAAGGGTGGTGTCATCTGCCTATCTGAGGTTATTGATACGTCTGCCTGTAATCTTGAGTCCAGCTTGTGCTTCATCCAGTAAGGGGCACTTTGTTACAGCGAGCCCTAGCAAGCAAACACGTGACCCTCTCATTTTCTCAAAGCTCCCCATGTATCCCGTCATGATAAGCACCACCTCCAGCTATTACTGACTACAGCGTAGTTACTGGCCAAGGAGCCACCCCCTTCTCCACAGTCCCTAGGGAGTAGGGCCTGTATCTCTGTCACGTGTCACCGTCACCGAACGCTGCGAGCGTGGTCCCCAGCTGGCTCCCGAGACCGCAGGGTCACCAACGAGGTGAAAGGCGGCAGGGGACAAGGGCCTCCCGGAAACATCCCCCCACAGCCCCTCCCCCAGCCCCGCCCGGACACTTACGGAGATGATGTGCCCCTTCAGGCCGTGGGCCGAGTCTGCGCACTCGATCACAGCGCTCAGCTGGGGGTAGCCCACCCCCGTCTTGGTGCGGGTGGTGCACACAGAACCTGGATGGAGGAGGAGGGGGACCCCAGAGAGAGATGGTTAGGGCTGAGCAGACAACGAGCCTCCTCTCCCATCACACAGCCATGCCCCCATTTCCTGGGGTGGAGGGGGGCGGGGCAGGGCGGAGGCGGGGCGCGGGGCAGGGCGGCCCCCGCAGCTCAGCCGAGGTGGTTATAACAGCCGTCATGGCCACTCGTCCTTTCCGGGCCCATATCACCCTCCTCCGCTCAGGTCCAGGGCACGGCTCCCTACACCGGTCACGGTCAACTCTCCACGATATCAGCTCCCTCTTACCGACTTCCCAACCTCCACTCCTTCCCACCTTCCCTCACTTCCCACACAACCACAAGAGACCTTCAGATGCCTCCCATGGTCTTGAGCCTCCTTGACCTTCAA
Source organism: Ovis canadensis (assembly GCF_042477335.2). Classification (NCBI taxonomy): domain Eukaryota; kingdom Metazoa; phylum Chordata; class Mammalia; order Artiodactyla; family Bovidae; genus Ovis; species Ovis canadensis. The sequence continues at coordinate 55,387,558 of NC_091264.1, forward strand.
CTTCTGTCAAATGACTCACTTCTCTAAGCCTCAGTGCCTCGCTCAAAAGGTGGAAATGAAAGCACTGACCTCATGGGGCTGTGATGGAGATGAAATGGCATGAGGGATGAAGACTGCCTGGCCTCCAGTAAGCCGCTGAGCAAAGGGAGCCAGCGCTCAGGGCATGCTCGCAGCCGCCCTGACTCGGCTCTGGCCTCTACACACGCCAGCATCCTGGTCCAGCCTCCCTCTGACCTGGCTCTGGCCTCTACACATGCCAGCCTCCTGGTCCAGCCTCCCTCTGACCCGGCTCTGGCCTCTACACATGCCAGCCTCCCGGTCCAGCCTTCCTCTGACCCAGCTCTGGCCTCTACACACTCCAGCCTCCCGGTCCAGCCTCCCTCTGACCCAGCTCTGGCCTCTACACACGCCAGCCTCCTGTTCCAGCCTCCCTCTGACCCAGCTCTGGCCTCTACACACGCCAGCCTCCCGGTCCAGCCTCCCTCTGACCCGGCTCTGGCCTCTACACACGCCAGCCTCCCGGTCCTCACCCTCTCCTGGTCCATCTCTCACCCTGTCCAGCCCGGCCTCTGAGGTGAGCTGCCACTGCAGAACTCAAACCAGCCGCCTTGATGCCTTCATCCCCGCTGACCTCTGCCCTCCCCATGGTCAACTCCAGCCCTAGTTCACTATCTGCAGTGCATTAGCTCAGTCAGGTCCAGGCCGAATCAGACGGGCCTCTCCAGCATATCTCCCTGCTCAAGCCTCCCCTTCCCTCCCAGCAGACCAGCTCCTGCTCCGAGGCCACCCAGCTCAAGCTCTGCACTGCCTACCCGCCCACCCCCTCTTCTCTCGGCCCGCCCCGCTCGGCACCCCCCAGCCTCGCTGACCTTTCCATTCCTCCCACCTCGGGGATCCCCTGTACGTGATGTTCTGTCTCCCGAGCACTCCCCTCTGCACCAACCCCCTGGTCTGGCCAACCCTTTCTCATCTTCCAGGCTTCATCTTCCATGTCACTGCCTCAGGAACGTTGTTCGTCACAGCAGCTCGTTTCAAAAAGAGCATTTAAGTCATTATTTGTGTAAGAACCGAGGATCTGTTTTCTCTGCTGGAGGGTAAGCTCCGTGGATATTCATTGTTGTCAATCCAGTGCTAAGAACAGAGCTTTGTGCATAATAAGGCCGCTATAAATAGTCACTGAAAGCATGCATGAACTCAAGAATGAATGAGTCACGTCCCTGTATCCACCGCTTCACCACTCACTCTTTGTCCCTCCTGCCTGTCTGGAGGTGTCGCCTATGGGCCCATGCAAAAGCTGGGCATGAACTCCTCCACTCCCACCAGACTCATGCAAAGCCTCTGCCTCCTCTCCTTTTCCCCACCATCACCAGTGGCTTCCCAGCTGCCCACAAACCTCTCCCGACAGGTCGAGAGCCAAGGCTATATATACTTTGAGGCCTGGGTCCGGCAGAGTCACCTGGACCAGGGGAGCCGCCTTCTCCCGCATCCAGTTGCAGGGAGGAGCCGTCTCCCTCTGTCCATCCTTACAACACGGCCACTTGCTCCCTGGGGGTTGTGGTGCTTCCCTCCCGACCAAGGCACCCCTGCCCCAGACACGCACTGTGCGAGGCACAGCTGGAGCTTTACAACCTCTGGTTCTGGTTCAGAATCGGCCTTTCTCCTTTCCCACTCCACTGCCAGATCCTGGAGGGCAGGCACTCAGCTGCAGTGGCCTGGAGCTCTGCATGGGTGGGGGACAAGGCGTGGGAGCGGTCCTGATGAAACCCCAGGTTAATAGGAGAAACTGGGTACCCACTTCTTCCCAGCCCCAGTGGCCATGGGACACATTTTTAATGCTTTTTTTCCCCCAGGTCCCAGGAGTTGTTCTGTGATGAACCTTATTTAATGCTTTCACCTGGGCTTCCCTGGTGGAGCTCAGTAGTAAAGAATCCACCTGCCAAGGCAGGAGACACAAGTTTGATCCCCGGTCCAGGAAGATCGCACGTGCCGGGGAGCAACCAAGCCCACGTGACACAACTACTGAGCCTGTGCTCTCGAGCCCGGCAGCCCTTACTACTGAGCCCACGCGCCTGGAGCCTGGGCTCCGTAACAGAAGCCCCACAATGAGAAGCCCCTGCACCACAGCTAGAGAGCAGCCTCCGTCTACCAAACCTCGAGAAAAGCCTGCACAGTGGTGAACACCCAGCACAGCCAAAAATAAACAGATAAAATTATTTAAAGAAAAAAAGTGCTTAGGGCCATTTACAAGCCTACAGGGCTCTCCTTCCCTAAGAGTCCCTTCCTGCCCATCCTGGTCCCTCAAGGCTGATGACTGTGCCAGGTCACAACACAACCATGGTTTCTGCCTCCCTCTCAGACTATGGTTTGCTTCCTTTTTTGGTAGTGTCTTCTGAGAGTGTGGTATTTGTTTAAAAAAAAAAAAAAACTTGGCTGTTTTTTTATTCCCAAATGAAAATGTATATCTCTTTTCCTTCTCTCCCATTTTAGTGTTTGGTTAATCATGGATGTGCAAGGAGGAATTTTTAATATGAAGAAATTAAAAATATGGAAGCTCATGCACCTGTCTGGCCAAAAGGGAAGGTCAGCATCAAGTGGCCCTGAGAGGAATAGGTCTACCCAGAAGAGGGTAGAAAGGTGCCACCTTATTCCTCCACTCAGAATGCCACCGGTGGTCCTGGGAGAGAAGGCCTGGGAGGATGCAGCAAAATCTGAGATGGATATGTATCAGCTGAAGAGCCAAAGGTGATAACTGCCTGGACCATGAGTCAAGTTCAAACGTGGCCTCAGCTGCATGCTTATTTGTAATGATTGGGGTCCCTCAAACATTCACATAAACTGGAGTCATTCACATCCATTAACTGTCCCTGTGAGCTCTTCATACCTCACCTTCCTCTTCAAGGTGAATGGGATCACTCATGAGCTCTCATTCTTTTCGTCCACAGGAATGTTCTGAAACCAAGACCTTATTCGAATCGAACCATATTCAAGTTCCTTCAGAACATCCCAGAGGCATCAGAAAGTAGCTCAGTGATATTTCTAATCAGGAGACTCTTCTGATCAGAAGCTCAACAATACTTCCAAAAGAAATGTGCTTTAAACCTGTGGCTGGATCATTCCTGAGGTCCCTTCTGGGCATCTCTGGTCCCCCCAAGCGCTAGACCCCAATCCTCCCCAACAACACACTCTCAGCTGTGCTCCCAGCAAATCTTACCTGGTCCAACTCCTACTTTGATGATATCTGCTCCAGAAAGAATAAGCTCTTCCACCATCTCTCCCGTCACCACGTTCCCTGCCTGGGATAGAAAGAATATAGCTTATGATCATGAACTACTCCGGGAGGAACTTGGTGAGTGACGGAGGAGCCCCACTCCTACACACAAGGAGGAGCCGGTTCTGAAGCCATCAGGCAGCCAAGGGGACAAAAGTAAAAAACGGAGAAGACAAGGGCCCAATCCCTGAATCAACTTTCAGCCAATTGGTGGCTTGGGGTTTTCTCCAGGTTTCCTTTCTTCTCAATTAACTATGATGGTGTGATCATTCACCAAGAGCCAGACGTCCTAGAGTGTGACATCAACTGGGCGTCAACTTAGGAAGCATCACCACCAACCAAGCGAGGGGAGGTGATGGAATTCCAGCTGAGCTATTTTAAATCCTAAAAGATGATGCTGCTAAAGTGCTGCACTCAGTATGCCAGCAACTTTGGAAACAACCCTAAATAACAACAATTAACAAGAACACAGAATTGGACACCCCAGGCTACCGCTGGGTGAGCAGAAAGCATGAGGAATTTACGGAACTACATGACTTCAGAACTCCAAGAGACCTTGGTCTTTCTAGGTCAGGCAAGACAAACTCTTACAGAGAACCCAAACATATAAAATAAGCAATGAAACACTCTCTCAGCTGATTAAAATGTTAATTGTGGTTCACAGTTTGCAAAACCCCTGAAGAACTTCTATGGAACCAATAGAACCCAGAATTAGGGAACTACTGGTCACCTCACAGTTGGGAAAATACCTGGATATCCCATCCTAAAGGAAATCAGTCCTGAGTATTCATTGGAAGGACTGATGCTGAAGCTGGAATTCCAATACTTTGGCTACCTGATACCAAGAACTGACTCATTTGAAAAGACCCTGATGCTGGGAAAGATTGAAGGCGGGAGAAGGGGACAACAGAAGATGAGATGCTTGGATGGCATCACCGACTTGATGGACATGAGTTTGAGCAAGCTCCAGGAGTTGGTGATGGGCAGGGAGGCCTGGCATGCTGCAGTCCATGGGGTTGCAAAGAGTCGGACATGACTGACGACTGGGTTGAACTAAACCCATCATAGGGTCAGTGGTTCCCACTGAGATATGAAAAGGCAGATGAACCCTAGGCACCTTGGGGACTGGTACATACTTCATTTCAGAACAACATGAAACTGTGGTCCTAAGAATAAACCCATAAGCCAGGAAGTGGTAGAAACTAAAAACCAGAAGGATGCATCTGGTTTGAAAACAGTGCATGTTCTTTCACTGCAGGATCCTGGGAACATAAAAATAGCCCTTTTTATTACAACTCACTGGCCTGTGGATTCTTCAGTTAGTACACAGAATACTTGGCAGGATGCCTGTCTGAATTTTCACAACTGTGCAAAGTCTTATTTTGGGTAGTGCATCCCTAACTCATACAACTTGTTTTTTGGCATTGAAGCCCCAAAAGTGTCTTTTCACTGAATTAATTCCAAGGGGAATTTTTCTTTCTCCACCTAGACAACGTGACTTTTAACTTTGTATAAAAGGATCTTCAAAAGGGGTGATGAGAATGGCTCAAAGTTACTTTAATCCCAACAGCATTTGACAATGGAAAATGTTAGCCCAGAGAAAGGATAGGAACATATGAGAATACAGTACATGATAAAGACGGCATTTCACGTCACAGAGGAAAGGAACAATATTTCAATAGACAGAAATATTGAAATTTGGGGGGAAAGGGATCTTTTGGAAACAGATATGGATTATCACTCATACCTTGCACCAAAATAAGCTTCAGATAAATTAAAAGTTGTCTCCTCCCAGATTTAGAGGAAAATTTTGAATACTTGTAATACACATACAAGTGAAAAAACATAAAGACAGATCTGTCTACATGAAAGTTAAAAACCTGCATAAACACACACTCATGCATATAATCAACAAAACTAATAAACAGCCTGGTGGAGAAAAAGATTCACAATTATGAAGAAGACTAACATTATGAGAGCTTTTCCAAATCTACAAGAAAAATGCAAGTACTGCATAGAATAACTTCTGAAGGACATGAACTAATGAGAGAAATAAAAGTGGGCAATAAACACAGGGAAAGTGTTTAACCTTCACTGAAATTTGCAATCAAATTTCAATGAAGATATCAGCAAGGTACCACTTTTCACTTAACAAATTGTCAGTGATTATAAAAACTAAATGCTGAAAACAGACACTCATTCTCTGCCAGTGGAATGCCTACTCCAGTACAAGTTTTCCTAGAAAATAATTTGCCCATATACAGAAATGAAAAGTATATATATCCTTTGATCCAATAACTTCCAGGATTTTCTCTCAAGGCAATAATTATGGATGAGGTCAAAGATTTAACTACAAACATGTATTATTGTTAACGGTGCAAAACTGCAAATATATTCCCCCAAATGGGAATGGTTCGACAATCTCCGGCCAACCCATGTGATGTTTATAAGATTGGTTTGATGCCATGGGAAAATGCTTAAATGCTTTCAGTATAATGTTAGGAGAAACAGAAGGAAACAGTAAGATCTCAGTTTTGTTAAACAAGTATATGTATAGATGGAAATATACACCAAAAGGCTGATAAAACATGTCCTGGTAAGGGAATATTCTGACTTTTATCAGTAATTCCTTACAATTTCTTGGATTTGACAGTAGAAACTGCATTACTTTTACAATTGAAAGTTATAGTTTCTGTTTTCTTAGGGTTTTTATTTTCTCCTAAGTATACAATTCTGAACCTGGAAAAGAACTTAGTAGGAACCCAAGAAGGGCTTCCCTGGTGGCTCAGCGGTAAAGAATCTGCCTGCAGTGCAGGAGCTGCAGAAGACACAGGTTTGGTCCCTGGGTTGGGAAGATTGCCCTGGGAGAGGGCATGGCAACCGACTGCAGTACTCTTCCCTAGAGAATCCCATGGACAGAGGAGCATGGCAGATACAGTGCATAGGGTCGCAAAGAGTCAGACACAACTGAAGTGACTTAGCACACACACAGGAACCCAAGAAACAGCACGCCAAGCCCTCATTCTTCCTCCCTGGTTGACTTGCTAAAAATTCAAAATAGATTTTACAAATGAAAATTAATTAGAAGTTAAAAATTAAACACCTAAAGAAGCTACTCGAAGCTCCCTACAAGGTTTCACTTTCATTGTGGACTTTTCTCTCCATTCTGGTACTGCCTACAGACCAGTTTAAAAGGGTTCACTTTATACCAAATAAGTCAATTCAAATCACCTCAGATGGACATAGCAAGTATAACCATGTGAGGTGAAGATAAGGTTAAAAGTGTGGAGGGAGCTGATGCCATTGAGAGCCCAGGGGCTCCCCAGGTGTCCCCATCCCCTCCGAGCTGCCTTCAGGGCTCCTGAACCAGAAGCGGGCACCACAAAGAGGACTGAGCATGGAAAAATCCAGACTGATGACAAAAAGCCTCCAGCCTGAGGACCACACAACAAGGATGCCGATGACTAGGCGAGGACGGTGAGTGTCCCCTTGCAGGAACAAACACCAATCCAAGTTTGAAACCAAGATGGGCAAGCACAAAAGCTGAAAGAAGTCAAGCTCAGAAATGTGAGAGGCCCCGGGAGTGTGGTTAGGCTCTGGGGGAAGCCCAGCCCACAGCAAAGGCAGCAGCAGGCTCGGGGTGGGATGCGCTGGGGTGGGGGTGTAGTTGGCCGGGGGTGATTAGTGAGCAGTCCGCTTATCTTGGCCAGAAACAGCTCCTGTGGGGAGTGGATACCACAGGCTCAGAAGTTGGCAGCACGTCCGGCCTGGTCGTGACGGGAGCAGCCAGGACAAATAGAAGCTGCAGACCCTAGCTGGGTCCCAGAGCAGACAGGTGGAGGTTTCTGTGAGGCCCCCCTCTCCCCAGGGAGGCCAAGCACTGTCCGGGCACCACCTCCTGCTCCTCCGAGTCCAGGGCAGGTGGGAGGGCCCAGAGAACACGTAAAAGGAACTACACGGACATTTCACGTACTTCTGTACCATTTAAGAAAGGCCTCTAGGGGGCTTCCCTGGTGGCTCAGTGGTTAAGAATCCCCTGCCAACGCAGGAGACACGGCTTCCATCCCTGGTCCAGGAAGATCCCACAGGCTGAGAACTGACTAAGCCTCTGTGCCACAAGTACTGAAGCCTGAGCACCCTAGAGCTCAGCTCTGCAACAAGAGAAGCCACCACAATGAGATGTCAGCCAGCCACAGCTAGAGAAAGGCCCACGCAGCAACCAAGACCCAGCACAGCCAAAAATTAAATAAATTTTTTTTTAAATGAAAACTTTTAAAAATAAATTGAAAAGTCCTCTGGGCAAAAACCAACCCCAATTCTTCCAGTTCTCCTTTGGACCCAAACATCTATGGCAAGATAACTTCAGAAAGCTGGGGCTGACCGAAGGCCCTCCCACTCACTGGGTAATTTTATGAAAATCATATCCACTCCAAGTCTCCATTTATCCTGCTATAAAGCGGGGCTGATCAGACCCACCTGTCCTTGTCACTGGAAGGTTTACAAAGGAACTTCACCAATATCCATCTCCAGAACTTTTTCATCATCCCAAACTGAAATTTTGTACCCATTAAACAGTAAGTTTTCTATCCACATTTTACTGGCTCTTCGGAAGTCTTTTGCCAAGAAAAATCCTTTCTGTAGAATGAGAAAATGTGGAAAACTCAGCAGTGGCCACAGGACTGGAAAAGGTCAGTTTTCATTCCAATCCCAAAGAAGGGCAATGCCAAGGAATATTCAAACTACTGCACAATTGCACTCATCTCACATGCTAGCAAGGTAACGCTTAAAATCCTTCAAGTTAGGTTTCAGCAGTATGTGAACTGAGAACTTACAGATGTACGAGCTGGATTTAGAAAAGGCAGAGGAACCAGAGATCAAATTGCCAACATCCGCTGGATTACAGAAAAAGCAAGAGAATTCGAGAAAAATATCTACTTCTGCTTCATCGACTATACTAAAGCCTTTGTGTGGATCACAACAAACTGTGGAAAATTCTTAAAAGATCTGGGAATACCAGACCAACTTACCTGTCTCCTGTGAAACCTGCATGCAGGTCAAGAAGCAACAGTTAGAACCAGACATAGAACAACAGACTGGTTCCAAATTGGGGAAGTCAAGTCAAGGGGAGGTACATCGAGGCTATATATTGTCACCCTGCTTATTTAACTCACATGCAGAGTACATTATGAGAAATGCCAGGCTGGATGAAGCACAAGCTGGAATCAAGATTGCTGGGAGAAATATCAATAACCTCAATAACCTCAGATATGCAGTGGAGAAGGAAATGGCAACCCACTCCAGTATTCTTGCCTGGAGAATGCCATGGACAGAGCAGCCTGATAGGCTACAGTCCACAGGGTCGCAAAGAGTCAGACACGACTGAATGACTTCACTTCACTTCAGATGAGATGGTTGGATGCAGATGACACCACACTAATGGTAGCAAGTGAAGAGGAACTAAAGAGCCTCTTGATGAAAGTGAAAGAGGAGAGTGAAAAAGCTGGCTTAAAGCTCAACATGCAGAAAACTAAGATTATGGCATCCGGTCCCATCACTTCATGGCAGATAGATGGGGAAACAATGGAAACAGTGACAGACTTTATTTTCTTGGGCTCCAAAATCACTGCAAATGGTGACTGCAGTCTTGCAATTAAAAGACGCTCGCTCCTGGGAAGAAAAGCTATGGCAAACCTAGACAGCATATTAAAAATCAGAGACATCATTTTGCCTACAAAGGTCCGTCTAGTCAAAGCTATGGTTTTTCCAGTAGTCATGTACGGATGTGAGAGTTGGATCGTAAAGAAGACTGAGCGCAGAAGAAATGATGCTTTTGAACGGTGGTGCTGGAGAAGACTCTTGAGAGTCCCTTGGACTGCAAGATCAGACAAGTCAATTCTAAAGGAAATCAACCCTGAATATTCAATGGAAGGACTGATGTTGATGCTGAAGCTTCAATACTTTGGCCACCTGATGCAAACAGCTGACTCATTGGACAAGACCCTGATGCTGGGAAAGGCTGAGGGCAGGAGGAGAAGGCGATGACAGAGGATGAGATGGTTGGATGGCATCATCAACTCGATGAACATGAGTTTGAGCAAACTCCGAGAGACAGCAAAGAACAGGGAAGCCTGGCGTGCTGCAGTCCATGGGGTCGCAAAGAGTCAGATAGGACTGAGCAACTGAACAACAAGCCAACAGCAGCAGACTGAATCTGGCCTGAGGGCCAACTCCTAACAGAAAGTGCTAGAACATTAATACCAGAGACTTCCCCCATGCACCCGAGGATATCCCTCTATTTACCGGGGCATTCCAGGGAGTAGGAGGTGCCACCAAGGCAATAACCACCTTTCACATGAAAAACACAAGCAACCAAATTTACTGCGTGACTCTCAAAGGCACACATCAGCCGAATCTTGGGGGCCCTTCCTAGCTTCTGCCGCAGTTTCAGTTGACACTGGTTCCAAAGAGAGGATGAACCAGAAAATCTAGGCTAACTTGGCCTGAGAGGGTGTCTGCGCTTCAGGGAGGTAAATTAGGGTGCCCACGGCTGCCACCTTCAAGAAGACTGAAGAGCATCACCCGCCCCCACCCTCTCACCTCCCCAGGAAGAGGCATAGAGCAGGTAGGGCCTCCATGTGACTCAGAACCTTATCTGACCATGAAATGCTGGAGAAAGGATCCAGACAGGTGCCTGAGCCACTGGCCACACACGGAAAGGCCAAGGACGTGCCCACAGCTTCCCAGGGTTTGCCAACAGTGGCTGACTTGACATTCCCCATGGGAGCAGAGCTAGCCTCCTCTGAACAGATTAGGTGTCACAAGCCTGTGTCCTCAGGGCCAGATCAGAAAGAGCCACCAGCACAAAAGCATTTCCCGGACCCAACCTGGGTTTCCCAGGCGGCTCTCGTGGTAAAGAATCTGCCTGCCAATGCAGGAGACAGGGGACACTGTGGGTTTAATCCCTAGGTTGGGAAGAGCCCCTGGAGGAGGAAATGGCAAACCACTCCAGTGTTCTTGCCTGGAAAATTGAATGGACAGAGGAGCCTGGTGGGCTACAGTCCATAGGGTTGGACACGACTAAACACACACACGAGACCCCACACAGGAACCTCTTGGTCACAAGGAGTCTGAGCTGGTAGGGGGTCTGGCTGCAGCAGGGTGTAATGGGGGGGAGCCTGGAAAGGGGGATTACAGACCCTGGGGACACACTCTTTAGCTCAGTCCCACCTCTCACTGGCTGCGTGAACATCAAAACGTTTCTTGACCCCTCTAAGCTGAAGCCTCCCAACTAAAGTAGGTGCCCTTAGCCTTACTCGAGCACCAGTTATCATAAAAGACAAGTGCCTGGTCCTTGCTAGCGCCTCTTTCCACAGTCCCTGGAATCCACCCAAGAACACACCATTCCCATTCCTCTCGGAAAGCCACCAGGCAGAGGCCCAGAGGACTTGTCACACTCTAACACCCAGCACCTTCACAAGACCCTTTTCTGCCAGTGATGCTCTCTAAACATCCCTGCTTCCTCCCTCCTGACCTGCAGCGGTGCTTTCCTTAGGTGAAAGGTAAGAAGCAAAGGGTCCATGTGAACCCCAGATGTGCTGGGCAATGGGAGCAGCAAGCCTGGAACTGGGGCTCTGCCAAGACGCTTCTGAGCTGCCCTTCCGTTCACTGCAAAATAACCATCAGGACAGCACTCAGCATCCCCTGAGTTACCTACCTTTCAGTTCCCCATCAGTGGACAAGCGCATCCTCACAATGCCTCCAAACACCACGAGAAAAATTATCTTCCTAAAGACCAAGGGTGTTAAGAATACTGGAGGTTTCCACGTGAACCTGAGGAGTCAATGTGGGTAAAGCAGCTGGGGGAGAAAGGCTAGAGCGTCCTGCTCACCCCGGGGAGACCAATGCCAACACTGGGAATACGGCCCCTGCTCAGTCGGCAGGCACTGCAGAGGAATACTGAAAAGCATCACCCTGCACCCCCCACCCACCCCGCTTCCCCGGGGAAGAGGCACAGAGCAGGCAGGGCCTCTGTGTGGCTCAGCACCCCTGGGTGCCCAGGGGGCATGGGAACTCAGTGTCACTTTCCCCCTCCATGCCTCACCCCTACCCCAGCAACCCCTGGGCACTGCACTAGGCCTGGTGCCCTTTCCCTGCCCTGCCAGCCCACCTCCTTCCTGTACCGCCCATCTCCCCTGCTCCTCTCCCTGGAGCTGGAAGCCAGGCTCCACAACAGGCAGCCCGCTCAGCCCTAGGTACAGCCAGCTGTGAGCTAAAACTCACGGGCAACTGTAGGCAGGGTGCACTGGAAGCTCTGGGGCGCTGGGGCATTTCTGCTCTCACTATCCTTATTTCAAAAAGTGGCTCATGTTGTCTCCTTCTTCTTAAAACCAATATACACCCCCTCATCCCACCCCCATTTCTTTTCTCCATCAGCCTTCCACCTCTGGTTCAGTTCCCAGCACACATGCCCAGTCACTCAGTGGTACTTGCCCACTTGCCACTGGGAGACTACTGCACCCTTCCCATCAGCCCATCTGATCCCCATGATGATGCTCCAACCATTTTTATCTTGACCAGCTTTTCACAGGGGAGAAGCATGAGCTTCAGAAGGTAGGTGATGTCCCCAACGTGGTTCAGCCGAATCATGTTGCTCATGTGGCCACACTGACATCCGGGACCCTCAGCGATGTTAATGCTGGTACAACCAGCGTCAAAGCAGAGCAAGAGGTCAAGAGCAAGGGAGGCGCCTGGGAGACGGGATTAAGATTCACCCCAGGAACGGTATATGACCCCACAGCTTCCATGAAACAATGTGGGCCATCGCAATGGACTACAGAGGCAAAGACCCAGAAGATATGCAGTAGAATCTCCATTTATATGAGGCTCAAAAATAGGCAAATTCAGTGGTGTCCTTTAGGAACGCATTGGTAGATGGCAAAACCAGGGACACTCGAGGAAGGAAAAGAGCACCAGGAAGGGTGGGGCTTTTGTCCGAGGTGGGAGGAGGGGCTGCAGAGTACAGCTATGCTGAAGGGCCCCTGCTTTTATGACCGTTTATTAAACACCCATGTTTTATGCACTTGTTTGTATGTATGTCATATTTCACAACAGAATACGTCAACTATCCAAAACAAAAAAGTAGAGCCACTATGTTGCTTCATTCAAAAAGTGTAATTTCTGGTCCCTAACTACTGGAGGTGAACTGGAATGATCTGGAAAGATCTAGATCCCACTACCTCAGATCAGAGGAAACATCAACAGCAACCCAGAAGTACTCACCAGAAGGAATCAATGAAGGCCTCCTCCTGCTCAAATATTTGTCCTGCTCTTCCTACCATCCCAGTCATCACTGCACAGAGTTTGTGTTTAACACCAAATGTTTGCAGGGCTCCCAGGTCCCAGCTAAGGGGAGGGGGCGTCTGCCCTCCCAGGAGGCCAGCTTTCTCATTCCTCCGTTGCCACAGGTGACTAGGGGCAGAGGAGCCAGCTGGGGCCTCAGGACTAGATATATACACCTTGCTGGGTGATGACAGAAGCCTGAGGAAGCTGCCCAGCTCAGGACTGAGAAATAGGAAACTGGTCACGTGTATGGCCCAGTGGAAGGAGGGAGCTTCATCAGTAAAGTTAGCAAGGATGGGGCATGTTTGCAGGTCTCTAGGGCAGAGCCTGGACTCTGAATTCTGACCGCCCTGACCTCAAACCCCAGCTCCACCATGCCACAGGGTGTGCCACACTCACAAGGGTGTGAGCTTGTGAAAATCCCCAAGTCAAAGGATCAGGAATAAGGATTTCTCATCTGCAATAAACTTGGGACAACAGTTCCTACTCTTCACAGAGATGATGTAAAGAAAAAGAACAGAAGGAAGCCTCCTGAAACATGGGAGTGAAAGTGTTAGTCACTCAGTCGTGTCTGACTCTTTGCAACCCCATGGACCATGGTCTGCCAGGTTTCTCTGTCCATGGGATTCTCCAGGCAAGAAAACTGGAGTTCATTGCCATTCCCTTCTCAAGGGATCGAACTTCCGTCTCCTGCATTGCAGGTGAAATCACTACCTTCTGAAAGACATGAGAGGAACTCAACAAATGGTGTTTCTTCATCAGAACACAACAATGCTGGCAGCACTATGATGAGGGTGAAACGAATCTTGCTGTTTCCCACCCCCCCCTCCAGCTTCAAACATGGTACAGGTGGTTGACCTCGGGACAATACTTGATGCTTTCTTCTCACTTGATTGGAAAGCATAAAAATACTTATCTCAAAAATTTGGTGGGGGCGGGGGGGGGGGGGGGTGCTGCTGCCCTGGTGGCTCAGTGGTAAACAATCCACCTGCCAATATGGGAGACACAGGTTCAATCCCTGGTCCAGGAAGATCCCACATGCTACGGAGCAACTAAGCCCAAGCGCCACAACTACTGAGCCTTTGCTCTGGAGCCTGGGGGCTGCAACTACTAAGCCCACGTTTCCTAGAGCCCGTGCTCCACAAGAAAAGAAGCCACCGCAGTGAGAAGCTCATGCAATGCAACTAGAGAGTAGCTCCCACTGGCAGCAACTACAGCAAAGTCTGAGCAGCAGCAAAGACCCAGCACACCCAGAACTAAATAAAAATATATTTTTAAAATGTTTTGGAAATCCTTCACAGGTGATTTAGCTTTGTCAACAGAAATACCTTCCTTAAAATAATGAAATGTGAAGATAAATTAAAAATTTGTAAAAGGAAGACATAGAGAACAGACTTGTGCTTGTCAGGGTAGAAGAGGGGCTGGGGAAGGATGGTTTGGGAGTTTGGGATTAGCAGATGCAAACTATATGTACAGAGTGGATAAACAACAAGCTCCTACGGTATAGCGCAGGGAACTATACTCAACATCTCGTGATATACCATAACAAGAAAGACTATAAAAAACGTATATATGCACATATGTATAACTAAAGCACTTTGCTGTAGAGCAGAAATTAACATAACATTGTAAATCCACTATACAATAAAATAAATTTTAGAAAAGAACTGGGTTCAAAAAAACTTATAAAAGGAGAGTTAGGTAAGTTATCTAATGGTCAATCAATAATCACCATGTTAATTAAGACCAATAAAGATACATAATTACAATATAGATTTTCCAGAAGCCCAAATTTAACCCTAAAGCTTCTAGTTCATTTTTCTATAAACCTGTGTCCCAACGATAACAGATATACATTCTCACCAGTAATGGTGTTAAAAATTAGTAAAAATAACCCCCTCAAAAGGTAGGAAAGTTCAAAGATAAAGATCCTAGATAAAACAATACACCAATTGATTTGCAAATAGCTGACTATTGTGAAATGTTCATATTGTGGATTTCAACTCTCACAGCAGACTTTTCTATTAGCAAGGAGAATGGTGCAGAGATGACAAATATGATAAAGAGAAAGCCAACTGTGTTGTTTTTATTTTTTTTTAACAGACTCTGTTAAGCAGTGACATACACCTTGGTTTAAAGGTCTCACGTGGTACGAAACACTTGATGATATTTAGCAAAGACAAGGAGCCAACACCCTATGGCATTGATCTGGATTTTACTTTTTATAGTGGAGCCACTTTTCAGATCTTCACAGCTGCTGCCTGTGCTTTTCCCACTGATTCTCAACTATTCTTCTAGAAAGAAGGCACCAAAATCTCCCAAGAGAACACAGCTCTCCCAACACACCATGTAACTCTTCTCTGCTTCCCCATCTAGAGGGTCATCCCATCACACTTACCATGATGGTATGTTCTGGAAATCTGGACCGGACCAGCTTCACGAACTCCACAAAATGTTCTGAGTACCCATTGGCCACATCCAGGCAAATAAACTTAACCTGCGGCACAGCTTCCAGGATGTTGCTCATCTTTTCCAGATCATTCTTCCCACTGCCCGAACTCACGGCTACATGCTGTATCAAATAAACCAAGAGGCGTAAGACAGGAACGGTAAGTGGCATTCAGAGGCCAGACCCTGCCTCCATCCACCCTCCAGTTCTGGGGACAGTATCGTGCCCATCTGAGGTTCACCCTGATCATACACACAGCGAACCGGCTCAAGAAACCTGCGGCAGCAGAGGCAAAGGAGATTCCCACGGTCAGTTATCGAAACTGACCGTTGTCTTTTCCAACACTAAACTGCATATAAACGCTAAACTGAGTCCTGTGCCTTGGCCACACAATCTCATCCATGGCTTTTGTTTAATTTCCTCAAGCTTTCCACGTGGCCATCAAACCAGTCGATCTTAAAGGAAATCAACCTTGAATACTCATTGGAAGGACTGATGCTGAAGCTTCAATACTTTGGCCACCTGATGTGAAGAGCCAGTCTTGGGAAAGACCCTGATGCTGGCAAAGACTGAAGGAGAAGGGGATGGCAGAGGATGAGACAGTTGGATAGCATCATCGAGTCAATGGACATGAACCAGGGTAAACTCTGGGAGATGGTGAGGGGCAGGGAAGGCTGGCACGCTGTAGTCCATGAGGTTACAAAGAGTCGGACACGACTTGGCAACTGAACAACAACGCCACATGGAACGCAGAACCATGGAGTGACTGGTGCAATTTCTCCTCTTGGAGCAGAGGAGAGGCAAGGAGAATCAGGGTGGCCAGTCTGCTCTGGTTCCTCATGCCAAAGCTATGGCTGTTACCCTGAGCATCCCACTGAGATGGGGGTGGGAGAAGAGAGAGGGAAAGATGTCTAAAACCTCCCTGATAAAACTCCTTCCTGTTCTCATTTTTACTCCCAATACAACAATATCACAACATGCAAACTGTGCTCTCGCAGTGCAGGAGGTCCAAGTTCAATCCCTGGTCAGAGGAACTAGATCCCACACGATGCAACTAAGATCCAGTGCAGCCAAATAACTAAATATTTAAAAAGAGAAAGAGAGAAGAAAAATGACATACAAATGTTAACGTCTCCAACAAAAAAGACAAAATGTCCCAAAGCACAAGAATGAACGCAACTGAAAGGATCCTTCCTGTCTGTGCTGGGACGTGTTTCCATCTGATGCCGCCACCTCCTCCTCCATGATACCCTCTCCCCCAACCTTCCTCAGCACCCGTGCCTCCAACCCACCCCTCTGCGGCTCTCAAAATCTGCTCTGTGGGTTTTAGCAGTTTATGCCTCGTTAAAACTAGCCCGTGGGACTGTGCCCAGAGTTAGCGTCTCACCTTCTATGACGTGCATATTTTTCATAAATTTAAAATTTGCAAATTCAATATTTTAACTCACACCTCTAAACTATAAGCTGCCGGTGAGCAGCACATCTTACTATCCTTTGTTACTCTCCCCAAGCCACAAATCACAACGGTGTAGCTACACCCCGCAGACTGAGTGTAAACCTACTGGTAATGTGATACATACCGACTCCCACCTTCACTCCCCAGGACGGTCGAACTGGTGCCCCAGGTCCACAGGTTCTTTCCCTCCCACTCAGCTCTGCTATCTTTTTAATCTTTCATTTCTGTTCAAGTTTGGCAGGTGGAACTGGAGACTGGTTACGTTTCTCTCAGTACCCTTTTTAATGAGCTTTAACTTCGGTGGCAGTGGGGTAGTAAGTGGAACGATCGCCCTTGGTAATGAAAGCCACGGTTCTGATTCACAGCACACTGCTGGAAACTTACGCTCCCCAAACTTCCTCCAGAGGAGAGGGGGAGAAGGTGAAACAGAGATAATCCATTAGAATAAATTATGCCAAAAAGAAAAGACTCAAGTGTGAGCCAGAACTGTTTTACCTCTGAAACCACCTCCTCGCCAATCAAAACCCATACACAGCCACGGCACAGCAAAGAAAAATAGCCAGAAACTAGTCTAACTTCAAAATCAGTACAATATGAAGTCACTTTCCAATCCAGATGATCTGATCATGGAGGAAATCATCTCCAGTGTAGAGATGTCTCTTTGGCATGGATGTAGGACCACCAAGGGTGCCAGGATCAAGATGCAGGATCAAAGACTGGCATGTTCTATTGGGGCCTTTATTATTTTCAAACCTTTATTTTTTCTCAGTAACACCTTTATTGAGATCTAGTTACACACACTTCCTCTGTTTAAAGTGCACAATTTAGTGGGTTTTAGTATATTCAGAGTTGTGCAACCATCACCACGATCAATTCTAGAACATTTCATCAACTCCCAAGAGAAATCTCCACACCCTTTAGCCCTCACTCTCAACTAATCCACTTCCGTCTCTACAGGTTTCCCTTGTCTCAACATTTCATGTAAATAGAATCATATACAAGGCTTTTTGTGTCTGGCTTTTTCACTTAGCAAACTGTTTTTGAAACAAGAGTGAAGCGGGCAGGGCACGACCTTTAAAAGAATGACACAGACCAAGGACGCAACGTAAACGGTCACCATTGTTGCTCAGTTACTAATTCGACTTAGCACGTCACAGTGATGGTGAGCAAAAAGGATGTGTGCTTATCTTCTGTGAGAACATCAAAATCACAACTAGCTGCTGAGCAACCATGGACAGGAGGATGTTGGAACCCATCAACATAAACTGATCAGAATCAAATGCGTTCAAGATGGAGGACGAGCAGACCTCCACTAGAAACTGAGCCTCAGTACATGCTCACCGTGACACATCGGCAAGCTAGACGACACACCCACAGGCACCATGACAGTTCCAAGGCCGCCCATCAAGGACCAAAGAGTTGGCAGTGGCCCAGTTCCTGGAAATCTCCACCCCCTCACCAAAAAAGTTGGGATAATCCTCCCACTCATTATCCTATGAAATTACCCAAGCCATAGAAGCTAGTGAAAGTGCAAAGTTGAAAGTGTTAAGTCACTCAGCTCAGTCGAGTCTGATTCTTTGCGACCCCATGGACTGTAGTCCGCCAGGCTCCTCTGTCCATGGAATTTCTCCAGGGAAGAATACGAGAGTGGGTTGCCATGCCCCTCTCCAGGGGATCTTCCTGACCCAGGGATCAAACTTGGGTCTCCCACACTGCAGGCAGATTCTTTACCAACTGAGACACCAGGGAAGTGCCCCATAAAAGCTAACCACACCACATTTCAAACTTCCCAGGTGATGCTAGTGCTAAAAGCAACTGCCTGCCAACGCAGCAGATGTTAGAGAGGTGGGTTCAGTCTCTGCGTCGGGAAGATCCCCTTGAGAAAGGCAAGACAACCCACTCCTGTGTCCTTCCCCAGAGAATCCCATGGACAGGGGAGCCGGTCAGGCTACAGTCCAGAGACTTGCAAAGAGTCAGACAAAACCGAGGCAACTGAGCACTAGTGCCACCTTTCAAGTCCACTCTTGCCTTCTGAGATGGCCCACACCCTGCGGCATGTGTTCCTTTCAAATAAATCCGCTTCTTACCTATCTCTCTGGGCTTCCCAGGTGGCATGAGTGGTAAAGGACCTGCCTGCCAATGCAGGAGACATAAGAGATGTGGGTTTGATCCCTGGATCAGGAAGATCCCCTGGAGAAGGGCATGGCAACTCACTTCAGTATTCCTGCCTGGAAATCCCTATGGACAGAAGAACCTGGTGGGCTACAGTCCATGGGGTCACAAAGAGTCAGACCCAACTGAAGCCACTTGGCAGGCAGCACACCTATCACTCTGTCTCTCGCTGAATTCTTTCTGCAATGAAACATCAAGAACTTGAGCTTCATTAGGTCCTGAAACCCCAGTGTGTGAGATCAGTTGAAAGACTGTGGGTTTGCTTGGGTTTGAGTCCCAGATGTGTGTGTCCAAGTCCCAGTTTGAGGTGAACAGTTTCATTTCCAAGGTTCATTCATGTTGTAGCATGAATCAATACTTTATTGCCCTTCTTAGCTGAATATTCCGCCCTATGTGTATACTAGGTTTTGTTTGTTCATCAGCTGATGGGCACTTGGGTTGTCTCCACCATTTGGCTACCATGAAGAGTGCTACTATGAATATCTGTGTGGGCTTCCCTGGTGGTTCAGATGGTAAAGAATCTGCCTGCAATGCGGGAGACATGAGAGACCGGGGTTTGATCCCTGGGTTGGGATGATCTGCTGGAGGAGGGCACAGCAATCCACTCCAGTATTCTTGCCTGGAGCATCCTCAGGGACAGAGGACCCTGGTGGTCTGTAGTCCATGGGCAATATCCGTGTATAAGATTTTGTGTGAACATATATTTTTATATCTGTTAGGTCTATTCTAGGAATAGAATTGTTAGGTGATATGGTAACTCCTATGCTGAACCTTCTGAGAAAATGCTGAACTGTCTTCCAAAGCAGCGGCACCATGTTACATTCCCACCAGCATGGCAGAGGCTTCCAACTGCTGCACCAACACTTTGTGCTATCTGCCTTTCTCACTAAAGTCATCCTGGAGAGCATACTGTTTATTCTGCTCCATCATATTCAGCTCCAATTATAACTTATTATAATTAGATGTTTCTGTCTAGATAAAAGGCATGTTTGGAATGGACTCAATCCCTGGCAGGACTGACCTTGCTGGGACCTCCGCAAGCTCTCATGACAAAACACTGCACTTTCCAAGGGGAAAAAATATGTTTCTTATAGGTAAATCATCATATTTTTAAAAAGGAGTACAGAACAGGTTTCCTTGGCAAATTCCTAACAACAATCAAGGGCTGGGGATTCACTATTGCCTTCCCCAATTTCTCCCTGGGACTGTGTGTCTGTTGTTATTGTTCAGTTGCTAAGTTGACCACAGGGCACCAGGCTTCCCTGTCTTTCACTATCTCCTGGGAGTCTGTGTGTCTATCTGCTGCCAACTCAAATCCTTTTGACTATCCTTTCCTTTCCTGGGCAACAAAGGTCATTTATAACCAGGGTAGAGTCTTACCTGCAGGCATTCTGGGTGATTAGCTGCAAAGAGCTTCCAGTCATCCAGGGTATAATGCTTGTGAATCGCTGTAAACATGGAGTGCTAGGAAACAAAACAGAAAGGCACCTTTAGGACGAGAAGCCAAGGGAACCCTGCCCCGCCTTCCTCCATATGGCGAGGTTAAACCACCAAGACAAAACCATCCAGTGTTCCAGCCATTCATGCTTCACTTGCTTTGAATCTGCTCCGAGGAGCCCCAAACAGAGGAAGGTGTAACCAGGGAAATCACAGGACCGTGTTTTCCATTCTAATCTCATCAGCCAACACAGCATTCAAGATTTAGGAGGCAATGCCAGGAGGCAGGGGTGGGAGAGGATGAGGGAGGGTTCTGAGAGCCCTGGTCCAGCCCACATGTGACAGGCCAAGAGCAGCACAGAGGGCTGGTCTCCTGCTAGTCAGCAGCACAGTCCGAAGGCAAAGTGATGCTTCTTCTTCTTGTTCAGTGGCTATGTTGTGTCTGACTCTTTGTAGCCCCATGGACTGCATCATGCCAGGCATTCCTGTCCACTCTCTCCCAAAGTTCGCTCAAACTCATGTCCATTGAGTTGGTGATGCCATCCAACCATCTCATCCTCCTCTGTTGCCCCCTTCTGCCCTCAATCTTTCCCAGCATCAGGGTCTTTTCCAATGAGTCAGCTCTTCACAGCAGGTGGCCAAAGTATTGGAGCTTAGTGATGCTTAGTCAACCCAAAAGAAACTCAGCTTCTACCTGAAAGCTTCTCTTTGTGTTCATGACCAAAACATTTCCTGCTAAAAGCTAAACCCATCGGGCAGCTGGTATTCTTGAGGGAAGGAAGTACATAAATCGTAATTCTAAAACTATGACCATCAACCAAGCAAGGGTTTACTGAACATTTATTTTGCACAAGAACTTCACATACGTTATTTCATGTACTTCTCAGAACTTTGTACAACAGCAGTAACTTCGTGGGCAAAGATGGGACTTAAGAAACTTACATTTAAGAAATTTAACAACTGCTTGGCCAAAAAGGGGGCAAAGGACAGATTCAAACTCAAATCTGAATGCAGAACCCAGGCTCCTCCTCCTCCTATATAGGGGCCTCACTCCAAGCTTCTCTTAGTCTCTCCCCCATTGAAAAATTCTCTGACTTTACTGATGCAAGGAACTAACTCAGCATTCTAGAAATGGAAAATTCATAGGACCCACACATGATTAGTTATTTCAATGAACACTGTCTCATTTATGGAAAGTCTTTCCTGTGCAAATGGGAAGAGCCTAGCAAGTTCTGTTTCTCATGAAACAGTAATCTGATATGTGAATTAATCAGGGCTATTAATCGCTCCCTGATTCCATGCACTTTTACACAAATACATAATTCATGAAGAGCAATGGCTGATCACAGCAGAGTGAGGGAAAGATAGGGAGAAAAAAAAAACCCACAAATTTCTTTTCCAATTAAATTGTTAGCCTCCGGCCCAAAGCTCAATGGGGGCTGAGGGCGGACAGACAATGCAACTGATCCTGGCCTCAGACCTCAGGCAGACCACCCCCTTCACTATTTGGTGAGTTCATAATTTGTTGAAAATCTTCCTTCTAATCACTGGCTAATAATGAATCCCAGCACCTCCTGAGGTTAGACTTGCTGCCCACAGCAAGAAGCTCTTTCAACTAATTGGATTTATCTTTTCACTTGGCAGGCATTGTCTATGGAAATAGATGCACAGACTCTGAGCATCAGAAGCACACATTTCACATCGATGATGAGTTAAGATGCACTGAACCTTGAATCCAAATGCAGACACAGATGTGTGAGATGAAGTTTCTGCCCACAGTAACTTTGCCTTTATTTTCCCAAGCCCAGGATACTAGTCCCTTTATAGGCAGAAAGACAGCAGCCGGCTCCAGGGACCTTGAGCTTATATCAGTACTATGATCTGCCAGTGTAAGTTGGGAGGCAGGTCCCTGATGCTGGAGTCAGTCTGGGTTTGCATCTCAGCTCTTTGTCTATTTGCCTAAACGCTTTGGGCCAAGTGACCTCTCCTGTCTGTCTCTGGTGGAGTTGTGACCACCTCATCCACATTCCATCCAGTGCTTGGCACCTACGGTTTCTATATTGTGATATAATAAATGCTACAGAGCAAAGTGATTCTGTCTTTTTAAAGGTGCTGTCGCTCTTCTACTAAATGTGACACTTCTCTAACACTGTAATATGGCATGACATCCAACTTCGTTTTGTATCTCTAATTTCCAAAACTATCACAGGCATTTTCAAGGAAGAAATGGATGCAGGTCTGAAACTGAGCAGGGTCCTGTGAGGCTCCTGGGCACAGCTTTTCAGTGTCCCCCGCTGCTTTGATTATAGGAAACAGCCTTCAGTCAGCCTCCATGACCTTCCCTGAGTTCCAACGGGCAGATTCAAACAGTTACTGATTAGGCAAGGGAGGCGAGACCAGCAAGCAACAACAGTGAGGAGCAGCCTGGGAGCAAGGTCCTGTTTCCCCATCAAAGGATACACACGACTATATCTTTGAGCTATTTTGCGGATACCGAAACACCTTCCAGGTGGCAGAAGTTAATGATTAAGGATGGTATGCTGCCCACCCTCCTAGTGGCTCAGATGGTAAAGAATCCGCCTGCCAGTGCAGGAAACATGGGTTCGATCCCTGGGTCGGGAAGACCCCTAGAGAAGGGAATGGCAACCCACTCCACCATTCTTGCCTTGAGAACGTCATGGACAGGGGAGCCTGGTGGGCTACCGTCCAGGGGCCACCAAAGAGTCAGACATGACTGAGTGACTGACACTACTTCTCATAGTGCCCACAAGCCTGTAGACCGCAGACAGCTAGACCTGAAGGTTGAAAACACTGACTCCTACTTACCTTACCACTGACCCATCAGAGGAATGTCTGAGAGCTGATCACACCCTCTTTGAACAATTACTACAAAACTTGTCACTATCATCCCCAAGTGCAGACACACAGTTTTGAATTCATTAGTCCATCGTGTCCCCCTCTGCCTGGCAAAGCAATGAGTATGTTAGTCGCTCAGTCATGTCCGACTCTTTGTGACCCTGTGGACTATATATAGCCCCCAGGCTCCTCTGTCCATGGGATTCTCCAGGCAAAAATACTGGAGTGGATTGCCATTTCCTTCTCCAGGGGATCTTCCTGACCCAGGGATTGAACCCAAGTCTCCTCCATTGCAGGTAGATTCAATGGCAAAGCAATAAAGCTATCCTTTTCTACTTCACCCAAAACTCCCCATCAAGGGATACACACGACGATATCTTTGAGCTATATTGCAGATACTGAAACACCCTCCAGGTGGGAGAAGTTAATGATTAAAGATGGTATCTGAGATTTGACTGGCACCAATGTACAAAGAAGCTGAGCTTTGGGCATCAGATCTAGACCATCTCATTGAATGTGAAGTCCAGACTCTACCCACCTTCTGATGGAAGAGAGAAAAAGAAGGGCTTCCAACAACAATCAGACTCAGAACCAATTAGTTTGGCCAAAGTGAGTGACCTGAAATGTCTCACTTTTCTCCTCTCCGCTATGTATGACAACCTGTCCAGTGTGAGCACCAGAGGGAAAAAGCCCACCGTCCTACCTGTGACATCACCACTGCCATCTCAAACGTCCCCACGGTGTCCATGTTGGCCACAATGATGGGAATCCCCGAGTAGGTCTGCTTCGAGTTCCGAAATGTGAAGGTTCGCTCAAGGTCCACCTATTGCAAGAGGGAAAAGAAGTCCTTGGTTCTTTATGTGATTGGGGCAGAATTTCTAGAGTTTGCAGTGAATGAAAAGACACGAAGGAAGTGTATGTCCCTGGGTCCTCTTAGGGGTTGGGCCAGGGGTTCCAAATACAAGCGAGTCCCTGAGGAAATGGAATCATGGGTTGTTATCCCGGTGCAAAAATAGAACCCAGCTCCTTGCGATCCTCAAGAAACCAGGACAAGGCACTGCATGTTCTGCCATCAAGCCTAGCCTCCAAATTGGAAGCTCTCTCCTTCCCATCCCCCTCCACCTTCTGTCCCCAGCCTGCTTCATGCCAGCCTCAAACACCACACACAAGTCACTGTTCTCCACTTCTGGAGGGACAGTTCCCCTTCTGGGAAAATCCACTCCAGTCTTCCCTGCCATTCAAGACCCTCCCTTTAATTCCCACCTTTGGAGAGAACCAGGCACGTCACCTTCACCCGGTAGTCAGCAACCCCCATTAATCCCCTTGCCTTCAACCTTCTCCACTGTTTCATGACTACCAGCATCTTTCAAAGATAGCCACGACTGTGCACATAACCACTGGTTTCTGATTTGCAAATGCAGCTCCAATTCTACCCTAATTCCAGCTTCAGGGTATTTATGACTAACTCAAGTGATCGAGAATCCAGAACGAGAGCTAAGCCAGGAAGGCGGGCTCAGCAAAAGCAGTGAGTAGGGCCAGGTGTTCGCCAAGAGCTGCTGCTGCTAAGTCACTTCAGTCATGTCCGACTGTGTGTGACCCCATAGACGGCAGCCCACCAGGCTCCCCCGTCCCTGGGATTCTCCAGGCAAGAACACTGGAGTGGGTTGCCATTTCCTTCTCCAATGCATGAAAGTGAAAAGTGAAAGGGAAGTCGCTCAGTCGTGTCCGACTCTTCGCAACCCCATGGACTTCAGCCTACCAGGCTCCTCCGTCCATGGGATTTTCCAGGCAAGAGTCCTGGAGTGCGGTGCCATTGCCTTCTCCACGCCAAGAGCTAGCAGAATTTAAATCATGGCCTCAACGTTGGCCAGATCTCCGGCTGCCATACAAAGGCAGCCACGTATGTGCCCAGATGCAATGCTCATCCTATGCCTGCTCTTATCTAAGTGCTCTGCTCTTATCTAAGGACCCCCCAGCACACACACACACACACCACCATAGGCTCCACTTCCCAGGCTGGTTTCTGGCTGGGTTTGGCCAATGGGGTCACTGGTGGGGCAAGGGAGGAGACAGGCCTGGGTCCAAGCAGAGTAGTTCTGCAGACCCCCTTGGCCATGGCCTGCCAGATTGTGGTTCTAGCTCACAGAGTGATCCCAGGCCTTGGGACCCTCCCCTTTGGAAGTGGTTTCTCTGCAACCAATCTCTGAGGTCCCTCATATCCCCTCTGGCATCTCCGCTGAGCCATGCTGCCTCGTATTAAATTTCCTGTTTTAAATATTCAGTCCTGTTTCCTCAGTTGGACCCTGTGGGACACAGCCCGCACGGAAGCAAGGGGGCGCTTCCCCAAGGAGAACTGGCAGCACAAACCCAGGTGTGAATCTTAAGCTGCTGCAAGAATCTGGACCTCCATTAATCCTGGCTTACTAAGGACCATGGCAATAATCATTTCCTACCAGTGTTTATCTAGAGCCTTTTATTTTTCGTTGGAAGTAACTTTCTATTTTTTTTATTTTTTAATAAAAATTGCTTTACACTGTTGTGTTGGCTTCTGCCATACAATGTGAATCAGGCATAATTATATTGTCCCTCCCCTCATCCATCCCATCCTTCTGGGTCATCACACAGTGCCAGGCTTAGCTCCATGTTATACAGCAATTTCCCACTAGCTATCTGGGTGATAGTCTCCAGAGCAGGAGACTCTGGTTTGATTCCTGGGATGGGAAAATCCGCTGGAGAAGGGATAGGCTACCCACTCCAGTATTCTTGGGCTTCTCTTGTGGCTTAGCTGGTAGAGAATCTGCCTGGAATGCAGGAGACCTAGGTTCAATCCCTGGGTTGGGAAGATCCCCTGGAGAAGGAAACGGCAACCTGCTCCAGTATTCTTGCCTGGAGAATCCCATGGGCAGAAGAGCCTAGTGGGCTACAATCTACGGGGTTGCAAGAGTTGGACACAGCTTAGCAACTAAACCACCACCACCACCAGTGTATACACGTCAATGCTTTTTCTTTTTAATTTAAATTTGTTTATTTTAATTGGAGGCTAATTACAATATTATATTGGTTTTGCCATACATCAACATGAATCCGCCATGGGTGTACACATGTTCCCCATCCTGAACCCCCTCCCACGTCCCTCTCCATCCCATCCCTCTGCTTCATCCCAGTGCAACAGCCCCAAGCATCCTGCATCGAACCTAGACTGGCAATTCATTTTTTATATGATATTATACATGTTTCAATGCCATTCTCCCAAATCATCCCACCCTTGCCCTCTCCCACAGAGTCCAAAAGACTGTTCTATACATCTGTGTCTCTTGTTCTCTCGCATACAGGGTTATCGTTACCGTCTTTTTAAATTCCATATATATGCGTTAGTATACTGTATTGGTGTTTTTCTTTCTGGCTTACTTCACTCTGTATAATAGGCTCCAGTTTCATCCACCTCATTAGAACTGATTCAGATGTATTCTTTTTACTGGCTGAGTAATACTCCATTGTATATATGTACCACAGCTTTCTTATCCATTCGTCTGCCGACAGACATCTAGGTTGCTTCCATGTCTTGGCTATTATAAACAGTGCTGCGATGAACACTGGGGTACAGGTGTCTCTTTCCATTCTGGTTTCCTCGGTGTGTATGCCCAGCAGTGGAATTGCTGGGTCATAAGGCAGTTCTATTTCCAGTTTTTTTAAGGAATCTCCACACTGTTCTCCATAGTAGCTGTACTAGTTTCCGTCAATGCTACTTTCTCAGTTCACCCCACACCCTCTCCTTCAGCCGCTGTGTCCCCAAGTCCCTCCTCTGCGTCTGTGTCTCCATTCCTGTCCTGCAGATAGGTTCCTCAGTACCTGAGTCAGCTGTAGTGAGGTGGATAAACCTAGAGCCTGTTACAGAGTGAAGTGAGTCAGAAAAACAAATACCGCATAGTAACACGTACACACGGGATCTAGTAAAAAAAAAAAACAGTACCGATGAACCTATTTGTAGGAAGTAACTCTCGCTTTGCCATCAGCATGTCAAGACAGCAGGGGATACCTAGGTCTTTTGGCCTTTTCGCATCTCCTGTTCCTCCACATACAGAAAGCTTCCTGAGCCAATGAGGTCATCAACATGACGACATTGGCCTTAAACAGCATCAGCGAGGGGAAAAGAGATGCTGTGACTGCGGGGGCACTGGTGGGAGGCGCTCATCCCTTTCCCCCACTTCCTTTATGACCATGCTTGGTTCTACTTCAGTGAAGCAAGTTCAATCTGCATCCTGAAAGATAACTGATGGGAACTATTAATGGCACCCTTCTGGGCTGCTAATGGCCCTCTAACATTTTGGCTTCGCAGGCTCAGGACAATCAGGATTTCTTGGTCTCGAATTACTAATACTCCTTCCAAGAAGCATGGGAAGAGCAGCTACACTCTGCACCTGGCTGAGCTCACAATGGTATTTTTTTTTTCTTGGCACTCCAAAAACCTATACGCAGTAGGCAAAAAACTGTTCTCCATGGAAGAGGTCAGCCTTGACAATGAACTCTTCCCCTCATGTCTAGTCTCTTCCACATGGCAGAGTCTATGCAATCTTTAATTCTAGGAATGAGAAATAAAATATCTGCTCCGACCTTATGTACACAGACAGAAAGACACACAAACACACACCCCAAAACAGACCAGTTGTTTGCTGAGAGAAATATTTTAAATATCCTAGCCACCAGAAACTAAACTTGGCATTTAATCTGCCACAGCTGGTCAAAGCACCAAATATAGCACCTCCAAACCCCCTCTCTGCTAAGCCTGATTTGAAAGGGCACATAAAGTAATAAGCCACCCCTCCTCCACCTCAAAAATACACGTTTCAACTGCTCTTGCTTCCCTAGTGGCTCAGACAGTAAAGAATCTGCCTGCAAGGCAGGAGACCCAGGTTCAATCCCTGGGTCAGGAACATCCCCTGGAGAAGGGAATGGCAACCCACTCCAGAATTCTTGCCTGGAGAAGCCCATGGACAGAGGAGCCTGGTGGGCTATAGCCCATGCAGTCGCAAAGAGTCAGACACGACTGGGCAAACAACACACTTTCACTTTTATCACAGTCAGTCCTACAGCCCATTGTTTGAGGGCCCAAAAGTACAACCAGAAGCCCATCTACCACATTTCCACATATCTCAATGTCAGGAGCAACGTATAAGAAGCTGCTGCACAAATTTTGCTCTGTCCTCCTTCCTGGACAACAGTTTCATTAAGGGCCTGGAAAGCACTAGAACATGGCGTCATGGGAGCCAGTCCTGGCCATCTCCTCTCACACACATCCTTTTGTGTACACAGGGACACTTCAGTCTACCTGCTAACCTCCATGTCCACACGCCTATCCCTCAAACAGCAGTGACCTGGCCACTCTCTGAGATAGAGAGGCGAACATCTGAGCAGCATGGCTGGCCGCTAGAAAACACACCTGGGGAAGGCTCCCCACCCCCCACCCACCTGCCCCCTGCCCTCTTGCCCTGTGCAGGCCCTGGAATCAGTTCAAAGTCATCTGGGCAGGAAATCCAGGATCCTGAGTATCTAGAGCACGGCCCAGAGGGAAAGGCCCAGCCTTCAGCTCTGTCCAATGAGAAGGGACAAAAATGGGGTCTGAGGCAGGGGCCTCTTTTGCCTAAATCTATGGATGGTGCTGATTAAAGCAATTCTCTGTGTTACTTGGTACTGGTCTCACGTGTGGACTATAAGCGCAGGGCAATGCCTTTCCCCACTGTGGTCCGAGTGGCTCAAAAGGGTGCAAATAATTAATGTCTGGCTAAGGGTAAGGATGGGATCGTGTTTTGGCTCCCAGTCTTTCAGGGCAATGTGTGGTGGCTCCAGCCCAGCCCTCTGAACGTGCCTGGTCCCCTGGATGTTTCACCATCAGTTGTCAGGATTCATGGAAGCATGTGCAGTCACATATCACCACAAAAAGACAGTGCTCCACTGTGCAAAGGCTCCAGTGGCCAGCCCCCGGCACCTGTGTGCACATCAGAATCACGCATGATGATTCCCAAAATACACATGCTCAATCCGCCCCAACCTCATAAATCAGAACCTTTGTGATGGAGACACTGTATTTAGGAGTGTCTTCCTAGGTGATTCTGATGCATTCATGAAAAGCAAGCCTAGTCAAACCCTCCAGTGTTACAGAGCAACATTTACAGAGGCTGTTACAGTTGGAACTGTCTCTCCTCCAAAAGGCACTGAAATACCAACCAGTTCAGTACCTGTGAACATGACCTTTTTGGAGATAAGGTCTTTGTGGGTAATTAAGGTAAGATGAGATCATTAAGGTAGGTCCCACTCCAGTATGACTAGTGTTCTTATAAAAAGTGGGACTTTGGACAGAGACACACAGCAAGGGAGAATGCTGATTGATGGGGAAGGCAGAGATTAAACAATGCTTGCAGCCAAGGAATAACCAGGCTGTGCGTCAACAACCTGAAGGAAGGGGAGAGGCAAGGAAGATTCTCCCTCATAGCTCTCAGCAGGAACCCACCCTGCTGAAATCTTGACCCGGGGCTTCCAGAACTGAGAGACAATAAATCCCTGTTGTGTGAGTCAGTCGGTCTACGGTACTTTGTTACAGTGGCCCCAGAAAACACAGAGCCCAGGTAATAACACAACTGGCTCAGAGCCTGGAAGAACCCAGGTCTCCTTTCTTCCAGCCAACATCCTCTCTACTCCGCCACAGTCTTGCTCCTCTCAGGCCAGCCTGCTGTCCATTGAAGCTGGACCAGAACTCTCCGGAGCTGGTCCATTTCTCACCGGACCTCTGGTGAGAAAAAGACTACGGAGCATTTAGGAGACTGATCACTCATTGGGTTATGTCTTGTCTGTCCCAGCCCAAGGGACCAGTTTTCCGCTGCAAACTCCTTCACTGTCCGACTTCCAACATTATGGTTGTGCCGTTAGGTTTGTGGTTTTCTTAAAACATCTTACTAGCTTAAGGACAAGGATGGGACTCTGGAGCAAGGAATGGGTCCAAAAGAAGAAAATTCTCAGGCAGTCCGGGATGAGGTCACCCCCTCAGTGTGGCAGAGGTCTTGCCCAACCAACACGTCCCTTCCTCTGAAAACACTACCTAAATGCAGCCCTGTGGCCCTCTATTCCTGCGGCCAGAGGACTTGTGAAAACAGGAGCACAGACAATGGAGGGACAGCTGACAATGGCTATTGACGTGGTACAACCACAGGAAGGCCACCTGGGCTGTCTCCACTTGTACCCTTAGCCTCCGGGAGCTGATCTCAGGTTCATTTCATGTGACATTTGTGGCAATGCCCTGGCAGGAGCACTAACCTTGAGTGTGAGGGCACCCTGCCTTTCTCTCCATTTCCTGCTCACTTGCCTGGTGGATCCAGCAGCTGGTCCAGCTCTGAGGGAAGCTGCTGCAGCGATGCATCTTGTCAACAGTCACCAGGCTCCCCTCCCAGCCAGACTGCTATCACGGGGGCTGTTTGCTCTCCTGGCTCCACTCACATCTGCTCTAGGGCTGGGCTCAAAGTCCGGCCATTTACCATTTAGTTTCAAATTTACATTCAGATATCCCCGTGCCTGGGGGCATGCACTTCAGGATGATACCTGGTCGAACACGGCAAAGTTTTCCTCTGCCTATGGCACACTTCAGGCATCCACAGCCCACTGAGCACACCTTGAGAGGGGGTTAGAGGTCCTCCTAGATCCCTCAATATCAATGAAGCAGGCAGCCAGGTGATGAGGGTAGCCAACAGGCAGCTAAACCATGATGGTATCCAAATGGGCTTCCCTGGTGGCTCAGACGGCAAAGAGTCTGCCTGCAATGCAGAAAACCTGGGTTTGATCCCTGGGTTAGACAGATCCCTTGGAGAAGAAAATGGTAACCCACCCCAGTATTCTTGCCTGGAGAATCCCATGGACAGTGGAGCCTGGCAGGCTACAGTCCATGGGGTTGCAAAGAGTAGGGCACAACTGAGCAACTTTACTTCCTGCTGCTGCTAAGTTGCTTCAGTCATGTCCAGCTCTGTGCGACCCCATAGACAGCAACACACCAGGCTCTGCCGTCCCTGGGATTCTCCAGGCAAGAACACTGGAGTGGGTTGCCATTTCCTTCTCCAACGCACGAAAGTGAAGTCACTCAGTCGTGTCTGACTCTTAGCAACCCTTCTTCGACTGCAGCCTACCAGGCTCCTCTGTCCATGGAATTTTCCAGGCAAGAGTACTGGAGTGGGGTGCCATTCACTTCCTAGATCCCTCAGTATCAATAAAACGGGCAGTCTGGTGATGGGGGTGGCCAGCAGGCAGCTAAGCCATGATAGGAGCCAAATGGAAAGGCAATGCCAGTTAATCCAGGTTTCCAGGAGGGAGCTGGTAAACTCCCACAAACGTGGAAATCTGAAAACAATTCTCAAGGGCACCAAGATCTCACTGCTGTGTGTGCATGTAGATTGCAATGTATCATGGAAAGCTGGGACATTAACAGCTTCAGTCAGCCCAAATTATGAAACCAAATGACTCAAGACAACATCATACTATTCCCTGGAAAAGAGTAATTCATTCTAGTGCAGAAGGGGGTGACAGAGGATGAGATGGTTGGATGGCATCATCGACTCAAGGGACATGAGTTTGAGCAAACTCTGGGAGATAGTGAAGACAGGGAAGCTTGGTGTATTGCAGTCCGTGGGGTTGCAAAGAGTCAGACACGATTAAGCAACTGAACAACAACAGCAAACATAAATTCTGAATATTTTACCTTTATAAGAGGTTTCCTGCTTCAGAAAATACACATAATACATCCTTGCTTTAAATATATGATTTTTCTCAAAATAACTTTTTCTTTACTAAGTGAACCCAATATTTAGATTATTGCGGCCACCAAATTATTAGTCTGCCCCAAATCCCCACATCTTGTCTCAGTGTGGACTCAGGTACCAGCTACTGCTGAGACTTCAGGAGTCTGGGCCTGCCATCCAAGCTGTTCATTGTTCTTCTAAGTGACACAGTGAAGGGCAGGAAGAGAGTTGACCAATCCAGAGTGACAAGTGTTACTCATTCCCCACCTCTTCCAGTCTGGGCTCCAGCTGCCAACCCTCCAGCTTGAGAAGGTGAGTTGATTAGTTCTGATTATTGGCTAAAGCAGGAGGCTCCTAGTTAATTCAAACAAGCCCTCAGCTGGCAGCACCAGGCACTGCAGTCAGGAGTCCCAGCCGCACAGGCAGGCAGGCAGGCAGCCCAGATTCTTGCAAGGGGATTTATTTATGGTCCTGGAAGGGGGTGGTGGGGGGGGCCGGTGGAGAAACCTATGCTGGCTCAGCCTCCCCCTGTTTACATCTGCAATCCCTGCCTCCAGACACAGCAGTTTCCTCACCTTCCTCTCCAGCTCGAAGCCCCAAGCAAAGCCATCATCACACATATACACATCTCCAGGGGATTCTGCCTATCTGTGCAACTAGTTTATCCTTCAAGACTTGACCTTCCTCCTGCCCCCACCCTCTAGCTCTTTCCAGTCTGGTCTCCACCTGTTCCTCGGGCTTTGCTCTCATTATTAAGGCAAAATGGGCAAAACTGCCCCCACCCCTGCCCCCCAGCTGTCCCATTAGCCCCCACACCAGCACCCCAGTGTTTCCAGCTTCTGGAAGACTGGGTTGGACTCCAGCTGTTCAGTAAGGGGGTGCCGCCAGGCACAGGTCCCCAGCCTGTGCCTCCCAGAAGTCACTGAAACGCAGAAAGTAAACCCTGAACTTTTGCCCCGGAGTTTCCCTGTGTTTCAGACCTCCTAAAATAAATTCCATGGCTGGACCTGATACTAAAGCAGTCGGAGTTCTCCGCAGAGAGACGCTGCCAAAAAAATCCCCGTCCCTGTACACCTGGGCTCTGCTGCGTCCTTTTCACCCTATATGCACCCCTCAACCGGCCCCTGTCGTCGCCGTCACTCTTTCTGAATCAGCTGATCACTTGGTCTTCGCTCCTCTGGGGTTTAGTTCCGCTGTCCCTTTCCCCTCGCCGCCCCAACCGGACGCATTGAAGATTTTAGGCCAGAGTCGGACCCCTTAAGGACACCTCGGACCTCTTACAGACACCTCCTGTCCTGGCAGGAGACCAGCTGGTTTTCCCTCTCTCCGGTGGTGAGAAGAGCAGAGGGGGTCGGCGTCCCACCCACCCCTAGACACACTGAAAAGCAGGCGCGGTGGGCGCACAGTACAGCGGCTCTCACCCACCTCCCCCGCGCCACCCCGGAAAAAAACAAACAATCCCACACCAATGCGGCTTTCCAAGGGCCCCACCTCGGCTCGACTCTTGAGGCTGCTTCGCTTGGGTCGGAGCAGGACATCCTTGAAGTCCAGCTTGAGATCCGCATCTATGCGGGGCATGGTGCGGGCAGCGCGCTCGGGCCGGCGCGGCTGGAGCCCGCAGATCCTTCCTGCAGTACAGGCGGCGCGGGACACGAGCAGCGGGGTTTGCGGGGAGCCGGGAAGGTTAGGGCGGGCGGGGCGGGGCTCCGGCGGGCGGGGGCGGGGCCTCCGGCGGGCGGGGCGGGGCTCCGGGGGGCGGGGCGGGGCTCCGGGGGGCGGGGCGGGGCTCCGGCGGACGGGGGCGGTGCCGCGGGAGCGCGAGGGTAGAAGGCTGTGCCGCGGCGGCTGCTCTGCCCGCGCGCACGCGGCCCCCTTAAGGCCTCGGGCCGCCCCCAGCCGCTCTCGGCCCCGCCCCGCACCCCGGAGGCCCCGCCCCCAGCGGCGGCGGCAGAGGTGGAGAGCGGAGCCGGGAACTGACGCGGTGGCGACAGACCAGATGGACGCTAAGAAGTCTGCTCTTGTGACATTTCTGGCCGCTGCCCGCCCCTGTTTACGGGCTTGCTCATTGCGGTGACCAGTGTGTGGGGAGGGGGAGGAGGAGTGCACACCGTCTCGTCTGTCACCGAGGTCCCCTGTAGGGAGGAGACTTGGCCTGGGACCCCCTCACCCACGGAAAAGTCCACTCCTTGAAAGGCTTCCCTTCTTTCATTTCAAGCCCGTGTGCCCGTCAGGTGCTGAGTCACACCTCTCACATGCCAAAAACGAAGAAACCCCTGGGAAGTTGGAGAGAACTGGGAAAAGAGAGTGGGCAGATGACTATTTAGCCACGGTGGACTTGTTGAGGCAATCTTTGCGTTCCCTTTGGATTTCAAGAATTTGTATTAATATAAAAGCGTAACGTCTGTAGTCGGCGGAGATCCTGAGATTCGAGGGACCTTAGTCCTTCTGAGAATGAGTGATGTCAGTTTATTTTTAGTTCACTTGTTGACCACGCTGAGCCGTCATTATGCATTAGGAATGTGCTTAAGTGCCCGCCCTGCACCTGCTCATTCACTTGCACAACAACCCAATGAAGAAGGAGCCGGTTTGCAGATAAGAAACTTGAGGACATATAAAGGAAATAACTTGCCCAAGGTTACAATAAAGTTAAATATAAATCTCTCGGTCCTTAAAACTTACTACAACCTTAGGTAAAGCTGCTTTTGTCTTGGGACCTCTCTCTGCCTGGGTTCAAAACCTGACCCCACCACATTCTAGCTGGATGACCTTGGGGGAGCCACTTAATAATTTATCTAAACCTGTTTTCTCATAAGTTAAAAGACGAAGAAAAACATTTAACGCTATTCTCTCCCACGTTTGGGAGAAAATTAAATTGTGTGTGTGGGTTTCCCGTAATTAATACATGGGAACTGTTTATTTGGAGTCACATGTAGCATCATGTGCTTGTTGCTTTGCATCCT
This sequence comes from Ovis canadensis, assembly GCF_042477335.2. Classification (NCBI taxonomy): domain Eukaryota; kingdom Metazoa; phylum Chordata; class Mammalia; order Artiodactyla; family Bovidae; genus Ovis; species Ovis canadensis. Next base: position 55,422,269 of record NC_091264.1, read on the forward strand.
CAAAGATTGCTAACTGCACAAAAGCAACTTTCATTTTCTTTCAGTTCTGCAAGCTTGACCTGTTCTCAGGGAACTCATATTTGGTACAGCTGACCATAAGGAAATATCACAATGTTCATTTAACACAAATGTCTGCAAATGATAAAGTTCTCAGCCCGTCCCACTTGCTCTCAACACCTTTGCACCATAGGAAGTTCCTGAAGTTTCCTGGAAGGAAATGAAAGTTATCAGGGAGAAAGTGAAAGTCACCACAATTAGCTGGGCAGGCTAAGTATTTATAACCCTTATGGAATCATTTGTTGGGAGCCAGCCAGATGGGCTGCTTATTTTCAAAGTCTCAAGTTAATTCTGATCTTGATTCTGATCTTAAGTTCCTAACTAAAAACAAGGTAAAATGTAATTATTTATGGTATGGTTAGTTGAAAATGATACTCCCAACAGGGAAGAGAAACTGAACTTACGAAGGATCTACCTGGGGTTACAATAACAGGGGTGAATGTGGGCTTTATAGTTGTTATTACCTACCACATCTTACTCAGACGGTAAAGCATGGGCCTACAATGCAGGAGACCTGGGTTTGATCCCTGGGTCGGGAAGATCCCTTGGAGAAGGAAATGGCAACCCACTCCAGTATGGAGTGGGAAATTTTCTTGCCTGGAAAATCCCATGCACGGAGGAGCCTGGTAGGCTACAGTCCATGGGGTCGCAAAGAGTCGGACACAACTGAGCAACTTCACTTTCACATCTTAAAGGAGAAGCCTCCTTTGGGTGACCTTGCTCATTATTAACCAGGAAGGTACCTCTCCTCTTGGTCTCTTGCCCACTCCCTTTCTATAGGATAGAGACAGAAGCCCACCTTGTGCATTCCATTTCCTTTCCTTCTGGAATGTTCCATCATACCTTTCCTCTTCCCAGGCACAAAATCATGTTCCAGGGGTCTTAGCTAAGAACTCAGAAGGGCAGAGGAACAATTATTTCTTCTCCTCTAAAATTTGTTATTTTAAGTTACAGTCTAACCAAGTCTGTATGCGGAGTTGAAATAGGAGAACATAAGGTTCAACCTATTTATAATTTAAATGTAATAGACTCACAAGTTATTTAAATACAGGGGAAGATTTGACTTAATTGAAGCACTAAAAGGAAAATGAATATATTGAATTTAAATATGTGGTTAACATGTTTATATAAATTTAATTACATTTATGAACAGGACTAAACACTTTCAAAGGCTTCTTGATGGTAAAATGTACTAACTTTAGAAAAAGATGATTAGGAACCTAACTTTGAAAAGTTAAAGAAATTTGAGGTTTTAAAAGTGCAACTTTCGGGGGAGGTAGGTTTAGCAGTTGTCTTATTGCTGTATAACAAATTATCAAAAAAAATTAAGCAGTTTTAAAAATACGATTTCTATAGGTCAGAAGTTTGCGTCTGGCTTAGTCAGTTTCTTCAAGGTTTTATCAGACTACAATCCAGGTGTTAGCCAGAACTGTGATCTCATAAGAACCTCAACTGGGGAAAGACCCACTTTCAAACTTTCTCAGATCGTTGTGAGAATGCATTTCCTGCAGCTGCGAAACGGAGGATTTCACTCTTTCAGAGGTCTCTCTCTGTTCCTGCTCATACCCAGCCACTCAGTCATGTCCAACTCTTTGTGACCCCATGGACTGTAGCCTGCCAGCTCCTTCCTGTCCGTGAGATTCTCCAGGCAAGAATACTGGAGTGGATTGCCATTTCCGCTTCCATGGGATTTTCCCTACCCAGGGATGGAACCCATGTGTCTTGTGTCTCCTATACTGGCAGGTGGATTCTTTACCAGTAGCTCCACTTGGGAAGCCCCTCTGCTCCTAGTGGCTGCTTGCAGATCCTTGCCATATAGGTTTCTCCAACATGCCCGCGTATTTCCTAAAAGTGTGCTTCTTCAAAGCTGGCAATAGAATTTGAGTTTACTAGCCAGATGGGGAGAAGGCAATGGCACCCCACTCCAGTACTCTTGCCTGGAAAATCCCAGGGATGGAGGAGCCTGGTAGGCTGCAGTCCATGGGGTCGTCAAGAGTTGGACACAACTGAACGACTTCACTTTCACTTTTCACTTTCATGCATTGGAGAAGGAAATGGCAACTCCTGTGTTCTTGCCTGGAGAATCCCAGGGATGGTGGAGGCTGGTGGGCTGCCGTCTATGGGGTCGCACAGAGTTGGACACGACTGAAGCGACTTAGCAGCAGCAGCAGCCAGATGGAGTCCTGTCTTTGTGTGTGCGTGTGTGCTAAGCTGCTTCAGTTGTGTCCGACTCTTTGCAACCCTATGGACTATAGACCATCGTGACAGCTCCTCTGTCCATGGGGTTCTCCAGGCAAGAATACTGGAGTGGGTTGCCATGCCCTCCTCCAGGGGATCCTCCTGACCCAGGGATTGAACCCGTGTCTCTTATGTCCCCTACATTGGCAGGTTGGTTCTTTACCACTAAAGCCAGCTGGGAAGCCCAGAGTCCTGTTCAACAAAATGTAATCGCTAGAGTAATGTCTCATTACTTTGCTATATTCTGTTAGAAAGAAGCTCAGGTCCTGTCCACACTCAACAAAGGGGACATTACAAGGGCATGAGTTCTGGGAGGTGAGGGGCACAGAGGGAACTCTAGGGCCTGTCTGTCATTGCTGTTTTTCTACCTCTCCCCCCGTTCCAGGATTCAAACCAGAATTTTGAGCTGTATTTCACTTAGTTCTCGGCACCAAGAGCATCCTTAGTCTCCTCCAATCTGTGACAGTTTCCCAGGTTTTCCTTATCATTCATGACCTTGACACTTCTGAAGAGAATCGGTCATAGATTTTCTCCCTCAGTTTGGGTTTACCTGATGTTTTCTTAATATAAGACTTGGGTTAGGATGTGTATGTGTGTGTGAAGAATACAACAGACGTGAAGCACTCATCTCATTGTATTATGTCAGGGGCTCATGATATTAATGTGATTTGTTACTGGTGATGTGGAAGTTAAAGACTTTGATAAGGTCGTGTCTGCCAGGTTTCTATACTATAAAGTGATCCTTTTCTATTCTCCATGTTCTTTTCAAAGCGAGTTACTAAGCCAGTCTACACTCAGGCAGAGGGGATTTAGCTCCACCTCTTGGAGGGAAGAGTGTCAAAAAATTCATGATGTATGTTAATGTGCTGTGTTCACTCATGTCTGACTCTTTGCGACCCCCTGGACTGGGACCCATCAGGCTCCTCTGTCCATGGGATTTCCCAGGTAAGAATGCTGGCGTGAGCTGCTGTTTCCTTCTCCAGAGAATCTTTCTGACACAGGGATCAAACTCGTGTTTCTTGCATCTCCTGCATTTGCAGCTGCATTCTTTACCACTAGCACCACCTGGGAAGTCCTTCATATTGCTCAGTAATTAGTAAATCAATTTGGGGAGATATTTTGAGGCTGTACAACTATCCTATTTCTCACTGAAGCTTCTATTAATTTTAGCATTCATGATTGAAAAATTTTTACTATTTGCTTTTCTTCTCCTCTACTAATATGAAAGTTATATTCTCCATTTCTGTTATGTTTTTTAAAAGTCTTTATTAAAAGAGTTACAGTATTGCTTCTGTTTCATGTTTGGGTTTTTTGGCTGTGAAGCATGTGGGATCTCAGCTCCCCAATGAGGGATGGAACCCACACCCCCTGCACTGGAAGTCAAAGTCTTAACCACCGGACCACAGGAAGTCTCTGTTTCTATTTTTTTATTCAGTTCCTAGAAGTTATAACATGCATCATATCTTTTTGCCTTTTCATACTGTCTTAAAACTCAAGATTTAAAAAACTAAGATCATGGTATCCAGTCCCATCACTTCATGGCAAATAGATGGGGAAACAATGGAAACAGTAACAGGCTTTATTTTCTTGGGCTCCAAAATCACTGCAAATGGTGAGCGTAGTCATGAAATTAAAAGACGTTTGCTCCTTGGAAGAAAAGCTATGACCAACCTAGATAGCATATTAAAAAGCAGAGATATTACTTTGCTGACAAAGGTCTGTCTAGTCAAAGGTATGGTTTTTCCAGTGGTCATGTATGGATGTGAGAACTGTAAACAAAGCTGAGTGCCGAAGAACTGATGCTTTTGAACTGTGGTGTTGGAGAAGACGCTCGACAGTTCCTTGGACTGCAAGGAGCTCAAACCAGTTAATCCTAAAGGAAATCAGTCCTGAATATTTATTGGAAGGACTGATGTCGAAGCTGAAATTCCAATATTTTGGCCATCTGTTGCGAAAAACTGACTCATTGGAAAAGACCCTGATGCTGGAAAAGCGGGCAGGAAGAGAAGGGGACGACAGAGGATGAGATGGTTGGATGGCACCACTGACTCGACGGACATAAGTTTGACAAGCTCCGAGAGTTGGTGATGGACAGGAAATCCTGGCGTGCTGCAGTCCATGGGGTCACAAAAAGTCGGACACGACTGAGTGACTGAATTGAACTGAACTGAATAATGTGTATTTGGTTTATTAAGTTCTTAAATTATTAAAATCTTTACCCCATCCCCAAATAGTACAAAGATTGCAAAACACTCCAAGTCCATTCATCACATTCATGACTTACATGCTATTTTTAGCACAATATTTTGAGTCTCTTTGTTATTAATATTTATTTTACCCCAGTAGATAATGTCATTGCTATTGCTATTTTTAAGTCACTAATTAGTTTCACCCATGTTACCACTTTAATCTTTTTGATCTCAGTTCTGCTAGCTGGGATGGCTGTCTAATTCTGAAGACTGTTCTTTAGGATTCTTTTTTTTTTTTTTTTTTAAGTGAGGTTTTCCTTGTGATGAACTCTCAGTTTTTGTTTATCTGGACATGTCTTTATTTTGTCCTCATTTTTGAATAATATTTTTCCCAGGTATAGAATTCTAGATTGCTAGTTACTTTCATCAGCGCACTGGTAATCTTTCTCTGAGAAGTGCCTTGTGGTGTCCATTATTGCTGTGAAGTCAGTTGTAAATCTACCTGTACATCCTTTAATGGAGACAGTACTGTACTGAAGCTATGATGGCTCAGGCATTTCCCCCTTTTGCTTTGTTGTTTCTTCTATTCTGCTCAACAGTCAACAGCTCTCTTTACACACAACTGGGCCGTGGGGAGAAGCTGGGAGCTGAATGTAGATCCCCTTCATCCTAACACTGAAGATTTAGGGTTCCCCTTTGGGGGGTCCCCATTTTGTGTGGGCAGGGTCTTCTATCAGACCCTCTTCCTTGCATGAGACCTGAGTGCTGACAGTTCACTTTCCCCGACACAGATACTGAACCGAAGCAGAGGTGAGGGGTGTCAGCAGATTCTCCAATAATGTGTTTACCTCTCCAGTTACTGATATCTTGCTGAACACTGGCCCATGAGCTTCTCAGTGTGTTCAATTCTACCGTGCTGAACAGGCTACAAGTTGTTGTGAAGTCTGATATTTTTCACTATTTTTAGGGCAGGGGGGTTGATCTGTATGACCTAGTCCATAACCAGCAATTAGAACCTGACAATGGTCGCTCAATCACTAAAGTTTAAGGTTTCCCTTATGGCTCAGTGGTAAAGAATCTGCCTGCCAGTACAGGAGACAGGTTCAATCCCTGGTCTGGGAAGATCCCACATACTGCCACAACTTCTGAGCTTGTGCCCTAGAGCCTGGGAGCCGCAGCTTCTGAAGCTGGCATGCCCTGGAGCCTGTGCTCATCAATAAGAGAAGGCCCTGCAATGAGAAGCTTGCACACTGCAACGAAGAGCAGGCCCCGCTGCAACTAGAGAAAGCCCACTGCAGCAACAAAGACTCCGCACATCCAAAAATAAATTCTTTTTAAAAAGCACTAAGGTTTATGGATTAACAGTGACTGGACCAGCTGTCATTTGTCAGACACAAGTTTGAAGGAAAGTCGCATTTGGTAAAGTATGGCCACGGTCCTTTCCATTTCTCAAGTGATTACTCTCCACCTGCCCTTCTGCTAAACCCTTGCGGTGCATTGTCTCCTTGGATTATGGAAACAAAGCTATGAAATACAGTCTGTTCTTATTCCCATTTAACGGTTGAAGAAACAAAGTAAAATAGAGCTGTTCAAACTAGGACCTGGCTGACTTCAGACTTCCCCTAGGCAAACAGTCTTACCTATAGAAAAACAAAAATCCTTGTTGAATTGGATAGAGTTCAGTTCAGTTTAGTCAGTCAGTCATGTCTGACTCTTTGTGACTCCATGAACCGCAGCACACCAGGCCTCTCTGTCCATCACCAACTCCTGGGGCCCACCCAAACTCATGTCCATTGAGTCGGCGATGCCATCCAACCATCTCATCCTCTGTCATCCCCTTCTCCTCCTGTCCTCAATTTTTCTCAGCATCAGGGTCTTTTCCAGTGAGTCAGCTCTTCACATCAGGTGGCCAAAGTATTGGAGTTTCAGCTTCAACATCAGTCCTTCCAATGAACACCTAGGACTGATCTCCTTTAGGATGGACTGGCTGGAGCTCCTGGCAGTCCAAGGGACTCTCAAGAGTCTTCTCCAACACCACAGTTCAAAAGCACCAATTCTTCTGTGCTCAGCTTTCTTCACAGTCCAACTCTCACACCCATACATGACCACTGGAAAAACCATAGCTTTGACTAGATAGACCTTTGTTGACAAAGTAATGTCTCTGCTTTTGAATATGCTGTCTAGGTTGGTCATAACTTTCCTTCCAAGGAGTAAGCGTCTCTCAATTTCATGGCTGCAATCACCATCAGCAGTGATTTTGGAACCCAGAAAAATAAAGTCAGCCACTGTTTCTCCATCTATCTTCCATGAAGCAATGGGACCAGATGCCATGATCTTTGTTTTCTGAATGTTGAGCTTTCAGCCAACATTTTCACTCTCCTCTTTCACGTTCATCAAGAGGCTTTTTAGTTCCTCTTCACTTTCTGCTATAAGGGTGGTGTTATCTGTGTATCTGAGGTTATTGAGATTTCTCCCGCAATCTTGATTCCAGCTTGTGCTTCTTCCAGCCCAGAGTTTCTCATGATGTACTCTGCATATAAGTTAAATAAGCAGGGTGACAATATACAGTATTGATGTACTCCTTTTCCTATTTGGAACCAGTCTGTTGTTCCATGTCCAGTTCTAACTGTTGCTTCCTGACCTGCATACAGGTTTCTCAAGAGAGACCCCATTAATTAAAAATATACCTTGGAGACATTACTTCCCACCTATTAGGATGGATAGTATTTTTAAAATATAAAGTATTGGCAAAAATGTAGAGAAATTGGAACACTTCGTTCTTGCTGGTGGGAATGTAAAATGGTGAGGTTGCAGTGAAAAACAACTGGGCAGTTCCTCAAAAAGCTAAACACAGAATTACCATATGATCCAGCAATTCCAGCTCAGGGTATATACCCCAAGCACTGACAGTAGGGACTCAAATAGACACTTGAACATCAGTGTTCATAGCGGCATTATTCACAGTACCCAAAAGATGGAAATATGTAACTTGTCCATGGATGAGTGAATAAACAAAATGTAGTATATTCATACAATGAAATAGTATCCAACCTTTTAAAAAGAATGAAATTCTGATACATTCTTTAACATAAATGAACCTTGAATATATTGTGCTAAGTGAAATAAGCCCATCTCAAAAGGAAAACTATTGTACAGTTACACTTATAGGAGGGATCTAGAATACACAAATTCACAGACACAGAAAGTAGAATGGAGGTTACTAGGGGCTGGGAGGAGGGGAATTAGGGTTTGATAGGTACATACAGAGTTTCTGCTTGGGTGATGAAGATTTCCTGGAGATAGTGGTGATGATTGTATGACATTATAAACGTTCATAACGTTGCCAAATTGCACATTTTAACACGGTTACAATGGTAAATTTTGTGTTATGTGTATTTTACCACAGTAAAAAGTCACCAAAATGTAAATGCAGTAAACCATGTTTTGTTTTTTTAAAGTAGTTTGTTGATATAAAATACTTCATTCCCCCGACCCCACCATATTTTACCTTAATTCAGTACTTCTAAAGCAATGTCATTTGGGGTTATGGAAAAACATGATCCCAATCCTAAAACCATTTACTGAGAAATGTTCTATGTGGGTTTTCCAAATTCCGGTTGGAACTCAATTAACGTATACTCAATTCTCAATGGATTTGAAATGGCACACACACACACACAAAATCTACTCAAAAGGATATATAGATCAGGGTATTAAGGAGAGAGGAAAATTGTATTAGGAGAATAATAAAGGCCAGTGTAAATTCATCACATAGAAATGCATTACATGGTCCTAAAGCTAAAAAAAGGCCTCCAGATATGGCATTCTGATTCCTAGGATCAAAATGTGGCTACAGTATTCAATGTCCATAAATATAAAAACAAAGTCTCAGATTCTTCCTGTTCCTGAACTGAGATTTAAAAGGCATTTTTCTCATGGGTCTCTGCTAAGAGAACATTGTGTGATGGAAATGTGAGAATTTCCCATGATTTTTTTATTATGACATTTGCCTGTTTAAGTAAACCCACAGCAATAATTCAAGGGAAGCAATTCTGCAGGTAAAAGATTATGTATATAACTCAACAACAAATATTTCTTGAATCGCTAAGCTGTTTGCATAAATATGACAAATTCTCAACCTATCTTCAAAGATTTCATCCCAGAACCAGGGTAGAAACTGCTGACTAAGAAAGAGCCAGTGCTATTTACAGGGCTTGCAAACTTGCTGTCTCACCTAAACTTCACCTGTCTGGTTTAACTAGCACAGTGCTTTTATGTGTTTTTTTTTGTTTGTTTGTTTTGCTTTTATTTATTTTCTTTCTTTCAATTGAAAGTGCATGCTGTTTACAGATGATACATTTTCTGACTCAGAGCAGATCCCACCAATTTCCACCATATCACCCCCAGCCTGATTTATGTATTTATTTTGTTTACCTGACCTTTGCAGACATTTATTTGCAATGTTCAAATGATTTCACACCTGTTAATTATTGCTGTAAAAAAAAAATACACCCTGGCTTTTACTGTTATTACTCAGCTGATTAGGGTTGTTCTGCTTCATCACCTTGAGGATTTCACTGAGGTTTGCGTGATATAAAGCCAACAGTCAATCGGTGACCTTTCAGCATCACGTTTGGTTTGAGATTTTTTAATTTCAGTGTTGCAGACCTTAGGATCTCATAGGAGATATGCTTTTCTCTTTCTCATTGACCATTACTCTAAGAAGCTGGGCTCAAATAAAAGTGTCCAACTTCCCCCCTCTCCCATGGCCTCTGTCCTCATTAGCTATGCGTTTGTAATGATAATGACAATCTCATTCCACATCTACTGATTCATTGAATTCACAAGACACCATTCTCCAAAGCTGCTAAGAAACTTAAAACAAAAGGCCATCTAATTTGATTTCTACTTCTAGAATGTGTCTCTGGGGGTTGTAACAGAACCCAGGAGCACCAGAGAGCTATTTTAGGCAGAACCGTGCCTTGGAGGGAGAGCAAACAGAATGACAAAGGTTCTAAGTATGTAACACAAGCATGTAACACATCTTTCGTACACCGTGTTAAATATTTTAGGATCTCTTCAAATAAAAGGTGCTGCTAAGTCTCTTGGTGGGGAGGACTTTCAGCTGCGTTGCATGGAGACTGGATGATTATATTAGCTCAGTTTTTTTCAATGCTGTGCCCTAGGTGAATACCCAGGCTCTCCTCATTTTTAAAATGTTGTTTAGTGTTCTCGCCAGCTTTGATGAAAGGAGAAAATCACCTAATTTCTAACATCTGCTATCAGCTGGCTACCAAGATGGCTACCTTCTTGTCTCCAGGACTAGGTGGCCTGGGACATCAGTAGGAAGAATTAAGCTTCTCCTACAGCTGAGAAGCTGATAACTAGTTTGCTTTTTTCCCCTTTTGTTGTTGTTCAGACACTCAATCGTGTCTAACTTTTTGCACCTCCGTGAACTGCATCATGCCAGACTTCCCTGTCCTTTACTGTCTCCTGGAGTTTGCTCAAGCTCTTGTCCATTGAGTTGATGATGCCATCCAACCATCTCATCCTCTGTTGCCCCCTTCTCCTCCTGTTCTCAGTCTTTCCAAGCATCAGGGTCTTTTCCAATGAGTCAGTTCTTCGCATTCGGTTCAGTTCGTTCAATCACTCAGTCTTGTCCAACTCTTTGCAACCCCATGAGTCACAGCAAGCCAGGACTCCCTTTCCATCACCAACTCCCAGAATTCACTCAAACTCATGTCCATCGAGTCGGTGATGCCATCCAACCATCTCATCCTCTGTCGTCCCCTTCTCCTCCTGCCCTCAATCTCTCCCAGCATCAGGGTCTTTTCCAGTGAGTTAGCTCTTCACATCAGGTGGCCAAAGTATTGGAGTTTCAGCTTCAACATCAGTCCTTCCAATGAACACCCAGGACTGATCTCCTTTAGGATGGACTGGTTGGAGCTCCTTGCAGTCCAAGGGACTCTCAAGAGTCTTCTCCAACACCACAGTTCAAAAGCATCAATTCTTCTGTGCTCAGCTTTCTTCACAGTCCAACTCTCACATCCATACTTGACCACTGGAGAAACCATAGCCAGACCTTTGTTGGCAAAGTAATGTCTCTGCTTTTGAATATGCTGTCTAGGTTGGTCATAACTTTCCTTCCAAGGAGTAAGCGTCTCTTAATTTCATGGCTACAACCACCATCAGCAGTGATTTTGGAACCCCCAAAAATAAAGTCTGACACTGTTTCCACTGTTTCCCCATCTCAGCAGTGGCCACAGGACTGGAAAAGGTCAGTTTTCATTCCAATTCCAAAGAAAGGCAATGCCAAAGAATGCTCAAACTACCGCACAATTGTACTCATCTCACACGCTAGTAAAGTAATGCTCAAAATTCTCAAGCCAGGCTTCAGCAATACATGAACCGTGAACTTCCAGATGTTCAAGCTGGTTTTAGAAAAGGCAGAGGAACCAGAGATCAAATTGCCAACATCTGCTGGATCATCGAAAAAGCAAGAGAGTTCCAGAAAAACATCTACTTCCACTTTATTGACTATGCCAAAGCCTTTGATTGTGTGGATCACAATAAACTGTGGAAAATTCTGAAAGACATGGGAATACCAGACCATCTGACCGGCCTCTTGTGAAACCTATATGCAGGTCAGGAAGCAACAGTTAGAACTGGACATAGAACAACAGACTGGTTCCAAATAGGAAAAGGAGTACATCAAGGCTTTATATTGTCACCCTGCTTATTTAACTTCTATGCAGAGTACATCATGAGAAACGCTGGGCTGGAAGAAGCACAAGCTGGAATCAAGATCACCGGGAGAAATATCAATAACCTCAGATATGCAGATGACACCACCCTTATGGCAGAAAGTGAAGAGGAACTAAAAAGCCTCTTGATGAACGTGAAAGAGGAGAGTGAAAAAGTTGGCTTAAAGCTCAACATTCAGAAAACTAAGTTCTTTGCATTAGGTGGTCAAAATATTGGAGCTTCAGCTTCAGCATTGTCCTTCCGATGAATATTCAGGGTTGATTTCCTTTAGGATTGATTGGTTTGATCTCCTTGCTGTGCTAGGGATTTTTTTTATTCCCTTGAAGTTATGAAAATTTGTAGAAGAACAATGGAGGGAGAGCAATCAAGGGGGAGCATTTCAGCACTCTTCTCATAGCACCCCCATCATACTTTTGATTTAATATAATTTTTATCTTTTTTTTTTCTTGATCATGTGGGATCTCAGCTCCCTGACCAGGAATTGAACCCACACCTCCTGCATTCGAAGCACTGAGTTTTACCACTGGACCACCATGGGGGTCCCATTATACTTTTTAAAGGGAAGGGGTCCTCTTTGAGAACAGAGAGCAGTAAGAAACCAAGCACTGAATGATTCTGGGCTCCCTAAGCAGCAAAATTTTATTTCTTCCAGTACCAGAGGGAGCAAACTCAAATCAAATCTATTCTTCTGGCTCTTCCCATAACCTTTTGGGTATCTAAATAATTAGGTTCTCTGGACTTTCCAAAACCAAGAGTTGACTTTCTTCCCTGTGTTCTTCTTGTCCTTGCAGGGCAGCAGTTGTTAAATAGGGTGGCAAGAAAAACAACCTCACACTCAGACCACAAAAAGCTAACTATCCACACAGCACCTGGCTTCTGTAGACGTTTAATGAGACCACGATGTTCCCTCCTCCTGTGTTAATGAATGAAGACCTCGGCTCTCAGCTTCAGGCTGGTTTACATGCAGAATGTACGAAACAAGGTGACGGCCACTCTTTTCTTCTACTTGGCTGTTGACCCTTAGCCTTTTCTTCCTGAGCTGAGCTGCCTTTATTTTGCTTCTACGGATTCATAAAATCTCTTTTCCCCTACCTATTACTCCTCAAGAGCTAAAAAGATCCCATTTTCAAGAATCAGTAAGATCTCCAAAAAATCAGAGTCTCTTCTCCTGGACATATTAGATTATTGTGTATTGTTGGGTGTGTTCATATAGCTAACGTAATATTGGACATAATGTAGTTTGGCATGGAACAGCCCAGAGCAATGCTAACTCAAGTTTCTCATTCTTCATCCAAACTGAATTCAATTTACACCATGATCACACACACACGTGTGTGTGGCAGGGGCAGGCAGGAAATATAAAAAAGTTACTGATCCTGGTATAAGTCGTCATTTCTTAGCCACTTCTCTTAAGCCTAGACAAGACTAGAAATAAGATTGAGGGGATTCTAGGGTCCCTGTCAGTGTTTTTGGACAACAGCTGGTAAAGAATCTCCTGTAACACGGGAGACCTGGGTTCGATCCCTGGGTTGGGAAGATCCCCTGGAGAAGGGAAAGTCTACCCACTTCAGTATTCTGGCCTGAAGAATTCCATGGACTATACAGTCCATGGGGTCGCAAAGAGTTGGACACGACTGAGCAACTTTCACTTTCACTTTTCAATGCTTTTGAAGAGAGTGGAAATGAGAAGACAAAAGAGCGTTTATCCACAGAACAAGTGGTTCTCCTGTGGGAACAATTTTGCTTTCCCAGGGGATATTTGGCAATGTCTAGAGACCTTTGTGGTTGCCACAGCTGGGAAGGTGGGATACTAGTGCCATCTAGTAGGTAGAGGCCCAGGGTGCTGCTTAATACTCTTCAACGTATAGGACAACCCCTATCACAAAGAATTACCCAATGTAAAATTTCATTAGTGCTGAGGTTTAGACACCCTGCCCTGGACAGATACAGATTGTGGCCTTCAGTTTCTTTTCCCACATGTCCCCCCAGAACTATTCTCTATCATATGTTTTAAATATTTATCTATTTGGCTGAACCAGGTCTTATTTGCAGCTCGTGGGATCTTCAATCTTCATTGCAGTACATGGAATCTTTAGTTGTGGCTTGTGGTATCTAATACCCTGACGAGAGATTGAACCCTGCCCTCCCCTGCCTGTATTGGGAACTCAGAGTCTTAGCAACTGAACCACCAGGGAAGTCCCTCTCTTGCATATTTTTAACTGAAATCTAAAACTTTTCATTGTAAGTTTAGTTGAAAAAGATGTAACTCCTAGCTTATTTCAAGTGTAAACACTATATTATTTTAAAACATATCAAATGAAAACAACACTGGGACTACTTAGGGTTTATCATTATTCACTTGCAAAATACATGAAAAAAAAACTCTGCTTTTAGTGTTGAAAATTCATATTGTTCCATTTTGTCCTTGACTTCCTATTTCCATTCCATGTTCCCCACAGGAATTTATCCTAGTATAACCCATTTCAAGCTTCATGAAATGAACTGAATTGGGATAAAAGGCTTCTCTCAATCACCCCATTATGCTTCTCCATCAGAAAAATCTATATCTGCCACCACAATTTACATTTTATTATTTCCTGTGATTGTAATGATCTAATCACCCGTGTTTTCTAATGGGTTGAGTTATAACCTTTATTTGACACCACTGATCAGTTCAGTTCAGTTCAGTCACTTAGTCATGTCCAACTCTTTGCAACCCCATGAATTGCACCACACCAGGCCTCCCTGTCCATCATCAACTCCCGGAGTCTACCCAAACACATGTCCATTGAGTCAGTGATGCCATCCAACCATCTCATCCTCTGTCGTCCCCTTCTCCTCCCGCCCTCAATCTTTCCCAGCATCAGGGTTTTTTCCAGTGAGTTAGCTCTTCACATCAGGTGGCCAAAGTACTGGAGTTTCAGCTTCAACATCAGTCCTTCTATTGAACACCCAGAACTGATCTCCTTTAGGATGGACTGGTTGGAGCTTCTTGCAGTCCAAGGGACTCTCAAGAGTCTTCTCCAACACCACAGTTCAAAAGCATCAATTCTTCTGTGCTCAGCTTTCTTCACAGTCCAACTCTCACATTCATACATGACCACTGGAAAACCATAGCCTTGACTAAATGGACCTTTGTTGGCAAAGTAATGTCTCTGCTTTTGAAAATGCTGTCTAGGTTAGTCATAACTTTCCTTCCAAGGAGTAAGTGTCTTTTAATTTCATGGCTGCAATCACCATCTGCAGTGATTTTGGAACCCAGAAAAATAAAGTCAGCCACTGTTTCCAGTGTTTCCCCATCTATTTGCCATGAAGCAATGGGACCAGATGCCATGATCTTAGTTTTCTGAATGTTGAGCTTTCAGCCAACTTTTTCACTCTCCTCTTTCACTTTCATCAAGAGGCTCTTTAGTTCTTCTTCACTTTCTGCCATAAGGGTGGTGTCATCTGCCTAGCTGAGGTTATTGATATTTCTCCTGGCAATCTTGATTCCTTCTTGTGCTTCCTCCAGCCCAGTGTTTCTCATGATGTACTCACTACCTCATGATCAAAACTACCTAAATAAATTATGTATATAAGTAATTTTAAGCATCAAAAGTAAAATAACATTAAGATGTACTTTATTAAAACCATCAGTCTGGACATTTCTCCAAAGGAGACATATAGATGGCCAACAGGCACAGGAAAAATGTTCAACGTTGCTAATTATTCAGTTCAGTCGCTCAGTCGTGTCTGACTCTTTTCGACCCCATGAATCGCAGCACACCAGGCCTCCCTGTCCATCACCAACTCCTGGAGTTCATTCAGACTCACATCTCTCAAGTCAGTGATGCCATCAAGCCATCTCATCCTCTGTCGTCCCCTTCTCCTCCTGCCTCCAATCCCTCCCAGCATCAGAGTATTTTCCAATGAGTCAACTCTTCGCATGAGGTGGCCAAAGTACTAGAATTTCAGCTTCAGCATCATTCCCTCCAAAGAAATCCCAGGGCTGATCTCCTTCAGAATGGACTGGTTGGATCTCCTTGCAGTCCAAGGGACTCTCAAGAGTCTTCTCCAACACCACAGTTCAAAAGCATCAATTCTTCAGCGCTCAGCTCTCTTCACAGTCCAACTCTCACATACTTACATGACCACTGGAAAAACCATAGCCTTGACTAGACAGACCTTTGTTGGCAAAGTAATTTTTCTGCTTTTGAATATGCTATCTAGGTTGGTCATAACTTTTCTTCTAAGGAGTAAGCGTCTTTTAATTTAGAGACATGTAAATCAAAACTACAATGAGATACCACCTCACATCAGTCAGAATGGCCATCATCAAAAAATCAGCAAACAAATGACTTCCCTAGTGGTCCAGTGGTTAAGTCTCTGCACTTCCAGTTGAGAGGCTTGATCCCTGGGTCAGGAACTAAGATCCTCCCAAAAGATACGTTGAAGTCCCAACTCCCAGAATTTATGACTATGACCTTTTTTCCCTTGGTTATAGGATCATTGCTGATATAATCAGGTTAAACTGAGGTCATTAGGCCCTAATCCAGTGGAGTTGGTGAACTTAGAAGAGAGAGAAACAGGGAAAATGTAGGGTGAGGATGGCTGCAGAGACTCGAATGATACATCTCCAAGCCCAAGAAGGCTGAGCGCTGATCTTGTCCTTAGACATGAGGAGTGAAGCTTGAGACACTGGAGGAGGCCAAGGCAACCCACTCCAGTATTATTACCTGGAGAATCCCATGGACAGAGGAGCTTGGAAGGCTATAGTCCAGAGAGTTGCAAGGAGTTGGACAGGACTGAAGCAACTTAGCACCAGCCTCTAGCACTGAGAGAATACATTCCGGCTGTGTTTAGCCACCGTGTGTGTGGCACTTTGCCACGGTAACCCTAGCAAACGAATAGAGAGTCTTGAAGACAACACACATGGAGAGGAGGGGGAAGGAGGATGGGGTCAGCACATGGGGCCCTGAGCCCAAGAGCCTCCTTCACGTCTGCACTGGAGGTGGCTTGCTGGCCTCACCCTGGCCCCAGGAGCACATTATGAAGTGAAGATGATAAGAATCCTAACTCACATTAGCTCCCGGCAGGAGGAACTGCGTCGGGGCACCCACAGCACTCTTTAAAATCCCGGGAGGACGAGTGACCTATGGTCATGACCGGAGGGCGTCCTCCAAGCGCTAGAGGAACTGGGGGACTATGGCTCCTCTCATGTTATCTGCATGAGCAGTTGCATTGTGGCTCCCTGTTCAACAAGATCATTGGAAGGGTGACTGAAAGCAAATTTACTTAACCTTTGCTTTGAGATTTCAGTTTTTTCCTTTCTTCCTTGCCAGGGCTCTGAGGGTGGTACAGGTTACATGGTTGACATTCCCATGCATGTTGGAAAACCTTTCTATTTAGAATGAGAACCTTGGGCTGAGCCTACGTTAAGAGAAATTCCCTAACTAGGAAATTGCCTAGTGAGACTATTTCTGGAGCAATTTTTTGCTGTAATAATAGCATTGCCTTCCTGCAGGGGAGAGCCTCGGGCCATGTAGACTGAAGTGTTGTATCACAACTAAGACATGGGAATATCACATTGACCAAGGAAGTTTAAAAGAGTCAGTTGCCAGGTTGGGTGGGCAGGTATGATAACGTCACAGTTGGGTGCTATGCTGGGTGGGACTGGGCTCCCTGAATGACACTGGGCACAAATAGGCCAAAGCACATGATAAGTTAATAACTGGAAAAATCAGACACAAACAAGTGTTTTTAATCTATTCCCTTGCCCTCTCTGTGCCCAAACATGCTGCTGAGTGTTACGCATTGTCTCAGGCAGAGAGGAGGACAATGGGGCCGTGGAAAATCCATCTGGTCATAGTCAGAATTTATGACCACATGGAGGAAGAAGCCCACTGAAGCACAGGCACCCTTCTAGGGCCTGGAGGTAGGCACCGGATCAGGAAATGGCAAAGGTGCCGAGGTGGAGGGCTGATGCTCTGTGGGAGAGGTGCCTTTAGCAGCTGCCTCAACCCAAGCTTTTCCCTCTTAAGTCATCAGTGATCTGATTTCCCTACACAACTTTCCTGAACACTAAGGAATTGTTATCAACAAAAATCCTTTAACTAAAGTAAACAAAGTTCTCTTAGCCAGGAAATCCCATGGACAGAAGGAGCCTGGTGGGCTATAGTCCGCGTGTGGCAAAGGTGCTTATGTGCTTAGACACTCAGTCATGTCCGACTCTTTTCAACCCCATGGACTGTAGTCTGCCAGGTTCTTCTGTCCATGGAATTCTCCAGGCAAGAATACTGGAGTGGGTGGCTGTTTCCTTCTCCAGGGGATCTTCCCAGGGATTGAAACCTTGTACCCTGCATTGCAGGGGATTCTTTACTATCTGGGCCACCAGGGAAGTCTGGGCCACAGCCCCTGGGGTGGCAAAAGAGTCGGACACAACTTAGCAACTAAATAACAACAATGAAGTTATCTTAGATGTTTCAATACTGAAAATGACTTTGGAAGATTTCACCTTAAAACCATATATTGAAATCAGTTACACAAACACATATTTCAAGTTATAGTCAAAAGGCAAAATACCAAATATGCAGACACCTTCTTAACATACAAGTGTTGACACTATGTTCCAATTCTCTTAAGCATTTCTATATTTAACTCTGAATCTCCCCAGGTTGGAAAACACTTATTTGTTCAAGGAAGATGGTTTCACTACCAGTTAACCCAAGTGCTATACTGCGAGACATACAGCTGAAGGTCCCAGATTCTCATCTGGAACCATGATGAAATGGGCATGGCTCTTGCTATTCATATATGATTCCATAACAACAAGACAGCAGTTGTCACTCACCCGCTTCCTTGGGTTTAAATTATGCACCTGACCTAATTCTTTTGAGGAGTAGGCAGGAGGCCCCAGCTCCACCTCACTGGTAAACTTTTAGATAAGTGAACTTTTTTTTTTTTCCTATAACCCTGGAGACCTTGAACATGATGGGACCCTACCATGTTTAAAGATCTCCAGGCCTCACAGAACCTCCTAGTTTTTCATATTTAAAAATGAGATGATATAACCCTTTCAGATATTGAAACATTATCAATTAAATTTTGTATTTTTAGGTGTTTTTCACTCACTGGAAGTTATTACATGAAGCTAACTAACTGATATTCTCGATCAGCCAGACAATGCTTTTTAATGCTCAATTTTCCACACTCTGTATTCTTCATTGATTTAATAAATGAGCCAATAACAGCAACAAGGCTTAATAAAAATGCGTCTATTCACCTGCTTATACAAATTTTTAAAATCCTGTTAATTCTCACTTTTTGCATCTCACTCTGGACCCCATGGCTTTCCAAATTTTACTGTATATCAGAGGGCATAGTCATTATTCTCTTTTTGAAGCTTAAGTCATGTCAGCTTTGGCAAGTGAGACCTTTTCAACATGTTTTGTTGTCTAACATATGATCTCTATTCTGGCCAACTTTAAAAATTTTTGAACTTAATGGAATCCTGAAATGTTTTTATAAACTTCCTGCCTCTTAAGGTCATGCCACTCTTACAGGTATTACCAATGGTAGCGAGCTGACTTTTGGATTTCTTTCACAGCTTTATCTGGTTGATGAATCCCAGCTTTCAACGTCACTCTGCTGACAGGACACACCTAGGTTTGAAACCCAGCATTGCCACTTGTCAACCATTCCTGGGTAAGTTTTTCATCTGTTTTGAGCCTGTTTGCTCATGTAAACACTTAGATAACACTGATACCCAGTTCAATGAGAGAATTAAGTAAGATAATGTATATATATTCTTTATCACTGTGCTTGGAACATATAATTTAATAAATAGTAGCTGTAATAATGTTATTTTTAATATTATTTTATGTAGAAGTGAACTCAGACTAATTAATGAGTAATGTGGATTTGTGTGTACATGTTAAAGACTAAACATATGTTGCAACCTAAATGTCCACCAACAGATGAATGGATAAAGAAGATGTGGTGTATATCTGTACAATGGAATACTACTCAGCCATTAAAAATAATGAAATAACACCGTTTGCAGCAAAATGGATGGACCAAGAGACTGTCATACTAAGTAAGCCAGACAAAGACAAATTTGGGTTCTAAAAAAAAAAGACACAAATGGACTTCTTTACAAAACAGAAACAGACTCAGAAACATAGAAAGCAAATGGATGGTTACCAAGGGGGAGGAGAGGAGGGATGAATTAGGGATTTGGAATTAAAATATGCATACAACTATACACATATAATAGATGACCATCAAAGACCTACTGTATACGAACAGCACAGGGATTATACCCAGTATCTTATAATAACCTATAAATGGGAGAGAATATAAAAAAAGAATACATGCACACACACATATATATGCACACACACACATATATATATATATAGGAATCACTTGGCTGTACACCTGAAACTCACACAGCATTGTCAATCAACTATACGTCAATAACATTTTCTAAAACAAATTGGAATAAAAAAATGACTGACTATAGACCTTCACAAACATTTCACTCTTCCCCAGTCTTGGGTGTTGCCACCCCGGCTCCTGAGAAGTGTTTGCCATCCTTGAAGAAACTCTAGCAGGAGATGTTACCTCGCGTTGAAACTCCACAGCCTCTGCAAGAAGCCGAGAGTTTCAGAGTGTCTGGTCTCTTTCTGTAGTGAAGTTTCCCAGGAGGAGGAAGAGCCATGGAAGCCTGCGAGGCCTGTGAGCTGGGAGGGGAGCTGGGCGCTGGGAGCTGGGTGAGGGCGGTTTGGGGCGCTCAGTAGAGAAGCATCAGAGGCTCGATTTGGGGCTCTTATTCTCCGTTTGGCCCTCTTTCTGTTCTCCGTTTTCTCTCACCTCTCTCTTTGCGTTAGTCAGATGCTGTCTCCTTCAAATCCATAACATATCATCCTCCCTTGTTGCCCTGGAAACAGCTCCTCTTTTAAAGCCAAGAGGGTTTTATTGATCTCTCTGCCTTCTTTCAACCTCTTTTTAAAAATAAAAATGGCATCAACAAAAATCCTGCATCCTAAGAAGTCTTCCTTGAAAAACACAAACACATACAAATATGCCTATTTACTTTTTCTTTAGGAATGAACCAAACTCTTCCTTTTTTATCTTTTTTGTTGGTGCATTGTCTCCTCTGTTTCTGATCAAATTCAAGGCCACCTGTAATTTTTGTTTGTGGTACCTAGTGTGTTGACAGAATGTATTTTTTCAGTTGTTATGTTGTTGGTGTTGTTTAGTCGCTAAGTCATGTCCATCCAACTCTTTACGACCCCATGGACTGTAGCCCACCAGATTCCTCCATCCATGGGATTTCCCAGGCAAGAGTACTGGAGTGGGTTGCCATTTCCTTCTCCAGAGGATCTTCCCAACCCAGGGATCGAACCCATGTCTCCCTTATTGGCAGGTGGGTTTTCTTTTTTTTTAACCACTGAGCCACCTGGGAAACCAGTTCTTTAGTGCATTTATACTAATGTTTAAATTAATTTGGGGCATGTGCTCCATCTCTGACCAACAACTTCATATAGAAACTTAATACATAAACCCGACCACACATAACTTTGCCATATGATAGAAAGAATTCCACATTTCAGGTGGTGAGTTGCCGGGGTCCAGCCCCGGTGGATCCAGGGTAATTCGAACGTGGGGATGGAGTCGGCGTCCTGGAAAAAACTTATTTAATTACAGATATAGAGGCAGATTAGAAACAGATAGTGTAGTAGAAAAAGAGGCTGAATTCAGCTAGGAAAACGGGGAGCGAGAAAGAGACGACATGGGGGAATCAGTCTTTCCAGAAACTGATCCGATTTCTTTATTTTTCAGGTTTGTTTATATACCTTTTTGTTATACATAGGGATGAATACAGAGTCACACGGGGGTCAGCAGACTTGACCCTTGTCACAATCAGGTGCTTCATATAAAATTATACAAAGGTCTTATAAGTTTCATCATCTTTTAGCCATGAGGTCTGCTGACATTTTATGGCTCTTTCTGATACTGGTCAGTTAACCAGAAAACTTATTTTTCCAGGGGTGATTTTTTCTTGAATCAGGCGCCACCCTTCAAATAAAGTTGCATTCCTATAGGGTGAGGGTGTAGTGAATTACAATCAAGAAAGGAATTTACTTAACCTAAGGTTTAACATGATTTATCTTAAAGGTTAATACTTATTTCTCCTATATGCTAGTTATATTCATTACAAGGGCAGGAATATGGAGATTTAGCAGCAAATATTGGCTCAACAAATGTAAACCCTTCACCAATGTTCCCCTTAAGATCTATTTTGTCTTAAGATAGTGATAAAGTTACATTTTTGCATAGCAGGGACACAGTGATTTATAACAAAGTACAGTGGTCTATAATAGATCAAATTCATTAACTCAAAAGTCTAGTATTGCTAACATCAAAAAACTACATTTCCTTTTCTATATTCCAAATACATTGATTAATATATTCCCAGGTGCCTAAGGATATGGAGGCCTGATGGCAATCATTGACTCATCAATGAAAAAAGCCCTACGCTAATACTGCAAACTCTCTGTGCTGTTTATGGTTGAGAGGTTGTCACACAAGCTAGTCTGTCAGCAGAGAGGTTTGACCTGAGACATCCTTGTCACACCCAGGGCAGGGAATTAGCAGTAATTATTGGCACAACAAATGAAAAAACCCTTCACCAATATAATTCCTAATCAATCCACTATACTATACTAATGATCTCCTAACTTCTCAAAAGAGTCTGTATTTAGAAAGTTTTAAAACATCTCATGCCTCTCACAGTTGGGAGGCTGTAAACAATCACATGTGGCTGGACGAGCCTGATCAGGCAGGCCAGAGAACCTTCAGAGTTCGTAAGTTGAAACACTCTTATCACGCCCAGGAATTTTTATTAACTGGAGCTGCAGGTTAACTCCTTCTCTGAGAGAAATGGTTATGGGGGAGAGCTCCCCATAAAGTACTCTGGTTTTGGGGGTAGATGCTCGGGAATAGGGGGTTTCCTGAGGCTTGATCACGCCTTTGCGTATGCCAAGCTTCCTTCCTCATGACCTTTGCCATGGGTGGAGTTCCTCACGCTGGCCCTCAACAGTGAGTGACCCATCTTAAGTAATATCTCATATAGTAAAATTCTGGTACAAGTAAGCCTATTTTAAGGCCCAACATATAACAACCTATGCTTTGAGAAGACCTAGAATACTTCTATTTCACATGTGAAAGTGTTATTAGAAATCACCAAAGCCTTAGTTTCTTGCAGGACAATGCATTCAACTGAAAAAGGAAATCAACTCTATAGCCAAAGCTGCTTCCCATTTTAAAAAAGGAAATAGAAAATTCCTCACAAACAGGACAGACTGGTAAAAACTGATGTGCCCACGTCTCCATGTCCATCACTGGTGTTGCCAAGGACGCCTGCACAAACCTGTGGGCTCTGCCGTGGGCTCTGCCATGGGCTCTGCCGTGGGCTCTGCCGTGGGTCAGTGGCAGTGGACTGGGGCCGTTCTCGTGGACATCTGCCCAACTTGTCCTCTTCAGCATTTCTGCGGTTGGGGGAGGGGTGAAGGAAGTGCTCCCTTTATGCCGTGACCTCACATGTAGCATCCGCGCCCCACCTCTGTTCAGGAATGACAACCGAGTCCAGGATGGGGTTCTCTGTGGGTGGTGAGTCTGTGGGTTCACACACAGGAGGCTGATCCTTCCTGCTGTCCCTTCCTGCTGGGTCCTGACCCTAATGCTGAAAAGTTCCAGCTCTTCTTTCCTATCTCCTAGCTCCACCCATCCTGGCTTTTTGTTCTCACTTGAGTAACTCATCACTGTCTTTCTTCCTTCCCCTTTCCCCAGCCCTTGTGTTTTCTAGGTTCAGGAATAGGAACGCTGTCTCTCTAGGATGGCATCCTACTCTTTGTCTCCCTCTTAGTTCACCTGCTTCTTTGAATCTTGGTTTCTGCTGAGGAGCAGGTTAGGAGAGGGTTCTTGAAATCAATAAAGGAAAAATACACACACAAGACAAACATAGTACTTCAAAATGCACATGTACTTGCTCAGTCGCTTCAGTCGTGTCGTCTCTGTGACTTTATGGACTGTAGCCTGCCAGGCTCCTCTGTCTATGGAGTTTTCCAGGCAAGAATACTGGAGTGGGTTGTCATGCCCTCCTCCAGGGGATCTTCCCAACCCAGGGATTGAACCAGTGTCTCCTGCATTGCAGGAAGATTCTTTACCATCTGAGCCACCGGGGAAGTTCTCATGCTTCAAAATACCACCTGCCAAATGATTTTTAGAAATTTTACTATTTTAGAGCTGAAAAAGGTAACAAATTATTAGTCTAGTTCTTGCATGTATTTATGGGAAAACTGAGGCCCTGAGATGTTAAAGGGTTTGCTCAAAGTCACCTCGTTAGTGGTAGAGGCAATGCCATGGTCCATATCTGCTTGTCTTCAGGTCAGTATTGTTTCCAGAAGACTGTGTTGCCCCTTAGGGAAGAACTCAATTACTATATTAAACCCTAGATTAGGATTTCTAATCAACCCTAGATCATTTGTACTGGATTTCAGTTTTAATGAAAATGGTACAATCTTGTTACCTGTACCAGAAGAACTTGAATAACTAAAATCAAGCATTCTTCTCAAAGAATTCAGAATGGAATATTTCTTGGTTATTTGTCGTCAAACTGAAGAAATGGCCTAGAGGAGGTGCTCCCCCTAAGTCAACGTGTAATGAAGCAATGCATCATTAACCAATCAAAGAGTGTCGCTCCTGGATGAAAAACTGCTAACCGGAACTCAACTTTTCTGCAGACTGCAAGAGATACTGAGAAGGCTTATCCTTAGGGTACAGTGAGTGTTTTCTGCCGCGCTTTGGTATTCATTATTTCTTCCTGGTCTTGGGTACTGGAAGTCTCTTCCAGTTAACTTAAATCTTCGTGCGTCACATCCTGTCCGAACCTCAGGGTTTCTGGAAGAAAATAGGATTCAAGAAGCCAGGCATCCAATCGTCCTGCGTCATTTACTCCCGTGTCTCCTTTGCTCCGGACAAAGGGCACTGTGTCAGTGTGCCGTATTGACCACTAGAGGGCACTTTGACACTTGTTTTTGACTCTACAGTTCTTCAGCCTCCCGAATCGCAAACATCCGTACCTGTTGTGTTCACACATGAGTAGTATTTCCTAGCAGCTCTAACGAAATGCTCTCCCTGTCCAATATAACCGTCTGTGTGATTCTTAACAAATATTAGTTGATGATGAGGATAGTTGCAAGGGATTCTAGTTAATTAAGAGGAAATTGATAAGTGTTACCTTCTAGTGGTGGGAAGAATTCTAAATGCAGGAATTAGGGGGAAAAAACTCGGAAGAGATGGTGCCTGCCTTTGGTTGTCTGCCTTAGCAGGAAAGCACCCGGAATAATACTATGATTTACCAAACAGTGCAGACTAAGGGTAAGCTCTGTCTAACACAGGCATACGACTGGCAGTCATCAGAGTTCAATTTTCTCATATTGTTCTCTCAAGGTCTTTTAAGCTCAGTATATTATATTATCCATGATGTATTAAATCTTCATTTGCCCTTTTTTTGTGTTTCCTGGGAGATTTAATCATTATGCCAGTAACATGTTTTCTAGTTGCGACTTTATACTGTATCTACTCGCCCCCACATGATTTCTGCTTGGATGGGGAGAAACAAAAGACAGTTCCTGAGATGGTATTACTGTTCCCTTCAATGGAAAGGTCAACCCATTGTATTTTTTATGAGATGGTAA
The DNA here is from genome assembly GCF_042477335.2 of Ovis canadensis. NCBI lineage: Eukaryota > Metazoa > Chordata > Mammalia > Artiodactyla > Bovidae > Ovis > Ovis canadensis. The sequence goes on from NC_091264.1 coordinate 55,447,263, forward strand.
CTGTTTTGGGAGGAACCGGCTTTTGCATGTAGGAAAGTCCAGGAACTCCCAAATGAGGACAGTCAAAGAGCTGAAAACCCCTGATAGAAAGATACCCTTTGGCCAGAAGCACGGGTTTTATTCACTAAAGACGCTTCTTATGACATTAAAATGCAAATTCAAACACTGCCTGTAAAATCTGACACCAGCATATGGTTTCAGAATTCTTCATTCCATTTGCAAGCTCATGTCCCGTAAAAGATGGTTTAGTCTTTGAAATTGGCTCCATTGGCATGCATAGCAGTGTTAGAACTTGTTCAAATGTTAATACAAGCAATTGCTGTTAATTTCCTGTTTACCCTAATACAGAAATGTGAAACTATTCATTCAGCCAGCATTTATTCTCCTCCAAGATTCATCTCCCACCCAGCTCTATCATTCCTACAGAAATGCTTTCCATTCCCTGCATTTCTCCCATGCTTCCACTATTTTTGTTTGATTATTTACCACTGGGTTTTAAAAAATAAACAAAATCATAAAACTTTATATTGATTAACACCAACATTTAATCTAAACAGAATAATAATTATTCTCTATTTCAACCTGTTTCTTTGTTGCATTTTTATAGGAAAGATTTTTAAAAATTATTTATTCAGCTGTGCTGGGTCTTAGTTACAGCATGCGGAATCTTTAGTTGTGGCATGTGGGATCTAGTTCCCTCGCCAGGGATCAAACCTGGGCTCCCTGCATCGGGAGCAAGGAGCTTAGCCATTGCAGCTCCTGAACTGGCAGGTGGATTCTTTACCACTGAGCCACCTGGGAAGCCTATAGTCTGACGTTAATATGCCATAAAATGCACCATTTTGAAGTGCACACTTCAATGGTTTGTAGTATATTCACAAGTGATGTGAGGTCCATGGAGGTACTCAGGAGGTGATGAATGAAGGGGGTGCAGAGTGGCGTTTGGGAGAGTGGGCAGCCCTATGACGACGTCCTAAAGGATAGAGAAATAAAGGAGTGTGCCGAGGTGAAAAGAAAAGTCATGGGAGCGTGTGATCCCTCCATACTAAGACGGACATGGAGAGAGCAGAAGGTCCAGCAGGTGGAAGAAGTCAGTGAAGGGGTCTTTAGCCTCATAAGAGTTTAAATCCAATTGCAGAGCAAAGCATATTCATGCACAAAGCAACTGGGGTCCTTCTGCGTAAATGTGTTGGTGAATCTCAGGGTAGAGACAGAGTCCACCACTTAGCTGATCAGGTTTACCTTATGTCTACTCACAATTGGCACAGTTACAGGCTCTCCTCCTTGGAGCCATGGGTCATACTATCCTTCCCTCCTAAATGCCACCCCTACAACCCTCCCACCTTTCGTTGCTCACCTCCATCCTCTATGAAATATTCCCCAGTGATCCTGCCCACAGTGAGTGCTCTCTTCTTATTGCATCTTTAAGGAAATCTCACCATACAGAAGTGATTGCATATCTGCTGGCAGTCTGATCACCAGCTGCCAGGGTTATCTTGGTCTTGCAGCCTACCTCATAACCCTGCCCCACCTGTAACTGTTGCCAGCTTGCATTATCAACATATCTTTCCAAGTGATCATTTAAAGGTTCATCACCATGTCTATTGGTCTGCTAGGGCTACTAAGACCAAATGCCATAAGTGGCTTAAACAATAGATACGTATTTTTCTCCCAGTTCTGGAGGCTGAATGTCCCAGATCAAGGTGCTGTGGGAGTTGGGTTTTGGTGAGGTCTTGCAGGTAGCTGCCTTATGGCCAAGTTCTCACATGACCTTTCCTCTGAATGTGTGTGGGGAGAGACAGAGAAAGCAGAAAGATCTCGGGTATCTCTTCCTCTTCTTACAAGGACATCAGTCCAATCAGGTTAGGATTCCATCCTTGTGACCTCATTTAAACTTAACTGCCTCCCTAAAAGCCCTGTCTCCAAATACTATCACACTGGGGTGTAGGGCTTCAACATACACATTTGCTGAGGATACAATTCACCCATAACACCAGGAAAGGACTGGGGAGCCCTGACACAGGAAAAAAAAAAGATCTAGAAAGTAATACTTGACTTCTGTGCAGAGTACATCATGTTAAATGTCGGGCTGGATGAAACACAAACTGGAATGAAGATTGCTGGGAGAAATATCAACAACCTCAGATACACAGATGACACCACACTAATGGCAGAAAGTGAAGAAGAACTAAAGAGCCTCTTGATGAAAGTGAAAGAGGAGAGTGAAAAAGTTGGCTGAAAGCTCAACATTCAGAAAACGAAGATCATGGCATCCAGTCCCATCATTTCATGGCAAATAGATGGGGAGACAGTGGAAACAGTGGCTGACTTTATTTTGGGGGGCTCCAAAATCACTGCAGATAGTGATTGCAGCCATGAAATTAAAAGACGCTTACTCCTTGGAAGAAAAGTTATGACCAACCTAGATAGCATATGGAAAAGCAGAGATATTACTTTGCCAACGAAGGTCCGTCTAGTCAAGGCTATGGTTTTTCCAGTAGTCATGTATGGATGTGAGAGTTGGACTGTGAAGAAGGCTGAGCACCAAAGAATTGATGCTTTTGAACTGTGGTGCTGGAGAAGACTCTTGAGAGTCCCCTGGACTGCAAGGAGATCCAACCAGTCCATCCTAAAGGAGATCAGTTCTGGGTGTTCATTGGAAGGACTGATGTTGAAGCTGAAACTCCAATACTTTGGCCACCTGATGCAAAGACCTGATTCATTTGGAAAGACCCTGATGTTGGGAAAGATTGAAGGCAGGAGAAAAAGGGGACAACTGAGGATGGAATGGTTGAATGGCATCACTGACTTGATGGACATGAGTTTGAGCAAGCTCTGGGAGTTGGTGATGGAAAAGGAGTCCTGACTTGCTGCAGTCCATGGGGTCACAAAGAGTCAGACATGGCTGAGTGACTGAACTGAACTGTTATTTCCATGGACAGTGGTAAATAATCACCTGCAATGCAGGAGACGCAAGAGACATAGGTTCAGTCCCTGGGTGAGGAAGATCCCCTAGAGGAGGAAGTGGCAACCCACTCCAGTATTCTTGCCTGGAGAATCTCACGGACATAGGAGCCTGGTAGGTTATAGTACATAGCATCTCAAAGAGTCAGACGTGACCGAAGTGACTGTGACCACAAGGAAGGTAAAAAACTGTCTCAAGGAAATAATTACATACACACGCGCACATAGAACAGGTCTTCTCCAAACATTTTCCACACATACCATAGTAATTTTGATAGCAATAGTAATGTTATCCAATTCCTTGTATTTTTAGACTGTCATTTAAAAGGTTTTATCAAAAGTTTTAAGTTGTTGCCAAAGATTAAATGTCCGGTCTGATGTATTGGGAACACTGAAATTTTAAAATAAAAGTAAGAACATTGCTCATTTACTATTTTTTTAAAAAAGTTCTTTTTTTAATGAACATAAATTGTAAATTGCTCCTATTTCTCCTTGAAATTGTATCTCAATTCCACTTCCCCAAATAATTACATCGTATTGTAATAATACATTTTATACTTCAGAGTCATTTACTGATCACCCTATTATATTTTTCTTCAACAAAACAAATAAAATTAGTTTTTAAAAAATTTCTGTAACTAATGGTTAAAGTGTTAAACAGTAACCTGGATTGAGTTATTATTAATTTATTATTCTTACACAACGGATCAAAACAATCTACAACTTTAGTATGTTTTGAAAAGGATACCTACATGTAAAAAGTAAAATTTTATTAGAAATTAATCTATTAATGAGATGTGTGTTTCCTCCACTTAGTTCATATATCAATGAATGAATATTACTTACTTTTAGAGCTCTCAGACACAGTTAAACATTAATTCTATTCCTATTCTTTTATAACTAAGTGTAAACATTGAATAACTAGCTCATAAAAATAGTTGAACGAGAATTGGTATACTTCTGTTACAGCAAATTGCTTGTTCTTTGAAAACAGAATTATATGCTAAGAATCAGATGATGTTCTCTTTCCCTCCTCCTCCTCTCTCTCTCTCATATGCTAGGTTCTTTCCAAAGCATGATACATGAGTTATTTTATGTAGTCTCCTAGCAACTCTATGAATTATGGCCTTTTATTATTCCCATTTTACAAATGAAGAAATTGAGGAGGAGATTGACTCTCCAAGTCACAAGGTTAATAGGTGGCAGAACATGAATTCAAAGCCAGGCAGCATGACCCTGGAGCCTGCCCTCCCAGCCACGACCCATCACAGCAGGTGGCACCACAAAGTCCAGTTCTGTCCCAGCACTTGAAGCACATACTTGCCGGCTGGTTCTCTAATGAAGGCAAAAACCCCAGAAATAGGAAAGCTCCATAAATGTTGTTTAAAAGTTCATTCAACCCATCTTCAGTCTCCTGGAGATCTGCTACCCAGCAGCTCCTGAACAAAAGACCTAGCTGCCTGGCCGGTGATCTTTAGACTGCTAGCTAGCTGGAGGGATTGCTGTGATGTAAGAGCCTTTCACAGTATTTTCAGGGATTGTCAGGCAGTGTTTTTCACCCTTTCTGTCCCAGCAAAGTACAGACTGGCTCTGACTCTCCGTCCTGGACAGCCTTCTTCCTAAATCCAGGGCTTCAAACGCCCATAGAGTTGGTCTAATGCAGCCTTGTTGCCTCCTGCTGAGGTCGCTACGTTTCAGTTTCTCTGCCAGGCCCCACTGAAATACTGTCAATTAAGTCAGCCTTGTGTTAGGATCTCGAGGTATTGGATGGAGGTCAGCTGCATATATCTCTATTTATTTTCATTGGATTCTAGTAGTTACCCCATGGGCAGTGTGAATGTACTGGGACTGCAGTTGCCTACTGTTTAAGAAAACGGGGATTGGAGCTGTTGGCAGAGGTCCTGTGGGCATTAGGGAGGGAGGGGATGAAGGTGGGCGGAGTCATGTTTGGAAGAAAGAGGAACCAATGGAAAAGCTGTGTTTTGTTTTTTACTGTGCCCAACTGGCCAATGAAATGATCCCACCTGGGTAACTGGCTGTGTAGGCCTGGAGTCTGGCTAGCAACAGCCCTGGACATCTGGCCACACTGCAGCCTGTCTCTGGGGCAGCTGATTTTGGGCTTCACGGCTATTACCCAGTCAGGAGTGATGTCTTTCATTCTGAGACGTCTAAACCCCACAACCACAGGCCTGTGTTCCTCCAGGGCAGAGGGCAAATGCAATTACATCTGTGACCAATTTACACAGCTGGGAGCTCAGTCTCCTGACAGAAACATTTATTTGAGATTCAAGTCTCCAGGGAGCTGGGGAACCAGACAGGAAGTGAGGTCCAGCAACCCTTTGTTGCTTGCTAGTCTGAGCCTTGAAAACAAAACACAACAGAAAACATCAACTTCGGCTTTTACAAGCCAAAAGTGAGACCACTCTCTCTACAAACCAGGAGGATTTTCATAGGGGACAAAAAGAAGAATTAAATAAGGCTTGGCTTCCACTGAGTAAAGAAGGCTCATCCACACGAGTGTGGGCAGGCATCATTGAATCCACTGAAGGGCCAAACAGAACAAAGAGTCAAAGGAAGGACACATTTTTTTTTCCTTTCTTCTGGGCTAAGACATACATCCTCTCCTGCCCTTGGACCTCAAGCTTTGGGTTCTCAAGCCTTCTGTCTCTGGGACTTATGCCAGTGGCCCCCTTGTTCTCAGGGCTTCCTGGCCCCAGGCTGAATTAACTACCAGCTTTCCTGGTTCTCCAGTCTGCAGATGGCAGATTCTAGGACTTCTAGCCTCCATAACTAAGTGAGCCAATTCCTATAATAAATTTCATCTTACATAAATACACCTTTATATATTCCATTGTTTCTGTTTTCTTCAGAACCTTTCCTAATACATCTAGCAATGGACGTTTGGGTTGCTTTCACTTTTAACTGTTATGAACAATGTAGCTTTGAATATTAGTGTATAAATGTTTATGTGGACATACCTTTTTTTTTTTCAAACACTGTGTCTACCTGACGTTCTTCTTACCCCTCAAGCTGCTCTTTCTAAGGTCTTGGGACAGTTGAGCCTCCTATATTTGGCTATTTTATTTATTTTTTAAAAAATATTTATTTTTATGTATTTATTTGGCTGAACAGGGTCTTAGTTGTGACATGCAGGCTCTTTAGTTGTGGAGTGTGGAATCTGGTTTCCTTACCAGGGATTGAACCTGTGCCCCCTGCATTGGGAGTAGAGTCTTATCTACTGGACCACCAGGGAAGTCCCTGGACATGCATTCTCATTTCTCCTGAGGATATATATGGGAGTGGAGTTGCTGGATCATGTGATAACTCTGTTTAACTATTTAAGGACCTGACTGTTTCCCAAAGCAGTTGTCCCATTTTATGTTCTGATGACCAGTAGTATATGAGGGTTCCATTTTTTTCTACATTCTCGACAACACTTGCTATTTTTTTTTCTTAAATTGCAGCCATCTTAGTGGGTGCTAATTGGTATCTAACTATAGTTTTGATTTGCATTTCCTGACTGCTAATTAAGTACAGCATCATCTGCTTGTTGGATATTTTTATATCTTCTTTGGAGAAATGTCTATTCAGATACTTTGTCCACTTTTCAAATAAGTTGTCATTTTGTTGTTGAGTTGCAATAGTTCTTTGTATATTATAGATATGAGTCCCTTATCATATATACTATTTGCAAAATCTTTCTCTCATTCTGTGGGTTTGTTTTCACCTTCTGGATGATATCCTCTGGAATACAAAAGTTTTAAAATTTAATTATGCCCTGTTAATTTTTCTTTAGTGGCTTATGCTTTTAGTATCATATCCAAGAATCCACTGCCTACCCCAAGGTCACAAAAATTTACTCCTATGTTTTCTTCGAAAAGTTTTAGTTTTAGCTATTGCATAGGTTTTGATCCATTCTGGTTTGTATATGGTGTTTGAGAGGGTCCAAATTCTGGTTTTAAATTTATTTTTGTGTATGTCTATTCCATTCTAAGGGAGATCAGCCCTGGGTGTTCTTTGGAAGGAATGATGCTAAAGCTGAAACTCCAGTACTTTGGCCACCTCATGCAAAGAGTTGACTCATTGGAAAAGACTCTGATGCTGGGAGGGATTAGGGGCAGGAGGAGAAGGGGATGACAGAGGGTGAGACGGCTGGATGGCAGCACCGATTCAATGGACGTGAGTTTGAGTGAACTCTGGGAGTTGGTGATGGACAGGGAGGCCTGGCGTGCTGCGATTCATGGGGTCGCAAAGAGTTGGACATGACTGAGTGACTGAACTGAACTGATGTCTATCCACTGTCCCCACACCATATGCTGAAAAATTCTTCTTTCCCCATTAAATGGTCTTGTGTCTGGTTGAAAGTCAACTTACTATAAATGTGAGAGTTATTATTTATTTCTTAAATCTGTTTTATTGATCTATACATCTGTCCTTATACCAGTACTACACTGTATTGATTACTGTAGCTTTGTAATTAGTGTTGAAATTGGGAAGTATGATTCCTTCAACTTTGTTCTTTTTTTCAGGATGATTTTGGTTGCTCTGGATACCTACAATTTCTATTGAAATATGAATTTTATGGTTAGCTTGTCAATTTCTGAAAACAAGTCAGCTGGGATTTTTATAGAAATTGCATTGAATCTATAGATCAATTTGGGTAGTATGACCATCTTAACAACACTAAGGCTTTTGACCCACGAACATAGGGTATCTTTTTACATCTTATTTGTTTCAATGATGTTTGTAGTTTTCAGAGTATACTGGTTCTATCCTTTTTGGCAGGTTAAATTTACTCCTAAGTATTTTACTACTTTAATGCTATAAGTGAAATTAATTTCTTCATTTTATGTTTGGTTTACTCATTGCTCCTGCATAAAGATACAATTGATTTTTGCATAACCTTGATATACTCATTTATTAATCCTAATGGTTCTTTAGTGGATTCCTTAGGATTTTCTATTACCAGGATTAGGTCATCTGAAAATATAGTTTAACATCTTTCTCTCCAATCTGGATTTCTTTGTTTCATTCTTACCTAATTGCCCTGGCCAAGGTCTTTTGTATCCCAGCTGTCCAAGCAGCTGGATTTCTGTTATCAGCCATCACAGAGGATGAATTAAATGCTCTAGCTCCTTCAACCAGTCGCTTAATGCTTAATATTTAGCCTACTACCCAAATCGAAAGATACGCACTCCGCAGGGTATATTTCAGTAGAGAAAAACAAGCCTCTTGCACTAATCAGACACATGCTCGTTCAGTTTATTACTGTGTTCCTAGATGGGATGTTGGGACACCAGAAAAGAAAGAGAAAAGGGACAGCTTTGGACATGGAGCCCTTTTTGGAGGGCCAGTTGGACCATAAGGAAGGCTGAGTGCCAAAGAACTGATGCTTTCAAAATGTGGTACTGGAGAATAAGACTCTTAAGAGTTCCTTGGATAGCAGGGAGATCAAACCAGTCAATCCTAAAGGAAATCAATCCTGAATATTCATTGGAAGGACTGATGGTGAAGCTGAAGCTCCAGTATTTTGGTCACCTGATGGGAAGAGCTGACTCACTGGAAAAGACCCTGATGCTGGGAAAGATTGAGGGCAGGAGGAGAAGGGGATGACAGAGAATGAGATGGTTGGATGGCATCACTGACTCAATGGGCATTAGTTTGAGCAAACTCTTGGAGACAGTGAAGGACAGGGAATCCTAGCGTGCTGCGGTCCATGGAGTAGCAAAGAGTCTCAGACTTTACTGAGTGGCTAAACAATAACATGTGGAGCTCACAGAGGAAGAGACTGGGATTCACACACATACATGGAACTGCAGCCATGGCCTGGACAAACCTCCCAGCTTCAGCCATCTGCACTGCCCACAGCAGGTCGGAACAGAAAATAGAATCACTGCTTTTTCAGGCTGCTAACCAAGTAGGCTCTTTTCTTCTCAGACTTGGAGTCAACAAACTCTGTAAGCCATCCTAATTAATGAGGAAAGTGCCAAGCCGGGCATGTTTTTCTATTGCTTTCAAGCATTCTGTGCTCCTAACACTTCCCTGATTGGCTGGGCTCAGGAAGATAGCCAAAGAGAGCTGAGATTGTATATCTTTGCGGGGGGGCTGTTTGCTGTGAGGTGGTCACAGATCCTCCTCCCTCACTGGAGGCAACATCTTGTCCCCCACAACTTCAGCAACAAGATGAAATCAGCGTTCTGGTTCGTGGGCAAACTGTGCAGAGCAGGCTTTGTGGGGGAGCCTGCAAAGGTGGAAGAGCTATTCAAAGGTTGCCAGAGCCCGAGAATAAACTGGCTTTGATGCAGCTTATGGATACAATCCAGTTTTTAGCAAAATCCATGCCCAACCTCCCTGAAGTGCCCCATTGAGAAAACGGCTTGAAAATAGGTTGAATGACATGGGGAGCAACATCGGTAGAATAGCTTTAATGAGCCAAAAAATGTGGTTTCAAATGCCCCTCTGAGTACCGCTGCCCGACTTTGCCAGCAGATGTAAAGTCTGTGCACTGGGGCAAACTCAGAGAGCCACGACGCGGTGCTTATGCAAACTCTAAGCCAGTCAATTGCATTCCTGTTCAAGTCCAGAAAATTTACTCATGTGGAGAAAGATATGTCTGAGCTGAAGAGCAATTGTTTATGGTCCTGAATGCACTGTAGGGGTGGGGGCAGGGTGCATGCCGAAGGAAATCTCTTGGATCTCCTGCAGAGATAGTTTTTGGCTGTGCTTTGCCTTTGGCTCCCAGAAAGCGGGGCGAGGAGTTGTTTACGGTACAGTCAGATCCTGATTATTCAGGGGCTGATTATCCATTTCATGGATTCACTGGCCTTGGGCTCCTCCTCCTTTTAAAGGGTTTTCTGACTTTTAGGGATGTTGCTGTTCAGCTGAGGCCAAAGAGTAGAAAGAATGAAAAAGAGACTAAAAATATTTTTACCATATGTGAGCAATTCCTGTAAGCAATCTGATCAGGAAAAGGGAGCAAATTGTGTGGTTAAAATAGAATCTGGGGCTTGCTGGGGGGGATTGCCTTTCCTGTTCTCTGTATGTGGTATCTTGGGCCCCTACCGCTGTTGAGACTCCATAGCAGATTTGCTGGGGAAAGCTCTGGAAGGCAGTGCTCATGAAGTGAGGATGGGAGAGAGCAGCCAGCCAGGCTCACAGTAAGGAATGTTGACTGCAGAGTCAAGCAAGGCAACGGACCCTGAAGAAACATCTGGGCTCTGACTACACTTGGCCTGCAGCTGCTTATGTCTTGAAGTGTGCGTGTGCTGTTGTGTCTGACTCTTTGCGATGCTATGGACTGTAGGCCGCCAGGCTCCTCTGTTTATGAGATTTTCCAGGGAAGAATACTGGAGTGGGTGGCCATTCCCTCCTCCAGGGGATCTTCCTGACCCAGGATTGAACGCGTGTCTCCTGTAGCTCCTGCACTGCTGGAGGATACAGGCTCCATCCAATTCCTTGACACCAAATGATCAAGCACTTGGTAACAATGACTTGAGGGGGGTCAGTAACCAAGGCCCAGAGGCCAGAAGTAGAATTACAAATCTGTGAGGACATCTGGTGAAGCCAAACACCAAGAAAGTCAAGGAAGTGGAAAATGAAGATATTACTCCACAGGAGCTTTAACCACTGGGGAGGAAAGTAGGTTGACCTTTCATAGAATTAATGGTGGAAGAGTCTTATGACTTAAGAAATACCTTCCTTTAATAAAGGTTTCTTAGAAGGAACTAACTTTTATGTTAATATACTGAAGGCATATTACATTGGACTATAATCTCTTCATTAACCTCTCTCACTTTCCTTTATGAGTGACCATTTATATTTTTAATGTATATGATACGTGTAATGAAATGATTGCAATTATACTTTAAATTTTAATTGGGATTTTTAAATAATTCAAACTGAGCTTTTCAAAGACTTTTTCCCTGCTCTGTCACTCTTGCCCCTTCTTCTAATCTCACCACTTAATTCAAAACACAAATTTTTATTGCAATTCAAACAGAACAGGGATTATCTTTCAGTCTTAAGTCTTTGACATTGATCTTGGTTTTTTTCCCCTTGTTATCAAACTTAAGAAAGCTCCAGACTTTTGGTTCAAATGTCTATTATTTTTACTGGTGAGGTTGACAGAAGAACCCACCAAAGACAAGGTGTATTGTAAACTAGAATAACTGGTCCTAAGAGCTTTCTCCACCTCTCACTACTAGGATGCTGCAGGAAAAAGCTAGTTTGACAACGATAATAGTCCTTAAGTTTCTTTAGTCCTAGTTGACTTTGAGATTCAAATAAAATTTATGGACCTTCTTCCCAGAAAATTCTTAATGAACACAAAAACACAGATTCCCTAAAGCTATTCTATGGAAATAGAACAGATTGGTTGAAGTCTCCTGATGCAAAACTGTAGTTCTACAGCTGCATCTTTGGAGATGAGCTTTAAGTGGGTGCATACTCAGTTGCTCAGTCATGTCTGACTTTTTGTGAACCCATGGACTGAAGCCCTCCAGGCTCCTCTGTCCATGGGATTGTCCAGGCAAGAATACTGGAGCACGTTGCCATTTCCTACTCCAGGGAATCTTCCTGACCCAAGGATCAGACCCACATCTTCTGCATCTCCGGCATTGGCAGGTGGATTCTTGACTGCTAAGCCACCAAGGAAGCTCTGAACTTTAAGGAGCATTTAGAAATTTTTTTCTTTATAATTGAAATAAAGAAATGAAGCCTTGCCAAAAAAATTAGGAAAGGAAGATAGTTGGGGAATTCAAAGGAAACCGAGATGCCAAAAATGAAAATAAGCAAATATAGGAAAAAAGGCAAAGAGAAGATTATGGGAAACCTCCTGTGGCAACATTACCTGGGAGTTCATTCTGCCCTGACCTCAGCAGCACCCAGGGAAGGGAAGATCGTGGGGTAAAATGATCTGCAAAATTGCTTTTTGGAAGCTGACAGTTTGAAGCAAGCATGTGAGAGGACAGCTGGGAGAGGGAAGTCTGAATTCAAAAGACCGCAGCAGGAGATGCCCTGTGACAGAATCAGACTTGACAGGCAGAGGCATCTACTTCTGCCGTCATCTCTAAACAGAGATCTCAGACGACGTATTTAGTATGCTCTTGAGATGCCGCCGTGTATCAAAGGAAGAGAAGGCATATGGTCAAGCCACGAGGGAGAGCCTGCCATGAGTGGTCGAGGTGACTCAGGCTTCTTTGCTATTCCTAATGAAACAAGGGCAGCTCTCTCCTGCCATGGTTGATTGAAGGTGCACTGCAAGTGTCTACTTCCTTCAGACAAACTGTACTTTGAGGTCTTTCCACAGAGCTAGCCAATGGTCTAGCAATAATCTATATTAAAGGGGTTTGGCAAAAACATGTCTAGTCAAGCAATTTGAAACTGATAGGTTTGTGTCGAGGAGTCTGTTACTGGATGCTTCCTAAAACAGCAGCAAATGAATCAAGAGCTCCTAACAGTTATGCTTTGCTTCAAGTACAGTGTGTTGCTATAGCGGTAGAGATAAAATTCACAGAAACAATGTTATGAGTTTTCAATGACAATATTATTTCATATTTCTGTGCAGTTAATACTTGTCTTGATCAGGAATAGAAAATGTTATGCCTGGAATACTCAGACAGATAAGGAAATTATATCCATGAACTAGAACAGGAGATCATATTTCTAAAATTAGCCAAGTATAAACTGGGAAGGAATGAAAAATAATCGATTAAAAATTTTATAAATAGATATTAATTTAAATAAAAATTATCAGTAAACATTTTAAATACTGGGAGTTTTTTAAAAAGTGAGATTACTGCATCTCAAGGACTGAGGATGTAATTTAAGTGGTAGACACAAATATACTAAGTAAAAAACAGGAAAGACTGAAAATAAGATTTAACTCTAGAGGCTAGGAAAACAATAACAGAATAACCCTGAAGTTGGTTGTTGCTTTCTTAGTAGAACAAAGAAATAATGAAGGAGAGTATATGAAGGGAAATGTTTTTACCACCATGTGATGCCATTTAAACAAAAGGAGTGTTTTTCATTCTTTTTGCTGGCTGGAATGTTGAGGTGAACAGTGAGACCTGGATACAGTATCTGGCTAATGAAAGTGAAAGGCGCTCAGTCATGTCTGACTCTTTGCAACCCCTTGGACACATGGCCAGAATACTGGAGTGGGTAGCTTTTCTCTTCTCTAGGGAATCTTCCCAACCCAGGAATTGAACCCGGATCTCCTGCATTGCAGGTGGATTCTTTACCAACTGAACTATCAAGAAAAACCCTGGATACAGTATCTGAGAGCCTGGGATAGAAGCCACAAATTGAGGATGGTGGAAACCACAGAGTCCGTCTTATCCTGACACCATGAAGCCTCAAGATTTACCTGGAATGCTAAAACTGTGGGGAGAGAGAAAATACATTTCTATCATTGTTAAACCACTGTTCTTTTAACCATTGCACATTTCATATGCATAAAGGTATATACAAAATAATAAAAATATGAAGATTCAATTTAGCAATACATAAATCTTAGGAAGGATGGGTGCACTGTTTTTTTTTCTTTTTTAAATTTTATTTTTTGGCACTGCAGCATGCTGGATCTTAATTCCCCAACCAGGAATTGAGAGAAATTCCCTGTGCCCTCTGCAGTGGAAGCATGGAATTGTAACCACTGGACCTCCAGGGAAGTCCCCATTTTATTTTTATTCTTTAAACTGTACCATTGATGTGAATTTTTAGTGTCCTCAAGGATGGCTTTTGTATGCCAACAGAATGGTTTTGACAGATACTGAAATAGAAAAGTAGATACTGAAATAGAAAAGTAGATACTGTATATAGAAAAGTAAGAGATCAAGATACAGATGTTCAGTGTGAAAGTGAAAGTTGCTCAGTCAAGTCCAACTCTTTGACTACTGGAGTGGGTGGCCTTTCCCTTCTCCAGGGTAACTTCCCAACTCAGGGATCAAACCCAGGTCTCTCGCATTGCAGGTAGATTCTTTACCAGCTGAACCACAAGGGAAGCCCAAGAATAGTGGAGTGGGTAGCCTATCCTTTCTCTAGCGGATCTTCCCAACCCAGGAATCAAACCAGGATTTCCTGCATTGCAGGTGGATTCTTTACCAAGTGAGCTGGCAGGGAAGCCATGATATTTAATTACGATTGTGTAACACAGGTATAGGTATACACAAATAGTTCAACGAAACAGAATAGAAACCTAGAAATAAAAGACAATCCTATGTGGAAAATGTATTTGTCAGAGTTAATATTACATATCAGTGGGGAAAAGGATCGCCTATTGAATAAACAGCTGAAGCTGAAGCTCCAATTCTTCGGCCACCTGATGCAGAGGAGAGATGGTTGGATAACATCACCGACTCAATGGACATGACCGAGCAAACTCTGGGAGACAGTGAAGGACAGAGAAGCTTGGCGTGTGTGCTGCAGTCCAATGGGTCTCGAAGAGTCAGACATGACTTAGCAACTGAACAACAAATTAAATAAATGGTTGTGGAAAAACGGGTAATCCATGTAGAAAAAAACTTGGGACTCCATCCCACATTAAACGTAAAATAAATCCCTGGTGCAATAAATATATAATGGTAAACAAGCAAAAGTTTATATTTATTAAGAAAATAGGGAATTCCCTGGCAGTCCAGCGGTTAGGACTCCAAGCTTTCATTGCTAGGGTTCAATCCCTGGTTAGGAGCTAAGATCCTGTAAGCCTCAAGGTACAGCCAAAAGAGAAAAAAGAAAGAAAGAAAAAGAGCATCTTTATGTTCTGTAAATACAAAATGATTTTTTAAAGCAATGTATCAGACAAGCACAAACTACAGAGAAAAAGATATGTTCAAATACATTAAAATTAAAAATTTCTACACAGTAAAAGACCAAGAGCAAAGGTCAAAACAAACTTAGAATGGGAGAGGGTATTTGCAATAAATACAAAATAAATCACAAGAATTATATAAATAATATATAACAAAAATCAACATGAGAAAGAAGAATTATCCAGTGGAAACATAGGCAAAGGATATAATTAAGCAGCTCACTGAAGGGGAAATCCAATTGGCTAATACACATACAGAAAGGAATTTCAGCTTCCCTAATAATCAGGGAAATGTAAATTAGAGGAGATGGACAAAAAAATGAAACCTTCTTATAATTCTATGTGATGGCAAGGATATAGTTCCTTCACCTAATTATCAAGAGTATCTCGGAAGAAGAATAGTTTGCCAACTGCAGTTTGCAAACTCAACTCTTAACTTTCACTTTAAGTATGAGGAGGCTTTTGGATCCATCTGACAAACAGCGGTGTTTAAAAGGGTCTTGTTACTGGCCCCTGTTCTTAACGCTGTTCTAGAGTCAGCTTGGCCCTATGGCTGGGCACCTTTCGAGGAGGGCTGTCAGCAGTATTTGAGTCTCAAGCTTCATAATTCACATTCACAGGGGGGAAAGGAGGCTCTTTGTTATCATGGAATAAAGGGTCTTCCTTGAAATCTGATAAAGCCAACGTGGATCACTTGCCATCACTGGATCCTGTAACCATCCCAGACTTGAAGATAGGAAATGGGTTTCCTGAAATTAACTTAGATGTCTGGAAAATGGAAGCGTTAGTCATTCAGTCGTGTCTGACTCTTTTGTGACCCCCTGGATGGTAGTCTGCCAGGCTCCTCTGTCCATGGAATTCTCAAGGCAAGAATACTGGAGTGGGTAGCCATTTCTTTCTGACCTGGGGATCAAGCCCATGTCTCCTGCATTGCGGGCAGTTCTTTACCGTCTGAGTCATCAGGGAAGCCCTAGATGTCTGGAGTTGGGTCAATTCCCAAGAACATTGCTGTGGCTGAGGAGTGGATGGGGTAATATGAAGTCCATTGCACCTCCTGTGAGTACAAGTCTCCCAAATACTAAAGATATAGACCTACCAACCCCAAGAAACAGCAACAAAAGGTGACATCAATTTCGAATACAATTACATGACACTTTACATGAGGTTTCATTAAACTGTTTTAGTTATTCCTCAAGGCAGTCAAGTGGGGAATCTCTGAGGAGAGTGAGAAGTTGAGCTTTGCAAGCATCTCGCCTTGAGAGGCAAAACCTTGGCATGGTCAAAGTTCACAGCGCCAAACAGCACTCAGGGCTGCTGTTTTTCCTTTCACAGGTGACATTGACAGGAGAAACAAAGCTTGTACTGCAAGCTTTGTTCATTTTTATGCACTGCTGGAATTTGAGATCCTTAAATTGCCTGGAGTGGGACCACAACCATAACTGCCAGCAAAAATATCATTGCAGTAATCAGAAGCTCTATAACTATTCTGATTCTAAACTTGACCTCTGTCTTATGCTTGTTCCAGAACTCTAGCGCTCAGTCTATACCTAACAGCTCAGCTTCAGAGTTCTGAATGACTCCTCATCCATGGCTCAGTCCACCATACTAGAGTTTACTAAAATATGTTGTGTGGAACACAATCCTATAAAAGGATATAAAAAACTTATGTGGACCAAGTTAAGTTAGGAAACTTTACACATTATATCCTCTTGAAGAATGACATTCACATCTTTAAGATTCTGAGCAGTGAAGAAATCTGTTTAATTTGGTATTTTCTAATCTAATTGCTCACTTGGTAAAGAATCTGACTGCAATGCAAGAGATCTGGGTTCGATCCCTGGGTCGAGAAGATCCCCTGGAGTAGGCAATGGCAACCCACTCCAAAATTCTGGCCTGGTGAATCCCATGGACAGAGGAGCCCGGTGGGCTATATAGTCCACGGGGTCACAAAGAGTTGGACATGACTGAGTGACTAATACAGGCACACAATCTAATAGCAGAATCTATTACATGAAGGACATTTATTAACATCTTCAGAACTAATGTTACAAAGAATGTACTTTAAGAAACATTGCATTATATCATGCTGGCGGTGTTATTGTTCAGTTGCTAAGTTGTGTCCAACTGTTTGTGACCCCATGGACTGCATCATGCCAAGCTCCTCTGTCTTCCATTACCTCCTGGAGTTTGCTAAAATTCATTCCATTAGGTTGGTGATGCTATCCAACCATCTCATCCTCTGCTGCCCCTTTTTCCTTTTGCCTTCAATCTTTCCCAGCATCAGGGTCTTCTTCAGTGAGTCAGCTCTTTGCATCAAGTGACCAAAGTATTGAAATTTCGGCCTCAGTATCAGTCCTTCCAATGAATATTCAGGGTTGATTCTTTTAGAATTGACTGGTTTGATCACCTTGCAGTCCACGGAACTCTCAAGAATCTTCTCCAGCACTACACTTTGAAAGCATAAATTCTTCAGCACTCAGCCTCCTTTATGGTCCAATTTTCACACCCGGACATGACACTGGAAAAACCATACCTTTGACTAGACAGACCTTTGTCAGCAAAGTAATGTCTCTGCTTTTTAATACATTGTCTAGGTTTGTCATAACTTTCCTTCCAAGGAGCAAGCATCTCTTAATTTCATGGCTGCATTTTATCATATAACAAAATAAACAACAAACTTTCAATTTTAGATGTATGAGGCAACTTAGAAAACATGCTTTTGACATGGAGTAGTCCAACCGTATGCAAAAGCAGAGAAGCTAGTATGATAAATTTCATGTGCATATCACCTAACTTAGCACTTGTTAGCTGTCCTTCACACTACCACTCATTTCCCCAACCACTCATGATTATTTGAAGCAAATCCTAGACACATGATTTCATCTGAGAACACTTCAGTATGTATCTCTAAAGACAAGGAATCTCTTTTTTAAACACAATTTCAATTATTAGCACACCCTGAAAATGGCAACTGTAATCCTTAATTTCACTGTTCTTTTTTTCTTGATTGTCTATAAATGTTCTAACACTTCTGTGTTTAGCATGTTTTGTTGTGTTTTGTTTTACAGTTTGTTTGAAATAAGATCCCAAAAGGTCCACATGTTACTATGGTTTATAATTGTTTAAGTCTTTTTTAGTAAAGATTCTCCCTCTTTACACTTCATGCATGCCTGCTAAGTCACTTCAGTCAAGTCCCATTCTTTGTGACCACGTGGACTGTAGTTGCCAGACTCCTCTGTTCATGGGACTCTCCAGACAAGAGTACTAGGGTGGGTTGCCATGCCCTCCTCCAGGTGATCTTCCCAACCCAGGGATCGAATCCAAGCCTCTTATATCTCCTGCATTGGGAGACAGGTTCTTTACCACTAATGCCACCTTTATACTCCTGCTTTTGTTATTGTTTAAAAAAACAAAAACAAAACTGGCCCCTTTGTCTAAAGTTTTCCCTAGTCCAGATGACATCCCCATGGTGTCTCTTAGTATATTCCTCTGTCCTCTGTATTTCCTATAAGGCACAGCAGCTTACACAGATTCTGGTTTGATTTCTTTGGCAACACTCTTATATAGGTGAGTGGAATACTTCCACTGAGAGACACGCAATGTTCCTTTTTTGATGTTATCAGCCATGGTTGATCATTGCCTAAAAACACTAACTCATTAGGTGTTTCGATTCATGATGTTTCTATCATCCCTTCTTCATTTATTATCTAGATTACTTCTGCAAAAATAAACACCCTCTTGTTAAATACTTGGTTACACTGAGATACAATTTCTATAGACAGGGCAAGAAAAAAAAATCCAATTCTTTCTACTTTTAAATTTTCAAAATATTGCATTGGCTTCCATGAGCCATTAAAGAATTATCAGTGTGTTACCGTTTTCTTATTATTGTGGACCACTGTATACCGTGGAGAAGGGAATGGCTACCCACTCCAGTATTCTTACCTGGAGAATTCCATAGACAGAGGAGCCTGGTGGGCTATAGTCTGTGGGATCATAGAGTTGGATACAACTGAGTGACTAACACTTATGTATTTATATAAACATATTCTATGTGTTAAAATTTTTTTAAATTATCACATTACTGATGCTCAAATTTGTCCCTTTTTGCACAAAGTTCCCGAGTCTTTTTCACACAGTCCATACAGCTTTTGATCTGTTTCTGGTATTTTGGTATGACAAGATATACCAGGTTCTTGTACATTTCCAGCACCAGACCTGGAATGAATCATTTCTTTAAGGTGCTCTGGTTTTGTTTTGTTTCTGTTTTTGAACTGGGAAAGGTATTTATAAAACGCAGTATAAATATGATTTTGGGGGGCTTAATGAAGATAAAATTATATCAATAGTATCAATTTTAAAAATATAGGGCTTCCCAGGTGGCACTAGTGGTAAAGAATCTACCTGCCAACACAGGAGATGTAAGAGACACGGGTTCGTTTCCTGGGTGAGGAAGATCCCCTGGAGGAGGGCATGGCAACCCACTCCAGTATTCTTGCCTGGAGAATCCCATAGAGGAACCTGGTGGGCTACAGTCCATAGGGTCGCAAAGAGTTGGAGACAGCTGAAGCAACTTAGCACACACGCACATAGGTCTCTTGGTCCTTCAGTGAAGTATTTCATATAACAAAAGAGAAAAGCATTTATTTTGCACTTGACTGATGCACTCTCCAAATCTGTTTTTTCATTTGTCAAATGCAGACTATGATAATCCTTACTCATATGTTTACAGATTAAACAAGTCAATACACGTGTAGTTGTTAGAGTAGTGCCAGTGATAGCGAGTACTTAATAAACATTAATTATGATCTGACACTTAGCATTAGTTTTATACTCAGATAACATATGGTGATTTATTTTAAGATCAAATTATTATTCTTTGACAACTCACAGTTCCCTTTGACTATCCAACACCCCAAATTCCCCTGACCTACTTTGAGGAGTTACATTCCCAGGCAGCAGGGTTCAATTAAGGAAGCCGGGAGAAAAAGCAACCAACTCCACAGTTATTTTTTGCTTCTTCGAAGGCCATCTGCTGCTATGACCCATTTCGCACCATGGAAATTCATCAGCTGAGTGCAATTTCCCTTCAATCAGTGGCCCACTAAATGGAATTATGTTGCTATCTTTAAATTTGAAATGATCAGAAATGGGTTAAAAAATGCCCATTCATCAGTCAAGATTCTGCAGTTAATTGTGAAAACAGAGGGTCCACCACATACCAGGATTTTGACAGAGAAGTGGGAAATGGGTTTGTTTTCCTTCACCCCTCGGCCCACGGGCACATAGCAAACAGACAGTTTCAAATCTTTCCCTCTGAATTTTTTATTTATTTATTTTTGCCTTGATGCTTCAGTGAATGGGTAAACAAATTTATCTTCACAAACCTGGTCCTTTCAAGACCGGACTGATTTCTTTAAGGGGAATTGGTCAGTTGATCTTTGAAGAAACTTTATGAAAATCCGACATTAAAAATAAATTCAGGACAACAAAATGTTTTCAAAATAATGTACAGATGTCTTAGTTATTCTAAAAAGTATCAGTGTGTTATTGGACAGGATAATGTACCCAAAATTGCTTTGCAGAATATTATTAAGACAATGGATGAAATTCACATAATATGGTAGATTAAAGTATTATGTCAGTATTAAATTTCCTGAATTCGATAGCTGCTTTGGTCTCAGAAAATACACACTGAACTAATAAAGGGGCATGATGTCTGCAGAGTTCTCTCAAATGGTTCAGAGAGGATTAACGTATGTTTGTGTGCAGAGAGGGGGAGGGAGCGTGCAGGACACACAGCACAAATGTGGCACACACTGAAAATGGGTAAAAACTCAAGAACTCGGATGACAGGTACAGGAGAGTTCTTGATATGATCCTTGACACTCTTCTGTAAATTTAAAGTTATTTCAGAATAAAATATTTAAAATTAGTTCATTAAAAAATGAGATAATGTACATCAAGTACATAGCTCAATGTCTACTACACGGTCATATTCATATTAAATCTGCAGAACTTGGATATGCATCTTTGTGCTGCCAAGTTGTACTACAAGAGGTTTCAAAATTAAACAAAATGGTACTTTTTCCATCAAGATGAACTTTAAAACAAAAAATAGAGCTACCATGTGATCCAGCAATCCCACTCCTGGGCATATATCTAGAGAAAACCATGGTTCAAAAGGATACATGCTCGCAAGTGTTCATTGTAATGCTGTTTACAATAGCCAAGACATGGAAGCAACCTAAATGTCCATCGACAGATGAATGGATAAAGATGTGGCATGTATACACACACACACACACACACACACACACACACACACACACAATGGAATATTACTCAGCCATTAACAAGAATGAAATAATGCCATTTGCAGCAACGTGGATGGACCTGGAGATTTAGAAGTAGATTTAGATTTCTGAAGTAGGTCAGAAAGAGAAAGACAAATATCACATATCACTTCTATGCAGAATCAAAAAGTCATACAAATGAACTTATTTACAAAACAGAAATAGAGTCAGAAGTGTAGAAAACAAATTCATGTTTACCTAAGGGGAAAGGTAAGAGACACCTGTATGAGAGTCAAGAAGCGAGAGTTAGAACCAGGTATGGAACAAATGATTGGTTCAAGATGGAGAGAGGAGTATGACAGGGCTGCGTGCTGTCACCCTGCTTGTTTAACCTATATGCTGAGCACATCACGAGAAATGCCAGACTGGATGAGTTACAAGTCAGAATCAAGATAGGCGGGAGAAACATCAACAACCTCAGATATGCAGATGACACCACTCTGATGGCAGAAAGTGAAGAGGAACTAAAGAACCTCTTGATGAGGGTGAAGGAAGAGAGTGAAAGAGCCAGCTTAAGACTAAATATTAAAAAAAAAAAAACTGAGATCATGGCATCCAGCCCCATTACTGCATGGCAAATAGAAGGGGAAAATGTGGAAGGAGTAACAGATTTCCTCTTTTTGGGCTCCAAAATCACTGTGGACAGTGACTGCAGCCATGAAATCAGAAGACAATTGCTTCTTGGCAGGAAAGCAATGACAAACCTAGACAGTGTGATGAAAAGCAGAGACATTACTCTGCTGACAAAGGCTATGGTCAAGTCTATGGTCTTCCCAGTGGTCAACAATGGCTGTGAGAACTGGACCATAAAGAAGGCAGAATGCCAAAGAATTGATGCCTTTGAAATATGGTGCTGGAGAAGACTCCTGAGAGTCCCTTGGATAGCAAGGAGATCAAACCAGTCAATCTAAATGGAGATCAACCCTGAATATTCACTGGAAGGACTGATGCTGAAGCTCCAGTATTTTGGTCATCTGGTATACACAGATGACTCATTGGAAAAGTCTCTGATGCTGGGAAAGATCGAGGGCAGAAGCAGAAGAGGGAATCAGAGGATGAGACAGCTAGGCAGCATCACTGGCTTAATGAACACAAACTTGGGCAAACTTCAGGAGATGGTGAGGGACAGGGAGGCTTGGAGTGCTGCAGTCCATGGGGTCACAGAGTCAGACACGACTGGGTGACTGAACAACAAGTGGAATAGTGTGTACATGTTCAGTCACTCAGTTGTGTCTGACTCTTTGTGAGTCTCTTCATGGACTGTAGCCTGCCAGGCTCCTCTGTCCATGGAACTTTCCAGGCAAGAATACTGGAGTGGGTTGCCATTTCCTACTCCAAGGGGAAAGGTGGGGAAAAAAACAGGAGCTTAGGATTAACAAACTATTGTACATAAAATAGATAATCAACAAGGACCTACTATATAGCACAGGGAACTCACTCAATATTCTGTAATAACCTAAATGGGAAAAGAATTTGATAAAGTATATATAGGTATAGCTGAATCTCTTTTCTGTACACCTGAAACTAACACAACATTGTAAATCAACTACAGTCTAATATAAAACAGTTTTTAAAAACTCGGGGGTGGAGTATGGCAATGGAAGTGTATTCTATGTTCCAAATGATATCAGCTTTTACAGAGAGCCTTCAGTGTGCCAGCTGGTGAGCTCCTAATTCATACTCCTCAGCTCATCAGTTCCTAACAGATCCATGAAGGTCTTGTTATAGAATTTTACATGGAAGCTGAATAACGTGTTCAAGGTCCCACAGCTGGTAAAAACCTGGGACTTCATCCAGACCTAGATCACCAACTTCAGAGCACATGCGATTTCCATGAAGTCACGGGAAAGAGCATGGGCTAGAGAAGACGAGGCCCAGAATTTGTCGCTGATCGACAGGACACCGACGATCAGCAGTACTTGCTCGTGTGTGCTTGGGTTGCTTAATGAAAAGGTAGGTAAAGGGCTCAGACCTGTGGCTGACTCCTGGTCAGTTCAGTTCAGTTGCTCAGTCATGTCCGACTCTTTGTGACCCCATGAATTGCAGCACGCCAGGCCTCCCTGTCCATCACCAACTCCCGGCGTTTACTCAAACTCATGTCCATCGAGTCGGTGATGCCATCCAACCGTCTCATCCTCTGTCATCCCCTTCTCCTCCTGACCCTAATCCCTCCCAGCATCAGAGTAAGAGTCAGCTCTTCGCATCAGGTGGCCAAAATATTGGAGTTTCAGCTTTAGCATCAGTCCTTCCAATGAACACCCAGGGCTGATCTCCTTTAGAATGGACTGGTTGGATCTCCTTGCAGTCCAAGGGACTCTCAAGAGTCTTCTCCAACACCACAGTTCAAAAGCATCAATTCTTCAGCGCTCAGCTTTCTTCGCAGTCCAACTCTCACATCCATACATGACCACTGGAAAAACCACAGCCTTGACTAGACAGACTTTTGTTGACAAAGTAATGTCTCTGCTTTTTAATATGCTGTCTAAGTTGGTCATAACTTTCCTTCCAAGGAGTAAGCGTCTTTTAATTTCATGGCTGCAATCACCATCTGCAGTGATTTTGGAGCCCCCAAAAGTAAAGTCAGCCACTGTTTCCACTGTCTCCCCATCTATTTGCTATGAAGTGTTGGGACTGGATGCCATGATCTTAGTTTTCTGAATGTTGAGCTTTAAGCCAACCTTTTCACTCTCCTCTTTCACTTTCATTAAGAGGCTCTTTAGTTCTTCTTCACTTTCTGCCATAAGGATGGTGTCATTTGCATATCTGAGGTTATTGATATTTCTCCCGGTGATCTTGATTCCAGCTTGTGATTCTTCCAGCCCAACGTTTCTCATGATGTACTCTGCATCGAAGTTAAATAAGCCGGGTGACAATATACAGCCTTGACGTACTCCTTTTCCTATTTGGAACCAGTCTGTTGTTCCATGTCCAGTTCTAACTGTTGCTTCCTGACCTGCATACAGATTTCTCAAGAGGCAGGTCAGGTGATCTGGTATGCCCATCTCTTTCAGAATTTTCCACAGTTTATTGTGATCCACACAGTCAAAGGCTTTGGCGTAGTCAACAAAGCAGAAATAGATGTTTTTCTGGAACTCTCTTGCTTTGTCCATGATCCAGTGGGTGTTGGCAGTTTGATCTCTGGTTCCTCTGCCTTTTCTAAAACCAGCTTGAACATTTGGAAGTGCATGGTTCACGAATTGCTGAAGCCTGGCTTGGAGAATTTTGAGCATTACTTTACTAGCGTGTGAGATGAGTGCAATTGTGTGGTAGTTTGAGCATTCTTTGGCATTGCCTTTCTTTGGGATTGAAATGAAAACTGACCTTTTCCAGTCCTGTGGCCACTGCTGAGTTTTCCAAATTTGCTGGCATATTGAGTGCAGCACTTTCACAGCATCATCTTTCAGGATTTGAAATAGCTCAACTGGAATTCCATCACCTCTGCTAGCTTTGTTCATAGTGATGCTTTCTAAGGCCCACTTGACTTCACATTTCAGGATGTCTGGCTCTAGGTGAGTGATCACACCATCATGATTATCTGGGTTGTGAAGATCATTTTTGTACAGTTCTTCTGTGTATTCTTGCCACCTCTTCTTAATATCTTCTGCTTCTGTAGGGCCATACCATTTCTGTCCTTTATTGAGCCCATTTTTGCATGAAATGTTCCCTTGGTATCTTTCATTTTCTT
Source organism: Ovis canadensis (assembly GCF_042477335.2). Taxonomy (NCBI): domain Eukaryota; kingdom Metazoa; phylum Chordata; class Mammalia; order Artiodactyla; family Bovidae; genus Ovis; species Ovis canadensis. The sequence goes on from NC_091264.1 coordinate 55,472,080, forward strand.
GAAGATATCTCTAGTCTTTCCCTTTCTGTTGTTTTCCTCTTTTTCGTTGCATTGATCACTGAGGAAGTCTTTCTTATCTCTCCTTGCTATTCTTTGGAACTCTGCATTCAGATGCTTATATCTTTTCTTTTCCCCTTTGCTTCTCACTTCTCTTCTTTTCACAGCTATTTGTAAGGCCTCCCCAGACAGCCATTTTGCTTTCTTGCATTTCTTTTCCATGGGGATGGTCTTGATCCCTGTCTCCTGTACAATGTCACGAACCTCTGTCCATAGTTCATGAGGCACTCTATCTATCAGATCTAGGCCCTTAAATCTATTTCTCACTTCCACTGCATAATCATAAGGGATTTGATTTAGGTCATACCTGAATGGTCTAGTTGTTTTCCCTACTTTCTTCAATTTAAGTCTGAATTTGGCAATAAGGAGTTCATGATCTGAACCACAGTCAGCTCCTGGTCTTGTTTTTGCTGACTGTATAGAGCTTCTCCATCTTTGGCTGCAAAGACTATAACCAATCTGATTTTGGTGTTGACCATCTGGTGATGTCCATGTGTAAAGTCTTCTCTTGTGTTGTTGGAAGAGGGTATTTGCTATGACCAGTGTGTTCTCTTGGTAAAACTCTTATTAGCCTTTGCCCTGCTTCATTGCATACTCCAAGGCCAAATTTGCCTGTTACTCCAGGTGTTTCTTGACTTCCTACTTTTGCATTCCAGTCCCCTATAATGAAAAGGACATCTTTTTTGGGTGTTAGTTCTAAAAGGTATTGTAGGTCTTCATAGAACTGTTCAACTTCAGCTTCTTCAGCATTACTGGTTGGGGCATAGACTTGGATTACCAGGATATTGAATGTTTGCCTTGGAAATGAACAGAGATCATTCTGTCATTTTTGAGATTGCATCCAAGTACTGCATTTTGGACTCTTTTGTTGACCATGATGGCTACTCCATTTCTTCTAAGGGATTCCTGCCCACAGTAGTAGATATAATGGTCATCTGAGTTAAATTCACCCATTCCAGTCCATTTTAGTTCGCTGATTCCTAGAATGTCGACGTTCACTCTTGCCATCTCCTGTTTGACCACTTCCAATTTGCCTTGATTCATGGACCTGACATTCCAGGTTCCTATGCAATATTGCCCTTTACAGCATCAGACCTTACTTCTGTCACCAGTCACATCCACAACTGGGTATTGTTTTTGCTTTGGCTCCATCCCTTCATTCCTTCTGGAGTTATTTCTCCTCTGATGTCCAGTAGCATATTGGGCACCTACCAACCTGGGGAGTTCCTCTTTCAGTATCCTATCATTTTGCTTTTTCGTACTGTTCATGGGGTTCTCAAGGCAAGGATACTGAAGTGGTTTGCCATTCCCTTCTCCAGTGGACCACATTCTGTCAGACCTCTCCACCATGACCTGCCTGTCTTGGGTGGCCCCCATGGCATGGTTTAGTTTCATTGAGTTAGACAAGGCTGTGGTCCATGTCATCAGATTGACTAGTTTTCTGTGATTATGGTCTCAGTGTGTCTGCCCTCTGAGGCCCTCTCGCAACACCTACCATCTTATTTGGGTTTCTCTTATCTTGGACGTGGGGTATCTCTTCAGGGCTGCTTCAGCAAAGCACAGGTGCAGCTCCTTGCCTTGGACTAGGGGTATCTCCTCACGGCCACCCCTCCTGACCTTGAACGTGGAGTAGCTCCTCTCGGCCCTCCTGTGCCCGTGCAGCCACCACTCCTTGGACATGGGGTTGCTCCTCTAGGCCCCCTGGTCAGTTAGTGCTCCACAAATATCAACTTATTATTAGTCTTGTGAAAAGACATTTAAACACTGGAAGGTAACATTGTCAGATGGCTTTGCGCCTTATAGAACATTCATTTCCAAAGAGTTTTGGTTTGTGACTAAATATTGATAGAGAGTTCTCTGTGTGGTTCTCTCTACTGTCACTGAAAATTTCTACCATTTTGCTTTTTCTAGCTTCAGAAATTCCACCATATGCCAGCATTGTGGGTTTGGGTGAGTCACTTAATCTTTCTTGCCTCTGTTTCTTCATCTGTAAAGGGGAATAATAACCCTACAATATCATAGGGTTTTTATGACTCTGTCATACCTGGCTTCCTTTGTGAGATTTGCACACGCTGAAGTTTGGTGTTATAATGTGTTCATTCTTATTCCTGTACAGCACATCAGCAAATGGATATGACGATTCATTTGTCCATTCTACTCTTCGTGACTATGTAGCTTCTAGTATGCACAGTGCTCTGGTCAACATTCCTCTATACTTCTTCTGGTGAACATGTATAAACATTTCCTGTGGGCATATACCAAGGGTGGTATGAATGCATCACAAGGCATACATATGTTCAGATTTAGAAGACAGGGACAAACAGGTTTTCAAGGTGGCGGCATCAGTTTACACTTCTACCAGGAGTGTAGTTCCCTGCTTTTGCTTGTTTCCTGCTTTTGCCAAAACTTGATATTTTTCTTGTATATAAGTTTATTTTTTTAATTTCTGTGGGATAGATTGTCAGAAGTGAGATTACTAAGTCAAAGTGTGTATGTGTTTTTAACTTTAACAGATATGGCCAGACAGTTTTCCAAAAGGTCTGCATAATTGCACATTTTCACCAAGAATGTAAAAGAATACTCTTCTCCCTACATCTCTACCAACAACAAACACTATTCCTCTTTTTAATTTTCGCCATTCTGATGGGTATAAAATAAAGTGTTATTTTAACTTATACTCCATACTATTAATGTTTATATATTTGCAGCCTCTGGATTTGACCTTCTATTGATTGTCTTTCTGATAGAGGGAAGGATATTGAATTTGTAACTGATCAGAAAGATTAAGGACTTTCTGGGTGGAGCTAGTGGTAAAGAACTTGTCTGCCAATGCAGGAGACATAAGAGATGCAGGTTCGATTCCCAGGTGGGAAAGATCTCCTGGAGGAGGACATGGTGACCCACTCCAGCATTCTTGCCTAGAGAATTCCATGGACAGAAGAGCCTGGTGGGCTACAGTCCATGGAGTTGCACAGAGTTGGACACAACTGAAGCAACTTAGCATGCAAGAAACTAATAGTGTTATCCCATTAACAAAAACCCACGCACAAAAAAATCCTCTCTGTGAAGTTGTAAATTCTCTATCTCTGCATGTGTCCAGGATGAGGCTGCTTGTTTACATGTCAGAAATGTGTTTGGTGGATTCTTCTGTTGAGTTGGAGACAGCCTTGGAAATGTCGTTCCAAAAGCAGGCCATGAGGAGAATCAAATTAGAAGCTTTAAAATGTAGATTCCCAGTATCCTGCCTTGAAGACTTTGCTGAAGAAGATCTGGGAGAGGCCCAGGAATCTTTATTTTTACAACACTAACCAAGTGATTTTGATTAACCTGTGTACAGACCACTTTTGGGAAATACTGGACTAGAAGACGTCTATCTTTGAATTTCAAAATGATCGATTTTACCAGCTGCTATTGGCAGCTCAGTGGTAAAGAATTCAGGGGATGCAGTTTTGACCCCTGATCTGGGAAAATCCCCTGGAGATGGAAATGGCAACTCACTCCAGTATTCTTGCCCAGAGAGCCCCACAGCACATAGTAGAGTCTCAATAAATCCATCTCAGATAGATAAATGAATGAAAGAAATCAGAACTAGGAGCTAAGAATTGGAAATAAGGAATACTGAAGTGAAAGGACAAAAAAGAAAAAAGTGCATAAATCTGACTGATCTGGTTCTAAGAATATGGAAAACCAGAAGACCTCAAACAGGCTCCTTATATCATAGTTCTATGGTTAGGTGGCATCACAAACTCAATGGACATGAGTTTGGGTAAACTCCAGGAGTTGGTGATGGACAGGGAGGCCTGGCATCATGGGGTCGCGAAGAGTCGGACATGACTGAGAGACTGAACTGAACTGAAACAATGGCATATAGTTAGGCAATGAATGGAGAGAATATGCTCTAGAATTCTTCATATAAAACCACTGTATAGGTCTGGAAGAAATACTTTAATAAGCCCTTTGAGGTAGTAGGTGAGAGCCCCAAGGAATCTGGGATGGGCATGTTGGCCAGTGTAAGAGGAGGGATTTCTTGATAACTCCAGGATGGTGAGGAGAGGAGAAAAGGGAGTGGGGAGTGTAGAGGAGCCCGGATTTGCCTGAATGCCCCTGTGCTGTGACTGAAGGACGTCTGCAAAACAACCAGGGCTGCTTGCTGTGGTTGAACTCCTGCTGAAATGAGAAGAGACAGCTTGGCAAGCTGTTTAGGAGTCAGCAGGCCTGGAGGTAGCTCTAATGGTAAAGAATCCACCTACCAATGTAGGAGACACAGGAGTCGTGGGTTCCATCCCTGGGTTGGGAAGATCCCCTGGAGGAGGGCATGGCAACTCACTCCAGTATTCTTGCCTGGAGAATCTCATGGCCAAGGAAGCCTGGGGGGCTACGGTCCATGGGGTGGCAGAGAGTCAGACATGACTGAAGTGACTTAGCACACACACACAGGCCTGGAGGTGGTGAGACTGTTGAGGCTGAGAGACAGAAGGGAACAGGATGCAAGATTTGCAGACGTTATGAGGTGGGTTTTGCGTTATCTCAGGCCATAGAAGTAGGAGTTTGATGAGGTTATCAGACCTCAGGGGGCAGGGAGACTGCTGACATCTTGATTACATGAGTGGGTCCAAGAAATTACATTCTTAGAGGAAAGTTGAACGAGTCTGTCGATAGCTGGGTCGTTCCCTGTGCCAGGCGTGGGGCTAATTTTTTTTTTTTTTAGGGTTTTGTCTTTATCTTTTTAACTTTTTATTTTCTTTTATTTAAATGAATTTTAAAAATTGGGGTATAATTGCTGTATAGTTTTGGGTTAGTTTCTTCCATATAACAAAGTGAATCAGCTTTGCATATACACATACCCCGTCTGTTCTGGATTTCCAAAAAAACAAGCATGAGCAGAATTTCAACAGGTAGAGGGTTTAAGTGGGGGCATTTCAAGTCTGGAACAGTGAGACTAAAGAGATGGGGATGAGAAGTGGCGTGTGGTCTGAGGAGCAAGTAGGGCAGATCTGTTGGGTGGAGCAGAAGGACCATAACTTCCTTCCTTCTTCTGTTTCTTGACTCTAGGAGTCTAACCATCAACTTACCCCTACTTCTCAGAAGAGCCCAACCACAATGGTTGCCAAGCTCTGGCCAACACATACCAGTGGCTGCACTGATTGTTCACTTTGTGCCTGACCTAGACCTGTGCCTTTATTTTCAGTTCATTTCACCCATGTCTTTCAAGCTAAGCTTAAGTTCTTGGATTTGTTACCTCTGGAGCTTGAGGAGGAGAATGGATCAAAACACTCTCTGGAACACCAGAAGGCTTATAATAATTGACTGAGGGCTTCTACCACATAAAATTCACCATTCCTTCATTCATCAAATATTTACTGACCTTATTTATTGGGTCTGAATGTTCTTAATTTATATAGAGGGCAGTGTATTAACTGTGGCTCACAGTTTACACGAAGAGCCAGAGAGATTGCCATACCCTAACTAAATGCCCCAGGCCTTTGGGGCTTCACTGGTTCTTGAGTTTCCTGATATTCTAAGACTATTAGTTCAGGGACACCCTTCCCTCTTCTCATATTGTACAAGGATCTCAAGCCTGCAGACTCTGACATCACTTCTACCAAGCAAAGGGAAAGCATGTTGTCTTAAGTGCTATGGAAATTCTACTGGAGACGATGAGCAGAGTATCAGAGTGGGTCTCCTATCTGAGCTTTGAGCTTTCTTTCTGCCATCTGCACCAGATAAGCAATTGTTCCTTTGAGCTTCTTGATGATGCCAGGATTCAGTAACTGCTGCCAAAGTCCCAAATCAAGCTGGCGGGTTGAGGTTGAAGGAATAGCTCTTTCCTCTGCAGGGAGAGGTCACAGCATGCTTCCTACTTGAGGCTAGAGAACTCCATTTTCCTCTCCTAGATCTCTGAGCACCAATGGCTGTCATGGAAAGCTTGAAGTTGTGCCTTGAGCCTCACTTGTTTCCTTGCAATTTTATGTGAACTGAGTAGTGAAATCTGCTCAAAGTCCGTACTGCTGGAACACAAGATTTTGGTTTTATGAACTCAGATGGTCCATGTTTCTGGAAAAGATTCCACCCAAAAGCAAAATGAATAGCCAATTCTGTAACACGTACATTGCTTTCAAAAGCCTCATTATTTTAAAGCATTTCCCCAAGATTCCTCTGATGTAGCTCTATTTTGAAATTCTTTGGTTGTGTAGAAATACACATAAATAAAATTGAAAAAATTTTCAAATTGCTAAATTTTAGATGTAATTTTTCATTGTTTCCAATATAGTTCCCTCTCCATTGCTATAATACGGAAGACTCTGTCATTCTTACTTGGAAGTCTGGGCTCTCCACTTTTTGATTTTTCAGTGCTTTCTCCATCCTCATTGTCACCTTGGGCGTATTTTCTGAGAGACATTTGCTTGGCCGAGAGCTTCACAATAGCAGAATTTTGTTGCATGAATAAATGAATGATACATGTTTTTACCCCAAGTATGAATCTGCCATCATTCTAAACATTTCAACTCATTTCTGTTCAACTCAATTCCAAGTTAATTTTTATTAACCAGTTAAAGAATGGGAAACTTGGCAGAGTGACCATACTTTAACTCCACAGGTATCCAGACCTGGTTTGGGAAGATTTTGCCAGAAGAGCAGCCTAGGGGTCACTATTACCTGTCAAGCATATAGACTTTGAGCTACAGGAAGAATGGGACAGCCTTCAAGTTGAGAATGCTTGTTGTTGTTGTTGTTCAGTCACCCAGTCGTGTCCAACTTTTTATGATCCCATGGACTGCAGCACGCTAGTCCTCCCTGTCCTTCACCATCTCCCAAAACTTGCTCAAACTCATGTCCACTGAGTCAGTGACGCCATCCAACCATCTCACCATCTATCATCCCCTTCTCCTTCTGCCTTCACCCTTTCCCAACATCAGGGTATTTTCTAATGAGTCGGCTTTTTGAATTCAGGTAGCCAAAGTATTGGAGTTTCAGCTTCAGCATCAATCCTTCCAATGACTATTCAGGATTAATTTCCTTTAGGATGGACTGGTTTGATCTCTTTGCAGTGCAAGGGACTCTCAAGAGTCTTCTCCAGCACCACAGTCCAAAAGCAACAATTCTTTGGCGCTCAGCCTTCTTTTCTGTCCAACTCTCACATCCATACTTGACTACTGGAAAAACCATAGCTTTGACTGTATGTACAAAACATTGTTCTTTTGTATCAATTTTTTGACTTAAAGAATTTATAACTCGTGGTGTCTTGGTGTGGAAGTGAAAAGAGAGACTGGTCTTCTAGAAAGGACAGTTAGATGCTAAAATGGAAAACCCATCAGCGAGTCCAGTCTTTCAGTGGTGCAGGAACACGCGAACGTAGCACATCCAAGCACACCCCCTACCAAGTGACATTAGCCTTTATATGTTCGAGACCAGGTCATCGCACAAACAGGAGGTTAGCACAGGCTCAAACAAGCATAATTAAAATTCCACAGGAAAGCTAGACCTCACTGACCCAGAACCATAGGCAGGGAGAGGATAGGGAGAGAGTTGTATTCCGCAGTCGGTATAACAGGACAAGAGTCAGGAGCAATGTCCACAGTAAGACGACACCCTGGATTCCCCTGAATCTCTCCATTAACAATGCACATCTTTGTCTCTGCATGTGTAAACAGTGTTTCTGATTGCACATTCTCAGGGATGTCTGGGGACTGGTTCAATTTAAAGTGCTAGGAAAGCAAAAGTTGAAAACACCAAATTCCTTAAGCCGGGTGTACCACAGAGCCCATGAACCCGATACTTCAAGTCATACCTAGCAATCCCTCAAAATGGTTATAATTAGCTATAATAATCCTGACCACCAATCACCATCAAGATAGAAGAGCAAACACTCCATTTGAAACCCTAGAGGAATGTGAGCGCTCCATATAATAAAGTCCCAGGTACTTTTTAAGAATTCGTATTTCTGCTTTCTCCTACTCTCAAGCCTTCCAAAAAAATAAGAATCAAATTTCTCAGGCATTTCTGTTTGGAACCACTTTACTAGACGTAAGCCTCTGTAAGTTTTAGTTCAAGGGCCTCAGCTTTCGCAGTGTAATTTAGATTCTGAGTCGTACTTTTCTTACCGAAAAACACTGCCTGGAGAGCTCTTAGAGGGTGAAAAGCAGTTATTCTAGTCAGAGTGTATCCATCAGGACAGTGGATGCTTTGAGCCCCAACTCCTCCTAGTTTTCCCCTTCTAACTTCCCCTAAAGGTTTAAGTTTCCCTTTCAACGAAACAACCTACCCTCGGTTCAGCTCCTTGACTTACTCACGGTTGAGGAGACCCCTCTGAGAATCTCTCTTTGCATAATACTGGTCTTTCTGTCATTGCTCTGCTGCTGCTGCTGCTAAGTCACTTCAGTCGTGCCGACTCTGTGCGACCCCATAGATGGCCTCCCACCAGGCTCCCCCATCCCTGGGATTCTCCAGGCAAGAACACTGGGGTGGGTTGCCATTTCCTTCTCTAATGCATGAAAGTGAAAAGTGAAAGTGAAGTTGCTCAGTTGTGTCCAACTCTTAGCGACCTCATGGACTGCAGCCTACCAGGCTCCTCTGTCCATGGGATTTTCCAGGCAAGAGTACTGGAGTAGGGTGCCGTTGCATTGCTCTAGTCTGCACTTAAGTGAAGTTACTCAGTCATGTCCAACTCTTTGCGACCCCATGGACTGTAGCCTACCAGGCTCCTCCATCCATGGGATTTTCCAGGCAATACTGCGTTGCCATTTCCTTCTCCAGGGGATCTTCCTGACCCAGGGATCGAATCCAGGTCTCCCGCATTGTAGGCAGATGCTTTACCATCTGAGCCACCAGGAAAGTTCTACACTTAGAACCACCACATTCTAACTCAAGAGACTCCCACCTTCACAGGATTCCAACTTAGTCCAACACCTTTCTCACCCAACTGAGATTTCATTGGACACCATCTGACACTTTTTTCCCCCTGTTGCCCTGTATTTGTCACAAACATATAACATGCCCAAACTCTTCCCATGGCATTTTCCTTACCATTCCCATTTTAATTACTTTTAAAGGGATGCCTCAAACCTGCTGTCTGTTGTTTTTCTAAATTGCTTATTTCTAAAGTACACTAATTGTTTTCATGGCCAACTCTGGTTGCTTTCATCTAAGGAGGTCTGAATGGTTTCCTTGTAAATGAAAGAAGGATGCTGAGCTCCCGTCTGAGAATCCTGGGCCCCAAGGCAGTTAATTACTAGCAGAACATCTCAGGGAACTGTATTGTTCTTGTATGTCAAAGGAGCACATTGGGTGGAAGGCAGTTTCTTGAGTGGAAAGATGAATGTTTTGAGATCCCTGGAGCCAACTCTGCCTCTGGCATCACTATAAAAGGAGAGAGCTTCTAACCACAGAAGACCATTTGATACCCCCACTACAGTCCCAGATTCAAAATTGGGCAAACCTGGCAAAAGCATACACTTTCCAGTTACTTGCAATGAAAACCATCTGCAGGCAGTTCATTTTGACGTCATCCAATTGGGAAGTAAACTCCTTTTTGAAGTCTAACTTATTAATTTTGCTCACTAACCTCATGGCATCCGGTCCCATCACTTCATGGCAAATAGATGGGGAAACAGTGGAAATAGTGGCTGAGTTTATTTTTCTGGGCTCCAAAATCACTGCAGATGGTGATTGCAACCATGAAATTAAAAGATGCTTACTTCTTGGAAGGAAAGTTATGACCAACCTAGACAGCATATTAAAAAGCAGAGACATTACTTTGTCAACAAAGGTCTGTCTAGTCAAGGCTATAGTTTTTCCAGTGGTCATCTATGGATGTGAGAGTTGGACTACAAAGAAAACTGAGTACAGAAAAACTGATGCTTTGAACTGTGGTGTTGGAGAAGACTCTTGAGAGTCCCCTGGACTGCAAGGAGATCCAACCTGTCAATCCTGAAGATCAGTCCTGGGTGTTCACTGGAAGGACTGATGTTGAAGCTGAAACTCCAATACTTTGGCCACCTGATGCCAAGAGGTGACTCACTGGAAAGGACCCTTATGCTGGGAAAGATTGAGGGCAGGCGGAGAAGGGGACGACAGAGGAGATTGTTGGATGGCATCACCGACTCAATGGACGTGGGTTTAAGTGGGCTCTGGGAGTTGGTGATGGACAGGGAGGCCTGGCGTGCTGCGGTTCATGGGGTTGCAAAGAGTTGGACACAACTGAGCGACTGAACTAAACTGAACTGAACCTCAAGTCACTTTGGATGTTGAACAGTTATTCATTATACCATACACCACACCCAGAAGACATGAAGAATTCTGTGTGCTCTCCCCTTTTTCACACTCTAAGTAGCCCATCCATAGGCATAGCTTCAATCAGCTCCACTTATAGTAGGATGCTCTGGGCAAGAGGCTGAACTAGGTGGTACCCTAATGATGTGACCTGCTGATGGTCATGTATTTTTACTGTATTTTTAAAATGAAACATCTTATATGAATAATTCTATTTAAGCGGATAACAACCTAATTTTGAACAAAATTTGACATTTAGACACTAACTCCCATTTTATGATTTCGATGTCACAATTTACAACCTTTAAAAATTCTATTTCCATTAACCAATTGTATTATAGTTTTAGTTATTTTTAATACTTTTGTCCTTTAACTTTCATTCTAGTGTTATAAATGATCTATTCACCACCATTATGATGTTAGTATAATCAGGACTTTATATATTTACCTTTACAGATGAGTTATATCTTTGTTTTGTTTTCCTGCTACTAAATAGTGTCTTCGTTTCAGCTTGAAGAACTCCCTTTAACAATTTCTTGAAGGCTAGTCGAAGGGTGATGAACTTGTCTTCAGCTTTTGTTTGTCTAGAAAATTCTTTATCTCTCCTTCAGTCATGAAGCAAAACCTTGTCTGATAATGTATTCCTGATTGGCAAGTTTTTTTTTTTCCTTTCTTTCAGGATTTTGAATATATCATACCACTCCCTTCTGGCCTGTAAAGTTGCTGATGAAAAATCTGCTGATAGTCTTATGAGGATTCCCATGTATATGAATAAGTCGCTTTTTTCTTGCTACTTTTAAAAGTCTTTCCCTGGCTTTAGCTTTTGACAATTTAATTATAAAATGTATAGGTGTGAGTCTAGGAGAAGTTAATTCCAGAACCTCTACCAGAAGGTCTGTCTGGTTGTGTGAAGGGTCTTGGTATGCAATGACTCACAACCAAACTTTCCACTGGTGTGCCATAGAGAAGAAGTCAGCCCAAACCCAGAGTAGATGTAAGGTGGTTTCAGAGCCATCAGGACACTGGCTGTGTAGATACAAGATGAACTGAGACCCTCACTGAGAGGCAAAGTCTGAATCGCAGAAGACGTATTTCTTTTCAAGTAGTATGAGACCCTTCCTTATTCCTTTTCCTTTTCTTTCCCTCAAGTGTCTCAGATGGGAGATTTTTGATCTGTTCCACAAATATTAAAATAAAAATGATTATTTTTTCGAGGAAATAAAATCATAGACTGCATATTAAATTTGCTTCTTCTGATCTTGCTTAAATACACCAAGAATGAACCAGGAGTCCAGCTTCAAGAATGTGAAAGGTTGGATTCTCACATATTCCTTTCTCTTTGCCCCTTACATCATCCTTCCCAGGAAGCAAGAGGATGGTATTAATGGCTGCCTCTCTGTAGCACGTGAGGAACATACGTTCTTCAAAATGTAGTTGCTGGTACAGGAAGTGGCAGCTTAAACTAAGGCAGGAATATTCTTGAAACAACCTCTTTCTCCAGATGGTCTTCCCCACTCCATGACCTACTTTATGTTCAGGAGGCTGGAAACTCTCTCGTTTCTGAGGATCATCTGTTTTTCCCGGGGATCTAATACTATGTCAGTTCAACATGGTAATGAAAAAACCGTAATATGCACGGGACTTTACAGTCACTTCAATAACATTTTCCCTGTGTTTATGCAGTTCAGCCCAATGACCTCTAGGTGGTGGTAAAGGTTCCAACCAGTTCTTATGACCAGATTGAATGGCTGTCCTCATATTGCTCTACTGCTGCGGCTGCTGCTAAGTCGCTTCAGTCGTGTCCGACTCTGTGCGACCCCACAGATGGCCGCTCACCAGGCTCCCCCGTCCCTGGGATTCTCCAGGCAAGAACACTGGAGTGGGTTGCCATTTCCTTCTCCAATGCATGAAAGTGAAAAGTGAAAGTAAAGTCGCTCAGTCATGCCTGACTCTTAGTGACCCCATGGACTGCAGCCTACCAGGCTCCTCCGTCCATGGGATTTTCCAGGCAAGAGTACTGGAGTGGGGTGCCATTGCCTTCTCCGCTCTACAGGGTCTTAAAAAGCTAATTGACAGGACTTGGAGGAAGTGGACTGCTCTCTCGTGGTTTCAGTATCACCTTTATTCCCCCTGATTCTCAGCAGAATGTGTTTTTACTGCACATTTACATTTACTAAATGCCTACTAACAATTTTCTGGTATATTGCTCATTTGTGTCACTGCAACAAAACGAGCATGGACTTTGGAACTGGCACGCTGGAGTTGGACTCCTGGTTAGGCTGCCTACTAACCTACTGACCTCAGGCAAGTTGCTCTTGGACACAGGATTCCTTGGCTGAAAAATAGCATTCTCACCACAATCTAATTCCATACTGTTGTATGAAGAATCGAGTGCTTAAGAGGCATTCAATTTTGTTTTTATTTCCTTTTGCTGATGAGGAATTAGAGGATGTTATAGGTTCCATATGTATGTTTTATACAACCAATCTACAGCTCTAATGAGATGACATAAACTAAATGGTAATTGCAACCATTACAGTAAACTCGATTCCAACATATTTCTACTTTCATGGAAATAAACTTGGGTTAGTTCCCTTCTCTATTTGCTTGAAGGGTGCAACTTTACATATCCTCAGGTTTGGACTGGCTTCTTCTCAAAGATGGTCCTTTGGAGAGTTAACTCCTCCCCCCCCCCAACCCGCCCCCGAAGAAAACCAGGTATAGCTATGCCAATTCAAGCCATAAGATTTTGATATTGCCATTTGTTATATGAAAGATTCATTTGCCTAGGAAAATTAGCTGAAAGCTTTAAACATCTATTTTAAGTTGTTTTTATGGCAATATGTCAACTAGAGTATTTTTTCTTTCCGGCTCATGTATAACTTTTGAAGATTCCAAAAAGTAGGCATGAGGTATGAGTTCAACTTTTGAGAGGTAAAGGTGCCCAGAGTAGGAAAGCTCATACATAGCAGAGGTAGAATTTGATTTCAGGTTTTTAAGATTCCAGATCACATACAGCATTCACCGTTGTACTGTGAGAGGTGTTGACGCAGTACAAAAGTAGTCAGGGCTTTGATCACAAAGGTCTTGGAATCCCCAGCACAACAGGGCAGGCTAGAGTGGGGATCATACCCCTCACTGAATCAACTGCCCTGAACTAGCAAATCTTAGTAGAAACCCATTTCTTTTGTCTCCCCTATTCTAATTCAAGAGATGCTCTCTCTTTTAGAAGAAACACCATGAGGGCTGATTCCTTGACCAGCTACTATTTTCCTTCAACTAACCAAGAATCTTTCATCCCAAGTGCAGCCCAGTGGGGAGGGAGGGAAGAGACAACGGGTATTGAGGAAGGTGGGGAGGAAGAGTACAGTCCCCTGGGGTGGGGGGGCGGGGCACAGAAGCCCCAGGTGGGGCTCCTTGGAGAGGATGTAGTTAAGCCTGCTTTGCAGTGAGTGTAACTAAAGGCTATGCCTAGTGCTCTAGAAAAGCTCCTCTTCCAGCCAGACTCTGCTTTAGAAGGAAGAAAAAAATCATTCCCTGGAGTTTTAGAGAACTGAACTGATGATAATCAGTCTGTAATGGAACAGGAAACCTCGGGTGTTTGGACAGCAGTCCTAATTTTTTGAGGTCAGTGTTCTATCAGGTCAGGGAGTGTAGACCAGGTATCTGGATTACATCTCAAGTTGGGAAGGAGCTCGGCATTTCCTTCTCAACAGCGCTGGTCCACTGCTTTCCCATGAAACCATTTGGAGATTGGGGTCAGATGGGACAGGAAGGGAAAGGAAAAGAGAGGCATGAAGTCTTGAAGGAGGCTGTTGTGCTGTTTTAAGATCAACATCACAGGTTGTTTGCGTTAAGTTTGTGTGATGTAACTAAAATGGACTCAGGTGGCAACATACTAAATATTTCAGCTTTTCTTCTTTTTTTTCTCCCCTTGTGGCTGGATGGATGGCAAGCAGGAGAGGGGTAGAGTGAGTTAAAATAGATTATTTTGAAAAACCAAATGCTGCCATAAAGAAGAGTACACTTTGTGTAGACAAATGCTGATTGCTTGAAACTCAGGACCTGGGTGCTTCTCTTTAAAACTCTGGAAAATAAATAGATTTGTTTATGTTCTGGGATTTACTGCTCTCCTTTCAACCCTCCAGACAAATTACGAGGTGACCTGGTAGACCAGTGGGGTCTGTGGGAAAAAAGTGAAACACCTTTTCAAAACTGAAAGTGGATCAGTTGTGTCTCTTTGCGACCCCATGGACTGTATAGTCCATGGAATTCTCCAGGCCAGAACACTGGAGTGGGTAGCCTTTCCCTTCTCCAGGGGATCTTCCCAGCCCAGGAATCAAACTGGGGTCTCCTGTATTGCAGGCAGATTTTTTACCAGCTGAGATACCAGGGAAGCCCTGCCTTTTTCAAAAGGAGAACGTATTCAGTGCAATCTATTGTCCTTGAGTTTAAGCTCAAAAGCTTTACTTCACTGAATCCAAGTTAAAAAAGAAGAAACAGGTATGGGGGGAGTGGGCGTGGGGGGAGTGCGGGAGTGGGGTAGGGGTGGGGAGTCTACAAGGGGAAGGAGTAAAACATTAAACAATGTCAGGATGTAGACAACAAAATCTAGACTGTAGAAAAATTCCAGCTAGTCCAGACTGTGAAGAAATGATCAGGTTTCTCTTAGGAAAAAAAAAAAAAGTTGTGCGCAATGCAAGAGAGGTACAAAGAGAGAATTTTGTACATCAAAGGGACAGGAGACATGTCAAACAATGGCAAAGTATAGACCTTATTCTGATCCAGATTAAAATAAATGAGTTAAATAATTCAAAAAATACTTATGAGGCAATGGGCAAAAGTGAGCACTGACTGGATATGTGATCGTATTAAGGAATTACTGTCCATGTGTGAGATGTGATAGCAGAATAGTGGTTATGCTTTGAAAAAGAGCCCTACTCTTTCTAGAGGAGATTAGAGTCTTGGATTTGCTTCAGAATACTGGGGTAGGTGGAGAGGCAGGGAGGCATCCAGGGAGTGATTGAAAGTGTATGTTCAATGAGATTGGCCTTAAGGGCATAACTGTTGAGGTTGGGGGTTCTTTATAGGTATGACTTCCAAAAGGACAAGAGAGCTTTATCTCTATGTTAGGCAGGATAACAGCACAATCAAAACATACATATTTTTGTATGTATTTGAAATATTCCATAATAAAATATTAATGGCAAAAACTCGTTATATCATGCTATGATCTTTTGAACACTAGAGCCATCCTCTCTAAAAGCCTGATGGTATTGGGTAGGTATCCCCAAAGACTAAGAGAACGTTCCCCTTCTAACGTCATTTTTGTGTTAACTCAAGCAAATTCCCTGTCTTGCTCTGGATTCAAACCACAAACAGTCCTTTTTAAAATTCTACTCACAGAAAATATGATAAAAAAGGAACTGAATGGAATCTGAATGCAAAGGAAAGGGAACTGAACTACAGTAAGGACGTTCTAGGGCCAAGGTTAAGATCCCCAGGGGACTGAAGCGCACAGCTGGCTCGGGCAGCCGGCCATGCCCCAGGCCCCGCAGCTGTCTGGACAACAGCCGTCGTGGGTGATGTCTAGGCCTGCCTCGTATTTGTATCTTTTCCCTTGTGTACGTTGATATATCACAAAACTCAGGATAGTTTTGCTTCCTAGTTAAAATATGAACTTTGCAATGGATTTTGTCCCAGGTTTCCTAAACAAGCACCATATACTTAAATGGCTCTTAGGGCTAAAGTGGCTTGCG
This sequence comes from Ovis canadensis, assembly GCF_042477335.2. Lineage (NCBI taxonomy): Eukaryota > Metazoa > Chordata > Mammalia > Artiodactyla > Bovidae > Ovis > Ovis canadensis. The sequence goes on from NC_091264.1 coordinate 55,488,165, forward strand.
TGTCTTTGAAATGCATTTGAGGAATTGGGCCTGGTTCCTCTTCATGGACATCTTGAAAAAGACGCGGTTGTATCTTCTGGGTAGTGACTCTCTTATTCCAAAAGAATAAGAGAGCTTTATCTTTATGTTGGACAGGATAGAAGGACAATCAAAACTAAGGGTCTTGGAAAATACTAACTCAGAGATCACGGTTAAGGACTGACTGTTTTCTAGGACAGACTGTGGAAAGCAAGAGCCAATGACAAACAGGAATGCGAAAAGTGTGTTGTAACCTGAAGCCACCAGACTGGCCTCAAGGCAGGTTCCCACATTCTCCTGACCATGAGCTAGCAAGGCCTGGAGGGGGGACTGTTTCTCTTTTACTTTGTAGGTTTGACCCAACAAATTCCCAGAATGAAAAAAGAAAGGAGCAGCAGAAAAGGATCAGAGCAAAGAAAAGAGCACTGTTGATCAGCAAATTCTTGTAAAAGAAAGGCAGTGAATCTGTCCCTCCTGGGACTCTGATTCTGAGTCTTGATTTTCTTCCAAACAAACCACTTCCCCATTTCATTCCACCCACCGTTCATCTTCACCATAAGAAGCCTAAATATACTTCTGAGTGAAAAAGCAAACTGCACATTGAGCTGACACTAGCAGGTACTTTGAAAAGTCTGATAGAGAATTGGAGAATATGATTCTACACTTTTCCAGGCTTTTTTGAGATATACTGCACATATAAAGTTGTATCTGTTTAAGGCATACCACACAATGATTTGATACCTCTGTATATTGCAAAGTAGTCACCACAGGAAGGCTAGTTAACAAACATTGCTTCACATGGTGGCCAATTGTCTTTTCTTGTGATGAGAACTTTTAAGATGTATCCTCTAAATAACTTTCAAAAATACAAAACAGTATTATTAATTGTAGTCAACAAACTGTACTTTACATCCCTAGAACTTATTTACTTTATGATTGGAAGTTTGTACCTTGTGACCATCTGCGTCCATTTCTCTCACCCCAGTCTCCTGCCTCTGCAATCATTAATCTGTTATCTGCTTTGATTTGTTTTTTGCTTTTATTTTTTAAGATCCCATATGCAATCAATGCCATTTATTTTGCTTTTCTGTCTGGCTTATTTCACTTAGCACATTGTTCTCAAGGTCCATCCATGCTGTTGCAAATGGTAGGAGTTCCTTCTTTGTCATGGCTCACACACACACACACAATGGAATATTGCCGCAATGAATATGGAAATGCAGATACTGCCTTGAGATTTTGTTTTAATTTCCTTTGGATATATAACCAGAAGTGGAATTGCTGTATCATATGGTAGTTTTGTCTTGTCTTTAATTTTTGGAGGAACTTCCTACTGTTATCCATAGTAGCTACACTAATTTGCATTCCTTTTCTCTACATCCTTATCAACATTTATCATTTGTCTTTCTAATGATGGCTATTCTAAGAGGTGTCAGGTGATATCTCATTGTGGCTTTGATTTGCATTTCCCTGATGATTAGTGATGAGCACCTCTGCATGTACCTGTTGGTCTAATTCTGTATTTTTTTGGCAGCAGGAGAAAAGGCACACCTATATTATATTTTCAGAGAAGGCAATGACACCCCGCTCCAGTACTCTTGCCTGGAAAATCCCATTGATGAAGAAGCCTGGTAGGCTGCAATCCAGGGGGTCGCTAAGAGTCGGGCCGACTGAGCGACTTCACTTTCACTTTTCACTCTCATGCATTGGAGAAGGAAATGGCAATCCTCTCCAGTGTTCTTGCCTGGAGAATCCCAGGGACAGAGGAGCCTAGTGGGCTGCTGTCTATGGGGTCGCACAGAGTCGGACACGACTGAAGCAACTTAGCAGCAGCATATTATATTTTAAGCTCCTTTAACCTTAAAAAAAATACACTTTTAACTTTAAAATAGTTTTCGCTTTACAGAAAAATTGTGATGATGGTACAGAAAGTTGCCTTGTATATCACACTCATATTCTTCTATTATTAACATCTTACATTTTTATAGCACATTTGCCACAATTAGTGAAGCAATAATATTGTTATTGAATAGAGCCTATAATTTACGTGTTTTCTCAGTTTTTACCTAATGTGTTTTTTCTGTTCCAATAACCCACCTAGGTCATATTTAACCTTCAGTACTCCTTAAGTACCTCTTGCTATGTTTCTGATGACTTTGACAGTTTTGAGGAGTGTTGGTCAGGAATTTTGTAGACTGTCCGACAGTTAGGATTCAACTGATGCTTTACTTATGTTTGGACTGGGGTTATGGGTTTGGGGGAGGCAGCTCTGAATATCAGATGGTTGTTTCTTTAACTCTCTTCAAAACCAAACTGTTTTACACAGCAAGAAACTTACCCTGAGCAGCTGCTGATCTGTGCCCTGAACGTTTATTATTATTTGCCTTCCAGCACTTTTTTGCTGTTTACTTAGCTAAAGAATAAAAGCATTTTTAGAAATTGGGGATGTGCTTGGTGATAGCTGCTAAAAAAATAAAGGGTGTGTATAGAACTCAGTTCTAATTATAGTTTCTGTGCAGGGAGAGTTAAAACCTTAAAGTAGCATTGGATTATTTTAGTCACAAACATGAATGGTATATAAATTCTCTTTCCTTGTCAAATATTGGATATGGATTTTTTTCTGAGATAATTTGTGTCATTTTCCATTTTTAATTTTAATTGCTACAGGAATCAGGTTTTATCTTTAACACTGTTTCCCAGTGCTGTTTTTGTATCTTCCAGATTTGGAAGACTATACTAATAAGTACACTAGATTGCATCAAAAAGAAAACTGCAGACCAATATCACTTATGAATATCATAGGAAAAAATCTTAAATGAAATATTAAAACACACAATATATCATTAAAAATATATAACAAGCAACTGGGATTTATTCTGAGAAGCAGGGGTGATTCATTACTAGAAAATTCAATAATATAATTCTTTATCTTAAGACACCTAAAAAGAAAGATTATATATAATCATCTCCACAGAGGTAGATAAGACATCTGATTATGTGAAATTTCACTCCTGTTAAAAGTACTCAGTAGAATAGAAATTGGTGACTACTTCCTTTTTATGATCGAAAGCCAAAATTCTAGTACTGTGGTACCACTAAAAACTTTTCAGTAACATGATTAACTAGACAAAGATGCATTATCTTTACTACTGTTCTACAGTGGGATGGAGGTACCAGCCTATACAATCAGATAAGAAAAAGCAATTAGAAGGGTAAAAAATGGAAAGGAAGAGGGAAAACTCTCTGCAGGTGATATGATTTTACATATGTGCAAATTCCAAAGATCCACTGAAAAACTACCCTAAACAATAAAAATAGAGTTTCAGCTTACAAAATTAACATTTAAAACCAATAACCTCTTCATATGCTAATTAAATCCAATATAAGACACAATGGAAGAGAGAACACTATTTTTGACACTAAAAAGACAAAAAGAACTAGACATGAACCTACACTTAGAACTCATGTCAGGTCATCTATAAAACACTGCTCAGGATATAAAAGAAGACCTGAAAAAGGCACACGATGGTCTTGGGTGGGAAGACTCAACAGCATAAACATGCCAGTTTTCACTAAGTTAGTTTGTAAATTTAATGTAATCCCAATAAAGTTAACAGTAGGGCTTTCCCCTAGAACAAGACAACTTGATTATAAATTCATCTGGAAGGGGAAAAAAAAAACAAAAAACAAGAATAGTAGGCAAACCTCATAATGCAGAGCACGGGGTTAGCCCTTCCAGAAATAATATATTATGAAGCTTCTGTCTTAAAGCAATGTGATATTGCATGAGAATGGACAGATAGACCAGTGGAAAAGAATAGAAAATATAGAAATAGACCTAATTACATACACAAATGTAGGATGTAATGAGGGTGGCCTCTCAAATCAGAGAAAAGTTGGATTTTTTATTGGTGGTCCTGGGATAATTGAATGATCATTTAGAAAAAGATAATATCCTTTTCACACCACATATCTGGATATATTCCAACTGAATCAAAGATCTAAATGTAAAAAGTGAAACCATACAGGTACTAGAAGCAAAAATGAATAAATTCCTTTATAGCTTTGCTTCAGTTCAGTTCAGTAGCTCAGTCATGTCCAACTCTTTGCAACCCCATGAGTTGCACCACGCCAGGCCTCCCTGTCCATCACCAACTCCCAGAGTTTACCCAAACTCATGTCCATCAGGTTGGTGATGCCATCCAACCTTCATATCCTCTGTCATCCCCTTCTCCTCCTGCCCTCAATCTTTCCTAACATCAGGGTCTTTTCAAATGAGTCAGCTCTTCACGTCAGGTGGCCAAAATGTTGGAGTTTCAGCTTCAACATCAGTCCTTCCAGTGAACACCCAGGACCGATTTCCTTTAGGATGGACTGGTTGGATCTCCTTGCAGTCCAAGGGACTCTCAAGAGTCTTCTCCAACACCACAGTTCAAAAGTATCAATTCTTCTGTGCTCAGCTTTCTTTATACTCCAACTCTCAAATCCATACATGACCACTGGAAAAACCATAGCCTTGACTAGACGGACCTTTGTTGACAAAGTAGTGTCTCTGCTTTTTAATATGCTGTCTAGGTTGGTCATAACTTTCCTTCCAAGGAGTAAGCGTCTTTTGATTTCATGGCTGCAATCACCATCTGCTGTGATTTTGGAGCCCCCAAAAGTAAAGTCAGCCACTGTTTCCACTGTTTCCCCATCTATTTGCCATGAAGTGATGGGACCAGATGCCATGATCTTCATTTTCTGAATGTGGAGCTTTCAGCCAACTTTTTCACTCTCCTCTTTCACTTTCATCAAGAGGCTCTTTAGTTCTTCTTCACTTTCTGCCATAAGGATGGTGTCATTTGCATATCTGAGGTTATTGATATTTCTCCCGGCAATCTTGATCCCAGCTTGTGCTTCCTCCAGCCCAGTGTTTCTCATAATGTACTCTGCATATAAGTTAAATAAGCAGGGTGATAGTATACAGCCTTGACATACTCCTTTTCCTGTTTGGAACCAGTTTGTTGTTCCATGTCCAGTTCTAACTGTTGCTTCCTGACCTGCATACAGGTTTCTCAAGAGACAGGTTAGGCGGTCTGGTATTCCCATCTCTTCCAGAATTTTCCATAGCTTATTGTGATCCACACAGTCAAAGGCTTTAGCATAGTCAATAAAGCAGAAATAGATGTTTCTCTGGAACTCTCTTGCTTTTTCAATGATCCAGCGAATTTTGGCAATTTGATCTCTGGTCCTCTGCCTTTTCTAAAACCAGCTTGAACATCTGGAAGTGCATGGTTCACAAATTGCTGAAGCCTGGCTTGGAGAATTTTGAGCATTACTTTACTAGCATGTGAGATGAGTGCAATTGTGCGGTAGTTTGAGCATTCTTTTGCATTGCCTTTCTTTGGGATTGAAATGAAAACTGACCTTTTCCAGTCCTGTGGCCACTGCTGAGTTTTCCAAATTTGCTGACATTGGGGGGTGGAGAAATTTTCCTTTGCTATGATTCAGAATCCAGAGCAATTAAAATTATTTTTTACTTCTTAAAAAATACAAATTTGCATAGTGAAAAAGATGACTTTGGTAAAATAAAATGGAAAATGACAAACTGGGGAAAATATCAGCAACTGAAATCACAAAATGTAATCAATACCTTCCAGCCAGAGACCACCAAGCACACACCTACAGATGAATGAGTTAGGATTTAAGCCCCCTATAACAATGGTGACTGTGTGCCAGGGGCCACCACAGTGGGATTCAGGAAGACTGTCTTGAAAATGACTTTTTGTAGGAGTTGGGCTTTGGTAAGACATCACTGGAGAACATTCAAGAAAGTGGAGCTTTGCTCTGCATTGGATCCTGTCAGGAAACAGTAGCAAACCTATTATTGAATATCTTATTAAATGTTATCTCTAGGGCAGGAGAAATTAACCAAGGCTAAAGCCATAATTGGTAGAGAAGCAGCAGTTACTCGTGTTAGCCAGTATAGGAAGATGACCGTGGGTTTTGGGTTTTGTTTTGTTTTCTGTGGCTTACACAGGAATCGTGTTTTTGTCTGTGCTTAGACAAGATTCTCAAATGGTGTTTTGTTTTGGTTTGCTTTGTCTATCATGGTTGCAAAGTGACCCTATCTGATGCTAGTGTTCTTTGTGATTTTTATATCCAATGGGGGGACACCCATCTAGCCATCAATACCAGGCAAACTCCTGGTAGCTCTGAGGTCCAGCTGTGGAAGGCCACTTCTCAAATGTCAGGGACTGCTTCTCTTTCTTACAGAACTAATACCCCTAAAGTCTTCTCTGTATCGTTACAATTTTAGTATAGGTGCTGCCTAGGCGAGCACGCTTGCTCCTTGGAAGAAAAGCTATGACAAATCTAGACAGCATATTAAAAAGCAGAGACATCACTTTGCCGACAAAGGTCTGTATAGTCAAAGCTATGGCTTTTCTAGATGTTAGACTTGGACCATAAAGAAGGCTGAGCACTGAAGAATTGATGCTTTCAAATTGTGGTGCTGGAGAAGACTCTTGAGAGTCCCTTGGACAGCAAGGAGATCAAGCTAGTCAATTCTAAAGGAAATCAATATTCATTGGAAGGACTGATGCTGAAGCTAATGCTCCAATACCTTGGCCATCTGATGCAAACAGCTGACTCATTGGAAAAGACCCTGATGCTGGGAAAGGTTGAGGGCAAGGGAAGAAGGGGGTGATAGAAGATGAGATGGTTGGATGGCATCACTGACTTGAACGGACATGAGTTTGAGCAAACTCTGGGAGACAGTGAAGGACAGGGAAGCCTGGTTTGGTGCAGTCCAAGGGGTTGCAAACATTTGGGCACAACTGAGCAACTGAACAACAAAAATCTCTGGAGAGTCATCTCACATGAATTTATGCGGGAAGATGCAGCAACATTAAAGAAGGCATATTGTATGTTACTTTCAGTTGTTAATTATTCTTCAATATTCATATGCTTTTGAGGTAAACACTTAAAAAAGTGATGACTAAAAGGCCAGTTTTCTAAAGGGAAGATAAGGGTGTTTTAGAATCAGACCAGGCACATTTATTAAGCATTCATTCATTTATTCATTAAAATATATATATATTTAAAGCACCTACTATGTTTCTAATTGTGCTACCAGGTTCTATCCTAAGGTTACCCAAAGGACAAGGTAGCCACTTACAAGGAAAGGCATTGTGTTAGAATATGCTGTTTTGCCTTCATTAAATTAAATTAAAAATCCATTGTTATTTAAACATTTATATAATTACAGGCAGTCATTATCCTGGTTGTTTTTCAAAGGCCAAGTCTGACTCAGTGTGCCTTTGATTACTGACAGAAGGCACTGCAGCAATATGAAACATCTCTGCGGAACAAAGCACACTGAAGAAGCTATTACACAGGAGGTTAAGCTCAGGAGAAAGGAACAGAGAAACAGCTCGCAGTACAAAGCTCTCTATCTCGGTTTCCAAAGTGCAGTGGTTTAACATTTTAAAAGGCTGCTTTGGGGAACATCTTCTCCTGAAGGTTTCTTTCACACATTTACAGTCAGAAAGTACAATAGAACCATGAACCTCTTCCACTCTCCAGCGAGGATTTTCCTGCTTTTACTTATGTATTAGATTAAAATAGTGTTTTACTTCCCTTCAAGCCTGAAGACAGGATTACATTTGAGTCTAGATAGTCTGTTTCAAAATGTGAATTGTTAACCAGGAGATAATGAGACCTGACTTTTACCCAGGCAGTCATGACTGTTGTTGAGTATTGGCATCTGCTGTCCATAAAGTTCCCGAGGTAAAATGAGCAGGAGAGGTCTGTAAATAGCAACACTGTTCCTTCCTCCCCACCCCCTGCTGACCCCTGCACTGACATTTAGTGGTGGTTTTTCCTAGTCAGAAACAGCTGCCTTAAGAGATTTGAATATTTATTTCTTCACTTATTTTTCTCCTGAGTTTTCTGAACTTTTTATCCCTTAAAAGAATAGAGCAAACAGAAGTAGACAAGTTCAGAACCTCTTTAGACACGTCTCTGGTTTAGTTAGTTGACAATCCAAACCCCAAAGGAAGGCATGTCCCTGGTATTGGGTATCTTGCCAGCAGGTCTGAATCCTGCTTCCTATTTCATGAAAATGCTAGGGTTGTACCAACTTGTCGTTTCACGGTTTACAAAGCAAAGTGATCCCAAAGATAAAGCCATTAAAAGAGTATTGGCCACTTAGATTTCTGATACTGAAAAAGTAATGAGATGGATTTCTTGCGTGTGTTCTATGGGAACAAAGCGTTATTATTTCAGAGCTGCAAAGAAGCTCTGGATGATCCAGGCTCCTTATTTTGCTGTCATGGGACCAGAGAATATCACATCACTAGACTTTAGTCTTTCTATTCCTTGCTGCGAGATACTTTTAATAGAGACAAAAGAAGGCATTATCAAAAGAGTGTCCAAAAAACAAGAAATCTCTTAAAATCAGGCCTTTATGGCACCTCTTTAGAGAGGCCATCACTCCATTCCTTACTCAGTCTCATTAATCTGAAAAGAACTGGGTTCACAAGCTTATGGTTGTGTTACATTCTACTGTCTCCAAAACTAGAATGTAAGCTCCAATGGTGCTGGGGTTCTGTCTATTCACTCTTATATACTCAGCACCCAGAACTGTGGTTGGTCCCCCCGGTGATGCACAAAAATAACTGCTGAATGAATGGACAAGAATGAATGGACAAGAATGAATGAATGAAATGAAATCCAGCTGCCATCAGAGGTAAGAAGGAATAAACACCAAGAGATGAAAAGGCTAAATGATATCATACTGCAATAACAAAATATAATAAACTGAGTTGACATTTTGAGAATCTTCATACAAATTTCATCCTGCCTCCTTCCACATGAAGGCTAAGATCATAGGTATTGTAATTCTAACATTCCCAAATCTTTACTATTAGGGTCAGACTTCTGGCATCTAACTAATTAATTTATACATTCTAGATATTTTATAATAATTAAAAAAATAATTTTTATTACTTTATGGCTATACCACATGGCATGTGGGATCTTCGTTTTCCAACCAGGGATCAAACCTGTGACCCCTGTAGTGGAAGCATGAAGTCTTAACCAGTGGACCACCCGGGGAGTCTGGATCATATTTTAAATATTAGAATAAAATGCGCGAGAGGTGTCAGCAAGCAGAAGGTGAAGTAACTAGAACTAGATAATTCACATCATAAACATTCAGACCTTGATGGTCCTGAATTGCTTGAATTATATTGGGGTCTCAAGATGCTGCCAGTGTCGAGGTCCTTTCCTATGTGTTCCAAAACAGCCAAAATTCATGCACATCATTTGTCATCTAGTAGTGACTATAAACATTCAACTTTGTTTTATTAAAAAAATTTAAGTTATTGAGCATCTACTCAGCAAATTATTACACTAGGCATATTACACTAGGGTCACAGGTTTGATCCCTGGTTGGAAAACGAAAATCCCACATGCTGTGTGGTACAGCCATAAAGTAATAAAATTATTTTTAATTATTATAAAATATCTAGAATGTATAAATTAATTAGTTAGATGCCAGGAGTCTGATCCTAATAGTAAAGATTTGGGAATGTTGGAATTACAATCCCTAGGATCTTAGCCTTCATGTGGAAGGAGGTAGGATGAAATTTGTATGAAGATTCTCAAAATGTCGACTCAGTTTATTATATTTTGTTATTGCAGTATGAGACCATATAGCCTTTTCATCTCTTGGTGTTTATTCCTTCTTACCTCTGAGAGATATATGAAATAGTTCTGATGAAATAGTTCTGAGTTCTGATGAAAAATGTCGGCTGCTTGGTTGGCACACTGCCTGAAAGATGCCAGCAGCAGATAATTTTTTATCTTGCAATTGTGGGGCTGGAAGGATAGGGGAGGAGCCCTTTCTGTTGGATTAATAAGGCAATCATCAAATCTGAGTTAATAAAGGACAAAGGTGTCGAATCTGGAAGAGTTCAATAGGAATAAAAATGTTTCCTGGATGATAAACATTTTCAACCAAGAGAAGAATATGAAAAACAAAAATAATAAGGTGATGAATAAAGTGGTTTTAAAAAAAGACATCAAGGATTTAAAGATTGCTTTCTTCACATTATTTCTTAAACAGTACTTTCAGTGGCCCACCTTGATTTTATGTAAAGTTGAGAAAAGAGGGAAAGGAAGAATATAGAATTTTTAGATGAAAATAAATGCTAAAGAATGATGATGCTTTAGACAGAAGACAATAAAAAGTCCTCAGAAAGCCTCACTGAGAGCAGACTCAGTCAGAAACTGTGCATGTGAAGGGCTGAAAATGCTCTATCCAACAGGAAAGGGCCTAGAAAAAGAAGAAGAAAAAGATCATCATAGAAATAAAGACAAATTTCAACAGCTTTAAAGGCGCTATTGGCTTTAGTTTCTAGCATTTGTCATTGGTTGAATTAAGTTACAAGTGGCTCCCAGGTAACAAAAGCCAACTTGTAATCAAAGAGACAGTTCTGCAACAAAACAAACAAGGTATCTTGGCGATGGTGTAACAGACACCTGACGTGTGTTTATTGTTGGATACAACCCACAGGAGAACTCCTGACCCATTTCTAGCAGCATGGCACCAGTGTATTAATCATGATGTTTTTGGCTGTATATAATAGGAAAACCAAATAAAGCAGCTTTAACAATAAGAAAAAAATATATATTACTTTCCACAGTGGTTAAGTCAGGGGGTGGTAGGGGTGAGCTGGGTCTTCAGGAGCCGTGAACTCAGCTGCTCAATGCTGTCAGGTTGACCAAGATTCTTTCCATCTGTCTGATTTGCCATCCTTTGCCTGTGTGCTAGTTCTCCTCATCTTCACAAGATTGCAGTAGCAGCTCCAAGCATCACATCCTCACACAACTGAAAGTCACAAAACAAGAGGGTACAGGAGCACCCTAAACCGCCTTTTTAAAGAAAAGGCAGAACTCAAGCAGAAGCTTACAGCGCTTCACATAGTAGATTGCTAGGAATTATGTCAAATGCCACAGTATTTTCCTTTCTCTATCTGGTTTATTTCACTTAGCATCTTGCTCTCAAGATGTTCATCCATGTTGTCATCCATGTTCATCCATGTTGAAGAATAGCAGGATATTCTTCTTTTTTATGGCTAAACTCATCTTCTTCATCCATTCATCTGTTGCTGGACACTTAGGCTGCTCCCATGTCTAGGTCATCGTAAATTACGCTGCAGTGAATGTGGAGATGCAAATATCTCTTTGACATAGTGTTTTCATTCTCAAAGGTCATTCTTCAACCAACCAACGACAAGAGGTATTTGATTACCAGTTGTTTTAGATTAACCAAAATTTATCTCCAAGAGAGGTTGGGAGAGTCCAGCCTCCTCTAAATCCAAGAGATACCTGAACAAAATCAGGGTTTATTAGTAAGGGAAGCCTGGCATGCTGCAGTCTGTGGGGCCTCAAAGAGTCAGACACCACTGAGCGACTGAACAACACAGTTAGTAAGGAAGCAGGCTGTGGGAGAAAGGTTATTGGGTAGGCAGCAATGGTGTCTGTCATCACCTCTCCTCCTTTACACACAGTGACAGTCATTCTTTGCGACATACAGTTCAATGGGTTTTCACAAATGCATCGAGTTGTGTAACCAGCACCATGACAATCAAGGTATAGAAAGTGAAAGTGAAGTTGGTCAGTCACGTCCAACTCTTTGCAACCCCGTGGACTGTAGCCCACCAGGCTCCTCTGCCCATGGGACTCTCCAGGCAAGAGTACTGGGGTGGGTTGCCATTTCCTTCTCCAGGGGATCTTCCCGACCCAGGGATCGAACCCAGGTCTCCCGCATTGCAGGCAGACTCTAACCTCTGAGCCAGCAGAGAAGCCCTAGGTATAGAAAAGTGTATTACAAAAGTGGGTTGATCAACCAGCATGGACTTGCTATCATGACAGCAGCAAGGAGAGGGAGGAGTCATGGTTCTTCCCACCTTTGTCCTTCATGAACACACTTCCAAGAAGATGACCAGGCAATGTACAAGTCTAATATAAGGAGGTACAAATAGCATGTTATGGGGACTTAAAGAAGGGAGAGACTCCTGGTTCTGGAGCTATAGTCTGTTCTGTCCTTGTGACTATTTCTGATTCCCAGGACACCTTACTCAGGTAGCCGCTCAGAAGGCCGTCTCCGGTTGCTGCCCTGTGCTTGTCCTGGTTAACTTTGCTTGCCAGAACTCACAACCCTCGTTTAATTTTGCCCATCCTTCTTGTCATGTATGGATGTGAGAGTTGGACTATAAAGAAAGCTGAGCACAGAAGAATTGATGCTTTTGATCTGTGGTGTTGAAGAAGACTCTTGGGAGTCCCTTGGACTGCAAGGAGATCCAACCTGTCCATCCTAAAGGAAACTGGTCCTGGGTGTCCATTGGAAGGACTGATGTTGAAGCTGAAACTCCAATACTTTGACCACCTGATGTGAAGAGCTGACTCATTTGAAAAGACCCTGATGCTGGGAAAGATTGAGGGCAGGAGGAGAAGGGGACGACAGAGGATGAGATGGTTGGATGGCATCACCGACTCAATGGACATGGGTTTGGGTGGACTCTGGGAGTTGGTGATGGACAGGGAGTTCTGGCGTGCTGCGGTTCATGGGGTCGCAAAGAGTCGGACACGACTGAGCGACTGAACTGAACTTGTCATCAACCAGTTAGGCAGCTGGGATTAGTTCAAGTACTCTGTCCAGACTCAGGACCTGTTTTCAGTTCAAAGAGGGAAGTGGATCTGCAGACGGTCTAATTCCAGAGAGGAATGGCGGTTTCAGGACAATATGATGCTGACTTGGGTTTGCCTTTTGAACTTCAATATGGCAGATAGATGATGCTGGCAGACTATTTTAGAAGAGAAGCATGGAGTGGGTTGCCATTTCCTTCTCCAGGGGATCTTCCCGACCCAGGGATGAATTTGAACGTAATAAATCATACAGTAAGATGAAGTGATGATTATAATAAGGACAGCAAACACATTAACTAACATTTACAAACCAAATGACTGCCCAGCAAGAGCAGCTTTTCAGCTCTACTCAACAATACTTACAGTGTTTAGAGTCCTGTGAATGAGCCCAACTGTGGCTAAAACCAGTCATCTAACCCGGCTTGCTTTCATCCAGGGAGCTGGCGCCACTGCTTGTCTCTACTATCCAGGGCCAGCCCTTGTCCATACAGTGCCTTTGTGCAAAGTAGAAAAAGTCTCCTCTTCCTCACAATACTTTCCCATCTATTAGAAAAGCACTGTAATATTCAGTAAACTTTAACAGTCAATATACAAATCCTTGGGGTATGAACTTTGAATGGTGCCCCTGAAGTTACAAGTAGCACAGCTGTAAAGAGAAGCCTTGGGATCTACTTGTTTGGGGCATAAGAATAGGTCTTGTTTCAGAAACATAGCAGGTCTGGATCAGTGGCTTGAAGGATATCTAGAGGTTTATTAATCTATTCATTCAGCTCTAATGGACTGGTTACTATATTCCAGGTGCAGTGCTAAGTGCTATATGAGCATCATCTCATTTAATCTTTGCAGAACAACTGTGAACAGGTATCATTTTTATCCCGGCTTTACATATGACAAAAATCAGAGTTATTGCTTGCCCTAATTCACACCATTAGTGATAAAGGTGATATTTTGATAGAGTTGATATTAAGGTTATCACTCTGCTTCTGACTACATATATTTATATAAAATAATTCTGTTGGAATTGATGTTGGTAACTCTTATATTCATCTTATCATGTCTCTTTATTTTAATGTATTTCCATTGGATTTCTCAGGAAAAAAAGGAATAGACTCTGTGATTCTTAAGGTGCTGCAGAAGATGAGGGTATAAACACTTTATACTTGCAAATATTAAGGGGAAAAAAAAGCTGTCTTTTCAGACCAGTGACTGAAGAAGACAAGTAACTGTTTCAGCAATAGAGGTGAATTGCATGGGGCTTCTGTGTTCCTTGCTTCAGTGAGGATGGATGTGATTGTGACCAATTAGGAGGATTAGTTCTTCAAATAGGAAGCATGCTGGCAGCGACTCAAGCATGAGAGCCTGGGCTTTCACAGTGATAATCCTTTCGATCTTAGGAGAGGCAACACGGCAGCTTCCTCCTGAGCACATGCCAAAGAGGAATCTGGTGACCAAAGGCCAGCTTTTCTTTCCTTCTTGGTTTCTGTAGTCATGAGAGTATAGTTTTGGGGCCAATAAAATCCTCTTGCAGAAGTCCTGCTGTCTTGACATCTTCTCTGAGGAAGCTGATTGAAGTGAATGAGGAATGAAAAATTTTGCCCAACAGCTTATTTGGTTCTCTTACATGAAGGATTCTTAATTTAACTGATTTCCTCTTCCTAATTAGATTTTGCAATTAGGGTTGCCCATTAACCTAGAATTTTCCTATAAAAGACTCATCCTCCATTGTGTTTGCCTGCCTCATGGCACCACAGCTGTATAATTGCAGTTAAATCCACATCCTCTCTTCAAAGCAGAAGAGATATACATAGCCAGATCCAGGTGGCTGGCTCTTGAATGCAGTTGGATTTGAGAAGCATGTGCAAAGCACTTTGCCAGCCACTCTGAGGTGATGGAAAGATGGGGGCAACCTGGGACCTCTAGGCTCCTATGATTCATTCACTTATTAACTTAATAAATGTTTATTGAGCACCTACTATCTGTTTGGCACTGTTCAGGCAATGGGGATACAGCATTTTAAAAAGCCTATTAAAAAGCCGATAAAGTCCCACTACTTTCTGGTGGTGCAGACAGTGAAGAAATAAATAAGTAAACATATAGCATGCTAGATAATGATAAGTACAAAGGGGGAACTATTGTAATCCAGGCATTTAAGCAACCAAAAGCCCCTGATGCTATGTGTTGATGCACAGTGCTCTCAATTACAATGGAAGAAGAAATTCACTTTAACAGAGGAGGAGAGATTTGTGGAAGATTTTGTGCAAGTGAGGAGATCTAAGCTGGACCTGGAAGAAAGTTTAGGTCAAGTGAATACAGCCACAACGCAAAGAGGCAAGAAGAAAAAGCTTTCAGACATTATGAAACATTTCAGCAAAGGTCCAGGCATGAGAAGACAGGGGATGCAAACCACATTTAGAAGAGCTGAATAGTTTAGTCCAGTCTCAGCACCAGTGGGATAACAGGTGGGACAGGAACGCAGCCTGGAAAAGTATGTAGAGGCCAAGTGATGAAGCATTTTGACTTTCAGGGAGTACAGGTTGAGCTCTGCTGGCAGTGGAGAGAACCCTGAGCTAGTGTGTTTACAGATAGCAATGTGTCAGACAGTGATATATCAGCTAGATGCACTGACCAGGTGCAGGAGATACCTGGGCTGGTGCCTGCCGGGTGGCTGATAACCCTGTAACATTGAGATCGTGTCTGATTCTTTGTGACTCCATGGACTATAGCCCACCAGGCTCCTCTGATGATAGGATTTCCCAGGCAAGAATACTGGAGTGGGTTGCCATTTTCTTCTCCAGGGAATCTTCCCCACCCAGGGATCGAACCCATGTCTCCCGCATTGGCAAGCAGATTCTTTACCACTGAGCCACCAGGGAAGCACAAGCTGTCTTTGGCTTTCCTTGAAAAACAGGTGACATTATCTTATAACTCAGATAGTTCTGGATAACAAGTTAGACATTTACATTCAAACATGATCTTTCCTTCATTCCTAAGCCATTGATATTCAAGTTTAAGGGCAGTACACTGAGGCCCTGACAGATTCACAGCTTCTTCCTTTTACAGTGTAGTTGAGCAACTAGGGAGCTGAAAAGCTGAGATCTACTGATAACCTAATGATTTCTTACACCAAGCCTCTGAGATGGCCTGCAACAAAGGGTGTGGCTTGTATCTTCTCTTGACAAACTGCATATACAGTCAGTTCTCCGTATCTGTGGGTTCCATATTTGTAAGATTCAACCAACTGTGAATCAAAAATATTTATGTGGCAGCCTGGATGGGAAGGGAGTTTGGGGGAAAATGGATATATGTATATGTATGGCTGAGTCCCTTTGCTGTCCACCTGAAACTAACACAATGTTAATTGGCTATACTCCAATATAAAATAGAAACTTTAAAATTTTTGAAAAAAAAAAATCGAGAAAACTCTAAAAAGTAAAATTGAAATTTGTTGTATGCTGACAACTATTTACATGGCTGCGGCTGCTGCTGCTAAGTCACTTCAGTCATGTCCGACTGTGTGTGACCCCATAGACGGCAGCCCACCAGGCTCCCCCGTGCCTGGGATTCTCCAGGCAAGAACACTGGAGTGGGTTGCCATTTCCTTCTCCAATGCATGAAAGTGAAAAGTGAAAGGGAAGTTGCTCAGTCGTGTCCAACTCTTCACAACCCCACGGACCACAGCCTACCAGGCTCCTCTGTCCATGGGATTTTCCAGGCAAGAGTACTGGAGTGGGGTGCCATCGCCTTTATATTAGGTTTTATAAGTATCTAGAGAGGATTTGAAGCACACAGGAAGGTGTGCTTAAAAGTGAAGGTGGCTCAGTTGCGTCCGACTCTTTGCAACCCCATGGACTGTAGCCTGCTGGGCTCCTCTGTCCATGGAATTCTCCAGGCAAGAGTACTGGAATGGGTAGCCATCCCCTTCTCCAGGGGATCTTCCCTACGCAGGGATCGAACCCGGGTCTCCTGCACTGCAGGCAGATCCTTTACCATCTGAGTCACCATAACAAACATGAGTATGTGCAGACTTTGGAATCTGTGGAGGGTCCTAGAACCAACTCCTGTGGATACTGAGGGATGGCTGTCGATGGTCAGAGACATATGATAAGGAATTAATTCTACCATTTTCACTCTCCTGACATTGCACTTGAGCCTCATGGTTCGTAAGTAATAAGGAGGAGCCCTAAAGAGAAGAAAGGGCTTCCCAGGTGGCACTGGTGGTAAAGGACCTGCCTGCCAATGCAGGAGCCATAAGACTCAGAGTCAGACATGACTGAAGTGACTCAGCACACACGTAAACAGAAGGAACCAGTACTTCCATTTCATAAGCTTATGTTACTATCACCCGCCCCCCAGCTGACTCTCCTTTGCTAACTCAGACAAACAAATATATTTGGTTCACCTGAGTTTAAAGAAAAATATTTTTCATCTCTTTGTTCGTTCTTCTTCCACAGTTTCCTTCCCTAAATTTATGAGACCCGTTTACTTACTTCCTCTCTTTGTTGCTGTTTATGGTATAATGATTGCATGAGGGTTTGTAGACATTTTTGCCACACTGTGTATGTGATGAGAGTCTTTTTCCATTTTTCCTCAGTCTTGAGGGATATATCCATTTCTCAGGAATGCTTTGTGGAGTTGGCTCTAGTATGCTGGCTTTTTTCCCCTGGTGGGTGTGGATTTGGAATAGGGGTGACCCTCCGGGGTCCACTGTGCTGGTTACAGAAAGAGGATGCAATGCACACATTCTCTCCTCCAACGGGAAGGCCTAATATGCCCAGGCTCTTGTTCTTTCCTCGGGATTAGTGGTGGTAACATGAAGCCAGCAGAGGAGGGCTGGCAAAGAAATGAGTATTAACACTGATATTTTGAAAGGGAAAAAGCGAGCCAAGATTTAAGTCCTTCAGTTGTTTTCAACAATCCTTTCGGTTGGTCAAAAAACACAGTGCTGGAAATCCCAGACTCCTAATCCCATTTGATTCTACCTGTATACTTTCTAAAAGTTTTTTTATTTCCTAGAAAACACAGGATTGTTAAAAAAATTTTTTTTCCTGTTATGTGGCAGCCTAGATGGGAGTGGGGTTTGGGGGAGAATGGATACATGTATATGTATGGCTGAGTCCCTTCACTATTCACCTCAAAGTATTACAACATTGCTAATTGGCTATACTCCAATACAAAATAAGTTCAAAAGAAAAAAAACATTGCTTCATGGGATGAAACTAGGCTGCTTCAAAGCATAAGAACCATTAATAGTAAGGATTCTTGCAATCAACAGCTGTACCCTCAAACTTCAGGGGGTAGACAGAATTTGGACTGTTAGTCATGCTCATTAAAAAATAAAAACAGAGACACAAAACCATTTATTTGCCCATTAAGTCCCTTCAGATGTTCTGGGAGAGAGCATCTGAGGCCCTGTGTGCCTTTGCAGCAGTGTTGGGTGGCGCTTCAGAACTCCCCTGGCCTGCCTCTGGGCATGAATTCCAGTGCGGGTGTTGGGGATGGAGGAAAGCTTCCCACGCCACATCAAGAAATTCTCAGATACCAGCAAGAGTGTCCAAGAATCCAACTCAGTTCTCACACTATCTACCCCGAGACAGCGTCAGATCCCGCAAGGTAAGGCTTCAGTCCCACAAGACTGCTCTCCCCAACTTGAGATGCAAGTTGAAAGCCCAGGTTGTTTCCTATGCTTCTAACTGGCTAAAAACCAGAGGCTCCCATAACCCCCTCCTCAGGTTTGGTTAATTTGCTAGAGCAGCTCATACAACTCTGAGAAACATTTCGCTTACCAGATCATTGGTTTATTATAAAAAAAGAATACATAGCTCAGGAACAAGACAATGGAAAGGGTGCATATGGCCAGGTGTGTGGGAAGGGGTGCCAAGCTTCCATGCCCTCTCTAGGCACTGTGAATCTCCCTTATCTCCACGTTCACCACCAGAAGCTCTCCATTTGGCATTACATCAGCAAGCTTGATCAATTCATTGGCTAGTGGTAATTGATACCATTGATACCAGCTCCAGCTCCCCCAGAGGCTGGAGGATGGGACTGAAAGTTCTGACCCTCTAACCTCAAGGTTGGGGACCCTGGCAAGGTGCGGTTCCAACGTTACCTCATTAACATAACCAAAGACATCTTTATTGCTCTCATCACTGAAGAAATCCCAAGCAAGGGCTTTGGGGACTTTGTGCTATAAATGGTGACGAAGACCAAATATATACTTTTATTATAAATCACAACATCACACTTTGACTCCTGGCTCTCTGTCTTTCTAGCTCTGTGAACTTGAGAAGTCACTTCCTTTTTCTGGACCTCGGGTTCTCATCTATAAATTAGGCCAAAAAGAGTACCTACTCACAGGCACGTTGTGAGGATGAAACGAGTTGATTCCCCTAAAGCCATTAGTACAGTCTAGCATCACACACTGGACTGCTGCTGACACCTGTGCTAACACCCTCTGAAGAGTCTTAGGTGATACTGTACATAAACTGAGGTTAAATACCAGCGGGGAGACGGGAAGCTTGGTGGTTGCTCCAAAGGATAAACACCTTTCAAGCATCGGGGTGATATGAAGAGGGAAAAGCTTTCCAGAATTAATGACTGAAATGGTGGTGGTGCTCACAGCTCCCACAGACTGGAAGGCAGGGTGTACCTTACATTTACCCCTGCAAAGATGCAGAGCGCAGGAGGGGGGTGCCACTGAGAAACCTTATAACACTGCTTTAAGTTTCCTTTTCCAGCATAATGGGTTATCTGTATACACTTACTCTTGGCAGAACTTACATAATACCTAAACCCGGGAAAGTCACGGTTATAACTGAGTAGAGATTTGGGCTTGAACAGATAACCTGAGGGTCATTCAGAAGACACTGCCTGACCCTAGAGGTGTCATACACGGCCCCCTTTAAGCATCTTAGAAATGGTGGCTCCCCTAACTAGAACTAGAGAGTACCCCTAACTCTCTCCCACATACTCCCTCCTGGCCCATATCAGCGGCAGCATCCGGTTTTGAACACAAAGGATATTTGTTCCATGCAGTCACTGTATAAAGCTGGTCCCTTTCTATTACAAATAATCATGAAATTGAGGGTGAAGGAGAAAGGCAACTCCACATTTGAAGCTACAAAAAGGCTGTGATTCGTTTTTAGTCTCTTTATTAAGCAGCCTAGTCTCAGTTAGATAATTTGCAGCAAGGTTCTACCCTGGAGCAAGTTTCCTTAGTCATGTTAAATTCATGGGGAAAATCCTCCCAGGATTTAGAACTGAAATATAGACAGCTTTAATAACAGGAACGTTGATGTAAAGAGCGGGTTAAGGCAGTATGTTCTAACCATTTAGGGAAAAAATGGGTAAGATGTTACTAATAAGCTCTGCTATATTTTTATCCTACCATTTTCTTCATCTGAAGGAATACTGAGACGAGCTTTTAAATTCTGAATGATGATCTGACAGATTCCATCTTTAGGGCAAATTATTAGCAAGGGTTTTATTTCTCTATTACTTTTACTCAAAACTCAGAGGACGCACGCTTACCGGAGCCCAGATGAGGAAATAAAATCTACAGACAAGAGTGCCATGAAGAGAACTGTGGAACCCAGCACCTTCTAGGTTACCTTACGTGACCTTGGTGGACACTGGGGAAGAGAGGGCCTGGAGCACCCTCCTGGATGTAGTCCCAACCTAACTGCCCAGCCCCATCACTCACCATCACCTCCAACTATATACCTTGTATGCCAGTTACGCCACACCAGCCACTGGTCCCAAATGCGCCACATGTTTGAACACTCTCCTTCCACCCATACTTCCTATCTTCCAAACTTCCTGGTAAGTTTCAACTTATCTTTTAAGACTGATCTCCAATGTGTATTTCTTCCAGAAATCAGTTCAACCCCAAGCACAGTCAGTGACATCATATTCTGCTCTTCCATAGCACCCAGCACCCACTTCACTGTGGCGCTTAGGACAGCAGGATTATCATGAATATTTCACTGTCAGCTCTCCCTGTGATCCTGAAAGGGCAAGGACTTTCCCTGGGATATCTGAACTCTCCAGCCCAGTGTTTCCCAACAGCAGCGATACTGACATTTCAGGCCAGAAAATCACCTTGGTGTGGGGGCTGTCCTAGGCACTGCAGGATGTTCAGCATCATCCCTGGTCTCCATCCACTAAATGCCAGTAGCATGTCATCCTCAGTGTGGTGACAAAAAACCATCTCTAGAGGCTTCTCAACACCCCCTGGGGGAGAGAGTCAGGCCCTAACAGACAGCCTGATACCTACCAAGTGCTTAATACATATTTGTCGAGTTAATAAATCAACGTCCAAATTAATGAATAGAAACCGAGCGAACCACAGATAAGGAAGAATCTTATGGTATCTTTGACACACTCACCAAATCAAACTTAAGATCTTTGTTCCTGAAGTCTCTGTATGAACTGGTTCTACTTTCTATTTCATCTCTCACATCCTCTGTCCCTCACCTGAAGGCGCTTCCAGATCCTCACGCTTTGCTTTCCTTCCCGCCAATCCAAATTCTGTACTGACTGCAAGACAAACAACTTATCTACTTCAAAAAGCCTCCCCAAGTGCACCTAATCCACAGTGACTCATTTCACCAATGAAAAATTATACGCATATGCATATATATGCATACATATATATACATACTTCTATGTGCAGTATTTTTGGTCTTATAACTATTATCATCTTTTTGTTTCACACACATGACCAGGAATTTTCCTCTTAACTAGAAGAATGGCTCGCTTGCTTCTGCCTTTGAGATTTTCCTTCCCCTTAGCATTAGCACAAGTTTATGAGCAACAGATGTTTAGCTTGTGCCTGAAGTGAATTTTTTTTTCCATAAACTTCTGGCAGGTGTGTTAACTCTGTGTAATTGGTGTGGTCTTGACATAGTTTTGCTTTTAAAAGGCATAGGGCTCCGTCTTTAACATCTTGTAGTTTTAAAATTCATTTCAAGGAGATTCTGCAAATATGAATAAAAGTAATTTGCAATGCTGTAGGATTTCTTTGAGAAGGCACTAAATACGATAAAGCAATGAGAAAGGTAACAATGGCTGCATTTTGTCTTAAATTCTGACTGTGCTGACTCCATCTAGGCTTCGTTCCCTATTGGTTGATAAAACTACCTTTAAAATGCTGACTTCCTGGTTTGTTCTGGGCTCTCTTAACACCTGAGTATCTTCTGCACCATCCTGCTTTAGGCATACTTGCAGCAACTTAAATATGCACTTTCCCCATGTTTGGAAATTGCTCAAACTTCCAGTCTACGGGGCATGTCTTTCTCATATTTTTCTTGAAATATAGTTCATGCCTTGCCCAGCAGCAGGAACCTGTGGGGCTTCTGACCCTTAGTGTTCAATGGCAGGGTTAAGGGGACAACCCCAGAATGTACCCGCCTTGCATCTGAGCTCCACATCTGCAACAGGATCTCTGCAGACCTACTGGAATGGGGTCAGGTGGGGTCTAGCTTCTGCGCTAATTTTTGTAGCCCTTAATAAAAAGATGCAAGAATGCTTTTTTTTTTCAGCGTCTCATAAACTGTGACTTTTGGCAGAACAGCCACAGCTTCTCCAGAGTTCCAAAGTTGATTCCTCTCTGTTGCACCTTCTGGCTCACCCTCTCCAGGGCCCTCTCCTCTATGCCTTCCACACCCTCTCATTTAAAATGCAAAACCCAAGTGCTTCTCTTGAGCCTGCCTCCTCCTATGGTAACATCTTTTTCTTTTTTTAATGTCAAGAACTGCACAGTTCATTATTTTGGGGAAACTGTTCCAGACATAAATATTTAAAATTTTCTAAGCAAGGTGTTTTAACAATAAAAAAATTTTAAGTTGGAAAGAGCCAGTAACTTGGCTCTTAGCTCACATAGAATTCCAAATTAAAGTGGACCCTTCCTAGATTTTGTAAAAAGTACTTTCTATACACTTTATAACACTAAAGGAAATAGCATGCTGAAACTTTTTTCAAAGCACACAACCCAGTGAAGCTTGAGTGGTATGCTGCTTTTGCATTACTGGAGTGTCAAACAGCAGTGACAGGATAGAAACCTATGGAACAACCATCCTCTCATGTGGCATCGCTGATTCACACTTCCTTATAAAGTCCTGTTTATGTCCTATGGTACCACCTTGACCGACTCCACCTCTCCACCAATGCATGTTGGCCTCACTGCATTCTGCCATGTCTCTAGCTCACATTTGTACTCAGCTCACCACAATTTGGCAACCTTGGAGCCTCTCCTCAGTCTCACAATGCACCAATTCTTTCTTGGAACCTGGGACCACCTAACAGTGCCACATCTGTATGGACCTTTCTCAGTCCCCCAGCTCCTTGACTCTGCTGGCCTGTTTGGATGTAGCAGTCCTGTTTGAAGTTGTCTCCAGGTGTGGCTTTCAATCTCTTGATTTTTCCTCATCCCTTTGTCTTTCTCAGACTCCTTCCTAGTCTCACTGTCCACCTTAGATCTGGGTCATTTCAGGGTCGTCTCCAGCTTTCTTCTTTCCTCCTTTTAAGGCTCGCCTATGCATGACTGCTAGAATTGTCACATCTTCAAATATCAATTAAATGTAATGGCCATCAAATGCTTCTCTTTATCATTTCCATCCTCTGGAAGTTTCAACCCAGGTTTTTATACAAATTAGAATTGGTGTATGACTCGTCTGTCTCACTAAATACTGATCATACTCCTGAAGTCTCTTGATCTGTCTCATTTCCATGTCAACTGTTGTTCAGCCCCAGTCACGTCCAACTCTTTGTGACCCCATGGACTGCACCATGCCAGGCTTCCCTGTCTTTCACCATCTCCTGGAGCTTGTTTAAACTCATGTCCATCAAGCTGGTGATGCCATCCAACCATCTCGTCCTCTGTCTTCCCCTTCTCCTCCTGCCTTTAATCTAATGAGTCAGCTCTTTGCATTAGGTGGCCAAAGTACTGGAGCTTCAGCTTCAGCATCAGTCCTTCCAATGAATATTCAGGACTGATTTCCTTTAGGATTGACCAGTTGGATCTCCTTACAGTTCCAGGGACTCTCAAGAGTCTTCTCCAATACCACAGTTCAAAAGCATCAATTCCTCGATGCTCAGTCTTCTATATGGTCCAACTCTCACATCCACACGACTACTGAAAAAACGTTAGCTTTGACTCTACGGATCTTTGTCGGCAAAGTAATGTCGATCGATTATCAAAACTGAGTTTTCTGTTCTCTTCCTGCTCTTGTGCGTCCTTTCCTCTGAGGTAGGAGTTCCCTGTGCAAGAACCAGATCTGCCTGCCACCCTCTCATCCTCAGAAGTTCTTGCTTCTGAACGCAGTGGAGAACCAAGTCCAAATGAAGCCTAGAATTCAAGGACGTCCACTACTGTAACTCTAGCCACATTCCCTTCTGAGCTTCATTTTCTTACCACGTCATTGACAACAGCAGATGGTCCAGAGCCCCAAACTGCGCTCTAACCCTTTGGGCACCATATTCTTTCTTTACCACCTAGCAAAATTCCTCTATAATGTTGAGGCTCAGCTTACAGGGTTTTTGGCTCCTAAGGAGAACTAACCATCAACTTCTGTGCCTCCATGGCACTTTTCTTATAGCTCTATTAAGTCACCTTGTAATATAGTAGTTTTTATGTTAGTCATTAAATTTTAGGAGTCCAGGGTCTAGAAGAGTGAACAATATCCCATCCATTTGTTGGCCTGTCATCCATCCATCCATTATTCTGGCCAGCATTTTGAGACCATCACCCTTAGGATTCCCTCCAGTGTTAATATTCTATGATTCTGAATATTAATTTCTATATATAGAGAAAACAGTGTAAATTATAGGTTAAGTCCTATATCATTCATGTCATGGTCATTATTAAATTTCCGGTGCTGCATAATAACCTAGCAGGTGCTCAATAAATGTATTGATTGAACAAATGAGTTAATTCCTAGAAATTGATGGTGGGCTGACTTGTAGAAAACAAATCTTGCTTTTCTTGACTTTTAGAAAATTATTTACTTAAAGTCACTGCACTTGTACTGAACTTCTGCAGCAGCTGAAATTACACAACTGCCACAGATAGTTCTGAGTTCTTTATATTACGTGCACTGTACTCTGCTCCACAACGTACTTCATGAGCACACACTGGCACACGTAGGGCAACGAGGTACTGGCAGAAGCAGGCAAGCTGTCCTATGGAAGGCAGTCGTCATGTCTGCAGCCTGGGGCTGTCTCTGCTGGGACCCAGGACGACACTCACCTGTCCTGACTAGGCCATGCGCTAGCGGTACCACCCGGGTTTACATTTTTAACTTTCAACTTTGCCACTCCCTTCCTTCTCCAGTACTTTACAGTCCTTTTCCCAACTTCTCTTCTGCTTGTGCATATGACCCCACTGTCACCTACATTCCAATCCTATAAACCAGAAAACATAGATGAATGAGTAACTGGTAAACATTCTCCTCAGTTAGAGCCAATACTCTGAGCATTTTCAAACTTCCCATGAAGGACCACAGTAGATACTAACCAGGATGTTATCTGTGTTCTTTTTAAATGATTAAAAACTGGCTTAAATGACAATCACTATGACGATACAAACACCCATGTTTGCTTTAAAGTCTTTATTATCCTGAATATAAAAGACAGAAGTCCTCTAGGATATAACAGAGTTCTTTATGTGGAAACATTATTTTTTACAAGTGAAAAAATAAATACCTCTTGGAATAAAGGCTTATATGCTAATATGTGCCATAAAAAAGTAGAGTTTTAATATTTGACAAAATGTCTGTGCAAAGAAACAAATGCATAAACACATTACTGCTACATTAAGGCAATATGGAAAGTATACTCAGAAATCTCAGTAAAGTGACAGTGTAGGTTTCTAGCTTTAACGTAGCTAGTATTGCACCCAATAAGGTCACCTAGGTTTCCCAACATCCTAGAAAACCCACAAGCTGACCAGCGTCCAAAATTCCCAAGTGGGAGTGGAAAAACATGATTAAAAATACAGAAACAAACAAAAAACCCGAAACCTCTCTATAACATAGAGGGACAACAAAGAGTTAATACCTAAGCATTTACTACCAAAAAAGAAAAAAAGCATATAATATCTAGGACATCTATGATAAGGCTGTAAAAGGCTTGATGGATCAAGCAAAAGCAACCCCACTGGGTGAAGCTGGAGCAGGGTGCATGGGAGAATTCACGAACCACCCCATTTGTATGCCATGAAGCGTCATCTCGGCGAACAATGCTCTCCCTTCCAAGGAACATGCACTCCCTTTTCAATCTTAAAATGTTCCCCCAACTCAAGAGGCCCAAGGAGTGCCAACTACTACATAGAAATCGTCTAACTAAACTGGTAGCATTCTATCATTGAAAGGCTTGGGGATGTGGTAAGAAGAAGGGAGACGGAAGGGACAGGAATCCATCCATGTGGAGTGATCTGCTTTCCACTGGCCAGACTGGTTTAAATCTGACAACTTTGTTGCCCACTTTAAAAAAAAGTTCCCGAATCGATTTTTAAATCTGCTTGCCTCCCAATCATTTTGAACAAGTTAGAAAAAACAGAAATGACATTAAAACGATGACTATCTAAGAAAAATTTTCCTATTAAAAATGTCCGGAGCTCCATGACCCATACAAAAAGAACCAAGTAAATCCTTAAAACAAATTCTTACAAAATTGGCTGCAGGTAGGAAACTTACCTTGGGATACATTAAGGAGACTTAAAACATCATTTTCTAAAAGGTACCCACTTTAGGGTTAGGCTGATGTCAAAGATTTTTCCTGATTCCTTACTTGATCATAAAAAGAAGGAAAGTCCAAGGAATGTCTCTGGGTCCCAGAGCTCCTCCTGGTCACCACCCAGCAGGTGCTGATTCTACACATGGTACATTTTGGCGGTGAGAAGTAGTTATATTCTTTCTATTCTTCCTTGTTGGTTTTTCTTCCCCTATACGTTGCATGGCAGATGGGTGTTGGAGTATTTCCTCTCTCCACAATCTATCTCTTTTATAGCTTATACTAGTGCAGTTCATGGAGACATGGCATGTCCTGTAAGTGCACAGCAGATCAGATCACAGTCAGGTTGAGAAGACTGGTGTGCGTTGGCAGGTAGACGTGCTGGATGTGGTCCACCCGTGATCTGCAGACGGGACACAACTGGAAAAGAAGAGGCACTACAGGTTAGGACACCTTCTCAGATCTGTGTCTTCAGTATTTACCTGTGGTACCTGTTACAGTGCATTTTCTAAATACGTTGTGGTCACAATTATTTCTAGCTTTTCCCTGGGAGAGATCTTTGCTTTCTGACCAGTTTGTAAGTTTGCACTTGACAAAGGATTAAAAATAAAGAT
The DNA here is from genome assembly GCF_042477335.2 of Ovis canadensis. Classification (NCBI taxonomy): domain Eukaryota; kingdom Metazoa; phylum Chordata; class Mammalia; order Artiodactyla; family Bovidae; genus Ovis; species Ovis canadensis. The sequence goes on from NC_091264.1 coordinate 55,515,224, forward strand.
GATAATACACATATACAATGGAATATTACCCAGTCATTAAAGAGAATGAAATAATGCCATATGCAGCAACATGGATGGGCCTAGAGATTGTTAAGTCAAGCAGAGAAGGAGAAATATCATATGACACCACCTATGAAAGTGAAAGTGTAGTTGCAAAGTCGTGTCCGACTCTCTGCAACCCATGGACTGCAGCTCACCAGGGTTCTTCTGTCCATGGAATTCTTTAGGTAAGAATACTGGACTGGGTTGCCGTTCCCTTCTCCAGGGGATCTTCCCGGCTCAGGGATCTAACCTGGGTCTCCTGCATTGCAGACGGATTCTTTACCATCTGAGCCACAAGGGAAACCTGACATCCTTTATAGGTAAAATCTCAAAAGAAATGATACAAATGAACTTACTTATAAAACAGAAAGAGACAGACTATGAACTTATGATTGCCAGGGGGAAAGATGGGGAGCAGGGATAGTCAGGGAGTTTGGGATGGACATGTACACAATGTTATATTTTAAATGGATAGCCAACAAGGACCTACTGTATAACATAGGGAACTCAGTGCAATGTTGTGTGGCAGCCTGGATGGGAGGCGAGTTTGGGGGAGAAAGGATGCATGTCTATGTATGGCTGAGTTCCTACACTGTTCACCTGAAACGATCACATTATTAATCGGCTATACCCCATGTATGGATGTGAGAGTTGGACTGTGAAGAAGGCTGAGTGCTGAAGAATTGATGCGTTTGAACTGTGGTGTTGGAGAAGACTCTTGAGAGTTCCTTGGACTGCAAGGAGATCCAACCAGTCCATTCTGAAGGAGATCAGCCCTGGGTGTTCATTGGAAGGAATGATGCTAAAGCTGAAACTCCAGTACTTTGGCCACCTCATGCGAAGAGATGACTCATTGGAAAAGACTCTGATGCTGGGAGGGATTGAGGGCAGGAGGAGAAGGGGACGACAGAGGATGAGATGGCTGATGGCATCACTGACTCGATGGACGTGAGTCTGAGTGAACTCCAGGAGTTGGTGATGGACAGGGAGGCCTGGTGTGCTGCGATTCATGGGGTCGCAAAGAGTCGGACGCAACTGAACTGAACTGATAGCCCAACACAAAATAAAAAGTTTTAAAAGTAAGTAAATAAAACTAAAGATTATGAAAAAGTATAAACTGAAGGAAATTAATCAGGTTTTCAGTCAGACTCTAAACACAGCACAGTGAGTGAAATGATTCTGACGATCTTTTGCTGTGAGATGAGACTGTAGTCCCCACGTGCGCTGACTATGAAGCCTCGGGCAGGGATGCAGGAGACCCAGAGACCCTTCCAGAGACTGTGTCCTTGGCTAGTTGGCTTGGACAACATCACTGGGTGGATGCCACATGGCCAGGGAGCATGGTTGCTCCAGTCACAGGACAGTCACACACCCCCACCCCCACCCTGGGGCTGGCCTCTCAGCAAGCAGATCCCCTCCTCAATCACAGGGGGAGCCTTAGGTGTGAGGGTCAGACAACGTGGACAGAAAAAGGCAAATTCACGACCACTCCTGGGGAAAGAGTGTATTGTATAGTCTAAGGAAGAATGCAGGCATCCTCTTGGCTCATGTGTAGCCCTAAAAATAGTTCTGAAATTAGCAGCTTCTTAAGGACTAGAAGTTATTTAGGGCTAATTTTACATAAAACCACAGCGACATGTAGCTAACAGTTCTAGGGGATGAAAACAAACTGAAAAAAGTTTTGTAAAAGGAAATGCAAGGTGCAAGAAAGAAAAACCTACTATGTAAGAGGTACTTTATTTTGTGTACAAACTTTAAAAGTAGTTTGACTTGCTAACTGAGAGCCAATCCAAGGGGACCTGAGAAACACAGTTGGTAATAAAAGGAAATGAATCATAAATAATCAGGCAACAACCTACTGTGAGTTAACTATCACCCAAAACTCTAAGAATTCTTCCCCAAATAATACGTAAAAGATACCATCCTCCTAAGTGTCAGGAAGCAGAGAAAACATGAAATGGAAAAGAAGGAGTTCAGCCTTCTTTTGGGAGATCTTGTTGGAAGATCCAGCCCAACGAGATGTCTTACCGTGTAAATCTGATCCTCGTTTCCAGGACTGGAAAGAAGCCTGTAGTTTAGTAATTACATTGTCGAGAAAAGTGTGCTAATCTATACTGTTTTCTAAGGGCCACACCTTCCTAGTCACCAGATACAAAGACCTTCCCCAGGTGGACATGGACATTTTCCATCAGCGCCTCCACAAGTCAGCACCTGGCCCGTGGCAGCCAGCTAAGCAGCAGCCCCTCACCTGGAGCCAGGCAAGACCTCACCTGGAGCCAGGCGGCCCCCTCACCTGGAGCTGGGTGGCGCAGCCCTCGCAGCACACGGTGTGGCCACAGGGGCAGAAGGCCGAGTTGATCTCACCCTCACAGCAGAGCACGCACAGCATGGCCTCCTTGAGTTTGCGCAGCTTCTCCTGGAGGGCGCGGGTCTGCTGGCAGCCGAGGCCCTCGCAGCTGCTACAGCTGGTGCTGCTCTCTGAGGACTTCAGGGGAGAGTTTGGGGGACTGGGGTCGCTTCTGGGTAGGAGGTCCACCACACCCGCGTTATATAGAGCCCGCCTGGCGTGGTCATATGCCTCCTTGGAGGTTCTTTTAATATCGAAGACATACTTCTTGCCCAGGTTGATGTTTTCATTCAGAAAGAGAGAAGCCAAGTGGCCCTTCAGGTCTCGGCTGTACTGCATCATGACGGCACTGGTCACTGTGTCACACCTACGGACAGAGACGCAACACCCACCTCAGTGCTGACAGGCCAGGGTGTCCCCACGAGCCGGACCTTAAATGCTGCCATGAATAGGGAGGCTCGTGTCCGCAGACATTTAACATTCTTGTCTGCATGCATGAAAATAAATCCTTCCAGTCTCGCATGTGTTAAGCATCTCAATGATGCCACCTCTATGCTTCTCAAATGTCTCCTGAGAAAGGACCTCTGGTTGGGCAGCGGTGAACACAGAGGGCACCTCCACCTCCACGGACAGTAGCTACAGTCGAAGGCAGCTTATGGCGAGAAAAGGGACATTTTTCTTTGTAACCTTGGATTTATGCTAAAAATTTCTACAAATTTTCCATTCTGCTTCACAATGTGTCTATTTTAACATAAAATAGTTCGGTTGCCTGCCAATTACATTTTGTAGCTTTTGATTTTCCAAATATTTGAGTCAAATCACAACACTAAAGCACCCTCAGAAATGAGGGAATCAATATGGTTATCGAGGGATCCTCATTACACACTGAGGATTCAGAGCAGCTACTCTCCCAGGGAGGAAAAACAACTTGGGTTATCCTGCAGGGAAAGGGCAAAAAACAAGGGCAAAAACAAGCCCTCACTGAACAAGCCCTCACTCAGAGTTACCTTGGTCAGGGGGTGGGGAGAGTGGGGGTGGTGAGGAAAGGGGCTAAGAGATGAGCAGTGGAGCGAGTCTGTGCAGCTCACACTCACACCTTCCACGCCACATGCACATGTTCTGAAAGAAAAGCAGGACAATGTTGAGAAGGACCCCTACTAGGGCAGAAATGAAGGGCTCACAAATAGCCGATTTTTTAAACTCTGTACACGATTCACTGACACAATGATCCCAGGAATTGTAGGAGGTTTGCTGTCACCTGGAAACCTCAGCCCCGAGGCAGACCCTGGGGTCATGGAGCACAGGGAGGGTACGTGCCTGTAAAACGCGTGTGTCTCTGTGATGGCTCGGTAGAGCCCACTGGCCGCCCTGGTGCTGATCATCTTGAACAAGAGCACGATGCTGTTCCCAGACTCCTTGGTGACGGTCAGGTACACGTTCTTCCCTGACTGGGTGGCCATCTGCACCACGGGGTAAGCGATCCTAAAACGGGGGAAGAGAAAAGTAAGCCAACTCAGGGGAAGTCCGCCACTGCGCAGGCACCTAGTGAGGTTCCCATGGGCCGTGGCCCAGCCATAAAACCAGATGCTCAGATAAGACCATCAGATAAGCACTCTGCTTGCAAGTTATAAAGGTTCATTGAAAAGCACTTGGGGTAAGTGAAGAGGAGCTCTAGAGGGAGTTTTGGGGGACTGTGTGTAGGTGAAATGAGATTTTTATAGCCATGAATGACATTTGAGAAATATTAACTCCGCCACATCAGTACACTTAAGCCTGCATTTAAAAAAAATAATGGAATGGTTATCAAGGCCTGAATAAAATTAATGTACCTACCCCAAATGAAACATGTTATCCCTAAAGGACGACTGTTTAGTAAATCCCTCTCCACTTTCTATTTTCATGATCAGAGCTACAAGAGTATATACACACTTGAAGTGAAGTCGCTCAGTCATGTCCAACTCTTTGCGACCCATAGACTGTAGCATACCAGGCTCCTCTGTCCATGAGATTTTCCAGGCAACAGTACTGGAGTGGATTGCCATTTCCTTCTCCAGGGGAATCTTCCCAACCCAGGGCTCAAACCCAGGTCTCCCGCATTGTAGACAGACACTTTACCATCTGAGCCACCCTAAACAAATTTAAGACCTGGGATACCTATTAATTGGGCTGAAGTCATCTTTACAAATGGAGATTCCTTCAGGTCCAACCCCAATGAGGAGCTTCTGCCCCTCGCTGTCCCTCACAGAATGCCATTCAATGCCGTAGTTTTCCATTGCTGACACAATCTGCAAAACTTGGTATTCGGCTGAAGCCTGGCTGGTCCCCTCCAGCTCCTTATGCTTTGCCACAATGCTGTAAGACACCAAAAGGCCAGAGTGTACAGACAGGTTAACTGATGCAGTCTTCAGAGAGAAATCTATTATTTCCACTAGTGAATTAGACTGACACTGTCATTTACGAATCATAAAAACTTAACGCTATATATTATTGATGTTTCATTTAATTAGCAACCTTATTGTAAAATACTTTTAAGACACTGTTCAAGATCTCAACTATTAAATATTTAGTAGAAAAAACTACTGGGGATGCCAGATGAGGATAAATTAAAAGAACAGAAAATCTCTAAAAATATATGTAAGAAATTTATACCTAGGAATGGCTCATGTATTTGTCTAAGTTTACTTTCTAAGTTTCATTATAATATAGCATTATATGGGATTGATTAGGTCATTTGGAACTTAAATATGCAGGATTTATTTTATCTATTGGGGGGGAACAGCCTCCAATATAGTCCTTAAAGATCCCCACCCCCTGGTATCCACGCCCCTCTATAACTTCCTTGAGTATGAAAAAAAGAAAGTGAAGTCACTCAGTCGTGTCTGACTCTTTGCAACCCCATGGACTGTAGCCTACCAGGCTCCTCAGTCCATGGAATTTTCCAGGCAAGAGTACTGGAGTGGGTTGCCATTTCCTTCTCCAGGGGATCTTCCCAACCCAGGAGTCCAACCCAGGTCTCCTGCACTGCGGGCAGACACTTTACCGTCTGAGCCACCAGGAGGCCTTCCTTGAGTATAGGCTGGATTAATGACCTGCTTCTAATGAACAGATTATGGCAAAAGGGATGGGCTGTCACTCAATTCTGAGATTAATTTATAAAGACTCCATCTTGGGTGTTCGCTCTTGCTCTGACCGGACTGCCTGTCTTGGGGGAAGCTAGTCACCATGTTATGCAAAGAGGCCCATGTGGTAAGGGCACAGGCCAGGCAACAACAAGCCACCTGAGCCCAGTTGGAAGCGGATCCTTCCCTCAGCTGGGCCCTCGGAAGAGGGTGAACCCCATGGGCAGCTTGACTGCAGCCTCCTGAGAGATCCGAAGCCAGAGAACCCAGGCAGGCCACGCCAGACTCCTGACCCAGAGAATTGTGAGATGATCTTTCCTGTTTGAAGCCACTAAGTTTTGGAGGGCAACTCATTACCCATGAATAGATAATTAAAACACCTATGTAAGGTCTCTTGATTTAATCCTTTCTGGGATGAAGGAAAGGTCAACATACCCGATAGACTCTCTAAGAGACTTACATTCTTAAAAGGCCAGAGACTTCATAATTTCTGTTACACAGCATTTTGTATAAGGGCATTTATTTGTGTGAATTATATTTTGTGTTTGTAAGTTTCTCAAAGAAAAGGATAAGAATCTTTTGAAAACAGTTGGTTTGAGTGGGCAATGGTCTAGTCTCGACCTCACAAATTACCCGTATCTATCATAGTTTGATCTTTCTCCTGGAGATTCTTATAAATCTGCTAGATCCATGACAACAAACAGGAGCCTGAAGTGAGGCCTCACCTGTTCAAGGTGGCACTAGAGAGCTCCTTGGCACACAGCTCCTCGTAGCTGTACTTGGCCGTGTTCTGGTTGTAGTCCCCAAACTTGGTCTGGGCCAGGAGGGCGCTGAGTTCCACTGCCTGCTCTGGGGAACACTGGAGGTGGCCTGCCAGGAGGGCTTCCTTTATATGCAAGAAAAAGATATGCCTGCAAAGCAATATGAGAATGAGGTTATGCCGGGGGACTAACATGGTTGTCAGACGCACTGCGTGGCAATTCCATAATCCCTTTTAAGTAAGAAAAACAGAGCAGGGTAGAAAGCTACTTGGGAAATGCTTACACTTACAGACCTTTTATTAAAATTATGAGAAGGCAAAATAAGTCTAAGGAGTACATACACACACAATAATTATATACACGTTTCTGCATTATACATTTCAAAAGAAATGATCTCAATCAGAAAAATTTCTTCTTGATGTGTAATTGATATCTTATTCAAATGACACTCAAATCTCTCGTTTTCACCTGAACTTCTCTGCTAAGGCTCATATGCAAATGTGCAAGAGCTTACAGACTTCGCCCCTAGGTGTTCTTCAGTATCCCAATTTCACCTTGTTCGGAGCCAAACTGTCTTCCTCCCCAAACCCACTTTTTCTCCCAGTGGAAACCAGAGACTGATTTGCTATTTTTACCACACACTCAATCTTGATTCTTCATTTTCTTTCTGCCTAATTTCTATCTCTGAAAATTCTTTTAAATCTAGTTCCGTTTTCCCTGTTTTTACTTCCTCTGTCCTACTGTAGCTCTCAACTGTCAGAGAATTTACAATAGCCCCTAGGCTGATCTCTCTTCTAGACTCTGCATGAATCCATCTTCCAAGCTGCTTGCTTGGAAGATATAGACTTATGATATAGACTTGCCATTCCTCTGTTCAGAATCCTTCAAGACATCCCCATTGTTTGCCAAGGAAGCACACTGTCAGCATGAACCCAGACTTCTCAACGTCTTGCCCCAGATTTCCAGCCATCAGATGGCACTAGTAATAAAGAACACGCTTGCCAACGCAGAAGACATCAGAGATGCGGGTTCGATTCCTGGGTCGGGAAGATCCCATGGAGGAGGGCATGGCAATCTACTCCCATACTCTTGCCTGGAGAGTCCACGGACAGAGGAGCCTGGCAGGCTACAGTCCGCAGGGTCACAGAGAGTCAGACAGAATTGAAGTGACTGAGCAAACACACATGCACTCTTGTCATTCCCTCCAGCCACTATGCCCCAGGAAAGGGACAATTCTTTTTTTCTGGAAAAACCAAGCATATTCACACTCCCACATCTCTGGTCTTGCTGTTCCCTCTGTCCTGAAGGCCACTCTTCCTATCCCCTCATCTGGATACCCTTCTGGCTAATTCACACACAAACCATTTAGCTGCATGTAAACTGACTTTCTAAGTGCATCTAACATCAGAGAGTTCTATAAATGTACATAAAACTACACACTGTCTGCAATTAGTTTATAGTCCCATCCTAGTTTCATTCCATCTGACCCTGTCCTAACTGTACGCAACACTGCATTCCACATTTACCAAAAAGTAAGTGAAACTTAGAATCCTTGAAAACTTCAGATGTTGTTACCTGACAATTTGTATTGCCTAAGACTCTGAACAGAGTGTTTAAACTGTCATAGACAGATTGGCCAGGGTTATGAAATTTGTCTCTGGCAAATGCAGAAGTATAACTTTCCCTGATGACTCAATACATTCTTTCCAACATTCTGAAATGCCACACTACTCCCTCAATTAACAAATGAATTGTGATCATCACTGTAAAGCTCTGAACAGGGCTCCTAAACTCAGCTTCCCCCTTCAGCTGGATATCCTTATTCGAGTCCTCAAGTCACTTTTATTTATGTTAGTCTTGTGTCTGACATCCAGGTAGAAGGTATGAGAACAATGCAAGGCAGGAGAACCTGAGGCTAGAAAAAACAAGGAGGGGCACTGCTGAGTGTCTCAAAACTTTGGGCTGACAAGAGCCATTAATCCTCCTTTAAAAAATGCTTAAATTCAACATTTTGTGCCTTCTACAACGATAAAGAAATGTTTAAAATTATCAGACTCTGCCAAACACTGTAGTGTTTTTTTTTCATTCAAAGCCCCCTATGAAGAAATCACAGTAAGAATGCATAATAGCACTGAGAGAACACAAGCATGGTTTTTATTAAACCAAACATCTGCTTGTCTTTAAAGTATTTCTGACATACTGCTAAACTGAGAAGGGGGTCCCTACTGGGGGAAAGATATGACTACAAAAATAACTTGTTTTGAAATATCCAAAGACTGAGATCTAGCAGCCCCATAAAATCTTGGTGTTGCGACACTGCTTCAGTCCCCAGAAGGCTTTTTAGACAACCATTCGGTAAACTTCATCTTGGTTTATGTACCTCTGTCTCTGCAGTCATCAGAGGACATGCTAGCAGCAAACAAAAACCTCAGTATATGCTTACATTAAACAAGAAAGCATGTGCTGAAAGATTTTCAAGGGTATCAGCCAAACTAAGTCTTCTCGATCTTTAATCACTGCTTATGTGAAAGTGTCTTTTAACTGATTTCCTAGGTATTAAGTTAGAGGCTAGTATAGCCGGCAAAAGAAGAGGTTCAAAATCAGTCCAATTTCTTTTTCTAAACTATCCATGCCAACTTCTAGACAGACAACTGCCAAAATCAAAGGCAGAGAAGCAATAACAAAATATTAACAGGTGGCCAGGAGCCTGAAAGTAACCCTGATCCTTTCTCGGCATGTGAGTTGGAATTTTTAAAAAGGGGGTGGAGGGCAATAGCCTTTTCTATATACTCCACATTCTAGGCTGTACTGCGACTGCTACCCTCTTAAGTACAAAAATCCCCCTCTTTACAGAAACTTTCTGGTAGGGCACTTCATGCATTTTGCCATTTCATGGCAATCAAGCAATCTTTTCAAGTCAACAAGTCCGTCATGCATCGTCTCTGTGCCAAGCCCTATGCTGGAGTGCTGGGGTTCAAGGGTGAATGTATGTGATAGTTCCTCTTTTGATGGAACTTACAGTCTTTTGGTGTGAAGGAAAGTATCCTATCAAAATAACTCAGGCTGCAAACTGGCACTTAGGTGACAAGTTTATGCTCTCTAGAAGAGCACGTGGAGCAGCGATAGCAAAGGTCACAGCGGCGGCAGGCCATCAGCAGACTTTATTTAATGTGTTCTTCCCAGATGGAGGATGACAGGGCGTGCAGAACCACTGACAGCAAGGAATCCAGGGATGGCTCAACAGTTAGGGGTGGTTCTGAGTGAAGTATTTTCTTCTATTATTTTCCCTTGAACTATTTGGCCTGTAACTGACTGGTTCATGGATTTCACCCTCTCCCTTTTCGTAGGCTGGGTTAAAGGTTACCAATATTCTCAAAATAAGTAGATGTGTTCAAAGAAGTCAGACCTGCAGTGAATTGCCTTTTTTTTTTCCCCAAAGATCAAAAGTGATTGGCATATCAAATTCAATTTAGGCTATTGCCGCTGGGGCAATCACGTGGGCCCCCTGGGGCAATCACGGGGGGGGGGGGGGGGGGGGCCGGGGCAATCACGGGGTGGCCCCCCGGGGGCAATCACGGGGGGGGGGCCCCGGGGCAATCACGGGGGGGGGGGGGCCCGGGGCAATCACGGGGTGGCCCCCCGGGGGCAATCACGGGGGGGGGGCCCCGGGGCAATCACGGGGGGGGGGGGCCCGGGGCAATCACGGGGGGGCCCCCCGGGGCAATCACGGGGGGGCCCCCCCCCGGGGCAATCACGTGGGCCCCCCACGTGGCCCCCCCCCCCCGGGGCAATCACGTGCCCCCCCCCCGGGGCAATCACGTGGGCCCCCCGGGGCAATCACGTGGGCCCCCCCCCCCCCCCGGGGCAAATGTCTATGAATATATCTTAACAGACAAGCTCATTTTCTAAACATTCCTTTGGCTGCACCTTGAAATTCATGATTCTTCCAGTTTTACTCAGTTACTAAGAAACTGGATACTTTCAGCATAGGATGGGGCTTGGAAGCCCAAAGTGAAAAATTACCAGCTAACTCATGTTTTTGCATTCATGAATTCACACTTACTGCAGCATTAGGGAAGATTAAAAAGAAAGAAAATAGGAATAAATATGAGGATATATATTTTAATTTAAAAAAAGAGCCACACATCCTTAATACGTTTTGTTTAGAAATATGTACTTAGAATTTCCTCTATTTTTAAAATGAATTCCTTTCCACAATTTTAAGCCATAAAATTAGGTCTTTTAAGAACTGTAATCAGAATACTCTCCTCTAAACCGTGCCTTGTCTCATAAAGAAATCATCTAATAATCAAAGCAGAATTTTCTGCAAACCAATCGGGAGTTGTGGATCTGTTCATCACGGACAGTTACTCTCTATTACTGCCCTCCAGTTATCTTGCCGGTTATGTAATTTTGAAAAGCTTTTCATGACACAAATATAAGACAACTATATCCACATTCACTATTAAACTCCAAATGAAGTAACCAACTAAAACATCTCTAAAATGGCTGAAAGTGAAAGTGTTAGTCGCTCAGTTGTATCTGACGCTCTGTGGATATGGACTGTAGCCCACCAGGCTCCTCTGTCCATGGAATTCTCCAGGCAAGAATACTGGAGTGGGTTGCCATTCCTTTCTCCAGTGGATATTCCAGATCCAGAGATCGAACTCAGGTCTCCTGCATTGCAGGCAAACTACTAAATAGTTATTTTTAAAAACTCTCCGGTCCCAATAACTGAAGTGAATTTCTCCCCAAGAGACTGACTGAACCTGGCTCTCCATTTTAACAGCTGGTTAGTCCCTCAGAGTGAGACACCCACTGAGGTCACCTGAACGCGAGCCTCAGTTCAATGAGTCATTAAACCACAAGCTCTAACTGCCAGGTTATATTTTAAAATTATCTAACCACAACAGAATTGCTATACGTTTGTTTTGTATCTTAAACTCCAGAGCAACAAAAATCAGTTCAAGATGGATCCAGGCCTAAATATAAAAGCCAAAATGGTAATAGTTTTAGAACAAAACACAGGAGAGTATCTTCATGACTTGGAAATAGGCAAAGGTTGCTCAGAATGCAGTCAGCAAAAATCATAAAAGAAAAAAGTGCATAAGTGAAACTTAACCAAAATTAAAGACTTCTTCCAGTCAAAATGCATTAAAAAAAAGACCAGCCAAATCACAAGAAAAAGGTACACATATAAAACAAATATCTGACAAAAAACTGGTATATACAAAGAATGTGTGCAGCTCAAAAATAAAGGCAACAACTAAAGTAAAAATGGGCAAATGACCCGAACAGGTATTTCACAAAAGATGTTTGAAAGGCCAATAAGCTTATGAGAAAGTGTTATTAATCAATAGAGATGTAGAAATTAGAACCACAATGCGCTAGCACTGCAAACCCAGCAGAAGGCGGGCAGGAATGTGGAGGAACTGGCCCCCCCGCACACTGCTGACAGGAGCACAGAATGGTACAACTGCTTCTGGAAAAGGTCTGGCAGTTGCTTGTAAGTTAAACAATTACCTCCCTCTATGACCCAGCTATTTCAATCTTATTTACTCAAGAGAAATGAAAACACATGTCTACAAAAAAAGACACGTGCTTGAATGTTTATAGCAGCTTTCTTCACGACAGCTGGAAAACAGGTGTTCATCAATGGAGTATGGATAAACAAACAGCAGTACATAATACAATGGAATACTATTCAGCAATCAACAGCAACAAGTCACTAATGTATACAACAAGACGATGGGTCTCAAAAAATTTATGATGAACAAAAGGAGCCAGACATAGAAGAATACCTACTGTGTGATTCCACTGACAAGAGGTAGAACAAGCGTAACTAATCTGTGCTGGAAAAACATACAACCTGGTTGTGGAGTGAGGTGGGTGGAAGTAGGGAAGGAGAGCAGAGAATGACTGCAGAAGGGCATGAGGGAACTTTCTGGAGTGATGGTAATATTCTAAATCTTAAAAAGGGTTTCATTTAAACAGGTACATCCATTTGCCAAAACTCACCAAGTGGAATATTACAATTTATGCATTTCATCATATGAAATTTTATATTGAAAGAAAAAAGAACTATAGGCAAAGACTGAGTTCTAGTTAACGATATGCATAGTGAAGTATTTAGGGAGATATCTACTTACAACTTATTTTGAAAGGTATTAAAAAAAACTTATTGGGTAGAGGGACCAATAAGTGGATAAATATGTGATAAAACAAGAATGTCAAACTGTTAATAGCAGAATCTAGGTGTTTTTGGTGCTCAATGTAAAAATCTTCAACTTATCTGTACATTTGAAAATCTTTATAGTTAAGAGGTTGAGAACATAATACTAGTAATAGGGTCAAGGTTCAGAATTCAAATGAGGAGCCATAACTAAAATGAACCATCAACTCTAACACATTTCATGGAAAGTTTGCAACTGAGAAAACTGTCACAGCCAGTAATTACCAAGTCAGGTCTCTATTCAGGCTTAAGGAAATCTTTCTCAAAGCCCAAAATGTAAAATGGGAATCACTGATAAATTTGCTTCCTCCTCAGGCTCCAAAGCAGTTAAATGGTAAGGAGGGTACAGGTGAGAGAAATTCCTCACTTCGAACTGATTACAACTCACTCCAGAAAAAGTACCTTGAAGCATTAAATCTCACTTCTAAAAGGTATGATTACTCACTCACTGGAGATAGCTGTCCCTGGGAAAATAACAATCCAGGCAATCGCAGAGTTTAAGAGTGTCAACTACAATCTCTTTCTCAGCAATCTAGATTAGAGGCCTGGAATCAGGGACACAACTCAGAATAAATATACCTGGAACCTAATCCCACTAGTCACCCTGGGTCTGACCCTTGCTGCTGCTGCTAAGTCGCTTCAGTTGTGTCCGACTCTGTGTGACCCCATAGACGGCAGCCCACCAGGCTCCCCCCATCCCTGGGATTCTCCAGGCAAGAACACTAGAATGGGTTGCCATTTCCTTCTCCAATGCATGAAAGTGAAGTCACTCAGTCGTGTCCGACTCTTCTCAACCCCATGGACTGCAGCCCACCAGGCTCCTCCGTCCATGGGATTTTCTAGGCAAGAGCACTGGAGTGGGTTGCCATTGCTTTCTCCAGGGTCTGACCCTTAGTGCTCTCTCAATAGTCAGATTTTATTTATAATGACATTCAAAATGAAAAGTTCATTTTTGCTACAAATCAATTTCTCAATGTTCTCTGATATTTTATATGTATATATAAGTATCAGAAGTTCAAAAAGAGATGAAGGTGCCCAGGTGGGCATCCTGTGGCTAAAATAAACAGAAAACCACACAAACGTCCCATATTCTGAGCAAAAAGACTTAATAAATTAGAATTCAGAAATTTGTAATTAATACTTTCTTTGAAAATAATATACATGTCTGTTTTTAATCTTTTTTACTTTCCTGGGGCCAGTGTTACATTTGGGTGTATCAAAAAAAAAAAAAGAATGTGTTGTTCCACTCTTAGACATGTAATTGATATAAAAAACATAATATTCCTGCAATGTATCCTATGGAATTTACCCATCATGAATCACACAAAGGTAAGTTCTATAATCAACACTTACCCTCGTGACAATGTTTTATAAGATTCTGAACTTGATTACAGGCATGGGCTAGGGTCAACATGATCCAGCTGTGGACTGATTTGAGATTATCACCTCATCTCTGCCTATAGTTTATATGTGGTATTTGCTTTGTGGGTTTCAGTGATGCCATCGTTCCTGAACTTTCACATGCCTAAGTGATTTTTGTTGGGAGATGGGGAAAAACTGAATTTAATAAGTATCAAGGGCCTATAAATTGGCTGAAATTAGATAAAGCCGGCCTGCAGCTTGAAAACTATCTGAACTTCATAAAAGGTCCAGGTGGGTGGTAGTTCATCCTTGATAAGAACAAACAGCTACAATAAACAAATGGCTTTGAAGAGGGGGTGAAGGAAGCAAGCAAACAGAAGAATGCCAAACACTGAGCAAATTATTAATCAAGAAGAACCGCTAGAAACTGTTTAATGATGAGATTTCTTTTAGATCATCTCAAACTTTTCAGGTTATAGAAGCAAACTGGCAAAGTATGTCAATATCTACAAGAAAATTTGTATTATCAGTATCAGTTAACCCCATTTTTACTGACTTCCAAGTTCTTAATTCATTGATTCAGCAAATATTTACGCACCAGGTACTTGTTAGACTCTGGGGATACATGGTTGATCAGCTCCTTCTTAATGGAATTTAGATTATTAGAGTAGCTGATGATAAGCAAATGGTCACAAAAGTAAATGAGTGCTACACATTCGTTAAACGTTGTAAAGGAAAGTGGCACGATGTATTAGGAGAGTTCAGTCTCCTCAGTGGGCCTAGAGAAGGCTTTTCCAAGGAGTGATGAGTGAGCTGGGGCCTGCAATCACACTCATCACTGCTCACAACTTTAAGACCCTAATGGGATGCGACATTCAGGATTACAACATTTCCATGAACATGTACTTTAGCATTCATGGAGTGCTTGTATGGGGATTGTTCTCTGGGATAAAGGATTCAGGTGTTGGTGAATCTTAACTAAGAAGGGTGCCCCCTAGCAAAGAACACAGAGCTCTGCTAAAACGTGGCAAAGTCAGGAGAAACAGAAAGGTTTTATTGGCAGTGGATGGTATAAATACCTACTATCCCTGAAGCATATAATTCCCTAACCTCTGGTTTTGAAAATGTTGACAAAATCTGGTCAGAATTGCTGTGAATAACCAAGAGTCTCTGAAAGGTAAGAATTTTAAAGATCACTGAGATTTCAGATCCATTTTCAGAATATATTAGTCTCACGTTTCGTTTTAATCCACAGAATGGCAAACATCTGCTGAAAATACCTGCTGCTTTCCTCTCTGAAATGTTCCAGCTGAGTCTAAACAAACCTCTCCGGTTACTTTCCAGAATTCCTCATTCAAGAGCAAACAAAATAGTCTGGGTAAAGAATCAAATCTAAAATTAGGCCACATCAGAGACCAGACTAACTCTATTTCCCTGTCTAAGCAGACACTGGAAATGTTTTTTCTATCTTCAGAGAAATGTTATCTAGAAAAAAGCATTAGAAAAGTGATATGAAGAGAAATAGAAGCCAAAGGAAAAAAAAGAAAATCGGCTAGAAGGGATCTTAGAGAAACTCTTTCAGGGTATTCAGCAGGTCTCAAGTCTTAGAAGGCTGTTTACGCCAGTGGTTGGTGGCTGAGCTGAACCTAGAATGCAGGGCTTCCGTGTGGCCCCTAGGACTCTGCTATCAGACAGGCCTTTCCGCCTGTCATTCTCTAGCAGCCTCCCTAATTTGATGCAAAGTAATGTATGAACTGCTCCCCCTTAGGCCAGCTCTACTGTAAGCAGGCTGCTTTAATTGTCCATGGAGGACAGCTTGGGCAGGATATTTCAGCACCATTTAATAAACTGTCCAGACACTTCCAGTATACTAAGTGCACCCTCATGACTTGACTGGGAGATGCTAAAATATCACCTCTCATAACTGGACTGGCAAAGCTGAGCTTACTCACTATGTAAATAGATCTATTTTACTTCCATGGCATTTTATACCAATATTTTATAACAAACGATTAAACATCAAAAACATTAATCACCAGCTTTACTATGTTAACATTAGGGGAAATAAGTGTTCCTGTTCTGTAGTATCTGGCACATAAATACAATGCTAACTATAGCAAAACTGGGCCCAGCACAACTTATGTTCCTAATGAAAAGGTACAAAGCTAATTATAAATCACTTTATCTATAAAGCTGAATGCTATACACAATTTAGGTGGCATTTCCTTAAAATTCTGTTACTTCAGACAATCCCACAGAAAAGTAAAATACTAATATTTCAAAAATCAAAAGTTTAGATCACCTGAATTTTTTGGTATGATTTCAAATGGAATGAAAATCAATTAAAATTACTGAGTCTAACCAGGTATGTGCATTCTTTGAGTGCTATTAGGCTTGAATCTCAAGAGTCAAAGTCAATTGAGTCAATAAAGTAGGAAATTTAATTCCAATTCTAACTCATAAAATGTATTTCTTGCATGAATAAAATGGATTTGATAATAGTTATTAACTCTATTATAAGAAAACACAGGTAAAGAATGTCTGGTAGCAAACTGTAAAATCTGTAAGCATTTATAATACAAATGCACATGTTACACTGTTATGACTGCTATCATTTAATGATGTATTTAGTCCTCCAAGCTTCTGCAGATTAAAAAAATAAATTTGTGTCATCAAAATAGATTTGTAAATGGAGGCCCTGAAATAACTGCAAAATCCGGATAAAACTAAACAATGAAAATTCCAAGAGGTTGTGTTTTATATATATACATATATTTTTTTCTTACTCTATTGCAAGTTATCAAACTGAACTGCAAAGTAGAAGCATTCACAAACCAGCTTTAAGTTAAAAAAGAAAAAGTGCAACCTATCCTGATGTCATACAGACAGCTAAGACATTCTTAAACATGGAATTACTTGAATATTTTGCAAGACATTTTTAGAAGCGCTAAGAATTCAATATACTAGCTTCTCTCAGATACAAAATTGAACACTTCCTTTACCCTTTAAAGCTCCATAACAAGGCAAAGCAGAGATTTCAAACTCAAATAAACAGTATTTCAAAATGTGTGTCTAGCCATCCTCTGGTAAACGACCAAAAAAATAAAGTGACATGCTAAAAATTGCTAAAGAATATGGCTCACTCATCATTACTCAAAACTGTCACACTCACATTTTTTATGGTCGTGGCAAATTTCCAAGCCAAAGTAGGAAAACACTAAAACTAAGATCCAAAGTTTGCTGTGTTTAAAAGTAGTCATTTTCCATTTTTTAAAAAAATAAATATACCACTATAAGATTTAGGTCTCCTGCATTTCAGCAATAAATATTAAACACCAGTTTCCTAGCTTAGCTCATCCTTGAGAAAAGTATTACATCTAGTCCAGGGGAGAATCCATTTTCTGTTTGAAAAAGGAAACCACACGCTCCAATTGTCTCGTACTACTGGTAGCTTTCTAGAAGTAGAGAGACAAATTTAGCAATCTAAACTCAACAATCATGTGTAATGTGTTTGTGGGGTAGCATGTTACTACTGGTGTTAGACCAGTTTTCTTAACTGCCATTTGCAAGAAACTGAAAAACTTAAAAAATTCGGAAAAAGAGCTCTCTGCTACACACTGTAATCTGACACTAGGCTGAAGAAGTTGACCAAGTTTAAGTAACCCAAGAGGAACTGTTTCCTGCTTTCTGTTAGAACAGTCTGCAATGACCTACAGTAACACTGCTGAGGCAGAGGTTACTATCGGGCAGTAGATGCTGTTATCAGGAAGTCAGTTGGGTCTTCTTTCTTTCCTTTTAAGAATTTTTTTGAGTTGTGGCGCTGATCTCAAACATTTGTAAGAATTCATCCCTGCTCTCCCATCGTTTATAAAGACAAGAAAAATACCGCAAGAGCTGGAAAATGCACCCCTGGGCAACTATGCTGCTCTCTTTTCACCTCAACAAAAGAACTGTGCTATGGAAAACTTCTAAGTTATGAACCTCTGTATCAAAACAAACCTGCCTGTGAGCATCTCTGGGAAGGTGCAGTGGCTCTCCCTAAAGGGAATCAAAGGTCTATTTGACATTGGTTTATTTTAGCATCATTTTACCTAGTCTGCTCCTGTAAGATGAGATGAGGCTCCACGAAGAACTTGACTCTCAGTTTAAGCCGGTAAGGGGCTAGCCCATCCATCTGCTGGGAGATCCGGTTTCTCAGATTTAGCCATAAACTTTCACCTTTGCTACCCGTAAACTGCAGTCCAAAATAATCAACTTCTATAATTCCCAATCTCCTGCACACCTAAAACAAAAACGAATGCAGCATAGATAAGCAAGTGGTCCATGTGG
Source organism: Ovis canadensis (assembly GCF_042477335.2). Taxonomy (NCBI): domain Eukaryota; kingdom Metazoa; phylum Chordata; class Mammalia; order Artiodactyla; family Bovidae; genus Ovis; species Ovis canadensis. The sequence continues at coordinate 55,533,416 of NC_091264.1, forward strand.
TCAAAGCAAACCAAGACTCCATCTAAGATTCTTGCATATGTTTTTAAAAAAAAAACATACAAAGTTCAACAACGGTGTTACAATTCCTGTTGTAGGCTATAAGAACAAAGTTCTAAGGCTCCAGTCTTAAACCACTAGTCGTGGTATAAGAGGCAGGCACAAAAGGAGTTCTCAAAATGCAGCCTTCCAGAAAGCCTGAGAAGGGGAATCCACGGGGTATTTTCCTTCTTATTCCAATCACTGGAATTCCCTCCACCAGCACAATCTGCACAGCTGATTTGGCAGCTTATTATCTGGACAATTTTAACCATCTGGGTTCCAAAAAAATAAACACACAGGAAACACGCCACAAGTGTCTGCTAAGCTTTACAGAAGGCTTTCCAAACACATCTCAGGTCGAGGTGGGTTGAAGGCACAGCGTTTCACTTGAGAGCAAATCCTGACGTCTGCCACACCGCTAGGCGCTGTTTGGAACGGTTTTTTACTCCTAAGGAAACGCGTGTGCTGACAGACAACCAAGGAGTTTATGACCCAAACCCACCGTCCCCAGAGAATCGGGAGAGGCAGGGAGGTGAACCGGCCGCTTGAGAAGCAGTGAGAAGCAAGGGGCCCGGCTTGTCTGCCCAGCAACCTGAGGGACCTGCGACCGCCTCCGGCCACCTCATCCCGGGACGCAGGTGGCGCCGCCGGGCCCCGCGGGGACGACAGGCAGCCTCGTGCACACACCACCTGCAGCAGGTGTGCCGGGCCGCTTTCTTCCGGCAGAGTGCCGGGCTGGGGGACCGGGTGGCAAGCCCGCGGCCCGTCGCGCCCCCGCCCCACCCCCACCGACGGGCCACCCCCGCGCGCGCCAGGAAGGGGGCCGCGCGCCCCTACGGCCTCGGGAAGGAGGGGGCGCAGGCCGGGCGCCTGAGGCGCACTCCCCACTGCCGCCGCCGCCACCACCGCGAGGGCCCCCCCGACCCCGGCCTCAGGGGGCCGGCAGGGGCCCCCGGTCCTCACCTGGTTGAGGCAGTCCTCGCCGTTGGCTTTCGCCTCCACCTCCACCTCCATCAGCACTGCGTCCGGCCTCGTCACATAGCACAGCATGGCTGGGGCCGCCGCTGCTGCCACAGCCGCCTAGTCTTTGGTGTGCGCGGGGCTCAGACTCAGCTCCGGGATCGGCAAGGCTGGCCCCCGGGAGACGGCAGCCCTGCAGACCCCTGCCCTACGCCCCTCAGCCGCCGCGCACCAACCCCCCCCGCCTCGCCAGCTCGCGCGTCAACCGGCTTCCCGAGTCCCGCGGCGGCGGCGCACTCCAGCAGCCCGACTGCCTGCGCCGCGACGGGGGACTCCTCAGATATAACGGCCCCGCCCCCCTCGGCTGGGCCCCCCCCGCCAATCACGGCGGTCCCGCCCCTCCGCCGCCGCCCGGCCAGCCAATAGCGGCGCCCGCTCAGCCGCCGCCCGCCCTCCCAGCGCCGGCGGAGTGTCCCCCTGCCCCCCACGCCGGCCGCCCGGGACTTGGCGGCTCGCGGGCGCCGGAACGCTGTGGAGAGGAGGGAGGCCCCGGAGCGCAGCCGCTGCGTCTGCCCGCTGGGCGACGCTGCTCCGAGCCCGCGACCGCCTGGAGCTCCCGAGCCTTTCTGACGGGCTTGAATTTACAGTGATTAACCGTCTGCAAGCTGCTGCTATTCTTTAGAAGCCTTGGGTCGCTCCAATAGCACGTTTCAGGGTTGAAGGCAGAGCAGCTCCAAAGCTTGACAAAACTCTTGTCTCTGGGGTTTGCCACAGTGACTGGTTGGAAGGCAGAATTCTTGTTCATTTTAGATCTCGTCGTTGGAAAAAAAAAATCTGAGTATAAAAGTTTGTACAGTTGTTCTTCAATAAGGCAAGGAGTTTCTCCTCTAGTGCTTTCTCTATGAACCCTCTCCGAAGGCTTCTGTTTACCCGTGGTGCTGAATCAAAACACGGTTCAGGGCACTAAGGCCCTCTCTCAGGTTGCCCATCCTTGTCTCACGCCCTGTCTCATTTGTTCATTAAACATTAATTGAGCACCTGCTCCAGTGCCAGCCCTTTCTCTCAGACAACCAGGTGTTATCCTCAACTTCAGGGTAAGGGACTCATCTCAGAACATCTATAGAAGCTATTAATAATTTAAAGTCTCCAACTCTTCCCTCATTTACCACTTGTTTCTCTTAGCCAACACGTTACTCAGCCTACATCTTTGGTTTCTTTATAGGAGAAGCCAGAGATGTGGCTTTCAGCCTTGAACCCTTGAAAACTGACTTCTCGCTGCAGCTCAGTGTTTCATCAGGCAGACGGAGACTCTAGTGTCTGTCCTGCCTTCCCCCAGCGTTGCTGGCAAGAGCAACAGAGGTAGTTTTCAAGAAAGCATTTGAATGACCCGGTTTATGGTATATGTAAGGAGATCTATATTGCCAGCTCTGTCACCACCTGCTGATGACTTCTGTCATTATCCCTTTCCTGGAGTTCCAATTATTTCTGTCCCGCTGACATTTATTTACAAAGAAGTAAGAATATCAGAGGAGAAGACTACTGGTTAGGATCCCACCACAGTCTTTCACTAAAGCCCACGATGGCTAAAACTAAACCAAGTCCCAACCTCCAGTGCTGCAGAAGGGCACACACATGCATATCTTTCCTTGTGTCTTTTAAGAATACACCTCACAAGACTTCCCTGGTGGTCCAATGGTTAAGAATCTGCTTTGCAATGCAGGGGACATGGGTTCCATCCCTGGTAGGGGAACTAAGATCCCACATGCTGGGGAGCTAAGAAGCCAGTGCACCTCAGCTGCCTAGCCCTGTAAGTACTGAGCCCTAGCGCTAAAACCAGAGAGTCCCTGCTCCACAAGGAAAGATCCCATGTGATGCAAGGAAGATCCCCTGTGCCGTGACTAAGACCAAACACAGCCATATACACACACACACACACACACACACACACACACACACATATATATATATATATATATATATAATACATCTCAGGATATGCTGCTGAAATAGTCCTGTCTTGTATCAACTCTTGTTCCTGATTCACTTAATTTCAGTTTACTGATCTGGGAAATTTATCTAGGAGACAACACATTTGTGTAATTGTCATCTAATCTGTGCTTAATCTGTAGAAATTTTAGAACTGGGAGAAGAGGTGAGGGGCAAGACAGAGGCCAAGTGTACTGGTAAACAGTTTTGCTTATTGAGTGACCACGCTGGCTAAACCAATGCCAGTGAACCAAAAGTTGTCTAACTAAAGCAAAAAAGAATTTAGTGCACAAAATTTGGGGGAGCTCACAGAATCAGTGGGGACGAGGCTTGAAAATGAATGGAAAGGGAGACATATCAATTGGCCAAAAACAAAAATCAAAAACCAAAACCTAACCCCAAAACAACCAAACACGGAAACCAAATACTCATGCTGTGGAGAAACTACTTTAAAAATAGCATATTTTTGGCTTGCCAGGGATATTTCTTAATACAAACCCGGACCATGCTTTGACTGTGGGATGGTTGGTAAAGATGTCAGTGGGTTTTGAAATTGAATCATCAGATAAGACTGAAGAGGAGAAGGGTTTCTTAAAACAAAACAAAGCTAAAAATGGGAAAAGCAGCACTTGGGGTGGGGGTAGAAATCATGATAACCAAGAAGAAAAAGAATACTGGCTTCTGTTAGCATGTCCAGGAAATAGGAGACCTTAATCTTTCCCTCTCTTCCTCTCTCTCTCCCTGGTTTTTCTCTTTCCTCATTTCTTCCTTGAGTAGAGATATAGAGAGCAGATTAGTTAGGAATGAGAAGGCTAAGTTTGCTGGTGCCTGGGTGAGAAAGCAGATTATGTTCAAAGACCTGGTTAGGGAGTAAAAAGCCCACAGTAGAACTGCTTCCTAGAGGATCCCACCATCTGGCAATGCTATGAAACGTCTGGAGCCGGTTTCAAGCCCCAGCTGGGTCTAACTCCAAAATAAGCCTGCACACCCGGGCCTGGGGGTGGTAACTGTATTGGATTGAGCTGTGACTGGCAGTTCCGGATTAGCCAGAGAAGTGCTACATTTTACTTGTGTCTGCTCTCTTATGCTCTCCATTAGCCGTAACCTCTTAAAGATGGTGTTAAAATTAACCAGCAAAGTAAAAGGATTGGTTGCAAGAAGGTAGATTTTAAAAATACTAATAGAAACCATAGCTTAAATGGCCGTTCAAGTACACCCAGCGTCCACGCCTTTTCTTTCTGTCACAGGTACGAAGGCTAAAGACGGAGTACTAGATAAGATTTGTAAGATGCGATACAATGGTAGTCTGGCTTCAAAATATTGCTTCTGGATGAGCACGAGGTTTGATCTGGCTGGCTGGCTACCCCTCTGTGTGCATTCCTTTCTAAACACTGCACACACTGCTGCAGAGATCCTGTGCTGGGTCAAAGGAAAGGCCCTTCTCCCTCTTTACCTCTTGAATGTTTGTTTGTAAGGGCACAGAGGGAAGAACGGTGTGAGCGACTGCCTAAAAAGCTGTCTTCACCCTCTCACACATTGTTCAAGCTAATTATTCTATCAGCAATGCTTCATCGAGCACAAGTGTGTTAAACTGTGTGGAGTGAGCTGAAATCTCTCATTTGAAATGTTAGACTTGTGAAATTCAGGAGTAGTTTAATTTGATGTTGGCCTGCCATCAAAGTAGAGCATCTCATCTCCAAACCTGGCTGTCTGAAGAGCAGAAGAAGGAGAGGAGAAGTAACACCCATATTAGACTCTGGAACATATAAAATGGCATTGTCTTAACTAGCAGGCGGTTTAAATGGTTTCTTCCCTAGTTGTGACAGTAGTTTATGTTTATGGTGTTCTTCTTAGAAAAGACTGAAAAGTACAAGGGAAGAATGAAGTACCTGTATTTTATCAGGCATTTCCAGTTAGTGTTGCTGTTTTACTTTTGTATTTTGCTCTAATGTGCTCTAAATTTTGATTGTTGTATAATCAAATACTGCATATGAAGTTCTGGAGAAAGATCAAGAGACACTTGTGGTGGGGAGTTCCAAATCTAAACCTAGTGTTATGAATATTAGGAAAATTATAAATAATTATAAGTGGCTCAAATGGTAAAGAATCTGCCTGAAATGTGGGAGACCTGGGTTTGATCCCTGGGTGGGGAAGATCCCCTGGAGAAGGGCATGGCTACCCACTCCAGTATTCTTGCCTGGGAAATCCCATGGACAGAGGATCCCGGCAGGCTACAGTCCATGGGGTCGCAAAGAGTTAGATACAATTGAGTGACTGACACTTTCACTTTCATAAGCAGAAAAATAACCTCCATGAAAAATTCCAATTACTACTCTTTCTCAGCTTTCTCCTTTTAAAAAATTTTCTGAAATATTCCCCTTTCTTCTGTTTTCCTTCTTACTCCTAGTATACCCTGAATTGCATGTATCATTTCGTTGAGAGATGCTTAGAACTGGGAGATAATTTCCAATTTGGCAAGTTTTGTGTAACAACAAAAATTATTTGTTCATTCTTTGGATACATGTCTTTTATTTATGGAGATGATAGATGATTAGGCAACTGCTTCTGAAGTCTGGTGATATGCAAGGGCTGATCCACCCACAAAAAGGTATATAGTCATTCTAATCTTGGTTGAGTTTGCGTAGGTAGATGCTGGGGATGTAGTTGGGAGCCGTGGAACAGAGAACAGATCCAGTGTGCCTGAGGCTCATACTCACAAACCTGCCCTAACTGGTAGGTGTTCCAACCAGCTGATCTGTAATGACACCCCTCTTCCCAGCCTTTCACACCGTGTCTGGACATGCCCTTCTGTGAAAAAAAGAAAAAGGGAGCTAACATGATATATTGTGTGGATGGGTGTGACACAGAACTTGGTGAGGGTAAAAGTGAAAGTGTAAGTCGCTCAGTCGTACCCAACTCTTTGCAACCCGATGGACTATAGCCCACCAGGCTCCTCTGTCCATGGGGACTTTCCAGGCAAGAGTACTGGAGAGGGTCACCATGCCCTCCTCCAGGGGATCTTCACACCCCAGGGATTGAACCCACGCGTCTCCCACTTTGCAAGAAGATTCTTTACTGTCTGAGCCACCAGGGAAGCCCATTCTTTTCATGACTAAAAATTATTTATTATATACAGACTGCTCAAGGCAAGTGCTAGACTTCAGCATTGTGATATAGATTGAGAATAAGCAACATCAAATTTCCAGGTGTTTTGAGAATAATAAAATCCCCTCTTCCTTTTCTAGCTCCAGTCAATAAGAGGTCTTTCTCAGATTACAGTTGTTTTTAACCAGCTTCAAATATACATAGATTTTTTAAAAATCCCATCTAGCTGTGAAAATGGCCACTTGAAAAATGGCAAGTTTTAAATATACGGCAGGATATACAATGAGATAATATGGGCAAAAATACTTAGAAAAAAATAAAAGTGATATTCAAATGTACAGTGGTAAAAATGATAGTATTCCTTTAAATTGCTCACCAATATTCTGTGCCTTTATCATCTATTTGATGTCCTGCTGTGTAAATCAGCTCTCTTAGGGGACAATTCTTGCTGTTGGATAATTGGCAGGATTTGCTGCTCCTGGTGATATATATATAATAGTAAGACTAGTTAGCTCATTTCTTACTATAAATGCAAAATCATGTTTCACCATTAGGATTTTAGTGTATGTCATGAAAAGGAAAACACATATTATCAATAATTAAATGAACTTATTTACAAAACAGAAACAGACCAACAGAGAATGAACTTCTGGTTGCTGAGGGGGTGGTGGTGGTGGGGAAGATGGAGGGAAGGGATAGTTAGGGAGTTTGGAATGGACATGTGCACACTGTTATATTTAAAATGGATAACCACCAAGGACCTACTGTATAGCACATGGAACTCGGCTCAATGTTATAGCAGCCTGTATGGGAGGGGTGTTTGAGGGAGCATGCAGACATGACTGTGTATGCCAAGTCCCTTCACTGTTCACCTGAAACTATGACAACATCATTAATTAGATTTACCCCAATACAAAATAAAAAGCTTTGGGAAAAACACTATCCCAAGTGTTTATGGTGGTGCCTTGCAATATTTATATAATGTTAATAAGACCATGTTAAACATGTTTTAAGATTTAAAAGCTATCTTTCATTACTTAAATTTTTTACTTGACATAACTTTCAACTTACAGGAAAGAATAATACAATGATTTCCAAACAGTTTCACACCAGATCCTCAAATATGGATCACACTGCTTTATTCTTCTCTTTGTGTGTGTGATCTTTTCCTGAACTATTGGAGGGTAAGCTGCATACACGATGCTACCTTTAACCCTAAATACTTCAAGGATAAGTATTAATTGAAATGAATATCCACATAGTCCCAAATTAGGGTATTATCTTACAGAATCACACACAATTATAATTAGCAAGTTAATATTGATGTGATACGATTATCTAATATCTAGGCCTTATTCATATCTCACCACTTTTTCCATTAGTGTCTTTTATAGCAAAAGAAAAACCCGGGGTTGTTCTTTGCATTCATTTGTCACTCTACCCATTTTTGATCTGAAACACTTCATCAGCTTTTATTTGTCTTTTATGACATTGATATTTTGAAGAGCATAGATCTTGTAGATTATGCCTCAAGTTGAGAATAATAATTTTAAAAGTAAAAGCAAAGATAACACAATGTAACACACTTATTCCAAAGAAGGGTAAAAGGTTTACTGAAGGCCAGACCTTCTTTTTAATGCCCCTCACACACTTTTCGGTTTTCTAAATCAACTGTCGTCATAGATGGGGCTTTCAGACATAGATCTTATTTGAAGGTTATAAAAAGAAAAGACTGACATGTGCCTTTAATTGTCATGATCAAATTCCAATTAGATGGGTTAATAGCTTTGTGAGGGGTTGGCTATCCCTTGCCAGACTCACCTTCATTTCGAGGTCTTTCAAAACAATAATGCCTTCACTGGATGCTGTCATCAAAAGAAATCAAACTATGAAAAAGGGTTTAGTGTTCAGCAGTGCCTCCCTCATCACTGGGACTATTCAGCTCCCGTGGGCTGCTTACCAGTTTCAGTAACCTTTTCACATTTCCTAATAACGAGACCCCAGGCACTAGATGGCATTGCGTCCTGCCCTGCAGCTCTCCCGCCGGCACTCCTGGTTTCAGCCTTCCTTCCCATCGCCGCGGCAATGGAAAATGAGCGTCCTGTCCACCTGGGAGAAGAAAAAGTATGCAAGCATCAAGGGGCGCATAGCAGGCAAGTCCTGTGTGAATGGTTTAGCACGTACCTCAGTCCTGTCTAGCCCTTAGGTGCTTAACCTTCAAGGTACTCTCAACTTCTGTCTGCATATTTCACCCCGGGGGAAGATTCTTCTGCAGGCCTCTGAGGGTGACCAACAACTGGGGGCTCAGCATCCACCATACCCAGCAAAAATTAATAGAAGAACAAAGGGCAGACAGAATCTGTCCGGGTGGCAGAGCCTTTAGGATCCCCCCCCTGCTCCTTACTTCACTGCTGAGTAAAGTGTAAGAAGCACTAGGGAATGGCTTCCCTGGTGGTCCAGTGGTTAAGAATCTGTCTGCCAATGCAGGGGACATGGGTTCAATCCCTGGTCTAGGAGGATTCACGTCTCAAGGCCACTAAGCCCATAAGTCACAACCACTGAAGCCTGAATGCTCCAGAGCCCATTCCCCACAAGAGAAGCCACCACAATGAGAAGCTGCTGCTCTCTGCAACTAGAGAAAAGCCCCCGTGCAGCCATGAAGACTTAGCACTAACAAAAACATAAATACGTAAATAAAGAACCCAGGGGTAATATAACCAGAATGCAAAACACACACCAAACCTATGAACTGAAATAACCTGGAAGGAAATATACCAAAGTGTTGGCTGCAATTGTTTCAGTTAGCAAGAATTTTATAAAAAGAGATGTAAAAGAACCACCTAATTTTCTTTAGTTTAGAACTTTATATAAATGAGTCACCACTGTTTCTGTTGTCTAAAAATAGTATTAGAAATAGTCTTGTAGTTCCTCAGCATTACTCAAAATATTAATGAGGTATTTTAAACTAACCAAAGAAATGGAACTTTGATATGGAGCTCCACTATGAATACACTGAAGCTCCATTAGTTACACTTCAAAGGATAAATATTTATATTATTCTACCCACTCTGTCAATTCAAGGTACTCATTAACTATTCAGGCTATTTCCCCAAATACTGTTTAGCGGATATGTATGCTTGGACAAGTAGGTTACTGGAAAAGAAGTAGGGAGTTTTTGCAGTCTTTAAATTCTATTAAGCCCATGTTTCTTATTTTTTAAAACTCTGTACATTCTCATTACCTGAAAGTCCTTTGAACCTTGTTAATTATAATAATATTATCTCATTGCTCTAGGACAACTATTAAGGCAGACCTTTCCGATCGTGCTTCCTGTAACACCAACATGTAGCTTCAGATACAAAGGAAGCAGCCAATCTAACTCGAGAAACAAGCTGTACCACACCAAAGAGATTTTCATAAGGAAGTGTCTTTATGTGTATATATATATACCAAGTACATATTTTAATATGATAATGTCTGAGATACTTCCAGAGAGAAATAAAGCAATGCTGTCTCTAAAAGTTTATGAGCTAAGTTAAGCAGTAGGTCATTTGTTACCAACTTCTAATATTTCCTCTTCCTCCCTGTAAGATCATTCTGCTCTAAGTTTTCATTCAGAGTCCTTTATGCAACATCCACATAGGCAAAATGGAAACATGGTCAGTGAAGATCACCAGCCTTCAGACTGATAGGCTAGAAAATGATACTCATGCGAATTTTAATGCTGACCTTGTAAATCACATCAAAGCCACATCCCGAGGCTCAGTGTTCAGAGCTGTAAAGTTGGGGTAAGACTTTGTGTCATTGGGCACAATGGGTTGTTATATGATTTAAATGAGATCAGTTACATAAAAGCACTATTAATATATGAGGCAAGATATATTTTCCTTTATGCACAATTGGAGATATACTTAATTTTCTGTTTCTTAAAGTCCAAAGGATTAAAGTATATAACATAATGGAAATAAAATTATAAAAACAATGTGCTGTGCAATGATATCACAAGCCACATGTGTTTTCTTTTAAGAGTCATGTAGAATATGGGATCCTTGCTGCCAGATCTCTGTGTGATGACCATCGAAACATCAGTGGCTTTCGAAGGAAGCTCTGCCATCTGCCTTGCTGGTCTGCACAAAAGAGAAATGAAAATTTCCTTTTGGAGGAGAGAATTACATTTCTGATTCGGACCTACAACTACATCTGCCAGACCCGCTCCTTCCTCAGTTTTCCCACCTCATACACAGTAACTTCACCAACTGAAGCCCGAGAATCATGGGTTCCTCTCTTTTTCACATACTCTGCATTTAAGTCGTCCACAAATTCTGGCAGTAATCTACAGTGTATCCTCCATAAAGAGCCACAATGATGCTTTAAAATCAAATCATTCCTCTGCTCATAACTCTGATGGTTTCCTGTCTGACTCAGAATAAAAGCCAGAAAGCTGGTAATGGCCCACCTGGTCTGGCCTCCACATTCCCCAGCCCATCTGCTACCACTCCTGGGGGTTGCTCACTGCCTTGCAGCTGCACTGCCCTTCTTGCTGTTCCTGAACTGAACATGCTCATGCCTCAGGGCCTTTGCACCAGCGATTCCCTCTGCTTAGAAAGCTCTGTCCTGAATATTTCCATGACTTGCTCCATACCTCCTTCCTCTCCTAACTCAAAGCCTTCCATGACTAAACTCCATACCTTCTTTCTTGTTTGCTTTCTTTCATTAAATTTGTTTTTGGCTACATTGGGTCTTCCTTGCTGCTCAGGGGTTTTCTCTAGTTGCAGCGACCTGAGGCTACTCTGTATTTCCAGTTTGCAGACTTCCCATTATGGTGGATTTTCTTGTTGAAGAACACAGACTCTAGGGTGTGTGGGCTTCAGTAGTGGCACTTGGGCTTAGTTGCCTTGTGGTGGGTGGGATCCTCCTGAACCAAGGAGCGAACTTGTGTACCCTGTATTGGCAGGCAGATTCTGTGTCACTGGACCCCCTGGGAAGCCCTTTCTTGCTTTCTTGTTGGGCATAGCGCCTCTTGCCATCAAGCATATTTTCTTAATATAATTTGCTTGTTTGTTCTTTCAGTTGCCTGACTCCTCCCTCATCTCCCTATCTTCCCTCTAACTGCTCCAAATAGAATGTAAGCTCCCTGGAGCAGCGGCTTTTGTTTTGCTCACTGAAATATCCTCAGCTGTTAGAAAGTACTTGGCGGAGAGGAGATACTCATTAATTACATGTGTGTTGGGGGGCCCTCAAGACCACTCCCAGGTCTGTGATTTTCTGGAATGACTGGCAGCACTCACAGCTGAGACTGCTTATGGAGAAAGGCTACCTGGTGCATTCAGTATGAGAAAAAACACAGGGCATGAAGTTTAGGTAAACCAGATACGAGCTTCCCAGGGTCTGCTCGTTGTGGAGTCACACAGAACACAATTCAACCAGCAGTGAGTCATGATAGCACATGCACACTGCTGTCTACCAGGAAGCTTCCTTAGAGACTCGGGGCCAGGGGTTTTTACTGTAAGTTGGTCACATAAGCACAGGCTTTCCTGGTGGCACAGTGATAAAGAATCCGCCTGCCAATCGAGGAGACGCAGGTTTGATCCCTGAGTGGGGAAGATCCCCTGGAGAAAGAGATGGCAGTCCATGCCAGTACTCTTGCCTGGGAAATTCCATTGAGAGAGGAGCCTGGCAGGCTACAGTCCATGGGATCGCAAGAGAGTTGGACACGACTTAGTGACTAAACAGCAGCAACATATAAGCACTCTCTGCCTGCTGCTGCTAAGTCACTTCAGTCGTGTCCGACTCTGTGTGATCCCATAGACGGCAGCTCACCAGGCTTCACCGTTCCTGGGATTCTCCAGGCAAGAACACTGGAGTGGGTTGCCATTTCCTTCTCCAATGCATGAAAGTGAAAAGTGAAAGTGAAGTCACTGAGTCGTGTCCAACTCTCAGCGACCCCATGGACTGCAGCCCACCAGGCTCCTCCATCCATGGGATTTTCCAGGCAAGAGTACTGGAGTGGGGTGCCATTGCCTTCTCCGACTCTCTGCCTGGCAAGTGCCAAAGACTCAGAACTTCCATTGAGGTTCAGTGGTTAAGACTCCATCCTTCCCATGTAGGGGAGTGGGTTTCATCCCTGGTTGGGGAACTAAGATCCCACATGCTGTGCGGCATGGCAAAAAAATTTAAAATCTCAGACTCCCCAAAGCAAAGCAGGTGTACAGCATAAGCCAAGTTGTTTGTGTAGACAGACTGGGCACCATGAATCATTCTTGTCAGTTCTAGTACTGGTGAGTTGTTGTTTAGTCGCTGCTGTGTCTGACTCTTTCTGGCCCTATGGACTGTAGCCCACCAGGGTCCTCTGTCCATGGGATTTCACAGGCAAGAATACTAGAGTGGGTTGCCATTTCCTTCTCCAGGGGATCTTCCCCACCCAGGGATCGAACCTCCATCTTCTGCATTGGCAGGCAGATTCTTTACTGCTGAGCCACTGGGGAAACCCGGGACTGGTGGGAACCCTCCTGAAATCCAAATTCCCAGACCCAAGCCAAGGGCTAGCCTTGCAAGTTGTCCTTTCTAAAGAACAGTCTCAGGCTTGCCACATTAACTCTTCCTGAACAGTATGTTATAATGATCTGTTACTTTTTAATTGACCAAACATGGAGCACTTTTGAGCTCAAGAGCAAGATAAGATCCAGTAAAGAAAGTAAAGTTTCTAGTTTTGCAAATTGGAATCCCATTGAATAGATTGTGAGCTTATTTATATTTCTCAACACAGTTTGCATATTTTTAAAGTATCCTGGCATGGAAAGAGATATGGTTAGAACTTTAAGCGTTGCTTGGATCCTATACACTTAAAGATCTGTTTCTGAAGGGGATGAGAAGCAAGCTCTAGATAAAGTGAGCATCTGTGAGAGGATGCCTCTAAGTGTGTACTTAGGTCATGTCCGACTCTTTGCGACCGCATGGACTGTAGCCTGCCAGGCTCCTCTGCCCACAGGATTCTCCAGTCAACAATACTGGAGTGGGTTGCCATTCTCTTCTCCAGAGGATCTTCCTGAGCCAGGGATCCAGGGTCAGGATGTGTAATAGCTTTAGTGTAGTATCTTTATTTTATTTGATTTTTGCTTTTTGAGTGCTCAATCCTTAGCAAAGTACCTAGCATAAACAAAAAGCTACATAAATATTTGCTTAGTGCATAAATATACTACCATAAATATTTAAAATGGTTCTGTTTTATGGGCATGTAGGTAAAATTAAACTTCTATTTGAGATAATTTGTGACAGATGCTGAATACAATTTGAAGACTGGTTATTATAGCTATTGTGATAAAACAGGTTAAAATATTTTTATTGAATCTTATTTAGGTATGTTGGAATTGTAAATAAATAGTTGGCATGTATTGCTTTTGTTTCCTCAAGCTAAAAGGAGAGGGGGAAACACATGTGCATGCAAACACCCTTAAAAACTGTCTGGAGTTGTGTGAGTTTGGGGAAGGAGACTTGCTTGCAGCAGCCTTCTAAAATGTGAGACTTTCACAGTAATGGTGAGACCGTGGAGAGATTTCTCAGGACAGAATTCCCAAGGAAACTTAAGCCAAATCATTTTGCAAGTTGTAAAGACCAGTGAGAGTAAAGCTGGTTTACTGTGATCTGAAATGAGACAAGTAGAGATTTAAATGTACTTATAGTCTTTATTTGAATATGATATCTTGTGGTTTATGAACTTTGTTCAATAAAGCTTCTTTTTGTAAATATTTTATGTTTTGCCTGATAGATATTTCTAGAGCATTATTTAAGTGAAACCTGGTAATTAGCTTTTAAATTCTGATGAAAATTAGCATGGTTTTATACATACATAGACATTTTGGTTTGGCCAAAACATTCATTTGGGTTTTTCTGTAAGATGTTACTGAAAAACTTGAACAACAGTTTTGGCTAACCCAATATATACTTATGTGCCTACATGCATACATGTGTGTGTATTTTAACATCCCATGATGGTTAAAAATGTTTACTTAATCCTACCTTGTTGAAAAGTCCAAATATTATGACAGTTCAGTTCAGTTCAGTAGCTCAGTCGTGTCCGACTCTGCGACCCCATGAATTGCAGCACACCAGGCCTCCCTGTCCATCAGCAACTCCCGGAGTTCACCCAGACTCACGTCCATCGAGTCAGTGATGCCACCCAGCCATCTCATCCTCTGTTGTCCCCTTCTCCTCCTGCCCCCAATCCCTCCAAGCATCAGAGTCTTTTCCAATGAGTCAACTCTTCACAATATTATGACAGCAGAGAGTAAAACACTCTCTCCTGAGGGGTAACATTAACCCCTTCTCATGAAGGTAAACTCCACTCTGATTCACAGTTGTGGCCTTGTGGCTGATACAGTTATTAATATTTTAATCTTCAAGAGTGAAAAGAAGAAACAGTCTTATGAAAAATGTAATGCAAACACACAAACATGTAATATGAAGAAACACTTAAAAGAGTTCTGCAATTTTTCATAGAGTGACTATCTCTGAAATATTATTGTGGGAGATCTCCTATGCAAATATTGATTCAGCAAGTAAAGGAAACTTGGAAGGTGTATTTCTAGATATAAGACTTGAAAATGAATGCTGAATGGTTTTTCTAGGCTATAGCACAACTAGACATTCCTAGTTTTAGCACTGAGTCTGATCTTAGAGGCCCAGACATAATTTTCACCATGCAGACTGGGTCCAGAGATTTAAAGCCATTTGCCTAAGATCACACAGCAAATTTGGGGGCCAGCAGAAGAACTCTTGGCTTCCACTCCTAGAATTTTCTCCAGGATATTCTACTGTTTCCTTTAGTCTCTATGGAAAGTAATTCAAACATTAATTATCTACTATGTATACAATAGCATAGGAAGTTCTAAATTATTGTAGCTTTCATCAGAAAGTGAACTCATGCCTCTTACATAAGTGGGTCAGGCTTTCCTATGTGCTGCCATTTTTAGGTTGTACTCAAAGAGTAAACAGTTGGGGAAACTATATCTTCCTTGGATTTGCCATGGAAACTGGTACTCTCCAAATGTCCACTGAAACTCAGACGACGTGGATGTAAAGGCTGCATTTTGGCAGAAGAATCCTGGAACTCTGGTAGGGGAATCTGTATTTTTCTCAAACAAATACCAATTTGTAACAGACTTCCTTCCCTCCTTTAGTTGGCTGACTTTCCTGAGTTAGCTGAAGCCTGTGACCCTAACATAAACAACTGGTCCAGGCCACTTGAATTTAGAATGGTAGCTTTAATTTACTTGCAAATTCTATATTAAAGCCTAAAGGATGTTAGTGGCATATTGCAATTCTCAATGACTCCATAAACAGAAACTGGTGGCCCCTTCTGTCTGGGGCAGGCCAGTGTGACACAGCAGTTACCCAGTCAGAGCCACAGCTAGGGCTTGTTGCAGGAGTGCTATGTGTTTTCTGAGACGTGCCTGCAGTGATATTTCCCTCTCTCACCCCCTTGCATGCTCAGAGCCCCCCTACAGAGCAGCGAGAAACAGAATCTCTAGTCCACTTCTTGCTGGGGCCCTAATGGCTGGTGGCATTCCAAGTTTGCCTCTGTTTCCCTTGTACCTGGTGAGTACAAGCCCCCTCTTTGAGCAAAACCTTAGCAGTGTAGCAGAATGTGAACCTATTTCTAGCTTCAGCTGTAAATGAGAAAATGAGTCTTTTTTTAAGAAAAAAAAAAATCTATTTACTTATGTATTTGACTGCTGGATCTTAGCTGCGGCTCACAGGGTCCTCCATCTTCACTGAAGCATGCGGGATCTTCGGTTCTGGCATGTGGGATCCAGCTCCCTGACCAGGGATTGAACCCGTGCCCTTGCTTTCGGAGTGCAGTGTGTTAGCCACTGGATCACCAGGGAAATCCCTGAAAATGAGCCTTTTATTACAAAAGTTTGGTGTGTTTCGGCGCAAACCTCTGGTTTCACGTTAGAATCAATCTCATTTTTCCTCCTCCCCTATCAGCTCAGGCTAGTGCCTTTCTAACAAAAAATAGTTATAATCCAATCATGGAGAAGGAAATGGCAACCCACTCCAGTATTCTTGCCTGGAAAACCCATGGACAGAGGAGCCTGGCGGGCTACAGTCCATGGGGTTGCGAAGAGTCAGACATGACTAAGCAACTAAGCAACAACAAAAAATACTTAATCAACTTGATGTTCATCTAGGAGCAGCAATAAGGCAGAAATTAGCATGAATTTTTTTGCTTCTTTAGGAAGAAAGAGCACTGATTAAGGACACAATAGGAGTTTTCTCTCATTGGATTTCCTTAAGGGATCCAAAGGAGTCAACAAAGTTCTTCCATCATTGCTGCTGCCACCCATAACCAGTAATTCCCAGTCTGCTGAAGGAAATGAATGCTTACAGATGCTGGAATAAACAGTGGCTGGAATGAGGAGGAAGCTCCTTGTCAGTGATGATATCACCGATCTCTGTTTTCAATTTGCCAGCGATGAACTCAGTCCCTGTTGGGGAAGACTGAGGCATGTACCATCTGCTGTGGCAATTCACAAAACCTCTAGTTTGGGACACTCCCAGCATCCACCGATTGAAATAGGATCACAGTGTCATCAGATTCAGAGACCCAGGGCCACGAACACAGGGAAATACTGAACACCAGAAAGATGCTAACCCCTAGGTAACATATTTGATGCTTTCAAATTGTGGTGCTGGGGAAGGTTCTTGACAGTCCCTTGGACAGCAAGGAGATCAAACCAGTCAATCCTAAAGGAAATCAACCCTGAAAGGACTGTTGCTGAAGCTGAAGCTCCAATACTTTAGCCACCTGATGTGAAGAGCCAACTCATTGGAAAAGCCTCTGATACTGGGAAAGATTGAAAGTGAAAGGAGAAGGGGACAGAAGGATGAGATGCTTAGATAGTAACACCAGCTCAATGGTCATGAATCTGAACAAACTCCAGAAAATAGGGGAGGACAGAGGAACCAGGCATGCTGCAGTCCTTGGGATCACAGAGTCGGAAATGACTTAGTGACCGAACAACAACATAGGTAACTAATCTACTATGCGTTTCTCAGACACCTTTAGCAGAGCATCTGTGGGGGTAAAGGCCAGACCGTCTAGTCTGTTATTTTCCTTTACAACACAAAGTAAAAATAGAAGAGACCACACACTGTGTGTCTATGATCTGCATACTTGTACCACAACAAGTTTTGCCTGTAGATACTATTTGGCATTTTAGGCCTGCCAAAATAAGACATTCTTCCATCCTTCCCTGCACTATAATGGAAAATATTATCATGATGAAAACAAATGAATGGAAAAAATTCGTCCTTATACATCACATGTTTGCTTAAAACCAATGAGGAAATAAGATATCACCCGGAACTTACCTTGGAATGTTTTCCCCTCATTGCCTACTGTTTAACTCCCTAACCATAGTGAAATATCTGACTCAGAAATTTCTCAGTGCCTAGATTTTTAAATGCTTATTTTAAAAATCTTTATACTTTTTCTACATGTTAAATTTTAATCAGTCCTACTTTAGGATAAAGCTGTACATTTCAATAATATGTTAGACTAAAAGAAGGAGCAGTTCAGCTTTGACAAAACAGCATCAAGTCTCCTAACTTAGAAGGATGTTTATAAAAGGCAAGATAGTCTGTGCTTCTGGTGCATGCGTGCTAAGTGGTTTCAGTCATGTTCAACTCTTTGCAACCCCATGGACTGTAGCCCATCAAGCTCCTCTGTCCATGGATTTCCCAGGCAAGAATACTGGGATGGGTTGCCATTTCCTCCTTCAGGGTATCTTCCTGACCCAGGGATCGAACCTGCATCTCCTGCGTTGCAGGCAATTTCTTTACCACTGAGTGTAACTGCAGGAAATGAATATTCCCTGCCATACGGCAAGGGAGTAACCACATTCAGCTTGTTCCCTTTCTTCCATGGGAGCAGCCATATTGCTTTGTTACTTAAAGATTGCAGAGTGGGGCTTGGGTTGTCAAGTCTGTGTTGGCATGTATTCCTACCCCAAGGCTACAGCCACAGTGCTTGCTCCATACCTGGCTCTGTCTGAGGGTTCTATGTGTTATTTAAGACAACAACCCTATGAGGCTGCCTGGATCTCACAGAACAGGAAACTGGAGTTCAGATTCAGTAACTTAGTAACCTGGTCACAGAGTTCATAGATGAAAAGCTGGGACAGGGAATCTGACTCAGCTCTTCCGAAGAAAACTGCCATCACCTTAGCAATCCTACTGGAATATTTGACGGTGTGTTACATAGAGACACAAGGAGGTGGTTTCTGAGGGTAGCAGGAGGCAATGTTTTCCTTGCATGTCTGAAGTTTAACCCAATGACCCTTAAAAACATTTTCTTTGACTTCATTTTTTAGGGTATTGCAGAGAAAATGGAAAGGTAATAAAGGAAACTAGTTGTTAAATTCAGTTTTAAAAAAAAGAATAGAAAGGAGACAGCAGTGGTGATATTTTTGCATATCTTTTTTCTGGTGACATTTTAAATGACACATTACATTTTCTGTGAAATGTAAATGATTTAGCTGGAGCACTTAAAACTAATGAGCCAAGAGGCTCCCTTGTCAGTGAATGCATGTAAAACAAGTAAGTCTAAAACTACATTGAACATTTTGGGGGGCTCTGTGCTTTTGCTGTTGTGAAATGGTCTGGTACCTCTCATGGAACTCCTAGTTTGGCCTTAAAGAGCCATCAACTTGACCAATGCTAAAACACAAGCTTTTGACCCTTGCAGGATGGCCGGTGAAGCCAAGAGGTAGAAGCCGTGTGTATAGATATACAGATTGTACACCTATGGGCTTGTCTAAGAAGCAGCCAGCCCTGAACAGTGAGAAGCAGAACCGTGTGTCTCTGAGTGGCCCTGCACATGCTGGGAGACCAGCATATTTAATTAGGCATGGATGTGCATAAGTAGATCCTGGACTCTCCAGGCAAGAACACTGGAGTGGGTTGCCATTTCCTTCTCCAATGTATGAAAGTGAAAAGTGAAAGTGAAGTCGCTCAGACGTGTCCGACTCCTAGCGACCCCATGGACTGCAGCCCACCAGGCTCCTCCATCCATGGGATTCTCCAGGCAAGAATACCAGAGTGGGTTGCCTGTGCCTTCTCCGAGATCCTCCACGTAGGGAAGAGCAAACCACAGCTGTAAGCAAGACTTGTGCACCCGCCACTGGTATCAGCTTGCTGATTTTCCTGTTCATGCTAATAGCCCTGAGATCATGCCTTCTGCCTTCTTACCCAGTCCTTCAAAGTTTGGTTGTGGTCTTTGTTCAGTCACTTTGCCTCTTATCTGAAGCTGCCACAGGGCTGTGGAAGATCCTCTAGGACTTTTCTGAGGTCTTAAATGATCTTCAAAATTTGTATAAATCAGCCTCATCTCTTTTTCTGTACAGGAATAACGAAAAAAGCCTTAACAAAATTATTTCTCATCTATTTCAAAATCGGTAGCTGATGTGCAGGACATTCTAGCTCCAGTTGGTACGGACCTCACAGATTACTGAGAAATGTTCTAAGCACGTATTACAAATTGAGGAGGGTTTGTTAACCCCTTAATGGTAGCATGTGTGTCAGTTTATCTTCTCAACTGAAATAAAATAAATAAGCCTATTTATACCAAAGGCCAGATTGTTCTTTTTTTTTTTTTTTAATATTTTGGAATACTAGCCCCATCTAGTTTTGATGGTAAATTGGATGTAGTTGGGGCTTATCATTCAAGTGTCTCTGAAAGTGGCATAGAAACAGATCACAATGACATGCTTGTGCCTTTGAGGATGGTCAAGATAATTTCACAGGTCTCAGTTCACTGGGGCCAAGACAATCTTTCCCCAGAATCTTTGTAGTCATATCTTCTGGCTGGTTGGTGGACTTCTCAGGTGGCTCAGTGGTAAAGAATCTGACTGCCAAAGCAGGAGACACAGGTTAAATTCCTGGCTTAGGAAGATCCCCTGAAGTAGGAAATTGGAACCTGCTCCAGTATTCTTGCCTGGAAAATTCCATGGACAAAAGAGCCTGGCAGATTAGTTGGGCTAGTCCATGGGGTTAGCAAAGAGTTGGAGAAGACTGCGCATACATGCACTCCTGGCCCATAAGGCTATGTTGCTGAGAGTCCATTGTCAGCCTGGCAGTCCACACTTTTGCAGAGAAAATACTTGGAATAGAAGTGATGCTGATGATAATAGCGTGTGCCCACCAGGTGTTGGAAGGCAACAGCTGAAAGAGAATCGAAACCTTCTGGGCTGAGCTCCAGAGTTCTTTGAAAGGTAGCCCTCTTGGTCAGCATATAGGAAAGGGCCTCAGGCTGCTAGCAGCCGGTTTTGTTGCAACTGATGATATCTGCTAATAGAGATGTAGGTGGAAGGCTGACTAGTTCTCTTGCGACACCAAGGTAAGGTGCCTAAACCTATTTACAGTTGTTTTGTCAATAGTACCTTAAATTTAAGAGTGGGGGGTGATCACCTGCCCCTCCACTAGATTGTTCTTCTGTCAACCCTAAGAGCCTGCCGCTCCCACTCAAGTTGGTAAGTCCTTAAGACAAGTAAGGGTCATTCTCCTTCTAACTCTACACCTTAGATTTAATGCGATCACAAGAAATGTCATTTTAAAGATCTTGGAAACTGATGAAGTCTTTCAGTCTTTTATGTTTTAGGACCATGCGACATTATATTTGACTGAACAGATTCTTTGTATGGCTTTGTCTGACTTTACAGTTACAACTTATAAGGTCATTCTACTAATAATTCCCTTGAGTCAGAAACATCCTCTAACTCAGGGGTCCCCAACCTCTGGGATCTAGTGCCTGGTGATCTGAGGTGGAGCTGACGTAATAATAATAGAAATAAAGTGCACAATAAATGTAATGTGCTTGAATTATCCTGAAAACATCCCCACCACCCTGCTCCATGAAAAAATTGTCTTTCCAGAGACCAGTTCCTGGTGTCCAAAAGGTTGGGGACCATTGCATCTGATGTGTTTACATTTACAAGTTCCTCTTTCTTTCATTGATGCAGTAAGTAATACCAATATGATTAAACACTACTCAATAGGAATATTGACTTCCCTGGTGGCTCAGATGGTAAAGAAACCACCTGCAATGCTGGGTTCGACCCCTGGGTTGGGAAGATCCCTTGGAGGAGGGCATGGCAACCCACTCCATGGGTTGAATCCACTCCATGGAGAATCCCATGGACAGAGGAGCCTGGTGGGCTACAGTCCATGGGGTCACAAAGAGTCAAACACGACTGAGTGACTAAGCATGATGATGAATAGGAATATTAGTTTGAGCAATATGAATCTGTTAAGGTGACAGATGATAATTTCACATGGTTTAATCAAATTCATTTATTCTACAAGGTGAAAAAATTTTTTTAATTGTATGGTTACGGTCAGTTTTTTCCCAGCCTCAGAATACATATAAAGGTGTCTACCTTTGCCTGAAGGCTATGGTTTTTCCAGTAGTCATGTATGGATGTGAGAGTGGGACTGTGAAGAAGGCTGAGTGCCAAAGAATTGATGCTTTTGAACTGTGGTGTTGGAGAAGACTCTTGAGAGTCCCTTGGACTGCAAGGAGATCCAACCAGTCCATTCTGAAGGAGATCAGTCCTGGGATTTCTTTGGAAGGAATGATGCTAAAGCTGAAACTCCAGTACTTTGGCCACCTCATGCAAAGAGTTGACTCACTGGAAAAGACTTTGATGCTGGGAGGGATTGGGAGCAGGAGAAGAAGGGGACGACAGAGGATGAGATGGCTGGATGGCATCACTGACTTGATGGACATGAATCTGAGTGAACTCCGGGAGTTGGTGATGGACAGGGAGGCCTGGCATGCTGCGATTCATGGGGTCGCAAAGAGTTGGACACGACTGAGCAACTGAACTGAACTGAACTGAACCTTTGCCTGAAAGCAAAGGAAGTGCAAGTTTTTTTCTTTTAGGGCCATCCACACTCAGGTCAAATTGTGAAATGGACAAAAATGATCCTTCCTGACGGCCATGGTCCCTTAAAGTCCAGCACTCCTCTGACCTTGCGTTGAGCACCCGACCTCGCTTCTCCTGGACACACAGACCTTTGGCCTACCTTGGGCTAGTGTTATCGATATCCACTAGACAGCACTGTGGGTGATTTTCCATTCACATCAGCTGCTTCTCACATCTGCCCTGTTGAGGGACTTTGCTCTGTGTTAATGTAATTGATTGCAACACAAATTCAGAAAATCCTGGAAGGAAAACTTTATTTCTATTGAACAAAGTTCTGGTTCCAGGTTCTAGTCAGCCGTATAAAGTGAACAATTCCTATGCTAATCTGGACGATTGCTTCTGTTTGCCCAACGTATCTGGCCAGAGTTCATCTAGTGCCTGTGAATTGCCTCACCGTGGAAGCCTCTGCCTGAGCATGTAGCCACAGAAGTCAGTTAAAATGGCCACAGAAGGTTCTGCTAAGTCCACACAGGCGTCTGTATGCCGGGTCGTTGCTCTCTCTTCCGGTTCCTCCTCCTGGGCCGTGGTCCCTCACAAAGGCTCTGGTAGGGCCCCCGGAGGCTGCCTCGCCCGATCAGTCATGGCTACTAGGCTTCTGCTCATGACATTGCCGCCATGATTGCAGGTGACCTTGGATCCTAATGACCAAGCCAGCAGCCCCAGAACTGGCCTCTGCCTATTCCCAGGGTGCCAAGATCTGATATAGTTACAAAGTTGTGACATCTCTGTCACACTGCTGTCACTCAGATTACTTCAGTAGTGTCTCACTCCTCAGTCCATGTTGCAAATGTAGAAAGAAACTCAGGGTAGGGAATATAGTATAGTAAGCACTTCAGAAATAACAACGACACAATGGGAATAGCAGTAACCCTCCTCTTCCCCATCATATAGGGACTGAACAGTTTCCAAAATCAATGGACCTAGTTTATTCATGAGAACTATACTCCTCCTCCCCTAACATGCAGAGTTGGTTTTGTTTCTTTAGTTTAGAGAAGAATTTTAAATAAAGGAAAACTTTATTGTAATAGTCTACACTTGCCCCTGGAACTTTCCATTTCTTATTTTAGAAAATTGGCCATTTCCAAAAATAAGTGCAACGGAGACTAACGTTAATTTCCTAATCACTTTCCATTTAAGGTAATTTTGAGCTCTCTTTCAGCAACAAGTTATTATGTATAATAAGAAGACACATTGTTTATAATGTTTTTTCCACTAAAAAGCTCAAAACAGTGTACAGACATGATCTCATTTGGTTTTGTAACAGTCTACAAGATAAGACTGAAACAGACTCTATTTTCTTTTGAGATATTTAGGTAACAGATAATGAAGAAATCAAATTGACACCCCCACACCAAATCACTCTATTGCTTACATATTGGAAACAAGAATCTTCATCTTGACTCCAAACTTCTTAGTTTACATTGGCTAACCAAATTTGCAAGTGGCTGAACATCAAACTACCACGGCAGCCAACTTAAATTATAATAATTCAGTGTAAATAAAGGGGCCATGAGTAATATGTGTGGAGCAGCAAACATTTGTACTCAGTTTGAAAACATCGCCATATTATGTTGAGTACAGGATATATAGAAAAGCTACATTGACATTACAAATTAATTCTTTATCACGTAAGAAGGAGGTCTAGGAACCACTGCCATGAGGGTTGACGCTCTCTTCCTTTTGTATCTAATAATGGCTTTGTGTTTTGCTAAGTATTTTCTAAGCACCCACTACAGACTATGGGGCTTCCCTGGTGGCTCAGCAGTAAAGAATCTGCCTGCCGTGCAGAAGATGCAGGAGACTCAGGTTCAATCTTTGGGCTGGGAAGATCCTCTGGAGAAGGAAATGACTATCCACTCCAGTATACTTGCCTGAAAAATCCCATAGACAGAGGAGCCTCACGGGCTACAGTCTGTGGGGCCGCAAAGAGTTAGCCACAGCTGAGCCCTCACCATCAGAGGTCTGCTACAGACTATAATCCTATCTTGGGCTGTACCTGAATAGTGCTGATGCTAGGCATCACGGTTGTACAACAGAAGTGAGGACTCCTCTGAGTCACGGGAGTGTTCAAAGGGCTTCTCCACCTGCATATGCAGCCCCTGTCTGTGTATAGATAAAGCTCTGAATGTAGCTGACCTGCAGTGCTCATTGAACCCTATGATAGTAGAGCCTGGTGGGGATAGGCACCGAATCTGATAGGCTGCCTGGGTTCAGATTCCAGCTCCACTGACTCCCAGATATAGGGCTTTGAGCAAGTTAATTCCAGGTTTCTCGTCTGCAAAATGGGGAGAGTAATACCTACCTGAGAGGATGAATGTGAGTTATTAAGTACAAAGCAGTTAGAATGACACCCTATACAGAGTAAGTGCTGTGTGTGTGTTAGCCATACTCTTGTGACTGTTATTATTACTACTGCTATTTATCGTTTGGGACAAAGGGCAGTTTCACTAGCAAGTGAGTTATTCTCTCAGATGACACAATGCAAGGATGGTCTGGAGTGACAGGTTGAGAGAGACCAGGCAAGGTTGCAAAGCAGACAGTAAAGGTATGTGGCAAACGGGGTGATGAAAAGAGCAGAGGAGTGTTCCGAGTTCCCCAAGGCAAAGAAAATGAAGGACGAGTTCTTCAAAACAGTGAAGATTTCAACTAAAGCTGACTGGGGCTTCTACATGAGAGGATCCTGGTTCAAAAAAGTAAAAGGTACATATATAGATAGATGGGCTTACAAGGTGTTTCGGTGGTAAAGAACCCGCCTGCCAATGCAGGAGACGCAGAAGACTCGGGTTCAATCCCTGGGTTGGGAAAATCCCCTGAAGGAGTACATGGCAACCCACCCCAGTATTCTTACTGGGATAATCTCATGGACAGAGGAGCCTGACGGGCTACAGTCCATGGGGTCATAGAGTCGGACACGACTGAAGCGCGCATGCGCACACACACACACACTCACAGTGTAGATAGTAGCGTTTTGCAGTAAGAAGTCCTTCAAATAGCTGAATCACCTTAGATAAGTCATTAAAAATGCTGTTTATTTTTCCTTATGGGCACAATGGAAGGTTTCTATATACTTGAAGCATTACAGCTGATAAACGAAGCTTGGAGATAATTCACATAAAAAACACAATACAATTTGAGGCATGCATGAATACATATATTTGTCTATACTCAGATTTGAGGAGAAACAACCTTCTGGAGGATTCTATGTCTACTTTCTATTTCATTTTAGCATACCCACGTGAAACAACTACATGTTGTAAGACAGTGGCCATGCAAAGATGACCCCGCCAAAGTGCATACCTTAAGGAATTCACAGTCAAGAGAGAGAGAGAAAGGGCATCTGTCAAACAAAAAGCTCACTTCTGTTTAATTCTCCTTGAGGCAAGGTGCGGAGGACTGCTTGGAATGGAAGGAATAGGATATAGATAAGCCCTATCAAGTTAGCACTTGACTGTGCACCTTAGGTAAATAAATACTCTGATTTGACTCAGTCCATCAACTCAGCTCACAACAAACTGTGGAAAATTCTTAAAGAGATGGGAATACCAGAACACTTTATCTGCCTCCTAAGAAATCTGTATGCCGGTCAGAAAGCAACAGTGGGAACTGGACATGGAACAACAGACTGGTTCCAAATTGGGAAAGGAGTACATCAAGGCTGTGTATTGTCACCCTGCTTATTTAACTTATATGCAGAGTAAGTACATCATGTGAAATGCTGGGCGGGATGAAGCACAAGCCGGAATCAAGATTGCCGGGAGAAATATCAATAACCTCAGATATGCAGATGACACTACCCTTATGGCAGAAAGCGAAGAACTAAAAAACTCTTGATTAAAGTGAAAGAAGAGAGTGAAAAAGCTGGCTTAAAACTCAACATTCAGAAAACTAAGATCATGGCATCCGGTCCCATCACTTCATGGCAAATAGATGTGGAAACAATGGAAACAGTGACAGACTTTATTTTGGGGGGCTCCAAAATCACTGCATATGGTGACTGCAGCCATGAAATTAAAAGATGCTTGCTTCTTGGAAGAAAAGTTATGACCAACATAGACAGCATATTAAAAAGCAGAGACATTACTTCACCAGTAAAGGTCCATCTAGTCAAAGCTATGGTTTTTCTAGTAGTCATGTATGGATGTAAAAGTTGGACTATAAAGAAAGCTGAGCGCCAAAGAAGTGATGCTTTTGAACTGTGGTGTTGGAGGAGACTCTTGAGAGTCCCTTGGACTGCAAGGAGATCCAACCAGTCCATCCTAAAGGAGGTCAGTCCTGAATATTCATTGGAAGGACTGATGCAGAAGCTGAAACTCCAATACTTTGGCCACCTGATGTGAAGAACTGACTCCTTGGAAAAGACCCTGATGCTGGGAAAGATTGAAGGCAGGAGGAGAAGGGGATGACAGAGGATGAGATGGATGGCATCACCGAGTCAATGGACTTGAGTTTGAGCAAGCTCTGGGAGTTGGCAATGGACAGGGAAGCCTGGCATGCTGCAGTCCATAGGGTTGCAAAGAGTCAGACATGACTGAAGGACTAAACTGAACTGAGCTGATTAACTTGGCGAGCACTGGGCTTATCACTGACTATGTTTTAGAGTGGGGAAACTGGCAGTTCCGAAAAGGTAGCTCTGTCGGCCTTGATCAGGTAGCTACCAATAGGCAAACCATTGCGACTCCTTTCTGTTCCACCCAGAACCCTTTGGCATCCTCCCGCCTGTCCCCTCACTGCCATATCAATGCTTCCAGGATATAATCCTTCCCAGCCATGCCAGTTCATCTGGATAGACTAGATTCAATACACTTGTGCTAACAAAACCGTAAAACCATCACCTGACCAGTAATTCAGAAAATGTTTTGGGGTGGGAGTAAGGAAAAGATGGGGCTTCCCAGGTAGCTCAGTGATAAAGAATCTGCCTGTCAAGGCAGGTGCCAGAAGCGATGTGGGTTTGATCCCTGGGTCGAGAAAATTCTCTGGAGTAGGGAATGGCAATCCACTCCAGTATTCTTGCCAGGATAATCCCATGGACAGAGGAGCCTAGAGGGTTACAGTCCATGGGGTGGCGAAGAGTTGGACATGGCTGAGCATGCACGCAAGCAAGGAAAGACAATCAAAGACTGGGGATTGACTCTTGGGTCCCAGTGAACATTCATTTGTACTGAATGGTTTTCATAAACACATGTGAGCAAATAGGTAAAACCCAGCCATCTATTTTGGTACTATAAAATTCTTGGTAAAAAAGCAGATAGGATGTTTTGAGTATGCAAATGTCAAGGTGATACCTTAATATTTTTGTCTTTGATACTCAGAAATAATCCTGGAAGTAAATACAATATCACATTTTTAAATAGGAGGAGGTGAAATCAATGAATTAAAAGAGAGAATTTCTGTTTTCTGGATCAGGCATACTCTCAATACCAGGATGGTACAATGTACCTCTCAACTGCTGGCTCTAGTTTTTAAGTTACATTCATTTGCTTCTTGGTTTTATTGCATGCACACATATGTGTGTGTTATCAGTCATGTCCGACTCTTTGCGACCCCATGGACTGCAGCCCACCAGGCTCCTTTGTCCATGGAATTCTCCAAGCCAGAATAGTGGAGTGGGTTGCCATTTCCTCCTCCAGGGGATCTTCTGACCCAGGGATCAAAGCTGCATCTCCTTCACTGGCAGGTGTTTTTTTTTATCCCTTGTGTCACTTGGGAAGTAAGCACCAAGCAATTAAGAAAGTCAACCATCCTAACATAGCCTGCTGCTTGCAGCTCAGTCGTGTCCGACTCTTTGTGACTCTATGTACTGTGCCCACCAGGCTCCTCTGTCCATGGGATTATTCAGGCAAGAATACTGGAGTGGGTTGCCATTTCCTCCTCCGACATAGCCTGAATTGTAGGTAAAGAGATTTAATAAAGGAATTTACTTTTTTTTAGAATAGATATTTATTTATAATAAAAATTATAAGCATACAAAGTCAGGTCATAAAGGAGGTACAGAAGAAAGGGAGCCTACATCTATGCAAAATTTGAATTTGCGTCTACATAGCACTAAAATCACATAAGCTAAGTGAAATCGGTAATTTGATAATGATCACTATACAGTTAATTGATGTATTGGGCTATTAAGGTAGATTATTCAGGTAAGAAATCCCTTCCAGAGTTAGAATAATTTTGACTGGCTCTCTTCATTGACTCAAGAAACTGGTTAATCAACCAGACCTTTATTTCAGATGGGGTTGTTAAAACATAAATTTAAACTCTCCAAAGGCATGCCTTCCAGTCTCCATCCTAGTTGGTAGAATAGGCCTGCTGTAAAGCTGTTTTCTGATGCGTCATCCAGTCTGGGAGGAATTGAGAAGAGGTACTTCTATCCGCAGCATACCATTGCTGTGCTGCCTGAAACAAAGGAGCAAGAGAAGGCCACTATTGACTCAGATTTCTCTAACCCCCCTTCTTCTTAGGAGTGCAAACCAATGTCTGTTGATTAAACTAGAGATTATCCCAGTATTTAAGCCATGCTTTTAGAGTACTACAAGGCACATTCAGCTTTTAAAATACCCAGCAACCAGAACAGTGGCAGACACACAGTTGGCATTGGATAAATAGTTACTGAACAGACAGTTAAATGAATGAATGAATGTACAAATATTTAAACCCACAGTTTTAAATATTTCATTAGAAACACCTTGTATGCTGTGCTAAATCACTACAGTCGTGTCTGATTCTTTACAATGCTATGGACTGTAGACCTCCAGGTTCCTCTGTCCACGGGACTTTCTGGGCAAGAATACTGGAGTGGGTTGCTGTTTCCTCCTCAAACACCTTAGAATATTTTACTTTCTAGAGCTTTTGTACAAAATGAGTCCATTATATCTGCTGTCTTTTGGTTCAGATGGTAAAGAATCTGCCTACAATGCAACAGATCCAGGTTCAATCCCTGGGTTGGGAAGATCTGCTGGAGAAGGGAATGGCTACCCACTCCAGCATTCTTGCCTGGAGAAATTCCATGAGGTTGCAAAGTCAGACACAACTGAACAACCAACACTTTTACTTTTTTTCAAAAATGCAATACACAGAAAATAAATATAACCATTCTTTTCATTTTTTAAAACTTTCTACAATTAAGTGAAGTGACTGATCAGAGTAAATCCAGAGTAAACAGTCCAAAATAGAATCTGTCTCTTAGGTCAGTATTTCACAATCCACTTCTCCATGGCTTATTAATTTTCAGTTTGCTAAACTAGCAATATAAAAGCCTAAAGAAAAGGCAGAAAGAAAATGCAGGATTTATTTGACCTTCCTCTGTGTTCTCTACTGCAGGAATATCATTGATTCTTGATTAGCTGAGTTTAATTAGGCAATAAATAAATAAATCTCAGGTAATAGTATTTTCATTGTAGTCATCTAATGAAGCTCTTCATCAATATTTGACCAGAGCTGATAATTGTTAAATTGACTTCTTTGTGCCTCATCTCCCAACTCCTAGGGTAATGGGGCAGAAAAAATAGAGAAATGGAGAAGAAAAGCAAAAGCCCAAATAATCTACACACTAGATAATCATCCCATTAATATTAATAATAGAGGGTCTCTGGGGTTGGTCATAAGAACCTCTTCATGATAGGCTGAAAAGTGGCCCCTAGAAGATATCCATGTCTTAATCAATGGGACCTGTGAACATTATCCTATATGGAAAAAACATTTTGCAAATGTGATTAAATTAAGCATTTCTAGATTGGGAGACTATCCTGGATTATCCAGAAGCCCTAAGTGCAGTCACACATACCCTTATAAGAGGGAGACAGAAGGAGTTTTAACACACAGAGGAGAAGGTGATATGAAGACAAAGCAGAGAGATTTGGAGATGTTGACCCTGAGGACTGGAGTGAGGCAGCCGCAAGACAAAGAATGTCAGAGCCGCTAAAACTGGAAGAGGCCAGGGAGTCATCTCAGAACCTGGAGCCTCTGGGAGGAGCGAGAGCCCTGCTGATCCTTGGTTCTAGCCCAGAGATACTAACCTCAGACTTCTGGCTTCCAAAGCATGAGAGAATACAGTTTTATTTTTACAGGCCACCAAGGTGGTGGTAATTTCCTATAGCAGCCCTAGGAAGCTCATAGAGCCTCTATTTAGTGTTCTAGTCAGCTTCCTAACCTCTTCCCCAGATCCCAAACATTTTTAAAGATATGGCTAGAATCCCATCTCCTCTTGGAACCCTTTCTAGACATTCCTAGTCCTAATTGATCTCTCCTATTTATACACATTTTATATCTGTATTTTGCATTTACCCCTACTTGCCTGATCGGGTGTGAATGTCCAACAAGTGTCCATCTGCAGACCGTGAATTCCTGAGGACCAGGCTGGTGGACTGCGGGCTCTGCCCTTGAGCCCTTTCTCCATCTCAGATCTCACTACCCTCACCCCCTACCCTGGCACCCAACAAAGTGAACTTTTCCCTAGAAGGTTATCAGTAATTGTTGAATCAAATCTAATGGAAGGCTCTAGTCATTCTGAGGCAGAGAGATAACTGAGATGAAGTTATCCCAGGAGGTGTTTGGAGGAGACAGACCTTAATCTGGCCACCCCAGGAGAGGCGAGTTTGTTTTTCTGAACACCCCCCTCCTCAATAACACTTTGCAAACAGGGTAGCCCTCTGGGCTCCTGGAAATGGTAGAGGAGTTCCTGATAAGCTTCCATACTCACAGGGAGCTCTTCACCCTTGTAAACAAGTTCTTTCCATGCATGGAAAAAAAAAAATCTCTTATTAACTTGAACTTCAGCAATCCAAATTTTGAAATAGTGATAATACCCAACATTTGAATAGTGCTTTTCCGTATAAAGAGCAATTTCACAAACCTATTTCATCCTAACACAATCTCTGGAGGTATGGATCCATCCCAAACAGATGAGCATATACAGTCAGAGAGGGTTCATAATTTGTTTCCCACCCAGATCTTTTAATTTTTCCCTCTACTAAATCACACTTGGCTGAAGGGCACCATCAAAGCAGAGTCAAAGATTATTTAGCCACAGATCCCTCTTATGCATAGATTGCCTCTGAACCAGGGATCCCCAAGTTTCAGGATCTGATGCCTGATGACCTGAGATGGAGCTGATGTAGTAAAAGTAGAACGAAAATACACTCTAAATGTGATGTGCTTGAATCACTCTGAAACCATCCCTACCCCATCTGTGGGAAAATTGTCTTCCATGAAACTGGTGCCTGGTGCCACAGAGGTTGAGGACCCCTGCTCTAAGCCTTGACTATAGAATGGTAAGGTTAAAATCATGCTGTGTTAAGCAAATTAACAGTGTCCACTAGTCAAATTACTTAAGTATATAAACCTGAGAAGTTTGCTCCTACACAAACAGGATGGTTTTGAAATAAAAATAAACCAGGGGTATTGAAGAATACTCATTAGTCAATGAATTGTGATAATTGCACTTCATCCTTGTTTATTTGCTAAAGCAAGTCCTCAAAGAACCTTTATCAGACACCATTTGATTAACCTGAGTTTACACGTGCTTGAAAGCAAATAAAATTCTATTTCTTTTAAGTGGAGTCAATAACTCAAACTTTTTATTGATTTAGTTTGCTTTCTCATCTAGTTAAGTTTAAAAACTGTGACACTGGATTATATTTTTTTTGTTAGAGTTTGCTCTGAAACAGCAGCATATTGGTACCTTACTTTATCAGGAAAAGTCTAAATCCTCAGGCTTCATAGAAAAATAAAGACTCTCTGCTCCAACAGATCTGAACTGTATAATCACTTTCCTTGTCTAAAGAAAATTCAAGGGCCAAAAAACATCACATGCCTTGAATTATGAAAGAACGAAATCTTGGTTTTATAAGATTTCAGGACAAAGCAAAGAAGGGCATAGCGTATTGTAAAAGCTGAAATAAAAGCTTTGCTTATGTGAAAGAGGTTTTTTTTGTTTTTTAACGAAGGAAGAGATTTTGTTTTTTTAGAAATCTGTCTTTTCTGGAAGTTTTTGTGAAGCATAAAAATGAAACAATTCATTGTGTGAATTCACAAAAGGTAGGTGAGCAGAAATGATAGCTCTTCTAGCCTTTGGTTCTCTGGTGTATAGCAGCCCCTCCCTGACCACAGATTGCTCTGCCAGCATTACAACAGGGCAATGATTAAAATGCAGTTTTCTTTAAAGACTTCATTTCTATGGTGAACATTAAGCTTTGCACACTTTGCACGCTGGGATAACTTTTGTTTTCTTGGAAAGAGACATAAATGTACTCATCTTGCTTTGGGAAATGGTGAAGCCAGGTCTTAATTGTTATCATTTCTGTGGAAGGAAATACTCTTGCTTCTCCTTTTACATAAGAGATGAAAGAGGAAATGGAAAAAAAAATCTCCTTAGCAATTACTTGGAGTTTGCCCTTGCAGTTTGCAAAAGTTTTTCCAATCACAGTAACAGGCTTTGCATGAGCAAAGGTGAAAACTGGGGTCATTCAGAGTAAGTGACAAGCCGTTCTTGCACCAACAAAAATATGTCAAGAGCCATCTCCCATGGATGCTTTGTTAGTTTAGACAATGCAAAAGTGTCCTGGACACCGAGGGTATGTGTGTGTGTGTGTGTGTGTGTGTGTGTGTGTGTGTTAGTCACTCAGTCATGTCTGACTCTTTGCGACCGCATGGACTGTAGCCCACCAGGCTCCTCTGTTTGTGGAATTCTCCAGAGCATATGCACACAGAGGTAGATGCCAGCATATGAGATCTCAGTCTGGGCTGTGCCACTATCTCCCATCGCTGACTCCTTGATCTCCCTGCACATTATCCTTGCAGTACACCCTGGTCCTGAGTTTCCTGTGTACCTGGCTCAGATCTAAGTATAAAGGATACAACAACAAATCATACATGATTCTTTAGCCCAAGGAATTCTGAGCTCATATTTTAGCAGAATGCTGCTGCTGCTGCTAAGTCGCTTCAGTCGTGTCCGACTCCGTGCGACCCCATAGACGGCAGCCCACCAGGCTCCCCCGTCCCTGGGATTCTCCAGGCAAGAACACTGGAGTGGGTTGCCATTTCCTTCTCCAATGCATGAAAATGAAAAGTGAAAGTGAAGTTGCTCAGTCGTGTCTGACTCTTAGCGACCCCTGACCACAGCCTACCAGGCTCCTCCATCCATGGGATTTTCCAG
This sequence comes from Ovis canadensis, assembly GCF_042477335.2. Taxonomy (NCBI): domain Eukaryota; kingdom Metazoa; phylum Chordata; class Mammalia; order Artiodactyla; family Bovidae; genus Ovis; species Ovis canadensis. The sequence goes on from NC_091264.1 coordinate 55,566,638, forward strand.
GCAAGAGTACTGGAGTGGGGTGCCATTTAGCAGAATCAGTTCAGTTCAGTACAGTCGCTCAGTCGTGTCCGACTCTCTGCGACTTCATGAATTGCAGCACACCAGGCCTCCCTGTCCATCACCAACTCCCAGAGTTCACTCAAACTCGTGTCCATCGAGTCGGTGATGCCATCCAGCCATCTCATCCTCTGTCGTCCCCTTCTCCTCCTGCCCCCAATCCTCCCAGCATGAGAGTCTTTTCCAATGAGTCAACTCTTCGCATGAGGTGGCCAAAGTACTGGAGTTTCAGCTTTAGCATCATTCCTTCCAAAGAAATCCCAGGGCTGATCTCCTCCAGAATGGACTGGTTGGATCTCCTTGCAGTCCAAGGGACTCTCAAGAGTAGATCAAAGTAAATAGGTAACTGCCATCCATTGAAGTAAATATAAGCAGAGGATACAAGAAGAGCATGTCAGCTCTGGTTGAACTATTGTGACTAAGCATGTATGCATGCTAAGTCGCTTCAGTTGTATCTGACTCTTTTCCATCCTGTGGACTGTAGCCTTCCAGGCTCCTCTGTCCATGGGATTCTCCGGGCAAGAATACTGGAGTGGGTTACCTTGCCCTCCTCTAGGGGGAATCTTTCTGATCTAGAGATAGAACCCACGTCTCTTATGTCTCCTGCAATGGCAGGCAGGTTCTTTACCACTAGCGCCACCTGGGAAGCTTGAGCAGATAGGCCTTAATTGAGGGTAGGTGTTGGATGTTGGGTGTTAGAAGCTTGAGCAGATAGATAATTGAGGGTGGGTGTTTGGGGCTTCAGAGGTATCACATGAGGAATAGTTGATTCAGTAGTGCCTAGGGAAGGTTTGCTCACCGTAACACCAATCAATCCCCATTTCCCTCCAAGTTATTGCAATGAGGGGAGGAGGCAGGGGTCAGTGTTGGACTCCAATATATGTAGTCAGTCCCTCAGCCCTTGTGCTGTCCCATCGCTCTCTCCTGAGTCATATTCCAGTCCTGAATCCTGCAACAGAATCCAAGCACCTGTCACTTCTCATGGTCTCATGTGCACCTGCGCTCAGTCGCTCAGTGCTGTTCGACTCTTTGAACTCATAGACTGTTAACCGCCAGGCTCTTCTGTCCATGGGATTTCCCAGGCAAGAGTGCTGGAGTGGGTTGCTATTTCCTCCTCCAGGGGGTCTTCCTGACCCAGGGATTGAACCTTGGCAGGCGGATTCTTTACTACTGAGCCACATCATTTCACACTGAAGTTCTTTAATTCCTCCTAAGGAAATCTCTTAAGGGGGAAATATATATATATATATATATTTGGGCTTCCCTGATGGTTCAGAGGTTAAAGCGTCTGCCTGCAATGCAGGAGACCTGGGTTCAATCCCTGGTTTGGGAAGATCCCCTGGAGAAGGAAATGGCAACCCACTCTGCCGGGAGCCAGCGTGAGGAATTCCACCCGTGACAAGGTCATGCTGCAGAGCTCTGATGGCAAGGCTAATCAGACCTCAGGTTTTCCCCCTGGAATTTTCTGAGATCTACCCCCCCAAAAATAAGAATCTGCCTGCTTTTCCACTCTTCTGACATTCTCTGGAAAAAGTCAATTCAGGGCTTTAGTCTTCTGCGTTTGAAAGAGTGTTTCAATCCAAAAACCCCTCTGATGGCTTTCTAGCCTGCCTGCAGGACTCCTACAGCTGTGCATGTGATTGTTTGAGGCCTCCTGACCGCAGGAGGCACAGGAAGCTTAAAACATCCTAGGAATGTAGGGGCTTCCGAGGAGTCAAAATCATTAGAATAGGACTGATTAAAGGTTTCATTTGTTGAGCCAATACTTGCTGCCAAATTTTCATATCCTTTATTTTTAGATATAGTTGGTATATAGAAAAACAAGTAGTAGACCTGGTATTAGCAACATTAGATCTTTGAGTTAAGTACCTTCTTTGTTATAACCCACTGCACCTTTGTTCTATAGAGATGTAACTTTAATGCTTTAAGGAGATGCAGATTAAAGAAAAACACTTCAGGGGAAACGAAATTAACATTCATTAAGGAAGAGAGAGAAAAAGTGTTAACAAGCCTCTTGGCCAGAAGATAATGTAAATCACCTGAGACCTTTTGTATACAAAAAGAGATACAGAAAGAGTCTGGGCTGCTAACGCTACATAATTTTGTATTACCCATTGATCTCTATGTATAATCAAAAGTATAAAAGGCCTTGAAGGACAATAGAAGGAGAGCCAGTCACTGGACTGGTTTCCCCCGTGTCTCCTCTTTACTGTAATTTCAGGCTGAATTCCCATCTGGGGCGTGGAGGCTCACTATGTCTACTTACTTGTCCCGGCTTTTAAGATCCGTAAGAGAGAGAGCCCAAGGCAGGGCACTCTCCGATATTCAAGTGGGCGCCGGCTGCCTAACATAGATGGTGCAAGCTCCTTGTCTGGAACTTTATTGGTTTTCCACGTAACCCAAGTTATTCAGCCTCTTCCTCCACTTAATTTTCATACTACACTGTTGTTTCTTAATCTAATCTTATATCAATCAATAAACAAGTTTTTCTCACGCCAAAGCTTCGAATTCCCTGGATCCACCGGGGCTGGACCCCAGCACCACTCCAGTATTCTTGCCTGGAGAATCCCATGGACAGAGGAGCCTGGTGGGCTGCAGTCCATGGGGTCGCAGAGTCGGACACGACTGAATGACTTCACTTTCACTTTCATATATATATTTATATATATAGCCATGTGCAGACAGAAGAAACAAGCTTTGAACTCCTAAAAAGCTTCATAAACATAAAGAATGTTTCTTTTCTCTAGCACTTATTAATAGTGTTATCTTATTAAAAATTCTTGATCATGCCACACATGAGAAATATTAGAAATCAAACTACTGGAAAAACATAGACTTAGGCACCTGGATACATGTACAGTGATTACAAGAACATTAAATAGTCACATTGAATGTTTTTTAAAAACCACTCAATATGTTGTAATAAGGAGAGGCTTGAGTGAAGTCGCTCAGTTGTCTCCAACTCTTTGTGACCCCATAGACTGTAGTCTACCAGGCTCCTCTGTCCATGGGATTTTCCAGGTAATAGTACTGGAGTGGATTGCCATTTCCTTCCTCAGGGGATCTTCCCTACCCAGGGATCAAACCCGGGTCTCCTGCATTGTAGACAGATGCTTTACCGTCTGAGCCACCAGGGAAGTCCTCTTATGACCAAATTATTTCGCCAATGTCATGAAAACATGGAAAATAATTTCTAGCTCTCTGTTCCTCTTTAGGAATCCAGAGGACTTCAGTAATTCCTTGGTTGCTCTCAATGCGTGCTCTTAGGTGACAAGAGCTTTATTATCTGATCGCTTATCACCCTACTCCCTGTAACGTCTCACAGCTGTAGGGCTAGAAGTAAGTAGAACAAAGCTTCTTGCAATAAATATTTTTGGTTCTGAAAAGACTTGTTCTAGAATTGCTATTTTTAACTGACTTGAATTTTGACTTCTGAGAGATTTCATTATGATGTGAATTTTATCTGCTTCAAAATATTTTCATGTTATAACTTTCCAAATACTCAGGAATCATGGAAGATGAATAGAAAAAAATTTAAAAGCCCAGTTTTCCCAGTTATAATGGATTGTTCAGCCTAAAACATTTGCCTTGTGTAGACACAGCTGGAATTATCTACCATCATTCTTTGCCTCAAGTAAACCAGAATATATACAAGAATGTGAATTGTAAAAATATCTTTAATTCACAGCTGAATTCACATCATTGTTGATTAGAGCCTGACAATCTGAGATGACTGTCAAAGGAATAAGAATCTGTAACATTACATTTAATGTGACTATATAGCTTTATCCCCTCTAATCTTTATTAATACATCCACATTTTATGTCATATTTTTCACACAGAGAGAGCATCAGGAACACTTACTGTCAGAACGGAGGTTTTAACAGAGGTTCTGTTTTAAGAGTTGAGCTTTTGCCATTTGGTCAAGATTAACTTATGAATCTTTTGACAATATGGTTAAATTCTTTTCTTCTTTTAGTTCACTGCATACACAACTAGAAGATTCTGGTGAGTAATGCTTTTTGTGCTCCTCATATACTCAGGGGTTGTTTAAGGTGAAAAGGAAGGAAGACAGAATGTTTTTTCCCGTCTGGCCGTTGAATTCGTTTTCTTCTCCAGCTACAGACTTCAGAAGCCCTTTGAGCTACACATGGAGTTTCTGTGTAGTTTAAAGGTACCAGATGTTCACTCACTTAGGAAACACAGGGCATGGTGACAGGGAGGCTGGTGCGACAGCTCTGGACGTGCTGGTGCTGAGCGTCAGCTGCCTGGTTCCTGCACGTCCTTGGCTAAGTTACACACGATCGCTGTATCTTTGTACCAATTTCTTTGCTTTTAAATTAAAAAGGGATCTTAATACAGTAAGACAAAGCAGACAACAAAGTGGGTGTGAACGTAAGTAGCTTATACTCCCTAGAGATAAAGACCCTCTCTCTCAGCTGAAGGGGAGATGAGCATTGGAGGAGAAATCAAGAGAGCTTAGACTGGTCTCCAGGTCCTACCGAGAAAAAGTCTGAGAGCACAGGAAAAGAGCTACTATTTGAAGTTTGGGGGATGGGAGAGCAGAAAAAACCCTCCCAAGTCCCCCAAAAGCCCCAGAGACCTTTGGCTGAAGGACAGAGAGGGACAGGATGAGCGATTACTGACCATCCCAAGATGCCAGCATCTCCCAGATGAGCGGTGGCGCTGCAGCTCATCTCAAAGGTCCCAGGGTCCCCAAGTGGGAGGAAAACATTATTTGGTGCAAGAGTGAGAACAAATAGCAATGAGAGGCTGCTTTAGAGTGGGAACAAGGATGAGGTGGGGCAGGCAGCCACTGTCTGAGCAGACCCTCAGCATAAGTGCCCGGGCAAGAGTCAGCGTCAGCAGGTTGCTAGGTGAGTTACTCAGAGTTCTCCAGAGAAACAAACCAGGATGTGTATTTATATGTAGAAAGAGATTTATTATAAGATGTTGGCTCATGTGATTATGGAGGCTGAGGAGCCCCATGGTCTACCATCTGCAATCTGGAGACCCAAGGAGGCTGGCAGTGTAGTTCAAAAGCCAGAGAACTGGAGAGCTAATGGCAGAAACTGCAGCCAGAGATGGAAGCCCTGAGAACCAGGAGTGGGTGGGCAGGAGACAATTGATGTCCCAGCTGCATAGTCAGGCAGAGGGTGAGCCCATCCTCCCATCCTTCCAGTTTTTGTTCTATACAAGCCCCCAAAGGGTTAGAAGAGGCCCACACACATGGGGGGGGGGGGGGAGTGGGTCATTGTGCTTTATTCATTCTAGCAATTCAAATGCTAATCTCTTCTGAAACATCCCCATGGGCACATTCAGAAACATTTAACCAGATATCTGGGCATCCTGCGATCCAGCCAATTTAACACAAAATTTACCATCACCCTCGGTTATTATTGGGCTTCCCTGGAGGCTCAGCTGGTAAAGAACCCACCCGCAACGTGGGAGACCTGGGTTCAATCCCGGCATTGGGAAGATCCCCTGGAGAAGGGAACAGGCTACACACTCCAGTGTTCTGTCCTGGAGAATGCCATGGACTGAATAGTCCATGGGGTCACAAAGAGTTGGACATGGCTGAATGATTTTCGCTTTCACATAGGTCATTATTTGGGGCTTGCCAGGTGGCACTTGGAGGAGGGCATGGCAACCCACTCCAGTATTCTTGCCTGGAGAATCCCACGGACAGAGGAGCCTGGTGGGCTACAGTCCACAGGGTCACAAAGAATCGGACCCAACTGAAGATGACCTAACATGCACACTCTCAATCTTGGGGGCTTCTAAACTTCTCAAAGCCTGGACCACATCCCAGTACAATTAATCGCAATTTTGAACACATAATGATATCCAGGCATGACTAGGTTTTAAAGTTTCCTGTGTAATTTCCACATGGAATCAAGGTTGGGAACCATTGATTCAGTTTGTTCTGTACACTCTTGCTTCTTACTCTAAGTGGGGTCCACAGACCAGCCCACATCAACATCATCTGGGTGTGTGTTAGAAATGTGGAGTCTCAGGCCCCAGACCTTCTGTACTGTAATCTACAACTAGAAAAACAATCTCAGGGATCACATATACACATTAAATTTAGAGAAGGCTGCTGTTCGGAGAAGGCAATGGCAACCCACTCCAGTACTCTTGCCTGGAGAATCCCATGGATGGAGGAGCCTAGTGGGCTGCCTGGTGGACAGAGGAGTCCATGGGGTCGCTTAGAGTGGGACACAACTAGGAGACTTCACTTTCACTTTTCACTTTCATGCACTGGAGAAGGAAATGGCAATCCACTCCCGTGTTCTTGACTGGAGAATCCCAGGAATAAGGGAGCCTGGTGGGCTGCCATCTATGGGGTCACACAGAGTAGGACATGACTGAAGTGACTTAGCAGCAGCAGCAGCAGCAGCAGCTGTTCAATCAGGGCTGAGAACCAGATGAGATGAGGCTGATCTGCAGTAGAGGATCCCCACAGGGCTTAGATTAGTGACTTCTAGCCGTGTGGATGACAGACTTGGGCTTTGCCGTATTTCAAAAGCACATTGGTAGATGGTAATGAGCCACCAGGGTTGAGAACTGCTGACTTTGATTAAGAAGCTGACAGCTCCCACCCTACAGACAGATACCTCCAGGAGAGCAAGGGCAGGGGAACAGTGAGAAGAGGATTTCAACAAGTCACTTAAACAGATTGAGTTCATGTAGAAGCCACTGGATTAAATGTCTGTATCACACAGAATAGGGCTTAGAGATGGAACAGAGCATCGAGTTTTACATAGATAAAGATATGTTTTTGGAAGCCTGAGTCTGTGACTGTAAAATTACTCTGCATATAAAATATTATTACAGTGCTTACACTCAATGGTAATTATTTTAAAGAAGCTAATATATGACCACTAACCCTAACCTAGACAGCATATTAAAAAGCAGAGACATTACTTTGTCAACAAACGTTCGTCTATGGTTTTTCCAGTAGTCATGTATGGATTTGAGAGTTGGACTACAGAGAAAGCTGAGCACAGAAGAATTGATGCTTTTGAACTGTGGTGTTGGAGAAGACTCTTGAGGGTCCCTTGGTCTGCAAGGAGATCCAACCAGTCCATCCTAAAGGAGATCAGTCCTGGGTGTTCATTGGAAGGACTGATATTGAAGCTGAAACTCCAATATTTTGGCCACCTGATGTGAAGAGCTGACTCATTTGAAAAGACCCTGATACTGGGAAAGATTGAAGGCAGGAGGAGAAGGGGATGACAGAGAATGAGATGGTTAGATGGCATCACTGACTCAATGGACATGGGTTTGGGTGATCTCCAGGAGTTGGTGACGGACAGGGAGGCCTGGCATGCTGCGGTTTATGGAATTGCAAAGAGTTGGACGTGACTGAGTGACTGAACTGCACTGAACTGATACCTCCTTCGGATTTCTGAATATGAAGATTGGTATCTTGCAACAATTGTAGAAACTCTATCTCTTTGACTATCCCCTCTGTCTCATTCTCTCTTATGAATAAACTGCCAGTCAATGTATATCTGATCTCATTCTGTTCTTTATGTTATTAATCTTTCATATGTTCCCTCTTTTTGTCTCTCTATGCTGCATTTTGAGCAGTTTCTTCAAATCCATTTTCTTCTTCACTTTTTCTTGAATTGGGCCTCTTGTGCCATCAGTAAATCCTTTAAACTTTCCTTTTTAACTGTTATATTTTTACTAATAAAATGAATAGTTTTTCTTTCCCTACCTCTATTATTTTTATCATCTGAAATGGCAACGCACTCCAGTATTCTTGCCTGGAGAATCCCAGGGACAGTGGAACCTCGTGGGCTGCCATCTATGGGGTCGCACAGAGTCGAACATGACTGAAGCGACTTAGCAACAAAAGCAGTTATACTTTTCCTCTCTTTTATAGTTTCAAACAATTAAATCATACTTAATTTTTAGCCTCTGTCCAATATTGAAAAATTTTGCAGCTTTAATTTTGCTGTGTGTTATTTCTGATGACTCTTCCATGCGGTGACTTATAATTTGCATGTGTGTGTGTGTGTGTGTGTGTGTGTACTTGTGCACATGTATTTGACTGACCATAGGCTCATACTTCATTTGTGTAAATTCTTTGAGGATTGATATATAATTCCTTTTGGCTTATCCAACACGGATTTGTGTTGGCTTTATCTAGACTACTGCAGGCATTACTGACCTGTGACACTTTAACTTACTTCATCGAGGTTTGTAGGACAAGGTGTGTGTGCTCAGCTGCTTCAGTTGTGTCCAACTCTTTGCAACCCTATGAACTGTAGCCCAGCAGCCTCTTCAGTCCATGGGATTCTCCGGGCAAGAATACTAGAGTGGGTTACCATGCCCTCCTCCAGGGAATCTTTCCAACCCAGGGACTGAACCCATGTCTCCTGCATCTCCGGCATTGCAGGCGGATTCCTCACCGTTGAGCTACCCGGGAAGCCCACAGGACAACACAAGTAGGGTGAATTTGGACAGGAAATCTTTGGAAGAGACAGCTGTTGGCTGTGAATGTTTGGGATTGAGTTGTTCTCCTTTCCACCTAGAGTCATGCTGGAAGCTGCCTTCTTTCTTGCTGTCTCCATATGTGAGGAGGGTGTATTTCTGGTAGACCTTTCCAGTGAACATCATTCTTTGGTGTCCCAGCTTTCTGCAGGGTCTCTTAGTAGATGTCCACCTTGGGTGGGCTCTTGTCTTTGTCTCTCTGTCCCAGCACACACCCCCCCCCCCCCCCGCCACAGCTGTCAAATCAGAAACTTCAAGGGGCCAGAGTCAACCCCTGCCCCCAGGATGAAAGCCAGTTTCCGAGCCTCCTTCCATCTCCACATTCCTGCTCTCACTGGATGTCTGCTCTCTGTGGATGCCTTCTTTATCACCAGTTCAGTGATGCATTGTCAATGATTTCTAAAAAACTTATCCAGCATGTTTAGTCATTTCAGAGGGAAGGTTGCCTGGAGTAACTTAGCTGCAATATTGCTGGAAACAGAAGAAACTCTTGGTAATTTCTATCCTAGCAGATTTTTTGCAGGTTTTCAAGGCTCAAGAAGGGAAGCTGCAAAATGAAGGAATCTTTCAGAACAGGGAACTCTGTTCAGAGAACTGACATTTAAACTCATATTCCTTGTCATCGTTATTGGAAGTGTTAGAGAGACTGAAATAGACAAAATTTTGTGACGTTCTTGGCTTTTTGAGGAGTGTGGGTCATTTAAATTTCTACAAAACTGCAAATATCTCCATGAACCACAGGGCCAGATGAAAGTAGAAGCAGTTATCCTATCTTGATGCTGATTTAGATGTTGACAGGAAGCTGAGTGCATATCACAGGGATGAGAAATCATTTAACTTTGCTGAGGCCTATAATGAAAATTTGAAAAGCCATCTAAGAGAACAGTCATATCACTCACCCAAAATAACTGCTTCAGTAGAGATCATCTTATGAGACTACTGTCATGCAAATGTGTTTATGTTTCTTTTGCCTGTGCCTCAAGGAATGCTGGACCTTGGCTCCTTGACCTCTTGCATTGGAAGTGCAGAGTCTTAATCACTGGATGAACAGGGAAGTCCACACAAATGTATTCTTCAATTCTTGGGCCCAAAGATGACAGGTTATAGACTTTCCAGCTCAGTTACTCAAATAGCCACCGGGAGGTCTGTGGCAGTGTGTGAAACAGTCATGTAGCTGGATCAAGAGATGATAATGATAGGTTCCTCAAACAAGGGAAAACACACTCTAGACCTGCGTTAGGTAAAAAGCTATAGTTCAGTTCAGTTCAGTCGCTCAGTCGTGTCCGACTCTTTGCGACCCCATGAATCGCAGCACGCCAGGCCTCCCTGTCCATCACCGTCTCCCGGAGTTCACTCAGACTCACATCCATTGAGTCAGTGATGCCATCCAGCCATCTCATCCTCTGTCATCCCCTTCTCCTCCTGCCCCCAATCCCTCCCAGCATCAAAGTCTTATCCAATGAGTCAACCCTTCGCATGAAGTGGCCAGAGTACTGCAGTTTCAGCTTTAGCATCATTCCCTCCAAAGAAATCCCAGGGCTGATCTCTTTCAGAATGGACTGGTTGGATCTCCTTGCAGTCCAAGGGACTCTCAAGAGTCTTCTCCAACACCACAGTTCAAAAGCATCAATTCTTCGGCGCTCAGCCATCTTCACAGTCAAACTCTCACATCCATATATGACTACTGGAAAAACCACAGCCTTGATTAGATGGACCTTAGTCGGCAAAGTAATGTCTCTGCTTTTGAATATGCTATCTAGGTTGGTCATAACTTTCCTTCCAAGGAGTAAGCGTCTTTTAATTTCATGGCTACAGTCACTGTCTGCAGTGATTTTGGAGCCCCAAAAATTAAGTCTGACAGTGTATCCATTGTTTCCCCATCTATTTCCCATGAAGTGATGGGACCGGATGCCATGATCTTCGTTTTCTGAATGTTGAGCTTTAAGCCAACTTTTAAACTCTCCTCTTTCACTCTCATCAACAGGCTTTTTAGTTCCTCTTCACTTTCTACCATAAGGATGGTGTCATCTGCATATCTGAGGTTATTGATATTTCTCCCGGCAATCTTGATTCCAGCTTGTGTTTCTTCCAGTCCAGCGTTTCTCATGATGTACTCTGCATATAAGTTAAATAAGCAGGGTGACAATATACAGCCTTGACATACTCCTTTTCCTGTTTGGAACCAGTCTGTTGTTCCATGTCCAGTTCTAACTGTTGCTTCCTGACCTGCATACAGATTTCTCAAGAGGCAGGTCAGGTGGTCTGGTATTCCCATCTCTCTCAGAATTTTCCATAGTTTATTGTGATCCACACAGTCAAAGGCTTTGTCATAGTCAATAAAGCAGAAATAGATGTTTTTTGGGAACTCTCTTGCTTTTTCGATGATCCAGCGGATGTTGGCAATTTGATCTCTGGTTCCTCTGCCTTTTCTAAAACCAGCTTGAACATCAGAAAGTTCACGGTTCACATATTGCTGAAGCCTGGCTTGGAGAATTCTGAGCATTACTTTACTAGCATGTGAGATGAGTGCAATTGTGTGGTAGTTTGAGCATTCTTTGGCATTGCCTTTCTTTGCGATTGGAATGAAAACTGACCTTTTCTAGTTCTATGGCCACTGCTGAGTTTTCCAAATTTGCTGGCATATTGAGTGCAGCACTTTCAGAGCATCATCTTTCAGGATATGAAATAGCTCTGCTGGAATTCCATCACCTCCACTAGCTTTGTTCGTAGTGATGCTTTCTAAGGCCCGCTTGACTTCACATTCCAGGATGTCTGGCTCTAGATGAGTGATCACATCATCGTGATTATCCAGCTTGTGAAGATCTTTTTTGTACAGTTCTTATGTGTATTCTTGCCACCTCTTCTTAATATCTTCTGCTTCTGTTAGGTCCATACCATTTCTGTCCTTTATCGAGCCCATCTTTGCATGAAATGTTCCCTTGGTATCTCTAATTTTCTTGAAGAGATCTCTAGTCTTTCCCATTCTGTTGTTTTCCTCTATTTCTTTGCATTGATCGCTGAAGAAGGCTTTCTTATCTCTTCTTGCGTATTCAGATGCTTATATCTTTCCTTTTCTCCTTTGCCTTTCGCTTCTACAGGTGTCTGCATAAAATCAGTGAGTCATCCTGCTTAAAAGCATTCACTTTTTGACTCACACAACTGTGGAGATTTTCAGGGACTGGAGTTTTTGACAAGAGTTGTTACTCAAGTTTAACATTTTTCTGCCAGTTTTTAAAATTATTCATTATATTTAGGAAATAAGGGTAAGGGATACATTTGCTTTATTATTTTTTTTTTATTTTCATGTGTTTTATTTTTTTTATTTTTATTTTTATTTTTATTTTTTTTTAATTTTTAGTTTTTTATTTTTTAAATTTTAAAATCTTTAATTCTTACATGCATTCCCAAACATGAACCACCATCCCACCTCCCTCCCCATAACATCTTTCTGGGTCATCCCCATGCACCAGCCCCAAGCATGCTGCATCCTGCGTCAGACATAGACTGGCGATTCAATTCACATGATAGTATACATGTTAGAATGTCATTCTCCCAAATCATCCCACCCTCTCCCTCTCCCTCTGAGTCCAAAAGTCCGTTATACACATCTGTGTCTCTTTCCCTGTCTTGCATACAGGGTCGTCATTGCCATCTTCCTAAATTCCATATATATGTGTTAGTATACTGTATTGGTGTTTTTCTTTCTGGCTTACTTCACTCTGTATAATCGGCTCCAGTTTCATCCATCTCATCAGAACTGATTCAAATGAATTCTTTTTAACGGCTGAGTAATACTCCATTGTGTATATGTACCACAGCTTTCTTATCCATTCATCTGCTGATGGACATCTAGGTTGTTTCCATGTCCTGGCTATTATAAACAGTGCTGCAATGAACATTGGGGTACATGTGTCTCTTTCAATTCTGGTTTCCTCGGTGTGTATGCCCAGAAGTGGGATTGCTGGGTCATAAGGTAGTTCTATTTGCAATTTTTTAAGGAATCTCCACACTGTTCTCCATAGTGGCTGTACTAGTTTGCATTCCCACCAACAGTGTAGGAGGGTTCCCTTTTCTCCACACCCTCTCCAGCATTTATTGCTTGCAGATTTTTGGATCGCAGCCATTCTGACTGGTGTGAAGTGGTACCTCATTGTGGTTTTGATTTGCATTTCTCTGATACATTTGCTTTAAACCTGATTTGACAAACACCACCTGGACTGGCCTCTTCAAAGCAAGCCGAAGGCAAAGAAGCAGGAAGCGACTGGTTAGAAATAACAAACCCATTCCTGGGGTGTTGGCCTGACAAGCCTGGACAGTGGCCCAGGTACACACTAACCCTGCCCTGGCTCTCTTCCACTCACCTGCTCTTGGCATCCTTGATGATGTGTTCGATGCTGGCCCATCCTCCGTGTGGTGTTCTAGCGGTGGCTCTACCCCACTTGGCATACGATGGGGTCCCCTTCCCAAGTGTTCCATTACTGCACTGTCCTCAGGGGAGACAGTTGCTGTGGGCTCCGCCAATAAAACAAGCAACAAAATTTATCTAGGTTAGCTGTGAAATTATATCATTTCCTTTGATGTTCTGAATTCCTGAACATACTTATCTGATTTTATGATAAGATTTGATACCACAAATATTTTCTTTGAAGACTTTTCAGCCAGTAGAAACAAAGGACAAGCTAAGTTTTGACTTAAGGAACAAACAAAAACAATTTTCAGGGTAATTTTCCTCTTTGCAAAAGGAATGAATCCTACTGAAGCCCACTCTGCCTCTTGGCTCACATTTGCTCTTTTTAAAAAATTACAGTAAAATATGCACAACTCACATGTCTGATTTTAGCCATTTTTAAGAGTACAATTCACTGCAAGAAGTACATTAACGTGGTTGAGCAATCATTGTATCTACGCAGCTCCAGAGCCCTTCCATCCTCCCAAACTGAAGCTCTGTTCCCATTAAACTATAGCTTCCCATTACCGCTTCCCAGCCCCTGGTAACCATCATTGTGCTTTCTGTCTCTGTGAGTTTGACTATTCCAGGTACCTCATGTAAATGGAATCATATAATGTTTGTCATTTACTACTTGGCTTCTTTCCCTGAAGAATGTCTTCAGTGTTCATCCATATTGCAGCATGTGTCTGAATTTTACTTCTTTTTAAGACTAAATAATATCCCATTGTATATATGTACCACATTTGTTTATCCATTCATCTATTGATGCATGTTACGTTGTTTTTGTTGGGGCTAATGAGAATAACACTGTTAAAAACACTGATCCAAATATCTGAGTCCCTCCTTCCAGTTCTTTTGGGTAAATGTCCAAAGGTGGCATTGGGTCATAAAGTAGTTTCATTTTCTGAGAAAACTCCATATTGTTTTCCACAACACCTGCATCATTTTATATTCCCACCAGCAATGCATAAGGGTTCCAGTGTCTCCACATCCTCACCATACTTACAATTCTCTCTTCTTTATACAATAGTCACTGTAGTGAGTGTAAAGAGATACTTCATTATGGCTTAGATTTGCATTTTCCTGATGATTAGTGATATCGTGGCCCTGTATGTTTTTGTTTATGATGTGTCTCTCTGCATCTGTTTGTCTTTTTTTTTTTTTTAGACCTCCTTCTACAATGATTTTGTTATAAATATTTTCTTTTGGAATAAGCAAATATCATGTTCAAGACTATAGGCAAACTTGTTCTAAAGTGTCAAAAGAGTATAAAATAGATAACTAAGGAGAACGTATTGTATAGCACAGGGAACTCTACTCAATGCTCTGTGATGACGTAAGTGGGAGGGAAATCCAAAAAAGAGGGGATATAGGTATATGTACAGCTGATTCACTTTGTTGTACTGTAGAAACTAACAGAACATTGAAAAGCAATTATATTCCAATAAAATTAATTTTAAAAAATAAAGTATCAACAGAGGAAAAGATGGAACCGAGAACCACTTAGAGGTAGAGATAAATAGCAAAGACACCTGCATGGCATACTGAGTGTCTTTCCCCTAAAAAAGGGGAAGAGTTAACAGGAGGTTAACAGTGAATATGATATTTCTCATTAGCCTATTAATTAAAATAAATTTTGATTTTTGCTGATTTGCACTTGTTCTGTAAACTGAACGGCTCCTGTCCTCAGTACTAAGAAGTAGAAGACACTCACTCTCAGCATGGTCCCAGCACGAACAAGAAAGATCTTGACTCTTAACTCTCTGTTCTAGAACAAAACCGTTCACCACTCTTAGTGTAGTCCACTCACCAAGGGGTGCTTTTGACTTGGTGGGCAGGTATAGCTCCCCTGTTTCTTTCCAGGAGGATTTCATGCACCTCAGTTATTTTTTGACAGTTTTGAGGAGGCAGTTCAGCTAAAGGCACATCATTCCATCCCTTTATTTATTTATTTAAATTTAATTTTCATTTTATATTGGGGTATAGTTGGTTCACAGGGGCTTACCAGGTGCCTCAGTGCCTCAAGCAGGGGATGCAGATTCAGTTCCTGGGTTGGGAAGATCCCCTGGAGGAGGGCATAGCAACGCTCTTCAGGATTCTTGCCTGGAGAATCCCATGGACAGAGGAGCCTGGCAGTTTGTAGTTCATGGGGTCTCAAGGAGTCGGACGTATCTTAGTGACTAAGAGACGACGATGAGTTGGCTTACAATGTTGTGTTAGTTTCAGGTTACAGCAAACTGATTCAGTTATAAATAAACATATATCCACTCTTTTTCAGATTCTTTTCCTATGTAGATTACAACAGTATATTGAATAGAGTTCCCTATGCTATATGGTAATTCCCAAAGAAAACATATACCACCCATTTCCTGCCCTTTGATCTTTCTCTTTAAGTACAATCATTAGGGTGGGCCTCTACCTGGTTCAGCAGCAGCAGCAGCCACCTGGTTCAGCCAGCAGGAAAGACGATGAGATGGGCTGACCAGCTTCTGACAGGTAGACAATTAACCCCCAAGCTCAGCTCCAAGATGCACCTGTGTATCACTGTAAAGCGAAGAAGCTCAAACGTGTGTCTGGGCAACATCGCACAGGAGAGACCGAACCACACAGCAAATTTATGACAAGGACAAATGCCTGCATTTAGGCTGTGCTCGGGAAAACTGGTGAGCTGCAGTGCGACAGTGGAGCTGGAGAAATCACTTATTAGTGGAAGAGGGTAGAGTTGGTTAAAAATAGTTTTAGATGTCCAGGGAGCCAGAATTCGGGTGGGAGCTTGACAGTTGCCACGTGTCAGCTCTTTAGAAGTTGCTTTCAAAGATGTGTTGCAGAACAGAGATTAACTTTCCTATGGCAAGTTAGCTCGAGGAGAAATTTCTAGACAGAACTGTGATTTGTATTAACCTGAAGACAACCCTTACTAACAATTAGATTCTGTTTTGTGGGAACCTCAGCCAGAATTAGAATCTGCCTGACACAATATACAGTTCATTATTTAAAAATAAAATATGATCTGAATTACTCAACATTGTATTTTGAAATAAGTGAAGTTTCTAAATGGATTAAAAACCTAAATGTAAGACCGGATACTATAAAACTCTTAAAGGAAAACATATACAGAACACTCTTTGACATAAACTACAGTAATATCTTTTTGGACCCACCTCCTAAAGTAATGAAAATGAAAATAAACAAATGGGGCCTAATTAAACTTAAAGCTTTTGCACAAAAAAGGAAGCCATAAACAAAATGAAAAGAACTCACAGAATGGGAGAAAATATTCACAAACAATACAACTAACAAGGGATTAATCTTCAAAATATACAAACAACTCATGCAGTTCAATATCAAAGAAAACAAACAAGCAACCCAATCCAAAAACATGGGCAGATGATCTAAACAGATGTTTCTCCAAAGAAGGCAAACAGATAACCAAAAAGTTCATGGAGAATGCTCAACACTGTTAACTATTATAGAACAGCAAATCAAAACTACAATGAGGTATCACCTCACACCAGTAAGAATGATTATCATCAAAAAGTCTATAAATAATAAATACTGGAGAGGGTGTGGAGAAAGGGGAACCTTCCGACGCTGTTGATAGGAATGTAAACTGGTTCAGCTACTATGGAGAACAGTATGGAGGTTTCCTTAAAATCTAAAAATAGAGCTACCATGTGATCCAGCAATCCCACTCCTGGGTATATATCTGGAAAAAACCATAATTCAATTCAGGTACATGCACCCCAGTGTTCACTGTAGCACTATTTACAAGACATGAAAGCAACCTAAATGTCCACCAGCAAAGGAATGGATAAAGATGTGGTACATACATACAACGGAATATTACTCAACCATAAAAAAAAAAAAACAAAATAATATTGTTTGCAACAACATGTGTGGACCTGCAGATTATCATACTACGTGAAGTCAGAGAAAAACAAATATCATATGGTATCACTTATATGTGGAATCTAAAAGAATGACACAAATGAACGTATTTACAAAACAGAAACAGACTCACAGACTTAGAAAACAGATTTAAGGCTGCCAAAGGGAAAAGGTTAGGGGGAGGGATAAATTAGGAGGTTGGGATTAAGATACACACCACTATAAATAAAACAGATAATTAACAAGGACTTGCTATACAGCACAGGGAACTCTACTCAATATTCTGTAATAATCCGTATGGGAAAAGGATACATGCAAATGTACATCTGAAACTAACACAACATTGTAAATCAGCTATGAACATTTGTGTTAGTTGCTTAGTCATGTCCGCCTCTTTGAGATTCCACGGACTACAGCCCACCAGGCTCTTCTGTCCATGGAATTCTCCAGGCAAGAATACTGCAGAGGGTTGCCATTGCCTTTTCCAGGAGACCTTCCCAGCCCAGGGATTGAACCTGGGTCTCCTGCATTGCAGGCAGATTGTTTACCCTCTGAGCTGCCAGGGAAGACCTATACTACTGCTAAGTTGCTTCAGTTGTGTCCGATTCTGTGCGACTCCATAGATGGCAGCCCACCAGGCTCCCCCATCCCTGGGATTCTCCAGGCAAGAACACTGGAGTGGGTTGCCATTTCCTTCTCCAATGCATGAAAGTAAAAAGTGAAAGTGAAGTCGCTCAGTCGTGTCCGACCCTCAGTGACCCCATGGACTGCAGCCTTCCAGGCTCCTCCATCCATGGGATTTTCTGGGCAAGAGTACTGGACCTATACTCTAATATAAAATAAAAAAATTTTTAAAAATATGTGAAGTTTAAGCCAGTAATATACACTAACACAGTTTTCAATTTTTACTGTAATTAGTACATTGAAGGCAAATAGTGCTGCTAAGGAGTGTTTTGCTGTCTTGATAAATTAAGTAGCCCATCTAAATCCTTATTCATATTTAATTTGGCTAAGCAATCTGTTTCCTCGTAGATGGTACCAAGGTAAAGTTCAGCTCAGTTCTTGTGTGCCTTAGCAGGATTTAAATTACTGAGATTTTACTGTGGAGACTGAATCAGCATGCTGGGTTGAAATTTCTGTTGTGAACACCTAATTATCCCAGTTACAAGGATATTGCCTTTAGAATGTTAAATAACATTCACTTCATGGTTTCTTTAACTTTTGTTCAGCAAAAGATTCAAAATCGACTTCATTATATTGGGGATTTGAAGTTATATTTTAAACAATTCATGATTGACAATTTGCCCACGGGCATCTCTTTTATCTTAAAGTTAGACGTTTCCCTGAGGCCACACAAAAGCGTCAAGTGGTGTAAATAGTATTTCATCACTGTATGTGTCTCTTTTCTTTCTTTTTTTCTCTCCCTTTCCTTGCTCCCTCCCTCCTCCCCGCTTTTCTTTCTTTCTTGCCACTTAGCCTTCTAGAATAGGAATTGTAGCTTTTTTGGATACATTCTATAAATGCTGCTTTATAGAACATCCAGCCTAGATACCAGAATTGGGGTGGTAATTGCCAGTTTGGGTCATCTGGTTCAGATCTTAATTATACTTTGATCAGAGCAGATTTCCTAAATAAAGATTCTCTAAATGAAGTCACAGAAATTCTTGAATTGTTTATAATGCAAAACCCACCATATAGCACACAGGATAGATACAGAGTGGCCCTGGTCCTTATGAACCACCCTCCACCATCAACAAGGTGAAAGCCTTTCCCAGGCGTGGCTGAGAAGAACACCTCAGTCCAGGTTCAAATCTTGGTCCTCTCCCCTTGGGTACTCTTCCACAATCCATCCTGGCTCAATTAATTGTACTGTTTGATTCACAAGAAACTGTTCTCTTGGTTATCTGAATAATATCTGGAAGAATTTTTCTGTCTGTCTTTATGCCTCAAAGTGAAACTTTAAGAAAATGAAAGATTTCGCTAACTGGGTGCTATCAGATAAATTCATGCAAATACTTGGCAGTTGCAACCCCCAACCATGTAAAAACATTTTAGCAATTGCAGATTATATAGTATTTCCTCACTGCTATGGAGGAGTACTGCTGGTAGATAGTTCTAGACTTCTCTTGTCTTTTACTGGGATGGACCTAACTTTAGCAGAGGCTCTGCCTTTAAGGCCAATACTTTGGCCACCTGGAGGGAAGAACCAATTCATTGGAAAAGACCCTGATGAAAGATTGAAGGCAGGAAGAGAAGGGGACGACAGAGGATGAGATGGTTGGATGGCATCACTGACTCAAAGGACATGAGTTTGAGGACAGGGAAGCCTGGCAGACTACAGTCCATGGGGTCAGAACGAGTTGGACACGACTGAGCAACTGAACAACTGCCTTTAAGCATGCCCCTTCCCCTCATTAATTGGGAAACACCACCTAGAATATTTTCCCCTAGATATCCATTTAGTGCACTCTTTAACTCCTTCAAGTCTGTTTGAATCTCGTCTTTTCACTGGAACTTTCCACTTAATGCTGCAACCCTCCCTATCTCCCCTGGCCTGTTTATCCTGCTGTTTTTTCTTAGATCCATAGCTCTTCCCTCCTTCTAACCTACTCTGTGTGCACATGGGCTCACTCAGTTATGTCCAACTCTTTGAGACCCCATGGACTATAGCCCCCTAGATGCCTCTGTCCCTGGGATTTTTCCTAGCAAGAATACTGGAGTTGGTGAAGTGAAGTGAAGTGAAGTCACTCAGTCATGTCTGACTCTTGGCAACCCCATGGACTGTAGCATACCAGGGTCCTCCATCTATGGAATTTTCCAGGCAAGAGTACTGGAATGGTTGCCATTTCCTTCTCCAGGAGATCTTTCCAACCCAGGGATCGAACCCAGGTCTCCCGCATTGCAGGCAGACGCTTTACCGTCTGAGCCACTAGGAAGGGAACAACTGGAGTTGGTAGCTATTCCCTTCTCCAGGGGATCTTCCCCACACAGGTATCGAACCTATGTCTCCGGTGTCTCCTGCATTGGCAGGCGGATTCTTTACCGCTGAACCACCAGAAGCCTCTAACTTACTATAGCATCAGTTATATTCATTGTGCCCATTGTCAAACTATTCCCTTACCCTGAAAAACATAAGCTCTAGGAAGATGACTCTTTTTCTATTTTATTCTCAGGCATAGCTCAAGTGCCCAGGATAGTCTGGGACACAGTAGGTACTCAATAAATATTTTGTTGAATGAATTTAACAAATGAAACATAGCAAATCATAATTGCTAATATTTGTGTGTATTTCCTGGTATTTTGAGTGTTGCACTGTCTTTTTTAATGCATTACCTTATTGGATTCTTCCAACTGCTCTGTGATGTTGATATCACTTTTTGCTGTTGTTTAGTCACTCAGTTGTGTCCAACTCATTTGCGACCCCACGGACTGTGGCCGTTCAGGCTCCTCTGTCCATGGAACTTTCCAGTTAAGAATACTAGAGCAGTTTGCCATTTCCTCCTCCAGAAGATCTTTCTGACAGAGGAATCGAGCCTGCATTTCCTGCATTGGCAGGTGGATATATATTTTTTTTACTGCTGAGTCACCTGGGAAGCCTTTGGTATCACTTTACCTGTGGTAAAATTGAAGTTTAGAGATAGAATCATGTATAAAAATTACTCAGCTAGTCAACAATAGACCAGGGATTGGGGCCAGACATGTTTATTCTGCATCTGGGTCCTTTATCACTCTTCTATAACAACCTATAGCAGGACCAGCTGTGTAATCTGTGGGGCTCAACGCAAAAGGAAAATTCAGGGTCCCTTGTTCAAAAACTGTTAAGATTTCAAGACTGCAGCAGTGGAGCATTGAGCCAAATGTGAGGCCCGGTGTGGCTGCAGATGCTGTATGTTCCTGAAGCTAGCAGGGGTCTAACAGGTGTACACACCCTAGCAGCCAAGGAGGCAGGCACTGCTTTTTTAACCCCTCTGGTGGGTGCCATTCATTCTGTTACTGACCCTTTCTAGCCGGGTCCCAGCGAGGGTCCTGTTGCCCAGTGTCATTTGTGCAAATAGAATGAGACCAGGTTTAGTTCAGAAGCAAAGATCTTTGATCTTTATTCTTCCATCAAAGATTGGAGACATGTGAGCTCAGAGCAAATGCTCTTTCCATAGGCGGTGGGCGGGCTGTTTTGTTGGGATCTCATTAGTGGGGAGGGGGCTGCAGCTGTGCTGCTCCTGCCCAGGTTAGGGTGCAGGGCATCTCTGCACACATCCGCTGCCACCATCTTGTACTGAGGTGCCACCATCTTGAGTCTCAGTGTCGTGCGTGGCTCTTGAGGTGAGGTTTCCGTTGCTGACAGTCGGCACTAGGAACTCAGGTCCGCAGTGCCGGGTGTGGGACCTCTGCCCATGGCACCCTGTGAGCCAGTGAAACTCACTAAGCACAAGGTAAATGAGAAGAAGAAAAAAAATTTAGATTCTATTACCCAGGTTCTATTTTAATTTCCTAGGAATTGTTAATGGGCTTTGCCATGACAATTCCAGTTTTAAATTTAGAACCGGAAGGAACATCAGAGATTGGTTCACTGCTATTGTTTGACAGGTGAGGAAACTTGAGTCTCACAGAAGTGCTGTTTATAAAGGCAAAAACTTTCCTTATAAGGAGACTTTAAAGGTAAAGCTAGTGCCCCAAGCAGCCCACGTGGTATTTAAAGAGACCAGAGCAACCAAAAGGAGGCTTAAAGTTTTTTTTTTTTTACTGTAATCAACAGAGAGTCATTGGTAAGATTTCAATTACTGATATTTGTCAGTGACTTAAAAAAAAAAAACAAAACTAAAGAGAATTTGATGATATCTTTATGATGATGTTGCTCTGGGTTTTCTGAAGGAAAAAAGTGAAGTGCCTCACATTTATAAATATTATTTGTCTGGTGTATTTGTGGGACAAAAAATTGAGCATACAGATTCAGATGGTTGTCCCAGGTTGACATATCTGCCCCTCCCCCTTCCATATGCTTCCTTACTGGAGTCCTTCTCAGGTTTCAGGGTCTGCTTGAAATTAGACCTCCTCTATCAGACCTTCATTTCAACTCAATCTTCATTAAACTGTACTTTGCCCAAGGCACAATCTACAGATGTAATGCTTAAACTTTTTGGTCTCAGGACCTTAAAAATTATAGAGGAGCCTTAAAAGCCTTCATTGCGGCACCCAGCATCTTCAGCTGGGGCTTGCAGGATCTAGTTCCCTGACCGTTACCTAAAGGAGTGTGGGGTCTGCCTGTTTGCTGCTCACAAGCCAATAAACAAGCCAGTTTGGTGGAAAGGAAAGTTTGCTTCATTTCAGATGCCGGCAACTGTGGGGGGAGGGTGCGGACATCTGTCCAAAGGCTGACTTCCCCCCACCAGCACCCCGCCCCTGACAGTCAGTGGGGCAAGAGTTTTTATAGCAGAAAGGCAGGGCTACTTGCAGAAACAGCATAGTCAGCGCTGACAGGCATCTGCAAATTGGTCAATGGTGGCTTGACCAGAATTATCTTGGTGGCTTCAGGTACAGTTAATCTTCAGTTCCAGGGTCCATTTGTCCCCTTTTCTTTGAGGCCAGTTCTCGGAATTATAGCAGCTTATGTCATGGTACAGTCATCATGTAGTTAACAACTCCCACCCGAAGAAAGTGACTGTGTTTATTAGTTTCGCTCAGTTGTGTCTGACTGTTTGCAACCCCATGGACTGTAGCCTGCCAGGCTCCTATATCCATGGGATTCTTCAGGCAAGAATACTGGCGTGGTAGCCATTCCCTTCTCCAGGGGATTTTTCCTGATCCAGGGATTGATCCTAGGTCTCCCACACTGCAGGCAGATTCACAGATTCTTTACCGTCTGAGCCATCAGGGAATCTTCAGTATCTATAAGACAGCTCACAGTATATGCCTCTGATTATTATCTATAGTTCTTGAGAAGAAACTAAACAACTATGCTTAATGACTACATTATTATCGTTTGGTCTCCTTTGTCTGTTTTCCTTTGTTTTTGTATGTTCTCATTTCTCTGATTAAACTTATTCTTTGACTCAAGTTTTCCACAAGCAAAGGCAGGCAGAGGATGCATTGCTGGGGTTGGGGGTAGTGTCAAGGACTTGTTTCATGACCAAGGATCAAACCCAGTGCCCCGTCCCCATTGGAAGAGCAGCCCCTGGACCACCAGGGAAGTCCCAAACTTACACATTTTTTCTTTTCTTTATAAAAAATTTCTTGGCTGTGCCGAATGTGGGGTCATAGTTCTTTGACCAGGGATCAATTCCCCCTGCAGTGGAAACACAGATTGAACCACCAGGGAAGTCCCTTATTGTGGTTTTGATTTGCATTTCCCTAGTGACAATGGTGTCAAACATCTTTTCATGTGGAAAGTAGTTTTGACCTTGCAGATTCCTACTGTAGATAGTGTCAGGTCTTAGGTTATCCCTGACCTTTCCCATTACTTCATGGGAAATAGATGGGGAAACAGTGGAAACAGTGTCAGACTTTTTGGGCTCCAAAATCACTGTAGATGGTGACTGCAGCCATGAAATTGAAAGACGCTTACTCCTTGGAAGAAAAGTTATGACCAACTAGATCGCATATTCAAAAGCAGAGACATTACTTTGCCGACTAAGGTCCGTCTAGTCAAGGGTATGGTTTTTCCAGTGGTCATGTATGGATGTGAGAGTTGGACTGTGAAGAAGGCTGAGCACCGAAGAATTGATGCTTTTGAACTGTGGTGTTGGAGAAGACTCTTGAGAGTCCCTTGGACTGCAAAGAGATCCAACCAGTCCATTCTGAGGGAGATCAACCCTGGGATTTCTTTGGAGGGAATGATGCTGAAGCTGAAGCTCCAGTACTTTGGCCACCTCATGCAAGAGTTGACTCATTGGAAAAGACTCTGATGCTGGGAGGGATTGGAGGCAGGAGGAGAAGGGGACGACCCAGGATGAGATGGCTGGATGGCATCATGGACTCGATGGACATGAGTCTGAGTGAACTCCGGGAGATGGTGATGGTCAGGGAGGCCTGGCGTGCTGCGATTCATGGGGTCACAAAGAGTTGGACACGACTGAGCAGCTGAACTGGACTGACCTTTCCCAAGCTTCCCACAGTGTTTATACAGTAAGTAATGTGATTGTCTTAACCTCTGTTTGGTGCAACACCTTGTATATTCTTGATTAATTACTTGCTTGCCCAAATTTATTCCTTCTTTTCTACAAAGAGAAATGTAAATTTATTTAGGAGGATGATGTGCCTCGTTAAAAATCGTCACCTCTTTAGGGGTCTCTTCAGCTAAGAGTGACCATGTGACCCAGGCTTGGTGGTGTAATCAAAGTCTACGGGGAAGGACCTCCAGGAAAGTTTTGGTTTATCTGATAAGAAGGGTAATTTCAGTTGGGCTATGCCCTTTCCCTTCTTCTCTTCCATTTTCTTCCAGCTTGGGATGTAGATACATTTCTGTATGTGGAGTATGCATCTTGCAACCCTTGGGATGAGAACCCACGGTAAGGACAGAGGAGCAAGAAGCCAGAAGGTGCCTGGGCCCTTGATGACTTCCTAAAGTCTCTGCCCTAGTCTGCTGATACTTAGACTTTTGGTTCAGCTTATAAAGCCTGATTTGGTTAAGCCGATATAGTTGGCTTTCGTTACATATGACCCAGAGGGATACTGACATGTTGCAGAAGTGTAAAAAGCCCTGACAGATGAGATTCTAGAACCAAGTCAACCTAAGGAGAGAAAAGGAGACAGAGAAGAAAAGAAGCTGGATGTGTCACAGACCCTACAGCATGGGGAAACATCTCTAGATAAACTCAGAGCAGAGGCTAAGCTGCCTTTCACGTCTCGTTTACTGCCTGCTCAATGGCACCCCACTCCAGTACTCTTGCCTAGAAAATCCCATGGGTGGAGGAGCCTGGGAGGCTGCAGTCCATGGGGTCGTGAAGAGTCGGACACGACTGAGCGACTTCACTTTCACTTTTCACTTTCATGCATTGGAGAAGGAAATGGCAAACCACTCCAGTGTTCTTGCCTGGAGAATCCCAGGAACGGCAGAGCCTGGTGGGCTGCCATCTATGGGGTCGCACAGAGTCGGACACAGCTGAAGCGGCTTAGCAGCAGTAGCAGCAGCCTGATCGTGCAGCTTCCGCCTGTGCCAATGGGCAGCTCTTAGGTGCCTATTAGCTATGAGGGACTTCCCTAGTTTGATTCCTGAGTTGGGAAGATCTTCTGGAGAAGGGATAGGCTGGCCACTCCAGTATTCTTGGGCTTCCCTTGTGGCTCAGCTGTTAAAGAATCTGCCTGCAATGCAGGAGACCTGGGTTCAATCCCTGGGTCGGGAAGATCCCCTGGAGAAGGAAATGGCAACCCACTCCAGTACTCTTGCTTGGAAAATTCCATCAACAGAGGAGTATGGTGGGCTACAGTCCGTGGGGTCGCAAAGAGTCGGACACGACTGAGTGATTCCAGTTCATTTCTTCTCTTAGAAGTCTGGGACATGGTGCTTGGATAGTCAGGCTTCCTTGGGGAATTGTTTTAAACATCATGAATTTGAGGCTAATTGACAAAACACAGTCCCCGAAGGACTAAGCATCTGTCCTTGCAGAATGTGGCTGCCCTAGCAGTGAGAAATGACCTTGACTGTCCTTAAAGGGTAAAGGCAGAATATTGGAAATAAAATGTTTTCGATACTTTTTTGAATGATGAGGTTCTCAAAATATCTAACTTCTTTAAATTTCTTGATTTATTGTGTAATAAGACAAATAGGAAATAGAAGGAATATACTTTCATGAAAAACCTAATCATATAAATACTTAGGTCCATGTAGCAAACTTGGGCTGCTTTGTTCATTAATTCTATGCTGTGGATGAATGTTGCCATGTATTTGGTTTCTTTTCAGGTCATTTAAGCTTATTGATTCTTCCTTCTTTAGTGTAGAACTCAACTCTCTAAGGACTGGTTAGAAAAACATTTCCCACTCACACAGTGCCATTTAAAAATGATTATGCTCAGTGTCTTCAGCTTAAAGTTTCCCTTCTTGGCTTCCATATGCTAGCAGTTTGTACACCTCTCTTTTATGCTTTATTTTTTTCGGGCCCATTCCAAGATCTTCAGCCCTTTTGGTAACATTCCTTCTGCCTTCTCTTGGTGGCAAAACAGCAAGAGAGACAAGGGCTACACCAGATGAGCTGCAGAGAGGTTTTTTTCAGCAACTGAAAGTTTCTGGGGGACATATATTCAACTGTAAGTAATCATGTGTTGTCTTTTGGCTCAAAAGTAAAATGCTAAGTTACGCATTAGTTGTTGCATAAATTTGCATATTGATCTATACAATCCTGACAACTTTAATAGCATCACAGATTAGCAGAGACAGATGCTCACACACACACACATACAGGCTGACATTCAGAGACTCCCACCCAGAGACAAACCAAGCTTGGGAACGAGCTGGGGATGGTTCCATGAGATCAAGGAGGATTGGGAGGGCTCTAAAGGAAAAACAGAGGGCCTGGGAGGACAGAACTTGCACACTGGTTCTCCCTCCTTGGCCAGCAGATCACTATAAGTTACCAGCCCTAGTTTCCAACTCTCTTGACCTTTAGACTTGGCCCTGAGGGGAGTGTGGAGAGGGCAGGAGAGATGGCTTATAAAGGCTTGACGTAAATCAGAAGGGCCAGAAGTAGTCTGAGATCCAAAGGAGCATTTGAACTTGTAAGAGGTGGGCTCTTACAGGATGTTTCTCCATTTGCTTTTGTTCTTTCTTCTAAGGCCTTGAGTGGGACATCCAAAGACAGGACCAAACCTTAGCTGCTTGGACATCTAGAGCCCTTTGCCACTTCACCAATGATCAGGCCTTGAATTCAGATTCCATGCTGCATTAATTTGTAAACAGAAGCACTGACCTATTAATTTTCTATGGAAAATGTATGTCATGAAGATCTAGGTGTTTGCCACTGAACAGTCTATTCTCTCCTAGGAACCCAGACACCTGAAAAACCTCATTAAACATTAGGACAAAGGGCAAAGAATTCCTTAAGGAATATCTTCCATGTGCTTCAGGAGGCTGCATCGAGCTACCTCCACAATAATTATATACTTGCCAAGTGGCCTCTGTTCAGTGATGGAAATATATTTTCAAATTTTTAGTCTCAGCTTCTCATGGTTAGTTATTCCAATCATCTCTTTGTGTGTGTGTGTTTACATTGGTCATTGCAAAATCAACAACTTTCAATTGCAATGCACATCTTTTATTTCGTAAACATTTAGTGAGCTCTCAATACGGGCTAGATGCTACCGAAGAGGTTAGGTACTGTGGTGGAGACAAAGTAAGACATGGGCCAGGCCCTGAACAAGCTCACAATGACAAAAGGAGGATTACACATGACTGTGCCCCAGGAGGGAAGGGGGATTACTTTAGAGAAATATTCAGAAAGTGCTACAAGGATTCAAGGATGAGCTATTAAATCTGTTTGCTGAGATGGAGGGAGGCTGGTTCATCGATGAGGTGGCATTTAAGCTTGCACATGAAGATTGGGTATGATAACAAGCAGAGACATTCAGATGGTGTGGGAGGGAGCAGGGGAGAGAGAAGAGGAAGGGCAGCTGAGATGCAGCCCAGGCGGAACACAGGAGGCGGTGCAGGGCACACCCAGCGTTTTGCTCAGATGAGCGCCTCATCCTTAGGCTTGCTGTACAGTGGGGAAATCTGCTGGGGGCCACAAGCTGCACAGCCTTAGCACCTGGAGCTTCATTCTGTGGGCACAGGGCACACCCAGCTGTTTGCACAATAGAGGCCTGTGATCCATGGTTCTGACGGTTACTTTGGTCTCAGTGTACACAAGGGACCAGAGAGAAAGTTGAGAGTGAGGAGGTCAATGTGGAGGTTTACTGCAGGATTTCAGATCAGAAATAATGAGGTCCTGCCCGAACAGGAAAGCAGCAGCGGAAATAAAAAAAGGTGGAGGCAGTGCAAGAGGTATTGTGAAGATAAAACCTGTAAGTCTTGGTAATGACCTGGATGCAGTAGTTAGAAGGATGAATCCAAGATGACTAATAGGAGCTAACATTTATTGAAAGCTGTGATAAGCCCTTTACATAGGTTAACTTATTTGATCCTTCTAATAGTAGATACTATTAGTATCCCCATTTAACAGATAAGAAAATTGAGGCATTTCTGGAGATTACATGTCATCTCCAGAATTCTAACCCATGTCTCACCAGCAGTCATTCATCCTGCCTTCTGTGGTGCTCTGCGCCTTCCTACCCCACGTGTGTATGTGCTCTGTGGCTTCAGTCGTGTTCAACTCTGTACATTGGCAGGCAGGTTCTTTACCACTAGCACCACCTGGGAAGCCCTCCTACCCCACACCTTTCACCATGTATTTCCCAGCTGGATGGTTCTCCTCTGCCCATTCAATAAACACACGCCAATTGAACCCTCTTGTCCCGACTCCCAGAAGCAAAGGGAAAGTAACCACAGTCCCTGGAAACAAGTTTGTTTTTGCCACTGAAACAAAATAGGTAGTGGTTTTAAAAAGCAACACAAAACTCTGCCATTGTATTCAATTAAAAAAATTTCATAACAGCAGTTGGTATCATGATTAAGGCTTCCATTTTATTTATGACTTTGTTATGGTAAAACAAAACAAAATAAGTCCTGCCTGAATTATCTTCCATGTGTCAGTAGAAAGGGATTTTTCATATCAGTATTCTTCGTGCAACGTGGATAGTTTTTTAATCAATCTGATCTCAATTCAGTGGCTTTGGTCTCTTGGACTTTGGGCTCAGTTCAAACGGTTCTAGGATAATTAAAGATCATCTTCCTTTCTCTAGAGTGGCTTATGGGCTCTCTCTAGCTCTATTCAGTTCTCAGGATTAGACTTTTGCTTCAACTGTTCTTTCTGTTTTCTTTTTCATGCTGAAACTACAGCACTGAAAATTCTTGTTTAGAATTCAGGTACTCTGAGGGTAATCATAGTGTCACGTTCTTAAACACGTGGTATGCCAGCAGCTTTCAGAGTGACAAAATGCAGGTTTATTGTGTAACTGTGTAATTTATGTAGTTTGTCCTCTATAAGTAAGGAACTAATTTTGCCAAAAAACAAAATGTTGGCCTTGTTTTTGAAAATTAAAGAGTCTTTATGACTTGCAGGAAACCTATTTCATTGCCCTAATAATTGCAATAGTCACTGTAGTTATCAGTTAACCGCTTCTGTATATTACAAACAGCAGCAGAAATTGCAGAATCAGCTAAACCATGTGAGTGCGTGTGTGCACACGTGTGTGAGCATGCTTATGCATATATCTAAGATATCATGTGTGTATGTGTATAAATCTGTATGTGCTGTGCTTAGTTGCTCAGTCCTGTCTGACTCTTTGTGACCCCATGGATTATAGCCCACCAGGCTCCTCTGTCCATAGGATTCTCCAGGCAAGAATACTGGAGTGGGTTGCCAGGCCCTCCTCTAGGGGATCTTCCCAACACAGGGATTAAACCCAGGTCTCCCTCATTGCGGACAGATCCTCTACCATCTGAGCCACCAGGGAAGCCCAAGAATACTGGAGTAGGTAGCCTATCCCTTCTCCAGGGAATCTTCCCGACCCAGGAATCAAACCAGGGTCTCCTGCATTGCAGGTGGATTCCTAACCAGATGAGCTGCCAGGGAAGCCCATAAATCTGTGTAATTCTTTATAAATCTGAGCTCCAAGTACCTATATTGTGATAGTGGTAAATGCCTCCTGCTACTGTGTGGTGAGTTATTTGGAAGCTATTTTGCTGAGAAACAAAAGCCTTCATGATATTACAAGGTATCAGTGTGGAAAGGGCTCAGCTCTTCTAAAGGTGGTCTTTTTATTTTACCCCATATCACTGTAAACCAGAGTTCCTGTCATTTGCTTACCACCTGGAATTCTTTTTTAATAAGAAGCCAATCTGAAAGGGCTAATTATTTAAACGAAACAGGGTTTGTGTTGGATGTTTTCTTTCAATCCAAACATCTTGCTCTTTTTTCATCCAGAGGATAGTTTCAGTGTCAATTAAGTTCTTACTATTTTTTTCCCCACTTATTTGGCATAGAAATAAAATGTTGATAGTTTTTGAGGATGAGACACCAAGGGCAGGGAACTAGTTGCATGCTCAGTTGCTCAGTCATATCTGACTCTTTGTGACCCCATGGACTGTGGCTGCCAGTTTCCTCTACCCATAGGATTCTCCAGGCAGGAGTACTGGAAAGGGCTGCCATTTCCTCCTCCAGGGGATCTTCCCCATGCAAGGATCAAACCCTCATCTCCTGTGTTAGCAGGCAGATTCTTTGCTACTGTGCCACCTGGGAAGCCAGGGAACCAGTTATTTAGTTAGTGCCAATAATAAGCAGTATATATGGCTTCTTAATGGATTCATCTTGCCTAAATCCTGCCTAAATAGATTCATTTAGGCTCTCGTATATAATTTTCTTCTATAGCCAGTGGCTCTGGAGCTTCATGTTGCATCATAATCACCTGGAAATTAAAAGAAATGTGTAATGCCCAGAAAGTCAGACTTAATGGGTGTGAGGGGTCCTAGTGCATCCATATTGCTTAAAAGCTCACCAGATAATTCTGATGATTGAAATATTGAAAACCGCAATTCCAGACCCTAGATTACTGGTTTCAAAATCACATTAGATCACCTTGAGAAATTTTTAAAAAATGCTGATGCTGAGGCCCCATTTTGAGACCAAAAATATCAGACTATCTGGGATGGGGCTATAACATGTTGGGTATTTATTAGAAGTTCTTCAGGTGATAAGAATGTATTGGCAAGATTGAAAACTGTTTGTCTACACTGGATTATGCCTGTCTTTATGATGTAGATTTTACTAAAGCATCAGTAAGAAAGTACTATAAAGCCTTCTGTTGCATGCTGTGCAGTGTAGCTTCTAGAATGTTCCTTTTTATTTAACCTCTTTGCTTTACTCCAAAGTTCTTTTGTCAAAGATTCATCTCTCTCTTCTTTCTTTCTCCCTCTCCCGGAAGTACTTTTCCCTTAGTAGCATTTCAAGCCACTTTCTCCCATAGCCATGCCTTTTTTTTCCTCTACACTGCTTCTCAAATCAAACTCAAGAAAACATCTTTTATTCCTCACTCATACATCAGGAGCCTCAAGTTATCCTCCCCAAGTTAGGATTAAATTATTTATGTATTACATTTCAGAAAGCTATAACGCTAGAAGGAAAATGGAACCCTTACACCAGGAGAGATAACTTGTTGATAATGCTAAAAATACCGGGGATGGAAGAGGATCCCTCATCCATGAAAACCCATCAGGAAAAAGCACAGGAGGGTGGGACTGACTGTCTAAAAGATGCCTTTTGCATTCACTCTTTCCTTTCTGTTTTCACTGTCATCTTCAGATCAGGCCCTCTTAATGCTTCCTTCAACAACTCTTAGTATCTTTTTAGCTAGATTCCTATTCCTACATACCTTTGGGCCCTATTCCTGTCATTGCGTTCAGTTCAGTTCAGTTCAGTTCAGTCACTCAGTCGTGTCCGACTCTTTGCGACCTCATGAATCGCAGCACACCAGGCCTCCCTGTCCATCGCCAACTCCTGGAGTTCACCCAGACTCATGTCCATCGAGTCAGTGATGCCATCCAGCCATCTCATCCTCTGTCGTCCCCTTCTCCTCCTGCCCCCAATCCCTCCCAGCATCAGAGTCTTTTCCAGTGAATCAACTCTTCGCATGAGGTGGCCAAAGTACTGGAGCTTCAGCTTTAGCATCATTCCTTCCAAAGAAATCCCAGGGCTGATCTCCTTCAGAATGGACTGGTTGGATCTCCTTGAAGTCCAAGGGACTCTCAAGAGTCTTCTCCAACACCACAGTTCAAAAGCATCAATTCTTCAGTGCTCAGCCTTCTTCACAGTCCAACTCTCACATCCATACATGACCACAGGAAAAACCATAGCCTTGACTAGACGGACCTTAGTCGGCAAAGTAATGTCTCTGCTTTTGAATATACTATCTAGGTTGGTCATAACTTTTCTTCCAAGGAGTAAGCGTCTCTTAATTTCATGGCTGCAGTCACCATCTGCAGTGATTTTGGAGCCCCCCAAAATAAAGTCTGACACTGTTTCCACTGTTTCCCCATCTATTTCCCATGAAGTGATGGGACCGGATGCCATGATCTTCGTTTTCTGAAGGTTGAGCTTTAAGCCAACGTTTTCACTCTCCTCTTTCACGTTCATCAAGAGGCTTTTTAGCTCCTCTTCACTTTCTGCCATAAGGGTGGTGTCATCTGCATATGTGAGGTTATTGAGATTTCTCCTGGCAATCTTGATTCCAACTTGTGTTTCTTCCAGTCCAGCGTTTCTCATGATGTACTCTGCATAGAAGTTAAATAAGCAAGTTGACAATATACAGCCTTGTTGTACTCCTTTTCCTATTTGGAATCAGTCTGTTGTTCCATGTCCAGTTCTAACTGTTGCTTCCTGACCTGCATACAGGTTTCTCAAGAGGCAGGTCAGGTGGTCTGGTATTCCCATCTCTTTCAGAATTGTCCACAGTTTATTGTGATCCACACAGTCAAAGGCTTTGGCATAGTCAATAAAGCAGAAAGAGATGTTTTTCTGGAACTCTCTTGCTTTTTTGATGATCCAGCGGATGTTGGCAATTTGATCTCTGGTTCCTCTGCCTTTTCTAAAACCAGCTTGAACATCAGGGAGTTCACGGTTCACGTATTGCTGAAGCCTGGCTTGGAGAATTTTGAGCATTACTTTACTAGCATGTGAGATGAGTGCAGTTGTGCGGTAGTTTGAGCATTCTTTGGCATTGCCTTTCTTTGAGATTGGAATGAAAACTGACCTTTTCCAGTCCTGTGGCCACTGCTGAGTTTTCCAAATTTGTGTTGAATAAGTACAAATCCAGTGGGTTTTCCAGGTGCAATTAAACTTTAATAGTAATTCTTAAATGTTTGTGGTCATTAATCTCTTTGAGGATTTGAAAACTGCAATCTCTCTTCTCAAATGCATATTCATATAATTTTGCATAGACTTGCAGAGGCTCTTGGAACCTCCAGTATCCTATGGCCCATTGATGGACCTGTGATCCATGGACTCCACACTAAGGATCTCTGCAATAAAGGTCAGTTAGGTTAACTGATTTGAAATGAACTTTGTGTTCAAAAACTTGTATGAAAAAATTCACAGAAAAGGAAAGGTGGGTGATATCAATATCACATTGTGATAAAAATGTGATATACTGTCTGTGACTGTCTATACTTTAGTTCATGTTGCTGCTGCTGCTGCTAAGTCGCTTCAGTCGTGTCTGACTCTGTGAGACCCCATGGACGGCAGCCCACCAGGCTCCCCCGTCCCTGGGATTCTCCAGGCAAGAACACTGGAGTGGGTTGCCATTTCCTTCTCCATTGCATGAAAGTGAAAAGTGAAAGTGAAGTCGCTCAGTCGTGTCTGACTCTTAGTGAACCCATGGACTGCAGCCCACCAGGCTCCTCCATCCATGGGATTTTCCAGGCAAGAGTACTGGAGTGGGGTGCCATTGCCTTCTCCGACTTAGTTCATAAATGTCCGCAAATGTTAAAAACTCAAAGTGGTTGACATAGTTATTTGAGCTTTCTATATTTGGATTGATAGATTTTCCACTTTCTTCTTGATTGTCATAATGATAATTTGACAATGTTATTGTCATATAATGAACAATAATGACTGATATAAAATTTGACATTGCAATTCACTTACCAGTTTACAAAGCACACACACATACATATTCCATTTGATTTACATAAGAAAAATGAGCATCAAAGAAATTAAATGACTTTACTAGAGGTGACACAGTGAGGAGGTGGTTGAACAGGGGCTGGAACTCTGGAATCCTGGCACCTAGACCAGTGCTCATCATTCTCATCCTGTTGTTTAGTATGTTCTCGCTTCACAGTGTCTGAAGTTTATTCTTTATGATGCAAACTTTCATTACTATTATTCATTCATTTATCCATTCAATAACCTTTATATGAGTGACTTGCACAGGCCAAGGAGTGTACATCATGGCAGATATCAGTGTAAGGAACTAAGTTAAAGTGTGATAATAAGATGCCACAGGGCTTTAAGGCAGGCCTGATCACATCCAGTAAAGAGTCTCAGGGAAAACTTTATGGAGGTGGTGACATTTGGTCTTAGATGCAAATAGTGGGGAGATATTGACAAATAAATCGAGGAGGAGTGCAGCAATCCAGACAATGGGGAAACCATGGGAAAGGCTCAGAGGCGGCAATCCCAGGGGAAGAGATCACATGTGTTGTGACAGAGGTGGTCTTTGGAAACCCTGGGCAATAAGGTAGGAGACTAGACTAGATCCTGCAGGTCATACTGAGCAGTGTGCCCTCAATTCAAGGGCACTGGGGGCTGCAGAGGATCAGAACAGGAAGAAATATCTCCTGCCTTTGCTGTAAGACTTGTTTGGTGATAGTCTAAAATATGGTTTAAGTTGAGGAAGATTCTTTTTTTATAGTCTTGTTTTATATTCATTCATTATCTCGTTTACATTTTCATTCTTAAGGATGGAATCTGAATGTTGACATTTAGTCCAGAGTATAAAAAAACTGGAGCCTGTGCCCCTTTACAAAGTCCATTGACAGGCTTCAGGAGGAAGCCTTGAAGAATCTTCTAAAATCTTAATGAATTTAGATTTGAATAATGAATAATGAATCTTCTAAAATCATATGTAATATGTTGTATATTTGTGTATAGATTCCTCTTTTTTTTCCAGACTGAGACGTTTCATATCTACCAGCTTCTCAAAAGGATCTGCGATCCCCAAAAGGACCACTTAATGGAAGTAGAAGAGCAATATTGAATTTGTCCAACATAAAAATAGCACAGAGGCCTGAAGGTGCATGAGTTATTCACTGAAACAGACTGTATTGCTAGTCCTACTGAAAAAAAAATTTTTTTTCATCAAAAGGGTCAGAAAGCAATGGAGAGA
This sequence comes from Ovis canadensis, assembly GCF_042477335.2. Classification (NCBI taxonomy): domain Eukaryota; kingdom Metazoa; phylum Chordata; class Mammalia; order Artiodactyla; family Bovidae; genus Ovis; species Ovis canadensis. The sequence continues at coordinate 55,601,505 of NC_091264.1, forward strand.
TCTAAATATAGTAATTCCTTCATTTGACAGACATTAAAACCAGGGACCCTACTGGATAGTATGTTCCTCAGTACACTGAGATAGTCCTGGAGCTAAGGAAACCCCTTACAGAAATATTTAAGCCATATCTTTTCTTGTATTGACATCATCAGCACATCATGTCGGTAAAACTTTGTAATTGGTTCATTCCTTGTTAAAATGGCCATCAGTCCACTAGCCTTATCTCTCTCTGCTCATAGCTAGATGATTGTTGAATGACTATTTAAAAGCTTTTTCTCCTTTAGAAATAAGTATGCCTATCCAGCCTGTTTCCAGGAGATACAAATCTCTGTTCTGTAATTGGCATATCCAGTTTTGGGACATGTAAAGTCTTACATTTTGTATTCAAAAACTGAAAACATAATTTCTTCAGGGCTACCTTCAATAGAAAGTGCTAATTATTGTCAAGCAGAGCCTGTTGCCTTGTCTAAGAGATTTAACAAGAAACCAACCTAATTTTACCAAGAAACATCTAGGGCACCAGGGGCTACTAAGTACTATCATAAAAATCCACTACCAGAACTCTCAGCGACATGTGGGTGCTGGTTCCAATTTTTTAAAAATATATTTTAGGGTTAATGAGAAAAATATCTTCCCACTCCCTCCTTTTTCTCCCCACTACCCTGGTCTTCCTTGTAATAAACAACATGCATTGGCAAGGTTGCAAGCAGGAGGGAGGAGAAAGAACTGCCACCTGGGACCAGCACAAAGCTAACTAGTACTCAGGAGGATTTAACCCCAGGCCAGCCTCATTAACACCTGATTGCAACAGACAGCTGCCCTCGCTAGAGGAAAGGAGTAAAAAATACCATTGTGGTCAGACTGTGGCTAATATTAAGGCAATTTCACTAGAGCTAAGTAATGATATGGCACAGGGAGAGAAAAATCATTGGTTTAAGAGCTGGTAGCAGAATTTTTTTCTTGAAGGAGAAACACCTCTGTATTTAAAATCCACTGATGGTTCATTCTAGCTTGGATGGGGTGGGAGGCAGTGGCAGGGCTGGGAGAGTGTTGCTCTCCAAGTGTGGTTGGGATGAGTTTGGCTGAGATAAAGGAACAGCTCCAATGCTTTTGCAGGAATGATGCCCATGAAGTGGAAGTCTCAGAGGGTGAACAGGGAGGAGAGTGAAGAAAGCTCAAACAAAGTCGGGTCCACATGGAGGGAGGTGGGGAGGGGGTTGACCAAAGGGTTTTTTAGAATAAAGCTAGTTTTATTAATATTTAGTTTTAAGAAATCAGTTGTATAATCACCTTGCTCGCTGTTCTTACTCATGTCCCTCAGTTGACTACCTAATTGCTTTTTATACATAGTGTTTTGGGGAATTCATGTGGGCATAAACAATAAAAGTGTCAGTCAGTCACATCCAGCTCTTCGTGACCTCATGTACTATAGCCCAAAGGCTCCTCTGTCTTTGGAATTCTCCAGGCGAGAATACTGGAGTGAGTTGCCATTCTCTTCAACAGGGGATCTTCCTGACCCAGGGATGGAACCCAGGTCTCCTGCACTGCAGGCAGGTTCTTTACCGTCTGAGCCACCGTATTCATATATGAATAAATAGTCATATATTTATTCTCATCTTTTCTCCTTCCCTTCATTGAAGCAGATAGCAGCCTTTGCAGTGATTGGACTCAGAGATTTGGGGACAGCAGATGATTGTAAGCCCTCCCTGGTGGCTCAGACAGTAAAGAATCTTCCTGCAATGCAAAGTCAGTGGCTCTTCCTATCTTTAGGTGAGCTAAAGCCATTAGAAATGAGTGAGAGAGAAGACCAGAGGCCAGCCGTGGACTCACAGTTATAGAGGACCTGGGCCCAGCTGGCAGCAGGACCACAGCAGGCATGTAGGAAAATACACAGTAGATTTGGGAGTGAGTAGATAAGAGCATGATGGTTTCAAGGTGACAGAATTTGTCCAAATTAATCAGGCAAGTGATATCTCAGGCCTTAAACCCTGGAAAAAGATCTGGGCTGGAGACTGAGGCCCATGCCCATATTGTTCAGTGTTTCTCAAGTTGTGACTCAAGAGCCATCTGTGTACAGTTGTACCTCCCTTCCCCAAGTCCTCTGGGATTGGGACCTCAAATCCCATTTTAATCCTGCTTCTCAAATAATTATCAAGCACCCTGAAGTTTGATCATCACGGGGTGGTGGTTTAGTCACTCAGCCATGTTCTTTGCAACCCCATGGACTGTAGCCTGCCAGGCTCCTGTGACCATGGGATTTCCAAGGCAAGAATACCAGAGTGGGTTGCCATTTCCTTCTCCAGGGGATCTTCCCAACCCAGGAATCGAACCTGGGTCTCCTGCAATGCAGGTGGATTCTTTACCAACTGAGCTACGAAATGATCACATAGTAAGATGCTAATTGATGCAATCGGATAGGGCAGTAGAATTCCGAGAAGATGGCCGAAGGAAAGGGCTAAAAAGAAACCAAGTAGGAAAATGAATGAAGTTTTCCATTAGATTGGCAATAAGCTTGTCTCTGAGGACCTGGGTAAATGCTGTTCAAGTAAGATGAATATGGGAGCTATCAAGTTTATGTGGATTACTTACAGGCAGGTGTGTGTGTGTGTGTGTGTGTGTGTGTGTGTGTGTGTATTAGCCAGGCCATCCTGCTGAGTTGAGATACCTGGTTTTTAAGTCCCAAGGGTCATGTAATCATCAGCAAGCTATTACTTGTCTGCCCCTTTCTGACTCTTTAAACCAACCTACAATACTTCTTTAAGCCATCACTGAAGCCTCAGAAAAGCACCAGCTGATCTTTGCATTCTCTCCCTGCCTTCTGACCCCTCAAGGCGCCAGTATAGTTTTGACCCTTGGCTTTGCCCTCTCACAGTCCTTTGGGACACATTTTCCTTTTGTACCTTTGACTTTATACCTTGAATAGTGATAAACTCCTGAGTGTGTCATAGGGACCTTCTCTTATCTGACCTTTGGTTGTAAGCAATCAGCCCCTCCCCTTTGCAGATCTCTTCATCCGGAAAATGATGGCTTTCAAGTAGATTTCCATAAAATTAAGCATCTTGCTGGAGAGTTTGTTTTCAAATGAAGCATGTTTCTCCTGGATATTAGGAGTTCATCTACGTTTTCATTTAAAAACATTGGAAGGATTTATTGCTGCAATCAAACATGAAATCAGGCTAAATGTCCAGAATTTAACGTTTACTTCCAGGATTCTGAGATCAAGCCCACACTAAGGATTTTAGAAACACATTTGTCTCCCCCAATCTTGGGCTTAGTTCTTAAAGTACTCTTTTTTTATGCTATGTTAGAAAACAAATTCTAGGGTTGTAGAATAATGACACTAGACTGTTTTAGACTTGTTTGGAACGTATTTAGACAAAACACGTTCATTAGCTATTCCATTTTCTTGTATAATATTTTTATAAAGTAATGCTAACTTTTAAAATGACAGAGTCCAATTTTTGGAAAAATAAAAGAAAAAATATTGTCATTTGTAGTTCTAATTCACTTCCAGCAGTTTGATATGCTTCCTTTCAGTATATGAGTGTGTACACATAAGTGTGCACATGTGTGCATATACATACACACTCGCCCACTAGTTGAAAATGCATATAGGCTCTTGTATGACCCCCTTTTCACTCAGTGTAACAGTCAGCACATCCTCACACCATTCAGTATTCTTTGCAAACACAATTTTTATTGACTGCAAAGGTTTGTGTTTGGTGGTCTTTGTGGGATGATATGTGTCCTCTTACACTTACACGTCAAGGCTGTATATTGTCACCCTGCTTATTTAACTTCTATGCAGAGTACATCGTGAGAAACGCTGGGCTGGAAGAAGCACAAGCTGGAATCAAGATTGCCGGGAGAAATGGCAATAACTTCAGATAGGCAGATGACACCACCCTTATGGCAGAAAGTGAAGAGGAACGAAAAAGACTCTTGATGAAAGTGAAAGAGGAGAGTGAAAAAGTTGGCTTAAAGCTCAACATTCAGAAAATGAAGATTATGGCATCTGGTCCCATCACTTCATGGGAATTAGATGGGGAAACAGTGGATACAGTGTCAGACTTTATTTTTGGGGGCTCCAAAATCATTGCAGATGGTGATTGCAGCCATGAAATTAAAAGACGCTTACTCCGTGGAAGAAAAGTTATGACCAACCTAGATAGCATATTGAAAAGCAGAGACAGTACTTTGCCAACAAAGGTCCATCTAGTCAAAGCTATGGTTTTTCCAGTGGTCATGTATGGATGTGAGAGTTGGACTGTGAAGAAAGCTGAGCACCGAAGAATTGATGCTTTTGAACTGTGGTCTTGGAGAAGACTCTTGAGAGTCCCTTGGACTGCAAGGAGATCCAACCAGCCCATTCTAAAGGAGATCAGTCCTGGGATTTCTTTGGAAGGACTGATGCTAAAGCTGAAACTCCAGTACTTTGGCCACCTCATGCGAAGAGTTGACTTATTGGAAAAGACTCTGATGCTGGGAGGGATTGGGGGCAGGAGGAGAAGGGGACAACAGAGGATGAGATGGCATCACAAACTTGATGGATGTGAGTTTGAGTGAACTCCGGGAGTTGGTGATGGACAGGGAGGCCTGGCGTGCTGCAATTCATGGGGTCGCAAAGAGTCGGACACGACTGAGCGACTGAACTGAACTGAACACTTATTTTTGAGGAGATTGAAAGGCCATTTTTACAAAAGGACATGTTTCCTACCCCTTGAGACTCAAAAGCTTCTTTGTATACTCCATGTACAATCTTAATCCATTCATCTATCTTATTCATGAGCATAAGCTCAGGTTTTTCTCCAGATTCACAGAAAACATTCTTTCCTCTCGTAAACTTCTCACCTATTAGACTTGGCATCCATTCCAATCTCTTCTTGTTATCGCAGGACATAGAAAACTAAACATGACATTTCCCAGATTCGCTTGCGGCTAGTGTTCTAGATAGGAAACTGGCTCTAACAGTGAGCCTGGGGTGAAGGTGGGAGGTCCTGCTGTTGGAATGGGATTCCTGAATGTAGTGAGGTTGGTTAGATCCCAGAGCAACAGAGGCCAAGTTAACCACAAGAGCCTAGCTGGCTGTGGTCATAGGAAGCAGAGCCAGGGAGGTGATCAAAATGGTTTTCCCTTCAGAGATCTTTGGTAGTAGATAACAGGTCATTTATCTCTAGTATTGAAATATATGGGCAACTTTCTAAGGCCTGATTTGTATACTTCATGAAACTTTAGGTAGGCCTGGTGACTGTTCATCAGAGGATGCTCAAATCCCCAGCAAAGTTTTCCCTATCTGAGCCAGTTCACATTCTCTAAACCCCTAACTGTAGGAAAGACTGCATTCCTTTAAAAAAGCTCCCACATGGGAATTCCCTGGTTATCCAGTGGTTAGGGCTCCACACTTCCATTGCCTGGGCCTGGGCTAGATCCCTGGTTGGGGAACTAAGATCCCACAGGCTGCACAGCATGGCTGAAAATAAGAGCTCTGCCATGACCTACCAAGGTGCTTGTGCAACAGGGAAAGTGGGATACCAGATTTGAAAGTAATTTTAGATATTGTCTTTGAGTAGAATCCCATGAGTGTGAGCTCATTACTTTTCTTCTTGCAGTAAGAAGAGTTTCTTGGTTGGAAGCTATGTTGCAGGGCACCACAAGCATCTCAGTGTACAGAGTTTCTTGGAGACCCTGGCAACAGGCCCCAGTGGGAGATGCGAGATTTTAGTGACATAAGAGAGTTTTCATTATCGATCCTGAGTTTATTTTTCTAGTTCCTGAATGCTTAATATGGCAATTGAAAACAATTCCACATTTATTCTTTGACTTCTGGGATGAGGGCTACTAGGGAAAGAAGAGCTACGTGGGAGCCCCACTCCAAAGCAATACCACATCCTAGGAGTTACAGAATTAATGACCCTATCAAGGACCTGGAAAATAAGTGGAAATTGATTGCAATCATTTCCCTATTTAGCCTCCTCTACTATTTGGCCTGAACAGATGTGCTGGAGGTCAAGGAGGAGAGCTGGATTTTAGGAAACTTAACTGGTAGTGGCTCTAACTGCAGTTGCTTTTACAGATGTGATCTGTTTTTATGGAGCAAATCTACATAATCCCTGGAGCTTCATATGCAGATGTCAATCTGGCAAACACTTTTTTCCCAACCAATAAGCAGACACCACTCAACACAGTTTGCTTTAATCCAGCAGCTATATACCCTTATAACATCCCGTTGGCTGCCTTAATCTAATATGTAGAGATCGTGCTAACTTCATCATCCCATAGGACACTCTGTTTCACTATACTGATTAGACCATGCTGATGGAGCCAAAAGAACCATGTACCCAAAACACATATGTGCCAGAGAATGAGTGATAAATCTCATGAAAATTCAGAGACCTCAGTGAATATCAGTGAAGATTCTGGGGATGTGTGAGACATTCAAGATATCTCCTTCAAGGTGAAAAGTAATCTGCAGCATGTTACTTTCTCTGACATTGAGAAAGAGGTACAATGTTCCAGCCTCTTGCCAAGTAACCCTTCAAGTTTCTGGTCTTGAGTGTGACTCAGAGTCAGAGAGGTTCTGTAACTGGTACTGGTTCAAATTGAAATTCAAGCAGCTCTTCTACCTGGGCATCATGGCCTAGTGGTCCAAAGGTGCTCTTGCTTCTGAACAGGGAACTCATTTTACTGCAGAGGATAGGCAATAAGCACATACATGTGGGGTTCACTGATTTTACTGTGAACCTTTTCACCCAGGAAAAGCTGACCTTAAAAATGGTAGGGTGGTCTTTAGAAGATCCAGCTATGGTGGAAGCTGCAAACCAACACTTTCACAGTTTGGAGGGCTGTCTCCCAAGATGCTCCATATACTTTGAAAAAGCAATTAATATTTGGTGCTGTCCACTCATAACCAGACTTCATGAGTGCAGAACCAAGGCAAGGAAGTAGGAGAGTTCTCCCTCACTAAAGGATCTTTGGAGGATCTATGTTTAATTGAAGGATCATTGCTTTACAATATTGTGCTGGTTTCTGCCATACATCAACATGAATCAGCCATAGGTATACATATGTCTCCTCCCTCTTGAACCTCCCTCCCATCTTCCACCCCATCCCAGCCCTCTAGGTTGTTACAGAGCCATGGTTTGAGTTCCCTGAGTCATACAGCAAATTCCCACTGGCCATCTATTTTACATATGGTAGTGTGTATGTTTCCATGCTGCTGCTGCTGCTAAGTTGCTTCAGTCGTGTCCGACTCTGTGCGACCCCATAGACTGCAACCCACCAGGCTCCCCCGCCCCTGGGATTCTCCAGCCAAGACCGCTGGAGTGGGTTGCCATTTCCTTCTCCAATGCATGAAAGTGAAAAGTGAAAGTGAGGTCACTCAGTTGTGTCCGACTCTTAGTGACCCCATGGACTGTAGCCCACCAGGCTCCTCCATCCATGGGATTTTCCAGGCAAGAGTACTCTCTCCATTTATCCCACACACCCCATCCTCCTGCCATACATAAAGATAAATTAAAAATGGATTAAAGACCTAAATGTAAGACCAGAATCTGTAAAACTCTTAGAGGAAAACATAGGCAGAACGCTGTATGACATAAATCACAGCAAGATCCTCTATGACCCACCTCCTAGAATAAAGGAAATAAAAACACAAAGACAACATTTTCTTTTATTTCCCATAATTTTTCAGACACCATCAGTGCCCTCACATCCCCTTGGCCTGCTGTGGAGGTTGCTGGCAATAACTACAACCACAGTGCCGGAAATTAATGACCCAGGAGCTCTGGATAAATAACTTGGCCTCCTCACTCGTCAGTGGGATAATTCTGAGATATGTTTCACAGTTCCTCCACTGGCTTGCAGTGGGATTTGGGTTTTATGTCAAACCTAAGAAATCTTATTTCACTTTGCATATATTTGAAACATACTCTTGTGTTTTGTTCACATGCTATTACTGTTTCATTTCACTTTTACATCTTTGATAGGTGTGAAATTTTTTATAGTATAAGATGTTGGAGAAATATAATAAAATTTTCAGATGACTATCCAGTTATCACAGCACCATTTATTAAGTAATCCATCATTTCCTCACTGATCTGAATCACTACCTTTATCATAGTCTAAATTCCTGTGTGGATTCTGGCCTGTTTCTGTGCTTTCTGGTCTGTCTGATTTGTCTATCAATTCATGTGATAGTACTTTTAAAAATTATTGTAACTTTTAAATGTGTTGCAATGTCTGTAAAGACAAATGACTTTCCAGTTCTCTCACTTTTCAAAATGTTCTTGGCTATTGTTATTTATTAGTTTTCCATATTTTTTTTTGAGTCATTTTGATTGGTTGCCTCCCAGAAATCTAGTAGGTGTTCTCTTTGGATGTCAATTAACTCAGTAAGATTCTTTTTCTTTTCTTTTGTGTTCTATTTGGATATAACTTACATATACTAAGTCCATTCCTTTTGGAAAGGATTCATTCATGAGAATGAAATAAGACAACTAGGTTCTTTGGTTCCTAATTTTGCCAAATATCTCTCTGCCATAATTTTCATATTTTTGGTAAATAATAAAGGTCCAAGAAACTTAGAAATGTGTGGAGCCAGAAGATCACATATTAGAACAGAAGAAGTTAGTAGCTGTGTCAATTTCCAGGTGGTTAGCCTTTCCCTCTCTTATTGTTTAGTCGTTTAGTCATGACCAACTCTTTGTGACCCCATGGACTGTAGCCCACCAAGCTCCTCTTTCCATGGATTTTCCAGGCAAGAATACTGGAGTGGGTTGCCATTTCATTCTCCAGGGGATCTTCCCAACTCAGGGGTAAAACCTGTGTCTCCTGCATTATCAGGTGGATTCTTTACCACTAAGCCATGCGGGAAGCCCCTCTTATCCTTAGTATTCCCATTTATTAAATGGGGATAATAGTAATAACTTCTAAGAGTTATTATAAAGTTAAATGAGATAAAGTCAATTAAATTAGCACAGGGCCTCTGGGGAAATAGCATCCATGGCTCCAGTTCTTTATTTCTTCACCTATTCAGATTCTTTCCTCTGAGTGCCCTGCCTCCTGCTCTGCACCTGGATCCAGCCATACAACTTACTTTGGCCAATAGGACGTTAGCAGCATGATGAAAGCAGAGGCTTGTAAAGTACCTGGACATTGGGACTTGCTCCTGACACAGAGGAGGTGCTTAAAAGTTGTTTACACAGTAGCCCTTTGGTTATCAAAGTTTATTTTTATTTAAATCACCAAGGTAGGTTTCCATCTATCTACTCTTCCCTGGCTTTATAGCTTACTCTTTAAAGTGCCTGTCAAATGTAATGTGCTTATTTAGCAATTTAACATATTTCAAATTGCTTCTATACTGTATCTTGTCCTTTTAATGGCATAGGACTTGAGTTATATTTAGTATACAGGTTGTTTGCATTTCATTTGGGCTTCTGGTAGGGGGTGTAGAAGAGAAACAAGGCACAGAGCCCTCCCCTCAATAACACAAATTCAAAGGATAAGAACAAATTTAATGATATGTGGTATATATAGAGGTGTTGAGAGGAAACTGGGGATTCAAGGAGTTGGAGTCAAGTAGGTTAAGTCTGTGATATTTTAAGCATGCTGTTAAGACTTTCCTATGGAAAAAAATAGGATAGAAAAAATATTTGCTTCACTTCTAAAGTGGCCTCACAGATGGTGTTTGGGCTGTGAAATGAATATTGTAACTTGACCTCTGTATTTGCCTCTTGGGCAAACAGTTTCATGGTTTCTTACATTGTGATGCAGTGAGTGAAGTCAGTGATGAGTCATAGAGTTTTTGTCGCGTGTCTTGAAATAATGGGTTGGGTGGAGCAGTAGTGTAACATCTGCTCTCACTTTGCTCTCTCTGATCCATTTAGAACTCTCTCAGTTCAGTTCAGTCAGTTCAGTCGCTCAGTCGTGTCCAACTCCTTGCGACCCCATGAATCGCAGCATGCCAGGCCTCCCTGTCCATCACCAGCTCCCAGAGTTTACCCAAACTCATGTCCATCGAGTCGGTGATGCCATCCAGCCATCTCATCCTCTGTCATCCCCTTCTCCTCCTGCCCCAATCCCTCCCAGCATCTAGAAGTTCTCAATTTTGTTTTTTCACCTGAGCCAAAGAAAAGGCCACCCAATTGTCAAAGTTTACCCAGCTTACAGAATGAATGGAGCTGACCCTGAACACAGGCCCGCAGTTTCGTTGGCACTGAGAGTGAAAATCAGGCCCTGACTCCTCCAGCAGCTGCTGATTAACAGCTGGTGCTGGTTTCTGGTTTGACTTTTAACTGGGAAGCCTGAATTATAACTCCCTGATGAATGCATTCTCAGGGCTCTCTGCCAACTATTATTTCTGAACAGAGCATGTTCATAAGCAAAAGCAAAACCATCGTGCCAGGAGCAACACCAACTGACCTGGTGGCCGTTTGAAGAAACAGGGGAGGAAGAATCCTGCTTTCCGCCAGCCATCCACGTTGCCCCTTGTTTCCTGACACACATGTGCTGGTCTTTCTCATTTACCTCCATCACAGCCTGTACAGTTCAACTTTATGTTCTGGAAAAAAATAAAGAAGGTCTGTGTTTCTGGCCTAATGTACAGAGAGAGAGGCAGCTCCAGGCTGAGATAATTTAAGGATTGACTAAAAGGTCTGGATTCTTGATTCAGAGCCTGCATTTCATAGATTCAAGAAGTCTTAGTTCTGCAAGGAACCTTAAAAGAATCTCTTCCGGATATTTTCAAATGATTTTTTGCTCAGAAATCAGACCAAATCTTAGGTGAATAAACAATTAAAACAAAGAGAAACAGAATTGCTTTAGTTGAAAAGCAGAGTGGTGACCTGTAGATGAGTGCGGAGAAGACCCACGGATCAGCGGCAAGCAGAGTTAGAAAACAACAAATGGGGCCCAGATTTTGTTTTCCAGAGAAAGACAGAGGTGAATGACTGGTCTGCAAAGAGATAACATATCTCCCCACCAGCTGAAGGTTGGGCACCCCCGTTAAACCTTTTAACAGAAACCGAAGTGGTGTAAAGTGAAGAAGCGGTTACCTTAGGACATGTCTTGCTAACAGATGCCAAAAGTAAGAGGAGATAAAGCACAGATGCCCACAAACACAGTTCAAAGCTCTTGTGGCTTGAAGCTGAGATGCTGAGCCTGGAGAAGGGGCTTGGCGGGTGGTGTTCCTGCTTGGGAGGTGGAGGGCGGGGTGCATACTACCTCTGTGACAGCTGCTGCAAAACCAAAGCTGAAAGTATTTTTCCTTTTCACCTCTTTGCCTGAAAGTGAAAATCCTCTTTGGATTTCTTTCCTTTAGCAAAAATAGGTGCTAATGTAGGCCTTTTGTAAAAGTAAAGTGGTGTATAGTGAACTTTGAAAAGTGGAGGATACCTGTAGCGAGGAGAGAGTGATAGAACAGCAACTAGAACTTGAATATTCTGACTTTTAGTGCAGTGCACTTTCAAGAATTCTAAAGAATCAGTGGGAAATTTGGTGCCCAGTGTTATCAAAACGAGCACTACCAATGGGAGCATGTAAAAAGATAATATGTGAATTCTGGAACGTAACAGCACTATAGTGGGATCTGAGTCATTTGGCACACTATTTTATAAGAAAATTCTAGAACTTTCCTTTGGTGTATTAATAATATAAGTAAAATTTTAAATACAACATAGAAATTAATTTTTTAAAAAATCCCTTGCCCCAATCCCAAGTTCCTCCACTGGGGATCACTGCCAACAGATGGATCACCCAGGCATTTTTTTTTAATGAACGCACATCCACGTTTATACCCACATATATGACTATGGTGTTTGTTGTTATTTACATAGAAATAGTGTATATATTGCTCTGGAACTTGAGAAAATAAAGCAGGTAACATCGTTCCAGGTGAGCACACTCACTTGTTTTTCAGCTGCTTTGCGTGTGTGGTGTGACTGTTGTTGTTTAGTTGCTCAGTCATGTCTCTTTGCTATCCGTGAACTGTAACCCACCACCTCTTCTGTCCGTGGAATTTCCCAGGCAAGAATACTGGAGAGAGTCACCATTTCCTTCCCCAGGGGATCTTCCCGACCCAGGGATGGAACTCATGTCTCCGGCTTGGCAGGCAGGTTCTTTACCACTGAACCATTTGGGAAGCCCTGTGGTGTGGCTGTACCCTGATGCATTTATCCATGCTTCTGCTGGTGAACACTGAGATTGTTTCTAAGACTTCATCATTAGAAAGCTACAATTAAGATTTTTTTAACGTAACAGGCTTTCCACTTTTGTACATTTTTGTGCCAGACAGATCCTTGGGAGAACTGCTATGTCAAAAAGACACTTAAATTTTTGAAAAATATTGCCAAATAACTCTACAGAGAACTGAGGCCAGTTGACTCTCCCAATTTATACTGACAACTGGCAGTACCCTTTGCCAGCAATAACACTAAATATTAATCTTATTAACCTTGCCAATCTGTTAAAGAGGACATCCGCACATCTCTGATTTGTGAGGTTAAGCTTCCTCTGTGCTTATTTGTCATTTGTGCTTTTCTCTGAGGGTTTTTTTTTCCCCCATACAAATTAGGTTGTTTGCTATTTGCTATTCAGTGCCAGGAGCTTCTCATGCAGTCTTAATACTGACCCTTTGATTATGTATGTTGCAAATATTTTCTCCAGGTCTGCTGTTTGTCACATAATTGCGTTGAGGCAGTCTCTTGTCATATAGAGGTTTTAAAATATGAAGTCAAGGGTGCCAGTCTTTTCCTTTATAGGGAAGCTCACATTTCTAATAGTCTTCCAATATAAATTATTTGTCCCCTAGTCACTCCTAGAATAACTGCAGCAGTGATACACTTTTCATCGGAAATAAATCATTCTAAATTTAAAATGCAAATTTAAACTTGCTGCTGATGTCTTTGACTAACAAAATCAATCTTTACAGCGGAAAATAAAATTCTTCTCTTAAATTATATACAGATCAGAGAAATCTCTAGAAGGCTCAGATAAATGGTGAGTATTTCAAATTGGAAACTGTGACATGATTGGAAATCTCATGTTAAAAAGCCCAAGCAGACAGTTAGAAAAATTTCTGCCTCTTAACAGGATGTTCATGTCTCTCAGTACCTATTGTTTTTGTCAGCTCAAGTCTTGCTCCTAGAATTCAAGATATTATGGGTGATTGCTGACATATAAATGATTGTTAAGACTTAATAAGCAATTAACACCTTTGGATGAGCTATCAGTCATTTGAGGAAGTAGGACTCAGGAAGATTAAATTTTGTTATATGTGATAAAGCTGGTACAGGTTTTATCTTTGCTGCTATGGAAAATTTGAGGTCTTCATGGGCTTTCCTATGCCCTGAAAGCGAGCATTGACTCTAAAGATTCAGGGCACAGAAAGGAGGTGTATGTTTGTGTGGAGGAGGAAGGGGGTAGTAGGTGGTGGGGGAAAGAGAAGGGAATAGAGATGAAGACTGAGAAAAAGTCTTGAGAGATTATTTGGCACTTGTAGATGATGTTGCATGGTTACTTTCTTATTTCCCTGCTGCACCGTGAGGGTCAGTATCCCGTCTCTAGTGACACATGATAAGTATTCAGAGATTATTTGCTGTTTATTTTCACATAAAATTTCCTTCTGTATTCCTTGTACTACCAGTAATAGTGGTGAACTTGGTTCTTTGTGGCTGGAACAATGATGCTCACTAGGGTGATCAACATTAACAATTATCTTTGAATTTGAGCATTACTGTGCTTGGGTACTATCCAAAGGTTTGGCCTAAAAACGGAATTGGAAGGAAGGTTTGCTATTTGTGCTTGGACCCCAGTGCCCTTTTGAAAACTTAATTCAGAGATTTTGAGAACAGTGAAGGCTTTCTCCCCCGTGGAGCTTATCAGTTATGACAGGGATCAGCAGGGACTCTCTCTCCATCTTGTTGCCTCAAGACAGATGGAAATGAAGACTGTATCAGGACTAAAAGTGTTGTCTAAAATCAGGTGAAATAAAGAGGCAGACAAATAAGTAGCATGCTGTCACCTTTCCTTTGCAGTGTATCCTAGAAGGATGCAAGGATGCATACATAAAGATACAAATATATATAATTAGCACACCGGAGCATTTAGAGTCTTTATGTAAAAAGGATCCAGAAAGCTGAAAAGGGATTCAGTAGGAAATAATAGCTCAATGCTAAGCTGAAATTGATGTGGCAACTCCAGTGAGGTCACAATATTTCAGAGTATTTACTCAGGAGCCAGACCCCCTCTTGCCAGCTTTGACTGTGGCCATGTGTTAGTATCACTTTTTGCTGTTATTTAGTCACTCAGTCGTGTCCGACTCATTGCAACCACGGACTGTAGTCTACCAGGCTCCTCCGTCCATGAGATTTTCCAGGCAAGAATACTGGAGTGGATTGCCATTTCCTTCTGATTATAGGCATGTGCTTTAGAGCCAAAAATGTCTTGAGTGTCAAAGAATCCCTTCTCTCCAGTAGAGCTCCCAGTGAAGAAACAGTCTTGGTCCCTAACTTGCAGCTCTGCAGTAGACACCTCAAAAGTCAGATGTCAGAGACTTCCCTGGCAGTCTAGTGGTTAAGACTCCAAGTTTCCAATTCAGTAGTTGCAGGTTTGATCCCTTGTCTGGGGAGCTAAGATTCCACATGCTGCACAAGGCCGAAAACAAAGGTCGGGTGTCTACAGGACGCAGGAGAAGACAAACCGATGATTGGTGCTCAGATGGTTTTGCTTTGAGCCCCCTCGTTGCACAGGGCACTGCTGTGGTATGACTGTGCCCCATACTATTAGCTGTGCTGTGCTGTGCTCAGTTGTGTCTGACTCTTTGCGACCCCGTGAATTGTAGCCTGTCAGGCTCCTCTGTCCATGGGATTTTCCGGGCAAGACTACTGGAGTGGTTGCCACTCCCTACTCCAAGGGATCTTCCCAACCCAGGGATAGAACTCACATCTCTTGCCACATCAATCTCACACTGGCAGGCAAATTCTTTACCACTGCACCACCTGGGTTGCACCCTCTCCACACTATTAGCGCTAAGTATAAGAAAAACATTCCCTGATTTGCAGTCATTCGGGTCTGCCATCATGGCTTAAATATCCCAGAGAAGCAAGAATAAGGGGCAATAACCACAATCCAAAGTTTAACACCTTTTATCTAACAGTAATAAACTCCTTGGTATATACAACTTTCAGAAAAATCATAATTATAAAACAATTTAGAATGCAGAGAGACCTATAGAAGATTTTCTTGTATTACAAAAATACTCATTACAGAATTCCTTTAAGTAGCAAGTTATTCCAGCATATCAAAAAAGTATTAACTTACCCAAATTTATTATTATAGCTTTTGTTAATATTCCTGAGCTTATGTGAAATGTTTCTTCATCTTTATTACTAAAGAATAACTCAAATTTCAGATATTTTAATCTAGAATAAATAATGGCAATGTTATATCCTCCTTTCCATGCCTGTGGACCAATTTCCAAATAAATATGTGACATAAAGACAAGGCTTCTGGTTACCTCTGACCCAGCCCATTTGTGCTCTCTGCATGACTGACAGATTCATTGCCAAGTATCTGCAGCCCCTCGCAGACATGTCAGGAGAGGTGGCTGTGATCACCTAATTAGAGTAGGATCAAGGAGGGGAAGCCCATGCTGGTCACCCAGGAGTCCTGTGATCAGCTATTATCAAAGTCCCCAGGCTTTCTCTTCTGATGAAAATGTCAACCTCAGGAAGAAGTGTCTGCTATAGCTTCTCAAAACACAGAGGAAAGAGAAATTTACAGGAAGGCTTTTAAAAAATTTAAACAAGGATGATCCATTGTGAGCATCACTAAGGATCTTGCATGGGTCTGTGAACTTTTATATCTGTTACTCTTCACTTCTCTCACCTCTTTACTCCCAGAGGTCATCCCAATCGGTTCTACTACCACTCCTGCCACATCTCCCCTATCAAAAGTGTGAACAAAAAAAAAAAATTAAAAAAAAAAGTGTGAACAGACTTCAGAAAATAGTTGCATCGATTTCAGAGTATGCCTACCTTTTCTTTTCCTACTAGCCTTCCTCAATAGATACTATTAAACTCATTTCTATTCTTCCTTATCTAAACCATTCTCCATTGGTACATGCAGTCAGATAAACCTCATATTGGCATATAAATGGCTCACATTATGATGGAGGATGCATCACGAAACGGCAGCATCCTATTTTCCTGGGAAGGAAAGTGTTCTGGACATACCACAGCAGGTGAGAAGAGGAAGGAAGTCTGACTGCTTGACAAACAATTTGATGAGAAAATTTGTCTTGAAGTGTCTCTTTGGAACTAAGTAAGAAAAGAGGTATCCAAGATTTGAAAGAAATTTATTAAATTTTATTGTATCTGATCATATGTGGTCAATATTTTCCCAAGCAGAGCTCATCTGAGGCTTTATAGTTTACAGTATGAAAAATAGACATCATACGTGTTGGATGGCCATTTCATTTTGTTGTTTATTGCGTTCATGTCATTCACCTATTCATTCATTCAAAGAATGTTCTATCCATGGATCGGGTTTGTTATAGCAACAATACAGAGCAAAAGCAGCAGGAGAAAGGTTTGCATCGTTGGTGTCTGGAAAGCTCAGGTACAAGCTTTTGTGTCATTTCCCTTCTGGGGCTACATTGGCATACTCTCTCATACACTGGCAGTGAAACATAGGGACACATGTGTGGTAGCCCAAGGTCAAGGTCAAGGCACTGGTCAATTAGGTATCTGGTGAGAATTTCCTGGTTTCAGAAACAACCATCTTCTTTCTGTGTCCTCACATGGCAGAGGGGCAAGAGAGCTCTCTTGGGTCTCCTTTTTAAGGGCACTAATCCAGATCATTAGGGCTCAACCACATGACCTAATCACCTCCCAAAGGCTCTACTCTTTATTACCATTCCATTAGTGGTTAGGATTTCAGCATATGGATTTGTGGTAGGTGACACAAACATTCAGTCCATAGCCCTGATTGAAGTGTCTGACCATTAGTATTAAAAAATTCTCTCCAAGTGACTATAACATGCCGTTAGAGCTAAGAACCATTGTACAGGGACGGAGGGGCCATTGGCAGCTTTTGCACAGTGGAGAAACATATTAGAATTGATGCTCCAGGGAGCTGATGCCCAGGAGCCTGGGTGGCCTGGAAGGAGGAGTCTGTTGGTAGTCTCTCTCAATAGTACAGTCATGAGGATGTGATGAAGATCTGCACTGACATCTGTGTTCAATTTGACCCTAAACTGTGGTGAAGAACACAATTCTCTGCGTTTAGGGGATGTCCTGCACCCTGCTTCCTGAACAGTGACCTGCTCCCTAACCTAAACAGCACAGAAAACCAGGAGTGGGGAAACAACAAGCCTTGAAAATGATCCTTTCTCTACTTAGCAATGCTGATACTATTTTTAGCAACTACTAGTGCTCATTTGGGAAGAATAACTCCACCAATGCCCTGAACTTTTCCAGTACAGATCCAACCTAATCATTAGTTTCCTCCCTCGAAATTTACTCTCAGCCCGAGTGCACAAAAGGAAAATTCCAAGCATACAAGGGCCTTAAAAAAAACTGGCCCTCCAACTCCTGCATTCTCTCTGGCCTCATCTTGGCACACTGCCCTCACCTCCAATCCACACTCCCCTGAAATCCACACTCCAAGTGAAATAACTAATATTCTCCTTTGGGTTTATTTTTTGCCTGCCTGATTTCTATTCATTGTTTATGTCCCTGTTTAGCTATCATTTCTTTCAGGCAGTCTTCTCTGATTCCTTAAAATTTGATCAAGTAACCCTCCAATATTATCTTGTGCTTTTGTAACACTTAGCACATGAACTTTTCTGGGTTGACATGAGCTTGTGTCTCCTATGAGGGCAGGGTGTCTTTTCCATATTGTATCCTTGGTCTCTAGCCTAGTGCCTGGCTAATGGTGTGCTGTGCTTAGTAGCTCAGTCATGTCTGACTCTTTGCAACTCCATAGACTGTAGCCCACCAGGCTCTGTCCTTGGGGATTTTCCAGGCAAGAATACTGGTTGCCATGCCCTCCTCCAGGGGCTCTTCCCAACCCAGGGATCGAAGCCAGGTCTCTCACATTGTAGGCAGATTCTTTACCATCTGAGCCACCAGAGAAGCCTGGCTACTGGTAGCAAATGATAAATATTTGTAGAATAAATTAATACAATATACTCTTACTAGTTTTGTTACAACATTCCTACGTACTCTGTAGGGATCACTATCTGAATTTAGGAAAATGATACCTAAGTGGCACTATACAAATTCATCTCAAAAGTGTTCTTCATTCCAGTGGAAATGGATTGTAGAAATGGTGAAATTGTTGCTTACCAGTGAAATTACTGTTCTCCAAAATAAATGGGTTGGCTCAATATTGGGGAGATGTTTTTCTCTTTCATGATTAAGGCCTGTGGTGGTCATCATGAGAGATGTAAGCAGCATAGAGTTCCTCATTTAAAAATTCAAGAGCAAAAGAACATTAAGCAAAATTTCATTATTTTTGCGATAGCAATAGCCTAGAAATCTTGAGGGGGCAAAAAGTCACACACAGTAACATGAAAAGGCAATCTGCTGGGTTTTTTAAAGAAATGACAGAAAAATAATAGTGATGAAAAATGACCACACTATTTCAAATCCTTGGAGAATGACTTTTATCATTCATTATAACTGCTATGCAGCTTGTGCTCATACTTTTTAAACCTAACTAAAACATTTAGCTTTCCAGGGAGAAAGATTCTCTCATTTTCTTCCCTGTACTATACGTTTTCTTCCCTTACTATACCAGAAGAGTATGTGTCAACTGAAAACTGGATTAAAATGAAACATCAAACAGTGATGCATATAACATATGCATATAACACTGTGGTCATTTACTAAACCATGGACATTATTTTGGAATTTTAAAATTCCTGTTATGAAATGTCATTCTTCCCATGCAGAGGGAGTACATTTTGATATGGAAAAATAAAATAATACCTTTTTTATTTATAGAAAAATGCAAAGATTTCTAATAAAATGAACTAAAAACTGATATGCAGTATTTAAGATGATTTATATAGACTTTCAGAGAAGGCAATGGCACCCCACTCCAATACTCTTGCCTGGAAAACCCCATGGACGGAGGAGCCTGGTGGGCTGCAGTCCATGTGGTCGTGAAGAGTCAGACACGACTTCACTTTCACTTTTCACTTTCATGCATTGGAGAAGGAAATGGCAACCCACTCCAGTGTTCTTGCCAGGAGAATCCCAGGGACAGGGGAGCCTGGTGGGCTGCCGTCTATGGGGTCACAGAGAGTCGGACACGACTGAAGCGACTTAGCAGCAGCAGCCAGCAGCATATAGACTTTCATTATAGCACACACATTTTCAGATAAAGTTATTGCTAATACTACATTTTCTTGACTCTTTCAGAATGTAAACAATGTTAGACCATATACTTAATAATCACTAAATTATGCATTCAACTAATAGAAATGGGAATCAATTTCTAAAATGTTTCAACAATGTGACTTGATTGTGAGTCCTTTCCTTAAATAAAATATTTTGCTTTTTTTTTTGTTTGTAACTTCATGAGCTAATAGTTTTAAAGGACACCTAGTCAAGATCAAGATATCTGACCCATTAGACCAGAATACTTGCATCCCATGCAGGATTCATACGTCACGTGAGGACCTGCACATGAACCATCTCTGTGGTTGCGTGGTTTCAGTTACACCGGACAGAACTTCTGCACCTCTCTTTGGTGGGTGGTGTAAACATTCCCATCTGATCATACTGTCCTCCAAGTCATCTATGTTTTCACACATGGCTGGATTTCCTTCTGTTTTTAAGGCTGAGCAGTATTCCATTGTATGTACATACCACATTTTCTTTATCCAGTCATGAAACTAGAATTTATTAATACATTTATCTATTCTTTTAAAGCTTTATATAAATGGAAATCTTCATTGTGGTTTATTTTGTGTCTGGCTTTTGGATTGTTTTGTTTCTTAATTTTATATTTGTTAATTATATATTTGTTTCTTAATAATATATTTTGGATGAGTTAGTTGTCAGTCATATGTATTTCAAATACTTTTCTCACTCTATAGCTTGTTTTCACTCTGTTAATAGTCACTTTTGGAAAGCACATATTCCAATTTTAAAGTATTAAAATTTATTTGTATTCTTTTATGTCTTATTTTAAAAATTGGAGGGATGTTGATTTGACTTTGTAATACACAATTTGAAAAGAATTCCATGGACCGAGGAGCATGGCGGGCTACAGTCCATGGGGTTGCAAAGAGTCGGACACAACTGAGTGACTAACACACATGTACACACACGATATATATTTATAATAATTGTCTTTCAATCCTTCAACAAAATACACCCCTCTGCTTATCTATATCTTTAATATCTCCCAATAACATTTTATAGTTTTTTGAGTAGAAGTCTTACACATGTTTTGAGTCCAAGGCATCAGAATATGAGAGCATTTGACCTGGATAGGCATCTATAACACTTTGGAAGCAGTTAACATAATTATCAGTAAAAATAATTTTCCTAATTAATTCTTAGTTTTAAAATAAACTAACAATTAAAAATAGTAAACTTAAATCTTAAAAATATTATTCAAACTCTATGAAATATTTCATGCATGAGGTAAAACTCTTCATCGCCAAACAAAATTACACATTGCAGTCTGCACTGTTTCATTGTTTTTTTAATTTTGAACGCAGATTAAAAACTCTGAAAGGTTACACGAAATAACAGATTCAAAGCAACTCAAGTTCTATTTCTTTGTCTTTACTATCACGGGGCCCTCATAGTCTTTATTTTGAATCTACTGCTTAAATCAAGGAGTGGGTGGTTTCCTAAGGGTAGGAAACTCTCTGCCCAAAGAGAGCTCAAAAGATTCTGAGAAGGAACGGACTTATTCCCAAAATGAAATACGTCTAGCTGAATATTCATGTAGAGTTCTTATCTTTTTCTCATTCAGTTGTAGAAATTCTGTTTATATGCTGAATATATCACAGATCTTCTACTTTTTCAGTTGCCTTTAACTCTTTTAATTGTATCTTTCAAAGGACATATGCTCCTATTTTTGATGAAGCCCAACTTAGTCCCCTTTTTACAGTTATACTATTGGCATTTAGTTTAAGAAATCTCTGTATCTAGCATCTTCTAAAATTTTTATGGTTGTACTTTTACCTTCAGTTTCATTCAGTTGCTCAGTCATGTCTGACTCTTTGTGACCCCATGGACTGCAGCATGCCAGGCCTCCCTGTCCATCACCAACTCCTGGAGCTTGCCCAAATTCATGTTCATCGAGTCAGTGATGCCATCCAACCATCATCCTCTGTTGTCCCCTTCTCCTCCTGCCTTCAATCTTTCCTAGCTTCAGGGTCTTTTCTAATGAGTCAGTTCTTTGCATCAGGTGGCCAAAGTGTTGGAGTTTCAGCTTCAGCTGAAAAAACAAAAAAAACAAAACTAAACCTTTTACTTTAGTTAACAATCTATTTGGAATGGGTTTTTGTTTGCGACATGAGATAGAGGTCACATTTTTTTTCTGTGTGGACCTCAACTGACCCAGCATTATTTATTGAAAAGATCATCGTTTTTCCTCTCTTTTGTGGGGTCAGCATGGTAAAAAATCAAGTGACCGTATACACATGAACTGTTCTAGGACTCTCTTCTATTCCATTGGGTTGTCTACCATTGTAACAACTCCACACCGTCTCTCATCATTTTACATTAATTTTTTATGTCTGGTAGAGCCAGTTCTTCCACTTTGTATGTCTTTAGGCTTTCCTTGACTGTTTGTGGCCCTCAGCATTCATGAATGATAGTTGCTCTGTCATGCCTGACTCTTTGCAACCCCATAGACTGTAGCCTGCCAGGCTCCTCTGTCCACGGAATTTTCCAGGCAAGATTACTGGAGTGGGTTGCCATTTCCTTCTCCATCAACATTCATAAATAAACTTTAGAATCAGTGGGTTAGTTTTTTTTTTTTAATAAAAACAAAAGGAAATGAAACAAGCCTTAAAAGGCTTTTGATTGGAATTGTTTTGAATCTTTTTTCTTTTCATGAATTTTCTTTCATGAAGAGAACAAGTGAATTTTACCTCTGGGTTTGGGAAGAAAGACATTTATTTTATTTTTCTAAAATCCTGAGAGCTGTACAGCAATGATAAATAGTAATCCAGTGATCTCTTATTTTAAATATTTATTTTTTAAGCAAAACTGTTTATTCACACAGATAATATCTCAGATTTGAAAGGTTTCTGGTAAACTTCTTAAATGAATTGTTTTCCTAAAACAAATAAGAGGCTTTATTATCTAAGCAGCTGGATATTTCCTATTGCTTTGAATGTGAAGGGAAACCAACCACTCAGGATCTGTTAGAACAAGTCTGATTCCTAGGCAGAGGAAAGAAGATTTGTGTAATAATATGTTTTTAAGTGTATATCCTTGATGAAGATTATAAGACAAATCATATAATTTTATAAGTATTAATTATAATGTTTATTTAAATGTTTTAAAAATAATGTTTATATAATCAATTAAGTGATATAATGACAGTGCATAAGAATTACTAAATTGTCAAGAGAACTGGATGTGATTTTGACGAGTCATGAACGCTCTCCAGGCTTCCTGTAAAATAGGATGGTTGAGATGATCTCTGAGGTTCCTTCTAGAACCAACACCCTATTTTTCTACCTATCTTAAATCTCCCTTCATAGTGCTAAAAACCACAGCCTCATTATTATATTATGGGTATATTTTATAATTTGGCTTCCAGCCTTTTATTATTTCAAGAAAATTTTAATGTTTTATATTTTTAAATGTCTTTAAGGGAATCATCAAAAAGATCTTCACCAGTATTGAAAAATTCATATGCTATTAAAAAATCACAAAAATATAGTACAAAATTCCAGTTACAAGAATTCATAAGATCTCATGATCTAAAAGTATAGCACGATGACAATAATTAACAGTACTGTATTGTATATTTGAAATTTACTAAAAGAATGGGTCTTAAAACTTTTCATCACACAAAAAGTTAACTTTCTGAGGTGATGGATATGTTAACTAACCTAATTGTGCATATCATTGAAATTATATCTATATCTGTATCAAATCAAGTTATCACATTGTACACCTTAAACTTACATAATGGTATATGTTGATTATATCTCAATAAAGCTGGCAGAGGAATAAGGTAACATCCTGAACAGATAACTTTTCTATAAGAAGACATACATATACATAGTCTTGGGGATCACTAGAGTAGAAACAATGATGTGTGAAAATAAGAGGCATCCATGCTTAGACACTCATGGAATTAAGTACACATCAGTGAGATGGAAGTATCCCTAAAACCTTGACCTTCAACTCACTTTCCCAGCAGCTATTTTCTTCCAACTGGGAAACATCACATATATTTAATATGACCCAGTCCATCTCCCCAAATTATTTTTATTTCTATCCTTCTCTAGGTACCTGGACATGGATCCTGTATTCTTTTAGCTTCTCATGTCGAAGTCTGCTAATATATTAGTTATAAGTATGACAAAAGGCTATATACACTCTCAACTAAATTAACCACCCCTCATTGTTTAGGTTTCTGAATACAAGGTCAAGAGCAAGATCTAATTCAACTGAAATGAAAATATTAGCTGAGTTACAGTTCTGCACTTGGCATAGAAAGACAGAATAAGGCCAATCAACCACCCCTAAATGTAGCGAAAACCAGGTTTTTCTTACAACCAAAACACTCTGACTTCATGGAAATGTCAGCTTACTGATTAAAAGACCCACCCACCAGGGACCTTCCTCACAGTAGTGAGGCTCATCTCTTAACTGGCCAGGGACCTGGTGGGGGTTTGCTCTTAGGAAAACCATGAGGACTCTAACCGAAGAGGGAGCCACAAAGCATAGTTTTCTTCCTCCAAATTTTAAAACCAAATCACCAATTCTCAGTTGAGATGTTTCCTCTAGAAGTCTAATTAAATATTTATAATTGACTTCTGGCTATAGGAGTTCAATATTTTTGGAACCGAGAAAAGAAATGTATGCCTTGTTTATCAGATTATAACATAAAACCAGAGATGGCAGAAAGGGTGAACTTTATATCACTTTGATTTCACTTCTATGGGATACTCAAGAAGAAAAAATAAAAACAAAAGAAAATAGATGTTTGTGCTCACACTTAAACTTGGGAGAAAAAAACTACTTATGATTAAATGAAATTCAACTAGTAATCTGATTATCAAAACCAAGACAAGAGGTGTGTTGATCTTTTTACACATTTATTCAGATTTCCTCTATTTTAATATAATCTGGTAGTTGACATGATTAGAAAAGCTTTTAGAAGCAGGAATTACTTTTAATTGTACATTTTTTCTAGTTGCATTGCTTAATTTTTTTTTTCTTTAAAGAAGGGTCTTATTACATATAAGAATTGAATGGGCCTAGCAGCATATCCCCAAATCTCTCATTTCAAGGCCATTTAGTTTTCAGTTATGAACAGCAAAATTTTAGTTGAAACAAAATGCTGTTATTTATTTTTTGCCTTACAATGTGAACAATTATGAGACTGTGGATTTAGAGCCTTACAGAAATCAGAGTATGTAAAAAAGTGAGTCATATATTATATAAAACTCATTTCATATGTATTATAGTTATAATATTAAAACTAATTTATACAACTAATATGTGTAAAAGTGAAAGTGTTAGTTGTTCAGTCCTTTCTGGCTCTTCGTGACTCCATGGATTGTAGCCCACGAGGCTCCTCTGTCCATGGAATTCCCAGGCAAGAATACTGGAGTGGTAGCCATTCTCTTCTCCAGAGGATCTTCCCCCACCAAGGGACTGAACCTGCATTGAAGGTGGATTCTTTACTGTCTGAGCCACCAGGGAAGCCCAATATTTATAAAACTAATTTTAAAAACTATATAGTGGCTTAGAGATGGCAAAAGACTTTCACATACATAATATATTATCTGTGTCAGGCAACATTCAAGAACTTCAAGGACTTTTATAAGTATTTCATTTTTTTCCTCTACAAAAACCCTGTCAATAGGCATTTTTGTCTTTCTCTGCTGGATGGGTAACCTGAGACTCAGAGAGATGAAGCAAAATCTCCAAGTCTCCCAGCTGGTGCATAGCAGATCTGGATCTCAAACCAAGGGGCATATCTCCAGGGGCATATCTTAAACTCTGCATTTTCTTCCTCATTTTTTTCTGCCTTTCTTTATGGGATATGATGGAAGAACTTGAAACAAATTTTCTGCGGACAGATAATTGTTTTCTCTGCCCTAAGACACAGCAAAATGGAAGGCAGGGTGTAAGTGAAGAGAAACTTCTCTGGTGGTTCAGTGGTTAAGACTGTGCTTCCATTGCATGATGCAGGAATATAATTCCTGATTGGGAACTAAGGTCCTGCATGCCACACGGCATGGCCAAAAAAAAAAAGAGAGAGAGAGGAGGTGGAGAGATAGGGAGAGTGGAGCAGAAACGTAGAAGGAAAGTACTCTGTGGTGTAATATTATTCTGGATGCACTCAGATCTTTTCTAGCTTCGAGCTAGTCTTTTTCAGTAAACACAATTTTTAAAATATTTGATCATGAGATTGGTTTTCTTTAAAGTTCTGATGTGAAATTTGGAAATTAGCATTTGAATCCAGGAGAAAATGACATTAATGTTATTTACAAGCTTTCTGAAACATTACGTTCAAATTTCTACTGGTTAGCTGGTAAGGATAAAAGAGAGGTCAAGTGCATTGATGGAAGGCAATTCTGCGTGCGCACGTGTTCGTGTGTGTGTCTTGCGTGTGTGTGATGCATGCATGTGTGTGATGTATGTGAGAAGGTATGTGTAGTATGTACATAAGCATATCTGGTGTGTTGGGGTTACTTGGGTCAGAGGGAAGGAAGTGGTCAGTTAATGCCTGTAGGAAGTGGATAGTGGTGACACCAGATTGCAAAAGCTGGGCCATTCAGTTGAGGAGGACAAAAGACAGGCAGGGGAGAGAACCAGTAAGGTCAGGAGTGGGCAGCCTGGGTGCCTTCTCTTCCCAGGGAGGAATAGTCTCATACAGGCCTGAGAGGGAAGCCAGCTGCAGGAGCCCCACTGATCTGGTGATCACCGGGGGAGACAGAGGTCACAGCTTGTCCTCACAGCTTATGTCCACTAGCCTGTCAGAAATTCACATGCTCTTGATAGTTAGAGGGCCCTGGGGCTGCGTCTTAGAGTCTAGTCAAGTACAAGCTATTTGTAGTAGAAAGCACGGCCACAGGAGCCATTCTGTGCCAGTCCTTCGGGTATCCACTCTGTGTATCCACTCTGCAAGGCAGGTTCACTATTCTTTATGATAAATGAGAAAGCAAGTCTCAAAGAAGTTGAATGACGTGGCCACGGCCATGGAGCTGTTCTTAGCAGGGCAGGAGTGAGAGAGCCCCCAGCTCATTTTCTTTCTCTCCCCGCTCACTCAGAACTCACTGCAGAAGTTTGCGAATGAGAATCCTATCCAAATCAGGCCTCCCCCAAAACACAGGTTGTGAGAGCACC
Organism: Ovis canadensis; assembly: GCF_042477335.2. Lineage (NCBI taxonomy): Eukaryota > Metazoa > Chordata > Mammalia > Artiodactyla > Bovidae > Ovis > Ovis canadensis. The sequence continues at coordinate 55,628,072 of NC_091264.1, forward strand.
TGTCAGTGTAAACAGAAGAGAGACTTAAATATCCCATTTCTAGAAAGGCATTTTGCTGGATCAGAGCTGAGTGCTCTACCTGGTTCTTCTATGACCTGGGTGAGACATCAGCAAGCAGGTGGGGAAAGGAATGGGGGAAAGTGGAGAGAGAGATCAAGTGAGGCCTCTTGCGGCCCCTCAAATTAAGTTGTGCTGGTGGTTGGTTCTGAAGGGAAGTACATCAAAAAGGATGTTGGCTCTCAGGAGGGCTCTGGGTACCCGCAGGAGGGCAAGGCAGGGCTGCATATGCTGAGGACTCCGGCCTGGGGCAGCCCATCCAAGCTGGACTACAGGAGCCAATTTATAAGAGAAGCCACTGAGCCAGTGGCCCTCTTTAAGGCTCACACTGAAAATGTTGGCCACAGCTCTATCTGACCTCCCACATAAGTTTTTTTAAGGTACCTCTTCTCAACAATCACTGGGGTATAGTGGAGAATTATCCAGAGGAAAGAATGAGGAGCAGTAGCAAACCTTGAAGGTGCCAAATGCTCTTTTGAGACAAAGAGAACATGTAATTCTGACTCAGCTGTATCTCCAGGTGAGGTTCTAGAAACCTTTTGCAGGCATGTCTTCCATGACCAGCACTGACCAAACTGTATTCTAGGCCGTCACTATTCAAAGTGTGGTCCTCAGACTAGCAGTTTCACCTTCACCTGGGAGCTTGTTAAAGTGCAGCATCTCAGCCCCATCCCAGAACCTTCATTTTAACTGAACCAGAATCTTCATTTTAACAAACTCCCCGGTCTCATGTCTACATCTTAAAGTTTGAGATGCCCTCTTGGTGTGATGTGTTCAGTTGTGTCCGACTCCGTGCGAGCCCACAGACTGTAGCCCGCCAGATTCCTGTGTCCATGGGATTGTCCCAGCAAGAGTATTAGAGTGGGTTGCCATTCCTGTCTCCAGGGATCTTCCCGACCCAGGGATCAAACCCTGGTCTTCTGCATTGCAGGCAGATTATTTACCATCTGAGCTACCAGGGAAGCCCCTAAAGTTTGAGAAGCATGGGTTTATTTGTCACTGATGTTAGTTAGGATTCAGGAAAGAAAAAAAAAATAGTTACCTATGTTGTCTCAGAAAAGTAATCTCTCAAATTTTCTCTGACACAGTGCTTTCCAAATGTATTTAACACAGAACTCTTGTTTTTAAATGAAAGAGGTATCAACATCTCATAAGACACTACTGTTGGTTCCTTATAGAGATACCCAACTAGCTGTTGATGGGGTGGGAGCAGTTGGTGAAGAACCTGATTGAAATCAACTCTGTTAAACAGAAGCAAGGGAAGTTTATTGGAGCTTCTAGATGCCATTTCAGAAATGAACTAAAAGATGGAATATAGAAAAGGATTATACGGTGAAGGTGAAAACATGACTGTGAATCTGCCACTGAACAGCTGTGTGGTGTTACCTAAGGGTTTTAATTTCTGTGAATGATAGTTTATCCTTTGTGAAATAGGGATACTCATAGAGCCTACTTCAACTGTGATGTTTGGAAAATGCTTATGAGAGATTAGCACACAGTAACTGCCCAGTAAATTTCGGTTCTTTTTGATGTTAACTATTCTTAATATCCAGAGAGTAAAATGGAAAGAACATTGTAAGATTATATAATTTAGAATTTCCCTATGTTTTTGGTTTCTGTTTTCCCAGGTCTGCTTCCTAAAGGGATTAGCAACAAAACAAAATGTACACGGTTTGTGTATTAGTCTTCAGGTACAGCAAGAACGTGGGCTATTTGTGGAAGCTGCTACCCTGTAGGCAGGCAGTCTTGGGAGAAACAGAACACAAAGGGACAGATAGGCTGCTTGTCACACCAGGAGGTGAGGAAAGCAGGCCAAGGCCCCGAATCCACTGCAGGGAGGAGAGAGGGGCCCTAAAGGGAAGGCTTGAATGTGAGAGGTGGTCCTGGTACAGTAGCACTGGAAAACTCTTTGAAATACCCTGATGCCTTAAAAAAAAAAAAAAAATACTGCATCTTAAAAATACTTCAGTAAAGAGAACTGAAGCATAATGAGGCATGAATTCTTCTCTAATATAGTTTATAGGTAGTGGGAGTCCCAGCTTCAACTTCAACTTTTTAGAATCTGTTAGGTTAAGAAGTAGCTGAGTATTTAGGATGGATTGGTGGGGAGGCCCCATCAGAATCTATTAGCATGTAGGGATAAGGAAAGAACTCAATCCAACTCAATAAATTTGATGGGGGAGGACAAATTAAGGGAAGGGGGTTAACAGATACAAACCACTATACATAAAATAAATAAGCAACAAATACTTACTGTATACCCAATATAGATACAAACTACTATACATAAAATAGATAAGCAATGAATACTTACTGTATACCCAATATCTTGTAATAAACTAATGGAATATAATCTGCAAAAACACAAAAAGCCACCCTGAGTCACTAGGCTGTACATATGAAACTAACAAAATATTGTAAATCAACTAAACCTCAATAGAAAAAAAATCCCAGTATAAGAGGGATCTCCACAGGCCAGGTCCAATGGAGGTTTCAGAGAGATTTGGGGTAAAAACTGAAAATTCTGTCGTGTGTCAGGGTGAGAGTTTTTGGTACCTCTCCAAGTGTGTACCCTCTTCACCTTGCTGCCCACCCTTGAGGGCTTCACCTCTCTAGCAATGGTGGTGGAAGGGTCCAGTCAGCATGGGCCATGGCCTTCCAAACCCAGCAGAACCCAACAGAAGTGGTACCCATGTTCAGCATCAGCAACTCTCCCTAGCAAAGGTGGATCCACCCAGAAAAGGCCAGGGAGTCCTACAGATGCCACATGGCAACAGCTTGGGAGTGTTGCTCAGTTGTGTCCAACTCTTTGTGACCTCTTGAACCATAGCCAGCCAGGCTCCTCCGTCCATAGGATTCTCCAAGCAAGAACACTGGAGTGGGTTGCCATTTCCTCCTCCAGGGGACCTTCCTGACCCAGGGATCAAACCCGGGTCTTCTACATTGCAGGCAGATTTTTTTTACCATCTGAGCCCCCAGTTCAGCCCAACAGCTTGAGAGCATATGTGCAATTCCTTTGGGAACGTCTCCCAAGTAGTTGTGGGGAAAATGTCGTGGAGAGCTTTGGTTTCCCTGGTGGCTCAGACGGTAAAGAATCTGCCTGCAATGCAGGAGACATGAGTTCGATCGCTGGGTTGGGAAGATCCCCTGGAGAAGGGAATGGCAACCCACTCCAGTATTCTTGCCTGGAGAATTCCATGGACGGAAGAGCCTAGCGGACTACAGTCCAGAGATCATAAAGAGTCGGACACGACTGAGTGGCTAACACTACTGCTATTGTTACTTGGTCCTGCAGCAGCAGGGAGCAGTGAAAGCCAGCAACGTATGTGTTCTAACTAATATTTTTAAACAAAGTTACCCTTAGAAAAGGGCTTTCCTGGTAGCTCAGTGATAAAGAATCTGCCTGCCAATGCAGGAGACGTGGGTTCAATCCCTGGGTCAGGAAGATCCTCTGGAGAAGGAAATGACAACCCACTCCAGTATTCTTGCCTGGGAAATCCCATGGACAGAGAAGCCTGGTGGGCTACAGTCCATGGGGTTGCAAAAGAATCGGACACAACTTAGCAACTAAACAATAACAACACACCCTTAGAAAACTTGAAAGATGTCTTCATGCCTTATAATAACATAAAATAGCACACACATAGGCAACACATTTCTACAAGAGGCTGATTACAAATAAAAAAGAGCCTAGAGGAATAGAACAAAACATCACTTACCCTGCTGAGTCACCTCCCAGTTCATTCAGAGTCCGCCTCAGGGTGCTCCTAGGAGGCCCTAACATCCCTCTCCCTTCATTTTCCCCTTTCTACTCCACTTTTCGAGTGTCCTGGATCCATCCAACAGGGGACCCTTGTCACGAACATTGAGAAGATTGCATTCCTGGCTCTGTTCTGCTGGATGATGGTGGCTTCTTAGAGTCCCATAAGGTGCTTCAGATTCTTTAGGGTGGCTCATCCACAGCATTGAAACCACCTGGCTTCTCGTTAAAATACAGATTCTGATTCGGTAGGTCTGGGGTATAGGGCCCAAGATTCTGCATTTCTAACTAGTACCCAAGTGATACTAGTAGTGTTGGTCTGTAGTTCATACTTTGAGCAAAAATGATCAAAAAGAGAAGAAAATTTGTTTCTTGCTGACACTGATTATCATTCACAGCATAGCTTCAGATCATCAGGGATGGAACACCCTCCTTCCTCATGAGTAGGTCAGTGATAGAACCTGTAACTAAGAGTGGTGGGAGAAAGGCTATCCTGGCTTTGGCCTGGGCCCCGGCTTCTGCTGTTCTTCTGGGGCTAGATCATCTGAAGCTTGTCTCATTGTAGCTTCCATCAGCCTAATCAAGTTCGTTCTAGTCAATATGCAAGTTACAAAGATTTATATTTCTGTGCTTGCAGTTTTTGAGATGGCAATCTTTGAAGTAAAGCCTTTGCCAACTGTATTTCCATTGATTTATTGTTTTCGTTCATAATTGTTATGAGCTGCACAATTTATTCCATTGCTAAAGGTACAACTCCCCTTAGTGTAAAAACACTCACAAAAAGAGAAGAGGAAGCCTGATATAAAATGACAGCAAACAAAACCCTTTGAATAACCAGATAAGCCCTCCTGTTTTCACGAATCCGGATAGTTTCTGGCCTTTCCTTAGGAGCCTTTTACTCTGTGGGCCTTTTCATGTCTCACCATAAAAATGTAGAGGTTTTCCTCGTGGCTTAGACAGTAAAGAATCTGCCTGCAGTACGGGAGACAGGGGTTCAATCCCTGGGTCAAGAAGATCCCTTGGAGGCGGGCATGGCAATCCACTGCAGTATTCTTGCCTGGAGAATTCCATGAACAGAGGAGCCTGGCGGGTTACAGTCCATGGGTCCCAAATGTCGGACATGACTGAGTAACAAAGCACACGCACTTGCATAAAAATGCTCCTCCCCAAAGTAACTAGTGTTTCAGACTCTACTTGCTGCCTTATTAGGCTACTGTCGTTTACGCAATAATACACTTGTTTGATTTATTCTCACATAAATTATTTCAACATGGAGCATGTGAAGTGATAGGAAGAACCTCAGATCCTAGGAAATAATATATAGGATTTTTGTCTTTTAACTTGTATATAATCTGTCAGTGAGCTGTGAGCTGAGGAACAGTTAATGACATTTCACTGATAATAGGTGTTTAGAAGCTAACAGAGTGAAAAAAGAAAAGTGGCTTAACTCTGTTAAAGCGCTATTGATTATAGTTATTTAAGCGCAGTTTCTGTGCAGCTCAGTAGTCAATAGGCCTACACGTATATACATGTGAACATCTCATTAAACGTTAGTTTTTAGTGTGTATTTTATTTGATTCACACAGTCAGCCATGTAATACAAGCGCAAGTTATGAGTCTAAAGTAGTGGGTTTCATGCCACAGACCTCATGAGACATATTTCCTGTGTCTAATGTCCTAGTTCTTTTGGCATCTTTTCAATTATTGATGCCACTTGGATTAATGGTTATTGTTGTGTTGCCCTTAGGAATGTGGCCTGAGTGCCCACATCAGCATCTTATTTCACCACGTGACTCCACTGCTGTTTTTGTTTCTTCCTGTCTATAGCCAGTATCTCGGGGCCTTTGTTTAAAGTGGTTCTTTCCCTCTCCCTGGAATGTTCCTGTCCCTGATTCTGGTTCCCTGCTAAGTTATTCTTCAGGACTTTGCTTTAGACACCCTCCTCATCTCTCCCTTTCCTCCCTAAGACTAGATTTGATGCTTCCCTTTAGGTTCCTTACACTTGATCATTCCCCCATTAAGATTTTTTCACACTCTATAAACATTAATTGTTTATGTATTTGTGTTCCTTTCTAGACATGAGCTCCTTGAGAGGAAGGAATTAGTTTTAATCATTGTTGTATCCTCTGTGCTTAGCACAGCCCATGGCAGTTAATAAAAGTCAACAAAAATTTGTTGAATAAATAATTGAATGAACAAGCCCTTTTCTCCTGTTCAGCCCCCAGAACACTGTTTTCTTCCTGTTTCAGAGGAAAATGGCAGGCTGGTTGGAATAGATTATTTTCAAGACTATTTGTGATTAATGTCCAAAGCCATGTTAAAATTTGGCCCCTCATTTTTTTTTTTTCTTTATAAATCAACATCAGTCTGGCTACATCCACAGCCTACATTTCATTGACATAATGAATCCTTCATTATTGTTTCATCATGAGTTTTCTAGTATAAGAGCAAACTAAAATGCTTTGCTTTATTTTAAAATGCCCAGCTATATTGGAATACTATGAAGACACATTAGAAATTAATTTTATAATTAAGGAACAGAGTTAGTTCAAAGCTAATAGGTCCAGAGTTTCATTTTATACCCCCAGTGCCCTGGTAAGTCATCATCATAATATTCGGTCTATAGTAGGTTCCCTATAAATGTGAGATATTTTCTTTATAACCTCTTCCTTTATCTTCTTCTGCTATACACTCAGCTTCTCCTTTAAGCATTGACCTTCGGGAAAATAGACTTCAAACTCTAAAGAGGATAATAGAACACTGAAATTTAATTCATTTCTGAAAAAGGGTTAGATGCTCCTCCCCTCTTACATGCGCTAAGCCTCAGTCCTTCTTAAGCTTCAGCTCAATTCAACAAGTGGTTACTGTACATCTTTTATGTGCCCAGAACTATATTAGGCTAATCCAGTGCAGCTACTAGGGTGATTATACAAATCTATGATGCTGCCAGTTTTTAAGCAGCTTCAAAGTCTATCTGTAATTACTCCCTTAGGAACTGGTACAAGTATTTCCATAAGCTCATTCATACTACTGGTCTCTGTGCCTTTAAATCTGCTCTAACACCCCATCCCTGATCAGCTCATTCTTTGTATCCAGGACAGAAAGCACGTTCCATTGGGAATAGACATTCACACAGCCTATACAGTAATTTCTATAATGGAGTAAAAAAGATCCTACAAGGTATGTGTAACATATATGTGTGTGCGTGTGTTTATATATATGTATATATATATATATATAATACATATGTATAAACACTATTAATGACAATTTGCAAAATGTAACCCAATCTTCCCTCGTGGCTCAGACAGTAAAGAATCTACCTGAAATGCAGAAGACCTGGGTTCTGTCCCTAGGTCAGGAAGATCCCCTGGAGAAGGGAATGGCAACCCACTCCAGTGTTCTTGCCTGGAGAATCCCATGGACAGAGGATCCTGGTGGGCTACAGTCCATGGGGTTGCAAATAGTTGGACACGACTGAGCAACTAACACTTTTACTATGAATCAATAAAAACCAGAGCAGACTCCAAGAAGCCTGAGATGGTGTGTCACACTTCAGCGGAACAGTTACACTCACTTTTATTCTTCTGAAGCCTATTTTGAAAATCAAATATATATTGAAAGTTAAGGCTTTCGCTTAAACTCACACAGCAAATAAATCATCAGGCAAGCCTGCAATTCATTTCTCTGAGTTCTCCTGCTGCGGTTAGCTATTGTGGAGGTGGCCAGATGGGAATTAACTTCACCAAATATTTTGCAATACTTTTGCACAGTGAGGTGAACTAAGGATACAGTTTTAATATGGATAACAGATTCCTTTGTGGACTTTATAAGCCCTTTGAAGTTATGTAAATACCAGCGTCCATTTCCATGGATACAAAATGGGATCAGCTGTAGAAGGGAAAAGAACTTTAGGTTTCTACTTGGAAGACTTGTCCAAGTGTTTGCTGAATTTACACGTTTCAGTTCCTAGTTTAATATGTACTGAAGGAGGTGATGGGGAGTCGGGGGGGGATGGTGTACATACAAATTGGCCATTTGTATGAGATGCTTGTACATCTGGGACTGCCTCTTTTGTGTTTGTAGACACATAGGTTATCTTTTGCATGTTGATGGAAATGTGAGCTTGATGGATGTTCCTTTCAAATAGATAGATGATGACTGGCGAAAACTGAGCAGCGGGGATTATGGGTCTCAGGACAGGAGTTGACTGATGCGGGAAGCAGGGAATGCGAACCTAAGAAAAGAAGGTGTAAGAGGAAATGATAAATTTAACCGAAAGCAAAACCACAGCAGCAAAACAGCAAGAGATATTAAACTCATCTCTAGACCTGGATGGCATCACAGACTCAATGGACATGAGTCTGAGTGAACTCCGGAAGATGGTGATGAATAGGGAGGCCTGGCGTGCTGCAGTTCATGGGGTCGCAAAGAGTCGGACACAACTGAGCGACTGAACTGAACTGAACTGAGACTGTTATTTGGTTAAAGATAAAGGAGAGAAGCGTCTTCTGGAACTTGACACTGGTAAGGAGAACGGAGATCAGTTCAGTTCAGTTGCTCAGTTGTGTCCGACTCTTTGTGACCCCATGGATTGCAGCACGTCAGGCCTCTCTGTCCATCGCCGACTCCCGGAGTTTACTCAAACTCATGTCAGTGATGCCATCCAACCATCTCATCCTCTGTCATCCCCTTCTCCTCCTGCCTTCAATCTTTCCAAGCATCAGAGTCTTTTCAAATGAGGCATTTCTTCGCATCAGGTGGCCAAAGTATTGGAGTTTCAGCTTCAGCATCAATCCTTCCAATGAATATTCAGGACTGATTTCCTTTAGTATGGACTGGTTGGATCTCCTTGCAGTCCAAGGGACTCTCAAGAGTCTTCTCCAACACCACGGTTCAAAAGCATCAATTCTTCAGTGCTCAACTTTCTTTATAATCCAACTCTCACATCCATACATGACCACTGGAAAAACCATAGCTTTGACTAGACAGACCTTTGTTGGCAAAGTAATGTCTCTGCTTTTTAACATGCTGTCTAATGGAGATGCTATAACTAAAAATGCAGGAGAAAAGCAATAGCTCAGGTTTAAGGGGCAGGTGTATGTGTGCTTATTAGATTTGGATAAATTCACTCAAAAAAGATGCTGTCAAGAACTGGAACCAAGACTAGGTACCCAAGCAGCCTGGGGGTGGAATCATTTAGACCAGAATCAGCCAGACTTCTTTGGGATGCCTGACTGGACTGAGTGTGTCTCATCATGGTTCCCCACAAGATGGGCACATGGGAAGCTTAGGAAGACAGGAAATAAGTGTCTATGCACCTTGTTACAGAATTGTAGTTTCTTCACCATAATGGGCACAGAGAGTGGAAGCCCATCACTCCAAAATCACTGCAGATGGTGACTGCAGCCATGAAATTAAAGGATACTTGCTCCTTGAAAGAAAATCTATGACACACCTACACAGTGTATTAAAAAGCAGAGACATCGCTATGCTGACAAAGGTCCATAATAGTCAAAGCTACGTTTTTTCCAAGTCATTTGTGGATGTGAGAGTTAGACCATAAAGAAGGTTGAGTGCCAAAGAAATTATGCTTTTGAACTGTGGTTTTAGAGAAGAATCTTAAGAGTCCCTTGGACTGCAAGGAAATCAAACCAGTCAATCCTAAAGGATTGATTTCAGGATTCATTGGAAGGACTGATGCTGAAGCTGAATCTTCAGTACTTTGGCCACCTAATGTGAAGAACTGAGTCATTTGAAAAGACCCTGATGTTGGGAAAGATTGAAGGCAGAAGAAGGGGATGACAGAGGATGAGATGGCTGGATGGCATCCCTGACTCAATGGACGTGAGTTCAAGCAAGCTCTGGGAGATGACAAAGGACAGGGAAGCCTGGTGTGCTGCAGTCCACGGGGTCACAAAGAGCCGGAAACGACTAAGCAACTGAACAACAACATCCAACTCCTATATTTTCCAGTCATGTTCATATTTTGCGCTTTTCATTTGAATTTGTGGATTAAAAGCCTTGGGACATGTGAAAAGGTTTTAACCACCTTCAGATAAGTAGGAAAGGCTGCAGGAAGTAAAAGAGAATCAGGTGAATGCTCCGTTGTGTCTGACAATTTTGCAACCCTGTGGACTGTAGCCCGCCAGACTTCTCTGTCTGTGGGATTACCCAGGCAAGAATACTGGAGTGGGTTCCTTTTCCTACTCCAGGGGATCTTCCAGACCCAAGGATCGAACCCATGTCTCTTGCATTGGCAGGAAGGTTCTTTACCACTGGTTCTACCTAGTATCAGTTAGGCCTTCATGATATCTCTAGACTCCTAATGTCAGTTGTCAGGTAACATTCCATCCACCTGCTTCCTTTTTGGCAGAGCTCAAAATTTGGTTTAGAATCTATGTTTACCTCAAGTGACACAGGGGAGGTTGATCCCAGCCCTAGCCCGGCTCCAGGGGCAAATCCTGACTCATTTAAGCTAACCTCAGTGCTCCTGCTTCTCTTGCCCATGGATCATTTAGGACTGAGCTGTGGTCCACTGTGACCAATACGTTGAGAGAGAAGATGTTCTGGGGGGCTTCTGGGAAAGGTTTCCTCATTCTGAAAAGAGACATTTAGGAATACGCAGTCTCTTCTTCCTTTTGACCTGGTTGTGTCTGCCCAGAGAGGCAGCAGCCAGCTTAATCCACGGGGAGAGTGAGCCTAAGCTCATTGATGATACACCCATGAGGATGATACACCCAGGGTGGCAGAATCCAATCAGCATCTTTGATGACCTTTTTTCAAACTGATGAATTTAGTGATCTTGGACATTTTCTTTCGTGGAACACTAAATTTCCTGGTAGTTTAAGCCACTTCCGGTTGGTTTTGTTTCTCTTTCTTGCAAACAAAAGCATTTTGATGGAGACACACACTACTGTCTAGAAATGCCTGTGAAGATTGTATTAGTAACATGGGCGCCTGGCAAGGTTAAGTAGGAGGCATGGCTGTTTCCTCCTCTTTCCATTCTAGATCATTCCTCCAGCCTCTGGAAGTAGTCAGAGGCTTATTTGTACAGCTCCTGACCCATGCCAGAGATTGTTGCCCAGGTTTTTGCTGATGAATCCTGGAAACAAGAACCAGCTTGTACGAGCTCTGTCTTTTCATTTGCCTATTTCTTGTGAAGACCAACCCTTCACCGTCCAACCATCTGGACTCTTAGATGCTAAAGCTCCAGGATCTCCTCAGTCAGTGATCCCTAATCGAGGATTAGTCCCAACATGGTAACAAGGTAACATGGTAACAAGGCAACATGGTAACAAGGTTGTGGTCCCCTCCCCAGTCAGTGGCCATCAGCAGCCAGAACACTCAGGAAAAGAAAATATGCTTTAAAATGCCATGGGAATGTGAGCTCCATGGAAAAGTGAGCTCCATGGATGGGAGCATCTGGGAGAGACCTTGCAGGGTGAAAATGAGTGGAATTCAAAGTCAGGACGCAGGGATGTATCCCACACTACATGGGATACAATTCAGGGCCCTCATCCTTGAACACAGTTGGTTGTGATGATTCAACCATATTAGGGTAAACAGCCAATATCTTCCCAGTTTTGGATCTTGCAGGACTAACAGTGTGAGGAGAGCAATACTATTATTTGGGTGTATTATGTAAAAGTAGTACAAATTATAGTAGTTCATATAATGAGCATATTATTTGTGCCTAATTACCATGCCCCCATAAAAACTCTGCACACACTAAATACAGTGTAAGCTTTACCTGATAGCTGGTGTTCTCAGCTTTCCTAGAGTTACTCCACATCACTGCCATCAGCTAATGTAGTACTTAGTGCTAACTCACAGCCTTATCAAGTGGGAGCGGCCACTGCCTATAATTTGCCTACATGCTTCCTAACATTTCTGTTCATCATGAATTTTATTTTTGCATCAATTATTTATTTTTTGATCACATCTATGGCATGTGAGATCCTAGTTCCCTGACCAGGGACTGAATCCATGCCCCTTGCGGCGGAAGTACTGGACTCCCTGGGAAGTCCCCCAGGCACTTTTCTAAAGTGCTTTACAAATATCATTTCACAGTAATATTTTGTAAATATCATCTTTATCATAACCCCATGACATAGTGTAGAGAAGGGAATGGCTACCCACTCCAATAGTCTTGCCTGGAGAATTCCACGGACAGAGGAGCCTGACAGGCTACAGTCCATGGGGGTCGCAAAGAGGCGGACACTCCTGAAGCAACTAACACTTTCACAACATAGTGTGGCAGAGACTCTTGCCCTGCTCCTAGGCCCCCATTCCAGTCCGATTACTCCTGCAGTACCAGCAGACAGTCCGTGAGGATGGGCAGTGAGGACTACGTGTCAGATGTAAACATCCTGGTCGCCCCATCCTACCCAGAGCCTCCGAAGGTCCCAGCATGGCTATGCCCCACTGCCCTCAGGAACGACCCCCTCTTTGATGGCTCTTCATGACCTTCTCTCCGTTTCACTTGCCTTCCTCCTTCACTTGTGCCTCCTGGGATCTCATCTGAAATTATCACCTGCACCCTAGTTCTTTCCCCAGGGTCTGCTATAGGACCACCCAAGCTACAACACTGAGTTCTAGTATTGGGTTTACTAAATTGTGTCCGACTCTTTTGTGACCCCATGGACTGTAGCCTGCCAGGCTCCTCTGTCCGTGGAATTGTCCAGGCCAGAATAACTCGGGTGGGTTGCCATTTCCTTCTCCAGGGGCTCTTCCCAACCCAGGGCTCAAATCTGTGTCTTTTGCATCTCCTGCATTGCAGGCTGATTCTTTACCATTGTACCACCTGGGAAGCCCCGAGTTCTGTTATTATCCTTTTTATAGACAGATAAACTGAGGCACAGAGTAGTTTAGTAATTTGCTCAGTCAAGGTCATCCAGCAAGGAAGTGCTGGAGCTGGCATCTAAATTCAGGCTTTAGAGTCCGTGTTCCTAATCACCATGCTAGTCTGCCTCTATAAATCATACTTTATAACTGGTGAACACGTCCACCTTTCACTCATCCATACTAAAATGTCTACTATCTGGTGGTTTATCCAAAAGATTGCCAACTCATATTATTTCTCCTTAAGCCATGATCTTGCCCAGCTGGAATCTATTTTGCAGCTATCACTGGGACTCCCAAAACATGGCTTGACTTTGGGTTGGATAGTTTTGGGGAGTCCGGACGTCTGGTCAATAAGCATGTTTCTTGCCAGGATCTTCTGAATGAGCCCAGAGGTCAGTGACAGACTCAACTGCTGAGCCTGTGGCTTACTTTTCTCCCAGCTGCCAATCGAATGACTTGTGACTGTTTCTCTTTTTCCCAACCTTGTGTTTTTTAAGAGGTATGTGATATTACTTTCCCATTAACCAGTACACAACATTGGCCGTGCTTAAAGAAGTGGGTTAGGCCCAAAGAAACTTCTGCCAGAGATGTAACCATGCAGAAGGGAAGCATGACTAGTTCTGTGCAGGCAAAAGAGATCTCCTCCTGTTTCAGATGAGTCAATGGGAACAGCGTGATTAGTTTGGTAGAGTTGTTACGCTAAATGTTTGTTTGGGAATATTTTGTGCGTATGGTAATTTCTGCTGAGCCTAGCATCACAATATTTGCTTTATGCGTTTGCACACAGGTGTCAAAAGCACGTTTACCCACATTCACATCAAAGGCACCCATTTGTTAAGCTAGGCAATCAAAAGGATATCTCATTATGCATCATTTATGCCACTCTGCCAATTTGGAACTTTTTTCCCCCTTTCTTTAGGAAACCATAGTAACTCTGAATCACTGAAAGTGTTGATATCTGTTTAACCACACTTTGATAATAGTATCTGCCTTTCCAGTCAATGCTTTTAGAACTGTCTAGAATATACCTGTCTTTGTTCAGGCTGCTATAACAAAGTCAATAGACTGGTTGGTTTATAAACAACAAATAAATTTCTCACAGACCTGGAGTCTTGTAGTCTGTGATTAGGGTGCCAGACTGCTTGGTCTCTTCTGGAGTGCTGACTTGTTTCATCCTCACATGGCAGAGAGGAGAAAGAGGAAGCCAGTTCTCTCATGACCCTTCTAAGGATGCTAATCCCATTCACGACAGTTAACCTCAGAACTGACTCTAATCCTAATTGCCTCCCAAAGGCCCCACCTGCTAATACCATCCCATTTGGGGGCAGGGTTTCAACATATCCATCTGTGGGGGATGTGAACATTTAAGTCCATAACAATAGCACATTACAAAGCAGAGAAAGATGCCACTTGACAATGAATGAAAATATACCAAGAAAGTAGAAAAATCTCCCATGTAGGCTTTTCCTTTTCAGCCAGATTCATGTAGAAACTGTTTACAGTAACTCTTTATATATTCTAGACTTGGGGACAAGGTCTTCTGCTAGCATAATGAGTGCTTCTTAATCTAAACTCTATCTTCTCAAGAAGGTTTTCTGCAGGTCACGGAGGTTGAAGTAGGGAACCACACACAATGCACATTAACTCTTGCAATGCCTGAGAACAAAGCTGATCCAAATACACAGCTAATTGTCCTGCCCTAGCTTAACAATTTCATCAAGGTCATGTACAAAACTCAGTGACTTTCAGTTGTCCCCAAATACCTGGCAATTGCATGCATCGTCTCAGCTTTCAACCATAATTAATTGCTGATGAATCACCAATCCAGACAATGAATCTTACATTGGGAAACCCTCTCTTCATTGCCCTTTGCCTAAGAGAGAAAGGACTATCCTGAAACCATAAAGCAAATAAATGACTACCATTTCATAAAAATACCTGGAATTTACGAAACTCTACGCCTGAGCTTTCTGGGAATCCGTCAGAAGCAAATCTGCTCAGAGAATTTATTGTTTGTTGATCAAAGAACAGTGACTAATGTTCCTCCCCTCGGGAGGTTTTGTTGGAACCATGACAGAGACTAAAAGTCGTTTCCTGAGTGACAATGACTTGAAGTCATTACTTGCCACCCTTACCGGCTTGGTCATGCAAGGAGCCGCCTGGAAAGTGCAAACAAGGTGCGAATCACAAAGCTCCTGAATGTTTGGGGGCTTCTTTTTGGGGACAGTGATCCTCAGTGAAGGGACAGAGAAGAGAAGAGCAGGAGCGGGAGGAGTGTGTCAAATCACTGAGCTCTTCAAGATGTCAAGGCCCCTGGCGGCTCTTCCTCCCCCAAGGATCCTGACACACTTCAGCCGGCCCGCGCCTCCGAGCTGAGCAAAGGCTGAAGCTAGCGTCAGTGTGTTTCCACTGCTCTTTACAGCTCCCCTGCTTGTCAATCATCTGTAAGGGCTGAGCTCCCTCAGGTATCGAAGGTGCTTATGGCTCCGGAGTTTCAAAAGGCAGGACCCGCTCACTAGCTTTCCTCCTTCCATTGGTATTCAGACCCACGGAGCTTCCCCGAGTGACCTCTCCCTATTATCTTTCCTTGGCTTTGCTTCCTGCCCCAGTTCTTCCAGCTCTTCTCCTTGCTGCGTTACTCATGGCTTTTATTTCTCACTTAGTAATTTATTCCAGATTTCATTCCTGCTTTTACACCCACTTAACCCAGGTTTTTATCTTGAAAAACGACTGCCCGAATTGACCAGAAAACGAAAAGGGAGCAAATTATCAGTTTGTTGTTGTTTTTTAAGAGAATTCCGAAATTATTGCATTTTTAATCTTAACAGCTGTCTCTAAATTTGCCATTAGATGGTGCTTCTCAACTTTGGCGACACATGGGCGCCATCTGGGATGCTTTAAAAAATACTGATGGCTGGACTCAGCCCCTGAGGTTCTGTTTTAAGTGGCCTAGGAGTAAGACTTGGGCACCGGGAGTTTTAAAAACTCCCCTGGTGATCCTTCTGGGCAGTCAGTGTGAGTCTCCACCACGGGCAGCCCTGTCTTTGGATGTTTAAGATCCTTCTATCTCTTCTTTCAGTTTAATTCTCTTCCCTTAAGATTCCCTTGTATATCAGGAAAGCTCTGCTCTAGGGTTTTGTGCAACTATTGAGTAACTGGGCAAGTCCCTCCCTCAGCCTGAGCCTCAGTTCTGGTCAGTGAAAGCTCCAGGCTCCACCCCATGAGGCTGTGACGTGGTACCGCCCGCGCTGCAGACCAGGCTCCCAGGTTAGAACTCCTGGTCTGCACCACAGTGTGCAGTCAGGGTTCAGGGGGAAACCCAATGAAACCGAACCAACTAATGGTGCCTGTAGTCTTGAAGGGATTCCCTTGCCTGTCACCAATATGCCCCTGCTGTATGCACTGATAAGTCACCTCTTGGGACCCCAGACTGACTATTCCCAGCTCCTAGCTCTCAGAATTTCTGTGCCGCTCTCTGGGTACCAGTCAAGTGTCCAGGACTACCATGTACATTAGCCAAGTTTTGGACTCTATGGCACAGGCCTTGAGGCAGTCCAACAGAATTCTCCCTTCCCCGATCAATGCATGTAGCCATGGAACTGGAGAGGATCCAGAAGGTGTGGAGGAAGCCAGCCAGGCAGGGGCAGAAAGTTCCCTTCCTTCCCTCTTAAGAACATTCATTGGTGCCTCTTTTATTAGAAAGGGTGGAAGCATGTGAACAAGTGACTGGAACACATGGATTCCAACCCTGATTGTGCAGATGAGAAAACAAAGGCAGGAAAACACACACAAAGGCAGGTTTACTAGCTAAACCCCCAGTGGTTTTTTTTTTCCCAGATGTCACACTGTCTCCTCACTGGTAGTAAGAGGATGCCCTGATTTATGCAGGTCTTTACTGAGAAGTGGGGCTTCCCTGGTGGGTCAGATGGTAAAGAATCTGCCTACAATGCAGCAGACCCAGGTTTGATCCCTGGGTCAGGAAGATCCCCTGGAAAGGGGAATGGCTACCCACTCCAGTCTTCTTGCCTGGAGAATTCCATAGACAGAGGAGTGTCTATGGGGTGTCAAAGAGTCAGACATGACTGGTGACTAACACTTATGGAGAAGTAGAATGTGTTTAAAAGAGAAGGAAAAGAAACCAAAGGGAGATGAGACCAAAAATGTCACAACCCATGAACTTACATTCCATGACACTCAAAACTCAGTCTGTCCTGAGCCTTTGCCCTTGCTTTCCTCTCCTCTGGAATATTTTTCACCCATCAGTGCATGGTTCCTCCTTTCTCTGTGAGTCATCTCCTCACTACCCCCATCACTTTTTACCCCACTGCTCTGCTATTTTTCTCATCACACTGATTGACACAATTATATTATTTTTTTATCTGCTGCATGTTTAATAGACCATGAGCTCCTGAAGGGATGGATTTTGCTTGTGTTTTGTATATCTCTGCTTCAGCGCCTAGAACAATATCTGGCAAAAAAAAAAAAAAAAAAAAGAAGCGTAGAGAATGAATAAATGATGAATGAATGAATGAGTAAGTAAATCTTTGGGAAGGAGACATGCCTGTTGTTCCAGGCATGAGATACAGTGGTCCCCATGCCACTGGCTCTACTCGCTGCCTCAGGCCCTGGCCTTGCTCTGTTCTGCTCTGTAGTTCTTACCACCTTCTGACTTACTCTGTTATTTGTCTACTATCTATGTTTCCCACTAGAATGCAAACTTCATGGAGAAAGGGACTTTTGTTATTGTCTCTAACATCCCTTGCTTTCTCCCCAAAGCTAGGACAGTACCTGGCAACATAGTAGGAATTCAGGAAGTATCAGTTGGTAAATACATGATCACCTCGCTCAGAAGATGTAAAATCCACAAATCTTTGGCAAAGGCAATATTTTTCAAGCGTGTCTCCTTTTTTCACCCAGCCTCTATTTTTTCACTCTTTTCCATTCTGAAATCGCTCCCTCCCTCCATGGTGGGCAGTGGCCTGTAGACTTCTTCCTCTCCTCCCATCCAAACACAGCAGATCTCCACATCAACCTCTAGCCCGTAGGCTGATCAGCCCTTAGGCTGATTTCTGTCTCTTCTTCCTCTGTATCTCTGCTCTTGCTCTTTTCGCCCCCCTTCCCCAATGCCTTTCTATCTACCAAAGGTCTGTGTGTGCCTCAGAGCCAGCTCTTTCCTGAAGCCTTTCTGGCCCACAAGCAGAATTGCACTTTTCCTTCTCTGGAGTGCTGTGGTACTTGCTGCCCCTTAAGTGGTACTTAGGGCACATTAGAAGAGATGGCAACTCTTTGAAGATTATGTTGGTAAGATTTTAATCCAAAAATGTGTTCCCAAGACCTGGGGATGGGTCTCAGTGGCAGGGAGTCAGTTTCCCGCTTACTCTTAGGTTGACACAAGAACCTTTAAGCATCACCAACATCTTTCTTTCTACACAATTGAGGCCACTTTCAGCTCTGGGCCACAGAGCTCCTCCTATTCTTATACCTTGGAGAATTTCAATAGCTTTTGCCGCAAATGAGGTTAGAAGCACAGATTCCAGAACGTTCCCATCTGCAGCTTTTGTCTGTTCCCTCTAACCCCCACCTGCAATCCAGCCTCTGAGTCTCTGTGGAGGGTGGGTCTCAGGACCAGAGGACTTTGTTTTCCCCTTTCAAACTCCTCCAGCCTTTTCTTCTTCCTCCAAAAGCTCATATTATCTCTCAGCCTATAGGCAACTCTGGTCTGCTCATAATAAATACCCTCCTTCCTCCAGCCATCAAATTAGCATTTTATGTGTTTACTTCATTTCCTAGTAGACAATGTTAACTATGTCAGCTAGTTAACTATGTCAGCTGTAGGTTTCTACAGATTCAAAAGCCTAAGGCAGGAATTTCTACCTTAAACAGACCATGGAATTAGGGGGTCTTAAAGGAGGCTTTTTAAGGCCCCCCCAATGCACTTTCACTCCTGCTTGTCCACCCCCAGTTTTCATGGGAAGCACGAAGCAATCAGGAATGTGGGTGGACATTTCTATTTTCTCAGGAGAAGTTGTATCAGGAGTGGGAAACAGTGATGAGTGATGAGATTTTGATAGATGGAATATTTTCAGATCTGCTTAGAGATTATTCAAGGCAAACAGACATTCCTTGTACTTCTTCAGAGGCAAATTTAATATCTCCATAGTGTTACTTTTTATGTCCTAAAAAGTACATTTTCATCCTTATACGTAATCTATCGATTAGTTACAAGCTGCATGCTCGGTGCAAGCATCTTTCAGAGAAAAAACAATATAAACGTAGGATGGCTTATGTGATGTCTCATAATTCCCCACCTTGTTAAAAATAGCTAAATTCAATGTTATTCATTTACTTACTGATGAATTTACTCATTCATTCATTCATTCTTTCACTCACTCAATATACATGGAGTCATGATTCTGTGGGCTTCCTGGTGGATCAGTGGTAGAGAATCTGCCAGCCAATGCAGGAGATGCGAGTTTGATGCCTGTGTCAGGAAGATCCTCTGGAGAAGGAAATGGCAACCCACTCCAGTGTTCTTGCCTGGAGAATCCTATGGACGGAGGAGCCTGGTGGGCTCCAGTCCATGGGGTCGCACAGAGTCGGACTCAACTGAGCGACTAAAGAGCAGCAAACAATGACTGTGCTGAGCACTACCGGGCAGTGAGGATACAGTCGTGAACGTGACCCCTGTCGTCCTGGGTCTTATGTGGAGATGAAAGGAGTCAGATGGTAAACGAGTAAACATACAAGATAATTAAAGACTAGAATAAATGCTTTCACTTGGCCTGAGGTAAGGGAGTCAAGGGAAGCATCTTGATTTTTGAGCTGAGACCTAGAGAATGATAACAATCAGGCTTTGAAAGAGCTGGGGTACCTTCTTCTAGGTGGAAAGGGCAGCAGGTACAAAGGCCCTCGAGCATGAGAAGGCTCAGTGTATGATCCGAAGGAGGCTGGTGGGACTGGAGCCCGGTGAGCTGGCTGCCCCGGAAGGAGGAAAGGCAGAGCCAAGCAATTGCTTTCTGGTCTCCAGGCCCCTGAGAAGACTTCCTGTTTTCAACAAAACCCTTGAATTTGGAATATTCATTAACCCAGGAGCGCCTGTACTTCAGATGTTCCAGACATCTGAAACTTTCCTGGCAAACAGGAACCTTTACTGGAAAAAAAAAAAAAATCACAAAATTCTGCTTGGGATGTCTACAAATCTTTGCCTCAAGAAACCTCCTTGCAGCCAAAGTAACATTTTTCTCAATATGGGAGACCTGGACTCATTGCTGGTACATTATGGAGTTCTGTAAAGTACAAAGAAGGAATTCAAATTTATAACAAACACGGCTTCTGTCCTTGGATCACATGAACTCTTTAAAATATACCTGGTCTTGAAGGAGTGACGATCATGTTCGCACAAGTAATCTTGAGCTTCAGATAATCACCAAGACGACAGAGCTGCCACACATGTATTAAGAGATAGCCCAGTTTTCCTTCTCTTGTATCCCTTGAATTTTTTATCATGCAATAAAATGTTTGCAAGAAACACTAAAGCAATATAAAATGTGACTCACTGAAAAATGTCCTATATTTCAGATTAACAAGAGATAATTCTTATAAACTATTGGCATACTGCTACTGCTAAGTCACTTCAGTCGTGTCCGACTCTGTGCGACCCCATAGATGGCAGCCCACCGGGTTCCCCCATCCGGGATTCTCCAGGCAAGAACACTGGAGTGGGTTGCCATTTCCTTCTCCAATGCATGAAAGTGAAGTTGCTCAGTCCTATCTGACTCTTAGCGACCCCGTGGACTGCAGCCTACCAGGCTCCTCCTCCATCTATGGGATTTTCTAGGCAAGAGTACTGGAGTGGGGTGCCGTTGCCTTTTCTGAAACTTTTGGCATAGTCCCCAGCAAATTCTTAATTACCATTCAGTTCGGTTCAGTTCAGTTGCTTAGTCGTGTCCGACTCTTTGCGACCCCATGAATCACAGCACACCAGGCCTCCCTGTCCATCACCAACTTCCAGAGTTCACTCAGACTCACATCCATTGAGTCAGTGATGCCATCCAGCCATCTCATCCTCTGTTGTTCTCTTCTCCTCCTGCCCCCAATCCCTCCCAGCAGTCTTTTCCAATGAGTCTTTTCCAATGAGTCAACACTTTGCATGAGGTGGCCAAAGTACTGGAGTTTCAGCTTCAGCATCATTCCTTCCAAAGAAATCCCAGGGCTGATCTCCTTCAGAATGGACTGGTTGGATCTCCTTGCAGTCCAAGGGACTCTCAAGAGTCTTCTCCAGCACCACATTTCAAAAGCATCAATTCTTCAGCACTCGGCCTTCTTCACAGTCCAACTCTCACATCCATACATGACCACTGGAAAAACCATAGCCTTGACTGGACGGACCTTTGTTGGCAAAGTAATGTCTCTGCTTTTCAATATGTTATCTAGGTTGGTCATAACTTTCCTTCCAAGGAGCAAGCGTCTTTTAATTTCATGGCTGCAATCACTGTCTGCAGTGATTTTGGAGCCCCCCAAAATAAAGTCTGACACTGTTTCCACTGGTTCCCCATCTATTAGTTGTCCTTATTGTTGAACAGAAAGGATAAACCCCAGCCTCAATCAAATGAGTTTAGGTATTCACAGGAACAAAGCCCTCAGGTTTTAACCGGACAAAATCTCAAATCATTTTGTTTAAGAAGGAAACTACAACCTTCGAATTGTACGTAAGCACACTTTTATTTTTGAACCTGAAAATATACCTGGATTTGTAAAATAAGGCACTGAGAATGCCATCATTGGAATGACTTTGTTTACTTATTTGGTTTCCTCCTATTCTCGTAGGTCAAAATTTATTATCCTCATGGTTGACTAAGATTATTTTTTTAACTTCAGTTGGATCAAACTGTCTCACTCCAAATTGTTCTCAACAATGAAAAATCTCAGCTTAATTCAGAATGCAATTTTCAGGCTTAACCAGCTTTGTGATGGTGTTTGGCTGAGAGGAAAACTGCGGTGCTCTGCCCTGCTTCCTTCCTGACTTCACGACTGCCACTGTGGTGTGGCAGGAACCAACCTTAAACCTGCGCTCATGCCCTGTGGTCTGACGCGTTGGATGCCCTGGGGGCCATCAGAGACTGGAAGTAGAGGCCTGCAGGTAGGATGGCTGGATTAGCAACTTCACGAACCTGTAATTCTTCAGTGGTGTAATAAGCAACTATGTGCTTGTCACGTGTTTAGTTGCTCAGTCGTGTCCAACTCTTTGCGACCCCATGGACTATAGCTGGCCAGGCTCCCCTGTCCATGGGATTCTCCAGGCAAGAATACTGGAGTGGGTAGCCATTCCCTTCTCCAGGGGATCTTCCTGACCCAGGGATTGAAGCTGGGTCTCCTGCACTGCAGACAGACTCTTTAACCACCTGAACCACCAGGAAAGTCCCAATAAGCAGTTATACAACCCAGGAATTCAAGCCTGCCATGGGGTGTTGTTGCTGTTACGTTCATCTCCTGTTTGGGTTGGGAGATAAAGGAAGGACAGGTGACCCCTTATGTAGGCCAGAACTGTGGTAGGCTTTCCTCCATCATGTCACCACACACCTGTCTCCCTCTCAGGTTCATCGGGGTAGGGGCCCTATGCCCCCCATCTTTGTGTCTCCAGAGCTTATCACAGTGTCTGTAGTCAATAAATACACATTGAACGAATGGGCTTCATTTTAAACCATTCCCGCATTTTCAGACCAGCTTGGTTGTCTCACAGAGGGCTGGGTCAGTGACTTAGTGACAGTGTCCTCTTGGATCCCCCAGCTACATCGATGTCCCCCTCACTGTGACTAGAACAAGCCATTGCCAGGAGGTAGCAGGTCGGGGAAAGCACGAGCCATCCATACCCGTGAACCCAGCCCCGTGCAATCTAGCATAGCTACCTAACATCAGCCCTGCTTGACACTTTTTTTTTTTTTTCCCCACACCAGGACACACAGAGAAAGGGATGATATTCGTATAGAGAACTGAGATAAACCCCGAGTCTAGTTGAGGCAAAAGAGACTGGCCTGCAGGTCCCAGTGCCCCCGTTCCCACAGCCTGCAGAGGCCACAGAGCTCTGCCTGGCAGCACATCTCACCCATCCGGCAGGACCCGTAACCTTGACCGGGACAGCCTGGTGGCCGAGGTGCCCTGATATACTTGTTGCACAAATAGTCATCAGCCATCTAGGGGCCCTAAGTATAAGATCCACTCCCGGCGCCATCGCTCTGTATTTGCTCAGTCACATCATAACAACTTGACCACTGGTATACAGACAAGTATGATCAGTTCAGGGTCTTAAAGGACTGGGCATGGCTATGGGCCAGGTTGTACAAAAGACTCTAAAGATACCCACACTACCTTCTGTTTGTACAGAACTTTATAGTTTATAAAAAGTTTTAGTGTATCACACATCAACTAATAACCAGATATAGTTGAGGACCAGCAAACTATAAATGGACTTCCCTGATAGCTCAATTGGTAAAGAATCTGCCCTCAATGCGGGAGACCTGGGTTCAATCCCTGGGTTGGGAAGAGTCCCCTGGAGAAGGGAAAGGCTACTCACTCCAGTATTCTGGCCTGGAGAATTCCATGGACTGTATAGTCCATGGGGTCGCAAACAGTCGGACATGACTGAGCGACTTTCACTTTCATAAAGCATAAATAAATAAATCTCTGAATAAAATCCATCCATGTTTTTTTGTTTTGTTTTACTGGGTCTTCTCGCTGTGCAGGCTTTTTAGTTGCAGGGAGTGGGGGCTACTATCTAGCTGTGCTCAGGCTTCTCATTGCCAGGCTTCTCCTATTGCAGAATACAGGCTCTAGGTGCTGGGGCTCAGTAGGCATGGCACACGGGCTTCATTCCTGCACAGCATGTGAAATCTTCCCAGACCAGGGATTGAACCCATGTCCCCTGCATTGGCAGGCAGATTCTTATCCACTGTACCACCAGGGAAGTCCCTACAATGTATCCATAAAGTTCAATCACTAAGGCTCATATCTTTTCCTCTCAAACCCTCAAAGGTTCATTCAGTATCAATTTACTCCTAGTTTACAAATAGCTTTAACAAACTTGAATTGGATTTACCAATCACTGAAAGCAATTATGAGGGAGGAAGTGTCATGTCCACTTAAGCTGGACATAGGACAGCAGTGAGAAGTGACAGCAGGTAGTGAGATAAAATATTGACAAACACAGAAATCTGGGAATAATACAGATATAAAGAGTCCCATGTGTCTAAGCCGATTTTGAGGGCATCATAGACTTCCCAGGTGGAGCTAGTGGTGAAGAACCCGCCTGCCAATGCAGGAGAGGTAAGAGACGTGGGTTTGATCCCAGGATCGGGAAGATCCCTTGGAGGAGGGCATGGCAACCCACTCTAGTATTCTTTCCTGGAGAATCCCATGGACAGAGGAGCCTGGCGGGCTACAGTCTATAGGGCCCCAGAGTTGGACACTACTGAAGCATTGTCTTAACACAGGACCAAATAATAGTTGATATTAAAAACACTTAATTGAAATCCCAAGTCAGGAAGAACAATACATTCTTCACACTGTTTAAGAATGCATAAAACAGTGTGATCTATTTTAGAGAGATTTCCATTTAAAAGTCTTAAAAATTCATTGCTTGAAAATATAGATCCCGAGCTATATAGAAAAGTCAGCCATCAGCTGCTTTCTAAAGGGCTCCAGATAATCAAAATCTTACAGTATATGGTTTTATATTTTGCTCTATTTCTTGACTAGAGTTTTATGTGCAGTGTCTTTCATTTTAATAGCCAATATAGAAAGTGATTTCTATTTTTTCTTTCTTTGTATAAGCCCACTACATTTAGTTGCTATTTATTGAAATAGACCTTGATTGATTTTGAGTGGCCTTCAGCTCAATTGTTTTTTCAGTCTCCTCACCCCTGCTCCACATACTGAAGCTGCAGTATCCCAGCTATTTTTAACATCCATTGGGAAGTTATAAGCAGCATTCTGATCTTTGTCTGACATAATTCAGTACTTATCATTGAAACAATGGACTCTTATATGTCAATTAACTTGGACACAGTTATCTGACAGACAAATCACTTCCCCCTTTGAGAAACATTAAGGCTTCCCAGTATTCCTACTAAAGAGAAGTCAAATATTCAGGTCACTTAAAAACAAAAATTGATGCTTGAATACACAGTTTTGTGGATGGCTTCAAAATGGTTATAGCAGAACTTCAGCAAATTCTATCCAAAAATTCCAATAAGATATGGGGGCAGAAGAAACTCTCAGTCATTCTTCTTCACTCTAGAAGAGATGTCAAGAATGGGAGGAAACTTAATGAATACCTACTATGTGCTGGGTATTGAGGTGTATATTCATTCCCATATTTCCATGCAGAATGTGTGTATATCTCAGGAAAATCGAAGTTAAGAGAGGTGAGTAACAAGTCTGAATGTCGTAGTCCGTGGATAGAATTATCCCAGAGTAGGAGCCCACAGGCCCAGGAAGACCCTCCACTATGACATTTATGGGTAGTTTATTTTTCCCATGACAAGAAAGTGAAATGCAATGAGAGTGTGAGGTGCCGTAACACAAGTAAGCTAACCTCCAAGACTCCCCGTTGGGTACCATGCCCATGGTTATCCAGAGCCCTGGTGTCAGCTTTTCCTGAGGGTACTGTGAAGAGGAGGCAGGATGAGACTGTGTGAGGCTGCAGGAGCCACTGAACAGCGTCACGGCCTGTCTTGGAGATTAACCAGTAAGATTTGGGGGATAATTGGAAGATTGTGAATATCCAGAGCAGGGTCTCCTTGATAAGATGATTACGGAAGGTTTGTTTTTTTTTTTTTTTTTTTTTTAGGTTTCTATCCAATTGCTTATCCACAAATAGGAATAATGCCTGAATGGAGGGGGTCAGATGACCCCTCGGCTGACGTGGGTACACACGGCATGTATCCTCCCAGTGCGCTACCCCCAAGGCCTCTGTCACGCATGTTGTTACTCGAGGACCCTTAAGAAAACATGGCCGCTCCTGTGCGCCACGGGTCTCTGCGGCTTATCTGAAAGGACCTTAGGCCCGACTCCCCAGGTGTCCCACTCTGTCATCTCTCCTCTCCTCCGTCACAGTGAAACAGGAAACCACATGGATGCCTACCACCACTCAGAACCTCAAGGGCAATTCAGGTCACCAAATGCCCAAATTGATGCAGGGATCCAAGGCACCCTGCCTTCCAGACTGGGCCAAAGGCAGGAGGGAGCAGACCCAACACCCACCATTAATTCCCTATTATTCTCCTCCCTGACGTTCTTTGTTTCCTTGTCCCCCAGACAGAATCAAAGCTAAAGAGCTGAGCACACTGATTCTTATGTCATAGGATCAAGCACTTTTTCCAAATCTGTTGCTTACGACAGAAACATTTCAATACCCAGGAGCCAAACATTGAGACACAAAAGTGCTTTTTGACAATGTATTATATCTGCTGGGAGTTTGAAACTCTATTTTGTATCTCAGAGGCTGGAAAGTCTTATTCTAAGTTGTTCTGTTGTAGCATTTCCTCCGTGAAGCTATCAACCCTGAAAACATAACGCTCTCTAATTCTGGAGAGAGGCGTGCGGGATTATCCCATAATCACCCAGCAAAAGATTCTTCTATACTTGAATCCAGTGGCCACACACCTGAGCCTCCAGCCTGAGCATGCTGCTGAGGGAAGAGGGGAACACAAACCACCTGGGGACACATTTACCCACAAATTCTAGTCCGGCTCCCAAACCCCCTTGCCTGGTAACTTCATTACATCGCTGCTTCTACACTAAGAGGTAAACCCTCCAACCAACATCATCACCTGAGGATCACTAGCCCATAATTATGTAAAGACCATTTTAGCTTTGGGTTTGTGGACCGGAGCTAGGAGCCAGTTTGTACTTTGTACATTGCCTAAAGGCTTTAGGCAGTGCTTCAAAGGACCTAATTACGTGTTATGCCTCCCTTCTGTCCTTTTAAAAGAGCCTTTGCCCTTTAGATATCAGGAATCAAGCCTCTACCTCCAGTGCACCCAGCTCTAACCATATAATTAAGTGCTTTTCAACAAGACGTTAGGGCTTCTGTGGTGGCTCAACAGGTAAAGAATCTGCCTGCCAACTCCAGAGACACGGATTCGATCCCTGGTTCGGGAAGATTCCCTGGAGAAGGAAATGGTAACCCATTCCAGTATTCTTGCCTGGGAAATCCCAAGGACAGAGGAGCCAGGCAGTCTATTAATACAAAAGCTTTTCAGCAACTGCGGTAGAACCTCCTAGAAAGATAGCTGGCTCACATACATTGCATCATTCCTTCCTTCATCTGCCGACACAATGAAGTTTGACAGATTTTGCACCACGAGGAAGAGATGTGCACCATCCTAGGAGTGGATGGTGGAGTGGTTTACTGGAGGGAGCCTTGTTACCATAAAGGCTTTGCTGAGTACCTGTGGATGCATCAGGTTGCTTATCTCCAGACTTTTAAAGTGAAAGAGTAAAACATTGTGTGTTTAAGCCACTGCTCATTTGGATGGTCTGTCTTATGCAGCTAAACCAATTTCTGATAGATTTAAATTATAACTAGGTTGAGTTCTGTTTGCGCTTGGGGTCAGGGTGGTGGAGGAGAGTGTCAGAGAGCCATCTGAAATTGTCAACTTACAAGTAGTAACAGTCATGAATGACTCTTGAACTCGGCAACAGCTTCAAGAATCAGGCTAGTGCAGAGAGGTTTTTATTCTACAGCTGTAGAATGTGTGTTTGATGGTGTCTCCTTCCCTTCTAGCAATGAGAGGGATGGCTATAATATAAAGCATCTGTCTATTGTGCTTCAAGATGTCAAGTGCCCTTTTCCGGTGACTTGTGGGAATTCACTGTGGTTGCCATAGAGACCAAGTGAATCCAAGTTCAGCCAGGATAACTAGGCCTTTCAAAGCGACATATTCTGAAGAGGAAGCCAATATGTAAGATAGTAAGGTGACTCATCTTTCATTAGTGCAGCAAATCACGCTGAAGCCTTCCTTCAGGATCTTAATGGATGTTATCCCAAGAAGCCCGTATTTGTGAGTGAATCCTGAAATGATTAATTAAGTACATTTTCCCTACCCACCCAGCACCTGTCTTCAAGGAATTCTCTTCCTCTAGAATTTTAAGGAGGAAAATTAAGCCATCAACTTCTTCACCATATCAAATAAATACATATTTTCTAGCCTTCTTTTTTCTTTTTTCCTCTCTTTCTCTCTCTCTCCAACATACCTGAGAATTATCCTCTGGACCAGCAAGTGGTGATGGAAATTGCACTGAACTTGAGTTAAGAAACCCAAGCCTGTTCTTGGCTCTGCCCTTAATCAGCTCTATGGCTTTGGGTAGGACTACTCTGAGCCTCAGTTGCTAGACCTGATCTTGAGGAGTAACGTGAGATGACGTTTAAGATTCCTTTCAAACCTAAGAACCAGAAATCCCTCCTGAACTTAATTCTCCTCTCATGGCAAATACCTTAATCAGATTTCTCTGCTTCTGCCTTCCCCAACCTGCATGCAAGCTGGTGTAATAAGTACTCAATACATATTTATTTGATGAGTAAAATGAGTGGATGAATTAATGATCAGTCTGCCTTCAAGACTGGTTTACCTAAGCATTATAGTTTTTGGTTTCTTTTTTTCTTCTCCTTAAATCAGCTAGACTCAGAAATTGATTGCCATTGCTGGAATCAGTATATACTGAAAGCGACTAGGCTTTGGAGCCAAGACCAGGGGCTCTTTGATTTCTGTTGGCCTCCCCAGCCATTCTTGGTCCTTCAGTGGCAGAAGCCTTGACAGTCCCTGGAAGTGGAAGGTGCATCTGTGTTTCTGCCTTTTCCTAGGCAAAATTATATGAGTAAAAATATAATCCAAGGTCTAGTCCTTAGTAACATCCAAACTGAGTTCAAAAATTTTGAAATCTCCTTCAGGCACTTTTCAAAGTTCATTTCTTGCTCTGTAGCAGACTTTAAATCACTTTTCTTAGTCAAAGGTCAAAAGAGTACAGAGCACTCTAAATTCCTTCACAGCCGTTTCTGGAGAATTCCAAAGAGGAAGGGAAACCACGCTGCAGTAGGAGAAGGAAGCAGACGTGATTGGGTTTAAATTCTAGGTCCCTGGACAAGTATCCTCAGCGCCCTGCCCTCCAGGAGATCTGTTTCCTGTGTTTGCAGAGTCTGGGAGACCAGCACCTAATTGCTAGGTGTGCATAAAGCAAAGTTCACGTATTCCTGATTTCCTCTCCTCCCTAGGCTACAGGCCTCCCGACCTCATGGTTATTGCTGAAATTCAGCCTCTGTTCACTGGTGCCTGGTTAAATTTCAGAGACAGAGTTTTGGGTGAAATATTGATAGAAATATTAATAACTTTATTGCTTTCCCAGGCAAAGGGGGCCCCAGTAGGCTGATGCCCTCAAAACTGTGCATCCCTTCCTGGAGAGGAGTAAGGAGTCTTATAGTGTCCAAAGAGCAGGCTGTGATCAGCTCATGGACATTCTTCTAAGTGGTTGGTGGTGAGCTAAGTGGGAGTCAGCGTCATCCACCTTCTGGTTACAACCGGTCTGGGTCTGCGTGCTTGTTGGCGGCATATAGTTCACTTCTTCCATCCCAGTGGGGGCTTCAGTATCTGCAAAACAGCTCAAAGGATTTGGTTCAGGTTATCTCTGGTCCTTGAGGGAGGTCTAAAGGTCCTTGACTTTGTTTACTGGCTGAAGTATTATTTTGTCTTGTTTGACTGTTTTCCTTTCTTTCTGCTTTTCTTCACTTTTCTGATTAAATTTATTCTGTGGCTAAAGTTTTTCTACAGACAAAAGGCAGGCAAAGGACATGGGTGGGGGTGGTCCTGCTCAGTTACATGGTCGCCTCTTGTCCCTGGCATTTGTAAACCTTCCACAATGAGTGGGGATGGGCTAGTTTTGTGTGAGCCAGGAGCAGTGTTGTGTAATATTTCTCTTAATCCGTACGGTGCCCGTGTGAAAGCTATTAATGAGCCCCTTTACAGGAGAAGAAACAGGCTCAGAGATTAAGATTCAAGGTACACTGTGCCGATTTGATAAATTTACATATTGCAACATATAGCAGTAGCACCACCTTGCCCTTCTATCATGTCACATAATTATCATTTCTTCTCTGTGGTGGAACAATTACGATCTTAGCAACCTAGCTGTTTGGAAGTTTAAATCATAGTATGTGCTAAGTTGCTTCAGTTGTGTCCAGCTCTTTGCAACCCCATGGATTGTAGCCCTCCAGGCTCGTCTGACCATGGGATTTTCCAGGCAAGAATACTGGAGTGGATTGCCATGCCCTTGGTGAGCTGTTGCTAAACTCCTTTCCATAGAGGTTGTACCATTTTGCACTCCCGCCTACAATATGTGAAATGCCAGATGCTCTAAGCCCAGCTGACAAAATGTATTATTCAACTCTTGGAGGTTTCATCAGTCTGATAGGTGAGAAATATCTCAGTATAATTTTAATATAAATTTCTCTTATTATAAGTCTATTTGAATATCTTGTTTCATATTTTTAAAGATCATATCCTGTTCTCATTGGATTATAGGTGCATTTTGCCCATTTTTCTATTAATTTTTCTTTTGTTGTTGATATTTTGAGAGTAACTTTAACTAATGAGATTTTAGTCCCTTAATGATGTAAGTTGCAAATATTTCTCCCAGTTTGTCATCTGTCTTTTGACTTTTGCCACACAAAAGATTGTATTAATGCTTGGACAAGTTTATTAACCTACTCCTTTATCTCTTCTGAATAGTGAGTCACAGTAGGCCTTTCCAATTGCAAGGTTGGAAATTTACCCGTGTTTCCTTAGGAAAATGAATGGGTTCACTTTTTACGTTAAGATCTCTAATCCTTTTGGAGTTTTCCCTGATATTCTGTGTAGCGTATGGATGCAAATTCATATTTTTCCAAACGGCTTTTCAGTTTTTCAAAAAAATCTTTTGAAAACATCTTTTTCAAAAAAATCCAACTTTCCCCATTTATTTGAGATACCACTGTTTTCATACCGTAAATGTGTTCTCTTTCTGGAATTTTAATTTTGTTCTATTTGTCTTTGTATTCATTTTTATTACATGCTTAATGAGAGGACAATAGTTATCTACATTTTTAGGTAAAATGCTGCCCTTTGCTGATTTGTTTCTTTGTTGTTGCCTTTGTGTGCACAACCTGTTTTATTTTTACTGAAGTCAGGTTTTGAGTATTTGACAAGCAATGAGGACCTACCCCACCTCAAATATCAGTGGTTGGGGAGCAGGGGATGGGAGCAAAACTCCTTGTCCAAGGTGGGGAAACATACATCTGTCTCAGGCTTGTTTCTGCATATTGATTGCAGGATCTTCCTCCAAAGCCTGTGATTGTTCTGAAAGCTCTTATGATGTGTCTTCAGGGAGCTCAGGTCCTTTGTTCATCAGAGATTTTTAACCAGGACAGGACACATGTGCCACAGTTATTCAGGATAATTCTGCTAAGTCCTTTTTATGGACACCCTGACAATAAGGCATCTTTCCATTAGGACTGGTTTTTTAACTTGGCCTCTGGGTTCAGGTTGAACTAATATCTAGTTATGCCATCAGATATGATAGCAGATATGGTGTGTTACTCTTACTCCAAGTGACAGCTAACTTCTTTCAATTATTCTCTTGCTACACATTGAGTTGTATAGCCTTTCAGATTCTTCCTGTTCGGCTGGGCCATATCTCACGAGGATTGACGTGATGTTGGATTACAGTCTGCCTGTTGCCTCCATCATGCTTTGTGGTCACAAAGACACACTAATGACACTTGTGAGCATTGCCAAACAAGTTCTCTTAGCCACAAGTACTCTTAGCCTCCTCCTCTCTTCCCTCCCCTCTCTCCTCCCAGCCTCTGTGCTTCACTTTCTGCTTCTAGCTCCAGAGATTTCTGAGGGAAGCTCTCTTAGTTTCACCTGAAATCATTTTCTTCAAGGCGCAAAACAGAGGTCCATGAGGGATGGTGGCTTCCAGAACCCAGTCTCTGAGGCAGATATTAACAGATCCTCAAAAACTGCCCCCTCCTCTTTGGCCAAATCCCTCCTCTCAAAGGTCCACACCTGTCTTGCTCATCTCTGTCACGTGTTGACTTGTGTCCCCCCAAAAGATATGTAGGAGCCCTAATCCCATGGGCCCAAGAATGTGACCTTATTTGGAAACAGAGTCACTGCAGAGGTGGTTAGTTATAAGATGAGATCATACTAGGGTCAAGGGTGGGGGGGGTTTATTCCACTATGACTGTTGTCCTTCAAAGAAGGGAACAGAAACACCCAGGGGGAGGACAGTCTTGTGAGAACAGAGGCAGAGATTACAGTGCCATAGCTGGAAACCCCAGGAATGCCAAGGAAGGCCTGCAAACACTTCCAGACACTTGGAAGAGGGAGGAAGCATTCGCCCCTACAGGTTTCCTTGGGAGCATGGCCCCGCCAGTACTCTGATTTCAGACTTCTGGCCTCCAGAACAGTGAGAGGACAAATTTCTGTTGTTTTAAGCCATCCCGTTATGGTACATCAGGGTTTTTTTGGCAGCCTTAGGAAATGAATACAATGCTCAAATTTTGTTGAGCCTGCCCTGAAAGGCAGACACAAAGAAAAACATTGTATGTGCAAGTACCCTTTACTCTATTTTTGTGAAACACAAGTGTTTATTTCTCCAGAGACTCAAGATCAGCTCACAGGAATGAGGTGCTGTTTCTGGGCCTCCATCCCCACAGTGAAATAGGGTCAGCAGAAAGCACCTTCACTCTTGCCAATAGGCAGTGGTACTGGCAGACACACCCCCTCTTCTCCAGCCGGTTGGGCCTATTGGTTGTCTATTTCCCACCTGGGATTTTCCTCCCCTCACCTCTCCTCTTGCTAAAGGCCCCACAGATCCTGGAGGTTCAGTTCAAGCTCATTTTTCTCCAGGAAACCTGTCTTGACTGGACCAGGCACTCCTCCTCTGCGTTCCTATCTCCTATCATAATCTCTATCTCTGTGCCTAATGTGTGTGTTCCTGGTATCTCACAGAGGTACGGCTCCCTCATTCCAACCTGACAGTGAGTGCCTCAAGGCCAGGGATTATGCTTATGGGCACTTGGTGCACTGCCCTGCCCATTAAGAGAGCCCAGAAAATTCAGTAAATTCAGTAAAGAATAGAATAGGTCTGAAAGTAGATCATTCACCATACATAATCATCAACCCAATGGCAATGAGCCTAAAAGTAAGTAGTGAGGGTTCCAACTGAAAAAGAAGCAATCAAGCAAACATACTTGGGAGGGAAACATCAAAAATTTCCTCTCACTATAAGAAGTTTAGGAAGAGCAATGACTAGAGAAAGCTGGCCAACCAGTTAAGATTGATTTCTCTGTCTCCACTCAAATGTTCTATTTCATTTGTACTTACAGCTCCTTCTCTGACTGGGTTTTGGCTCAGGGTTTATTGTTTTGATCAATGTTTTGTATTCTGCTCTTTAAAGGTATCTTGAAATTACGAAATTTTATTGCTAGCAAAGAATTTTAGATTTCTTTGCTTATTCGGAGGTAGAAGAAAGAATTTGGAGCCGGTCATGAGTAAAAAGTCAAATCCTCTGCTTATTAGCTGTGGGATGTTGTGAAAGTTGCTCACCTCTTTGGACTTTGATTTTCTTAGTATAATAATTGGAGAGTAAATGTCTTCCAGGACTGGTTATTGGGAAGATTAACACTATTGCGGATACTGGGGTTCTCAAGGCAAGAATACTAAAGTGGCTTGCCATTCCCTTCTCCAGTGGACCACGCTTTGTCAGACCTCTCCGCCATGACCCACCTGTCTTGGGTTGCCCTGAAGGCATGGCTGGGTTTCACTGAGTTAGACAAGGCTGTGGTCCTAGTGTGATTAGATTGACTAGTTTTCTGTGAGTATGGTTTCAGTGTGTCTGCCCTCTAATGCCCTCTTGCAACACCTACCATCTTACTTGGGTTTCTCTTACCTTGGGCGTGGGGTATCTCTTCACGGCTGCTCCAGCAAAGCACAGCTGCTGCTTCTTACCTTGGATGAGGGGTATCTCCTTGAGAACCCCATGAACAGTATGAAAAGGCAAAATGATAGGATACTGAAAGAGGAACTCCCCAGGTCATTAGGTGCCCAATATGCTACTGGACATCAGTGGAGAAATAACTCCAGAAAGAATGAAGGGATGGGGCCAAAGCAAAAACTATACCCAGTTGTGGATGTGACTGGTTACAGAAGCAAGATCTGATGCTGTAAAGAGCAATATTGCATAGGAACCTGGAATGTCAGGTCCATGAACCAAGGCAAATTGGAAGTGGTCAAACAAGAGATGGCAAGGGTGAACATCAACATTCTAGGAATCAGCGAACTAAAATCGACTGGAATGGGTGAATTTAACTCAGATGACCATTATATCTACTACTGCGGGCAAGAATCCCTCAGAAGAAATGGAGTAGCCATCATGGTCAACAAAAGAGTCCAACATGCAGTACTTGGATGCAATCTCAAAAATGACAGAATGATCTCTGTTCGTCTCCAAGGCAAACCATTCAATATCACAGTAATCCAAGCCTATGCCCCAACCAGTAATGTTGAAGAAGCTGAAGTTGAACGGTTTTATGAAGACCTACAAGACCTTTTAGAACTAACACCCAAAAAAGATGTCCTTTTCATTATAGGGGACTGGAATGCAAAAGGAAGTCAAGAAACACCTGGAGTAACAGGCAAATTTGGCCTTGGAATGCGGAATGAAGCAGGGCAAAGACTAATAGAGTTTTGCCAAGAAAATGCACTGGTCATAGCAAACACCCTCTTCCCACAACACAAGAGAAGACTCTATACATGGACATCACCAGATGGTCAACACTGAAATCAGATTGATGATATTCTCTGCAGCCAAATATGGAGAAGCTCTATACAGTCAACAAAAACAAGACCAGGAGCTGACTGTGGCTCAGATCATGAACTCCTTATTGCCAAATTCAGACTTAAACTGAAGAAAGTAGGGAAAACCGCTAGACCATTCAGGTATGACCTAAATCAAATCCCTTATGATTATGCAGTAGAAATGAGAAATAGATTTAAAGGACTAGATCTGATGATAGAGTGCCTGATGAACTATGGACGGAGGTTCGTGACATTGTACAGGAGACAGGGATCAAGACCATCCTCATGGAAAAGAAATGCAAAAAAGCAAAATGGCTGTCTGGGGAGGCCTTACAAATAGCTGTGAAAAGAAGAAAAGCAAAAAGCAAAGGAGAAAAGGAAAGATATAAGCATCTGAATGCAGAGTTCCAAAGAATAGCAAGAAGAGATAAGAAAGCCTTCTTTAGCGATCAATGCAAAGAAATCGAGGAAAACAACAGAATGGGAAAGATTAGAGATCTCTTCAAGAAAATTAGAGATACCAAAGGAACATTTCATGCAAAGATGGGCTCAATAAAAGACAGAAATGGTCTGGACCTAACAGAAGCAGAAGATATTAAGAAGAGGTGGCAAGAATACATAGAAGAACTGTACAAAAAAGATCTTCATGACTCAGATAATCATGATGATGTGATCACTAATCTAGAGCCAGACATCCTGGAAAGTGAAGTCAAGTGGGCCTTAGAAAGCATCACTACGAACAAAGCTAGTGGAGGTGATGGAATTCCAGTTGAGCTGTTTCAAATCCTGAAAGATGATGCTGTGAAAGTGCTGCACTCAATATGGCAGCAAATTTGGAAAACTCAGCAGTGGCCACAGGACTGGAAAAGGTCCGTTTTCATTCCAATCCCAAAGAAAGGCAATGCCAAAGAATGCTCAAACTACCACACAATTGTTCTCATCTCACACGCCAGTAAAGTAATGCTCAAAATTCTCCAAGCCAGGCTTCAGCAATATGTGAACCGTGAACTCCTTGATGTTCAGGAGGGTTTTAGAGAAGGCAGAGGAACCAGAGATCAAATTGCCAACATCTGCTGGATCATGGAAAAAGCAAGAGAGTTTCAGAAAAACATCTATTTCTGCTTTATTGACTATGACAAAGCCTTTGACTGTGTGGGTCACAATAAACTGTGGAAAATTCTGAAAAAGATGGGAATACCAGACCACCTAACCTGCCTCTTGAGAAATCTGTATGCAGGTCAGGAAGCAACAGTTAGAACTGGACATGGAACAACAGACTGGTTCCAAATAGGAAAAGGAGGACGTCAAGGCTGTATATTGTCACCCTGCTTATTTAACTTCTATGCAGAGTACATCATGAGAGACGCTGGACTGGAATAAACACAAGCTGGAATCGAGATTGCCAGGAGAAATATCAATAACCTCAGATATGTAGATGACACCACCCTTATGGCAGAAAGTGAAGAGGAGCTAAAAAGCCTCTTGATGAAAGTGAAAGAGGAGAGCGAAAAAGTTGGCTTAAGGCTCAACATTCAGAAAACAAAGATCATGGCATCCAGTCCCATCACTTCATGGGAAATAGATGGGGAAACAGTGGAAACAGTGTCAGACTTTATTTTTTGGGGCTCCAAAATCACTGCAGATGGTGACTGCAGCCATGAAATTAAAAGACGCTTACTCCTTGGAAGAAAAGTTATGACCAACCTAGATAGCATATTCAAAAGCAGAGACATTACTTTGCCAACTAAGGTCCGTCTAGTCAAGGCTATGGTTTTTCCTATGGTCATGTATGGATGTGAGAGTTGGACTGTGAAGAAGGCCGAGTGCCGAAGAATTGATGCTTTTGAACTGTGGTGTTGGAGAAGACTCTTGAGAGTCCCTTGGACTGCAAGGAGATCCAACCAGTCCATTCTGAAGGAGATCAGCCCTGGGATTTCTTTGGAAGGAATGATGCTAAAGCTGAAACTCCAGTACTTTGGCCACCTCATGCGAAGAGTTGACTCATTGGAAAAGACTCTGATGCTGGGAGGGATTGGGGGCAGGAGGAGAAGGGGACGACCAAGGATGAGATGGCTGGATGGCATCACTGACTCGATGGACATGAGTCTGAGTGAACTCCGGGAGATGGTGATGAACAGGGAGGCCTGGCATGCTGTGATTCATGGGGTCGCAAAGAGTTGGACTCTACTGAGCGACTGAACTGAACTGAACTGTGGATACTGGGTGGGCTTGACAAGGCTGCACTGAAAAACAGTTTTTTCATAGAAACTGGAAAGCTTTTTCCTTGGAATAAGTGAGATCAGTGGTTTCCAAACTCTGTTTCTTAGAATTCTTAAAGTATGAAGATGAGATACTGCAGCCTCCATACTGGCAGCAGCTGAAGATGAAGGGACTGCCCAGTGAATAGAACTCTAGCCCCCAAGCCCTCCTCAACCAGCAGAGCTCTACTTGGCTGTATTTTATTTATTAGAGCTCTGTGTAGGACTAACTCATTAAAGAAAAAAAGAGTTCAAAAGTTTAAACTCTTAGAGTAGCACAATGCTTTTATTCTGTTTACCAAGTCATGCCTGTCTTAATTCTTAAAACTAAATATTGCTATAATTTAGAACAAAGGCCCCAGTATCAAGAGAAATATCAATGAGTCTTTTCAAAATCCCCTGTTATTTAGGAAAATTCTCTTCTACAACAGGCACCCAGAAAGTTAACTTGCTAAATATATATATATATATATGATAAATATCCAGTAAATACCTAAACTGCTGCTGCTGCTGCTAAGTCGCTTCAGTCGTGTCCGACTCTGTGCAACCCCATAGACGGTAGCCCACCAGGCTCCCCCATCCCTGGGATTCTCCAGGCAAGAACACTGGAGTGGGTTGCCATTTCCTTCTCCAATACATGAAAGTGAGAAGTGAAAGTGAAGTCACTCAGTTGTGTCCGACTCTTAGTGGCCCCATAGACTGCAGCCCACCAGGTTCCTCCGTCCATTTTGAAAGAATAAATGAGATAAATGGTAGAAATTTTTGCTATAAAAACATGCTGTTCCATCATCTGTATTTAATTTTTATTCCCTTATCTTAGCCATGCTCCCTGCTATTGGGAGATTAAACCAGAGGTAGTGATTGAAGGTTAGCCAAACAAAACTCAAACTCACAAAGGTCTCATAACTCTGATTAATTAGAACAACAATGTCTAGGAGAAGATAGAATAACAGGGAGGATGACTCACGACTGGGATGATGGTGATATTATGGCAACTGCTGCTGCTCGTTACCACTAATAGATTACCACACTCCAGGCACTTTGCTGAATACTTAGATTGTCACAATGCCCACAAAAAGGTATGATTATTTCCATTTTACAGATAGGAAAACTGAGGTCCAGAGAGTTCAAGTAATTGCACATTGTTACCTAGCTAGTAAGTAGACTCTGCCCCAGGTTGTCTGATTCAAAGATCAGACTTTTAATAACTATGTTACTCTAATTGTTAGGAAGGTGATAATGGACAAGATAATTCTTTGGCTTTTTAAAAACATTGTCATTTTTAATATTTTTTTAATTTAATTTAATTTTTTTTTTTTTTTGCTGTGTGGCTCTTAGTTCCCTGACCAGAGATTGAACTCATACCCTGGGCAGTGAAAGCTTGAAATCATAACCTTTGGACTGCCAGGGGATTCCCTCTTCTGACTTTTTGGACCTGCAGTTTTTCCACTAGAAAATTTAATTATACCCTCTCTTTTAGTTTTAGGGGAATGTATAAATGCTTTATTAACTGAATAAACTATTTTAGGTCCAGTCCAAAATGACAGATAGCGCATGTGTATTTGCCTACCCTTTCTCCCAATATCCTATTGAATAGTCAATAAAGACATAAAGAATAAATCCGTTAGAATGCTGAAAACAAATAGAATGCCATCAGCAGAAATTTCAATGACTTGGATAAATTTCTGGGAGTCAGAGTGCAGATGGGACCATATTGGTGTACAAAAGCAGAGTAATGCACAAGCTGAAACACGTGAGTGCAGAGTCTTCAGCCAGGATCCTCATCCTAAGAGGCTCTGAGCTTGAAGCCCCTGGGTAGAGAGAAAAAGCAAGGGCCTGGGCAGTGATCAGGGGAGTTAACCACAGAACAGAGAAAAACCAGACAAAACAGCTGGGCCACTCGGGCCCACCCGCCACACTCGTACAGAGAAGCTCTTTATCCTCAGCTAGACCACCAAAGACTGCATTCTGAAGAGAGTAAGACATTCCCGAAGGGGTTGGGGGCTGGGATGGAGGCAGAAAGAAGTACTGTCTAGCCTCAGGGCACTAGAGCCTCCACAGTGGACATAAATCCAGCTCCACTCTGAAGTGGAATTCCACCCCTGGATAAAGCCATTCCCTGTTGTTCAGTTGTGATGGTCCTAGACTTGTTAGTGAATTGCAAGCTTGACTGGCAAATCTATCCACTTACACAGGCTGTAACCAGCTTTCCCTTTCAAAAAGTGACCTTCTGAGTAAACACACCTATTAGTGAAATGCACTCTATCAACCTATATTTATCAATATAGTTCTTAGTATATATGAATCGTCAACAAAGTATCACCAGACATTTGAGGGAAATCAACAAGAGGCAAGATAAAGACTGAGATGAAGATAGACTGGCTTCTGAGGAAACAGAGAAAAAATAATGGGAGATAACTTATAAAATATCTAATTATCTTAACAGAGATTCAAGAGGCATCCTTAAAAAAAAAAGTACTGGCTACCATGGGGACAAAGTGGATCAGTTAGATAACAAGAGAGTTATTGGAAATTTGAAATGATTATCAGAAGTTTTGAGAACTTAGTGAAAGAGCTAAATAGTGAAATGGAAATGGTCGAAGACCCAATTAGGGACATGAATTTTAAAGTGAAGGCATCTCCCAGAAAGCTAGATAAAATAAAAAATGACATGGATAATATGAGAAAAATTGTTAGTAAAAATAGATTTTTTTAAAGACTCAGTGTTCATTTAAAAGCAGGTCTAAAAACAATGAAAGGAAGGATGTAATCAAAGACATAATACGGAAAAGTGTTTTGATCTAAAAAGACTTGGGTCTGAAAAAAAAAAAAAAACTAGCTCAAGACTTTGAATAAAATAAGCCTCAGTTGTACATAGGCACATCTGAAGAAACTGTGGAACAGGTGGGCTAAAGAGAGAATCTGAAAGTTTTCTAGAGAAAAGTGGATAACTACCATATAGAACAAGTATGAGATGGACAGCACATCTCTAGCAACACAGAAAGCTAGAAAACAATGCTGTAATGCCTGAAACACAGCAAAAGCAATTTGGAGCCTAGACAATCAAGTGTGAGGGCAAAATTGAGAAGACTGCAGATATACAGTGATGCAGAAATTGTATGTTTCATGCATTCTTAAGGAACCCAAGAGAAAGGACAGCATGAGATTCAAAGCATAAGACAGAAATCCAGAGATTACTGAAATGAAATCCCAGTTCAATGATTGTGCAGCAAATCTAGGAAGCAGTGAGCCCCAAAACTCAGAGGACTCTGTGAAGAATGTCTTCAAGAAGAAAGTCAATTTCAATATGAAATATAAAGCAATCATCTTTTCTGCTAATAAGAAAAAGAAAATGCCCGATAAGGACTCTGAAAAAAAAAATTAAATCTGTACAGAAAACCTTTTCTCAGATGTGAAGCAAACTAAAATATGCATCATTTCAAGTAGCTATAGAGAATAAGAGAGCATTGATTTGATTTTAGTGTTTGGAATATTTTTTCTTTGAGTAAGACAATTTAATGAATTACAACTATCTTCATTTTTCTTATGGGTCCAGTCACCCTCACTGGTTTTACAATAAGTGATTATTCTGGTTCTTATTGCCACATAACAATTCACCCCAGAACTTATGGCTTAAAACAGCAGCAGTCATGATCACTCATCATTTCTAGGGGAAAGGAATTTGAGGGTGGCTCAGCTAAGAGATTTGGCTCAAGGCATCTTGTGTGATTGCAGTCAGATGGTGGCCAGGCCCGAGGTCATCCTGAAGGCTCCGTCACTCAGAAGTCTGGTCCCTGAGCTGGAAAGACTAGAGGGCCGGACAGATGAGGACTGGGAAATCTTTGGCATCTCTGTGTCCATGTAGGCTGCCCGGGTGCTTTCTCCAGCATGGCAGCTTCATAGTGGCCAGACTCCTTTCAAATTGGTTCAGGGTTCCAAAGGCATGTGTTCCAAGAAAGAACCAGGCAATCACTCTGTTGCCATTATGACCTGGACTAAGATTTGAGAAATGGTTGTATCCTTTAAAAAAGAACTGGCTGCTACAGAGCATTGCTTCCCCTGGACTCTATTAGGCGATGGAGTCAACAGAAGCCACTGAGGTTCCAGGGAACTGGAGATAGATATAAGAGCCCTGTATATGTGTCTGTATATATTTACACACACATATAAATGTGTATATATATATGGAGAGTGAGGGAGAAGTCAGTCAGCTATATATATAAAAAGAGATTTTACTATGAAGAACTGGCTCATGCCAAATTGGGGTTTGGTAAGTCCCAGGATCTGCAGGGTGAGTTAGCAGCCTGGAAACCTAGGAGAATCGATGCTATAATTCTAGTCCAAAGGCTGACAGGCTTGAGAT
The DNA here is from genome assembly GCF_042477335.2 of Ovis canadensis. NCBI lineage: Eukaryota > Metazoa > Chordata > Mammalia > Artiodactyla > Bovidae > Ovis > Ovis canadensis. The sequence goes on from NC_091264.1 coordinate 55,669,247, forward strand.
ATGGGAAGAGCTGGCATTTCAGTTTGAGTCTAAAGGCAGGAAACAGTTGATGTCCCAGTTTCAAGGGAGTCAAGCAGGAGGAATTCTCCCCTACTTAGGGGAGGGTCAGCCTTTTTGTTCTATTCAGGCTTTCAACTGTTCAGATGGGGCCCACACACAATACAAAAGCAATCTACTTTATGCAGTCTACAGATTTAAATGTTAATCTCATCCAAAAACACCCTCGCACAAACACGCAGAATGTCTGATCGACTATCCGGGCATCCCCTGGTCTACTTAGTCGCTCAGTCCTGCCCGACTCTTTGCGACCCTACGGACTACAGCCCGCCAGGCTCATCTGTCCATGGGATTCACCAGGCACGAATTTTGGAGTGGGTTACCATTCCCTTCTCCAGTAAAATGACCTAATAAAATGACAAATAAAATTAACCATCCCAGCACCAAACTAAAAGCCACCAAGCTCTGTAGGTAGTAAGAGAGCTTACTTGTGGTAGGATCACTCAAGGAAATGAAAGCAGTGATAATGGATGTCGTTAGTTGCACACAATGGTACAAGTGCATCTTACAAACAGTACGCTGAGTGAAGAAGTCAGAAAGGAATTCATATAGTGTGATTACATTTATATCAAGTACAACACAGAAAAAAATCATCTCTAGGGTTAGAAGTCAAGATATGGCTGTGTTTGAGCAGCGAAAGGGGTAGTGATTGGGAGAGGGCTCTTCTGAGGTCCTTGTAATGATTTTACCTTGATCTTCATGGTTGTTCATAGGGGTGTTTGTTATAAATCAATGAATTGTACATTTATGATTTGTAAATTTTTCTGTATGGTTTATACTTCAAAAAAAATTTTAACTTTAATAAAAGAGAGTGATTGGGGAGCTGTTTAAACCTTCTAAAAAACATGAGCAAATATTGCTTTCCTAATTTAAAAAATAATCAGAAAAGCAAAATTTTCATCAAGTCAGTATCATGGCAATTTTGTAACATGCAATTCAAAACAAGCAAAGCTATTCTTCAGTTGAATTTGTTTTCAGTAAAGTACTTATTTAAACAATTCATTATGATAAACAAAAGGCAACAAAAATTTTCAAGCGAATAATGAATCATTTACGAAAGTATTACTGCTTTGCATAAACTCATTAACAAGTGATAGTAAAAAGATTATAAGTATCTGTGAATTGTTGAAATATTTATTATAAAATAAAGTAGTATATATACAGGCTTCACTAAAATACTAGGTTTTCATTGTCGTTCTAGCTACAGCAAATGTTCTTTCTCCAAATTAAACCAAATTAGAAACAAAAGAAAAATTTTGGGAAAACAACATTTAACAGAATTAACTTTAGTCAGCAGATATATTGAGACTGCAAAAATATTGGAAAATGCATTTGAAATACTTAGGCAGATCACAATGAAAACCGCAAAGTATGATGTGTTTATTTGAAATAAACATTGCATTATTGTGCTATCATATTTTGCTTTGGCCTTTAAACTTTTAAAGGTATTTAGTGCTGGAAAACATGTTTTTAGTTTATCAAAACAGTTTATTTTTTATTTTTTTTATATCAAAACAGTTTTTAAAGACTGAAAGAAAAAAGAAAATGAGCCAAACAAGCCTGGCATGTATGTGGTTCTATTTTTTTTTAAGATTTTTTTTTGATGTAGACCATTTTAAAAGTCTTTATTGAATTTGTTCCAACACTGCTTCTGTTTTGTGTTTTTTATTTTGGCCGAGAGGCATGTGGGATATTAGCTTCCTGATGAGGGATAGAACCCCTGCATTGGAAGGCAAACTCCTAACCACTGGATCACCAAGTAATCCCTGTGATTCACTTTTTTAAAATTATTTAAAATCATGAGAGGAAAGGCACTATGTCTACAAAATTATTTATTGTAAATATTTTATAGCAAAATTAATGTACATTCTTAAGCATGTAGCAGAAAACTGAAAAAGAGGAATAGGGAATAGGGTTTTAGAAACTTCTTTCTAAAACAAAGACTCTATTTTCTCCACTCATAGCTTGTAAAAGTGGTAACATGGAATGAGTCTTGTGCCATTTCCTATAAATACTCTGAACAACAGACAGCAACAACTTAGTTTCTGATGGAATGGGTTTCACAATAGTGTCAGGAGACCCAAAAGGTTAAATCAACATTTGTTCCACAGGGCAAACCTAGAGCTGCCCCATGGACTCGTGGCCAGATGCAAGGTCAAAGGTCAAAACAATTGACCAGCAATGGAGGAAGATAAACCAACCTGGGCAGGTTTGTTCTTTGGCTCTCAGGATCCAGGTTAAAAAAAATGGAAAGACCTGGACTCTGGACCCCCTTTATTCTCATGTCATGCTGGAGACGGGAACAGACTAAATCTGTGGATTCAGCCTCGATTCTGTTACAGAGTAAAGGGGAGCCTTGGACATGTCTCCCAGAAGCAACAACTTCCTGAAAGCATCAGAGGGGCACAGATTATAATCTAAGCGGATAAAACTTGGAGCAAATTAATTCAAGGTGGAATAACTCCCATCTCACTTTCTTCTCAAAGTTCTGGGGTCATACCTGTTCTTCCCCTCTGCTGAGGGGGCCAAACAGCTGCTAGAACCTCAGGTTTTGTCTCTCGGGGTCCTCAGTCATCCCATTACTCAAAACAAGCCAAGAATACGTAAGAATCACATCTGTTTCTTTTCTCTCTGTAAGTGAGGTCGCTCAGTCGTGTCCGACTCTTTGAGACCCCCGTGGACTGTAGCCCACCAAGCTCCTCTGTCCATGGGATTCTCCAGGCAAGAGTACTGGAGTGGGCTGCCATTTCCTTCTCCAGGGGATCTTCCCGACCCAGGGATCGAACCCAGGTCTCCTGCATTGCAGGCAGATGCTTTAACCTCTGAGCCACCAGGGAAGCCCATAGCCTTTCCTTTAACTCTCTGGTTAAGTAGAGATGAGGGTGGAATAAAGAGAGATAATATTTGACCAATGAGTCCCTGATTGATTATTCGCCTCTACCAATGATCTGATTGGTCAGTGCCCCTGCTTGCTTTTAAATATTTCTCCTGAGAATTGAAAACCTTTTACCTGCTTTCTGTTTTTGAGTAACTGTGAGACAAAACAGTTTACTAGGAAAAAAGAAGAAAAAGTTTATTAAAGTTTTTGAAATGCAAATTATCTAGTTTTTAAGGTAGTTGTTTAGTTGCTAAGTTGTGTCCGACTCCTTTGTGACCGTATGGACTGGGGTCTTCCAGGCTTCTCTGTCCATGGGATTTCCCAGGCAAGAATACTGGAGTGAGTTCCCATGGCCTCCTCCAGGGGATCTTCCTGACCCAGGGATGAACCTGAGTGTCCTACATTGGCAGGTGGGTTCTTTACCACTGAGCCTCCAGGGAAGCGCTCCATCATCTCTTACAGATACAATAAAAAAGAAAAAGATAATTTTTTTCCCTGTGATGAAAACTCAGGATTTACTTTTTAACCAATTTTCATATAGAAAGGACAGCAGTAATTAACTGTAGCCATTATGTTGCAACTATATTCCTAGAACTTATTTATCTTCTAACTAGAAGTTTAGGATGGCACTTTTTAAATTTAGTTTCAAGAAAGGTTTTATTTTAGAAGATTAAAAAGTTTTATTCAGAAGTTTCACAGAAAAATTGTGAAAATAGAGTTTGCACATATCCTTTATTCAGTTTTGCATGAACCTCTTACATTAATATGATACATTTGTTGTCATTAATGAATCAATAGTGATACATTAATAGTAACTAAAGTCCATAATTCACTCACATTTCCTTAGTTTTTTACCGAATCCCTTTTATTCTGTTCCATGATCCCATCCAGGACACCACATTACACTTAATCATCTTCTCGCCTTCGGCTTCTCTTGGCTGTGAGTTTCTCAAGCTTTTCCTATTTTATATTGACTTTTGAGGAGTACTGGTCATGTATCCTGTGGCTTGTCCCCCAGTTGGAGTACTCTGATGCCTTTCTCATTATTAGACTGTGGCTACGTGTTTGGGGGAGAAAGATCACAGGGGTGAAGTTCCGTTTTCATCATGTCATGTCCTGGTGCTTAGGAGCGACATCCCTTAGCACTGTTGATATAGACGTGGATCACCTTGCTGGGGTGGTGCTTGTCAGGTTTCTCTGCTGAAAAGTTACTCTTTTTCTTCGTTCCACACACCACATGTTAGAAGAAAATCAGTATGTGCAGCTGACCCTTAAGAAATAAGAAGTTATACTCCTTTCCTTGAGGGTGAAGTAGCTGCATCAGTTAAAAGATGGGGTATCTTTTTTAAAAAAAAAAAACATTTTAAGTTTTAATTTTGTATTGGGGTATAGCTGATTAAAAATGTGATCATTTCAGGTGAACAGTCAGTATATATATATATATGTGTGTGTGCGTGTATGTGTGTATACACACACATGTATCCATTCTCCCCCCAAACCCCTCCACCCAGGCTGCCACATAACGTTGAACAGAGTTCCCTGTGCTATCCAGTATGTCCTTGTTGGCTATCCATTTAAAACATAGCAGAGTGTACAGGCAACCATAAGCTTGTTCTTTAAGTCTCGTTTGTAAGTAAGTTCATTTGCATCATTTTCTTTTAGAGTCTACATACATATAAGGGGTGCCATATGATATTTTTCCTTATCTGTCTGACTTACTTCACTCAGAACAACAATATCTAGGTTGGATGGCGCATATTTTACGTTGTTTGCATCCCCCAATCAAGTGCACGAAATCTGTTCCGAACCCGAGCCAGACCTCAGGCCTCAGGGGCTTTTCAATATCCCACTCCTCTGCTAACTAGAACCTGACTTCCCCTGGCTCAGACCCCACAGCTACAGGTCACACTTTCTTTCCTGTGGCCCCTCTGCAGCCCCAGTGTTTCTAACACAGGGCATGTTGAAAATTCTGGAATCCCAGAATCAAAATAGAACCTCCAAGAAAATGATTGAGTTATCTCCCTTCCTAAATTCATATGCTGAAGTCCTAAGGCCCAGGACCTCAGAATTTGACCTTATTTTAAAATAAGGCCATTGAAGATATAATCAGTTAAGGTGAAGTTGTACTGGGGTAAGGGTAAGATAGAGCCTTATTTCAATGTCTGGTGTCCTTATAAATGGGAGATTTGGACATATCGGAGGAATACTACAGGCAGAGATTAGGATTATGTGTCTATAGGTCAAGGAATGAACCTAGAGGAGAGGCATGGAACGCACCCTTTCGCAAGTCCTTCAGAGGAATCAGGGCTCTGCTAACACCCAGATTTCAAACTTATGACCTGCAGAACTTTAAGACAATACATTTTCATTGTTTAAGCCACCCAGACTGTGTTCCTGTTACAACAGCCCTAGGGAGCTAATACACCCTCCAAAGATGACTCTTCTCATCACAAAGAGAGAAAAACTCTGTACAAGACCTATTTAGCTCATCCCAGGACCAAGCTGAATTCCATAAACACTCATCCATTGCCTATTCCATGAACATTTACTAAGCGGTCGCACTGTGCTCAGAACTCATAAGCCCCTGGGGAGCAGTGGAAACTTCATGACCCAGCCTTTAGGCTGAGGACAGAGACAATGCCGAGACACGGTAGTGTTCTATTTTCCTGCCGATGGCTATACGCATTCCAGATTCCAAATCTATACCTGTGAGCGTGGTCAATATATTTCTCTTCTGTTTAAGCTAAAATATCTTAGAGCAGGTTCCCTGGAAAGCACACTGAGCTTTGTGTACCAGGCCTATTGGGTGGAGAGTGCTCTCGGGAACAAGACGTGTATGGGATGAGGGCAGCAGATCTGGACAGAACGAGAAGGCAAACAGTGAGGCAGCTGCACTGAAAGGCCCCACCAATGCTATGGGGAGCCCCGGAGCTGGGACGACCTTCAGAGATGTGCTGACTGGAGGCGAGCCTTTGTACTCCTGCACAGACCACTCAGTAAATAACTGAGCAAGGCAGCCTGCTTCAGGCAGAGGCAGTCCCTGGAGAGGGGTTCTTCCAGCTGGAAGAAGACCTGCCTGAGTCCTGATGGGGATTGTGGAGAAGGCAGCCCTTCTCCAGAAGCATTCACTTCAAAGGATATCTGTTTCCAGATGAAAAAGAAAAACCTCCTAACCAACATTTATTGGGCACCTAGGAAAATTAGTAGACAAACGTTATCTAAGTTGGCTTCCTGAATCATGTTTCTGATAGGTCACAAACACAAAGATAGGTAGCGCTGGAGATGGAAAATCAGAATGGAGAACATAAGTTCTCCCTAAGATCAAATAGGCAAGTCTCAGGCACTGGGATGATTAACTCCACGATTTTGCAAAAAGAAGAGCCGGCCTGCTCTGTCTCCTGTTAGGGAAATGGCCCTGGGCTCAGTTGTGCAATAGATGAAGTTGGGCCATCTCATCTTTCTTCAGGCACCTGTCCAAGCACCTGATCCTTTGTAAACTGCGTGGCTTTCCTCAGGAATCTCAGGCTTCTCCTCAGCGTGATGTCCAGAGGCTGAGCAGAACTCTGTTGGCTTGCAGGAATGTCTCCCTGGAGGAATGAACCCCAGGCCTGAAAATTTACGCACGCAGAGCTGTTGGTGGTTCCTGCCTCTGATCCATAGGCATTAAGGAAGAGGGTGCCCTGTTTTCTGGTTCCATGGAAACTCACTTACCGTACATCAAGGCAGGCCTCTCCTTCCTACCTGTACTTGTTTCCTAGGATTACCTTAAATAACTACAACCTGGTGGGTTCACACAACAGAAATTGATTCTTTCATAGTTCTGGAAGCCAGAAGTCCGAAAATAAAGTATTGGCAAGGCCATATACTCTCTGAAGGTCCTAGGAGAGGATCTGGTCCATGCCTGTCTCTCTGTTTCTGGTGCAGCTGGCAGCCCTTGACATGCCTTGGCTTACAGACACATCACTGTGGTCTCTGCCTCTGTCTTCACATGGTGCTGCTTCCTGGGTGTCTGTGTCTCCTTTCCTCTTCTTGCAAGGACACCAGTCATATTAGATTGGACTTCTGGTGGCTCAGTGGTAAAGAATCCATCTGCCAAGTAGGAGACTCAGATTTGATCCCTGGGTGGGGAAGATCCCTGGAGAAGGAAATGGCAACCCACTCCAGTATTCTTGCCTGAGAAATCCCACGGACAGAGGAGCCTGCTGGGCTATAGTCCATGGGGTCCCAAAAGAGTCAGACACAACTTAGTGACTAAACAAATACAACATATTAGATTAGGACCCAAATACTCCTGTGTGACCTCATCTTATCTTAATTATATCCACAGTAACCCTATTCCCAAATAAGGTCATAGTCACAGGTACCAGGGATTACGACTTCAGCCTATTTTCCAGGAAGGAGGTGGGGGAGGGAAACACAGTTCAAATCATAACACTGTCTAAGGTTATGCTGCCTGTTAGTACTTCTTCTAAATACTAATAGAAGAAACCTTGACAGTTTCCACAAGACCTCTCAACATAACATGTGCATCTTTATATTTGGGAGAAAAAAGTGAAATCCTATGGCTGAAACTCTGAGATCTATCATAAAAAATAGGTAATTGGAATAACTTCAGCCCAGAGATGATGGGCAAGATGAGCCCAAGTCATATAAAAGGAAAGGTATTTTGAGGCCTCTGGGGCCTTAGTGGTGTCTATTAAACAGTACGTACCAACTTCACCTACTCTTAGCTAATTACCTCTACTGATGGAACAGATAGTATCACCGATGAGGCCAAAATTTGATCTTAATTCTGAACAACTTGATCCAACCTACAAGCCTAACCCTCAGCGACCTTTTCACAGAGATAACAAGAACAATGGTCCAGGGAAGACCTGTCAGAGACACCAGTGTGAAACCCATCCCACCCACTGGATAAACCCAACCAAGAATCTTCCGGTGAATTGGGTCACAGAGGCCTCCATAGTGATAAAGGATCCCATCCTATTCTAATCTGTGTAACTTTAAGACAGCTGCACTTTCATTATGTTCTTAAACAGAAATAATGATGAGATACTATAGAACAGGGATCCCCAGTCTCTGGGATCTAATGCCCGATGATCTGTGTTGGAGTTGATATAGTAATGAGAGAAATAAGGGGCTTCCCTCAGTGGCTCAGAGGGTAAAGAGTCTGCCTGCAAAGCAGGAGACCAGGGTTCAATCCCTGGATCAGGAAGACCCCCTGGAGAAGGAAATGGCAACCCACTCCAGTATTCTTACCTGGAGAATCTCCATGGACAGAGGAGCCTGGTGGGCTACAGTCCATGGGGTCACAAAGAGTCAGACACGACTGAACGACTTCACTTTCTGAGTTGGAGTTGATATAATAATAATAGAAATAAAGTGCACAATAAATGTAATGCACTTGAATCATCCCCAAACCATCTCCACCCTCTACCCCGTTCCTTGGAAAATTTGTCTTCCATGAATCTGGTCCCTGGTGCCAGAAAGGTTGGGGACTGCTTCTGTAGAATTCTAACCATCCACTTGTTAAGATGAATCACTGTGAAGTTGGCACCAAAGGTTAATGATAAGGTGTGGTAAACTGCAAGAAAGGGAAAAGGACTGGCATTTATATTTTGCTGCTAAAAGAGAGAGGTGGGGGCAATTCCCTGGCTGTCCAGTGGTTAGGGCTCTGCCCTTCCACTATAGGGGGCCTGGGTTTGACTCCTAGTCAGGGGAATAAGATACTGCAAGTTGTGCATTGCACTGCTAAGAAAATGTAAAAATAAAGAGAAAAATAAAAAATACAGCTTCAAAAAAATTTTAAGTCATCTGATTTCACATTAATTTCAGGCTCACTTAACTGCTTCCTAAAAAGATCTCTGAAGGAATAAAAGAAAAGTCTCTATCCTAGAGCCCAATAATGACTAGAAATTCCAGTAACCAACCCATCAGCCCTATCAGATCCCATAAACGGTGAGATACTTTTTAGCAATGATGAGGCTCATGACTGTCTTTGAGGGGAAAAAAAAAAAAAAAAGACAGTGGAAAGATGTATGGCAGCTGAGCAAGCTATAAGCTTCCTGTTTGGAAACCTCCCACAGCTTAACTAGACTCAGAGTGTAATTCCTCCCCCCATAAAATGGAGATGACCAGACTTTTCCTGGGAGCAGTGGAATGTAATTCCCAGACCATAAATCCCAATTTGAATACTGCAAAGACCTTGGGCAAAGAAACTACTGAATGTCTTAGAACCTCAGTTCCCTCATCTATAAAATGAAATTATAATAATGTCCATTCTCATAGAGTTGCTGTAAGATTCAAAAGAGATACAATGTGTTTAATGTTTTCTCTTCATCTAGCACAGTAAACACAGGTGTGATGCCTCTGAGATTGTCAAGTAGGATCAGTTAAATCCACAAGTCGATGGGGCCTGAATCACCAGATTCACCATCCATAACCTGAATCATCCATCCTCAGGTTATGGATGAAAATGCAACCCAGCCACAGAGCAGTTCATTCCAGAAATCAGTGAAGTGCTGTGTGACAGGGCAGAAGCAATATAACTCAACACTGGTAAATGTAAACACAAACTCAGTGAACAAACGAAGGAAGAAGAGGTCATATCATTTGTTCCTGGCTTCCCTCCAGTGCCTCAGTTCAAACTTGCTCTTGGAGGGCCGTCTGACTGTGGTGACTCAGGATAGGAGAGGGAACTCAGAGAGCTCCAAGGAGAGGTAGAATGTCTTATCCCTTGTGAGGCCCTGTCTACTGAAATAGTGTTGAGTGCAGCTTGGCACTTTTAGGGGATGTTGGAGCTTATGCCAGAAGAAAGCAGAAGAGGAGATTTGTGTGGATCAGGAGGCTGACACTGACATCTGGGGAGCCTTCTTGAAGGAACAGGGTTTGAAATTACCCAGCAGGGCTTCACTTCTCACTGAACTGAAAGGACACATTCCACAGACTGGTTCTGAAGGTTCTTCAACCTTTCATCATAGAGGGGGGGTAGGACCTCTGCAGCAGATCAAAACTTTTGAAGGAAATTAACTTGACCATTTGCTGTTCCTTTTGCCACTCCGGAGTGACGCTTCTGCTCCTCTGCCCTTTCCTGCTGTTGCCAAACCCTTCACGTACCCACACCCACATAGAGAGTGCTTTACTCTTTTCCCCCAGAGCAGAGGCTGATATTAACCCCTTTCTTGGACCTAAAATGTTTACTTGAAACAGTGGTTCTCGATCTCAGAATGAATCTGTTGAGGAGCTTTAAAAAGTTCTGATGCCCAGGCCACACACCAGACCAATTAAATTGGCATCCTGGGTGGGTGAGGCTCAGACATGGCTAGTGTTTTAAAGCTCTCAGATTATACCCATGTGCAGCTAAGGTTGATATACACCAACTAATGAAATTGTGAATTGAAGTGTAGAAAAGTATAGCAGAGGGAGCAGCCAGCTTGTCTGGGTTTAGAGATTGTCCCTTGTGAATTCCTAGAGCTTTTCTGGTGGCTCAGATGGTAAAAAATCCACCTGCAACACAGGAATCCTGGGTTTGATCCCTAGGTTGGGAAGATCCCCTGGAGGAGGGCATGGCAACCAATTCCAGGATTCTTGCCTGGAGATTCCCCATGGACAGAGGAGCCTGGTGGGCTACAGTCCATGGGGTCACAAAGAGTCAGACATGACTGAGCAACTAAACATAGCAAGTCCTAGGGCGAAAGCGTATCTGGGTCTCCCGAACTCCTGAATGTCTGGAGCAGACACCATAGTAGCTGTATTCATCCACTCCAATCACTGTGACAACATGCTGCAGATTGAGGGGCTGAGACAACACACATTTATTTCCTCACAGCTCTAGAGGCAGAGAGTTCAAGGTCAGGGTGCTGGCATGGTCAGTTTCTGGTGAGAGTGCTCTTACTCATTTGTGGATGGCCGCCTTCCTGTCGTGTTCTCATATGGCCTTTCCTCTGGGATTGAGTTAGTGGGTGCGGGGCAGGGGGGGATGTGGGAGGGAGAGAGAAGAAAAGAGAGAGAAAGAGAGAGGGCGAACACTAATCTCTTCCTATTGGATCAGGGCCCCTTATGATTCATTTCATCTTTTTTTAAATTTTCATTTTATATTGGAGTAGAGTTGATTTACAATGTCGTGTTAGTTTCAGGTATACAACAAAACGACCCAGCTATTTGTTTCATCTTAGTTACTTTCCTAGTGGCCCCATCTGCAGCCACATCTGCAGTTAGACGTATTGATTTGGTGCGGGGGGCACAAACATTTAGTCCATAATAGTGGCCATGGCCGAAAAAGGCAACGGCACTCCACTCCAGTGCTCTTGCCTGGAAAATCCATGGATGGAGGAGCCTGGTGGGCTGCAGTCCATGGGGTCGCTAAGAGTCAGACACGACTGAGCGACTTCACTTTCACTTTTTACTTTCATGCATTGGAGAAGGAAATGGCAACCCACTCCAGTGTTGTTGCCTGGAGAATCCCAGGGACGGGGGAGCCTGGTGGGCTGCGGTCTATGGGGTCGCACAGAGTCGGACACGACTGAAGCGATTTAGCAGCAGCAGCAGCAGCCATGGCCCAACAGTGGCTCCAGCAGTTGTAGCTCACTCAGATATGATACACCCTTGCTATTCACAATGCGGTTCATGGACCCCAGTGCCACATCCCCTGGGAGCTTGCTGGAAATGCAAAATGTTGGGTCTCAACCCAGCCAGAGGGACTGAACCAGAGTCTGCATTTTAACAAGATCCCAGGTACTTAGTATACATGTGCATTAATGCATGTGAAGTGCTGTAATAGACTTTCCTCAATTCTAAAAACTCTTCTATTAGAAATTTTAGCAGATTAGTTTGCAAACAGCTAGCCACACCCACCCACACCCACCACCACCACCCCCACACACACACCCACCCCTGCCACACACACCCCATTCCTGATCTCAGAAGGGCCCAGACTTTCTCACCCTGTGGATGATGGGGAGGGAACCTCCTGGATGTTGAATTGGAGGAGTGAAGATGAAAAAGTCCAGGGTAACTGTATCCCCACCGCCTCATCCCTCTTCTTCCTTTAGCGTGCTCACCCTCCTCCCCTTTGACTTTGCCTTTGCCTCCAAGGATTTTTCCTAAGAAAAACAATCAAGATCCATTTTGAGCCAGCAGCAATGAGCACACGTGGGAAATCTTACTTAACCGTCCAGTCCAGTCCCACTGGTTGAACAAGAGTCTGGCGCTCATGGGTTCCCTCAGGGCCCAAGAGGATCTGAAAAGGATGGAGCTGAGAGGAGGGTGAAGCTGCTGCAATCACAGCTCTGCCAGCTCCAGGGACTGAACTCTGCTCCTGAGAGAGAGGGAGGCTTGTAAGGTCAGGGTGTGTGTGAGAAATAGAACTAGGCTAAAGAGATCTTTGCTAAGCCAGCATCCTTCTGGGATAGAAAAGGTCACAAGATGTGTAGAAACACCGTACAGTGTTGCCCTCAATAATGTTCACCTGTAAGAGTGAAGCTCTGGACTCATCTTTTTGTTTGTAGTTGAATGTAGACCTGTCAACTGGGGGCACAGCTCTAGGCTCCAATTAATATCCTTCTGGACCAAGGAAGCAAACAAAGAACTTAGGGTTGGACAGACCTGGATTAGAATCTCGGCTCTATCATTTAATGACTAGGTTACTTGCTTAGGGTCTCTCTCAGTTTTCTAATTTGGAAAAATGGGCCAACGATATTCACCCAAGTGTTGTTTTGAGGTTAAAATACTTAATAGATGGCCTTCCCAGGTGGCGCTAGTGGTAAAGAACCTGCCTACCAACGCAGGAGAAATAAGAGACATAGGTTTGATCCCTGGGTCTGGAAGATCCCCTGGAGGAGGGTACAGCAACCCACTCCAGTATTCTTGCCTGGAGAATCCCATGGACAGAGGAGCCTGGCGGGCTATAGTCCATGGGCTCACAAAGAGTCGGACACAACTGAGTGACTAACACTTTCACTTTTTCCATACCTAATAGATATAATTGTTGGGATAAGTGTTAATTCACCACCTAGTATTCTTTGATTTTTACTGCAAAGAGAAACATAACATTCTGGATATCCAAACTGTAGGAATTAATTAATGCTGTTTCTGTGATTTAGTTCTATAAATAAGAGGGGACGAAGTCAGGAGTAGGAGAAGGTCTTTGAACTTCCTCAATTCAAAATCACTCATTTGTGGCCCTCAGTAACTCTTGAGGCAGAAGGTCTCGGATCCTGAAATTTCAGTAATTATCAACATTGGAGAACAAGTCATCTTTGTTTTCATAACTCAACTCAAATCACTACTGATCACCCCCTTCTCTCCTTCCCTCGTCTCCCTCCTCTGGTGGCTGCCTCAACTGGACTCTCTTAGAGTGAATTAAGCTCTCTGCTCTGCACCACAAACACATCTTCCTACAATATCGTAGATTTCCCTAGGGAACTCCAACCACATTTCTCTCTAATTAAACCTGTTTGGGGCATAATTTTTTTCTGGCTGCACCAAGCTTGATAGATAAACAATAAGTAAAGACTAGAAACCTGCTCCTTATAAACCAATACTAAAACAGATGCCTTAATTATAGGAGACCAAAGAATTTGTCTCCATGTGTAAGATTATTTTGCTTTGTTGGTTCCCAATCCAGAAATAACAGTCGGGCCTCAGGTGTATCTTTTGTGTTTTTTAATCTCAGATGAGCCAAGATGAGAATCATCAGAAAGAGGGAATTGGGTTTTGCTGCAGACAAGGAAATTAGAGGCAACAGTTAATAGCTTAAGTATCCCAGTGGATTTTGCAAAAATACTACCTTGTCATCTAAACTGGTTCTCAAACTCTACCATGCAGAGAATCACCTAGTTCAGTTCAGTTCAATCGTGTCTGATTCTTTGCAACCCCATGGACTGCAACACACCAGGACTCCCTGTCCATCACCAACTCCCAGAGTTTACTCAAACTCATATCCATCGAGTTGGTGATGCCATCCAACCATCTCAACTTCTGTCATCCCCCTTCTCCTCCTGCCCTCAATCTTTCGCAGCATCAGGGTCTTTTCAAATGAGTCAGCTCTTCGCATCAGGTGGCCAAAGTATTGGAGTTTCAGCTTCAGCATCAGTCCTTCCAATGAATATTCAGGACTGATTTCCTTGAGGATGGACACCTAGAAGGCTCATTAAAACTGATTGCTGGGGCCCATCTCCACAGTTTCTGATTCAGTAGGTTCATGGTGGGGCCTGGGAATCTGCATTTCTAATTAAGTTCCCCAGTGATGCTGATGCAGCTAGTTTGGGGCCCACATTTTGAGAATCAAAGCAGTGATTCTTACCTCTGGCTTCACATTACAATCACTTGAGGGGGCTTTCAGAAAGTACTGACTGCTTCCCAAGTCCCCGAGATTCTGACTTAAGTGGTCTGGGGATGGGCCTGGGCATCTTGATTTAAGGGGGTGACAGAGGATGAGATGGTTGGATGGCATCACTGACTCAATGGACATGAGTTTGGGCAAACTCAGGGAGATAGTGGTGGACAGGGAAGCCTGGCATGCTGCAGTTCATGAGATCGCAGAGTCAGACACGATTGAATTGACTTAGCACTCATGTGTGTGTGTGTGTGTGTGTGTGTGTGTGTGTACCTACTGGGAGGTTTACAAAGTGGAGAAGAAGTGGACTTCTCAGTACCTGTGATTTCAGGGTCATTTTCTCAGGACTGTTTAAACAATTATGACATTTCGAGTCTCAGATGAAGCTGTGTCTTTAGCAACCATGTCATGTATGATCATCTGAAAATGCTCAGCATTGGTGGATTATGGCACCAGGGGGTTACTGTGGCCTAACTTACCAGCACTGAGGAGTGAGTGTGGCCTGCTGTTTCAGTGCTGTTTGCACGGACAGTGAAGGTCACCTTTGGCGATGCTGACAGTCTCTCATAAGGCAAAGCCCTTTTCCACTTCTAGGCACGTTTTAAAACTGGTGAGAAGCTGTGACTAAACACACACACACACACACACACACACAACAAAGAACAAATAGAGCTACAGAGAGGCAGACAGGCAAGATGAAAGGTGTAGCCCATAAGATGGTGAGTGATGCTCTTTCAGGGGTGATTTCAGGAATGTTCTGCTTTTACAAGCCACCAATTCCATGTCCAGGGGTGCAAGCTAGGAGTTCTCAGGCTGAGCAACATTTCCACAGTGTAAGAACTGTGTCATGCTCTGCTGGCAAAGGGAAAACTTTCACCCCGTTGTATGTACTACACGTGGGATAGTGCGTCTCACTCTATTGTTCCAAATAAAAGGGGTCCTGCCCTTCCTGATGAATGATTTGGGTGATAAGGAGGGCACCCAGGTGAAGGCCTAGGAGCAGGTGCCTGACCTCACTTCTGGGTCCACCCATACCTCAAACCAGCTCCCTCAGGAAGCTCAAGCAGGTGGGGCTGTGGGCAGGCAGTGAAGTAGAGTGTGGAAAAGAGGGCTCTGCCCCCAAGAGTCAGGACACTCACATCCAAAGAACAGCAGGCCAACAGGCAGGGCAGGAGGGCCGAGCAAATTACAGCTTCTTGTGGCTTCTTGCCTTCTAGATCAGAGAAATAAGCATTTCTTTGGAGGAAAGTGGAAAAAATAAAGTTTTAATTGGTGGCTATCCAACTTCCAAAAGGCTAATTTAAAACAAAAACAAAACCTCTTGCCCCCCACCTCTTGCAGTATATTTTAATGTTCCGGTTTTTCTGAGACTTGTGACAACATGATCGAGCGAAAATAGCGATGGACTTGGACACTGAAGACCAAGAAGTAGCTTCTTCAGGCAGTCAGTTGGCCTCTGCTAAGAGCAAATAAGTTTCGTCTTGGCTCAGCAAGCCATGTTCCTCCAGTTGAGGCCAAGCTTGACTGCAAGGAACGCACCAACCCATCAACCGTGCGGTCAGCGTGGGGACCAAGAGAGGGCGCTGCAGCCAGAGCACCCGGAGTCAGCATCCCCGCCTGCCGCTCTCTGAGGGACCCGGGGCATGCCAGGTAACCTCCCGGTGCCTCGATTGTCTAATCTGAAAAGAAGGCTAGTCATTCTACCCGCCTCATGTGGTTCTTATGAGGATGAGATAAAAGGGTGCCTAGAAACTGCTTGGGAGAAGGCAATGGCACCCCACTCCAGTACTCTTGCCTGGAAAATCCCATGGATGGAGGAGCCTGGTAGGCTGCAGTCCATGGGGTCGCTAAGAGTCAGACATGACTGGGCGACTTCACTTTCACTTTTCACTTTCATGCATTGGAGAAGGAAATGGCAACCCACTCCAGTGTTCTTGCCTGGAGAATCCCAGGGATGGGGGCGCCTGGTGGGCTGCCGTCTATGGGGTCGCAGAGTCGGACACGACTGAAGCAACTTAGCAGCAGCAGAAACTGCTTACATCAGAGCCCAGCACAGAGATGTGTCCCATAAGTGTTATCTCTTCTTATTCATTAGAATGAGTTGACTCTTTCAGAATAATATAGAGAAGGACCTACATCATGGACCACCTTGAAAGCCATAGAAAGAATGATGAGGAATATTGAAATTAGTTGTGGAAAGCAAGGTTTTTCCTAGCAAGGAACTGTGTGAAAATGCATGCCGCCCTGGGGTCCCCCTGGCTAACATATAAAATATCATCTGTGTACAACAAAGCCATAGTCTTTTTCTTTCTTTGGCTTCCCCATTGCCACTATTCCCATGATTGCTAGATCATGGAAAAAGGAAGAGGGTTCCAGAAAAACATCTATTTCTGCTTTATTGACTATGCCAAAGCCTTTGACTGTGTGGATCACAATAAACTGTGGAAAATTCTGAAAGAGATGGGAATACCAGACCACCTGACCTGCCTCTTGAGAAACCTCTATGTAGGTCAGGAAGCAACAGTTAGAACTGGACACGGAACAACAGACTGGTTCCAAATAAAAAAAGGAATACGTCAAGGCTGTATATTGTCACCCTGCTTATTCAACTTATATGCAGAGTACATCATGAGAAACGCTGGGCTTGAAGAAGCACAAGCTGGAATCAAGATTGCCGGGAGAAATATCAATAACCTCAGATATGCAGATGACACCACCCTTATGGCAGAAAGTGAAGAGGAACTAAAAAGCCTCTTGATGAACGTGAAAGAAGAGAGTGAAAAAGTTGGCTTAAAGCTCAACATTCAGAAAACTAAGATCATGACATCTGGTCCCATCACTTCATGGGAAATAGATGGGGAAACAGTGGAAACTGTCAGACTTTATTTTTTGGGCTCCAAAATCACTGCAGATGGTGATTGCAGCCATGAAATTAAAAGACACTTACTCCTTGGAAGGAAAGTTATGACCAACCTAGAAAGCATATTGAAAAGCAGAGACATTACTTTGCCAACAAAGGTCTGTCTAGTCAAGGCTATGGTTTTTCCAGTGGTCATGTATGGATGTGAGAGTTGAACTGTGAAGAAAGCTGAGCACCGAAGAATTGATGCTTTTGAACTGATGCTTTGAATTGATGCTTTTGAACTGATGCTTTGAATTGATGTTTTTTGAACTGATGCTTTGAATTGATGCTTTTTGAATTGATGTTGGAGAAGACTCTTGAGAGTCCCTTGGACTGCAAGGAGATCCAACCAGTCCATTCTGAAGGAGATCAGCCCTGGGATTTCTTTGGAAGGAATGATGCTAAAGCTGAAACTCCAGTACTTTGGCCACCTCATGTTAAGAGTTGACTTATTGGAAAAGACTCTGATGCTGGGAGGGATTGGCGGCAGGAGGAGAAGGGGACGACCAAGGATGAGATGCTGGATGGCATCACCGACTCGACGGACATCAATTTGAGTGAACTCCGGGAGTTGGTGATGGACAGGGAGGCCTGGCATGCTGCGATTCAGAACTGAACTGAACTGATTGCCACTGACCATGCAGCTTGTAATGCATGTAGAACAGTGCCCGGTGCTTAGAAAACTGTCCAGAAAAGTTAGCAGCTATTGTGGTGCTGGTGGTGGATAATATCAATACTATCCTTACTCTAGATAAGAAATAATACTCGACAGCAAAGAGGGGATTAGATGATAGGAGTGAAAAGTGCTTTGCAAACTAGAAAGTATTTTACAGAACCAAGGTTTTATTATCCCTGTGCCCCAGTGAAAGTATTTAATTACACAAACATTTGTGAAGTGCGAACCACAGGCTCTATTTTGTGCAGAAGCAACTGATGGTGTTACCTTATCTGAACTTCGATGCTAACAAGACTCTCCTGCCGGCTAGTGAAGAATGGCTGGCAGCACCCTTCCTCACAGCTGAGAGAGTATAACCTGCATGGGGTTCCCAACAACAATTGAAGTCTCAACAATTAACCATTGTAATGTTCACTGAATCAGGCAGCTGACACGGCCCCGTGCTTTACAGCCTGTTTCAATATTTGGAAAAGAGAACAAGGAAGCCTGAGCAGCGTAAGGATCTGCTTGCTCCCCATCAGTGCAGCCTGGTGCAGGGACGCCCTACCAGGCAGGTCTCTGCAAGTTCGCAGCCCATGCCCTACCCCCAGGGCTGGGCCCCTTCCAGCTCAGCTCTGTGCCGAGCCGACACTTGACACCATGTCAGATGCTCTCTAGGCAGCTCCTTAAGCTGAGTAATGAGACTTGGTTTATTAGAAGCCTTTAATTACCAGCCTAATGTACAAACACATTTCTCTCCAGAGATGTTCATGCAAGCTCAGCTTTTGTTCACTAGGAAAAGCAAGCAGCTTTCTCCTCCTGGCAGACAAGATGTGACTCCAGGGTGAGATTTCACTCCGGTGAAATCCATCCTGCTCCAGCCATGATCCACCCACATTCCTGCTCCCCTACCCAACAACCCAATTAGCAGAGTGTCTGACCCTGTTTGCTGGGTGACTCTCCCCTTGCTTCCCCCTGATTCTGTCTGTATCATGGACAGAAGGGCTGTATTTAGAACCATCTCGCTTGGGTGGATTGATTCATCAGTTCCTTGTTATTAAATCCAAGCAGGCTCCTGACAGTGACGGAAAGCTACTGAGCTTGCTCTTTCATTCTACAGGATGACCGTTAAGGCCTTATTCACTCTCTAGAAATCTCCAGTCCTTAGCACCCCATAAATCCCCCCAAAGAGAACGTTGTCTATTCTTGCATAAAGAGTAAATACCATCAACGCGAGTCCTGGGCTTCCTGCTCACAACAGCTAATTCCTGATGCACCTCCTCCCTCTGTCCCTTCTTTCCTCTGTCTGAAGCCCTCCCCCCATCTGCACCCGTTTCTCTGCTTAAAACCATCCCAGCATCAGGATGGCACGCATGCATGCGTGCTAAATCACTACGTCTTGTCTGACTCTTTGCAACCCTTTGGGATTGTCCCCCTCTGTCCATGGGATTCTCCAGGCAAGATGCCCTCCTCTAGGGGATCTTCCTGACCCAGGGATTGAACCTGCACCCCCTATGTCTCCTGCATTGGCAGTCAGATTCTTTACCACTAGTGCCTCCTGGGAAGTCCACCCACTCCTATATCTGCACAGCTATTAAAGTACATATGTATCTTCTCTTCTTTGTGTGTGTTCATGCATGCCAAGTTGCATTCAGTTGTGTCCGACTCTTGGCAGCTCTTCGGACTGTAGCCTGCCAGGCTCTTCTGTCCACAGGGATTATCCAGGCAAGAATACTGGAGTGAGTTGCCGAACCCTTCTCCAGCCCAGGGATCGAACCTGAGCCTGTTACATCTCCTGCGTTGGCAGGTGGGTATAAAGATCACTAGGACCACCTGGGAAGCCCCTCTTCTGCTTTTGCTGTTGTTGGTCAGTCACCCAGTCATGTCTGACTCTGCAACCCCATGGACTACAGCACGCCAGGCCTCCCTGTCCCTCACCATCTCCTGGAGTTTGCCCAAGTTCATGTCCACTGCACTGGTGATGTCATCCAGCTATCTCATCCTCTGATGCCCTCTTCTTCTTCTTCCCTCAGTCTTTCGTGGCTTCAGGGACTTTTCCAGTGAGTCATCTGTTCACATCAGATGACCAAAATACTGGAGCTTCAATTTCAGCATCGGTCCTTCCAATGAATATTCAGGGTTGATCTCCCTTAAGATTGACTGGTTTGGTTTCCTTGCTGCCCAAGGGACTTTCAGGAGTCTTCTCCAGCACCACAGTTCGAAGGCATTCTCTTCTTTATCCCTCACTAATTCTCTCCTAACTTCGTCTCATTACCATCAAACATGTGCTTCTTTCTTCAACATAAAAGACCCATTGTTTAGATGAAATATGTATCTCAATTTCGCATACCTCACTGATGCTTCATCATGGAAAGGTGACTTAGTTTGACTAAGGATATTAAAACAAAAAACACAAACTCCCTCCCTTGATCCCATATCACCTCTAGGGAAAGTCAGCCCTCTTTTAAAAGACTGCCTATTCCCACAGTATCAATTTCCTTCTCTCTCCCACATCCCCAAGTCCTTTTAATTTGACCCCATTCCCAACACTGTAATCAAATTCTTGCCAAGATTACCGGAGACCAGATTCAATAGACATCCCAGCCCTCACCTTGCCTGACCTCCTCCAGCATCTGTCACTCTGTAGACACACTTTCCACCCCTGGCTTCTGTGATACTAACACCTCCTGATCTTCCTACCTTTTGGACATCTCCCTCTGATGACCAACTTACATTTCTAACCTTCTTTTTAAAACTGGTATTTCCAAAGTTTCTGTCCTAGGCCCTCCTTTCTTCTCATCTTTCAAATCCTTTCTTGGCAATACTTCTCCAGGTGGTCTCACCCACTACAATCTGTAGGCCAACAAGACACAATTACGAGACCGATTTTCTCCTGAACTTCAGGCCCATGTGCACGCGTGCATGCTTAGTTGCTCAGTGATGTCCAGCTTTTTGTGACCCCATGGACTGTAGGCCTCCAGGCTTCTCTGTCCATGGAATTCTCCAGGCAAGAATACTGGAGTGGGTAGTCATTCTCTACTCCAGGGAATCTTCCCAGCCCAGGGACTGAATCCATGTCTCCTGCATTGCAGGCAGGTTCTTTACCATCTGAGCCACCAGACCCATATACCCGCATGCTATCCATGCATTTACACCTACATAACTTGCAGGTTCTACATGCTCACTGCATCTGTATCTGTTAAATTTTAGTTGCTGCTAGCAGAAGCATTCCACACATTTTAAGCAGAAAGGGGTTTCTACAGGAAATTGCATGCTTTAAAACTTTTGGAAAGACTAGCAAAGTCTCCAGGAGAGCCTCCAGGAGAGGTGTCCAGGAATGACACCAGAATAATACTACAGATTTAACCCTCTAGAAGTGCTATCTTTGCCGCAGCAAGAAGCTGAGGAGTTAGAAGCCTGCTGTTCCAAATACGAGCTTATTTCTGCTGCATCTGTCAGGCAGCTGTGGCCAAAATCACTTCATTCAGAAGCTCGTACAGCTGCTGGGTTTGCATTAGCCAGACAGACGCCTTGGGCTCTGCAGCCTCTGCTCTGAATTCAAGACTCACGAGTGGGTCTAACCAATTGATGGACCTGAACCATGGAGCTTTTGGCTGTCTAAACTGTGGAGTATAGTCTGGGCCACTACAAGGAGTATAGAATAGAGGTCAAGTGATTCAGTCTACTGTGTCCCTTACAAGAGTTCATTGTTTCCCAACAGACTGCTGCTCTCCTGAGGCCCCATATTTCTGTAAATTTATTCCCTCTACCCAGTAGGTCAAGTCTGAAACTGGCAGTAATACCCCTGCCCCACTGTCCTCTGATTCATACCCAATTTATGCCGTTCTACCCCAAATATCTTTTAGCTCCGCTTACTACTCTTTCTCCCAGGCCTCCATCATCTATCACCTGACCTACTGTAACAGCCTCCTAACCCCCTACCCAGTCTCTCTGCATCCAGCTCTGCCTTTTTCTAATGCATTCTCCACAACATAGCCAGAGAAATCTTAGTAAAATATATGTATGAACAGGATACCTTGCTCTTTAAAAACCTCAGTGGCTCATTTAACATGTGTCATCTGCTCCAGCTGGTAATCACCATGAAGGCAAGGGCTGAGTCTTACCCACGGCCCTCTGCACCCCCAGAACTTTGCACAGTGCCCAGAACACAGGGCATATTATTTTCTCTATGGCAAAAGATGTTGCCCTTCCTCTAGGCACACAACCTCATCCTCATGGAGTAATTAGCAAGGTTTCTCTCTGCCTGGTCATAAGCAATAACTGAACAAGAGAAAGCACAGTGTTGAACGATATAGTTAGCGTTAGTCAGCTAGCTGTGTTAGCAACCTGAGTCTCCTGGCTGTGCGAACTCAGTCTCTCAAGAAACAGTTGCCTCTTAAAGATGCATATACTGTGATTAAAAAAAAAAAAAAAAGCTTGAGGAAGGTGGAGGGTCAAATATTCCTTCTCGCCACTCTCTTTTCTCATGTCCTACCACTCACTCTCTTCTATCCTCTTCTTACTCTTTTTGTTTGGATGTTGTCACTCCACTTGACCTCTCTTCTCTCTCCCATCCCTCTCTTCTCATTTAACATCCACTTTCTTGCAGCCTACATTTAATGGAAACCTACAGGGCCTTCCTATGGGCCCTGATCCCCTATAAACACAGACTTCCAGGTCAAAACTTGCACTGTATGTCCTGGAATCTTTGTCTCGCGACCCAAGATTTCACTTCGAGCCAGGATTCTACCGGTCCCATACGGCTGTGTGCTATTGTGGCAGTTCCTCTCTGCCAGTGTGTTTTGGGAAGTCTTTTATTAACTTTCC
The DNA here is from genome assembly GCF_042477335.2 of Ovis canadensis. Lineage (NCBI taxonomy): Eukaryota > Metazoa > Chordata > Mammalia > Artiodactyla > Bovidae > Ovis > Ovis canadensis. The sequence continues at coordinate 55,691,901 of NC_091264.1, forward strand.
GAAGTTATTCTTGGAATTAGGCTCAGAATGTCCCTGGAGGAATGAACAGGCTGCAAACAGACTTCAGAAGAAAACAGCAACTTTATTCAAGGTGGCCTTACTTTTACGTACATCGAAACAACACCAACACAGTGCCAAGACAGGAAGCACACACACATGCAGACCCCACAGGACGCTGGATGGGCAGCAGCGTGAGGGGGGTGGCCCTGGGATGCCCTCCACTCTGGAAACTGTGTTTTCTTCAGTCTCCTGGTGGGATCACTGCCCGTGATTCTCAATGTTGCATCTTGGGCTTTGGGTTGGATGTTACTCCAGGAAGAGGTGAGAGCAGAAACAGAAGCTGAGGAATGCCGCACGCAGGAGCTGAGCTGTTTCCCTGAACGGCTGGAACAAGATCTCCAGCCTTATCTTTCAGGCTCCCTCCTGCAGGTCCCTGTCCTTGCCTTTGTCTTCACCCTCCTCAGGCCTTGAGTCATCAATGGGCGTCTAAGCAGTGTCAGGCCAGACTCTTAAATGCTGCTGAGTTTTACCCACGTTCATCCGGAGGAAGAGAATTTACATCTGTATCTGATAGCGACCTTGTTTTCTCCATTTCTCTGGACTGCTTTTCTAGAGAATGATAGCCCACATCTACCCGGGCTTCCTAGGAGTCTCAGTGTCTAATCTGCCCACAGTGCTTTCTAGTGCCTTATATGAATTAATTTGTGTAAGCCTCCCACCTGTGAGGGAGGGGGCTCTGGTCTGTCCTGTCTTACAGATGAGAGAACTGAGTAGGAAGAAAAACTCAGCTGCTCACAGCTGCACAGCTGGAAAGGTCAGAGCTCAGACCTGAACGTGGGTGGTCTTGTGCCAGAGCCCCACCAGCATTCCCCACCCCCAACACCCTCCACCCTGCTTCTTCCCCTGCTTATCAATTCACTCCTCCCTTTTCCTCTGGCAGGGGCCCTGGGAAACCACCTCTTGTCTAAAAAGAGGCTTTCTCTCTCCAACCAGACCACAGACCCATTTCCCATGCGTTCTGTTGGGGCTTTTAAGTGGATTAGTCACTAACACCCCTCTCTTCGGTACCCCAATTCAAAATCAGTTGAGAACTACATAGCATCAGATGCATGGAGATCAAAATGTGAGCTTTCTCCTGCTGAATTCCCAGCTGGAGTTTGCGGCTATGTTCAGTGACCGACGGGCCACTGAATGCTCTCAGTTATGCCAGCACCTATCCTACACCCCCGTCTAGACCATGGGACAGCCCACATGAAAGAAAAGGTTGGCCTGCAGAGCAGACACAATTACCCAGAATTGCTGCCTCACCCTGGACAGGGGCAGAGAGAGAAGAAATCAAGACAATAAATAACCAGGACTAGCCTCTAACTCCAGCAGGATCCAAGCTGCTGAATCAGCCAGGAACCATTTCAAGCCTGCTGCTTGGCATTGCACCATTGATAGTTAGTAAATAGACAAGATCTCCAGTCTGCGGACAGCCAGCAGGCAAAGACAGACAGTATTGACCTGCACATGCAAAGTGAGAACAGGGCACCAGCTGTCATGCGTGAACAAAGGCAGTGACATCCATGCACAGGTTCAGTGAAACCAGCATGAAGCAGGTTGCTGGAAGGCTCATATGGAGCGAGCTTCTTTCTGGAGTTGAGACTGAAGGCAGGGGTGGAATCGATTGTGATTTCTGCCCCAACACTCAGTATCCTTTCTTTCACACCTTCTTTTAAAACAGCCTCTACAAGACAGTTGGGAACTCTCTAGTTCTTGAAGAGTGGAGTAAACTATTTTTGAGCATCTGTCTTGAGCAAAGCTCTGTGCAAGCTAGAAGGTTCCTGGGTCCATGTCCTTAGGGCCAGGGGCTCATCCACTTACCGTGCAGCCGACACCAGAGACAAGCCAGGCACCCCAGCCTCGGGCACACAGCTTAGTATTTTATCTCTGTTGTCTCCAATGAATTAGGTGGCATCACCCCCAACTTAAAAGATGAGACTGAAATTCAGAATGATAAGCATGAACCACAAACACTTCTCGAGCATTTACATGCTAAGCAGCTGAGGCTCATCAGACAGGGAGCTGTGTGGTAATGAAGCAGTTGTGGGAACAGGCCCAGGGAGCCTGACTGCCCAGTTCAAATGCCAACTGTGCCCTTTGACAGGGTGTGATGGTGGGTGGATTACCTACCCTCTGTGCTTCAGTTGCACCACTGAAAAATGGGTAAATCAGCACCTGGTCCTTTGGGCTGTTCTAGGAGGAAAGGAGGGGAATACGTGTGACGCACTCGGCACGGTGCTTATCCTGTGGCGGCCACTCCATGAAGGCTGGTGAGCTCAGGAAGCAGTTGTTTTACAGACAACGTTTACAGAAACAGTTGTTTTAAGGCAACGGAGGGTTCGCCAAGCTCACGATTGCCCAAAGTCAAAGGCAACAGAGGAGGAGCCAGGACACAAACCCAGGTAGTCTGGCTTTAGGAACTGGACAAGGGCCCAGTACACCAGCTGCCTCTCCCACAGCCGACATGCAGAGAGGCGAGGGTCACCCTGCAGTTCCACCATGCCGCCTAGAAATGCTTCTCCAGGGCCCCTTGGATTGTCAGTCCCAGAACCAGAATTAGGACCAAGACCGGCTCCACGTTTCACTCCCCACAGCCCCCTCTCCCATCTCGCCTCCCTTTTGCAGCTGGCGTCCTTCCGCAAATGAGACTTTGCTAAGCACAGGGAGCCCATGAGGCCCTGTCTTCCAGAGTCCTTGGGGGCCTGGTCTAACTTTCCACAGCTCAGCTTTGATGTCTTTAAACTGCCAACCATTTTGAGTATTATCATATGCAAAACATGGTCTTAAATATTTTCTAATAGAAAGAGAAATGAGAAGTATGAGTTCCCAGAGGAGTTTGTTAGCTAGTGGAGGAGACAGGCAGGTACGCAAAGAGCACAGAGGCATGATCGAGGTTAGGACGACAGGAAGGGCCAGTGCTGTGGCAGGAGCCCACCCCTCCACTGGGTCTCTTGTGCTGCAGAGCCTCCCAGGTGGGGGATGGGGGTGGCATCCATGGGCAGCTCTTCAGTCCATCCCCGTGTACTGAGGAGCCCCAGCATTCTGGGATCAAAGGGGCCCTCCCTCTAAGGCCGCTGAGCCACTTCAAGGACACCAGGGTCACAGAACAATGCCATTTGGCAGATGGCAGAAGCTGCCTGGGGGAAGGAGAAAGTCTGGCTCTGCTGCCAAGCCAGAGACGGAAAACATTTTCTCTGAGTTAGAGAAAGGGAGGAGTGTCCTTTTCTGTTTAGAAGCAGCAGATGGACCCAATATTCCAGTACTTCCTGATCATTTTGTAGGTCATACACCCTCTCGAGCACAGCGTGAGCTCTGTGGACCCATGCCTCAGAAAAAATGAAACTGAGCTCATGCAATGCGTTGCATAGCTTCTGTGGTTTCTCGGACCCTTTGGAATTCCCACTGGGTCCCTGAATCCTAGATTAAAAATCGTTCCCAGTAGGTTTTAAAAATGGCTTCAAATTCCTTGCAGCTCCTCTCATCTGGAGGCGACCTCTCAGTCCTCTTAAATCTGGGAAAGCTTTCACTGCATCTTCCAATAAAGTATGGCTTCCAAAGTCAGTTCATGAAAGGCTATGCACCTTCTACCTAGCTCACCTAGGATGCTCTGTTTGGGGGTGCTCCTTCTCAGAACTCAGCTCCAGGCCATGTGGTCAGGCCAGGTGTAGGTGCTGTGAACAGTCCCAGCTAAGCTCAGCTATAATGGGTTGAACTGCATACTTCAAAGGATGTTTCAATCCTAACAATAAGTGCAACCTTGCTTGGAAATAGTCTTTGTGGATGATTCAGTTAAGATGAGATCAGTAGGGTGGAGCCTAATCCAGTCCGCCCCATGTTCATATTAACAGTGGGAATTTGGACACAAAGACGGGTGTGTGAGAGAACGCTGTGTAAATGTGAAAGCAGAGATCACTGTGATGCACCCAGGAGTGCCACAGATGCCCAGGAATGAGGAGAGAAATGAGGAGAGAGGCAGGAAACAGATTCTGCCTTGTAACTTCGGAAGGAACCAGCCCTGCTGACACCCTGACCTTGGACTTCCAGCCTCCAGGACTGTGAGACAATACGTTTCTATTGTCAAAACCATTCTATTTGTGGAACTTTAAACAGCAGCCTCAGAAAACTAACACAGCATCCTTGGAGTCATTCCTCCCTCTGGTCCAGGTGGGAAGTAAAGGGACCACCTCAGATGTGGGATCCTCCAGCCCCCAGACATTCAAGTCACCTGCAGCCACTCTGGTCTTTCCAGCTGAGGCCACAGACTGCAGACATCAGATGGTAGAGACGTGCCGCTGCTACTGTGTCCTGATTGAGTTTCTGACCCACAGGATACGTGAGTGTAATAAGCAGCCATTGTTTTAGGCCACTAAGTGTGGGGCTGTTTGTAATGAAGCAGTGATTAACTGGAACGCTGTTGAAACCTCTCCTGACCTCGAACCACTCTAAATTATGTCCTCTTCCTTCTTTGTCTGCAAAGAGAACTTGCTTGATGAACTAATTTGAGCTAAATGTCCATGGTAATGGTATCACAGAACCTGAGAATTGGAAGAAAGCTTGAATCTCACATGTAGGGAAAAACAAATTACCCATAGTCCCAACTTCATACAAATCAAACATCCTTCATTTTCCCTTTCAATCCTTGTGCATACATAATTTGCAGATAGCTTATTCAAGATTCATTCAACACAGTTATAATCAGACATAATTTTCTAGTCTGCCTTATTCAACTTGCGATTTATCATAGCATTTTCCATGTTGCTACATAGTCTTTATTCGTTTAATTGGCTGCAAAGAATTTCATAAGTGATTGTACTATAATTTACTCAATCATTGTCCTTTTGACCAAATAAAAACCTTGATGTGAATCTTCTTTAATTGCAATGTTTTAATTGTTCTAAATCAAGGTCAACAAACTGTGGCCTAAGAGCCAGATCCACCTACCCCGCTTTTGTACTGTCTGAAGGCTAATGATAGCCTTTAGGGTTTAAATGGCTGGAAAATTTTTTTAAAAAGGATAGTATTTTATGACACTTCAAAATTACATCAAGTTCAAAATTCAGTGTCCATAAATAAAGTTCATTGGAACAAACAACCCCCATTCATTGACACATTGCCTGTGGCTGCTTTCATATTAATACAATGGCAGTGCTGAATAATTGAGACAGCCTGTATGACCCACAAAGGCTGAAATATTTATTATTTGGCCCTTTACAGAAATCATCTGGGGAAATCTGTTTTAAATATACATCATCATCCCTCTCACCTCCATCAGCAGTCATACCTATGGTCATTTTTTTACTGTCAAGAATCTCTTTTGCCATCTTTCTAGCTATCATTATTCATTTATTCAACAATAATTTGTTAAAAATCTGCTGTTTGCTAAGTACCTATTCTTGCCAGATGTTGTGGCAAAATATAAATGAGGCAAAATCCTTGCTTTCAAGGAGTTTATAGTCTAAGGAGACATTTAAGACAGAAACACACATCAGAGAATTTCAGATTTGAAAAGTCCTGTGAGGCACAAAGAAATGCTATAGGGTCCAGATGTGGGATAATTCCTAACAGCCGGGAATGTGACATTTGAGCTTCAGGGAAGAAAAGGGAATGGCAACCTGGGTAGAAAAACAACTACAGCCTGGGAGACTATTAGCACACGTGTGTGTGTGTGTGTGTGTGTGTAAAACAATGTGACTGCAGTAGAGATGCTTTAAAAAGCCACAGTGGAGAATCAGATGGAAGGAGGGAGATTTTAGAGGAGGGGGAGAGGAGGAGGGGAGGAGAGGGAAGAGGCCGGAGTCAAGCTAAGACAGGATACAATCTGACAAAGAAGAAAACCTATCTAAACCTTCAAGTTTGGAATCACTAATGCTTTTATTTCCCTTTGGCCAAAGGCAGATAAAACAGATAAAAATTTTAAGTTCTTCTCCCAGGCTCTATAAAACTTTGGGAGTTAGAGATGCCAATTAGTTACCCAGGAGAGGCGCCTCTTATGCAGGTCTTTGAGATGAACTGTTACATCCCAGAAGAAAGAAAACTAAATGTGAGAAGTCTGGATATTTCCAAGAGGGCTTACTGTACACGTCGAAACAAGAATACTTTGGGGGTTACCAAATGCAGAGCAAGATGGTTACAAATATGCATTTTTTCACAAGGGTCTCCATTCAGAAGAGCAAGTAGGGTTTCATTTGCGTACTTTAAACCTTCACATGTAGCTAATTACTTGTTCCAAATGACCTTATTCTTTGGAATTCCATCTTCCTTCTGCGTGAATATCCCCTCCCCGCCTTCATCCCAACTTCCTTTTACTAATCAGAAGGGCTTTTGATATCAAGGCTACAGAGAAGATTCCTTATATGAAGCCCAAAGAAATCAAACAGCGATAAATTTAGTGAACTTCTACGAATCTTATCCACTCTTTAAGGCTCAGCTCATGAATCAACTCTTCCAGAACCATGCTTCTGAAACTTTAAGGTAGACTGAAGATCTTGTTAACATGTACCCCACATCTGGTGGATTAAGTTTGGAATAGTGCCCGAGACTCTGCATTTCTAACTATTTCTGGTCATACTGATATTGTTGGTTCATGGATACTAGCAAGGGTCTGGATTATTCCAGCCCCCAGTCCATCACCATCTTCTGAATTCCAATGGAACTTACACTGTGTTCTCTAGCATTTCAGTCTTGTCTTGTTTCCATTTCATGAAGGTTAGTTTTAACTTCCCAGATTGTGAACTCCTAGAGGAAAGAATCATATCTGACATGCATCTGTCCCCTCAAAATGCTGCACCTGTTGCTTCTCAGAACAGGCGCTCTGCAGCATTTTGAGAATTGGTGAACAAGTCATTTGAGACAGCTCAGAGCAATCTCCCTTAAGAGAACCAGAGCCTCGGGCAAAAGTGCCAATTCAAGGCGTCATCCTCATCCCCACCCCGTTTGTGGTACCTGTGAGAAGCAGGCATTGTTTCAGTACACAGAGCAGGTACAAATTGTCGAGCCTTATACTTGGATGAGCAAGAAATGGAGCCTAGTTTTCATTCCCATAACTGAATTCAATCATGTGCAAGCATGCGTGTGTGCTTAGTCACTTCAGGAGTGTCCGACTCTTTGCAACCCTGTGGACTGTAGCCCACCAGGTTCCTCTGTCCATGAGATTTTCCAGGCAGGAATACTGGAGTGGGTTGCCATGCCCTTCTCCAGGGGATCTTCCTGACCCAAGGATTGAACCTGCGTCTCTTACATCTCCTGCACTGGCAGGCAGTTTTTTTACTGTTAGCGCCACCTGAATTTAATTATAATGTCAATCTTTGCCTTCTGCCTGATTGCATAAAATATTATCTTGACCAAATTTAGGTAAACCCAACTACTTCCAGGTTTCTTTGACACTGTAGGATTTTCCCTCTGCCTCTGCCTCCCCTTATCAACCTTCCTCATTAGCGTTCATCGCCTCTGTCACCACTGCCATTCGTCGCCTTCACTCCTCCTTTTGACTCCCACTATGCCCAGGGGTCCTTTTGTGATTTCATAGCCCCCTTGTAAGGCTCAAGTACTTTCAAGGTCTGAAAGCCTGCACCAAAGTCCGGTTTCAAGCACGGAAGTCTGGGTGTGATTAGAACAAAATGTTAGCCATGAATCTGAAACGTAGCACAGGAGGCGGCCTTCTCCTTGCTTTACAGGAGCTTCTTGTTAAAAGAAAAACAGACCATGTGAGCCTAGGTGAGTGAACATGTTTAGCAGTTGACATGGTATTTAAAGGCAGACTGAACAGAATAAATAACAAACTCAAGCTTTAGAGCTCCTCCATTGCACCAGCCCCCTTTCAATCAGGGGTCCCACTGTTCACCCCTTGCAAATTCAATACACACAAATGTTGGTAGCAAAAGATTTTGGTGCCTTTAATCAAAATGCTGGCAATCTGGGGAGATGGTGGACTCGGTGTCCCACAAAAACCACCTCTGAAGATTCTGCTCGGCCATGGAAGCTTTAAAGGGAGACAGGGAAGTCATCTCAGTTAATCACTAAGATGGAGGGGGGTCAGAGTTGTCGCCACCCCCAGCTGTGTGAAGGCTTGTCGACTCCTCATGATCATCCTCCAGCTGTTACCTTGTCCACAGTTTGGTCACACAGTTTGTTCAGGAGATTATGAAGGGGAAGCTAGGGCAGATATCTGGTTATCTGTTAATTACTTATTCTTCATTTATTTGATCTGCGGGAGGAACTGACAAGTTAGGCAAGGTATTGTGTGATTAAAAGATTTGAAAGGTGTGCTTGGGCCAGAGATGAGTAAAGTGTAGGGATGCCTGGTTGAACAGTCAGTTACAACATAGCTTTGCTAAAGTGACAAGAAATGGGGTTTCCTGCTGAGGGGGGTTTCCTGCAAGGAACTGCAGACAGGTTCTTTGTCTTGAAAAGGGCCCCTCAGGTTATATAAGCTCTAATTTGCACAGATATGCCCCTGGTGTATTATGGAAGAACTCAGTGTGGTGGTTGGTAGTGACAATATTGGTGAAGAAAGAGGCTCAGTGTGGCATGCCAGGTGGACATGGGTCAGAATGCACTGTGTTCCCCTCCGAACTGGATATTTCTCTTCTCCATCATGCAGATCTGTGACCAGCCCCATTATTCACTCAGTATTGGCCTCAGTCCCCACTCCCCCGCCCCCAGTCACACTGGCTCCTCCCTTAGTCTCCACCAGTGGAATACATGCCATCTCAGGCATGTGTTCAGCTCAAGTCCTCTTTCCAGTCCCACCTCCATCCTCAGAGCTCAGGCTGTGTCACGCCTAATTCCAAACCAGAGACTGCCAACAGGCTCCCTCCAGCCCCGCCCCTGATCTCCTCCTGGTTCTGTTTCTCTGAAGAACCCTGACCAAAGCAGCATCTAATACACATCTGATATGTGAAAATAAATGAAATATGTGAAAATAGATGAATAAAGCTGCAGTGAAAAAGAGCGATCCTGTACATTCAGGAATGTCGCTGGGCCTCTGACATGCTACACCTACAGCAAAGAGCATGGCCTTGGAGACTGATTCGGTGAGCAATTCTCTGTTTATAAGGAAGGCAAATCCACTCAATCCAGGCAGAATGAAGGGGACTTGTGGGAAGGATACAGAGACCCTCCCTGAATCCAAGGGCAGGAAGCAGAGCAGAGCCTCCAGAAAACAGACATCCCAGGGCAGTGTTTATTTTTCATCTCCCTGGTCCGGAGAGACCAGGCACCCGCTCTTCCTGCCTGTCTTTTCTGCTCTCCTGCGGACGGCCGACTTGCTCTGCAAACTGCACCTCCAAATACAGGCACGCTTGAAGGCACTAGGGGTTAAAGCTCCAACATATGACTTGGGGGGAACACAGGTCAGTGCATAACATACCCCTTCCGACAGGGAATCCAAGTGATCTGCTTAATCTGATGTAGCTCTTCAAGAAAATGGGACAATATTGCCTCATAGGATTCATATGGAAACTGAACGAGAGGACGGACATGGACCACAAATGACAGCTGTTCTCCCTACTGTCTTCCCCCAAATGGGCAGGCAGGGCACCCACGTTCAGAGCTGTCCTTGTTTCCCACCAGATGGCTTTGCTCCTGCCCTCCTCTTCTATCTTGGATTAATCACGGTCACTGCATAGTCTCACCTTACATGGAATAAGTAGGGTTATTTTAAACATCAATTTTATTATCCAGTTATGTTAATGGTGCGTGAAATAACATGTGAAGAGCCCATTAAACATTGTGAAAGAGTTTCCATTTCTTAAAAATGAGGGGATAATAAGAGAGGCCCACATAATTCACTGCTGAGGGGGAGAGAGAGGCTGACTTTAATCTTCAAATGTCCTTCTAGGAGGCACAACTTTCAGAACTCTAAACTCAGCATTTCAAAAGAATTTGGGGAACAGCTGGCCCTCTTAGGTACAATCCCAGAAGCATGTTTCAACCAAGAAATAATTAACAGTGTGGATAAAAGAGCACAGGAATAAAAATTAGTACCTTGTATTAGAGATGAATTTTGATCCAAAATGAAAATTTTTTTTCTTTCATCAAATTCTGTTCTGCTGCCTGACTCATACATACCTCACTGTAAGACCACAGTCTGTCAGTCCCAGGTATCAATATAACCTGTTTAGAAAAGGCCGAAGGATAAACCCATCAACTTCTACCCAGATCCTTGTCCCCACCCACTGTAGGCCAATACGGTACAGCCCTGGGCTCTCAGGAACTCCAGGGAATAATGGATTCTAATTGCCTGTGCATGAACCTATGGTGGCCATTTACTCATTTCTTCAGAAAGTTTTATGTCCTAAAATTATAGATTCCTACTTTGTGCTCCTGGCTTCTAAGAGGACTCCACACTCCCCTGAATTTCCTTCTATCACATGGGTCACCACTGCTCTGGACCTTTGCTGGCTTCTCATCTTCCTGACCCTTTATCATCAGATACCCTAGGACCTGGAATTCAGCTTCTTTCCTTCTCTGTTCACAGTCATTCCCTTGGTGCTTCCATCCAGTCTCACGGTCATAAATATCAGCTATAAACTGACAGCTTCAAGATTTAGTGCTGTCTCTCCAGGACTCCAGACTCATATGTCAAGCTGCTTACTGGGATGCCCAACAGGCATCTGAAATGTAACTTTCCCAGAATCAGACTACTGCTGATCTTCTCCCACAAATTTGCCCCATCCACAGTATTCCCCAACGCACTCAGTGTCAACTAAATCCTTCCTGTTGCTCAGGCCAAGGCCAAGAACTTGTGATCCATTCTATTTTTTAAAATCTTTTATTTATTTTTGGCTGCTCTGGGTCTTTGTTGCTGCGTGTAGGCTTTCTCTAGTTGAGGCTAATGGGAGCCACTCTTCACTGTGGTGCGTGAGCTTCTCCCTGCTGTGGCTTCTCTTGTTGCGGAGCTCAGGATCTAGAGTTCAGGCTTCAGTAGTTGCAACACGTGGGCTCAGTAGTTGTAGCTCAAGGTGGGTGGGCTTCTAAGCACATGGGCTTAGTTGCTCCATGGCACGTGGAATCTTCCCAGACCAGGGATCAAACCGGTGTCCCCTGCATTGGCAGGCAGATTCCTATCCTCTGTACCAGCAGGGAAATCTTTAATCCATTGTTGACTCATTTCTTTGTTTTACACTCAACTCCCAATCCAACAGCAAATCCCGTCAACTCCACCTTTAGAATATAACCCTGGGACTTTTTCCTTCTCACCACAGCCCCGTCCCTGACCCAAGCCACCATGCCTCATCTTGACTTTTGCTCTGTCTTTGCTCCCCTATAGACTGCTCTCCACACAGTGGCCAGAGAGATTCTTTTAGAACATTAGCCAGACCACACCACTCCTCTGCTCTGCCCATCAGTGGCTGCCATTTCCCTGAGAACAAAGGCTGGAATCTGTAGAATGACCTCAAGGCACTAGGTCTGGGCCCTCCACCATCACTTCCCCCACTTCCTCTGCCCCTCTCCCCTTCCGTCACTGTGCTCCAGTGACACTAACCTTCTCTCTCTTCTTTAGCCCCTGCCAGGGGTGCTCCTTATACAACATCTTCCCGTTCTGTACCTGCAAGAGGGCTAGAATCTGCCTGGAACAGGAATACATGGCTGGATTCCCGTCAGTCTCTTACGGACTTGATGCAGTGTCCTCTTCTCTGTGAGGTCTTCGCTATTCAATATAATAGTCACTTCCCAACCTGTACTAGACTTTCCCGCATTCCAGCTGTGTTTTCTCCTCTGCCTTTATCACCATTGGACATACTAGATGTTTCCTTACATGTTGTATTTACCTGCTGTCTGTTACACCGAAATGTAACCTCCATGGGGTCAGGGCTTTGTTTCTTTTGTTCACTTTTGTCCACCCAGATAAACCTACTGTTTGGATCTATGAATAATTGTTGCTGCTGGAAAATTCTCTAGAGAATATCTAATCCAGCTACCTCTATGATAGCTGAGAAAGCTGAAACAAATCCAATAACAACTTGCTCAATATTACATAATTTGTTAATGGTAGAGCTGAGATTACAACAGGTTTCCTGACTCCGAGTCCAGCCCTTCATCAAGTAAAGTATCATCTATTTTCTGTCCCAAATGGGTTATAATGTCTGGGGACAGATTATGGCCTCAAATTTCTCTCTAGTCATAGAAACCAACACAGTTGAAAATAATGATAGACTTCAGAAGTAAACTCAAATCAGTAAGAGTATTAGAAGAGACATTCTCCCATGAGCTTTAGAGTACACATGGCTGATTTATTAGTCAGTTTCTAACAGAGAGATGATAATAATATCAATAAGAGTCACCACTACCTGGTGCCCAACAAATAGCAGGTCTATATACATTGCCTCATTTAATTTTTGCAACAACATCTAAGGAAAATATTATTTCATTTCCATTTTACAGGTGAGTAAATTGAGGCACAAGGAGGTTAAGCAATTTGTCCAACTCCGTACAATTAATAAGCAGAGTTGGGGTTCAAGGTCAAATCTGGCCCTCCATTGGTTTTTAAATAAAGTTTTATTGAAACGTAGCCCTGTCCCTTTGTTTGCATATCCTCTGTGGCTGCTTTTGCACAATACAAACAGAGCTGAGTAGTTGCAATAAAGACCCTGTGACCCACAAAGCCTAAAACATTTACTATGTGCTCCTTTACAGAAAAGGTTTGCCAACATCCGGGCTAGCACAAGGTGGTGCTCAGAAAAACAGCTGTAAAAGCGAAAGGAAAATTCTGAGGAAGTAATACAGCATAGCTATTAGAAATTATCCAAGGCCTGGAGACCAGTGTAAAAGCTTATGAGAAGTTCACCAGGTTTGGGCTATCTCCTCAAGCAGGCTGAACAAACTCCTAAAAGGCTAGACGTGGGGAACAAGTATCCCAAGATAGCAAAACCCTGTGTTCTCTCTGTCTCTCCAAAGACAGGTCAACAGTCTACCTTCCCCCAAGACAAGATCAGCAACAAAACCTTTTCACTCATGGGATTTAGTGTCTAATAAAACAAATCACCTCATGGGGAAAGAGTAACCTGGCCCTTTTGTCTTGGTTTCTTCCTTGAAATTTTAACTCCCAAGCGCTCTAGGGGAGTAGTTCCCAATTACTGGCACTGTCTCTGAAGAGCTTTCTCCAGTCTGTCATGAAACAAGGAAAATAAAGCAGGTATTTCATAGCATTCACAATGAATCCTTTATCCTAGACTCTGTGCTCCCCCTTTGGGGTTTGAAGATGTCCCCATCCTGTATGAACTGATAGAGAAAGTGGTTGGTAGCTGGCTTATTTATTTATTCTCTCATGCCCTCATTTGACCAAAGAAAAAGTTGGCAGCCCAACTTGCTTTTTAAAAATTTTCCCGAAAATTTACAAGCCCTAAAGAGTAACCATCTGCGCTGCGTTACTCTGAGAAGCGCTTGTGATAGCTCAGCTTTCCTGCACGAGGCACCTGCCATCAAGGGTCGCTGCTCCCAGGTGATTTACCTCCAGCTAATGCTGGACGGCATCCCTGGCACTGCACTCCAGGATGGCCACTTGGCTCCCTTCCTTGTGGTCACACTGTCTGCTCATAGCCACAGAAACCAGACTGGAGTCAGCCTAAGCCAAAGAAGGAAAGCATTGGCTCACAAATTCTAGCTGTTGAAGGGACAGGAAGGGGTTGACCCCAGGGCTCATATGAGCAAGGGTCTCCAGCCCTGTGGGATTACCTTCTCCATTTCTTGTCTCGTTTTCTCTGTACTCGATCATTATTTCCTCATGAATTCGAGGGCTTTTAGCAGCTCCAGGCTTCCCTCTCTACAGTTTTGGAAGTACAGCAAAAATGCTAGGTTTTGGTCAGCTCTGGTTGAAGAGCCCCAGAGGGACACTGTGCTCAGCTTACTGTGGATTACATGCCCGCCCCAATAAAAGGATGCTTGAGTGAGTGCCAGATAGCCTTGAGGCTCCCTCTGTGTCTCCCTAAGGTCTCTAAGGTCTTTACTCAAAAGCTCCTTTGTTAGTGAGGCCATCCCTGGCTACTCCACCTAAAATTGTGCTCCTCATCACCTGGTTCAGTTCTGTTCAGTTGCTCAGTCATGTCCGACTTTTTGCGATCCTATGGATGGCAGAATGCCAGGCTTCCCTGTCCATCACGAACTCCCAAAGCTTGCCCAAACTCATGTCTGTCAAGTCAGTAATGCCATCCAACAATCTCATCCTCTGTCATCCCCTTCTCCTCCCACCTTCAATCTTTCCCAGCATCAGGGTCTTTTCCAATGAGCCAGTTCTTCACCTCAGGTAGCCAAAGTATTGGAGCTTCAGCTTCAGCATCACCCCTTCCAATGAATATTCAGGACTGATTTCCTTTAGGATTGACTGGTTGGATATCCTTGCAGTCCAAGCGACTCTCAAGAGTCTTCTCCAACACCACAATTCAAAAGCATCAATTCTGTGGTGCTCAGCCTTCTTTTTGGTCCAACTCTCACATCCATACATGACTACTGGAAAGACCATACCTTTGACTACACAGAGCTTTGCTGGCAAAGTAATGTCTCTGTTATTTAATATGCTATCTAGGTTGGTCATAGCTTTTCTTCCAAGGAGCAAGCATCTTTTAATTTCATGGCTGCAGTCACCATCTGCAGTGGTTTTGGAGCCCAAGAAAATTTCCCCATCTATTTACTATAAAGTGTTGGGACTGGATACCATTATCTTAGTTTTCTGAATGTTGAGTTTTAAGCCAGCTTTTTCACTCTCTTCTTTCTCTATCTACTTGCAGTGAAGTGATGGGACTCGATGCCATGATCTTCGTTTCTTGAATGCTGAGTTTTAAGCCAGCTCTTTCATTCTCCTTTTTCACTTTCATCAAGAAGCTCTCTAGTTCTTCTTCACTTTCTGCCATAAGGTGGTGTCATCTGCATATCTGAGGTTATTGATATTTCTGCCTGCAATCTTGATTCCAGTTTGTGCTTCATCTAGTCTGGCATTTTGCATGATATACTCTTCATATGAGTTAAATAAGCAGGGTGACGATATACATCCTTGACGTACTCCTTTCCCAATTTGGAACCAATCCGTTGTTCCATGCCCAGTTCTAACTGTTGCTTCCTGACTGGCGTACAGATTTCTGAGGAGGCAGGTAAAGTGGTCTGGTATTCACATCTCTTTAAGAATTTTCCAGTTTGTAGTGATCCACACAGTCAAAGGCTTTAGCGTGGTCAATGAAACAGAAGTAAATGTTTTTCTGGAATTCTCTAGCTTTTTTCTATGATCCAACAGATATTGGCAATTTGATCT
This sequence comes from Ovis canadensis, assembly GCF_042477335.2. Taxonomy (NCBI): domain Eukaryota; kingdom Metazoa; phylum Chordata; class Mammalia; order Artiodactyla; family Bovidae; genus Ovis; species Ovis canadensis. Next base: position 55,707,187 of record NC_091264.1, read on the forward strand.
CTGGTTCCTCTACCTTTTCTAAACCCAGCTTGAACATCTGGTCACCCAAACTTCCCGAAATTTCTCTTTTTCCCTTATCCTGCTCTATAATTTTCATTAGTGTGTATCATCTCCTAATATATAATTTACTAATTTGTTTATTGTCTGGCTCCTCCCACTATAATGCAAGTTCCATGAAACAAGGATCATTGTCTGTTTTGTTTATTACTATGTCCCATTGTCTACAATAGTGCCTGGCACACAAGGACTCAATGAATGTTTGCTTTTGTTTGTTGATTGTTAATCTTCCTTTTATTGTTGTTATTTAATTGCTAAGTCATGTCCAACTCTTTTGCCACCCTACGGACTGTAGCCCGCCAGGCTCCTCTGTGTGTGGGATTTCCCAGGCAAGAATACTGGAGTGGGTTGCTGTGCCCTCCTCCAGGGGATCGTACTGACCCAGGGGTTGAACCCGTGTCTCCTACATTGCAGGCAGATTTGTTTACCTCTGTGCCACATGGGAAGCCCAATCTCCCCTTACTAGACTATAATCTTCTCATAGGGTGGGAATCTTGAAATCTGTTTTGTTTTAATCGACAAGTCCCAGTGCCTAGAATAGTGCCTGATACCTAGAGGACCCTCCCTGAATATTTGTTGACTTGAATCAGAGAATCATTGTGTCTGCGCAGACAGCCAATCATAACTTTCTGTCTCCACTGGCCACCCAGCTTCACTGATTCACTTCTGAGAAGTGGAGTTCCATTGTGCTCAATAAATATCCACTGTGCTTTCCTAACTTGGAGTGAGGTGAACTTGAATTGACACTCTAATGCTGCAGAAGGTTATAGCTGTGTACAAAGCAATAAAATATGGCTGTCCATATGAATCATAGTACAATGAGGATGGATACAATTGAGCCAGAGTTGACAAGTGAACTTGACATAAAACACCAGGCTTTAAAGCAGTTCTTCGATCTTTTGGGCACTTCCTGTAACTTCCTGCTTCCTGGCACTTCCTGCCGGGATCCTTCTGCACTTGTCTCAACCTTGTATTTCAAGCAAAGTGCAGGTTTCAATTGATAAGCACTATTAGAGCCATGCTAATACTACTCAGGATATGTGTTAGCTGTCATCCTTTATGTTTTAGACATTACAATTTTGTTCAATTCTTTAATATCTCCATATGCAAACCTTCTATTAAACCAAACCTTTGATCTCCCCCTACTCTGAATGTCTTCCTATGACCTGTTACCATGGAGATGATCACATATGCCTTATATAATTATGTTTCATTTTTCCCTTTTCTGCTGGTAAGTTTTCATCTTAGCTTAGGTGAATTTAGAACACTGTGCTTAAGGACTCAGGTGTTTTAAGTCAACAACAAAATTAAATTTCCCTTGATGAATTAACTAGACTCCTCCTAATTCAATATTCAGTTAATTTGAAAGTAGAAGAGACCATCTTTAACAAGCTGGAACCCAAAGTCACAAAGAGATCAGAGTTTCTATTTCAGTTCAATTATCTGAAACTTAAAACTGCCTTATTAGAGTCAAGATGACAACAAAATACATATTTTAAAAATAACAGTTATTCCCTGGAAATAGAATCTGGAGAACATTAGATGGCTGCTATAACAGCTCTTATGTATGTATATGTATGTTAGTCACTCAGTCATGTCCGACTCTTTGTGACCCCATGGACTGTAGCCCACAGGGTCCCCTGTCCACAGAATTCTCCAGGAAAGAATACTGGGGCAGGTTGCCATTCCCTTCTCCAGGGGATCTTCCCGGCCCAGGGATCCAACTTGGATCTCCTGCCTTGCATGCAGATTCTTCACCATTTGAGCCACCAGGAAAGCCTCTTAAACATAGCCAAACAACTCAAAATATCTATCTTTCTTACTCTTTATGAGCAGAGTTTCCAGATAAAATACAATATTTAGAACATACTCTTACTTAAAAATTAATTGTAGTTTATCTGAAATTCAAATTTAACTGAGCATTCTGTATCTTTATTTGCTAAATATGGCAACTCTATTTATGAGACACAGTTGGCCATCAAATACTCCAGACGCCATCCAAATTTTTCCTAGTTACCAGGAAAAACTAAAGAATCCCTGTTTTCTATTAGTAAAAGAGGGAGAGATGTCACTCAGGAATCTATGGGTCTGTGGGGGCATCAAATACCCGGCTCAGATCATGGGTGTTTGTTCAACACAAGACAGAACCGCTAACACTTGGTGTAGCAACTAAAGACACTCTATCCAGTTTCATGCAGAATGGGAGTGAGGAAAATAGTTATAATTAAGGTCTAATGGACAAGTGGTCCTTTCATGATATGGGGCTGTTTTCTAATGCACATTGTAACTCTTTCAATGTTGGTAAAGGAAATGCTACAACATTCTCTTGGGTTTGTGCTTCTGGAGTAGAGTCCAGAGAACAGAGTTCTAGCCCCTACACTCTAACTTGCTGGGTAGACTTGGGAACATTACTGGCATTTTGCGGCTCTCTTTGAGCCTCCTTTTACAGTTTCTCCTACGAAATGGGAAAGATACTGGCCCAGTCAAACTTGTGTTGCTGTTGTTCTCAAATAAGACTATCAGATGATAGTATAATTTATATGACAATTATAAACAGGGTATAAGCATCACACAAGGTCTTACTGTTATTATTGCCCCTTTATGAGGCTTCTCCGGTGGCTCAGCTGTAAAGAATCCACCTGCAATGCTGGAAACCTGGGTTCAGTCCCTGGGTCAGGAAGATCCCCTGGAGGAGAGCATGGCAACTCACTCCAGCAATTTTGTCTGGAAAATCCCATAGACTGAGGAGCCTGGTGGGCTAGAGTCCACCAGGGGTTACAGAGAGCTGGACGTGACTGAGTGACTGGGCATGCACTTATGCCCCTTTGTGATTCCCAAGGCTGTTGAGTCCTGCATGTAACAGGGAAGACCAGTTAGGATGGGAGTGGGGGTGGGCCACCTGTTGGAACTGAAAGGCCCCATTGATTTAACATTCGGCTCTTCCCGGTGGGAGCTGGGACACACTGGTCTTGAGCAAGACATACATATTATGTTTGTAGCAAGACAATTATAATGTCACAGGAACAACAGCCCAGCTGCTCTGGGACAGCGCTCCAGGGTGGCCATGGGACTGACAGGTGCCATCCTCCCCAGAAAAGCCCATTTGGGAAGTCACTGAATTGCACCTCGGCAGGGCCTGTGGAGGTAATTCCAGTCCATGCTGTGAAACCAGATCCCTTTTCACAGATGAAGTTGCTGATTCTCTTCTGAAGCCAGGAAACAATAGCTTATTGCCCTTCACATAACCAACAGCCTAACCGGTACCCTGGCTCAGAGGTCCCCAACCTCCAGGATTTAACGCCTGGTGATCTGAGGTGGAGCTGGTGTAATAATAATAGAAATAAAGTGCGCAATAGATGTACTGTGCTGGAATCACCCCGAAACCATCACCCCCTCAGTCTATGGAAAAGTCGTCTTCCACAAAACCAGTCCCTGGTGCCAAAAACATTGGAGACCACTGCCCTGGCTGATAGCTCCTGAAACAGGGGGTGGGGCAGGGGAGAGAAATGGTCTGTTTCAAGGTTTTATAAGGTAATTTGCTCTGTGTGCACAAAGGACCTGAAAGGAGGCCAAGAAAGAGAAGGCATCCCAGCTGAAACTTGGGAGTCTTTGTGGCCTTTGTCATTTGGGGCCGGGGTACTGGCTAGGATCCTCGTAAAACTGAACATTGGTAGGAGACAAGAAAAACAGCTCAGCCAGCCCCTCAGAACCCGCTGCTTCTATGCCATCTGCCTGCAATAGTGTTCCCCTGCTTTCCTTCCTAATTTCTCTTTCTTTACCCACCTTTAGTCACAATGGGGAGCTAGAAAAATATATAATCACATGTTATCACACTTTGTGTGAAATCTTGTTCCTTCACTTATAAGATACAACATTTACTAGCTCTCCTTTGAAAAAAACAAAAACAAAAAAACAAAAAAACCCTCTACCTAAGAGAATTAGCTTGTTTTTATTTCTGCATGGTCTTTATCTATTTTAATTTTCCCCTATGGGTCTGTAGCTCTCAAGAAAATGATTCCCTACCTTCGCCCTAAATAGTGTATTTTATAATTCAAATTCAAAATAAGTACATTTCCCTCTCAATTATAATTATTTTTAAAATTCCACTTTGATAGTTACTAGCAATCTATAAAATAGCCTTTTCTATAAAATGCTGCTATAAATATGGGTGTACAAATATCTGATTGACACTGTATTTTCAGTTCTTTTGGGTATATATTCAAAAGTAGAATTGCTGAATTATATGGCAATTCTACTCTTAAAATTTTGAGAAAATGCCATACTGTTTTCCACAGGGGCTGCATCATTTTATAGCCCCACTAACAGAGCACAAGGGTGCCATTTCTCCACATCCTCACCAACACCTGCTATTTCTTGTGATTTGTGGCCATCCTAATGGATATGAGGTGGTATCTTATTTTGGCTTTGATTTGAATCTCCTTTATGATCAAAGATACTGAGCATCTTTTTAGGAATTTGTTAGCTATTTGTATATCTTCTTTGAAGAAATGTCAGTCAAGTCCTTGGAGAAGGCAACGGCAGCCCACTCCAGTACTCTTGCCTGGAAAATCCCGTGGATGGAGGAGCCTGGTAAGCTGCAGTCCATGGGGTCACTAAGAGTCGGACACGACTGAGCGACTTCACTTTCATTTTTCACTTTCAAGCATTGGAGAAGGAAATGGCAACCCACTCCATTGTTCTTGCCTGGAGAATCCCAGGGACGGGGGAGCCTGGTGGGCTGCCATCTGTGGGGTCGCACAGAGTCGGACACGACTGAAGCGACTTTGCAGCAGCAGCAGCAGCAGTCAAGTCCTTTGCCATTTGTTAAGTCCGGAGTTTTGTTGTTGCAGTTGAAATATAGTTCTTTTTATATTCTGGCTATTAGCTCCTTATCAGAAATATAATTTACATTTACTCCCGTTTTAAAGATTGCCTTTTCGCTCTGTTGATTGTGTCTTTCATGTACAGAAGTTATCAATTTTGATGTATGTGCATCTGACATAAGAAAATTCAGGTTTAGTCCTTCTAAGATATTTCTGAAATATCTTTTAACCATAAATGATCAATCCCTAGGACTATATTCCCCATAGGATGTATAATCAATATATATGCTTTCAAAGAGGAAATTCTTGGAAACTGGGAAAAGTCCAACTATTTTTCCAAAGTTCTTTCCATATACGCAGTTGGCAGCTACACCCTTCAGCTTAAGACATTATTCCCAGTTAACATGAAAACTTACCCCAAAGGTATAATACTTTAATGTTGTTATCAGTCAGCACAAATAAGGCACTGTAGTGTGTGTTTTATTCACAAGGGAGAAGGAAGGAAGCATGGCATGAACAACCAAGAAGCTGAGGAAGAAATAAAATATAAGACCATCAGGATGGAAACTGATAGTAAGAGCTCCCACTGACACAGTGCTTACAACGTGCCAGGCACTGTTCTAGGTGCTTTGCAAGCTTTAACTTGAGATGTGTGCATGTGTTTCTCTTTTATAAATGGGAAAAAGGAGACATGAGTTTCAGGAGCTTGCCTAAGGTAATACGTGACTGAGCCAGGGAACACGACCCTCTGGATGCAGCCCTTGGGCCCACCTCCGCCGCTGCTCACTGGAGACCACTCTGGTGTCTCTAGGGCTGAGATTACTTCTCTCTTGGAAATGATCTTCTACACGCAAATGGAAGACATCCAAACCAAGAGACGCAGGCCCTCGTGTAAGTAACAGTTAATTCACCCCCTGTCTTCTCTTCCTAGGGCCAGGTTTCCTCTGTCTCACTCTGCTTCTATCTGATTCTCTCAGAGAGGTCAGCACACCATGGCTCTGATGGAAGTGCTTAGAGAAAGCTGACTATACTGAGAGCCCACCAGGCAACAAGCACGAGCATTCTTACTCATGTCATTCTCCCCACCTCCCTGCAAGGCCTGCCTTCACCTTCACAGCAGAGAGAAGTGAGGCCCAGAAATGTGCGACGACTTGCCCCAAATCTCACAGTCAGTGGATGGAGGGAGCGGGATTTGAACTCAGAACTTTGATCACCTGCCTCCTGCCTCCTCCTGGGGGCCTTGAGGCTCTCTGTCTTTCTGAGGGTCCCTGTCTGCTGAAGGGCAGCCCAGCGTGCTCTTCCAAAGGCCAGACACCTCTGTCTTACCCCCTCTCACTCAGCTCTTTATTCATCTTCAGAGCTCACATTACGGACTTCTTCCCTGCAGGTGCTCAGGGCTCTCGCTGTCAGAGATGAAAAGTAACCTTCTCTGCCATGTATGTGTGTCTCACATGAAAGCTGGCGTCACAGCGCAGTTTGCTGCCCTGTGGTCCAGCCCTGCTGGCAACCTCCACCCTTGCTTCTCCTCACTCCCTAACTCCACAGGCAAGTCTGCTGGTAGATGTTCCCCACTGCTGTGCACACACCCACACATACATGCACACATACACACACACCCCACATGTACATGTAAATACACACTTCTCACACAGTACACATACATACTCCCACACACATACACCTCACACCACACATAAACACAACGCATTTACACCTTTACACCTCAGAGATGCACAGACCTCATACACTACACACATATCCATATGCCTCATCACACACACACATCTGATACCACACATACTTCATAACTGCACACAAACCACAAACACACATCCAAGTATACTTAATACACACACCCCACATACAGACCTTAAAACACACATATAAGCAGATACATATATACCTCACTTACTGTATACACACACACACTCACTCACACCCCCCGCATACAGCCACCCCGCATAAATGTAGGAAAGGAAAATTTTTTTCTATATACTCATAGGTTCTGGGGCTAACATCTATGAATTAAACTGACAAAAGACAAGTTAGCAAGAAAAATGGTTTATTAAGTATGTATACAGAGGCCTTCATAGAAAAATAGTGAAGCAGTGAGACCCAAGAGCTTTATATATCACTTTAACAAAGAGCAATAAATTTGTGTAGAGGTGACAAGACAAAGAGAGAGGGGTTTAGACTTTAGGGGCAGTAAATTGCAGCAAGGTAAATACTAAGGGAAAACTAATGGAAGATGAGGGTTAGTCAGCAAGGGTCTCTTTATGAGGCTCATCTCAATGCTGCCTCCTGATAAGATTCGCTCTCGCCTTCCTGGGGTGGGAGCGGGGCGGGGAGCCACCTTCATGAAGGGAATTTTATGCTCTGCTTTCTGGCAGAGAGGTTTTCTTGTGGCTCCTGTTCTTGATTGCCTTTAGCTCAAAATAATCCTTACGCCACAATGGCATATTTTGGGGGTAATATAGGCTGCTCCCCTTTATACATCTCAAAGACATACACATAAACACACACAGCTCACATATTGCAACACATACAGTAGTTCTCCATATCTCTAGGTTCCACGTGCATGGATTCAACCAGCCACAGATCAAAAATATTTGGGAAAAAAAAAAAGAATTCTAGAAAGTTCCAAAATGGAAAACTTAAATTTGTTGCACACTAGCAATTATTTACATGGTATTTACATTGTATTTGCAACTATTTAAATACCATTTACATTGTGTTAGGTATTATAAGTAATCTGGAGATGATTTAAAGTATATGGGAGGACATATATAGGTTATATGCAAATACTATGACATCTTATATAAGAGAACTGAACTTCCTCAGATTTGGGTACCCATGGTGGGAGTGTCCTAGAATGAATCCCCTGATGATACCAAGGAATAACTGTACATACCTACCTCATACACTGACATGCTACACACCTCATACCACACTCAAGCACACCCCACACACACACATGTTATACACATATCCACATACATACCTCAGTGAAAAAGTGAAAGTGTTAGTCACTTAGTCGTGTTTGACTCTTTGCAACCTATGGACTGTAGTCTACCAGGCTCCTCTGTCCATGGAATTCTCCAGGCAAGAACACTGGAATGGGTTGCCATTCCTTTCTCCAGGGGAATCTTCCTGACCCAGGGATCAAACCTGGGTCTCTTACATTGCTGGCAGGTTCTTTACTGTCTGAGCCACCAGGGAAACCTCTCACACCTCAGAGACACACACATAAAACCATATGCTGCACATAATAAACACACGCACACATACCTCACACAGCTCATACGCACGTATACCGCCCTTGCTGCACACACACACCACACACGCCATGTGCATGCTCTGCCCACAGACTCCCCCTTCATCCTTTGAGATCCACTACCCTTGGAAGCCTGTCCAGTTCCACCAGCACGAGGCTGGATCCAGAGACCCTCTGGGGGTCCCTGCCTGACCCGTCATCTCTCCATTGTCGCTGTCTGTCTTCTCCAGCAGAAGATGGATTTCTGAAGGCTCAACAAGTGTTAATTCACATTTCTACCCTCTTCCCCCACCCATGTACCAGCACAGCTCTCAGAATCTTGGCAGATACTTCTGGAACGAAAATTTGCTCTTCCTCTGATAAGAGGCCAGTGGATTAGTAAGCCAGCATCGCCTACTAATTCCAGACTGTCTGTCTGGGTCCCAAAATTAATCACTATAAGCTGATGCTTAACCTCGGGACAGTTTGCTAACCAGTGACGTGGAGATGTCAACAGCAGCTAGCTCCCACTTACCGGGAAGACTCAGGGAGGTTTTAGAACGAGGAGACGTAGATAGTACGGCATATATTAGCTCTAAACAAATAACATTATCAATCAATACACTGGGGATGGAAAGCCACACAGCTCTGCTAGAAAGAGCCAACCCCGATATCTGGTCTGACCAGGCAAGATGCTGATTCTGCCACCTTCCTGGGCCCCTTCTCTTATCTTAAGCAGACAGGTGTTCCCAGGCACAGTGGATTCAAGAAAAGCGGCTCTCAATCCAGTCTAACCAGGCTGGGCATCTCTGCTCCCAGGTGCGTTAATAAACAGACCTGCCATCTAGCTCAGATCCCCCAGAACACGTGTGCTCCTGTTTGTAACTATAGCCTTTGTTCTAAACCCACGCCATTGCCTGCTTAATGTTTCTGACAGATTGGTTCTATTAGGTGACTTTCTGAATAAATGAAAAACATTTCCCTGTGGCCTGCCTGTCACAGTTTTCTTTTTTTTTTTTCTGTCCTTTAATTGGGAACACTTTCCGACCTCACCAAGGCCTGTCTGCCTCCTAGTGAGGTAAAGATTTGATTTCTTCCCTATTAAAATTTCCTTCTGAGTCAACATGGGTATATTGGGGTTAAAAAAAAAAATCTAGCTAAGGGGAGGGGTGAGCGCAGAAAAACATACAATTCTGTGAGTTAAAAGAATGCGAGTGGTTCAGGGCTGTTAGGATGCTGGCAGGAGCCAGGCTGGGTAGGAGATGCTGACGGGCCTCCCGACGGGTCTGCACGGGCTCCTCAGAGCCCAGTGTTCAAGATCCCTGCGTGGCAATTTCATCCCCTGCAAATGCTGCACATTACAGTGCATTAGCGAAACGGAGAACTGTCATGATTTTCTTGCTGAAAGACTTAGGTGGGAAAGGGGGTGGGGCGGCCCGCATGAGTGCGGTTCCACTTGAACTTGCTAGAAATAGATTTCACACCTGCTTCCTGCTCCTGAACGTGCTGCTTTCTGCATTTCAGGCCACCGTGGGCACAACCCATCATCCCCAATTCAATGACATTGCTCACTAGTTCATAGAACCTGAAAGATTGGGGTTGGGCAGGATCATTTCTGGGAGCCACTCACATTCCATCGAGGGTTACAAAGCTACCAGGGGAAGGTGCCTGGGGCTCAGGGCCCCCTGGTTAATGCTTCCAGAGGTTCTCTGTGCACATCAAACACTTGGATTGCTGTGCTTTGTGAAATGCACACAAGCAACAAGGTATGCTGGGCACCACGGATGACACAGGTGTCACTCTATTGGCTTCTCGTATCAGCTGACATCGTCCAGATCTTTCTGATGGGGGAGCTGAGCTGTGGGCTGGTTCAGGTCACTGCTCTCAGGTCAGTTAGTTAACCATGGATTTATAAGACTCCTGTGTGACCTAGGCAGTCTGCAAGGGCTGCTGTGACAAGCTGCCACAAACTAGGTGGCTTGAAACAACAGATGTTTGTTCTCTTGGAGTCCCAGGAACCAGAGGTCTGAAATCAAGCTGTGAGCTGGGTCGATTCCTACAGAGGGCTCTGAGCGAAGATCTGGCCAGCTCTCTGTCTTCTGTGAAACGAAAAATGTTGCTGCTGTATCAAAACACAAAGGCTGTGGTGGCTACCAGTCACTACCATCACCCTGGATGGTGAGCCCTGAGGGGATGCAGGATGGAGAAAAGCGGGATACTGACCCTAGATAGTTACGATGCGCTTGCAAGGAATGATTTTGAAGAGCCCAAAATCCTGCATCTTCCCATTCATATTAAAGTGCTTAAATTCATTAACTTGAGATATCTGGTTTTCTTCAATTAACAGTAATATTTTGAAGTTTCACTACCTGGTCTTTGTTGCAAAAACTATGCTGGCCCCTCCCTTACCTCTTCAGAGCAGTCTCTTAGAGCTATCTGAGAGGCTGTGTTCTGCATTTCTGTCCTCAGTTTTGTCCAACAAATAAAAAATAATTCTCAGCTTTTAGGTTGTGCATTTTTTTCCGTTCGGCACTTCCTGTGGTTGTCAGTAGTCCCTGGCATTGCTCAGCTTTGGCAGCAGAATTCCAGTCTCTTTCCATTTCACATGGCTTGTCTTCCCTGAGTGTATCCCCTGGGCGTGTGCAAATTCCCCTCCTTTTGTGAAGACAACAACCACTGCATTTAAGGCTCACCTTAAAATTTTTCTTGGTTACCTTCCTATAACCAGCCTCCTCCACAACTATCCTTGGTCAAAGGTGGTGCTGCCTGCATGCTAAGTTGCTTCAGTCATGTACGACTCTGTGTAACCCCGTGGGTCAGGTTCCTCTGTCCGTGGGATCCTCCAGGCAAGAATACTGGTGTGAGTTGCCATGCCCTCCTCCAGAGGATCTTCCTGACTCTATTTATTTAACGCCAAATTCTAAGCCACCTCTGAGAGTTAATCTCTTTTCTGTGGGTGTCTCCCATGTATACAGCAGGGATGCATGATAATAAGCTTCTGTTGATTGATTCTCTTGTGAGTCTGTCTTTGATTACAGGAGCCCCAGCTGAGAACTTAGGAGGGTCAACGGAAAGCCATGTTTTCCTCCCCTACAACCTCATTGCAACTGAATTAATGGATTCTTCAAAGACCTTATTTCCAAATAAGGCCTTATTCACAGATTCCAGATGGGCATGAATTTTGGAGGACATTATGCAACCCAGTACAGTAACCTTAACCCCGTTTATCCTTTACCAGCCTCAGTTTCTTCATCTGTACCTCAGTGGGTTCCTGGGAGAATGAAATGAGGAGACCCATGTAAAGGGCTTTGCCCTGGCTTCGGCAGTCCGTGGATGTTGGTTACCCTTGCTGCTAGCATGTCTTCATCAACACTATTGTTACTGAACCAGGATCACTTGTGGCCTGCTGTGCAGCAAGCCAAAATCCTGAGACACTGAGGTTTGAGCCAAAGAGAAAGTCTGGGCAAAGCATTCAGCAAAGAGAGGTGAGAAAAAACCTCAAATCCACCTCCCCAAAGGCACGGGGCTTGGGGCCTTTATGGGATAAAGAATGAAAAAGCATGACGGTCCCAACAGAGGCCTGGGGACAGGAGGAGAATGGAGGAGCGTGGATTGAAGGGGATTGAAGAAAGGTACAGCGATTGTTCTGCACAGGTTTAATAAGCTACAGGGCTCCCCATGTTCAAAAGATCTCTGAGTGGACACTCGCACATGCCCAGTTGAAGGGGCATGGTCCTCTCCAGTCTTAACCAGCTTGGCTCAAACTAGACACAACTGACTCTCAAGTTCCTGGCAAACACCTTGGAAGACCACCTCACTGTTAAAGCTATGTGCTGCTCGGAGGACATGCAAGCCTTCAGTGGCAATAATTAAAGCAGTCTTCATTAGTGAAGGCAAGTTATAGGTGAAATGGATTTAACTAATGATTACCCACGGTTTCACCATCCTCAGCATCATCACCTTCATCTTGTTCAGCCCCTGGGGTTACAGGAGCTGTGAGAGACACAAAGAGGAACAGCACACAGCCTCTGCTCTCAGGGGGTCTAGGGTTCTAGCTACGGGTGCTGCCCTGATGTAACTTACCTACTAAAGTGCTAACATGATGATGTCTAACAGGACAGCCAAGGAAGAGGAGACCAGAGTGGAAGGGGTCTGAATAGACACGTGCCCAGTTGACACCCATGAGAGTGAGCTTTTCAAAGAGTCTTGGGGCAGCTGGGCCAACCCCCTCCTCACCCCGAGCCTCAGTCCACTGCCCAGAGGGGCACCTCTTCATTCCTGCACCATGGAAACAGGTCGAGGGCACATCGTCACATGGTGGTCACCCACATGCTTTATTACTGATGGAGTATGGACTGACTCAGGAGAAGGCAATGGCACCCCACTCCAGTACTCTTGCCTGGAAAATCCCATGGATGGAGGAGCCTGGTAGGCTGCAGTCCATGGGGTCACTAAGAGTCAGACACGACTGAGCGACTTCACTTTCACCTTTCACTTTCATGCATTGGAGAAGGAAATGGCAACCCACTCCAGTGTTCTTGCCCAGAGAATCCCAGGGATGGGGGAGCCTGGTGGGCTGCCGTCTATGGGGTCGCACAGAGTCGGACATGACTGAAGTGACTTAGCAGCAGCAGCAGCATGGACCGACTCTGAGAGGCACTAACTTCTCCCTTGGAAAAGTGCATCTCTGACTGCATTTCGGTGAGAAGTCTGAGATCTGGGACTCGAGGGGGCTCTCAAGGCACCTCTTTTACTTACCTTACAGGTTCAAAGAACATCAGTCCCACCGTGAGTGGGCCCCATTTCTCTGTTGACTGAAAAGTACGCACAACCTAAAAATTGAGAATTACCTTTTATTCAGTGGCCTTTCTGAGGACTTGCGCCCAGGAGGTAGCCTCTCAGATAGCTCCAAGGGACTGCTCCAAAGAGGTAAGGGAGAAGTCAGGATACTTGGAGTTTTGCAGCAAAAACCAGGTAGTCAGAACATCAGAAGATTACTGTTAAAGAAATCAGATATCTCAAGATGATATGGAGGAAGATGCAATAGTCTGGGCACATGGAAGTGATTCCTTTGTTAGGCACCTTCACTGTTTAGGGCCAGTTTCCTGGTTTTTTTCCATTCTGAATCCTCAGGGTACACAGTTGGGGGCTGCAGTGGCTGATGGCTTGATGGCCACAGGCTCCTTTGATAATTGGTACGGCAGGAGGCATATTTGGTCCAGACCTTCTGAATTCACAGTACCTGTGCTACACTGGCTGTGATGGGAAGCCCGTAAAGCTTGTTATCAGAACGCTTCTCCCAGCCCTGGAAACACGAGCTGTTGATGCAGATCTCAGCAATGCCAAAGTCCAAGGGTCGAGAATGTGTATGGCTAAAACCACACTTTGGAGCACTCAGCGGTTCTTGAATTAACAGTGCAATTGACCCTCCTCTGCTCCAGCACTTCCATCCGGAGAGACCTTGGAAAACCAGCCCCATTGTCAGCTCATGAGAGTGTGCTTCTGAAGTGTTCTGCTGAGGCAACTGGCTTTCTTTCATCTGCTGGGGGTCTTGCCTTTCATGTGAGTATTATAAATAAGATGAATCTTGCTCATCAATGAGCAAGGGCAAGAAGGCAAAATTATTCCTCTAATAATAGAGTCCCTGGGCTGAAATAATCTGATTGGCTTTCTTTGATAGGAAAGATAAAATTGATTCATGTAAATGTATTTCCCTTTGAAGAGTACTCCAATGCGCTGACTTGGGGCAAAACATGATATATTTGGTGGTTGGGTAGCAGCTGTTATATCCTTAAATCTCAAATGTGATTTGGGTGCTGGGACTTTATAGTACAAAAAAGGGCCACATTCATAGAGCAGGCCACCAAAGCTTTCATACGTCCAATATATCTTTACTGAACCTAATAATCTTAGCTCCAATTCTTGGTCCTCTAAGAAGAGGTCAAATGTATAATAATAATAATAATATAGCCAGAATTTTCTAGAAGGGTTTGGGTATTAACTCCTTGCCACTGAATGGAAGATCATAGATCCTGATGTTTATGTTAAAAACATGACGATAGTCTTTTGTGTTGATAAGTTGGTTGGAGATGAAGAAGAGGGAGAGTGTGTCTTTAAAATTCCAAGGTACAGAGGAAGCCATTGACAATTCTTTAGAAAGATAAAGGATTTCTTCCTACCTTACCTTATCTTCTGTGCCTTTCGCCTACTTCCTGGTGAAAATCATCATTGCAACAATCATTGTGGTGATAGCATCGGGGATAATAACATCGAGGGTGACAGTTAACATTTACAGAGAGTTCTGTATATGTTAGAAACAGTGCTAACGGCTTTACAGATATCTTGTCATTGAACCCTGCCAACGATGTGATGACATCATACAGCACTGCTAGTGACCCCATTTTACAGATGAAGAACCGAGGCCCGAGGTCACACAACTGGAATTCAACCTCAGCAGTCAGTTCAGGGGCTCACCACCTCCCCCCACCTCCGCTTCAGAAGTATCCCTGCCTTTTGCATTCTTATGCTGGTGAATCTCTTAAAACATCTGGACAGAAGAGGGTTAAATGCAGTCTATGGGAGAAACTGGACGAGGCTGGGAGAGTGAGGACTCGCAGGAGAGGGGTTGCTCCTGCAGGTAGAGGTGGACGTTATGCTACAGAAGCTGGTGACAGGCAAGAGGTCACCTTCTGGGCGGGCAGGTGATGTCAGAGTACAGAGTCAGAAAAGTGGACTAACCAGAACAAGCTCTTTAAGACATTCAGAAAGGCAGGGAGCCACTGAGACCTCTGTCTGCTGATGGGAAAGGTCAGCCTCTGAACAAAGGATTCAGACAGTCCCTAATCTTTGTGAGTGCAAAGTCTTCTGGAAACCTAGATGCTCGCAGTGGGCTACAGTGTAAGTCAGACCACAGAACTTAGGCATCACTGCTGAGTCTCCTGGTTATTGGACCAGAAGTCCTTGAATTGCCCCTGAATTTGGGCTATCCAGGGCTTGTCTGCCAAACTTCTCCCCTGCGTTCTTGGTGAACTCATGGATTCCCAAGGCCTACCGCAAGCAAGTGCAGCTTGGGAATATGTGTTTTTATAAGCATCCTGGTGATCCTTGTGACCAAGGAAATCTAGAGAACAATGAAGGAGGCTATTTAGAGCCTGGGGGCCACACCTGCAAGTCGAGGTGAGGAAGGCTTAGCTGTGGGGAGGGGAGAGCGTGGGATCACACGGCTAGGCAGGAAATCATCTTTTAGGGTCACCAGTGTGTCCCAGTTTGCCCAGGACTGAGAGGGTTGCTGCGACACGGGACTTTCAGTTTTAAAACTGGGACAGTTCCAGGAAAGCCCTGTTTTTATCGTAAAGCCACACTCCCTGCTTGCCATAAGCCTCACATGACCCTGGAATTCCAAAACTGTCTATTCTCCTTTCCCAGTACAATCTGGCTTCCCTGGGCTTTAGAAGGAAAGCCTTGCTGAATCAAGTATTGCACACTGAATTATGTATGACTGATAGCTCCACTGGCCTCCCAGAGGTATTTGCATTTTTTAAAAAGGGGGACTATATTTTATTTTGCCTTCTGCATTTCTGTTGCAGTTGAAATTACCGAGCATTTTCAAAAATCAACAGTAAAACTTGTAGTTGCATTTCAGAAAAATGATACAATTTCTTTTAAGTTTCCTAGAGAACAGATAAATTTACACCTCTCTCTCAAAAGCAGTGTGCATTCCACTCATCAAAGTTAGATATGAATTCTTACTGTCTTGTCAAAGCAATTTTTCATCTCTTTCCTTTCCCTAAATTCAGTACTATGACTTTAAGGAAAAAAATCTTTCCGTACATGTCTGAAGTCATTTGCTTGGAGCTTACTAAGAGAAATTAGAAAAGCAAGGTGAATAACTAAACCAAATATTGTATGGCGAATTAATGCAAATACCAGAGCAGAAAAAGATTTACTTTACAGAAAAATAATTATAATATTAATAAAATACAAATGGGACCCAAACCTCTGTGTTGACACTTGCTGGGTGTGTGCCTCTGAGGCCACCAAGGAAGGCATCTCAGACATGACATTTCCCCAGAGCCACAAGTCTCCAGAACAGAAAGCATAAGTTGACTTGGAAGGGAAGACCTTGAACCCTGAGTCCAGATAGAAGAGAGAGAATAAGAGTCTTTCTGTCTCTATCACTGTTGCTGAAGCTTAGTTCCGGGTGAAAAGAGAACAGTAGCCACAGAAGGAAGGCAGGGATAGCACAGTAGTCTCATGCATAGATGCCACGCCGCATTCATGCTGCCACATTCAAATTCCAGCTGTGCCACGTTAGCTGTGTGACCTTGGGCAAGCTACTTACCCTCTCGTAGCCTAAGGTGCATAGGTGATTGTGAGAATTCATAAACTAATATACATAAAGAACTGCCACTGATCAGTGCTCTGTTAAGAGTCTTCTTATATTAGGAAGGATAATGATAACAAGTACTAAATAAGCCATAGAGATCTAACTCATAGGGTAATGAATAGAGACAATAGTAGAGTACCATCATTATGTAATGTGAAAAATATCAAGATGCTGGCAATCATATTACAACATATAAGTGTATTAAAGTAACAGCCTGTATACCTTACTCTTATACGATGTTGCATGTCAAACTTATTCGATTAAAACAGACAAAAAGGATAACGGTAGAAAAATCCACATCTGTTATCTTGAACACATTGGTTAATTTTAAAAATTGCTCTGAGCACAAGCTGTGTGACATTGCCAGATGCAGTCTGCCAAGTGGTTCCACTGGGTACCCAGGGTGGTGGTTGTCTGAATGAACTGCCACATTTAAAAAAATCGGAAACTCTCACATAAAAATACACGTTTCCAGCTGTTTTGAAAAAGCAGAAGGGTCTGGTCATGCTGTTCGCACATCTGTGTGACCACCCTCAGCCAGGGCTGAGTGGAAAATGTGCCTACTAACTTGTCGGGGACCCCACAACTGGATTTAGTGTAGGCAATGGAATTTGCAAGGCTTATTCTAAGGCGGGGATCAGCAAACCATCGGCCAAGCCCAGCCCACCAACTGGTTATGCAAATAAAGTTTTACTAGGGGACTTCCCTGGTGGTCCAGGTTCAATCCCTGATCAGGAAACTAGATCCTACATGCCGCAACTAACATCCTGCAGAGCCAAATAAATAATAAGGAAATAAATATCTTTAAAATAAAGTTTTATTGAAATATAGCTACAATCATCCATTTACATATCGCCTATTGCTGCTTTCACATTATAATGGCAGAGTTGAGTAGCTGGAACAGAAAGTATATGTCTCACGAAGTCTAAAAATATTACTCTCTAGCCCCTTATGGAAAAATGTTTGCTAAACGCCATTTCTCAGGTATTATCTTTCTGTAGAGAGTTTGCTTAAAGATGGCTTATTTTTACATTTTTGAAAATAGTGTATTCAGAATTTTTAAACATATTATTGTTTAGCTGCTGCTGCTGCTAAGTTGCTTCAGTTGTGTCCGACTCTGTGCGACCCCATAGACGGCAGCCCACCAGGCTCCGCCGTCTCTGGGATTCTTCAGGCAAGAACACTGGAATGGGTTGCCATTTCCTTCTCCAATGCATGAAAGTGAAAACTGAAAGTGAAGTCGCTCAGTTGTGTCCAACTCTTCGTAACCCCATGGACTGCAGCCTACCAGGCTCCTCCGTCCATGGGATTTTCCAGGCAAGAGTACTGGAGTGAGTTGCCATTGCCTTCTCCGTTGTTGTTTAGAGGGAAAGTAAGTTCATCAAAGCCGTTACCTTGAATCACAGACAAGCTGAAACACCTGGAAGTTTGATCCAAGTGACTGTAGTTCCCTCGCTTCCCCTGTGCCTCTTCCCTCATTGTGCCTAAACTGCAGGAACAGTTCTTAAACTACATGATAAAGATGAGGCAATATAGCTTATATGACACCATATTTAAAAGCAGCACTTAGATTTTGTTATCAGTTATAGAAATCTTTTCCTAGGTCAAGTGAAATGTCCATTTCCTCTGGCTTCACCTGAGTCACTGGAATCAAAAGCAGGCCCCGAATACTGAACTCCCCTCCGGTCACAGTTCTATTTGTGTAGTTTCTTTTTAAGAAACAAAATGAGTCCCACTAATGGTCTCTAAAATATCTTCCAACTCTTAATATTCTATGATTCGACCATCTGAAAATCAGGAGCTACCCCACTAGGTGTTTGCCGTGTGCCAGCTCTGGTGCCGAGCAGCTGGGAAGCATCAGCTCTTTCAGTCTCCCCAGGTTCCTCATCAGGAAAAGGGCATAGTCACAGTACCTCCCTAGTAAGCGAGGATTAAATGGAGAGACACCTTACACATGTACAGTACAAACTGACCTGTAGGAAAGCCTTCCACTATTATTTTTATTTTGTTCCTGACCACTCAAAACGCACTACATGACCTCACTAAAGTCTACCATTTCTTGAGAGTTCTATGCTCTAAAAATTTCTTGACCCTCCATCCCTTCCTAAGTGTTTCCTCTTTCCTCACTGGAATGATCAAAAAACCCCTGAATTTTAGCTCTCAACCACTATTACAGTGCATTCATGATCTATGTATTTAGGCAAGTAGTTTTTGAAGGGACGTATTTCCCACAGAGCATTCAGTATTCTGAATTCAATAGTGGGTTCAGAAGCCAATTGTGTTGCACAACCCCCAAATCTCATTTTCCAAGCCTACTCTTCGGTGTCTTTCCTTACAACCTGTATTTGAACTATCCATCTTGAACTAAATTGCCATATGACGTGATAATTAAAACTTCACATCTGCAGCTTTCTGCAATATAAAATAAACCACACATATTTGTGTATAATTAAACCAATCAGGCGTATTAGGTACACATGTTTACTGATTCAAACCGCAGCATGATAAACCAAGACTGTAGCACTTGTCTTATTCTTTCCGGGAGGGGAGACATTTCATAAACTCATGGACAGTTTTCAAGTGGCCCGTGTAAGTGCCCAGAAGCTCTTGTCAGCCCCATATCTGACAAGATATTTAGGATAATCATTTCTTCCTCTGGTTCCCAACTTTGTACACTGAAATCACCCGGAACACTTTGTAGATACTAATGCCTTGGTTACACCCCTACAGCTTCTGACTTAATGGGTCTGGGTAGAGCCTCACCAGCTTCTCTGGTGGCTCAGCAGTAAAGAATCCGCCTGCCAATGCAGGAGGCGCAGTTTGATCCCTGTGTTGGGAAGATCCCCTGGAGAAGGAAATGGCAACCCACTCCAGTATTTCTGCCTGGGAAATCCCATGGACAGATGAGCCTGGCGGGCTACAGTCCATGGGGTTGCAAAGAGTCAGACACGACTGCGCTACTGAACAACAGCCTGGTCATCAGAACTTTTAAGGTTCCTCTGGTGATTCTAATTGCAACAAAATGTGAGAACCATTGATCTATAACATTATCAAATGAACAGGTTGTTTAATTGATCATAGTTTCATTCTTTTATATGCACAGTACACCTTGCCCTCTACAGATGTACAGAAATGCCTCGAAATGTTCAACAATTATAAGCTGCATACTGAGTTGTATACAGGGAGCTCTGCATTTCCAGAACATTCTGTGCTCTGGTATGTATTGGAGTGTTGAGTAATTACACAACTCAGTAATTGGTAAAGAAATACTCCACTAGACATTAGTAGGGGTTAGAAGAAAGAAGAGGTACAGAAACACAGAAATAAATAAAAATTAAGTAGTTCTTTACTGTGGGATTTCCCAGAAACTTTAATATAACTAACGTGCATATAAATGTTCAGGAGCATTTCCCAAGCTCATCTGATCACAGAATGCTTCCATCATCACCCCGTCCACATCTCAGATGTGCCTCATAACATCTTCCAGAACATCCTGATGGATACTTTGACAAGCTTAGGTTCAAAGGGTTTTGTGTTCTGGCAACAGGCAAGGAGGGGGTTGCTGAAGGAAGCACAGGACCCAGAGCTGACACGTAACTCTGCACTGGGAACAAGGGCCCAGCTCCTAGGAAGCTGACCTTTGCAGTCCAAGGGTCCTTTTTCACTCTGGCTTATTGAGGCTGGTGACGAGGCCCTTGGTTGCTCAACTCTCCCTATGCCTGGGTGAGCCATGTCTTTGTCTTCCAATCCCCGTGGGTGATAAAGAAGTTCTGACACGTGGGAACTATAAGTTAGTGGCACTCTGTAGGGAGAGAGAATGAGGGTCAATGCCAGGGGGTGGCTCAGAGGTTAAAGCATCTGCCTGCAATGCGGGAGACCCGGGTTCGATCCCTGGGTCGGGAAGATCCCCTGGAGAAGGAAATGGCAACCCACTCCAGTACTCTTGCCTGGAGAATCCCATGGAGGGAGGAGCCTGGTAGGCTACAGTCCATGGGGTCGCAAAGAGTCGGACACGACTGAGCGACAAACTACTAATAACTACTAGTGTTCTTTCCCCCAGGGCAGAGGAAAGCAGAGGAGGGTGAAAGATACAGTCTAGCACATACCTAACAGTTCTGTTCTTCTGACCTCTACCATCTGGCAGCGTGAACCTGGGCCAACCTTCTCATCTATAAGACAGGGATACACAATAGCTGAGTGTTCTCATGGAGATTAAATACGACCATGTAAGTGAAAGTGGTGTATGAACCATAATGGCCTTTGCAGATGATGAAAATTACTTTTATTATCACGGTCATTATCGTCAGTAGGATTCTCTCCCTGAGTCTATCTGAATAATAACCCAGGGGGAATTTGATTGGAAAATCTATAGCCATGCAAAATTGTCTCACTAGTTTTTTTTTTTTAACTTTTTATTTCATATTGGAGTAAAGCCGATTAACAATGTTGTGATGGTTTCCGGTGTAGAGCAAAGGGATTCAGCATAAATACACATGTCTCCATTCTCCCCCAAACTCACCTCCATCCAGGCTGCCACATAACACTGAGCAGAGTTCTCTGTGCTATACAGTAGGTCCTTGTTGGTTATCCATTTAAAATATAGCATGTTTCACTAGATTTTAATAAATATCGCAAAGCAGGAGAGAGAGGTACTGCTAACGTCTTTAGAGGAATTCTGTTTTGCTTATTCTCCTGAAACCTTGAAAATGAGCTTAAAGTTCACTTCATCCCACTATTTAATAATCGGTTGTCTCCTACCACTGCTTCAAATGCATCTTGTTAGCAGACGGTTCCTTTGTGAGAGCACTTTAATGACTGATTGACTGAAAAACACCTGCATCTTTCTCCGAGGTGGTGGCTTTCCACAGGGTGGAGCTGAACTGAAGCAGCACATGATGAGTGGGCAGAATATGAGCAGCAGCTTAGGTTTTTCAGGTTTTTACCATCGCCCCAATTCTATTTTTGCAGACATAACTGTGAGCATAGCTGGGAGGTAGTTTTCATCCACCTTAACCAAACCTGGAGAATCCTAGAACCCCTGAAGCTGGAGCCTAGCTACACTTGTGGTTCTTTTCACTAACAGTCCTTCCTGATGGACTGTTTCTCATCCGATTCACTCCACGTGCCAGTTTGCCAGGGTGCACACTTTGTCCTCTAACTGGCCCAGTAGATCCTCTGTTCTTCCTTTTATTGTGCTAATTGTACTGAATCTGTTTGTTTTGTTTCCCACCAAGCGGCGCCCCTCCCTTCCCCTCCACCCATCCTGTGTGGAAATCCTCCCTTTCTTTCTAAGGTGCCTCCTTCGGGCCACTTGATGCCAAGCCCTGGACAGCCGTTGTCTTTAAGGAGCGCCCCCACCCCCCACCCCACCACCATGGAGACAACTCCTTTGAGTTGTTCTTTCTGCTTAGACCACCCCACATAGTGTTTGGTCTAACATGTCCCTGCTTGCTTGGAGGGATAGAAATATGCATATGCCCTGAATGGCTTGACTCCTAATACACAAGAGAATTACATCTTTCTACTTTATAAAACCTGAGTACCCCTGACTTCTTCCAAGCTCATCACAATAATCAAAGCAGCAGGAAACTTCTATGCAAGTATATGTACTGGGCTTTCATAGGCGCAATCTCATTAGACCTCCCTCCCCCTCGTCTCTGTGGAGCCTCACTAAGGGGGAAGTAGTTGGCTGAGCAATCTTCTTATTTGAAGTCAACAGGAAGCAGGCAAGGGTGAAGCTACATTTTTAGTGAAGGGGCTAGGAACCTTTTTTTTTTTTTTGCTCTTTGTGTTTTATTAATTATTTTTGTTGGTCTCCATCACAGATGAAATTTTCACTGCTAATTCCTTAGGACTGAATCCATTCCTATGGGATTCAGCGCAGTGAAAATAAATTTCAAGCCACAGAGCTAGGAAATGATAACAACAACAAGAAAAAGGGGGCAGGAGGGACCTGGGGACAGCCCACAGGATCAGTTCAGTTCTCAGCTGCTGTTGGGCTTTACAAAGCTTGGCTCATCATAACCTGTTCAACATAGTCCTTCGGGACCTTCAGTTCTTCCGAATTCATTTTGTCAGTGAGAGGTATGCCAGAAAAGAACCACCGCTGACTACCTGGTTCCACTCCTGCTGAATGTAGCTGCCTCTTCACACAGTGCTTTCTCTTGGAGTAAAGAGAAACTTGTTTTAGGGGCTTATTACAAGCTCTATTCTCTATCAAATGTAAGAGTATCTATTATAAAATGTAAACAGGAGCATTATAGCTTGGAATATTCTAGAAAGTAGGCATGAATGTGCCCACACAGCCAAGTATGACCTGCCTAGGGAACCCTCTCTGCTCAGCCTCCACCCCCAATATCACCATAGAGTCTCTCTTCCCTTCATGGATATCTCTAATGGGAGACCCCATCAGAACTCCTCTTTTAAAGAAACATCCAGTCTTGTCCCTTCTCATCCCCTTTTCCTACTTTACTTTCCCTTTTATTACTACCTATCTTTGCCAGTGTCCTCTTATTAGAATGTAAGTTCCTCAAGAGCAGTGATTTTTTTTTCTGCTTTATTCACATACATCTGTGCATGGCATCCGTAGGCACTCAAATATCTGTCAAATGAACAAATCAATGAATGACCACATAGAACTGACAATTACTAAGAACAGTGATTTTTCTCTTTTTTCTGCTTCTTTTAGTAAACCTTCAATACCTGTAAAGGGTAGGAAAGATTGTAATTCAAAAACATTATTGTATTGTATTATATTTTTGATTGTATTCAAAAACAAAGATTCTTTAAATCATAGATCAGGGCAAGTTTAAAGAATAAGGGCAATAAAGTCATTTACTTTGCAATAACAACATTAAGGTGAACTGCTGGTAAGTCAAGAGCTATTCAACCTTGATGATAAACAATTTGAAAATGTAAATGAACAACAGCAAAGCAAAAAGAAAGAAAAAATATGTCCCAGCAGCCTAGCCTCACTGAAGGAGCCCGAGAACTGTACAAACTGATACCCAACTTTAGAAAAATGACCCAGTGTATAGAATGAACTGACGGTAGGTTCTTAATAACTAACCTGCTCTCTGGGAGACTTGTTACTTTTTTTTCTTTTAAAGTCTTTCTGGATATTGTTGTTGTTGTTCAATTGCTAAGTCATGTCTGACTCTTTGCGACCCCATGGACTGCAGCACACCAGGCTTCCCTGTCCTTCACCATTTCCCGGAGTTTGCTCAAACTCATGTCCATTGAGTGGGTGATACCATCCAACTATCTCATCCTCTGAATATTATTGAATTCAATTTTTAAATATTATTAAGGCTTGCAATAAAACTTGTCAGGCTCTGTGCTTGGCCCTGGGATATCACTATGCCCAAGTCAGACCCAGACCCGTGGGCCCTAGAACTGAGACTCTGGTGCAAAATAGAGATAAATATAGAGACCATTACCACCCAGTGTGATAGGAAAGCAGCATATGTTACAGTGTTGGCAGCTATCTGGTTCTTAAGGTGGTTGGTAGGTGCATAGGTATTCATTTTTATGACTATGTTTCATAACTTACATATATGTACACATATGTATTTGTTATTTTGCATGTACCAAATTTTACATAATTTAAAAGGTGACATTTAGAGGATGTGGAGGCAGCCAGGGTGTACCTCATCATAACCTAGTGGGTGCCATATGAAAGGTGTAACCAGAATAATGAGTAAGAATGAGCCAGAGAAGGGGAGATAGGCAAAGGGGAGAGGTCTCAGACAGGAGGAGCACGGAGGAGAGGCCTGGATGAGGTGAGGAAAGGCAGGACCTGTCTGAGGAAGGCAGAGTAGTCTAGTGTGGCTGAGTGATGGTGGCCCCGAGCACCGGCCCAGATGCTAAGGATTTTGTGAGCCAGTCCAGGAAACAGAACTTTATCCCAAAGACAATGAGGAGTCATGGAAGGGTTTTGTCCTGAGCTGAGTTATAGGATTAGATCCACGTTTGAGAAACATCATGCAAGCTGCAGGGTGTTTAGTGAACTGAAGGGAACAAGACTGGAAACAGGAAAATCGTTTGAGACACATTTGTTTACTTACACATTTTACAAAGACCAGAAAGTTTGAAAATGTACAACACTGGTAAGAGTGCAGAGAGGCAGAGAATGTAAATCAACATGGCGTCCTTAGAGGGCAGTTTGTCAATATCTATGATAATAAATAATTCATATACCTTTGATCTAACAGTTCTATTGCTACAAATAAATCTGGCAGATAAATTTGCACACCTGATAAGAGATGTATGTGTGAGATGTTCACTGAAGTACCCATAGTATACAGGATAGCTCCTTTTAAAAATGAGTTAGATGGTTCTGTATAGGCATGAAAAGATCTCTTACATATGTAAATGAGTAAAGCAAGATCTCAAATATTGGGTATGATAGTCTTCCATGCACATAAAATAACATATGTATACACTGATGCATCTGTGATTTTGTTGATGCATAGGAAAATATTTGGCAGGATAAATTGGTTGCCTCTGAAGAGATAGCCTGAAGATCTGGTAGAGGAGAAAATTTACTTTTTATTAATTTTAATTTTGTTTTTGTATGGTAAGGACAGTTAACATGATATTTACTCTCTCAATAAATATTTAAGTGTACAAAACATTATTATTGACTACAGGTACTTTCTTTCTTTTTAATTGCTGAGTATAAATATATATATATTTATAAATATAAATATATATATATCCACACACACATATATAAATCTTACATCTTCTTAATCTGTTCATCTGTTAATGGTCACTTAGTTTGCTTTCATATCTTGGCAGTTATCAATGATGCTGCTGTGAACATGGGGATACATATATTTTTTCAAATTATGTAGTGTTTTTTTCGCTTTTTTGAATATATACCCAGTCGTGAAATTGCTTGGTCATGTGGTAGTTCTATTTTTAGTTTCCTGAGAAACCTCCATACTGTTTTCCATAGTGGCTGCACCAACTTATATTCCCACCCACAGTGTCCAAGGCTTCCCTTTTCTCTACATTCTCACCAGCGTTTGTTGTGTTCTTTTTGATGACAGTCATTCTGTACAGCAGATCTTTAGAACTTACCTTCCTGAACTGAAACTTTGTGTCCACTAATTAATGTTTAATTAAAACATAACACACATGATGGAAAGATCATGCCATGTAAAGCTGTATAGGCATATGTGTATGTATTATATTTTAACTGAACATTATGGGGTTTTGTGCAATTGTGTTTAAGATGGATTTTCTAGTACCTGGTAAAAGATTATATAACCTGTCATTCCTCAGCCAAGACCTGGTCAATCCTTGCTACCCTCAGAGGTCCAGTAAGAAGATGTTTTCAAGGTGGCTTCTACACCTAAGTATTTTCTAAAGAGAGAACAAAAATGGCCCATGGCCCCTAGAAGGCCCTTTTGGAGGCCTGATCCATAGGAGGTGCCTCCTGCTTTGAAAACAGAGTAATGAGGAATCTAACCATAACCTAGTATATCTTTCCATTCCAAACAAAGTCTTGGGTCAAGCTTTCATCCCGTCAGACCATCTCCTGCTCTCCTGCTTGTCTAAACCTTCCTCCAGGCAGCTGCTAAGGCCCTCTGCCCCAGACGGGCCATGGGAGGGCTAGAAATCAGGCCTTGGGAAGGCAGCCTGGAGGGGGCCTCCTGTTAGACAGAGGCCACCCAGCCCACCTTTCCCTCCTACTCTGGCCCGCCCTCCCCTCTGTGCAACCTCGGCAGAGGAGCATGTCTTCTTTCCTGGCCGATGATGCTCAGAGGGAGGAACCAGGCCTGGAGAAGAGGATTCTTTCCCAACACTCACATGCAGCATGAATCAGAGACCCTTTTCACCTGACTCAGAGGCAGGGGCACCACCCTCAAGGATTCCCAAGCACTTTCCCAGCAGGTGTGCTCAGGTTTATGCTGGTGAAAAAAGTTTTCCTGGAGGTTAGGCGGGGGTTGGAATCTAGCCCGTCCACTTATATTTCTATTCCCCATCCCTTCAGCCTATTTATAAAGAGCTCTTCATTTATAATGTGATGTTTACTTCGGAATACTCCAGGGAACTTCTGCTCCATCTTCCAGCCTCCAAGACCCTGAATAATTGATTTTAAAAGTAGCTCATGGCATATTTGCTCCATGAGGGGGAAAGAGAGTGTAATGTAGAAAAGCAGTTTAAATGGGCAGAAAGACAGGCGAACAATCTTTTTTGTGTTCTAAAAACCTCAAACAAATGTATATGTACATGTAACGGCTAACGATGAGCTAGCAAATTGACTCCGCATCACATGAGATCCAGCGCAAATCAGAACAGGCACGTGGTAAGGTGGAAGAGTGCTGTTACTGCCCTCAGCCAGCTTCCTCTCTGACCACTCCTTTTATTTGTTAATGTTGAGAAATAAATAGGCTATTCTTACAGGAAAACAAAAAGTGCCTTGCAAACTTCAGCTTGAAAAATTCATTTAAACATAATGTCCTCTCACCAAAGATAAAGGTAACTATATAACATAAATTAACTATATAACATGTATTAACTATATAGCGTATATTAATTTTATAACATACATTAATTAGCTTGGTTGTGGCAATCATTTCACAATGTATCAAATTTCAAAACATCATAAAGTATATCTCAAATATATGCAATTATTTATCAATTAGACCTCAATAAAGTTGGACAAATAAATTTTAAAAAATAATGTCTTCTGTAGTAATTGCATTCAATTATAACAACCATAGCAAAACAGAAGTTTTGATCTTAAACATGGAAAACTGATACTTTTTTTTGGATTGTCTTATAAATCCAAGCACAGGATATAAAATGCTCAGAGAGAACTCACGCTTCATTTTGAGACATGTCAGTGTCAAGTTTTCTTCCTAAGAAACCTCTGGGAAATGTTATATACAACCTGTACCATTCAAGCACCTTCCTGCTTTACTGCACATTGGTTCCTAGGTAATCACTTCATTTGTACTTAAATCATTGCAGAGGCCAAGGCCACGGAGAAGTGGGACATAAGATGGACAAGTTTTGGTAGTTGGAGGGCACAGGCAGGAAGCATTTCCAGCTGGGATGCTGCCAGAGTGGTATATGATGATGGAGGACCCTGGCCTCTAAGGCAATTGTTTCAAGTGCTGGGAAGGGAGGAGTTTTAGTTTCCTAACGCTGCTATAACAAGGAACCAAAAACTGGTTGGCTTAACCAAACAGAAATGTGTCATCTCAGTTCTGGAGGCTTAAAGTCCAAAAGCAAGGTTGTGCTTTCTCTGATGTCTCTGGAGGAGACTCCATCCCAGCCTCCTCTGGCTTCCAGTGTTTAGGGCGATTCTCGGTTTTTCTTCGCTTGTAGCTGCATCACCCCAGTCATATGGCCTTCTTTCCCTTGAACATCTCTGTCTCTGTGTCCAACTTTCACCTTTTTATAAGGACACCAGTCATCTTGGATTACAGCCCACCCCAGTGACCTCATTTTAAGTTGATTACCTCCATAAACACCCTGTCCCCAAACAAGGTCAGATTCTGAGATATTGGATATTAGGACATCAGCACATCTTCTTCCGAGGAACACAGTTCAATTTATAGCAAGAGGGGCTTGGAAGACCCCTGGGTGGTTGGGGAGAAGGGATGGTACAAGACAGAAGTGGGGCTGGGAGGCTGTCAGCTACCCTGAATCCACTTTTCAGGGATACACAGAGTTGCCTGGATCCCTTCTATCAGGGAAGAAAAACAAAACAAAAACGTGGCCTTCTGAGCCACACAGACCACTACAGAGCCCCATTCTCTGCCTCTAGACTATTGTACAGAGGTGTCTCCTGCACACGGGGCAGACAGTTTAAAGCACAAAGCAAAACAGATTTCTTTCTGTCATTAAGAGAGCTCTCTGGAAAGAGATACCTTTCCTGTGATAAACACAAAGGTGAACACATGCTCTCAGGAGCAATGGCTCAGTGGCTGGCTGGCGGTCGGCCAGAATAAGCACACATCTGCTCACACTCAGCGGGGTACCCTGGGTGGGCAATATTTAAAGTAAAATACAGCAGCTCTAGTGAAGTTTCCGCAGTGGTCACTGGATAAATTGGTGATTTGATAAACTGGTGATTTTGTTGAGGTGGAGAGAAAGACAAGGGTGAGAGAAGGGTGAAATTGAGAAAAAGAACATTTTAATTGATGTAAAAAGTGGAAGCTGTGAGCTTGCCAGTCAGAGCAGTCATGATTCGAGTCTGGAAAACCATTTTAAGTTGGACTCCAATTTTTAGAGCATGGGAAGACCTGACCTTATAATCCCATAAATTTGAAAGTGGTTATAGGCATTCACTTCTCAGATAGCTTAAAAGCATGGCCTCTTCTTTTAAGGGGCATGTGATGTTTTTAAGGAAGTTACATGGGTCTAAAACTGACAACGGACTTTTAGGACACATTCATTTTTTATTGACAGTCCACCTAAATATGTAGTTGTGACAGGATGTTAAAAACCATCAGCTGAGCATGTGTCCCTTCCCTTATAAGTGGATTTTCCCATTCGTGGGTAAAACCACGAAGATGCCACACCCAAATTTCCATTGCTAAAGGGTTGATGGTTTCCAGTTTGTTCGTACAAGCAGCAGTGAACCAGCTGACTCTTTAGAGTTCAGAAGAGTCATCTTACCGTCTGTAGGATATTTGAGGGGAAAAGCCTGATTCTAATGTTCAATTACCCTAAGGGACACACCTCTCCTCTGTGAGTAGGATCCCATTGGCAGGAATCTGTCACAGGGCCTCACACAGATGCTGCAGGATGGAAATCAGTCTAATTGTGTGCCCCAGAGGGGAAAACTCAGATATTGGTAGTCTGCCATGGTAGGCAAGGTTGGACAAAAGTAAAAAGAAGGCAAGGGCTTTGATAGAAACACAACCTCAAGCCCTAGGTTTCATCTCTCCTTTCCGTCCAACAGATAGACATCAATGTCATAGGTCCCTATTTGTAGAGAGGACCCTGCCCCCCATGAGGTGTATGGTGTAGACACATGGAAGAGAGGAAATATCCCTTTTTCCTTCAGAATAGTCTTTGCCCTGTGACTAATTAGACATACTGTGTGTGTGTATGTGTTAGTCACTCAGTCATGTCTGATTGTGACCCCATCGACTATAGCCCACCAGGGCTCCTCAGTCTATGGAAGTCTCCAGGCAAGAATACCAGAGTGGGTAGTCATGCCCTTCTCCAGGAGATCTTCCCTACCTACGGATTGGACTCAGGTCTCCTGCATTGAAGGCAGACTCCTTACCATGTGAGCCACCAGGGAACATAAGACACAAGGGGAAATGAAACAATCAGTGGAGAAAGTTATCTGAACCATGTAAATATCTCTATGTATATCTCATCTGAACTGCTACATAAAAATAACTAGGCATTTTTCCTTCCGTGTCCTCAAAGACTTGGTTGGTGATGTGGGCTTCCCTAGAAGTATGAAGACAGCTCATGCAAGCCCTGAGGAGAAAAATCTGTTTAACTATCTCTTTTAGGGTTTTTTGACTATTCTGCAAATATTCTGATCATGAGCTGACAAGCTATAAGGCCAGGAGCGTCTGAGGCCACCTGGGGAGAGCAGAGACAGGAATACCCTGCTCAGCTGAGAATAACAGTCACCAAGAGGTCAAGCAAATTCAGTTTTAAAGAGCACTTGAAAGGGGCAGAAAAGAGGTGACAGGGGGCGGAAGCAGAATATGATGAGGCAATAATTGGAGAGAATAACGGAGGACTGTCAGCTGTCTTACATAACCCTCTCTAAACCTGTACGTTATCAAAGGTTCTCGTATAAGCCACAGAACCTTGGTCTGCCTAAAAGATGCCAGTAAAGGAGGAGAAGTTTGCAGACACACCCGACTTCCCTTTTTTACATCTTTTTGTCTCCCAGGCTTCCTCCTCTGACTCCCAGATACCTGGGGTCCTCCTGCTCGCTGTCTACTGATTCCTCCAGCAGTTGCTCCATTTCCCCCTGCGCTTACATAGCAAACTGGAATTTTGCTCCTTGATTTAACTTGTGAATGATTGAGAGTTCTAGTAACTTAATTTATTAACCTTCCCACTATGTTTTGCACTTTATAAAGACACAAGAATCAGTTCTTAGTAATACGCTTCAAGGGTCAGTAAAAGTGTTAGTCGCTCCGTTGTGTCCAACTTTTTTGAGACCTGGTGGACTATAGTCAATGGAATTCTCCAGGCAAGAATACTGGAATGGTTTGCCAATCCTTTCTCCAAGGGATCTTCCTGACTCAGGAATTGAACCCAGGTCTCCTGCATTGCAGGCATATTCTTTATTATCTGAGCCCCTCAAGGGTCAGAAGTGGGAAGATATTCTTGTTCTGCCTATTATATTATGGGGTGGTCCTATATCAGGTCTATAACATTCCTCTGAAATAACTGATCTAGTAACTATTTGGTCTAGTTAAAGGCCTAGACTTTTCTTAATACCATAAATCTGGGTTTAAAGCAATCATGAGATTGTGTGTTGAATTTTTCCAGTGCAGGGTGTCACATTTTAATTTCCTCACAATTTGATCCTAGAATAATAGAGCCATAGGGTTTTGTTTTAGTTTAGTTTTGTTTTTCTCATTTGTTACAGTTTTGAACCATGACCTATGATGTGAACAGTTTCTTTCCAAAGCACTGCATGACTCAAGGGCTGAGAGCAAGCCAAATATGTAGGACTAGTGGGTATGTTTGGGGAAAAGTTAAGTATAAATGAAAAGCTCTTTGATGGGCTGTATTTGTGGCTGTTTGTCACTGTGCTGATTATGACATTATTGCTACTCTCTGCTGCTTATGACGTAAAACAACAATTTCAACTTGCACAGTGTTTTCGAGTCAGGAATTTGGGAAAGCCCTGCTGAGACAGAGCATTTCTGCTCCACATGCATCAGCTGGGGTGGCTCGGCGGGCTGAAGGGTCCACTCCAGGGCGACTTCTTCACCTGACTGGCAGGTTGGTGCTGGCTCTAGCCTGGGACCTCAATGGCGGCTCCCAGCCTTGGCTCCCTGGCACGTTGGCCTCTCCACGGAGCTGCTTAGGCTTCCTGACAGCATGGTGGCTGGGTTCCAAGACTGAGTGTTCCCAGAGGCCAAGGAGAAAGCCAATGGGCTCCTGCTGACCGAGACATGGAAATCACGTGGCACAATTTCCACTGCATTCAACTGGTCAAATCACTGCCAATCACTGAGTCCAACCCAGATTCAAGAGGAGGGAAATGGGACTCCAGTGCTGAATGATACAGGAGCAAAGAACATGTGGCCATATTTAAATACCCACAGACCTTCTCAGAAAAGAACTATCCTAAAAGCCTATAAAATAGTATTAACTGTGTTATTAAACCTAACATCATATTTCCTCCTCCTCCCTAAATACAATCTCTTATCCACTGGCCACTCTACCACCGGAAACATTAATATTACTTAGTCTTCAGGTTCAAGGTCTCTTTGGGTGCTCACCCAGGCCTGTATTCCTATGGCTGGACCAGACTGTCTATTCACTTTTCCCATAATCCAGCTCAGAAGTGCCAGATGAGTTTTAGTGTTTTTAACTCTTATTAGCAGTTTAACCTTAAAGAAAAGAACAGGAAAACTTCTCTAAACTTCTCTATTTCTTCAACAAATCCTTACGAAATGCCTGTTAGGTCCAGAGCACTGTACCATGTTCTCGAATGTGGAAGAGAAAAAGGAAAGATTTGCTGTTCTCACAGTTGCTTCCAGTCTCACTGGGGAGATGTGCGTGTTCAGAATTAACAGAGAGGAGGAGAAGAAAGCAAGTCTTGGAAATGCTGAATATGGGTTGAGAATGGAAACAGACAACTTTGTGTTTTTGACTCAAAACCAGTATTTGTGTGTAGAGGAGTGGCAATCCAGGGTAATGGAGGTGGTCCCCATCAGCAGAAAGTAGACATAGGAACATAAAACCTGGACTCAAGTGGTGTACCAAGAGAGCAACACTAGGGTGAAGTGTTAAAGCTCAGGCTCTCCACCAGACTTCCTGACTCTGCTAGCTGTGTGACTTTGGGCAAGTTACTCAACCTCTCTGTGCCTCAGAATCCTTACTTGTTCAGTTCAGTCGCTCGGTCATGTCCAACTCTTTGTGACCCCATGGACTGCAGCACCCCAGGACTCCCTGTCTTGTCTATCACCAACTCCTGGAGTTTACTCAAACTCATGTCCATTGAGTCGGTGATACTATCCAACCATCTCATCCTCTGTCATCCCCTTCTCCTCCTGCCTTCAATCTTTCCCAGCATCAGGGTCTTTTCCAAGGAGTCAGTTCTTTGCATCAGGTGGCCAAAGTATTATAGTTTCAGCTTCAGCATCAGTCCTACCAATGAATCTTCAGGACTGATTTCCTTTAGGATGGACTGGTTGGATCTCCTTGCAGTCCAAGGGACTCTCAAGAGTCTTCTCCAACACCACAGTCCTAAAGCATCAATTCTTCAGTGCTCAGCTTTCTTTATAGTCCAACTCTCACATCCATACATGACTACTGGAAAAACCATAACTTTGACTAGATGGACCTTTGTTAGCAAACTAATGTCTCTGCTTTTGAATATGCTTTCTAGGTTGGTCATAGCTTTTCTTCCAAGGAGCAAGCGTCTTTTAATTTCATGGCTGCAGTCACCATCTGCAGTGATTTTGGAGCCCAAGAAAATAAAGTCTGTCACTGTTTCCAGTGTTTCCCCATCTATTTGCCACGAAGTGATGGTACCAGATGCCATGATCTCTGTTTTCTGAATGTTGAGTTTTAAGCTAACTTTTTCACTCTCCCCTTTCACTTTCATCAAGAGGCTCTTTAGTTCTTCTTCGATTTCCGCCATTAGTGTGGTGTCATCTGCATATCTGAGGTTATTGATATTTCTCCCAGCAATCTTGATTCCAGCTTGTGCTTCATCGAGCCCAGTGTTTCTCATGATGTACTCTGCATAGAAGTTAAATAAGCAGGGTGACAATATACAGCCTTGACATACTTCTTTCTCGATTTGGAACCAGTTGTTCCATGTCTAGTTCTAACTGTTTCTTCCTGACCTGCATACAGATTTCTCAGGAGGCAGTAAGGTGGTCTGGTATTCCCATCTCTTTAAGGATTTCCCAGTTTGTTGTGATCCACACAGTCAAAGGCTTTGGCATAGTCAATAAAGCAGAAAGAGATGTTTTTCTGGAACTCTCTTGCTTTTTTGATGATCCAACAGATATTGGCAATTTGATCTCTGGTTCCTCTGCCTTTTCTAAATCCAGCTTGAACATCTGGAAGTTCACACACTGTTGAGGCCTGGCTTGGAGAATTTTGAGCATTACTTTACTAGAGTGTGACAGGAATAATGACTGTACCTAATGCATAGGATGCTTAAGAGAATTTAGTAAGTTAAGATTTATAAAGCCCTGAGAATAGTGCCCAGCATACAATAAGTACTACATGAGTATTAGTTATACAAATATACTAAGCCCCCAATAGGCTTTCCCAGTGGCTCAGTGGTAGTGAATCCACCTGCCAATACAGGAGACATGGGTTCGATCCCCGGATGGGGAAGAGCCCCTGGAGACAGGAATGGCGACCCACTCCAGTGTTCTTGCTTGGGAAATCCCATGGGCAGAGGAGCCTGGAGGGCTACAGTCCATGGGGTCTCAAACGACTTGATGTGTTATTGAGACCCAATAGTTTTTACTCATCAACAGTTGCAGAAAGCTCATTCTTAATGCAAAGGACACTTATAATTTGGGAGAGAGAACAACTGAATATACCTGTAAATGCAAATATAGAAGCACAATATTGGCTATGGGTACATGTAATTGAGTTGAATAGAAGGTTATGGTGTTCCTTCTCTGGAGAAGGGCTTTGAGGTTTGGATAGAATTTGATTATTAATTATTAAATATCACTTAACCAATACATGTGCAGTTCTGGGCTTATGGTTTGAGTGACATGGCCGAGACATACACAGTGACACCGCTGTGAGTGAAAAGGACAAGGTCCATGCTTGTAAACTCCTGGCGTTTACTTCCTGGTGGTGAAATAAAGATGCAGGGTGTGACACAGCACGCACACAGCACACACAGAGGAACAAGCAAGATGCGAGTGTCGGGGAACAGGAGACAAAACAGACCAGAGCAGGTGGCCTGTTCAGTGTAGCACAGGACAGACAAGTAGAAAGCCATCTGGGCTCCGGAGAAGAGGTCAGATGGAAATGGCCTGAGCCAGAGTGTGCAGCCCCTAGAGCTCCCTGCAAACAGTTTCTATCTAATACATGGTGCTACCTGACATCTCAGATCCCAGCTAAGACAAGAGGAGTTAGGTCAGGCAGAGACTATGGCAAGAGTCTTGGTTTCACATAACTTTCTGATTTCAACAGCTGTCAAGCATTAAAACAAGGCCAGTTTCAGAATGTAAAATACAAAAATCAATTGTATTTCTATACACTAACAAAGAATAATATGATAATTGTGTTAAGACAACAGTTCTATTTGCAATGAAATCAAAAGGAATAATATATTTGGGAATAAATTTAACAAAAGAAGTACAAAGCTTCTACTTTGAAAACTACAAAATGTTGTTGAAAGGAATTCAAAAAGACTAAATTAAATAGAAAGATACCCCCATGTTCATGGATTAGAAGAAGTAATGTTGTTAAAAATGATAGTATTAATATAGTTAAAAATGATAGCTCCATCCCCAAATGGATCTACATATTAACACAGTTCCTGTCAAAATCCCCACTGTCTTCTTTGCAGAAATTGATGAGCTGATCTTAAAATTCATATAGAAATTTGATGGACCTCGAACAGCCAAAACAACTTTGAAATAAACTTTGAAAGCACAAAGTTGGAGAACTCACTTCCTCCTTTCAAACCTATTGTAGTGTTATAGTAATCAAAACTGTATCAGTTCTGATGAGATGGATGAAACTGGAGCCGATTATACAGAGTGAAGTAAGCCAGAAAGAAAAACACCAATACAGTATACTAACACATATATATGGAATTTAGGAAGATGGCAATGACGACCCTGTATGCAAGACAGGAAAAAAGACACAGATGTGTATAACGGACTTTTGGTCTCAGAGGGAGAGGGAGAGGGTGGGATGATTTGGGAGAATGGCATTCTAACATGTATACTATCATGTAAGAATTGAATCGCCAGACTATGTCTGACGCAGGATACAGCATGCTTGGGGCTGGTGCATGGGGATGACCCAGAGAGATGTTATGGGGAGGGAGGTGGGAGGAGGGTTCATGTTTGGGAACGCATGTAAGAATTAAAGATTTTAAAATTTAAAAAATAAAAAACTAAAAAAAAAAAAACTGTGATAGCATTAAAAGGATAGACAGATAGATCAATAGAATAGAATTGAAAATCCAGAAGTAAATTCTCATCTTGTCAGTTGGTTTTCTTCAAGAGTGCCAAGGCAATTCAAAGGGGACAGAATAGGTTTTCAACAAATGGTGCTCAGATGACTGGATATCCATTTGCAAAAGAGTGAAGTTGAACTGATTCCTCACAGTTGACAATCAGTAACTCAAAATGGATTATAGACCTAATATAAGAGCTAAAATCAAAAAACTCTTAGAAGAAAATAGAAAAAATTTAATGACCTTCTGTGAGGCAAAGCATGAACAAAAGAAAAATGATTAGACTATCAAAATTAAATACCTTTATACTTCATGAACTAATGCAATGTTTTAGCCAGACAAAAGGAGGGGAAGAGGCTGACAGACAACTTTAAAAAAGTCTCATGAGGTGACTTACTGTGTTTTCTTAGGGAAGCATGAAAAGGAATGAGAGGAAGACTTGTTTTATTTGTGTCAGAACTGAACACAATTACTGTACAAAGCTTGTAAAGCTTCAGCTGCTTTGTCTAGAAGTGCTTTTTAGCTTTTAGGTGTTTCTAGTATTTCCCCAAGCTGCTCACCTGAGCTCACAGAAGACTTAAGAGTTGCATTGCAAAAATGGAAACCATAGCAGTCTCCCACAGCTTTTCATTAGGGCATCTACATCTGAGCCATAAAACGGTGACAGCAAAAGTTGAGGGACTCGTTTGTGAGGCTATAATCCAATTTATCTCCTAGGCTTCTGCTTTTATATTTCCACATATCATTTTTATAGTTCTTCAGGTTTATGGCATTTTTATATAACTTATTTCACCTAATTACTGTAATAACTATAGAAGATAGATATTATTAACCCTCACTTTATAGCTACGAAGAAACTGAAGCTCAGAGAGTTTATAAGTTATGCAGAGAGAAAAAGCAATCTCTGGCCAGTCTTTCTAAATACAGTAAAAAAAAAAAAAAAGAAAGAAATTGTGATAATAGTGATGGCGTCATTGTTGTTGTTCGGTCATTCCGTCATTTCCAAATCTTTGTGACCCCATGGACTGCAGAGTGCCAGCCTTCCCTGTCTTTCACCATCTCCTGGAACTTGCTCAAACTCATGTCTCTTGAGTCAGTGATGCCATCAGATTTTCAAATGTTGCCTGTGTAACAATAGCATGTGATTAAACCATTGGCTAACATTAATAATGCTTTATAACCATATCATTGTATTGGTTACAATATGGGAAAGAAGGCAGAAATTCAAAATGGAACAAAAAATCACTTCTTGAAATTAGTGCCAATACTAGTGATGTGACTGAGACAACAAGATATTAGAGAGTGTAAATTCAAAAGCAAACCACTATTTTCAAGTTAAGTCATCAAGTAAAAGAGAGTTTTCCTAAATGTTCTCTAAACACCCACAATTTGACTATGATACAAGGAAGTACATTAACATTTGTATTTATGATCAATCTGTGGATTAATGCGTTCTGGAACATTTTGATTGTTTGGTGGATTGGTTACTAACTTTGTATGTTGACACATCCTCTCTATAAGCATACAGATTATGTGAAAAGTACTAATTACACATTCTGAGGTTGTATACCAAGTTCAAATCTAGCTCAAGAGTTTCCTTGATATTCAAGGCTAAGTTAAAGGATAACCATTTCTAAGATATTCTTCATCTTGATATTATGTATTATTGTGTCAATGTTTTTGAATGCCTTATTTTTTAAATTACACTCAGCTAATGTTACATGTGATCAGATTGGCTAGTTTTCTGTGATTATGGTTTCAGTGTGTCTGCCCTCTGATGCCCTCTCGCAACACCCACCAAAAACAATACTCAGTTGTAGATGTGACTGGTGATAGAAACAAGGTCCAATGCTATAAAGAGCAATATTGCATAGGAACCTGGGATGTCAGGTCCATGAATCAAGGCAAATTGGAAGTGGTCAAACAGGAGATGGCAAGAGTGAACGCCAACATTCTAGGAATCAGTGAACTAAAATGGACTGGAACGGGTGAATTTAACTCAGATGACCATTATATCTACTACTGTGGGCAGGAATCCCTTAGAAGAGATGGAGTAGCCATCATGGCAACAGAAGAGTCCGAAATGCAGCACTTGGATACAATCTCAAAACAACAGAATGATCTCTGTTCGTTTCCAAGGCAAACCATTCAATATCACAGTAATCCAAGCCTATGCCCCAACCAGTAATGCTGAAGAAGCTGAAGTTGAACGGGTCTATGAAGACCTACAAGACCTTTTAGAACCAACACCCAAAACAGATGTCCTTTTCATTATAAGGGACTGGAATGCAAAAGTAGGAAGTCAAGAAACACCTGGAGTAACAAGCAAATTTGGCCTTGGAGTATGGAATGAAGCAGGGCAAAGGCTAATAGAGCATTGCCAAGAGAACACACTGGTCATAGCAAACACCCTCTTCCAACAACACAAGAGAAGACTCTATACATGGACATCACCAGATGGTCAACACTGAAATCAGATTGATTATATTCTTTGCAATCAAAGATGGAGAAGCTCTGTACAGTCAGCAAAAACAGGACCAAGAGCTGACTGTGGCTCAGATCATGAACTCCTTATTGCCAAATTCAGACTTAAATTGAAGAAAGTAGGGAAAACCACTAGACCATTCAGGTATGACCTACATCAAATCCCTTATGATTATACAGTGGAAGTGAGAAATAGATTTAAGGGCCTAGATCTGATAGATAGAGTGCCTGATGAACTATGGAATGAGGTTCGTGACATTGTACAGGAGACAGAGATCAAGACCATCCCCATGGAAAAGAAATGCAAAAAAGCAAAATGGCTGTCTGGGGAGGCCTTACAAATAGCTGTGAAAAGAAGAGAAGCAAAAAGCAAAGGAGAAAAGGAAAGATATAAGCATCTGAATGCAGTGTTCCAAAGAATAGCAAGAAGAGATAAGAAAGACTTCCTCAGAGATCAATGCAAAGAAATCAAGGAAAACAACAGAATAGGAAAGACTAGAGATCTCTTCAAGAAAATTAGAGATACCAAGGGAATATTTCATGCAAAGATGGGCTCGATAAAGGACAGAAATGGTATGGACCTAACAGAAGCAGAAGATATTAAGAAGCGGTGGCAAGAATACACAGAAGAATTGTACAAAAAGGATCTTCATGACCCGGATAATCACGATGGTGTGATCACTCACCTAGAGCCAGACATCCTGGAATGTGAAGTCAAGTGGGCGTTAGAAAGCATCACTATGAACAAAACTGGTGGAGGTGATGGAATTCCAGTTGAGCTATTTCAAGTCCTGAAAGATGATGCTGTGAAAGGGCTGCACTCACTATGCCAGCAAATTTGGAAAACTCAGCAGTGGCCATAGGACTGGAAAAGGTCAGTTTTCATTCCAATCCCAAAGAAAGGCAATGCCAAAGAATGCTCAAACTACCACACAATTGCATTCATCTCACACGCTGGTAAAGTAATGCTCAACATTCTCCAAGCCAGGCTTCAGCAATACATGAACCGTGAACTTCCAGATGTTCAAGCTGGTTTTAGAAAAGGCAGAGGAACCAATCAAATTGCCAACATCCGCTGAATCATCAAAAAAGCAAGAGCGTTCCAGAAAAACATCTATTTCTGCTTGACTGTGTGGATCACAATAAACTGTGGAAAATTCTTAAAGAGATAGGAATGCCAGACCACCTGACCTGCCTCTTGAGAAACCTCTATGCAGGTCAGGAAGCAACAGTTAGAACTGGACATGGAACAACAGACTGGTTCCAAATAGGAAAAGGAGTACATATATTGTCACCCTGCTTATTTAACTTATATGCAGAGTACATCATGAGAAACGCTGGGCTGGAAGAAGCACAAGCTGGAATCGAGATTGCCAGGAGAAATATCAATAACCTCAGATATGCAGATGACACCACCCTTATGGCAGAAAGTGAAGAGGAGCTAAAAAGCCTCTTGATGAAAGTGAAAGACGAAAAGGTTGGCTTAAAGCTCAACATTCAGAAAACAAAGATCATGGCATCTGGTCCCATCACTTCATGGTAAATAGATGGGGAAACAGTGGAAACAGTGTCAGACTTTCTTTTTTTGAGCCCCAGAATCACTGCAGTTGGTGATTGCAGCCATGAAATTAAAAGATGCTTACTCCTTGGAAGGAAAGCTATGACCAACCTAGATAGCATGTAAAAAAGCAGAGACATTACTTTGCCAACAAAGGTCTGTCTAGTCAAGGCTGTGGTTTTTCCAGTGGTCATGTATGGA
Organism: Ovis canadensis; assembly: GCF_042477335.2. Taxonomy (NCBI): domain Eukaryota; kingdom Metazoa; phylum Chordata; class Mammalia; order Artiodactyla; family Bovidae; genus Ovis; species Ovis canadensis. The sequence continues at coordinate 55,747,300 of NC_091264.1, forward strand.
TGTGAGAGTTGAACTGTGAAGAAAGCTGAGCACTGAAGAATTGATGCTTTTGAACTGTGGTGTTGGAAAAGACTCTTGCGAGTCCCTTGGACTGCAAGAAGATCCAATCGGTCCATTCTAAAGGAGATCAGTCCTGGGTGTTCATTGGAAGGAGTGATGCTAAAGCCTAAGCTCCAGTACCTTGGCCACCTCATGTGAAGAGTTGACTCTTTGGACAAGACTCTGATGCTGGGAAGGATTGGGGGCAGGAGGAGAAGGGGACGGCAGAGGATGAGATGGCTGGATGGCATCACCAACTTGATGGATATGAGTCTGAGTGAACTCCGGAGTTGGTGATGGACAGGGAGGCCTGGCGTGCTGCAATTCATGGGGTCGCAAAGAGTCGGACACAACTGAGTGACTGAACTGAACTGACTGAACTGACTGAATGTTACATATGTGAACTTACAATAAATTCACTGGCACCAGAAATCCTTCCTTCTCACTGTCCTCCAGCCTCAACCAGACACTTCTGGAATGTCCTTTTGATCAGCTGTTCTCAGGAGGGGCTGAAGGGTTTGAGATTCCAGAAGAGAGACTAAGCATCATCCCTAATCTAGTCATTAATCATTAATTGCTTTAATAGTTTAAAATTTATGCAAAGACAGTTCATCCGTAATTATGCATGTATTATACCTTTGGGCATATGAAATGTAAGACAATTTTCTATAATTTTTAAGGGCAAGGTAACAGATGACTTTTCAGACTCTTTTCCAGAGGCTATCAACAAATAGGTTTTTTCTTTTTTCTTCAAGGAAATAATTTTCAAACTTATTTCCCTTAGGAGGTACCCCAGGGACCTCAGAGGGTGTTAGAGGTGGTGAAAGAAGGTATTATGTTTAATCCTTCAACTCACTTCACACAGAGTATTATACTGTTTCTAATAGAGATATTCTTCACAAAGTTTGGGGTTTACCATGACCAGAACACAGATAGAAAACCATTGCTTTAAGACAACTTATAAGGTGTCTGTCTCAAGATATATAGGAAGGTATGTTGAAATTCTCAGAAGCCATGTCAAAACAAGTTTAAGTCATTTCAACTTTTAAAAAAATTATGCAACTGTTCTATTTTAGGATGAATATGGTGATTCCCAAAATGAAAAGCAGTAATAGATTATGTAAGTTGAGCATGGTTATTACAAGGAACTCACTCGAGACACCTTTGTTTCTGTGTGTTTGTGTCTATATATGTTGGGCCACCTGAGTCCCCATAACTAATCCTTGCTTGTCCTCAAGTGAAGTTACAGGAATGCTGATAGTATTTCATACCTTCCCTTATGTTGCTTCAAAGAATTTCTCCACCCTACTTCTTTGTCAGTTTGAACCAGTTGACTTGGTTTGCCTGACTTCATGGCAGTTCACTGGCTTGTGGGAGCATCCCAACCTCTCTGCCTGTCTGCTCTGACCTTGCTATTTCAGACTGTGATTATTAGATTCCCAGGTTGCCCTCACTCAAGACTGCATCCAGATCTCTTTTACCAAACTCTTCTCCCAACCAGCCTCAATTCTCAAACCCTTATCCTACATGAGGTTATCAAGGAAAGAGCTCAGAGTAGACTTACTCCACCAAAATGGAAGCACCTTTCACTCTAGATTTTAATCCTGAGCAAAACATTATGAATCAAAGAACAGCACGTCTTTAAAGGAACATAGACGAGATGGTGATTCAGTCCCGTGATTTTTCCTACCCTCTCCCCAAATCTCGGCTTTTTTAAAGAAATGACCTCTAGAAAAGAATTTACCACCTTCCTAAGATTCAATAATCATTCTTCTACTCCCTGGTAGGAAATTCATCAAATTCGTTTATATTTTAAAATTAGCTTTTAAAGTAGAAAACACATCTTTTTGCCACATCCTTGGAGACTAGTTGTTAAGACTATGAAATTTTAAAAATTGAATCAACTATAAAGTCACAGGTCAGTTTATATCAGAAAATGAAATCATAGGCCAGTTCTAAGATTCAACCTGTATAGAATGGGGAAAATACTATTAACTCCCCTCTGGGGTTGGTCTGGAGTCTTAAATGGGTTCCTCTGTGTAAAGTGATTGGAACAGTCTGATGCATAGGAAACACTAAGTAAAGTACTTTGTTCTGTGTGGTTATTGGTTGGCAGTGTTATTAGGAACAGGGCTTTGAGTGTTCTGCTCACCCAGTATGACCATACACTTTCAACCAGGTTGCCGAAAAATCACTAGCTAGGAAAGTGATGAATCATTTCCAGTTACAATCCAAATCAGCAGTTTCCTTTGTTCCCAGGACTTTGTTCCCTGGCACCTCTCTTAAAGCTGCCAGGTTTTGTTTCTTTGCAAGAAAGAAACTAAAAAGAATTTTAAAATGCTTTTCTATTTCACCATTCCTGCTCCATCCCATGAGAGCCCGAACAAAGTACATCACATGTACGTGACATGGAAATTTTATTTTCCAGGAACAATTTTGGTTACATTTTGACATAGCACTTAGACTTACTAGACAAAGTCTCTCTTATTTACTTAACAAGTCCTTAAAATACTTCCAAACCTTATTTAGCTATGAGGCCTGATCAAATGCCCTCCTTTTTAAGATTTAATCTATTTCATTTAGCTCCAATTTATAAAGAACTCTTCAGGCATTTTTATTAAACATTTTCATGGTAATATTTAGAGTCTATTACTATTATTTAGCAACAAAGGAAGACATTTATCCTTAGAAAATGAAGCACACCACCCATCCACTGTTAACTCCCTCGCATTTATTTCATGGATTTTTTTAAAAATTAGAACTTGAGAGAGAACTCGGTGGATATGAGTCAGTGTAATGAAGTAGAAAGAATCCAACATTTGTAGTTAGAAGACTGGGTTTTCAATCCCAGCTCTGTTACACATCAGTTGTGTGGCCCTGGGCATATAAATCCTTTGACCTTTCTGAGTTTTTCCTTATCGATTAAATGGAAATGACAATTCCTGCTTCTCACTTCCTCACACAGGTATTTTCAGGCACGAAGGTGGCCTGCTATGTAGAACTGGGACAATCCGAACTTGCCCCGCCAGCCTTGCTCTCAAGTTTCCTAACTTCTCCAGCTGGGTCTCCATCGGCCCCCCGCACGCTCAGAGGTTTCATAGCACCCTTACCTACATGTCGCCCTCTTGATTCAGGAGGGAAATATGCAGAATAAATTACCATTTATTCTTATTCACTGATGATTCCAGAGAAGTAATTCTGGGAGACCCCACCGGGCTTAATAAAATTTGAAAACAGATAAGTCTTCCAAACGTGATTATCTTCTAACCGTAATTCACTTAGGAAAAACTCCGATGTCCCCACTGAGTCCTGTTATCAGTCAGGTCACTGGGTCATTCAACAGAATGTCACTACAAAAGTCATTTTTAAAGATCTCTCTCTCTCACACACACACACAATCTACATCCTGTTGGTAACTGTTAATGGTTGGATAATGAAGTTCTTTTAAAATTCTCAACCATTCCTTGTAAATAAGCTCTGGTAAAGCCAAATTTTAATAACACTTTTATTCATTCAGATCATACCTGCTTCATGTTGTAAGGCTTTATGAAGAGTCAGAAATTATTTGGGTAGTCAGATATGCAAGATATATAGCTATAGATATATACACACATTTAATTTAGTAATTTGAAATTATTTACCTAAAGTTGATTATGCAAATAATGATCACATCTCTGTGCCATTACTTTATAGACCCAAACTAAGTCATTGAGACCAAACACACTTTAAAAAATTTTGGATGAATTTTTCTATCTGTAAAACTGAAAAGACCCATGAGATGCACTATTTTTTCAACAAATTATTTGTAGCCTGTTGTAATCAATGAAAGATATATTTAGCTGTTTCTCTACTCCTAACCAAGGGCAGTCACACAGCTGCCTAAGCAAATGCGTTTTCCTACATGTTCTCAGGATTGGCCCCCATGGTGGCCTTTTCTATTTAATTTTTAAAAATTAAAATTAAAATTAATTTAATAATAAATAAATTAAAATTTTAATTTAAAATTAAATAATGCATTTCTACTTATATCTTGATGGCACAGCAAACATGCAGCTCTGAGTGCTCCTGGGGAGCAGAGAAAGCCTCTGGAGACCTGGAGCCTGAATCCATGCACCAAAGTGGGGAGGGGGTCCTGAAATTCTCAGGAAATGTGAGGACCAGGTATAAGCTCCCCCCTTGCCCACTCCCTCCTCCTGGAGCATTGCCGTCTAGATTGAAAATAGGTTAAGGCAAATGTCAAGGAAAGTCTACAAATGGGCTACATGTGGAGCGGTCCCATGTTGCCATGGTAATGGGAAGACAAGGAGGGGGTGTTATAAGCTACTATTTTTAATTCTTAGACTGTTCCAGTAGGATTGTCAGAGTCATCTCTGTGTCCCCTTCCACCTCCCTTACAGCCCTCCCAATGTGCCGGGGCCTATTTACCCGTTGCCAAAGGTGAGCCGGTGGATTCTCCATCAACCGTCTGAAAACTGAAAGATCAACCCATTGTTCCTTATACCCGACCCCTAGCTACCAATCTGATTTCTTCCCTGACTTAGCTGATGTGATTGATTGATCCTTTTTTTTTTTTTTTTGCAATGGCCAGACACAGGGTGGAACCTACTCACTTATGCTATCAGGAATAAAATTAATTATTTGGTAAGCAAATAGTTAAATGTATGGATTGGTGGCACCATTTTGCTGAAGGAGAGCATCATTGTTGTCTATCCTGTCATATCCATACAGACCAGGTTCTACAAACCTCCGCGTTTGGTGGCTGGGACTACTGGTTCACTCCCCCTTCCTACTTTCTCACTACTCTTGTAAGTAGCTCTGTATCACCATAAATGAATTGGTTATCAGTGTATTACCCCTTCACTACAAATGAACTCTTCAGTACCTAATGCTGCTGCTGCTGCTGCTGCTGCCGCCAAGTCGCTCAGTCGTGTCCGACTCTGTGCGACCCATAGACGGAAGCCCACCAGGCTCCCCGGGCCCTGGGATTCTCCAGGCAAGAACACTGGAGTGGGTTGCCATGTCCTTCTCCAATGTTTGAAAGTGAAGTCGCTGAGTCGTGTCTAACTCCTAGCGACCCCGTGGACTGCAGCCTACCAGGCTCCTCTGTCCATGGGATTTTCCAGACAAGAGTGCTGGAGTGGGTCGCCATTGCCTTCAGTACCTGCTGCCTACTCTGCCATAATTTGGCCACCTGATGCGAAGAATTGACTCATTGGAGAAGACCCTGAAGCTGGGAAAGAAAGGCGGGAGAAGAGGACGACAGAGGATGAGTTGGTTGGATGGCATCACCGACTCGATGGACATGAGTTTGAGCAAGCTCCGGGAGTTGGTGATGGACAGGAAAGCCTGGTGTGCTGCAATCCATGGGGTCGCAAAGAATGAATGACTGAGTGACTGAACTGAACTGCCATAATGAACTGGACCCCAAGCTTTTCTTCTTTACATTGAATGTGATATAAGTTTTATCAGTAGAGGGCGCTACAGGGACACCGCTGCAGAAAGGCGGGTTCTCTTCCCGGATTTGGCTACTGCCCTTTGTCTTTTCAGGGACTTCCCTGGTGGCTCAAATGGTAAAGAGTCTGCCTGTAATATGAGACTGGGGTTTCATCCCTGGGTGGAAGGAAGGAAGATCTCCTGGAAAAGGGCATGGCAACCCACTCCAGTGGGTTTTTTCTTGCCTGGAACATCCCATGGATGGAGGAGCCTGGAGGGCTACAGTCCCTGGGGTTGCAAAGAGTCAGACACTACTGAGTAACACTTTGTTTCTTGTTTTTTTTTTTTTTCAAACGTTTCTTTTTTCTTGTCCAGTTTTATTGAGATATAATTGTTGTACAGCACTTTAAAAGGTGTACAGCATAATGCCTTTACTTATGGACATCATGAAATAATTAGCACAGTAAGTTTAGTGAACATCCATCTCATACAGATACAAAATGAAAAACAAAACCCAAAATTTTCTTATGATGAGAACTCTTAGGTTTACTCTCTTAACTTTCATATATAACATACATCAGTGTTAACTATATTTATCATATTATATATTATATCCCCTGGAGTAGGAAATGGCAACCTTCTCCAGCATTCCTACCCAAGAAAATCCCATGGTCAGAGGAGCCCCGCAGGCCACAGTCAGTGGGGGTCACAGAAAGTCAGATACGAATGACTAAACACACACATATATACACATTTTTTTATCTTATAACTGGAATTTTGTACTTTTCGCTGCCTTCATCCTATTTCCCCCACACCCTAATTATGATCTCTTTTTCTGTTTGTTTTTTATTCATTTTTAATTGAAGGATAATTGCTTTACAATATTGTGTTGGTTTCTGCCATGCATCAACATCAATCAGCCATAGGTATACATATGTCCCCTCTCTCTTGGCCCTCCCTCCTACCTCCCACCCCATCCCAGCCCTCTAAGTTGTCACAGAGTCCTGGTTTGAGTTCCCTGAGTCATACAGCAAATTCCCACTGGCTATCCATTTTACACATGATGCTGTGTATGTTTCCACACTACTCTCTCCATTCATCCCCTCCTCTCCCTCCCCTGCCCATGTCTGCAAGTCTGTTCTCTATGTCTGTATCTCCACTGCTTCCCTGCAGTGGTTCATCAGTACCATCTTTCTAGATTAAATATATATGCATTATATACGATACTTGTTTTTCTCTTTCTGATTTACTTCACTCTGCATAATAGGCTCTAGGTTCATCCACCTCATTAGAACTTACTCAAATGAGCTTCTTTCTATGGCTGAGTAATATTCCATTGTATATATGTACCACAGCTTCTTTATCCATTCATTTGTTGATGGGCATCTAGGTTGCTTCCATGTCCTAACTACTGTTAATAGTGCTGCAATGAACATTGGGGTACATGTGTCCTTTTCAATTACAGCTTTCTCAGGGTATATGCCCAGTAGTGGGACTGTTGGGGAATATGGTAGTTTTATTCCTAGTTTTAAGGAATCTCCATATTGTCTTCCATAGAGGCTGTATCAATTTACATTCCCACCAACAGTGCAAAAGAATTCCTTTTTCTCCACACCTTCTCCAGCATTTATTGTTTGTAGATTTTTTGATGATGGTCATTCTGACCAGTGTGAAGTGACGCTTCATTCTAGTTTTGATTCGCATTGCTCTAATAATGAGCGAAAAAACTCTGATGCTGGGAGGGATAGAGGGCAGGAGGAGAAGGGGACGAGGATGAGATGGCTGGATGGCATCACTGACTCGATGGACGGGAGTCTGAGTGAACTCCGGGAGTTGGTGATGGACAGGGAGGCCTGGCGTGCTGCGATTCATGGGGTCGCAAAGAGTCAGACATGACTGAGCGACTGAACTGAACTGAACTGAACTGAACTGAATAATGAGCGATGTTGAGCATCTTTTCATGTGTTTATTAGCCATCTGTGTATCTTCTCTGAAGAAATGTCTGTTTAGATCTCCTGCCCACTTTTGTTTTTTTTTCTGGTATCGAGTTATATGCACTTTACTCTTTGTGTTCCCACTGCCTGGTCTGTTAGTGGGACATGTGTGCAGGGACGACTGGTGGTGTCTGCCACAGCTACATGTCTACAGACCGTTAAGGACTTTGCAGCCCTTCCTGGGCCTGGTGACCACTTTTCCATTGCGGACACCCAGCAATCCAGGCCTTACACACAGTGGTACCTCAACTCTCTCTGCATCTGCCCACCTTGCTGTACACCTGCCCAAATTACCTGCACCCCAGAAGGATGTTTCCTACTTGTCTGGTGCTTAAGGATGAGCTCTAGAACTGGCAACCCAGCAAAATCCTCCTCTGGGCTTCAACTTTACCTTCTGAGCCTCAGGCTCAGGGAGGGTACCCTCCCAAGTGTGTGCTTCCCTGGATACTCTCTCTAAGCCCTATGATACCCTTTAGAGTTATCTTTATGGTTATGCTATCACAGCTTAATAATTCTTTACATTCGATCTCCCCTGCTTACATTACTGTGTGATTTCTGTCTCCTGATTAGAACCCAACTTATATACCCTTTTCCCAAATGACCATCAGTTTGATCACCAGCCTCAACCTCACTCCCTTTCTGGATTCTTTCTGCACCCATGAAGCCTCCAGGGAACTGGTCAGAAAGAGTTCAATTGATCTCTAAGCGAATGTTTCTACTTAATTGTTTTGCAGCTTTTCAAAACGTGATGCCCTTCTTCTCTTTGTGAATAATGACTTCTTCAGATAAAGTGGACAAAAACAAATTGGTTAAAAACAACACTCCTCCTTGAAAGAGATGCTGTTTCAGCCCCCAAGAAACTCTTCTTTAATCAACTATACTTTCATTTAAAAGAAAGAAATGAAGGAAGGAACTTTTTTTTTCTAGAAGGATGTGTGTGTGTGTGTGTGTGTGCACGTGCGTGCTCAGTTGTGTCTGATTCTCTGTAACCCCATGGACTGTAGCCCACCAGGCTCCTATATCCATGGAATTTTCCAAGCAAGAATACTGGAGTGGGTTGCCATTTCTTCCTCCAGGGGATCTCCCCGACCCAGGGATCCAACCTGAGTCTCTTGAGCCTCCTGCTTTGGCAGATGGATTCTTTACCTCTAGGTCACCTGGGAAGCCCAGAATGATATATAGAGCCAATTTATGGTAACTTTTTTGCCACCGTTCATGTTGAGGAACTCCAGCTGAATACATAGACTCTATTAGTCTAAACTAACTAAATAATCGTGGGCTTTTTTTTAATGAGAAGGGTTTGTTGAGTGCCAGGTGAGTAATTGTGTCTTCCATTACCTGAAGACCTTGTGAGCTGTGACTGTAGAGGCTAAAAGAAGTCATCTTGCTTATGGTGGCCCTTTCCACACACAGCCTCCACTTTTGACTGATTATTATACATTCATGAATTGATACACAGAAAGTATTGATCAACTTTCCGGGTAGCAAGCTCTTTCCAAAGCAACTCCCAATTTGCTGAATTCATTTTCTTTTGTGACCCTGAAAGCTATTTGATTTTCAGAGCATTTTCCTACCTAATGGCATAAAGATTGAAACTGAATTTTTTAGTAATGAGATTTAATTAGAAGAAACTTTTAAATCAAATGGATGATAAGAGCTTTTTACAGAAAGAAAAATCATTTGGAAAATAAATTGTTCCCACCAGATCTTGCTGTGAATGGCATGTTGCTCTTGGGAAAAAAGTAAGATGATTCAGAGCAAAATCACCCTGGAATCATTAAGGACAGGTTAGGAACAAGCTTCGTAATGGAAGCAACAATTGTCTTGGAAGATGCAGTCAATGAAAGTTTTTGCCTTGTAAAATGGATAGCTTTTAAAAAAAATTGGAAGAAAAAATGTTCATTAGATTTAGGCTTTGAATCTCTGCTTAGGGAAGTCGTTTATATAATGGAGTCATGATCACTTATATAGATAACAAAATATCAGGAAAGAAATACCTCCTCATACCCCTCCTTTCATTGTGAACAAAGCACTCCCATTAAAGACCCATTCCTTTGGAACTTTAGGGGTTTAGGATGTCAGAATTGCTTATTAAAATGCAGCTGTTTCTAACAGGAGTGCCCCTTAAAGTTTCTATGAGCCAGCTTTATCAGAGAGAAGTCTATGGAGTTGCTTTGTAATCATGACGGGCCCACAAGTATGGACACAAGCTAGATTCCTGGTGAGGGTTAGAGGCACCCAGCTATACATTGTTCTATAGTACTTTGCTGTCTGTATGCTCACTGGCATACATTGTCTTGTTCAGGAAGAACTGCTCAAAACATACACAGTCTATCCACTCTCCCAGGCAGGCAAGCCAGGTCATCAAAGTGGAAGATACCTGCAGACACATTCTATGCAATCTCAACACTCTGTGTTTTCTGATTGTGTTGTGTATTTAGTCACTCAGTCGTGTCCGATTCTTTTAGGCCCTTCCGACTGTAGCCCACCAGGCTCCTTTGTCCATGGGATTTTTCAGGCAGGAATACTGGAGTGGGTTGCCATTACCTTTTTCAGGGTATCTTCCTGACCCAGGGATCGAACCTGAGTTTCCTGCGTCTCTGCATTGCAGGTGAATTCTTTACCTGTTGAGCCATCGGGGAGGCCTTCTGATAGTGTTTACTTCAGTGCAATGCCGTCAAAAACCAATACAACAAACAGTCCTATGAAGCTCATCATTGGATTTACTGTAAGATCATTGTCAAAGATTTTGGCATTATCACATCCACTGTCTTTAGTCCATGAAAAAATTTCCTGACTGGTCTGGGAACAAATGCTATTTGGCAGTTCTTTGGACAACTGCTTCCTTTTTTCTATTATGGACACTGTGAAGCATTTCATAGATAAGATTTCCTTTTTTAAAAAATTCCACTCAATTTATTTTTCATTTGTCTTCAATGTGTTTCCACCTTTGTTTTCCTTTCATTCTTTATCTGTGTTTTTAATTTATGCTACAGTGGTGAATAGTATATGAGTAAGTATGTGCCTCTGTGTGTGACATATACAGGTATGTGCATGTGCGTGTTAAATAGAGCCTTATTATAAGCTACTTTAAATAATTTCCAGAGCAGTTCAGTTCAGTTTAGTCGCTTAGTCGTGTTCAATTCTTTGCGATCCCATGAACCACAATACACCAGGCCTCCCTGTCCATCACCAACTGCCAGAGTCTATCCAAACCCATGTCCATTGAGTCGGTGATGTCATCCAACCGTCTCATCCTCTGTCAACCCCTTCTCCTCCTGCCCTCAATCTTTCCCAGCATCAGGGTATTTTCAAATGAGTCAGCTCTTTGCATCAAGGTATATTCAAACCGCATACATAACTGGTTTCATTTAACTCTCACACAACCCTATAAGATGAATTATGCTTCTCATTTTTAAAATGAATAAACCTCAAAGCTGTAAAATATCAATACCTTATCAATGTCGTGGGTCTTCCCTGGTGGCTTAGATGGTAAAGAATCTGCCTGCAATGTAGGAGACCTAGATTCTACCCCTGGGTCAGGAAGATCCCCTGGAGTAGGAATGGCAACCCACTCCAGTATTCTTGCCTGGAGAATTCCATGGACAGAGGAGCCTGGTGGGTTGCAGTCCATGGGGCTGCAAAGAGGCAGACACAACTGAGCAACTAACATCATATCAATGTCATGAAACAGAGCTAGTCTGAAACACATTTTCTTTTTTGTTTTTAATTCAAAACCCCATGCTTCCTTCCCATACTTAGTATGTTGAAGGAGAAAAAGATACTAAAAAAGATAGTAGAAATTCACAGTTTTCCCTAGAGTCACTTCCCATATCCACTGTACATAGAGAACGCTTAAATGAATGCAGCTAAACTATTCTGACTCTTAGAGTAAAATATTCCAAAATCAGTCATTCTATTGGACCCATCCTAAATGGGCCAGTAAGCCCGCATAGTGGGGCTACTTGGGTGGTCAGCCTGTATTCAGCAGAACCCAACTTTACCCAGACACTCAAGGAATCTCCCTCAGTACTTGTGATTAAGTTGGTTTCGTAATCTCTCCTTTAAACCCTGCACACAGAGGTTTGGGAATTGCATTTATGTATGTTGAAGTTGATTAGTTGACATGACCTCTTTCTTTTCAACAAATAAAACATGAAACTTCAATCTCCAAAGCTCTTTGCACATTTATTTTTAATGAGTAATGTGCCCTGATCAGACAAGCAAATCACAAGTTCATCCAGAGAAGCCTGGAATCCAAACAAGATGCTAGATAAAGCCTGTGTGCAAAAAACTATCTGAGTGAATATTTCTCTAGTTATTAAGATCAGTTAAAGGTACTTGTTATCTTAAGAAATATATGGAAACATGAAGGATACCAACCATATTTTAATTTCATCTTTATCTCTGTGGATATGGGATTTGGTTACAGGGAAGGGGGAAAGCTTAATAAAAATGTTTCTGGCCTTGTGATTATTTAATTCTTATTTTCAAGGCTCAAATTCCCATATGCTAGATATCTAATTAGTGTTATATATTTCTAAGTTAACAGGACAGGCTATTAACTTATGACAAAATTGCTCCTAGAGGGTAGGGGGATGGGTAGAGTCTAAAATGCAGTTCAGTTAAATAAAGGGCGCTCTGCCCGCATTGCCCCCTGGAAGAGGGTTGAACTTGGACGCATAGCCTGAGGTAGAAAGTCTCCTAAAGGTCATCTAGCTCAAGTCTTCTCAGTAACTCCCCAAATGCCCTCTTAATTCTGTTCAAATGCCTCTGGTATTGGACAACTCCCCATTTCTTCCACTTTTAAGCCCTTCCTACCGTCCAAGACTTCCGGTCACAACACAGGCAGAGCCGTTGCCTAGGATTAAACACTTGGCAGCAGGGCACCTTCCCTCAAAAGTCTCTGCAGGATCGTTCCGTCATTGTTGTGAACCAACCGAGAAGAATCCAATCGATCAAATATCTCCATCAGAAAGATGGCTAACATGTCACTCAGGCAGGTCATTTACTGTAGGACCACAGACTAATCTGAAGAATGGATGGACACGGACTCTAAGTTGTCTTTGGGGTCCTGGGGTCTCCACACAGGGGAGGGAATGACTATACAGTTCAGCAAGCAGTCCCATATGTTTCTGTATGTTTTTATAGGAAATTACGAGCACCACACCTCCAGCAAACAGTCCCTGTGGCCTCTCTGTGAGCCTCTCTAACAATGGCAGCTCTCTCTCCCTCTTGTTTTTTCTGCTCCGCTTCCTTTTTTGGAACCTCAGATGCACAATTTGAATTAATCGTAATCCCCGGTTCTTGATATACTCTCATCACGAGTTCAAACATGGCTTCCTCTGAAATTTTAAAATTTATTTATTCAACTTATTAATAATATAATGAACATTCATAAGCCTACAATCAACACAAAAACTACAGTATCGACATTAATTGGTATCATAATATATGTTACCTATATGTTCCTCTTTCTTCCCATCCCCTAGCCTTTCTTCACCCAAGAATAACCACTAGATTGTTGATCATCCTTTCGTTTTTACATATCTATAGTCCATCACATGCCTATGTGTTCACAACATCTATTGCTTAGTTTTACCTTTTAACTCTATAAAAAGGATACCATACTGTAGTTAATATTCTGGACTTACTTTTTACAGTGAATATTGAATTTCTCAGGCTTATCCATACAGCTGCTCAGAGTTCATTTGGCTTTGCTTCTATATAATATTCCACTGTGTACATACACCTTACTTTTTAGTCTCCTGTCAGTGGGCATTTAGGTTGTTTCTAGGATTTTGCTCTCACAAATAATGCTTCTCTGTCTATAATTATACATATGCAGAATCCAGCAGCATTACTGGGTTATATGTTATTTTTCAAATTTCTGAGGCAATACCAACCTGTTTTCCAAAGCAGTCATAACAATTTACACCCCTGCCAACAATGTACAAGAAATTTTGTTGGTCTATGCCCTCCAATATTTGTATCATCAGAATTCTTAATTTTTACCAATCAAATGTGTATAAAATTATATCTCATTGTAGATTTGACTTGCATTTCTCTAATCATTAGCAAAATTAAATATCCATATGTCTTTATTGGCAACACATGTTTTTTCTTACATAAAATGCCTGTTTACTGCTTTTGTCTATTTTCTTACAGGATTGTTTATTTAATGATATGTAGATATTCTTTCGGAGAAGGCACTGGCGAACCACTCCAGTACTCTTGCCTGGAAACTCCCATGGATGGAGGAGCCTGGTGGGGTGTAGTCCGTGGGATGTAGTCCCATGTGCTCGCTAAGAGTCACACACAACTGAGCGACTTCACTTTCACTTTTCATTTTCATGCATCGGAGAAGGAAATGGCAACCCACTCCAGTGTTCTTGCCTGGAGAATCCCAGGGACGGGGGAGCCTGGTGGGCTGCCGTCTATGGGTCGCACAGAGTCGGACACGACTGAAGCGACTTAGCAGCAGCAGCAGCATTCTTTACATAATCTTGACATTAATACTTTCTCAATTGTATGTGTTAAAATCTCACAGATTTTAAGTATTTTCTTTATGAAATATTTTGACAAATAGATATTCTGATTTTTAATATAGTCAAATCAATCTTTTCTTTCCTATTCATAGCCTTTTTTGTCTTGTTTAAAACTCCTACCCTCTCCCAAGTCATAATGAGACTGCTGTAGAGAGCCACCCAGATCCCTGTTCAAACATGAAAGACTTTACTGAAGGGACTTCTCTCTCAAACCCATGTCACCTTCCTGGGGCAACCTGGGTCCCCTAACTGAAGCAGAGGTCTTATACAGGCTGAGCCCTTTCACTCAAACACAGAATGGCTCTCATAGACCATCCTATGTCTGAGTCTCTCTGTAGGATTAGTTAAGGGTTCTGGTGAGACTGCATGCCTGCTCTCCTCCCTTTGCACAATCCTGTTTCCTTCCCTTCCACAATACTGATCCCAAGAACAGTCCCTAGTAACCTCCTGCAGCTAATCTCTGAGTCTGTCTCCCAGGAAGCCCACCTGCAACAAGGGATCAAAAGATAAACACCTGGTTTTCACTCTTCCTCACAAATCCTCAGGTTAGCTGTTGTACCTATTAGAATTGTCTTATTTGGAAGCATAACCAACCCCTGAGTAATCTTGGGTCCTCACTTCTACTCTTTGAAGCCAAACAGAACAAATCTGTTCCCTCTTCCTCGCATCTTAAATTAGAAGAGGATGACCTTCTGTGCCCACTAAAACTTTTTTCCTCTGGGCAAAAAAGCCCGGTTTCCTTCCATTGGTCCTCAAAGGACAGGGTCTCCAGCCTTGCCTCCCTCCCTGTTCACCCCTCCAGTTCATTCGTATCTCTTTGCTTACTTCTGGATATATTGAAAGAGCTCTTTGATGTACACCATAGGCAGTATCAGAAACCCAGGATCAGTCAAACCCCAGTACTGACTTTGTACATGACCTTCGTATAGAAGGGATTTGGAGCACTGAGAAGTTGAAGCCCAAGAATAAGAATCACCCCACGGCTGAAAAGGATCCTGTCAGGTCAGCTCATTCACTCCGCTTGCTGGCATCTCAATCTGCTCTATCTGGGGCAAGGAACCACCTTCTCTATTGGTTCCATTTTGTACCCAACCAAAGACTTCCCTGGTGGCTCAGACAGTAAAGTGTCTTGCTTACAATGCAGGAGACCTGGGTTCGATCCCTGGGTTGGGAAGATCCTCTGGAGAAGGAAATGGAAACCCACTCCAGGACTCTTGCCTGGAACACCCCATGGACAGAGGAGCATGGTGGGCTACAGTCCACCGGGTCACAAAGAGCCGGACACAACTGAGCGACTTCACTTCACTTTCACAAAATGGTTTACTGTCCCTCCTCCTTGTTATCCCCAATTCTTAAAAAATCTTCTCCAAAAATTAAGGGAAAGAAAAAGGCACATTTCCTCTTCAGTAGTAGCCCAAGGTAAAGCCTCTTCTTTATGGATACCTTCGTAAGGAGAGCTAAAACATGACCTGTCTCCCCAGTGGGCATTGGGAAGACAGCTGAGGTTTTGAATGGTGGACTTAGAGGGGAAAGCATTGGTGCTCACTGCAGATGATGCTGTCTTTGCCCTTTTCCAAGGTGTTGCCTGTATCTCTCTCCTACCTGTGGGTCTTTCTCTCTCTTGTCACCTTATAGCCAAGGTCTGCAGGAGCTTCTGCTCTGCTTCTTCCCGAATGTTCCAACTTGCAAGATAGCTTATTTTCTTCTCTCTTTCTCTAAAGTTTCAAGCAATTCCCACTGAGGGCTCACCAAAATGCTAGCCAGGCAAGCAAGTACATGTGGCCATGAAAGTCACTTTCCACCTGAACATTTGTGAAGTTTTCACGTTTAAAAAAAAGAAGGGGCTTTTTCTCTGATTATTAAAGAAATGCATGTCCATGGGGAATTTCCTGGGGGTCCAGCAGTTAGAGCTCTGTGCTTCCTCTGCAGGGGGCATGGGCTCCACTCTTAGTCAGAGAAATAAGATCCTGCAAACCATGCGGTACAGCCAAAAAAATTAATTTACTAAAATTTTTTGAGAAGGAAATACAGAAAATCATAATACATACAGAAAAAAATCCCATCCCACTAAAACAACTACTAACACTCTGGTGTGCATCCTTTCATTCTGGTTTCTCTGTAAATATATTTTTTTCTTTTAAATTTTCTAAATTGGGATAATATTATTTTGCAACTCACTATTTTCACTTAATATGGCCAGAATATTTTTTCATATCATTAAGTGCTCTAGTGGAGAAGGCAATGGCAACCCACTCCAGTACTCTTGCCTGGAAAATCCCGTGGATGGAGGAGCCTGGTGGGCTATAGTCCATGGGGTCACGAAGAGTCAGACACGACCGAGCGACTTCACTTTCACTTTTCACTTTTCACTTTCATGCATTGGAGAAGGAAATGGCAACTCACTCCAGTGTTCTTGTCTGGAGAATCTCGGGGACGGGGGAGCCTGGTGGGCTGCCGTCTATGGGGTCGCACAGAGTCCGGCACGACTGAAGTGACTTAGCAGTAGCAGCAAGTGCTCTAGACTACCAGTTTTAACATCTACATTGCATTCTATCACATGGATGCTATGGACTTTATTTTGCCAGTCCCCATTGTTAGATTTTTGGTTATCTTTCAATATGATTATTTTAAGTAATTCTGCAATAAATTAACCCTTTAAATAAATCTTGACATACACTCATATTTATTTCCTTAGAATGAATTCTTAAAAGTGAAATTTAAGACCTCAGATAAACATTTCCAAATTGTCCTTCAATTTACTCTATTCAATGACCAGCAGTATTTTTAAAATGCCTATTTCCCCACACCCTCAATATCACTAGGTGTTAAAGAATAAAATACTTTCCAATTTGGTTGAAGGCAAGGGGCTATTTCTTTTCATGGTGTTTATATTATATCTCATTTATTTTCTTTACTTACTGGTAAAGTTAACCTGTTTAATAAAAGATAGTCATTGACCATTGGTATTTCATATTTTCATGTCCTTTTTTCCAGTCAGTCCATTTTTCTAGTCAGCCCATTTTTCTCTCTCCTTGATCTGAATATTCTCTGTGTGCATTACGGATGGACCCTTTGTCTTCCACCTGTGTTGCAGTTTTTCCTATTTCTGAGGAGGAGATTACCTGGTCTTCTTCATCTAAATGTCTCTCTAATGGATAAAATTGGAAGCAGTGTGAAACAGTGATATGAAATTTTTCATCAAGTATAAAGGAGAGGGGTGTTTCCCAGAACTCCTGAAGGTCCCCGTGCAGGTAATAAGGGCAAGTAAAAGAAGACAGCTCTTTGCTTGAGCACGTAAATGACCAGAGCCTTGTGGAGCCACGTACCCCAGGGATGCTGGGAAATGAGGGTAGCCTCTTTTCAGCCCCACTGTGACAGGTCCTGTAGTGGTTCTCACCACAACTGTCAATGTGACAAAGGCCTGGGGGCTTTCCTGTCTCCTAAAAATCAGTTTCATATCAATTAGTATGTTTAGTGTGTCACCAGGGACAAGATGAAGAAACAGTACTTCCCCCTGAGATAAACACTTCCATTTAGAGCTCATTAACAAACCGGAGTACAGAAAGCTGTAATCATAATTTAAGCAACAAAGACACACTTCCAGGTCAATGCCTGGGGGAGCAGGTCCATTTCTGTTGCTTGTTAAGGACCTTATTAGGGCTTTAAGACACATTTAAAATCTTTGCCTCAGCGAGACTTCCGAGCTCATTTAAACTCCCAGCATGCCATCAAGGCTGGTATGAACTTTTCCATGTTTAGGATTTATTTCCGACAAGAGAGACATAAATGCATCATACTTTGTGAATGGGTTCTCTGAGAATTAACAAAGAACAGCAACAGGAATGAGGAGGAAGATCCCCAGGGGGCTGGCTGTGAATGGCTGTCCGGAAGCCTGGAAGAAGGAAAGAAACTATGTTGTTGGTGTCATATTTTTCGATTCTTAGATGTAAATATTTTTATACTCTGACCTCTGCTGCTCAGTTGTGGTACATCCTTTGAACAAGGACATTCAGTGACACACAGTGCATCCTAGTATGTCCTCCCTCCACTGCTGTGCTGGGCTTGGTCGCTTAGCCATGTCCGACTCTTGCGACCCCACAGACTGTAGCCCACCAGGCTCCTCTGTCCATGAGATTTCCCAGGCAAGAATACTGGAGTGGGTAGCCTTTCCCTTCAGTGGATCTTCCCGACCCAGAAATCAAACCAGGGTCTCAGGCATTGTAGGCGGATTCTTTACCATCTGAGCCACCAGGGAAGCCCCTCTCTCTATTACCCAACTTCAACCAGAATCTCTGAGGCCAATCAATGACACGTGTGACATTTCCTGACGCCAGTGAAGTGATGTCATATTAAACTTAGCTGTTGAATCTGAAGTAAGAGAAAAATGGTGTGGTAAAGACTCTGTTTTCATTTCTTTGGTCTTTTATAGTAGTCAGGGCAATCAATGCTAGTAGGTGTAACAAGAAGAAGAGAAGTCACTCAGTCATGTCCGACTCTTTGTGACCCCATGGACTGTAGCCCACCTGGCTCCTCGGTCCATGGAATTTTCCAGGCATGAATAAAACAATCCCCAAATCTCTCCTGCATCACAGTCCAAGGCAGGCCAGGCCGCACTCCTGGAAGGCTGTCCTGCAAGCGGTTAACATAAGAAACCCAAGTCCCTTCCATCCTGTGGTGTTGCCACTAAAACATAGTGGGTACCAGTCATGGAAGGTAGTTCTGGAGCAGGGAGAGGGAATACGGAAGAAGTGGAAGGAGGCACAGGGGATCCTATGTATACTGTTCAAAACCAGGTCACATGGCCCTTACCTAACTATAAAAGAGGCTGGGAAGATACACTCCTATGTGCTCACAGAGAAGGAAATGAAATGAGCTGTGGTAAACCATGACATTGTGGCTCCCACATCTCTGTTGGTTTTTCCTGTATGAGTGATACAAACAGCTAAAAGACCCCTCTAGCCTAAAACATTCTACACCTTCAGTTTTGTTGGATATATGGAATCTCCACATCAATATACCTTTCTTTAAGACTTCAAAGAGTAGGTAGAAGGAGTCTAAGCACACACCACGGACAGAGTCACCTTGTATTTATTTCTGGCTGGGCTGCGTCTTGGTTGCTGCTCAGGCTTTTCTCTAATTACGGCGAGTAGGGGCTACTCACAGTTCCAGCCCGTGGTCTCCTCACTCCGGTGGCTTCTTTTGCTGTGGGGTGTGGGCTGTAGGTTGTGCAGGTTTCAACTGTTGCAGAGTATGGGCTCAGTAGTTGCAATTCCCAGGTTCTAGAGCACAGACTCAACAGTTGTGGCACACCCACTAAGTTGTTCCACGGCATGTGGGATCTTCCCCGACCAGGGATCAAACCCATGTCTCCTACATTGGCAGGCGGACTCTTTACCACTGAGCCAACAGGAAAGCCCCAGAGTCACCTTTTAAGGCAGGGATCCCCAATCTCTGGATCTAATGCCTGATGATCTGGGGTGGGGCTGATGTAATAAGAATAGAAATAAAGTGCACAATAAATGTAACGGGCTTAAATCATCCCCAAACCACCGCCATGCTCCTTGCTGCACACCCTGCCCCCCAGATTTGTGAAAAAATTGTCCCCCAGAACCAGTCCCTGGTGCCAAAAAGGTTGGCTGTTTGAAGGAGTATAACTTAACATTCTTTCCTGTGGGCAGGATGTTCTCAGCATCTTAGGGAAGCACAGTCAGCTACTTCTCACCTACCTGTGGAGATTAGACCAGCAGGCTCTGCGTAGGTGATCCATACAGACTGGCATGAGCAACTCAGACACCTCAGAGCGGGCTGGTGCAAACAATTCAAAGAGAGATGATTCACACCAAACTGCTCAAAAACAGCCTGATCTAATACTCTCTTTTGTGAATCATAGATATGAGGTGAACAAAGAGGAATCAGGCCTTCAACTCCGGGTTGCTGCATTGAAATGCAACTGACAATTTTCCCTATTGCTAGACAAGGAGAATGTGGACCCTTGGAAACCATATGTCACTGAAATAAACCTCATTTCATAGTCTGAGTCTATCATTTGGCTCATAAGAGGTCCCTGGGAAAAACCTCAGTGAAAATGGGGCCTGAACATTTCTGGCACAAAATGGGAAACAACTGAAACCACAACTCTTAAACAAGGCGAGTTAAGGAAGGATGGCAGTGGTCAAGGGCATCTGAAATTCTACAGTTCCAAAATCCTGTCAGGTCTCCTGACCCTAAGGGGTAGGAAGTGGTCCTTAATTAAGCCTTGGTTCTGCTCCCTGGGAACGGGTGCCAAGCCCACTGTTCTCCATGACTCTTGACTCTACTGTCTGGAGTTCCTTCATTTTCACTATGTTTCCCAGCTACATAGAAGACAGCATTATAGAATATGCCCTCCTTGAAAGGTGACCAACCATCCCAGTTTGACCAGGACTGAGGATTTCTTTGGAAGGAATGATGCTAAAGCTGAAACTCCAGTACTTTGGCCACCTCATGCAAAGAGTTGACTCATTGGAAAAGACTCTGATGCTGGGAGGGATAGAGGGCAGGAGGAGAAGGGGACGACCGAGGATGAGATGGCTGGATAGCATCACTTACTCGATGGACTTGAGTCTGAGTGAACTCCAGGAGTTGATGATGGACAGGGAGGCCTGGTGTGCTGTGATTTATGGGGCCGCAAAGAGTGGGACACGACTGAGCGACTGAACTGAGCTGAACTGAACTGAAGGTTTTTCTGGACTGCAGGAATTTCAATAGCAAAACCAAGGAAGTCTCAGGCAAACGAGGATGAGTTGGTAACTCCACCTTCTTAGCAGCTGGACAGCTTTCTCAAGCCTGCTTCCTGCCTGTACAAAGGTGGAGGCCCAAAGATCTTTTTACATCTTGAAAAATCAGCTTATTTTAAACCAGTCTATGGTGCTTTGGACAAGATATTCACTCAAAGCTTTGTTGGCTTTTTGTATTTGATTTTAGACAACTCTTTGTGACAAAAGTCATATTCACAATTTTTTTGAGTTATCCAATTTACTTATTAATAGTTACTTTGATATATCAGGCTTCTGTGGGACCATTGCGTTCTACTGCAGGAGGAAAAAAAAAATCTATTGGGCACTTCTTTAATCTTTTCAATGACTTTTAAAAGCTTGATTTGTCCTTTCCCTGGAGGCTGAATCTTAGTAGGTTTTTCGTACTCAAAGAACTTCTCAGTGTTCTCTTTTACTGATTGGAGATGAAATAGCTTTGCTCGTCAGCCCTGAAATTCCCAAAATTCTTGAGCTCTGTATATTTCCTTTCTGTTCTGCTTGCAGATCAGTTCTTTTCAGATCTCATCTCTTCTTGTATTATTTTATGACATGTAAGTTGTATAATTACAAACAGCTCACACCATCAATATTCTGTCTCAGAACCTCTTTACCCCTCTTCACAAGCTCTTTTGGGACATTTTTTGTCTTTCAGATTTCTAGAGGTGAGAGTTTTGCCAAATATTTTGCGGCTGCATAACATGGGTCATCATTTTTCCAGCTTCTGTTATTGTTTCCTTGTGTGTGCTTAGTCACCCAGTCATGTCCAACTCTTTGTGACCCCATGGACTGTAGCCCAGCAGGCTTTGCTGTCCATGGAATTTTCCAGGCAAGAATATTGGAAGGGGTTTGCTATTTCCTACCTGTTTCCTTGCCATGTGCTAATGCAACTCAAAGCCACTGCCACATATATTTTAGGCAATGCTTCTGGTACTGATTTCTATCCTAGAGTGGTTTCACTATAATATTTCTTCATATCCAAAGATGCCAAGATCTTAGTAGCTAAAGTAATAAAAATTTAATTCCACACTCACATATTTGTAGATAACCTACAGTTGAACAGATGTAATCTGGACTAAACTAAGCAAGGCTGGACTACAGCTGTAGAGTCAGCTTTCCATCATTTCTGGGTTCATCTTTGATCTGGACATCCTGAATATCAAATCTTGCCACCATTCCTGATGAGCTTCAAGGTAATAGATCACGTTTGGATGTGGGCCTTGACTTACAGCTCCCCTCAGCTTGGAGAGTCATCTTATTTTTATTATTATAAAAATTATTATTATTCTACAAATTTGTTTTAAATGTCTGTAAGGTGTTTGTCGGAGAAGGCAATGGCACCCCACTTCAGTACTCTTGCCTGGAAAATCTCATGGGTGGAGGAGCCTGGTAGGTAGGCTGCAGTCCATGGGGTGGCTACGAGTCAGACACAACTGAGTGACTTCACTTTCACTTTTCACTTTCATGCATTGGAGAAGGAAATGGCAACCCACTCCAGTGTTCTTGCCTGGAGAATCCCAGGGACGGGGGAGTCTGGTGGGCTCCCGTCTCTGGGGTTGCACAGAGTCGGACACGACTGAAGCGACTTAGCAGCAAGGTGCTTGTGGTGCAGCACTATTTAGGACAAATACTACTTTAACCCATTGAGACTTGTAACGAGAAAACTGATAAGACTGGCTCCAACACACATTTACCGAGTGCTTATTATGTTTATGAGAGCTATGTTGAGTAGAAAACTTGTCACTGTTTCAACAATAGCTATACTAATGTAGCACCTACCACATAGTGTTCTGAGTACTTTCTAAGTATAATAGGAATACAGTCTACATGAGAGCCCTCTCACACAGGAGCTGTGTTAGTCCCATTTTACAGAAAAGAAATGGTTGCCCAGAAAAATGAAGTACTTTGCAAAAGCTTGCACTTCTAGTAAGGGGCAGAGCAAGGATTGGAACCAAGGCAGCTTGCCATCAAAGCCCATATTCTTAATACTGCACCAGACTAGCTTCCTGTTGCCTGTAACCCAGTCAGGGAGACTGAAAAATCATGCAAAGCCTAACAGAAGTGATGAAGGAGAAAGTGATTCTCCTGTAAAGCCTAGAGACAACCATCATCAGAACTAGTGACTCATGTAGTGAAGCCACAAGGTAATGGGACACAGGAAAAGTAAATTTTAAAGGCAAGGATGCACCTGGAAACGGTTAGAGCATAGGCTAACTAGGAGAGGGCTTCAAAGAAAACAGGGGCAACTGCAGTGTAATGATTGGGAATGCTCTGTGAAACCAAGGAGGGAAGGTACAAAGATGCGAGGTGATTTTAAAATCCCAATATTTAATAAATATGGCCTTCCAGCTTAGCATGATCTGTGATGACCTAGAGGGGTAGGATGACCTAGAGGGAGGGGGACTCAAGAGGGAGGTGATATACATATGATTATGCCTCACTTGCTTTGTTGTATGGCAGAAACCAACACAATATTGTAAATCAATTTTCCTCCAATTAATAAATAAAGGTAATCAATAAAAACTGAATAAATAAATAAATATGGCTCTACCCGGCCCTGCCATATTTAGACGATCTCAGTGAGGTCTAACTCTGCCAACTCAAAATTTGTCTTACTAATTCAGATAAATCTTCCCTGGGGACGTTACTGACACAGGAAAATTCATAGCACGTGGTTTCTCTGGTCTGATTTTAAGTGAAAGTGAAGTCGCTCAGTCGTGTTCGCCTCTTTGTGACCCCGTGGACTGTAGCCTGGCTCCGTCCAGGCTCCTCCATCCATGAGATTCTCCAGGCAAGAATATTGGAGTGGGTTGCCATTTCCTTCTCCAGGGGATCTTCCTGATCCAGGGATCAAACCCAGGTCTCCCACGTTGCCGGCAGATGCTTTAACCTCTCAGCCACCAGGGAAGCCCTAACTGCAAGTGAAAAGCTATTACAGTAACCCTATGAGCTAATGTGAATGACTGCTTCAGTCTCACCTTATCTCCTGGAGGGGTTTGGAATGGTGGGGTTTTGTTTTTGTTTTTTTGACCACTACTAATGAGACGATGTGCATGAAAAGCACTATAGAAATGATGTCTCACTGAGTAAATGTTAGTTGTCATTGTTAGATTTCAGGCAGATGACAGCTTTAGTTTCAAACATTACTATGGCTGAAGCGGATGCTGAAATAGCTCAGAAAGTGTTAACTACTCCAGTTCCTGAATAATACCAAGGGTCTGAGGATCAGACAGATGAAGTGGGCTTACACAGGACAAAGTCAGGGACATCCAGTGTCAAGGTCTCCACAGAAACCATGAAATCACTCAATCACTTGACAAATATTTACTGAGTGCCTGCCTGAGCCAGGCACCCATCTATGCGATGGGCATTCAGGGTTACACACAATGGACAAGACCCTCACCCAGGAGCAAGGACCCTAAAACCAAACTGCTTACATTCACGTCTTGATTTTGCCACTGACGAGCTAGATGACCTTGAGGAGGTTTCTGCGCCTCCATTTTCTCATCTAAGAAAAGTGAATAAAGGTCATCATGAGGGTTAAATGAGTTAATATTGCTAAAACAGCACAGAAGCAGGCTTGTAGTAATTAATATAATGCTTGTTACATAATGCTTGTTCATATTTAGTGACTCAGGATAGAAAATAAGTCAATAAGGTAGGTGGCATGATGATGTAGTGGGTGGCAGGGTCTGGGGCCAGAATGCTTCAGGTTGTGAAGCAGGAGTGAGCTTGGGGTGTTCTACGAACAGAGGAAGCAAGGCTGGGTCACATGAAGCAGATGGGAGCTGGGGAAAATAGAAGGAGATAGAAGAAAAGATGAGAGATGGGGTGGGGGAAGCCAGAGACAGGCAGAGATCAGGTCATGTGGGGCTGTGTGTGAGCAGCCAGGGTGAAGACTTAAAAGTTTATTCAAAGAGAAAGTAAAAGTTTTTGAGCAGGGAAGGAATAGAATGTGATGTGTGTGTCTAGGAAAGCCCCCTGGCTGCTGTGTGGAGGGCAGACCATGGGATGTACAAGTGGGAGCAGAGGCCAGGTAGACAGCTGTTGCCCTTGTCCAGGTGAGATATGATGCTGACTTGGACAGGGGTGCACATGGTGGAGATGGAGAGAACAGAACAGATCTGGGATATGTTTTGGAAGTAGAATGGGCAGGCTGTGCTGTGCTTAGCTGCTCAGTCGTGTCTGACTCTTTGTGAACCCATGGACTGTAGCCCGCCAGGCTCCTGTGTCCATGGAATTCTCCAGGCAAGAAGACTGGAGTGGGTTGCCATGCCCTCCTCCAGGGGATCTTTCTGAACCAGGGATCGAACCTAGGTCTCCCACATTGCAGGCAGATTCTTCACCATCTGAGCCACCAGGGAACCCAGAATGGGCAGGACATGATGGTAAACAGGATGTAAAAGGTGATTTAAAAAAAAAAAAAAGGAAAGAAAGAAAATAGTCTGTTGAACAACTGGGTGGACAGAAGTACCAGGTGGAAAGTTGAGAGGATGCAGTCTGTGGGGCGGGAGCACTCAGTGCCCAGGAACATGGGACAGATGGTGAGGAATCCATTGTCCCAGCTCTAGGTCTTCCAATCTTTGAGCACAAGTTCAACTCCCATTCTCACTCCCTTGATCAATGACATGAGGATGTTAATATCTTCCCTGATCACCTCTCAGGGAGTTTGTAAGGATCAGATTAGATAATAGAAGTAAAAGGCTTTCAGTGAAAGTCACTCCGTCATGTCCAACTCTTTGTGACCCCATGGACTATACAGTCCATGTTAGAAGGCTCTGAAACCCATAGCTAATGAAGTGAAAGCTGCTCAGTTGTGTGCGACTGTTTGCGATTCCATGGGCTATACAGTCCATGGAATTCTGCAGGCCAGAATACTGGAGTGGGTAGCCTTTCCCTTCTCCAGGGGAATCTTCCCAACCCAGGGATTGAACCCAGGTCTCACGCATTGCGAGCAGATTCTTTACCAGCTGACCTACAAGGGAAGCCCAAGAATACTGGAATGGGTAGCCAATCCCTTCTCCAGGGGATCTTCCTGACCCAGGAATTGAACCGGGGTCTTCTGCATTGCAGGCAGATTCTTTACCAACTGAGCTATCAGGGAAGCCCTCAAAACCCATAAGTCACCAAATAAATGTTGGGTATTATTATCATCACTGTCAAAACCTCTGGGGCTGAGCGTCTGAGTCACTGAATATACTAAGTGTTTGACAGAATTCTACTAAAACATTAAAGGATAACTTTTGAAAGCCCTGGCCAATCTGCTTGCTTCCCCTTAACCCAGTCATAGAAAGAAGCTGAATATCCAGCCATGTCCCACCTGTATCATTGCTTCTGTCTCCTCCTTATAACCCAGTGGCACTGGCAACATTCTGCTCATGAACTCAATGGCTGTATTCTGGATCTAACGCACTCTGACACTGTTGGAAGGAATTTCGTTTTAGATTTTTAAGTGGGAGAAAATTCACAACTTCTAGATGTCACTTCCAAGGTTAGTGAGGCTAGTCCGAAAGAGCTCTGAAGCAGGGGAAAATCAATCCTTTCTGGTGTTCATGGATGGAGTAATAATCCATAATTGACATTATGCTGACATTAAGCTCAGAGCCTCCTTACAGTTTACCAAATTTGCAGAGAAACCAGACCCTTGAATTTCATTATGTGCAACAATGGTATCTTTGTCAAAATCTATTTTTTCATTGTAGAAAAATGTATTATACTAAAAGAATGTAAATGATCTTAAAATATAAGAAGAGAATCTTGGTTGGTTAAATTATGATATCCACTGACAATGAACTGCATATGCTTTGAAAACGATTATACATATTACACATATTAATATAGTTATGTTAATAACAAACTATTAAGTGAAAAGTTGGGTTATAGGTTTTGTATATGATATATAACCTCATTATGTTTCTAGAACATGTATTTATACATGTATATACACAATTCTTTTTAAGTTTTGGAATAATTTCAAATGTACAGAAAAATTACCAATATAATACAAAAACTTTTTCCTGAGCCATTTCAGAGTACATTGCTGGTATGAGAGGCCTTCAAGTGAACCACTCTGAAAGCTTGTTTCAGTCCCTGGAATTGAAGAAAAGTGTTGTGGGGGTGTCTAGCGCTTGATGCCTGACTGGGAAGGGAGGTGGCTGGTGTGTAAATAGCTTGCATTTCCAAACTGGAGAGCTCAGGACAGCTGAGATCCTATGGGGCAGAGATGGCCGCTGCAGAAGGAAGCCAGACTGGATCACTTGGAGAGGAGCCCCCTCCCAGGAGGGTGCCTGGGGAGGCCAGGTGACCACTAGAGACAGTAGGCCTGCAGAAAGTGGGGACAAGGGCAGCTCATCCGCTGCCAGCAGAGGAGGTAAGAGGAGGTAAGGGATTCCTGGAGATAGAAGAAGCGCCCGAAAGAACAGCCCAAGTCCCCATAGGAGGGAAATCAGCATTCGGATTCTAAGCCACCCAGGGACCCAACATCACACTACCATCGTACGAGGCAAATATGAGCCCTCATGCTGCTTACCTCTTCCTTCCCCAGCCTGCAGCCCAGGAACCAGATCCTGCAGGGGAGACAGGGGATAAGGAGGAGGGTGGAGCAGCTGGTCACGCCTCTGCCCCCATCCGCATTGTCCTCTAACCCTGAGCAGGTCCTGGATGGAAGAGGAGCTTAATTCTACCAGACTTTGCAGAAACTGGACTTCTTTCCTGTATGTGACCAGTGTACTTCATATGGTTATGAGAAATGGTTGGGAAAGTTCTAGGACCCACCCAAGATTGTATTCAGGAGCAGGGAAGAGTCAGCTGAGGAAACCCACTGAAAGAGGCAGCAGTGGAAAATAATATGGCAGTTTCTTACGTGTACTCTGTTGAGCTTGTCCGATAAATTGGATACTTAATAGAAAATATTTAGTTTGAGCATGAAATATACCTCTAAATATTATTTGGCATCCTCATTTTAATAAGCACTTTTTCCAGCTTTAAGGGAAGGTAAGGTAAGGTGAAGTCGCTCAGTCGTGTCCTACTCTTTGCGACCCCATGGACTGTAACCTACTAGGCTTCTCCATCCATGGGATTCTCCAGGCAAGATTACTGGAGTGGATTGCCATTTCCTTCTCCAGGGGATCTTCCCAACCCAGGGATCGAACCCAGGTCTCCCTCATTGGAGGCAGACGCTTTAACCTCTGAGCCACCAGGGAATTAGGTGTAACATTGTGTAAGTTTAAAGTGTACAGTGTGGTGACTGGACACTACATTTTTTTCCTGTTAAAAATCTATTGATAACTTAGTAGTTTTCAAAACTTAGCCCTATAACCCTCTACTATATATCCCATTTAATTATTGTGTTTGTGTGTTTTAAGAATCCTGGTTGCAAAATTATTTCTCTAAGAAGTAAAAATGAATACTGCCCTCATAAAATGTCCCAGCAAAGACACTGTAAGTGTTATTCCCATGGTAATTAACATGCATGCATACTCAGTTGGTTCACTCATGTCCGACTCTTTGTGACCCTATGGCCTGTAGCCCACCAGGCTGTCTTGAGATTCTCCAGGCAAGAATACTGGAGTGGGTTGCTGTGCCCTCCTCCAGGGATCTTCCCGATCCAGGGATCAAACGCACGTCTCCTATATTGCAGGCGAATTCTCTACCAGTGAGACACTGGGGAAGCCCACTTCTCTAGCATACTTCCAGAAAAAGAGTAGATTATACATAAATTCTGACACAACCCATTATCTCACTGAATTAAGCTTGAAAAAAGAGGATATGACATTCTGTTCCTGTAGCATTCCATTTTATGCTTTCAGGACACCTTATCAATGTTGAATTGGAAACAAATAAGTGCCCGAGGCATTTATTTGAATGTTACCTGAATTGTTGAGGTCTCAAATGCCAAAGTTCAATTTCTTAACTTATAATCTTGAAAATTGCTTGCTGTTTCTAGAATTACAGAAATTCCATTTTCCCAGCTGCTGCTTTATCATTTTATTTTATCCTTCTGGTTGTCCTAGAAACAGTACTAGAATTATTCATTTTCAGAAAACATTTTTTTTTTTGTTGTTTGCATGGCAAGTTCCTCCCATTATTTTGGAAAATAAATAAATTGAATGTTCTTTGAAAATAAATACTTTGAAGAACTTGGGGAAAATTAAAAGAAAATTATGAAACCTAAGTTCAAAAAGGAAACCAGGGGCTTGTGAGAGTTGGCTAAATTCTATGCTGACCTGGGTTTCTGACATTGTCCTCTGTTGGACTGTGTGACTTGAAGAGCTGGTTTGCTTTTTGTAGTCAGTACTTAGCTATGGAGGTCACAAAAGTCCCCCCACTGGCATGTGTGCCTGTGAGCCATCCAGGAGGGCCGCAGCGGACCTGGAGGGAGGTGGCAGTGGCTGGACAGGCAGAGGCGACTGCGGGGAGGTGATAGCTCTCCTGAGATCCCCAGATAAGAGAGGAAGAGACACACTTATGTGTAGAGACCAGGAGGAGAGGCCGTTTTGAGCTTCTGCTGTGTTCCACAGCTGTCCCTCCTACAAAATACGAAGCCCACTCCCCTCTTGACATCTCCTATCCAAGGAAGAGCAAGCAATGAAACCATCGGTTTGATAACATTATCTTGATGCCATCAAAATGCCTTCAGGATGGGAGCCAATTGGCAGGTCTTAGTTTTATTCAATGTCTTCTACTTCAGGTTTCAGTGCAATTTCAGGGAGTTTCATTAGCTGCAGGAGAACCTCTTGCCTTGTCTGCAAACACTCCTTTACTTCTTTTTTTCTTTTGGCCATGCTGCATGTTATGCACGATCTTAGTTCCCCAACTAGGGATCTAATCTATGCCCCCTTCAGTGGAAGCTAAGATTCTTAACCACTGCACTGACAGGGAAGTTTCTCCTTTAATTTAAAGATAATAATAATTTAGCTATTTATCTCATTTTATATAGCCCTTAGATTTCAGAAGGCCATGATTTGGTCTTCAATATACCTAATTAGGTCCTATGTTCCTTTAAGGCAGGAAGCTCTATTTTACTTGCAGTGCTCTGTATGGGGGGTGGGGGGGGGGGACAATCCAGTGGCAACATCAGCAAGAACGCCTGGGGCTCTCTGCTAGGAATGTTCCAAGATTTCAGATTTCTGAGATTGAAGAGTGTGAAATGTATCTTGGAAACAAGGCAATAAATGATGTGTTTGGACAGAAATCTCTAGGATAAAAAATAAGAGGAAACTGCTGGCTTGATTTTGCAATAAAATTACCAGCAGACTGGAGAGCAAAAGGGCATATGTTCCCAGAAAATATCATGATTGTCGCAAAACTGACCAAGGTGTATTGTGGATATTAGGTGACCCAATGTTCTAAGTCATCGGCTGCTGCTGCTAAGTTGCTTCAGTCGTGTCCAACTCTCAGCGACTCCATGGACTGCAGCTTACCAGGCTCCTCCACCCATGGGATTTTCCAGGCAAGAGTACTGGAGTGGGGTGCCATTGCCTTCTCCTTATTCTAAGTCATCTAGGCAAAACAAACGCCAGTCAGACAGAAGCAAGGGAATGAAAAATGTTAGGTAAAGAAGGGTGGAGGGAGAAACTCCAATAAAACCTAGGGCTCCAGATGCTGTCTTCAGGACCCACAGGAGAGATCCTTGCTGTGACGGTTAATTTTATGTGTCAAATTGTCTGGACCACAGGTGCCCAAATATTTGGTCAAATATTATTGAGTATTTCTGTGAGGGTGTTTCTGGATGAGATTAACATTTGAACAGGCAGACTGGGTGGAGTTGATTGCCACCACCCCCCACCGCATGTAGGTGGGCCTCATCTAATCAGTTGAAGGTGTTGTTGTTGTTCAGTCGATCAGTCGTGTCTGACTCTCTGCTACCCCATGGGCTGCAGCGTGCCAGGCTTCCCTGTCCTTCACTGTCTCCCGGAGCTTGCTCAAACTTATGTCCATTGAATCAGTGATACCATCCAACCATCTCATCCTCTGTCCTCCCCTTCTCCTCCTGCCTTCAATCTTTCCCAGCATCAGGGTCTTTTTCAATGAGTTGGCTCATCACATCAGGTGGCCACTGTTGGAGCTTCAGCTTTAGCATCAGTCCTTCCAGTGAACATTCAGGACTGATTTCCTTTAGGACTGACTGGTTGGATCTCCAGTTAAGACTTAAATAAGACCAAAAGATTAGGAAAGAACTCCTCCTGCCTTAAGCCGGAACCTGTTTTTCCTGCCCTCAGACTTGAACTGTCTTCCTGAATCTTGAACCTACCAGTCTTCCGATCAAAAATACACCATAGATACTCCTAGTTCTCAAGCCTTCAGACTCAGACTGTAACTTATATCATCAGTTCTCCTGGGTCTCTTGCTTGCCAGCTACAGATCTTGGGTCTTAGCAGCCCCCATAATCACATAAGCCGGTTCTTTACAATAAACGTGTGTGTGTGTGTGTGTGTGTATACACTATTGGTTCTATTTTCCTGGAGATATATTCTAGTGAATACAGTATTTTGAAGTTTTAAAAAATTTCTGTGCAAAGGGCTTATGTTTCTCAAGAATTTCATTTCAGAACAGTAAAGAGAGTCAATATAAAGCTTTGTTCTAGGAAGGCAGTCTGATTAGGTAGGGAACTATTTGGCTGCCGGATGGCCATGGTACACATCCTTCAGGGCAAAGCACACAGGCATGATTTTTCTCAGCTTAAGCTTTTGACAGAAGTTGAGCAGCAGCCCCATAGAAGGGACACCCACCAGGGACCTGCCTGACAGTCAGCCAAGGAGCTAGACCCCGACAGTGAACCTGGCCTTGGCATAAACTAGAAGCCTCGCTCCCTTATGTTTGTGCTTGCAAATAGAAAAATTGCAAAGAGACAGAAATGCGAGATTCCAGAAAGTTTCATTTGAGGGTTTGTTTCTAGTCTTTGTGAGAAGAAATTTCACTGATGTGCCTTCCTTCTTTTTTATAGCATTGCAAGAAGTGTCTGATAGCTCTGATAATAAGTACAGGAATTACCTTTTTCTGAACCAGCTTGACAAAGAAACATTTATGGTTTCAGAAGCTATTATAAAGTTTTACAGTGGTACAAAATGAATCATATTCAGACAATTAATGAATCTTCTTTACTGAAAAGAAGAAATTTTCACTATTAATTGGTCCAGAAAATATAGGACATATGTTACCTTAAAATGTTGAACAAAAGATACAAATGGAACCAACTTTCATTCATTCACTCAGCTACCATTTATTGAATGCATTATATCTGTGAGGATAAAAATAGTAAAAGGCAATATTCACCCTCAAGGAGGCTATAGTTTAATGGGAAAGCAATTAACATGCAGTTTACCATTAAAATAGTCAACATGCATGCTGCGTAGTACGCACGCTGGGGTCAGGGAAGGAATGGGCCAGGGGACAGATGTACTTGTTAAGAGCCAGATATGAGGGGAGCCATTACAGGAAAAACTGCTATTGTACAAGCATATACAATCAAAATCCTCCATGGAGCAAGGTCATTATAAAAGAAGGTGAAAGATATAATCTTACCTGGTAATACAATAGCAGAGCTAGAGAACAGCTCATGAATAGGCAGAAAGTGCTGCCTACGTACATTCTGCTTGAAAGAAGCTATCTTTTCTGTAGAATAACAGTATCAAATCAGAGCACAGGTTGTAGGGACCTTGGGATTCTAAGCAGAGCAGAGGACACTGCAGAAACGGAAACTTCTTCCATTGGAGGGGACCCTCCTTTGTATGACGTGGGAGGGCAGCCACATCTCCCGCCCTTCTTCCCACCGTGGCAGTGAGTGTGGACACCTGACCTGGGGCAGCTCATTCGATGCGCTAGCCCCAGATCTGATCCTCAGCACAGCAAGCACAGCGCCAGCGTGCATTCTGCCTTCAGGGACAGCATTCCCTGGGGACTTTCGCTGCTGCTCCCTCCAACGGCAGCATCCTAACTAACCTGTTTCTATGGCCTGAATTTCAAAGCTGTTCAGCTTCTGTTGGTTCCAACTGCAGTCTGACCTTGTTCTTTGCTTTCTAACCTTGTTCTTCAGTTTTCCCATCGATTTGAGCATGTCTCCATGTTCTTGGAAAGTGTGTGTGAAGACGAATAATTTTTTAGACAGGAGGAGAACAGGTGAAGGGAAGCCAAGTAATTAATGAACAGAAAGTCCTTCTCAGCCTTCATGATGGGCACAATTGATGGGCAATTGTAGGAAAAAAGACATGAAGGAGGCAGTGAGAAGTAGAATCAATGGGAGCCAATTTAAAAGACAAAACCGGGATGAAGAACCAATTAGAATCCCACAGAAGATATTGACAGAGGAATGTCGGGGAGGGAAAAGTACGGTGACAACATGAGGCCATTGAGCGTAAAGAAAGCTAGCAAGGGGGGAACAGCAGAAGAAAACTCTTAGAAAAATACAAAACCCCATCAACTAAGGCAGAAAAGGTAATAACAAAGCTCAATCTTGGATAAATCTAGACCAGACCATCAAGAAAAAGGTAGAAGACTATGTTTGTAGGACTCAGATATGTTCATAGAAAAAGAATAAGGAAGAAGGAAATATTAGAGTTATCCAACTAAACTTTATAGGTTTATCTTGAAAAACATTCCACTGTAAATGTAATATCAGAATACAGAGAAATGAGCAAAAATTATTTAAAAAAATAATCCCCCCCAAAAATTATCCATCATCCTACTAAGCCTAATACAACACTATCAGTATGTTGGCATGTGGTTTATTTCCAGTTACATAGAATTTTTTTTAAAATTGGTAGCCATTCTATACCCTGATTTTATATTTTCTCTTATTATATAAGCAAATTTCTCTGCTGGCTCAAAGGCTCAGAAAATATAAATTTTAATAGCTTCCTAAGTCTATAAAGGAGATAACCTCGATTTCCTTGGTTTTAGGTGGGGTGCGTGGGTATGTGTATACCACTTATTCTGTGGCTACTATGAAATAGGACTGCTGCTGCTAAGTCACTTCAGTCATGTCCAACTCTGTGCGACTCCATAGACGGCAGCCCACCAGGCTTCTCTGTCCCTGGGATTCTCCAGGCAAGAAAATGGGACTATATATGCATTTTCTTTAATCCCCAAACAATCCCATATATCAAATATATGATCACCATTACAAGTTTGATGAAGTTCAATGCAGTTCAGTGATCTGCCAACAAGTAATGCTAAAGAAAGGTCTATACTCAATTTTGCCCAATTCTAAGTCAGTGCTTTTCCACTATACCATGGCTCCTCCCAGTCAGTTGTTGACAATTTTTTAAAACTCTGAATAATGTTGTAATTAATATATTTGTGTTGATAGTTTCCCCCTTAGTTTGGATTGATTTGTTATAGAAGAGCTACCCAAAATCAGAATTACTAGGTCACAATAATATTTTCACATCTCCATACATATTGCCAAATGGATTTCCAAAAGGTTGAACGTCCTTTATGGTGTTGTCATAAGGAGTACGAGTATTTTAATAGAATTTTGCAAGCACTGATCCTTTTCTTTAACTTAATAATATAAATTTCTTTATTTTCTGGCGGAGGCTTTTGAATAAAACTAGGTAAAGAAAAATGACAAATTATTCATGCAAGGATATGTGACTTTTTAGTTTAAAAATTATTTCAGTATGATAGATAACATGTCAAGAGGCCAGGTCAGTAACTTTTCCCCATTCTTTCCTGCCACCAGAACTCCAGTGTTCATTAAGAAATCACATTCCTCTATAAGACCTCTGGGAAGTCAATGTATGCCAAAACCGATACAGTATTGTAAAGTAAAATAAAGTAAAAATAAAAATTAAAAAAAATAAAATAAAATTACTAGCTAAAAAAAAAAAAAAAAAAAACCTCTGGGAAGGCTGGCCCCATCTCATCTCTATAGGGATAAAGCTTAATTAGTTTAAGCCAATCATGATAATTTTATTCCCTTATTGGGGATAGTCTTAGGAAGTGACATATGACCCTATTCTGGCCAGTAAGCAAGAATTGATTCCTGGGGACAGTTTCTTTACCATTGTCCCCATTTCTGCCTCTGGACGTAGGCCAAAATGAGGATAGGATGCATGGAACTACTATAGTTATTTGAAACCATGAAGGGACCTAGGTGACTTACTGAAATTGGCAAGTGGAAAGAACATGGGTCCTGTCCTGATGCCCCTTAACTCACCATCATCATGATACCCCTCCATACAGACCACTTGATTTTTTTAATAACAGATCCTATTTAAGCCCACTGGGTCTGAGTTTTCTGACTCTTTGCTGTTCCTTGAAGCAGACAATATCCCATTTGATACAAGGATCAGATACCAGGAGTTGAAGACATTGATGTATATCTCCAGTGTCAGTTTGGTCCCATCTACGAAGACTGTAGTAGAAACCAGCAGTGATCCAAGAGGTCTGATAGGGCAATGTAAGGAGACAGTGTGCAATGAATTTATTCTCTTTAGGAAACTTTAACTTGTAAAAGTGAAGTGGAAGTCACCCTAGCTGGTGAACCTGGGTCAAAAAAAGACAAGGCCAGGCATGATTTCCTTCTTCAAAATCACGTGAGTCCATGGTGTCCTTCCAAGGTATGAAATCCATGATGCCCAAAAGAGTAATTTACACGATAAATGACAAGAGGCCAGAAATGGGGCTCATATACAGTCCAGGTCCTGTGAAGTTCAGGTTGCCAGCTCTGGAATTGACTGTCAGCTTAGGAAAGGCACTTCCTTTCTTGGTGCTTCAGTTTCTAAGTAACAATTTATATTCATTTTAGCTCCAAAGTTAAGTGACCCGTTCTACAAGTTTTGAGAGGGACAAAGTAGATGATTATGCAGAATTTGCATATATTTATTACTCTCTCAAAATTTATTTATTTCTAATTGAAGGATAATTGCTTTATGATATTGTGTTGGTTTCTGCCCTGTATCAACATGAATCAGTCATAGGTGTACATATGTCCCCTCCCTCTTGAAACCCTTATTCTTACTATAATTATCACTGATACTAGAAAAAATGTGAGTTACGATGGTACAGAGTGGATGCTCTGTGATCACAGAGATCTGGGTTTAAATACCGTTTAGTGGTGTGATGTTGGGTATCACTTAACCTTTCTAAACCTTGGTTTCCTCTCCTGTTATAAGAGGACAATAATAATGACTCCCTTAAAGGGCTGTTGTGATGATTAAATGAGCTAATGCCTGTGAGAAAAGCTTAACCTATGGTAGACACTCAGTAAACTGCTACCTATTGTCATTAGTAGTAACAATAATAACTAACATTTATGTGGTAGACTACAATTCATGAGCCAGGATTAGTAGTTGGGTCTCCTACTTTGATTTTTGTATTCTCTCTAACACAGCTCACAGCCTTCCTGGATAAAACTGAGTCTCAGATTCCTAAAACACAGAGAAAATGAGAAGAAAATATGTACAAAGAGAGTTATGTTGTCTAACTATGCATAAAACCGTAAGAATAGATACACTATTATGGCACCAAACCATACCCTCTTCCATAAAGCTGCCTGTATTTGCTACTCTGCTATCTCAGACGATCCTCAGGCCTGTGGAATGAGTGTGCGTGTGTGTTAGTTGTTCAGTGATGTCTGACTCTTTGTGACCCCATGGACTGTAGCCCACCAGGCTTCTCTGTCCATGGGATTCTCCAGGCAAGATTACTGGAGTGGATTGCTGTTCCCTTCCCCAGAGGATCTTCCTGACTGAGGGATCAAACTCTGGTATCCTGCATTGCAGACAGATTCTTTACCATTTAAGCTACAGGGAACTAGTAGGAAGTCAATAGCTTCCTATTCTCTGCCCAAGCCAAAATATTAATATTTTCCTCCTTCTGTGAAATGTTGGTGATGAGCCTTGAGAGGACCAAGGACAGTTCACAGGCTAGGTGGTTAGGTGATGGAGTCAGCTCACTTCTCTCTAGGAAGAGAAACAAAGGGGGAAATCTATACCCAAGCAGAGCCCTCTCCTGAATTCAAAGTCAGTTTTCAAGTGTGCAGTCTTCTCAGGGTAAAGAAGAGTACACAAAAGTTATCTGAAAATAGAAAAGGAAGCCATTAAAAATCCAGCAGCATATTTAGTGTTGAAGGATAACCAAACAAGAAAGACAGACTTAAAGCGCCGGGAGCAGAGTAGTGCTGGTCTCTATGGAACAGACTAACCGACTCTACCTCACCATAGAATTTCTACTGCCTTAGGAAAGAAATACCTGTTATATCTGTGGCTCAGATGGTAAAGAATCCACCAGCAGTGTGGGAGACCTGGGTTCAAATCCCTGGGTTGGGAAGATCCCCTGGAGAAGGGAACAGTTACCCACTCCAGTATTCTGGTCTGGAGAATTCCATGGACTGTATAGTCCATGGGGTCACAAAGAGTCGGACATGACTGAGTGACTTTCTCTTTCAGACAAGTACAGTCAGACCATCTCTATTGTTGTTCAGTTGCTAAGTCATGTCCGACTCCTTGTGACCCCATGGACTGCAGCTCTCTAGGTTTCCCTGTCCTTCACTGCCTCCTGGAGTTTGCTGAAATGCATGTCCATTGAGTCAGTGAAGCTATCCAGCCATTTCTATTGAGTCTGAATTTTTTATTGTTGTTGTTTATTGTTACAGAACAGTGATCAGCATAGCATATCAATATATTCTGGCTACTGTTCAGATAAAGAAATATTGAGAACAGTAGTGACAGTATATTTGATTCCACTTGAAGTTGTTATAAAGGTCATATAACTTGAAGTTGTTATAAAGGTCGTAATAACCTTTAAGATGGATAAGAATAGAAAGCTTAAGAGACAAAGACAATCAAAAGGAACATAGTGAAAGTGGACTCTTTCCTCTGCTTCTTTTCGGAAACCTTGAGCTCTTCACACGTAAAGGGGCACGTGCAAAGTCGCCCAGGAGAGGCTTTAAGATGAAAACCAGGGCTCGGAGAAACAAAGTTCCCAAATCAGAAACTAACATAATTAAAGGGAAATCTAAAATAACAAACTCTGTTCTCAAAACCCATAAATGTAAGAGACAAAATTCCTAGACACTCCTACCCCTACTTGAGATCAGAAAGTGAAGTCGCTCAGTCATGTCTGACTCTTTGCAACCCCATGGACTGTAGCCTACCAGGCTCCTCTGTCCTTGGGATTTTCTAGGTAAGAATTCTGGAGCGGGTTGCCATTTCCTTCTGCAGGAGATCTTCCCAACCCAGGGACTGAACACAGGTCTCCCGCATTGTAGGCAGACGTTTTACTGTCTGAGCCACCAGGGAAGTCAGAAGTTGAGATCAGAAGGGGATGCTTAATAAGCAGAGTCTCAAAAATCCCCTGATAAGATCTAGAAATTCCAGCATCCCAGAGGGATATATAGCTCATGTCAAAGAGGATGGGCAGAGGGAGTCAGGGTCATGAGATATTAACAGTAATAATGAAGACCTCTTAGAGTTTATGTTTGAAAATTTAAAGACAAACAACATTTAACTAATGGGAAATTTAGATATATAGCATTAAGGAAAAAGAGATCATTTTTACCAAGAAGAGGAGGAAATGAAATATCGTTTAGGTGAACAGAAGAAGGAAACAAAGAGCTCTCTTTAAAAAAAAAAAAAAGTCAACGTGTATTTTTAATTTTAGAAATCTTTCTGAATTAAGTTTGATTAAGGCCCTAATGCTGGGAAAGACTGAAGGCAGGAGGAGAAGTGGGTGACAGAGGTTGAGATGGTTGGATAGCATCACTGACTCAATGGACATGAGTTTAAACAAGCTCCGGGAGTTGGTGAAGGACAGGGAAGCCTGGCATGCTGCAGTCCATGGGGTTGCAAAGAGTCAGTCGTGACTGAGAGAATGAACAACAAAGTGAGCAGTGGATGACTGGCCAGAATGGAAATATGTTGTAACTGGAAAATATGGGCAGTAAGCAAAAGTTGATGGAAAAGTTATTAGAAAGTTCTGGATTTCCAAAGAGACCGTGTTCCAAATCCACTTCCTAGACCACAAGATCTAGGGTGTGTCAACAGCTTGGTTCTTCTTCCCACACAGCACTAAGAGTGTAAAAACACACCTCACTGGTTGAGATTTTGAAATGATGAAAAAACAGGAATGGGGGTGGGATGGAGATTTAAGCCAGAATGGAAATGAATGCCTGTGCCAATCAATGGCAACCCACTCCAGTGTTCTTGCCTGGAGAATCCTGTGGACAGAGGAGCCTGGTGGGCTACTATCCATGGGGTCGCACAGAGTCGGACACGACTGAAGCGACTTAGCAGCAGCAGCAGCAGCTAATCCAGAATGCAAGAGCAGGGGTGTTGCTGGAATCAGTGGATGGTTTAAGCATCCCACATCAAAACAGAAACTGCCAAGCAAGGGTGGTCTGAAGCTATGAATGGAGATTTGGGGGATTTTCTGAATTCTGGAAAAAGAAAGGTTTGAAGCCAAAGAACATAAGCATCTCTCTAAAAAAAATGTTATTGTCAGAACTTCAAGAAGTTTTTGTACATCCTAATCACTACTAAAAAAAAACGTTTTTTTCTTTTTAAAATTAATTTATTTTTATTGAAGGATAATTGCTTTACAGAATTTTCTTGTTTTCTGTCAAACTTCAATATGAATCAGCCATAGGTATACATATACCACCCACCCACCCCCGCTTTTGACTCTCCCTCCCATCTCCTCACCTATCACACCCCTCCAGGTTGATAGAGAGCCCCTGCTTGAGTTTCTTTTTACAGGAAGAAATGCATTCTAAGCTCCAGTTGGATGGAGGGTGGTGGTAACCAAATCAGGAACTGTGGAAAACCATGATGAAACATAAAGTGGCCTTGGAAATACTCGGTCCAACTCCAGTGTGTTAAAGGAGAGGAAGTTTGTAGAGGTATGCAATTACCCTGGTGGCTCAGATGCTAAAGAGTCTGCCTGTGATACAGGAAACATGGGTTCAGTCCCTGGGTGAGGAAGATCCCCTAGAGAAGGGAATGGCAACCCACTCTAGTGTTCCTGCTTGGGAAATCCCACGGACAAAGGAGCCTGGGGGCTATAGTCCATGGGGTTGCAAAGAGTACGACGGGACTGAGCAACTAACACGCGTCCATGTACACACACACACACGCCCACCCAGGTGGCACAGTTGGTAAAGAATCCACCTGCCAGTGCAGGAGACACAGAGATACGGGTTTGAACGCTGGGTCAGGGACGTCCCCTGGGGTAGGACATGGCAACCCACTTCAGTACTCTTGCCCGGGAAATCCCATGGACAGAGGCGCCTGGTGGGCTACAGTCCCTGGGTCACAAAGTGAAGTGAAGTGAAGTCACTCTTTGTGACCCCGTGGACTGTAGCCCACCAAGCTCCTCTGTCCATGGGATTCTCCAGGCAAGAGTACTGGAGTGGGTTGCCATTTCCTTCTCCAGGGGATCTTCCTGACCCAGGGATCGAACCCAGGTCTCCCGCATTGCAGGCAGACGCTTTAACCTCTGAGCCACCAGTCGGACACAACTGAGCGTGTGCATGCACACAGCTAGTGACTAGAATGCAGGGCTCGATGAGAGACCGGATAAGCAAAATCATCAGAGGAAGTCCTCTCCAGCGTCCCCTGACCCCTACCCAGGGAGAATTACCTGCTTGTCCCCTCCACCCTCTTGTCCACTACAGCATTTACTAAGCTGCAGCCAAGTAAACCACCATGACACCTCCCTTTCTCTCTCACCCACACTCCCCACTGGCCTTCAGGATGAAGCCTACATTTCATTTGTCCCTTTTACCCTTAACATAAAAGACAGTATTGACCCTCATAGTTAAGATTCAGTAAGTATTTATGGAATGAGCTAATGAGCTCCAAAAATGTAGATGGCAGGGTGGATATACACATCAGAGGAGGTACCTCGGGTGCCTTCAGGATTCCAGATCAGAAAAAGTGATAGTCTGGGGATGTCTGTCCTGGTTAGACCATTCAGAGTCTCTGAGCACACACTGACCACACAGTTTACGTGGGGAAAGGTAGCTGGGTTAATGAAGGTTCTGGAAGCTTGTAAATATAGTGAGAAGTCATGGAGGGAATTAGAGGTATTTAGCCTAAAGAAAGAGATGTTTCAGCAAGTGGTTTTCAAGCTATGTTGGTATTTTTACAGAGACACCCAAGGAGCTGCCAAGAATAGGGAGCGGAGAGGGGGTGGGTAGAACAACAAGCTTGAGCCCAGCTTCAGAAGGAGGAGTCTTGCTTTCATCTGCTTTACATACGGGACGGTAGCATGAGATTCACAGCGAGGGGTTATGCACAGTGGGGAGGCTCACTGCCCAGGGTACCATGACGGAGCAGGGCGAGGTAGGGGGCTTTAAATATAAGGAAGAAGATGTAGACTTGTTCTCTGTATCCCTAGCACTGGGAACTAGGAACCCAACGATCGCAGGTCACACAATGAAAGTAACACCCAGGGATCAGACCTGATTGTAAGCACCTGCCTGTATTGTGGCCCTATGTTGTCCTTTGGCCCAGGTGAGTCTTCAGGCCTGGCAGGCATATGTCCCAGTCCCACCTGCTCCAGGCTCTGGAGAAGGGATTAAGAGAGCCTGCGGTCAGCAGCACAGAGTTTGGCTGCTGAGCAGATCTTGCTGCCAGTTCCACTCTAACCCTTAAGTTGGACTCTTCTTGTTAGGTCTGATTCTTCACAAGCCAAGCCCCCAAATCATAGGCTAGCTTCTGCATTGTTCCCACATACGCAAGCTTTATGAACTTTCCAGAGCTACAACCACTTCTCAGAAAACAAAGATTTTGTTCCTGAATATTAAAAAAAAATTTTTTTAATTTATTTGGCTACCCTGGGTCTTAGCTGCAGCACTCAGGATGTTCAATCTTCATTGCGGCAGGCAGGATCTAGTTCCCTGATCAGGAGGGATGGAACCCAGGCCTCCTGCAGTGGGAGTGAGGGGTCTTAGTCCCTGGACCGTGAGGGAAGCCCCTTGTTTCTGGACCTTAATCCTCACCACCAGGTCTCTTTCACCATAGCCCTCCAGCCAGCTCTGTCCCCTCCTTACTGCCTGTGATGTGATGCCCTCTGGATAGTGCTCCACCACCCCCTGGCACTTCCACATGCAGCCCCTAGTGCCAGCTCTCCTTGACACCCCTGAGTTCCTTGCCCGACCTGGAGCCCCACCCACCAGCTGCTGCTTGGTAACTCTGACCCTCCATGTTCGCATCTGGATTTCCCCCCAGTGCCCAGAACTGGATGCCGAGCACACAGCTGTCTTCTCCCAGGAGACTGTGGTTACCATTATGGCTTCTTCTCCGTAGAACGACAGCTCCATGAGGGAGCTGCTTTGTTCCCGAGTGTAACCCAAGTGCCTAAAACAGTGCCTGGCATGTGACAAGTTCTTGACAGATAACAGATGCTGGGTTTGTTTTATCCCTTGGGCCCTAATCCTTCCACATTTTATGCCATTGACCAAACTCCACCACTAGCCTTATCTGCCTTGGAAAACCCCAACTCCCTGGGGATAGAAAATTGATATTCATTCTTGCTTGGAATGTTTCAACAGGGAGTGGGGGAAGGTGGCTGACCTCGATAGTTTCCAAGCTTCCTTAGAGTTTATCAGGAAGAGATTCCATATGATGGTGTCACTCTACTCTCGATTCAGAAAGAAAATCAACTCCCAGGTCATTATTTGTGCCCTAAATTGGCTGCAATAGCCATCAGCCCTCCTCATCCCACCACTGCCTGCTGTCCCTTCTAGGCAGTCATGCCCCAGTGGATATCACTCTCAGGCAGCCATGTCTCTCACCCCACACTCTGAACCCTGGCCACAGAGGACGGGACTAGGGGTGGCATGTGGCCCAGAGACAGGGCATTTGTAGGCTGACCAGCAACCCAGGATGTGGTCCAGTATGCTAACTCAGTGGACATGAGTTTGAGCAAACTCCAGGAGACAGGGAAGGACAGGGAAGCCTGACGTGCTGCGGTCCACAGGGTCGCAGAGCTGGACACGACTTAGTGACTAAACAACAATGATGGTAACTGGGCCGGGTTAGTCAGTGTCTTCCTGGGCAACGTGAGCTGAAAGAACAGGGCAGATGACAGAATCTGAGGCTGAGGGAATATACTGGGGTAGGGTAGCGGTCATGATGCATCATTCTCAGGGCTAAGTTTTAAGGAAGCAAGAACTGAAAAGGGTCAGGAATAAAACACAGAAAGCAGAGAATGGGGCAGGGGGGTGGGGTGGGGACAAACAGACTCTCCAAGGGGCCGAGTCGGGCCCAGAGCCACCAGGTGCCCCACTGGCTTCCTGAACACCCCCCCCTTGGGCCCTGCACATCCTGATGGGTGGGCTTCTGAGCACAGGTCTCCCTGGGATAAATATCCTCTTGTCTGAGATGCACGGAAATCTTACCACTAAAAGACCCTAATGAAAGCACGCTCTGGTTGGGGGATGCCTTTGTTTCCTCTTGCTGTTGTTACAAATTACCCTCAACTAAGTGACCTAAAGCAAAACACACAAACTCATGACCCCGAATCGGCTTTTGCTGGGCTAAAATCAAGATGTTGGGAGGGCTGCGGTCCCTCGGGGCCTGTAGGGGAGGCTTTGCTTTCTGGCCTCCAATTCCTAGGGGCCATCTGCATCCCTTGCTTGTGACCCCAACCAGCAGCTGCATCACCCACCCTCTCCTTCCATCCTCACTTCTTTCTCTGACTCTCCTACCTCCCTCTTCCCCTATGAGAACCCTGACCATTTCCTTAGACCTTCCCTGGATGGTCCAAGATAATCTCCCCACCTCAAGGTCCTCAACCTGAATTATATTTGCAAAATTCCCTTTGCCATATGAGGTGATGGAGTCACAGGTCCTGGGGAGTAGGACATGGACTCCTATAGGGGGAGCCATGATTCTGCCCACTGCAGGGAACAGGAGGTAATCTCCTTAGGACTGCAAAGTAAACCAAGCCCTCAAAATACCCACAGAGTCATAAGCCAGCTCCAGAGGGCTGATTGCATTCTAAACGCATGAAAACAGGAGGGAATGGACCTGGCAAACAGGCAAAGTCCCCTCGCATAAGCATCTGACCGGGAGGAAAGCACCCTCCATATTCTCAATGCTGGTTTCCATTATCTTACACAAACACGGGGGTTCCAGGGAGCGTGGATTTAATCTGAAAAGGAGGCGCAAGTCTCAGCCTCATTGGAAGCATGTCTGATTAACATTGCAGTCAATGATGAGCAGTCCGGGGTGAGGCCGGCTAGAATGGTAGAAGATACCGGTATAGACCCACCTTGGATGATGGCCCTTCCTCATTACAGACATTTATTTAGCTACATTTCACTCACAAGAGCCTGTTGACAGCCCAGATGCACATGGCTGGGTAATTATAGGGCTGTAAGAAATGACGTGATGGGAAGAGAGGAGAATAAATGATAAGAAAGTAATGCCTGGTAGCAGCTTTGACTGTCAGCACAGAGCTGTCCCGTCACGCCTGAGTGTGACAAGGGGAGAAAGCAAAAAGAAAGAGGCTAAGCCTGCCCTGTTCTAGCTGTTTCTTTTCAGTCCCTTGTTCCTTCTTCTTGTCTGTTGTGAAAAAGAACCTCAGGTGCCTTCCTTAGTGTTTAGCTGGAAAGGAGCCTTCGAGACCTGAGGTTTCATGGAAACTAGGTGTTTAGTTTAAAATGCAGAGATGAAAAAAAAAAAAAAAACCTTCATTGAATTCAGTTTTTCAAAAAATACACAGGCCCTCAGCAGCCAAGCATAGTATCTTCGGAATCCAGCATACCAGATGTGGTCCGTACCCATCCCCATTCCTGGGTGGTAGACCCAAATAGATAATGATGCAAGGATTCCACCCCAGTTTGTAAAGAAAATTGAATCAGCACCATTCAAAGATGTTTATTCTTATAAATTTGATACCAAGTCAAGTTTCAGACGTG
Organism: Ovis canadensis; assembly: GCF_042477335.2. NCBI lineage: Eukaryota > Metazoa > Chordata > Mammalia > Artiodactyla > Bovidae > Ovis > Ovis canadensis. The sequence goes on from NC_091264.1 coordinate 55,791,974, forward strand.
GCCTGAGGGTTATGGGGCTTCCTCTAAGGCTTCCAGCCTCAAATATCTACAGTTGGGGAAATACAGATCTCTTGCTGCTGTTTAATCTCTAAGTCATGGCTGACTCTTTGCAACCCCATGGACTGTAGCCTGCTAAGCTCCTCTGTCCATGGAATCCTCCAGGCAAGAATACTGGAGTGGGTTGCCATTTCCTCCTCCAGTGGATCTTCCTGACTCAGGGATCAAACCCACGTCTCCTGCACTGGCAGGTACATTCTTTACCACTGAGCCCCCTGGGAAGTCCATAGATCTCTTAAGGATACACAATTTTTAGTCAGAGTTCAGTAAGCTTTCTATTTGGACATTTTTATGTTACTGGGATCCAAATGCTAACAGAGAACTAGTCAAAAATAGGGAAATAATTCATATCTTTAGTATTTCCCAGATCACCAATAATCTGCAGAGGCTAAGGGCAAAGTGCTAAGTGCCAGGCAGACTATATACATATTCCTTTGTTTTCCTTTTGTTTGAGCTCTCTGCTACTCCAAGGCCCCATCTGTAAGTGCTCTTTTCCCCAATTAATTTGGATTACGAAATGATAAGAAAATATGATGTGTAACAAATGAGATTAGGAAGAAGAGGGAAGAAAGAGTGAAAGGATATTACCTCTTACCTGTTGAAATAACCCAAGGCAGTTTCTCAAGTAAAGAACAGCTTGCTTGACCCATCGGAGCCTAGAGCTGGGTTTCTCCTTGGTAGTATGTGCTTTCCACAGACTCATGTAGGAGGAAGCCAGAAGGGAGTAAGCATACCCTCTGCTCCGAAATGAATTTATTCCCACAAGGAGGCCATATGAGCAAGAGGAATGACTGACTGCACAGAGCACAGCCCTAAATAAGAGTGTGGTGGGATGGAGATTCTATAAATGCAACTGGATGGAAATAGCAATTCCTAGGAACAGGGAGGCTCGGAAAGCCTGGAAGAGGAGATATTTCTGCTCTTCAATATGATTTCAAATTTTGTGTCTTCAGCAAAACACCAGAGGCACAGCCCTTATGGGCCCAGAGGGAAATAAATGAAATGTCCTCTAGAAAACCAAAGCTGGACTATTTTGAGGCCAGAAATATCTTAACTACCATGCTCTGAGAACTACAAAACCATGACAGCAATAAAAGTTATAGAGGAGGAAGGAAAGGGAGGCAGAGCAATGATTCCCCCCAAAGATTTCCGTATCCTACTCCCCATAATCTAAGAATGCGCTCAGTTACATGGCAAAGCGGAATTAGGGTTGCAGGTGGAATTAAGACTGCTAATCAGGGGACCTTGAGATGGGAAGATTGCCTTAGATTTTCTGGGTCGGCCCAATGTAATTGCAGAGGTCTTCAAGTGGAAGAGAAAGACAGAAAAGAAGGTGAGACTGATACCATGTGAGAAGGACTTGACCTGCCAATGCTGGTTGGTAGGGTGATGAAGGGGCCATGAGCCAAGGAGCACAGGCAGACTCTAGAAGTTGGAGAAGGCAAGGAAGCAATTCTTCCTGGAGCCTCCAGACAAGATGCAGTCATGTGGACACCTTGATCTTAACCCAGTGAAACCAATCTCAGGCGGACTTCTGACCTCCAGAACTGTAAAATGATAAATCTGTGTTGTCTTAAGCCCATAACTTTATGTCCATCGGAGACCTATATGCCATCCAAGTGAGTAGGGGAACATTATGGATGTCTGTACTGGTCCTGATGAGGACTAGATATACAGTATATACCTCATGCTCCCCTTAGGGAAATGAAGTCCCTGGGAACCCCAAGCAGTTGTTAGCAGTTGTTAGAGGGACTTCTGCATAGAAGTCTTCCGACCTTCAGTGAGATACAGGCGCCTCCAAGGACTGCATGCTAGCGTCAGAAAGACTTTCCTGGCATCGTGGCCTCTGCTCTGAGAAAGATCTCAGGTGTGCTCCTAGTTTTGTTTCAAAGTTAGAATCTTCATTTGAAAGTCGTGTTGTGGCAGATACTATTTAAAGCAAATCCAAAGGTCTTTCTCCTATTCTTCTTTGCAGAAAGACCCCTGTTTTGTTTAGATATCCATCTACTCCTCCCTCAGGAGATTCAGAGTCCAGTGGTGACTGAGCTAAGCCTATCACCATGCTCTCCTTTGCTGGTGAGCTTATTACCATGGACATGAGATATAGTTCCAGCTAATGGGCTGTGAAGACAGGTCTGTTTGAAGGCTTCTGGGAACAGTTTTCCTGAAACTTGAAAAGAGACGTCACAAAAGAGAAGAGCTTTTTTTTGTCTCTGGATCTTGTTGTGATGAGGAGGTGATTTTTGGATTACAAGCCACCGTCTCCAGACCGTGAAGATGTGAGGCTGAGAGCAAAGCCATATGTCAAAGTTAGCAGGGTGGAAGGACAGAGAGAACCAGCGTCCCTGATAATGCCAAGGAGCACCTGAATTAACCAGTCTCAGAGCTGCTATAAATCCCTTCGAGTTTCTGTTGGTTGCAACTGAAAGTATCCCACCTGATGAACAGATGGCTAATTAACATCCTTAAACATGAAAGTTAATGAAAAAAAGATGTCGACTTCAGGATTTTTTAAAAAAGTAAGCAAAAGAAAAGAACAGATAATTGCCAAATGAAGAAAAACAAATAGGCAGTAAACACTTGAAGACGCATTCCGATTTACTAATAACTAACTGGCAGTAAAAAGAACCAGATACTGTGTTTTTGCCTCTAAACTGGCAAAATCCTTTTTTCAATGATTGCATATAATATTGTTGACGGCTTAGGGATGTACACACTTCCCTTGGAACTTTTGGTCACTTGGCACACAGGATCTTAGTTCCCCGACCAGGGATCAGCAGCTTGCCAAGGTCCCTTTAGCCTGACAGACTATGAGTAAGTTGTTCAGACACAAAGCACCTCCTCTCCCTTCTCTTTCCTGGATGTCAACACCTCACATGGATTCCGGATGGTCCCTAATGAGCTGGGCCTCTTGGAATCAGAAGCCTGTTGAGAAACAAGAGAACCTTGGGGGCCAACCAACAGGTCCTTGGACTTTACTCTGAATTCTTGCTCTGTTTCATCTCTTGTCTCAGCCCATATTCACCGTCTCTCCATCTGGCTCTCTCCCTACGGTGTTACCAACATTCTCCTCCTGCTTGGCCTTCCATGTAGTCCCATGGCCAAGACCTACTTCATTTCCCCCTTTCTCTCACCCACCCTCCCTCCCTCCCTCCCTTTACACACAAGGACACGCAAGCACACATGAACACACCACACATACACATGTATACCTATGCATATGTACACGTGTACACACACACACACACACACAGACACACACACACCGGTGTTTTCGGTGCTCATTTCAATTAATGAAAATGGCTTGCCTTTTGAACTATTTGTTTGTCTCAATTGTTGCCTTCCCATTCTACCTTCTGGTTCTCCTCTTTTTCAAAATTCTTTTGTTTCAGATATCAGTAAAATGTCCACAGGGTACCAGCTGTATGTTGCAGAGCCACTGACTAAGAACACACATATACACAGAGGGATTCCCAGAATCTTTGCAAAACTCCCATCACCAGGGCACAGGGTCGGGACCTCTGCTGTCAGCCAGAATAGTATCATTCTGTCTCTACTCTGCACAGAGCCATGCAGGGCACAAGAACTGTTTTGCGGGGGTGATTTGATCAGCTGCCAAGGGTGTCCAAGGCTGTAATTGTGGTATTACATTACCAGCTCAGTCCCCAAGGGACCCTGGAGCTGGTGTTCATCCACACTGCTCTGATCATTCTTTTTGTTCAATAACAATTCCTTTAAAACAGCCTCTGTAAATTGGGAGAGAGGGTTGGATGATCACAGGGTCACTGTATAATCTCTGCTTAGGGGACACACCCCTCTATGATCATCTCATATTCCAGAAATGCCCTCCTGCATTCCAGTTCCTTCGCACCCCAGAACTCTGCCCTGAGACCCACTCTTTCCAGCTGTGCTTCTGACCTTCTGCCTCCTTCTGGCTGGCCCCCTCCCTTTTAAAATGGCCACATCCAGCCCCCTAAACCCCAGTCTGTGGGGGTCATTATTGTGCTGCAAAAGGGCTCAGTGCCCAGAAACTTACTTAATATCCAACTTCGAGTACCATCGATGGCCTCAGACACTGGCCCCAGGCCGAACCCAGTGAATTCGGACTCTGGGACTGTGATAGCCCCTGGAATCTAGCCCGGCTTTGACAGGGGCTGGAGACACTGCTTCTCAAGAAAGGAAGTCCTGAGCCAGGTTGATCTGTCCAACCTCTTCCCACCCCCACCCCCAGATCTCTGCCCCACCCCCCACCCCGACCATCTCCAGCTCAATTATAAGAAGTGACTCTGGAGTCAGAAACACCCAGCTTCCAATGCAAGCATTTGCTACTTACCAGCAGTACAAGGTCGGGCAAATACTTAACCTCTATTGCCTCACCTGCCTCATCTAAGAAAGGCAAATAACAAACCAGTTTTGCAAGGTTGTCAGGAGGATTTAAAGAAACAGACACAAATATGGCATTTGATACACAGTAGACCATCAAAAATTTAATATAATATGTGAAAGTGTTAGTTGCTCAGTCATATCTGACTCTTTGCGACCCCATGGACTGTAGCCCACCAGGATCCTCTGTTCGTGGAATTCTCCAGGCAAGAATACTGGAGTGGGTTGCCATTCCCTTCTCCAAGGGATCTTCCTGACCCAGGAATTGAACCTGGATCTCCTGCATTGAAGGCAGAATCTTTTACCATCTGAGCCTCCAGGGAAGCCCATATGGTATAAAGGAGATCCCTAGTGGCCTAGAAGTTAGGACTCCATTCTTTCACTGCCATTGCTGGGATTCAATCCCTGACTGCAGAACTGAGGCTCTACAAGCTGCAAGGTGCAGCCAAAAGAATAAAAATAAAAAATAAATAAAATATCACCATTATTTTATCCAGTCCTCTCCTGGTTTTCCCCAGGTCTGTAGACACTAACCATATTTCCACTCACCTACCAGATACAAAAAACTGGCAACCACCACAGCACTTTCCTGCAGGTCATTGCAAGACTGGTAAGCTGTGGGTCAGCTGGGGCTTCTCAGGTGGTGCAGTGGTAGAGAATCCTCCTGCCAACGCAGGAGATGCAAGAGACGCGAGTTCTGTCTCAGGGTCAGGAAGATTCCCTGGAGTAGGAAATGGCAACCCGCTCCAGTATTCTTGCCTGGAAAATTCTATGGACAGAGGAGCCCGGCAGGCTACAGTCCATGAGATCGCAAAGAGTTGGACAAAACTGAGCAATTGAGCACACACACATATCCACACACACAATTCCCAGACACACGGAGCCTCCCTCCTCCCCTGGAACGAGCTCGGACTTTAGACCTGCCTGTGGTCTATTCCTATAATTTCTCAGTTTGAACTTCTATCAAGTATTCTTTCTGATGTCTGCCTTTGCAAGCCACACCCATCCAGTGGTATGCTGGAGCTGGTTGGTACTGGCTAACAGGAATTAGTTATTTAACTCTTCAAGAATTTTGCTAGTTAATTGAAACCAGCTACGGCAAGAATATTTACACCCTGGAAGTTGGCAACCAGTACAAATAAATCCTGTGGCACCTCCCTATCCAGAGCTGGTTTGTGAGCCCACCCTGTACGCACCACTCATCCTGGGCATGATTTGTCTGTGCCAGCTCCGCTTAACTATGCCCCTCCAGCAGCCCATTTCCTGTTACTGAGACCTCACCCAAGGGAGTGTGTCTGGTCTCCAGGTCCTTGTGACCCCAGTAGGGCATGAACTGAACCCCAGATGTGGTACGATCTAGTAGAATCGCACAAACTCTGGGCATCCAAGGGGACTCGCTGCTTTGTTTACCATCAAGTTCTCACATATCTGAGACAGCTCCTGTCAAAACAGAGGCAACAGACCATTTCACACATTAATTATCTCAGATGCAAACCTAATGGGAAGATTTCAGAGGTTCTCCTATTGAATAAACAAGCCCTGTCAATGTTCTATAAAAAAAGATTCTGGAAAGAGTCTAATTGACAGTCCCCTGGTAGCATTTTAATTGAGATGATGCTATGTGACAGAATGAATTCCATCCATGACTTCCCGTTGGCTCTCCTGCGACCTTTTCCCCCATTTCTTGACAGGTTCGTCTCTCTGAGCATCTTGTGGAGAATGTGAAAAACATCCCCTTTCTTCTCTGTCATGCTGAAATCTGAATCTCATGAATTTATTTTCCTTAAAATAACAGGTGCTGCATATTCTGATCACTTCTTCAATTATATTTGGTTTAACACTCCTCTTCGAAATACCTCTGCACATTCTTCCTCTCCTCCTACTCTTTCTAGCCTTGATCCTTCCATGGAAGATTATTACTTTGAACATTAAGTTGACCATAGCCAGGCAAATATCAAAGAGATCACAGGTGTGTCATTTCCGTGGATGTATGTTCAGCCTATAGTTTCTTTCCTTCATTTATGCTTGACACCACCTTTAATGCTTTTAAGCCAATAGTCACAGACTTCAGATGGCTCAGAAGAGTGACAAGTACACACCTATCCGTCCACATGTTAGTCTGGTCACCCACATGTGCGTAGCCTGTTCTGTTCTCAGTCCTCTTGAGGTTCTTCCCCTCAAGGGATTTGGCAGTTCATCTAGCAGGAGAGAGAGATAAGTAAAAACATACAATAGGGGAAAAAAAAAGACATAATAGGATCTGACACTATCTGAGCAGTAATATAGGTATAAACAAAGTAAAGAGGTAAGATGAAGTGATGACCAAGTCAGTTGGAGAATATTAGTTTCCTGTGGTTGCTGTGACAAATGATCACAAATTAAGTGGCTTAAAACAAGACAGATTTATTCTCTTATTGTTCCAGAGATCACAAGTCTGAAATGAGGCTTACAGAACTAAAATAGAAGTGTTGGCAGGGCTGTTTCCTGTTGAGAGTCCAGGGGAAGAAGCCCATCCTTTAACTCTTCCGACTTCTAGAGGCTGTGTATATTCTTGCCTCCACTCTCTGGTTCCATCTCCACTCTGCTTTCTCCTCTTCTGATCTCTGTTTCCTTTTATAAAGTGTGATTGTATTGCCCCCAACCCCAGATAATTCAAGATAATCTTTTCATCTCAAGATCCTTATTTTAACCACAATTGCAAGTCCCTTTTATATGTAAGATAATGAACTCCTGAGTTCTGGAATTCCAGTACCAACGTTCAGCCTACCCCAAGTAGGGTGAGTGCCAAAGAATTGATGCTTTTGAACTGTGGTGTTGGAGAAGACTCTTGAGAGTCCCTTGGACTGCAAGGAGATCCAACCAGTCCATTCTGAAGGAGATTAGCCCTTCGGAAGGAATTATGCTGAAGCTGAAGCTCCAATACTCTGGCCACCTGATGAGAAGAACTGACTCACTGGAAAAGACCCTGATGCTGGGAAAGGTTGAAGGCAGGAGGAGAAGGGGACGACAGAGGCTGAGATGGTTGGATGGCATCACTGACTCGATGGACATGAGTTTGAGCAAGCTCCAGGAGTTGGTGATGGACAGGGAGGCCTGGTGTGCTGCAGTCCCTGGGGTCACAAAGAGTCGGACATGACTGAGCATCTGAACTGAACTGAGGTAGGATGAGGGGAGTGGAGTCCAGTGAAATGTCTTCCCAGATGTCAAGCAAAAGATGGTGGAGCCATTTGCTGTGTCTTGACCAGGTCATACCTATCTGCCTCCTCCAAATCTGACCCACCCTTCAGCTGCTGCCGCTCCCATTGCTGCCCTCCTTACCTCTGGAGGTGGCTTCAGCCTCTATTCAGCTCCTCCAAGGTCATAGGGGCCCGTGATGCAGCCAACCCAATGCTCTATAGCTTGGGCAACAATCTTCCTTAGCAGTGGACCACCCACCACCACCATCCTCAGGTTCTAAAAAGAATTACAAAGGATTTCCCAATTTTACTTTAGAAAAAAATAACTGTTAAAAAAGCTATCTGTTATTGTTGAAGTGAAAGTCACTCAGTCATGTCTGACTCTTTGCAACCCCATGGACTATACAGTCCATGGAATTTTCCAGGCCAGAATACTGAAGTGGGTAGCCTTTCCCTTCTCCAGGGGATCTTCCCAATTCAGGGATTGAACCCAGGTCTCCTGCATTGCAGGCAGATTCTTTACCAACTGAGCTATCAGGGAATTGTATGTAACAAATGATCCTAAGTGATGTACATGAATTGGTGGTTTAGTTGCTAAGTTATGTCCAACTCTTGGTACCTTATCGACTGTAGCCTGCCAGGAATCCATGGGATTCTCCAGGCAAGAAACTGCAGCGGGTTGCCATTTCCTTCTCCAGCGGATCTTCCCAACCCAGGAATCGAACCTGGGTCTCTGTATTGCAAGGATATTCTTTATTGACTGAACTACAATGTATACATATTATCTCCTTTAATCCTTAAAACTAACCACTATGGCAAGTAATAGCTTTATCCCCAGGCCCAAGGTGAGGAAACTAAGGCTTAGTGAGAGGCCATTTATCCATGCCACTCTTAACACATAGCTGGAACTATAGTTCAAAAATAAATCCAGCTCCCTCTGGTTCTAAGGCACCTGTTCTAACCACACCTCTCTTCTATGCCGAAGGCTTCCCAGCTGGCGCAGTGGTAAAGAATTCACCTGCCAGTGCAGGAGATGCAAGAGACATGGGTTTGACCCCTGGGTTGGGGAGGTCCCCTGGCAACCCACTCCAGTATGCTTGCTTGGGAAATCCCATGGACAGAGGAGGCTGGCGGGCTACAGTCTGTGGAGTTGCAAAGGGTCAGACACAACTGAGGGCACACACATACACACACACATCCACACACACATCCGTTCTATGCCAAAGGCAGCTGAGTCCCCATTTAGAGGCTTCTTCACTAAGGGATTAGATGCAATAAAGTGGAAAAGATATGAGCAGGGGTCCTAGAACTTGGACACATATAAATTTATAAAATTAGACCAGTTAGTTCATTTCTATATGCCTCAGTTTCTCATCCATAAATTGAAGATTAAAAATATTACCTGTTTGAGAGTGGGGTTTTTTTTTCCCAGTATGTCTGGTGTGGAGCCTTAGATTCTACCATCTGAATAGGGCTTCCAGATGATTCTTGGGAATCACTCTTTGAACAGCTCTGAGCTACATGTCCTCTCTGAAGAGGTAGGTCTTATAGTTGAATTGGGGTCAACCAATAACCACCAGAATAATAAGTCTTCAAGAACAAAGAAAAGTATTATTAGTTAAAAATTGCTCTGGTAGGATTCTGAATGATCACACAGCTTATTTCCTTTTATTAACATTTTTACTGAGATATAATTGATATATAACAGTATATGTTTCACGTGTATAACATAATGAATTGATATTTGTATGTATTGTGAAATACTAACCACAATAAGGCTAGTTAATCACACAATAGTGTATATTTGAAAGCTGCTAAGAGAGCAGATCTTAAGAGTTCTCACAAGTGAAGGAAATGTAGCTATGTGTGCTGAGATAGTTTAATGATTATATTAGATAATATTAGTAAAAGTTATATACCTGGAAGACAGTGGATCAACACAGCTGCATTATTTAACTGAGAGTTCTATTATTGAGAGTACAGATTAGATAGACGCTTCTTCATGAGCACTGGAGCAGGGGAAGGTATTCTTTGATGTAGAACCATCACGGGAGGTTGATATAAGCATCTTGGTGCACAATCTATTGTTGTTCTTTTTCGCTCGGTCATGTCTGACTCTTTTTTGACCCTGTGGACGGTCCCCCACCAGGCTCCTCTGTCCCTGGGGTTTCCCAGGCAAGAACACTGGAATGAGTTACCATTTCTTTCTCCAGGGGAATCTTCCCCACCCAGGGATCGAACCCACATCTCCTGCATTGGCAGGTGGGTTCTTTACCACTAAGCACACAATCTAAGTTCCAATGAAAGTGAAGGAACTTTGTTATTAAGTGTTCTCTCTCAGCTCTTAACTCCCTACTACAGTTGGCTCAGCCATGCTGGGAGGGGGCTGGATAAAGCCTAGAAGTTGGGGGAGGCAGAGGGGCCTGCTGTGGTTCCCATGTGCACCCCGCCCCCCATCACAGCATGCACAGATCGATTCTGGTCACAGGTAATTCCAACTGCCAGCTTCTTTTCACTCTCCCAGAACCTGGCTGGTAGAGCCCACACACCTTCCAGCTCCCAGCTTCAGGGGCTCCTCCAGCCCCTGGGGTACTGGCAGCAGTCAGACAGTGGCCTCCTCAGAGTCTGTCACCCTTGGGGACCCCTATAGAGCTTCTCAGTTTTGGAGACCCCAGCCTCTCCCTTCTGATCTTGCAGCCCTGGAGTTTCCAGGAAGCCACTGCTTCCTGCAGTGACCGCCTCTGTGCTAATTCTCACATCACTGTTCCCTTTCTGTGTTTCCTGGCCTTCAACAGCTGTTTAATCAATTCCCTGGAGGAATCGCTCTCTGGTAGAGTAACTCATGTGGATTCTGTTTCTCGACTAGACCCTGCATGATAGTACATACACACACAAACAAAACAAAACACACACACTTGTGCACCAACACTGTTTATGGGGATTTGTGTATACATGTATAGACACACAGAGAAGGGGATGACAGAGAACGAGATGGCTGGATGGCATCACCGACTCAATGGACAAGAGTTTGAGCAGGCTCCAGGAGGTGGCGAAGGACAGGGAAGCCTGGCGTGCTGCAGTCCATGGGGTCGCAAAGAGTGGAACACGACTGAGCAGCTAAACAACAATAACACACACATGTTTGCACATGCCTTTCGTGTGCAGATGTGTGCACTTTTCCTCAATTTGTCCCAGCTGCAGCTGCTCCCTGGGCCCTCATTAATGCTCTGTCCTTTCTAGATTCTAAAATGTATTGGAAAGAACCAAGTGATAGAGTTCTAGACGATGGAACATCTTTTCCTTCTTATAAACACAAGCTTCTGTAGTCAAAAATGTACAGGCCAAGTCTTTTTTAACAGCAGGCATTCACGCTAGCAGGCTTCCCTGGTGGCTCAGACAGTAAAGAATCTGCCTGCAATGCAGGAGACTGGGGTTCGATCCTTGGGTTGGGAAGATCCCCTGGAGGAGGGCAGGGCAACCCACTCCAGTATTCCTGCCTGCAGAATCCCATGGACAGAGGAGCCTGGAGGGCTGCAGTCTATGGGGTCGCAAGGAGTCAGACACGACTGAGAGACTAAGCCCAGCACATTCATGGTGGCAACATGTGTTAAAGACTTACTGGCTCCAACAGGAAATTTTAAACAACTTGATGACAGGAAAATTCCCTATTGAAATGTTCACTGCTTCCTTCATTTATTCAACCTCTATCACTTTCCACTCAGTATCTAGTTCTCTCTTAGACCCTTCAATTATAGGAAAGGATGAGACAAAGTCAGAGCCCTCGTGGGGGAGGGACAGGGAATGAGGGATGGGATGATCGTGTGTGCTCAGACCAGGGGCAGGGGAGACCAATGACCGCAGTAGATAGAATAGAGGCTCCGTGCGAGGGCTCTGGGCTCCAACTGCTGCTGCTGCTGCTAAGTCGCTTCAGTTCTGTCCGACTCTGTGCGACCCCATAGACAGCAGCCCACCAGGCTCCTCTGTCCCTGGGATTCTCCAGGCAAGAACACTGGAGTGGGTTGCCATTTCCTTCTCTAATGCAGGAAAAGTGAAAAGTGAAAGTGAAGTCACTCAGTCGTGTCCGACTCTTCGAGACCCCATGGACTGCAGCCCACCAGGCTCCTCCGTCCATGGGGTTTTCCAGGCAAGAGTACTGGAGTGGGGTGCCATTGCCTTCTCCAACTGCCTGGTTTCAAATCCTGCCTCCACCACTTTACTGGCCAGATGACCTTGGATAACCTTTCCTTCTTTCACAAAATAGGGATAATAAAAAATACTTCTTAAAAGGGTTACTAGGAAGATTAGACAGGAAAACAACTGGCACTTGTTCACCTGAAACTATCACAACATTGTTAACTGGTAATACCCCAATACAAAATAAAAAATTAAAAAGAAAAGAATGCTTCAACCTAAATATGTATTTTTAATATTCTATCCTTATTTTGACTAGATGGACCTTTGTTGGCAAAGTAATGTCTCTGCTTTTGAATATGCTATCTAGGTTGGTCATAACTTTCCTTCCAAGGAGTAAGCGTCTTTTAATTTCATGGCTGCAATCACTATCTGCAGTGATTTTGGAGCCCCCCCAAATAAAGTCTGACACTGTTTCCACTGTTTCCCCATCTATTTCCCATGAAGTGATGGGACCGGATGCCATGATCTTTGTTTTCTGAATGTTGAGCCTTAAGCCAACTTTTTCACTCTCCTCTTTCACTTTTATCAAGAGGCTTTTTAGTTTCTCTTCACTTTCTGCCATAAAGGTGATGTCATCTGCATATCTGAGGTTATTGATATTTCTCCTGGCAATCTTGATTCCAGCTTGTGTTTCTTCCAGTCAAGCGTTTCTCATGATGTACTCTGCATAGAAGTTAAATAAGCAGGGTGACAATATACAGCCTTGACATACTCCTTTTCCTGTTTGGAACCAGTCTGTTGTTCCATGTCCAGTTCTAACTGTTGCTTCCTGACCTGCATATAGGTTTCTCAAGAGGCAGATCAGGTGGTCTGGTACGCCCATCTCTTTCAGAATTGTCCACAGTTTATTGTGATCCACACAGTCAAAGGCTTTGGCATAGTCAATAAAGCAGAAATCAATGTTTTTCTGGAACTCTCTTGCTTTGTCCATGATCCAGTGGATGTTGGCAATTTGATCTCTGGTTCCTCTGCCTTTTCTAAAACCAGCTTCAGCATCAGGAAGTTCACTGTTCATGTATTGCTGAAGCCTGGCTTGGAGAATGCTGAGCATTACTTTACTAGCATGTGAGATGAGTGCAATTGTGTGGTAGTCTGAGCACTCTTTGGCATTGCCTTTCTTTGGGATTGGAATGAAAACTGATCTTTTCCCGTCCTGTGGCCACTGCTGAGTTTTCCAAATTTGCTGGCATATTGAGTGCAGCATTTTCACTGCATCATCTTTCAGGATTTGAAATAGCTCCACTGGAATTCCATCACTTCCACTATCTTTGTTCAGAGTGATGCTTTCTAAAGCCCACTTGACTTCACATTCCAGGATGTCTGACTCATCACACCATCGTGATTATCTTGGTCATGAAGATCTTTTTTGTACAGTTCTTCTGTGTATCCTAGTCACGGCTATGGTTTTTCCAGTGGTCATGTATGGATGTGAGAGTTGGACTGTGAAGAAAGCTGAGTGCCGAAGAATTGATGCTTTTGAACTGTGGTGTTGGAGAAGACTCTTGAGAGTCCCTTGGACTGTAAGCAGATCCAACCAGTCCATTCTAAAGGAGATCAGTCCTGGGTGTTCATTGGAAGGACTGATGCTAAAGCTGAAACTCCGATATTTTGGCCACCTCATGTGAAGAGCTGACTCATTGGAAAAGACCCTGATGCTGGGAGGGATTGGGGGCAGGAGGAGAAGGGGATGACAGAGGATGAGATGGCTGGATGGCATCACTGACTCGATGGACATGAGTTTGGGTAAACTCTGGGTGTTGGTGATGGACAGTGAGACCTTGTGTGCTGTGATTCATGGGGTCACAAAGAGTTGGACACGACTAAGTGACTGAACTGAACTGATCCTCTTTTTGGATATCTTATAAGAAAAAGTGCTTGAAACAATTGATGAGAACATGTTCCAGTAATAACCTTCATAAGACTGAAATATAATTGCTAACACAATGAAAGTCTTATCTATGTGGAATAAAGTCCACTTGAAGTTAAAAAAATAAATAAATAAACAGCATTTGACAAGGGCAGGCATGTGGTTAAGTGCTAGTTGCTATTCCTATCAACACCACCATTAGAGATTTGCTTGGAGGGCTCCTTTGCCCTGAAAATCTGACTTGTTAATCTGCCAGGGGACCCTAGTGGGGCTGAAAGGTATGTCCCAGTTGGCCATTCCCCAGTGACATCGTCCTGGGAAAATCACATAGCTTGTCTGATCTTCCGTTTCTTCACATGCAAAATGGTGCCAACAGTGCCTGCGTTGCAGGGTGTGGCTCACAGCGATGAAGCAAGGCAAACGCACCCACAGGTCCTGCTGCCAGGCGCCTCATAAACAGCACTCACTCCTCTGACAAAGACTATGGGGACCTACTGTGTGCCAGACCTATGATCGCTATGGGCCAGGAACAAAACATGGTTGCTGTCCTCAAAGAGCTTACCTTCTAAGGAGACAGATGAGAAATACACCGGCAAGTCCCTGTACATAATTCCATGAAGAAAAATAAAGGAGGGAAAGGGCTGGCGGTAAGCAGGGTGGTCTCTGTAGAGGTGGCGTCTGGCAGAGGCAGGAAGGGAATGCGGGAGAAGGCTGTACAGAGATTTGGGGATGAAGAAGCCCGTTTAGGGGCAAAAACAGGATGAAGTCTCTGAGTGGAAATAGGGGTGTTCAAGGAGCAGGGAGAGATGGTATCACCAGAGCATGGTGGGTGTGGGAGAGAGAGAAGAACCAGGCAGGGCCAACTCAGGCAGGGCCTCGGAGGTATAAGAACGCTGGATGTCAGGCTAATTTTTAGGGGAAGGCATTGGAGAGTTGGGACTTCCCTGGTGGCTCAGATGGTAAAGAAACTGCCTGCAATGCAGGAGACCTGGGTTTGATCCCTGGGTCAGGAAGATCCCCTGGAGAAGGAAATGGCAACTCATTCCAGTATTCTTGCCTGGAAAATCCCATGGACAGATAGTCTGGCGGGCTACAGTCCATGGGGTCTTGAAGAGTTGGACGTGACTGAATGACTAACACATGCGTAGTAGAGGGCTGAAGTCAGAGGAAGCACCGTGATCTGAGTTTTCTTTTTCTCAACAATTACTACAGCTGCCCTGTGCACAATAGGTGGGGAGAGAGAGCAGATGCAGGGAGTCCAATGCGGAAGCCGTGGTGTTTGGAACAAGGGATGCTGGTGGCCTGGGCTAGGGTGGGAGCACAGAGGTGAGAGGGGATTGAATTAAGGATGTATCGGAATCGTTAAAAGGATTTGCCAATAGATTGCAATGGAGACGAGTAGGAGCAGAGCATGTCGAGGTGAGGGATTGGACAAAATTGGCTCAGATTTAGCCATATAAGCAGGGTGCCTATTACGCGTTCATGCTGAAGGATTGTATGGGCAGTTGGATATACACGGCTGGCCCTACCTTCTGCCCCTCTCTGCTTCCCTTCCACCATTATGGGATTATTTATTAGAGTTAAGCCCATGACCTAAGAAGATGCATTAAATCACCATTTTGTCATTTGATATGAATCTAGTTAATTTATTGTTCAGCAGTTTGCTGAAGGAATGAGAATTTTTCTGGTGCATACGAGCCTCTACCTGGCCCTCAAGAGAGGTCGGGGTGTCCCAGAAAAACAGAAGGAGTGCAGAAGGGGGAGGCAAAGCTGTGCTGGAAAGGATTTTCTCCTGCACGGCAGGGCTGGCCCTGTGTATATAACCTGTGCTGCCTTGGAATTTCACGCAAGAATTATGAACATGCTGAGTACCTCTTTCGGGTCATTTACTTCCCTCTATCAATTATGAGCCAAGGCAGACACAGTCTGAATTTCAACCAAATCACCATCACTTTTTCCACCCCACACCCACTGAAATTCTCATCATCATTGTTATCGGTGACTGCTGGAGCTTCCATCTTTTCAGGGAGGGAGACAAAGAAGCAGCCATGTCTTGAAAATAACCTTTCCAATTACCTTTCTCCTCTCTCCCAATGAGCCTGGCAGACTCATGGACCCCATCGCTGTCTCTCAGAAGCAATCTCTGCAGAGCAAGAGACAGACAGTAACTCTCCTCCCCATCACCCTAGCGTCCCTGGCTTGCTGCTCAGCACGGGTTTTGGGGGTTCTTTATCATCTTAATTGCATCTTGTATGCCCACCTTTCCGTTCCAGGAGCTGTTGGTATTAATCACTTCCAAGTCACTGTGGGTAATGCTGAGCACTTTATCTTTTGCTCTGTCACCAGCAGAGGGACACGGGAGGTCACAGGCAGGCAAATGGCTTCCTTCTTGATCACAACCTTCCTAAAATCCTCACTACTCACCATGTTGGCAGAAAAAAAAACTTCAAGCCTTTTCCTCTGGGTAGGCATTCTTCACTCTAGCAAGTTGCCTCCAACCTCAAATTCATCAATGTCCATTGCAAAATTACCAACCATGTGTTCTGTTATTAACCCTTTGCAAGCACCATCCACTGAGGTGAATGAGAACACGCTGCAGAGTGGTGGTTTCAAAATTCCTAGCAGTGTTAGCATCCCCTGGACCTCATTATAAATGCACATTCTCAGACCCCACCCAGACTGTCAAAACAGTCAGGACCAATAGGGATGGGACTCAGCAAGGTGCTTTATCCAGTGTTCCACGTGGTGGGGCTAGTGGTAAAGAACCCAGTTGCCAACGCGGAGGACACAGGTTCGATCCCTGGATGGGGAAGATCCGCTGGAACAGGAAATGGCAGCCCACTCCAGTATTCTTGCCTAGAAAATCCCATGGACGGAGGAGCCTGGCGGGCTGCTGCTCATGAAGTTGCAAAGAGCCCAACGCAACTTAGTGACCCAGTTTCTAAGTGACACATGTAATGAGACCATTGTCACTGAAACAAGTAAAGGAGAAAAGGAAAGATATAAGCATCTGAATGCAGAGTTCCAAAGAATAGCAAGAAGAGATAAGAAAGCCTTCTTCAGTGATAAAAGCAAAGAAATAGAGGAAAAGAACAGAATGGGAAAGACGAGAGATCTCTTCAAGAAAATGAGATATACCAAGGGAACGTTTCATGCAAAGATGGGCTCGATAAAGGACAGAAATGGTATGGACCTAACAGAAGCAGAAGATATTAAGAAGAGGTGGCAAGAATACATGGAAGAACTGTACAAAAAAGATCTTCATGACCCAGATAATCATGATGATGTGATCACTAATCTAGAGCCAGACATCCTGGAAAGTGAAGTCAAGTGGGTCTTAGAAAGCATCACTCTGAACAAAGCTAGTGGAGGTGATGGAATTCCAGTTGAGCTATTTCAAATCCTGAAAGATGATGCTGTGAAAGTGCTGCAATCAATATGCCAACAAATTTGGAAAACTCAACAGTGGCCACAGGACTGGAAAAGGTCAGTTTTCATTCCAATTCCAAAGAAAGGCAATGCCAAAGAATGCTCAAACTACCGCACAATTGCACTCATCTCACATGCTAGTAAAGTAATGCTCAAAATTCTCCAAGCCAGGCTTCAGCAATACGTGAACTGTGAACTCCCTGATGTTGAAGCTGGTTTTAGAAAAGGCAGAGGAACCAGAGATCAAATTGCCAACATCCACTGGATCATCAGAAAAGCAAGAGTTCCAGAAAAACATCTATTTCTGCTTTATTGACTATGCCAAAGCCTTTGACTGTGTGGATCACAATAAACTGTGGAAAATTCTGAAAGAGATGGGAATACCAGACCACCTGATCTACCTCTTGAGAAACCTCTATGCAGGTCAGGAAGCAACAGTTAGAACTGGACATGGAACAACAGACTGGTTCCAAATAGGAAAAGGAGTACGTCAAGGCTGTATATTGTCACCCTGCTTCTTTAACTTCTATGCAGAGTACATCATGAGAAACGCTGGGCTGGAAGAAACACAAGCTGCAATCAAGATTGCTGGGAGAAATATCAATAACGTCAGATATGCAGATGACACCACCTTTATGGCAGAAAGTGAAGAGGAACTAAAAAGCCTCTTGATGAAAGTGAAAGAGGAGAGTGAAAAAGTTGGCTTAAGGCTCAACATTCAGAAAACGAAGATCATGGCATCCGGTCCCATCACTTCATGGGAAATAGATGAGGAAACAGTGGAAACAGTGTCAGACTTCATTTTGGGGGGCTCCAAAATCACTGCAGATGGTGACTGCAGCCATGAAATTAAAAGACGCTTACTCCTTGGAAGAAAAATTATGACCAACCTAGACAGTATGTTCAAAAGCAGAGACATTACTTTGCCGACTAAGGTCCGTCTAGTCAAGGCTATGGTTTTTCCTATGGTCATGTATGGATGTGAGAGTTGGACTGTGAAAAAGGCTGAGTGCCGAAGAATTGATGCTTTTGAGCTGTGGTGTTGGAGGAGACTCTTGAGAGTCCCTTGGACTGCAAGGAGATTCAACCAGTCCATTCTGAAGGAGATCAACCCTGGGATTTCTTTGGAAGGACTGATGCTAAAGCTGAAACTCCAGTACTTTGGCCACCTCATGTGAAGAGTTGACTCATTGGAAAAGACTCTGATGCTGGGAGGGATTGGGGGCAGGAGGAGAAGGGGACAACCAAGGTTAGATGGCTGGATGGCATCACGGACTCGATGGACGGGAGTCTGAGTGAACTCCGGGAGATGGTGATGAACAGGGAGGCCTGGCGTGCTGTGATTCATGGGGTCGCAAAGAGTCGGACATGACTGAGCGACTGAACTGAACTGAACTGAACAGCAACAGCTCTTCTCCCTCACTAACTGTCCCACAGAAAACGGCCTGGAAAGGTCAGCCTTAGGTTTCCTTAATGCGTTAATGTTAACTTTTCCATAGTCATGCGCAAAACAATTACACACTCTATGAAGATTTTTGCCAATTCTGACAGAGGATGAGATGGTTGGATGGCATCACCGAGTTGATGGACATGAGTCTGAGGAGGCTCTGGGAGTTGGTGATGGACAGGGAGGCCTGGCATGCTGCAGTCCATGGGATTACAAAGAGTTGAACACAACTGAGAGACTGAACTGAACTGAACTGACGACCATCTCCAGAGACCAAGCATTGTAGTGTCCAAGGGTCACGGAGAAGGAAGCCTCAGGGGTGCAGATGTGCTCAGAAACAGCCTAGCTGCTGGGTCCACACGCTGCTGATGCTCACTAGTATGCTTTCAGAACTTGACCTAGGATTCTGTCAGCAGCACTCGAAGACTGCTTAGGGCTTCCCTCATAGCTCAGTCTGCAAAGAATCTGCCTGCAGTGCAGGAGACCCGGGTTCTATCCCTGGGTAGTCAGGAAGATCTCCTGGAGAAGGAAATGGCAATCCCCTCCAGTATTCTTGCCTGGGAAACCCCATGGGCATAGGAGTCTGGTGGGCTGCAGTCCATGGGGTCACAAAGAATCAGGCATGATTGAGCAACTGACACTTCATTAAGACAGCTTAGTGTGGCCTAGTGTACACACCCCTTCTCCCAGTTATTTGATCAACCATTGATCTAAGTGCTGCTGTGAAGGGATTTTTTTAAAAAATATTTATTAATTTGGCTCTGCTGGGTCTTAGTTGCAGCATGTGGGATCTAACTCCCTGACCAGGGATCAAACCTGTCCCCCTCTCCCTGCATTGGGAGTTTGATGACTTAGCCACTGGACCACCAGGAAAGGCCCCTGTGAAGGAATTTTGCAGATGTAATTAGATCCCAAGTCAGTTGACCCTAGGAAAAGGAGATTACCTTCAGTAGACCTGACCTTATCACGTGATCCCTTCAGTGTGATGGAACTATTCTTGGCAAAAGAAGTTTCCATTGTGAAGGATGTTCTCCATGCCTAGCTTTGGAAATGGAGGAGACTACAAGACAAGGACTTCTCAGGTGGCTCAGTGGTGAAGAATTTGCCTGCCAATTAAGGAGATGTGGATTTGATCCCCGGGTCAGGAAGACCGCCTGGAGGAGGAAGTAGAAACCCACTATAGTATTCTTGCATGGACAGAGGAGCCCAGCAGACCACAGTCCATGGAGTTTCAGAGTCAGACACAGCTAAACGGGCATGAGCACCAGACAAGGAAGGCACTTGGCCCCTAGCTGAGTGCTAGCAAGGAAGCAGAGTTTCAGTCCTACAGCTACAAGGAGCTGAATCCTGCAAAAACCTGAATGAGCTTTGAAAGCAGATTCTTCCTTAGACAAGCCTCCTACTGAGATCACAGCCTAGCCAACAGCATGATTTCAGTCTTGTGAAACCCTGAACAGAGAACCCAGGCCTTCCTTGCCCAAACTCCTGACCAGCGAAGCTGTGAGTTAATGAATGGGTGTTGCTTTAAATTGCTAAATGTGTGGCAATTTCTTACACAGCACTAGGAAACAAACACAGATGCTAATAGGTAATAGCCCCATCCTTTACCCTAAAAGATTGTTATCGTTGTTGTTTAGTCACTAAGTCGTGTCCGACTCTTTGTGAGTCCTACCCTAAAAGGTATTTCTGCCGTCCCCATATACCCCATGCTTTATTTTCTTGGGCTCCAAAATCACAGCAGATGGTGACTACAGCGTGAAATTAAAAGACACTTGCTCCTTGGAAGAAAAGTTATGACCAATCTAGACAGCATATTAAAAAGCAGAGACATTACTTCCCCAACAAAGGTCCATCTAGTCAAAGCTATGTTTTTTCTAGAAGTCATGTATGGATGTGAGAGTTGGACTATAAAGAAAGCTGAGTGCTAAAGAATTGACGCTTTTGAACTGTAGTGTTAGAGAAGACTCTTGAGAGTCCCTTGGACTGCAAGGAGATCCAACCAGTCCGTTCTAAAGGAAATCAGTCCTGAAAGTTCATTGGAAGGACTGATGCTGAAGCTGAAGCTCCAACTCTTTGGCCACCTGATGGGAAGAGCTGACACACTGGAAAAGACCCTGAGGCTGGGAAAGATTGAGGGCAGGAGGAGAAGGGGACGACAGAGGATGAGATGGTTGGATGGTGTCACTGACTCAGTGGAGATGAGTTTGGGTAGACTCTGGGAGTTGGTGATGGACAGGGAGGCCTGGCGTGCTGCAGTCCATTGGGTCGCAAAGAGTTGGACACAATTGAGCGACTGAACTGATACCCCAAGCCTGCTCCTCACTCCCATTTCCATTCTTAACCCTGCCAAAGAAGGTTCTGGAAATATGAAATATAACAGCTCTCTCTAGAGTAGACGGCAAGTACACGTGAGGCTAGGAAGAGGCTAGCCAGTCCGCTCTGTGACAGACAGGATCACCCTGCAGTCCCTGCCTTCCCCCTGAGTGTGGCTATCATGTGCTTTCTGCAAACAATCCATTATTTTTATGCTCGCTATCATCTAGCACATAGCCTCTTACCCTCACTCCAAAACTGGCTGGTACTCGGTGCCCTGAAATATCACAGATGGTGCCGACTGCCTCGTGGCTCTTTTCGTTGGTTGTAATAGACAGCCTGGCCTTGCTGCACCGCAACATCCAGACAGGCCCTATCCTTCAAATTCCTCCCTGTTGGAATTTCCGCACTGTCAGAAAGGGAGAGTCATTTATGGTCTCTCTTGCCAGACTCTCTGTAGGACAAGACTGCATCGATAGGCTAAATGTGCAGCAGGAATATCCAGCTCAAGGCTGAGGAATTTCCCTGCAGGGGAGATTACAGGGAAAGTGTGGGTGTCTTTTTTTTTTTTTTAACTTTCTGATCTTGGCAATTAACATTTAATGTAATTCATCACCATGAATCACTGGGGGAGGCTCTCCTACAGTACTCATTAGCTTATTAAAATGAGCACAACTGTCCTGGCTGATCTTAATTATAGAATGATGACCAAACTAGCAATAATAATACATCTGATATCCATTTCATCCTGTCTCCTGTAATATTTCAGCTTGCCCTCCTCTGAATCTGTGCGGTTGGGATAAGAACTTAAAACTAAAAGGGAAACCTGCCATGCCAGCCTCAGGAACACCTTTCTCTCAGTTCAGGATGCCTCCCACGTGGGATGTTCTGCTCTGTGCTGGAGGGAGCAGGAAGGGGTGAGCATTCTTCCCTATAAACCCTGGCCCAGCACTTGGCCGCTTCAACCTACTAATACTTCTGAGAGTCAATGTAGCCTAGTAAGTCATTCCCAAATTTTGTCGCATACCAGAAAGAGTTGAGGATCTTTAAACACCACTGATGTCTGGCTCTCATCCCAGACACTCTAATTTCCTCAGTCTGGGGTGTCACTTGGGAGTCTGAAGTGTTTTCAAAGCTCCCCAGGTGATCCCAATGTGCAGCCAAATATGGGAACCACTGGCCTCATAGTCAAGGCACACTTCTTGTCAAGACTTTACCACCAACAGCAGGACAACTTTGAGCAGTCACGTCTTCTTTCTATACCTCAGTTTTCTAATTTGTAAAATGGACATAAACACGGCACCTACCTCCAGGTATTGTGAAAGTATGCATACTGATGGTTTACTCCAGCTCCTGGGACTTAATAAGAAGGCAGGGTATGTTAAATATTGACATTCTAATTGTTGAACTCATTATTATTTCTCTTGGCCTCTCTGGAGATCATGGAACCAAAGATTCTCATGTTGGCAAGGACTTGAGGGTCAACTATGTTCAGGAACTGCTCTTCAAAAGTCCTGAGCAGGTGACCATCCAGTTTGGCTTGCTAGCACTTTCTCCACCCAATGGGACTCATCCTGATAGTTCAATTTCCACAATTTGAGGGCATGGTGGGGGGAAACTGGGGGTCCAAGTTGGAAAAAGAGGTCATAGCATAAAGTTTCATTCATTCAGCAAGCATTTGTTGAACATCTACACCAAGTACTGTGCTGCGACCACTGAAGGAAAGACATAAACTCATGGTCCGCTCAGCACGAATTGCCAGCTCTTGGTCACCCCGGAGCCAGTTAAAGCTGAGAAACCCAGATGATCCACTGGGGAATTAACTCTTTTGCCGTTGCTTTTCTGTTTGCTTGGAATCCCTCAGAGCCATGGTGAGCATTCAGCTCTTCACCATCCTGCCTTACTCCTCGCATTCCCTCACCCCTGCCTTTGATCACTTGCTTCCAACTCCTACCCTGTGGCTCTGTTTTGTGTTCTCAGATGAGCTGTGCGATTCAAATACCTCAACTGTTATGCCTCTTTCTGCACCGTTTCTCTGCTTCCTCCTTTCGGTATGACTTGTTCATCATCAGCACGCAATACACATCAGTCCTTTCAAAACCACCCTATGGATGCTTGTCTAGGATTTTATCCCCTTATAAGCCAATAATCAATATTTAAGAGGAGTTTGTTTGTTGTTTAGTCTCTAAGTCATGTCCGACTGACTCTTTTGCAACCCCGTGGACTGTAGCCCACCAGGCTCCTCTGTCCATGGGATTTTCCAGGGAAGATTACTGGAGAAGGTTGCCATTTCCTTCTCCAGGGGATCTTCCTGACCCAGGGATCAAACCCACATCTCCTGCATTGCAGGCAGATTCTTTACTATTGAGCCACCAGGAAATAGTTCTATCATTCCATTTTTCTGTTCCCCTTCCCAACAAAATGCCCCTAAAGTTGTCTATACTTCTGTCTTCACTTATTTCTTGATATTTTCTCCTAAATCCTCCATTCTCAGGCTTCCACCCCTAGCACCCTGTTGAACTCCCACTCATCCATGCTGCTGGTGGGTGCCTGCCATTCTGCTGGGCAGTCCTGACTCTAACCACCCGGAGTTAGTGCAGACCCTACAGGTTAAGTGCTCAGTACTTTGAAAGACTGCTATGGGTCCAGGGCTTCCCAGGCCTCCTGCACTGCTGACCGATTAGCCACGCATTCGAGGGTTCCTACAACCCGCACATTTGATAATTCACTAGAAGGACTCATAAAACTCTGGGAAGTACTACACTTATGATTGTAGTTTTGTATAAAGGATACAAATCAGAACAAGCCTAATGAAGGAATACATAGAGTGAGGTCTAGGAGTGTCCTGAACACAGAGCTTGTGTGCCCCTCTCTGTGGAATTACAGCATGTTACCTTCCCAGTACATTGGTGTGTCCACCAACCAGAAAGTTCCAGCCAGCTTCAGTAATAGGCATGACTGACTGGATCATTGGCCTCATGTTTAAATGCAACCTTCAGCCTCTCTCTACTCACCCAAGGTTGGAAAATTAGTCTGATATCACAGGGCTCAAAGCCCCAACTCTCTAATCACAGGGCTCATCTTTCTGGCCTGGGTGACCCCCATCCTGAGTCATCTCATTAGCATAAGCTTTCTAGGAGTCGCCTCTTCAGCATAAATGATCTAGGTGCACCGTGAATAATCAGATGACATCACTGACTCAACGGACATGAGTTTGAGCCAACTCTGAGAGACAGTGAAGGACAGGGAACCCTGGTGTGCTTCAGTCCATGGGGTCGCAGAGTCAGACACAACTGAGCAACTGAACAACAACCGTGAATAACCGAGACATTCCTCTCAGTTGCATAAGGAACCCAAGACAAGTGCAAGCCAACTTTCATTATATGGAGACCTCCATGTTGCAGATCCAAGAGCAGAGGTGTGTGCTTCTTAGCAGTGTTGGATGGTTGATCACTTCTTTCCTGAGAGTGTTCTCAATGAGCTCCTCCCACCTCCCAGGTAGGTTGTCCTCCTACCTGGCTGGCCACGCCTCCTCTTTTGCTGGAGGCTACTTCCCTTCTTGGCCTCTAAGTCTAGAGCACCCACACCCAGACGTCTTCCCTAGCTGTCCCTTCTCTCACACAGCCCCAGGCCCGTAATGAGTAAAGCTACACTGAGCCACAGCTGCACCTTGCCTCCCGGGGCCTGTGTCACTGTGGTGAGCCCCAGAAACCCCGAGGCCTGTTACACAGATCTGCACAGACCAGCATCTCACATATAGGCACCACTCCCAGAGCAAGTGGACCTGGGCCCCGAGCCCCAGGTTCTGTGCCAGTTCTGTGGGCACATCTATCTCCACATGCTGACTCCACTGCTGCTCGGAGTACCAGTATGTCTAACCTGGAACAAAGAATGCCCTTGGCTAGGCCTCATTCCCATAGACAAAAAGGAGAGAACAGGCAGATCCCAATGTCTTTGTCTCCAAGATCCCTAGTAACCCTAGCGATCACCGTCACCTGCAGGACCTCCACAGACTTGGCTGCAGAAGATGGGGCACACCTGGTTGATGTTGATTGCGGTGGGCACAGCCACGTGGAGCCTATACCACTGCGCCCTCCCAGGAATCCCTGAAGCTGTCCCCACCCAGCTTGTCCCCTCATAGCCACTGTCAAGGGAAATTCTTTCTGAGAAGAAAAAAAGTCCGGGAAGACTGGGAGAGGTGACGGCTCCTTTACCTTACTACTCTGGTTAGTAGTAAACCTCCGAGGCAACAGGCCATGCTCAGTAAGTCAGCCCCTATTTACCCTAAATAACTGAAGCAGAACCAGACACAGAACTGTATCAGCAGCCGCTCGACAGGCCCTCTCACTGCATCTGCTGTTGTTGTTGGTTTAGTCACTAAATTGCGTCTGACTCTTTGCAACCCAATGGACTATAGCCCCGTCATGCTCCTCTGTTCTTGGGATTCTCCAGGCAAGAATCCTGGAGTGGGGTGCCTTGCATCTGTACCTCTTTTCAGCTCCTTTCAGATACATGTACAACTGCAGATTACTAGCAGGCCCAGGGAAAACTGAGAGGCCACCCAGAGCCCAGATCGAGAGAGAATCCAACGTGACTTGTTTAAAACCAGTGCAACAGCAAACAACTTGTGGCTTTCATCCCTGTGGCATCTCCAAATTGTTTTGGAATTGATCAAAAACACTTGGAAGATGTAAACACTGGGAAAGTAAAAGCTATGGATTTGCCCAACTGGCCAGTCTCCTGTAGACCCAACTAAGCTGTTTAAATACTTGTGCTGGCTGCAATTTGGGGCTTCTGTTCCTCCGGCTGGGGGGCTGAATCAGAACTTAAAGTATGCCTTGACCTTGACTCAAAGGTGTGCATTCCTAGTTCATTGCCTTGGTCCTTAAGCTTATCCAGAGGGTGAGATTTTTCATATCTGGGAGCTGGTCCTCACCATCTTTGACCCTCTTGCAGTTTTTACTGCTCAGCCTCATTTATAATTGGAGCCCCATAAACATGGTCTGGTTCACTGCCACGCTTGCTGAAATGTGACTGGGCTTCTTGGAGCGTGACACATCATCATATGGAAGTAGAAAATTTTTTTTAATTTTTATTTTTACTTTATTTTAGTTTACAATACTGTATTGGTTTTGCCATACATTGACATGAATCCACCACGGGTGTACATGCGTTCCCAAACATGAACCCCCCTCCCACCTCCCTCCCCATAACATCTCTCTGGGTCATCCCCGTGCACCAGCCCCAAGCATGCTGTATCCTGCATTGGACATAGACTGGCGATTCGATTCTTACATGATAGTATACATGTTTCAATACCATTCTCCCAAATCATCCCACCCTCTCCCTCTCCCTCTGAGTCCAAAAGTCCGTTATACACATCTGTGTCTTTTTTGCTGTCTTGCATACAGGGTCGTCATTGCCATCTTTCTAAATTCCATATATATGTGTTAGTATACTGTATTGGTGTTTTTCTTTCTGGCTTACTTCACTCTGTATAATCGGCTCCAGTTTCATCCATCTCATCAGAACTGATTCAAATGTATTCTTTTTAACGGCTGAGTAATACTCCATTGTGTATATGTACCACAGCTTTCTTATCCATTCATCTGCTGATGGACATCTAGGTTGTTTCCATGTCCTGGCTATTATAAACAGTGCTGCGATGAACATTGGGATACATGTGTCTCTTTCAATTCTGGTTTCCTTGGTGTGTATGCCCAGCAGTGGGATTGCTGGGTCATAAGGCAGTTCTATTTGCAATTTTTTAAGGAATCTCCACACTGTTCTCCAAAGTGGCTGTACTAGTTTGCATTCCCACCAACAGTGTAGGAGGGTTCCCTTTTCTCCACACCCTCTCCAGCATTTATTGCTTGGAGATTTTTGGATCACAGCCATTCTGACTGGTGTGAAGTGGTACCTCATTGTGGTTTTGATTTGCATTTCTCTAATAATGAGTGATGTTAAGCATCTTTTCATGTGTTTGTTAGCCATCCGTATGTCTTCTTTGGAGAAATGTCTATTTAGTTCTTTGGCCCATTTTTTGATTGGGTCGTTTATTTTTCTGGAATTGAGCTGCATAAGTTGCTTGTATATTTTTAGATTAGTTGTTTGTCAGTTGCTTCATTTGCTATTATTTTCTCCCATTCAGAAGGCTGTCTTTTCACCTTGCTTATATTTTCCTTTGTTGTGCAGAAGCTTTTAATTTTAATTAGATCCCATTTGTTTATTTTTGCTTTTATTTCCAGAATTCTGGGAGGTGGATCATAGAGGATCCTGCTGTGATTTATGTCTGAGAGTGTTTTGCCTATGTTCTCCTCTAGGAGTTTTATAGTTTCTGGTCTTACATTTAGATCTTTAATCCATTTTGAGTTTATTTTTGTGTGTGGTGTTAGAAAGTGATCTAGTTTCATTCTTTTACAAGTGGTTGACCAGTTTTCCCAGCACCACTTGTTAAAGAGATTGTCTTTACTCCATTGTATATTCTTGCCTCCTTTGTCAAAGATAAGGTGTCCATATGTGTGTGCATTTATCTCTGGGCTTTCTATTTTGTTCCATTGATCTATATGTCTGTCTTTGTGCCAGTACCATACTGTCTTGATGACTGTGGTTTTGTAGTAGAGCCTGAAGTCAGGCAAGTTGGATTCCTCCAGTTACATTCTTCTTTCTCAAGACTGCTTTGGCTATTCGAGGTTTTTTTGCATTTGGAAGTAGAATTTTTAATAAATAGTGTATAGGTTAGGCAAAGGGAGTCCATATCAAGCAAATAGAATGTTTTAGAAGAAATTTTACTTCATAGCACCAAGGAAGATTTCAAATAATAAGAAAAGCCAGGTGTCTTGCTATTGTTAGTAGAGTTGTTCTGACTGATACCAACATTGGTCTCTTTCACTTGGTTCAGGAGAGAGTCCAGCCATGCAAGAATCATGCACAAATCCCTGGGGGCTCAGCAGGCATGACAGTGACCCAGAAGACTGCCCAGGCTGCAGGAGATGCCGGCAGATGCTCTGCATGCTGGAAATGAAGCACGTGTGCATGCTAAGTCACTTCAGTCGTGCCCAACTCTTTGCAGTCCTATACACTGTAGCCCACCAGGCTTCTCTGTCCGTGGGATTTCCCAGGCAAGAATACTGGAGTGGGTTGCCATTCCCTCCTCCAGGGGATCTTCCTGACCCCGGGATCAAACCTGTGCCTCCTGCAGCTCCTACACTGCAGGCAGATTCTTTACCACTGAGCCACCAGGGAAGTCCGCTGGAAATGATGTTGCTATAGACTGTGCTGTGAGCCACACACAGAAGCAATTTGTAAACGGTTGCTTACAAAGTTTGAGGACATTGAGGACAAACCTGAACCACCAGAAAGGATGGAAACCCACATCATCCTCTCAGTACCTCCAACTGATGATGGGGTGTCCTGCAGGACAGAAGCTAGACCCTTTGTCACAGAGCTAAACCGCCACCTGACCCAGGGGTTGTTGTTGTTGTTGTTGTTGTTGTTGTTTTGAGAAGCTGAGGGAAGGTGGGGAAGCTGCAGGTCAGTCTCTGTCCTACACCAACATGTGCGGGCAGATGAGTGATCATGTGCTCGAGCTGCTAAGCGCAAAGGCAGAGTGGATGCCTCCAGTCTTGTGTATAACGTCTCTGTGGGCCACCTAACCTGGAACTAGGCAGGGAGGGGAAGTGTGGGAGGCACAGAGCAGATGGGCCACGGTGACACACAACAAAACCTCACACTTTCTGAGAGCAGCTCCTCCCTGCAGGGCTACGAGGGTCTTTGGCAGAAGCAACCTGCCCCTGCCCATCCCCTTCTTCCACAGTCCCCTCCCCATCCAGTTCCCTCTGTGCTGCTTTCCGAAGCCCATAAAGCTCAAAGTGCTTGATGACTGGATGTTTCAGAAACTGTTAGGATCAAGAAGGGTCCAGCAACTCCCTAACCCGGCTGTGGGGACCACTGCTCTTCAGTGGGCTAGAAACCTGGGGTGCAGACCCCTGACTCAGTGCTCCTGACACCCTCTACATAGACTGAAATAAGTCTGGACTGGTTTCTGGTTCTACCCTTTGGCCCCAAAATGAGAGCCAGGCAGATGGTAATGATCATTTTACCTTCTCGTATTTGGAGCCACGTCTACCCAACATTGAAGAATCTTCTGGAAATGTGGAGATTTTTTTTTTCTCTTCTTCCCAGAAGAGGGTAAGTGTCTTATTATCACAAATGAAACCTTACCAGATTCAGAGAAAGGGCTGAACCACACTTTAGAATCTAAATCCAGATTCTTTACACATTTTCCATGGATACAAATCTTGGTTGTTCACCACCACTCATTGATGATAATCAAAAGATAGACGAGACAAATTTCCAAGGGGAGGATTGGTCCTTAAGTAGAAATACCTGTTTCCATGGTGACATCCGATTAAGTTATAGTTTGGAACAGGGAACTGAAAAAAGGAGTTGACTCGAGATTCTGCATTTTAAATCCATATCATCAGTGAGAGTGTTGAGGGATTTGAACGCCTCCAGAATAACTTCACATGTTGGGAAGGATGAGTCACTTGTCATTTCACCAGGACCACTCCCCGCTCAGGCAGGCAGCTTTGTATCCAGCCTACCAGGGAGAGCCGAGGAGATAGACATGAGTTTCATTACTGCCCCTGAACTGAGAAAGAAGACTTGTCTTTGTCCATAGAACTTGAGCTTCTCTGAAGCATGCCTTAAGAATTAGTTATTCAACATGTGGATTTTCCCCTCCTGGGGTCAATTAAACACTCATTAGGAAAATGGTTCACAGCCTTGGCTGTAAGTTAGAATAACCTGGATAGCTTCTTAAATAATACTGATGCCAGAGTCCCACCCCTGGAGATTCTGATTCAGTCCAGTTGGACGTGGGCCCGGGTGAGGGTATGTTTTCAAAGATCTGCAATGAGTCTAATGTGCATCGAAGGTCTAGCATCTCCCTCCTGGTTAAATAGTTTTCACAGTGGCTGGAGAGAAGGCAGGTCTCCACTGCTCAGACTTCGACTTAATGAGTGTTTGTTATGGAGCAGACTGAGAAATGAATTAAATTACCTGATTTAACCTGTCAGCAACCCGTGGGGCAGATGTTATTATGATCTCCATTTTGCAAATGAGAAAACTGAAGCGTAGAAAGGTTAAATTGTTGCCAGAATCTGCAAAGCTACAAAGCATAGAGCTGGCTTCAAACTCCAGCCTGGTGTCCACCAAGCCCATGCTGTTAGTCACCATCATAATACCCTCCCCATCACTGGGTAGCCCACCGGGCACTAAGAAAATGCCCAGCTGTCCAATTGTCACCACTTTACAGAAGGGGCAGAAGCAAGGAGTGGAAATAAAGAGCATCTCGTAGGCTGTGTGTTTAGAGGTCTGATAATCTGCCAAGAGAGTCTCAGTCCTGGTAGAGAAAGTCAAGGAGAGCAGGTGCAACAACTTTCTTTTCTAGATAAGGAAACATGAGTCCAGAAAGAGTGATTTCCTAAGTTCATAAGCAGGTTGACTTCAGAGTCCCATTTCCTCATTCTAAGTGAAGTTGCTTTCTCCTGCACCCCCTAGTTTCCTATTTACCAGGTAGTATAGAAGAGAGCAAACTTCCCAGATGGCACACTGGTAAAGAACCTGCCTGTCAATGCAGGAGACACAAGAGAAGCAAGTTCAATCCCTGGGTCAGGAAGATGCCCTGGAGAAGGGAATGACAACCTACTCCAGTATTCTTGCCTGGAGAATCCCACAGACAGAGGAGCCTGGAGGGTGGCAGGGGGTCCATGGGGTGGCAAGAGTCAGACACGACTGAGTGACTCAGCACACAGAGGATAGAGCAAGGGGACTGGCAGACTCAACTCACAGACTGAAACGAGCTAATGTGTTCACAGAGGCTCATGTGAGTGTCATAGGCTTGGAGCAAGAGGAGGAGGAGCTTGCTTGTGTCTGGTGAGACTAGGAGAAACCTCACAGAGGAAGTGGCTTTTAACTTGAAGCAAAATCAGCTAGGCTTCCATCTTGCTGAGCTGAAAGAAAGAACATTCCTTAGGGTGGAAAGAGCATATGCAAAGGCAGGAAGAGGGGAGATTTGTTGACCATCAGGCGTCCTGAATTGTCTTAAGCAGAGGAGGCCTGTGAGAAGAAGCAAGCGACAAGGAAGTGGGAGCCAGGGCCCCGTCCGAGGGGGCTGGACCCTAATCCAGAGACAGAGGGACCATGGCTACTGTGTCCAGTGGAGGGGCTGATGCTTCCAAAGGACACAGCCCAGACTGAAGGGGACAGTCAGAAACAGGTCATAGAATCCATCCTCTCACAAGGCAGCAGAGGCCTGACCCACTGCCAAGGTCATGGGAAAGGAGAGTGTCTGGAGATGGGGTGGGGGGGCACAGAGAGCTCCAGCAGAGAGGCGAACCAGAGCAAGGGCAGTGAGGGCTATGGGAGACGGAATCCACCTTCTCCATGAGGGGGTAGGGTGGTGCTTACACAGGACTCCACCCCGTAAAACAAAAACTGGAGAAAAAGAAAAGGTGGGATGATAAAGTCCTTCTGGTCATTTTACAAAAAACTCCTGCAGGAGAGGAAAACCTGTCGGAAAGGAGACTGGGGTTGGGGGCTGGGGTTTGAGGTGGGGTGCAGGGCAGGAGGAAAGGAGGGGTTAGAGGTCGAGGGGAGGGGCGTGGGTGAGGGGGAGCAGGCGGGCCTTGGAGGAAAGACTCCAGAGTCTGCCCCTTGGCCTCGTGGGACTGGTGACCAAAGTGGTCTCAATGGGACAGCACGTGGTGAGGAACAAAGTCTAGAGGGATGTTAGGAGCTTAACTGCACTCAATCAGATACTCTTGAATGTAGCACAGTAGGCGGCATCAGATGAGATCATGAAAAGAGGATTCCATTCAGGTGGTTCACCTGCAGAGACTTGAAAGAGGGTGTGAGCAGAACTAAAGAGACCAACCCCAAGAGACCAGCCACAGCCGAAGCCGCCCACCCCTGGGCCTGAGCAGAGGGCAGTGAAGGCAGGACTGCGGCCCCAGAGAGGGCGGTCATACGGTCATCAATGCGGGGCCAGCACAGGGATGGACAGAGAAGAAACACCCCAACTTCTCTCCCACTGCGGGCTCCTGGTTAGTTCTCACTGACTGATCACAACAGAGAATGGAGCACGAGGCAGCCCAAGTGATGTGATTGTTTGGGATCACAGCCCTCCCAGGTGCAGAGCAAGGCAGGGAAGGGATTTGAGGGCAGAGCTCATGGAGATGAACTAACACACATAGCTTGCAAACAGCTTTGCCCCCGAATCCATCAGAGCACGCTGGTGTCGCTGGTGTGTGATCGACACTGCCCTTCTCTCCGTGTGGGTGAGTGACGGGTGAGCTTTGGGGAGGCTGGGGGGTTGGGAGGGATCTGGACTCTGCACAGCTTTGCTACTTCACCTCACCAGCTTCTTTTCCCCAAATGTCTGAAAACCAGCATCTTTGGAGTCCCGTCTGAGTGCTGTGCACTGTAAACCCACAAGAGGTGAGCACGAACTTTCCGTGGTGGCAGACTTTGCCCTTGTATGCCCATATTTTCCATAAACTAAAATCTGCTCTAGTATTTTTGTCATAAGTGTGAGAGGAAGTTTGGGAGATGCGGTTTGGCAGGTGAATTGTGGAAATTCCCAGATATTTGGTATCTGAAGAGTGAAATTATTGGATCACTCATAAAGCCTTTTGTCACACCCAGTGCCAGAAAATTTTAAATGTACAGCTTTGGGAGCAGGAGAAAGGACTTGCAGAGAAGGACTAGTGATAAATGTAAAGCCATGTAGGATTAGGAAAGGTACTGGCAGATGAGAGGACTTGTTGCAAACCTGGGGACCTGGGGAAAGTGTGAATTTTTATTACTTTTTTATTTTTAGTTGTGCTTCCTTGCTGTGAGTGGGTTTTCTCTGGTTATGGCGAGTGGGGGCTACTCTTTAGGTGCAGGGCACAGGCTTCTCATTGAAGTGACTTCTCTTGTTGCAGAGCGCGGGTTCTCGGGTGCTCGGGCTTCACTAGTTGCAACAAAGTAGGCTCAGTAGTTGGGGTTCCCAGGCTCTAGAGCACAGGCTCAGTAGTTGTGGCTCACGGATTTAGTTGCTCCTTGGCATGCGGGATCTTCCAAGATGAGGGACCAAACCAGTGTCTCCTGCATTGATTGACAGGTGGATTTTTTATCACTGAGCCACCAACGAGGCCCAGTGTGAGTTATTTGCATAATGACAGAAGGCATCGCCATGCACTGTCCCAGGTGCCCAGCCCCAGGAGATCAGTGCCCTCGTGACAGCCTCGAGCCTCTGCAGGCCTGATACAACACTCACAGGCCTGCAGCCCTTCATCCTAGCTTGATAGACTGCTAAGCGAACATCGTTCAGTTGTGTCCGACTTCTTGTGACGCTAGGGACTATACAGTCCATGGAATTCTCCAGGACTGGAGTGGGCTGCCTTTCCTTTCTCCAGGGGATCTTCCCAACCCAGGGATCAAATCCAGGTCTCCCCACATTGCAGGCGGATTCTTTACCAGCTGAGCCACAATCCTAGTTTGACAGGGTGCTAAGATTCCGTCAAATCAAAATTGCATCATCAATTTAAGAGCAGCTTATTTTGAGGAGAAAAAGACATTACCGAATCATATGTTCACATCAATTTTCAGAAACATAAAATTGGAAAAACCTTCCATCAGACTTCAAATCCTCCAGCTTCCAGGGTGCCAGCTAGAAGCCGTTTCCTTGATGACAGTAATTCTCATGAAAGTACCAATGAGTCTGAATTCACTTAAGAACTTTTCTCTTCCGAAGAGTATCCTGCTAACCTAAATGACTCTCTCATTTGTGCAACAGGGAAAAGGAGATAGTTTTGACCCAGAAAAAAATATCTTCAGATGTTTGGTATCTTATTTCCAAAGACTGCCACTGGACTTTTCAGCTCAAGAACTCAAAGGAGTGTCTCTAAGTCATCAGTTGTTTTTCAAGAGTGTCAGCTAACGAAACAGTAGAAAGAAATAGGGATCGATCCCTATTTCCAACCCAAGATCAGCAAGGCCTCTCAAAGTCACCTCCTTACAGGAAACACCTGTGGTTTTTGGCCAAGTGACCCTGATGACAGGAGGTATAAGTTCTCTTCAACATAAAATATTCCACCACCTGTAAACCAAGATGAAGGCTCACATGTGACCAATGCTAAGGAGAGCGGTGTACAATGCAGGACAGACGATTAGGAGATTTGCCTTGCCAAGAAGGCCAGGGAATCTTTTTTTTTTCCTTTTTAACTGAAGTATAGTTGATTTACAACGTCATGTTAATTTGTGCTGGACAGCAAAGTGAGTAATTTATATACGTATATACAAGGGAAGACCTGGGGGTTCCATCACTGTCTATGGGATGGGTGGGGGCTCTTGTTGGCTATTTCCTCACTGAGTTTGGGAAAACCCTGCGATGGCTTCAGATAGTTTTCACATGAAAAAAAGATTCTTTATGGGCTTCATGACTCAAGAACTGTATCTCCTTTCCAAGCTGATCAAGAACAAAAAGTGGCCCTTCGTTAAACTGCTACAGTGAATGGTGTCTTAATAAAAATAGGTGGAGTTCCTCTCCTCCCAAGAGTCCCTGTACTCTGTTATGCATTTAACTTATCTTCACAAGAGTTCAGAAATGCACTTTCAGGTACGAGTTCATGGTGCATTTGGGGAAACTGAGGCACAGGGTTGCTAAATGACTGCTGAACTATGTTTTGGCCAGCCGGGAGGCAATTGATCCCTTCTCACCATCACAAAAGACTCTCCACTGACAGCGTCAGTCCAGGTTCGATGCATGATACAGGATTCTTGGGGCTGGTGCACTGGGATGACCCAGAGGGATGGGATGGGATAGGTAGGGAGGCGGGAGGGGGGTTCAGGATGGGGAACACATGTACACCCGTGGTGGATTCATGTCAATGTATGGCAAAACCAATAAAATATTGTAAAGTAATTAGCCTCCAATTAAAATAAATTTTTAAAAATAAATTTAAAAATTAAATAAATAAATTTTAAAAAGGTGAGTCTGTAGCTGAGAAAGAAAGAGGACGCAGGCCTCATTTTCCTGGTTTTGTGTTTCTTACCTTGTAAATCAGTGGTCCCCAAATCAGGTAGTGGTTAAATCCGCTGAGTTCCCCTTTCTGTCCTGCCTCAGACCTGCTGCATCCGAATCACCAGAGGGTGAGAACAGGATCATCACTCCCCTTTTTCTGATGTTCAGTCACAATTGGGTCCCCCGGCTCGGGGTGTCCTGGCGGAGCTTCACTTGGATATCTCTAGGCACTCTGCTTCCTGGTACCAGGTGCTGTCTGGACACATTTGGTCTTTGGTTGGTCTTCCCTGGTGGTTCAGTGGTAAAGGATCTGCCCGCAATGCAAGAGACGTGGGTTTAATCCCTGGGTCAGGAAGAAACCCTGGAGAAGGAAATGGCAACCCATTCCAACATTCTTGCCTGGGAAATCCCATGGACAGGGGAGCCTGGCGGGCTACCATCCATAGGGTCACAAAAGAGTCCGGCACAACTGAGCAACTAAACAACAATCACATCCAGGCCCAAGCTGTCTCCTGGAGGATGAAGCTGTGCCCTCCTGTGAGTTTCCCTGCTCACAAAGATTAGCGGTCATTTCTTACACCAGGGCGCATTCCCTGTGTCCTAGCCCCCGATCAGCATAGAGAATGAAGCATGGAGTCAGACGGTTGTGTGAACTGGGGCAAGCCTTTGATTTCTCCCAGGGCTTGAGCCTCAGCTTTTTCACCTGTATAGAGGATGGGGGTGGGGGTGGGCAGTGGAATGGCAATGTAAAAGGAGAATTACTGAGGGAGTCAAATGGTATCTGATAAATACCTGACGCGGTTTTCAACAGATGGCAATCCTCTTTCCCCCCATTTCTGTCATGTGGATTCTGGGAATCTCTGCTCCTCCTTTTTGTTAGAACAAAGATGTGGTAAATTATTCTGTGTACATTTAAGTTTCTTACCTTTTTTTATAATTTTTAGCTTTTTAAGTTAAAAGTTCAGTTTTTAATTTTTGCATTTTACCATTTAACTATCTGAGAATTCCCCAGAGATCCAGTAGTTAAGACTCCACACTTCTAATGCAGGGGAATGGGTTTGATCTCTGGTCAGGGACTAAGATCTCACATGCCATGAGGCATAGCCAAAAAAAAAATTCTTTTAATTAAAAAAATATTTTTTTTTTTTTACTATCTGACTCTCCCATGTTGGCTGAGGAGAATCTTTAACTGTAGTTCCTTGTTAAATAAACAGATTTCTACAGCTACTCACATGATTCTTACCCAACAGAGTTACCCAGGTGGAAAGTAGTTTGATTATAAACCTACTACATTTTTGAGTATCAGTTTGGAGATTGTCTGAGACCATTGTCCACTGCTTTTGTTCATGAGGCTGTATCTGGGTCATTGCTTTAGTAGCTACTAATAGTCACAAAGTTTCTGGCTGTATCTAGGTCTGGGCTCTTTTTTAATTTTTTTTTACTTTCTTCCTGCAGGACTCCACAGGCATCTCTGCTTTGCAGCCAACTATCTCAAACACAACCTCCAAATTTGATGAGGTAACATCTCAACAGGCAGAGATGTGATTTTATACTGTATATGATACAGAGGGCTTGTCTTCCCAGATACCAGATACAGAAATTCAGAGCTTGGGAGACTGTAGTGTGACCAGCCATCCCTGTTTGCCTGGGATTGCAGTGTTCACGGACCCGGGCGTTTCAGTTTTAAAACAAAGAATGTCCTGGGCAAATTGGGACAACTTGGCCTCCCTGGCAGGGAAGGGATGGGCACAAGAGAGGCCCTTCCCATCCTCTCTCAACAACTGGAAGGAGGCGGAGTTCCCTTCGACTGGTCATCCACCCCCACCAATGGATAAAGCAACCCAGGTCAGACGTGTTCCTCGGCAGTCTTGGGTACACCTGCACACCTCATGCTAGACTCCAGCCTCTAGCAAAGTCCTGGCTCTTTGAAATCTATAACTTGTTGTGGGAATAGCAAACAGAGCAGCTGGGACTTCCCACTTCTGGAATCCTGAGAATTCGCTCAGAATTATCTTTCCCTCAGATATTATTGGAGAATCCCAGAGACAGAGGAGCCTGGTAGGAGGCCGTCTATGGGGCCGCACGGAGTCAGACACGACTGAAGTGACTTAGCAACAGCAGATGTTATACTCGGGGCCAGTCTTGTGGCAGGCAGAGAGTGGGAAAGTCGATAGGCTCTGCCATCTACTACCAGTGTAGCCTGGACAAGTCCTCTCTGAATGTCTGTTTCCTCACCTACACTTTGGTGATGACAACATCTTCAGAGAGCCGTGGAGAGTGTCCTGCAGGTAACACACGGGCACTAACAATGGCACTGGATTTATGCCCATTTCTCTCCCCATCTCTGTGCTCTTCATGAGACATGTACTTAGGGGTGCTGTGATAACACCCTCTGAACATTCCTCCGTGAGTTTAAGATTCTAATGCTCACTGCTAGAATTGCAGAACATCAAGTTGGGAAAACATTTTTCAATTCTGTCCTTCTTTTCTCCAAAATGAGTCTTATTAATGACCCATGAGCCTATGAGTTATAAAAATCCAGATTCTCCAATCTAGCCATTTGATGGATAAAGAGACCAAGGCCCAGAGTGCCTGGGTGGGTGATAGACCTGCTACACAGCAGATCTAGAAGCCGGCCCTCTAACTTTCAATCTCCTGATCCAGCGGCTCCTCCATCGCACTCTCTCTATTCTTTTTCTCAAGGATTTGGTCTCTGGCAATGGAAAGAGTTGGGAGAACACGAATAAGAGCTTTGGGAAGTTATTGCCAAGATATTAACATTGTGCTTAGTCACTCATTTGTGTCTGACTCTTTGTGACCCCATGGACTGTAGCCCGCCAGGCTCTTCTGATCATGGGATTCTCCAGGCAAGAATACAGTAGTGGGTTGCCATTCCCTTCTCCAGGGGATCTTCCCAACCTAGGGATGGAACCTGTATCTCCTGCATTGGCAGGCAGATTCTTTACCACTAGTGCTACCTGGAAAGCCCATTACTGAAATTTGATTAAAGGGAGCAAGAGCTGGTTTTACCAGAAGGAAGTGGGAAGGCCAGTGGGGGATAGACAAGAAGACAGGGTTTAGAAACACTATCTCAAAAAATAAAAAAAAACCAGTAAACTTTACCCAACTGGTCAGCGTCAGGCTGACCCCAATCAAGAGACTATGCTTGACTGCTTGATGATAGTGACCCAAACTTGGCTATTTTTTTAAGGGGTCCAATTCTAGCTACTGTGACAGTTTCTAAGACATAGAGTTCCCTGATGTGGAATTGTGGAAAACAGCAGCCCCATCATAAAACAGGGGCTGGCACCAGCTTTCCCAAGCTGTCAGATGAGTCTCTTTAGTATCTAGGGCACAGGAAATAGTAGGTTCACCCCGCTTCATTATATCTGTGATTCTGCAGTACTTTTGCTAGACCTTGGGGCTGCTCTGTAATTCAGGCTTGTGTCTTAGGATGGCTCTCCCCTTGATAAATCGTGCTGGTGATGTGAAATCACTTTGTAAAGTGGGAAGGAAGGAAATGAGTAATCGAAAAACTGTACCCAATTTGCTCAGCCTAAGAATCTGACAGTGCAAAAGGTAGAAAGTGCTTCTGGCCAAGCATGGATTGTGAAATGAATTAGAAAATAGAGGAACTGTCTTCTGGTTACTCTCTTGCAGCTCGCGAGTAACCCTGAGGGCTGCTGAGTAACCCCATCATTTTGCCCAAGAGGGAACTAATAACTACAATTTCAAGTTACTTTAACTGTAGATTTTTTGTGTGTGTCCTAAACTATAGATAAGAATTGGGATTCAGACTTAATTCCCTGCTCCTTACAAACCTGTGAAGAAAAATGAGCCTGTTTATCAGGTCCTCAGAAAGTTGAAGATTTAGCTAGATTTAGTAATACCCCATGACAAAAACAAAATCTTTCCCAGAATAACAGAAGCAGTGTAGAGGGTGTATTCTAAAAAGTGTGTTCAATCATACATTAGATTAAAATGGAAAGTAAATTATAGGTGAAATTGCACATAACAAAGATTTCTGAGCTCTGTCCCTGACCCACTTATTAAGAACCATATTTGGGAGGTCAGAATTTCATTAAGCTAAAAGAAGTTAATGATCTCTTGAAATTTGTCAAAATGGGTTTGACACTTAGTAAAATAATAATAATAGTAAAAGCTTGGAGTGGACTGTTAGTTCAGTCGTGTCCGACTCTTTGCGACCCCATGGACTATAAGCCTGCCAGGCTGGAATTCTCCAGGCAAGAATACTGGAGTGGGTAGCCATTCCCTCCTCAAGGGGAATCTTCCTGACTCTGGGATCGAAACTTGGTCTCCTCCACTGCAGGCAGATTACTGATGAGCCACCAGGGAAGCTGTAAATATTTATCTTGCGTCAAGGGAGAAACCAATCACTTCCCATGTATTTTATAGCTGACACAAAAATCAGCATTCAACAAATGTTTGGTATTGTCATAGTTATCACATTTAACCATTACAATCTTAGGAGTTATGTACCCTTATTGTTCCCATTTTGTATATAAGCAAACTGAGATCCCAAGACATAAGTAATTTGTCCAAGCTCCTATAGCTGTTAGACATGAGTAGTAGTTCATTTCCATCTAACTGGAAGGCCATGCTTTGACTGCTATGCCCTAATATACCATTGCTGTCCACACTGCCCTTATTTAAGGTCTTTGTCCATGCAGCAAAATCAATTATGCAACTAAAAATAAGAATCACGTAGATGACATATGTGAATTCTTAGCATATATATGGGTAAGAGTGTGGACTTTGGACACAGTCCAGCTACTTACCAGCTATGTGGTCTTCCACAAGTTACTAAGATTTCTGTGTCTTGGGTTCTTGTCTATAAAGTGGGGATAATAATGCTTCCCACATAGGTTTGTTGGAGAGAAAGATTAACACCAGATAATACCTCTGTAAATGCTGTACATGCAAGCCCAGTTGCATCCAACTCTTTGCAACCTCATGAACTGTGTAGCTCACCAGGTTCTTCTGTCCACAGAATTTTCCAGATAAGAATACTGGAGTGGTTTGTCATTTTCTACCCCAAGAAACCATCCCAACCCAGGGATTGAACCTTTGTCT
Source organism: Ovis canadensis (assembly GCF_042477335.2). Classification (NCBI taxonomy): domain Eukaryota; kingdom Metazoa; phylum Chordata; class Mammalia; order Artiodactyla; family Bovidae; genus Ovis; species Ovis canadensis. The sequence continues at coordinate 55,832,005 of NC_091264.1, forward strand.
CTTGTGTCTCCTGCATTTCTTTACCACTGTGCTATCTTGGAAGCCCTTCTGTAAGTGTTGCCTATTATTATTACTAAATGAACCTATTATCTTAAATGTAAGTAGGCTCTCAATAACAGTACTTGCCCACACAATTCCTTTTACACAATTTTAACTCAGTATTTTGTAAAAAGTGTAATAAAGTCTTGAGATGTTTTTCCACCTTAGGGAGACACCATCAGTCTAACAGCTGTAAAATCTAGGAGATGGAGCTTGCCCCGGCCATGTGAGTGATGGTTCCAGAGTGCCTTAGAACAGGGGTCCCCATCTCCAGGTCCCCATCCTGTCAGATCAGGGGCAGCAATGGATTAGAAATAAAGTGCACAATAAATATAATGTGAATCATCTCGAAATCATGGCCCACCTGGTCTGTGGAAAAACTGTCTTCCACGAAAGCAGTCCCTGGGGCCAAAAATGTTGCGGACTGCTGTACAAGGAATGGAGGGTCGATTGTATCAAGTACTTTTTTCCCTTTGGGATTTGCAGACACTGGTGATTGTGTGGAGATGACTATAACGATCAGAGTTGTCCTCACATGGAGCCCGTGTGAACCTGTCAATTCAGGCACGGCCACATGCCTTCTGTTCCCAGGTCTATCAGCTTCCTGCCTTCATTGGTGAAACCCGAGACTCCCCAGGCAGGCTTTCCTGCCAGGAAGTATGAACTCCACATCTGTCATTCCACCATTTGAGCTCCATCTCTAGCTCTCAAAGGCCTTTCTTCTGAAGAATCCACTAATAGAATTTAAATATGCCTGGAAGCTTCCAAGCTTTAGTGGAACCTGCTCAGAGTGCCAAATCAGTTGACACCTTCTGCAAGTGTCCAGATGAAAAGTAAAACACTTCTAAGAATTGGACCCGGGAAGGCAAGGGAACAGGCAGTGAAGCCCCACCAAGAGTCTCTGCTCTGGTGTGTGTCCCCAGGCCCCTCAAGGCATGACCAGTATCTCTTGCCTATAAAGAGACAGCCAATCATTGAATTAGCTGTTTGTGACTTTGTCTGTAAGATTATATGGAAAAGCTTCTGAGATCAGTAAAGTCCAAGTCTTTAAGTATTTGTTTTCATTGAGGATCCCAGGAATTATCTAAGGCTTTCCAGAACAAATGAAGCACTTGATTATTAACATTCAAAAGACAAAGATCACGGCATCCGGTCTCATCACTTCATGGCAGATAGATGGGGAAAAAAATGGAAACAGTGACAGACTTTATTTTCTTGGGCTCCAAAATCATTGCAGATGGTTACTGCAGCTGTGAAATTAAAAGACGCTTGCTCCTTGGAAGAAAAGCTATGACCAATCTAGACAGCATATTAAAAAGCAGAGACATTACTTTGCCAACAAAGATCCATCTAGTCAGAGCTATGGTTTTTCCAGTAGTCATGTATGGATGTGAGAGCTGAACCATTAAGAAACCCGAGTGCTGGAGAATTGATGCTTTTGAATTGTGGTGTTGGAGAAGACTCTTGAGAGTCCCTCGGACTGCAAGGAGATCCAACCAGTCCATCCAAAAGGAAATCAGTCATGAATATTCACTGGAAGGACTGAAGCTGAAATTCCATTACTTTGGCCACCTGATACAAAGAACTGATTCACTGGAAAAGACCCTGATGCTGGGAAAGATTGAAGGCAGGAGGAGAAGGGGATGACAGAGGATGAGATGGTTGGATGGCATCACCAACTCGATAGATGTGAGTCTGAGCAAGCTTTGGGAGTTGGTGATGGACAGGGAAGCCTGGCATGCTGCAGCCCATGGAGTTGCAAAGAGTCATACAGGACTGAGCAACTGAACTGAAATTGATTATTAAATTCTTTATCATTAAACAATTAGTGATTCATATATATAAGTCTAATTAAAAATGAACTACTCTGTTTAATGATTGCTGCAAAGGAGATAAAACTGCTCTAGTTGTTCTAAACATTTAACCTCCATCTAGGGGGAAGTACAGCTTTTACCAGGGATTGGACAGTCAGGATCTTTCTCAGTGAATGCAGGTCCCTCTCAGGCAGATTAAGAACAGTGCCTTCAGATGCTCTTCAATTATCTTTAAAATGAAGAAGAGAGGAAATGAAGTTAGTACCTAGGACCACAAAGGACATGTTCTCTCCATTTCTTTGTTATTCAAATGAAAAACTTTCTTTATTCAAAAGAAGCATTTAAGATTCATATTTAAATGTTAATTTTGAAAATCAGAATTGTTTTATCATCTCCTGTATTGTATTTGCTTACCCCTCCCCCAAAAGTATATTCAGTTCAGTTCAGTCGCTCAGTCGTGTCCAACTCTTTGTGACCCCATGAATCATAGCATGCCAGGCCTCCCTGTCCATCACCAACTCCTGGAGTTCACTCAAACTCATGTCCGTCGAGTCGGTGATGCCATCCAGCCATCTCATCCTCTGCCATCCCCTATTCCTCCTGCTCCCAATCCCTCCCAGCATCAGAGTCTTTTCCAGTGAGTCAACTCTTCTCATGAGGTGGCCAAACTGGAGTTTCAGCTTTAGCATCATTCCTTCCAAAGAAATCCCAGGGCTGATCTCCTTCAGAATGGACTGGTTGGATCTGCTTGCAGTCCAAGGGACTCTCAAGAGTCTTCTCCAACGCCACAGTTCAAAAGCATCAATTCTTCGGCGCTCAGCTTTCTTCACAGTGCAACACTCACAGCCATACATGACCACTGGAAAAACCATAGTCTTGACTAGACGGACCTTTGTTGGCAAAGTAATGTCTCTGCTTTTGAATATGCTATCTAGGTTGGTCATAACTTTTCTTCCAAGGAGTAAGCATCTTTTAATTTCATGGCTGCAATCACCATCTGCAGTGATTTTAGAGCCACCCAAAATAAAGTCTGACACTGTTTCCACTGTTTCCCCATCTATTTCCCATGAAGTGATGGGACCAGATGCCATGATCTTCATTTTCTGAATGTTGAGCTTTAAGCCAACTTTTTCACTCTCCTCTTTCACACGTTCATCAAGAGGCTTTTTAGTTCCTCTTCACTTTCTGCCATAAGGGTGGTGTCATCTGCATATCTGAGGTTATTGATATTTCTCCTGGCAATCTTGATTCCAGCTTGTGCTTCTTCCAGCCCAGCGTTTCTCATGATGTATTCTGCATAGAAGTTAAATAAGCAGGGTGACAATATACAGCCTTGATGTACTCCTTTTCCCATTTGGAACCAGTCTGTTGTTCCATGTTCAGTTCTAACTGTTGCTTCCTGACCTGCATAGAGGTTTCTCAAGAGGCAGGTCAGGTGGTCTGGTATTCCCATCTCTTTCAGAATTTTCCACAGTTTATTGTGATCCACACAGTCAAAGGCTTTGGCATAGTCAATAAAGCAGAAATCGATGTTTTTCTGGAACTCTCTTGCTTTGTCCATGATCCAGCGGATGTTGGCAATTTGATCTCTGGTTCCTCTGCCTTTTCTAAAACCAGCTTGAACATCTGGAATTTCACAGTTCACATATTGCTGAAGCCTGGCTTGGAGAATGTTGAGCATTACTTTACTAGCGTGTGAGATGAATGCAATTGTGCAGTAGTTTGAGCATTCTTTGGCATTGCCTTTCTTTGGGATTGGAATGAAAACTGAACTTTTCCAGTCCTGTGGCCACTGCTGAGTTTTCCAAATGTGCTGGCATATTGAGTGCAGCACTTTCACAGCATCATCTTTCAGGATTTGAAATAGCTCCACTGGAATTCCATCACATCCACTAGCTTTGTTCGTAGTGATGCTTTCTAAGGTCCACTGACTTCACATTCCAGGATGTCTGGCTCTAGGTGAGTGATCACACCATTGTGATTCTCTGGGTCTTGAAGATCTTTTTTGTACAGTTCTTCTATGTATTCTTGCCACCTCTTCTTAATATCTTCTGCTTCTGTTAGGTCCATACCATTTCTGTCCTTTATCGAGCCCATCTTTGCATGAAATGTTCCCTTGGTATCTCTAATTTTCTTGAAGAGATCTCTAGTCTTTCCCATTCTGTTTTTTTTCCTCTATTTCTTTGCACTGATCTCTGAGGAAGGCTTTCTTATCTCTTCTTGCTATTCTTTGGAACTCTGCATTCAGATGCTTATATCTTTCCTTTTCTCCTTTACTTTTTGCTTTTCTTCTTTTCACAGCTATTTGTAAGGCCTCCCCAGACAGCCGTTTTGCTTTTTTGCATTTCTTTTCCATGGGGATGGTCTTGATCCCTGTCTCCTGTACAATGTCACAAACCTCAGTCCATAGTTCATCAGGCACTCTATCTATCAGATCTAGTCCTTTAAATCTATTTCTCACTTCCACTGGGATTTGATTTAGGTCATACCTGAATGGTCTAGTCGTTTTCCCTACTTTCTTCAATCTAAGTCTGAATTTGGTAATAAGGAGTTCATGATCTGAGCCACAGTCAGCTCCTGGTCTTGTTTTTGCTGACTCTATAGAGCTTCTCCATTTTTGGCTGCAAAGAATATAATCAATCTGATTTCAGTGTTGACCATCTCATGATGTCCATGTGTAGAGTCTTCTCTTGTCTTGTTGGAAGAGGGTATTTGCTATGACCAGTGTGTTCTCTTGGCATAACTCTTATTAGCCTTTGCCCTGCTTCATTCTGTATTTCAAGGCCAAATTTGCCTGTTACTCCAGGTATTTCTTGACTTCCTACTTTTGCATTCCAGTCCCCTATAATGAAAAGGACATCTTTTTGGGGTGTTAGTTCTAAAAAGTCTTGTAGGTCTTCATAGAACCATTCAACTTCAGCTTCTTCAGTGTTACTGGTTGGGGCATAGACTTGGATTACTGTGATATTGAATGGTTTGCCTTGGAAACGAACAAAGATCATTCCGTCATTTTTAAGATTGCATCCGAGTACTGCATTTCAGACTCTTTTGTTGATCATGATGGCTATTCCATTTCTTCTGAGGGATACCTGCCCACAGTAGTAGATATAATGGTCATCTGAGTTAAATTCACCCATTCCAGTCCATTTTAGTTCGCTGATTCCTAGAATGTCGACGTTCACTCTTGCCATCTCCTGTTTGACTACTTCCAATTTGCCTTGATTCATGGACCTAACATCCCAGTTTCCTATGCAATATTGCTCTTTACAGCATCAGATCTTGCTTCTATCACCAGTCACATCCACAACTGGGTGTTGTTTTTGCTTTGGCTCCATCCCTTCATTCTTTCTGGAGTTATTTCTCCACTGATCTCCAGTAGCATATCGGGCACCTACCTCTTTCAGTATCCTATCATTTTGCCTTTCATACTGTTCATGGGATTCTCAAGGTATATTTACTCATTTTTAAACCCCAAGTGCCACACTTAGCTTTCACAAAAAACTTAGTCTTTGGGGCTTTGGGGGTTTTGTTTTGTTTTAAACTGAAGGAAAAACTGGTTACAGAATCGTTATGCTGATACCTTCAAACACCCCTGCTCCGTGTCCGGCCCCGAAAGCCACATTTTGACTTTTCAGGTCTGTCCTGCCTGTTCAGTTCTCTGGTTGTGAAGAGATGATGATAGTGATAATGCATAAAGGGTGGGGGCAAAGAGGACCTCTTTCAGACATCTTTCTTTCCTCTCTTGTCCTAATATAGAATCTAGGAATTATTAGCTAAGACCAAGGACTCAGCTTTTTCCAAATTCCTGAGTTCTAGGCCCTCTTCTCCCCTCTGGGGACCCCAGCAGAGGCAGGACGTGAGCGTGTGCTGACTCCGAGGCCCCCAAATGCACCCAGAGGTCCCCTCTCCTGCTAGAGAAGCAGCAGTCCTGGTGAGACGAGAGCCAGAGATTGGCCTCAAATCTCATCTAAGCCCTTAGTTTTTTTTACAGGACTTGGGAATGTTATTGTTTCTTGAACCTCTGTTTCCCCACTTACAAAAGCATGGTTTAAAATAGATTTGTAATGAGTATTGAAAGAGACCACATTTCAAAGCAAATGGTGGAAGATATTTAGCCAATGTTAATTTCCTTTCTCTGATCTAACTATTGATTATGAGTTTCTAACTCCCTCTATAAACCATGTTCCTCTTCATAATTTTAATCTAGTCTTGTCTTCGGCATCTGTCCCCAAAGAAGTTATGCTTTGTGAAATCTCAGGACAGAATGCTAAGTTAAAAATCTTTGTAGCTGCTAGCAAGTCAACGCACACACAGAAAACAACAAATATTTGAGTAGTGGCCCTCCACGAAGAGAGGTGTTTGCCTTTATCCCAAAAACCTGTGAATGAGACCTTATGCGGGGGGAGGGGGGTGGGGCGGATGCAATAAAGTTAAGGATCTTGAGATGAGATCTTCCTCTATTATCCAGATAAGTGTTCTTATAAAAGTGAGACTTAGGAGGAGAACATGGATGAAAAAGGAGGAGGCGATGTGACCACAGAGGCAGAGAGTGGAGTGTTGTGGCCACAAATCAAGGGATGTTGACAGTCCCTGGAAACCAGAAGAGGCAGAGAGCGGATTCTCCTCTAGAGTTCCCAGAGGGAGCAGAGCTCTGCTGTGTTTAGAACTTCTAGCCTTCAAAGTAGAAGTAAGAGAATAAATTTCTGTTGTTTTTAGTCACCAAATTTGTGGTGCCTTGGTACAGTAGCCACAGGAACCTAATACAAGGCACTGCTATTATTAATAAATACAGATTTCCTTCCTCTCAGTTTTGTTGTAAACCTAAAATTGCTCTAAAAAGTAAAGCCTGAAATATATGTGTATATATATATATGTATATATGTGTTGTGCATATACATAGATTTTTTATTTTGTTTTAAACCATTGCCTTTTTTACTTTGATACAGAGAAGTTAGAAACGTCCCTTCTCTTGACATTTTTCTAACAGCAACCTTTATTAAGACAGTGGCAATCAAGAGTAGAAGGAAGAGTTTCTCAGGACATTGAAGTCATTCTGCTTGTAATCACCAAAAATGTGCCATGAGTACTGTGGAAAAATAAGAGGAACCACTTTTTAAAAAAGCATTTGCCTTTATAATTGTGCATGTCAACACTGATGGTAATGGGGAGCCAAGAACACCAATACACTTGGCATTATTTCCACTGGGAGACTTTCAGTCCCTGCAACCTGCAACCACCCCAAATCCAGTAAACAAGGATAACAAAGATGCTTGGTGACTCTATCACTCTTCCTGAAGCACTTGCAATGCTGATGATCTTCAACACTTTATTGACAAAAGGGAAATATTGGCTCGGTTCTCTGTTTCTTAAAAAGTCCATGTATCACCATTTGGCATCTCCAGGTTTGACTCACGCAGGATATTATGTTCTTTTCATGAGTACAGAATAAGCCAAGGTCCTCTCAGGGGTATAGGTGTGTGTTCAGGAAGAAAAGTTTACAAGATTTCTTTTCTTAACTCTAATCATTGAAAATTAGCTTTCTCATAAAAAAAAAATTTCCCTTTTTCCTAGGGGTGTAGTACGACTGGAAGATCAGAGCACATTATGAACAAAATATCAAATTGAATGTAAAAGTGGATTAAAGGTGATTTAGAACTTTGAGGAGCAGCAGGGAAGCTACGATACCTGCGATATTATTAAGATTGGAGTTTGGGTGATTATGTTTACGTCTCAGTTCAAATGAGGTTAATGGGCTTTCAGATTGTCACTGGGGGAGGGCAGACAGAACCAGCATCTTTCATGTGATGAGGCTGAGTTCCTTGCATTGTTCTGCAAATCCTTTCGTAAGTATGTGACCTTTTACTTAAACCAGTACTCCCTTTTTCTCCGCATTTATTTCACTTGTTTGGTACATTCTATTGCTCTTTTCTGCAAGAGAAAAGAAAGCATTGAATAGAATCGAATTTTGAGTGCTCATTTGACTTTGTTCAGAAAGATATTATATAGGCATTTCCAGCTTTACATACAAGCCCAATAGGATTTGCTGATTTTTTTTTTGCACATGAAGTATTAGAGATGCCTCCGAGATGTGGGGACAAAGAAACTGGAAAGTGAACTTACAGTTTACTAAGATGGGAAGATGCAAAATGGGCTTGAAGAGGCAGGTGTCAAGGGTTGGCTTCTGAACATGTTTAGGTTTGAGATGTCTATTATATACTCAAGAGGAGCTATTGATTACACTATGGCATAGATAGACTAGACCAGGCCAGAGATGAGAGCTGGTATCACAGGTGAGAGAGCTCCTCGGTGAAGGCCTTAGGGATGCTGGGCTAGGGGTAATGGGTTGCTTTATCCTAGAACCCTTTAGTTTTTAACCCAAATGTACTTTGTGAACATCCAAGAGAAGGATTTAAAGTTTATCAAACTTATTTAGGTTATTTATCAAATTTACCACACATTTTTGGGAGCTTCCAGTCACACTATTATTCTGTAGAATGCCCTTTGCAGAATACTTTTGAAGACAGCAAATGTTAGTTTTATCATAGAACTCTCTCTACCTTGCAGCAAGATGGCATGCAAAAGCAGTAAGAGTTTGGAATGGATATCCTTTAATGCAAAATGGTATCAGGACAACTCAAGTGCACTACATTTATTGTGCACTTAATTTCTATTATTATTATTACATCAGCTCCACCTCGGAGCATCAGGCATTAGATCCTGGAGGCTGGGGACCCCTACTATAATCAGTACCTGATTACTTATGTGCTTCTTTGCCTTCTCCCTTGTGAATTACTACAACCCCATTCTTACTTGGAAAGCAGATTCTTTGGGGCTTGTTTATATGAATTGAACCCTAGATCTTGATCAGCTTACCCCTTGGGTGAACTAATAAAGTTAGGTTTCTAAACCTGGAGGGCAAAGGGCTCAACCTCACAGAGTCCAGGCTGAAATAGTTCAGCTTGCCTTTATCCCTTGCTTTTCCTCAACTCTCTGGGTCCTATAGATTCAGACCTCCACCTCTTATACTCTTCTTGATCGGTATTAGCCTAGAACCTCTTGTGCTATGCCCACCACAGTTCTCTTCTCTGACGATCCTGTGCTTTCCTATAACGTAAACCACATACAGGCCAATAACCGAATCTACGTCTTCTGCTCCCAGCTTTCTCTTGAATCCTAGGATTGCACTTTTGCATCGGCAGGCAAATTTTTTTTTACCACTAACACCACCTACAAGCACCTAGGATGGTATTTCTGACTGCTATTAGCATCTCTATTGTGGTATCCTAGAAGCATCTCCAACTCAGTGTTTCTCCAACTGAGATCAACCTTCCCCTCATCTAAAACCTGGTAGACCAAAAAAGGGAGTTTCTAGTGGCACTCCTTATGATTTGAGTGTTTTCCTTTAATTTGCTTGTTTGCTTCCTGAGAGCTCACCCATTCGCAAGGCACCTGAAAAATTCAGAAGGTGAGACCAAAAGACTGTTTGACTACTTCCCTCTAAAGCATTCTTCTGGGACTTCTGGTGGTCCAGTGGTTAAGACTCCACAGTTTCAATGCAGGGAGTACTGGTTCAGTCCTTGGTTAGGGAACTAAGATCCCACAAGCTGTGTGGTATGATCAGAAAAAAAAAAATGCATTCTTCCTTGCCAGTCCCTTGCCAGTATCTCAAACTAGATCGCACATTTTGACTCCCTCCTCAGGGTGAGTTCCTTCTTTTTAAAGGGCAACACCCAGCAAGTAAATTGCTTATAAATCTTAGCATGAAGCCAAAGAATCACCCAGTTTCTCCATGCAATCATTGTCTGTCTGAAGAGGCTCATCAAACTCCCATAACCCATGACATTAGCACCCTATGGCCCAGGAAGCTCATAAAACTCCCATAGCCCATGACATCAGTGCCCTATGTCTCACCTACCCCACCACCACCTTCAGTGTGCCCCTGAGTAGGTGGGAACTCAGAGCCCAAGTCCCCTCTTTTGCTCCTGCTGCTAAGTCACGTCAGTCATGTCTGACTCTGTGCGATCCCATAGACGGCAGCCCACCAGGCTCCTCTGTCCCTGGGATTCTCCAGGCAAGAACACTGGAGTGGGTTGCCATTTCCTGCTCCAGTGCATGAAAGTGAAAAGTGAAAGTGAAGTCTCTCAGTCATGTCCGACTCTTAGCAACCCCATGGACTGCAGCCTACCAGGCTCCTCCATCCAGGATTCTCCAGGCAAGAGTGCTGGAGTGGGGTGCCATTGCCTTCTCCTCTTTTGCTCCAGGAATATACAATTCTGATTATCCTAACACTTGTCATGTTATATTGTAATTATCAGAAGCAGAAAGAAACCAATATTTACTGATAACTAGTATGACCCAAATTTTGTAGCAGATGATCTACATTCATGATACTATTTAATCTTCATGTCTACCCTTTGAGAAGGGAATAATTATCTGTATCTTACACATAAGGAAATAGAGAAGTGACGTGTCTATCACAAGATCTCATGGCTAACAAGGGCCTCCCCCTCACCTGCCCCCATCTACTATGAGCTCCTCCTTGGCACTGACCATCTGTAATTCATCTCAGTGTCTCCACAGCATCTGTCACACTCTAGTAGGGGCTCAAAGAATATTTTTCCAAATGAAGGAGGGAAGGAGAAAGAAAAAGGAAAGGCCCTAGATTTCACCTTACACTTTGTAAGCATTTAATAAACGTTTATGAATGAATACCAAGGTTTGAGAGAAGCCCTCCAAGCTTTCCCCTGAGGCAGTTGAGTGATCTGATTGGCAGGACTCAATTTATCAGCCTCCCCCAGGCAAGCTTGTGAAACAGAGCAAGAATGATGAGGCTGGAGCTAATGTAATTTCAGATGAATCCATTAGAGTCCCTGTACTGCTAGAAACTGGGACGTAGAATTAAAGAGCCCTTTATAATTTATACTCAAACACAAATGGGATGTGGAAAGTGGAATCTTTGCTTTATATTCTGATTCCTTTTTCTATGGCCTTGGAAGCAGTTATCAAATGAAGAGAGTTTCAATAAGGGTAGAATGCTGAGGTGATTTAGGAATGATCCTACCCCAGCCTGAGAGCTACATGAGCTGATTTACTGAGCTGTCTTCCAGTCTTTCAATTTTATGATTCTATTATTTGGGTAACAGGATGCAGGAGAGAGGAGAAAGCCAGACTTGGGGAGTGCCTGTCTGATGAGACTGTCAGGTCCGAGGGAGTGGGGAGAGAGGCTGAAATAGCAGAGTCTGTTTCATCTTGGCCCTGCACCTTGTCCCTGAGACGGCGTAATAAACAAACTGCTGGTTATGAATATGTCAATGTTTCCATAGCCTCTGTACACAAGAGGAGTCAGCTGGAAAAGTATGAACTCTGTGTCCATAGCATTCTGCTTATTTATCATTTACAAAAAGATAGAGGATAGTTCAGGGATTTCTTCTTGGAGAAAAAATGGAGAGAGAGTGAGAGGACATTTATCTCATCTCTAGGAAGAAATCAGGGAGAATAGAAAGTTAGACTGCCAGGCAATTCTCCATCTCTCCAAACCTCAGGGGTTTTAGGACCATAGGATTTTAGAGCCAGAAGAGATCTTCCAGGCAGCTGATTATTCTGTGGAGGAGGGAGCTGGGGGTGACCAGGTGGCAGCCGGCATCAATGAGAGGTCACAGGTCACACTCAGGCCACCTGCAGCCGGCCTGGCCCTGCGCTGCCCCTCAGGCAGGAGAGCCTGTCTGTTGGGCAGTTCTCAGTTCATCCTATCCTGTCTCAGCTCTACCCGCATCTCAGATTCAGTGCCCTCCACAAAATAAGCATAGCGATGCCTACTCTTTACAGACTTGTTAACTTATCCAATGAGATAACACATGTGGAAGGAAAATGTTTTGTAAAGTTTAAGAATCAAATGAGATAGCAGGTGTTAGATGAGAATGTTTTGTAAATGGTAACCTTGGGATGGTACTATTAATTTCAGTGGAAATATAAGCATCATCAATAGTTTTGACATTAAAAAGTATCTACCCCATTATACAGCATCAGTGTAAATGATAGTATCAGATTTCCAGTCTTTGTACATGACTTTTCAATTGACATCCTTTTTAACCTTCTAATAACAATTCCTCTTTTTTAATAAGTTCTTTCATCTCATTAAACAAAGTAATATATGCTCATTATAGACTATCTTAAAATACCAAAAGACTTAAAGAAAAAAATGTTACCCATAGTCCTAAAACCCAAAGATAGTCACCATTAATCTTTTGATATATTTTCTTCCAGTTTTTCACCATGCATATTTTAGTTATCATCACATTGATCGGAATATTTTCTTCCCCAATTTTTTCATTTAACATTACAAGTTAGATATTTTTCCATGTTACTAAAAAGCATTTATGTGTTTTAATGGTTGTATAATATTTTATGCTATGAATATAAAATAGTCTATTTAATCATTCCTTATATGAACTATTAGGTTGCTTCCTTTGAAAAAATATTATACAGAACACCACAATTAACTATACAGATAAATCTTTTATGGATCTCAATCTATAAAAAGTATCTTAGTATAGTTTAGTAGAAATAGGAATCTTGAGAAGAGGAATCTTTAAAGTTTAAATATATTTGTTGAATTGCTTTCAAGATTTTTATCAATTTACCTTTGCCCATCAGGGATTCAGTAATAAATTACCACAAGTTAGGTAGCTTAAGGAGAAGGAAACGCCACCCCACTGCAGTACTCTTGCCTGGAAAATCCCATGGACAGAGGAGCCTGGTAGACTGCAGTCCATGGGGTCGGTGAGCGACTTCACTTTCACTTTTTACTTTCATGCCTCGGAGAAGGAAGGGGCAACCCACTCCAGTGTTCTTGCCTAGAGAATCCCAGGGACAGGGGAGCCTGGTGGGCTGCCGTCTAGGGGGTCGCACAGAATCAGACACGACTGAAGTGACTTAGCAGCAGCAGTAGCAGGTGGCTTAAAATAACAGAAATTTAGTCTCTCCCAGTTCTGGGAACCAGAGTCGGAAATCAAGGTCCTGGCAGCACCATCTTTCCTCCGGAGTTTCCAAGGAAGCACATAGCTTGGCCTCTCCTAGTTTCTGGTGGGTGCCAGCAATTCTTGGTGTTCCTTGGTTTATGGCAGCATAATTCCAATCTCAGCCTCATCACATGGCCTTTTTCCCTGTGTTCTGTGTCTCCAAATCTCTGTTTCCTGGTAAGGACACCAGTCTTTGGATGTAGGACCACTTTAATTCAATGCAACCTCCTCTTAACATGATTGCATCTACAAAGACCCTGATCCCGTTCACAGATTCTTGGCTATCAGGACCTCAACATGTCTTTTGATTTTAGGAGGATTTTTGTTTGCTTGTATTTTTTTGACTGCATTGGGTCTTCCCTGGTGTCCTTGGGCAGGGGCTACTCTCTGCTCAGGCTTCTCCTTGTGGCAGCTTCCCTTCTTGGAGCACAGGCTCTAGGGTGCCTGGGCTTCTAAATAGTTGTAGCACACGGGCTTAGTAGTTGTCGAACACAGTTTAGTTGTCCCACAGCATCTGGAATCTTCCTGGACCAGGAACTGAACTCATTTCCTCTATACTGGTAGGCAGATTCCTAATCACTAGACACCAGGGAAGTCTTTAGTATATCATTTGAGAGGACACAATTCAATCTACAGCAAGTGTATATGAGAGTTCCCCATTTCCTTCTGTGGTCCCCAGCAATATCACGTCACATTTTAATTGTAACATGTACAACCTCAAAGAGCCAACTCATTGGAAAAGACCCCGATGCTAAGAAAGATTAAAGGCAGGAGAAGAGGGTGACAGAGGCTGAGATGGTTGGATGGCATCACCGACTCAGTGAACATGAGTTTGAGCAAACTCCGGGAGATGGTGAGGGACAGGGAGGCCCGGTGTGCTGCAGTCCATGGGGTCACAAAGAGCTGGACATGACTTAGCAACTGAACAATAGCGATAACTGCCTCAAAGCAGAAACAGATTTCCATAAAGATCTTCACTAGTGTTGAGCATGGTAGAATGATTACTTTTCAGGGTTTTTTTAGGCTCTTCTTTTTTACATAACCAAGCTTGATATTTATTTATGTAAATTTTGGGAGCAGCACGGATCTGCTTTGGATGTCAAGTGTAGCCATCTTTGCTGTGGGCCCAGGCCTCCCCACTCCCAGAGTCTCAGGAAGGGAGCTTTTGTCAGGAACTCTCCTGAAGAGGGGGAAGCTTATGAGCTTGGGATTAGACAAATCTGGGTTCAAATCCAAGCTCTGACACTTAGCCCTGCATCACCATGAACACGTACTTTACCTCTCTACTTTCTCTTGTTAAATAAAGATAGAAGACATGGAAGGGTCAGGCACTTAGCCCAGCACATGGTAACTACTCAGTACCTGTTATCCATGGTTATTCATGTTGATTATGGGTGTTGTCATTGATACTATTATCATCACCCTGCTGTTGATCCTTCTTAGTTTTCATGTAATAGTGTTCTGGGTGTCTGTCTGGGCACTATTCCTGGAGCTCAAGTACTTTTGGTCTGACTCTGATTCTCTACTACCCAATCATTTATTGTCTGGATTCCTAAAATGCTCCTTGCTTGCCTGAATCCTACTCTGATGTCCTTAATTCCCTTGTAGGTCCTTGCTTTCCACCACCAGATCATCCTGTTGTGTCAGAGGACAGCTTCTAGTCCAGAAAGTTTGGTTTCCCCCAGGTGCCCCATCATATTTCAGCCCTTTAGACCTGACCTGACATCTGGAACTTGCTCTGTGTATAAGTCCTCTTGCCCAGTCTAACATCAGATATGGCATGGCATCTCCCTTTAGCCAGCCTTCTCTTCCATCCGTATGGTATATTGTGACTTTTCAACATGTGATGACCATAGCTGGACCACTGCTTTCTCTGAGCCCATCCAATCTCTTCTGTTCAAAGTCCTGGTTTCAAGAATTAACCTTATTAGAATTATCCACATTCTCCACTTCAAAAGGATTCTTCATTACCCTATAGAGTGATTCTTGGAATAAAAACCATATGACATTTCTCCCAAATTTATTAGCTCTCTGTTCCTCAAGTATTTTATATTCAACAGGATCAATCGTGGAGAATGGAATGGGAAGAAAGAGGACAGTCTATGCTAAAGTGGTCTGGGGCCACAGTATAATGCACACATCTTCTCCCACTTCTAATCGGGTGGCAAATTACTTATCCCACTTAATAAGGTAAGGGAATTATAAAACCCATCTATACCTATTTTATCTTGTCTATTTATGTTACTTTGGGGCACCTGCTTACAGTAACCACAGTCAAATCCGTTAAAGATGACTTTTATCTCTTAATGTCAGAGCCATCTGCTTGATCTCCCTTGGTGGATTTTCACGGTGTTATTAACAGCGAGGCCATGCCCTTCAAGATAGATCAATGGGTCCTCCATGACCTGGAATTGCATAGTAAAATACCACACTTTAAATGATGTTGCATACAAGCAAGACTTAGTCCCAAGAGTCAGAAATAGCCTCTTCGCCCTGTGGCAATAGGAAAGAAGTTCTCCTAAATATTACAGAATATCTTCAAGCTGGCAGACACAAGTGCTTCTTTGTCTTCTCTGGTGTCTCATAGGAATCAAATCTCTTAATTCAAGAAAATAGAGGGATTTCCCTGGCAGTCAGTAGTTAAGATTTCATGCTTCTAATGCAAGGGGCTCAGGTTCAATCCCTGGTCAGGAACTAAGATCCTGCATGCTGTGCAGTGTGGCCAGAACAAAAAGACAGTGTCAATAAATGGTAAAAATGCCAACACTTTGGTTCTGATCAAGGCGAATCTCTAGAGGCAAGAAAAAAGATCTACACAGGGTCTGATCCAGTTTCTCTAGTTGTACTGCTCATTTCCATGATTTGCAACTCATAGCTGTCTATGGTATATTCAGTTCAGTTCAGTTGCTCAGTCGTGTCCGACTCTTTGCGACCCCATAAATCGCAGCACGCCAGGCCTCCCTGTCCATCACCAACTCCTGGAGTTCACTCAGATTCACATCCATCGAGTCCGTGATGCCATCCAGCCATCTCATCCTCTGTCATCCCCTTCGCCTCCTGCCCCTAGTCCCTCCCAGCATCAGAGTCTTTTCCAATGAGTCAACTCTTCACATGAGGTGGCCAAAGTACTGGAGTTTCAGCTTCAGCATCATTTCCTCCAAAGAAATCCCAGGGCTGATCTCCTTCAGAATGAACTGGTTGGATCTGCTTGCAGTCCAAGGGACTCTCAAGAGTCTTCTCCAACACCACAGTTCAAAAGCATATGTGCCTACATATCAACCCACTCCAGTTTTCTTGCCTAGGAAATTCCGTGGACAGAGGAGCCTGGTGGACTATAGTCCATGGGATCTCGAGAGTCGGACACAACTTAGTTACAAAGCAGTAACATATACTGGCCTACATACTTGTGTATGCCTACTGAAAACCTCTAGTGTGACATCCCCCTACTCAGATTCACAAACTCCCAATGGTGCTTTTCAAGGATTTGACCTTACATTTTATCAGGTAGAGTGGTGACACAACTCTAGGAATGAGGGAACCTTTGCTCTGGGCCCTTGGAGTCACTCAGCCTTTTTAATTATGAGAGAGCCTTGGGAACTTCTTGGGGGTAGCAACCACTATCTAAGGGGCTGCATCCAACATGGTTCTGAGTTCAAGCTCAGGTTAAGAAAAAGACTCCAGGGTGGAATTCTAGAAAACTGGGAGCTTGTCTCTCATCATGATTGTTGCTTAATTCTTAAAGAATAGCATCTCATGGGAAATCAGATGCCATGGAGTCTCACATGACTGAAAAAACCATAAGCAGATAAAGGAATGTAAGGAGGTAGAGAATGAAGTTAGAATCTCCTTAGATCTGACTGAGGTTAAGTTAGGATTTGATCATTTAAAGAATATTTACTTTTATTGCCCTAAAGAAAATGGATTTGTACAAGCAATCAAGAGAAGTCTTATTCACAGCATCTACCATGCTGCTTGACATAAATGAATTAATTGCTCCAATCAGGGAAGAACAGGAGAGATTGGTAATAAAGTGAAAGATGCTGAGCTCTTTACTCTCTTCAAAGAATGAGGATCTTGGAGCTGAGCTCCATGACAAAGTCCAGCTATGATTCAATTTTAGAGAAGGCCTGAGGCTAGGAATTAGGTCTCTGATTCAGGGTTGCAGCCCTTATAACAAAGGAAATTTCGTTCCCTCCTTGACAGCTGATGGCCTCACAAGTCAGCCACCCTTCACGCCACTCTCTTGGGGCTGTCTGGACTGGACCCCAGGGATCTCACTGGCCTCTTGGCTCCATCAAATGCTGGAATGTTGCTCTTCTCAATACCAGGAGATAACTTACTGTCATTTTCTAGAAAGTGGAAAAAACTGTTTTTTTATGCTCCTGGGTCTCTCAGCAAGGGTGACAAAATGAAACATGTTTTATTCTGCTTCTGAGTAAGTAAAAGCTTATTGGCCTACAATTCATAACTAAATTTTTTTGGCATCATATCCACCCTCCTGGGAATCAAGGCCTGTTTTATTCTCTCCTTTCCTTGAAACCCATGTCCATTCCTTCATTCTTGAGGATGTTCTTTATGTCAGAGAGCTATTGTCAGGGTTTATCTTTCTCTTCATATTGTCCAGTAGGCATTGTGCATTGCCTTATCTATCCTGTGTGTGAGACTTTGAAAACTGTGCCACCTGTCCTAACATTTAGGCCCTACTCATTCATTTGGTCTTTTAACCAACATTTCTTCAGCTCCCCCTCATGGTTCTATGGATTACAGACTCAGCGGTACAGATACACAACTGACACCCTCAAAAAGCTCAGATTTGTACAGAAAGGGTGAGGATAGGAAAGTTTAAAATAAATCAGAAACATTAACCACCAGATATGCAATATAATTTCAGGAGTCTCAAAAACCATATGAGAGCCTTAATTAAAGCCCCCAAATTCCTATGTGTTCTCAAAAATACTTAATATTATGAAAATAAAGAAAATTCCTTAAAATAGGCATTCAGAAAGAAAAAAAGAAAAGATTGCCCAAAGAGAAATAACAGACTCCACAGTAACAGAAGATAATGGTGCCTCATTCATAGAGGTTTGTTGTTTTTTTTTTTTGTCTTTCTCAATATAATATTTTATTTAGAATATTCAAAATAAAATTTGTGACAGAAAAGCCTATAACCCAAGAATTCTATACGAAGTTTAAAAAAAAAAAAAAGATTGCCAGATTTAGCAGGTAAAAGCACAGGACACTCAGATTTGAATTTCAGATAAACAGTATGTTTTCAGTGTAAGTATTTGGGGATACATTCATACTAAAATATGTTTATTGTTTACCTGAAAGTCAAATTTAACTGGGTGTCCTGTATTTTATCTGTCAACCCCAATATAAAAAATCCTTTATGCATCAGATATTTCAGACATTAATGAGTTAGAAGATTTAGTACACTATATTTTCTAAAACAATTACTTGAGATATTCATAGAATTTTAAAATTTGAATAAGAAAATCATGATTTAAGGGGGCTAAGGACTATACATAAAATAGATAACTGATGAGAACATACTGGATAGCACAGTGAACTTAATGCACTGTGATGGTATGAATGGGAAGGAAGTCCAAAAGGGAGGGGATATATGTATATATTTGGCTGATTCATTTTGCTGTACAATAGAAACAACATTGTAAAGCAACTATATTTCTATAAAAATTAGTAAAAAAATAAGAGGACTAAGGACTAGCAGTGAGCACCAGTTGTTAACATTTTAAAAATTGGGTATAAATATGGTTAAAATTCTAGGAGAAGCTACATATTGTTAAAAAGTAATGATTTAAAACTGATACAGTACTAGTCATTTGAAGTCTATAATCTTGGCATTACCAAGAACATGGATTGAGTCAATGGCCAGGAACAAATTCTAAGCATATTAAGAGCACAGTTCACACAGGGTAGCAAGGTTAGAAAGACAAATGGCAACATGCCTGTTGATTTTACAGAGTGGGGCTGTTTGCATGATGTCATTCAAACATGATCTCATTTGGGTCTCACATGACCCTGGGAGAGCTGGCAGAATTAATAAGGTCAGCGAGCATATGTTTCTCATCTATACCACGGGGAAAAACAAGGCTGAGGGAGCTTTAACATATCACCCCATACCTAGCCACTAGCAACTGACAGGATCTTATCTCCAGTTTCGGAGGGTGATTCCAGACTAACTCAAATCCAGTTTTTAAGCCACTCCCACTCTAGAAATATTTATTGATTAATATTTTTCTGTCAGTTCAGCTGTTTATTGAGTTTTATGTGCTCAATCATATTCTTTGAGGTATGTAGGAATGGTCTGAAATATGATCTTTGTTTTCTAGATTTAAAACCTACTTAGGAACCAAACATACATGGGACAGCCTTCAGGAGAGGACTAAGTTTCCAAATCAGAATATTATGAAATAGTACTAACAGAATGCTTTCAATTTTTTAAATCTGTATATTTTTAGTTATGCTTAGGGAAAAATGTCTGGAATGTTGTAATACTGGGAAGCTTTATTTTCTTCTCTGTAATTTTCTATATTTCCAAGTTTTCTACAATGAATAGAAAATACTGTAGACATCAACAGAAGGTATCTCATTTTGTTGAGTTCAAATTAGATATTTTACAGAAGAACAGAACTTGGAAATCTAGTCTTCTAAAAAAGTTGTAATTCTAGACCTACATCATCTGATATTGGCTGTTGAATACCTGAAATTTGCTTAGTCCAAGTTTCCATACGGTGTGAATTTAAATTACACGTCATATTTTGAAGACAGTACAAACAACTGAAAATGATGTCTCAATAATTTTTATATTGATTACATGTTGAAATGATGGTATTGAATTTTTTTGATATATTGAGTTAAGCAAAATACAGTATTGGGTCAAATAAAATTAATTTCACTTGTTTCTTTTACTTTTTAAAATACGGTCACTTTAAACATTTTAAAACGAGTGGCTTGCATTTGCTGCCCAGAGTGTGTTTCCATTAGACAGACAGTACTGCTCTAGACGGATAAAATACCTGCATACAGCCTACATGGGAATCAGATTTTCTAGGTAATGTCATCAGGGTACCTACACAGCCCAGGGAATTTCTAACTGGACACATTAGCCAAAAAATATGTGAGTTAATTTTACTTAAAATTAGGGAGAAATCTCAGTAAAAAGAATCAGTGCATCCTCAGGGTCAGGAATCACTGAGTAGGGGACTTTGGGTTTGTGTTTTGTTTTTAAATCTTCCTCTACACAGTATATTATTTCCCAGTAAGTTTTGAATTTTTAAAACTACAAAGCAGACTATAATTTCTACAGTTTGTGACACAGATTCTGCCTACAATTTACAGGGAATTCAGAGGCAGGTGACAGATGGGTGTTCGGGAGAAGTTTGTGGAGAAAGGGGTCCACACATGAAGTCTGGAAGGAGAGTGAGTTTTACACAAGCAGATGGGAGAACAAGGCTCTCAGATCATCCTACTAGTGTCCCAGCAGGGGGACACACTCTGAGCACTAACGCCTGGGGCTGAGAGCAGAAACATGTTGCTCACACAGGCCTCAATTTCCTCATCTGGAAAGGATAAGAATGCCCACCTCAGTGTGGTTGCTCAGGATGAAATGTGAGACTCTCTTTGAGGCGCTCAGCACAACAAAGCACTCAGTTGAGTGGTCATTATCTCTACTATGATTATTACTAACAGAAACTATTGCAGTGCTGGTTGGAGGGTGGACCAGGCTATTAAAAGATTTTAAACCCATGCAGAGGAGTTACAGAAAATTAAGTGGGCAGGGTGGACTAGAGAGGCAAGAACTGGACTCCAAGAAGTCAGTTGTGAGGCTGATGTGATGCAGGTGAGAAATGGTATCTTTCATTTCCTGGAGCTGCTGTAACAAGTTACCATAAACTGTGTGGCTAAGAAGGTCAGTAAGGCACTGCCTCATAGTTCTGGAGGCTAAAATCAAGGTATCAGCAGGGCCAGATTCCCTCCAGAGGCTTTAGGGGAGGATGGTTCTTGGCCTCTTTCAGCCACTGGTACCTCTAGCTTTGGCTTGTGGCTACATCATTTCAAATGTCAAGGCCAACACCTTCAACTCCCCCTCTGTTGTCTTCACATTTTCTCCTCTTCTCTGTGCATGCGTGCGTGCTAAGTAGCTTCAGTCATGTCCAGCTCTTCGAGAGTCCATGGACTCTAGCCCACCAGGCTCCTCTGTCCATGGGATGCTCCAGGCAAGAATACTGGAGTGGGTTGCCATGCCCTCCTCCAGGGGAGCTTCCCAACCCAAGGATCAAACCTTCATCTCTTACGCTTCCTGCATTGGCAGGCAGGTTCTTTACCACCAGTGCCACCTGGGAAGCCTCTCCATTCTGTGTCATCTCTCAGATCTCCCTCTGCTTCCCTTTCACAGGGATGCATGCCATTGCATTGAGTGCCCACCTAGATAATCCAACACCATCTCCTCATCTCAAGGGCCTTGCCTGGATCACATCTTTGCCATTTAAGGTGGTATTTACGGGTCTGTCTTTTAAAGTCAGCTACCTATCACAGGAAGGGAGTACTCAACTATAGCTATTTGGCAAGGATAATAATGCCCACATCAGTGTGGTTGTTGCTGGATGAAATGTAATACTGTCTATAAAGCGCTCAGCACAACAAAGCACTCAGTTGAGTGGTCATTATCACTACTATTATTATTACTAACAGAAACTAAAGTTGTGCTGGTTGGAGAGAGGACTCGATTATGGAAAGTTTCGAAACCCGTGCAAAGGACTTAGGAAAATTAAGTGTGAGGGTGGACTAGAGAGGTAAGAACTGGACTCTAAGAAGTCAGTTTGTGAGGCTGATGTGGTGTTACTGGTATGGATTTGGCTTTAGTGGTACAACCCAGCAGAATGTAAGCCCTGAGAGTGGGACAGAAAAGGAGAGAGAGACTATGAGAAACTTTTTACAGGCAAAATGGATAGGCCTATTTATGAAAGTTGAAGTTCAGTGGACACTGTGTAAAGAGAGACATCACCAACAGAAGGAAAGACATGGGGGCTTACTCTCCAGGTGATCCAAGGTTGAGGCTATTTTCCAGTGTGTTCTGCATCCCAGACCCTGATGCCACTGGGCTAGCATGGGTCCCTGCCTGGGAGACATTGACATGAATTCCCTTGTCAGGCTTTAGACCCAGTGAAGGTCCTAGAGGGAGGCAGCCACCAGCTGCAGTGTGTCAGAACAGACTGTTTACCAAACTCCTGCAAACATCACTAAACCAAGGGGAGACTGCTGTAAATTAGGAGAAAATAGGTTCTTTCAAGACAGTTACTGCCCTCGCCAGAAACTAATAGAGGATTGCTCTTCAGTACCTCCGTGAGCCCAATCAGGAGGTCGATGCGCCCTGATTATCATGTGAGGCCAATTCAGCTGTAAACATGTAAAAAGAATGCACTCTAGGGAATCCGGACCTGCAAGAATGGTTGTCGTACCCCATTGCCCTGGTTTAACAAGAAACAAAGGCAATATGCGTCTGTGATTCTCCTTTCAGGCAGGAAGACTGGAAAGGAGATTATTTCTTGATGACCTTTCCCTGATATTTATTAGACATCAGTACAGGGTTCAGTGATCTAGCAAATCAGCTTACGGTATTTTCAATGAGAAAATGATATAAATGCTCATTAAAAGTGCACGATTTGACCCAAAGGCCAGAAAATTGAGAACTAAGGTCAGCAGAGGAATTTAGACTCCCATTCTTTGCACAGGTGAGTAAACATGATGAGGACCCTATGCTTAATCAGAAACGTCTCTGGTGAGCGTCATGGAGAAAGAGCAGCGCACGCGCAGTCATCCAGTCCAGTCCAGCCGCTCAGTCGTGACCGACTCTTTGCAACCCCATGAATCGCAGCACGCCAGGCCTCCCTGTCCATCACCAACCCCCACAGTTCACTCAGACTCACATCCATCGAGTCCATGATGCCATCCAGCCATCTCATCCTTTGTCATCCCCTTCTCCTCCTGCCCCCAATCCCTCAGCATCAGAGTCTTTTCCAATGAGTCAACTCTTCACATGAGGTGGCCAAAGTACTGGAGTTTCAGCCTCAGCATCATTCCCTCCAAAGAAATCCCAGGGTTGATCTCCTTCAGAATGGACTGGTTGGATCTGCTTGCAGTCCAAGGGACTCTCAAGAGTCTTCTCCAATACCACAGTTCAAAAGGATCAATTCTTTGGCTCTCAGCTTTCTTCACAGTCCAACTCTCACAGCCATACATGACCACTAGAAAAACCATAGCCTTGACTAGACGGACCTTTGTTGGCAAAGTAATGTCTCTGCTTTTCAATATGCTATCTAGGTTGGTCATAACTTTTCTTCCAAGGAGTAAGCATCTTTTAATTTCATGGCTGCAGTCACCATCAGCAGTGATTTTGGAGCCCACAAAAATAAAGTCTGACACTGTTTCCACTATTTCCCCCATCTATTTCCCATGAAGTGATGGGACCAGATGCCATGATCTTCATTTTCTGAATGTTGAGCTTTAAGCCAACTTGTTCATTCTCCTCTTTCACTTTCATCAAGAGGCTTTTTAGTTCCTCTTCACTTTCTTCCATAAGGGTGGTGTCATCTGCATATCTGAGGTTATTGATATTTCTCCCGGCAATCTTGATTCCAGCTTGTGCTTCTTCCAGTCCAGCGTTTCTCATGATGTACTCTGCATATAAGTTAAATAAGCAAGGTGACAATATACAGCCTTGAGTCTGTTGTTCCATGTCCAGTTCTAACTGTTGCTTCCTGACCTGCATAGAGGTTTCTCAAGAGGCAGGTCAGGTGGTCTGGTATTCCCATCTCTTTCAGAATTGTCCACAGTTTATTGTGATCCACACAGTCAAAGGCTTTGGTGTAGTCAATAAAGCAGAAATAGATGTTTTTCTGGAACTCTCTTGCTTTTTCCATGATCCAGCAGATGTTGGCAATTTGATCTCTGGTTCCTCTGCCTTTTCTAAAACCAGCTTGAACATCTGGAAGTTCACGGTTCATGTATTGCTGTATACTTATTGCAAAAGTGGACCTTGTCTGTTATAATCGTGAGGTTAGTAATAACAGGTTGTGGTGATGCCGTGCCTCATTCCCCTCACCCCTGCCCTCACATGATCAGTGTGAATTTGTTTATTTTTGCTGTTATGTAGAACAAAGCTCAAAATTCAGTGGACTCACCACCAAAGAGCTACCAAGTCCTGTTCTGTACAACACCCACTAAAATGTCACATGGCTTCAGAAAAACAACTCCTTTCCTTCCAGGAGTTAACAATTTAACAATCCTCAATTTCTCATTGCCTCGGCAAAAATTATTTCCATTTCATTACATTCATTTGTTACAGATGCTTACATTTGATTTCTCCAGAGACTAGGAATGAAAGACTTCAGAAAACGCTTCGACCTATATTTTCTGAATCCCTATCTTTAGCAAATCCCAGACTTCCCCCTTTACAGCCAAACACTTCATTAGTTTTGCTTTTCTCTTCTTAAGAAATGTGTAATAAATCCCAGGAATCAGGACTAATACTTAGCCAAACATTTTCATGAAATGCCCTCAGATTAATCCACTCTCCTGGGCAAACAGCAACTCCACCTACCTGCCTTTAGACACCCTGGAACCAGCCTTCACTCTAAGCATCTCCACCATCTACTCCCAATAAATCTCATCTTGACTAACAGAAGCCTGTCAGTGGACAGAAGTTGTTGTTCAGTTGCTCAGTTGCGTCCAACTCTTTGCGACCCCATGGACTGCAGCATGCCAGGCCTCCCTGTCCTTCACCATCTCCTGGAGTTTGCTCAAACTCACATCCATTGAATCAGTGATGCCATCCAACCATCTCATCCTCTGTTGTCCCCTTCACCTCCTGCCTTCAATGCTTCCCAGCACGAGGGTTTTTCCAGTGAGTCTGCTCTTCATATCCAGTGGCCAAAGAATTGGAGCTTCAGCTCCAGCATCAGTCCTTCCAATGAATATTCAGGACTAATTTCCTTTAGGATGGACTGGTTTGATCTCTTTGCAGTCCAAGGGACTCTCAAGAGTCTTCTCCAACACCACAATTCATCAATTCTTTGGCACTCAGCCTTCTTCATGGTCCAACTCTCACATCCATACATGACTACCTTTGTCAGCAAAGTACCATCTGCTTTTTAATAATTCTAACCTAGATAGAACAGGCTATTTAGGTTTGTCATAGCTTTTCTTCCAAGAAGCAAGCATCTTTTAATTTCATGGCTGCAGTTACTATCCATAGTGATTTTGGAGCCCAAGAAAATTAAGTCTGTCACTTTCCATTGCTTCCCCATCTATTTGCCATGAAGTGATGGGACCGGATGCCATGATCTTGGTTTTTTGAATATTGAGTTTTAAGCCCATTTCCTCAGTCTCCTCTTTGACCCTCATCAAGAGACTCTTTAGTTCCTCTCTGCTTTCTGCATAGGGTGGTGTCATCTGCATATCTGAGGTTATTGATATTTCTCCCTGCAATCTCGATTCCAGCTTGTCCTTCATCTAGTCCAGCATTTCTCATGATGTACTCTGAATATAAGTTTAATAAGCAGGATGACAACATACAGCCTTGAAGTTCTCCTTTCCCAGTTTGGAACCAGTCTGTTGTTCCATGTCTGGCTCTAACTATGCATTAGGTACAATCACTTTTCCTATGTTGCAAGTAAGAATTATGAGGCATGGAGGGATTAAGTAATTTGCCAAAGTCATACAGTTAGCAGAGTCACCCACTCTGTTTTGAGAGGCTGGAAGCAACTGTGAGGACAGAAAGTTTCCTCTCTCCCTACCTCCATGTCCCCAAAGACAGTACAGTGCTCTGGACATAGTATGAATTTTCTAAGTTATTTGTTAAAGAATTATGTTTAGAGATTTTTTTTTGTTCTTTTCTTTGAAGCTAAACTGTTCATAAGAGTTAAAAATGCTAAAACTTGTCTGTCACTTCTGAGCTTGCCTGTCACTTTTCTGAGCTGGGGAAAGTAAATAGACAGTCCAGTCTGGCTGGACTGGGCATCTTACAGGCCTGGGTGAGCACCCAGAGAGCCCTGGAATCTGGAGACTAAGAAATCATATCGTTTTCCTAGTTGTGTGTGCCAACGCCTAGCAATCCTTTTGTATCTTTTCAGTCATACACACATATTTGCTGTGGTTAAACCTTGAGTGACGCACTCGTTACGGGCCCTTTCCCCAGCTTACTCTGCAGCAGTGGTGCAGAGTAGGAACTCAGGGAGGTGCTGAGGCTCCAAACACCTCGCAGGGCCAACCTGCAGCTTTGGGTCAGAGCTGGACATGTACAACGTGAAGGAAGGTGAAGCTGCATCGTGCGGACAGGTGTGCATTCTCAGCCCACCTGGCGGGGGGATGATGGCTGACGAGGTTTTGTTTTTTAAAGCTATATCCAGCTTTGTGGCCCCCACCTCCCCACCTGGGAAACCATCCAGAAGCAGTTGCTACTGGGACACCTGCTGTCTCTACCACCTCCCATTGTATGAAACAGGAATCCCGAAGCGCTCAGAAATGGGACGAGGTCTGGCCCTTACTCCAGAGTGGTTGCTGTCCCTTCTCTTCACCTGATTTCCTAGTGGCAGTGTTGAACTTGTCTTCTGTGGAGCATAGCTGTCACAGGGAAGCCTCTCTACATTCTGGTTTGCCTGGGTGAAGAGGCTTCAAAGTCAGGAAATCCAGGTGAGTTCCAAGGAGCCGTGTACGGCATCACCAGAGGTCCTGACACCTTGAGGGGAGCAGGGGGCAGGTACCGTCTCCTCCACTCACCTTCCATCCTCTAAGCTTCAGAGCACCCAGTCCTCCCTGGTCCAACTACTTCTCCACTCACTGTTTACCTCCTGCACGTTTCAAACTAACAGGCTATTTACTCCCCGCTAGGTTTAGAGAAACTATTCAAACTAACAGTCTATTTATTCCGCCCCAACCCCCGGGATTTAGAGAAAGCCTCAAGGGCATGTTACCTTATACTTCTCTCATGATAAATCTGTAAATATTTCTTTTTAATTTTTAATCTATGGAATTAAGAATCAGGATAACTTTGGGAAGAAAGATGGAGAAATTGAAGGAGTCACAAGGTGGAGTTTTGGGGTGCAGACAATGTTATTTCTTGATCCAGGTGATAATTATACAAATGAGTTCACTATTATCATTTATTGAGCTGTACTTTTATGATTTGTGCCCTTATCTCTCTTTGTTATACTTCAGCCTTTAAACAATTAAGACAGTCTAAATACTATCAAAGTGGTGTACAGTGAAAAAAAGTCCGTTTCCCACACTTATCTCCCATCCCCCACTTCCTCTCCTCAGGGGAATAACTCTATTTAGGAAAGGGCTCTGGTGGTCGGCAGTGCTGTTCTTCATCTCCTCCTTCAGGGCACCTGGGCCCGTTGCCCTCCTGGCATTTCCCGGCCCTCCTGTGGTTGGACAGGATTGTGTGACTAGTTCTGGCCAGTGAGTTGTAAGCGGAAGTGATGTGTGTTGCTTCTGGACCAGGGTATTCAGTCTCCAGTAAAAGGTCCTCTGGACATCTCCTTTCCTCCTACCCCAGGGACATGCTGTTTTTTGGTTAGTGTTCTCCTTCAGCTTTGTTCTCAGATGGATTATGACAAAAAGCCAATTCCCAATGGACACAGGCAAGAGGCATGAGCAAGGAATGTGTGTGATGTTGAAGCCGTTGAGACGGGGGGATAGGTTGGTACTGTGCTGATTCATAGTGAGACCTCCTCTGTGTGTGTGTGTGCACACGCACGTGTGTGCCCTGCATGTGTGTGTCTCTCAAGAGGACGCCAAGAAAAAAAAAGTTGAAATAAAAATATGTGGGGAAGTATGAGTATAGTTGATGTATCTGTTTAGATATTTTCAGCTCCAGGTAAAGAAATCCAAAGTGAAAGTTGCCTACTCAATAAGACTATTGCTGATAAAATAGAGGTGTGGTGATTTCAGGATTGATTTAGCTCAGCTGCTCAACTGTGTCATCAAAATTCTTCCTTTTGATGATTCTTTCCCCTCTGCCTTCCTCAGTGTTTGGGCCACCTCCTCTCTTGGTACAAGATGGATGACAACAGCAGATTCTGGTCTCGCTTTTTCTCAATCTCTCATAATCTATCTCTCACACACACACAAATACACACAAATATCCAGATGCAAATAAGAGACGATTGAACAAAATGTTCAGATTAAAAAAGGAAACAAGCCTTCAGCATATTATGATCACTTGAGTACTTCTCTGATGGTAATTTCACAGCTCTTTTAGTAGTTTGATATATTTATTATTGGGCTTCCCTGGTGACTCAGATGGTAAAGAATCTGCCTGCAGTGCAGGAGACCTAGGTTTGATCCCTAGGTTTGATCCCTGGAGAAGGAAATGGCTAGAGCTTTTAACACAACACAAAGCGTTCTTTTGTTAGTAGACCACAAAATCAGGTAGGACCTGTGACAGTCAAGAATAAAGTGATAGAACAACATTTGGCTAGTCTCCTTAATTTGGACTGGTCTCCTTAACTTGAAGAAGTTAAGGAGAGTAAAACACACAGTGATCCTTTTAAAATTAATTTATCAGTTTGAAATACCTTTATCATCTTCTTAATTACCATGACCAATAATAAAGGGTCAATGACCAGCTACAGAGTAACTGATTAATAAGAAAAGAAGTCATCATCCTAAATATTCACTAACAAGTTTCTAAGAGACCTGAATTATGCAAACTGTCTCTGTAAAAACGTCCTGTAAAAGAAAACTACAACTGCTTAGGAAATATTTAACTGATGCTTATTGCCATTAGCACAGTTCCTACTGATTAGATATATAACACTGGATTTTAAAAACGTTTTTACAGAGCTTATACTTCATTAGGGTACTTTATATAATCTTATTTTTTAAGAAAATAGATCTTGGAACAGTACCATGTAGGCTGAACATCTAGTTTGTAGCCTTGGGGTTGCATAAGCATCGTTCAGTGTGAATCCCCAGTACCTGTTGTTAATGGGTTAAGGAGGCTCTGTGTCCCACAGGAAACAGAAAGAAACAAGGACACGAGCGTTTATTAAGTGCTGCTGTATGCGCTTGTCTCATAGTTATTTATACATTATTTTATCCAACCCTGCTTTGTTGTGTTGTCATCTCCATCCTTCCAGGTGAGGGAACTGAGACATAGAAGTTATGTGACTTAAAATATGTGGGCACCAGGAGCTGGACGACAGACAGCAGACAAGAGAGTCCAGGTGACTGTGGGATTGGTGTTGTACACAGCTGCCTTTTAGGGGGTCACAACTCTCTGCTGTGCTTGAAAGCCTTGACATTTAGAAAATAGGTTTTCCATAAATCCACCCTTTATAAGGCAGTGTCTCAAAAGGCACCTACAGGAACAAATGGCATTTCCTGTTTTTGGAGTGGGTATATAATAAATGCTAACTGGCATTACTTACAGGAGTGAAATTAATAATGGCCTTGGATCTGATTAGGAAAATAAAATCAGAGCTTCTGTGTCCTGTGGCTATAGACTGAGCAGCCCGGTCTGGGAGCCCCACGCTGACTTAGGCCAGCTTGAGAAAGAATGGTCTGCCGCTCTGTCACCAAAAAAGCATTCATTAACCAAGTAAAGTAACTTCACATAGTACATTGTCATCTAGTGAATAAATGAGTACAGTAAACCAACAAAAGCATTTCCTGAGTGAGCCAGCCATTGTACTAGGCACCCACACTACTGAGGCTAAGATTTCTTGTCTCGTGGAGCAGACATGAGCTGTGGCTGTTTGTCGTCCTGTGTCGTCTAGCTCCTGGTGCCTACGCTTTTTAAGTCATATAACTTCTATGTCTCAGGTCCCTCACCTGCAAAAATGGAGGTGACAACACCGCAAAGCAGGGTTACATGAAATAATGTATAAATAACCGTTGCACAAGCACATATAGTATACAGACAAAGGTAACAACTATGAAACGGCTTCTTACAGTGGGGAAGGTGGTGACTTTTTTTCCTGCTGTTTTAACTTTTTATTTTGAAATAATTTGAGACAAAAGTCTCGCAAAAATGGTAGAGATAGCCTTGATCTTGCTTGCTCTTGACCCTACTTCCTTTAATGTTAACAAATTTCAAACTATCATATACTATGAAAACCAGGAAGCTAACATATTCTTTTGGCAGGGCGCTATTTTTTTCTCCTTTGACCGTCCCGCATGCCATGTGGGATCTTAGTTCCCTGATTCACAACCCCCCAACTCCTCCACCCATTTATCTCCCCACCCACCCCCACCCCTACCTTCCCATCCCCCCACCCCCCGCATTAAACTATTTCAGAAGATATTAATGCAACTGTTAAATACCTCATACCCACCTCAACCAGTCCTATGGAGGAAGGGATAGGAAAGGGTAAGATGTGGGTGAATGCGTGGGGGCCAGGGGTTAAGCATGGGGACCTGGGAGTGCAGGGGGAGAAGCAGATGCCCTCAGTATCAAAATCAAAGTAAAGAGACCTCCCGCACCACCCCTACATGCCCCCTACCCCTGCCTCCACCCCCCACGTTGGCCTTAAAGTGAATGAAATTGTGGGCCCATTTGTATCCCAATAAAACTGGAAATACGCCTATCCAGGCCAATGCCAATTTTCTGTTACTGCCTCTGGGGCTAGCTCTCTTCCTAAGCAGACTACTCGAGATCTATTTCCAGTGAGCTTGCCACAGTGCCTAGTTCCTGTATAACATTTCTGGAATCCAAAGCAGTAATTTAGGAAACACCATAAAAAGCATCCCGAGGCTTTAACCAATGAAAGTCCTGTAATCTGACAGCTCTGCTTTACATGGGAAATGTGGGCTGCTGCCGTTCTTAAAGCGGCTCCCCAGCAGTGTCCAGCGTCTCTATGTTCTGGCCAGGAAGGGTCTGTGCCCCTCCCCCTCTGCTGGGCCCCTGCCCAGAGGCACACAGCAAACGCAGACATTCACTGGGGGCCCTTGAAGGCCCTTTATTTATCATGTAAAAGTCCACGAGTGCCTGAGGGCTGCCCATCACTGGGCAACCATCCCCCTTCAGGCTGTTTTTCATTTCCAATTAAAAATCTCCTCGCTGTGCTGAAGGTTTTCATTTCTCCATGTAAATTCTGTTTTTGCTCCCGCTTCTCTCCAAAGCCCTACCTTTTAAATGATTTGCTCCCACCACGAATGAACATGTGTTGACTTCTAACCCTCAGAATAGTCCTTGAAAATTATTTCTGTCACTTAGAGGATCCCAGAGGCATTGTGGATAGTAGAATCAACCCAGGATCTTGAGACAGAAAACCTGGTTCACGTCCTCACTTTTCCCCTCACTGCCTTCATGACCGTGGACGACTCACTCAAGCTCTTTGGAATTCTCATCTGTCAAAGTGGGTACAGTTCCTCCTGTTTAGCTCACAGCTTGATTATATGGAAGAAATGGAAGGAAGTGAGAGTGGTTTATAAGCTATAAATCTGCTGTGCTAATAATAGCAAGCCTTTCTCAATGTTTATTATATGCAAGGCATGGAGTTTTGGGTGCTTATCTCATTGAATTCTCACAATAACTTCACAGGATAAATATTATTGCCATTTTACAGATGGCTATACTGAGGCACAACACTTAAGTATCTTCCCAGGCATCATACTGGTAGTAAATGGTGGCCTTGGGATTTGAACCCAGGCCATCTGGCAACAAAGCCTACCCCTTTACCACAGTGCTGAGTTACTTCCCAGTACAGTTACTATATTAACATCATGGTTAGAATGTGAGGTTAAAGATGCTCCTATCCTCACTGGGGTAAAAGGCAGTGCTATCACCACGGGCTCTCCTGCAATCCTCTCCTTCTGAACCCTTCACTGCAGAACGCTTTGTGAAGTTCACTTGGAGGAGTCAAAACTACTGGCTGCTTCAGAGGTCTTTTCTATGCCTCCCTGTGGTGTTTCAAGAGATATATCTGGCTAAGAGTAGATACCGAATTGCATGCTAGTGAGGCAGGCCATAATGGAGTCCTGCTTTTCTAAGACAGATAACAAGGCAGAAACAGCTGATCACATTTACGACTGCGAAACTTCAGACATTCTGCTGGTAACTGGGTATAACATGGGATTCCTTGAATGTCAGTCGAGTACAGACACGTTTTTAAGGAAAAGTATTCTCCTGGATCATGAGGACCAGCTCCACAGACCCCTAGTTTGAGAAATGCCAACGTGTGGGAAATGGCAACCCACTCCAGTATTCTTGCCTGGAGAATCCCTTGGACAGAGCACCCTGTCGGGCTACAGTCCACGGAGTCACACCGGGTCTGACACAACTGAGCAACGAAAGCACCACCGCTAGAAAGAGCACCACCAAACCTGCACCTGGGAAACCCAGGCCCTCCTGCCATTGCCTCTACCAAGCCAGGCTGTTGTCAACGAGATCAGCCAGATCTGCGCTCACAGAGGCCACAAAGCCCAAATGGCTGGACAAGTGGCCCGATGGGTGAGTGCCAGAGTGGGTAAGGGGTCACGGTGAGCAGCAGCTTGTCTCCCACGCACTGTGGCCATGAAGGACTGCCAGTGCCCTCTCTCCCCAGCTCCTGAGTTTTGAAGCCTGACGTTCATGGTGGTGGTTTAGTCGCTAAGTGGTGTCTGACTCTTGTAACCCCACAGACTAGCTAGCCAGGCTTCTCTGTCCATGGGATTCTCCACGTAAGAATACTGGAATGGGTTGCCATTTCCTTCTCCAGGGGATCTTCCCAGCCCAGGGATCAAACCGGGGTCTCCTGCACTGCAGGCAGATTCTTTACCAGCTGAGCCACCAAGGAAGCCATGCCTTTATGCAAAAATCTATTGACACTAAGTGTTGAAAGTGAATACAACAATGCTGAAAGCACCAGGATAACCAGACAAAAAAACAGCTCTGGGGCCAGAGCCATGGCTAGAAAACCACCAGGCTGAGACCCTGGTCAAGGTCAAGAGTTCTCCAACATTGTCCCACAGAGTTCCATCGAGTCTTCATGAGGCTCTGTGGAATTTGGGGGTGCAGGGCAGGGGGAACTCTTCCCCCATTTCAACCAGAACAGCTCTGTCTGCTCTTTTAGTGACATCCCACTGACTTGTTTTAAGAAATGCTCTCAGCGCTAATGACTGGCAGAGTGGATACTTAAGGGCACTTCCTGCTCCAACATCTGCATGTCTGCAACTCTAGTGGTCAGTGTAGATATAAAAAAGTCTTTATGGTGTGCTTTTTAAGGAAGAAATTATTCAGTGGGTCCAGAGAGCTGGAGTGAGGAGGTGTCAGCCCTCTCAAGGCAGCAACTCACTGCTCCTGGACTCGCAATTTTGATGGTTTCAGTTTTAGCAGGCACCCCGCTTGCATCTTTGCATTTCATCAAGACTGGAGCACAAAATAGAGGTTCTGTAGAGAAAGAAAAGCCTCGCTCAGAAAGAAATAGCAAGCTCCACCGGCCAGCCTGTTTCAGTCCCACTTGAGTTCTTTGAGCTTATTTAGCAGCAAATGGTAATGGTGTTACTTTTCCGGAAATGGCTCTCTAAAAGGCAATTCATCTTGCAGTGCGGTCTCTCCATAGTAAAGCTCATCTTAGGCCTTTCACTGTCTCTGTGTTTTTCTTGCAGAGAAAGAGGCTGTCGTGTTCAGGAATGCACACAGCCGAGGAGCCAGAAGTGACACAATAACAGAGTTTGGGAGCCTCCCCTGAAAACGTGTGAGCGAGTTTTTGCTGTATTCAACAGTTGAAAGGATGTAGGGTGTTGACAGTCCTGGCAGACCCAACAGATGAAAACTGCTGCTTGGTTGTGGCGGGGAACCAGCGTGTGTGGTAGGAGGGTGGTTACAGACTTGTCTACCTTCATTCTATCAGGGATAATTTAAGAGGTTCAACATTATTTTATCATGTTATCAAACCCCTAACCTAAGTGTAGGGGAGGGAATGGCAATGCAGAAGACATAGGTTTGATCCCTGGGTTGGGAAGATCCCCTGGAGAAGGAAATGGCAACCCACTCCAGTATTCTTGCCTGGAGAATCCCACGGACAGAGAAGTCTAGCAGGCTTCAGTCCATGGGGTCACACAGAATCCGACACAACATTTTTTAGTGACTAAACAACAGCAACAAGGAAACCAACAGGAATGTAAGAGAATAAAAATAAAAGAAAGATAAATGAAGGTAAAAGGAGAAAATCTCTTGATCACTGCCACGTGATTTAGCTTAGTAAGTTTCTCAAAGGGAAAGAGCTGGAAGGTTCGTCATAGGGAATGGTGCACCCCTGAGAGCCAGCCGTCCCCTGGTGCTTCGTTTGAACAGGACTTTACATGGGAAGAGGGGGAGGAAAAAGGAAAGGGTGTGTGATGTTTTCCACACCTGCCTATGCCTCTAATCCTCAGCCCTGCAAACCTGGAAACGTCAGTCAGTGTGGTTTCCAGGGGTCCCTTCACTTCCACAGCAACTTCTCTGAGAGGGAAGGTGAGCTGACTGCCTGCGTCATCTTTCAGTTTGATCGGCCAGTCCCGTGTCTGGCACGAGGTGGATGCCACTCCAGCACTGAGCTGATCTTCTCTCACACTTCAGGGTCTGTGGTGGCACAGACATCTCCAGCTGCCCTGGAGGTCAAACTCGATGGTGGTGTTTTTTTCCAGAGGCACGCATACAGATCTGGTAACAGAGACATTTACAGTCACGTGCTTGATAATTTTCTGTATGGAAATACTCTCCAACAATGTGGCATGCTTTTCATCCTCAATGCCTTTGAGACTCTGTTGTGCTTCTAAATGAGATCAGCGGCTTAACCTTTCTTTGCTTTTGATGCAAACTCATAATTATGGGCAGTCTGCAGAGCGGGAAGTTCGCCTCCCTTTTCTGTCCTCACTGGGATGACATGAAGGCAGGTCTTGTGATGAGTATGCTATTAGGGTGTCAGCACTGAAGTGCACGTGTGAGAAACATTTAGTGGCAGCTCTAACTCAACCCTCACCTCTTCTGAGTTCCTAGACGTATGTATTTTAAATGTAAACCTGAGCACAGAAGGTGCTGAGGAAAGCACCGTTATTTAGATGTTCGTTGACAGGCCCCATATATTAGATGCTCTCTTGCCATTTCACACAAATTGATGTTTTGACAGGTGCCTTTTTATTTAGTTGGCAGGACTCACTTTACTGTTTTTCTCTTCAGCCCTCTTTGAACTTCCTCTAGCAGATACAAATACCTGGCTGGTGTTGGCCAGAAGTGATAATCAACAGACAAAATGAACAAGTTCTAGAAAAGACCCTAGCCGTTCTTGTACATGCTATTTTGCGGTATTTTATTTTGTAATATGGTTTAAATTTACTTTCTTCTTTCCTCTGGGGAATTACTGATCCCTAACCTTGAAATGGAGATTCAAATAAGGACAAAGAGTTGATGAGGTTTCCCAGGTGGTACTAGAGGTCAAGAGCCTGCCCAGCAATGCAGAAGACATAGGAGATGCAGGTTCGATCCTTGGGTTAGGGAGATCCCCTGGAGGAAGGCATGGCAACCCTCTCCAGAATTCTTGCCTCGAGCGTCCCAAGGACAGAGGAGCCTGGTGGGCTACAGTCCGTATAGTTGCACAGAGTTGGACATGACTGAAGCGACTTAGCACACATGCAAGGAGTTGATGACTGTCCATTTCAGTAGAAGAGGGACATCTATCCTTTCTCTAATAGCTCCGTGGGCTTCAGGATGTGTTATCTAGCAGCCTCTCCAGAGAATCACAACATTCACTTTCTCTAGGATGCAATACCCTGAGGAGCACTCTTTTTTTCTTCTCATTTAAGGAGATGAAAGTCATGGAAGAATAGTTATTTTGTCAATTCTTGGTCTCCTCAATTTTTTTAAGACAAGGAGAATAGGTACATTCCATTAGTAATATCTCTGGGGACTAAAGTTTCCTTTTGAGGGGAGCATTTAAAGAGTCTAGTGCCCCAACCCCCACTTTTCTAAGCTTTTCTTTTGCAAGAAGAAGCTTTTCTTTTGTTGTCATTTGCATTCTGCTGCTCAGGGACTTAATTTCTCTATTTGAAGCTGGACCCTGAATTCCTAAGCTAGAAGGCCCCACCTCTGCCCTCATTTGCTCCCGCCATCTTGAAGATGTTGGGATGTGGTCATGCCTGTGGAACTTGACAGGCTTCAAAGCTCTCAGAGCTTGTGAGTTTCACATGTTTTCCCCTATCAGTCGACCTCAGCCTTTGCTCAGATTCTTTTGACAGGGTGGTAGGCGCTTTGTCTGTGTTTGGTCCTTCTCCCCTGGTTAGTTCACTCAGAAGTGGGAGACGCTCTTCAGTTGAGAACATAGATAACTCCTCCCTTGGAAGCCATTATATACTGTCCTTACAAATATCTGTCACTCTTCCCTGGGAACTGCTAATAGAAGAGTTAGAAGGAACTTGATAATATGACATTTTCTGTGTCTGGAATGAGGAAACCATCAGAGACGGAGCTTATCTTCATAGGAATCGGTGCACAGATCGTCCTGTGTGGCCCAGACCACTCTCTGTGGAGGAAGGAAGTCAGGGCTTCCTCAGCTGTGGAGACCCCCTTGGCTAAGGTCCCTCCCCTTCCCACGTGCCTTGACTGAGGGACCTGGGACTATAAACGCTGGGCCGTCTCAGCCCAACTTGGGATGACTCTGAAGGGCCCTCTAGCTCCTGGACTGTCAGTAGCTGAGCCTGCCTGAGGCCTGCACCACAGTAAGTTTTTCCCTCAGCCCACAGCTGCGTCCTCCCAAGGACAGCTCCTGAGGTACATCTGACTCCCTAAACTCTGGGGAGCCCGGTCTGTGACAGAGAGTGATGTCACTGATTGGACAGAGGAAGGCCCATCGTCGTGGAATTTTG
Source organism: Ovis canadensis (assembly GCF_042477335.2). Lineage (NCBI taxonomy): Eukaryota > Metazoa > Chordata > Mammalia > Artiodactyla > Bovidae > Ovis > Ovis canadensis. Next base: position 55,868,726 of record NC_091264.1, read on the forward strand.
TCTTCTCTCTCATCGTCAGATGCTAGTCTGTCACAAGTAACAATTCTAACGACTCTACTGAGATAACACGGAGATGAAGTTGGACTAAGAATAAGCTAATTGAAAGGAAGAAAATCTGTAGTTTTTACTCCATTAACAGTAGAGTCAATGGTATTAAATCACCAGGCATTAAATTTCATTTGCTGTTTAATCCTCACAAAAATTCTGTGAAGTGGAAATTATCCTCATTTCATTTTGTGAATGAGGAAATGTGCTTGGAGATGCGAAATAACCTGAAAATATGCGAAGGCCAAAATAGATCTGGAACTCCAGTCTATCTGACTCCAAAACTTGAATTCTCATCCTTGCCTGGAATGTCCCTCCGTCATCCCCGCTTACTCCTTTGCTGCCCATCAAAAATGCTGCTGTTCTCACCTTATAGTTAACTCAAATAATGCCTTTAAAGCATAAATTTTGAAAACTGCCTAAGAAAGATATTGTTCTCAAACAACGCTATATTCTACTGTACTCGTGTGAGTTTATTTTATAGTTTAAGACAACATCTAATTAAGGTACCAAATGAATCTCTCCATATAACATGAAGGTCTAATCCAGTTGAATCCTGTAAAATCCATTGAACAGACAGGATGAAACTCCTCCAGCCTCTATTCTGTCTCAGTACCACTACTGTTTCCTAGTATTAACCAGCAAGCCATATATAAGAGTCAAGCAGCATACTTGTTCTCAGAACTGTTTTATAAACCCATAGCTCGGTTTTTGGACCCTTCTATCTGGCTCCCTCTTTGTCCCTTCTTTATTGACTTTCCTTCGTTATTTAGGTGTTTGCTTTACCTTTTAACACACTGTGTATGTTCCTCTCAGCTGTTTTAAATCCTTTTTAGAAAGTCGGTTCCATCTTCTTTATTATTTCACGTCATCTTTTCCCTGGTCTCTTCTCCTGTGATAATGGTACCAGAGCCATAACTTCTTAATCTTCTAGAAACTGTACAGATACCTAAGTCAACATGGCAGAGGAATAATTATGTGCTTTTACTGCACATTTGCTAATATTAAGGAGGCAGTGTTACACAGAAGAGCAAGTGTAGGGCTTCAAAGATACATATATGTGATAATCCAATATATGATAAAAATGCCATTTCATTTAAGTGGAAATGAGTGTTATTTAATAATTGATGGTGATATAAATAGTTATCCAACAGAAATAAAGTAAAATTGGACTGCTGTCTTATATAGTATATAAAAATTGTCAGATGACTAGAAGGCATAAATGTAGAATTTTTTTTAAATTCCACAAGAAAATCTGAGAAGCATCATGTAAACAAGGCTGGAGAAATAGACATACAAAATAAAAAATTGATATTTTATTTCATATAAATTTAAAGCTATTTTATAGCTAAAAAACATAAGGTCAGTAACAAATGATAAGCTCAGGAGACTACTTGCAATGCACAAAATGTGTGGGAGTTAATTATACCCTGCAAAAATCTCTTTAAAATTGGAAGAAAGAGACAACAACAATAAACTAAAAAGGATTCAAACAGATCATTCATAGAGGGCAAGTTCAAATAGTCAACAACGTATGGAAAGGTCAAATTCACTAACCATTGAGAAGAGGCAAATGAAAGTAATAATAAGGTACATTCTACATTCAACAGAATGACACATATTTTTAAGTATTATAACACCTATTGCTGGCAAAAATTCTGATAGAAGAGTGAATTGTTTCAGCTTTTGGGGAAATCAATCTGACAGCATATATTATCTTTCAGTATACACAAGCACCTGTTTTGAATATTTATGGGGAAAAAATAGAAAACCTCCTATTTAATGAAAAAACATTGAAAGCACTCCCTTTGAAATTAAAAAAGGACAAACAAGGATTTTTGATAATACTTCTCTAGTTGAACATTATATAATAGGTGCTAGCCAGAATAGTGAGGCAGGTAAAATAAGAGAAAGTTTTAAGAACTGTTGGAGAAGACTGTCAATTTGTGGATAAGAAATTGTATGTCAAAAAAATTTGAAAGAATCCTCAGAGAAATTACAAGAATTAGGGTTTAGCAAGTTTTCTTGATACAAAATTAATATATACAATCATATTTCTGAACATTAGCTATCAAATATAAGAATAAATAATTTTTTTAATTTATAATAATATCAAAGATACTAGATGTCAAGGAAATATCTATCAGAAAATACGCAGGCTATTATGGAGAAAACTAAATTTTTTGAACAAACTTAAAAACTGCATATGTATAGGGGCATGCTATTTTCATGGTATGTAACACTCATGCCATTTCTTCCCAGTTTAATAGTTTTGGTGTGATCTTAGTCAAAATTCCAACAAATTTTTTTTTCATAGAACTTGGCAAGTTGATTCTAAAATTTATATAAAAAGTACAAAAGGCCAAGAATAGTTAAAACCCTCTTGAAGAATAACAAGGTGAGTGGCTAGTTTTTCCAGATGTACAAGTTTTTATAAACCTATATTAACCAAGAGAGTATAGATAGTGTTGACATGTTATTGCTGTTCATTTGTTCAGTCGTGTGTTTGTGGGCTATAGCCCGCCAGGCTCCTTGTCCATGGAATTTCCTAGGCAAGAACACTGGAGTGGGTTGCCATTCCCTTCTCCAGAGGATCTTCCTGACCCAGGGATTGAATTTGTGTCTCTTGCATCACCTGCTTTGGCAAGCAGATTCTCTACCACTGTGCCAAAGGGAAAGCTTCAATATGGGCGTGTGTGTGTATATGCGCACGCGCCCATGCATGCTCAGTTGCCGAGCTGTGTCCAACTCTTTGCAATCCTGTGGACAGTAGCCTTCTAGGCTCCTCTGTCCATGGGATTTTCTAGGCAAGAATACTGGAATAGGTGTGAAGTTGCTCAGCCGTGTCTGACTCTTTGCGATCCTATGGACTGTAGCCTACCAGGCTCCTCCATCCACAGAATTTTCCAGGCTAGAGTACTGGAGTGGGTTGCCATTTCCTTCTCCAGGAGATCTTCCCAACCCAGAGATCGAACCCAGATCTTCCACATTGCAGGCAGACACTTTACCATCTGAGCTAATAAACAGACTAATGAAATAGAATAGAGTCTAGAAATAGAAGCATGCACTAGAATTCAGTATCAAGTTACAGTTTCTCTCAAAAGAAGAATTATTACTTGCCCAGAGAGATGTGGCTTTGTTTAAAACTCAAGGGTCCTCCGCTGAAGTTCTCCTAACAGATATTCTGAAGAATCCATACAATGTATTTTCCGGCACTAGCATTTTGAGCACCTTGGATCTTCTGAAAATAAGGCCCAAAGGGGAAACTATCTGGACCAATTCCTTGACAAGGTGGAAAGATTTGTTCTGGGCCCCAGTTCAAAGATAGCAGCTTTTCTAGCCACCCAATAAGTGAGCAGCACAACACATTTGTATCAGCTAGGAATTGTATTAGGGACAACTGTTATGTTCAAGCATAACAGTTTAACCATATGGGGGGCGGGCAGGGGCGGTGTTATTTTTGTCAGAGTAAGAAGTATGCAGGTAGACAGCCCAGGACTGGTGCAGCAACTATCAAGTAACAGCAGTGTTTCAGGATCCTTCTGTCTTTTGGCTCCACTGTCCTCTACTTGCAACATATGCCTCAGGCTCATGGTCACAGGTTGGCTCCCATAACTCCAGATAGGAAGAGGTAGGGAAACAGAGGTGGTACATTTCCCAGAAATCTACTAGCCAGTTAGCCATACTCTGATACTTGGTGATTCTTAGCTACAAGGGAATCTGAATATTTTTCAGTGGACACATTGCTGCTGCTGCTGCTGCTGCTCAGCTGCTTCAGTCGTGTCCGACTCTGTGCGACCCCACAGACAGCAGCCCACCAGGCTCCGCCGTTCCTGGGACTCTCCAGGCAAGAACACTGGAGTGGGTTGCCATTTCGTTCTCCAATGCATGAAAGTGGAAAGTGAAAGTGAAGTGGCTCAGTAAGTTTCCGACTCTTCGCGACCCCATGGACTGCAGCCTGCCAGGCTCCTCTACTCAAACAGAATTAGAGTGCCCTCAAAAAAAGAGAAACCCATATTTGTAGAGAATTAGTAATATCTGCCTCAGCATCTGGATGTGGTGCATGCGATTTCTAAAATTTTAAGAAGGCCTATAAAGCCTTAGGGCTTCCCTGGTGGCTCAGATGGTAAAGAACCCACCTGCTACAGTGCAGGAGACCTGGGTTCAATCTCTGGGTGGGGAAGATCCTCTGGAGGAGGGCATGGCAACCCACTCCAGGATTTTTGCCTGGAAAATTCCATGGACAGAGGAGCCTGGCGGACTATAGCGTATGGGGTCACAAAGAGTTGGACACGACGGAGTGACTCAGCACTTAAAGCCTTACTTATGCTTCTCTTTCTTAGTGGCAAGAAGTGCAATGGACAGTTGCTTGTCTTTTCTTTTGTAGGAAAATTTCCCAGCATTCCCCAGTTCCCCAGCGTGCTCATTCACTCATGTTCGCTCACTCTCTCTCTCTACCCTCCTCTCCCTGCCCTCCAGCACACCTGCAAACTCATGGAACTGTAACAGGATAACAAGCCCCATAACTCCATGTGATTTAGTCTACCCGTTTGACACACAGAACATACCAAGGCACCTAAACTACATGTTACTTCCTGTTTCCAACTTTATCCATATGATGTCATTATTATCATGAGCCAGCTCCACGGTCTGTGGACTGAATCTGATATAAACCCAGAGTACTGGCATAACCTTGAGGCCCCATGATGAAGCACATTGCTGACTCTGACAAATGAAAGCAAATCTCTTATGCTGTCCCTTACTATAGGGAGAGAGGGAAGAAGCAAAGGGTACTCAGTGGGGATTTAAGGGTAATCTGAGCAAGCCAGCTTAGTGAGAATGACTGTTCAGGTTTTGATGAAATTATCTTAACTTGGCTTTATTATTTTGCAGGAATACAAAAAAGAACAAAATTTAAAAGTTTCCAAAAAGTTTGATAGTCTCAGTAGACTCCATGGATAAGGATTTTGATCTACCATTTGTGCTGTTTTGCTCTTGTAGAGGCATGGAAGAACACATTAGTATTCAAGGGTCGATTTCCTCATGATGTAAGGAGATTCTTATGGTTCACAGTTACACACTCCTGCATGCTACTTTTGCATTAGGTAATTGGGTCTTCTCATGAGTTCAGTCCAGCATCCCCTGCATGGCCTACATGAATCTAAGTCTTCCCCCTAAAATTGTCCGTATTTCCCCAATCAGTGCTCTGACTTAAGACTAGCTAAGGGTGTGGCTCTAATTCTTTTTCATGCAGAAAGCTTCAGGATCAAACCATACATTTGATATTTGGCTCTCTGCACACTTCAGTAGCTAGTGATAAATTCTTCTGACAAAGCCATGGAAGCCTCTGGTTTTCAGCATGTGCTTTGAAGTGAGAATTTGGAAATTTGAGCGTGTCTTTCTTTTTATTTAACCTGTCAATTATCATTAGAAGGTGCCACCACCTCATCCCATAGTCCTTGAATTCTCTGTAACTTTCATATTCAGTAGCATTGACCTCTCAGTTCCCTTGAAACTTTGCCTTCAGTGGAAATTCAGTGTAGGTGTACCTAGGTGATGATTTGATTAAACACTTCACTAGATCATGACCAGAATCTTTAAGAATATGAGCTGGATTTTTGTTGCCTTCAATTTCAAAGCCAGATAACAGTTCTATATTTCTGCATACATCCCATATTTCTCTGGAACATTCATAGCTCTTAGTTGCAAAGACTAGAATCCAGCTCCGTCTGACTGAAGCATAAAATTAATTTACTGAAGGATAGTGGGTGGCTCACAGAATCTCTAGAAAGGTTAAAGAGTCAGATTTGCAGTGAGGCAGCCAGGAAATGCACTGGTGAGCAGGAACAGGATCACTTGCATAGTCAATAAACTAATTGGGCTGTGGGCTCTACTAATCCTCTAGGACCGCTGCACTAGGACTTGTCTTTCTGTCACCTCTGACCCTGAGAGACAATGCAGTTTCTTATGGCTCCCCCAACTTCCTGACTTCATCTCAGAAGTGGATGCTATGACTCATACTTAATTCTCGCAGGGGAGACTGGGAAAGCAAGTATCTGATATTTCGACTTCTATAGCGAAAGGTGTTGGAGAAGGCGATGGCACCCCACTCCAGTACTCTTGCCTGGAAAATCCCATGGACAGAGGAGCCTGGTAGGCTGCAGTCCATGGTGTTGCCAAGAGTCAGACATGACTGATTGACTTCCCTTTCAATTTTCACTTTCATGTGTTGGAGAAGGAAATGGCAACCCACTCCAGTGTTCTTGCCTGGAGAATCCCAGGGACAGAGGAGACTGGTGGGCTGCTGTCTATGGGGTCACACAGAGTCGGACACGACTGACGCGACTTAGCAGCAGCAGCAGCAGCGAAAGGTGTGCTCTGCCTTTCACTAACACAAGATAAGACAATCCAAACATGAGACAAGGTTTCAGACATTGAACAGATGAAAAACTGATGTTCCCATTACCTTTTAATAAACCAGAAGAAGGAGAAATAGACCTCTTTCCCTTTGTCTCCAGTAGGGAGACAAGACCACACAGAGCAAGAAGACAAATATGGCACAGATGCTGGAGGTCACTGAGACACTTTCATGATGGCCTGTTTCCTGGGTCTCATGTTGAATTACAACATTTTGATGTCTCCCCCCATTAGTGTCAACTGCCAAGTCACCCCTTCTCTTTACCAGGGATTTGTCCTAACCCAAGAGCTTACTTAGCCACTTTCATCCCTTTGGGTTCCATCTATTAATTATTAATGCTTGGTCATCATTTAAAATGAATTTTTTCCAATAGAAAAAAAGTACTTGCCTGCTAAGTAAATCTCACCAAAAGGGCAGGTAAATTGGGAAGGCCCCATTCTGGCCTTTTCTAGGTGGTCAGATATGGCAGCATATGCCCTCTTCTCTGGTCGAGCAGAAGCAACAACAGGGTTCTCTGTCTCATTAAATTTCAGGCCTAACAGCAAATAACAGTGCACGCTCCAAATGGGCTGCTTAATCTTGTCAGTGTAGCAAGAGCCTTGGCAACTTTCTTTTTAATCTCAGCACTCTAAAGCTATTTATATACTGGCATTGGAAAACATATTATTTGCAGAAATGCCTCCGGATCCTATGTGATTTATACAGGGACAGAAGATGTTTTCAAAGAACCATATTTCTCTAGTATTTTTTGCGACAAAGACTGTACAGCAATGATCTGCCAGGTTGTGTGGGTGTAAAAACAGCCTCCATTAACTAATCTTTAGTTCTACTTTGCCTGTTTAAATATCTATTCAAGTTTTCCAGTCTGCCCATATTTAGATTTTGGAATTCAGTCATGATTAATTTGCAAGCTTTAAGAATACAATAGAGCGCCGAGGAGTCCCTTTCTCAATCCTCTCCTCCTCTCCATTGGGTTTTACTGGAATCATGCCAGAGTCAGTGCCCTTTGGAACGCTTACTTTAGCTAATCTGGAAATATACCAATTATAGGGATAATAATGTAAGTCTCTTGCTTCTCTGCCACAGGTTTCTGTGTTAGTTCAGGTCCTTCTAGAAGCAGATGCAAAGACAAGATTAGACATGCAAGAAGCTTGTCAAGGGAAATGCCAGTGAGAGAAAATGTAGGTGGGGGGAAGCTAAAGGAGGTGACAGGAGCTGGGGATGATGCGAGGAAAGTGGGAAGGGGAAGCTGGATAGGCAATCTTAGCTAACCCCACAGGTTCAAGAACGTTCCCACCAGCCTGATGAACAGCCTTTGAGCTGAAGTCCCCATCAGAGGAGTCCGCCTCCCACCCCACCTTGCATAAGCAGCCCCTGTACACTCAGACGTTGGCCAGGAGCAGCCTGCCGGGTGCTGGGAGCAGGGGTTTCCCATGTCACACGCTCCCGGCAGCAGACCTGGGCGGAGCATCTTCCTGGCTGTGATAGCTGCCATGGTTTTCTTAACAAGAGGAAAAGGTGGTAGCTTTTAAATTATTCTCTTTAAAGCTGCAGTGTCCTAAAGTGGGCCATCAGTCTACACAGGGAGGGACCAGAAGTCAGGAACCACTTAGAGGCCCCAGGCCTTCTCCACCCAGGAGGCTGTCTACTCTTGTAAGCATTGATAAGAATTCCTTAGGAGGAAAGTGACTCCAGTGCTTCCTGAGCGGTGTGCCTGCTCAGTCGCTCAGTCTCGTCCAACTGTTTGCACCCCATGGACTCCGGGAGTAGCCTGCCAGGCTCCTTTGTCCATGGAATTTTCCAGGCAAGAGTACTAGAGAGGGTTCCCCTTCCCTACTCCAGGGATCAAACCTGAGTCTCTTGTGTCTCCTACACTGCAGGCAGACTCTTTACCATTAGCGCCACCTGGAAGCCTCCACTGCTTTCTGTGTTCTGTGCTTAGTCGCTCAGCCGTGTCTGACTCTGCGACCCCATGGACGGTAGCCCACCAGGCTTCTCTGTCCATGGAGATTCTTCAGGCAAGAATACTGGAGCAGGTTGCCATTCCCTCCTCTAGGGGAATCTTCCCAACCCAAGGATCAAACCCAGGTCTCCCACATTGCAGGTGGATTCTTTACCATCAGAGCCACCAGGCAATTCTAAACAGGTTCAGAACAGTTCAGGGAATGCTACTGGTGGGGAGGTTCCCCTTTGAGCCCAAACGCTTGATTTGTGGATCACTGAAGGAAAGAAAAGATCATCTCTCCTTAATACTTAATTCCCCAGACCGTGTTCTTCTTCACATTGACCTTTCTGTTTGCTGTTCCTTATACCTGCAATGCCTTTCTCTCTCTTTCTACTTAGGAAATCCTTCATCTTTCATGGCCTGTATCAACTGCCATCTCCTCTCTGAAGTTTTCCCCAACTTCCTGAGGCACAGAAAGCCCTTCCTACCACTGTGTTCCCATGGTGCTTTGTGTCTTGATTACAATATTTGTTAAATTTTATAATAATTTATTTATACGATTGTGTCCTCCACATGGTAAAGTTTTTATATTTACTCTTTCACTGAAGAGGGAAACATTGCCTTTTTCCATAAATTTACTGATAAATTTTCTTGTTTTACAACTGTGACTAAAACCTCTAACTGGTTAAGAGAAAGTCATCTACCTTCTTAATACTTTTGAATTTCCACTTTATGTTTTTAGAAGGAATAAAACCCTGACCAAAGCAAAACAAACAAAAAAAGAAACTTGGCATTACGGACTTCCCTGATGGTCCAGTGGCTAAGATTCCATGCTCCCAGTGCAGGGGGTCTGGGTTCAATTCCTGCTTAGGGAACTAGATACCACGTTCTCCAACAAATATCCCATGTGCCACAACTAAGATCTGGTGCAGCCAAATTTAAAAAATTTTTAAACCTTGGCAACCAAAAGGTGGCTCTAAACAGATCATCAATATTAGATCATTTGTATTACAACTTCGTGGAACTATAAAAAGCAAACATAAAAAGAAAAACTTATCCATGATTAATTTACCTACTTATTCCACAAACACTGACTGAGAACCTACTGTGTGCCAGGCAGTGTTGCAGGTACTAGCACAGCTAAAGACAATGATGTAAATAAACAGAGTGAAGTGGTGGGAGTGACCGAGAGGCTATACCAGGTAGGTGATCAGGAGAGGAGCTTCCTCTGATCTGTTAGGACCTAGAGAGAAAGTGAAGTTGCTCAGTCATGTCTGACTCTTTTGGACCCCATGGACTGTAGCCCACCAAGCTCCTCCATCCATGGAATTTTCCAGGCAAGAATACTGGAGTGGGTTGCCATTTCCTTCTCCAGGGGATCTTCCTGACCCAGGGATCAAACCCAGGTCTCCTGCATTGCAGGCAGAGGCATTTACTGTCTGAGCCACTAGGGAAGCCAAGGACCCAGAGGGACATGGACAACTGCAGGGGGATGACACGCCCTGCAGAGACAACAGTGGGTGTAAAGGGCCTGAGATGGAAACCCGCCAAAGCCAGGGTGATGAGATCTTGGTGAGCCAGGCAATTCGTGATGGGAGAGAAGTGGTCAGAGAGGCCAGCCGAAGGGAGGTAGGCAGGTAGGCAGGGTCTTGAAGAACAATATGCATATTTTGAATTTTTTCTTATGTGGGACAGGATGTCACTAGAGGATTGTAAGCAGGCAAACAATATAATCTGATTTATATTTTTAAAAGATCACTATGGATATAGTGTATAAAATGGATTGTAAGAGGTCAGTCTTAATGGGTTAAGAGTAGCGAGCAGTCATTGGAGAAGCTGAGAAGAGCTAACAGAGATTTGGACGAGGGGGCAGCCGAGGAAAGCAGGGTTAAAATGTGCAAATGAATGCTGTATATGGACTCGAGCACATGTGTGTGCCCTTGCATAGACACAGAAATATACACATTGTAATGAAAGCAAGGAAAAAATTAATTCTGTGACCTTGGACCTCTATAATAGCATCCCAGTTATGCTCATTCGGGAAACAATTAAATGTGGCTTGTAAACCCACTTCTACCCATGCCCTTTGCTTTCCCTTCCCCAGTTTACAGGAAGTGATTAAACTAAAGAGACATGGGAATTTCTGGAAGGGCCTGGAAGGACACAGCTCATAGAAACAGCAAGTCTGCTTTGTAAGGCTGCTTTTCTTCTTTATTGTCCAAGTCTGCATCCACAAATTAGAGGGCATATATAGTCGTGTCCCCTGAGCAAACGCACTCATTAGAATGTTCTGACTGAATTAACGAGGAGGCGGGGGGTTGAGTGTTTAATTAGTTGACCATCTGTTCCGCTAAACCATCTCTTACCTTGACGGAGCCCAGGTTCTTAAGCGAGCTCCCTCTCTCCAGCGTAGACCTCCCACATCTTTCACCACAGTGCTGCGGAGCTGGGGAGCTGACAGACACGCCTAACTGCGCCTGCACCCTGCTGGAAATCACCAGGAGCGCTCCATCAGCTGAAGGAAGGGGTCAGCTCCTCCCACGCAGGCCAGCCCCTCTGCGTCTCTTGCATCTTAGCTCGGGGCCCTGCCCCTTGCTTGACCAAAACTGAGGGGGGGGGACCTGCTGTTCCCAACTGGTGCCTTTGCTCCTGCTCTCCCCTTGGTCTGTGTGGCAAGCCTCTCCTTACACGTGTATTCATGGAGCCTGAGTGCAGGCCTCACCCTCAAAAAAGCCTCCTGACACATCCTTCCTTGTTGCCCTTTTGTGCCCTCAGTTCAGTTCAGTTGAGTTCAGTCGCTCAGTTGTGTCCGACTCTTTGCGACCCTAGTGGTTCTTAAAGTCTGGTCCAAGGAACCCTGGAAGGGAGAGAGTTGCCTACATTATCATGGGGAGTCCACAAGGTCAAAACTATGTTTTTTCCTTTTTTCTTTAATATAAATTTATTTATTTTAATTGGAGGCTAATTACTTTACAATATTGTAGTGTAGCGGTTTTGCCATACATTGACATGAATCTGCTGTGGGTGTACATCTTTTTTTTTTTTTTTCATAATAATACCAGTATGTTAATTGCCTTTTCCACCATGTTGATATTGCTTTTCCACCATGTTGATATTGGTGATGATAGTGCAAACGCAATGGTAAGTAAAACCACCACTGGCATCTTAACATAGAGCAGTGACACCAAATTACACAGGTCATCATTGTAATTCTCCATCTTCACCACCACACACTGCCAACAACACACTAAGTTGCACTTACTGTCCTTGATGAGTCAGTAAAAAATACTGATTTTATTAAATCTTAGCCATTGCATACACAACTTTTTAACATTCTATATGATGAAATGAGAAGTGCAACTAAAACATTTCAGCTGCAGATCGACTTACAAGGGTTGTAACAAGAAAAAGCATCTTTGTTTGAGTTGTAAGCTGAGCTAGCCAGTTTTTTAGTTTAGTTTTTTTTTTTTTTCATAGAACACCACTTTTATTTGAAAGAATGACTGACAGACAAACTAGGATTATCAGACTCGGGTATCTGACAGATATTTTCTAATGTCTAACAAGGAAGCCTGTTACTTCAAGGAAAACAACTGAAAGTGCTTTTTGCCAATGATAAAATTCATGCTTTCCAGCAAATTCTGAAGTTTTGGAAAGCATGTATCTGCCAGTGATAAGAGCTTGACAGCTTCCTGGTACTTATAGACTTTTCTGATGAAATTGGTGGAATTACTAAAGAAATATGTTTTATGAATATATTGTATAATAAAATGTGTTAGCATTTGGAAGATCTGCATGACCAAGTGAACCAATATTTTTCAAATGACCAGTGCAAGATGTTACAAAGTCATGTGTGGGGGAAATCTATTCACAGTTCAAGATAACCAATGCATTTTAATGTAACAAAGTAAGAATGTCTTTTGCTATCACCCAAATGGATCTGTAGAATAAATGCAATATCAGTCAAAATCCCACTAGGCTTTATTTTTGTAAAACTTGACTGACTCTAAAATTTACATGGAAATGCAAGGCAACTAGAGTAGCCAAAGCAATTTTTAAAAAGAAAGAGTTGAAGAGCTTTCTACTTGATTTCAAGACTTATGATTAAGCTATAATAATGAAGATAGTGTGGTATAAAGAGAGACAAAAAGATCAATAGAACAGAACAGAAGCTCTAGAAATAATTCTATACATCTGTGGCCAAAATATTTTTTAACAAAGATTCCAAGGTAATACAATGGGGGCAAAGATAATCTTTTCAGTAAATGATTTTGGAAGAATTGGATAGTCATTAAAAAAAAAAAAAAAAGAACCTCAATCTTTATCTCATAATATATACAAAAATTAACTCTAACTTAATTTGAATACATATCCTTGTCTTAAATGTAAAAATCGACATTACAAAACTTCTAAAGGAATACATAGAAGAATTTAGCAACTCTGGGCTTGGCAAAGATTTTTTAAATAAGACGTAGAAAAAGCACAAACTGTTAAAGTCAATAATCCAAAGTTAAAGTTTTTGCTTTTCAAAATGCCATGAAAATGAAAGAGCAAGCCATAGATTAGGGGAAAACATTTGCAAAACATATTTGAAAAGACTGATTTCTAGAATTTATAAATATATAAATAGCTATATAAATAGCTCTTACAGCAATAAGAAGACAAGTTACCTAATAAAAAATTGACAAATGGTTTGTCCAGACATATTACTGAAAAAGATCTACAAAAGAAAATAAATGAAAAGGTGCTCAACATAATCATTATGGAAATGAAAATTGAAATCACAGTGCTATCATTATACATCTGGTAGAATGGCTAAAGTTAAAAAGACTGCCAATACCAAGTATTAGAGGGTATATAAAACATTGAAACTTCATAAATTGTTAATGGGAATGGTAAATGGTGTAGCAGCTGTGGAAAACAGTTTGACAATTTTATAAAAAGCTGTACATATACTGTACGAACCAGGCATCTTACTCCTAGGTATTTTCACTAGAGAAATGAAAATATATGTTCACACAAAGAATTGAACAAGAAGATTCCTAGCAGAGTTATTTATAACAGCCAAAACCTTGGAGGGGGAGAAATAAATGTCCATCAGCGGGGGAAAGGATAAACAATGTGTGTCATTTTCAAACAATGGAATATTACATAGCAACGAAAAGGAACAAACTACTGATACACACTACAGCATGGATACATTTCAACATAATTATGCCGAGTGAAAGAAGCTAAACAAAAAAGACTGTGTACTTTCTAGTCCCACTCAGATACAAATCTAGACCTGTACGGTCAAATGTCATAGCCACAAACCATATATGTCTGCTGAGCACATGAAGTATTAGTAGTTTAAACTGTGAGGCTCTCTGTATGAAATACATACCAGATTTTGAAGACTTCAAATGAAAAAAACAATATAAACTATCTTAGTCTGTTTGTGCTATTGTAACAAAAATACAATAGCCTGCTGCTGCTGCTAATTGCTTCAGTCGTGTCCAACTCTGTGCGACCCCATAGACGGCAGCCCACCAGGCTCCGCTGTCCCTGGGATTCTCCAGGCAAGAACACTGGAGTGGGTTGCCATTTCCTTCTCAAGTGCGTGAAAGTGAAGTCGATCAGTCGTGCCCGACTCTTAGCAACCCCATGGACTGCAGCCTACCAGGCTCCTCTGTCCATGGGATTTTCCAGGCAAGAGTACTGGAGTGGGGTGCCATCCTAGGTGGCTTATAAACAACAGAAATTTATTTCTCACAGTTCTGGAGACTGGGAAGTCCAGGATGAAGGTGCCTGCAGGTTCAATGTCTGGTAAAGTCCTGCTTCATAGATGGCCATCTCCTTCCTGTGCCCTCACATGGTAAAAAGGACAATGAGCTCTCTGGGGTCTCTTAAAGGGCCTTAATCCTGTTCATGAGGGCTCCACTCTCATGATGTAAGACCTCCCAAAGGTGCCAGCTTCAGATAACATCACACTGGGGATTAGGTTTCACCATATGAGTTTTGGAAGGAACACACACACTCAGTCTTTGACAAGACCTCAGTGATTTTATGTCGATTACCTGACAAGATGGTAATATTTTGATATACTATGTTAAATATGCTACTAGAAAATATTCAGTTGTATATGTGGCTCACATTTTTCTGTTTGGTTTTTAATCGCTAAGTTGTTTCCAACTCTTTGAGACCCCATGAACTATAGCTCATCAGGTTTCTCTGTCCATGGGATTTCCTGGGCAAAAATACTGGAGTAGGTTGCCATTCCCTTCTCCAGATCATCTTCCTGACCCAGGGATTGAATCCCTGTCTCCTTGATTGTAGGCGGATTCTATGAATCTGGACATATCCACCTGGGGATGCTAGTTGGGAAGATCCCCCGAAGAAGGAAATGGCAACCTTCTCAGTATTCTTGCCTGGAACATTCTAAGGACAGAGGAGCCTGGTGGGCTACAGTTCACAGGGTCAGAAAGAATCAGACATGACTGAGCAACTGAACACATACAGCAGATTTTTTAAATCAGTCAGAAAGCACATTAAATACGTATATTTCTGAATTCGTTTCTATGTAGCCCTGTCAGTTGAGCATTAGGAAAAGTCTCTGAGCTAGACATGAAGAAGTAATTTTTTTTATCTGCAGGAAGTAATCAGCAACCTGCCTTGGGTGTTTCATGAGGATAACATTGACTCCACTCTTCCTATTTTAAAAGCTGTATTCTTAGGATCCAGAAAGAAGACAGAAATCAGACAAGTTATTTTAACAGACAAAATGCAATGGAAAGAATTACTAGCCAGATACTGGAGAACCAAAAAGCAAAAAGAGTCAGGTATCATGGCAATGGCCCCCACAGGACTCAGCAACTAACCCTGGGACTGACTGAGGAGTTAAAGAAAAAGGTCAGAATGATTTAAACCCAGAAGCTTGCAGAGTGTGTCCCTCAGACTAGAATTCAGATCTTGGAGGAGGGGTAGTTGTTGAGATAACACAAAACTTTAGGAGAGGGTCCACAGGGAGCTGCGACCCAGACCCGTGAAGGAAGGAGGGGGATTCCCTGTTGACGGAGGTCATGTCTCCAAAAGTGCATGATGAGGCTGGTTCTCCAAGGTTTAGAAAACCAGTAAACTAGAATCATCTGGATTCAATTGCTGCTTCTGGAAGGAGCTGCTGCTGCGGGGGTGAAGTAGGGTTGCAACGGTGCCCCTGACAGAAGCAGGAACCAAACAGGACGGGGAGCATCTCCTCTTCCTCCCCAGCCTCATCGTCTCCCTCTATTGCCCACTGGCAGAGTCTAAAGGAGCCAGCCGGTAAAGGACAAAGCGGTTTGTAGATCACAGCATCACAAAGCAGAAACAGTTCACAGAGAGTAAACTGGTGGTTACCAGAGCAGCGGAGGTGGGCGTGGGAGGCTGGGCAAAAGAGGTGGAGGGGATTAAGAGACGCAAACTCCCAAATATACAGCATAAGGAATATAGTCAATAATACTACAGTGATTTTGTATAGGGACAGATTGCTCCTGGACTTGTCACGTGAGCATTTTATAATGTACTCTGTTGTGTCACTGTCATACTTTGTTGCACATATGAAACTAATACATCAACTTCACTTCAATAAAAGAATGGAAGCGTGAGTTTAAAGCTAAGACACTAGCTTAATAACACAATGCTGCTGCTAAGTCGCTTCAGTCGTGTCCGACTCTGTGCGACCCCATAGACAGCAGCCCACCAGGCTCCTCCGTCCCTGGGATTCTCCAGGCAAGAACACTGGAGTGGGTTGCCATTTCCTTCTCCAATGCATGAAAGTGAAAAGTGAAAGTGAAGTCGCTCAGTCGTGTCCGACCCTCAGCGACCCCGTGGACTGCAGCTTTCCAGGCTCCTCCGTCCATGGGATTTTCTAGGCAAGAGTACTGGAGTGGGGTGCCATTGCCTTCTCCGTAATAACACAATAGTAGCAATTAAATTCTGTTTTTCTCAAAATAATTCCTATTTGAGTGGAATTCATAAATATACATATATATGAGATATAGTCACATTTATTTCTTGGCTATGTCCCTCCCTCCTGTCATGCGTATCTCCGTAAAAATGACCCTTTTATGTTTATCCTCAAATCATTTGGAATGTCACTCATGAAACACATTTGTCAAATTAGCTATTGATTAAATGAAAACAGAAGACTTGTATACTATTGGATTCAAATTTTTAAGCTTCTCAGGGTGAAATCTTATCTAGGGAACTGACAAAGGCATGGGTTACTTATTCAGAAGTAACTTTAAGATGTTCAGTCTTTGGGTCCAAATTTAATGGTAGCTAGAAATGATGACTGTTGTGGGCCATGATGTAAGATATAATAGATTAATTCTGAAATGATTTTTTATTAATATACGAGAAGAGATGCCACTATAGATGCCACTAAGAATTCCACTATTCCATATGAGTTCTCTGGAGGAGGGCATAGCCACCCACTCCAGTATTCTTGCCTGGAGAATGCTATGGACAGGAGCATAGTGGGCTACAGTCCACAGGGTCATGAAGAGTCAGACCCGACTGAAGCGACTTCGCACACACGCATATGAGTTCTATGTAAAGGAATAAGGGAAAAGAAACTCATAGGGTCATTGTTGATTTGATTGACTTCAAAATAAAAAGCTCCAAAGATTTAAAAATACAAGATAGGGCCTTTTCCTTTTCTTAATACTCAATAAGAACATTAGACTGGATTTCAAATCGGAATGCAAAAATAGTAAAACTTTATAAAGTCATCATTTACTTAATGTGAGAGAGTCACACCCAGCAAAAAGCTTCCTAAAAGTCCAACAAAGTCCCACCAGTAAAGGGTTTCTCTGTGGGGAGACCCGGTTTAGCGGATCCCCAGATCTCAGCCCTTTAAGTCCAACCTGACATCTTTATTTTAGGATATGGATTCCTGCTTTATCCCATTTCCACCTCAAAATTCTGAACAGTAGGGGATGGCAAGGCAGGAGGGAGATCCAAATTCAGAAACGTAAAGCTCTTAAGCAATATAAGCTCATCAATTAATGTTCTGTAAACATTCCTTTCTCAGTAAAATTACTTTAAAGAGTGCTGTAGTCAATGGCCATCACCAGAAAATGTCAGAGGGTTTGAAACACTTGGCTTCTCCTCCCTTTGTAATCAGCCAACTTCATTATGCTTTCTGCTTAGTAATTATAGATCTTATTAACAGAGATGGGTTTCATAACATAAAAATAATAGGCATTACAAATTGCGTGTTCTCCCAAGAGACAAGAGATTTATGTCACTTCATATACCAATATGAAAACATGACTTTTGTTTAACCCATGTACTGACATTCTCTAAATACAGTGAAATGATACAATTTAATAGGAACATAGGCTGCACAAATCCTTTCTGAGAAAATGCTGTTTTATCCCTGCTTTAAGGAACTGAAAATGGTGTATCATACTCATGCATTTAATATTTCTTTCTCCCTACACAAGAGTCAATTCATGTATAACCAACATAGAAATATGCTGCCATCTTGGAATTTCTTGAAATACCTTTTTGGTTTTTGTTATAATGGTAATAGTGCTCACTGTAGAAAAATTGGAACCACAGAGAAAAGCATAAAGAATCCCACAACCTAAAAATTACCACTTGATAGTATTTTGGTTTATTTAATTCCTATAGCTTTATATTTGGCATAGCTGAGATAATTTGGTACCCTTTGTGTACTGCTTTTCTCATTTAACATAACCTTGTGAGAGTTTTCTTTTCATAGAGATCTTGGTAAGCACACTTTTAGTGAGTCTGCCTTCCACAATAACTGCTCAGTAAGTTACTTCATCATTTCTCTGTCGAGGAAGGTGTGGATGATTTACTTTTTCTCTGTTATCAGAAATACTTGATAAATAATCAGGCACATTTATCCTGTGAACTGGGACCCAGACTTTTGAGGAGGGAAGGGTGTTTCCTGTTGACCGAGGCCATTTCTCTTAAGAGTTTTTAAGGAAATAGTCCTGGCAAAATTATAAGATCAAAGACTATAAAATTTAGAGGCCTTAGTATATACTAACAAATTGCTTTCCAGAAATATTCCCAAGTTACACTCTACTAGCAAAGTTCAAGAAGGCCCACTTCACTATGTCTTTGGCAACACTGAGTATTAATATTTTTTTAAGGTGAAATGACTTCTCAGCAATCATCTGTATTTGAACGTTTTACTCCCAAAGCATTTTAACTCAGTGCAAGGTGCACAAACATAAATCTTTTGTAGGAGACCTCCTGCTAAATTGGCAAATCCTCCTATTCTGAATACATAGGAAAAATACATCATTTATCACTTTAAACTTGAAGGTTTTCTTTCTCTGACTGAAAAAAAAAAAATCACTGTTGTTTGGGAGTTTCCTGGTTAAGATTCCAGGCTTTCACCTGCGTGGCCCAGATTCAGTCCTCGGTCGGAGAACTGAGATCACGCGAGACACACAGAATGGCCAAAAAAGAAATTTTTTTTTAAAGGAACTGTTTATTTCACATTAAATCATAACTTAAACCTTTGGATAAGGACAGTTGGTCCTTTTTATAAGTCAAAAAGACTTCAGTATATTAGTGAATATAGAAGTATATACTCAGAGATGCCAAAAAAAATCATGATTCATAGTTTTGCAGAAATGTATTTATCCACTGGGAGAAATAATTTTAATATCAGAGGAAAGACTTCTGTGAATATACAATTAAGGAAAATAATTTGCTTTTTGCATGTCCGTGGCAATGATGGCCTCTTTCAATCAGGCTTTTTCCTCATTGATTTCTCCTACATGTCTCCCGTGCTTTGAAGCTACACCTTAACATTAGCAGAGAATTGACTTTTCTTAACTCTCCAGTTACAAACATCATCTCATTATCTTACAAGTCTGCTTCTTACCAGGCTGAAGTTTATTTTTAAGAAGTATTTCAACATTAAAATGATGTCAAGTTTCCAGAATTTAAATACACCCTAGTGAAAGAGTTTGGATAAGAAGGCAATGGCCAACAGAAGCTAAGACAATTTCTGGCCAAAGTTTACCCAGTGGGATGCAGAAGGCCTGGCACAGTGCTCCACTTTACCCCATGTGGACTTGATTAATAATAACATTTCCCAAGGACACGGGGTGTGTATACTCTATGCTGCTCTCTATATTCCCGTTTTATAGATGAAATTAAAGCTCAGAGAGGCTAAGAATCTAAGCCTAAATTTA
Organism: Ovis canadensis; assembly: GCF_042477335.2. Lineage (NCBI taxonomy): Eukaryota > Metazoa > Chordata > Mammalia > Artiodactyla > Bovidae > Ovis > Ovis canadensis. Next base: position 55,888,335 of record NC_091264.1, read on the forward strand.
GAGCCTAAGTCTGTCTCATTCCAGAGTCTAAACATGCTTTTATTTTCTTTGTAGTTTTAATAAAATATGTGTGTCTGTGTATGCCCAGTCATGTCTGATTCTGCGACCCCATGGACTGTAAGCAGGCTCCTCTGCCCATGGGATTTTCCTGGCAAGAATACCAGAGTAGGTTGCCATTTCCTTCTACAGGGGATCCTCCAGACCCAGGGATGGCGCCAGTTGGTTACCACTGGCACCAACTGGGAAGCCCACAAACAGTGCATAGAAATATGTACCATCAGGAAATAAGCACAACTGCCGTGTCAGTCTATCTTAGAAGCACCCTATGTACTACTCCTTAAGGCATCTCCCCCACTTCCCAGAAAGCCGCTCTCCTGAATTTTGTCACTAAATTGCTTTCTTTTTTTCTAATAACTTTATATGTCTATATCCCTAAACACTATATTTTTGTTTTGTTTGCTTTTATTTTATCTATTTGGAAACCATGAATAATATCAATCTCAGAAAAATTTCTTTGTCATGGATTAATCATAGACTTCTTACTATATCCATAGTTCTAGAATTTTAAAATCAGAGTAATTAGAAGGCCTAGATTCATACTTTTAAGGTAGGATCACCAGATTTAGCAAATAAAAGTATAAATAACAATTCAGCATGCATAACACACGCAATGTCTGTGACATACTCAGCTTCCCTGTTGACTCAGACAGTAAAGTATTATGGGAGACCTGGGTTCAATCCCTTGGTCTGGAAGATCCCCTGGAGAAGGGAATGGCTACCCACTCCAGTACTCTTGCCTGGAGAATTCCATGGACAGAGACTGGTGGGCTACAGTCCATGGGGTTACAAAGAGTTGGACGTGACTGAGCGACTAACACTTTCCCTTTCGTATTTTAAAAGTATTTCTTATCTGAAACTCATTTCACTGGGCATCTTGTATTTCGTCTTGCAACTCCATTTTAAGAGGACTTATTATATCAATCTCAGCAGCTGAATACCAAGTGCTTGCAACCCTGGTTGGTGGGGGTGAGGTTCAGTTCAGTTCAGTTGCTCAGTCGTGTCCGACTCTTTGCAACCCCATGAATCGCAGCACGCCAGGCCTCCCTGTCCATCACCATCTCTCGGAGTTCACTCAGACTCACATCCATCGAGTCCGTGATGCCATCCAGCCATCTCATCCTCGGTCGTCCCCTTCTCCTCCTGCCCCCAATCCCTCCCAGCATCAGAGTCTTTTCCAATGAGTCAACACTTTGCATGAGATGGCCAAAGTACTGGAGCTTCAGCTTTAGCATCATTCCTTCCAAAGAAATCCCAGGGTTGATCTCCTTCAGAATGGACTGGTTGGATCTCCTTGCAGTCCAAGGGACTCTCAAGAGTCTTCTCCAACACCACAGTTCTAAAGCATCAATTCTTCGGCGCTCAGCTTTCTTCACAGTCCAACTCTCACATCCATACATGACCACAGGAAAAACCATAGCTTTGACTCGACGGACCTTAGTTGGCAAAGTAGGGGGTGAGGTAGTCAGCACTGTTTTAGTGGCTCCCACAACGTGGTGGGAATTACACGGATTCTTAACTTAGAAGACACAGGCCCTAATTTCTACTCTATAAGTTCTAATGGTGTGTGAGTTCTGTTGGCATATGAATTTGAACAAGTCCCTTAAACTTCCTGAGCTTTGATTTTTTCATCTGCATGAAAGGCTTCCTTTAAAAAGTTAAATTCTCATCTATTATAAGAGAAATTCAGACTCTAACACTTAGACTTGATAAACCAACAACCAATAGCATAAGCACATTCCTTAGAGGTATGTGGGGGACCTGGTCATTTAGAATTCCGAATGATCACCTCTGGGTTGCAGAACCAGGGGTGAGTGTCGGGAGGGGTAGAGAGGGAGAGCTGCTACTTATGATCAGATCAAACATTTCGTGTTTTTAACATCCACCTTCCTTTGGAAATTTTATAATTGTGAAAGTAGAAATCAAATGGGAAAAAAACTGAGACTGAGTTTTAAGATAATGAAATTGTGATGATCATAAGGTCTCTGTCGTAGAACTAAGGGACACAACGAGAATGTATGTGTAAGAAGTCTAATCCCAAAGCTGATATCATGCCTGTCTCTCTAGAGAAAGGAAAGGAATGCTGACACCGTGCTGTCCCTGAAGAAACTGACTAATAGCAGGAGAATATCCCTGGCATCTCTTGATAGATCACTCAACCTTGACTGGCCCTCGTCTCCTGGTTGATCTTTCTGGTTTAATGCTCAGAAGAATACAGCACCCCTGAAGGACTTTTTAAGGATTTTTTATGCCAATGATAATTTCAAGTTGCAGAATTTTATTCCAAAGGAAAAAAAAAAAAAAAAAAAAAAAACTCCTCCTAGGCTTCTGATGCAGGGCAGTGTCTTGAAGAAGATAAGGTGCCCCTCCCAACTTTGTCTCTATAATAATGTAGGCTTTTGCTGCAGTTCAAACGGGGAACAAACTGTGGGACTGGTGACAGAAATGACCAGGTGTTAAGCAGCTTAAGAGAGCAGCAGCGCCTTCTGGGGACACTCAGGGGAGATGCCGTAATGTGACTGGTACTGCATCCCAGGAAAGGACTTCCTCAGGCTGAGGTCTGCCCTCTAGTGGCTGCAGATGCTAATTTCTCTCCGCTTGTTACTCTCCCACAGGAGGGAGAACTTTGAGCGCCAAGTAGCTGAAGAAGTTAACTAGGGAAATGGAAACAAGAAACAGGTCAGAAAGCACAGGTCGTTGAGACGTGGGTGAGAGACTGGGTTTCCACTTCAGAGGAGACTGATGCCCCTCCTCTGAGCTAGTGCTTCTCTAGAAATTAGAAACATAAGGCTAATAACAGAAAGCAAACATGCCATTTGAGTTAAAGGATTGACTTTCATTCTAATATTTTCGTTCTGCCGAATTTGGAGCGCGTCAGGAAATGATGATAGTAAATGGTAATTTAGCGTCCCCCATCATCTCCTAAATGGTTTAGAAATTTTTACTCATTTGTTACACCTCTCCTTCCAGGGACCAATGTTCCAACCCACCTTTCAAATTCATAATCACAGAATGATTTTCAGTTGGAATAGATATACACGATCCACATCTACCAGGAAAATTAGGTTTTCTCTCCATGATACTGATTTAAGACCTAAGCAGGATCTGTTCCCGTAATTCAGTGCTTTGCACATAACAGGAATTCAGTAGAGAATGCTGGAAAGAACAAAGGTCTTAGGGGATAAGCAGGGCCTGGAACCCAGCTATTCTGCCACTTTATACAGTGTCCCTTTCACCACACCAGGACAGTATGATTTCTGGTGAGACGTAGGCAATCCACTTGATTGAAACACTGGTAGGTTTTCATAACAGGAAGGGGTTTGTCAGGGCCAGGAATAGCGGGAGAGACAGACCTTAAATAATTACCTAAATAATTATCTTCTTACAGTTAACTGTGTTAGGAGGAAAAAGTACAAGGCATTGTTAGAGTAAATGACTGGTGACTGGACCAATAGGAAAGGCCTCTCGGAAGAGGTGACCCTTGAGCTGAGCCTGAAGAGGGGTGGGGGGTTGGGGGGGTGGGGGGTGGGGGGTGGGGGGGTGATGGGGTGGGGTGGGGGGTGGGATGTGTGTGTGTGTGTGTGATGTCTGACTCTTTGTGACCCCATGGACTGCAGCCCACCAGGCTCCTCTGTCCCTGGGGATCTTCCAGGCAAGAATACCGGAGTGGGTTGCCATGCCTTCCTCCAGGGGATCTTCCCAACCCAGGGATAGAACCTAGGTTTCCCACATTGCAAGCGGATTCTTTACCATCTGAGCCACCAGTGAAGCCCGAAGGATGATTAGAACTCAACAGACATAGACGCGTGTGCTGTGGATGTAGAGCCAGGAAAGAAGGGGACCGGTTAAAGTTGTGCTCCAGCCAGAGGAACCATCCCAGCGAGATCTGTGCACTTCGCCCCCCACCCTCAGACCCTGTTCTTTTTTTCTGAATGTGGACTTTGTCCTTGCTTGAAATCCCCCACCTGGAGGCCATCTGCTCTTCTCTCAGTATTCAGTTCAAGCCTCGTCCCCTTTGAAGCTTTTACAGACTCTAGGGAACGTTAGACACTCTGGCCGTCTGCCTTGCTCATTCCTGGCACGTCATAGGAATTTGTGAAATCTTCACTGAGTATCTAGTAAATAAGTATAACAGCACATTATTCAGTAACTTTTTGTAAATATTTAGCCCATCTGCAGACTCTGAGCCCCCTGGAAGCATCCCTCCAGTGCTGGATCTGCAGTCCTTTTTAATGTTGGTTAAGTGAATGTATGAGGCTAAGGCACTGGGGCTGGGATAACAGAAACCTTGGAACTGAAGTTTCAGTGTCAAGTGAGGTGAAATCATGGAAGGCCTTAACTGTTGTTTGAAGGAGGCTGGACCTGGTATCGGATGCGGGGAGACACTGAGAGTGTCTGAGCAAGACCCTGGCTGTTTAGACTTATGCTTTATGAAGGTAACTGTCAGCAGACCACACACAGGCGAATGTGGGGAGAAACTGGAGAGATGGAAGCCAGGAGGTGGGAAGTCCCCTAGATGAGTGGGAGTAGAAAGGGACAGGAGGGAGGAGCCCCGGGAAGGGAGAAATGGCCACATCAGGACCTGAGAACTGATTTCCTGTGGGAGAGTCACTCTGGGGCCTCCACCACGAGAGGCAGTTTATAATGTCTCCCAAGAGTTCTCCAGAGGAACACAAGTTTTCTAGATAGGTAATTAAGAAATAGTATGTTCTCTAGAGAATAGCTGAATGCCCTAGGTAATTTATCCAATTTTGATTTAGCAAAAGGGTGAAGTAGTTATGCCGTATATATATTATATATATATTATTATGATATATATTATATGTGTGTGTACATATATATATATATATATAAAGAGGTTACTGCCCACTAGATAACCATGTAATAACATCCCAGCAACATTGGTAGCCTAAATGACTTCTGGAAGCTTCATCATAGCATCTCCTAGCTTCTGGCTTCCCTTTGATCACTAGAGTCAATGTTTCATTTTTATTGCTCCATCCCCCTGCAGCTTTAATTACCAGTATGGTTGAAAATGCTGTGGGTTTATTTGTTCATTGAAAGTAAATAAAAGGAAAGGAAAATGGAAGCATACAGAAAGCTTACACAGTTTATTACAAACTTTACACCAGAAGTCAGGAAATAGAAAATTTAAGAGTCTCAAGGCATGTGAATATTAATTTATCTGCTCTGCATATGTTTTAAAAGATGTTTCACATCTAATCCTGAATTCAAACTATCATCCACAATGTGGGTAGGTTAACATTAGCATAATTTATCTTTTTATTTTTTTTTAACTTCCTGAACAATCTTTATGAGTGACTAGGTGGCTCAGATGGTAAAGAACCTGCCCACAATGCGGGTGACCCTGGTTCAATCCCTGGGTCAGAAAGATCCCCAGGAGAAGGGAATGGCAACCCATTCCAGTTTTCTTGCCTGGGAAATCCCACGGACAGAGGAGCCAGGCAGACTACAGTCCATGGGGTCTCAAAGAGGCGGACACAACTGAGCGACTTCACTTTCTGTCCTCTATACCCCTAAACATTTATGAGGACCCACTGTATGTCAGGTGCTGTACTTCTTTAAGTATCTAAAACTTTAATTTTGCAAAACTCCTGCAAGACGCTCTACTATTACCTCCATTTTGCAATTGATGGAACAGGCTCAGAGTGGCTCAGTGACTTGCCTGAGACCACACAGTTCTGGACACTGTTGGGAATTCAAATCTGCTTGACTCCAAGCCTCCCCACCCTGCTGCCTCTAAGAATGAACCACAGCAGACTGGCTTTAATATAGCAACACAACTCTAAGAAAATGCTGATATGAGATGACATGTGAGTCGCTCAGTCGCCTCCGACTCCTTTCAACCCCTTGGACTATAGCCCACCAGGCTCCTCTGTCCATGGGATTTCCAAGGCAAGAATACTAGAGTGGGTAAACATTCCGTTCTCCAGGGGATCTTCCCATCCCAGGAATCCAACTGGGTCTCCAGCAGTCCAGGCGGATTCTTTACCATCTGAGCCACCAGGGAAGCCCTGAAAATTTGAAAATTTGTCCTAAGTGGGCAAGAAGAATTAAAGCTGTCTTTTATGCTATCCTGTGGTCAAAGCAGAGAACAAGCTTCCGTAAGCTTAACAGTTTCAACGAGCACAGTAAAACCACCACCAAGGACCCCTGGCTTTGGAATCATTTCCTCTTTCTAATATAACTGTTTCTCAGAAGGTTATGGCCCTGTGTCAAATGTCACTGGACATTATGTTGCAGGAAAACGGGGCACAAGAAAATGGTCATGTCCCAGGTCTCAGGTGTGTGCCTGGAACAGGCTGCTGGCTGAGGGGTCTTGGCTTTGCGCAAGAAGGACTTTAAGCATCAGCCATAGTAAAGAGAGAGCAAGGTTACTTAGATTACACCCTCCATGGACAGAATGTGGGCCATCCCAGAAGGTGAGAAAACTGAAACATAGGCTGGTTAGTTTTCATGGGCTGCTTATTTCACAGGCTACCAAGTGGGTGGATTATCCCAACTGTTTTGGGAAAAGGGCAAGGATTTCCAGGGATTGGGCCACTGTCTACCTTTGGCCTTTTAACGGTTGGCCTCCAAACTGTCCTGGCGCCTCTGGGTGTGTCATTTAGCTAATGCATTATAATGAGTGTATAATGAGTTTCAACTTTCTACTGGAAGTCGAATCTTATGCCATCTGGGGCCCAGTGGTTCTAACCAGTTTATGTCACATCCTCAACAGCTCTGTCTTCAAAGGTCGTGCCCTTCCCTTTTCCCTCCCGTCTCAATACGATGGTGACAGTATTTCAAGCTTCAGTGAAATGTTTCATAAGAATTGTTGCACTTTACAAATAAACCTTTTCCTCTGTGTTCATGATGATAAACTTGTGCAGAGCAATTCTCCAAAGCATGTAAAGGTAATTGATTACTTGTTAATATTTACAACCACCCTGCAAGTGGTTTGGAGATGAATGCTGCTATTTGTATTTTCTTTTCCTGTGATGACTAACATTTCAAAAAGTTAAGAAGTCCTAACTGGACCCTGAAATTAAACGCTGGTCTCTGGCTCCAAGCCCAGTGTACTTTTGTGGCCTTGAAGATGATCATTTACTAATAAATCTAAGAAAATAATAAGAATAGATATTAGATATTAAGATATATATCTAAGAATATCTAAGATTATTAGATTCTAGATATATATTAGATTATATATCTAGATATTAGATCTAGATATTAGATCTATATAATATCTAGATATTATAATATAGATATTATAGATTCTATATATATATTATAGATTCTAGATATATATTAGATTATATATCTAGATATTATATATTATATTATATATAGATATATTAGATTATATAGATATTATATATTAGATATTATATATATTAGATATAGATATTAATATATTATATATTATATTGATATATAGATATTAGATATATTAGATATTATATATTAGATTATATATCTAGATATTATATATTATATAATATATCTAGATATTAGACAATATAATATTATTAGATTCTAGATATATATCTAAGAATATCTAAGATTATCTAAGATACATAGCTAAGAATAGATATCAGATATAGATATTAAGACTTCAGGCTAAACTTGCTACCCTATCTTCCTTTCTGCCTCTGAAGTTATAAGGAAGGGAGCTCGTGGCCTCTTGTCCTCTTATGTATGTCTCGGGGCCGGACACAGACTGTCACCCGTTGTGTCATTCAGGCCCTCACGACAGCACCTGTGGTTGGTGTTCTTATCTCCATTTTACAGGCAGGAAAACAGAATCTCAAAGACATTAAGGAAATTTCCCAGCCTTACTCCCCTGAAGAATCTCAGCTCCAGGGTTTAAATCCAGGTCAAGCCAAGCCCGTGCTTATCCCACCCTTTCTGTCCCACCTCTCTTACTCCTTAAAAAAAAAAAAAAAAAAAGTTCTGACATCCATCAGGGAATTTTAGAAACAGGCATGAGAAAATACGAATAGTTAAAAATTCACAGATTACTGCCAATTCTTATTGTAGTATTCCTGCCAGATCTTTAATTAGAAAAGCAAGACTGTTACATTGTCAGACTGGCTTGTTTGAGTCCCCATCTCCGCACGCCTCCGCTCTGCTGGAGGTGAACACTGCCGAAAGGTGGATGTCCCGACACACCCAGCAGTGTGTTCATGTGTGATCAGAATTTGCTTTCATATATGTGCTCCTGTTTGAAGAGGACGTTCCAAACATCATAATTTTACATTTTAAATAGGAAATCCATAATACCACTAGGAAGCAACATCATCTTTCCTTTTTTTGGTCATGGAAGTTCAGGATGAATGTTTTGATTCATCTAACAGACTAACATCTCTCATTTCTTTCCCCAGAGCATACCTGCATTATGACAGACACAAATGTGCCGGGAGAATGCTAAATGGCTTTGCTCTTTTTTAAAGGAACATAGATACAAAGCTGATCAGGAAAGGTTAGCAGGCAACTGCTGGCATCAAAAAGAGAAGGAAAGAATCAGAATCCAATCTCCTTCTCTTGTCAAGTATTCTTGACAAGCATTTCTTGTCAAGTATTTTGTATCTGACTTTGTAACACACAGAAGCAGCCTCTATTGTTAAAAAGTATCTTTCAAAGGTAGCCTTAGGATATTATCTTCCATGTAGATTCTGTCAAATTTGTTGCTTTAAAACTCAGTAGATCCCAACCGAATTGAAATGATAAAGGACAACCAAGTTTTAAGCAATTACATTATCTGACACACTCACGTGTGCCATTTTTTTTTTAAACCTGCTATTAGAAACTGTAAATAAACTCAGGCTGTGGTACATTAACAAAATACTGGGAAGTATAGACTATCTCTACTATTTAAAATAGGTAACTTACATGTAAAACTCATGTAAGTATTTACTGTGTCATCTTCTCCACTTTCATATCCCTCGGGATCCCCAGTGACAATACTGTGATATACAATAAAGTGGGTTCAGGAGCAGAAGGAAGGAAACAGTATCGTGAAGAGAAGCTATAGTGTTGGGGAGCTGACTCCAGGATGGTGAGCTGGAAAATCATGGCCTTGGGAGTCAGAGGGGCTGGATTTAAAAATCAGCCTTACCGCTTAACACCATATCACCTTAAACAAGTCATGTAACCTCTCTGAGCCTTAGTTTCTGAATCTATTAAATAAGGACAGTAATACACACCATGTGAGATTCTTGAAAGAATTAAATGAGATGATACATGCAGCCATAACTGAAGCCATCACCCACGTGATTCAGTTCTGGAAGAAACAGAATTTAAAGGATAAACATCATGGGAAAATAATTCCAATTTTATTCATTTCTCCAGCATTAAAGACAGTCCGGGCATAACCAGTTGCAGTATTTCTCATAGCTGCCTGATTTTTCTACCTGATTCACTTATGTCCTTGGCATCTGGAGTTTCTCATTTCCTACCAAAGAACATTCTCCACCCTGCTTTGCTTTTTCTGTCACTCCCACTCCACCTCCCATCTCTTTCCCAGACTTTATTACAAAGGTGACTTAACTTCTTTTGAAAAGACCCTTCTCTTTAACTCCAGTCTCTCCAATTTTGTGTTTCTCTGGTCATTCTGCATCACAAGTATTGAGAAACCATTCTGAAAAAGAAAGACCAGTGGTTTGGTTTGGGAGATCAGGTTGGCAGATAAGAAGGTTTAAATGAAGCAGGAAATTATGGGCTTTTTCCTCATCAATATGGGAGAGTGATGTGGTAGAAAATCGGCCAGCATTCCAAGCTGATAATTTTCACCTGTAATTTATGTAAAGAAAGAGGCACAGGGTGTGCTGCTCAGTCGTGTCTGATGCTTTGAGACCCTGCGGACTGTAGCCCACCAGGCTCCTCTGTCCATAGGATTTCCCAGACAAGAATACTGGAGTGGTTGCCATTTCCTTCTCCACGGGATCTTCCCAACCCAGGGATCAAACCCACATCTCCTGCATTGGCAGACAGGTTCTTTACCACTGAGCCGCCAGGGAAGCCCAGCACAGGGTCTGGTGCAAAGTAAAATCGCAACACAAGTTTGTCCTCTTCTATTCAACTGGGATGCAAGGAAGAGCTAGAGGCTGGCCAGCTGTCTGTCTGTCTGTCTCCATATGGTCTCTCTATGTGACTGACTTGGCCTTCCTCCCAGCATGACTGTCTCGAGGGGAGGGGGGTCAGACCCAGGTAGAAGCTACAAACCCCTTTATGAAGCAGCCTCAGAATTTACACAGGCACCAAGTTTGCAAGCTAAAAGAAGCAAGTCTTAAGACCAGCCCAGATTCAAGGGGAAGAAACCACACAAGGGCATGGAAACTCGGATGCGTGGTCGATTGGGGGCCATGTTTGGAGCCCACCTAGAACATAGCCCACTCAACTCCCCAAAACAGTTTTTCCGCATTTTGGAAATTTAGAAATATTCTGTTCCACACTACAGTTAACTTTCGCTGAGGAACGGAGAATTTGGATTCGATTGGCAGCCTCTTACATTAAGCAAGCAAAGTTCAGTGTGAAAACACCCAGTCCCTTCCTTGGAGAGACAGTGCGGCTCTAAAGTCGGACTGTTGAATTCGACTCTTGACTCCACCCTATACTCTATTTGAGCTGGTTTTGCATCCTAGTGTTTCCAGCCTGTAACTATGACAAGACTCTCTGATAAGGGAACACCTTAAGCTCACCGAGGAATTGTAGACAGTTGACAGTAGTTTCAAAAAGCATAAGGAGCATAGTTTTTAATGTGGATATAGTGAATAAATGGAAGTTTACTGGCAAGCAAATTTATGGGCAAATGAAACTTGCACTTGTTTGGATTTTTTATTTTATTTTATTTTGGCTATGCTGGGTCTTAGATGAGGCACGAGGAAACCTTCATTGCTGCATGCAGGATCTAGTTACCTGACCAGGGATCGAACCTAGGCCACCTGCATTGGGAGCACGGAGTCTTAGCCACCTGACCACCAGGGAAGTCCCACATTTATCTGGACTTGTGGCATCTCCAATCTTTTTGTCTTTGGCTTCACGGGGATATGAATGCAAAATGGCACCCAACTTGCCCTTAAATTTTTCAATTCACTTTATTATATTAGTAGGAATTCAACCAATAACATATTCTTTTGAGTGCACAAATATAACCAAAGCTTTGCAGACAAACGCAATAAAATCTGCTAAGTAATTCTGGGAGGCAGGGCCGGGGGAGTGAATAGAATCTGGGGAGACTGGTTTCTGAAATGCCTGAGAGGCAGTGGAAGACCCTGCTCACCAAACGTTGACAGGGAGGAGGCAGACAGGTTTCACTAGTCTTTCAGCCGACATTTAGAAATCAAATAACAGAAACATCAAAGGGATCCAGAGACTTCCTAGGTTTGGCCATGGGTGGGGTATTAGAGGAGCTTCCCTGGTGGCTTAGCTGGTAAAGAATCCGCCTGCAATGAGGGAGACCTGGGTTCGATCCCTGGGTTGGGAACATCCCCTGGAGGATGGCAGGGTAACCCCCTCCAGTATTCCTGCCTGGAGAATCCCCATGGACAGAGGAGGCTGGTAGGCTGCAATCCATGGGGTCACAGAGAGTCGCACATGACTAAGCAAGCACGCCCACTCAGGTTCATGATACAGATAGAGCATGCGAGGCGCAAGAGAGCTGTGTTGCTCACGGTTCTTTGTGTCAAGTGTCTGAAATCAACTCTGGCCAACTTGAACAGAAGGGATCTTTCAGCGGGATACAGGGCTGATTCCGAACAGATAGGCCCAGTCACCTCCAGAAAGCCTCGCTAGCAGAGATTACTACATGGTCTTGTCGAACCAGCCCAACCAATTTCAGTCTTTTCACCACTAAGGAGAATGACACCAACAATCCTGGCATGGGTTAGTTTACTCGGCCACTGGCAGGAGAAAAGATGACCACTATTTAAACATATCCCATTATGAATATGCCCAGTGGGAGAAAGGTGATTCTTCCAAATGATTGGTTTTGCCCCAAGAAAGTAAAAGGGTGGTAGACTGCCGAAAGTAACACATATCTACTACAAAAGTCAACATTAACTCGCCAGAAGAATAATACCTGTGGTGAAATGAGGGGTCTTTTCTTAGAATAATCAGGCAGGTGGTTGGAGGGCAGGGTGTGGGCTGGGCAGTAGTGTGCTGCTGTGCTGCCAGAAATGGCTTGTTTTGCCCCAAGAGGCTAAAAGGCAGTTGAGAAAGAGGAATAATTACAGTCTGAGACAACCTTTGAGAATAATCTATAATTTTCTTGTACCCTGCTTCATCCTGCAGACTCTCACAGCCAGGTGAAGTCCCAGACACAGTGCAAAAATCCCGGACACTCTTTTCTAAAGACCTAAGCACTCTTAGAAAGGAAAGGGCCACTAGAAAATCCAGTGTTAGTTTGAAGAATTAATTCTGCTTGCTTTCCTGTTCATCTCAGTGAGGGTTTGAGTAAAGAGGTAGAGAAGGAGGTTGGTGATTTGGATGCACCAGCTAAGTCAGGCTGACCTAGGTCAAGTGCAAGGGCTTGGGGCAAATGAAGGTTCAGAGACCTGGGGAAGAGGAGCCCTGAGGTGGAGGAGGGCCATTAGGATCGACCCTCCTCAACACACGTATCACGGTTCCCCACTCCCCAACCAGAATTTGGGCTCCGATTGTCATTCAGCCACCCTAAGGGTTAAACCAGCAACCTGTAGAAGAGGCCTCGAGACTAAATGACCGTTTGTAACTTTGCAGTTGGGGGAAGATGCATCTTGGGTTTCTAAACACTGACATAAACCTTAGGAGCACGGCTTTTTCAGCCGGGGTGTTGTCTATAACGCATCATTTAGACTCTGTGATTTTTTGTTGGTGGGATTTATTCTGAGCGACCTGGGGAGTTCCAACATGAAGCAAATATTCATTTCTCATGCATGTAATTTGGTTAAGCCCTTAATGAGGCACAATGGCCTTTATCATGTCTGCCTCGCATCTTTATTTAGTCTGGCTGATTAACTAACTGGCTCAAACCCCCTGCCTCTGTGGAGTGCAGATAACAAGGGCTTAACTGACTCAAGGGGTACCTTACTGTCTCCCGAGGGGCCGTGAGAGATGTGGGGTGTTCCTCTGAGGTGGTCCCATCAGAGGGCTATCTGCCAGGGAGCTGGAGGCTAAAGGGGGAAAGAGGGGAGTCAGACTGCCCAGGTCAGAGCGCTGCTGGGGACAGGGGGTGGGCGGGAGGCCTCCGGGTCTCAGCAGAGGATCCTGCCTGTGCCCTGGTAAATAAAGCATCCTTCCCTTTTCCCTTAGTTTGTCTGCCAGCTCCCTGCCCCACCCTCCAGGAGAACCTAAAAGCCGAAGAGGGCAGAGGAGCAAAAGTGAAAGTCCAGCCCAGTCCTCATCCACTTGCCCATCTTTCTTTCCTCGGAGAGTCCAGAGAGCCTCGGCCAGGCCTGTGCCTGGAGGGGAGGACCGGAGGGTGGAGAGTTAAGCTGGACTGGACTGTGTATGTGTGTTTGTGCATACGTCTGTATCATAAAAGTTTCAAGAAAGCCACACCCATAACACCTTTACAAGGTAAGAAAATGAGACTGTGTGCCTCCTTCAGTTAATTTATCTTATTGCTTTATTAATTTTTTAAAAAACTGTAAAAGGGGAGAATACAGCCTGATATACTTTGACCTTAAATCATCCACATGACTAATTATGAGGTTCACTAAGAACAGTCAGAACACTGACATGAAAAGAAAAAAAAGAACATTGACACGGTGCTTGGAAATTCAGCCAAAAATGACTCCAGTTTTGCAGAGTGAGAATTTTTAAAGGTCCAGTTTATGACAATCTTTGTGTGCCTCAATGTTTTTGTATTGGCAAACATTGTAGATTTTGAAACTAAGCATGAAGAGCTGTTTTGGGGAGCTGGCATCTATGCACCTAGCCATGTCAGCTCATCTGTACACATCATCCTAGCTCAGAACCCCAGAACAGTACTGCTGTGAAGAAGCTTGGTAGCTTCCAGACCGCCAGCCTCCGGGCCGAGAGAGCAAGGGTGCCGTGGGCTCACCATCTGGCATTACAGCGACTTAGGTCAAGAGAACCGTAGATAGCGTCGACTGTTTGCCGTCGACTCTTCACAAATTGGCTGCTAATAGGAGAGTTCTCCAGAGTCATCTGTCTGTCAAATGAACTCTAGGCTAAAGTCACGACCTAGAATTGTGCCTCTAATGTACCATCTAAAAATAAACCAGCTAATTTTACTGCTCAGCAAAACAGAAGACATAGAACTGAAGTATCCGTGGGCAGTAAGTCTAAAATCCAGACTTTCCCCCTTGACCCCATAAGACCGCAATATAGTGCAGGGAACTCTACTGCAACCCACTCATCTCTCCGTGTCTTTAAATTGTGTGTGTGTGTGTGTGTGTGTGTGTATTTTAAGAATGCTGGAAATTTCAGTTTTGTGAAAAATGAACAAAAAACACTTTGATATGCTATTTTAATAGCTGGAACTTAAGTTTTCAACAGGATTTATATATACATATACATACATACATATATATATATAGATCTATATATATATACTTTGGCCACCTGATGCAAAGAACTGACTCACTGGAAAAGACCTTGATGCTGGGAAAGATTGAAGGCGGGAGGAGAAGGGGATGACAGAGGATGAGATGGCTGGATGGCATCACCAACTCGATGGACATGAGTTTGAGTAAACTCTGGAAGTTGCTGATGGACAGGGAAGCCTGGTGTGCTGCAGTTCATGGGGTCGCAAAGAGTCAGACACAACTAAGCGACCGAAATGAACTGATACATGCATACATATATATAGATATATAAGTATGTTATAATCTTATTTACTTGTTTTTGGCTGTGCTGGGGGTCCGTTGCTGAGGGGGCTCCCCTCTAGTTCTGGTACACGGGCTTCTCCTGGCGGTGGCTTCTCTTGTTGCAGAGCACGGGCCCGAGGGCATGGGGACTTCAGTAGTTGTGGCTCCTGGGCTTTAGAGCGCAGGCTCAATAGTCATGCTGCACAGGCTTAGTTGCTCCGCGGCATTCGGATCTTCCCAAACCCATGTCTCCTGCTTCGGCAGGTGAATTCTTTACCACTGAGCCACCAGGGAAGCCCTCAAAAGGATATATTTAACATCAGCCATTGTCATTTCGCATTTTTACTGAAAGTAGTTGATAAAGCACTTAATGTATAGAGTTTATTGACAAGAAGTCTATCATAAATATTTGTTTTCTTCTCCCACCAAAAAAAAAACAAAAAACAAAAAAAATAACTATAAGGTCAAAATTCCAAAGGAAAATTGGCCAGTTTTCCAAAACGTTTCAGAAAGTGAGTAGCGCCCTCCCCCCAGCCCTCCAGTCCATGCTTCCTGGTGTTCACTGACGTGGGTGAGTTCTGACTGGGAAGAGCAGTGCTGTGTCTGAACCCCCAGAGCGTGGAGGCGAAGGCCAAGGGGGGGCAGGACCAGGGGAGTTTATTGACCTTGAACATCCGTGGGTTTCTGAGGACACATAGCTGCCACTGATCCTCACTTCTGCTTCCATTTCAGCCCCAAGCTATTTTTAGGGCAAAGAACTTGAGACTTTATATCGAAGGCTAAATTTAATGATGGTGAAACAGGGAGTTAATGGAAACTCTCTCCCCACTCAAAACACATCATCAGCTTTGGGTAAAATGCTAATAGCACTTAAGGAAGTGACAGTGAAGAGAAAAAAAAAAAGAGGACCGTTTTGAAGATTGGATCCGATCCTTGGCCGATTTCCATTTGGCCTGGGGGAGACGCTCCCGGATCTGATTTGATTTAGGGCTGCGTGAATGAAGATGCAATAAGGTATTGCAAACATTTAGTGGCGATGCCCTGGATTAAAAGATGAAGACAGGATGGTTTATGGTTCCCCAAGGGTAGACAAGGCACTTCAAAAAATCATCCTCGGGACCCACGTCTCCCAGACTGTACCTCACAGGAGTACAAGCAAGGGGTGGGGACCCTAACCCGTTTCTGACTTACTATCTCCTCCAAGATGCCAGAATATTCTGCTTCACCAGCTTGAGATAAAAGTATTGTTCAAATTAGCCTCCAACTCGCCTATCACTTGAATGGTTTTTCTTCTCTCTGTAGGGTCCCTCCCCCATAATAAATCCCAAACCCCAGAGATTGTCTTAATTCAAAGAGCCAGATTAGCTTTATCTTGGCTAGAGTCAAAATTCACCTTCAACCCCAGGAGGTTAGAGGATAACTCCTAATTATTAGGTATTGGTTATTTCCTGCTAAAGGCAGCTGGACTCCCAATGAGATCGGCTTTGTGACTCAGACCTCTGTTCACACACAGATGCACACATCACACATGCATGCATGCAACCTCCACTTCGCCCGAAGTAGCCTTTTCTGATAGAATTCAAGCTGCACTGGGGGCCCAGGTGACCAGCACAAACCTATCTGCCCCAACCTCCCCCACTCCCCTTTCCTCCAAGGTAATCTCCCTGAGGTCCCTCTAGCCTGAAGTTTTCCTGTCGTCTGACCTCAGTGAGACAGCTCACCCTCCCTGAGATGTTTTATATGTTGGGTGACTTCAGAGAGGAAGGGGTTAGACACTCGACTGTATCTGCACAGATTTTATGCAAATTTGTGAACCTCTTCCCCACAAGGTTTAAGATCCACCCACCAAAGCGTATTACACCCTTCCTCTGTAAACAAGTGATGCCTGTTTGCATTGACCTACATAAAATAAGGGGTCGTGCAAATGATTCTTCCAGAAGACCTGCTCCAAGATGACTTGCTATCTCCACCATTCGGACCTTGCTGTGCGCTCCTCCCAGTAAAATGATACAGACCCTTGTGAAGTGTGACCCACCCCTCCTGAAAATCCTTTCTCAGAGAGTGCTGCTGCTGCTGCTGCTAAGTCACTTCAGTTGTGTCCGACTCTGTGTGACCCCAAAGACGGCAGCCCACCAGGCTCCCCTATCCCTGGGATTCTCCAGGCAAGAATACTGGAGTGGGTTGCCATTTCCTTCTCCAATGCATGAAAGTGAAAAGTGAAAGGGAAGCTGCTCAGTCGTGTCCGACTTCTCAGAGAGTGTGAAGCGGGTAAAAGTCAGATGGGGCTGTGGAAAGGCTGTTTCTGGGGATTTCCCTGGCGGTCCAGTGGTTAAGAATCTGCCTCCCAACACAGGGGTCACAGATTCCATTCCCAGTCGGAGAACTAAGATCCCATGAGCTGCGGGGCAACCAAGCCTGCCCACCAGCAACTGCTGAACCCTCGCCCCGCAACAAAAGACCCCGCGTGTCACAGGGACGATCTCACGTGCTGCAGCTAGGACCCCACAAAAGGCTGTTTCTACCAGCGAACCCTGGTGGGCTCTGTGTGCCCTGCTCAGACCCCCATGTCGTGGAGCGGACTCGAGATGCTGTCTGTCCTCCTGCACTTCAGATGGGCAGTGCCTTAGTCCTCTGTGTTTGAGGAAGTGAGGCTGGTAATGACCTGGGGTGACTCACTGTGACTGAACGCAGAAGCAGAGCATGTCGGCTTGGCCAATGGGGAGGACGGGTTCCCCAACCTGAGCCGCCTTCCTCCCCTCCTTCAGGCCCGCCTGGAGTCCTCCCAGGTCTCTGATTCACATTTACCCTGGGAATCCTCTTATTCCCACAAAAGGGAGTCTCTATCGTGGATCCCAGGCAGGGGCTGTGTAACCCTCTCCCATTCCTCTCCAGAGGGCAGAGGGCAAGGGGGCCTGGCCTGGGCAGGTCCTCTCGCTCCCTTACTCTGCTCCTGACCCAGGCGGGCTCTCTGTCTCCTCTGCCCCCTCCCTCTCGTGTCTTGCCAGTCTGTGAAGCCAGGCCAGCTGGGCTCAGCCCTGTTGGGAGAGCTGTAGGCATCACAGAGCCAGGTGCCGATGTCAGGAGCCTCCTGGGCAGGCTGGGCCAGATGCCAAACTTCACCAACCAGCCAGGTGCACCTTCCAGGAGTTTGCACCAATGTGCCCAGACTGAAATGTCTTGTGGTGGGGGAAGCCTCAACAACAGGCCCCATCTTGTGACTTTTTCTTCCGAAGCAAAGTCAAGGCGAGTGACCCTTCACCTGTCTGTCATCACCGCATGTAAACACTGACCGCCTCCACTCTAGACTAGAAACTCTTCACCTGTTGGGAGGTGCCTTACTGTCCGTCATTTCCTCATCTGTAAAATGGGCAAAATAATGCATGTAGCGTGCTTAGAATCCTGCCTCAGTGAAGTCTCAGTAGGTAACAGCCATCCTTGTTGTCACATTAAGGTGAGCCCAGCATCTCGCAGTGCGCCGGGCACGGGCAGGGCCTCAGCAGTCGCTTGCTGAGTAGACGATGTTATAGAAAACCCTGAAGACTCAGCCTCACAGAACTGAGGGCAGCGTGGTAGGAAGCAGTGGGCAATCAGGAGAAGGAACCCCCAAACCCATCAGATGCTCAGCCTGAGAGCCCAGTGTTTCCTTCTTCACGGTTGGCCAAGGACCAGTCACAGCCCCATCTACTGTGACCCAACTTGCAGGGTCAGCCAGTATCAAACATGGGCAAGAATTGCTTTTGGTCTTTTTTTTTTTTTTTTCCCTAGAAGGAGATTATGAGGGGCTGTTTCTTAGACCTATAAAAGGGGGAAATAAGCCTATAATCGCTAAGTTAGAGACAAAGTACCCAGTGTCCCTGATAATGAAGCTTGTGTTGCTTCAATTCAGAGGTTTTGAATGAGGCTCTTGTTAGGAGTACTTTTCCTCCTGTGACATTTCCACTGTTTAAAAGAGCTGAGGCTTCATGAGAAGTTCTCCATCGGTGAGCTCACTGTAGCTTGGTGCCGTGTTCCCTGGCTGGGGACCGCCAGGTGACGAGCAGTGGCTGATTAGGATTGCATAAAGTACAATGATTAGACTTACTTCAGGAACAGAACTCCAATCACGGAGGAACAAACCATTCAGTGTACGCCCCGGGCTTTTCATTGGCATGTACGATGGTTTATTAAGACAACAAATACATCTGTTCACTTACATTTCTGTGTATAAATGGAGATTATACAGTAATTACAGCAGAGAAGGCCCGTGGTTTTGTCCATGAGAACTCTGGAGAAAGAACCTACTTTCTTTCTCCCCCCTCCCCTCACTGAGATTCTCAGCACATCATAAAGGCAGTGTTTGCAAACTTATCACTTACTATGCGTAAACCTCAGAACTGAAGCGATACCAGCTTCACTGGGGCTTCCCAGGTGGCACTAGTGATAAAGAACCTGCCTGCCAATGCAGGAGATGATGTAAGAGGCTCGGGTTCGATCCCTGGGTCAAGAAGGTCTCCGGGAGGAGAGGATGGCAATCCACTCCAGTATTCTTATCTGGAGAATCCCATGGACAGAGGAGCCTGGCGGGCTACAGTCCATAGGACCGCAAAGAGTCGGGCAGGACTGAAGCAGCTTAGTATGCAGGCACGCACTTAAGTTTCATTACCAGGTACGTTGGATACTTTGTCTCTAATTTAGCTATTATAGGCTTCTTTCCGCCTTTCCTAGGTCTAAGAAACAATCCTGTTTTAGGGGGAAAAAAAGGCTGAAAGCAATCCTTGCTGGTGTTCTATACTGTTGACCATGCAGCCTGGGTCACAGTAGACTGGGCTATGACTGGTCCTTGGGCTACAGGCAGACAAAGAAAGCATGAGGCGGCCTGGTACAAAGAGCTTTGCTTATCTGAGGCATTTTCTGTTAAAAGCAGAACTGGAGAAATGATCTTGAACCTTCCTCTGGTCACCCAGGGAGGGGCCCAGTTGGCAGCTATGCCAGAGAGAGAGAGGCATAAAGAGAGGGCACCAAGCTGAAGTCACCAGGCAGCAGGTGTCCTGTGGTAGAGCAAGGCGGAGAAAGTGAAAAACGAGAGCGGAGGGGTCAGAGAAATAAATGGGGCTGGAAGACTCGCCAAGAGAGGGGACAGGGGCCATTTTTTCTCTGAAATGACAGCTACTAAGAGCTGCTCAGGACACTAGAACATTTGTGGTTTCCTCAAAGACAACAGGAACCTTCCAGTTCCAGGAGCCGAGTCTCAGAACACGGGCAGTTCCTGAGGTTCTCTTCCTTTACCGTGCAGCGTTCTTACCGCAGGGCTGAGGGGCAGCACGCCCCAGGGTAGCTCGAGCAAACCCGTTCTCCATCTACCTGGGCAGAGCCTCAGCCTCCCCCAAGAGGCGCCTGGACTCACTCTCTCCTTCATACAGAGCTTCAGGGTCAGCCCCCAGCCAGCCCTGTGGCTTGTGCCCCAAATGTTGCAAATGAAGTGATGGGGCAGGTGCCTGTTTGAAGGAGAGGCAGAGTGAGGATGGAATTCAGCCTGGAATCCTGGAGTCAGGGAGGTCAGGGGACTCTGAGGTCACAGCTGCTGTTCCAGCCAGAGCTTCTGCTGCCATTCCCTACAGGCAGCTCAGGTTTCAGCGCTCACGACTGTCCTCAAAGATAGAACCCACAGGGAAGTCTGTTAACACTGTGGCTGAGGGGGTGTGGCCTCAGACCAGCTAAACCAGCATCTCCAGAGACTGGGTACAGAGACTGGGCACTGACATTTTTTAAATGCTCCCCAAGTGATTCTCAAAAGCAGCCAGGGTTGAGACTCCTCCACTTACCTGCATTTAAAGGGCTCTCTCTAGTTTCCTGTTAGAATCAATTTCACCGTATCAGTTTCCACCAACATGGGCAACTCCTGTAGACACAGAGGAACTCCTAGGGATTGGGGCCTCCTATTTGCCCTTTTCCTCAGTGCTTTTCAATTATTGAGATTCCCCTCCCCCCACCTATATTAAGTTGATCCTTAACTATAAATAATAACTGTCTCAATCATTTTTTTGTAAGTAGTTCTTATTTTAAAGTTTCAGTTTGAATTAAATTCTCCCACTCGATGAGATTTCTGTCCTATAGTGGTTCAGAAGATGTAATTTCTGAGATGTAGTTTCTCCAGGGAAAACCACTTATTTGTCGACAGCATAGAATGTGTTCTCCTCTATTCATGTAGACCCCTCCCTACACTTGGATGAATGGAGTTACTTGGTTACTAATGAATATTTCATATCATATAGATTCCTGCTGCTGCTCTGACTCTGTGAAACCCCATAGATGGCAGCTCACCAGGCTCCCCGGTCCCTGGGGTTCTCCAGGCAAGAACACTGGAGTGGGTTGCCATTTCCTTCTCCAATGCATGAAAGTGAAAAGTGAAAGGGAAGTCGCTTAGTCACGTCTGACTGTTCACGACCCCATGGACTACAGCCTACCAGGCTCCTCCATCCATGGGATGTTCCAGGCAAGATTCTTACATAGACAAAAAATAAAAGAAGTTTCCTCCTCTAACGTACTGTGAGCAGGAAAGATGGGCTTAAGCGCCTGATGACGTTTATTTAAGTGAGATTTCAAAACAAATTGATGCAGCTGAGCTGTCCTTCACTTTGCTTTCAATGTGGCTCATGGTGAAAATGCTGATGCCCTACTTTGCTGGGAGTCTTGCTCCACACAGTACTTGCCTTGTTGGTTTGTGATCTTCCTCCTTCAAACTTTGATTCCCTCCCACACAGTCCCTCTTCTTTTACGTTCACCTGGGCTCTAATCTTCGCTCTCCTGTCGGAACTCCCTTCCTCCACCTCTGGTTCCTGTTTTCTTTCTCAACATGCCATGCGAATGGTAACTTCTAGCTTTATTTAGCTTACTTTATTCTTAGAACAACTAATTGTTTCACAAGAAAATTTACTGTTTTTGTTTTCTTTTGGCATCTTTAAATTCTTAAAAATTAAACATGTCAAAAATCTTGTTTTTTATTATAAGTTGATAACAGCACATTATAGGTATCTTTATAAACCTAAGATAGATACCTTTACAAATCTAACTTAGATTCTTATAACTCAAATGGCATTAGTGCCTTTCCCATTACTCTGAAAGATCTCTGCCAATAAAGTGGTATGAAGTCTGCTGGGTAAAACATCTTTTCTTTAGTTCCGGTTCCACCAAATCTTCATTTATCACTTTGTCTATAGTAAGAATCCATTGAGACTAGGAAGCCCCTTTCCTTTGCCGTGTCCTAGAGCTGTGCTTCTCATATTTAAATGAATATGGATCACGTGGGGATTTGTTAAACCTGATACTGATTCAGTAGGTCTGGGTGGGGCCTGCTATTCCGAGTTGGCTATGAGCTCCCAGGGGTTGCTGTTGCTGCTGGTCCAGGGAAGCCTTGCCACAGGGAGTTCCTTAAGCAGCTTTGGTGCTCTCCCCAAACGTTTTACCACCACAACTTTCTCCATGCTTAGCTATCATCTTCTCAAATCAACTCTCAACCAATTGCTGAAATAGGATTAAGCCAATAGCCCCCTGGGCTTCTCTGGTGGCTCAGTGGTAAAGAATCTGCCTACAACGCAGGAGACCCCGGGTTGATCCCTGGGTCAAGAAAACCCCCTGAAGAAGGGAATAGCTACCCACTCCAGTATTCTTGCCTGGAGAATTCCATGGACAGAGGAGCCTGGTGGGCTGCATTCCATGGGGTCACAAAGAGTCGGACACGACTGAGTGACTAACACACAACAGCCTCCAATATTGATGTTGGTTCTCTGTACTTGAAAATTGTTTTTTCATTTTGCCAGTCTTCCTTGTTTCTGACCACTATTTCTTAAATTGACACAGCTTGTCACATGCTTCAACTCAGGTCCTTAATCATTCCTATAAAACAACTCGTGTCATAGTTGTCATTTCCTACTTTCACTATTTTTTTATTTACTTTTGTTTCCTTATAACTCTTTTTAGCACTTTTAAAACTTCTGTTTTGAGGTTAATCAGATATGATAGGATTAAGAATGTTCATAAAACATCTCAAAATGAAGCACTAACAATGCAGTGGTCAAGACAAAAATGACTGGGCACTCTTAAAGCTATTTTCTAGTGACAGGCAGACTCTTTTGGATCTGATTTGGTGCCTTACTGAAATCTGTAAAACTTAGTAAATTGAAAGCTTATGAGCAGAGGAGTTTATTTAAATTGAATAAAATGAAGACTATGTATTGTTCCTCAGTACCAGTGGTTTCCCCATCTACTAGATACTGAGGAATCTGTCTCTATAGCCCGGATCATTCAATCGCTTACTCTATACCAGGTATTATTTCTGGGTGGTGGAGACTCAGTAAACAGCACCCCTCTCTATTACTTGTCTCAACTAATTAAGAAAGAAGACAGTCAGCATAAAGCACCCATCCCTTTCATTTCTGGTAAGGCTGATGAAGCACAAGACATATGTTCATGGACAAGCAAAACTCCTATTACAGAACCTCAGGATAAGACCTGTCTCCCCAGTCACAGAAAGGACAGGTCACCACAGTCTCCTTGCCCGGCAGCCTGTCCTTATGGAGAAGAATGGCTGTTCTTTACTGGATGTTTGCACCCAAGAAAAAGAGAGGAAGGTGCCAGGTCCCTAATTCCCTAAACCACTAATCAGAATAGTCACCACGGCTCCGCCAGGAAAAGCCTATCCTCACACAGCCCCTCTCATTTGCCTCATTCAATCTCAGCCCCTAGTAGATCCTGTCTTTAAAATGTTGATATTTTGTTCATCACAATTTTTTTTCGTTATTTAAAACTTTCTGAATGTTGCATTTAAATATTATTTATCTTGATTTATTAAGGTTTTTAGTTCCCCCTTAAGTTTTACACCTGCCTTACCCACCTCACCCTAGTCTCAGACCCCGTTTTAAAATAAATGTGTGGGCAAATAAACAACTTCTTCCTTTTAAAATATCTATTTATTTTTGGCTGTGCTGGGTCTTCACTGTTGGGCGAGCCAGAGCTGTCTCTAGTTGTGACGAGCAAGGGCTACTCTCTGGTGGTGGTGCATGGACTTCCCATCGCAGTGGCTCCTGCTGTGGAGCATGGGATCTAGCGCTCAAGGGCTTCGGTAGTTTTGGCATACAGACTCAGTCTCCCGGCAGCATGTGGGATCTTCCGGGACGAGGGATTGAACTAGTGTCCCTTACATTGCAAGGCAGATTCTTAACCACTGGACCACCAGGGAAGCCCCAATAACTTTTTCTTAATTAAGCAATTACTAAATAAAGTGTCAGATAGTGTCATGTACTACGTTGAGAAAAAGGATGTATAGGCAGTGATTGGGCCAGTAACTGGAATGATCAGAAAAGATCTACATTAGAGGATGATATTTAAGCTGACAGCAAATGCCACAAAGGAGCCAGTGGTGGGATAGTTTGGAGAAAACTTGTGAAAAGGCCTAGGAAATGAACCTAGGATTTTCAGGGAACACACAACACACCAAAGATTCGGTTCAGTTCAGTTCAGTTCATTTCAGTCAATCAGTCGTGTCTGACTCTTTGCGACCCCATGAATCGCAGCACGCCAGGCCTCCCTGTCCATCACCAACTCCTGGAGTTCACTCAGATTCTCATCCATCAATCAGTGATGCCATCCAGCCATCTCATCCTCTGTCATCCCCTTCTCCTCCTGCCCTCAATCCCTCCCAACATCAAAGTCTTTTCCAATGACTCAGCTCTTGGCATGAGGTGGCCAGAGTACTGGAGTTTCTTAGTGTGGCTTAAGTGTCAAGGAATGATAGGTGAGTAGTATTTTAGGTAGAAGGTCAGGAAGGGTTCAAATTTTCAGACTTTGTAAGCCCAGTGAGGAGTTCGACTTTTTTCCTAAAAGCACAGAAGGATTTAAAGTAGGAAAGCAACATGATCTGATTGCTCTTTTAAAATAATTCTCTTTGGCTGTTGTGTCAAGAATGCGTTATGGGGGTGTTCATGGTGAAAGAGGAGAATCAGATCCTTCAGTATTCCTGGTGAAAGATGATGGTGTCTTGGACCAGGGTGATTTTAGTGAAGGCAGAGAAAGAGGAGCAGGTTCTAGCAATACTTTAGAAGTAGAGTTGAATGGACTTGATGAATTAATATTCAGCAGGTGGGGAAAAGAACTGAGTAATTTCGGGTGGCTTAACTTGAGCTACCAGGTGGATGGTGGTGCCACTTAATGAAATGGAAGAGGCTAGGATTAGGTTCGAAAGTGAGCTTGCAATCACATTTTCAATTTTTGGTGTTTTGGGTTTGGAGATGGTTGTTGGATATAGGTGGAGTTAATTGGTGTGAACTGAAGGAGGGGGAGGGAGGACTGGGCTGAAGATGGAGATCTCGGGCGTCACCCGTGCCTTGATAGAATTTACCGCATTGTAATGGATAGAAAAAGCCAGGCACAGAGCATACAAGAAGGGGGGGAGGCTGCAGATGCAGCCTCTGGAGAAGCAGTTAAAACAGGAGGAGGAGGAACAGACTGAGAGAGTGCAAGTATGGAGTCTTAAGACTGGGATAAGGAATGGCATGAGAACCACCAAGAGGGCGAGAAAAAAATCAGAGGAGTAACAAGTGGAAGCCACGGGTGACACGACAAAGGCCGCCGCCTTCGGTGCGAAGGCCCGAAAGCCTGCTGGGACAGGCTGACCAGAAGAATGGAAAGTCAGGCGGTCGGAACAGTCGCCACTTTCTCATCGAAAACACCGAAGCTCTGAGTGGTTAACTTTCATCATCCAAGGTCAGAGCCAGCGGGCTCAGATCCTGGAACCAGAGCCCAGGAGAGTGTACGCGACAGATCCACTCCCTCAAGGAACCGCTGAATGTAAAGCATTCTTTGACGCGGCCGCTTCTATTTTAAAGAGGAAAGGCAGCGGGCCTGGCTCGGGCGAGAACAAGGCGTCAGAGCGGAGGGCAGTCTCCGCCGGCGGGGAAGGACCGCCCCCTTTTCCCGCAGCCCGAGCCGGCGCGCCCCACTGCGGCTGCGCGGGCCAGCGTGGGGCGGGGCGGGAACGCGGAAGGGACCGCGCCGCGGGGACGAGCAAGGGCGGGGGGCGGGGCCGGCCGCGGGGGCGAGCAAGAGCGGGGCGGGAACGCGGGAAGGTCGCGCCGCACGGGCGAGCAAGGGCGGGATTGGGAGCGGGGCCGGCGCGCGGGGTCGGGGCGGGGACGCGGAAGGGCCGCGCCGCGGGGACGAGCAAGGGCGGGGGGCGGGGCCGGCCGGGCCGCGGGGCGTGAGGTGACAGGTGAGGGGGGCGGCGGTGGCCTGAGCAGCGGAGACGCGGCGGCGATGCTGGAGACCCTGCGCGAGCGGCTGCTGAGCGTGCAGCAGGATTTCACCTCCGGGTGGGTACACGGTGGGGGACGGAAAGGGGCCCGCAGGCCGCCTCCGCGCACCCGGGGTCTCATCTCGCGCCCGCCACTCCCCTCACCCAACCCCGGGCCTCCCATCCGCGCCCGGGCGGGGACAGTAGCCAACTTTCCGGCGTCGGCCCGGCCGCACGAAGTAACTTAGGTCCCGCCGGGCAGGCTCAGACCCGTGCGCCGGGGCGGGGAGCGGGTCCGGAAGGCTGCGGGCGGCCGAGGGTCGGGCGACCCTTCCCCGGCAGATCCGGCCGGCCCGAGAGGGGTCGGGTGAGAGGCGAGCGCGCCCCCGCCCCCACGAGGGACGGCGACCCTGCGCCCCCTCCCACGCCGCCGAGACCCCTGCCGGCTCGGGCCGCCACCCCCTCCAGACGGCCGGGGCCCGGCGGGCGTTTTGTCCGCCCCCGCGCGCGGAGGCTGAGCACCTTTTCTTCCCCTTTTGATTTCTCTCTACCTCGGGTTCAGCGCCTCAGTGAAGAAACACTCGGGCCAGAGAAACGCCAGAACTGGCCATCCTGTTCATGCCCTAGTGGTGACACGCACGCGGACCTAGCGGTTCCCGAACTTTGCTTGGAATCTCCTGGCAACCATCCCGGTGCGTGCCCGGGTGGCAAAGGCTACCAGCTACACCAGGCTGAGGATGGGGGTTCGAAAGACCACCCCCGCCCAGGTGATTCCAGTTTGGCGTAGACTCTAACGCCAGGGGCCCTGGGATCTTACCTCTATCTACCATTTAAGCCAACGCGTTTCTGCAAGTTTCTCTGCCTCACTCTCTGCGACCAGTAAAACAACGGGGATGATGAAGATGGTTCTCATCTCACAGGGTTATTGTGAGGATGAATGAACCAACGTGTAAAACGCACTCATGTTGCGTCACTGTTGTTATTAGTGCTTAATTCAACTTTTCCATTTCTTCCCAAAGGGTGTCACTTTGATAAAGGATAAGTCTGTCCCCTTTAGATTACGGATCCGTTGACGAAAGCTCTCCCTATGAGGGCCTCTCCGTCATGGTTTACGTTTCTGATGAGAAAGATGTTAGCTACAGTTGTGTCTTAGTGGACAAAAATGTTTATATGGTTTACCTCTTAGGTGCTGAGTAGTAACATTGGAGAAGGAAATGGCAACCCACTCCAGTGTTCTTGCCTGGAGAATCCCAGGGACGGGGGAGCCTGGTGGGCTGCCGTCTATGCGGTCGCACACGACTGAAGCGACTTAGCAGCAGCAGCAGCAGTAACAGACAGGCAAATACTTGAGCACTTACATGTAAAGCATTTTTGGTGGTCTTGGTTTGGGGTCCTTAGGAATGGTAATTGTAGATGTCCTAGGAGTCATTGATTGACCCTGTGCTTGATTGGTTGCATGCTTGATTCCCCGCCCCCACCTTTTAAATTTAAAAACTAACATTTTCAGAATGTAAATTATTGAAACTTTGGGGTGTAATGCTGCAGCGGTAGCAGGAGAACAGTACGTCGCAGATAAGCCCATCTGGTACAGCCCTCCTGTCATTACCTCAAGAAATTCCGTGATGAGCAACAGTCTATCTTCTGAGAGTAACAGCTACTGAAGCGTTACAGGTCAGGTGGTTGCCTCTGAACCCATTCGTTCTTTGAACTTTGCTCGGGAAGGTTCAACTCACCTAGGAATATGGATTCTCCCAGGCCATCCTGGGAGATCTGGAAAACCTGAGTTGAGGGTTGAGTTACAGATAAGGGTGGAGGGGATCTGGTTAGAACGCCTTCTTGAAAACTGAATTTACCTGAAGCATGACGGAAACTGGGGCCAGTTTGGGATAGGAGATCCTGAGAGGGCTTCCATTCCGTGAAGGCCCTTCATGGGCTTCCTTGTACAGGTCACTCTGAGCCGACAAGCCATTGGACCAGCAGTGTGTGCTGTGAGCCTGTCACCTGGCAGAGAAATCACTCCTGCTCAAGGTGAAATTAAACACAGCAGTACATGTATATTGCATGAAGGCACTGAGGGATTCAGAGATGAAAGCAACGTGGCCCTTGCCTCTCAAAACCACCAGACTGGACCTAGCATTCCTTTAGAACACTTGCTATTGGTGCCTATAGATGCCAGAGCAGCTGGCTTACAAAATAACTGGAACGTCTACCATTAGGGTTGCCCTCGGAACTCAGTAGGGGAAAGGTAGGTGCTTCCCTGAGCCCTTTCACTGTGGAGCTTCACGGTAGCCCAGAGCAACAGCCTGTCTTCAGAGACTTTTCTGCTCATTTTTAGTTTCTGGAAATTCATATAACTGGAGCTGAAACATAGGCAGTTTACTGTTTTTCAAGTATAATAGGAATATTCTTTATCAGGCTTACAAGAGAATGCCACTGCTACTACTGCTAAGTCGCTTCAGTTGTGTCCAACTCTGTACGACCCCATAGATGGCAGCCCACCGGGCTCCCCCGTCCTTGGGATGCTCCAGGCAAGAACACTGGAGTGGGTTGCCATTTCCTTCTCCTATGCGTGAAAGTGAAGTCTCTCAGTCGTGCCCAACTTCCCGACCCCATGGACTGCAGCCCACCAGGCTCCTCCATCCATGGGATTTTCCAGGCAAGAGTACTGGAGTGGGTTGCCATTGCCTTCTCCGGGAGAATGCCACATTAGTGGTTAAAGCATGTGTGAACACTGAATTTCAACCTTCCATTCAAACTTAGGAAAAAGTCAGCTTCAAGGGACTGTAGGTTGTCCATTGCCTCAAGATCTTTTTTCATCAAATTTTATTCATCATAATAGTTACGTCAAAGTCAAAATAAGCCTAGAAATTATGTTGCTTTCCTTCTGGGCTAACTGGGCGGTTATCTGGTGCAGGGGCTGAGGGACAGATGGGACTGGCTCCCAGCTTCACTGTCTGCCCCTCGCCTACCTGCATCCTCACCTGGGTTTATGTCCCCCGGAGCTCTGGGAGCCTTTTGGAGAGTTCACAGAGAAACTCTGCTGTTTAAGGACTGGCTTGAACTCTGAGGGAAACTTTGGACACACTGCAGCACTTTCTTCAAATCTGCTCTGGTCTTTGATTTTTTTAAAAAAACCTTCAGAGCAGTAATGACCCACAGCCTGAGGATTGATGTATTCAGGCATGCAAACCCCTTCAGGAAAGTGAAAATCAGATTTACCAAGGGTTTACAGCTGCCTGTCACTGGCTGGCATTTCCTGCCTGTAATGCTCTGGGTGCTTTTGGATAGGGAGGAATAGCAGTTCACAGTTGTTACTTGTTGCAACTAGATGGTGGGTGTTTCCTTCTCTCTGGTCAAAGCCCCCTCTGCCCTGACCTCGGGCCCTGCCTGCTGTGCTCATTTCTCTTCTTCTCTCCGGCAGTATCATAGCCTCAAAGGAGAGCATTCAACAGTCCAGTTCACAGTGTGGTAAAATGGTGAGGTTTAATGCTGCTCTTCCTTGACTGAGTGAGTGATGTTGCTCAATCGTGTCCAGCCCTTTGCGACCCCATGGACTATAGCCTACCATGCTCCTCTGTCCATGGAATTTTCCAGGCAAGAGTACTGGAGTGGGTTGCCATTTCCTTCTCCAGAGGATCTTCCCGACCCAAGGATTGAACCTGGGTCTTTGCAGTGTAGGCAGATGCTTTACCGTCTGAGCTACCAGGGAAGTCCAATCAACTTGATTACTTACCTTTTAATATAAACGGGAAAAAACCTTAATATTCAATTTGACTTATTACTGAGTTCCTACCAAGTGTCAGACACCAGTCTAGGAAGTCAAAGTCTTATCATAGAAGTTTTTTTCATTTTATTAAAAAAAAAAGATAGGAGCCCACATGCCCAGTTTTGCCTGCTCTTTGCCAGTGTCTGTGTGTTTAGCCAGACCCTGGAACTACAAGCTTGACAAAAACTGTGTCTGCTCTGCAAATGCCCTAGCCTGGCGGTAACACAAAGCAAAGCAGAAGGAAGTGAACGTGGAAGATACAGGTGATATGGATTGTGAGCTCCGAGGAGTCATTAGTTGAGATGCTTCAAAGAAGAGCTGACTTCTAGACTGGCCTGGAAGAATGAGGAGAGATGAGGCTAGATTTGGCTGAGGGATTTCAGAGATGAAACTCTTGTGGGAGAGGAACCTGGAATGGAAGTTTAGTGTCTGATAATAGAGCGTCATCAGTGCTTTGCAAATTAATTCATTTAGAAAATATTTATTGAGCACTTACCTGTTGATGGGGCTTCCCTAGTAGCTGACATGCTATAGCACTATGCCTGCAATGCAGGAGACCCAGGTTCAGTCACTGAGTTGGGAAGACCTGTTGCAGAAGGCAATGGCTACCCCCTCCAGCATTCTTGCCTGGAGAATTCCGTGGACAGAGGAACCTGGTGGGCTGGAGTCCATGGGGTCGCAAAGATTCAGATGCAAGTGAGCAGCTAACACTTAACCCCTGTTGATGAGTGCTAGGACCACAGCAGAGAATGCACACCAGACAGCAAGTAATGGCCCTGCCCACACTCGACTGGCTTCTGCTGCTGCGTCGCCTCAGTCGTGGCCGACCCTGCGCGACCCCATAGACGGCAGCCCACCAGGCTCCCCCGTCCCTGGGATTCTCCAGGCAAGAGCACTGGAGTGGGCTGCCATTGCCTTCTCCAATGCAGGAAAGTGAAAAGTGAAAGTGAAGTCGCTCAGTCGTGTCCGACTCTCAGCGACTCCATGGACTGCAGCCCCCCAGGCTCCTCCATCCATGGGATCTTCCAGGCAAGAGTACTGGAGTGGGGTGCCATTGCCTTCTCCGACTCGACTGGCAGGAGGCCAAAAATCTAGAAGGTCAGTAGTACTGTTGCTGAAAACAAAGCAGGTTCAGGGGTTGGGTGGGGCCGGGAGGATTGCTGTCTTATATAGGATGGTCATGGCTTATTTTTAGGTTGATTAATCTTCTGAAGGTTTTTCTGGAGGGGAGCAGCCTGAGCCTACTTGTATTTGTGGAAGAATAATTTGAGAGGCAGGGTGATGGGAGGACTAGAGATGGGAAACGGAGATTATTTAGGAGGCTATAATTATGGAGCAGATAAGAGATGATGAAAAGGCAGTGTTGGTGGAAATTTGACAGAAGGAATAATGACAGGCACTGGTCGATTTCATAAAAAAAATGAGACTAGCAAGTGAAAAAAGGTGGAGAAACTGAGGATCTCAATTTTGGAGTATCTTAGATAGTGATGTCGTTTACCAACAGAGACATTGAGGAGCTTTGAGAGAGAAGGAGCAGTTGACAGGGAGTGTGTCTCGAAGTCCAAGAGGCAGCAGGAAATTCAGGAAACACTGAGGAAAGAGGTCAGGACCGACTGGGTGCATTCTACGGTGATTAGGATAGAGACAGCGTACAGTCCTCTCCCCTTCCTGAGTCTGTGACTTTTGCGTGAGTCTCTCAGTCGCCAGAGCTTTGGGGTCCTGTGCACTTTTAGGTGTGATTGATGCTTTTGTGTTTCCTGATTTTGAGTTAAAAAAAAAAAAGTTAATGGGGAAAATATAATAGATTGGATTTGTATTCATAAGTATAATTTAAATTCAAAATAATAGAGGCGTGAAAATGTTATAGGACAAAATATGCTAATTAATACATGTTGTGTTTTAAAGCAGTCACCCTGGCCTTTCATAATAGCTGATGGGCTTAGATGAGTAGGACATTGAAGTCCAAATAAGTGGAATGCCATTGAGGTCCCCCATCCCAGCGAGTCAGGCCCAGAAAGCCATTTCCTGCTCAGCAGTCATTGCCGAGCTCCCCCTTTCATTCTGTGAAACTACTTTTTAAGCTTTTTGTCTTAAGAGGTTTTGCTAGTTATCTCCATTTCTCAAGAAGATATCTCCATCTTAGTATTTTCCGTAAAGCTTAAAGAAAATAAATGTGCTATGGTCAAACAAAGGTCAGTCTTTGAAACAATCTCAAAATATTGTGGTGTGATGATGAATTTGAAAGCAAGTGTTTTGGACTCTGAAGCGCACGTTGGTTGC
Source organism: Ovis canadensis (assembly GCF_042477335.2). NCBI lineage: Eukaryota > Metazoa > Chordata > Mammalia > Artiodactyla > Bovidae > Ovis > Ovis canadensis. The sequence goes on from NC_091264.1 coordinate 55,920,517, forward strand.
TTTGAGTGGGAAACAATTGAGAGGTGGCTCACTTCAAAGTCTGTGTGTGAACACACTCACGCTGTGGCACGCCTGTCTCCCTGAGGCTGTGCTGTGTTGGGAAGAAGGCTAGGAACGGAGGAGAAGCCTTTTATGGGAACTGGTGGATTGGGGGATCTCTGTTTTATTTTACCTTGGCCCTGTAATGTACATAGCTGCTTTCTTGATGGTTACCATTTTTATTATACTTGGTGATCATTTTTATTATACTTTTTGTTTGAATTGCCTCTGTAATTTACAGTTACAGCCTGCTGCCAGAGTCATATTCGGAATTTCCTTTAATTCTTGTGGCAAATCATTATGGTCAGTATAATACTTCTATTTTATGGTTTAGGAAACTGGGGAATTGCACTCAGACCAGTATTTCCTTCTCAGTGTGGCAAGACACTGTGGAACTTGATTAATGGGTTGTTTCCAGCCCAGAATCACTGTGAGAAACTTAAGAGTTCTCCCCAGATAAAAATGGTAAGCTCCTGCCAGTTGAATTCTGGGTTTGGAGTATGTACTTCAGAAAGGACCTTTTTTCTTTTGGGAAGATTACTTGTTACATTTTCAACTTAAAAAGTGTTACATTGACTTTTTATCCTTTCCTTAACTTTTTTCAGTTTCCAACTTTCTTCTTGCTACTTTGTTTTCTCCAGCAGTTACTATTCTGAATGTGGCATATTGATGATTTACATGGAAAAGGTGTGATAAGAAAAGATGAATGTCTACAAGACTGTTTTTTGTTATGAAAACTTTGAAAAACTTTTAAATCTATTATTTGGCTGTGCTGGGTGTTGCTATGCGAGCTCTTCTCTAGTTCCGGCAAGCAGAGGCTACTCTCAAGTTGCACAGGCTTCTCATTGAGGTGGCTTCTCTTGTGGCTCCCGGGCTCTAGAGCGCAGGCTCAGTAGTTGTGGCGCATGGATGTAGTTGTCCCATAGCATGTGGGATCTTTACAGACCAGGAATCAAACCCATGCCTCCAGCATTGGCAGGCGGATTCTTAACCACTGAGTGTCCAGGGGAACCCCCAAACTTTTTTTTAAACAATGTTTTAAACATTTACAAAAATACGTACAGTGAGCCCCATGTATACATTATTCATATAAAACAGTTAATTATTATCACATTTACTCAGTCTCTCCCTTATTTATAGAGTATGAGCTTTCCTGGTGGCTCAGATGGTAAAGAATCCACCTGCAGTTCAGAAGACCTGGGTTCAATCCCTGGGTTGAGAAGATCCCCTAGAGGAGGGCATGGCAGCCCACTCCAGTATTCTTGCCTGGAGAATCCTGTGGACAGAGGAGCCTGGTGGGCTATAGTCCATGGAATCTCAAAGACTCAGACATGACTGAGTGACTAACACTGTTTATAGAGTAAACCTCAGACTTAGTTCTCACCTCTCTCATAAATCAGTTTTCATCTTTAAAAAAATACATTATATAAATGCAATGCCAATATCATACCTAACAAAATTAATACTAATTCTATGATATTATCAATTATCCAGTCCAAAATCTAATTTCCTGGTTCTTAAAAGTATCTTTTTACAGTTGATTTGTTCAAATCCAGATCAAATAAGTTCCACACATTATAGTTGGTTAAAAACCAATTTTTAAAGCAGATGGTTGTTAAGGAGCCACCTGGGGAAGCTTACTCACCCTTCTAATAATTTTAGTTTCAGCTCCCTGTAAGCTTCCTCTTTTCTGTTTCATTCCAAACCAATTTTTTCTTTCTTTTGGGGAAGTGTGGAGGAGAACCCCAAATTTGGTACATTACAATTGAGAATTTACAGTTTTTTTCAGAAATAAATATTTGAAATACTAACCTAGAGATTTTCTCGGTTGTACAATGAACGGTCCAAAGATGGTCTTAGCAGTTTGCTTCAATATCCTTGTTACCATATGAATTGTCCCAAGTCACTGGAAATAATACTAGAGTCATTTTGACTATAATGCACTGCTGTGTCCATTTGTTCTAATACAGTTCTACCTGAGATATCACAACCAAGTGCCTTTCTCGCAGATTTTGGAGTGGAAATGGTTGAATGGCTGTCAAAATAACTTTCTTGAGCTATTGCTTAATCTTAGTCTAAACTGGATTTACTGGTTTCCAAGCTAAGCTCGAAATTTTTTATTGTTTTTCTAGGACAGGTAAGACTTTCTAAATTCAGCTCATCTGGAGAGGTGTCTACACATAGTTTTGTATTAAAGAGATTGCTAAGTCTTTTTTTTTTTTTTAACATTGTAGAGGAATTGATCTCATCAATATTTTAGTTTTTGAAAAAGAGCATAGAATAATATTTTAAAAAGTCTTGGTGTGAAATTGATACTACAACTTGTTGAAAAATGGGGGCCACTCTCTTTTTTCTGATGTTTCCAGAATAGTGAGGCTTCTTTAGTCCAGTCATATTTAGGAAATGTTTATAGAAAAGGGATTTGGGGCAAGAAAAATATAAAATGGCATTTGATATTGGAAGTCCCTTTCTGGTTTTGAGCTAGGCACCGTCGACCAAAAAGTTGGACGACTCTGTCAGGCGTACATGTACAGCTGTGCACAGCAGAGGGTTGGGCATTCTAGGAGAGTCAGCCGGTGGGCTGGGACAGGGCAACTCAGCTGGTGGGCTGGGACAGGGCAACTCAGCTGGCACGCTAGGACAGCTTCTGGCAGGTTGCAGTAGAGCATCGTGAGGAGGCAGCTCCTGTGTCTGCTTTACGAAGGCTTTGTGGGGCTAGCTGGGGTACTGTGGCCTACGCTTCAGACTGTTTAGAAGTGAATATTTGTAGAAGTAATCAGATTAAGAAGAACATGTCCAGATGTCTTCATTGTATGCAGGAATATCTCATAATTGAGTTCTCACTTTTTGACTGTTATATGATAGAGTCCAAGTCAAAAGTAGGTAAAAATGGGCTGGTGAAGTTAAAAAAAAAAAAATATATATATATATATATAAAATACAAAGTTTATGACATATAGAAAAGCTTATTTAATTTTCTTACATATGCATTTTTAGCCCATTTATTTTTTCCAGCCCAATAATTTAAAAAAGCAAACAGAAGGGGAGTGGAGCAACTTCACTTTCACTTTTCACTTTCATGCATTGGAGAAGGAAATGGCAACCTGCTCCAGTGTTCTTGCCTGGAGAATGCCAGGGACTGTGGAGCCTGATTGGCTGCCACTTATGGGGTCGCACAGAGTCGGAAACAACTGAAGTGACTTAGCAGCAGCAGCAGCAGCAGCAGGCTTCCCAGGTGGCACTAGTGGTTAAAAAAAAAAAAAAAAAAAAACCCTGCCTGCCAACGCAGGAGACATATAAGATGCGGGTTCGATCACTGGGATGGGAAGATCCCCTGGAGGAGGACACGGCAACCCACTCCAGTATTCTTGTCTGGAGAATCCCATGGACAGAGGAGCCCAGCAGGTTACAGTCCATGGGGTCGCAAAGAGTCACTGAAACGACTTAGCGCTCACGCAGGCTGCTATAGTTGAATAGCTAGCAGAAGCAGTTAAATAGTAGCTGATATGACGACCAGTGGTAGAGACGGAAAATTTAAATTTTTAAAAAACTGCTATAGGATCCTGAACAGACTCCCAAAACCACTGTAGATTGGTTTCAGGTTGGCAAATGACGAGGCATTCCTAGCTCAGAAACATCTAGGGAATGTACTGTTTTGTTGTGAAATGCAGTCAGTGGTGTTCATGATAATGACCCTAAATTATCAGAAAATGTACCAACTCCTCTTTAATGAAAGAGGTTTGTAATGTATTTTAGAAGCTTTTTATCAATAGCTAAAATTGCTTAGAATGTTGGCACTTAGAGAGTGCTTAGTATAGTATCACTTTATAGTGTGTTGGTTAGACAAAGAAAACAGACTTATGGACACAGAGGGGGCTGGGTGGAGTTGGGGGGAGAAGAGGGTGGGACAGATGGAGAGAGTAGCGTGGAAACATACTCTGCAATATGTAGAATAGCTAACCACGGGGAATTTGCTGTATGACTCAGAGAACTCAAACCACGGCCTCTGTAACCACCTAGAGGGCTGGGATGGGGTGGGAGGTTGGAGGGAGGGTCAAGAGGGAGGGGACATGTGTATACTTACGGCTGATTCATGTTGATGTATAGAAGAAACCAGCATGATGCTGTAAAGCAATGATCCTTCAAGTAAAAATAAATTTTGTAAAATGTGCTGCTTAGATAGTAGTATTACTGATCAAGTTCACATATGGGGGCCACTGTCTTTTTTCTGAGTAGTGATGCTTCTTTAGTCTAGTCATATTTAGGAAATGTTTCTAGAAAAGGGATTTGGGGCAAGAAAAATATAAAAATATTTGCTGTAAATTTTCCGCTTGTGTCTTATGTACAGTATACAAATATTTGTTGTCTTAATTCTTTCTTAAAAAAGTATTGACTTCCAACCAGAAATTTTACCAGCTATGAAATTTGCATTTGAAAATTTCTTAAACTGTAAAAATGTGATATTTTATACTGGTTGAATTATAGGCTGAAGACTTTAAGTGACAAGTCAAGAGAAGCTAAAGTAAAAAACAAACCCAGGTAAGCATGTGCTGTTTTAATTTACTATGACTTAAATTCCATACAATTTTTGGTTACAGTCGTGATAGTATAATTAATGTATTTTACATCTGTTGCGTGCATCTGACTAAACAGTTTATTGATTCTTTCTAAATTTTCTAACCCTGGAAATTTTTCTGATAAAATTGTAAAATGGTTGAAAAAGTGACAGGTAATTGTTTTACTCTATGACAGTCGGTGATTATTTGATCACAATTAATCATTTTTATTTGTATAGTAAGAGCAAAGTAAAAGTTCTCCATTGTTGAGAAGCAAATTATTAATGAAACAGTACTTGGCAAGTGAGCCTCTTCAGCTGTGTTGTCTGTTTTATATGAAAACACTAGTATTGTGCAGTGCTTTGTTCATTTTTTAAATAATGCACACTACTAAATTTCACTTTAAGGCTAGCAGTGGGGACTTCCCTGGTGATGCAGTGATTAAGACTCCACGCTGACAGTGCAGAGAGCACAGGTTGCATCCCTGGTGAGGGAACTAAGATCCTGCGTGCCATTTGGCACAGCCAAATTTTTTTTAAAAACCTAGAGATAAGGAGCTTTAAAGAAATTTTCTTGTTAGCTAGAATTCTGTTAAAGTGTTTATTGTATTATAGTGTGCTAAAAATCTGCAGGGCAAAGTGATGGCTAATAGTGTGTTGCAGTATATTAACTCTGGAATAGGGGCTTTCCCAGTGGCTCACTGGTAAAGAACCCACCTGCCAAAGCAGGAGACACAGGTTTGATCCCTGGCTCAGGAAGATCCCCTGGAGAAGGAAATGGCAACCCACTCCAGTATTCTTGTCTGGGAAATCCCATGGACAGAGGAGCCTGGTGGGCTACAGTCCATAGGGTTGCCAGGGAGTCGGACACAACTTAGTGACTAAACAACAACTTTGGAATAATAGTACGTTTTTCTAAAAGTTTAGATCAGTTGTCGTTAATGATTTTAAAATATTCCACATTATGACTGACAGCATCAAAATTATTGTGTGTAACTTTTTGTAAGTTGGCCTAAAGCAGCATCAATTTTTAATAAAATAAGTGTTTCTTTTGGCAGGACTGTCCCATGTTTGCCGAAGTACTCTGCTGGACTAGAATTACTTAGCAGGTAAGTGTTTTCATTTAAATAAAAAGGTTATGCTTCTGTTATCTAAAAGGGTTTTATAATTCTAGAGATAGACACCTTAAAACAACTAAATTTTTACCTTAACATAGAGATTGTGTCCCTCAGGGGCTTTTACATTTATTTCACTGATTAATACAAAGGCCATTCAGATTTTGAGCATATTGATCACTATTATATATACTAACCGATAACTTTATCATGTGCTTGTATTATGTTTGTGGTTTCTTTGTTGCAAGAAAATTGACTCAGGATTTGAGTCCTCAATAATTTTCTTACTTTGATTCTTAATTTTATACTGTTTCTTCTCCAATCCATTTCTGTTGATGTGCAAGTACATGATTTTCTTAGATGACATCAAAAGCATAAGTGACAAAGGGAAAAAGGATGAATTGGACTTTATCAAAATTAAAACCTTTTGCTCTTTAAAGAATACTATCAAGAAAGTGAAAGAACAATCCATAGAAGGGGAGAAAATATTTGCAAATTACACATCTTTTGAGGTACTTGTATCTAGACTATAAATAACTTTTATAACTCAACAGTAAAAAGACAAACAACCCAGTGAAGAAATAGGCAAATGATTTGAATAGACATTTCTGTAAAAAAGATGGGCAAATGGTGAATAAGCGCATGAAAAAATTCTCAACATCGTTAGTCACAAGGGGAAGGGCAAACCACAACCACAGTGAGATACCACTCATACCCACTAGCATGCCTATAATCCAAAAGACAAACAACAAGTGTTGGCAAAGATGTGGAGAAGTTAGAACCCTTATGCTCTTCTGGTGGGAGTGTAAAATGGCATAGCTGCTGTGAAAAACAGTTTGTTAGTTTTCTCAAAAAGTTAAGAGTAGAATTACCATGTGATCCAGCAAATTCACACCAAAAGAATTGAAAACTTACATTTATGTCAAAATCTGCACACAAATGTGCATAATAGGAGTATCTTTCATTCAGGCTGCCCTGTCCATGGGGATTCTCCAGGCTAGGATACTGGAATGGGTTCCATGCCCTCCTCCAGGGGATCTTCCCAACCCAGGGATCGAACCCAGGTCTCTCGCATTGAAGGCGGATTCTTTACCACATGAGCCACGGGGGAAGCCCAGTATCATTCATAAAGCAATATCATTCATAATAGCCAAAAAGTAGAAACAGCGCAAATGCTCATCAAAGGATGAATGAATAATTTGGTGTCTCCACACAGTGGAACATTATTCAGCCACAAAATGGAATGAAGTGCTGAGGCACACTACATCTTGCACATCTTGAATAAAATTTAAAAACATTGCTCTAAATGCGAGGATGGAACAAAAAAGGCACATAGTGTATGGTTCTATTGATATGATATGTCCGGAACAGGCAGAAGGATAGTGTTTGCCAAGATTTGGAGAAGAGAGGGGAATGAGTAATGACTGCTAATGGATATGGGGTTTCTTTTCAGGATGATGAAATGTTTTGGAATCAGTGGTGATCGTTGCCCCAACTCTGAATATGCTGTGAATTATGCACTTTAAAAGCATGAATGTTATGCTTTAAATTAAAACTCAGCTGTTACGAAAATAAGTGTATGGTTTGCATGTGTTATCATCTGCAGTTCTGTATCTAGTGACGTGGCGTCTAACGGCCAAGTGGTAGCCGTGTGTGCAGCAGAGGGTACGCTCCTTTGCCTTACCTGCCTGTGTCATGGCACAATCAGCTATGCCTGCCCGTTGCTTTCCATTTTCTAGCTTATACTCAGTTTCTTTTAATGCTTGCTGAATCTGGGCATTTTTTTTTTTCCTTCTCTAGGTGCTTAATTTGACATTAATTCCCTGCTTGTTTTTTGTTGAGTGAGGAACACAAGTGACTTTGAAAGGAGGTAGAATACAAATCAATCCATGGTATACTGTTTGCATGTTATCTTTATACTTTTTTAATCTAGTGATTTAGTTGAAACAGCTTCATTGAAAGTTGCTTATTTCAGATGTGTAGACTTCTCTGTGTGGTAGTTTTGGGGTGCTTTTGGGGACTTTATCTGAAACATTTATAGCCATATCTATAATGTGTCTGTTCATTGCACTGAAACAGCATTTTCTCTCTGAAACTAGTGCTGAGTAGAGGAGAGACCATTTTAAATATCTAAATCATAAAATTTTTTAGATAGTTAAAATACTGGGTAAAATACGATAACATAAAATTTTGCCATCTTAACCATTTTTAGGTGTACAGCCCACTAATGTCAGCCGCCTTCACATTGTTGTACATCCAGTCTCCAAGAGGCTTTTGATCTTGCAGACCTCTGCCACTGGCAACCATTGTTCTCTTTCTATAAATCTGACTACTTTAGGTACCATTTGTAGGTGGAATCATGCAGTGCTTGTCTTCTTGTGATTGGCTTATTTCACTTAATATATTTTCGAGTTTTATTGAGACTTAATTGGCATACACCTCTATGTAAGCTTAAGTTATTGCCGCATAATGATTTGACTTAACTTCATGAGACGATTGCCACGAGTGAATTTAGTGAGCATTCACCGTCTCATATAGATGAAAAAGAAAAAAATGTTTTTCTTGTGATAAGAACTCAGAATTTATCCTAGCAACTTTCATATATAATGTTCAGTATTGTTAATTATATTAATAATGTACACTACATTCCTGGTACTCTTTTATCTTACAAACTGGAAGTTTGTACCTTTTCACTGCCTTCATTCAATTCCCTGTCCCTCCACCTGTGGTAACCACAAATCTAATCTCTTTCTCTATTTGTTTGCTTGCTTGTGTTTGAAGTATAATTGACCTATAACACTTTGTTAGTTCCTGGTACACAACACAGTGATTTGATATGTACATTACACAGTGATCACCGCTGTCATCACCACTAATTCAAAGGAAGTTCCTTCCTTTTTCAGGCTGAATAATATCCTATTGTATGAATATGCCATATTTTGCTTATACCTTCATCCATTAATAGGCACAAGTTGCTTTGATTTTTTGGCTATTGTGAATAATGCTGCTATGAACATGGGTGTGCAAGTATCTCTTTATGACCCAGCTTTCAGTTTTTTGATGGTGTATCCTCAGAAGAGGAAATGCTGAATCAGATGGTAATTGTACGTTAATTTTTTGAAGAACCAATATACTGTTGAGCAGCTGCACTATTTTATATTCCCCTATGTGTGTTAGTCACTCAGTCGTGTCTGGCTCTTTGCCACCCCATGGACTGCAGCCTGCCAGGCTCCTCTGTCCACGGGATTCTCAAGCAAGAATACTGCGGTGGGTTGCCATTTCCTTCTCCAGGGGATCTTCCCAACCCAGGGATAGAATCCATGTCTCCTGCATTGCAGGCAGATTCTTTACCATCTGAGCCACTAGGGCAGTACGCATTTTTCCAGTTGCCATTTCTCCATATTCTCACCAAATCTTGTTTTGGGGCTTGCTGAGTTTTTTTTGTTTCCATTCTCGTTGGTGTGAAGTGGTGTCTCATGGTGGTTTTGATTCAGTCCATCCTAAAGGAGATCAGTCCTGGGTGTTCATTGGAGGGACTGATGTTGAAGCTGAAACACCTGATACTTTGGCCACCTGATGCGGAGAGCTGACTCATTGGAAAAGACCCTGATGCTGGGAAAGATTGAGGGCAGGAGGAGAAGGGGACGACAGAGGATGAAATGGTTGGATGGCATCACCAACACAATGGACATGGGTTTGGGTGAACTCCAGGAGTTGGTGATGGACAAGGAGCCCTGGCATGCTGCGATTAATGGGGTCGCAAAGAGTAGGGTGTGACTGAACTGAACGATGATGATGGTGAGCTTCTCATGTGCTTATTGGCCATTTGTATATCTTCTTTAGAGAAACATCTATTCAAGTCCTTTGCCTGTTTTTGGATAGAGTTGTTTTTGTTACTGTCGAGTGTTGGGCGTTTTCTGTTAATTCTGGATTTTAATCATTTGTCAAATATGTGATTTGTATTTATTTTCTTCCATTTTATTGGTTGCCTTTTATTTGTTGATTGTATTCTTTGATGCACAAAAGTGTCTAATTTTGATTAAGTCCAATTTGTTTATTTTCTTTGTTGCCTGTGCCTTTGGTGTTATATCCAAGAAATCATTACCAAATGTGATGGCAAGAAGCTCATGTTTTCTTCTAAAAATTTTATAGTTTTGGGTCTTATGTTTGGATTTTTTGATCCATTTTTGTTTAATTTTTGTATATGGTGTTAAGAGTCCAGCTTCATTCTTTTGCCTGTGGATATGCAGTTTTCCCAGCACCAGCATATTTGTTGAAAAGACTATCCTTTCCGCATTTAATGATCTTGGCACACTTGTCAAAAGTTATTTGACCATACATGCAAGGGTTTATTTCTGGGCTCTATTTCATTGGCCTATATGTCTCCCATTATGCCAGTACCATACTTTTGATTATTGTAGCTTTCTAGTGTGTTTTGAAATTAAGAAGTGTGTGTCTTCCAACTTTGTTCTTCTTTTTAAGATTATTTTGGCTTTTCAGGATCCCTTGATATTCCCCTATGAGTTTTATGATGAATTTATGAAAATATCCTGTTTCTCTTCATATTTTCACCCACTAATTTTAGCATCTATTACAGAGTTCTTGCCTGAAATAATTCATTGTGTTTACCAAATGGTGATTTTCTATTTTTCTCATTTTTTTCTATCATTATTTATTGGAATTCTACTGTAAGGAAGAGGTTTTCCCCCGTCTGCCCCATTTATTTATTTGGTTGTTTATTTAAATCACTATAAGCTCATGGCTGTTGGTTTTCATCTATGAGCTCTAACCCATTTCTACCATTATTTTTTCTACCAAATCTGGTGTCCCAGATTTGGCGATTAGAAGCCCCTTCAAGTTAATGTCTGTGTGTTTGCAGAATGTCTCCATTACTTTTTGAGCGTTTCCTTTCTGAGACCACAGGTTGTATTTTAGATAGGATTTTTTAATGTGTGGCTTTTATTTTGATTTTTTTTTTTTTTTTTTTTTGCTTTTCTTAGGTATGAAGATACATGGGCTGCACTCCACAGGAGGGCCAAGGAATGTGCAAGTGCTGGAGAGGTAAAGAATCAGCTCGTCTTATACTTACAGGGAAAATATACTTTTGCAGTCTTAAATGCTTATTTTTAAGAAGTTAAATTTATAATTGTGTTAAAATGTTTGACAGGATATCTTAAAGTGAATTTTGTAGTTGATTATGAAACACCCTAAATAAAGCACTTTTTTGTAATTTCTCAGTCAAGTAATTTAGTTAGCTTAGAGAGTTTATAACTTTTATTCTAGAGTCGCAAGTGACTCTTCGGTTCATCGAGGTATAATGCTTTGAATTTGAGGTCTGGTACCTTTGCATTTTATGTAAATTATGTCATTTCTTTCTACTCACTATTTAAGAATTCCTTTGGTGGGGACAACAGTTTAACTTTGCTCAATCTACTTAAAATCGTTAGTTTGCTTATTAGCAAGTAAATATAAAAATCTCAGGAGTCAACCTTAATTTCTTAGAGAAACAACCTCTTTTCTGGCTCTACAGAGTGTGTAATGAATAAAAGTGACTTATAATTAAAATTATTTGGTATATATACTTAAAGCTTTTTTAGCCAAGACAAATATTCTGCTACTGATGTCAGTCAAACTTTATTTCTTTCTAAAAACACATCTGTGATTCTGACTTTTAATTAATTTAAACTGACTTTACCATTTACCTGAATTAGTGAAGCTGTAATAGTTACATAGAACATGGTAATACACATGATAAAATTTAGGCATTAGTGTTTCTCTTAGAAATTACTGGAGAAGAAAATGGCAACCCACTCCAGTATTCTTGCCTGGAAAATCCCATGGACAGAGAAGCTTGGTGGGCTAGAGTCCATGGGTCGCAAAGAGTCGGACACGGCTAAGCGACTTCACTTTCACTTTCACTTTAGAAATTACGGAAAAGGAAGACTATAGGCTTCTGTCAGTAGGCAGACTGAATACTGTGAAAAGTCCTGTAAGTGTAAAACCCTAAATGCTGGATAGATTTTTTTTTTTTAATTTAAATGCAATAAGCTTACAAAAATTAAGGGAAGTCCTAAAGGGCCAAAACAAGCAAACAAAAACAGCAGGGAACTGAAATGAGAGTGGTTGGAAAAAAAAACGTGGAAGCAGGGTTCAAATAGTAAAACAAATGTCTTAGTAAGAGATTTATTGGGATAGGAGATTTTTGTCTATGGGGAACTGAATCTGAGACTCCTAGACTCTAGATACTCTTGGTGAAAGGATAATTTAGGACATTTTTAAAAAGAAAGAAAAGAAAAGCTACCTGTTGGCAAAAGGAGGCAATAAATTCTTTAAAGTACACCTGGAGCACCTAAAAACTGACCATGTACTGGGCCGCAAAGCAGTTCTCACAAGTTTCATGTAAATCAAGTCATACAGAATATTCTGTGATTCTGGTGCAAATGACCCTGAAAGTTGGTATAGAAAAAGAATTTTGAAAAATCCGTCTGTTTGCAAACTAAACATGTATATTATGCATCATTTATGGTTCAATAATTACTACATGCGTATTGTGTAAGTTGTCAAAAACTACTTAGAGGGAAATTTTATAGATGAAAAATAGACTGAAAGTCAGTGAGCTAATGTAACTTAAGAATCAGAGAACAGAATAAATCATGAAGGAAGAATGAAGGAGATGACAAAGATGAGAGAAGTAAATGAAATAGAATGTAAAAATACAATAGACGCTAGACAAAGTCACAAGTTCTTAGAAGACTAATAAAATATGGTAAGTAAGTAAGTAAGTAAAGTCGCTCAGTCGTGTCCGACTCTTTGCGACCCAATGGACTGTAGCCTACCATGCTCCTCCATCCATGGAATTTTCCAGGCAAGAGTACTGGAGTGGGTTGCCATTTCCTTCTCCAGAGGATCTTCCCAACCCAGGGATCGAACCTGGGTCTCCCTCATTGTAGGCAGACGCTTTACCGTCTAAGCCAATAAAATATGGTAGCTATCTGATTATATTAATTAAGAAAAAAGGATGAATAGTTTTAAGAATTAAAGAATATAACTGTAGCTATAGCAGAAAGTGAGAAGATAAGAGTTTGTGAACAACTCTCGGACACATTTGAAAACAGAGGCAAAATGGCAAAATACTAGACATTTTTACTAAAGTTTTGGTTGCTCAGTTGTGTCCAACTCTGTGACCCCATGGACTGTAGACCGCCCTCCAGGCTCCTCTGTCCGTGGAATTCCCCAGGCAAGAATACTAGAGTGGGTAGCCATTCTCTTCTTCCGGGGATCCTCCCAACCCAGGAATCGAACCCGGGTCTCCTGCCTTGCAGGCAGATTCTTTATTTTGTGACTCATGGGGAAAGCCCAAAAACTTTTACTAAAACTAATTCTAAAAGCAGTACAAATCCTGGATAATCTTATAGCCACTAAAGAAACTGTTAATAATTAATCTTTTCACTAGGAAAGCACCAGGCCCACCAAGTTATATAGGAGAGATCTATGAGACTTTCAGAGAATCCACCATCTCAACATTAGACAGACTCCTGCAGCAAGTGAAACAAGAGGAAGCTGCCCTGCCCATTGCATGAGGCTAGAATAACTGATCCTGAACCCCAGCAAGCAAAGTATGAGAAAGTGAAATTGGAGTCCAGTCCCATTCATGAGTACAGACACAAAAACTATAAACCGAATAGAGGTATGAGCTCTCACTTAACTTCAGCAGCCTGTTTCTGGAAATCAGATGTTCTGTGTGCTCTATCCAGGAACCTACTTGATACACTCTAAATTGGAAAAGTCATTATGTGTTACATTTCGGCCCCAAGCCCTCCACCAGCCTTCTTACATATTTCTGTTTAAAACCAGCAAAACATCTATAGATGGTAGCAGTTTGTTAGGACATCAGGTGCTTCAGACACAGCCTTCTGCCTCCAAACTTGTGGTGTGCACTGGTTGACACCGAGCTGCCTCGTGTGCAGTGTTGTGGCCCCTCAATTCCCGCAGTGTGCAGGGCCTGCCTCTCCTTCATGATGGGCTCCTCGTACTGTCTTGTGATCCTCATATTCTGACAGTGTTGTCTGAAATTTAATTTGAGAATCTTCTATACACATTGTTTTAAAATCTATATCAAGCTTAAATGTAAAGCTTTCCTATATAAATATGAGCCAGAACTTTGTGTTTACTTTGTAAATGTTGGATGATAACAAATAGCGTTCTGTCTGGGAAACAACCTGCTATATATGGCTGTGTTGACAAACTAAATCCAGCCTTGCATTTAAAAAAAAAAAAAAAAAAAGTTTATTCCAGGATTGAAAGGTTGGCTTAACATTAGAAAATCTTTTATATGCAGTTGACTATGTTAATAAATTAAGAGAAAAATATATGATCATCAGATGCAGAAAATACATTCAATAAAATTAATTCAGAGTAAAACATTTTAGCAAGTTTTTAATAGATGGTAACTTTTGTCCTGCTGCTGCTGCTGCTAAGTCACTTTAGTCGTGTCTGACTCTGTGCAACCCCATAGACGGCAACCCACCAGGCTCCTCTGTCCCTGGGATTCTCCAGGCAAGAACACTGGAGTGGGTTGCCATTTCCTTCTCCAGTGCATGAAAGTGAAAAGTGAAAGTGAAGTCACTCAGTCATGTCCGACTTGTTGCGACTCCATGGACTGCAGCCTACCAGGCTCCTCCATCCATGGGATTTTCCAGGCAAGAGTACTGGAGTGGGAACTCTTGTCCTTATAGCTACCAAAACCTGCAGTATTTGACTTGTAGTACTTTGATTTCATAGTCAATCATCTTACTAAATCGTCTTATTCTGATAATTTGCATCTGGGATGGGAGTTTTGTGAGGATGGAAGGGAAGAAACAAAAACCTACCAGTCTTTTCAATTCTTCATCTTTTTGTAGTGGGTAGGACTTCCAATATAGTGTTGAATAAAAGCTGAAGATCTTGGTTCAGATTTTGGCTCCATCAGATTTAAATGTGAAAGGGAAAACTACAGTTTTTAGAAAATAGTGGAAAAGCTAAGATCTCAGGGCAGAGAAAGGTTTCTTTAACAAGGCATAATAAACACCAACCATAAAGTAAAATATTGATAATTTTTATCAAATCTTCTGTTCATTAAGCAGTACCATGAGAAAGTTATGCAGTTCACAAAACAGAGGGCTAGGGTTCAAAAAATATGAAAAACCTCTGCACACTAATAAAAAAAGGGAACAGTAAGCCATTAAAAAGTGCACGAGAGGTATGACCAGACATTACCCTGAACAAAAAGCATGAGTGGCCAGTAAATGTGAAAACATGTTTAAAATCAATTAGAAGGCAAGGAAATACAAATTAAAACCTCAGATTTACACTCATTAGATTATCAAGCATTTAAGGAGCCTTGAATTTTCTGTGCAGACAGTCATTATTCACTGATGACAGTTTTCCCTTCCCCAGCAGCATGATGGGGAACAGCTAGAACTAGGGGGTGTAAATCGATTGGCACAGTGACATTAGAAAAATGAGCTGGCGTGAAGTAAAAATTGAAATTCCACAAAGCTTTTGAAACCACAGTTCTCCTAGGGAGATTTCTGTAGCATTGTGTCCCCAGCTTTGCCCTGTGATGTTGTATGTCTCATACCTCCTTGGATAACATTGGTATGGTATCATCTGTTCATTAAGTGTGACAAATAGATGAGAGGCCTTGAAGTCAGAGGTGGCTAGGCTGGGGGAGGTCCAGCTCAGTTGAGCCACTGGGCAGTGGGGAAGGAGGGTGCAGTGAGGAGCTCAATAACTGGGATGCGTCGGAACCTAATTTGTGAAAATTGCCTGTGTGCACCAGATTTGTTCCAGAATGTTTATAGCAAGTTTTGTTGAAACTTTAGACAGTCCCAAAGTCTCCCTGTAGAGTAATTTTTATTTATAGGATCAGGGACTTCCCTGGTAGTCCAGTGGCTGACCCCACGCTCCCAGTGCAGGGGGCCCAGGTTCCATCCCTGTTCATGGAAATGCTGCAAAAAGATCAAATGCTATGCAGCAGTGAAAGTTAGTGAACCATTATACCTCCATGTATCAATATGGATGAATCCCACAATGTTCAGTGAGGACTGTATCCTATAGAGGAGCTTTAACAAAGATTGTTCTTTTGATTATCAGAAGCATTTCATAATAAAATATGTTGGAGAAAGAATTTCCTGGGGGTTCTGTTGCTGAATGTATTATATGGGGGGGAATATATAATATTTTCATAGTTGTGTACTTTTTTTATTGTAAGACCCCTATCTTATCAAAAGTGCCACTATTGGCTTCCAGAAATATAGTTCTCAGATTGAAAAATGAAAATTTATTGTAAATCTCTCTGACGTATTGTTGAGACATCTGTAAATTTTTTAAATCTATATCTTTAAGAAACTGTTGTATTGTGTATTTTGTCAGGCCATGCTCATGTGTCTTTAGTGGCCTTTAGTCAATGTCACTCTGCCAGGGCAAATATACTTAGGGATAATTCAGTCTTCTTTGACAAGTTATTTTATACTTAACTACTATAAAGCTAATTCTTATTTATAGTCTTAAAATTTAGAGCAGTGTTGCTTTAGCAAACAGTTTGTTCAATGTAGCTTTGTTGTCTAGACTTTTTCTACAAGATTTTTTTTTTACAAGTTCTTTGATTTGTTTTTCCCTCACTTAGTAGGTAAATAAACACGTAAATTGATAGTGACTTAGGGGTTAGATTCTGAGGGTAACTTTCTAAAGTTAGACTTCCAGTGCATTATTTGCTTATGCTTTTTATTGTTGTGAAACACTTGCTTACCTTCAGATTGAACTCTTTTAAGACTCATGCTTTAACAACTTGGTGTGTAAGCTGGTTAAATCAGGCATGCTTCGTTCTCTTTGGATTCCAGCTTGGATCTCTTCTGCTTGTGGTGGGGAGTGGACTGAACTGGTTGTGGGAATGCCTAGTTTCTGCAGTAATACGTTTTGACCTTGGGCAGATAAACGGAGTCTCTCTGTTTCTAGCTGACTCACATGAAATGGTATAACACCATTTACCCTGCTTAGCAAACAGAGTTGTTTGAAAATCACGTGAACTAAGTGAAAGTGAAAGTCGCTCAGTCGTGTCCAACTCTTTGCCACTGCATGGACTCATCCATGGAATTCTCCAGGCCAGAATGCTGGAGTGGGTAGTCTTTCCCTTAGCCAGGGGATCTTCACAGCCCAGGGATCAAACCCAGGTCTCCCTCATTGCAGGCGGGTTCTTTACCAACTGAGCTATCAGGGAAGCATTCCCCCAAAATGCTGAACTGTTTTTTTACAAATATAAAAGTTTTTATATTGTTTTATTACCCCAATATTACCCATTTTGAAAATCACTTGGGTCCTAGCCTTTTCTTTGTTCTCCTAACTTCAGTGGCTACCAGAAGGACTTTTGCGATGATTTGTAACTTTGGGAACAAGCCCAAACTGTGGGTTTGTCTTGCTACTTAAACTTGATTTTCTGGTGTTAAATCTGGATTTATTCAGAACTGTTTACTTGGAGGAGAAAAATTGGCCTTCTGAAGATGGCTCCTTCCTTGTTAAGTAAAGCTAAAGTACAGTTTCTCAGAACCTTTTCTTTCGCTCCTTTTTACTTTTCTTCCTTTTGTGTCCCTGCATACACAGTCCCTAGAAGATTGATTAAGGGCGTGGGCTTAAGTGTCAGATTCCCGGGATTCAATCTAGGTCCTGTGTGGCTCTTGAGAAAGTGACTTGTCTTCATTGCACCTCAGTTTCTTCTTCTGTAAAATGAATGTAATAATATTGCTCTGTTTACAAGGTTGCTCTGTTTTTAATGTAAATTGCTTAACACAGGACCTGGCACATAGAAAATGCTCAAAATGCTTTACTCTTATTACATAATTGTTGATAATAATTTTGAAGAATCCATTCAATATCCCATTCTTTTAAATTAAAGTGATATTTGAATGTATTTTGATAGATTCTTTTTATGTACACTTCTTATATTCTATATACAGAATATGATTTTGAATTTTGTGGAAGGCATGAACTATACTGTGCTTAAGTTTTAATATTTATGTTTCATTTTACTTTTCAGTAATAAATATTAATATCTAAAAATTGTTTATTCTAGATCTTTCAAATTATTAACACAATTAACCACTGCAATTAAGATTGAACAAACTTTTTAAAAGATATGTCATAAACCAGGAAAAATACCTTTTATCATCATCAGCCCTGTGATACAGGAAATTATTTTTTCTTTTATTAGTGTTTAAAAACTGAGGCTTAGAGAATTTGTGAGACCTACTCCAAACTAAAGCACAGTTTGTTTTGTGTTTTTTCCTTTTTTGTTCACCACAGTATCTTCAGTGCCTGAAACAGAGCCAGGCAAAGAGCAGGTGTTCAGTAGGAGCTTGTTGGATATTACAGATGAATCCTATGGGCAGGGGTTCTTATTTCAAGCCCTAATTTTCTTACTATTGCATCACAGAGAAGCTGTATTAGCCACATTAATCTGTTAGCAATGCTCAGTACTTTTTAAACTGCTCTCTGGGATCTTTATAAAGCTGGCTGGCACAGGCATTTTTAAGCATGCAGGATTGATGATTGTGCCCCTGGAGGAGCACTTGGTGTCACCTCTCCAGCTCAGCTGAGGCTTGTGTGTGAGACGTGTGTGTTACTTCTCCGATGTGGACTGACTGACGATGGGGAGAGGGGTGAGGTGCGGGTAAAGTGAGGAAACGGGGCAGCTTTCTGATCTCTCTATTGTTTTTATTTCAATGTTACGAATTCCTGGAATATTAAAATGTAGAAGCTAAAACAGTCTGGCACCATATGCAAATGATTTTGTATCTTATTTTGCTGTTTTTATTCCTCTGAAAGGTCTTTCTTTAGTGAGATTCAGTAAAAATCAGTTATATTTGTGTTTCAACTCTTGAAGAATCTTCATCATGGGTTGTGTAAGTTTTCCCTTTTTTATATAACTTAATTGTGAACTCTTTTATATTAAAACTTTATATTTTACAGATAAAGTTCAGATATACTTCCTTTTGTTATATAATGAATTTTGCAGTCTTTATGGTACAAAATGCGGAATCTTCCACACGTCTTCTTCATCACTAGTGATGTTTTCAAAAAATGACCTCTCTATGCTCCTTCCAAATCTTATCCTAGGCCCTTTCCCCTCTCACCATGTTAGAACCAAAACAAAACTGTCTGGGAGAAACTGCTGTCTATCATTTTCTTTAAGTCTTCTGGAAAAGAAGTCAGAATTCTTTTAGGCTAGCCTAGCATCTCACATCCCTGCTATTAGGAACCTTTCACTTCTGAATTTGTTAGTATAAATCCTTTTCTCCTTTTTTTCTGAAATTGTTCAGTTGCCTCAGGGATTCCTTCGTATACAAGTACCATTTATCTTTATTCAGTGAACATTCCTGTTTAAATGGAAACTGAATCATGGTATATTCTAAATGCATTAGGGAACTTTTCTTTTGTAAGGCAAATAATTACCCATTCATTATGTCTGGGGTTTGTTTTTGTTTGTTTTCTTTTCAGTTGTTAGTGGCTGTTTTCGGTTTTATTTTTTCTAGATTTGAATTGTGCAAATACATGGTTTACTTAAAAACAGGGTGTAGTTAGAAGTGACTTCTAAGGTCATGGCTGAACTTTCTCTTTCCCGGGTTAAGATGCACCGATACAACCCGTAATTTGAGGTTTTTCTGCACTGGATATTAAGGTGGTTCTTTTCTAAGAAAGAAAACAACGCCAGTCTCCTCAGAGTATTGTGTTGTCTGTACCCCAGTGGAAGGGTTTTTAAAGATAACATGGGCTGGCTCTCATTACGCCGGTCTGACCTCTGTGTCTGCAGTCCCGTGGGCCTGACCCTCCCCTTCCATGTTGCAGCGGGTGGACAGCGAGGTGGTCATGCTCTCCGCACACTGGGAGAAGAAGCAGGCGAGCCTCCGGGACCTGCAGCAGCAGCTTCAGCAGCTTCCAGGCCTCATCGCAGACTTAGAATCCCTGACGGCAAGTCTGAGTAAGTTCCCCGTTAGCCTCTAGACGCTGCTTCTAGGAAGGAAAATAATTTGGCGTGAGTCCAAAGCTTTCTAAGAATACATTAATCTTATTGGTTAACAGGATTTGGAGGGAAATAGTTCTAATTAATTTCATATTCTGATTAACTGATGATTTGACAAAAAAGCGATGATTTAAAATGTGGAAATGATTTTTAAAATACACCACTACCTTTTTCTGCCTCCGTTCTGCTCAGAAAACATACTTTTGTTGATTCTTAAAGTGACTCGGGGTTATCTTTCTGACTTTAAGTCTCTGTTTAAAAGTGTAAACGTAGGAAATGAAAGGGGTTATGGTGGCTTTGTTATGACTAAAGGCTGTACTCTGGAAGTTGTTGCTTTTAATACTGGGTTTGCTCAGAGCTTCATGTCTTGAAATATACTCTTTTTTTCTCCTTAAACTGATAAAATATTAAACAGATACAATTAAATAAGGGTACCTGTTTGGCTAACTTTATACCTTGTGGAAGATTATATATTTATTTTTTGTTTTTATTGAGATGAGTCATGCTGATATTTGTTTCTTGGGCTTATATTCAGAAAATTGACTTTTATGCTAGACAGGGCCACATCATAGTATAACATTGTGGCTTATTATTTTCTAACCAAGCTTAAGATCTTAGTGAAGTAAGAGGTAGGGGCTACCTGCGTAGGAGATGACTTTCTTGAGCTAATAACCTGAGTCTTAATAGCTAAGAAGGTGTAAAGCTACTCCATCATCTCTTCTGTTTTTCAGTACTACATTTTTAAAAGCAAAACAAAGCTGATTTACAAAGCAAGTAATTAGCAAAGCATAAAACTTGTGTGTGTGAATAAAATGAACCCCACTGGTATTTGGAATGCCGCTAACGTTTGTGAAGTGAAGTCGCTCAGTCGTGTCCGACTCTTTGCGACCCCATGGACTGTAGCCTACCGAGCTCTTCTGTCCATGGGGTTTTCCAGGCAATAGTACTGGAGTGGATTGCCATTTCCTTCTCCAGAGGATCTTCCCGACCCAGGGATCAAACCCGGGTTTCCCGCATTGTAGACAGATGCTTTACCATCTGAGCCACCAGGGAAGCTAACGTTCGTAGCGCCTACTATATGTCGGAGATGGTTAGGTGCTTTACAGACATTATTTACAATCCTCACAAGATCCCTGCAGAAGTAGCTTTTGTTATCCCACTTTACAGCTTAGGCAAATTGGGCTTGGAGGGGTGGAGGCTTGCTCAGGGTCACACACAGTAAGGTGTGCATCCAGGATCCCAGCCGCAGTGATGATGTACTCCATGGAGGATGAGGCATTTAGAGTGGCACCTGTCAGCAGACCCCATGACTCGCGTTCCTAAAGCCCTGGAATCAGTGTTCTGTTATTTCGGAAAGTAGGGTGGGGGAAAAGAGACTCTGGGTTTAGGAGGAAGGCCCTCTGGCCTTATTTCCCTCTTGTAGGTATAGGAATGTTCCTTCTCAAGCCTTTGGTAACTGACAGAAGAAGCCTCCAAGACACTGGGGGAATATTCCTTTTAGCCACTTTCTGTTCAGCATCTCTTCCCGTATCTCTTTGAGTCTTTGTTTTTCAATGGTTGTGTATTTCTTTGCAGAGACATCCACCTATGATACTATCCCGCTTTCCTTTCCAGCTGAGAGTAAATTCTGTTTATAAATGTTATTTGTTTGATGCCACTCTGCTGATTAAATGCATTTGGCCTCAGTTCTAATTATTCTCATAGTTAATTCTACTTAAGATAGAATATAGTGTATTTTCCTTCTCAATTAGGATTCTGTCCTGAAGAAGTGATGTTTAGTGATGTGATACCATCTTCAGAAACTGCATTTTGACTTTTTAAGTGAATGTGATGGGTTTCCCAAATGCTTACTTGAGTTCTGTCTTGACTAATCTGAGAACATCGACCACCAAAGGCAAATTAAAGCTAAATTAAAGCAAATTAAATTAAAGCAGAAGTATCAGTCTTGACAGTCACTTCCAAATAATTTAATTCTTATTTTTCATTGAAGTATAGTTGACCTGCAGTATTATATTAGTTTCAGGTGTACAACATAGTGTACACTTATGAACACTGTGTGTACATTGTATCTTATAGTGATTGACCCCGGTTCAATTCCTGGGTCGGGAAGATCCTCTGGAGAAGGGATAGGCTACTCACTCCAGTATTCTTGGGCTTCCCTGGTGGCTCAGCTGGTAAAGAATCCCCCTGCAGTGCTGGAGACCTGGATTCAATCCCTGGGTTGGGACGATTCCCTGGAGAAGGGAAAGGCTACCCACTCCAGCATTCTGGCCTGGAGAATTCCATGGACTGTCTATCCCATGGGGTTGCAAAGAGTCTGACACGACTGAGCAACTTTCCCCTTTTTCACCCTTTATATACATTATGAATTGATCACCATTTTAAGTCTAGTAGCCATCTGCCACCACACACAGGTACTCTAATATTAGTGGCATTCCTTTCACTGTAAATTACGCCCCATAAGCTGCTCTGTAATTGGGAGTTTGTGCCTCTGAGCCTCCTCAGCCGCTTCACCCAGCTGCCCCACCGCCCTCCCCTCTGGCGACCACCGCTTTGTTCTCTGTGCCTCCAGGCATACATACAGAGTGGGCAGCCTTTCCCTTCTCCAGGGGACCTTCCCAACCCAGGGCTGGAACCAAGGTCTCCCGCGTTGCGGGCGGATTCTTTACCAGCTGAGCCACCAGGGAAGCCCAAGAATACTGGAGTGGGTAGCCTATCCCTTCTCCAGCGATCTTCCTGACTCGGGATTCAACCCGGGGTCTCCTGCAGTGCAGGCAGATTCTTTACCAGCTGAACCGCCAGGGGAGCCCTGATAGCTTCCCTTCTGCAGGGTAGCCTCAGAATGCTCTTTGTCATTACCTAATTACTTTAATATAGTACTACAAGGCTCAGTCAAGCAATAATGAAAAATACAAATTACTTAGAAGAAAATAGTAACTAAGCTATATGTAGTCACAGGATTCTCTTAACTTTGCTGAACTTTTTACCCTTTCTCTGTCAAATCTAATACCATATCCATTCAGTCCCTGTATTTCCTAGGCCACTTAACTCTTTTAGTCTTGCCTTGCTCTCTAGAGGGTCTGCCCTTATTAAAGAATAAGGGATTAATATGATGTGAGCAATTTGAACCTTTGATGATGCTTTTAGCTGTGTTATCCTGTGGCTTAATAAATATGGCTCCTGATTACATGCTCCCTCAGGAATTAAGTAAGAACAGATAATCCACTCATGTTGTTTTTTTAATGGGATGTGATCCATCCAACTTACAAAGCCTGTGTAATAGATAATCACTGGTGAGGCTTGTCATTAAAAAAAAAAAAAGAGATAATAAATAAAGGTATACCGGGAATTGGGAAAGAAGGGCTGTGAACTGACTTTCAGATCTGGGTTTGGACCGCAGTTCCCCAGCTTCCTAACTGTGAGACTCCATGCAAGTTTCCTGACTTCTCTAAGCTTTAGTTTCTTTGCTTTTAGGATTAAAGATGAGAGAACCTGCTTCACAGGGTAGCTGGAGGGCCCATAGTGAGGGGAGGGTGCCTGGTACGTCTTAAGCGTCTGTGGGTCCCGTGTACCATTTGTGGGCTGAGGGGACACAGCAGTGGACAAGACCAGGCAGCTGCCGCCAGGATGCTCACTTTCTCCTGGGAGTCTCTCTGGCCTTTGCAGATTTACAAAACCATTGACTTTGACAGGAGGATTTGGATGGATGTTACACAATTTAGCTTGTCCTACACTGGAAAAGGTCAGTTTTCATTCCAATCCCAAAGAAAGGCAATGCCAAAGAATGCTCAAACTACCGCACAATTGCACTCATCTCACACGCTAGTAAGGTAATGCTCAAAATTCTCCAAGCCAGGCTTCAGCAATACGTGAACCGTGAACTTCTTATGTTCAAGCTGGTTTTAGAAAAGGCAGAGGAACAAGAGATCAAATTGCCAACATCTGCTGGATCATGGAAAAAGCAAGAGAGTTCCAGAAAAACATCTATTTCTGCTTTATTGACTATGCCAAAGCCTTTGACTGTGTGGATCACAGTAAACTGTGGACAATTCTGAAAGAGATGGGAATACCAGACCACATGACCTGCCCAGATTTGAGAAATCTGTATGCAGGTCAGGAAGCAACAGTTAGAACTGGACATGGAACAACAGACTGGTTCCAAATAGGAAAAGGAGTACGTCAAGGCTGTATGTTGTCACCCTGCTTATTTAACTTATATGCAGAGTACATTATGAGAAACGCTGGGCTGGAAGAAACACAAGTTGGAATCAAGATTGCTGGGAGAAATATCAATAACCTCAGATATGCAGATGACACCACCCTTATGGCAAGAAGTGAAGAGGAACTAAAAAGCCTCTTGATGAAAGTGAAAGAGGATAGTGAAAAAGTTGGCTTAAAGCTCAACATTCAGAAAACAAAGATCATGGCATCTGGTCCCATCACTTCATGGGAAATAGATGGGGAAACAGTGTCAGACTTTATTTTGGGGGCTCTAAAATCACTGCAGATGGTGATTGCAGCCATGAAATTAAAAGATGCTTACTTCTTGGAAGAAAAGTTATGACCAACCTTGATAACATATTCAAAAGCAGAGACATTACTTTGCCGACTAAGGTCCATCTAGTCAAGGCTATGGTTTTTCCTATGGTCATGTATGGATGTGAGAGTTGGACTGTGAAGAAGGCTGAGCGCCGAAGAATTGATGCTTTTGAACTGTGGTGTTGGAGAAGACTCTTGAGAGTCCCTTGGACTGCAAGGAGATCCAACCAGTCCATCCTAAAGGAGACCAGTCCTGGGTGTTCATTGAAAGGACTGATGCTGAGGCTGAAATTCTGATACTGTGGCCACCTGATGCAAAGAGTTGACTCGTTGGAAAAGACCCTGATACTGGGAGAGATTGGGGGCAGGAGGAGAAGGGGACGACAGAGGATGAGATGACTGGATGGCATCACTGACTCGATGCACATGAGTTTGAGTGAACTCCGGGAGTTGATGCTGGACAGGGAGGCCTGGCGTGCTGTAGTTTATGGGGTCGCAAAGATTCGGACACGACTGAGCAACTGAACTGAACTGAACACAATAGTTAAGAGTACAAAACCCTGGTGTGAAATGTGAGAAGAACAGTGTAGTATTCTGTATATTGAAAAATAGTGTATAAGGATAGAATGGAATATTGTCCTCCAGATTCTGTACGCTTTCTTGGTTTAGCGCTAAGTCATGTCCGACTCTTGCAACCCCGTGGACTGTAGCCCGCCAGTCTCCTCTGTCCATGGGATTTCCCAGGCAAGAATACTGGAGTGGGTTGCCATTTCCTCCTCCAGCGGATCTTCCAGGTTTGATCCCTGGGTCTTCTGCACTGCAGATGCTCTCCTGTGTTGCCGGTGGATTCTGTACCAACTGACCCACCAACACTTTCTTGTTGTTCAGCTGCACGATGTACTCTGCATGTAAGTTAAACAAGCAGGGTGACAACAGACAGCCTTGACGTACTCCTTTCCCAGTTTTGAACCAGTCCATTGTTCCATATTGGGTTCTAACTGTTGTTTCTTGACTTGAATACAGGTTTCTCAGGAGGCAGGTAAGGTGGTTTGGTATTCCCATCTCTTTAAGCATTTCCCAATTTGTTGTGATCCACACAGTCAAAGGCTTTAGCGTAGTCAATGAAGTAGAGATAGAACTGTTTCTGGAATTCTCTTACTCTTTCTGTGATCCAATGGATGTTGGCAATTTGATCTCTGGTTCCTCTGCCTTTTTAAAAATCCATCTTGTACATCTGTAAGTTTTTGGTTCACATACTGTTGAAGCCTAGGTTGAAGGATTTTGAGCATTACTTTGCTAGCCTGTGACATGAGTACAACTGTACAGCAGTTAGAACATTCTTTGGCATTGCGCTTCTTTGGGATTAGAATGAAAACTGACCTTTTCTAGTCCTCGGGCCACTGTTGAGTTTTCCAAGTTTGCTGGGATCTTGAGTGCAAGACTTTTACAGAATCACCTTTGAGGATATGAAATAGTTCAGCTGGGATTCCATCACACGCACTAGCTTTGTTCATAGTAATGCTTCCTAATGCCTACTTGACTTCACACTCCAGGATGTCTGGCTCTAGGTGAGTGACAACACCATTGTGGTTATCCGGGTCACTAATTGGACTGACTGTGACTCAGAGCATGAGCTCCTATTGCAAAATTCAGACTTAAACTGAAGAAAGTATGGCCTAGTGGTTTTCCCTACAACACTTGTTCTGTGCATTTTCCTGTGAAACTGTTAAGATGTTTGGAACATATTTATTGAATTCTCCTGAACTTCCACTAGAGGGTAGTCTAATCCTATTCCTATTTTAAAAGTCTAAACTGTCAAGAGCTTTTCTGAATTCTGTTGTTTAGTTTATTTAGTATGAGCTACTTAAAAAGACACCTTCATCTAGAACAGAAGATTCTGTTAATTCTTAGATAACACATTTCTGTAAGAGAATGACAGCCTTGTACTGAGCTTGCTTGCCTCTTCCTTTCAATCTGACCTGACCAGATATACAGATATATGCTTTCTCTGTACAGAATTTGAGAGTGCGTCTAGCTAAGAGACTATCACAGTTTTTACGGTTTCATGAAACAGGTTATCTTATGGTCCAGGTTACGTTCTGAGATTAGATCCTTCAAGGGGCATATTAGCTCTCTTTCGACACGGTTTAGTATATACTGCACAGATCTCATTTGTTCCATGATGGATTTTTAATGCACTCTTCAAAGTTCCTTGTTACCACACCATCATTACCCTATCACATGAAGAGTGACAAAAGCATTAGAAGACTCTTGTGGTCGTTTAGTACCTGGCCTCCTGTGACCTATGGGTTTGCAAAGATTTCTTTGTTCCCTGAGGCTAATTATTTTTGCTAGAAAATACTCATTAAATGTGAAGTTATGAATTTTGATGTGCTGCTCCACTCTTCATATGTCAGTGGTCACGCTACACACAGTATGCATCTGAAAATGGCACAAAGGAAAATTCCAGACAGCACGGCTCTTCCTCTGGGGCGGTCTCCACACGAGAGTCCGTGACGCTCTTTCCTGCACAGCTGTCAGGCTCTCCCAGATGGCCCTTCCCAGTAAGATTCCACCCATCCTCCCCACCGATCGCTAACTGAGACATATACTGTTGTTATAGTGAGCGAGATGGTGAGGCCGGAACTTCTTGTGAAGGTACTTTTGTGTCCGTGGAGGCCTGCTAGTGTCTTATGCACGCGCATTCTAAGTCTAGTTACCAGATTTGCTCAAATCTGTGACTGTTTCCTAGCAGATGAGCCGGGTATGATGGGGAGATTAAATCTCTGCCTGTTTAAATTCAATATAAAATATTCAGAGTACATACCATATATATGCTTATTATTTAAACCGATTTTTGTAAAGTTTATCATACAAAAAGGGAAGAAAATTCATGTTCATTGGTACAGTTCTTATATATTTTATTACTGACCTCAAGCCTGATAAGAGTTAAAATGGAGAAGTTCCATGGCTGCTTCTGCTTTAACTCACTGGGGCCTAACTCGATATACTGATAACAGTGTTTTCAAAGTTCTCTGCCCATGTTTAATTTGCTCATTGACAAAATTTAGCATAACCTCCTCATATGTAAATTAGATGAATATGAGTCACAGATTTGCTTTCTTGGTTATTATTTTTTGTTTTAGAGTGATAGAATCATTGTATCTCCAGAAATCCTTCTTAATTGAATTCAGCAGACCAGGTGTTTTGTTGTTGTTCAGGCGCTAATTTGTGTCCAACTCGTTGTGACCCCATGGACTGCAGCACATCAGGCTTCCCTGTCCTTCACCATCTCCTGAGTTTGCTCAAACTCATGTCCATTGAGTTGATGACGCCATCCATTCATCTCATCCTCTGTCGCCCCCTTCTCCTGCTGCCCTCAATTTTCCCAACATCAGAGTCTTTTCCAGTGAGTCAGCTCTTTGCATCAGGTGACCAAAGTATGGAGCTTCAGCTTCAGCATCAGTCCTTCCAGTGAATACTCAGGATTGATTTCCATTAGGACTGACTGGTTGGATCTTCTTGCAGCCAAGGGGCTCTCAAGAGTCTTCTCCAGCACCACAGTTCAAAAGCATCAGTTCTGCGGTGCTCAGCCTTCATTCTAGTCCAACTCTCACATCCGTACATGACTACTGAAAAGACCATAACTTTGGCTAAATGGACCTTTTTTTGGCAAAGTAATGTCTCTGCTTTTTAATATACTGTCTAGATTTGTTCTGGCTTTTCTTCCAAGGAGCAAGCATCTTTTGATTTTGTGGCTGCAGTCACCGTCTGCAGTGACTCCAAGAAAATGAAATCTGTCACTGCTTCCACTTTGTCCCCATCTATTTGCCATGAAGTGATGGGACTGGATGTTGCAAAGATATAATCTTTACCCTTAAGGTATTTACAGAATGCTGAGAAATACGAGAGTGCAAAATAGTGGTATAATGTCAGAGTATGAGTCCTGGGCAGGGTTCATAGGTCAGTGGAAGCACAGATGAGGGAGAGAGAGCTCTGACATTAACTTGCCAGGGAGATGTGGGGTTGGGGAGCGGGGGAAGCCAAGACCCCTCAGGACAGGCAGGCACATGCGGGACCCTCCTTGGAATGATGAGCGGTCGTGAAGGAGGGTGGTGGTGAGGCCAGAAGAGTAGTCTCTGAGCAGGGAGTGAGAGCTCCCTGAATGCTTGGGTAGGGAGTTAAACTATAAGTCCTCAGGAGCCTTTGAAACTTCTAAAGGGGAGAACTGGGAGTTGGGCAGGAGCCCTAACGTGACCCCGGACTCTCCCAAGCACTTTAAGTCGAAGGTTGCCATCCCGCTCCAGGACACACTGCTGACCTATATGTCAAAGCCTCTCTGTTACCCAGCCCCCTGTATGCTGAGGATAACATGCATGATGCTAAAGGAACCAAGTAGCTTAGAGCTAAATGGATTCCGTATTAAATGTAATTATTCTAGTTCTTATCACTAATCAAAGTGAAATAGCCTTTAAATAATCCTGTTAGCTATGATCGTCTTGTAAGACCCTGTCAAACTAGTTCTAACAGAGTGAGTGGAACACTCCTTCTTTAGGGCCAGTAGCACGAGCTCCCAGGCTGAGGCTCCCACGCGTTTTTCCATTTAATAACAAAAAATAATCTGTACAGCAGCTGATACATTAACACCATTTTTCCTGTTTTCCTTTCCAAATATATACTCCTCAGGTACCACTGATGACATTTCTGAAAATCTTAGATGTAATTTTTCATTGATTAAAACTTAGATTTTTACTGTTTCAGGTTAGGCTTTCCATAGTCACAGGTAGTAGCTGTTGTATGCGACCCCTGAAGATAGATTCAAAACTGTTATGAACTGCATTACCAGTCTTTTCCAGACTTACACTGATCTACAGTGATGTATCAATTATGATAAAAGTCATTACCTAAAATGTTCTTGAAGAGGAGTGCTAAACTACTTACAACGTTTTAACTTTTTAGTAAAATTTAGTTTTTACTCCTAAATCCATATCTTTTTAAGCCCTAAACCCTACCAAGTACAAAAGCACAGATATTTAGTAGAGTTAAAATTTAGGATATTAAAAAATGTGGGGAGTTCCCTGGTAGTCCAGTGGTTAAGACTCTGCCTTCCAATGCAGGGGGTGCGGGTTTGATCTTTGTTTGGGGAACCGGGTGGAGGGAACTTCACTTTCCCCCAAGTTTAAGGGCTTTCTTTGTGACTCAGCTGGTAAGGAATCAACCTGCAAGCAGGAGACCTGGGTTGGGAAGATCCCCTGGAGAAGGGAAAGGCTCCCCACTCCAGTATCCTGGCCTGGAGAATTCCATGGACTGTATAGTCCATGGGATTGCAGAGTCAGACACGACTGAGTGACTCTCACTGGGAAACTAAGGTCCCATGTGCCATACCATGTGGCTAAAAAAAATTTTTTTTGATGTGTATGTTTCAGGATTTAATGTCTGTGGGTCAAACAAATTCATTTAAAACAGGCAAAATTTGCATCTTAGTAAACCTAAAACTGCAAGTTGAAATTCTGGAAAAGAAAAAGTGAAAGTGTTGGTCGCTCGGTCATGTCCGACTCTCTGCAATCCCATGGACCGTAGCCCACCAGGCTCCTCTGTCCACGGAATTTGAAACTTGCTCCTTATGTTGGTGCTACAGAAACTAACTTAGAAAGTTATATGGCAGTCTAGCGGCTAAGGGAAGGAATTAGACCCAGCGCCCTTTAATCTTAGCTGTTTGATGAAGCTGAGGCTGCAAAGCAGCACAGCCAGCTTGCTCCCCGCGCCCCGACCCCCATGACACACATTCTTGCTGAGTCTCACACTCACCCGTCTGTGGCAGATGCCTCCCCTTTGGTTTTCACAGGCCCTCACCCTCTGTCAGGCTGCATTGTCTCTGAAGTGTGCCTCCTGGCACTTTGAGCTCTCGGAGCACGCGGTTTCTCTTTTTCATCTTTGTGTCCCAGTGTCTGGGACGTGTGGTGAGCGCCTAGCAGACAGCCGTGATGCTGTCTGAGGTCTAAAGCCTTTGACCCCTAAAACTTTTTGTTTTAAGAAAACGACTAGTCCTCACCCCTGCAGCCATGAAATCTTGGTTTACTTAAGCACCTATCAACTGGAAATCATTGTGTGAAAGAGAGACTCAGTTTTGATCCCTGACTGCTCATCACTAGCTAGGTGACCTTGGGCAGGGCACTGAAATAATCTCTGCAGGCTGTGACTTCAGTGTTTTAAATGAAGGATTTGACAGAGAGGATCTCCATCTGCCGAGTTCTGTGGCCTAGAGGCAATGTAGAGTGGTTGAAAGACCAGTGGACAGTGAGCGATGCTTCCTGAGTGTGTGTTCAGTGCCTTGGAGATTTATGTCTATCATGTTCAAGGCAAAACAATGTGAAAGTAACTTAAATCTCAAATATTAAATTATGTTTGGCGTAATTTGTGTTAATTATATTTTGATATATTCTTATACTTGGAAATTGATTATTCATGTGTGGTATATGCAATCATTAAGATTTCAGCATCAGATTAATCAAGATAATCTGTTTCCCTATCCTGGTTAATGATGTGTAAAGTATTTTGGGAAGTTGTGTCTTAAAAATGTTCGAGATATAAAAATATACTCAAAAATAATTTGAAATATATTTTAATATTGGTACATTTTATTTTGCTTCAAGAAAGTTTAATAAAAATTTTAAATGCAAAATAATCTCAACAGTTCAAACTTTTAACTTTTAGACACTTTTTCTTTTCTCCATAATCAAGGGTTCTGATTTTTGACATTTATTTCCTTTTTTGACCTTGTATACTTTCAGCTCATTTAGAGGCTAGTTTTGAGGAGGTAGAAAACCACCTGCTGAATCTGGAGGATTTATGTGGACAGTGTGAATTAGAGAGACACAAACATATGCAGTCCCAACAACTGGAAAATTACAAGAAAAATAAGAGGTGAGTTTGGGGAATTGGCCCCGATATTCATGTGCAATCTCAAAGTTTCCCACAGTACCTTACATGCCACTCTTTATAAGTTTGGAGTGATAAATGACAGGGGTTTCAGGTGAAGCTCTTTAATAAGCTTTCCAAAACATGTTTTGCTTGGTTTTGTTTTGTTTTGTTGGTATCACTACCTGTTGCCATTTTATGGAGATGAGTTCTGAAAAGCTGAGCATGGGATAAACGGTGGAGGGAGCAGTGCAACAGACAGAACGTCCGAAAGAGGAGAACCCCTGACCTCGTGTCCTCCGAGCGGCAGATCCTGGGTGGCCCTTCCCCTTTGCTTCCTTTTCTTGTCTTTCCTTTAGAGCAGGAGGAAAAGGAACCTGAGTGCTGGCTGTGGAGAGGGGCTCAGCTTTGTCACTTCCTGTCTGTGAGACCTTCGGGAAGTTATCGAATCTCAGCCTCAACGTGTGTAGCTCACAGTGATGATAGCAGTGTCCCCGCCTCCTGGATGGTGGTGAGGAGTCTGTGAGGCGGCCCTTACCAGACGCGCTGTGTGCCCTGCCACAGCGGTTATCATGGCCACTGTTTTCACTGGGCGAACCAGAGCTGGAGATGGGGAATAAGATTTGGAACACTGAAATTTTATTTGCCGTTCTTCACTCTCACCCAGTGACTTAGATATAGTAGATATATTAGTACATTATAGTTTATATGTTACAAAATGAAAAGAAAGTGTTTGGAGAACAGCCTCATCTGTAATTTAAGTAAAAGCCAGAGTGTACTGGGCAAGTCTAACGTGTCATGTAACGGAAATATCATTTTAGGTCTGGGGTGGTGTCATAGAAAGAGAGCACTGTTGATAGAGTCAGAAGACCCCAGTCTTGGCTCCATCTGCTACTGATTTTGTGCTCTTGGGCAAGCCATTCGCTTTCCTCTATCCTGTTGTAAAACTTTTCTTGACTAGCATTTGAAAGACTTCTTAAAAGATTACATCGTTCATTAGGCCTCTTTCTGATGCCTCCCAGAACCCTGGCAGTCAAACTTGTCTCCCCTGGGCAGAGAATTGGAGAGGTCATCTGAGACCTCTGTGACCAGCCTGTGAGAAAGGAGCTGCAGGGATGGACACTGGGGAGTCTCTGGTGAAACGGTTGGGTCTGCACCCTAGTGCCCCTGATGATGGGCCCCACCCCTCTCTACGTGCTTCTCATCAGCCTGGTGGTGCCTCACTCTTGAGTATGAATGCACAGCTAAGGAGTAATACCCAATTGAAGAAAAGTTCCAAAATGAACAGGGCCAAAATAAATTAAAAATAGTAATTATTTTTAAAGACCCACAGAGGAATGAGACACTATGATGGGAGCAGAAGAAAACTTAAGAACAAAAACTAATTAATAACTTCAGGTGCATCTTGCAGGAGACCATTTTGCGTTTGTGAGGCACAAAGAGGACGCTCTAGAGAAGGGATAATTAGAGAACAAGAAAGCTCTTGGGCATCAGATACATGATTACAGAAGTGGAAGGCTTTAGGGAAGCATTAAAAGACGATGTTAGGACTCCCCTGGTGGTACAATGGAAAAGAATCCACCTGTCAATGGAGGGGACACGGGTTCAATCCCTGGTACAGGAAGATTCCACGTGCCATGGAGCAGCTAAGCCCGCACCACAGCTACTGAGCCCGCACTCCAGAACTGGGGAGTCCCACTGCTGAAGCCTAGAGCCTGAGCCGCCCCGGTGAGAAGCCCGCACCCTGAAGCGAAGCGTGGTCCCCTTCTAGAGAGAAAACCTGCACCCCGCCACGAAGACCCAGTACAGTCAAGAATAATTTAAAAAATAAAGTTGTTTTAAAAGAACAAAAGATAATGTTAAACCTTTACATGTGAGAACAAAAAGACTGAGAAAAGCTGAGAATGCTTAGAAAATTAGAGAGTTAATTTTTAAGTCCTTTATACTAGGAGCTTGAGAAAGAAAGGGAAGAGAAAAAGAGGAGACAAATTCACTAAAGAAGTAATACAAGAAAATTGTTCAGAACTGAAGGATATGACTGAGTTGGAAAGGGTCCACCAAGGACATAATGAGTAGGGAGAGAGCCATCTTCAGTGTGTACTTTTTTACATTTCACTACAGTCAGAGTGAAAAATCACAAAAGCCTTCATAAAGGTCCTAAGGAACTGCAACTTTTCAGCAGCAACCCTGTAAGTAGAAAATGATTTTTACTGTATATTTAGTTACCCTGGTTCAATTCCTGGATCAGGAAGATATGCTGGAGAAGGGATAGGCTACCCACTCCAGTATTCTTGGGCTTCCCTTGTGGCTCAGCAGGTAAAGAATCCCCTTGCAAGGGGAGAGACCTGGGTTGGGAAGATCCTCTGGAAAAGGGAACGGCTACCCACTCCAGTATTCTGGCCTGGAGAATTCCATGGACTGTATAGTCCATGGGATCGCAAGGAGCTGGATATGACTGAGCAGCTTTCCCTTTCACTTTATTTACTTAGCCAGAGTTTCACCCAGTGTGAAGACATAGTAATTTCCAGGCATACAAGCGCTCCAGTTTAGCTCATGTGCAGACTTTATCAGGAAGTGGCTGGACGATATGCTCTACAAACGAGGGAATAAACCAGTAAGAAGGAAGACAGAGTGTGGAAGAGAGATCAGCTGCTCTTAGCACATCTGTCCAGTTCAGGAGAGAAACAGAATTCCTAGGATGATGGTGAAGAAAAGCTTCAGCAGGTCTGGAGAGCAGCCCAGACGGAAGCAGGAAGAGCCCCCAGAGGATTCCAGGAGCAGTGTTTTCCAGGGGAGACTGTCTAGTGTGCTTGAGCATGTTAAGCTGGGTTTATAAGCTCTGATTGGAGAGTTTATGTATTAGTGATAG
Organism: Ovis canadensis; assembly: GCF_042477335.2. Taxonomy (NCBI): domain Eukaryota; kingdom Metazoa; phylum Chordata; class Mammalia; order Artiodactyla; family Bovidae; genus Ovis; species Ovis canadensis. Next base: position 55,954,605 of record NC_091264.1, read on the forward strand.
GAATGTTTTCTAAAAAACTGAGTGAATAAGGTGACTATTAACACTGAGAAAATGCAGTTTTACAAGAAAAGAAATAATACATGGCTCAGTTATAGATTATATATATATATATATATATTCTGATAATAATTAAATGTGGCATATGGATTCAAGCCAGAATTGTAGGTTATTGGGAAGATGCAGTGGAGGCGTGTTTGTGTGGAGGGATGGGAGGGGTTTAAGGAAGCTAGTCCTCAGCTTCCACAGCAGGAAATCAGTAAGCAATATTTAAAATGGGAAAAAATGAATAAATATCAGTGTTGACATGTTATTTAGAAAAAAGGTAAATACTGGAAGAACTGACTGTAGCTGCTTTCAAAAAAGCAGGACAGGGACTTCCCTTATAGTCCAGTGGTTAAGAGTCTGCTCTTCCAGTGCAGGGGGCATGAGTTTGACCCCTGGTCTGGGAACTAACAGAGAAGGTAATGGCACCCCACTCCAGGACTCTTGCCTGGAAAATCCCATGGACGGAGGAGCCTGGTAGGCTGCAGTCCATGGGGTCATTAAGAGTCAGACACGACTGAGCGACTTCCCTTTCACTTTTCACTTTCATGCATTGGAGAAGGAAGTGGCAACCCACTCCAGTGTTCTTGCCTGGAGAATCCCAGGGACGGGGAAGCCTGGTGGGCTGCCGTCTCTGGGGTCGCACAGAGTCGGACACAACTGAAGTGACTTAGCAGCAGCAGCAGCTGGGAACTAAGACCTTGCATGCTGCCTGATGTGGTTTAAAAAAAAAAAGGGACAGAAAGATGGGGAGCACTGAGTGAGGCACTAATCTGCTTCATCATGAATCCTTGTGGGTACTATTTGACTTAAGGAATATACATGTACTATTTTGAGAAACATAATTTTTTTGTTTTTTGTTAGCTGCAACACTTCCTGATGTATTTTGCAGAAACAGAGGACTGAAAAGATAACCTCTGATAAAAGTCCATGATCAAATAAGTTCCAGAAACACTTTACCCTGAATTTGCCTCATTTAACTTTGTAGTACATGTACATATAGTAATGCATTACACGTAGTACATGTCAGTGTATTAAGGGTTCTGAGAATTCTTATGATAGAGAAATAGGTTTGACTCACCGCTTCACAACTTACTTGCTTACAGAACCAGTTTGTGTGTAATGTATATTAAAATTCTGTGAGTTGGTATCCTATAGTATACCATTGAAAAAATTTTCCAAAACCCCAAATTAAACATCTGTGGTCCACAGGGAAGAGTCTCTTAGAAATAAACCTCTTTCCTCTTTAACAAGCAGCCCTATAAACTAAACTAGTGATTTTTCTTTTCTGGCTCTGGAGGAGATAACATATAATACAAGGGTTGGCTATATGATGTGAGGGCATTACAGTGTTCGCCCACTACATAGCTTCCCAGAAAATCTGGATCGGACAACTCGATGAGGCTGGAGAGAACAGGGGACGGAAAGGTAAGGTCCCCTTCACCTCCAGCGCTGGTCGTGTCCATAGTGCACTGTTTCATCCCGCTCCCATCAGGGACTGGGACTGGGCGCGCAGCAGCTGTGGGAGTTGGGACAGAGGGTGAACTATTAGTACAGGAACTCATGTAACTGCCTAAGGGCCAGGGTTAGGGCCAGGTCCATTTCTGACTGTTGCATTGGAACAAACAGAATCCATCCCAGGTGTTAGTGCATCTGTAGTTGAGAGTGGATATATGATATTTCATCATGTATTTGATAAGCATTCTCGGCACAGAGGATAAATTCCCGCCCTCTGTGAAAGGAGGAACGTGACCCATCCCAACAGTTATGAGGGTTACATGGCAGATTCTCAGTGTGGGCAGAGGGAAAGAGCTTTAGAACCCTCCTGGGGTGCATCCACCCTTGAAAAACATTTGAATAGGTGGTTTACCCTAAGTGGACTTCCCTGGTGGCTCAGTGGTAAAGAATCTGCCCACAGTGCATGAGACACAGCAGGAAGTGTGGATTCAATCCTCGGTTAGGAAGATCCCCTGGAGAAGGAAATGGCTACCACTCCGGTGTTCTCACCTGGAGAATCCCATGGACAGAGGAGCCTGGGGGACTTCAGTCCATGGTGTTGGACATGGCTGAGCATGTGCCTGCATTGCCCTAAGTGTTTCTGCGTGGAAGGAGGATATCCTGCTTTAGCTGATTGTCTAATGAACATGACATATAAGCGACTGTATAGTTGTGGGGGGAAAATACCCATAAATAGCTTTTGTAATAACTCTTCTGCATATAAAGTGATATTAGTATGACTGATTGCTTTTATGGGCAGGAATAGACACTGCCTTGATCAGTAGTAAAACATCAGAGAGTGGATAAACCATGGCTGTAGGGAGAGACAAGTACTGGTACCAGTAGTAGTTGGGTCGTCAGATGGTTCAAAAGACGAGCTAGCCGTTACAAGTGTAACTGCTGGATGCCTTGTGTAGGTTTTCATAACCAATAGGAAATATATTTTTCATCAAGTAAGAAGCATTAATGTTGACTATATGAGCCAAAATAAAGAACATAAGACCATTTCCATGGGTTTGTCTAAGCTAGCAGTGAGAGAAATGGACTTGAGATGTGAAAGTCAGCTTGCATTTGACTTCCCAGGTGGCTCAGATGGTAAAGAATCTGCCTGTAATGCAGGAGACCTGGGTTTGATCTCCTGGAGAAGAGAATGGCTACCCACTCCAGTATTCTTGCCTAGAGAATTCTGTGGACAGAGGAGCCTAGTGAGCTACAGTCCATGGAGTCGCAAAGAGTTGGACGTGACTGAGCGAGTAACCTTTGCATTTGTAGTCACGGATGTAGGGAGAAATAGACGGTAAATGTGCACATGATTTTTTAAAAAGGATAATTTCAGACAATTGTATCGAAGAAAATAAAGCAGGGTTATATGACAACGGTAGGGAGGGAGGGCCCTTCCTGGAGGACACATGAGGACTGAGGCCTGAGTAAGGAGGCAAGCGCACGGGGATGGAGTGGACACCCTCCCCTGCAGAGTGGCAGCAGGTAAGGTTAGGAGAGTGAAGAAGAGGCACTAAATGGAAAGGTAGAATTCAGACCTCCCTAAGTTTGTGATCTTTTCAGTACCACCATAATATTCCTTAGAATGATTGCTGAGATTCTTTCATAATAATTACATTAAAATCATACATAAGCTAGTGATCTAATTAAAATACTTTTTACTTCCAGAGTTCTAGATCCTTTGTTTTCCCCTTCAGTTTGTAGCATACCGTCAGAATTTCTCTGAAAATAGCTGCATCTTAAAGAACAGTGTGATTTTAGTAAGTTAGCTTAATTATAAATGACTCATAATTTTAACACAGCCTTCCATTGGACTTAAAATCTGCTGTGGGGCATACTGAACTCTAGAAGCATTTTTCACTAATTCATTTAGGCTTTGAAACTTAATTGTCATCCCTTATAAACTGTCTCTTGTGAGTGGGGGGCATGGCTTCGGTTGATATGATTTAGCGTCCAGGCATATTCTGAAAAAGTCATTGTTCCTTTTGCTTTATGTATTAAAGCTAAAGCTAAGGAACTATGCTCTTCTTTGTGTTGATGTGGACTGTAGACTAAGTTTTTTGCTGTTGTTTTTTAGTCCCTCAGTCCTGTCTGACTCTTTGCAACTCCATGGACTGCAGCACACCAGGCTTCCCTGTCCATCACCAGCTCTGGAGCTTGCTCAAACTCATGTCCATTGAGTTGGTGATGCTATCCAACCTTCTCATCTTCTGTCATTCCCTTCTCCTCTTGCTTTCAATCTTCCCCAGCACCAGGGATTTTTCTGATGAGTTGGCTCTTGGCATCAAATGGCCAAAGTATGGAAGCTTCAGCATCAGTCCTTTCAATGAATATTCAGGGTTTATTTCCTTTAGGCTTGACTGGTTTGATCTCCTCAGTCCAAGGAACTCTCAAGAGTCTTCTCTAACACCACAGTTTACATGCATCAGTTCTTCAGCGCTCAGCCTTCTTTATGATCGAGCTCTCACATTCATACATGACTATTGAGAAAACCATAGCTTTGACTAGCTGGACTATTGTCAGCAAAGTAATGTATCTGCTTTTTAAAACACTGTATAGGTTAGTCAGCTTGTCTTCCAAGGAACAAGTGTCTTTTAATTTCATGGCTGCAGTCATCCTCTGCAGAGATTTTGGAGCCCAAGAAAATAATGTCTGTCACTGTTTCCATTGTTTCCCCATCTATTTGCCATGAAGTGATGGGACTGGATGCCATGATCTTAGTTTTTTGAATGTTGAGTTTTAAGCCAGCTCTTTCACTTTCCTCAAGAGGCTCTTTATTTATTTTTTTATTTTTATTTTTTCAAGAGGCTCTTTAGTTCCTCTTCACTTTCTGCCATAACGGTGGTGTCATCTGCATATCTGAGGTTGTGTAGACTAAGTTTAGAAAAGAGGCTCTTTAGTTCCTCTTTGCTTTCTGCCATACGGGTGGTGTCATCTGCACATCTGAAATTATGCAGACCTAGTTTAGAAAAATCTTTAAGGCAAAGAATGATAGATTTGAGATGTTAATGGCATGTCTTTAGTAGTATTTGACCAGCTTAAATTCTAGAGAATAACCCACCAAACTCCTGAGTGTCAAGAAATGACTGTCCACTAGACAGGTCGTGATCATGGATATGCCTGTTCTTCCATTTCAGAGAGTTGAGGGGATTGTGCTGGGCAGACTTGCCACAGGCCTGGCTTTGCTGAGAATAGGACAAGGAGGAACCAGTGGCATTCTCCAAGGTGAAGGTGACTCTGGAACCAGAAGAGGAGGTCTGGTGGAGACGGGCAGGAAGGCAGTAACTAACTGGCCCCTGAGGTTCTGTGTGGAGGGTGGTTTGGGTGCTGCATGGGAAATAGATGAGCAGAGTGTCCCCTCAGGCAGTGCTTTTATGTAAAGGGTCCTCCCCAGGTGGAAGAACATGGAACCAGACTGACTCTCCCCCTGACCCAGCCAAAAACCAGACACAATAAGTGAAATAACACTCATTGGGACACTTTACATTGGGCAGAGAGAAGTGATCCTTGATCAGTAGGAGACAAGCCTGGTGGTGGCTCCAGCATTCTGCCAGGAGTTTCCAGGCTGCATACAGGAAGGAAAACCAGGTAGAGTCTGGCAGACCCTCTGAGTTGAAGAGTGGAGCTGAGTGTCTGGAATCCCAAGACTGCTGGAGTTTACAGGGCTCAGAACCAGAGAGCAGGAATACTGAGAATCTGCAGAGGGCTCCCCGGAAAGTTCAGCAGGGGACCGGTCATTCACATGAGCAGACGACCCAGGGAGGAGGAGGAGGAGGGGACCAGCACCCAGTAGGATTAGTTAGCAGTGCCCATCAGCCAGAGACTGAGAATTCCTGAGGAAATTCCTTGGGAAAGCTTCCTTCAACAGTTAGCCCTGACTGAGCCCCGTTCAAGACCTGCTTAACTAATCATAAAAGCAAGCATCAAAGAGATCAAGCTGTTTCCAAATAAATTAACCATATCCCGGCAAGAATGTTTCTAGAACTACAAAAATAGCTAGTAGTCAACAAGGTAGATCATTCTAACAGGTTGCTTGTGAATGGACAAGATGCACGACACACCAAAGTTCAACTGAGGTTGCCGGAGAAAGATGGTCTACAGGTTGTGTCATATTAAGACTTCCATGGAGATCAAATCCATGGTGCACTTTAAATATTTAACCTGTATTTCTCTTCTTAACTCTTTAGGTAACTATGCCCATTGACAAATCAGTCCTTATTTACCTGGCCTCTTGAAGCTGTCTCTAACACTGGCATCCTCAGTTTTCTTCTCTACTGCCATTGTAGATGCTGTACTTTGGTTATTCTCTTGGGTCCTGTTATTGGTTATTGCTTCCTCTCATTCTGCGTAATAAAGATGTCTTATTCTGTAACCTACCCCCTCCGCAGGATCTGTGTAAGGAGCAAATGACAACAGGGCTTCTAAAAGTTTTGAGAAAATTACCTCAAGCACGTGGGCCAGCTCTTCTCGCCCTTGAGAGAAAAAGTCTCTCAGTCATGTCCAACTCTTTGTGACCCCATGGACTGTACAGTCCATGGAATTCTCCAGGCCAGAATACTTGAGTGGGTAGCCTTTCCCTTCTCCGGCGATCTTCCCAACCCAGGGATCGAACCCAGATCTCCTGCATTGTGGGCGGAGTCTTTACCATTTGAGCGCCAAGGGAAGCCCAAGAACTTTATCCAACTTCTCAGCCACAAACTCACCAAGCCAGGAAGGGTATACATCTTCAGGACTGCAGGAGGCTTAAAAGATTACAAAAGATTAGATAAGAGTAGATAGTAGCTGGTCTTTCAGGAGAGAAATCTTTAAGATCTTTCCTAGCCATCAGTCATAACAAAGGGACACTCTTCTACTGTGTTTAATGCGAAAAGTATTGCTGGTCAATTAAAAAAAAAAAACCCTAAATATTTTCAGATATGGAAAAAAAGAGTTGATCTTGCACCTTACATTTTGAATGGTATTTTGCCATCTAGAATCATTGTGTTAGGTTTTTAACATGGGTTTGTCCTGGGGGAGCAGTTTAGTGTTTAAAGAAAGTATCCTTCCATCTGTGAGATGATTGTGTTTATGGAGACATTTATCCAGGGCTCCAGTCTGTTAAGTGTGCATCTGTGGGTCTGATTTAGTTGACTTCTATACATGCACGGATTTAATATACTTCTTGCAACATTCCATGGATTTATTTGTTAATATGATGCTTTTTTTTGTTTTTATTCTGCCCTCATAACTCAACCCCTGTGGATAAAATGATAAAATAGCAGCTTCACCCTTTGGAAATATTATTAGATTTTGAGTCTAGTGTTATTTGTTGAATGTTTTAGTTTCAGGGTTTGTCATGCTAAATTTTGTGATAGGATTTGCTGAACTGAGTAAAATTTAAAATATAGTAAAAACCTAAAAGGAGGTATTTCAATTCTTCCTACTTAATTGATCTTCTGAAAATATTATTAAACTTTGGAGACGAAGAGACTCAGAGTTTTGAAATTGCAAAAGGCAAACAAGTTGTTATCATATCAGATGAATTACTGCATGGCCAAGCTTTTATTTTTTGATAAAGAGTAAAATCCTCCCTAGTTAGAATAAGGGCTTCTTTTAAGAAGAGGTGTGTTTAGTCCTTCTGCAGCCAGAGTTCTTGGTAACCTGGCCTGCTGAGTGTGTGTCATGTGTGACCCTGTGCACACGTGTGGTCAGGGCAGATGCCACATCACCTTTGCACTGCAGGATTTCGGCAGTGTGATTGCAGAGATGGTGTGTGTGCTGAGTCACTTCCGTTGTGTCTGACTCTTGGCGACCCTATGGTCTATAACCTGCCAGGCTCCTCTGTCCATGGGATTCTCCAGGCAAGAATACTGGAGTGGGTTGCCATGCCCTCCTCCAGGGGATCTTCCCGCCCCAGGGATCGAACCTGCATCTCTTACGTTTCCTGCATTGACAGGCGGGTTCTTTACCACTAGTGCCAACTGGGAAGCCCCATAAGGATGACACCTGTCTGGAAATCATGGTGTTACAAGGCAGTGTAGGAGGTGTTATAGCACTGACGGACGTGAGTCCCGTAGGAGGTGACATAAGAGGAGATGGCCATGTGGGTGTGATGGATGTCTTCATGGAAAAGACTAACTTGGATACTGTTTTATATTGGTTATTACCATTAACCATTTCTGATAGAGTTTGGAGAGTGACCAGAACTTAAAACTCCTGCTCACCTATGCCTTTTCACTTGGTGAGCCGAGAAGGTGACATTAATGGTCAAGAGCAAAGTATCTGCGGTGTTCTCATCAGTGTTACCTGTCCTCCTCACTTACACTTTCCCTCAAGACTCAGTTCAGTCCTGGCTTCTCCAGGAAGCCTTTCCTCTTGGTCCTTGGTGTGTGAGTCATCCCCTCCTCTGTATTCCTAGAGAATCCTCAGCGTGGCTGGCATTAGCAGAGTGCTAATTTATGACACCAATTTCTGACTGTTGCTTTACTTCTGTATCCCTCACTAAATTTCCTTGAGGTTGTGGAGCGTATATAACTCAACCCTAGCATTATTCCTACTGCTATTCCTAACATTATTGCTAGTGTCTAAGGCACAATACATTTTTTTGTTGTTGTTGAGTGAATGATCAAACTCAGAGGTTACATTCAGTGTAAGAAAATGAGTATTTATCCAAGGCGTGACATTTATCATCATGACAGCAGTAGTGATGGACAGAAATGGATGGATTCGGGACATGTTTTGAGATAGAGTTAACAGGTTGTATTGATGGATTGGATGTGGTGAAGGAGGGAGATGGATCTGCCAAAGCTTGAGGAGTGGTGACGGCCTGAGTGGAGGTGAGGGAGACTGGGAAGAACAGGCTGTTTTGCAAGTGTTGCTGGGACGCCTGCTTCACTTCCGAGCAGTACTCTCAGATGGGCAGTTGCATATGAGTCTAGAGCTCCAAGAAGAGATAAAGACAGGAAGTACAAATCGAGAGCCTGTGGATGGCGTTTAAGGCCATGGAGCTGGATGAATTGCCTTGTGAGAGCAAGTAAGTTAAGAAGGGGGCCAGGATTAAACTGGCAGAGCTCTGGCATCTTGTGGTCTAGAAGGGGCGGGGAAGTAGCAAAAGGAACTGGGAGAGGAGGAGAAAAACTCGAGAAAATGCTCTCAAGAAATTGCCAGCGGAGTCAATTGCTGCTGAGGGATTCGGATGAAAAGTGAGAGCGAACATCGCCTTTGACAGCAGGGTGGTTGTCGGTGGTCTCGCTGTGCAGAGCTGGGGTCTGGAAACCAAGCTGGAGTGGGTTCAGGACTGAGTGGGAAGTGGGGGAACTAAGTCCTTGAGTGGGTTACAGGGGTTGGGAGTCATGGCTCAACATCACCAGCCTTAGGTTCCAGCCTCCCAGATTATTTCATTATGTTCCAAATGGAACTCACACACTGCCCTCCAAAATCTGTTCCTCTTCCTGTTTTCTGCTGATGAATTCCCTTTGCTTCCAGTGATGCAGACAGGAACCCTCATGGTTATATATACTTCTCCCCAGGGGTCAACTGCCATGGTCTGTTGACTCTTCTCCCCAGCGTTTTCGAATTGGACCCCCTCCCTTCATTGCCCTGGAGGAGGAAATGGCAACCCACTCCAGTATTCTTGCGTGGAGAATCCCATGGACCAAGGAGCCTGGTGGGCTGCAGTTCATGGGGTCGCAAAGGAGCTGAATATGACTGAGCACGCTTTGTTGCTGGTGCCACTGCACTTGCTCTTTCCAGGCACTAGTTAGATCTTCTTCAAACTCCTCTAGCCATTTCTTGAGTGCTCCCTGCTTCATTCTCCGCGCTGTCAGTACGTCTATCCATCACAGCTAGAACATTCTTCCTGAAGCATGGCTTTGCTCGTGATATTCTCCCGCTAAAAATAAAAGCAGATCCTTTCAGCCTGGCACTCAGAAGCCTCTGCCTCTTCAACCTCGTCTCCCACTACTTTCTCTTCATTCAGCCTGCTGTCCTGATGGGCTTGCTCTTTCCTGAAGATAACCTGCATCATTCAGCTTCCACACCTTCACTTTGACCCTGACTGCCTTCCCTCCTTTCTCTTATACCTTCTGTATTGCTGGATGCTGTTGCCTCTGGCATTATGGAGTCTGCCCTAAAAATTACAACACTTCTTGCTTTTCTTTATTAGTCTTTAAACTTATAAAATTATTTCGTCATAGTGATCTTTACCTTAAATCACAGTCACCTGTACCACCCCAACCTCCACTGTCTTCTTGATTAAGGAATTGGGTACAGGACTCTCTTACTTTCTAAAAGAAAGTCACTTGGAAGTTTCTTGAATTGCCATGGGTCAGGATATTCTGTAAATAAGGGCCTAGAAAGAGGCACCCTGCTCACCTTTACTCTTTTCTTGTAGCAACTTCCCATTGTTTTGATGAGGCAGCCAGCAGGTTGGAAGGTGGGCACAGTAACTCCAATGAAAGCTCTTAGGGCAATGACTCATTACTGGGCTTCCCTTGTGGCTCAGCTGGTAAAGAATCTGCCTGCAATGAGGGAGACCTGGGTTCGATCCTTGGGTTGCAAAGATCCCCTGGCGAAGGGAAAGGCTACCCACTCCAGTATTCTGGCCTGGAGAATTCCATGGACTGTGTAGTCCATGGGGTCACAAAGAGTCGGACGCTACTGAGCGACTTTCACTTCACTGACTCATTACTAACACAGACACTGGATTCTTGGCTCCATGGTTGTTATTTGGGGTAGCAGTAGGGAAGAGCAGTGTCTGTGAAATCGTTCTTCCCAGTTTCACCTTTTTTTAAAACAGGGGTGCCTTTTTGAAATTTCGCTGCTTCGTGTTCCAAAAGAAGGAAAGCAGAGGCTCTCTGAAGACTGTAATCAGAGAAAAGAGAATTAGTGTTCAGAATACTGAACTGAGGGACTTCCCTGGTGGTCCAGTGGCTAAGCCTCGGCATTTCTAATGCAGGGAGCCTAGGTTCAATCCCTGGTCAGGGAACTAGATTCCGCAGGCCACTTCTAAGCGTTCCCATGCTGCAACTAAGATTGGCACAGGCAAGTAAATATTAAAAAAAAAAAAAAAAGAATACTGAGCCAGGTGTTCTGTCATCCTGTCCACCCCTTGGTGGCCGTGGGGAGTGGCTCACACGAGGGCATCTGGAGGGATACGTGAAGGTGCCCCCTCAGGATGCTGTCTTCGGCACGTGCTGCCTTTCTCTTCAGCCTTTTCAGCATTCATCCCATTTGTTGTTGTTCAGTTGCTAAGTCACGTCTGACTCTTTTGCGACCCCATGAACTGTAGCCCACCAAACTCCTCTGTCCGTGGGGTTTCCCAGGCAAGAATATTGCAGTGGGTTGCCACTTCCTTCTCCAGGCATCTTCATCTCATTCAGTTCAGTTCAGTCACTCAGTTGTGTCCGACTCTTGGCGACCCCATGAATCGCAGCACGCCAGGCCTCCCTGTCCATCACCATCTCCCGGAGTTCACTCAGACTCACGTCCATCGAGTCCGTGATGCCATCCAGCCATCTCATCCTCGGTCATCCCCTTCTCCTCCTGCCCCCAATCCCTCCCAGCATCAGCGTCTTTTCCAGTGAGTCAACTCTTCTCATGAGGTGGCCAAAGTACTGGAATGTAAAATAGGTTTCAGGAAGGTTTACTTTCTACCTAATCTTTTAAGAATGAAGCTGGGCTATTGGCCAAAGGGAGATGATTGCACCCTTATTAAAGACAGGATTGAAAGTAACTTTTTTATTCCTTAGTTAATGAACTCTGGCGCTGGAGTAATGTTATCATGAGTTAGTATTTTTAGGGAAAAAAAAAAAGGAGTGATACGACCACGTGATTTAAGAACCTCCACTCGGCTGTTTCAAGAACACTGGCTTTTCAGTGGGCAGCTTGCCAGTCCTTCCTGGCCAGCTGTTCATGGTAGTCAACTGTTTTGGAACATGAGCGGTATTGTAATTAGCAATGAGGAATTCTGATTTGAGAATCCAGAATAGCTCTAGATTTTGCAAATAAAAGACAAACATCTCATGTTTTAAGTGGGATAAGCCTTTACAAATAAATATGCCTCCTCAAAATTACTTTTAATTAGTACTGATAGTGAGAAAAATATAATCATTAAATTATTAAGGAAAACCTGAAAAAAACTTGCTTTTGACTTCTGTGTCAAAAATGTTTTACGACTGTTCATCTATCTTCCTTGGCTGTACATCTCCCTAGGAGACTTTGTGTTTCAGCATTCCTAAGTGACACGAAATCACACACCAGAGTGTTTCCTGGAGGCTTGGCCCTTTTGTGACAGGATGGTCTGTGGACTTCAACCCTTTGATATATAATTTCCCCTTTCATTTAGAAAAGGAAATAACTGCTCCTCTTTTGAATGATTTTTAATTAAAGATTTTTTAAAAATCTATTATTTATCCATGAAAGGAAAAGTAAGTTGCTTTTATAAACTGGTAGTTAAATATATTAGATGGTTCATGGCTGGCATTAAAATGCTCTGTTTTTTTGTTTTGTTTAAGTGTTTCAGTGTTTTAATAGTTTAAATTTTGGTAGACCTTTTTTGAACCATTAGTAGAGTAATAGCAGAAAAACTGAAATAGTAGCTTTAGGCTAACTGTATTGGTAATTTCAAAGAGTAATGGACTCCATGTGAACATCCAGAAATACCACTCTCAGCAATTAAAGTACTTAATATTTTATTATAATCTAAGAGCAGTTTCCATTGGGAGTAGATTAATAAATGTATGTTTTCTTTGTTTTTCCTACAGGAAGGAACTTGAAACCTTCAAAGGTAATTTTGTGTTTAATTCTTCACTTTAAAGTAGATGAGAGTTAATTGATGTCAGATGTTTTCTCTTGATGATGATAATGAAAGAATGCATTCCGTTTTCTTTAAATCAAGACAGTTTACATCAGAAAATGCAAGTTTGCTTAATACTGTTTTTGTCAATTTATTTAATCACGGTGGTTTTGATATCAGCTGTAACACATGTACCAAGTGAGAGTTTCTGCTAATGGCATCATAAATAGTATGTTAGGATGACATAATGTGGACTTAGAGGTTGTTGAGAATCATAGTTGGAGAAGATTCTGGTTTCTGTTGTGTAGAGAGAGTCTGGGCCTCACGGAGAGGTAATGGTGATAGGTGATAGAGGTGATAGAGGTGGCCTGCAGGCAACCCAGAGTCCCCTGAACCTCCTGCAAGGTTTTCAGTGCTGGTCCTGCTCAGCCACCGTCTTGTAACTTTGGATAAGTCTCTTTACCTTTTTCAAGTTTATCTATAAAATCGTAAGCTTTGCTGAGCTATATTCTGAGATACTAAAAGTGCCTAGCATTGCTTTTTAATTCTAGGGAACTTTTGCAAATGAGTGTGAGAAATAATTCTTGGTCGTGCTGACTCTTGGAAACACTCATGAAAAATAGGGAAAACCACAGACTTTCAGAAGCTCAAAGCCCTTCCAGCTTGCCACTTTTCAATTACGCTTTAGAGGTTGAGTAGTGAAATTTCTATTCTCAGAGAATTTCAGTAACTGAGAAGACTCTGAATTGTTGTCTATTATGTTTCATTTATAAACTAGTATCGACTTTTTGAGTTACTGGTTAAAGATTTTCCAGAACATTATTTACAGTTGAATTGTTTATCTCTGTGATCTGTTTGGATGTTTTAGAGAAAACAACTAATACTTGAGATAAAAGGTATAAAGGCTTATTCCTGCTACATCTGTTATTAAACCATCTTGACTTGGCTGGGTTTCTGTTTGGCTGCAGTTATAGTGAATTATTTAGTTCACCAGTTTGTTGAGGGCCGTGTTAAATGATTATGATCTGATGTATTATCATGGTTATCATTATTCTTAATCAATTTGTGAACCACACTCATGTACATTATTTTTCATCACTGGTTTAAAATAAGATTTGAAATCCCCATAAAGTGTTATTTTCTCTCTCCTCCTTTCTTTTAGTCTACTAGCATCTTCTTATACTGTATTGGGGGAAGAAAAAAAAATCAAGTTAATATTAAAAGACAGGCAGAGAGCCAGATTATGCAACATGTCAACTTTGCTTGCATCTCAGTACTGAGGCTTTTTTTTTTCATTTTGTATGACAGTATTCCAGAAAAAGAGGAGACCAGCAGTTTGCAAGAGGATAGACAGTGTTGTGTTTACCTGATAGAATAATTCAATTCATGCAGAAATATCTTATTTTTACATATATCCCTAATTATGTACAGCATTGAACAGCACATCCAACCCACCCACAGGCCAGTTAAAGCTCTCAGTTAGAACAAACCCAAAGTGGATTATTGTATCATATCTAGTTTTTTAAAGAACTAATATTCATTAAAAATTATTTCCTCTTGAATGTTTTGCTAATACTTCAAAAGCATGTGTAGCTTACAATAAAAAAATATAATTATTCTTCCAAGACATTACTGGAGAAGAGAATTCATTCAAAGATATAATAACTTGTTATTTTTTGAACATTGCTTTTGCCTTTGTTTTTCCTTTTTACATTTCAGGAAAACAGAAAGCATCACTTCCTCCAACTGTTTTATTCAAGTTGTAGTTATATTTAGAAGCTTTTTGCTAAGTTGGAGAAGGACTAACTTTTGGGGGCAAAATTAGTAACCCTCAAGGTTAGTAACATAGATCAGTGTGATCCACCAAGTTCTGGATTCTTCCTTCTGTACTCCATTGAGGTTAATGGGTTCATCTTTATCTTGCACTTGAGATATATCTAGCAAATCTCTACAGTATTATTGAAACAGTTCATTATTTGTTTTGTTTTTTTAATATTGGCAGCAGGAAAGGTCTTTTCTTTTCTCCCCAATATTGCCTTTCTTTAAACTCTTTAGTGTTAGTCACTTGAATATTATACAATATGAAAAGGGTAAGATCTTTAAAGTCTTAATTTTTTAATTTTCAGTGAGAAGGAACCCCATTATTATAACTACATGTAGAGTAAACAAATTGGGGTGCATGTATATTTTTACATTAGTTTTCTCCAGATATATGCCCAGGAATGGGATTGCTGGATCATATAGTAGTTCTATTTTATTTTTTTGAGGACCTAGTGGTTATACCAATTTACATTCCCACCAACAGTGGGGATCTTTTCTCCACACCTTCTCCATGATTTAATATGCAGTTTAATTAAATATCAGCATTTAATATGCAGTTTAATTAAATACCAGATAAAGTGATGAAACCTCTGTTTTAAGGAGGCTGTTTTTAAGAAAATTAAGTTGCCTGCTTTGGAAGACCTAATACAGGTAAATAGCTTTTTAAAAAATTACTGTAAAATGTTAAATTAGAAATTAGAAAAGACTTGGGGGAAAATAATAAAAATTCTTAAAGAGTCCATACACAAATTGTTTTTCACATCTTAAATTCCCGTTCTGCTTTTTAAAATAGGCTGGAAATTTTATCCAGTGCTGAATAGGTGGCTTATACGAGGATTTTTTTCAACCAGTGGACCTATACTCAAAGAACTCAGGAGAAAAGTATGGTTATATTCTAAGTTAAAGTGTCAGTATCCGTGTTTTTAAAAAGCCTCTGCTTTGGCTGCTCTGGGTCGTCACTGCTGTGCCCAGGCTGTCTGCAGGGGCAGCGAGTGAGGCCACCATCCAGTCGTCGTGCGCGGGCTTCTCATCGCGGCGGTTTCTCTGGGTGCAGAGCTTCGGCTCTAGGATGCTTGGGCTCAGCAGTTGCCCCACAGCCTGTGGGGTTTTCCCAGACCAGGGACCGAACCGATGTCCCCCGGCCCACCAGGGAAGCCCTTGCATGTGTGTGTGTTTTTAATGATTGCCTATGTTAACTGCTTTATTAAAAATTAAATGAGCAGCATGGGATCTAGTTGTGTTGTATAAGAGGACATCTACTGTAATCTGCTCTTTACTATAGCACTGCCCAGCCATGTCAGAAATGGGACTGACAGTGTGAAAACATGCCAGGGTGTAGTGGTTATCACTGTCACAGTGAGTGGGTCACCAGAGAATGTGGGGCGAGGCGGCTAAGACCAGCCTGAGGGAGTGTGATCCCACTTAAGGCTTTGTCCTGGGAAGCAAAGCCAATCAAGGATACAGGGCCAGTGAAAGTGAAGTCGCTCAGTCGTGTCCGACTCTTAGTGACCCCATGGACTGCAGCTCACCAGGCTCCTCCATCCATGGGATTTTCCAGGCAAGAGTACTGGAGTGGGGTGCCATTGCAGTAAAGCCAATGAAGGGTAAAAGGCCAGAGCACTCATCAAAACTGTCCAAGACAGCTCTGTGACAGGAAGGTCCAGAGAGGAGAAGGCTTAAAGGAGAAGTGGTCATCAGTGCCAGAAGTAACGTAGGAAGGTTGAGCAGAATGGGGAAATCCCACTGGAGTTGACAGTGAATAGATAAGTGGTGAAGGGAGACTCCAGAGTGCAAATCAGAAGCACGTGAGGCATTTAGGAAAGAAATGAAAAGGTCACTTGAGATCGAATCAGGGTCAAGGTCAGGGAAGAAGGTGAAGTTGAAGATGTTAAGGACTTGAGTAAGATCTAGAGAAGATGGAGAAAAAATACCCAGATAGGTTGTCCTTGGAGAGGATCCAAGGATATCTCTTTTTCTGAGACTTTAGAGAAGGAAAGGATGGCAGGTCATAGGGGAAAAAAAATCTGTGGAAGGAAAGACTGTCTGAACTTGCAAGGCTAGGCTCAGAAGTAGAAATATAAACCAAAACAAATAATGCTTTGCTCAACACAAAGCTGGGAATTAAAGAGCATATACGATGGGTCGGCAGAGCACGGTAAATCTTGGGTGCTAATGAGATCATGACTAAAACGATTGGCCATGGAATTCAGGCCGGAAAGGAGAGGCCGGAAGAGACCAGTCAAATGAGCAAGATACGAGGTACCAGGGATGGTGTTCCCCTTAAAAATGGGAAGCACTTGGATAGTTGAGTATATGGTTGACCACGCTTCTTGTGGTCAAATAAAGAATTTCAGTTTGACATCGTTGAGATAGAGCAGTTCCCAGTGATGATCATGGCTAAATTTGAGTGAAAAAGAAGGCATAAAATGACGATGTCATCTGACTTGGGAAATTCTGAGGCCATTAGGAGTCGTGCTTATTTGGGTGACTCAGATATGAATTATCCATACCGGTGGCTCAGTAGCCACAGCAGGTCATGAATTTAGATGTGACAGATAGATGGAGAACTTGGGTAGAACATGTTGGGTTAATTCAAGAGTTAGCTTAACACATAGGGCAAAGCTCTTCTGCTGCCATTTGGCAATATTTAGGCAGTGGAGACCCAGGTTGGGTAATACCGCTGTCCTCTGTCCTCAAGGGGCTAAAGCACCGTGGCAAAGCTTCTAGGACAGAAAGGCAAATATATGATTTTAATACAATGACAAAAATATTAAAATAGAAATAAGCACACTATGGTGGGAGTAATCAATCTTTTAGAGAGAGGCACTCGAATGCTGACCTGGCAGAAACCGATAATAAGGACATTCCAGGAAGAGGAAAGAACAACTGCAAAGATGCAGGGACGTTTATCTTATTTCAAGAGCACAAGTTAAAATTTAACTTCTTGTTCAATGAGGAGACTACAGTTAGTTAGTGCTGAAGCATCTGGTGCGTGGGTACAGTAGTGAGGGGTGGCGTTGAGACGTGGGCAGGGCATACATGCCACACAGCTCGTATGGCACGCAGAGGAGCTTTGGCTTTTTCCTTTGGACTAGTGGTCTCCGAAGAGGCCCATGAGTATGCAGAGTAATGTCAGTGGAGAAGAAAACTGGAACCCCTGTTTCTTTTTTTATGTCATCCTTTTATAATTCAATTTTTGTGCATATTCTATAATAAACTAGGACAGGTATTGATGTATATGTTAGTTCAGTTCAGTCGCTCAGTCGTGTCCAACTCTTTGCAACCCCATGAATCACAGCACGCCAGGCCTCCCTGTGCATAAATATACATATTTGAGGGTGCATGTTAAACGCTTTTGTTCATGACAAGACTGCTCAGCAATCACTCTTGTAGCTAAGAGAGACAAGGTAGGGATGGGAGAACCAGAAGTTTCAATTTAGGGTAACAAGAGGCAGTCTGCATTATAGAGCAGGTTTTCTGGGATCATAGGTTTTCTGAAGACAGATTAAGAGCAGTCTAGAGCAAGAAGGGTTAGTTGAGAAACTGCTACATCTACTTGAATGAAGGCAGTGGTAGAATGGAGAGAAAGGCCCAGATTCAAGAATCAAGAATTTCATCACTCTTGTGAGAAGTCTAGGATGACTGGAATTCTGGCTAGGACATGTGGGTGGATTTTTCTTTTACCAGGAAATGTAATACGGGCAGAAGAGCAGATTTGGGAGGGAATCATAGTGGATTCTGTTGGTTTGGGAGGATGAGGTACAGCATCAGTTGATTAATAATAATAATTAATCAGTTTATTAATGCAAGCAAGTTCCCAGTAACCCCACAAAAGTGCAGTTTGATATCTGATAGAGAAATGCTTTTTAAAATGTTTTATTGAGATTTGACTTTCATATCACAAATTTAATTCATTTTTAAGTGTACAATTCAGTGAATCTTAGTAAATTTATAGAATTGTGCAGCCATCATCAGAATACAGTTTTAGAACATGTTCATCACCCGTAACCGTTCCTTTCTGCCTCTCTGCATTCAGTACCCTTTTGTGTTCCCAGCCCCAGGCAGTCATTAATCAGTTTCTATCTCCATAGACTTTCCTTTTCTGGACCTTTCATGCGAATGCAGTCATGCGATGTGTTGTATTTTTGCTTCTAGATTCTTTTAGTCATGTTAAATTTTTGGAGTTCATCCATGTTGTGCCATATATCAGTAGACGGTTCTTTTTATTGCTGAGTTAATGTCCCATTGTATGAATTTATTGCAGTTCGTTTATCCTTTCACTGGTTTATGGACATTTGGATTGTCTCCAGTTTGGAACTGTTGTGAATAGTGCTGCTATAGACTTTCATATGCAAGTCTGTGTGTAGACGTATCTTTTCATTTTTCTTGGATATAAAACTAAGACTGGAGTTTCTGGATCATATGATATGGTTGTGTTGTGTGTGTTAGTTGCTCAGTCATGTCAGATTCTTTGTGACCCCATGGTATGTAGCCTGCCAGGCTCCTCTGTCCATGGGGATTTTCCAGGCAAGAATACTGGAGTGGGTTGCCATGCCCTCCTCCAGGGGATCTTCCCAATCCAGGGATGGAACCCAGGTCTCTTGCACTGCAAGCAGATTCTTTACTGTCTTATCCACCAGGGAAGCCCTATGATAAGGTTATACTTTTTAAGAAACTGCCAAGCTGTTCTCTGCAGCGGTGGTACCAGTTACATTCCCACCAGCTGTCTAGGGGTTGTGGTTTCTCCTCACCCTTGTTAGCACTTGATATCCTTGACTCTCGTGTCTAGCTCTGTGATCCATTTTGAGTCAGTTTTTGTGAAAGTCTAAGGTTTTTTTTGCTTTTGTTTTTCACAGATATCCAATTGTCTCTGAACTATTTTTTGAAAAGGTTTTTCCCCCCATTCCATTGAACTGCTTTGGCACTGTCGCAGGAAACCAGTGGCCATAAATGTAAAGAAGAGTATATTTCTGGACTTTCAGTTTTGTTCCTTATTGTCAGTACCACATTGCCTGAATTATTGTAGCTTTTGTAATAAGTTTTGAAATTGAGAAGTATAAATCTTCGAACTTTGTTCTTTTACAAAATCATTTTGGCTATTTTAGGTCCTTTGCATTTCTGTGTAAATTTTAGGATCATTTTGTCTGTTTCTACCAAAGGGAAAAAAAAAAAAGCAGCCTGCTGGGATTTTGATAGGGATTGTTTTGAATTTCTAGTTCAGTTAGGGGAGAATCAGTCTCTTCATAATATTGTGTCTTCCAATCCATGAACATGGATGCATCTTCATGTGTTTGTAGCTTTGATTTTCCTGAGCTGTGTTCTGTTATTTTCAATGTGCAAAGTCTCACTTCTTTTGTTAAGTTTACTCATAAATATTTTATTCTTGCTGAGTGAATTCAGTCTTGAGCATAGTAAATCTGAGATGTCATTACAGATGGAAGTGTCCAGTGGGTTGCTGGACGTCAGGAGAGAGACGTGAGGGGGAATTGGGAGCAGCCTGACTCGGGTGGGGGTGGGGAGCCTTGGGTCTGGGTGCAGTTGCTCGGTGAGACCAGGCAGAGGAAAACAAAGGAGAGGGGGGTAGGAGTCTAGGAAGCGCTAGAATTCACCTGACGGGCTTAAGAAGAGAGCTAGCTCCCCTCGTCGGGGGCGGGGTACAGTCAGCTGCAGAGGTGGGGATGCGTGTCTCGGGGTGTGTCTCAGGGAGCGCCAAGCAGTGCCACGTTGTTACGGAGAGGACAGAAGGGAAGATGGTCTGAGAAGGGCCATGTGGTCTGTCAACTAAAGTTCACCGGTGACGGTCCTGGGAGCGATTTCAGCAGCACGGAGGTTCCCATGTGGGCTGGGAGGGGAACCCAGCTGGCGGAGGACAGGGGGCCAGGGGGAGGTTCTGTCGCATTCCCTGTGTGACCCAGGTGCCTGGCACGTTGGTACTGACTAAACATTTGAGTGAATGGGGGAGTAGAGCGGGGCTTTCGAAATCACAGGCTTAGAGGAGAGAAGAGAGGAGAGGCTGGAGGGGAGGAGGGTTTATTGATTTCTGAGAAACTTGAGTGCCTTTGTGTGAAAGGGGGGAGAAAAGAGGCTGCAGACGGGGAGGGGCTGAGGGCACAGAGTGGCTGACAGTGAAGCTGTGGTGCAGAGGACCACGGCGAGGGGGCTCAGAGCACACGACTTCGAAACAGGAAGAGACTGTCGACAAGTATCTGTAACTATTAGAATTGTGAGGATTTGAGATACTTATTAAAAATACATAGCACCTTCCAAGCTACCAGTGAGTGTGGCTGAATTTGAAGGAACCTTTAGGCTAAAGCTGTGCTGAAAGTGAATTGGGGGGAGTTTAAAGATACCTTTGTGTTGGGAGGCAAGCTGTATTCTTCGCCTTTATCTTAATGCTTGCGGAGCACTGGGTCTCTTCTCTCGTCTGGTATGTTGTCACTAAGGCGTCTTTGTGCCTCTGTGACGGACTCAGACGGGTTTAGTCTGTTTTCAGCCTCTCCCCTACCTTCTGAGCAGCACTTGGTATGGCCCCAGATCCGTGCATACATCTTTGCACACCAGAGCCCTGAGAGCTTGCATTTGGCTTTTACAGAGGTAGTAGATTCTGATACATGTCTGCCGAAGTCATCAGCAGAAAACTAACAGGCTTAATAGAATTTCTTTGGAAAAACCTGCTTCTGGCTCCAGCCTCACTTCCTTTGTTCTACTCCCAGAAGATGCACAGCAGGGGAGCTGCCTGGTAAACTGGAGGTTTCACTTGACCAGCCTGAGCTTCTGCTCAGTTCTACTTGCTCAGTGCCCACATCCATGTCATCTCCAGGATTCACCGAAAATAGTCAGAGGAATCCCTGTAGGTGGAACTTTACTTTATGCTTTTTTCCTTCACTGCTTTCCTTTAAAATGTTTACCTCCATGCTTGGGTACATCGCAGTGTTTGCATGGTGTGCCGGTGATTCATCACTAAAAAGCAGAAATAAAATTTCAACTCGATTGGAACCTCTAACCAGTAATATGTTAATGAAAGCATTATTTGTTTCTTTATATTACAAAGAAGTGATAGTCACTATAAATTAATACTTAAAACAAGTGGAAAATGTTTCCTGGCAATCTGGGACTTTGCTCTTATAATTTTGTGTCTTAGCCCCATCGGGTGAAATTCACCAGTCATCTTTATGAGGCAGCACCTTTATAATTGAAAGATAAATATAAAATGCCAGGCACTGGAGTAATGAGTCCATTTCTGACATACAGCTCCGTAAAACCAACTCAGCTTCTCTCGCTGCTGGTATGTGCATTTCCCAAGAAGTGGCTACTGTAGTTAAACATGTGAGCCATAGCCAACACGATGTGAAGTTAAAGTTCCTTGCATGCCGCTGCGTTGGGCTCAACTAAAATGGCTGATTTTCCAAATGGGTTTGGGAAAGGTAATAATGCTTCATACAGATTAAAACCTCTGTGTTATTTTCCTAATTTTACAGAACTTTGGTGTTTCTTGTCATGTGTTGGTAATGGTTTTGTGATATTTTATTTTAATAAATAGCACATGTAAGGATATTAAACTTGTGGAATTTACTGCAAAAATTATACCTTAAAAATTAACTGGTAGCTTTTTTTTTTCAGTTGAGTAATTTGTTATTCTACCCATGGAGATTACTGAAGAATAATTTTTAATAATTATTGCATTTTTAAAAACTCCATATTATGCCTCTAAGGTGGCACATGTTATGACATGTTATATATCATTCCCTGTCAGATGGATCCCACTTGTTTCTAAAGGGAAAAAAATGAAAGAAATACATGTCGTCTGAGCTTTTCCTTACTTTATTGTGATTTTTCTGTTCCTGAGATTACATGTTAAAGTTGAACTTGAATTAAAAGGTAACTTCCTTCTCCCTTTCTTAAGTCTATCTTGCATGTAGTGTGGCAGACTCTTTAAGCTCAGGGTAGACACATTAATCAAAGCAAAATCATAGCTCAGAAATTCATTCTAACGCTGGTGCATTCATGAAACTCTAACCCGAGGTGTTCCTGCATTCTCGGTCATTATTTGTTAAGTGTTCAGGGATAAACTGGTAAGAATAGAGTGAGAAACTTAGGGCTTATTTTTTTAAGTATTTATCAGTAATATATGATAAATGACACTTTCTCCTCTTCCTTCAGTTACACTGTCTTAACATGGTGGTTGTGAGTAAATATTTGAATGTAGATATAATCTCATATTAATTTTTTTTTAATTCTTTAAGAAATTACTCCCTGAAAATCTTGACTTCTTGGTGAATATTGGCTAGATCTTTTTTTTTAATCTGCTTCCTTTTTTTCCACATGTCAATATGTGTTAGTGTATTAAAAAGATGATTTATATTATGTAGTATTTTAGTAAAGTTAGTATCTATATCCTACGGTACAGAAATATTCATATCCTGCCTGTCGATTTTGTCTCTAAGTCAGTTTATTTTTAAGACCTAGTTGATTCTTTATTCTAGTAACTGTCATAAGATGTTACACTGTGGCATGACCTAGAACTCTCAAAGATGACATTTTATATTGAAGAAGATTGTAATTCTAACAGCTTAGGTAGATATTAAACTGCAAAAAAGTAGAGCCTTGATCAGGGTTGTGGTGCTTAAATGTTACCTTTCTGCGCTTTCTTATAATGAGTATATAGCACTCTTCTGTAAACAATAATTATAGCAATAGAGTCTTTTTAGAAATGTATCAGGACAACTTTCCGTTGTATATCATGTGTGTTTGGTATCATGAATAAATACAGCTATTCTGTTTCATTACCTTTTTGCTGGAACACTGTATAAAGTTGACAGCAAAAATTATACCTTTCAGAAAAACTAGATTCCAGTAAAACTAAACTCCAGCACCACGAAAGAAGAGGTAAGTGAAGATTTTACCTGTCAGGCTCAAAAAGAGAGTTTATCTGTTGAATTCACATGAAGCCTTATGATTTTCTCTTAGTTTTTTGAAGGTTCATGCTGGAAAATAACCTAAAGGGCCTTGTAGCTCTGCTGTTTAAACTGTTTGGGCAGGTGATGGAGTTAGCACTTTCTCAGAAGACTGGTCCATAGTTAATGATTTTTATGGATTGCCAGGGCCAATCAAGTGGCTGGCTGAGCCCTACAGGAGAGCCATCTAGTCACCGAGGAAAGTCAGCCATGGCTTTCCTTGGAGAGATGTGCTCATGCCATAAACAGAAATAGATGCTGGTGAACTGTTTTGTTCATGCTTCTGGCCACTTTCAGGTGGGATTTCAGTGCGCTTAATGGTCTTGAGTGAGGATGTTACATACTAAGGATATCAAATTGTTGACATATGTATTACAGATATTTAAAATCTCAGCTTGGTTATTTGCCTTCTAATTTTGTTTGCTTTTTTCTTACACATGGAAGTTTCATATTTCTATGTATTCAGACAGGTATTTTAAAATGACATCCTCCGTTGTTTTTATGCCTAAACAGATCTCTCCCAGTCCAAAGAAATAAATGTTAATTTGTAATCTCTTCTGGTTTTTATTCTAGCTTAATTATCATTTGCTGATTTTACTCTAACAAATCTGGAACTTATATTGACATATAGCGTGAAGTAAGCATCAGTTTTTTGCCGTAGAAGTAATTAATTTTTCTAGTACTATGAAATCATCCTTTGCAGCCCTCAGCTTCTTATTGCCAAATTTTGTTGGCTACACTTTAAAATTTTTATTTGTTGATTTTCGGTTGTGTTGGGTCTTCATTGCTGCACGGATTTCTTTCTCATTGCAGCGTGCAGGGGCTACTCTCTAGTTGCAGTGAGCAGGCGTCTCATCGCGCTGGCTTTTCTTGCTGCTGAGCACAGGCTCCAGGGCACACAGCCTTAAGTAGCTGCGGCTCCCAGCAGTTGCAGTGCATGAGCTTAGATGCTCTGTGGCATGTGGAATCTTCCCGGACCAGGGAGCGAACCTGTGTCTCCTGCATTGGCAGGCGGACTCTTTACCACTGAGCCAGTGGACCTTTCTCTGGCACTTTCTCCCTCTTTCTTTCTGCGTCATCTGCTGAATCATTCCAGCACTTACTCTGAACTGTAAACTGCTTATTTAGTATTGGAGTATATAGCCAATTAACAATGTCGTGGTAGCTTCAGGTGAACAACAGAGGGACTCAGCCATAAATATACGTGTATTCATTCTCTCCCAAATCCCTCTCCCATGCAGGCTGGCATGTAACATTGAGCAGAGTTCAGTGTGTGCTGTACAAATAAAGAGGTCCTTGTTGGTTATCCATTTTAAAATATAGCACTACATACATGACGTTCCCAAAGTCCCTAACTGTCCCTTCACCCAGGCAACCACAGGTTTATTTTCTAAGTCTGTGAGTCTCTGTTTTGTAAGTTCATTTGTATAATTTCTTCTTAGATCCCACATATAAGGGATGTCATACAGTGTTTCCTGTTCTCTGTCTGACTTAACTTCACTCAGTATAACACCCTCGAGGTCCATCCACGTTGCTGCAAATGGCATTATTTCATTCTTTTTAATGGCTGAGTAATATTCCTTTATGTATGTTACCACGTCTTCTTTATCCTCCCCGCTGTCAGTGGGCATTTAGGCTGCTTCCGTGTCCCGGCTGCTGTAAACGGTCCCGCGCTTACTCTGATGGTCCCCAGGCTTCACTCTTATTTTTCTGTCTCCTTTGCCTCATTGTCCTGCCTCCCCCACCCACCCAGGTGGGAAGAACCTCTGGGCTGCATCCTCGGGCTTTTCACTCACCATTCTGTGGTCTCATCTGTTCCAAGGCTTTAAATACCGTCTGATGCTCATGACTCCCTGATGAGATGGCTCCTGACCTGCCTCTACCCTAAATTCTAGACTGGAATAGCCAACTACCAGCTCAGATCTCTACAGCTGTGCCTACAGGAACCCTCAACCCAGCACGGCAGGGCCTGGTCTCCACACCCATCTTTCCACCTTCCTGGCCGCTCCGTCATCCCAGTGACACCACCGTTCATTCTTCCTGGGGCTCTGACCACAACAAACACACGACCGAAAAATAAGATGCTGCTTATCTCGCACTTGCTCTCTCACCTCACATCCGATTCTTCAATAAATCCAAACAGCCCAAACTGGATCCCAGATCTGACCGGATCTTCCTATCTCTACCAGCAGGTCCAGGCTGCCTCAGTCCTGTGTAGAAGCTCCGGTGGCATCCTCGCCCAGTCCCTGCCACTCCTGTCTCCCTCCCTCCCCACCCAGTATCGCCTTCTTGCCCCAGATCCCCTGCAGCCTCTCGTCGCACTGACAACAGTGCCCTTCTCTCTGCTCGCTCAGCCCGCTGTTTGCCCCCACCCCTGACCTCACCTCCTCCCGCTCTTTCCCGGCTCCTCTGTCCAGCCCCGCCGGCCACCCTCTCTTCCTCCCGGGGGCCCAGCACGCCCCCTGTGCCTGGGGCTTCTCCTGAGGCCTCTGCCTGCTCTGCTCCTCCTCCAGACAGAGTCCTGGCTCCCTCCTTCCCTCTACCTTCTCAAAGGTATCCGTGTTTTCAGTTGTGCATTCTTCTCTCTCTCCCTTTACCTGGCTTTCTTTTATGACATACCTTTCTTTTCTTTCTCTTCCATGGAAACCTGATATATACTTACCTGGGTCTTCTCTGCTGCACACCGTGCGCGGAGACACAGATTGACCCAGGACTCGGCGAGTGTTCACTGGCTCGATGGAGTCCCAGGGCAGCATCCTGTCCCCTTGCCTTCTGGCTTGGATTCCTTTTAACTCTGTCTTCTAAACACTGCGGAGCCATCTAACTAGCTATCTAAAAATTCAGATATTCAGATAAAATTCCCATCAGTCACATCATGAGACCTGGAAGTGGCTCCTGATTCTTCCAGTACCGCTTCGTAGCTTTAGTCACGAGAGCGTCACAGTCACAGACTTTGTCACACCCACATATCGGCTGTACCGCTTCTGACTTTCTTTCTCTAAGTCAATTCGTTTTAAAGAGAGATTTTAAAATACACTTCTTAGGGAATTCCCTGGCAGCCCAGGGGTTAGGACTCAGCACTTTCACTGCCAGGGGCCAGGGTTTTCGAGCCCTGATCAAGGAGCTAAGATCCCACAAGCCATGTGGCACAGCCAAAAACAGAAACTTTTTTAGTAAAATACTCTTCTTACCATAAATGGAAAACGAGTATCACTTGACACAAACAGAAACTGCGCAAGTAAATACGTAACTGTTAAAAGACTTCTGCCACCACAGATTATTCTGCATGCACTATTCTGGAAAACTGAGCTTCAGGATTAAGTGCAGGCTCTTTAACGGAGTCAATAAAATTCTTCCCAAAAGCCGATGCTTGCCTCTCCGGCTTCGTCACTGTTTGTTTGTTTGTTTGTTTTTGGTACTGAAAACTTTGAGGATGTATTATTACTTGCTGGTTTATCTTGAACCAGACAGTTTTGTGAAAAGTGTTTTTCTCACTGATCTGTTAAGAAAGAAAAAAGAAAACAGCACTTCAAAAAGAAACGCTGTCACACTGAAAGCAATTTTGCCGAGAGGCAAACCTTGATGGCCAAGCGTTCCCCGCCGTCCTGCCCCGGGTCCTCTTGGCAGGAGCATCTCTTCACTGCTACTTTTGCCAGTTCCACCGTTTGCATGTTTGTGAGACCAACGTGAAAATGCCAGTCCCAGCCGGAAAACGGCAACGTGGAATCCAGGAGGAGCTCTCCTGTGGGCTCTTGCCCGCACGCGTGACTTTGGAGAGTGGCGGCCGCTTTGTAGGGTGAGCAGACTCCGGGTTTCCCTTTCACTCTTTCGATCTTCTCGTATTCAGTCTTCTCACATTTCCCGTGCAGCGTCAGTAATTACTGTGAGAGGCTGCTGTATTCTATCTAAAGAGCAAGTGCATTTTCTCACAACTAGGGTAAGAAAGCTTATATTACAGTGTCTGCCCCCTTTTCTTTTCTCTCTCTCTCTTTTTTTACAAATTTCACACTGGAAAAGCCCAAAGAAGTGTTAGAGTCCATTAAAGTCAGATGGAGCTATGCCTCTAAATCGCTAATTTGGTTGGTATAGAGTCAAGGGTGAAGATATTACTGTTTTCTAGAGTAAAATGGTTCTGTTAGGTTGGCAAAATTTTGTGCTTTGTATTAGGGGAGAACACATAGCGGAAGACTGTGTTTGTAGAATAAACCAGTTTTAAATGATGTGTTCAGAAAAATGAGTCCTTAGAGCCCCATGGTGGAGAGCCCCCGACTGAGATCAGAACCCCGCCCCCTTTCTGGGCTGCTGCTTGGATTAGGAGAGAAACATTAGAAGGTGTCGCCGCTAACTGGCAAACGGAATTGCATGTTCTCATGCCCAAGTGTCTCCTTAGAGTGGCTGCTCTCCTCCTGCTCCCTGACATGCATCTTTTGAGCATTTGGGTGGAATGCTTGCTGAGGGCCATGCTCTCTATGCTAGAGGATGCTTATTTCTGTGCTCATTGGAGAGCGCGACTGGGCTTCCCCCGTAGCGCAGGGGTAAAGAACCTGCCTAGTGCAGGAGACACAGGTTCGATCCCTGGGTCAGGAAGATCCCCTGAAGAAGGCAATGGCAACCCACTCCCAATATTCTTGCCTGGAGAATCCCATGGACAGAGGAGCCTGGCGGGCTGCAGTCCAGGGGTTTGCAAAGAGTCGGACACAACTGAGCATTGATACGTTGGAGAGCATGACAGTGGATTCACTTCTAATAATTTTTGGTGAAAGCACTATGCTCCGAGCAGAGTGAGATCCACAGTATGAGACACCCCATGTTGTACGAGTGATGTATCTGCATCTTCCCTCGGGTTTTGGGACCTGGACACCTGCCTCCCCTCACCTACTTAACTTGCTCTGTCTCAGGGGCCTTGGGTTCCCCCACACAACCCCTCAGGGCTGGAAGTGATGCTGGTTCCCTTAGTGAACACCCGTGCTTGTTGTTCTTGCCATCTGCTCTCTGCATACCTGGGATGTGCCCACCAAGGAAGAGCCCGCCAGTGCTGGCATCCCCCGCCGCTGATGCAGCGCCTGGCACCCACCAGGCCCTCGGCCCGTGCTCGCGGGAGGGAGGGAAGGGGAGAGCCATCCGTTTATGCACCATCTCTGTCTTCTCTAACTGTTTTTGTGATGAGGCGGTCTGCGTGGGTTCTGCCTTGGAGTGTGTGCTCAGATTCTGGAGAACGGTGTGCTTCTCCTGAGACAAGCTCACTTTGAAGTGCTTAACCACGTGGGTTTGTCATCTTTCTGTTGTGAAGACATTTTTAGCAATAGCGACAGACTCTCTTATGCTTCAGAATAAGGCTGAGAACTTGCATTAACTGCGTAGAGGAGAAGAAACTGTTTACAGAGTGACTGTTCTTTCACTTTTAAGAATTTTTCAAAGTTGACTTTTTTTGGATGAGTGTTTTTGTGATTTCTGTTTTCATTTCTTTTGGGTGAACTATCTAGGACGGTGATTGCTTTCTCATGGTCAGTATATGTTTACTTTTTAAAAAACTGCCACACTCTTTTGAAAGTGGCTCTTCTGTTTTTCAATCCCACCATCAAATATATGAGAGTTTCCATTGCTCCACATCCTTATCAACACTTACTTTTATCCACTTTTTAAATTTTAGCCATTTTAGTGAGTATGTAATATGGCAGGGTTTGGGGGGGCAGTTTTAGTTTGCACTTCCTTATTACTAATAATATTCAACATCTTTTAACGTGCTTATTTGCCATTAGGATGTCTTCTTTGATAAAATGACTCTTCAAATCTTTTAATTTCATTATTTATTTGTTTGTTTGGGGTTTGGATTTTTTATTGAAATATAGTTGACTTACAGTGTTGTGTTAGTTTCAAGTATACAGCAATGTAATTCGGTTGTGCATATCTACATATTGTCCCTAAGTCGTGTCTGACTCTTTGCGACCTCATGGATTGTATCCCGGCAGGATCCTCTGTCCTCCACTATCTCCTGGAGCTTGCTCAGATTCATGTCCATTGACTTGGTGTTGCTGTATAACCATCTCATCCTCTGTCGCCCCCTTCTTCTTTTGCCTCCAATCTTTCCCAGCGTCAGGGTCTTTTCCAACGGGTAGGCCTCAAGTGACCAAAGTATTAGAGCTTCAGCTTCAGCCTCAGTCCTTGCAATGAATATTCAGGGTTGATTTCCCTTAGGGTTGACTGATTTGATCTACTTGCAGTCCACGGGACTCTCAAGAGTCTTCTCCAGCACCACAATTCTACATAAATATATATTCGTTTTTTGCATTCTGTTCCATTATAGGTTATTACAAGATAGTTAACATCATTTCCTCCAAAGTTGACTCTTTATGATGACTTATATTAAAAGCTCATTAGCATTGACTTGCTCAGACATGTTATTGATTTGATAAACCAAAATTCTTGAATTTATAAAAACCTTTGCTTTCGTTTTCTCTTATTCTGTACCATGTATCAGACATTTCCCATATGGTAGCAGGGTGGAAACTTTGGGTATTGAAACTAGACTATAAAATAAATATACCTGGGAAAAAATAGTCAAAGTTAAAAACAAACAAATAAAAACTGGTAACTTTGCTCCAGAGAGGATATACAAAGCTGAATCCTTAAAGCACACATTCTAGTTTAGCCCAGGTTGCGTGTTCCTCTTGGGCACGGGAGCCGGTGATTAACAGCACGGAATCTGGAGCCGCTCAGCGTGCTCCCTGGGCATGTTATGTAGCCTCTCTGAGCCTCCATTTCCTCCTTTGAAAGATGAAGATGAGAGCAGGACCTACATCCTTGAATTGCTGTAAGGACTAACTGAGTTGGTACATGTACAGGGCTTTCAGCACTGCCTGGCGTTTACATAAGAGTTAGCTGCTGTTACTGCAGAGATGAGGCAGATAGAATAAGTGACCTGTTTTCCATTATTTGCTCTCTGTGTGTTGTACTTGAAAGGCTCAGTGATACAGAAGAAGGGAAGAATCAAGTCCAAACCTCTCTGGGTTACAGAGCTGAGTTTCTGTACGTCATAAATACAGGAGGGGTTGTCAGCAGTTCGGCACACAGGCTGGGTTTTTGCATCCTTTTATCACTTACAGCTGCATATCCTTGGCGAAGTGACTTAACCTCTGAGTCTGTTTGCTTACTTGTAAAATGGGAATAATAGTGGTACCTATCTCATCAGGCTTTTATGAGAATAAGTGAAATAATAGTACCAGCCATATAATAAATGTGGAATGATGTTAAGCTCTAATTATGAGTTCATACTAATCATAATTCTTATTGATAGGACTCGTAGCTCTCCATTTTTGATTAGCCATGGGCTGTCTCTCTAAATGAAAACAGTGGCAAAGCTCTGTAGATTAAGGTAATTGTTCACATATAAATATGAGTTGGCTATTTTTATCATAAGTGTATCTTCAGGACTCAAACTTTGGTTTCAGAAACAGTTTAACAAATGTGTGTTAGTAAGATTAAACTAGAGTATTAAAATAGTTTTTAGAAAAAAGTCTTGAAATTACAATAGAAAACTAACAGAATATTTTGAGTTCTAAAACGAGCTACTAACTTTTGAGATTTATAGATTTATTCTCTCATCCCTCATTTATTCTGCTCCTGTCGAGTCCAAGTGCAGGATGTAAAGATGAATAGGACTTCATGTCTGCTCCCATCAGGAAGTTCACAGCGTAGCCGGGAGACAGTGAGCAGCTGCAGGACCAGGAGTGAACTGTGGGGTCAGCGTGGGCTGGTGTGGGGTTCTGGGGGTGCCTGCCAGACATGGAAGGGCGCCCAGAGGAAGGCCGTCAGACTTCCTTGCAATCATGTGGCACTAAGCTTGTGGCATTCTGGGCACCTGTCTTATGAGTACGCACTGATCTGGAAAAAGATCCCACGTGGCTACTGAAACCCCAGGAGCAGTACTTGGCAGGGAAACTAGGAGAGAGACAGTGCAGGGAACAAGGGGAGGGACACTTCTTCACGGGTCAGTGGCTTACAGTCTTTAAAGAGATTACAGTGAGGTTTAATATGACAGGTAATAGACCTTATCAGTCTCTTAATTTAGATTGACAGTTCTTTGAATAAATTTGAACTGGGACTAGCTGAAATCCTTCATTTGATCAAGTAGACAGTTAAAAGAATTATTATGCTTCCCCCACCCCCCTTTTGTTACGGAAGTTATCAAACATGTACAGAATAGAGGATGGTGAAAGTCTACGTCCCCATCACCCTGCTTCAGTGCCAACACACAGCCCGTCCTTCGAAAACAAATTCCCTTATGTGGTATAATTTCTTCCATTAGTATCTCAATGTATACCTCTAAAAAATAAGACTTAACTACACCACGATTATCATACCTAAAGTAGTTATAACTTCTTAGTACCATTAAGATAGAAAGAGGTTGTAATGTTAGTTTTTTAGGTTAATAAGTGAAATAGAAGTTTCACTTATTAATAGAATAGTTTAAGTCATATATCTCTGTGTGTACATATATCTCTGTAATACCTAGTTTACTAATTTCTAGGTTACTAAAAGTATGCTTTTGAATTATTCTTTATTTGCATATTGTCTCATTCAGTTCACAAACTGCCTTAGTTCACATTAAAATGTTATTATTTTATGCAGAAACTTTAACCCTCTTTAAGTGGAAATTTATAAAAGTCTGTGAGCATAGTCGGCTTATGTAAAGTACTCCAAGGAAGAACACAGTGATCACTTTATAGAGTGTTTACTTCACAAACAGAATCAGCATGTCTCAGGGACCTGTTGGAAGGGGAAAGAATTTGTAAACTTTTTTGTCTGCCAGTGAGCCCCCTGGTTTAGAGGGTGGAGTTTTGGTGCTTGCCCAGAGAGGAAGCAGCGGGCAGGTGCAAACATAGGGCTTGGTTATGGCAGGGAGTCCACGGTCCTCACACAGCTGATGAAATGGCACGTTTGCAGGCTCCGCTGCTTCGTCCTTTTGTTCTCTTGGGCATGAGATTAGGCTAATGAGCAGGTTTCTGCTGTTTTTATAATAATTTTTCAAAAGTTGGCCATAAATGTCACACAAAAATTCCAGTAGTGTCCCCCATTTGGTATTTCAAGTTGCTGCATGTGCTACTCTGTGAAATATAGCTAAACACCTGCGGGTCCTTGTTTAGCAGCAAAGGAGGAGCAACTCTTTCCACCTTAAAAATGTTATTAACTCTATTGCTACAAATATGTAGAATTGATTTTTTAATGAGAAAAGGATATTTTGGTTATTAATACTCTATTCAGTACATCAAATAAAAATGTGAGACAGCCAAAGAAAGCATTCTGTACATCACAATGCATTTTTGAATGGAGCTGGTTTTTGCGGAGAAGTGATTTAAATCCTTGTTTCAGTAAGCCTTTATTTGAAAATAGGAAATCCATTTTCATGGGAGTGTCTCTCGGCAGGCTGTGAGGTGTGTTTTTCTTTTGGCTTCTGCATCAGCTTCAAATTTTAGTTTATTCCCACGAGATTATTGTTAGTAAATCAGGAATTGATTTAGTCAATCTCTAAGTCAGAGTAGGTCACAATACCAAAATATAATTTGATGAAAGTATGCAATGTAGGAGACCCGGGTTCCATCTCTGGGTCAGGAAGATTCCCTGGAGAAAGGAATCTTACCTTGGAGAAGGCTTACCCACACCAGAATTCTTGCCTAGAGAATTCCATGGACAGAGGAGCCTGGCCAGCTACAGTCCATGGGGTCACAAAGAGCCACTAACACTTTCACTTTTGGGTTCCCAGGTGGTGCTAGTGGTAAAGAACCTGCCTACCAGTGCAGATTAGACATAAGAGATGTGAGTACGATCCCTGGGTCAAGAAGATCCCCTGGAGTAGGGCATGGCAATCCACTCCAGTATGCTTGCCTGGAGAATCCCATGGACAGAGGAGCCTGGCAGGCTGCAGTCCATAGGGTCGCACAGAGTTGGACACAACTGAAGCGATTTAGCTGCATGCATGGAAAGAGTATATAGCCCATGTGTTTTACTTTTAGATTTTTTAATTAAAAAATTAATTATTTGAATTTAAATTACCTTTGTGTTCAAATATATCTTATGGAAAGTGAAATCAGGCTCTTTGGAGATGATATAGCTGGTTTGGCTTTCTGTTTCTGATTAACTGTCTGTTTAAAGCTTCAAAGTAAAACCAAATAGATCATTTGCATATTGGTATCTATGAAGGTTATCCAAATAAAAATAAGGTTTTTAAAAGATAAATTTCTGCTATAATCAGTGTTTGCTGATTCAACAAAGACTTGTGCCTGTTTCTTTGCTAAGCTTGGGAAAGTTGAAGTTGAAAAGATTTTTACTTTCAAGGAGCCGATAGTCTAGTAGGAAGAGATAGAAAAATAGTAAGACAGGGTGTACAAATGTATTTGGAACAGAAGGGAATCCCTAAGTTGTCTCAAGGCTGTTGGGAAACGTACTTGGAAGCCTAGGTTAATGGTCGTTTTATTCTGTAAACCTTAACAAAAAGTAAATACTAGAATTCACTTGTTGATTGCCTGCTATGCGCTTGGCACTCTGCTTGCCAGTAGGTTCACGTGTATCAGTATGTACCTGTTCATATAATAAGTGTATGCACACATGTGTTCATACACAATATACATACGTATGTACAGACAGACACATCAGAGATGGGAGAGAGGCCCTTGTGGAGGGGGGTCCAGCAGGAAGAGACAGGCAGTTTACAAGCAATGACCGTCATTATCACAGGGGCACAGTTTAGACTGGTGGGGCGGGTGGAAAGGATGACTATCGTCTGAGCCAGAAGAATGAGAAGGAGAAAACCAACATGAATAAAGGAGGGGGAAGAAATTTCTAGCAGCAGGAACCATGTGTTCAGCGGTTACAAGGAAGTAAAGAACTTGGCAGGTGTGAAGATTGCCGGAGGCTGGAGCCACCACAGAAGCCAGACCCCAGAGCATCTTACAGAGAATTCAAAAGAGCTGGGATGTCATTCGTACTGCAAGGGAAGGCCAACAGAGTAAGTAGCGGGTGTGCGTATCCGGGGAAAGGAGTGACATCGGATTCATAACTTAAAATGATGACTCTCAGTGAGTATGTGGGGAAATGACTGTTGTTTTCTGGTTAGGCGCATGGGAAGGGTTAAGTTAAGAAGCAGAGGCCAGATACAAGGATGAGGGATGGGACTAGGATGAAGACTGTGGGGGTGGAAGAGACAAAAGTGGATTCCCGGGATATTTTGAAAGCAGAATTAACAGAATTTGGAGTAACTAGATATTGGAGAGAATGGGCAGCTTTGTCATCTTCTCAGAAATAAGACTGAAATAGGTCCTTTGGAACTGGCAACACGCAGACCATTGGTCCCCACGAGGAGAGCCGCTTCGGTGGCATGAAGGGGACGTGAGCCATGTTGGACACATCTTGTTAATTCTCAAAGCAGCCTTAGCGGCCTTGTCCCTGTTTTACGAATTTGAAAGGTTTGAAAGTAACTTTCCAGAATTCAGTTCAGTCGCTCAGTCGTGTCCGACTCTACGACCCCATGAATTGCAGCACGCCAGGCCTCCCTGTCCATCAACCATCTCCTGGAGTTCACTCAGACTCACATCCATCGAGTCAGTGATGCCATCCAGCCATCTCATCCTCTGTCATCCCCTTCTCTTCCTGCCCCCAATCCCTCCCAGCATCAGAGTCTTTTCCAATGAGTCAACTCTTCACATGAGGTGGCCAAAGTACTGGAGTTTCAGCTTCAGCATCATTCTTTCCAAAGAAATCCCAAGGCTGATCTCCTTCAGAATGGACTGGTTGGATCTCCTTGCAGTCCAAGGGACTCTCAAGAGTCTTCTCCAACACCACAGTTCAAAAGCATCAATTCTTCAGTGCTCAGCCTTCTTCACAGTCCAACTCTCACATCCATACATGACCACAGGAAAAACCATAGCCTTGACTAGACGGACCTTAGTTGGACCTTAGTTGGCAAAGTAATGTCTCTGCTTTTGAATGTGCTACCTATGTTGGTCATAACTTTTCTTCCAAAAAGTAAGCGTCTTTTAATTTCATGGCTGCAGTCAACATCTGCACTCATTTTGGAGCCCAAAAAAATAAAGTCTGACACTGTTTCCACTGTTTCCCCATCTATTTCCCATGAAGTGATAGGACCAGATGCCATGATCTTTGTTTTCTGAATGTTGAGCTTTAAGCCAACTTTTTCACTCTCCTCTTTCACGTTCATCAAGAGGTTTTTTAGCTCCTCTTCACTTTCTGCCATAAGGGTGGTGTCATCTGCGTATCTGAGGTTATTGATATTTCTCCCAGCAATCTTGATTCCAGCTTGTCCTTCTTCCAGCCCAGCGTTTCTCATGATGTACTCTGCATAGAAGTTAAATAAGCTGGGTGACAATATACAGCCTTGATGTACTCCTTTTCCCATTTGGAACCAGTCTGTTGTTCCATGTCCAGCTCTAACTGTTGCTTCCTGACCTGCATACAGATTTCTCAAGAGGCAGGTTAGGTGGTCTGGTATTCCCATCTCTTTCAGAATTTTCCACAGTTTATTGTGATCCACACAGTCAAAGGCTTTGGCATAGTCAATAAAGCAGAAAGAGATGTTTTTCTGGAAGTCTCTTGCTTTTTCGATGATCCAGTGGATGTTGGCAATTTGATCTCTGGTTCCTCTGCCTTTTCTAAAACTAGCTTGAACATCAGGGAGTTAACGGTTCACATATTGCTGAAGCCTGGCTTGGAGAATTTTGAGCATTACTTTGCTAGCATGTGAGATGAGTGCAACTGTGCGGTAGCTTGAGCATTCTTTGGCATTGCCTTTCTTTGGGATTGGAATGAAAACGGACCTTTTCCAGTCCTGTGGCCACTGCTGAGTTTTCCAAATTTGCTGGCATATTGAGTGCAGCACTTTCACAGCATCATCTTTCAGGATTTGAAACAGCTCAACTGGAATTCCATCACCTCCACTGGCTTTGTTTGTAGAGATGCTTTCCAAGGCCCACCTGACTTCACTTTCCAAGATGTCTGGCTCTAGATTAGTGATCACACCATCATGATTATCTGGGTCGTGAAGATCATTTTTGTACAGTTCTTCCATGTATTCTTGCCACCTCTTCTTAATATCTTCTGCTTCTGTTAGGTCCAGACCATTTCTGTCCTTTATCGAGCCCATCTTTGCATGAAATGTTCCGTTGGTATCTCTAATTTTCTTGAAGAGATCTCTAGTCTTTCCCATTCTGTTGTTTTCCTCGATTTCTTTGCATTGACTGCTGAAGAAGGCTTTCTTATCTCTTCTTGCTATTCTTTGGAACTCTGCATTCAGATGCATATATCTTTCCTTTTCTCTTTTGCTTTTCGCCTCTCTTCTTTTCACAGCTATTTGTAGGGCCTCCCCAGAGAGCCATTTTGCTTTTTTGCATTTCTTTTCCATGGGGATGGTCTTGATCCCTGTCTCCTGTACAATGTCACGAACTTCAGTCCATAGTTCATCAGGCACTCTATCTATCAGATCTAGTCCCTTAAATCTATTTCTCACTTCCACTGTATAATCATAAGGGATTTGATTTAGGTCATACCTGAATGGTCTAGTGGTTTTCCCTACTTTCTTCAATTTAAGTCTGAATTTGGCAATAAGGAGTTCATGATCTGAGCCACAGTCAGCTCCTGGTCTTATTTTTGTTGACTGTATAGAGCTTCTCCATCTTTGGCTGCAAAGAATATAATCAATCTGATTTCGGTGTTGACCATCTAGTGATGTCCATGTGTAGAGTCTTCTCTTGTGTTGTTGGAAGAGGGTGTTTGCTATGACCAGTGCATTTTCTTGGCAAAACTCTATTAGTCTTTGCCCTGCTTCATTCCGCATTCCAAGGCCAAATTTGCCTGTTACTCCAGGTGTTTCTTGACTTCCTACTTTTGCATTCCAGTCCCCTATAATGAAAAGGACATCTTTTGGGGGTGTTAGTTCTAAAATTACCTAGCTAGTGAGTGGTGAAGCAGGCGTTTGGACGCTGTCCTCTTGTGACATGACCGTGTTTGCTATGCAGAATAATCACTCTGGCTACTGTGCAGGAAAGGATTGGAAGAGGACTGTTGAAGATCTGACTGACCCGCTAGGAGGCTCTTGAACAGCTAGTGAGAAGTGGTGGTAGCTTGGACCCAGGGGAAGTGGGAAAATTAGGACTATTAGGGACACTCGTGGGCTTACCTGCCTTAAACTCTGCATGGTTGAGCTTCCCAACCAGGAGGTTATAATAAAGCACGAGTAAGCCAGTGTCTGTGGCTTCTACTCTGTTCCCTAGCAGACACCTCTTCTGGGTTCTGTTTGTTGGGTTTTCTTTACCAGAAGGAGATAGTCCTAATAGCCCACACACGGCAATTCAGTTTGAACATTTTCACTGTTTTCCTTCTACTTCACAAGGTTTTGGAAAAAAATTAAAAGCAGGTTATTCATTCCTATGTCCATTTCATGTAAAAAAAAAAAAAAGTACTTATTAAACACTGCACACACGTAAGATCAAGTCCCTTTGTTGTAAAAAAGTGGCTTATAGTCTAGAGTTGAGCAGTCTCAGATGGACCCTCCTGTACTGTTAATTCAGGAAGTTATCAGGGGAAATGTGACTGAGTCTGATGAATGTGAGAGAACAATCACAGTGCCACAAACTGTGAGCTCTAACCCACAATTCAACAAAAGATGATTGTGAGACGTTTTCAGGGACTATAGCATCAACTTGAACTCTGAGCTTTAATTTTAGTTCTAAGATACGAAATGTGGAAGAATCTTTTCTTTGGTTTTTCCAGAGTGTCCTTTAATTGACTCAGTGAATTAATAGAAGCAAATTACTATTTCTCAAAGGGATTACAAAAAAATCAAATTCACTTTATCTTTCAAAATACAACAGAAAGCACTGGGATTTCTAGCCTGATGGTAAGAAGTATCTTACTCAGAAAACTAAAACATAGATTTTTTCCTACATGCTTCCATTCTGTCTGTGAAATTGATACCTGTGAACAAATTTCCTCTTCTACAATTTCCTGAAGTGTACAGAAAATCCAGAGCTTCTCTTGACTTCAGTTATAGAGGAAGAGAGGTAATGAAATGCTGCTATAAAGAAGGAAAGACAATGTGATGTTGAAATCCCTTTGCCAGGTCATTTTAGCTTCTTAAGGGCATACGTGGTAAGTGTAGGACCTTTTAGACCCTCAAAATTTAGTAATTCTAGAAAATTTGAAAATATTTCATCTCATGTGCATACCCATGACGGTAAATGGGAGAGAATTAGGATTAAGAAGGGGCTTAAAAAAACAAAAAACAAACAAACAAAAAAAAACACGTCGTAAGAAATGAACTATCAGATTCTGGGACACGTAGGTTTTTAGAAGCAAACTTAAGTACTGGCAAAGCTGTCTGAGCAGAAAAGGCAGAGCTACCTGTTGCCAAGAGCATCGTCATTAACTGCCTTAACCATGGAGGATCAGAGTCCCCCTGTGTACAAGGGAAGGCAGGTGTAGGACAGAGAAAGGCCTGGGCAGTGTGAGGCAAAGTGCTGATCAGATCACTTCTGTCCCTCTGGGGCGCTGTGTGGTTCTGTCTCACCCAAACTGAGAACAGAATGTACATGTATCTGTATGGTGCCGTCACACATAACATGAAGTTTGTGTTTTTAAGGGTTTAAAAATCTTATGTCTCTATCCAAGGCCTTAGTTCATATGCTAATGTACTCAAAGAATATGGAAACCCAGGGCTGCTCCACTATTTCATATAGTCAATTCAGTTTGTATTACTATACCTTCAGGCAGACTTTTTCATAAGATAGCAAGCTTTGGAGGCTTTTTTGGTTGGTTGGTTGGTTTTTCTCCTCTGCTTATGAAAAAATAAAGTGATAACCTGAAATTAGTTTTTTGTTTAAACTTCTTTCTTCAGTGGGTGTTTCCCGAGTGCTGTGCCTTCTTACTCCTGGCTTGTAATTAGTCATCCATTTGCTATTTTCACAATCACTCTTAAGTTCCTGCTTTGTACCTAGAACAGGGGAAGTTCCCTAAGAAAACAGTATTTCTATGCAGTGGATTGGTGGGCAATGCTTCATTCTAAGGAATATCGCCATTACCTGGAAAGTTCACGGAAAGGGCCCTGTCATGTCATCCCAGCTTCAGAACCCTCCAGGTCTTGTTTTAGGAGTGGTAGCTCAGCTTATGGACTTTTCTTGAAAAAGAATAGGCTTCTTATAGATTGTGCTGCTGTGTTAAGTACTTATCATCGAGTACATATGAGGGAATTCCCATAATCTCATGTATGTGTTGAACTCTTCATCAAAAGGATAAATATCCTTACGGTTGTATGCTTCTGAATAAACTAAATTCTCTTTCAGTTTCTCAGCCCACTTTCAGTTGTCAGCCCCAAGGGAAAGTTCACTGCATCATTTTGTAAATATGAATTTTGAGGAGTGGCTCAGAGGCTGTATTTTATTGATCATTTAGGGGTGGCATTATTTTGGGAATGCCTGTCTGCACCCAGCCCGTGGGATCTAGTTCCATAACCAGGGATTGAACCCAGGCCCCCTGCGTCGGGAGCGTGGAGCCCTAGCCACTAAACCACCAGGGAAATCTCTGGAATGCCATTTTTAATGGTTTATAGGATTCTCGGCCAACTTTTCCATAGTCCTTGGGTAATGGCATTTTTGTATTAAAGTGAATCTTGTTAAGCTCAGGTGTTTTTGAATGTGTGCTGCACTGGTTTTATGGGCTGATCTGACGTCACTGTCCACTGCCAGCCCCCAAGAGCCAGCTGCAGGCACTCCTGGCTCATACTCTTGGCCTTGCTGGCGATGCATGTCTCTTCTCAGCACACATGATGAGATGCCAGTGTTTCCCTTCAGCCACAGTGCTCTTTCCTGGGCTGCTGTGTCTGTCTCCTGCGTGACTGTGCCTTGAACCCCCGGCCTGCTGTGACTGCCTTCCATGCCTCTGCTGGCAAGCAGCCAGTGGGAAGCCTGCTTACCACCCACCTGTGCATGTGCCCCTTTTTCCTGCCAGGGTGGTTCCCAGGTCATTCACCACTCAGCCAGGCACTGAGGGCACCAGGTTGAACATGTAGGGGAAACTCTCTCCTCCATCTCTTAGGTTTAGTACCTACACCATGAGCATCAGCCTGACAAAGGACAGATATTTTTTAAATTTGATGGTAGTATTTTAATTTGTATGTGTGCATGGAGGCCTGCATAGAAAAGAAGTGAAGACCCAGAGCAGCAGTAACCAGGGGTTTATATACCATTTTAACAAAGGGTGTGATAAACTCAGTTCAGGGAACATGAGTGTGTGCGGACCTCGTGGGAGACAGGGATCGCTGAGTGAGGTTTGCTGCGCAGACTCCAGTGGCTGCCTTCTCTGTTGATGCCTGGTAGGGAAAATGGGGAGCCTGCTTTACAAGTGGAAATTTACACTAAATGCTTCCTTTGCACCCTGCTTTCAGAGAGGGGAAGGCCAAAGAGCTTCTCTCACTTCCGCTGTTTCTATGTTGCCTTTAGGCATAGCTGGAAATAATCCCCCTGCCAGGGTGGTGTATTTGGGGGTGGCATACCCACAGCCCTTTAAAAGACATTGTGTCTGCCCTTGAGGAACCTAGTGTCCGGTGTAGGGGACAGAGGCAAGCGAAACTCATGCCTCAGAGCAGGAGGGAGCAGGAAAGAGTGCCTGAAAGGCCCTGCGTTTGTCAGGGGGGCTGCAGTTGAGCTGAGACCCAGAGATTGGCTGTGGGGCACCTCTGAGCCAGGGGCCCTGCGGGTCACAGGCAGGGCAGGGGAGAGCACATGGTTGGTTGGAGCCCCAGGATATTGACCACAAGTCCTGTGTAAGTGGGGAGGCAGTTTCTCAGCCATAC
Source organism: Ovis canadensis (assembly GCF_042477335.2). NCBI lineage: Eukaryota > Metazoa > Chordata > Mammalia > Artiodactyla > Bovidae > Ovis > Ovis canadensis. Next base: position 55,995,547 of record NC_091264.1, read on the forward strand.
CTCCTCAGTAGGGGTCTAGCTCACTGTCCATAACATAGTTGAAGAGAAAGCAGGAAGAGCAGAGCATAAGCTAACCTCTGAACACAGTTTTGAATCAAGACAGTGTGTCTTTGACACTTCGTACTTGTGTCTTTCACTTTCTGGTCCCTCCTTCTGCTGGGTGTTTATTTCCCTTGTGGCCTCCCTCCTGAGGCCACCATCCCGGCTGCCCTGCCACCCCGCTTTGTTCATGATCATCTGTCTTTCTACCCATTTCCCCCCCATCTGCATGAGCCATTAATCTGAGAGAAGCATTAGGAAGAGAGCAAACATAAGACACTAATTCACATTAAATTTTGAATGTTGAAAATTTCTAAACACTCCTAAACATAATATTCTCAACTTTATAAAAGAGAAATGTTAAATATGTGACTCTCTAATGGTGAAATTTTAGGAAGCAGTTTGAAAGGAAAAGCAGGCTGCCCCGTGTATTGAGCCCCTTCTTCATGCAGCCTCTCCCTCCCCTTCTGGACTCTGGGATCTCGAGACCCATCCCCCGCCATTGCTCCTGGCTGTGCCACCAGCCTGTCTGGGAAGCAGGGAATCCATGTCTCAGCCCCCCACCCTGTTAGCTGGCTGTGCTGTGCTTAGTCGCTCCGTCGTGTCCGACTCTGTGCGACCCCATGGACTGTAGCCGGCCAGGCTCCTCTATCCATGGGATTCTCCGGGCAAGAATACTGGAGTGGGTTGCCATGCCCTCCTCCAGGGAATCTTCCCAACCCAGGGACTGAACCCAGGTCTCCTGCACTGCAGGAGATCCAGCTGAGCTTCCAGGCATTGAGGGGCTTAGAGTGGAAGGAGGGAGGGGACCGAGGTAGCCATCCCTAGGACTAATCTATTCGTTAAGTCACTCATTCATAAGCCTCCAACAGCTCATAACTGAAAGTGATAAATCCCCATTTCTAAAGTATTCTCTGGAAATGATGAGGTGTGATGGGCTTTCAAGCGTGCTGAGATTTGTCACTGACCCTTACAGGGCAGAATGTTTCCACCTTGGGGCACAGGAACCTTTATAAGAGGCTGGTATCCAAAAGCATGTTGAGCTTTGGGTCTCGTGTGGTAACTATTTATAGTTGAAATATATGCACTCTTCTGTTGTAAATATTGTGGGAAATAAAATTCAGAGTCCTTTCAAAAGTATTCCTGAATTCATAATAGATTTCTGTTGTCATGCATTCTCTCAGTAAATTGGCAATAAAAGTGCACCCACTCTTAAACTTGAAAAGGTTCAAAACCATGGTTCTAGATTATAATTTTTCAACTACTTAATTTGAAATGAAGGCAGCGCAAGTGAAAACATGTCTGAAGGTAATTGTTTTGACTATTACTGAGTGTTCTTCAGTGTCATTTAGCCTAAAGAACCTAACGTCTGAATTATTCTATCAGCCTAGAGAATCCTTATGCTAATGTGTAACATCACACTGAACCTGATCTGGATCTCCCAGCATTGCACCGGTGGAGTGCAGGGAAATGCCTGTCCATCCAGTGGGTCCCCTCCCCTGCAGACAGGACAGCTCCTAAGGGGGAGGCAGGGTCAGCCCCATGGGAGCCGGATTCCAGTGTTCTGACCTGGGCTGTCAGGGGACAGGAGATGAAGAGCAGTTCCTCAACTTTGCTTTTTCCTTGTGTCCTGTTAAAATGCAGATGTCCTGTTAGCTAGCTGTACAACACTGGGAGCTCAACCTGGTGCTCTGTGACACCCAAGGGGTGGGAGGGAGCGCCAAGAGGGAGGGGACATATGTATACTTATGGCTGATTCATACTGTTGTATGGCAGAAACCAGCACAATATTGCAAAGCGGTTATCCTCCAATTAAAAGTAAATTTTAAAAAACGCTGGTAGGAAAGGTAACACAAGCTACTGAGGGCGGAAATGAGCTTCGTTATGTAGATAACCCTTTTATTCTTAAAAAAAAAAATGTATTTATTTACTTGACTGCGCTGTGTCTTAGTTGTGGCACGTGGGACCTAGTTCCCTGACCAGGAATCAAACCCAGACCCCCTGCGTTGGGAGTGCAGAGTCTTAGCCACTGGACCACCAAGGAAGGACCTCTCTTACTCTTTTGGGTTATGTCCTTACTGTGCATCTTCAGAAGTGGTACCCTTAGGTGGAAGTATAGATTTTTAAAATCAGATTGCTTTTTACGAGTCTTCTTAACAATTCATTTCATGCAAACACTGGTAATGAAAGCGTCCCACCTCACTCTTGTCAGAATTGTTTTTATATTGGCCAGTATGCGGTTGGATAAAAACAGTATTTCATCTTTGATAAAATACTGTGCTGAGCAGTTTTTTTCTGTGAATTGTCTTTTTTCTACTGAAAAGATTTTATTGAGGTCTGATTTTTCTAGTAGGTTGTCATTGTTGTTTATGGTAAGAATGACGGCCTTTTGCCATTTGCGGCAGCTTTCTCCTCAGTCTGTTGTTTCCCTTTTCATTGTATTTTTTTAAACATCCAAGAACGTTTACTGTTCATGTGATTCAGGATCTGTGGATTTCTTCAATACTGTGTAAGGTCCCTTACTTGTAACTTTAAAGATTTAATTCGGTTTTCTTTTTATTTTTCCATATGTCGTTTTTGGTATTCAGTTATTTAATTCAGCTCGTATGCCCTTAAATTGATTTTATAAATAACGAGCTAATTTTCACAATGTCACTTATTGCAAAATGCCTTACTTCCTCTTTGTTCCAAATATATCCTGAATTATATTTGTTTAGCATATGATCAACTCTCTCTTGGGGGGTTTTCCATTCCAATAATCAGCCCATCTCTTTTTGTTTTTCATAATGTTTAAATTGTTGTTTTGTGAAGTGTTTTAAAATCTGGTGGGACCTACCTAGGCTTCCCCTTACCCCCTCCTTTTAAAAAATCATGATTAAGTTTCAATGCCAGAATTACCATGAAAAATCCATCAACTAGCTTTTGATTCTTTTCCATACCCATGGCCTTTGAAAACTTGAATTAATTTGTTTGTCCATTAGATTTTTTTTTCCCCCGCCCCCCTGTCCATTAGATTTTGATATTTAACAGTTTCACTTCTTGTGCTAATGTCTGTAACCTGTATTTTTAAATCAGATTATTCATTTCATTGATGTTTCAAAATGTGTTAGCCTGTATTTGGGCATGACAGTTAGTATGGGGAGGAAAAAAGTTTTCCCTTTATCCTCTTAGGGTCCTAGCTGAGTCTGAAAATTAAAACGGCAACATCAACAGGAGAAAAGTATAGAGATTAATGTTAAATTTGACATGACTTGGGGGCCTTCATAAGGAAATGAAGACCTGAAGAAACAGTTAGACTTGAGTGTTTTGAGCCAGGTTTGATGAAGAGTGGACGTTCGGGGAGAAGTGTTGTTGGGACAGAGGCTCTGAGTGACCTGGAGGAGACTTCTGCGTGTTGGAGTCTTCTCTGTGACTTGGGGGTAAGGATGCTCCTCTCCTGTAGGTACGGGAAGGGAACACCCCCCATGAGGACCTTATGGCCTGCTTCAAGGGCATGAGCAGGGGGCGTCAGAGCGAGCGCCCGCTTCTATTTCCTCAAAGTCCATACGCCAAGTCCTGAACCCCAATCTGTCACGTATTTTTCATCTCTTCTGCCTCCGTTGCCATACCCTTTGTCATATCTCACTGCGTACATGTTCTTAATTTTTATTTGTCAGAGTTTATCATTTTAAACACAGATGTAATATGACGCTGTGTACGTGAATGTCTAATGGAGATGATGCCTCTGCAAACGGAGAGGACGAGGACCCGCCGCCCCTAGGTCAGACCTGGGTTCAGGACAAAGAGCAGAGGGTCACATTTTTTGTCTCCTGTTGTATGAAGCCCCAGGACCTGTATGAAGAGCCAGGGCCTGGTAAGGGATTCCACAGAATGAGAGAATAGCATTCTCTGATTCTGAAGGTGCTTGTCTCTCATCAGGGAAGAGGACTGATGAGAAGTCATGGTTGTTTATATGTTTATGGTGCTAGAGACTTTCCTTTTTAGATGACTTTGTAAATATTTGGAGTTTAGGAGAGGACATTTCTGTCATTTCCATGAATTGTGGCAGCTTCCCCATCTTATGTTTACTCTTTTCTGTTGTATAAATAGTTGTACAGAGTACACAATCTGAATAGCGCGGATGCACAGAAGCAGTTCATCAAGAGCGGTGGTTCTCTGAGTCTGGTCCTTGGACCAGCAGCAGCAGCATCGCCCTGGAATTGGTTAGAAATGTAAATTCTCTGACCCGACCAGGTACTGAGTCAGGAAGTCAGTGCTGGAACGCAGTCTTCCAGCGGCCTCTGCCACCAGCCCTTGAGTTGATTTTGATGACACTACAGGCCTACTATCTCCATCACGCCTTGGAATGAACTCTGTAATAGTTGATTCGATACTTAGACACAAGCAGCTGGTTTGTACTTTGTCTAGAGTGTTTAATTGTACTAACACCAACAACAAACTGTGGAGTTTGGAAGGATTCCTATAGCAATATAAACCTTTCCCACCCCCCAATAATTATTAAGTAGGTCACAACTCTTAAGTAAAATGAAGGAATCTGTCAGATAGGACTTTGAAATTCTAGGAAATTGTTAATAGTTGAATCTGATTTTCTTGAAATGTCACTGTCTTAAAAGGTCCTAAATTCCTTACTGCTAATCTGATTTTCAAAAAAAGGAAGATAGGATTTGGGAGACTTCTTCCTGTCCCAATCAAAAGTAAGTAAAAATAGAATTAGACTCTTAAGAGCTGGAAGTGACTTTCTTATGGATATCATCCAACCCTACCCCCTTTCTAGCAGATGGGAAATTGGAGGCCTGGAGGGGTGACCAGCAGAGAGCAGTAGCCAGGCTAGGGTCTTCTAAGCTGCCTTGTTCCTGCACTAAAGGTAAGGTACAGTCGAGCATTTCTAGCTTCCTGCTTTGAGCAGACCTGGAACATGCTGTCTCTGCAGTGTCCATTTTGCTAATACTCTAGACAGTGGTCATTTCCTTCAGGGTAATTGATAGAATTGTTTTAAGTGTTCCAGAAGTTTAGATACTAGAATAGTGTCTGTTTCCTGTGACATGGGTTTAGGAAACAGCTGCTGCAGTAGCTGCTCTGGAGGACTGAACTTTGTGACGTCTCCTTACAAACTGCCATGACTTGTCTGAGTTACTCTGTCTGAAAAACCAGTCGTTATTCTAAACTACTACATTTGAGGTAAGAGTTATCCTTTATTAGCTGCATGTAAAAGAAATGTGCCATTGGGCTCCTGATAACTGTGTGTGCATACATGCGCACACTTGGGTGTGTTGGAGGGAGGGTGGAGAAAAGTTCTGCAAAGTCATTTCACTTGCTTTTTAAAAATGTGTTGACCTTAACATACACAGAATTTTTTTCCCCAAAGACTTATTTTGAGGAATAAGGGAAGAGCTCTTATAATACTTTTGAATGTGCATAGAAATAATATATGGTATAAAATAACTGTTAATCTGTCTTGGAAGCTAATTATTGATGAAGGCTAGACAGAAAACTCTTAAAAACTGTAGAAACATAGGGCAGAGAAGTTGGTATTTTAAATGAATATTTAAAACCTACCGTTCTAGGACAGTATTCGTTAAAGCTCTATTTGTCCAATCTGAGACAATTTGCATTCATTTAAGGTGAGGCAGAAGGTTGGGGAGACTTTAAAAATAGTTGAGTGTGCCTTATTGTGAAAACTTATTTGAGATAGAAATAAAAGTTAACTGTTAAATGGTAAAAATACAGAAGAGGTGGGGTTTTAAAACTGGAAGGAAATCGTGTATATTTTTGTCTTCATCTAACAAGCCCCCAGTTCCTGTGTAGAATTTTTCTAAAACTAAATGTTTTTCTATTTAAATAATAGCAATTATTCAAAGTAATTAAGAGGAAGTTGAGCCTTGTTTCTGACAGACACCTACTCTGGGGAGAAGGAGAAGGGAAGGAAACGATTCCCTGAGCACCAAATGCTGGTGAGGATGTCGAGGCAAGAGGTCACCCGGACATTGGGGATGGGAGCCACTCTGCAAAAGTTGGCAGTTCCTCTCAAAACCAAAAGGTGCCCTCACTCGCCATATGACTCAAGAATTACAGTCCTGGGTGTTTATCTCAAATGACTTATTTTCATCCGGAAGCTAGTACACAAACATTCATGGCAACTTCACTCATAATATCCAGGTGTCCTTTGGTGGGTGACTAGTCCCACTTAACTGTGGTCCCCCCCCAACCATGGACACAGCTCAGCAGCAAAAAGGAACAAGTTATGAACATGAGCAACTGTTGAGACGAATCAGGGAAATTCCAGCTGAAGAACGCCGACCTCAGAAGACTATATATACCACATGATTTCATTTACGTAACCTTTATGAGATGATCATAGATTTGGACTTGGGGGAGGCAGGGAGGGGAGGGTGTGATTACAGAGGGCAGCAGGAGGAGCCTCGTGGTAATAGTAACATCCTGATTGTGGTGATTTGTGAGCCTGCGTAGAGCTCCCCCGCCCCATACACTCACGCGCGCGCGCACATGACTGGTGAGGTCTGAACAAGCTCTGCAGGGCGTACCAGAGCTGCAGTGGCCGCGGGGCTGCCTGCAGCCCTTGGAATTATGGTTTCCTCGGGGTTGTGTGCCCAGGAGAGAGTTGCTGGGCCACCTGGTAGTTCTATTGTTGGTTTTCTTTAAGGGACCTCCGTACAGTTTTCCGTAGCGCCTGCACCAACTCCCATTCCCTTTCTCCGACACCCTCTCCAGCATTTACTGTTTGTAGATTTCTTGATGAGGGCCGTTTTGACTGGTGTGAGGTAGTTCTGATCTGCATTGCTCATTGTAGTTTTGATTTGCGTTGCTCTAATAATGAGCGATGTTGAACATCTTTTTTATGTGCCTCTTGGCCATCTATAGGTCTTCTTTGGAGAAATGGCTATTCAGGTCTTCTGCTCATTTTTTCATTGGGCTGTTAGTTTGATATTGAGCTGTATGAACTGTTTGTATATTTTGAAAATTAATCTCTTGTGAGTTGCTTCCAGGGGTTAAAACTGCACTTCTAATGCAGGGGCACTGGTTTGATCTCTGGTAGGGGAAATAAGATCCTGAACGCCTGCTGTGCAATGCAATGGGAAAAAAAAGGATTTTTATTCTTAGTCTTAATTATATTGAATGAAAAATGTTCTCAATCTTAAAAATAAGTAGCGATTGCCAGAATTTTCCATAACTCATATTAAATTTTATCGTTTTCTCTTTTAACATTTCTGTATTAAAGAGACTCTCCCTTGTACCAGAGAGGTTTGTCCTGGTTTTCCTTGTATCATCCATTTCCTTCTTCCCAGCAGCCCTGGGCTTTTTCAGTCATTAACACCTCACTGTCTTTTATTACTTATCAGCTCTGTTAAATGGACTTAGTCGTGGAATAAGTTGAAATTGTTCCTGAAATGAACCTGATGGATTTTTTATATTTGATATATTTTGTGCTACCCTTCCCTGGTGGCTCAGAGGTTAAAGCATCTGCCTGCAATGCGGGTTCGATCCCTGGGTTGGGAAGATCCCCTGGAGAAGGAAATGGCAACCCACTCCAATATTCTTGCCTGGAGAATCCCATGGACGGAGGAGCTTGGTGGGCTCCAGTCCATGGGGTCGCAAATAGTCGGACAGGACTGAGCGACTTCACTTTCACTTTATGCCCCATTGAAACGTATAATTGAGAATTGATTATATCTTTGCTGGTAATGGAATTTTTTTTCTTGTTTTGAGAAATTATCCATTTGAAATTGATAGTGGAGGCTAGAATGGAAGTTGCAGTCAGATAAAGCTTGAGCAATGACCTGGAGGTGAAATCAAAGGAGACCCGGGCCTGGGCTGATAATGGAATTAAACGATTACGCCTGACTCCTGGTAGAAAAACGGCAGCATCTTTTAATGTTTGGGGTTTTTTGGTTTTTTTTTTCCTTTTTAATCTTTAGGCTAGTTGTTGAAGTTCTTTAAATCTTTGTCAAGTTTTCCCGAGTATAATAAATGACATCTTAGATGTGAACAAGCGGTCATTTTTCCTTGTAGAAAATGTTCTATAATTTATGTCTTCCAATAGTCATTCTCCCAAATTCAGGTGATATTAAACCTCCAGATTTGAAATACTCCCTGGTGTTCTTCCATCATTTCTCCACTCCCAAATGCAGTTGTTTATTGGCAAAAGCTGAGCTGATACTTCCAGAACAGCACAGCACAGCAGAGCACGTCTGCTCAGGCACCTGGCTGGGGGCGAGTCCTTGGCCGCTTAGCAGGACGGTCATCTGTAGCGTCTGCTGTGCGCTTTCGTCGTGACTGTCCTGAGTGCAGAGCTGGTGTGAATGTACTTAGTTCTCAGTGAATCCGGCTTAGAATTCAGCAAAGTGGGAAATGACAGAGGGAGCAAATAACTAGGAACATGTCTTAAAACTTAAAACAGTGGTTATTTTAAGTCATTTTAAGTTTGCTAATCCAACCATCCCCTACCTTTTGTGAGGGCTGGAACGTGATTAGATTTCATTCCAACATAGAAGACTTACGATAAAAACTACAGGACTTATCATTCAGAAACACGAGAAAATTGGACTTTTGAGGCAGAAGTCTTGAGAAGAAAGTTTTCAAGTTACGTAATTATACATCTATAGAAAATCTCAAGATAAAAAAGATACTCTTTAATGAAAACCCCTTTGATGATTTCTGCATTGATCTTTGTTTCTGAGCTGCCTGTTTTGGAAATTTTTTTTAAGAGTTATTGAACTTCGTTTGAAGTGTTTGAAGCATACTTAATCTATTCGAGGGTTGACTTATTCTAATGCACTTGGCAGTCTTCAAGCATTTGAGCAGATAGGGTGATGGCTGAAGTGAAATAAATGAAAAGACATCCTCTTGAATTCCCTTTTCCCTCTTACAAGTACACTCTCAATTCCTTGCACATTTAATTAAGGGCACTGATAGGTGACTTGTTCTGAAGAGTCTGCACGGGGCTGAGAGAGCTGGGGTGACTCCATGAGTATGGGATGCCGTACTCATCCAGGTTCTGGTAATATTTCCTATCATGTCCTTTTCCTAATAGTAATGCTGGTCATAACATTAGCTGTCAGCTCTTGGTCAATACTGTGTGCCTGGTGGTTCTCATGTTACCTCCTATTTAATCCTGCCAACACCTGTATGAAATAAGTTTCTCTCTCCCTGAGGCCCAGCAAGGCCCAGTTAGTTGTAGCTGGTACTAGACATCCTTGCTTGGGTTTCTTGGGAAGCAGAGCCTGAGACGAGGATTTTGCTACAAGTGGTTTGGGAGGTGATCCAGGGATGTAGGGGTGAGAGGGCCAGGAGGAAATGTTGACAGAGGGATGCATTGCTGGCCACCACTGCAGCCCCACCAAGATCCCGGAGACATGTTCAGAATGCCTCCAGAGTTGCCCACCCAGCGGCTGGGAGGCAGGACGCGCATGCCTTGACTGCTGCCTCCGTTCCCAGAAACTCCTGTGCTAGGCCAGCTTATAGGCCCCCTGAACTTGAGAACTTGAAACATGTGAGATGAACCTTGAGTGAAGATCTCATGGGTGTACGGATGAGCTCACAGAGAAACCAGAGGTGGGCTAAAGCGGGGTGGTGTGGTGTGCAGAAGCATCTGCTAAAAGGGGAAGGGCCCGAGCCAGCCCCGTGCTCTTTCCAGACCATCTCCCTGTGGGGAGAGAGGTTTGGGGGGAGGAGGCGCACGTCAAGGTGACAGGTAAATTCCGGGAGTGTGCAGTGACTGTCAGTGAGGGACTGCACATCGTCGCCTTTCCCTGTGAGTACAGTCGGGAAGATTTACCTTCCTGTTAGTACTGGTTCGCATTCATTGCATATATGATCAGGATACAAGAATATCCAGAGTATTCTAAATGTTGACGACTGATTAGGGGGTAAAAATATGCAGCATTACCAAGTTTCCACAGTCTCTGCATAGAGGATCATGTTGTACCTGGGGGCTATGGCACACAGTGCTGAGTATTTATGGAGGGGATGAGTAAGGTCCATCCTGTGGGGCCTCAGAGACCACTGTTCACTGCAAATTCTGGTCTTGCTTTTTGGTTAAAATCACTTGGTAACACCATGTACTTTCTTGAAGAGTTTTTTTTAATATAACTGACATATAACATTGTAGGAGTTGAACCCACATCATGCTGATTTGACACACTGTGTTGCACCATGAGGACCAGTGTGGAGTCCGCTCACACCTCCATCCTGCTCAGACAAGTTAGCACAAGGCTCTGCAAGCTTAGCCCCCTCAGCCAAGTGGCTGGTTCACGGCCACGTGCTTGCTGTGACCCGTGCTTGCTGGGCATCTCCTGTGTGCCGGGCCAAGCCGGGTGAGGTCAAGGCAGATGCATAGGTGGCCTCATCAACGAGATTGACCCTCCAAGTGGGTATTTACATCCGTTCCTGAACCCTGACCCCGATCTCTCTGCATCCTCAGCTGAACTCGATGCAGAGCACTCCCAGAAGGTCCTGGAGATGGAGCAGACCCAGCAGCTGAAGCTGAAGGAGCGGCAGAAGTTTTTCGAGGAAGCCTTCCAGCAGGACATGGAGCAGTACCTCTCCACGGGCTACCTGCAGGTCGCGGAGAGGCGAGGCAAGTCGGGGAGCCCCTAGAGGGGTGCAGGTGGGGTGCTGCCCCCGGAGTGGGGCTGGGCTGAGGCCGCAGGGGCTTTTGTTACTACACCAGAACCTAAACTGGATGCGACCTGCCACTCTTGTCTTGCTGTTGTTTTTGCCTCTCCAGGTAGTTCTAGGCTTTCACTGAAGGTAAAATCTGGGATACTTTTTTTTTTTTAAAGCAAAAAGAGACAAATAGTAGCCATAAATCTGTAGCACAGACTAATCCCTATTACCATGTGAAAGTGAAGTCGCTCAGTCGTGTCTTTGCGACCCCATGGACTGTAGCCTATCAGGCACCTCCATCCATGGGATTTTCCAGGCAAGAGTGCTGGAGTGGTTGCCATTTCCCTCTCCAGGGGATCTTCCTGACCCAGGGGTTGAACCCGGGTCTCCTGCATCGCAGGCAGACGCTTTACCGTCTGAGCCACCAGAGAAGCCCTTTGAGGGTGGTGTTTTTGTGTGTATCTAATCTTCCTTCATGCTGCATGGGGATCCTTCCCCAACATTATCAAAAAGCCTTTGCAAGGGTTTAAGAGTGGCATCTGCACGGTCGGGACACAGCCTAGCAGTTTCCTAATTGGACATTTAAGATCCCTGGCCTCTGTAAGGGGCTTCTCCAGTGGCTCAGCTGGTACAGAATCCACCTGCCATGCAGGAGACCCTGGTTCAGTCCCTGGGTTGAGAAGATCCGCTGGAGATGAGATGGGCTACCCACTCCAGTATTCTTGAGCTTCCTGGTGGCTCAGCTGGTAAAGAATCTGCTTGCAATGCAGGAGACTTGGGTTCAATCCCTGGGTTAGGAAGATCCCCTGGAGAAGAGAACGGCTACAAAAAAAAAATCGGGGCTGTGCTATACATCTAGATGTGCGAATGCTCATGTCCGTGGAGGGGCCAGCTCCGGAGCAGCGGGCAGTGTGGATAAGTGTCCTGGGCTTCCTGGCCTTCCAACCCCCTTGCAAACCCCTGTGCGCTAAGTTACTTCACTCGTCTCCACTCTGTGTGACCCCGTGGACTGTAGCCCACCAGGCTCCTCTAGGTCCATGGAACTCTCCAGGTAAGAATACTGGAGGGTTACCATGTCCTCTTCCAGGGGATCTTCCCGACCCAGGGATCAAACCCATGTCTCTTGTCTCCTGCGATTCTTTGCCACCGGCGCCACCGGGGAAGCCCCTCGGAAAGCCCTGCTCCCCCCCAGATGCGTCTGCACGCAGCCTTCCTCTTCTTGCCTGGCCCTGTTCTCCATACCCTGCCCCCTCATTGAAGCCCCCAATTAATGTTACCCTCACTGCAGCCCCTGTCATTCAACTCTGTGCCCCTGCAGGAGAGGTTAAGAATGAGGAAGGAAAAGCATGTAGAGAAGACACTCGCGTCATGAATGTGTCAGAGGCACTGGAGGTGGTGTGGACATAGTGCTTTTTAAATTGAGGGGAGCAGTGCCGTTTGGGTGCTGATGGGTTAATTGAGCTGTGCCAGGTCTTGGTCGCAGCATGTGGGATCTAGTTCCTTGACCAGGGATCAAACCCAGGCCCCCTGCACTGGGAACGTGGTCTTCAGCCACTGTATCACCAGGGAAGCCCAACAGTGCAGATAAAGCGTGGTCTGCCTGCCCCGAGTCCCGCCGTCATCTTCATCTGTTCCCTGTGGCGTGTCCTCAGGATCAGGCACGGGTGAGGGACGCCAGCCTGGGCTCGCGGGGTGCTGTGCCTCCACCTCAGACTGGTACCTTATGCACAACAGGCTCTCGCGCCGTTCTGGAGCTTATTTGGTTCCGGTGAGGGCTCTGGGGTCTCTTCTCAGGAGGGCAGTGATTCCCATCCCGAGGGCCCCACCCTCAGCACCTCATCTCAAATAATCACCTCCCTGCAAGGTGTGTGTGGCAAAGTCACTCAGTCGTGTCCAAATCTTTGTGACCCCCATGGACTGCAGCCCACCAGGCTCCTCTGTCCATGGAATTCTGCAGGCCAGAGTACTGGAATGGGTAGCCATTCCCTTCTCCAGGGGATCTTCCCACCCAGGGATCAAACCCAGGTCTCCTGCATTGCAGGCAGGTGCTTTACCAGCTGAGCCACCTCCCAAAGGGGTTATGGCTTCAAGGTATGAATCTGGGAGGGAGGGCACACACTCAGTCCATAAGGGACAAACACCACAGATCTGAGCATAATGAGACAGCAGGCCGCAAGGGGAGGGGAGCTATGAGCAGCTGCATGCCGCCACTTAGCTGAGCTCAGCACTTTCAGGGGACCTGCAGCAGAGGCAGAGACCCTGAAAGTTCTGTCAGGAGCTCGCGGCTCGGGTCCACAGCTTGAGACCCGCTTCTTTAGGGTATGTCGCTAGGCAAGTGATTACCTGGCCATATGGCGAGCGTCTATCCAGCCGTAATAGGTGCTCCCCAGGATACCCACGTGTTTATGCTTGCCCGCTCCACAGCTGTCAACACTTAGTTGTGTCAGATACTTAAACTTTTGCCACTCTATTTTGGTTTTAATTTGCATTTCCTTGACTGTCCATCTTTCTACTGGTTGTCTCCCTAGAGAGTCTTACCAGACTTTTCTGATTATATCTGTGGGTATTCTAATATGGCCTTTGCAAAATGCGTTTATTCTTAATGTGACCAGCTGAGCCCACTTTTTGTTTAGGAAGCCCTTCCCTCCATGTTATAAGAACATTATGCTGTTTTATTCCAGAAGTTCAACTGTTTTCCATTTGGCGCCTCAAGCCACTGCCAGCTGGTCCGTGTCCATCGAGAAGGCTGGCTCTCACTGCAGTTCTTCACAGCAGTGACTGTCTCCGCACCATTCTCTCCTCCACTCACTGTGTTTCTGAGGCCTCAGTACATTCCTGTTTCTGAGGCCCTTTTCTGTCCCACTCTTCCACTTATCTGGCCTGTGTTGGGTGTAATTTACTTCTGACACTGTCAGGGACCCATGCTTTCCTGGGGGAAGAGCTCAACTATTTTTCTCCTATGGTTCTAGAGGTTTGCTTTGCTTTTGTGAATTTCCGATGGATTTGTTTAGATTCTAATCTTCAGATCCACATACCTTACAGTCTTTGCAGTCCTTGGGGTCAGGTTTGTATATTGCATCCCTCAGGTTGTTAACTTGTGCCTTTAATCTTTCTTCTCGGTATATTCTCCAAGTTTTGGTCAGTAATAGTTCCTGGGTTTTTAAAATTTTTTTCCATCAAGATTTATTTGACTTGTGAAGTTGTTTAGAAGTGTTTTTTAAATACTGAATCTTATCGTGGCTAGAAAAGGAGGTTTCTTCTTTGATTCGACTGACACTATGGCCTTTTAGAGCATTCTCTTACATGTTGTGTGTGTAGTTAAGAACAAGATTCTAGGTGACGGGCATGAGGATCTGTAGGTGTATGTTTCAGGCGACTTGTAAATTGGCCTGTTCAGATGTTTCCTATTAATATCTTTTGGATTACTTAATTATCAGAGGTACATTAAACCTTCCTTTCCCCCTCAATTACAGACTCCTTACATTTTCCTTGTCATGCTTCCATATTTTACTTTAAAAGTCACAAAATACATAGTCACACAAATTTTGAATTACCTTCCTGGTGAATTGAATTAAAAAAAATTATTAAATGCTATGCTTTACCCCAATATTGCTTTTCTTTCCCCTTCAAATCTATTTGGTTTGATAGTAATACAGCCATATCAGCTTTCTCCTTTAATTATTTGCTTGCTGACTTCCTATTTTTCCTTACATTTTAAATGTTTCTAATATTTTAAGAATGTCTCCTATAAACAGAATGTAACTAGACCTTTACCACCAGTGAAACATTTTCCATCTTCAGGAAACTAGAAAGCACCTAATGAGATGGTGATGAAGTGGCCACAGCAAATGGTAAAGGAACCAGGTTTGCCACAGAACAAATTATCAAATTGGCTTCGTTACTACCTTTTCTGGTGCTTTCTACTCTCCTGAAAATGTTTCCTATGCTTTTCAGTCCAGTGTTGTTTTTCCTCCCCTTTGTAAGAGGACAGCCAGAGAAAGAAAAAAACTGCTTTCAAAACTGAAGAAAAAAAGCCCAGAGCCACCAAGGCCTCCCCAGCCCCAGAGAAGACCCGGGTGCCCCTTCCCCTTCCAGCAGTGCCCCCACCTTCTCCAGGAGGCAGCCCCAAGGGGAGCAGGCTCGCCTGCCAGGCCAGCCTTGCAGGAGCCCTTGGATGGCACCGCCCGGTGTGCCTGTGACTTCTGGCAGCCAAGGGTGGTGCGGATGGCAGGTGCCACCCACTCTGCCACCTTGGGTGGCCGTCTCTGCTGACCCAAGGGTCACCCCCACCCCCACCCTTTTACCTGTGCCAGCAGGGCACTGCGGGCCCAGAGACGAGTAGATTCCTACCTTCCCACAGGACAGAGCTCTCACCTCGTGCCCCGTCGCACCGGCATCATCCGGTCCTGGCTGGAGTAAATGCCGAGTTAGGCGTTTCCTATTCAGAGCTTTATGTTTACTCACACTGAAGATGCTGTCTTCACTGAACATCCCTCCCTCCTGGGCCCCGCCACTTCTGGAGAGCAGGCTCAGGGGGCATTTCACACATCTCCTAATTTAAGAGATGGTCTTTAGTCTGCCTCCTGCTGCTGAGAAGCCGCCAGCATTTCTTCCTCTTTCCTGATCTGCCTCATTTCACTGCAGCTCAGGTGACGGTTTATCTGCCTTGCTTGGAACGTATTTTGTTCCTTAGTCTGGAATGTCAGACCTTGCAGCAAGTCTAGATCAGCCGCTTAGAATACTGCTCATCCCGTCTCCACTCGCATTTTGAACTGGGAAACTTCTGTACTTTTTCATACTTCCACTTATTTCTTTGCTATGTAGTGGAGAACTTATCCAGTCTTCTAGTTTACTAGCAAAACTTTTAACTTTGCCACAGTTTTAAATTTCAGTGATTTTTCCTATTTGGAAGTTATCTGGCTCTTTTCAAACGCCTGTCATGATTTCTGACAGTGTTCCTTATCTGACTCTAATCTTTAAGATATTTAAAGCCACTTAGATTCTTGGGGAAAGATGATAATAATCTTTGTTTCTGCTGACCCTCACTCAGGGATGTGTGTGCTGTTAGTTCTGGACTGGACTGGCTTTTGAGTGGAGTTTATATTCCTGATGAGACCCAGGTTAAAGATGGGTCCACATCCAGAAATTTGTCTGCTTGTGACAGGCACCATCTACTTAAGCTACCTGGCTTGTAGTTTTCTGGATCGCAGAACTCCAGACCCTGGACACACCCCTCACCAGGCTCAGACTCCTTGCCCTGTAGCGTCTTTATGCTGGTGGGCTGAGTTGTTTTCTTAGTTTGTGCTTTCACCGCAGGAAGCTCTTAGTTCCAACTTGCCGGCTTGCAGCAGACCCTACCTTGATCTGTTAAGATGGAAGACCTGAGAAATGTCCTAAGGGCAGGGAAGATGCCCAATGGAACTGTAATAAAGTTAGAGGCGACCACCGTCAGGTGTCTGGCAGGAATGTCAGCCTCTTTTGAGTTGCAGCTGTTTAATGCAGAAAGGGTGGCCTTCAGCACATGCAGGCACACGGCTGGGCATGAAAAGAGGACCTGCTGTGCAAGGTCTAAGAGGTAACAGTAACCATGGTTAAGCTAGGATGGATTTAAAGAACACCAAACTGGGACATGTCAATAATACATTACTCCAGACTCAATTTTGAAGGTAGAAGGTATTTTACACCCAGAAAACACAATGTGCTAATACCTAATGCAGTGGAAGTTCACCCAGGGCAAACCTAACCTCCTCTCGTGGCGGTCTCCGCAGAGCCCATGGGCAGCATGTCGTCCATGGAGGTGAACGTGGACATGCTGGAGCAGATGGATCTGATGGATATCTCTGACCAGGAGGCCCTGGACGTCTTCCTGAATTCTGGTGGCGAGGAGAACACCCTGCTGTCCCCTATCTCAGGTAGGGGTGAAAAGCCTGCACAGACATCATAATCACTCTAAGCACCGTGATTTCCCTCTGGCTCGGTGAGATACCGTGTGCTAAGCTGTTCCACTCTCCCCCTGAGTCTGGCGTCACAGACGTGGACGCAGGACACACTGGCAGTCGCAGCCATCGATTTCTCAAAGGTTCTCAGTGCTTTTCCCAGATACCTTCAGCAAACAGGGCATTTTTCTTAAAATTGCATTTTTATTTTCTCCTCTGTCTGCAAAGTCTGACTTGGGTTTCTGTGGTTAAGCACTAGATTTTGGGGAGGTGGAGGTCTGTGTGGCTCCCCACCCTCCCTATTCAGTAGATGGTATTTGATGCTGGGGGCAAGGCCAAGGCGTGTGTTCAGCTGTCAGCTTACGTTTTAAAAACTAGTGGCGATCCTGGGGGCATATTCTCTCCATTTAATAACTTACCATGATCTCACGTTCATTTACATCTTTACTGGTGCTCTGGCACTATACCTGGCCTCTCGGTAAATTTCAGACCATTCCTCCTGGGTGGGTGGGCTTTGAGGCTGTCGCCATGGAGAACGTGTTTCTTCCATGCTCCGAAAGATGGGAAGGCCAGCCCCTCACAGCACCTGCCCCCTACCTGGTGGTCCCACACCACCAGCTCCATGTCCTCAGTCAGGCCTGGGGGCTTCCCCTTGACCTGTGTTTCCAACAGAGCAGCTCCTTCCTCCCCTCCCCAGTGGCAGGAAAAGACTCCTATCACCTGTGTGAGGTTTTGGTTCCTGTAAGAGGCTCCACAAGTGTTTTTCTTGTTAAGGTCCATTTCCTTGAAATTAGTTCAGAGGCTATAAAGAGGTAAACCTGGCTTGTCAAGGTCATGGAGCAACGCAAGTCACACCTGCAGAACTTGCCATTGGGTCTTGAGCGTGGTGTCACCGGAGGCTGTGGGACGGGTTCGGGATCTTTCCACCTGTCACAGGTGGCAAGAAGGGTCAGCTGGAGCCCCAGGTGGCCTCGGGGAGCCACCGCGCTCAGCACCTTCTACAAGAGCTTCCTGCACGTCGCAGGAACAGAGAACTTCCGCCCCCTGAATTCGCTGCAAGTTCAAACGCTCGTCGTGGCCAGCAACGCTGAGATGCAGGACTTCCATGATGGGCTCTCCTCTGCTCTCTCCCCCAGGGCCTGAGGCAAGCCCCGGTCAGGATGCAGTCCCTCTCCAGGTGCCCAGTCCCTCCCAGTCCCCAGCCACACCACCTTCCTCATCCTCACCTGGTACCGACCCGGCCTCCCACGACTCCAGCGAAGGTGGGGAGTCGCCTGTGGTCCAGTCTGATGAGGAGGGCGTGGAGGTGGACACCGCCCTTGCCACCTTACACACCGACGACAGCGACTCCTAAGGCTGGGCGCCTGGGCGCCGACCACCTTGAAGGACGATGCAGCGTGCACAGAGACCCGTGGTGAAGGTGGGTGGCCTGGGGGGGCTCTTGGTTTTTACACAATTGACAATAACGTGAGGCAAGTGACTGCAACAGCTAATAAAGTCTGAGAACTTTAAACGTAGCCAGTTTGTACAGAAAGGCTGCTAAATACACACGCCCTGCAGGTGGGGCCAGGGAGCTTGGCATCCACAGCAGCTCGGCGCTGGCGAGCTAAGCCCCTTGCAGGTAGGAAATCGGGCCTCCTCTCAGCTCTAACAGAGTTCGGGCAGAATGGTCAAGTCCAACAACAGTCCCTAGTTTATTTAATAGCACAGCACACCTGGCACGGAGGGAGAAAGGAAACATGGGCCCAGTCCCCACGCCGTTTCACTCCTCACCAGACCCCGGTCACAGAGCAGTACGTTTCCCCCACCACCACTCACCACTGTCAGAAAATGAGATTAAAACTCTGTGTTCACACCACTCCCTGGCCAAGGGGATGGACCCTTAGCCCTTTGATCAGAAAAGAGCTGATTTCATTCACTCATCTTCCACAAGACAAACAGGTGTCCAAAAAACTTTGTTTTATTATTAAACCTTGTAGTACAAACCTGAAAAGTAAACAAAAAACTGGCAATAAACAACATGAAAAGTCTTCCCTCCCAAGGGAGGGTGCAGAGCAGCGCTAATAAATTAAAACGTCAGACCGCAAGCCGTAGGCGGAAGTTCACTGTCCAAAAGAGGGCCAGCACACAGCAAGGCCATGGAACAGACAAGCACACTGGGAACCACGACTCTGCTCATGTCACTGTTAAACACGCCAACACAGTTCAGTCTTCGGCAACGACAACCGACAGAGAGTACCACAGGACGCTGCTGACGGCCCCGCCGGCCAGCTCAGTGCAACACGGCAGCTGCGGGATCGCTGAGTCCAATCATGAAACAAAGAACAGCTTGTGAAAACAGTTTCCCTTTTTTATTCCACACATACTGTACACACAACCGGAGAAGGGCAACAGCTACTCCATTATTATTTTTGTTGTTGTTGTTCAGTGATGTAAGCAGCACTTATAAATGTTACAAGAAAAACCCTGTAAGCATCCAGTCCACCCGATGAAGAAACGGAAGTGTAAGGCTTTTCTTCATCTGTCCTCGCGCCCTCCCCTCCCCCACCCAGAAAAAGGCTCAAGTATTTGAAACAATTTACAGGCGTATGTACAAAAGGGACGGGTTGTTTTTTTTTTTCCTTTTTTTTTCTTTCCTTTTGTTACAACATGAAGAGAAAAAATAGACCAGATGAGCGCAGATGCATTTTCACATTCAAAAAGAACCGCAGACCTCCGAGTGGCTCTAGATGTGATCACCAACGAAACGAGTTTAAAAAGAAAAATTAATGCTGACCTGTGAAGGTGTAAAACAAACAGGTGAGATGAAGATGGAATGTCAGAAAGATTGCACATCCATGACAAAGAAGCACTTCCGGCTTCAATCACGTTTTTTTTCCTTTTTTTTTTTTCTTAAGGATGCTATTGAAGGGTTTTTTGATAAAGTAGCCAACAGCACCAAAAAAGAACAGAATGGATTTCCTAATGAAATCAGGCACAGGTTTCCCTCACGTGACCCCTCCAAGGCAGGCAGTCTTTTTCTTCTCTTCCCCTTTCTCCTTAAACAGATGCATAGTGAAGTGCTGGTAAAAGAGAGCCCAGTGGCTCCGACCTCCTCATTTTGCCTATGGTTAGGAAACAACGTCCGCCTTCAGCTGCCATAACCGCCCAAAGAAACAAAATGGGGATTCTCCGGTTTTACACTTACAAACTCATCCAGCACGTGACAGAAGAAAAGACAGCCAAGTAAAGCCATTTCTTTCAAGTTTTGTGTGTGTGTGTGTGTGTGTGTGTGTGTCTATCCCTTTTCCTCTCTAGAAAAAAATCTGCTCACATGACTGGTGGTTTTAAAATTTGTTCTCCAAACTTCACCCTCTTCAAAAATGGGTTAAAAAGCCTTTTTTCCCCCAACAATTACAAAAGAAAAAACAAACAAACAAAAAAACAAACACAAACAAAAAAATCAAACAGAAAGGCTTTTGTCAGCCACAAGGGGCGACACAAATTAATACAGCCCCTCGAGGGTTTTAAAACAGTGAGTATACGGCAGTTTCAAAAATCTGACTGCAGTATCTAGGTATTCTAAGTACAAAAAAAAGTTCAACAGTTTAATGCTAAAACAAAATTAGTTCTCTAAAACCAGAAGAAAATCTTCTTTAGAGCTAGTGCAAAGACAGCTTGTATCCTACAGCAAGTACTCCAAACTAGAATATAATAATTACAAAATAACGTCTATCCCTCGCCCACGGCGCTGGCGTCTTCAGGAGGATGCGAGCCTGGAGGGCGGCACGTCCACCGTGGCTCTCTTGCGGGGCCCTCTTTTTGGTGTGGGTTTACTGAGACAGTTCTCAATGCTGCCGTTTTTACCAGATACCTTGCCACAGATCTGATTGACCAGGCTGATAATCTGTTCCTGTTTTGGGTTGAAAAGGGAGACACAGAATTAGCAGGTGGAAGAGCGCCATCCCCAGGCCATCAGCTTTATCAAGCGGCAGCGGCGGCGGCGGCGGCGCCCAGCGGTGGCGAGGGCCAGGGTGGCCTGTGGTTGGGACAACACTTCCTGAGACGGAAGCCCCTAACCAGGCACCTAAATTAAACTTTCCTTCTCTGGGGGAAACCTGCCTTTTCTCATGTGGAATCCAGAGAGGCGCACAGAGCCTCCCACCCCTCCCCACCCCCGTTCAGGGAGCCCAGGAGCACCGCCCCTCCCATGGCGGTCAAGTGGGAACAGTTTCTGCAGCCCCATAACCAACACACCCTGGGACAGGTTGCTGAAGGCTGTGTTCCTATCGAGGTCCCTCACCCCCTAAACAACATAGCAGAGCGCTTCCTGCAGCCGCCCCTGTGCACCTCCCAGGGCCTAGAGGCCTCCGGGACTATCGGGGACGCAGGGTGGGGGGCAGCTGGGAAGTGAGGAAAGACTCGCGCACCCTGGATGGGGATGGGTCTGGGCTGCTTGTTTCTCTGGCTACACTGAAACCTATTTGACCTACTCATGCACATAAACACAAACACTTGTCCACAAACGCTTGTTATTCCCTCCGCAACAAAGGGAAGAAAGAGTGAACAGGACAGGAGAACCAGCTATCTGTTGGGCATCAAAAACCCATGTGTAACTGTTAACACAACTCAACTTACAGCCATCCAGGTTTACAAGGAACCACAGGGAAGACTATCCAAATGGCTATGTCCTGACATACATTCCAGAGCACTTGTTTGAGCCAAGGATGGATGGACAGAACAGGAAGCCACGGGGACAGGAGGCCACTCCATCATTCAAGCTTGAGGGTCAGCCTAGTCCTGGCTCAGGCTGGGCGCTGCACACCACTTAAATCACTTACAATACACACGCAAACCAAGAATGAGCAGACGAGCTTTCAAGACCAGCTACCTTGGCTAAAGCCGCCTCGGCAGCAAGGCTGTGTAGCCAGAGGTCATACCTTTGCCAGTGTGACCAGAAGGCTGGGCAGCAGGGACCTGAGTGCTGGGTGCCAGGGCTCAGAACAAGGGCTCTGGTCTCATGAGCCATTTCTGGAATCCAACCCAGAGCTAGAAATTCCCCAATTAAAATATTAATAATATAGTTCAGCTCAATAGGGAACTGATTTGTGATTTTCACTTACTAAAATAAATTTAGGCCACTGGCAAAGTGGGAGGCTTATAAAAACCCTTCTCTTCCCTACTCATGAGAACCAATGATTAAGCTTCAGACCGACAGACCCTACAGATGTGATTCTTTTCCAGGATTCTGGTCACATCAAAACACCAAGCTCCAAAATGGGCCGGAGGTGGAAACTAACCCACGTCTTGTCGAGCTTCAGAATCATCTAAGAAGCCCCAGCGCCGCCGGCTGCACCCTGCGCACTGCCAGAGATGCTCTGACTCAGACATGAGGGTTTATTTTTAACCGTGTTCTGACATTTGCTGTTCAAGTGAAGAAGCAGGGAGGGCAAAGTGGTTACTGCCTTTGCTGAGCATGCTCTTTAAAGACAAAGAAGATACAGAGAGATCTATTTCCAGCTTTCTAATCTTATAACTTAGCCAAAGGCTTCTTATCAAATCTGACCACAGCCTGAGCCCCTGAGGGTGCCCCCAGAACCTCCTGAATCAGGCCTGGCTGGGCATCTGGCCTGGCTCACCTAGGGCTCTGACGTGTTCTATGGGATGCGCCTCCCTGGGGCAGGGGGTAGCTAGCAGGTTCCGCGCTGAAGGCGGGGCTCACAGCTGGACAGGAGGGTGGGCCAGCAGTGGCAAAGGGGGCAGTCTCCCAAGGTGACCCCCAAGAAGGGCTCTGGGTCAGTGCAGAGTAAATACTGCAGGGCCATGTGCCCCGGAGCTACACGTGTGTACATCAACCGAAACCACAATCACAGGGCAGCCTGGAAGCACGTGGACAGCCGACAGGGGGGCCACGTGCCAGCCGCTCTGGGGGCAGAGATCTGGGTGCTCTTCGCAGCTGAAGGCAGCACCCGGCCCTTACCCACTGGAGGGTAGAAACCAGCCACACAGACGGCACGTTGTACCTGCCTCTGGGGACGACGGGTTTTTAGAAAGGGTGCAACTGGGACTTACTCAGAAGGTGAAAGCTTTAGGAGCAGAAAGACTCCGGCTCTGCCAAGGCCCCCAAGTGACGACAAGGGCCCGGGCGCTCCAGGACCACCCCCTCGGGCTTAGCCTGCAGCTCAGTGGGTGGCCGCGGGCCCCACGGTTCACCATACCCCAAACCACAGCAGCACCCCAGCCGCTGCAGGGAGGGACCCCGATGTGGGCAGAAGCACAGAGACATCCTCACGGTGTGTCCCAGACACTCCTGGAGCCCCAGCAGGAAGGCGACTCGGGCCAAGTCCTGCGCTCTTCCCCTGGATCTGCCCCGGCCAGAGGGGATGGCACAGCCCCCAGCAGACAGTGGGGCGTCCACGTGTCACCGCACACTGCTTGTGAACGGCCGGCTGGGGGTGCTGCGGGTGGGTGTGCCGAGACGTGAGGGGCATGGACGAGGATGCCAGTCCCCCAGCCCCAGCTGCTGGCCTCTCCAGGCCAGGGCAGCCCCAGCTGACCCTGCTCACCCTGTCTCGGCCCACCGAGCCGCTTCCCACCACACCAAGCCCCATCGGGCCAGAGGTGCCTGGAAGCAGGCTGGATGCGGGGCCACGCGGGCGGGCGCCCTGCGGAGGCACTGACCTCGTCGTAGCGGTACATGAGCTTCAGGCCGCGGCAGGACTTCTGCTTCTCCACGTGGCGCAG
The DNA here is from genome assembly GCF_042477335.2 of Ovis canadensis. NCBI lineage: Eukaryota > Metazoa > Chordata > Mammalia > Artiodactyla > Bovidae > Ovis > Ovis canadensis. The sequence continues at coordinate 56,018,868 of NC_091264.1, forward strand.
CGCGCACTCGAGGCAGAAGACCACGTTCTCGTTCTCCTGCACGACCTGTGTGGGGGGAGAGGCAGTGCGGCTGAGGCATGCGAGGCAGGCAAGGGCGCCCCAAAGGAGGGTGGCAGGCTCTCAAGAGCAGAGCAGGGGAGCCCACCGCCTGGGCTGGAGGCATCTGTGGCCCAGAAACAGAGGATGCTGCTGCGAAAGCAACTGAACGTCACGGCATCACGAGCTGGAGCGGCGGCCCGGCGGCCCGGCGGCCTCAGGGCCCTCTGGCTTCTCCGCGCTTTCCTGGCCCGAGTCGGAGCGTGGCGGCCGGGGCTGCGGGGTTTGAGGGCTCCTGAGACTATTGGTTCAAAACCTCCCGCAGGATATAAGATGCCAGGAGGGTCACCCTGGACATTTGTGACAGTGTCTCCTGCTCCTGAGCGGCTCGGGCAGCCCAGCCAGTCGTGCCTCCCGAGGAGCCGGCCTCTGTCCACGCTCCAGCCTGCACGGCTCCTGATCCCAGGGACCCGGCTGCACCTGGCCTGAGCTGCTCTGCGTGCCGCCCCCACCCTGACCTGGCCTGGTCTCCCTCTGTGTGAACAACGGGGAGACACTACCTTAACACGCCAGAGACAAGAGCATCACAGGCTCTTTCAGAAGGACTCTGGGAAAGACCTGTTTCCTGTCTTTGAGGTTTCTAAGCAGAGACAAGAAACCAAGCTGCAGGTGTAAGGAAATGATGCTTATTGGCAGAAACACATGACTCAAAACTGAGGATGGAACCACACAAAAACACAAAACAGTGAACAGAAATGCACAAATCCCTTAGTAAATAACCTAAGTAATGAAAAGCCACGTACAAATAAAACCTGAACGTTAACCCGTGAATTCAGGGTATGTGCTTTCTAAATAACAGGCTAAGAAATACTGGTGACCACTCTGAAAGTCAGCTTTCTGAGGGACAATGCCATCCTCGGAACCCACGGGAAGGGACAAGGGCCACACAAGGTCATAGTAGTCACCCAGGCTCATGGGAAACCTACAATGATGGTTTCCCACGAGTATAACCCCATTCCAATGCAAGACGAACAAACCCAGAACTATGCAGCTTTCATGAGTGATATCCACAAAACATTTCTAAAATCTGGTGAAACTCTTATGACTTGTTTTAAAGACAGTGTGGTTCTAATTTGTATTTTTTAAAAAGCCTCTGGGAAAACAAAACTAATAGAAGAAATACATAAAATGGGACCCGTGGTTGTCATGGACTGAATTATTATCCCCTCCCCAAATGCAGATGTCCTAACCCTTCAGGAGGTCCTGAGCAGGAGCGTCGGAGACAGAAGCAGGGAAAATGAGGCTGTAGGGTGGATTCTGGTCCCGTATGACTTACATCCTTTCAAAGACAAGAAGAGATTAAGACAGAAGCACTCACAGGAAAGGCCCCGTGAGCACCAAGGGGAAGTGGATGTCTACATGCCAAGGAGACGCCTCAGGGAGAACCAACCTGCTGACACCTTGACCCGGGACTCCCAGCCTCTACAACTATGAGAGAGACGTTTCTGCTGTTCACGGCAGCAGTCAGTAGTGCAGTACAGCAGCCCTGGCTAACTACAACAGCTACAGAGACCTGTGCGGGGAGCCACTGCCTGAAGGAGGCGGGAGGGGGCTGGGCTGGGTGTAGGAGCGTGAGGCGTGTAACTCAGCCCCCGGCTGGGTCAGACAAGCCCAGCGTGGAGGCTGCGGGACAGCCGAGAGAGAAGGCAGAAGGGCTGGACTGCGCTGGTTTCCAGCCACGACCAGGGACGGAAAGCTGGGAATGGGAAGTGCTGCTTTACCAGACAGACTTCAGAGTCCTTGGGGCAACCAGAGCAACCGCGCAGCTGAACAGAAGCTTCAAGAGGCCAGGAAAGCTAAGGAGAGGCCAGGAAAGCCAGGGAGCCGCGTCCCCACAGTCAGCCCGCGGGGAGGCCAGGAAAGTGACTGGGGCAGCCGCATCCCCACAGTCAGCCCGCGGGGAGGCCGGGCGGGGCACGCGCGGGGCTCACCATGGACAGATAGCACAGGTGCTGGCACACCTGGCATCGCCTCTCCGAGGTCTCCAGCTGCAGCCACTTCCGAGGCTTCTTCTTGCCGTCGGGCGCTGCGCTGCTGCCGTCGTGGCTGCCGTAGCGGGCGGAGGAGTGGAGGCCAGCCTCGAAGAGCTGCCGCCGCTGCCGCAGCTCCGTATCCCTGCCAGGACACCGGGGGTCAGCTGGCCCACAGGGGCTGGGGTCCTCAGTTGGGCACCCAAGTCAAAAGGCCAGACCTGCCCCAAGGCCTCTTGGACGGCCACACCTGCCTGCTGTGACCACGGGGCACACGGCCAAGCGCAGAAGAGCCAGCACCTGCAGCCTTCAGCCTCCGGCCGAGCCCCAGGAAGAGGAGGCCAGCGCTTCCCCACAAAGGACGGACCGCACCCTCACCATGCCTGGCTGAGCCTAGATGGGCCGGCCTAGAACTGTCTCGTGTTACCTGAGCTCGTCCAGAAGGGCTGAGATGGTGCTGAGAGTGGAACCGTTTTCCTTTTTTGCTTCCGCTTGTGCGATCTGGTAGAGTAACTTCTCCATCGAGAATGGCTTAGCTATATGGCGACGCTTCATCTCCTGAAAGAGGCAGTCACATCCCTTCAGGGCAGGTTTTCATTTCTAGGCAGCTATCAAGGGTTTCCTTTATTGGGGGAGGCGGTGCTATCTGAATTTTCAAATTCTGAATTCCATTTGGATGAAAAGCAATGCAAAAACCACACGATGATCTTGTCTCCCCCGAGGAAGACCGCAGACCCCAGGTCCTCCGCCAGCCAAAGCCAGGGTTCGCCTTTCACACCTCTGCAGCGACGGCCCAGGACTGAGCTAGAGAACCCAGCAACTTACAGGAGGCTAGCCAGCTGGAGCCACTCTCCCTCCCCAGACGAGCTTCTCAGCCGCCTTAGGCTGTATCTACAAACAAGACCCCCACTGGGGGACGCCGGGCCGCGTGCGGAGTGGCCACCTGCCTACCTTGGCCGTCTCGAAGCCCATGCTCGTCCACTGGGTGGTGGCGAAGTGCACGGTCTCGGAGACGCTGTAGCCACAGCAGACTTTGGACACGAAGGATCCCGGGAAGCAGACGACGAACTGGCCACTCTGCTGCACCGTCCTGTGCACCTTGATTCCCTCCCTGCACAGCACCTCCGGGGAGATCTGCGGAGACGTGGGGCTGAGCCACCTGCCTCCTGCCCCGCTTTCCGTGAGGACCGCCTGCGGCAGCGGCCCAGCACACCAGCCCTCCGGACGGGCGTCGGGGCTTAAGCCTGCTCCCCACCCGGAGTATGTCCTGTATTACAGATTCTCTGTTTCTCTTTTAGAAAATAAAAGAGACATGACCCCTAAGTGAAGGAACAGGAAGTTCTAAACTGATACAGGCCCAGGGGCAACGCCTGAGACAAGGGCACGGCAGCGGTGATCAGGGACCCTCACAAGCAGAGCCCTGGATCCCTGCCGCACGGCGGCTATGGGCTTGGGAGAGAAGACCCCGACAAGGGCCGCAGAGGCCAGAGAAGACCTGAGATCAGGCTGTCAGAACACAACAGGACTCAACAGGCTCTGAGAACCGGTCCAGCTGCCTCTGCTCTCAGCCCTCAGTGATCCTGCCCAGCGTGCAGGTGCCTGGCCCGACCCCAGTCGCCATTTACAAACCCACCAGGCCCGAAACGGAGTCAAAGGGCCCCACATCCTGGGCAATGAGAGGAGCATGCTTTAGTTGTGTTTCCATAAAAGAGTTTTTTTTTTTACGATGGCTCCCTGGATTGGTTGTTCACGGTCCTCTAGTTCTGCAGGGCAGGTCAGCCGAGGGGTGAGTAAATGAAACCGCCTCGCGGCCCCCACCCACGGCCCCCGCCGCCCTAGCCTGTGGCCCCACCACCCCAGCCCGCGGCCCCTACCATGACGTTGCTCTCGAGCATCTGCAGGCCGGGGGTGCCGTTGGCTTGCAGCAGAGTGTGCACCACGTCCTCCAGCTTGTGTTCCTCCTCAGCAGGAATGCAATACCTGGGCGGTTTGGAATCAGGGCGGAGGCTGCTGACAAGGCCCCTCCCCAGGGAGCCCGCCCTCCGTACTCCCCCAGAAAGAGGGGCCCACAGCTGCCTGGAGACCGGCCTCAGCTGCAGGAAGGGAGGTGGGCATGTGCCCAGTGGCCCTGGGTCTCTCTGGGCAGCTCTGCCGCTTATGCCCCGTGACGAGCATGCCCACCTGCATGCGGGTCCAACCTATGCCCAAGCCATGCAGCCTTCAGACCAAAACCAGACATTTAAAGCCCCTATAAATCAGATCCAGACATGTCCGCAGCTTCAACAGCTTCTTGTGAGCCTCCAGAGCAGGCACTTATTGCTGGGCTGGCACCTGACCCTTCTCTCCAGCAGATGGAGGACGGGGCGGGACCAGGGCTCAGCGTGGAACCCACCCACACCAAGGGCCTGTACAAGGTGGAGGGAGCAGCCGCGCAGGGTGGGGCTCAGACAACACGGCCCCCGCTGACTGGGGCCAGAGCCCAGCGGGGCCGGTGGGAGAGGACGCGGCCTCAGCTCAGCTCGAAGAACCAGGACCCTCAGTGCGGGCCGGGGAGCAGGAGGGAGGCAGTGACCAGTCGGGTCCCAGGAGGACCCCGGGGGACACACCTGTCGCCTACAGCGCTCGAGACGCTGGTGGCAGTGGTCTGCACAGAGGCAGGCTCCTCCTGGTCTCTTGCTCTGGGACTCCCAGCCCTGCCGTCCACGGGCTAGAGGGGACAGCTGACCACCCCCTGCCCTCCCCGCAGCTACGTGCGGGGCTTCAGGCTGCCTGTCCCCACCTCCCCTAGGCCGGGCGGGGAGGGCACCCGTGATGAGCGGTCTACCGGGCGGGGGTCCTCACTACTACTAACCTAGTCAAGGTTCTGAGAGGCTTGTTGTCTCAACACCAACATATTCTATTGCTGATCTGACTTAAGTCCAGAGCTTCTAACCTCACTCACACGTTTTAAGAAAAACCACACCGTGAAGTCCTCTGATCCTTTCTGGCAACCTGTCCCTGCAGCACAGAGGTTCCAGAGCCTTACGTCCCCTGCCTCTCACTCAGCAGTCACTCAGCACGCAGGCCACAGCCTCTCACCCTGTCTCCCTGCAGGGCCAAGGCCACGTGGCCCCACTTTCTGATGAAGGACCAGGGGCACAGGGCAGGGGGCTCACACCCCCTGAGTCTATGCAGCTCTTCGACCCTCCACGCTGCCTGAGACCCTGGCCCCACCACGGGAAACCCAGCAGAGGGCCTGCCTGCTCCGACACCGACGGCCCGTTGCCCCGAGGCAGCCCAAACGCAGGAGGAGCCGTGATGAGACTGTTGCCGACACCAGCTCCTTAGAGTAAGAACATCGGCTCTAGGACTTTAACAGAGGAGCTAATCACCCCACTAGGACAATAAACTGAGTAAGTGTGGGATGGATGCGATGCCGGTAGCCCGTCAGACAACAAGACATCTGATCATTTGCAGTGATTTCCCATCTGCCGCCATCAACAAAGGCGCTGAAGAGCCAGCTCGGAGCGGGGCTGAAGAGCCTGACAGTGAAGGATCACGCCGGGGAACCAGACCAATTCCTAATCCCCAACGGCAGAGCTCCACCTCCGGGAGACCACTCGCTGTGCAGAGGGTGGGCCGGGAGGCGCTGAGGACGCCCGCTCACGTGAGCCCATGCAGCCGCCACGCCTGGCCCGCTTCCTGCTCTATCGCTCGTTTCTGACGCCAGTAGGACATGAACTGGCCGTCAACAACCCCGAGGGGGACACTTCAGAGAGGGACAGCCCCGTGTGAGCCCGCAACTGCAACGGACAATGGCCAGGAAGAGATTCGCAGCCGTGCTCCTCACCGGAGCAAACTACGACGTTCTCCACCAGCTCGACTCCCAAGCGCGCTCCTCAGACTCTGACAGGGAGCACAGGACGCGCCCCGGCGAGTGAGAGGGGGGCGGGCCGGCACACTCACCAAATGCAGTCAGCACCCGTGTGTAAGTAGTCGATGTAGGGGAGGTGGTTTTGGTCTCGAGACCAGCATGAGGTAGAAAAGACCATGCCGATATTCAGCCAGGGAATTGTCACTCCTGGAACAAAGGGGACAGGAAGGCACGGAGAGCCGTGAGTCAGGGCGACAGCGACAGACATCGAATCGCCTCCCCAGCCAGAAAAAGGAGGAAATGGGATCAGAACCAGGAGAACTCAATGAGAAGGCGCGTGCTCCTTCCTGCTTCTGATATAGGAACCAAGATCCCAGACACAGTTACAAAGCAATAGTGAGGAAACACCCTGACTAGTGACTGAGGCAGGAGGGACAGGCCTACCACGGTGGCCCGTGGGGCCTCAAGGCCAGGGGCCCAGGAAGAGGACCGTGTCTGGAGCAGCGCCTCCGCCAGGGGATGGCCCTCAGTGCGCCAACAGGACGCCTGGTTTCGCTCCTACCGGGTGAGGCAGGAGCCCCAGAGGGTCAGAGGTCAGCTCTGAAAGCTCCCAGGTGGAAAGCGGAGGTGTCTCCCCAGCTTCCAGATTGGCATTTGGTTTACCTTTCCACGTTTTTATCGACTCCAACTACACCCCTGACTCCTTTCCCTTCTCGAACAATCCCCGAGGTCTCTGCACACCCTGCACACCGTGGTCCCCAGCCCTCCAACCTGCAGCCGGCTTACCAGGCACAGCACCGAGGTGACGCAGGATGGAGCCTGTGTTATTGGGGAGGACGGTGAGGTTCCATCCGTGTCTGCAGGGGAAAGCACAGGGGCGTCACGAACCGGCACGAACCAGTGCGGACAGACGCCGTCCGGCCCACAGGACCCGGGCAGGAGCGTCCAGCGTTACCTTGAGAACGGTTCCGACTTCCCCACCGGGAAGCCGCTGCCGTGGGTGTTGGTGTCCACCTTGCCGCAGTGCACGGCCACGTGGCAGTCCTTCTCCTCCACGAGCCGCCAGTACTCTTGCTGCGGGGAGAGGGGGCCGTCAGCACCGAGCTGCCCGGGGCTGCAGAGCCCCGCCGCCGCATGCGACCTAGGGGCCGGGGCCTCCCAGGCGGCCGGGGCTGCAGGCAGTAACCGCACGCCCAGGGTCACGGGGTCAGGTCCATGACCGACAGATGGATCAACACGAGGTACAGTGTCGGCCGAACATAACTCGGCCTCAGAGAGGGAAATGCTGACACTCGACAACACGTGAATCCTAAGGACATGATGCTAAGTGGAGAAGCCAGTCTCAGAAGGACAAGCACTGATTCGGTTCCCGTGAGGCATTCGGGACAAAGTCAGACAGAAAAAGAGAACGGAGGGGCTGGCGTGGACTCGGTGATTCACAGGAGCTAACTTCCAGTCTGGGAGGATGGACAATCTGCAAACGGGTGGTGGAGTAGGTCATACGATGACATTCAAAGGATTTTGGTGCCACTGAACTGCACCTAAAAACGGCTTGAGTGGTACATGTCACGCGTACGGCACCGCAATCAAGGATCACTTCCGTGAAAGGGAGGGAGAAAGTGACTCAGGAAGGAAGGGGAGACGCCCCCCCCCCCCCACCGCAGGTGTGGTCACAGTGCCCCCAGACAGGCGTCTGGGCAGACATGCCACTCAGCCCCAAACAAGGAAGTGACCCCCCGGCCCCCGAGGCTGTGACCCAAGCTGATGAAACAGACGGGGGAAGGGTGGGCACGACCTGAAAAATTGCAGGGCAAACGCCAGGTCGGGACGGGCTTTGCTAACAGGTGAGAAGGTTCCGTCTTCAACCATCAGTGCAGAAGCTCAGCAACGCCCTCCCCGCCTCAGCCAACCCCGCTTCCTGGAGCCTCTGCAGGGAGCACCCAGGGTCAGCCCCCACCACGCTGCGTGTGCGGCTGCTACAGCGAGGGGCCAGGCTGGGGGCAGCCAGAGGCCCCACCTCAAGGACAAACTGGACCATTAAACGCTCCAGGTCCCGAAGGGCCAGAGACAGTCCAGGCCAGTCAGGTCGGCCGCCTGCCGGGATTCACAGCAACGTGCGCTGAGCAAAGAAAGACAGTGGGGGCGGAAGGATCGTGCAACACAAGGGGGGCCCTTCTGCTGGGGAGCACCGGCCAAGCAGAGGCTCCAGCCCCTTCGTAGGATCCAGAAGTTAGCCAGACAGATTAAAGGTTCCAATTTTAGCAAATCTTCCTTTTGTGCTTAAATATTATACAACTATTAACATTAAAGCAAAATCAAGACACTCAGGGAGGAAGGTCCAAGAGGGAGGGGACACACGTGTACCTATGGCGATTCATGCTGATGCACGGCAGAAGGCAACGCAACGCTGTAAAGCGAGCATCCGCCAATTAAAAAACAAAACCACCCAGGACCCTCAGAATTAACTTCCCAGCAGGAGACGACAGGCAGTAACAATCTTCCACCTTCGGGGACTCCGACAAGGACCTATGTTGTAAAGCAAAGGCCTCTTTCTCTAGCTCAGACGACCACCCACCCCCAGGAGTCATGCTCCTCTCCTCTGGCACTTCTCCCGAAACTAGCGCGAACCAGCGAAAGCCACAGTGACGAGCACACGCGAACTGGGTCAGAACCCGCCGGCGCTGTGGGGACGGGACGCGGCTCTGGCAGGGCCGAGGGGCCACCATGTGGTTGGCACACATGCAGCCCAGAGTGCGAACCTGGGACCGAGAGGGACGACAACAGCGCCAACGCCGAACACTGAGCCCGGGCCCGAGCGCCAGGCCGGGCCTCGTGGGCTCCCGATGGCCACCATCGGAGGCGGGGCAGCCCGCGGCATGGACATGGCGGGGGGGGGAAGGGCCGATCCCCACTCCCAGGACACCAGGTCACATCAGGGCCAGGGGCCGAGGCCGTCAGCGTGGTCATGCTGAGAAAAGGAGCCTAGGACCATGGAGAGAGAGAAGCGGTCTGAAACCCACCGTCAGCCAAAAGCCAAGGCAGCCCGCGCCCACTCCTGCTCGTCCAGCATGCCCTGAGCCTGGAGAGGAGTCGGGGCTCGCCCCCGGACAGGCCCACCTACGTCAGCACCCGGGAGCCCCCAGGGGACAGACCTGGGCTCTGCCCTCCTCCCCGGAGCCCCCTCCACTGACGGGCCAGGGCGCAGCCCCGCTCGCCTGCCCAGCCTCACACACCTCGGCACAGGGCTGGCAGAAGCACAAAAATGGCAGCCTGCCAATCCCATTAAATGAAAACCAGGAGAGGAAAAGGCACAGCCGTGGTTTCAGGGCTCCAAACATCCTCCTGCCGAACAGTCTCCTGGAGGACGGGGCGAGAAGGGGCGAGAGGGGGCCAGCGCGGCATGGGGCCTTCCTGGGGCGAACAGGGCGGTCAGGGAGGACACGGGGGACACGCTCGCTCCACTACCTCCTTTCTGACCTGGAACAAGTTTGGGTCAACCCGAGCTGAAAGTTCTGGCCGCGCCCGGGACCCAGAGGATGGACTTGGGACCCTCCACCTGCCTCCAGGCGACGGAGGCCCGGGGGCTCCACCCCAGCTCCAGGCAGAGAGAGGGCGCCCGGCTCACACACCTCAATTTCAGCTGGTGCGGGCTCCTTGCTGAAGCACATGTTCATGATATTTCTTGCTGTTCGGTAAAAAGTTGTTAAAGAAACAGACCTTCCCTGGAAAGGAAACAAAAGCAAGAGTCAAGCTGGAGCAACAAAGCAGGGCTACCCCGTCAGGGCCCCGGGTGCATGTCCCTGTGTCCAGGGGCCATGTCCCTAGCTGACAGGGACACAGAAGCGGGGACCACATTCCCGAGAAGGGCCCTCAGTGTGGGCCAAGGAGATGGTGACCCCCCGACCACCACAGCCCCGGCCAGACCCCCCGGCACCCGCAGGACGCACTGCCCCAGGAGCCCCAGCGAAGACTAATGTCGCTGGAGCAATGGGGACAGCCTGGAGAAGGGAGGAGAAAGGCTGTGGTCGGGAGACAAGCCAACAACATCCAGACAGACACTGGCTGGAACTCGGGACCGGAGACGCTGGGCGAGAAACCTGGGGCAACCCTGGACCCGCCCTGAGGGTCCTCCCCTGAGAACCGGGCAGGCGAGCAGCCTGGCCTCGGGGATCTGTAGGGGCCAGAGGGATCCAATCCTCCTCCCGCCAGGGGAGGCCCCTGCCCTCCACTCCCCTGGGGGGGCCCGCAGGGTCTTCAGATTACCTAACCTGCCCACCTCTGCCACCGTGCCCCAGGAACATTCCCAACGACACGCCCACTGGGATGAATGGTGGCATGTCCTACAGGCAAGCCCTCCACTCCTCCCTGACTGGGCACGCTCACCCCTTGACTGCGGAGTACTTATTGAGCACCTACTATGTACCAGGCCTGATTCAAGGGGCTGTAGATGGAGCGGTGCTCAAAACACACAGTGTCTCTGCCCTCGAGGCACCTTCAGGCTGCCTGGGGAATGTGGCCTTGCACAGAATGGAGCTGGGACATGGCACCAAGTGTGATAAGCCAGAGGCAGAGGGGTAGGGCCCCTAACGAGGTGATGCTGGAGCAGCCCCAGGAACAGAGCTGCCTCTGGAGGGACAGTGGGCACAGTCATGTCACAGACCCTGCTCATCTCATCATCAGCTCTGTAACTGAGGCTCCTAACCAAGAGAAACGTCTGTGCAAGTCCAAACTTCTCACCTGCCATTCCTCACAAGATAAAGTTGGAACCACTAGGAAGAGCCTGATTTTCTATCAACTAAAGCAGGGTGCCTGTAATTCAACATGACGACACCCAGCACCCAACAGTCAATCGCCAGATGCTGAGCGGGCTAAGAACCTGGAACCATGAGCTCCCGGCCGGCTCTCAGTGCACACAGCCTCCACGGCCACCAGCCTGCAGCCACGTGTACACAAATCCAACCTTCCCTGGGTCCAGTCACAGGGAAAGCTCCAGGCAAGCAGGCATCTCTCCCCAGAAAGGAGGTGAGACTCCAACCGAGGCGAGGACACAGAGGGAAGCCGGGAGGGACCTCCAAGCACAGACACGCATCACGCTTCTGCACCACGGCCAGGCTCACGTGGGTGGGCATGGCCACCAAAACTTCCGCAGGGGCCCTGCCCTCCTGGAGCCTGCAGAACTGATCAAGGTTGGGGGTCCTGTGCCCCCCCCTCCTGGCCTGGGGCCCAATCGCCCTGGAGGGCCAGGGAGGGGGGAGCCCAGCCTCTGTGGATAGAGCCAGGCTGCCAAGCAGGGAGACACCGAGATGCCCCCTCGCTCCCCGGAAGAAGGGGTCTTGGAATACCTGGATGGGTACATGGTGTGGGCAGAAGCAGGGAGCCACCCCTGCTCTCTCCCCAGGAGATCCGCATGACAGACAGGCAGCAGCAGAGCTGTGCCGAGTGGCATGGGGTGTGACTGGGAGCGGCAGGGGGCCTGGTCTCTGTGGGTACGAGAAGCCCCAGACCCAGCCTCCGGAAAGAGGAGTTGTGGCTCCCAGGTTGCGTCCCTGGCATGCAGGCACACGTGTACAAGAACACACATTTTTACGTGTACAAGAACACACATTTTTACGTGTCCAAGAACACACATTTAATGAAGCCCGATTCCCAGGTGGCACAGTGGTAAAGAACCTGCCTGCCAACACAGGAAATGTAAGAGACCCAGGTTTGATCCCTGGGTCAGGAAGATCCCCTGGAGGAGAACAAGGCAATCCACTCCAGTATTCCTGCCTGGAGAAGAATCCCATGGACAGAGGAGCCTGGGAGTCTATACTCCATGGGGCTGCACAAAGTCAGGCACAACTGAAGCAACTCAGCACCACACCAAGGCCAGAGCTGGGCGCCCAGAGCCCGGTCCAGACGCTCATTCCGCCCCAGACTGCAGATGGCTCTCTACAAGGGATGGGACCAGGGCCGGCTGTCAGGGGGCTCGGGGTCCCACGGCCCACAACATGCACGCGAGGGCACACGGCAGGCCCGCAGGCCCTACCTTGTATATACACTTGTGGAAGTCGCTGAGGATGCCCTTGTCCTCCTCATCCTCCTTCACCACCTCCTTTTCCTGAGCAAAGAGTCGCCGCCGGCCCGTCTTGAGCTGCGCGGGGCCCACCTCCTTCAGCTTGCTGCGGAAGCCGTTCCTGTGGGCCACGCCGTTGATGAGCCCGTTCTTGGGCTCGAAGCGGGGCAGCGGGTGGAAGCGATGGTAGTCCTGCTCCGAGTGGCCCTCCAGGGGCCCCTTGCGCCGCTCCAGGCTCTCCTTCTCCATCAGCACCTCCCTCTCCAGGCGCCGGTGCTCCTCGGGCGACAGGGAGTCGTAGGAGAGCAGGTACTGGCAGTAGGCCTCCTGGAGCTTGGCCAGCCGGTCCTGGGCGGTCCTGGGGACGCGCAGCATGTCTGCGAGTTTGTTCCACTTTTTGAGGTCCGTCACTTGCTGCATGCCGCCCATCTCATTAATCAGCCGGAAAAAGCAGGCCAGGTCGAGCTCACAGCCTCCTGGGATGCGAGGGGAGAAAAGACAGCGACAGCGGGTGAAAGGGACCGCCTTCCGTCACCTGAGAGTCCACAGGCACCCAGTGCCCACCACGTGCCAGGGAGGCCACCAGGCCAGGGGTCAGAGCAGCAAACAGGGCCGCCCAGCCTAGAGAGACGAGGCTGAGACCATCTTAGCACTAAGACGGTAAAGAGACCAGGACAGGCCGCGGAGCAACTGACACAGGAGGGTGGCCTGGGCAGGGAGCCCTGAGGAGGGGGCACGTAAGGCAGAGGCCTGAAAGGAAGGAGAGGCGGTCCCTGGGGAGGGAGGACCCAGCATGGCTGGAGCAGGGGCAAGGTGCACACCCCCTCACGCCCTAGGAGGCAGGGGGACGGCTCAAGGAGCAGGGCTTCTCTGCGGGGCTGGCAGAGCCTAGGTCATGCCCTCGGCCACCTCTGCAGCCCAGCATCGCCTGGAACGGCTGTGGGATGGGAACCGCACACACCCAGCACGCGCCATCAGTTCCAATTCCCCTCCCAACCCTCCCCCACCACACACACACGCATGCACGCACACACACGCACAGTAACCTCCCTTCAGCCCGAGACTTCCAGGCAGCGGGCAAGGCCCCCCTGAGGGCAGGCGGAACTCTGTCCGCCCCTCAGCTCCTCCCATCACTGCTCACACCCCTGCTCATCCCCGAAGGTGTGTGGGCTGCTTCTCACTGTCTCTCAATCAGACTGCACAAACCGTGAGGCAGGAGACGGCACAAGACCCACAGACGTGCTAGTGCTGCCCAGTGACTCTCTCAACAGGAACTGGAAAAGCAACCACTCTTGGGCCAATAAAAAGGAAACATCTTCCATAATAATCATCCACTGGCTGTTAGGAGATAAATGCCCCACAGAATGCTAGGTGAGCAAAGTGAACATTAAGGCTGTTTCTATCTTTAGAAGTGGGGACACCTTGGTATAAAATAAAGGAAGGGAAGAACAGCGGGCTCCTGTGAACAGCATCAGACCACTTCAGCCAGCCGTGCGCCAACAGGCCCAGCCAGCCAGCATGTCCGGGGACGGGCGAGCGGCACCCCGAGCCCACCTGCTGTGCCAGGCAGGACGCTGGCTGGTTGCTTGGTTGAGGCCAGCAGGGGCCACGTCGAGGAGGAGACCTGCCCCGACCTTGGCCGTCCGGGCCTAAGGCCCAAGGTTCCAAGACGCACGGCAGGCCTTGCTCTCGGTCTGGGCACCTCCTGGACCTGCCAAGGTGGACGGGGAGGTGGGTCACACCACAGACTGACCAGAAAGGAGGTCACCGCTGTAAGCCAGCAGCACAGACACCCTGACATATCTCTGCAAAGGGATCACGTTGCCCTTCTCCTGTTTTCACCAGCGCACTCTCAGGACCACAGGACACTGCGGGACAAAGCGCCACCTTCCCAGGGAAGGGGCAAACAGTCTGTGGACGCTGGGAAACCTCCTTCAAAACCGAGTCCCTCACGCTGCAAGGAGGCTGAGCGCAGAGCTGAGACCCAAGGCGGGTGGCAGGCCAGCCAGCTCCTCCCCCACGCGGACAGGGCTTCACACCTGGGCCAACAGCAACGGTGTGAACACACCCAGTCACATCGAGGCTTCTGGTGCCGTGGGAACCGAGGTTTAGGAAACCCACTCTGATGCCCTGATTGCTCAGAAGATCCGCTGCCCCACTGCAGCTCTGGGTCTCCCGCGTAGCCCACACCGCACTCCCGAGATGCCGATGCCTCAGCCTGCTCCCAAGCCCGCATCACCTCCGATCACATCCATGACAGCGGGCCACAAGCCAAGCGTTCTCTGAATTGACGTGAGTCTCATCTGCTGAGAGTAACAGCAACACCTCCGTGGTGCAAGGAAACCTATCTTACTGCCCACCCCGACACCTAAGTAACCGCAGCGGCCCCTCTGCTCCCTGCCTGCCAAAGGCTGCTCCAACCTGGAGGTGGGCCCCGCGCTGCTCCTGTCCAGGGTCCTGAGCCGGAAGAGAGGTGTGTGAGGTCACCACTCCATGGTACCAGCTCACCCCGACGGAGGGCCTTAATCCTGGAGGTGCAAGGACCCACCGGGGAGGAGGGAGACGGGGATTCCAGGCGGGCCATGCGTGTGCCCAGCCCAGGGCCTCACCATGCCAGCCGGCCTGTTCACAACAGCAGTCACTGAGGTGAGCGCGGCTGCAGCACAGAGCTGCACCTGGGCTCGGGTCCACAGGGTTCCAGGAGCTACAGGTTCCACCAGGACCTGGTTCTCACCAGGAAAACCAAGAGGCAAGGAAGGAAGAGGGCAGAGAGAGAGAAGGCTGAAGCGCCACCCACCCACAGTCCTGCGTGGAGGCCCTAAGTGTGGCTGTTTAGAGGCAGTGCTGAAAGCGGTGATCACAGCAAAAGGAGGCCATCGGGTGGGCCCTGACCCCACGCGACTGGTGGGCCCTGACCCCATGCGACTGCTGTCCTTCTAACAAGAGAAGGGATGCCAGGAATCTGTGTGTGGGGGAGAACAGGTGGGGACACGGGAGAAGGAGGCTGCCCACAAGGCAAGGAGAGAGGCCTCAGGAGAAAGGAACCCTGCCAGCACCTCGCTCTCAGATTTGCAAGCTCCAGACCGAGAGAAGTGACTCCCTGCAGGTCTAGCCCCCAACTGCAGTACTTGCTTAAGGCAGCCCCAGCAGACCAAGGCAGGGTGCAGCAGTCCTGCCCTCTCTCTGGACACCACTATGGACTCAGCCAGGCAGCCAGCAGGTGTGGCCCAGTATGAGTGAGTGAGTGAGTGAGTGTGTGGCTGTGTGTGTGGCTGTGGCTGTGGCTGTGGGAGTGTGTGTCTGTGTGTGAGTGTGAGTGAGTGTGTGTGTGTGTGTGGGGGGGGGGGGGGACGGACGGGTGGCGCGGCGCACAGGACCACACTGACCTGCAGAAAGCGGGGCTCAGACTCCCCCTGGGCCCGGACGCGCGCGGAGGAGCTAGCGCGGAGCCGGCCGCCGCGGGCCTTACCTATGAGCGGGAGCTCGTCCATGGCGATGCCCTGAGACCTGAGGTGCTTCTTGATGCAGGCCAGCCGCTGCACGTTGGGGCCCCAGCGCCGGCCCAGCTTGTGGATGTGCTGGATCTGCGTGACGAAGCGCATCTCGTCGTTGAGCTTGCACTCGGGCCGCCAGTCCGGGGGCGGGACCACCCTGCACATGCCGTACTTCTCCACCTGAGGGCGCACCGACTCGATGTAGACGAGCGGGTCGTGGAACTCCTTGGCCGACGGCCGCAGCACGGGGAT
Organism: Ovis canadensis; assembly: GCF_042477335.2. Classification (NCBI taxonomy): domain Eukaryota; kingdom Metazoa; phylum Chordata; class Mammalia; order Artiodactyla; family Bovidae; genus Ovis; species Ovis canadensis. Next base: position 56,034,588 of record NC_091264.1, read on the forward strand.
CTCGTCCATGGCCGCCCACCCGGCCCTGCCGGCCCCCTTCTCGGCCTTGGCCGCCCCCTCGTGCGGCCGAGGCAGGGGCTCCGATTGCGAGGTAGAACGATTTTCACAGGGGGCGCCGCCGTCCGGCTTGCCGTGTGCTTGTCTGCCCGGCGGGCCCTTGCCGGCTGCCGCCCGCTTGGGCCGGTTCCTCTCCAGGCTCCGCTCGGGCGCCTCCTTCTTCCCAGGGCCGCCAAGCAGCGCCTTCTCGGCGGGGCCCGGGGCTGCCTTCCTGCCGGGGCCCTCGGCGGCGCTGCCCGCAGCCCCCTTCATCTTCTTGGGGGGCGACTGCGGCTTGTCGGCCGGGGGCGCCTCCTCCAGCCTCCGCTTGGAGTTCCGGAGCCCCTCCCGCAGCTGCCGCCCCCCCACCTCCTTAGTGCACGGCTTTGGGTTCAACCTGCCGCTGACCTTGAGGCCACTGACGGCGGGCCCAGTGGCCCTGGACGCCCCCCCGAGGGATAGCACCTGTTTGCGGGTTTTTGCATTGCTGCTTTCAGTTTTCCCTGAGATTGTGTGGGTGACAGCGGAACTGGGCTTGTGGTGATGGGGTTTGGTTTCCTTGACTAGTTCTCTCTTGGCTTTGGTGTATGTGACAGTCCCCTTCGTCACCGTTGCAGTGTACTTCACAGTTTTGGACGGTGAAGGTCTGACTTCGCGCATCTTTTTGGCACTGGTTGCGCTTGTACCCAGAGATGACATTCGGGTGACTCCGTTGACCTTAGAGACCTGGGGGCAGCAGGAGGAGCAGAGAGCACAGTCAGTGTCTGCGCGCAGGGGACCCTGCACCCAGGCCCAGCTCAACAGCCGCGCCCGCTGGTGAGGAGCGGGCACAGGGATCCCAGCAAAGGCATGCAAACCACAGCCTCCACGTTATCTGCCAGTCACCCAACACAATCACAAGGCTGTGCTGATAAGGAGGCAGGTGCACGCACGTGCACACACACACCCCTGTTCCAAGAAAAGACACGGTTACACACACACACCCGTTCCGAGAAAAGATGGTTGTTCTTTCCCTCTGCTCCATATATTTCAGCATGATCTGCCCACAGGACGGTAAAATCCACGCTAAATAAGTAAAGAGGGAAATAGAAAATGCCACAGGAAGAAAAGAGCAAGCTCTCTCATGGGGCTCAGATGCCCACGCCCAGAGGGGCAGCTGCCAGCAGTGGGCATGTGTCACCTGGCGCCTCACTGGACACCCTGCATGGCCCTGGCGCCCCAGCCTCTTCTGCCCAGGAGGCACCCATCTCCCGCCTCTGTAAATGTCCACAGTCGACTCTGTGGGAACTGGGTAAATGGTCAGTCGCTCTTCACCAGTCTTACAGCCTGGACTCACTTTGTGGCACACAGAAGTCACCCTCATTTATGAAGAGAGGCCAGGGGGTGACAAGGGTAGACACCCGAAAAGCATTAATTTCCAAAGAAGGATGACAGGCCCACAGGAGGAGCCGCTGCCGGGCTGGTTTGAGGGGCGGGGAATGATACCGCATCACCCAGCTCTGCAGGAAGTGAGGTGCTGGCCCACCGCTACCCGCCTGGCACCTGCAGCTCAGGTTACCTCAGGGGCACAGACACGCAGCTGTCCTCAGTTCACCAGAATTCAACTGCCATGCTCCCATCTCCCACGAGAGGGAGCCATTGAGTCGAGTGGCTCTGCCCAGGCTCTGGGAGCAGCAAAGGAGCCCAAGAGAAACACTGCTGGCTGGGGGATCTGGACCTCAAAATTCAACTCAAACAGCACAGGAGCCTAAATGAACAGAATCCACTGGGCAGGCAGCAGGGCTACGGGCGGGAGGGCAGGCCTGCTGGCGCGGCGGGCCCCTGGGAGTCAGTGAGCAGAGGGGTGAGGCTACCGCGGCCTGGTCAGGGCCCGAGGTCTCCACAGCACCCGCCCCCTCCTGAGGCCCCCAACTGAGCCACACCCCAGGGTCAAAGAGCAACCTGGACTCCCTGTGGGACCTAACGAAGCCCAAACGAAGACCTTAATGTTTTCCAGCCAAGGCGAGCCTCTCACATCTTTCCCGGGATGCTTTTTATTTTCCAGAATATTGAAAAAGACTCCTCATCCTCTGGTCTGAAACGCTCAACCTTCTCGCGCCATCAACCGCCGTATGTGTGACCGTGAGCACCTCTCCTAGAGGCCCCGCAGCACAGCAGACCCTCCGCCCTGCCCTCGTGAGCAGGTTCTCTCCTTCCCATGACGGCCCGTCTCAGCGCCCAGACGAGAACAGGGGCAACCTGCTGGGCACAGCCTCACCATCCACAGCAGCCGCATCCTGGCCTCTGGCCCACACCCCTCCAGATGCAAAACCCTCCTCACCGCGTCTAGAAACCATTTCCAAACCCTTGCCAGGTGTAAGAACCATTGTTTCTTCATCCTAAATCCATTACTATCTTGCTGCACACCACGTAAGCACTATGCTGAGGAAACGCTGCTTTGAAATGCTGCTTTGTTGAACACCTGCCATACGTCCAAATCATCAGCCGGGAGCAGGTCAGGGCTGTTACACACGCCTGCATCACCTGACACCTTTGGGAGAATAGGACCTGGAAGGCTGGCAAGGCCCCGCACACCACGTTCTCGTGCCCCGCGCCCCGGGGGCCAGGGCTCGCAGGAGGGTAGGCACCCACCCAGCACACACGCGCCCCGGGGGCGTCCCTGACAGCAGAGCGAGCTCTCGGGGCGCCAGGGCCGACAGGCAGCGGCACCCCCACGCAGGGGTCCCTCACCCGATCACCTGCATTTCATACAACCCCTGATCTTTTCCTTCAGGCCAACAGAAAAAAATTAACCATATCTGAGATTACAGATTCGAGTATTCTCCGGGCCTCCGTCTTTTATGCAGTTGAAAAGATGAAAGGTCAGGTTCTAATCACTTGCATCAGGCTGTTACAAAAGAATCTACAATTGGTTTCTAGTGACCCTTTTTTTCCTCCCCCCAGAGTACTTAACTAATGGGATTTGATGGTATCAAAATTACCCTTTCATGTCCCACAATATCCCTGGGAGAGGAGCTGGCATCACTGGCTCGAAATCAACAATAGGGCCCAGGCAGGTTGACTATCACAGCCTAAGTCTCGGTGAAGGTCACACTCAGAGCCCAGCTAGAACTGGGAGTCCTGGGTCATCCCACTTGGGGAATTTGACGGGAGGGAGGGCAGGAGACACCCCTCTTACAAGACCTGGACCCGCAAACCAGCCAGGCTCCTGCAGTCACGCAGATGATGGAGTCTGCCTAACTAGGTCTCTCACCCACTTCCAGGTGGAGAGCCTGCTGTGGAACAGGGGCTGGGGCCACCCCAAGGCAGGGAGAACCTGCTACTCCCTCAATTCTCACCTCCAACCGCATACCCCCTCTTGTTCAATGACAAAGGGAAACCCTGAACTCAGAGGCAGGCACTGGGGGCTGAGGATGAGTCTGGACCAACCGAGATGGGGGGTTATCCAACATAGCCTCATGAGTCTGAAAGTGAGAGAGAGATACTGAGAGCAATATTCATTCCACCCTGAGATTCCTGCTCCACAGATGGGTCCCTGTCCACTCCGGACCCCTTCAGAATTGTTTTTTCATAAGCAAAGATCTGGAGGGAAGTTCTGCACAAGGACCAGTCTGGACAACGGCTTTGGAAATGGAATGAGGACTCCAAATGGACAGTGTGTCCTACACTTTACATCCTGAAAACTGGGAACCCAGCTCAGGAAGGCCAACTCCACGCTCAAGTGTTCTCATGAGGAAAACTGAGGTTTGTGTTGCAGGAACTTCAGTGGGCAGTATGCAAAGCCCACCTGCTTACTCTCAGGGTAACATGCCAAAGCGTGAGGTGGCGATCTCAGGAGCGTGGAAACTAAACAAGGATGCTCGCCTCGTCCACCCAACTGACAACTGAGTGATGCTTGCCAGCGCACGGTTAAGACTGGTAATACTCGCGTACACACACAGTCCTTCGTACGTGCCACATGTGAACAGCCCCATGTTTGGAGACAACAGTTCCTGACATCGTCAAGAATGAGAAAGACCACAGGGAAAGAACAATTCAGCAGAAGGAGGAATTCCAACCCTCACACGACAAGGAGCGTCTTTTAGTCACTACGCACACTGCCTGCCAGGGAGTCTCCGGTCCACCCGTACCACTAAGGGCAACTTAACTGTCTGCGACATGATTCCTGGTGAGGAGAGCTCACCGCCTTCCAGGGGCAGTGACAACAGCAGCAGAGGGGTTAACGAGATGCGCCAGGTCCAGGCGCCCGTCTCGCCGCGCCTCCAGGCCCCTCTCACCTCTACTGTCTCCCTCCCGGGTCCCCCACCGGATTGGGAGTCGGGATCTCACCTTGAAATCTGCTGGGGGGTGGGGGTGAGGGCAGGGAGGGCAGAGTGTGTGGCCTCGGGGCAAGGGATAGGGAGCGTGTCCCCTGAGGCCACACCCCATCTCATCACCGCCTGTAGGCCACTCAGAAGTCCTGCCACAGCCGCCAACATGTCCACCAGGGACAGTTCACATGTAGGCCGGCTGCAGACCTGTTTCAAGGCAACATGTGGCTCCCGGCCTCCCCAGTGCGGGACAGGGGACGCCCCCTCGCTGCCCTTCCAGGACACCTGTCAGCACCCTCCAGGGAGCGACCGACTCCAGCAACGCGCCCTCCTCTGTCTTCATCTGAGGAGAGGCGTGGGGACCGGCAGCCCTGTCCAGGCCACGGCTCTCTCACCTCTGATCATCCCTTCCTGCTTTCCGAGCCCTGGAAACACGCACTGCTTCGGGCTACTCCTCACATTCCCCTTCAGTGAATTTGGTGAAGTGGACAGGTGGCCTCGGGCGGGAAGGCTGGAACCTCTGGGCCAGGCCTTGGTCCCTGGTCGGCAAGGGCCGGTCCTCACCTGTTTCCGTAAGTCCTGAGCCGACCGATGCAGAGGGGGGTGGTGGTGGTGAGTGGCGAGCCCCTTGGCCGAGGAGCCCGCGGGGGGTGCGGCAGGGGGGTGGCTTGCGGACGCCTGCTCCCTCCGGGTGTCGGCCCGTGCATCGCTGTGCTTCTCCTTCGCCGGAGTGGCCTCTTTGCTTTTGTGTTTCTGAACAGGTTCCTTCTCCCGGGACGACCTGCTGGAACCATTGAAAACTGCAAAGGAGGGAGGGAGGAAGAACAGAGTCGCTGGGGCTGCAGCCTGCTGCTGGGCGCCCCGCACCCCGCAGACAGGAGGAGGAGGAGAAGGGAGACACGCTGGGCAAGCGTCCCATCTCACAGGCTCTCAAGGCCCAGCCTCCAGACAAAACGGCCACAAAGGAGAGGAATAATCCTAAACACAGAGAAACCCAAAGAAAAGTTATCAATGCAGCTTAGGAATTAGGAGCTTTGGTTGAAATAATTAGAAAATCCATTTTTTAAAAATCACTACAAAAAAGTAAGCATACGCACAAATATACAGTAGCCCTTAGAGTATCAACGTCACACCTTAAACAAAAAGAGAAGAGTTAAAATGAAAAAACCAACTAGTCACATTCCAAGAGCATGACCACCTCACGCGTGAAGACACAAGGGATCCAGAGTTTAAACTAAGGCATGGGAGGCTGCGGATCTGGCTGGTGGACATGGGTCAGGATGCAGCTGCTTCTCCTGACCCCTTGGTGCCCACAGAAGAGGGGGAGCAGGGCTCCGGAGCCCTGAGCCAGGCTCCTTTCTACTCCAGAAGCCACAATACCTGCGCGTATGAAGTGCTTGCTGTCAGCCCAGGGACCGCACTCAAGCTGTCACTCAGCCTCTGAACCCAAAGGAACCAGTCCTGCCCTCAAGCCCATTTCTCAGAGGACACCACTGCTGCGCCCCAAGCCCACTTCCCTGACCGCCAGATGGCGCTCAGAGCCGGCTCCCCACATGCCCACCGCACCCCCACCCCCAGGGAGCTGAGACGCCGGAGAGCACGCTCAGGTCTTTACAGGCAATGCCATGGCGACACTGCCCTGAGTCTTCTCCTCTGCCTACAGCTGGGACTCCACTCCTGGACAGACTTGTGCTTGGCCTGCCAGGCCCCGTGGGCTCCAGGCAGAACAGCTGGGGAAGCCAGTGGGCACTCCTAGCTGTCATCTTAAAAACGTTCCTGGAGCACTTCCTGACAGAGCGTCCTGGAAAGGTCCCTGTGCCCACCTGCCCGTCGAGCACCTGTGTGCCAGGCTGCCTCGCCGCATCCCAGCAGAAAGCACTACGGGGCCAGGCAACTGTGAAGAGAAAACCCCTCCTCCGAGCTGAAACTTCTGAAGCTTAAAGACATGGACGTTCAACCTGCAGGGCCACGAGACGATGACGTCTTTCTCTGAGATGCCCTTCCCAGGGCTCTGAATACTTTCTTCGTCGCCCCCGTTTGTACAGCATGCCTCGTAGACTGCAGACAGTTTCCTCTCATTTGCTTTTTCCATCTGTTACGTTGTTAAATCGGCTAACCCATTTGTTAAACTTTCCTTGCTTAGATAGTCTTTCCTATATTTTCAGATGGTAAAATAATCCTCGAAGTTTCCTAATTGTTTTCTGATTTGATTTAGATTTGCTTCTTTAGTGCATGTTTTATTACACTGTACATAGCATGATTCAAAGATTCACGTTTTCCTTACCTGGACTGGATGTAAACCCTGATCTCCCCCACCCCCCAGCGACCACACACTCTAACTAGGCTTTCAATCCAGAGGTAAAGCCCATGGGACGCATCGAACCACGGTATACGACCCGTGCTGTGCAAGGCTCTGTCCAATACTCTCAGAAAAATGGAGAGCTCTGAATGGCTGGCATTTATTCTAAGTGAAAGTAACTACACGTTTTCAGAATCCATCCTTCATACCCAAGCTGGCAGTATCTGCACTTGCTTTCCAGACAAATTAGAAGCAACATCCATAAGAAGTCATACTTCAACGTGATTAAAAAGCAAGCCAAGGAACATGAATCCAGGCAATTCTTGACCGTTCACCAATTTTCTAGGCAGTGAGCACATTCTTTATTGAAAAACAGTACAGAAGCTTCATCTTTCTTTTTAGTCTTAAATATTTTGTATTTTCCCGAGCTTTGTCATTGCCACAAAGATGAGCAGTCTGCTATTACAGAAGTACCAGTTCTAGAGCTGACTTCTCCAGTTATAAGAATTTTGGTTACAAAAATTTATCCTGGGGATTAGTTAGTTCCTTTTCACAAGGCTGTCTGAGCCGTTCAATTCCCAGCCCTGCCATGTGGGCAAACTGTGGATCCTCGGTTTCCTTACAGGCTGGGGACCACATGCTCCTGAATGGAGACTGTCTGGGAAGACCTACCTGTTGCTTCTGGAAAACGCCCGTCTCGGGTTAGTACTCTCAGATTGGGACAAGACCTCTTCCTGCTTCCCTGACAACGCAGAAGAATGGGCTTCACACAGCCCCAAGGGCAAGCCTGAGCAGACCTCCCACAACCTCCAACTGGACCCCGGCTGCCTCCCACTGCCTCCCAATATCTATTTCATGGGCAAACAGAGGTGGTGCCAACGTCCTGTCCAAGCAAGGAGAAAGAGGATGCTGAAAGCACAGCCCACATTTTCTACCAGCTTAATGTACGGCTTGACCCTTGAGGGACCCAGAGACCCTTTCATGGGATCTCCTAGGTCAAAAATATTTTCATAATTATACTGAAAGTATTTCCCTTTTTCACTGTGTTGGTATTTCAATGATGGTGATAGTTAATGACAGATCAGCCATCAGGGAAATGCAAATCAAAATGACCACGAACCACCACTTCACATCCCCTAGGAGGGCCGTGCTTACGAAGATGGGTAAAGGCAGAGCTGGTGAGGACTAAGAGTGAGCCCTCATTCCCTGCAGGTAGGGATGCAAACTGCTGCAGCCACTCTGGAAAATGGTCTGGAAGTTCCTCAAAACAGAGTTACCATATGACCCAGCAACTCCACTCCCAGATATGAACGTAAGAGGAATGAAAAGTATGTCCACATACAAATGGTCAGAGCAGAAATATGAAAAATAAACACTGGAGAAGAAATCTGAAGGTTCATCAACTGGTATTTAGCTAAACGAAACAAGGTGCTGCCCATCTGTAAAAAGGAGCTGGGTACTGACGCATGCTCCAGCACGGGCGGGTCTTAGAGAAATCACGGGAAGAGAAAGAAAGGCCACCTGCTGCAGGATTCCATTCATATGAGATGACCAGACCAACACATAAGAGGCAGAAAGGAGGGGCTTCCCTTGTGGTCCAGTGTAAAGAATCAGCCGGCAGCAGACACGGGCTGGATCCCTGCTCAGGACAATCCCATGTGCCTAGGAATGCCTGGGCTCCACCACGAGAAGCCCCTGAGATGGGAAGTCCACACCCTACAACAGAGCACCTGCCCTGAGTGCAGGAGGAAAGCCTGCACAGCCACGAAGACCCAGCACAGCCAAGTAAGTGAGCGCGAGAGGCAGCGAGCGCCAGCAGCTGCCGGGCGCTGGGGGCGGCTCCTAACGGGTACAGATTTCTCAGGGTGAAAGCGATGAAAATGTTCTCGAGCTGACTGTGGTGATGGCCACACAACTCTGTGAATATGCTAAAAACTACTAAATTGTTCACTGTGATTCAATTTTATGATACGTAAATTACATCTCTATAAAACTTTAAAAAACATAAACAGCAGCACCAAGTGGCAACATTTAACACAAATCAATGCAGCAGCACCAAAGTATATGAATAAATACTGTATTCCTCATTACAGTTACCAGCAGTTTAAAAGAAAAAGTCAGTTCACTTCAGAAAGTGATAATAGAAATTGTTCACAGCATTAAATCTCACCTCTTGAGTATACACACACTCTGTGAGATACAATGGAAGCGCACACAGAGGCACTTCTCCTTAACATCAGTGACGACTATTTCTAGGGAAAAGGACTTCTGAGATTAAGCTGCAAGCTAGCTGTGTTTTTTCATGGAATGCTATTTTTATTTGAAAGGACAACCAATATAGTTATTTGTCAGCTATTTTCTCAAAATCAAATAAAGTGAGCCTGTCAAGGATAAAGTAACAGTTTTTGCTATCAATGACAGAATTCATGACTTCAGGCAAAAATGACAATTTTGGAAAACCTGTATCTGCCACCATGAGTCTAAAAGCCTCTCAAAACTTAAAGACTTTCCCAATGAGTTTAGTACAGAGGAGACTCTTCGATACAGCGTACCAGAAGGTGCCGACGACTGGAAGGGGGGGTGGCTAACCCAGTGAACCGGCATTCTCAAACGATTGCTATAAGACATTATAAAACTGTGTGACTAAGACAGCCATTCACAGCGGAAGGCAAACCAACGGACGCTAACCTAACAAGGCACCAACAGGGGTTCAGAGTACAACTGACCTTGAAGAGACTACCACTGGTTGGGTCTGGGTGTGAAATCAAAGCCTACAACTGTCACAAAGGCGCCTCCCTCTTCCAACCACCTCTTTGTCTCAAACAGATTTTCTCGTATATGACTGAATCCAGAAGCGGACTTAAGAATGTACCTGTCATCTCCTAAGTCAGACATTAAACAGATTTGCAAAAAAGTCAAACAATGCAACTTCCCTCACCTACAACTTTTCGGGTGTGGAAATACAGTCCCTTTCTTTACATGAAAATGTTATCTGTATCAACATGGAACGCATGTGTGTTATTTTTAAGTAGGTAAATATTTCTAAATCACCTCAGTTTTAATTTTAACATGGTAAGTAAGTAAAGTCGCTCAGTCGTGTCTGACTCTTTGCGACCCCGTGGACGGTAGCCTACCAGGCTCCTCTGTCCACGGAATTTCCCAGGCAAAAGTACTGGAGTGGGTTTCCATTTCCTTCTCCAGGGGATCTTCCTGACCCAGGGATCGAACCCAGGTCTCCGGCACTGCAGGCAGACGCTTTACCGTCTGAGCCATCAGGGAAGCACTTTTAATATGGTAAATATAAATAAATAAAATCCACAACATAAAAGCCTTCTGCAGGCCACACAATGGTTGTTAAGAGTAGAAACAGATCTTGAGACCAAGAGGCCTGAAACCAGTAAGACTGGATCGTCTTTCCCCTGGTTATTAGCTACACTGTGGTTTCCCGAAGCTCTGATGGCCCCTGAACTTACCTCTATAGCCACGCACCCCGCAAAAAGCTCAGGTTCCAAAATTTTGTTAGTGTTAGTCACACAGTCGTGTTTGACTCTTTGCGACCCCGTGGACTGAAGTCCACCAGGCTCCTCTGTCCATGGAATTCTCCGGGCAAAGAAAAAACTGGAATGGGTAGCCATTCCCTTCTCCAGAGGATTTTCCCAACCCGGGGATGGAATCTAGGTCTCAACCACTGCAGGCAGATTCTTTACTGTCTGAACGCCCAGAGAAGCCCCCAGGCTCCAAAATGATGCCACCTAAATTTAAATCCAGAGAAATCATCTGCTAACTATCTGACCTTGGACTGGTTTCCTGTCTAAGCCTCAGTTTTCCAATCTACTATTTATCTCATAGGGTTGCTTGGAAGATTCAGTGACAAAACACTCATCTAGAGAGGACCTCAGAGGGAGCACTGGGCAGGCGTTAGTTTGCAGGGATGGACCAAACCACGATGGAGTCAATGGCCAGGGGGCAGCAGAGGCCCACTGCACACGCACAGCTGATGGCTCCACTCCAAGTGAACCACAGGGTGAGGTCAGTTACCAGACGGAGACTTCAAGAACTCAGAGTGGCACTGGTTAGCCAGCACCATCTTTCTGAAATCCAGGGGTGAGGGGCATGGATCGCTCACTGCCTTATATGTCTCTGAAACAGAAGGCACAGCTCTGCTTCTGTTCTAATGCCCCAGGGAGCTCCGACACCACCAGCACCAAAGCTGCCTCCCCAGGAGTGGGGAGGTGGCCTCTGATCACAGCAGAAGGGAGGGAGGCACGTGCCTTGTATATAGTAACTGAACCGGCGGCAGTGCGCACCGCAGGACGGGCTTCTGCTAAAGACCATTTCGACCAGATAATTGGGAAAGGGGAAGGTTTTCAAAATTTTGAAAAGAAACAACTGAGCAACATTGACTTTCATCTGCAACAAAGGTAGAGTTCTTGAAGGATCCACTCCTGTAACCACTGCGCTATTTCAGAGCAGCTGTCCACCCAAATGGCAGACACAGCCAGAAAGCCAACTCAAGTGTAACTGGGAAGGGGGAGGGGGCGCGGGGGGGCGGGACGGGGTGACGGTGCCTCAGATGAGATGCATTTTGTCATCAGCAGCTCATTAATTTTAAGTGTCGTGGGAACCTGCAGTTTTACTCCTCCAAGTAATTATCTTTTGTCTTAACTTGTAAGATTCTCCAGAAGAGGAAAGGAAAAAATATCCACTCTCACAGGAAAAGCCTAAACCCTGTGAAGATGAGACAGAAAGTTCAATGTACAGAGGACCCACACACATGCTGCCTCCAATTAAAAGGAATAATTGGACTCATTACTTTCAGGAGAGAAAAAAAGTGTTTATCACCAGGAATAGTATTAGGAAATTATACTGTATACTCAGATACAAACAGCTCTGCATTAATGAACAAATATATTGATTTGTATACACACTCTCTGAAAGTTAAATGGCCTGTAGCAAGGGTTTCCATACCACGGCAAGCAAAACCTTTAAATCCAAAGGCGGGTATTCTGACTGAGGGTCACTTCAGGCCCGAGAAGGTAAAATTTGCTCCCAATGGGGGATGAAAAAGAAATGGGCAAGAGAAGTCACTATAGAAACAGCTTCACTAGCAAACTTTGATTGCGTGAAAGGCGGAAAGCCATACTTTCCAAGGAGGACCTCACACCTCCAGAGGGTTTGTACTAAACCACGTCCCCCATCTGACTCTGTGCACATAGTCAGATCCTGACAAAATTCCCAGGGGATCCTCCAGGCCTTTAAAACCCTCACTCCATATACAAGCTGGACCAGACCGGCTGGTTGTGACTCCTAGCTGCCAGATCTGCAACCCATCTGTGCCTCCATTCTCAGAAGAACAAACCGGTACCTCTGCTTATCTGCCCTCCAGGAATCACTAAAGTACTTAAAAGTCCATGAAACACTATCCATTCTTCAGAGAAAAAAGCTGGACAAACAGAAGAAAGTTGATCTTTTTAGTGACTTACCTGGTGGCTCAGACAGTAAAACATCTGCCTACAATGCAGGAGACCCAGGTTTGATCCCTGGGTTGGGAAGATCCCCTGGAGAAGGAAATAGCAACACACTCCAGGACTCTTGCCTTGAAAATCTCATGGATGGAGGAACCTGGTAGGCTACAGTCCACAATCTTTTTAAAAGCTCCTGCTCTAAGAGCAAAGACAAGACTTGAAAAGAGTCCTTCCTCGTAAGCAGAGTCCTTTCTCGTAAGCAGAGTACAGCCCCAATCATCCTATTAGCACCAGGAAGGCACTTCATCTGAAAACCAGGAAGTTTTTTCTATCAGGTGAACAGAAAAAAAGACCCTGTGAATGGCATCTGGCCAAAGTTCTATGACTCCCTGTGATGACCCAGTGTCTAACCTTCACCCTGAAAAAGAAACACAGACAAAAGCCATTATGGAAAGCGGCGCGGGAAGGTCTGCCAGCAGCCACATGACACACGCGAGGAAAGAAACAGCAGGAGGTCGAAGATGGGACTAACCCCCAAATTATATAAAGTCAGGCTTGCTCCCTGTGTCAGCCCCAAAACAGGAAGGGACAAAAGAATGAAGAAAGAAAAAAGAATCGTTATAAATAGAGAAGACTGTGCTATGGAAAGGAAAAGAGGAACACACCAAGTTCCTGATCGGGAGCCAGATATTTAAATATAAGCTTCATGTCATTACAAGGCGTCCGGACTCGGGGAAGGCAGGCCCCACCAATCGGCTGGCATCAGATCCTTGTTACTGTACAAAAGCCGCACTTGCTCCCTGGAGCCAGTTCAACTTTGAGTCACTATTGTCTGAAAACAATGGAATGTGTCTGCCAACCTGTGCCAACAGTTCAAAAGGGTTTTAATGCTGGCTGTGTGAATGCTGCAACCCGGTTTGGCCTGGGCCAAAACAGCTCCACTGACTTGGCTGGAGCAGTCACGTGTCAAGCTGGAGAGCGAGAATGTGTAGGTCGGCTCCGGCTCCATCAGGGTCTTGCTCGGGCTGGGAGGCCCCAGCAACAGCTGGAACCTACGGCAGCCCACATGCACCCCGATCTGGTGTCACAGGCAAGCTCTCCTGGTTTATCTTGGTGTTCTGAAAGCCCTCTGGAATTTCCACCCAGTCAAATTCTACCACTTTGGCTACATTGTATAACAGGAGAAACAAACCTGCTGAAAGAATCTTTAAAGCCAACCTGATTTTCTTCTCTCTATAAGAACTTGAATCTGTAAGTCATGGAATGTTTTTCCAATCAAAACTTGGCTACCAGGGTACCGAGATCTAGAAATGTGAATACACTGTGGGCAATAATGTAATATACCCAACAGAGTTGGACAGATTTGCCAATTAAACATGTTCCTTACACAGGATCCTAATAACTGCAGATACCGAAGTCTGAAAAGAGCAGATGACCTTTATGATAATATAAAGGTCAGGGCATCAGAAAGACCATCAGTCAGGATGAATGGCTTCTGTCATTGAAAAATGGGTTTACTGGCCCACCTGGCCCCCATAGGAGCAAAGCAAAGGACAAGACGGATGGCCGGATGGTGACTGACCCCCGCCTGTCCCCGCACCAGCTGGCTCAAGGCACCTGTGTTCTCCAACATGCCACAGGGGGGACCAGAGGACACCCGGGAGGACCCGTCAGGAGTGGGGGCAGTGGGCCGAGAGGAATCTCATGCTTTGTCACCCTCAAGAACCAAGACACAGCACAGAGCCACGAGATACACTCCAGCAGGGGATAAGCAATAACTCTGAAGAGCAAATGAAAAAAGTGCTTTTTGCAGCCTGGCGTTTCCTAAAGCCCTACATTCAAGGAGATGAATTCTGAAAGGTCAACCACTTTTGAAGTGGCAAGACCTCTGGCCCACCTCTGGACCTGAACAAGGAATCTCAAGGTTTTGCTGTGAATGGAAAGTAAGTGTGCACAAAAGTCAAACTGGAAAGCATTCCATACACATGATCAACTCTACAAGATATAGAAGAAAGGATAAAAATGCAGAATAAAAATATCAGTACAGAAAACCAAATACAGCAGTATCAGTATCGTAGTAAGGATTGTTTTCAAGGCTCTCCAAATAAAGTCTGTGGGTCTGCCACTGTCCACACACACTTCCACTCGCCCCCCAGCCAGGAAAGGAATGGCAGGCAAGGGAAGGACATCCTACCTGCACACGTTAAAATCTCTGGGAGCAGCACAACTTCCCCCGTGACTGAAGCGTGCCCTCAAGACAGGCTGGGTGAGTGTAGCTGGAAACATTGAACACTGAGCAGTTGGGTGAACAGCTCAGCAATCTAATTTACAACGTATGTGATACAAACACACCCCAGCCGAGCATGAACAACAAAACTGATTAAAGAGTCTGAAAATCTAATACGTTGTCTTAATTTCTTCAGCACTGCAGAGTATTACAGTTCTTTAGAAGAGTCATCAGACCTGAGGCCAGCAACACAACAGTATCCAGACTGTTTCTGAAAACCTACCAAGTGCCAGGTGCCATGTGGAAGGCATCCGTCATTCACTGAGTCCCAACAGACACTTGTTCCTCTTTAGTAAGCCGCTATCCATTTAGCATGTGGTCCATTCACACAGGAACCATCCTGTGGGTTCCGGCATGTTCACACTTGTGCAACCATCATCACGGCTAAGTTTACAGTCCCCATCACCCCAAAATGAAACTCCATCCCTGCCTGTCCTGAACCCAAATGGGAAGAGTCAGGTGCTCTCCGCATTTTACAAACGGGGAAACTGGGGCCTAAAGAGATTAAACCACTGGATAATGACACCTGGTCAGGAAGGTGGACTCGAGCCAGAAGCTTCTCTTCCACCACCAGACCCATCTCCCCTGTCACCCGTCTCTGAAATCTGCCTGAGCCTCTCACCACAGAGCAAGGGCCCTGCCATTCCCAGGAAGAGACATCTGCATGCTAAATAAATAGGCGCCAGAGTAGCCCTTGGTGTAGGCATGCCCCCAAGGGCCTGCGTGGACCCTCAGAGCAAACGCTGAAGGTAAACAAGAAACAAGGGAGAGCTGATCACCCTAGCGGACGGTTCAGTGGGGTCTGTCCATCACTCATGGAGCAGCTCCTGGTGCTGAGGGTGGGCATGACTCACGCTCAGCGCTCACAGTCCCTCTGGGGCAGCCCTCACCGTGTGCCAGGTATCTGAAACATACTAGCTTCCTGAGATTCTCTTATCAACTACAAGGCTATTTCTAGACTTCCAGATCTTACAGTCACATGAAGCATTAACAGCCAATATGGTGCCCTCTACCAGAGAGAAACACAACCTACACCGACTCATTTACCCTTCACAAAAACCTATGAAAAAGCATGCCTACTACCTCTTTAAAGATAAGAAAAGTAGAACGGCCTCAAGTAGCGACTCCATCTGGGCAAACAAGCATCGGTGTCCTGCTCTCAGCCGCTAGACCAAGTGGCCCCAAATGAGGGGGCAGCAGAGGGCTAACAACACACTTACCACTCTGCATATTCTCCTGCTCTTAAAGAGAACAGGCTTTACGAGAACCTGTTGGAGAACCCATACTCCAACTCAGGAGATACAGCTGCCCCAACTGGGAGGAAAAAAAATAAGCTGCAGGAGGTTTAAAAAAAAGGTGAAGAGGATATTCCACAAAAGCATGAGTTAAAGAAAAAAAGCTCTTCACAGCTGGAACAGCATCTCCTCGTGGCACACAGAGGAACCCTGGTCCTGCGCACACAACCCACCCCTCCACCACCCAGACAGGGGGCCGAATGCACCTCGAAGATGATCCCAGGGCAGACACGAGTGAAGTCGGCCAAATGACCAATTTTTGGCCCTTACATAATACACCGCACCCCACCCTGCCCCCCGAAACCCACCCAGTGTCAATTCAAAAGCAATGAAATCATTCCAGCTAGGAATCTAATGACATGCTGTTTACAAAGGCTTGTGAGAAATGTCCCTCTTCAGAAACAGAGGCGCACCAAAAGAGAGGTCTCTGCTATTCCTTCCATTTTCCATTAAGTGCAAAAAAAAAAAGAAAAAGAAACGCATGAGAAGAATACACAATATGGGGCTGATCTGAGCAACCCACTCTCGCTGAGTTCTCCTGTGAAAGGATAAGAAAAACCAAAGCCAGACTCTTTATAGACAAACGTTGTTAATTCCTCTACCCTACCTCACTTATCCTGATGAAGAACAATTACCAATGACAAGAACTTCTCAAACACTGAGTCACTTCAAATATCAACTTGCAACACAAATACTCAGAGGCAAGTTTTGATTGTGTGTTTGGTGGCCAAATACAGAGATTACCTAAGTGCTTTCCTGTGAGGATATCATCTGAGGCTCCGCAGATGGAGGGGTATTTTGGAAATTGAAGAAGAGTCCTCAAAATAGAAGTTGCTACTGTGACCCTCGAGTTCGTGGAGCTGAGGCTACGAGCACACGTGATGCCGTCCGTGTCACTTCAGATCACGTATTTTAATAAACCACATCTGTTTCCAGTAGGATGCCCAGTGGATTAAATGAGAACATCAGGGTCCTCTGGAATGTCTGCACAACTAAACACGTGCTGAGGACACCAGGCTCTTGCAGGGGACTGCTGTGGTCAGGGGTCAGACCCCCAGGGATCTGGGTGTGCCCCAGCCCGGCCAGTTAGACACGGAGGGGGAAGGGAGGTGGAGAGAGGGCTCTCCTGTATCGGCTTCCAGGGGCCCTGCTCCTGCCCACGCAGGTTCAAGTTCAGGGGAGAAACGAGACCAAGCAGAACGCCGCCGGCAGCTTGGTTAGGTTCTACTCCCTTCAAACCAGCACAGCCTAAATAAAACCATTTTTCTAGATCTGCAGGCAGATCAGGTTTTGGGGCCAAACCTACCCCCATGATAAAGTGTTCCCCACGTCTTCTGTGCATTTACTTCCGCTCCTGGGAGAATACAGATGCCGGATCTCCCAACACACCTCACATCTCCAGCTCACAAAGCAGCGAGAAGCACCACCAGACAAGAGAAACCCAGTGTCATGGAGAACGAAACAAGCACCACGGCCTCCTGCACAGGCGCTGCACCGAGCGCTCTCACCACGCTGCAGACGGACAAGTCCACGTGGTCCGGCCCGAGGCTCAGCAACTGGCACCAGCCTGCTGCTCACTGAAAGGCGACCAGGCCCTAGTGCCTTACACACCTAGTCAAGTTTGGGGCGCTGACGGTGTTCTCAGAACCTGAACCAGAAAAGTCCATTTTTCTGAATTTGAAGGAGGCCTCCTCTGAACCCCAGACAGAAGACACAAGTGGGCTGGCGCTGGTCCTGGGTAAGCCAGAACCACGGCCTCATACACCTCACCTACCGTCCAACTGCTCTCTACAGATACAACCACCAGCCCACGGCCACACCAACAGATGAGGTAAACACCACCTGCACTCCCCCCTGGAAACTTTCTATCCCAAGCGAGCCCTCTTTAGGAATATCTGTGTCATTCTGTAGTCTTACGTCACATTTAAACAAACATTCACTTTTGCAACTGATGGGTACCCATAATTAAATCCCATTACAAGGAATTCCAAATAATTCTCCTCAATAGTTACAAAAGAAAGAGTCTCAATTAAAAGAACAAAACAAAACCACAACGCAGGAAAGACAAGCTTAAACTGCTATGGGAATCGTGCCATGTTTGATCTCTATGTATTAATCATGGAAACAGAGTTCTCGGGGGTCTGGTCCTGACTGCCTGTGAGAACCACTGGAGTCCTGGGCTTCACTGCTGACACTCTCTGTAGCTCACACTCTAGTGGACACAACCCTGCACCAAGTTTCCTATGGGTCAAAACAGGAGCAAGAAGACAAAGAATGGATGAGAATGGAAAACCGATGGAAACAGGGTGGGATGTAAACATTTTTCATCTGAAAAACATACTACTGTCTCAGAGGAGAAAAACAAAATTTTAGGGATCTTCACCCAGCTAATTTGGTCTTCTTGGAAAAGCCACTTCCCTTGAACAGACAGCAATGCCCAACATCCACTGTAACAAATCTCAAGGGTAATGATGCCTGTACATGAGACACCAGCCATGATTATTTCTTTATTCTAGGATATAAATGAAGGACACGAGTTTGAGCAAGGTCCGGGAGATGGTGAAGGACAGGGAAGCCTGGTGTGCTGCAGTTCATGGGGACACGAAGAATTGGACCCGACTGACCAACTGAACAACAAAAATAAGTGAAGGAAGGAACAAGTGAGTGCCCATCCTGGCTACCTTGCTCGTTTCATACAAGAGGAAATCGAGAATCAGAGAAAACTAAATGCCTACCACACAGCTAATTAAGCCTTGAAAAGGTCAGGAAATGAAGCTCATGACGACTGTTTGATGCTGATAAAGGCCTTACGGGAAAGGATAAAGGTGAGGGTGGGGGAACAAACGCGTGCATCACGCAATTTGGTGTCACAGTATAATTTCAATGATCAAGAAATGGCCATGAAAGAACAGTATCCCAGAGCTGAACGTTCGGTTTTCAAAGATGACTGCATTCTAGTTTCACCACTTTGGGGCCATGGCCCTGTGATAGCAGTAACTCCTTTCTCTGGTGGTAAAGACAGTGTTTTAAGGAATCTCCTTACACCCTCCTGCTGGGGACCTACTCCCCAGCGTCACTAAGTCACGCTTTAATAACCTGACGTTGGCAGTTCGTGTCCTTGTCCTGGGCCTTCTTCATGCCACAGAGGATGTAGGTAAATAAGCTCAGCTAAATAGGTATTGAAAGCTCACCATGTTTCTAAAATACTGCACCTGAGGCTGAAATTGGCTTTCTCCAAAGCGGACTTCTCGTTTAAAAACAAAACAAAAAAACTCCCTCTGAGTCACGTGAAACTGGAGGAGCTTTCCTAACAGCCTGTGTATTTCTGAGCAGGCTTAAGCCCCCTCCTTCCACTGGCCTCACATAAACCCTCCAGAGCCACAAGCGCCACGCAAAGCCGGGGGCCCCAGGCACTGGCTCTTCACCGCTGCCAGCCGGACAGGAGCGCAGACCCACCAGCGCCACAGACCGGAGCTGCCACAGAGCACAACCATCCACACGCGGCCCCTGCACGACGATGGCGGCCTCCGGGGCAGGGGCACCAAAAACCTTGACTCTTAGCAGCAATCGGCCACTTTTAGTGATGGGTACAAGACATCAGGTCTTCCCTTTCTTCAACTATAAAGCAAGAAACGTCTCTTGCCCTGACCACCTCCCAGTGACTCTGCTGGAGAGAAGTAGATGGGATCAAAAGATAACGTAGATGAACACACCCTAAAATCTATCATACGGAAAACAGCTCTCTGGTCTCTCACAAAGCAGATTTCTGAGATCACCCACTAGTTAGAGAAGCCACCCCTTAATATGAACATGTCTACACACAGCTAGCTAACAGAGGCTATACAAACACTTCACTGAGTGCCTTCGTTACAGGTAAGGAGGCTGAGAAATACTGAGCAATACACTGAGATTACTAACCTCATCTCCTCAACAAACTCTAAGGTCTTTAAGTCACATCCCTGCCATCTCTCTACGCCACCTAAATAAGCAGCAGGACAAATGAAAAATCACTCAACCGTCAAGGCAGAAATGCCAACAACAGTGCAGGTGGCCAGATTCCCATCACACCCAAGTGATCCTGGTCCTACAGGTCCATCGAGTCCAGAAAGACTAGCAGCAGCCCAGTGCTCAGCCGTGAAGGAAAAGAATGAGACGAACTTTCCTCTGCCTCCATCGCTCACTGGCAGCACCGATTTTCTGTCGTTTGTAGATGAGGACGCTCTACATTCTAGGGTCTCTCTGAGTCCCAAGGGATGTACGATCTCGAGCAGAGAACCTGGGTAAGAGCTCACGGAAAGCAGCCATCACTTCTCACTTCCTTTCCCACCCCCGCCACACCCCACACTAATCCAGCTACTCATCAAGTTCTCTCAGCCCCTCCCCTGCAGTATTCCTCTATCTGTACTCACATCCTCCCATCTATACTGCCACCTTTCAGTCCCTTGTTACCTTGAGCCAGGTAATTGCCTACAATTATAGCCTTTCCATGGGTTTCCTCTTCTTGAAATCATTTCCCTTTATGAAATCCTCTTAATTGATGCCAGCTTAATCTTTTCAAAATATAACTCTGATTGAGTCAGCTCCCTGTTGGAAAACCACTGGGCACTTTCCATGGTCAACTCACTTATACTTTCCTCTTTCTCACAGCCGATCTTTCATTCTTGTTTTTTGGGGCTATGTGTCCTGCCTCTGGAATGTTAACAGTCAGGGGGAAGAAAACAAGTCTAGTTCCTACTACACATGCATGCCCCTGATCTCACAAGCTGGGTAACTGCTGGAGCCACAACAGTAAGTGAACGACAGCAGCGTCTTCATGAACTCATCTCGACCACGCCTGTTCGGATGCCGTATCTTCCGCCTCCAGCACCTACATCTGTGGTCTTATGGAATTTACCATCATCTTCACAAACTTAAGAATATGTATCCAACAATCTATTTACCTCGAACACAACTGTTTGGACCACTTTATACCGCCAATCTCTCCGTTAAGTGCCTGGTACTTAAAGAAGTATGCAAAGCACCTTCATCATCTTCTCAACATATGACCTACTCCGCCTTTCACTCAAAGCTCTGGGTTTTATCTTGAATCCAAATTCAACAGTGGACCTACCATGTCCGTTGTGAACATGCTTGTGGGTTTTCCCTTTCCTGGGGGTTGACTGGCATGAAGATGAAGCGTTGTTGGCGGCTGCTTTGACGTCTTCTGTCTCATCGTCTTCCTCCTCAACATCCTCCTCGTCCTGAGAGCTTCCGAAATACACCATGCTGTTGGGCAGCGCAGGAGAACCTGGCGGGGTCAAAAGGAGGGGCATAAACACGGGCCTGAGTCTCCACCCCTTCCAGAGCCCACTTCAAGTGGAAAGTGAAAGTTGCTCAGTGGGGTCTGACTCTTTGTAACCTCCTGGACTGTACATTCTGTGGAATTCTCCAGGCCAGAATACTGAATTGGGTAGCCTTTCCCTTCTCCAGAGGATCTTCCCAACTCAGGGATTGAACCCAGGTTTCCCGCATTGCAGGCGGATTCGTTACCAGCTGAGCCACCAGGGAAGCCCAAGAATACTGGAGTGGGTAGCCTATCCCTTCTCCAGTGGATCTCCCCAACCCAGGAATCGAACTGGGGTCTCCTGCACTGCAGGCGGATTCTTTACCAACTGAGCTATGAGGGAAGCCCAAGTGGGCCCATGTACTAAATTACAAACTTAAATCCTCATGACTGAGCAGATAAAACAAAGCAATTCATCTCTACTGCCATTTTTATTTTTCAAACATCCTCCAGGAAATAGAACTCTATCTGTGTCCCTTTAACAGATTTCAAGCAAAATCCCCCAGCAGGGAGGAGGGACAATGCCATTTACCAAACATAACAAATCAAAAATTTAAAAATCTCATTTGACTACTTTTGAGAAGGGAGTGGGGAAAACACCAAAGACTGAACTGAGCAAACAAAAACCCTACCCACAGTGTCAAGGACATGAGACTATTTTGGGTTACATCGTCTGGACTTAAACAGTATGAACTTAAGCAAATGAATGTAAAACGAAAAAAGAGAGAGAGAGACAAGTGATAAAAACAAAATATGACATTTCCTTATAAAAGGAATCTGTCTCATATGCATAGGGGGTGAGTGACAGGTATGGATTCCAAACTCACAATATATTTGGAAGCTACTTTGATATTATGATCAGGTTAATAACATGTAAAATTATTAAAATAAATTCCTGAATAATACTAACTAGAAGACTGGCTTAAATTTAAAAATCAAAAAAACCTCTTCATAGAACTCAATCCCCTACTCCTTTTACACCTTAACCTCCTCATCTCCAAATGTTTTTGCTTCTGAACCTAAGACAGAACAAGCTCAATATTACAAAGAAGCACAATACCGTTCTTTATTAAATCATGACTTTTCAGAAGGAGATCTCTCCATTCACTGGTATACTGTTTGGGACCAAAGGCTGTTCATTTTTTAAAAAATAATCAATTAGTCAGTTAATTGATCAGTTAGTCGATCAAATTTTGAAACCCTTGAGTTAATTTCTGGGAATAACTTTCATTTTCTTTCCCATTAAGTATCCTGAGGACAGCTGCTACCAAGTAACAGAAGAATAAATGGTAAGTTCATTTCTTCTCTTGCCAGCATCCTGTGAATGAGATAACACTTCAGGAGTATCTGTTAAGACTGAAGTAACTGAACGTGCTCTCCTTCCCAAACTGGATCTCAAACTTCAACCACAATCGCTAATTTAACCATTCCAGCATCAGGGCTACCTGTTCTAACACGGAGATGGACGTGAACGAGCAGCCTCAGAGCACTGAAGTGGCGAACCACGACTGCCCAGCTCCCGGAAATGCAAAGACAGCACCTTCCACTTGTTGTCAGCATGACCTACTGATACTCAAACACCCCAGCC
The DNA here is from genome assembly GCF_042477335.2 of Ovis canadensis. NCBI lineage: Eukaryota > Metazoa > Chordata > Mammalia > Artiodactyla > Bovidae > Ovis > Ovis canadensis. The sequence continues at coordinate 56,057,191 of NC_091264.1, forward strand.
CGCAAGTTATGTGGGCCACAGCACTGAAGGGAAACGAAACTCCAAAGGGATGTGTGTGACAAGCACTGGAGACACTCCGACCAAAGCCATTTCCTTTGTTTTCTCCCCTTTGATCATTTCCAATTAGAAGCAGGTTCTCAACAGAAGGAAGGTCTGTCAGAGGCTTTGGGGAAAACCATCTGATCAAGCAGAAGTTAGAAGATGCAGCTTTAAAAAAAAAAAGAAAAGAGGAGGAGGAAATATCTGGCCTTTTTCCCACTAGAACAGTATATTTACCCTTGTACTAAGTGGTTTTACAACTAGTACAAGATTGAACAGAAAAAGAAGTGACACCATCCTTCCCAGCTTCATACTTAAAAGTTTCCAGTCAGAACATATCATTCACAAAGACACAGAATAAGTACCTCCAAGGCCAAATGTACCTACACTGATGGGTCATTTCCTGCTGTTGCTGCTGCTGCTAAGTCGCTTCAGTCGTGTCCGACTCTGTGCGACGCCACAGACGGCAGCCCACCAGGCTCCCCGTCCCTGGGATTCTCCAGGCAAGAACACTGGAGTGGGTTGCCATTTCCTTCTCCAATGCATCAAAGTGAAAAGTGAAAGGGAAGTCACTCAGTCGTGTCCAACTCTTAGCGACCCCATGGACTACAGCCCACTAGGCTCCTCCGTCCATGGGATTTTCCAGGCAAGAGTACTCGAGTGGGGTGCCATCGCCTTCTCCAGGGTCATTTCCTAAATCTAACCTTAAAAAAAAAAATCTTTATTGAATTTATTACACAACTGCTTCCGTTTTATGCTTTGTTTTTAGCCATGAGGCATGTGGGATCTTAGCTGCTCAACCAGGGATAAATCCATACCCCTGCACTGGAAGGTGAAGTCTAAAACCTCTGGACCAATAGGGAAGTCCCATAAATCTAAGTATTTAAGAAGAAAACCAAGAAACCTTATTTCAGCACTCAAAAAGAGGTTCTGAGTTAACAAAAAAATTATAAAGAAAGAAAGGAAAGGAAATTTCCCACAAACGCCAACTCATTCTAGCATGTGACATGACATCAAGAAACACATTACATGCTGTCAGACAGAGCTGGGGACTCAACACTTGGAAGCGACAGGCTCAGCCATTAAGTTTTCCTCTTCAGTAAAAGAAGAAAGAGGTTAAACACACTTCAAGTTCCTTCAAGATCAAAATAGCCACACCTAACTTCTCTCAAAGAAAGGCCTCCCTGCACACTGTCGGATGCACTGACCAGCGGCTGAAATCAGAAAGCAGATTATACAGTCCCACACAGAGCAGGTGCCTGTGTAGACCCTGCAGTAACTTCCCGAGCTCACTCTGCCCCCCACTGGAGGGAAGCAGGACTGCAGGATGGAATTTCAGGAAGTAAGCCAGTACCCCCTCGCCTTGCTCCACCCCACCAGGATCAGGACAGAAGGCAATAAACTCTGCAACTGAGGCCATTTGGGAGCAAAGCAAGTCCGCCCAGTTCTGGGCAAAATCCACACGAACCACATGAGAAATTAAGAGGTAACCACCACCCAATACATGAAGCATCACATTCCTTATGTTCAAGACTCTGAGAAAGGGGTGAGCACTAAATTTATGCCAAAGAACTAAAACGGAGGAAATGCTGAGGAGCTCAGTTCAGAACCCAAGTTTCATTAATATCCTACAGAAAGCAAATAGGGTATTTTTAACAAAAGAAGAAAGCAACCAAACTCATGAATCCATTTCTTTAAACAGCTTCTCAGCCAAGTGTACACAGCGATGTAACCTGATGCGTGTTCTACAAAGGAAACGTGCAGTAGGAAGCGAACACCAGGGAAGGGGTGCGGAGCAGGCTCCCTGAGGGAGTCACTCTTAAAGCAAAACTTACAATAATATAAGGTTTTTCTGATGGGACTGGCTCTGCAGTCAAGAGGTGGAAAAGACACAAGTATGGGGTGGGGGGCGGCGCACAGGGAATAAAAGCGATTGCTTTCACCCTAAAAAGTAATGTGGGTTCTCTCCTAAATGACTTGCTGGTTGGGCCTAAAGACAAAGCATCAGCAAAATAAAAGACAATACAGGTACTCAAATAAGAAGAGGAATGGAGAGACTCCTGTGATGAAAGGAGAAGAGGTTAGTGGAGGAAAAAGACCAGTGCTTGATCATAAGGAGCCTTGGGCAGAAAGGTCAGCGCTAACAGAGTCAGGATGCCCTTGGCTCAAATAATAAGCTTGTGCCAATTCTCCTCTCTGCATCACGGCCTGGGTGGAGCCTTACCACCTTCCACATTTCTTTTTTTTTTTTTTTTTTTGGTTCATTAACTTTTATAAAGCATTTTTTTGTTGTTGTTTTGTTTTGTTTTTTTTTTCCACATTTCATTTAAAAAGCCACTGCCAATCTCAGGAGTGGCCTCATCAACTATAGCTTCTCCCCCAGAAGGAACATACCTTCAGAATTTTTCTGGATATCTGCATACGTGTACCTCTCGTTAACCTTGCTAACAAGTTAAAGCATGCAGAAAAGACTAAATCCAACCACACTGAATATTCTAAACCTCGGTCACCACATAGCTACTGGTAATCCCTCTAAGACCCGCTGACATGTCCACTTAGAAGTGATGGAGAGGGTCAAGCCAACATTCCAGATCAAGGGGAACCACAGCACCCAGGAAAAGGCAGCAAAAACAGCTTTTCCTTCTCTCTTGTTGACACAAAACCAGGAAGATCATCTCACATGGCATGACCAAGGTGAGAGAGAAACAAAGACTGCTAAAGACTGCTAGATACCTAGAAAGTAACTGCAGAAGATCCTCAAATAAAAGAGAGCCAAAAGCATCTGAGAAACCAAACTGATCAGACATTCACAGAGAGCATTTCTCTCTTCTTAGCCAAGATACAAGCTCGATTAGCTAATTTACAAATAAGCTTAAAGGAGGAGGAATCTGTTAGACAAAGAAACAGATGAAGGAAAGGGTATTTCAAAGCCTTGAAAACAGCCAGTAGTCTGGACTATTTATCACTGGTAAAATCACCCCCTTCCTCCTTATAAAATGGGTGAATGGGTCCATTTGCTAACCCAACTGAAGCTGTGTGCATGGAAAGTTAACATTTAGCATCTGAAAACAGAAGACTGCGTGTTTTTAGAATTTTTGATTAAAAATTGTCTGCAACTCATAGATTCTCACACTTAAGAAGCAAACTTCCTCTCTAGAAAATTTATTAGGGAAACTTTTTGCCTCCAAACATCAGGTGAGGTAAACTTTTGAAAAGCTCATTGTGGGCCTAGCATTCAGGAAAACAGGGCATGGATCTACAGAGATGAAAACAGGATGGGAGAGATGGGAAATACAACAAGGAAAAGCTTCCAGAAGAGAAATCATCCCCTCCCACGGCAGACCACTACGGTAAAAACAAGGGGTCTGAGAAAGGGCTGAGTGGCCCCACCTGGTTCCTGGGGTGGGCTCACTCCCCTCCGTAGGTGCCAGCCCCTCTTGTGAGGTTAATCAACAAGTCAGAGAGGTCACCTCATCACACAGAATAACTCCGACTATCTCCGCCATGGGCTTCCCTGGTGGCTCAGAAGAATGTAAAGAATCCGCCTGCAGTGCAGGAGACCTGGGTTCCATCCCTGGGTTGGGAAGACCCCCTGGAGGAGGGCTTGGCAACCCAGTCCAGTATTCTTGCCTGGAGAATCCCATGGACAGAGGAGCCTGGCGAGCTACAGTCCTCAGGACTCGCAAAGAGTCGGACATGACTGAGCGGCTAAGCACATCTCCTCTACAAACTCTGTAGTTTTAAAGCAGTCATCAATGAAAGGTGAATGCTTTTAATGTTTTAAGAGGGTTATGGATGGCATCGGAGAAGGCAATGGGACCCCACTCCAGTACTCTTCCCTGGAAAATCCCATGGACAGAGGAGCCTGGTGGGCTGCAGTCCATGGGGTCGCTAAGAGTCGGACACGACTGAGCAACAACTTCACTTTCACTTTTCACTTTCATGCAATGGAGAAGGAAATGGCAACCCACTCCAGTGTTCTTGCCTGGAGAATCCCAGGGACGGGGAGCCTGGTGGGCTGCCGTCTATGGGGTCATACCAGCAGCATGGATGGCATAGGGAATGAGGGGCAGGGGGTATACACGTATAATTACAGTTTTCTATTAAAATCACAGACAGCTTTTTCTCTCCTGATTATTCAAGCGCATTAGCAAACGTAAAAAAAAAGTCTGAACTTGGATCAGTCGGTGGAATCGGGAGTGCAGAACGCATCTGTGCTTTGCCAAAGCCGTATTTCATTACTTTTCAGAATTAGTTGGCAATGTCTCCACAATATTTACTGAAGTGAAAACCAAATGTTTTCATCTGGACAAAAATCAAACTGTGGTATGTTACAACCACAACAGAAATCATTTTAATCCAAAAGCTTGCTTTCTCTAATTTGGGCTGCGGTTTCTGTAAAATTGGATTCTTCTCTGTGAATCATGTACACACAAGCCCTCTTTCTCATTATCTTCCCTCCCCCGACCAGTTCTTTATCTTAACAAGCTAAACACAGCCCGTTCTGCTAGATTTTGGAAAAGACCCTAAAGGGATTCCCCGCCCGCTGTCATTTAGCTGGAGAGTCAAATTCTGTAGCTTGAGCTCACACACTGTGCCCCGGATTTGGCATGTTTGTGATGGATCTTCAGGATACGCACAGAGAATGGAAGCAATCGGGCCCTACACCACGTGCTCAGACACTCAGTCGGGTCCAACTCTTTGCAACCCCATGGACTGCAGCCCACCAGGCTCCCGTTTCCATGGAATTCTCCAGGCAAGAACACAGGAGCGGGTTGCATTTCCTATTCCAGGGGGTCTTCCCGACTCAGGGATGTTCCGTTTCCTGCACTGGCAGTTAAGTTCTTTACCACCAGCACCACCTAGGAAGCCCCTTATCATATTAAAAAAATAAAACTTCAAAGGGAACAGGTAGGGTCTGGGGAGATAGTTATTCACTGATTCTCTGAGTTCTAGGAGAGGAGAGCTCCATCCTTTGAAACTGAACAGTCATCAGAGAAAGTGGGTGCAACCTTGGCCCATTAATCCCACCGTCTACGTACCCAGCACTGACCCAAGCACCTGTGGCCCACCCTCCCCCTGCACACTCAGGCACCCACACACCTAATACAAGTGCCGCGAGAGCCCAGGACAACTGTGACACACGGAGTGATGGTCTGTCTCTTTCTTCCACATCAGCCTTTACGACTGACCAGGGAATAAGAATTTCCACCAGGGTTTCCCAAGCCCCGCCCATTCCCATATAACTCTTAAGATCGGGTACTAAATCCATCTGCTATTTTCTTTAGAGTGATTTACTTTCATGATTTAAATGACTTTTCTCTATTGTATCAGTAGAAACTTAATATCATGCGCCCTAAAAAGAAAAGGTAATTAATATTACGATCAAAGTTTTCAACATTCACCCTACTTCATTTCTGGCACCACCAAGCAGCAGGACTCGGGCAAGAGCCTGCCAGCCAAAGCCCAAACACAAAGGGGGCCCCTAGTTCCTTATGGTACACGGAGAAGGCTGGATAACGGAGCCTCTACTCAAACTGATCTTCCTTTTAATACACACACATCAAAAACAAGGGCGCCAATCACTGGACTACCTGGAGTCTGAAAGTCCAGGGCGACATGCCAGCTTGGCAGTCATGTACCCACTTGTTGGGAGACTCAAGTTTACTTGCCTGTACAATGGGCTTAGTATCTTCATACGTAACAACTGTGATGACCCCGAAGGCTGTGAGGTAACACAGGAGAAAGCTCTCTCGACACCCACGTGGCAATGCCACTTTTAGGGTGACACATGGCTCAGGAACAAAACCCACAACTATGAAAGCAGGCTGCCCCCTTCCACAGGTGAGAGCAAAGGTGATTTACTTCCTACCTGCTTTCCTAAATGGGAGAGTCTGCAGACTGGCCACTGGGAGAGGATGGGGTGGGGCCCAGAGAGAGGACGGAAACACAAAATGAACTCAGTAGCTAGTCTAGAATTTGGGAACAGGTGGCAGAGCAACCTGCGAGGGCTGCAAAACTTCAGCCCTTGGGAGCCTGTTTCCAGGAAGAACAGGGAGGAAGTGGTGATGCTACTGTCCTCTCAGAGGCCTCCTCTTCAGTTACGAGCTCCCAGGTGTGGGTGCCTGACCCCACGTCTAGGCAACGCCTCCCAGCAGAGCAGAGCTTGGGAAATCCCACGAACAGAGGAGCCTGGCGAGCTGCAGCCCACGGGGTCACAAGGGTCAGACAGGGCTCGAGCCGCCACCGCCACCGCCAGAGCGGGGCACGTGTTCTGTTCGCAAGAGCCCTGACGCGAGGGGCTCAGCGACGCAAACCACCTTCCCTCCTGACACGCAGCTCACAGGGAGACCCAGCCAAGCACAGAGACGGGAGAAAGTGCCTTTGATTAGCAGCTGGAACAATCGACTTACTACTACCTTCCCCCCTTGTCATCTATACCCGTGGCTTAAAACACACATGAACAAACACACATCTGGTCCAATGGAACAAGGTCTCTGGATCTCTCTGAAGCAAATGAACGCAACGCACAGGTCACACCACACGGAGAGCACAGTGGGCTCAACCTACGTAACTTCCACCCATCATGTACACGGCGGGAAACAAGTCAGAGATTCACTTCACTGCGGCCACACAGAGGCCACCTCAAGTGTGCTCTCTCTACGGAGAAAGCGCCCACGGACCTTAACAGAGACGTAAATACAGGGCAAGGGGCACCGTGCCCTTAGGACGTGGATACTGGCCCCTTCAGCGCTGTCAGCTGTCGGCCAGGTGCTCCACAAACAAAACAGGACTAACCTTACTCCCACATTTCCGCCCCCAATGACCGTCTCTAAATGGGATTTCAGAAAGGATGAGAAAGACTGAGGGAATCAGCAGAAAGTAGGCAAGAGGCCGGAGACAATCTGAGAAGCACACTGACTCGGTGCCGGCAGCCACAGGCGGGGAGCAAGGACTGGCTTCATCCCCAGGGAGGGCAGAGCCTGGTCAGGGGCCAGCTGGCCTGGAGCACGGCCAACCCTCTGAGCAAAACGTCTTGGAGTTTGAACGACCGATCGAGGTCACAGAGCAATTAGAGGGGCCCCATCCCTCCCCTCCTGGGCGCTTCAGGAGCCGATGGTTTCATATTTCTTCATAATGAGCCTGATAAACTCTTCTGGCAAATAAACTGCTTGCTCAGCACAACTCAGCCAAGTGTACAGACTCTGCTGGAAAACCAAGCGTATGAGGAACATAAGGCTGGTTTAGTGTGAAGAATCGTGAGGACAGCCACTGGAATCCTCAGGGTAGCGAGAACATCACTTTGTCTGTTACCCCTCCCAAAAAATTAAGATGCAACACCTCCCCAAAAGGATTCATCCAGAAAAGAGTTGTGTACCACTGTGACAGAGGTCCCTGCTCCCCAAAGACTTCCATCAAGCACTCCCATTTCGCTCAAGCAAGTTCATTATCAGAGCCATGGTGCTCCTCGCAATCGGAGGATTATTTAATTGCTTTCTAGCAGGTTAATCCCCTTTCATTTTGTGACCTCTAAATCACCCCAGGCTTTTGCATTTGCCCTACCTACAATTTATTGACCTCAATACCCAAAGTCAGTATTCTATCGAAATACGCATGCCTTGCCGATAAAGCTGGCGACTGTCTTTAGAAAGTTCCACGGGTGGCCTGTCTCTTCCGGTACCTGCATTCTCCTTGGCTGGTCTTTTAAACTGTCCCTCCTCCGTGTCACTTGGAGGAACCTGTTCCCCTTCCCTGTTCATCTCCTAGATTTACCAGGGAATACCAAGGGGCTGGATGGTACCACAGGCCCCATCTGGCCCGCTTTGCACCCGCAATTTAGTCTAACTCCACAGCAACCACATGCTGACTGCACATCCATTTTACAAAAGAGGACACCAAGGCCGAAAGCTTTAAGTCACCTGCCCAGGATCCACGAGCATCCATCGGCCTCCTGCCTGTCTTCCTGCAACAGCCCACTGCTTAGGCTTCAGTTACCTTGATCCATTTTTCCAATGCCGCCACGATCAGCTTATTCAACAAAGGTCTAGACCCGTGAGGCCTCCCCGTCAGCCTGGGCCCACAGCACCTAACACATCAGACTCTCTGCTTTAACGAGGGGCCAGCTCTCCAAGCCACGAAGTCACCCGCCCAGCCTTGGGAGGGGCTTCTGCAGACCTTTCTCTGTCTGTAAGGCCAGCTCCCTGCTAGAGCCTGCGCAGGGTGCCCTTCCCTCCGCTCCACCTGTGCCCTCTCTGCCCGGCACAGCCACTCTGACACCTGCATGCCAGGCCAGTCCACTGCCCCCATCACGCTTTCCTGTTGTAATCTCTGTTTTCTAGTTTCTGGCACTGAAAAACAGTTCAATAGAGGCCGAGTTAATTAGCAACTCAATGACAAGTGATAGCTGAAGATTCTCTAGGACTTGGGAAACAAAAGGCAAGTGGTCCCCAAACAGAAAGGATTGCTTCACCAGGGCTGCGGGAGGGGGCGGGGGGGGGGGGGGGGCGGGGGTCTTCCCTACTAACTCCTCCTGGAAAATAGCTCTCTTCTTCCCTGTGAGGCTGGCCTGTGATGCCCAGGGTCAGAAGAAGCAAGCATGTAGGTGTGTATTTTCAGGGATCCTCTTTATTTGCACTGCCCCCAAAAGAGAAAAATATAAATAAGAGACTCATTTAGCCTGCCGCTGCTCCACTGTTCGATTTTCAAATCTGCAAATAGTCATAGAACAAAGAGAAGATGACAGAACTCATTAAGAACAACAATGACAAAAAATGCAGCGATGGTACAACCCCCCTTCTCTGCAGATCTACACCCCAAGAAAAAGACTAATTATGCCTCTGGCTGGACCCAGGCAGACCCTCTCCAAAGCAGCCATTTAAAGATAAAGACAAAGCAAGCAAACACACCGGCTGGCTGGCACCATCACGCTTGCTTATTCTTTGGAAGTTTCAGGGGACCAGGTTAGCAGTAAAGAAGAGAGTCCTACCAAACTCAGCTGAAAGGTCCCTACCTGCCTTAAGACAGATTTTTTTTTAAATCTCTAAAGCTTATCTCTGAACAACTGGCTGGTGTGTTGACATGAACACACTCTTCTCAGTCAGAATTATTAATGGCACAGTTTTTTCCTCACCCGTTTTCTGTGAAGCTGTGGGAAGAAGGGGGGGTCTTGGGTTTGCTGGGGGTCACTGATGGGTAATAAACACCAAGACTTAAAGAACTCCATGAGCCAGCTTTCTCTCCATCCCAAGATCCATTCTCTTCCATATTTCAAATCAGCACTGAAGCTGTTCTGGATAACTAAAGACCAGAGAAAAGGATGATGTGCAATCCCTGGCAACAAACATCGCTTCCAGGTCTCCGGTTCCGGCATGATTTTTGCAGCCGGGCTTTCTCTCCTGTCAATACTGAGCTTTTACTGGATCTGTGCTTGCTTCCACCCAAGGGTGATGGAGCGGCTCGGTTCTTGAGGCTGAACGTGAAGTCTGGGGCTCAGACAAGCTCTGTCTGGCTTGGAACTCCAGCCAGAAAAGCAGTAACAGAATTAGATTGCAGGTATAAAAAAAAGTTCATCAAATTCAAGTGTCACCAGCAGTCGATATCTACAAGTTAGAAACACATCTACGTGTAAGCCGAGGATCAGATAAAGGATGGGCCGCCCACACGATGGAATGGGCATCTACGTGACACTGAAACAGAAGCCCGATTGCCAGGAGAAAATGCAGCTCCATCTGGGCTGTGGGGCTTATGTGCGCACAGAAGGCTCAGCGGTATTTCCACTGAGGAGGTGGTAAACAGTGCCTGGCTCTAGGAGACTGGAGGGAAGGGTATTTTGATTTTTTGATTTTTGGCCTATTTCTCCCTCTTTTCCACTGATCTTCCCTAGTGGAACATGAAATCGTTTTATGACTAAAAAAAGTTTAACACTTGACTTTGCATTTGAACCTGAAAGGAAATTACTGAAGTGCCACTACAACAGACATTGTCTATGTGACCCTTGTTCACTTCAAAATGCAAGTTTCAATTGGCTCAAACAATTCCATATTAAAATACGCTGGCTAATACCACCGAACGCACCACATTTCCAGGAACACGAGGTACTCGGTGTGTCACCTGTCGTTTGAGGCTTTAAGGAAAGCCGTATCAGATAAACACACTTGACCTCACAAATTCAAGGCTTTTACAATAAAATACCTTAAATCTAAAAAGTTCAGGAGGAAGAGTAAGAGAGTACAACATTCTGTGTCAGAACCTTACTGTGTATCAATTAAAAACGAACAACAAAACCTGTTTTATTGTCTGGCTCATCAATGTAGGAATATTTTTCCAGCCTCAGAGCATTTTTCCAAAATTATTTTTAAAAACATCTTAGGTTTCATTTCCTGAAATGTTTGTTCCATCTGACAAGTGAAAGAAGTAAACTCTATGAAAAGATAGGATTCTCCTACGTCTAGAGTCTGTCAATGCCAAAGACCCCAGATGTGATGTTTTCCCTAGATGCCAAGTACCTGAATAATAAGCATGCCTCTCCGAGCAAGGTCCTCCCCCAATCGCCAAAAGCACAGAAAATACGATTTTACAAAATTGTGCATAAACAGGTGCTCGTTGCACACACAAATTCCTCTCCAAAAACAAGTCACACTCACTCCACAGGTAGAAATGTTCAGAACTAAAACCCATAATCGGCAGAGCAGTTTTCTGACATCCTAATAGAGCAAGGACTGATGTTGAAGCTGAAACTCCAATACTTCGGCCACATGATGCGAAGAACTGACTCACTGGCAAAGACCCTGATGCTGGGAAAGACTGAAGGGGACGACAGAGGATGAGATGGCTGGATGGCATCACCAACTCAATGGACATGACTTTGAGTAGGCTCCAGGAGCTGGTGATGGACAGGGAGGCCTGGCGTACTGCAGTCCATGGGGTCGCAGAGAGTTGGACAGGACTGAACAGCTGAACTGAACTGAATAGAGCACGATCAGTGAATCTTCCTGTAGGAAAGTAAAGAGTGCAGGCATGGCTCCAGGGCAGATCTGGCTTCAGTGGCATTAGAGACACAGCAGAAGAGTTCTACTGATGCAGAGCTTTAATTAGTGACCTGAGTCACCCAGTTGCTAAAGGCACTGCTGACTCCTCAAAGATCCCCTCAGCTCAAATTCCTCCTTCTAAGCACCTGGTCCCACTCACCCTCCATCACCAATGACACCACCCCACAGCAGCCTCATCACCTGCCCGTCACCCTCGCCTCTTGTCTTCCTTTCACCCTTCACAGCCAATCCTGCACCTCTTTCCTGCTGGGCTTTCACACCATCCACTCTCAACACTCAGGATCACTAGGCTCCATCTGCAAGCAGCCACATCAAACCCAAAGGAGATGCTGGCAGGAGGCCCCGCCACCCCCCCTCCCCTTCGTGAGGGCCAAGTGGTCCACACCGGAACACGATTACCCTCCTCCTGTATGTCCTGAGAGTCTCCAGGACTATCAATAGCCTGTAAAGTCAAACAAAAACCGCAGCCCTTTATCTTCCCTTGGCCAACAATTCAGTCCGAAAGCGAACTGAGTGGGATGCGGTGGGGGTGAAGGACAACCAGAGAAGCTGGTGTGGGTTGTGAGAGCCCCAACAGGGTAAAGACGTGTTCACACATGGGCAGCACACTCATGGGGTCGGAGCTAAGTGAACTCCATGGGGAGGATGGCGGCAGAGATGGGCACGGGACACTCTGGAAAAAAATGGGTCGATAAGTAATTTGTAGATATAACAGGAGCCAGCTTAATCCAAGTTTAATATGGAAAAAAGAAAACCAGAGTGAACCCTTTGGTTCTAAACTAAAACCAGAGGTACTGGTGCTCACTCGTGGATTTTAACAGATCTAGAGACACAAATATATATACTTAACGAGCACATGTGTACATGTGCACATACACACCCTTGCACACATGCATGAGTACTCAGTCACTCTGTGTCCGACTTTTTGCAACCCCATGGACTGCGGCCCGCCAGGCTCCTCTGTCCATGGGGATTCTCCAGGCCAGAATACTGAATGGGTTGCCAGGCCCTCCTCCAGGGGATCTTCCCAACCCAGGTCTCCCACATTGCAAGTAGATTCTTTACCAGCTGAGCCACAAGGGAAGCCCAAGAATATTGGAGGGGGTAGGTAGCCTATCCCGTCTCCAGCAGATCTTCCCAACCCAGGAATTGAACCGGGGTCTCCTACATTGCAGGTGGATTCTTTACCAGCTGAGCCACCAGGGAAGCACACACAAACACACACAATGCATTTCCCTCCAATAGCTGTGAGCACACCTCAGGCCCAGATCCCAACTTCAGGAGAGCAGATGTTCCTTAGAGTAAACAGGGCTCCTTGGAGAAATGGCCCAGGCAAGCCTGAGGGAGGGGATGTGTGAGATGAGCCCGGGGACCTCTGCTGTGCGGGGGCCAGGATGGGAGGATCTCAGGGGAACATCGAAGGTCAAGGGTGCCAGCGTGCAGGGGCTCCACTGACGGGATCTGGGAAACCCAAACATCAAAATAAAGGAGAGTAACAGATTACAACCTTCTAAACAAAACAGGAAACGAGTCCACACAGACACCAAAAAATGAGTATATCAAGTCTGTTGAGAAATGAAAGAGAGAGTTTCAAAGAGTCTCCCAATGAAATACATATAAATTGCAAAGGCTGCCAAGGGTCCACTTACAGTGAGAAAGCCTGACAGACTCCCCCGCAATCAGTGACCAACCTGAGCACCATCAAAGGACAGACTGACAGACTGCCCCCAGCAGGATTAAGAGAAGAATCCCCGCCTATGATACTCTTGCCCAAAATGGAGACTCCGCAACCTCCTTTTCCTCCCTGTGTTCTCCTCTCTGCGTTCCCGGGGTAAACACGTTCCCAAAATGAGGCCATGTAAACCCAAACTCATCCTTCATTACAAAACTGCATCGTCACCATGCTCTCCTGTTCATCAGTTCCATTCCTATGTATTTCCACTCTTACCTACGCTTAGAAGGTTCTACTGCTGTTTCTCCCCAAGGAGTGAGTGTGTGTGATGGGGGGCGTTGCTGGGGGAGGGGGAGGGGGCGGGGGGAGGCGCACCAGCGCGCGCGGAAGTAAGCCCTCCCACCATAGCGTGGCTTACTCCCAGACCTCAGGACACAAAAGGAAAAGGGACTTCACACCCATCCACAATCAGCCCACCAATAATAATAATAATAATAAAAATTACAAAACAGAAAGCCAAGTTAGCAAAAGCATGTGTGTGATGGTGAGGTGACAGAGGTGCTAACCGGATGTCAGGGAGAAGTCAATTATAAAAACGTGAACCTACACACGACAGTGTGTGCTAAGAGGCCAAAAAAAGGCGATTCAAGCATCAGAGGAGGGACTTCCCTGGCGGTCCAGTGGCCGAGTCCCCACACTCCCAGGGCTGGGAGCCTGGCTTCAATCCCTGATCAGGAAAGGAGATCTCATATGCTACAGCTAAGGCCCAGTGCAGCCAAATAAATAAATACAGTAACAACAACAACAAAGAACCAGAGGAAAAGAGAAAGAAGACTCAAGTACCTTCTTGGTGGAGCCCCTCCTTTCACAGGTCAACCAGGCTGGGGAGCCGCAGGTGTGCAGCAGAGAGACCAAAGTCAACGCCGACACCCGGGGTGACACCTTGTCCCTTTTATTTCAACCAGGCCGCCCCCCTCACACTGGCAACAGAGTCTTACCTCGAAGGCAGAGAAAGGTAAGAAAATCTTCTGTCTTAGGCTTCCTTTTAGAGAGGTCAGAAATTTGAGTAGCTGGAGGGGGTAGCAATGGCTCCACTATCTTGACTGGAGTTGTGCTGGGACTATTCGGCTGGGATTGAGCAAACTTCCTTTGTGCTTGCAGCCTGGGCCTGGAAGAGCAAGAGAAAATTAAAAAGAAATTAAGCGGAGATCAGAAGATATAGATCTACGTGCAGCAATAAAATCATGACACAAAGGGAAGAAAGACTCTTTGTTTCATGCAAATTCTTTGTTTCTAATTAAGGTTCTGTATATCTCACATACTCTAATAAACCACAAGCTTGCTTTAAAGGGCAATAAATTTGCTTAAAAGGCTGCGTTTTCTAAACTGACATATAATATACACCATGATCATGTGTGTATGTGTGCACACAAGCTCATGCCTGTGCAAACCATGTGTGTGCCTGGGTATTTCAAAGCCAGCATGCCGTGTTAGATGATATGGGATTAACGGCTTTCTGTATACCACCTGCCACATTTACTTAACAGTCTGAACTCACAGGATACTGTCACAAACACATGCATGACCCCCTTCATACTGTGTAAGGACACTCCACCCACCTTGGTCTGTCACCCACCTGGTCTTACACCCTAACCTCTAGGCTTTCGTGACTCCAATCCAGCCACATGAATTCCCTACACTAATTAAAGCATATAATACAGGCGGGGGTGGGGGAGATCTACTTTCCTAGTCTATTCAAAACCCATCATTCATGGCCAAATCATGGGTTACCTTCTGCCTGCACAGAAAGCCTAAAATCCTGAGGGATTAAAAAAAACTGGCTTTAACTAACCTACCTTCAGGCCTCTTCCCTATTACCATCCTACATAGACATCAACTTCCTAATTTATCCACTTGGTGTCTACAAATCACAGCTTCGATCTTGTACATTTACACAATTTTATGAGTCAGCATGCATGCGTGTTGCTAAGTCACTTCAGTCATGTCTGACTCTTTGCGATCCTGTGGACTGTAGCCCACTAGGCTCCTCAGTCCATGGGCTTCTCCATGGCAGGCAAGAATACTGGAGTGAGTTGTCATGCCCTTTCCAGGGGATCTTCCTAACTCAGGGATCGAACCCACATCTCTTATTCTCCTGCACTGACAGGTGGGTTCTCTGATAATTACCGCCACTGTTAGCCCCTTACATGCCAGACAATCTATTAACTTGAATCCTAGTGAACCTTGCAAAGGTTTCTTTACTTCTTTCCTAAAGTTAATTTTTCTTTCTCTACCTGAGGACTTTTACCCTCTGTATAACTGGTTTGACCTTTATCATAAATTGCCTATTAGCTTTTGCCTACCAAGCCAAGGGACTGACCTTCCAGAAGGATCAGCTAGGGGGAAGGGGTGACTGATTCAGAGACTTAAGAGCTGTTTCTTTTGGGGGTGGAGGTTGCGGGTGGGTTGGATATGTGACAAAATAAAGGAACTGTGTGTGTGTGGGGGGGGGGTTGTTCCTAGTATAATGTTGTAGTTATGTGGAAATGGGGAAACCCTGTCTTTTAGAAACGCAAAAGGAAATATCAGTATTTATAAATAAAATGATACTATGTCTAGAGTTCGCTTCAAAATCAGAGAAGAGCTGTGTTTCTCAAACTGAGATCACTTTAGATTCTCTGTCTTTTACAAATGGATGTTTTTATGAGACAATTACTCTAGAGGAAAAATGAAAGACGTAAACTACAAGCCCAGATTTATTCAACAGACATCACTCTGTTCAACCACCTAAATGTGCTCGCCGCTCACTCAGTTGCTGTATTCAACTCCCTGGCACCAGGCAGCACACAGCCTGTGCCCTCGGCAGCATCACTTTGGAGAAAGGAGAGCACACAGGAAACTAGACAGTGGTCCAACAAGCCACACGCTCTCCAGGTCCTGGCACCCTCGGCAGGACTGAGCCCAAGATGACTAGCTCCTCTTCAGACAAGCTCCTCCTCTCCGCCAACCTTCCCATCACGTGAAAAGAAAACCCCCACCATGCTTTCCTGCTGAAAGGGGTTTTAATTGACCACTTTATGATGTGTACATCTTTATTTAAATGGACACAGCTCACGCTCGGCAGATTAAAGGGGCTTTACAGAAATACCGCCCGCGCATGAACAGGATGTTCAGTGTTTGTTGCTTTTACAAAAGTCAGCAACGACAAATATCACACATTATCATGAGAAGCTGGCCCAGCCTGAACGAAAAACAAACACGAAACAGAGATGGCAGACCGGGACACAGCAGAACATGCTACAGTTTCAGAGCCTCACAGACAAACGCGCCGACTGCTGTTCAAGTAAAGGCACTGCTTGCCTGATGACTTTCTCAGGGAGGCTATGAAAAATAAGGGCATGAGAGATTAAAAAACGGCAGTAAAATAAATTACTCCTCAGAGGAATAAGCCAAGCTCCCAAGTGATTAAGCATTTGTGAGACCCAGATGAAAACAGGAACTGAAGAACCAGACAAACCAATATCTTGTTTAAAGAGACCAGAAGAATCTGTGCTTCCCAGAAAGGGCAGGCCTGTGGTCTGGCTTTGTGTGCAGAGTCCCGGGGGATTAACAGAGGTGTGACTTTGTTTTGCAGCCTCCACGGGACAAGAGAGTTTGAATGACACAACTCAGGGAAACCATGGAGGAGGTGCTCTTAGCCACGTGGCCACGTCTGCAGGACAGGCGATTCATTCCAGAAAGTC
Source organism: Ovis canadensis (assembly GCF_042477335.2). Classification (NCBI taxonomy): domain Eukaryota; kingdom Metazoa; phylum Chordata; class Mammalia; order Artiodactyla; family Bovidae; genus Ovis; species Ovis canadensis. The sequence goes on from NC_091264.1 coordinate 56,073,693, forward strand.
TGATACAAGGAAATGAGTGGATGTTACTAAATCAGCACAGAAAGCGGGGTGGGGAAGCGCAGATGTGCTGAAGAATGACATTATCTGCCTCCAGAGGTGTTGTGCAAAGGAGGAGGCTGGGCTGCAGGAGAGGGCAGGCAGGATGAGACCCCCACCAAGGGCGGTGGAGCTCCAGGAGGGCCGGCACTCAGCGGCTGGGCATAACCGCAAGGTGGCACCCACTCACCCCTCCACCAGGTGACATTTTGACCAAGAACACCTTCCATTTCATTACTAAGGTGAAAACACATAAAAATGAAAATGTAGGTTAGGCTGTCCCTGCTGGCCCAGTGGTTGAGAGTCCTGCCAGTGCAGGGGACACAGGTCCGATCCCTGGTCTGGGAAGATTCACATGCAGTGGGGCAACCCAGCCCGTGACACGCAACTACCAACCAGAGCCTCTGTGCCTAGGGCCCATGCTCCAGAACAAGAGAAACCACAGTGAGAAGCCTGTGTACCCCAACTAGAGGGTAGCCCCACTTGCTGCAACTAAAGAAAGCCTGCACACAGCAACGAAGACCCAGTGCAGCCCCCCAAAAATAATTATTGGTTGAACTAAGGGAATACAGAGCTATCCAGGGGGTGGGGTTGGAGACAGAACAGGGTTCCTGGAGCCACAGGGAAGAAAACAGCAGAATGTGGGACCGCCAGAGGCTTTCAGGCTGAAGTTTAGCCAGGATGGTCCTTACTGCCCACTGATAATGCACGAAGAGCCAGAACGCCGAAAATACAGAGGGCGTCTGTCCCCCACAGAAACCACAGGCGTGTCAAGTGGAGCAAGACTCACTTCTGTGTTATTTTATTAACTCATCAAGGAAGAAATTTTCCTTACAGAAAAGTCCTCTGCACCAGGAAGGTCAACGAAACCAACTAAACCAAACCTGCCAGCAAGCCAAAGCAACTGAGGAAGAAACGTGTAGATACATGCATATACGGATAAACACATTGAGGGTAACCTCTTATTTACAGTGTGTTAAAATCCAGAGTCAACAGGCAGTGAGGGTGAGGGTACAGACGTGGTTTTGGATCAAATCATCGCTGTTCCTCACCTTCATGGCATAAATGTGGGTAAGTCAAATAAAGGACTAAACAACTCAGACAGCAAGCTCAGAAAACACAGAGCTTGCTATCTGAACCCCTGTCAAGGTTAAGGCCATCTGGGGTGTCCCTTCTCTAGAAGCTCCTGGGTACAGAAGCCCCCATGGCAACCCAGTCATGACAAAGTTCAGCCCTGCTGCTAAGAATCCCATTTAAACAAACATGCCCCAAAAGGGAGGGGGGAAAATGTGTTAAAGTGAAAGTCGCTTTACTGATCTGATCCCCCAGAGTGTAGCTCCATGCAGAAATAAACCTCCCAGGTTCCCAAGGGCCCTTGCTCCCTCCAACTGGAATGTTCTTCCCTTTTATCTCACCAGGGCTGGTTTCTTCCCATAATCTAGCGAGGGGAACATTCCCGTCTGCTGCGTTTTACCAAGTCACGTTTCCCACGTCTCTGTTCAAAAGTCACCTCCTCAGAGAGACTGAGCCACTCTCCAATGCCGTGCCCCTCACGGCCAATCGCTCATCCCTCTGCCCTTCGAGGGCCTACAGAGCGGGCATGCCTACAGTCGCCCCCTTATGGCCTTTTCTGCACGTATGGGATGCTGTGTGTTGAGGGCAAGCTTTCCGAAGGTGCTGAGAGGGAGGGGAGGAACACCGCGAGGCTCAACTCATCATTCATTCTCCAGGAATTACACTCATTTCTGATCAGAGCATCAGACTGCAGGGCAGTCCAGAGGGGCGGGGAGATAGCTGGATGGATGTGAAACAAACCCTAGAGCTACAGGAGACGCCTGTGGTGCTGCCCCCAGTTAAGTTATTGGCCATCCCAGGATACAGCTACCAAAATGAAAGTCACTCAGTCTTGTCCGACTATTTGCGACCCCATGGACTATACAGTCCATGGAATTCTCCATGTCAGAATACTGGAGTGGGTAGCCTTTCCCTTCTCCAGAGGATCTTCCCAACCCAGGGATCAAACCCAGGTCTCCTGCGCGGATTCTCTACCAACTGAGCTATCAGGGAAGCCACCAAAGTCCACTGGAATTCAGTCTCGCTATTCCAGTTTCATAAGGATCTGCTGAAGCAGTCAGTTTTGATCACAACCACTGCCACTGCTTACTAAGAACTTATGCAGCAACTTGCCCATTAGGAGCATCGTCTACAAAAGCAGATGAAGACCAGGTCCTGTCTGTCAACTTGTGCCTGCGTTACAAGGTGCCATCCCGCCCCAAGGCGTGCCGCTGCACTGCACGCATCCACACAGAGCACAGCTGGCCTCAGGCCACAATCTGCTGGCCCAGGCGGAAGGCCCTGCTACATACCCCTGCACACGGGACCACCACTACTCATCACAGGCTGTGTGTACTTTCTGATGAGCTGCGGGAGGGAGTAGAGGGTCAATCTTCTTTCTCTTTTCTCTTCCATGCCCCAAGGGACACAGAAGAATCCTTCTCTGATGTGGGATTAGTTGGCATGGGGGTCAACAGCCCAAAGAATGTTTTGCTTGGTCACTTAAAATAAATTGACCCAAATAAATCAACAAATAGATTTCATACTTAGGTGAAAAAAAGTAGAGCACCTTTATGGGAATAAAGCAGCAGACCAAAATAAACACTATCATTATTTTCAAAGTTCTCAAATAAATTGCAAGGCGAAGCTTATAAAGAAAACCCACTGATAGCTGCCAAAGTCCTGGGCCAAACATTGTTTTGTTTTGTAACACTCTGCCGGTGTCTCCTTCTGCCCCCTCCCAAATCCTGCACTGAGAAGGTTCCAGGGCAGCCTGCCATCAGTGGCCCCCGGGAAGGCGGGGTGGGGGGGTGGGGGGGGGGGGAAGGAATGGGGACGCATCATTTCCAAGTCTCCTCTGGGGTTATCCGCAGCATAGAGTTAACCAGCTTATTGCTATCTGCACTCAATCTCTAGGGCAGCCCTAAATATGGCACAACAGCAATTTCTAGGTTAATTAAATTCCGTTTCTGTCCAGGATTTCTGATGGTTTACAAACCCAAGGAGGATGCGGGTATGCGCACGACTCAGCTGGACAAGGCAGAGAGCAGGGGGCACTAGGTCTAGAGCAATGCCCAGCCTGCCCTCGCAGAGGGCCATGTACGCCAGAGACTGTCGTATTAACTTAATTTTCCAATATTAAAAATGTAAGCTGGTAAATCCAATTATTTAGATTACATCCCAATTCTAAACAAAGAGCCAGGCCTGGGTGGGAGGGGAGGCTGTGCGTTCATTCAAAAAAGACGCCATGCTATGTCTGGCAAATGTGGAGTGACCAGCATAGCCGGGCTCTTTGTGGCAGTGTGGGAGCTGGTCCTGAAGCCTTGCCAACTTGCTGAAAGGCCTATTCAAAACAAACAAAAAAAAATTCCCGTGTTTCTATCCCCAAAATAAGTACCCACTCTATTCTACCCCCAGACACGCACACACGCACACTACAGACCTGGCAGCCAGTCAAAGAAACAAGGGTGGGTGTGTCTGGCCAAGTGTGTATGTGTGGTGGAGACTGTGGGGGGTCGGGCAGGGGATATCCCCTTGCCCAGGGCAGGCTGCCCACCAAATTCAAATGCGAGTGCAGTTGTGGGCACACCACACAGGATGGCTGTAAACATCCTGTATAGTAAAGAGAAAATAAACACATCCTCAAGTGAACCCAGAGGCTAGCACAGACCAAGTCAGAGAAAACTCAGAGACAAAAAGCCCCGGCTCCATCCCCCTGCGCTCACATACCCACCCCACACTTACAATGGGGGCTTGTCTCACCAACTGGGGTGTGCTCTGTCTCAGCTACCAAAAGGGAGAAAGGGAGGTCAAGGGAGGTCGGGGGCTCCCAGAGGTTTGCTACCTGGAATGCCTGCTTTCTGGTACTTCTGGAGATCGTGTTGTACTGGTTTCAGGGGCCCTACTTCACACAGAAACAGATGAAATCGTTTGTTTACACTAAAAACCACAGGATGTTAAATATTTGCAGCACTTGTCTTAATTAAATTACACAAGCAGCTATTTAGAGTAAAAATTTGCTATGAACCTGATTTACCTAAAGAAACTTATTTTTGGTTGAATCTCCTTCGAGATGAATCTTTAAAAGGTCTGCTTGGTCAGAGTGGTCCAAGAGAAAGAACCGTGGTATCAGAAAACCTGGGCTGCTTTGGTTCAGGTCAACTTGCGACCCTGGGCAAAATAAGCCTCTATTTCCTTGCTGGGGAAAGCGGGGCAGCGGAGGGGGAGGACAGACCTCGTAGGAAAAGGAGCCAACTAAGGGTCTTTCTAGCTCCAGTCTCCTCTGACCTCACCTCTAAAACGTGAATATAGTAATTCCTGTAATAAATCCTCTTGCATCTATGATTTCATACTCCTAGGTGACAAGTTCTGATCTTCTGCCTGTGCCAAGTGGGAAACACAAACCTACATTTCCAAAAATGCCTGTGCTGCTAAAGACTGTTAGCATCTACTTCCTAACTAGGTTGTCAGGCAAAACAGCAAACATGGTAACTTTCAGATCTTAAGATGTATATACTGGCTTGCACTTTAGAAAGGAATATAAAATTTTAAATATAGATGTTCACCCCACTCCCCACCTGGGGAAAAAAGATGGCACAATGCCAAAAGTTGTTCCATAGTTCCCTTGAACTAGCAACAACAATACTATCTACACTCTGCTTTCCAAAGACCCAGTCCTCCCAATTAGGAGTAAATCACTCATTCAGGAAAACACATGAACTTCCTTCAGAACCCTGAGACACCCTCAGGAAGGCTAACCTAACTAACTACTCATGAGTATATTCATCACCTCTACCCAAAGGCCAGACCAAGGAGAAGGCACGCACTGCAAACCCAAACCACTGCCACGTAGGCGGACACTCCAGATGCTCATAAACACTGCACCCTCTCAAAAAGCAGGCATCGGCGAGAAAAGTGAGCCTCCGTTCTCTTTAGTTCAGGTGGAAAGGGTCAGAGAAGGGAAAGGAGAATAAATAATTACAAGATACAGCGTCTTCCTAAGTAAAACATTACTTGGGCACATGAATCTCAGGCTGGGAGCCCACACAGACGGTATGAAAAGCAATATGCAGGCCCACATTCGGCCCCATTAATAAAATGATGTAATTACGGGTTTGGGGTCTTTTTTAAAGTCTGATGCGGCATCCTCAAATGTCAAAGAGCCAAGGCTGCCTGGAAATCCTGACTGTCATGATCAAGAAAATATTTGACACTGACTTCTTTTGTGCTCTCGAAAGCAACCATGTCAAATTTGAGAGGGATCAACATTAATCAACAATTAAAGCGGCAACGAAGCCCTTTTGTTCTGTCAGTCACAAATGTCACACGTGTTACACTTTACCACCAATGGAAAGCCGCGGGTCTCACCACCCTCAGGCGGTGTAACCCTCGCCTTCTCGGGGACCTAACTCCTAACCCGGGATGCAGGCGCTGCAAATGCTCTTCTCCACAGTCTGTCCCATTCAGGGCAGTCTTGAGCAAAAACTGTATCTTTACAGCAAAAGTAAGAAAAGGATAAACACCAGTCAGAAGACCAACACAAGGATGTTAAAAGTCTTAATCCAGCCAGAATCTGGCCAAAGAAATTCCTAATACACTACTGTATTACAGTTACAGGGTGCAAACGAATCCTCTGAAGGATGGTCAGTTGTAAAAGCCGCAACGAGCCAACTGAAACGCAGGTCTGCCTTTCTATTCTCTTTTTGAGGTGGGACTGCCAACTGTTTTTAAAAGTACTATTTCAACAACAACAACAAAACCCCAACAATTTCTCAATTTTAGGTTACTCAATACCCAGCTGCAAACGACCAGAACACTCTTTGGGTCCTGGCAGAGACGACAGCTGGGGAGGGGAGGAATCGTGTTTTACTTCTTCTTTGAAAGAGAAAGCAAAAATACCCTCAGAAATTCATCCTGCCATGCTACACAGTGCATTCATTAAGCAACAGAGTCCAGCGGACTCCTAGTACTGTAACTGGGAAGTCAATCCCGAGGAAACCTCCCACAAGAAAGATTCTCCATGGAGCTGCATGGGGGGGTGGCGGTGGGGGGGGGACTAGAAACTCCATCAGCACAGAACAAACCAGAGCACAAAAGCAGTCAGTGCTCAGAGCTCTAACTAGTCCCTGAAAGCACGGAGTAGGCTTCCTTCAGCTTCACACATCCTCTGCCTCTTGGACAGGGATCTGCTTTATTTAAAGGATGGCAAACAGAAACGGATTGTGGACAACTTCCCCGCCCGCTGGAAATCCCATGCAGCAATCACACACACCAATAGATGGCAGTAGAGAGTCTTCAGACACCAGGTCTGGGCTCAACTCTGAAAAGGGAATTTGGACTTTCGCAGATTTATGACAAGCCTGGCATTAACCAATGTTTAGTACCTGCACTAAAATCTAACAGCAGGCTAAAAAAACCAGCCACTGTTTATAGAAAGTAAGAGAAGAACAATGTTAGCAATACCCTTTCACCCAACAACTCAATTACAACTCAAGCTCCCTGCTTGTATATAGAAAATACATAGCAACTCACAATCCAACATTTTATATACTGAATATACACCTAGGGCTTAAAGTCCTTCACCTAGGGCTGAAATACGTTCCCTGCTCTAAAAGTGATTTTTACCACTCAGAAAAGTAAGAAAAGGCAAAACTAAAGTAACGTATCGTGGTTCTCACAGTTCTGGGGTTCTGACAGAAATTTATTTAGCAGGCTAAAACACAGTCATGGGTAGTTTCCCAAATACGGGCGTCACTTATGCTTTCGCCACCCAGAGTGCCGAGGAGAGTTTGTTCCGTGAGGAAGCGACGCACTATAACCCACACACTCTCCTTCTGAATGTCTGGAAGAGAAGTCCTGGATTTACGACAGCAGCCTAAACGCAGAACACACGACCATAGTGAAAGAATCTGGCAGCACTAACGCACGCGAGAGCCATTACCCTCCCCACCCCCACCCCGGCCCGGCGCTGGTGCTGGTGCTTTGTGAGCTGGGAGTGAGAAACGGGAGCTGACAGCATCCCAGACTCGGCCCAGGCTCAGAGTCTGAGGGACACGCAGACACAACAGAGGCCCAGAAGCTTAAACCACCACCCAGGAAACTGTATCAACTCAGAGGCGCTGAGATGGAGCCATGGCACAGAACTCACTGTCCCTTCTAACAAGGCTTAGAATACCCTGAACACACGCTGAATTTCCACCAACGTTCAGCGCCCCATGGCAGCTCAGGAAGCAGTACTTCCCACCGGCACTGCTGTATCAAATCAGATGAGTGACCTCTCAAGCCAGACAGGCCGGGGGAATGGAGGCCGACTCACACCTTCCAACCCAGATACAAGCCTCTCTCATCCACACTCCTAACAACCCACTGGGGGAGGGTCTAAGACGCCCCTTTCCAGAATAAAAGCCAACCTCAGTTCTTCCTTGCCAGCCACCTGGGAGTCCCAGACTGACTGCAGGATAGAAACCCACTGGCTCTACACCTGCAATCAGGGGGTGCTAGGTGGTAAGGGTCACGTCTGTGGGTGGTGGCAGATGACAAGCACTCAAACGTCTACAGGACACACAGGCCCACCATAAATGTGTGTGGCTCACACATACCCTCACAGGAGTCTGGCGACAGTGTCTGCTGACTAGACCTCACTTCCATCACAAAATTTCTCCAAGAGGGGAAAAGTCAGTCTCACAAGGAGCCTTGTCATCAACTATGTCATCTTATATCCATTTAACAAACACAACCTGCTGTTAATAAGACGAATGACTAATCATGCCTTTTCAAAGATGTTACATTTGTATTTGCTGAGATGCTAAAAAAGCAGCTCAAAGGGCTTTCTAAGGATTTGAGCAAAGCCAGCAGCAGAAACCCCAAGAGGTGAGATTCGGGGTACACAGAAATCCTAACAAGCCCTTTCCTTCACTGGGTGCAGTTGATGACTAGTTATCCCCTTTCCATCTGGGACATTCAAATACGATGACAAATTCTGATTCCCACTGAGCTCCAGGAAACAACCAGAGGAAAGTCCAACCCCTTAGGCAGGACTCAAGATAAACCCCCAAGCTGTATGCTTCATCACTTCAGCAACTCCAAAGGACTGAAAGACTTCCAGTTCAATTAAGCCCTTCATTAATCCTTCCTGCTCGAGCCCATTTTCCCGTCTGTAAACAGGAAACAATGAAGCCACAGGGCAGCTGCCTGCAGTGCAGCTCATCTCCTCCAAGGAAGGCCGCATGTACACCTGCTTGCTGTCCCAGGCGCTGTCACAAGGCCTCCACGAGGCCAGGTTCCACTCATTTTCTCCATGTGGTGTTACAAAAGAGAAGGGTAGTGAACAGAAAGGAGAGAGAGAAGGGAAAGAAATGGAAAGAATCCAAAGTTTCTACATGATCCTAATTAATTGTGAAAATTGAGGGTGGGGGGTATGCTTGAGTAGAAATAATTTAACAGATAGAAACCAGAAACCGCCAATAGTAAATAAAACAAACTGTCAACAACATTTATGAGCTACAAGTTGAAAAAGTGACTAACCCTTGAGATTGTCTTCTTTAACCCTCAACTCAAACCTAGCTTCCGCGGGTCCTGCCGCACCAGGAAGATCAGCGTCTGTGATGCTTCCCATCAGTGGGTCTGCCATCTTCCTGCGCTCTCTCCCACTCCACTGCGCGGCCAGGAGACGAGTAAACCTCTGTGACTGACTGATGAAACACTCGGCCAAGGAACTTCCTTTCTGCTGCTTCTCACTGGCTGCATCACCACCACGGGTGAGTCACCTCTGGAGAGGAGAATCCCAAGGCTCAGTTTAAGGCACCCTTGGTGGCTCAGTGGAAGACCCCGCCTGCCAATGCAGGAGACGCAAGTTCGATCCTGGGGTTCGGAAGGTCCACTGGAGAAGAGCACAGCCACCCACCCCAGTATTCTTGCCTGGAGAAAGAATCCCATGGACAGAGGAGCCTGGCGGGCTCCATGAAGTTGCAAAGAGCTGAACACAACTGAGCAACTGAGCACACACTAGGCACAGTTTAAGGGAGGGTGCTGTGGGGATGGCAGGAAGGAGGGGTAGAGAAGAGAAAAACTGTCACTTTTTCCCGAATGGTCAGAACACGTGATGTGCCGAGGCATCATGGAAACCAACGACATCCTTCCCGTCTCTGCAACCAGATGACTAACTCAAAGAAACAGAAGCTACTAAAGTGCAAGCATCTCCCCCCGCCCCACCCCCATAGCTGGCTTTAGCAAAATGCCAAGGATGTGAGCTGGACGGACCTGAATCCTGTTCATAAAGATGCGGGTGGCAGGCCATGGGGGCCAGGAGGTGCAGAGCTAATCACTTCAGAAGGAGTCTCTCCAGTTCCACCAGCCTAAACACGCTCTTTGATCAAAGAGCCATCGGTCTTCCACTGTGTCAATACAATGCCAAACACCACCCTCCCAGCCATCCATCAGCCCTGGGAAGGGCTGCAAGGCCCCACCTCCACCAATCTGTAAATGAGCCTGTAGAACAACATTTCCAGCCTTTCCCCTCCAACTCCAAAATACCCTCAGAGACCAGTGATAACAACGTCACAATGACAGCCAGCAGCTGACCCTGGGAACCCACTGGGTTGCAGAAAGACGGTCAATTCACTTCCTCAGTTAATCCCTATCTGTGCTCCTCCCCAGGTTCATCTTTGTCTATTTCACACAATTCCAGATATCCCAGATTTTATCCATTGCTTTCTGAAATGGGTTAGTTCATCTGAGATGCAGAGTACAGCAATCTAATTTCACAGGGGTTGTTGCTGTTCACTCAGTCACGCCTGACCTCTATGACCCCATGGACTGCAGCATGCCAGGCTTCTTCTGGTGAGTGATTGGTTCAGCACGTCCTGTTCTTCACCATCTCCCAGAGTCTGCTCAAACTCACGTCCATTGGAGAAGGAAACGGCAACCCACTCTAGTGTTCTTGCCTGGAGAATCCCAGGGATGGTGGAGCCTGATGGGCTGCCGTCTATGGGGTCGCACAGAGTCGGACACTACTGAAGTGACATAGCAGCAGCAGCAGGAATAAGAGGGCAGTGGTACCCCATTCCAGTACTCTTGCCTGGAAAATTCCATGGACGGAGGAGCCTGGTGGGCTGCAGTCCATGGCGTCGCTAAGAGTCGGACACGACTGAGCAACTTCACTTTCACTTTTCACTTTCATGCATTGGAGAAGGAAATGGCAGCCCATTCCAGTGTTTTTGCCTGGAGAATCCCAGGGACAAGAGAGCCTGGTGGCTACCGTCTCTGGAGTCGCACAGAGTCGGACACGACTGAAGCGACTTAGCAGTAGCAGCACGTCCACTGGGTTGGTGATGCCATCCAACCATCTCATCCTCTGTCACCCCCTTCTCCTACTGCCCTCTATCTTTCCCAGCATCAGGGTCTTTCCACAGGGGTTCCCCTCACAAATTATTGTTTTCTTTTTTCATGTTACACAAGTTTAAACACAGAAACTGCTACATGAAGTAGTTCTACAGGTAGAAACAGAATGCACTGTTGGCGCTGTTGATGCCACCAGGTAAGTCAGACCTCCGTGTTCTAGATTCCCAGGGAACTGGCAAACGCCTTGCCGTCTGCCTTTGAAGTGTAGGCCTCTGGAGCAGGACAACTAACCGCAGGGCCTGGGCCACACCAGGCAGCCGGCCCCACAGTCACTTCCCTCTGGGACAGAAACAGACTCGGGAACCAATCACTCACCAGAAGACAACTTTCCAGGAAGAAAGGTACAGTTTATTCCTTCCTGACTTCCCTGTTCAAAGCAAACAACTACAAAGACCACCTCACACCCCTGGGCTTCTGGGCTGATTAGCTCCACAATGAAACAATAAAACCAGCAGGTTAGAGAGCAGAGGTGTGGGGAGCAGCCAGGCTCCCATGGGCCCGAGAGCTGAGTGGGGGCCCTTTAGAGCCCCCCAGAGCCCCAAATAGAGGGGGAAAAGGTGACACTTTATGTTTTGGGGCTCCAAAAAAATCACTGCAGATGGTAACTGCAGCCACAAAATTAAAAGACACTTGATCCTTGGAAGGAAAGTTATGACCAACCTAGACAGCATATTAAAAAGCAGACATTACTTTGCCAACAAAGGTCCATCTAGTCAAGAGCTATGGTTTTTGCAGTAGTCATGTATGGATGTGAGAGTTGGACCCATAAAACATGCTGAGTGCCGAAGAATTGATGCTTTTGAACTGTGGAGTTGGAGAAGACTCTTGAGAGTTCTTTGGACCACAAGGAGATCCAACCAGTCCATCATACAGGAAATCAGTCCCTAATGTTCATTGGAAGGACTAATGCTGAAGCTGAAACTCCAATACTTTGGCCACCTGATATGAAGAACTGACTCATTGGAAAAGACCCTGATGCTGGGAAAGACTGAGGGCAGGAGAAGGGAACCAGAGAGGATGAGATAGTTGGATAGCATCATCGACTCAATGGACATGAGTTTGAATAGGCTCCGGGAGTTGGTGATGGACAGGGAGGCCTGGCATGCTGTGATTCATGGGGTCGCAAAGAGTCAGACACAACTGAGCGACTGAACTGAACTAAACAGTCCCGAAGCCTGAAGGCAGACCTTTGTGAAACTTAAAGAAACAGATACAGCAGGTGAAGACTCTCAGCCCTCCAGGCTCTCATCCTTCCAGGAACCTAACTCATTTTAAGTGGCTGTGAAAACAAAGTACAAATACTTGACAGGGAAAAACGTCCTGAGAAAGACACTTTGTGGCAAGGTTGAGGAGAAAAGAGATCCCTCGCACACTGCCACTGGGAGAGTGGATTGGTGCAGCTAACTTTGCAAAACACCACAGAGGTTCCTCAAAAAAGGAACAGAGCTACTAGGTGATCAAGCACTTCCATGTGTGGGTGTTTACCCAAAGGAAATGAAGTCGCTATCGCAAAGAGATTCCTGTGACCCCATGTCCACTGCAGCATTATGTACAGGACGAATGGATAAAGAACACATGTGCGACCCGTGTACTGGAATATTATTCAGCCATTAGAAAGGAAGCTCTGCCATTTGTGACAACATGGATGGTCGCCCAGGGTGTCACACTAAATCAGACAGAGAAAGAGAAACACTGTGTGATCCTTCCATGTGGAATCTAAAAAACCAAACTCAGAGAAACAAGAGTAGATTGGCGAGTGCGTGTGTGTGTGTGTGTGTGTGTGTGCGCGCGTGTATGGCCAAGGTAAAAACTTCCAGTTATAAGATGAGTAAGTTCTGGTGATCTAATGTGCACCATGGTGACTATAGTTAATATTATATCCCACATTTGAAAGATTAAAAAATAAAAGTGCATTAAAAAATGAAAATGCATGAGGCAACGAATTCACTAACCAACCTTACTGTGGTAATCGTTCCATAATATATACACACACCAAATCAGGCTGTACACCTTGAACTCTGCACAAGGTTACATGTCAATTACATCTCAATAAAGTTGGGGGGTGGGGAGAGAGAGACAAGACAGGACCCAATGACTAACATTCAAATGTAACCTAACATCCCAGAAATTTAAAATAAACTAGCCAGAATGAAAGATTTAACTTGGTATTAAATCAAGCATTTTTCTATTAAAACAAACCCAAATCTATTCATGGAGCAGAAAGAAAAAATTTAAGACAGACCACAAAACGTCAAAGAAATGTCCCAGATACAGAAAGCCGAGGAGCCCTATTCTATTGTTGACTGTCCATCTTCTCATGGCCCCCAGAGAGATGAGGAAACAGTGGTTCAAGACAAGTATTTGGTGACCTGAGCAGGATTAAGCCACTACTGAATACTCTTAGAGAATGCACAATAACATTCTGTCAAAATGCTTGAATTAACAGCCCATGGAATGCACATAATGGAATTTTGAGGCACTTGGATAAATGAATGGGTTCATTGCCTGTGGAGGGGCAGGGAGCGGGAAGGAGCCTCTGTTGTCATGGTGACTGTAAACCAATGCATTCCTTTCTACACTTGACAGTGGTTAAAATAAACACAGATGAGAACTGACCCTATTTGCCCTTGCAAGAATCCTGTGACATTCCCTCTCCCCAGTCATCTCCTCTGGAGAACTGCTCCACCCCACTCTCGGTGCACACTTGCTTAGAGGCATCGCCGCTCCCAAAAAGGAACCCGCGAGCCGAAAACACAACACTATCATTTTAAAAGATAAAGCCACTGAGAAAATGGAAATGAGAACATCAGGATATAGCACTGCCTTTCACGGCAAACGTGACTAGAAGCATGGATTCTGTGCTCCAAGGGACAGCGACAGGGTTAGTGTCATCTCTCCTCCTCTGATCTGAAACACAACATGTTTTCTAAAGACACAGAAACTGCTGGGCACACAGTGAACGGCGGAAACAGACTTATGGAGGTGTGTGTGTGTTTTACGGGCAGATTCCCCCGCTGGGTATAAATTAAACTAAATCCTATGCAAGCTGGAACATGTGGAATCAGGGCGAGAACAAGAGGTGCGCTGGCACCTCCGTGTGTACGTACTCTCACCCCCACTGCACCGCTGTTGTGCACACACACACTCACACACAGGCCCTGGAAGGGCTGCAGGGAAAAGGCTTGGTAGAATCATGAGAACAGGGATGGGACGGATATCACACTGTCTGCCTGGCAGCCAGACGCCACACGTGAATACCAAGTAGGAAACAAAAGAAGAAATCAGTTGCAGGAACACAGGGGTGGTGGCAGTTTTGGGGCTCAGTCGTGTCCAACTCTTTGCAACCCCATGGGCTTCGAAGCCCGTGAGGCTCCTCTGTCTGTGGGATCTTCCAGGCAAGAATACTGGAGTGGGTTGCCATTTCCTCCTCCAGGGGATCTTCCTGGCCCAGGGATCGAACCTGGATCTCCCACAATATGGGCAGATTCTTTACCATCTAAGCCACTAGGGAAGCCCATTGTCCACTTTGGTGAGTGTTTTGGTAGCAGGAAAACACTTCCACTCAGTATGCCCTCAGGCAGGGCACACATACCACAAAGAAACAACTACCTAAAGTCAAATTGCACCAGAAAAAAAAAAAAAAAAAAGAGGTGGGGGTGGAGAAGAGGTAGCGTGCAGCCAGCGACCTGTCTATAAATAATTTCAAATAAACCGCAAGGGAAGGAACGACATCACGGTTCTGTTTCTGCACAAGGCAGATGAACAAACTGAGAAAGGAACTGTCTGGAGACATATCAAGACAAAGACCTCAAAAGCCGTCATCTCAAGCAGGCATGGCAAGAGCGGCTAAGGCCCCAGCTTTTTCTATAAAGGGGAAAAGAGGGCAGAAAGACAAATTCGGACCACGCTGCACCCACGGGGCTGAGTAAAGGTTTGTTCAAAGGTGAACCCAAAGCAGAAAGCAACAAGATGATCACAGCTCACCAAAGGGAAGAAAAATCTGATTCACTGACATTCTTAAAGGAGCCACACAGACTATCAAGCGGCGACCAGGGGAGAATATGGCTGAGAGATCTCAAGACTTTTGGGAGCAAAGGCTGAATCTACCTAATGACAGCGAGCGGCTCTCAGATTTCTGAATTGTGGGCTTCACCTCTGGCCTTTCACACAGTGACTCCACAGAGAACAGTTATTTAGTATTTGGTGAAGGACAGTAATATGCCCAGAGCTTTAAACCATGAAAAGCACTTAGTCTAGTGGCTATCCGCCAGCCAGCAGCAGGAGAATCGCCTGCGAACTCATTAGAAATGCAAAACCTCAGACCAATGGAATCAGAAACTGGTGGGGGAGGAGGGAGACACTCCACAAGCTGAGTTTCAACAAGTCCTGCAGGTGGTTCCCTACACACTCAGGTGGGTTAGAGCCAGCCCTGTAAGGTACTGTGGTCACCACTGCTCAGACAATCAAAGGGAGGCGCAGACACTTTTTGGGTGGCTGTCAACAGCACAGTAGCAAGTATCTCCATGATTCCTACACTTCGGCTCTCTCTACCGCAGCATGCTACAGGGGAATCCTGTCGGTGGTGCTGGACGGGGAAGCCCGTTTAAATGGTGATGAACAAGACCAGATTGAGTCCAAAGTGATTTTAATTCTGGATTGTCTTCTCACTCTGATAAACTCTCCATTCAAAGGTGGCACCATAAATGGGCACTGCTCCCAGCGGGGTTGGCCTGCCTGCCTTAGCCAGGCGTGCCTGGGAACAGGCTCCTGACTGCTTTTATTTGCTAAGAGAAGTGTGTCCCTTCCCTCTGGCATGTGCGGCTACTGGCTCAAGGGGCTTTCAACAAAAGCAGTTTCTAGTTTCCTAGATTAAGGATCAACAATGGAGACAGAACCTCTCTGGGAAACCCGTGGGTGTCACTCTCCGGACTGACATCTTTAAGTCCCTTCATTTCTCACGTTGCTTCAGTGAAAAAGAAAATTATACTGGCCATTTTCAATACCTCCTTTGTGCACAAATTTCATTGTTTTAAGTATCGATTTTACAGAATCTGTCTGGGCAGACACAGCAGAGTGATGAACATGAGCAAGAGCAAGTTCCTACCCCCAAACTGCCGACATACTGAAGTGCGTCCTGTGCATCTCAGCGGGCTTCGCCAGCGGCTCAGCAGGGAAAGAATCCGCCTGCAATGCAGGTGGGTTCGATCCCTGGGTCAGGAAGACCCCCTGGAGAAGGAAATGGCAACCCACTCCAGTATTCTTGCCTGAAAAATCCCATGGACAGAGGAGCCTGGCAGGCTATAGTCCCTGGGATTGCAAAGAGTGGGACATGACTGAGCAACTAAGCATGCATGCCCATCTGAGGCTTGAGCAAAGAAATCTGCACAACATGGGAAAGCACTTGTTTGCCCCACAGGTAGTAGGCATAGAGGCGGTGGCAGTGATGGAAAGGGCCCCAGAGAAGGCCGGTATGAGCATGCCTTTGCCGTGCTCGCTGGCATCACTTGCCACGACCTTCAGAACACAGAGGCCTCCAGCACCAAGAGAAAGCTGCACGGCCTCACCCTCTCGCTTCAACAACAGCCCGAACTCAGGGCAGGAGGGCACCTTTCAGGAGACACACAGAATCCGGCTGTGCGGACAAGATCAATGGACATTTTGAGTCGCTTCTAAATCAATGCAAACATTACTAGACATTCTCACCGTGAGGATTCCCAGTGTCTAGTCCTTCCGAAGCCTCAGATTTTTCATCTATGACCCAGGATGATCTGACATTCAGATGATCCAGAAGGGCTCTATTTACCCCAGCCTTGTTCCATGAGACTGGAAGGCAGGAGGCCTGAGAAATGAAGAATCAGGGGAGACTTTACAGCCAAAGAGCTCCAACCCCTCCAAAGGGGAATAACTACAAGCTCCAGAAAGGCCAAGTGCCAGTCTGCATTACACAACGGCATTTGCCAGAAGAGCAAGCCGACTATAGTGCAAACGGTCTGCAGGCTGTCACGACGGATGCCAATGTGGTTCTTGGGGGCAGAGGAACAGGCTGAACAGATCTGCAATAATGTTCTAGAGAAAGAAGGGCTGAAAACAGCATACACTTTAAAACTGCTAGATTCCCATCGTGCACAGTTCCAAGATAGTGGGGGAAAGCAGAGTGTGAGTTAATGAACACAGCCTAGAGTGATCATAAAGTTCTCCCCTCCCCACAAGACTGGCCAGAATTGCGCCCATGGCTACTTGACGCACCCTCTACAGACCACTCCTTTCCCGAGAGGCTACAGCAGCCACAGTGGGCTCTGGCTTGGAAAGAAGGCCCGGGAGTCCTATCACTGCCAGATAAGCAGGAAATGACAAAAACGGCCTTCCCACGAGATAACCACCAATAACCACTAAATGGATTTACATCAGAAAACACCAGAGCCAATGCCTGCTTCATGTTATTTTTTAGTTATATTATCAGAGAACAATTTATTTGACTCAGTAAACCAGCTGCCTATTATACTGTTATATACTCCACAAAGAACATGCTATGAAAAAGCACTTCCTATGAAAGAAGCAACATTTCAAAAAGTTCTCCATTCGTCTCCAAATATGTCTGAAACCACGTATGAACAATGGGACAAAGATTCATTTTCAAGACCTAGCTCTTGTTTTCCTTTTCTGTTTTCAGTCTCTCTACATTTTTTCTTATAAATGGTCAACACCAGGGATTAACATTAATGCCAATTCCATGTAATTGAAGCTTTCTATAAAGTGATTATAGAAAGCTTTACAGAGTAAATTTTCTTCAAAAACTAGAACACAAACAGAAAGTTAAGTCTTCGACCTCTGGGAAAGCGAAGACTGGAGCGGACAACAGAGTGAGGAAAAGCCAGGTGTATTAATCACCATCACTGAGAGAATGTTTACTATCATGGAATTCGATGATCCAGTGAAGTATCTTAAAATACTAAAGATCCTAGGAAATAGTAGTCAACACTAAGCTAGAGCCACAGGGCCTTCAGACGAGACGGCATTTTTGCCCCTTCACTTGGCATCACCAAGTAACAACTGCTGGCATAAATGCAGTCCCCAGAATACCGCAGTAATCCAAGAGCCTGCCATGAAAGCACAAGTTAAGGCACTTGCTTATATCCTCATCAGAGGTCACAAGGGAGGCCCCGAGGAGCCATTTTTACAAGTTACAGGTCAGTTTCTGCATAGACAGGTGTAGAATTTTGCACCCAAGAGATGTTATGGAACCAGAGGAGCAATAAGAAGGGATGAGAAACAAGTTGGGAGGGGACAAAAGAATAGTACACGACTACCACAAACCAGGGTCGTTCGTGTGCTCTAGTCTTTCCTGACCCTTTAAACCAAATACATATGGGCAGCACTTCAGACACACACAACACAGGAACAGACACACAAGCACACACACCTACCTTCCAATATGCCGAGAGGATGTGAAGGATCTGGATAATCCAAATAGGACAATCTGCTCCCCGAACAGAACGACTCCTTTAGGAAGACTCCCTTTCCATACACTCTATTTGGCTACTCTTAAGAATGTGTTTACCTTTGCAAAAACAGACAAACATACCAGACACTCCGCCAGCCACTGGGACACAAAGATGAACAAGGACGGGCCCATCTGTGAGGGAGCCAAGGGCCAAACCCTCTGAAAGTCACTTGAACGTCAAGTGAGTGCAGGAAGACATCAATGATCGCCCAGTGCCCACCCTGACCCCCACCCAAACACCACCTCGGACAGATGCTGCTGGGCCCACACTCATCCTCCGGGATGGGCTCTGAGCTAGTGGGAGAAGCTCTCAAGTCATTTGAGGAGGCTTACACTCTGGAAAGATTCTGTTTCCAGATCAATGCAACTGAGCCTAATTTCTTGCCCTATATTTACCTAATTCCAGGAAGTAAAGCCCCATCTATTATTATGATCTCTTCTTTAAATTTCTGAATTTCTCATAGCAGAAACAAACCAAAAGCTTGCTGCTGACAAGTCACTGAAACTGCTGCCTTCCCTCCTTGGTCTGTATTTGAGAATCCCTCCAGCCAAGCGTCTCTCTACCCAGTCGATTTCACCCTCCAAATGAAGGAAAGGGAAGGAAGGAGGGGAAGCGAAGGGCGGGGGGACAAGAGCACGCTATTCTCATCTCAGCCGCAACGATGTGCACTGCTTTTAATTGAACTGCTAAGCAGCCAAGTAAGGTGCTGACATCAAGGAACGTTCTGCATAAAAAGCCGTGTCTGACAACCCCTGCACAAGCACTCACGTGTGAACCACAAGTGACACTAATGGCTGTCACCCCCTTTGCAAACGAGGTGGCTCCAAACCCAGCACCTAGTGCCTTTCATGTGAGACGTCTGGAACCAGTGTCTCCGTGTTTGCTCTCAATTTCATCAAGGACAACTTAAGAACTGGTAAGATGTTTCTGGGAGGGTCAGATACCACTGAAAAGATCAGGGGCGTGTTTATATTTGCCCTTTGGGGGTAATAAAAGGCAAGGAGGAGAAAAGCACGTGACAGAGATATTCCTATTGAAAATAGGTAAGTCCCTAGAAGAGGAAGGAAGGAAACTGGTACCCAGTTTCCGTGGCAACCACAAAGCATGCTAAACCATCATTTGCATGGGAGGTGGAAGTGATATCCGAGCAATCAGATCTCCGAGGTAACAGATAAAGGAAATGGCCACAGCCAAAATAAAACTGCCTCAAATGAAGCTCTACCAGTTTTCTTAGAACAAATAAATGCGGCAGAAACCTGTGTGCTTACCAGAAACCTCAAGAAAATTCTGGGAGCAGCTGCCCTTCCCACAAGTATCTAATGATCTGACCTGGGCAACAACTAATGACCAATTAAATCAAAGGGGTCTTGCCCATCTCTAACTCTGCAGAGGACACACATGCTCTGGGACAGCCTCCGTGTTCCCATTTCCTCCTTGACTCTGAAGCCCACGTGAACTGACCTCTTAGAGAGGAACGCGCTCATTCACAAGAACTAAGCATCTACAAACACGCCTCTACACTGAACGCCTGTCTAGCAGGAAAAATAATGAATTAAGGAAAGAGGGGCCCAGTTTTACTAATGAAAAAGCTTAATACACAGTTCCAAGAAGGTAGTTAGCGTTTGCACGTATGCTACGTCATGTCTGACTCTTTTTGTGACCCCATGGATGGTAGCCCACCAGCTTCCTCTGTTCATGGGATTTTCTACGCAAGGATACTGGAGTGGGTCGCCATTCGCTTCTCCCCAGGAAGGTAAGAATTAACAGTAAATTTGAAAATAAACTACACACTGCCGGAAAGATGCACCTCTCCCCGCTTTACACTTCCACACTCTATTACTCCAAATGCAAAATGCTGCCCCACCCCAAATTACCCAGGCCAGATACATGGTGCTTTAACATATGCTTCAAAGTGGAAATTCCATCATCACTTTAAAAGTTTAGAAAGGATGGAGCCAACATTAATTTATTCTAATAGTCTCCTAATCAAAACCAGAAAAAACAGTAGTATCTTTCAAATACCTCCAACTCCCTTTCCGATTAGCCAAGACCCTCTTAGGTTTAAGTCAATTCTTCCTTTGGTTCAAAACAAGAACTAGGACTTCCTTAAAGGCTCAGTGGTAAAGAACCCACCTGCAACACAGGAGACCTGGGTTCCACCCGAGGGTCAGCAAGATGCCCTGGAGGCGGTGAGGACAGCGAGGCCACGGGCTCCCTCTTCTCATCGAGAGAAGCCAACGCCCTCGGTTCAACCTGCACCCAGCTGACATGCGTTCCCCGACTCTCAGCACATCCTGGCTTATAGAGCTAAAGCTCAGCAGGCGCCCACCTACATGACCGTGATACATCACTGTGTTTAATTCAAAGAACCACCTGAGTTGTTGCAAGGGCAAGGCTGCCTCCCTAGGCTGTTCCAAGGTGAAACCCACCCACCCTCAGCCCACTGCATCCTCTCTGTGGGCCCAGGAAAGGCGGGGTGGGGTGTGGGGTGCACCCCACTCTCAGTACAGATGACTGCTTAGATCTACTACGATGGTGGCAATCCTGAGGCATCTGTGAGACAGAAAAACTGGACTGGTGCCTGATGTTTTACCCCCACAACCACACGGGCCCCTTCAAAATAACAACTAACCTCTTCTCTCAAACGTATTGGTATAGAAACATTAGGAAGTGTTAGCACAGAAGAGTTAGTAAATACATCCGGCCCCCTGCAGCCCTCTGGCCATGTCAGGCCTTCCAGAAGCAGCCTGCTACAGAGCACAGAGACCCCAGGAGGCCTCAAGGCTCAGCCTCACCCTGCTTCCACAGGTCTGCTCCGCCAGCACGCAGCCCTCCACCCAGCGTGTCTGCTCCGCCAGCACGCAGCCCTCCACCCAGCGTGCTTGGCACAGGATGGACACTCCGCCACCACAGCAGCGGGGGGGTTGACTGCCCTCGGGGCACTGGGACTGTCTCTCCTTGTGATCTCGGCCAAGAAGCTGGCTCCCGACACCCTCTGTCTGGAAGTTACAGGGGTACCCCACAAGGTCTATCTACAGCCTAAAAGAGTGACGAGTCTACAGAAGGAAAAACTAAGTGTTCGTGTCACCTTGCTGTAGGTTGGCCCAACTCCCGTAGACACCCCGTAGTGTCCCAAAGACGTCATGTCTTCCACAGCGCTCCACATGCTGCATTTGAAATGATCTGCTGCTTCTCTCTGGAGTAGAGATTTCCTGCAGCAGAAAATAAGGCTGAACCTACCATCTCTGAGATCCACCTGGGACCTGGCAACAACTGGAACCTTGAAGAAATAAGTGCTTCTGGCCCCTGCTTCCCTGAGATTCCTACTCCTCTGAGGTTTAAAAAGGCATCACTTTGCCCAGCTCTCAGAATCCTTCCCTGGTGGCTCAGACGGTAAAGGATCTGCCTGCAATGCAGGAGACCTGGGTGCAGTCCCTGAGCCTGGAGCGTCCCTGCAGAAGGAAACGGCAACCCACTCCAGTATTCTTGCTTGGAGAATCCCATGGACAGAGGCGCCTGGCAGGCTACAGCCCACAGGGTCTCGAAGAGTCAGACACGACTGAGTGACTAACACACACAGCATCCTCGGGCCTCTCCAAGTATTTTGAAAGCAGAGTTCGTCTACCTCTCTTCATCACCAGCAGTCCAAGTGGGCTCTTTACTACTCCCCTCAAGGTACAGAAACCATCGACTGGATCCTGAAATAACCTGGGAGCTTCATCTCTTAGCAGAGCACACCCAAGCGCTTCTCTGTGCCCCAGTTTTCTCATTCATAATATGGGAATGAGGTTCAAAGACCCATCAAAAGAACTGCTGAGAGAATCAAATGGACTAATACATGGAAACAATTTAGAATATTTAGAATAGTAGCCAGCACACCATAAGTGCCACATAAATACCTGTCACTGCTGCCCTGCTAAGGGCCAATTCTTTTGGAAGACCGTCTCTCGCATGGAGAGTTAAGAAGAAAAATTGGGGGTGGCTCAGACAGTAAAGCGTCTGCCTGCAATGCGGGAGACCCAGGTTCGATTCCTGGGTTGGGAAGATCCCCTGGAGAAGGAAATAGCACCCCATTCCAGCACTCTTGCCTGGAAAATCCCATGGATGGAGGAGCCTGATAGGCTACAGTCCACGGGTCGCAAAGAGTCGGATACGACTGAGCGAATTCACATTCACTTTCACTTTCAAGCAACAGAAAGGCTCTCCAAGGGGCCTGAGCTGCCAGTCTATTCAGTTGGTCTAATTAAAAGACCACACCAGAAAAAAACATGTCTCACCTTAAATCATCTAAACTGAGAGGATCAATTAGTGATGTCTCGGGCCCAGCTGTCACTTGATAAGATCAAGAGATGTCACTTGCCATCAGGCATGCATACACAACAGTTCCACATATTTACGTGCTACCCAGGGACTCTGCCGGAGAAGGCGATGGCACCCCACTCCAGTACTCTTGCCTGGAAAATCCCATGGACAGAGGAGGCTGGTAGGCTGAAGTCCATGGGGTCACGAAGAGTCGGACACGACTGAGCGACTTCACTTTCACTTTTACGCATTGGAGAAGGAAATGGCGACCCACTCCAGTGTTCTTTCCTGGAGAATCCAAGGGACAGCGGAGCCTGGTGGGCTGCCATTTATGGGGTCGCACAGAGTCGGACACGACTGAAGCAACTTAGCAGCAGCAGCAGCAGCATTGGAAAAGGAAATGGCAACCCACTCCAGTGTTCTTGCCTGGAGAATCCCAGGGACGGGAGAGCCTGGTGGGCTGCCGTCTCCGGGGTCGCACAGAGTCAGACACGACTGAAGCGACTTAGCAGCAGTAGCAGCAGCAGCAAGGAGTCTGCATCACTCCAACAGTTTAGAAAATCTCACAGACACCAAGGCCTTGGGAGGCTGCCTTCCGGTCCTGGGGATGGTGGCCTCATGGAATGTGAGAGCCCTGGTGCTGGAATACACCTAGGAACAGTGCTGGGCCAGAGGTGAAGTCAGGAGTTGGGTTACGAGGCTAAAGCCACGTGTCCACAGGGCCAGAAAGGGGAAAACAGAGAGAAGCAGCAGAAAGGTTCTCCCAGGAGAGGATGGGCTGGAGGAAGCAGGTAAGGAGGCTGGAGCCCTGGGACACTCTCCTCCACTCCTGACTTCCCAGGCCTCCCGACCCCAGCCCTAAGAAGGCCAGGCCAGTGAGAGTCAGCTGGGGATCAGAAATGACACCCTTCTTCCAGCTCCTGCCTCCCCACTCTCCGATCCAGGATAAGACACAGAGGCTTAGGCCAGGGGGCAGTAAAGCACACGGGCACCCTCAGCCCTGCTTATCCTGGTCTGGGTGCTGAGAGTGTGCCTTTGCTAGAAGCACAGGGTAGAGGGTGCAAAGAAAACATTCCAAAGGGAACCTGCAACCCACCCTGCCATTTAGGCCAAACAAATCCATGTACGTTCCACAGAAGGGTCCTGGAAAACAAGAGCCCAAGGTTGCTCAGTCACCAAGGAACCTCAATCCCCACCCAGTTCCAGATTCCTCCAAGCTCCACCTGCTGCCTCCTCCAACTGTGCTCCACCCCACTTCCCCAGCCACCCAGATCCTCCTGCAGATCTGGGCTGCATCTCCATAAAGTGTGTGGCGAGGGACTTCCCTGATGGCTCTCTTTGGCAGCACATATACTAAAATTGGAATGATACAGAGAAAATTAGCATGGCCCCCGTGAAAGGATAACATGCGAATCTGTGAAGCATTCCCTGTTTTTTGGCCTTCCCTTGTGGCTCAGCTGGTAAAGAATCCACCTGCAGTGTGGGAGACCTGGGTTTGATCCCTGAGTTGGGAAGATCCGCTGAAGAAGAGAACAGCTACCCACTCCAGTATTCTGGCCTGGAGAATTTCACAGACTGTATACACTTTTTTTGGACACTAGTCATGTGCAAAGTCAACAGGGCCTAACATGGACAAGCAACACACGGGCGGACTCCACAAACTGCTTCATTAAATGAGAAAAGGGTCTGCTTCTTGTAAACCAAAGCAATGCAGAAGATTGTTCTGAAACCCCCAAATCACACCACACAGGTAACAATCTGCCAGTTAAAATTCCAAGAGAGAAAGAGGCAACAGGGAATCCCATAAACCTCCATAAATGATGTCATGTGCAAAACCAGTCAGACGTTATATTGATTATTAAAATAGTTTCCACAGCTCCTCAGACACCAGGGCCAGGCCCCATGTCACCAAGGAGGATGCGGGAGAGTATGCCTGCCAGTATCCTGAGTGGGATCGGAAAGGTCTGAACAAAGCCTGGAGATGCTGCTAGAGGGAAGAATGAACCTAATCATGACCAGGGGCGGGGGGCGGCGGGGGCAAGCACATGCCACCCTGCAGTGGACAGTGAGAACTCTAGCTCCTGCAGCTCTCCACCATTCAAGTGGAGTCACCGACCTTCAGGTTCACCTTGGTGGCCACTTAATCAGGGTATGTAGAGCTGAGAGATGCAATCTCCCCTCCAAGCTTGAACAGCAGGAAAGGAGAAGGAATGCCCTGAGCAGGCACCACCTCCTTTGCCTCTGAAACCCAACAACCAGGTGAAAAGCATAACCTTCAGAGGGATGGAGGAAGGGCCCACTATCATCACCAAGTCATCATGGATTTATCCGGAACAGTCACTTGAAACAAAAGCCAGTTAGGGCCTCAGATGAATTTCTACTACCAACATGCTCTGGATGGAGTTAGATTTTCTATTTATAAGTCAACTGCTTCTTTATTTTGAAATCTTCCCTTTGATTGCATCAGGGCCTCCTTATGCAATTCACTTTTTTTTCCTTTTTGATGACTAATTAAACATAAGGTTGTGACTGTGACTAAGACAAAGTGCAAACATGGTAGTTACATTTCCTGTGCTGTTTCTCTCAGTCAACATTCAAAGAACAGATAGGAACTTCTGCTTCTGGCTAAGACAGAGCGATAGAGACAGGAATCCCCTTCCGGCCTGAAGAAGTGAAATCCACACGAGACAATGGGCATCACACAACTAAACCCTGTGGTTCCTGAGACATAAATGACTGCCCAGAGACAATTTTCAGGCCAGAGCACATGGAGGGGAATGCAAGAAGAATCCAGAGGAATCCCTGAGTTGGGGAGAAGGAATTGAGATTTCGGGGAGGAACAAATGTACAGGATGGAGCACTGAAGAGGCCAAAGCCAGACAGAAAACTCTGGAATCTGCTGAGGACCATCCTCACGTACTTGCTGAGGACTAGGAGTCGGACACGACTGAGCGACTTCACTTTCACTTTTCACTTTTACGCATTGGAGAAGGAAATAGCAACCCACTCCAGTGTTCTTGCCTGGAGAATCCCAGGGACGGGGGAGCCTGGTGGGCTGCCGTCTGTGGGGTCGCACAGAGTCGGACACGACTGAAGTGACTTAGCAGTAGTAGCAGTAGTGAAAACACATGTGCAGAAGTACCCAAGGAAAAGTTCCACGAGAAAGGACCACAGGGAACACTCTCCAAACCCCACACAGGGCTGAGAACCATGCTTTGCCAAAATGGCTCACATAACTCACAGGGTTCTCCCTGAGCAGTTGGGAAAACTTATCCCTATACCAAATACTGCTCTCTGGCCCTACCTAACAAAGCATAAAAGGCTCAAAGTTTCCTGGTAACCTAATCATACCCTAGAGCAATGCTTGAGACGAGTCAGAGAGACACAAACATACCCAGAACCCAAAAGAAGAAAACTCATGATGCCTGGCATTCAACAAGGAGCCCCGGGGCAAGCAAAACAGCAGGAGGACATGACCTGCGTTGAGTGGAGGGACACCAATTAAGCCAAACTGACCCCTAAGTGACACAGATGATAGATTAGGAGACAAAGACACTAATAACATGTATTATAACTCCATTCCCTATGTTTAAGAAGGTAGAGAAAAGATTAAGCTATATCATGAGAGACAATAAAGACAAAAAGACAATAACGTCTGTGGTGGAAAATACACGTCTGCAGATTTTAGACCAAAATTATCTAAAATGAAATACACAGAGAAAAAAAAAAAAGACTGGAATAAAATGAACAGAGCATACATGAGCTGTGGAAACAACCTGGAGCGCCAGATACACATGCACCTGAGATCCTAGCAGGTGAACACATGCAAACTGTAGCTACTGAAATCTTTTCCAGAACTGATAACGTCTACAGAACTGAGAAGCTCCATGAACCTCAAACATAAGAATCAAAGAAAACTATATGAAAGTATATTGCATGATGGTGTGCGTGTTCAGTCATGTCTGACTCTTTGTAACCCCATGGATTTTAACCCACCAGGCTCCTCTGTCCATGGGATTTTCCAGGCAAAATACGGGAGTGGGTTGCCACTGCCTTCTCCAATTACACTAGAGATTAAAACAAAAACAAATAACCTTTAGAAGCAGGCTTCTTGCCAGACACTCACTACAAGCCAGGAGATGGTGGAGCTGTACCTTCAACAAATTCCACGGGGAGGGGAGGAGGAACTATTGACCTACAATTTTATACCCAGCAAAAATACCTTCCAAAAATGAATGAGAATTTCTTACAATTGCATGTGATTCTACAACCCCAGTAAAAAGATTTTTTTTTAAAAGTGAGGGTGAAAGAAAGACCATATCAGACATAAAAAACCTGAAAGATTCATCCAACACCAGCAGAAATTAGAAATGTTAAAGCCCTACAACCAGAACCCAATGGAAAACAACAGGTATTATCAGTCAGGTGTGGACTGACTGGCATCCACATTGATCCATTTAGATCAAAAGGAAGGGAAGAGGAGCACCAGAAATGAGAACTGTGTGGGTAAACTGTGCAGGCAAGCAGGCTAGACCTGGCTCTATTTACATTATTTACATTTATTTAAATCCACAGATTATTT
The DNA here is from genome assembly GCF_042477335.2 of Ovis canadensis. Taxonomy (NCBI): domain Eukaryota; kingdom Metazoa; phylum Chordata; class Mammalia; order Artiodactyla; family Bovidae; genus Ovis; species Ovis canadensis. The sequence goes on from NC_091264.1 coordinate 56,100,567, forward strand.
TCTGTGGTGATTAAAGGTGCCACATAATATTCAGTTCCTCAATTTTGCCCCTTTTCTACTTTCTGTAAATAGAAAATATGTTTCAGTCAAGATAGCTCTGAATTCAATAGTGCACTTGACATTAAGCTATACTCCTAGTGCATTCTGTTCAACAAATATGTAGAAACTATCAAGGCTTTGAAAATTCTAATTCTTACAGAGGGTCACACTGAGTAACTCCTACTTCTACCACTGAGTGCTGCCAAGCAAGTACTCTATGCATTTGGGTCTATCTTCCTCCTAAACTTGGAGGTAGCAAAGTATTTTATGTTAACACAGTAACTCAGAACAGAAATAAGAAAAACTTAAATTTGACAATTCAGCTATAAAAGGAATACCCATTAAAAGCCTAGGGGAATTCTCATCACCCTGAACATATATTCATCTCCAAAACTTAAACATCACCATGTCTTAAGCCTTAAAATAATGCTCCACATTCAAAATCCAATCTCCTAGAGCAGGGCTGTCTTTGAACTCCGTAACTCTTACACTACCAAAGGCCTAACTAACTAAAAGACAGCAGCTCTTTGTTTAACAAAAAGAAAACATTTCTGTCCCTGCAGAGGCATGGTCCATACTTTTTTCAAAAAAAAAAAAACTACATGGTACACACTTCTTTCAAAAAAACTATTCTTTCTGTAGTTTGCTTTTCTAAGTGTGTCAGGGCATCTTACTATTAAGTACTATTAAAAATAGGGACCACCCCAAAGGGCTTCACAAACTATAGCCTGGCCCCCTCATGCCTGCTCTGTGTAGGCAAATACCTGGTCACACCAAGCTTTATGGAAGAAATTCACACTCTACCATTACAGTCCTTCCTGTGACTCAGTAACTTAAAAAAAAAGAGAGGGACACACTCCTACACTTTCCCATCAACCCACAGACGGTGGTGATGGTGGCGCCACAGAGAAAAGACATGAATCACAATTTGCATAAATCAAACTCTCTCTCTAAAACACATCTGAGAAGTCTTCAATGAGTCTGCATGTTCCCATACAGCAATTCATGTGTCATAGGGGCTGATGATAGCTAGCACTGTATCTCATGCACAGTCCTTATTATATACCAGGGAGCTTTTCATGAATCAACTTGTTCAGGACACAAAACCCCTCATGGAGTGGTTACCGTCATCACAGGTATCTCACAAATGAAGAAACCGAGGCCCAGTGACACTGCAGAGCCTGCCCAAGAGCATGTACCAAAGAGATGACAAAACCAGAAGAAGGCACGTGGTACGGCTCCCGTGCACACTCTTAGACAGTGAGCCACATACAAGGTTCCCATGACACATCCCTGAGAACCATCATTTAGAGGTACACCTTGACCAACGTCCCTGGTGGCTCAGAGGTTAAAGTGTCTACCTACAATGTGGGAGACCTGGGTTCAATCCCTGGGTCGGGAAGATTCCCTGGAGAAGGAAATGGCAATCCATTCCAATATTCTTGCCTGGAGAATCCCACAGATTGAGAAGCCTGGTGGGCTACAGTGCACAGGGTCGCAAAGAGTCTGACACAACTGAGCGACTTCACTTTCACTTGATCCACTTCTTTGTACACCTTTCCACCACAGACACCCCCAATCCTGATCATAAGCACCATTCCAACTTTCTCACAGTCCATCCACACCTGACTGACAAAAGCTGTCCATTCTGGTTTCTAAAAGATATTCAGATACTTCTTGCAGGAAACCCAAATGTGATGATAATCAAGTGTGATGGGAGAAGCCATTTAAGGTGGCAGAGGTAAGGAGCCAGGCATGGCCACCAACAAATTCAAAGGGGTTGATTAAATGCTGATAATGTTTCCATTCTAAACAGTAAGAACTAATTACACTGTATTATTTTTAAACATAACTTATCAAAATTCACCTACCACAATGATCAAAAGAAACAGAAGACCAACACCCAGGAGTCCCCCAGTGCCAAGTCCTCCAGACTCTCAATGGCTGAGCTGCTCTGCCCGTCCGACAGGCAAAGACCTTCTAGAGAGGCTGGCTTTTCCTTTCATAAACAGGAATTTCAGATGATGACCTTTTAATAACTAAGAGATTCCTTTTATTTTTCCCTCAATACAGGAAAATAAGTCCTTTGGAACTCTAGATTCTACTGCTTTCTATGTGCCAAAAAACCCCCAACTTAAAGTAAATCCAATGGCAGCAACTACACAGGAGCAAACATAGCTTAAGGGGTTTCCGGTAGAAAATTAACAGTGCAAACACATGAGATGTTTTGACTAAAGACTTAAACATGTTACAAGCATCAATCAGATAATGGAATTGCTTCAGCTTGCAGGCTGGAAATTTAGGGCAAGGTCTACACTGAGGCTGGCATAGTCTACACTTAAGATTTCAATTTTTCTTAAGAAAGTCAAACACATAAATTCCCTTTCTTTCCCCCGTTGTAACCAAGACAAAAGGCATTATTAACTGGTGACCCTAAAAACATGTACCTAAAAAGAGCAATTAATTGTACAAAAAAAGGAAGCATTCATATCATTCTAAAGAGAGAGGTAACACTTTTTCCAAAATACATACATAAACCACGAGTCTGGAATTTTAGGACTCAAGTGTTCTCTCGCAGAAAGTCCATCACAGAAGATGTTCTCTGCATACATATTTTTGGGAATTTTAGACATGAGGTAAAAAGCAGAATCTGGTCAACAATCTGCCCAGTGCTTGAAGCAACATTTCAAAATTACCGTTTAGGTAGGTACTCTGGGCTTGGGATCAGCAGACACAACATAACTTCTTTAAAAAGGTGTATTATGTTTAAGAAGGTTGGCACTGAAATCTGACAGCAACTGACAAAGCTTCAGGAACTCGGATTCCAGTTCCTAGGATCTGCCTGACAAGGCAGGGCATGTACCATATAGTTTATACTAAATGTTCATGCTAAATACCAACAAGCAAAAAATAAATAAATAAATACCAACAAGCAATCAAAATGAGCTATTTTAAAGCCAGGAAGTAATAAAAGTTATTTTTTATTTGCTGTGTACCCTGCAACACAACAAGACATTTATACCCTACCTACACTATCCCATCATAAACAACAAAGCTCCCATCTGCCATGCAGGCCACCCCAGACCAGCTCTGAATGTAGCTTAACCTGTCAAACCTGAATCTATCCTATATCCCTGGGTAGATTTCACTAGTAGAGTGTGGTCGTAACTCCCCAAAACGCTGTCACGAATCCTTAATTCAGTAAAACAGGGTACTCAGCACGCTAATAATTAAACAGATTAGCAGTGGGTTAAGTTTTCCCTAAGTTCCCCGGAACAAAGTTTCTCTTTTCTGGTCCCCTGGAGAATTACAGCTAATTGACTGATTTGCACACAGCTGCCACACAGCACCGCAGTCCCGTGCAAAAAGGAAGCTGGCAGCACTACCATCTGAGAAAGGCACCCGGGGCCAGGGACAAAGGGCCCCCCACCCCCACCCCAAGAGAATGAAGCTCGATGACCTTGTCTTCATACCCCTTTGCTGACCAATCCCAGCAGAGGTGAAGGTGACGGCCAGCCACAAAGCTAAAGTACTGGTCACTGTCACTTCCACCCACAATCACAGAATTCTGTTCTCCAAACACAGATGAACATGATGCTACTAGCTACACAGCTGCCCCCACCCCCACCCCCACCCCATCCATGTTTGGAAACATGGATAGTATTATTACACATTCCAATGTTTACAAATGTGATTTTAAAAAAATAAAAACATATCCTTTAACCCCCTGCTCTTGTGATGGTGCACTTTTCAAATTGAGGCAGAATCTCTGTCACAGAGCATCTGAAACATAAAAGGCTTCCACTGGGACACTCAGCCAAGTGTCTTTAAAAAGAGAAGCATACAAGGTCCAGTACACTGGCAGAGATAGTTCTTACACACACTTGCTAACTGTACTAAAAACAAATCCAAGGACACCTTCCAAGATGCAGTGTTGAGGAGCAAGAGATAAAGGTGGGAGAAATTAACACAGACTCTAGACCATGAGTTTTCTAAAGGAAGGCACTGCACGACAGGAAAACAAAGGCTTGCAGCGAATGGCTCTCCAATTTCAGATCTAAAGTGCAGACCTATTACAGATTTTTAAGTATCCACACATGGCTACCATCGTCTTTTCCTCTTTATTTGCTGCCAAATTCAGTTCTTCATTAGGTACACACATCAAGATGGTTTCTCAAAAGTTAACTATAACTCTGTATACAGAAAGGGTACACAAAGAAGTCCAGACCGGGGATTATTTTCCTCCCCTTTTCCCATCCTCTCCAACAAACAGATTCTAAGAACAAGTAATTAATCTTGTCATCCAGGAAAACACTGAGTATGAGAACGGAAATGGGATGAAATGAAATATAAATTCTAAATGGGGGCAGGGGGGAATCACATCATACACAAGACATGAAATAAGGCAGATAACTAAAAGAGGGTTTTTTAAACACTCAATTAAAAGTGTTATTATATAATGTCACTATCGCTGTCTGACCATGAAACCACAGCTCTTGTCCAACTACCATAGCCAACTTCCTGATCAAGCTATCTTAAGCTTATTTAGGAAAGTCACTGAAAAAAAAATTTTAAACCTGCTGGTAAATTAATTCTATGAACCGATTTCACACCTCCTTATTTGGTTAACACCAAATGGATTTTGCTTTCCTGACAAGGGGAAAAATTTTTTTTTAGAAACACCACATTTAAATCTTCATATTTACACCTCTGTAGTAGTGGCAAAATACCATCTAATATACTAAAGAATACAAAGATGAAAATCAATTAAAACGAACAGCAAAGGCAGGAATTATAAACTGGCAACTCTGTGGCCAATTTTTACAGCAGGAACTTGTTTGGCTCATACCATTTTTTGTGTGTTTTACTCATCTTTTATGATAATTAGTGGACAATATTTAGAAACCAGGATATTTGATACAAAAATCCAGAATTCTGGCTCCTATGTGAAAAAAATCAAGAGATTGGGTGAGTGGGGCCAAGTTTGTTCCCACTTGGACAAAACTGGCACCTAGTTTGAAGTCCCTGGTTTAAGGCACGAATATGTTCAGCCTTGGGTACTAACCTTTTCCTCGACGGCCCTTCTTCAAAATCTGAAGAACTAACATCGTTGCTAGTCGAGGACACTTGGGATGCATCGTCCTTCTCATTCTCTGACTGTTCTGATGCTGGTCCTAATCCCTTAGACTGGCCATTACCAAGGAGCCCTACAGGTGAAAAAAGGGGACAAACACTTAAACACATGTCACAGGAAGCAGCACTTTACCCCAGTTTAACCCTGCACAGTGGCCGATAGGGGCAGACGAGGAACTCGGCAGGAGAGAACCAGGAGGTAGGGTCCCCGAGAAGGGAAGGGGGAAGCCCACCTCACCCTACTTTGGCCTTACACAGGACTGGAGGGCCTGCCAAAGAAGTAACGCCAACAGCAAGCGATTCAAGCGGAAATGTGTTATCATAATAATATACTACAGGGTTCTTTCTGAAGTACATCAACTGGGCTTCCCAGGTGGCGCTAGTGGGAAAGAGCCCGCCTGCCAAGGCAGGAGACTTAAGTACATCAGCATCTTTCAGGACTGGGGAAAGAAAAGTACTTCACATATTACCAATTCAAACTAGTTATCCTTCCAGGACCACGTATTTACTCCAGAAAACACTAAAATCCTTTTTGGAATTGCCTTCAGGAAACAGTAACTACCACCCAAGAAAAAGCATCAATCATTGCTTTGTAGCCATCTATCGGTTCCTAACGAGAAATCTGACTGGACAACTTTCTCTTCATAGCAATCCTTCCCATCAGAGTCGCCATGTTTGAATCTGACCGTCTAAAAGGACAAAGATTCTCCATGACAGCATACATGGTGCCATGCTGAAGAGGGGGTCTCAGGGCCCCAGGGTGTGCTTCCAGTAACCCGAGCTGGAGAAGGGTCTGCACCAAGTGATATGGAAGCCGTTTGGCAGCCAGGTCACGCTAATGGGTAGCTGAGTAAAAGCCTGGTCCTTCCAGAGCTCAGACATTCTTCCATCCAGTCCAGGGTTCTGGAGGCAATTTCGTTTCTACCAATGTGAGGTGTGTACCCGTCCAAGCGTCCACAGCCACTGGCCCCCACTTTCACTGCCTAGTCACCAGCCTCTGGGCATCGGCAGAAATGCTAACACAGTGCCTACATTCTCACAGCCACAGGGCTTGGCTTTTATATAAAGCCAAAAGGGCAGAGTCTTTTGTTCTCCCAACACTTTGAGCAAGTTTGTAAGCATTTATGTCCCTGTATTAAATCTCTTTCTAGCTGAAGCATTTAAAGAGTGGTTCCTATTAGTTGCCATAAACACTATATTCCACACACTGAGTCGGATTTGCAGGCAGAAAGCAGTATCCTGCAACAAAACCCTGGGACGTGGCCTGCTTATGCATTTCCCCAGTTATCTGTTTTTACATCATTTCAGAGTATGAATAATAACATAAGGTTGGAAATCTAATACAATGCAGTAAATAAAATCCCATGGCTGTCACTTAGACTTGGGGCTCTGGGAGTCATGACTACGATATGGAAATGAAAACACAGACAACTTCCCAGAGAAAGAGAAAAATGTGGGGAGTGTGCACCATGAGGCAACCAGGAGACATAACTGGAGGGAAATCTATGGGTCTGAGGGTTGAAGTGTGGCCAACATTTCAAAGATGAGAGCAGTGCTATTCATTAGAGTAACCACCAGTCACACGGTGCTGCTGAGCATTTGAAATATAGCTGGTGTGGGTAAGAGGATGAATGATTATTTTTATTTAACCACATTTAAAACTCACTATAACATTTCTAAAATAATTTCATATTAATTCTAAAAGTATTCTGGACAAATTATTAGGTTACATCAAACACATTTAAATTAGTCTTACCCACTTCTTTTAGATTTTCTAATGCAGCTCTAAAAACTAACACCACATATGTGGTTGAAATAACATCTCTATGATCAGCACTGAATGAGAGCCCTGCAGAAATGCAACGGGTTGGGTTGGAGTTGGTCCCCTCTCCCTGCCAGACGTGTTAACACGACCACACAAACAGCCCACCCAGACAGCAGAAGGACACAAGCACCCTCATACACACAGATTAGCAAACTAGCCCAGGGACGGAATATAAGTCAGTGGATGAAATACCACACTTAAAAGGGTGCTGAGTATGAAAGGAAAACTCTGGTTAAGGAACCTGTATGAAATTAACATTTAAGGGGCATATATCTCTAAAATAAAAAAGTGTATTCCTGGTTGAATTCACATTTTTCAATAGTACAAAAGGACTCTAAGGAGAGTAAAGTGGGAGAGGAGGAAGGAAGTATAACTATTTTCTGCACACCTACCATACGCCAGGGCACTGGGGATAGACGCATAATCCAGCAAATCTAAGTTTCAGTAGTGTGTCCGTTAGCAGCATGCAGTTAGCAGCATGTCAGCTAGTGTGTGTGTCACTAAATTTTAGTGTGTGTCTGTTAGCAGTGTGCAGCCCTGAACTTGCAGGGCGAGCCAGAGGGGAGGGCAGTGAAGATGAATCACCGGAGCCAGCAAACCTGCAACGGCAGAGCCAGGAGAGCGAAGCTGGCATCTGCAATCGCCTAAAAACAAAAGCCAAGGCAGTGGCGGTGCTGGTGGCGCAGGAGGAAGGAGAGGTGGTCGTTTTGAAGCTATGCTTGGAACAAGGAAGAGACAGGAAGGAGGCGCCGCTGGGTGAAGTCGGGGAACAAGCACTTGCTCTCCCCTCCGGTGCACAGCAAGGTCTCAAGGGTCTGCTGAGCGAGCAGGCAGCCCATGCGTGAATGAGTGAAGGAATGAGGAAAGCAGAGAGAAGTTCAGCTGTTCAGTGACAAGGAGAACCTCAGTAGACTGTGAAGAGCGGTGACCCTCAAGCTGGAGCACTAGTTAGAATCACCTGGAGGTTCAAGCACAGGGCCCCCTTGCTCTGGGGACCACATTCTGAGATCCACTACTGCAGGGGGAAGCAAGAGTCAGTCAGCAAGAGATCTAGTTGCTCTAAGACACGGTAAAGCTCTGGGGAAGCAAGCACCAGATCCCAGAAAACGGACTATGTTTGTGCTGTCGTAACGACTCACAGTAAGGCACCCAAACCCAAAGTGCCGCGGGGGCATTCACTCTTCCACCTCTTATCATCAATTCTGTGAAGGGGAAGAGAGCTGCTTACAATACTTAACCACAAAGCTCTGGTAAGTCTGCTAATGGTAAATATGGTTAAAAAGGAACAAATAATGGGGAAGGAACAAATAATGGGGAGGGGAGAGAAGTGTTCATATGACTCACTGGAAAAGACCTGATGCTGGGAAAGATTTGAAGGCAAAAGGAGAAGAGGGCAGCAGAGGTGAGACCATCAGATGGCATCACCAGCCCAATGCACATGAGCGTGCGCAAACTCCGGGAGACAGGAGGGCAGGGAAGCCTGGGGTGCTGCAGTCCATGGGGTCACACACAGTCGGATACGACTGAGCGACTGAACCACCACCATCTCAGAGACATCGTATAGAACAAGGATTTAATGTTTCTTTTCTCAACAACAACAGAAAACCTGCCCAAGCACAAATTCAAGGAAACTGAATTATGAAATCTTATATGAAAAGGGGCAATTTTAACTGACTGTATGGGAGCTCAATGTCAGGCTGAGGAAGAGAATGCTCTGAAATGCTATGTCAAGACTAAGCTCTATTAAAAAAGAATCAAAGTACTGAGTCCATTGTTCCACGCCCTCATCAGACTGATATCTTGAAAGAACACCGAAGTTTCCCACATTTCAAGGATTAACAAAGTCTATCAACCGAACTAGGGGAGGGATGGGTTGTCATTCACTTTCCAGATCAGGAAAACGGGGGACACGCAAAGGTGCTGCTTGCCCATTCTATGAACTGGGGGATGTCAGCTGTTTCCAGCCTTTTCAGGGGGTAAGACTAATGTGTTCTGCATATGACTGACTGTTTCGATTTGAGTATCCCAGCCTGTACATCAGCACTGAGAAAACATTCATTTATTTTCAGTGCGACAGTCTGTATGGTTGGATAAACTTGGGCTTTTTCTTTTCTGCACACCCCCACCCCACCCTTCACATCTCCAGTGTGCCGGCCACCCTATTTCATTTTGAAGGTTTTCATTCAACTCGTACCACCTGCCAATCCAGGAGAGCCCGGTCAGCAAGACGGATCTCGACGCCATGGGGCAGAAGAGCCATTACAAGAACATCAGGCAAGCAGTTTGGGCTGCCTCTCCTCTCCCCGACGGAACAAAGCCCTGCCACCAATTTTTACAATGATTTTTAGTCCATGAGAAAGAATCAAACAGCATCCCCTTCTTCAAACACACAAACTGGCTTTATTTTTCCAAACCCCTCCCCTCAACAACACAAACCTTTGTGGGGAGAGGAGGTTAAACAGAGGAGAAGCAGAAAGGCCCACACATTCTGCACCACCCCCAACTCAGGCATTCGTTCCCCTCTATTAATATTCAGTAGGTTGAACTTAAATTAAACCACGTCTATTGTCTTTCACAAAAGCAATAAATATGAGCTGAAAATTCCAAGTCACTGCGGTAAAGGCGGCTTCAGCACTGCCTCCAACCTTGGCAAGTCACCATCAGCTGACAGGGCGGCGAGTCACAGGCCACCCTGAGGGCAGTGCCCGTGCTCAGGAGCTTAGAGCCCAGAGGAAACAGAATTCAGCAGCTCTGCACCCCACCTCCCACGGGAGCCAGCAACGAAAAGGCTTTCAAGGCAATACACCTGAACGGGTCCTTGCTAAGCCTGGAACAGCAGCAGCAAAGAGGAAGGGGGCTTCCAAGCTGGGGGCTGCCTGTGCGTGTGGGTGAACTTCTGCCTCTGACTGTAACATAAACCGGGCTGGGACATTTGAAACACAAATGAGGCCAAAGATTCCTTCAGCTAAACGGTGATGACAGCTACAGATTTCAGAACAGAAACATACGCAGAGAAGAAATTCTGTCCCAACCTCTGAAAGGGGGGGTGAGCCTGGGCGGTGCTTCTAATTTTATGATGTTTTAGACACAAAGAAGTTTTCCCAGTCCTCCTGTGAGCTACCCATACAGGACGAAATACACAATGGAGGAAAAATCTAACGCCTCTTGTTTCACAAAAGCTAGGCCTAGAGAAGGGTTAAAGAGAAAGAAAAACTAGGAGACCTTTGAAGCTGTTCCCGAGCTTCCAAAACATCTGGAGCACACCAAACGTATTAGCATATTAGGGAGAGTCAGTGTATTCAGCTTTGTTGTAGAAGAGATGCACAAAAGGTAATTCTGTATTATGGAGCCAATACCCGTCTGTCACCCTGTCACTGCGAGACAAGGTATCACATTACATATTAAACAGTCAAGCATCCAAAGAGAGCTTTCATTTGCAGCAGCAGCAGCAGCAGCAGCAGCAGCAGCAGCAGCAGCAGCAGCAGCAGCAGCAGTGCGTGCGTGTGTGTGTCTGTGTGTGTGTGTTGAGGGAGGGGGCTGGCAAGACATAAAAGCAGCCCCCTTGGCCGAGGTAGGACCTTCTCTGAGGTCCTTAGAATGTCTGTTTTGCTGCCATGATTAGTGGAAAACAAAGCCTATTCTGACTCAAATTTTGAAAGAAAAATTAGATTGTTTGTGTTGTACATGTGGATGCCGGGGAAAACCTGGCTGGGGCCAGCTTCACAGAGTCAACATGAAAATGTAGTTTAAACCCAACTGTATACACTCGGGTCAGCAGCTGAGCCTTGGAGCAATCCTGGGGTCCCACGAAGGGGGTGAGCAGGGCAGAGGAGTCTGCAACGCGAAGCCCAGGCCGGTCCACTGACACCCTCTCCACCACAAAACACCAAGGTGGCTGACAACAGACCACAGTCGTGAGGCATGGTGTCACTGCCACACTCGTGGGCAACAAAGCACAAATGAGCAGGGTTTACTCCTTCAGCTCATGGAGGATACGCAGCCCTTTCCCTCAGGAGGATGGCCCCCGACAGGCCAGGGCGCCCCTTTGTCTGCTCTCAGATCAGCGATGGCGATTCCGCACTCCAGCCAAGAAAACACAGCCCCAGCAGCCCCTCAAAAGAGCCCCCAAGAGGCAAGTGCACCCAGAAAGTAGAGAGAGAGAGAGAGAGAGAGAGAGAGAGAGAGCGAGAGCGAGAGGGAGCGGTATGGATGGAAGAATGGATAGATAAATAAAAGAGACAGACAGATGGACAAATAGATAAGATAGATGGATAGATAGGCAGGCAGGCACATAAATCGACAGACAGAGAGGCAGGAAGGTTACAGAATCCCCCAGGAACCCTTCACAGCCAGACTTTTTCTCCACAAAACCTTCTTGGACATCTTTTCAGAAAGGATGTTCATTCAAAACCTGACAGGGATAATGTCACAGAAAAGGTGGGCCACTGGGCAGGCAAGGAAAGTATCTGACCCTCATCCTTTTCTCCTCTTTTCAGAATCAAGCAAATGACTAAATTTGAGAGATGTGAACAGGAAGAGAGACAAACAGAAACCCTAGCCCAGGACGCAGCTCGTCACCTCCAGGCACAGAGGGAACAAGCCCGCAGACCGGCCATAAGCACACACAAGAAGGTGGGCCAGATCCCTGCTCCGACTAAACCCCAGCGGCCAGCACCACCAGCAGACAAGAGGCCTCTCCTCCCCATGCCCCGACCGGAGCCACTGAAGAGGCTCCAGCAAGGACCAGAATGCCACAGTGGAGCTTCACTGGATTCAGAAGTGCCTCCACTGGAAGGGCCCAGGATCTCCAGGGAAGATGTCTGACTGGGCCCAGAAGCTACTGAGGCTCTGGTGACGATGCTGGAAGCAGGGCCCGTGTGTGTCAGCACAACTCCTCCACTTCTTAGGGCAAAGGCTCTTCTCCCTACACTCTCCATCCTCCCACCCTTCACCCTTCAAATGATTCCTACAACAATCAGAACAGGTGTCTTGGGCACAAATGATTACTGAAATACGAGCATTCTCATTGCTCTGCGACGAGAAGCTCTACCTGCGTCCAGTCGCCGCCCTCAGTCTCCCACCTCAGGGTCACACCTTCTCTTGGTCCCTGCCCCCATCCCGGGACCTCGTCATGTTTACACCGGCAAACCAGTCAACCTAGTTGTAACTGTCCATCAAAAGCACAAATCCTTGAAATCCTCTAAAACATGAAACTCAGGTCTCTTGCCAGATAAGTGAAAGGGTGTGCTGGACAAGTGGCCCAATGCTGAGCGTCCGCGAGGTCGAAGACTGCCTTCCACATTCAAAAGAAGTGATTAAAGGCAGTGTTGGGCTTAGGCTGGTGTGGAAAATGAGCTGCAGAACAATGGACCACTGCAGAGCCTGGGAACTTAGAGGCAGACACAGCGGAAGGGAACCCAGCGCATTTCCATCAAAATTCTTTTAGATAAACAAGACCAGCGTGTCCAAAGTCTTCTGTTCCAATAAGGTGACATGCCAAAATCTGGTTTTATAAATCCTGTAATTTGCACTTCTCAAAGGGAGATTTTCCATAAGCAGGGCATGTTCCCAGATAGTGACATTCTACCTATAATTAAAACGTGTCTGTGTGTGTGTGTGTATTTGGAGAGAGAGAGAATAAGAAAGCTTCATATAGTCATTACATTTACCCCACGAAATAAAGTCACCCAAAGAAACCAGTTCCCCAATATTAACAAGTCTCTACAAAGTTAAACAAAGCTGGCTTTAACACAAATCAACAAACCCCATCAAGTTATTAGCTTACAGGAACAACTCCAAACACTTGAGTGTCCTGACAACTTAATTCAGAAAGGTAAACAGCCACATCCTCACGCCAAACATCCCTGGCAGTCTTTATTCCCTAAGCCCATAAAACAGACCCCATGAAGTCCTCAACTCTTTGTTATAAGCTTTCCGGTGCACTCGTACCTCGCTACATACAGATAAGTCAACTGTGCACCCACTTCTCAGATGACTGTAACAAAGGATTAAGTGGGATCCTCAAAGCCCAAAAGAAAAAACAAAAATCTGCAGACAGCAAGCCAGCTCAGAGAGGCCTACTGCCTCCTGGAGCTGCCTTCTTTCCGGGGTGGAAATGTAATGGAAACAGTACAGAAAGCAGAACTCCAGCAACAAGGCAAAGATTCGAGGCACCTAAAATTGATGGCTGCTGAAATTCACCTGTGTTTATACTCATGCAAACGTGTGAATGCACGAAACGTGGGCACAGAACTGAGAGCACTCAAAGGTTACGCTCTGAGGTCTAGCCTAGCATCTCTCAGTCTCTGTTTACGGGCCTCAGTTTCCTCCATTTTTCAAGGAAAGAGGACAGAGGCGGAGAAAGTAGGAAGGGAAATGAAAACCATGCATACTGTTTATAAAGGGAACCAAAGCTATGGCAGAGGATGAACTAATTTATAATCAAACACCTATTTTTAAATGCTGGGAAATGATCACAGAAACTAGCAATAAAATAAAGGGGGCCAGCCATCACTGGATGGCAATTCAGTCCCCAGAGAAAGGTCGAGATCCATACAAGCCTGACTAAAACTGCAGATTTGGCCAAAATGGTCAACAGAGCTCAATGCTTTAAGAGCGACATGAATTCTCTCTTGTAAATTTCCACAGTGCCTTTGCAGGAACCACCACTGCCCCCAAGGAGGATACCAAAGCCAAAAGAATAGTAATATTAAGCAAATCACACTTTTTTTTCTTAAACATACTCTCATATATACAGCACCTTGCCATCCATAATGGATTTAATCAGGACCCCAGCAGGGAAACCCACAAAAGGCCTATTTCTCCAACAAAAGCCACAGCAGCCTGAAACAAATCTAGAGCTATTTGGTTTTTTATTTTATTCATAGGAACAGACCTTCTATCCCAGGTTCCTCAAGATAAGCCACCAAAAACTGCACCTGACAGGCCCGTGGAGCAGCCATCCTCAGAGCCGGATCATTGCAGAGAGACAGAGAGGAAGGAGGACAGAGGACGGGAGGGAGGAGGGGGAGGCGCGCGCGAGGCAGGCTCGGAGCACTTGTCAACAATCCTCCCCTGCACGTAACGCGGGCGCCTGCGGATTCCGCCAGTGCAGATTCCGCGCGGCCGGGGGGAGGGGAGGCGCCGGGAGGGAAGGTTATTTATGTGGATGCGAGAGACTCTAACACCAAAGAGGAGGGGTCTGGGGCTTTTTTTCCCCCTTCCTGATGAATTAGAATGAGAAAAAGGAAAGGCTCAAATAGCTTTTCACCCTGTAATTTCCTCAACCTGCAATGCAGACAAACCCTTATTTTTAGGATCTCTGACACGGCGTGGGGCGGGATGGGGGGGGGGGGGGGAGCGCGCCCAACTGGATGGGAGCAGTTTAACTGTCCACCCTTCTCTGGGCCCAGGGTCAGACTGCTCTCCCCCTCCTCGCCCCCGCCCCACCCCCCACCCTCGCTCACACACTTCCCCCTCCCCAGCCCAGCCGCAGGGTCCTAGCATATTTTCAATGGCATCCCTTTTTTAATATCATAATCTGTGTCATTCAGCACTTGCTTTTTATTTATTTTTATTTGTTTTTTTGGCTGGGAAACCTGGGCAGCTCTCCAGACAGACTGCAGAAATCTCTTTCCACAAGCTCCTCCTCCTCCATCCCGCGCGCCCCCTCCCTCCCATTCCTGCAGCCCGGGTGCTCCATCACTTCAGTGATGACCGCATGGGCCACGGCTGCCCTCCCCGCCCCCAGCGCCTGGACACCCCGCCCCCAGGCACATAAATTCATCTAATCTAATAAAACAGAAGCTGTTTTCCCTCATTGTTCCTTGAGGATCTTTCACAAAACGGGCTCTGTGGCCTGGCAGCTGCCGAGAGGGGTCTGAAAAAGGCAGGATTCCAGCAGGGCTGGCCAGCTCCCTGGGCCCCGGATAACTGCAGCTCGCATCTCCTTCCCTATGTCATAAGCTGTTTGATTGTTAAAGTCAAAGCTTTTGAAGCTTTTGAACTTCAGCTGGCAATTATCACGTCCAAAGCACATGCTCTGAACACCAGCCCACATTCTCCTCTTTATGCCTCTCCAGAGGGGAAGACGATGGTCGACACCCTCAGAGAGGCCACATGGCATTGAAAGCTTCACCAGCAGGCTCATCCAAGGGAGCTGGGGAAGGAATGCCCCTTACGCCTTCCTACTTTCAGCTTGTGGCTGCTGTTGTTTAACTACTGACTGAGCCCCTTCTGGGCTTTACATACATAGGTCAAGTTATTCAGACTTCAAAACCCCTAGAAGCAGATCTGTCCTGGTTGCAGGGCCAGTGCATTTTGTCCGCTCTGTTTCCTAAATGACCACGGCATCTCTACCTGCCTCACTTTCAAACAAAAAAAATGTCAGGAGGCAGGTGATGGTTGGCCCAAACCTCTACTCAATTTCCACCACTTTAAAACCAAAATTACAGGTGAGGCCTTTGGAGATAATCTAGTACAATCCCCCACTTTACTGATATGTCAACTGAAGCTTCTGCAGGCCTGGTTCTTAACCAAAAGCACGGTGAGTAAATCCTCAACAAGCAGAAGGCCATCCAAGAACCTGGGGTTTCTGGGGCCAGGGGCAAGCTAACACGCCAGAACAACCTCATGCAAACTCCCTGTAGGACAGAGGGCAGGAAAAGCCTCTGCAACCATTACACGCCCAGTGTGAGCCCAGAACAGACCCTCATTCAGCTCTCTCCAGTGCAATCTATTCCTATTATGCTGAACAACTGTTTGGCGTGTATCCCACCGCAGCATAAGTCATACACAGTCCATTAAAGGGCATTTAAGGGGTGACTGTTTGGCTCGTCCCTCTTCTTTGTACCGGGACTTGTCTTAGTGGCCTTCCCTAATCAAAAGCACCCAAAAGGGAGAATTGCAAAGGAGATATGAGGCAGGTATGTTTGGGATATATGGAAATTTTGAAAAAAGGTTAGTAAGAAAGTACAAACCACAAGACATAACCAATCAGTCAGAAATGAAGCTTGACGGTCATGAATGGATAATGGCTATGCTTAACACCCCCACTCTGACCACTCAGACACAGCCCCTGTGGGTAAGTAAGGGCTCTCTGCTCTTTCCCTATCTCTAGTCTCCCAGGCTTCCTCTTCCAATCAACTGGAAAAGTAACAAGGTATTTAAAGTCAAAAAGATAAGGCAACCCACTCGGGTAGTCTTGCCTGGAGAATTCCATGGACAGAGGAGCCTGGCAGGCTACAGTCCATGGGGAGGCAAAGAGTGGGACATGACTGAGACTAACACTTTCACTTTAACAGGATGTTGGGCCCCGGGCTGCTCTTACTTCTAAAAGCAGAGCAGCTTCTGACGACGCACTTTTTGTTGTTCAGGTGCCAGGCTGTGTCTGACCCTTTGGGACCCCATGGACTGCACCATGGTGGGCTTGTCTGTCCTCCACTCTCCCAGAATTTGCTCAAATTCATCAGACTATGGACTAGGGATTTATCCCCTAAAAGATGTGTGTAGCCAGCCCTGTGTGTCCACTCTGACCTGTGCTCTGCTGCTGGGTCGGGAAGAGGACCTGGGAGAACTCCTGGCTGTGAACTTCAGTAGGTTTTGAACTGTTCAGCTAAAACACTGTCTTACCAAACAGGAAAGCTATCTTCAGCACCAGACAGACTAGAAGGACCAGCATCCTCCAGGAGATATACAAGAACACTGAGAGCGAAGTTCAGCTTCACAGCAGCATCACAACTTTCAGTACTGAAATTCTGTAAGAGGGGAGGGTAGAAAGGGAGACTTGGCAATGACTGTTTCTTTATTCAAACAAAGTATGATTGACAGCATCACCAGCTAAGTTGCAACATTCAAAGATCGGAGGAAGCCTCAATTCTTAAATGAAGACAAGGCTCCCCCCAACACTGGCAACTCTGTCGAGCCCCCTTTTCTGTGAGACTTGGATAAAATAGAGAAAGTCTGCAAACTCAATCACTAAAACACTCTCTATTGCGCTTCCCCCAGCCTCATTATTTTTTTAGTTACAGCACAAATATGCATGCCTAAGTTGTGTATTATTTTACTGTGCACAATTACTAGCTTCGCAAAAAAGCTATCACATCATGTTAAGCCCAGAAAGATTTTTCTTCCAGCTCAACATTAGGTTACTAAGATCCCACCATGATTCTGTTTATACTCTGTCCCGTCATTTTCCCTATGGTTTATCACACTCTATTGCATGGTGTATGTGTGTGTGCTCACTCAGTCGTGTCTGACTCTTTGTGACCCCATGGAACCTGTAGCCCACCAGGTTCCTCTGTCCATGAGATTTCCCAGGCAAGAATACTGGCGCGAGTTACCAGTTCCTCCTCCAGGGATCAAAGCTGCCTCTTTCGCATTGGCAGGCAGGCTCTTTACCACCACGCCACCTGGGAAGCCCCACTGTACGGACAGTTCACAATTTATTTCGACTCTTGTTCATCTGAAGCTGCTGATCTGCTGCTATCATGAGCCATGCTGCAAACATCCTTCTGCTTGCCCCCTACCAGGCAAGTGCTGTGGCTCCTCTGAGACACACCCTAAGAGTAAAAATTGCCAGAAATTCTTGGATATGCAAATGCTCAAATTTATAAGTTAACAGCGAACTGGTTTCCAAAGTCAATCTTTTGCTTGTGTACCAGTAATGTATCACTGAACCTCCGAATGTTTAAATATGAAGACCTCTTATTGCTCAAGACTCGAGAATACTAGTAACTTCAACTGCTACTTTAGAAGAGATCAGAATTTCAGAAAGGATGTCCTATCTGAAGAAATGCTCTGCAGCCGGCCAGGTACAAGGCTGCCCTCCACTTGATTATTGCCTCAATGCCAGGACATCTGAGGTCTCAGAATTAAAGACCCACCTACGTGCACAACCAAAATGAGCTGGGCCAACTCCAGCAGCCCACCAGCTGCACTCAGCATTTTAAAAAATACACAGCTGAAGCAAACCCCAAATCTTGGAGGTGGACAAAATTGGAAAGAACAATTCATTTGCTTGCCTTAATCAAATCTGGATATCTAATAATACCCTGTGCTAATTAAGAGAACCTGCTGCCTCAGAAGCATTAAGACCTTATTTTATTCATGTATCCAATCGAGGAAGTCAGCCGATATTGAGGGCTGGGATCCACCTCAAACAGGAAAGACAAGCCTGTCTTTTGTTACAGTAAACCCTGGGGTTCTCCCTACCACCCATGATCAACCTCCAAAAGCGCTGCAACTCCCGACCTATACCAGCCACTGCACGTGACAGGGGCACCTTACTGCCTGAGCTACGTGCTATGAACAGCAATTTACCAAAGATACTTAAATAGGAAGGCAGGGTAGAGTGGGTTTCCCTGTGAGAGGAAGGCATAATAAAGGTGGCGGTGTCCAGGAAGTCTAGGAAATAAGAGGGTTTTAATGAGCGCGCTGCATTAGCCATGTGTCCAAAGATATTTCTCTGTTAGCTGAGCTGACTCACACAGTATGGATCATATCACCTAAATTATAATAATTTTTTAAAAGCCAATACAGAAAAATGATCCACTGTGCCAATATCTGACTTTCAAAAATACTACTGAAGTGTGGGCACTTTGCAGCAGTCATTATGTTAATAATAAACATTACTTGTTAAAATTGTATTTAAATCAAAGTTAAGACACTGGCAGTATACCAACCAGAATTAAGTACATACGGAGTCTGACTTGGACCCCTTCCAAGAGGGCTTGCTAATTCCTGAAGCACCAACAGCGCTCAACTGTGTAATGCATGTGGCTGGCCCTATAGCCAACGTGACTTCAAGGCCACAATGTACAATTATAAAATAATACCAATAATTACAAGAACACAGAAGGGAGAACTGGGTTGGATGACTGTATATTAACTAGTGAAACAAACTTGGTTACAATGGACTTAGTCACTAATACCACTGAAATGCAACTACAATTAAACCAGGAGGTTCAAGTTGATAAGCTATCAGAAAAAATGTTCCATCAGACTTTAAAAAAAAAAAAAAAAGGTTTATTTGGGCATCTAAACCACTAAAACCCTTACTTATTCACAGCACATATATCATAATTTGGACTAGGTTGCTTGGTTCTAATCTTAGTTCTACTTCCCATTAACTGTTAAGAAGAACTTTAACTCTCCTTAAGCTCTCATGAAAGCTCTCTGTGCCTCACTTTGCTTATCTGTTAAATGACCATAAGGACAACAGTGGTTTAAGATGTCAAGTACCAATGACACACGATGAGTGCTTTATGAAGGGCTACCTACATGCCTTAATAAAGGGTTCCACGGTGGCTCAGATGGTAAAGAATCTGTGCTCAGTGCAACAGAGCCGAGTTCAATCTGAAGGGAATGGCTATCCACTTCAGTATTTCTGCCTGGAGAATCCCATGGATAGAGGAGCCTGCTGGGGTACAGTCCATGGGGTCACAGAGAGTCAGATGTGACAGAGTGACTTTCACTTTTTATGCCTTAATAAAACTTTGGTGCTAGTGAAATACAATTTTTGTGGGTAATATTTACTTTTTAATTATTTGATTGTAAAAAGAAACAGAAGATACATATATATGTAAGCTTTTAATGCTTTTAAACTTATTTTGCTTCATTGCATCATGCAGGATCTTTAACTGTGGCAGAAGAACTTAGCTGCTCTGCAGTACGTAGGATCTTAGTTCCCCAAACAGGGATTGAACCAGTGTCCCGTGCATTGCAAGCAGATCCCTAACCACTAGCTACCAGGGAAGTCCCTAATGTGTTTGTGTGTTTTTTTTTTAAATGATTCAGATAATGGATTTGAAAAGGTAGATAGAGAAATGATGCAAAGTTAGAGTATCAAAACTATGGTTTTGAAAATTAATCACAGTAGTATTAAGTAGACTTCGATGAGAATCACAACATGGGCACTTTACCTCCTTAAGGATAGAGAGTAACAGAAAGCGCTGTTTGAACAGCAGCACTGAGACCAAGAACAGAGGCAGGTCACAACACTGACAAAGCCTACAGCCTCACACACCGCAAGTATGGCAACATACTGATAAGGGGATGGCAACTTTCATATCAGCGATTTCACTTCTAGGAAGTAGTACGAAGAAATTAAACAGAAACAAGAATTTTTGTGCAAGGATTTCAATGTAGTTCATCTTTATTATTTCGTTGCTTCTTTTACTGGTTTAAATTTTTTTTATTTTTAAAGAAACAAAGCTTTCCTGTATCAGCTTTCTGAGCCATGCAATAGACAGACTAGCTATCAGTGCTTTGGTTTTCAAACCTGGCAACGTGGACGACCCATGATGGTCCATGAAGGCACTGGAGTAGCTGGCCTGGGGGGGGGGGGGGGGGGGGGCACGCACAGCCAATGACGTGTTCCCATCATTCCCTGCACTCTCAAGCCTCAGTGCCTTTGCACATTCCATTCCTTCTTTGGCGACAGTCTCTCCTCTGTCTGCCCAGGAAGTCCTGCAGCCCCTCCTGCTCAGCCTTTAGCGACAGTGTCACCTGCTCTACAGGTGCCATTCAATGTCATACCTGATTGTCAGGTTCCTGACCAAGAGGATTTATTCTTGCTCATAATAACCCTCAAAATCTAGCATAAGCCTAGAGAAGTGGCTCAGGACTAATGAATCCTGTCGAAAACATAAGGTGCTTCTTTTGAGGCCATCTCAGAGTCGTTATAAGCCTGAAGCACTCTATTACCTCAGAGGGCCACATTCTGCATCTTACCAAGCTTTCAAAGGCAACCCTCCACTTTTCTTCCTAGAGAGGAAAATATGTCAAACACTTATCTCTGTGTTTAAAAAAAGTATTTTGCTAGGAATGCCTCATGAAACTTATAATACACTTGATTTGCTGGCATTCATGAATCAAAATTAAAGAATTCTTGAGAATTAACTTCAAGTTTTCAGGTGAAATTAGAGCTTTCATAAATTTAACACTAACCTTCGCATTATGTTTTATACATATTTAATCTTTTAATGATTTTAACAAAATGGAGACAATAATTTATTTACACCTGTAAAGTTGTTCTGTGTATTCCTCAAATTATTTATCTTTGATACTCTAATTTTGATAAACTTGGTTTGTGACTAATAATTTTACGTAAAAACCACAACTATAATCCTCTTTTTTATAAGGTGAAATTACATCAATCACTATTAATAGTTTTGTTATATTCTTCGTGGTATTTTCCTTAAGGTATCATGTATCATACTAAAGACTAATGCTCAATATGGAACATGATTGTATTAAATATTACACAGGATTTTTTTAAATCACATTTTCAAACACTTAGGAACATGAAGAAAGAAAATGTAACTTAAATTGTAGAGATTCCATTGCATACATAAAACAATTTTAAACAAGTTGTGTTTAAAAAATATAAATGTCCAGAAAGCAGACCAGAGAAAATAAAACAAACTAGTAACAAATAGCAGTATTCTCCCCAGAGGTAATCTTCATAAATTTCTGAAATTTCCACAGTCAAAATCAATTTCTTTAAATACAAACACTGCCATCATAGACGCAGTACCCAACCAGGAAACAAGTTGATTAATGGAAAAATGCAGCTATTTTAAACATCACTTAGGCGCAATGCTAACAGAAAACCTGGATAAGAGGCAGGTAAGAATAAGAGCGGGGTTTTGGGGCCAGTGGAAGACCTGCTGCACTAAAGTCAAGGACAACAGGAATTTTATGACAATACCATGGGCAAGGGCCTCCTGAAGCTGCCCAAAACACTAAGAGGCATCTGAAACAAATATTAGTATCATTTCACTTTGCTGGGAGTGTTTCTGAAATTGATGACATGGGGTATGTAAAAAGGCTTTCAGCCAAAAACAACAAGAGCAGGAAGACAGAAGAAATTCACTACTGTGCTCGCCCTCTCTCCGAAGTTCATGGTCTAATTTGGTAGACTCTGGTCACAAGTGGCTATTAAACACGCGCGCACGCGCGCGCACACACACACACACACGCACACACACACACACACGCGCACACACACACACACGCACACACACACACACACACATGGCTTTTAAAATTAACTAAAACTAGCCAGACCAGCTAGGGCTAGGTCTCAAGGACTCAAGAGTCACGACTGGCTAGTGGCTGCTATGCAGAGATGACACGTCTCCATCATCACAGAGAACTCCGCTGGCTAGTGCTGATCTGTAGAATTTCCATGCATTTAGTCTCAGGACGCAGCAGCAGCCCCTGCGTCTCTGTGCTGTTCTCTGCTAGGAGCTAAGTACACAGGCCCAGCACACCCAGGGCATGGCAGACAGACGGGACTTCTTTTCAGGCAACAAGGAGGGGAGGGGCAAACAGAGCAGGAGCAGACAAACCCCCTCCAAGGCAGCACAGATGGCTCTTGCAGGAGGGAGAAAGGAAAACGAGGTTGGAACTATTCAAAAGCCACAAGCTTATTCAGAAAACTAAGAACTGTAGAAAAACTTTCTCTGTGCGAAGCAACTGCACCAAAGGGGGATTTTTTTTCATCACAAATGGTTTTAGGAGATCCTGTTGTAGCTTGAGGGTGAAAGGTCAGCAAGCATCAACTAAGACTCAGGAACAAAGTAGTGTCACATGAAACGGCTCTGAGTTAAGACTCGAATCTTGCTACCCTCCAGGCTCTAGGCACTGAGAGGTGTGAACCCACAGAGGACTCTGGGCTCGCTGCCTGAGTTCCTACACACACACACCTCCAGAGAGAAACCATCAGCCTGCATTCTTGTGGGCGGGGAAGGACGCACACCCCACCCACCAGCACATTTCCTCCACCTTACTACCTGAGATCCACATCCTTCCAAATTCTGTAAAGACTTCCAAATGTCTCGTGACCCAATAGCACAGGGCATCAAGTGAGCTGGAAGAACATGAGCCTGCCATAAACACATCCTGTCATCACCCATCGCTAAAACAGAACCAAGACAGACAAGGGGTGGCAAGGGTTTTCTTTTACTGAAGGAGGAAACCAGAGGAAGGATGACTGCTCACAGCGATACCCAGCTACTGGTAGGACCAGAATGACAGGGCCATGACAGGGCATATCACAACCAATCAGCGTTCTGCCGCATCCAATACTGCGTCCAATGGCTGGAATCCAGGCATTTGGGGCTAATTTGACAGACTGCAGTGTAACATAACCTCTATCTCTTCTAAAAGGCTGACGAAAATACAGAGCCCTGAGAGTTTTCTCCCTTGACTCTGCCCCAAGTTTAGCCGCCATGCTGGAACACTCCAGTCATCTTCCCTCTGCCTGCCCCTCAACACAGCTGGCACAGATCCATTCTCTTCTGCCTATCAAGTGCCAGCTGAAGAAGAGCCCTCTCAGGGACTACAGAATCCAGCGTTCTGTGCCCAGGTAGGGGCATTCCCCCCCATATAAATTCTCACTATTCCTACTAGGCAGGCTTCCCAATGGGGTTCCCAGGGGACTCACTGGTAAAGAATCCACCAGCCAAAGCAGGAGATGTAAGAGAGACAGGTTCGATCCCTGGGTCGGAGAAGAACCCCTGGAGAAGGAAAGGGCAACCCTCTCCGGTATTCTTGCCTGGAAAATCCCACGGACAGAAGAGTCTGGCAGGCTACAGTCCACGGGGTCACAAAGAGTCAGACACAACTGAGCACATACACACACAAGGTTTCCCACCAGTGCGGAGTGACCTGCTGGGGGAAACTAAACAGGGATCATTTCCTTCAAGCTTGGTCAGGGCTTCTACTCTCCAAGTTCTAGGGAGAGGTCTAATTACAGGATGCTGGCACCCAGGGAACAAAGCAAACCGATTTTAACACAGTCCCTTAAGTACGCTGTTTTATGACCTAGCTACAGCTTTTATGAGAAGTGGTTAGGTAATGTACATCTAGAACCTCAATAACAACTGCCCTTTGAATGCTTCCTTCCTGCCAGGGACTAAGGACTTTAAATAAATCATCCCATTACTCCTGAGAATATTGCCTCTGAGAAAAAAAATTATTCCTCCACTTGACAGAGCTGGGAAACAACCAAGTGGGAGCCAAGAGAGAGTGGCCAAAGCACGTTTGCTAGTTCCTTCACCCCTGGCAGGACTGTGGGCCACCCACTCACGGACGACGGCATGACCCTCTTCTGCCAATTTCCACGAGAGAAGCTGGAGGGCTGTGGCCTCCTGGGCGAAGACTGGTGGGAGAATGAATGGCCAACAGTTCTCTCCAGAAAGTCTCTGGAGCGTGTGCATTCGCAGCCCCAGGGTCCTGAGCTCAGACGAGGGCCTGCTCCAGTCTCGGCGTCTACCCGGGACGGCATGGTTGTGGGGCACACTGACGTGTGATTCTCACTGGGGGTGTACCATGTGCAGATGCACTGAGCGCACCCTGCCCACCACCCGCCAAGAAACCCAGTCAGTTCCTCAGCCGGGAAGCACTCTTAACTGCGCATCTGCTCCACAAAAGGGCTAGGAAATCGGAGAGACTGTCTGACAAGTCAGCTGGTGGTGGTGGCCGGTGCAGCCTCCCATCACTACCAAGAGTAGCCACTTGATGGCAATCTTAACCTGTTCCCTTGGAATTCTTCCATAAAGGGAGACCCCAGGAGGGAGGAGAGTGTGCTGGCTGACCCTGTGGACAGGGCTGGAGACAGTGTCCTTGCAGGACCTTCGTCTGCAGCGGTAGGAATGTCCAAGGCTGGACAGAGAAACTAAGCCAATGCTCTCCCAAGTGTTACTTGCCACATCACAGGCTCCTGTGGGGGCCTGGCTAGACGTGATTACACAGGCTCTGCAGTCAGACAGACAACTTGGGAAGATGGAAATCTCTCCAACCCCAAGGCACATTCACATCGGGCTTTCCATCAACAGACTGAAGTGCGAGGCAGACAGATGGTAACAAACAGGCTAATAAATCAATGGCAAGCACCTGCCTCTTATCTCAGCACCTTGTCCCCTAAAACCACAGGAAAAAAAGCCAAAAATGAAAAAAAGGAAACTTTCCTTAAAAGGTGCAACACTTGTTGAATAAAGCAGCCTACCACCTGCCTTCTTATTTAAATTGTAAAAGAGAAGGAAAAAACAAAGCAAAAACGCTACTTGCATCTTCGGCAGAAAAGGCTCTCCAGAAAAAGAAAAAGAAACACTGTAAATTGCATTCACTAGACACTTCTATTTTCAGTGGCAGGAAAATTAACATCAAAACACGGGGAGAAGGAGGAAGTATATGGGACTGTTATCAGGAACCAGCCGGCTCTCTCAGCTTGGATGACAACATAGTACCTCTCCCCCACCCCCAAACACATACTCACTTCAACCTGGCCCTGTGCTTCCTAACTCTTGGCGTCTCGATTTATAAGGAGGGTTCAGGCAGAGAGTGGAGTGTGTGCCAATATTTTCCTCTGAGGAATTCAGAAAGTGCCAGCTGAGAAGCTTCCAGCTCACCCTTTACAACGGCAGCACTGGAAAGGCCTTTCCAAACAGCCTGGGTTGTCTAAAGTCAGGTCAAGGACCGAGTAAGACGGGGAAAGCCACTCGGGTACAGGCTGGGCAATCTGCAGCTCAGATTCTGCTAGAAACCAGCAGGCCCCCCTGCATGCCAAGATGGAATATTCTGGAATATGTCCACTGGCACGTCACCCACCCAGATGATGTCTGAAGAGGACTCCTCAGCCCTCTAGAAGATAGGGAGCAAGTTGCATTCAGTGAGGCCCTTCACAAACACCCAATCGTATGGGAAAGGAGGACAGCATCAGAAATAACAGTTCAACGTTTCCGACATGGAGACCTTGGGCTGCCTTCACGCATCAGAAGGCAGAGCCCTGGAAAACGGGAAGGAAGCTGCCACTTCAGACACCGCCACAAGCTGGCCTGGAGTCTCAAGCCCAGATGGCGTCCCCTGTCATCAAGACCAGGTGCCAAGTGTGACCAGGATGCCCACCTACCTGCCCAAGGGAGGCGCAGGCCTGGTTAAGAAATAACCCAAAAGACAAGGGCAGGGCAGGGCAGCTGGGAAGAGGCCCTGTCCGTGTCCACAAGGAGCTGATTTGTTACCTCCAAGGTGTGACTGAGCCAAGGGCACCAGCGACAGGCCAGGGGACGGTGCAGAGAGGGGGGACCCAGGTCCCAGGATGTCCAGCACGAGGAGCCCTAAAAACTCTCCTTGGCACAAGACAGGGACAGCCTGGCTGACAGGCCAAGCTGACGCTGGTGACGTGTTGCCTGCAGAGGCAGGACTAAGGTTACGGAACAGTTCCTGTTTCCCTCATTGTCCCCAAACCTCCTGAATGAGAGACCTGCACAGTTTTACAATTTTCTGGAAAGAAGTCATGAGGAAGCTAAATCTGGGACTCTGCAGAAGGACCTTAAAGACCATGGAGAAAGCCAGAAGGATATATGAGATTTGGCAGCAGGTGAGATTAAGTAACAAATTCTAAATTAAGGGATTTGTGGCCTGTAGGGTAATTTCCCTCAAAGCATATCCAGTTATCACTCTCCTGGCTTTAAATATATGCTGGACAGGACTCTAAACATTTTATGTGGCTCAAGTAATAATAGGTTATTTTCAAAAACCAAGTTAAAAGGTCCTCTAAATCTGGGGAAAATGGGATCTAAGAAATTCACAAGCACAGCAAAACTGCAAGAGTCCACTGTGGTTGATCTGATAGCAATTATAAACTGCATAAACTCACATATCACAGGATTCGAATCATGAAACGTGTAAGATTTAGAAAACGCACGAGGCCTTTCTCCAAGCAGCAAGAGGCAGGTGCTATCACTGCCTGCCAAGAATGAACACAGAAAACTCGCATGGGCAAATGTCCTCTGGCCGAGTGCAGCCCTACCTGGTGACCGTG
This sequence comes from Ovis canadensis, assembly GCF_042477335.2. NCBI lineage: Eukaryota > Metazoa > Chordata > Mammalia > Artiodactyla > Bovidae > Ovis > Ovis canadensis. The sequence continues at coordinate 56,127,392 of NC_091264.1, forward strand.
CAGGGCCTTCCTTTCCATACCTGCTGAGAAGTTAACATAAGTAGAAAGCACTGCCCTAAATTACATTTAGGGCATAACATTCAGACACATAGGATGGATAAATGTACTACGAACAGGAATCCCCCAACTTCAAATTATCCTATGAGTTTTTTCAAACTCAAGGACAGAAGCATCCTTCCTAAGCCGTCTCAATTGCCAGTCCCCTCCCAAGCCCTCAGAGCCTACAGCACACCTTGTCTGCCCTCTGTAAGGGCCCCTGGCCTTGGAAGGCAGCTCCTGGTGCAGGTGAGCCATGTTTCAACCCCCAGTGAAGTAAAGGACTTGGGCCAATCCACGTGGTCTCACAGGAGCAACCACGCAGTAAGTGCATGTCCAAGAATTCCACCCAACTGAGAGGAGCGGTGTCTTCTGAGGTCACGCAGCCCTCAGAGGTTCCTGACTTGCCAGGAAACTGTTCCAGTCTCACAAAGAGAAAGATGGTGCAGATTAACATGGAAATTAACTTAATCTAAAATAAAAGAACTGTCACCATCACAAATCCCTACCGAATATGAGACTGTTACAAACCTAATGTGACTCCCCCGTAAAATCCAATTGAAACCCCAGCATCCAATGTGACTACATCTGAAGACTGAGTGTGTAAAGAGGTGACAAAGGTTAAACAAGGTCATAAGGGTGGGGCCCTAATTTGATTGGGCTGTGATGTCCTTATAAAAAGGGGAAGCGAAGAAACCAAAGCTCTCTCTCTCAGCCAGGAAGCAAGAACTTCAGTTCTCACCAAGAACTGAAGCAACTGGAACCCTGAATCTTGGACTTCCAGCCTCCAGAACCTTAAGAATTAAAGTTCTGTGTTTTTTTAAGCCACCCAGTCTGTGACATTTTCTTCAGGCAGCACTGGATGACTGATACACAGGCTTACACCACAGCCACAAGGAAACAGACAGCAATCAGCCATCTCACCACGCTGCCACTGTATGTTTTTGCATCCTCACGGCCACCAGGCAGGTCACAGGGTCCTCACAAGAAATCTAACTGAAAACACACTGTCTCAGCAGAGAAGGAACATGACTTACAGACGCCCCTTCAGCTTGCTTTTGGAGAAAAGCCAGGTCTTGAAAGCAAGTTCCAGAATGTCTTGAACTATTAACATCAAGGCTGAGTATTCTTAATACTCAGACTAAAAACAGTGTCACAAAGGGACAAAGGGGGTGGTGGGGACGCCACAAGAGAAAGGTGACAGGGAAGAGGATGAGAAGCAAGCATTTCAAAGCCCACTTGGTCTGGGCATGCACGGCAGCTCGGACGAAAACTGTGATGCCGGCTTAGGGTGGGGCATCTGACTCCACGAGCACCGCCATTGAGATGGTGAGTGTCAGCCGTGAGCCAGTCTGACCATGGGGTCCCTATTCAAGCTCAAGACCTCCAAGAGCTGCTCACTGGACACACATGTGCCTCTGGCTTTGAGGCACCTTCAAGTCTCCACAGACACTGTCCAGCAGCTGGCACATTCTGGGTAAAAGTTACAAACTCATATAAAGTCATAAAAGCTTCTAAATACAGAGACAGCCAGGCTGACAAACCACCAAGTGCATACACTCTTTAAAGAGGTCAAATGAATTGGAGGGGCCATTCTCTGGGGTGACTGGAAAAGTCCTGGGTCAACAATGGACACTAAACACATGGGTGTATGTGTATTTGGCAGCTCACTGAACTGCACACCTAAGAGAGGTGATTTCACTGAGTGTAAAGACTGCCTCAAATTTATTTTTTTAAAGGTGGGGGCAAGATCTGGATCCAGGAGTCCTGGGTTCAGATCCTGACTTGACCACTTCTCAGCTACGTAGCTTTACACATGTTGCTTTCCATATATGAGGCCCACTAAACAAACCCACAAAGTTATGATAGTAAAACACTTGTATGAGAATTAAAAGCAATAACATTTCCTAAGAAAGCCCAATTTTAAGGTAAAATTACCAATCAGTGTAGCTTGTACCTAGGCAAGCATTCAACAACTGTGGTTCAGAAAGAAAGGGTAAAGGGGGGACCCAATTCCAAGAATTATGATGATGAGACTTATAAACACATCACAATTATGAATAAATCTGCATTTTGGTAACAGGAAACGACACGGCTTGTGATCTGGGGCGAGGGAGTTACAAGTCGAGGTCCATGCCATTTCAAAAATGAAGTCTGGAGAACTGGAGAATCCTGAACAGAGAGGAGCACGCCCAGGGTGCAGGTGAGCACACACTCTGCAGAGTACCCAGGAGCTGTGCACACAGCAGCCGCCAACACGGACGGAGAGTTTCCCTTCTGGAACTCACCATCTACTACAGGGAGAGAGCTTGTAATAAACAAACAATACAATGCCAGGCAGGGACAGAGTCGACGCAGAAAAAACATTACAAGATGAGGAGCTAAAGGGTAACAGGCAAAGGCACAATTTTTGAATGACGTTTGAAGAAATCTCCAGTACCAAGACCCTGAACCTCAAAGTACTTTAAGTCACACAGGTATTCTAAATAGAAACATCAGCAAGCACAAAATTCTGGGGCAAGAGTACACTACCAACTGCAGCAGGAAAGTTAGACTAGGTGAGACGGGGCTGAGGGAGAGACAGGCAGACAGGACCAGAGAGATGCTGGAGGACCACATCCGGCGTCCAGGGTAAGGATGTCTGCCTTCCATGCTGAGATGGGGGCACAACGTGGGACATGGCACATGTCGATTCCTGCTTACAAGGAACTGGCTGCTGCCTAGAGGGAGGAAAAGGCAGAAGAGCTTCATAAAGAGAGCTTTAGGAGTCTCGGCCCAAACCAGAGGTGGTGTACCAGTGGCAGTGGTACAAAATCAATTTCAGAAGATACTGTGAGCTTAGAATGACCAGGTTTTGTGAAATCTGGAGGAAAGAAGAGAGAGAGAAGTACCAGGTAATTCCAAGCTTTTGATCAAAGCAACTAGAAGAATGGAATGTGCATTTATTGACTAGCAAGGCAGGAGCACATAAGACTGAACAGAGTTGGCTTGGTGCACTCCAAGCTCACGAGACCTACCAGCAAAACAAAGTCCGGAAGGTGAACAGGCAACTAGAGTTCAGGTGAGACGCGTCATGTCAAACACAGCCACATGGGCGGCTGACTGACTGAAAACTGGATTTGGGCATCAACCTTGGAAAGTGACCCGACTCTTAAGGGTTCAAAAGAGAACGGGCGGGAAGAGAATATTAAAGTGAATATAAGTAACAGAGGGAAAGAGACTTGGAACACTTTCTTTGGAGGAATTCTATAAAGTAATGAACGAACAGAAATGAATAGAAGGAAGGAGATAGATTATCTGAGGGTTTATTTTTAATAGGAGAAACTATCAATGCAACATGCTCTGTCTACTGATGGGAAAGATCTAGTAAAGAAGTAAATAAAGGACAAAGAAAGAAGGAATACTGTCCGGAGTGCTGTCCTTGGGGCGATGAGAAAAGGGGACTGGTGCACAGACGGAGGTGCTGACCAGACAGACTCTTAGTGGGAGGAAGAGCCTTAAAGAACATCCCAGATGGGAACAGCAGGTTCCCATCCTCTGGCCTTCACACCCCTCAAAGGTGGATGCTCTAAGGACGGGGCCAGGCAGGAAAACACCGTGGGACTCTCTCAAACTCAGACACCACAGGCCTGTGCCCCCAGCCCCGAGCCACCTATGAGCCACGCTCTTCCTGCTTCCAGCGGGTCCAAGCCAAGAGGCCTGGAGGCAACACGAGTGAGCTCGGAGGCTGCGGGACTGCCAGAGGCAGCAGACTGAAGAGGCAGACCTCACGCACTAGTGCCGGGAAACAGGAGAGGACGCAGCAACCTCCACAGGCACCGCCATCCCTCCCTCTCCGTGAAATCTTCGCACATGGCCCTGCTGACTGGGAAACCTGGTGTCTCACCATCATTTAAAATAGATTTCTGGTTCCGATCAGTCTTCGGCATCATCCATCCCTTCCAGTTAAGCTCATCAGCAAGGTTCAAAATTACTCCTCTGTAAAATGAGGCGGCTGACCTCTATACCTCCAGAAGTCCCTTCTGGCTCTCACCATCCCTAACTTAAGCCAAGGAAGGCTCGCCACTGCCTTGGGGCCAGAGCAGGGCAAGCAGGCCGGCCACTGCCACCTGCCCCGTGCCCTGCTGGACTGATATCACTCCTCACGGCCGAGTCTACTGGCTGCTCCTCTCCACCCTGTCCTGCCCTGCAGCCCTCGCAGCCCTCAGTTTCAAGGTCTGCCAGAACGCAACTTCTTTACGGAAGCTTTTCCCAGGAGCTCAACACTGGGTCTTTCACATCACCTGCCTCCCTGTTAGCCTGACACCAAACTGGTCACGTGCACCTCTGATTTTTTAAAGCATTTTGTTGTATTTTGCTGTGCTTCACTGATACCAAGTCTCAGACATTTTTCTGTTAGAAAGCACCTCACAATTACGATGGCTTACACTGATAAACTAGAAGCATTTTTTCCTTTCTTTCATAAAATAATAATGCCATCACTCAATGACATCTTAGATGAGATAAAATAAGCTATTCTGACTCCTCCAAAATAAGCAACTTCAGTTCCACTTTATTACTCACAATACCTCCTACGTACTAAGCACCCTATCAAATGTTGATCAGATGGGAGCGCTATCCAGAAACACCCCACCTGCATTACTCAGGGTCACGAACACACTGATGACAGGACACCTACGAGAGAGAAGTCACGCCTGCTCAACTGTCCCACTTTCCAAGACAGACGCAGCTTTGTTTTTAAACAAAGAATAAACGTAGGCTGTTTTCAAGACGTTTATCTGCCCTCACCGCAAGCAGCTCTCGTTTCCAAGGAGTGCTGTCAGGGGACCCAGGTGAGAAACGTCTCAGACACTGGACTGTTAAGAGAAAAGTTTAACTCACTGCCCAAGAGCACTGCCACCCACAGAAGTTCATTTGGAAAAGCAGAAGGATCCATGCAGTCAAAGCTGTGGTTTTTCCAGTAGTCATGTACGGATGTGAGAGTTGGACGATAAAGAAAGCTGATGCTTTCAAACTGTGGTGCTGGAGAAGACTCTTCAGAGTCCCTTGACAACAAGGAGATCAAACCAGTCAATCGTAAAGGAAATCAACCCTGAATATTCACTGGAAGCACTGACGCTAAAGCTGAGGCTCCAACCCTTTGGTCACCCTTCACGACGCGAAGAACTGACTCATCTGAAAAGACCCTGATGCTGGGAAATATTGAGGGCAGGAGGAAAAGGGGGAAGACTGAGGATGAGATGGATGGAATCATCAACTCGATGGACATCAACTTGAACACGAATGGGCAAACTCCAGGAGACAGACAGTGAAGGACAGGGAAGCCTAGCGTGCTGCCGTCCATGGTGTCACAAAGAGCCGGACATGATTTAGTGACTGAACAAAACCACCACCAGGGAGGGAAAAATTGTTTTTCCTGTTGAAACAGGGACTGCCTTGAGAAGTGGAAGATCTGAGAGCTTCAGGACAGGGGAAGGCAGACATACAACCATGGCATTTATTTCAAATGTGCCCCAAAAGAAACTTTCATTCATCAGACAAGGTGCCCTGGCTTTGATTTTGACTCAAGTCATTTTTTTCATTTCATCCTGTAAATAGGGAATTTGCAGGAGCTATGCCCTTGTCTCATTCCATAGACATCAGTAAACTCAGATTTTTAAGAGAGTCTAATGAAAACCCTACTCTTTTAAAAAAGACATGAGGGCAGCGTGGCCGTAGATGGGGTCCCAACCTGCCCTTCTACCTTTGGTCCTCGGCGGTCACGAGCAAGGCCAACACCCCTGTCTCCCCACATCCTCGACGTGACTGGCAGCCCTCTGCCACTTGGCTGGTTCAACAACAATATTAAAGTTACAAATTTGTATCCCTAGGTGAAGAAACACAAAGTAATAATGAATGTAGCTGCATGTAAGGGGGGTGACTAGTCAGGAGGAATGCAGTTTTTTAATTTCCACTGACTATCAATTCACTAACAAGTGCTAATAAAGCCCAGAACCACCCTCACATGAATAAATACTTGAATTGCCCCCTCTTCTGACTTAGCCTTGCTCATGAAAGACTTCACAGTATCTCCTTTAAAATAAACTACTTGAAAAAAACAGTACTCCTACGATTTCATATTTTTTGAATCCTATCTTTACAGGAGGTCTCAAAATGACTTCTATTTATTTCAATGGTGATTATAAGCAAGGGAGCTCAATGCAGAAAGCCAGGGTTTAAATCCTGGCTCTGTCTCGAACTAGTCGGGGAAGCAAATTGCTGATCACCCTAACAGTTCCCTCTACGTCTATAAAATGGTGAGTTCTGAAGATTAAATGAGCAAAATACAGGTAAAGTGCTAAAACAATAAACAACCGGCAAAGAGCAAGCATGCAGTACAAGTTCCCACTCTCACAACTACTGTCAGCTTCTAAGAAAAAAGATCCAGTTTCCCTTAAATCTAGTCTGCTTTAGCTGGCCAGAGGGTTTGCTGGATTTCAGATGAAATTTATAGAAAGTAAATGAAATTCAAAGACAGCTAATAGCTCCCCTCCCTGGCTGTGTAATTATGTGTACTCATTATGTGTGTAGCATGTTATTATTTAAATGTCCCTAATTTCAGCCCCAGAGGGCCAAGGGCCCTCGAAGAGTGGCCAAGGCCGAGGCCTCTGCCAGGCTCTCAGAAGCTTTTGTCAATTTATTACGGCCGGGAAAAGTGGCACCATCTCTAGCACCGAGGAGACAGAGGGCTCGCATCCAGCAGAAATCTGAGCACTGCCTCCCTAGCAGCCTGGCTACAGCCAACAAGCTGTCACCTCGGGTGCAATTCCTACACAGACAACCCACCAGGCTGTCCCAGACTCACATTCACCACCTCCAGGAAGACAAAAAAAAAAAAAAAAAAAAAAATCATCCCTTGTCAAAAGCAAGAGTGATGGCAAACATAGATTTTATGACATAAATTATGAAGTCTCTCGTTAGAGAGATGCTTTTGAACTGTGGTGTCGGAGAAGACTCTTGAGAATCCCTTGGACGGCAAGGAGATCTAACTAGTCAATCCTAAAGGAAATCAGTTCTGAATATTCACTGGAAGGACTGATGCTAAAGCTCCAATAATTTGGCCACCTGATGCAAAGAACTGACTCACTGGAAAAGACTCTGATTCTGGGAAAGACTGAGGGCGAGAAGAGAAGGGGACGACAGAGGATGAGATGGCTGGATGGCATCACTGACTCGATGGACGTGAGTTTGAGTAAACTCCAGGAGTTGGTGATAAACAGAGAAGCCTGGTGTGCTGCAGTCCATGGGGTTGCAGAGAGTCACACGCGACTGAGCAACTGAACTGAACTACTATCTTACATCTGCTTGGCTTACTGTTCTACTAGACCTGCCCAAGTGGGACAGCTGAGCTCAGTCACCCAGATGAGCTGCTACATGTACCCTCTAAGCAAACAGCGCCCCTCACACAAGAGGCCAGGGCAGGGGGCTGCTTGTTTATCATCCTAGCATGCCCGTGATTTCACGGAACTGATGTCAATTCGTTTCCCAATTAGATAAAAATTATGTCAAGCCCGTTCTGTGAACTCAAAACAATCATTTTAAAATTGCTTTTTCCCAGGAAACTCCAGCAAGACAAGTAATTCTGAAACATCTTTGCTTAAATACAGGGGTAAAACAAAACACCGTCTTTCTCATACCACTGTTGCAAGGATAAGGTGTCATTTTCTTCCATTCTCTTCCATTCTGGGTTCGAAAATCAGTACTGGATAAAAAGTTACGTGGCTTGAGCTGTAATTACAATCCTGCTACTGCATTATAAGGAACCGTGTGCCATCAGCGAGTCATGACCACAGAAAATTCTCAAACAGCCCCCACGAGAACGTCTTCTTGCCCTTACAAATGCCACGGGTCCCAGAGTGGACCCCCCTACCCATGACCCTCCCACGCCATGAAGCACGAGAAAGGGAGCACAGGGGACAGAAGCTCCCCCACCACCACCCCCCCAGAACGGGGTGCAGGCACCTGCCCTCCCCTCTGTCCCATCCCGTTTCCCACCACACCTCCCAGCGAGGGTTCCGGACTAGACCGCTTCAAACTCTACCACCAGATACCTTTCTGTCACAGCTAACACTAAACTAATGCAACTATTTCAACTTTTGAAAGGGAATCTTGAGAAGATGGGAGACAATAAAAAGAAAAATGAAAAAGCATGACTATTGAAACCACTCTCCCCCGCCACCATGACCCCCAACGTCACCCGCCCACGATGAGGAATCCCAGAGAGTGCTTGCTGTGAGGCACAGTGAGGCCCAGGTCCAGGCGAGGTCACTGCACTGCACACGAATGCACTGCCCACGAATGCACCCACTCAAGGGCGTGGCACCCACTCAAGGGCGTGGCAGCCCACCCCAGAGTTCCTGCCTGGAGACCCATGGGCAGAGGAGCCTGGCAGGTACAGGCACAGTCCTTGGGTCACCAAAAGTCGGACATGACTGAGCGACTAAACTCGACACACACACACACAGAAGCATACGTATATACACATTCAGAGATAACACTGCTTACAATCCTTATTACTTCCCAAGAGTCTCAGAGGCTGCCTGCTATTTCTGCTTTCTCTGAATCACACCCCTTAGGAAGAGCACTCTGAGACTCTGGGACCTACACAGAAAGACTTATTCCCATGGTAACAAGTCTAGTTTCCATGCTTTCCATTATGTACATGCATGCATGCAAAGTCACTTCAGTCGCTTCCAACTCTTTGCAACCCTACGGACTGTAGCCCGCCAGGCTCCTCTGTCCATGGGATTTCCCAGGCAAGAACAGTGGAGTGCGTTGCTGTGTCCTTCTCCAGGGTGTCTTCCCAACCCAGGAATCGAACCGGCGTCTTTTGTATCCCCTGCATTGGCAGGCAGATTATTTACAACTAGCGCCACCTGGGATGCTGATGCTTTCCAGTAGCCCCTAAATAAGAAAGCACATTTGTTTAACATGCAAACTGCCTTTAAAAAAAGGGTTCTTGAAACATACACAGGTTCTAAAACGGCGATGCGTTTACTTAGAACTGCTATCGAAACAGTATGAGGAATAGCAAAAAGGTGGCCCTGGAACACGGCCTGCACTAACAGCAACACAAACCAGAAAAGGGCATGCTAACAGCAACTTCACAACAGAAGGACAGAAGCCTTGATGTCTGGGTGTTTAGAAGGAAAAGAAAGAAAAGAGGTAAGTCAGTCTTTAATTCTGTTGCCTTTCACTCTGATAAAGTTTTCAACGATCCCAATAGAGAAGACGCACAGGCCAGCTTTTCTTAAAATTCCTTCCTCACTATCGTCAAGCCCTGACTATGCTGATGAAAACAAGAGCTACAACTGGCCGACTAGCTGGCAGGGCTAGTCTCTTCCTGAACGCCTTATTGCAGTTTTTGTTCTTTTACCCTAATTTCACCACTATTCAATCCCAGACACCGGGCTACCTTTCTGTACTAGAAGTTGATTTTTTCCCAGTTAGTTTGATCTTTATTTATCAAAAAATTCCAAAGGCACCAAGGCATCATCACTCCTGATTAGCAGGGTGAGAGTGCGCGCCTCGTCACAGCAGTGAAATTCAACACCACAGTAGCCACTGGTCTACCACGACCTCAGACCCAATAAAATGCCACCCCAATCACCCTCTCCCCAACATTCAGAGCAGAACAGTACGCTCAGTGTGAAACAATGAGAGCAAGACTGATCGCAAGTGCTCTTTAAAACGATGTGGGCTTTAGCGTTTACTGTATTCCAGGCAGTCAAGGAATGAGTGGGGTTCCTCCATTGGAGACTCATGCCAAAACGGGGGTCTGAGTGGTACACTGTGGCAACAGAGTACTCATATTATTTTGATTACGCACACACGCAGGATTCAAAAAGGGCCTTTCCCCATCACACTGGCTTGGCCTTCAGTCACACAATGCCAGGAGAATACGAGTGGGTGGCAGGGCAGACCCCAGGCGCATTCAGGAAGGCCATCCATCGCCTATGGGAAGTGAGTGCCAGCAGATCTTGTCTGGAAGCACCGGTTTCAACGAGACGCTCCCATCACCTCACAACTAAGCAGGATGGAAAAACACTCCACAGCCTAAAGTCAACCTGAAGTCACTCAGCAGCCTGGCAAGCTGCCAGGCTCCCATGCGCCATGATTTTACTACTCCAACATCACAGTGACGACACAAAGAGTACTAGGTTCTCCTCTTCCTCGTTTCCTTACTTCAAACAAATACAAGCAGAACATGGTCAATTCACTCATGTTTAAACTAAGAAATTAACAAGAGAGGCTGTGGAATGCTGCTACCACAGCCACAACCCTTGAGATAAAATACGAACAGTAACCAAATGCTTGTTCCGAAACGGCCTTCACTGGCTGATGCCATCTGAGTCACACTAACCCTGTCAAAAAGAGACATCAGACTCAGACTCAGGGGCGAGTTTCCCTCCAGGCTTCGGGGATCCACTTGACACCACCCCGGAGGAGGGACACTGGATGCACGGCAGCCCTGCCTGTGTTGTCTGCCCGCCGCCATGCAGGCCACCGGCCTGGGCCTTGGGAGGCTCCGAGCCAGACACACAGCGAGACAGGCAGCAAGCACAGACTCACGCTGCTTCCTCTGTAAACAGGGGCCACATTTCAGCAAGATCATCCAAGGCTGCTTCTGCTCTCCTACTTGGATAGAAAGACAGATGCTCCCAGAAAAACCTGTATATCCAGCTCTATACACAACCCAGCGAACAGCAGAAACCAGGTCGCAGCCCTGGTCTTGTCTACAGGGCACAGACTAACAAAGGCACCTTGCCAATCATGTTATGCAGCATATAAAGGAGAAATGAGTCCATAAACCCAACCAGGGTAACTGCTGTTAAGGGGCCCAGCCTGAGGAGCACAAGCCGTCCCGAGCAAGCACATCCATTTCAGAAACAAGGCCGGGCCCAGAACGGCATCCAACCCGAAAGAACAGGCAACTCACCATTCACGGCCTTCAGGCTCCCAGGAATGCCTTCCCCGTGCTGCCTCTTCTGGGCGTTCTTGAACTCCTTCAGAGACAAATAAAGGACTTTACGTACCACCCTTTCTTCTGACCACGGAATCCCATCACTGTCATCCTGGGGAAACAAGGAAGAATGGGTAGAGGGGCGTTACTTCAAAGAAAGCAAGCAAATGTTCAAGAGTGAGAATAAACTTCAAAAAAAAAGAAAATCCCAAGCAAGTATTACGGAACTGAGACCCAGCTCCAAAGATGAGAACTACGTGCTGTAGAGAGGGCACTGGTCCGTCCTGGAGGGCCACCCCTCAGGCTGTAACGGGACTGGAAGAGCATCTCCCTTCACATGCCCCGTGCCCAAATCCCATCATTAACTGGTGATACTGAAGTTTTATATTCTTGGCAAAGTTTAGAAAAGAGTGTTACAGCAGCCACAACAGGAAGGGTAATGCATCACTGTACTCGAGCTCTTTAGAGTGAGCAATTCCAGAGCGTAGGCACCTCACAAGCACGTGCCCCACTCTTTGGGAAATGTTGTTGGGAGTTGGTGCTGCTTTCAAGGAATTTACCATTCAGTCAGAAGAAATGAAACCGAATCTGCACTGGCCTTTCAAGGGAATGATTCACAAAAAAAAAAAGTGAGAGGGAGAGAGACCACTGCAGAAAAGGGGCAATGGATCTTGGTGGAATAGCAAATGGGATGGCAGGGGGCGGGGGCGGGGGGGGGGGTGGTTTTCCAAAGAAGAATACAGACACTATCAGGTCTCGAAGGTCTCATTTAACGGTCTGTTGTATCAGATCCAGTGTAAGCGCTTGAGAGAGCAGTGACCAAGACAAGGGGCGGGCTGGGAGGACGGGGGAACCAAGAACCAGCAGCCCACCCAGGGACCATTCTGGCAATTCCGAGAGCAAAGACAGACTGCAGACGAGCGGGGAGAGGGCAGGACCGGGGCCCAGTCTGGGAAGACGGAGGTGGCTGGAGATGGCTGATATAGTACGGTGCGCCAACCGAGTTAACTCTTTCAGGGAACCAGCAAGAAGGCTTTCAAGGTTTAAAGAGCTGCTTCCCACAGCCTGAGACCCTCACAGGTTCTCTCCTGTGGACATCTGCTTACAGTGGGCATCTGATCTCCTGTGGACATCTGCTAATCTGAGAAGTGCTTACAGTCACACACCTACTTCAAGACTTCATTTTTCTAAGAGTTCAATTTAGAGATAGAAGGATTGTGGGCTTCTTGGGTACTTGGGGCCTTAAGCAAGTAAGTAAGACATTAACACCCCAGTAACTTCAGGAGATGGTGACGGACAGGGAAGCCTGGCATGCTGCAGTCCGTGGGGCTGCAAAGAGTCAGAAACGACTGAGCAACTGAACAACAGCAAAGCGGGGTTCTGGTTCTTCGGGTTCCTTTTGTTCAACAGGAAGCCAAATATGTCAGGGTCAGGCCGGTGCTGCTGCACTCCACACCCTACAGAACTGGTTTTCACTCCCTGCCACTTAAGTCACTAAAGCCTCCTCCCGCGGAGATAAGGGAGGTAGATTATCCAAGATATTCTCCAGCTCGTAAATTCCTAAACTCTGCATAAACACACACTTCATCTCAGAAATCCAACCACACAGTCTGTAAGCCCCACATAACGGAAGCTGTGCTCCTGTTAATCTTCCAGGATTTCCTAGAATGACAGTGATTCTCCATCTTCTGTAAGAAGGGGAAGAGAAGGCCTGGGAGCAAAGAGCCAGGATTTCCACCTTTCCTGGGGTGTCCTTTGTGCCTCACACCTGCCGAGACTTCCCTTCCATTACCTCCAGGAGAAGAAGACACACCCTCTCTCCCCAGTGGCTCTCCTGAAAGCACCAAGGCATCTACAGACCAGGGTGGTGCTCAAGTTCGCACACGAAGACTGCAAGCGACCAGCAGACTCTGCCTCCACGCCACGGGAGGAGCACGCGCAGCTTCTTAACCACCACTCCGCAAGTCACCAGAGGCCAGCCAACTACACGGCTGAAAACCAGGAAAACCAAGTGCTCTGACCAGACCCCACTTGAGGAGCCCAAGGAACCAACCTGCCAAAAAGGCCAATGATTCAGCTTCACAAGAGGTGAAAAGCACAATGAATTCACTCTTGGCAGCAAGCAAGTCCCCTGAGTGTGCGTGAACGTGCCTCTAGCATATCAGTTGCAACTGAGTGACAGTCTCAGCCTTGGGAAGAAGCCATGCTCATGGGCTGAAGTCCACCTTCCAGGGCACAGGGAAGGCCGCGGGGCAGAGTGGTCTTCACCACCCCAGGTTCCTATCCTCAGCAATTAAGTCCTCACAACAAACCAGGCCATGATTATAAGTGATTATGTCCTACATACACACAGTTTATAAACTGTAAAGCCCCCAAAATAGCTTTCAATGTAAAATTCCTATGACGATTTACTGCTTCCTGTTCAGACTGCAGCCTTCATTCTGACTCCAGGCCTTCCAAAGGGAGGATTAAACACCCTGAAGACTGATGTCTAATAAGACAAACCTTATGAGAGGAAAACTTCTGCAAAGGAAGACACATTTAACGTTCACTTAGTAGCATCAGCAGCTCCGTGACACCTACCTGGATAGTGTGTTGGTTGTTCAGTCCTGTCAACTTTCTACAGCCCCATGGACTTGTAAGGCTTCCAGGGACTCTCCAGGCAAGAATACTGGAGTGGGGTGCCATTCCCTTCTCCAGGGGATCTTTCCAACTCAAGGATCGAACCCGGGTCTCCTGCATTGCAGGCAGATTCTTTACTTTCTGAACCACCAGGGAAGCCCAACAAGATACTTATAAATATAGGAGAAGGAAATCTAGGACTCAGAATACAGGGTTTCTAGACATTAAAAATAAAAAATAAACCACACACACACACACACACACACACACACACACGAGTTCTTTTAGAATCTAGAGTGCTGGTCAAGACTTGTCACCTCCCTCAGTGTTGATGCCAAACACAAACCTAATAGGTAAGAAGTCAACTCTGCTGTGTCTCCAAAAGCTCAGCGGGTTAAGTAATGATTTAGAAATTAGAACTCAAAATGCTGTTCACAGCTGCAGTCATGACGCATCCCCACATTCAGAGCACACCCCTCTCTAGTGGGAGGTTGGCAAGGTGGGCTTGCAGCCAGCCACGAGGCACACAGGGCCCTGCAAGCCAGGTGTCCTAGGAAGCTGGAAAGAAGAAGGTACTTCAGGGGCCTAACACTTGCCTTCTCGTAGTTCTGAACAATCCAAGTTCTACTGAATGCTTTAGAACATAGCCCAAGCCTAATTCTCTCATTAGAAGTCAGGAACTCCAAAGGCAAACTCCGCCCCCGCCCCAAGAGCTTCCATGACCTTTTAAGTCCAGCCCTTCCGTCTTCTTTTCCCTTTTCCAGTAGCTGTCTTATTTAACCAGCCGTAGAGTCATTTCTCCTGCTCCTCACAGTGTTATCCGAGCTCCCGTCACTGGGTGAGAGCTCAGGATGCTGAAAACTGGGCTGACTCAACATCATGCTTCCCATGTTACCCACCCACACCCGGCCTGTTGGTGCCAAATTTCTAGGATGGGTTAAGTGAAGGGCCTGAAATCACTCCAATTTCCTTGACTGAAAACACACTATCCCCGTAAAAAGGGCCCCACAGTGACGACTCCAACAGGGCCGGGCAACACCTCGCATTCTCAGTGGTAAGCTTGTCATCGACCTAACACCCATGCACCACCCCTCTGCCACCAGCAAGCTCCCTGTGAAGACAGCGCCCATCTCCAAGTCCACGTGGCCTAACAGAGCCCAAATCCACTGCCCCATAGTCCCTTCACCTCAGTTAAACGCTACACAGATTCCTTCACAAAACAGCCCTCTGAGTTCTCTCCTCCTCGCCCTGCCACCCATCTCTGCGGGCTCCTTCTTCCTATCTCCCAGGAGCCCCTCATTCTATCTCCTCGCACCTCTCTATTCACTTATTCAGCCCCAAATCACTATCTTCAAATCAACTGGAAAGCCAGTGGTGCCTCAGTGTTCAAAAGCCTCACGATCCCCTGTTGACCTTCGTGGGTCTAGTGGCTCTCGCGTTCCTCAGAGGGAATCACCCGGGATCTGCACCGCAGTGCTGAGAGCAGAGAGCAAGCCCTTCTCCACGAAAGCAGGCTTCCTCCACCACACCCAGACCCGGCCCATTTGCTTTACTGGTCAGCTTAATAAAGGCAGATACAGGAGAAGTCACACCACTGATCCAGCGTCCAGCCGTCTCATTCGGATGCAAATTCAGCTGCCCAGAGTGTGTGGCCAGTTCTGGTGAGCGAGTGGCATTAATGATTTAAAAACAGCTCCTGTCATTTGGAGTTTCCATGATAAGACCTCCAGGTTAATAGACCATCTAAATTTTAAGAAGAGTCAACTCCCAGATGACACACCACCCATCCTCATTCTTACCCCACCGAGCCCCCCAAAATGCTCTGCAAACACTGAAATTTAAAGAAAAAAAATTAGATCTGCTGGCAGACAGAGGGAGAGAGGGGGGAGTCATCACATAGATCTGCTTTGATACTGACTTCGAAAAATCACTTTCTTTGGCAAATGGAAGACTAAGTAATAAGATCTTTGAAAGTACAAGTGACAGGGTTTTGTTTTCATTTGCAAAACATCTACCATTGTTTGAAAAAAGTTTGAAAATGGCAAGGGCTCAGGCGTTAAAGTAGAATGTATCTCATCATAATCTTTCCATTGAAAGGAAAAACAACAGCATAACCTCTAGCTGCTCCAAGCTTTGTAACAGACATGTAAGAAAAGGGGGCACAGAAAGCAAGCGCGTGAAGACACCACACACCGTGCGGCAGACAGCCCCGCCAAAGGCTCTCCAAAGCCCACAGGCCAGCCTGGAGACCCAACAGCGCTCCAAAGGCTACAAGTGCCTCAACTACTCGGCAGCCTGCAGAGATGCAGGCTCAGTTTAAGACTCCCTGGTGATGCCCGCGCACATTAAAGTTTCAGAAGCTCTGCTGTAAACTTTCAGACGAGCCCCATCCTGCCCATTTCCTGTCACTTTCTACCTTCCATCGGAAAACAGGCAAAGATGAAGATGAGATGAAACCCTAGTCGCCATTTCTACTCTCAGAAATAAGAAGTCTGTATTAATATACTCTGAGAACTCTTTCCTTGACTTCTTTTAACTGAGTGAAAAACAAGTGACCAAATAGCAAGAATGAAATCAACAAAAAAGTTAGGACACTGAGAAGTGGTGAGTTCCTTGAATCAGTGTGACGTGATCTCTCAAGCTCTCATTCCCTGGTTACCCACGTTGGGACGACTTCCCTTTAAAGGTGACACAGAATTAAACACAAATATGAATAATATCCCAGAAGAGGACCAGCATACGCAATAAGATCATTTCTATTTCTCTGCACCATCTGAAAGTTGGCATATATTTCAGTAGTCACATCACCCAGTAGGATCTCATTAAGCTTGCAGTTAACCATATCCTCCCAGGGTGACTTTATTTGTTGGGTGAAGGGGTGTACCCCCCCATTACCATGCCACAAAACCCAAAGAAAGCCCCAAACTGACAAAACTCACGGCTCCCAGTTGCAAATTATTTTTCTATGATTTTTGGTCAAAAACCAAAACCAACAGAGAGACACATAAGAACATGAGATGCTTTCTTCCTTAGCCAGGTTTATGAAGGTACATGATCGGTTGGGTGCAGATTGCCACGTCTCCTACAAACTCAGCCTCATAGAGAAGGGCTGGGGCTGCAGACATGGGCATGCATGACTATTTTAAATGTACTCGAGTGCCTACCCCAACTTCCATTGATGGTGTAAATTCTTACCAATGTCAGTTTCAATAAAGCCCCAGAAGGGCCTTAATATAAAATGAATTTGCTAACAATTCAAATTTTCTCTCCGTGGCCCTCGCTTCAAAATCCTGGACTATTGAATTAACATGTTCTAACTGCACCAAGAGTTCTTCTAATTGACTGTCTCAAAACTGATCAGGTCGTTGATACAGAAAAGCCATGTCATCCACTTAGCCACAGGTCTGGGCAGAGTCTTCCAACCCTCTTCCGAGCACTCAAATACTGGAGTGCAAGCAATAGGGGTTTCCAGGTCAGTCAGTCCTGGTTGGTTTCCGGTGCCAGGTTCTATGGAAGCCCATTTCTGATCAATTTAAACACACACACACACACACACATTTTCTAACAATTACAACTATATAAAAATGAAACCAGTTCCCATGGAAGAGAGTTAACTTCCCACTACTTGTGGGCAAACTGCATTAAGAGCCTCATCCATTATGAATGACCAAGTAATTTATCATCACAGCCAAGGGCGCTGTTAATACTGATGACGGGACAACTGGTAGAAACTGGGACAAAAGTCAACCAAGGACTAGGTTCTTTCCAGCAAAGATCTTCATTACCATGCAGATCATTTTTAACATCACCACCACCAAAAATAAAACCAGTATCCAAGACATAAATTTTACACTGAAGTCCAGAACCTCCCACCAACATTTTAAATGGCTTGTGGGGACTGGGGTGGGGGTGGGGGGGGGAGATGCAGACATGTGCACATACTACCATGTTCCACAGAAAACACTTCTGCTTCCACGGGGAGGGAGCAGCCAGTCATATGCTCCCGTCAGAGCTTCTGGTAAGTAAACCAAGCAGACAGGGGCATGCAGGATGGGAGGGAAGAGAGCATGCATGTTCACAGGCAGAAAGACCTGCTCCTGACATGACATCCCTTCATTAAAACTGATACAGGAGTTAAGAAAACAATTAAGTGTTTGGATTACAGTAGCCACCGGATGAGTTACCAACACCACCATGTGCATATATTCCATCTCCATTCATTTTGCCAAGGCTCTGAGAGTAGAGCAATTTGTGATTTTCCACCTCCTTTAAAAAAAAAAAAAAAAAAGGAAAGAAAAGTAATGCCCAAATTCAGCGCTCAGTCTCACGCTGGGTGCAGTAACTGAAAATGCCACATGGAGGGGGGGGCGCTGATGACTGAAAAGATATTACCAATAAGGAAACTGTGAAAGACTGGCTCCAGGAGGGAGGTGGAAAGAAAATTCATAGCCCTTTCCTTCTTCCAGGGAAGAATGTCTGGAAACCTCTACATAAATGCCTTTTATTTTCAAGAGCCCAAGTTTTGCATATGCCTGCTGTTAAATCACCCTACTTAATGCAATTTGTTGCTGTCTGAAATATCAGCCTCTTCCATCAACAGTTTCAGAGAACAATGAAAGCATCCAAAATAATAACAGTAATAATTTGTTAGGGATGTTGATTCTTGGCACCGATTCCACACAAACAAGGATTTAAAGAGCCAGAGAGAGAGAAAATATTAAAGAAAAGAGAAAGAGGTTAAAACTACTGTTTCTTCTACTTTTAACAAAATATTTTCTCCACTGGAAATCAACTCAATGTCTCAAATCAACTCGATCTTCATTTTTAATTTCATAACATGGTTCATCTGTCAATATTCAAACATCAAAGAGAAATGGGGGAACATTCACACCTAGAAATCTGATAAATGGCCAGGAAGCCACTGACTTACTGACCTTGAGAATGACGTTCCTTTGCCTTGGTTTTAAATTAAAAGCACTTCAAGCAGAAATTTTCCTCCGAAAGACAAGCTTCCAGGGATAAAGTAAACAGACTGAAAATGCTTATGCAAGGAGGGTTTCACTTCTTCCAAACTCCCATTAAATAATGTGTACTTATCTTTGATTACCGCCTATTTAAAAAAAATAAAATAAAAAGCTACAGCCAAAATTGGATTAAGAACTTCTGCTGAAAACGATTTATTGCATAACACAACTCTGACAGCCTGAATCTCCGGCCACCAACTGAGCCTTTATAAAAATCTGCTGGGCAGCTGCCAAGTCAGCTTTTTTGCGTCTGAGCATGTCAGACCCCGCCGTTGTCAAGGCAGCGGCAGCGCACATTCACGGTTAAACGGTGCAGGCAGGGACCACGCCACACGGCGTTCAACCCCCTGCAATTCCTGGTCTGACAGTTTGTTGTTTCAACATAATCAAAAAGGACTCGCGATCCAGAGGGCATTATCTCCAAGAAACTGGCAGAAATCGGACTGGTGATCTCCCTTCGGTGGAGGAAATGGGGAAGAAATTAAGTCAAATTACAAATAAATACTTGACATGGGTCTTGGAAAGAGAAACCAGAATGAGAGACGATTCTGTGTCAGCAATGCCAACGAGCAACTCCCAACAGCCTCATCTGGGAATAAATCATTAACAAGTAGGTTCCCAAGGGCATTCTGACTGATTGGGATCTTTTCATCCTTACAGCCTTTTTATGTTAATAAGAATACCCCCAAACCCCCCAAATGGCATATTCTAAGCTGCACTATCCAACAGAGCAGTCACCAGCCACATGTGGCTATTTACGACTGACTTAATTAAAATTAAAAATTAAGTTCCTTAAGTTGTACTGGACACATTTCAAGAACTCATCAGCCACGCGCTTCTCAAAATGGACAGCCCGGCTAAAGAATGTTTCCATCATTCCTGTTCTAGATCGGCACTGATAATGAATTGGACGGAGTTTTTCAATTGTCTGTGTTCCTTGCTAATTCATTTGATTATGGACCTAAGACTCTTCAAAACAGGTACAAGAAAATTCTGGAACATGAGAATACCCTGCATAAGAAAACCAGAGTCTAAAGTAGGCAAGAACTGACATTTACCCATATAACTCTCAGGAAGTGGTTCCAATTTGTTCTGCCACATCTCACCTTTCAAATTTGCAAGGAATGTACATGAAACTCAGAGGATGAAATACAAGATTCTTCAGTCTACAAGGAAGCCCTAAAGACACGCACTGCTTTAGTATGCCTTTGAATCATGTTCTAAATTATTTCCCTACAAAATAACTTCTCTGGGTTTAAGAACAGACAAAAACCAGCACCCCACCAGCTGGTCTCCCAGTACCAACGGGTGGCCCAAACTTCTGAGACTGACCACTGCCCTGGCTCCTGCCAGGACCAGCCAAGGTCATGGGCCTCTGAGCCACCAAGGGCTAGGGTGATTTTTATACTTCTGTTGCTCCCCCCAGGCCCTGGGACACTGCTGGGAGACGTGCTGAGCTCTGTCAATACCTGACTGACTTACTTGACTTGCTGGCTTTTTCTGGCTCAGAAATAACCTCCACCCAGGAAATAAGCACGAACGTCCACACTTCCCCAGGGGACTGGTTGTCTGGTCACGCTACACTGTCACCCCTCCAAACAGCGCTTCCCACTAATGGAAAATGCAGACCAGCATGTGGCAGGTCACACCCTACTGTTTCTTGTGCCTCTGTCCTCCACGTTTGATAACTCCACGTTTCAACCATTCCCGAATGATGCACAGGAGCTTAAGACAGACTAGTCTATGTGACTCCAGAGGCTTTGCCAGGTCTGTTTCATCTTCATGTTTCCAGCCTCTAGGGCCGAGTCTAGTACACAACAGCAATACTTCTTCAATAGAGTGAACACATATTAACAGTGCTCAGGAGGTAAGAGACCTGGATTTCAGTTATGGAATTCTGTTTCCTTGTGTACAAACATATGACCAAGGAGTTGCCACCAACCTGAGAATCTATGAGAAAAAACACTGGAGCTTAACAAACCACACACGTGGGTTCTACCCACAAAGTTTCTCCCAGGTGATGCTGCTGGTCAGAGAACACACTGAGAATCATAGGTATACAGCCTACCAGGGACCTGACTCCCACCTCGCCTGCATGAAGACTGTTCTCACTGCCAGAAAAGACATTATAATTGCCAAACCTAAGGCAAATAATTAGAAACCTGACTCTTGGCTGGTTTTTCTGTTTCCTCTCCCCCAAAACCTTCACTTCGTGGCAAATAGATGGGGAAACAATGGAAACAGTGAGAGTTTATTTGGGGGGACTTCAGAACTGCAGCTGGTGACTGCAGCCATGAAATTAAAAGATGCTTGCTCCAACCTAGACAGCATATTAAAAAGCAGTGACATTACTCTGCCAAAAAAGGTCCGCCTAGTCAAAGCTATGGTTTTTCCAGTAGTCACGTATGGATGTGAAAATTGGACTATAAAGAAAGCTGAGTCAAAGAATTGATGCTTTTGAACCATGGTGTTGGAGAAGATTCTTTAGAGTCCCTTGGACTGCAAGGAGATCCAACCACTCAATCCTAAAGGAAATCAGTCATAAATATTAATTGGAAGGACTGATGCTGAAGCTGAAACTCCAATACTTTGGCCACCTGATGTGAAGAACTGACTCATTGGAAAAGATTCTGATGCTGGGAAAGATTGAAGGTGGGAGGAGAAGGGGATGACAGAGGATAAGATAGTTGAATGGCATCACCGACTCGACGGACGTGAGGTTGAGCAAGCTCCGGGAGTTGGTGATGGACAGGGAAGCCTGGTGTGCTGCAGTCCATGGGTCGCAGAGAGTCAAACACGACTGAGCAACTGAACTGAAAACGTTCAACTCTGATTCCTCTGCCCTTCCCAGTCTCTGATTATGATGGAAATAATAACTGCATCGACTTACATTCTAAAACCATCAATCCTTGGGGCTCCTTTCAAAGTTCAAAAGCCTCTGAGGTTCCCAGTGGCTACGACAGGGGGCATTTCCAAATTTCCTAGCATGACCTACAAAATGATCATCTACCCAACTTAGCACAGAGTTGTTAAGTCCTTGTCCCACTAGTGCTCCCAACACCTGCCCCCACAACTGACCAGTGATACAGCTCTCATTTCGCAGCCCCATCTCAAAACAGACACCAGAAAACAGAAGTACTGGTGTTTATTAACTAAAGATTAATCATGACTTCAATAATAACTCACTAGTAAATAAAGAACAGACTGAACACATACAGATAAAAGTACAACCTCAAACCTCTAATTCCAAGAAATACATAAAACACTTAGGCTCAATTATCAACTGTTTTAGTATTCCACCCACCCTACCCCCGGCCAGCTCTTGGTCTTTATAATGCAAAGAATGCATGATCTATGTGACCAGGACCCTTAGTAGATGTCAATTTCATTCAAACTGAGATATTTACTATCAGTGAATTCAGTTCCTAGTCCAATGACAAGATTTAACCATATCACTATTTCACAACCATTTCTGACGATCACAACCATTTCTGCCACCTAAACAAAACCAGAAACCTTCACTGGCTCCCTCATTTCTTTCATGCAAAATGAGATTTCCTGCAGTTTTTTCAGCTCCATAAAAATAGCCTGATAGACGAGTGAATGATTCAATGCAAAGATTCATGCTTACCTACAGACCAACAGAGCTCCTCCAAAGTCATGAGGGCTGACCCCCTAAAAGGTGATATAAGCAGTTTCATTTTCAAGCACAGCTGTTAGGAATAGCAAATAGGCCTTCTAAGTAACGTCATAGTCCTTCCTAAGTTGGCATGTCACAGTGCTAAGAGAAAACCCATGTTGTGAGCACAGCGGATGTGAAGTAAAAGTTTATCATTTACACTTCATGTGATGTGTGTGAATAAACCAGAAGAGGGAAGATGACAATTTTACTCCAAATGGAAAACCACAGAAAAGTTTTGAGCAAAGAAGTAACAAAATTTGATTTATATTTTTAAAAGCTCACACAGGTTGCTGGGTTGAGATTAAAACAGGAGATTGGGGGTGGAGGGGATGGGTGCGGAGGAGATAAAGGAAGGTGTGACCACTGCCCACAGGAAGTGAGGACCAAGGAGGCAGCAGGCGGCAGTGAGGGCTAAACCGCCTGAGAGCCGACATACAACATGTGAGGAACCAGGAATAAACAAAAGGTGAACCCCCAAGTTTTCATCTCAGGACATTTCCTTTCCTTTCTGGAGGAAAAAAGGGAGCACTTCTGAAAACAGTGTTTTGGAGCAGAAAGTAGCGAGGAAGGAACCAAGAGCTTCATTCTTACACTCAGCCGGAGTTGTCCACACGGACCCTGGGCAAGAGGTCAAAGTTCAGGCTGCGTGTCAAAGCTAGGGATCTGAATACAGCTCTCAGTTAAACATCAAACCTAGACTCCAGTCTTATCAAAAGGGCAGAAAAACATAGTTCACCTCTTGGCTGAAAGTAAGGGGTGAAGTCAGGTAAAGGCTGCCTGACCCGGACAAGTCATTTTATGGCCAAAAGGGTTTTCAGAGACTTAGGAAAAATGATGCTTCCAAATAAACAGTGAATGAAGGCAGAGGACTGACACTGGAAGGAAGAAAAGGAATGTTTCACATACTCCAGAGGCTTTCTAGAAACATGTGCACTGGATGGTGCCCTGTGTCAACTTCAATAATCTGGCAGAGGAGACCTCAGAAACCCACTGCTCAGCATGGGCCATACCGCAGGCCCAGGGCTGCTGCTAGTGAGAAAGTTCCATGTAGCCACATGAAGTCGTAATGCACTTAAACACAGGTGCAGACGCCCCTTCTTACATTTAGCTTCACATGCAAATGAGGAAACGATGACATCTAGCCCTAAGCAGCGGCAGGCCTGAGGCCCGCTCTCCCAGGTAAGTGTTCAAGCGGTGACGAGTCAGAGAGGCTTGCACACGGGTGAGCTCTCAGGTGAAATCATGGAAGAATCCAGAGAAACTTGAGATGCCCCGAAGACTGGGAGGAAGAACACAGAAAATAATTCCCTCTACGTGGTCAGTTCTATTTCCTATCAGAAACCCCACCTGTGAGTCACAGCCCACTGCCAGACCTACGCTGTGCTTTTCCTCTTTGAATTCCTAGTTTCTCTCCTGAAAAGCACTCTGAACGGGGGTTCCTGGAAACCTACATTTCCACCCTCCTAACCAGCCCTCCACCTCTACTGCTGGTGGACTGCCGTTCCAGCTCTGGGCAGCACAGGAGCTTAGCCACCATGGAAATCCCTGGGAAGCTTTATCAAGGACAGACCTCGGCACCAAGCTCTGAGTCAATGCCAGGGTAGGGCTGGGGCCCAGAGATTTTGGTAAACTCAGTGTGGGCACCACCCATACATCGACACTCCCATTTTTGATGGACTTGGTCTCAATGCATTAAAATCACCCATTTCCTAACAACTCCCTAACAGCAAGCCTGGCACATTAGGAGCTTACTAAGCAACTGTTGAGGAAATGAAGCTTAAAAACGGGAAGAAACCATGTAACTAAGGAAACCAGGTTAGCTATTTAAATAGAACACACAGCATGTTTGAATACACTTATTTTCTTGACATTAATCCTCTAAAATTGAGGATTCAGTATTCTCTAAAACAGAGAAAAAGTTTTAGCTGATACTAAAACGTTCCTTTCTCGTAAACACAAACCGAACCCATACTACCTTCAAGGAACTGACTCACTGAATAAACCACGCAAAGCTTCCCTGCCTCCAACTGAAGAGGAAAACCAACCCTGCATATCCAAGAGTCAGAGCCAAGTTCTGATTTGCCAATAAAACGCTCAAAATGTTATCTCAGTGAAAGTACTGGGAAACTAGGTTATGGTTGCTCACTGATTTAATCACATCAGGAGGGAGAGTCTGGAGAAGCAGATCATCTTTAAAACCCCATCACTGGGAGGATGTGCTCGGCTCTTTGAGATTTTCCAGGCCAGAATACTGGAGTGGGTAGCTGTTCGCTTCTCCAGCGGATCTTCCCAACACAAGGATCGAACCCAGGTTCTTCTGCACTGCAGGCAGATTCTTTACCAGCTGAGCTGCCAGAGAGGCCTAAAAACTAAATTGAGAAGGGAAAAGCCTTTGTCTGTTCAGTTTCTCCTTAACCCCAAACTCCAACCGCTGAGAATAATTCCAGCCCTAAGTCACCTGTAGGAGACAAATGAAGCTTTTATTCTTCTTGTGCTATCAGAACAAGGCCTGTCAAGCTCTACTGTGTCAGATCTCCTGTCCATGTTAATACATAATTCAATTTATCCTTCCAGGTAAGAGGTCTCTAGAAGGTCTGCTGCCTTCTTGCTCCTAACATTCTCCATTATGCACCAGTTCAGAAAGATCTGTCCATCCCACACCTTCCAACATGATAGCAAGGGACTGCTTTTAGCCTGAGAGTTGTTGATGAAACACTTAAAAGGAAAAGCAGAAGACAGGAAAAAAGAAGGGGTGGGGGAGGAGAGGCTATCCTCTACGAAACAATTCTCCTTTTTTAGGGCCAGTTAGGGTTTGACAAACTTTTCAGACCATTTTACAAAAGCCCTGACCTCACAGAAAACACTTTCCAATTTTAACATACATACCCACACAAAGAAACACAGCAGGCACTCCCCACGGGCCAAAATAAAATGCTCTCTAGTAATTACCATAAATAGAGAAAGAGATGGGCTTCCTGAGTCAGAGTACAGGGGACGAGAAAAACCACCAGCAACAAAAACATCATAAACAAAATTACATAGTCAACAATAAACTGGGAGGAAAGTGGAATTGCTTCTCAATGAGATGCAAAGAAACACATCTGTGAGATGCTCAAACAAGGGGAGGGAACACATTGGTTAGCCAGCCGAGGCAAAGAGGGTGTAGCCCTTAAATACAAAGAGAACATTTTCTGCAGAACAAACTGAAGTTTCTGGAAAATCCCACAAAATATTACTAACGAAAATACTTGAGAACGGATTTATTTCTCATCACTCTCACTTATCCTTTCCCATACATTTGGCATAAAATTTCCCAATCAACTCCAAGGTTTTAGACGATTTAAGAATCACTAAATAAAGTTGCTTTGAGAGATTCTTCCTTAAAATCAGCCTGAGAGGACTTCCCTGGTGGTCTAGTAGTTGAGAGTCCACCTGGCAATGCAGGGACTCGATCACTGGTCTGGGAAGATGTCACATGTCACGGGACAGCTGAGGCCATGCTCCGCAACACGAGAAGCCCCCACAGGAAGAGAGGCCCATGTGCCGCAGCTAGAGAGAGCCCTCGCTCACAGCAACTGGAGAGTAGCCCGTGAGCAGCAACTAGAGAGAGCCCTCGCTCGCAGCAACTAGACAGAGCCCATGAGCAGCAACTAGAGAAAGACCGTGAGCAGCAACGAAGACCCAGCGCGGCCCAAGGGGGGGAAAAAAGCCCTCTCAAACAAACTAGAAGGCATTTGTCCATCAGTCTAACCATAGCTCCCACTGTGATACGATGTGATCAATTTGCAATAATTTGAGTTCACTGTTTAAATCATATCCACAATGATAGGCAGTACAGAAAACACTAATAATGAAGGAAGAGGATAAAAATAAGCCCATGCACCTGCCTTATAACCCTCTCCAGTCTGTAAACTGTACGAGTCTAATCTAGAAATGTTCTGCTAGGAAAAACAGTACATTCATTACTGCAAAATCTCAAGTTATCTCCTTGGGAGAAGGGAATGGCAACCCACTTCAGTATTCTTGCCTGGAAAATCCCATGGACAGAGGAGACTGGCAGGCTACAGCCCACAGGGTAGCAAAGAGTTGGACAGGATTCAGTAACCAAAGAGCAACCCACGTGATCTACACTTAGGGTCGTCCTCTTTGAGCTTGACCATATTCTAGGCAACCTTCACCTTCCAGGTGAAATAACGGACTGATGCGGAAGCCGGCGGCTTGCCTCACACAGACAGCAAGAGGGAGGGCCTGTCAGTGGCTCCAGCACCACTGTCTCAGGACACCAAGCAGTCAGCAGTCTGGAGCCTCCCCTCTCATCTTCACCTGTTCAAAGAAATCTCTGAATCTCTGGAACCATCATTTTAAAATAATTTAAATGATGAGTTTTGTAATATGTGAATTTCACCGCAACAACCAAAACTGGTAATATTAAATTTGCTAATCTCAAAACAAATTCTAAGTAATTTTTAAAGTGTTTTCTTTGAGGTCAAGGCTTTTGTAAAATGGTCGGAAAAGTCTGTGAAACCCTAACTGTACCTAAAAGAGGAGAGTTGTTTTGTAGAGGATAACCTCTCCTCCCCAACTCCGTCCTTTTTCCTGTCTTCTGCTTCTCCTTTTAAGTGTTTCATCATCAACTCAGGCTAAAAGCAGTCCCTTGTTACCATGTTGGAAGGTGTGGGATGGACAGATCTTTCTGAACTGCTGCATAATGGAGAATGTTAGGAGCAAGACACTCAATAGAGATATGGAGAACAATGAAATTATTAATACTGCATTCCTATGTCAAAGTTCTAGAAATACTTTTACTAGCAAACTGGGTCACAAGGCTTGTAAAAACCATCCACTGGTACCTGAAACAACTCCATAACCACTTTTCACCAAGTAAAAAGTTCAACAATTTCCAAATACAAAATATATCATTATATTGCAGCCTAAGCAAAGCAAAATATCAGCTTCTTTGATGCCACTGTGTTCTTTAGGAACTGCTCATCATGCATCACTGAGACTGAAAATCAGTGAAATGCGCAGGGAGACAATTCCTTTTCATTACTTTCTGAGACCCATAAACTTCTTAACTGTAAGGGCAGGATGTGTGTGCGTGGGGTTTGCTCCCTCTATCCTCAGAGCCTTGTTCTGACAAACATTAGAGGCCAGATACACAGAAAGGGACACAGTGAATTACTGACACCATAATCACAACATTCGTTCCGGTTTTCAGTATTTTCTTCCTTTGCATTCTTGCTGTGGTCTGCAATGGTTTGAAACCATATACCAAATAACTCCTTCAAGCTCACTTGCCCCTGCCGTTCTCGCTCTCTGGCTCTTCCCTTATTGCAAAGCTCCTGTCTCAGTTGAATGTCACCTTCTTCAAGAAGCTTTGTCCGACAACCCTACCACACAACCTGCTTTAACTTTCTTCAAAGAATTTATCACCCGTAAAATTCGTATTTGATAGGAACACATATTATATGGTTTCCTAACTAAATTACTGGCTGAATCCACCAGTAATGGGGCAAAAACCCAATGGTGATATATGAGGCATTCCATATATTCAACACTTTGATTTTTGACAGTGATACAGTTAATTATTTTTATCACATACAAAAAAAAAAACAATAAAAAATAAATGAGGAGGAGGAAAGGGGTAATTTAACTCATAAGCTAACAAATTTAAGTCCACCCCTGTTAATGAGGACAAGGAAACAAGGTTAACACAGCCTCATTCTGTATGGCCGATGCTAACAATTACCAAAAACCAGTGTCTTAAGACACAAATTTATTTTCTTACCAGTTTGAGCAACCTCCAGGAGATAGTGAAGGACAAGGGAGCCTGGCATGCTGCAGTCCATGGGTTCACAAAGAGTGGGAGAGGACTTAGCGCCTGAACAACAACAGAAGATTCTGAAGGCCAGAGGGTCAAAATCAGTTTCACTGGGTTAAAGCGGAGGTGTTTGGTAAGGCTGTTTTCTTCTCGAAGCTGTGAAGGGAAAATCCAATGCCTTGCCTTTTTGGCTTCTCTGGCTTGTGGCCCCTTCATCCGTCTTCAAAGATCATCACTCCGATCTCTAAGGCTCTGTTTTCCCCTCTCCTTTTTCTCTCTCTGCCTCTGAAGCGCCTACCTCTCTCATGTAAGAATGCTTGTGATTAAAACCAGGCACACCTGGACCAGCCCAGCCCAGCCCATCTCCCTGCTGAAGACCCTTCACTTAAGCACGCCCCCATTTACCACTTAAAGTAACAGGCTGGGGGACCTGAATATATTCAGGTGCCTCCATTACCTTACGCTGGAGGTGGGAAGGCTCAAAGTGGTCTCGGGAATGTTTTTTTCCATTTGCTTTTTCTTTTTTAAGTGTAAAAGAAAGACTCAACTAGGTCCTCGGATCTTGTGCTAATGAAAGAAAACCTCAGTGGATCAAGAACAGTGGGTGGAACTACCATCTCAAAGTTTCCAAGAAACAGCAAAGTAACTGAATCCTTTGGTTAAAAACTTTTTTCTGTACTAAAACCACAGGTGGTAAGCGAGTGGCAAGCTGGTCTAAGGGTTTTCTGATTTCTCAACAAAGAGGAGCGTCAGAAGCACACTAGGAAGAGAATCATTTCAGGTGACAGGAGCTTCCCTTTCTGCTAGGATTTCAACTGTTAATTTACCTTATCAAATGGCACTAGATCTGGGACTAAAACTTTACATTTTAAAAATAATTTTATTACTCAAAAAGAGCCCTTCTTAGATAGTCTTGTTTCTGAAAGAGATGGGTGTTTTGTTTTGTTTTTGAAATCTCCAGACTGCTCTGTTCCAAAGTAAAACTAGAAATTTAAATAAGTTAACATATGAATCTGTTGAAACTTTCTCAGAAGAAGATGATATGCATTAACCTCAAGATCTCTACTCAAGATACATGAACGGATAGATAATAAACACATGAAAATATGCTTGACAGCATCATTCATGAGGGAACTGCAGATCAAAACCACAATGAGACACCACTTCACACCCACCAGGATGGCTATAATCAAAAAAGACGAGCATCTAAGTGCTGACAGCAGCGAGTGCTGGAGAAACTGGATCTATCACACACTGTGGTGGGAGTGAAAAATGGGGCAATGGTTTTGAAAACCAGCCTGGCTGTTCCTGAAAAGGTTCAACAGAGTTATCCCAGGACCCAGCAATTTCACTCCGAGGTATACATACCCAACACAAGTGAAACCGCACATCCACACAAAAACTCACACATACGTGTTCCCAGCAGCATCGTGTATAATGGCTAAATGTGCAAACAACTCAACTGTCCAACGAATCATGAGTGGATAAAAGTGTGTTATATCTACAAATAGAACTGCTCAGCAATGAAAACAAAGTATTCCTTTCTCTCAATAAAGGTGCCCTATGCCGATTAATAACCTCTGCTGTGCTACACTGCATTTGCTTGCAAAACTGCCCTACTTTGCACATTTCACGGTTGTTGTTTAGTCCAACTCTTTGCAACCCCATGGATTGTAGCCTGCCAGGCTCCTCTGTCCATGGAATTTTCCAGGCATGAATACTGGAGTGGGTTACCATTCCTTCTCCAGGGGATCTTTCCAATCCAGGAATTGAACCCGACTCTCCTGCACTGGCAGGTGGATTCTTTACCACTGAGCCACCTGGGAAGCAGTCCATTTGATGGGTATTTCACAGAAAATTCAGACCTTGTGATGTAAATGATGGAAAAACCTTTCTACTGCTCCATCAGCTGGAAGCACTCTATCCAACATCCGTTCCCTATGTGACAGGGCCCCTGTCCCACTCAACAGACTTTCAGACATCAGGCATACGGCAGGTCAGAGGAGCCGAGCAACAGAACGCACCAGGGGTAGGGAAGAAAACCCCAAGACGAGGCAGCGTCCTGCCCCAGACACTGGCCTCCCGTTCGGCGCTGTGAGCCATGACCCTGTAGAGGCAAGTGGGTCCCTCCTCGAAGCCGCTGCTTCCGGAGTCCGAGCTGGGACAGCGGCAGGGTGTGTGTTCCTAGGAGACAACTCGCAGACAGAGGACAATGCAACCAGAAGGCGGGGGGAGGGGAATCAGAGCTGCAGTGGTTCAGACCTGGAGCCTCACAGGGTCTCGGCTAAGTACGATCGCGCAGATTTACAGCGGCCTTCAATGCGTTCTGTTACAAAGAACTACATGTCAATAAATTAATTTGAGTGTAAGAAAACAAATAGCATTCCAGGGAGGAGGGGAGCTGGGAAAGATAAGGGGGCGGTAAACACTGGGTTTATGGGACTCCTGCCTGTCTGTCCAGTGAGGGGCCTGCAGGCAGACTGAACTCCACTGCCCCCTGTGACAGCATCGAGGGAGACCATTCATGGAGGGGAGGGGGGTGGTTAATGAAAAATCAACACGGACTTGAAATACCCTCTGGCTTCAAGATTCAGCAGTGACTCTCCTTTTTAAGAAGCTTATCTACAGGAGCATCTGCCTTTTTTTTTTTTTTAAACCAACTCTCCAGCCAAGGCCAGCTGAGTCTGTAGAGCCTCCTGGGAGGAGATGGGCAGAGCGAAGTGAGGAGCCCAGGGAGTCTGGAAGCCGCGGCAGGAGCATGGTTCAGGCTGCCTCTCTCCCTGCCAAATGAAGCCGCCACCGATGCCAAAACATCCCATTTATAACGCCGCACAAAAGCGTGTGTACAGAGGGACCACACAGCAACTTTTCAGGAGGCTAGATAACTTCCAAGTTTAACCCATTAAATGGTCACTCCTTTAAAAAAAAAAATCAGCAAATATGAAACTGGTGGTCAACATCATGCCCCCAGCAACAGCAGCTTCTCGGAGGTCACAGTTATAAGCAGGCTTCAGTGATACCAACGTACCTCCTTCCCACACACCTGCACAAAACGTACATATGAGGCCAGCAGAGAAAACTAGAAACGGTCTTACATACATACATAACCCGACATAACTGTCAGAAAGGGCTGTCTGGATTCCACCGGGAAAGGCAGGATGAGGACCCAGACCACCAGCTTTCATGAGGCCAACGTCTTCCCAGGCCCCCAGGCCACCCTGCGCTGGGAGAAGGGCTGCTGGTCTGTGTGACAGCTCCACCCGCCCGCATTCCCCCTAATCCCCAGTCACCTTTCCCCTATAGGCCGAAGATGTCTTTTCCTCGCCCGGGAAGTTGGAAGTTTTCTTCCAACTCAGTATCAGCACGTGGTTCCCCTATCAGAACCACACGCCCACTCAGAGATTCTAACCAATGCTCGGCTCCCTGACCACACAAGGCAAGCTCACGTCTCCTCATCATCCATATTCAGCAGCATCCTCTTCCTTTACCAAAAAGTAAAGAATTCCCATTACGTTCTACACCACTAGGACAGAACACAGCACTCTCAATTTACAATCCCCTAATCAGGCCTCAAGATACCAGACTGTTTTGCCCTGAATGTTAAGTCCAGTTGTTCACCCCATCTCTGGATGCCCTGGAACAGGCAATCCTTTTGGACCTAACAGAACTTCATCCACTGGGGGGCCCCCTTTCTTTTTTTTTTTAGGTGCCACAGGTTTTGGCCACAACAACTATTTCTTTCACTAATATCAGATTTACAGCCTGCTGCTTCATTTCTGTGCCTTGTTTATTGAAAGTAACTTCATGATGTGATCCAGCACTGAAATGAAGTCGTTCTGAATCCTGTTTCAATAGGAATTAATTCCAGCATCCAACAGAGCGTAGAAATAGATTAAAAGTATGGTTGTAAGATAAAGCACCAGGCCCAAACCCGCTCTTGCTCGGGCTCTAGGACACCATGTCACAGATGCCACCTGGGTATTTCTTGTTCTAAACATGAAAACCAAATACATCTTAGGATCAAAGAAAAACGGTAATTACAAAAATCACCAAAAATCACCCTAACAGCTGCATGGTCTCCATGTTTGCAGTGAAGGAATATCTGATGGGCAGACAGTAAATTTGATACAAATTTTTATGAAAGCCTCCAGAGAGAGAGAAACCAGGTGAGCGAGAGCACTAAGACAAACAGCTTTGCCTTCTTCATGGAAGATGGTCAGCTCAGGGGCCTGGTCACGGGGAGCACAGAAGCGCGACCGGCTGCTGGTGGCGATTCTAACTCTGACTGTGCCCAGAGGTGATCCGTCTCCCCCAATTCTCCCCAGTTCTGAGTTATCAGAACAGAGGCTGTCCATCACAGAACTGAATACCATACAGAAGACTTAAGCAGCATTCAGTTCTCAGATGCAGTGGCCCGTCACCACTTCTGAAACCACAGCTACAACCTGCACCATCCAAAGGCCGATAGATCTACGAACGGCCGAATGTAACAACTGGTCGCCTCACATGGTGTCTTGTCTCCAAAAGCACAGCCGTCCAGGATTTGAGGGAGAAAAGCTGAAGGCCTGGAAACGTGTTTGATCCACCGTATCTTCAACTTTCCCTCAGTCTCACTGATAACAAACCAAACTGCAGCCTGAGGCGGCCGAGTGGGGGCTTTACGCCATCCCTTCCTTTTTCTCTCCAGCATTTCCTCAGGAGCTGGGCCAAACCCATCGGTGATCTTTTGCCAAAACTGCAGCTACCAAGCTGCCAGGGCCAAAACCCAATCCCACTTCTAAAACTGTGCTCTTTAATTTGCCCTCTACTTCCAGAATGAACAACCCTGGAAATAGAAATGGGAATTTTCCAAGCTGGAAATAGTTCTGACTGAAAACTCTCTAGTCACTCTCTCTGGATAACCCAGGCAGACCCACTTCACTCACACACACGTAATTAGGGCACATGATGTGGTTGTGGCTGTGGATGGAGACACTAAAATTTTACCCGCCCACAAAATTCCATTCCTTAGACGGAACATTTTCACATTTTTTTTGCTCAGTATCTTCCATCACCCAAAGGAAGTCGTCCTATCTTGGATTAGAGAATAAAAACTACAATAACAACTAGGCCCTTCAGAAAGAACTGGTACTAATCTATCACATCACTCATGGGTGGCCTCCTGGATGGATGATTAAAAAAAAAAAAAAACTGACAAGCAGAGCAACCTCAACTGCAAGGTCGAAGGGGAAGTTCATGTTACAAGATGGTCTAAGCGATCTCACTGAAAATGCTTTTCATTCCTAATACACGACATGGAAAAACCTTCAACTGTGGCCCTTAAATCTTCAATTTTCACCTCATGTGCTTCACATGGTTTACTATGACCTGCTCTTTTGCTGAAATAAGCAATGTTTTGTTTCATTAATTGGCTTAACTCCCCTCAACCACCCACCCACCCAAAGAGGTGGGCCAGAGTCAACACTAAGCATCAGCAGCGCCGTGTGTCCTGGTGGGCTCTCCCAGCCCGCTCCTCCCGCTGCAGCTGCTTCTCATCCAGATGGACGCTGTTCCTGTCTGCAGAGGCCTGGCTGTGGGCTTTTTTACCCTCTAATGGTTTCAATGAAGAATAAAGGATAATGCGAAGTTTGACATTTTTATACTTGAGTAGAAAGCAAGAGCAAGTCTCTCTGCCCTTTCAAGTGTAACTCAAAAGGAAAAGAAAATCTGCTAGTTAACATCTGGAACAAAATATTAAATCAAATTAAAACTTTAAACCAGTTCTGTGAGCTTATGGAAAGTTTGAACTAGGCAATGGAAGTTTCCAAAATACATTTTAGAAAAAGCACTGACCTAGCCCCCCAACACACACACACACACACACACACACACACACACAATAACCTGCTAAAATGCAGACTCAGAGAGAAAACAGCACACTTGAGGCACAATTCCCTTGTCCTGTAAAATGGATTTTCAAGCCCCTACCACCAACATATACAATGTGTAAATTTTTAAACCACAATAAAAGTATGATATATCTTTAAAAAAGACATCTGTGTAATCAGAGACTCTCTCTCTCTCTGTCCCATTTTCATTGACCTCCTCCCAATATACACATATCGTGAGGACTGAAACACTTCTGAAAAATGCTCAGCAACCACATAAATAATCAGGGAAGGTAAAATGGATTCTGCAGGCTTAAAAGGTTAAACTACTTAGAAGAATGCTTCCTTGCTTAAATAACCATCTCTCATGAGAAGCATGCAGCTCTCTTCTTTATTCTCCACATCCCCTACATACATTTTCCTGAAATCTTGCATTAAATCAACACACTCGACTCTTGAGCCCCAAATCTTTGAACAGAGTAGCTACTGGATGTTTAATTGCCTATCATGTGTCCCAGTGTACTCAGCTTACTTAATCACCTAATGGCTCAGTTAACAAATACAGCTTTAGGAAATTCTTCTACCTGGCTTTATTCTGATATAAAATGGTTCAATTGCATAAATTTGACAACTGTATTTAAAACCTATGTGGAATTACAAACATCCAAATGCTTACATCCATTGGAGCATATTCAGGACAAATGATACCAAGTGATGCTCACGGAGGTAGCCAGGAAGGCTTCTTTAGGCGAAGACTCTACATCTCTCCCAGATAAAGGTAGGGAAAATCTCTCCTTAAGAGTTATGTGCACAGGTGCACCAACCAAATGCAGAAAAGCAGGAAGGAAGAAGGAAAAAAAGCCACACCAAAGCAAACTATTTTGCCCCACAAACCAGAAAACCATCAGCACATTAAGTGAAACCAGAATCTGGGAAAGCTGAGAAAACTTAAGAGAGGTGCAGACATTCGTAACAAGAGGAGGAGAATCATGGATTTAATTACTTCCACCATATATGACAATTAAGAATGGTGGAAAACCACAAGACAGCAGACAGTGAAGGAAAAAAGTTCAATGCTGATTGCCATAACGACAGGAGTTTCTAACACCTGCTATAAGCTACTGTGTAATAAAATATGAATTATTCTCCTAGTGAATGAACAAATATATTAATGTGAGTCAGGATCTCTGAGAAGTGCATTTAAACTCCTTTGAGCCACCAAAGTAACATTCACCAAACAGATGCTTCAATGCACATTAAACAGGATGGAAAGACTGTGACCCTCTTCAAAGATTCCCGGCTACATCTGACAAAACACAGAATATAGCATTACCAGATAGGAAATTCAGTTCGTAAGAGTTCATTATTTCAAATACAAACAGCTGAATAACAACAACAACAATAATAAACATCTACTGAATACATTTTACATGTATGACCACAACTATTTCTCAGAACCACCCCATGAAGAGAAGGCTAACTTGATCCAGACTGCACAGGGAGGCAGTGGGAGGAGTGAGGTTCAACCCCACACAGATCTCCCAGCAATCCACAAAGCAAGTCTCCCCAGAGCGCGATGGGACCCAACAGGAACACAGCCGCTCTTGAGTGCTGTGTTAAACCGGAACCTTACCCCCATGCTACTCTAGGAAAACACAAGAAAATGGAAATCCTCTTCAGAAAATTGTCTCTAAAGGGAATAAAGTAGTTATAAGGGAGAGTAAGTTTACCAAAGCTATAAAATGTACAAAACGCACAGATGGTCTTATGCCATTCCCAACACGATGTGAATAAAACACCAGCTATATTTAATTATAAACTGAATTTCAGCTGAATCCTATCCCTCACCCAGACACGGACTACTTTTCCAAACACCTGTCTAATTTCCATCGAATTTCCATCGAAAGCTCTTTCTCAGTTGCACAGGCAAAAAAACAGGACTACAATGACCAGACCAGCATAAATTGATAAGCTCGACCTTGAGGCTTTCGGTCCAAAGACAAACCAATCTCAAATTGGGATGCGGTTCCAATCATGATAGCGGGGCTCCACTCTGGTGATTCCAAACCAGAGTGCCAGGCGGTGGAGCTCACAGTGCTGAACTTCTGTAGTTCTCCAAAGGGGTCAGATACATAGCCATGGTTAACACTGTATCATACTGCACTTCTGAATCTCTTCTAGGCCTTCCTGAAAAGACCCTGAAAGAAACATGTCTACACAGATAAACACTGTGTAAGTCACTACTCCAAAGCACAAAAATACAAGAACACACACTAGAAACTTCTGACGAGCACAGCAAGAAAGTAGTAGGAACACACGTCAACTGGCATCTCTGAGCCTGGAAGACAAGTGAAGCTTCAAAAATAATAATAATAAAACTCCAAATTACCAACAGTGCCACACAGAGAAGTCACATTTGACATGCATTTTATGATTTCTGCAATAACAGCAAACTCACCTTTCTATCAAAAATTAAGTTAGGCTTTGCGCCCCCCAAAAAATTAATAGATCCTCAACTAACACTGAAGATGGAAGATGATAATCCAAAACAGCACATAATCCAAGTCTTCAAAACTCTGTGATATAAGCAGCAGCTTACAAATTATGGTATTAATGAAAATAAAGAGCGATGTCCAAAGCATTAAGCAGGGAGTTACACTGTTTATAGCTAATTAACAGTTGAGTGTTACAGAAAACTTCAGACCAAGAAGAGATAGACAATCTGAGATTAAAAATTTTCAGCTGAGAACATATAAAGATAGATACATGCTAAATAGGACAGAACCTATCAAAGTAACACCAGTCAACACTGAATAATCTATCTTCATAGAAAGTTTACTTCTAAAATCAGATCTTCTGAGGGCTAGGAATGTTCTGGATTTATAGAGATGAATGCAGAGCCTTCAGAACTTATAAAAACCACTGAAATGCACACTTTAAATGGGTGGATTGTATGGTATGTAACATATTTCAATAGAGCTGTTTAAGAAAACAGCAGTTCATCAGACTGTCACATAAACTTTATTCAAAAAAACTCTTTCCAAAAAATTATATTTTTCAATTACAACTGCTGAGTCAGCCAGAGCTACACATACCCCAGGCTGACTACTAACCTCCAATGTAACCAGGGAAATCTCTGTATGTCAAAGCGTTTCAGCTTTGTTACATGGAACATGTGACAGAATGGAAGAGAGGAAACTAACTAATCAAGCACCACCCACTGAATTTAAGAAAAACAAACAAACCCACACAGAAGTAGTGAGTGCCACCTCTTTCTTCTACTTTCCAAAAGTGCTTTAGGTTTGACTACTACTTTCTACAGTCCAAGCAAGTTTCACAGCTACCATTGGAAACTATAAAATCACCACTTACTCCCCAAGTGTGATAGAATTTCATTTACTTCCCCTAAAACTTAAACTTTCAATTCAATTCTGTATACCTATGCGTTAAGTTAATATTAGGTAAACAGAGTGGTGGGGCTTTCCAGGGGCCTGCCAACACAGGAGACGCGGGGTCAATCCCTGGGTCAGGAAGATGCCCTGGAGGAGGAAATGGCAACCAGCTCCAGTATTCTTGCCTGGAGAATCCCAAGGACAGAGGAGCCTGGTGGGCTACAGTCCACGGGGTCGCAAAGAGTCGGAGAAGACTGAGTACGCAGGCATGCAAACAGTATGTTAAACTGAAGCTCCAGGACAAATGCTAAGGAGTGCGGTGCTGCGTAGCTGCAAAACCCACTAGACAACCCCCTGGCTAGCTGTCTCCAGGATCTCCCTGGGGAGCTGAAAGAAGGGCTGGCGGGAACTCTGATGCCCAGTTCAGCAAGGTCAGCACCATGGGGCTTAATACTCTGAAGCTGTTTAAAAGGTCCTCCCAGGTAAATCTAAAAGCGGCATACAGGACTAACGACCAGAAAATGAGTCAAGGACACCAAAGCCATTCCCCAATTATTAACTGCTTTGCCTTTTTTTCTTTTCAAAATTACAAAATCTATTATTCAACTGAAAAGATGTGATTCCTAAAAAATGGTTAAACAACAACGCTACTGGGGCAAAGTATGAAGGTGTATGATAAAAGACAGTGAGCGGTAATTGTTTCTTCTGCTATGCTCCGAACTGCATTTCAGGAGAACATTAAAGTTGAAATCTTGCATTTACAAAAAATTAAATGTTTAGTTTTTTTAAAAAAATCGTGCTGGTGGTTGTTTAGTCACTCAGTCGTGTCCAACTCTTTGTGACCCAATGGACTGTAGCCTGCCAGGCTCCTCTGTTCGCGGGATTTCCCAGGCAAGAATACTGGAGTGAACTGCTTTGCCCTTTATTCACCACTGGCTTTTCCTGGTCTACCTGGCTCACAGTCTCTCCCGATTACTATGCCAAGATCAACGTGCCTTAGTCTAAACACTCTGATCTTAACCAGACCCTGCTTCAGTCAGAGACAACGGAAGGCCCACAGTAACTCACAGAACATCTGCTAACTGGCGCAGCGCTCAGTGACAGGACGTCATAGCCACCCGCCCTGCTCCACGGCACTCGCGGAACCACACGCCGCATCTGCCGCATCTCTCTGACGTACACTCCCAGTGTCACACGGAGAGATCACTCTCTCCAACACACAACCAGCTGTTCACTCTAATCTCAGCCCAGCGTTGGGAGGGTTTTTTAAAGTATAATATTCACCATCTTTGAATCCCACCAGCAGTTAAGTATTCCCACCAAAATGGTAGTAAGACTGATCTGGCTGCATATAAGGAGAACTTAATGACACCTTTGAAGCTCAGTGGAATAAA
This sequence comes from Ovis canadensis, assembly GCF_042477335.2. NCBI lineage: Eukaryota > Metazoa > Chordata > Mammalia > Artiodactyla > Bovidae > Ovis > Ovis canadensis. The sequence goes on from NC_091264.1 coordinate 56,166,232, forward strand.
AAACAAAAGATCAGAAAATCAAATTTGAAAAACATGCACAACAGCATTTCTTAAATCCTAACTAGGACTGCATAATTGAAGCAGTTATTCACAAGAAATCTCATTATTTTTCTTGCCCAGCCTTGGCTAACACATCTTAGAATGCAGGCATAAAATCAAAGCATATACATAATGACTAATTTAGTACTAAATGCCTAAGTAATGGGCAAATAAGGATACAAATCAAATATTCGGATAGAAAAACGGCACAGTACATAGAAATGTTCACTCGGAAGCATGAGGGTTTACTTGAATGATGCTAACACTTTGTCAACAAAACACTCTGTCCATAGAAACCGTCTATAATTTTAACCAACCAGGAAACTTCACAGGGTGTCTCCGTGAATAAGAGCTATACAGGGAGACTCATCCAAAGACTTTTTTTAAAGGGTCTTTTTCGACCAAGTACTTCACTCCTCTTAAACTTGAGGCAATAAGTGTGAAGACGCACTAAACTCTGAGGAGGGCTCACTACTTTATTCCAAAGCCAGGTGTTAGTAAATCCTAACAGACACAGCAGAGTGGCTGAGCTGCGAGGCTGAAGATCTGTCAGGCCACTTCAAGTGCGCACAGCCACACCCCCACTGGGGCCAGCAGGCACTGTTAAGGAAAGGAGAGGTAGAGCCCACTGCACAAAGCCTGGACCAGGGGCGACTCCATCCCCCATGTTCTGGAACACTGTGCAGCTGGTTACAGAGAAACATGCAGGGAGTTACGTTAAAACAAGACTTGTATAAATCTTGTGTGCAATATGCTTTGGGGGCTGTTTCTGTTTTATTTCTCCATGTTTCAGCCCACTAACTGAAAAAGAAAAACTGATAAATACAAAATGTTAATAATTATCAGAGTGGTACACATGCTGCTATTTTTCTTTTTTGTTTTTTAGTAACCAGAGTTTCTAAATGTTCTAAAATAAAAAATACTGGTGTGATATAAAAAGCTACTTTAAATAAATCAAACACAAAATAGGATGTCCAACTGTTAGCAAATTACACTCTTCCTCTTTCTGCAATTCCTAACTTTAGACATTCTCAGCACTGCACACCCTCCTGATAATATTTAATTACATCACTGTGTTGGTTGAAAACATTTATTGACTATCTATCAGGGAAGGTACTATAAGGAGACTGTGATTCTGCCCAGGCCTGGGCACTGTTCCAAACCCAGCCTTTCAATGTGATTTCTCATCTCTATTTACTAAAGAATAATGACTAATTCAGCAATCTCGTGGCAAAATTAATTGGCACTCCTTCAATAATTCCTAGAATACAGTATTACCCCAAAGAAGATACTTTATATGTAAATATAAACTTTTCTAAACACAAAACAGATAGCCCCATCAATGATGTGTGGTTAAGTCCTATTTATTGAGCACCTGTAACTCTGAAGGGCCCGGGAAGAGCAGGCGTTTCTGGTGAATGCCTATGTCAGGTTTGGGGCTGGGGCTTGCCCCAGACTGTGACCACTTCCCCATCTGGTGTAGAGAAAATAAAAGCCTGTCTGCTTAAAGGAAGCCTTTGTTGATTTTATATCCACTGTTTCAAAGAAAATTCATAACTATATTTAAAAGGAGTTAAATTTTCCCACACTCAGAATGTGGGTGAGTTGGGAAGAGCACCCAGGAGGGAGAATCCTTCGTGTAAAATTGATATGTACATTCAGCAAAAGGCAAAGGGTGAGAGAGGGGGTACTAGCTCTGCTTGAATATTTCACACTTTTCCATTGAATAGGAAACATCTCACAACTACAGAGAAGAAACCATCAAGAACTTTTACATAACAGTGAAAATAACACTTCTGTAACATCACACAGGCAGGAAGAATAGCGTGGGTATAGGAGACTTCCTTTTGCAAACAGCCTCTTTTGTTCCTTTTTTTTTTTTAAGAGCTATAAAGGTCATGGTGTGTATGTGAAGTACACCAGCACTGGAGCCTGCTCAAGGTGACCTGGACTTTGAGGGTTTCAATTATCACAAAGAGATGGACACGCTCCAACACACGGCCTGGAAGCAAACTTCAGTTAAGATCCCACAGGTAACTTCAGGACTAGACAAGTCACAAGATCATCTGAGATCCGGGAGTGTTACCTAAAGCTATCCAACATTCACACTCACAGGAAACACATTTCTGACCTGGAAGGAACTAAGAAGGGCTGGAATAAAGGTCATGGCACCAGCACCGTGAATCTACCTTCCCTATCACAGCTGGAGTTGCAATAAACATACCAGAACACCACCAAGTAGTATGAATGGAAGTCGAGATAAATCAGACATTTCCTACATATCAATCAGCCACTCTCCAACACTCACCCACTAGAATGACCATTCACAGCCAGACGGGGAGGAAACCTTACAACCTAGGGACTGGCACTCCTCACAAGGAAATAACCTCCTCCTCCTGCACACTAGGAACAGCACACGCCCGACTAACGAAAGCAAAGAATCAAAAGTCCCATTCGGCTTCCCTGGTGGCTCAGTGGTGTGGAATCCACCAGCCAATGCAGGATATGCGAGTTCTATCCCTGGTCCAGGAAGATCCCACATGCCTTGGAGCAACCAAGCCGGGGCGCCTCAACTATCCAGCCAGGGCCCTGGAGCCGGGACGCCACCACGACTGAGCCCAAGAGAGCTGGAGCCTGTGCTCTGCAACAAGAGAAGCCCTGCATGAGAAGCCCGCCCACTGCAATCAGAGAAAAGTCTGCGCGGCAATGAAGACCCAGCACGGCAAAAATGGAGCCCCATTCTCGTCACCTAAGTCACACAGTCAGAATCAGGCTCAGAAACCAGTCCATGGCTTCTATCTGCTACGATCTCAGTGGTCATCAGCTTCCTTCCTTCCTCTGCGAAGGAAGAGCTACAGAAGACACAGACACAGAGGAAACGGCGGGCCAGGCACTCACAGGCACGGGGGATTTGTCAGGCCTGAGTCTAACAACTTCACAGCCACTGCCTCAGAACACAGCATCTGCATTAAGGCAACTCTTATTTGGAATGCATGGAAGAGGAGTGATTAAAAGTAACTAATTTGGTTTTTACATGAGTCACAATCAATACAGAAAATCAGTTCACCCTTGCCTGGCAAAAGTCCCCAATCCTGACTGCACATTACAGCCTAGACAGCATAAAAAAGCAGTTCTGTGTTGAAAATGCAGAAAACTGACACCTAAAATTTTAACTTCACCATTAAAAAAAGAAAAAACTATTTTATTAGTAAACCAATGCTTAAACAGAACACAGAGCGGGGTGGGGAGGGGGGTGTTTTTAATAAGCTCCAGAAAGCAGTTTTCAGCATTTGGGAATTAGTACAACATTCTTCCCCCAGGCAAAATGGTTCCCTTACAAAAGCCTTAGCATCTATCATTGTCTACAGGAATCAACAAATGTTGTTTTAAATGTATGCTTAAGAAGTATACACTACAGCTCTAACTAAATGTTAGCAATTATTAAATTCTGAGGCTGACAGTAACGGTTCATTCCAAAACTGGAAAAGCCAAAGTGTTTAATCCTCAGGTTCCTATTTTTAACAACATACTAAAATTGTAGAGACATGGTCATAAAACACAGTTCGAGAAGTCAGAGTTGACACACTTCTCCCCCACCCCCATTCAGAGGCAATCTACCCACTGCCCCCCACCTATTATTATTATCAGTTTCAGAGAGAGAAGCCCAGCCACACCTTGGCAGTGTCCTCCAGGACAATGGAGGGGCCATGCTTGGGACAAGCACTTCCACCAAGAGAAGGGGGTGTGGCTCTCACTGCTGTTCAACAGGAACAGGGGGAGGTCGAGGAGGAATGGCTGCAGCCTGGACAACAGACTGTGGATGGAGAGCTGGGGGGACGGCGGGGGGGGGGGGGGGGGCGGGCGGGGTGGCTTACAAGGACAGGGGACCCCTGCACAGCAAGGGGCGAGCAGAGAAAGAGGACCTGCAGCTCGCTAGAGAGCGCTCAGAGACAGGAAGAGAACAAAGGAAAACGGTGCCCAGGATGCAGAGGAGCAAAAGGTAGGAGAACAGTCAAACGTCTCCAGTGACTGTCCTAAGACATCAGGGTTCAAAGCAGACCTCCGCCGTAGAGCAAGGTGACCCAGATGTCTCTGATGCTGTGGTGTACAACACGCGGGGTGTGGAGAGAGTTCTCCCCGGGGCCCCTTCTGGTTGTACAGAGCTAAGATGTACTGACTTTCAATTACCATTTACAGAATCAAGAGAGAAAAAAAGGTTGGTGAGTGCTTAATAGTCTGCATCAAGGAGAAATTAAATATACCCCACTGGTTTAATATAATTAACTTTTGAAAATTAAACCAATGAAAATAAATTAATAGCAGCCCTCATGAGCCTAGGTGGTGTCGTATGCTATTATGGTCCGGGTCTTGAACGGGCAGTAGGAGTTGATTTTTCACAGGAACTAGAATTTTCCCAGTCTTACATTTACATTTATTTTATCATTACTTCAGAGTTTCAAACAGGTCTTCTGTTTCTATATTCTACACTACCCCAGGTATTTCACTATTAAGAATCTAAGAAAGAGACGTACAGAGCACGACATAATGTCTGCCAGATGATCAACTGGTACAGATAGCCAGTACCTGCTTGACCCATCTGGTCGTCAATGGGCTCTCCAAATGCTGGCTGAAGGAGGAAGAAGAAACAAGCACTTGGCCAAATGAGCCTGTAGAAACTGCTGTGGAAGTTAAGTCAAGCCAAGCCCAGACCAGCTTGAAAATTAAGAGGGGGTCAGAAAAGAAATGGCTGTGAAAACAGGGAATGAAAACTCTATTCCCTTCGATAGGAAACAGTCCTTACATTTCAAGTCTGTATCCAATATAAAAAGCGTCGGCATCTGTAGAACAGAATTATCGGGATGCACTCTCTAAGACCTGAGTTACTCCAAAGTAACTCCAGTGGGGCTCACACCCCCCTGGGCAAGAAGAGTTGCCTCCACGGAACCCCTGCAAGGACAAGGTCAAGTCTTGCTCCATCATGCAGCACACTGACAATGCCTCTTCAGAGACGCCGTCTGTTAATATATGATTTATTGTAATGAAGCAACACAGTTTAATGTCATCAAGAGGCTCTAATTAGAGGAGGCTGCCATGTCTTCACGCTGTCAGATCAATTCCTGTTTGCACATCGTACAGACTTACACACGGTCTGAGAAACACCTCTGCTTGCCTTCCTTTGGGGCTATGGTCTTCCAAGCTGTAAAATGTCATACTTTAAAGGTTTGCCCACTTGGGTTTTGTGTGTCCTTCCATCCCGATAAGCACAACAGGAAAGCCCCTCTCTTCTCCACGAAGTCTTGCAGGGTAACAGATTCCTCTGGTGCTTGTTTGATATCTGCACAACCACCTCAGTGGCTTGCCTGCCTCGGCCCAAGATTCCCTGATCGCTTGGTAAGCTATGGCATCAACTTTGAATCTCATTTCTGGTGACACATAAACCTTATTTCCTTTCTTTTCCACTTACACATTCCTGAACAAGTTTGGATGCTAAACTAGCTATAATCTTTTCTGCTAATACCATTGCACAGGGAATTGAGAAAATAAGGGATATCCAATATATCCACATTTCCACGACAGAAGAAGGAATTATTGGTTAAGTCATTTATCATATAAGGGACCTGTATCCAGGATACGTAAAGAATTCTTACAACTCAACGATAAAAACCACCCAATCCAAAAATAGGCAAAGGAATACACATTCTTCCAATAAGGACGTAAAAAAGGCAGGGAGTCACCATATCACCAATCAATTCCACTCCTAAGTGAAAAAAAACAACTGAAAACCTTTGTCCAGACAAAATCCTGTATACAAAAGCTCATAGCAGGATTATTTATAATGTGCAATAAATAAAAACAACCAAATGTCATTTATGACTAAATAAAATGTGGTCTACTCATAATACAATATTACTGGCAATAAGAAAGAATTCTGGAAAATCAACAGTGGTGATGATTGCGCAACACTGTGAATGCTGTCCACTGAATTTTCTTCCGAAAATGACTAAAACTGAAAAATTCGCTAGGTACATTTTCTAAAAATTTTAAAAAGTAAAGGGGTTGGCAAGGGAAATATAGACAATATTTGTAATAACTATTAATGCAGTATTAGCTTTAAAAATTACAAATCACTGTATTGCACACCAGCAACTTACCAGCTTCATCAACCACACATCAATAAAAAATAATAATAATAATAAAAGGGGGATGAAGTGCTGATTCATGAAACAATGTGGATGAACCTCAAAAACACTGATGGGTTAAAAAAGGGAAAAAAAAAGTCAGACAATAAATAAGGCCACATGTTGTACAATTCCATTGTGATGAGTGTCCAGAACAGTCCTATCCACTGCACCAGAGGAGACAGCAGTGACTACCAGGCTGGCGGGAGGGAGGGGAGAGGCGCTGATAGCTAACAGGAATGAAGTCTATCTTTTGGGGTGACAAAAATGTTCTGAAATTAGACAGTGGTGATGGTTGCATTACTCTGAACATACTAAAAACCACAGAATTTTATACTTTAAAAGGATGTGTTTCATGGTACATGGATTATATGTCAACAAAGGTGCTATGCAAAAAAAAAGATGATGATGATAGTGGGAAGAAGCTTAGGAAATGTGCTTGCAAGTGAGTACTCAATATAAAATACAAGAACACATGTTTATTTCCTCAGTTTGGATTTGTCTGTGTTTCAGGGCAACTCCACGCAAAGAATTGTTCTGTGTCTCAACTTTGCAGGGTCTTGTCCCTCAGAAAGTCTTCTCTAAGCTCAGAAGGCCTACCAGGCTGACAGGAAGATCAAGGCACCCACTACATGTCTAACACTCTGGTCTTTTCTCCTGGAGCTCAAGGCAGGTATGCTCTCTACCACACATATTCCATTACAAGTTATGGGTACTTTAGAAGAGAGGTTTCACAGGTTGCTCTTTCCAGATAATAAAACTGTTTCTCCACGGCGCTGCTATAAAAGACCATCGATTTAATTCAAGAAAAATAAAGATTCAAGATTTAACTGTGAGCCTCTTACATTGACACTATTACATCATGTATTTTGATTCATTAGTAGAAGAATCGTGAGACAAGTTTGAGTTCCAATTACTACTCAGCTGTATCTTTAAAAATTAAACTCATGAGGCAAATGGACAATTTGTTTTTCTCAAATAATCATTTAATCCCCTCCTGTAAAATACCAATAAACCATCAGTGAAGTAACTTCACGTGCATATTCTCGTCCTTCTTGGCAGGTCTTTTTTTTTCCCTACCCATCTTAAGCCTCCCACCTTCTTCCTCCTTCTACACTCTGATGTAAGACTAAGTTAGAGCTACTGGTTTTAAGTTTGGCAGTACTTCTGTTTACCAGCCTTTCCAAATTCTACCTGACGCGGGCTCTTATGGCAGAATGCTACATCTGTAATGGGTGACCTTAGCAGCTACGCTCCCAAATTGCAGGGTGTTGGATAAAGCCTTGCCTGAACGGACAGCTTTGAGCACTTTTGTAGGGGCTTCCTCTGCTCTCCGTTCCCTGTACTAGACTACATGTTTGTCGTGCTTTTTAAATGGAGGAAGGACAGAACCACTACTGACTTCTCTAGACAATCAACATGTACTCTTCGTAACCTACAAACAGGATTTCGCAGAACTTTGAATAAAGCCATCTTCTAAAAACACTGAAGCTTTGAATTGTTCAGTCTTCCCAAGCAGGAAAGTGCAGTATATTTTAATGTTTTTAAGAGATCTTTTGATGTCACCTTCCTAGTATTAAACAATACCTCTCTGCAATATTAGAATCTTTCAGCTGATTCATCAAAAGAAAGTGACTGAATGGAGAAGCTTCTGACTACCCAGTTCCATTATTCATGCTGTGGAGTGTTCAAAATGTAAGTGCTCTGAATACTTTATTATAGAATTTTTTGAGATGCACAAGCTATCCCTTTAGCACCACCAGGCACTAATCTTAAGACCGCCAACCTAAACCATTTATAATCGTATTTCTGTTGGAAGAAAAATGTACTTAATTAACATTATTGGAGATTTAAGAGAGAGAGAGAGGGAGGGAAAGAAAAAAAGAAAACCCACACACTGACACCACATTTCCTCCGGTAATTTTAAGTCGTGACCACTGTGTTGTATCAAGCGCTGGCCACACAAGTGGACCAACTTAACCATTCTGATGCTGGGCAGGATGTGGATGCGGTGGTGTTAATGAGAGCGTGAGCTTATAGTGTAACCTCGCCAGACCAAATAACCTCCTGGCCACACAAGTAGAAAATAATTAAAACAAGCACGATTCCAATTTAGCTTTGCAACCAGATGGTGAAAGAAAAAGCAGACAAAGACTCATTTTGTGAATAACCTGGGGAACAGCTCCTACAGTTTCTTTTAAAGTTACAGTCTGACTCGTGAAATTTAAAAAAAAAAAAAGCGAGGCAAAGGACAAAGGTTCTCAACCAGAATTCACTCCCAGAGCATAGACCTGTCATTTTCTCCAGATCATGGCCAAAGAAATCACAAATTATTCCTTAAACAAATGCCAAGTTTAATTACAGTAAAGCTCAAAAAAAAAGTGTAAAAAAACTCAGGAAAAATGAAGTATAAAAGACAAGATGCTGCTAACCATCTATTGCACTGAGATGTACATCAACAACTACACAACATGAATGCTTCAGATTATCAGGACTATGAAATGACACAAGCCTCCACCAGCATTCTACAAAAATGTTTTCCAAAAAAATAAGATAAACGTTTGCAACCTAACACAATGTTCTTTATTTTCCACACTCAAGAAGAATAAAGGTACTCCGTGGGTAAGAGAAAGAAGGAAACATCTCAAAATTCAGAAACTTGGCTAACAACTCTGGGAAGACAAATGAAGAGACACTCCATCAAGCTGTCTGACCTTCACAAGGTAGACAGAGTGTGTGCTTTAACCTGCGTATCAGAGATGGAAACTCATTCATGAAAGGGAGGCACACACACACACCACCAAATGAGGATGGAAACAACAGCAAAAGAGGCCATCATAACACACACACACACACACACACACACACACACACTTTCCTGGTGGACTGCGAGCCTGCCATGAGTGAAGAGGCAGAACTCTAAAGAGTTCATTTCAACACATCACCTCCCTTGTGCTCAAGCATATCAAGGCAGGCTGTCTACTCTCCCTCTCCGCTCTGCAGACCTGGAGGCAGCTGGCTTCTCCAGACCCACCCCTCCCCAGTCCCACCCACACCCACTCCCTTCAAAATCCCCTCCCCTGGGAGGATCCCAGACCAGAGTCCTGAGGGATAGTAAGAGGACCATTAAGAAATGAGCTGCAGGACTAAGGGATCCCAAATAATGCAAACAAATGCATCAAAAGGACACTTGTTTCTGCCCCATTAAATTCAAGGACCATTACACAGTCTGTTTTTCTGGGTTCCAAAACTATTTCTGACCTACATGCTTCCTTCAGTCAATGGATTTACAGTGGGTGCAGAGATACTTCTCTGGTCCCAAGGGAAAGATGACAGCCTACCAAGAACCCCACTTTGATTGAGCGCATCACACTTGGGGGCCTCCAGTCACCTTCCTGGCTGGCCTCCTGCACACCGGCCGCCTGTGCGCCCCCAGCCCATCCTCACTGGGCGAGGGCCTCTCAAGCTACAGATGTGATGGACACTCCACACTCTACATGCCCAATGGGTAACCGTCCTACAGCAGCACCCCTCCCCATAAAACTCACGCTGCTGTCAGTGTGAAATGGGGGGACGAGGTGGCTTGACAATTTGAATTTCGTGCTCTGAGGTCACAAAGCACACAGTCTCGTTATGACTGTGTGCTGCGTTCTCACAGTCCTGGCTTTGGGGTGATGTTAATACTTCACTAGGCAACTTGGATAACAGCCTCACGCTTCGACTCCTTCTTCTGTAAAAACAGTCAGCATTCAGTGGGTTTTAGCTATTTTCTTAGCACTGTACACATATGACCATTTAATCCTTCCAACAACACCAAATAATGAGCCCAGAACACTGCGCAATTCGTGGACATTTTGGTCAGGACCTACCAGGGCCGGCATCCTGTGCCAAGGCCCTCCCTGCAGGAGGCTGACCCTTACACCTCCTGGAATTTTCCCTGTGTGAACTCTCACTCAGGGTGAGTCTTTTCTTCCGCCAACATTTACTGAGCAGCCCGGCCTGTGGTAAACAAATATTCACCAGTAACCCTCTAACAGGATGGACCAACAGGGGCCAGGGCAGCAGAGTGGGAAAGGCACCTCTGAAAACAATTAAGGGCCTGTGAGACAGAAAACAAGACCGAGGTAACCCCAGTACTGAGGATGCATCTAATGGGGGGCGGGGGGGAGGGGCGGGGCAGGCACGGGCAGAGAAGGCTTCACAAAGGAAATGACACTGAATCCTGAAGGGTAAGAAGGTAAAAGTGGAGGCGAGAAGACTCTGAGGCCCTGCTCATCTCCAGGTGTGTTACTCCGAGTTTTTTTAAAACTGCCCTAGAAACAATCTTCTACCATTGCACGGAGGCTGTTTCTACAAGCTCCTCCAAGTCCTGGGCCCTGCCCTCCTCCCAGCGCAGCCTCCCAAGCTCCAGGGATCTTCTGCATCAGGATAGAAGAGGCAGCCACGGCCTTCAGCCTTGCACCCACTTGCACCATCTAAGACCCCAGGGTCCGATCCTACCCTCCAGGTGGGCAGTCAGGGTTAGACAGTCCACTCGCTCAGTCACACTCCACAACCACATGTGGGTATTCACAGACCCCGGGAGGTAAGGACCTCGCAGAAGTTTCCAGATACCAATTGAACAGTACACAGACCACAGATATGCACCCCCATCCACTCAAAAGAAAAGCGCAGCTGAGGGACTGCAATGTAAAAATGCACAGAGGATAAAGTGGCGACGGGAAGTGAACCCAAGGCTGGGTCTCTCCTCGAAGCAAATCCTCGTCCACCCCAGCAGATCCCTCTCAAAGGCTGCTGGGAGATGAGGCCACACACACACCCACCAGCTGTGGCCTGAGGACAGAGGACCCTGTCCCTCAACAAATTACAGGGCGGGAGTAAGGGTATTAGATTATTTATAATGAAGTTTTATCAAGCAATCTCAGTGCACAGACTTTATTTTAAAACAACCTTTTTTTAAAAAAAAAAGGAGAGATAGAAGAGGAAACTTGAACACTGACTAGTTTTTTCATATTAAAACCTCTTATTTCTATGATCGGTATGCTGGGTATGTTTTCTGTAAACAAAGTCCTCATCTTTTAAGTTTAATAATGGAATATTCACACAAAAAGTGGTGTTTGAAATCTGCTTTTACTATAACCCAAGGGGTGGGCGTAGACGCTGCAAGGGAAACCACCCTGGCTACGCAGTGCGTGTGTTGGAGCCGGGAGACGGGGGTGTGCAGTGCAGGAGACCGTTTTCACTACTTGTGCGCAGGTTGGGAATTTCCTATAATCAAATGTTCTTTAAAGCAGGGAAGGTGCTGGCTCCTCTAGAAAGAAAGGTTTTCAACCACATAGACTGTAGGCAGAGCCACCAAATTCTCACACTGCTAGGTTTCAGGATCTCCTGGATCTCTGAAAAACTCAGGACCCAGAGAGCTGTTTTCCACATGGAACACAGGTATTTAGAAATTGACACTCAAAACTGGAAAAAAATTTGAATATACATTAATTCACCTAGAACGTAAACTACTACACATTAACATAAATAACATTCCTATTAAAGTTATATTTTCCAAAATAAAAAAATTTTACTGAAAAATGTGGCACTGTTTTGCACTTCGGCAAGTCTCCTTAATGTCTGGTGTAACCTGGATTCTCATGAAAGAATTCAATCCACTGCCTTATCTCACCTCTGCCCATTTGAGGGAAACGAGTGAAAAAGAAATGCAATGCCATGGTATTATGCCAGTAATACTTTTCACCTTGCAGATTCCCCAGGAAGGGACTCTGAGAACCCCCGAGATGGGGAGAAAAGTCTGTGACAAAAGGCAGACCTCCCCCTTGCGACCACGCACAGCAAAGACCCTCTACTCCTGTCAAGTGCAAAGAGGCATAAAGTTGTCAGGAAAGGACACTGTGTCCCCCTAAACCCCTTCCCGCACACAGCACTCTCAGGAGGAGGGGCCTCTGTGCAGCAGGAACTTGGGGCAAGATACGTAAACCTTCGCACGGTCAAATCCAATGCAAGTGGCGAACAGCTAGGATGCACTGCCTTCTAGACTGCTGACCCCTAAGAGATCAATTCACGGGAATCCTGACAAATAGTTTTCTTTCAAATCAAACAGGAAAAAAACTGGACAGATCCAAATACATTCACAGATGGTAATGAACACGAGGCCAAGTTTCACGAAACGTTTTGAGCTGCATGCTAGTGCACAGGGATACTGGGTGTCATTCAAAATTTCTTAGCACAGAAATTTCTTTGACTTTTTTAAAGTCAAAGTTTAAAAAAAGGCAACTGTGCTCAGGTGCAAGGCATAGGTTCTAAAGTCTTCATAAAAAAGGGACAGGAAGAAAAACAGCATTAGAAGAGGAAGCCAAACGGGAAGGTGGGCGCTGTTAAGTAAATAGGAAACAACTCAACCTCTCAGGGGACCCAACAGGATGAAGGGACCAGAGGGACAGAACCCAGAGGAGACTGGCTCTGCAGGCACCCGCATGACTCCCTCTGGAAGCATCTACCCTATGGAGCCATTTACTTAAAAGACACAAGATAGATTTACACAAACAGATCCACGAGGATGTTCAAGGGCTGAAACCGGGAAGCCCGGCAATTAATGGGGGAGCGGGGGGGGGGGGGGGGGGGGGAGTAGGTTAAGCTATTGAAAAAAAGATGAAAGTTGAGCCATGCCCCATATATGAGGTCTCCATGACACACAAGCACCTCTCCTTGTGGAATTTCCCTTCTCTCCTTCCCTCTCAACCTTTGGGAAAGTAACCCAACAGACTCAAAGGCCTTCTGTGATTAAGTGAAAAAAGCAAGTTTCAAAACTATAGGAGGAGGAAGACGAAATTATACACACTACAAAGAAAAACTTTGCAGGTATTTCCTCTAGAAAGAGGTTGGACAAGGTGGAGAATTTATAACTTTATTTCCTTCTGTGTTGTTGAAATGCCTGGACAAGGGCATGGAGTTTGCCAAAGGGCTCAGAGTTTTAAACCAAAATAAAAGGAGACTCATTAAAAAAAAAAAAAAAAATCACCTTTGACTCACACTTTGCACCAAACAAAACTTCAAAAGTGGTCAGAGTGCAAATGTAGAAAATATTATTGAACTCCTAGAAGAAACACAGGAAAGATGATCCTTGCCATGAGATTTCTTAGGATATAAAAAGGAGGAGTTGAGCTTCACTGAAATAATAATGGTTCTGTTCTACTGATGACAATAAATGTTCAAAAATGTCATGGTGTGAGTTGTGATCCCTCCCCAAACTTCAATTACCCTAGCCCGAAGTCCCTCTGAATGTGACTCCATCTGAAGACAGAGTTTAAAGAGGAGACCGAGCTAGAATGAGGTCACTGGGGCGGGGCCTGCTCCATGACGACTGGCGTACCTATAAAAAGAGGAAGTCCGGACTTGCACAGAAGGACGAGGATGTGAAGATACAAGGCAAAAGCAACCTGAAACTAAGCAGGAAGGCCTCAGGAGAAACAAGCCGGGTCTCAGATTCCTGGTCTCCATAAATGCGCGAAAATTCTTATTATTTAAGCCACTCAGTCTGTGGTACTTTGTTACAGCAGCCCTAAGCAAACTCATACAGAATAAAAACGTAGGTACAAAACATACTTAATAATAGATCCATATCCACAGCATTTTTAGAATTCTCAATACTTGATAATAAGAAAACAACCCAATTTTAAATGGGCAAACACACACATGAAAAGATGCTGAACATCTATTAGTCACTAGGGAAATGCAAATTAAAACCATGGTGAAATTCTACTACCTATCTATTAAAATGGCTAAAACTGAAAAGTTGACAAGACCAAACACAAAGGAACCCTCCAGGGCAAAATGTGAACCCTCATACACTGCTTGTGGAATGCATAAAGAATATAGTCACTTTGGAAAAGACTGGCATTTTCTTATAAAGTCAAACATACACTAGCAGTAAGTACCTAGCAATAAACACGATAACCTCAAAAAAACATGTGTTTTGCGTGTGTGTGCGTCTCAGTTCCATTCACAATGATCAAATACTGCAAACAACGAAATGTCACAAATTAAGAAACTGGTAAAGTCAACAACAGAATACCACTCAGCAAAAAACAGAAATGAACTTCTAGTGTGAACAACATGGATGAATCTCCAATATGTGAAGGTACTATACTCGACTCAAAGGCTATATGCTGTGTGATTCCGCATGAGACATTCTGGGAAAACCACAAAAAATCCAGAAAAGAACTCAGTGTTTAGAGAGGGGGCACTTGCTGTGATGAGTTATCTGACTCAGTGCATTTATCAAACTTTGCAGAACTGAATTCTTACAATAGATGAATTTTACTGCAAGCTAATTATACCTCAATACATGTTCCACTTTACTCAGGGCCCAAGAATCCTGTACACAATAGACCAGTGCTGTTTATACAGAAATAAAACATGACCCACACAATAATTTTAAGTTACCAAATTGTCACATTAAAACTGCTAAACAGGTGAGGTTTAAAAAATATTTTACTTAAATATACCCAAAATATTATCATTTAAACATGTAGTCAATATAAAAATCAACTGACTTTTAAGATCTAGAGAACAAATTAATAGTTGCCTGTGGGGAGGCAAAGGGGGTGCCACATAGGGGTAGGGGGGGGAAAGGGGGTTTTATGGGACTATATGAAATCGTGTGTTAAACTATTGAAAATTTAAAGACTCATTCAGTTAAAAAAAAAAAAAACCAAGTGATTTAGCTTTATTTTCATATTACTAAGTCTTGGAAATCCAGGGTGTATTTCACATCGATGGTGCATATCAATACAGACCAGGCATGCTTCAATTGCTCACAGGAGGCTAGAGGACAGGGTCACATCTGAGGTTTGAGTTCTAGAGAGCAGGACTAAGCATGATCCCAAGGAAAAGGCACAGAAGGAAGAAAGGCAAGGTGCTGGGGGTGGCAGAGAGTCGCCCCAGATCTATGAAAGCTGCTGAGTCTGGGACTGGGTTTCTCTGGTGCTGCAACCAGTGAGTCACTCAGGCACACACGTGCATACAGGCACGCACACACACCCCAGCTCATTCGTCAGAGTGTAAGAAAGGAAAGGCAAAAAACACAAAATAGCTACTCCTACACAATTCAGGGACACCTAATGGATGCAGAAAGGAAGGCAGGAGAAATCCAACTGGAAAACCAGGCTGTGCCTGCCTGCCCAGCAAGCAGGCAAAAGCCCACCGCCTACTCAGATCTAAGAGGTTCCTTACCACAGCCCAGGGGAGCAGAAAAGGAAAAAACGAGAATGAATTTGCTGGGGAAAATACAACCACCATGCGGTGGGGAAAATCAAACTACAGTCCTGGTGCATACTACCTTAGCATGTAACCCAGTCAACGACCAAATCACACAGTCCGATCTCAAATGAACCAGATAATTCAGAACAGCTTGGAATTCTTCTCTTTGGTTTAAGAGTATGCTGCTATGTTTATATTATGGTTATGTCTGATATGCTGGAATTCAGGGGGAGGAGAGTTTTTGTTTTGTTTCAGGGCATAATCTGGAAATAGAAATCATCTGTCCTTCTCTACCCTGAAGTCTCCTCCCGCCACCAACCCCCAATGTTGCAGATACCTCGGACAAAGCTATCTTTTCAGCTAAATGATAACCAGGTGGCTCAATGGTAAAGAATCCGCCTGCCACTGCAAGAGACATCAGTTCGATCCTGGGCTGGGAAGGTCTCCTGGAGAAGGAAATGGCAACCTACTCCAGTATTCTTGACTGGAGAGTTTCACGGACAGAGGAGTCTGGTGGGTTCGTGAGGTCACGCAGAGTTGGACACGACTGAGCGAACACACACACAGGAAGTTTGGTTCAGCCTGCAGGTTGATGCAGACAGATACTCCCTGAGCACTGGCTGAAAATGCTGCCCAGAATTTCAGGTCAGAAACAGTCCTTGAACACTTTCAACATATGCCAAGGCTATCTAAGCATTTCTCGTGTGATTCAAACACAATCCTTACCTGGTAGGTGCTGCGTATCTCCCATTCTGAAGAAAGGCAAGGACTCAAGAGCGTGAGAGTGTTAGTCGCCCAGTTGTGTCCAGTGTCCGACTCTTTACAACCCCATGCACTGTAGCCCACCAGGCTCCTCTGTCCACGGGATTTCCCATGCAAGAGTACTGGAGTGGGTTGCCTTTCCCTTCTCTTCTCCAGGGGATCTTCCCCACGCAGGGATCGAACCCAGGTCTCCCGCACTGCAGACAGATTCTTTACTGTCTGAGCCACAGGGACTTGAGCCCATAAGGACTCAAGAGAAAGATGTTATGCAAAACACACACCTCAGCATCTCTCCGGACCTTCTTGGGCACCAGGAAGCACACTGAGGGGCCACTGCAAAGCAATGCTCGATTAGTCCACACAGTAATGAACACAGCTCTTACTCTGAGCATCCTGTCTTTAAACAGGTGGAAGACCACAACCACAGGTCCTACACATACCTTCCCCTTGCCCTTACTGTTTCTTGAAATCCCAGGTCCCACGAGCAATCACTGTATTTATATACTTCTTGGCATGTCTCAAATTACACTTACATGTTTTTCACTCCACCAGTCAGACTTGAAGATTTCCCAACTTTCCATCAACTCCTGGACACCAATTTTAATAATCAAGAATGTTCCAATTATAAGATCGGAGTTTGAATTCATGCTATTATTGACTAACTTCTCCCATCAAGGAAAGTATTTTGGCTGTTGTTACTTTGCTTAGCCATTGACCCAAAGAACACAGCAATTAACCTGTAAAGACAAGAACTATTCGTAAGATGCTGAAGAAATGTGTCTCCTGCAGGCAAGTTATGAAATAGTTAACTCTGCTGTTGCTCACAGTCTTTGGTTCTGAACAGACAGCCTGGTTTCACTGCCTCCAATACTTGAATGTGAAGAGAAAGCAGAAGTAATAAAAAGCTATATCCAAGTGTCTTGTGAGCCAACCGAAAAGATTTTCAAACCTGATTTTCCCTGTTAAACATCATTTGAAGTGACTTAATCCTTGGGTAAGCGTGCATTTTTGAGGAATGAAACGTGTTCTGAAGCTAATATTCTGAACACTCGTGTGGGCACAGCCTCAGTTAACACACAGAGTAGACAACTCACAAAGAACGATTAAGAATTTTTACGACCTCCTTTTTCTTGAGGTACAAGGTGGCACTGCCCTTTATCCCTACAAGAAGGTGGGTAACTGCAACAATGATAGTAAAACTCAACAGGGTATGAACTGGCACAGGCCTAGGTCTTCTGCAACTGGCAAGATTCAGAAATCAAATGCAAATGAAATCTAGTTATCTTGTAAGAAAGTTTCTGGCATTTTCCATGTGCTCACAACAGGCAAGCCAGTTCCCATCACACTGCCCTAAACAACCAATACACATTTTCTTGAGTTAATGTTACTCATTATGACACACCGCCTCTCCTCCCCAAGCTTCACATACTGCAATTTCATAAAACTCCACAAGCAAGATGGGCAAATGTACCAAAACCATAAAGTAATTCCAAATCACATATCATATTTCATATGCAGTTTTTTAAAAAACACGAACAGTATCATATTCTTGTATGCCATTGGCTAAAAGTATCAGAGCCTGCTCTTCACTGGCTTTCTCTCCATAAGCACTATATGTAAGTTAGAGGCCATGTGGTTAATTCCACAAATGAAATACAGTGAGTAATTATTTCCTATATTATCCATTCTGAATAACATCTAACCTAGCTGCTCAAGATAGATTCCTGATTAGATAAGGAGGAAACATTTTATGTCATTAGCTATACAGTTTCGTCCTGTTGAGAAACTGCATTGTAATGAATACCAGATGAGTTTAAAGTACAGTAGGGCTCCAAACAACCTCCAAATCATATTTGTGTAGCCTGCTGATTATGAACAGTCAACATCTGACCTTCTACCTGTGACCTACTTACACAGTAGGTCTCGTCCAACTCCCCAGATTCCAATCCACTCTAAATTAATATTTATAGAGTACAATCACTGAGGTTCTTAAACTACATTTTTCCTATTTTCACCCATACATCCTATGAGCTGCCTAATTAAAAGCAAGGTTTTCCTTTTTCTTTCTAAGTCAGTTCTGGTGGAAACACAACAGGATTAGCCTAGCCTGGACTCCTGCTACATAACCAAGACTTGACCTGTGTCTTGATTAAATATTAAGTCACTGGGGTTGTGGGGGAAATTAACATAGCAATGCATTTTCCATTCTCTTCACAAGCCTCCCCAAGCACAGCCCAAGTTTCCTCCCAGCTTCTTTCTCCACATAAGTGAACCATGCTGATAAGGGGACAGCTACAAAGTTCTAACCTTTTTGAAACATACTGAAAAACATACTGTGAGGATGGAAGAATCTGGGGAGCTCAAATTAACCAGGCTCTAGCAATATAGCTATGCCTACTTGAAATTATTACACCAACTTCTATTTCCATAGACACACTGCCTACCTGGGGTGTGACTGAAATACCTCAGTGCTGACCTCCAGTTCACAGAAGACAAGAGTCATGGGGCTGAACTTCTCTAAAATCAAAATGTAGACGAGGCAAGAGAGCCAGAAGCTTGATTACTGAATTCAATTTATATAATTTGCAGCTGTTGACTAGGTTTACCCTCACAAAAAGTTATAGGGCCATCTGCAGGTTCTATTTTCCCTCCTATCCTCCAGTAGGGACCCCACTTCCAAGTTTTGCTGCATAAACCGAAGCCAGGTAAATCCATCTCACTCACACACATAACAACAAAAGTTTGGAACTGAGTAGAGGAAAAAATTACACACAATGACTGTCAGAGGCATCCTTTGAAAATCACATTTAAGGCAGCAGCCCCTCGTTGACCCCAGGTTTCCAAAAGAAGGAAAAGGCTGTTTCTGTCTCCTGAATCTCTTTGATGATTTATAACATTCCATATATATCGCTCCTCCCCCAAGAAAGGGAATAAGCCCTAAAGCCAGTCCATCATCCTTTCTGACATCACCAAAGGCCTGATTTCGTTCTCCCTGCTGTTAGCTCAGAAAACTGATTAGAACTGAATGTCTAGGCTGCTTCCTTATGCCCTTTTAATAAAGCCAACCACAGCAAAGAAAACAGAAATTAGTGGCAAGCACAGAGCTCCTTGCCACTGGGACTCACGGCAGCCTTTGGACAGGCCATTATGGCTGTCTGGCTCCAGCTCTCTTCTCAGTAACCACCACCCCCCCTCTCTTGCCTGCCCCACACCACCCTCCAAGATCAAAGGCAGCACACTTACTGTTTATAACATCCTGAGCAATCCAGGAATCCCAAGAGGTTTTTGTTACCTTTCCCATCCCTCATTGTCTCTGCTCCCCAAAATACTCTCTTAACGACACTGGCCAACTCTGGCACAGGCACATCCAGGAATTAGACCTGCCCCAAAGGATGCTCCTCTGAGATGCCATATGGTTAAAAGCAGGGCGTGGGTGGCTCCAGGGGAACGACGGCACAAGACTACTGGCCTCTACTTCCCAGCAACTGTGCTGCCAGCGCACAGCAAGCTCGTTGACAAGGAAACACAAAACGTTCTTGTTGAATATGTAAAAGATCCCAGGTACCCTACAGCAGGCATCAACAAGGACACGTGATCAGAGAGCCAGGGCAAAGCTCAGTCCAACCTGTTCCCTTCTGTTTTTCCCCTCTCTGAATGCTGCTACAGCCACTGGTCCTCAGGCCCAGCTTTCCCTTTTCGGTTAAAACACAAAGGCAGAGCAAGCTCTATCTGAGGATCGTTCTCATTCTCCATGCCCAGGATCACCAGCAGAACTCCTCTGCCTCCCTCTGCGTGCCCACCTCTTGTGCTGCGGGTAAGAGAGGCCTAAACACACAAGTCCTGGGGGAGCAGGGCTGGTCCTGAAAAGAAAGCCCTGACAAGGATCAACACCTCCCTACCCCAAGACACCTCTGTGCACCCGAGCTTTGTGTGGTCCTTGACGGTAATTCATCCCCTGCCAGGGATACACCTAGCCTGGAGTGCAGGGGCCCAGAACAAATGCCCAGGCAATCACAGCCGACTCAACAAGAGAAATTAATTCAAACAAAAATCCAAAAGATACATGCCAAGCCAAAAGCTCAGGGATTCAGAGGAAATGATCCAGTAAGAATTCTGGGCCCACTGGTTAACTTTGGAAAAACTCGCCTACACTGATCTTGCAAGCAGGGCAAAATCAAGAGGCAAACCTCTAGGTTTCCTAAAGTAAAGGTAAAAATTTGCTGGGGAGTTTTGGGGGAAATGACTTTCGGGGCAATGTCTGCTGAATATCTCAGATTTCAAACTAAAGCATATCTTTACTATGAATCCATTCATCACCCTTAAATGACTCCCCAAGTCACACCAAACCACAACCACCTCAGAAGCCAAACTATTGTTATTATCCTGAGAGATTTGCATTTTCAAGTAAAAGGGGGAAAAAACTGACATGCGCTATTGTTTCACAGACTGATTTATTTCTGAACTGGTTCTGAGTTGTTTTTTCCCCTTTTCTGAAGGGGGTTTCTTAAGGGGGACAGGAAGAAATTATTTCTGACTTTGAAAATTCTAGGAGAAGGCAATGGCAACCCACTCCAGTACTCTTGCCTGGAGAATCCCATGGATGAAGGGGCATGGTAGGCTGCAGTTCATGGGGTCGCTAAGAGTCAGACATGACTGAGCAACTTTACTTTCACTTTTCACTTTCACGCATTGGAGAAGGAAATGGCAACCCACTCTAGTGTTCTTGCCTGGAGAATCCTAGGGACAGAGGAGCCTGTTGGGTGCCGTCTGTGGGGTCGCAGAGTCAGACACGACTGACGTGACTTAGCAGCAGCAGCAGCAGACGATCTCTGACTCAGCTGCTATACTTGAATATATAAATTGCATTTAATAAAGTTTGTAGTTTTGTCCTTAAGCTATTAAAAAAAAACTACTATTAAAAAAAAAAAAGAAAGAAAGAAAATTCTATTGCTAAATTGATAGAAACAAGTTGAATGCTAAGGCAATGTGCCATTTCTAATTATAAATAACCGGTGGGGAAAGGATGTATAAAAATCACAACTGCTAATACTTAGTGCCTACAGGGATTCATTCTAGCCCAGACACACTCATCTAAAGCCCCCAGCTACTCTAAGCTACTATTATCCTCTTTTTATTAACACAAGTGAGGAAACTGACGTGCTGGCAAGCTAAATTACTTGCCCACAGTCATTCCACTAGAAGCAGAGCTGAGATTTGAACTCAAGGCTTCAAGCAATCCTTATAACTGATCACACGGCTTCAAACGTTTGTTCAAAACTGAACAAGAGCTGGGCTCTTTTAAAGAGACTGATGATGGCATTCCAAGACAGACAGACAATCTGTGCAATGAGGAAATTCATTTTCCACGTCTCCAACAAGGAGTCTCACGGACTTCAAGTGCTTCACGTAAGAGCAATGACACTACTGGGGCCTCTGGGTTCACCACAAAATTCACCTGAGGTGCTGGTCTAGAGAGAAATGCCCCAGGCACAGCTCACTGAGCATCCTCTCCCTCTGTCACCTCGCCCGCAGGCACAGCCACCTGAAATAAGTGCTCCTTCTCTGGGAGCATCGTTCACAGTCCTCCAGTGCTCGAAAAGGGGAAAGAAATCAAGGTGGCTTTTCACTTTTCCCGTGATACTGATTACTGCCAGCGACAGCCCAAGACATCTTCACTGTCAAGCAGCACCAAGCATCAGGAGTTCCACCATCCTCAGCAACAACCCTTAAAATTATTACAGATGCAATCTTTCTTATAAAAGATTCCTAACTGGGAACCTTGGCTAAATAACAACAGAATCTACATTTCATAGAGCTTCTCAAGCAAGCAGCTCCATTTTTAGACTCAAAATGTGCAGAGGTCACCGTTTTAGTTGTATTTGTGGCATTAGTTGAGAAAACACTAAACATTTACAGAAAAGAACCAAACAAAGGCAGGGCCCTTGGGAATGAGCTCCAGCTCCAGCTAACTAAGTCTTCCATCACTAGGAAATCAATCTAAAGAGAAGATTCATTTTTAAAGCATTACATTCTTCTTTTATAGATTTGGGAGCCAAAAAGAAATCTGATTCCAAGTCAGTACCAGCCAGTGCTGGTGTAGGGACAGGATACCAGGCCCAGCTGGCACACTGCCCACCCCCACCCCCCCCCCACAGGACTTGCTTTTCCCACTTCCAATTACAGTACCGGAATCAAGACTCAAACTGAATAAGACATGAAGGAACTGGGCATAAACTCCACTCGTTTCTTCAAGGAACTCAGGACCAGCACGACTCATGGGGGCCCTGGAGCACCAGAAGCCACTTTATCTGTCTTGGACGAACCCCATCCTAAGCGTGAAGGTATTCCAGCTGCATGGCGGCTCCAGAATGAGCAAACTGAAGGGTCAAACTGATTCTGCTATGCTTCCCTGCTAAGATCCAAGTTACATTTGAAAATGTAATGCTTTAAGATGTAACTTCACACAGTCCCTCTCATTGCCCTGGGAAGCTAGCTGATATCAGGCAGCGGGGGGAGGACAGTAAGGCGTCAGCTTTGCTAACCCACCCAGAATGGAGTGAAGTGAACTAAGTCCTAAGGGACCAGCTCGCCAGTCCCGACGCTCTGTCATCCTGCAGACTGTCCACTAGCTGGCGTCTTCAGGAAGCAACGACTGCAACAAAAACAAGTCTGCACTCTTCTTTCTGACAGAATCCACCTAGGGCAGGACAGTCTCTGGATGAGCGTGCCACTCGTGTGTTTCCTGTGAAAGGCTCTGCCGGGGCAGCCAGAAGTGAACAAAGCAGGCCAGCTGTGCAGACATTCTGCTTTACCAACACACTCCAGAAACCAAGAATAACAGCTGACAAATCCTTTCTGCCCATTTGTTTCACAGCCCCTCAACTTTTGGGTTCCCCTCTGCCATTCTGCAAATTCAAAGCTTCCTCTTTCCTCTCTAATCCAAGAGGCCTCCACTGCATTTCCGGGGGTCTCTAAGCCTCAACACACAAGAACCAAAGAAACTGCATGGGTTATACATCCAGTGCATGGCTTTTCATTCACCTCTCAGTATCATTCACTGAACTAAAGCTCTGCCTTGGAGGGCATGGCAACCCACTCCAGAATTCTTCCCTGGAGAATCCCATGCACAGAGGAGCCTGGTGGGCTGTAGTCCATGGGGTTGTCAAGAGTCAGACATGACTGAAGCGACTTAGCACGCATATGAGAAATCTTACACCAGAAGTCAGAAAGGGAACAATAGCACATCTCCAAGTACTATTTACTCATTTGCTCCTTCAACAAATACTTAAGAAGCACCGCTTTAGGTGCCTGAGGAGGATCTGTGAGCAAGAATAAATAGCTTCCTGCTCTCACGGAGTTTATACTCTAAACCGATGAGGCAGTAGCAAGCGTGGTATCTGAGCCAGTGGCACACGCTGGAAATAAGAGGGTGGCGTTAACACAGCAGCTGGCAGCGGAGCAGCAGTGAGGCGAGCGCGGCACGGGCCAGCCAGGGGCCACAGGGCCCGGATTCCAGCCCAGCCGGGACACTCGCGGCCCTTCAGCCAGGCCTGGACCTCAGGAGGCCCCACAGCTGTCCTTGCCTGTGAACCCCATCACCTGAATAGCTGCTATGCAGAACTGGTCACTTCTGTTGGCTATACCTTGGACCCAAACACATTATTTCCCCCAAACAAGATACTGAAGAGCGTCTGAGCCCTCCCTGAGGGCTTCGGGAGCAGCGGGCCTAGGGCTGTTTGGGAAGAGAAAGATGAAGGTAACCACTCGCCCCACACCTGCCGGCTCAGCCAGTTGGGGGAAGGCTAGGATGGCAAAGGCACTGAAGCCGCAGCTTTGAGAAATCCCAAGTGGGAAGAGATGAGCTTCTAATGACGGGTTCTTGACATGCAGTGAAGTTTCTCGAATCACCAGGGACTGTTCCCACCAAGTCCACTTACTTTCAGTCCACTTACTTTCCTCCCCAGATTTGCAAGTCAAAAGACTAGCGGCACGGAGAAAAGACAGCACTTCTGCGAGGCTGTGCAGCACCCCATACACTAGACACTGACGGTCAGCACCGCCCCCGGACACGCCCCAGACACGCCCCCTTCTGCCCAAGCACTGAGGACCCGCCTGGCTCTTGACTTGAGCAGCACCCTGGTGCCACCTCAGTGGGGACGGCAGGTTTTCTCGGGAAAGATGGCTCTCTTGAAAACGTGAGGCCACAGTGAAGAGGCCCAGAGGCCAGCTCTGTGAGAACTGCGCCCCAGTTCCCAGGATTTACGCAGAGCCTCTGGGCCGAGGTGGAGCTGGCACACTCCCGGATTCCCAACCCAGCCACCATCCTGCCCACACCCCAGCCAGGACACCTTCTCTAAACACAGCACTTTCTTCATACGGAAAGAGAGAGAAGTTACAGCATACACCAACCAGGCACACAAGAGCCACTCGGACAGGAGGATGGGACCTTCCCGTTGATGAAAGCTAGGTCAGCAGAGACCAGGAGACAGTCTCCTGCACCCAGACTCCGTGACTCTTCCCTACCTGGGGTCGCTCTGGCCCACCTTCCCGCTCTGACCCAAGGAAGGCAGGCAGAGCACTTCCCTGGTGGTCCAGTGGTTAGGACTCCGTGTTCCCAATGCAGGGTACATGGGTTCGATCCCCGGTTGGGGAACTAAGATCCCACAGGTGCGGCCAAAAAAAAGGGGGGGATATAAAGAGGTTACCAAGGAAAGAGACAGCTACCCAAGCTGAGCTCTGTGATATTCAGCACTGAATTATCTTCCCCACAAATGAAGTTTCAAAACATGAGACACAAACAAAAATGTCCATATTCTGTGCAGCTGCACGCTGCAGCCTGTGTTAAGGGAGAGACACCAAAGGGAAGAGCGAGAAGTCCGGTGCGTCCTCTTAGCTCTGAGGCTAAGGAACAAGGCGTGGGTCTGCTGAATTGTCTGCTTGTTTCTCTCCCTCATCTGGAGGGGTGAGCGTGGAATCTGGCTGGATCAGCTCCCCAGGTACTCAGCTTCTTCAGTCTGTGAATGCTAAACCTTGTCTTAATGCCCAGTTAAGAAATGGACTCTCCGAGCAATAATGGAACAGCCAGACCCTCTGAGGAGGAAAGACAAGAGAAAGAAAACCACAAAGAAAAAAAGACTATTCGGCCATAAAAGGGTAGAACTTATTGGTACAAACAGCATGTATGAACCTCAAAAGCATTCCAATGAAGAGACCTAGACACAGGATTGCTTCCATTCTCATGAACCTTTACAACACTGGCCCAGACCTGGCGGGGGGGATCTGTCAGCAGGACCTCTCTGAGGGGACAGAAGTGTTACATATAATACCAGGTCTGGGCAGTCACCAAAACTTACCAAAAGGTGCGCTTGCAAGAGCTGCAGTTGTAAACTGAACTTTGAGAAACTTTTTTTAAGACATTTGAACTAATTTACAACTGTTTTCAAGAAGAAGAGAGGAGGTGCAGTTGTGACAACTCACTGGGTTAAACTGATTTTTCTGGAAAGCAGCCACCCGTGTTAAACACAAGTCAATGCCAGAAGCCACACCTTGGGTGACACAATTCAGGGACTGGGTCCAAATGTGGGGAAATTCCCCCAAGTTTGAGGCTGTGAAAAGTGACTTAGTAAAGAAATATTTATGACAGAAACTCCCTGTAAGGCCTTGGGATATTTAAAGAAAAAGCAGATTTCACCTTTTAAAAAAGAGAGAAAGTCACCTTTGTACAAGCTGAATCAGATACGATTTGTGGTTTATGTTAAGGGATTTGCTTCTGTGCTGGGCAGAAAAGCAAATTCAGTATTGACCTGTGCTGAAAAAAGGCTTGCTCAGATGTCTTCATCCTTTTTCAAATCCAGTGAGGTCTCAAACAGAAGGAGGCTCCCCACAAGGTGGGCAAGAAGCAGGAGACCAGCACCCTCTTCCCTGGGGGAGGCCATCCAACTGGGGGTGGGGGGATGTGAACCCCTGCCCCAGTCCATGCTCCACAGGGAAAGGTCTGAGAGAAATTACTCCACCAGAGTTCCAGAAAGTGCTATGGCAAACCTCGGCATCCTACAGGAACCCAGCCCTGGCACTCCCATGACAAGAACTCCACGAGGGGTCTCATAAGGGGACTCAGGGCAGGCGGCCCCGCGGAGACACAGAGCATCGGAACCTGTTCCCAGCAGCCCACAAACCAAAGTCAGCTCAGTTTTTGGCACAAAATGATTTACAAATCATCCTGGCAGGCGTCACATCCAAGAGCTATTTTTAAGACAATAATTGTGGTCTAAATCTGGTCAGAGAGTCCTGGGTGTTTGAGGTTAAATCCCACCTCCTGGGAAGGATCAGTCAGAAGACTCAGGCCCATTTCCATCCCCAGCTCTCCAGAACCACCTGGCAAAAAGTACAAAGAGAGCAGCATGGCTCACAGCATCCTGAGAACCCCGTCACCAGAGTTCAGGGCTCTGAACCACTCTGTTCCACTCACCTTGCATTTTGCATGTAAATCACCATTTCAGTTTTGGTTGGGGTAACATGGGGGGATGAGGGGTGCACTTATTAATGCTATCTGTAAATGGTAAGTTCAGCAGACAGTATTTTCCACTGTGACTAGTCATTTGTTAAGAATACCGATTTTGTTACTTTTATTCTGTAAAGTGGCTACAGCAGGAAGCATTGCTTTTACACTGTTCTGCAGGGTTACGATAAAAGCTCGTTTTCATGTATTTTTACATAAATCACATGCTCGCTTTGCTCTAACCAGTAGCAGGGGGCAAAGGCATCTAAGCAGCACTCTTAGAAATTAAATTAGCTATCTGGTATTCATCCATTTCACCAGAGACGCCCAGCCCAGCCCCACCAGTCCATCTGTGGAAACCCTCCCTTGTTTCAATCCACAGCTGGATAAGCGGCTTCTCGTAAGACACAGCGACTCTCTTTCTTCCCAAAATTTTAGATGCCTTTTTCTAAAAATTACACTGCAATGCATATGTCTTGGAAAAAATACAAAACTGCCTTATCTCGACCATTGCTCCCTCTTCCCAAACTCCTACATGATTTTTCACAGTGAAACCTTCCATTTCACTCTTGAAGACACTGCTCTCTCAATCCCATCTTCATCAGCTGAATTCCTATCCTCCAGGTGTCTACACTGTGACATCCAGGAAGTCTGAGTTGTCCTTCCAAACTGTGCCCACAGCATCCTGGACACCTAGTCTATCAAAGCACTTGTCCCCACCCTCTAGAATAACATCACAGCCACTGTTCACTCCTGAGTGCCTGGCAGATGGTAGATCAATAAATATTCCTCAGATAAACAAACAAAAATTAAACTAAACTTATTCTGATCACTCAGACAAAATACTGCTGGTTTTGGTGTGCATGTATTTGTGTGTGTTTCCTCCTACAGTACTTTTCCTAAATAAATACACTCTTTATTTGAATTATTATAACCACAAAAGATTAAACTCTACATACTATTTTGTCACTTGCTTTTTTCACTTACTACATTATGTCATTAAATATTCTTGCTACCGGAGCATTTTAATGATTGCATGGAACAGATGTTCACTAATTTAACCAATCCCCCACTGGTTACAATTTTTCACTGTGATACACAGTGAAATACACTTGATACACAACCCTGTGGCCAAGTCTAAATAAATTCCTAGAAGCAGAGAGGCTGAGTCAAAACGGTATGCAAAATATTGCACGAGCTCTAGTACACAGAGAAAGCTGAAAATGCAGGTTATCGATTTTGGAAGGATTCAGACAGGATCGCCACAACCAGAAGGAGAAGCGTTTAACTGGCTGCGGAAACACAGAGAAGATGGTTTAGCCTAGAGAAGATGAACACCAAGTCTGTTAGATGGGAATTATGTTTATTTAGCTCCTTCTGAGGATAAGAAAGCAACCTGAGAAAGAGATGGCAACAGCATGGAATCTTCCCAAAGAGCTATCCAACACGACCCTGTGTGGCTTTAAGCATTGAGGCTGAGGCAGGCAGGGATCCTGGCAGGGGAAAGACGGGGTCGGCGTCATTCGTGTTCACCTACTACTGTGTCAGCCCTCCGGAGGGCTCCGCACAGTGCTCCGCACAGTGAGACCGGAGAAAAGCCACGAAACTTTTCCTGTGTTGCCCTAACTATCAGAGCACACAGCATACGGACTGCACACAAAATGCTCCCAAGAGAATCAATTTCCCCAATAAGCAAAAAAGTCCCAGTCGACCAAATGATGGATTCAGTCATTGACAACAGCAGTGACGTTTTGTCTTTGTGAAATGGGGAGGGTCTCACTTAGCCTCACAGCTTAAGGCCCTCACTGTAATATATGTAATAAGAGCAAATGACTCTAATGAAAACATTTGTTGTAATTGCCTAATCTCTGTTTTTTACAGAAGGAAGGTATTCAACAGATCAACTGTCACTATTTAACCACAAGGGGACAGGATTATCTCTTCCTCAATTTTTACCAACGTTCATATGTAAATGAAGTAAGTTTCTAAAAGATACCTTCTTTTAAAAAAAGGAAAGTCGAGGAAGGAGGAAACTAATGCTGTGTTTCTGTTTAAACACAAGTTTCTTTAGAAAGGCAGGGGGATGAGTGAAGTGACAAGCTGAGTGCCAGCATCAAGTTCTGGGGGACGATAAAAAAAAGGCTCAGGAGTCTGTGAGCTTGGCCCCTTCTGACTTCCGTTTCCATATTCCACATTCCTATCACGCGGAGTTCACAGCACCATGCAACACAGATGATGCTGGAAGAATCATACGGGTTAACACATGGAAAACACTGAGCCGAGCGCCCAGCACACAGGAAGTGCCACTGAACTTCACGCCATCAGTGTCATCATTTCCATGTGTACTTAAAGAGAGGGACGAAACTCATGAGAATAATGCAGGGCTCAAGGAAACAAAAAGGCTGGTGAAGAGATGACTTTAAAAATACAAGCAGTCCACCTTCTGATAGTTCATTTATAACCGGCTGTTTAAAACTCAGGATGCATTTCATCATAACAAGGGTGTTTCAAGTGGTGGTTGGGTTCCCAAAGCGACACAAAAGAGTTCAACAAGACTCACTAGGATTTCAGGGAAATGACTGGAAATGGCCAAGGGACATTATGGGGGAAAAACAAAACACAAAACCATTTCCCTGTGCCAATTCAAAAGACTGGGAAACCTCAAGGAGGGACACTGGACGGAGACTGTTCTGAAGGAGGAAAACTGTGACAGCGTCTCCAGTGTGGCAAGCCGTCACTCTACTGGCTCCAGAGAAAATAATCAAGTTTTAAACCACAATGGCTGGGAGTCTGGATTTCTTGGACCTTATGAATTATGCACTATAATGAACTGGGCATATTAACTAAAACCAGGCTCTGCTCTCCTAGGATATCTGGGCAATGGATGTTATTTCTCATTGGCTACTAGTGCTAAGTCTGAAAGTCAACTAATCACAGAATCAAAGCAAGAGATGAGCTAATGTACAGAAATACACAAAATCTCCCCCCTCTCCCATAAACAAGTGTTCTGGATTCACAGCAGGCCACTGTCAGAAAAGGAGAAACACCTAGAGCAACCTCCAGCCTCAAATAAATACTACGTAATGAAATTCCAGAATGGACAAGTCCAATTTCCTTGTGGGTGAGACACAAGCGTTTTATATAAACCACAACCCCTTCTTCCAAGCAGAGCTCCAAGGAATTTTAAAGTTTGAATGTAAAAGTTAACGGCCATCGACTAAAAACAGAACAAAGAAAATAGACATTTAAAATTCAAAGCAGAAGGATGAGGTGAGGAGAAAGGATGGCGCCCACCTTCCCCACCTTCATTCTGTTCTCCACCCCCTTTGTCTCTCCAGCTTTTGCTTCTATATTCCTTTACACCGTTGTGCTATCTGTCTTTCCCCTTGTAAAAGGTCTTCCTGGGCCTATGTCTGTTTAAAAGTCCAAACAATTCAAAACTAAACTACAAGTAACTTTTCTTGGGAGGGGCTGATAAGATTGTTTCTTGATCTAGGTACTTCAACTTGAAAGTTCAACGTTTCTTTAAAGCATCTGAAAACTAGTTTAAAAGAAGGTAGCATTCTTCTCAGTTTCTCAGAATTTGGACTAAATGGAATGATCCTTAAGGTCCTTAAGCCAAGCCAACAACTCCTGCCTCGTTTTTTAAAAAAATATTTATTTGTTTTTATTTATTTATTCATTTATTTGGGTGCACTGGGTCTTAGTCACAACCTTCGGAATCTAGTTCCCTGACGCGGCATCGAACCTCCAGTCCCCTGCATTTGGAGCTTGGAATCTTAGCCACTGAACCACCAGGGAAGTCCCTGCGTCACTGTAATTTAATTTTGTGGTCGCTGCTGCTGGAGTTGAGTACATCAACTCAGAAAACTCTCAGGACACAGCATACAAATACACACCAAATACAACAACCTGACTGCAAAGCACCCAGAGTGTCTGCCATTTGTGAATCTCCAAGTATGAAAACCGAAGTTAGCTGCCAGCAGAAACTCTGAACACTGAATGCCTTGAGAAACTGCTGCTAACTGCTACAGCTTTCAAAAACCTGACATTTAGAAAAGAAATCTATTTGGTCCCACAAGTGGGCCTCGAGAAATGTAAACTGAGTTCTTCTTTGCATTTTAAAAAATGTTGCCAACAGACTGGTGAATACTAGGAAATTCTTAACCTGAAAATGTTCAAAATGACGTGTATGTGTATATATGTATATACTGTGCACAGCACAGTACCCTAGAGAGATGGTGAGACCTCTTTGTAAACATTCATACCCTGCCCAAGTAATTCCTGAGACTTCATTTGAAATGTAAGCACCTCTCTTAGAGACAGAATGTTAGGTACTGAGGGAATAATCCAGAGAGATCAGGGAGAAAACCAAGGCCAGGAACCCATAAGACCCCCTTGAACTCTGTTTACTCTCAGTCAACAAGGACATCTGCTCCTGGCCTGTTAGCCAACAGCGAGGTCACGGTCCAGGGGGAAATAAGCTGCTTTACTCACCCTTCCCCATCCCGGCCTCAACCTAACCTCCTCCCAAGATGGAAACACCACCAGAGAAGAAAACTAGTGTTAACTCTAAGCTGAACCACGGTGAAGAAGAAGGGGCTGGAACGCGGTGAAACGGAGGAAGTACCCAAGGCACCGTGAGGTCTATCTCCAGAGTAAAGCAATGTCACCAGCCTGCAACCCCCTTTCCCAGCCAGGCCCCTGGGGTGGAATCTGCAGGAATGCACCCAGATTCAACCATAAGAGGAAGCCCCATCGCAGTGACCTCACAGAGGGGGGTGTGTTCAAGAGGACTATCCAACCTAAGTAGACAGTTTTTAAGTAGTTCCTCAAAACTATTATAAGCAATGCTAGCAGTATGGCTACTGTTCCAAAGACAGAAGGCCTTACAAAAGCGAGCAGCCATATCCTTGGACGGGCTTATTTTCCAGGTGGAAATTATGGGCAAGAAATCCTGGACCACTAACCCCCAGGCTTGTGCTCGCTCCCAAGGGGCACTCAAGAGGCTGCAATGACCCCAGGACAGATTTCTGACGTTCCAGCCAAAGTGGTCTGAAAAAGCCTTCAGCTAAGAGAAAAGAGCCAACTGAGGGGATGAAATACAGTGTACAAGCTGCTGGCCCACTCTCTGCACCGCACCAGGAACACCTGGAACCAGGCTGTCGCCACCAGCACGTGCTCTGTACACACACAACTCAAGGTGAAGCTGAGCCTGCTTAGCCACCAGCCGTCATCTAGGAACACAGACATTTGAAATGTAAGCCCAAGAAACTGTCCAGGGCCACCATGGAGGACAGGATCCTTATCCTTATATAGGATAAGAGCAGGATTCGGGGCAGAAATCCACAGAGAAGCCTGTGGACCAACAGGGAAAATATTCAATAAATTATCCGTTGATTGATTTTTTAAGAGAAGATTAAAGGGTTAGAGGAGGAAAGGCCAGGGAACAAAGGTCAAAAGTAAAGCATCAGTCATCCAGAAATGGGCATCTCTGTAAAGGGCAATCTGATGATGGTCTGGCTGCTGCAGAGAGGGCTATACCCTCAACAGCTGGCTTCTTCCAGGGTCTGCAACCTGCCAGCCTGGGAAAGGCTACTGCAGACTGGGAATCCTCCAGCTTCATGTTATTCCTCTAAAGAATGAATGAATGGTCAGCTCTCTGGGACGCTACCAAGAAGTACAGGCTCATCTCCCTCAAACTCTAGTGAGGATCAAAAACCATGTCTACCCTCCACCACCGACTTCAGGAGGCGGGAAAAAGGAGGCATGGACGGCAAGGGCCAGACAAGAAGAGAGAGCCAGGCTGGCTGGTTACCCAGGGGAGTAGGCACTGCCTCCTGCTTACTTAGCAATGGTTACAGCTCTTGACACAGACTAACCCCACTGGGGAGATAATATGATCATCTCATCTGAAGAAACTGAGGCACAAAGAACTTAGGCAACTTGCTTGAATAAGTCACCCAGCTTGAATAAGAGGCACAGCTAGGATTGAGACCCAGTGCTCCAAACCATAAACTGTGAACTGAGGGTTCAGTGCTGGGTTCAAGGTTACCTATCACTGAACATACAGCTGGGATTCACCCCAGGTAAACCAAAAAGAAGGCACTTAACATGAACAACCGGAGAAGGCAATGGCACCCCACTCCAGTACTCTTGCCTGGAAAATCCCATGGACGGAGGAGCCTGGTAGGCTGCAGTCCATGGGGTCACTAAGAGTCCGGCACGACTGAGCGACGTCACTTTCATTTTTCACTTTCATGCCCTGGAGAAGGAAATGGCGACCCACTCCAGTGTTCTTGCCTGGAGAATCCCAGGGACGGGGGAGCCTGGTGGGCTGCCGTCTATGGGGTCGCACAGAGTCGGACACGACTGAAGCAACTCAGCAGCAGCAGCAACATGAACAACACATAGTAGTGTCTGCACCTGAAACAGCAGTGTCCAAAGTCAGAAATATCTATTCCCTTCAATAAGTGCCCGTCCAATGAGATTGCCTAGTTTAATGGTGACGGGATTGGGGACTTTCTTCAGGGCAGGATGTTGAGGCCGGTACTAAAAATAATACTAAAGATTTTAGTCACAATTATTTAGGGGGTAACTTTCTCCCAATAGATCTTATTTGACTGGGCAAAGAGGGTGACAAACATTTTAAATGGGTCCTTCCAATATGTTAATAAAGCAAGCAAAAGGGCTGAACTTAAGAACAATCAAGCCCTAAGGATAAAGAGCCAACGCCAGCAGCTGCTGGGCCTCAGACCCGGCCCCTCCCCAGGCGCCCTGCTCAGTATAGTCTGGGAGCCGCCTGGCATTCTCAAGCCCTGAACCATAACAGGGATAGCAAATAAGATCCCCAGGTGATTCCCATGCAGGTCTGAGAAGTGCTGCCCTATATAAGGATGTCTGTGTGCCTCAGGACAGCATCACACTTTCTACCAGAAAACAAGCGTAGGCACGGAAGTGAAGGCATCAGTCAAAGATGTGCCACAGATTCCTATAAATTTTCATTTATAAATTAGAATTAACCTTTTTATTCTGCCAAGTGTGAGCAAGAGGAAATTTATTGAAAATTCTTTGTGGTTCACAACTGCCACCAATTTTGAAAATTAACCACCAGAAATCCTGTGAGCACAATGTGTCTACTACTATTTGATGTTCTCTCTCTTTGCATTAAAACTGTCCCCATCCTGGGCAATGAGCAAGAAGCCCCATTTCAGTCAGTTGTATAAGAAATTCTACTTGAACTTAAAAAGTGAATCACTAAAAAAATGAATGAAGCTAACAAAATTTTTAAAATATAGAGAGTAAAGAAACAGGGACCACCTCCGAATCACCCTAAAGCATATACACATACCACGCTAAATATCACAGAGGCAAAAGCAGAACTTGGGGCATTAGGTTTTCAAGCTAATAAAGCTGCAACGAACAGCTTTCTTCATCACTCTTAAACATATTTGTAAATATTATAAAATGAAGCATGTCATGGATGGATGTTTGGATGTCATGAATTGTTACCTATGTATGTGAACTTATAAGCCATTTTTCCCTATTTCAGATATATTTTTCCTTAAGTTACTAGTAACTCAATAGGACACACCAACATACAGCTCACCAACACTGACAATCTATGTTAATCATATTTTTACTACTCCAGAAAAATAAGGAACTCTCCTTATTACAACCTAAGTCACCAAACCAGACATTTCCTTCACAGGCTAATAATAAAACGTGTCCATCAACACACCAAGGGGGCAGCCTCACTTCCTGATCTGAATTTCATATTCAAGTATCCATGTAATTTCCCCTACCTTGCAAACGTTCAGGAGAACCATGCATTCTTTCTTCCTATTAAAGCATGGTGGGAAAGAAAACAGAATCATCCCACACAAACCACTCTCAAGAGCTTACAGGCTGCAGTTAAATCTATACAAGAAATAAAATTTGGCCAACATCCCTCATTTAATGTGATCCTCTCACAATGGGAGATGGATTGCAATTATCCATTAATGTAACCTACCCTCCATAGTCAATAAATAAATGTCACTCCCTGTCACTCAGATGAATCCTGAGTGAAAAGGCTAGAAAGAAATAAAGATATAAATGAGATTCTGTAAATATCCAAGGAACACGCTGATGACTGATTTCAAGCCAAAATGTCTAGAACTTGTGACAGAAAGTAAAATGCCTGTGATTAATATGGACTTACTTTTAATTTTAAATGCATTAAAGTTACGCTAACATTCTCACTGGTCTCTGCAGAGAAAAAAATTTAAGTGAAAAAAAGGGCTCAGGTTCCAATTTGCTAACTTAAGTCACACCCTATCATTTTGCAAGCTTTCCTCCTTACACCACCCTGCTGTGCCTTTGGACTTTTTAAAGACCCGGGATTTGAGTAATTATAGCCATTTCAGAAACGGTTACTGAAAACCTAGCTACCTATACACAGCTTTAAATGTCTCCCTCTAAGTCCTCAGTTTACAGGGAGACTATGTAGGGAGTAATTCTGTTCTTTTACACCCAGAATCTTTCCACCCCAATACGGTCTGCTTCCTGTTTTACCCAAATTCACTCACTGAGGAGTTACCTACTAACTGGTATCCCTGATGGGGTCTGGGTAACCCTAAGTCTTCTGTAGAAACTATTTCAAATTAAGAATGCAAGATCTGGGGAAACACCAGGGGACGGCCTGCTCCCTTTCTCCACCTGTCCCCGTCTCTCCTCCTCTCTCTCACACACGAGCGGCAGCAGTGACAACACAGGGGAGCCTGGTCTTCGCAAACAGGCTCCACCATCCAGTAATTGGTTCATAAATTTTATTCATAACTTGAAACAGAAAGGGCTGAAAATGAGCAATCTGTAATCTTAAAGGTTGTCATTACTCTCTGGCTGCAAGCGGTTAAAAAAGGCCTTGCAAGCTGGTGAATTACAGGTCCAGTTTATGAGCTCAATGAGCTCAGAAGCAGCACAGCATCTCAGGAAGCGCGAGCCAGGAGGGGAAGGAGGTCAGCTGCAAGCCCAGATGGACTGAAGCTCAGTGTCACTTATTCCATCCCAGTGGAACGGTCCTTCCTGCTCCCAAGCCCTCCAGCCTCCGTCACTGCACAGAGCACAGCTTTAAGATGGAGACATCTTTACCCGTATATTAGGCATCTTCCCCTAAAATGTATTTTGGGTCAGACCTTGCCGACTATCTTTAAACAAAGGTTTCCACATGTTCATGAGATAATCAGGAAAAGCACATCCAACCTTCACTCCTGACGAGTTTTCCAACAGGTTTTAGTCCTCATAGAACAGTTCCAGACTATCCAAACCTCAAATGGAGGTATAAACATCTACACTCTGGACTCAGTGGGTTTTTCCATACATATGCTGGACTAAATTAGACACCACATCTCAGAACAATCTGGGATTCTGTGTATGGACATCTCAGAACCCGCAGGTTGAGGGCAGTGATGGGGGTGGTGTGGACAGCCACCCTAGGGAGTTACTGGGAAGCTCACGCCCACAGGACCTGAGATCCGGGCAGAACTGAACTCCAGTCTCTTAAGGGGCATCAAGCCAAGTGGTGATCAAGAGAAGCCTCAGTGATCAGCCTCAAGGCAAGCGAGTCAGACCAACAGAAAATATGATTCAATGCAAAACGCCTTATCTCATTCCCGCACGCCCACGCCCACCTCTGAAGTGAGGAAACTAGCAGAGGTTGCCTCAATAACTTCCGGCCCAATGAGGATTGCTCTGGAAACTACAGCAGAGCCATCCGTATGGCTCCCAAGCTTCAGTGCAGTGGGGGAAAAGAAAAGGGAACAGAGACACCAAGACCACGGGTCTGGGCAGAACGAGGTGGACTTGCTTTTATTCCCCCTCGCAGACCAGGAAACCGCACTTCTGAACGCCACTCCATCCCTTGTCTAGGCAGAATATTCCTTGCTACAGCAAAGGGAAGAATACCAACTTCAGAGCGCTGATGGCAGGCTTAGGGAGTACGGCAAAAAGCTGGGCCTCAACACGTTTTGTTCCCTCTAAAACCACCACCTAACCCCTTCCCAAAAAAGGGATTCTGACCCCCTACCCCCCCAGACCCACATCCTCATGACTGCACCCAGAGACAGATCAATACCGTATCTTCCTGGTGTCACACACACCTGGACCTCTCGCAGAGTAATCTGAAATCTGGTTTATCCTACTGACACCCTCGTTTTCACAAGTGAGTTTCTGGCAGCAGAGCGGTGATTAGAACACAGTTGATGCACTTTACACACTACTCTGGTCTTTCCCAAAGAGCATTCCAGAGAACTCTAGGTCCAGGGATATTATGCAAAATCGGGGTTCACTGATCAACTAAGTGTGAGGCGCGTCGGCCTTACACAGGTTTCTGTCCTTTAGCCCTGTTCATGTGCACTGTGATTCTCCTTCTCTAAGAATTCTGACCACAGATGCCTCCTTCCCCTGCTCCCCCAAAAACAGAACAGATTTCTCAGAACCCAAGTGGGCTACACCATGGTGCTTTGTCTCACTCAGTTTTGTTGGTGGTTTGAGTCAGGTCTTCGTTTGGGGAGGAAGGTGTTTTTCTAAGTAATATGTGAATGAATGTTCACTGTAAAAGTGCTGAGTGCGTCGGGTAAAAACAGGCGTCTGCTCAGAGAAACTGAAAAAAGGCAATTGTCCTTATTATCCTTGGAGGTTTCAAGTGTTCAATTAAGTTATTAAGAGAACACAACTAGAGAAACTCATGGGATGTCAAGTTCTCACTGTAGTAGTGAACTGTTAGACCCTTAACAGAAATATGGCTCCATTACAGATTGTCTAACAAAAACTAGCAGTTGCTTTTTAAGAAAATATTTCGACTACTAGGAAAATAGATGGGAGCCCAGACAGGCTATCCAATAGAGCACATCAACGAGCTGAAAAAAATGATCTGAGCTACAATTCAAATACAGTTTATCTTCTATTACACTGTGATCACATCACTTCCTGTTGTCATATATGAGAGAGAAGTTTGATCAAGTCCCCCAAAACCTCTTGGTTAATAAGTTTCTGCAGAGGGTTCCTGAGCAGAGGCCTTTAAGAAAAAAAGTTTTATACTGTAAACGTGATTTAACTGTCAGATCTATCTGTGCACAGGTCTAATAACCGTGAAAGTACTAATTTTGCAGTACTTACTCTTTTGTCACTTACGCTTTTCCAACTTCCTGAATTTCCTGTGATACATATATGCTCATTTCAAAGGGAAAAACATTAACATGTTACATTCACTGAGAAAATACAGGGTTCACTAAATAACCTAATACCTGATTTTTTTTAACGCCCCTGCCAATTCTTACAGATCAGTAGGGCTACCACTAGTACTTGTGGAAAGGCTTCCAAAAAGCAATCAAAGAGGGCTAGGACTTGCCACAGCTGCAATCCAGAGGGAAGAATAGGGATGCAGCGTATTTACTGACCCTGATGAGCAGAGGCCAAGTATCCCCCAACAAGACTTGTGTGCCATATGCAGAAGGAGAGTCCAAGGAAGGGCGGAACATATAAAAGCGTAAGCAGATCAACAGTAGGTGAGGACAGCTGACAAGAACTATCAGGTTGAAACTCCTCTGAAGATGCTTTAGTTTAACACAGTTTAGGAATTCTGAGACTTGCTGCAGCTACCCAAACTGGGAAGAGACACTTCAAAAATGGAGATGGTCAGAGGATGTAAGTAGCGGCCACAATATGGAGACACCTGGGATGCTATCAACACTGCAGTGTAAAGAGAAATGGAAAAAATATATATTTAAACCTTAAGAGCATGAAAATCATAAAACCGTCAACATACATAAAGCACTAGGAACGTACAAGAGGAGGCTGGAGGACCTCACTGTATCAGCAGGTAAGAAAGTGCTTGGCTGGGTCACTTTGATGCCCACCTGACACTATACCAACATTGTGAATAGGCTATGCTCCAATAAAAAGTGTAAATGTTTTTTAACAAGTAAGAAAGTGCTTAAGGAATTATGGGGACGTGTTACAGGGATGCAGGAACAGGAAATTACAAGGCTCTGAAGCTGAATCTCTAATACTTGGGTCACCTGATGTAAAGAGCAACTCACCGATAAAGACCCTAATGCTGGGAAAGACTGAAGGCAAGAGAAGGGGGAAACAGGATCAGATGCTTGGACAGCATCAATGGATGGCTGGATGACTCAATGGACATAAGTTGAAGCAAACTCCAGGAGATAGTAAAGAACAAGTAAGGCTGAAGTGCTGCAGTCCATGGATTGCAAAGAGTTGGACACGACTGAGCAACTGAATACAACAAAATTAAATTTCCTCACTGATGACTGTACTAAGGTTTTTTGAGAGAACGTTCTTATTTTTAGGAAATATATTCTAAGTACTTAAGGATAAAGCATTATTATACCTGCAACTTACTCCCAAATAGTTCAGAATGGGGAGGGGGGAGGAAGTAGCGGGGAGGGCGGGGACAGAGAAGCAAAAATACAATCAAACATGGCAAAACAGTAAATGGCAGACCTTCTTTGTACTATTTTTACAACTTTTCAGTTAAAAATAACTTTTAAAACCTACCACAAAGTAACTAAGTGAGAAAGAGTCACTTGGAGTTCTGAGATGGGAGGATATCAGAAAACCCCACCTTTAGAAAGATATGCTGCTGCTATCGTCTTTGGCAAAATCTGTAAGCTCAAATAATCCAAAAATGACACCATTAGAACACACACTAAAAATGCCCAACTGCACTAACTTATGCCAAGAAGTGTGCCAAGAATAAGAAAAGACAGCATTCACTTCAACCTAGTGAAAATGTTACTGACAAAAGCCTTTCTTTTTATAGGTTACTTCAAAGACAAAAGGAGACTTCTCTTTATGGACTGAAAACAGCAAGATTAGAAAAGCAGACTGGCGGGGGGCCAGAGGGGAATGGAGCCACACACACTTTCCTGACCCCGCTCATCTAACTGTTCAAGCCCCAGCCTTTTACCTACCTTATGCTTATCCTTTGTAAGACACTGCCTTCCTCTAGACCTCCCCGAGCCACCGTCTCACTTCCACTCCCACGAGTTAGGCACCTCCTTCCTGAAAGCTTCCAATATGGCCTGTGTGAGTCCTTAAGTTCCCGGAGGTATTATAGCCAGTCTGTGTACCTGCCTCCCCTGCTTCCCTAGGGGCTCAGTGGTAAAGAATCACTTGCCAATGCAAGTTCAATCCCTGGGACAGGAAGATCACTTGGAGAAGGAAATGGCAACCTACTCCAGGATCCTTGCCTGGGAAATCCCATGGCCTGAGGAGCCTGGCAGGCTACAGTCCATGGGATCACAAAGAGTCAGACACAACTGAGCATGCGCGCGCGCACACACACACACACACACACACACACACACACACACACACACACACACACACAGATCCTCCATTACTACAGATCACTGCACGCACACACACATGTCCTCCATTACTACTGATCACTGCACACACACACACGTCCTCCATTACTACTGATCACTGCAATACCTGTAGGGGAAAAAACGCAAGTGACCTAAACCCAAACACAGATCAGCAATCACAAAGGTTAATGACACTTCAGGACACTCCAGTCCAGGGACCCCGAGTGAATGAACTAGGGCAGGTTCAAAAGCATTAAACACACTTCAGGCCTAGGAAGGGAAAGGCATGGCTCTGTATTTTCAACTATTTCAAAATCCTGAGCATTTGGGCAGTAGAAATTTAAAAACCGATAAGCCTAGAAGTAGCTAGGTAACCTTCTTTAACCAGTTTCTTAGACTGTTCTAGGGATACACAGCTTTCAAACACAAACTACTTTCCAGGCTTGGTCACAAATAACAGTCCTGAATGCATTCACCAGATTACTGTTGATACTTGCACATGGAAGTATTCCTAAAATGATGTCCTACCTTGAGTTAACATTATAGCCTAACTTCCAAGTGACTCTGGATTTCACAGTGTTAATATAAGTATTCCAGGGGGCTCTGTGGTGCTGTTTGGAGCAACAATTGCTGGGGAGCAGCAGTATCACATTTCTGGGAAGTCATTTGGCAAAACACAAGAGATATATTTTTAAGATGTCCATTTCCATTGACCTAGTAATTGTGTAGTTCGTCATATATCCTAAAATAGTCACAAAATTTGGAAAATTGCAGCTACACATACATTCAATAGTTGCCTTCCCATTAAACTGTTATTATGGAAGAAAGAACAAACATAAAAAGCCTCATCTCACAGGATTGGCAAACCTGG
This sequence comes from Ovis canadensis, assembly GCF_042477335.2. NCBI lineage: Eukaryota > Metazoa > Chordata > Mammalia > Artiodactyla > Bovidae > Ovis > Ovis canadensis. The sequence goes on from NC_091264.1 coordinate 56,207,221, forward strand.
GGAAGACCTCAGACTCACTCATTATGAAAACCTAAAGTGAAGGGGTTGATTCAGAAGAGCTGGCATTGAAGTGGCACCAAAAAATTGTTATTATGGAAAAATCACATGAGGAAATGCTTATGATGATATCTAGCGGAAAAAAATAGAGAAACAAAATTGTATATGCCATACGCAAAGAACAGCTGTTAAAAAAAAAAACAAACAGCGAAACATTTATACCAGTTGTGTGGGGCAGTGGAGCTAGGGCTAACTTTTCTGCCCTTCCATGGTTAGCTTCTCTGTTGCTTATAAAGTTTTTTTTTTTTAATTATTTTAAAATGCACACGTGTGTGCAGTAAGGCAGCAGTCCAACCCCGAGCCAGGAGGCTGCCTGCCCACCCAAAGCACTGCCCCAGGCCACTGCGATCTGGGGTGTCTCAGGAGGTCAGCTACACCCCTTCATCTGAGGGTCAGTACTCCCTCCTCCAGTCCAAGAAATTCCTGCTTGACTGCTACTTCATGTCTGATACAGGCTGATAAAGTAGACCGTTTAAGTTCCTGAGAACAGCAGTTATAACCGCTCCTCTGCCGCCCCCATAGAAAAGAGGGGTTTGGTAACAGAGTCAAAACTTCAAGAACATGAATGAAGGAGCGTTTCTAACCTAAGAAAAGAAGATGAACACTCTAGCCAAGATGCTACTTAGTACAAGCTCAACCTAATGTGAATTGATTTTAAACTCATCTGGAAACCAAACTTACAGTAACCTCTAGGTTACTTGAGAGGTTACTAAGAGAACTTGATTCTGGCCAGGTACTACAGCACTACTCACCACTGAGAGCAAGCAGAAAGACTGACAGTGGACCAAGAGCCACAGGGCCGCGCAGGGCGGCAAGGCAGCGCAAGCGCTGTGGAGGGCTGTGCGGCGCTTTCTTATGAAGTTAAATTCATACTTACTTATAACCCCGACTGCATACCTAAGGACTGGCTGACTCTGGAGAAAGGAAATCCTACTGAGTACACCGAAGTCTTGAACTGAAATGTTCATAGATACTCTCAGCCAAAAACTGGGAACAACTCAAAAGTGCATCAATCAGTAAGAACAGAAACGAGCTGTGGTGCATCCATACAGTGGAGTATTACTCAGCAATAAAAAAAGGAATGGACTACTGATGAATGCAGCAACACAGGTCAATCTGAAAAGGACTGTGCTGTACAAAACAGGCAAGGCGTGTGGGGGGCGGGAGGCTCAGAGGGAAGGGGAAGGATATATCCACACACACTCTATTCCTTTGTTGTACAGCAGAAACTAACAACACTGTAAAGCAATTATACCTCAGTTTAAAAAAGTTAAAACCGGCAATGCTTATCTTAGAGAAGACAACTACAAACGGCAGGAGGGCACTACTTACAGTGATGAAAATCTGTTTTAACTGGGTAGTGGTTACATGGGAATATGAATTTGACTGTCAAAATTCAAGAAACTGTACACTTGGAATGGTGTTTGATGATGTAAATTATGCATCAATAGACATTTGCTAACTTGAAATAATAATTAAACACACCACTGTGCGTGTGCAAGCATGCTCAGTCACATCTGACTCTTTGCAACCCCATGGACTGTACAGCCTTTCAGGCTCCCCTGTCCATGGAATTTCCTAGGCAAGAAGACTGGAATGGATTGCCATTTCATGGGTTGTCATTTTGTTCATAGACCAAAAAAATGACACTTTACTCCTCACAGGGGCCCAGTCCCTTAATCGGGACTTTTCAGCTCTACTTCCCGCAGCAATAGGCTAGTTAACTGCTTTCCCATATTATAATTACCAACATGATGAAAACAGATTGAAAGACACATTCACTGTACCAACAGTAAGTAGTAAGTGTCAAAAGAAATCAGAAAAACTCAAAATATGGGAGAAAATACAAGGCTAAATAAAGCAGTTGTTGTAAAAAGTTCTTAAAGCAGTTCCATTCTTTAAAAGAAACCTTGTGGATGGCAAATGCATTCAACCGATGAAGGCAAGCAACTCACAGCCAGTTCTCAGAGCGAATCTGACCGCAGAGAAAGCTGCCATTTAGGGGCAGAGCTCCTAGTTTCATCTGCTCGTTTTATCAGTTCCCTACCTTGCATGTGTATAGCACAATGGTACGATAACTGCCACCCTCTATTTCGTCCTCTTGTTAAAAAAAACTAAAAAACTCATAATTTTCATGTATTTAAATGGATTTAGAATACAGAAACTGATGCATAGGCCAAAGCTGTCTTCCTATACCTCCATGGGAACATTAAAATATTATTTAATACAAGATAATGAGAGTCATGACAATAATTAAGTACCAACACTTTAAAAAGTGCATTTTAAGCCTTTGGGTATGTAAGGAGGGCTAAACCCTAACATATCCATAAAATGTGGCTGTCAGAAAAAGTCATTACTGGAAGATCCCAGAGAACTGAGGTTTCATACCATTTTAGTGGCTGATGTGAGAGTACAGAGAAGATTAAAAAATTGGAGGGTAGTATTTAACTAGATGGGAGGTAATAAAAGGAGGATGATTTCTTACAGAATGCTTTCACATTCTTAAGGCCAGAAAAGCATTCCTATGCAAGACGCAAAACCCGCGAGGTAAAGCCGAACTGGACTACAGGGGAGTTTAAAACTCGCACGAGAAAAGAGGCCCTTGAAGGGCAAAGGGCACAAGTACACACAGTATGTTTGAAAGTAAAGAACAGAAAGAGCTCTGACAAAAAGCAGTAAGAAAAAATATGTAAAAGTGGGCAGGTCACGAACAAAAGAAATATGGACACTCAGCAGGCCAATGAAGAATGCTCAATACAAAGAAATGCAAATCCAACAGTGATGAGTCATATGTAATTCATTAGCAAAAACTAAATCAGCTTTATAATACCAAGTATTGGCAAGAAGGAAGGGAAATAAAGATTCTCTATACACTGTTGGTAAAAATATAAATTAGTTAAGCCTTTTCCGAAGGGGGAAAAAAATAATCTCGTCCAACTATAAAAACTGAGCACATACCCTAGCAAATCGATGCCAATATGCCCACGTGTGTGAAAGATGTACCAAAAGAAATCTGATTTTAAGTAAACAAAACAGAGTTAACAACCTAAACGTCTACCGAGTGCTTCCTAAGTGCCAGGCACTCTTCTGGGAAGGTAATCATAAGCAAGTGGCTATATACACTACAGCACACAGGTCCTGTCCGAAGTACACTGCGTTAGAGCATGACACGGAGACACTGACAGACACAGTTACGTGAGAAAAGGCTAGAGCACACAACAGGATCCGCGATCCCACTACTGAAAACGGGCCAAAGAGAAGAAAAGGGCGGGGGGTGGGGGGGGTGGCGCGATCCTGTATACGAGTGTGAGCACAGAGCAAGTGCCCTGAGCAGGAATGCACAAGGGACGCATTTTGCTCTTGACACTTCTCAATTTGACCTTGAAGTCAAACTTAAACTCTAAATTAACTTGAATTTTGCATCCATGATGCATTCGTATTGTTTCCCTTTGGTCACCATGTGAGTCACAATTCAGTGCAGAGTGAAAAGACAGACAATCTGGGCCAAAGACAAAATGTCCTGGACAGGTCACCTGGCAGACCAGTCACTCCCTACAAGTCATCTGTGCAGAGTGCCTGGGAGCCACCTCCCACATGCAGAACCCTGACGAGGGACTGAACTCACATCCCCTACGTTGGAAGCCTGGAGTCTTAACCACCGAACCACCAGGGAAGGCCCCCACATACAGATTATATTCAGCTCTCTCGCACTTACAAGAACCAAACACTGTCACACTTAAAACTCTAACCTACATCCAAACCAGACATTCAAGTAACAGCTAACGCATGACGAAGCGGAGTTATCACTCACCTGGTGGCATAACTTCACAGCACTTGGATTTCCAAGCTCATGGTAACACATAAATGGCAGAAAATAAAAGATCACAAGTTAAAACCAAAGGGTTGGGAATTCCCTGGCAGTCCAACAGTGGGGACTCTGCACTCTCACTACTGTGGGCCTGGGTTCAATCCCCGCTCAGGGAACTAGGATCCCTGAGCCTCTTGGCATGGCGAAAAAAAGAAAAAAAAACCCCAAAGGGTTCTGACCCTTTATATCCCACTTCAATGGCTTAGAAGAATCTGCACTCAATGATCTCTCTGCAGCATAGGTCCAAACACCACATTTGAAGACTGTCACCAAGAATCTCCTAGGAATCTGGATCGTCATTTCTCCCACTGACAACTGATTCTTTGTGATTTTTTTCTTTTAACGGAGAAGGAAGGGAGAACCAAGAAGTTTATAGGAACAAGAGAATCCAAAATCTAATTTTTTTTCTAAATTGGAAGGAAAAAAACTGAGAAACTAATTTCTCAACTTGGCCCTGCTGTAGTTTAACTCGAACACATTTGAGAGGAGCTACATTACTACAGCTGAATTAGAGCCAACATTTACTTTGGCAGAAAAAAGCCAAAGTCACTGAAGTTTTTTTTCTTTAATACTTCTAAAAGTGCTACACTACTAAAGTCCTTTTTTAATGTATAAGCAACAGCAACCTTCAAGCTGTCCAAAGTCAAAGAGTTAAGAGGAGGGAAGCAGACACTGAGTAATACACACACCTGTCACGCGAAGCCCACCTTGCAGTCTGGGTGAAGAGGGTCCTGGTGTTCACCACGTGTTCCTTCAACTTCTCTACTGTGAAATCTCTCATAATATGAGAAGTCCAGGCAAGAAATTTAATCAGATTTAACTGGAGGATCCTTGAGATAAGGTTAAAAATGCGAATGACAATGAACACTGACTAACTGCCTGCCAGTAGAACTGAAAACCCATTCAGGCCAGTACACCGGAAGAAGCGCCACAGAACACTGCCTTTGCCCATGAGGTTCTCCCAGAACAAGGTCAAGGGACCGGCACCTAGTGATACTCATCAGCAGTATCAACACACAGCGGGAGCTCCGCCGTCTTTCAAGGAAGCAGAATCTCACCAGTGGTGACAGGTCAATACAGTCCGGGCTGTAAAGGACCATGACCTTGACAGGAAAAGGCACAGAAAATGAACAGGAATGTATGCTGCAGATGAGACTGGCCTAACACTGCTCTAACAAAGGGTTTCAGGTAATGCAAGAGCTAAGATTTTCTCCCATAAGCAATGGAGAGCTATGGAAGATCTGAGCAGGAAAGTAACTTTTTCTTTTCTCCATGAAAGATGACTGTGGCAACAGGGAAGTTAGAGGAGACAGTATCTCACCCTTTTGAAGGCAAAAGGAGAAGGGGGTGGCAGAGGATGAGATGGTTAGCTAGACTCAGTGGACATAAATCTGAGCAAATCCCAGGAGATAAAGAAGGGCAGGGGAGCCTGGTGTGCTGCAGTCCATGAAGTCGCAAAGAGTCAGACACAACTAAGCGAATGAGCAACAACCTCAAACACACAGAAGTGCAGATAAATATGATATAATTTAAGTACAAGAAAGTTGTGCTGGGGGAGAAGAGACGTGACAGCAGAATTTTAACGCAAGTGGAGTCAACAGAGGCGTTTATAAATAAGTACGAAGGAAGCTAAAAAAACATTCATGACCCCAGACTACCACTGAAAATAGGAAGCATGGTGTGCCATGAACTTCAACTATGAATCCATATATACATGGCAAGTCAGATTCAGGACACTTTAAAAAACAAAACACCTAACAATTTCAAACCTCAGCAAGGACACATATGTTGCTGGTAGGAGTGTAGTGCACCAATCATTTCAGAGAACATTTTAGTTCTTACTAACACTGAAAATCATACACCCTCTGACCAGACAACTGAAACCTCAGCTCTGTGCAGGAAGAGAACTTCCGATAGATATGAGTCAGGAGATACAAAAATGAGGGTCAGTCACAGTTAGCAGCAAAAAAACAAAAAAGGAAGCAGCTTACTATCCATCAGCAACAGGAGTATAATAATTAAATAGGCTTTCTCGGGGGAAAAATATCCAATCTCAAAGCACTTCCTCCCTGGGTCCCATTCCAAATGTAAACTATTTTTCGCTTTCTCGGGGAGACAGCTCTCAGCCCTACAGCTTCTCTTTTCTTTGCCTGGACACTTTCCACTTCCCCTCTTCGGCATCCTTCACTAGCCCCCACTCAACACACACCCAACAAGGCCTCCTGTATCCCTGCTGTGAGAAGGCAAAGGAAAACCTTTTTTTAAGTTAATAAGTATAAGCGCCCACAAGGCTAGGTTCTAATCCCAGCTGTGTCCTTCTCCCCTAGTGCAGGGTGGGACCAGTATCTCGGGGCATCAATGGGATAAGTCTAGGCGATTCAATTCTTCCCCAAATTTTGAAAACTTAGTTCTCAACTCTTTTTCATCCTTTAATTAGAATGCCTTCTTTACACTCAGGTGGTTCAGATGGTAAAGAATCCACCTGCAATGCAAGAGACTTGGGTTCAATCCCTGGGTCAGGAAGATCCCCCGGAGAAGGAAATGGCTACCCACTCCAGTATTCTTTCCTGGAGAATCCCATGGACAGAAGCTACAGTCCATGGGGTGGCAAAGGACATGACTGAGAACACTTTTTTTAATAGTCTGAGAATCTCCCTTTCCTACTCCTTGCATTCAGAAATACTCTATCCCTCCCCCTCCCTTCTCTCCCTCCCCTCCCTTCCTTAAAAATCCTTCTCCCTCCTCTCTGCCCATGTGGCTTCAGTCCCATCAGGGGAAAACCTCACACAAAATGAAAAAGTCAGCAGCCAGGGCTAGACTAGGCCTGGGGTGCTGCTACCAACTCCAGGAGTCCCCAGCACCCAGCAATCTGGGCTCCACGGTAAGTTTCTACAACAGCTGCTTAACCTCTGCCCCATCCACTCCTCCACACCAAAACCCTCCTGCAGCAGGCTGGCAGGTTTGCCAGATGAGACCGTGGGGGTGGACCCTTCCACTCCTGTACTGCGCCTCCCTTAATTACCGATCACCAGCCACACTGACTTGTCTTTCGTTTCTTGCTGGGGTTAATTTTATCCTTGCACCTTCCACAGCATGCTCCAAAAGTACTCTGCCCCCACCCCCCAAAAAAAATGGTTTCTGCGCTCTCTCCATTTATCCATATTGTTCTTGCCAACTTTCTCCTGAAATTTCCCCAAGCATTTCTAACTAGATGGAATCCTTGTTTATCTATTAGTAAGCTATATAATATACATTCTTCCTCTTTTTCTTCATGAAATAGGTATGTGTGATGCTTCGGTAACAGCTACTTGATTTATAACAATCACTATTTTACCTTATTAAGTTATTGTGTTCAGCAGATACCTTAATATGCAAAATGAGGCCTGCTGGACCTTGATTAGAGATTTCAGTTGAAGTAGTGGTTCCTCTTTTCATCTGAGTACCCTGAAAGGGGCTGGCTGACGACCCTTAAGACCTTTACCCAGGAGAGAAATGGGTCAAAATCTCTACGCCTAGACATCTTGGGGTACAGAAATATCATCTCATTATCAAAAATATGCACAATGGAGAGAAATGGGCTCAACTCTAGCCCATATCCTATATCCCACACAGCTTCAGACACTTCTCTCAAAAGCTAAGAGTGGTAATAAAAATAAAAGGTTAAATTGTGCTTCAGATATATGTGAGAATATATACTGTTTATATTCTTTGATACTTAAATCTGTTGTTTAGCAGGCCAGGCAGTTCAAAGTGTGGTGTTTTCTACCGTGAACAGAATTCCACAAAGACCTCTTACTTACGGACATTTGAAGGGACTGTGGTTTTCTAATGAAATACATGGTACCAAAATTTTTGCTTTGTCAAATGTGTTCCCTCTTCCTTAAAAGTATACCTAGGGCTTGCCTGCTGATGGCCTTTTAAGTTGGGGGAAAGTCCAAAAAATAGTCAAATTGTGTCAAGCCTATTACCAAGAAATTAGCAGGGCAACTTCATGCTACTCAGCCACCAGAGATGCCAGGTGGCATGGATGGGACACAAAGACTGCCCCTGAGAGGGACAGCCCAGCACACCTGTTCCTGTCCCTGACCGTGCACACAGGCCAACAGAACCCCTTGTTCCATGTCACAGGGCCCAAGATCTCTGCCCCAGTGCAGGGTAAGCATAGAGGAAAATGATGGCAGATGTGGGACCTCTAGTCAATGGACTGTCAACTAGGCGGACATCCTCAGGCCACCTCTACAAAGACAGGGGAATGGAAGGATCCTTTCATTGTTCTAGGAACGACCTTCTGCCTCCAAAGAGCCAGCCCACCCTAGCTAGCAGTCCTCCTCCTTCAGCTCTCCTAGTGCTCGATATGTATATGACCTCGCCAAGTCCAATGGGACACACAGATTTACACAGCCCCCTAAAGGCATCGGCAAATGTATGCTTTCTGTCTCCAGGGACACTTTTGGACTCCTTCTGGACAGTGATTGCATCTCTTACGCCCTTTTAAAGGTCCCTGACCACAGAGAATGCCTAAGCATTTTAACAGGTATGCAAAATCGAATGGGTCTGCATTGTTCTGGTTTTTCTGCAAGTCAGCTAAAATTGGACATTCAAGGGGGAGGCGAGGGACTGATACAAAATTAAATTAACTAGGACATTTATCAAGTCAAACATTAAGTCACCGAAACAGAAATGAAGACAAAATCCATCCACCTCCTCCTCTCCTGCCTCTCTTCCTCATCAGCATCAATGCTAAGAGAAATCCAATTTTTCTTTTTTTGTCTCAAAATTAAGGCAGTTGGTTTTTATCCCCCTAGAAGCTCCTTGTTGAACATTTTGTATCTACACAGAAGCACTAAACAGCCTCACCACTGTACTCATTAACTTTTCTCCTTTAAAGAAAATATCCCCACTGCCCCAAAGCCCCACTATTCATGTCTTGACTTGCAAACCCCACTGGACGAGAAACACCAGAAAACTGCTCGTCCCGTTTCACGCAGTACCTTCCCCATGGCAGTGACAGAAGCAATTAAGCTAACGGGTCAGTGTTCCAAGAGGAGGGGAAGAGACAAAAGTCTCAACTTTCCTAAACGGAACGGAACGGAATCTCCCTACTAAAGAAGCAAGGTTCAGTGGGTAAGAAAAGGGAACTGCAGGGCAGTTAAATTCACTACTTAATAATACAAGACCATAATCAACTGCAAGTCCTTGAACTTACATTATACCTTTCTACTGGGATGTGCTTGTAATTTCAAATGTGTTACTGTAAAAGCCTGGCCATTGGAGAGACAAGAGACGGGGCAGGGGGGTGGGGGGGTAAAATGGACTTTAATTAAAATATGAATAATCCAAGTCCAGCTAATTCAAAGCATCTGACTCAAACACCTAGCCAGCTGGGAAACAGCAGCTGCTTCCAATTACAAGTGATTCTGAATTAACTGGTATCAGCATCTCATGAAGAAGCTGGGGATGGAGGTCACTTTCCCAATTCAGCTGCGCACTAGACCTTCTGAAAGAAGAAAACGCCAAAAATCCAAAGGCCTGTCTCCAGAAGCTCTTTCGAGGTCAGGAGAGTTTTCCAGCTTGTTCTCATCTCTGCCTCTGACGCCAAGGGCTCACGTCTGTGCTAGCCCTTGCACCGGGCATCCCGTTCTTGAACCCTCGCCCAGCCCAGACTCATCTCCGTAAGGCAGACTCAACAGCGCTTCCTGCTCTCTGCATACTTCCTTGACCCCAAGTCACAGAGATCCAGGTAACCCTGCAAAACCCACTTTTAACCCTATCACACAAACTGGGAAGTCTGACAGGCTCCTGCAGTCTGGTGGCCTCTCTGGAGACCATAAATCAAAGGCCTATTCAAAACCTCCTCTGGCCCAGAGACTAGGACCAGCAGCCTCCTGTGCAAAGAACATTCCAGAAGGACAACCAGCTTCTAACTGCAGGTGGAGCTTTAGATCATCAGATTGTCAATAGTTTTTTCAGGGTCCCACTTGCGAGGTTAAGGAATGGGGAGCAAAGGAAAAAAAAAAAAAAACAAGAAAAGGAGGAGTGGAAACCTCTAAAATCTCCTTCTTAGACCCTAAGACCCTACAAAGACTAAAGATGCCAAGGATCACCAAAAAGAGAAAAAAAAATCCAGAATCAAGAGTTGAATTGCTGGCTCTGGTCTACTAATCACCCCTTCACACATAAAGATGCAAGTTCTAAAACTCTCCCTCTCCCATCCTGAGCTCTGCATTAATAAACGACTCTGGAACAATTCAGTTACTAGGCTGTGTTAAATTATCTGAATGAAGGCAAATTAATTTGGATCTCAGACCCCAACTCACTCCTGAATCACCCTTTCTCCACACATTTCCTGCTTTACAAATAGCACACATTTCTTCAGAACAAAATACTAGATAATACATAGAAACCTTTAGCTTTTCTGTGAACATAGAATCACAACATTCTCTACTTGACAAACCAGAAAAAAAAAAAGAAAAATAGTTTCTTCATTCACCTTTAAAGAAATATGCACAACAGTAAGGACGTCCCTTTAAACACTCATAAAATACAAGAAACATATTTCATGTCCAAAAATATTTTTTAAAGATAGGAAAGGGAAAAGATAAGACTATTCTGAAGGAGATACAAAAAACAACAGTAAGTTCTTTGGTGAGTAGCCCCACAAGAATGAAGCTGATCTGCAGAAATTCAAAACCAGGGTCCTACTAATTTACATTATTTCCTTAAAAGAATCATGCTTCAAATAAAAAGTCCTTAAAAACAATTTTTTAAAGAATACAACCATTATTTGAAAAATCACTTCCTTACTTTTCTAAATAAGAGCTGGTCCCAGGGGAGACCCGGGGACGGGGGGTTGCGGACACGACTATGACGGAAAATAGTAGAAGAAAGGATTATAAAACACATCCCTTTTAAAAGCTTTAATCCTTTTGCTATTCAATTCAGCACACATAATTAGTTTACAGAGAACCCACTATGTGTATTCAATATTATTAGCAAATTAAAAATATTTTTTAAAGTCAAAATGATTTTTGAACATGAGTGTGGTAGAGACCAGGAAATACAATTAAATAATACGAGGAGACTGCAATGTTCCCAAGCAGAAGGAATCCACCCCCAACCACCCACCAAAACGGATCAAGTACAATAAAGCCTGCAAGACAGGCAGTATCTCCGGGCCCACCACAGACCCCCTGGATAAGAAACTGCCTTGTAACTAGATCCCTGGGTGATGGGCGTGAAGTGGCCAAAATCTAGTAAGCAACTCTGAATCATCTTTCTCTGTAAATAGCCACTTACTAGGTATTGCTTCATACACTGTTAACAATATGTAATATAATGATAATCTAGTATCATATCTTTTATCTTGAGGGGAAAAAAATCACTTTAAAAATCATTATAAAGTTCTGTTTTTAACACCTGAGAGAACGCGTTCTACAGAACCACAGGGAGCTGGGCTTATAAATCCAGGGACAGTGTGGTAGTAATAATTTGTTGTTGTTTAGTTGCTCAGTCTTGTCTGACTCCTCTGTGACCCCATGGACTGTAGCCCACCAGGTTTCTCCGTCCATAGGATTTCCCAGGCAACAATACTGGAGTGGGTTGCCATTTCCTTCTCCAGGGGATCTTCCCAGACCGGGAATCAAACGGCATCTCCTGCACTGCAGATGGATTCTTTATTGCTGAGCTACTAGGGAAGCAGTAATAATTATTATATTTCAGTAAAAAAAAAAAAAAATGTGTATCTGAGCCAGACATTCAAAATTACATGACGTATATACTACACTCTTTATGACTCCCGTTTTACAGTTTTAAAAAACTGAGACACAGACAGATTACATAAACGACAAGAGTCAGAACTGAAACCCAGGGCTGCCTAACACCTAGGCAGCATTGACCCCCTGGATGAAGACAAGCACAGCCTTCCAAGTGAAACCAGAGCAAGATTCAAATCTCCCCTGGGCATCAGGGAGGCCAACCCTGGCCCTTTCCTCTGCCTTGCTTCCTCCCTCAACTGCAGTTTGGGGGAAAACAGCCACTTCACAGGGCGGTAAGGTGTGAATGGATGAAACACCCCTAATAGTAAACATCTAAGTAGGTAAGAATCCATGGTACCTTCCAATAAAAAACTTCTCTTTAAAAAAGAAAAGAAAAAAAATATATATATATGTATATGTAAGCTTTCAGGATGAACTCTGGACAGAACCCAGCAAAACTGCAAGGGCCCTACACAGAAATCCCTGAGCCTGCCCTGTGTTTACCTAATGAGACACGACAGAGTTTAGGGAAACACATGGCATGAGAGAGACAGTGCATTATAACTAGTTGTCTGTAAGGAAACACCAGGCTTCCTTCCAGGGCGAAAATTAAAGGACGGGCCTCAGGAAGGAGATCGTATAGGACATTGGGCCAAAAGAGGCTGTTTGATGAAATGATGATGAAGCTTTATAATCCCATCACTGTTTGAAAACATCTTTCCATTGGGGCAAAATGACTACCACGGTCTTCAGTCCCTGTTACGTCCCCTAAGGTGAGTTTTCAAACTTTTCTTTGGTAGAGGAAATCTTATATGAGAACTCCCCAGCTGCTCTGGTTGAGACAGAAACACGGAGAAAAAAAGAAGAGAGAACCACTGCACAAACCACCTGCAAAATCAAAACCCTTGCGAGGGCCGTCCGCTGAGAGCCTGCAAGACAGGCAGTATCTCCGGGCCCACCACAGACCCACTGGATGAGAAACTGCCTTGTAACTAGATCCCTGTGTGATGGGTGTGAAGTGGCCAAAAATCTCCTGGAACCTTCAGTTCAGTTGCTCAGTCATGTCCAACTCTGCAAACCCATAAATTGCAGCACGCCAGACCTCCCTGTCCATCACCAACTCCCGGAGTTCACACAGACTCACATCCATCGAGTCGGTGATGCCATCTAGCCATCTCATCCTCTGTCGTCCCCTTCTCCTCCTGCCTCCAATCCCTCCCGCCATCAGAGTCTTTTCCAGTGAGTCAACTCTTCGCATGAGGTGGCTAGAACCTTACGTGGTCTCAGTCCTGGATTCCCTCCCACATCCTTCACCACTAGAGTATAAAAGACACAACTGGACAAATAACACAAAGTAAATAATAAATATTTGCAGAATTAAAGCTGAATAAAGTGAAAGAGAAGTCGAGCTACAAATGTCTAGGAAGACCAGAAGTCACAATGTTCCCACCATACATGACAACTTTCAGCTTTTCCAGGCAAAGCAAAACCCCAAACCAGAGCCCAACACCTCTACAACAGTCACTGCCAAGTCCAAAAGTACAGTTCCAAGTTCCAGGCCCCAGGACACATCAGCCTTGCAGCCAACAATTCTACACCAACAAAATGAGAGAAGACTGTCAGAATACCTAATAAATGGTTAGGATCAAATGCACGAAATTACCCAAGAAAGATCCTGAGTATATCATTTCCTCAGCTGGAAAAGAAGCGCTAGAATCTACAGAAAAACACGAGTATGTTCCTTTTGTATGTAATTCCTTGTGTCTTTAAGATACAATTCCTTATGTCTTTAACAGTCTCATCATGCTCTACTGACAGAGCTAGCCTGTGCCAACTCCTTATCTTCAAAAAATTTTATTTTCAATAAAAATTTTAAAAATAAAAACACCCTGGTGGTCTAGTAATTAATAAGACTATGCCTTCCAATGCAGAGGGTACAGGTTAGATCCCTGGTCAGACAGCTAAGATCCCAAATGACTCGTAGCCCAAAACAAACGAACAAAAAAGCACTACTGTAACAAATTCAATAAAGACTTTAAAAATTGATCCACATCACACACGCACACAAAAAATCTTTAAAAAAATAAGACACACAATTACACAGTTTCTAGGTAACTACTCAGAAATACAGTACAACAGTCTCCGGGCAAAACTCAAATTAAAGCCCTGTCACCAAATACTAAATGTGCCTCTTCAATCTGTGAGACAGATTCTCAGCTTCCTTCCTGTTGACAATCCAGGTGGTGACCTGACCACAGCTCACTTCTGGACCTGCCTGGGCTCCACCCCGTCTACAGTCACCACTGCAGACAACAGGGAGGGGATCCTCGCAAATGCACTCGTCAGTGACTATGTATAAAACCTCCAAGAAGTACGAGACCCATCACCCAAGAAAATGCTGAGGGGTACCCCCAAAGTACACTAAAGGATTAAAGAGCCAGTGTGAGAAGGCAGTTACCCCATCAGAAACTCTTACTCTTTACAAGTTTTACAGCCCAGAGGCTTGGTCCAGGGTTGGAGGTGAAGCAGGAGGCTCAGACAGTGTGAGGAGACAGAAGCCCCTGAAAGGTCTTCTTCCTCCAAGGAGGAGGCAAGCACCTAACAAAGGGGCCGCCAAGAGGTGACGGGTCACACATCTGATAAACTCTGCTCTCCGAGGTTCCCCAAGCAAGGATCAGACAAGGAGGCCTTCTACTTCCCAACTGGGAGCAGCCACTGGGCACTTTCCACCTTGCCTGCCTAGGGCACAGGCCTGACTTGGAGAGACTTAACAAAAGAGCTGCAGAGCCCCAACTTCCTTGACTTTAATTAAACTTGGCTTCCACGTCTGAAAACCCCTCTAGTTTTTATTTTGTTTTCTAGTCCCACAACTACTTTTCAGTGTGAGATGCTGTGAAAAGGAGACAAAAATTCTCTGCAGCTGCGTTGTGAGCATCCTGCCAACTGGAGCCAGGAAGAAGAGCTCCCATGTTAAAAATGTCCGACTGGGAGATTCACAAACCAGCAGGGGAGATGGACGGAGGAGAGGAAAACGTGTGTGTGTGTGTGTGTGTGTGTGTTGTGTGTACAATCAGCAGAAAGCTCCCTTTTTTTGTTTGGAAGCCCCAGGGCCTCTGGAGGCTTGCCATGCTTCAGTGACTGCCACCTCCTTTCTAAAGCCAGGGGCCTTTCCAGACACATCCTGCACAACCGCTGCTCAGCGGTTCTCTTTCACCCCCTTCTCGCCCGGCCTCCCCCCAGCAGTCCCGCCACCGCTGATGTCTGCAAGAAATGGAACATGGAGGTAGCGACCGTTTTCCTCCGACCACTGAAGCCCGGAGTGAAGCTGAACTCCTGGGACAGTCACTTTGGCAAGTGAACTTTTTCGTTTCTATTACTGGCAGCAAGATAACCACGGTCAGCAGCAGAGCTCAAAGCTGATGAGCCTTTTGGTTGTGCTGCTAAAGCCCTCGTGTACGAAACCCTAGCTGTGCCCTTTTAAAAAGCTAATTCAGGTCACCTGAGTGGGTCTGGAGGTTCTGGATGAAATTTCTGCATCAGGGGATAGGTCTGGGCTTTCCAGAGGGTAAAGTGGCGGCACCATCCCTCAGCACAAGGGCCAGGGAGCAGTTAAGCAGTTTTCATAAGCAAGGCTTTCATTTCCACCCCCACCCTCGGGGGCAGGGAGGGGTCCACTTCCCCCCATTTATCCTGTAGAGAGTATAGGACTAACCTCCCCTCCTCTAGGGCTTTAGGGCCAAGAGGGAGGAGCTCTGAACTGGCAACCTTCTGGGAGGCTGTGTGAATGCACTCGGAACAGCTTTCCTCATGTGACCCCTTGGACAAACAGGGCTTATTTCCAGGGCCCCAAGTAACAAGGCCACACCTTCAGAATGTAGGTGAAACACACAGACCCGTGGAAATCCGCCTGCATGCAGCCCAGCAACCTCCAGGCCCATCCAGGTGGCGGACAGGAACAAAGAACTGTCAGACGAACAGCCGCACGGCGAGGTACTGTCCCAGTGATGAAACCATGGAGAAATCTCACTCCTGCATCACAGCGGACTTCTGAAGGCAGGAGAGCCCGTGAAACATGGCTCCCGAAAAGACACTCAACAGCAGGGGTTGAAACCAACCAGAAAACTCACCAGACTCGGCCCACCCCGTGGGCCTCTGTGTTTTACTATCATTTGAAGCCTGATTCTAAAAACAACGTTCTACTTCGACAATTTCACAGCTGACACCCCTCCTGGGTGCACCTCCTGGGCACCTACAGCCAGCTGGTTAGGAATCAGAGGCTCCATCCCCAGTGGCTGGCATCCTCGGACCTTTTGCTTTCCCTCAAACAAATCTCTGAACCTTTACATGGGAAAAGGAAAGGCAATGGATTCTCTATCTCGTGCTAGTAAGCTGCTCGCCTGAGGGTGTGTCTGTGTCTGCATGGAAGGCTGGGGGCTGCCGAGGTCAGGAGAATGACACTCCAGGAAGTTCAGGCTGTGTGCTGACCTCACCACCTCTCCACAAAGTCAAAGGAGAACCATTTATCAAACTACCTGCCATCCAGCGGGTTGCAGCATGTCAGCATCAGAGAGAAACACTGATGTGCAGGCAGAAGGGAGGCAGTCACACCTTCCCTGCTTTCCCCGTTTATCCTGTAGGGAGTATAGTTTCTGCTTCCTGCAGGGAAGCATCTGCAGCCCATTTCACAGTGCACAGCACTTGAGGCCTCGTGATCTCCCAGGGGACTCAGCTGGTACGAAGCAGGGTGGCATTTAGAGCAGTTTACCTGACAGGCAGGCAACTGAGGTCTCCAGGAATGGTGAGATGACGTTCACGTGAAGACATACAGATACACACACACACACACAGTCAGAGATACACATTCACAAAACTTTTCAGAGAGACTGCAGTACTTTAAAACAAACCAACACAAGAACATGTTTCTGCCTCACAAAGATAGTAAAAGCAGAAGGGGCTTTGATAAGCGATTCCTAAAGCCAAAATACACAACACCCGCCCCAGCCAGGAGAAACAGGTGGGCCAGTGCGGTCCCTGAAGGGCAGTCAAGCAGGAACAAGGCCCAGGACACAGCCCCTCCCCCAGGGGCAGAGGAGTGGAACTCACTGTTGGCTATTTTCCTTTTCACCACTACTGTTCCAGGATGAGTGTCTCGGTCAGTGGGAGGGGCTTTAGGGAGAAAAAAAAAATCTAGATGGGGACTTCCCTGGTGCTTTACTGGTTGAGAATTCGCCTTGCAACGCAAGAGACATGGGTTCGATCCCTAGTCGAGGAACTAAGATTCCCCATGCCATAGAGCAACTAAGCCTGTGCAGCTACTGAGTCCATGAGCTCCAATTAAGACCTGACGCAACCAAATAAACATTTTTTAAAAAATCTAGATGGATGTTTGAATGCGTTTTCTTACTGAAGTTCACTCTAAGAGTTAAAACATGCTTGTCCGAGACCACCCTCTCCCCTCAAAGAGAGCTCCCTTCAAGGGAGGACAAACCAGGATCCTCAAACTGCTTCACCAGCACAAACGCCACACAGAACTCCTTGGACCCATTTGTCCTCCCGGCTCCAGACGCCCCGTAGGGAAAAATGGAGAGACATAAAGGAGTGAGGGAGAACGCAAGTGACAGTTATTTGAGATAAAGCTGAGCAGTACTGACCTTTAATTTGAAGACCCTGAGCCTCACGCCATCTTTTTTATGAATATGGGAGAGCACTTTGGGACCTTTCCAGCTGGGAGGAAGAAGCACCATTAGTCATCCCCGCTGGCTCAGAGACCTGACAAGCTCCACTTTGAAAACCTGTACAGACTGGCCACCATCAGTGCTGCCTTCCAATTCCCTGAGGCATGACTTTCAGACAGACCCCTGAACCAAGAAGGGAACCAAAAATCAGTGAAATACCAGAGGCACGGGTCCCAAAAGCGACTGGAGGCGCTGCCATGGCTACACCAGCTCCCTGGGGAAGGGGGTCAGCATCCACTGAGGATACCCCCCAGCTGGCTGCAAAGTGACCTGTCCGGTAGTTCCTTCTGTAGCCAAGAGGTAGCCTTCACTGCGGAATCCACAGAGAGACATGAGAATATTCCCAAAGCAGTATCATTTCACAAAAGGAGTCCCACAGAGCTGAACGGAACGTTACTGCAGGGATACCTGAGGTCCCAGCTGACAGGCCTACACCTCTTTGGAGCTAGGAGGATTCCTAAGGCTTTAAAATTCAATTACAATTATGGACGGTAACAGGTGGGCTTCCCTGCTGGCTCAGACGGTAAAGAACAGGCCTGCAATGCAGGAGGAGACCCGAGTTCCATCCATGAGTGGAGAAGATCCCCTGGAGAAGGGAAACGGCAGCCCACTCCAGTATTCTTGCTTGGGAAATCCCAAGGACAGAGGAGCCTGGTGGGCTACAGTCCATGGGGTCGTAAAGAGTCAGACACAACTGAGCACTAAAACAACAAGAAAAAACACACGAAAATAATGAGGGAAAAAAAGAAGAATAGAAACCTAAGTTTCAGATGCAGAGTTAAATGGACATGTATTCAGCGCCCCCCACCTTGTGCAAAAGAGGGTCAGTCCCATAGCACAGCCCGGAGCAAGCGACTGTCCAAGACAGGGGCTAGGCTGGATCCGGCCAGCATTACAAGGACAACCAACTGGTCCTGTCCCTTAGTCTTGTGCTTTTAAAGGGCAGTCGAGGTGCCAACTATTTTAAAGCTCCAACACACTAATTCTGTAAACAATAATGGCTACAGCCTGCACACTGCGCACTGGAATGGATTCCTCAACTTGGCCTCATCACTTATGCAGCTGATGAAACAAACACTGACAGCTTTTTTGCATTTGTAAAGGCCCCACAGCAGCTGTGGTGATCCCACCATAGAGCAATGAATTAAGCCTGAAACCCAGCTGGGTCTGAACAGAAGCCTTTTTTGCACAATACAGCAAGACGATCATTGTTAACCTAGGCATTATTGGGAAATATTCTGCATTATATTATAGGGCAGTTCTAACTCAATTCGTAAAATTAGCTCTAATAAGCAATTTTAGGAGGAGGGAAGTGGCATTTGCTTTAGAAATGGCACAAGTGTGCGCGTAGGTTATAGGTACACCACACAAAGGCAGGCTGACAGACAGAACACAGATTTCCAGTTCAACAATGCAAAGTTTAAAACAGCAACTCCTTAGATATCCATGCACATACACACACTCACACCTACTTTCTAAAGTGAGGTGGGTGGGTGTCTTACCTTGCAAGTTCTTCGTGATTAGAGCCACTACAGAGAAAACAGTGAATACAGCCGTCTGCCCTTTAGCCAACATCGATGACCGGAGCACAAGAAGTCAATCTAGACCTGAGTTGTACCAGAAAAACCAGGGAGTGTGAAAAGCGTGATTAATCCCGTTACTAAGGAATTTTTGTGACACTGAACTTGAGGAGTATGTGATAAATAAGATCCCCAAACTCTTAACATGCTGGTCTTTGGCTTCCTCTCACCAGGAACTTCCAGGAAAGACACAAACACCCACCCCAAATCTCCACCACTTCCAGAGAACTAGAACCCTCCAAGTCCACCAAAGGCCTCCAGCACCATTGGGTCACGGGGCTTTCTCAGTCCCCACCATTCTATCACCTCACACTTTCGATGAGCACTTGAATGTGAGTAAAAATTGCCTGACTCTAGTAGGAAACTGACCTCATCTTTATTTCACAGCAATGTGGGAAAAATAACTCTCGGGGTTTGAAAGGGGGGATCAGAACTATCAAAACATGGCACCACCCGTCTTCCTTAAAAGAACTCCCATTTCTTAAACAACTTTGCTGAGAGCCTTTTCTGATTTTTTAAGCATTTTTTTGTTTAGGGAAAACTAGGCTTGGGAGGAGCAAGAAAATCAGGGGAGCTTCTAGGCAGACAGTAGCTCTCTTTCCTGTACCTTGCAGCAAAGAACGTCAACGTCAGCAACCAGGACAAAGTCAAAAACCAAAGGTGATGCAGGAAAAGAGGTCCCCAGTCCTTCCCGGCTCCCAGAGAGGAGCCAGGGTTTTTAAGTCCTGGCGGCTCCCGAAACCACGTGGTAAACGCCATACAGAGATTCACGGGAAGGCCAAAACAACAACCCCAAACACCTGAGCACCCACAGGGAGCCAATCAACCCGTGATGAAATTCCAAGCCCCACCCCTTCCTCATGCCTAATGGAGCTTGCCAAAGGGGAGAGGCAGTGAGACACCCACACACAGTGAAGAGTGGCAGTCAGGCAGGGAGGAAAGTGAGAACCACACCCCAAAAAGGCAAGGCAGCCACTCCAAAAGGAAAGGCCCCCACGCAGCCCTCTGCTGAGTAGAACACAGGAGGTGCAGGGACGCAGGCTATAGGTCAAAGAGCAGTAAATAAATGAAGTACTATTCAGCCATAAAAAAAGGAATTGAATCCTTTTTATGGATACACACTACAATGTGAAAGAACCTCGAAAACATCATGCCAAGTGAAAGAAGGCAGTCACAAAAGGCTATATACTGTTTGATTACATTTACATAAAGTGTCCAGAATAGGCAACTTCACTGAGACATGAAGTAGATTAGGAGTTGCCAGAGACTGGAAAAGCTGGGATGAGATGTGGAGCGCCTGCCAGTGGGTATGGAGTTTCTCTTTCGGGGTGATGAAAAGGTTCTAAAATTGATCGCAGTGATGGCTGCACAACTCCGAATATACTAAAAACTACTGAACTGTTTAAGAGGGGGAGGAAAAAAAAAAATCACATTCACATCCAAGATCACTCAGGGAAGACTGAGATGCCTCGGATGCCTTTCGTCTTGAACCACCAGTGGAACGCCAAAAGAAACATAGCTGAAGAACTGCCAAAAGAACTGGAATAAGTTGAGGATGAGAGTTTCTAAAAAGAAAGGCTAAAAGGGGCTGACACTTTGCTAGAGATGTAGCAGCCAAGGACAGCAACGTATGCCAAGCATATATACACACTCTGCAGTTAGACTGAAGAGTGTGCTGAGGGGCAACTTTAATCTCCCCAAAATAAAAAGCGCAACTGCAGTCTTCCCATTTCCCTGCAGCTATGCTGTGGGCTTTAATCAAGAGTACGACAGCCTACCATTTAAGTATATTTATCCGATGTCAGTGCCTACTTAGACTAGTCCCGTAAATTCGTCTTAAAACCATCTTTGGATTCAGAAATTGGGAAGGAAGCAGTTAGAGGAGAGACTCTAAAAGTACATTCGGAATCACTTTGTCAGCCTTAGAAATCTTTTCACACTCAGCAGGGAGGATTCTGTGCGGTGGATAGGAGGGAAAAGGCAGCCACGAAGCACCCATCCAGGTTTCCTTGGACAGTAAACAATGCCTATCTGGAGAAACAGGCAGTTAGGACTGAGCAAGGGGTTCTGTTCTTTATTGAGATGACCTCCGTGTACAAATACAGTAAAAGAACTCCTCTTACAATAGGCACCATTAAGGTCTTCATTTGTATTAAACTGTAAGCAAACAATGTTCAGCTGTAAAAGCCTTTGCAAGTCAAAGATAATGGCCTTCCTCGGTAAACTGACTGTTCTTTACAATCATCATTATTTATACTC
This sequence comes from Ovis canadensis, assembly GCF_042477335.2. Taxonomy (NCBI): domain Eukaryota; kingdom Metazoa; phylum Chordata; class Mammalia; order Artiodactyla; family Bovidae; genus Ovis; species Ovis canadensis. The sequence continues at coordinate 56,228,474 of NC_091264.1, forward strand.
CCAGGAGGTTTTGCATAGTGCTCCAATAAATTCTGGAAAGAAACAACATGACAACTTCAGCAAGTCTCATGTTAGATGGAAAGGAAAAAAAAAAAGTAGAAAGTGTGTTTCATTTGGGGCTCTCCAGTGTTCCTGCCTGGAGAATCCCAGGGATGGGGGAGCCTGCTGGGCTGCCATCTATGGGGTCTCACAGAGTCGGACACGATTGAAGCAACTTAGCAGCAGCAGCAGTGTCTGGGTAGCAAGCGCTTCATATAATTGGAGCAGGAAATGGAATTAGGAGGAAAAAAAAAAAAGCATATACAGACTTTTCAGCCTCAGATTTCCAGGTCAGACCCATCCTTCCCACCTCCCAGTGCTTCCAAGTTTACCAGAGTCAAAAGAAAACCCGTTTTCATGGCCTCATTAGAGGTTTTACTTATCACAAGTACAAAAGAGTGCGCTTCTCCGTGCGCTTCTCCAGGCTTTGCAAGTCCATATTTGTATTAGGAGTTTCTGCAGGACTACATGATGGTGTTTATACTGAGCTGGGCGAGGGGTTGGGGGTAGGGGTGGGGGGAAACCATCCAGGAGAAAGAAGTATCCCCCACCTTCTTCCACCAGGAGACATGGCCTGTGGCTAAGACACGCCCAGAGTCTGGGACAAGCAGGGAAGTCAAAAGTGTTCTTCACTTAGAGGAGGTTTCCTTTCACTCCGTCCGCCACCTTTCAGATTCCAGCAAAGTTTAAACCACAATGGTTTGGAATCCTAACAGCAGTTTTGAGGATTATGATACAGAATGAGACTCTTCAAACATTGTTAAAGACACAGAACAGAATGATGCCATCACTCACATCTACCAACTGCTACCCCAAGAAAACATTTATTAGATCCAGACTCTCCCTGGCACCATGTATGGTGGGAAAAGGTGATATTGAACTGCACTGGCATTTAAACAGAAATCTGATCTCGGCTATTCAAGGATGTGCTCACCACTGGGGATTACCTCAAAATTCTTTTTTAAACTTTAAATTTCTTTAAAGAACTTTAAAATTCCTCCACATTAAAAATTCTGTCAGGGTGTCAATACCAGTATTACTTAACAAACCTCACCTTTACGTAAATTTTTAGGTCAAGTTTACAGAGTCAGAACAAAAAGCCACTCAGTCCAAACACTGCTGGGTTGCGGACTAGTTAGTGCTCACGGCCCGTTATTTTAATCCGGCTGTCACTCCGGGCGTTTAGAAAGTGAATACACTCGGGTCAAAGAAAAAACCGTTCGCTCCCGGGATGACTGCTCATTATGGCCTTGAACCCTTTTTGGAATGAGGTGCAGTGTGCAGAAGTGACCATATCAGAAACACCCCTCAGAACACTGCCACCGACTCAAGCCCCGGCGAAAAGGCTGCGGAGTGAATGCAACTGAACGTCCAAGACAAAGGCCGCATGAGAGTCGGAACGGGCTCTTTACTGAGCAACACCAAGCGTCTCGTCATTTTCACACATTAATAAGCCACGTTGAAAAAAAAATAAAAAATTTTTTTAAAAAGAAACCAGGTTGACTGCCCATTTGGCACCTATCAGACCCCTTCGCCACTTGGGGTGATCAGGCTGGAAAGGAGTCAGCTGGTACGAGCCAAGGACCAGCACAGGGGTCGACGGCTCCAGCAGGTAGGAGTCACGTGCTAGCCACTTAACTGGGAGTCCAGGCCGTGGCTCATCCCCACCATGCTGCCTCTTTCCCCTCCAACACCAAGACACTATCACAAGCTGCAAAGAGAACACACGGTGCCTCAGTGCTCTGTGCAGAGGATGGAGAAGGGGCAACCGAGGAAAAGCCGATAAACATCGAAGTCCCAAGTTATCTCTAAAGGGACATCTTTACTGAAGGATGAAAAAGAAGGCAAACAAGTTCACCCAGAAGTACTCGTCAATGGTGCTTCTCAGCAGCTCTGGGATACCACCTCATTCTCACACTGGGGGAGGGAGATCGGTAAAAAGCCATCATTGGAACAATAAACAGGTATGTCTGCCATAAAAATCATCACACTGCATTTTATCATAAATGCGAAAGGAAAAGCACCTATGTTATTTTCATTTCTATCTCCTTTCTCAGACAACCCAGACAGCCTGAAATGAGTAAGGATGACCCAGAAACAAGGTGTTCCCTCTTCAACCTCGAGGCTAGAGAACTACAGCCACAAAGACCCGTGAGACCTAAAATAGGAATAATCTGATCTAGATAGCTAGCTCATAACACTTCACATGTTAACATCCAACTCCACCTCCCCCAAAATGACCCTGAGAGGCCAATAAATGAAGGTGTGAGTCTCCCCATTTCACGCAGGAAGAAACTGAGACTGAGGGGAAGTGATTAATCTGAGACCAACAGCTCTCTTCCCAGAGTCTGGCATCCCTGCTGTCAGCTGAACCGTAAATTCTCTAAGGACAAGGACAACGTCATATTTTCTAACCCCTAACATAGTCAGAGGCTTCCCTGGTGGCTCAATGGTAAAGAATCCACCTGCAATGCAGGAGGCCCAAGAGACGCAGGTTCGATCCCTGGGGAGGGAAGATCCTCTGGTGAAGGCAATGGCTACCCGCCCCAGTCTTCTTGCCTGGAGAATCCCATGGTGGGCTGCAGTCCATGGTTCACAAAAGACTGAAATACTAAACAACAACAGGGTGAGAGCATGGTAAACAGCCAAAACACATCAGCTGCATCTAACTCAGCAGTCTTTCAAGCCAGAGCCCAGTGGGACCTTTGTAACCATACAAAGCCCACCTCCAAAACAAGGCTGAAATCACTTGTAAAAATAATGGGATTTCGGGTCATTTTAAAGTTACATCGTGTTCTCACAGAAGAACCATTTCATAAACAAGAAATATGTAATTGTACAATCCTACAGACCCTTCTCCCTTCACAGCTACAGTCATCCTAACTAATAACATGTTGTGTTCTCAGAGCAATTTTGTTTTACAAAGTGCTTCCCCATATCTCATCTCATTTAGTTCTAATGCCCTAAGAGAGGACAAGGAAAGAAAACAGAAACTTAAATAAAACCCAACTGACATCTTTACTACTTGTTACAAGCGCCTGTATTGGTTTTTAAAAGCAGACAACAAACAAACAAACCCCCTGGCACTACCTGGGGGGCCATAAATTAGTGCAGCCTTTCTCTCAGAAAACAGCCGTTAAAAGGGATCTGAACATAAACACCAGTAACACAAAGTGATCATTTCACTTCGGGGAAGTTGGAATTAAGTACAAAAAGATACAGGAAAAGCACAGTGCACACGTCACTGTGGGCAACGGCCCCCAAACTGTGAAGAAGCCTTCAAGAACACACAAGACAAGAAAACTGTGCTACAGGCTGACCAGGTGCCCAGCAGCTATTGGAAAGCAGTGCAGGGGACTTTCCTGGTGGTACCGTCGATAAGAGTTCTCGTGCCAGCGCAGGGGACACAGGTTCCACCCCTCATCCAGGAAGATCCCACATGCCTCGAGGCAACTGAGCCCACGGGCCACAACTAATGAGCCGGCATGTGGCAACTACTGAAGTCCGTACACCTAGAGCCCGCGCTCCGCAACAAGAGAAGTAGCCCCTGCTGGCCCCCAACTAGAGAAAGCCCAAGCACAGCAACAAAGACCCAGCGCAACCAAATATAAACAATCTTAAAACAATGATGATGCAGAATCCTCTTTTGGTAACTAAAATGAGAGATAAATGCAAAGAGCCCAGAAGAGACTATCACGTAAGAGTAAGAGCCACGTATGTACAACGAGATTTGCACAAGTGCAGGAACGCCCCGCTGCCGCTGCTGCTGCCACTGATAAGTCGCGTCAGTCGTGTCTGGCTTTGTGCGACCCCATAGACGGCAGCCCACCAGGCTCCCCCGTCCCTGGGATTCTCCAGGCAAGAACACTAGAGTGGGTTGCCATTTCCTTCTCCAATGCAGGAAAGTGAAAAGTGAAAGTGACGTTGCTCAGTTGTGTCCGACTCTTACTGACCCCATGGACTGCAGCCCTCCAGGCTCCTCCATCCATGGGATTTTCCAGGCAAGGGTACTGGAGTGGGGTGCAATTGCCTTCTCTGGAATGCCCTGTAGGTGACTGCAATAGATTTTACCTTCATGTTGTTGTCTGCAATGAATGACTTCTAGGACAAGTTAATCTTTTTCAAACAGGGGCAAACATTAATGGCCCAATTACATATGAGGATTACATGTGGATTTTATTTTCCCGTGAAAATGAATCAATGACTGCAGTTATCATGGATAACTGAGGATATACCTGGCAGGAGAACGCATCTCTGAAAAATGGGTCCAAAGGCAGTATCCCCAGAGGGCCTTCCACTGTAGCAGGGGCTGGGTTTCATGCCCTGGTGGTGTCACTGGTAAAATGTGCAACTTTTGTTCCTAGACACCTGTTTTCTCAGCTGTGAAATTCTGATTAGTGAAGCTCACCTTTTTCCACTAGATCCTTACCAATTCCCTCCCACCACTGGACAGGATTTTAAATACCCAGTAAATATTTCCTAAACTGTGTGATGACAGAAAATTCATCTTCTACTCATGTGGCGTTAACAGGGTGAGATGCATGTAAACACCAATTCCAGAGAGGTAGTTTTGAGGAGGCAGGCTCACAGAAAGGGGACTTGGCTCTGCCTGATAGGAGGAAGAGAGTGGCAAGCTGTCCAATCAGGTCACAAGAGCGGTCAAGGTGGGCTCAGCAGGACTGGGCAGGCAATCGGCGGCAGAGCAAGCTGAGGAACCAGGATGTGCAAAGACCAGGAGGCTGAGTCAGCTGCAGTGGAAAGGGCAGCCCCACGCTCAAGGCAGAGCAAGGGATTTGCATACTGCGCTGAGGACACACTTAGCTGAGACTTGATGGATGAGTCCGTGTTCAAGAGCAAGGAATACTGCTCCAAGGTCCAGGATGAACATCTCTGTGGAAAGCTTCAGTGCCGCTCTAACCTGAATTCTCAATCTGTCACTCTGGTTCACCACCCCGTCAGGTTCAGAAATCAAGAGCTGGATAATACAGAAGAGATTCAACCACCAGAGAGTGGGGGGTGGGAAGAGATCACATCATTGTCTAAAAATTTTTTTTAATTATATTGTGTTATATATAAGTGTATATATAAGTGTATAGCAAGGTGATTCGGTTAGTTTCGGGTGTGCAGCAACCTTGTGTTAATTTCAGGTGTACAGTAAAGTGATTCAGTTTCGGGTGTACAGCAATACCGTGCTAACTTCAGGTGTACAGCAAAGTGATTCTGCTACACTTTTTTTAATTTTTTTATTCAGATTCCTTTTCATTACAGGTTTATTACAAGATACTGAATATAATCACTTTCTAATCTTTAAAGCTTTGTTCTATATTCCAAAACGGACTTTAGAGTCTCTGTTGTTGCTCTTCATTTGGCTTGTTAAGAGGCACAGAATTCATATGATTTATTCATTTCTGAGTCAGCCTGGAAGGCTGCTGACAGGCCTCATATCTCTAGGTTGGTGATTTCCAACTGTGTAATCATACCTTCTTGAGCATTTGTGCATAGCATGCAGTTTACAAAGTGCTTTCACATCAAAAATCTCACTGACCCTCCCAGCCACAAGCCTGTGAGGTGTATGGAACAAGTTTTCCGGGTGAGGAAGCAGCTCAGTGAGGTTATGTGGCTTGCCCAGGGTCACACAGCCAGCGCAACACAGGGCTCAACCCTGAGCTCGGCTCATATTCCTAATCTTGGCCACTCTGACCACAGAGGTGCCCTACAGATTCAGAACAAGCCCCTCACAATCTGAGCCATTAAATTCCCCAAGCCCACATACAAGCAATGAGGCATGGACACAAAGCACAAAACACTCCAGTCCTAATAAGGTCGACATCCAACTGCTGCTAAACAGAGTACGCATTCATGCAGCGCCCCTCCTGCAAACCCAGGGAGGGAATAAATGCAAGAAACACATGCACAGCCCTAATCCCTTCTCATTTCCTCCTAGCACCTGTTTCTGCCCCCACAGGCACCAAACACTTCTAACAGCTGGTAGAAATGAGAACCAAGAGATAGCACACACAACCACTGTAGATCAAGCTCTAACCCAAATTGTGGCTGGGGAAAAAAATGGAGGAAGAACCACCCAGATTTAAGAAGAGAGCCACAAAAACAGGGTGCCAAAAAGTCTCCCAACATTCCCCCTGGGTGACTCAGTTCCATCAACCAGAGGGTCTCCTGATGGAAAACACCTACCCAACACTTTACCCCAAAATACTGCTGATTGACCCAGAGAAAATACGTGACAAGAGCCATGGAGGGAATACAAAGGGGCAAAATGTGTGGCTATGAATAAGATGACCTTCTAAGACTCCTGGTAACTAAACACTGCTGCCAGTATTTCAATGCTCACTGCCTACCTCTTCATGGGTGGTGGAGCTTGACAGACTTACAAAATTAGAACTTAAAATCCAATTTAGGCCTTCTAGGCCGCACCAGCTCTCAGAATCAGCTCCCAAGAACTGCCAGTAGGGTTCCCCTTTCTAAGGCCTTCATACGTCCTATGAATATGTGCGTAATTACGTGTAATGTTCTCATTACTCACGCAGCCTCATTAACACATCCGGGCAGCCTTTGTTGACTGCCCAGCCCAGACCCTGGTGAGGATTTGAGGGCAAATGATTTCCCCCAGCGCCCCGTGGTCCCCTAAGCAGCAAAAGTCAGGGGCAACAATAAAGTTGCCAGAAAAAGCACCGAAGCCTATTTGTCACAGACCCTACAAAAGCAAATGAATTCAGAAGCCTGGAGAGCAAACACAGCCCAGGTCAGCTCTCAGACACACCGGAGAGGATGGGGTGGCGGCCCTAATAAAGTAGGGAGCAAGTACCAGCCGGGCCCCAGGGCATCTGGGACCTCAAGGCTTTTTCCAATCAGGACTAAGGAGACAGGCAGCTGGGGAGAGGGGGGTAGCTCCACCAACTGGTGTTTAAAAAAACAACAAACACTCACTTGCAACAGATCCACTCCTGCTGGGGAGGCTGACAAACTGCCTCAACTTACCCCCAACTTTCTCAAGTGAAAAAAAACCTCTCCAAAGGCTGCCAAGAGCCTCGATTATGGCCTTTTCCCCACCTCCTGGAGCTACTCTGATCATTCCTTTTACCTCCAATTCATCTGGACTAAAATATGGGGAGGAGATCCAGCCTTTCACTCCCTGGCCAGGGTCTGCTGGCCTCAGTTTTCCCGTCTATAAAATTGGACTCAACAGTTCCTTCCTCTCCTGTGAGCTCACTACAGAAACAATAACTGTGGGCGGCTATTTCAGCACTGACTGGGGCTTCTCCTCAGGAGGCTAGTCTTTCCTACAGTCCAAGCTCTTCTGGTACAATTCTTCAAATGGCAGAAAAGTCCTAAGAGGCATGGGCGAGGCCCCTCACAAGAGTAAAGTCTGTGGCCAGACAGACAGGTGGAAGTAGAAAGCAAGCCCAACAGAAACACAGGGCCCTGGGCTAGAGCCCAGCTGCCCACTCAGGTGGGCCTGAGACCCGGCCCTTGAGAACGGGATCCACCTCTGCAAAATGTGGGCCCCTCCTCACCCCACACATCCTGACAAACAGAACAAGAGAACAAGACAGACAAAAGCCACCTGCAAGAGGTGGCAGGACAGGACATGCCAGAAGCAGGCAGATCAATCAACCAGGAGCAGGGGCAGCTCTACTTTCGACAATTGTATTCTGAATCAAAAATGAATGGAAAACCCTTACTGAAAAGTGGGAGACTGTCAGAAGGCCAGGGGGTTGTCAGAAGTCAAGAAAAATTATATCCTAAAAGGATAAGGAGAAATCTCACTCAAATTGTCTTTTTAAAAAAAGGAGACCAAAGACATCCGAGTTAACACCTCCTGGAACGAAAGTGGTCTGAGATGAAGGGGCAAGTGTGGAGAAGGCTTTATACACAAAAGGGACCCAAAACACCAAGTCTGGGGCCTGGAAAAGGAAGCAAGGTTCGCAGAGGAAGGGCGGGCAGTCAGAGGTGTGAAGAGACTAGAAACATGGGAGATGGAAAGAAGCAAGAGAAACTGGTTCACATAGGAAAAACTGAAGCTCGATGCGTCGTTTCCATTAACAGGCAGGCTTAAGGATCTGAAATGGAACAGACCTTTACAGTATCTCCTAAATAAGACAAAATAATTAAGGTTGCTGGATTACAAGACACAAGCTTCTGAACTCCACATAAATGAAGTGTAAAATCATTCATCTTTCTAACCCCCACCATCCTGAGAACGACACAAACTCTGAAACTGTTACAATTACCTCAGCAGGGCCGCTCTAACTGACCGGCATTTTATCTATGCTACCTGGCATAACCAGATAAGAAGTCTAGTTTAATATTTGGGAATTAAGGCTACATATAATGGAAGCACTCTTAGAGCTCATAGGGACCATAAGTTGGTTAGCTAACGTAAAGTCTGTTAAGCAGTAAATCTTTAATATATATGTATATAGGGTGAGCATATACGTATATACATACAAGTGAATGTAATGAACACATAAATATGCTTTTAGTTACAGATTTTTTTTAATTATTTATTTGGCAAGGTCTCAGCTGTAGCACAAGGGCATCCACTGTGGTGCCCCAGCTCAGCTGCCTCAAGGCCATGTCGGATCTTAGTTCCCTGAACAGGGATCGAACCAGCGTCCTCTGCATTAGAAGGCAGATTCTTAACCACCGGACCACCAGGGAAGTTCTTGTTACAGATAATTTTGAGAATTCGTGGTACTCCACGTCAAGCTTTTTTGTTTGTTGGGAAGGGAGTTCAGCCATTAATGAAGCCTGGTTCTTATAAAAGGGACCCACTTGCAAAGCAGTATGGGTGTGAAATCTTAACAGATTTCACCCAAGTCTTTTAAATGGCAGGCCCACATGTAATTTAACAATCTCATTTTTACAGTAATTCACTTTTATAAAGGGTTCCCAAACATTCACCTTCAAGTTTTCATAGAAACCAACTCTCTTGTCACACTCGTTCAAAGGTTTATGTAATATTTAACTGAAATTGCAATAATAAGTCTAACTGGAATAACCAGATTTGGGAACAAGCAACTGGCACTTGGCAAGCCTTCTATATGGGTAAGAGCCAAAGGGGACAGAGGCACACACTCCCTGGGCCTGCCCACTGGCAGGGAGCTTCATGCAGGGACGTGACGGCCAGGATGTCCTTCAGCCAGAAGAACTGGGTAGGCTGGGCGGGTGGAAGGTGGTTAGTGCAAGACCTGTTGCTACGATCCTGGGAAAGATTTAGACACAGACCAGTAACGGGAAGACCAGAACCATACAAACAGAATTCCAAAAAGGAAACTACTCAGACTGAAAAACATATGGCTGAGTGTTAAAAAGCCAGGTCTTCAGACCAGTATGACCAAGGGCAAACCTTAAAAATAAACCTAAAAACCCTAAAATAAACCTACAGACCTTAAAAATAAACCTAAAGAATCTCTTCAGCATCCATTTACAATTAAAAAAAAAACTTGGAATAAACTAGAAGAGTGTGCATCTACCAAAAAACTCAAAAGTTCATCTTCACAAAAAAAAAAAAAAACACCCATAAGGCAAAAAAAAAAAAAAAAAAAAAAAACACCCAACAATGCCTACCTGCAGCTAACAGCATCGTTCCATCCATACTGCCCTGGCAACATGAGCTGTACTCTATAAAAATACTGCCAGTATAACACCTCTCAATTTTTACAATTCACTCTGGAGTCTGAGCTGCCTACCTGAGCATTTCATGTCATTTTCCCAGATTCAGATTACTAACTGATTATGGTTCGCTTTACCAAAGTTGCATATGTTTTGAGTGACATGTTTCATTCTTATTTTTCCATTAGCCCTGTAATTTTTAGTGTTCGATTTTGTAGGACTTGATGTTCTTTACCAACAAAGACACCATGCTACGTGAGATACAGCTCTGGTTACACAGATCTGGACTGTTCAGTAGGACAGCTTCGTATGTTCAGTCACACGAAGCAATGGCTTGTCCAATTTGAGCTGTCCTGTGAGGATCAAAAATACACACTAGGTTTCAAAGACACAAGATGAAAAAAAAAAAAGGTAGATTTGTATAGATTTCTATTTGTATTGATTATATGTTAAAATGATCATGTGTTCAATATACTAGGTTAAATAAAACTCTCATTAAACTAAAAAAAAAGTTCAGCTTAGCCTTTTCAATGTTAGGCTTAACATGACTTTCCCGTATCGTCTCAGAAAGAAAGGGTTCTATTTAAAATCTGAAAGACACTGATTACATACTCAAAAAATTTTTCTCTTTCTGAAGGAGGAAATTTTAAATAACCTTTGGAGCAGGATATATATTAAGATTAACACTGGAGTTCTTTCCAAGGCATCTGGAAGTGAGTCAACAGCCTTCAGCCAACCAACAAGAACTGGTCTGACCTCTCACGACAGGAAACAGCCATGAAACCATCTAAGCACCAAGTAATTCTAGTTGGCCCTTTGGGCCAATGGCTGTGGGGGACACACAAGTCAGATACTTGTCTACAGTAAAGTAATAATAACCCAGGTAATCATAAATTGGATCATTTTTTAAAGATTTTTTTTTCCTTTTTAAATCTCAGTAACACACTTTGGACTCTTGACAGCAGTATTCCTTCCATAATCTCTCCACAGGACGATTGTTGCTAAACTGTTTCTGCTCAAACACTTATGTGAAAAAGAGAATGGTTTTTCTCCACTACTAGAGACAGGCAGAAAGCAAGCCACCTAAACAGCTCAAAAAAGAAAAAAATACAGCAATTAAATAAGGTATGCACGTTTTTTTCCCCCAGAACCATAAATAAATCAATTGGGTGTAAAACTGGTGGGGGTGGGGGGAACCAACTTATAAATTCTACCACTGCACTTTGGTGTAGTTCTACTTTTTCTCTTTACCATTTTATGCAATTATAGTAAACTTTGCTTTTGAATCTTGTAACAAACTTTTCCCAGAGTTTTCAATCATACTGCACTTTTAAATCAGAAAATTAGATACCTAAAATTTACAGCCTCGTGTTTCAAATTCTTCTTGAGCTGTCCTAGAAATCAAACTGATAATTTGTTTTCCTGCTAACTGCATGAATCATATCTTCATGTGGCATAGATTTTTATTTCAAGCTCACACCTTCTATAAAGCATCAAATATCAAATAAGTTTTTAAGTCTAGGTATCTTATCTGTTACACTCGACGGTAATAACCAACCAGTGGAGTGACAGGAATGGCATAAGATACCCATAGAGCAAAACATGTAACTTTTTATTGTCCAAGTGGATTGGGGCTTTGAAAGGCAAATGTTTTCAGTTATTTGAGGTACTGTAGTGGGAAGGGGCTTTGAAAGGCAAATGTTTTCAGTTATTTGAGGTACTGTAGTGGGAATCGTGCCCAGCAATTAAGACAGGATTACACTACAATTTATGAGTTTTTCAAAGACGTCATTTAATATGAAATATAATAATCATTTTCCCCAAAGCCTGCCATCTACAATCCCACCCCCAAACTCTGTTTTGCTAGAACAATAAACTAAATGGCAATGCGGCAGGCAGCTAAGGCTTTTGAGACCAACTGTAGGAAATGCGCTGCCTTCCACCAGCTCAAGTAATGATTTCATCTTACATAGAAACAGCATAGTTTTACATCTTCCGCGCACATCATCTCACGCACGCGATCTCAGATAAAGTGAAAAGGCAAAAGCATGTATTACTTTTTCTATTTTACATATGAATAAATAAACCTAGATTTCCCGCTCCTCGTGCTCTCGTTCTGAAGAACTGAGCCCAGGACACCTTAGACTTGCAGCCCAGTGCTCTTCCAAGCACACCTACCGATGACTGGTCTTTATCTGCCCCAACCCCTAAACTACTCCATAGGCCTAGAACTGGCATAACGAACAAGTGCCACTCTGGTGTTTCAAGGCTTCCAGAAAAACCAACAGCTGATGCTGTGTAGCATCACCCCGCCACGTCCTGCCGTGACATCCCCAACACGACTTAAAGTGACAAGGTGGCCAAACCCATCACGCGGTTCTCCTGCAAAGCCAAGCTGCGCCACTGAAGTTTCCCCTGCTTTGCAAAAGCATTGACGAGAAAGCACGACCACCACCGCAATAATGCCACAGCCGTTAGCAGACCTGGAAACAGAGGAAGTGAAAACGTTTTCGCAGACAGGAGGCGTCTCCGCCCTGCTGCCCACCCCCGAAATGGAACCAGAGCAGGGTCGGGGGCGCTCGCAAGGGGACCAGAGGCTCCCAGCGCTCACCTGGAGGGCAGTGCAGCGCTTCGGGGCGGAAGGCCGAGGCCGATCGCATCCTCCTCCTCCTCCTCCTCCTCCCCCCGCGCGGCGGCAGCCGCCGCCTCCGCACCGCTCCCTCCGCCCCCGCAGCCCCGCCGCGCTGGAACCTCCCGCCCGACTTTTGACGTCACGGAGGAGGAGAAGGTTCCACCCGGGCCCGTCCCTTTGTGACGTCACAATGACAACAGAACCCGGCCGGAGCGTCCGGGAACCCGGAGCCGCTGGGGGCGGAGGGAGGGGGCGGAGGCCGGCGCGAGGCAGGGGAGGAACCGGGGGGCGGGGAGGGGGCGCGCTGACGTCTAGCCGGCTTAACCTGTTGCTCCCGGGCCCGCACTGGAGCCAGCGGGCCAGGCCGCGGGGAGCCGGCCGCGCCGCCGCCGCCATGCTCTGCCGTGCGCGCGCTGGGGGGCGCCCGCCGCAGCCGCGCGCTGCCCGCCCCCTCCCCGCCACGCCCCCGCCCCGCGCGCCGCGCCGCCCCCTCCCCAGGCGAACCGGCCGCACCGCCCCCGCGCCCCACCCAACCACCGGCTCGCCCGCCCGCCCGCCGGCCCGCGCCGCCCGCCCGGAGCCCGCAGCCCGCAGCCCGCCCCCTACAGGCCGCGCGCGGCCCCGGACCCGGCCCAGCCCGCTGCGACCCCCGCGCACCGCCCCCCCCGCCCCCGCCGCACCGGCTTGAGCACGTCGGGAACACGGGCTCCGCTCCCCGAACGTTAACTCGTGCTCTGCCTCCTGCGGCCGCCGCCAGACACCGGCAGACAGCCGGACGCCCGGAATCGACACAATCCGCTGACCACCGGGAACAAAAAATCCCACCCCACGCCGCTCCCCAACTTAGCGAGGGCTGGGGTGGGGGCGGGGGTGGCTCTGGTCCAAGTTCTACCCCCTTTTTGCTTTGTGGCTGCACCCGGATCGGACGTGCCCCGGGAAGGCGTCCACGCTCGCAGGCAAGCTTGTCTCCCTGCAGTTTCTACAGCCCGAGTTTAAACTAGTCTTTTGCATTCTCCTCAGCCCTCTGCAATGCGGATGTATTTTAATTCTTAAATTCTTTAGGGAGCAGCGTTTTAAGTTGGGCTTGATTATTTAACCTTGCATTTCTTTCATAGTTGAAGTTTACGTGTCTAGGTTAAGATCAGCCCTCAAGAAGAGGTATTCAGCTTTTCCATTAAATCTATTTTTTACAAAACCAGTGCCCCGAAGGTCATCTCCCATTACACACATCACACTGCTCAAAAAGGAAAAATATTAACACCAATTTGTCCACCCGAGTTAAATCAAACTTTCTTATAACATTGCATTATTCCTAATGTGTGTTCATTCGGCCTTTTCTTTTTTTAATGGGTTCTTTGATTTAAAGCATGCAGCTAATCACCGATCACTCGAGTGCATATTTGGTTAATCCTCGGTCCCCCCTCTCCTCTCCCTCCCCCCAAACTTAAAAAAAAAAAAAGCCACCACACACAAAACAAAAACACTCCCCATGCCAATCAAAACGTAGCTGTACTATGCACAAAACAAATTTAACTATTCCAAACCATTTAAATCTCGGAATAATCACCAAATTTCAGAAGCCCAGTTAACTGGGAGAAATTAATTGTAGTCACTCACATTTACATTCACATGCCTACTTAAAAACGTTAACTATATTCTATGTCTTTTTCCCCTAAAACTGGAAACCATGAATTTTTAAACAAAACCAGTCCCATTATTAAAGTCAATCCCAACAAATGCATTCCCTGTAACATGATTCCCAACTGGTTTATGTCGCGAACCAAATAAGCCAAAACGACCACATATATTAAATTTTATGTGCCAGTGCAAGGAACAAGATCGCCATAATCGGACCCTCGATTGCAACTTAAAGGTCTTCCAACACACACGCGTTACACGATTTCCCAAATAACATTAATAATAATAACAGACTCATTTGCATGCAAAGTGCAATATGGGGACAAATCCGCCCGAGAATGCAGTTTAGTTATATTACCGCAGCCCCCACCTCCCCGAGTAGGCTCCACCAAAATCCCCTGCCTTTCATCTAAAACTAGATTATGGTTGTGTCATTCGAGGTCAATTTATTCACTGGAGGTATCGCTACACCAATCTGTTTTTTCATCCAAACTAGGCAGACACGACTTTGCCTGAAAAGCCTTCTTTCAGAAAAGAAAGAAACAGCCTTATCGGACGCTGTGTTTCAAACCCTTCAGCTGCAGAATTATCTATAAACTTGACATTCACAGCCATTGCTTAAAACTACAAGTCAAAGGATGTGTTGTTAGGAGCACTTACGTATTTCTTCTGGATGATATTCCTCTTGGGTCTTTCCTTGCTCATTCTGAGATCCAAATGCTGATTGCAAAAGGGGACAATTGCTTCATGAATTTAAAGCCGTCAGAAATTTGCAAAAAAATATCCTGGTGGTTTTTATTGTTGTTGGTGGAGGCTGATCTTGTAATCCGACTTTTCTTCCTCTTTCCCCAAAGCCCGATTCGCCTTGAAATAAATCCGAAATTGGGAAGGGAAAAAAAAAAAAAAGCCAAAGACGAAGCAAACAAAAAAAAAAATTCACTTTAGTAAAACACTCATAATGGAAAATTTCCCCCGAAACACACACACACAAAAAAAACCGACGCCCTTCACTCCCCCCCCTTTTTCCTCCAAAAACTACATCAGCGAAACGTGAAGGTCCTTAGTGTCTGAGCTGTAGTTACATCTTGGAAAAGAAAAGGGAAAGATAAATAAAAAATGTTGGAAGTCACGTTTGTGCTGCAGCAGCAGTGCGAGCAGAAGAGTCAACTCCAGCGGCGGCGGCGGCGGCGGCGGCGGCAGCACCACAGCGAGGGCTCGCCGAGTCTCTTTTTTCCAAGCCCCCTAACCAATGAGATAGAGGCTATCCAGCCCAACTTTAAATGGACTCTGCTTTTATACAAGTTAGGGCTCCTCGGATAATTCCCCGCCGGACGCCAGCCGAAAACTCCCACAGCTGGGCCACCAGGAGCCCGCCTACTCCGGTGCCGACAGCCCCTGGCCCAGCCCAGAGGACCCTCACGGCCCCGTCGACGAGATACCCGAGAGGCCTCGACAAACCCTTCTAGGGCCACCCCGCAGGCATCGCTCCCACGCCAAGCCTAAGACTGGAATTGAGAGAGGCTCCCTAGCTCAATGCATGGCACGCTCGGTCGCTCCACCTCACCCCCTTTCCCCAGCTTGCCGCTCACCCCTCGGCCGCCACAACGCTAGACCCCGCCACGCCTCGTGTCTACCTGCAGCCGGGCTGCTGGGTGCCAGTGCCCCAGGACTCCTGGCCCCGGGGAGAGCCGCCTATTCCCGGGGCACCTTAGAATGGTCCCCTTGATCTTCTGGAAGTTGTAGTCCCCCGACTACAAAATGGCTATGGCCATGAGCGCTGGGAACTACAATTCCCAGCCTGCCCCGCAAGCCTGTCACTCAACTCCCTTCCCCTCCTCCCCGCCCCCGCCCCCCTCGCCGGCCCTGCCAACAAACGCTTGGACGTGTCCCGCGTGTGACACTGAGCGAGGCTGGCTCGGGATTGGCCCGCAGAGCGTGTGGTCCGCGAGCGAGGAACTCCCCACGCCGGCCCGCCCCCGCCCCCCGACCACGGCCCCCCTCCCCCCGCGGCGGCCGGCCCCCTCCCCGCGCGCCCCGCCCCCACCCGCGGCGCGAACCGCCTGTGGAATCGAGGAATCGCGCGCGCGCCGCGCCGAGCGGCGGGGGAGGGACGCGCCGCGTCCCGGGGGAAGGCCTCGGAGCGTGGCGGCGCGGGGGGCGGTGTCGGCTAGGGGTTGGAGCCCGTCCTGAGGAAAACTGGGCCACGCACCAAGAGGAATCCTCGGTGCGAACTAGTTGATCGGCGGCGCCTGCTGCCTCGGCGGCACAGCCGGTGTCACCTCAGGACACCGCCTCGCGTCTCCACACGGAGCGTGCTGCGGTCGGGCTCGGGGGGAGCCCGAGGTCACCTCGCGGAAAGGCCACCTCCCGGCGCGGCACGCGGCCTGGCGGGCGAGAACGGCGTCGGGGGTGGGGGGACCCCAAAAGGGAAGCCCCGGCCGCCGCCTCCTATACAAAAAAAAAAATCACCGTCTTTTAAGAGATCGCGCTGGATCTTGGCTGGTCCCGGCGTCTCTTGCGTCTGGAGTGCCTGTTAGCGAGGCTACAACGTTGAGGGGAAACGAGTGGAATATGGAGTCCGAGCCACACAGACCCGCACACCGCGAGGAAGCGTCTGGAACGCCGATTGCCGGGAATACCACCCGCGGTAGCCACGCGAGAACCCGCGTTCTACCTGCCTCTGCCCCCTGTTGTGCTCATTTAATCGTTGATCTAAATGAAGGAGGCGGTCCCGGTGTATCTCTTCGGCCTTCGCTTTATTAGCTACTTCAAGTCTCTCTTAGCCAGTCTGCATTGTTAATTTCCTTATTCGCACCGTATGTGTAGAGCAGTGATGTTTTAAAGGATCTCCTCTCGGGCAGTTCTTTTAAGAAACGAGAAGTGAAATTAAGTACGCCTTCATACTCATTCCTATACATTCAATTCTCCTTCCCATCCCCTAGATTCTCCTTATGTCGGAAGTATCATAATCGTTAGGTTTTATTCGCAGCAGTGTTTGAAGTGTTTGAGGAGTGTCTAGAAAGGTCTCAGAAACTGGAGGTGAGAGACCTGTCACACCACCCAGGGCCCTTTCCTAAAAGGTACAGGATGGCCTGTCTGAGCTGGTCGATTTCCTCATCAACAAATTAGTGATCATCACATCTTATGGAGTGGATTATGTAATAGTGTTAGCCCAGCTAAAAAACAGACACGTTATTAAAAGATTTCAGTAAATCAGATAAAGTTTTGCCTTTGCTGCACAGCATGGTATGCTGGATCTTAGTTCCCTGATCAGGGATGGAACCCGTGGCCCTGAAGTGGAATCACAGTCCTAACGGTTGGGCCACAGGGGAATTCTCAATAAAGCGCTATTTTAAAATGCTTTTTAATTATGACTTTACCTTTTTTTAAAAGATCTGCTTTCAAAATTGAAATAATGTGTCATATGTTGATTTCAGTCATAAAAATAAATGACCTTCTGTGCCTTCATATGGCACATATCCTGAAGGACCCAATAGAACAGATTCCATTTTTCCATACTGGCCACCCAAGTGACTTTATACAAGTGACTTTTTACAATGAGGTGGTTTCAAGAGACTTTCTGATTATTATGACCTGTATACTGGCAGCCTCCACTTCACACTCAGGGTTTTAGCCAGCTCTCAGGAGGTTTAATGTCAGATCTGCCCTTCCCCAGGCAAAATTCTTAAGAACAAAGGTGGGTTTCTTCTAGGTTCTCTCAGCTAGCCTCTGAGGCTAGGCTTCTCCATCCCCAGGCGGAGAACTCCCCTGCTGAGCTACCAACTCCAGGTCACCACATAAAAACCATTCTAGTTGAGGCTGGAGGGCAAGCGAAAGGAAGGAATTTGCTCATTTCCAAAAGATTTGGATAACATTCATGTTGTTTTCCCTGAAAGGGAAAATAGACTGGTCTTTTTAGGGGTTGAAAGCTTTTCCTGTTGTGGAAGCAACTATCTCCTGATGAACTTCCTTTTACCTTTCCTGTCTTTTTACCCCTCTTTTTCGTCCTCTATCAGTGAATTATCACTCTTTCTCCTGATGATTTTAACCTCTTCCAGCACTTATCTTGACCTCTTCAAGTCGTGGTGTGAGGGATAGGAGGGTGGGGGAAGACCTCACTAGGTACAGTGTTGCTACAGGACCTACATGCCCCCACTGATCTCATCTGAAGACAGAGAACACTCAAAAGTCCTTTGTTAAGAAGCACACAGCTCAGTAGAAAAGGCAGACTCATGACTGACTATGATACCTCTGAAAAGTACTGTATTTGAACTATGAAAAGGTGGTCAAGGGAATACATTACTGAGGTGACCAGGAATGAAGGAGTTTTGAAGGATGAGTAGGAGTTCAGCAGTTTAAAGTATGCTAAGCAACTTTACTGCATTAAAAAAATAAAATCCTTGAGACCTAAAAAAAAAAAAAAAAAAAAAAAAAAAAACACCACACTCATGGATGGGACTCAGTTTTCTTTAGAAGTAACCAAAGAGAAAACGGAGAGGTGAAGAGGAGCCCGAACGAGAAAGGACCTGCATGCCACTTTGGACTTTGCCTGTAAGCTAAAAAGAAGCTCAGAAGGATTTTCACTAGAGGGATAAAGCGGCTTTGTGTATTTGAAAAGTGATTCTGATTGTGAGAGATGAAGTTGAGGATTGAAGAAAAGAGAGGCAGGAAGAGCTAGAAACCAGTTGCAATGTACTAGCATAAATAAGATGAGAAATGGTTATGATCTGAATAGAGCAGCAGAGGAAAGAGCAGAGAGAGCAGAGAACAGGTTGAGAAATATTTAGAATGTCAAAAGTCAACAGGACTTGGGAACTGGTTAGCTGGAGGGAATGGTGACTAATGGGGCAGAGTCTAAATATCATTCCTTTAATCTTACCTTTTATACTCTTAATTAGGTCAATTATCCATCATAGGAAGACTGGGAACATGATGGATGTGAAAGAGGAAGAGGTAACAAATCAGACAGGAATAGAAGCAGGCCCTTACTATTCTGGGTACACATCTGTATGAGCGACCATACTGAATCAAGCAGTCTAGCCCTCCACTTGATTTCCTATAAGAAATGACAAGGAAAGAATTAAAAAGTTAATAAAGACCAAGGACAGAAGAATAATGCACAGTCCTACATTATATGCATATTGAAACTTCCCTCTTAATGCAAGGAATGACACAAGTTACTCCTAGGTGCTTTCAAACATGAATCAACTCCAAGGTTCTCCTAAGAAACAACTCAGGGTTCGTCTTCTGCAGAAATCCTGCCTTAACAGCCCATCTTCCCCTACTTATACTCTGTATAAGATACTTACATGCTTAGATTCTCCAATTTTGTCTTATATTCCCATCTCCTCTCCAAATAAAGAAATAAGCTTTTTAAAATCAGAGACCATGTT
This sequence comes from Ovis canadensis, assembly GCF_042477335.2. Lineage (NCBI taxonomy): Eukaryota > Metazoa > Chordata > Mammalia > Artiodactyla > Bovidae > Ovis > Ovis canadensis. The sequence goes on from NC_091264.1 coordinate 56,247,809, forward strand.
GTCTACTTCTCATATGCTCTCTAAAGCTCTAATTCTCTCTAAAACTTCTCAGAATTTGGAAGTGTCCAGTAATGCTTACTAATGTATATTTCACCCAAACTATAATGCCTGACTATTTAAAATTTGGCAGCCACTTAGTCTGTTGACTTATCATCTCCAATTCTGTTTTGAAGCACCACTGTTTTTCCTCTTTCAGTATCCAAATTCAACATAGTGCTGTATACTCCTTAAGGCCCCAGCTCGTCTCACCTCCAGTTGAGCCTGGCTCCTGGGCTTCCTCACTCCTGAATTCTCATTGCCCCTGTTACTTCAGCCACATTTTTTAAAAATAAAAATTACAGGGACTTTGCTGGTGGTCCAATGGGTAGGACTCTGAACTCTCAATGCAGGTGCCCTGGGTTCAATCCCTGGCCAGGGAACTAGATCCCACAAGCATGCCACAACTACAAAAGTCCACAGGCCGCCCGGAAGAGCCTGAGTGCCACAACTAAGGCCCAGCGCAGCCAAAATAAATTATTTTCAAAACAATAATAATCATATGTATTTAAGGTATGAGATGATGTTTGGATATGCAAATCCATTTTGAAATGGCTGTTACAGTCAAGCTAATTAACATATCCCTCATCTCAAATGGTTACCTTCAGCCCCATTTTTGAGCTTTTAAATTTTGCTCCACATCATCTTGTTTTCTGATTATATCATTTGTATGTCTCACCTCATTAGATTGAAAATTTCATGGGGCCATGTTTTGTCTCATACTGAGGCAGCCGTTGGGCAATAACGTCCATCACTGGGTGGGAATCAGATATTCCTAACATTAATCCTGAGTGACCTTAAGCCATTCATTTTACCCATGTGGGCCTTCACTTCATCATACATAAAATGAAAGGGTTAAATTCAGTTATCACCAAAGAAATTTCTGGATCCAACCTGCTCTAATCCTACCTTGACCTTTGGACTATGCTTCCTTATTCCCCTCTCAGTGCTGGCCCCTCCAGGTAGACTTAAATACATAATTGTTAGGTAAGGATTACTAGGGCAAATATCTTTATATACTTATACACAATTAATTGGCTAATACAACCTTATATTTCTCTGTGATATCTGATGATACCTCATTTATATAGCTTGTTATAGTGCTTAAAGAACAGTCAATAATAATATAGTTTAACCCATAAAACAACCCAGATTAACATGGGTCTTATCATCTTCACTCTTCCAATGTGAAAATGAAATATTAAGAGGTTCGGATTTGCTCAAAGTCATATAATGAGTAGGGTTGTACAGCCAGGAGTCAAACCCTGGCCTCTTGCCTCCATATCCTGTGTGTAGGCCACCTCCCTCGTTTTCAAAAATGTGATTCAAGACACATTATTCCATGAAATGTTACCAGGTACTGAAAGCAAAGGATTCTTTGAGGAAAAGATTTGGAATTTCTAACTTACCCAAAGGTACTTTATTGTAGAGTTTAAAATCCCTAAGAGGCATATAGTTTTCCAAACTACCTTGGCCACAGAAGCCTTCTTTTTTTTTTTAAGGAGCTGGTATCCATGTAACAGTCTCAGAGACATGCTTCACCCAATATGATGAATTTATGCTTCAGAAATGATTGCTGACAATAATTCTTATCTAAGTGACTGAATCCTTTATGTGAAGTTTCTAATTTTATATAGGTCTATCTTGGTATGTAGGGAGAAGAGAGTTAGGAGGAGGGATATACAAAATAATCTTTGACTGACATCAGGTTTATAAATAACTATAAGCCAGTGTACTTAGAAGGTGGGGGCTTCTATTGAGAGAAGGTAGAACAGCTATTTCAAGCTGAGATTTGCAAGAGTATTTTGAAACACACTGGGAGGTAAACTGAGAAGTAAACAGCCTTCTTAAGAGTGAGTGATGTCAAGGAGACATTAGTTCTTTTTGTTATTCGCTGCTTCCTGTCCCTGAATTTACAGTCTTATTTGTTAAGCTTCAGTTAAATGCCAGAGCACAAACCACACAATAAAATGATATTTTATCCTGGTTGAGAGTGGACCTCGTTTAGACAAATCACTGAAAGTCCTTGGTTCTTTGGATTTTCTAAAAAATTCTGGACTATCATTACTATTCTGCTTAGATTATGTCTTGTGTTATTGAAAGAGAGCTGGCCCCGATTCAGAAACTCTCTGGTAAGGCAGCCAAGACGGGAAACCTGAAGTTCCTAAAAATAGAAGTTACTGTTTATAATAATACTGCACTCTGTGTTTGGGGGGAAGAAATCATATTGGTGATCAAGGAAACCACAGGGAATCATGATGAGGAAACTGAGGCAGAGAGAATTACAAGTAGGCAGGGAAAGAGGGAAGGAATTGCATTAACCAAGATCCCTTCTGTTGCAATTAAATGAAGCCCAGATGAAAAAGTTAAGGGAAAAAAGGGGGCGGAGGGGTTTGCTTCATCTGACTGGGGAGTCCAGATTCCTAGTTTCAGGGCTACTAACGATGCTCTCACCTCCCCTGCCTCCTTCCTGCTCCTTCTTTCTCCCTCTATTCATCTTAGCAGCTCTCTCTTCTCTCAGCAGTTGGTGAAGATGGCTCCAAAGAAAACTTGTTTCTCACCATGGACATGGGGGTGGAGCATGATGTGTTATCAGGAGAGGTGGGAGAAAAACATTCTGGGCGGCAGAAAAGCGGTAGCAATCACAGCCTACCAAAGGAATCATCAGTTCTTCGCTTTGTCGGGGCTGCAGAAGGGAGGGAGGTAGGAAAAAAGTATCAGTTCACCATCAGAAACCTAGAGGTGCATTTGATTCAAGACCAGTCCAGCTCAGCCCCCGGGCTACATCCTCTCCTTCACCCCAACTTCCACAGTTTGAGGTTTTCACAGACACATAGTCGAAATGCTGGTTAATATCCATATCAGACGCTCTGCCCACGGCTCCATGTGCTGCTAAGCAAAAACAGATCCTATCTCCTGCAAAATTGTAACATCTGCAGAGATTATGTTCTTTTCTGAAATCTTAATGTTTCCAAAATCCCAGATTCATCCGTATTTTTGTAGAAACCCAGGACCATTTTTCTTTCTGATCATACGCACATACACACATAGAAGAGAACTGGACATCAGCAGTTACATTGTGACTAGAAATTAGTAGGTTATTAATTTCCAGATGTTTGTCTTTCAGTTGTCAAGCATTCATGAAAAAAAAAAATTTGTTGAACAAAGGATATAAAATTGAATAAAATGAACCCTGTCCTCAAAACACACATACTAAGCACTAAGAGTCTTCCCTCATGAAAGGAATGTCAGGGAAGACATTTGAAGGAAGTAGCGGGCTTCTGGGCTCTACTCAGCTGAGGGCTGGCCATGAGCTGCTCAGGTCCTGAGCCCCGCAGCAAACTACAGAAAAGACCCCATTCCTTAACTCCACTCCATCCTCAAGAATCCAGGTCAGCCTCCCCTCCCTTTATTTCCCCCTTTCCTTTGCGCTTTCACTTGTTCATTGATTGACTCACTCGTTTGTTCATTCTTTCCCCCAAAGAGTACCCACTGCCTGCTTAGAATGCTCCTCTGACTCTGCGCTGTCCCCTCTCTGATTCCTTGCGGTCCTCCTGAGGGAGCCAAGTAAAGCCCAAGAGTCCTCAGATGTGAAGGCACCTGGGGTGCGGAAAAGGGAGGCGGCGCTGAACCCAGGTGAAGCCCAGGAAACCCAGGACAAGGCCAAGGGACTCTCGTTGTCAGAATCTGGCCTTTATTACTACAGAATGACAGTGTCTTTTTGTGTCCATGTGTACATGTGCGTGAGATAAGGGAGGTGAGGGGCTTTCAAACAGTGTGGAGTATCTTGGAGGGTTTTAGGCATTTATAGTTGTAGACAAAGACAAAGAGTAAAAACTATACCATCAAGGTGATTATTTAATATAGTAGAACTAACAGGTGAGATTATACTAGGAATCTGAAGGCTTGGGGCTCAGTCTCAGTTCTTTTGTGACCTTGGACAAGTCACTTTGCTAGGCCTTACTTTCTTGTGAAGAAGGAGACTGTGGGTTAAATGCCCTCCCAAATCTACTATTCTATGATTCTATACAAATCAATACTAATCTGAGTACTTTATAATCAGACTAATTTTACACATGGTTAATGTTGAAAATTTTAAGTACAGCAGTAAATTCTTACATAGACGCACACTGCAAAAATTGTGAGCAACAGGTCATGCTGTATTCCTGATATATGAACAGCCATGTTTATCAAAAACTTATGAAAAGATAGACAGACTGACAGATTGGTAGATAGTCACAGGTCACGCTGAAGGCACTCTGTTTGGGTCAGTATGTTTGAAGAGGAGATTAGGGTCCCCACTGATAGGAGAATCCTTATCACCCAAGCAACTTGGAACCCAGACTAGGTCCCAAGAAATTCTCTCAACCTAGAGGGCAGGAAAAACCAGGAGGAAAGAGCCTAGATTTTCTGAAATGACTACAGCACAGACCCTTGGAAATTTCTCAACCATGTTTATTTATTTAAGTTTTGGCTGTGCGGGGTCTTTACTGCCCTGTGGGTTTTTCTCTAGTTGTGGGGAGCAGGGACTACCCTCTAGGTGGGGTGTGTGGGCTTTTCACTGGCGTGGCTTCAAGGTGCGAGGACTTCAGTAGTTGCAGCACGTGGACTCAGTAGTTGTAGCTCCCGGGCTCTAGAGAACAGGCTCAATAGTTGTGGCACACAGGCTTAGTGGCTCTGAGGCATGTGAAATCTTCCTGAATCAGGGATCAAACCTGTGTCTCCTGCCTTGGCAGGCGGATTCTTTACTGCTGAGCCACCAGGGAAGCCCTCAGCCATGTTAATATGCCTGCAGCTGTCCCAGGCTTCTCCAGGCCTGAGACATGATCAGACTCTCCTTCCTTATACACTCCATTCACCCACTTACAAGGTACCTAGCCCTTACCTAGCTAAGTACCTCCATATGGTACATAAATGCCTCTGAAATAAATGAATGGAATTTGACACTGTGCCAATGATCGCTTTGTTCACAAATAATTCTCTGCATCTGGAGTGCTCTTTCAAAAGAGGTCAGCTCCCACCAAGAAGTTGCAATTATTGAGGAAGTGAAACTGATTGACAAGTGCCACTTAAGAGATCTCCATTTTACTTCGCAGCCAGCACTTCTCTTGTGAAATGGCCAAAGAGGAGAGAGGACGGAATGAAACATTTCATGTTCCTTCAGTAACATAACACGCCCAGACATTTTCATAAAGCGAGTCTAAAACTCAAGATCGGTGTGGATATATTCATCTGACAAATGATACTTGTCTGCTGTTGTTATGGACTGAATTGTGTCCTCGACAAAAATTACAATGTTGAAGTTCTAATCATCAGTATTTCAGAACGTGACTGTATTTGGAGATAGAACCTAAGAGAGGTAATTAAGTTAAAACGAGGTCATTACAGTGGTCCCCAATCCAGCAAAACGGGTGTCCTTATCAGAAGAGGAAATTAGGACACAGATACAAAGAGGGAAGACCATGTGAACACAAAGGGAAAAGACAGTCGTCTACACGCCAAGGAGAGAGTTTCAGAAGAAGATACCCTGGGGACTTCCCTAGTGCTCCAGTGGTTAAGATGCTCTTCTCCTAATGCAGGGGGCCCAGGCTCAATCCCTGGTTAGGGAGCTAGATTCCACTTATCACAACTAAGAGTTCACAAGTCACAACTGAAAAAGATCCCCTGCAATGAAGACCTGGCGCAGCCAAAAACATAAACATAATAAGTAAACGCTTTAAAAAAGAAGATGATGAGAATATGTGGGCAGACACCTTGGTCTTAGACTTTTTGTTTCCAGAGATGTTGTTGTTGTTCAGCTGCTCAGTTGTATCGCACTCTTTGTGAGCCCATGGACTGCAGCACCCCAGGCTTCCCCGTCCTTCACTGTCTCCCGGAGCTTGCTCAAACTCATGTCCATCAAGTCGGTGATGCCATCCAACCATCTCATCCTCTGTCGCCCCCTTCTCCTGACACATAAGGACATACATTTCTGTTGTTAAGCCAGCCAGTCTTTGGTACTTTGTTACAGCAGACCCAGCAAATTAATATAGTTACCTTGTAAATTTTACCTTTCAAATGAAAATGACCAGTGCCCCAAAGGGCCTGAGGTTGAGTTGTTTTTCTTGCAATGGCAATAGGCCGTAAGGCTCTCTGGTGGCATCCACTTCCCCTGTGACATGAGTTTACAGGATGAGTAAGTGAAATTAAGATACGCTATAGATGGCACTCCTAGAACCTGATCTCTTAGCCACAGCCCACTGGATCCAAAGATTTACAACTTCCTAGGGTACGCGAGTGTGGGATTTGGGGCAGGGAGAAGGGATGAGGCGTCTCAGGCTTCCAGGACTGCTGCCCAAGGATGGGTCCGATATCCACAGCTGCGACAAGGGCCTTCCTTCTATAAAACTGCCTGTCCCCTCCAGCTTTCATGCTAGGCTCCTGCTTTTCCCCAGGATCTAGCACTTGCAACTGGCTGAGAGTTTTTTCTCCTAAAGAATGGGGAAAGACGAGTTTCAAAAATACACTGAATGTCTTTTTCTGCCTAAAAAATTTTCTTCTCTTCCCCCAATTTTTAAATAAAGATGCAGCCAAAGAATTTGACTCTCCTGGTTTCGTAGATGGGTTTATATTGTAGTAGGATTATGTAAGCTCAACTTCAATTTTTATAACAGTCATCAATAATTTTGAGGGATTTTCCAGGTGGCCCAGTGGTTAGGACTCTGTGCTTCCACCATAGGGGCACAGGTTCAGTCCCTGGTTGGAGAACTAAGATCCTGCATGGTGAGTGGAACAGCTAAAAAAATCAAATAAAAAAATTTTTTTAATATATAGTTCAGAAAAAATAATCATTTTGAAAGCCCAAGATAATGCTTTACAAAGGTAACTGGCTTGTTATTTACCCAGGGCCCAAATCATTATTTAGGTGAAGAGAGGCACTTAAAATATCTCCCTTCTTAAATTTAAGGTCAAGGTTGACCACAGATCATTTGCTGCCCTTTTTAGGTAGTGAATTGACCCACATAGTTTAGAGTACTACCATTAGAATATCATGTTTTTAGAAAATATTTATTTATTTGGCTGAGCTAGGTCTTACTTATGGGTTTCCCTGGTGGCTCAAAGGTTAAAGCGTCTACCTACAATGCAGGAGACGTGGGTTTGATTCCTGGGTTGGGAAGATCCCCTGGAGAAGGAAATGGCAACCCACTCCAGTATTCTTGCCTGGAGAACCCCATGGATGGAGGAGCCTGGTGGGCTACAGTCCACGGGGTCACAAAGAGTCAGACATGACTGTAGTTATGGCATATGAACTCTTAGTTGTAGGATGTAGGATCTATTTCCCTGACCCGGGATCAAACCTGGGCCCCCTGCACTGGGAGTGAAGAGTTTAGTCACTGGACCACCAGGGAAATCCCTGGAATATCATTCTTAAAAAGAAAAGAACATTTCTCCTGTTGGGATAAGGCACTCTAAGATCTAGGGATCTATTATTTTTAAATGAAGATTCTACGAGAGAATTATTACACTATTTTGTCAGTCATTAATATGTTATCATGAATTAAGTATCAGAGATTAGCAAACCAGACTTCCAGCAAGGTCTAAGGAAACAAAATAAGGAAATGTTGATATGTATGATACTTTCAATAAAGTATCTTTCATAACACATCATTCTTATCAACAAAATGGATCAAATCGTCCTATGCCCTATTATGGATTTTGAGAGAGGCAAACATTAGAAATACAAAAGCCAACTGAAAGGAAAAACCACACAGAAACACGGATATCATTGTAGACCTCCTGTAGTATGTGACACAGAAAGAAGAGTCCTTTGTATTAGGAAGAAAAGTCATTTATTATGGATTCTTTTTTAAAAAATATATTCCCCGTAGCTCAAATGGTAAAGAATCTGCCTGCAATGCAGGAGACCAGGGTCCAATCCCTGGGTCAGGAAGATCCTCTGGAGACGGGAATGGCAATCCATTCCAGTGTTCTTGCCTGGAGAATCCCATGGACAGAGGAGCCTGGCAGGCTACAGTCTGGGGATTTGCAAAGAGTCGGACATGACTGAGCGACTAACACACACAACACATTTGCTTATTTATCTTTTGGCAGCACTGGGTATTCATTGCTTTTGCTCGGGCTTCTTCTAGTTGCAGTGAGCAGGGGCTACTCTTTGTTGTGATACATGGACTTCTCATGGCAGCGACTGCCCTGGTTGTGGAGCATAAGCCCTAGGTGCAAGAGCTCCATAGTTGCAGCGTGTGGGCACACAGGCACAGTAGTTGAGGCTCTCAGGGCTCTAGAGCGCAGGCTTAGTGGTTGTGGCATATGGGCTGAGTAGCTCAGCAGCATGTGGGATCTTCCTGGACCAGGGATCGAACACATGTGCCCTTCATTGGCAGGCAGAATCATACACTCTATGCCACCAGGGAAGTTCTATTATGGATTCTTGAGCCTAAGTTCATGAGTGACAGCCCTGACCAGGAATGGTTGGATCCAGGAAAGAGTCTACCTTTCAGGTTGGTTTATCTAAAACTTCCCCAGTATTATCACTGAAAGTGCTGGGCCCACCATCAAGGGTGGGTCACCCCAGCTTAGAAAGACAGTCAAGACCGTAAACTCCAAGAGGGCAGAAATTTTGTTCTCCTCTTGACTATACATGCAAATGAAGGGTGGAACAGTTCCTCAATCAAAATTTTCGTTATGATGCAATCAGTGGATGTCCCTGAACAAAGACCATTCCCATTGTACTCATTTCTCTGAAGACTTCGGGGAAAAGCGTGACATAAATCCCAGATACCAGGGAGTGTCATTCCTTTGGCCTCTCTGGTCCACAAAGGAGTCTTTCTTCAACTGTATTACCTTTCCAGGACCCCCAGGAAACTCTTGCAATTCTTGTCAGTCTTAGCCAAACACAGAAGTCTCGGAACTGACCTGGAGGTGACTCCTGCACAGCTGGGACTTTAAAACCAGCTGCCGAGGGGAATCATGGGAGTGGCAGACCTTCCCAAATCCAAGGTTAATAGGCTGTGAATTGCACTCTCTTCGCTTCAGAAGTTGTTTTAACCTGCTTGAGGAGGAGAAGAAAGTGGGGACAGCACCAGGGGCTAGAGGACAGCTGACAACAATGCTCTCTGCCCTCCTCATCCCTGCCTCTCCCAACTCACTTACTCCCCTCTTCCTGAAAGCACCAAGCATTCAGATGTATATTAATAGTACATATTTATACAGCCTACCCGATGTGAATTCAAATTTATTTCCAAGTCATTAGGGCCAATTACTCACCTTTGGGCCCTGTAATATCATTTGTTCCCTGCCAAATGGATTGTTTTTCCTGTCGCAAATGTGATAAATCCTGCAGAGTGCTGCTCAGTCATGTTTAAACTGATTCAGCTTGGTTCAGGGTTGGGGTGAATGAATGAGTGGATGAGTCATGAGGTGTAGAGCTCACGCGTGATCCTTTTAATTCGAGAATTACATGCTATTGAGGAGAATGGACTGACTTGGAAGACACTAGTCTGAATTCTGGTACTATTTATTTCCTTTAATTTGACCAAGGCCTGAAAGAATGCAAATATTTTCTTTTGCCTTTATTTTGGCTGTGAAGGATCCAATTTTCTTTCTTCTCTAGCTTTCACAGATGTCTTAAATTACATTCTGTGTCTAACTGTGCGAGGATTTGAGGAGGTTAGAAAAACAATGATAAAATAGTCCCTGTCTTGTGGGAGATTGCAGTCTATCTGAAAGAAAAGATAGGCACACAAGAAAAAAAAAAAACTGTCAACAATAAACTTAATTGTCCCCATGATTAGGTTTTGAACACAGTCTTGTAATGGCAGCCCACACCAGTATTCTTGCCTGGGAAATCGCATGGCCAGAGGAGCCCGTCCATGGGGTTGCAAGAGACAGACAGGACTTAGCGCCTAAACAGCGACAGCCGTGACACACTGCATGCTGTCCCAGGACAGCCCTACAAGAATCACTCGGGACTTAGAAGAATCCCAAATTCCTGGGTTCCCTACCCTATCCCAGAAAATGAAAATTTTAGGGGCAGGGCACAGCAATCTGTGTTTTCACAAGCCCTTAGGTGGGTGTGATGCTTATCTTCTTGGGTAGATGTTTTACTTCCCAGAAGTTTGGGAGAGTAACGTGGAAAATGGAAAAGGTTATGAACTGTCAGTTCCTCTCTTGACTTCAGTTTCCCAAATTACCTAGTAAATCTCTGTATAAATAACTCTCTAAAACTGTAGTGGTTTTTTTTGTGTGTGTGTGTATGTGTGTTGTTTGCTTTTGGCAAGATCTCAAAACATGATTTATTGTGTTGACCTCATTACTTTTTTTTTTTAATTTTTAAAAGACTGGAGTATAATTGCTTTACAATGTTATATTAGTTTCTGCTGTACAACAATGTGAGTCGGCTATATATGTATACATATATCCTTTCCCTCTTGAGCCTCCCTCCCACCCCATAACTGTAGTTTAAAAAAAAAGAAAAAAATGAGATCACTGTGTTAATAGGCGTTTATTTGGGCTTCCCTGGCGGCTCAGGGGTAAAGAATTCGCCTGCTAACACATGAAACACAGGTTCCATCCTGATCTGGGAAGATCCCACATGCCAAGGAGCAACTAGGCCCGAGTGCCACAGCCACTGAGCTTGTGCTCTAGAGCCCAGGGGGCCCACAGCTACTGAGCCCACGTGTCGCAACTACCGAAGCCCGGTTGCCCTGCAGCCTGTGCTCTGCAACAAGAGAAATCTACACGCCACAACTTGAGAAAGCCCATGGAGCAGTGAAGAACAAGCACAGCCAAAAATAAATAAATTAACTTTTTTAAAAAAGACATTTATTTGTGATTGTCTTAGCTCTCTTCATTGAGCTGTAAAGTCCATGAAGGCAGTTTCTTCTTTGCTAGTTTCTTCCCAACCCTTGACTGTATGCTGAAGATAAAAGTTTATTTTTTTTTTTTTTAATTTTTATTTATTTATTTGGCTGCTCTGGGTCTTAGTTGTAGCATGTGGGATCTAGCTCCCTGACCAGGGATCGAACCTGGGCCCCCTGCACTGGGAGCTCAGAGTCTTAGCCACTGGACCACCAGGGAATTCCCAAGATAAAAGTTTAATATAGTTCTTGCTGGATTGTATATTTCCATGATGTTATACTTCCCCATGATTTGCTAAATATATACTGTGCTGCTGTGCTTTGTCACCCAGTCATGTCCAATTCTTTGCGACCCTGTGGACTGCAGCCCGCAAGGCTCCTCTGTCCATGGGGATTCTCCAGGCAAGAATGCTGGAGTGGGTGGCCTTGCCCTCCTTCCGGGGATCTTCCCAACCCAGGGATCGAACCCAGGTCTCCCTCATTTCAGCCAGATTCTTTACCATCTGAGCCACCAGGGAAGCCCCCAATATTTACTAAGGGCCTGTAATGTGCCTGATAATTGATAGTGACAGGAGTAAAAAGTACCATAAGAAATGACCCTTGCCCCAGTATCTAGTTGAAACAAAAATATACCCTCTAGAAAGATTAAAGAACAGCACAAGGCAACAGACAGCTAAGTACAAATAAAGATTTAGATTAGATTAAAGGCCATCGGATTCAGAAAAGGACAGAGAGTGATCCAGTGGGTGGAGAAGGGGTAGAGCTCAAGCAGGGTTTCAGAAAACCCCACAGAGAGGGTTGGGCTGCCCGGAACAATGGGGAAAGGGAGAGGAGGGCTGGAACAAAGGGGATTGGATGGCCTAGAGCAAGATGTGGACAGATTCTAGGAGCCTCAGGGTGAGCGCCTGCCCCACAGGTGCCTGTGCAGTTGGGAGAGGGTTAGAGTGGACAGAGTTGGAGTTAATCAGTTCCTTACTACAGAGCCAAGAATGGCAGCTCGGCTAAGAATTTTTCCCTTCGGTGTACGATTTCTTCTGTCTTGCAGGCAGGGCAGATAGGGGTAGACTGCAAGCCTTGTGTGTAAGGAATTGGAGGTTGGGAAGGAGAGAAGGAAAGGATACTTGGTCCCATTTATGGGCCTGAGATGGAAGAGCGCAGCTCCTCCCTGAAGAAGCTCAGTGATGAGAGGCCAAATATCCTACTTCACGCAGTGCCATCAACACTACCGGAGCAGAGGTGGGGATTTCTAGTCTGGGCTATCAGGGAGAGCTTCCCAGAGGAAGGGACACCATAAGTGGAGTCCCTCATTGGCTAACTGGGTGGAGTTAGCCAGGTGCAAAAGTGGACAGAGGAACAGCAGACACAGAGGCACCAAAGCAAGACAGAGCAGGGGCAGTGCAGAAATTACAAGCCAGTCGGTTGTCTTTGGCATAGGTGAATATGAGCAATTGACCAGATGTGAGTCTTAGAAAGATGGACAGACAGGCGTGAGGTCGTGATGGAGTGATGGGTGGGCGTGGCCGGGACAGCAGTTTGAAGAGGCTACTTTGATGGGAGTCTGAACTGAGGTGACAGGCTAGCAGGGCATTTAGAGGGGTGAAGGGTGAAAGGCCAGACCCTGGGCAAGAAGAAGACTCTGGCAATGTCACAGAGCTTTTAAGTGGAAGAACCAGCAAGACTTGGTGTCAAGGGTTATGTGGGTGGAGGAACAGAAAAGGGCCAACATTTAAAATACATAGTTTTGGGGCGTCCCTGGTGGTCCATCGGTTAAGAACCCACCTTGCAATGCAGGGGACACCAGTTCGATTCCTGGTCTGGGGGGATCCCACATGCCTCAAGGCAGCTAAGCCCATACACCACCCCGGAGCCCATGCGCACCAACTGCTGAAGCCTACGTACCCTAGAGCCTGTGCTCTGCAACAAGAGAGCCCGCTGCAACGAGACGCCCGTGTGCCGCAGCTAGAGAAAGTCGGAGAGCAGCTCTGAAGACCCCGCTCAACCAAAAATAAGTAGATGTGAACAACAGCAGCAACAAAATAAAATATGTAGTCTTTTGAGCCTGGGCGGCTCAGAGAGCGCTATTACTGCTGAGAGAAATAGGGAAGTTCAGAGGGGAAACCGGTTTTGGGGAGGAAATCGGGGGTGGGGGAAAGATGACTCTTTCACTTTTGGACGCGATGTTTGTTCTCTTGCGCTGCTTTGTTTGGTTCCTATAGCTGTTTCTTCTTCCCTTAAAACTTAGTTTCAGTGCTTAGAGGTGGAGGGGGGAAAGAGCCCGGTTTTGTATTTTGTGCAAGATCGAGGTGAATCTATTTATACAACCTAAACTGACCCAAGGGCCAAAGGGATCAATGAACAACCCAGTGGTTCCAGGTTTTCAGCGCCAGGTGCCAAGGTGAGGAGCTGCACGGAGGAAGTGCTACCCGATGTTTCTGTCTTGTCATCCCAGCCACCGGGGAAGGGAGGCTTGGGCCCCTCACATGGTTGTCTGGCTTTTGTTTTTCTCAGGAGTCCTTATTCAAAGCATCAGGACTTCCCGATGGAGCTGTCAGAGGAGATAGTGGGTCTGTCATCCCAGGCCGTCCGCTCAGCTTCCTAGTGTGTGCGTGCTCAGTCCTGCCCAACGCTTTTGCAGCTCCATGGACTGTAGCCCCGGAATCAAGATTGTCGGGAGAAATATCAACCTCAGATACCCCGAAGACACCACCCTTACTGCAGAAAGTGAAGAACAACTAAAGAGCCTCTGATGAAAGTGAAAGAGGAGAGTGAAAAAGTTGGCTTAAAGCTCAACATTCAGAAAACTAAGATCATGGCACCCTGGCCCATCACTGCATGGGAAATAGACAAGGTAACAATGAAAACTGTGACAGACTTTATTTTGGGGGGCTCCAAAATCACTGCAGGTGGTGACTGCAGCCATGAAATTAAAAGATGTTTGCTCCTTGGAAGAAAAGCTATGACCAGCTTAGACAGCATACTAAAAAGCAGAGACATTACTTTGCTGACAAAGTTCTGTCTAGTCAAAGCTGTGGTTTTCCAGTAGTTATGTATGGATGTGAGAGTTGGACTATAAAGAAAGCTGAGCGCCAAAGAATCAGTGGTTTTGAGCTGTGGTGTTGGAGAAGACTCTTGAGAGTCCCTTGAATTGCAAGATCAAACCAGTCCATCCTAAAGGAAATCAGTCCTAAATATTGATTGGAAGGAGTGATGCTGAAGCTGAAACTCCAATACTTTGTCCACCTGATGCAAAGACATGACTCATTGGAAAAGACCCTGATGCTGGAAAAGATTGAAGGCAGGAGGAGAAGCGGGTGACAGAAGATGAGATGGTTGGATGGCATCACCAACTCGATGCACATGAGTTTGAGCAAGCTCCAGAAGTTGGTGACGGACAGGGAAGCCTGGCATGCTGCAGTCCACGGGGTCGCAGAGAGTCGGACATGACTGAAAGACTGAACTGACTGGACTGTAGCCCGCCAGGGTTCTCTGTCCCTGCAATCCTCCAGGCAAAAATACTGGAGTTAGTTGCCTTCTCCAGGGGATCTTTCCGACCCAGGGATGGAACCTGTGTCTCCTGCACTGCAGGAAGATTCTTTATGCTGAAAAGCATTCTAAACTGATTCTGGCTCTCTAGGAATAGCAACTAAGGTCTCCATAGACACTCCCTGACCTCAGGTATTTTCATGTTCTGCTCTGGCGGGTGTCTGGCGCTACCTGTCAGAGAGGAAATAGGGCAGCCTGACTCTCCTGCTCACTGAAGTGGAGAAAGCCCCATGGTGTAGGGTCAAGGAGGGACAGATATCTTGACCCTGACTCCTCTCCACAGAGGAAAGAGAAGAAGCAGGTTGCATTGGGGCCAGCTGACCCAGCTCTGTCTCCTACAGATTCTTTCAAGCCACTAGTCACGCTGCCTCTTCGACGCTTGCCCGAATGGAGAGCAACCCTACTGAACCTCTTTAACCAGAATATGTTTACCTTGATTTTGTAGAGTCAAGCTAACCCTACCTGGTAGACTTCCTTAGCAGGACCAAAGCACTTTTGAAAGACAAAATTCCTTTAGGAATAAGAATAACTTTCTTGGGCTTCCCTGGTGGTCTAGTGGTTAAGAATCTGACTTGCAAAGCAAGGGACACTGGTTCCATCCCAGGTCCGGGAAGATGCCACAGGGCGAATGAGCCCATGTGCCTCAACTACTGAAACCCGCATGCCCTAGAGCCCATGTTCTACAAGAGAGCTGCTGCAATGAGAAGCCCGCACACTGCAACTATGGTAGGTAGCCTCTGCTCATTGCAACTAGAGAAAGCCCAGCTACAGCAACTAAAGGCCCAGAGCAGTCAAAAATAAAGTTAATTAACAAAAAATAAATAAAGAATAACTTTCTTAAGTTGGGATGTCAGGGAACTTGGGCCAGCTGCTGTAAAACCAAGGAGAAACCCTGGTGTCATTCCTGACTCCAATCTCTTTGTTTCTCCTGGCCCCAACTGCCAAGCAGTCACCCGCCTCTTCCTCTTATAAAGTATCCTTCAAACTCATCCATGTCTCTCCATCCTCACCATTAACCTAGACCTTTGACTCTTGCTGTTTCATGGTAATTCCCTCCAAACTGGCCTTTCTGCCCACACACTGTCCAGCTACCATCCAGTAAAGAGAGTCTGGTCTTTCCACAGCCCAAATCTGGTTCTGTCCTGTGGAGGGTCGTCTGCAGGGGTGGCCACCCACAGCTCCTCCCATCCCTGCACATGCGCTGTTCCCAGGAAAAGGTGGAATCTGTTTCTCCTTGTCTCGAGTCTGGGTCTTATGACTTGCTTCGTGTCATTAGTCTTGGAAATGACATCCTGGGCCTTCTAAACCCAGAAGTTAAGAGCTTAGCTTCTGTTTTTCCTCACTTGGGAGTCAGCTGCCATGGAAAGAAATTTGGGCCAGATAACCAGATGATAACAGACCAGCTGGAGAGACAGAGGATCAGCCAGCCCCTGTAGGCTGTAGCCCAGAGGAGTGAGCGAGGCCATATGCACATTCTGAACCTTGGGAATCTCAGATTTTGCCATTCCAGTAAACCACCACAGCCACCCTAGGGAGTAAAGAGGAGCTCCATTTGCAGAATCATGAATAAATTAGATTGTGTTAGTTGCTCAGTCATGTCTGACTGTGTGTGATCCCATGGACTCTAGCCCACCAGGTTCCTCTGTCCATGGAATTCTCCAGGCAACAATACTGGAGTGGGTTGCCATTTCCTTCTACAGGGGATCTTCCAAACCCAGGGAGTGAACCTGTGTCTCCTGCCTTGGAGGCAGATTTTTTATCGTCTGAGCCACCAGGGATGCCGAGATAAATGATTGCTATTGTTTAAAGCCTTTTAAGCCACAAAGTTTTGGTGTGGCTTGTTACATAGCAATGATGACTGAAACATATCCTACTCTTAGGATCAACTTCCCTTAAGATGATTCTGACCCAGCCTCTACATCTTCAACCTCATCTCTCGCCATTCCACCTTGTTCTCTGCTCTAGACTTTTGCACGCATAGACTATATCCCTCCCGTTCTCCATAGTCCTACATGCTCATCATCCCTCAGCTTCCTTCTAGGGAGCATCACTTCTTCCTGGAAGTCTTTGACTCCATGAGAATACATTGTGGGCCTTGTGTACAATAACATATAGGTTTCAGGTGTACAAATAATGATTCACAAAGTTTTTTCTTTTTTGGCTACACTATGTAGCTTGTAGGATCTCAGTTCCCTGATCAGGGATTGAACCTGGGCAGTGAAAGCCTGGCATCCTAACTTCTAGGCCATTGGGGAACTCCCATGAATCACAAATTTTAAAGATCATATTCCATTTACAGTTAGTTTAAAATATTGGCTATAGTTCCTATGTTGTACAATCTACCACTATACTTTTTTTTCACTGCATCACACAGTCTGAATTCCCCAACCAGGGATCGAACCCAAGCCCCTTACACTGGGGGTGTGGAGTCTTAACCAATGGAACATCAGGAAAGTCCCATATTCCATTTTTTTTTTCTGGAGCATTCAAAAATAAATTCCAGACATTGCTCCATTTTACCTGTAAATACCTCATTATGTGTGTGTGTATATGAGAGCGAAAGTGAAGTCGCTCAGTCGTGTCCGACTCTTTGCGACCCCATGGACTGTAGCCTACCAGGCTCCTCCCTCCATGGAATTCTCCAGGCAAGAGTACTGGAGTGGGGTGCCATTTCCTTCTCCAGGGGATCTTCCCGACCCAGGGATCGAACCCTGGTCTCCTGCATTCCAGGCAGACACTTTAACCTCTGAGCCACCATATATATATGTATATAGTAAATAAGGTGCCTTTATTGCTCCATCTAAAACATAACCTTCATACCATTTCATACCTACCAAAATCAGCAATAATGCTTTAACATCGGCTAGTATGCTGTCTATATTCAATCTTTCTGGGATTTTCTTTCTTAAACTGGTTCTTTCAGATCAGAATCTAAACAACTTCCACATATACTTTTTTTGTTATGTCTCTTTTAATCTCTTTATTTCCCCACCATTTATTTGTTGGAGAAATCAAATTGCTCATCCTATAGAACTCCCCAGTACACCTGCATCCTATGAACATAAAAAAGTATGTTTCTATACAATGCACTACATACAATTCATCTATGCAAATTAAATGTATTAGAACACTCTGTGAACACTCTGTTACAAATATTAAACACTTTCACATTCAGCAATTTTTTATTGAGCATCTACCCTGTAGAGGCTTCTACTTCTAACTTCTCAGTTAATGGGAAACATCTGCCACACAAGTAGCTGTGGTAGATCTTTGCCTTCTTGTTGCCTCTATTTCCACATCATAGATCTGGACATGAATCCTGCTAAAGAACTCAGACTCGTCACTTATTCCTGCTTAATCAACTCAGTCTGAATTTCCACAGTGGACTCCAGCTAGGTTGTAAGCTCTGTGTAAGTTTTAGGGTGCCTTGTTTGTTTACCAAATGGTTAAATAAAGGTATTCTTAGTACATAGCATATTCTCCTACATATAGGAGGTACTCAATAATTATTTGTGGATTATGAGTAAATAAATGAACTTCTTCCTCCAATCTTTAAGCGCACTTAAGACTAGATTTGTCTTCCTAAAAGGTCATCATTCCCTTCTTTACTGAGCACGCTAGACGATCAGTGATGAGCTAGAAGCTGCTCATACTGCTTTACAAGAGTCGATTGCTAAATTTTCATGAACTTTGTGAACTCCTTTTTTTTTTTCTTTTCTGTACTGTGCAGTATGCGGGCAGTCATTTCTCTGACCAGGGATCAAACCCGTGCCCCTTGCACTGGAAGCTCAAATTCTTAACCACTGAACACCAGGGAAGGGCCTTGTGAGCTGGTTGACATATTGATAGACTGAAACTGGCCATGATAAGAATATTAATAGCACAGAAATTTGCAAATGCTGTAAATCAGGTCACAGTGTTAAATACAGTCTCAGCACATGTTTGGTTATTGTACCCCACAAAACCTGTATTGGCTCCCACCATTTATTGCAAATGCAGAAAATGCTCTGCTTGGTCTTGGACTCTACAATCTGGACTCCTCTTGTATATAAAAAATGTTTTTCTGTGGTCCGGCGGCTAAGACTCCATGCCCCCAATGCAGGGGGAACGAGTTCCATTGCTGATCAGGGAACTAGATCCCACATGCTGCAAATAAAGATCCAGCACAGTCAAATAAATAAATAAACATTTAAAAAAATTAAAAAACATTTTTTGATGTTTTTCTGTACCTTCTGCAGTAAACATCCAGAATAAATTGACTGCCCTCACTGCTCCTTTCTCCAAACATTTAACATCTTTTATTGAACTCTAAGCTTCATTAAAGCAGATATATCTACCTTGGAAAACCAGTTCCCAGCACAATGCTTGCCACAGAACAATGACAGCTAAAGTTAATTGAGCACATACCGGGAGCCTGGCTTTTTCTTTTAATGAATCCTCAAGTATATGAGGTAGGTATTATTGTCTCCTTTTTTCAAAGGAGAAAACCAAGCACAGAAACTTTTCATCACCTCACCTCCATCTCTGTAAACGTCTCCATCTTCTATGCAGTTGCTCCAGATATTAACCTATGAGTCATCTTTGATTCTTCTTTCCTCTGGATACCCCAGCAGCCAATCTCATCAGATCCTGTTGGCTCTACCACCAGAATATATCCTGAATCAGAGACTGTCCACTCCTTTCAATTGCTAGTAACCTAGTTAATTGACCTTTTACCTGGATTCCTGATTTCCAAGTTGGTACTATTCCCTTGACTCTATTCAACTGATGGTCAAAGTGGTCTTTTATTTTTTTGGCCCTGCCAGGGATTGAACCCAGGCCATGGCTGTGAAAGTGCCAAATTCTAACCACTAGACCACCAGGGAATTCCTAAAGAGGGCTTTGAAAAATGTAAGTCAGATGATGTAATTCATCTGAGTAAAAATGAATTCCCACAGTACTTGTTTAAAGTAACCAAACTGGGCCCAAGACGGAATCGCTCATGCCCAGTCCCAAATCAGCAAACCAAAATTCACTAAGTTTCTAAGCTTGGTTTTTTTTTTTTTTTTTTTTTTTCAGAAAAGGAATCCCTGGGTCAACCAACAAACACCTGTTTGCTCAGCACAAGTCTCAAGATTCCCCTTTGCTCCTTATGAGGAAAGTACCTTGCTTTACATGCTCAGTTGCTCAGTCGTGTTTAATTCTTTGCAAGTCCATGGACTGTACCCCACCAGGTTCCTCTGTCCGTGGAGTTTTTCAGGCAAGAACAATGGAATGGCTTGCCATTTCCTACTGCAGGGGCTCTTCTCAACCCAGGGATCGAACCTTCGTCTTTTCTGTCTCCTGCATGGGCAGCTGTATTCTTTATCACTGTGCCACCTGGGAAACCCCCATACTGTACTTGATCTTAGCCAAAAGACCTTGCTGACCAATCAGCAAACACCTTGTTCCTGCTCATTTAGCTCCTGCATTTTCACCTTCCTGGGAAGGACTGTTCAGATTTCCCCCATCTGAGACTTTCCCACAGGTCTTAGCATTAAAGTCAGTTTCTTGGCAGGAACATCTCTGACCTCTACCCCAATTCTCGTACGTTACTTTGTGTAAGATGTTCTTCATTACAGCTACATATATATACACGTGTATTTGGTATTACTGTTGGTCTCCTTCAGCAGAATATAAGCTCTACTACAAGTGCAAAATGCCTTGTGCCTGGCAGATTGTAGGTGCTTAGGCCAATTAAGAAAAAAAACTTTAAATAAACCAATAAACGAGGGAAAGAAATGATCCAAGACTCCAATCCAGGCTCCAGAACTGAGCTCTCCGGTTAAATGCATAACCTTTGAACTGGACAGAGAGGTAAGGCAGACTACCTTGCCTGTCACTCTGGAGACCCGTTTTGGAGCACCCGAAGGTTTTTTGTTTTGTTTAACCTTTCTCAAGTTTGATATCCCCCTTCGCTTTCACCTGAACGTTGGAGGAAAAGCAAGAGGTACAAAAGCGATACCCGCTAACAGTAGACAAGTTACAGAGGACACATCTTGGAAAGTTCTGGGGAGAATTAAAAATATAGCAGGACTAAAAGAAAGTGCCTGAGGGTGGAACAGGGAGGGATGTGCGTTGTTTGTCTTTAAGAGCCTTAAGGGTGAAAGGAATAGCTTAGAATTTAGAGAATAACCATTGTTTTCTGAAAGACGCCCCAGAGGCTGTACCTATGGGCCAAAAGGAGTTGCTGTTGTTGAGTTGCTAAGTCATCTTGCAACCCTATGGACTGCAGCCCACCACACTTCTTTGTCCTCCGATATCTGGAGAACGCCTAACAAAAGAAGCCAAGGAGGAAAACAATTTGGGATGGTCTCCCCACCTTTTTTTTTCTCATTATGTCCTGCTGATCCTGGAATTTTTTGTCATTTATTTTATTTTGTTTTGTTTATCACTACCTTTGCTAATCTTGGAGACTTCCTCTTCTCTTGGGTTTATATTGTCAGAATATTTAGGGAAAGCCTTTAAGAATTTCCACTTCCCAGCCCCAATTCTTTTTGAATTTTTCCTTCAAATGCAAATAAAATCATTTACCATTTGGATATACTGTAATTAAAGAGAGGAAGGGGCAGTTCTGTGAATCAAAAATGGACTTCCTTTTGTCTGTGTGGGGGTTCAGAGTCATTTAAAGGCACCAGGAAGACCCATCAAGGGGGGGCTGGGTAATGGCGGTTGGCAGTAAAGATGGGGGTGGGGTGCTGAAATCAACAATAGAACATATTTGAAGCTGGACAAAATGATAAGACATCAAATCCCACACAATTTGACATTAGACAGCTCTTTATGGTAAAATGTTAAGCACTTAATATCTTATTTTCATTGCAGGTCATCTTACATTGTACCCCAAAGCTATTTGTTCCTAGAACAAATGTGCATATACTTATTAAATTTAACAATCCACTGCTTCCAGTTAGTAAAGAGGTCAGGCTCAACAGGGCTCTCCTGAATGAATGAACCTCATTTGCACTTGTGGTGACAACAGTAGTCCTCAAACCAGAAGGAAGAGCTGGGGCTGGAGAGATAATATGTCAAGAATGCTGATTCAGTCCCTTTTCTTTTTTCTTTCTTGTATATGATT
This sequence comes from Ovis canadensis, assembly GCF_042477335.2. NCBI lineage: Eukaryota > Metazoa > Chordata > Mammalia > Artiodactyla > Bovidae > Ovis > Ovis canadensis. Next base: position 56,269,340 of record NC_091264.1, read on the forward strand.
TTCCTGCACCCCCGTGCCTGTAGATGACTTACTGGTTTACTACCTAAGAAGTAATCAAGGCAGTGAAACCAAGATGAAAAGAACCAGCCACTCAGCCTCCCTCCATCCACCTCTCTCTATAAGTGGCTTTTATTGATTATTTGATTGGGTAAACGCCCAGAAGGGGAAATTTGTTGAAAATTAGTGTTTATTTTATCCATTCTTGTTTCCATCTGAGAAATTTTGATTCGCATTACCAACTTTTGGATTTTCTCTTGCTCAAACAAAAGAGAAAGAGAAAGAAAAAAGAGGATGGTTTTAGGGGTGGCTGAGAGCTGAATCATAAGTTAAGTAGGAGGGGGAAGGACCGACACAGTTGAGTAACTGGACTCTGTTTCCCCTGCTCTCCCAAGCACCTAGTAACTGCCCTTCTCTGGGAACGTGAGAGTGAAATTCTGGGGCTGATGCTCGTTTCCAGTTGATGAAATGCTTCGTCATTGGCTGGGGTAAAGAGGCATCTTCAGTAATAAGGCATGACTGTAATTCCTCACCCTCTGGCTATTATTAATCATGATTCATTTCATGAAAGAGGGAATAAAAGCCTCCGTGGGCCCAAAACACATCTAAACTGGAAGGATTTCAGGTTTGGGTGTGTGAGGTTTTCCCTTTATGGAGGGGGAAATGACTGTGTTCTCCTAAGGGAGAGAGGCCTGGCTCTCAAAAAGACAACCGTCAGATCGGCCTCTAGTGCGGGAAAGGCCTTATTCATGATCATGAGAAAACAAACTCAACCTGTTCTGATTCTCTATTAATAGCCTGCATTGATGCAACTCTGCTGTGATATTTGCCCTTTTTTCTTCTTAGAAAATGATATGTGTCCAAGTGCCTTGGGCTATGTACTTAGTCCTGACATCTGGAATTCTCTGGGGGTTACTCCCCCTTGATAATGAATAACTCCCAGGACTGCATTGCTGGAAGGAGTCTTAGAGATCATTTCATGTGTTTGATTTCATGTCAATTCAAAGATAAAGGGGGAAAAAACAAGGTTGATAAGATTTATTGAGACCAGCTCAGAGCACTGTTCCTTGACCCAGAGTTGAATTAGCACCCAGGGCTTTTGGCTTGCTTGTGCTCTTTCTATTGCAACAGAACCTCAGCTGGGAACCCAGGTCTCCTGCATTACAGGCAAATTCTTGACCATCTGAACCACCAGGGAAGCCCGAATAGTCTCCTTACTAGAGACTCAAATGAGATTAGAGGGTAAAGGATGTGTGCATTTCTCCAAACCCCGTCTCTTGTCTGTTTCCTTCTCAATAAGGTAGCTTTCTTTGCCAAGGAGTCCCTGCTTTCCCAAACTCCCCCATCCCCAGTCCAGCAATAGTGAGGATGCACACGATGACAGTTCCTCCACTCTGGGAGACTTAGAGTCGTGCGAGTCTTTAGGGTTCTCCGCTCCCCTGAGCCCAGACTAGGTCTGCTTCTTAAAGTCTGGGAATCAGAGAAGCCTGGTTACTGTGGCTCCTCTCCCCACCCCTCCTGTTTTACTGTTCTGACCCTACTCTGTCTCCTCCATCTTCCTTTTTCTTCTTCCTCCCTCCTGCCTTCTCCATCAGTTGCAATCAGTGATCCAGCCCTGGGAATGCTAGGAAATCCTCCACCATCTTTTTCTTCGTGTTTTTTACATTTGATCTTAGCCAAAAGGCCAAGAAGCGGTTTTCTAGTGTTTCTTTTAAAAATGAATTTTCTAGTGTGTGTTAAAAATAAGTTTTCAGAGGCATGACAGACCAGAGATGCACCTTTAAGGCAGGATGGTCTGCAGGACTCATCTCAGCTGGCAGCCAGCTTCTCCGGGAAGTCCACGGTCTTTGACAGAGCCTCGTGTGCTACAGGGCTCGGCTCTTTCTGCCCCATGAGGGACCCTCTAGTGGGCGTTCTCTGCTCCACAGCTCCCTTGGCACAGGTTTCGTCACACATCTTCATTCTGGTCTAAAGATTCCTGCTGCCCAGTCCTGCTCCTGTTTCTTTTCTTTCACAGGTTCCCTGCGCAACCCCATTCCAGCATCTTCTTCCCAGAGAACACAAGAAACCTCACTCCTGGGCACCCCATCCCTAAGGCCATATGTGTGGGGCACAAATGTATCGAGCTTCCCAGGTGGCTCAGTGGTAAAAAATCCGCCTGCCAATGCAGGAGACCCGGTTTCAATCCATGGATCTGGAAGATCACCTGGGGAGGGAAATGGCAACTCACTTCAGTATTCTTGCCTGGGAAAGCCCATGGACAGAGGAGCCTGGTGTGCTACAGTCCACAGGGTCACAAAACGGTTGGACAGGACTTAGCAACTAAGCAACAACAACGTATGTGTCAGAAAGGGGAGCAGACGACATACAGTGGGGAAAAAGGGCTCAAGGGCAAGGAATGTCTGAGCACCAGTTACGTGCTGGACACTGAACCAGGCCCTCTGTCTAGGAGGCTTCCTCTAGTCTTCATAATGAAACTGATGTTGGTTTTACTACTGTGTTTAGTGTTAAAGACACTAAGGTTCAGAAAGGTTAAGCAACTTGCCCTAGGTGGTTTGAGCCCACCCAGGGATACCAACAAAAACAAACAAAAAAGACAGTTAACTGAAGGTGCCTGGTTACTAAGGGGTCGAGCCAGGGTTTGAACCTAGACTGCTGGACTCTACAAAGAGAAGACTCTATACATGGACATCACCAGATGGTCAATACACAAGTCAGATTGATTATGTTCTTTGCAGCCAAAGAAGGAGAAGCTCTATACAGTCAGCAAAAACAAGACTGGGAGCTGACTGTGGCTCAGATCATGAATTCCTTATTGCCAAATTCAGACTTAAATTGAAGAAAGTAGGGAAAAACGACAGACCATTCAGGTATGACCTAAATCAAATCCCTTATGATTATACAGTGAAAGTGACAAATAGATTCAAGGGATTAGATCTGATAGAGTGCCTGAGGAACTATGGACTGAGGTTGGTGACATTGTACAGGAGGCAGGGATCAAGACCACCCCCAAGAAAAAGAAACGCAAAAGGGAAAAATGGTTGTCTAAGGAGGCCTTACGGATATACGAGAAGAAAGGAGAACTAATGGCAAAGGAGAAAGGGAAAGATATACCCATTTGAATGCAGAGTTCCAAAGAATAGCAAGGAGAGATAAGAAAGTCTTCCTCAGAGATCACTGCAAAGAAATAGTGGAAAACAATGGAATGGGAAAGATTAAAGATCACTTCAAGAAAATCAGAGATACCAAGGGAACATTTCATGCAAAGATGGGCACAATAAAGGACAGAAAGGGCATGGACCTAATAGAAGTAGAAGATACTAAAAAGAAGTGGCAAGAACACACAGAAGAACTCTGCAAAAAAGATCTTCATGACTTAGATAACCAAGATGGTGTGATCACTCACCTAGAGCCAGATGTCCTGGAATGTGAAGTCAAATGGGCTTTAGGAAGCATCACTACAAACAAAGCTAGTGGAAGTGATGGAATTCCAGTTGAGCTGTTTCAAATCCTAAAAGATGATGCTGTGAAAGTGCTGCACTCAATTTGCCAGCAAGTCTGGAAATCTCAGCAGTGGCCACAAGACTTGAAAAGGTCAGTTTTCATTCCAATCCCAAAGAAGGGCAGTGCCAAAGAATGTTCAGACTACTGCACAATTGCAGTCATCTCACATGCTAGCAAAGTAATGCTCAAAATTCTCCAAGCCAGGCTTCAACAGTACGTGAACTGTGAACTTCCAGATGTTCAAGCTGGATTTAGAAAAGGCAGAGGAGCCAGAGATCAAATTGCCAACATCTGTTAGATCATAGAAAAAGCAAGAGAGTTCAGAAAAATATTTACTTCTGCTTTATTGATTATGCCATAGCCTTAGAGTGCGTCGATCACAAGAAACTGTGGAAAATTCTTCAAGAGATGGAAATACCAGACCACCTTACTTGCCTCCTGAAAAATCTGTATACAGGTCAAGAAGTGACAGTTAGAATTGGACATAGAAGCACAGATTGGTTCCAAATTGGGAAAGGAGTACGTCAAGGCTATATGTTGTCACCCTGCTGATTTAACTTATATGCAAAGTACATCATGTGAAATGCCAGGCTAGTGAAGCACAAGTTGGAATCAAGATTGCTGGGAAAACCCAGATACGCAGATGACACCACCCTTATGGTAGAAAGTGAAGAGGAACTAAAGAGCCTCTTGATGAAAGTGAAAGAGGAGAGTGAAAAAGCTGGCTCAACATTAAAAAAACTAAGATCATGGCATCCAGTCCCATCACTCTATGGCAAATAGATGAAGAAACAATGGAAACAATGAGAGACTTTATTTTCTTGGGCTCCAAAATCACTGCAGATGGTGACTGCCGCCATGAAATTAAAAGATGCTTGCTCCTTGGAAGAAAAGCTATGACTAGCCTAGACAGCCGGAGAAGGCAATGGCAACCCACTCCAGTACTTTTGCCTGGAAAGTCCCGTGGATGGAGGAGCCTGGTAGGCTGCAGTCCATGGGGTCACTAAGAGTCGGACACAACTGAGCGACTTCACTTTCGCTTTCCACTTTCATGCATTGGAGAAGGAAATGGCAACCCACTCCAGTGTTCTTGCCTGGAGAACCCCAGGGACGGGGGAGCATGATGGGCTGCCGTCTCTGGGGTAGCACAGAGTTGGACACGACTGAAGCGACTCAGCAGCAGCAGCAGCAGCAGCAGCCTAGACAGCATATTAAAAAGCAGAGACATTAATTTGTCAACAAAGGTCCGTCTAGTCAAGGCTATGGTTTTTTCAGTGGTCATGTATGGATGTGAGAGTTGGACTATAAAGAAAGCTGAGCACCTAAGAATTGATGCTTTTGAGCTGTGTTGTTGGAGAAGACTCTTGAGAGTCCCTTGGACTGCAAGGAGATCAAACCAGTCAGTCCTCAAGGAAATCAGTCCTAAGTATTCATTGGAAGGACTGATGCTGAAGCTGAAGCTCCAATTCTTTGGCCACCTGATGCGAAAACCTGACTCATAGGAAAAGACCCCAGTGCTAGGAAAAATTGTAGGCAGGAGGAGAAGGGGACAACAGAGGATGAGATGGTGGGATGGTATCACCAACTCAACTTGACATGAGTTTGAGCAAGCTCCAGGAGTTGGTGATGGACAGGGTAGCCTGGCATGCTGCAGTCCATGGGGTTGCAAAGAGCTGGACACGACTGAACGACTGAGCTGAACTGAACTGCTGGACTCCAGTGTTTGGGCTCTTGGGGCTGCCCGGAGGAGGGAAAGGCAGCACAGTGGGCCCTGTTTCCTGCCAGAAGCCCCGGAAACCAAAGCATCTTCATCAATCCTCAGTAATTCTATCAGAGCTCCAAGAGTCATTCCGGGTGGTGTGCAGGAGAGAGACATTAGAATCCTTCATTCCGCTCTACAAATGCCTTCCGAATTTCCTTCTGGGACCCACCCCTTTCCCCACATGCTGCTTCCCCCAAAGAACTAAGGCAAATAAAGGTAAACAGCATCCTAATGATGATAAAGTCAGAATAATATGAAGTTAGCTCACACGTTGAGAGTTCTCATGACACACACTTTTTCATCCGTACACATCCACGTGTCTTCTTGCTTAGTATTTGTTCTTCCATCTGCCTTGCAAAGAACCCTCTCCCCTTGCAAATGTTCTTGCGGGTCTGTCCTCCTGCTGACCCTGAATTTCAAGGAGGAGGCAGATGCTCAGCTGCTGCTCAGCCCTCTGGCTATACTTTGAGCCTCAGAGAGACAAGCAGGTACATGATTTTCTGCTGAGTTACAAATGGGCAAACATAAAGGAGTGAGTTGGGTTGTATGCATTAAGGAGTGCGGCTTTGGGGGCCTGGTTGTCTTCCTGTGCTTTGGCTCAAAGGAAATTACAAAACGTTATTAAGCGTCTGTTATTTCTGTCTCATGGGAATTTCATTTAGCCCCTTGATATATAAATGCTGGATCTGGCCTTCAAGAAGAATACGAGTGCCTCTTATTCATAATTTACTCTATGCCAGGCACTGTGATGTGTACTTTGCAGGCTTCTATCCTTTCATTTTCCGTGGCTCAGATGGGAAAGAATCCGCCTGCAGTGCAGGAGACCCAGGTTCAATCCCTGACTTGGGAAGATCCTGTGGAGACGGGAATGACAACTCACTCCAGTATTCTTGCCTGGAGGAGCCCATGGACCGAGGAGCCTGGGGGGCTACAGTCCATGGGGTTGCAAGGAGTCAGGCACGACTGAGCAACTAACACTGCCACTATATCCTTTATTTATTCACTTATTTTTCACTATATCCTTTTGTGGCTTTCAAGCCATGATTGTTCCTTTTTACACAGGAGCAAAAAGATGGTCAAGCAACTGGCTTGAGATCACACAGCTAGGCAGAATTAGGTTTCAAACCTAACTCTTTCTGCCTCCAAAGCCTATTCTGTGTACCATGCTGTATGGTTTTGGGAAGAAATGGGCTTAGGAGGCCCTGAAACTTAATGTTTTAAAACTATTTAATATCTGCTGTATCCTAAAGGCCATTTAGTGAGATAGATGGCAATATTTTCCATCTTAACATATCCTTCCCTTTTTACACCTTTCTCCTCCCAACTACCCCTTTCAAGGCCAAATTGTAACTGAGCAGGACTCTGTCGGGCCTTCCCCCATATCCTCTGCTTTTTAGCTCCTCTCTGAAGTATCTTATTGCTGTTGTTTAATCGCTCAGTCATCTCCAACTCTCTGCGACTCCATGGACTGCAGCTCACCAGGCTCCTCTGTCCATGGGATTTCCCAAGCAAGAATACTAGGGTGGATTGCCATTTCCTTCTCCAGGGGATCTTCCCAAGCTCGGGATCAAACCAGTGTCTCCTGCAGTGGCAGGTGGCTTCTTTACCACTGAGCCACCTAGAAGCCTGAAGTACCTAGATGATAGTATTTGATGCACATTTCCTGAGCTGTTTTGCAGATGTGAAAATCCCCACCAAAAGAAAGATGGTAAGTACTTGAAGACCATGAGCACAGTCCCAGGTCTTTTGGAACTCAAGGACTGATAATGCTAACCCGTGTGACACCACCCTCTTCCCTCACCGTCAGCCAATCAGAGAATTGTGCACAAGCTGATCACAGACCCTGCAAACCCCCTTCCCTCATCTGCCCTTTAAAAATGCTCGGCTGAAACCTTCTGGGGAGCTCGAGGCTTTCTAGGGCATGAGCCACCTGTCTCCTTGCATGGCCCTACAGTCAGCCTTTCCCTGCTCCACAAACTCTGATGTTTCAGTTTGTTTGACCTCATTGAGCGTCGGGCACACGAACTTGCATTAACAAAACTTCTAAAATAAAATTAACCCCCACTTCCTCACTTCCCATCTTCTCCTCTGTATACTTCCCCTGGGCTCCACGTCATTGTAGTACTAGCTCTTGTCGCTGTCCCCAATGACCTCCATGTTCCCAAATCCTGTACTCTCCCCCTCCCCATCTTTCCCATATTCTTGAGGAATATCTGACCCCCTTGATCCCTCCTTGAAAGAACATCCTCTTTTGGTTTGTGAAATATCGTACACTCTCAGTGATTCCCTTTCCCTTCTCTCACCACCCCTCAGCCCCCTTCCTCGGTTCTTTATTTATTTTATTTATTCTTGTTTGCAGTGGGTCTTCTTTGCTCCATGCAGGCCTTGTCCAGTTGTGGTGAGTGAGGGCTATTCTTTAGTTGTGGTACGCAGGCTTCTCACTGCAGTGGCTTCGCTTGCCAAGGACGACGGGCCCTAGGGCTCCTGGGCTCTAGAGCACGGACTCAGCATTTAGTTGCTCTGCAGCATGTGGGATCTTTGCAGGCCAGGGATCGAACGCATGTCCCCTGCATTGGCAGGCAGATTCTTAACCACTGAGCCACCAGGGAAGCCCCTGGGTTCTTATTATCTGCCGGTAGCACATAGTACCAGCTGTGTACACAGTACTTGATCCTTCTCTCGTCCCGACTAATACACTGCCAGTGTTGTTCAGGTCAGCACAGTGCCCAAGCTGTTAAGACTTCCTTTTCTGGACTCACTTGGAGTTGGAAGGATACGCACTCTGGACAGTGAAGATGCTGGCTGAGTAAAGGCTTCCTGGGCAGTTTTCATTTCTTGGCTCAAAGGGGCAGGCTTGCCCTGGGACCCTCCTGCTTACTATCTGCATGGTGTGTGCCCAAAGATACAGCTGCCATCTTGTGACCATAAAGCCACAAGCTTGAGGACAGAAATCTATGTTCTAAAGGGGGACGATAAAACAACTTGGGTCCCCAAAGTATAAACGGAGCAGCTGCCTCATTCTTGGGCTGTCCAGCTCCAGTCTTCATGTTATGTGACCAGAATACACCTGCATCTAAGACACACAGTCAACTAGAGTTTCCTGTTATTTGCCATCAAATAAATACATTTAGAATTGATACTTTCTACTTACTACTGTGCCACCATTGATACTTAGTACTGTGTGCTTTGCTGGAGCAGCCGTGAAGAGATACCCCACATCCAAGGTAAGAGAAACCCAAGTAAGACAGTAGGTGTTGTGAGAGGCATCTGAAGCCATAATCACAGAAAACCAGTCAATCTGATCACACGGACCAGTTAGCCTTGTCTAACTCAATGAAACCAAGCCATGCCGTGTGGGGCCACCCAAGACAGGCGGGTCATGGTGGAGAAGTCTGACAGAATGTGGTCCACTGGAGAAGGGAATGGCAAACCACTTCAGTATTCTTGCCTTGAGAACCCCATGAACAGTATGAAAAGGCAAAATGATAGGATACTGAAAGAGGAACTCCTCAGGTCATAGGTGCCCAATATGCTACTGGAGGTCAGTGGAGAAATAACTCCAGAAAGAATGAAGGGATGGAGCCAAAGCAAAAACAATACCCAGTTGTGGATGTGACTGGTGACAGAAGCAAGGTCCGATGCTGTAAAGAGCAATATTGCATAGGAACCTGGAATGTCAGGTCCATGAATCAAGGCAAATTGCAAGTGGTCAAACAGGAGATGGTGAGAGTGAACGTCAACATTCTAGGAATCAGCGAATTAAAACGGACTGGAATGGGTGAATTTAACTCATATGACCATTATATCTACTACTGTGGGCAGGAATCCCTTAGAAGAAATGGAGTACCCATCATGGTCAACAAAAGAATCCGAAATGCAGTATTTGGATGCAATCTCAAAAATGACAGAATGATCTCTGTTCGTTTCCACGGCAAACCATTCAATATCACAGTAACCCAAGCCTATGCCCCAACCAGTAATGCTGAAGAAGCTGCAGTTGAACGGTTCTATGAAGACCTACAAGACCTTTTAGAACTAACACCCAAAAAAGATGTCCTTTTCATTATAGGGGACAGAATGCAAAGGTAGGAAGTCAAGAAACACCTGGAATAACAGGCAAATTTGGCCTTGGAATATGGAATGAAGCAGGGCAAAGGCTAACAGAGCTTTGCCAAGAGAATGCACTGGTCATAGCAAACACCGTCTTCCAACAACACAAGAGAAGACTCTACACATGGACATCACCAGATGGTCAACACTGAAATCAGATTGATTATATTCTTTGCAGCCAAAGATGGAGAAGCTCTATGGAGTCAGCAAAAACAAGACTGGGAGCTGACTGTGTCTCAGATCATGAATTCCTTATTGCCAAATTCAGACTTAAATTGAAGAAAGTAGGGAAAACCGCTAGACCATTCATACTGGAGTGGGTTGCCATTTCCTCTCCAGGGGATCTTCCTGACCCAGGGATGGAACCCGGGTCTCCCACATTGGAGGCAAATGCTTTAACCTCTGAGCCACCAGGGAAGCTCAAGAATGCTCAAACTACCACACAATTGCATTCATCTCACATGCTAGTAAAGTAATGCTCAAAATTCTCCAAGCCAGGCTTCAGCAGCATGTGACCGTGAACTTCCAGATGTTCAAGCTGGTTTTAGCAAAGGCAGAGGAACCAGAGATCAAATTGCCAACATCTGCTGGATCATGGAAAAAGCAAGAGACTTCCAGAAAAACATCTCTTTCTGCTTTTTTGACTATGCCAAAGCCTTGGACTGTGTGGATCACAGTAAACTGGAAAATTCTGGAAGAGATGGGAATGCCAGACCACCTGACCTGCCTCTTGAGAAACCTATATGCAGGTCAGGAAGCAACAGTTAGAACTGGACATGGAACAACAGACTGGTTCCAAATAGGAAAAGGAGTACGTCAAAGCTGTAAATTGTCACCCTGCTTATTTAACTTCTATGCAGAGTACATCATGAGAAACGCTGGGCTGGAAGAAACACAAGCTGGAATCAAGATTGCTGGGAGAAATCTCAATAACCTCAGATATGCAGATGACACCACCCTTATGGCAGAAAGTGAAGAGGAGCTAAAAAGCCTCTTGATGAAAGTGAAAGAGGAGAGTGAAAAAGTTGGCTTAAAGCTCAACATTCAGAAAACGAAGATCATGGCATCTGGTCCCATCACTTCATGGGAAATAGATGGGGAAACAGTGGAAACAGTGTCAGACTTAATTTTGGGGGCTCCAAAAATCACTGCAGATGGTGATTGCAGCCATGAAATTAAAAGCCGCTTACTCCTTGGAAGAAAAGTTATGACCAACCTAGATAGCATATTCAAAAGCAGAGACATTACTTTGCCAACAAAGGTCTGTCTATTCAAGGCTACGGTTTTTCCAGTGGTCATGTGTGGATGCGAGAGTTGGACTGTGAAGAAAGCTGAGCACCAAAGAATTGATGCTTTTGAACTGTGGTGTTGGAGAAGACTCTTGAGAGTCCCTTGGACTGCAAGGAGATCCAACCAGTCCATTCTAAAGGAGATCAGTCCTGGGTGTTTTTTGGAAGGACTGATGCTAAAGCTGAAACTCCAATATTTTGGCCACCTCATGCAAAGAGTTGACTCATTGGAAAAGACTCTGATGCTGGGAGGGATTGGAGGCAGGAGGAGAAGGGGACGACAGAGGATGAGACAGCTGGATGGCATCACCGACTCGATGGACATGAGTTTGGGTTGACTCCAGGAGTTGGTGATGGACAGGAAGGCCTGGTGTGCTGCAATTCATGGGGTCGCAAAGAGTCGGACATGACTGAGCAACTGAACTGAACTGAACTGTGCCTCTGAATCTTAGAAACACCCCAGATTTTCATCCTTGGACTGTTTTTTGTTTGTTTGTTTGTTTTTAATATATAATGACATACACACTCTGGGAGAAGGCAGCTCTCACTAGGTGATTTTCGGCTCTCCCTTAGCTTTAAGCAATAATTGCATGCTGAGCACCGAAGAATTGATGATTTAGAACTGTGGTGTTGGAGAAGACCCTTGAGAGTCCCTTGGACTGTGTGGAGATCAAACCAATCAGTCCTAAAGGAAATCAGACCTGAATATTCATTGGAAGGACTGATGCTGAAGCTCCAATACTTTGGCCACCTGATGCGAAGAACTGACTTATTGGAAAAGATCTTGATGCTAGGAAAGATTGAAGGCAGGAGGAGAAGGGGATGACAGAAGATGAGATGGTTGGATGGCCTCATCGACTAGATGGATTTGAGTTTGAGCAAGCTCCAGGAGTTGGTGATGGACAGGGAAGCCTGGCATGCTGTGGTCCATAGGGTGGCAAAGAGTTGGACACAACTGAGTGACTGAACTGGCCTGATATCCAAATTTATGCCTCTAGCCCAAACTTACTTAGCACCTTCATTGCAGGGTCTTAAGGAGATTTCAGGTGGTGTGGTTTCTTCTCTATATATCACAATCTGGTCCAACAGGAAATCCTGTGTTTTCTTCCTCAAATATGCTGCGAATTCACTGACTCCTCTCCATCCTCAGGGCTCCCTCTTTATAATAAGACACAAGGAAGGAAGCCATTTACCTTCCACTCAGAGCCAGGACTCAGAGAACGGAAAGAACCTTCCCCTCCCAGAATTGTCCACTTTATTATCAATTTACTATTCCTTTGTCTTCATTAGCATGACTACTTTTCCAGGGCTTCCCTGGTGGCTCAGAGGTTAAAGCGTCTGCCTCCAATGCGGGAGACGTGGGTTGGATTCCTGGGTCAGGAAGATCCCCTGGAGAAGGAAATGGCAACCCACTCCAATATTCTTGCCTGGAGAACCCCATGGACGGAGGAGCCTGGTGGCCTACAGTCCACGGGGTCGCAAAGAGTCGGACACGACTGAGCGACTTCACTTTCACTTTACTTTTCCAGGAGATATTTGCCCCAGGCAAAGAATTTGATTGTTCCCTATAGGAACCTCCTGGAAGATCCATTGAATTTTGGCTATAAAACATCAACAGGGCTTCCCTGGTAGCTTAGTGGTTAAGAAACTGCTTGCTAACGCAGGAGACATGGGTTCGAGCCCTGATCCAGGAAGATCCCACACCCCATGGAGCACAACTACTGAGCCTGTGTTCTGAAGCCACAATTATTGAAGCCTGCGTGCCCTAGAGCCTGTGCTCGAAGCAAGAGATGCCAGGGCAGCTAGAACCCCACCCACACACACACACAGGAAATAGGGTAGCCCTGACTCGCTGCGACTCGAGAAAAAGCTCGCACAGAAACAGAGACTCTGTACAGCCAAAAATAAATAAATAAATAATAAAATTAAAAAAATTAAACAGACATTTTATACCCTCGAATTCTATGAGCCCCTTGCTTTAAAATTCTCACTTTGCTATTTTTCAACAATCCTAAATGGCTATATCATGATTCTAATCGAGCTTCCATGCTTGAAAGGCGTATCTTAAGTCACAATTCAAATTGTCCATAAAATTCGACCTTGCTTTTTCTTTTCCAAAAAACAGCCCAAATCCCATTCTGCTTCCCCACAGAAAGCAATAAACCTGGCTCTGTCTCATCAACAGATTGTGTTTGAAAGTCGGTGTTTGACCACAGCATCACCGGTTCCATTTCCCCCCGGGCTGTGCTCAAATCTATTCTCCAAGTAGCAGCCAGCGTGATAGTTTTAAAAAACACAAATTGGGCCTTGTGATTTTTCTTCTTAAAACCCTCTATATCAAGTGCTTCCTTCCCTCTGAATCACTTCTGCTTTCAGCTGTGGCCACCCCAGGTGGGTTTCAAGTCAATTCATAGGACAGTGGCTACCTGCTGTGCACACCTAGAGGGGGGACATTGCTTCCTGCCTGGGGGTTTCTCCAAATTTGAATCCACTAAGAAGCCTGAAGCAAAAGATAAAACAGTCCCAACTCTAATTTTATCAGCACAACCATTCTGGGAGTCTCGATTTATTCTTTTCTGGAGGTCCAGAGAAGACACAGGAGAAGGCAATGGCACCCCACTCCAGTGCTCTTGCCTGGAAAATCCCATGAATGGAGGAGCCTGGTGGGCTGCAGTCCATGGGGTCACTAAGAGTCGGACACGACTGAGTGACTTCACTTTCACTTTTCACTTTCACGCATTGGAGAAGGAAATGGCAACCAACTCCGCTGTTCTTGCCTGAAGAATCCCAGGGATGGGGGAGCCTGGTGGGCTGCCGTCTCTGGGGTCCCACAGAGCCAGACACGACTGAAGCGACTTAGCAGCAACAGCAGCAGGGAATACACAATTCCCTGGAAGCTCAGCAGGTAATGAATCCTGCAATGCAGGAGACGCAGGAGATGCAGGTTTGATTCCTGGGTGGGGAAGATCCCTTGGAGAAAGAAACAGCAACCCACTCCAGTATTCTTGCCTGGAGAACCCCGTGGACAGAGGAGTCTGATGGGCTGCATTCCATGAGGTCACAAAGAGTAAGGACATGGCTGAGCCCACGTACACAGGGAAGACATTCCAGTACTTTGATCCCAGTGGCAAAGTGACATTTGGGTTTTCCTCCTTCTTTATCTTAATCTCTTGGTCTTGCCTCCTTCCTGAGATCTTTTCATGTAAACCACTTTCATAGAAGTTTTCATTTCAGGCTCTGCTCTCTCAGGAAACACAAGCCAAGGGTCCCTCCGAGAACTTTCCCTTTTACTGGAACAATCTTCATTGTGCCACTGAGCCGCTACTCCCCTCTTCTCTCTCCTCTCGTTCTGGTCTCCCTCCTTGGGCCTACCTGGAGGCACACTGGCTCCCTTTGAGTTTCTTTAATGCGTACAAAAATAAAAATGGCACTGAAGACGAGTAGAACATGCCGCCCCAAATGTGAGTCCTTGGCATGAACTGATGAGAAGCTCTAAAAATGGCAGAAGTTCACATAAGTATTTGTATGTTCATTTATAAGGGGAAATCTCCATTTGTAGGGTATCTTCTTTTCTGTACCAGGAAGAGAAAGAGGACTCTCAATCACCAAAAACTTTCATCAGTGAAGAGGGTGCCAGATTTAAGTCTGCGCAACAATATTCCGTAATTTTCCTGGTTATCTTCCATAACAGGCCTCCCCAATCCCCTATCTTCCTTTCGTCTTTAGTTGGAGATGCTATTTAAGATGATGGCTTGGCCCATTTCAGGGAGCTGTCTGGTTTTCTTGGGTCTCCCCGATGTATAAAGGAGGGATTCATGTGTGTGCTCAGTCGCTTCGGTCAGTTGCGTCTGACTCTTTGTGATCCCATGGACTGTAGGCCACCATGCTCCTCTGTCCATGGGATTCTCCAGGCAGGAGTGCTGGAGAGGTTTGCCATGCCCTACTCCAGGGGATCTTCCCGATGCAGGGCTCAAGCCCGTGTCTCCTACACCTCCTGCATTGCAGGTGGATTCTCTACCACTGAGCCACTGGGGAGGCCCATACAGGAGGGATACAGGTTATTATAGCTGTGTTTTTCTCTTGTTAATTTGTCTTTTATTTCAGGAGGGGTCTCAACCTCCAAACCTAGAAGCGTAGAAGGAAAATTATCTTTCTTCCCCACACCAGTTTGCAGATTTCAGCTGGAAATTATCCTGGCTAGAGAACCAGGGTTGTCCACCTCCAGAAGAAGTAGGTGCAGGGAGGAGGCCAAGGGTTCTGGAGAGAGCTGGGAGGCAGGGAAGGAGAGAAAAGCGGGGAGGGAGCACACAGATCCCTGAAAGGCACAGGTCCTACCCCTTCTTCCCTCCAGAGACCTTTCTCTGCAGATCCAGTCCCATGAAGCCCATTGGAACTGCGACTCTCCCTGGAACAGCAAGCTGACTTGAGACACAATGGTGTTCTTGGCTTGTTTTTCCAGTGGAAACTTCAGAAAACCACCTTTCCCTTCTCTGAGGGGTGCCCCCTCCCCACTTCCATCATGTCAGGACAACTCTGTCTTTGATGTATTACAGTTAGTCACGTTATAGACTGGAAATGACACTTACATTTTCCCATGTTTCTCGTGGTTTGACACATATTCTAGACGCCCCAATGGAAACTGTACATTTCCTGGTTTCATCAGTGTCGGGGTGAAAAAGACTTCCATCTATCCTTCTAGGTCCTTTGGTTGGTCTAATACTTAAAGTGATGTAAGGCTGATTAACAGGAGAAAAATATTTAAATTTGTATGTATGGGAGCCCCAAAAGAATGCGAGACCCAAAGGGAGTCAGGCAATTGAGGCTCCTATGCCATCCTGAGCTCAGAAATGGGAGAGGAAACTGGGGCTCTGAAGGGGAGGAGGGTAATTCACAGGAAGATAAGATGGTAATCAGATGTTTACCCTAGCATGCTGGTAAGTCTTTCAGATAAAGAGTTATCTCTGGTAATAGCTCTCTTTCTGGGCCAGGGCCCCCTATCTAAATTCTTTTAGGCAGTTAAAGGAAAGGTGAAAGTTGTTCTTGGTTCTGCTGGGTCTTGATTGCCTTCAGCTCAAAATAATCCACATGCCAAAGTGGCATATTTTGGGAGGGAGTATAGCGTCTACTTCCCTTCCTCAGGAACACAGTTTCTTTTTCTAATTAGTTTCTGTCACTTTAATCCCTTATTGTCAGATTAGTACCGTTCCTTGCGGAATGTTTGAGAAAATACCAAAAGGTGTGAAGAAGCAAACAAACATACCATAACTCCACTAGACATTAAAGTAGTTTGGTCCACACCCGTAGACTTTTCTTCTTTGTGTGATTTCCCTGTGCATAAAACCACCTACAAGTCTGAGAACTCTCCTTCCACCGGACTTTCCTTGTGGCTCAGTGATAAAGGATCTGCCTGCCCATGCAGGAGCTGTGGTTCAATCCCTAGGCCGGGAAGATCCCACGTGCTGCAGAGGGGCTCTTGGAAACAAAGAGAAGCCGTTGCAGTGAGAAACCCTCGCTCTGTAACTAAAGAGCAGCCCCCGGTCACCACGACTAAAGAAAACCTGCACAGCAGTGAACACCCAGCACAGCCAAAAATAGACAAACAAATAAAATTACAAACAAACAGAAAAACTCTCCCTCCACAGAGGACTGCTTTCATCTTGCCCCCCTTTCCTTTGCCAGACACTCAGACTGCCAATCACTCTGGCAATGCGGGTGGGTACATGCCCCAAACAGGTCCTATCAGAGTCCTTCCCAGGAAATAATAGAAAGACTCAGGAGCTTCCTTTTTGAACTTGAACTGCAGGGCTGGGCTGTGAAATTCTGGCAGTAGTTATAGACATTTTTCTCACAATAGAAGAAACCTACTGCAGAAAGATAATGAAATACAATACACAAAGGCCAGCCAAGAAGGGGAGAGAGTAGACCAAGTGTAAAACTTGTTCACACGTAAGCACCTGTATCTTCTCAAGCCAGTCATATCCCAGTCATATCCTCCCAGTTGGCAGGAGCCAATCAATTCCATTAAAAAAAATAAATAGCTTTGGGAGTTCCCTGCTCGTCTAGTGGTTAGTATTTAGTGCTTTCACTGACATCAGTTCAGTTCAGTTGCTCAGTCATGTCCAGCTCTTTGCGACCCCATGGACTGCAGCATGCCAGGCTTCCCTGTCCATCACCAACTCCCGGAGCTTGCTCAAACTCTTGTCCATCAAGTTGGTGATGCCATCCAACCATCTCATCCTCTGTCATCCCCTTCTCCTCCTGCCTTCAATCTTTCCCAGCATCAGGGGCTTTTCTAATAAGTCAGTTCTCCACATCAGGTTGACAAAGTATTGGAACGTCAGCTTCAGCATCAGTCCTTCCAATGAATATTCAGGACTGATTTCTTTTAGGATTGACTGGTTTGATCTTGCAGCCCAAGGGACTCTCAAGGGTCTTCTCCAACACAACAGTTCTAAAGCATCAATTCTTCTGCACTCAGCCTTGTTTATGGTCCAACTTTCACATCCATATGTGACTACTGGAAAAACCATAGCTGCGACTAGACGGATGTTTGTCGGCAAAGTTATGTCTCTGCTTTTTAATATGCTGTCTAGGTTGGTCATATCTTTTCTTCCAAGAGCAAGTGTCTTTTAATTTCATAGCTGCACTTATACTATTTGCAATGATTTTGGAGCCCAAGAAAAGAAAATAGGTCACTGTTCCTACTTTTCCCCCCATCTATTTGCCATGAAATGATGGTACTGGATACCATGATCTTAGCTTTTTGAATGCTGAGTTTTAAGCCAACTTTTTCACTCTCCTCTTTCACTTTCATCAAGAGGCTCTTTAGTTTTTCTTCACTTTCTGCCATAAGGGTGGTGTCATCTGTATATCTGAGGTTATTGAGATTTCTCCCAGCAATCTTGATTCCAGCTTGTGCTTCATCCAGCCCGGCATTTCGCATGATGTACTCTGCATATAAGTTAAATAAGCAGGGTGACAGTATACAGGCTTGACGTATTCCTTTCCCGATTTGGAGCCAGTCTATTGTTCCATGTCCAGTTCTAACTGTTGTTTCTTGACCTGCATACAGATTTCTCAGGAGACAGGTCAGGTGGTCTGGTATTCCCATCTCTTTAAGAATTTCCCACAGTTTGTTGTGATCCACGCAAAGGCTTCGGCGTAGTCAATAAAGCAGAAGTAGATGTTTTTCTGGAACTCAGCCACTGCCATGGCTGGGGTTCAATTCCTGGTTGGGGAGCTGAGATCCTGTGAGCTATGCCATGCAGTCAAAATTAAAAAATAGCTTTCACTTGGCTTCGCATAGTTGAACCAAGTGAGTCATGATCAGTACAGCACTTTTAGATGTCATTTCATCCTTCAACAATTCTTCAACTGGATTTTAACCCGGTGTTACAGACAAGGAGACTGAAATTTAGAGAGGTTAATTATCATGCTTATAACCACTTGGGCAGGGCGGTTACCTAACTCTCAACCTGAATTCTTATTCTTGTTATGTTACAGTTCCACTTTTATTGTGTTTTAAAATAATTGTTAGAGAAGTCTCTGTTTCGATTGCTGTACTTTATTTGCTGCTGCTAATTCAGGGTGTTAACCAGTCTCTAGTGTCCTGATATCTCCTTTTTACTTTATTATGGATGCTAGGGTGGATCCCCAGGAGAAGGGAATGAGTGGCAACCCATTGGAGTAATCTTGCCTGGAGAATTCCATGGATAGGGGAGCCTGATGGGTTACAATCCATGGGGTCAGAAAGATTCAGACACAACTGAGCGACTAACACCACACTAACAGGCTGGGTCAAGACAGGCATCCTTTCCAGGCAGGAAACAGCTGGCCCCAGGACCCAGGGTGGGCCCGGGGGAGCTGCCCTTTGGTGAGCGGGGCCTGCCCTGATATCCTTCACTTGGTCCTCCAGCCCGACCACAGCCCCCAGGCCCTGACACACACCAGTCTGTGTCTCTCCGCCATGGATGATGTTCTCAGGGCGAGTTGAGTGCGTCAGTGATCTATTCTCATCACAGTCGGGGGCTTGTGACCGCCTTGGTATGGAGAGGGTGAGAATGAGCCTTTCCCAGGTCTGGTGACTGGCTGCTGTACCTTGAAGAAACTTCTAGCATGATCCAGAAACACACATTCTACTCTCCCCCAATCCTGAGAACCTACCCCTCCTCCTAGAATTCCCTGAGATCACTCCCTTCATAGTTCCCTCCTCTCGGAAAGATAATGTTATAGCACAGAGGTGGTGTGAGTTTCCTAGGGGGCCCTAACAGAGTACCACTGACTGAGAGGCTTAAAATAAGAGTGATTCCTTCTCTCGCATTTCTGGAGGCTACATATCTGAAGTCAAGGTGACCTCGGCATCATGCTCCCTCTGAAGGCTCTAGAAAAGAACACTTCCTTGTTTCTTCCAGCTTATTGGGACACCGCGTGTGTTCCTTGGCTTGTGGTAACATAACTCTAATTTTTGCCTCCATTTTCACATAGCCTTCTTCCCCTAAGTCTCTATCACAATTCCACTGTTACTATTAAGATATTCAGGAACTTTCCTGGTGGTCCAGTGATTAAGAATTCATCTTATGCTTATGGTTGCCAGAGGGAAGGATGAGGGGAAGGGATAGTTAGGGGGTTTGAGATGCTATATTTAAAATGGATACACACTGCTATATTTAAAATGGATAACCAACAAGGACCTATAGCACAGGGAACTCTGTTCAATGTTATGTGGCAGCCTGGATGGGAGGGGAGTTTGGGGGAGAAAGGATGCATGTCTATGTATGGCTGAGTTCCTTCACTGCTCACCTGAAACTATCACAACATTATTAATTGGCTATACCCCAATGCAAAGTAAAAAGTTAGAAAAACAAAACAAAAAAGAATCTGTCTTGCAATGCAGGGGATGGGGGTTGATCCCTGGTTGGGGAACTAAGATCCTACATGCAGCACTGCAAGTAAGCCCATGTGTCAGGACTACTAGGCCTTCACTGAAATGAAAGATCTTGCACGAGGCAACTAAGACGCCAAATAAAATAATATTAATAATAAAAGATACCTACTTTTTCCCCCTGTATGAGGCCTGGATAAATGTGGGAACTATTGGATAGGAAAAAAACTTCTCCTCTATACTCTTAGGCCCAGTACTTGGAGCCTACAAACTAAACTGACAAACGACAGGTTAACAGAAGAATAAACACACTACATGCATACGCGGGGGAATACTCAGTGATGAGTGGCTCGGGGCGATTAAAATATGGGGCTTCTATACCCTCTTAACAAAGGGTGATAAATCTATGGAGAAGCAGTGAAAGTGAAAGTGAAGTTGCTCAGTCGTGTCCGACTCTTTGTGGCCCCATGGACTGTAGCCCACCAGACTCCTCCATCCATGAAATTTTCCAGGCAAGAGTACTGGAGTGTGTTGCCATTTCCTTCTCCAGGGCACCTTCCTGACCCAGGGATCGAACCCAGGTCTCCCACCATGCAGGCAGACGCTTTACCGTCTGGGGCACCAGGGAAGCCAAAGGAAAAAGGTTTGGGATCCTGTTGTTGTTCAGTTGCTCAGTCAAGTCTGACTCTTTGTGACCCCATAGACTGCAGCATGCCAGGTTCCCCTGTCCTTCACCATTTCCCAGAGCTTGCTCAAACTCAAGTCCATCGAGCCAGGATGCCATCTAACCATCTCATTCTCTGCCGTCCCCTTCTCCTCCTGCCTTCAGTCTTTCCCAGCATGAGGGGCTTTTTTAATGAGTCAGTTCTTCCCATCAAGTGGCCAAAGTATTGGAGCTTCAGCTTTAGCATCAGCCCTTCCAATGAATATTCAGGACTGATTTCCTTTAGGATGGGCTGGTTTGATCTCCTTGCAGCCCCAAGGGAGACTCTCAAAAGTCTTCTCCAACACCACAGTTCTAAAGCATCAGTTCTTCAGCGCTCAGCCTTCTTTATGGTCCAGCTCTCACATCCACACATGACTACTGGAAAAACCAAGGCTTTGACTATATGGACCTTTGGGCTCCTGGGCTGGTATATTGTGGGAAGGTAGTTGTGTTGGCCAGGGGTGGAGAACTAATAGAAGATAAGGGTCATTTTAATAAGGTTTGTTTACACAGACCCTATTCAGTGCTGGCTTTGTCTTTAGTGATAATAGTTGTTTTCTTCCTCCTTCTACAGGAAAGGGGAGGGGGACACCCTCACAAAGGGAAATTTATGACCTGCTTTGCAGGTGGGGGAGGGCCAAGTGTTCTTTCTGTGCTTGCCACTGCTTAATTGCTTTCAGCTCAAAACAATCCTTGTGTCAAACCAGCATGTTTGGGGTGGCATATTCTGATCCCTTCAAAATAAATCAATTGATAAGGCACATCAATTATGTTTCTTGTTATAGAATTACAGGCCTCTAAGTATGAGAGAACTTAATGATTCCTACACAAGTTACTCCTGACGAGGGACACCTGGGGCCCAGGGCACTCAGAAACCTGCTCATTCCTGTCCCTTGCCTCCTGGCTCCTCCTCAGTACACACAGAATAACTTCTAAAGATGCGGTGCTGTTTCTCCAGGTTCTATCCACTTTCCAGACTGACTTCTCACCTACTCGCTTCTCTCTTCTGTCGCTCTTGTAATAGCAAAGTTCTTGTAAATACCTCTGTGAACTCTGTGGTTTATGTCTTGGTGGCTTTGCCTATGCAAGTTTCTCCTGACTAACCCTTACTCAGTCATCAGCTCCTCCCAGAAGACTTCTCGAATGTTCACCTGCAGAGAACACTGTGCATCTATCTGCATCGAAACTAATGGAAACTTCCAGACTGTAAGTCCCTTTAGGTCAGGGTCATGCTACATTTATTTTTATCACTGTAGACCTAGCCCAGTGTCTAGTACATAACAGACACTCCACTGATGTTTTTATATTAAGCTGAATTGCTCTTACAGGTGAATGGAATAATCAGGATAGCTATTGTGCTTTATTCTGTCATATTCAGTTTTTAAAATGTTTTTTCTTCTAGTTTTATTGAGGTATAATGACATACAGCACTATATAAGTTTAAGGTGTACAGCATGATTTGGTCTACATGCATCATGAAGTGATTACCAGAAATTTAGTAAACATTCATCATCTCATAGATACAAAATAACGGAAAAAGTTTTTTTTTCCTGTGATGAGAACTCTTAGGATTTCCTCTCTTAACAATTTTTATATATCCTCCCCCCTAAATCAATTAAGATTGCTAAAATTTGTGGGTGGACATTTTTTTTTTCATTTACTAAGTTGTCTCTAATTTAAGAAAATACAATTTCCTTCTTAAGTCTACAGACTTCATTAAGTTTCTCTTTCATGCATGTATGTGTCTGTGAAGTTGTCCTCATGTTTCTGGGCATTTCTAATTTATTTACAACACGATTTAGTTCTACACAGCTCACACCTAGATGAGGAACATCAGAAATTAGTGAGAAGGTTCCACCTCTTTCATCATTACTTTGAGGGCACTGTTTCTTCTAATATTTCTTGGAAAGTTGCAGTTGAGAGCAAGGAAATCTTGTTACACCCCACCCTTTTGTTCTCTCTACTCTATCAATAACTAACAGAAGCTAAAAAGCACCTAAAATTCCTTCTTCTCTAAACCTCATCTTGCTATCAATTTCTAGAAAATGCTTACCATTTTGAGACTTCAAAAACTATGGCAGCAAGAACACAAAATGAGCACACAGTCTGAATGCCAAAAAATTATTAAAATCTTAGTTTAAGTAATTAGAGTCATTCATCTGTTAAGATAACTGATTGCTATTGGAATGCAATCAAAACTGAAAATAAGGGTAAGGTATTTCTAATTCCACTAAAAACGGAGAAAACACAATAAATTGGAATCTACAATTACAGTGTTTGCTTTTGCTATATATCTCAGGGATCCAGGGGCCTCCTGCCAACGTAAAACACTCAGAAATTAATTCAAAATGGATGACTTATCAGTGTCTCACTTTTTATCATCAGTATTAATTCACACAGGTGAAAAATAGACATTAAAAATAAAATATGAAGTACTATAAAATATGGATGATTGAAAAATAATTTGGGGAACAGAGAAAAAGTTTTTCTAAATATGCCCCACAATGCTTAAGCAAATTTGGAAAATTTTTGGCAAAATATGCGACAAACATTAAGGTTAATCATACACAATGAGCCCTTTACCCATCAACAAGAGAAAGCAGAAAAGAAAAAGTTGGCAAGGGATATAAATAGGCAATTTCACTAAAGAATTAAAACAAAATAACCGATAACCATCACATTTATATAACCATTACTGAGAGAAGTAGCTTTAATAATCTAAGAATGTAAATTAAATGTCATATTTCTATCATATTGTCAGGGATGAAAAATTGATGAAAGACTGAGAAATGACTATTATCATGGATTTATTGATCATAGCTGAAATTTATCTAACCCTTCTGGTTCCTGGCTGTATGTGTGTGCTTAGCTGCTCAGTCCTGTCCGACTCTTTGGGACTCCATGGACTGTAGCCTGTCAGGCTCCTCTGTCTATGGGATTCTCCAGGCAAGAATACTGGAGTGGGTTGCCATTTCTCTCTCCACCTGGTTGTACAATATGCACCAAAATTTAAAATACACATTTTCATTGACCTCCAAATCTCAGTTTTTATAAACTCTTTTATCATAAGTGCAAAGACATGCACATGAATGTGTACTGTTATTTTAATTTGTCTTCAGTTTTTATTTTAATTAAAATTATCCATGCACATAGTTTTAAGAATGAAATAGTTGTTACTAAAAACAACTCTACCAATTTCCTGCTCCTCAGATACTTCTCTGGTAGCTCAGATGGTAAAGAATTGGCCTGCAATGCAGGAGACCCAGGTTCGATCCCTGGGTTGGGAAGATCTCCTGGAGAAGGAAATGGCAACCCACTCCAGTATTCTTGCCTGGTGAAACCCATGGACAGAGGAGCCTGGTGGGCTACAGTCCATGGTGTCACAAAAAGTCAGACACAACTGGGCTACTAACAGATACTTTCAACAATTTTAGTTGATTATTTTGACATTCATCTTCATCATTTTTAATAAGTTTTTCCATATGTTTGCCTCTTGAGTTTTCAGTTTCAGGAGTTATTAGTTGACTTACCAATAGGGGAGTGAGGTCATAGGTCTCTCCCTCAGCCTAG
Organism: Ovis canadensis; assembly: GCF_042477335.2. Lineage (NCBI taxonomy): Eukaryota > Metazoa > Chordata > Mammalia > Artiodactyla > Bovidae > Ovis > Ovis canadensis. The sequence goes on from NC_091264.1 coordinate 56,293,159, forward strand.
TAGAGGATACACGTACTTTCTCCAAATATGGTTTTTAACTGTCATTTAGTTTGGATCAATACTAAGTATGTACAGTGTTATTACTATGTAAATGTTAATCATAACTTGGCCATATGGTATAATGTGATAGGTTTTCATTCCCGGTACAAAGTTTGCTTTTTCTGTTAATAATTGTCCCTGCTCCTCTTCATTTTCTGTGTTACTTATACTGCTTCATATCAAACTTGCTTTCAGTTGTATATTTTAGCAGCTCAAGGGAAACCCATCACATGAACACTTTAGGGGAAATATTGGGGTGTTCTAAACGTTCTGAGCTTCCCTGTTACTCAGTTGGTAAAGAATCCACTTGCAATGCAGGAGACCTGGGTTTGATCCCTGCGTCGGGAAGATCCCCTGGAGAAGGAAGTGGCAACCCACTCCAGTATTCTTGCCTGGGAAATTCCATGGACAGAGGAGCCTGGCGGGCTACAGTCCATGGGGTTGCAAGAGTTGGCCACGACTGAGCAACTAAATCACCACCACCGCCGCCTAAACATCCTGCTGCAGATCTTGATCACACTGCAAGTTCTTTTAGAGGAGAGAGCAGTTGTCCAGATTAGGGGCTTGAGTCCCAGTTCTTTCAATTTCCGTCTGGTAAATTATTTCACTTCTGTGAGGCCCAGTGTCTTCATCTCAAAGGTGGTGATAACACCCGTACTTACGTTGTAGTTTTATTCCAAAGAATAATGATTAAAAGAGTAGCAGTGTTCAGCGCCAAGTAAATACTTATTTATAGTTGTTTTAAAATTACTCTGGGAGAGTAAAAGTAGTAGAAATTTAGAAGGCTAATTTCCATCCAAAAATTTATTACTAAATTTTCCTTAATTTTTTCCTGATTAAGCAATACATATTCATCAATAGAAAATTTAATATTGAAGCATGGAGAAGCACAAAAGAAAACCTCTGATAATCCCACTATACAGAGGCAATTGTGGTTAACCTTTTGGCATATTTTGTACCAGGTTTTTTTTTTGTAATTTACATGCTTATGATTTTTTTACTGTTGTATAGCATTTTAAATTCTGCTTTTCTTCGTGGCTTGACATTATATTGAAAACATTTCTGATCTCATTTAAAGTCCTTATTAGCATTTTTAAAAATGAACATTGCATAGTATTCTACTATATTGCCGTAGGGTGACCAACCACCTCCATTTGCCTTAGTCCGGAGAGGGTTCTCAGGACACAGAACTTTAGAGAGTCCAGGGCAAACCAGGGTTGAGTTGGTCATCCTACTTTTATATACCCTTTTAATTGGCTAATTCGTCTTTTTGGCATTTTCTAACTTTGTAAACAGCACTGACGTAAACTTTTGTGGTTGTTTGTTTGTTTTTTAGCATTTAATGGTCTTTAGAGTTGTTTTTATAATAACTGCTCTTTTCCAAATCCTTGCGAGGAAAAAAAATCTTTTGGCCTAGGTTTCTCTTTTTAACTAAGTTATGTAGATGCTCAGTAAATATGCTGGGGGTGGCTGTGGGGAGACGTGTTGAAATTCTAACCCCTGGTGCCTGTGAATAGGGAATTAGGATCTCTGCAGATATAATTAAGATGTAACTTAAGAACTTGATCACCTTGTAAGTTCTATTAGAGGAGAGAGTGGTCATCCAGAGTGGATTAGGTGAGTCGCTCAGTCGTGTCTGACTCTTCGCAAGCCCAGGGACTGTGGCCTTCCAGGATCCTCTGTCCATAGAATTCTCCAGGCCAGAATCCTGGAGTGAGTAGCCATCCCCTTCTCTAGAGGCTCTTCCTGACCGGGGGATCAAACCAGGGTCTCCTGCATTGCAGGCAGATTCATTACCATCTGAGCTATCAGGGAAGCCTCTAGAGTGGATTAAGGTGGGTCCTAATTCCAATATATCTTGTGTCTATATTAGAAGAGGAAAGGCGCAGAAACAGACAACACAGAGGAGAACACTATGTGAAGAAGCACGAGAGAAAACCTCTCATAATCCCACTAAACAGAGGCAATTGTGGCCAACCTTTTGGCATATTTTGTACCTTCTGTCTGTACAGAAGGAAGATGGTCATGTGGCTGGAGGCAGTTTGGGCGACGCAGCTGCAACCCTGGCCGCTTAGTTGACTTGGGCTGTTAAGAACACCGTCGACTGTGCTGCTAAGTTGCTTCAGTCGTGTCCGGCTCTGTGCGACCCCAGAGACGGCAGCCCACCAGGCTCCCCTGTCCCTGGGATTCTCCAGGCAAGAACACTGGAGTGGGTTGCCATTTCCTTCTCCAGTGCATGAAAGTGAAAAGTGAAAGTGAAGTCGCTCAGTCGTGTCCAACTCTTGGCGACCCCATGGACTGCAGCCTCCCAGGCTCCTCTGCCCATGAGATTTTCCAGGCAAGAGTACTGGAGTGGGTTGCCATTGCCTTCTCACCGTCGACTGTAGACAACAGAAATTCGTTTCTCACATTTCTGGAGGCTGGCGGGCTGTAGACTTTTCTCTGGGTCTCAGACGCCTATATATTCTCACAAGGTAGAAGGGGTAGGGATCTCTCTGGGCTCTCTTCTGGAATGAGAGTTCCATGCTCAGGATGGAGGCACCTCCCAAGGGCCCCACCTTCAATATCATTGTCTTTGGGGTTAGGGTTTCAGTGTATATGGATTTTGAGGGGGCCACAAAGACTCAGACCACGGCATCAAGGAGCACCAGGAATTGCTGGCAGTTTGCAGAAGTTAGGACAGTGAGCATGGTCCTGCTGACAATGCGATCTCAAACTTCTAGGCTGCAGAGCTTTGGGAGAATATTTTCTGTGGTTTTAAGCCACCCAGTTTGCGGTGGTTTGTTAAGGCAGCCTTCGGAAACTAATCCAGGTGGCTTGGGTGAAAATAGAGGAGAGTAATGTCAGCAGCCCAGCTGTATGCAGGTGACTGTGTGTAAGGAGAATGCTTCCAAATTTGTTGGTGTTTTAGCCCGTTTGAGAACCTATAAGACAATAGCATAGGCTGGGTGGCTTATAAACAGTAGAAACAGTTCTAGGGGCTGAGAAGTCTAAGATCAATGCACCAGCAGATTTGGTGTCTGGTGAGGGCCTGTTTCCTGATTCAGAGATTGACAATCGTCTTGCAGCTACGTCCTAACATGGCAGAAGGGAAGGGAAGCTTTTTTTTTTTTTAATAAAAAACACTTTTAATTTTGTATTGGAGTACAGCTGATTAACAATGTGGTGACTGTTTTAAGTGGACAGCAAAGGAACTCAGCTATACATACACGTGTGTCCATTCTCCCCCAAACTCCCCTTCCATCCAAGCTGCCACATAACATCAAGCAGAGTTCCCTGTGCGCTACAGTAGGTTCTTGTTGGTTATCCATTTTAAATATAAGTCTGTGCATGTCCATCTCAAACTCCCTAACTATCCCTTCTCCCCATCAGAAGGGAAGCTTTTAGAGGTCTCAACCTGATAACCTTCCAAGGCCGCACCTCCCAATAATATCACACTGGGGGAAATAGGTTTCAACGTCTGCATTTGAAGAGGGACAAACAATCCATGCTGCTGCTGCTAAGTCGCTTCAGTGGTATCCGACTCTGTGCGACCCCATAGACTGCAGCCCATCAGGCTCCCCCGTCCCTGGGATTCTCCAGGCAAGAACACTGGAGTGGGTTGCCATTTCCTGCTGCTCCGTCCATGGGATTTTCCGGGCAAGAGTACTGGAGTGGGGTGCCATCGCCTTCTCTGCAAACAATCCATAGCAACTGATAGTTTCCATTCCCTCCTTTGCTCCCAGCTGTTGCTGCAAAATGTGCCTTGCGTCTGCCCTCATTCATGGTGTGGCTCTCCCTGACATGAGGGCAAAAACTAACTGACTTCCCGTATTAGACTTTTTAATATTCTAAAATGATTTATGGCTTTTTCCTCTGGATGTTCCCTGATACTAATTATATTAGACTCCCTAAATATTGCTAATCTTAAGGTTTTGTGCTTCATGAGTGGCCGTAAATTGATGGGTCCAGTGGGTATTGGTCATATCCTGGAAGCTTTTCTCAAGCAGCAGTGGGTATTTCCATTCAGATAAATTCTACCAGCATTCTCTCACTTTCTCTGGGAACATTTGAAGTTCCTCATGCTCACATCTTGATTAAGGAGCTTTATTAAATAAAAGGTAATATGGTGGGCCCATCTTGAAGACGTTGATGAAAACACATTAGGTCAGTAGACATCAGGGGCTACTTTGCTTCATGCTTATTCCCCGATTAATCAACAGTAAATATCCTGCCCTTTCCCCACTTCACTTTCATGGTTGGAGACGACCTAGGGTCACCCACTTTGATATTTGAATCTGGCTCCTTCTGATTGTTATATACACAGAAATGCTACAAACACAATTTGACCTCACTTTTGTGGTCTGCTTTAATTTTTTAACAGAATATTAATGCTAGAAGGTATTTCAAGAAGTGTGGTTAAGACCTTTGCCCCAGAACATCTGAAACATAAGTCATGCAAGGCGTGTGCTGGTCCAATCTATTTCAGTGCTCTCTAGGGATGGAGATTACAGACCTTCCCTTGTTGCCTATACTAGTGTGAAACATTAGCATTAGTAGTCTTCTTTGAGTCTTCTTACCATCTTTGTAGAACCTAACAGTTTTTTTTTCCCCCCTTTAATAATGCTTTATTTTAAAAATTGTAGTTTTATAACTTTTGAATAACAGATTTGGTGATTGAAGTTTGAAGAGAAGGCAGGAAAAAGAAAAACACATGGGAGGCATATTAGTTACTTTGGGCTTCCCTGGTGGCTCAGTGGTAAAGAATCTCCCTGCCAAGGCAGGAAATGTGAGTTCGATCCCCGGGTCGGGAAGATATCCTGGAGGAGAAAACGGCAACCCGCTCCAGGATTCTTGCTTGGAGAATTCCATGAACAGAGGAGCCTGATGGGCTACAGTCCATAGCATTGCAAAAGAGTCGGACAGAACTTAGTGACTAAACAACAACAACAACAAATTCTTAGTTTAGATTATTGTGATTTGAATTTCTGTTTCTAGAGGACAATCACAGATGAGAGCTTCAGTTGTTTAAGAGTTCCTGCTATTAAAACAGCACATGTTAACCATAAACGATTCTCAGAGACAGCAGAAACAGAGTGTGACTGCATGCCAAGAGTACATGGCCTTCTTTGTGGAGGTCCCTTATGTTTTAAAAGCAACAGAATATTTTCTAACTTTTTTTTTTTTTGGCTATGCTGGGTCTCTGTTGCTGCACATGGGCTTTCTCTAGTTGCGGAGAACAGGGGCTAATCTCTAGTTGCTGTAGGAGGGAAGGCTTCTCATTGCAGCGGCCTCTCTTGTCGTGGAACACAGGCTCCAGGATGCCTTGGCTTCAGTAATTGCAGCATGTGGGCTCAGTAGTTGTGACTTGCAGGTCCCAGAGCATGGGCTCAATAACTGTGCTGCAAGGGCCCAGTTGTTCCACAGCATGTGGGATCTTCCTGGCTTAGGGATCGAACCCGTGTCTTCTACATCAGCAGGCAGATTCTTTACTACTGAGCCACCAGGGAAACCCTATAATGTATGTTCTTGTAATGTGCTCCTTGACAGAGCCACCCCAGGATGTGTAAAGAGAATTTTTAAAAAGCGGTTGTATTATCATGTGTCACTAAATGGATTAGGTGAAGTCTTTTATCCAATCAGGACTGTGGGGAAAAATGCCTTGGTCTCTGCTGATCAAAATAATAACTTATGATCAATCAGTAATAATTTATATGATGGTCAAGATGACCATTCTTCCCCAGGAGGAGTTGATAACCACCTCCTCGACACTGTCTTCCGGGCTGAACTCAGAGGTAGGATTGTCCCTTAATGATGTAGACATCAGAACACTTCTTGCTCAATCCCATGCCATACTGTAATCTGCATCTTCTAAGAAAAGAGATATTCTTCTACTCAACCACATCCAAGTACACTGACATGTGTTTAACACTTGTCATCTAGTATATAATCTCTATTTACATTTCTCCATTTGTTCCCGAAACACCTTTTATAGGCTTTATTCTCATTCCCCCCACCATCTAGAATTGCATTAAGGTTCACATGTTACATATGGTTATTCTGACTTACTTTTAAACTCAAATGAGTTTAAGCAAATTGTTTATGCCCATGAAGGAGAATCTATCTGTGAATACCCTGAGTCTTTCTGAGATAGGAGCTCCATGGGTTTGGAAATAAAAGCATTATTATATTTTGGTGGAAAGAGAAGTGGGTTAAGCCTTAAACATCCTGGATTCCAGGCTCTGTCCTGCCACTAATTATCTGTACAAGTTCAAGTAAGTGACCTTGTCCTTCTGGTCCTCATTTTGTTACCTGGAAAAGCTGTGTGGCATGATAAGAACAAACGAGTTTAAAGACCCAATTTCATTCTTGGTTCTGCACTAATTGGGTGACCTTGAGCACATCCCCCTACCTTCCCATTTATTTGTGAACTGATTTGAGAAAATTCGCTTTGAGTGCTTACCAAGGGTCCATGTGACCACGACAGATTCAGTCCTTCCAATGAACAGCCAGGACTGATCTCCTTTAGAATGGACTGGTTGGATCTCCTTGCAGTCCAAGGGACTCTCAAGAGTCTTCTCCAGCACCAAAATTCAAAAGCATCAATTCTTCGGTGCTCAGCTTTCTTCACAGTCCAACTCTCACATCCATACATGACCACTGGAAAAACATAGCCTCACAGAGTTCAGAGAACCATTCTGGAGGCAGGCATGACACACATAGTCACATCAGTGAGTCATTAATTTCAACTCTGGTAAGTTGAAACACTCGGAAAGGAGTGCTGTTGACAGAGTGTCACAGGGACGTCTCCTTCAGATGGGAGCTACCAGGGGTGAAGGAAATGAAGGGGAAAACCCCAGGCAGGCTTCTCAGAGGAAGTGACTTTTAAGTTAACACAAGAGGGATGAGTGGGTGTTGGCCAGGTAAGTTTAGGGGAGTTTTCCCTCTTTGTGAATCAGTTTTCCATTTTCAAATTAGAAAAAAGAAAACAGATGTGACAGAGATTGCTGGGGGTCCCCCTACAGATGTTCCATCCTTCTTCCTTGTCGTGGAACCCCAGCGTTCCTCGTGGTGATGGCAGTGCCTGCAACCTCTGTACCTTCTAGTGGCCTTGTGATGAATTCTGGCCGTTCCTGGGTTGCATTCTTAAAGGGAGGTGATACATCCCTTCATCCCATCTTTCTCCGCCCTGGGGCTTGTAACAAGGACTTGGTGTGAGCCTTTTTTGGCCATGTGGGCAGGACAACATCTAGGGATAGTGGAATGGTGATGAGCCATCTACTATCCCTAACTGCCTGTTCAGTTCAGTTCAGTTCAGGCACTCAGTCGTGTCCGACTGTTTGCTACCCCATGAATAGCACCACGCCAGGCCTCCCTGTCCATCACCAACTCCCGGAGTTCACCCAAACTCATGTCCATTGAGTCGGTGATGCCATCCAGCCATCTCATCCTCTGTCGTCCCCTTCTCCTCCTGTCCCCAATCCCTCCCAGCATCAGAGTCTTTTCCAGTGAGTCAACTCTTCACATCAGGTGGCCAAAGTATTGGAGTTTTGGCTTTAGCATCAGTCCTTCCAGTGAACACTCAGGACTGATCTCCTTTAGGATAGACTGGTTGGATCTCCTTGCAGTCCAAGGGACTCTCAAGAGTCTTCTCCAACACCACAGTTCAAAAGCATCAATTCTTCGGTGCTCAGCTTTCTTCAAATTCCAGCTCTCACATCCATACATGACTGGAAAAACCATAGCCTTGACTAGATGAACCTTTGTTGGCCAAGTAATGTCTCTGCTTTTCAATATGCTGTCTAGGTTGATCATAACTTTTCTTCCAAGGAGTAAGCGTCTTTTAATTTCATGGCTGCAATCACTATCTGCATATTGTAGGGATATATAAAGTAAAACATTTAGCATCTTACCCATGTAGTTATTGTTCAATAAACAACAGCTATTGTAACATTTACCCATAACATTTGCCAGTTGGATTATAACCTTTCCTGCTAGTCTCTCTTTTTTAAATCACAAAATCCTTGAATATAGGAGCTATCTCTTCTCCAAAGCCTATAGCAAGGTATCTGCCACATGGGTTCATCAAAAAAACTAAATGAAAGTGAAACAGATCAAATGGCAACCCACTCCAGTGTTCTTGCCTGGAGAATCCCAGGGATGGGGGAGCCTGGTGGGCTGCCGTCTATGGGATCGCACAGAGTCAGACATGACTGAAGTGACTTAGCAGCAGCAGCAGCAGCAGCAGCAGGGCCAGAAGGAAACTTTGGAGACAATGGAGAAAATGGCATCCATCCATGCGAAAAGTGAGTGCACTGCCCAGTTCCTGTACATAGTAGGCATTTAATAAATGTTAGCTCTTGTGCCCTTTCCTCTCATTTTACAGAGACAGGATTGAGGTCCACAGAGGTGAAGTAATTGGCTCAGAGTTAAACAGCTTAGTCACAGAAGAGACAAGCGCCGCATCTTCTGGGCCAGCGAATCTTTTCATATAACATGGGAAACATGGGATGTGGGAATGACCCTTGACCCCAGCAGTAATAGGTTTACAAATAACTTCTTATTATGGGAAGATTCAAAGATACATGCAAGTAGGGAGGATAGCATCACGAACCTCATGGACCCATCACGCAGCTCCAAGTGTCAACTCTTGGTCAGTCCGCTGCCATTAATAACCCTCTATCTGTCCCCCATCTTCCCCTCCAGAGTATTTGAGGCTAATCCTCAACAGCTTATCAAATCCTAACTGTATTTCTCATGAAACTCTTTTTCAGGGGTTTCATCTCTAGAAAGGGTCAACTCAGTTGGAAAAGATTTGGATAAGGAGAAACCTCAATTCTTCTACTAAAAGATACTGGAAATCAGATTCTCAGAACCCCATGACACTTGCCCACCTCGAGAATCTTGCCCAGGTGAGCACGCCAAACCCACAGTCACCTCTGATTGGCCTTAATCTCTAGAGATCAGTAGATTTCTTCCCACTCATGTCTCTGCTGACTTTTCCTGTCTTTCTGCTCTCATTCCCAACCTGCGTGAATCACCCTCTGTCGTCATTCCCCCCACCCTCAAAAGGCAACTTCTTTGCTTTTCTTCGTATAGTTTTACTTCCTAAAATACTTGCTTTCTTCCAAAATCTATCAGTCCTTCAAGAACAATTTCAGGAACTTTATCTGACCTAAAGCCTTTTTTTTCAGGTGATCTCACTATTTGAATGAAATGGCTTTTATAGTCATAGCACAGTTTTGAACTTATTTGTTTCAGTTTTATCAGTTTTGCCTTCTTACAAGGTTGCAGGTTCCTTGATGGCAGGGATTCTGTTAAAAAAAATCTTTCTGTTATTTCCTCTATTTCTTCTGTCCCCATCCCAAGGCCAGTTGCAGAGGAGAGCTCACACCAAATTGGTTAAGACAGTGTGTTGATTAATCTTTGTGCGCTCACATTTTGGTAGTATAGTCAAATCTATTCACAGATCTTGCCCCAAATATCAAATTTGAATCTGATCTGCTCTCTTGATCCAACTTCCAATTTTCAAAAAAATGGAACGGAGGACATCATAGGGATGCAAACTGGAAAATCTGCATTGTGGGAAACTTTATAGGAGAAGTTTCTTCAATATATAAATTACAGTGAGGGGAAAAAAGAAAAAATGAATGGCAGGGGAACAGATAAGAACTGACAACCACAGTCTGTGAACCTTGTGCGGATTCTGATCCAAGTAAACAAACTGAACAAAATGTATGACAGAGATAATTAAATGCTTAGTGGGTAGTTTATGATGTGAAGGGCTTTACTTTTAATTTACCATTTGAAAAAAAAGAAATTGTGGTAAAATACAGACACCAATATAAAATTTACTATTTCAATCATTTTTTTCAGTTCAGCATACAGTTTAGTAGTGTGGAGTATATTCACATTGTACTGCCTTTACCACCGTCCAGCCACAGAACTCTGTTAATTCTGCAAAATTGCAACTGCACCCATTAAACAATAACCCCCATTCCTGCCTCCCCCAGCCCCCGGCCACCACCATTTCACTTTTTGTCTCTATGAGATTACTTCTATAAGAAACTTATATAAGTAGAATTATAAAATATTTGTCCTTTTGTGACTCTCTTATTTCGCTTGGCATAGTGTCCTCAAGGTTCATCTAAAAGGGGTATTTTTTAAGAGTAGAAACTATTTTGTGCTTTGTTAAAAAAAAAAAAAGAGCCCTTATCTTTTAGAGATATGCACTGAAATATTTATGGATAAAATGATAGAAAGTCTGGGATCCGCTCCAAGATAACCTAGTTGGGGAGTGGCTGGGGGTACAGCTGAAATAAAATTAGCTGTAAGTTATTAATTGTCACAGCTGGGTCATAGGTACATAGGGGGCCAGTATAATATGTCTATTTTGATCTATGTTTGACATTTTTCATAATAAATTGCTTTTTAAAAAAGTATCTGGAAGGGAACGTGTGAATCATTGAACACTTCTGTGTCCTCTGTGGCTCTCTGCTCTCTTGCAAGGAGGACATCTGTGGTCTGGGAGGATGATGGCCTGTGTTCTCCATCGGGTCAGGCTGGGAGTCTGGGCAGAACTGCTTACATGGGCTCTCTGTGCCCACTGATACACTGCGAAGAGTGGATATAAATCAGCCAGCCCGCAGCTAACCCTTGATGATAGGTTGATCTGGCTGTGCTGTGAGGTTCTGGGTGGAGGTTTAGAATCCAGGCACACAGAGTCAAGGGATTTGTGCCTTGGCCGTTCCTTGTGTGTGTGGATTGACGCAGCATTACCCAGCCTGTCTGAGGCCTAGAAGGGCCCACACTGGGGAATGAGAGGCCACCCTCCCAGGGCGCCCATCATGGGCTTGTCAGCTGTCAGAGGGCCTTCAGCCTGGAGTGGAGGGGAGCCTGGGGGCAGCAGGGTAAAGACAGCCTCAGTATGTTAAACTGGGAGCCAGGTTGGCTCATCCTAGAGAGCAGGAAGTACTGCTTCCCTTGAGGAGCTGAATTAACTCTTTCAGGCTCACAGGACTGGTTCAGTAATGACAAGCCCCGGTGGCCTTAGGGTTTCCCCAATGGGGTTTTTAATGAGCCAAGTCCACCCTGCTCTCCCCATGCTACCATTTAATGGAACTGGCTGGTTAACTCAGCCAACAGCTAGGCTGACTAAGGTCTTCTTCTAGGAATAGCCCAGGTGTTCTTGTGAAGGGATCGGCTGGGGCCTTCTGGATTGAGAAGGGACAACCTTATTAGAGGCGGTGAGTAGAGGAGCCCTTTAATCCTCATTCATTTCCAGAGCAGGGGTTGCAGTTTCTTGTACCCCAGCCCATCCGCTGGTCTTTTGTGTTCCTATCAAGTCTTAGCTCCTTGTTTCTAATTTGCTACGTAATTTCTCTTCAGGCTTGTAGCTTCAGAGAAAAGGAGTAACAGTAAGCAAGTTTTAACTGACAGGTTTTGAAACCTGAAAGTTAAACATCTAGACAGGTTAGCAGTTGCATTGAAAACCCTTTAAAGAAGATTGCAGCTGAACTGATTTCCAGCTTTGCAGGTGGCAGTGTTTATAATTGAGTGGCTCTGAAATGCAAAGAAAAGGTTTACTTTTATTTGCAAAATATCTCATCCCCACCCCTCGCCCCACCCCGCAGCAACACAGAAGATTGGAGAAATAGGAAATTTGTTAAATATCTATAATTAAACAATCAATTTTTAAATTAAATACCACCTTGGGAGGTGTTAAGGATTTTGCCCCACTTTCTTTTAAGACGAGCAGTGATGTATCCAGCAACTGGACTTTTAAAGAAAAGGGACTTCCTGTGGTCCAGTGGTTCAGAATCTGACTGCTAATGCAGGGGACACAGGTTCGATCCCTGGTCTGAGAAGATTCCACATGCACAGGCAACTTGTGCACCACAACTCCTGAAGCCTGGGGCCTTGAGCCCGTTCCCTGCAACGAGAGAAGCCGCCGCAACGAGAAAGTACTTGCAACTAGAGAGTAGCCCACCCCTCCACTGTAAACAGAGAAAGCTTGCAAGCAGCAACGAAGACCCAGCACAGCCAAAAATAAACAAATAAAATGAAAAGAGAAAAGAGAGGAGAATTGACACCTAAGTGCGTTGGTCAGTGGCTCCCACTCGAGAGAGAAATTTGCTCCTTGAGACTGTCAGAGCACCTTCAGTACCCTGGAAGTGATAATTAAGCCCTATATTAGCCTGGCATCTTGAAAGGGCTAACTTCCCTCTCAAGGCCACCCGGCTTAGGCTTACTTCTAGAGAACAGACTCCCCTCTCCCCTTCCCCTTTCCACAGCAACACCCCCCCACCTCTCTCCACCCCAGGGTGGAGTCCTTTGTCCCCTGGTCCTCTGCTGAACTGGGGTTATGCAGCTCTGACCTTCCCAAAGGATTAGTGTCTTCATTTTTAATTGTATTGTTTTATTCTTTGGCCTCACCCTACAGCATGTGGGGTCTCAATTCCCCGACCTGGGGGTGAACCTGCACCCCCTGCCTTGGAAGCATGGAGTCTTAACCACTGGATCCCCAGGAAAGTCGCCCCACTAAGTGCTGTCAGAGTCAGGCTGTCCTTGCAGTTACTCCAAGATGACAGGCTGACGGACGTTAGCACACAGATTTGTCCTTTGTGGTTGCTGTGCTGTTATGAATAGTTAACTCTTACTAAAATGATCTACCCATAAAGCCAGGAAGGCACCTGCTATGCCTTGGAGCATTGACTTTGGAGTCAGGCACATAGGTTTGGATCCTGACCCTAACCTTTACTAGTTGTTTGATGCTATTTAGAACCCTAGACTTCAGTTCTTTCTCTGCAAAATGGGTTTTACAGGGAGCTAGGGCTTTCCATGGAGGAAGACTCAGTGAGAGCAGTGGCTCAGAGCCTGGCTCTGAGTGAGTTTCAAACCCTGTTAGCTTTTGTTATTACTGGGATGTCCTTACTCTCTGGCCCCTGCCTCCTTCTCCCCCCTCCCCCAGGAATGCCCCCAGAGCTTCTCTGGGAGGTCTCTACAGGTTCATCCCCTACTGCGTTTCCAGCACAGTTTTGTGGGTGCGTTTATTACAGTCCTTTACCATATTGTGTTGAAACTGTTTGCCCCACCTTGCTGGTGTATGTGTCCTTCCCAGGTGGTGCTAGCAGACTAAGAGATAAGGGTTTGATCCCTGAGTCGGGAAGATCCCCTGGAGGAGGGCAAAGTGACCCTCTCCAGTATTCTTGCCTGGTGGATCCCGTGGACAGAGGAGTGTGGTGCGCTATAGTGCATTAAAATAGGGGGGCAATCAGTGAAGTGTAACTCCATTTTACTTCTTAAGTGTCTAGCTATTAGGCGTGGTTTTGTCTAACAAATGCTCACTGAATGTCTACTGTAAGCAATGATCTCAAGGAACACTTACAACAACCCCAGGAGGGGTTGTTACTATGACCTCCCCTCTTTCACAGGAGAGGAGGAGGTGGCTTGGAGCGGTCCAGTCAGTTGCCCAAAGCCAACGACAAGTAAGGGAGCAGGGCTGGGATTCGAACTGAAGACTGTAACCACAGTCTCCACTGTAACTGAAGCTGGGACCACATCCTCTTTCTCTTTGCATTCTTAGAAGCAAGCGCAACTCCTGATACTTGGTCAACACGCTGTTGCACTAGAGTCGCGGTCACTCTTTGCCCTACCAAGCCAAAGAAGATGCTGGTGAGTCTTAAGTCAGCCCTCTGTGCTGGGCTCTGTTTGTTCTCAGATCCAGGCCTTGTACTTTTCCTGATCTGCTCTGGACTGTGCACAACAGGCTGATCTGCAGAGGCATTTTCCAGACTCCCTTGCTGACTGCCTTCCAGCTTGGTTCCACCAACAGGAGGCTGCTCTGGGGGAGCAGCAGCCACAGAGGAGGCGTAGCCATGGCCAAAGATGCTGCCTAAAACGGAGGTGAAGGGGAAAAATTCGGACTTCTGTCCTCCACCTCCCCAACCTCCACCCGGTGCCCCCATTGACTGAACGTATCTGGATGCCAGTGGCCAAGGGGCCTGAGAGATGGCGTTTGCGCAGGTCAGTTCACCTGTGACGCAGAGCGGAGAACACGTGTTCAATCGCTCAGATGTGTCCGATTCTATGTGACTCCCTGGACCGTAGGCTGCCAGATTCCTCTGTCCATGGGATTTCCCAGGCAAGAATGCAGGAGTGGGTTGCCATTTCCTCCTCCAGAGGATCTTTCCAACCCAGGGATCGAACCTGCATCCCCTGCGGCTCCTGCATTGCAGGCGGATTCTTTACCACCGAGCCACCTGGGAAGACTGCGGAGCAGGGCCGACCACAACCAGGGAAAGCATCCCTCCTCTCTAAGTTAGAATTTCTTCTAATCAGAAGCTTGGCTCACAGATACATATAACATCCTCAATTGGGAAAAGCTCTCTGGAAATGAGAGGGCGGGGAGTTTAGGGGATGGGGGGTAAGGGGCAGGGTGGGAAGCACAGATATTTCTTCGGGTGTTCTATTGTTGGCATACATTTTTATTTACTGCTTGATTGGGGCTCGTGAAACAAACAAGTCAAAGGGATATGTGTTTTTAACTTGCACAATTAAAAAAAACGTCCATTTACCTTGTGAAAAATGGCCACTTAGCCTGAAGATGTTGTATTCACTTAAGACTCCCACTAGGGTGGTCATGGGAACATCATTCATGAATTTGTGGCAGAATGAGACTCGTCAATAGCTCGCTTAATAAATATAGATTAAAAGGATATCCAATATCTGCCTTAAACCCACAAAGGAATATAAATTTGCAGCAAGAGATCAAGACTCTAATGAAGGCAGCAGGAGATGGCTTTAAAGACAATTCCCTGTTGCAACTTGATGATGAAAATCAGTCTTAACTGTGCATTTAATTTCTTTTGTGGGTTCAGAGCACATCCCTGAAGTTTCATCCAGAGAAGGTTAATCATGGCAGTCTTTGGAGCCTACAAAGCTTCCACAATAATATTGGGTAGAGTTCGTAAAAGATATTTGTGTGAATTAAAATGTTTTGCTTATATTAAGTGAGGTGGTATTAAAAAAAAAAAAGAACCGGAAAAAGTACCATCTTTGTAGAAATCCTTGAAGCAACTAACATGGGAAAAGGTAGGGGATATTAAGTACAAAGCATTCATTTGTTAAAAAATACCTTTCTCACTCTCCACAAAACCCATGGTCCCACAGCAAAATTCTATGCATTGAGTAATGAGAGGAATCTTTTTATATTAAGAGGAAATAAAAAAAGGAAGAATGACAACACTTCCCTGATGAGGTGGCTGAGACCTAGTTAAAGCAGGACAACATTTCAGAGGCCCGTGGCAGGTCCATAAAACCTGTGCCCTCTTTCTTGCCTTTTTCTCATTGATTTTCCTTTTTGGCCTTCCAAGACCAGCTTAAATTGTCAAATAGGCTATACTTTATGATGTTTACCTTTGTTCCATGTACAACCCTGGTCCCACATCTGCTCTTGCTTCCTCTTTATTTCTGAGGTGTTCACATGTTACTGTGCATAAGGACCAAATGAGAATTTGGGTTAATAATTCAAATTCCTGGGCCCTGGTGCCCATGATTCTCTTTCAGTAATTCTGTGTTGAGGTCCAGAGATCTGTAGTTTCATCAAACCCCTTAAGGATTTCTGTTGTATAAGGTCTTGAGATAAAACTGTCAGGTTATTGGATAAGATGAGACCTTTTTCCAGGATATTTTCATTGTATTGATGGAGGAAGGGATTTTTCAATTGTACCTACACGCACAGGGGGCTTCCTAGGTGTCACTAGTGGTAAAGAACCCGTCTGCCAATGCAGGTAGACATAAGAGATGCAGGTTCGATTCCTGGGTAGGGAAGATCCTCTGGAGGAGGGCATGGGAACCCATTCCAGAATTCTTGCCTGGAGAATCCATGGGCGGAGGAGCCTCGCTGACTCTGGTCCGTAGGGTCACAAAGAGTCAGACACGACTGAAGTGACTTAGCACGCACGCACGCACAGGCATCAGCCATCCACATGTCTAGAGGGGTTCTAGGTAGAGCAGAACTTCCTGGAAAATCCTGTGGTCAGGCCTGTAGTTTTTCTTGCTTTTTTTGCCCCACCCCTTGCCCCTATAGCAGTGGGGGTAAACAGGGGCCCCCAGAGGTCAAAGGGGGTTGTCTGTCTCTGGTTTGAAATTCAAGGACTCAAGAGAGTCCATGACCCTCATTCTTTGGTAGGCTACTTTCCAGCTCTGATAGGTTTTTAAAATTTAAGACAAGCTAAAAAAATAATCAAAACCTGTACTCAGAACTTGTCTTACACATAACAAATTTCTTCAGTAACATGAATGAAGGGAAATCGACTCTGGTTTCAAAAATGGTTCCCCTACCATCTGTCAGTGCACCTGAAATCCTACCATTACAAATGATGGCCTTTGGACCCTGGAAAATTGCTGGACTCAAAAAAGTCTCACTGTGACAATGCACACACTTCTGGGTCAATATCACCTGAAACTGGAGTCTGTGAGCCTTTTGGTGAGAGTCTAAGATGATTGGAATTGGGACCAAAAAGAATGGGGAGAAGAAGTTAGAAGAAATGAGAGTTTTGCTCAATGCTGGTTTTACTCTCAGGTGAGAAAAATGTCACCCTTCCCCCCTTAATCATTTGTACTGTTAGCAAATAAAAAAATTTAAGTTGACAGAAAAACAATAACAACGAAAAACCAAACTA
Organism: Ovis canadensis; assembly: GCF_042477335.2. NCBI lineage: Eukaryota > Metazoa > Chordata > Mammalia > Artiodactyla > Bovidae > Ovis > Ovis canadensis. The sequence continues at coordinate 56,309,862 of NC_091264.1, forward strand.
AGTAGGAGTGATTCTTTGGATAAATTCCAGGCAACAGAAATAATTTCTACAGCACTGCAAATCAATTCTCCAAACTCTGAATAGTAATGTAAATATCTTTTTACTATATATGTATATTTTTTAATATCAATATATAAGAAAGTAACAGTATATTTACGTTCACACGACATAATACATGTTGAATTCAATTTAAAATATTACTTTAAAATACTGAAGGCAACTACAGTAAGTTTGAAACATTGGGTGAAAGTATTCAATGTAAATTTAAGTTGTGCAACTAGAAAGGGGAAATTGGGGTGGAGGGTAAACTAGGAAATATGGGATTTACAGATATAAACTATTGTACATAAAATAGATAAGAAGCAGATTACTGTATAGTGCAGGTAACTATGTTCAATGTTTTGTAATAAGCTATAATGAAAAAATCTGAAAAAATGATATGTAACTGAATGACTTTTCTGTACACCTGAAACTAACAATATTATAAATCAACTATGTGTCAATGAAAAAAAAGAAACAGAAAACTTTTAGAAATATGTATTTGAGTCATGCAAGTTGTTTTAAATTATGTCAAAGCTTTGTAAGAGTGAAACATGGTCTTTCTCTTTTTTTAAATTGAAGTAAAGTTGATTTGTCTCCTTTTGAACAGTTGCAGAAGTAACGTTTTTTGAGGAACCATCGATCAGACTTCATTTTTCTCTTTATTCTCTTTTCCTGTCTTATTTCAGCACTTCCTTCAGTGAGTACATTGTCTGCAAAAGTTACTCCCAGCAGTGCGCATACCAAGTTGATTTCTGAGCAGCACACACACTGTTAAGGGTTCTCTTTTCTGGTGGTGGCTCTGAGGAATCTTATGACCTTGACAAGTTATCTTTGGATGCTTTGAATGCCCCACTGATAAAGTGGAGATAACCAGGCCCATTATTCAAAAAGGATTTATAAGATACCATCTACAGACTTTCTTAAAATCAGGAAAAGAGCATCTTACAAGTATCCTCCCTTTTCTCATTAGCATGACTGCAGTTAGACCTGGGGGCTTTAATTGTGTCCGACTCTTTGAGACCCCATGGACTGCAGCACACCAGGCCTCCCTGTCCATCACCAACTCCCGGAATTAATTTGCCTTAACAAATTATAATTTGTTAGTTTTGTAAGAAGTGCTTGGTTTTGTCATTTGCTCTGAGATAAAGGGAAGGAAAGTCCCTCCAGCCCCCCAAATAATCACAAGAGCTATCTTATAACAAGCTGAAACTTCCTGAAAATGTAGTTTTTTTTCCAACTGTAGTAAAAGTTGATTTCTGAATAGAAATCTCCTGTTTTGATAGTCTGAAATTTTGTGTATCATTCTAACCTCCATTTTTGAGCACTTGTTTTACCTTGAATCACAAGTTGCCAGACTGTGAACGGTTCTAGTAAGATATGTTGCAACCACTGCTAACCAGCAATTCTGATTTCGGGCATTAAGACTGCAACAATCTGAGCCACATATGTTCTGCCTAATCAGATGGGTGTCTCCCTGCTACCCCCAGCGCCCCTACTGCCACCACCAAGATGGTTTAGGGAATTTCCTTTCTCATTGTCTAGGCTCTAAGCAATGGCAACAAGAAGTGCAAACGAGTGTTCAACCATGAATCTGGTTTTGATACTCTTTCCAAGTCCCCAAGCGTGTGCATTTGCTTGGAGAACTGCACACTCTGCAGCGGGCCCTTGCACATTTATACCCGTGCACGGCCTTAATGGGAAACATTTGAGTCTGGCTGCAAAGTCTTGCTCAGTGTGAAATCTGTTCCTAACACAATGGTCAGATTGAAAGGAGTTTCATTACATGGCTGGACGTTTCTCCTTACTTTGGGGAATATAAAAGGTGAGTGCAATACTTTCCAGTTTAACGTTACCACCAAACGTCATAATCTTAACCTCAGAATCAACTCCCAAATTTATACAGAGAACCAGAGGCCTTGAGCTGGCTGCAATTGCCTGTCTGATCTTGGTTAAGTTCCAAAAAAGCCAGGGAGAGTTCAAAGCAGGGCCAGGAGCAACTCCACACTTTAATCCACGCTCCCTTTTCCTTCTCCATCTTTAGTTTCCCTCTCTGTCCTCTGGTATGAACTATAGTATATATCTGTTTCAATAACCCTAGACACCGTAGATTCTAGAACAATGAGGAACGCATCTTTCCTTATTGATACTGACAGGCCTTTTGGTCAGAAAATGTCCCTCAGCAGCTGTTAGAGAATGTGGTCATAAACCAGAAAGGTATCTGTTACAGCTTTGAAGGCTGTTTTACTTCTAGCTCTCTGAATTCCACTGGGTAAGGTTCGATTTTTTTGCCTCCTCCCCCCCTCCCCCTGCTGCCCCCCACCCCCCCCCCCCGACTTTCTTCAGAAACTCCTTTTGAGGCTTTGAAAGTGAAAGTGAAAGTCATTCAGTTGTGTCTGACTCTTTGAGACCCCATTGACTGTAGCCTGCCAGGCTCCTTTGTCCATGGGATTCTCCAGGCAATAATACTGGAGTGGGTGGCCAGATCTTCCCAACCCAGGGATCGAACTCAGGTCCCCCACATTGCAGGTGGATTCTTTACCATCTGAGCCACCAGGGAAGCTTGAGGCTCTAGGATACAGGAAAGCAGTTATGGCTTAAGAGAAGTTGGTGCCTTTGCATTAGTTATTCTCCCCCATCTTCCCATCAAGAAATAAAGAAAACAGAAAGGACAGTTACAAAGCCACTGTCCTTTCTGTTTTCTTTACGAATTCTTTAAACTCATTATTCGAGGTACTGTGCTTGGAAATTGAATAATGCCCTTTCTTTTTTTTCCAATCTAAGCAACCTAGATAGCATATTGAAAAGCAGAGACATTACTTTGCCAACAAAGGTCCATCTAGTCAAGGCTATGGTTTTCCCAATGGTCATGTATGGATGTGAGAGTTGGACTGTGAAGAAGAAGGCTGAGTGCCGAAGAATTGCTGCTTTTAAACTGTGGTGCTGGAGAAGACTCTTGAGAGTCCCTTGGACTGCAAGGAGATCCACCCAGTCCATTCTGAAGGAGATCAACCCTGGGATTTCTTTGGAGGGAATGATGCTAAAGCTGAAGCTCCAGTACTTTGGCCACCTCATGCGAAGAGTTGACTCATTGGAAAAGACTCTGATGCTGGGAGGGATTGGGGGCAGGAGGAGAAGGGGACGCCAGAGGATGAGATGGCTGGATGGCATCATGGACTCGATGGACGTGAGTCTGAGTGAACTCCAGGAGTTGGTGATAGACAAGGAGGCCTGGCGTGCTGGGGTCGCAAAGAGTCAGACATGACTGAGCAACTGAACTGAACAGAAGCATTCTGGATTTTATTTCAGTCCACTCAGAGTGTTGGAAGACAGTTTTCCCTTCTCTTTAGATTATTTTAACTCTGACTAAAGAACACATCCGTTGAAATAAAAAAGAATTGATTTGCATCCTGACTTTGAGGTGAATGACTGACTACCTGAGTACTGACTTAGCCTGAAATTCACTTCCTGTCAAATGGGCCACTTGGCGTAAATGAATTCAGCTTAAAATTCCTAATAATGCCACGAGCCTTGGCATAAATAAATGAAAGTGGAGATTTAATGCTGTATGGATAATGTCTTCTTTCCCAAGATTTAGGCCCTAGAACATTAACCAAACATACTTGACAAATAATGAGAAAGAGGAATGAAAGGGACAGAAATGACACTCTAACACAAGTGGTAGTGATGACAGTTGTGTGTGGCCTTGCTCCCACGTCACCCAGAGCCCGAGTGAGTCCTCTACTTCCTGAGATAAACACTCCCAATTTGCCATTTTTGCATCCCCCGCTCCGCCAGCTCCCGAGTTTGGGCAGGAATGGAAGGGAGAGCCAATATGCTCATATATTTTCTTTGCAGAGCTCCTGAGCATTTCGAGAAGAATGTACAGGGGAGAGTCAGGAATGTCTGATGACGCAAATGCAAGGAAGGCCTTATATTTGCATTATAGGAGTGTTGTGGCATATATACAGATGTCCCTTGTAAAATGTAATCTGCCATATTCATACCACATGTTTCATTTTTGTTTTCTGCAATGCGATGTAGACATTTCCCCATTGAGAGGGCACGTTCCCTACCTTTGGACCTGAGAAAATCTTTGTAACTGCGGCAGAATGCAGTGGAAGTGGTAGGGTTTGACCTCTGAGCCGAGGTCACGAAGGGTCATGTGGCTTCTGTCTGGCTCCCTCTCTCTCAGGATGCTCACCTCAGGAACCCAGCTGCCACCTGGTGAGGAAGCCCTGGCCACTTGGAGAAGCACTCACAGGTGTTCCAATCCACAGTCTGAGCTCAGAGGTGGTCCTAGGCAGGGCGAGGAGGGGAGAAAAGAGGCCGGGGGTGGGGGGGAGATGGAGGAGCCCGGAAATCACCCCTAGTGTGCTGAGAGCCAACTGGAAATGCCTCTACTGTGCTCACTAACTGACATAGGGAGACTGAGCTTTCAGTAGCTTTACTCCATGGTCCCATGGATCTGTCTCCTGCTTTAGCAGTGTTTGGACAGAACGGACCCAGGGATGCCCCTCGCTGCAGCCTCTGACCATCCTACAAACTCTTCGCAACCTTCAGAATCAGCCACTCAACTGTCCTCGATCACTGGAACCAGCCAACACCACTTTTTGAGCTTAACTCCTTATTACCCACCAACCATGAGCTCCCAGATTCATCAGAATTATTTCACCTAGGTGGAGACTCGGAGAAGGCAATGGCACCCCACTCCAGTACTCTTGCCTGGAAAGTCCCATGGATGGAGGAGCCTGGTAGGCTGCAGTCCATGGGGTCGCTAAGAGTCGGACACGACTGAGCGACTTCACTTTCACTTTTCCCTTTCATGCATTGGAGAAGGAAATGGCAGCCCACTCCAGTGTTCTTGCCTGGAGAATCCCAGGGACAGGGGAGCCTGGTGGGTTGCTGTCTATGGGGTCGCACAGAGTTGGACACGACTGAAACGACTTAGCAGCAGCAGCAGCAGCAGCAGGTGGAGACTGCCGTCAACCGCCTGTTCAACCTGCATCTGTGGGCCTCCTTCACCTCTTTCTCCCCGGGGCTCTATTTTGACTATGACAATGTAGCTCCGGAGGGTGTGGGCCCCTTTTTCCATGAATTGGCCAAGAAGAAGCACCCAGTGTCTCTTGAATAATGCAAAACCAGCGCAGTGACCGCACCCTCTTCCAGGACGTGCAGAAGCTTCTCAAGACAAGCAAGGAAAATCCAGGATGCCATGGAAGCCACCCTTCTCACGGAGAAGAACTTGAACCAGGCCATTTTGGACCTGTGGGCCCTGGGTTCTGCCCGAGCAGACCCCCACCTCTGTGGTTCCGGGAAAGCTGCATCCTGGACGAGCAGGAGAAACTCACGGAGAAGATGGGCGATCACGTGACCAACCTGCACAGGTATCTCGTGGAAAGGCTCTCCCTTCAACATGACTAGGAGCCTCTGGAGCCTGGCCACCTTTGAGTGGGCCTTCTGGGGCCAGGGCTCCTGTCTGAAGCCCTTCTCTGCAGCCCCTAGGCAGCATTTTAATCATCTTGAAGCCCTCTGCCAAGCTCTGGACAAAGCAGAAACAATAAAGATTTTTGCAGGGGGAAAAAAGGGAGGAGGGGGGCATATGGAATTTCCCATTTGTTCTAAAAGCTGAGATACCCTAGGAACAGACAGGGTCTCCTCCTTGCTAAAGGGGATGCCCACACTCTTTCTCTCTGGGTATGCACCGCTGCCTTGCTTCTATCTCATCTCAGTAAGCCATTTCTCTATGGGCTGTCCCACTTGTCATCGTGCTGTGTCTCTAATAACAAACTTTGCATCCGCATTTGCAAAAAAAAAAAAAAGACAAAACAGCCCCCTTCTCAGTTCCTGCTGGAGAAGACTCTGTAAATTTAACTGACTGAGCCTTCCACGACTGGGAGAACCAAGCTCAGATTTTCTATAATCTTGACCAAGTTTTGTAATTACAGTGAACATAGGTCACGGGAATTAATTTGTTCTTTGAAATAGAGTTCCCCTTTGTTACAGATGAATAAACAAAGCCTAGGGAAGCTGATGGTGATTCTCCTTCATGTGACTCCTGGGGATGATGGCTAAGTCATCTTTGCCCCTTATGTTTGACTATTTCCATAAAATCACCGGGGTTTGCTTCCCCGTGCTTGCTAAGTCGCTTCAGTCGTGTCCGACTCTTTGCGACCCCATGGACTGTAGCTCGCCAGGCTCCTCTGTCCATGGGATCCTCCAGGAAAGAATATTGGAGTGGGGTGCCATTTCCTGCTCCCCGGTAGACAGCCACTTATGCTTAGTTACTTACATAGCAGACACTCCTGACCAGAAAGCACTTGCGTGGAAACTTACGAAGATCCCTGCTCTCTTTCCCCATTGGGTTGGGCGAGGTGCTCCTCCTCTGTCCCATGGTGCCCTCCTTGCCTTACCCCCTGGTGCTGTGCCTTCTGTTCTCAGAGGACTGCTTTACCTTGCTGGATGGATATCCTTCGAGGATAGAGAGAATGTGAGCTTCTTTTCTGGATCCAAAGATCCAAAGTAGATTTCTAGGCTCAGAATAAGTCCACAGTGAAAGTCTGGGGAATGTTGAGTGAATGATACATGCCCGGGCGACACCACCCATGACTCCATGTCCTGTTAGTATCCTGTGCTGTGTTTTCTTGGCTGTCCCTGCTCTGGGAAACAGGGATGGTGCCGGAAGAACTCCTCCTTCTAGGATGGATTTGCTGCCCAGCTGCACTGACAGGTCAGAAGAAAGTCCTCAACTGTCAGCTCCTCCAGGGTCTGCTTTATCTGCAGAAAGCTACCTTGTTCAATTTGTTATTGTTCAGTTGCCAACTCGTGTCCGACTCTTTGTGACCCCATGGACGGCAGCATGCCAGGCTTCCCTGTCCCTCACCATCTCCCAGAGTTTGCCCAAGTTCATGTGCGTTGAATTGGCGATGCCATCCAACCATCTCATCCTCTGTCACCCTCTTCTCCTTCTGCCTTCCATCTTTCCCAGAAGCAGGGTCTTTTCCAATGAGTTGGCTCTTTGTATCAGGTGGCCAAAGAATCGGAGCTTCAGCTTTAGCATCAGTCCTTCCAACAAGTATTCCGGGTTGACTTCCTTTATGATCAACTGGTTTGATCTTCTTGCAGTCCAAGGGACTCTCAAGAGTCCTTCAGCTCTCTGCCTGCTTTATGGTCCAGCTTTCACATCCGTACGTGACTTCCTTACTCAAGGCCATGCCATATTCTGAATCCTGTGACTTAATAGAAGAGGAGGTAAGAGTGGCTCTTGGTCCAATGGGGTCCAACTCACATGGTACTCTTTTACTCTAAAACTCTCTGCCTGGTAAACTGAAGAGTTTCTGAGCCTACATCACACTTCAGCTCCCCATTTGCCCATTTTCATCGTCCCATCTTCTTTTCACAGGTGCTGGTCCTCAATAAAAATTTTATGCTGCAAACTCCTTCTCAGTGTCTTCCTCTGGGGAACCCAACCCACAAGGAATTTTTGTCTTTGATTCATTCATAAGGCTCTTTACCTTCGGTCAACTTGACTGTTTACTGAGTTAACTTACAATGTTTATTTTGTGAAGGTCTAAAAATATTCACTTCTGATTATGGCTCAGGAGACGATTGATAACTCCAACGAAGGCTGGGCATAATATCCATGTAGAGCTTACTTGGAAAGGTTGCTAATGCCTTTTTCACTGACACTTTCATTCAGCTGAAATTAGACATTTTTGTGAGATTCCTGCATTGACTGATAATACTCAGATTGTTGGTTTTCTTTTTTCTTGATCACTATTCTGCTGATCTGGATTATCAAATGCCTTGCCGAGAAAAACTGCTTCAGCTGACAGATATCAAGTTCAAACCAATGAGTCCCACTTCTCTGGAATTTTGCCCCCTCAGGTCCTAGGTGCCTTGGTACCACTCTGATGCCCTCAAACAGCCTCTTCTTCCCCATCTTGAAGTTTTCAGTTGTTCAGGGGGAGTGTTACTCTGTTACAAATTAATCTGCCACAGCTGGAGGCAGAATTGTTTAGGATCATCTTTTTTCCAACTCACTAATCTTAACCAACAGAAGTGACTTGAAAGAATAGATGTTATCTTTTGTAAAGAAGAAGGGGAACTCAGATCAAAAGGTTATTAGAGGAAAAAATATAATATTGAGCAGGTTCTGGAGAAGTGTGTGTTACTTTTCAATCAGAATTTTCTCAAAAAAAAAAAAAAAGAATTTTCTCGGATTCATCCTCAGTTAGGAAAACATGGCTTTCATTTACCCATTGTCGTTCAGTTGTTAAGTCAGGTCCGACTCTTTGGGACCCCATGGACTGTCCTTCACTAGCACCCTGAGTTTGCTCAGACTCATGTCCATTGAGTTGATAATGCCATCCAACCATCTCATCCTCTGTCACCCCCTTCTCCTCTTGCCTCAATCTTTTCCAGCATCAGTCATTTCCAATCATTTACCCATGAATGCGTTCAAATTTTATTTCTTCCTGTTATTAGTTTTTATTTCTTAATGTTAGTTTTCCTAATTCCATCACTTTGTACCACAGAGAGTTATCAAAAATTAAAATTTTGAGTTAAAATCCTTTGTTTTGAAAACATTTTAACTCTCAAGTTAACTCTCAGTTATTTACAGTGAAATAGAGGGGAAATTTGTATTCATAATTCAAATCAATGAATAATTTAAAAATTTTATCTTTGGTTGTGAATGCAGGTCATATTTTACTTGTTAAAGATTTATCTTCCTGATAATATTTTCCTTAAATATGTTGACGTTTAAATCTATCTTTCTTGGCCAAACAACATTTCTTTTTTGTCCTGTGTGTCAGAGTTAGCACGTTCTTTTAAGATTTTATGCATCCTTCATCAGTTGTATAACATTCTACTGTCTTCTATAAGATACTCAACAATTATTATAGTAATTGGCGTCTTTTGTAAATATTGATCTTTTTGGCTGTGCATACAGTTAAATTTTCTTTTCCTTCTTTCGGTCTATAATAAGATAATAACAATACTGTGAGTCTCCATTGTGTTAGTTTCATATTCAAGGAATATTAAAGATTCCACAGTCAGCGTCAAACCCTGGTGAGTAGTTGGTGGAAATCTCTACTATCTAGATGGAGATGAGGCAATCCCCAGAGGGGAGAAAAAGCCAAACAAAGGAAGAGAAAGCCTCTCTGAGCAGATTAGGGCAAAATGCAGGTCTATTGACACATGCTGGCTAGAAGAATGACCTTCCCCCAACCCCTTGCTGGGATTCTGCACCTCTGAGAAGGAACTGGAACAAAAGCAATTCAGTTAGGTGTTTCTCTTATGGCGCATCCCACTGATGTTGTGACAGGAGAACCGCTTACCTGGTCAAACAGGCTGTCTTGCTCAACTGGATCTGATTCTTGCCAAGAACTTTATTTTCTTACTTGAAGAACAGTGACTATGGTTTTCTGATTTGTACTCAGTCTTGTCTAGTTAGCTGGTAGTTCTTCCATTAATTATTTCATGAGTGGAGGAACCACTCGTTTACCTGTGTGCCATCATGTAGAGTGTACAACATGTTCCGCTTTTAAAACTCACCACTCCCTGCCTTCTTCCTCCCTTCCTTGACCTGTCACACATTTTCTCACTGGCACCCCATCAGACCCGAGGGGAAAAGCCTAATGATGACTCAGGAAAGGAAAGACAGCTTCCCTTGTAGTCCAGTGGTTAAGAACCTGCAGTGCAGGGGACAGGGGTTTGATCCCTGCTCTGGGACGCTTCCACGTGCTGCAGGACATCTAAGCCTGTACGTCGTGACTACTGAGCCAGCACTTTTGAGCTCACAAGCCACAGCTACTGAGCCTGCCGGCCTAGAGCCCGTGTTCCACAAGAGAAGCCACTGCAACGAGAAGTCCATGGATCACAACTAGAGACTAGCCCCTACCGGCCACAACTAGAGAAAGTCCGCACACAGTAATGAAGACCCAGTGCCGCCAAAAGTAAACAAACAAATAAATAAATCTTTTTTAAAAAAAAAGGAGAAAGGAAAGAAAAGCTCATTCCTGAAGCTGCTTCTGTCCAACCCCTCTCGGTTCCCCAGTCTCTGTTCTGATTTGTGTTCTGGTTTCCAGGCCCTGCTCCCATGACTTGGCTGTTGAAGAACCCATGATACATCAACTAATTTTTCTTTGCCAAGTGAATTTCTCTTTGAGTCTCCGATGCTCACCTTTAGTGCCTGAGCTGTATTTGGCCTTGTCAGTCCATACAGAGTCAAAGTGAACACAGAGAAAGGAGCTGGAAGAGAGAATGTTTTCTTTCTTCATTTCTCATTGCTCTAAACAGTGAAGAGCTTTAGAAAACTTCTGAGGGATTCTACACTTCAGAGACAGGACATCCGGGAGAAGTTATTGGACCGTGTCGTGTTTTGTAGCTGACGAGGGAGAAGAGAGTCTTTGGTCATAGGGAACAGATGGTAGTGATGGGACAGGAGGGCTCGGGCTAAGCCTGGGACCATCAGAAGAAAAGAAAAGGCTTATGGAGTACCATCTGTACCAGCTCACACATGCACGATCTAATTTAGTGTTTCCAAATGTCTTCCTTGGAACACTAGTCCCAGGAGATGTTCTACAAGAAAAGGAGCCTGGATTTAAATGTTTGGGAAAAGCTGCAGATCACATTCGTGTCTGAAGAAGTCCTGCAATAAGAAATCAACTGAATCTCTCCCTCGCATCTCATTAGCAGGATTGCTGTGTCAAGAAGTCTGTGCATTTGCGATGCTGGTAGATACTGCAAATTTGCTTTCATTTCTCTGTCCACACAAGGATGAATGAGACCTCCTTGTGACCCAGCATTTTCCCACTTTGGTAACACTTATTAAGCTTCCCAGGTGGCTCAGTGGTAAAGAATCTGCCTGCCAATGCAGGAGACACCAGTATGATCCTGGGTCAGGAAGATCCCTTGAAGTAGGAAATGGCAACCCACTCCAGTATTCTTGCCTGGAAAACCGCATGGACAGAGGAGCCTGGTGGGCTACAGTCCATGGGGTCGCAGAGTCAGACTCGACTGAGGGACAGAGTGCACACACACACATTAATATCCCATAGAGCTTATGTTCTAGAAAACACAGGCTTGGTATACTGGTTGATTTTTTTTTTTAATTTTTTTTACTGGTTGATTTTTAATCTTCCAATTTGTATACGGTACAGCGTACATCACTGCCCTTCTTCTATATATGTGGAATGGAGGCTTAGAAACTTGACCACTACTTATAAGGTTGACTCTACCCCCAACCTGCTTGATACTCAGCCTCTCCACCCACCTCCAGGGCAGATTCTAGTAGAGGCTGTTCTTGGAAAAGCATTGACGCCTGCCGCTGGTGCATAAATTCCGTACATTCCCCGACGAAAGCATTGTGACCTGCACAATGGTTGGATTTCTATGGTCTTTTTAGGATAGTGCTTTTTATTTCCGGTAGATTGCAGGTTATTGGTTATTGTAATTTTCCCTTGTGATTCTATACCATAGAGTAGAGTTTTAATGATCAGTTCAGTTCAGTCGCTCAGTCGTGTCCGAGTCTTTGCGACCCCATGAATCACAGCATGCCAGGCCTCCCTGTCTATCACCATCTCCCAGAATTCACTCAGACTCACGTCCATCGAGTCCGTGATGCCATCCAGCCATCTCATCCTCGGCCGTCCCTTTCTCCTCCTGCCCCCAATCCCTCCCAGCATCAGAGTCTTTTCCAATGAGTCAACTCTTCGCATGAGGTGGCCAAAGTACTGGAGCTTCAGCTTTAGCATCATTCCTTCCAAAGAACTCCCAGGGTTGATCTCCTTCAGAATGGACTGGGTGGATCTCCTTGCAGTCCAAGGGACTCTCAAGAGTCTTCTCCAACACCACAGTTCAAAAGCATCAATTCTTCGGCGCTCAGCCTTCTTCACAGTCCAACTCTCACATCCATACATGACCACAGGAAAAACCATAGCCTTGACTAGATGGACCTTAGTCGGCAAAGTAATGTCTCTGCTTTTGAATATGCTATCTAGATTGGTCATAACTTTTCTTCCAAGGAGTAATTTTAATTTCATGGCTGCAGTCACCATCTGCAGTGATTTTGGAGCCCAAGAAAATAAAGTCTGACACTGTTTCCACTGTTTCCCTGTCTATTTCCCATGAAGGGATGGGACCAGATGCCATGATCTTTGTTTTCTGAATGTTGAGCTTTAAGCCAACTTTTTCACTCTCCTCTTTCACTTTCATCAAGTGGCTTTTTAGTTCTTCTTCACTTTCTGCCATAAGGGTGGTGTCATCTGCATATCTGAGGTTATTGAGATTTCTCCCGGCAATCTTGCTTCCAACTTGTGTTTCTTCCAGCCCAGCGTTTCTCATGATGTACTCTGCATAGAAGTTAAATAAGCAGGGTGACAATATACAACCTTAACGTACTCCTTTTCCTATTTGGAACCAGTCTGTTGTTCCATGTCCAGTTCGAACTGTTGCTTCCTGACCTGCATGCAGATTTCTCAAGAGGCAGGTCAGGTGGTATGGTATTCCCATCTCTTCCAGAATTTTCCACAGTTTATTGTGATCCACACAGTCAAAGGCTTTGGCACAGTCAATAAAGCAGAAATAGATGTTTTTCTGGAACTCTCTTGCTTTGTCCATGATCCAGCAGATGTTGGCAATTTGATCTCTGGTTCCTCTGCCTTTTCTAAAAGCAGCTTGAACATCAGGGAGTTCACAGTTCAGGTATTGCTGAAGCCTGGCTTGGAGAATTTTGAGCATTACTTTACTAGCATGTGAGATAAGTGCAATTGTGCGGCAGTTTGAGCATTCTTTGGCATTGCCTTTCTTTGGAATTGGAATGAAAACTGACCTTTTCCAGTCCTGTGACCGCTGCTGAGTTTTCCAAATTTGCTGGCATATTGAGTGCAGCACTTTCACAGCATCATCTTTCAGGATTTGAAACAGCTCAACTGGAATTCCATCACCTCCACTAGCTTTGTTCGTAGTGATGCTTTCTAAGGCCCACTTGACTTCACATTCCAAGATGTCTGGCTCTAGATTAGTGATCATATCATCATGATTATCTTGGTCGTGAAGATCTTTTTTGTGCAGTTCTTCCGTGTATTTTTGCCACCTCTTCTTAATATCTTCTGCTTCTGTTAGGTCCAGACCATTTCTGTCCTTTATCGAGCCCATCTTTGCATGAAATGTTCCCTTGGTATCTCTAATTTTCTTGAAGAGATCTCTAGCCTTTCCCATTCTGTTCTTTTCCTCTATTTTTTTGTATTGATCGCTGAAAAAGGCTTTCTTATCTCTTCTTGCTATTCGTTGGAACTCTGCATTAAGATGCTTATATTTTTCCTTTTCTCCTTTGCTTTTCGCCTCTCTTCTCTTCACAGCTATTTGTAAGGCCTCCCCAGACAGCCATTTTGCTTTTTTGCATTTCTTTTTCATGGGGATGGTCTTGATCCCTGTCTCCTGTACAATGTCACGAACCTCATTCCATAGTTCATCAGGCACTTATCTATCAGATCTAGACCCTTAAATCTATTCCTGACTTCCACTGTATAATCATAAGGGATTTGATTTAGGTCATACTTGAATGGTCTAGCGGTTTTCCCTACTTTCTTCAATTTAAGTCTGAATTTGGCAATAAGGAGTTCATGATCTGAACCACAGTCAGCTCCTGGTCTTATTTTTGATGACAGTGGTAATAATAACAACCACAACTGATTGAGCATCCACTGTATTCAGGGCACTTGACACAAATTGTCACTTATCACAAAAATCCTGCAATAGAGATATACTTCTAGCAAGGTATGCTCATCTTTATTTGAAGCTCTGAAAGGTTGTGACTTGACCAAGGTTACACTGAACTAGGATTCACCCAGTTTTTTCTGACTTCTCTGCATCATACTGCCTTTTTTTGAAACCGTGTTTTGAGTCTCCACCAAAAACCAATGTTTGGAACACTCCTGCTTGCACAATTCAAGGTTGCCTAAATCCCAAATCTTAGTGACAATGACTGGTTGCCTTTGTCTCCAGGTATGATTCTTTTTATCCCTGTTTGCTTAACTACTGATGAAGGTCTGCTTTGGTTTAAGTAGAGTTAAGTGATGAGATAGACTTCCCTGGTGGCTCAGATGGTAAAGCGTCTGCCTACAATGCGGGAGACCTGGGTTCAATCCCTGGGTTGGGAAGATCCCCTGGATGAAAGATATGGCAACCCACTCCAGTACTCTTGCCTGGAAAATCCCATGGATGGAGGAGTGTTGTTATTCTTTCTGCCCTGTTATCACTTGACGCTTCCTCTCTCTTTTCTTCTTATCTCTCTATTCTTATCTTTTCTTATCTCTCTATTCTTCTCTTTCTGCTTTTATTTTTTTTTACAAGGCTGGTGAAGTTTGGTCTTCTCCCAGAATATAACACCTGTGCCTTCTGCCCTGCTGGGCACCAAACAAAAGACCTTGTGAAGTACATCAAAATGGCAGGAGAGGGACATCTTTGGTGGTCCAGGGGTTAGGACTCCATGCTTCTACTACAGAGGCTTGAGTTCCATCCCTGGTTGGGGAACTAAGATCCCACATGCTGGGCCTTGTGACCCGCCCCCTCAAAAAAAAAAAAAAAAAAGGCAGGAGAAAATTGGTGATTCTCAATGTTTCCATCCTGCTATCCTTCTTCCCCCAAATTTCTCCTCCTTATCCCATCACCCAGTGTTTCTGACATTTTCTTTCACCTTCTTCCCTTCTGCCCAGATAGGGAGCTATTCCTTCTATGGGGTGGAGGATGGGGGAGGATGGTCAAGGCAAAGGGCAGACCAGGCTGGGGACACCAAGGCCAGGACAGGAGAGGGAAGGTCGTTACATGGCAGAGAAGGCTGAGGACGTGCAGCTGAAATCCCCAGAAGGGACGGTGAGGAAGCAGAAGAAAGAGCAATGGAAAGAGAAAGAGACAGAGATCAGAAGACCAGCAGGGAGCCTGCAGGAGAGGGAGGCTGAGGAGCAAGCAGGACCAGGTGCGGGCAGGTTGACCACACAGACGTTTCAGAGAACAGAAGGGCAGTCAGGGAGGAGAGCCAAGGCCACACAGGGTCGACTGTGCGTGTGTGTTTTTTAAGGATTAAGGATGAATCACTGTTTTCATCAGCATCAGTGCACATGCCATATGTTAGGTGTTGCTGGAGTGGAAAACACGTTGCGCTGACTTAGAACAGGCTCGACAGCCTCCCACTCTGCCCTGCTGGAGGCTGGGGACAGCGCCCCGTGGGTGTAGATTCCCCCGGAGGTGAGGTAACGCTTCCCAGGCGTCTCCTGGTGCATGACCCTCCTCTAAAGTGAAACTCAAACCAATATAAACGCTGTGAACCATCCTCGACTGCTCAAAGGTTAGAAGAGAAGTGGGGGTTGCTGCTCCACTAATGACAGATTCCACAGTAAAGACTCAATAAACACTTGGTAATTAATTACAGAGAAAAGGAATATGATAGCAATTTAGGTCAGAGACTCCTTTGAAAATCTGATGAAAGCTATGGACGCTTTCCCCAGAAAAACAAAATTTGTCTATTGCCAAGGCAGGAGACGTAAGAGACATGGGTTCGATCCCTGGGTCAAGAAGATGCCCTGGAGGAAGACATGGCAACCCACTCCAGTATTCTTGTCTGGAGAATCCCAAGGACACAGGAGGCTGGTGGGCTACGGTCCATGGGGTCGCAAAGAGTCGGACACAACCGAAGCAAATGAGCATAGCACAGCACATACCTATTTTATTTATAACATTATGATGCTCATTAAAGCACTAAAGCCAGAGCCAATGGGACCCCTGGACCCTGGGTGAGAAGTCCTGACTTAGAGCATATGAAATACATTTGCATCCGTGAACCATGGATCCAACCAAAACCCCAGAAGTTGGGCGGGTGCTGCCAGCATCGGACAGGGGAGGAGGCTGGGTGAGAGGTGGGGAATTTGCTCCCACATCAGCTACAAGGCAGCAGGGAAGGGGGAGCTAAAACCCGCAGCTCTGAGGCCAGGCTTGTTCCATTGACCTTTGAAAATCTCCAACTTACTGTTAGAAAGACAGATTTCAGTTTTCACTTTTTGATAGTCGTCATGGCTGTTAGAAAAGGGAGATGTTAGGTTACACTTCTCTACCTTTGACGGAACCAATGGCTCATCTTCCAGTTCAACTACAGTTATTACAGTTGTTGCATCTCTCCCCTTGTCAGAAAAAACCTACCTGTCATGGGGTCCACGGATGATTGGAGGACGGATGCTGCACGTCTCAGTTAGCAGGAACCCCGAAATGTAACCTGGATATGCTGACGTCTGCTGCAGCTTTCTAACCAGCATACAGGCCAGACAACATTCCAGCCACTTGCCAGTCTGAAAACTCCTCTTGTCAAGCAAGGCATCCATCTCCTGCAGGGTTTAACGCTAGAACAGTGTACGCTGGTAATGGGTGAGCCGTGGAAAACGAGTATGATACTGCATGAGAGTTTCCTTTCATCAGATGATAAGCTAGTGTGAGTTTACACATTGTTTTGTTGGGATTTTAACAGGTTTTGTTTGTTTGTTTTGGCTTTGGAATATCCATATTATAACATTCTGTGTGCTCAAATCTCAAGAATTTATAACTAGAGTTGTAGCTCTCAATTTACGATGTGCATGAAATTCCCACTTGGGGGCTTCTTAGAAACTGTTGGACTCCAAGCACTAGGCTAAATGCTTGATTTTATAGGTCAGGATGGGTTGGAGGTCTGCAGTGTAAGAAGTGCCAGGAGTGAGTTTGTTGCAGAACGTAGGAGGATGTGCTTTGAGAGACTCTGACTTAGAGGATTAGAGAGGCACTTAGTCTATATCTCTGGAGTATTGAGTCTCATCCTGGGATTCCTGATTTATTATTTTTCTACCCTGGACTTATCAAGGCTGATGAGCTCCTTGAGGGCAGAGACAAATGTGATGCTCATATTTCTGTTCTGAATCCTGACACAATTACTGGTAGTCGACTACATGAGAGAATAGAAATGATAGTTAAAATGTCAGAGGATGAATACTAATATGTTGAGATATTTCAATTTCACACTACAATCATGAAAACGAAATCTTTACTTAGCCCGTAGAAGTCCCGCTTGCCATAAAATCTTAAAAGGAGTAAGTTTAAGCACTCAGGGTAATTCACAACTTCCTGTCCTTTACCCTACTTTTTGGATGTTTATCTACTTGAACTAAGACATTTCCCGCTGTTTTGGAACACATGATTTGGAAAACAGCAACTCTGTGTAAGTACGTACTTTGTATAGGTGTTGTGAAGGATAAAAAGAAAACTACAAGATTTGATTCCCATCTTCCAGGAGATTACAGTCTGGTAGGGGGAAGAGAGAGGATGTCCAAGCACGTGGGTATCTACACACCAAGGCAGATACAGTGCTGGAAAGGGAGGGCAGGTGGGATCCAGGCTATTAGTTAGAATTGTCTGGAGGTTGAAGAGATTATTCCAGGATTGATTAAAAGCAAGAATGTAAAAAAAAATTTTTTTTAAGTAGGATTGTGGATTTATAAACATCTGATAGTTTTTGTCAGTCTAGCACTGTTTTTCCTTTTTCTGGATTCAACACCTCCTTTTAAATACTTTGGAGGACTCCCCATTCCTCAGGCACATGGTCTTGGTGGTGCTGGCCTTTCTCTGGACAAGGAGTGACATCCAGTTAGACTAAGCAGATTCTGTTTCCCTGGAATGTGGAACCTGAACCTACTGCAGCCATGAAATTAAAAGATGCTTGCTCCTTGGAAGAAACATTATAACCAACCTAGACAGCATATTCAAAAGCAGAGACATTACTTCACCAACAAGATCTGTATAGTCAAAGCTGTGGTTTTTCCAGTGGTCGTGTATGGTTGTGAGAGTTGGACCATAAAGAAAGCTGAGCACTGAAGAATTGATGCTTTTGAACTGCAGTGTTGGAGAAGACTCTTGAGAGTCCTTTGGACTGCAAGGAGATCAAATCAGTTAATCCTAAAAGAAATCAGTCCTAAATATTCATTGGAAAGACTGATGTTGAAGCTGAAGCTCCAATACTTTGGCTACCTGATGTGAAGAGATGACTCATTGGAAAAGACTCTGATGCTGGGAAAGATTGAAGGCAGGAGGAGAAGGGCTCAAAAGAGGATAAGATGGTTGGATGGCATTACTGACTCAATGGACATGAGTTTGAGCAAACTCCAGGAGACAGTGAAGGACAGGGAAGCCTGGTGTGCTGCAGTCCATGGGTTCATAAAGAGTTGGACACGACTGAGCAACTGAGCAACAACAGTTTTGAAGATAAAACCACTGGACCTGAATTCTCCTGATGGTGGGATCCTAAAGATGCTGTTTTTGTGCTCCTGCACAGGAAAGATGGAGGGTGAACGAGTGGAGATCAGACTTAAGGGACTTAAGAGTTTGGGGAGGTAGAGGGTTCCCGGTTACTGGAGGTTTTCTTGTCTTGGCTGGATGGCCACTTGGTAGGGATATTACCTAAGAGATCCAAGCATTAGATGAAACGACCTCGAAGTTCATCTTCAACCTAAAATTCTAAAACTCTTGTTAGTCGTGTACTGTCAGTGACTGATCCCCAGAACATACATCCTAGGAATCCAGGATTATCACAGCACATGTGACGAGAAAGGCCCATACATGAGTTATCCTGGGCTTATTTGTGGTGCCTTTAACAGCACCTCTGCTGTTAAAGGATCTCAACCTTAAACATGTAAACCGTGCCATAGGATTTGGGCGAGTGTACATCTATTTGGAGAAAGAGAATTTTGCTTTTCCTACATGAGGCAGTAATTTGTAAGCCATATGTGCTATGACTGGCTTTTAAAGCAGCAGTCGCTGTAATAAAAAAGTCAACTTATGGGAAATTTCAACCATCTCTCTGCTCTGTTCTTTCATTTCCAGTGGGGTTTGGCTGGGGCCTTGAGGAAGGAGGAAATTTTCATAGTAGCAGTCATTGAAAACCAAGCTGTTATAGTCATGAATGAGGTTGAAGTAAGAAGCAGGAACATTGAGATGAATTTATAATTTATTTCAATGCCTTACATTTTCAAAGGGTGTTTTTAATTTTTTTTTTTTTCCCGCCTGAATATCAACTTACCTACCCACAAAGCTTGTTGTTGTGTGTTCCTGGATTGGCAAAGAAAAACACTCAGGGCCTGTTTAGGACCATTAAGGCTCCTACTGATAGGTTACAAATCAGCCTTTACATTTATGCTCTGCAATTTATAATCATCTGCCAAAGACGATCCAGAGCAGACCATCATTCTGTCTTAGCACATTGACGAGAGCCTACGTAAAATACAATAGTATATATAGTCTCAAGTTTTTGTGTCAAGGTGGGTCGCCATTCAGCAAGCCCATGGGCATTTGTAGGATGCTAATCATGGCACAAGTTACAATTTGGTGGGCTGTCTCACGAGCCACATGGCTTCTTCTGGAATCTATAAGATGCGAAAATGACAGAGAGGACGGGGCTAGTATCAATGTGGGTTCAATGAACATTTATTGAGCACACATCATATGCTGGGTGATAAATCAGCATGGTCCCCACTGTTGAACTCAATCCTGCTGGAGAGACCAACACATACAAACAACCAACTGCGAGTCAAGGTGGTTAGGAATGACTATGTGTAGTCTGATCAGCAAGCTCTTTGCCAAGAGCTGAGATGGGTGCTCTGATGATTTCTACATAAGAGATGAAATTGTCTAGAATTCCGGGAGGGAAGCTGGGGAAGGGTATCCTAAGCAGAAGGAATAATACCAGCAAAGGCCTGGAGATCTGAGCACATGCGGCTTATTCAGAGGATGATGGGTAATCTAGAGCTCTGCTACTTGAAGCATGTATAGCCCCCAGACAAGCAGTGTTTTCATCATCTGGGGATTTTGTTAAAGGCAGATTCCTTATTTAGCACATCTGGGGAGGGCACAAGATCATGCATTCATTTCTTACAAGTTCCTGGGTGATGCTGCTGCTGCTGGTTCAAACATAGGGTCTAAGAAGCAAGAGCCAGAGCGCCTGAGCGTAAAGTGTGTGACGGTCAATGCCAGGACACAGATCGAAGGTCATCTGTGCAGTTTGGAAGGGTGGGCAGCTGACCCTGTAGGCAATATTTCTGGGGTAAGGATACCTGAGTCCTCTTTTTACCTTCGCAATTCTCTCCCCTTCCAGATAGATATCATTTCATAGGATGGTTCATTACAGTCACTCATCTTGAACTACTTTGAATCCCCTGGCGAAGAGGTGTTACTGAATGACCCAAGTACCCTGGTGCTTGGGAGGCTGGAGGGACCTAAAAGAAAAGACTAAACAAACACTGCGTGGTGTTAAGACACAAAGCAGATGGCCTGTGTCCCAGCACACTTGACACGGTGCCCAAACCTGCTGGAACAATTGTTCATTTACTCAGTCAATCATTCAACCCCTCGCCTAGCTCTGTGTGCTCCGTCCTGGGGGCCTTGGGTGGGGAGTGGTGGTGGGACGGTGAGGAGAGGAAAAGGGTTTGAACCCAGACTTGGAAAGCAATTTTCTTTTACCCAGGTAACTCTGAGACAGAGTGAAAGAAAACAAACCAAAACAAAATAGGGTCTGGGTTACATGTAGAGTTTGGATAACTATAGGATAGGAGCTCAGTATAGAGGACTGATGAGGTGTTACTGAGAGGTGGAGGGTTGATGTACACAGCTGTGGGCAAAGCACAGCCTGGATTTCTCAGCTGTTCTGGAAGCACAATAAGAGGTCATCTAGATAAGATCTAATGTAATCAAGACATGGCCCAGCACATCATCCCAGAAGCATGACAGAATTTTATCTTGACCCATACTTGGCCTAACTTATAATCTTGGAAGAATTAATGATACCTAGATGGATAAGATTTCTTTTTCTTCTTAAAAAATTATTATTATTTGGCTTTCAGTCTGACTAAGGTGGAAAGGACCTGACTGTTTGCCAGAAAATGGATTGCTAGCTGATGGGAAGAGAAATACAAGAGTGATTGGGATTCCCCCCTACCCACCAGTCCACTCAGACAAAATAGAGTGTGAAAGGAATAAAAGCTGAAATCTTTTTCCTTGTGAGCGGGCTCTCATTCACTTTATTGAATAGCAACTTCGGGCCAGGTACTTTTCATAGGATATTCCACTTAATCCTCAAACAGCCTTATGATCAACTTCATAATTAGTATTTTTTTTATTCTTGCTCATGACTAATATTTTACAGTTAATAAATTGAGACTCAGAAAAAATTAAGTAGCCTGCCTAAGGTGTCGCAGCTGGTAAGCTGCAGAGTGTAATTCGAGTCTAGCTCTCCCTGGCTGCCCAACGCTACCCGTCTTCTGGTGCAATACCAATCTGTCACGCACACTTCCACTTGACTTAAAAGACATGGAAGACAAAACGAATGATTTTAGGAGCATGCCACGGTCCCTGTACTGGTGGATCTAATGACATCATCTGTCTCAGGGATGTGGGAAATTCTCAGTGAATTCCTGGAAAAGTTTCTCAGTGAGAAGGGGGAGTATCATCTTGAACCCCTATAGAGGCTTTTCTCCTTCTAGGAAAGGTTAAGACTTGGTAATGACTATAGTGTCTTAAACCCTAAGGAAGCTGCATTCAGCTCTCTAGGACAGAGAATTTGTTAGAGAAGCTTTTTCAAAAGGATTACAGATAGCTCATGAAACTCTCATTAGACACCTGGAAAATTAAGATGAATCCAAGATCAGGCATATTCTTAAGTTTTTAGACACTGCACTCTTCCCTTTACAGGAAGGCTGCAAATGGGTATTAAGAGAAGGGTGGACATAGCCCCTGGCACAGAATATTTTCCTATTTTATTTGGAAAAGTTATGATGGCCCATTGGGAAGTAGAACCTGTAGCAAGGGGAAGATCTTGAGGCTATTTGGTAACTGGAGAGAAGGCTCAGAGACAGCGTAGTCTGTTAAGAGATAAAGAAAAAACAGTTCACTTAGAGCCGGCCCTTGCTGACTGGTCTATTTTGATGGATAACAGCTGTTTGAAAGCTTTAAAAATTACTAATGGGCTAGCATATATCACAAGACATGAGTATGCATTTTCTCCACAACACATGGTTGCAGGAAATCTTACTTATTTGATTTTTCTAAATCAAATTGAATTTGTTTCTATAAGAGCCACCTTCCAGGGCTGGTGATTTTGACCATCATTACTTGTCCATGGCGGGCTCCTCTACTTTTCCTAGGTTTGTATTAAAACCTTTCTATCTGTTATAGACTGAATGTCTTTCGCCTTCCCCCAAATTCATAGGTTGAAATCAGCTCCCAAGGTGATGGTATTGGGAGGTGGGGCTTTTGGGCAGCAATTAGGTCATGAAGGTAGAGCCTTCACGAATGAAATTAGTGTTCTTTTATTCTTTTGGCCACACCACTTGGCATTCTGGATCTTAGTTCCCTGAAGAGCGATTGGACCTGTGCCCCCTACAATGGAAAGGTGGAATCTTAACCACAGGACTGCCAGAAAGTCCCAGGGATTAGTGTGCTTATAAAGATACCCCAGAGAGCTCCCTTACCCCTTCTCCCAGACGCAGCAAGAAGAGCCAGGAAGCAGGACCTCATCAGACAATGAATCTGCTGGCACCTCGATCTTGGACATTCCAGCTTTCAAAACTTCGAGAAATAAATTTCTGTTGTTCAGTTGCCAGAATGACTAAGACACTACTCAAAGTGTGATCATCAGAAGCTTATTAGTAACATGGAATCGTGGGTCCCACCCCAGACCTGCTGAATCAGAATTTGCATTTTAACAAGACATGAAGGCTATTTGTGTGCACATTACAGTTTGGGAAGCACTGATGTGAGAGTCTCAGAGGCCTGTCAGTCCTGACTATTTCTGGAAGGGTCACTGGTCTTTAGGTCTTCATGATTATTGTTGAATTACTTAGTGTCCAGTCTTTTGTGGTTGATTAGAAGGCAGGCATTTCTACTTTCACTGAGACTCTAATGCTTCTTCAGAGATCTTGCCACCACCGGGGTCCCAGGTGGGTGGGTCCCTACCACTCTCAAAAGCACCAGCATCCTTTTCTCCTCCCCCTGAGAACCATCACACCCCAGACCCTTGGGGCCAACAATCTTCTCTTGCATCACAATTGCTGTTCCTGAGGAGGGAGGGAGATGGTGCCAGGAGAGGCTACCTGTCAGCCACCCTTTCTTTCCTGTGAGACTCTGTGAAATGGGTCTCAGGTGTGGTTGGCCCCCACCTCACCGTACCCCATTCTAGCAGTGAACCAGAGAGAACCAGAGACCCACAGCTAATCCGCAATATGGGGAAACATGAAAGGAAGCCAGTCCCAATTCAGCTTCAGGCTGGACCCATGAAACTGGGGCCCCTATGAAATAATCCATAGGCTTTATGAGTAGGCCACTAACACTTTCTCACAGCTTGGACCATGAGTACATTTCCTGAATCAGTGTCAAGATATGCCAGCTAACACAGGGTTTCAATGCCATTTATAAGCTTCCCTCCTTTCAGTACAAACAAACAACTAAGAATCTCCCAGACATTTTAATTACTGATTGTGAAATGGCAACAGAAAATTTGAAATTAAGGCTAACTCAGGAAATTCAAAATCTGAGTCTTTTGGGGGTTAGGTAATTGATGTTTTGGGAAAAATAATTTGATTAGAACCTCTCATCCACTTTTATTGCCATTGAAAAGAACAAAACAGATGCTGTCACTGTAGCGTTTAACTGACTAAGCTTTTGAGAATTCATTCATTGTCACAACGTAGCACATCTTAAAGGAAAAGCAAAAAGGTTGCTACAAAAACTTAGCATGAAATAAGTTTCAGGAGAAATATTCATTCGGTTCCAGATCTTAAAATTTTTTAATTAATTAATAGATATATTTTTGGCAAGCGAAGTGAGATTTTAAAAACCAACTTGAGCCAAATGTCGGGTGAATTGTGCCCTATTGCCTGGGTCTAATCCCTACTGACCTTTTGTTCCCGTAATTAGAATCACTGCCTACATCACTATTAGTTAAGGAGACTTTAGAGTTGTTTTAAAATTGCTATTAAATTGGGTGCAATCAGATTCTCCTGTGAGCTCACAAAGTCTTCAGACCCAGGGTGAAGGCTGTTTCTCATTTAAACATTGTCAGGCTAAGAAGACCGATTCGATTGCTCCTGAATTTTGCATATGTCAGCATAGTAGAAGCTTAGTCATGCAAATCCCTATTACTTAGCATGTCTGTAGCCCAGAAATACAGAGCTGTGTTGCCATATTTTATCTGTGTTTGTAGTTGAAAGCATGCCTTCTATTGTGTTTTAAAGAACAGATGTCGGGACAGTGTTTAAAGCATATAACCCCAGTATTGAAAAATGTTTTTTCTACTTTAAAAGAAAAAAAAGAATCCACAATAATGAATTCAGTCTGCCAGTTTGTATTTTCAAGGAATATTTTAACTGTTGAGGGACTTTCCACATCCCGTCCTTTAAACGTGGCCTTCAGATGCCAAGGAAGGCCAAAGCCATCTTGAGCTAGTCGTTTCTTTTACTGACTCAGCAGGACAGCAACATATAAGTCAGTCTTTCAGGGGCTGAGAGTCTTTAGAACTTCAGGGGTCTGTGTTCCATTCTTATTTACTGAGCAAAACAATGCAACGGGGAAGCAGTGATAGAAGCACTTACTTTGAAGACCTAGGTGAGGATGAACCAGAGGCAAGCGAGTGCTCAGGAGAAATCGGGTGGAGGGTCAGTGAGGGCTGGAAGACAGCGGAAGGCCGAGGATGCGCCATCTCTCTGGGAGACACAGTGGGTGGATTGGCAGGAACTGCAGGAGTTGTGGGTGGAACAGATGGTCCAGGGTCAGGAAGCAAGTTCTATTCTGTGTAGGGTGGCAATAAAGGGTATTCAAACAGGGAAATGAAGCAGGAGGCCGAGCATACCCAACAGGAGGGTGTGTAAAGGTCAGGAGCCTGTTTGCCTACACCTGGCAGCGATTTGCAGCGATTGTCTGAATGCCACGCACAGAAACATTGGAAGAGTTCCCAGCAAGGACAGGTGAGGTTCCTTCCTTTATCTGAGATAGAGTTTCTGGCCAGGAAGAAGGTTACAAGCAGGGCAAGTGCAGTCAAAAGCATGGAGCTGGAATAGACTTTTGCGATGGACTAGAACAGTTCTCTCTTTTTGGAGGTGAGGGGCTAAAGCCTCATTTAAAATGTAGGTTATTTAAGGTCCCAAAGCCTCAGCTTGTCTGTAAATTAAAAGGCTCCATTAGAAGGAACCTGCCAGGGGCTTCCCTGGTGGCTCAGTGGTAAAGAATCTGCCTGCCAATGCAGGAGACATGGCTTCCATCCCTGATCCAGGAATATTCCAGATGCCGCGGAGCAACTAAGCCCATGCTCCACAACTACGGAGCGTGTGCTCTAGAGCCCGGGAGCTGCAAGGAGAGAAGCCGCTGCAATGAGAAGCCCTCATACCGCACTTAGAGAAAAGCCCATGAAGCCATGAAGACCCAGCACAAAGTTAAAAAAAAGAGAGGAATCTGCCATATTGCTGACATGGCAGCAGGACCCGAGTCAAACAAAGATCTTGTAACTGAGTAGGACCCCCATGGGGGCTTCCCTCCTGTCCTCTGCTTTAGCTCCTCTCTGAAGTACCCAGATAATAGTGTTTGATGCACATTTCCTGGGTTTTTTGACAGAAGTAAAAAAAACCCTCCCCCTCTCCAACAAATGCAAGATGTTAATTAACTACTTGAGGACCAAGAGCACACAGCCCCAGGCCTTCTAGATCCTAAGGACTGATAATGTTATCCCCTGTGACACCATTCTGTTACCTCTCTGTCAGGCTGTCAGAGAACTGGGCTCAAGTTGATTACAGACACCTCCCCCACCAAAACTTGGCTTTGTAAAAGTGCTTTGCTGAAACCCTTCGGGGAGCTCTCGGGGCTTTGAAGGGCACGAGCAACAGTCTCCTTGCATGGCCCTGCAATAAACCTTTCTCTGCTCCAAAATCCTGTGTTTCAGATTGTTTGGCCTTACTGTGCATCTGGCGTGTGAATGGATGTTCATCTCTCCACTGCACTGTATCCGCATCTAACCTCTCTTAGAACTGCTTTGCAAATTAGCACTTTTCCATATCAGGCATCTGGAAGACAGACAAGATGTGGTCTAAAAGCCATGATGCTATGAAGAAGCAACAAGCTAATAATTTTAGAGAAAGACTCTCCAAATTATCTGGATAGTGAGTGGCTCTTAGGTTTAGGATGGAGTTACGCTGAGGAGCAAACACAAGCCTGGTGCTGGAACCAGATGCCTGTGCCCTTCATTCTCTGAGTAGCAGTCCCTGCAGGATGCACATGAGAGTATGGCCATGGGATGCCTTGATCCAGAAAAACAAAGCAGCAAGGGCTTCATGAAGAACCTTTTTTGTACCTGTTGACAGCGGAGTCAAGTGAGTGATTTTAGGGCGTCTAAATGAATCTCTGACTGTGTAGAGACTTGTTTCAAGACCAAGCTTCACAGGGGCAACAGGGGGAGCAAGGTGTGAGAATGAATGGGCAGCAGGCACTGTGCCCGCTGGACAGCAGAGCCATCTTGTTTTTCATGGGATTTCTTCACTCGTTCAGCACAAAGGATACAATGTCTGCAGCATCTTCTGAGCCTGGAGGGACGAGGGGCATTCAAGGTAGGTCCCTGCCCTTAAGAAACTTATGCTCTATAGAGAATCCCAAGACGTAGATTTGAAGCACTCGGGAAATAATTACAAGGTAGCTCACAATTTCTCCTCCTTTGCGGTAAAAGATCAAAAGGGCTGTGTTACAATGGGTCATCATGTTGGTGCCTGTCTCAGTTGCCCAAGTACTCCGGAGGCATTTGGACTGGAGGGGAAGGGGGGCCAGGACTAGGTCCTGGTGGCTCTTGGCTTTCCCACTCTCACCCCAGGCTTGTCTCCTCACCTGGAGCCTGGGAATTAAAGCCCTGGCTCTGACTCACCAGGATGTCATAAAGATTGGCGAGACAAGACGCGGTTCGTCTAGCACCTTACACCCTTTGACAGAAAGGCACCTCTAGAGATGAATACAGGGCGGTATTGCTGATGATAGCAGTTTTGCTTTGCATTTCCATATGCTGGACAGCCTAATCTACCCTGTCTAAACATGGAAATCCCATAACTCTGCCCAACTCATCACTCCATTAATCCACTTAACCCCAGCCAATACATGATCTAAATATTTAATCTTGTCTGTTTGTTATCTGTGTTTATTCCATGTGAATTCATGGTCTGAATCTCCTCTCTGTTTATCCATTTTGATGGAATCTGACTTCAACTAGGAGAACCCCAAGGAGGGGAGGGAGAGTGTCTTATCCATTTTTTTTTTTCCTGGCACCCAGTATTGAACTTGGCACATAGTAGGAGCTTACCAATTGTTTGATGTTGAAGGGCAAGAAGTTCTCAGAGTAATTGTTCCTTTTTTGGCATCTGCAGAAAGATGCTTTATTGCTGCCATGGAAGAATCTTATTGCTTCGATCACCTGCAACAGTTTCTGGCACATAGTGAGAATTTAATGACAAGTTGGATGAATGATCTTTGATCGCGCCATGACAGATGTGTGTGTGATAAGTCATTTCATTCATGTGTGACTTTGTGACCCCATGGACTTTAGCCCCCAGGCTCCTCTGTCCATGGGATTTTCCATGCAAGAATACGGAGTGGGTTGCCATGCCCTTCTTCAGGGGATCTTTTCGACCCAGGGATCAAACCCGAATCTCCTGCATTGCAGGCAGATTTTTTACCTGTGAGCCATCAGGGATATGAGTCAAGCATAAGAAAAGAGGATTGCTCTAGAAGGCAGGAGACCTGAAAGTTGTTTTTGGTTTTTGTAATAAGCCAGTCTATGAGGTTGGTCAAGTGCTGTAAAGGTCCCAGGCCTCAGTGTTCTCATCTGTCACATGGACAGATCAGATTAGGTGACCTCTAAACTGCCTTGACTCTTACGCTCTATCTGGGTCTGGGAGTCGCTCTCGGGTGAGGCATGGGGGGGGGGGGTCACCACCTGTTGGAATGAGCGTTTCTTCTCACCATTGGCACTCAGGGATCAGGGGCATGGGCAGGGAAACGGGGTGCCTGCTCCCCTCTGAGCCTCCTCCTGGCTCTCTTGGTTTGTCCCTTGCAGCCTGGGCTCGGGGTGGGGTGCCAGACATCTGCTCATTCCATCTGCATCAGCTCATGTTTATACAGCGCCCCTGGATGCCTGGGCCTGGAGTCACCTGGGGGAGGGCCTGTGCGGGGGTGGGGGTGGGGTGGGGGTAGGGTCTTGATTACGCCAAAGCCTCCATATGGGCTATGTTGTTTCCCCGAAAAACCCAAGCACGTGGGAGGTAGAAGGAGGGTGAAGGAGATCCCAATTTATTGCTCTGTCATGTTTATTTTCACTCTTGGCTGGTTTAGGGCATTTTTCTTAATGTATCAGGGTCACAGTTTTATCGACTTCAAGGCTGCATGAAAGCGTGTGTATGTGGAGAGAGAAAGAGAGAAGGAGGGAGGGAAAAAGACAGTCTGTGTTAAGAATTTCTCTCTTTTTTCCTCATCAGTTTTTTCCAGTAACATTTTGATTTTTAGCCTAAATAATTAGCCATCCTAGCTAAATGTGATTCCCTTCTCACAGCTCACTACACTTGTTACCATTCTGTTACGATTAATTTGCCTCAATCAAAAATTAGGATGTGATTTAACTACTTTTAAAGAGGGTCCCTCTAAATTATAATGGAAAAGAATAAAAAAAAAGAATATAGACATACACTTATGTATAAATATAACTGAATCACTTCTGAAACTAACACAACATTAAAAGTCAGCTATGAAAGTGAAAGTGTTAGTCGCTCAATAGTGTCCAACTCTGAGACCCTATGGACTGAGCCCACCAGGCTCCTCTGTCCTTGGGATTTTGCAAGAATACTGGAGTGGGTTGCCATTTCCCTCTCCAGGGGATCTTCCTTCTCCAGGGGATCTTCCTGACCCAGGGATAAAACCCAGATCTCCTGCATTGCAGGCAGATTCTTTACATCTGAGGCACCAGGGAAGTCCCGAATCAACTATACTTTAATTAAAAAAAAAAAAAAAGGTCTCCCTCACCTTCTATTTCCCTCATGAATCTACACTGTTGGATTCCTGTCTTTTATAACAAAAGCACCAAATCCCATTTGTTAAGCACTATGCCAGGTCCTACGCTGAGCAGTAAACATAATGATGTAGGAATCTCTCCATTTTACAGATGAGATTAATGTTCAGAAGTTAATTGGGATTGAAACACAGATTTGCTGATTTGCTGGACTTGTTCTTTTCCTGCAAATTGAGTCCTAAGAAAATAGGATTTTAAGCATTTTTGAAGAGCCACCAGCAGGGTGAAAATGCGCACGAGTTGAGAGTGGCAAGGTGGGCAGGCGGATTGGGCTCTCAGGCGTGACGGTGGCCAAAAGGAAGAGGAGACTACATTTAGAGGGCTTTTAATGCTCCCTTGTGTTTTCCTGGGCTATCTCCTGTGGTTGCAGTGTCAACTTTATGTCTGGGAAAATGACGGTTATCACTGTTGCTGTCCTGATACACGTTTCAACACCGGAAATCTTCCCCTCTGGAGGTGCAACTTCTGATGGTGTTTTAGTTCACTCGTCCACAGAGTTAGGCCCTGGGCTAGTGCCAGTGGTTGCAAAGGTAAGACCCACTCTCTCCCCTCCAGACCCTCACAGTTGAGCTCCTCAAGGTTCCTCAACACCCAGCTAGGAGAACATGGTGCCCAGTCATAGGTACACGGTACCTGTGGCCCTACCTCAATCTTGGGCTATGCAAGAGCCGTGACCTAGTTCTCTTTCTAAGCTCAGGATCCTGCAATGACCCAGATGCCACTAAGTGAGTGATTACAAGTTTAGCCAGATTTGAGCACTGACGGTGTCAACAGCAGAGCAATGATTACTTTTTTGAATATGTGTCCCATTCAATGGCCATTCAGTAGTAACTTGTTCTACAGCCCCTGACAATGTTTTCTGTAGTAAGTTATGCACTGAGGGGAGAGACCCATGCCAAGGGATGGCCAGGTATTTAAAAAAAAAAATTTTTTTTTGATGGCTGTGGAAAAGATGTCAAAAAAATTTCCTAAATCTTCAACTTTTTCCTGATTTTTTTTTCTTTTTTTTTTTTTTTTGCTGCTGACATTTTCCCTCTGACCTCTTGGAAATAGCAGGAAGGGAAAGGAATGTTAGAATAGCAATTTGAGGGTGATAGAGGTGTGACTATGTGTACAGGTGGGGAACACAATGGGCACTTAAATTAGAAATAATTCTGAGGGGATTTCCCTGGCAGTCCTGTTGTTAAGACTATGCTCCCAATGCAGGGGCCTGGGTTCGACCCTACTCAAGGAACTAAATCCCACATGCTGCCACCAAGACCCAGTGCAAGCAAAGAAAATTAAATTTAAAAAAGAAAAATAATTCTGAAACATTGGCCCAAATTTTTCCTAACTTGTAAGAGTCTGTTTTTTTTTTTTTTAACAGTTGAATTTCTTCAAGAAAGGTGAGACTGATTGAACTTTTTAAAAAGATTTTTTGTTGTAGACCATTTTTAAAGTCTTTATTGAAATTGTTACAATATTGCTTCTGTTTTCTATAACTTGATTTTTTGGCCATGAGTCACGTGGGATCACAGCTCCCTGTCCAGGGATCTAACCCACACCTTGGAAGGCAAAGTCGTAACCCCTGGACCCCTGGAGAAATCCCTGATTGAACTTTCGGATAAAGAGTAAGGAAAATTGTTGCATCGTTCCTGTATATAGGCATGTGGAGAATGGTTCCTAAGACTGTATCGAGAACTGGTTCTAAGACATTGGGTAGGAGATTTATCTGAACTCTATTTAGGTGTTTGTTTTGGTTTTCTGTGTGGATGGTTCTGGGGACAAGTTGGCCAAGGGAAACTGATCATCTTTATTCCTATGCAGAGGATGCTGAGAGACCATGCCAAAGCTCCTCTAAAGCAGGAATGGGCCTAATGAGAGCAGAGACTGGGGGCTCACTTAAGACCCATAGACTAAGGAGCTGCTCTGTGCCAGACACGTCAGGTTCTTGACAAATTGTTAAATAATTGTTTGGTCAAATGACACGTTTCCCACCTCAGTGCTTCCAGTCTGTTCATCAATGGGAGGTGATTTTATTTATCCTAAAAAATTAGTCGTCTGTTCAGTTCAATTGCTCAGTCGTGTCCAGCTCTTTTCGACCCCGTGGACTGCAGCATGCCAGGCTTCCCTGCTGCTGCTACTGCTGCTAAGTCACGTCAGTCATGTCCGACTCTGTGCGACCCCATAGACGGCAGCCCACCAGGCTCCCCCGTCCCTGGGATTCTCCAGGCAAGAACACTGGAGTGGGTTGCCATTTCCTTCTCCAATGCATGAAAGGGAAAAGTGAAAGTGAAGTCGCTCAGTCGTGTCTGACCCTCAGCGACCCCATGGACTGCAGCCCTCCAGGCTCCTCCGTCCATGGGATTTTCCAGGCAAGAGTACTGGAGTGGGGTGCCATTGCCTTCTGTTCATCACCAATTCCGGGAGCTTGCTCAAACTCATGTCTATTGAGTCGGTTCAATTTGATTATAACTCCAATGGTGATAACATATATGGAGGGAAGATATTTGACCTCAAGTCTCTTTTCTAAAATCCAGAGTTTAATATTGTTTTTTTTTTTTTTTAATCACCTAGAAACAATTTGTTTTTTTCCTCCCTTACAACTGTGAAGAGCACCCAGGAGTTAACTCAACTCCAATCAGGGAGTAAATGGTCCTGCATGCAGCTTTCGTGATTATAACTGTACAAAGATGGGGCTGGTAACACGAGAGATGCTAACAGGGACGGATAGAAGAATACTTTTGTTGTATCAAATGTGCTATTTTAAATTTTTTAATTTTTGAAATTAAAGTATAATTTGCTTACAATATTATATTAGTTTCAAGTATACAGTATAGTAATTTGGTATTTTCATACTGTGTTGACCAAAAAGTTCATTTGGAGTTTTCCGTAGAAGTTATAGGAAAACCCAAACAAATTTTTTGGCTAACCCAATACATTATGAAATGGTCACCAGTGGAATGCACTATTTTATTTTCAAGACATGAAATAGCAATTCTCACAAGAACTGCTAAACAGAAAGCCATTTTTGAATCTACCGTATGATGCTGATGTTTAGTTTTTATGAAAAAATGTTTTAACAGGTGTCAAGGATGTACTACGGTGAGGACCCTCTTTTGATAGGAGAGCTTCTTTTTGTTTCTTTCAAAGGGGGTCGTTGGATGGTCAGAGAGATGCACAGGCTGACAGATGTTTCTAGTAGGGCTGGAGGTTTATACCTCACTGCTCACACCTCACTTTAGTTAAAAGTAGTTGCAGTTCACTATTTACAGAAGCCAAGACATGGAGCAACCTAAATGTCCATTGACTGATGAATGGATAAATAAGATGTATATACAATGGAATACTACTCAGTTATGAAAAAGAACGGAATAATGTCATTCACAGCAACAGGGATGGGCCTAGAGACTATCACATTAAGTGAAGTAAGTCAGACAGAGGGAGACAAATATATGATACCACTTATATGTGGAATCTAAAAAAAATGATACAAATGAACGTATTTATGAAACAGAACTAAACTCACAGATATAGAAAACAAACTTATGGTTACCAAAGGAGATATTGAAGGAGTGGGGGCAGGATAAATCAGGAGTTTGGCATGAACATATACACACTGCTGCTGCTGCTATGATATATAAAAGAGACAAAGAAAAAGGACCCTCGGTAAAGCACAGGGAACTATATTCAGGTGTTCTAATAACCTACAGTAGAAAAGAAACTGGAAAAGTTTATATATGTATGTATATAGACACAACTGAATCACTTTGCCCTACCCTTGAAACTAACACAACATTGTAAATTAACTATACTTCAATAAAAAAAAGTTGTGGACATTGACAAGCTAGCTGGTCTTGAAGAATAATGCATTGTATGCTAACATAACAGCCAGTATTTCCACAGCAATTTTGCTTCCATGTACATTATGACATTCAATCCTTTTCACAATGTTGTGAATATTATTCTTTAGAAATGAGGAAAGTGACTTGACTCAATGGGAATCTGCAAGTGACATAGCTGATATTTAAAATCAAGTCTCTGATTCCAAATCCTACTGTTTTCCACAATTTTCTGTTGGTTGGGGTTTATATACTACATAATATTTGGCCAGCAATTTCCTGGGTTAAGTTGACATGG
This sequence comes from Ovis canadensis, assembly GCF_042477335.2. Taxonomy (NCBI): domain Eukaryota; kingdom Metazoa; phylum Chordata; class Mammalia; order Artiodactyla; family Bovidae; genus Ovis; species Ovis canadensis. Next base: position 56,343,169 of record NC_091264.1, read on the forward strand.
TTAGCTTTTATGGGTTGAAAAGTAATATAATATTTCTTTCACATGGTATGTTTTAAGTAAATATTTTAGATCTTTTTCATATACTTATTTTATATTATCTTTCAAGGTAAATATTAATGTAATAGTACCTTATAACTTGAACAAAGCTTTTAATTTATAGTATCCCTAAAATCAGTTGTAAACATTCTCAATGGAGTAAATTTTTAATGCATTTTACAACTTGAGAATCTGTGATTGAATATATAGATAACACTCTGAAGGTGAAGAGTGGAAATAGAGAACACGAATCTTGAGTACCTAATTCCAGGTGAGAAAGTGTCCATTTGAATCCCGTGTGAGAAAGTATCCATTTGGCAGATTTACAGTAGATTTTCTGTTGTCGAACTTCAATTTGAATACAGATTTAGCAAGTGATGGGTTTAGGGGTGATAGTTGGAATTCTTGAGAAAACGTGACATCATTGTAGTAACATCCTTCTTGGATACAGATGTCTCCAGGGAACTGATACATATTATCTCACCTCTCCCCAAGTCATTTTTGAGTCCTGGGTATTCTCTTTGTGTCACTTATCACCATCATTATGACAATGACAGTGTTAAGGAGAAACTGAGGCCCTGAACCAAGAGGTGAGGTGCTGGGGCCACACAGGTAGAGAAGGCTCCTGGAGCATCCTCTGGGTGGGGATGTTTAGGCTTAGCTGGGAGATAACGTAAGCACTAAAGTCTTAAGAGGTAAAGATAGCCTAGAGTAATGGCCCTTAGACTTTTATGAGGGTGAGGACCCCTTGTTAATATCAAAGAATTTAATGAGCCTCATGTGACAGTCATTATACTTTTAATTATCTTATTGCTGGATACTACTTGGTACTGCAAACCTCCTTGCAATTATCCCCTTGGCCTATACAGTAGGAATCACTGGAGAAGAACAGGGGACCCTGGCCCTTTGGCGTCCCACTAAGTGCTAATACTCCGAAGATTCTTGCTTTCAACTGCCTCTCTTTGCTTGCCCTACCTTCATTGCTCTGAGAGTCTGGAATGAAGACCGTGAGAGTGAGTTCTCTAAGCAAACCTCCTGTTATAAGGATTTCTCTGGCTCAGTGGTAAAGAAGCTGCTTGCAGTGTAAGAGACCCGGGTTCAACCCCTAGGTAGAGAAGATCCCCTGGAGGAGGAAATGGTGGTAATACACTCCAGTATTCTTGCCTGGAAAATCCCACGGTCAAGGGATCCTGGTGCGCTACAGTCCAAGGGGTCACAAAGAATCAGACCCAACTGGGTACCTAACACTTATTATGTAGATCTGGACTCATCTCCAAGAAAACTCCAGTGGGTCCGTCATACCAGATACCCATTTACTCTTCAGGAAAGTTTCTAGTGAGAGATTTCTGACTGATGGATTTGTTCTCTGTATTAACTGAACTTTAATCAGTGGGAAGCTCTATCTTGCCAATTTACCTTTTGAAATAAATCATGCAGAAAGATAAATGAGTTTCTGGACCAGGGAACAAATTCTCTTCCTTCCTCTTACCTGTATTTTCTAAAATTTCCATAATCGTGTGTATTATCTGGTATAATAAAAGTGGATGTGAAAGCATGCCCACTTGGGTTTCCTTACTCGGGACTCCATTTTGCTTCCTTCCTGCCATTCTTACTTTTCTTTGCTGATGCTAATAGAAACAAGAGTGCTACTAATTACGATGTTTATGTAAGACCACAGTGGCCCCGAGAAGGCTTGTGTGCCCTGAGGATGCGCTTGCATCTCACGGGGCGAGACTGTAGAACATGTTTGTGGGTTGGTGGATGTTTTGGAAACTGTCTACCAAACGGATGTGTATTGTATATAACAACAATAATTTTCCAGGCAGGGCTTTTCGTTGTTGTTATTGTTATCGTCTGTCAAGCTCAGTAGCGGCCCAGCGTGGGCTCTGCGATGATCAGAGTGGATGACAATCAGGACGGAATAGGGAACGGCTCACCTCTGAGCTACCGGCTCTATGGGAGGCTGGGGGCTTGTGTGGCACTAACATCATCGGAAGTGAAATTTCCCCCTCGTGATATAGATTCTCTACGGGGCAAGGCTGGTTTCTTCTCTTTGAAGGAGAAATTATGGTGTTTATTCTGGCGCTGTTTATCAGTCCTGCCTGACCTGATTTCCATCACCCAGAATACGGACACTTCTTGCCTTAAGTTCTCTGGCTGAGGAGTCACCCAGTCCGGAAATAAACATTATTTCACATGAGGGTTGTTTTCTGTGATTTATGCTGCCTCCGAGCAGATCACAGAGGGAGAGAGAAGGAAAGGCTGGTAAAAGGACTGCTAAGAGGCTAAGTTTCATCTCCCGCGGGTTTTTTCTGATGGGTCTTGGAGCTCGCTGCATTGTCTGGTTTCTTTATGAGGAAGACTTTTAATCTCAGGAGAGGCTAGAGCCAGAGAACGCTTCCGAGCGTCCGACACTGGTATCTAACCTGAGTCATAACCGTGATCCCTCGCTATCTGACCTGGGTCTCGTGGACTTGAGGGTCGAGGGTAAATTCTGCTGCCTCAGTTGTCTTGCTCACCCCCCGCACTGGTACCTCCTGGCCAGTCTCCATCCCCATATCTCTGTGGGCGCCTCACCTGTAATTTCTGGTGGTGCCTGCTTTCTGAGCATCACTGCCTCCAGGGTTGCTGTCTTGCTGTGACTGCCAGGGCCAGGTCAGGCCACCTCAGGCTGGTCCTCTGGGACCTCAGCATTTTCTTGCTATGGCTGCTCTCCTGCGCCACTGTGTCACATCATCGCTTAGAATCTTTGGTGCTTTGGCCGTTGGCTGGTTCTCTCTCTTTCCATGGATGTCTGCTCATTCTCAAGTTTGCCACTTTACCTGCATGGACCAGGAGGCTGCAGCTTGAAGTTCTTAGCGTCATTGCCATGCTCAACGCACCCCAGCCTCTGGAAGTGTCCCTGGAATGCGGCCGACTCTTGGAAGGTGAGAGGGCGCACTAGTTAAGGCACCAACGTCACTGACTGGGTTCCAGTCCCAGCTCTGCTCCCTACTAGTTGTGTGACTTCGAGAAGTATAATCTCTCTTTCCGTGCATTTCCTCAGCTATAAAGTGAGAATGGCACTTTTTCCTCTGCTTCCCAGGGCTATAGGGAGGATTAAATGGCTACACAGAGGTCCATCACTTAGAATAGTGCTCGGCTCACGGTATGAAGGGGCTTCCCAAGTGATGCTAGTGTTAAAGGATCTGTCTCCAATGCAGGATACATAAGAGACGAAGGTTCAGCCCCTAGTGGGAAACATCCCTTGGAGGAAGGCCTGGCAACCCCCTGCAGTGTTCTTGCCTGGGAAATCCCACCCACAGAGAAGCCTGGTGGGCTACGATCCATGGGGTCACAAGGAATCAGACATGACTGAAGTGACTGAGCATGCATGCGCGGTTGAAATGTGGGAGACATTTACAGCGGCTACTTGTCTGCCGTGTCCGTTTCACTGACCGCTTTCTCGTCCAGCTCCAGGCTTGCAGTGATTCTTCCTGTGTCCCCAGTACAGAAGCGATCTTCCTTTTCTTCGTTTTCTTTTCTGCACTCCCACTGCCGTGGGGCCAGGGCTCTGACGGCACAGCGCTCCGAAGCCTTTCCTCCTCAGGTCAGCCTGTCCAGGATGGTCACCACCAGCCACACGCGGCCACGAGCACCTGAAACGTGGCCACTCTGATGTGAGCCGGGCCGTGAGTATAAAATGCGCCTGGGAATGTCAAAGGGAAGTCTGAGACAAAGAACGTACAGTTCTCTATCGGTAATTATGTTGATTCCATGTTGAAATGATAAGTTTTAAATACACTGGGTCCAAAGAAATATATTATTAAAATTAATTTCCCCTGTTCTTTTAATTTTTTACTTGTTTATTTATTTTGGCTTGTGGGATCTTAGTTCCCTGACCTGGGACTGAACTTGGGCCCTTGGCAGTGAGACGGCAGAGTCCTCACCACTGGTCTGCCAAGGCATTTCCTCCCCTGTTTCTTTGAAAATATTTTAACTTGGCTACTAGAAATAGGGGCTCCTCTGGTGGTGCAGTGGTATAGAATCCACCTGCCAATGCAGGAATGACTTGGGTTTGATTCCTGGTTCAGGAAGATCCCCTGGAGAAAGAGATGGCAACCCACTCCAGTATTCTTGCCTGGGAAATCCCATGGACAGAGGAGTCTGGTGGGCTGCAGTCCGTGGGGTCGCAAAGAGTTGGACACGACTGAGCGCGTGCGTGCACACACACACACACATACACGAAATAAGTTTCTGCTGTGGTAAAATATACACAAGATACCACTTACCATTTTAATCATTTTTAGGGCTAAGTTCAGTGGCATTCAGACAATTCACTTTGTTAGGGAAGCACCATTTCCACCTCCGGCGCTTTTCATCTTTCCAAACTGAAACTGTACCCATTACACACTTGTGCCCCCTTTCCCCTTCCCCCCAGCTGCTGTCCCCACTGTTCCACTCTCTGTCTCTAATAAGTTGGTATTCTTGGTACCTCAGGTGAGTGGACTCTTGTAATATTTTTGCCTTTTGTGACTGAATTATTTCACTTAGCACAGTATCTTCAGGGTTCAGTTATGTCTTAGCATGCATCAGGATTTCTTTTTTTTAGGGCTGAATAGTATTCCACTCTGTGTGTCTGTAAGATCACATTTTGTTTTTCCATCGATACTGGGTTGTTTCCACTTTTCGACACGGTGACTAACACAGGGGAGTGTAAATTTTACACACAGTGTGCATTGCATTTCTGCCGAGCAGCACCATGCTAGGGTGTTTATAAATTAACGAGCCGTGGCATGGAGTGGCTTCCAGTAAAGGCTCGGAAACACTGCCCTGGGCTGCCCCTCCAGCCCCTGCCTTCCTCCCTGCCCCTCCAGGGCTCCTGCCTTTCTCTGCTCTCAGACCTTTTCTTTGTGTCTGCCTTTGGCTGCCCCAGACTTTGGTTACTGAGGAAATTCGTCTCAAGAAGCCCTTTGCTGTTTTTAGACACTAAGTTGTGTCCAGCTCTTTTGTGACTCCATGGACCCCTGGATCTCTACAAAAGTTCTTATAAGGCACTGGGTTGGGGTAAAGGGTGGGCGAGAAGGATTTGATCTTCTTTTCAGGGTTTGAGACCCTGGCCGTGACTCTGCAGGGTTGTATTTGGGTGTGAGGTAGGGCTAAGGAGACAGAGCCAGAGGATGGAAGACTTTCTCCGGGTGCGTGGTCCCCGACCCCAGAATTGGAGAAAGAAAGACCTTTTCAGCAGCCTATTCGCTCTGAGAAATTTTCCATTTTATTTTTTTTTACGCAAAGCGGCATTACCTCGGGCTAAGTTTCTTTGGTTTCTGAAAATGCTTCATAACCCGCGTCGGTCACAATTAAATGTGGTCCAGAGTTATGTGGGGCGCACACAGTCATTTCTGTCTGATGTGTGGATGAGGACTGACACAGCCTCTCAGCTTGGCAAGCCCTCTGTGGTTTCAGGGACTCCAGCTCAGTCTTTTTAGACACATACGCATTGTCCTTTGGTTTCTAATATGGATGAAGAACATTTCTAATATGGATGAAGAGGTGGAGTCTGACTCAGCACACTTCTCTTTCACTATGTATTTCTCTTTGGTTTTTGAACTCTTCAAATATTTGGATGTTCACTCTTCATATCTGTATATCTGGGTTCTATCTTCAAACTGAGCAACACATTAGTAAAATTAATTTCATTGTTTTTACAAAGAAAATAGAATAAAGTGGAAATTCCCTGGCCATCCTGTGGTTAGGGTTCTGCACAAGTCAGGGTTAGAGGTGGGGAAGGGGGCATGGGTTCTATCCCTGGTCAGGGAACCAAGATCCCACATGCTGCAGGTCCAAAAAAAGAAAAGAAAACAGAATAAAGTAAAGCAAATAATTTCTGCTTTTTTCCTGGACCTCATAGGTCACTTTCTGGGTTGTAGGTACCTTGCTTTGGAGTCGTAATATACTTTTAAAAGTGTAAGATGCCAAATCCTAAGAGTTTAAGTAATTTGTTCTGCTCTTATTAGTGGCAGGTCAAAATGATGACTACAGCTGAAACTATCCATTTACCGGTACCAAAACCTCCAACAAAGGATTAGAAATATTGTAAAATTGTATGAGGTATCCAAGGCTGTTCTTTCCCCCCTAGACAAGTATTACGCTGGCAAAGTGACAAGATATTGATTATATACATTGCTTTCATTGTATTTCCCCAGGCAGACCACTCATTTACTGTCAATAATCATCACCCCTGGGAATTCCCTGGTAGTCCAGGGGTTAGGACTCCAGGTTTTCACCGCTGACAGCACAGGTTCAATCCCTGACTGGGGAGCGAAGATCCCTCCCACAAGCCCTGCCGTGCACCTAAATAAATAAACAATATAAACTTTAGACACCTTTTGAAAAAAATTTTTAATTGTCATCCCTGTGTAAAACTTTCAGGCTGGCAGTGTCACCTACAATAAGACATAGAGGATATTCTTGCAGACTCCGATGGCAAACACAGAAAGCATGGACCAAGGTGGTGAGATCAAGGCAGGTTGATTACTCGCAAGAGATTGGCTACATCATTCCCACACAGAAGAAAAATATTCAGACCTCAGTATGCATGTCTATCTGACATTAATTATTTGTGCTTTTAGAAAAATGGTATCACTCATCTACGAACTTTCTCAGATTTTGGAAGTTTCTAGATGCAGCCCTCAGCAGGCAGTCTGCCCCAGACCTGGCCAGGGATCTGCTTAGATGGCGAGTTACACGAGTGGACGTGGTCTTTCTCGGCAGCTCCCCACACCCCGCTCCTTGGTGTTGGGAGGATTAGCGTAATTAGAGCCTGCGCTTGTGCAGCACTTTGGCATTCCTAGATGAAAAGTGCTAGATGAGCGTAAAATTTTATAACTGTAATGGAATCCAAGCAAATAGCATTGCAATAAATGGGTCTTGCTGCTGATACCGCATTCAAGAGTCTCCTCTTTATTATCTCATGTTTACTATATGTGATGAACTGAGGTGATTAATAACAATGATAATAATTACTCCTACAGCATTTTATGCTTTCAGAGGGCTTTGCAACTGGTTCATTATGTAATCTTTAATCTCCACAGTGTCTCCTGTGCTATGTCAGTTGCGCTTGTTTGGTTAAACGTTTTCATAGAAAGGGAGACATCGGAGAAACAGAGAGGGGGGCTGAAGTTTTCAAGTTCCTAGAGCATGGCAGTGTGGAAGGTGAAGATGGATAATGAGTTGGAAAGGAGGATGAGGTGGGAGGTGGGAGAAGAAAGGTCCGGGGAACAGTGGGTACCGCACGGGGCTGGGTGGCAGATGGCGATGCCTGGGGTGTGACGAACTGAAGCAGGAGTATTTGAGAAGCTAAATTGAAGGACAATTTGATCCAGAATTTGAGGATTGAGGTTTCCACCCCAAGGGCCCCTCTGTCAGGGCCTGGGTGCTCTAGTGGAATTTCTGTGGTCGCCTGTGTTCACTCAGCTGGTCTGTAACACCTGGTCAAGGTTGCTCAAGGGGAGGAGGGCTTTATGTGGCAGCTAATTGGGTGCTATGAGGAACAGACCCCCAAACTGTAGTGTCAGCAACTGAGCAAGGCCTAATCAGCTGCTTGGAGTGCCCACTTGGGGATCGGCCCTCAGTAAGCTGGCGCTCCAGGTATTTGCAAGACGAGCAGTGTGTCAATTACTCCGTGGATGGCCAGATTTATGCGCTTTTTGGCAGCACTGCTGAGCTATTAATCATGTCTCAGGAAGAGGCTCCATGTAAACCACAAACAAATGGCACGTCTCGTGGACCATCCTGGCAAAACAATGTCATCCCCTGTATCTTCTGCTGATGTCGAAGGGGACAGTGAGGATGGATACACAGAGGTGGAGAGCAATACTCCACTACCATCTACCTTTTCCCTCTCTTTTCAAAAATAAAGACCAAGCCATGTTCTCTGAGCCAAGGAGACCAGATTCCTACTCCACCTCTTGAAATGGCATATTTCATAAAAAGCACCCATTACACCATTTTCTTTTAATAAGTGAGAGTTTCACGGCTTTCCTTTATTTTTAGTACATTGCCGTTTACATCGGCCAGACATGTAGATTTCTTATTCCTTGGTAAGCTACACATATCTCAATACATCTAATGTCATAATTAAATGTCATCAGGCTAATGTGTATGAGTGTTTTGAGCTTTATCGCTAATTGCTGTGTTAGCATGAATTAGACAGAGAAGTAATTAGAAGCCCCGATGTAGCTGTTTCATGTGGTGCAGTTTCTGGGACAGCCTGTGTGTGTGTGTGTGTGTGTGTGCACGCGCACGCTCATGCATCTGTGTGTGAACTGTTCTCCCCTCTTCCCCCCAGTTCCTGACCCCTCAATGCTAGTGTCTCTCACCCGTCGGTGCAGAGGTCTCTGAAACCAGAATGGAAGCCATTGTCTCCAGGAGGGGTTCCACATTTCTTGAAATAAGCAATTTTCTATAATCAGTCACCAGGGAAAGCTTCACTCTGAGAAGCAGAATTAATGGGAGACAGGTTTTAGGGTTTCAAGAAAGCACGTTTATCTTCAGGACAGATGAGTTGGGATCGGGGTGTGTGCGTGTGTGTGTGTGTGTGCGTGTGTGTGTGTGGTGAGAGGCGCTGGATTTGTGCAAAGGAGAAAATAGGACGACACTTGTTTGCAGTTTGAGACTTTCCCCAATCTTCCTACCTTCATCCAACCCTTAAGGACACATCCTGCTGACGAGGGACAGTTGGACATTTCTTCTGCCTCTTTCCCTCTGCCCTCATTCCTTCTTGGTTTTGTACTAAACAGGAGTAATCACATTCTGGCTTCGGGCTTCTCTGGCTCTGGGTGGGGTGGGGGGTGAGGAGGGGGTGTTGGGGGGGTGGGTAGAGGGGAGGAGGAGACGGTGGAGGGGTGAGGGGTGAGGTGGGAAAGGTGTGAGGGTTGGGGGTGGGCGATGTGGGGACTAAGGGGCGAAGGATCGGGGAGGGGGGTGCGGGGGAAGGGATGCTAAGGACGCAAGGCCAGGCCTCCATCACTCAGGTCCAGGAGAGCCCCCAGTCCCCTGTTCTCCTCCCGCCCAGGGCTCCTCGGCAGCACCTCTCTACCTCTGGACCCCTTTTCTTGGCAGGGTGTGACTGTCCACTGTGGAGCTGGCAAGACAGTGTCAGAGCCTCAGGGAAAAGTCCATCCTGGGATAACCTTTATCTGCCAGAGAGTCCCTTACCACCTGCTTGATAGGCGATTTTAATTCACTGCTGCTGGGGTGATAGGGAGTCTCAGAGAGAGAGAAAGCAAGCGAGTCCTTCACTGTACTGAGTTCCCCAGAGGCTATTCCCACAGCCCCGAGATACACTGTGCATTTGGCCTGTACCTGTTTTCTTCATCCAGATATTTTTTTATACAGTGGATTTAAGCGCCTGCCCTGCTCATGTCTGAGCAGCTTTTCGCTGTGGTTTCAGCTCTTGTCCTCAAAGTAGCCTACAGAGCTGTTCCTCTCCCAGGGCAGGAACGGGAGAATGAGAAAGCCTGACAGCTCTGACAAGCCTTGTCAAATCCCCATCCCCAGAGGGGCCTCCTGCCCATTAGGAGGCTGATTGCTGACGGAGGGGGCCGGGGGTGGGGGTGGGGGGGCTGCTGCCTGGATTCAGGCAGAGACAAGATCAAGGCCTCCTCGTGCACCGCCAGAGCACTGGGCCTCCCTCCCCTTGACCAACATGTTTTGACAGAAGGGCTTGTCAACAAATAGGCCTGGGGTCAGAAGATAAAGAGTCGTCATTTAGAAATAAATGCCCGTGATTTCTCTTCACCATTTGTAACCTCTTTTTCAGCTCTTTCCCTCCCCCTCACCCCCTCCCCAGGCTTTTGCACACCAGCAAAGTGCGCATACAAGCCTCCCGCTGGACGCTTGTGCCCTGATGCTCACTCTTCCTGGGGGCTTCTAGCTCCTTACTTTCCTAAACAGCTCCTTCCCCGCTTAAAAAGAAAATCTCAAGGCTGTGTGAAAGCATGTCAGAAGCAAATTGAAAAGCCCAATGCATGTAAGTTATTAGGTGGTAGGACAAATGAGATCCAAGTTCATAAATGCTGATAGTAAATTGCGGAGTAAGAGAATTGCCACAGAAGATAGTGAAACAAACTTCTATGGTGGAGGAAAGGCAAGAGGGGGTCAGGAAAAGTTCCTGGAGGATGAGGAGATTAGGTCAGGGCTTGAAGGATGGGTGGCGTTTTGGCAGACCAAAATGGAGCAGAATGGAGGCTTGAGGGAGCGGTAGAATGTCATGGGTATTTGTTATACGTGGGCACCCAGATCCATTCAGCCTACGTTTTGGTAATAGCTCTCAGCTTTCTTTTGGATGTCCACCCCTGATGCCTTTCACTGGGTCCAGTTGGGCTGATGCCCTGGAGGTGGCAGGGGACCAGGCCTGGCCAGTGGGACTCAAGAGTAAAGAAGAGAGAAGACAGCACAGACACTTCACAAAAGAAGAGTCAGCAATGGCAAATACGGACATGAAAATGTGCCTGACGCTGTTAGTCATCAGGGAAAGAGAAACTGAAGTCAGTGAGAAATTAAAGCCGCCGTGCATCTGCCAGAACAGAAAAACATTAAAAGACAATAATAGTAACTGCTGGAGAATATCTGAAACAATCAGAACTTTCATACTCTGCTGATGGGAACCCAAACGGTACAACTGGTCTGGAAAACTGTTGGCGGTTTCTGTTTATATACAGAATCAAGCAATTTTTCTCTTCCTCTTTTAGACATTTACTCCAAAGAAATAAAAGCATAAATCTACAAAAATGTTCACTGCAGCTTAGTTCCTAATAGCAAGAAATTGGAAACAACCCAAATGTCAACCAACAGGGAAAAGGAAAAACAAAATGTGATATATCCATTAACTGGAATACTATTCAGCAAATAAAAAGGAAGCCAACAGCTTGGAGGAATCTGAAAAACACTATTTGGAGTCAAGCCATTTGCAAGAGATGACACACTTGATCTCATTTGTATAAAGTTCAAAAACAGGCAAAACCAATTTAAGGAGATAGAAATCAGAGGAGTGGTGGTTACTGGGCAGAGAAATAGATTAATAAGAAAGGGGCTCATGTTGATGTATGACAGAAATCAACACAATATTGTAAGACAGTTATCCTCCAATTAAAAATAAATTTAAAAACAGTGTATATATTCATATATAAAATATTTATAATATAAATATTATATTTTAATATATTTGTATAAATAAAATGTTATATATAAATTGGTGTACTTTCCTTAGGTAAATAATATTGCAATTTTAAAAAGCCGGAATGTTCAGCAAAAGTTGAAGAAAAGTATTTTACAAGTTCCACCACCCAAAGAAAATCAGTACTGACATTTGGCATAGTTCCTTCTAATATTTTTAATTTACATGTGCTTATTTTAAAAAGAGTTCTAACAAGATTCATATTTAACATTTGGTCCCTTTTTCATTTAATAGTATATTGTAGGCATTTCTTATGATATGAGTTTCAGAAAACAACACGAGTGGCTGGGCCGAGATTCACTGCATCTATATTTCCTGTCTATAGCAGGGTTCTAAACCAGTGATGCTCAGGTTTCTGGTGTGAGCCATTGAATGATCACCTTGTGACAAATTCCCAGAGATAGACTAGATCGAAGAGAAGGGCCGTCTTTGTGCTCCTTGGCACATATGTCGTTTAACATTAGCTTTAGTGCCTTAGGGAGATTCAAGCACATATGGACAGAGCTAAGACAGCTCATGTCAGCCCATTTTGCAGTTTTTATGTATTCTCTATTCTTTGTTGTCTACATTGGAGTCCTAGGGACATATATCCACCATGAAGTGAATTATTTATTGGCATGCGTGGGGCTAGCTCAAACGCTGTCAATCTCATTTTAATTCATGAAATTAAAAAAATATATATGTCAAGGCCATTTGACTAGCATTCGCCTAAGAGCTGGAGGTTTAGCTGCTCAATGTGTAGCTTTACTCCTCTCTTGCTGGAGCGTCTTATCTCTGCTCCTAATCCCATTTCGGGAAAAGCTTGTGACCTTGGCTGGACCCTTCGCCTGCTGGTCTTGGCATCAGGGAACTCCTCACGCCTCCATCATCTATGGAGAAGACTCTGGCCAAAGCCTGAAGGGAAGGAGCTGACCGACCTGTGATTCTGTGTCAAACATAACACAGAGGTTTTCTCGTTTAATTGGCACAACTGCCTTTTGAGGTGGATGCTGTTCCTATTTTACCCCAGAGGAAATGGAGGTCCAGAGAGTTAGGTAAGCTGCTTATGGTAGAAATGGTCATTCAAATAAGAGATATTTTCGGCTTGAAGATGAAGCAGCAAGTCGTATCTTGTTCTTATTCCCGCTGCAGCAGCCCTTCTCTGGGAAGGCCCAGGAGTCTGTGCAGAAGGAGATAAGATGTTGCAGCTTCCAGCGGGCCTGCGTTAGCCAGAGCAACGGCAAGCACACCACTTCCGGTGGTGGTGGTGGTGGCAGTGTTGGAAAACAAAGTATGTGTGGGGCAGGCTGAGATCAGGCCGAATCCAACACCGGACACTCTTGGTGGCAGCTTTGGGTCCAGCTGTGGTTCCATGAAGATGGCTGGCTTCCCACTGAGTGACTTTGACTCTGCTGCCAGCCCTGTGTGCTCTCTCCTTGAGCTGCCCCTGTGCCATGAAGGAGTGTTTTCCACAGGAAATCAGGGTAACGGAGGACGTTAGAAAGTGTCAGGTCCAGGGACTTCCCTGGTGATCCAGTGACTGAGACTCTGCACTCCCAATGCAGGGTGCCCGGGTTTTACCCCTGGTTGGGACGCTAGAGCCCACATACCGCAGGCTTCCCGGGTGGCACTAGTGGTAAAGAACTTGCCTGCCAATCCTGGAGACGTAAGAGACTCCGGTTTGATCCCTGAGTCGGGAAGATCCCCTGGAATAGGAAATGGCCCCCCGCTGCAGCATTCTTGCCTGGAGAATCTCCATGGACAGAGGAGCCTGGTAGCGGGCTATACAGTTTGCAGTGTTGCACAGAGTCGGACACCGTGATTGAAGCGACTTATCGCACAAAATTTCCCGTGTGTGGCAGTGGAGATCAAGGATCCCGTGTGCCACAACTAAAGATCCGGCACAGCCAAACGAATACAAAACAAACCCCACAGAAAGCTGGGCAGTGGCATTAATCGCCCCTTTTTTTAATTTCAAAGTAAGTGTTAGGTCCAATTCAGAATGGGGAGGGACACAGAGAGAGTTTAGTGACATTGCAGGTCTCGATTTTGGACTCTTCTTCTATCCCATATTTTTCCCAGAAGATTAAGCACTGGTGACCTCTATGGACACCTTAGATTTTGGGGAGAGTGTTACGTATTCCTCTATCAAATGATTTTTCCGCTTGAGGTTTGCCTCCTCATTTAAGACCCACAGAGATGCCTAAGCTTTCTCAAGAGGAGGGACTCAGTCAGAAGTGATACCATTAGTAAGGGCCACGGCTGGAGGTGACACACCCCACGACTCTGGCCCCATGGCTCCGCCTGTCTGTCCTGAGGTCTGAGGGCATCGCTAATCCCCACTGTGACCCAGGCTTTCAGCACACTGGCTGGCTAAAGTGCCAGCAGGAATGCTGCAAGTACGACCGTAGCCTTAGGGTAAATGGCCTTTGATATAAATTCCATGGTAAACAGAAGTTAAAGGATATCTCTTTGTCATCCCACTTCATGGGAAATAGATGGGGAAACAGTGGAAACAGTGTCAGACTTTATTTTTGGGGGCTCCAAAATCACTGCAGATGGTGATTGCAGCCATGAAATTAAAAGATGCTTACTCCTTGGAAGAAAAGTTATGACCAACCTAGATAGTATATTCAAAAGCAGAGACATTACTTTGCCGACTAAGGTCCATCTAGTCAAGGCTATGGTTTTTCCTGTGGTCATGTATGGATGTGAGAGTTGGACTGTGAAGAAGGCTGAGCACCGAAGAATTGATGTTTTTGAACTGTGGTGTTGGAGAAGACTCTTGAGAGTCCCTTGGACTGCAGGGAGATCCAACCAGTCCATTCGGAGGGTGATCAACCCTGGGATTTCTTTGGAAGGAATGATGCTAAAGCTGAAGCTCCAGTACTTTTGGCCACCTCATGCGAAGAGTTGACTCATTGGAAAAGACTTTGATGCTGGGAGGGATTGGGGGCAGGAGGAGAAGGGGACGATTGAGGATGAGATGGCTGGATGGCATCATGGACTCAATGGACGCGAGTCTGAGTGAACTCCGGGAGCTGGTGATGGACAGGGAGGCCTGGCGTGCTGCGATTCATGGGGTCGCAAAGAGTCAGACACGACCGAGCGACTGAACTGAACTGAACTTCGTCATCTCTCTCTCTAATTCTCTCACACAAACTCTCTCTCTCTTTCTCATACATTCAATAGGAAAAAAAAAAAAAAAAACAAAACTGTTTGGACTAACATCTTGGTTTTATAATCTTATTTTTATATTGATGAGAATACTATCAAGTGAGGGGAAGGGGAGAGGCATAGAAGGAGACAGAACCAGAAAGAGGAAGACAGATGGAGGAAGAAATTGCCTTTCGCCAGTAATATTCAGAATCACTCACCCATGGGTCATAAACCATTGAAAAACTTCCTTGGAATTGTCCAGCCTTAAATAATGCTCTGGGTACTATTAATACAAATCTAGGATCTGAGTTGATTGCAGAAACAGGTAGCAATGTGAAGCAGTGTATAAAGAAGGGATTTTGGCATCAGTAAGATCTGGGTATGAATTGCAGTTTTGCTACTTGTTAGTTCTGTGACTATGGGGTGTTGTCGAAACTTTCTGTAAAGTGGGGTTAATAATGCCAATCAGAGGCTATTCTATTAACAAAGTGAGATAAGACATGCGAAAGTCTTCAGGGCATACATTTAAGAGGATGCCTAACTCATCAATTCTCTACCTGGTAGATTTATCCTAACATGGTCTCACACTGCAGCCTCCGTCTTAACTGTGAGTTTCTCTTGGCACTTTGATAATTGCCGTTAGTCTCTAAAATGGTGTCCATAGTCAATTTATTTCACCATGAATTTTATGGTTCAATATATTCCAGGTGGTGCTCACGGTAAAGAATTCACCTGCCAATGCAGGAGGCTCAAGAAATACAGGTTCAATCCCTGGGTCGGGAAGATTCCCTGGAGTAGGAAAAGGCAACCGTTCCAGTATTCTTGCCTCGAGAATCCCATGGACAGAGGAGTCTGGTGGGCTACAGCCAGTGGGATTGCAGAGTCAGACACGACTGAGCACAAAGTCTAACTTGACCAGGTGAGAGGGTGGGAGATGAAGATGTTCTATTTGTAAAGGTAGACAAAAAGGTCTGCTCTCATGAATGCATCTGTTCATTTAGTATATCTTTTCCCTAAATGAAAAGGGCTCTCCATGAAGGACTGATTCTCAGACCATCCCACGAGTAGGTTATGTTAGTCCCACGTCACAGGTGGAGAATCTAAAGCTGGAAGTTTAAGCATTCTGGGTGACTCTGCTAGTAAGTGGCAAAGCTAGGACTCTAAGCTGGTTCCTCCTGGTCCAAAGCCTCCCCACTGTCCACACTTATAGACACAGAGTTTTAACATAACAAAATAACATCCTTCATCCCAGTGACATTGCACGGGAGTCAGATGTTGTCTTCCCTTCCATAGGCTCTTTGGGTACAAGGCTTGCCTAAAACTTGAGTACCCAATCTATCTCTTTGATATAAGTTAAAATGGAGCCTTAGAGCAAAGAGAGAGAAGAAGGAGGAGGTTAATAAAATCACTCACGTGTCATCACTGTTAACATTTTCACTCACACACATTTTCATTAAAAAATTTTTTTTGGTTTGTTTTAGAGGTTATCAGCAAGAAAGTTGCCAGAATCTTCTTAAAAGGTTCTTACTTCTTGATTCAGGGCTGGTTTTCTGACTCCACTTCAGAAAATCTTCCTGGTGCTTTTATTCCTCAGGAGCGAGGCTGTCCCTGGCTCACACCCCTCTTCCCCTCCACACCAGGAGGTCACCCTCTTGGCTCATAGTAATATCCCTTCCTTGGCATCTCTGAGGACCTAATGGCTGGAATTCCTGCTGGGCTAGAAATCATTCTTTTTTTTGTACATTCCCTAGGAATTTTCTCTTTTGTAAGCCACGGGACATACAATTAGAAAAATTCTCTTTCAAACGATTTAAAAACTTAGAAAGAGTTGCTGTCTCTAAAGGATAGGTTTTAGATATCTGAAAAGTTTACTTATGTAAGCCACCTCACTCGCAGGAAAAGGGAGTTCATCCAGGAGAATGAGAAACATCCCAAGCTTTGTGTTCCAGGAGGGTTCTGGAACTCTAGAGATCAGGGTGTGAAGCCTTGTTGCAGGCTGAGATGCAAGAGGCGTGTCCCTTAACTGCTCCGTCTTCAAAATAGGATGATACAGTTCACACAGAGGTGTTGCAAGGACTGAGATGGTGTATGCAGAGGTCCTAGGATGTCAGGCCCAGAAACTGCTCAAAGGACAATCTCTTATAGTCAGAGCAAGTAATTCAGAGGGTGAGACCGGCCCTTCTCTCTTCCAGGAAACATTTGGGTCTGTCTGAAATGATCATGCTTCCTTCTTTGGCTGTGTGAGTTTTAAATTTGCCTTGTAGAAAGGACACGGAGGGGTTAAACAGGAATACAGTTTTTAGCCGTCTTGGCGTTTTCCCTCTTTGTTTAACATCAAAGTGGCCCGCAGTCCATTTTGCCAGTTTATACATATTGTTGTACTCAGAGAAAGGCTGGAGGAGCGGAGCTGGCTGCCTGATTAGCTGTGACTCCCTTGCAGGCTGGCTTAAGAGCCCAAATGGATTCTACCCCTCCAAGGTTTTAATGATAAGGGAGCGGGGGAAGGGGTGGGGAGACTCTCCTTCCCTTTTGGAAGGAGACTTTGTGGAGGCCCCGCTAATAAATCATTTGTTCCTTCTAAATGCACGCTCGCATTCACATAAGCACAGACTCAGATGGTTCCCACTTGAAATTTCTCATCAAGTGCAAATAGCTCCCAGCCCGGATGGCTGAGCTGTTTTCCAGCCCCTCTTTGTGCGCACGTTCAGCTTGGGAGCAGCCCTGGGGACTCACTTGGGGGTGGATCAAGGCCAGGAAACAAAGTCAGAGGCTCACTTGGTCCCCTCCCTACCCCGCCTCAGCCCTCATCCCACCACCCTCCTCCACTCCTTTCTCCCTCCACTTTGAATTTCAAGACAGGAGAAAACCGGGCCACAGAAAGGATTTAGGAACTGACCTTCTCTCCCCCAATCCTTGAGAATCACGCTGAAGCCTGCCCTCTCCCAGGGCAAGGTTTGCCAGCTCTGGAGGAGGCTGTGCAGAAAAACGGGAGCAGCGGGAGGGAAATTGGCAAGAGAAACTGTGCTCACCTGCCTGAACCCAGCTCCGCTCCTGCGCCTCCTTCTGCCTGGCCTGGGGAGAGCTGGGGGGTGGTGGTGCGGGTGGTGTGGGGGGAACAGCGGCCACGTGCTCACTTCCGATCCGGCTCCCCTCGGTCTGCCTCCCCGCCCCTCCCGTCCGTCCAGCCCGGTCCAGCCCAGGGAAGCCGCCTGCCTGCTCCGACGGCCAGAGTCATTTGGAGCCGCCAGGTTCGCCTTCCTGTACAGGTGTGCAGCCTGGATAACCGGTGATTAATGCCTGTGTCTGGCCGGGCCCTGAGGGTAATTTGATTTGCTTGATATCTAGAGTGATCACCCCCCTTTCCCTGCCTCCTCCCTTTCTTTGCCGGAGTTTGCGGCAGTGTTTACCTTCGTCGGTGTTTTAAGGTGATGAATGACACTTGTTTCTGGTGTTTGTTTCCGCCCAAGTTTTAATTAAATTTTGCACGAGGCTTCTGTAATTATGGCCCTGGGTCTCTCTCCTTTATCTTCCCTCCCTGAAGTTACTCAGCACTCAGAATGCTCCCCAGGTCTCCTTTCTTTCCCCCTCACCATCTAACCCCAGTGTTGGGGGGCCAGCAGAAGGCCCCCATCCTTGCAGCCAGGACCTTTGGGTTTTGTGATCTGTGATGACACAGTTCATGTCCCGCTCTGATGGCTTCCTCTGGACTGGAGCGGGGGACGAAGCTCACCTGCAGGAAGAGAGCTAGCCTTGTCCTAGGTGACGTCTGCAAAATCACCCCCTAAGTAGATACTGCTAGGCCTGCCAGGAGGCTTCTGTCTCTGTTATGAGTGGGGTGAAGCTGTATTTTCCTGTTCTTTTCCTCTTTCCTTTCTAAAAGTTGTACGGAGCTTCTGTATGTTCCAATTGAGAGAACGCCCACATGGCCGAGACAGCAAGAGCAATGGAGTAATGGTCTAGGAAATAAATGAAGTGAACCAACCCAGGGATGCTGTCTGCCTGCAAAGTGGAGATAAAATTAGAGCAAGTCTGTCTGGTTCAACTTACGGTGGGTCCACAGTTTGGGCCAAGAAGTAACCTGAATTGTACATCTGAGGTTGCAAAAATTGGCTAAGTTTCTTCAACTGTGTTATTCACCTGCTTTTGTTTTGGTGTGTCTAACTCACTCCCAGAGAACTCATAAGGAAGATATTCCAAATTCCAAATAAGGAAGAGGAAAAAAAGATCACATTCTTAAGAAACTGTTAAGAGAAATTTTAGGCCAGAGCAGTTAAGGGGCTGACCTAGAAACACCTTTTTCGTTTCAACATGGACTTATTAAGACTGTGCTAGGTGTTGTGAGGAGGCCAACGGCATGGGGTGTGGTCCTTGCCTGCCTGGATGGAGCTTCAAAACACCATTAGGCACAATAAGGCTGACGCATTTAAAAGAGTTCTGAGAGGCCTGTGGTGTTATGGAGGAGACAGGATGGAGTCTATACGAGGGCAGGAATTCTCCACCCTCCTCTGCTACTAATGAGTGCTGAGGCCCCTGGCAAGTCATTGTTCAGGCTTGGTGTTCTCGCTACCTATTAAGAAAGTCGAATTAAATAATCTCTTAAAGTTCCTTAGAGCTTAATCTTAGAATCTAATCACCAGCACCAGTAGATCTGTTGTATAACTAAGCAATAAAGAGAAGTATGCCGATGAAGAATACCGCAAGCCCTGAGTTTGGGAAGGGCTTGTGTCTCAGTGAAGAGGACCAGCTTGAGGAGGGACCCCTGAGGCGCTGGGCTCAGGATTGACTTTGAAGGCGGGCGGGAGACACAGCAGCGAAATTGCAAGGTGTGTTTGGAGAATGGGGAATGGGCCAAAGGGTCGGAGTAGTTTGTAGAGGTTGCTGGTGAGGGGGACGCTGGAAAGTTGGGCTGGGGCCAGATGGGAGGGTGTTGAACTCTGGCCTAAGGAGTTAGAACTTGAGTTTGCGGGTGAAAGGTGGTTATGGAAAGGCTGATGCAACAAAGCGGAGGCTGCACAGGTGTGTTACTGGGGCAGCGTGGAAACAGCCCAGCCTTTGTTTTTGGCATAAGAGCTGGCTTGTCCATGGGGTCAAAAGCTTCACCTAACCAGATTCCCCTTGATCCTGGACATGACTCTTCTCTGCTTGGCGTTGCTCAATCAATCAACAGAGAGTGCTGGGTCAAAAATAGAACAAAAGACGTGTGGGAGCCTGGGGACAGCGGTCATTGCTTAACATTAAGAAAAGAAATTTTGGTAGGATATACATAGCCTAAAATTTAAATTTCAGCTCCTTTTAGGTATACAGATATGGTGAAGGACAAGGAAGCCTGGTGTGTTGCAGTCTGTGCGGTTGCAGAGTCAGACACGACTTGGCGACTGAACAAGGTATACAATTCAGTGGTATTAAATATATTCACATGGCTGTACAACGATCACCACAGTCCATTTCCTGAACTTTTTCATCATTCTAAACAGAAACTCTATACCCATGAAACGATGACTACCCATTCCTCCCTCCCCCAGCCCTCAGTAACCACATTCTACTGTAGAATGTTTCCATAAATTTGCCTGTTTAAGGCACCTCATATAAGTGAAATCATATAATGTTTGTCCTTTTGTGTCTGGCTTATTTTACTTAGTATAAGGTCTTTGAAATTCGTGTTGTGATGTGTGTCAGAACTTCATTCTGTTTCAAGACTGAATCATATTCCATTGTGTGTTTATTTTGTTTATCTAGTCATCAGTTGATGGACGCAGGTGATTTTTACCTTTTTGCTAATGTGAATGACGTTGCATTGAAAATCTGAAATTTGGCTGAGAAACACTGTACTCTCAATGTATGAAAAAAACATTTTTCTGCAGAAAACTTTGAGCAAGGACCAGACACCTCAGGTGGGTTGGATGACTTGGAGATGCGAGGGCTGTAGGGGATGTGAATGGAATGGCTTTTCTGACAGCTCCTTGACACTGAATAAGATGATGAGACAAGGTCTTGGCGGAAGGAAGGGAGCCTCTTGGGGAAGGAGACATAGAATCCCTCCCTCCACCTTCCATACTTGCTCCCCACCCCGAGTTTCCTCTCTGCTTCTGCCCCTCAATCAAATCTGCTCACAAAGAAGGGTTGTTTGTTGGAATAAGCACCGACTGATCTTAAACCAACTTGCTATTTCTCTCAGGAGTATTAGCATTGTGCATCTCATCTCTCCTTAGATAAAATTAGATTTTGTTAATTGTCAGAAGGATTCCAGCATCTGACATGCAGGTGGAAGAGATGTGGGCGTCTTTCCTGACCTCCTCACTTGCTGTAAACCTCATGAAAGTACCCTTCCTTTCCTGTAGTGCATGGGTTTGAGGAGGCAGGTACTGGCCCCTTTGGGATACCCTTGCCCTATAGGAGGAATGGGAGAAAGGACTGCAAACCTGGAGGATGGAGGAGCATTTCCCTGCTTTTGAGCTTTCTTGTTGCCATCTTTGTTAGAGCCAAAGCTGTCCCGGGTTTCTCCACTTTCCTAGGATGAGGGCAGTTGGAAGCATGACTCTTTCTTTGGGGACCACCTGGAGAACTTTTCCTAAATTAGAGTGGAACTGAGCTGCCTGGATGAGGGACACCCCAGCTGTTTGCGTGCACAGCTGCAGGTGACTCAGAGACTGGATTCTCCCAGCGCGCTGCCTGCCAGTGCAGCCTTCCAGTGGTGAGACTCGCCTCAGAGGTTCCCACTCTGGCTGCACACCTGTCTCACCCCTGAGACTCACAGGAGGCTGCTTCTATCCCAGGAAACCTCACAGAGCAGAGGTAAGAGGGGCTGGCTGTTTTGAGAGTGTGCTTCAGCATGGTGGAGCAGAGAATAGGCTGAGTGTGCAACCACTGTGGCTGGGTGTGTTCAAGGTATGTGCAGAGCCCTTTCTCACCGGATGCTAAATAAGGACAAATGTGGTGTATGGCTGTCAAAACTTCCATCAGCTAGTCTGCCAACAAACATCCTATGTACTAGGCACAGGGGATGAGGAGATTAAAAAAAAAAAGATAAAAAAGATCTGTTTTTTGTGTGCTCAAAGTAAGGATAAGAAAGGCAAGTTCATAATCAAGTAGAATACAGAGTGTGCAAAATTGTAGTTACCCCAAATGACCTCAGTATTTTCCTAAAATATGGTGTACTCATGGGCTTCCCTGGTGGCTCAGAGGGTAAAGAATCTGCCTGTAATTCGGAAGACCTGGGTTCGATCCCTGGGTTGGGAAGATCCCCTGGAGGAGGGCATGGTAACCCACTCCAGTATTCTTGTCTGGAGAATATCCATGGACAGAGGAGCCTGGTGGACTACAGTCCATGGGGTCGCAAAGAGTCGGACATGACTGAGAGGCTAAGCACAACACACATGCATAGGAATGGAAAATTTGAGGTATAGGAAGGTCAAGAGTCTTTTCCAATGGCCTGGCGTGCTGCGATTCATGGGGTCGCAGAGTCGGACACGACTGAGCGACTGAACTAAACTGAACTGAAGGTCAAGAGATCAGGAGACTTTTACCATGGAAAAGATAGCTTGTTATCCTCTCAGATTTTAAGATGAGGGGGCAAGCGCTGCCACAAGGGGCCACGTGGGAAAGCACCAATGTCATCAGGAAGCAGAGGGAGGGAGAAAATGTGGGTAAGAGCCTTTCTAGATATGCAGATAACACCACCCTTATGGCGGAAAGTGAATAAGAACTAAAGAGATGAAAGTAAAAGAGGAGAGTTTAAAAAGTTGGCTTAAAGCGTGACATTCAGAAAACTAAGATCATGGCATCGAGTCCCATCACTTCATAGCAAATAGATGGGGAAACAGTGGAAAACAGTGACTGACTTTATTTTTCTGGGCTCCAAAATTACTGCAGATGTTGATTGCAGCCATGAAATTAAAAGACGCTTACTCCTTGGAAGGAAAGTTATGACCAGCCTAGACAGCATATTAAAAAGCAGAGACATTACTTGGTCAACAAAGGTCCATCTAGCCAAGGCTATGGTTTTTCCAGTGATCATGAATGGATATGAGTTGGACCATAAAGAAAGCTGAGCACAGAAGAATTAGTGCTTTTGAACTGTGGTGTTGGAGAAGACTCTTGAGAGTCCCTTGGACTGCAAGGAGATCCAACCAGTCCATCCTAAAGGAGATCAGTCCTGAGTGTTCATTGGAAGGACTGATGTTGAAGCAGAAACTCCAATACTTTGGTCACCTGATGTGAAGAGCTGACTCATTGGAAAAGACCTTGATGCTGGGAAAGATTGAGGGCAGGAGGAGAAGGGGACGACCGAGGATGAGATGGTTGGATGGCATCACTGACTCAATGGACATGGGTTTGGGTGGACTCCAGGAGTTGGTGATGGACAAGGGAGGCCTGACGTGCTGCGGTTCATGGGGTCGCAAACAGTCGGACACAACTGAGTGACTGAACTGAACTGAACTGAGTGGCTTCTGTGGGAGCGACTGAACTGAACTGAACTGTGTGGCTTCTGTGGGAAGGTGAAGAAGCAAGAAAAACAGACGTAGGCCTGGCTAGTTGGAATAGTCCTATCAGGCGCTGGAACACAGGGACTGTCCCTCATTGTCTGGCCCTGGGTCCTGGGGTGATTAGGGCAGGTACCGAGTGGCCCAGAGTGTGAGAGCTGATAAGGGGGATAGTTGGGGTGTGGGCTCTGGATCAGCTGGTTTGTATTTGGAAAGTGCACTTGTGGATAAGTTGTCAACTATCTCTAGGGGTTGGTTAACCCTGGGAGGGCAGTCTCTCCAAGGGCAGCAAGGCCCCAGATATATCAAAGCACCAGAATACAGAAAATAAAAGACATGGCTAGTACAGCATTATGTCTGGTCCCACATGCTTTCCAGGAGGCTTCCCTGGTGGCTCAGTGGTAAAGAATCCACCTGCCAGTGCAGGAGACAAGGATTCGATCCCTGGGTTGAGAAGACCTCTTTGATCCCTGGGTTGAGAAGATCTCCAGGAGAAGGAAAATGGCAAACCACTCCTGTATTCTTGGCTGGGAAGTCCCATGGACAGAGGAGCCTGGCAGGCTACAGTCCATGGGGTCGCAAAGAGTTGGACACAACTTAGAGACTAAACAACAACAAAATGCTTTTGTAGAATCTGATACTGGTCCATTGAAAGGGGAGTTTATTTCCTCTGACCTTGAGCTTGAAGGACCTTTGTGACTGCCTCAGTGACTAAGCCAGAGGAAGCAACAGTATGGCTTCTGAGGTTAGGTCATTCAGGATGATATGGTTCCCACTTGGCTCTTTTCCTGTTGGGACACTTGCCCTTGGAACTCAGCCCCCATGAGGAAGCCCAAGGCACCTGCAGAGGCCACAGGTCCGTGTTCTGATCCAGAGCCCCACGAGGGTCCTAGCTGTTTGCCTGCATTTAGCACAGAGCCTGTGAGTGGATGCAGCTTAAGATCCCAGTCTCCGGGCCACCCCAGCTGATGCCAACAGGAGCCGAGAAAAGCCACCCTTGCCAAGCCCATCTAAATGTAGATTCTTGAGCAAAATAAATGGTGTCATTACTTTCAGCCCCTGGTCTTGGGGTATTTTGTTATACAGTGGAAGGTAACCAGGACACAGGACGGTAAGATGATGCTGGGGTTGGGGATGGAGTACAGGTTGTTCTAAGTGCACATGAAGAGGCTGGAGGATGGGAATAGGGATACAGTCCAGTCAGAAAAGGCAGTATAGAGTTAATAATAGTAACCAAGGGACTTCTCTGGCAGTCTAGTGGTTAGGACTCCAAGCTTGCCCTGCAGGGGGTATGGGTTTGATCCCTGATCTGGGAACTAAGATGCTCTGAGGTGCAGCCAAAAAGTAAAAAAAAAAAGTAAAAATGGGGATTGAAACCGAATGGGACCCCAATGGACCTTCCTGGGGACAAAAGAGTCTCTGTGTTTGACCCCTTCACCCCAGCACACACTCTAGCGTGTGCCATTCCCTGAGTTCCAAAGAGTGGACCCAAGCAGTTAGTAATTAGGGAAGTGAGGGAATGCAGGAAAGAAAAGTTGTCCAGAAACAACAGTGCTGTGATAAAACAGAGTCCTAGTTCCCCTTGAAGGGAAATACATAGTAATCTGATGCAGCTCTTTGAGATATTCTGCAGGCACTAAGGCCCCCACCTGGGAAGAGAATGGTGGACTTTAAGAGCTGAGAGGGGAGAGAGAGGATGTGGAGAGCAGGTGGCTGTCCCCCTTCCCTATGACCCACTGAAACAGGAGGGTAGAGAGTGGGGCACAACCTTTAAAGTGTGACATAGTGGTGAAAAGTGAAAAGGGGAAGTGTTCATTGCTCAATCATATCCGACAGTTTGTGACACCATGGACTGTATCCCACCAGCTCTGTCCATAGAATTTTCCAGGCAAGAATAGTGGAATCAGTTGCCATTCCCTTCTCCAGGGTATCTTCCCAACCTAGAGGTCAAACCCAGGTCTCCTGCATTGCAGGTGAATTCTTAATCATCTGAGCCAACAGGGAAACCCAAAACTTGTATGTTGCTTGACAAACTGGTTCAGTTCAGTTCTGTTGCTCAGTCGTGTCCAGATCTCTGCGACCCCATGGACTGCAGCACTCCAGGCCTCCCTGTCCATCACCAACTCCCGGAGTTTACTCAAGCTCATGTCCATTGAGTCGGTGATGCCATCCAGCCATCTCATCCTCTGTCGTCCCCTTCTCCTTCCTGCCTTCATCTTTCCCACCATCAGGGTCTTTTCCAATGAGTCAGTTCTTCACATCAGGTGGCCAAAGTATTGGAGTTTCTGCTTCAGCATTAGTCCTTCCAGTGAATATTCAGGACACTAGTTTGATCTCCTTGCAGTCCAAGGGACTCTCAAGAGTCTTCTCCAACACTACAGTTCTAAAGCATCAATTCTTCAGCGCTCAACTCTTTTTATGGTCCAACTCTCATATCCATACATGACTACTGGAAAAACCATAGCTTTGACTATACAGACCTTTGTTGGCAATGTAATGTCTCTGCTTTTTAATATTCTATCTATGTTTGTCATAGTTTTTCTTCCAAGGAGCAAGTGTCTTTTAATTTCATGGCTGCAGTCACCACTTGCAGTGATTTTGGAGCTGATCTTCATTTTGTAAATGTTGAGTTTTAAACCAGCAAACTGGTTAGAACCAACTAGTTCCAAGATGCAATAATTTGACTTCCAGTGGACCTTGAACCTCATGATATACTCCTTGTAATACATTTGCATAAGCTAAGTGACACACCCACCAGTGCTGCGATAGTTCCCAGGCCAACTGTCAAAGATTAAAGAAATCTCTGCACCTTCCCCCATAGTCCTTGGAATAATCCTACTGTTCTTTAGCCTTTGAAATTACCCAAACCCCAAAACTAGCCATGCCATATTTTGGGGTCTATCACCTTCTGAGATGGCCCACTTTCTGTCTCTGGAGTGTGTTTCTCTCTAAATAAATCCACCCCATTTTTAAAAAGATCTTTTTGATATGGGCCATTTTTTATGTCTTTATTGAATTTCTTACATTATCACTTCTGTTTTATGTTTTAATTTTTTTGGCCATGAGGCATGTGGGATCTTAGCTTCATGACCAGGAATTGAATCCCAGTCTGAGTTTGACTGGCTCAAGTCCTAGAACATGGGTTCAAATCCCATTCTGAGCTGCACAGTTTCACTATGACCTACGACTCTAGGCCAGTCTTCCTCTGCCTCCAGTTGGTCACTGCCTCCTGAGCCACCCTCTGATTTTTGGCCTCCTAGTTTGGCAAGATTGAAGGCAGGAGGAGAAGGGGATGACAGAAGATGAGATGGTTGGATGGCATCACCGACTCAATGGACATGAGTTTCAGTAAACTCCAGGAGTTGGTGATGGACAGGGAGGCCTGGCGTGCTACAGTCCATGGGGTTGCAAAGAGTTGGACACGACTGAGCGACTGAACAACTCAGCAACAGCTTTGTTCCTCTCCTCCCTCTTCCCACCCTCTGCTCCCTCTGACTCTGGAAATAATTGCAAAGGATTATTGTGTTGGGACTTATATAATATGGACTGACGTGCAGAACACACCTTACAGTTCGTCTCATTTTCCTCCCGTCACTGAAGCAAAGTGTTGAGAAGAGGAAGTCATTTTACAGTTGCTGCAGCTGCTGCTGAATTTAGATTGGAAAAACGATTTGCTTGAGCAAAGTGGTGATCAGATAAATCCCATGAATTTATTGCTTAAAAAAATGTGTCTGTTAGAGAGAGGGAGTGGCCGCCCTGATGTTGTGAGGGGGCAGGGCCGGGGGAAGGGGCGTTGACAGCCTCTGTGCACCAACCTCACAGAAGTGTTGGGCAAATAGGAATGATAAAGGCCTTTCAGCCCTTCAGCATCTGATAAAATCCTTCCCTTTTTCACAATTTCATTTAATCTTCACAGTGAGATGGGGAAGGTAGCCTAGGGGTGGTGTTACCTCCTGTTTATAAATAAGGAGAATGAGAAATGCTCAGCTAACAAGCAGAGGGTCCATCTCCAGCCTTTGAATCTATGTAAGCGCCTCCGCTCTTTGGATGATCCACTTAAGCGTATGTGGTCCCACTGATTTTCAGATGAGATTCACTCTTGGAAGAGAAGCAGGGGAAGACACTTGACATTTATCCTGTGATCATTTCGTGCTGGGGACAGGGAGCGGGGTGCTTATGTTAGCTTTCTGTAGGGGCTGGCTTACAATACAATGGGAAATGATCACAGTTGCTTTTGGTGGCCTGGGCTTCGCTTGGATGAAGTCTTTCTCCACTTTTTGAGCTGTATCCAGCCCATTCCTAGGAGACAGAAGCTCCATTGCTGCTGCTGTTTATTGAATCAGGGCTGGGCTTTGCCCTCTCGGGTCTGTGTCTCCACGGGCTTCTGCAGCTCCTGGTAGGTGTGGGGTCCCTGTGACTTACTGCAGCCACTCCCCCGTGGTGGGCCCTTCTCCTGCAGGCTCACTAGGACCACCAGCCCCTGTGGAATCACTTCTAGGTATGTCCGAGAACACTCAGGAGTGTCCCATCTGGGCCTGCTGGGCCTTGTCTCCTGGGGTGTGAGCCCCTGGGTGTCCTTGAGCCCCGGGGCATCCATGCTCAGCTGTTGCCTGTTCTGGGCAGCCTGTGCCCCATTGTTTTTCAGAATTTCAGCAACAGAGTTTCTCAGCTTCTTCCAGAACTCCTGGTCACCTCACGCATGGTGACAATGGCTGAGTCCTCGTGAGGATGATCTGTGATACCTGGTTGCTTGGCACACCCCCTTGAGGGATCCTAGGTATCACCTGGGACTCGGGGTCAGTCTGCCTCTCTGCAGATGACGGTGGCTGGTTACTGAGCCAAGCTCAGGGGCCTGGTCCCTTTTCCACTCTGGGTGAGGTCTCTCTGTCCTATAATAACTGATAGGGGAGTGTCAGTTGCTTACATCCCTCCCCCAATACCACACTGTGAGTCACTGATAAAAAGCAGTGGGCCATTGATTACCCACACTATGCCAGCCGGGGCACTGGGAACTTTGTGCATGTTATCTTTTTAATTCCCAGAACCACCTGAGACCACACAACTTACTGTGCATGGGTTCAGAGGTCAGGGTGTGTCGGCCGCAAGGGTTGTCTCGAGAAGTGACTGCACATTTCAGCGCCTTTATCCTTCATCTACTGAATGAGCCATTAGACCATATGCTGTTTAAAATCCGGACATGAAAACTCACCTTTGTTACCTTTCTGAGGAACATCTCTGACCTCACAAAAGTCAAACTTAAGCCCTCAAAAGACACAGAGCTGACCGTATAATAGAAACCTGCCTGATTCCTCTGTCCATGGGATTCTCCAGGCAAGAATACTGGGGTGGGTTGCCATTCCCTTCTCCAGTGGATCTTCCTGACCCAGGGATCTAACCCGGGTCTCCCGCATTGCAGGCAGATACCCTACCGTCTGAGCCACCAGGAAATCTTCAACACCTGATATCTACATACCATTATTTGTTGTTCAGTAGCTAAGTTGTGTCCAACTCTTCGCAACCCCGTGGACTGCAGCACGCCAGGCTTCCCTGTCCATGGTTACATCAGTGGGTTGTTATTCTGAGGAGGGAGTCGTTAAAAACTATCTATTATGATTGTTTTTTAATTTCAAGTGACAAAAAGCTCACGTCAAGGCTATACTTCTGCAATCATAACCGGATTTGGGAGGTGGCTCTGATCCACTTGGACAGAGCACCAACTTAGCCTCGAGCATCCGGGGCTGGAGTGTAATTGAAATTTACCAGCTCTGTGTCTCTAGGCAAGGAATCTTTGAGCATCAGGTTTCTCAACTGTAAAAATAAGAATTGCAGGATTCATCATGAGGGGGCTTTATGCGGTCCAACGAACGTGACAGGACGTCACACGTTTGTAACTGCTTGTGCTACGTAAGAGTTAGTATAACTCTTATTTGACTGCTTCTATTTATGTAAAACCTTAGCATCAATGCTTGTCAGCTCTGGAATGAGCTTAGGGAAGGCAATTGCTGACTCTGCCTATGGGCCTCTGTTCACCACTCTGACACTGCTCTACTCTCCCCAAATGTAGTCTAATTTTCCAAATAGTCTCCAGGGGGAAAATGTCCGTGTTTCTCCTTTGTGCTTGCATTTCATACCACAGCAGTGGCCTTTTTCCTCACAGATGATCCGTAGTTTTAGTTCTGCAGGGCTTCTCTGTTAACTCAGTTGGTAAAGAATCAGCCTGCAATGCAGAAAACCCCAGTTTGATTCCTGGGTCAGGAAGATCTGCTGGAGAAAGGATAGGCTACCCACTCCAGTATTCTTGGGTAAAGAATATGCTGGTAAAGAATCTGCCTGCAATGTGGGAGACCTGGGTTCAGTCCCTGGGTTGGAAAGATCCCTTGGAGAAGGGAAAGGCTACCCACTCAGTGTTCTGGCCTAGAGAATTCTATGTCCACGGGTTTGCAAAGAGTTGGACACGACTGAGTGACTTTCTCTCCAATTTAGATTTTGGTAATCTGAGTGTTCTGAAATCTCCAAGAGGGGCAGGTGGGCTGGGATGTGGCAGGAAAGGCAAAGTTCCTTCCTGGAAATGTGAGGATCTGGGTTCCGTCCAGGGTTTTTCTACCGTGAGCTGTTGGACCCCAGGAAAGTCCGCCAATCAATTCAGCCTCATTTTGATAATTTATGCAGAGAAAAATTTCAGCCTCATCTTCTACAGAGGATTGAAAGCATTAGCATTCCCATTATATATCACCAAATATGTAGAGAATACTTTGCAGGTGGGAGTGAGGTGCCGAGCCATGTGCCGAGGGTAAATCAGCTAACTGGATGTGCAGGAAGCCAGTGTATGTGCGAGGTCCATTTGGGCCTCAGGAGGGAGGCTGGGGGGGCCTCACCTGGTGGGCCTTGAACACTCTGGCTAATATGGGTGCTTTCCATATGGAGGCAGTATGTCAGGTGGGAAGATGGGGAGGGTTCAGGGGAAGATGGGCACCCCTGAGGGGTCACACTGACTGCTCCTCTCTGGTTTCCCCTCCTACTTGGGGTGGCCCCATCAAGAGAAGCTGCAAGTCCACCACCAGCCCATCACAGCCGCTCCCTGTAGGGCTCATGGACAAGTGTGTAGGATCAAGAATTCAGGTGGTGATGAAGAGTGATAGAGAGACTGTTGGCACCCTGCTGGAATGGGATGACTTTGTCAATATGGTACTGGAAGATGTCCCTGAATTTGAAGTCACACCAGAAGGAAGAAGAATGGCTAAATTAGACCAAATCTTGTGAAATGGAAACGGTATAACAGCGCTGGTTCCTGGTGGAGAAGGACCTGAAGTGTGAATGGATTTCCTTGACTTAGGCTAGATCCTGTTTTGCCTTATGGGGACAACAAAATGGAAATTGTTTTAACCTTTCAGTGTTTGTATTCTATGAAGCCAAGTTTCACATTGAAAGGAAATGCTTTGAGGATGCCCTGTTCATGCCCGTTTTTGTAAGTTAATCATGATTATTTTGGAAAAAGAACAGTTTTTTTTCAAAAAGGTATTTTTGTTAAAGAAAAAAAGAAAAAGAAGCTGAAAGGAGGTGATAGAAGGAGGGTGGGGTGGGCACCCAGTGATGGGACAATTAGAGAGTGGACATGTGACAAGGGTGTTCATCTTGAGGGCCCTGACTGGCACATGGCAGCGTCCCCAGGGCTGGTGACTTACCTGTACAGGTAGTAAAGGAATTCCCTCGTGGGGCCTTGCAAATCATTCTTTTAATCCAGTTTCCCAGGAGCAAGCGGAGTATTTTGGAATAATCTTCTCCCTGGAAGTGGTGTCATCCCAGCTCCTGGGTAAGTCCTGCACTTTATGCCTTCACCAACAGTCTCGAGGAGGTCTCCGTCCCTCTGCAGCTCTGAATCAGCCCCTGTTCCCCTGACGGCTTTGCTGGAGCGGGGCTTTGGGTGAGGGCTAATTAGATAATGCCTGTGAAGCACTTGGAGTTCCTTGGAGACAGTGCCTTTCGATGTATTATTAATAGTGGTGAGCACAGTGTTTCCAAACAAAGACATGCCTACTTAAATACCCAGGGCAGCGGGAGAGAGGGCAGAGGGGAGGCCTGGAGAGCAGACCCAGCAGAGAGAGCCGGTCCTTGGGGAAGGCCTGCAGTCCCGTCACGGGATCTTCAAGGTGGGGATGGAGGGCAGGGACTGTGAGTATGAAATGGAAAGTCACAGGGCAGTACTTGTGTAGACGTGAGAAGGGCCCTGGTCCATGATGGGGCACAAGAAGAGAAATTGGCAAGCCTGGCCAGGCCATGCCCTCTGGGGCTGGTCTCCCATTGAGGAGATGTACCGATTTTCCTTTGCTTTGTGGCTCACCTGGGCTTCTCTTGGGCTTCCCTGGTGGCTCAGATGGTAAAGTGTCTGCCTGCAATGCGGGAGACCCAGGTTCGATCCCTGGGTTGGGAGGACCCCCTGGAGAGGGAAATGGCAACCCAGTTCAGTATTCTTGCCTGGGAAATCCCACGGATAGGGAGCCTGGCCGGTTACAGTCCTTGGGGTCACAAAGAGTCGGACATGACTGAGCAGCTTCAGTTTCAGTTTCAGGGCTTCCGTGGTGGGTCAGATGGTAAAGAACCTGCCTGCAATGCAGGAGACTCAGCCTTGATCCCTGGGTCAGGAAGATACCCTCAAGAAGGGAATGGCAAACTATTCCCGTATTCTTGCCTGGAAAATTCCATGAACAGAGGAGCCTGGTGGGCTAGAGTCCGTGGGGTTGCATGGTCGGGCGCAACTGAGCAACTAACACACGCCAGCTTCCAGGAGCACTGCCTGGGATGGCATTTCCCTGAGAGAGCTCCCTCAGCTTTAGCTGGCTCTGTTTCCTAAGAAATTAACCCGGGTTAACCCTTGCTCCTCCCAAAGATTGGGGGGCGCCCCATGCAGATTTCAGTATCAAATGGCTGGATCATTAAAGGACTAATTTGAGGAGGCCTAATTCTATGTTAGGGGTTGGGACTCCCATCCCGCTGGAGGATCTAGCTCAGAGAACTCACCCCTCTATCACTGGTGACCCCTGTAGCTGCTCGCATGGGTAGGTATCCAGGGTACTTCCAAAAGACATACTGAAGTCTGTTATGGGCTAGGGGTTTGTCTCCCCTGAAAATTCTTATGCTGAAGACTTAATGAAACTGTTTACTTCAGACTGTGACTTGAACCCAGCCAAAACCCAGGATACCTGGTTTCAGTACCTAATGAAGATCAGATTTCTTGATGTCTCATTGCAGTAAGAATTTGGTGAGAGACAAAATGATAGGTAAGAAGTGGATTTATCCAGATTCAGAGAAGAGCACACTCCACAGAGTGTGGGCCATGTGGCGTGGATAGTTTTTATAGCCTGGGTAATTTCATATGCCAATGAGTGGGAGGATTATTCCATCTATTTGGGGGGAAGAGGTGGAGATTTCCAGGAATTGGGCCACCACCCACTCCTTGGTCTTTTGACACTGCCTTGGATCAGTCATGGCACCTCTGGGTGTGTCATCTAGCTTGCTGATTGAGGATCAAGGTCTAGTCTTGTCTGCCATCTTGATCCCATTTGATTCTAATCGGTTTATGTTGTGTCCTTGGGACTATGTCATTATTTCAGAAGTTGTGCCCAGCTCCCTTCCCTCCTGTTTCACGAACTCTCCCAATGGGATGGTGTTTTGGTTAGCATTAGGTGAGGCATGAAGGTGGGGCTTTTGTTACCAAACAGAAGTTCCAATGACTGATGCACAACAAGGCCAAATAAACCGAGCTGTTGGAGTTTGGAGCAGAGAAAGGCTTATTGCAGGGCCAAGCAAGGAGAACAGGTGGCTCATGCTCAAAACCCTCAAACTCTCCAGTGGCTTTTGGGGAAAAGGTTTTGTAGGTAAAATTTGGAGTGAGGGCTGAAGGGTGTGTGACTCTGTTCTTATTGGTTGGTGGTGAGTAACAGGGCAGTGCTCCAGGAACCTTGCCCTCAGCCTGAAGTCACCATCCTTCACTTGGGTGGGGACTTCAGTTCCTTAGGAAGAACTCAAAGATATCATTATGTATATTTCTTAGGAGGAACCAGGACCTTGCCCCAAGGCTGCACTATTGTTTCTTGACTGTTCCTTTCTTGCTTCTGCATCTCCTCCCTTCTCTGATTAGCAGTTGTTTGAATCTGCCCTTTGGCACTCTGGGAAGGTCAAGGAGGCTGGGAGAAGCCTGTTTCCTTACAAAGTAGAAAGAGGGAACACGCAAAGAATGTGTATCTGGGAGGGCCACACAAGGTCCTGCTCCCTTTCAACCTTCCTTGGAAACCAGATTGTTGTAGATTAATTAGTTAGGATGAAGTCACGCTAAAGTGGGGGTGGGCTCCTGGTCCAATGTAACTGGTATCCCTATAAGAAAAGGAGAGACATGGACACACAGAGGGAAGATGACTCGAAGACCTCAGGGAGAACACCACATGAAGAGAGAGGAAGGGATGGAATGATGCATTTCCAGCAAGGAAATGGCAACTCACTCCAGTATTTTTGCCTGGACAGAGGAGCCTGGCAGGCTACAGTCCATGCGGTGGCAAAGAGTCAGACATGACTGAGCAACTAGATAACAACAACAGTCACAGCAGCAACCTACCAGCCAAGGGGTGCTGAGCATCGCTGGCCGCACCATAGAAGCTGGGAGAAAGACACAGAACCCATTTTCCCCTCCCACATTCACAGAGACTACAGCCCTGCCCACATGGTAACTTCAGACTTCTCCTCTGCAGAACTTTGAGAGAATGAATTTCTGCTGCTTTGGGACTACCCTGCTGGTCCAGTCTTTAGGACTCCACACTCCCAATGCAGGGGGTCCGGGTTCAACCCCTGGTCAGGGACCTAGAGCCCGCATACTGCAATTAGAGATTCTGCACGCCACCGCAAAGACCCAGGATCTTTGTGCTGCGACTAACGTCCAGTGCAGCCGAAATAAAAAATAGATAAGTAACAATTTTAAATTTCTGTTTTTAAGCACCTGGTGTAGGGACTTTTTCACAGCAGCCCCAGGAAATTAATACTTTAGGGTCCAGGGGTGTTCAGATGCTCTTTCAAACTGACCACAAACACCTCGGTCGCCTTAGAAAGCTAGCCAAGCCCAGGAGGCCTCCGCTCTCTTTGTGTCTCTATTTTGGGAAGTCTGTACACACGGGCTCCTAGGTTCACTCATTGAGGACAGGCCTTCTGCTGCCAAGTTCTCACACAAAATGTTCCAAGACACAAAAGGGCTTAGAAACCCAGAGGCTGGAGCCAGTAGAAAAAAAGCAAAGCTGTCTTCCTGTTTAGCCAAAGGACAGGCGTCTCTGAATACCAAAAATCACACATCATTATTTATCCTCATGAATCATCAGGTGACACTATATTAGCGGACACCCCACCCCATCATAGGTCAGTCCCATTAGTTACCAGGGGGAGATGGGCAGGTTTCGTATAGGTTAGTAAAACCCCAATGCATCAGATGATCTGGCGCATTCTGGCACTGAAACTTCTTTGCTGTGCCTGTCAGGCACCCTCTGGTCTCAAGGGGTGGACAGCAGACAACTGCCAGGGTCCCCCTTCTCCCTCATGCCTCCGCCCCCACAGTTGCAAATCACAGGATTTTTCAACAGCTGCCTAACCACCAGCACCCTGTTCCTGCTCCTGGGTGGGGATGGTGCATGGGGTAAGCTGGGCCGCAGACAGCTGGCACTATCTCATGCCGGATCATGTTTCAGAAGATGTGTAAACCTCCAGCAACCTCAAGACCAGAATCTACCTCTAGGATGCTCCCTCACAATAGCACCCTGAGGTTTTGCCTTCGGGGAATTCCACGCCCCCCCCTCCTCCACAATCCTTGCTTCCCTGGGAGCGGCTGATGCCATTTGTTCTTGTTTGCTCAATAACGCGTGTCTGACTCTTTGCGACCCCATGGGCTACAGCACGCCAGGCCTCCCAGTCCTTCACTATCTCCCTGAGCTGGCTCAAACTCATGTCCATCGAGTCAGTGATGTCATCCAACCATCTCATCCTCTGTCACCCTCTTCTACCCTCAAACTTTCTCAGCATCAGGATCTTTTCCAATGAGTCAGCTCTTCGAAGCAGGTGGCTGAAGTATTGGAGCTTCAGCTTCAGCATCAGTGCTTTCAATGAAAGCACTCAGAATTGATTTCTGGTTTGATCTCCTTAGGGAGATCAAAGAGTCCAAGGGAGTCTCAAGAGTCTTTTCCAGCACCACATTTCAAAAGCATCATTTCTTCAGCCTTCTTTATGGTACAGGTCTCACATCCATACATGCTACTGGAAAAAACATAGCTTTGACTAGACGGACTTTTGTTGGCAAAGTAATGTCTCTGGATTTTAATATTCTGTCTAGGTTTGTCCTAGCTTTTCTTCCAGGGAAGAAGTGTCTTTTAATTTCATGGCTACGTTCACTGTCCGAAGTGATTTTGGAGCCCAAGAAAATAAAGTCTGTCACTGTTTTCACCATTAACACAAGAAATAAAGCCTTCTTCATTTGTGTCAGTTAAGCTGCCCAGTTGACTCAAACCAAAGTTTTTCTGCCTCCAAATATTGAAGAGCCAATAGTTTAGGTGGGGAGGAGATACAGAAACTTGTGTGGGAATGATTAATTTTTAAGTCTGGGCTGCTGAAGGCAGAATGGTCTCAGCTCATGGCTCCTGGTTATTAAAAAAATGTTCTCAGGGCCTGTGGGTGCTAGTATAAACCAGTCCCTATGTTAAAAACAAAACATGATTATTAATTAGTGCAGATAGATTAGAATTTTATTTAGAACAGGAAGCCTGCATAGGTTTTTGCATTTAAAGTGTTGATTAGAGGCATGAGTAGGGTGGGAAGATTTAAGGGTAGGCTAATTAATTGGGCAAAATAATTTGTGAGGCCTGGAGGAGGGCGTGGCAACCCACTCCAGTATTCTTGCCTGGAGCAACTGAGCACAGCACAGCAGCACTGTGGGCGAGGCCTTGTGCTAGGTACTGAGGGAGATGGATAAGAAATGGCTCTTAGGACAAAGGGAAAATAATGACTTTCATGGGTATGTCACTTAAGCTGAAGCTCCAATGCTTTGGCGCCCTGATGCAAAGAGCTAACTTGTTGGAAAAGACCCTGATTCCGGGAAAGAGTAAAGGCAAAAGGAGAAGAGGGCGGCAGAGGATGAGATGGTTAGATAACATCACTAACTCAACAGACATGAGTGTGAGTAAACTCTGGAAGATAATGGAGGACAGAGGAGTCTGCCATGTCCATAGGGTTGCAAAGAGCAATTTAGTGACTGAACAACAAATGGAGTGATGAACTTGGCTTTAGGCTATCAGCCTTGGGACATTCTGGTTTCTCTTTCCATGCATCATTATTTCAATTAATCCCTACGATAACTCTATCACTTGGGTTCTATTTTGTATGGTTTGTAAGGTATGAGCCGAGTCAATTTAGTGGGTAAGCCTTCTAGGGAGACTTCCCGTCACCAGCATGACTAGGAAGCTGAAAATGCCACCCAGAGTTTCCAATGAGTTTTATTGGTGGAAATTAAGACACCTTAATCTGTCAGTGCAGGGGACACAGGAGACTTGGGTTTGATCCCTGGGTCAGGAAGACCCCCTAGAAAAGGAAATGGCAATTCACTTCAGTATTCCTGCTTGGAGAATCCCATGGACAGAGGAGCCTGGTGGGCTACAGTCCATGGGGTCACGAAGAGTTAGACATGACTGCACACACACGCAGTATGGCATGACTTCCATCATAATCCTGTACTGTGATTGGTGACTGGTTGACCTGCAGTTTCCCCAGAGACATATAAGAAACAATGGAAAACAAGGGAAGGACTTCCCTGGTGGTTTCAGTAGTTGGGACTTCGTGCATTCCTGTCTAGAATGTGGGTCCAATCCCTGGTCCAGGAACTAAGATCCCATCATCCATGTGGGGTGGCTGGCGGAATAAAAAAAGAAACAAAGGATGAGGCTGTGGAGGTATCCTGAGCAGGTAAGAGAAGAGAGAGTCGGGGAGATGGGGAGACGCCCAGCACTAGGGTATATGGGGTGGGGAGGTAGGAACCCATCTCATCTGTCAAGGAGCAGGGCTGAGACAGGGAGGAAAGCTGATCTGCTTTCTGCCATCAGCTTAGTGACCAGGGCTGGCCTGTGTGGCTGTAACGTCAGTGAGCTAAGGGCACTTAAGGGCTCAGATGATGGAGGTAGCTGTGCCCTGAGAACAGCACCTGTGTGCCCGAGGCTTCTCTGCAGGGGCAGCGGGATCAGCCTTCCTGCTTCGTGTCCTTGGGTAGCTCAGCATGGGCTGCATCTTTGCACACTTTTCCTGGACTGATGGAGCTCTTCAGGAGGGTAAGGGAGAGTATTCCGAAGTGGGAACCTTGGGAAGGCCCGTTACACCCAAGGGGGCCAGGTTGGGCATGCTACTTGGGCTTTAGCTGCTGTTGCTGCTAAGTCGCTTCAGTCGTGTCCAACTCTTCGCGACCCCA
This sequence comes from Ovis canadensis, assembly GCF_042477335.2. Taxonomy (NCBI): domain Eukaryota; kingdom Metazoa; phylum Chordata; class Mammalia; order Artiodactyla; family Bovidae; genus Ovis; species Ovis canadensis. Next base: position 56,380,517 of record NC_091264.1, read on the forward strand.
TGGACTGCAGCCTACCAGGCTCCTCCGTCCATTGGATTTTCCAGGCAAGAGTACTGGAGTGGGTTGCCATTACCTTCCCTGACCTAGGCTTTAGGCTGATCCTGAAAACGGCATGTGAAGAAGGCCTAGCTCTCCATTCATCAATCACTCATTCTAACGTGAAGGGGTGGGGGCTGCTGAATGTTTATTAAACAAACAAACCAGTTTCCTGGTTGCATAAAAAGAAACTTTGGCATGCTGTGTAAATACTTCAGTCTTTATAGGAATATGCAGTGTTGATGTAACAACCCAGTTTATCTCCCCCCACCCCAGGATAACCACAAACTTATTTTGAAGTGGGAAGTGGGCACTTGGTATCTTGAGCTCCATAACTTGAAGTCACTTAGGAGGCTTCTCGTGAATGTAACAAAAATGGATGCCCATGGCCTGGAATTGAATGTTACAATGCAGTGGAAAGGGCAGAAGAATAAGATCTTGGTGCTTAACTAGATTCTGCCACTAACAAGCTGTCTCAAAGGACCGTCCATTTAAGACCCAGCTAGGGGTTTAGCGGAGTGGTAAAAAATCTGCTTGCCAATGCAGGAGAAATAAGAGACTCAAGTTTGATCCCTAGGTCAAGAAGATCCCCTGTGGGAGGGCATGGCTACTCACTTCAGTATGCTTGCCTGGAGAATCCCATTGACTGGGTCACACAGAATTGGACATGACTGAGCATGCGTGCGTGTTATGCCTCAGGAAGGGAATTACTCTTAGAAATTCTCTTAGAGGAACTGTTCTGTAAACTCCGGGCAAATTCCCTTGTATTTTGTTGGGCTGATCTGTGTCATGTATCATGAGTTGAGGAGGAGGGTAAAACCCTTGTGACTGGTTTAGATACATCAAGACCCACTTCCAAAGCTAGACGAGTAGTTATTTTTCCTCAAGTCACATTGGCTACATGATGAAGAACAAAATCAGGGCTCCACCAGCAAAGAGGAAGCAGGGACACGGATATTGGGTGGGCCACCAACAATATCCACTAAAATGAGGCTAACTAACTTGCCTGAGATTGATTTTGGGCAAATTAGCCTTGTTCTTAACCACTGTACCATGTTCGCTCCATCTCAAACATTCCACACGTCTAAATCAATTAGAAGCATTTCAGCCAGCATAAGAAGAGACTGGAAATAAATGCTGTTCTAATCCCCAGACACATTTAACTTCTTTAGATAGCCATTTTGCTAAGTACCAGTGAATGCTGAAGAATATTTTGGCATAAGATATTTGATTGTCAGTTTATGAGTGGGATATTTCAGTTTCAAAGTTCCAGATCTCTTTCTGAGTCCAAAATATGCAAGTGTACAGGATTTCCTTCCAAACAAGTCATAAAATCAAATAGTTTATCCATAATAAAAGCTGGGGATATGAGACATTTATCTTCCCCTGAGCTCTTTTTTTTTTTTTTTAAAGACAAACTTTCTGATTTGACCTTAAATTGGGAAAGAGAATCAGAACCTATATATGAGTTTGGTAGTTACTACTTTCAACAACAGCACAAACTGACTAAAATAATAAATGGAATATGCTGACTTGCATCTACTGAAAAACCCAGAGCTAAGCCAGCTTCCTTTAGCTCAGTCATGTCACTAAAGATTCTGTTCATTTCTTCATCTCCTATCTGTCTTCTGGGGCTATGCCCATCTCAAAGGGAGCTCACCTCAGGATCACAGGATGGCTGCCCATAACTCGTGGATGACATGCTTCCCTCTTACTATCCGGGGACAACTGGTACATTCTCGCAAATTCCCAGCAATGTCTCCTTGAAGCTCATTGGTCTGAATCAATCTGTGTGGCCAGGGGAAAGGAATGGGCTGATTCCTTTCCCCAGCATCATCTACCTCACCTCTAGAGTTGATCCCAGTGGCCAACCCAGACCCGGGGCCTCTAGGAAAAGGAAGGAGAAACGGTGCTGGGAATGTCACCCACAAAGGTCAATGGCATTAGCTTACACTTTGCCTCCATTGATCAGCAATTCCTCACGGACTTCCCAGAAACAATGCGCACGATGGCAAGAGGAGGAGGTAGGCAGAGAGCAGGGAGAAAGAGAACAATCATCAAATTGTAGGCACAGTTTGTTGGAATTTAGCAAGAGTTCTCTGGCCAACCCAAAGTGTCCGTGGGTGGAAAGTTAAAAATCGTGTCCTGACAAGGCTTGCTGAGTCATCCCCACCCCGAAGCCTCCTCTCTCCTCCCCACTGATTGGGCATTCTCTGTAGTCCTCCAGGCTCCTAAGTCCATGGAATTCTCCAGGCCAGAATACTGGAGTGGGTTGCCATGCCCTCCTCCAGGGGATCTTCCCAACCCAGGGATCGAACCCAGGTCTCCTGCACTGCAGAAAGATTCTTTACCATCTGAGCCTCCAGGGAAGCCCTCTGAAGGCCTCAGACTCAGTTTAATCTTTCCCGGGTTTATCCGAAGCTCTAGTCACTGGCTCCTCCGTCCCCGCACAGTGAGGGGTGGCTCCTCCCTGAAACACTGTCTTTGGAAGAGCCCCCGCCTTGAGGAGACTTGGTCCTCAGCAGTGAGGGGCCTGGCCTGGGGACAGAGACATGAATCCCTGAGGGTCTGCCGCTGTTTTGTTCCTGAGTTCTTCATTCAGCCTCATCCATCCATTCATCTTGCAGCTGTTCAGTCACTAAGTCATGTCCAGCTCTTTGTGACCCCATGGACTGCAGCAAGGTTCCCTGTCCTTCACCATCTCCCGGACTTTGCTCAAAGTCACGTCCATTGTCGTGCTGTCTAACCATCTTAGCCTCTGTCGCCTCTTCTTATCTTTCCCACCATCAGTGTCTTTTGCAATGAGTCAGACACCCATCTTACAAGTACTTAATGAGTGCCTAACATGTACCAGTCATTATTCTATGACTTGGTTTACAGAATTAAATAAAACTCTTAATGTTTCTATCACATGAAGTTTTCCATGTGGAGCAGATTGAAATTTAAAAAAATTATTTGACAAAATTAAAAAAATGATAAACATGACGTAGAAAAATAAAGTAGGAGAAAGGTGAAGAATGTGCATAGGGGGTTGTTGCTTTGATCAGGGGATGAGAGAGGTTCTCTCTGAGGAAGGACCAATACATAGTAACTAGTGGTGTTCAGGACCTGGGGAATCCTTTAATAATTAATTCGTTAACTGGTTCGCTCAACCCAAAATTAGGGGTGTGCATGCTTAGTCCCTTCTTCTCTGTCCATGGGATTCTCCAGGCAAGAATACAGCAGTGGATCGTCGTGCCCTTCTCCAGGGGATCTTCCTGACCCAGGGATTGAACCCTCATCTCTTACGCCTCCTGCATTTACCGTGAGACCACCTGGGATCTTTACTCTTTCCCCAGAATTAGGACTGTTCAGTTCAACCCAGATTGAGCGCAAACTCTGGTCTCCAGCAGAGGGATTAAACAAGCCATTCTACCTTAAAACTGAAAGGGTAAAACTGCAGAGGAGAAGGTATATAAATACTAATGTGCTTTGAAGTCTTTGTATATTTACAGTTCGCTTTATGACTGGAGAGGTGGTCCTTAGGGTTCATCTGACCGTTTGCCAATGAGCATTTCCCCCAAATGGGACCTTGTGGACTCTCATCCCCTCCCTGTGGGCTAGTTAGTGGAGTCCGTGTGGATCCAGGGAATGAAAGCACCAGTTTGACCCAAGCATTCTTTGACCTACATGTTTATGTGGGGATTAAGTGTAGAATGAGTTGTCACTGAAAATATGTGCTTTGTGTATTTAGAAGATAAGTATTTTTTTATTGCTAATTAGTGTTGGACTCATACACATTTGTCATGTTGGGATGTCAGATTCATTTGTCCTTTCAAACCCACTGCCTTAATTAATCTTTCTCCAGCTACTCTGCGTTGCAGCCTGGCCGTAACTCAGACTGCTAGGCTCTGTGGGAATGGGGTTTCTACTTAGAAACTGTTGAAATTTAAAGCAAAATCCAGAGTTTGAACCTTGTTGAAAAAACATCCTTTGGTAAATTCGAGAGCTGGTCTCTCCATGATGAACCCACACGAGGAGGCAGTGGGTGAGTACTGTACTGGTCAACCTTTCCTAAGTCTTGGCCCGGGTGTCACTTTTTTCTGTGAAGCATTTCCTGAATGCACCCTCTCTCCCTAAGAGCTGGACAACACTCCCTCCTTTGTGCCCAGGTAAGATTTTACACTCAGGTATCAGGGTGCCTCTGATATTTAAAATTTTGGTTTTTTGGCCATGCCATGCAGCTTGTGGGAGCTTTTTTAAAATTTCTATTTAATTTATTGATTTTTGGCTGCACTGTGTCTTTATTGCTGTGCGCAGGCTTTCTCTAGTTGCAACACTTGGGCTTCTCACCGCTGTGGCTTGTCTTGTTGCACAGCATGGGCCCAAGGGCCTTCCATAGTCGTGGCGTGTGGGCTCAGTTGCGTGGGATCTTCCTGGACCAGGGACCAAACCTGTGTCCTCTGCACTGGCATGCATAGTCTTAACTACTGGACCTCTGTTTTGATTTTAATGCAAATGCTTATTCATCTATCTACCTCATACCAGCTTTCTCCCCCAGCTCAGACTCTTGAAAACAGGAAGGGCACCTCATTTGTATATGTGCCCTCGACACTCACTATCTTGCCTGGCAAGATGCTCTTTGTAAAATGGCACAGAAGACTAATTCTTTAAGCACAAGTTATTCTTTAAGCAGATAAATCTCACCTGACTCATATAACTGTTAAGACAAGTAGAACTGGAACCCATTGTTTAGGAAAAACCTAATTGATGGTAAATTTTGAGAAAATTCTGTCATTGAGTTTTTTCTTTTCTTTCTGAAGAGTGAGAAAGACTGTCATTGTTCAATTTTAATAGCAGAACATCTTTTGGAACATTGATATTATCAGTACCCCCTGATAATACATTTGAGAAGTATTGCCTCAATGAATAAGTATTCCAGTATAAATAATATTCTAATCTTAAAAATAATAATGAAAACAATGATGACATTTGTATATTGTTTCATGATATAGGAGCTATCACGTCTAGTCTGTTGTTTGACCTTGATGAGTCAGAGGCAATTATTTTAACTGTTATTGTTTTTAGTTGCTCAGTCGTGTCCAACTCTTTTGCGACCATATGGATTGTAGCCTGCCAGGCTCCTCGGCTCATGGGATTTCCCAGGCAAAGACACTGGAGTGGGTTACCATTCCCTTCTCCAGGGGATCTTCCTGACCCAGGGGCTGAACCTACATCTCCTGCCTTGCAGGTGAATTCTTTACCACTGAGCCACTGCGGAAGCCCCATGGGAATGAGTTAAATTGTTCCAATTCACAAATCTGACAGGCAGAAGAATTGGGACATAGGCCCATGTGCCTATGCTAAAAAATCCTTCATGTGTGTGTGCCGGTTCATGCGTGCACGTTTATGTGAAGGGCGGCCCTGATGGATGGAAAAGCTGACTGTCAAAGTCTGGAGGGTCTTCTCAAGTGGCTGACCTTCAGAGAATTTCAGTCATTCTAATGAAGCCGTGAGTGTATCTGCAGACCCAAGATATTCGGGGCTGTGACGTGAGGCTGGGGCAGGAATTGGAGATTCCAAGTCTTCCCACATCAAGCAGTGTAATTCAGTCTACATTGGTCACAACCACTTGTGAGCAGTCCATGGTGATAAGACAGACCTGGGGAAGGAAGGGGTAGGGTTAGGCTATGTGGGACTTTTCTCTGCAGCTGACTTGGCTTGTTTTACTTGCCCGAGGATGGCTATTTTCTCTGCCTCTGACAAAGATGTGTCAGTGACCCCAAGCAGGTCATCCCTCAAGTGAGCTCCAGCTAAGAATAAGTACATCCCCAGGGAACACAGTCATTAAAAACACCTGCAGCAGGATCTTAGCAACCACAGGCCCATAGTCTCACAACCAAAATCCTTGGGGACAAATGAGATTCAGGACACAGAATGTTACCTAACACCCCTGGTGGAGATCCGGCAACATTGCGTAAGCCAGCATCTTATTAACTCTGCAGCCAAAGGCACGGACCAGACTGGGGAACAGACAGGCTATTAATAGGCTCCCATCAGTTCAGGCCAGCCCTGAACACCCAGGGAGTTAGCTAACTCGTGGTTTGAGGAGGACCTTGAATGTCAGAATTGTGGATACAGAATAACAGACCCTTCTCCTCTTTGTACCATCACCAGCCCATTTTCTCTTTCATGTTCATCTCAAAGACAAAACATATTCTTTGGTTTGCTGGGGCTAACAATAGCCAACATTTGTTTCCTTAGAAAGATGCTGTGTCATCAACCCTCTGGAGGCATCTCCATACATGAAGGCCGATTTTTCTGAGCCTGAAGAATTGCCCTCAGATGTTAATAATAAAAGCTGCTTTGTATGCAATTTTGGCCAACGGTCAAGTTCTCCAAGAAGGGTTGGAATTTTGTAGAGCGGGGACTTGGGATTGTCTCTCGTGTGGTGATTCCAGCAGGAACCTAGGAGGGAACCTAGGAGCCTCTGGGCAGGAGTGGTCACTCCACGTGAGGGACAGACTGGGGACAGGAAGACTGTAGCGTGGACTTCATGCGGGGAAGAAGGGATTTGGGCTGGGTTATCGAGGGTCAGGATCCTAAAATGAAGGATTCGGGTTGTATGTCTTAAATGATGTAGAGTCAAGCAAGGTGTGCAGTGGAGGCTGACGGGTGAAAATGGGGCTTGATGAACAGCTCATTGTGTGTTGAACGTGTCAATCTCTTCCAGCGCCTGCAGCTCGCCTCCTGCAGTTTGCCTCCTGCTCAGTCCTTTGCCTGAAATGCCCTCCCTGGGCTCCTTCCCGCCTGGGCACACTCCCATTCATTTTTTAGGACACAGCTCAGATGTCATCTGCTCTGTGGAAGCCTTGCCCTCACCCCAGGGATGCTAACTCCTCCTTTCGCTGTGACCCCACAAGCCTTTCTGGGTTCCTGATGCCTCTTCTCTCGTTGTCCTGCAGTTGCCCTTGAGTCCTTGTTCTCCCCCCAAGTTGAACCACAGGCTCCCCCAGGGAGGGTGCCATGTCTCTCTTTCTTATTTTGGACTGGCGTCTGGCTCAGTGCTTGACCCGGAGTTCAAGACAGTTGTTAGTTGAATAAATGCTTTTCTATCTTTTATCATTTCTAAATACTCCTCTTTTTTCCTGTTTCTCTTTTTCAAACTTGTCACATTGATGTACTTGGAGTGATAAGTCCTAAGTTTTGGGACATGAGTTACCACCATCCTTCAGTGAAGAATTGCAGGATTATTTGAAAATAAGACTCATGAAAAGGTGGAGGTGAAGGCTGTTGAATGTGTTAAGGCTGTCCCCCAAAAGATATGTCCAAATCCCAAACCCTGCTACCTTATTTGGCAAAAATCCCTCATGGTGGACTTCCCTGGGGGTCCAGTGGTTAAGAATCCACCTGCCGGTGCAGAGGACATGGGTTTGATCCCTGTTCTGGGAAGATCCCCCATGCCTCAGAGCAAGTAAGCCTGTGCGCTGCAACCACTGAGGTCTTGCACCCTAGAGCTCGTGTTCTACAAGACGAGCCACCGCAAGGAGAAGCTTGCACACCGCAGTCAGAGTAGCCCCTGCTCGCTGCCACTAGAGAAAGCCCGTGTGTAGCTGAACATAAATTTAATTGAAGGAAAAAACCCCACAAAACTTGTTGTCTGTATTCTTCTCCAGTACCAGTTCGTCTGTGCTGGGGTCACTCCGCAGAGAGAGAGAGGCAGTGGAACTTCCCTCAGCAAAGCTAAGGGGTCCCGAACAGAGGTGAGCCTGCTGTCCGCCAACCCAGCCCCTCAGGGAGCAAGAGACAATCAGACGACAGGGCCTCTAAGTGGTTCCGCTCTATTGCCCCAAGCTCTTGGTTTATATAGGCAAGCAAGGGGGTTTTGCGAGGGACTTTCCATAGTTGCGCCAATCACGTTAAAGGTCAAATTGTAATATGCCATAGTCCCACCAATCACGTTAAAGGTCAAATCTTAGTATACGATAGTTGCACCAATCACATTAAAGGTCAAGTCGTCATGCGCTTCATTGTAACAGGAATCTATGGTGATCACTAGCTGCCCACCTGCACGGAAATCAAAAGAGCCAATCAAAAACTGTAACATAGGCCACGCCCCTATCTCTTCCGCAAAGCTAGCCCTTCTTTTTTAAGGTTTCCCATTTAGGGCCCCACAGTATGTTCACTTCCAGGTGGATTCAGTATTCCTTCCTACACTGGCGTCTGAGGCAGGGGCTGTCGTATCTGGAGCCCTTCGCAGCTGTACATCACATGAATGAGAAATAAACTTGATGACTGATGCTTTCTGTTATCCAGAGCCCTACAAGCAACTCTTGAGGTTTCAAAGTGCCCCTCTCTCTCTGGCCCACCACTACTCCGCTCACTTTTCTTTACACCATATTTTACATGACAATCTCTAGAGTATTCAACACTATTTCTTTTTTAAGCCTGGAGAAAAACATTTTATTCTCCTCTTCACTGTTAGTTATCAAAGCACTGAAGCATTTGATTCAAAGGCAAAACAAAAAGCAAACACAGGAGGCCAAATTATGCCCTCTGTGGAAAGGAGCTGTGTGAGTGTGGATTAAAGAAATGAGTTGAATCACAGGAATAAAATGACATGGATTTTTTAGAACAGACAGAAGAGAAAAGTAGGTCAAATTTTTCAACCTCTCAACTGTGTCATCGTCCCTTTAAAGCTCTTACTGTCAAGTGTTTGGTGAAGTCGGAGCAAAGCCATGGATACTGCGGTCACAATCTGGTAAAATAAGGAGCTTCGCGTTTGGGAAAGTGTGGGGAACCTTGGGTCTCCATGAAGATGCTGTAAGGGAGAGTCAGTTACTTTTATTTCCACACTTCAAGGCTAAGGGATCACCAAGTTAACACCTGCCATTTTGGTTTCCTTTATAATGCATGGTGGGCTTCCCAGCAGGTGCTAGTGGTCAAGAACCCACCTGCCAATGCAAGAGACATAAGAGATGTGGGTTTGCTCCCTGGGTGGGGAAGATCCCCTGGAGGAGGGCATGGCATCCCACTCCAGTGTTCTTGCCTGGAGAATCCCATGGACAGAGGAGTCTGGTAGAATACAGTAATGGGGTCACAAAGAGTTGGATACAACTGAGTAACACTTTCACTATAATATACGGTGGGAGGAAAAATTCAAATTTGATCAGAAGAAACTAGGGTTTAGAAAAGTATTTTAATCAGATTTTCTTTCTGAATCAAAGCTAGTAGAACCCAGGACAAAGCCCTTTAAACAATTCTTTTTTTTTTTTTTCTCCCACAAATATGGACAAAATGTCTACTATGTGTATCTTAGTTTCCTATGTCGGCTGTAATAAATCACCCAAAACTTATAAACAGAAATTTATTAATTTATTAAATAATAGAAACTTATTCTCTTGCCTTTCTGGAGGGCATGTGTGTGTGTTAAGTCGTTTCAGTCGTGGCCGAATGTTTGTGACCCCACGGGCTGTAGCCCGCCAGGCTTCTCTGTCCATGGGATTCTCCAGGCAAGAATACTGGAGTGGGTTGCCATGCCCTCCTCCAGGGGAATCTTCCCGTCCCAGGGATCAAACCCACATCTCTTATGTCTCCTCCTGGCAGGCGAGTTCTTTACCATTAGCACTACCTGAGAGGGCAAAAGTCCAAAATCGAGGAGTTCGTGGGTCCGTGCTCCCTCTGAAACCTCTAGGGGAGCGTCCTCGCTCTCCTCTGTGGGAGCTTCTCAGGGCTCCTGGGGTCCCTCGGCTGCAGCTGCCGAGTCCAGTGTCTGTCTCCATCTGTTTGTGGCCTTTCCCCCTGCATCTGTGTTGTCTCCTCTCCTGTCTCTCATAAGGACACTTCTTATTGGATTTAGGGCCCACCCAGATAATCCAGGATGATCTCGTCTCACTATCCTTAACTTAAGTACGTGTGCACAGACCCTTTTCCCAAGTAAGCTCACAGTCACAGATCCCAGGATGTAGACATTTAACCTGCCACCACGTGTGAGACCCCGTGTCTGGTTCTGCAGAGGGAAAGGCAGCTGTGCTTTATTGGGTCTTTTCCATCTCGCAGTGAGAGCGGGGAGATATGAGTGTGAGTGTATGCTTCCTGTGGAGAAAGATATAAACACATGCACACACAGGAGAAGGGGGATGACATTTCTGGATGGGCCACTCTCAACAGAATTTATTGGAGGGATGTCACCTGATCAGGACCGTAGGCTGGATTTTTGTTTGTTTTTATTTCATTGTGTGTTAGTCACTCGGTCATGTCCGACTCTTTGTGGCCCCACGGGCTGTAGCTGCCTGGCTCCTCTGTCCATGGAATTCTCCAGTCAAGAATACTGGAGTGAATAGCTTTTCTCTTCTCCAGGGAATCTTCCCCACCCAGGGATGGAACCTGGGTCTCCTGCATTTCAGGCAATTCTTTACTGTCTGAGCCACCTGGGAAGCTCCATTTCATTAGAAATGTATCTTCAATGAAGAAATTTAGATGTTACACATAAGCAAAGAAGTAATATCAAGTTGAGTACATTCCAATTCATAGAGATAAGCTCTATAAAATCATTTCACATTTTTTTGTTTCTGTAAACATATTTAGAATTTATTTTCCAATCAATGAAATCAGAAGATAACAGCCCATTTTGTGACCCAATAATAATGTAAGAACATGCTTCTGTGTTAAGACATTTCTGGTCCCTCTTCTAATTTTCAGTCCCAGTGTTCCACTGGATGGCTGTATGTAATAAATTACTTGACCAGTCTCTTGTGTTATACATGTAAGTACTTTTCAAACTTTTGCTGTTTCAAAGCATGCTGCCGTGAATATTCCATCATATTTTTGTGTGCTTGCCCAAAGCATTTTCCATGCCCGAAGTTACTAGAAGAGGAATTACTGGCTGCAAAGGTATATTTTTTGTGGCTTATGATAGTTCTTTTCTTTTTGACCATGCCTCATAGCTTATAGGATCTTAGTTTCCAGACCAGAGTTTGAACCTGGGCTCTTGGCAGTGAGCATGCTGAGTTCTAGGCACTAGACCATCAGGGAATTTCCAGATAGTTATTTTCAGAAAAGTAATCTAAACAGTCATAAGAGGGGAGCCAATCAAGTTTTCTTTGTTTTTTTTTTTTTTTTTTTTTTTGAGAGGAATGACATCCATAAGATCTATTTTAGCTTTTAAAATTCTGGGATTCTGGGATTCTCAGACTTACAAAGTGTTAAGGTGGTGCTGGAAGGGAAAACAGACTTTAAAAAGAAAGTCATTGGATTTGGAAAATTCTAAGCCCTGAAGGCCTTGAAGGTCCACATGGACCTTGACATTGCCCTAGATAATGCTGGGAGCAGGACCGGAGAAGAGAACTGTGACCAAGGTGTGAAAGGTCCTAATTAGAGATTCAGGAAGAATTAAACAGGAGAGGTGGTAAATGCTTTCTGATGGCTTCTCCTGCCTCAGAAGTTCTGCTCCCTGCCTTGTCTGTGTTATTTTGTGTCTATTTCTGTTGTGTCCTCCCTCTATCTTGCATCCAGTTCTCTAAATTGAAAAATATCTTTGTACAAGTCAACCACAGGCTAGTAGAGACCTCAGTTGTGTCGGTAGATTCATTGGCTGCTGACTAGCCTATCAACAGTTGCCTTTGTATCAGATGCTCACCTGGTCCAATCAGTGGTGGTCAGCATGGAACCTGTTATGTTAATTTGCATGGAGAGACTCCAGGAAGGGCTGGGGTGTGGCACACACTTGGAAACTTAGTGGGAGAATTCCTGGTGTGTTCTACGAATACCCCACCCAGGACCGGAGACTAGTTAGGAAGAACTAACATAAACCAGCCAAGTGGTACCGTGGGCCTGAAATAGGGTGAGGAGGTGGGAATACAGACGAGAGAGTTGATGAACATTTATTGAGTGCTTTTGATGTGCCAGGGCCTGTTCTCAGCCCTTGACATGTATAGTAAAACCAAGTGATAAATCAATATCCCATAAAAAGCAATTGGCTATTGGTAATTATCTCCTGTTCTCTGTCTGCCCCCAGTCTCCTATGGAAGTTGAATGAAATTTTATTCTTTTGGGTAGGGGAGCCCTTTATGGGCTACAGTCCTGACGTTAACCTTTATCTTAGTCCCTCCCTTTTCCTGGATCTTCCCTTTCCCCTATTTCTGCTGATTTTGAAATTCAAATTTCCTTTCCTCTTGCCCACTTTTGATGGCCACCACTGTGTCACTTTCTCCTCTCACCCCATCCCACTACCTGAGGCACCATTTCTGTTTAGTTCTATACAATGCATATTTTATTAGCTTTACTTTTGTGCTTTTTGTGACCACACAGACCCACTAAAAACACTATTTTTTGCTAACTTTGCCATCACAGAAACCTATGTTTTGCACCACTGAATTTTGGAGTCATGCTTGTCACTTGTGTGTAAAGGAGGGTTTAGTGGTTGGTGGTGGTTTAGTCGCTAAGTCGTGTCTGACTCTTGTGATCCCATGGACTGTAGCCTGCCAAGTTCCTCTGTCCATGGGATTCTCCAGGCAAGACTACTGGAGTGGGTTGCCATTTCCTTCTCCAGGGGGTCTTCTCGACCCAGGGATCGAACCGGGTTTATAGTGTATTAATTAAAGGAGGGTTTATAGTGTATTAATTCATTTGATTCTTATAAAAGCACATAAGGTGGGAACTACCATTTCTTTCCCTACTCAGGGATCGAACCTGCATCTCTTGTCTCCTGCATTGGTGGGAGGGTTCTTTACCACTAGCGCTTCCTGGGAATATAGGCATACCTATATATGCCTATATTATTATTTACTATTATTTGTCTATTTTTTCTTTAAGTCATTTTGCATTTCTTTTTGATAATTTGTGTTTTGGCTGGGCTGGGTCTTTGATGTTGTGCATCTCTGGGTTTAGGGAGTTGGGGCTCAGTAGTTCTGGCACATGGGCCTAGTGGCACGTTGCTTGTGGAATCTTTCCAGAGCAGGGATTGAACCTGTGTCCTTGGCAGGTGAATTCTTAACCGCTGGATTACCATGGAAGCCCTCATTTCACAGTTTAAACGTGAACTTATTTAACAAAAAAGCAGTTCCTAATTGAAAATGGGCTAGACAACTTGGAGGGAATTGTTAATTTTGTTTTGTGTGACAGTGGGTATACTTTTATAGAAGAACATTGTTTTCTGGAATTGTATGCTGAAGTATTTTAAGAGGTGAAGTGCCTCAAAGTCTTGTAATTTACTTTTACATTGTTAAACAAACAAACAAACAAAAAACATTATGGATGAAGGAAATCTGGAAAATGTCAACAGTAGTAGAATCCCCATAGTGGGGATATGGATGTTCCTTGTGGTATTCTTTCTTTATATTTACATTTGAAAGATTTCAAAGTAAAATATAAAAATTAAAAATATGCTTTTCTCACTTATATAAATAGAAAACTTCTTCAAAAAAGAAACTATTTATTTGGCTGTACCAGGTCTGAGAGGCATGTGGGATCTAGTTCCTTGACCAGGGATCAAACTTGGGCCCCCTGCACTGGGAGTGTGGAGTCTTAGCCCCTGGACCACCAAAGAAGTCCTCAAAACTGCTATTGCTTACCATACTCAGAAGAGAGCTCTAGAAATAAATATATTGAAAATAAAAGTCTTTCAGTTCTAGCTAAGGACCCGTTGCCTGATCAAAGGCTCTGTGCCTATTCTCTTTGCAAGTAAAGAGGATTAGTAGGTATTAGAGAGGTGTTAAAGAAATCAAGTCCCAACCTAAGAATTCTCCCTAAATGATTAAAAGAGATTTGAAAAGGGAATAACTCTTTCATTACATGTTTCAATGTTATTTAATGCCATGTGCTTGTACCTCTTAAATCACTGAAGCTATTCATGGCATAATTTGGGAAATGCTGTCTAAATCACATCTCCCCACCCCCACTTCCCTTCCACTAAACTTGCCCTGCCAAGTACTAATCTGAGATCAGTCCAACTATTCCACCTCATGGTCTTTGGCTGTTTTGGCTCTAAAAGAAGCACACATATTAATCAGGGTTTGTTGTAGGCTGTGGAAGACATTCTAGAGATTTCCAGCAGGAGTGGATTTAATGCAAGGAGTTGGGCACTCATAAAACCATGTAGATGTGAAGGAGAGGAGACTGGGGCACCACTGGGCACCACCGGACTTTTGGATTCGCGATCACACAAGGGATTTGGTCGGAAGAAATTGCTACCTTGTTTGCCATGTGCATCACCACCGCACACGCAGCAAGCTGGTGGCCAGACTGGAGACACCCGCATCTACTGAGCTTGCTTATCCCCTGTGCCGCCCCCATCTTCCCAGCTCCACACAGGGGCATCTCACTGGCAGAGCCTCAGCCACATCCAGAGTCTTGATTACACGGGAGTCTGAGAAACGGGGCTGCTATTCTTCACCCTCGTCCGGTGGGGGAGATGGAAGGAGGTGATAGGGAGGCCGAGCGCAAATAACACATAACCCTGGGCTGTACCATCTCCTACCCTCATCTGGGTCCTCAGTGCTGTTAGGCCATTTCCATCGTGGTTACACTCTACTCACTGTTCTCTCAAAAGTCCCGCACTGGATTTTGTGTGCTGGGAGAATTTTTTGTTTTGTTTTAAAGCCAGTCTTTTTTTAGCTATGATTTGTCATTTTTAGCATGTAATCCTGCATCCAAATTCAGCCATGAAAACTTGAGGATATTAAATAATAGATACAATTTAAACCATCATTGCTTTATTCCCCAAAGCTAACATACAGGATGGATATGTAAAGATAGATTGCTGAAGAAAATTGGCAGATCCATTCAGTAAAATACCCATGGAGGACTCCTAGTTTTCCCAATGGATGGGAAATAACAGATCTTTTTCTTATTGTTATTGAAGTATAGTTGATTTAAAATGTTGTGTTAATTTATGGCATACCAAATAAATATAGCTGGGTTGGCAGGTGGCAAAGTGATTCATTCATACACACACACATATATATATTCTTTCTAAAAATCTTTTCCTTGTGGTTTATTACAGGATATTGAATACAGTTCCCTGTGCTGTGCAGTAGGACCTTGTTCTTTACTCTATATATGGCAGTTTGTATTTGCTAATCCTAAAGTTCCAATTTAGACAGCATATTAAAACGCAGACATTACTTTGCCAACAAAGGTCCGTCTAGTCAAGGCTATGGTTTTTCCAGTGGTCATGTATGGATGTGAGAGTTAGACTATAAAGAAAGCTGAGCGCCGAAGAATTGATGCATTTAAACTGACTCTTGAAAGTCCCTTGGACTGCAAGGAGAGCCAACCAGACCATCCTAAAGGAGATCAGTCCTAAGTGTTCATTGGAAGGACTGATGCTGAAGCTGAAACTCCAGTACTTTGGCCACCTGATGCAAAGAACTGACTCATTTGAAAAGACTCTGATGCTGGGAAAGATTGAGAGCAGGAGGAGAAGGGGACAACAGAGGATGAGATGGCTGGATGGCATCACTGACTCAATGGACATGAGTTTGAGTGAACTCCGGGAATTGGTGATGGACAGGGAGGCCTGGCGTGCTGCAGTCTATGGGGTCGCTAAGAGTCAGACATGACTGAGCAACTGAACTGAACTAAAAGTCCTAATTTATCTTTCTCCTACCCTCTTCCCCCTTTGGTAACCATAAGTTTATTTTCTATGTCTGTGAGTCTATTTCTACTAGACTCACAGGTACAGACTTTGAACTTATACAAATAAGTTCATTGGTATCATATTTAATATTCCATATAAAGTGATTACATATATTTGTCTTTTTCTGTCTGACTTTCTTCACTTAGTAGGATGATCTCTAAGTCCATCTCTGTTGCGGCTAATGGCATTATTTCATTCTTTTTTATGGATGAATAATATTCCATTGTGTGTATGTGTGTGTGTGTGTGTGTATGTATATATACACCACATCTTTTTCCATTCATCTGTGGATGGACACTTAGGTTGCTTCCATATATTGGCTATTGTAAACAGTGCTGCTGTGAATATTGTCGTGCATGTATCTTTCTTGAATTGGTTTTTTTTTCTGGATCTGTGCCCAGGAATGGGACTGCAGGGTCACATAGCAACTCCATTTTTCATTTTGTGAGGAACCCCCGTTCTGTTCTCCACAGTGGCTGTTCCAGTTCACATTCCCGCCAGCTGTGTAGGAGAGCTCCCTGTCTCCACACCCTCTCCAGCAGTTAACAAACCTCCTTTACATGTAAAGAACAGAATGTTGACTTCTATACAGTCAACTGCAAAAGGGCTTAAACTGGGGGCCAGTAGAGGAGCGGCAGAAATGAAGACCACAGGGCTGAAAAGATGATTTTACAGAAGGTCCTTCCCCAGGGACAATAGCTGTTTGCCCTACCAAGAGATTTAACACAGTGATTCTTTTCAACTCATCCTTTTAAATAATCTCAACTTGCCCATTCCTTTGCTTTGTTCTTTTTTCCTTTATGGTTTGCCATGTACTACAAGGGGGTGGATTTCCTGAGGAAGTGAGTTAAGTCCCATCTCCTTCCCTTCCTTCCATTCCTGAATCTTGCCATCTGGCAATGAAGGGAAGTCAAATCGACAGTGTTTTAAGGGCCTTATCCACCCCTCATGTGCTCTATTTGAAGTTTTTTGTTGTTGTTGTTTGACTCATCAGGGGTAGGATATAAAATGTGGGTGAGTTACTGCATTTTGTAAGAACACATTCTTTCCCCTTGACATGTATTAACCCTTGATGATTGTATGGTAATATTACCTAGAATTCTCTCTTTGGTATCTCTTTACATAAGCTAACTGATCCTTGTAATTAAAATTAAGAACAATAAGAAGAAAAATTTCCCAGCAGTTCGATGACTCATCTCTTACTAAAGGTTTTACTCTGCAAATGACAATTTTACACAATCAGGTTCTGCCTGCAACTCCTCTCATAGAAGTAGTAGTATTAGTGTTAGGGACTGTGTTAGTCCCTCAGTCGTATCTGACTCTTTGTGATGCCAGGGACTGTAGCCTGCCAGGCTCCTCTGTGCATGGCATTCTCCAGTCAAGAATACTGCAGTGGGTAGCCATTCCCTTCTCCAGGGGATCTTTCTCACCCAGGGATCGAACCTGAATGTCCTGCATTGTAGGCAGATTCTTTATTATCTGAGCCACCAGTGAAGCCCCATTTCCTTTTCATGCTGAACTCCCAAAAAAAGAAAACAAAATAATCGAGGTAAAGAACATCATCCTTACTTATTATGGTTAATTGACAGAACTAAGGTTAAGGTTAATAAGTTAAGCTATAGAACCAACAGATTGTACACCCTGGAATCCAGGGGATGAAAATGTTAGCCCAGGGAAGAGAATGTTAGCTTCTGGAACGAGGCTTACAGAATGGATGGAAGTGGCTGTAACTCATCCTCCTCTGCGATTTGGAGATAGCTTACTTATGAAATTAAAGTGCCAGGAAGCAACAACCCTAAAATGTAACTAATGTCAGATAAGATGTAATCTAGGAAATTGTAATATGCCCATCACGAGGTAATGTTGTAATGGCAGTAGCTTTTGGTGGCTGATAAGAAATATTGAAAAAGGTGTCACCGTGAGGGAATGACAGCGTCTCATTTCTGCAGCGGTGACCCAAGGTGCTGACACCCTGACTGCTGACTTTGGTGTTCTTTTCTGGTGGGTGTACGACTGGATCGTGGAGAAAGCTCAACTGGGATATGGCAGTCAGAAATGGTTCCCGAAGACCACCCCGCTCCTCTTAAGCTGCACATGGACTCTCCCTGCAATTGAATCCTCTTAACCGGATTTCCCAATTAGGTTAATTTTTCTACTGGGAAAGAAGGGGTGCTGGGCACCCAGGAAGACAGAGGAAGGGCTGAGAAGAGGGTGGTCAGAATTGGGGGGCGGGGCCTCTGTCAGCGCTCCCAACTCATTTCTTCTGCAAAATGAAGGTGATGTTCTTTTCAATAATTTTGGGCTTTTGTGACATGTCCCCAGGTAATTGCATTCAGCAGCTCCTGCCTGCCCCAGCTCTGCACACCTGAGCGTTCCGGGTGCTTGGGCACTGTTGCTTCTCTGTTGAAATGAAAGCGCCTCCTCTTTGCTTTTGTTCACTCATTCTTTTCCTCCTCCCTCAGGCATTCATGTCACAGATGCTTGTTAAGTGAACCTGATGCAGTTTGAGTTTCGGTGATGTGACTTGAACCCTCGGGGTCAACTCCTGGCAGGGCAACGTCAACCCTGTTACAACATGAAGGCCTTTTGTCTCTGTGCTGGGCGTCAGAGGGCACGAGGCTTCCTGGGTTGACTTTCTGCTGGAGGACTTTTCTGAGCATCTTGGCTCATCTTGTGTGGGTTCTGGGCCTGGGCTGCCTGCATTTGAGTCCTTCACACTTCCCAGCAACCACTTAGGCCTCTCTATAAAGCTGGGATACTGACAGCACCTACCTTGCGGGGCTGCTATGAGGATGAAGCGAGTCTGTGTGTGAAGAGCTTGGAGCCTTGCCTTGAAGCTGCTATATAAGAGCTAAATATTATGACATTAGGTTGAACCACATGAAATTTCTGGTTTTTAAAATTTTTAATTTAAATAATCTTTAATATTCATTTTATATAATTTAAAAGGTTGTACTTCATTTATAATTAATAAAAATATTCCTTATATTCCCTGTGCTGTTGAATATGTCCTTGTAGTCTATCTTACACCCAAGAGTTTCCTGGCAAGAATACTGGAGTGGGTTGCCATTTCCTCCTCTAGAGTATCTTCCCGAGCCAGGGATCAAACCTGAGTCTCCTGCATCTCCTGCACTGCAGGCAGATGCTCTACCACTGAGTGAGCAGGGAAGCCATTGTTTCCCATGGTCTCTGGTGTAATTGCCTTCTCCCTTGGCCTGGGGCCTGGCAACGTTTGGGTACATGGCCCGGGGAACCAAAGGGTGGTTGGGTTTTACTTCATCCCAACCAATGTGTTGACCTTCTCAGAGCATGCAGTGCTCAGAGAACTGACTTTGGGTATCATGTCTTCTCTCCTTAGGACATGGTGGCTGCTCCTGTTACAGTGCTCTCTTCTTCAACTTACAGAGAGGCAGGGAGAGCAAGAGAAGGGTCCCCCGCAACCCACCTCCACCCCCTCGGGCCCTTCTCATGAATTTCCTCCTTGCAACCCCATGCATACTTGCAACAAGCATTTGTGAAGCTCCTGGTATGTGCCAGACTCTTTAGGGAGCTGAAAAGAAATGCCTTCTGTTCTCAGCGGGCTCATGGCCTAGCATGAATGAACTTTGGGATGTTGAGAAGTTAAGAGAGTCACTGTAAAACAATGAGGGGAGAAAAGCAAAGTCAAGCAATCATTATCACCGACAACCTACAGAGTGGCAACATACGTATTAAATTCATTCTTTGTTGGTCACTTTTAACCTTCGTGCTTATGAAATGCATCTATAGATTTTAGCTTCAGAAGGTATTTAGGTAAGCAATATTTTTATTTGAAAATACTTGGGAGCATATTAGGGATTGAACTCTGCTCCCCTTCATCCTCCACCCACTCTCCACAAAATTTGTATGCTGAATGTCTAATGCCTGTGCTAAGTTGCTTCGCTCATTCGGACAATTTTACACAATCAAGTTCTGCCTGTAATTCCTCTCATAGAAGCAGTAGTAGTGTGTTAGTCCCTCAGTTGTGTCTGACTCTTTGTGACCCCGTGGAAGACTACCAGGCTCCTCTGTCCCTGGGATTCTCCAGGCAAGAATACTGGAGTGGGTAGTCATTCCCTTCTCCAGGGGATCTTCCTGACCGAGGGATCGAACCTGAGTCTCTTGCATGTCCTGCACTGGCAGGTGGATTCTTTACCACTGAGTCACCTGGGAAGCCCCTCTAATGCCCAGTCTGAAGGTAGTATTTGAAGTATTGAAGTATTAGAAGTATTTGAAGGTAGGGCCAATGGGGAAATAATTAAAGTCAAACGGGGTCATAAGGATGGGGCAGAGAGGAGAGACCAGAAATTTCTCTTTCTCTGTGAGCACATAGAACAAATACCATGTGAGGAAATAGTGTGAAGGTGGCCGTCTGCAAACCAGAAAGAGCGTCGCACTGAAAACGAACTCGGCTGACGCCTTGATTTTGGACTTCGAGGCTCTAGGACTGTGAGAAAATAAAATTATGCGATCTGAGCCACCCTGTCTGTGGTCCTCTGTTCTGGCAGCTTGAGCATGCTAGTACAGAGCAGTTTTTAATTTTTCCTTCAGCGTAGATTCAGAAAAAAATACATTCCCAGCATGTCATTTTCTCCACCCAAGTCTTTGGGCTTAGCGAAGTAGCCGCTAATATCTGAAAAGTCACTCACTCAACCTAAACGTTCACAGAACAGATGCACCTCAAGACCTTTTCTTCCTTCGTCAAAAATGCTAACCTTTCCTTCTGGTTCCCCCAGTCTCTCTAAGACACTTTCACAACAAATGTGTTTGGAAATAAAGATGCGATTCCTGCATCTTATGAGTATTTTCTGTGGTGTGTGATGCATGTTGATTTAATGCATGAGCCCAGACAGTATTTAACCCCTGCACTGTGGGATCAGGGCTGCGCACAGGGAGTGCTGGGTGAATAACCCCCCAGCAAGTGCTCCAGGAACATCTGTACCCCAAGTCAGAGGCACGGTCCCACGGCAGGAATTGAGGGGGGCTGTCGTCGGCACCCCACCCTCACTCCCACACTGCCTGATCCTGACCAGCTTCTCTTCATTTGGTTCTCGTATGTATTGATACATATTTATATAATACTATGTATATTCAATCAGTATTTGTTGAATTGAATTATGTAAATACACGCTCGCCCGTGGTATAAGAAGCTACTGCCAGGGTAGCAGCTCTCCAACCACTCGGTGGGTCTTATTTATACACCTCATAAAGGATGCTAAGCTGAGAGGGATCTGTAGAATCACAGCTTTCATTTATTGCTGGGGGAAAATATTTACAAGCAGGGATGTGGAATTTCATTTGTTTTGACACATCGTGGGAGATGTTCTCAGAAAGGTGTTTGGAGAACGCGCCGTGTCATCCGCCGTTGATCTCATTTGGGATCCACCAGCATGTGCTGGGAAAGCCACGGACTGTCTGGAAGGCCCCCTCTCCACCTGGCCCCAGACTCTTTGTCCAGCCACACAGAAGAGGCCCGGTTCTGGCCCCTCCTCTCTCATTTTCCATCACCTGCTTTCTTTTATCGCTTCTTCTTGTCCTCATTCTTCTCCTCCATACCCTTTTCTACTTAAAAAAAAAATTTATTTATTTTATTTATTTTACTGTGCTGGATCTTAGTTGGGCATGTGAATACTTAGTTGCAACATGTGGGATCGTTTCCCAACCAAGGATCTAACCTGGGCCTCCTGCGTTGGGCGCTCAAAGTCTTAGCCACTGGAACACCAGGGAACTCCTTCCTTCTTTTAAAATCTTTCTTTTTAAGGATTTTTTTTTTTAATGTGGACTATTTTTTTTTAATCTTTATTGAATTTGTTACATCATTGTTTTGGTTTTTTGGCCTCAAGGGATGTGGGATCTTGGCTCCCTGACCAGGGATTGAACCTGCACTCCCTGCGTTGGAAGGTAGAGTCTTAGCCACTAGACTGGCACGGAAGCCCCCTTAAAATCTTTATTTTCCTTTTGTAAAACACCACCACCAACAATTGTTGAGTTGTTGCTCAAGTTCAAGGGTGAATATATAGTCACGTCAGTGAGAAACAAGATGTGCTTAACGATAACTGGTTGGAAAACTGTTTAACCTAACACGTGGGGAAGACAAACGCAGTTAAAGCAGGACCGTACACAGCTCTGCAGGTGTATGTTTCCTCTGAACTTCGGGGGAAGATGCTGTTTCTTTCTGCCAGCTTCATAGCCCGCATCCCGGTTGACGAGTAGAGGGAGACTTGACAGGTTCATTGTAGAAAGAGCTACTTAAAGGGGAGAAAAAGAGTAGCTCAAGGGACAAAGCCTGGGAGAGGAGGGCAGAGAGGATTTAAATAGTTTTGCTGTATGTCCCTTTAATGTTTACCTTTTTTAAAAAAGAAGCCTAACAACAGATTGCTTTTCAGTTATTCAAATTGCTTTTCAATTATTTCAGGAGGTCAGATTGGTATTTGTCCTGCTGAGGATTCTGTTCAGACACTTGGCATGACTGAAGCTGTGACAAGTGGGAAAGTTCTCTCCTCTCTCCTGCCGCCCCCCACCCCCCAGGTCAGCTGTTCCCCACCAAGGTCAGCTGTTGTGCCTTATGCTGGGCAACACAAGTGTAAATGGATGTGGCAGGCTGCCTCTCCATCTACAAAGCAGCACGAGGGTGCTTGAAACCTCCATGACTGGCGGAGGAGGACGATGGTCATTGATGCTGCAATGGTCTATTTCTGGCGCGGGGAGCCCAGGGGTCCCTGGTGGACTGATTCCCTTGATGTTGGGCCTCTTGGTCCTACCCAGGTAAAGCAAAGTGTACCTGGGCGTGGGGAGCTGGCGGAATGCGTGCGACTCAACAGCTCTGCCGAGGAACGAAGAGGACTGTCTTCTTGATGGGCCTAGCTGCATCTCTAAGGTTAAGTGTCTGTTTAAAATGAAACAAGACAGACTTCGGTGGTGGTCCAATGGTTAAGAATCTGCCTGCCAATGCTGGGGACACGGGTTCAGCTCCTGGCCTTGGAAGATCTCCCATACTGTGGGGAAACTGAGCTTGAGCATCACAGCGACTGAGCCTGTACTGAGCCCGAGCTCTGCAACAAGAGAAGACACCGAAAGGAGAAGCCGAGCACCGCATCTGGGGAGCAGCCCAAGCTTCCTGCAAGTAGAGAAAGCCTACACACAGCAGTGAAGGCCCAGAGCAGCCAAACGAAAGAAACAGAACAGAAGAACTTGTCCTCCACCCTTCTCCTGGGGCCTGGAGACGGCATGGTTTTGAAAAGTGGAACAGAGGCAGCCTTTGAAACTTAGTGGTAAGCTCAGATTCTAAGAGCTGGGCACAGGTCCCTTTGGCTACCTCCGTGACTTTGGAAGGTCAAGTCACAAACGTGAAGGCCCCAGAAGCACTGTGGTGAATGAGGGCAGGTCATGCCCCATTTTGGGAAGGAGGGAAAGCAGCATGGCAGGGTAACAGGAATCCTGTGAGAGTGCCTAAAAGAGCAACCGTTTGAGTCAGTTGGCAGATTCACTGAACCTCTCCACGTTGCCTGGTGTTCCCAGACGCCTGGAAATAATTGGACCTTGGGTGGCCAGGCAAGTTAAGCGGGCAGTAGACGGAAGTGTAGTCTCAACCCAATTGAAAATTATTACTGTGAGAATGATCGCGGAGTCATAATAACCCCATTTAATGAAGGCTTACTGTGTCTCTGTTGCTATGTGTTGTCCAGATTAACTCATTTAATCCTCACAACATCTTGGGAAATCGCCTGTCTGATTTATAGGCGAGGAAACTGAGGGTCAGGGTGGTTACATAACTTGCTCATGATCACACACACCGAAAATGTTGGCACCAGAAATCCAGTTCCATCGGTTTGGTTCTGAAGCCCACATTCTTAGCCATAATGGCAACTGCTGGCTCTGCTGTGACAGGACCGCCAGGAAATTAGTCATCACTGGGGCACAAATCATATCTCAGCTGCATTTTGCTTTTGATCCTTGCACAGGTCCAAGCACAGAGCAGGTGCTTAATAAGCGGTTGTTGACTCAGTCCCTTTGTTCGAGGGGGTTGTATTTTTGTTGGAGGAAAATACTATCATGCCTAAGAGAGAAAACAGTTTGGAACAAAATACCCAATGCCAAAAAATCCATGGGAGAGTCACAAGGGAAGAAAACACATAATCATTTAACAGATTGGATTCCATTAGCTCCTTCTCTTCTAGTAAGGAAACCATCAAAAATCAAATTAAGATCAGAAGGTTGCTTGATGAATATAGAACCCAAGCAAGGGAAATTGGATTTCCTAGAGGGTGTATTTTCATCACATGGTGACTGCCCCAAGTGAAAAATTCGCCTTCAGCCAGGAGTATGTTTGCCCAGTGGACTGGATGTTTGTCTTGGCTGGCTGTATTCTGTCCCGGTCAGTGCTGGAAAAACACCTCGTGTCTCACCCTCTGGTTCTTCCTAGACTCCGTGGTGACCCTGTTTGCACTAGTCATTACAACACCCCTTCCTCGCTTTCCACACTCTTCTCACATTGCAATTTCTCTGTCTACAGTTTATTTTACATGGAGTATAGGTGCCTGCTCTTCAGAAGAGTGGGTGACTTGTCTCCTGGTCACATTTTAGGGGTGCCTTCTCCAGTGAATGGGTACTTTTTAACCTTAATCAAGGAACTGGTCAGTTCTGGGCTTGTATGTTTTCCTAAAGCCCATATTTAAGCATTTCTTTCTTTCTTTCTGAAAAGCTCAAGGTGAATTCCATATAGATATCCAGTTATTTAAATAGGTAGTCATGTATGGAGGTGAGAGTTGGACTGTGAAGAAGGCTGAGCACCGAAGAATTTCTGCTTTTGAACTGCGGTGTTGGAGAAGACTCTTGAGAGTCTCTTGGACTGCAAGGAGATCCAACCAGTCCATTCTGAAGGAGATCAGCCCTGGGATTTCTTTGGAAGGAATGATGCTAAAGCTGAAACTCCAGTACTTTGGCCACCTCATGCGAAGACTTTGATGCTGGAAGGGACTGGGGGCAGGAGGAGAAGGGGACGACCGAAGATGAGATGGCTGGATGGCATCACTGACTCGATGGATGTGAGTCTGAGTGAACTCCGGGAGTTGGTGATGAACAAGGAGGCCTGGCGTGCTGTGATTCATGGGGTCGCAAAGAGTCAGACACGACTGAGCGAGTGAACTGAACTGAACTGACCTGAATACAATATAGTTTATAATTATGATATAGTTTGTTATAATATAATAACTCAAATACAGTTTTAAATGAATTTTCTATTTTGAGATCGTTATATTTTCATATGTAGTTGTAAGAAATAATACAGAGGAATTTCCTATGCCTTTGACCTACTTTCCCCTACACTGTAACACCTCATACAACCAAGATGTGGACACTGAAAATCAAGATAGAGTCCATTTCCACCATAAAAATCCCTCAGGTTGTCCTTTTATAGCCACACCTGTTTCCTTCCTGCCCTGAACCCTTCTTTAGCCTCTGGCAACCCCTCACCTTTTCTTCACTTCTAGAATTTTTTCATTTCAAGAATGTTATGTAAATGGAATCACATAGTTTGTAACCTTTGGGACTGGCTTTTGTCATTTAGCATAACTCTCTGGTTATTCATCCAGGTTATTGACTGTATCAGTAGTTTGTTATTTTTATTGCTGAACCATAGCCATGGTATAGATGTACCACAATTTGTTTAACCATTTGCCCATTGAAGGACACTTGGGTTATTTCCAGTTTGGGGCTGTTGCAAATAAGGCTGTTATACACATGTTTTTGGAGTCGGAAGTGGCAGACCACTCCAGTATTCTTGCCTGGGAAATCCCATGGACAAAGAAGCCTGGCCATCGACAGTGCACGGGGTTGAAAAGAGTTGGATGGGAATGAGTAACTGAGCATACACATTTGTGTACAGGTTTTCGTGTGGCCGTAAATCTTCATTTCTTTGGCGTGAATGAGCAGGAGTGTGATGCTAGGTCACAGGGTAAGTCTGTGTTTAGTTTTTTAAGATAATGCCCCACTGTCTTCTCGAGTGGCTGTACTAGTTTACATTCCGTTTACATTCCCACCAACATCGTATGAGTGATCGAATTTCTCTGTATCCTGAGCAGAATTTAGTGTTGTTACTATCTTTTATTTTAGCCATTTTGATGGGTGGGATATCTCACTGTGGATTTAACCTGTATTTCCCTAATGGCGGCTCAGATGGTAGAGCGTCTGCCTACAATTCGGGAGACCTGGGTTCAATCCCTGGGTCGAGAATTTCCCCTGGAGAAGGAAATGGCAACCCACTCCAGTATTCTTGCCTGGAAAATCCCACGGATGGAGGAGCCTGGTAGGCTACAGTCCATGGGGTCGCAAAGAGTCGGACACGACTGAGCAACTTCACTTCACTTCCCTTCCCTTCCCTAATGGCAAAGGGTTGGACACGACTTAGCAACTAAACAAGTCCTCTGGGAGACACGTGCTTTGTGACTGGTTTCTTACACTCTATAGCTAGTCTTTTGATTTATTTAAGAGGGTATTTCACAGAGCAGAAGTTTTCCAATCTGCCTGCAGTGCAGGAGACCCTGGTTTGATTCCTCGGTGGGGAAGATCCCTTGGGGAAGGGATAGGCTACCACTCCGGTATTCTCGGGCTTCCCTGGTGGCTCAGATAATAAAGAATCTGCCTGCAATGTGGGAGACCTGGATTTGATTCCTAGGTGGGGAAGATCCCCTGGAGGAGGGCTTTGGCAACCCACTCCAGTATTCTTGCCTGGAGAATCCCATGGATAGAGGAGCCTGGCGGGCTACACTCCGTGGGATCACAAAAAGTAGGACATGACTGAGGGACTAAGCACAGCCCAGAATCTTTATTATACTGAGCCTTTCAATTCATGAATATGTCTTTCCATTGATTTAGATATTTTTAAGTTTTATTTAAAAAATAGCATTGTTTAATCTTCAGCATACAAGTGCATGTAAAATAGATTTACACCTTTTTTTGTGTGACTGTAAGTGGCATTATATTTAAAAATTTTGTTTTCACATGTCCATTGCTAATTTATAGGAATACAATTGAGTTTTATATACTTATTTGATAACCTGCAGCCTTGCTGAATTAATTTTTTTCTTTTTTTAAAGAATATATTCCTTGGGATTTTCCACACAAGAAATTATTATAATCCATCTGCAAATAGATATAGTTTTCTTTCTAACTTTCTGATATGTATGCCTTTTATTTCCTTTTCTTGCCTTTTTCCACAGGCTAGAACTTCCAACACTGCATTAGATAAGAGTGATGAGAACAGATATCCTTGCCTTGTTTTTGATTATAGGAGAAAACATTCAGTCTTTTATCAATAAGCAAAATATTAATTGTAGGATGTGTGTGTGTGTGTGTGTGTGTGTGGTTACATTTAAAAATCAAGTTGAGGAAGTTTCCCTCTGTTCTTACTTTTCTGTTATTGCTTATCACAAATGGATATTGAATTTTGTCAAATGCATGTTTTTGGATTGAAGAATCTAATCATTTTTAAATTAAATTTATTGACTTTCAAAATGAATGAGATTTGTATCTCTGAAATAAAGCCCACTTGGTCATAATAAATAATTCTTATATATTGCTGAATTCTATTTGCTAATATTTTGCTAAGGACTTTTTACATCTGTATTCATGAGGGATAGTTGTCTGTAGTTTTCCTTTTGTCATACTATCTTTGTCTAGTATTGGTATTAGAATTAATACTAGCTTCATAAAATGAGCTGGGCAGTGTTCCCTCCTCTTCTATTTTTCTGGAAGAGATTGTGTAGAACTGATGCTAATTCTTCTTTAAACACTTGGTAGGTCTCCAGTGAAGCCATCTGGCCTGCCTCCCCTTCTCTCACTGTATTTAAAAATGCGCATTTCAAAGTATTAAGAAAAATACATACATACACACACATATATTTAGTGTACTGATAACATGGTTCATTAATTTTAAAAACCAAAAATCAAGCCTCTTGAATGAAACACACTTTTGAAGTTCTATTTACAAAATGCAAATTTGCCATTCACAATTTTGGGATGAAATTTAGTGGCTAAAGCTTCATGTCTCCTTTAACGTGTCCTCTGTTTGCTCAGCAGTGGGGTAGAAATGCAGGAAATATCTGTG
This sequence comes from Ovis canadensis, assembly GCF_042477335.2. Lineage (NCBI taxonomy): Eukaryota > Metazoa > Chordata > Mammalia > Artiodactyla > Bovidae > Ovis > Ovis canadensis. The sequence goes on from NC_091264.1 coordinate 56,408,290, forward strand.
TGTGGCAAGCCTAGGACCAAAGTGTGAGCGTTAGCACCATTTCCTCCTGGCCTGACACTTCTCTGTCTCAAGTCATCCTGCGTCTATCACACTGTCTGTGTGACCTTGGCGGGTTATTTACCCCTCCTGGCCTCAGTTTGGTTCCCTCATTCTTAGCAAGGGGATAATAACTGAACAGCTACTTGCCTTATAGGGTTGTAGGGTATGTGCTTGCATGCTCAGTTGCTTCAGTCATGTCTGCCTCTTTGTGACCTGACCATCGCCTGCCAGGCTCCTCTGTCCATGGAATTCTCTAGGCAAGAATAGTGGAGTGGGTTGTCATTCCCTTTTCCAAGAGATCTTCGTGGCCCAAGGACTGAACCTGTGTCTCCTTTGTCTCCTGCACTGCAGGCAGATTCTGTACCGCTGAGCCACTGAGGTTAGGAGCAGAGTAAATTCTCCCATCCAGGTTCTAACCAGGCCCCACCCTGCTTAGCTTCAGGAGGTCAGGATCATAAGGCTGTAGAGTAAATTATCAGTGATTCGTAGTTGTTATTATTCTGCCGACATAAATGGAATGGTTTCCTTTAACTGATCCCACTTTAAACAGAGAAGAGTCACTCTGTTCCTCTTTTTAGATGCTCCTCTGTCCATAGAGACTAGGGTTTGATCCCTGGGTCAGGAAGATCCCCTGGAGGAGGAAATGGCAACCTACTCCATTATTCTTGCCTGGAGAATCCCATGGACAGAGGAGCCTGGCGGTATATACAGTCCACAGGGTTGCAAAGAGTTGGACACGACTGAAGTGACTTTGCATGCACTGTCCATAGAATTCTCCAGCCAAGAATATTGGAGTGAGTAGCCATTCTCTTCTCCAGGGGATCTTCCCAACCCAGGGATCGAACCTGTGTTTCCTGCATTGCAAGCAGATTCTTTGCTGTCTGAGCCACTGGGGAAGCCCGTATGTCCCCTGCTGCTGCTGCTGCTGCTAAGTCGCTTCAGTCGTGTACGACTCTGTGCGACCCCATAGACGGCAGCCCACCAGGCTCCCCCATCCCTGGGATTCTCCTGGCAAGAACACTGGAGTGGGTTGCCATTTCCTTCTCCAATGCATGAAAGTGAAAAGTGAAAGTGAAGTCGCTCAGCCGTGTCCAACTCTTCGAGACCCAATGGACTGCAGCCCACCAGGCTCCTCTGTCCATGGGATTTTCCAGGCAAGAGGACTGGAGTGGGGTGCCATTGTCTATGTCCCCTAGGGCTGCAAAATTGTCCCCAGTTGAGAACTGCTTATCTATATGTGACCTCTCCCTTAAAAATTTTTTGAAATGAATACATGCTTGTCAGGAAAGTTTGGAAAAGACTTGCAGTAAAGGTGAAAATGTGACTTTCAGCCAAAGTGCAGTGGCCGCGGCTTATGCCCCTGAGACAGTGGTAGAACTCCTCTCTGGAATAGGTGCCTTTTGGTTGGTAAAATACCTTGACCAGACCCTTCCAGGGTGAAGTACATGAGGGTTGGTCACTCAGGCCTGGTAGCTGGGGGCAGGAAGGAGTTTACCCACCTGGGCAGGAGAACAAGGAGGAGTTCCTGTGGGTTGGGGGTGGGGGAAGCAGAGCGGAGGGAGGGGTGTGAAGGGGGCGGGCGGGTTGAGCTGTGGTGTGACAGGTGGTGGCCCCCCGTGCAGATGCGGGGGGAGAGAAACTCACCAGGGTAGGGTGGCTGGAGGAAATTTAAGCACTGTGATGAGCTGGGCAGCCGGCTCTGTGTTTACACCGCCCTGTCCCCATTCCCCACACCGCCAGTTAAGGCTGTTACACCCAAAGCAGTTGGGGGACAAAGGGGGGCCAGGAGAAGAGCTGAGGGTGATGAGATGTCAGTGGGACTAAGGGTGAAGAGGGACAGGAAACAGGAGCTGCAGATCTTAGCAGCTGAGCCCTCTGGAATTCAAGAGACCCGGGGGAGGATCCCAGACTTCCTTCTGGACTTGGGAGAGGGGGCTTGAGTGGGATTTATGTAAATCTCAGAGGATGCAATTATTTAGGATGCTGTCTATATAGGAAGAAAACCATTTGCTCTGTTTCCTTCCAGTATTTTTTTCTTTGAGTTTTTAAAATGAAGTTAATCTTGTTGTATATAGTATAGGGGAGAAAAGAATTTTCCCTTTACCCTTCTAGGTTCTTGGCTAGATCCCCCTCTAATAAGAGAGGGATTAACGGGACAAAAACAAACAAGTGTAATCACACGGACCCCTCCAGAAGACCTGGGAGAGACCCAGGAAAACTGAGTAACCGCCGGAAATGGCCCAAGTCACCACCCCAAATACCATTTCCAGCTAAAGACAAAAGAAGACGTTGGGTGGTGTGGGGAGACTGGTTCTGGGAGGTTCCCAGGAAAAGCAGAGTAAACAAGGGAAAGTTTGTTATGCAGATTTAAGTTGTTGTCTTCCCATTGATAAGAGTTTCTGGAGAGTTGGTCTGCTCCTCTTCCTGGTGCAGAGGGGAGACTCCCTCACAAACGGAAATTTTCCTTATAACTGTGAGCTATGTCTCTTAGGTGCCAAAGAGGCGTGTTTGGAGTGGGGCATTCTGCCCTCCTTCTATGATCATTTTTCTTGATGGCTGCATCAGCCCCCAGAGGAGGTGGAAATCCACCAAGGCCTCCACCTACTGCCACAAACAGTTAGACTTGACTTAGCAATTGAACAACAACGATGCCAGCCAGAGAGCGAGTTTTTGGAAATGTAGCTGCCCAGTGCCTCTCAGGCTGTCCTGTTCCTGGAAGGTGGGGCTATCCTGAATTATTCAAGCTATAGAGGAGGAAAAATAAATTTCCTTCTTCTCTAGGTTCTGTGGTTGAGACCCCCCCCCCCGCCCTGTTTAATAAAAGAAAGGTTAACAGAGACCTCCCTGGAAGTCCAGTGAGTGGTTAGGACTCAGTACTTCCATGGCAGGGGGCCTGAATCAGATGCCTGGTTGGGAACTAAGATCCTGAAAGCCAGGTGGCACAGCCAAAAAGAGAAAAATGAACAGAGATTTAGAAGCAAGTATCACATTCGGAGAGACCCAGGGAAACTGCATGAAACCCCCCGGGATGGTACCACCTTAAATACCATCTCCAGCTAAAGACTAAAGATGTCGATGGTCAGGGGACCAGCTAGGGGAGTTGAACCCAGTAAACAGGAGTAGGTTGTTATGCAGAACTAAGTTGGGGCCTTCCCCACCGATAAAAGTTTCTTGTGAATTAGAGCCACCTTTCTCTTCCTGGTAGAAAGAGGGAGACACCAACAAAAAGAGGATTCCTTTGTAAATGTAAGAATCTCCCACAAAAGGGTGAAGTCTATTCTGCTTTCAGAGATGCTTAAAGAAGTGGTGGTTAGTTGGCAAGACGCCAGGAGAGTATGGTGGATGAGGAAAAACTTTGTAGCCCAGTTCCTTCAGGTTTTGAAGCGTTGGTTGTGAGACCTGCAGTCGGGAGTTGTGGGGAAGAATTGGACCCTCTCTGTTGACCAATGCTGAGTGCAGGTGTTGCTGTTTTTGGTGCATTTCATCCACCTGCTGAGCATACTTCTCAGATGTAATGGTTTTGCTGGGGTTCACTGTAGTGGATCAGACTGGCAGCAGACCACCAAAAAGCGACCATGACTTTTTTGGGGGTGCAAATTTGGCTTTGGTAAGTGCTTTGGAGCGTCTTCTCACTCCAGTCACTGAGCTGGTCATTGTGGGTTGTTGTATAAAATCCACTTTTTATTGCATGTCAAAATCCGATCAGAGATTCTCAGAATCAGAGATTCTCCTGTATCTGTATTTTCTCAAAAATAATCAGCTCAAAATGTTTATGCCAGAGAGGCATATTTTGGGGTGGCATACTCTACTCCCCTTCAAAGTCAGGACGAATCTTCCTCAACCTTCCCCACCACCCACTAACTCACATCGGTCAACACATGTGTCATACCCATTGTGAAAGTATTAGTTGCTCAGTCATGTCTGACTCTTTGCAACCCTAGGGACTGTAGCTCTCTAGGCTTCTCTGTCCATGGAATTCTCAGCTGAGAATACAGGAGTGGGTAGCCATTCTTTTTTCTGGGGGATCTTCCTGACCCAGGGATCAAACCTCAGTCTCCTGCGTTGCAGGCGAATTCTTTACTATCTGAGTCACCAGGGAAGCCATCCTCATTAGCCAGTGGGAAAGACAGTCCTTTTAAGAAAAAAATGCAAAGCTAGTAAGGCTGAAGGTAGTGGAGACCCCAGGTATAACCCAAGGAGGAAGGCAGGCATGTGCCATCTAGGTCAGGATTCATTACCTTAATTCCCCTCTCACTCTCTCCTCGTGGACACAGCTCTTGCCCTGGCTGACTGGTTTTGCATTTCAGAGTATGCATGAGGGTTTTGATTCGCTGAGGAAGCCTGAAGACTGCTATGGAGTGAATTTTGTCCTCCGTGACCCACAGCCCAGATTCATAAGTTGAAGCCTGTAGGGAGAATATTTTTCTCTACCCTCCTAAGTTCTGAAAACTGGAGGCCTGTGAATTAAACTAACAAAAGACAGATTAACAGGGGAAAAAGATTATTCTTATGCACAGGGGAGTTAACAAAAGAGGTAGCTGGCTGGTTAAATGGTAAAAGCTAGAGGCTTATATACCTAACTTAGTAGGCGAAAGGGGTGGGAGAAAAGGCTTTTATGGCAGAATGAATAGTTTCTTTAGGAAAGACAAATGGGTTTTTAGGAGAACAAAGGACAGATAAGAAAGTTTGTGATCATGTTTGTCTATACAGGTCTGAGTGATAGTTCTGTCTCCTTCACGGCACTTAAACTCCCAGGGAGGAGGGATTTAGGGGTAGGTTTTATTTCTCTTCTGGGAGTAGATTCACCTTGGAGAGGGAATTATAGCAGCCTTATTTCCCAGAACTTGCTGCTTTTAGTCTGATAAGGGAAGGCTTCTTTCTGCATCTGTTGATTCCCAGTTACTTTCAGCTCAAAATAATCCTCATACCAAAGTGTATATTTTGGAGTGGCATATTCTGAACCCTTTTAGGCTCTAACCCCAGGGGCTGTATTTGGAGATAGGGTCTTTAAAGAGAAAATTAAAGTTAAATGAGGTCATATGGGTGGGGCCCTAATCCAATAGTATTATTATCCTTCTAAAAAGGAGGGAGGGATACCAGCGACCTCCCCCCACCTCATGCACTCAGTGAAGAGGTCCCGTGAACTGCAGCAAGATGGTGGCCACCTGCAATCCAAAGAGAGAATTCTCATCAGACACCAGTCCTGCCAACACCTCTGAAACTGTGAAAAAATAGATTCTGTTGTTTAAACCACCAGGTCTGTGGTATTTTGTTATGGCAGCCCAAGCAGACCAGGACAAAGAGTAAAATATTGCCTTTAAGAGCCAAAGAGATAGGATTTCCCTGGTGGTACAAAGCATAGGAATCCACTTGCCAGTGCAGGGGACACGGGTTCAATCCCTGGTCTGGGAAAATCCCACACGCCTTGGAGCAACTAAGCCCGTGCACCACAACTACTGAGCCGGAGCTTTAGGGCCTGTGAGCCACAGCAACAGCCTGAGAACCTGGAACCTGTGCTCTGCCACGAGAGAAGCCGTCTCAGTGAGAAGCCTGTTCGCCCCACCAAAGCAGAGCCTGCTCTCACGGTAACTAAAGAAAGCCTGAGTAGCAACCAAAAACTGAAAAAGCCAAGGGCTTCGCAGGCAGCTCAGCGGTAAAGAATCCACCTGCCGATGCAGGAGCTGAGAGTTAAATCCCTGGGTCCTGGTGATCCTCTGGAGGAGGAATGACAACCCACTCCAGTATCCTTGCCTAGAAAATCCCACGGACAAAGGAGCCTGGCAGGCTATAGTTCATGGGGTTGCGAAAGAGTTGGATGGGACTGAGCGACTAAAACAGCAAATAAGAGCCAAGGAGATAAAAGTTAAAAAAACGGTAGAATCGTAGATTGAAACCGAGCGGGAGCCTCCCAGGTACAAATCATTTCTGTCTTCCCTCCCCTCCTCTTGTTTGTAGGAATCAGTCTTAGGCCTCCTAGACCTTCCTAGACCTTCCGTGAACTCCAGAGGGCAGATTCAAACAGTTGCTCATCAAGGAAGGGAGAGAATGCATAAACAAAAGAGGAGCAATCAAGAAACTATAGTGAAGTGATTAAGACAGGGTCCTGTCTCCTCCTCAAGGGATATACATAACAGCATCTTTGGGTTCTTCTGCAGGAAGTAAAGTCCCACTCAGGTGGAGGATGGTGATTTCAGGCTGATCACCAGACCCTTACTGTCACAGCCAGGGGCTTCCCTAGTGGCTCAGACAGTAAAGAATCTGCCTGCAGTGCGGGAGACCTGGGTTTGGACGCTGGGTTGGGAAAATCCCCTGGAGAAGGGAATGGCAACCCACTCCAGTCTTCTTGCTTGGAGAATCCCAGGGATGGAGGAGCCTGGCAGGCTGCAGTCCATGGGGTCGCAAAGAATCAGACACGACTGAGTGGCTATCAGTCACTCACTCACCAGACCCTTGGAGCACCACGCTGTTATCTCACCACCAACCAATGAGAAGAAAGTCACACACTTTGCAGCCCTCACTCCGAAAACCATTGGGAATTTCAGGGGGTTTTGAACACAAGCCACTCGTTCTCCTTGCTTGGCCCTGCGATAAGCCTTTCTCTGCTCCATATGACAATATTCTGGTTGTTGGCTTCATACTGCACCGAACACATGAACTTGCATTTGGTAACAGAACCTGGACCACAAAATGAGATGATGGGGGGAAGGACGTACTTTGTGGACATCTAGGGCCAATCCTGGTGAGGAATCTCGATATTTATTGGGAGTGGAAATAACTTTCAACAAATCATATATGTGTTTCTAAAAAGTAGGAGTTGCATTCTTTGATGTCCTACCCTCTGTTGGACTTTCTGCCAGAAACCACGTCAACCTGGTTCAAGGTAGAGTGTAACCAGCTGATGAGTCCAAACCTTGGACTCCAGCCTCGGAGCCTCCTGTTCATTCTTTTCACCGAGCTCTGATGGAGAAGTGAGCTGCCAGAGGGCCCTAATCAGATGCATGCTCTCATCTGGAAGTGATTAAAGTCCTAAGGACAGATAGAAGCCATGTTGATAGCATTAATTGGTTCCTTATTTCTGAGTTGGGCCTGCTTCATTGTTTAAGATTCCACTCTAATTTGTTGGGATTTTCTCTTCGGCATTGTAAAAAGCAAACTTATTTTGCTGGATGAGAACAGACCCTTTTAAACCGGGCTTTGAAGTTTGCAGCTTTGTAATGTGTCAGCCTTCTGAAAGCTTCTGCTCTCTTGCCAGCTCGAACCGACCCACAGCCACAATTAGCATATCAAAGAGTCGAGGGGGGGTTGTCCTGAAGGGGGCTGTGGAGGTGGGGGGTGCCTGGGCCTACGTTTGGGGATGTAAGGAGATATAGGGCCTCGCTAACGCGTGCCCTGCTGCCAGGGTGGTTACTCATTTCACCTTTAATTCCATTTCCTCTCCTCTTCTGGCTGTGCACTTTTGACAATTACACACACACACACACACACTCCTCCCTGAAGGACAAAAAGGAATCAGAAATGAAAGAAAAAAAGAAAGAAAAGGAAAGGGAGGCATTTTAAGGGAGATAAACCCTATTCTCATCCCTTTCTAAAATCCAACAACTCCCACAGATAAATATGTTAAGTATTCAATAGTTATTTTAGTGCCTACGTTTTGGCTAATTGCTGGGTTTAAAAAATAAAAACCCTTCAGGAAGGAGGGGGAAGCACTTCAGACTACATTTTACCATTGCTCTGAGGTGCTAACCCAAAGTCACTGCAACCCTTGCTGGTCAAGCTGAGTCGTGGACTGTCTGGCTACTCTTACCTAAGAAGGGATGCTAGAACTGCCTAGGAAATCGTCCCCAGGAGAGGACAGCCTCAGCAGTTTGAACAGAGAGGTTCCCAAGCAGACATGCAAGTGTGGGTGATCTTGCAGACAGATGATGAGAGAGGAGAGAAAACTGAAGGAAACTAAAGACTCTCAAGACAAGGGGTCATGGAAATAAAAGGCTATACAGAAGTGACAGAAGCTGATCAAAGTAAGATCCCTCTAGTGAGCAAAGTTTATCCTCTAATGAACTGATTTTGAAAGAAAATGATTTGGATTCTTTTCATATCAAAAATATACACAAATGAGTGAAACGGGTAACAAATGGCAGAAGGTAGAAACTTCCAGTTATAAGATAAATAAACTCTAGGGGTGTAAGGCAGGGAGTGATGCCTATAACGAATAAATCTGTAGTGTATATTTAAAAGTTGCTAAGAGGAGATATCTTAAAAATTCCCATTACAAGAAAAAACAATTTTGTAAGTATGTGTAGTGATGGATGTTAATGTATTGTGGGGATCATTTTGTCATATATATATGTATCATGTTGCGTATCTGAAACATACAATACTAGATGTCCATTATATCTCTGTAAGAAAAGAAAAAAGAAACAGAGGGGGGAAAATGGATGTACAAGGTAAATTTGTTTTCTTGGAAACTAAATTACATGACTTAAAAAAAAACAACCTAAGGAAGAGTATAGCAATATATTAATTGCTTCCCAAAGTTTCAACCTTGTTCCTTGAGTTTAAAAAAAAGGAATCATCAAGAAAATTTATCTAAATATTAATAATAGATATGCTTGGATATTATAGATTTTTATACTTAAAAAAAACCATTTTCCACAGTAGGCTTGTATTCATTTTACACTAAAATGTAGCATATTATTAATAAATGTCATGACTACATTTGGAATTTGGGAATGACTGTCTTTCCATTGCAATGTCTTTCCATTCCATGCAGCCATGAGATTAAAAGACACCTGCTCCTTGGAATTTTCTTCCATGGGCTATGCCCAACCTAGATAGCATATTAAAAAGCAGAGACATTACTTTGCCGACAAAGGTCCATCTAGTCAAAGCTACAGCTTTCCAGTAGTCATGTATGGATGTGAGAGTTGGACTATAAAGAAGGCTGGGTGCCGAAGAATTGATGCTTTTGAACTGTGGTGCTGGAGAAGACTCTTGAGAGTCCCTTGAACTGCAAGGAGATCCAACCAGCCAATCCTCAAGGAAATCAGTCCTGAATATTCATTGGAAGGACTGATGCTGAAGCTGAAGTTCCAATACTCTGGCCGTCTGATAGAAAGAACCGATTCATTTGATAAGACCCTGATGCTGGGAAAGATTGAAGGCAGGAGGAGAAGGGGATGACAGAGGATGAGATGGTTGGATGGCATCATCAACTCGATGGACATGAGTCTGGGTATGAGTGATGGACATGAGTGATGGACAGGGAAGCCTGGCATGCTGCAGTCCATGGGGTGGCAAAGAGTCGGACATGACTGAGACACTGAACTGAACTGACCGTCTTTCCATTAGTATACATGTTATAGTGGGAGAGGGCGAGGGTGGGATGATTTGGGAGAATGGCATTGAAACATGTATAGTATCATATACGAAATGAATCGCCAGTCCAGGTTCTAGGCATGATACTGGATGCTAGGGGCTGGTGCACTGAGACAACCCAGAGGGATGGTATGGGGAGGGAGGTGGGAGGGGGGTTCAGGATGGGGAATATGTGTATACCTGTGGCAGATTCATGTTGATAGATAGCAAAACCAATACAATATTGTAAAGTAATTAACCTCAATTAAAATAAATAAATTTATATTAAAAAAGTATACATGTTATAGACACAACGGAATCTAAAGTAGAAAATAGTTTTGAAGGGGCTTCCCTGGTGGCTCAGTGGTAAAGCATCTGCCTTCCAATGCAGGAGACACAGGTTCAGTCCCTGATCCTAGAGGAGGGCAGCTAAGCCCATGCACCACAACTATTGAGCTCATGAGTCCCAGTAACTGAAGCCCGTGCTCCTAGAGACTGCGCTTCACAACAAGAGGTGCCACCACACTGAAAAGCCTTGCATGGAAGTTAGCGAGTAGCCCCCATCCTCGGCAATTAGAGAAAGACCTCGTAGCAACGAAGACCCAGCACGGCCAAAATAAAAAACACATAAATTAAAAGTCTGGGTGGCACTTATTTCTCCCTCTCAGTTTGAAAGTGAGGTTACTTAGAAGCAGGGAGGTTTTACCCAAGGTCATGTAGCCCAGGTATCAGAGTCTAGAGCAAAGCTGTCCAGTCCCATAGCCACCAGACACGTGCTGGTGATGAGCACTTGATATCTGGTTAAACTGAGAGGTGTTGTCAGTGTGAAGCAGAGATCGGATTTTACTTACTTATTGTTGGTTGTGCTGGGTCTCCTCTGCTGCACACAGGCTTCCTCTAGCTGCGGTGAGCAGGGGGCTTCTCTTCGTTCTGGTTCGTGGGCTTCTCACTGCGGGGGCGTCTCTTGTTATGGAGTGTGAGCGCTCGGTACTTGGGCTTCAGTGGTTGCTGCTCACCGGCTCTAGGGCACGGCCTCAGTCGCCGCACGGGCCTAGTTGCTCTGTGGCACGTGGAATCTCCTTGGACCAGGGATCAAACCCGTGTCTCCTGCACTGGCAGATACATTCTTATCTACTCAGCCACCAGGGAAGTCCCAGGTGTTGGATTTGAGAGGATCTTTTTCCAGTTGTGAAAAAATGTAAACAATCTCAATAATTATATTGATGACATGTGGAAATAATGAATTTTAGATATATTGGGCCAGAGTTAATTTAGTCTGCTCCTTCCTGTTCCTTTTAGTGTGGCTGTTAGAGAATTTAAAACGACATAGTGGCTCCCTTAATGTTCCTGCTAGACAACACTTGAGGTGGAATACAAGCCTTGATTCTCAATAAAATTCTCACTAAAGAGAGAACACTGGATTGAGAATCAAGTATTATTATTGATTTGATAATTCTGTGTTTTATTGAAGACATCTAGTTGGTGTCTTCCATAGCTAACTGAGGGTTGGTTATTGCATAATCACACACAGATATTTATGTCTGCAGTGTTTCCTTGGAGTTTCTTTTTTGCTGTCACACATCATTACCACTATGGGTCATGCTGTCCTTCTTGCCTCCTCCTCAAAAAGAACCACAAAGGAATGACACAAAAATTCCAGTTCTAAAATCAAACTTCAAGAATTGAGGGGAGTTAGTTGTAAATAATACTTTACAACTATCCACACAGTTTGCAAACATTTCCTAAATCTTTTGGCAATCCTGTTGTCTTGCTTAACATTTCCTCTTCTCACTGCCAGTCCCCCACCTCACTGGCTGTTTATGCAAGAAGGGAATTAAAGCATACTACCCCACAATATGGGGCCTCCCTTGTAGTTCAGTTGGTAAAGAATCTGCAATGCAGGAGACCTGGGTTTGATTTCGGGGTCAGGAAGATCCCCTGGAGAAGGAAATGGCAACCCACTCCAGTATTCTTGCTTGGGAAATCCCATGGACAGAGGAGCCTGGCGGGCTACAGTCCATGGGGTCACAAGAGCCACCAGCCCACAATATGCCACTTTGACATCAGGATTGTTTTGAGCTGAAGACAATAAACAACTCTCTGCCCTCTCGCTTTCTGTCCAAAAGCAGGACATACATTTCCTTTTGAAAAAGGTAACATAAATTTCATCTATAAAGATGTTTCCTTTTTCCATACATGGAAGAGGATAAGAACACTTGATTGAGATGACTCTCATCAATGGAGAAGGCACTAAACTGAAGCACAACCTTCCTCGACAACGCTTATCTTTAATTATTTTCCTCTATATATTTATCTTCCTACAATTTACAACCCCTAGAAATCCCAGCCACCCCCCTTTTTTTGTCTAGCTATTTTTTCCACAATTTATTGCCCTATGTTAAAGTGGTATATAAGCCACTAAGTCTATTTCTTGGGGGTTTTCACTTCTTTCCTGTCAGACCTCTCATACACATACAAAATAAACATTTTCTCCGGTTAATCTGTCTTCCATCAGTTTAATTTTCAGGCCCTAGTGGTGGAACCTAAGAGGGTGGAGGAAAGTTTTTCTCCCCTGCCCATAGTGCTAGGCATATGAAAGCTTTTTTTTTTTTTTTTTTAAATCTGTTTACAGTGTGATTGATTAAGTGTAAAAAAATGTATTGGATTTTTTGGGAAAATACATTCAGATGTTCTTCTAAACATACATATTTAACCCTTTAACCCTATCCTATAAATTATACTTCTGATAGTAGGTATTTTAACATATCGAGTTAGATATAACTTAAGGCAGGCAGGGATTTACAGACACAGCTGCAGAAAACAGATTGCGGTGCCAAACTGGCACCAGGAAGAAATATCCCACATCACACCCAGAGATTCAAGAAGTTAAGAACTGTGACACTCTCTTGGCAAACATTATGTGCTATATCTTCCTGGCGGTGGGGCAAGGGGACAAATGAAGATGACCTTGACCATCAGAGGGCCATACCCTAGTTAGGAAACAAGATCAAATCCCAGGCCATGTTGAGAGAGCAGTTCGACCCAGTACTGAATGATGTGGGGATAGGATCCAGGTACAAAAGCTGTTGGGGAAAGAGGAATGCAGAGTCAAGATCAGATGAAGTTGAAGGATTGTAAGGAGGAACTTGGACTTGAGCTGGTCTCTAAAAAGACAAGTTATTTGCATGAATGGAAAAGAGAAGCTGGGAAGGAATTCCAGGCAGTATCGGCAGAGGCACAGGAGTGGGAATTGACAGATTGTATGATCACCCCCCCATGAAAAGAAGCTGAGAGAAAATTAGCACTGTGAAAGCAAGCAGCCTGTCTTTCTTGTTTAATCCCATACTCCAGTGCCTAGAACAGCGCTTGGCACCTTGGAGGTATCTACTGTTAGCTGCATGAATGAAGAAATATTACTGCTACTTTTTAAAAACTATAAGCAGACACAGAAGGAATTTGCCCCAGGACCTTGCTCTTCAATGTTGCTCTGAATGTGAGTACAAATATCTCATTGAAATCCTGCTTTCTTTCTATGTTCAGAAGTGGAATGGCTGGATTAGGTAGGCATTTTTATCCCCAATTTATGAATGAGGAAACTGAGGCCCAGAGAACTCCTGTAACTTCGCATGGGCAGAAGGCTGCCCAGCCTTTGTCTATTTCCACCCCGTTCTGAGGATCTGCCTTATCTGCCTCATTCCCAGCTTTAACCTGGAAAATTGGGGATTAATTTACGCACACTTAGGGCAGCAGCTGATCTTGTAGCTTACAGAACTGGAAATGGGGAAGACTTAGAGTCCTATTTCATCCCAGACTCAAGTTACGCAAGTCCCAGCTGGCTGAATTCTTTTCTGGACACCAGATTCCAACATTGTTCTGCCTTTGCTGCAGTTTCGTGTTAATTAAATGCTAACAGAAGTCCAGGGTGGATTATTTTAGAATTAACTGGCCGAGGAACCTATTTATAGTTCCTTAACCTTAGGCATGTCAATATTCAAAAACAATTTTAACCTGGGTTGTTTAACTATGAAGTTGTAACTTATGCCAACAATCACATCGCCAAATAGTTGTAAATCAATATTAATATTTTACATGGAATTTTCCTGAGTCTGGTTTCATAGTGGCTCTGAGTCTATGGCGTGTGAAGAGAAAAGAAATGCTTTCTTTGTTGACTTTGTAACTTTGTTGTCCCCTGTTCTTCACCAGCTGACAGTGGAATTTGTGTGGTATGGACTGGGGAGGGGACAGGCATTACACATGTGGACAGGAAGAGAGGCGGGAAGAGGAAGCGGAGGAAGAAGGGCAGGGAAGAAGAGGAGATCTGTAGGAGCATCATATGGCTGAATGGGATATTAGGGACCATCTGAGCCCTTCATTTCATCAGGAAAGAGGCAGGGAAGCTGGAGTCCAGTCCTACCACGCACTGTGTGAGTGCCGGCATGCTGCTGAAACATCAAGGTCCCTGCACTCGCATTCCAGACCTCTCTGGACTTCCACATACCTTTTGCACAGGCTCAAAAGTTAGTGACTGAACAACGACAGCAAAAGTTATTTTGGTGCCTGTGCAGGAAAAGAAAAGTGCGCTCCATTCTGGGTTGTGCCAGGAGAGTTTGTAAGGTAATTGCAGGGCGGGAGGGAGGGATGTAGGGAACCCAAAGGGAAAGTGCAGTATACCAGGTAGATAACCCGTAGGGGGTCACTGTGACCCCTAGTGTGGAAGGAGCAGGGTTAGGAAGAGGTTATAGAAACCTGGCAGGAGAAGGCTCTAGGGAGAGGACCGTCTCATAGGAACCATGACCTTTGGCTGAGGGGCTCAGCCAGTTCGCCGTGGCCTGTTAGGATGATTGACGTGTTCTGAATTGTGCTTCTTCCAAATTCATATGTTCAAGGCCAATCTCCCAGTGTGGCTATATTTGGGATAGGATCTATAAGGTGCCAATTAAGGTTAAATGAAGTCACCAGAAAGGGCCCTGATCTGATGGAACTGATGTCCTTATAAGAAGATACAGCAGATAGCTGGGTTTTTCTCTTTCTGCCAAGTGAGAACACAGCAAGGAAGGTGTCCTTCTTCAAGCCAGGAAGAGAGATGTCACCAGGAACTGAATAGGCTGGCACCTTGACCTTGGACTTCTAGCCTCGAGAACTATGAGAAATACATGTCTGTTGGTTAAGCCGCTGGGCCTGGTGTTTTGTTATGGTAGCCTGAGCTGACTGAGACCCCGGCTTCCTCCCTTTACCATCTGCTGGTGCTCCCCACTGGCCAAACCAACCAGAAGTAGAGTTTGATGTTGTCCTTACAGCCAGCCTTTTGGGTAGAAAAGGGTGGGTCCAGAGGGATAAAACATACACAAAAGTCCATCTGTTTTGGATGCTTGGGGTCTTTTTTAATGTTTTAGGGTCTCCTCGTTACAGATGCTGTGACTGTACCCTCACTAATTCACTTGATGCGGCTCAAACAATCCTGTACTCTAAGGTGAAGTAGACCATCTCCCTTTAAATTCCAAGTTAGCCTCTCCAAGGTCAGTTTTGTTCTGGCTCAGATTTTCAACTTAGATGTGAGATTTCCCTGGTGGCCAACTGGCTAAGACTCTGTGCTCCCAATGCAGGGGACCCGGGTTCAATCCCTGGTCAGGGAACTAGATCCCACATGCCAGAACTAAGAGTTCGCATTCTCCAGTTGAAGACTGAAGATACCCCGTGCTGCAACTATGACCCAGCACAACCAAATAACCACCACCCGCCCCCCCACCAAACCGCAAAACACTTAGATGCTAGTTTTATATCAACTCAAGAACATTCTTGCTACCAGGGAAACTTATTCACTAGAGAGAGCATTGACCTCAGGGGTTTGGCCCATGGTCCTAACGTTAGCTTGTCAGGTTATTAGTTCTAACATTAGCTCTGACGCTTTCTTAGTTATAGAATGGAGATTACGCTGTCCATTTATCTCCCAGGGTATTATGAGTAATACTTCATAAAAAATAGTTGTAAAGCATCTGGCAAATGCAGGCCTTCTGCCTCTAACGCTGAGCTAATACAGTAGCTTTCTTGGCACCCTGAATCACTAATGATTTGTAGATGGGCCTTTTTACTGAAGGGGGCTTGACTTTGGCGTGATCTGCCTGAGCTGATGAGTGCTCTCTATCTTGATCTTGAGAACTCAGTGCAGGTTTATCCCTTCCCTTCCCTCTGTGCTGAACATCCTCCTGATGAAGAAAACATCCTACCTGGGGGGGGTAGGGGTGGGAAGGAGCAGAGGCCACTCTCCCCGCTTCCCCGGCCTCGACAGTTCTATTCTTTTTCCAAAAGAGGTGCTTATATTCATGCTTTGGTGGTCACTGGAGCCTAGACATGTCAACAAGGAGACTTGCTTCTGAAACGCTTCTCGTGTGACCAACATCATGTTTGCAAAAAATACCAGCAAGCTGGAATCATGCACTGGCATTAAAAAAAAAAAAAAAAAGAGCCTCATGACAGTTCCTGTGTTAAGTGCATGTCACACACATATATTAATACTAGCTCACTGTGACGCCCGACATCCCGCCTGGGAGACCATCACTTAAGCACACGACTCTTGACCCTTGTATTTCAGCACTTTCAGAAGTTTGCCAGAAAGTGCTTGCCTGTGCCAGGCAGTCCTTAACATTTCCCTTTGGGCAGCCTCAGCTCTTCCGTTCATTCTCTTTTGACCATTAATCCTTCTTTTAGCCTAAGCAACTTGATAAGGGAGAGATCTGGAACACTTTCAAGACCAGACCTCTTTTCCTAAGGAGCATAAATCTGTTAAGAGTGTAGTAACAGTATGAGAACACAGTTCAAGCACATTTTTAAAAGTTGAGTTAAAAAATGGGTGTCAGGACGATGAGAGAATCAGCGCTGTCACCTGAGTCATTTTGCATGCAGAAAATTGGCTGGTATCAAAACCCACTTACTATGCTGGCATTCAGATGGAATGTTTGAATAAAATTACAAGGCAGTTATCTCTTAATGTGGTCACCACCGCTTCACCAGCTTTTGACGTCCTTTGAGATGCTGGTGGAAAGAAGAAAAGGAGAAAGGAAGGGAAGTAATGATGTGAGATAGGAGACAGGAGGGAGAGGAAGGGGCTGGAATCCACACCTGCTCCATGCTATGCGTATTATATCATTTAACTCTCAAGAATATGAGGTCATTGAATTCTCACAACAGCCCTGTGTGGTAGGTTTTATCCCGAGTGTATAGAGGAGGAAGTGGGTATGTGGAGAAGCTAAGCAACGAAATTGGTGCAGTTGTCGCTATGTCATTTCCGACTCTTTGTGACCCCATGGACTGCAGCAGGCCAGGCTTCCCTACCCTTCACTGTCTCCCAGAGTTTGCTCAAACTCATCTCCATTGTATTGATGATGCCATCCAACTCTCTCACCCTTTGTCGCCCCCTTCTCCTCCTGCCTTCAATCTTTTCCAGAATCAGGGTCTTTTCCAATGAGCTGGTTCTTCATATCAGGTGGCCTAAGAATTGGAGCTTCAGCATCAGTCTTCCAATGAACATTCAAGGTTGATTTCCCTTAGGATTGACTAGTTCGATTTCTTTGCTGTCCACGGGACTCCCGAGTCTTCTCCAGCACCACAGTTCAAAAGCGTCAATTCTTTGATGCTCAGCCTTCTTTATGGTCTAGCTCTCATATCCGTACATGACTACCAGCATAACAAAGTAACATTCAGTTAAAAAATGTGCTTGGAGAGAAAATCTGAATCTGTATTGACTTGACTCCAGAGTCCACTCTTGCCACGAGACCATACTATTTTTTCTGGTGAGTGGAAAACGTGCCAGGGGAAGGAAAAGAATCCAGAGAGTAAGCCTGTTATCTGAGCCAGATTAAACAGATGCAGACAGAAGAACATCACTTGGAATACAGTCAGTTTAGACAGAGAAGAGAGTGAGAAGGTACCGTGCAACATCCCTGGAGTAAACCAGATGTAAGAATAAAGTAGCACAGCAAGAATGCTTGAGTTGGAGAAAGGAGTCAAGTGTGTAGGATATGTGATGTCAACTTGGAAAACGCAGCAGAGCCTTAGCAGAACACTTAGTAACAAAGTAACACAAAGTAACAAGATTTATGCTTACTGAAAAAACAAACCTAATGCTTTAATGGGATGAGGCTGTTGGGAGAGGGTGAACCTATTTTGCATTTGGGAAGACTGTGAATCATCCCGGCCAAAGGACAGAATTCTAAGTTGGCCCGTCAGTATTCTGACGGGTATGTATATATGTGTATGTATACCATCTCCTAATTATTCGATCAAACACAAATCGAGGTACTCCAGAAGAGGGATTTGGCAGGTCCAATTAAGGTGTCCAATCAGTTGACCTTAAGAGAGGTTTTCAGGCTTAATGGTACGGGTCCTTTCAAAAGGCAAGGTTTTCTCTGGTTGTTTGTGAACGAGGAAGTCAGAGAGACTTGCTCTGGCTGGCTTGGAAGAAACAAACAAACATGTAGTGAAATGCCTATGAGGGCTGATGCTGGCTGATGGGGACTACATGAAAAAAAAATTGTGCACAATACCTGACAGTGGTCCCTGAGTGCCAGCTGGGATGAAAATAGGGACTTCAGTTCTGTATCCACAAGGAGATGAATTCTGCCAAAACCTGTAAGCTTGGAAGAAGATTGAACCCCAGATGAGAATTTAGTCCTGGTTGGCATCTTGATTTCAGCCCAATGAGACCCTGAGCAGAGAATCTGGTTACTCTGTACCCAGACTTCTGAATTGCAGAAACTCTAACAAGTGGTTGTTGTTTTAAGCCACTGAGTTGTGGTGACTTGTTACATAGCAACAGAAAATAATACATGTATATTTCATTTCTCTGCTTTTCTCTACAATCCGTCTTCAGGTGTGGTAAGTACTTTTATTTCCTTTTGTTATTGAGGTAATTGATGCACAAATACATTGAATAACTAGCTCCCAGTTTATTTAACTCATTAATCAGAGCTGAGTGTAGATTGGTTCTTTTGATGCTTATAGCAATATACTTTTGGCCCTGCCATAACCTGCATATCCTAAGTTGCTCATGCATGCTCTCCTGACCAGGACGATGCATTCCATCATGTTTGGTTCAATGGAGGAAGTGTGACTAAGGGGGAGAAGATTGCAGGGAAAGAAGTCAGGAGAGGGGCATATGACAGGGGGCTCCCCATCATTAGAGACGGTCTGTTTCTGCCTTGTATCTGCTTCCTTTTCTTCTGTGGCATATTCATCTACAGCTGTCTGCCCTGAACAACGACTATGTTTTCAGCTTCCTTTTAGCCAAGCATGGTCACATGACCAAGTTCTGGCCCATAGTGTCTGGAGAAGGGACGTGGGCAGCACTGTTAAAGAAGAACGTTACATCCTCCCCTTTGTCCTTCCGCCTTCCCTCCGGCTGGACTTGAGATGCGAATGGACCAAATGGTCCGAACAAGGCATCCTAAAGTTGGCAGCGCCATGAATCAGAGGAACTGATGCCATCGAGCTGGTAGCTGCCAGACAGCTTTGATTGCTCTCAAGCCTGGACTGTTCTGTGAGAAAGAACAAACTCCTACCTGCCTAAGCCGCTCTCATTTCAGCTTTGTTACATCAGCCATACCTAAGTCCTGGCTAATGCATATGTTTACCGGAGCATCTGGGAACAGTCTGTGCATTGTGCAATTGTGACAAGGTATGTGAGAGCCGTGCACATGAAGCTTGACCTGTTTCTGTCCGTGATTTGGATGAAACTTGCAGCTTTGCTCTTTTTCAGTTTCTCTGACTTACCTCTGCACTTCCTTTTTAAGAACCCAGCTCAGTGTTGTTCATTCTGGTCCCTCTGGTTCCCTCAGTGTCCTCTTGTATGTGGTCTTCGGACCCTTCGCGTGTGTCTCCATAATGGAACAGCTCCCTGGTTAGAGGTTTTTCCCCCATTGTGGCCCTTACCACCCGGGATTGAAGTGGCCCCATTCCTGGGGCCCCTCCCCGCAGGGCTGTGAACCCCCTCAGGGCAGAGCTGTCTCCCGCTGTACCAGAGAGCCTGTTCCATATTAAGCCCACAAAGCATATTTGTGAAGTGCTCATACATGTGAATGAAGGAAGGAGTGGGGGGATGCATGAAAACATTGTAAAGCTGGGTGTTTATAATGATGGCCTCCTGTGATGACTGCAAGCTCACTTCTCTCTGTGTTTGATGTTGGCCTACGTGGACTTTGCAGTATGCATGTCTGATGTAATAATGAGGTTTTATTTGGGAGGGACACACTGCACAGTTAAGCGCCCTTGATTCTTTATACAATCGGAGCTTTCAAATCAAGTCCTAATCACATAACTTTCCATCCTACTTTTCTGTCGTTCTTCTTGTCCTTTGCCTTCTACCCTCAGGAAATCCCCTGTATCTGTAGCCCTTTATTTTCAAGAACTAATCATGTAGTAAATCCCATCCCACTGAGTCAAATTTAGGTCATCTTTTATTTGGTCAAAATACAGTCTTACTGGCAAGTGGTATCACTATTATTCAGGAACACACATATTGTTTTACTTACAGCTATGTAGTATTTTATGTTCTCATATAAATGTTATGCCTGGATTATAGCTGAGGCAAACTGGACTCCATTTATTTGAAAAAATAATGGGAAATCAGGTTCATTCTATTCACCTTCCTGACAGTTTTCCATTTCTCAAAGGGGCCCTTCTTTGGACTGCAGGGGGGCTGCTTTGCAAACAGTCTCTCCACTGACTCTCTGGGATAGCTTACTTACTGGTCTGAAAGAAGCCCTCAGCTAGGGGAGGGGGAGAGGCCAAAAAATCTGCCACACGGAGCAAGAGTGGGAAAGTTGCTCAGCTCAGCTGGTTGGAGGAAGCATTAGTCGCTCAGTTGTGTCTGACTCTTTGCAACCCTACGGACTAGCCCAGCAGGCTCGTCTGTCCATGGGATTCTCCAGGCAAGAATACTGGAGTGGGTTGCCATTCCTTTCTCCAGGAGATCTTCCTGACCCAGGGATCGAACCTGGGTCCCCTGCATTGCAGACAGATTCTTTACCCTTTGAGGTAAAGAAGAGGAAGAGTGGACAAAGCTGTCAGGTTCGCTTGGGCTAGAGAAGGTAGGTGATTAGGAAAGGGAGGTAGTTAGAAAAAGGACGACACTTCCTTTGGGCCAAGTGTTCAGAAAAGACGGAAGAATGAGATTCCTGTAGTGGACATGCGTATCATCGTTACCACGGTCCCCTGGTCAGAGAAAGACCCCTTCGTTTAGGGTTTTGTGTGTCTGTATCGGCGTGTTATTACTCTGCCTACGCTCCCGTCACTAGCAAATGGTGAAGCCGGAATAGAAGTCTGGCTAAACATGTGCTTGCCTATTCCATGGCTATATTTATGCTTGTTACCTTGTACTTATCCATGTATATACATATGTATGTATACACATCGCTATTTTTGTGGCGATGCCTGCAGGAACATAGTTCTGGAACTTCTTTCGCAGAATTACACCAACAGGAATGGCATTCTGGAACCTTGTTTTTAGCAGAACTCAGTTGTCTGTATAATGAAACACATGCTACATACAGATGCAGTTGAATGTTCAAATCTGAAAATATGCTCATTTATGCGCACTTCCCTTCTTCTTCTGAAGAAGCAGGAGCCACGATTTTGTTAGATGTCTTCCTTGAAGGAGTGTGCCTTCTCCAGAGTCTGAAATAAGACCCATACACCCCACAGGTAAGCGTGCAGGGGAGCTGCCTGCAGAGGAGGAGGAGCTTTGTCATCCACTCCCATTTACTCCCTCCCCAGCACCTGGCAATGGTCTTTCTGCTTCTGTTTCTACAAGTGTGAGGCTACTTTGGACACACATAAATGAAATCCTGTAGTTTTTGTCCTTTTGTGGCTGGCACATTTCACTTAGCATCATGCCCTCAAGATTCATCCACATTGTAGCCTGTGACAGGAGTTCCTTTTTTTTTTTTTAAAGGCTGAATAATATTCCATTATGTGCATATAAGAGGAGGGCATGGCAACCCATTCCAGTATTCTTCCAGTGGTGACATGTATTCGCTTCATCTGGACTAAATTTTCCCCTTACTCCAGTATTCTCGCCTGAAGAATCCCAAGCACAGAGGGAGAATCCCACGGATAGAGGATGCCTCCTCCCAACTGACTCCCCTGGTGGGCTACAGTCCACGGGTTCACAAAGAGTCAGACATGACTGAGCGACTAAACAGACACAGCACATATGCATGTAACACGTCTTCTTTATCCTCTCATTTGTCTGTAGACATTAGGGCTGCTTCTACCTTCTGGCTATCGGGAATAATGTTGCAATGAATATAGGTGTGCAAATATCTTTTCGAGAACCTTCTTTCAATTTTCCTGGACATATCCAGAAGTGGGGTTGCTGGATCGTATGGTAATCCTGTTTTCAGATTTTCCAAGAATCTTCACACTGTTTTCCACAGTGGCTGCATTTTACCTTTCCACCAGCAGTGCACAAGAATTCCAATTTCTCTGTATCTTTGATAATACTTATTATGATAATTTCTATTTTTTGAAAGTGCCCTAACCAAAGGATATGAGATAATATCTCATTGTGATTTTGATTTATAATTCTCTAATGATTAGTACCTTGGACTGCAAGGAGATCCAACCAGTCCATTCTGAGGGAGATCAGCCCTGGGATTTCTTTGGAAGGAATGATGCTAAAGCTGAAACTCCAGTACTTTGGCCACCTCATGCGAAGAGTTGACTCATTGGAAAAGACTCTGATGCTGGGGGGGGTTGGGGGCACGAGGAGAAGGGGACAACAGAGGATGAGATGGCTGGATGGCATCACTGACTCAATGGACGTGAGTCTGAGTGAACTCCGGGAGCTGGTGATGGACAGGGAGGCCTGGCGTGCTGCAATTCATGGGGTCACAAAGAGTCGGACACGACTGAGCGACTGAACTGAACTGAATGATTAGTAATGTTGACCATCTTTTATATTCTTGCTATTCATTAGTATATCGTCTTCGGAGAAAAGTCAGCTCAAGTCCTTTGCCCATCTTTATATGGAGTTGATTGATTTTTTGGTTGTTACTGAGTTGTGAGAATTTCTATATATTCTGGTTACTAACCTGATGTCAGGTACCTGGTCCGCAGTTATTTCCTCCATTCCGTAGGTTACCTTTCCCCCTGTGGATCGTTTCCTGCGCTGTGCAGAAGCTTTAAAGTCCGATGTGGTCCTGTTCCTTTCTGCTTTTGCTGCTTGTGCTTCTTGTGTCATATCCAAGAAATCGTTGCCAAAGCCAAAGTCATGAAGCTCTGCCCCTTGTTCTCTCACAGAAGTTTTATAGTTTTCGTTCAGTGTGTAAGTCTTTAATTCATTTTGAGTTGATTAAGCCCAAGTTCATTATTTTGCATGTGACTGTCAGGTTTTCCCAACACCATTTGTTGAAGAAACTCTGCCTGTTATCACTGGGCTGTCTTCTCCCGGTGTGTTCCTTTCCACTTCTTGTAAGGACACCAGTCGTATTGGATTAAAGGCTCACCCTGCTCCAGTATGACCTCGTCTTAACCTAACTAATTATATCTGCAGTGACCCGATTTCAAAATAAGGTCACATTCTGAGGTTCTGGGGACTGGGACTTCAACATATGTGTTTTGGGAGTACACAGTTCAACCCATAATAGTTTGTGTCAGGCACTGAGCTAGAATTTCAGCATCTCATTACTCTTTACAGCAACCTTATGAGATTAATGATTATTAAATTCAAGGGACTTCTCTGCCATTCCAGCGGTTAAGACTCCACTCTCCCAAAGAAGGAGCCATAGGCTTGATCCCTGGTTAAGCATCTAAGGTTCTGCATGCCACACAGGGTGACCAGAAAAAAAAGTTACCATCTTCATTAGGTGGATAAGAATGCTGAACTTTAGAGGGACTCAGCAACTTGCTTGGATTTTCGAACTGGGGAGATGTCCTCCAACCACTTGACTTTGCAAGTAACTTTGAGTTTGACAAATAGAGGGGAACGTTACTTCTGGTGGCTCAGACTGTTAGGAGTCTGCCTTGCAATTCAGGAGACCCAAGTTCAATCCCTGGGTCGGGAAGATCCCCTGGAGAAGGCCATGGTAACCCATTCCAGTATTCTTGCCTAGAGAATTCCATGGACAGAGGAGCCTGGCAGGCTGTAGTCCACGGGATCACAAACAGTTGGATAGGACTGAATGACTAACACTTTCACTTTTACTTAAAAAAAAAAATTCTTGGCATCTCTTGCATGTTAGTGTTTTAGTGATGATTTTTGATTCAGAGATTTTTCAGAGGGTCAGTTCACCTCGGTCAGGAAGAAAGGTTCCCATGGGTTGGAACAGGCCTGTCTGGTCAGATTTTTTTCCAATTCTTTGCATATATGAGTACAGTGTTGACCATTCAAGAGGATTTGAGTTTGGGCCCAGCAGAACAGAAAGGTCGGGTATCCAGGACATAGAGAAAAGCCAGGGAAGATTCACGGGCATATAAGTTGTGATTTTCCTGTTGTATGGATGATGCATAGTAACATATACACAGAAATATTTAAGACCTGAGATGAACACATGGCTATAGTCCTTCATGGAGGAGGGAGAGAGTGGCCAGGGGATCTGTCTGCTTTCAGCCCTGTCCTTTCCCAGTCCTTTCTGTCTCTAGCCTTCTAAAGACTGATCACATTGGGGAAATCGAGGCAATTCAGTGTTTCCCTCCACCTTTGTCTTAAAATTGATTTCAGGAAAAAAAAAAAAATATATATATATATATATGTATATATAAGCCAGTGAAGCCTGAGACTGCCTATCTGACCCTGTTTCAGAAGCATTTAGATCTTAGCAGAAGGCAAAGACAACAGAACTGAGCTAGATCAGTTCTCACACCCCTTTCTAAGAGTAACACATAAAAATTTTTTTTAAATTAAAATTTATATGGGGGCTTCTCTGGTGGCTCACTGGTGAAGAATCTTCCTGCCAATGCAGGAGACAAGACCCTGGTCCCAGAAGATCCCACGTTCTGCAGAGCAGCTAAGCCCGTGCTCCACAACTACTGATCCTGTGCGCTGGAGGCTGGGGAGCTACAGCTACTGAAGTCTGCCTGCTCTAGAGCCTGCGCTTCTCAACAAGAGAAGCAACTACAATGAGAAGTCTATGTGCTGCTACTGGAGAGGAGCCCCCAGCTTGCTGCAACTAGGGGCTCCCCTGGTGGCTCAGCTGGTTAAGAATCCACCTGCAATGCAGGAGACCCCAGTTCAATTCCTGGGTCGGGAAGATCTGCTGGAGAAGGGATAGGCTACCCACTCCAGTATTCTTGGCTTCCCTGGTGACTCAGCTGGTAAAGAATCTGCCTGAAATGTGGGAGACCTGAGTTTGATCCCTGGGTTGGGAAGATCCCCTGGAGAAGGGAAAGGCTACCCACTCCAGTACTCTGGCCTGGAGAATTCCTAGGACTATATAGTCCATGGGGTTGCAAAGAGTCAGACACAACTGAGCAACTTTCACTCCACTTGCTGCAACTAGAGAAAAGCCTGAGCAGCAAAGAAGATTCAGCATAGCCAAAGGCGGGGGCGGAGGGTGGGGGAATTATACGGAAATCAACAAAGTCAAGAAGATTGAATGGGAGGCCTTCTGGCTGGAGCAGGGTCGGTTGCCTGGAGCTGTTTGGTTTGCTCCTCCTTGGGGCAGCCTGTGAGGACCTCTTATAGGATCCCAAGGGCCCTGGGGAGCCCAGTGATAAACTATTGGCTCAGGTCACTTTTGAAATTCCTTGAGTGAAGAAAGATTTCTAAGACATATTAAGGGCAAAAAGTGAGACAGAACAGCATGGGTGGTGAAGGTCCCCAATTCTTGCCATGTTTCTGCTGCTTCACCTGTATGTAAACATCCAGAGAAAGAATTACAGGAATCCACATACCTGGGAGAACAGGCACTTTTGCAGAGGAATTAGAGAGAAGAAATCAGGAGGGTTTTCACCTTAAACTGTTTGAAAACTTTTTTTTTTTTTGCAGTGTTCATGCATTTAGGTGTTATTGAATAAATTGTAGTAAATAAATAAGCATAAAATAAGTAGAAAATAAAGTAAAATAAATATATAAGCCAATGAAGCCTGAGAAGATGCTAGATAAGACTCTTGAGAGTCCCTTGGATTGCAAGGAGATCAAATCAATCAATCCTAAAGGAAATCAACCCTGAGTATTCATTGGAAGGACTGATGCTGAAGCTGAAGCTCCAATACTTTGGCCACCTGATGCAAATAGCTGACTCACTGGAAAAGACCCTGATGCTGGGAAAGATTGAAGACTGGAGAAGGGGACAACAGAGGATGAGATGGTTAGATGGTATCACCAACTCAATGGACATGAGTCTGAGTAAGCTCCAAGAGATGGTGAAGGACAGGGAAGCCTGGATGCTGCTGTCCATGGGGTCACAAACAATTGGACACAGCTGAGCAACTGAACAACAGCAAAGAAGGAATTTTTTACAAACCCCTCTGAAAGCCTGTACCATGTCTATAATGAGAGAATTTCAGTTATCAGCTCAGAGCATGTTGGGAGAGTATATTTGTTCGGATCAAGCAAGGAGTTATTTCTCAAATATAAACGTCCACATAGTGTACCATTAGTAGCTTTGAGATGATCCATACAGTTCTTATTTATTTATGCGTATCGACCTTGTGTGATTCTTTCAAGGATGAGCTGATATAAGATTGAAGGTACCTTTAACAAAAACTCCCTTTCTCCCTCCTTCCTCTTCCCTTAATTAGTAAGAAGCCACATTTGACCACAGGGAGACCCTGGGCCAGTGAGGTTTGAGACTATAGTGAAAGGCATTCATCTCTCTTCCTTACTCACCTAGCTGGACAGGTCCAAGAATGGGGACCTGACCCTCAAGCCCAGAGGGAAACTCAGTGGACTATTTTTTTAAAGAAGAGTCTCCAGCCTGCCCTAGCTCTCACCACCTGCTGCCTAACGCAAGGTTTCTGTTTCAAAGAAGGCATGGAGGTGTGCAGGGCAAATACTCTCACTTCCTGTGGGTTCCCAGTCTCTTCGTGTATTTGCAGTTAAAACCTGCCGTGGTTCAGGTTTGTTGTGATTCCAATAAGATCTTGTCTCTGCTGAGTTAGGACCAAGGTCTGGTCCCTTTCTCTGTGGCATCTTATTAAACTACAGCCAAACTGGAAAAGGGAACTTATATCTGCAAACTGGCAGAGATGTGGCGTGGAGCCTGCCTGGAGGAGCCAGAAAAAGCTCATTCACACTGTTGTTCACTGAGCTCGTGCTATGCACCAGCTGCAGTACAGTTACTAAGGATGAAACGGTGATTGTGGCGTGATCCACAAGCTTAACCTGAAGGAGCCCATACTCTAAACACGGCAGTATTTCTGAGGAATCACAGACTACGAATTTAGAGTTAAAAAGAAATCTACGGACAGCATTTGTCCACTTCTTAGAAAGCTGGTCTTATTAGAGAGTAGACAGGTATAGATCTAGCTCTGTTAAAAATGAATGTATTAGTATGCATATCTTGAGAAATTATAAATCAGCCTTAAAAAAATTCTTGTTTCTTTTTCCTAAATTCTAGTGGGAGTGCATTTATTTTTCTCTTATCAAATAAATTCGTTGACAGGAGAACATTCATTAATTTGAGTGTGTAGAAAACTGCAAAAAGTTAACAAACCAACCAAAAAAAAGAAGAAAACCCTCCAGCAGGAATGTCCTCTCATTTCAACAGCACTGGTCCAGCTGAAAGGCCGTTCTTGGGAGCACTGGAGAAACTGGATATTATGTAGTCACGTTGTGTTTGTGTTAACATTCCTGATGTGATTGCTGCACTCTGGCCTTGTGGCAGGAGGGCCTTGTTCTTGGAAGTGCTGACGTTTTTATGAGTGAAGTGTCCTGACATCAGCAAGAAACTCTTAAATGACTCCGCTGAAAATAAATTTAAAGTAAATAGAAATAATTAAAATAATGTGATGCGAAGAGCCAACTTATTAGAAAAAACCCTGATGCGGGAAAGATTGAAAGCGGGAGGAGAAGGGGATGACAGAGGATGAGATTGTTGGATGGCATCACCGACTCAATGGACAGGAGTCTGAGCAAACTCCAGGAGATGGTGAAGGACAGGGAAGCCTGGTGTGCTGCAGTCCATAGGGTCTCAAAGAGTCAGACATGACTGAGTAACTGAACAACAAAATAATGTGTGTGTTATATATATATATAGAGAGAGAGGTGTGTGTGTGTGTATATATATATATATATATATATATATATATATATATATATATATAGACAGAGAGAGGGAAGTAAATATGCAAACTGGTAACAATTGCTGAATCTGAATGAGGAACACGTGGGTGTTTGTTATACTCTTTTTGGAACTGTAGGTTCAAAAGTTTTTACATTCAGACTCAAGAGTGAGTAGAATAAAACCTGAGGTCTCTGGCATGGTGATATCTCCCATCAATGGCACTTTCTCCAAGTTCCTGTCACCACATAGACCTTTCACTGTGTGTCACCTCTAGAAAAAACTGGGGGGATTTCATAGATTCTGGATCCAGCACCTTTTCTTCATTCTGATGTGCTCTGCTGATCCCGTTCATTAAAACAGTTGATGCCTAGGTCACAGTGGGAACTCTGGGGGTATCAGTTGGTTGTGGTTTATTGTGAATCATTACACTTGTCATAACTAAGTACCATGGATTCTAGGATCACTTTGTAAAAAAAATTAAAAAAGAATGCAACTATGAAAGAAAAGAGTCTATCAATTATAAAATGCCATCAACTCTTAAGATGCATGGTAATAGCAAAGATGCAAACATTTGAAAAAAATTCCACTTTTTAATTTGCTGTGGCTTCGTGTATCACCCGAATTACAGGGAGAAGCAGGCCACAATGCGAGGATGAGGAGAAGCAGATCACTGAACGTGCTCCTAAGGAGAGCTACCGCTCGTGAAGCTTAATTTGACCACCCCTGTTCCTGCTAGCGTACTAAAAGTCAGGCACTTTGCATACACAGTCTCATTTTATCTTCACAACAAACTTGTGGGGAATTTATTATTAGCCCCTCTTTGCAGACAGAGAAACCCCAGGGCTAGAGAGATGGAACGCCCTGTGCCCAGTGTCACACAGGAAGCAGGAGGTGGAGCTGTACTTCACAAGCAAGCAGACAGCTGATGTGAAAATCCACAGTCTCACCACCGTTCTGCACACGCTTTTCTCCAAATGCTAAAAAGAAAAGCACCAAAGAAAAGGGCTGTCATTATATAAAATTAAAAAAATAAGAAGATGCATAGAATAAAGTCTGGAAATCTGGGTCATCTCAAAGCCTTCCCAGATCCTCCTCCGTTAAAAATCCACCCCCTTCCTACCCCCACACTCCCAACTCTGATTCCTTTGCTCAAGTTTTCTCTATAGCACTTGCCACCATCCACACTGGTGTATATTTCTTTGCTTAGTGTCTGTAGCTCCCACTACAGTATAATCCCCAGAAGGGCTCTGCCTTTCTTTTGGTCTTTGCTGGGCTTTTAGCACCTACATTGGTGTCTAACACATAGCAGAGAATCCATTGTTGTTTGCAATATAATAAAAAGTGAACGGGTTCTAGTCCTGCCTTTGTCATGTAGCAGATGGTCAGTCTGATTTCAAAGCTCTTGGCCTTACCCCTTCCTCTAAACTGCCTGAGATGCTCTTGTTGGGAGCAGCCCTTCTCCGCCTGAGTCTCTCTTGTAGCTCTTTGCAGTGAAAGACTGTGGATCTTTACCATGTCGGTCCTTCTCTCTGTTCTTGTCGTGTCAAAATTGAAGCTAGTGTTCCTTTGTTGTTCGCGCTAGCAGTTCCCTTCCCTGCTCTCCTTTTTGGAAGTGTTGTCCAGATGGATAACTCCATGGGTTCCTTGGCTAAAGGGTGGACAAAGCAAAGGAGGAGAGGGGAGGCTCCGAGCTGACCACCGGGAAGGACGTCCCCAGGCTGTGTCCTCAATGGGCCCTCGCTGCCAAGCAGGACTCCTCCTAAGTCTTCTGCAATGTCCCTGATCCCTTCCCAGGTTTTCTCCCAAGTTACTTATCTTTCATCCTCCAAAGACGCCCTGCCTCCTGCTTCCCAGAGCAAGTAAGGCTCCCCCAAACCTAGCCACCCTATGGAATCCCCGCTCCCTACGTACCCCGCCCTGCCCCTCACTGTCCTGCCCCGCAGAGCAGGAGCCCCAAGCCCTTCCCGAGCAGGGTCTCTGCTGCTCTTCTGCCCCTTCCCCAAGGCTGTGGGCTGGCAGTTGTCCCCTCTTGTTCGTAGCGCCTGTGTGTGCCTTTCTAGCATGTTCTTCCCATCAGAATTTAAACTTTAGCTTAGGTTTCTCCAAGGGAAAAAAAGGGAAAAAGCCTCAATATCACTTTCCAGTAGCCTGCTGGGCTCCTCTGCCCATGAAATTTTCTAGGCAAGCGTACTGCCGTGGGTTGCCGTGCCCGCCTCGAGGGGATCTTCCCCACCCAGGCATCAAACCTGCGCCTCTTGCTTCTCCTGCATTAGCAGTTGGGTTCTTTACCACTAGCACCACTTGGGAACCCCTACATGCACATATATGTGAAAGTGAAAGTCCCTCAGTCGTGTCCGACTCTGCGACCCTGTGGACTATACAGTCCATGGGATTCTCCCGGCCAGAATGCTGGAGTGGGTAGCCTTTCCCTTCTCCAGGGGATCTTCCCCACCCAGGGATTGAACCCAGGTCTCCAGCATTGCAGGTGGATTCTTTACCATCTGAGCTTCAAGGGAAGCCCACATATGTATACACACACACACACACACACATATATATATATACACATTTTATGTGTGTGTACACACACACACACACACATACACATATATAATTTCCACCAATACACATAGATTATCACATTATCTCAGGGCCTGAACACTCCATTTTGTAAAGGGACTGCTCTCTGGACTAGTAGTAGACGGAGGCCCTTAAATTTCTTCCTTCTGTGCTGTTTCTTGACCTTGAATTTCTGAGACGGGGCTTTGAGGTTTATCGCCTTTGGGGAGGGAAGAGCTGGCCTTTTGCTTCTCTGGCAAGACGGTCGGTTTGGCGGAGAAGACCAACCTCACTGGTTTCCTGAGGCCTCCTCCTAACCCACTCTCACGCTGCTGACACAGGGCACTCTCTAAAGAGCCAGTGTGGTCACCTTGCTTAAAACTCTTCCGTGAATCATCGTGGTCCTCAGGAGAAATCCTGAGTATCCTGATGTCATTTCTAAGGCACATCTTGTCTGGCTCCTCCCCTGCCTTACACTCTCAGCGCCCACTGCGTTAATGCATCAGCTGTCCCTTCCTGTGGGGGTGGGGAGAGGATTCCACCTCCTCTGCTACTTTACTGTCCAGCTTGGCCACACGACTCGATTTGGCCAATGAGATGTGAGCAGCCATGGCCCTTCCAGGCAGAAGCTTAATGGCCAGTGTGCGACTCGCTTTCCCTCCCCCAGGAGACCAGTAATGTTCCCCGTAGAGGTTATTTCTACCATCTACCAGCTCCTGGAGTGAATGCGAAATAAGCTGGCCACCCGCTAGTTCTCAGTGGATGAGTCACGTTAGGGAGAACTGGACCCTTGTTCTAAGCCCCCGAGATTTGGGGGTCACTGCGAGGTCACTTATCCTCTGTTCTGGCTGACCCACCTTTGCAGCCTTATTTCTCACCAGTGTCTCATTCCAGTGTATACGCTAATCCAGGAGCTTGCAAGCAGTTTTTTAATCCACCCACAGTAAGCAATATACTTTACATCATAACTTGTTACTCACTTCATAGATATACATAGATACTCAGATAAATTAAACAGAAGCTCTACAGAAAGATCCTCTTTGCACGCAGTTCACTCTGATACATGCTGTTCTAGTCCATTAAAGTAAAATTGCTGGTCAAGACCCCCTAAGTTGATTCTGTGACTCATTTATGAGTCATGGCTATGTTCGGAGGACATGGCTCCACCTGCTTGGAAACCTTACTTGCCTTCACAGGCTCTTAAGGGCACAGTTAGGAAGACACCTCTTCCAGGAAAACTTTTACTATGTGGTCCAGTAGTACCCAGTAGCTCACTATTGTGTACTTGGCTCTCGAATCCTAACTGCTAGACCACATGGGAACCACTTAAAAAAAAAAATGCAACTATACTTTATTTAGGGCCTCCCTGGTGGCTCAGATACTAAGGAATCTGCCTGTAATGCAGAACACCCAGGTTCAATCCCTGGGTTGGGACGATCCCCTGGAGAAGGGAATGTCAACCCACTGCAGTATTCTTGCCTGGGAAAACCCACGGACAGAGGAGCCCAGTGGGCTATAGTCCGTGGGGTCACAAAGAGTCAGACATGGGTGAGGGACTAACACTAATCATGCTTTATTTATTTTGAGATGTACTGGGTCTTTGCAGCTGTGTGCAGACTTTCTCTAGTTGCCACGCTTGGGTTTCTCATTGGGGTGGCTTCTCTTGTTTCCAATGGAGCACAGGCTCTAGGGCTTGACGGCTCAGTGGTTGCGGCCACAGGTCCAGATGCCCTGAGGCATATGGAATCTTCCCAGACCAGGACTTGAACCTGAGTCCCTCATACTCAGCCACTAGACCAGCAGGACAGCTCTGTATTTGGGTCTTTTTTTTCTTCCTGTTTCTTTCTTTCTTTCTTTTTTAATTTAGTGCAAAACACATAATACAAAATTTATGATCTTAACCATTCTCGAATGTGCCGTTCAGGGGTAAGCATATTCACGTTGTTGTGAAATAGAGCTCCTGAACTCTTTCTTCTTGCAAGTCTGAAATTCTAGATCCACTGAACAGAAGCTCCCCTTTCCTTCCTCCCCCTAGCCCCTGGCAACCACCATTCACTTACTGTTTCTACGAATTTGACTACCTCAGATGCTCATACAAAATCTTTTCCTGACTTGCTTATTTCATTCAGCATAGTGTCCTGAACGTTCATCCATGTTGTAGCATTAACAGAATTCTCTTCTTTTTAAAGGCTGAGTAATATTTCATTGTAAATAATGTTGTTTGGTTATTGGTTCATCGATGAACATTTGGGCTGCCTCTATCCCTTCATTATCTTGAGTAGTGCTGCGATGAGAATGAATACGTGTGCAAGGATCTTTGAGATCCTGCTTTCAATTCTTTTGGATATACATCCAGAAGTGGGATTGCTAAATCATAGGATAATTCTTTATTTTTTGAGGAACCTCCATACTGTTTTCCATAGCAGATATACCATTTTATATTCCCACCAACAGTGCACAGGGTTCTGATTGTTGTACATCCTTGCCAGCACTTGTTATTTCTAGATTTTTTTTTTTTTTGATAGTAGCGTCCTATTCAGTGTGAAGGGTTTAACTCATGTGTATTCTTCAAGTGCCCTATAAAGTCCCTGAGGACAGGAATAATATGATGTTTGCCACACAGTGTGTGCACAGTAAATACATGTAGCGTGAAGGAAGGTGTTTGGGCTGATGCTAAAATATGTCTGCATGCTAAAAGCTGTCTGCAAATTCTTTGTCACTGTTCCCTCAGATCACGGGGCCTGATTCCCCTCCTTTACAGGGTGGGTCAGGCTTACTGCTCTGTCCTGGCAGATGGATGTGGTGGAAGTTTTGCCATGTGATTTCTGAGGCTGGGCCATAAAGCAGCTCCGGCTTCTGTGTGGCTCTCTGTCTTGGATCACTCACTCTGGGAGAAGCCAGTGGCCATGTAAGGACACACAACAGGCTGATGAAGCAGCCACCTGTAAAGGAGCTGAGCCCCCTGTGAACAGCCCAGGTGAGGCCTCTGAGATGTGGGTCCTTAATCCTCCAGCTCCATTCAGGCCTTCAGATGACTGAAAAGTGAGAGTGTTAGTCGCTCAGTTGTGACCCCGTGGACGGTAGCCCGCCAGGCTCCTCTGTCCATGGAATTCTCCAGGCAGGAATACTGGAGTGGGCAGCCATTTTCTTCTCTGGGGATCTTCCTGACCCAGGGATCAAACCCGCATCTCTTGTACTGCAAGCAGCTTCTTTTACCGTGTATGCCACCAGCCCCACGAACCATCTTGAGCCAGAACTGCCCAGCTCTCCAGTTTCTGATCTAGAATGAGGCTGAGAGAAAACAAATATCTAGTATTGTTTCAAGCTGCTCAGTTTTGGGGTGATTTGTTACACAGCCATGGATAACTAATGCACTCTCAGATAGTCAACTTGATGCTTATAGAAATGAAGTAAGCTGCTCTGGGTTACATGGCTAGTAAGTGGAAGAACTGAATCTGAAACACACCGCTCTAAACTCCTAGTCTGCATGACCTTAGACAGAAGGCTCTGGCCCCTCACTGTAAAGGTCCCTCTTGATTGGTACCAGGCTGCAGTCCCACAGCGTTGATACTCTGGGATTCACATCTTGAGCTGGGTCTTGGGCCCCTTCCTCATTATTAACCTCCAAAGAGTACTTTGGAAAAAAGAGCAATTGGTCATTTTATCTGATTAAAAAAAAACACATACAACAAAACTTCCTTGTTTTTGGCCTGATCTCCTTGACCCTTATTTTGCGTTCTTGCTTCTCTGGAGTTTTCTTTACCCTAGTCAATCATCTGATAACAAAGCTCTCTTGCTTCTGGCTAGAACATGCCAATGGTTCTGTTAGAACAATCACACTTCATTTCAGGGTGAGCTGATTTCATGACAACTTTCTGCAGCTGAGAAGCATCACTCCTGTGGAATCAGAGCACTCGGGCTACTCAGCTGAGGCCTGGAAGCCTCCCCAACAAGCACTTCCTTTGTCTCTGGGCCCTGTGTTAGCTCTCCTTGCCCTCTCTGTCTCACTGATGTTGGGTCACAGCGTTTACACCCCTTCTCTCTCCCTTCAAATTGCTTTCCCCCTTGCTTCTGGGCTTCTCTCCCAGGTTCCTATTTTAGGCTACATTGTGTTCCTGGGAAGTCAGCCTCTTCTCCTCCAAAGATGGATTTACTTATCCATCTAATGGGTATAAGGGTACCTATCCAGCAAGGCTGTTCTGAAGGCTAAATGATAGGGCATAGTAACACCCCCAGTATGGTGTCAGTATTCATAAATGAGAGCACTTAAAAAAAGAAGTCTTTATTGAATTTGTTACAATATTGCCTTTTTTTTTTAATGTTTTCGTTTTTTGGCTGTAAGATATGTGGAACCTTAACTCCTCCATCAGGAGTCAAACCTGCACCCCTGCCATTGGAAGGTGAAGTCTTAACCACTGGACTACCAAGCAAGTCCCTAAGTGAGAACCTTAATCAGGACAGGCTTATTTCCCCATTCACTAGGAAGCCTGTTGACAATGGGATAGTTCCCTTAGCCCCTTATAGAGATCTTGCTCTATTTGTCATTTGGTCTCTGAAACTGCTTCTTCCTTCTTCCTTTTTCCCTTTGGCACGGTAGCAGCTGTTGCATTTTCCATCTGCCATTTGGGATTCACCTTCCTCTTCGGCTCCTTTCCCCAGCTACTCAGCACCAATCTACCCCCTCCCACCTTTTGGCTTTGTCTGTCCTCTTGTCTAGGTTTTCACTGCCCTCCCCAAGGGCCACAGACCCCTCTGCCATCTGTCCTCACCTGGCCCAGCTGTTTTCAGGTCACCTAATCCTTTTCCATTATTCCCTTCCCAGGTAGCCAACAAATGGCCATATTTTCCAAGGAACACTCACAGATGCCTCCTCCGTCTCTTAAAAATACTTGACATTGATGATTTAAAACGGCTCGGGCTCCTTCAGATGCCTCCTCCAAACCCTTCACCCCTAGTTCCTGCGGAGGGAACGGGTCTCTCACCAGGTCACCAAGGAGAACTCTCTCCTGAAGGCACACTGACTGCAGTCCTGTGTAATGACAGAATTCTCCAAGTTCTAATCTATCCAGGCTTTGCATTATAGTGGCCAGAGGTGTCTGAAGGACCCATCTGACCCCTTCTGAAGTTTATCAGTTGTTGCTAATTACCTGGGAACATAGTATTTTCTATCTAATTGATAGGAGGAGCTCATTGGAGGTTAGATGACCTGCTAACGTTTCAGACTGACTTCAGGAATATATGGGGCTTCCCTGGTAGCTTAATCAGTAAAGAATCCATCTGCAGCGCAAGAGACTGCCTGCGATGCAGAAGACCTGGATTTGATCCCTGGGTCGGGAAGATCCCCTGCAGGAGAGCATGGCAACCCACTCCAGTATTCTTACCTGGAGAATCCCATGGACAGAGGAGCCTGGTGGGCCACAGTACATAGGGTCACAAGAGTCAGACATGACTTTTTCCTTTTTCAATACATTCTCCACAGGGTTAGAAGTTAAGGATGACATCACATAGCACAAAATATATATCTACTCCTCCAACTCCCCTTCCTTAAATTCTAGTCCAGAGACTTTCAAGCAAACCGGGAAGTTCCATAAGGAGCCGTGGAAATAGAAGAAACTGATGCCCTCTTTTGTTTTGTCAGGAGTTTGCTCCAAGTGCGGCAGTAACCCAACAGTCATAGGCTGCACCCATGTTTAGAGGGGATCAGAGTGGATTAGAGGGGATAAGATGGGAGGCAGGGACACAAGATTGTCATTGTCACAGAAAGACAGACCTCCTTCATCTCCGGCCTCTGCACTTAACGCGTTGTGTGATATTAGGCAAGTTATTCAATTGGACTTAAGCATTCGAGTTTGCCTCTGAAAGGGTAATGTTGATGCTTCCTTCACTGGGCTGTTTACGTGGAATGGTGTCACACACGGCAGCACCTGCAACCACGTGGGTGACTGTGTGGGATGAGGGACCCCGGTGGGAGTGAGGGTAGGTAAGTGCTGAGGGGCAGGCAGAGTTCTCCCCTTGAGTTGCTTGGGCTTTTCTGGTCATAGATGAACTGTGTCTGATCACTCTCGAACTGGGATTAACAGTGAATTTCAGGCAAGGTTATACGATTCTGCAGGGCAAAGCTGAACAAAGCCCACTTTACTGCCTACTTTATAGCCTGTGACTTTTAATGGCTCCTGCAGTTGACAGTGCTTCTCCCTGAAGCCAAAGTGAACTTGTTATCCTGCAGTTTATTTTGCATTTAAATAGCACTTTGGTTTCCAAGGTGCTTAACAATCATTAATTCATTCCTTCTCCCGCTAGGTTCTACTCTTTTCTTTCTTTCTTTACTTATTTTTGCAGAGTAGGGAGCTGGCTAAAACCCGGAGATTTGCCCAAGGTCACACAGACCTGGTGGGGGAACTGCAATCCTGTTCTTTTTCACATCCTGGTACTGTGTTATGTTTGCAGTAGCCTGTTACTTCTCACTGCTCAGGGGGCATCAGGCAAGATCAAAAGATGTTTGGGAGGGCTTCCCTGGTGGCTCAGTGGTGAAGACTCCGCCCGCCAGTGCGGGAGATGTGAGTTCGATCCCTGATTTGAGAAGATTCCATATGCCGTGGAGCAATGAAGCCCACGTGCCAGTTATTTAGCTTGTGCTCTAGAGTCAGGGAACTGCGACTACTGAGACCACGCGCTAGAGCCCGTGCTCCACGAGAAGCCACTGGACTAAATCAATACACCGCAGCCAGAGAGTAGCCCCTGCTTAACGCAGCTAGAGAAGAGCCTGTGCAGCAACAAAGACCCAGCACAGCCAACAACAGACAAATAAATAAACGACGTTTGGGAAAGGATTCCCAAAGTAAGTGTCTACTACAACGGCTCTTCCTCATTTGGGGGAATTATGGGAGAAATTTTCATATACCGACCCTGAAACCTTAGGATTTTGAACGTCCATATTGATCCTAAGGAAAGTTATCCCAAGTAGTTAAGGTCCTTCGTTTGAGATCACCTGGAGTTGGTTTGGCCATGGCTCAGACGTTGACCCAGTTATTTGGGCAAAATAACTAGATCAGATTTCCCCTTTCATAGAATTGATTGATTTTATAAGAAAATCACTATGCTCTCTGAAGTCAGAAATGATCCACCCATTACTCCCCAAATGCTGGTCCATTCTAGTACCCACCGCTCCTCCTCCCTTCCTCCAGGTCTGCAGCCCTGCCAGCTCCCATTTCTCGGAAACTTGCACAGGTCTGCACATGGACTTCCCACCTTTTTCTCTGCCCCCTCTCACCTACCCAGTGTCAAGGTATTGGTTTTTTCTACTTAAAAAGAATTTTAATGTTCATATCGAAATCAAATCATTTACTGGTAACGGTTCAGAGGCTAACCTGTAGATTTATCCACATGCCATTAATAAAGACCTTTAAATCTCTCTCTGTAGTTTCTGCTATTCAGTTCTGTTGAGTAGTGAAGTTTTTCCTTTGTTACCATTTGCTCTTCTTACTCATGTTTCCTTTTTCTTTCACCCTAAAAAGCTTAGTTTAGAGACTTGCTACTTTCCTTTGAATAGTGAGTCTTTAGTGAGTACCATATCTATTACCGTCTGTTGCTGATGGGGTGTGCGTGCATGCGTGCCAAGTCATTTCAGTCGTGTCTGACTCTGTGCGACTCCATGGACTGTAGCCTGCCAGGCTCTTCTGTCCATGGGATTCTCCAGGCAAGAATGCTGGGGTGAGTTACCGTGCCCTCCTCCAGGGGATCTTCCTGACCCAGGGATCAAACCCGCATTTCGTACATCTACTTGCATTGGCAGGTGAATTCTTTACCATTAGCACCACCTGGGAGGGGGACAGAAAGAATTTAAGTCAATCCTTGTCCTCCAGGCAAACCTAAGAGCCTATAGACCTAAAACACCTGAATGAAGGACTCTGGCCCCTCCTTGCCTTAACCTTTCCCCTGACACTGCCATATTCCCATGGTGCCTTGCAGTATCTATTATTCCACTGATGTTTCCATTTTCTGGAGATTATCCAACTTTGGTTAGGGGAGTTGATCAATATCTTTCACCAAGAATGTCTGGGTCTTTTGGATTGTTTTGGTCTTATTTATTTTTTCCTCTGAAAAGTGGTTTCCTTTAAGCTGCTCAAGAGCAAACTCCAAGGACAAAGGTGAATATTCAGAGAATGACATGTGACTGGTTGGTAGTAAGATGGGTAGGAGAGATAAATGCAATTCTTGCTTTTTCCAAGAGCACAGGGACACAGTCCTGTCGTGCCTGAACAGGGGATAAAATGCGAGGTTACTACCTCTAGAATACCCGGTATTGCTGTGAGATTTTAAAAGAATTTGGCCTTACAAACTTGAAAATTCCCTGAGCTCTGTTTAAAAATAACTTCCAAGCAGACAAAATGAACATCAAGAAAGCAGTGGGGGGAAAGAAATGAACGACCCATTATAATGATAAACATTTATCAAGAAGTTACTATGAATCCAGCA
The DNA here is from genome assembly GCF_042477335.2 of Ovis canadensis. Classification (NCBI taxonomy): domain Eukaryota; kingdom Metazoa; phylum Chordata; class Mammalia; order Artiodactyla; family Bovidae; genus Ovis; species Ovis canadensis. The sequence goes on from NC_091264.1 coordinate 56,446,935, forward strand.
CTGGAAACATGGAGATGAATAAAACAGAACTTCTGCCCTCAAGTTCTCAAGTAAGTGGATTAGAGAACCTGATGAAAATTATGATAGAAATATGAATAAAGCACAGAGTAACTTGATCCAGAGACGGTGGACTATGTAATTAAAGTTCCCGGGGGGATAATAATTCTGAACTAAGTCTCAAAGAATAAATAGGAGGTCACCACTTGGGCAAAGCAGGACATTATTGGTACGGAGTTTCCTGTGGTCATTAGTGGACTCTAAGACTGGACTGCCCCTTGGGAGATGGCAGGAGAGCTGCACTAAGAATTTTGGACATGATTCCTTTCGGTGAAGGAGAATTAAGGAAGGGTTTTAAGGGATTTGATCAAAACTACCATGCTTTAGTTTAGAAAGCAGCTCTATATCAAAAAAGAAATAGAACTTATTCAGTTTTTTTTCCGATAACTCCTCATTCTGCTTTGTGTGATGATGGTTCCATTGTTATTAGTGTATTTGAGTTTTCCTGTGTACACACACATGTGGTTGTTGCTGTTTAGTCTCTACATCATGTCTGACTCTTTTGTGATCCCATGGGCTGTATAGCCTGCCAGGCTCCTCTCTCCCATGGGATTTCTCAGGCCAGAATACTGGAACCGGTTGTCACTTCCTTTTCCAGGGGGATCTTCCTGACCTGGGGATCAAACCAGGGTGTCCTACACTGGCAGGCAGATTCTTTATCGCAGAGCCATCAGGGAAGTAAACACCCATAATACCTTTATTATTGATTGAAGGCAGGAGGAGAAGGAGATGACAGAGGATGAGAAGGTTGGATGGCATCACTGATTCAATGGACATGAGTTTGAGTAAGCTCCAGGAGAGAGTGAAGAACCAGGAAGCCTGGTGTGCTGCAGTTCATGGGATTGCAAAGAGTTGGACACGATTCAGTGCCTGAACAACAAGAACAACCTTTATTATTCATGGACTGATAATAAAGACTTTGGGAATTGCCCCAAGGTTGCTGAGACATTTGGCTAATTCCTAGAATCAGGTAAAAGTGAAATAAATTATAGAATTTAGTAGGAGTTTAAGCTATACATTAGGTAATAAAGGAAGGGAGAAAGGAAATAATATTCATTTATAATACTACTAACAAGTGTGTTCCATTGTAACTCTGAGTATGTTATATAACCAAGAGGGGGGCTTATTCACTATTTTGGATCTCTGAAAATAAAATTTTCACCACTGCACCCTCTTCAAGGTCTTCCCAATAGCATTCACAGAAGGAGGGTGCTGCTGAGAAAATAGTGTTTTTTTTTAAAAATTTCATTTCGGTTTATTACAGACCTCATAATCGGAAGAATTAAACCTTACTTTGAGCATGTGGCAAAGGAGAAAAATCAGAGGAATAAAGTCACCTGGCCATCAACTGAGGAATATGTAAAGACTAAAGTTACGAAGCAAATTCTTAACCTGGGGTTACTTAATGCTGGGTCAAATAACATTCCTCCAAAATCCGTGTCTACTCAAACCTCAGAATGTGACAGTATTTGGAAATAGGATCTTTCCAGATGTAATTTGTTCAGTTAAAATGAGGTTGTACTCTATATTAATGGTAATAATGACTGGAAAATAATGTGTTGACCAGGATATGGAGAAATTAAAACCCTCGTGTATTGCTGGTAGGAAAGTAAAATGGTGCAGCTGCTGTGAAAAAATGGTACAGTGGCTCCTCAGAAAGTTAAACATAGATTTACCATTTGTCCCAGCAATTTCACTCTTATATCCTAAAGAACGGAAAAAAAGAAACCGAAACTTGTACTCCAGTGTTCATAATAGAAATATTCCCAACAGCTGAAAGGTAGAAAAACCCCAGTATACATCAACAGATGGAGGCACAACACGTCCTTATCCAAGGAACGCGAAACCGTGCAACACTATTCTACAATAAAAAGGGATGTGTTTCTGATACATGTGGCAATATGGATGAATCTTGAAAGCATTATGCTAAGTGACGTAAGCGAGACACACAGGGGATGAGTATCGCATGATTCCTGTTGCATGAGGGACCTAGAATAGGCAAAGTCGTTGAGACCCAAAGCAGAGTAGAGCTTGCCAGGGGCTAGGAGCAGAGGGACATGAATTATTGCTTCATGAACACAAAGTTTCTGTTTGGGGTGATGAAAGGTTAGTGATGGTCAATGTAATTAATGCTGTTGAATTGTACACTTAAAAATGACTAAAATGGCATGTTTTGTTATACATATATTTTACTGCAATTAAAAAAAAATGAAGTTATATTGCAGGAGGGTGGGCCTTAAGTCCAATCAGCGGTGTCAGAGAGACACATGGAGAGAATGCCAAGTGAAGGCAGAGACCGAGCTGGGGTGGCATGTCTACCTGCCACGGGACACGACATCCCAGCCGTGCCCTGAAGCCAGGGGAGAGGCGCGGGGCCAATCCTCCTCAGGCTTCCACAAGGGAGCAGCTATGCCGACGTCTTTTTTTTTTTTTTTTAAGTTTTATATTAACAATATTGGGAGAGTTTCAGGTGGACAGCAAAGGTACTCAGCCATGCATCTACATGTATCCATTCTTCGCCAGACTCGACATCCCATCCAGGCTGCCACACAACTTTGAGCAGAGTTCCCTGTGCTGTGTGCCAGGTCCTTGCTGTTCGTGCATCTTACGTATAGCAGTGAGTCCCCGTCCATCCCAAACTCCCTACCATCCCTTCCCCTCATCCTTCCCCTTTGTGTGTCAACATCTTGATTTCAGATTTCTTGCTTCCAGCACTGTGATAGAATAAACCTTTGTCTTTAAAGCTGCCTAGTTTGTAACAATTTGTTATGGTAGCCACCGGAAATGAGTACAATGACCTAGGTTTAACTTCTAGCTCTGCCACATCTTATTTATGTGAACTTGGGTAACTAACAGCTTATCCGAGCCCGTTTCCTAATTGTAAGATGGAGATTACGATGTACCTTATTGAGTCCTTAGGAAGATCAAAATGAGCTGCAAACATAAACTCTTAACATAGTGCCTGGTGTGTAATAATCACTCAATAAATGTGAGTTATTAATGCCAGTTAGGATAATAATTAGCAACACAGAAAAATGAGAATTAACTCCCAGGAGAGGCTGGCTTGGCAAGCCCCAATGCCAACAGGATTGTTGGAAAATCAGAAGGATTTACTTCAAAAGAAACTTGACGTCGCCATCCTCATTACAGAAAAGCATGGGGGAAATGGGTGTTATCCGGGCTGGCATCATTGAAATGGGTCTGGAAGTTGAATGATTTGTGTCTCAGGCTTTGAGAGGCTTAGAGAAATTGACAAGTGTGTCGTCTTCCTTCTAAGAGCCCCTCTCTCTCCTCCTCGGTACACCTCACTTTACACACACGCACACTGTCGCATTCAGAAGAGAGCTGTGTTCTAACATTACACGTGTGCTCTCTCTGCTGAGTGGCACCTGATGCCTCGATGGCACAGGTGTGAGCTGGCCATCCAGGTGCGCCACGCAAATTGGACCCTGCTGCCAAGTCCAGCAAAGCCAGGATTGCTTGCTGTCAAACTAAAAAGGGAGGGATGTTTGATTTCCTTTGGCGATAAATGAGGGAAAAAAAATCAAATTTTCAAAGAGCAGTCTAACACCCTTGATGTGTGTACTATAAAACAGCTAAATGCATAGGTGAATGGGAAGCTTTGGGAAGAGATGGGCTGGCAGGATGAGAATAGCTGTTGTCTATGGCCTCCTGGTAGATTGTCTGTGACCTCCACCAGCATGTGCTCTCTGCCAGCACCTTCACTGTTAACCTTCATCAGCGTTAACACGCCCACCTCTTACAGGCGCTGTATTGGGCTGGTTCAGTGCACACGTTTCCTGTCGCTTGCAACAACTGATAGAGTTGAATCCACAGGTCTGGCCAGGTCAAGTTTATATTCTTAGCTCTTGTTGTTTATATTCTTGTTGTTGTTTAGTCATTAAGTTGTGCCCAACTCTTTTGCGACCGTGTGGACTGTAGCCTGCCAGGCTCCTCTGTCCATAGGATTTCCCAGGCACAAACACTGGAGCGGGTTGCCATTTCTTTCTGCAGGGAATTTTCCTGACCCAGGGACTGAACCTATGTCTCATGTATCTCCTGAACTGGCGGGTAGATTCTTGACCACTGAGCCACCTGGGAAGACCATTCAACCCACTACAAAGTGTAAAAACCATTCCTAGCTCTTAACTGTTCAAAAGTAGTTGGCAGAATTTGCTGACCCCTGATCTAGCTCATTGTCTTTTTTTTAAAAAAATATTTATTTTTATGTTTTTAGCCACACCTCAGGGCATACGAGATCTTAATTCCGTGCCCTCTGCATTGGAATCAACCACTGGATTGCCAGGCAAGTCCCTAGCTCACTGTTTTGAACATAGAAAATGCTCTTAATCCTTGATGAAAGCGTGAAGATACCTCAAACAGCGTCAGTGACATAGTGGGGCCTTAATAAAGACATCTAAAACCTTAGACTCCATCCGTACAAAATTACCTGAGCATTATATATAACTCCATAACCCTTTGCAACATTATCTGATCTGTTCCTGATGTCCATTCTATGTGATGGGTATTCCTATTCCCACTTGTAAGTTGAAATTTAACAAGTTTACATGATTTCCGTAAGATTGGTGGATGAGAGAAGACTTGAGCTGCAAGGACCGTAGTGTGTTTGGGGAGGATGAAGCTGTCATCAAGCAAGTTCGGTGAGTCTTGATGGTGGGGAGGGGAAAGAGGGGGATCGGGACTGGAGACTTCACCTTATAACTCATCAAGTTAAGAAAAACTCTGTGTGGTTATTGGACATGCAACAGATCACAAGACAGGGAAGGCGCTGGCTGAGCTGGGGGAGGCTGTTGAAGGCTCAGGTGCATTGTGGGAGAAAGTCAGGGCTTGGAGCAGGGTGACTGGACAGATTGATTCTGTCTGGGAGTGAGAGAGGGAGGTTCAGTCACCCTCACCACCTGGGTAATGGCTTGAGGGGTTTGAATTTGAGTTATATGGTACAGAGAAGATTTTAATGACTGAAGGGGATTAGAATATGTCACCCCTTTCAAATACGTCACTGAGAGCTGGAGGCAATTGAGAAACAACAGACACAGGAAAAGCTCTTTGCCCTCCCCCATCTTCCTAAAAGCAAGACATAAATTTCCTGTGAGAAAGGTGCCCTCCTTGTACCAGAAGGAGGAGAGCAACTGAGCACTGGAGAAGGAGTGTCAAGGCTGAGGTGAAACTACATAAACAGACCTTACTAAAATAACCTTTATCTCCCATTAGTTCCCCCCATATTTTTCCTAGTCACCTTCCCACAATTTATCACCACTAGAAGCTGAAACCCCCTTTCCTATTTTTAGCCTGTTCTCCACAATTTATCATCCTTCGTTAAAATGGGGTTTGTCACTTCTTTTCCGTGAAGCTCCTGTGTGCATAAAAATATCAACATCAGTAAAAATGGCATGGCTTTTCTTCTGTTAATCTGTCAGTTGTCAATTTTAATTCACAGGCCCCAGACACTGAACTTAAGAAGGTAGAGGAAAAGTTTTCCCCCCTTTACATGACTTTTTCTTAATTTAAAAGGTCCAAATTAATTGCCTTAAACCCTTTTATTATCATCAGTCTATGGAGAACTCCATGTGTGAAATTCTTCTTAAAGAAGGACTGGATATTTGATGAACTCTTGTGACTGAAATGGAGCCTACCGACTGCACGGTGTTGGCTGGCAAGTAGAGACTGTAACTTTCAAAGGCTTTATCAATGGGAGTCAAGTGGACAGTAACCTAGGCTGGCTCTTGTACATTTTAGTATCCTCTTCATTGTTTTTGAACATTCCAGTAGTGACCAAGATCTTGCTCTTCCAAAGCTTGGGCTGATAACAGCAACCCAGGGCACCATGCCAGAAGTTTGAGACTCTGCTGGGGGCCGGGGGTGGTTTCCTCAATCAGTTCTGGAGGCCAACTTGCTGGGCCTCCAACCCTGTTGGGAGAGGACTGTCTCTTGCTCATGGGAGCATCCCCAGGCCTTTGTCTGGTGCTTAGTAGACAGCAGGCTTGTGTTGCTTGTATTCATATTGTTGCAATCGGGCAAGTGTGAATCTGAATCTCTTCTGCCCAGCAGTCCGCTCGCACCTATTGGTCTTTCTCCTGTGGAAGCAAAAGACCCTCTGCTCCTATGTTTCTCTCCGAGGTCCTCGGGGCAGATCCCACTCAGGCCCCCTTACAATTATTTCCTGCCCTTTCATTGACTCAGTGGGTAAAGAATCCGCCTGCAATGCAGGAGACACAGGAGACACGGGTTCAGTACCTGGGTCAGGAAGATCCCCTGGAGAAGGAAATGGCAACACACTCCTGGTTCTTGCCTGAAAAATCCCATTGACTAAAGAGCCTGGTGGGCTACAGGGCAAAGGGTCGCAAAGAGCCGGACAGGACTAAGCACACACACACACATCTCTAAGTGCAACTTCCTCTCTCTGGGTGGGCCTGAGTTCAGCCTAGCAATCTGATTAAAATAAGTCACACTGAAAAGCTGCTGGGGGCATGTTTGCATTTTAAAAGGGAGTTTGATGGTCTCAAATACTCTTCGTGGTAGGCTGTGGGTAAGGGGGTTTGTGAGTTTGAGGGACTTCCTGGAGCATTTGTTCCAATCTAGGCTCCTGGGATTATAGAGAAATCTTCCAGCTGTACTCAAAGCACTGGCAGTGGCAGCAGCTCCTGAGAGTTTATTAACATTACAGAATCTCCATCCCACCTCAGGCCACAGGAGCAGAACCAGCTAAATCAGAACCGGAATTTCCATTCCAGTTTGAGAGGCAGTCTGCATCCTCCCCAAGGGGCTGGACTCCCACAGGTGAGAACAATAAATGTCTTGATTTCTCCTTGTGAGATCTCTGTGACACTTACCTTTGAGTGAGATACTTTTCATATCAATAGTTTCCCATTTTTATTATGCACTAGGCTCCTGAGGGCACCAATTAAAAATGCAGAGGTAGGCTTCCCTGGAGGCTCAGTGGTAAAGAATCTGCCCACCAAGCCAGAGACTCGAGTTTGGTCCCTGGTTGGGAAGATCCCCTGGAGAAAGAAATGGCAATGCACTCCAGTATTCTTGCCTGGGAAATCCCATGGACAGAGGAGCCTGGTGGGCTACAGTCCCTGGGATCGCAAAGAATCAGACATGACTTAGCAACTGAACAATGACAACAACAACAAAACTGAGAATCAGATTCAGTGGATCTGAGGGTGGTTCAGGAATCTGCTATATATCCTGGTGGCTCAGAGGTTAGAGTGTCTGCCTGCAATGTGGGAAACTTGGGTTTGATCCCTGGGTCGGGAAGATCCCCTGGAGAAGGAAATGGCAACCCACTCCAGTATTCTTGCCTGGAGAATCTCATGGATGGAGGAGCTTGGTGGGCTACAGTCCACGGGTCGCAAAGAGTCAGACATGACTGAGCGACTTCACTTTCACTTTCAGGAATCTGCATTTTTTACAAGTTGCTAGGGTGGTTTCAAAAGAGATGGTCCTAGCTTCACATTTTGAGAACCCTAGTCCTTATTGTGTTCTAGCCTTGACCCATGTTTTATGGGAAGGGCTGCAGAACACTCAGGATCAGAGCCTGCTTGTTCCACAACAAACTGGAAATGCTAGGGGACTTTCTTGGTGGTCCAGTGTTTAAGAGTCAGTGCTCCATGTGGGGCCTGGGTTCGATCCCTGGTCAGAGAGCTGGATCCCACATGCCACAACCAAGAGCTGACATGCTGCAACTAAGACCCGAAACCACCAAATAAATAAATTTCTTTAAAAAAAAAAAAAAAAGAGAGAGAGGAAATGCTGGGCTCAAGGTAGAAATTCACATGAAAATCTCAAATTTGAAAGCATAAAGTCCCTGTTACTTATAGACTAAATCTTCTGCCTATTTGTCTGTTGAGGGCTGGTTTAAGGCAAGTAATTGGAAGTTATGTTTACCACCTGGGCACCTGTTCCACTCTTTGCAAGAGAAATAGGATTTTTTACTTCCTTCATCACCCTAGCTCCCTCCCTCCATTGCTTTCCTTCCTGCCCTCGGGACCTACCTGTGGGCGTCTCACAGTTTCTGGAGCCTGGGGAACAGCCACCAAGCACAGCAGCTGAAAGATTTGCCCATGGTTGATATAGAAAGTGGTGGGATTGCATCACTTCCTTGGTCTCTCCAGGGTTATTACAGAAAGTGAAGTCGTTGGCTGCAGGGAATTAACTGAACATGATAAGCCCAGAGCAGTTAAGAAAATACCTGTCCTGAGACTTTGTGGAAAAGAACACTATGCGTTGCTTTTCCAGCTGGCTGTTCTTTCTCTAGAATTTTCGGTCTGTGGGCTGCTGAGACAGCACGCGGAAACGTGGACATGCACTGGACTACACCCGCATCCACAGGCATGCAGGGTACAGAGAGGGCAAAAGATGCCTACAACCTGTCAGCTCAGCGAATTTCACCAAAGAATCAACGTGTCAGGATTGTTCCCACCGCAGTTCTGATAGTGATAGTGTTAGTTGCTTAGTGGTGTCTGACTCTTTGCGACCCTATGGACTACATGTAGCCCTCCAGGCTCCTCTGTCCATGGGATTCTCCAGGCAAGAACACTGGGGTGGGTTGCCATTCCCTTCTCCAGCGGATCTTCTTGACCAGGGATCGAACCTGGGTCTCCTACATTGCAGACTACATTCCAGAAGGTGTGTTTTATTAGGAACAGGGTGATGGCGACCATGTGGGATGCGGTGGTTCTTTTATCTGATGAGAGGATCTGGGAGGACAAAGGTCTGGGGAAGGACCTGTGCATTTGTAGCTCAGACTAATTAAGCAAATTCCCAGCCTTCTGTGAGGGCCCTGCGCTGGGCTCAAATGCACTCATTCTGTGTTTCCTGACGTCCCCCTAGGATGTCTTTTTCCCAATGAGAGAGTAACAGGCAGTTACTCTCTTGTGAAAATGCCTGAAACATTCCCATTTTGAGATGGTCTCACACAGCAGAGGTTCTGTCTCCCAGTCTCATTTGTTTGGACTCCTCTGCCTGGATTTTCCCCGTGAGCCCCAAATGGTTGCCTGGCCTTCCCCTCGATGGATTCATTGTTCGATTTAAGCCCATTGTGGCAGAAAATCTGATGTCATTTGCAGCTGCTACACTGAGATTCAGAGAAGCAGTCATTAACCCTTGGAGAGATCCATATGAAGGCACCGGGGCCTTTCCCATCCTCTGTGCCACTAACAGCGGTGTGAGTCAGGTTTCCGTATCGTATTCGACGTTTGTTGGGCAAAGGAGTTTTTTGGTCTCTCATACATTCAATAAATGCACATTTGCTATTGTTGTTGACTCGTTAAGCTGTGTCCAACTCTTTTGGAACCCCACAGACTGTAGCCTGTCAGACTCCTCTGTCCATAGGATTCTCTAGGCAAGAATACTGGAGTGGGTTGCCATTTCTTCCTCCAGGAGATCTTCCCGACCTAGAGATCGAACTCAAGTCTCTTGTGTCTCCTGCATTGGCAGGTAGGATCTTTACCACTGAGCCACCTGGGAAGCCCCTCAAAAATACAAATTGATTAGATCCTTTCCAGGCGAAGGGCATTAGGGTATACCACCTCAAATACGGCACTATGGCATAAGGATTATTTTGAGCTGCCTGCAACTGAGAATCAGGAGAGGCAGGAAGAGTTCTCTTCCCTCCCCCTTTCTGCCTAAAAGCAGCATAAATTTTCCTTTGTGAAGGTGTCCCCCTCTCTCACACCAGGAAGAGGAGAGCGACTTATCACTGGAGATGGAGAGTTGGTGCTGAGATGAAGTCTGCATACACAGACCTTACTAAAATAATCCTTATCTCCGACTGGTTCCCCGTTATACTTCCTAGTCACCTTCCCACAGTTTATCATCCCTTGAAGCCCAAACCCCTTTTCCTTTGTTAAAATGGTGTGTAAGCCCCCAAGCCTCCTCACTGCTTTGAGTTTCACTTCTATTTTCTGAACTTCCGTGTACATAAAATATTAATAAAATTTGTATTCCTTCCCTCCTGCGAACCTGTCTTTTATAAGTTAATTTGTAGGCCTCCAGGTTATGAACTTAAGACGGTAGAGAAAAAGTTTTTCCTTCCTGACACAGGCAGGTACATAAGCCTACTTATCTCCTTTCTCTCTTTAATCGCTAGGTGCCTTAAGGATCCCCCAGCATTTAGGAAAACTTTTTTTTTTCTTGATTCATGAGCACTGGAGGAGTGCTCTTTCCAGGAGGGTGTTGGAAACTTGCAATGTTGCTGCTCAAGCCTCTGAGAGCTTTTTTGAGTGGAAGACTTGTTCTCAGATGCATTGTCGTGACAGCCCTTGGAGGGTGGGAGAGGGAGGATTTTGGGGTGAATATTGATGCCAGGAGGTGGTCCCTGTGGAAACAGAGGAGTCTCATGCTGTTGGAATAGTACCTGGTGAGTCCTTAGGATCCATCTCAGATGTCGGGAGCAGGGCCCTGGATATTGATCCTCCGCATTTAAGTTTTTGGATATCTTCGAGGGGTATTTATTTTGTATATGAAAGATAATTCCATAGTTTATTTCAGTTTTATGGATTACCATTTTATTTACTAAAGTTACAAATTCAGAAACCTAGATCCTTCTTAAGTTTTTAAGCGTCTTATTATTCTAGTTATCCTAGAATAATGTTTTAACAGTCATTTTAAAATGGCCTTTGAATTATGTTTTTCTATGTCATAAGCTCAATTAATTGAATCTCATTTGTGTATTTTAAACTGCATGTATAAGTTTCGCATCACATTTCTTTATTAAGTACTTAAATTATCTGACTGAAAAAACTTTTCAAACACTTAAGTAATTTTTGTTCGTCTAATAAATGTATATAGTGGAACTTGAATACCCTTAAATGTTCCAATATTATATAAATAGTAAGATTTCAACTTAAAATCACAAACCCAAGTTAGTTATTCAACTACACATCCTTAAACATGGTTACAAAGCTGCATTGCCACCCTAATTGGCCATGTTATCTTAAGCTTATAAGATTTTAAAAGATTGCTAAGGTGTTTTATGGGTTTCCCTGGTGGCTCAGACGGTAAAGAATCCTCCTGCAATGCAGGACCGGGGTTCGATCCCTGAGTCACGAAGATACCCGGGAGAAGGGAATGGCTACCCACACCAGTATTCTTGCCTGGAGAATTCCATGGAAAGAGGAGCCTGGCAGCTACAGTCTACGGGATCACCAAGAGTCGGACAAGACTTAGAGACTAATACGCTTTTAAGATGTTTTATTTGAACGTTTTTGTCCCCTCAAATCTACAAGGTGAAGCCCAACACGAATATGATAGTATTAGGAGGTGGGGCTTGGGGAGGTGATTGGGTTGTGAGGGTGAAGCCCTTGTCGGCGGGATCAGTGTCCTTATAAAAGAGACCCACAGAGCTTGATCGCGCCTCTGCCTGCAGAGACCAGCCGTAAGATGGCTGCATGTGAACCTTAAGAAGCGGGTTCTCACCAGACACCGGCTCTGCCGGCTCCTGGATCTGGGACATCCCGGCTCTCAGAACTGAGGAATAAATCTCTGGGGCTGATATGCCACTCTGTCTGTGGTGACAGAGCTGAATACAGTAAGACAAACACCAAAAATGCCTGGAACTTAATCCCTAACAGAAAAACATTAGCAGTTTCTATAGTAAATTCTAAATCTTTCTGAGAAGACTTAAAAGGTGCTAACCCGTTAAAGAAACAATTACACACTTCAGGCCAGTTTGGGGAAACGTTCTCAGACCCTGGATTTCTGGAGTTCAGCTGGAACACCGAGTACTTTCTTGTTTGTGACATGGAGGCCAGTTTACAGTCCGTGAACCCCACCATGGTGTTCAATAGATCAGATTTTGTTTATCTTTAGCTTTTAGAGTAACAGAAATGTCTTGTCCATCCAATTTCAAAGGACCTTTGAACTGAAAATAAACCTGTGTTCTTTTTCACAAAATGTTTATCTCTTAGGAACATGCAATTCCTTCAAGTATTAAAATAATGTGACTTCTTTCTGCATATCTCTTGGCCTTGCCTCATTATTTGATAACTGCCTGATATTTGGCCACAGCTTCCATTCTGCTGACATTTTAATTCTATGATTCAAAATGGAATGTTTTCAGGCATATAAGAGCGTGTTCCCGATCTAGTACCTGGCACCCAGTATATGCTCAGCCAATTGTAATTATTATTTATTTGAGATTTACAGACAGGATCTCCAAACTATTAAGAGGACTCAACGGTTGCACTAAGTCTTCAACAAACACTGAAAACTAGACAAGATATAAAAAAGAAGAGATAGCTCCTAAATGGTAGGTGTAAGAGCTAGGCATGAGGAAGGGAATGAATAAGAGGGAGAAAATAGGCAGAAAATAACCTACAACCATATAGCGATATTTATATTTAGTGAAATATTTTCAGCTTCAGCTTACACAAAAAAACCAGTGAAGCATCCAGTTGATACACGAATGTGTCACTGCAGGGAGATGGCGATTCACAGAGATTTTCTTCATAAAGAAATAGAGCCTAGCCTATTCAAAAGCGCTTCCATTTAATGCAACACTGCATCGAACAGGCCTCTTTTCAAGGGGCTACTATTAAAGGCAAGATTATTATCTTCAGCATTTAGATGGCGTGCTGACTGGGGCCATAACACCAGGGCACTTAGACGCTCCCATTATCAATGTACAGTATGGTCTTTGGAAGTTTAAAAATAGCTTTCCCAACCTTTTATGGCTTCTCTTCATGGACTGTGGCTGTGTGCTCTGGAGAAGGCTGGGCACCCTGCTGGGGAGGCTGCTGAGTTGGATCCTTGCTAGCATGTTGACCTTAAAGGGTTCACCCCCCAGGATGGGTGACCTGCTCCTAACAATGTCCTTTGAGACCACAGGTAAAGCTAGAGTTTAGAGGAAAGCAATGTTTCAGGGACACAATTCTTGTTCTAACCGTGACATTTGGGACATTTATTCTCTCTAGGTTAGATACTTGGTGAGGGAAATTTTGTGAGTCAGAATTCTATTTTCAAAAAGAATTCTCTCTTATTTTCTCAGGTTTAATGAATATATCACGAGCCCTTACTACATTCAAGATTTTACCCTATGTGTTGGGAAGATAGAGAGGAACAAGGCTTTCTTTGCCCTCAGGTGGGCTGGGGATGGGAGAAATCCTTTCAATGTGGTTCCTCAATTCCTCCTCTCTGACAGAGATCTCAAATGCAAATGCCTCTGGGCACCAGGCCCATCTTGTGAATGAGTGGACAGGCCTGTGGTCTCCATGACACATGGAGGCCAAGTTCTCTGTGTTTCCGGGGGGCCGTGACTCAGTTCCAGAGGCTGCTGAGCAGGAAGAGCAGCTGTAGGGAGAATCTAGTTTCAGATTACAGTTCTCTTTGGTCGTGCCCTGGCCTCTGATAAAGTCTCAGATGTTACGGTCCATTATTAACTGACACGGGGGGATTAAGAGAAGGGTTTCTAACCAGGTTTGGGGTGAAGCTAAGGCAACAGTAGCTGCTTGGAGAATCAGTTTTGGGGCAGCAAGGGTAGAGAGGTTGCCTGGGGCATTGATAGAGCCAGATGGTTGTTGGGTGGCAAGTGACAACTAGGACAAATCTGTGGCACAAATGGGCAGTCCCTGGGGATTTCCAGAGAGATCTGGGGAAGGGAACTTGGTGAGGCTCCTGCTGGGATGGTTTGGGTAGAAGAAGGAAGTATAGCCATTCTTCTGTATCTTTGGCATATTCAATTCAGTTCAGTTCAGTTCAGTTCAGTCGCTCAGTCGTGTCCGACTCTTTGCGACCCCATGAATCGCAGTACGCCAGGCCTCCCTGTTCATCACCAACTCCCAGAGTTCACCCAAACTCATGTCCATCAAGTCGGTGATGCCATCCAGCCATCTCATCCTCTGTCGTCCCCTTCTCCTCCTGCCCCCAATCCCTCCCAGCATCAGGGTCTTTTCCAATGAGTCAACTCTTCGCATGAGGTGGCCAAAGTATTGGAGTTTCACCTTCAGCATCAGTCCTTCCAAAGAACACCCAGGACTGATTTCCGTTAGAATGGAGTGGTTGGATCTCCTTGCAGTCCAAGGGACTCTCAAGAGTCTTCTCCAACACCACAATTCAAAAGCATCAATTCTTCAGCGCTCAGCTTTCTTCACAGTCCAACTCTCGCATCCATACATGACCACTGGAAAAACCATAGCCTTGACTAGACAGACCTTTGTTGGCAAAGTAATGTCTCTGCTTTTGAATATGCTATCTAGGTTGGTCATAACTTTTCTTCCAAGGAGTAAGTGGCTTTTAATTTCATGGCTGCAATCACCATCTGCAGTGATTTTGGAGCCCCCCAAAATAAAGTCTGACACTGTTTCTGCTGTTTCCTCATCTATTTGCCATGAAGTGATGGGACCAGATGCCATGATCTTTGTTTTCTGAATGTTGAGCTTTAAGCCAACTTCTTCACTCTCCTCTTTCACTTTCATCAAGAGGCTTTTTAGTTCCTCTTCACTTTCTGCCATAAGGGTGGTGTCATCTGCATATCTGAGGTTATTGAGATTTCTCCCAGCAATCTTGATTCCAGCTTGTGTTTCTTCCAGCCCAGCGTTTCTCATGATGTACTCTGCATAGAAGTTAAATAAGCAGGGTGACAATAATACAGCCTTGACACACTCCTTTTCCTATTTGGAACCAGTCTGTTGTTCCATGTCCAGTTCTAACTGTTGCTTCCTGACGTTCATGAGGTTTCTCAAGAGGCAGGTCAGGTGGTCTGGTATTCCCATCTCTTTCAGAATTTTCCACAGTTTATTGTGATCCACACAGTCAAAGGCTTTGGCATAGTCAATAAAGCAGAAATGGATGTTTTTCTGGAACTCTCTTGCTTTTTCCAAGATCCAGTGGATGTTGGCAATTGGATCTCTGGTTCCTCTGCCTTTTCTAAAACCAGCTTGAACATCTGGAAGCTCATGGTTCACATATTGCTAAAGCCTGGCTTGGAGAATTTTGAGCATTACTTTACTAGCGTGTGAGATGAATGCAATTTTGCGGTAGTTTGCACATTCTTTGGCATTGCCTTTCTTTGGGATTGGAATGAAAACTGACCTTTTCCAGTCCTGTGGCCACTGCTGAGTTTTCCAAATTTGCTGGCATATTGAGTGCAGCACTTTCACAGCATCATCTTCCAGGATTTGAAATAGGTCAACTGGAATTCCATAACCTCCATTCCAAATTCTCTATAGCTTTGTTCATAGTGATGCTTTCTAAGGCCCACTTGACTTCACATTCCAGGATGTCTGGCTCTAGGTGAGTGATCACACCATCGTGATTATCTTGGTCATGAAGATCTTTTTTGTACAGATCTTTGGCATATTGGTGGATATCAAAAGCCCTGGATACTCAAGTCTCTTTATGAAATGGGGTAGTATTTGCATGTAATCTATGGACATCATCAAATCATCTTCAAGTCTTCTCTAGGTTACTTAAATAGTACCCAATACAGCATCGGTATGTTGTAAAGAGATGCTGGTGCATGGCAAATTCAAGTTTTGCTTTTTGGAACTTTCTGAAATTTTTTTCTCTGTAAATAGTTTTGATCTGCGGTTGGCTGAATCCACAGATGTGGAACATGCAGATACCGAGGGGTGACTTTGTGGTCACAGCTGCTTAGGTTCGAGTCACGGGTTCCATGTCTCTCCTGTGGTCACCACTTGCTCACTCAAATGGTCATACCATGCTCTTTGGCACCCTTCTCAATTGTTCTTCCCCTCTGTGAGACCTCTTTGTGGCTCGGGCACCCTAGTGATTCACCAGATACAGCTCTCAATGGCGGGAGTGTCAGTTACTCGGCTGGCTGAAACTTACCCGCTGGCTATGTGTGGACCCACATACTGTGAGGTCTCTCACAAGAGAGAGCAGGGAGGGAGCCTGGGGGTATGGGCAAGTGTATAAAGAAACAGAGAAGTTAAAAAAGGAGAGGTTATAAAGTGGTTTCAGTGTTTCATTCATTTCTTTGTTGTTATTAAAAACTCTTTTGTTGTTGTTCAGTTGCTAAGTCATGTCTGACTCTGTGACCCCATGGAATGCAGCACGCCAGGCTTCCCTGTCCTTCACTATCTCCTGGAGTTTGCTCAGCCTCATGTCCATTGAGTCATTGATGCTATCTAATCATCTCATCCTCTGCCCTCTTCTCCTTTTTAGGAAAGGTTAAATTCATTTCCACATCTTCATTTTTGGTCTGAGCGTGGGCATTCTCACCTTCAAAAGAGAGGGTTAAATCACATCAGCTATTTTCAGTCTGTCCTCCTCTAGGTGTGGGGTTATGAGGAGTTCCCTGGGGGCCTCAAAGGAGGAAGATGAGCAAGTTTTTAACCAAAGGAACTTCACTCTTCCGACTTTTATGAAAGGTTTCATTCTAACCAAGGGCTCTCCAGCTAAGAAAGACTTACAAACCAGGCACCAGACGCCCTCTGGTCTCACAGCTGGACCACACCGCTTCTAGTGTACCATGAACGCACATTGTCAGTTCAGCTCAGTTCAGTTCAGTTGCTCAGTCTGACTCTTTGCGACCCCATGGACTACAGCACATCAGACTTCCCTGTCCATTACCAACTCCTGGAGCTTGCTGAAATGCATGTTGGTGATGCCATCCAATTATCTCATCCTCTGTCATCTCCTTCTCCTCCTGCCTTCAATCTTTCCCAGCATCAGGGTCTTTTCCAAGGAGTCAGTTCTTCACATCAGGTGGGCCAAAGTATTGGAGTTTCAGCTTCAGCATCAGTCCTTCTAATGAATATTCAGGACTGATTCCCTTTAGGATGGGCTGGTTGGATCTCCTTGCAGTCGAAGTGACTCTCAAGAGTCTTCTCCAACACCACAGTTTAAAAGCATCAATTCTTTGGTGCTCAGCTTTCTTTATAGTCCAACTCTCACATCCATACTTGACTACTGGAAAAACCATAGCTTTGACTAGATGGAACTTTGTTGGCAAGCTAATGTCTCTGCTTTTTAATATGCTGTCTAGTTGGTCATAGCTTTTCTTTCAAGGATTAAGTGTCTTTTAATTTCATGGCTGCAGTCACCATCTGCAGTGATATTGGAGCCCCCCTGAAATAAAGTCTCTCACTATTTCCATTGTTTCCCCAACTATTTGCCATGAAGTGATGGGACCAGATGCCATGATCTTAGTTTTCTGAATGTTGAGTTTTAAGCCAACTTTTTCACTCTCCTCTTTCCCTTTCATCAAGAGGCTCTTTAGTTCTTCTTTGCTTTCATAAGGGTGGTGTCATCTGTGTTTGTGTATGTTTTAAATATGTGATATATTTATATGTGTTCACATATTTACATATGTGAATGCATGTGTATGTTTTATAAATGTTATAATTACCACATGAATAACAAAATTATTTTGTGTTTATGGTGTATGAATTGATTTGTAAAGCGATATTTAAAAAACATCAACAAACATTCAAAGATATAGCCCACAAGGTGGCTTCTCTTTTTTAGTATTACTTTTCTTCTTCGTTTCCATGCTGGAGGTTCCCACAATCACTCCAGGTTCAGTGATTCCCCAGGAGAACTCATAGGACTCTGTATATAATATAATTGTATTCAGGGATGTGATTTAATACAGTGAGAGGACACAAAGCAAACTCAGCAAAAGGAAAATGCACTGAGTGAAGTCTGGGGGAACCTAGGCAAAAGCTTCTAAGAGTCCCGTCCCACTGAAGTCATATAGGACATGATTAATTCCTCCAGTCAAAAGCTATGACAACAAATGTGAGACAGCGTCCATCAGGAAAACTTGTTAGAGATCCAGTGTCCAGAGTTTTCACTGGCTCGTCATGTAGGCACCATTGACTGATACGTGCCCAAATTCCAGACTCCCAGAAGGAAAGCATAAGCCACATTTTCTGTATAACTGATGCAGGTATAATGAGACACCCTTCTCAGGGAATGACGGGACTCTCCAGAAATCCAAGTTCCTAGATGCCAGCCAGGAACCAACCATTTAAGTGGGCTTTTTCTAAAGACAGCAGTAGCTTTTGTTAACTCTTTTCTGTACGTTCTCTCCCTTTTCTTTCTTATCTCCTCCTTCCTGATCTTCTGCCTCTTTCAAATGGTATATTGGGAGCTGCAAAAGATGGAAGGCACCCAGGGTTCTCTCCATCCCCAGGCAGCCCTGTTACTGGGTGTACACAGCCCTACTCCTCCTGCAGAGGGATGCCTGTGAACAAGGATGCGGCAGGAAGACTGTGTCAGAGGGTGACGCTGGTGTCCAGCGGGGAGGCAGTGGGCACACACCATGAGGGTGGTGAGGGAGTAGAGAGCGGACAATTTTGAGAGCCACCAGCAAAGAAGGATGGATGGATATATCTCACAGGATGGTTTTATGCTGACTTTCCCCCAAATTCAGCATGCTTCTGGGCTGTCTTCTTTGGCCTTAGTGATCAGTGTTCATAAAAGGTCAGTTCTTCCCTCTTTCCCACATAATAGCACATACAAATAAATATTACTTTTCCATTATATTTTATTATCTATGTCACAGTTTAATCTCTTCATATAGAAGCTTTAATCATGGTTATGAATTTGTGTGTACTTAGGAATTAGGAATTAGTGTCTTATTGGATGGAGAGGAGCTTGTTTCATTTATGAGAAAAAATTTAATTTTAATACAACCTTTATATTCAAAAGCTGACATAAAGGGACAGTAGAGAGAAGGTACTGCTTTCTTTCTATTCTTCATATATTTTTTTGATCAGTTGAATTTTTCCTGACTAAAATTACATATATATATATATGTAATTATATACATTGGAGGAGGGCATGGCAACCCACTCCAGTATTCTTGCCTGGAGAATCCCCATGGTCAGAGGAGCCTGGCAGATTACAGTCCATAGGGTTGCAAGAGTCAGACATGACTGGTGACTTAGCATGCACATGTAGTTATACATATATTTTGGAGCTCAAACTGGAGCCAACTCAAGGCACATAAAGCAGAGAAGCCTCAGTCATGGAGTGGATGAGCTCCTTACTTTGAATTGGGTAAGATTCAAGATTCAAGATTCAAGACCTCAGATCCTGAGGTCTTAGGTTCGGTTGGGGTGGGGTGGGGGGTTGCTGATAAAATGTAGAAGCCCAAGTGTGTGCGTATTAGTGGCCTTACTGGTTAGATAACAGTCTTCAACATGAAGCTTCTCAGACAAGGGGGCAGCTAGGTGGAGACACCTAGCTAAATCTCATCTTGGTGGCTGCCTGCAGGAGGTGCTTTCCACAAAAGGCACAGTAAGGAGGAGGAAAGGGGAAATGAGGGGGGAAACAGCATTCAATGTCTAAATCAAGGGACCCAGTTTGACGAATTATTCAGAAATTAGAAGCCTAAAAAAGAAAATTTCTTTTGCATTTACCTCATCTTGATCCTTTAAGCTAATTGGTCAGCACAATCACTCCTACTTATTTGGGGGGCTTTTATTTGCATTCAGTAAAGTAAAATTACTTTGAGAATTTGATCTTGAGAATTTGAGAAACTGATCAATATTCCTTTAGATCAGGGTTCTTAACCTTTTTAAAAAAATGTCATGGACCCTTTGTTAGGTGATTGAGATGTTTGCACCCCTTCTCAGAATGATATCTTTAAGTGCATAAAATAAAAATACCAAATTACAAAGGAAAACAATTATATTACTGTACATTTATAAAAATATTTTTTAAAACCAAATTTGCCACACAGTAATATATATGCTCTGCTATTAGTGCATCAAACAAGACCTAGTGGTAGATCTAATAACCACCGTGATTCCAAAACAGTAATGTGTAAGCAATATTTTGCAATGCCTAAAAGAACTGTGTGTGATATGCGATTCTTAGTGGTGAAAAGTCCTAGTTACTGCTCATACTACTGTGGGTTATTGCTTACATTCAGAATAGAAGAAAAAGCTAAATTGCAGTTAGAAGCAAGTGAAAATAATGAAAAATACACCCCCACCCCACCATTTTTAAATCCCCTGAATTCTGTCTGTGGGCTCCTTGAGGGTTCAAGGACTGTAGGTTAAGATCCCTTGCTTTAGAAAATTGTAGATTTTAGGGACTTCCCTGGTGGTGCAGTGGCTAAGACTCCAAGCTCCCAATGTAGGGGCCCTGGGGTTTGATCCCTGGTCAGGAAACTAGATCCTACATGCTGCAATTAGGACCCAGTGCAGCCAAATAAACTAATTAAATAAATAAACATTTTTAAAAAAGTAGATGTAAAATCCGTGTTTTGATTAAAATATCTGCTTCTTCTCTTGGTATTTCTCTCATTGTGATTCTAAGCAGAAGGTCTTAAATATACATTGTTCAGTTCAGTTCAGTCCAGTCGCTCAGTCGTGTCAACTCTTTGCGACCTCATGGCCTGCAGCACGCCAGGCCTCCCTGTCCATCACCAACTCCCAGAGTTTACTCACACTCACATCCATTGAGTCACTGATGCCATCCAACCATCTCATCCTCTGTCGTCTCCTTCTCCTCCAACCTTCAATCTTTCCCAGCATCAGGATCTATCCAAATGAGTCAGGTCTTTGCATGAGGTGGTGAAAGTGCTGGAGTTTCAGCTTCAACATCAGTCCTTCCAATGAACACTCAGAACTGATCTCCTTTAGGATGGACTGGTTGGATCTCCTTGCAGTCCAAGGGACTCTCAAGAGTCTTCTCCAACACCACAGTTCAAAAGCATCAGTTCTTTGGCGCTCAGCTTTCTTTATAGCCCAACTCTCATTGTATTTAATATTTATTTATTTTACTTTTACTGGTTTAAAAAAAGACATCTTTTACTATGTGTCAGGTACTGTTTCAAATACCTTATGTCTAATAATTAATTGTTTACAATTATTTACCAGTAAAACTGAATTAATATCTACAAAGAATCACTCAGCTTGTGACTCAGTTGGTTGTGACATCCTTTTCTTGGGGGCTGTTCCTCCTTGGCTTTTTTCATCTTTTGGAGTTAGCAAACAATCCCTACACTTTCTTGCTTTTTCACCAGTCTGTCTGTGTAATTAGGACATGACAAAACTTTATATCTACTTGTATAACTTTTCACTATGTTCTTTGTATTTATTCTGCTTGGGATTCATAGCTTTTTTTAAAGATTGTTTTTAATTAAATGATTTGTTAAATTCTATAACACTGTACAATTTTCAAAAGTTTCACAACATGATTGCCTATAATCCTGTAATAACCCTTTTCCTCCTCTCTCCCCGCCTTCCCTTCCCCTTCCCTCTGTCCTTTTCTCTTCCCTCTTCCCTTCTTCCCCCTCCCCCTCCCCTCCTCCCCTCCCCCTCCCCTCCTCCCCTCCCCCTCCCCTCCTCCCCTCCTCCCCCTCCCCTCCTCCCCTCCTCCCCCTCCCCTCCCCTCCTCCCCCTCCCCTCCTCCTTCCTGTCTTCTTCCCTTCTTCCTGCCTTCCCTCCTCCCCTTATCACCGATTCCCTCTCTCCTCTCTCTCTTCTCTCCTCCCCTTTCTCCCTTTCCCCTCTTCCCTGTCCCCATTGGTAACTACTAGTGTTTTATTTATGAGTCTGCTCTTATTTGTTTTATCACTAGTTTGTTGTAATTTTTAGATTCTACATATAAGTGCTATCATACAGTATTCCTCTTTCTCAGTCTTCACTCTGCACAATGTTCTTCAGGTCCATTCACGTTGCTGAAAATGGCAAAATTTCATTTTCTTTTTTTAATGGCTGAGTGGTAGTCCATTGTATATATACCACAGCCTCTTTATCCCTTGAGCCTCTGATGGACACTTCAGTTGTTTCCATACTTTGGCATTTGTAAGTCATGCTGCTCTGAATATTGGGGTGCATGTACCTTTTCAAATTAATGTCTTTGGTTTTTTAGGATATATACCCAGGAGTGGAATTGCTAAGTCATATGGTAGTTCTGTTTTTAGGTTTTTTTGAGAAGGCTTCATACTGTTTTCCACAGTGGCTGCACCAACTTACATTCCTACCAACAGTGTACATGGATTCCCCTTTCTCCACATCCTTGTCAGGATGTGTAGAGTTTTTATTTTTTGGATTCTGTGATTTAATGTTTATTGGTAGTTTTGGACAATTATTTGCCATTATCTCTTCCAGTACTGTTTCTACCCCATTATCCTCCTTTTCAGGACTCTAATTACACTCACCTTAACCACCTTGCACTGGTGGTTAAATCTTTATAGAGGACGTATGCCACATATACTGGAGAACGCAATGGCACCCCACTCCAGTGTTCTTGCCTGGAGAATCCCAGGGACAGGGGAGCCTGGTGGGCTGCCGTCTATGGGGTCGCGCAGAGTTGGACACGACTGGAGCGACTTGGCAGCAGCAGCAGCAGCAGCCACATGTCCTTGGGCATTTCCAACATCTTATCCATCCTCCCCATTCCAACCCTCACCCCATCCAAACCTAAGCTGTTGTTATAGGCGCTAAGTTGTGTCTCTTCCGCAACCCTATGGACTGGAACCCGCCAGGCTCCTTTGTGCCTGGGATTTCCCAGGCAAGAATATTGGAGTGGGGTGCCATTCTCTTCTTCAGTGGATCTTCCAAACCCAGGGATCCAAACCAGCTCTCCTGCTTGGCAGGCAGATTCTGGCTCAGTGGTAAAGAATCCACCACAGGTTCAATCCGTGATTCAGGAAGACCCCCTGGAGAAGGAAACAGCAACCTACTCCAGTATTCTCGCCTGGAGAAGCCCATGGACAGCGGAGCCTGGCAGGCTCCATGAGGGTCACAAGGAGTCAGACACGACTGAACAACGTCTCATATACTCTGAGTTTCCATCCATTCTATCCCCTAAACTTGAGGCTAGATGTTTTCTACTGACATATTCCTGTTCACTAGTCCTCTCTACAGTTATGTACAATCTGCTGTTAAACTTATCTGTTAAGTTCCCAGTTTCTGTCGTAGGAAACCTCCTTCTTACAGTTCTTTGACAAAATTCTCTTTTTAAAATTATTAACGTAGAGTTGATTTACAATTGTCTTTTCCTGACTATGTTACCACAGCTTGTTAAAAGCTTGTGTCCGGTCCTCACATAGATTATCAGGCTCATAAACGAACCTCCTGTGGGACTGCTTCTATTGTGTGTTTTTTTCTTTTGGCCCGAAGTTTTGTCGTGACTGTGTTACCCAACCAGGTTGTTTATGAACCAGGCTCTTTTTGCCCCACGCGCAAGCAGCAAGCCAAACTGCTGCGGCACCAAGGTTTGCCGCAAAGAAAGGGTTTATTCACACGATAGCCAAGCAAGGAGACGAGAGAAGTCTGATACGCCTCTAGCAAGGAAAGGGGCTCCTAGTATTTTGGGGTAAAGTATAAAGAAACAGCTGGGACTGAGGTAGGGCAACCGTTAGAAGCACGAGGAGAGATGATTGTGGGACGCACATTCTGCGCAGGTGCAATAAGCTACCGGCTGCCCCACCTTCCAATATGGAGGTGGTTAGCCGGATCAGAGGGCGGAGCCTTAGGCCTCTGACGTCAGAAGGTCACCTGGCGGACACTCGCGCATGCCCAGTTGGAGGCGCAATGTTGCTGCTCGGTTTCAGCCAGCTCAGCTGGAACCAGACACGGCAGATTCCAGGTTCTGGGAAAACATCTCTGGTAAACATCTCACTTGGTTAGGCCATGTGCTGCTCGGGACGTGTGCAAGCCTTAAAATGACCTTGATTAGTAAAGGCAGGTGAAATGGATATGAGTAATAATTTACCCACAGTTTCACCTGGTCATCTTTGATTGCCAGGTATTATGGATAAAATATTGTAGAGATTCTGATTGATATTACCTTCTTCCAAAGAAGATTCACGCATACTTCTCCGAGGCAGCTAGAAGTGAGTCACTTTATTTCCATCAGTCAGCATCCAAAACGATCTCAGGCAGGGTGGGTTCTTCTCAAGGTGCCTCCTCCCTCTGGGACCTCCTAGCACCCACAGATCCCGCTGACAGCCTGGGGTTTTGTCACTGTCTCTGTCTTGGTGGATCCCAAATGCGAATTTTTGTCTTCCAGCACCCTGGAGACTTGAAAGTGCCACTGAGCTTTCCAGCTGCTTTTCGCTGGGTCTCTGAGCTTCTTGCCTTCATTGTTTGAGAATTATCAAAGGACTGGAGGGCAAGACCAGGAAAGAGCCTGGGGCTCACTGCTCTGCGCCTCTCTTCTCTCTGGCATTTTGGCTCCAACTCCACTTTGTGTTTCCCTAGTCCTGAGGGATTGCCGAAAGCTCTGCCTTGATTCGCAGCCTGTAGCTCAAAACTGCTTCGAAACCAGCAAGTGAGCTGTTGGTTCACTTCTACAGGCTTTTCTTCTCTCTGGATCCTGGCACTTCTGGAGAATTCAGCAACCTTCCAGGGGCTGCAGACAGATCATTATTTTTCGGAATTTTTTAATCATTCACAGCCAGAGCCAAGAAATTTGCAATTTAGAAACAGCTTTCTCAGAAGTTCCCATTTTTTTAATCTTCTTGAAAACCCCATGTGGGAGAAAGGCCACAGATCACTATTCCTGTTCCACCGGGTGTTGACAAGCTGAGGAGGGTCTGGAGAGTCTGCGGGAAGAACCTAAAGACAGGGCTGACACCAGAGCCCACATTTCTCAGTTCCTAGTATAATATATGCTTTCATGCCATCCTGTCTCTCTTGTGTTTTGCTAGGGCTGCCATAAGAAAATCCTGCAAACTGGGAGGGAGGGAGGGAGCTTAAACAACAGATATGTGTGCCCCCCTACAGTTTTGGAGGCTGAAAGTCCAAGATCATAATCTTGGCAGGGCTGGTTTCTCCTGAAGCCTCTCTCCCTGACGTGTAGATGCTGCTTATTTGCTGGGTCCTCACGTGTTCTTGTGTGTGTTGGGGTCCTAATTCTGTCTTCTCGTGATTGTTGTTTAGTCTCTTGAGTTGTATCGGATGCTTTTGTGACCCCCATGGCCTGTGGACCAGCAGGCTCCTCTGTCCATGGGATTTTCCAGGTAAGAATACTGGAGTCAGTTGCCATTTCCTCCTCCAGGGGATCCTCCTGACCCAGGGATCAAACCTGCATCTCTTGCCTTGCAGGTGGATTCTTTACTGCTGAGCCACCAGGGAAGCCCCATATCAGATTGGGGCCCACCTAATGGCCCCATTTTAACTTAATTTCTTCATATAGGATCTGTCTCCAAATAGAGACCCTTGCTGAGGTGCTGGGGGTTAGGACTTCAGCACATGTAATTTTTTGGGTGGGGTGCAGGTGGGGGACACATTTCAGCCCCTAGCACTGTATAAAAGACTGACGAATGTAATGCCCAGTTCTCTTTAAGTTTCTATAAATGACATATGTTGGGGCCTTCTTTGTCTTAGCACAGAGTTCTCAAACTATGGCACCAGCTCCCCAGCTGGCTAGAAATGCAAATTCTTGCTCCCAGTAAACCCTCCAGGTCAAGAGTCCCCAACCTCTGGGATCTATTGCCTCATGATCAGAGGTGGAACTGATATAGTAATAATGGAAATAAAGTACATAATAAGTGTAATGCGCTTGAATCATCCCCAAACCAACCCCAGTCAGTGGGAAAATTGTTTTCGGTGAAACTGGTCCCTGGTGCCGAAAAGGTTGGGGACTGCTGCTTGCTCCTGGCAATTTGGATGCAGCCTCTGGTTTGAGACCCAGGATCTTAGCAGTTGCGGAAAGGATGGCTGTGATGCAAAGGTGGTTCAGCTACAAATTCTGGTCATGTTATCCCCAAGTCCTGAAAGGATGACTCTCCTGAGATGTCAGGTTATGATTGATGGCCTGATCTGTCAGGTAGCATCGTTTAAATCAATGCCCGTCTGCCTTGCAGTATCATTCAACATTCAAATATCACCTACTCATTTGACGATTTATAAAGGAGGCAATTTTCAGGAGAAAGCATTCTTATTTGAGGAATGAGAGCCTTTACTAATCTGGGCCTCAGTTTTATTATCTCTAAAATGAGAAATCTCACAATCTGTGCATCTATGCGAATGACTGAGGGCAACTAGTACCCCAGTAGAGGCGAGTGATATGCTTTTCTGGGATTGCCTGAGTGGTCAGACTGAACATCTCAAGCTGCAGCAGGCAGAGCACTTCATATTAGAATGTCCTGAGATTTTCCAGCTGAGGTCCTGTAAACGAGGCTGGCTAAAGACAGATTAACAAGAGAAAAACAAACCGAGGTTTATTAATGTGCAGTGCGCATGTACACATGGGGGCATCCAGTGATGAGTAACTCGAAGGGGAGGTTAGAACTTGGGTTTCTATGCTAAAACAGAGAAAAGGTGGTTTTGAGCTTCTGGGTGGGAGAGACAAGTTATGAGAAAGTGCCCAGGAGAAGTACGGTAAGCAAGATTGCTTAGTGAGCTTTGTGGTGCCTACTACAGTTGGTTTTCTCCATCATAAGAGTTGTTCAGAGTCCTCTTTCTGGCATGGGAGAGAAAGGCATCTTTACAAAGGGAAATTTCCTTTACAAAAGGAAGACTGTGCCCAGTTTTTAATGCTTTTCCTGAGTCTGCTAGTTCTCAGAGGTCTTCAGCTGAAAATAACCCATATGCCAAAGAGACACATTTGGGCATATTTTGGGGTGGCATATTCTGGGACCTCTTTGTTTGCATCCAATCATTACTGTATTCCCCCAGTCCTGGGTGAGGGCATATGCAATGAGTACTTGAGAGATGTGAGAGGATTTAGGTCAGAATCACCACAGTGCCTCCCAAATCCCAACTTTCTCAAACCCAGGAAGCAGCCTCACCTTCGGGGTGCCCTCACTAAAACTCTGGGCTCAGTGGTGCTACGTCACCAGCAGCTGCTGGGTTTCATACTTGCAGTGAGCAGCACCATTTCTGTCTCATATATTAGGTCTTTTGATCTCGTCATCAAAACTTTACCAAGTAGGCAAGGAAAGTTTCGTCAGACTCTTTCTACTGCCTTGCAGGATCCTTGTGCTTAGTCACTCAGTTGTGTCTGACTCGTGATCCTTTGGACTTTAGCCCACCAGGCTCCCCTGTCCATGTGATTTTTCAGGCAAGAATACTGGACTGGGTTGCCATTCCCTTTGCCAGGGAATCTTCCCAGCCCAGGGAACCAACCTGCATTTCCTGTTTGCCTCCTTCATTGCAGGGGGATTCTTTACCCACTGGGCCATCGGGGACGCCTGCAGAATCCTCAGGAAAGTTAAATATTTGCCCCAATTCACAAACTGACCAGTGAAGGAATTAGGAAGTAAGCCCAGTTGGCTAGAGCCAAGCTTACTCCCTGCTATCCTCAGTTTTCGTTTTGGGACTGGGAGTAAAGAGAAATAATAAACGCAAGAACCAGACTCCTGAAAAATGAGGCAGTCCCTTGGAGTTTCTGCTTTGAGTGACCATGGAGCCCTGGGCTGCTTCTCTTTCCTGATAAAATGGGGTTTATTTATTTAGTTTGTTTCTTAATTTATTTTTATTGAAGGATAATTGCTCTACGAAATTTTGTTGTTTTCTGTCAAACCTGTAAATAAGTTCTTCAGTACCATTTGTCTAGATTCCGTATATGTGCGTTGGAATACGATATTCATCTTTCTCTTTCTGACTCACTTCACTCTGTATAATAGGTTCTAGGTTCATCCACCTCATCAGAACTGACTTAAATGTGTTCCTTTTTATGGCTGAGTATTATCCCATTGTGTATAATGTACACAACTTTATCCATTCATCTGTCGATGGACATCTGGTTTGCTTCCATGTTCTCGCTATTGTACATAGTGGTGCAATGAACAATGGAATATATGTGTCTTTTTCAATTTGGGGTTCCTCAGGTTATATGCCTAGGAGTGGGATTGCTGGGTCATACGGTGGTTTTATCCCTAGTTTTTTAAGGAATCTGCATACCGTCTTCCATAGTGGCTGTATCAATTTACATTCCCACCAACAGTGCAAGAGTGTTCACTTTTTTCCACACCCTCTCCAGCATTTATTGTTTGTAGACCTTTTTTTTTCTTTTTTGTTCTGCAGTTTATTGCTATCAATCCATCTCCGTTTACCCTCAAGCATGCGTGCTCAGTCATGTTACCCCATGGACTGCAGCCTGCCAGTCTCCTCTGTCCATGGACTTTTCCAGGCACAATACTGGAGTGGGTTGCCATTTCCTTCTCCATGTTTGTCGACTTATTGATGGTGGCCATTCTGACTGGTATGAGGTGATATCTCATTGTGGTCTTGATTTGCATTTCTCTAATAATGATCAATGTTGAGCATCTTTTCATGTGTTTGTTAGTCATCTGTATGTCTTCTTTGGAGAAATATCTGTTTAGGTCTTTTTCCCACTTTTTGTTTGGGTTGTTTGGTTTTCTGGCATTGAGTTGTGTGAGCTGCTTGTATGTTTTGGGAATTAATCCTTTGTCAGTTGTTTCATTGGCTATTATTTTCTCCCATTCTGAGGGCTGTCTTTTCACCTTGCTTATAGTTTCCTTTGCTGTGCAAAAGCTTTTAAGTTTAATCAGGTCCTACTTGTTTACTTTTATTTTTATTTCTGTTACTCTAGGAGGTGGGTCATAGAGAATCTTGCTTTGATTTATGTCATCGAGTGTTCGGTCTATATTTTCCTCTAAGAGTAGTTTTATAGTTTCTGGTCTTACATTTAGGTCTTTAATCCATTTTTAGTTTATCTTTGTGTATGGTGTTAGGAAGTATTCTCATTTCATTCTTTTCCATGTAGCTGTCCAGTTTTCCCAGCACCATCTCTTGAAGAGGCTGTCTTTGCCCCATTGTATATTCTTGCTTCCTTTGTTGAAAATAAGGTACCGATAGGTGCATGGGTTTATTTCTGGGCTTTCTATCTTGTTCCATTGGTCTATATTTCTGTTTTTGTGCCAGTACCATACTGCCTCGATAACGGTAGCTTTGTAGTATATGAAGTCAGGAAGGTTGATTCCTCCAGCTGTATTCTTCTTTCTCAAGACTGCTTTGGCTATTTTGGGTCTTTTCTGTTTCCATATGAATTGTGAAATTTTTTTTGTCCTAGTTCTGTGAAAAGTGCCATCAGTAATTTGATAGGGATCTCATTGAATCTGTAGATTGCATTTGGTGGTATAGTCATTTTCACAACATTGATTTTTCCTACCCAGGAACATGGAATATCTCTCCATCTTTTTTATGTCATCTTTGATTTCTTTCATTAGTGTCTTATAATTTTCTGTGTACAGTTCTTTTGTTTCTTTAGGTAAGTTTATTCCCAGTATTTAATTCTTTTTGTTGCAATGGTGAATGGGATTGATTCCTTAATTTCTCTTTCTGATTTTTCACTGTTAGTATATAGAAATGCAAGTGATTTCTGTGTATTGATTTTGTATTCTGCAACTTTGCTAAATTCACTGATTAGTTCTAGTAATTCTCTGATACTATCTTTAGGGTTTTTTATATGCAGTATCATGTCATCTGCAAACAGTGAGAGCTTTACTTCTTCTTTTCCAATCTAGATTCCTTTTATTTCTTTTTTTCTCTGAATGCTGTAGCTAAGACTTCCAGAACTATGTTGAGTAATAGTGGTGAAAGTGGACACCCTTGTATTGTTCCTGCTCTTAGGGGGAATGCTTTTAGTTTTTCACCATTGAGAATAATGTTTGCTGTAGGCTTTTCATATATGGCCTTTACTATGTTGAGGTAGGTTCCTTCTATGCCCATTTCTTTGAAGAGTTTTAATCACAAATGGGTGCTGAATTTGGTCAAAGGCTTTTTCTGCATCTGTTGAGATGATCATATGGTGTTTATCTTTCAATTTGTTAATATGGTGTATCACATTGATTTGCATATATTGAAGAATCCTTGCATTCCTGGAATAAACCCAACTTGATCATGGTGTGTGAGCTTTTTGATGGATTGCTGAATTCTGTTTGGTAAAATTTTGCTGAGGATTTTTGCATCTGTGTTCATCATTGATACTGGCCTATAGGTTTCTTTTTTTGTGTTGCCTTTGGTTTTGGTATCAGGGTGACGGTGGCCTCATAGAATGAGCTTGGAAGTGTCCCTCCTCTGCAATTTTTTGAAAGAGTTTTAGCAGGGAGGTTTAGTTTTAAACAGGTTGAGTTGATTAAAGTGTCAGGTCAGGATGAAGTGGGTGAGAAGGCAGAATGAGACCCCTTTGGCTCCTGTATTAATTTCTTCCTTGTAGCTGCGCAAAATCTAACTGGGCATGTTTCTGGGGAAATTTAGAAGGCTATTGGTTATTGTTATCAAGGGGAGTGGGAGCTTGGTCTGTGTGGAAGGAAATCAATAGGGGGCTGAGAAGTGCTGCGGGCAAAGCTGACTCTGAATGGGAGATTCATCTAAGAAAGTCTTCAGCATTGTTATGTGCCTGCTTACAGGACAGTAATGTATTTGCATACTGTAATGATGTATTGCCTATGTATTACTGCTAATTATTTTAAAATGACCATAACTACTATTAACATGTGACACTGCCTCATTAGAATGTGTAATTGTGTCTGTCAGTAATGATATTATTATGTGTCTTTTAACAGAATGTGGGACATTAATTCTCGTCCCTTAGACTCTTCAGTACCAATTCTCCAGGTAGAGTTTGAAGCCTCAAGCAGTCAGTTCATCTGTTCTCTTACGTCTGAGTGGGGCTGTACTTAAACTGTTTTAGGAAGAGGATTATCTTATTAAAGATATATACGGACACGCACACACCCTCATAACTCCGAAAAGTCTGCAGCCTTTCTTTGGCAATTTGGTATAGTATTTTACAACTGACTCCCAAGAAGGTTTCTGCCCAGGTCACACCTGAATTTTTTTGATGGGCGTAAATCTGTTCCCTTTCTTTCTCCCAGAGCATAGCTATTCTCAAACTGGAGAGTCGCCCTGTGGCATCTGGTTCTAGCTTCCTCCAGGGCTGGTACCTCCCACGGGAGGGCCTTTAGAAACACGTGGCGGGTGACTGTGACTTGTTGTTGTCATGATGTCTGGGCGCTGTGGGCACTTCTTGGGCTGTGGCTGACGCTGCCAACACCGTGCGGTCCTGTAGCAGTCTACGACTGCCCCACAGGCCAGGAACACTTCCCTTGCTGCTCTGTCTCTGGGCTGTGGGACTTTTGAGTCTTTTCAGTTCCCCAGAGCCGTTGGGTCTCTTACCCAGAAGTGCTGTCAGCTTTGTGGGTACCCTTAGGAGACCAGGGTGGGGGTTCCCACTTTTGCAGAAATTGTTCCCGATTTTTGCCAGGCACACTCAGGGCTGTAATCTCAGGTTTATCTCCCAGACCTTGAAATTACAAAGGATCACTTTCATAAACCCAAGCCAACTTTCTGTCCTGGGGTCCTATTGTCTTGTTATGGGGTATGTAGTGACAAGATGGCATCACACAGGTTATATAAGCACAAACGTGGTCAAGAAAAGAAAAACGAAGGCACTTGCTCAGTGTAATCTCTTTCTCCTGTCACATCTGCTTCTTTATTATTATTTTATTAATTAAGTTTTGGCTGTGCTGGGTCTTTGTTGCTGTGCAGGCTTTCCTCTAGTTGCAGAGAGCGGGGGCTACTCTCTAGGTACTTGGGCTTCTCACTGAGGAAGCTTCTCTTGGTGTGGAGCCCTGGGCTCCAGAGCATGGGCTCAGTAGTTGTGGCGCTCGGGCTTAGTTGCCCCTTCAGTTCAGTTCAGTTCAGTCGCTCAGTCGTGTCCGACTCTTTGCGACCCCATGAATCGCAGCACGCCAGGCCTCCCTGTCCATCACCAACTCCCGGAGTTCACTCAGACTCACGTCCATCGAGTCGGTGATGCCATCCAGCTCTCTCATCCTCTGTCGTCCCCTTCTCCTTGTGCCCCCGATCCCTCCCAGCATCAGGGTCTTTTCCAATGAGTCAATTCTTCTCATGAGGTGGCCAAAGTACTGGAGTATGTGAGATCTTCCCAGACTAGGGATCAAACCCGTGTCTCCTGCGTTGGCTGGTGGATTCTTAACAGCTGGACCACCAGGAAAGTCCTCCTGTCTGCTTCTGAGGATGTCTTTGCTACCACTTGACTGGAAAAGGCCACAGCTGGTTGGATCCAGGGAGCACGCCTGTCTGGGGCCTCCCCCTGTGACTCGTATGGCTTGATTCAAACAAGTGAACTAGGCCATCGTCATCTCCTGGAAATTTGTACTGAGGCGTTCCCATCGGCTATGGGGCCTAGGGCTGAATTTCAGAGACACAGGCCAGGCATTGGCTTTCTGGATTAGGATTCAGATGAGCGAGCAGAAGAAGCTTGTTGGAAGAGACCAGAGCATAAATGCAGAGAGAGAAGCAGAACGAGACAGAGGCCAGCTGAGGGGCTGGAAGTGTGACTCGGCTCTCCAGTTCAGTGTGTGCCCCTCTGAGGTCTGCCTGGACCCTGGTTGAATCAGATGAGGGGCTGTGATTCACTAGTGCATTCTCACCGCACCCTTTCCTCCTTTCTTTGAAGAATCCCAGTTTGCAGCCTCAAACAGGTCAATTGGAGACATTGCTCCAAAAAGAGAAGGGGCCTTTTATTTAATTCTGAGGTCTTGCTTCTGAAAAATGTTGCCTGTGTTCCCGAGGACATTTTTGGGGGCTCTTTTCTTTTTTTTTTTTTTTTGTGGAAGAGGGCAGCCAGAGAGGATATAATCAGGGGAAGATTATTTTTAGTGCTTTCTAAGTTTCCAGTCTTATGTTTGCCTGGGGTTACCTCTGAGCATTCATATCTCCCACAATTTAAGACTTCCAGTTGCTTCCCTGCAGCTACATCTCCTGTCATCAGTATTTTCTTTCTTTTAAAACAAAGAAACACCCCCCTCCCCAGAAAAACACCAGTATTACTCTCAAGGCTGGGGGAGCTATTTCTAAAAAGGATGTTGGTTCCTTGTCTCCTCAATGCCATCACAATATAAATGCAGAACAGATACCTACTTGGAGAAGAAAGAAAAAAAAATATGCTCGTGATGTGTTTAAACCCAGATGCACTTCAGATGTTGTTGTTGTTATTATTTTTCTCCATTGATGGTCTTGCCAGCCATTATGGTAGGAAGTTAAAACACCTGGTTTGCATTATCCTGACTTGCCTTTAAGGCTAGTGTGCAGGCAGTTGGGCAGGGGGTTGTGAGCATGCTCAGGAAAGCACTATCTGATCCTTCCTGGGGATTTTGTGATTTATGTTTCCCCTTTTTTCTTTCCTGTTGTAGTTCCTTGAAGTCGGCTTCTCTCTTCACAGCTGCTGTTGCTGCTGGCCCAGGCTGGTGTGGTCCTCCCGCCCCAAAGGGACTCACAAAGCCTGAGGCTTAGATCTTCCTAGGTATCCAGTGTCTGCTGTCTTCTCTTGGCCTTTCCTCCCTCCCCTGTGCCATTTCATTTACTCTCTTAAAAGTAATTAGTAATTTAGACGGGACAGGATGTGCATGTGTGCAGGTGGGGAGATTCCGGCTCTGATCTCTGTCCCTGCCTTCTGTGCTTTGATGTTCTTGTCTACGTGCAGAACTAGAGAAGCAGACTCCTGGATTCTGCAGTGACTTCTGGGGACGGATCGAGCACTTTGGGGAATGAGTACATTCCTTTCGCTGCTGGTGATGCCAGTGCGGGGAGGGGCTTGAATGCTAAATTGAAATGATCGATTTAGCATCCATTAGAAAACTGCTGTAGGTGACTTGCTCTGAAGGAGATGGAAAAGTTTAATGAGAACAAGAGTGGAGGGGAGGGATGTCAACGTTTTGAACGGGGTGTTATGGAGGCCAGTTTCTGTCTTCTCCCAGCCCTGTGGGTCAGCCTGCGAAGGTCACAGTGGAGGAGTGTGAGTGAGCGTGGCATCTGTTGACAAGCCTATAGATGCCTGGAGTCTTTCTGGGGATGATGAAGAAGACTGTGCCGAGGATGGGAAGGCCGTTGGGTTTTTCTGCCAGTTTCCAGCTGGATGAGTTTGGAAACTGTGTTTCATGACTTCTCTGGTGCTGATCATCCTTTAAGAGGCTGATGCAATCTAACCTCACTCCCACCGGGGTGGCGTAATGCCAGAGAGAGCTGAGCTGCCACTTTACGATGGGGCTGTATTTATGACAATGACCCAGCGTCTCCCTGCCCCAGCCTGTCTCCTGGGGAAACATGTCTTCTCTTCCCCTCTGTTCTAGATTAAATGGCTCTCCATGCAGTCTTCTGCATGCAGAGTTTAGAACCTCTTCAGGTTTCCTCAAAAGAGTGGCAAAGACTTTAGTGAATTCTCTATAAGGGAGATGGAGGAGGAGATGTAAACCATACGCTCAACAGCAAACCACTTGAAATTCCCATTAAATATTCTGTTCTTGCCAAAGTCCCTTGAATCCACCCACTACTCAAGCTCTTTGGCAGGTCTCCCCACCTCTCACCCAGGTATTTCTGTAATTTTCAAAGTCTTCACATTTTTTTCCCTCTATTTTTTGGCGGCACCTTGCGGCATGTGGGATCTTAGTTCCCTGATTAGGGATCAAACCTGTTCCCTGCCACAGTGGAAGTGTGGTATCTTAACCACTGACCTGCCAGGGAAGTCCCAAATTCTTCAGATTTTTATCAAACAGAGCAATTCATTTATAGTCAAACTCATAGTCAAGTTTATACACCCAAACCCATTGGCATGCTCACAAAATAAGGGACTTTAAAGTATTAAGATCCAACTTCTTCGGAAGGCAGATCAATGCTATTATTACTGCTTGGGACCTCATTCCTCAACCCATGTGCTTAATCAATGGATTCCTTCCTGATAAATATAGGACTGTCCCCAAGAGGAAGCCTTATTATGAATTTAGGACTGTCCCTGAGAGGAAGCCTTATTTCAGCTGCTAAAGAAGGAAGATTTCCTCTATCTCATTACACCAGAAACTGGAAAGCAAAACCCGTCATTAGAACATTGCTCAACCAGCATTCAGAGAATCAGAGTGAAGTCAGTGGACGGCTCCGGGGGAGATTTCAGTCTTAAGTGGCGGGCAGGCCTGGCACTTTCTCTGCTGTGCGGGAGTGTGTCATTCTAATGATGGTGTGACCCTGGCCAGATTCACGGATGGGTAAACCCTAACCATCTCTTCCTTCCCAGCTCTCCTTCTGGGTTCCACTTAGACCTTGCCCTCTCTTGGATCAGTCACCACAACACTCTGTTACTTCAATACTTTCCTGATAGAGTCCTTTCCTGAATTTTATTGATTTCATCATGTGTGGTAGTTATTTGCCTTAAAAAATTTTTTTCTTTTGAACTTTTTATTTTATATTGGAGTATATGTGTATACGTTTGTAAATGTATATGTATATACATATATATATATATATTGGAGTATAGCCTGTTAGCAACGTTATGATAGTTTCAGGTAGACAGCAAAGGGACTCAGCCATATACAGACATGTATCTATTCTCCTCCAAACCTCGCTCCCATCCAGGCTGCCATATGGAGCAGAGTTCCATGTGCTACTCAGTGGGTCCTTGTTAGTTGCCCGTTTTAAATATAGCGGTGTGTACATGACCATCCCTAACTCCCTAACTATCCCTTCTGCCCAGCAAGTCTGGTTGCTTCTTGATGCCAAGGAGAGAGGCACCTTCATCTCAGATTAGGGTTTGCTATATCTCTCAAAGGATGAACTCCTTCAGAAAACATCCTTGGTGATTGCCGATCTGCTCATAGACTCGTGATAGCTGTTAGAACGAGGAGGAACCTGTATACTATCCATCTTCCTCTGATGGAGGATGAAACTGAAGCTCAGAAGGATCAAACGACATGTCTAGGTTCACACAGTCAAGGCTGTAGCCAGGACTACCTTTTAATCTTCTGAAGTCTAGTCTCCGTGTTTCAACTGTATCTCATTGTCTACCATTAGTCATTTGTGGTGGTCTTTTTTCTAGAGTTTCTGCACATTATACCAGAAGCTCTTTGAAAACAGGAACTGTATCTTCTCTAGGCTGTGGTTAGTTTCCCAGGGGCCACCCAGCATATGTAGTTCA
Organism: Ovis canadensis; assembly: GCF_042477335.2. NCBI lineage: Eukaryota > Metazoa > Chordata > Mammalia > Artiodactyla > Bovidae > Ovis > Ovis canadensis. The sequence continues at coordinate 56,482,845 of NC_091264.1, forward strand.
TAAACAGACATTTTCTGAGCACTCGTTATATTTGAGTGTTATATTTTACATATATATGTGAATATAGTGATCTATATTTAAATATGTATATACATGTATATATATACACACATATATATTAATACTGTGGATATAGAAGATGAAAAAGACATAAGTTTTTTCTTAAGAAGTCCACCATCCTCGATAGCTGCTGTAATAGAAATACGGAGAAAAGTATCTATAAAAGGAAGGGAAAGAGAGAGAAATTCATCCAGGGGTTCTGGAAGCTTTGTGGACAAGATAGGATTGGGGCTGGGCCTTAAATAAGAAGAATTTCACTAGTAGGTGAGGGAGAGGCTTGTGAGGGGCAGCTTGAAGAGCGCAAGGATATGATGAAGAATGGCTCACAGGCCACTGCCGCTGAAATGTGGAAGCTGCAGGTGGGCGGCTGAAGGTTGAAAAGGAAGGTAGAGAACTTTGATCACTTTGATGCATTTCTCTGTCATCCAAGAGAGAACCTGGCTATGAGCAGGCACTCTGCGAACAGGCATGTCTGTGCCTGTGCTATGGGTCTACTGACTACAAAGACAGTGGTGTCCAGAGGCAGTATATTGTTAAAGATCTGGTGTAAGTCCTAGCTTTGCCACATACAAGCTCTATGAACTGGGAAGGTTTTTAACTTCTCTGGACCGTAAATTTTTTTTTTTTTAATTGGGAGTATAGTTGCTTATACTGCTGTCAGTTTCTGCTATATAACAAAGTGGACCAGCCATCTGTATACATATATTCCTTCTTTCCAGGATTTCCTTCCCATTTAGGTGGCACAGAGCACTGAGTAGAGTTCCCTGTGCTAGACAGTAAGTTCTCATTAATTGTCTGTTTTATACATAGTAGGGGAGAAGGAAATGGCACGCCACTCCAGTACTCGTGCCTGGGAAATCTCACGGACGGAGGAGCCTGGTAGGCTGCAGTCCATGGGGTTGCGAAGAAGAAAGCGACTTCACTTTCACTTTTCACTTTCATGCACTGGAGAAGGAAATGGCAACCCACTCCAATATTCTTTGTGTGGGCAGCACCAGGCAACCCAAAGGAGGACGCCCTGCGGATCCATCACCCAGCTTTCATCAGCCTCTCCACTCAGCTTTGTTCTCTGCTGGTCTTGTCTGCACTCTTTACTCTTTTGAATTGTGACAGGAACTCAATTTCTTTGTGAAAAATGGCCCTGAAGCTCCTCCAAGAAATGGCTGGTTCTAGGGCTGGAACAGAAAATATACAAGGTAAACCAGGAGCATCTTGTAGTGCCTGTTAAGTAAGGAAACGCTAGACAAAGCAAAACAAAACTCATAGGAAAACCCCAAAACCCACACAGTAATGGGAATGCATTTAAGGAACAAGGGAGCCAAATGGGAAAGAGCTCCCAGGGGCCAAAGCTGGAACAATTTACGCCACAAAATGCAGAAAGTAGTGTTGGGTTCTAACTAAAGTATAACATAAATATCTGAGTCCATACGGATGTGAATAAATGATTGAATCCATATATGGGGGGCAGGGGACAAATCTGTGCAGAAAAATTCCCAATAATTCATGTAAGTTCTGTGCCTTAAAGAAAGGGAAAGTGAAATTGAAGTTGCTCAGTTGTGTCCAACTCTTTGCAACCCCATGGACTGTAGCCCACCAGGCTCCTCCCTCCATGGGATTCTCCAAGCAAGAGTACTGGAGTGGGTTGCCATTTCCTTCTCCAGGGGATCTTCCTGACCCAGGGATCGAACCCGGGTCTCCTGAATTCCAGGCAGACGCCTTAACCTCTGAGCCACCAGGGAAGCCCCAAGCCACAAGGGAAGCCTTCAAGGAAGAGGATCTTAACTCCTCACTCTGTACATGTGCGCTGGATGTGGTTTCTTCCTTCCAAAGAGTATCCTTTGTCTGGAAAAGGGGAAGAAGAAAGTAGCTTGACAATAGAGAAGCTGACAAGCACCACCTCAGACAGGTGATCAAGGTCAACATCAACAATGCTAAGTGATGCTGATTGTATGTATGTACTCTGATGTGACGTGATGAAAATGGCACTTCACCTCTGTGATCTTCTTCCACAAAACGCGAAACTCTAGTCATCTTGAGGAAAAATTACCAACAAATTCCAACAAAAGGATGTCTTACAAAACACTTGACTGTCGCTCTTCAAAACTATCAAGGTCATCACAAACAAGGTAAATGTGGGAAACTGTCACAGAGAAGGGAAACCTAAGGAAACATGACGACTAACTGTGATGCACTTTCTTGGATGGACTCCTGGCACAGAAAAGCACACTTGGTAAAAACTAAGGAAATTTGAGTTGGACTTCAGTTAGCATTAAGGTATCAGTCTTGGTTCAGCAAATGTGTCAAGTGTACCATACTACTGCAAGATGTTAATACGAGGGGGAACTGTGTGAGTGTGCCATGTGCTAAGTCGCTCCAGTTGTGTCCAACTCTTTACGACCCTATTGACTGCAGCCTGCCAGACTCTTCTGTCCGTGGGATTCTCCAAGTGAGAAAACTGGAGTGGGTTGCCATGCCCTCCTCCAGGGGATCTTCCCAACCCAGGGACCGAACCCGAGTCTCTTGCATTTCCTGCATTGGCAGGCGGGTTCTTTACCATTAGCACCACCTGGGAAGCCCAGCTGTGTGAGTGTGGGGGACAAATGAAATTCTTTGTATCATTTGCTCAGTTTTTCTATAAATCAAAATAAAGTCTATTAGTTAAAAGAAAAGCCTCTGGAAATAGTGCAATTGCTAGAGCTACCAACGAGGTGAAGAGGTCTAAGGAATATGGTTCTTAAGCAGGCAGTAGAAGTTTCATGGGAGAAATTATATCTGGGTCATGAAGGTCTGGGAATATATATCCCTTTTGAATGTCAAACATTTTCTGTTTTCAGTAACAGTTCAGTAACTTTGACTTCAGTGTGTTGATATGTACTAGTATCCTACCAATTTTTATCTTAGATGGTGATTTTTTTCTGCATATATCCTTTCTCTGATTTGTCATGTCAGGAAAAACATTTCCTCTACTCTCTTATGTTCAGTACTTGGAGGTCTGCAAATTAAATTGACAAAAGACAGACTAGGAAGAGAAAAGACAGATTTTTATTCACATAAGAGGGCCTTCACAGAAAAATGTGACTCAAAATGGCAGTTATAATTTGGGGCTTGCATACCATCTTAATAGGGCTTCCCTGATAGCTTAGTTGGTAAAGAATCCACCTGCAGTGCAGGAGACCCCGCTTTAATCCCTGGGTTGGGAAGATCTCTTGGAGACGGGAAAGGCTACCCACTCCAGTATTCTGGCCTAGAAATTCCATGGACTATATAGTCCGTGGGGTTGCAAAGAGTCGGACACAACTGAGTGACTCTCACGGTACCATCTTAATAGGAGAAGGGGAGGGAGAGAGAAAGGCTTTTGTGAGAAAACAAGTGAATCTTAAGAAAGAGAAATGGGCCCTTACGAGAACAGATGGGAGATACAATAGTTTTGTGATGATGTCTTTTTAGGTAATTTCTTTTCCCAGCGCTGGGCTTCTTGTCTCCAGTGATAGGAATCAATTTTCACTGGTTTTGAAATGCTCAGCAAGGGCTTATAAGACAGTTGAATTCTTTTGGGAGGGTCTGCTTTTTAGGGAGATAAGGGGTGTTAGGAGTGGGTGGGGTGGGACAGCACAAACTCCAAACCCTCTTCTCAGTGCTAGTTTCTGGATTCCTTCCGTTGAACGCAGGCTTCCTGAAGGTCACGAACACATCATGTGTTTCCCGTGATGAGGGAAACACCTTTTAGAGTTTTGGCAGTGTCTCCAGAGGGAATGGCAAGGTTGAAATGGAGACAGGATTGGACATTTAGTTTTAGGCAAGTGTATGGTAAAGTGTCTGCCTACAATGCGGGAGACCTGGGTTCAGTCCCTGGGTCAGGAAGATCTCCTGGAGAAGGAAATGGCACCCCACTCCAGTACTCTTGCCTGGAAAATCCCATGGATGGAGGAGCCTGGTAGGCTACAGTCCATGGGGTCACAAAGAGTCAGACCCGACTAAGCGGCTTCACTTTCTTTCACTTTGAGAGCAGAGGCTTGGCTAGGTTTGGGTAAGGATTATCACTCTACAGTCCAGGACTGGCGGAAACAGCAAAGGGAGGGCTTTCAGGTGAGAGGTGCGAAACTTTAGGGCTTATACTGTCTGTTTTCCAGTGAAGAGTTAATGAGTTTTTCAGGAAGTTCCTGACTAGAGTCTGTAGAAATAGCAACACTATGCTGAAGGAGACGGTGGAAGGCAAGTCAATGAAGTGTGTTTGGTTGGGGTTAGTGGGTGTGTGTCCTCAACGTCCAAAGCCCGTGTGCATCAGGAAATGGTCCTGGGTCTCAAAAATTCACTGCAAGATTAAAACAAGTATGACTGAGTGGTAAAAACCCACTTGCCAATGCAGGAGACGTAAGAAATGTGGGTTCTTCCCTGGTTTGGGAAGATCCCCTGGAGAAGGGCATGGCAACCCATTTCAGTATTGTTGCCTGGAGAATTCCACGGACCAGGGAGCCTGGTGGGCTACAGTCCACGGGGTTGCAAAGAGTCAGACCTGGCTTAAGTGACATGGTGCACACACACACACACACACACACGGGATTTGTGCTCACCGTATGTTTGCTGCTTTCTTTTTAACTTAATTATCTATCATGTCTGCTCTCTGGAGCTCTATATTCAGAACTATGTCATTCCTTTTCTTGGTCATGTTTTTAAAATTTCTTATTTGTAATTGGAGGATAATTACTTTACAATATTGTGGTGGTTTCTGCCATACCTCAACATGAATCAGGTGTAGATATGCAAACATCCCCTCACTCTTAAACTACCCTCTCACCTCCCTCCCCATTCCACCCTTCTAGGTTGTCACAGAGCACCAGCTTTGGGTTCCCTGCAGTCTGTTATTTCTTTTAATGGCAGAATTATTGCAAGACTTTGAGGCCCAACTGGCTTTGTGGCCTGTGACTGTCTTCTGATCACTTGCCTGGGGCAATGGGGCAGATTCTTCTGTCGTAACCTCCACTTGTTCAGTCAGTCGTTAAGTCGTGTCCTACTCTTTGCAACCTGATGAACTGCAGCATGCCACTGGTGGCATCCACCCATCTCATCCTTTGTTGTCCTCTTCTCCTCCTTCCTTCAATCTTTCCCACATCAGGGTCTTTTCCAGTGAGTCAGCTCTTCACATCAGGTGGCCAGACTATTGGAGCTTCAGCTTCAGCATCAGCATCAGTCCTCCTTCCAATGAATATTGAGTGTTGATATCCTTGCAGTCCAAGAGACTCTCAATTTCTTCTCTAGCACCACAGTTCAAAAGCATCAATTCTTCAGCGCTCAGCTTTCTTTACAGTCCAACTCTCACATCCATACCTGACTACTGGAAAAACCATAGCTTAGACTATATGGATCTTTGTCGGCAAAGTAATGTCTCTGTGTTTTAATATGCTGTCTAGGTTTGTCATAGCTTGTCTTCAAAGGAGCAATTGTCTTTTAATTTCATAGCTGCAGTCACTATCTGCAGTGATTTTGGAGCCTAAGAAAATAAAATCTGTCTCTGTTCCCACATTTCCCCCCATCTGTTTGCCAAGAAATGGTGGGACCGGATGCCCTGATCTTAGCTTTTTGAATGTTGGGTTTTAAGCCAGTTTTTTCATTCTCCTTTTTCACCTTCATCAAGAGGTTCTTGAGTTCCTCTTCACTTTCTGCCATTAGAGTGCCATTAGATGTCATCTGCGTATCTGAGGTTGTTATTTTTCCCGGTAATCTTGATTCCAGCCTGTGAATCATCCAGCCCAGCATTTGCACGATTTACTCTGCATATAAGTTAAATAAGCAGGGTGACAGTATACAGCCTTGATGAGCTCCTTTCCCAGTGTTGAACCAGTCTTTTTTTCCATGTCCAGTTCTAACTGTTGCTGCTTGACTTGCATATAGGTTTCTCAGGAGACAGGTAAGGTGGTCTGGTATTCCCATCTCTTTAAGAATTTTCCACAGTTTGTTGTGATCTACATAGTCAAAGGCTTTAGCATAGTCAATGAAGCAGAAGTAGATGTTTTTCTGGTATTTCCTTGCTTTTTCTATGATCCAACAGATGTTGGCTATTTAATCTGTATGTCCTCTGCTTTTTCTAAATCCAGTTTGTACATCTGGAAGTTCTCAGTTCATGTACTATTGAAGCCTCACTTGAAGAATTTTGAGAATTACTTTACTAGCATGTGAAATGAATGCAGTTGTACAGAAGTTTGAACATTCTTTGGCATTGCTTATCTTTGGGATTGGAATGAACACTGACCTTTTCCAGTCCTGTGGCCACTGCTGAGTTTTCCAAATTTGTTGACATAATAAGTGCAGTACTTTCACAGCATCATCTTTTAGGGTTTGAAACAGCACAGCTGGAATTCCATCACCTCCACTAACTTTGTTTGTAGGAATGCTTCCTAAGGCCCACTCTATTTTTAAGCAAAACAAATAATCCTCCCAGATGATAATGATGACTTTCCCATAGGAAGAAATTTCAGTTTATCCAGATCTTACAGATCTTAGATAGATCAAGACTTGGCTTGAGGGAGAGCTGCCCCCTCATTTTGGGGGCAGGCCTTGGAAGCTGACTGGGGCCCTCATACAGTCTTGGGAGCACAGGATGAGAAAGCTACAGGACATGGGTGCTGGAGGCCTCTTAGCCAGTACCACGCAGGCAACTCTCTAATTTAAAAGTAAATTGCTTGTCTGAAGAGTTGGTTGAGGAGTATAGCTTTGAAGACATATTCCCTCCGAGGGAGTTGACTAAGTCAGCTATCTGCTGTACAAGGCAGTTTCTGAGCAATATTTTAAATTTAATTTTATTTAATATATGTTCCTTTTTCCAGGGGAATCTTCCAAACCCAGGGATTGAACCCAGGTCTCCTGCATTGCAGGCAGGTTCCTTACCATCTGAGCCACAAGGGCCCTTATTAATATCTGTAAGATATTATGATATACTTTGTATATAATCTACATACATTGCTCTCTGGTCACCCTGATATTTGCTTTAACCAACCTGGGTGTCATTTTTTTCTCTCTATCCTGCTGAGGGGCCCTGGGATCTGCTGCCAGAATTTTCCAGAAAGTTCAGGACAGACTTACAATTCAGCCTCAATCTCCATTGCCTTTCCTAAACTGCCTGGGATCACCAAGCCCTCCTCCATCCCCAACACTCCTCTCCTAGCTCTTAGCTCTTGGCAATCTTTCTCCCGCCCCTGTTTTTTTTTTTTTTTTTAAAAGAGGGACTCAATATCTGCCTCCTAAGCAGGCTTTGCATGGCCCGTAGGAGCAGCTGACAAAGGGAACAAGTAATTTCTTAGCCTTTCAGCTCCACACTGCCTCTGGTTTTTGTGAGTGGCCGGTGCACCTGTTGTGATAAGCAATGCTCGCTTCACAAGCAATTTGAAAAGAGGGCAAGCTCGGCACCCCACTCCCGCCCCCTTTCTTTTAAGTGGATGTTAATAATTTTCAGAAGGAGTGGTGGGGGGTGCAAAAAGAGACAAGTTCTTGGGATTTATTCTTTGCCTGACACTTGCCATGAGGATGGGGAGCTGGTCGAGGTGGGGGCCATCCTTGCAGCTTCATTAGGGACTGAGCTGGGCTGGGAGGACAAGCCTGGGGACGTTGGCTTCATTTGGGACGAGAGGCTTTCCTGTTCCTTGTTCTCTGTGGGCTGTTTTCGTTTATTTGTTCTGTGGTTCTCTAAGCTTTGTTTGACCCTGGCTGGTGAGGAGCCTGGAGGACTGGTGAAAAGAAGTTCTCCCAGCAAAACACGTTTTGGCCTAAGGAAAATAAAGGACTCCCGCTTTTCCTAGCCCGGGGGGAGGGCACACATGTGGCCCCTTCCATTTTTCTTTTCTTTTCTAAAGTCTATTAAACTCATGTTGGCAAAAAGCATTGGCCCGACAGACCAGAGAGCTGAAGTTCTCCGTTTACAGCCCCGGACACGCGGCCCATTGGGCTGGCTGGTCGTGTGTGCCTCAGGAGGGTTGGCTCTTCCGCTGTGCTGTCTGCCAAGCGGAGCCATTTCCTTCCTTCCCTGCCTGTGTTTAGCTGAGGTTGTGGGTCTTGGAGGCCCCTGTGAGACTACAGTTTCTCTCCGATGCTGTGACCTGCAGGGCTCTCCCGCATGCAACACCCGGGGAAACGTTTGTGAGAAGGCTGAAGGTGGCCAGTGTCTAGCCTTTCCTGTACCAACTGCCCTATGTGGCTATTGCTTGTGTTGAGGAGGAAAAACCTTTTCCTCAACCCTGTCGTATTTGGGGTCGGGAATCTGCAAATTAAACTGACAAAAAAGACAGATTAGCAAGAGGGGAAATAAAACATTTAATTTTATAATATATGTAATGATGTGTTAGTTGCTCAGTTGTATCCAACTCTTTGTGACCCCATGGACTGTAGCCTTCCAGGCTCTTCTCTCCATGGAATTCTCCAGGCAAGAATACTGGAGTGGGTTACCGTTCCCTTTTCCAGGGATCTTCCTGACCCAGGGATCAAACCCTGGTCTTCTGCATTGCAGGCAGATTCTTTACCATCTGAGCCACAAGCGCACTTATGAGAACTCACAAAGAAATGAGACTCAAGGAGGAGGTTAGAATGGGGACTTACATGCCATCTGAATAGAGGATGGGGAGGGACAGAGGAGGACTTCAGGAGGATTTCTCAGAAGGGAGAAGCGAGAAAGGTCACTATGGGAAAGCAAACGACTTTCTGGAAAGGTAAACAAGCCCTCAGCAGAGTAGGTGGGGAGGTATTGTAGTTTGTGACAATGTCTGTCTAGGTGTGATACAGAATTCTCTGGAGGACAGAGGATTAGGTTTGCTCTGGGGAGGGGATTTATGACAACTGAATTCTTTGGGAGGCTCTGCTTTTAGGTAGATAAGGGATTTCAGGAACTCAAATGCCTTCAGCTCAAAGTAATTTTTTTTTATGCCACAGTGGCTTATTCTGGACCCCTCACCTTACCAAGACCTCTTTGTAGTTTGGAAAGTCTTTGAGGATTCAGGCAGCACCAAACATAGCCCCTGGCTCCCATTAAGCCTGCCTAAAAGATCTGGTAAATGAAAACTGAGTCTGTTACTCTGAGTAACAGCATTTAAACAGATAAAAAGGGTCCGAAGCAATTTGTGTCTTGGTCACACAGCGCTTCAGCTGAGAGCTGCAGAGGGTGCTGGTGGGGTTTGGAGGCGGGTGAGGTGCAACTTGGAGGGAGAGGGTGACTCGCTGTGCAGGTCCTGAGTTACGGGTTGAGATGGGATGGCGGGTCAGGTTTGTCCCTATTTGGTATTTTAGCAGCTTATCTGAGGCACACCTCACTTTGTAATTCTAGGTGTGTTCCCTCTAACCTCGTGTTTTTTGGCCCAGCACTCAGTGGGCTGACCAGAGGGCAAACCACCTTTTCCTTATCTGTTCTGGGCACAAATGAATTGTAAGATTTCAAAGCCAAGTGCTAAGTTTCCAGCGTTTGGGCATCCAGTTACCTCTGGGAGGCTATTGCCTCTGCCAGTGGCCGTGCCCAGAAGGTAAGATTTTGTCCTCATTCTGCCAACTCTACCTCAGGGGGTTGTCCTGCTTAACTAACTGCCAGCCAGTGTCAACTTCTTGAGAATGCCTGCTTTCAGGTATTTTGAAAAATGAGAGTTTCATGGGGGATTCTCCTCTCCTGCCTCAACTGATATATATATATATATAAAATCAACTTTTTATATTAATACTATCAAAGAGTTTACAGCTACAAGGGAGATTTCCAGGGTTAAGAGTTGACTTTGTACTTATTTTAAAGAATAAATGTCATACCTAAATAAGGCTTCCCTGGTGGTTCAGACAGTAAAGAATTCTGCCTGCATGCAGGAGACCAGCGTTTGATCCCTGGGTTTGGAAGATCCCCTGAAGAAGAAAATGGCAACCCACTCCAGTATTCTTGCCTGGAGAATCCCATGGACAGAGGAAGCTAGTGGGCTACAGTCCATGAGGTTGCAAAAAATCAGACATGACCGAGCGAGTGACACTCAAATAGTCCTTACACAAGAAAACAGACTTGATAGTGGTTATTGTGGGTAATGATGCATCTCCTTCTTCTGAGTGGTGGGGTTGGATTGTCTTTCCTCTGAGGACAGTTCTAGATCATTCTGCCTGACAGCACTGGGGGGACAGGGTGGTTCCTGGAGAGCAGGAGAAGGCTATAGGTGGTACCCATGCTTGGTATTAGATAATGTATTGAATTGCATAGTGAGAAAACATTGTCTTTTCATATCTGTTTAATGCCCAGGGCTTTCCCTGTGGCTCAGTGGTAAAGAATCTGCCTGCCAGTGCAGGAGACACAGGAGATGTGGGTTTGATCCCTGAGTCAGGCAGATCCCCTGGAGCAGGACATGGCAACCCACTCCAGTATTCTTGCCTCGAAAATCCCATGGACTAAGGAGGCTGGCGGGCTACAGTCCATGGGGTCGCCAAAGAGTCGGATACGACTGAAGTGACTTAGCAAGATGAAGTAAAAGAGTTTCAGTTTGGTCCTAAAAGGTCTGGAAGACTTTCTACCTCCAATTCTCCCCCTTCTCGGTTTTATTCCTCTTTCTCATGATCACTGTCAAACAAAGAGGGGGCAAGCCTCAGGCTCCCAGCCTTCTGTATTTTTAGCCGGAATTCATCACATTGCATCCATTCTGTTTATTTTCATGATTCTCTTCTGTTCATGGCAAATGATATGTTTTCAATCCATGGTTGGTGTCAAAATTTTATTTAACATGGAAGTACTTGAAGATAAAATGTGATCTGGTTTTTAAGAAAGATACTACACAGCAGGCCATGCTTGGATGTGGCATAAATTCTGAAAGTGGTGTGCAAGGGACTGTAGGTGGGAAGCCGTTTCTCTTCTTTCCTGGTGGTCTCTGATCCCCTCCTGTTCGTGAGCAGTTATTTTCTACCGCTCTCACCTTCTCCGCCACCGCCAGTCTCTGCTGCCAGGAGGTTTTCCTTCTTCAGAGGATGAATCCTGACTTCATGAGAAAGTTGCTTTTGCTTCCTTTTGCAGCCTGTCTCTGTTCTACCTGGAGGTTGCTGTGGAGTGCTGGACGGGCACTGGGAATGTTGGTGGGGGCAGAGGCACTCTCTCCTGTGTCTGAACATTTTTAGCATTTATTTGCCCCTCCCTCGGGCACTGGTCACCTGTGTGTCTTATCTTCTCTCCTGGGGAGCCAGGCCATGCAGATTCGGGCCTGTCCTATTCCTCTCTGCCTCTTGGACAGAGCCTGGGCCATGGTTAGCACCCAGGAGGTCCCCTCACAGTAGAGGCAAGCTGGTTGGTGTTCAGCCACTGTCAGATTCACTTGGGATATTGGCAGCCTCTGGAATTATGACAAGAAAGTCCCTGATGCTGGGAAAGATTGAGGGCAGAAGGAGAAGTGGGCATCAGAGGATGAGGTGGCTAGATGGCATCACTGATGCAATGGACATGAGCTTGGGCAAACTTGGGGAGATGGTGAGGGGCAGGGAGGCCTGGCATGCTGGTCTATGAGGTCACGAAGAATTGGACATGACTGAGTGGGTCAACAACAGCAACAACAAGGGGTTGGAGAATCCTAAAGGAAATTAACCCTGAATATTCACTGGGAGGACTGATGCTGAAGCTGAAGCTCCAATCTTTCAGCTACCTGATGCGAAGGGCTGATTCATTAGAAAAGACCCGGATGCTGGAAAAGACTGAAGCCAGGAGGAGAAGGGGATGACAGAGGATGAGATGGTTGGATGGTATCACAGACTCAGTGGACATGAGTTTGAGCAAGTCCCAGAAGATGGTGAAGGACAGGGAAGCCTGGTGTGTTGCAGTTTGTGGGGTGGTAAAGCGTCGGACACAACTTAGTGATTCAACAATAACAACAAGGGTTTAGACAGCCTGTCTCCCACGACCTCATTGCCGGCTTGAAAGCCAAGTGAAATATGAGCTTGGACACTTGATAGCAAGTACCCGTGGGTGGGCAAAGTGGTTCCCTCTGTCCTCAGGCATGTGGACAAGCACCTCACATCACAGGCTCACTCTGAAGTGACACAGTTGTCCTGATTTGGGGTCAACTGACAGTATTCCCAGTGAACAGATGAACACAGGCCAAAGTAGAGCTGAAGACTCGCTGTGCTCCTTCTAAAATATTAAAGTTAGGCCATACAGGGCTTGTATGGCTTATTCATACTGGGTGGTAGTATCTGAGCACTTTTTCTTTCAGCCAGTGTATTTGTTCTTTAGTTACTAAGTCGTGTCTGAGTCTTTGCGACCCCATGGACTGTAGCCCAGCAGGCTCCTCTGTCCATGGGATTCTCCAGGCAAGAATACTGGAGCTGGTTACCTATTCCCTTCTCCAGGGGATCTTCCCGACCCAGGGATCAAACCCTCATCTCTAGCATTGGCAGGCGTGTTCTTTACCACTAGTGCCACCCGGGGAACCCTTCGGCCAGTGTATTGCATGGTAAATGTTTCACCGAAAGAAAGACAAAAATTATTCTTTGGTGCTAATCCCGAACCCTCTGGTGTACATCTTCATTAGATTTTTTGATGCACACTTGTAGCAGCTTTGGTGGATTGCTGATCATTCTGCTGCTCACCTATGATGAATGTGCAAATGCGAATATCACACTGTTGACTCTGAAGTGTTTTGGAGGAAATCACCGCACAGGCAGTGTAATGTTTTTGGAATTGAAGAAGGTCAGCAGAGGCAGATGTCTGAGTTTTAGGTGCTGCTCCATGTCCCTGACCCCCAGGAGACCCTCCGAGCAACACCTTCATGCTGGCTTGGTGTCCTCACAGGATTGCTGTGACAACATGTGCCGGCCTGTCACACATGGGCTCTTCTCATTAATTTCCGAGGTTGTCTCCTTATCTGTAAAATGGGGCTAATAAACTCACTTAAATTGTGGGTTTTCTTCTCTTGAGGAGCCCATGAGGGCACGTGCGTTAAATTGCCGTGTAAGCTGTAAAAAAGCTATACAAATGCCAGCTGCTTTTGTTGTTATTACCGTGGGAGCCCAGACAGAAGCAGAGGCTGCTGGGAACTGGCTCTTCCCCGGGACGGATGGCTGAATCTCGGGGACCTGCTACAATCACGGGGAGTATTTAGTCCTGTGTTTCCCTCAGCGGCATTGAGCAAGGGCTGAGAAAGCAGTCAGAAGTAGAACGTTTTCTGGTTCACGTGAAGATGTCTGTTCTGCTCTGAGTATTCCGTGTAGTTCCAAGGTTTCATAGCCAGAATTAGGAAGCACAGAGAAAAGATTATTTATTCACACTGGCGTCGAGGATACGGAGGCTGGTTTGTCAAAAGGAAGGTTATAACTTCGTAATCTGTCTTAGTCTGAAATTCGCACTGATCCTGTTTGGCTTCCCCGGTTCCAGCGGGCTGACCTCTTTCTGTTGACAAATATTTCTGCCCATGACTCTGGGCTGAAGAAACTCTGCATTTGCCTGTCATGCGTGAACTAGGGACTCTCCTAATGAATGGATTTCTCATAGGAAGCAGAAAAGGGAATGGAGGGAAGAGAGATGGAACACGTTATATTTCTTTGTGGCGAATGCTTATTTTCTCAGCCGATGAACGCTTTTCCCCCCTCACCTTTTGACATGATCCTAATGGTCCCATTACAATACATTCTGCCATCTCTCTTAGCCCCATCTGCCCGCACCCTGTGTCATTTGGTGAACGGCAGGCAGGTTTTAAGTTCCAAAAAGCAGAGAACAGGCAAAGTACTGGAACAGGATCATATGTCTCCCATTTTTATTTTCAAAAATATCCACGCCCCCCCCCCCACCACCATTTTACTGTTAAGTGTTGGGTTGCAGCTGGACCCTGAGGCTGGGACAGCAGAAAGAGAGCCTTGCTTTTGAGTGTCACGTGATGCTGGGGTGGGTTTTCCAAAAAGATGAAGGAATCTCTTTTATCAGGAATCTTCTGGAGCCAAATATTCCAACTGTGTTATTTTTGGAAGTTCCGATTTAGCCTTGTGCAGACGACTCCCCACATTCCTTCTGCTTCGTTGAGGGGGTGATTTTTGTGGCTGTACCTCGGGTTCAAGTTCATAAATAAGTGTGAGTGTGCTCTGGCTTCGTATTTGCAAGCAGAAAGATCTACAGAGAGCAGGGTGGTTGCACATTAACAGCAAGTACAGCTCATGAACAGGGAAAAGGAGCTGCATTCCCTCAGCCCCTTTGGGTTTCAGTGCTTTGCCTATCGGTGGGCAGCGGCAGCTGGGGTGGTGAGCGATACTGTGGCAGGGAGTCACCGAGAGTGACACACGGTCTCTTCCAGGAAACAGCGTGAGCCCACCACAGCTGGCCCCCAGAGCTTTTTCTTCTGCTCTGGAGGGTTGGGCTGTGGTTTCAGCAGCCCGGGCTGCAGCAGCCTGTGGTACGTTCTGCATGCTTCTGGGTGAAGCTGGTGGGAGGAAAGGGTCAACGACCCGTCCTTTGTAGAGAAACTTTGAGGGCTTGGGAATCGAGTCCAGTTTGTCACTTGCAGGCTTGGTCTGGAGATTGGGTAACATCAGAAAATGCTCATCCTTCCAGGCTACCAAGCAGAAGTGGAGGAAGGACTTTCTGAGAGGTGGCTTGTCCTGGCCAGGGGGTGGGAGGGTAGTTCTAGATCAGAGGCCGGTTATGGGGACCAGAGGCTGCATATCTGACCACCTGGGACTCAGGATGCTGACCTCTGCCCTTTACGGCATATAGAGCTGTACTTTCAATGTACTTGCTTAATTGCACAGTTAAGGCTCTGGATCTCCAGTGATACTGTGCGTGTGGATGTTCAGTCACTCAGTCGTGTCTGACTCTTTGCAAACCCATGGACTGTAGCCCGCCAGGCTCCTCTGTCCATGGGATTTCCCAGGCAAGAATACTGGAGTGGGTTGCCATGCCCTTCACTGGGGGATCTTCCTGATCCAGGGATCAAACCCACATCTCCTGCATTGGTAGATGTATTCTTTGCCACTGAGCTACCTGGGAAGCCCCCAGTGACACTTGGTGGCATAGCTTCTCAACCTTGGTAAGTGCTGTTGACAACTGGGCAGGATCATTCTTTTTCAGATGGGGGTGGGGGGCTTCTTTATGCTTGAGAGGCTGCATAGCAGCTTCCCAGGCCTCTCCCTCTCAGATGCCAGTAAAGCTCCCCCACCGCCATCGTTGCAACCAAAACTGTCTCCACGCCTTGCCAGACATCCCCTGACTAGGCAACATCACCCCATCGAGAAGCACTGCCTTTTGCAGGGAACAGTAAACACTTGCCCTCCCCCACCCACCTCCCAATTTGTGTGTACTGTTCAGAGAGAGAGCAGGTGGGAAGTCAGCCGATACGTGTTTAATATTTGAATACCAGCCTGCTTTATTAGATTGAAGCTCACGGAATTGTCATTCTCTTCAGACATCAACATGGTTGAATAATGTCAATTTCAGATGGTTCAACCTAATATTAGCCCCTGAAATCAGATTTGTGTGAAGCTCGGTCACCAGGGGCCCCAGGACAGGGTCATGGATCCATATTGTTTATTAAAGACCCTGAAGTGTCCCCTGCAAGGAGCTGCATTATTGGAGGTGGGTGAAACACTACAGAGGAAGCTCACTAAGGCTCACTAGGCCCTGGACCGTTTCCTTGGCCGGTTGGCATCACAGGAGACTGCCTGTCTGGTTCAGTTGAAGTTACCATTCCCTGGGCACCTCCTCTTACCCCTGGCACTGGCCTCTGCAAAGGGCGTTGGTTCCTTTTTTTTTTTTTTTTTCGTACAATAGCCATCATGGCACCAACAGGACATGTTCCTCAAAAGAGGAGAAAGAAGAGGACACTTTATCTTTTTTTTTCTTACATGTTCCCTCATCCCTGCATCTCTATCATGTCTCCATAAACCCTTTTGCAGGTTGATGTTCTGTTTTCCCATTTTCATACAAAATTGTTTGTAATTTGATCAGAAGTCTTGTTTAGGGCAGGAGAAAGGGATAAGGCAGTGGGAGCCTGGAAAGCTGGGATAACTGAGGTACAGGCCTCAGCTACCATACAAGGAATATGATGATTCAAATAAATAGAGCAAATGCCAAGATGGAAATCCTGGGGATACACAGGATGAGAGGGGACCTCAGGCAGACTCACTTCTGGAGCTTCATACATGAAGCAGGGGAGGCCCAGAGCACATGGTTCTGACTTACATCACCCAGTTAGTTCTAACACCAGGCACTTAAGTCTTCTGTGATCTCAGCCCATTCAGCCATGCTAAATTAGCCCAGCACGACACAGCATGACCAAATGTCGCCGGGTTCCCTGATCGCTGGGCCAAGAGTTTTGGCTCCCATGTGGAGGAAAGGGCTAACTAGTATTTCCGCTTTTACTGTGCTTTCATAGCTCCTCGCTGGGTGCAGTGCATGCAGGAAGCCCTGATACATGCTTGGCCAAGGCCTGCCTGGGCTGGTGACTCAGCGTTAGCCTGCCTGCTCTAGCCAGGAACTCCTCAGGAGGCTGGGTTCATTAGCCAACCCATCAAGGTGGACCCGCTGCAGCTTCTCCTAGGAGGGCCATCGCTGGCTCGGGCTCAGCACATCTCTGCATCCATCTGTGCAGCTTTTAAGTGGGAGGGAGGAAGGAATAAAGAAGAAAGAGATGCAGAGGGCTGTTCCTCCTGACTCCTCAGAGGAGTTCCCTAGTACCCACTTGGGATTTGGCCCCTTCTCAGGACACTGAAACTCAGGAGAAGAGCATTTATGTACTTATGTCTACCCAGCTGCAGATTTAAGCAGAAAGCTAAGGAGCCTGGCGGGCTGCAGTCCACGGGTCGCAAAGAGTCAGATACGACTTAGCGACTGAACAAAATTTACGCTTTGGAGCCCATCACTTGCATAAGCCTCTTTCAAGGCCCTTCACCTAATATGTATTTATAATTTTTTATACAGGTTGCATTTTTAAAAATTGTACCAGCTTCGGGAACTTCTCTGGTGGTCCAGTGGCTAAAACTCTAAGCTCCCAATGCAGGGGGCCCAGGTTTGATCCCTGATCAGGGAACTAGATCACATATGCTGCAAGGAAGATTGGAGGTCTGTGGGCTGCAACTAAGACCCAGTGCAATCAAGTACATAAATATTAAAAAAAAAATAAAAATTGTACCAGCTTCAGGTCTTGCAAAGACGTGGACCCGCCTCCATTCACCTCTGCAGCAGGAAACCACAGCCCTTGGTAGAACAGTATCTCTTAGGTTTCAATTAAGCTTGGCTGGGAAAAGGCACAAAGCTCGGGGGCACCTCAAGCTCTGCGGCTGGATGAAGAGGGAGCAGAAAGTATGCGCCCATAGGAGAAGTTCTCCCTGGAACTTTCCTGCTGCCCACCACACTCGAACAAACGTCCGCAGTATCAGAGAGGGCAATGAGAGTCTACTGAGATGGGGTGTCCTTTTTTCTTTCTTTCATTCTTTTTTCTTTTTTGGTATGTGTGTGTGTTATGTTTATTTTAATTTATTTATTTTTTGTTGAGGTATAGTTGATGGACAATATTATGTAAGTTTCAGGTGTACAATATGGTGATTCACAATTTTTTAAGATTATATTCCATTAACAGTCATTATAAAATATTGGCTATATTCCCTTTGTTATATAATACATCCCCATTTATTTTATGCATGATAGTTTATACGTCTTAATCCCCTACCCCTATCCTCCTCTCCCCGCTTCCCTCTTCCCAATAGCAATCACTAGTTTGTTCTCTATATTTGTGAGTCTGTTTCTTTTTTCATTCACTAGCTTGTTGTATTTTTTGTATTCCACATGTAAGTGACATCATATAGTATTTGTCCTGTCTGACTTATGTCACTTAGCATAATGCCCTCCATGTCCCTCTGTGTTGTTGCAAATGGAAAATTTTCTTTCTATTTGATGGCTGAGTAATATTCCACTTGACAGATCTATGTATATCTCTAACTAACCTATCTGTATCTTTATCTATATCTATATCTATATCACATCTTCTTTATCCTTTCATCTGTTGGTGGACACTTGGGTTGCTTCTATCTCTTGGCAATGGTCAATAAGGCGCTTTGAAGATTGCGGTGCAAGTATCTTTTCAAATTAGTGTTCTTGCCTCCTTTTTTCCTTCTTTAAAGGGTGACATCTGGGAAGGAGGGGGAGAAACCAGTGAGTGGGGCATGGCCGGGGGGATGTGGAGAAGGCCCAGGAAGAGTCTCCAGGCTATGGAGATACATCACAGCATAGTTCCCCAATAGAGGGACAAATGAAGGAGCCACAAGGAAGAGCCAGACAGTAGCTGGGACGGGGATGTTGTTACATGTGTCATGGGTGGAGACTCAGTATTCCCCATCTGGGGCAGCTCATGAGGCTGCGGGCTCCTGTGTCTTCCTAGGGAATGAGAGCCCAGCTAGGATGTCTCGGGAGCAATTTTGAGCCCTTCCCCCTCCCCTCTTAGCTCTCCCCCCTCCCCGGTTTGCGTGTGTGTGTAATTAGAACACCCGGCTGCTGGCCACTTACAAGGGGAGGAAGTCCCTCCTCCCAGTGCCTTTGTGGTCATGTTAAGTGGATACTCTATTCTTCTGCGCTTCCTGCCTTGAAAGTCCTGACCAGGGTCACTTGCAGGGCTGTGAAACAGCTGCTGCGCCTCACCCGGGCGGCAAACAAGGCCATTCCAGGCCCATCCATCAGCTCGGCCAGACAAGTGTTTTGGGACCTGCCTGGATGAAAGATGGGAAGTGAGCGGAGGCGTGGCCCGTGCTCGTCCAACCTGCAGACCTAATTTGTCCGAGGCCCCCAGGCCTGGGTGCTGGAGCCACAGAACCTGAATGAGGGCTCGGACACCATGCTGTCCTTTATGGTGGCCAGAGTACTGTTTTCTTCTTCATGCAGTCATGAAATATTAATTGATTGCCTGCTTGGGACGGGACCAGAGACTGCATCACCAACCCTGTTGTATTTGTTTCAGTGGCCAAGATTTGTGTTGATAGATGTCAGAAAGA
Source organism: Ovis canadensis (assembly GCF_042477335.2). Lineage (NCBI taxonomy): Eukaryota > Metazoa > Chordata > Mammalia > Artiodactyla > Bovidae > Ovis > Ovis canadensis. Next base: position 56,501,850 of record NC_091264.1, read on the forward strand.
ACACTTCTGGAGAAAAGGAACCTTTTTGGTCTTACTTTACCTTTGGGATAGCAAGCATCCAGCTTCAGGCTTTGACTTTTTCGATTTTGCTCTTGTTCAGTTGCTCAGTTGTGTCCAACTCTTTGCGACCCCATGGACTGCAACATGCTAGGCTTCCATCCTCCACTGTCTCCTGGAGTTTGTTCAAACTCATGTTCATTGAATTGGTGATGCCATCCAACCATCTCATCCTCTGTTGCCCTCTTCTCTTGCCCTCAATCTTTCCCAGCATCAGGGTCTTTTCCAGTGAATCGGCTCTTCGCATCAGGTAAGTATTGGAGCTTCAGCATCAGTCCTTTCAATGAATATTCAGGCTTGATTTCCTTTAGGATTGACTGATTTGCTCTCCTTGCTCTCCAAGGGACTCTCAAGAGTCCTCTCTACAGTTCTAAAGCATTTTCAATAGATGATGTCATCTATTCTTAGTTTTATAAATCTTGGATTTCAGTTAGTCACTCTCTTCTTGAGAAATCAACATTGAAAATTAAGTGCTTTTGTCTCTTAGGCCTTTTAGCCATTGCTCCCTTCATGAGTGCTAGGAAACCCTGGGTATTTGGGACTGACCACCTCAGCTGTGGCATCTCTAGTGTCTGCTGTGTTTCTGGTCTCTGCTGTTATGAAGAGGAGGAGAGGAGATGAGTTATGGGTAAAATAATGTTCTCCTCCCTTAAATCTCTGCCCTGAGAACTAGTTCAGTGGGAATTTGTGAGCTCTGGCCCTAGAACAACCTGTAAAGTTAATCCTTGAAGAGGGTACAAGGAACAGAGGGGTGGCATTGGCAGGGTGGAAATTGGAGGTGGTGAATGAATAATATCTTCTACGTAAGTTTTGCAAATGTCTGTAGAGGCTATTGTGCTAGTATACATATTTATAGAGTTGCATAACCTATAATAGCCTTTGTCATTGAATTTTCTCCATCAAAGGAAATTAAAATGCAATTACTAGCATGTGGTAGTCCAAGACGTTATTTGGCCTAAAAGGCATTCTTATGGTTGACAAGTTCACTCATCTTTAGGAAATAAAATATGAACATGCATTGTTTAAAAAAAAAAGTTTTTGTTTTTTTTTTAATTAAAAAAAAATTCTGAGAGGTAGAACAGAAACCACAGAAGCTGGCTGTGCTATAAGAACTGCCTAATCTATATTTCACGTTCAGATCATTTGCCTTTCAACAGTGTACACAAGCTCTGAGCTCTGCACAGATCCTGTATTGTCAGCACAACAGCCTTCAGAAGATCCCTGTGAGCGAGGCAGGACTCCGAAGGAGGAAAGACAGCAAGGGAAAGTTAATCTCCCAACAGTTACTGGAGTGGAGAAAGCCCCTCGGATCCCTCAGCACATCTCAGCTGTTTGCCTTCTGGCCCAGTTGCCCTGGTCTGGCTGTTGGTTAAATATTTTCGTTGCTTTCCCTTTGGCATGATGGATTGTGGATGTCTAAACACAGGCCCTTTCCCACCTGGGTTGGCCCTGCCATTTTCCTGGGGACATAAGGGGCTTGTTTGAAGGGCCTGACCTGGCATGGATGCCGGGCACACAGAAGCAGGGGGAAAAGCATGTCTATGTGCAGAGCGCTTGGGTTAAGTAGGTCTTTCATTGCAGTAGTCAACACCTTTTGTTGCTGCCAGACCTTTCAGGATGGATCCAGTGTTAGCGTACTTTGAGGTGGGCTGGACAGGGGTAAATACTCTCAGAGCAGCTTCCAAAAGGGACATGCCGAACACTGCTTCCTTTGGTTCCTTCCTTCAGGAAGTCTGCTAAGAAAAACAGAAGCTTGTTAGTCTCAATTTTGGCGATAAGTAGAATATATAGCCAGAGACAGTAAAAACCCTTTAGGAAGTTCCCACTTAACACATTTGCGTCTATGATTGTTCACATTTTTACATCCTGCCCTCGATTTTCTATTTCCTTTTTATGAAATTTTCATGAGTTGGTTCCTTTTGAAAAAAGAAATCTTAAATCACACATAATTATATTTACTCAGACTCCACTTACTGTACAAACTCGCTGGAATGGAGAGTGGACTTCTCTACTTGGAAATCTCAAATTCAATCTGATGTTCCGAATGGGGTGTCAGAAGCAGAAGTCCACTCTCTGAGTCCAGGGTGTGGTTTCCCAGTTGTGAGGTTGTGTTTGTGAGCTGTTGGGGGATGATTGGACTAAAAAGAAATTACTGTTGCAGGAGATAAAGCTGAGATGTGGTAACCCAAACTATACGGGAGAATTCTTAGCCTATTTTTTCCTCCTTAAACTCTCTTCCTAACACTGCTAATATACTACCAACAGACTAAATTCACATGAAATATGACAAACTCCATGTACTTTTTCCTCCAAAACACCTATCTTGATTCCATGCCTCTCCCTCTCTATTATTCACTTTATGGGGATTTTGTTTTTCAGAATAAAGGTTGGAAGGGGTACAAGGAAGAATTTTGCATAAATAAATTCTCAAACCCCTTTTAAAAAATTGAGATATAATTGACATACAATGTTATATGTTTCAGGAATGCGATGTTTTAATATTTGAATATACTATGAAATGATCACGAAAAGGTCTAGTTTACATCTGGCAAACCCTCCAACTCTTGAACTTCCGTTCAAACTCAAAAGATTTAAAGTGCTTTCGTTATTATATCCAGTTTGCCATTGAATTGGCAATGAGAACCAGTGAATTCCTTGTATTGGATCTGGTAGCATCTCCTGTGTGGAAGCTTGGAAAGATATGCATGGAGTAATCCTTAAGAAACTTACCCTCTAGTGATCCAGGCAAGATTTATGAATGAGCCAGCTGGAAAGCAATAGTTGGTGGACCTAATCTCTAGTGCTCTGCGTGTGAAAAGAACTCAATTGCTGTCAGACAAATAAAGTGCTAAACTGTGGGGTTCAGATGATAGTACGGTTGGACCTCAGGGAATGGTGAGATGTGGGTTGCCAACAGTTGGTGTAATCTTTGTGCAGGAGGTGGGAGCATGAGTCTGATCCTGAAAGAAAAAGGAAAGACGTTACATGGATTAGAAGGAGATACATTAAGTAGCTGGCATAACTGGAAGTTAGACCCACAGTCTTGGTTGGACCAAAGGACCAGGAAGAGAAGAGACTAGGTTAGCTGTGGAAAACTGGAGATCAGTTCATGATGAGACTTGAATTAAGCCACACTGACAAAGCTGTGAGACCTCCCACTTTGTTCTTTTTTTTTCAAGATTTTTTTTTTGATTATTTGGAGTCCTTTGAGATTCTGTGTATGTTTTAGGGTGAAGTTTTCTTTTTGTGCAAAAACATGTCGTTGGGATTTGATAGAGATTGCATTGAATCTATGGATTTCCTTTGAGTAGTATTGACACCTTAACAATAGGAAGTCTTCAAATTCATGAACGCAGGATGTCTTCCTTTCTGTGTCTTTTTAAATTTCTTTCAGCGACGTTTTGTGGTTTTCACTATACAAGTCATTCACCTCCTTGGTTGATTGTTTTCCTAGATATTTTATTCTTTTTTACGCTGTTGTAAATAGAATTGTTTTCTTCTCTTTTTAAAAAATATTTCTTTGGCTGCATCAGGTCTTGGCTGTGGTGCTTGGGCTTAGTTGCCCTGCAGCATGTGGGATCTTAGTTCCCCGCTGGGGATTGAACCTGCATCCCCTTCATTGGAAGACGGATTCTTAACTGCTGGAACCACCAAGAAAGTCCCCAGAATTGTTTTCTTAATCAGAGCAGAGTTTTTGCCATCCACAATGTTTCCTATGCCTCCACTCACTTTCCCCAAAGGCCGGCTGATACCAATTAGGGTGAGAGTGCAGGCCACCCAGAGGGTCACCTTTGCCCTTAGAAGTGGCTACAATCCTGAATCCGCAGAAGGAGGAAGTCAAGGCTGATTTAGTATAGGCTGAGGAGGTTCAAGGTCTGAGCCTTATAGACATATAATCTAATATGCTTTCTTCAGAGCTCAAGTATGAATAACTGTCTTCCAAATGCTACTTTCAGCAACGGGAAGAGAGATGCAGCCGCTATTGGGAGGCTAATCAATTTTTAAAGTTTGACTCCAGCAAAAATTGCACGAGGTAAACAGTATGTCCTTAGCTGTGCCACCTTTTCCCACTAACTTGGCTTTGATCTTTCTCTTCTTTTATCCTGTTTCTGTTACCCATTTATCTCCCTGTTTCACTCTCTCTCTTTTTTTTCTCCCTCAAAGTTCCCTTTCCTCAGCCTCCTTAATGTACCTGGTCCTGCCAAGATTCCCTCAGATCTTTCCTGGCCATCGGCAAGCTCTTCCTGAAAAGTTAACTCTTGCAAAACAAGAACAGTTGATGTCCAACAGGGGCTTCCCTGGGGGCGCAAATGGTGAAAAATCTGCCTGCAATGTGGGAGACCTGGGTTCGATCCCTGGGTCGGGAAGGTCCCCTGGAGAAGGGCATGGCAACCCACTCCAGTATTCTTGCCTGGAGAATCCCATGGACAGAGGAGCCTGGCAGGATACATTCTCTGGGGTCACAAAGAGTCAGACACTACTGAGCGACTAACACTTTCACTTTCACCTTAATCTGAGCAAGGTGACATGTGTGTTTTCTTGCTAAATCGCTTCAGTCCAACTGTTTGTGACCCAATGGACTGTAGCCTTCCAGGCAAGGTGACAAGAACTGGTCTAATCCTTGGTAACTACAGGAGCTCAAGACCTGAGGGAGGGGCAGGATGCGGGAGAGGGGCATTTGGGTTTGTGTCTGGGCTTGGACCCGATCTGACAGAGGACAGAGGAGCCCGGGTCGACGGCTCCGAGGCGAGCTGACATGCCGGCCTTTGCGGCTGAGCAGCTGCTCTCCTCGAGGTGCCAGAGGTCGACCTCGGCCCTGCCTGTGAGTGGGCTGTCACAAGGGCTCGGGGGGCCGGGAGCTGGAATTGCTCTTGGTCTCTCCATGACCCATTTCTGACCTTAGTACTCGCTTCAGGCTTGAGGTTGGGATGGCCTTGACCTTGAACTATGTGCTTGCGAGACCCTCAGGGTACGCCAGCAGGAGTCTGTTAGCTGAACTCAGAAATGGGAAAGATGTGTAAATAGGTCACTGCGACTGGAAACAGGAGGGTCCCCGACCTGCTGCAAGCAGCCAGTTCCCACAGGGTGGGCTGGTGGAGAGCCTGGGGCCCAGCAGGCAGCCCCTCAGGCCGCAGCAGTGGACCTCTGTCAGTGGTTACCACCGGTGTAACCACTGTGGGTGATAACAGCCCCCTGCCCATCCCTGGGTCTGGCCTCTCCCTCTTTCTCTGTAGACCCCTGGAGGCACAATTCCTTGCCTTCACAGTGGGAGGCCAGCCTTGGCAGTGAGCAGGACTCAGAATTCTGCTTTGTGTCCGGCCGTCTGTGACGTGAATTCGATACGAAGTCTGCAAACATTTCCCTGCAAAAGGCACATTTTATCTCCCTTTCCAGAGCCTCCGAGAGAGCCAAGCTTGGTGGCTGGCCAAGCAGGCGCTCCTCCTTATGTCTGATGTAGTTTAAGTGCTGGGGGTTTCCATGCACCTATTGAACCCCACGTCCAGAGCTCTGGATGCCAAAGGAAGGCGAGTGTGTGTGTGTGTGCTGGCGGGGGGAAGCCAGAGGAGGAGGAGGTGCCAACAGTCCCTTGGGCTATGGGTGCTGGGCTGAGCTTGCAAACAGATGTAGGTAAGCCAGAAGGAAACAAAACACAGAAATCAAAAACAAAGGCAAACACTTCTTCCCTACTTCCTTTTTCTAATGCGCCAAGTCTGTGTTGCTGGAGGCTGAAGATTGATTACTGTTTTGGGGCCTCTGATTATAAACCCATATGTGTAGAGAGTCAGCTTGAAGATTAGGACCTTCTTTGTTGAACCAATGGAATCTCAGGTTATTAAACCTCCCCCCTTAACTTTGCCACCTGTTTGTCTCCTTCCCGGGCCCTAAGACCCTGAGACCCCTGCTCCTTTTATCTCTGTTGCTTGTTAATTCCTGTTTCATCAGGTGGAAGACTTGTTCTGGAAATAAATGAAAGTTTTGAAGGCAGGGTTCCTCAGCTTCCTCTCTCTGGGGAGAGCAGGGTGTCCTGAAGATTTCCATAATCACTCTTTCCTCTTGCCTTCCTGCACTTGATCCCCAGCACGCAGCTGACGTCTCTAATGTGTAGCCTTGAGCTGTAAGGGATCTTTGGCAGTGTGTGTATTTTGTCTCCAACCAGATCGTCAGATTGGATGAAATGAGCTCTACGGCTACTGGAATCCTCTGATTCCGCATATTTAAGCACTCTGGCAGAATCTTGGTGACTTCATCTTAATGCGCACCCAAGCCCTTAATGGCATAGTCAGCATTCACTGCAGATTTACAAGGACCACCCTCTGGGGGCTTTCAGAGGGACTGCCTTAGAAGTGTTCTGGTCAAGCATGGGGGTGGGCAGTGACGTTCCTCTCCAGATGAAATTTGAGAGACAGACACTGCAGAAGCCAAGGCCTCCCCCACATGGCCTGGTAATAGGAGAGCCCAACTGCTACTTCTTAACAACTGTGAAGCCATGATAATAGGCCCTAATAAATTTTCCTTGCAGTTTCAAGAGGATGTGGTATCTTTCACTTCCTGTCCCAAACTGCCCTGCATTGTTGTGCCATGGACAGCTGCTTCACATCAAGGCGTGGCCACGTTCCAGCCGGGGGAGGGGGGCAGTCTGGAGTGCCACCCTGCTGCAGGGGCAGCTATCGTAAGTGGGGTAGACACCAGCTCCCCAACTCTCTAGCCGTCTGGACGCTGATGTCTAAAGCAGGGCGTTAGAATGTTTGGTTGGGAAGAGATCAGGCCCATTGTTCAAGTTTCACAGATGAAACACAGATGCCCCATGGGGAGAAAAGACTTCCTCGCTGTGTGTTAACCAACTGTCATATATCATGCACACATTCTTGTCGTGTTGCTTCTTTCGTTAATAGAGGACAGGGATGAATAGGTGAAGGTCTGTGAAGGAGAAGGGGAGGAAAGATCAAAAGTCACCATGCTCCTAGGGTACTGTGTATGCACCTGCTATATCACACTTGCTTGCGTGGTGGGGAACTTCACCATAGACAAATTGAACAGACCGCCCCGTGAAATGATGGGCTGTTAATGAAGTGGCTAAGGGGCTTGACGATGGTCCTTGAAATGTTAGTGCTCACCTTCCCTTGAATGCCCTTTTCCCCTTCCTTCCATTTTTTTTTTTTTTTTAAGCAGTGCCAAAAAGAGGTGCCTAGTTTGCGTCATGTCTATATAAGGAGAGAACCGACATACATCCGTGAATTGGTTTTGTTGATGGATTTTCTAAGCTTTTGATTTTTGAAGTGATTTTCGATTTTAGAAAAGTTGTAGGAATGGTAGGTAGAATTCCTGTGTACTATCTATTTAGATTTCCTGATACTGAAATTTCACCCCATTTGCTTCATGGCTCTTTCATAGCGGTTTCCCGAGGCCAGTTGGTTCTGTCTTAAAAGGCTCTGTTGATAAAATTTCTGACCTTTGTGAGCCAATTGTTTAACATGGGTGTGTGTATGCTATGTGCTAAGTTGCTTCAGTCATGTCTGACTCTGGGCAACCCTATGGACCATAGCCTGCCATATCCTCTGTCCATGGGATTCTCCAGGCATGAATACTGGAGTGGGTTGCTATGCCCTCCTCCAGAGGATCTTCCCCTCAAGGATTGAACCCATGTCTCTTGAGTGTCTTGCATTGGCAGGCAGGTTCTTTACAATTAGCGCCACCTGGGAACCCCAGTTGTTTAACATGTCATTGTTAAACATTAAATTATTTCAGCTTACAATTCAATATTAAAAGTGAAAACGAAAAGGTGGATGTTTCAGTGGCCACGGCCTCCTGCAAATTCCAAACAAATAAATACACTATAAGTCAATACTCAAATGATCAATGCTCCTGATTATTTTACTACCCTCTATAGTTTGGAGGTGATTTTCTTCTATTTATGGTGGAAATATGATATCATGGAGTTATTGTTCATCTCTTCCCAGTTCCATATCTAGTGAGCACTCACAGAGACAAATCAGGGCTTGAGTTACTTTTTTTTATCTTTTTTTTTTTTTTTTGCCACATGGTACATGAAATCTTAGTTCCCTGACCAGGCATCAAACTTGAGTCCCCTGAATTAAAAGCCAGGGGAGTCCCTTGTTTACCTATATTTAAGAAAGTAATGAGACACTGATAATAATATAGACTAGTGTGTGCTGTATCTACAGCTGATTGTGAACAGCAACCTCAAGTTGTCTACAGGTGTAAAAGATTGGCAAAACTCATCAAAAGCATTTTGTGAGAATCAATTGGCTATATAGCATCTACAACAAAGTATAGTGCATATTTAATTTTTTATTTTTGGTAAATTGTACTCTACACTTTTTTCATCAGTAAAACTTATACTAAACTTTTGTGTATACATATATATGCATGTATGTTGGAAGCCTGGTTATTAAATACCAACATACTACTGCATATACATGTTTTTATTATTTTCTGAGAATAAGGTGCAAATATATTGCCCCATTATCACTTAATACTTCAGAATGAATTTCCTAAAAAATAAGGACATGGCCATACACAACTGCAATAAGTCGTTAAAACTAGAAAATTAACATTAATAATGCTGCTATGTAACCTACTGATCTTATTCAAGATTTACTAATTGTCCCAGTAATATTCTTTTTTGCTCAGGAAGTAATCCAGAATCATCCGTTGCATTAAGTTCTCATGTCATTTTATATCCTTTAATCTGGAGTAGTTTTCCATTAAAAAAAATTTTTTTTTTTTTGCTACTCTGACATCTTCAAAGATTTATTTGATGTTTTCTCATGCTTCCATTTGGATTTTGAGTATCTTGTAGGAAAACCACAGGAGTGAGATTACGTCCTTTTTAGTATTTTACATTGGCACTGTATTAGAGAAGGAAATGGCAACCCACTCCAGTATTCTTGCCTGGAGAAATCCATAGACAGAAGAGTCTGGTGAGGCTACAGTCCATGGGGTCACAAAGAGTTGGACATGACTGAGTGACTAACTTGACAGTATATGATGATATATAAATAAATGAGCATGGCTGTGTTCCAATAAAACTTTATTTACCAAAACAAAGGGATGAATGTGGTCCATGGACCTTCATTTCCACACTTGACCTAGGCTTCAGTGTATAGCATTTGATAGGGTGGATTGAAACTGAACAACTTCTTCGAGATGCAAGATTAAGGATACAGAGTAAAAAGCTCATGAACTATAACTATCTGGGGACTACGTCCAGGCTGCTTCATTTAGGTTAGAATTGTAGAATATAGAGAGAGAATTTCTGCAAGTGTATCCGGTTCAAGTTTCCTAAGTTATTTTTAGTATCTGGGAGTCAGTATTTCCAAGGATGCCCTTTTATATGAAAAAGGCCACCAGAGGACCATGTCCTGTCTTCTTAGTTATCCCCATACTTGGGTGTGCATCACACTCATTGGTGAAGTTTCCCTGTGTGTTCCTGGGCTCTCCTGCTTCAGCAGAATCTCAGGGGTGGTTGAGTTCTAGTTTTAAAGCATTTTCCAGGTGTTCCAGATGAAGGACTAGCACAAAGTGAAGAATTGAGATTCTTAGGGACTTATCTTAACAAAAAGATGAGAATAATCTCTAATTACTGCATTCATTTTATGTAAACAGATTCTTGTAAAGGGTTTGCAATATTTTAAAAGTTAATACGTAGTTAAAATACTCTTTCTAAGCCTGCTCTCTAAACTTGATTGCCACTGCTGAGCTTCTTATCAAACTATTTTTGCATGCATAGTGAAAAACAAACTTCAGAACAGCCTTTGCTGGAGTTAAAAAGAAAAAAAAAATTAGCAATTATTGGACTCTGAAGAGTCTAAAAACTGTAGTGGAAATTCAAGCCCATTATCGTTTATTCATGAGGACAAGTGACTCAATCAAAACAGTATCTTTGATGGATTAAATGTGTTTAAACAAATAGTTAACTGTAATACTGGAGGATTAGTATTTTTGGAGGGCTCTAGTTTTGATAGAGCTTTAGCTGATATTCTTTTGATAATCCCTGTTTTTCCCTGGCAGTTGATGCCTCTGTTTGCTCTGGCAATAGTTTTTTAATATGCTGCATTTTGACATTATTCCTGCAATACAGAATATGAAATTCTGTTTGCTATGCAAAAGCATATCAGGTAAGCTTGGGAAATGACAAAATAGTTGTTTGCAAATTGCTTTAGACCTTAGATAGAGACTCTGAAGATATCAATCTAATTGTGATTTGTTGACGTGAAACTCTAAGCTATGTTTATGTTAAAAATTATATCAGTTATTAAGAAAAATTACCTAAAACTTTCAATGTCATCCTGGGACATTGTCTAATAAGCTCATCCAAGTGTTATTTAGTTCACTAGAGAATGTACTTTTGCTTGAATTATTATTTACTCTTGCTCAGGGCTCAAGACACTGTGAAGTTCCATGTTAACCTAGAGACTTTTGTTCATTAGAATACAAAAGGCTTCTGAACAGTAGAGAAAATAACCCTGACACTTGCAGTTTTATCATCCTTTAGGTCATTAACCACTTTGGCCTCTAACTCAGAAAAGTAATTTTGGCAGACTTTATGAAACTGACCATATAAACCTCCATTCCTTGAATTCTCTAAATTAGTTCTCCTATCCTAATGATCCCTCACTGGTGGATTACATAAGTTTTTGATACATGTTTTACATGTGTCGATGTTTGATGTCTTTCACTTTTTTGAAAATTATCTTTGTTTTTCCTTTAATGACCCTAAGTTTGTCATATTGTTTTTGTATATCTATGACTTTTGGTCCTAAGTACTGCTGTTTTCTAATTGCAGTTGTCAATCATATGAATTAAATATTCTGTCTTCAAAGTGACGATCGGGAAGACATTTAGTTTAGCTAGAAAATAATTGTTGGGATTTCCCTGGTGGTCCAGTGGTTAACAATCTGCCTTGCAATGCCGGCGACACGGGGTTTGGTCCCTGCTTGGGGAACTAAGATCCCACTCGCCTAGGAGCAACTAAGTCCTCAGGCCACGGCTAGAGAGTGTGTGCCCTGCAACGAAAGATCCTACAGGATGCAATGAAGATCTCATGTGCTGCAACTAAGACTCAACGCAGCCAGATAAATATAAATACTTTTTTTTTTTTTTAAGAAAATAATTGTGTTGATAGTACATGTGCCAAGTATAGGGGACACAGGCAAGTTACTCATGCCGCAGCCTTCCTCTGGAGCCCCCACAGTTTGATGGGAGGGACAGATAAGCAAGGCCATGTGCTGAGTGCTAGGATAGAGATTTGTTCCAGGTGGACAGTCCAGGCCTGTGGAACCCAGCCTGGCTTGAAGTTCTTTCTTCATTGAACAGAGAGCACAGAATTACTCACAGGCTGTATTTAGTTCCTCTTGAGACCAGTGGACGTGAACAGGGCAGCAGCAGGATAAAGCACATGAGTGTGGGCTCTGAAGCCAGACATACTTGGCGCATAACCCTGGCTCCTCTGTTTACTAGTGGGTGACCTTGCCATTTGGTTCAACTGTCTAAGCCTCAGTTTTCTCATCTATCAAGTGAGGATAATAGCACTGATATATAGGATTACTGTGAAAATGAAGTGAGGCTTGTAGTAAAGGGTTGACTCAGCAGGTTTGGAGTGTTCAAACCTTGTTCCAAAGAAGCTGGCCCTTGACCGGCTCCTGGGAGATGACCCCTAAACTCTTGGAATATCCTATCAATTGAGAGTGTCTGTTTATTTGGGGCCTCGGGCCACGCCAGATAGTTGAAGCTAACAATGTGATTTATGATGGAGGCCTTGGGTCACACTGTTCCAGTCTGAATGCTGGTGGGGATGAAGACTGAGAAGTTAGGTTGAGACATGCTGGCTCTTCGTGCCTGCGCGATCGACCACCAGTAAAACCCTGGACACCAAGGCTTGGTGACGTCCCTGGTTGATGACACTCTGTACAAGTCATACATTGTTGCTGGGATAATTAAGCATTATCTGTGCAGCTCCAGTGGGGGAAGACAACTGAGGCTCAAGCCTGCTCAGTCCTGCACTCTGCCCTACATGCGCTTACTGTTGCTGATTTTAATTTGTATCTGTTTTCTAGAATAAATGGTGACTGTGACCAAAACAGCTTTTCCAAATTGTATGAGTCCTTCTAGCAAATCAGTGAATCTTAGGAGATTCAGTGGTTTGTGGGGACCCCCAAAGCAGGGATAAGGAATGTGGAGTGCTTTGCTCAGGGCCTGGCACAGAGTAACTTGGTTCTGTCTTTACCCTACTTCTGATTCTTGGCTTGTCCATCCTTCCCAGCTCTGTTATGACCCTTGGACCCACTGACTGCAGTTACTTTGTCTGCTTGATCTAAAGAGTGTTCTCTGGGGACTTTGTTCTGGCGAAGAAAATATCCAACCGCAGATGGTTGACTGATGACAGAATTCCTAAGGGTTCCTGTTTCTTTAGACCTCATAATCTGTGGCCTGTCCTGATATTTAACTTCTTTTAGTTATTTTTGCCTGTGCTAGGTCTTCGCTGCTGCACTGCCTTTTCTCAGGTTGCAGCAAGGGGGGGTGGGGCTACCCTCCAGCTGCGATGCTTGGGCTTTTCATTGCAGCTGCAATGCTTGGGCTTTTCATTGCAGTGGCTTCTCTTGTGCTGGAGCCCATGCTCTAGGGTGCAGGCTCAACTGTTATGGCGCACGGGCTTGGTTGCTCCCTGGTATGTGGGATCTTCCTGGACCAGGGATCGAACCTGTGTCCCTGGTACTGGCAAGGGGATTCTTTACCACTGAGCCTCCAGGGTAGCTCCGATGTTTAACTTCTGATGTGGGTCTCTATCTTACTTCCCCTACTAGATCATTGCATGTGAAGTCAATAGTGCTTCTTATTTGCTTGCTACGGGTACATAGTGCCTGGTGCCCGAGGTGACAGCATGGCCTAATGGGAAGCCTGGGTTTTAAAGTTTTACATTTTTATTTATAATTATTTTGACCAAGCCCCACACCAGGGACTGAACTGGAGCCTTCTGTATTGGAAGCACAGAGTCTTAACCACTGGACCACCAGGGAAGTCCCAGGAAGGCTGGGTTTTACAGTCAGAAAAAGCTGGGCTTGAATGCAGCTCAGCTCTTTGCCTGCCATGTTGGCTTGGGTAAATTGCTCAGCCTCTCTGAGCTCAATACATTTGCACAATAGGATCACATTACCTATCCCAGAGAGTTTCTGGAAGTTTGATGGTGTCCTTGCTGGCTCAGACCTAAGACACAGCAATGCTAGCATGTAGAGTTAGGTGGCCCACTCAGGAAGGTTGTTTGTGTACTTTGTGTAGATAAAATGTCTCTAACCGGTATGGAATGTCAGGGGACACTTACATACAGGTTTAGCTCTATTATTCAGATTGCATGGGCCCCTGAGGTTTCTTTTTGTTAAAAAATTATATATATATATATATATATAAAATTATTTTTATATATAATCCATCCAACCATCTTGACAGAGGGCGAGATGGTTGGATGGCATTACCGACTCGATGGACATGAGTTTGAGCAAACTCCAAGAGATGGTGAAGGACAGGGAAGCCTGGCGTGCTGCAGTCCATGGGGTTGCAAAGAGTCAGACATGACTGAGGGACTGAATAACAAAATCATTCTTGGTTGTGCTGGGTCTTCGTTGCTACTCATGGGCCTTCTCTGGTTGTGGTGACCAGGGGCTACTCTCTGCTGTGCTGCACGGGCTTCTCATTGTGGTGGCTTCTCTTGTTGCGGAGCATGGGCTCTGGGCACGTGGGCTTCAGTAGCTGTAGCGTGTGAGTTGCAGCTCACGAGCTCGGGATCAGTAGTTGCTGCACACAGGCTTAGTTGCTCCATGACGTGTGGAATCTTCCCAGACCAGGGATTGAACCCATGTCCCCTGCATTGGCAGGTGGATTCTTATCCACTGTGCCACCAGGGAAGTCCCCTGGAAGTTTTTTTTTTTTATGGAAGAACATGAACTTCATCTATAATCAGGGTTCGAAAGTAAACAGACACTTCTGATATAATAAGGGGCAGAAGGAGCAATGAAAGCCAGGTTGCAGGTAGGGACAAATGATGACTTATTGCTACGATCGAAGTCCTCTTACTATATTCCAGATTCCATTCTAGGCAACTAACATGTAAGAGCTCTTCTAATTAATCTTCCCACACCTGATGAAGGAGGCCAGTTTTTTAATTTGGAGACTGAGGCACAGAGAATTTAAGTAACTTGTCCACAGCGACCCCCAGCTGGTAAGTGGCCAAGCTGGGCTTGAGGACACAGCTTTACACCCTGTGGCTCTCATTGAATTGACTCCTTGCCAGCACACCTGGGGCAGGAGAAATGGTGGTGGAAACAGGACTCTTTATTACCAGAGACATAATCAACTCTCCTGGGGAAAGCTTTCTTAGAGAACTAGGTGATCAAACAAAAGTTATTGTGGCATGAGAGGTGTCCTGCCCCTGAATTACAGGAGTTAGACATCAGAGAGGAAGTTGCTGCTTACCAGATGGAGAAGGAGGTAAATTCTGGAGACTGGCAGGCAGGGAGTGGAAGGCTTTCAGAAAGCAGTGGCTGCAGACGGACCAGGCATAGGAACCAGTGCCTCTGTGGTCTGGGGTAGGTCAGATGACCCAAATGCAGTGTTGACTCCTTATTAAAGCTAAGTAGCAAATGGTGCGGAGAAGGCAATGGCACCCAACTCCAGTACTCTTGCCTGGAAAATCCCACGGATGGAGGAGCCTGGAAGGCTGCAGTCCATGGGGTCACTGAGGGTCGGACATGACTGAGTGACTTCACTTTCACTTTTCACTTTCATGCATTGGAGAAGGAAATGGCAACCCACTCCAGTGCTCTTGCCTGGAGAATCCCAGGGACGGGGGAGCCTGGTAGGCTGCTGTCTATGGGGTCGCACAGAGTCTGGTACGACTGAAATGACTTAGCAGCAGCAGCAGCAGCAGCAGCAACTGGTGAGGAATCAGGATGCTGGAAGCCCAGATTTACAGCCAGACACCAGAACAACTTATTCCCTTTTCTTCTTTTTAAGACTTTTTATTGGAGTATATCAAAGGTACAGGAAATATACATGCCATGTGTCTAGTTCAATGAACATTTATAGACTTACCCAACCTGTGACCAGGATTAAGAATCAAAATGTAACCAGCACCCAGAAGTACCACTTTTGTCCCCTGTTATCCCTCCTCAGGGGCGCCACTATCCTGACTTTTAAAATCTTTGTTTCATTTTGCCTGATTTTTATCCTCCCCCACCTCCTTTATTCTAATTGCTTTATTGAGTTAAAAATTTTGTAAACTGAGGAAATATATGTGAGAAAAGAGAGAGGTGTTTTTTTTTTTTAATGAAATTTAAGCTGAATGCTTTGGTAAAGGCTAAACAAAAGGCCGTTCCAAAAAAAAAAAAAAAAAAGCTGATAAAGTTAGTGTGGGTGAAAGTAAAAAGTGAAAGTGAAAGTCGTTCGGTTGTGTCCGACTCCATGGAATTCTCCAGGCCAGAATAATGGAGTAGGTAGCCATTTCCTTCTCCAAGGGATTTTCCCAACCCAGGGTTCGAACCCAGGTCTCCCACATTGCAGGTGGATTCTTTACCAGCTGAAGCATCAGGGTATGAGACAAGCATAAAAGATTGGGAAAAAGAATAAAAATCTCAGGGGATACCATGGTGAGATTGCTTTGCAAGTGCCTTAAACTTGTTTGGCTTTCAAGAAGTCAAATCTGGAAATCATAGTTAATGTGTTATGCTTACGATTGAAGCAAAACAAAAACAAAAACAAAAAAACTTAGAACACCAATGAGTGGATCTACATTTAAAAAAAATAAAATAAGGCCTTAGTTCAGTTCAGTTCAGTTGCTCAGTCATGTCCGACTCTTTGCGACCCCATGAACTGCAGCATGCCCAGCTTCCGTGTCCATCACCAACTCCCAGAGCTTGCTCAAATTCATGTCCATTGAGTTGGTGATGCCATCCAACCATCTCATCCTCTGTCGTCCGCTTCTCCTTCTGCCTTCAATCTTTCCCAGCATCAGGATCTTTTTCAATGGGTCAGTTCTTAGCATCAGATGGCCAAAGTATTAGAGTTTCAGCTTCAGCATCAGTCCGCCCAATGAATATTCAGGACTGATTTCCTTTAGGATTGACTGGTTGGATCTCCTTGCAGTCCAAGGGACTCTCAAGAGTCTTCTTCACCACCAGAGTTCAAAAGCCTCAGTTCTTCGGTGCTCAGCTTTCTTTATAGTCTAACTCTCACATCCATACATAACTACTGGAAAAACCATAGTTTTGACTAGATGGACCTTTGTTGGCAAAGTAATGTCTCTGCCTTTTAATATGCTGTCTATGTTGGTCATAGCTTTTCTTCCAAGGAGCAAGTGTGTTTTAATTTCATGGCTACAGTCACCATCTGCAGTGATTTTGGAGCCCCCCAAAATAAAGTCTGTCAATGCTTGCATTGTTTCCCCATCTATTTGCCATGGAGTAATGGGACCAGATGCCATGATCTTAGTTTTTTGAACGTTGCATTTTAAGTCAACTTTTTCACTCTCCTCTTTCATCCTCATCAAGAGGCTCTTCAATTCTTCACTTTCTGCCATAAGGGTGGTGTCATTTGCATATCCGAGGTTATTGATATTTCTCCTGGCAATCTTGATTTCAACTTGTGCTTCATCCAGCCGGGCATTTTGTGTGATGTACTCTGCATATAAGTTAAATAAGCAGAGTGGCAACAAACAGCCTTGATTTACTTCTTTCCCAATTTGGAACCAGTCTGTTGTTCCATGTCCAGTTCTAGTTGTTGCTTCTTGATCTGCATACAGACTTCTCAGGAGGCAAGTAAGGTGGTCTGGTATTTCCATCTCTTGAAGAATTTTCCATAGTTTGTTGTGATCTACACAATCAAAGGCTTTGGCATAATCAATAAAGCAGAAGTAGATGTTTTTCTGGAACTCTTTTGCTTTTTCTGTGATCCAGCAGATGTTGGCAATTTGATCTCTGGTTCCTCTGCCTTTTCTAAATCCAGCTTGAGCATCTGGAAGTTCACAATTCATGTACTGTTGAAGCTTGGCTTGGAGAATTTTGAGCCTTACTTTGCGAGCATTGGAGATGAGTGCAATTGTGTGGTAGTTTGAACTTTATTTGACATTGGCCTTCTTTGGGATTGGAATGAAAACAGATCTTTTCCAGTCCTGTGGCCAACTGCTGAGTTTTCCAAATTTGCTGGCATATTGAGTGCAGCACTTTCACAACATCACCTTTTAGAATTTGAAAAAGCTAAACTGGAATTCTATCACTTCCACTAGTTTTGTTTGTAGTGATGCTTCCTAAAGCCCACTTGACTTCACACTCCTAAAGCCCACTTGACGGGCACCATGTGACTGTGGCTGCTGCCCCTCGTGGTGCTCCCCAGCTTGCTGCAGCTGGCATTCTCCACCAAAAAAAGATACCCCATGTCCAAGGACAAAGGAGAAGCACCAGTAAGATGGTAGGAGGGGCAAAATCATGTTTAGAATGAAACCCCATACCCACCAGAGATGCTCGGAGGGCTCAAACAAAACCTTGTACGCTCCAAGACCCAGGGACCCCACAGAGACTGAGTCAGACCTGTGTTTGAGTCTCCTGCGGAGGGACGAGACAGCAGTGGCCTGCCACAGGGGCAGGGGTCTGGGTGCAGCTACCTGATAACACAGCCTGTGACATAAGCCCTCTTGGAGGAAGTCGCCATTAACCCCACCATAGAGCTGCCAAGCAGATGACCCCCACAAACTGCAGAACAATTATACCAAAGAAATTCTCACACTGTTAAGAAAGTTCTGGTACCCATAACAGATTTCCCAACCTGGGGATCTGACAAAGGGACTGAGAACTCCCAGAGAATTTGACTTTGGAGGCCAGTGAATTTGATTACAGAACTTACACAGGACTGGGGAAACAGACTCTTGGAAGGCACAAACAAAACCTTGTGTGCACCAGGACCCAGGAGAAAGGAGCAGTGACCCCACAAGAAACTGACCCAGACTTGCCTATAAATGACCAGGAGTCTCCTACAGAGGCGTGGGTCAGAGATGGCCTGACTCAGGGTCAGGGCACTGAGTCTGGCAATGTGTGCATGGGACCTTTTGAAGGAGGTTGCCATTATCTTCTTTACCTCCACCATAGTTTGGTCTCAGGTCAAACAACAGGGAGGGAACACAGCCCCGCCCATCACCAGAAAGGTGGATTAAAGATTTACTGAGCATGGCCCTGCCCATCAGAATAATAAAAGGCCTTAGCCCCACGTTAAAATATTGGAGTATGTATGTACATTTTAAAATTTTAATATAGAATGTTCCTGTCTTTATCATTTTTGATGATTATCCATTTCAATGGACTCTCTAGCTTTGAGATATTATGTAAATTTAAGGTGTACGAGGGGCTTCCCAGGTGGCTCAGGGGTAAAGAATCCTCCTGCCAATGCAGGAGATGCAGGAGATGGGTGTTCAGCCTCTGGGTTGGGAAGATCCCCTGGAGAAGGAAATGGCAACCCATTCCAGTATTTTTTTTTTTTTTTAATTTAAACAGCCAAACTTTATTTCTCATGATTCTGAAGCTTGGGAGTTCAAGATCAAGGTCCTATTCTTGCTTGAACAACCTCATGGATAGAGGAGCCTGGCCATCTTCATCTTCCATGGAGGCCACAGTGGCCTACAACAACCAGGAAGGCTTCAGGCATGGAATGCAGCCAGAGGAACTCTAGAAAGTTCCATCCAACCCCTTCATTTAGCACACAGAAGGCCTAGAGAGTTCTGTGACTTGTCCCTGGGAGCCACTGAGTGACTGCTTCAGCGGTCAGAACCAGGAGTCCTAGTCAAAGGTGAGAAGATGCACCTGTCACCCAAAGATGCTCAGATGAGGGTGGGGGAATTTACTGGTCTACAAAGTTGATTTGTTGAAGGTTAGGTGGTGGATGGCCTCAGTATCATTTGGAAACAGTGTCTGGAATGTTCCAAGACTCTCTACTCATCTCTTAGTTGAGTTTTTCCTTTTAGAAGACTTTCTTCCCAAAGCTGGAACTACGCATCTCAGTGTCACTACCAGAGAGGGGCCATCTCTCTTGGTTCTGATTGGTCTGATTAGGGCTTACACTTCCTCTTTTAGCTGGGGGAGGAGTGTTGGGGTGTGCTTGAATTGTCAGCCTCCTTTAGAAATATGTGGTTTTCTGGGGAGGAACAGTTCCCTCAGAGAAAGAGAAGAAGCATTTCCAGAAGAAGCAAGGGGTTCAGGCAGTAAAAACACTAGGTATCCATGGTTTCAGGTAAGATGCTTTGGGTTGCAAGTAATAAATCCTAACAGGGCAATTTGTTGGTTCACATGACTTAAAAAGATAGATCCTAGCTTCAGGAACATTCTGATTAGATTCAAGCTCCTTTTCTCTGTTATTTCATTTTGTAGGCTATTTCCTGTGGTGAGTGTTAGTTGCATCCTCCAGCTAGCTTCCAGGACAAAAAATATTCATGTTACCTACTGAAATCCTGAGAGTCACTCTGACTGGACTGGGTTAGGTCATCAGCAGTCTAGCCCTGACTTATTTCATTGATGGAACACACTAGCTGGTTTTTCCTGGGTCCTTGATCCATCTCTGGAGCTATGTTAGAACTGTCTTCCCTAGCAGGGAAAAGTATAGCTGGTAGGGTAGGGGAGCAAGGAACAGGGGCCCAGAGTATTACTAAAAAAAGTGAAGATAGGTTAAAGAAATTACCCCAGATCACACATCTAGTAAATGTTAGTTATAAGATTTGAGCTGAAGTCCATGTAATCCCCTGAGACCATGTGTGTTTGATTGGGATTCCTCTCACAGGATGCTGTTTCTGTTGCCTGTGCCTCATTACACTCTGCCTCAACCAGTAGCTTAAAATAGTGACAAGGTAGGATTTCTCATTCTATTCTGCAGTCTGAGCTGAGCTCATCTGGGTGTTGATTTTGTTCCAGGAGGTGTGATCATCCAGGTCTTCTGCCTCCTCTGGGGCGGCTGGAAGAGCTGGGTGCTATTAGGCATTTCTGTCTCCATTGGGATCCCAACAGCAGGCTAAACAGATTCCTTCATGGGGTGGCCCAGGCCTCCAAGAATAAGCATAACCCTCTGCTTAACACCATCCCTGCCAGTTTTCACAGGACAAAACGAGTCACTTGGCCCAACCCAGCATCAATATGGGAGGAATCTACACAGTGCTGTGAATATCCAAAGGCTGAGGTTATTGGAGGCCACCCGGTGTAAGGACCACAGTGGGGTACTTTTGTCTGTTCTACTGAGGCAGAAACTATTCTGTCCCAAGATAAGGAGCAGGAGCCTCTTTTTTAAACATCTCTATTCTTTGAAGGAAATTACCATCCACAATCAATCCAATCAAGAACATAGCCTCTCCTTGGAGGCCCGGTCAGTGGGCTGTCAGAGGACCATTGCAAGGTGCAGCTGCTGCTGTCCTGCATCAGGGTCCGCTGGCAGCTCCGAAGCTAATGGCATTTGCAGTTTCCATCGCATCCTGGCTTTCACAGTATAAATTGTCCCAGATGTGCACTTTGGAGTATGGAGTTTTATTTTTATTTGGTTTTATTTTTTAAACACGGGCTGAACTTTGAGTCGTTGGACTTTGTTTCTTGTTTTCTTCCCCCGCCCCCTTAGGTTTTGTTTTGAGAGCTTCATATGTCTAAAGCCACAGTAGGATGCCATAGCGTTCATCATCTTTTCCAGATACCCAAAGCACATGTTTTATTTTTGGCACTCCACTGGGACAAAAAGCAGAGAAAGGGAGGCCACTTGTCACCCACCCAGTGGCCTCCTGTAAGGTTCTTGTATGTTGTTCAGCTAATAAATGTCTAATCTCTGCTTTCCCAAGGACCTGAATTTGTCTGCTTTGTACTGGTTGTGGTCATTCCATTTCTTCTGTTGGTGAGTAAAGCAGCTTTAAAATTGGTACATTTTTCCTATAAGGGCTTCCCTGTGGCTCAGACAGTAAAGAATCTGTCTGCAATGTGGGAGGCCTGGGTTCAGTCCCTGGGTCCAGAAGATCCCCTGGAGAAGGGAATGGCAACCCACTCCAGTATTTTTGCCTGGAGAATCCCATGGACAGAGGAGCCTGGCTTTAAAATTAACATGTTTTTCCTATAAAGCTTATCTTTCTGATTCTATTTCTTTCCTTCCCCCCTTCTAATGTAAAACCAGTTTGAATATATTCAGGTTGCCAAATTGCAGGGTTAGGATTTGTCAAGTCCCATATTCTTATCAAATCCATTTTTTGAGGGTGAGAATGTTTATTTTCTGTTTTCCTTCAAGGGACATGGTGCAACGGTTTTCTTAATTCAGCTCCGCTTCTTTCCACATATGGATGCTGTTTAAAGCTTAGTATTTTATTATGTCCTCTCATTTCAAATATCTGAATATTAGCTCTTTTATCTCCTAGCTTGGCATTTTTTGGGAGGAACTTATTCTATTGATGTGTCCACCCCACTTTAGCTGTTTCTCTAACTCTGGTTTCACGGCTCATAAAGAAGAAACAATTTGAGAGTGTCACATTCCTGGGGACTCTTCAGTGGTAAAATGTTTTGAAGTCAGATGATGGCTCCGTCCAGTGAATTTCCAGACCATTTGCAAATAGTGAGTCGAATTTCCATCCTAGTCTAGAAAATCAAAATTGGGTATCAGTTTCCCTTTTTGAGATGCTGAACTTAGAGAATGCCGTTAGACTGCCTATAGCTTTCGGAATCTCTGGGTGTGCAGATGGCTTACCTGAGCGTTCATTAGAGCCTGAGCCTATATACTGCTGCCAGCCTCAGTCGGTCACTGGTGTCTGGCTCAGTGCAACTGAGAACCATCAGAAGGGAGAAGATCACACGCTGTGAGATAACTTAGGGCTTTTGGGCCACTTCTCTTATACATAAGGGTGTTCCAGCCACATGGGAAGTCAGATATGGGTTCTCCCAGGGCTGAAAGAAATCTGAGATATCACCTATTTTCATTTATTAAATGATCCTTTCCAGCTAAATAAGGCTGTTTCCTGGCTTAGGACAATTTTCGTGGATGATTTCTGACTTTCGTTGCCTTTTTGAAATGTAAGCCAAATCCTATGTATTAGAATTGACTTTATTTTTGGGGGCTCCAAAATCACTGCAAATGGTGACTGCAGCCATGAAATTAAAAGACGCTTACTCCTTGGAAGAAAAGTTATGACCAACCTAGACAGCATATTCAAAAGCAGAGACATTACTTTGCCAACAAAGGTCTGTTTAGTCAAGGCTATGAGTTTTCCAGTGGTCACGTATGGATGTGAGAGTTGGACTGTGAAGAAAGCTGAGCGCCGAAGAATTGATGCTTTTGAACTGTGGTGTTGGAGAAGACTCTTGAGGGTCCCTTGGACTGCAAGGAGATCCAACCAGTCCATTCTGAAGGAGATCAGCCCTGGGATTTCTTTGGAAAGAATGATACTAAAGCTGAAACTCCAGTACTTTGGCCACCTCATGCGAAGCGTTGACTCATTGGAAAAGACTCTGATGCTGGGAGGGATTGGGGGCAGGAGAAGAAGGGGACAACAGAGGATGAGATGGCTGGATGGCATCATGGATTTGATGGACGTGAGTCTGAGTGAACTCTGGGAGTTGGTGATGGACAGGGAGCCTGGCGTGCTGCAATCCATGGGGTCGCAAAGAGTCGGACATGACCGAGCAACTGAACTGAACTGAACTGAACTGAAGCCTCCATCTTGGTCTTTCCCTGTTAGGGCTTGTGGGAGGCCCTGAGCAGGCCCATTTCCATGGAGAATTTTATACTAGCCCCTCAGTGATCTGTGTGCCCCTCCTACAGTGTAGAGTTGTTGTCTTCCCAGCCCATATAGATTTAGGTGGACTCATCAGATTGACCATCCAGATTCTGGCCAATGGACTATGGGCAGAAGTGATGAAACCACTTCCAGATCTGGCCCCCAGCCCCTCCTGAGTGATGCCGTATGTGTATTCCCTCCCGGGGTGCACGCTGATGTCAGCTCCCAGGGCCAAGGGGATGGGAACCATGTGTGCAAGAGCCTCTGCCAACTGGGTCCACAGTGGCTGTGTGAACCGAGGTCTGCCTGCTGTGTTCCCTGCCACATGCCCCGCCCCCACCACTAGTCTACCACTTGGCTTATGTAAGAAAAATTCAGCAACACTTTTTGTTAAGCCTCTGAGGATTTGTAGCACGTTGGTTATGACAGAGTGTATTAGCTGAACTCATACTCAGGGAATTTCTCATGGGCTGCTGGCCACCACTTCCACGTTGGGCACACCCATGATGAAAAAGTCAGGAGACCTCTCCCTGGTCTCAGGTCTTCGTTTCTTCTCAAGCTTGCCAAAGCTTGTGGATAGAAATGCTTGATTATCCTTGCGTTTCAATTCTGCTTCCCTGGAACCGAGGGCTGGTTCTCTGCGGCCTAGGCCTAAGATGAAACTGATCTGTAATGATGATTGCTATTCTCTGTGTTATTGACAAACATTAGAGAAATACTCAGACAGTAAAGAATCTGCCTACAGTCCATAGAGTCACAAAGAGTTGGACACGACTGAGTGACTAACATACATAACATACATTTGTCTAGCCCTGGGCTGGGACTGAGAGAAATAGTAAAGAATATAGTTTTTCTCCTCAAATTGTATCAGTTAAGTAGAGAAGCAAGATATTCATATAGAAATCAACCAGAGGATAACACGCTGCCTTATGTAAACAGAGTCTATAGGAATTCAGCAAAAGGAAAGTTTCGTGTGGACTGTATTTCATTGGAGAAGCGACCTGCAGAGCTAAGGATTCTACTTGGTCTAGAAGAGAGTCTGGGCACCAGAGTATAATGAGTGAGAATGGGCCCAACATGAAGTCACATGTGCCCGGCTGAACACAAGGAGAACCTGTTCTCTTCTCTGTGGAGGAATAAATAAGGTTTGGCCAAGCAAAGCTGAGGATCTGAGGTGACTGGAGAAGGCTGGAGGGGTGGGGAAAATGACTGGTGTTTACACTCGGTTCTTCCTGGGTTCCTCCTGGTAGAGGAAGACAAGATAGAGGTGGAAGAGCCTTGAGTTGGGTTCCCTTGTTCTAGGCCTTGAGGGGACATAACTGCTATGAGGGGCCCTTGTCCATGGGCCACACTCCTCTCATCCAGTGTGTGCTAAAGTCAGCTCAAATGGGTTTGAGAGCGTCGATGGACACCTTTACACAAATTTTGTTTGCCAGTTGCTAAAGGCATCTATTATGATTATGAATTAAACTGTGTAAGTCTTATACAAATTTACAATTTAACAAATTATATGAAAACAAAGTTGAAGCTCAAATGCATCAATTGCCTAGTATTGGCTATGTTTTTCTATTATCTGTGCTCTAGAGTTTCTTACAACTATTATAATTGTTCAGTGATCTCATGGGTTGAATTAACTCCCCACGTTCATATGTGCAGTGCTAATCTACCAGTCTCAGAATGTGACCTTATACGGAAATAGGGCTTTTGCAGATGTAACTAGTGAAGATGAGGTCATTAGGGTGGTCCATTCATCCGATATGCCTGATGTCCTTATAAAAAATGGAAATTTGGACACAGACTTACATACAGAGAGAACACCATGTGAACATGGAGAGAAAGATCAGGGCGATGCTGCAGAAGCCAAGGAATGCCAGAGACGGCCAGGCAATCCCCAGAAGGTGGGAGGCAGGCCTGGAACTGGTTATCCATCACAGCCCTGGAAAAGAACCACTCTGCTGACACCTTGATCTGAGGCTTCCCAGTCCCCACAACTCTGGTTGAAGGCACCTCATCTCTGGTGTCCTGGAAGGCAGCCCCAAGAAGCGAATCCAGGTGGAAACACTATATTGTGTAATGATGTGTTGCTGTTCATCGCTCCCCAGCTCCCCGGCACCCTGGCCGGCTCCTGCAGCTCCTCCTTCTTTGAGAGCCTGAAATCCACCAGAGTACACTGATTTGTAAACAAACACCACAAATTAGGGTTTGATTCATCGTTTCCGTGTTCGTTTAGACAGAGGGTTGGCAAAAAGCAGCCTGTGGGCCAAACCCGGGCCCCCTCCTGTTTTTGTAAAAGTTTTACTGGAACAGGGCTGTGCTCATTCACTGACCTGTTTTCCATGGCTGCTGTCACATGGGAGGGGCAGGGGTGGCTCACAAAGCTGGCAAAATTTATCATCTGTCCCTTTAGAGGAGAAGTCTGTTGACCTTTGGCCTGCACTTGAGAAAGCAATGTGGGCAATGTTAAAAACACAGATAAAACTTTAAAGCGTGCCCGTGGGTAGCCGTTACATTGTGATAGCACCAAAAATTGAAAAAATGTAGTATTTGAGAACTATGATCTGATTCCAGAGTGGTTGCTCTTGTCTATCAGGGACAAATAAGATCTGACATAGATCTTGGTAGTTTCATTGTCTTCTTGTTTATTTAAATAAAAATGTGTCATATGTGTCAGAGCATATGTGTCAGAAGTATCCTTGTTTGTCAGTTGCCACCGAAGGGTTGGCAATAGACATGAGCATTTGCGGAAAATCGGTGGAAGCATCTGTGAGAATCAGTTGACTATAGGGCATTCATTTATGTGTATTTATAATAAACCAATGCATGTATGAAGTAAAAGTCACTCAGTCGTGTCCAACTCTTTCAACCCCATGGATTGCAGTCCATGGAATTTTCCAGGCCAGAATACTGGAGTGGGTAGCCTTTCGATTCTCCAGGGGATCTTCCCAACCCAGGAATCAAACCCAGGTTTCCCGCATTGTGGGCAGATTCTTTACCAGCTGAGCCACAAGGGAAGCCCGGGTGTGGAGTGAGTAGCCTATCCCTTCTCCAGTGGATCTTCCCAACCCAGGGATCGAACCGGGGTCTCCTGCATTGCCGGCGGATTCTTTGCCAACTTGTATGTATACACAATGCATGTATACACAAGCACATACCTGTGTCCCCTGGAGAGCCTGTGGTTGAACAGCCTCCAGCTCACCATGCCCCCCATCTCCGTGCAGTACTCACAGCTGAGCAGAGGCCACCCAGCTCGTGGGTGTGCTGCCATATGACTTTGGCCTTGGCTTGGTTTCACTCCTGTGTAGGTTTGGCTTGTCAAGGAGAGCACTGCTGGTGGGAACAATTGTGGTAGAAAAGCTCGGGGGCACCAAGGAGCTCGGCTTGGCTAAAATCTGCTCTGGGAGAGGGAACAGCAAGCGCCAAGAGTTCTGGGGTGAAGTGGGCCTGCTGACGGAAGGCCTCAGAAGCATATCCAAGTTCGGACGTGCCCCCCGCAGCAGCAGAAGTTCCTCTGCAAGGGAATGACAGGGTGAAAGCGCTGACTCCACAAGACAGGTCAGGGGCCAATGGGAGGGACGCACAGAAGACTAGCCAGAGACTACTGCAGCCTTCGCCTTAGAAAAGGCCTCGGAGCGTGATGGCTCGGCTCGAGGCCTGTGTTCTGACATTTGGAAAGAAGACTTGCAGAGTCTTAAGAAACGGGATCCTTGTTTGATTGTGGAAGTCTCAGCGGACCCCAGAGCTTACAAAACAGAAAAACAGAAAAGCAGTCTGAAAAGCTTTGCCAAATGACCGGCACATGCCTTTCTCCTGTCCCTCTGTTGCTTTCTGGATATTTAGTAGAAAGGAAGAGGCAGTTTTTCAGTAACGTTTTCTCCGCCACAGACATGCATGGAGGATCTCATTTTAAAACAGCCTATACCTTTGCAGGAAGTTGGGAAGACTGGGGGGGCTCCATGGAGACTATCTGCGGGGGTTCCCGTCGCATCTGGGATTCACCCCTCTCAGAGCCCTGTACCCTCCGCCCAGTGCTCCCTGAGCTGTGAGGGCAGATACAGAGGTTGTCCCCACAGTGTAGCAGAGACCCAGTAGCTGCCTGTGCCTTTGGGAACCTGTCACCACCCCCTCACCCTGATCCAGCAGTGACTTCAACCAGCATCTTCTCAGAGCCCCCTTCCCCATCTGGAGCACGTGTCCACTGCCTCTTCCTTTTGGGCCCGGGTTGACAGAAGGCAGGAAGGATTTAAGGAGATCCAGTTTGATGCTCTGGAATGAAGCCCCTAGACCAGTTTGCTTCCAGCCTGCCGAGTGGGGTCCAGTCCTGGCTGGGCTGTGCCTCTCTCCTGATGCAAGGTGGGGTCAGTCTCTCCCCCATGGCCCTGCCCAGTGCTCCAGACTCCTAAGAACTAGGGTTTGGGTTTGTTCTCACCCGTCTCCCTGTGCCTGCAGAAATGGATTCCTGTCCTGGTCGCTAGCCCCCCGGCCTCCATCACCCGCTGACAGATGGTCAGACAGTGGCTCAGCTGCATGTCTTCCCACATCTCCCAGTGTGTCCTGTTGCTAGACTGCCCCTCTCTCCCTTCTGAATTGGGCTTCAAGTAGGCAGTGGGCCTTCCACGTGGCTCAGTGGTAAAAGAACCTGCCTGCCAATGCAGGAGACACAGGAGATGAGGGTTCAGTCCCTGAGTGGGGAAGATCCCCTGGAGAAGGAAACAGCAACCCACTCCAATATCCTTGCCTGGAAACTTCCAAGGACAGAGGAGCCTGGCAGGCTACAGTCCACAGGGTCGTGGAGAGTGGGACACGAATGAGCACGCGTGCCATGACAAAAACAATGCAGTGGAAAAGACAATAACTGAAATCCACCAGACTGAGGCTCAGACGATTTGTCACAAAGTAGCTGTGTGGTCTTGGGCAAATTATTTAACCTCTCTGAGCCACAGTTTCTTAATCTGTACAAAGGAGATAAGACAGCAATTTGTTCTTAGGAATAACAGAGAGAATGTAGGTGGAGAGTCTGTCATTTAATGGACATAAACTTGGGCAAACTCTGAGAGTTGATGAGGGACAGGAAAGACTGGTATGCTGCAGTCCGTGGGGTTGCAAAGAGTTGTACATGACTGAGTGACTGAACAACAACAACAACAACAATTTCAGGTCCACCCATCCAGAGGTCATTCAAATGCAGATTCTGGTTCAGTCTCTCTGGGGCTGGGTCTGAGCCTCTGTCTGTGTTTCTGATCTTCTCCTAGCTGGTGCTGACACGGCTGGGCCCCAGACCACCCTTTGAATTGCCGGACATGACATTGACTCCCTTCTGAGAATTTGCAGCCTCTAACACCTGCCGTGTCCCAGAAGGAGGCCCTCACTTCAGGCCAGAGACCCCTGGTCTGCCCTCCCACCTCTCTGTCCTGCCCTGACAGGTCTGTTTCGACCTTTCATAACCCAGGGGACCAGCAACAGGGAGGAACTCTTTGCAGATGAAGAAAAGAAACGTGGCTGTTTGGTGGTGAATTTAAAAGAGGGGAACTGGGGCTTCCCTGGTGGCTCAATGCAAGGGAAGGGCCTCCTGGATTCTCAGGTAAAGAATCTGCCTGCAGGAGACAAGGGTTCAATGCCTGGTCCAGGAAGATCCCACATGCCGCAGAGCAACTAAGCCCGTGCCCCACAATTACTGAGACTGTGCTCTAGAGCCCGGGAACCACAACTGCTTAACCCACGTGCCACGGCTACTGAAGCGCCCCCTCCCCCAGAGCCTGTGATCCCTAGCAAGAGAAAATGAAGAAAGTGAAAGTGTTAGTTGCTCAGTCGTGTCTGACTCTTTGCAACCCCATGGACTGTAGCCTACCAGGCCCCTCTGTCCATGGGAATTCTCCAGGCAAGAATACCAGAGTGAGTTGCCATGCCCTCCTCCAGGGGATCTTCCTGACCTAGGGATCAAACCCAGGTCTCCAGCATTGCAGGCAGATTGTTTACTGTCTGAGCCCAGGCAAGGGAAGTCGCTGCAGTGAGAAGCTCCCACACCACATCTAGAGAGTAGCCCTCGCTCACTGCAACTAGAGAAAGCCCACTTGCAGCAATGAAGACCCAGGACAGCCAAAAATAACTGATTAAATAAAATTATAAAAATAAAAAAGAAATGGGGACAATGAAGGGGACAGACACTAGATGTGTAAGGGCCGCCACATCTATTTAGAATGTCTTATAACATTTTTTAAAAATTTATGATGAATGAGCCCTAGAGAGCTGGGTGGTAGGGGAAAAATACTTTCAGGAAGGTCAAGACTCTGTTTCCCTGTAAGGAAACTTGCAGGAAGGAAGGCAAAAAACAATGAGGACGTGTGTGTGGATTTGTGATCTAATTGGTTTTTATTCCGAGAAATGCCCCTTTTCTTCTCCTCCTTTGTTTTTTCCCCCTTGCTGAGCACTTTTGTGTGAGACATTTGGACACGTGCGTCTCCTTGATCCAGACCAAAATCCCCCTCCTTCCCCAAGGCCCAGCTCACATCGCACATCCTCCACGTAGGCTGGAGTTAGCCCGCTCATTCCTGGGTCCCCGGCGTTTCTCCGCGCCATCCAGCCAGGGTGTGAGGCCCTGTCCCGGCAGAGGATCGGCAGTGGCTGCCTGGCTCACCTACCAGCTCACACCTGGGACTCCAGTGCTGCCAGGCTCTTCCGGGTGGACGGCTGGGGACCGAGGGGGAGCCCCTTGGTGTTTGCAAGTGGCTGTGATGGTAACTCTGCTACCAAACCCGTGCACCTCCACGGCTGACCTGGTCACTCTAGGTGGGTTCTGTCTCCTTCAGGGAGGCCTCATGAATGAAGAGGCTCTGTGATTTCCTCTCCATTCAGTCTCCCTGAGGCTCTGGCTTAGAGTGGGCGGGTGAGAAGATGGGGAATGACGCATCTCCCATCTCCCCACACTTGGCTGATGGCTCAGATGGTAAAGAATCTACCTGCAGTATAGGAGACCCAGATTCAACTCCTGGGTCTGGAAGATCCCCTGGAGGAGGGCATGGCAACCCGCTCTAGTATTCTTGCCTGGAGAATCCCATGGACGGAGGAGCCTGGCGGGCTAGAGTCCATGGGGTCGCAAAGAGTCAGACATGACTGAGCAACTAACATTTTTCCTTTCATCTTCCCACTCCAGGGTCACACCTTGCCAGGACAGTAACAGAGCTTTTTTTTTTTTTTTAATTGAAGGACAATTGCTTTACAGTTTTGTTGTTATCTGTCAAACCTCAACATGAATCAGCCATAGGTATACATATATCCCCTCCCCTTTGGAGCCTCCCTCCCATCTGCCTCCCCATCCCACTCCTCATCGTATACTAACACATATATACGGAATCTAGAAAAATGGTACTGAAGAATTTATTTGCAGGGCAGCAATAGTGAAGGAGATCAGCCCTGGGATTTCCTTGGAAGGAATGATGCTAAAGCTGAAACTCCAGTACTCTGGCCACCTCATGCGAAGAGTTGACTCATTGGAAAAGACTCTGATGCTGGGAGGGATTGGGGGCAGGAGAAGAAGGGGACGACAGAGGATGAGATGGCTGGATGGCATCACGGACTCGATGGATGTGAGTCTGGGTGAACTCTGGGAGTTGGTGATGGACAGGGAGGCCTGGTGTGCTGCGGTTCATGGGGTTGCAAAGAGTCGGACACGACTGAGCGACTGAACTGAACTGAACTGGATAGTGACAGAGCTTTTTGGCTGATTTTCAGTTCATCTTCTTCTCTGGTTGCTGGCAGTGGTCCAAGGGGAGCTGCACCGGGAGAGTTATTTCTAGTTCTCTGTGTGAGCCTCTTTTGCCCTGAGAGAGCCTTCATCCGAGGATGGGTCCATAAGGACAGTTTGTCCTTCTCCTGAGGCGTCTCAGCTGCTCTTACCAGCCGGGCGGCTCTCCTGCCCTCAGCCTAGCTCTGCCTGTTGGAAACTGCCTCGGTTACAGCAGCTTCCTCCCGCTCCGCATGCTGAAGCGCATCAGTCTAGCCTCGTGAACGCCTGGTACCACGGGTCCCCCCTGCTTTCTCGCCTCGTGCTGCGTGTTGTTGTTGTTCAGCTGCTCAGTCGTGTTTGACTCTTTGTGACCCCCCATGGACTGCAGCACGCCAGGCCTCCCTGTCCATCACCATTTCTCAGAGTTTGCTTAAATTCAGGTCCATTGAATCGGTAATGTCATCCAACCATCTCATCCTCAGTTCAGTGGGCTTCAGTCGCTTAGTCGTGTCCGACTCTTTGCGACCCCATGGATTGCAGCACGCCAGGCCTCCCTGTCCATCACCAACTCCCGGAGTTCACTCAGACTCACGTCCGTTGAGTTCGTGATGCCATCCAGCCATCTCATCCTCGGCCGTCCCCTTCTCCTCCTGCCCCCAATCCCTCCCAGCATCAGAGTCTTTTCCAATGAGTCAACTCTTCGCATGAGGTGGCCAAAGTTCTGGAGCTTCAGCTTTAGCATCATTCCTTCCAAGGAAATCCCAGGGTTGATCTCCTTCAGAATGGACTGGTTGGATCTCCTTGCAGTCCAAGGGACCCTCAAGAGTCTTCTCCAACACCACAGTTCAAAAACATCAATTCTTTGGTGCTCAGCTTTCTTCACAGTCCAACTCTCACATCCATACATGACCACAGGAAAAACCATAGCCTTGACTAGACAGACCTTAGTTGGCAAAGCAATGTCTCTGCTTTTGAATATGCTATC
Source organism: Ovis canadensis (assembly GCF_042477335.2). Lineage (NCBI taxonomy): Eukaryota > Metazoa > Chordata > Mammalia > Artiodactyla > Bovidae > Ovis > Ovis canadensis. The sequence continues at coordinate 56,533,392 of NC_091264.1, forward strand.
TAGGTTGGTCATAACTTTTCTTCCAAGGAGTAAGCGTCTTTTAATTTCATGGCTGCAGTCACCATCTGCAGTGATTTTGGAGCCCAGAAAAATAAAGTCTGACACCGTTTCCACTGTTTCCCCGTCTATTTGCCATGAAGTGATGGGACCAGATGCCATGATCTTCGTTTTCTGAATGTTGAGCTTTAAGCCAACTTTTTCACTCTCCTCTTTCACTTTCATCAAGAGGCTTTTTAGCTCCTCTTCACTTTCTGCCATAAGGGTGGTGTCATCTGCATATCTGAGGTTATTGAGATTTCTCCCGGCAATCTTGATTCCAGCTTGTGTTTCTTCCAGCCCTGCATTTCTCATGATGTACTCTGCATAGAAGTTAAATAAGCAAGGTGACAATATATAGCCTTGACATACTCCTTTTCCTATTTGGAACCAGTCTGTTGTTCCATGTCCAGTTCGAACTGTTGCTTCTTGACCTACATATAGGTTTCTCAAGAGGCAGGTTAGGTGGTCTGGTATTCCCATCTCTTTCAGAATTTTCCAGTTTATTGTGATCCACACAGTCAAAGGCTTTGGCATAGTCAATAAAGCAGAAATAGATGTTTTTCTGGAACTCTCTTGATTTTTCCATGATCCAGCAGATGTTGGCAATTTGATCTCTGGTTCCTCTGCCTTTTCTAAAACCAGCTTGAACATCAGGGAGTTCACGGTTCATGTATTGCTGAAGGCTGGCTTGGAGAATTTTGAGCATTACTTTACTAGCATGTGAGATGAGTGCAATTGTGCAGTAGTTTGAGCATTCTTTTGCATTGCCTTTCTTTGGAACTAGAATGATCACTGACCTTTTCCAGTCCTGTGGCCACTACTGAGTTTTCCAAATTTGCTGGCATATTGAGTGTAGCACTTTCACAGCATCATCTTTCAGGATTTGAAACAGCTCAATTGGAATTCCATCACTTCTACTAGCTTTGTTCGTAGTGATGCATTCTAAGGCACGCTTGACTTCCCATTCCAAGATGTCTGACTCTAGATTAGTAATCACATCATCATGATTATCTGGGTCGTGAAGATCTTTTTTGTAATACCCTCTTTTCCTTCTGCCTTCAATCTTTCGCAGCATCAGGGTCTTTTCCAATGTTTGGCTCTCGCATCAGGTGCCCAAAGTATTGGAGCTTCCGCGTCAGCATCAGTTCTTCTAATGAGTAGTTAGGGTTGATTTCCTTTAGGGTTGACTGGTTTGATCTCCTTGCTGTCCAAGGGACTCTCAGGAGTATTTCCAGCACCGCAGTTTGAAAGCATCAGTTCTTTGATGTTCTGCCTTCCTTATAGTCCAACTCACACGTTCATACATGACTACTGGAAAGACTATAGCCTCGACTGTAGGGACCTTTGTCAGCAAAGTGATGTCTTTGCTTTTTAATGCATTCATATAGATGTATGATTTTGAAGACTAGGATGGATTGTCCACAGGGGCAAGAGGCATGGCTGATCTATCTTTATGTCATTTTCACCAATGGTGTTTGAAAATACAGACTCAGTGGGTGACTGGAAAATTGGTAGTGGTAAAGAATCCACCTGCCAATGCGGAAGAAGCAGGAGACACGTGTTCGATCCTTGGGTAGGGAAGATGCCCTGGAGGAGGAAATGGCCACCCGCTCCAGTATGCTTGCCTGGAGAATCCCATGGACAGAGGAGCCTGGAAGGCTACAGTCCATGGAGTCACAAAGAGTTGGACACGACTGAGCAGCTGAGCACACAGCGTCTAGTAAGCTCGTCTCACTTCCGTCTGGAACTGGTCTCTTGTGCTTCTGTGTCCTGTCTCAGCCAGCATGGGCTCTTGAGTCTTTTTCCACAGTTGTGATGAGCAGATACACTCCAGTTGCTCTACCACATAGATCCTAAGAAGAACATCACTAGGCCGTTTTAAAGTCGAAAGCCAAACAGTATCATATTTGGAAGCACAAGATTTTTTTTGGCAAATGCCGAGACTAGAAAAGTAAGCTGAAATGCCAAATACTTGTGTTAAAATCCTTTAAACATTATAATGAATAGTTTTTTATTTTTCTGACTTTGGAAACGATCCTCTGCAGAGCTAAGCACCTCCTCTGATCCTGGCAGTGGACTCAGGCTCCTGTGGCCTTTGAATGTGGTGAGTCTGGGAGCTGCTCTGGTCCTGGTCGTTGGCAGCAGAGGGAGAGGGGGCCGGGGGCTGGACCTATGGGCCTCTTTCAGGGCAGTGAGAGAAAGCATCAACGACCGGCAGAAAAGCAAAGGGGGTTGGGGAGGGAGGACAGTATGGACCAGAAACGCAGCATCTCTTTAGCTCACTGCTTCCTTCTCCATCTCTGCACCTCTCCACCCCACCCCCCAAGCCTCAGCCTCCCACACAGCATCATCACCAGGGGTGGGTTGGAATTTGCTTTAATGCTGAGAGCCCAGCTCCAGTGTGACCGTGAATCATGAGGCTGAGGGTGCAGCCCTGGAACGTAGTGAGGTTACCCTGTGATGTGATCCTGCCAGGCAGACTGACTGGGGAGCCGTCTCTGCAGCCTCTGCCGGGGACACTGACGTTGTCCTGAGATCTGTCAGCTGCAAAAGTGTTCATATTGCGTTCCGGCTTCCGTGTTGTCTTGGTGACGCCCGGGGCCCCTAACTCAGGACAGCTGACTGAACTTCTAGGGGAAAGAGTGGCTTCTCTGGGCTGCCAGTTCCTCCCCGTCCTGGTCAACTTTGCTTCTCCGGGTGGGGTTTAGGCAGCAGATTGACTTGGTGGCTGTTTGCTTCCAAGTGGCCTTTCTGTCACGGTGCTTCCTTCCTTGGTCTTCCCTCAGTGCCTCTCAGGCTCTCGTTTTTCTTTTTTTAAATGGATAATAATATTGAACTTAAAAAAAAACCAGGTTGGCTGTGCTGGATTGTCATTGCTCTCGCGGGCTTTCTCTAGTTGCGGAGAGTTAGGGCTACTCTGTAGTTACAGTGACAGGCTTCTGGTTGCCATGGTTTCTCTTTTTGTGGAGCACGGACTCAGTTGCTCCACAGCGTGTGGGATCTTCCCAGACCAGGGATTGAACCCGTGTCCCCTGCCTTTCAAGGCGGATTCCCATCCACTGGACTACCTGGGGAGCTCCCAGACCCTCACTGTAGATGAGTTTCTAGTCCTCTGCCTGTGGTCCAAGTGTCTCTGGGTAGAACTACCTCTTGAATCAGCTGAACCAGTTGCCACGTCTCCCAGTATGGGTTGTCGCTAGATTTTCCTGTTTTGGGGGGTGGATATATCCTGATCTTCCCTGTAGCTCACATGGTAACGAATCTGCCTGCAATGCGGGAGACTTGTGTTCGATCCTTGGGTCAGGAAGATCCTCTGGAGAAGGGAATGGCAATCCACTGCAGTATTCTCGCCTGGAGAATCCCATGTATAGAGGAGCCTGGCCCGCTACAGTTCAGGGGTCACAAAGAGTCAGACATGACTGAGCAACTAGCACTGCTGCTGGGGTGGGTATATGTGTAAGCGTAGCTGTTGTTTAAATTTGTGGACTCCAGAATAGTTAATTAACATGCTCTCTACACTCCTCCCCAAAAGGAAAAGAATTTTCTTCTTTTAAGTTTTCTCCCTCTTCTTGGCCAAGCAACCCATTTAACCAAATTTAAATGCATCTGTTTTGCGAGGAATAGAGACATAGAGGCAATTTGCTGGTAGTAACTGAAGAGATCGGCTCCTTTTGTGGGCTCCCCCAGCGTCATCCTGGGCTCCTCGGTTCCTGCTGCCGGCAGGTGGGTTTTTATTTCTCATCTGGAGTTTTGTAGTCATGCTGGTTTCAGATCAGGGGACTGGGTTCCACGGTTATATGACGAGTGCCTTCTTGGCATTTCAGCTGGTTTATAGCCTAATAGATCAAGCGCCTACTATGCTCAGCTCTCTGTACTGAGAACAGAAAGATGAATGATATCCTGTGGTTGAGAGACTCGTAGGGAGGGAGGAAGTTATGTAAACTGGGATTGTCCTGTAAGGTGATAGGGGCAGGCGGGCCTGTGTCTATTTGTAACGTGAATGTTTCCAGGCTTTGCTGGCCTGTGGGCACAGATGAGGTCAAATTCACTATCAGAACTCGAATTTCCCTGGCCTCTGCCCCCTCTCCCAGAGCACTGACCCTCAGCCAGTTGTGTCTATGAATCCCTGGTGTCCCTCTCAGGCTCTGTGGCTCGGCCCCTGGGGCAGTCTCTGCTCCCACCCTGCTTTTGGACCTGGCCTTTTCTGCCGCCAGCTTTCTGCTGAAGGGTCTGCCTGCCAACCCTCCCCTGGCTCCGGAGGATGGGCGCCACCTTCCCTGCCGCTTGGCATCCAAGGCTCGGAAGCAGAGAGCATCACTCTCTATTTTGGGGTTCCACTTTGTTACCTGGGCAGCAAGCAGCATGACTGTGCTTCTGTGCCTCACACGGTCCTTTGGCTTCTGCCTGCCGCATCTCTTCCTGCAAAACTTGGGTATAAATCCATGGGGCCTGGTCCACGGCCAAAGCCTCTGATAAAGACAAGAAGCACTTCCTTGCTGACATCACCATTGCATAACTGCAGAAATTAACTCCCCTGTCAGTAAGAATCACCTCCTTAAGCAGACTGGCCACAGAGCCTCAGTTTCCAGTCATGGCCAGGCCAAATTCCTCTTGAGTATGTCCTTTCCTCCTCTTTATTTGGATCCCTTGTGGCCTCCCAGAGGTCACTGAAACTGAAACAGCTGTCAGAGATTCCTACCTGGCTTCCTGCCTCCAGTCTCTACCCTCCCCATCCTGAACCCAGAGTTACTTCAATAAATGGCCCTGCTTGGATGGGGTCCTGATGGAATCAGCTTTCTTCTACAAGATTCCTCTTGCCAGTGAGAGCAAGGTCCCAGGGTATCATTAAAATCACATTGCTGGTTATTGGTCTATTAAATATTTTTACAAATACAGTTTTTATTTTACCCATTTTCAAACAGAATTTGAAAAGTTCCATTCATCTTTCTAGTTAGTCCCAGCCCATCCGTATCGAGGGGAATGGCCATTTAGAATCAATATCTTTATTTATTCCACCTGGACATCTATGAAACTGGCAAGGATTAGAACTCTTATGGAGAAGCTGAGCCTTACCAAATTTCAAAAAGAAAGACTGGAATTAGGCCAACCATAACTTTATTCACTGTTGGCTTTGAGGCCTCTATCTGAAATGGATTTTCTAGAGAATGCTACCCTGCTCTGAAGTATCATGTATACATGTTGATGAAAACCACTGGATGAACAAAGTGGTGAAAACAGAACATCAGGGTATTAATTAGGCACCGTATGAATCAGATCGCGATATGAGAAATCGGGACACTGAGACTTCCTCAAAGAGCTGGCTCTTAACATTGACCAGAGCAAAAAAACTACAGTCAGAACATTTAAAAAATGTTTTGCTAAGACCAGAAAAGAGCCATAAGGACTTATGCATTATGCTTATGCATTAAATTATCACTTAGGAAGATTCTATCACAATGCCTACAGTTTAGATTTTTTTTTGCTGTGTTCATTTTGAAGGGAAGAATGAACTTCAGGAAGCTCTTTTTTAGTATGCACTCCACAAGATATGGCTTTCCAGGAGGTGCTAGGGGTAAAGAATCCACCAGGCAGTGCAGGAGACACAAAAGACACAGATTTGATCCCTGGGTTAGGAAGATCCGCTGGAATAGGAAATGGCACCCTACTCCAGTATTCCTGTCTGGAGAATCTCATGGACAGAGGAGCCTGGTGGGCTACGGTCCATAGGGTCACAGAGTCAGACCCAGCTGAAGGGGCTTAGCACGCACACATGACCTGAACTCCATCACTGAGGAGATTACTCAAAGAAGTAAGTCAGGATCTGGGTAAGGGAGGCAGGCACCCCCATCTTTATCATCAGACAAAGAAAATGTCATCATTTTATCCCTACAGTATTTGTTATAAGGTCAAGACTGATTGTAGAAAGAGACCCAGGCAGGGAAATCTCCACCAGGGGAAAACACATTGCCCTTGTGTCTGAAGGATGGGCAGGTGTTAGACAGCAAGTCGTTCTCGGTGGGAATGAGTGAAGTGGGGTGGACATGAGATGGCAGAGTCCAGGGCCTGTGTCTTGGAAAAGGGATGTGTTTGAAATAGGAGATGTTTCTAGGAGGGTAGGGCGCTATTACTAGGGCTGTGAGAGCCAGGGAATGAAGCTTAGATTTAACCCTGCAGGAAGATAGATGCCATGGAACAATAATGAGATAGACTTGGAGAGGAAACCCCAGTTCGAGGGTGTCGTAATTTGAGGGTTAGGTGTGTGGTCTTGGTGGGAAGGACTAGATGCAAAGGACAATTTACAGAGAAAAAGTGCTGAGACTTGGAGACGGACGGTTATGGGAAGGGAAGGGAAGTGATGGTAAGCATGACACCAGGCTCGGGGCCCCTGGAGCCCTGGGTACCAAAAATTCGAGGGGGACCTGGGCCAGAGGGAAGCGTATGAATTTTGCTTTGGCTGTTTGAGTTTAAGAAAATGATGAGAAACCTAAGTGAAACTTCACAGCGGGCTGCCTCTGAAGTCCTGGAGACACGTCTGCTTGGAGGTGATGACTGAACCTGTGAGCTTTGAAAAATGTCCTGTTAGAGAGAGTGAGGAAAAAAGAGCAGGAGTCCAAGTCAGGGCCAGAGCCTGGACATAGAAGAGGAGCCTACGAAGGAAACAAATGTTTCCAGCCGACACTCATCCTGTGTGATGGCTTGCTGCCTGCTGCCGGGTAGAAGGGTGGGGTGGTGGGGGTGAGGGGCTTAGGGAGGGGAGAGAAGCACGGTATCCCACCTACAGCACAGCGGTGACCCCAGCTTGCCATGGAGACAGGTAATGCAGGACTGGAAGCCAAAGAGATGAAGGTGATTCTCTGCATTATTTAACTCACCCATTTTGATGTCTAGTTCAAGGCCTGATTGTATACATGGCCCCCTCAGTCAGGCTTATTGTCCATATTATCAATTGCCTAAGCCAGTGATTAGAAGAGGACTCTGTATTTAGGGTTGCCAGGTCTAGCAAATAAAAAATATAGGATGGCCAGTTATGTTTGAATTTCAGATAAACAATGGAAAAAGTGTAAAAAAAAAAAAAGTGCTGTAAAGACCAATTTTTAGCAGCTGAACAGCTCAGTTAGTTCAGGGTCATGGGGATGCATTTAGAAGAACTGGATATTACCTCATCGTGGAAGGCTCCGTACAGGATGCTGACCTTTAGAAAACCCCAAGTCCAGCATAACACAATGATTTTATTTATAGACTGACAAGGATCTCAGACAAAAGTGATGCGTAGGGAGAAATGCGAAGAAGGAAGGGGCAAGCCATAGAAAGCTGAGACTGAACTGAAAAGGAAACCCCCGGCCAAATCTGAGACACATGAAGCTTTTGTCAGTTCCTGTGATTAGCAGGAAGTCGAGATGACTCACGGCGTCCAGTCACCCTTGCTCCATGCTCCCATTTATCCCTTTCCACGGTTCTACAGCTCTAATTTATGCAGAGAATCACACGATTGGTCAAAGAATGGCTGTGGCCTGTTTTTCATATTAACAGTTTTCAAAAGCATAAAATGGTTTAACATCTCAATATATAAAGTGGACGGGGTCACCCCAGAGTGGTCTTGTCTCAGAGTCTGGTGCCATGTGGTGGAAGGACACCCAGGGTGACCTTGACCTTTGAAAGGCTTCTTCATGCCTCCCTGGGAAAACCTGGATGGGATGGGAGGTGGCAAGTCTTGACCTCCAAGTCTTGCCATGCATCACTTATTGAAAGAAAATGTCCTCAGCTGAGGGCTTCCCAGATGGCACTAGTGGTAAAGAACCTGCCTGCCAGTGCAAGAGACAAGAGATGCAGGTTTGATTGCTGGGTTGGGAAGATCCCCCGGAAGAGGGCATGGCATCCTACTCCAGTATGCTTGCCTGGAAAATACCATGGACAGATGTGCCTGGCAGGCTACAGTCCATGGGGTTGCAAAGAGCTGGACACAACTGAAGCAACCTAACACCCACATCCACAGTTGAATATTCAAGAGCAGTTTAAGTTTCTTTAGTTTTTCCATCTAGCAGCCTTGTTAGATCTTAAAGCAGGGTGGAGAGAGAGACAGACAGAGAGAGATCTCCCAACAAAATAGGGATAAGACCAGCAAGGGAAATTCTACTTTGCTTTCTTTTTTTTTTCTCTCCTAACTGCCACTTACTGGGGTTATTCCTTTTTTAGATGGGCCTCCGCTTCACTCTTACCACAAACTATTATGATTTCAAAATTAAAGTGAGATATCCTGGTTCTTCCATTTCCTTTTAATAGGATGATCTATGATAATCAATAAAGGAAGTGCAGGGAAGTTAACAAATGTATGGTCCTGTTTAAGAGTATTGAATTAAGTGATATGTGTGCAAGGTTGAAAGATGAGATCATTTAGAAATGAGTTCTTTTTCTAAAAAAGTCTTCAGTCATTATCACTTGCATTTAGAAAACCAATTAAAAAAAAATCAATCTGAACTGGATTTTTGTTCCCCCTTAAATCTTTATCACTCCTTAGGTGATAGGATGCTATGGAGATAACACTTGGAATTGACTTTTAAAAGGAAAACAAAAGGAAAGTATAATCTGTTGGTTAAATTTATTGAAAAAAACCATGAAAAATCCCATTATTCACCTGGCATATAGGTTTATATGTTTTCTCTTTTCTTTGCACCTGAAATTTGTCTAATGGTTAAAAATGTGTAATGACGACAAGTTCTGGTGAAATACCACAGGTGAATACAGGGAGAATTTTGCCTGTGTTTAAGGGGCTTTCCTGGGAGATGATGTCTTTTGTGGTCCAACACTTCATTACTTAGGCTGCAGATCTGATTTCTTTTGAAAACAAGCCCTAAGTCTGGAACTTTCCATGTTTAGAGTCCATAGCACTTTCAAGAAAGCCTAGAAGATGTAGCTGAGTGAAAACAATACTCATTATGAATGGTTACTGCTGTTCTTTCTCACCAGGAAGGCCGGGGACGTCAAGGATCAAATGACCTTTTTATGCAGTGGTAATGTTTCTCTGTGTCTCAGCCTCTTCATGAGAAGGAGCGTGACTGAACAAGCTTTTGTGGAAAACATTGGCAGCGTCATAATCGGCATCTAGTCATCTCAGGAGTCTTTATGTAACTTCCCGCAGTCACGCCAGAGGGCGTGGGGATGGACATGCAGCTAACTTTGGACAGGGCAAGGAGTTTAGATTCATATCCCTGAGTATGTTCCCTGCGTCTCCTTTCCCCATCATTTACCGCATCCTCCCAAAGAAAGTGCCTTCTGTGTCACATTAGAACCAACTCTCAGATATGCACACAGAATGATGCAGAGATGTCACCGCAAATCTCAGAGATGGATGCTTCAGAGACGAGCACATGATTACTTCCTTCAAGTATCCATCTGTCCCCAAAGTGTTCTAGGCCTTGCAGTACCAAAAGTCCTTTGTTTTTCTAATTTAAGCGTGTTAAGTGGTATATTAAAAAGCAGAGATATTACTTTGCCAACAAAGGTCCATCTAGTTAAGGCTATGGTTTTTCCAGTGGTCATGTATGGATGTGAGAGTTGGACTGTGAAGAAAGCTGAGTGCTGAAGAATTGATGCTTTTGAACTGTGGTGCTGGAGAAGACTCTTGAGAGTCCCTTGGATTGCAAGGAGATCCAACCAGTCCATTCTGAAGGAGATCAGTCCTGGGATTTCCTTGGAAGGAATGATGCTAAAGCTGAAACTCCAGTACTTTGGCCACCTGATGTGAAGAGCTGACTCATTGGAAAAGACCCTGATGCTGGGAGGGATTGGGGGCAGGAGGAGAAGGGAATGACAGAAGATGAGATGGCTGGATGGCATCACCGACTTGATGGACATGAGTTTGGGTAAACTCCGGGAGTTGGTGATGGACAGGAAGGACTGGCGTGCTGCGATTCATGGGGTCGCAAAGAGTCGGACATGACTGGGCGACTGAACTGAACTGAAGTGGTGGCAAAAAGGAAGAGCTTCTCCCCTTATTCATTTTCCTAGGTGGATTTAACTGTGAGACTCCTCAGGGTTTTACATCAGTGCTTGGTTCAATCCTGAAAGATGTTGCGTCAGCTGTGGCAATTTTGCCTTCTTTGTTCCTATTCTCTCTGGTGAATTAAGTATTAATAAGGGGCTCCCTGGAGGAAGTTTAAGCAACCCATACTAGAAAACAAATTGAAATGTAAAATTCTTGGGATGGTGTAGGTACGATACCATAGTCATTGGTGGTATACCAACAATTTCAGAAGAAAATCAAGAAAAATGTGTGGCTGACATCCCCATTTTTCCTTCACTCATGAACTCTTTGCTTTAAAATAGCAACCCAAACAATAGTTTCATTAGTGAGTAGATTATGATCTTTTCAGGGGACACAAAGAAATTAAGAGGATGCAGAAAGGAAAGATGGTTGTTACTCTGACCATTGCCTCTGGTCCTTGGCAGCTGCCTTTCACCCACTACTGTCACCTCTGAGCTGGGAATTAAGAGAAGGTGACCTTCCACGGGCACCTCAACAGACACAGAGCTGTTTGGCTGTTTGGCTAGTTGGGATGGTAACATTTGTCTGGTTCACCTAATTGGGCTAAAAGCCTGTGAGAGACAAAAGTGAAACTTGAAAGTTTAGCAGCATCTGGGATTTGCCTGGCAGTACAGCAGTGCAGACTCTGAGCTTCCATTGCAGAGGGCATGTGTTGGAACTAAGATCCCACAAGCCGTGAGTCCAGATAAATAAATAAATCTGGGTAATAAAGTCTATCCTCTACATTAATGTAAATAAATAAGTAAAATAAAAGTTTAGGAACACCTGTGGGTATCAAATTTTGTCTTTGCCTTCATATTCTTCTCCCAAGAACGTGCCATCTCTATGGAATTTCACCTGAAAATTTTCAGCTCGCAGGGGAAAAAAAAAAACAAAACCCTCCAAGATCTACCATATTTTATTGATTTGTACCTGGTCTTGTTCCAAAATTGTTGTTAGATGCACGTTTGATTAACTGTGCAAATGACTGCTGTGTTACTCTAAATCTTTTTTTACTGCAATTTCACTAATGACCTTGGCCTAGCCAAAGGTGAGTGAAAATGAATCCAAGTCCTTACTACTAAGCAAAGAGCCTCCAAGCAAGGACAGTGGACAGGAGTGTTATCTTCATAACCATAGGAAGTCCATTACAAGCTGATGTCAAATGAGGCAGTTGTGTGCTAGCTAGAGCAGATCACTAATGCTCTGCAAAGGGGTTAGACTTCCTTGCTGTGTTATTTATTGATGAATATTGGAGAAATTGACATGACAAGAGAATAAAATGGATGTGAAGCCAGTGACATGGCGGGTGTGAGTGAGTGAGTGAAAGTCGCTCAGTCGTGTCTGCCTCTTTGTGACCTCATGGACTGTAGCCTACCAGGCTCCTTTGTTCATAGATTTTTCCAGGCAAGAATACTGGAGTGGGTTGCCATTTCCTTCTCCACGCATGACCAGTGCATTTGGCAGGTTGGAGCCAGCCCACCTCCAGCTATCCCAGGACTCGAGAATGATACAAGGAATGGGCAATTCCACAACGGCATCCACTCATCGGGGCTCTGCCGGGTGGTTCTTTGGGGATGACCCTAACTGCAGATCACACCAAAGTGTTCTAGTCCTGATGGCTCATTTTCTAGGTGGTATCCACAAAGATGGCTGCGATCCATGACTACAACGGCTATGTGAATAGCAGGGAAGTTTAAGGCTGGCTGGTGCTCTTTTAAAAAAATACTACGACTCAACCTCCCTCTTCCATACTTATTTCATTTTCCATTCATATCCAATCTCTCTTACAAACATTGCTTTGGTTTGCAGGAGAGGACTATTTTGGAATTTTCCTGCTCTGCCTTATATTTCTGTTTAGTCATTTCTGCCTAAAAGATTTTTTAGGTATTTCTTTCTTTGAAGAATACAGAATGAAGAAGCAATAACTGGTCAAGAAGAAATATCACTGAAACATAAAGATCCTCAATAGTTTGTTCTTTTTTAAAACTACTTTTAAGAAACAAATTATTTTTATTTCTTTGGTTTTTTGGCTGCGCTGGATCTTCATCGCTGTGCATGGGCTTTCTCTGGCTGCAGTGAGGGAGTGGGGGGGCTATTCCCTGGTGTGGTACTTGGGCTTCTCTTGTTGCAAAGCACAAGCTGTAGGCCTGAGGGCTTCAGTAGCTGTGGCACAGGGGTTAGTTGCTCCGAAGCATGTAGGATCTCCCCGGACCAGGGATTGAACCCGTGTCCCCTGCATTGGCAGGCAGACTCTTAACTACAGGGGAAGTCCTGTGTGTTCAGTATCATAAATCAACAGAGGGCACCTAAGTGTCCTTCGTGGTTTCCATCATTGGCCAACCTTGGCGGTCATCGTATTTCTTTCTCCAGAATGCTTGACTCATTTGCCAGTCTCCTTCCTGGTGACGTGTGTGCTGGAAAAAGCGGTCAAGTATTAGTCCCAGCTGGGGTGGTGGGCCAGATCCCCTCAGGCGGCGGTTATTTACCGTACAAGGGACACCACTGATCTAACATGAACAAGGTCCATGGAAGCATCGCAGGAAGGAGCCAGCTGACAGATGGTAAAATATACGCAGGGCTCCACTTTCCACAGGGGTCTCCAAATAGCCCGAAGCGCCGTGCCCAGGGCATTGCACACGTCACCTTGTGTTAACCTTCACGTCTGTCTGCCTGCGGGTTACTTTTGATTGTGACTTTTTTTCCCCTGGCTTTTGCAGGAAGCAGTTTAGTTTTAAAAACAAAACAAAACAAAACAAGAAAATCACCATCACACTGGGCTTCAACTAGCCTTTTGCTTTTTCTCGATTCTCTCTGTTCTTGCCCACAAGTCACATGTCCTGGGTCTGAATCCAGGGTGGTGGATGTATTTTGCAGGAGTTTCTATGTATCTAGGGTACAACTCTTCTTTCATCATTCTTCACCTTTGCTTTCATCATTATTCGCTTTCTCTTTGGTCTGTTTTCACATCCATGAGAGTGTCTCAGCTGACAAGTTTGGACTCCTGAAGTAAGAAGTTGCATTTCTTCCTTCTCCTCTTAGATGTGTGGAAGTCTGGACAAATTAGATCACAGTACGTCCCCCTACACACGAATGAGTTCTGTTTCGAAAGTGCATTCATTAAGTCCAATTTGTTCAAAAGTCCAGAACAGTTAGCTTGGGTACCCAACTGACACAATTGGCTATACAGTACTGTACAGTAATAGGTTTATAATACTTTTCATACAAATAATATGTAACAAACACAAAAGATAAATAAAAGTGTTTAATCTTACAGTACAGGACCTTGAAAAGTACAGGGACATGTTCACATCTTTGAAATTTTGCAACTGAAATGTTCATATGCAGGGGACTTACTGTGTTGAGGAAGTGGAGAGTGAAAGTCTCCCACATCTTTCTTCCCAGAGAGGTATCGTTAGAGGAGGCAGGTCTGTTGTGTTTTAATTGGTATCTTTATACGTGTGTAAGAAAACATATTTTGCTGACGATTTTTCACCATATGAACAGGTGGTCTTGCTGTGCAGGCACTTCCTCAAATCCTTAGCTGTTGATTACACTTGAAAATGTCTTCGTTTTCATGCGTAATAGAGGCAGACAGAGTGGCAGTACTTGTAAGATGGGATGGCAAGAGAAAACTGAGATATTCTGGGATGAAAAAATGGTTGGTGTGCTGAGCGCTTGGGGGAAGGGAGAAGAGAGCGAAAGCTCAGAAGTCGTTCTGAGCCGGATCTGGAAGGGCTTCAAGCCAGCAAAGAGCATAGGCTTTTTCTTGAAGGATCAAAGAGAACCCCCAGTAATTTTCAGCAGGGACTGGGTTCACATTTAAGGAGAGTTGTGGCAGTGGTGTGAAGGGTGGCCATAAGGGGCACAGATGGCAGGCAAAGAGTCCAGTCAGGAGGCTATCGAAGAAATTTACAGGAGAAGTTTCTGAGGGTCTGAACCAAGATATTAGGAGATGAATTGAAATATGTCAAGAAAGTAGAATGGGTAGCAGGGATTTCTGTCTTGCCTTACGAACAGCCACTCTACCCTTCCCTTCTCTTTATGGCTAATGAAACACAAACCAAATGAAGCCTTAATTCTCTTCATTCTTCCCATTTGCCTGGAACTTGGGGATAACCATCTTGTAACCCCAATGTGCTCTTAAAGATGGGAACCTTGGGAAAAGCATGGCAGAGAAGAAAGACTGGAGTCCGGAGTCCTGAGGACGTGGTGGATCCAATGGACCAGCCTTGGATGGCCAGAATCTAACGTATGAGAAAGATGAATCTTTCCTTGTTGAAATCACTGTGATTTCCGTCTATTTCCATCCAGCAGCCAAAAGCGATTCCTAACTGCGACAAATATTGACAAACTGGGTGTAGGGGGTGTGCAGGATTGGAGGATGAACTCGAATTTGTTCCTGTCTGATGGCGTCAATGATGGTGCTAGTTGCAAAGATAAAAAATGGAGGGGGAATTTAGGGCCCAGTGTGCCTTTCTTTGTGCATGTTGAGTTTGAGGAAACTCTACAGTGGCCACCGTTTAAGTCCAGTAAATAATGGGATGTGGACTTTGGCTAGAGACAAATAAGTGAAAGTCATCACTTTACAGATAACTGTTGACATCATGGGAGTGTTTTAGGTCACCCAGAGAGAGCATAAGAAAAAAAGGCCAAGGATAGGGCCCAAGGAGCCCAGCTCTTGAGATTAAAGTGACATGAGCTAGACAGTGAAGAAGCATCCAGAAAATTAGGGAGGAACCTAAAGAGAGTGGTACCACTTGAACCCCACATTCAAGAATGTTCAGAGGACAGAGTGGTTACTAAAGACACAGAAGGTCCTTAGAAAAATAGAAGAGAGGGAATTCCCTGGTGATCCAGTGGTTAGGACTCTCAGCTTTCACTGCCTAGGGTCCAAGTTCAATCTATGACTAGGGAACTAAGATCCTGCAAGCCGTGTGGTGGCAAAAAGAAAGAAAGAAAACAGGAGAGGGTTCAGAAAGGAAAGTGGCCAGAAGATTCCTTCCTGCTCCAAAAAGCCTTCTCAGAATGATCTTTCTACAGAAAGTGGTCACAGGGGCTATGTTTATCATGACATCACAGCGTCTGTGATTCTTTTGAAGTCTTGCAATACCTTGTTTGTTTCATTAAAACAAACAAACAAAAAAAAACAGCATTCCTTCTTTCACCAATTGATATGTCTCCTCAGATGTGTCAAGTGATGTATTTTATTTAGGGTGAAAGTGAATCCCAAATATTCATTTTGAGTTATTTCTTTCTAAAAAGTTTTGGGGTTTCCCCTGTAGCACCCTGAAATGAAATACAGCTGAGACTGGATCCTGTGCTCTGTTAATATATCACCAGGAAGTCTCTAGGAAGGGCTCTGCTATAAGAGGAGAAAAGTGTTTAAAGGTTAGGACTTCCCTGGTGGTACAGTGGATAGGAGTCCGCCTGCCAATGCAGGGGACACGGATTCAGTCCCTGGTCCAGGAAGCTCCCACCTGCCGTGGAGCAGCTAAGGCCCGTGCGGCACAACTACTGAGCCTGTGCACCTCTGCAACAAGAGAAGCCGCCTCAAGCAGAAGTCCGAGCACAAAGAGCAGAGCCCACTCACTGCAGCTAGAGAAAGCCTGCATGCAGCAACGAAGGCCCAGTGCAACAAAAATTAAAAAGTGAAAAAAGAAAGACAAGGCAGAGTGCAGGAATGCTTTGGTTTGCCCTGCACGTGTGGCCGTGGCACCAACAGAACATCTCTCTCCTCCACTGGTGGCATCCAGACTCTCGTGGGCTCCATGGTCTTTAGTGGGTGTTGAGCTGCGCTATCATGGGCTAGAGCTGTCTTTCATCTCTGAAGTCAATTAGTGTAAGGTACAGGGTTGTTTTCTGGAACTTTTAATTAATTTTCTTGAACTTAGAAGCGAGGAGTACGTCTTCTGGGGAATGTCCTCAGATTGCATCAGCCAGGAGCTCCGAGGACGGGCTCTCTCCATAGTCCAGGTCTCTCAAGATTGCTTAGAGGACTTGTGCAAGTGTTCTGTTCAGAAAATCAAAATAATTGTTTTTACCTTTAAAGGGCAGTTGTGAGGTGAACTCATTGCCTTTAGCTTTTCTGATAGTGCCATCCCTAAGGAACAAGTAATAGTGTTCATCTGAAATAGTTTAACTGGATAGAGATCTTACTTGATTCCCCTGAGAAGGACCCCAGACACCACTTCAGAAAGGAGTGCCTTGTCACTTAAGAGCTATGGCTCTTCCTTGGCCTGTTAGTGAGCTCCAGGAGAGTCAGCAGCAACTGAGTGTTAAAGACCACTCTGAATATCTACTGAACTTCTTGGGTGTAAAGTTTCTCTTCAAAATGCCACATGATGATGCAAATAGCCATATGATACCTGCCCTCAAATTGTCTAAACCATCAGGGAAGGCACTGTAGTTTGAACTCATCCATTTTAAAATTTGGGCTTCCCTGGGGGCTCAGACGGTAAAGAATCTGCCTGCAATGCAGGAGATCTGGGTGGAGTCTGGGTCGATCCTGGGTTGGGAAGATCTCCTGGAAAAGGGAATGGCTACCCACTCAAGTATTGCCTGGAGAATTTGAGGGACAGAGGAGCCTGGCAGGCTACAGTAGATGGGGTCCCTAAGAGCCAGACATGACTAAGGGACTAACACGTATATGCATATGTAAACACATAATCCATCACTCATAAAGGGGTGCCATAAAACCTTGCTTATCTGGTGGCCACTTCTTCAGCCAGCTCAGCTCTCTGGAGCTTCCCTGACTAGAAACGCTGATACTGAAAAGGTTACGCTTCTACAGTTCCTGCATGTTACTGCATTGTTCCCAATTCACTTTTCCTTATCTTGGATATATTCTAGATAGCATTTCTAGAACATGCAGGAATTGAGTTGTGGAGATGGGCTGCCCCAAGCCATGGCTATAGACCACCAACAAGGAGAAGTAATTTTCTAGAAGCTGATGTTAAAGCTGTAGTTCTCAAGCTTGTCTGACACACATCAGCATCACCTGGGCATGTTCAGTAATTTCCAAACTCAGGCCACACCTACAATGGATAAATGACAATCTTCAGAGGTAGGTACACAGGCATTGATAGTTTTGGAAACTTCTTAGGTGATTCCAGTGTGCAGACAAGGTTAGGAGTCACTGCCTTGATGGTTAAGGAAGAGCAATGTAAGTTTAATTGTGTGCCATTCTGGGGCTGTTTTGTGTAGGAGCAATTATCCTTCACAATTCTGTAAGCAGTCTGTGTCTTCCTTGGGGTGTATGAAGGTGAGACAGTGTCCTGAACAGGGAGCATGAATATGCTTTTGCTTCCTGGTCAGTGCTAGTCCTGGGAAATGTCACTGTATTGCAGATATAACCCACATGAAAGGTGCCTTTTATGTCTTGCAAAATTTGTCCTCAAAGATGGTCTGGAAGTAGAAAAAATGGGAACTTGTGGGTCTTCAAGGGATATTGTCGTCACCACTTGGGTGATGGCCTTCGGAGATGGTCCCTCGCAGCTGGTACAGCCTTGTCTCCAGGAGGCTATCATCACTTTCCACCAATGACTCTGGAGGACTAGTCAAAGGGCACCCCACGTGGATGCTTCTTTGGACATCTTTTCCCACCTTCCGTAACTTGTCCCTTTTACTCCTTCCTGTCTCAGTGTCTAGGACTTTCTGGTGTCAAACCCTGCTCTCTGGGACTTGGAACTCTTCTCTAGGGAAGTGAGGACTATGTCTCATGTTTCATTTTTGGGTCCTAGATATTTCACACCTTTGGGCATTTGTTAAGTGTCTACCACTTCTCCACTTTTTAAAGCTTCTGCTGTCATAGCAGAGGGTGGGGTGAGCTCTGTCCTCTACACAGGGGTGGGAGGGTGCAGAGAAGCTGGGAAACCGTGAGGGCTGAGATTTCTCACCTGGGGGCTGGACTGTGTGGGAAGGATGAAGAAGGCTAAAGGGAAGGGAGGGGGGGTCTCAGTTTACTCTGCCGCAAGACACTGCTCAAGAAAGGATCTTACTGTCTACACTGGAACGTGAACGTGTAAGACAACAAGCTATGAACTTTTTAAAGTCTTTCTCGAAGTTGTTACAATATTGTTTCTGTTTTATGTTTTGGTTTTTTGGCTGAGAGTCATGTGAGATCTTAGCTTCCCAACCAGGGATTGAACCTTCACCCCCTGCATCGGAAGGCAAAGTCTTAACTACTTGACGTCCAGAGAAGTCCCCAAGCTGTGAACTTTTATGTTCCATGTACTGCATTGTTATTAAGGCAAAATTCCCTAAAAATGGGTTGGACAGTAGCCTAGAAAGAGATATACAAAAATGTTAGCAGCAGAGGGTGATTGGAAAAATCTTTTTCAGCTTTCACAAGGAACACATTGTTTTTCTAATGAAAAAAGACAAGCTATTCTTTTAAAACAGGATGTCCAATGTGATGCACCAGAAACAACAGAAATGTTTCAGATTTTATTCATTCCTTTCTGTGTAAAAAGGCAGGGAAGAGGATCATCAGCTTCAGGAAGATCTGCCAAACAAGGCAGTGGGGGTAGTTAGGATATAAATTTTCTACCACCTAAACAAGGCCCAGATTAGTTTCTTAGCTTGTGAAATGATTACTTTTTCTTTGTTTACTTTTCTTTATTTAAAATCTCTGTCATAGGACACAGGGCTTGGCACATAAAAGGTGGGAGCTCAATAAATATTGGTTCAGTTGAATGAATGGAATAAAATATTGACACTGAGAGGCAGAGCTTTGGTTGTCTAGAAAAGTCTGTTTATTTCCCCTAAATAGTTATGACAAATGAAATGATTTCTGTAGCAACAACAACAAAATTAACAGGCCAAGTTTCTAGCCAAAGGATATATGTTGAGTTCACACTCAGAATAGGAAGGGAAGCTTCACAGACTGGGTAGGATTGAACATGGTTTTGAAGAAGTCAGCAGAAATTTTATACAAAGAGCAGGGATATTCCAGGCACGTGGATGAGCTTGTGCCCAGATCTGATGGCTGGAGAAAGGTGAGCATAAAGGGGCCAGGTTGTTGACTGGAGCAGATGGTGTGGGCAGGAAGGAGGCTGGCAGGGATCACTGTGAGATCGAACGGGCTTAGCTCGTGAGAAATCGTAAACAAGGATATTCGATTTCCTTCTGACATTTGTAAACACAGAGCCGCTGCAGGCTTTTGTCGGAAGGTGTTCCTGCAGACACACCCTGCTCTTTGGTCCTTCATTCTAGGGCAGAGGAGGAGATGCTTCCCGCAGAGAGGGCTGCGGGAGGAGGAAGCTGGTCCTCTCTGCTGAACCGTCACCCTCATCCTTCTCTTTCTCATCCAGTTTTCCAGGCAGCCTGAGAACAGTAAATATTATAGGACAAGCGTGGATGAGAAAACTGCCCCTTCTAAAGATGCAGTGTGGCCTTGAGCCTCTAGAAGGAGGAGAAATGTGACCCCCTCCATGACTCAGTAAAAGGGTCTCCCTTTTCCACATCTCCAGACCCCCTCACTCCCCATTGACATGTCCTCCGTTGTCCTCTTCTCTGTTTCAGATGCTCGCTGCCTGTTTGGATCTCCTGTAGCATCCCTTTTCTCTTGTGTGGCTCACCATTTTCTCTGCTGACTGCTCTTATTAAGCATTCTCACAGCTTCCTCTATAGCCCTTGTACTGATAGACCTGGCAGACTTGCTTTCTCTCCTGAGCTCAGGCTTTTATTTCCAGGGCACTTGCTGGACGCATTCGGAGGTATCTTTCAGGCAACTCTAGCAAGATGTATCCCAAACTAAGCTCATTTCCTTCTCCCTCCAGACCTGTTCCTCTTTGGCTTCCAGTCTCAGTTATGGTGTCACCATTCAAATAGGACACCTGTTTACCCTGGACTCCCACCCACCTCTCATGTCTGGTCAATTACCATGTCTTGATCATTCTACCTGTGAAATGTCTGCTGGATCTCTTTAAATTGTCTCTATCACCCACGTGCTAATTTTGTTCCTTAACCTCTTTCAAGAGTTTGTTAACTCTGAACTGGCCCTCTTGCCTTCAGTCTTTCTCTCTCCTCCCAATCTATCCTCATCTTCGGCCAGAGTGATGTTTCTGAAACAAACTGGATCATGTCCATTTTGCTCAAAAGCACTAAAGGCTTCCCATGGCCTAAGAATTGAGCATGAGCTCCTGAGTGTGTCTGGCAAAAAGATCTCAGTCTGGCCCAGGGTACCTTCTCAGCCTTTTCGTACTTGCTGTACGTCTGTCTTCCCACCTTGCCCAGATCTCCATCCATCCACACAGAAATATTTTCCAGGCCCCAAACACAACCTGATTCCATTCTCTGCTCCATTCTTTTTCCTACTGTCTTTTTTCCCCCTGATACATCCTTCCCTTGTGCTGACCCACAAACACTTGATGCAGAATACCATTCCATACAAGACGCTATACTCATGCTTCCTGGCACAGCTCAAGGCACCTTCTCTGCGAAAACTTGTCTGGTCCTTTTACCCTGTTTCCATTAGCATTTGTATATGGATGATTTATTTATGTGGTTCTCTCTCTTGTACAATATCAATTCCATAGAAAGTAGGATCTGAGTTGTATTCACCTCATAGTCCCAGATCTAGTGCAGATCCTGGTGCATGGTGAATTCTCAGTGTGTGTTGAATAAAGTAATGAATGCCTTATTCATTTTTCTCATCTTCAAAAACTTTTTCCCCCAGAAAGACTCCATTTTCTTTATAATTCATCTCTGAAGTTTAAATAGTTGGTGGAGAATTCTTATCCCCATCTCCTTGCATTTGCATGGGTGTGAGAAGTTTATTGTCACAGGAGGAGAGAGAAGGGGAGGGACACTTCTGTGTCTACAGGTAACATGTGTGGCTGCTCTGATTGGGTGGCCCACATAGCCCAGCCTTCTGCAGGCTGTCCTCAGAAACCCACTCTCCTCCAGGCCTTGGAATAAGTGACCATTACTGCATGAGAGCCTGCCCTTGTCCTGGCCTGCCTGTGACTGGATGTATGGATTTAATTATTATTATTATTTTTGGTTCGGGGAAGATATTAGAAAACCCATCTGTTTCAGGGTCTAAGCTTTAGACTTCAATCGGCTTTATCAGACATAAAGCAGATATTTTCATCTCCATCTGTCAGACTTCAGTGACTGTCTCTTGATTGGTCCCAGCTTGAAGCTGAGTGGGATGGGGAGGGGAGAGAATTGGGGCAGGAATATAATTTATTTGCTCCTCCAAAACCCCAATAATCATTCTACTTTTCTATGTTTAAGATATCAGGAGCTACTCAGATCCCAGCCATTTGGAAGGATTTTAAGCCACGTATGATTTTGGAGAAAGATTCTGGTTTATAGGGCAAAGGGATGACTAGAATAGAGCCTTCTATCAATATGCAGTAAATACCTTATACTGTTATATTTAAATGAATGAATGGAGTGGTTTGTGGGCAGAAAGGTATAGTTTAAACTCAAGTAACCTGAGGCAAGAGAAGAAATGGATTTTCCATTTTCATCTATCAGACGGGCAAAGACCAAAAAGTTTAATAATCCACTATGTTGGAGAGGGCAAGGGAGCATAAACAACCTCACGCGTTGCTAGTAGGCATGTACTTTGTTAAAAATAATCTATGTAGGGCAATTGGGGAACATCTGTTAAAAATACATATGCACCTGTTTTTTGATCCAATGATTCTGTTTCTGGGAATCTGTTCTATGGTTGTACTACCATACCAAATGGCGTTATGTAAAGGGATATTCATTATCACATCATTTACAATAGTACACATTTAGAAACATTCTAATGTCCAACATGAGAATTGTTAAACAAATGATGGTGCATCCTAACAGATTATTATTACCTGTAAAGAACAATGAGGACACTCTTTCTAGGCCAATATGGAATTATCTCCAAGATATATTGATAAATAGAAACAAAGAACCCAACACTGAATATGTTGTGGTATCATTTTAAAAAGAGAGAGAGAAATGTTGTTGTGGTATCATTTTAAAAAGAGAGAGAGAAATGTATTTGCTTGTAATGCTTTTGTCTGAAAATAGACAGTAGAACCTGGCAGTATTGTTTGCCTCTGGAAAGGGGAACCGGATGGCTGGGGGAGCAAGGTTAGAAGGGAGACTTTGTGTTATCTTATTTGTACCTTTTGAATTTTAAACTGTCTGAATATATAATTAAAGGCACACACACACATGCCCACATACTGACTTTTGTTTTTAACTGAAAGGAAACATGTGCTGGGAAGAAACCTGGAGTTAGTTTTCTTTGACAACAATCTCAGGAGGACAATTGAGGAAGCATGAATTCATGAATGCTAAAAGGGATAATTGATTAGTTAGTGTAGCACAGCGGTCAGTGTGCAGACTGTGAGGTTAAACTACATAGGTTCAAATTCAAGCTCCAGTGTGACTGTGTGTGAATTAGCTCTTTACACTTTGGTTTTCTCTTCAAATAAGGCATGATGATAGTATCCAACTCAGAGTTGCTGTGAGGATAAAATGAAAAGTGTGTGTATAACTTGCATACAGATGGCTTCTCAAGTGGCCCTGTCTTTGCATGAGTGAGTGAGTGAGTAAAGTCGCTCAGTCATGTCCGACTCTTTGCGACTCCATGGACGGTAGCCCACCAGGCTCCTCTGTCCATGGGATTCTCTAGGCGAGAATACTGGAGTGGGTTGCCATTTCTTTCTCCAGGGGATCTTCCCAACCCAAGGACTGAACCCATGTCTCCTGCATTGCAGGCAGCCGCTTTAACCTCTGAGCCACCAGGGAAGCTCATATTCTTTGCATAGAATCACATTAAAAAAACAAGTTAGCAGAGAAGCTTAATCAAAAGCAATTCAAGTGTTTACTGCAGTTTCTCAAGAAAATTCCAAGAGGGTAGTATATGCCTAAGAAATAGCTAAACTTAAAAAAAATCTCTGCCTCCAACTTGTCCACTTCTCACTTTCAACAGGGAGTAGCGGTACTTGGAAATCTCTCTTTATTCCACTCTCAACTGCCAACAAAAATTTCTCCTGTTTTCCCTGCCATGTTTTCTGAGAGCTAGTCTTTTTTTTTTTTTTTTTTGCCAGAGTTTCTCTTCATTTCAAATATAAATCTCCTTGCCTTTCAGGCTTACGGTATTTCCCCCAGTCTGTGGATTAAAGCCCACAAGCTGAGGATATGGGGAAGTGCCAAGTGAACCAAATGAGAATTTTACTAGTGGAAGTGGGGGTGGACAGACGTTGGAAGAGACGGAAAAAGATTTAAAAATATTCCTAGAATAATAATGTTTTAGCTCCTGTTGTACATGTGTGGAATTTATAACATTGCCTGGCATATTATAAGCACTCAATAAATTCCAGCTATTAATATTGTTCATAATAACTACTTTCTCACAATCTGATCGTTTCCCGCAATGAGCATTTACCGATAATCCATCCCATGGCAGCACTGTTCCAGCGTTTTACTTACTTCACCTCCTGTCCGCTTCACGACAGCGCCAGATGAGGAAACTGATAGAGATTCAGTAACTTGGTTGGTGTGGCAAGGAAAGCCAAGCAGTCTGACTCTATTTCCCACATTGCCCACCACCTCGTATTGCCTCTAAGTCAGATTTTGTGTCTTAATGCCATGGTCAAGGACCCAGTCAATCTGATCCTTCTGTACTGCCAGTCTTTTTTTTTTTTTTTTTAATATTGTTTAACAGTTTATTTATGATGTAACTTTTACAACGCTATACATTCATTTCCCCCTATTGAGTTTCTTTGTTTTTTCTTTTGCTATTTTGTTATATACTGTACATCTAAATATTGTAAATCCCATAACATTGTTATTTTGTATTTAATTTCATTCTTTAAGTATTTGGCTAGCCTTAAAAAGTATTATATTTATTTTTTTATATTTATTGAAATGTTTACCACTTCTAGAACTCTGCATCACTTCAAGTAGATCCAAGTTTTCACTCGTCCATCATTTCATTACAATTTTAAGAACTTCCTTTAAGATTTTCTTTGGTGAGTTCTGATGACCAAAAATTCGCTCAGGTTTTTTTTTTTTCCCCTAAAAGTGTTCTTATTATATCTTTTCTATTTTATTGAAAAATATTCTTAATATATTTTAATTTTATAGTTGTTTTATAATGTTATATGTTGCAGATGTACAATATAGTGATTCACGATTTTTAAACGTTATAATCCATTTATTGTTATTGTTGTTCATTCGCTAAGTTGTGTTGGACTCTTTTCGACTCATAGACTGCAGCACGCCAGGCTTTCCTGTCCTTCACCGTCTCTTGGAGTTAGCTCAAACTCATGTCCACTGAGTCAGTGATGCCATCCAACCATCTCATCCCCTGTTGCCCCCTTCTCCTCCTGCCCTCAATCTTTTCCATCATCAGGGTCTTTTCCAGTGAATGAGTTCTTCCCATCAGTGGCCAAAGTATTGGAGCTTCAGGTTTCAGCATCAGTCCTTCCAAAAAATATTCAGGGATGATTTCCTTTAGGATTGACTGGCTTGATCTCTTTGGACGGCAAGGAGATCAAACCAGTCAGTCCATGGATAGTTGTAAAATAATGGCCATATTCCCTGTGTTTGTACTGGAAGTTTTCCGAGGCTTTTCTTCTGCCAGTTTCCATGGCCCTTAGTGGTCCCAAAAGAGATGAGAATCAACAGGAAGGATAGCGGTCACCTTCATGCTCCTGGGGAGACAACTGCTGTAACTGTTGTTGCTTTGGCTCTTTGGATGCCAAAGCTTTCTGGCTATGGACCAGAGAAAGCCCCAGCTGGTGAATTCTTAGCAAACAAATCCTACGGTTCTTTGCATTACCTCCCTAGTTGCCTCTTTGCTAAGGAAAATAATGCCTGTGCTTGCCAGATCGATAGATGCCCTGAACAAATCAGCTTATTCTGGGGTTTAGGCTAGAATATTTGAGGAGGGCATGGCAACTCACTCCAATATTCTTGCCTGGAGAATCCCCTGGACACAGGCGCCTGGTGGGCTACAGCTCACAGGGGTCACAGAGTCAGACATGACTGAAGTGACTTAGCATGCACGCATGCACTAGAATGTTTGTTTCACAGCTGCTAATGCCACAGAAACCATACTCCCAACAGTATCAATGTATTTTCCTTCCCGGCTATTGGCATGTCCTGGGGGGGGTGGGGTGAATCTGTCAATTCAGGGGAAGGTAGGGGGCAGACCACCCAGAATAAAGAGGCTCTGCTCCACTTTGGGTTTCGTATTAGAACTGTTATGTGACAAGTCAGAGAGTCTTAAATCCATGCTTTGCTGAGTTAGAGAGGAGTGTTTTCCAAATTCTAAAAAGCTTCCATCTGTATGTCAAGAGCGAACCTTGGAGGGCTGAGATAGAGTGTGATTATTTTGAACCATGATGTTGAGAAGAGAGATTGTGACCTAAGGAAAGTTCCCATTCAGCTGGAAATGCAAAGTCCTTGCAGTTCAGCGGTGGGGGAGTTGGAGGGAGGCGAAGGGGCAGGGATGAGCTGAAGATAGAGGGAGCCAGAAAGGGATTAATATTAGGGGTGTTCTCCTTTCTTCCTTCGAGTTCTTGCCTCTTGGGGAGGGGGTCTGTGTCGGGTAAGGAGGGGCAGATAGTAAACACATCTCAGAGAAGCCGAGGGGAGTCGGTGGGGAGGGTCTGGACTCCCACTCCGTGTTCAGAGCTCGAAAGAGCCCCTCGGGTGGTGCCGCCAGGCAGAGAAGAAAAGGGCAGTGGGGAGTTACTCCAGGGGGCCTAGACCCCGGACCAGGCTGCTGTCAGGGGGCATTTTGGCAAGAGGTGTGGACAATGGCCGGAGGGCTGGCTCGATGAGCTTGCTGAGTGGTGCACCATGGGCAGGAGAGGGCTGGGGAAACGACCAACGGGGCTGAGCTCCTGATGGGAACTGGGGCTGGGCCTCAGGGCGGGGAGAGCTGAGCCAGGCCTGGCCAGTGGAGGGGGAAGGCCGAGGGAGAACGGACGTCAAGTCCCGCTGGCCTGGGGCACTTTAGCAACAGCAGCGGCGATGACAGCGGCCCAACCAGAGGAGAGCGGGACCCCAGGCCCCCCCTTCCATCACCCCATGGAGGAGACACCAGGCTTCCCTTCGGGCCTGGGAAAGGGGGCGGCTGAGTCCATGAGGAAGGGGAGATACCAGAGAGCTGAACAGTTACTGGAAGAGACTGGTTTGCTCCAGGGAGACTGCTCTGAGCCACAAGAAACTGAGTTCTTCCCTCACTCCTCCGGCTCCCACATCCTGTTGGAATAGGAATTCGTGAGCAAGAGACAGAAAAGTGTAGAGTGTGTGTGGGCTTAGTCATGTCCGACTCTGCGACCCCATGGACTGCAGCACGCCAGGCTCCTCAGACCATGGGATTCTCCAGGCAGGAATACTGGAGTGGGTTGCCATTTCCTCCTCCAGGGGATCTTCCCGACCCAGGGATGGAACCCACATCTCCTGCGTCTTCTGCATTGGCAGGTGGGCCATCTGGAAAGCTCAGTTCAGTTCAGTTGCTCAGTGATTTCCGACTCTTTGCGACCCCATGGACCGCAGCACGCCAAGCTTCCCTGTCCATCACCAAATCCTGGAGTTTACTCAAACTCATGTCCATCTTGTCAGTGGTGCCATCCAACCATCTCATCCTCTGTTGTCCCCTTCTCCTCCCACCCTCAGCCTTTCCCAGCATCAGGGCCTTTTCAAACGAGTTAGTTCTTCACATCAGGTGGCCAAAGTATTGGAGTTTCAGTTTCAACATCAGTCCTTCCAATGAATATTCAGGACTGATTTCCTTGAGGATTGACTGGTTGGATCTCCTTGCAGTCCAAGGGACTCTCAAGAGTCTTCTCCAACAGCACAGTTCAAAAGCATCAGTTCTTCAGTGCTCATCTTTCTTTATAGTCCAACTCTCACATCCAAACATGACTCATGGAAAAACCATAGCTTTGACTAAATGGACCTTTGTTGGCAAAGTAATGCCTCTGTTTTTTGATGTACTGTCTAGGTTGGTCATAGCTTTTCTTCCAAGGAGTAAGCGTCTTTTAATTTCATGGCTACAATCACCATCTGCAGTGATTTTGGAGCGCCACCCCCCCCAAAAAAGTCTCTCACTGTTTCCATTGTTTCTCCATCTATTTGCCATGAAGTGATGGGATCAGATGCCATGATCTTAGTTTTCTGAATGTTGAGTTTTAAGCCAACTTTTTCAGTCTCCTCTTTCACTTTCATCAAGAGGCTCTTTAGTTCCTCTTCACTTTCTGCCATAAGGGTGGTGTCATCTGCATATCTGAGGTTATCGATATTTCTCCCGGCAATCTTGATTCCAGCTTGTGCTTCTTTCAGCCCAGCATTTCGCATGATGTACTCTGCATAGAAGTTAAACAAGCAGGATGACAATATACAGCCTCGACGTACTCCTTTCCCAATTTGGAACCAGACTGTTGTTCCATGTCCAGTTCTAGTTGTTGCTTCTTGACCTGCATACAGATTTCTCAGGAGGCAGGTCAGGTGCTCTGGTATTCCCATCTCTTTCAGAATTTTCCACGGTTTGTTGTGATGCACACAATCAAAGGCTTTGGCATAGTCAGTAAAGCAGAAGTGGATGTTTTTCTGGAACTCTCTTGTGTACACACATGTAAACGCTGGCCTTGGTGATGCTGGGGAAAAACGAGTGTTATGTGCTGCATTGTGTCTGCCCCCAAATTTATATGTTGACGTCTTACCTCTCCAGTTCCTCAGGGTGTGAGTTTTCTTGGAAACGGGGTCTTTAAAGAGGTGATTAAGATAAAATGAAGTCATGTGCATAGATCCTTAGCCAGTACAACTGGAGTCCTTATAAGAAGAGATGAGGTCAGAGACGACACACCCCAGGGGTGACACAGGAAGAAGACAGTTGTCTGCAAGCCAAGGAGAAAGGATTCAGAAGGAACCAACTCTGCCAACATCATCGCTTTGGACTTCCAGCCTCCAGAGCTGGAAATAAAATAATAAGACAATAATTTCTGTTGTGTAAACCACCCAGTTAGTGATGTTTTGTCATGGCATGCTAGCAAACAGAGTGAAGAAACCTTGTCTGGATTATTAAACATTAGGAGGAAGTCGACAGTTGCAGAGGCCCAGAAGTGAGTTCTTGGTGTGATGTAGATCAGAAACAAAGGGAACAACATGGTAGGAGACGGAGGCTTGGCGTGCTGAGTAATGGTCCACGTAGGGCTCTGAGGTACCTCGAATACATCTACTTGATTAGCGTCATGAGCTTGGACTTTCTTCTCCACGAGTTCCCCAAACCAGCACAGGGCCAGGAGGCAATATAAATCAGTCCTCCTTTCACAACTTTCCCTGCTGTCTTTGGAGAGGAATAATTCAAGCTAGACTAAAGCAGAGAGGTGTTGATATTATAAGCAGTGCTATCTGTGTCCCTATCGAGGGAGGCTGTGATAAGTGGTGCTGGTGTTTGGTTGGGGAGGGTGGATCAGAGGATGGTGGAGGAAGACCAGTAACAGCCCCCTGCCCACACCACAGTGAAAAAGGGAATGTTGAAAGACTTTCGTGGCTCGGATCGTTTCCTCCAGCCCCCAGTCCAAAATATCTTTATAAACAGTCTTGTTTTTATCTCTTTCGAAGATGCCAGGTGCTCTGGTCTCCTAGAGCTGTGGCAGACACCACTAGACTGAAAACACGATGTAATTTATGCTATCCATCAGTCCCAGAGCCAAGCGTGGTGATTATTTCTCGTATTTACGACTAGGAAGTCAAAAGGAGTTGGTAATCATCTTTAATGTAGGATTGTGATTCCTGTGTCAAAAACACACAATTTTGTGCAACCAGAGCCCAACGTGAATGTGTCAGTAAAACTGTTGTGCCCATGTATCACCCAGCAAGGCTCCACCTGAGCTCTATGTCTCTGGGTCTGCAGAGATGGTGTGTGACAAAGCTCAGAGAATATTCCCGTCGCCTGAGCACTTTTCCCCTTCAAGTTGGGAAGCACCTGGATAAAGCAAGTACTGCAGTTGTCCAGTGAATGTGGCATTGGATCAGTTACCTGTCAAGGGGTCATTCTTTGTTCCAGAAGAAGTGGCATCTCAAAGCACTGCTAATGAAAACTTCTGCTGCTCTCTGATAATCCCTCTCTTCTGTTTTCTTCCCAAGTCCTGTCATATCAGCATTAGTTAAAACTATGTTACAACAGTGATGCTGCCACTAATTGACTTTTCCTCACATTGAAGGAGACCTTTGGCTAGTGGGGCAGATTCAACATGAAAAAGGCTCCAACACAAGCAAGCGTCCCATCTGTTGCTGATGCTCTGGGATTTCTTTCAGCCACATTTTCTTTTCAGTCTTCATTGGAAAATGGGCTGACAGGCTTGTAAAATGACATCTTTTCTCTTTGAATAGATAGAACATGTGGGTGTTTTTTTCTTTAATAATGGAATCTCAGTTTGGTTCCTGAGGGTCATGCTCTACTCTGCCCTTATTTCTGATCTGTGTGTCTCTTTGGTTGGGTTTAGTCTGTCAGTTGATGGACAGTGGCCGGCAGGAGCCCAAAGACACTGCATTAGATGCTTGTGAGGAAGGGACCAGATTGACACCTACAACTGACTTTTCCCCCTAAGGGATAAGGTCAGATGGGCAGTCTTTATCAAGTGGTGCTGAGCGATGCTGGTGCTAGGCTTGGTTGAAATGGTACAAAGAGAGGAGCTGGGGGGGGTGTCCCTGTTTTCTAAGAACCCTGGAAATTGTTACTTGAAATAGGGTGTTAAGTAGTTTTGGATTGGTTTGTCCGATAGATTATGTGAACAACGAAGATACAGAGAAAGGAAACACTCTTGGAACCCACGTTAGCCGTGAAGGTGTGTGGATAATTAACAATGAATCTGGTAACCGCGTAATAAAATCCATGCATTTGAATTCACTCATGAGAATGAATATTCTAACCTATTTTTTCACCCTAGGTCTGAACTATTTTGTAAGGTTTATGTTTTCTTAGGGAATAAGGCAAGTGGTCTTATTAATCTGGAATCAAGATTGCCAGGAGAAAATATCAATAACCTCAGATATGCAGATGACACCACCCTTATGGCAAAAAGTGAAGAGGAATTAAAGAGCCTCTTGATGAAAGTGAAAGAGGAGAGTGAAAAAGTTGGCTTAAAGCTCAACATTCAGAAAACTAAGATCATGGCATTTGGTCCCATCACTTCATGGGAAATAGATGGGGAAACAGTGGAAACAGTGTCAGACTTTGTTTTGGGGGGCTCCAAAATCACTGCAGATGGTAATTGCAGCCATGAAATTAAAAGCCTCTTACTCCTTGGAAGGAAAGCTATGACCAACCTAGACAGCATATTAAAAAGCAGAGACATTACTTTGCCAACAAAGATCCGTCTAGTCAAGGCTATGGTTTTTCCAGTAGTCATGTATGGATGTGAGAGTTGGACTGTGAAGAAAGCTGAGCACCAAAGAATTGATGTTTTTGAACTGTGGTGTTGGAGAAGACTCTTGCAAGTCCCCTGGGCTGCAAGGAAATCCAACCAGTCCATCGTAAAGGAGATCAGTCCTGGGTGTTCATTGGAAGGACTGATGCTAAAGCTGAAACTCCAATACTTTGGCCACCTCATGTGAAGAGTTGACTCATAGGAAAAGACTCTGATGCTGGGAGGGATTGTGGGCAGGAGAAGAAAGGGACGACCGAGGATGAGATGGCTGGATGGCATCACCGACTCAATGGTCATGAGTTTGGGTAAACTCTGGGAGTTGGTGATGGACAGGGAGACCTGGCGTGCTGCGATTCATGACGTTGCAAAGAATTGGACATGACTGAGCAAATGAACTGAACTGAAGGCAAGTGAATTAGGCATATCTTTTGACTAAATGGCAGAGAGAGAGTATTTAATCTCTTAGGTACACAATTGAATTTCCAGTTCTCAGGAAGCATCATAATGTTTTGTGTCTTATGAACATATTTTCTCCCCCAATGCAAATGCCTTTAAATGACCTTTTATACTTTTTGTTTAGCTCGCTTCTCATAGAAGAGGAACAAGTCATGTTGTTCCCATTTTACAGATGGAGCTGAAACTTTGAAGGAATTTGCTAGATGAGGGAAAAGAAAAAATTGTTTTCTGAAGACAAGAAAATACAGGACAGCCTGAGTAATACTGAAGCATAAAACTTTTTTTCTCCTTGTAGTTAATGTGTTCTTTATAGAAAATCTGAAAAATCCAAACATGTTTAAAGAAGAAAATCAGAACCATCTATAATTTCACAACCCAGGTCCCTGTTTTATTATAAGAATTTTCTTCATTTACACATACAAATATGAAAGTATCATAAATATTTCTCTAAAATTAGATTGTGTTAACTATGCAGTTTTGTATTCCATTTTTCTTACTATTATATCCTTAGTATAATAATAGAAACTTTCAGTGCTGCCTCATAGCTGGCTCACTTCTCCTGGACACATAGTAGGATTGCATTTTTTTCCCCCACCTACTTTGAAGGAAGATGGGATGTCAGCAAACATGAGGGTGTGGCTTCTGGACTGAACGTATATGGCCCGTGCAGGACCAAGTAGGGTCTCCTTCCTTGCAGAGAGGGTTGGCGGACCGTCCTGAGAACAAATCCTGCCTATTCCCATTTGGATGTGAAGTGTGAGCAAGAAGAACATTTCCCCTTGTGTTTAGCTACTGAGAATTTGAGGTTGTTACTGCAGTGTAATCTGGCCTATTCCAATTAACGCAGTACTTTCTGATGTCAGGAACAGGCTTGAGAACTTGTTTCCTAATGATGACAGTAATTTTTCATTATAAGTGTATTCTAGGTTGTATTTAGTCTTCTCCTTTTTGTTAGGCATGTATTTATTTCACACTTTTTTCTTTTTTCTCTTTTTAAATGGCACAGCTGTGAAAGCTCTCAAGTGCTTATCTGATATGCTCTCATGGGAAGTTTTTTTTGTAAATGGAGTTCGGTCAGAAAATATGAACACTTTCAAAACTCTGGATACCAATGGACAAACTTCTCTCCCGAGATGTCTTTCAAGTTTACGTCTCCTCTGGCAGCACATGAGAGTGCTCCTTTCAATGTCCTCTTGCCTAGGTCACGTCTTAAACTAGGAAATAATTTTTTTCAGCTATTTTAAAGGCAAAATAATTGGTATTTATTCGAGTAATGAGTTTGAACCTCTTTTAAATGCCCTTGGCCTCTTTGTACGTCCTGTGAATGATACAAAGCATGGCCTGACCTACTAGAGATCTTTTGTCTTTTTCTTATTGACTTGTAACTTGCACTCCAACTTCTGAACTCTTAGGATTCTTGTTGATTTAAATAGTTTGGTTTTTGATCCCATTTCAGGAAGAAAAAATGAGACAGATCTCTACAGGACAGATGTTTCTGGATGAGAGTTAAAGATCCTTCAGAACGAGGGGAAGGCAGGCAGCTCGGTGGTGTCCACTTTGCTCAGCAGTTCTTTGGAAAGTCATCCTTCTTGGGATAGAGACAGTGGGAGGAGGTCCCCCGGGCTCCCAGCGACTCCCCGACACTGAGGAGAGGGGCTCCTGCAGCAGCGGGCAGGGGTTCCCATGCACGGACCTCACCCTGGCTTGCACATGAGGAAGGTGGAGGCTTCAGCAGGCAAGGCTCAGACACCTCAGGGGACCAATGTGCGATGCCAGGCACCCTCCTAGGGTAGGGTCTGTCAATGAAGAGCTGTTGTCTCGCAGAGCAGGTGAGACGTGGACAGGAGGGTCGATCCTGTGCTGTGGGATAGAAAAGTACAGCTAATTGCAATGGATGCTCTGAGGAGCAGGTGATGGCTTCCACCTGTGGTCAGGGGTGTGTGGGGATGAGCGGTGATAAAGGCCTCTGGCTCAACTAATCAGGTCTGTGCAAATCTACTATTCTGAGACCTGCAGATACTAAGTACCAGCCACTATTAGAAAGGATTCTCTGTTTATCTAAAATTCCAATTTAACTGGGCATACTGTGCACGCTGCCTATGGCCACCATGCGGGAGACAGATGGGGGTAAGGCCTCTGGGTGGCCCCTTGCTTTGGCCTCTAGCCCCGTAGGAAGGGCATGGCTGGAGGAGAGTGGGAAGTGGGTGCCCAGGGTTTGGGGTCCAGAACAGGGATCCCAGTCGCCAAGTCTAAGGACTGTAATCCTTAGAGGTGTTAGGAGGATTAAGCAGGGTGACTTAAAATGACACTTAAAATGACTTGATGAAGGTTGGCTGTTATTGTGAATCTCTCCTGGGTGTGGGAAATAGTACATTTACCTTCAAATGTGGAAAAACAATCAATTGGCCCAGAAAAAGGATTTTTTAAAGTGTGTTTTTTCTTGAATAGGCATTTGGATACACAAATATTAGAATTCTTTCCTCTCTTGTTAACTTGATCTTATTATTTCTTTCCTGTTTTCGGTCACATAACGTATGGTCTATTAGCTTACTTGGAAATCTGGGCCTCGGATTTCCTATTCCATTCTCTGCATTCATGTCGTACAATGGAGGAAGGAGCAGATTTCTGCAGCATCCTACATTCAAACTCTGCATCCCCTGAGGGGCCTCTGTCTGCCAGCTTTTGTTTTATGGAACTCCACACACTTACTCTTTCTTGAATTGTTTCTTGGCTGTCTATAGAGTTGGCATTATTCACTCCAGAAGGGCAGGAACCTTGCTTTGTTCCAAGCATTCAGCTCCGAGGCTGGCAAGTTGCTGGTATTTGTCATTCAACAAATACTTGATTGATTAAGTGGATCACCAAAGGACCTGGGTGTTCTTGGGTTTCTTCTTCTGTGATCAGTGCAGGTTTTATATGTGGCATCTGTATAATAGAGATCTGCAGTTTTACGTGTGCCAAGGCCTCTCCCAACATCGTGTATTCACCTAATTAACAAACCATTATTGAGCATATCTCAGGTACCAGCCACTGGGTGAAACCCTGGGATAATGAAGATAGTCCCTGCCTTCAAGAAACTTGTTATCAAAAGGGAAAATAGAAGTCCAGATGATTAAATTGTAATGAAATCATGCAATGATGGGTAAATGGGTAAAGTAAGAGGGAACCAGAAGGAAGGACTGGCTGAAAACACGTGGGTGTCCCAGACATGCTAATAATTTGACATTCTTCACAATGACATTTCTTTAGTGTATGTTCAACCAGTAATCAGTGTGGGTGTGGAGAGGATTCTCTAGTAATAAAAACCGTTTACCTTTTTGTTCTTGTTCAAAAAATGGGATTTAAGACAGACTCTGAATGTGCCAGAAGAGTTAACCTTTTTAGTACTACAGTTTTTGAAACCAGGCAGCTTTGGGGAAGGCATATTAAAGTGTTGAAGATTTCTATAATGATATGATCCACCTATTCACAGTAAATGCTGCCATACCTTGCCTTATTTTGTTTCAGAGTCTTTGCAAGTTCCAACTATTACTTCTGGCAAGTGTCTCAGAAATGGCCTGTGTTTGTGTAGGGTGATGTCTCAAGTCCAAGGCAAGCACTCTGAGGAGAGGCAGGCCAGCGCGGAGGCAGAGGGATTCCACTTTGGATCCCTGTGGGCTTCAACAGTCATGACTGATGTATATCTCACCTGTTCTATAAAGGGTTGCCTATGGAAACCCGAGTTAACTGGCATTATTCATCTGATTTACTCCAGTGATGTTTTAACCGACCACGTTTGTGAGTGTCTTGGGCAGGTGCCCAGCTGCTCTGCTGTTTAATGTGACTTTGGGAGAAAAAAAGAAACCCTGAAGTCATTCTTCCCTGGGGAGGGAAGCGCCAAGAGGAGGAAGGACTGGAGCTAACACTCAGAGGCTAAATTAAATTTTTCCTGGAGCAGGAGGAGGCATGGAAGGGGAGAAAACTGCATTCTGGCAAAGGGAGTCACATGTGAAGAAATGTGTAAGAACGGGAAAGACTGTGGTGTACAGCTGACTCTCAGGTCGGGCAGGGTTTGCAGGTCATCAGGTGGCCGGATGGTCAGAGGATGTGATGGGGCCAGACAGGGAGCCTGAGCTGGAGCACAGCAGGCTGGGGTAGTTGCCTCACCCTTCAGTTTTGTCTACGGAAAGTGAGTTAACAATTGTATTTTATTTTTTTACACACACACAAAACTCCCCCCAACATTTTATTATAAGGTGTTTTTTTTTTTTAGGAAACAGAAATGTGACTGCCCCACCACCTGTGCTTCATAGTTAGTCTCTTGCTATATTTGCTTCAGCAGTTTGCAAATATTGCCCACAGACCAGGAGGAGCCACTTTCAGGGCACGCTGGCAGTCAAAAACAATTTTCACGATACTAAAATGTTATTTGTC
Organism: Ovis canadensis; assembly: GCF_042477335.2. Classification (NCBI taxonomy): domain Eukaryota; kingdom Metazoa; phylum Chordata; class Mammalia; order Artiodactyla; family Bovidae; genus Ovis; species Ovis canadensis. The sequence continues at coordinate 56,568,714 of NC_091264.1, forward strand.
TTTTCCTTTTTGTTTTTTTTCCCTGTGTTGATATTGCACTGATCAGGCAAAAATCAGAGCAGGTAAAACTCTGGTGCCTTGGCATGAGCTAAGGCAGAGACCCCCACTATACTTGCAATCAGGGTATTCTCCACTGCCACACACACTTGTAGTATTAAAAAAAATGCCAGCTTCAGCTAAGAGCATCCTTGATGAAGCATTACAAAATGCTAGTTTTGTTAAATCCCAATTCTTTTTAATATTCAGAGTGGCGAAATGAGAAGCGTGCAGAAAGCACACTTGTCTGTGATGAAGCATCATGACCGTCTGGAGGAAAGGCGGTTGTATGCTTGTTTAAGTTGCCATCTGAACTAGCAGTCTTGTTCATGGAACACCAATTTTTACTTGCAAGAATGACCATAATAGTGTGCTAGGGTTGCCAAAACAAAGTACTGTAGCCTTGGCAGCTTAAACATGACAGAAATGCATTCTTTTTGTTTATTTCGTTTTGGCTGTGTTGGGTCTTTGTTGCTGCGTGTGGACTTTCTCTAGCTGCGGTGAGAGGGGGTTACTCTTCACTGCAGTGTGCAATCTTTTCACTGTGGTGGCTTCTCTTGTCATGGAGCACGGGCTCTGGGCATGTGGGCTCAGTAGTTGCAACTTCCGGGCTCTAGAGCAGAGCTTGGGCTCAGTAGTTGCGGGCATGGGCTTAGTTGCTGCAGGGCATGTGGGATCTTCCCGGACCAGGGATCGAACTCATGTCCCCTGCATTGGCGGGCTGATTCTTATCCACTCTGCCAGTGGGGAACACCCAGAAATGTATTCTTTTACAGTTCTGGAGTCCAGAAGTCCAAAGATGTGTTGGCAGGGTCATGTTCTTTCTGGAAGCTCTGGAGGAGAATCTGTTCCCTATTTCTTGTAGCTTCTGGTGACATGCCTTGATTGATGTCTTGAAATTCCTTGGCTGGTGGCAGCATCACTCCAAACCCTGCCACCATCTTCACTCTGCCTTCTCCTCTTTGTGTCTCCATGCCTTCTTCTCTTCTCTCTCATCTCTCCCTCTCTCTCCCCAGATAACCCAGGATGAGCCCCTCTTCCCAAGGACCCTCAACTTATTCACATCTTTTGCTTGTAGAAGGTAATAATCACAGGTTCCAGAGATTGGCAAGTGAATGTACCTTTGGTGCATAGAGGGCAATTTTCCTGCCTACGGCAATGCATAAGCAGTTGCTTAGGTCGTATCTGATTCTGTGACCCCCCGTCCAAGGGATTTTCCAGGCAGGAATACTAGAGTGGGTTGCCATTTCCTCCTTCAGGGGATCTTCCCGACCCAGGGATCTAACCCACGTCCCCTGTGTCTCTTGCATTGGCAGGTGGGTTCTTTACCATGGAGCCACCTGGGAAGTCCTATAGCAATGACTATGGTTTTCAGGCTTAGATATTTGCTGGACATTTTCTTAGAAATGAGCAGCGTGAACGTATGGTGTCAAGGAAAACAAATGACACTTTTGTTACCAATTTGAAAAGCTGAGCTTTCAAATAAAAAGTAGAATTCTGGAAACCTTGTATTCACAATCATGAGTTTGACAGTTTCTAAATACTTGAGGCTTTTCTGATGAGATCAGTGATGATGTGACTGCATAGAATTTTTAAAATATTATATTCTTTAATAAAATGTGTCAATATTTGGAAGTCCTGCATAACTCTCAGAACCAGTATTTTCCAAATGGTCAATGTTTGATACTATTAATTATAAGTAGATAAAAGATCCATTCAAACTGCAAGATAAACAAATACATTTTAATATAAAAGAGTAAAATGAACTTTACTGGTAAGTTTTCAGACTCTACACCGTAAGTTAACTTTTAAGAAACTGTGACTTTTCCATTTTTGATTAGTATGAAAAAAGAATGTCTACAACAATCTGAAAAGGCTACTAAAATTCCCCTCCCTTAATCTCTGTGAGGCTGGATTTTCTTCACGTGCTTCAGCCAAAACCACATATCATAAAAAAGTTGAATGGGAAAGCAAATATGAGAAACTAGTTGTCTTCTTTCTGGTAAAGCCTGACATTGAACAGATTTACAATCATATAAAGCATCAACACCATTCTCACTTGTTTTTTTCACTTGGGAAGATAGTTATTTTTCATAAAATATATTTTTTATGATAATATGTAATGTTTTTTTAGAAACTATTGTATTCTCAGTTTAATTTATGTAACGGTTAATTGATAATCCATGAAGTAAAAACTCTTTGAAGTCCTTCACATTTTTTAAATGTGTAAAAGTGTCCTGAAACCAGCAAGTCTGAGAGCTGCCATTCTGGGAGTTTGGACAGAGCAGTGGGAGGTTAAGGATATGGGGCTTGATAGGCTTTTGGGATGGGGTGGGAATTCCAAACATCTCAAATGGCGGGAACAAGGAATGAGGGATGGAAAAAGCAGAGTATATTTGGGGAAGGTCACGGCAGTCTAGGGTGACAGGAGCAGAGAATTACAGTTGTGATGCAGTGGGAAATCCAAGTTTCAGGGCTGTGGGATTCACCCTGATGCTGTGGAAAAGCACTGATGATTCTGGGAGCGAGAGTGTCCCACCTGGTGGTGATGCTCAGGATGGGGGGGTGGGGGAGGCAGACTGTCTTCTCTGATGCTTGTGTGTGATTCAGGCCTGAGATGATGAGGACCACACCCAAGTCATGGGGGAGACCCGTGAGAATACAGAGGACTGAACGCATGGGATATGCTACAGAAAAAAAAAAATCAAACATACATGATCTATAATGATTATGGGGATGAATAAGAGCAATGAGACAAAATCATAGTTATGTCCTACATCAAACCAATAATAACCGGAGGCTCTCTTTTCAATTCTCAGACTAGAAAAAAGTTTCCATTTATTCCTCTCGCTTCCATCTTCTTTAATTCTACAGATTGATTTTCATAAATGAACACCGATTTGCACACTTCTCAGACAGAATGAGAATCCTTTTTGAAATAGCCAGCAAAATATTATCCTTGCTCAGTAAACAGCATGTACACTAGAATTCAAAATTTGTGCTCTTGTCCAGATGGATAGAAAAGACAGATGGGTTTATTGAGGGAAAGAGTTTCTTAAGAAAGAATGCACACCAAGGGAAGAATTCAGAATAGTGGAGGTCATGGGCTTGGGTAAGGGTCACAGTGACGTGTCTGAGGGGTCATGACTGAGCACCACTCAGTCAGTTCAGTCACTTCAGTCTCTCAGTCGTGTCCAACTCTTTGCGACCCCATGAATTGCAGTACGCCAGGCCTCCCTGTCCATCACAAACTCCCCAGAGTTCACCCAAACTCATGTCTATTGAGTCAGTGATGCCATCCAGCCATCTCATCCTCTGTCATCCCCTTCTGCTCCTGCCCCCAATCCCTCCCAGCATCAGAGTCTTTTCCAATGAGTCAACTCTTCGCATGAGGTGGCCAAAGTACTGGAGTTTCAGCTTTAGCATCAGTCCTTCCAGTGAACACCCAGGACTGATCTCCTTTAGAATGGACTGGTTGGATCTCCTTGCAGTCCATGGGACTCTCAAGAGTCTTCTCCAACACCACAGTTCAAAAACATCAATTCTTCGGTGCTCAGCTTTCTTCACAGTCCAACTCTCACATCCACTCATGACCACTGGAAAAACCATAGCCTTGACTAGATAGACCTTTGTTGGCAAAGTAATATCTCTGCTTTTGAATATGCCATCTAGGTCGGTCATAACTTTCCTTCCAGGGAGTAAGCATCTTTTAATTTCATGGCTGCAATCACCATCTGCAGTGATTTTGGAGCCCCCCAAAAATAAAGTCTGACACTGTTTCCACTGTTTCCCCATCTATTTCCCATGAAGTGATGGGACCAGATGCCATGATCTTCGTGTTCTGAATGTTGAACTTTAAGCCAACTTCTTCACTCTCCTCTTTCACTTTCATCAAGAGGCTTTTTAACTCCTCTTCACTTTCTGCCATAAGGGTGGTGTCATCTGCATATCTGAGGTTATTGAGATTTCTTCCACCAATCTTAATTCCAGCTTATGCTTCTTCTAGCCCAGTGTTTCTCATGATGTACTCTGCATATAAGTTAAATAAGCAGGGTGACAATATATAGCCTTGACGCACTCCTTTTCCTATTTGGAACCAGTCTGTTGTTCCATGTCCAGTTCGAACTGTTGCTTCCTGACCTGCATGTAGGTTTCTCAAGAGGCAGGTCAGGTGGTCTGGTATTCCCATCTCTTTCAGAATTTTCCACAGTTTATTGTGATCCACACAGTCAAAGGCTTTGACATAGTCAAAAAAGCAGAAATAGATGTTTTTCCGGAACTCTCTTGCTTTTTCCATGATCCAGCAGATGTTGGCAATTTGATCTCTGGTTCCTCTGCCTTTTCTAAAACCAGCTTGAACATCTGGATGTTCACAGTTCATGTATTGCTGAAGCCTGGCTTGGAGAATTTTGAGCATTACTTTACTAGTGTGTGAGATGAGTGCAACTGTGCAGTAGTTTGAGCATTCTTATGGGTGTGCTCTATTCCACGTTCTCCAATTCTCCACCAGTGATTTGTGCCAAAGACTTCTTGGTGACCAATCACCTAATCATATTTCCTCTTGAAGACTGGACATTTCTTGAAACTCTTCTCTCTCTGTTTCTGCGTCATTACTTTTCCTTGGTTCCCTTGCAACCTCTCAGAATTTTCTTGATCGTCCTCTAGGGTCTCTCTTCTCTTTACCCTTTAATCTTTTGATGTTTCTTGGAATTCTACTCTTGGTTTTCCTTCTTTCTCTTCTTAAGTGATTTCAGCCACTTCCCTTTTAGTTACTGTAACATGAAGTCCATGTGGGTTGGAATTTATCTCTATCACAGCTTTATTTTGCTGGAAGTGTAGTGGGCCTATCATGGGTGCTCCATAAATAGTTAATCAGTGAATGCATCTATTGCCAGTCATAGGCAAAATGTAAATGTAACTCTAATAAAACCTGGCTGGGAATTCCTTGTAAGTCTCATGGTTAGGACTCTGGTTTCACTGCTAAGGATGCGGGTTCAATCCCTATTCGGGGACCTAATATCCCACAAACTGCATGTCAAAGCCAAAAAAAAAAAAAAGGCTTCCCTGGTGGCTCAGTGATAAGGAATCCTCGTGCCAATGAAGGCGACACGGGTTCGATCCCTGGTCTGAGAAGCTCCCACATGCCACGGAGCAGCTGAGCCTGTGGTCTAGCGCCCATGAGCCACAGCTCCTGGAGCCTGCACACCGAGAGCCCCTGCTCATTGTTAAACATAATGAACATTCACAAGAAATGTACATTTGACTCTAGCAAAAAGTATTTGTACGTGCAGATTGGTGGAGCCATTCTGGGAGGCAATTTGGCAACTTTTAGTTAAACTAGGAATTTATACATGCTGTGGTAAATCTGGACGTCCTTCACTGGGGAGTGTTAAAAAAAATGTGCAGATGCACAAAGAGGATGCTCTGAAATAGTTGGAAGCAAATATGTAAACAGAAGCATACATCAACCTTGAAAATGTTGCGTTGTGGAATGAGGTACGAAACACAATGGTATTTGTTAGACAATGTCACTTATGAAAATGGAAAAGGCACGTACAGAGCTGGAGAAAATATTCCGTCTTGATCTGGGTGCCGGTTATGTGGGTGTGCACATGTGTGTTGCTTCAACAAGCTGTATAATTAAGGTCATTTCACTCTAATGTATGCAGTTACACCTCAATGTTTAAAATGCAGACAAAAGGAGATACATTATGTGAGAAGAAAAGGTTACACATCAGACACATTAGAACACTGCTTTTGGTGGGGAGGATGGGGATAAAGGGAATGAATGAATGAATGAATTAAAAGAGCAAATGAAAACAGGGCTTTTCAAGAGCCAATGATGACAGTGTGCTATGAACTGGGAAGTTTGAGGTCCTTGCATATATTTCATCTGTTTTCCTATCAGTCTATCTATCTATGGAATTATCATGGCATCAACTGACGGATGGTTCTCAGCACATTATCCACTGATCTACTGTCTTCCCGGACTCCAATTCTACATGTCCAGAGGTCTTCAAGTTACCCCTACCTGTATGCTTTAAGTTTTGTATCTTGAACACGTAAGAAAACCTTTTATCATCCTTCAGAGATGTCTTTTCCAACATGTTGAATTCCTAAAAGAACCTAGGTACCTCTCCAAATGTTCCAGACTGGAGCAGGGTTTTTTTCAAGTGGCATCAGCATCACCTGGGCACTTACTGAAAATGTGGAATCTCAGGCCCCACCTTTGACTTCCTGCATCACATCTTATTCATTTTAATAAGATTCCAGGTGATCTGTTTGTCCATTAAGGCTTGAGAAGCACTACTCAATTTCTTGTTTATTTTGTTGACCTTGCCCAGGCTATCAGTAGAAATAAGTGGCCAGCCCTCCTGGGTATTACCTAAGTGGAGTTAAAAATATTCTCCATTCAGCCTTTGTGCGCTAGCATCTGTTAGATGAAGAGTGAGGCATCCAGAGTTCTAGCTGCTTCTTCACTCTGTGACCTTGAAGGGGCCACTCCTCATTATGCATCTCAATAGCACTCCATATTAACAAAGCACTTCACCATCAATTTATTAGTGATTCTCTCTCAAACTCCCCTGCACCATCTTTCTAAGCAATACATGGTGGTGAATTTTCTTTGAAACCAGTAAGTGGTTGATAAATTGTAAACAAATGGGTTGAAAAGGTTACATAGCGGAAAAGTATTTCAATTTTCCTTCATCCATCGTCCCTGCCTCACTTACGGAGAAACCAAGTGCTCACAGGCTTGATTGTGTATTGCAAATGCCATTATAAACAGTGGGAAGGAGTGAGGAATTTCACATTATAGGATATAAACCATTAGTTCAATAACTGGATCCATTTGATGAGGGGATCTGTCTATCCAATGACACCAGCTGAAGTCCAACATCAACAAAAGTAAGTTGATGCCGTGTATTCTGTGTGTGTAGGGATATGGAGCCAGTGCAGTCCTACAGACCTTAAGTATATTCTGCATTAGCTGATGGGCTGCCTCCATTTGAGTTGGACATTAAGTGATGAATCTGTGGTCCATTTTTTTCTCCTGTATAAATTGATTCTATATATATTTAACCTAAAAAATACAATATGTATATAAATATACAAACAGATAATGTATATATATTATATCTATTTGGCCGTGTCGAGTCTTAGCTATAGCGCACAGGCTTAGTTGCTCCAAGGCATATGGGATCTTAGTTCCCCCAGCAGGAATTGAACCTCTGTCCCCTGCATTGGCAGATGGATTCTTAACTGGACCACCAGGGAAGTCCCTAAATTGCTTCTTGTAACAAGTTCCTCCTTGCCCAGAGTAAGGGCAAAGGGCAAGTATAAAATGCCCCCTCCACCTGCATGCATTTGTCTCCATTGAATCCCCGCCTTTCTCTGTCCTGCCTCTCCTCAGTTCTCTGCCATACATCTGTGGCTTAACATTTTAGGCTTGGTTCTAGAGCCTTCCTTTTTCAGAGACGTAGGCTTCAGTTCCCTATTGCTTCCTCTCGGCAGTCTTGTGCCAGCCTCACCCACGCCCATCCACAGGCCAGACTCCACTCCTCTCCCGGCCCCAGAAGAACAGCCCAGGTAGGGCAGGCCTGTCCTGACTCCAGCTCCCTGCCAGCAAGGGCGGGATGCTCCCTGTTCACAGCAGGTCAGCCCCACGCTTCTTAGGTTCAGCCAAGATAAGCATCAGAATATGCAGACCTATGATTTCGTGGCCAACCCATCCATTTCTGGGATGGTGATGCTCTCAAAATCAATGTTTGTTTGCCTCCCAGAATAAAACGCTTTCTGTGAAGACAACATAAAGCAGCCATAAGTGCTGGCTCATTGAGAAAGCTACACGTTTACCATGTAAAAAAAAAACAGAATGGGCTGAGATGCAAGCACAAAACCAAGCTGCAATAGTGAAATAAAACTGGGATAAGTCTGGATGAAAAAGAAAAGAAAGGGGGTCAGAAGGATACTGTCTTCTGGTGGGCAGCATCAAAGAACCTGCTGACCCTGTCAGAATTTCACTAGCACCAAGCCAGCACTCAGTGGGGGAAAGCAATTATTTGAAGAAAAACCATTTGAGGGTAACATTGTCATTATCCTTTTAATGGTGCTGCTCCAACGATCCAGCGAAAGTAGGCTTTAAAACGTAAGAGATGCTCTTTCGCCAATACAATTAAGGCATTTGGGAGAGGCAGATGCTATTAGTTTAGCTTGTGGAGGCTTCTTCTAAAAAAGGACGTTTTTGTAAGTGTTGTACAGTGCAGTAACCAAGTCCAATACAGCTGTGCATGGCCAAGAGTGTAGTGGCCTACAGGAAGAGAGACACACACAAACATGTACACACGCACAGGAGTGCAACACAGAGCTTCCTCCAAGAGTCAAACAAATCTGTTTTACATCAGTAGAGAATAAGTGGAAAATTCCTGTGCTTTCCAAATAACAAGAGAAAAGATAACTTTTGGGAAGCTAACAAGAGTTTCTCTGCATGTCGTAAATCAGTTCCCCCGAAAGTGTGTTACCTCATACTTTTCTTTCTCTGCACAGGGCAGCTACATTTGCCTGACATTAGATGATTCTGAAAGGCTTAAAGTTGAGCTAATTAAGGGAAGTTGAAGAGGGAGTTCGAGAAGAAGGAGTAGAAAATTGAAAAGGTGAAAAGGTTTGGCCCATATCCATTTATCACTTGAAATCCGAAATGCTCCCATGGAACACTTACTGGAAGTATGTGAAGTTCTGAAGGCAAATGTTTTTTCGATAGCTCTCCTCTCTGTCTGCTACTGACAGGCCAGGAAAATCAGAAGTTGTCTCCCCCAGCAATGTGAAATACTCCCATGGGCAGATACGAGCAAAGCTAAGAGGTGATAGGAATTGAAAAATCACATTGCCTGGAAATCTTATACCAACAAATCAATTCTAACTTGGGGGCACTGGTGGAAATTGGCTTTGTTGTACCCAGCTCGAGATGACCATGTGAAAGAAATCCATGTGATCAGGGCTGTCCCTTTGAGATGATTCCTAGACTTGAATTTTCACACGACTGTGCTGGAAAACAAAACCTTTCGCCTTACTGCAAAACACCATGGGAAGGGCCTGGGTGGTTCTCTACTGAGTGCATGACCTTCCGTGACTCACTGTCTTCTGGTCTCAGAGCCTTTAACCATAGATCAGGGGCTGGAGTAAATAATCCCGGCATGTTCAAGCTTTCACGTTTCACTAGACCACAGTGCATGGTCTGCTACGCAAGCCTCTGACTGACCAAGATGGTAATGCGTCTGCACAAAAACAGTTGTCAACACAAGGTCACATATTTTAAGCGTCAACTAAATACTTTTGTTGGTATTGTTTAGTCGCTCAGCCGTGTCCAACTCTTCTGCAACTCCGGGGACTGTAGCCCGCCAGGCTTCTCTGTCCATAGGACTTTTCCAGGCAAGAATACTAGAGTGGGTTGCCATTTCTTTCTCTAGGGGATCTTCTGACCCAGAAATGGAACCCATGTCTCCTGCATTGGCAGGCGAATTCTTTACCACTGAGCCACCAGGGAAGCGTCCCGCTAAATACTACTGGCGTTCATAGTTACGTGTGGCCCAGGCTGCCCTGTGTGTAAGGTCGACCTTCCCGTGACCCCCAGCCTGGCCTGTAAATGTGTGTGCCTTACCGCTTGCCTTCCTCTCGTGGCCAAATACCAAGAACAGGGAGTCTTCATGTACTTTGATTCCATTCTCCACCCGTTTGGCTTCCATTTCCCATTTCATGAAAACTCTTTTCTACAAGATCACTATGAACTGCTAAACCAATAGACTCTGCAATGCCCTCTTCTTTCTCGACTTTTCAGGTTCTATGCTGTTGACAAGTTCATCTCCTTGAAACTGTCTCCTTCCCTTATTTTCAAGACCTCCTTCTCCCTGGTTCTCCTCGTTCCTCTCCAGCTTCTTCTCTGTTTCTTTTATGAGCATCCCTCCCCTGCCTGCCCTTTCAATCCACATGTTACTTTTAGGTCTGTTCTTGGCCCTGGCTGCATAGTCTCCTTGTCACACCACACAGATACTACTGCCTCTCCAATCTGTCCCTCTAACTGTGACCTCTATCCTGTCCACCAGCAAATTTATCTGGGTGTCTCATAAGCATTTTGGCAAAGGAAATGGCACCCCACTCCAGTATTCTTGCCTGGAAAATCCCATGGATAGAGAAGCCTGGTGGGCTATATATAGTCCATGGGGTGGCAAAGATGGTCAACACCGAAATCAGATTGATTATATTCTTTGCAGCCCAAGATGGAGAAGCTCTATACAGTCAACAAAAACAAGACCAGGAGCTGACTGTGGCTCAGATCATGAACTCCTTATTGCCAAATTCAGACTCAAATTGAAGAAAATAGGGAAAACCACTAGACCATTCAGGTATGACCTAAATCGAATCCCTTATGATTATACAGTGGAAGTGAGAAACAGATTTAAGGGCCTAGATCTGATAGATAGAGTGCCTGATGAACTATGGACGGAGGTTCGTGACATTGTACAGGAGACAGGGATCAAGACCATCCCCATGGAAAAGAAATGCAAAAAAGCAAAATGGCTGTCTGGGGAGACCTTACAAATAGCTGTGAAAAGAAGAGAGGTGAAAAGCAAAGGAGAAAAGGAAAGATATAAGCATCTGAATGCAGAGTTCCAAAGAATAGCAAGAAGAGATAAGAAAGCCTTCTTCAGCAATCAATGCAAAGAAATAGAGGAAAAGAACAGAATGGGAAAGACTAGAGATCTCTTCAAGAAAATTAGAGATACTAAGGGAACATTTCATGCAAAGATGGGCTCGATAAAGGACAGAAATGGTCTGGACCTAACAGAAGCAGAAGATATGAAGAAGAGGTGGCAAGAATACACAGAAGAACTGTACAAAAAAGATCTTCATGACCCAGATAATCATGATGATGTGATCACTAATCTAGAGCCAGACATCTTGGAATGTGAAGTCAAGTGGGCCTTAGAAAGCATCACTATGAACAAAACTAGTGGAGGTGATGGAATTCCAGTTGAGCTGTTTCAAATCCTGAAAGATGATGCTGTGAAAGTGCTACACTCAATATGCCAGCAAATTTGGAACACTCAGCAGTGGCCACAGGACTGGAAAAGGTCAGTTTTCATTCTAGTTCCAAAGAAAGGCAATGCCAAAGAATGCTCAAACTACCACACAATTGCACTCATCTCACATGCTAGTAAAGTAATGCTCAAAATTCTCCAAGCCAGGCTTGGAGATACGTGAACCGTGAACTCCCTGATGTTCAAGCTGGTTTTAGAAAAGGCAGAGGAACCAGAGATCAAATTGCCAACATCCGCTGGATCATGGAAAAAGCAAGAGAGTTCCAGAAAAACATCTATTTCTGCTTTATTGACTATGTCAAAGCCTTTGACTGTGTGGATCACAATCAACTGTGGACAATTCTTCAAGAGATGGGAATACCAGACCACCTGACCTGCCTCTTGAGAAATCTGTGTGCAGGTCAGGAAGCAACAGTTCAAACTGGACATGGAACAACAGACTGGTTCCAAATAGGCAAAGGAGTGCGTCAAGGCTGTATATTAACTTATATGCTTATTTAACGTCTATGCAAAGTACATCATGAGAAACGCTGGACTGGAAGAAGCACAAGCTGGAATCAAGATTGCTGGGAGAAGTATCAATAACCTCAGATATGCAGATGACACCACCCTTATGGCAAAAAGTGAAGAGGAACTAAAAAGCCTCTTGATGAAAGTGAAAGAGGAGACTGAAAAAGTTGGCTTAAAGCTCAACATTCAGAAAACAAAGACCATGGCATCCGGTCCCATCACTTCATGGGAAATAAATGGGGAAACAGTGGAAACAGTGTCAGACTTTGTTTTTTTGGGAGCTCCAAAATCACTGCAGATGGTGACTGCAACCATGAAATTAAAAGACGCTTACTCCTTGGAAGAAAAGTTATGACCAACCTAGATAGTATATTCAAAAGCAGAGACATTACTTTGCCGACTAAGGTCCGTCTAGTCAAGGCTATGGTTTTTCTAGTAGTCATGAATGGATGTGAGAGTTGGACTGTGAAGAAAGCTGAGCGCCGAAGAATTGCTGCTTTTGAACTGTGGTGTTGGAGAAGACTCTTGAGAGTCCCTTGGACTGCAAGGAGATCCAACCAGTCCATTCTGAAGGAGATCAACCCTGGGAGTTCTTTGGAAGGAATGATGCTAAAGCTGAAGCTCCAGTACTTTGGCCACCTGATGCGAAGAGCTGACTCATTGGAAAAGACTCTGATGCTGGGAGGGATTGGGGGCAGGAGGAGAAGGGGATGACTGAGGATGAGATGGCTGGATGGCATCATGTACTCGATGGACGTGAGTCTGAGTGAACTCTGGGAGATGGTGATGGACAGGGAGGCCTGGCGTGCTGCGATTCATGGGGTCGCAAAGAGTCGGACACAACTGAGTGACTGCACTGAACACACACAGGTATTTAAAAACTATCGCCTGGGATTCTGGCAGTCCAGTGGTTAGGGGGCCTGGGTTCCATCCTTGGTCGGGGAACTAAGATTCCACAAATCAAAAGACATGGCAACAAAACAAAACAAATTACATCTGAAATTCAACCTACAAATTCCCCCCCCCCTCAGGTATATTTCAGACACCTCAAGCCAGTTCCTAACTGTGGCTCAAGGCAGAAATTGGGGAGGAAATTCCTCCCATTTCTGTATCATTCCCCACCCCCGCCACGTCTGACCAGTTGTCAAGAGCCGCCAGTTCTGCTGTCTCCTCTCTGGTGCTTCCATCCCTGCCCTGATTCAAGCCCTTCCCTCATCATCTCTCTCTGGAAATTTGGCGATGGCTCCCCTGATTGTCCCCAGCCTCTGACGGTTTTTCTTGGGTGTTTTTCTCACCCCAAAATTTGATCATTTTCAACATTTTTTGTGGTATTGAACTCTAGCTGATGCTCTACATGCTGATGTGTTTAGAGATAAGTCTGAAACTTCCATTGAAATCCACACAAAAAAATAAGATGAATTGATAGATGGATCAAGAGACTGATAGATGGATAGACATGTAATCAGCTAGAGTACTTGTCTTTTTTTTTTTGGCCTGCATTGTTAATAATCATTAAGCAAATGCATGTCATCTTATATGATATTTAAGCTTCTGGAGTGTTGGACCATTGTAATGCTTATCTCTATCTCTTATTGTTCCTACTACAAGTACAGGTCAAAGAACTTTTCTGCCAATATTTTGGCAGGAACAAAGGGAGGATATCATTTCTATTTGGCCTTTTGTCTAAGCTCCAAATAATGACACAGAATACTAGCAAATGAATTGGGATATAGCTACATATCAATAGCTTTATTTATACATATTTTTAAAAAGTCATTAATTGAAATATGCTTTTTGAAGCATTGAGTTCATCTATAGACCAGAAAGTAAGTATCCCCTCTCTCTCGTTTTTATATATGAGGTTAAAACAGGACTAACCTTGAAACAATTTTCATTTGGGCAGAGAGTAAAATGACAGATTATTTTGTCAGTAGTGAGCTGTTAACATTGAGTTCAGTAGATATTTAAAAGGAATTCACTAGAGTCTCTCTGTGAAACACTACCTGAGTTTCACAGAATCAAACCAGAGACCATTTCATAAAAAGCCCTTTTTGCAACCTCAATAAGTAAACACCTTTGGATGATGTGAAAGATACCCTCCTACAGAAAATCCTGCCCTTTCAGGAACAGTAATATAGTGAAGATTGAGTAAAGTTAAGTATTTCTCTTGCAAATAACACAATTCTAGGGATATTTATAATGTCCAAAAGTAAGAAAAGATTTATTCCACATTGTATGCTTTGGTTGTAATCTGGAACTCTTGTCACAAGGAATCAGAACCAAGCATATCCTAGTTCCAAACATAATTTGGCATTATTTTATTATATGCGGTTCCAATTTCTTGGACTGAAATAAGCCCATCTTGTTTCCCATAAATCCATGCAGAGTTATCTTTCCAAAGGAGTTTGGCATTAGGGAGAAGGTTGTGGAACACATGAGGCAGGGGGTATGTAAAGAGGGGATCGGTCATTAGTACTGACTTCATGACAGTGGATATAGAGGAGTTGCAAGTCAATTGCAACTTGATTGCAGGTTTTTTTAAACTTTGTGAAAACTACTTGTTCAGGTGTCTAAAAGATATAAATCTAAAAGCAAGACCTAAAATAACTACCCCTCCCCATTTTTTGATGTCAGCATAAGATATGAATGGTAGGAACATTTGGGAAAATTCCTATTAAGCAGAGTCTTCTTATGAGGAATAGACAAAGATGTACTTTTACCAAATATCAAAATTACATGGTCAGATTTGATATACAATGCCACAAAATGAATCTATTGCATAGATTTCCATGGTAGCAGTTCTCTGTGGGAAGGAATATATATTTGGTTAGGGAAATAGTTTGCAATCCAAGTATTATTGCTTTGGGGGCAAGGAAGATGTCATTCAGAATAATATGGCAACAAAGCATGCTGATAAATTTTTAGATACTTACCTCACTGTTAATAGAAAGTTATGTGTCTTAGAGTATCAACCGTAGTTAGCATCCTGTTAGAAACGTCAGCTTTAGACTCATGGAACTGGAAGGAAATGTAAGAATTGAGCAGGACCAAAGCAAAACCATAGATTCATGGATCTTCTGTAAAATTAGCATTATCCATAGTGTCTGAGTTTTAGTTACCAGAAATGAAGCAGCAACAATGAAGACTACTTTTCCACTCTGGTTAAAACCTCTGATCTTTAGTCTTCGGCATCCTTTACCAGACTATCAAAGCTACAGTAACCCAGATCCCACCACCAACCTCTGGTTAGCACTTCTATTTGCCTTCCATAACTTTGTACCAAGATCATGGACTCTGAACTGAACGGAGCCGGGTTTAAACCCTAGCTCTCCCACTTACTTCCTGGATCCTTTTAGACAAGCTACTTGATCTTTCCAAACCTCAGTTTTTTCATCTGTAGAAGGGGGATACTCGCTCTTACCTTTTACATTTTTTATAATATTTCTTATTTATTTATTTGTCTGCTCCGGATCTTAGTTGCGGCATGTGGCCTCTTAGTTGTAGCATGTGGGATCTAGTTACCTGATCAGGGATTGAACCCAGGCCCCCTGCATTGGAAGCTCAGAGTCTTAGCCACTAAACCACAAGGAAGTCCCACTCTTTACATGCTGTTATTGAAAAGTTTCATGGCACATTGTTCAGCAGGTTCTCAATGAATAGGAGTTGTTGTTATGGTGATAGTTATTTGCTCTTCCTCTTTGGGTGATGGTGGCCTTTTTTTTGCAAATGGCCTGGGGGTGAGTATGAATTTGGGAGACTGAGTTTTGCCATGAAGACCAGATGTTTTGCTATTCCATCTTTCACGGCTCCTAGAGCCCCTATGGGGCTGCCCCATTTCTTTCTGCTTTCCCCACCAGCAACCCTTGTGAGGTTGCATGTCCAGAACCAGGAGAAAAAGTTGTAGCTACAACTACACAGGGGTGAGGAGCTTTTATAGAAGCTTCGTTTAGAGAGGACACCAGGGCTTCTATTTAAAACAGTAAAATGCTCCTCTGTGGGGCGGTGAACAGCAGCCGCCTCCAATGCCCTGAATGACCCCTTTCCTACTGCCTCCGCCCACTGGTTACTCTCATCTGTCACCTTGGTTAGACTGTCATTAGTTTCAGTTACTGCTGGGGGGCGTTCTGTAGGCTCACATCTACTTTCAGTTGACTTTAGGGAAAGGAGATTTCCCTTGATAATGTGAGCAGGCTCCTCTAATCAGCTAGACAGCCTTAAGAGTGAAAACAGGCTTTCTGGAGAAGAAATTCTGCCTCAAGGCTGCAGCCTCAAATCCCGCCTGGCCTGCTGGCCCATCCTACAGATTTCAGACAAGTCAGCTGCTTCTCTGTCTCCATCTCATCATCTTTCTTTCCCTTTCTGTCTGTCTGTCTGTGTCTTTGTCTATCTGTCTGTCTCTCTGCATATGTACACAGGCATACCTTGGAGATATTGTGGGTTTTGTTCCAGACCACTGCATCAGAGCAAGTATTACAATAAAGCAAGTTACACAGATTTTTTGGTTTCCCCGTGCATATCAAAGTTACATTCACATTGCACTGTAGTCTGTTACGTGTCATTATATCTAAAAATGTACATACCTTAATTAAAAAATACTTTATTGCCAACTGTCATCTGACTATGTAAGGCTGCCTTCAGTTTGTTAAAAAAAAAAAAACCACTATCTGCAAAGCGCAGTAAAGCATAATAAAATGTGGTATGCCTGTATATGGTTGTATATGCCTGTATATACGGATATCTATGGATATCCTGTTAGTTCTGTTTGTCTGGAGAACCCTGCATAACACACTACCTGCTATGCCTTCCTAAAAATCCTCTCCCCTCCATCCAGAAGTGAAAGAGTTAAAGCCTGCCTAACAGCAAAGCAGCCGGGGACATTTTCTGTTCTGATTGGTCAGTGTCTGGCTGCACTGGCTGTTACACATTTTGAAAGTGCTCTTGGCTAGACTCAGAGCACCTTGCCCAGCGAGGCTCATGGAGCTCACAGCCTCTAGAAAGGTTCTCTTCTCTTTCCCTTAAGCTTTCTTGGTGTCTGTCTATCATCCCAGCTCTGGTGTTCTTTTCCTTTCTGTGTCAAGGGGGTTTCAATTTCTTGCAAAAGAAATTGCACTGCTGATAAACATTAGTTCTGGAAAGGTTTTCTTTCAAACCCGAGGGAAGGAACGAGATAATTTCCCCTGGTTCAGGAAAGTCAGAGTAGAATAAGAGCTTCTTGAAATATGAGCTTGATAAAAATAATATTGTCAGTATGAAATAAAAATGAGGACTTGGAGACAGTTTCATTCAAACTCACTTGATCATATATAATAAAGCCAAGAGAAATTGGGTATTGAGAGGGGGAGGGATTTTTAACATGCTGAATTGAATCAAGCTGAGCTCTTAGCTTGTAAATTTAGCTTTCCCTGGCAGAATGTTGGAAGGGTCACTTGGGCAAGCCCTGTTTTGTTGATCTCAGGGGTCCGGGTAGACAAAGGAAACTGTTGAGTTCCCCAGTTGGAAATACTTCTCTGAGTTCAGCTTAACTTTGCTCATTCCCATCCCCCCAAACAAAACATTTCTTATCTGTTTTAGTAGAGTTGGTCCCTGCAACATAGGACATTTATACAGATAAAGTCTGTAGTAGCCAGAGTGGCCTACTTAACTGGTTTAGAGAATAAAATAAGGTCACATTTCTTGTAATGGTCTAATGGTCTATCCACAGTCACTGCGAAAGCTCTGTTACATTCAGAAGCAAGAAGTTCAGTGACTCTTACAGGGTTCCACTAGGTATCCCCAGTGACTGCCAGCTCGTTCCATAAATTCTCCTGGTGGGATCTTGTCACTTAAACCTGACACAGGAATCAACCCTTGTTGGTTCTTCTGCTCTGCTCTGTTGGTCTCTCTCTCCATCATAAAGTTTTTCATACCTGAGGAGGGGTCTTGGGGCCCTTGTAGTGGACCTTCTGCACTGGGGAGCAGAGATGGTCTTCCCCCTGGCAAGAACCCCACCACCTTGACCAAATTTTAGTCAGGCTCGTTTGAACACTTTTCTGGACTAAGCCGTGTCCTTGGTCTGCTGAGCCCAGTTTAGTGAGAATCCCCCTACCCTTAACCCTAATCAAGTTCCTCTTAGTGATTTTCTAACCACTGACTCCCTCACTCTGCCCACTGGCTATAAATCCCCAGCTGTCTTTGCTGTATTCAGAGTTGAGCTGACTTCTACACTGAAATCTCTTTCGTCTACTACAATAGCTCAAATAAAATCTGTCTTGCCATTTTCAATGGATGTTGGGTGAAGTTTCTCTTTATACCTTCCCCAAGTCCCAAACCTCTCATTTTCTCTTTATGACCCAACGTGGTTGATAACAAATGAATGACAACACTCATTTGCTTAAGAAGAAAGTGCTGCTTTCACCCGCGAGATGAGTCTGGCTTCCAAGGTCAAGAAACCAACATAGTGATGACATTTGGATCCCCAGCAACTCAGTCAAGTTCTTCAGAACCCCACGGGGGGGGCTGTGTGATCCACCTTACTGTCCCGTGCAGTGTCTAGTCCAGCGCCTGGCACACACCATCTTCACTCCCCTCCCCCGTCCTTTATACTGCAGGGCCCCGTTCAGGCTCTCCTCAGCCTTTGTCTGTCCTATTACAGTGGCACCCAGGCTTGTTGCCCTCAGTCTGCCCTCTGCAGAGTCATCTCTCTGAGCTGAAGGACTCAAAACTCCCTTCCTGATGCTGCCTAACAACTCCCCATTTCTTTTCCTTTGGTGCGCTGAGTCTTTGTTGCTTTAGGGGCTTTCTCTAGTTGTGGTGAGCAGGGGTTTCTCTTCCTTGTGTTTCCCCTTGTGTGGGCTTCTCATTGCGGTGGCTTTTCATTGCAGAGAACAGGCCCTAGGGAGCTTGGGTTTCAGTGACTGCGGCTTGCAGGCTCAGTAGCTATGTTACAGGAGCTTTGTTGCTCCAAGGCATGTGGGATCTTCCCTGATTAGGAATCAAACCCGTGTTTCCT
Organism: Ovis canadensis; assembly: GCF_042477335.2. Lineage (NCBI taxonomy): Eukaryota > Metazoa > Chordata > Mammalia > Artiodactyla > Bovidae > Ovis > Ovis canadensis. The sequence goes on from NC_091264.1 coordinate 56,587,341, forward strand.
GCATTGGCAGGCGGATCCTTAACCACTGAAATGCCAGGGAGGTCCAGACTCCCCACTGCTTAGAGTTAAGCCTCTTCAGTGACCTGTGTGGCTCCTCTCCAAACAGCTCCTTCTAGCTTGACACTCAGAATAACAGTCCTGAACTGCTCGTCTCCCCCTCCATCCTCATAGTGCCTTGGATACCTATTATGAGCCTACCCTTTATTAAAAAGCAAGAAAGTTTGCAAAAGAACAAGAGACCTTCTTTCCGTATTCTGGAGGTTCAAAATGTGTGTATGTTTGTGTGGATGGAGTGGCAGTTGAATAAAGAGGAAGATGGCCTTTTGGCCACTGGGTCTATGCTTGAAATCCCCAAAGCAGCCCAAGGCGGGTCTTCCTAGGAGAAGTAAGATTGGCCAGTATGCAGCTTGGAATTCAGCCCCTTGCATTTATAGTTTATTACTCTGAATTCTGATGTCACTTCAGAAGAGCTCATTTCAATTGTGGATATTACCTAAACACGCTAAGGTGGATTTGATGAGAAATCAACTGGTGAACAGTTAGCTACAATTTTAGACATTTTGGTACTAGGGCCAAAGCATTTGGGGCTAGATGAGGCTGTGAATGTTTACATGATTTCTGATTCCTGACAGTCTTATGAGTCTCTATTTCCTGATGTTAGGAAACTTTGATCCTATAAGAAGAGACAGGCATTTTGTCTTTTTATTTCAATTTCTTTTCTTTACTCACTCCTCAGCCCAGTGCTTACAGACTCAGGCTCCTAGTTCCGCTAGAATATTTCTGGAGGTCTTGCCCATTACCATGATCCTCTTTCCTTCCGAGCTTGCAGCTTTAGGATATGTGCATTTCATTTCCCCCTGAGTCCTCCTTCTTCTGTGGTTCATCCCCATCTCTGGTTGCTGTTGTTCAGGCACTAAGTCGTGTCCGACTCTGTGACTGTATGGACTGCAGCATGCCAGGCTTCCCTGTCCTTCACTATCTCAGTTAGTTACCATAGCTAGAAACTCTCTCTGTCTTTTCGTTCCTTTACCTATGGACAATTTTATCAAGCTTTCATTATGCTTTGTGGTGGAGATAAACATAAATGAGATGACATTCTCATTCCTGAATCAAACAATGACGAAAAAAAAAATCCAGAAAATGAGATAATAGAAATTTGAACAAAATACACAAAGGAAAAGAAGCATTTCCCTCCAGCTGGGCTTTAGGAGAGCCCTCTCAGAGGAGGCACCTTTTAGCCTGTTCTATGATTTAGGATCATCCTAATGGAGCCATCAAGAGGCCAGTCCACCCTCACCCTCGTCCTAAGCCAGATTCTGGCAGCATGCGTGGGGTTGGGGTTTTCTTTCTTGCACATGATCTCAGGGCAGAGCAGGGGATTCAGGTTCAAGTTTCAAGCATGTCGAGCCTCTGGGCCTCCGGGCTTCTCCTTCCCCCAGGACCTCTCCTGGACTGACCCTGGCCCGTGCTCTTTGGATGGGACCCTTCTCTTCTCCTTGACTCTTGGCAGCCATGTCCCTTTGTGCTTCTTGGCATGGAGACCCCATGCCTGTCTCTTTGGCCTGAAGGGATTGGTCAGGAAAGGTTTCCAAGGAGCCTTTCCATTCTGCCCTGACCATGACCTATAAAATGCAACCAATGCCTCGTTAATTTTAAATGAAGCTCCCCATGTAACCACTCATCTCTGACGGCCACAATTAACCTCTCCTCCATACTCCTCTCCTTTTATTTTGGCTGGCTGGTTCCTTGCCCGTTTGCCTTTTCTTAACTTGAACCCTGGGAGGTTGCAGACCGTTCAGTAAAACTCCGGGAGGCACTCTCAAGTTTATGGCCCATTCTCCTTCTGCAGCCCTTCAGACCGCCCTTCCCACTACCTTCATTCTGCTCCTATTCCTTCAGACCATCTAAGAAGTCTTTAAACATGTCAGGTCATCAGACTTCCCCAGGTGGTCACTTTGACCTTGCAATTTCCTCCCATACCTTCCTCCTCTGACTCTCAGCCTGGTGTCTTCCGCTCTGTGATGTGTGTGGGTCGTGGGTGATGGAGTGGGATTCATTAATGATGCATTCCCACGGCAGGAAGGAGGAAATTCAAGAGGTGGTCTTTTCTTCACAGCTAACAAACAGCAGTGATGTTTGCTGCTGGGACCCCTGGGTTGCTTTGTCCTGTTCTACCCCCGGGTCCAGCTTCCCAGGACTGTGTTTATTAAAGCGGGGAGGGTTGAACATGCCACAAAGAATGGGACGTTTCCCTGTGGCCTAGAGAACTGAAGGCTGGGGTTTTTCAAATCAACTTTGTCTACAATGCATTCATTTGTACTTTGTTCTTGCAAGGGTCCAAGGCCGTCTCCTGTTTGTCCATCAGCCCGGGACTATGGCCCCTCGAGAGAAGGCCTCATTGCTCTGATATTATTTTCTTCGCCTCCCACACCCTTCTCAGCTTAGCCTGCATGCCAGGCTTGGAGAGAGAGGAACTGCTGCTGACAACTTGCAGATGTGGTGTGTACTTTGGATGATGGGAGGACGAGTCCAGGACCTGATGAGATTGTGGTGGTGATAGTGTGTGTGTGTGTGTGTGTGTGTTACTTATATCCTCAGGTGGGAAGAGACATAGCAATTAGGGTAAATGAAATAAGGTGTCTTGAGAAAAGCAATCATCTGGGTGCAGAAGCCCCAGCTTCTTGCTGTGGAACCTGAGCTGCATCCTTCTTCCCTGGGAGGCTTAGTGATGCTGCAATCATGATGAAATCTGGTCCTTAACCCCCTGCCTGCTGGAGAGGACTCATGGAAGACAGACTCTCCACTCCTGAGGCACTGGATTCTGCGTGGGAATGGTGGTGGTGGAGGGGTGGTCACAGCATTCTGGGGTGTGCAAAGTGGATGGGGGCTCCCTGAACTTCTCTTTTTCTGACTCTCCAAACAATTTTTTGGATCTCTTTCCAAATTGTTTTGGTGGACTGGATGATCAGGGTTGCCGGATTTAGCAAATAAAAATGTAGGATGCCTAGGAGTATTTGAATTTCAGATAAAGACCAAATACATTTTTCACATAAATACATTAGGGATATTGGCTTCCCCAGTGGCTCAGCAGTAAAGAATCTGCCTGCCAATGCAGGAGACACAAGTTTGATCCCTGGGTTGGGAAAATTCCTTGGAGAAGGAAATGGCAACCCACTCCAGTATTCTTGCCTGGGAAATCCCACAGACAGAGGAGCCTGGCAGTCTACAGTTCTTGAGGTTGCAAAAGTGTCAGGTACAACTTAATGACTAAACATCAACAATAAATATTTGACATATACTAAAAAACTATTCCTTGTTTACTTGTAATTGAAGGGTACCCAGGCATCCTGTACTTTGGTGACCGCCTGCATAGTCAGGACCCATGGCTGGTGTGTCAGTGGACTGTCAGCTATCACCTGCTCTCATTATATCATCTAGCCTTCTTGACTGGGGACAATCTACTTCTTTTTCTTAAGTATTTTGTTTTCTTCTCATTCTTAGCTTCAGCACAGTCACTATAGCCCATGGATCCTCAGCCCTATTGACCCCACATGTCAGGGTTTAGGGGGATCAACTCAGGCCATGCAGTACAGGAATGACCCCCATGCTTTGAGTCCCAACTCAATGGAGGCCTCCTGCCAGGCACTTTGGATAAAAGACCTCCTGTCAGGTCCATAGCAAGTCCTGGATATAGTTATTCCACCCTATTTATCCTTTTTTTTTTTTTTTTTTTGCACACTGTGAGTCATGTGGGATCTTAATTCCCTGACCAGGGATTGAACCTGCATCCCCTACATTGAAAGGTGGAATCTTAACCCCTGGACCACCTGGGACATCCTCCAACCCCATTTAACAGATCAGACACAGAGTTTAAGTTACTTGCTTAAAGACAGACTGCATTTGAACCCTATGTTTCATTTTTTTTTCTGGATTCCACACCTCTTCACCCTGTGGTTATACACATTCATGTCTGCTAAAGAAACTCTGTAAAGAAAACCGTTATCTACACTCGTACATGCATGCTAAGCAGCTTCAGTCATGTCCGACCCTTTGTGACCTTACGGACTATGGCCCACCAGGCTCCTCTGTCCATAGGATTTCCCAGGCAAGAATACTGGAGTGGGTTGCCATTTCCTTTTCCAGGGGATCTTCCCGACCCAGGGATCGACCCCACGTCTCTTATGTCTCCTGCGTTGACATGCAGATATTTTTTTACCACTCGTGCCACCTGGGAAGCCCATTTACACTCATTTCTCTCTTAATATCCAGCCATGTCCCAGGACACGGCTAACTCCCAAAGGATTAGTCCTGTTTGGAGACCATGTCTATCTTAGGAGGAAAAAGAGTCCTGTGCCCCTGCATCGGGGGTATCTGTTTTGGTTGGAAGAACTCAGGCAAACCTGTTAGAAGCTCTCCAGGTTTGGGGAGAGGCTCGGTGGGTTCCTGCTCCATTGCCCTCTGAGAATCTCTCCTGGGGTGGAGACTGGGGAGGAAGCGTAGAGTTCCTTTCTAGGCAGCTCCTCTGAAAGTCTGCTCACCAGGCAGGCTTCTCTCTCTTCCAGACGCCTTTTCTATCTTTCTATCCTTTTATTTCCCAGATCCTTCCGGAATCTCTTTGAACTAACCTCTCTCCGGGTAACGTCAGGAAAGTGTCCTCTTAGACGCCGGCTTATCTTACAGTGTTGTTTTAGCTGTAATGCTCGACAGCTCCCTCAGATAGAAGAACTTTATAGTATTTTACATCATCTGTCTCCAGCAAGGTTAGGTCGTGTTGTTCTGTGACTCAAAATTGTATTAGCATTTTCCTCTTTTGTGCCAGGGATATCTTCCTGTAAGCTGTAAATGCCGGGCTCAAGATCTCAATGGATATGAAACTACTTAAGAGAAAAAAAGAAAGGGTTCAGTCTTTGTCCTTATCATGGTGAAAGTTTGTTTTCCTAATGGGGAATTTTCCAAGAGCTCTCAGTGCTGTGACTTTATGGAATCAATGTGGTGGAAAAGGGCACACTTCTGGTGCCGAATATCCTTTTTACTCTCTTCTGTTCCTCTGAGCTTTGCTTCTGAATACACAAAACCGGTATTTGTGGCTGCCAGGAGGCCTTCTAGTGTGAGAGAGAATGCATTGTAAATCACTCTTTCACAGCCAGTTAACAGGCAGTGTCTTTCTCACCAATAATTATGGTTTTGCTTTGAGTTGAGAAGGTTGTTTTTGGGGCAATAAATTGTGATGTCAGTTATCCTTCACTCTCTTTGCATGTGATTCCTCGGTCGGAAATTGGTGTTCTTAACAGTTGAACCTCTGGGGTCTCCAAGGCTTTGCAGCTGAAAATCTTGGAGTCCTCTGCTTTGGAAAGAAGAGGGAGAGAGAGAGAGAGAGAGAGAGAGAGAGAGAAAGCCTTTTTGTCTTTGATAGGAGATTTGAAAGCAGGGCAAGGGGACTTTGTTCCTTTTATTAAAACTATCTCATGTTAGAGAATTTTAACAAGGCTTTAAATTAATATGAAAAGTGTTTTTTTTTTTTTTAATTTAAAAACTGAGTGTGTCAAGGTCATGACCACCTGATAACTTCCAGTGATGTATTCTTCTGTGTCGGGGCTTTTGTAGAGACGAATTTCTTCTAAGAAGCACCCACACAAATACATTTGGATCATCACTGGATCACAGTGTAAACGTTGATGAGCCAGAAAATTCCCAGTCAAGTAAGAGAATCAAACCTCTCCAACTCATGGAAATTGTTAGTGGAAACCTTCCTTTCCAACCTCACATTTTAATTTACTGAGTGGCAGGTGATGATACAATTATTTGAACACGTAAAAACATATGGTTTTGTGAGTCTCCTCTAGGACTGTTTTACGATGTTGTCATTCTGATCTCTGTAAGTCATCAGCTGTGAGGAAATGTTTTGTTGCCTCCTCAAGAGAGAAGAACCATTCACCTATAGAGTTTAGGCAATCCTGGGGAATAGGTCATGCCTGCTGCGCTGGGGCCAAGAGCTTGTCCATGACTATGAGTCGTTTCACATAAAAGGCACCATGCTCCTTCAACAACCTGCTGAACAGATATGGCATTTGGCTATTTCTATTTTATGTGTGGATACGAGAGGTTAGAGTTGGGACAGTTTGACCCATGAAATTTTTGACTTACAAAGCTCAGGTTTTGTTTTTTTTTTAAATTTTTAATAATTAAAAAATTTTTTTGGCCATACTGCTCAGCATGTGGGATCTTAGTTCCCTGACCAGGAATCAAACCTGCACTCTCTGCATTTGAAGGGCAGAGCCTTAACAACTGTACCACTAGGGAAGTCCCAGCTCAGAGGTTTTATCAGGCGGTAGGTCAGCGTACTCAGCAGACGCTGAAGCTGAAGCTCCAATATTTTGGCTACCTGATACAAAGAACTGACTCATTGGAAAAGATCCTGATGCTGGGAAAGACTGAAGGCAGGAGAAGGCAGGAGGATGAGACAGTTGGATGGCATCACTGACTTGATGGACATGAGTGTGAGCAAGGTTTGGGAGTTGTGATGGACAGGGAAGACTGGCATGCTGCAGTCCATGGCGTTGCAAAGAGTCAGACACAACTGAGTGACTGAACTGAACTGAACTGAACTGAGGCCAGTGTGGTGAAGAGGATGAGCTCTTGAAGTCAAACTCTGCATTGAATTCTGACTCCAGGTGTACAAGCTGTATCATCTTGGGCAGGTTATTCTACCTTTGGTTTCCTCATTTGTGAAACAGGCATAATTATGCTAACAGTAATAAGTCTGTCTCTGCTTTCCAGATATTTCTGGAAACTTTCTGTTTCTCACCATGTCCTCAGCTGCCACCTTGGTCCAAGTCACCATCTATTATTATTATTACCTTAGTTTCCTAACTAGTCCCTCCTTACCCCACCATATGGTAGACAGAGTGATTCTTTAAAGAGATGAGCTCAAAACTCTTCCTGCCTTCTCAGCTCTGGAAGCCTACATCCTTGTCATAGATTAGAAGGTCCTACTTGATTTGGCTTCCGAGGTGGCTCAGTGGTAAAGAATGCACCTGCCAATGCAGGAGACACAAGAGATCCAGGTTCAATCCCTGGGTCGGGAAGATCCCCTGGAGTAAGAAAGGCCAACTTGCTCCAGAAGGTCTCTCATCATTCACTAAGTAGTCTAGACTAAGCTTCTTTACTTGATGGCTGTTTTCCAAGAGAGCAAATAGAAGCAGCAGTGGCTCTTAAGGTCTAGACCTGTAATTCACCAAATGCTACTTTGTTGCATTTTATTGGTCAAAGCAAGTTACAAGGGGAGGGGGATATTGTCTGCCTCTTGCTGTGAGGAGTAGGGTGCACATGTGTGGCTGGAGTTGAGAGGATGGTTTGCTGCCATCTTTGTAGATGACCCACTGTCCCTCTAAACTTACACCAAATGATGCCTCTTGTTTTGGATCCCCATCGATCTTTACTACCTATGGGGGAGCTGGACTTCACAGCCCTAATGCTGCAAGGCCAATGGCCTCAGCATCCAGACCTATACAGAAGATCCTTATACTTGTTGTGGGGGGGGGGGCACCATTTTTCTCTTCGCTTAAAAGAGGAAATTGTTAATTACTGATTAAAAGTCAGTGGCTTGGGAGTTGTTTGCCCTGTGGTTGAGATTTAGTTTTCAGATTTCACAAGCATTTATCAAGCCCCATCTGACATATCAGACACTGGTCATACACTTTAGTGTATTTATATCATTAAATTCTCACAGCAACCCCTGTGGGGATTTTGAATGATTCAAATGGAAATAATTCACACCACTTTTTTGAATACAGAATGTCATTTATTCAGGACCATGTGGCTAAAAAAGGGCAGAGATGAGAGGTAACTTCTCGTACAGCACATTGCATGAATATTCCGTGACACACTCTGCCTCTCTTTTATTTGGGTAAAGAAAGTCACAAAAGAACAAGGATGGGGAAAGACAATAATAAATACTATTGTGGTCTATTTTGTTGACATGAGCCATGGATCCATTTAATATACAAAAAAAAAGGGTGGGAGATGGTATGTACATGGACTTTGGAAGCAAAGCTGTGTACATGTATATTGGGCAGAATTTTGTTTTGGAAATTCTGGATTGAGTTATAAGTTTTGATTCTCAAGTTGGTATATCAGTTAGGAGCATAACAGAAAACCTCAAATAAAAATGACTTAAATAGGTATGTGTGCTCTCTCATGAAATGAACTCTGGAGGCAGGTATTGCAAGATTAGTGTGTCTGTTCTGTAAAAATCAAGGACCAGTTTGCCCATCCTCATACATGCTTCCACTTATGGGCCAGTAGGTTTGTAGGGTCCAAGTTATTAATCTACATTTAATTATCAGGAAGAAAGAGAAAGAAAGGAGCCCTCCTTCCCTTTGGCTACTTCTCAGAAGATGCACATGACATTTCTGCTTAGATCCTATTGGGCAGACATGGTCATGGCCATATCTAGCTGAAAGGCAGACTGGGCAATGGCCAGCTAAAACTTGGGGGTTCACCTGTTAAGGGAATGGACATTGGGGGATTAGCTGTTTCTGATATGGCAGATGTAGTCTGCAGAGTGATACTTCAATCAATATGTGAAATAATAAAAATTTGGATTAAGATGAATAAAAAAGATACTATTTTCATAGGTGCTTGTCTTCTCTAATAGTAAACTACACCTGTTCTGTCTTAAAAAAAAAAATTCCTTTATTTTTAGCTGGGCTTGGTCTTCGTTGTTGCTTGGGCTTTTCTCTAGTTGCAGAGATCGGGGGCTACTCTTCATTGTGTCGCCTGAGCTTCTCATTGCGATAACCTCTCTTGTGGCAGAGCGCAGGCTCTAGGGCCCATGAGCTTTAGTAGTTGCAGCACGTGAACTCGGTCGTTGCAGTCCTGGGCTCTAGAGCAAAGGCTCAATAGTTTTGGCACAGAGGCTAAGTTGCTCAGAGTCATGTGGGATCTTCCCGGACCAGGAATCAAACCTGCGTCCCCTACATTGGCAGGTGGATTCTTATCTACTGTGCCACCAGGGAAGTTCCCAAGGTTGCCTTTTAAACATAGTGTTTGATGTAATGTTACTAGATATTTACAATTAGATGCTTTAACAAAGAGCTCTATTTTGTAAAATAGGAAAAGTCTGCTTATCACTATTTCAGATAAACTACATTGATGGCAAAGCCATCCACTTAAGCCACATAGTCAAGTGTGACACACTGCCACTAGCTAATGACCGCTTACCCTAATCTCAATAAGTAGGGGAAACAAATGGGTCTATTTAGCACTGAATTTGTCAACCTAAACTTATGAAATGAAAACTGTAATGTATAATGATAGACTTTATGATCACTAATGTCTTCACAGTAAGCAATATTTGAAGAAAAACTATGTCCTTCATTTTGCTTGTTGCTCTGATAATCAAGACAAAAGGATGCATAAATTAAGTATATTTATTAAATAAGTTGTTTACTGCCATTTTTGGTTTGGCTTTGGCTTCTGTATGTCTGCCTTAGATTTGAGGGGATTTATAAGAATAAAGATACTTTTCTGGTTTTCTGTGCATTAACAATAGTGATACAAGTGAGACAAGATGAGAGTTTAGCTAGACTTTGAAATAGGAATAAAATTTTGATAGAAGAGATGTGGTCCACGTAGGAGACCAACAGCCTGGTTGGAGATAAATGGGCTGTGTAGGGTCACGTGGAAGACCTCAAAGGCTAGGATAAAACATTGGTATTTTGTCCTATTAGCAGTGAAGATCAATGGGTTACTTCAGAGAAGCTGAATGATGAGGAAAGTACAAGGTTGAGGAATAATATGAAGCTTGGGGATGGATGATCCTCCTATTCCCACCTTTGGAAGAGGACTGTAAAGGAGTCAGAAGGGAAACCCCCAGAGGGTTAAACCCAGGAGGGCAGAGTGTCATAGAAATCAAAATGGGGGACACCTGAGAAGTAGTGTGGAGGTGGTTGTTACCAAATTGTGAGTGTTTCAGAGAATTAAAGGTGAATGAGAAATGAGAAAAGTTTGTTGTTGGATGTGGTCTAGGATTACTGCTGACATTTAAGCGCTCATGGCTTCAGGGGTGCCTTGTGGTGTGGACCAGACTGCCTAGGGTAAGGAAGAAATGAGTGCTAAAGAAATGTAAGGAAGGAGAGATTACTTGAGTTGAACTTTGGCTGAGGAGGGCGGTGAAGCAGTTAAAGGGAATTCCCCATGCTCATACCCTGGGAGGGGAAGAATGATGCCTTTCAGGGCAAAAAGGCAGCAGCTGAAGAAAAGGCCAGAATAAAGGTATGGAGAAAGAATGGTCGTAGATGTGAAGGCCGTTGGGTGTTAGAGGGCTAAAGCGTTAAGAGGAGGAGTTGCTGCCTTAGAGTGGAGGAAATCTGTACTTCTTGGGCCGCAGAGACACAAGACAAGATCGGTATGCTCAGTAAAGAGAAAAACAGGCTGGAGCAAGAGGCAAGGGTAAAAGGTGTGGAGCTTTGGAGCCCTCCGGGGATGTGCGGGGTGGGGGTGGTGGGGGAACTGGGCAGGAAACAAGGATTGTAAGGCAGCTGAGAGGTGTTTTTTCTGTTGGGTGTGAATTTTGCATTGGGAGCTGAGCTGCGCGTGACTGTTTCTTCCTCAGGGCCCTCTGACTTCTGTTGGAGCCGAGCAGATTAGCCCTGGTGATGGGCTTCCAGTCGTGACTGGAAGCTGGACTTGGCAGTAACCTGGAGGCAAAAAGGTCTCTTGGAGATGTGGAGGTTCCCACCCCCACCTCTTCTTTAGAAGGAATCTCATGATGCATTTTTAGCCATCTTTTAGGAGATGTTTCCAGGCGACCATTTTATTTCCCAAGAACAGATGGTGAAAGAAAGTTTTCCTTTGGTCACCGGACTCTTGAGTTTTATGATATATGTAAAGAACTAAAGAAGTTCTAAAGTACTAAATGTGGAGGTGGGGGGCGATAAATTGCTCGCTTTAATTGTAATAAAGTCCCTATGATCTGGGTGTTTGAGGGTAACTGGTCGAGGTGTTAACTGGTTTCAGGCAAAAACAATGCTCAGATACAGGAGCCGCCATTTAAAAGCAGCACGGTTCTTAGCACTTCCGGTCCTGACCGGAAGGAGTGAGGCACCAACAGCGTGGGGGGTGGGGCTCCGGATACCAGGCCTCTTGTGGACTATGAGGAGGAACCTCTACACAGAGCCTGCTCCAAGAAAACGCTAGAGGGCGGGCCCTTCAGGTGAGTGCAGATACTTGCTATCACACCTGGCCCTTCATGCTCTCTCTCAGCTGTTCTCTTCACAGGAGAGAATCCGAATGTTTGTGGGCCCTTACTAGATAGTTACTGGGCGGCCACCCAGGGCAAACCTCCCTGAGCGAGGCGGGCAGATAGGTTAGAGTTCATAGGCTAAGTCAGAATTCAAGGTCAGGTCAGAGTTCACGGGCTAGTGAGTGAGAGTTCAAGGCCAAGTCAGAGTTCACAGAATTCGGGGGCTGGTCAGAAATCAAGGTCAGGTCAGAGTTCATGGGCAGGTCAAAATTCGCAAGACTGGTAAGTTAGAGTTCAAGGGCAGGTCAGTCAGAGTTCACAGCTTGCCTGGGAAGGTTCCTCCTGCCTCCCCACTGGGTAGCAGTCTGGCCCATCTCCCTTTCCTTGCACTGAGCCATCATCCTCTGGGCAGAAGCTCCACTTGGTTTGGGTTTTTGCAGGGAACTCTGGTCATAAACAGAGCGGGGAGTGCTGGAGGGGTGCTCCTCCTAACCTCCCCAGTGTGCCAAGGGGCTTTTTGGAGCAAAGCACAGATGCCCTTCTCTGAAGACTTGCTCCCTGAGATCTGGAGTTACCCCAAAGCCGAGTGTTGATGGCGTCTCAGACTCCTTAGAAGCATGTAGTTCTCTGGTTTCTATATTGTGTTCAATTCATGTTGTCTCTGGAAATCCAGAGTTAGTTTATTCCATGCAGCTAGAAGGTGGGATGTTGGAAACCTAAGTGATTAGGTTTGGAAAATATGATCTTTCTCCCTTAAACCCCGTGTTAGGTCCTCTGAGACCTCCGGGTTGATCCCACAAAGGATGGCTTTGAACGCTCTTGGAAAAGAGCTCTTTTTGTGCTATTTCCCTGGAAGCGGCAGGTTGAGATGAAGCGTGCCGTGACAGATAAGACACAAGGTTAGGGGTGAGTATTACCTAAGGCTTGGCCTCCATCTGCTGGGTGACCTTGAGTAAATCCTTCTCCCACTCACCCTGGGGTTGGAATGTGGGCTGCTAATACAGTCTGGCTGCTGGCTGGTGGGGCTCCCTGAGGTATGGGGGAGGCTGATGGAGGTCACTTCTGGACAGGGCTGTGGGCTCCTTGGGCAGGAAAGCATAATAAATGATGTCCAGTGGTGAATACAGAGTGGTGCAATTGTTCTTTTAGTCTTAAGCCTCACAGCACCTGAGCGCCAGTCGCGGTACCGAGCTACACACCAGACGGCCCTCTCCCCATGCCCACAGAGGCTGTATAGACGCTCCCAGGATCACACAGGCTCTGGGTTTTGTGTCAGTGGACATTTAATTTGATTTATCTTGGTCTGGCATAGGCCAGATGAAGTCAACTAGCCAACAAATCTGCTATTGTTTCTGAGGAGCAGAGGCTCAATGGCAGCTCTCTAACCACTTAATTACCCTCAGTTGCAGGAAAAGCGAAGCTGGGTTTGAATAGGGTATTTGCATATCTGCACAGCTTTCCTTCTGTTCACTCTCTCGCCACACTCTGTGACGGCTCCCACTGCACAGCTCATTGGATTTCAGAAGCCTCCCCCCGCCCCTCCCCATGCTTTGGCTCTAAAAGGATGGTTATTAAGAAACCCAAACTTTGTCTATTTTTGTTTTAGTTCTGTTTTGTGTTTAGTAATTGTTGGGTCTGTGCTGCTATTTTCTTGAATTTTGCTTCTGTCTCTCATACACACATTCTTTTTTTTTTTTTTTTTTAAGCATCTGATGCCTCAGATATCAACTGCTGTTAATAGTATTCAGTGTTTACTCAGGAAAAGATTAGGTTAAATAACTTTTATTGCACTGAGGCCCTCTCACATCCGTGCAAGTAAAGGTCTGTCTGGAGCAGGTATCTGGGAGACTCTGTCTTCCCCATAGAGGAGGATAATTCTTTTTATGGTCCTTTCTATAATCAGCTGTCCGTGAAGAGTGGAAATCATGGGCTAACTCCACAGTCGGCCCATTATCTGTTTTATTCCAAACAAAGATAGTTAGTTATTTTTTCAGAAGAAAAGAATCCCCTGGCATTGACTTGCCTCTTTTCCCCTGCAATTCTGCCTCTAAGGCTGTGCAGGATATGCCTACACTAGTGAAAACAGTGCTAATAACTGTGTCCTGATTTAGTGCCCTTTGTCCATGTTGCAGGGAATACTCCAACAGTGATTTAGCCTCGTTCCTAACATTACTTTTTGGGTCACAAGGAGAGGACATGTCCTATTTCTATATCCCCTGGACATTTCTTCTCCTTCATACTACTCCAAGTCTTTTCATTCTTTTGGCCACAAAAACATCTGGGAAGAGGAGCCTATAACCATACCCTCCCTCTTCTCTTCTTTCATTTATTTGTCACTTAATTTTCACTCTGGCTTTTACCCCTTCACTTGCCAGAAACTGCTACGGCAAAGGTCAGCTAGGACCTCCTTGCCAATTCAGTGACTTGGTTGCAGTTTATCAGTTTTGGTTGGGAGAATACTAACCATTAGCTGAAATTTAGCATTTATTTCAGTGATGAGTATAGGCAACAAACCACAGAAATACTGTCCCTAGGTATTTCAGTCTCACATTACCGTTGTGATAGATATCATGAAGTACTGTTTTTTTTCGCTGAGAAGTTGCAATGGTTGTTGGACCTACTGCTGGATCTTGTTACTTAATACATTAATAAAGAAGCATATATATGACCATAATATTTCAATAACTGTATTCCAATATAAGTCATTTATCATATGCATATCTAACAGTATTATTTTGAGAAGGTTTCACCATACTGCCAAGGAGGTCCATGGGACATAGAAAAGGCAAAGAACCTAGTTTTAATCATCAACCTGATTTCACTAGAGTGTTTCTCGTACAATAAGAAGAGCCAGGGACTGGCCCTGGTGGCCCAGTGGGTAAGACTCTGCACTCTCAGTGCAGAGGGCCCAGTTCTATCCCTGGTTGGGAAACTGATCTCATATGCCACAATGAAGAAGCCTGGATCTTCAGAAGATCCTGCAGCTAAGACACAGTGCAGCCAAAATAAGTAAATATTAAAAAAAAAAAAAGAAGAGCCTGCTACTGAAAGTTCTCTTCTCCTTTACTTCCGTGATATCAATCTTTCCACCCATCTTTCTTACTACTTTTTTCTTGACTCTTAGTTCTTCTTTAGTTTACATCTTACATTTGAGATTGCTCTAGGGTCCTATCTTCCTTTCTTCTCACCCTCCCTGCTTTTTTCCTTCTACAAATATTTATTGAGTGCTTACCCTTAAGCAGGGGCTTCCCTGGTGGCTCAGAGGGTAAAGCGTCTGCCTGCAATGCAGGAGATCTGAGTTTGATCCTTGGGTCAGAAAGATCCCCTGGAGAAGGAAATGGCAACCCACTCCAGTACTCTTGCCTGGAAAATCCCATGGACAGAGAAGCCTGGTAGACTACAGTCCATGGGATCGCAAAGAGTGGGACACGACTGAGCGGCTTCACTTTCACTTACCCTTAAGCAGGGGCTTCCAAAGGTATGAAACCCACCTGCCAATGCAGGAGATGCAGGAGACACGGGTTTGATCCCCGGGTCAGGAAGATCTCCGGAAGGAGGAAATGGCAACCCACTCCGGTATTCATGCCTGGAAAACCCCATGGACAGAGGAGCCTGGTGGGCTACAGTCCAGAGGTTTGCAGAGACTCGGACATGATGGAGTGACTGAGCACACAGGTACCCTTAGTAGTTGACAGTCCTGTGTTTGTGTGTGTGTGTGGATACAAGCATTACAGCACAGCAGTCTGATGTGTGCTACAGGACACTCAGGGACACCTGAGAAACAGCTAAACCAGCCCTGGGAGTGGAGAAAGATGTCTTATTGGGGGTACCGTTTAGAGTGAAGAATGGATCGGAGGGGGAAGTCTAGGGTTGGGCAATGGGAGGCTGAGAAACGCTAACCTTGCTTTTACTTGAATGCCTCACATGCATCCATCTTGTGGGCGCACTTCCCTCCTTTAGAAGCTGCTCTTCCATGATATTCAGTGCTCCTGGAGAAGCATGTGTGCTCCACCTTTCCTTAGAGCTCTCCTCTCCTTAGAGCTCCTTGACTCCCTTGTCTCATTCTTGGAGGACCTTCAGAGTTATTGTTTAATGTATTGTTCCTTCCTCTTCTTTGAGTTATGTGAGGCCAAGAACTGGGCCTTGCTCACATTTATATCTCTAGCACTTAACATTACTGGGCCTCTAGTAGATTTCTAAATTGAGCCAAATTAAGGAATAGAAGTTTAGAAAATTTGTCCACATTATATAGCAAAAAGAGACTATGAAATCCTTCAGAACAACTCATAGAATCATGAAATTTCAGAGTGAGAAGGTCATCCAGCTGTCCTTTAGCTTTTTAAATGTAGGCACCTTTTTTTCCAGAGGAGGAAACTGGATTATACTTCCTCTGACATTCTCTGCCATCACTAGCCCATAAGTGGGTGTTGCCAAATTTCAGAAGTGCTGTAACAGGACTTACTTGAGTGTTTTGTTTTTTTTTTTTTTACTTTTGGTAAAATGGATTTAATGGTCTTCCTTTGTTTTCAATGTAAAAGAGAGGTTTTCCTCCAGGATGACACAGTAGCAAGTCCCTAAATAAAGTGAGCTAATCTCAACCAAGGGAAATTGTAAATTGAAAGCCAGAATATCAAAAAACCTGACCCTGTGGTAAAAGGTATTTGTGTGTGGCCCACTTTCTTGGGTGAGGGTGGAATGCAGCAGCAGCTTTAATTGTAGAAATTTCCTCATGAAACTGGAGAAAGCCCTTAGCTGCCTCAGTAGTTGGCAGAGATGACCCCTCACATGCTTGCACCTTGGATTTCAGGTTCTTGATGAAGCTTCTAGGGACAAACAGGGCACAGACTATATATATATATATATATATATTTTATATATATATATATAGTATATATATATATATATAAAAAATATATATATATATATATATATTTTTTTTTTTCCCCCTACAGGCACTTGCTCTGTATCCCAGTTTCCCCCCATGATCAAAATGGAAAAAATGTTAATGGTTTAGGTTCATTGCTCTTTATGCAGGCAGCAGCCAGACACAGGGAAACCCGGTTAGTTGGAAAGAACATCATAAAGATTTCAGGTCACTTTTTAAACTTACTGTGTCTGTAGGTCAAGTGGAGAAAGAGCTGCTCATTGGCAGGGAGGATCTTGTAATGGGCTGTTATTCCCTGGCAGGGAGAATGTTGATCGGTATCAGATCCAGGCTTCTCTCCATTCCTTCCAAAAGCAGGAATAAATCGAAGTTAACCACTGAAGAGACAAAATAAGAACTTCTCCTAAAGGCTCTAAAAATAAATACTCCTGATGATAAATTAGGGAACTCCAGTTTACATTTGACAAATACTTCAATACGGTTTTTATATAAACCTTAGGCAATATCTTGCCTTAGCGAGATACTGGGAGGGAAAATTCATCCAGTTCTTATTGGGACCCATTGGTATTGGGAGTTTTGTCAAGTAAGTTGCTGAACTTTGTGGATCAGAAAAATTGAAAGATACCTCAAAATTTTGAGGTAGAGAGAAAGAAAGGGATAAAATTGATTGTGCTTTAAGAAAATCTTGGAATCAGATTGGGCACCTGCAATGGACTGAATAGTTATGTTCTATCTCCCCCTTTCTACCCAAATTTATATGTTGAAACCCTAATCCCTAGTGGGATGGTATTTGGAGGTGGGCTTTTGGGAGATAATTAGGTCATGAGGGTGGAGACCGCATAAATGGGATTAGTGCCCCTGTAAGAAAAGACTGTAGAGTTCTCTCACTCCACCGCATGAAGACAATATGAGAAGTGGGCCATCTGCAACCAGGAAGAGAGCTCTCAGCTCCCATGCTAGCACTCTGATTTCGAACTTCCAGCCTCTTAAACTGTGAGAATTACATTTTGGTTGTTTACAAGTCACCCCGGCTATGGGACTTTGTTATAGCAGCCTGAGTGGACTAAGGCAGCACTGCATTCCTTTCTTATAATAGCTTTGCAAAGATATGACTTCATTGAAAGGAATATGGCTCTGTCTAATGATGACGCTGCAAGCCAGTTGTTGGGCATAAACTATTGGATAGATGTTGAGTTAGTATTCATCTGTGTTGCTATAGGTAGACAAATGTTGAGTATGGTGTGGTTCTTCAAATTTAAAATATTCTGTAGTATCCCTTGAGTTTGTTAGGGCACCTTGGGTTATCTCCCTGCCCATTTTAGAATTCAGCACTGGAATGCGTATGGCAGACTAAAGACATAGTAGAAACTAGAGAAGAGAAAGTCAGTGTAGGCCAAGGTAATCAGTGAGGGCAAAATCTTCAACACCTGTCCACATCTGCCAGCTTCATGAAACAGAAGCTTCTGAAGGCAGTGACCTGTGGAACCAAAAAGTATTAGGGCTTGAAGAAGTGAAGGAAAGGTCTGAGGCTGTGTGTAGCTGCTAGCCATGTGTGCCCATGTAAATTAATTGAAATGAAGTAAGACTAACAATCCAATTCTCCCGTCACCCTAGCCACATTGCAAGTGTTCCATAGCCACAGTGCAGATAGAAAGTGTCTCCATCATCACAGAAAGTTCTGCTGGGGGACACTGATCTGATCTAAAGAAGGGTCAGCACACTGTAGCCCAACGGCCAAATCCAGTCTCTGCCTGTTTTTGTACAGCCTGTGAACTAAGAATGGTTTTTACATTTTCAAGTGGTTGGAAAATAATTGTGGACATAAAATTTCTTACAGGTTATACAAGTGCCAACAAATATCCTTGGTTTTGCCTCTTGACTCATTAAGGCTAAAATATTTACAATTTGGATCTTTCTAGAAATATCTGCCAACCTCTGGCCTAAAACATCTTCTAACTCCAGTTAAGGAAACTGAAGCCCAGAGACAGAATGTGACTTGGGGCAGATCACACAGCCTAGAAGGACAGTCTGAATTGCGGCTTTGGTTTGACCTGCTTCTTTACTGTGTCTGGGCCTCTTTCCTTTCTAGGGCCTCTGTTGCTCTTCATCCAGAAGATAACACAATAGTTTGCTTTAACTGCATTGTGGACTAGAGAGGGAATGATGGACTCCTTGAAGAGACCTGGGTCATATTCGATTAGAGCCCATCACGGAGAGCGTTGGGAAAATCGCGTGTTGGAGCCACATGTTCACCAAGGAGTTCAAACATAGACATTGGACTCTCCCCAGATGAGGTTACAGACACAGAAAGATCTAGATGAAGTAAAAGATGATTGACATATAACTCTAAAAACTTGCATTTCTCCTCCAGACCATACTACCTGTGATGATCTATGAATTGATATTAAAAAATTATCTTACGGTTAATGCCAGTTGCATTGCATTATATCCATGTTGTGAGTTCAGAGGCTTTAATTTGTCAAACATAACTGTTTAAAATAGACTACATTAAAAAAATAACCCTGTTAATCATTTCTTCATTTTTACTTTTGTTTTAAAGAATATTTTAATACTAAAATCCCCTCTCCCAAGTGAAAGTGTCTTGAATGACCCTGAAAATGAACTTAAGTGGTGATAAGGTTAAACATCTAGCCAAGATTCCCTGTAGAATAGCTGGGTTACTGGAAAGGGTCACAGTACAACCTACAGTTGATCCTTGTTATTGACAGATCTGTGTCTGTGAATTCACCTACTGGCTAAAATTTATAACTGCCAAATCAGTAATTACAGTACTTTCACAGTCATTTGTGGACATGTACAGAGTGGTGAAAAATTTGAGTTGCCCAATGCACAGATTTCTAGCTGAGGTCATGCTTTGCCTTCTGGTTTTGGCTCTCATGTTGTGAACAAGTGTCCTTCTCATGGTCTATTTAGTGCCACATTTCCCACAGTTTGGTGCTTTTTTGTTGGTGATTTCACTATTTAAAATGGCCCCCTCCTGTAGTGTTGATGTGATGGCTAGTGTTCTGAGTGCAAGAAGGCTGTGATTGTGACTTACGTATGTCTGTTAGAGAACTTCATTCAGGCATGAGCAATAGGGCTGTTGCTTTAGAGTTCAGAGTTAACAAATCAGCAATATATATTAAGGGCTTCCCTTGTAGCTCAGCTGGTAAAGAATCCGCCTGCAATGTGGGAGCCCTGGGTTTGATCTCTGGGTTGGGAAGATACCTTGGAGAAGGGAATGGCTACCTACTCTAGTATTCTGGCCTGGAGACTTCCATGGACTATTCCATGGGGTCACAAAGAGTTGGACACTACTGAGTGACTTTTCACTCAGTATATATTTAATGAGGTGTCTTTGAGCAGAAACTCACATAAAACAAAGTTCTATATTGATTGGTTGAAGACTGGTTGAAGTTGGGACCAGAGCCTCTCTGGAGCCTAACTTGCATTTCTCCTGGGAGCAGTGGTTCAGTAACTTTATAGAATATTACTACCACCAATAATGAAGATAAAGTAATCTTTGTAACACACAGGATCTTGTAAACCCTGCACTGTCCCACTTTCTGGGCATCTTACCTGGTTTGGCATTAGGATCCAGTAATACTTGTATAGACTGCTGTCTTCACAGGATGGCTAGAACTCACTTCTCAAAATAACAAGGAACCTTGGCCATGATAATTGGGAATTCTTATCTCACAACAAATTTGCTGTACCATTTCGTGGAACTTGCTTATTCTCCCCAAGCCCCAGCCAGGTACTAAAAGGACTCTTGTAGGAAGAACTTAATTTATAGGCAGATCTGGCAAAAGATCAAGTGATCGTGAAGTCCCTTCGGTGATGCTACAATCATACAGGTTTGGATCTTTTCCTGGCTTTTACTCTGCACCTGGCAATTCTGGTGTGCTCCAGATAAGAGTAGATTCATTGAATCTGGGGCAGATTAATTGATGTGAAGGTTTAGTAAGAATTGCTTGGTTCTTGGGAAAGCCAGGGTTATAAGAAAATTATCTGAAGGGGAGGAGATCATAAGGCAGTCTGTCTATTGATTGTTCAGGATTTCTTTAGAGTTCAACAGGTAGATGTCTGGTTGGATCATCACTGTTTGTTTTAGACTGATTGAGCAACCGAGCAGAGACTAAGGCTTTGATGATGTGTGCTAAGGAGGTTTCTTTTTTTAAAAATTATTATATCTTTTCTTCTTTAAAGGGAGAGAGGGTTCCTTAAGGTTACTGAGAGCACTGAGTTTTCTTTTTGAGCTGTTTGGAACACAGAGGAGACATGGAACTTGCACGTTTCTCCCTATTTGGAAGTCTCGCTGGAGTCTGCTTTGTCATAACCAGCTCATCAGTGTCATAACCACTTTGTAACTGTGCACTGCTCTCTGTAGCACTTTCTGCATTCGTATCAGGTTTTCCTCAAATGTGGAAATGTTCTTATCAGGGTGTATATGTGTGTGTCTGTGTTTGCATGTGGCTGTAGAAGAAAATCCCATGCCATCCCAGATTAGTAGAGGTCCAGCTCTCCAGGACAGATCTCCTGCCTGCCTGAGCTTTAGAACTCTAGGACCCACTCTGGATCACTCCATTGCACCATCTGTCAAGACAAAAGCAACACTCACCCTGTGAAAGTCATCATTTCCTTGCCCCAGCCTGGAGTCCTTTGTGTTCTATCATCTTAGTAGAAGACCATCTCCCCAGTTACCTGAACCCAGAAAAATAGAAGTTATTTAAACTTTTGTTCTCTGATCCTTCACATCGAGCAGTCTCTTCAATTTTGTCTGAAGATAACCTGCCTCCCAAATATCCCCATTACTCGTGCATCCCCTCTATCCCCCTGCCAGTGCCTTTGTCCCAGCCCCTCACATCTTCCTACTTGTCCATCTCCAAACTCTTTGAACTTGTTTTTCCCAGATCCAAGCAGGCCTGAGTTTGATCCCTGGTCAGAGAATTAGATCCCACATGCTGTAACTTGGAGTCCACATGTTGCAGTTAAAGATCATGCATGCCGCAACTAAGACTTGGCACAGCCAGGTAAATACACATTTTTTTTTTTTTAAACAGCCTGTCTGTGCTTGGGTTGTTTATAGTCCAGTCATACAGCATTTTCTTTTTTTTCCTCAAATTTGACTAGATTCCCTGGTAGCTCAGATGTTAAAGAGTCTGCCTGCAGTACAGGAGACCTGAGTTCAATCCCTGGGTTGGGAAGATCCCCTGGAGAAGGAAGTGGCAACCCACTCCAGTATTCTTGCCTGGAAAATCCCATGGATGGGGGAGCCTGCCGGGCTACAGTCCATAGGGTTGCAGGGTCAGACATGACTGAGCGACGTCACTTTCACTTTCTATAAGACTGTGAGCTCCTTGGATGGTGGGACCAGCCCTTTCATCTCAGCGTCTCTGGTACCTGCCTGGCACTGGGCACATGACATGCTCCATCAGTCTTTTTTTGAATGAGGGTGTCTGGCAGGGATTCCCCCATGTCTGGACTCAAGGATCAGGATGTCAAGGTATTAAAATGGTTCAAAGGACTGATTGTCATGGGGTGAAGGGTTTCCAGCAAGAGGTGTTAGGTAACAATGTTTACTTATAACAGAATAACCCAGAGAAACAGTTCATTTGTCTTCTCTGTACCTCCTAAATCAGCTTTTTTCCCCTTCTTATAGTTCTTTTTTGAATGGAATAATGTCTCCCACTCATCGGCTTTATATAGCTCCTATTGAATAGAACCCAACAGAAATTGTGCCTATTAATGAAGAACACAGCACGTGGGTGGTTTTTGAACTGCTGATTAAAACTCATACCAATCAGGTTACTTTAGCAGTCTTAAACCATTTTTCTTTCCCTAAACCTAGAGCTTTGCTTGCCAGAGAAAATGACTTTAAGAAAGACCGTAGCCAAGAATGAGTGTCTTGTCCCCAGCACTGTGTCCTGACTCTCCAGTGAAATCATATGGTCGGGTATTTTCCCAGTGCTTTGGAAGCTGTGAGAGGGTCAAAGTTGTGAGGGGCTGGAGAGGACACAAGTGGCCTCCTAGGCCACTGCCTGGTGCCCTCCAGTGATGGCTCCAGCCTCAGGTCTGTAGATAGCACAGCTGGTAGGGAAGGGCCTGAAAACGCTTTCCTCCTTGGGCTGGTCAATAAGAAAAATATCAATTTCTAGGAGCTGCTGGGCAGCCCTGGCCTCTGAGGTTCAGCTCCTCCACTGCTGAGCACCATAGCTGCCTGTGGTGAACTGAATTAATTCTAGGAGGGCAGAAGGCAGAAGAATCGTGAGACTCAGGAAGTGCTCCCTGGTCTGCCTCCTTTCAGGGACTGGAATTCTCTGCTGTGCCCATCAGTGCTGGTCCTGGCAGAAGAGGTATCTCCCCGGGCGTGGTGCCAAGGAGCTCACACAGGACTCCCTGTTCAGCCCCAGACTGCATCCGGTGCTGGCGCTGGGGAGGGGGTCGCCCAGCAGGTCTGCCCTCGATGCTGGAGTTGTCATGTGGGCTCCCTCGAGGTGGGCGTGGCGAGGGGCACGTGGCTGCTCCCACAAGTGGCCCCATTGTATCCTGAGCTGGGAGGCTGCAGAGAGAGGCTCTGTGACGGCTGCTGAGACCGTCACACCCTGGCGTGTCTGCAGGGTTTGATTCCACTGAACCAGGGGGGGGCAGCCATGTGGTGAGCATGTGCTTGGGGCCACATTTGGGTCCAAGGGCTGGCAATGTGCTTTGAGTTTGGGCTTCCTTTCTTTTTCAGAAGGTGGTTGATTCATGCAAAATGCTTAACCATGCCTGCAACGCACGGAGCAGGGATCAGATCCCCCTTTGATGTGCAGGATCTTTTTGGAGGTTCCAAAAAAATAGTTCAAAGGTTTACTTTGGACACCACACCTCCAGCACATGTCAAAGTCAAGGCCTGGCTCCCCAGGCAGCGGGCTGGAGCAAACAACTTGTGCTGGCTTCTTCCTCCCTCTGTTTTGTCTTGCACTGAGCACAGATTTCCAGACTTCGCACTGTCCTGGTGGCGAAAAGGGGAGCTGGAGCAAAGGCAAATAAACTGCTCTGAGGTCTTTGAGAGTCTGGAGAGGCAGGGGTGCACCGGGGTCTCTCAGCTCTGCTGGAACTGGGTGTGAGAGTGAGGCTGGGGTTCATATGCAGCGACAGGCGCGCTCACTGCCCTGGAGCCCGGGGCTCTCTGAGGGAACTGTGTTCCCAGGCAGAAAAAGAGCCATCTGGCCGCCCCACCGGGGTCAGAGCGTGGTTCGCCTGGGTTTGTTTTAGCTTGCTTGCTGTGGTGCTGTCTTACGTCATCTCTTCTCCTCCACGGGTGTGGGATTTAAGGACAGACTCCGGGAGGATGAGATGCGCGATGCTGGGTGGGGGCAGGGCTGGAGGCACATGAAAGCGAAGGACGGGTGTGTCCACCTGGAGGCCGTCTGGTGGGGAAAGCATGCATCGCACTGGGGTGTGCTGAGAGTTGCCTTGTGTCCCCAGGGCCTGGGCATGGGGAGGGTGTCCCCAGCTTTGTTCACAAAGCTGGACACCGGTGGGGTGAATGGGGGAGGACTTCTGCCCCCACTCTTGAGAGAAAGCAAAGCAGAACCATGCCTATGGTGGACGTGGCCATAACCTTGAACTCAGGGTTTCGGGGAAGGATTTTCTTCTTTCTCTTCCTTTCTAGTTATCGGGAACTCTTGAGTCCCTTGATGAAGAAAACACTTCTCTGTTTTGTGGGCTATTTACCCATCAGCCAAAGGTGGGTGTTTTCACTATGATCTCCTGCTGTGTACGCCTGTCTCAATCCTGCACTGTTCGAAAACAGGGTGTAAAATGCATAAATCAGATGACATCACAGGATCAGGGTATGCCTGGAGACCAGAATCTGGAGCATCACTGGAGAAGGGTGAGACCTGTAGGGGCTCCCAGGGCCTTACGCTTGTGCCCTTGGAGTTAGTGTTTCTTTCTCTCCTCATACAATACAGATCAAGGCCTCAGCAGCCCCACCCACTCGCCTAAGCTGGTACCTCTGAAATGCCACACACATTCAGTCAGTGTCCAGAGTGATTTACCACACCATATGGAAATCTCCTGGGATCAAGTCTACAGCATTTTGGCAAATTGCAGGAATTTAGAATCTTGTATTATTTTTAATGCAATTAATGGAGGCTTTTATCTCTCTCTCTAAGTTCCCTTTGTAGGGTTTGCTTTTGCTTCTTTTCAACCTTGATTGCTGGGGAAATTCCACAAGGCCCCCTCCCTCATTTGTGGTTGAAAATAACAGTTTCTGCTGGGGTCAGACTGCTCTGATCTCCTGCTCACAGAAAACTTCAGTGAATTATTCTTTTTCTTCCCTGGGCTCATGTCCTTGGAGATCCCCTCTGGTTTCAGAGCATTCCTACACATTTCTCTGTCACTTCATGCTGTGTCTTTGCCATTTCCCTCATGTTTTCTGAAGTCTTTCCATTTCAGAGGATATTGCTTTCCTCCCACAAATCAGTGTTTTAGTTTTTACATATCATCTCCTGGCAGCCCTTCCTTCCGTGTCACTCTAGGTTCTTGCTTTCATTTTAGGACAAATGTTAGCATTTTTTGAATGTCCATTTCTGCTTGAGCTAAACCTAATAATTAGTTCTTCTGGGTCAGACTGTGTGTTAGGCTTTTTCATTTATCAATAACTTTAATAGAAACTCTGCATTGCCATCCCATTTCACACATGACGTACACTTGATAAGCTAGACTTGTATTAAGTGTTCAAGCAGCTCTTCTAACACAAAATAAATTCTCTGTGTTTCAAATGGTTTCCCTCAAAGCTAGATGGAGATGCTCTCAAATTCACCTAACATTGAGAAACTTGTCTGGTTCCCCCATGTAACTAGCTTGTAGATGTAATTAATCATAAGTCATAGATGAAACTTCATTTTACATGTGTATTTTAATGTTGGTCAATACTGTGAACAGATGTTAATCTTGCCTTTAGTGAACAGTGGAAGTATTTGACTAACTAAAAAAAAAAACAGTTCTAGACTCACTTATCAATAGCATATAATGAAAGTCAGTCCATATTCCTCATTTCATTAGTCTGTCTCCTGATTTTGTTCATGCCCAGTTATATTTTTCTTTTCTAGTTTTGGTGCCCAAGCACCCAGGACAATTTGCTCAGCCACTTTTCTCCAGCTGCTGGAAAGCAGTCGTTCAGCGAGTGGCAGCTCATTGGCCGATACAGCAGTGCACGGTTTGCTGTTTGGGTTGCAGGCAGAGAGGCACTGAGCAATTATCTTCAGCGTGAACAGTGCATGGCCTAAAAACAAAACATGTAGTCGCCTGGGCCCACTTCCTTGTGCCTTTGGACAGGGAGGAGAAGGCATATTGGAGCAGTTGGGAAAGGTACACTGGGGATTGTTTTAAAATTGGAAAATTTGAGGAGGAGGAAAATTAAGTGATCTGTA
The DNA here is from genome assembly GCF_042477335.2 of Ovis canadensis. NCBI lineage: Eukaryota > Metazoa > Chordata > Mammalia > Artiodactyla > Bovidae > Ovis > Ovis canadensis. Next base: position 56,612,896 of record NC_091264.1, read on the forward strand.
AAAGAGAAAATGGATTCGGACACCACAATCTTACTTCAAATGGGGAGGCCTCTTAGGCCAAGTAGAACTGAGCGGTACTAGTGCAGGTGGAAGAAGTGTAGCTCTGTGCTCACCATTGGTGCCACGTGTGTGGAGGTTAACAATGTACAGTGATCCTTTGTAGTGTTTGTGTGTCTGTCTGGTCTTGGTGGCTAGATGATGAACTTCTTAAGGGCCAGATAACGTCTGCCAAGCAGAACACTTTGAATGGAGCACGTACTCAGAGAATATTCACTGATTAGTAAGTTGATTAGCATAAAATTGAAAGCTCACTTGAACAAGAGACCCCAATAAGTCACAATTTAGACATATGCCCTGCTAGGTACTGTAAAATGTAGGTTCTGAGCCCCTGTAATTAATAATGTTAGAGCACAGGGTAACATATTAAAACAGAAAGATCCCCAAATGTAGTGACATAAATGGGATCGAAATTTCTTTTTCTCTTCTGTAACAGTCCAGAGGTCAGTGGGCTGGGGCTGGAGGCAAGGCAGCAGCTACAGCTGCAGTCAGCAGGAGGGAGAGAAAGAGCCAGAAGAGCGTCCAGGAAGTGGCATCTATCCTTCTGCTCATGTCTCTTTGGCTACAGCATGATCACATGGCCATATCGAGCTGCAAGGGAGGCTGGGAAATGTAGTCTCCAGCTGAGGGGCTCTGGCTAGGTACAACTTAGGAATTGCATTATTAAAATGGAGAGAGGGCTTCCCTGGTGGTCCAGTGGTTAGGAAATTGCTTTGCAATGCAAGCAAAGATACTGGTTCTATCCCTAGTCCAGAAAGATCCCACATGCTGAGGGGCAACTGAGCTTGTGTCCCACAACTGATGAGCCTGTCAGCTGCAACTACTGAGCCCACATGCCACAACTACTAAAGCTTGTGTCCCACAACTGATGAGCTGCAACTACTGAGCCCACATGCCACAACAACTAAAGCCCATGCACCCCAGAGCCTGTGCTCTGCAACAAGAGAAGCCGCTGCAGTGAGAAGCCCTCACACCACAAGCAGAGTAGCCCTTGCTCACTGCAACTAGAAAAAGCCCCCATAGCAATGAAGACCCAGCACAGCCAAAAATAAATAAACTTAAAAAATGTTGTTTTGTTGTTGGTTAGTCGTGAAGTCATGTTCAACTCTTTGCGACCCCATGGACTGTAGCCCACCAGACTCCTCTGTCAGTGGGATTTCCAGGCAGGAATACTGGAGTGGGTTACCATGTCCTTCAGAATAAAACAGAGAGATTGAATATCGATGGACAAGTAGCCTCTGATATAGTACCTAAGCTAAAGTTTCCCTAAGAGGCTTCCTTTCCCTTCCCTTTTCCAAGGAGGTTAGAGAAAAAGAAGCAGCAGTTGCAAAATCCTATTTGCCAACCACCTGTAACCCTACAGATGTTAACACTATAGAGCTCTTCCCAGAATCTGATGTCTCCTCCTCTGGAGACATATTAGAGACAGAGATGGAGTGAGATGATGAAACCCCCTACAGGGTGCAGACACTGTTGGGAGAGTCAAGAGATTTTTGCCCCAGAGAACAAAAGTAATTTTGGTTGGTCATTGGGAAAACATTACAAACGGGTATGGCATTGTGCAGAGTGTTAAAGCTTGGGGAGAACGGGTGAATACATCATGTTTAGGACTTCATCCTCTTGTTTTTTATGGTGCTGTTTTACCCATTTAAAAATTACTACATGTACAATTTCAGAAATATAGAATTACTCTTTATTCAACTTATGATTTCCTGGTATGTATTGTAATTGACCTGGCACTGCTGAGATTTACATGGTAAAACAAAAGGAGCTTTAGATTTTGCTTCAGAAGACTTGAGTATGAGTCTTGCTTTTCAGCTCTTTTGGCCACAGTGTTAATTTATGAAAGGGAGATAATAGTGGCCAATTTAGAGAGGTGGTGGGATGAAATATGCTAGATGTGAAAGCTCCAGATTCACTCTCAAGAATGGTATGGATGCTAGATTGTATTATGGCTATTATTGTTACAAATTGTCAGTTTACTTTTAAATAACTTTGAGTGGCCTGATACCAATCCAGGCATTCTGCAGCTCAACTACTAATTGTATAAAACTAAAAAATTATTGTAATGGTTGAATTGAGGCTTGAAAAATCTCTGCCTAGTCTCCTTTTGAGAGAGCACAAGTTTTCTAAGGTGTTTGAAATCATCCTTTAGATATTTCCATGGTTCAATTTCTTTCTTAAGATATAAGACTTAAATAATTGATTGGTAATAAAATAAATTTTATAACTTGAATGAAAAAAAAAAATCTCTTCCCAGTGATGGTGAAAGTGCCAGGGAGGATTCCTGGCTAACAAACAGTACCTATGTGTGACTTTTTCTTTCTCCCTCCACAAGAAGCCACCTTGAAGTCTAGTATCTGAATGACAGTGTTTCAAATAAGATTATCGTGTTATCTAGGTTTACTTACTTGAAGGAGGTGCCCAGAGCACCATCATGTTATCTACAGAATGATTCTAAGATGAAAGGAAATCCATGATCTGTGCAAAAGGCTGTTCCTTTGAACTGCTCTGGCCTATCACCCAGAGCTGGTAATGCAGAGTGAAAAGTCTGAAAGCCAGAAGTATGTGTCTGGATGCATGTGATCTGGACAAATGGCCTGTCTCTTCTCTGTGGTAGGTTCTTTATTTTTTGAATGGGAAAAATGAACTGCTGGACTCCTGCCTCACAAGGGTGCTCTGTGGGTATACTACAAGGCATTTGAGGGTAGAAATTGTTTCAAACTACCTGGTCTTGGTTTAGTACACTCTGTTGACTGAAAGAGATGTACTCAAACACTGGAATGTATAAGAGAGTGCCTTTGCAGCCCACACCTGCTAGGAAGTAATATGGACTGAAAATCAGTGACCCATATCCTGCTAGGTAGAAGGCCATGCCCTGGGAGCCAGATGAGGACTCTTTATTAAACTACTGTCTCTTACCTTACAGAATACCAAGTTTTTTCCAGAGAGCTGACTCATTAAGTAAAATAAAATCAGCTCTGTTGTCTTTAAATGAGTCTATTCTGATGACTACAGACAATGATAGAGAGTAATTGGTATGAGCTATAGATGTTGCGACTTCACTTTCACTTTTCACTTTCATGCATTGGAGAAGGAGATGGCAACCCACTCCAGCGTTCTTGCCTGGAGAATCCCAGGGACGGGGGAGCCTGGTGGGCTGCCGTCTCTGGGGTCGCACAGAGTTGGACACGACTGAAGCGACTTAGCAGCAGTACCAGCATAGATGTTCTAGTTATTATAGACACAGGACTATGGTTTTCATGGAACTGCTCAATGAAGGCGTCATTCTTTTTGTAGAGTCTGTCAGTCCTACTTCTAGTGAATGCTACAGAATACAGTTTAAGCAGTTGGGACCCTGAATACTCCATTGGTAGATTGCCAGAGAAGACCTGCTGTGTTCTGACTTGCAAAATGGGGAGAGAGCAGAGGATACTAGAGACAGGACTGAGGATGAGATCCATTCTCACTTGTGGCACCAGCCCCTCTCGTAGAAAGTGGAGTCAGCTTAGCATCAGGCTAATCACAGGTCAGGTATTTGGTTTCTGATCTGCTTGTTGAAACAAACCATTTGCTGTTAGTTCCAAGAAAACCAACCACTAAACTGGGAACCAACCACAGGTGAAACCAACCGAAAGTTGCACAGGGGCCAGTGGGACTGACCTATTTTTGCCTCTTTACTTCCTGCCTTGCTTCTTTGGCTTCTGCTCTGTCTCTCACTCCACAACAAGGACAAATAATATCTTCTGGCTTTGAGGTCACCCCACATCATGAGAAACACTGGGCTGGAAGAAGCCAAGCTGGAATCAAGATTGCCAGGAGAAATATCAATAACCTCAGATATGCAGATGACACCATCCTTATGGCAGAGAGTGAAGAGGAACTAAAAAGCCTCTTGATGAAAGTGAAAGAGGAGAGAGAGTGAAGAAGTTGGCTTAAAGCTCAACATTCAGAAAACGAAGATCATGGCATCTGGTCCCATCACTTCATGGGAAATAGATGGGGAAATAGTGGAAACATTGTCAGACTTAATTTTTTGGGGCTCCAAAATCACTGCAGATGATGATTGCAGCCATGAAATTAAAAGCCTCTTACTCCTTGGAAGGAAAGTTATGACCAACCTAGATAGCATATTAAAAACCAGAGACATTATTTTGCCAACAAAGGACCATCTAGTCAAGGCTATGGTTTTTCCAGTGGTCATGTATGGATGTGAAAGTTGGACTGTGAAGAAAGCTGAGCACCAAAGAGTTGATGCTTTTAAACTGTGGTGTTGGAGAAGACTCTTGAGAGTCCCTTGGACTGCAAGGAGATCCAACCAGTCCATTCTGAAGGAGATCAGCCCTGGGATTTCTTTGGAAGGAATGATGCTAAAGCTGAAACTCCAATACTTTGGCCACCTCATGCGAAGAATTGACTCATTGGAAAAGACTCTGATGCTGGGAGGGATTGGGGGCAGGAGCAGAAGGGGACGACCGAGGATGAGATGGCTGGATGGCATCACCGACTCAATGGATGTGAATTTGGGTGAACTCTGGGAGTTGGTGATGGACAGGGAGGCCTGGCATGCTGCGATTCATGGGGTCGCAGAGTTGGACACGACTGAGTGACTGAACTAAACTGAACTGACCCATGGTTTGACACAGTCATGTCTAGTACTTGAAAATGCAAAGCACTTGTGAAAAAACATGGCAGAGGGGCACTGGTACCATCAACCCAAGGCCCACAAAGCATGGTTCCTAGTGCCTGTTTGCCAATAACTGTTCATCTCTGCTACCTCCACCCAGAGGCTGCTTGTAGAATGTCAGCTCTGAAGGGAACATAGGGCCATTTTCTAGGTCACCTCCTTCACTTTTAAAGATGAGAAGAGAGAGGCCCAAGAGTTAAAGTGACTTGTTAAGGTCATGGCTGGTTAGTGGCTGAGCCGGTAGAGGAACTCTTGTCTTCCATGGAGTACAGTCCCAGAGTGCAGTGTGCGTTGTTCCCCCAGAGTCATGTTACAACTCCTAGTCTACTACACTTTCAAGGCTATGCTTCTGGGGTTGTGGACTCTGTCCCCTTTGTTTTGTGGGGCGGGGCGGGGGTGGGAATCATCACCTAATGTCATGAAGCCTGTTTCTTCAAACTCTCAAAATACGAATCCCTCACAAATGTATGAGGTTGGCTCATGTTCATATGAACTAAAGGATGGAAAAATGCTGTTTGTACTTTGAAAGCAATCTGCTGACATAAGATGTGATTATATAGCTATCTGCTATATAACATCAGCCATCCACTCCTCCCTAATACTTTTTTTTTCTTTTTTTGGCCTGGAGCACCTTAATCCCTTGGTTGGCCTTGATTAATTTCAGGTGTATGATTAATATGTTAATGAAACCCCATTCAACTTATATGCAAAGTACATCATGAGAAATGCTGGGCTGGAAGAAGCACAAGCTAGAATCAAAATTGCTGGGAGAAATATCAATAACCTCAGATATGCAGATGACACCACCCTTATGGCAGAAAGTGAAGAACTAAAGAGCCTCTTGATGAAAGTGAAAGAGGAGAGTGAAAAAGTTGGCTTAAAGCTCAACATTCAGGAAACTAAGATCATGGCATCTGGTCCTATCACTTCATGGCAAATAGATGGTGAAACAATGGAAACAGTGAGAGACTTTATTTTGCGGGACTCCAAAAATCACTGCAGATGGTGACTGCAGCCATGAAATTAAAAGACGCTTACTCCTTGGAAGGAAAGTTATGACCAACTAGAGAGCATGTTAAAAAGCAGAGACATTACTTAGTCAACAAAGGTCTGTCTAGTTAAGGCTATGGTTTTTCCAGTGGTCATGTGTGGATGTGAGAGTTGGACTATAAAGAAAGCTGAGTGCCGAAGAATTGATGCTTTTAAACTGTGGTGCTGGAGAAGAGTCTTGAGAGTCCCTTGGACTGCAAGGAGATCCAACCAGTCCATCTTAAAGGAGATCAGTCCTGGGTGTTCATTGGAAGGACTGATGTTGAAACTGAAACTCCAATACTTTGGCCACCTGATGTGGAGAGCTGACTCATTTGAAAAGACTCTGATGTTGGGAAAGATTGAGGGTGGGAGGAGAAGGGGATGACAGAGGATGAGATGGTTGGATGGCATCACTGACTCAATGGACATGGGTTTGGGTGAACTCCGGGAGTTGGTGATGGACAGAGAGGCCTGGTGTGCTGCAGTTCACTGGGTCGCAAAGAACTGGACATGACTGAGCGACTGAACTGAACTGATGCAGCCTTCAGCACTTAATTGTTCTACAGTTTCTCTGACTCCAGTTGTCCTCTGTCCTCTCAAGCTCTGCAGGCCTTTTGTGGAGAGGGTGTATCTTTGAGACATTTTGAAAATTCCCTTTCCAGCAAAAGATTAACCAAAGGATTGATCATTACTGTTGTAAAGCATTTCGAGAAAACTATTAATAGAGAGCTCTGCTACACAGACCTGTAAAGAGAATGGATTCAATTATAAAAATTCCGACAAACATGCAACTTCTTAGCATTCCAACTGTTGTTTGAAATCAGAAGAAGCGTGATTTTCGCCTCATATCACGGGGAATCTTAGGAATGAATGAGGGTGGGCAGTGGTACCTTGACCTGGGTAGGGGAAGCGTTCACAGTGGCCTTAGATAAGGGCAAGGACCAAGTGTGATATTTAGCAAACAGATTATTTTCTTGTTTTATGTCCCTGGATGTGTTCCAGTGTCTCCTAGTTTACAGTTTATGGCAACTTGAATAGAATTTGTATCCTACTGTTGTGTGAAAACTGTATTAATCTTAATTATGTTGAATTGGTTCACAGTGCTTTTCAGGTCTGCTATATCCTTCTACCTCTCTGTATACTCATTCTATTAATTTTTGAGAGTTTGATTTTGAAACACCAACTAAAAATCAGTTCAGGTAACTGGGCTTCCATTGCCTAGTCCAGTCTCTTCCTTTCCTTCACGTCTCTCCCTGTCAACTCCATGGCTGAGTGGAGTGGTGTGCTGTGTCTGCAGTGATCTGCCAGGGCATCTACAGCAAAAGCAAATAAGGACATAAATAAAAGTTCTTGTTTCAAGAGGTTCTTTCAGAATGTAGCCCCAGATGTCTGCTGTTGTCTTCTTTGTTTTGCTGGGTGGATTTTCTGTCTCTATATGTCTGGCTTGATGGATAATCTTTCCAGTGTGGAAGAATAGTTCAGACTGGAAACAACAGGATCATAAGCATTAGAAAAGCTTGAAGAATTTATTTTTCATACCTGCTACAATGTGTTAGTGACCAAAGGTTACACAAAACACCTAGTACGTGAATCTCCTGATACAGAAAGTTAGCAAAAATGCTTCATGCCATTTTCTATTGCTATTCCAAGACCACATCTGTTTGGAACTGAACTGTAGCATGTGTGCTGGGGAACCTGTATGAAATTAACTTTTATAGCTGCCTTTACAAGCAGGATCTTTTATTGTCTACAACTTGGCTGGGATTCAGGAAGTTCCCAAAATGATTTATTGTCATGTGTGCCTATTCTATGGCGGCTGATGAAACTGATATATTATTGAACACATGCAGTCATTCTGGCTAGAGACAACAGATCATCTAAGCCTTTTATCCAAAAAGATCGAAGAATTCACATTGTGGAAGAGAAAAAAAAAGTTGAGTATTTTGTTTTAAATGAAATAATTACTTGCAGGAGCAAAACATTTGTTACTAATCTTATAGTTCTGTTTGTCAACATAGTGAAAACATTATAATCTAGACTATTTTAATGAACTAAATATTAAGGAATATTTCCCCAATAAATGTTGGATCATATTCTTACAATATCTGGGATAGTTAGTTCTGTTTATTCGACCATGATATTAGGAACAAAAGATCATGAATTTAAACCTCTTTCATATTAGTTAATGAAAAAAAAAACATTCAAACCCTCTCTTCTAGTTTAACAGAGGGGCCTCTTTGTCCAACCAGTGATCTTTCATATGGTTGCAAGAGGAATTTGGTGGAATGGTGAATGATAGCAACAGAATCTCTCTTTTGTAGTTGAAAACCTCAAGAGCATGTTTTTCTGTTGATGAATCAAAACTTATATACGTGAAAGACAGCACCATTAGCTAATCAACAACAAGAACAACATTGCACTTAACTACATTCAAATACAGGAAAGAGAAAGATTGAATGTAATTCTAGGATCTGCATTTATAGCATATAAAATATTTAATCCTGTGGCAAAATCTGGAGTTTCTGGATTCAGTATGTACTCTCTCAGCCAGATAGTTAACTGACACATTCATATTTCAATTGGAAATGGATAGTCAAAGATCTGGGAGTTTCAGATGGATTTGGAAATGAAGCCACAAGACTGTGGATCATATAAGGCTGTGTTAACCAGTGAGAAGATTTAGATGCAGTTTTCTAGTCACAGTGTCAGTTGGAAACATTTGATTTACAGTGTCAGTGGGAAACAAACAAATCCCTAGGTATTATGTAAACACTGTCTACAGAGCCATTTATAAGACAAAGGTGGGGGTAGTTACTCCAGATGGAATGAGAGACAGCTGTTTCTTTTCCTCTTGACAATGTGGATGCCCACTTTTTTGGAATGGAATTTGGATGCTGGTTTTGGGACTTTGTCTGGTCAACCAACATTAATCCTCTTTCTTCCCAGAGCATTTATTTTTCCTTTTAAATGGAAGTGATTCATGTAGTTACCACCTTACTCATCATCATAAAATATATAGCTATCAACAGATGTCATTAACCTTCTACAAACAGAAAAATAGACCCTGAATTTAAGGGATCTAGCAGCACTGATTGCAAAACTAATCCCTAAAATTCTGACATGATGTTTCTGTGTACAAGCTGACCGTGGAACCAGAATGAGTGCTAGTTGAGTTTAAGTGCCTTGATTATATTCAGTTTGCTTTCCCTCACTTTAATCTGTTAGGCTTGATAGTTTGACATAGTTACACATTAAAAAATTTATTTCCAAGACAGGTTAGTTAGCTTCACATAGTGAAATGATCTTTCATAATTGTGGACAGTTGCTAAGTGTCAGAACAATAGGATCCTTTGCCAAAATGGGCCATACACTGCATACTCTTGAGGCTGGGCGCAAACAGCACAGTGCTCATCTTATTTTTGGGCACATCGTCTTGCTTCTGAAGAAGGACAGCACATTTTCAAGGGACTTGGAAACAGTTGAATGTGGGTAATGTTAATTTGGTGTAAAACTTCGAGTGGCATATTACTAATGCCTAAGAACAAAGCAATTGAGGATCTGGTAACTAATTACTAACAGCACTGTCACTATTTTATGTAAGTGTGAACAAGAATCATATGTTTCTGATAGTTCATCCTTGTTGATGTACTCAGTGTTGCTGGTAAAAGTGTGATAATGAGCAGCTAGTTGATTGCTGAGAATTGCAATAGACTCCTGATAGCAGTATTTTGAATCCATGCCCAAAGGCCCTGGGGGCAGTGGACATTCTTTAAATAAGCGGAACAATTTAGTAGTTGTTGTGATTTAAAGGCGCTATGACAGACTTGAATTAGGAGACCTTGCCATAATCATCTGTGGCTAATGACACTGATTTGGTGTTGCAGGAAGCTGCGGAGACTACCAATTGAAGCTGTCTAGACTCCACAACGTGGCTCTGCTTTCCTCGGGAGCTCTAGGTCCTGCAGTATAAAGAGAAGGAATAGATATTGGTAAGTGCGGGCAACTGCATTAATTCCGGGGTTCCAGGAAGAGCCGGGTATGTTAATACTTGTTCAAGATCTGTAGGCAGTTGTGGATACTTGGTTTCCTTGCTTATTTGTTTAAAAGGCTTTTATTAGAGAATCTTGAGATGAATTATCTAATACTCATGTTGGGACAAAAAGGACCCATTCCCCAAACTGAATGATTATGGATTGAATGACACTCAGATCAGGGGCTAGGCTTAACATATAAGGGATGCTGAAGATACAAAGGCAGAGTAATTGGAAGGAAAGAACTTGGACTCACAGAATCTTAAAGAGTGGAGCTAGAAGGGATCGAAAGGTTTTTTCTCCTCTTTTAGTGAATGATGAAACTGAAGCCCAATGACAGTAAGATCTAGTAGTGGGAGAGTAAGATTTAGAATCAGCCTCCTAGCTCCCAGTTCAGTATTCTCTCCAGTATATCATTTCCTAAAGAAAAATCTAACTCTTCATCCTCTAAGCCCACTCTTATCTTGGAAGCATCCAACTATAATTTAATCATTGGGTAGATCTCTCTCTGGGACATCTCAGGTGGCTCAGTGGTAAAGAATCCACGTGCAAACGAAGGAGACGGCGGTTTATCCCTCAGTCAAGAAGATCCCCTGGAGAAGGAAATGGCAACCCTCTCCAGTATCTTGCCTGGGAAATCCCATGGACAGTGGAGCCTAGCAAGCTATAGTCCATGGGCTTGCAAAAGAGTCGGACATGATTTAGTGACTAAAACAACAACACAGATCTCTCTCTGGATAACTGGTCTTGTGCCAGGCACATGTCACTCCTCACTGTAAATTAGTAAACTTACACTCTGGTAGGAATCTGTTTCATGCACCTCTGGGAAGCTTGACACGTGTCACTTCCTAGGGACACTGGACTTGGGATCAGGAAATCTTGGCTCCTGTGTTGTTTCTCTCAAGTCAGTTAACCTCTCAGGTCCTTTCTCTTATTTGTAAACTTCGGAGAATGATTGAGGGATCTCTAAAGCTGCCTCAGCTCCAAATTGTGAAGACTCTATTTAAACATTGTCTCTATTGAAGAAGAAACAATGAGGGCTATTTCCTGGACAGGATGATGGCTGTCTTTTTATATGCAAATAAGAATTGTGAGTTCCAAAAGGGAGGGTGGATATGAACTGCTGGTGGAAGAGTGCCGGTCCAGGTGGCTTGACAACACTAGCAAGCAAGGTTGGGAAAGACTGAAGGCTTTTAATATGAAAGGAATGACCAGTGACGCTGGGAAACAGGATTGAGGAATTGCTGATTGTAGAAACCAGCTCTCTGAGCTTCTCTAAGTGTTGTTTTCCAACTCTGAGACCCTATGGACTATAAAGTGCGTGGAACTCTCCAGGCCAGAATACTGGAGTGGGTTGCCTTTCCCTTCTCCAGGGGATCTTCCCAACCCAGGGATCGAACCCAGGTTTCCTGCATTGCAGGCGGATTCTTTAACAGCTAAGCCACCAGGAATACTAATAATGTCATAGGAACAACATTATTCTATGATCCACCCAAGCTTTAAAAATATTGAGGCAGCAAAATTAACTTGGTTTCTTTATGGAGACCTCTCAGTGCTTTTAACATGACACAGTTCAGTTCAGTCGTGCGACCCCCCATGGACTGCAGCAGGCCAGGCCTCCCTGTCTATCACCAACTCCCAGAGTTCACCCAAACCCATGTCCATTGAGTCAGTGATGCCATCCAACCATCTCATCCTCTGTTGTCCCCTTCTCCTCCCGTCCTCAGTCTTTCCCAGCCTCAGGGTCTTTTCAAATGAGTCTTCACTTCAGGTGGCCAAAGTATTAGAGTTTCAGTTTCAACATCAGTCCTTCCAATGAATATTCAGGACTGATCTCCTTTAGGATAGACTGGTTGGATCTCCTTGCAGTCCAAGGGACTCTCAAGAGTCTTCTCCAGCACCACAGTTCAAAAGCATCAATTCTGCAGCACTCAGCTTTCTTTATAGTTCAACTCTCACATCGAAACATGACTCATGGAAAAACCATAGCCTTGACTAGATGGACCTTTGTTGGCAAAGTAATGTCTCTGCTTTTGAATATGCTGTCTAGGTTGGTTATAACTTTCCTTCCAAGGAGTAAGCATCTTTTAATTTCATGGTTGCAGTCACCATCTGCAGTGATTTTGGAGCCCCCTGAAATAGTCTCTCACTGTTTCTACTCTTTCCTCATCTACTTGCCATGAAGTGATGGGACCGGAAGCCATGATCTTAGTTTTCTGAATGTTGAGCTTTAAGCCATTTTTTTCACTCTCCTCTTTCACTTTCATCAAGAGGCTCTAAGACGTTCTTCTCTTTCTGCCATAAGGGTGGCGTTATCTGCATATCTGAGGTTATTGATATTTCTCCCAGCAATCTTGATTCTAGCTTGTGCTTCATCCAGCCCAGCATTTCTCATAATATACTCTGCATATAAGTTAAATAAGCACGGTGACAATATACAGCCTTGATGTACTCCTTTCACTATTTGGAACCAGTCTGTTGTTCCATGTCCAGTTCTAACTGTTGCTTCCTGACCTGCATACAGATTTCTCATGAGGTAGATTAGGTGGTTTGGTATTCCCATCTCTTTAAGAATTTTCCACAGTTTATGGTGATCCACACAGTCAAAGGCTCTGGCATAGTCAATAAAGCAGAAATAGATGTTTTTCTGGAACTCTCTTGCTTTTTCGATGATCCAGCAGATGTTGGCAATTTGATCTCTGGTTCCTCTGCCTTTTCTAAAACCAGCTTGAACATCTGGAATTTTATGGTTCACGTACTGTTGAAGCCTGGCTTGGAGAATTTTGAGCATTACTTTACTAGCGTGTGAGATGAGTGAAATTGTGCAGTAGTTTGAGCATTCTTTGGCATTGCCTTTCTTTGGGATTGGAATGAAAACGGACCTTTTCCAGTCCTGTGGCCACTGCTGAGTTTTCCAGATTTCCTGGCATATTGAGTGCAGCACTTTCACAGCATCGTCTTTTAGGATTTGAAATAGCTCAACTGGAATTCCATCACCTCCACTAGTTTTGTTCATAGTGATGCTTTCTAAGGCCCACTTGACTTCACATTCCGGGATGTCTGGCTCTAGGTGAATGATCGCACCATCGTGATTATCTGGGTCATGAAAATCTTTTTTGTACAGTTCTTCTGTGTATTCTTGCCACCTCTTCTTAATATCTTCTGCTTCTGTTAGGCCCATACCATTTCTGTCCTTTATTGACACAATGCTTCGTGAATGTCCAAGGTACAGAATTTCCCAGATTCATTTGGCCACACAACAGACATTTCCAGGGGAAATTCTGTCCTCGAACAGACCTGGAGAGGACGGAGGAAACAGTTCAGGGTGTGCTTTAGACCCTCTTGAGGGATGTGGGGGAGAGTTGAAAGGTGAGAACCCAGCACATAAGCAGTACCACAACTGGCTGAGAGCAGGTGTGAGACTGCAACTGCAAGGCGGTGGGGATCTGCCAGAGAAATCAGGACCTTGAAGGGAAGGCCCAGGATAAAGTCCCTGCCTTCTAAAAGGAGGGAGTGTGCGCAGAAGAACTCCCAGGCAATCCGATGCTTCGATTAGACCAAACCAGTTGTAATACTTGGGCTTCCCTGGTGGCTCAGACAGTAAAGAATCTGCTTGCAATGCAGGAGACTGAGGAGACTCGGGTTCAATTCCTGGGTGGCGAAGAGAAGGGAATGACTCCCCACTCCAGTATCCTTGCCTGGAGGATTCCATGGACTGGAATTCTGGCGGGCTACAGTCCATGGGGTCACTAAGAGTTGGACACGACTGAGCGACTAACACTTTCACTTCACTTTCAGCTGTGATACTTACATAGCGTCTAGTTATATCCAGGCTTATGAATGGTATACACAACAGAATACCCTCATTCTGAAGCAAAGATTAATTTAGAAAAATTTTTTAAATTTATTTATTTACTCATTTATTTATTTTTGGCTGTGCTGGGTCTTCGTTGCTGTGCATGGGCTTTCTCTGGTTTTGGAGAGCAGGAGCTGCTCTCCAGCTGCAGTGCGCAGGCTTCTCATTGGGATGGCTTCTCTCGTTGCAGAGCATGGGCTCTCGGGGAGGGCTTCAGTAGTTGGGGCACATGGACCCAGTAGTTACGGCACACGGGCTTAGTTGCCCTGAGGCATGTGGGACCTTCCCGGAGCAGGGATTGAACCTGTGTCCCTTGCATTGCAAGGCAGATTCTTAACCACTGGAGCACCAGGGAAGCCCCCAAATTATTTTTTTATACAATTTTTCGGGAGCAAAGATTAATTTTGCAGTGAACAATAAGTAAAAGAGCAAGTTAGATCCCTGAACAGGTCTTGGATAAAGAACGTAGAACCTCACTGCTGTAAAGATCCGGAGTTTTTTCACTGGTGGCCCATGGACAGGTATCAGAGGATCAGTGGATGCATGTGCGCAGTTTTGTGGGGATGTGTACACCTGCTATTTGGGAACAGTGTGAATGGCATGAGTACTTAGTAGTATCGACTCTTTGCAATCCCATGGACACAGCGGGATTCTCCCAGCAAAAATACTGGAGTGGGTTGCCATTTCCTCCTCCAGGGCATCTTCCTGACCCAGAGTTCCAACCTGAGTCGCCTAAGTCTCCTGCATTGCAGACGGATTCTTTACCACTGAGCCACCTGGAAAGCCTCAGTGGGAATGGCTTTCATCAAATTCTCAAATCAGTCTCTAATCTCAAAAGCAGTTAGCAGTGCCTCCCTGAGGCCCATTTTACAGGAGAGGAAACTGAGGCTTAGAGAGGTGAAATAGTTTGCTGGATATCAACATATTGTTTTTATCTTTGGTTCTGATAGTGAGGTTCCCTGAGAGCTGGTAAGCTGTAGGTGGAAGGGAAAATCCACTGGGGGAACCTTAACCACTAGCGTAGGGGTTGCTGTGGCCCCTAGACCAAAGTAGGCTTTGAAATACGTGTTACATTTCCCGTTTTACAGGCAGAACACAGACAATACAAATTGTTAAGAGTGACCTACAACTTGAACATTTGCATAGAAACCCTGAGTCTTGACTCCCATAAGAAATTACTCATAATTAATTTTTACATCTAAAAAGCACCCCCAAAACAAAAATGAATTTTGGTTTTTAACATGCGATACTCATGAAAGGTTTTCTCTGTGTTCAGTATCACACTGTGTTTTTGCCTTGAATATCACAAAGATTTTGAAATCAAAAGGGTTTTAATTTTACCTTTTAGAAACATGGTATAATTTATCTGCATGATTGCATTTTAATTAGCACTCCCATTGCCTATTTAAACATGCAAAGATATAAAAACGAGCCAACCAAATAGGAAGACATATAGCCAAGGTGTTTGCTACAGTCTGTTATGAGCATTGCCTTGGGATAAACCCCGTACCAGACTCAAGTTTAATAGTGTGAACTGGTTCAAAATAAACCCATTTGTATGCATCGTATTTTACATAAGGGTTAAGCTGCCTTAGCGATTGTTAATAATTATGGATACTTGCATGGCTCTGAGAATCGCCAAACATTCTTTGGGAGTAAATCAGCCAGTCCTACAATTTCAAAACAAATGTGTAAAGGATTTTATAGAGGGCATTTTTTACACAAGTCTTGGGTGGTCAGGTGATGACCCTTGAAAACCTAAAACCACATCAGAGTTCTGTCCGTGTGCACGATGTTGTGGGCCGGAAGGGCAGGGTGAAGGATATAAACCGCAGGAATGGGCTTCATTTTGGAGGGAGGTTTTAATTCTCTTTATAAAACAATACGGGACTTCCCTGGTGGCTCAGCAGTAAAGAATCTGCCTGCCAGTGCAGGAGATGCAGTTTTTATCCCTGGGTTGGAAAGTTTTCCTGGAGGAGGAAATGGCAACCCACTCCAGTGTTCTTGCCTGGGAAATCCCATGGAGAGAGGACCCTGGCGGGCTGCAGTCCCTGGGGTTGCAAAAGAGTCGGACACAACATAGAGATAAGAACAACAGCAGCACAGCACGATATGAGGCTGGTTCATCGTGTCTGCTGCTGTCTGGGAGCCTCAGTGTTCCAAATTCTGAACTAGGCTGTTAAAATCAGAGATAAAGGTGAAGTAAAGAGAGTTTCACTTTCTGGAGCGAACCTTGGAATCCCTAGCTTCCAACATGTAAGACATTTTTGTATTGAGCAAATTGGTCCTGATTTCTTCATCCTTTTCAGCAGTGGCCATAGGCGGCCAGGTGAACTGTAGCTCAGGCTAGTGGTCATATCCCCATAATTATCCACCAGCAATCAGCTTTCAAAATTAGATTGACAGTTGGTTTTGCTCAATAAAATGAAATATTTATTGTTGCATGGCTTGCTCAGCTTCTAGCTAGTCAGCTAGAACTATAATCCATTTGGAATGAAATGCTTAAATCCTCCTCTTAAGTCACATTGTGACTAGAAACCTCTGAAGAAAAATTTGGTATCTATATAGCTTTGAAAGAAAACCAAAAGCAAACTTAGAACTTGTAGCTTTAAAGTGACACCAGTTCTTCAGCAGCGCTGGGATTATTCTGTTGCATTTCATTGAATAGAACTGGTCATGGGACAGAACTATTGTTTTTGGTGGAATTCAAAATTGTGCTTCTCACAGAACATGTTTCCATCTTTGTAATAATAATTTTATGAGTTCCACTGGAAATAATCTGGTAATGATATTTCAGTTAAGAGTTTTAAATATCCTGAACACTCTGGGCTGCTGCTGCTGCTAGGTCGCTTCAGTCGTGTCCGACTTTGTGCGACCCCATAGGCGGCAGCCCACCAGGCTCCCCCGTCCCTGGGATTCTCCAGGCAAGAATACTGGAGTGGGTTGCCATTTCCTTCTCCAATGCATGAAAGTGAAAAGTGAAAATGAAGTCGCTCAGTCGTGTCGGACCCTCAGCGACCCCATGGACTGCAGCCTTCCAGGCTCCCCTGTCCATGGGATTTTCTAGGCAAGAGTGCTGGAGTGGGGTGCCATTGCATTCTGGGCTAGAGGTGTAATAAACAGAACGACTTGACCTCTGAACTCCTAATGCCTAAACAATGCACCTCCAACTCAATAACTGACATCGCTGATGGCGAGGGCCCCCAGTGATGACTTACTTTCCGGTCCCATCAAATTCCTCATAAGATGAAGGAGGTCCGTGGACAACAAAACCAGGGTGACAAACCAGAATCTTTATCTGTCTGGACTCTTCACCACGAGGCTGACAAATGAGAGTGGAAGCACATACTTCCTGCCCTTTCCCTCTAAGCCCATGAAGCCTTCCCTGGCCAACGGGCCTACAGTAGCTCTTTTTGCATAGTTCTGACCCCCCTGCTCCCGTGCACCCCCAACACACACCGTTTGTCGAGCTCGGCAAGTCCTGCAACTGCTCTGGCCATCATTCTCCCCGAAAGTGCCTGCACAATGGCGGGGGCACAATGGGGAGGGAGGCTGGCGCTGATTGCTTTGTGCCTTGAAGGGCTTCAGAGACATGGGAGGCCGTCCTCTTTAGGCACCGGAGGCTGACAGGTGGAGCAGACTCTTCTGAGCTCATCTGCAGGAACGCATTTTCATCTTGTCCCAGTGCCAGCCAGCGTGGGCTGAGGAGGCCCTGGCAGAGTCCTCCCCAGTTCCCACGCTCTGACGGAGTGCTCAGAGACAGAGTATGGCCTGCAGTCTGACCTGTGGGGACCTCTAGGACTTTGTCGATGCTCAGTCTCTGCCTGCTCTTTCTTTCTTGCTGGTGAAGCCCCAGGGCCCCCAAACTTGGTATTGCTTCTTGGATGAAGGGTGAAGAAAGTAGTTTGTAAGACCCAGACAAAATGTCTCACAGATACCTACGAGCCACTAATCAAGGTTTCCTTCATTTAAAAATCTTTGTAGTTCTTTTTGTTGTTGTTCAGTCACTCAGTCATATCTGACTCTTTGCAACCCTGTGGACTGTAGCACGCCAGGCTCCCCTGTCCTTCACTCTCTTCTGGAGTTTGCTCAAACTCATGTAGACTCTGGAGTTGATGATACCATCCAACCATCCCATCTTCTGTCACCCCCTTCTCCTCCTGCCCTCAGTCTTTCCCAGCACCAGTGTCTTTTCCAGTGAGTTTCCTTTGCTTTAGATGGCCAAAGTATTGGAGCTTCAGCATCAGTCCTTCCAATGAATATTCAAGGTTGATTTCCTTTCGGATTGACTGGTTTGATCTTTCCTTGATAGTTCTTTGCTTCCCATTTACTATATTCTCTTAAAATCTGGGTTGGGTCGACAAGAATTGGTGTGATCTTACTTAAGATGCTTGCTGTGAGATAATAGAAAATGTATATATATTAGTCTCTGCCCCCAGTTCCTGGTACAGAGTTTCCAAAACACTCTTGTCGTTATCTGAGCGATAAGAGAACTGGGAGCATCTTCTGTTTTCATATTTGGTCTTTGACTCCGATTCCTGGCACAGAGTTCCTAAGTCTCTTGGAGTTTCCTGAGTGTTGACAGTATTTTTTTTTTGTTGTTGTTCTAATGGGAGGGCTCTTGGTGAGCTACTGAATATGGACTAGTCACCAGAAAAACAAGGCCTTGATTAGAAGCTGCAAATTTTCAGCCCCATACCCTCATTCTCCAGAGAGGGGAGAGGAGCTGCAAATAGAGCTAATGATTGCTCATGCCTATATGAGGAAGCCTCCATAAGATTCCTCAGAGTGCGAGGTTCAGAGAACTTCCCGCCTGGTGAACATGTGAAGGTATTGTGTGTGTGTGTATGTTTGTGGTGCTCAGGGAAAAGGATGGAAACTTGGTGCCCGTTCCTGAATACTTTGCTCTATGCATCTCTTTCATCTGGATGTTCATGCCTGTCCTTTATCACCCTTTCATCATAAACTGGTAAAGTAGGCTCTTGAATTCTGTGAGCTGCACTAGTCAATTAATCAAATCTGAAGAGGGAATTATGGGAACCTCTGATTTATAGCTAGTGGGTCAGAAGCACAAGTGACACTGCGATTGGCACTTGAAGAGGGGCTGGGAGAACCAGGTGTGTGGGACTGAGCCCTTCACCTGTGGCATCTGACAGTGTGCGAGTGTCAGAATTGAGTGAAGCTGCAGGACACCCAGCTGGTGTTGCAGAGTTGCTCGGTGTGGGGGAAGAACCAGACATCTGGTGTCAGAGTGCTGTGAGTGTGGTAGTCGTGTGAGAGTGAAGGAGAAGCACCGGAGGAGAAGTATAGGCTTGCTTTCCCCCTACATTATCTGAGTTTCAGTTTCTTCATCAGTAAAATTAGAATAGTTCAGTGGTTCTCAAATGCGGTCGCCAGACCAGCAGCATCAGCTTGTCTGGGAACGCATTAGAAATGCAAATTCTCAAACCCCAACTGAGACTGAACCAGTCCCCTGGGTGGGGCCCAGGCATCTGCATGGTTTCAACGAGGGCTGCAAGAGACACTGGTGCACGTTCAACCCCCGGGTGGTGTTCCTAGCACGGGCATATGTATGCTTCTTCAATTCAACTCATCAAGCCAGTACAAACCCAAAGCCCTACAGACACATGATAACATTTCCAGAGTGAGACTTGTCAAGTGTATCAGCTGCCAGCATCCTTGCTGATATATAAATGAAGAATTATAATCATGCGATGAAAGGAACACTCTAGAAAGGTGAACTAGCTTGGCAGGTTGAAAGCCTTAAGCCTTTCTGTTCAGAATTCTCTCTCTTGCTTCAGTGGAATTGAGATGGTTTCACAGGACAGTGATAAGCATTCATCTCCTGGTGGACGGCTCTGGGCAAAATCAGCTCGGGTGTGTACATTTGCTTGCTCCGAAAAAGAGAACTGAAAGTTTTTTTTTTTCCTTAGCCAAGCATCAGTTCTTTGTTTGATAAAGAGGCCTTGAGAACACTAATAAATGCTGTGCAGCTTCGTCTGTTTAAACAACTGCGATGTTATGTCTTAAGGCTGGGAAGACAGGCCCTTCTGAAGTGAAGTTCTGACTCCAGGCACCCGAGCATATGTGATTTCTGCTGTCTCTTATGCACCCCCTCCCTCCCTCCTCCTTGCTTGTATAACTCTGACTTATCTTCTGGGACTCAGTGCAGTCTCTTCCTGGCATCTTCCTGAACGTCCACAACTGTGTTAGGAGCCCCTCTTTACTGACCCCAGGCCTGATCTTTATCGTAGCCGTCAATATAGCGTCATCATTGCTACTGACCCTTCCATTTCCCCAGCTCAACAGCGCTGCAGGAAGACAGGGACTGTCTAACTCCTCATTCATTCCATTCCCGGGATCTAGCATGGTGCCTGGCGTGTTGAGAGCATCAGTCATCTTTATTTATGGAGACTGGCTCCATGTCTCCTGGCCACCCTCCATTAGATTGTCTGTGTCTTTTATTCCCCCATTTGTTTATACATCTATCAGTCAACTATCTATTGTCCAAAGAGCAGATGTGGCCCAAAGATAAGACATGGGGCTGGTTGCCGTCGGGGATTAGGAAGGGAGCCCAGTGCACATTGTCTTCAAGGGCCTGAGACCCTGGTGGCATTCCTGCCCCCTTTTTGTTTGTTTCTGCAGCTCAGGTGCAGAGGCTCAGTCACAGCACACTATAGTCTCTTCTAGAAGGCCCATCTCTTGATTGATGGGATGTTTTTGTTTTTCCCATTCCCCGCCCCCATTTTTGTCCTCTCCATAGGCCATCAGTTTAATGTGTTTATATGTCTTTACTTTATTTGCGTGTATTCTTGTAAAACATGTATTTCTGTTTTGTGAACATGTGTTCTACGTTTACATAAATGGCACATAAGAAACCTCACCATGCTTCTAATGTTTTCTGTTTGGCATGTTAACAGGCAACCTCCTTGCTCTGGGCATCATCCCTGTTTCACTCATCTGTTCCCCCAGTGACTGCCTCCCACTCCCCGCTACCACCAACACCCTGGTGAAAGACACATCCCCTTGTTGACTAAGAGGAGAATCCCTGAGAATCTGTGGCACAGATGCCCTAGGACTCAGGGGCAGGTTTGCTGGGTCACAGTGTATATATATATGTCCTTGCATTGTCTGAGTACTGCCAGACTCTCTCCAGAATGACTACCTGGATTTGCAGGTTGGCTGGAGTTAATGATATATATATTCTAGATCATAGTCCCTTGTTGGTTTAAATGTTGCAAATATCTTCTTTCAAAAAGTTGTTTGTTACCTTTGTCCATGGCATCCTTTGCTTTAAAACAATCACTTTTTTCTTCTCCAAAATGTATTACAAAGACTAGTTTTGAATAGCCCTAAATGGAGTCGCAAAGAGTCAGACACGACTGAGCGACTGAACTGAACTGAACTGAACTGATCCTTTAATTATGAACAAAAGTGGGTAGCTTTTCATCTTAACACAAACTTTGCTATGTTTTCAGACATAGCCATGGATAGCATCACCCAGATGTGGACCTTAGCATGCCTGAACGAGGTACTCGGTTGAGGTTTAATGTAGAGAAGTCCCAAAGTATTAACCATAAAATTACCTAAATGTTAGCTCCACATATTTTGCCTTGGCTGGCAGGTAGCTCATTAGAGTTAGTAATGATTCTGGGGTGGTGGTGGTGGTGTATATTTAATAAAAATCAGAATTCCTTTGTATGTTAAGAGCCTTTATGATATACCTTCAATAGTTTCAATCTCATCCACTCCTTCTAACCTCTTCCCACTTCTATTCGATGGTAAGTCACATCAAATTCACGCTGCAGGTCTCCTAAGCATGCTACCTGTGTGCACAGGCTGGTGTCCTGATGGACTTCTACCTGTACCCAAGCTATATCTCATCCATGAAACTCCACACTCACCCTATCTGGTCCCAGGTGCTTTTACTGTATCAAGTGTGCACCTTAAGTATTGCTTGTATAGCGATGTCTCGCACTTGCTGTGTGTCTGCCTGGTCTGGCTTCTTAAGGAAAGAACAGGGCACATTCACTATGTATCAGCAATAGAATCTCAGACATATGGTGGAGACTCAATAATTCTCTCCAAGATGAGAGGTCTGCTTTCTCGTCCATTATAGATTACCATCTAATAGCTCGGATCCTCATGCTTTTAAAAGATTAAGCAACTAATCTGAAGAGTAAATCCATACTACCGTGTTACTGGTTTAATGTATAAAACCTTCCACACGCTATTTACACCTTATGAGACGATTCCTGGAAACAGAGGACTCGTAATATACAGAAATAATGATGATGACGGAATTTGCCGGTAGCAACATGGTGGTTAGAAAGGGTGGGGGGTATTTGGGGTCAGCCGGTCCTTTCAGTGTCACTCAAATGACTGCATTTCTATAAATATCAGTATTTAAGGATATGTTTGGTATGTTAAAAAAATTGGCTTTTTCTTCTACACTTTATATTTGTAGGTTTCTCAGTAAAAGTGTATTAAGTATATCTCACATAGAATTTCTGAGTAGTTATGCTGATATGGGTTAAATTTCATCATGTCAATGATACACTGATACTTTCACTCAGAGTAAGATGTATTTGATGATATGTTTTGTTGCCATACGTTCAGTGTTAAAGAAGGTGGAAATATGGTTGAAGAGGATACAAAGGAATGTTTCTCCCAGGATGATACCCTTCTTGAGATCCTGTGGGATTTCCTTTCCTGACCTCTCTTCCTTGCCATGAACTTTAGTGAATGGATGCTCACTCCAGATTCAGAAATCACCTGGACAGGCTGGCCCCGGAGGCAAGATGCTATGGGCCATTGGGCCTTCAGGCAGCAATTTTCCTCCGTCTTGCTTTTCCATTTCTTTGTGTGTGCTTGCTTTATTTTTCTTCTTCTTTCAGTAGGATGATTTTACCATTGCCTCAGTCCACATGGTGGAGAACACAGACACACCTTGGTGTCCACCACTTAATTCCTGTTCCGGAGACCTGGGATCTGTAATTCGAGATTCTCACTGTTCTGGAATGGGCCTGGTTCTTTCTGTGGTCCCAGTAGCTTGACTTGGGCTAAAGGACCATATTGAACAGACATGGCGATTGGGATCTCCCTGTGGCCAGGGCAGGAGATTGGAGGGCAGTTCCAGAAAGGAGACTGGCACATACATTCTAATAGGTGTCTTTGATCACAGCCATCTTTATATGAGGAGAAGTTTTCTAGGCGCAGTTGGTAAAGAAGCCACCTGCCAGTGCAGAAGGTGCAAGAGGCATGGGTTCCATCCCTGGGTCAGGAAGATTTCCTGGAGAAGAGAATGGTTACCCACTCCACTATTCCTGCCTGGAAAATTCCCTGGACAGAGGAGCCTGCTGGGCTACAGTCCATGAGGTCTCAAAAAGCCGGACACGACTGAGCACACACTGTACTACTTCCGAGGCTCTAACCTAAGGCCCACTTTTAAGAAACAGACAATTCTTTTTCATCCCAACAGAAAGAAAGAAAAAAAAGAAAAGAAAGGACAGTACGCGTTATGTGTTATGAATTCCGATACTGTTATATCACACACACACACACGTCCATCGCACATGGTATGTACATGTGTGTGCCCATATACAGAAATGCAAATCGTCAGCCATACTATAATGCAAACATATGCTCTTTTGAGGATCCAGCATATGAGCTTTTCAACACACACCCCCCACACAAAAGTGTCCCAAGGAAAGCAAATAATTTCAGGTTGTAGGACAGAGTGGAGATCTGTCATGAAAATAGTGTGCAACAGTGTAGCGTTCTGCCCTCCAAGCAGGCCTTTTAGGGGAAAGGTACTAAAGTGGCTTGACTGGGATTTGAATGAAAAGTGTTCTCCACCCTCCGCCCACCCGACCTTATTTGGTTATTTTCTCCAGTGGTTCTGTTGGAGCCCTGTGCCAGGACATGGTGGAGAGAATGTTAACAGTTCAACTTTCTCAATTAATTGCCAGTGCTTTCTCCATCCGGCCCAGCAGGGCCTCTTCCTCACAGGCTGCTGAAGACATAACAATGCGTCTCTCATGTGAAGGTGGAATGGTTTGTTCATCAGGGATCTTAAAAATCCTCTAGGCCACGATATCCCTCCTTGGGCACCAGCAGTAGAGGCTGGAGCCTGTCTCCCCTTCACACTTGGATGTGAGTAAGTCCTTATGTGACAGTAGAACATGTTAACAGGACTCCCCTCTTCAAAGAGAAAAGGTGAAACCCAGGGGATTCAGGAAACATACGGTGCACTCACTTAACTACACATACAAACACTCCCTCAGTCTCTAGCTTTTCCCCGCCCGTGAAAGAAACGGCTCGCCCAAGAAACCGGGTGTGAGTGGAAACTTTAGCAATTGACTGGGCCTGCTAATCAGACATGTTTTGAGAACTGCTGAGGCTGGACCTCTGTGTGGGGAATGAGTGAAGCTGTTCAGTCACGTCTGACTCTTTGAGACCCCATGGACTGTAGCCCACTGGGCTCATCCATCCATGGAATTTTCAAGGCAGGAGTACTGGAGTGGGTTGCCATTTCCTTTTCCAGGGGATCTTCCCGACCCAGGGATCAAACCCAGGTCTTCCGTCTTGCAGGTAGAGGCTTTACCATCTGAGCCACCAGGGAATGTGTGGGGTGAGACCAGAAGCAATCTAACAGATATACATCCTCCACGTCGAGCTCACTGTGGAGCTGTAGACGTAAGTGCAAAGGTGACCCCAGGTGATGCGACTGGTAAAGAATCCACGTGCCAGTGCAAGAGACACAAGAGACACGGTTTCAATCCCTGAATCTGGAAGATCTCCTGGAGGAGAAAGTGGCAACCCACTCCTGTATTCTTGCCTGGAAAATTCCATGGATCGAGGAGCCTGGAGGGCTACAGTCCATGGAGTCGCAGAGTTGGACACGATTGAGCAGCAGAGGTGAAGTGTGAGCAGCTTTAAGGGAAGCTGTGAGGCTGAAGTTATTTAAGCACCAAAATGCTGTGTTCAGCCACAGTTCAGTGTAAGAGAGCAAAGAAGGAGAAGAGAATTGGGTTCCTTGAAATTCCTGGCTTTGCCTAATTGGGTATGATGGGTGTGTTTGCCCAAGGGCAGCACCAAATGATTTAGGACAGGAAGTGGTGAGTTCTGCTAAGAAAACAGAGGCATATAAAGGGCCCTGAAGGGTTGGCTTTTAAAACCCTGTTGAATTTCACTGTAAACTTTACAATTTGAAGTTGTATCTCTTACTCAGTGGTTCTCAAACCAGGGGTGGTTTCAAAGGCTGTCAAGAGCCTGATTCAAAGAAGGGAAAACAGGGAGAATGGTCTGATTGAAGGCGGAAGAGCACTGAACAGCTACGGGAATGAATGGAGCTAACATCTTCAGCAAGGGGCATGTTCTTCAGGTTTAGAGTGATCCTGGCTTACATGGTTGGATGGCATCATTGACTCAATGGGCATGAGTTTGAGCAAACTCCAGGAGACAGTGAAGGACAGGGAAGGCTGGTATGTTGCAGCCCATGGGGCTCGCAAAGAGTTGGACACGACTGCGTGACTGAACCTGGGAATTTGGTAAAACTGTAAACAATCAAGTTCCCTTGCAGCTGAGCTTCATTAATGTTCTGTATTCTCGCCATTGTCCCCTTGAAGCCTGTAGAAATTTATCTATAGGGTGTAGTCTTTTCTAGGTTGATCTTGGAGTGCAGGGAGAAAGGAAGTTTTGCATCCCATTGTGTCCATAGCATTGTTAGGGGCAGGAGAGAGATTCTGGAAGGTTAACCTCTCCCTGCTCCTTAACACTCACCCCACCTAGCAGAGGGCTCTTGAGCGTCAAAACAAAACAAACCAGAAGACTTACTTAGAGCTAGTGCTGTCCATTGAGGATGATGGAAAGAGCCATTTATAGCTGCTGTGACGACTGTTGCAGTACATGTGGGCCCAGGAAAGAGGAAGAGGCGCCCCCCCCCCCATTATTTTGCAAGGGGCAAGGTCAAAGTCACATTACTGTGAGAATGCCCTTTCCTCACATCAGATAACACTGTGATGTCTCCAGTGTTGTCTTGTCTAGGTGTTTTTCTTTTTGCAATTACTAAGGAAAGCAGCTGGGGGTTAGCCAGAGTGCTTCTTGGTGGTGATTAAGATATTAAACCGGAACTGGGCACCGGGCACCCAGTTTTTTTCCCCTTCCCAGAACTGGAGCTATCCCTTGCTACATTCATGCCCTCGCACTCCGCTTGTATCAGCTGGAGTTGAGCGTCTGCAAGAAGCGAGAGTACAGGGGCACTTTGTCGGAGTCCACAGCTGGTTGAAGGACTGGACTTTTCAGAAGGAGCGAATGTTCCTCTCGGGAGACCTGAAGAATAGGACTATGGAAAAGAAGGGGAATTGAAGAGAAAGTGAGAAAGGCGTGAGGTGGGGCTTCAAGGTGGGATCTTCCCTTGCTTCAGGATGACCTCCTCTCCTTCTCAGCAAGAAGGGATAACTCAGACAAAGAAGTTCCCATTTCAGTTCCTGCTGTGGCTATCCTGGTCTTTTCACAGTTAACTCATCCAGAAAATTTGTTAGAAAAGTAAGATGCCATTCCAATAGTAGCAAAAACAACATAATATTTAGGAATTGATTTAACCAAGATTACATCAGACCTCCATGGGGAAAAGCTTTAATGCTCTAATAAAAGACAGAGAAAATTGTATCAATAAATATCATGTTCTTAGATGAACAACTTAATATTATAAAGGTTGTAATTCTCCCCAAATTAATTTATAATCTCAATGCACTTTCAATCAGCAGTCTAGCTGGAATTTTTGGGAGGGATCTTAATAAATTTATAAAAGAAGAAAGATTCACAAATAGCTAAGGGAAAAATAAAAAAGAAATACAAAAGTAAAAAGGAGTACTTATATACTCAGATATTGAAACATTCAACAAAGCCATAGTAAGACAAATAGTATTTACAAGTGGACATATAGAGCAAATGGAACAGACAACTCGAATGTGGACACAGTCTCAAGTGGGAGAAGACATCTGCAATATTTCAAAATGACAAAGGATGTATCGTAAGCAATGTAGGTCTGCAAATCAACTCCAACGGAAAAACAAACAAAAGTTATGAACAGGCATTTTAGGAAGGAGAAAAACCTAAAAGGAGATAAACATAGAGAAACACTCACTATTTCAATAAGCCAAGAAATGCAAATAAGAACAATGAGGTTTTTGTTTTCATGAGCTTAGACTGGAAAACATTAGGAAAACAATGGCTGATGTCAGCTGATGATGGAGAATGAGAATTGGGTTATCTAGGATTTCTCATGCACCTCTGATTGAGTGTAGATTGACTGGTGGCCATTTTAATGAGTAATATGGCACTGCTTAGGTAAATTAAACATTTACATAAACTGTAACCCAGATATTCTGTGACTAGATATATACCTCCAGACTTCCCAGGGGTGCTAGTGGTAAAGAACCTGCCTGTCAATACAGGAGATGTAAGAGATGTGAGTTTGATCCCTGGGTTGGGAAGATGCCCTGGAGGTGGGCATAGCAACCCACTACAGTATTCTTGCCTGGAGAGTCCCATGGATAGAGGAGCCTGGTGGGCGACAGTCCATAGGGTTGCAAAGAGTCAGACACGACTAAAGCAACTTAGCAGGTATACATGCAGGTATATATCCCAGAGACTTTTCCCCACTGCTCTGGACAGGGAAACAGAGTTAGAAACTGTCTCTCTGTCCCCAGGAGAATTATCAGGTAAAACATGGTAGACGTACATCATCTAAAAATACCATGCAGTGATTAGAAGCAAATCTTTACCAGCTGAGCTACCAGGGAAGCTCCAATATAAACACAGATTCTCTCAAAAACATATTGTTGGTTGAAAAAAGTAAGAAACAGATAAAAGGCTCAGTACAAATAATTTCTGTAAGTTACAAATATACGTCCACCAAACAGCAATAAACACTTTGCTAGAGAGCACATGGACAAAAAGATGGATGTTAAACACATTGCCTGTGGGGAGGAGTTAATGGGGATAATGGTGACAAAGACGATAGACAATCAAAAAACAGAAAGACAAGAGAAGAGCCCTATGTGGACCAAAGAAGAAATTGTGCCTGGAACTATCAAGCATGATGATATCCATCAGCATTCCACATCTAAGGTTAAAAAAGGTTTCCCTAACCCACCAGTCAGGAATTCTTTTGCAAGCATCCGTCAGAGTTGGGTGATGACAACCCTGGGGACAGATGACCACCATTACAGCCGTCTTCAGAGGCAAAGAGGAAAGGGTCTGGAGACCGCTCAGGTTATCTTGGGGGCAGAACCAAGGCCACTGTTGCATACTAAAAAAATCAGAATATAGAGGAAAGAACAGGGAAATGGGAGGCAGGGGGCCCCATAGAGAAGAAAGAATTGAGAGCACCAAAGAACCATAGGCCTATGAAGGCTGGACACGGTGCTGTAGATACAGGACAAGCAGAGCATAGTCCCTGCCCTGGAGTTCCTGCCCTCCTTTTACTTTCCTGTCACACAAGACATGATCAGTTCCCAGTAGATCTGACCTGATGAAACCATCCCGATTGGATGCTCTTGAGTCCTGTCTAGACAGCAGGACACAGCCTGTGGGGGTCCATGTCCCAAGACAGAACCATGTAGAAGACGCAGGAAATGCTCCCCTGTCTGTGGAATTAGGTCTTCTCCTTCACACCCTCCTGTGAACATTTCAGAAACTCCTGAGGGCCTAGACCACTTAGGGTTATATTTAATCTTCCCTTAGGCACTCCCATCTGTCTACACAGCAAGTCTTCTCTTTTCTTTCCCTGGAGGTCTGGGGCCTACACACACCTCACATTCTTCAGCACTTCCCTCTTCTTTAAAATTCTTTTCTCTCAACATTTTCCTCCGGACCACACCTCCTCCTCCTCATACCCCATGTTCTACTGCAGCATGTGGGGGCCATGGCAACTGTGGTTTCCTTGTAACAGCATCCTTCATGACGCTTTTGACCTTGGGAAAGCTTGAGAAAACCAAGGCTTAATACCTAGTGTAGCCTAGAGATATAACTCCAGGTAGTGTGGAAATGGGCCCTGTTTAGGGACAGCTAGGGGGAAAGTAGTATGGAGACTACATCTACAGTTTGGACTCTGTCCTGCTGCTCTCCACCCTGCCAGCTTCACTGACTATTGAAATGTAACTACATTGTCAAGTGCAAGAGTTCTGTGTTGCCTGGATGTACCCAGACTTTGTGTATTTTCTGTGGCTCCACGTTCCAAAAACATCTCACTTCAGTAACAAAGAAGCTTGTTGTGGCTGGGAGGTTCAAAAGTAGATCACTGATGGAGACAAGCCCAACCAAATGCCCTCTTGTCTTTGCTGATGTGAATCAGGATGACCTTTTCACCCTCTTCAAGAGGATATTTATAAGAACCAGACTCGGCACACATGTTAGAAAGATAACTCAAGAGAAGGCCAAGCTCATACAGCCTATGTGCCTCTGTCTGGAATGATGTTCAGGGCAACCTGCCTGTGGCTGTTCTGTTTCTCTAGCTGGTTTTTGAAAGAGAGGGTGTTCTTTGCCTCATGTTCACACACACATAAACACACACACAGAGTTTTTGAAAGAGGGTGTTCTTTGCCTCATGTACATACACACATACACAGTTTTTGAAAGAGGGTGTTCTTTGCCTCACATTCACACACACACACATATACAAAGACACACGTACACACACACACATATACAAAGACACACGCACACACACACACACACACACACACACACACACACTTACTTTCTGTTTCTGTATTTCCCTCTCAGAAGCCAGAAGCTCAATCCCATGATCTTTAGCGGGAAGGAAGTAGAGGTCGGATGGGCGTGATCGAGGCATGGATTATTTTCAGCAGCGGAGGAAGGTGACCTCCCGCGGCAGCTGAATGACAGTAGCGGGAGGGACATGTTTAGCTCAGGTTGCTGCAGCAGTCCCACAGACGGGGACTTAAGCAGCAGATGTTTCTCTCTCATGATTCTGGCGGCTGAAAGTCCAGAATCACGATGTTGGCAGATCTGGGTTCTGGTGACTTTGTAGACAGCCACTTTCTAACAGTGTCCTCACATGGCCTTTTCTTGGTGGTTAAGGGGTGAGGGCAGAGAGGAAGGGAGACAGTCTCTGTCTTCCTTTTCTTATAAAACCACGAATCCCACCCTCATTACCTCCCAAATGCCCCACCTCCAAATACCATCTCTCTGGGGGTTAGGGTTTCAACGGATGAGCCTCAGGGCGCACACACATTCAGCTTACATTGCCCTGGTCAAACTGGGAGTTCTCTGAGCCCAGCTTGCTCCTGCTGGGTCAGCTCCAGCCTCCAGAAATTTGGGGCCTTGTGGAGTCCCCTTTCTGGTGAGGCCAGCACCCTGGGGAGGGGGATTAGAGCTGATTGGAGATGGAGGCTGAAGTACTTTATATGAAGTCTATCTCTACTGTTCTAAAACAACGTAGTGGCCTTTAACTTGGAACTGGACAGCAGGAATCAGAGCTTTCCAGTTGACCAACTCCCCCCTCCCCCCCAACAAACAAAAAAATCCCTGCACTTAAGCATTTTTAAAATGAAACTTTTAAAAATTATATTAACTTAAGAGTTAGATTTTATATCTACTTAAAATCACTGCAGATGCTGACTGGAGCCATGAAATTAAAAGACGCTTACTCCTTGGAAGAAAAGTTATGACCAACCTAGATAGCATATTCAAAAACAGAGACATTACTTTGCCGACTAAGGTCCGTCTAGTCAAGGCTATGGTTTTTCCAGTAGTCATGTATGGATGTGAAAGTTGGACTGTGAAGAAGGCTGAGCGCCGAAGAATTTCTGCTTTTGAACTGTGGTGTTGGAGAAGACTCTTGAGAGTCCCTTGGACTGCAAGGAGATCCAACCAGTCCATTCTGAAGGAAATCAGTCCTGGGATTTCTTTGGAAGGACTGATGCTAAAGCTGAAACTCCAGTCCTTTGGCCACCTCATGCGAAGAGTTGACTCATTGGAAAAGACTCTGATGCTGGGAGGGATTGGGGGCAGGAGGAGAAGGGGACGACAGAGGATGAGATGGCTGGATGGCATCACGGACTCGATGGACGTGAGTCTGAGTGAACTCCGGGAGATGGTGATGGACAGTGCGGCCTGGCATGCTGCGATTCATGGGGTCGCAAAGAGTTGGACACGACTAAGTGACTGAACTGAACTGAACTGATGATGTAATGTGATATGGACTTAAAACTTTCACTGCAAGTTTCAGAACGTAACATTCTAATTTCATCAAGGTGTTTCCCTTGACGCCATCTGGGAAACTTCCCTGTCCATTTAAGCAGTCCCTCTGTCTCTTTTGTTTCTTCCCCTTCTCTGTTAGCTGGGGGTACAACACCGTCATTGTATGGGACTGGTGTTCCTCTCACAAGGGCCATTTTATTGCAGGAGATTTCATTTTCAGTTTCTCTTTAGAAGTATATTTGGAAACAAAAAACTGGACTGTGCTTGTAGCAGGCATTGCTTTGCTTGCCTTTGAGTTTTGGCGATGAGGAGGAGGCGAGGTTGTCTCTGCTGGGGATTAGCCAGGGAGCGTGGGATGTGGTGATGGAGGTGGTATAGCTCTTTTGGTGACTTGAGTCCTGTGGCGGTGGCATGTCTTTAGCTTGATTACCTCTCCATTCGGGAAGCTCACCCTGCTGACGCTGGCTAATGTGAGGAGAGGGAGGCCAGGAGCAGAGCCAAGTCATATTTTAGCAGCTGGTGAAAAAAATCTCTTTGCTTTTTTCTTCCTTTAGTTTGGATTCATGTAAAAGTTTCAAGTTGTTTGTGACTGAGTGTCCACCGTAACCTCTTTCCACGTCCCAGTAGCTTGACCTTGAAGACCAAACCTCACCATTTCAGAAGATCCCATAGTTGTGTGACAGAGGCCATCCACTCTCCTTCCACTTGGGGCTATTCTGTGTGTCAGGCCCAAACCTTACCGGCTTTCAGCAGAGACAGGGACACTTGCAGTTTTTGGAAACACATTCAGTTCACACCCTTTTCCTTTGAGAGAGGATGTCCTTTCAGTCCCCTTCAAAAGTTGCTCACCCCCTTTCTATTTATAACAGATTCCTATGTACAGTCGCTGAGGAGTGCTCCCCCAGCCCTGTCCACGCTGAAAGAGGTTATACAAATAAGCCTTTTCTCTTCACATATTCAAACTTTACAGGAGGAAAGTGCTAAATCGTTTTCCAGAATGTTGTAAGACCTGATTTGACCGCAAATTGTACTGTGAGAAGAAACAGATGGGGAAGTAAAAGATGTCCTTTTTCAAAGGAATCCTCTCTTCTCTCCAGAGGCTTCTACAGTAGACTGTCCCCTCGTTCCCAGGAATGAGGGGTGTCCAGGAAAGCCCCACCCAGCTTGTTGGTATAAGCAGTCCAGCGAAGGGCCGGAGTGCTGCCCATGCGCTGGGCTGTAATTGGTTCTGAAAACACCTCCGCACAATGGCAGTGAGCCAAGCACCCCCTTCCTGGGTGACTTTCCATTTCAGAGGGCTTATTCCTTACTTAAAGTAGTTTTCCTCTCTGTGTCCCCCAGACGTCTCGTGAAGAGACAAAATACCCTCAGGTGTTTAGAACTGGGCCCTGGCCACAGTCAACCTGCCCATTATGAAAAGAAGACGTCAAGCTCAGGTTCGCTGGTTTTTATAGCAGGATGGAACTCACTTAACAATTTACTTGTGTTGCCTGGAGCCAGCTCGGATATGAAACAGATTAGAACTGCTTCAGACTTTCTGTGTTGCAGTGGTGGATTCAAAATTAAAAAAAACAAAAACAAAAAACAGAACAAAGTGAAGTTCGAGGGCGCAGGAAACCTATGCAGGCATGAGTGTGTGTGTGTGTGTGTGTGTGTGTGTGTGTGTGTGTCTCCTGTTACGGTGTCACTGCAGGGAGAGAAGCGGTAACTTTCGGGTTTTGTTTCCATCCTGAAGCTTTCTTTCCCCCCAGAGTATTTCTAATTCAGAAGCCAAGCTTAACGTCTCCATGTGACAAGGGGGACTCCAACGTGGGAGAGAGATTTGCTCTCAGTCTTGGTGGCTGAAGCTGTTGTGCTGGTTCAGACATGGCACCATGTGTGGGCACAGGAGAGTTTTAGTATGACAGTGGTCTGTGTGTGTGTGTGTGTGTGTGTGTATTAGAAAGAAGGGAAAGCAACAGAATTCAGATTCTCCGGAGTAGAAGTTTTGTCCTTTGTTGTAGATTTTGTGTTGTGAAGAGTTGCACGCAGCTATAAATATGAATGTGATTGGCAAAGTCTGCAGATTAAATAAAATCTGTGAAGGGTGTAGAATACTTTATACACATCGCACATTGGCAGTATATTCATAGGATGCACGTTCTAGAATTTGTTCTGTTTCTCTCCTTCTCTCTTTGAAGCTTACTCATTCTACTTTTATGTGTATTCTTCTCATCCTGTCATATTTCAGAAATATTATTTTGAGCAGCCTAACTGGAGATGTGTAAGCAAGGTAACTCTCACGATCATATCTATTTAGATCAAAGGGCGAGGCTATCTTATTCTCAAATGTTGGCAAAGGGATTATTTAACAAGAAATCCTTGTCAGTTTCAACGTGACACGTGGGATGACATCACACTTGGGAAAAAGAAAGATGTAAGTCAGTATTCTCTCACAAGCTTCAAAGTTGGAAATGCTTTCACATAAAATGCTTCTTATTTCTTATCTGTTGCTCCCTGATGGGAAGTGACACCTGAAAATTTTCTCCTGTTAATTTTTTATTGCTTTTGC
This sequence comes from Ovis canadensis, assembly GCF_042477335.2. Taxonomy (NCBI): domain Eukaryota; kingdom Metazoa; phylum Chordata; class Mammalia; order Artiodactyla; family Bovidae; genus Ovis; species Ovis canadensis. Next base: position 56,646,342 of record NC_091264.1, read on the forward strand.
AACAAGGCTGCTCACTGGAAAACCTTCCCTGCAAGGTTGCCTCCTCTAAGCAGTAGAAGCATCTATTTCTTCCCACGTGGTACCACCTGAGTCCTCCCTTTTCAGCAAGGTTTGGAAAGAGATTTGTTTTGCCACAGAATTTGGCAAGTTCAAACAATATTTGAATCCTGCCTACTGTTTTTACTTTTTTGATTCAGGAGTGGCTGGAAATATTGGAAATCTGCATTCCCTTTGGATTCTGCAAAACCCAACCTATCATAGGAATTTTTGAGAGCTGGTCATAGAAGACAACCAGCCTGAGGAGAAAGGGTCAAACCACAAGTGCCATGGGGTGAACGATGGAGAAATGGACGTGGCCGTTCTTGAGCAGGTCCCAGGATGGATTTTACCATCTAAAAGACTCTAAATCTGGGCTTCCCTGGGGGCCCAGTGGTAAAGAGTCCTCCTGCCAATGCAGGAGATGCGGGTTCCCTCCCTCCCCGGAGATGGGAGATCCCACGTGCTGCAGAGCAACTAAGCCTGTGTACCACAGCTACCAAACCTGTGCTCCAGAGCCTGGGAGCTGCAGCTACTGACGCCCATGTGCCCTAGAGCCTGCGCTTCGCGACAAGCGGAACCGCCACAGAGAGAAGCCTACGCGCCAGGACTGGAGAGAAGCGCCCCCCGCAAAGGCGCCACAACTGGAGAGAAGCCCAAGCAGCAAGGAAGACCCGGCATAGCCACAAATAAATAAACGAAAATGTTAAAGAAGACTGGAAATCTTACTCAGTCTTTACCGGCTTCCTCCCTGGGCCTGGAAGAGAAAGTTTGTGACTGAAGGAGGCATACTTTTGAGGAAATATTTCCAGTGTTTTCCATGTCATTGCTTCTCAAAGTTGAAAGTCCCCGTGAATCGCTTGAGCATCTCCTTAAAATGCAGGTTCTGAGCCCTTCGGTTCGGGGTGGGGCTGCAGATGCTGCAGTTTTGCCAGCTTCACGGGGTGCCCATGAAGCCACAGCCAGAGGCCTGCGTGACTGGACCTCCTTCCTAATGGGCAGTGGAGGGGGAGGTCTGGGTGGGCGTGGAGCCGCCGTGGTGCAGAAGTCCCGGGAATTCGTTCTGACGGCTCCCAGCCCTGCCAGCAGCTGCCCTTGTGCAGGGCTTCTTCAGAAGGATGTTTAAAAGGAATGGAATAACATTGTGCTCTTTCAGGAGCCAGCGTGTGGGAGACAGAATAGAGACAGGTTACAGCAGAGAATGGGATCAGGCAGATACAGAGAAAGATAGAGACGCATGGGGCGGAAGGAGAGTCCTGTAGTTTCTGTCCCTCTCTATCTTCTTCATCATTTTCTCTGTTTCAATTTATTTTTTTTCCCCATCTTGTTTCCCTCATTGCTTTTCTGTCCGTTCTAAGATGACAGAATCATTTCACTCAAGTTCCGAGGTACCCGGAGGCTGGTGAGAACAGTGGACTGGCTGGGAGACAGGACAGCAACGTGTGAGCCCAGCTCTGCTGCCGGAGGCAGTGGGGCCACTAACTTGGGGTTTCTGGGCCTCAGTTTACTTTTCTGTAACATGAGTGAGTTTGGTTAGATCAGGGCTTCCCAACCTCCGGGATCTAATGCCCCATGATCTGAGGTGGAGCTGATGTAGTAGTAACCGAAATGAAATGCACAATACACGTGATGCGCTTGAATCATCCTCAAACCATTCCTTCCCACCCTGGTCTGTAGAAAAATTGTCTTCCGCAAGATCGGTCCCTGGTGCCTAAAGGGTTGCGGACCCCTGGAGATGATCTCTAGACCCTTCCCAGCTCTGCAGCCTTATGAGTTACAATCCAGGTTAATATGTTTATCTGTTACTTGGGGCAACTGTGTTCAACTTTCGATGTAAATGAGTCAACTGTATGTCGCCAGGGTTACCAGTGTGTGTAATTCCCATTTCTATCAGGCATGTAAATGTGTGCTCAGGGAAACTCTTGTGTGAGAATTGCACCACCCGCCCCCATCCCCGGCCCCACGCCCCCATCCCCGGCCCCACACCCCCGCCTCCACCGCCCCCAGCGTCACTGGAGCATGCATATGTGAGGCTGCTTCAACCAACCACCCTCTGAATGTCTAAGAATTAAATATGTGTTCTTCTCTAGGGCTTTAACAGCCTTTGTCATTCTGGCAAATTTTAGATTATCATTCTTATTATTCATCTCATTGGAGGGGCAGATTTTTATCTTACATCCCTCACCGCCCCCCCCCCCACCCCCGCCACAACCGCCCCAAGAGTTAAAAAAAAAAAACTCTCTTGAAAGGCTTTAAAGCTTGACACAGTGGAAGCTGTTTTGTAAATAAGGCGAGTGTTATTTCTTGGGGAAGGAGGAGGGAAGGAGAGAAGGGGGTCTGTCAGTAAAGGAGATGGAGCTGGTGGAAGTGGTGGACAGAAGGACGGCCGACCCATTAACTTGTTTTTGCTTTGCCTTGAAGTTGTTTGATTTATAAGCATAATAACCAGCAAGTAATCAGATACTGAAAACCAAGCAGAAGAGAAAACAAAGAGAAGCCATTCAGCATTGCAGAGGATACCCCTGTCCTCAGCTCAGCAGGGGAGGCGGGGGGGGGGGGGGGGGGTTGTGCTGGACGCACCAGGGGGTAAAAACAAGAGTCTGTCACTTCCAGGAATAGCCTTCATTGGCTTCTGCTCAGTTGGGAGAGAAGTTGGAGTTATTCTGAACCATTTAATAATGATGCAGAGAACAGGGTACCCCTAAGCTGGGTAAGTTGCTTGTTATCTTTTGATAGCATGATTATTGATTATTTCTTAGGGAAGGGTAGCCAACACTTAGGGGCTTCTCAGAGCCGGTATTGTCAGATTCACAGGTTGGCACTGACGCACTCCCTTGGCCGGACCGCTCATTGTAAAGAACGTGTGAGAGGTGGACCAGCTTAAACTGGAAAGGCCTGAAACTTGTTGCCTTCTGACAGCCTGACCGCTGCTTGATGAAGAAGACAGTCCTCTACTAACTTTACAGAGCCTTCCTGTGGGAACGGACATCGGAACCATCACTTGCCTTTGCTGGACTCTAACCTTGACCTTTGTACCTCAGATTGCACCCGCAAGTGAGCGGCTGGCCAAAGTAAACATGCCAATTGGGAAATCAGTTTCCCAGAATCGGTGCTTCAGAGAATTTTCAGTACATTTGTGGAGGTGGGAGATACAAGTGAGGGGAGAAAACTGGTCTGGGAGGGTGGGCGCCATTGTTCGGGTGTAGTTTTGTGGTGATTTTGTCTTATTTATTTTTCCAGGAGATAAGAGGGTTTTCTGTGAGCTCCTCTGAGTGAGCTGGCCTTGCTGATAATGACTCTAATGGTCTCCAAATCCTTATCCAGATGGGGTCTATGTTTATTCATCTGATAACATGGTTTTTAGTGGGAAGGCTTGGAGATCTGTTGGTTAAAGGCACTCTCCCGATTTATTTTCTTGTCCATTTGCGTTTCCTACTATCCATTTAATGCAGTGTTGAGTCACTGTTTCTTTACTTTAAATGTAGAAGGAGAAAGTAAGTCAGTTTGAGCAAAAGGAACAACTCAGTCTGTCTCTGCCACCATCTCTCTACTCAGAGCCCCGTCTTGATGGCTGTTTGCAGTGACTTCTTGCCTGGTCTGCCTGTTTCCACTTTTGCCCTGTTCCCAGGAAGCCTTCTCAGTGCATCCAGAGAGATTGTTTGAACTGCAAATCAGACCATGTCATCCTCTGTTATAAATTGTTTTAATGGCTTCTCATTGCAATTAAATTTTAAAAAAAATATTATAAATACCTTGAATCCATTGCTCACAGAAAACTGGAGCATTAACAAGAACGTTCATCTATTTATGCATTGAGCTCCATCCGATAATGCTGCCAACTCACTCTTCTGAGCCTTGTATTTAATTATTCCCCTGCTTTATTTAACTGTGGTTTCATTACCTAAATGTATTCCTTAAAAGTGCCCTGTTAAATTTTAGTTACCTTGAATGTTAGGAAAAGTTTATCATGCTATGTGTTATTTTCTGGGACTTGCTTTTTTCCATTTAATAAAACATTGCTAAGATTCACCTACAGTGTTGCACATAGGTGTAGTAGATTTAACACCTTTATAATATAATATTTCATCTTATGAATATGCCATAATTTATCTGATTTATAGGAGATGGGTCTTTTGGTTGCTTCTAGAGTTTTGTTAGCAGGAACAGTGCTGCTAAGAATATTCTTGTATAATTTCCCATTGTTCTTAGGGTAAAGAACACTGTTCTTAGGGTAAAATGTTCTTTAGGTAAGCAGTCCTAAAGGAAATCAGTCCTGAATATTCACTGGAAGGACTGATGCTGAAGCTGAAACTCCAGTACTTTGGCCACCTGATGTGAAGAACTGACTCCTTGGAGAAGACCGTGATGCTGGGAAAGATTGAAGGCAGGAGGAGAAGGGGACGACAGAGGATGAGATGGTTGGATGGCATCACCGACTCGGTGGACATGAGTTTGAGCAAGCTCCCGGAGTTGATGATGGACAGGGAAGCCTGGCGTGCTACCGTCCGTGGGGTTGCAAAGAGTCAGACAGGACTGAGCAATTGAACTGAACCGAACTGAACTAAACTTAGGGTAAAGACAGAATCCTTCAGAGGGCCTCAAAATGTTTGTATCACCTGGCCCTTCCCAGCTCTGCATCCTCTCCCTTCCTCACCCCCCTGGATTTCTGTATGCCACCCCAGGCAGAGGTACAGTAAAGGGCTGAGGAGAGTTAAAAGGGTGGTGTGTTCAGGAAATGGAAGTAGGGCATTTTTCTTTTTCCCTTCTCATTGTTACCGTCAACATTTTCTCCAAATCCCAAATCAATCATTAATCTATACTTAGCCATGTCTTACTTGCTGTCTCAGAACAGGAGGCCAGTTCACCTATTTTCTGTAAAAGCTCCATTTACCTCTAGAAGATCTTCAGGCCATTGCATCGACACCTGCCCTCTACTGGACTCAGCTCTGAGAGCACAGACTGTCTGCTATTATTCCCAGTTGTACCCCATGGACCTAGCTCAGTGCCTGGCATGTAGTAGGAGCTCAATATGTATTTTCAAACGAAACAAAACAAAACAGTAATTCACACAGAGTTAGGAGAGTGATTGAAAATACAGGGTGACCGCATACTAGGATTCAGTGGGTTTCTTCCTCAAACCTCTGGAGGAGTTGGCAAACCTTTTCTATAAGAGGCCAGAGAGTCAGCATTCATAGGCTGTGTGGCTTCTGACAAAGCTACTCAGCTTTGCTGTTGTATCATAGAAGTAGCCCTGGAAGTCCAGTGGCTAAGAATATGCTCCCAATGCAGGGGTTGATCTCAGCTTGGGGAATTAGATCTTACATGCTCCAACTAAGACCTGGCATAGCCAAATAAATACTTTATTTTTTTTAAAACAGCCATAGTTAATAAGGAAGCAAAAGAGCATGACTGTGTTTCAGTAAAACTTTACCTATGGACTTTGAAACTTGAATTTCATAGAATGTTAATTTTCACGTGACATGCAATGTGATTCATGTGTTACATTTTGTCTTATGATTTTTGATCTCCTATTAAAAATAGGAGAACCATTCTTAGCTCAGGCTGTACAGAAGCAGGCAGGGGCCGGAATTGCCCTGTAGGCCATGGTTGGCTGACCACCCCCCCCCCCCCCCTTTAGAGTATTTCTGTCCCCTTGCCTGTCCAGTGACATTGAATCATGGTTAGCCAGTTGATCACTCTTTGTAAATAGGCAGCCACTGGCAGTGGAGAGAGAAAAGGCCCAGAGTTAGTGCCTTAGTTACATAATTAAATGATATCTTATTTACTTTTAAACTTTTCATGAAAAGTTGCCAAATCGCTTTCCTAGCCCTCAGCCCTTCCATTGACACCTTCCTCCTTTGATACTGAAATTTAAATTCAGGGACTTAAAAGTGGATCTTATGACAGGTTAGGTTGCCATCCTAAAACAGCTGTGTCATCACCCTAAAATGCATAATAAAGAAACTACACGCCCTCTCACCTGGCTGTGCTCTCCGGGCTGATCCTTTGGCCTGAGTGAGGCTCTGATTGCTGACTTGTTGACACTGTTACAATGATCTGTCCAAGTCTTTATCTGGCCTCTGCACGCAGGCTGATGGTCCTTGGGTTCTGGTTTACCTGGGTGGACTTGTCCTCGCTGAACAGAAGTTCTCCAGATGGTCAGGAGTCCATGTGCTGCTGCCATTCCCCAGAAGCCATACCTGGCTAAATGCTGGGATCAGGACCCCTCTCTCAAGCCAGCATCATCTCTGGCCTGGATTTCTGTGCTAACCAGTGTTCCTGCTTCTCCTCCTATTCCACATAAATCACTCTCCATGTATAAACTCAAGTGATCTTTTGAAAGCAGAAATCAGATCACATCACTCACTTGCTTAAAAATCCTCCAAGGGGTTATATTTAGAATAAAATCCAAATTCACTACCCTGCGTTATGGGTTGAACCGTGTCCTTCCCGAAAGGTGCCCCAGCCAGGCTGACATACCGTAGTTCATCTGCCTCTGTATGGATACAGGGGTGGGTTCACCAATATTACCGTGAAACTATGAAAACAAAGCAAAACGAAACAAAGGTTTCTGCCTTGCAGCGTTTGTTAACATAAAGCCATGTTGACACACTTTTTAATCTGTCAGCAGACAAATCTTGGAAGGTAGCCCACACTGTCCATGAGTTAACTTGCTTTTGTTCACTGAAGTGGAGCTATTCATTCATTGGAAGGGATGTGTATCAGCACAGCTTTGAAAAGACAGTGGCGGTGTGTGGCCTTGGCAGGTACCATCATGGACCTGGGCGTGGAGTGAGGGGACGAGGAGACAGGGGTGTCATTGCCTGCTTATGGCCTGGACTGCTGAAGGTGGCAGATGTAGTTCCTTGACTTGTAGAAATTGCTAGTACTGTGTACAGTTGGAAGAATGCTCAAATTACCTTTGAATTTTGCCCTTTGCACTCAGAAACCTGTCCAAGTCATTTTCTTATCTCTACATGGGAGTTGATGGTCTTCAGACTCCAGTTGACCTCTTGGGGTGGACTGTCCCCAAAGACCTTTCCCTCAGCAAGCAGAGGTTCTCCAGATAGAAGTGTCTATTGCCTGGTCAATTCACTGAGAGGCCACGCCTGGCTAAACGCTGTAGAGACCTGACCAACTGTAGGAATTGAGACACATCTTCCGAGCCAGCATCAGCTCTGGCCAGGATTTCTGTGCTAACTTGTATCCCTCTTCCCCTGCTATCCAGGATAAACCTCTCTCCACATATAAACTCGTGTGATCTTTTGAAAGCAGAACTCAGATCTCATCACTCACATGTTTAAAACCCTCCAAGGGGTTGCATTTAGAATAAAATCCACAGTCTTTACCATGTGTTATGTGTCAAACTATGGCCTCCCCAGAAGACATTGAAGTCCTGAGTTTCTGTGAATGTGAACTTACTGAAAATAGCATCTTTGCAGATGATCAAGTTAAAATGGGATAACTAAAAGAGTCCTGATCCAATAAGACTGCTGTCCTTATAAAAGGGGTAATTCAGATACAAAAATGGACATACATAGAGGGATGGTTATATGAAGATGTAAGGCAAAAGCCAGCAGCAAGCTCAGGAATGCCTGAGGCCACGAAGCAGGAGAGAGGCCTGCTCTTGCATGGGGAATCTCTTGATTCCCCATCATGGTCTCAGGAGGAACCAACTATGAGACCCTTGAGCTTGGATTTCCAGCCTCCAGAGCTGTGAGACAGTAAGTGTCTCGTCTTTAAGCCACCTGGTTTGCAGTGTGTCACGGCAGTCTCCGAAAACTAATCCGCCTGCTTACAAAGCCTGTGTGGTCTGTACTCCCCTTCCTGTAGGCCCCCCCCCCTTTGAATTATGCTCATTGCTAAGTCACTGGGCTTCTTGACTGGACAACATTGCAGCTGCCCACATGGCAACGGGAAAAGTGGGTGGGAGTGGTGGTGGTTAGAATCAGGGGCTTTATTGACATTTAATGGGAGGGGAGGCTAGGGATATTAGAAATTTCCAAATGCATGGAAAAGCCCCCCACAGTATAGCCGCTGATGGCCACATCACCAGAATTCCTGCACCACACTGGCCTTGAGTCCATTCTGTGAAACTGCCCCCATTACCCCTAGCTCGCCTGGGGCCTCTGCCTAGAATGTTCCCCGTTGCTCTTTATGTGGGTTAAATCAGAACTCAAATGTGATCTTCTCAGAGAGGCATTCTAGTAAAGAATCCACTTGTTCACTCACTGTCACATCAGTCTTTAAAAAATACCCCTGCACAAATAGCATTACTTCTATTTGATTTTTTAAAACCTGTTAGTTTACCTGTTTGTCTCCTCCTATTAGAACATGAGTTTGATGGGAGTAGGACTGTGTGGTAAGCCCGGGATCTACAGCAGAGCCTGTATCAGGGCTTCCCTGAGAGCTCAGTTGGTAAAGAATCCGCCTGCAATGCAGGAGACCCCAGTTTGATTCCTGAGCTGGGAAGATCCATTGAAGAAGGGATAGGCTACCCACCCCGGTATTCTTGGGCTTCCCTGGTGGCTCAGCCGGTAAAGAATCCGCCTGCAAGGAGGGAGACCTGGGTTCAATCCCTGGGTTGGGAAGATCCTCTGGAGAAGGGAAAGGCTACCCACTTCAGTATTGTGGCCTGGAGAATTCCATGGACTATTTAGTCCATGGAGTTGCAAAGAGTCGGACATGACTGAGTGACTTTCACTTTCACAGCAGAGCCGGGGATGCCATCCAACCATTTCATCTTCTGTTGTTCCCTTCTCCTCCTCTGCCTTCAGTCTTTCCCAGCATCAGAGTCTTTTCTAATGAGTCAGCTCTTCGCATCAAAGAAGTGACCAAAGTATTGGAGGTTCAGCTTCAGCTTCAGCATCAATCCTTCCAATGAATATTCAAAAAAGCAGAGTTAGGTTTTTCAAAACAATTGCAGCCTTTATTTTTTCCTTAGACGTCCTCTGTTTTACTTAGCTTGCTTTATATGAAGTTTCATTTTCTATCTTGGTGCAGACTTGGAACTTTGGAGGCAAGAGGCACTGTTCTCCACTGGCTGAGAGATAGCCTTCGTGGTGATTCTCTCTCTGCTGCTAATTTGCTGGATGACCTTTCGTGTTTTACTTAACCTCATAAGGGCTTCAATTATTCTACAGAAAATTCAACGGAATTCCTTACACCACAGGGGACTGACCATAGTGAGAGAATGAAACAATATATGGGAAAGCACATCGAGGAACTTTCTGTCTGCCTTTCTTTACCTTCGGTTTGTTATTTCTGCTCTTTGCCCGAGGCCCCTCCCTCCAGGCAGGCCCTCATCTTTCTTGTCATTTTCCCTCCTACAGGTTTCCCAAACTTTAGTCATTCATGTACCAAATTCACAATTTGCGGTGTATTTGAATACCAGTCTCACTATTATGTGGTTAATATTTTCTTTATTGACTCACTTTTAAAATTTAAATTGGTTTACTTGAAAAGGAAAAATGTACATCGATATATATGACAATGAGATCATAAGTCGGTCAAGCATATTTTCTCCAATAAACATTTTATTACTATACGATCATTAAAATTAAAATAAAAACATGGCGTCTGGACTCAAGCGCCCGTTCCTCCATGACACAGTCACTAGCGCCCCAGACTAAGTCTGTCTCCCTGCCAGATTGCCTGGCTTCCTCTTTCGTAACACTCACGATAATCATACCCCATTTGTCATTATCCCCTCATATCTACCTCTTCCACAAGAATATAATCTCTATCAGGGCAGGGGCAGTGCTTATATATCCAGGGGCTAGCTTCGTACTTAGAACATAAAAGGTATTCAAAAAATTTTTGTGGGATTAGATAAAAAATTTATCTGTATAGTGACTTCAGACTATCTCGAGACCACAGTGGAAAATTTCAGTGTACGACACCCTCTCTTTTTCTTCTATCCCAGGGCTTTCCAACGTGGGGACATTTGGAGTCCTGTGAGCAGTCAGGTCATAATTGACTCGTAGGAAGCTGTGGGTTACGTAGATAGGAGTCTAGGTACTTCGTTGTCTATTGATCCAAATTTTAAGAATTGATATGTACAGGGAGTAAAGAGCTGACAGCTCTGGAGTTTTCAAAGCTATGAATTCTTGGGATGTATAATTAATGGCTTCTCATTCTTCTATCCCAGCAGACTTCTTCCCATGTAAGATATATTGATTTATTCCCCCTGGGAGTGTTGTGTTGTTGAGGATGCCTGGGCAATACTTAAATCTCCGTGGAGCCCCCAAAGGAGGCCCTGAACCTTATTTGTACCTGTGTTTGTTTGACCTCTTACCTCTGCTTCTAAGTTTCCACAAGTTTCTGAGCATCTGAGAAAGCAACCGTGCAGACATGGTAGATGTCTTGGCAGGTATCTGGTCCTGCCTGGGTACTGAGTCCTTGACAGTGGTTTTCTAGAAAAATGATGTGCTCCTTATCTGTTTGCTAATTCCTTCCACATATCACAAGACTTTTCTGTAAATTCCCATCAGTCTTGACAAAGTTATCTTGTAGACTTAGGTAGTGATTTTGATGGCTGCACAGAGCTGTTTGTCTTGTTCAGAACTAAATTAATAACACCATGATGGCACCTACTTTAGCACCAAACTTCTTAAACTCTCCTAATATACTAATCAGCATGTCAGTGAAATTTTTTTTTTGCTGGATAAAGACAAGCCTGGTGAAATGGATTAGACATTCACATGGCATTGCATAATTCAGCATGCCAGTACGGTGCATATGATTTGCATTAATAGCCTGCACTGGAAGCTGCTGCTCATAGGTTTCTCTCATTAGGTCAAATATGGAAGATTCCAGACTGTCAATCAATTACAGTTATTTCCTTTTCCATATTTATTCCATCACCATCATTGACAGCTACCATTAAGTGACATTAATACAATACAATATCATCTTGCATTTCTACTGAGCATCTCAGGGTGCCTAACGCTTCCTCTCCAGCCAAGAAATCACATTACCAAAGAAAAAGTGTCCTCATCCTCTAGGTAGAAAATAGGCTGCCCACTCTCTGGGATGCTGTGGGAGTTGCCCAGAATCTCTGGAGATGCTCTTGACTTCTAGTCACGGGTGTTCACTTTTCTGTTGGCTAAAAATACCTGAGGCTATGACTCTAGGGAGTGGGGTGTGTTAGTGGATGGTGATGACTTTCCAGGGAGACCAGTGGACCACACCGGTCACCTTGACTCCACATTGATTTAGGACATGTTTACAAGGCAGAGACAGTAGGAAATCTTATGGAAGAAATCACTTACTTTGTGATTGTAGTGGTTGTGCAGAACTACCCTGCTGTAGAAGGGCAGTGGCTGCTGAATGTCACTTTTCTGCAGTCATCTTTGCCTCCACGCCTCCCTGCCCAACCCATCTCACACCATCACATAAAATACCATTGGTCACCTTGACTCAGTAGAGCGGGACAGAGTGCCCCTTTCCAGACAGATTATTCCTATATGCCAAGTTACCAGACAACTCGAGTATATCCTCTCTCCTCCTCCCGTCTTTCCTGGAGTCAGGGATTATGAGTCTTGCTACACAAGTCATCCTGTTGTCCAGCTGTCACGGACCATGTATAGACTGCTCCCTTGCTCAGTTTTGGGTGACACACCAGTAGGGTTTCTAGACCAAATATAGGATGCCCAGTTCAGTGTGAATTTCATATGCGCAGTGAACTGTTTGGTTTAAATATGCTCCAAATATTGCATGGAACTTATAAAAATGTCTATTGTGTATCTGAAATCCAAATCAAGCTGGGCATTCTGTATTTTTATTTGCCAAGTCTGGCACCTGTACCCATCAAGTGAGTCAAAAGCCTAAGAACCAAGCCAGTCAAGTTGAGATCCTAGGAGAAATCAAATCAACACACTATACAAGGCAACATGCTCACAGCTGTGGCGGATGCAAAACAACGTCAGACCTGGTGAAAAAAAACAGGACAGGAAGGGAATGACCACAAGCCAGTGAGAGACTCTGATGCTGGAGCGAAAAGCTTGGCTCCAGAACTACAGAAAAGCAGAAGAGTATTAGAAAACTGCTTCTTGTGGTTTTCTTCATCGGTAGCCTTTTATGGTGGCTTCTTGCAGTCAGGACTTCTCCTGCACACTGGGAAGAAGTCTGGAGAGACTGGAAAAGGGAGCTTTCTGACAGGCATGGAGGCTTGTGGGCACAGCACTTGCCTTGATCTTTTATTGTTGGGGTAAAGCCAGCGTCATCTTGACTGATGGTTGAGGGAGAGCCTGGGAGAATCAATAGGTATTTGTGGGGTTGGGATGACTGACAGATTTTTGAGCAGAGAGTGCGTGATGAAAGATACTTTACCAAGAGGATATTAGAGGTGTTGTGTGGGAGAACAAGGAGAATAAGGTGCATGGCAGGCAGATTCTTTATTGTCAGAGCCACAAGGGAAGCCCCATCTTAAATAATAGTTAATAAATAAGTAACGGCTACAGACTATGTTTTTGCCCTTGTGCCAACCTTGAAGCAGACTTCTATTCTTCTTCACGTTTCCCTCAATGAAAATTACTCCTCAAGGCTGAGAATACAGATTTTACTAAAGATTTTATAAGGAAGACAATGAGGGGGCTTTACATCTCACAGTGCTCAGACGTTGTGCCCCAAACTGCCGTTAGGTATCTCCCCCCAAGTCTATTCTCTGCTGTTGGCCTTTGCATCTTTTAAACCCCCTACCAAACAGCTTCTCAAATTCACCAGTTGAGAGAATTCTTTCCCTCCATTCACCCTTGACTCTGCAGAAACATTTAGCCATTCCTCACTTCTCTGAGTCCTTGGCACCAGCCACCCACAGGCCCTGGGCACCTAGCCTTAGATCAGGTTTATCACAGCACTCCTCCTTAAAATGCATGTCTCTGTTTCTTGAAAGGAATACATGTAAAACTGGCAAGAAGAATGAGATTTTCTTTGTATTGCCACAGGAACATAATTTATTGGGGAATAATATCTGGCAACATTTACTGTGTGCTTTAGGTTCTTAATTTTTATATTATTTGCTGACCTCTTATCTGGGGCCAGAGGTTGGGCTTGGAGGCAGTGGAGAGATATGGATTCCTGTCCAACCGCATTTTCAGGATGACATCAATTCTTTGCCCACTGTTGAGTGAGTGAGTCCAAAGAATTATGAGTTGACATTTACCCAGAAGCTGGGAGAGAAACCAGTATTTTGTTTTTTAGTTTCTCCACCCATGGAGAGTGGCCATCCATCTTTCTTCCTTTTCTCTCCTTAGGGGCTGGCCTCCTTGGAATTTCCCACTGTCTTTTGCAGCAATCAGAAACTTCACTTTTCCCCATGTGCTATGAACTCCTTTATGACCACAGTAAATCTCAAAGATCTAAGAATTGCTATATCAATTTCTTGATTTTAATGTTATCTTGCTTATGCTCTGGGGGACACTGAAGTTTAGTAATATTCATCCATAGCTCTGGGAGATTCCAAGATGTTTGCCCAAGAGATGGCTTGTAAACTCTTTCCTCCGGTTCAGAATTCACCCTCCTGCAGTTTTGTGCTACTTTTACATGAACTGTACTCATTAAGGTCATGTTTTCTGAAATGAAAATCAGGCTTAATGTATACTTGATATGAACTAGGCTGCTGAAGAAAGAGATTTGTTAAGTAAATCTGGAAAAATCAAGGTGTGTTGTTGGCTTTGAAACCCATGTAGGAAACACCGTTGTGGAGGTCATTGTATTTTGTTGTTCATCATTTGTCTTCCTGTTTTCTGTTATTTTCCCAGGACTAGGTATGTTCTTTTCTCCTTCTGTTTCACTTACATGTTACGTTCTTTGATCACCTCTTCATTATTTGATCAGTAATTCCGCTCGAGCCTCTTCTTTCTCAAGTTACTGATTTCCATGGTGCATCTTCCTTCTCAGTGTTTCTTTCTAGACCAGGCATCGTCCCCAGTCACCCTTTTTCCTCTCATTTGAGATACGTCATATCCTAAGGAATATCAGCCGCTACACCCACCCCCAGCCTCCCCGCTCCTTGCTTCCCGCTGGACCCTCCTGCTGCTCCTGCTGCTGTTACTCCTTGTCTTCTTGCTCACTGTGCTTCATTTCTGTCCTTGTCATTCAAGGGTAACAGTCCAGCGATCTTTCCTTTCTCTGCCCACTGAGTTCATTTACAGTTTACAGTCCTAACAGTTCCTGGTTGTCAGCTTGCCTGACTGTAACTTCTGATGTTCACTCTGACCGTCCTCTCCTTCAAGTCTTCCCTGTCACCTTTCATCTCTGAAGTTGTCAGTATTCACCCCCAGTTGTTTCTTTTCCTTTTTCTCTCCTGCTTCCTTCCTTGTTCCTTTTGACGCTCTCTTTACTTTTTTATGCTGATTAATTATAGATTTGTAAAAAGTTGTGATGATAGCAAAGAAAGTACAGAGTGTTCCTGTATACGTTTTACCCAGTGTCGCCTAAGGTGGCCTCTTAGGTAATTATAGTACTATATCAACACTGGGAAACTGACATTGGTACAGTGTATGCAGAGTTCTGTGCCTTTCTGTCACTCCTGTGTAGATTCCTGTAATCATCAAGAAACAGAATGATTTCATCATCATGGAGATCTCCCTCATGCTACCTATTATAACCATACTCACCATCTTTAATCTATGATAACCACTAAGATTTTTCCAATTCTGTAATTTTGAAAATACTATACAAAGGACATAATACAGTATGCAACCTATCGAGACTGGCTTTTTTTTTTTTTTCACTCAGTATAATGCCCCTGAAGTACATCCAAGTTGTTGTGTGTATTGATAGCCAATTTCTATTTATCGCCGAATAGTATTCCGAACATTTACCTATTGAAGGACATTTTGGTTGCTTCCAGGTTTTTGGCATGTAAAGAATCTTCGCTCTCTTTTCCTTTTTTTACTTCCACATTGCTACTTTCTAGCACATGTTTGCAGGTAAAGAAAATCTTTTGGAAGCGGAATCGTGCATTGGTTCTTCTACCTAACCAAGGCTTAGGTTCATCTCAGAGGGATTGAAAAGGTAGATAAGCCTCTCTTTTCAGAAACAGTCTGTTTTTTTGGCATCTGAATTTAAACCTCCTCTTCCACTTCTTGTTTGTCAGTAAACGCCCTGCCTGGGGTGAACGCACTAGATTTCACCTCCGTGGAGATGTTCCAGTATAAATTTTGGTCACACACAAAAATCAGGTTTAGTTATTTTAAGTTAGACTGTTAATTTAAAATGACTACATCATTACAAGAGCTTTAGTGCCTGTTCAGAAGTGCCTTCAAGTTATTTCTGGCAAAATGCACTGAAACTAGTGGCCTTTACAACTCAGTACTCAAGGGAAACAAGACAAGCTGAGTTTCAGCTGTTGGACTTGAAGGCGGGGTCAGCCAGTGGCATTTGCTAAAGAAAAAAATTCACAAGCTCATTTTCCAAATGAGTTTAAGGTTCAGTATTTTGTTAGCAGTGCACGTGTTTGAGAGGGAACTCCTGAGTGCGGGTGGGCTAGTTTTGTCTTGGTTTTAGTAAATTAGTGCATTTGCCTAACATTTTTGGCTTGTGGTAATGAAAGCTGACACAGGGTTTCCCTTCAGTGAGTAACCTGGCTTCTCTTTGGGTTTAAAACTTCCCATATTTGCACTGAGTCCAAGTTGATATGATTATATGGCAAAGAAATAAACATGTAAATATTAAAATATTGCTGGATACTTGAGTCTTTCTGGAAGAAAGGAATTGAATGTATATGACAGAGACACTTGGACTAGCTCATCGAGATTTCTTAAAGTTTGCAGGAGATTTAGAAACTTGATACTTAAAGCAGTTATCACAGTCTTCTCCATTTTAGAAGTTTTTGGGTCTTAGTTTTGTCTGGGCCTTTGGCTTAGTTAGCACTTTTGTGAAAGAAAGATCCTACCTGCTATCCTCCCCATCCTCCTTCCTTAATACCTGGGAGATGATAAGGCCTTACGTTTACTTAACTTGGATCTGGAAAACTGAGCACGTTATATACTTGATCCAACGAATCCCTATTTTCCCTGCAGGGAGGCAGAAGAAGATGAGGTACAGTGGGTCTTGGTGTGACAAGCACTGAGTCACCAGAGTGTCATTGGCAAGATGGGGAAGCCACTTTCCACCCAGGCTGGTGTCCCCAGACCAGCGTTTTCAGCACTTGTTTCCATAGTACCCCAAGGACTCTTCAAGTGTTGTATGAGAGTACTGTAAGGTTCCTATGTCAAATTCAAGTGAATTTTAACCAAAAAACCAAAAGGACAAAAACCTTCCCATTTTGTGAAGGTTTCTTAGGATGCATTGTCATAGTATGGGCTATCCTAGAGCGGTGTAGCTCAGAGGAGTTTGAGACGTCCTTCTAAATGAGGATTTATTCAACTTCTGATGGGCCAAAATCCCAGAACTAAGACATTCAGGGTGAAGGGAGGGGAAATTCAGAGGACTCTTTTTCAAAAGAGATTACTGGCTAGCGTCTCAACCTTCTCCTTTAGTGATACTGTGAACATTACAGTCATCAGAATTCTTTATTAATCAGTCTTTCTGCACATCTGCAATGCGAGGACTGATACTGGCAATGATGACTCAGGTGTGAACATCTTGAACTAGCTGTGAATGATCAGGAACCAAGTTTTCTGACCTTCTAATGGTGGTGCTCATGCTACCCCACCATATCTGAGTGCCTTAAAGAGCAAGAATCTCTGTGACTAGCCATGCTGGGAGTTGAATAAGGAAGGTGGCTTGTTCGCTGCTGTTTCTGGGTCATGGAGTTCCGTCAAGGTGGTGAGGCTTCTGAGTACTCAACTATCCGGAGGCCTGCTGGGACCCGGCTCCTGGCACACAAAGCATATCAGAAATAGTGGTGGGGATCTGGGTGGGAGAGTGCTCAAGGCTGAGCAGCAAGCCAACCGGACAGGAGTGGGCACTTGCCAAGGGCCCTGCCTGTGCTAAGTTCCTTGCTAGGGGCTTTGAGCTGTGTCGTCGTGTTGTCACTGAGAAATGACAACTCCTGGGAGCCTCACCAGCAGGGTCTAGGAAACCAGGAGACACCTGGATGGGTTAGGGTGCTTGCATTGGCGGTTAATAGAAAAGGTGAAAGTGGCTGAAGTGTAAAGACATCTAGAGACTCCAGAACGGCTGAGCCAGTGGTCCGGTGCTAAGTGTAAGAACTCACGCTGTGTCCATCTCTGCGTGTGCAGTGGTGACTTGATGCTCAGGCTGGCTCTCCTTACGTGCACTGAAGGATTGCCAATAGCATCCATGCTAGTGCTCCCTTATCGTGACCGGAGAGTGTGAGTCAGAGGGAGCTAGTTGCTAGTACTTCCCGCAGAAAAGCAGCGAACCTCCTTTCCCAGGAAGCTCTTAGCTCTCGCATCTTGTTAACCAGAATTGAGTCACATGGCCAGTCTTCAGCTCTAACAAGAAGGATGGAATTATGCTTAGATGTTTAGACTAACGAGGATGGGGACAAGTTGGATTCAAATGGGAAACTTGCTTTTGGTAAGAAGAAGCAAGTCTTGAGCTATATAGAAGGGAAGCTAGATTCTGTGTTTGATTTATAAATGAATGGCATTTAGAGATGTGTGCGTGTGCATGCACAGTTGCTCAGTCTGACCCTTGCGACCGCCTGGACTGTTGTCTGTCAGGCTCCTCTGTCCATGGGATTCTCCAGGCAAGTATACTGGAGTGGGTTGCCATTCCCTTCTCCAGGGAATCTTCCTAACCCAGGGTTCGAACCCTCATCTCCTAAGTCTCCTGCATTGGCAGGTGGATTCTTCACCATTGAGCCACTTTAGAAAGAGATACATCAAAAAAAAAAAAAGTCATTTTTTACTTTTATAGGGGAAAACAGTTATCTGAAATGTTCTCTTAAACTTCACTCTTAAGCTCAGACATATCTGATAGCTTACATTGTTGTGCTGGTTTCTGCTGTATGATGAAGTGAATCAGCTCTACATATGTCTCCTTCTTCTTGAACCTCCCTCCAACCCCTGCCCGCTTCCCTGGAGGTCTCCAAATACTGGCTGCATCCCTTGACTGATACTCACAAACCCTATCAGATGGCTTCTCCACACGACTCTCTGCTCCAAGTTTGTGTTTCTACCCTCACCCTTCAGGCCTAAGGATGGCAACAGGACCCCACGTGGTTTCCCTACACCCCACCCACACCTCTGAATGTAATGCCTTTGTAAATAATTTTTAAATTACTGAATTCAGTGTGCCAGATGTTTCTTGCCTGGACCATGACTAATATAACCATTCTCATCACTGGCTCTGTCCTGCCCAGAAAACAAGCCTTCAGCCTTGCCATTTCCCAACACACTCTCTCACCCTGATGGACTAGCCGTTTCCTGGCCGTGTTGTGTCCTTTTGCTTCTTGAGGGTTTTGTGAGTAATGCTTCCTTTTCTGACTTATCTGCCTGGACATTGTCTTTTACATCTTTCAAGACTTTGTTCAAACCTCACCTGTTGACCTTTGCTGCCTTTCCCCGGGCAGGTTCCTTGCCCGCTCCTCTGCACCCCCACATCCTGCTACACACAATAAAATGCTTCTCATAGCCAGAGGCACTGTTTTCCAACTCCCCTCTGAACCCCTTGACTGCCTGAATGGTATTCTGCTTTTCTTGGTTTGCCAAGTGTCTGCTGTTATCCCTGGTGGGCTTAATAAATTTTTTGAATGAATACATTTTCTTTATGGACTGTATTATTTCTTGCACTGTTCATATAAATGAGATTGCTGCAATAAAATATAGTCAGCCCTCTGAATTTGCAGATGTGGAACCGTGGATATGGAGAGCTGACTGGACACCCCATTTCATGTAATGGACTTGAACATCCTCAGAGTTGGGTGTCTGCGGGGAGTCCAGGAACCGACTGTACGACTTCATCAAGGCAAGTGTGTGCATTGTTTTCTATTTTGACGAGTAGCATTTGGTTTTACACCTCGTGACAGTTCTGAGAGACGGGTGGATGGGAGGCAGATTCCTCTGTCACTTGGGTGGTCAGTGGCAGAACTTGGCCAAGACTCTAGACCTCTTGAGACAAGTTTGGCGCTTTTTCAGTTAGAGCACTCTGCCTCCTGAGATGCCAGATTAAAAAACCACAAAGCCAGGGGCAGACTGGATGAGTATGCGCTACCCTAAGGGCCACTTCAGATGGAAGGCCAACTCAAGTGCCATAGAGATAACTCCAAGTGATTATAAACACATGTTAGAAAGGCTGTTTAGAGAGAGCTTGTTGTCAGAAGGGTTCTAACGAACGGAACTGGTCATATTACCGGAACCCAACCTCCATTACCCAAGAATTATGTCTGATGTAAGCTCCAGGGACCATCAGCAAAACATGACAGTGGGATTACAATTAGGATATGAACATCACAAAGAAGTATTCTGTAACCCTGGGGAAGGGATGGATTGCTTCTGTAATTCAAACCATACCCCACAAGAAAGTAATTCATAGGCAGCAGCACACAAATAAAGACAAATTTGAGAGCATCTGAGAAATTTCTGTTATGTCAATAGAAGGCTTAAATGTTCTTTCTTCTGTCTGCCTTTGGAGAAGGAGGCATCATGTTGAAAGCACTGCTAATAATGTAGCTCACTTGTAAGGAACATTCAGAGATACAATCAGAGAATTTCAGCAGGAAAAGGAACCTTAAAGGTCATCCAATGGGGGGCTTTGGACCTTCAGATTTTTTTCCAACAGGAAGGAAAACATGAACTCTGAGTACTCCAATTGGTTGAGGGTCAGGACAGATTAAATTGTAGATCCCATGGGATCTCTGCAGCCTCAAGAGTGTCAGAGCATGAATGTGATCCCTGTGGGTTCCTGTCATAACCTCATAATCATGATGAACCTTCCATTAACTGAAACACCCGTTAGTGGCTTAGATCTTTTTCCTTATCTTTCACTGAAGACAAATAAGTGAGTTAACAGAACATAAAGGAAATAAACTATAAATTTCTATGCGTCCATCTTTATCTTTTAAACCTGCTATATTGGTGCTCTTAATCTCAAAATGTTCGTATCTTTTAACTCAACGATTTCATTGTTGGGGAAAATTTATCTTAGGGATATAATAAGAGTAATAGATAAAGATCTGGAAAGAAACCAAACTGTCTAATGATAAGGAAAACATTAGTTAAATCCAATTAATAGAATTCTGTGTCATTATTTAGATCACATGTTTGGAAAAAAATTTAATGATGTGAAGGTGTTTATAGTATAAATCACAAGAGCAAGATATAGAACTGCAGCTATGATATAATTTGTCTGATGTTTTGAAAACCTTTTTCTCTTTGCCTAGATACATATAGCTATAAATAGTAAAAAATACCAGAAGGAAAACCATCAAAATATTAATTATGGTTATTTCTGGGTGGTGGGATTGTGGGTGTATTTTATTTTATCCTTTGTAGTTAGCTCTTTTTCCAAACTTTGTGAGTATAAATCTGAAAACAACTTTGTAAGCCGTATTGAAAACCCTCTGCTGGCTTCTCCCTATTTTGAAGGCAAAATCCAGACTCTCCAGTGTGGCCAGTGGGGCTCCTTATGACCTGGCTACCCACCCTCCTGGCTCACGTCTCCCCACTCCTCTCTGTGTCTGTGTCTTGGAGAGCCTTGAGAAGGAGCCCTCCGGTGGTCCCTTCCCTTGCTCCCGAAGTTCAAGCCTCTCCTCTGGTCCCTGCTGCCTCTTGTTTGTGTCTCCATCTGCACCCATCCCATCGTACTGCAACAGAACACGGCTCTCGTCCCTCTCTACCTGACCTGAATCCCCCTGTGGGTAGCAGGGAGAGTCCATTTTCTCTGTGTGCACAGCACCTGTCACAGCATCTGGTGCCTAGTTGTGTTGAATGAAAGCACATGAAAGGGAAACGGAGGGCAGAGAGAAGAGCAGGTGGAGAAACTGAACGAGTCCCTAATTAACAAAAGGAAACAGCACAGTCCTTCTGTGCCCTTCCAGCTGAAGCTGCATTTCCCACGGAGCCTTCCTATGCATCTACCAATGAATGAAGTTCTGACTTCAAGGTCCCTGTAGCTCCTTTCAGGGGAACCTTGGCAAATGCCAATTCTGCCCCCCCTTTTTTTTCTTCCTGTTTTGTATTTGCAAGACTAACCCTTCTTTCTTCTCTCCTTCCTCAGCTCTACTTCCTTCTTCATTTTTCTGTTCATCTCTCCCCAGGCTATTCCACATTTATCCCATATTTCAGGGAAAAAAATGACTATTTTCTCTTAATAGGAGCCCATCTCAGAGCCTCTGGGAAATAGAACTGAGCCATGTGGGGACCCACTCTCATTTTATCTCCCATCTTCCACAGGAAGCAAGGCAAGTGCCATGAGCCCCAGTGCATAATTAGGGACAGAGCCACTAAATGCCAGGCCTAGACACCTGACTTCGGGGTCTGCACTTAACACTGGTCTACACTGAGGGCAGTCCCTTACTTGGGAGGTTTTCTCTATTAATACATTTGTTTCTCTTAGAGTTAAAAAAGTTGTCGTAAATTCTAAAAGTAAAAATATGACTGCAGCATTGGTAGCCATGTGTGCACACGTGTGTAGGCATACAAGCGCATGTGTGTATGTGTGAGAGAGAAAGACTTCAAACCTGCAGAGACTTAGTCCTGCTTGTTGCAGGTGTGACATAGGAATGTTTATTCGCCACTCCTCTTGTTTCCAGGGGAATGTGCTGCCAGTGAGTAAACCCCCGGGCCTCTCTCCATCCTCTCCTTCACCTCATTGGAGGGAGAGGAAAATGATTAGTCTGGGAGAATCCATTGAAGGTGTGTGTCTCACTGTCTCCTCCCTCTGTGTGGGAATTGACTGGAGAAAGTGAACATTTTCTGTTCCTTTAAGTCTCAAGTTTTAAGGGGCAGCTCCTCATGTGGCCAAGTTTCCTGTCTTCCAGCATTGCCTGATGCTGGCTAGGGGATTTCATTTCAGTGGTACAGTATTAACAAGTCCACAGACCTAAAGTCATGGTCTCTAATCAAGACTTTCTCAATTTGAAAAAAAAAAAAAAGAGATGCTTTTTTTTTTTTTACCTCTGTCTTATACTTACGCCTCTTAATTGATCCACAACTTGGTCAAGAAAGAAGGGTCCTATTTATCCGATTCCCTAAAACCTCAGCATCAGAGAGAACTCCTCTGCTTGGCCTTCAACAACTGCCTGGTTAGGGATATAGGTCTTCTCTTAATGGGCAGCCAAAATTTTGTGGCAGAGATTTGGGACAGAAACATAGAGGCCAGCTGGCTGAGTTCATCCCATCTACAGTCTGAGTGACTCAGGGAAGGTCTACTCATTTGGAGCTTATGAAGAGGAAGGAGGGGGCTTCCCAATAAGTCACCCTCCTCTAAGTGACAAAGTTGTCATGGAACAAACAGGTTTCCTGCTAGGGCTGCTTCCTGTTTCCCCAGACTTCCAAGATTAAGTAATCATGTGATCAGGGGGACTCACTGTAATAATTCCTTTCTGAATACTGAGGTCCAGTTCATATCTGATCACCTCAATCAAAAGTAATCTCTCTCCTCCAGACTTCTACACTCATTGCCTAGAACTTACACTTGGGACTGATTATTCCTGACTGTTTTTATTACTTGCTTAGTAATAAAGTAATCACTTGCTTATCTGTTGTGGTAGATGTTCTCGTTCTCTGTGCATTTTATCTCAAATCCCAAGGTTTTAAAAGTTTGTTAAGTATAAAGACCACGTCTTACACCTCCTTGTATTTTTCCCTACCTGCCAAAAATCTCCTTAGGATTTATTTGTATTTGTTAGTGTGGAAATAAATTAAGACCACCCAAAAAAGAACGAGCAAAGGTGTTTATTTAGAACTTGATCTAGCAAGGGGATTAGCCACCATGACTTATGTTTTGGCAGAGACTCAAAGGCAAGTGAAAAATTGGGAAAGATTTATAGTGGAAAAAAGAAAAGGCTTCATGCGTGTCTCAATTGTAGACTATTGGCCTGGGGAACCTGGAGGCAGGTAACTAGAAGCAAGGCATCCTGTGGAATCAGTTAGGGGTGTATATTTGATTTTCTTAGGTCCTAAGTTGGAAGGGTGTGGACAAAAATAAGAAAAGCTGCCAGTTATTAAGCTGTAGTCATTTAGATTGTTACTGCTGATAGGAGTCTGACTTTCTATAAGCCTAGCACAGCAGGCTGACTTCCTGGACTGGTTACTGTAGAAAATGGGTTGTTTTCCTGGGCTGGTTACTGCAGCGTGTAGGTCAGAACTCTACTTTTTATGCATGATGTGGCCATTGTTCATTTGTATGTTCTGTCTCTCATTAGGTGTCAATACATGTGGTTGATTAACTGATAGCTCTGTGGTTTGAAACATCTCCTTTGAATTGATATCCTTTCTCTTTCCTCTTGCAGCTTGCTAAACAGTTTATTCAAGAAATATTTTTCATTTAATTTTTTTAACAAGACCTTAAAAATAGCACATGAGAGAAGGAAACATCACACTTTTGCTCCCTTTCTCATTTATCTTCTTGGAGTCTAAAACACTGAGAAAGAAAAATAGGGGTCATGGTCTTCAGTGGTTCAGACTAGAAATTACTATAGTTTAAAGTCCTGCATTTTCTAATGAAGAGATGAAGGCCTACGGACTTGCCCAAGGTCTTTATGATGTTAAGATTATAGAAGAAGTCACCACTGAAAACAGGTGGATAGTCTGTCTCCAGCTGTGATCTACTGAGGGTGCGACATGTTGGCATGAGGGGGTGGAAGACCAGTAAAGGTTTTTAAAAACTGGAAAAAAGCCAAGTTCCTGAAAGTGGAGGCCTTTGGAAGGGTATTGCTTAGAAGCCATGGAGCAGAAGAACATGGGGAGTAAGTCTTATGGGTTTCACCACAGTGTGCAGTGTGCTGTTCTACTTTTCTATGACTGCCATGAAAATTAGGAAGTCAAGAGATACCTGGAATAACAGGCAAGGTTGGCCTTGGAGTACAAAATGAAGCAGGGCAAAGGCTAACAGAGTTTTGCCAAGAGAATTCACTGGTCATAGCAAGCACCCTCTTCCAACAACACAAGAGACAACTCAACACATGGACATCACCAGATGTTCAATACCAAAATCAGATTGTTGTATTCTTTGCAGCCAAAGATGGAGAAGCTCTATACAGTCAGTGAAAAGAAGACCAGGAGCTGACTGTGGATCAGATCACGAACTTCTTATTGCAAATTCAGACTTAAATTGAAGAAAGTATGGAAAACCACTTGACCATTCAGATATGACCTAAATCAAATCCCTTGTGATTATACAATGGAAGTGACAAATAGATTCAAGGGATTAGATCTGATAGATAGAGTGCCTGATGAACTATGGATGGAGGTTCATAACATTGTACAGGAGGAGGTGATCAAAACTATCCCCCAAAAGAAGAAATGAAAAAAGGCAAATGGCTGTCTGAGGAGGCTTTACAAATAGCTGAGAAAAGAAGTGAAGTGAAAGGCAAAGGAGAAAAGGAAAGATAAATCCATCTGAATGCAGAGTTTCAAAGAATAGCAAGGCGAGATAAGAAAGCCTTCCTCAGTGATCAATGCAAAGAAATAGAGGAAAACAACAGAATGGGAAAGACTAGAGATCTCTTCAAGAAAATTAGAGATACCACGGGAACATTTTATGCAAAGATGGGCACAATAAAGGACAGAAATGGTATGGACCTAACAGAAGCAGAATATATTAAGAAGAGGTGGCAAGAATACACAGAACTGTACGAAAAAGATCTTAATGACCCAGATAACCACAATGGTGTGATCACTCACCTAGACCCAGACATCCTGGAGTGTGATGTCAAGTGGATTTTAGGAAGCATCACTATGAACAAAGCTAGTGGAGGTGATGGAATTCCAGCTGAGCTATTTAAAATCCTAAAAAATGATGCTGTGAAAGTGCTGCACTCAGTATGCCAGCAAATTTGGAAAACTCAGTAGTGGCCACAGGACTGGAAAAGGTCTGTTTTCATTCTAACCCCATTGTCTTCCTTTGGAAGTCAATGCCAAAGAATGTTCAAACTACCACACAATTGCACTCATCTCACACACTAGCAAAATAATGCTCAAAATTCTCCAAGCTGGGCTTCAACAGTATGTGAACTGAGAACTTTCAGATGTTCAAGCTGAATTTAGAAAAGGCAGAGGAACCGGAGATCAAATTGCCAACATCCACTGGATCATAGAAAACTCAAGGGAATTCCAGAAAAACATTACTTCTGGTTATTGACTATGCTAAAGCCTTTGACTGTGTGGATCACAACAAACTGTGGGAAATTCTTAAAGAGACTGGAATACCAGATCACCTGTCCTGCCTCCTGAGAAATCGGTATGCAGGTCAAGAAGCAACAGTTAGAACTGGATATGGAACAACAGACTGGTTCCAAATTGGGAAATGAGTACGTCAAGGCTGTATATTGCTTATTTAACTTATATGCAGAGTACATCATGAGAAATGCTGGGCTGGATGAAGCACAAGCTGGAATCAAGATTGCTGGGAGAAATATCAATAACCTCAGATAAGCAGATGAGACCACCCTTATGGCAGAAAGCGAAGAGGAACTAAAGAGCCTCTTGATGGAGGTTAAAGAGGAGAGTGAAAAAGCTGGCTTAAAGCTCAACATTCAGAAAACTAAGATCATAGCATCCGGTCCCATCAGTTCAGTTCAGTTCAGTTCAGTTGCTCAGTTGTGTCCGACGCTTTGCGACCCCATGAATCACAGGACTCCAGACCTCCCTGTCCATCACCATCTCCCGGAGTTCACTCAAACTCAAGTCCATCAAGTCGGTGATGCCATCCAGCCATCTCATTCTCTGTCATCCCCTTTTCCTCCTGCCCCTAATCCCTCCCAGCATCAGAGTCTTTTCCAATAAGTCAACTCTTCGCATGAGGTGGCCAAAGTACTGGAGTTTCAGCTTTAGCATCATTCCTTCCAAAGAAATCCCAAGGCTGATCTCCTTCAGAATGGACTGGTTGGATCTCCTTGCAGTCCAAGGGACTCTCACGTCTTCACTTCATGGCAAATAGATGGGGAAACAATGGAAACAGTGACAGACATCATTTTATTTGGCTCCAAAATCACTGTAGATGGTGACTGCAGTCATGAAATTAAAAGATGCTTGCTCCTTGAAAGAAAAGCTGTGACCATCCTAGACAGCACGTTAAAAAGTAGAGACGTTACTTTACCGACAAAGGTCTGTATAGTCAAAGCTAATGCTATGGTTTTTCCAGTGGTCATGTACGGATGTGAGAGTTGGACTGTAAAGAAAGCTGAGTGCCGAAGAATTGATGCTTTTGAACTGTGGTGCTGGAGAAGACTCTTGAGAGTCCCTTGGACTGCAAGGAGACCAACCAGTCAATCCTAAGGGAAATCAGTCCTGAATATTCATTAGACAGACTGATGCTGAAGCTGAAGCTCCAATACTTTGGCCACCTGATGCAAAGAACTGACTCATTGGAAAAGACCCTGATGCTGGGAAAGACTGAAGGCAAGAGGAGAAGGGGATGACAGAAGATGAGATGGTTGAATGGCATCACCGACTCGATGGATACAAGTTTGAGCTCCCGGAGTTGGTGATGGACAGGGAAGCCTGGCGTGCTGCAGCCCGTGGGGTCCCAAAGAATTGGAAACAACTGAATGACTGAACTGAACTGAACTGATTGCTGCCATGTAACAGAGTACAACCAAACAGATGCCTTAAATAACAAAAACTGATTCCCTCACAGTTCTGGGGGGTGGAGGTCTGAAATCAAGGTGTCGGCAGACACCTGAGCCCGGTAGGAGAGAATCCTTCCTTGCTTCCCCTAGCTTTTGGTATTTGCTGGCAATTCTTGGAATTCGTTGCCTCTGCTTCTATCATCTCATGACATTCTCCATGTATATTTCTGTTTCTGTGCTCAGATTTATCCTTTTAAGGACCCCAGCCATATTGGATTAAGGGCCCACCCTACTGTAGTGTGACCTCATGTTAACTAATTAAATCTGCAATGATCTTTTTGTGAAATAAGGCCCCATTCAGAGATCTTGAGGGCTAGGACTTCAACACATCTTTTTGGGAGACACAAATCAACTCACAACTCATGCCATCATGAGAGCTACATCTTTCCCGTGGAACTCCATAGTCATGAGCTGGTGGTCTTCTCTTCACTTCTGGGCCACTGCCAGCACATGGCTCATGACTAAACAGTGCTGCTCCTGGAGCCTTGGTGACTAGCAGTGCTGCAGGAGGCAGTGATGAATAGGAAGGTGTCATGTAAGTAAAGCCACCCAATTTCTTTGTAAATATGTGTCACGGGGTATTTAGAACCATTGTACCCAACCCACGGCTGCACGTTGGTGGAACTATTAAGTAAATCACACACACACATCTTTTTTTGGGAACCTCTTATTCATAGTTCCTCCCCCTGTCCAAGCCTTGCTTCCCCGAGGGAGTGTGCTTATCCCCCGCATTTCATCATCTAGCCTTGCCTGTTTCTAAAGTTCGAGCTGTCCTAAAGTTCTTTGCCTTAACGCTGTCACTACCGTTAGTCATCTCCTGCCACTTTTCTCTTTTTTCACTCTTTCAGGAAGTAATGTTTTCACTCAGGTAACAAAGTCGTAGGAAGAGTGTTCTGCCTGTTTGATGATTCATTTCTCTGCTCTTTGCTGTTTCTGAATGTAATGGGGGAAAAACCCTTTTGTTCTGGGCTTTGGTGAATGGGCACGGTCAATGGGGGTGAGAAAATGCAGTCATAAAACTTTCACCTTAGAGCGGAAGTAATCTCGTTTATTGGTCTTCCTGACTCTTTTGAGAGGTGTCATTGTGATTCTCATGGCCCCTGGAATCCACGAGATGGACTCTCCTGCCTTCAAATGACATGCCCATCTGTTTTACTTCCTTCATGTTTTGTTGTGAGTAAATCATGGCAAGAGTGATGCCATATGCCTACTCAGCTCACTTTATTTGTGGATCCAGACCACAGGCTCAGAGTCTTTCTGAGTTGAGATAGAGTTGAACTTATTCAGTTGAGTCCCTCAAAGGGTCATAGCAGTTGAATTGCATCCCCCTACAAGTTCTAACCTCCAGTACCCAAGAGTGTATTTGGAGATTGAGTCTTTAAAGAAATAATCAGGTTAAAATGAAGTAATTGAGATGGACCCTAATCCAATATGACTGATGTCCTTATAAGAAGATGAGCTTAGGGCATTTCTGTTGTTTAAGTTGCTCAGTTTGTAGTACTTTGTTACAGCAGCGCCAGCAAACTGATACAAAGGGGGACAGGTTACAGACATGTAAAGTGAGCCTTGAAAGGTACTGTGTGCCCCCATACCCCCCCTAGCCCAGGCCCCAAGGATCCTAACTGCTGGTCCAGCCCTCAGCCCACTTCGTGATGAGATGTTGTGTTTGTTATGAAAAATATCACAGTAGGTTACTTCTTTTATGAATTCGGTTCAGCTGGCATCTCAGTGATGGTGTCAATTCTTTTGCCATCTTCTGCAATACTGAGGGAAATTTTCTCTAAGCTAATTTCTTTTAGCTGCAAAGATGACAAATGCTATCAACGATATCCAACCGAAGTATATTTTCATCCCTTTTCTTCCCGTCAAGATAAGCCAAAAGTATTTGTTGCCAGAAATGGAAAACAGCTTGCTCATCAGCCAGATGATCGCAGTGTTCAGAAGTTCCTCTCATTTGCCGTGTGTGTGAAAAGTTAAGAATTGAAAACAGACAGGCTTACTCTGCTTAAACTGTGGGCTCTGTGAAGCAAGAAAAGGAGATTGGAGATTGGAAGAAGAGTTGTAGAGACGGTTTGGAAGGCAAAGCGAGTAGGGGCTTTTCAGATGGCTCTGAGGTGAGATACCCTCAGTTGGTTTATTAATAACAGTAGATATAGCTGTTCATCAGTGAGATGAAAGGTGAGCCTCAAGTCACCAAGCCCCGTAGGCTACCTTTGTGTTCTAGAACAAATCCCAGTGTCCTACAAAACAGGGCTTTTGGGAACTTATACTGTGTTACATATAACAAAAATTTCTAGGCAATTCAGTTAGCCCTTTCCCTGATTGCCTTGATGGAAATATCTCCCTGATTTCTTAGGTCAGAGGCACACAGAGGGCCTGAGGCTTCATGAGAAACACTGAGCCTTCAGGTGATAGGCTTGAATTATTTCACCATGTTTCCACTCATGAGGAAATCGGGGATACTTGTTGAATTCCTGTGAGATTGAGTTAAATTACCCAGTTACCACCCTGTCATTATGTTATAAGGCTGGATGTTCACTGAGTGATTTCTGATTATTTTTATTAGTCTCTCTTTGCAAATACTTAAGGGACTTTCTGACACTGGAGAGAACCTTTGAAGGTCTAGATTTGCAAGCTTACAGGAGTCAAATGATTAACCCAAGCTTGACCAAAAAAAAAAAAAAAATCCTGAGGAGCACTCAGGGTTCACACTCAAGGCTGTAATTACCATTGCAAAGGTTTCTGGACGCTCTTGTAATCACAGTACACTTTATGTCATTAGAAATAAATTTGCCTTTCAACACTTAGATTTCCTCTTGTACCTGATTCTTGAGGTCTTAGAAGTTAACAGGAACTCAAGGATTTGGCTACCTAAGAGAAGGGGAAAAATAAAAACCCCAGACACCTGCCCTGGTTCTTCTGTAGTAAGGTCAGCTCACAGTAGGGCAAAATAAGTGAGTTCTCACGGAAAGACAATGCTGCATTGAGTGCCGCTTCCTATGGGTCCATTCCTGGCAGCCAGCTTGTTTTAAGGGTGGGTGTTTTTAGCAGAAGGGAATTCTGGCTGCTGGAGGCAAGAGAATAAAATAGAGAGGTGGGCAGGGGGTGGGGAGTGCGCGGGGGGAGTAGGGAGACCCACTTTCAGGTGCACAAAACGTGCCGCTTTCGGTCAGTCCACTTTCTCCCTCCTGTTTGAGCCAGCCCGGTCCCACCCCACCTGCCGCTGGCCTTTCCCTGGGTTCTGGGTCCCGAGCTGACTGAGGCCCCCACGCTGGCTCAGATGAAAGGACAAATCAGAAGGTACCTATCACAAGTCTGTGAGCAGAGAAACAAAGGCCCCCGCCGCCGCTGACACCCTCCCACTAACTTGGGTCTTAATGGTAGGTTTAATTTCCTCACGCTGGCTGAAAGGAGGGGAGAAAACTCGGCGGAGAGAGCCAGGGTGTGGGCAGCGGCGGCGGCGGGGAAGCGGCAGCTGTCGTATTCGTGGTTAATCAGGTGTGTCTGTCTTTGTGTGGCATCTGTCTGCTACTGTTGCCGGGCCACATGTGAAAGGGAGCCGAGGGGAAGGGGGCCGTTCATGTTCAAAGGCGGCAGCCCTGACCTCTGCTTCGTTCTCCTCGGGGTAGGAGAGCTTGTCTATTTAACTTTCCCCATTATAGGAAGCTGTAATTCTACTCTATTAGCCCACCCTCACCATTTTGGCCTGACAGACGCAAGCTGCATCCAGAATGCCATAAATCTGTGGGGAGAAGGAGGCCTCTTCTCCCCTCCCATGCTTGTCCTTTGGGATTCGGTTTGATTTGTCAAACAAGACAAAACCAGAAAGAGAGAGAAACAGGGGAGCCGAGGGCATCTCGGGTCCCCTTCCGCTTCAGACTGACCCGGATGCTAAATGCGTCTTTCCCCTGATGAGCTTCAGGGGGCTTCCCTGCCCCACGACGAGAACATCCGTCTGTCACACGAGTCCCACAGACGCATGGTGTTCTCATCAGACTTCAGTCAACTCCCTGGCACCAAACCCTCCCCCTGCTTTCCTCCACCCCCTTCCTTCCTCTCTGCCCAGGCACAGAAGGGCAAGGGCAGAGCCTGGGGGAGTCTCTCAGTTTCTCCTGGAGCCAGATCTGCTTGTTAGATGACAGTTCAGCCCTGCTGGGCAGGACTCTGCTCTCCAGCAGCCAGAGAAACAGTGGAAAGAGAAACAACCCCTCCACCCACCTCCCAGTGCACGAGAATGTATTAAGACTTAGCATCTTAGAGTCCGGAAGACTCCAACTGGAGACTCAAACTGACCCCTTCTTACCAGTGGTTCTGGGGGCTCCGTCTTACCCTTTCAGGGTCCTTTGCATCCAGCCAGTCTTCTTCTTTGGGGCCAGCCCTTGTGTTTCTTGGAGTAAATGGTAGTCATCTGCATTTTCAAGATCAAGGAACTCTCACTCAAGCTGGCTTTCCTTGAGAATCAGCCATCATGGACTTACCGTATTGTTCAGGAGAGCCTGCCACTTGCAGATCTCTTTTGGTTTAAGATACTTCTCAATATAGGTACTACCAGTTACCAACAGCAAAATGTTCATTTTTCTGGGAAGGCTGGAGTCAGACTCTACTGACACTGCACTTTGTGTGTGTGTGTGTGTGTGTGTGTGTGTGTGTGTGTGTGTACACATGTGTATATGTATGTATCTTTCTCTTCATCAAAATTGTTACCTTCCCAAGATGTGGGTTGTCATCAGCACAGCCAACTTCCCTCTGTGAGCCTGTTTGGATTGCTGTGGCTGTCCTATTAATCTGCAACTTTGGGATCAGGAAGGTTTTGTTTCCCTAATGCTGAAAGAGTTTGGAAAACCATTCCACTGCCTCAGGCCCTGCTTCCTCCCCCTGATTTGCCTGGGATCTCCAGATTTCAGTGAAATTGATAGGCAAATATGTAGCTCTTAATAGAAGCCTAGTGCTCTGCTAGGCTCTTATGAGGCCTTCAAGGACATTTCATCTTGCCAGAGACCAAGGATCATGTGAATAAAACAAGCAGTAACAAAGTAGGGCTGAAATTTTGTTAAAAACTTTAAAGAAATAAAATACTTACACAAAGAAGAACGCACAGTCCTAAGGATACAGCTTGATGAAGTATTGCAGGTGGAACACACTCATGCGTGTTCCCAGATCAAGAAACAGTATCCTACCCATGTGGGGACCTTGTTAACGTCTGAAAATATTCTACAGCACAGTTTGGGGCTGAGATTGCGTTCGTTACCTGGTTATAGAAGTTCAGTGATGGAAAGGTTCCCATCGGCTAGAAGGGATTTGGGTCCTGGCAGGATCTGAGTGTGAGCTGGGTTGGCCTTCTGAAGTTGGGCTTTACGGAGCTGGAGTTATGGTGCTCATGGCTCTAGGGGAGGATATAGAAGATTCTGGCCTCTTTTTTTTTTTTTTAAACAAAACAAAACACTATGACAAAATATACATATTATAATATTTACCATCCTAACCACTTTTCAAAGTTAAACATTTTTATTATTTATTTATTATTTTTGGCTGCCCTGGGTCTTCATCACTGGGCGGGGCCTCTCTCTAGTCATGGCACGTGGGGCTACCCTCTGTTGCAGCACATGGGCTTCTCATTGTGGTGGCTTCTCTTGTTGGGGAGCTCAGGCTCCAGGCTCATGGGCTTCAGTAGGAGTGGCACATGGGCTAGCTGCTCTGTAGCTGTGCCATCTTCCCAGACCAGGGATTGAACTGGTGTCCCCTACATCGCAAGGTGGATTTTTAACCACTGGACCATCAGGGAAGTCCCATCTTAGTCATTTTTAAGTGTACGGCTCAGTAGTGTTAAATACATTCAGATAGTTTTGTAACGTCTCCAGAACTCTTTTCATCTTGCAAACTGAAGCTCTATATTCGTTAAACAATAACCCCTACTCCGCCTTCCCTCAGCCCCTGGCGACCACCATTCTTTCTGTCCCTATGAGCTGACTGCTCTGAGTACCTCATATAAGTAGTCATACAGTACTTGGCATCTTGTGACTGGCTCATTTCCACTCGGCATTGTGTCCTTATGGTTCAGCCATGCAGCAGGTGTCAGAGTGTCCTACCTTTTTCAGACTGAATAATATCCATTGTATGTCTAAAGCACGTTGTGATTATCCACTCACCTGTCAATGGGCACTTGAGTTCTGCTACCTTTTGTCTACAATAATAATGCTGCTATGAGCGTGGGTATACAAATATCATTTCAAGACCTGTTTTCAGTCATTTGGGGTATATACTCAAAAATAGAATTGCTACATCAACTGGTAGTATTGTTTTTATTTTCTGAGGAACCGCCGTTCAGTTTTTGATAGCAGTATCTCCATTTTGACATCATTTTCACCTGAATGGTTTCTTCCTGAGCAGCGTCCTTGGTGACCTTGGGGGAGGAGGAGGTGGATTGAGGTGATGGCTGTTGTTAGGATGGTGTTCTGGACTCTCTAGGTGCCTGTTCTCGGGGCTTTAGAGCCGATAAGGCAGCAGAGGCTGGAGCTGTGGCTGTTCACAGTGGACGCTGGAGACTGCGGTAAAGACAGTGGAAGTAGCTTATTTTGCACAAAGATGAATGAGTTTGCATTATTTGTAGGAGAATGGAGGGCAAAGGGGTCCTTGATTACTAGGTATTATTCAGAGGTGTAACACCTGTTCAGTGTATCACCTCCAAATTTTCCATGGGGCTTTAATTAAAAGTGTTGGGGGTATTTGTAGAACAGACAGTGAAGAAGACAGAGGGAAGAAGCTGCTGACACAATTGTGGAGGCCACACACTACTTTCCAGTAGCATCTGTGCAGAAAGAGGTGCTACCTGCCTACAAAGGCAGTTCTCGGAAACATGGGTGCTGCTGGCCCCGAATGCCAGAAACCCTCATGTTGAATATTCAGGGGCTTCTTCAAGTGATTTTAAGTGTTTCTGTTTCCTAACTCCTGTTGCTATCTTGCAGGGGCCAGCCTACCATTAACGTGCATTTGAAGTGGGCGTTGTGTGGGTCATGTGGGTGGGGACCTTCAGGACTCTAGATATGGGGACTCATTATTATCCCTGAGAGAGTAGAACTAAGGGATTTGCTATTTCTAAATCCCTTTGCTTTGGCCCTCTCCCATTTTATCATGGAAAAAACCCTCAGTTGTGGTAGTAATAAATACTGTTTTCTTCTCTCCCAGCACATTCTGTATACTTGAAGCACACGCTTATCTGCCTAGACACACATATAAACACTTGAGGTGGCACAATTTAGTTTCTGCTACTTAGAGCCCGAACATTACCAACTAATACAGACATACAGATAATATATTTATGCAACTCTTTACCATTATAAATTGCTTCAACATGCTATTGAATCTCATCAAAATTATTAAGTTAGTATTATTTTCATTTAACAGAAAAGAGGCTGAAGAGATTAAGACACTTGTTCAAATTTACACAATGTGTTGGAAGTAAAATTAGGACAAGAATCCAGGTCACTGAAGTAAACTCTAGGCCCACCAGTCTTTCTCCTCCACCACAGGATCTGTAGTGATCATTTGCAGTCAGAGACCACCTTGCAGAAAGATTCAAAGAAGCTACTGATTGATTCACCAGTGACTCAAAGGTAGAGAATCCACTTGCAATGTAGGAGATGTGGGTTCCATCGCTGGGTAGGGAAGAGCCCCTGGAGGAGGGCATGGCAGCCATTTCCAGGATTCTTGCCTGGAGAATCCCATGGACAGAGGAGCCTGGTGGGCTACAGTCCATGCAGTTGCAAAGAGTTGGACATGACTGAAGCAACTGAGCATGCACCAATTCACTATCTTCGTAAAACTTACTAATGTTGATCTTTCCATGGTGTCAGTTTAGAAATGTCTTTATCTTATACTTGTGGATGCACTGAACTCCTTTAAATATAGATAAAATAAAATAAGAATTGAGGTTATTGCAATAGGCATAACTCCAACTGAATCTTAGGGAAGATAGCTGTTAGTGTGGAAAATATTTTTAGTATTCATGATATGTGTACAGCAGCTTATTTCTAACATTGTTTTGATAATGTACATGTCTTAAATTTCTACTATAGGGATTTATAGGAAAAAAATGAAAAAATCTTGCTCAAATGGGTTTTAGGTCAGATTGCAAAGATGTCTTGATCTACCTGTTTGATATAGAATAATAACTATTTTTTCCTGCTGAGTTTAAAGTATGTTAGTTAATTAAGAACCATTTACTTAGAGATATGTTCTCTTCCTTATCAGGTACATACTGCAAACATGGCCATAGATATTATGTAGCAATGGGAAATGCTTCTGTGATTTTGGAGGTGAATTCTTTTAATTTTATCTCACAACAGTTGTACAGGGAATTGTTGATGCTCATGTTTTATTTCCTTTTGTTATAAAATCTTCATAGTTTGCAAAAATAAAAGTTACGAGCTATGTGTCCTTTATTTCCTACTCCCTGTGAGAAAGGTTAAGATAGAGAAAGAACATTCAGTGATGGCCATTGTTGGTGGAGAAAATGATACTGGAAACTGGTAGATAGGAATGGGGAGGAAAAAAAATTTTTTTTTCCTGATTCAGCTTAATGAGAAACAGGAATATAACAGTAGCATAGAAAAGATAAAATTTATTACTGTCTTACTTAAAGGATGTTCAGAGTTGGCAGTCCATAGCTGGTACAGTTCTTCTGTGAGAATTTCAGATAGTCAGTTTTCTTCTGGTTCATTAGCCTGCCATTTTTAGAATGTAGCTTTTGTCTTTATGGTCCAAGATGGCTGCTAGGACTCCAGCCATCATATCTGTCTTCCTTTTAAAGAAGAGGAACTTCCCAGAAATTCCACACAATTCTTCTGCTCATATCTTATGGTCTTAATTGTATGGCCAAACTTAGCTGCAGGGTAGGCTGGGGAATATAGTATTTTTTTGTGGATGGCAATTAGCTAGAGTGAAAATTGAGAGTCTAGTATTTAAAAGGGAAGAAATGGATATTAGAAGAAAATTGCATTCTTTGACATAGGGTATTCATTTTGTTTCCCAAATACCCATGCACACCTGTCTTCCACCTTCTTGCTACCTGGATTGCAGGTATAGCAGTGGAACTTCAGAGCCATCTTGGACCAAGATGTAAACTTGGGAATGAAAGCCACACACAGCTGAACAGTAAGTAAGTAAGATTCAAGGCACATGAGTCCCTGGCAAGGTGGAGCTGTAGCCAGACCACCCCTAGACTTCTGTGTAAGAGAGAAATACACCTTTGTTTTTATTAAACCATTTTTTGTTAGGATTTTGATAGTTGCATCTGAGCTTAATCTTAACTGATATAATATAAACTTATAAAATAGCTTTTGTTTTAAGATTGTATCTTATTTTCCCTGTCAGTGCAGGTGGACTGACCATCTGTATCCATGATCCTGGCCCACTCTGTGCCAAATATCAGATATATAAAGATCACCAAGATGTAGATCTTACCTGTAGGAGCTCGCATTGCAGTGAGGGGCAAACAAACCAATGCGGTGAAAGCGCTTCAGTTGCTTTAGTAGAAAGAAATTGGTATACAGTAGAGCGGAGCCCAGGGATATTTGTAATATTCTCTGCTGCCATCTTTAGACTGAACAAAACCCCAAGCTCCTTATAAGTAAATTTGGGGTGTTGACTATACCATATTTTTTTTATCATTAACATTATCATCATGTTAATCACCTATAATTATTTCTTGAACATAGAAAATTTGTTTGTTTTTTGTTTGTTTGTTTTGCTTATATTGGGAGGATGATGTTATCAGATTAAACAGTAATTTTCCCTTGAGAAGTTTTCAGGATAATTGGAGCAGACTATTTTTACTTAAAACCAAAGATAGATTGGCTACATATAACCTGCTCAAGTAGTGAGCGTTTTAGGTGAGAAGAAATGTACTTTTCCTTTTAGGTTTTAGAGTAAAGCTGAATCCTTATTTTCTTGCTATTATTGGCATTGCAATGAATCACCACAGTGCTTATGTGTTTCAAAGAGTTCTTAGTTGATTTCTCACTGCAACTTGTATTTTTCAGATGAGAAAATTGAAGTTCATTAGCATCTAGGCAAGTCCTGACGAGGGTCATGCCACTGGTAAACAGTGGAATCAGGATTTGCATTTAGGTCTGGACTCTTTGTATTCTGTCTGTGTGTCGGTTACAACCTTACTGTGGAGACTCAGCCGTGAAAGCAGAAGGAGGTGGAAGGTTAGCGGAAGCTGGAGAGGAAAAAAGGTAAAGATCTTTTGAAGTTTTCCTGCTCAGCCAGGAAAACATGGCTGCAGTTATCAGGTAATTGAAGTGTCAGCATGATGCTGTCAGAAGGGCTGGATGAATCTGTTCCTATTGGCCTGTACGTAGTGGCTAAGTGAGCTGCACAATCGCAGTTTTCAGGTGAAGAAACTCTCCGGCCGTCAAGGGAGTTCCTGTTTAGAAGCAACTCTATGAACATGCAAAATCAATGTCATTGAAGTCTTGCTTATGGTACTGCCTCCGATATCGTTTGATACTCACATAAAAGAGGTATTTGTCATTTGACAGTACTAAGACTGTGAGATTGTGGAGGTTCCCCCCAACTCTGTTGCACAAATATCTGTAAACTCGGTTCCCCCGGGGTGTTTTCTTTTATTACAAAGTCTTTGTCACCGTGGGGCCTCCTCCGTCCTTTGATTTTTGTGAGTGACCATTCCTGCTCTTGATGAATTTGAAGGGCAGACCTAGATCATCTTCCCAATGCTGGTAACAGGGAATGCTACTCTTGTCTTCATTTTTATCTCTAGCCTCCTTTTTTCTTTCTCTTGATTCTTATTCTTCTTCCTGTAGTGACCACGTGCCTCCATGTAACTGCACCCCCATTTCCTGCTACCCTCCTCCCTCTACCTAGCTACCACCCAACCTCAAAGCTCACATCCTCTAGCACAAGAAATGGTGAGTTCTATGGAAAAAGCATTCAGTGGTCCTTAGGATTGTTGGCATCTTAATCACCTGATTGTCTGCCCAGACAGCAGGGAGGAAATAACCTGAGCCTTTGTTTTCTCAATGACCAGACAGGTTTTGGTGTTGGTTAGTGGCATATGTACCTTTGATTGGCTTTCATTGCCAATACTGGGACATCTTTTTCTAGAAGCTTGGGCCTTTCACTCACAGAAGCTCAGCCGTAGGTGACTTGTACACACATATTGAAATAGTGGGTCCTCCAGGTCATGTCTCACGTTGTAGACACTTAGAAGGAGGTGTCTTTTGTTTGTTGAGAGCTGGGAGTATTGTTATAATATCTGTCATACTGGGAGGCAGTCAAGAAATCTTTTTGTAAAAAGTGATTGATCTTTTGCCTCCTCCTTTGGAGATATTTTTAAATGCCCCCTCTTCTTCTTGCCCTGTAGAATCTCCTGGAATCACATGAGCTTCCATTCCTACTGCTGAAAATATTTTTGTTTTTTACATAACACGTTAAGCAATATTCCATTAAAAAGGTAATGGATGTTTATTTTAAGGGGATTAGGAAATTTTTGTTGTTCTTGTTGTTTAGTTGCTAGGTCAAGTCTGACTCTTTGCAACCCCATGGACTGTAGCCCGCCAGGCTTCTCTGTCCATGGGATTCTTCGGGCAAGAATACTGGAGTGGGTTGCCATTTCCTTCTCCAGGATATTTTCACAACCCAGGGATCAAACCTGTGTCTCCTGCATTGCAGGTGAATTCTTTACCGTTGAGCCACCGGGGAAGCCCAGGAAGTATACAAGACCGCGTAAAATAAATATTGTCCTTAATGATGATAAGGGTGTCATGCTTTATCTTATTTCCTTTGTTTCAAGGGTGATAGATCCTTTTTTGGGAAATCCTACACTTGCTATCATCATTGGAGAGTATATCGTTTTTGTGAATGTGTTCTGAGAAAGGGAGGGGTGTCTTGATTTCCTCTGAAGTGCTGGGATCTCCCATGAGCCAGTTAATAGCAGCATTTATTCTCTTTGCTCTGTAGTCAGATGCCAGCAGTTCTAGCAGTAGGCAGCTTTGGAGTCCGAGAAGTCAGTGTCCTTAGCCCACAGTGTCCACACAGGATGTGGGAGGGGATATGTTAACTGATAATTGTTGAAATATCAAAGTTTTGAATAACTTACTCTCTTGATAAATTGCAATGCATTTTAGACTGAGTCCCCTTAAAAATACTGCTGTTTAGATTCTTGTGTTCCAACAGCCTTCCCTGATTGGGAGAGAAAGGGGTGGTGTCCATCTGGCCTGCAGGCATGCCTGTGGGGCCGTATTGGTGTGAACAATATCATCGTATTGTTATTATAACATACCCCTTATCATCTGGGTTGTGAGCTCGGTCAGAAGAAACGCAGAGTTCTGCTGTGAGGCTGCGTCTGCACAACTCACCTTGGGAGGATGGGGTTGGTTTCCTTTGGAGAGTGGCCACTGGATCTCTCTAGTTAATGGGGAGGAAGGAAGGAGGCTGATGGTGGAGAATGGGTCTACATACTTCCAATCCCACCATAATCTGAATTTCTGAAGCTGAGACTCAATTGAGATTATGTATATAAATGCCATGTGGCATGAACCTACATAAACTATATACACACATCGGCTATCGAGTCATAAATTTTCAAGAAAACAGAGAAGAAAGGTCTCCTTCAGGAAAAAAACAGCCGAAGTCTGTTCCTTTGATACATTTCTGACTGAGGCTGGCCCTGATTCTTTGGCATCAGCCCATTCCATAGTAAGGGTCACCTCTGTAGGCGTTAGGGTTTCTTAATCTTCCTATATAGCTTTCGTTGATCCGTTTTCTCCCTTTCTGAGTTTTGCAGAATCAGCTCCTGCATAGATTTTTTTTTTTTTTTTCCTGGTGGAGAATGGCCTTGAAAGAAGTAGAAAACTCCTGGGGCTTTCCTGGTGGCTCAATGGTAAAAAGTCTGCCTGCAATACAGGAGACCCGGGTTCGAGCCCCAGGTTGGGAAGATCCCCTGGAGGAGGGCATGGCAACCCACTCCAGTATTCTTACCTGGAGAATCCATGAACTGAGGAGCCTGGCAGGCTATAGTCCATGGAGTTGCAAAGAGTCAGACACGACTGAGTGACTAACACACACATACAGAAAACTCCTAGTTTTTGTACTTGAAGTAAGGATAGCTTGCTCATCCTACAGTTCATCCTCACCCTGGAGACCCCAGTTGTCCCCCACATCTCCAGTTTGCTGCTGCAGTGATGGAATGGCTCCCCAAGTGTGAGGGTGAAGGAATCGCAGCTTGCATTCCTACAGCTTTCCTTCCATGGGTACCAGTTGATATTCTAGTTTAAACTACCCCTTGCAGTTTGCTTGTCAACCTGGAAGAGGAAGGTTGAAGGTCTTATTTTTGGGCATGTATTTTTATACAGTGTTTATTTTCGCCTCATGGCATATGAGGAATCGTAGGAAATTAGGGTCGCACCCCCGGGCGTGGTGTAGAGGGTTGGATGGAAGAAAACTGAACTCTGAGAGGCAGCTCTGTGCTGGAGGCCGTGAATTCAGCTTGTATATCTGACCTGGAAGCAGAGCCTGCTCCCAGGGCGGGGCGGGGGTAGGCAGACGGGGAGCGAGTGCTCATTTTGTGCGGAGCAGGGGCCCCAGACCCCCGGGTTTAGGTTGTCAGGGGCAGAGATGTCCTTGGGGTGCCGAGGAGATGAGGATTTATTGCCTGCTCACCCGGGGAAGGAAGCAAGCCCAGGACGTGGAGTCAGCAGCAGGGAAAGGGGTGCCTCTTTCATTCCACAGCACCTGGCCTGGTCTTTTGAGGCCAGCTCTCTCCGTTCCTGCTTTGGCCTCCGCTCTGAACTGCAGACTCTCCTGTGTCTTCTTCCACTCCTCACGGATTTTCTTCCTTGGGCCTTGAGACTTCCTTGGTGTCTGCTTGCCACATCTCCCAGGTGTGCCTCCAGGCTGGCTTGCTGCTCCCTGAACCCCTTCAGTGGCAGCCTGTCTCGGCTGTGACTGAGCCCGCAACCCAGCTTCCTGGGAGACCCAATGTGACCAGATGGGTCACCGCCTGGCGCTGGTTCCCTCTGGGCAGAGCTTCTGTTTGACCCTGGGGTGCTCCTCAGTCAGAGGACGGTGGAGGCAGGATCCTGGGCTGTGGAGGCGGCCTTTGGGTAAGGAATTGCCTGAGGCGGGACTCCTTCGTCACAGACAGGCCTCGAGCTGTTGTACGAGGGAGACCTTCGTGCTGGGCTTTGTCTACAGGCTTTTCCTCAGCTCCTCTCCAGAGTGGAGGGAGAAGATTCAAGTTTCTGGGGGAAATCCTAGAGAGAGCTGGATGCTGGGCCAGAGGAGGGCAGAGAAAGAGGAACCTCCCAACCCTGCCATATCTTTTTGTCTTTTCATACTGTTCATGGGGTTCTGAAGCCCCAGGTCAAACAGTCCCTGGACAGCAAAGAGATCAAACCAGTCAGTGCTAAAGGAAATCAATCCTGAACATTCATTGGAAGGACTGATGCTGAAGCTGAAGAGAAGGGGACAACAGAGGATGAGATGGTTGGATGGCATCACTGACTCAATGGACATGAGTTTGACCAAGCTCTGGGAGTTGGTGATGGACAGGGCAGCCTGGCGTGCTGCAGTCCATGGGGTCACAAAGAGTCAGACACAACTGAGCGACTGAACAACAACCACCAACCCTGCCATCTGCGCCCAGATTGTGAGAACACATCATGGATTCTTCATTTGTGCCTGATAATAGACCTTCCCTCTGTGGCACCTCTCTCCAGTACTCTTGCCTGGAAAAATCCCATGGACGGAGGAGCCTGGTGGGCTGCAGTCCATGGGGTCACCAAGAGTCGGACATGACTGAGAGACCTCACTTTCACTTTTCACTTTCATGCATTGGAGAAGGAACTGGCAACCCACTCCAGTGTTCTTGCCTGGAGAATCCTAGGGACGGGAGAGCCTGGTGAGCTGCCATCTATGGGGTCACACAGAGTCGGACACGATTGAAGTGACTTAGCAGCAGCAGCAGCAGCTGCTCCCCTCTCTTTGGTACTTACAGTTTTGTAGGAGTGGGATTGAATAGAGGGCTCAATAGGATGCAGCCCAGAAACAGTATGTGTAAGTGTGGGGATCACAAGCAGTGAGGCTGCCCACCTGAACTGCCTGAACTTGCAGGGAAGATTTTGGACATTCAGTGGCCTAAAATGGGGTGGCCTCAAGGTTTTAGGAAGGTTTCCTTAACCTCTGGATGTCATGTGAAAGGCAGG
The DNA here is from genome assembly GCF_042477335.2 of Ovis canadensis. Classification (NCBI taxonomy): domain Eukaryota; kingdom Metazoa; phylum Chordata; class Mammalia; order Artiodactyla; family Bovidae; genus Ovis; species Ovis canadensis. Next base: position 56,688,312 of record NC_091264.1, read on the forward strand.
GTCTGGGCATGAGATGAGGTCAGACACCAAGGTCCAAATGGCTGGATGAGAGGAAATTCCCAGCTTTGCTAAGGCCATGAGAATGAAGGAATGAACACTAAGGAAGTAAGCTGTCGGTGGATTTTGGAGACAGCGTCAGTGTTGGTCACCTGCCTCCTTTTGACTGCAATAAAAATCATGAGGCTTAAAAACCCTGACTGCTGATTTGAAAATTTACCCCATGCAGTGATTAATAATAGAAGCTTTCAGGAATGAGTAAAAAAAAGAGGGGGAGGGGATGACACAGACATGCTGGGGAAACACATGAGGATAAGGTTCCCTTGTTGAAAAGGACGAGGGTTAAAATTCCTGGCAGTCCGCCTTCCTGCCAGTGGTGCTCTGAGGTCCAGATCCCTGGGTCTGTGTTAAGGGCAGGCACACAGAGGCGCAGGGCACTCGAGGAGGTTTTCACGCTCTCCAGTCCCTCTTGGTATCGTTATTTACAGAAGTGTGGTGACCAGGGGCAGAAAAATGAGGCCTGGCCAATCCCACAGGTCTATCTCCAGCTCTGTGTCTGCCTGCACTTGTGGTGACCATTTGACCATTCCTCAGACGTTACTGTTGACAAAAAAGAAAAAAGACGTTCTGTTCAGCAGCGGCATTCCCCAGAGAGGGATGGAACTGCCTCGTCTTCCCCTGTTTGCCTCTGAAGCACCTTTGCTCTCATTTGGCGTCTTTGGCCAGGTTAGAGCCCCTTTCTAGGTCCTTGGCTTTTTAGAAATAAAGGAGCTGCCTGGGCTTCCCTGGTGGCTCAGATGGTAGAGAATCTGCCTGCAGCGAGGGAGACATGGGTTCGATCCCTGGGTCAGGAAGATCCCCTGGAGAAGGGAATGGCTACCCACTCCAGTACTTTTGCCTGGAGAACTCCATGGACAGAGCTATAGTCCATGGGGTTACAAAGAGTCGGACACAACTGTGCAACTAACACTTTAGGAGCCACCCAGTGGTTCCAATTTTAACAGAAGGATTTTAGGTGACCCTTTGTTTATGCTGAGCTTGAGGCTGAGGTGAAGGCTGTGATCTGTCCTGGTCATTGTCATCAAGGAAGGACTGATGGAAGGGAAGGAGGGAAGGAAACTATACCAAACATCATGCATGATACAGTGTTAGCAAAACGATCTTAAGGGTCATTGGTTTTAGCAGAGGGCATTTATAGTCTAGAACAGCAAATTCTGAAATACAGCTGCACAGTCAGAACATTTGAAGAACTTGAAATACTGATGTTTGGGCCCCCTTCCCAGAGATGCTGACTTGATTGGTGTGTTAGTTTCCTGGGGCTGTCATAGCAAAGTTCCACAGACTGGATGCCTTAAACAAGAGGGATTTATTTACTCACAGTTCTGCAGGCTAGAAGTCCGATATCAAAGTGCTGGCCTCCTGGGTTTCTCCTGAGGCCTCTCTCCTGGACTCGAAAACAGCCATCTTCTCCCTGTGTCTCCGTGTGGTCATCCCTGTCTGTCCATGTCTGTGCCCTGATCTCCTCTTCTTGTAATGACAGCAGTCGTACTGGATGAAGGCCCATCCTAGTGACCTCATTTTACCTTGGTCACGTTTTAAAGTCCCCATCTCACACGAGTTGCACTCTGAGGGACTGGGGTTTAGGACTTCAACATGTGAACCTGTGGGGCAGGCATCCCATAACAATCGGCCTGGGTGGAGCTGAGGCATCAGCACTTCAAAGTCTCCCCTGGAGACTCCACTTGCAGCTGAGGTCAAGAATCTGGTTCCAGATGGGTCTGCCCTAGCATCCAGGAACAGCTGTTTGGAATATTATCCCTGGACGGTCGAGTTTTTTTACATTGTGAAAGTATTGGGAACTTGTTTGGGAAAAGGCTGTCATAAGCAGAACCGTGTAAAGAGCGTTGATATCAGAGAAGGTGACCGTGGAGAGACTTTGTTAGAAGGTCTGTCACACCTTGGCAGGGGGGTCGGGGTGTGGACAGGGTGAGGGGGGCCTCTGATTTCACAGCAAGGGTCCAGCAAGCAGTGTGCTCACTGCACTGGAGGAAAGCAGCCCCTGAGGACAGACAGCCTCTTTCACTCCACCACTGCTGGGTTTTCTGAGCTTTCTCATCTGCTGTTCAGTTTCCTGAACTGACCGAGCCCCTAGAAGGGGAGTGCCCTGTGTAAGCAGCTGGTCGTGGTTCTCGGGCCAGGAATTCAGTAGAGCCTTACATAACCCTGCAGTTGAGCTCTTGGAAAGAAACGCCTGTCTCATGCGAGCATGCTTAATGAGAGGTGAGCAATTAGCAGGAGGTCGGGGCTCCGTTCCCAGGCAGTTCTGGAGCGTGCAGTGCGTGGTGTGTGGGGGCCGAGAGTCGTGATGCAGAGCTCAGCCTGACTCAACTGCAGCTCACCCGGCTGACGACAGGCACACGCTGATGTCTCAATAGTTCATCCTGCAGCAAGGATTCTGTTTCTCTATTGCTCTCAGCCTGCAAACTCAGTTTTGGCATTTTACAGTCTTGCTTTTTTTTTCTGAAGAGCATCCTTCTGTGACTCTGTATACCCTTCCTGTTCATATCCGATGGTCGTCCCGGCCAGTCGTTCACGAATATGAAGAGCTGTTCCTCCACCTTTGTGCCCATGCACATCAGGAGGCATTCAAGTCCCCCTCTGCCCTCCTTAGTTTTCTCACTGAGGGGTCAAAGTCGACTGCTGCCTCCTCTTCCAGCTTGGGATTCATGTCAGGCACCGGTAAATGTTTCCCTCACCTTACCGTGTCGGATCCTCACATAGGACCTGTGTGCTCTCATCTCATGTTACAGATGAGGGAATCCAGGCATCGATGGAGGTCGATGGAGGGCTGCCCACGAATATGAGTGGTGATGGAGTTGGGCTCAAGGCTACATCATCCTGACTCCAAATCTTATTTCTAGCCTTTGTGTGCGTCCTGAGCCATGCTGACACATTGCTGGTGATCTCATCTAGCTACACGCTGTGTGCATACTAAGTTGCTTTAGTCATGTCTGACTCTTTGTGACCCTATGGACTGTAACCCACCAGGCTCCTCTCTCCTAGGGATTCTCCAGGCAAGAATACTGGAGTGGGTTGCCATGCCCTCCTCCAGGGGATCTTCCCGACCCAGGGATTGAACTTGCGTCTCTTATGTCTCCTGCTTTGGCAGGCAGGTTCTTTACCACGAGCGCCACCTGGGAAGCACCTCGTCTAGCCACATGGCTCTGAAATCCATCCATACAGTGGGTGACTCTCACTCCTACACCTCTAACCTAGACCCTCCCCTGAGCTCCAGGCTCAGGTATCCGATGGCCTCTCCCCATCATCTCTGGATTTCTAGCGTGCACCTCAAAGCTAGCGTGCACCTCAAAGCTAGCCTGCCCCAGGCAGAGCCCCATATCACCCTCCCTTTTCAAAGCGTGCTCCTGCTTGGTCTCCTGTCTCTCCATCGATGTGTCTCCTTTCAGTGACTCAGGCCAAAACACGGGCGTCACCCCAACGCCTCTGCTTCTCTCCCAGCCCACATGCTTGTCATCAGCAAATCCATTGGGACTAACAATATCCCGAATCCAGCTGCCTCTGCCCCCCGCCACTGTCACCGCCCTCCCACTGTCTGTCCTCATCACCCACCTCAGAGTGAGTCAGCCTCTGTCACCCTTTGCTCAAATCCTGCGGTGCCTTCCTGTCCCATTCAGGTTGTCAGTTATTAAGTTGAAAGTAAAAGTGAAAAAGTAAGTAAAAAAAATTTCTCAGTCGTGTCTGACTCTGTGTAACACTATGGACTGTAGCCCACCAGGCTCCTCTGTCCATGGAATTCTCCAGGCAAGAATACTGGAGTGGGTAGCCATTCCCTTCCCTGGTGGCTCAGACGGTAAAGAATCTGCCTGCAATGCAGACGACCAGGGTTTGATCTCTGGGTTGGGACGATCTCTTGGAGAAGGGAATTGCTACCTACTCCAGTATTCTTGCCTGGAGAATCCCCATGAACAGAGGAATTTGTCAGTTAACAAAGAGTCGGACAAGAATAAGCAACTAGCACTAACAGATACTAAGTTACTGCCCTCAGCCCTGAACCCATCCTTCTGCACTTGACTTCATGTTGCCAAGCCTGGTCAGCTGGCTTCCTGTCGGGCTGAGTCAGCAGGAGGTGCTCGAGGGAGATGGCACCGAGGAGAAGGGCGAAGGGACTTGCTCCCTCCTGTTCGGCTGTCTGTAGGTGTCCAGTCAGCTTGCGTCTCCTGTGAACAGTACCCTAGCCCGATTGCCTCAACCCGGCAGAGGCAGTTCCTTCCTGTAGCAGCAGTTGAGTCCACCTTGCTGCTCGTCTCGCCCTCAGGAACCCATCTGGCTATGCCTCCTCGGGGACATCAGAGCCAGTGGCCATGCCCTCTCTGCAGGGGCCGGGAGCTTCCAGGTTTTGATAGTTCACCTTCACTTGCCCAGCCCTAGGGGTGGAGACATCTTCCTGGACTTGCTGCCCTTTCCTCTTTCAGTTACCTGGTAAATGACAAGTTTTCCAGAATTCTAAATTTCTCCAAATTTTATCATGGGCTATATACACACTGTCAGTTATTTCCCTTGAAGTAACAGGCCCACTTCATTCATTTTGGGGGAAATATCTGCCTAATAACCAAGTCTAAGTAATCACAGTTTGTCTGATCAGTTGTTCTTTCAAATGAAAATCATGTCCCATGCAAAAATGGGGCTCAGTTCAGTTCAGTTCAGTCGCTCAGTTGTGTCCAACTCTTTGCGACCCCATGAACCAGGCCTCCCTGTCCATCACCAACTCCTGGAGTTCACTCAAACTCATGTTCATCGAGTCAGTGATGCCATCCAGCCATCTCATCCTCTGTCGTCCCCTTCTCCTCCTGCCAGCATCAGAGTCTTTTCCAGTGAGTCAGCTCTTCGCATGAGGTGGCCAAAGTACTGGAGTTTGTTTCAGCTTTAGCATCAGTCCTTCCAAAGAACACCCAGGGCTGATCCCCTTTAGAATGGACTGGTTGGATCTCCTTGCAGTCCAAGGGACTCTCAAGAGTCTTCTCCAACACCACAGTTCAAAAGCATCAATTCTTTAGTGCCTGGATATCCCAGACTTCAGAGCACAGGCCTTACACAGAATAAATGCTTGATAAATGTTGGTCCAGTGGATGAGTGATTGGAGTTCTAGAATCTCAGGACTTAGACAAAGGTGCCCCAGGCACAGGTGACTCTGTCCTCATGCCTCGGGGAGGATCATAAAGAGGATGCTGACATCATAGGAAAATGAATAAGTGCTTTCTCCATTGCTGTGTGTGTGTGGGAGGGGGCGGGGGGTGGAACTAGCAGTGTCTGTAGCCCCACTGTGCATGGGCTTGTGTGTATGTACTTGTGAAGAGTAAATTATATTTCTTCTCTCTTTTCTACCAATTGCTATTGCTTGACCTGGGGAAAACAAAGCGAAAAACAACTAACAAAATTTGAGTTATGGCATCTCATTACCTGCGGTCCGCTGAGTCTGTGGTATCTCCCCTTTACCTTCCCTCTCCACTCTGGCTTTTGAACTAATAGATGTCGAGGGGCTGCCTTCCTAGAATACTATCCTGATAATTTTATGGAACATTCTAAGTGGTTTCCAGCTCCCGTGGACTTTAATTCATATCAAAAGAACCTGAGAATGTTGGTTGTTGGCTTGTTATCATCTGTGTATAGAATTATCTCCTCAAGTCTGGGTCTGCTGAGGGGCTTGCTACACTTCGCTCCGAAGGTGAGGCCTAGTTCTTAGTGGGGAGCTTGGTGGGCTACAGTCTGTGGGGTCACAAAGAGTTGGACACAACTGAGTGGTTAACACTTTGGCTTTTACTTAGCTTCTTCTTAACTCAAGGGGGCTAACATTTTCATGCCAGGAACAGGCAAGAGAATTTCTTCACATTAGCAATTAGTGGAGACCTGCCTTCCCAGGGTGCGAGGCTGAATCAACCCAAAGTCTAGCATGTTACAGGGTACACCCTGCCCTGCTGGATCGTGGGGAAGCTCCCTGGGTCACAGTGGCACTTTACAGTTCTCACTGCTGTGGTTCATCTGTTCAGTCTTGTTTGCCTTGGATTTCAGCCACCCGGGCTTCGGAAGGTGCTGAGCTGGCCACTGATCTTGGCTCCAGAACACAGGTGTGGTTCACGCCATGTTGAACACTAGTGGCAATTATGGTTGCTGATTGAAAAGGAGACTGAACACACTGGCTTTCATCAGGTCAGCTTTGCTTGGCTACGTGCAACTTTCCACTGGGGCAAATGAGGGCTGAATTCTTGATTCAGACAGATTCTTTCAAGGTGTATCTTGGGGCTCAAATAACTAAGCAAGACAGCCCTGTGAAGCTAGGTGCTGTCTACAATGTCACCAAACTTGGTGTCCTGTGAAAGGAGAGCATTAAGCACATGAAACTTCTAACTTCAAGGGCCAAGATTTTGCTAAGTTTTGGCTCCAGATTTTGCTTAGTAGAGAGCTGCTTTTGTTCAGTTGCTAAGTCATGTCCAACTCTTTGTGACCCCATGGATTGCAGCACACCAGGCTTCCCTGTCCTTCGCTATCTCCCAGAGTTTGCTCAAACTCATGTCCATTGAGTCAATAATGCCATCCAACCACCCCATCCTCCGTCACCCTCTTCTCCTCCTGCCCTCAATCTTTCCCAGCATCAGGGGCTTTTCCAGTGAAAAGTAGTTTAGAGCTACTGCAACCTTAGTTTACTGTGCCATATTTGAAACAAGAAATCTGAGCTACATTTTAATTTTTGAAATATAGGATGTATGTGAGTAGCAGGATATTGATAAGTACCCTTAGGGTACATAGCACTGTGCTGGATATTCATGGGGAATCTGAAACCAAAGACTTGGTTACTGTCCTCAGAAAGCTCCCAACCTATTTAGGGAAATAGAAGCTACACTGGCATGGACATGGGCTTCCCTTGTGGCTCAGCTGGTATAGAATCCACCTGCAATGTGGGAGACCCCGGTTTGATTCCTGGGTCAGGAAGATCCACTGGAGAAGGGATAGGCTACCCACTCCAGTATTCTTGGGCTTCCCTTGTGGCTCAGCTGGTAAAGAATCCACCTGCAATGCGGGAGACCTGAGTATGATCCCTGGATTGGAAAGATTCCCCGGAGAAGGGAAAAGCTATCGACTCCAGTATTCTGGCCTGAAGATTAATGGACTGTATAGTCCATGGGATGGCAACGAGTCAGACATGACGAGCAACTTCCATTTTTATTTTTCATAGACACAGTAAAGCAGAACTATTCATAAGCATCACAATGTGTATAGTCAGGAGTGGTGCAGGAATTCGGAGAATAAGTAGATAACGGTGGATCTGTGTTTGCTGAAAAAAGCTTCAGTGGAATTTGAAGTGGCCTGAGAAAAGAGCGTGGGTTTAGATTGATAAGAAAAGGAGAGGCCCCTCAGGCCAGATCTGAGCAGGGGCTTGGTGGCGTGAACATGTGCAGCACACATGGGGTTTCGCAAGTGGATGAGCTCTCTCCGGGGGAGTCATTAGAGAGGGAGGTGAGCAGATGGGAAAGGACGGAGCGTTGGAGGACACCCAATCCAGTGGGGCAGACAGGATATGTGCGCACAGAAAGATAAGTCAGACTGTTGTTTGTGCAATTAAAAATATTAAAAGATGATTCAAAGGCAGAAAGATAAGAAGTACTTGGCAACTCTCCCTCACAAGTCAGATAAGAGGTACAACCAAGACGTGCCTCAGGACTTCAGGGGCGGGTAGAGGGAGGAGTGCTAAAGGGCCGTGGCCTTAGGGGAGAGGAGAGGAAGCAGGCAGAAGAAAGGGATTGTGGCAGGTGAAGGGAGTCAAGGGCAAGGCTGACTCTCGGAGATGTCTGACTCTTGGTGAAGAAGATGGGCATTCTTGGTGAAGGAGATGGGCCTTTGGCCGGGATGTGGGTCTTAAGGTGAAAAGGTCTATAGCAGTTATATTGGGAAAAGGAGCCACGCGTGGATGAGGGGCAAATAGCAGGATTGCTAAGCATGTGCCAGGGTCAAACTGTGTGGAGCCCATTTTTAGCCTGGAGTGGGCTGAGCCAGGGGTTAGGGGCCCTTCCCCAGCTGTGCATTTTGATTCAGGAGGTCAGGGTTGGAAGTTGGCGGGGCTGACTTGAAGGGAGGGCTGAGAGGACGAAGTCTCGGGTGCTGAGGAAGGCGGCATTTTTACGGCTAAGCACAGGGCTCCCCAGGCTCAGGTGTGTGGGTTCTGAGGAATGGAGGAGGGCCTGCCAGGTTAGGAGAGCAGGGGGCAGAGGCAATCTTGCACTGATGCAGCCCTGGGGAGACCTTGTTGGCCCACAAGCAGTAGGCTGAGAGGAAGAAGTGTAAGGGAAGCTGGAAGGAAGCTATTTAAGAAGAAAGCAGCGCACCCAGGGTTTGATATTCCTCTGTATGAAGGAAGTTAGGTTGAATTAAGTTGTCAACAGTAGCATGAATAACATCATGATGATGAGACAGCTGACTTAGAATATCTTGGATCAAACCATTCTCTAAATTTCTTTACATTTTTTTCCATCCAAACTTATTTAACACTCATAGCTTAAAATTAATAGATTTTAGAGATTAGAAGAGCAGAGAGTCAACTTAGTTTGAAAACTCAGCTCCATCATTTTCTAACTGTGAGATTTGGGGCAACTTAACCTAACTTTCTGCTCTTGATTTTCTCATCTCTAAAATGGGAATGACAGTATGTTTCCTCGGGGCTGTTATGAGCATAAACATTAGGTTTCAACAAGTGGGGACCCTTGTTATTTTAAAATCAGAATTTCAGAGGCTTTTGTGTGTTTCAGCAAGTTACTATTCAGCCCTGGCAACTCCCCCCTGCCTCTGTCCTTCCGCACGCCTTGCTCACCTGTAAACACGTCTACTTAGATTTGTGATTTGGAATGTGGAGTGCTAAGCCCAGGTAACTATAAGTCAGACAGTGTTTTTTTTTTTTTTTTTTTTTGACACATTACAAATTATGCCATGTTTCAGCACAATAAGGGAGGAGGGAATTAACCTGTTAGAGGAGCCATTTGGCAAGTCCCAGCAGTCTGCACAGGCCATTTGGGATCTTTCTCTCACACAGACGTGGATGACGCTCTCCTCCCACAGTGACTGAGTCAGGGGTCACTGTTTGCTGAGTCACGTGTCTCTTTGCTGGAAGGGAAGTGGGCGGTACTGACAGTGAATGACGTCAGTGCCGTGGGAATCACTGGAGGTACTCATGAGCCCAGCACGTGGGTCAGAATCACGCAGTCCTGCATTGTGTTTCCAAGTATAACTCACATCTGTGGAATAGATCAGGGGAGATTAAGTGAGTCCAAGCAGGAAACAAAGTTCAAATATATTTAGAAGATATTAAAGGAAGAGAAGAACTTCTCCAAGGGATCTGATCTCCCCTTTCACTTTTCTAGAAACCATTTTGTTCTCTGGTTACATCTTTTTTTTTTTTTTGAGGAATATTAGCAATACTGTGTTCATTCAACCCCCATGAGCCCTCCCTTCCGGTACTTCAGGTTCTTGATGAGTTCTACTTCCTTGGCATAGATAGTCTGTAACAGTCATGGGTTTGGCCAGGGTTTTGTTCTCTCTAATTTAATTTGTCTAAAGCACAAGTGAAGACTTCATGAGCTGAGGCCAAGAAATCATACTTCATCTTTGCCTAACACATTTTGCCTATGGACCTCAGATCACTGACAAAGCAGTTGAGAGAACACAGATTAAACCTTAACTGTTCTCAGGTATTTCCATTGTGTGGATTTGACAGAGAAACCTACATCAGTTGCGATGTCCCCCATTTCTTTGTTTCTATGACTCACCTCAGAAACTTCCCTACCTTAAGAAGCAACCAAAATGTGTAAAGTTTTCTTATAAGTAACAAAAGACCCTATGGACTGTAGCCTACCAGGCTTCTCAGACCATGGGATTTTCCAGGCAAGAGTACTGGAGTGGGTTGCCATTTCCTTCTCCAGGGCATCTTCCCGACCTAGGGATCGAACCCAAGTCTCCCGCATTGTGGGCAGACGCTTTACCCTTTGAGTCACAGGGAAGCCCCTACAAGTAAGTACTGTGGGCTAAAACTTTTCAGAGACAGACATTGCAAAATTGCCCACCCAGGTAGACTTTTGGTGCTTATGTGGGGAGAGGGGTAGGAAAGGGTTGTTTATTCAAAGGTCAATATAGATGTCTGTTGCTACTTGACCTCTGGTCATCCAAATTTTCCCTCTCAGAACTTTGGGAGCAAGTTGATTCAGATAAATCCATCACTTTCTGAAATCTCAAGTCTTGTTTTCTGAAACTCAGAACCAAATAGATTGCCTTCTCTCCAAACTCACTGTCCAGAGACACATTGGGCATCAAATAAATTTAGATAATGAAGAATTTTTTCCCCACTTCTCACTTATTAGAAGCTACTCATTTGTGGTAGAAAATTAGGGAAGCACAGGAAAGACTAGAGATGACAAAGATAACCCGCTGTCAGAGGTGTAATCATTCTTACTAATTTCCTGATACTGGCTTATATCAAGGAGTGAGGAATACCCTTCTTTAGTCTCTTACATCTTCTCCTCATCCGCCCCAGCTCAGAAACATTCAGAATCCATGAAAATCAAAAACAAACAAAAACCCCACACAGTTTGTTGGTAGATCTGTATGTTGGCTTGGATGACAGTATCTGACCAGCATGTAGTATATGTGAGATTTTCCTTGTCGCTACCCTTCTGCACTTGAATCTAGGTTAGGCTCCTGGGCCTTCTGTTGGTGACCAGCTGCTTGTCGCTCTCGGCACTGAAGCTCTTGCCCGGGCACTGGAGGATAGTCTAGTAACCTGGCTTCTCAGGGTCACATTTGTTGCCACAGTATCCGTGGAAGTCTGTGATCTATGCTTGTCTATTTCCCTACTAATAGACAAAGATGAAAATGCCTCATTGAAATACAGTTTGAAATCTAAGCATAGCGTCAGGAAGGGAATGATGCAGAACTGATGACACACGTTGAGTTACAAAAATACATTTTCCCCTAAGTGCTCAAAAGGTAATCACCGCTGTTGCTTGGTGTCCAACTGGGTGTGTGGTGGAGCAAAGCCAGACACAGCCAGTTGACCTCCAGGCTTTCCGATGCCCTGTCGCCTTAGCCAGCTTTCCTCCTGCACCTACTTTCTCTCCCTGAGCTTCCCTAGCTTCATCTGCTTTGCTTTTTGGAGCAGCAGCTGTGGGAGAAGGAGCAGGACGTGGAGAGCCTGGGCTAGGTGGTGGGGCCTTGGTGCCAAGATGGCTCTCAATCCAAGGTCTCTGCTCGTTTCCGGCCTTCTGACCACAAACGTTCATTGCGAACGTGACTGCCACCAGAGCAGCTTTGTTTGTAAATGACTTCTTCTGCTTTCTGCAAAATGACATTAACTCTGACCACTGCTCCATCCCCAGTTAGGGCTTGGGCCACTATCTGTTAGGTGTCTTTAAACCTTCATCCCTTTGCTCAGTCATGTATGACTCTTTGCGACCCCACGGACTGCGGCCTGCCAGACTCCTCTGTCCATGGAATTCTCCAGGCAAGAATACTCGAGTGGGTTGCCATTTCCTACTGCAGGGGAATCTTCCTGATCCAGGGATTGAACCCAGATCTCCGGCGTTGCAGGTGGACTTTTTGCCATCTGAGCCACCAGGGAAGCCTGGCTATCTGTAAGGGAATTTTGAAACATCAACCCCTTTGTCTGGGCCTGGAGACACAAAGCACCAGGTGTGAAGGTTAAGGTCCTTTCCTCTAGTTGGATGAAGCCCTGCTCCAGGTGGAAGGAGGCTTGGCTTTAGCTCCCCCTGTACCCTTTTGCATTTCGGACTACACAGTCATCCGTGGCAGCCCAGTTAGGGCGGCAGAGCGTGTAGAAGAATGTCTGACGATGCGTAGGCACCTTTACTGAGTGGAGCTCTGAGTGCCCTGCCCACCTTCTCACCTTACCATTAGTCACTGTGCGCTCAGACTAGAATGTTGGCTTCGTAGGCAGTCAAACAGAAGCCCAGTGAGAGGAATCAGCTACCTAGGGACCATATAAGCTAGTGGTCCTGCCAAGACCAGAACCCCAGTCTTTGAAACTGGTTCTATAAGTCCCCCAGTGGGACTTGACTTAGATTTAATTTAGTTTTTAAGTCTTGGCAGACTGGATGCTATGTGTTTGTGTAGACTTGCACCATTTAAAAGGTTCTTGGAGTTGAGATCTTGCATGTAATTTGCTACATTAGCTTTGGGCAAAAATATTTGCTTTTTGATCCTTTGTGGTTTGAGTTCCCTCTCAGCATTAACCTGGCATGTTAGAGAGCACTGGACTATGGAATGCAGCAAGGGGCCCAGAGTTCGGGGCAGGGGGAGTGAGGAGGGCTTATTACTCATGGCAGCTTTTCAGACTGCAGGCGCTCATATAAGATTTTCCCAGATTGTTTGGTTGGTTGTTTATGTATTTTGGATATCACTCAGTTGAGATTAGGAAGCCGAAGCAGTTCAAATGAAGCCTTTTGGATTTGGGTTTAACACTGGGAAAAACCTTCTCCTGATGCACTGAATTAAGTAAGAGCATCACTGTGATGTTTGTCACGCAAAATGACATTCACTCTATCATAATTGTCTCTACGCCTCAACCTTCAGCCTCTTTGGGGGATGAAACAGGATGGGTTTTCTAGTGAAAATTTGACTGTCTTCTTAGATTCTCCAGTGTGCTGAATACTTCAGCATCAGTGAACAGATGACCTACTAATTAGTTCTAATCACCAACTACTATATTCTTTTGTGACAATAAACAAGGAGTAGCTATTCTGCCCTGTTTCTTAGGAGGAGTAGCTGAGGCAGAGAGAAGGAAGTAACTGATTTAGTCATATGAGGAAGCTCAAAACAGGAACAAGACATCCCGGGGAAACCCTCTGAGGATAAATCCTGAAGCTGTACTCATTTTCAGCAGTGCTTTTTACCACCGCCCCCTACCCCGCCGCTTCTCTTTCTGAAGCTAAGGCTAGCCATACTCTTGCTTTCCAGATGGTAAAACTCCTTTTCCCCATTTTTACACCACTGGGCTTACCAGGTGGTACAGTGGTAAAGAACCTGCCTGCCATGCAGGAGACACAGATTCGATCCCTGGGTCAGAAAGATCCCCTGGAGAAGGAAATGACAACTGACTCTAGTATTCTTGCCTGGAGAATTCCATGGACAGAGGAGCCTGGTGGGTGTCTATAGTCCATGGGGTCGCAAAAGGTCAGACATGACTGAGCACACATACACACTATTGCCAACCTCCCAACTGAATTTTCAGTCCCAGTATACATACACTGGGATCACACCATATGGGAGGACTAGGTTCTAAAGTCAGCATAGAAGGTGAGAAGCTATTATATTTTTTAAAATTCAGTTATAATTTGCCCATGTTCATGCAGTATACATAGTTTATAGCATTGGTATATGTGTACGAAAACACATATACAGTTAAAGACTATGTACGAAATATTTAATTTTTCAGCGCCAGATCCTTAAACATTAGCATCTCAGCAAGAGGCTCTGAGAGATAAGCAGGAGCAAAGATTGATTTAGGGCAGAGTAGATTCACATCTCTCCTTTCCTGTGCCCTCCAGGGCATTCACACACTGAGAGAAAGGGTGGGTGGAATCACTCATGTTATTGGAAAAATTTCCCCTCCTCTCCTCTCTCTCCTTACTGCTGCCCTGTGCGTACCCCTCTCCTCTTTCTCACACTGCTTTTTCCCTTGAATGGATATAGTGAATACGTACAAGTTAAATATGCGTGTGATGTCACTTTACTGTAGGTTTCTCAAATGCCAGCTATAAGTCAGTGAATGTCATTGTGAAATATAAGAAAAAGAAAAAAGAAAAGCTTGCATCTTCCTAATTTGCACTAACAGAAAATCACGCCGATGGATTTTATGATTTTTGTTGGAAGGATCAGCCTATCATTGAAATATGGGTTTACTGTTAATGTTAGATCAGTAGTTTACATGAAGATGTTATATTGTGTGTAATAACCAATGAGATCCATGTCCTTTTGGGAAAACACAACTTGTGTTCTCTACTTGTGTGCACTGTACTGGGAAAGCAACATGATTTCTGTTTGTCAGCAACTCAAAAACATTTTTGCCTTCACGATAGAGAGGCTTTTAAATATTATTAAGCTTAATCAAGTTTTATAAATCCTGGTTGGGTTTCACATAACTTTAAGCCTAATGAAAACTGTAGACATTTGCTTTCTAGTTCTGCGTGTTTTCCTTTTAATGTCTTGCTAATCACCAAGATTCCATACCATCACTGGCTAATATCTCAAGTCATAATGCAAAGTTCAGTGTTAATGATTGTGGGTGTTGGTCCGCATTGTAAACAAGTTTTAAAAAATAACTTTGAGATCTTTTATTGGTTGACCTTTTGGAAATGAAGGCTTCAATGTTGTTCACTTGTGATGTGACTCCTGTAGAGCTTGTCAAAGTGTGAGAGCTGCGAGCTTTGCCATTTTCTCATGGTTTGCTTGGGCTGATGTTATTGGCAGTACTTTCAACCTGTGGCTTTTTTCTGTGAATCTTTTATATTTTTTTCAATGATTTGAAGGTTAAGTTAGTTAAAGTTACATATTGTGGTGCATACAGCTGCTTAACCAGGCACAGGGAAATAGCCTGTAGACACCTCTCTCAATCTTTCAGGAAGCCTCACTCAATCTTGAATATTACACATTGGATGAAAGCTCTGGGTTAATCTGGATAATACATGTTTGCTAAGCTTAATTAATGTAATGATAGCCTGATGGTCTAAATTCCTGTGGGGTTCCATTACTGTTAAATCATCAAAACTGTGTACCTTGTCCATTTCTTCATGATTTAGGCTTCTGGAGAAAAAATATGAAAGGAGGAGGGATAAAAGTGTTCAGATAGCATCATTTCCTCTAGAAAAATCTGAGGTGTGACTTATAACCCTTGAAAAATTCTCCTGGAATTCTTCTGAGCAGAAGCGACTAAATGCTGCTCTAACTAAGAGGCAGGTATGTTTTATGTGCACAAATATTCATTATTTCTATATATTAGGGTTGAAGAACTCAAACATTTACAGGAAATTAAATCCTATTTTCATTAAAACTCCCGTTTGGAATCTTGAAAGTGGATAGCCCTTACATTTAAATCAGAACCCACTCCCTTCTTTATTCTGTTGACCAAAGGAGTACTAGGAAAATGTGGGAATTATCTGTTTACCAAAGTGATACCATCCTTCTCCAAGCATGCTAAACCAAATTCCAGAGCCTAGTGGATGAAATATCTGCCGTCTGCGTTAAGGCCACCAGGTTCAATTCCTGCTGGGATGGTAGTTTTTTCAATTAAATTTCCATTAACTTTTCGCTTCTGTGTCATTAGACACTAATTCTTACGTGTGGCAAAGATGAAAGCGTAAAAGGAAATATCTGATTCATGCATCATGTTGCTGACAAGTGAAATGTGACGATGACAACTTTTTAATGTGGGAGATAGGGAAGCCGACAAGGGGACAGGTCTCTTAGACTCGACACTGACCAGGGCAGAGGAGCGGTGGCAGCTGCAGCTCAGGGAGGCAATTTGAAAGATAGTGATCTCGCAGTGGGAGCATTCAGGATGATAAACGCTGGGATGTGGGGAAGAAGCCGGGTGGAGAAAACAGCCTGCAGTAAGCCTGACCCACGGGAGGAGGAAGCACCAGAGGCACTTTGTTCAGGGGAGGAGATGGAGAATAAATATTAAGAAGAGCATGATGCTAAGAGGTACAAAGGTCATGTATTTAACCTTAAAGGTGGAAAGGGATTCCAGGGCACAGATGAAGACAGTGAGAAACAGATAGACATTAACAGCAATTTTGCAAGGAGCGGAAAGATAAAAAGACAAAATCCAATCAAACACAATCCCAAACATGTTTGCTAATGGGTGATAGTGACAGCTGATGCTCGAAAGGGCTAGCCCAAGAAGACGTTTCAAGAAGTGCTCATACTTTTTCAGGGTTTTTGTGGAAATAAGAAAAAATGGTTTTTAGAGTTCCGTTACACAAATTTTAACCAAATGAACTTAGACACAGAACTTAAAAAAAAAGAAGTAAAAGAGATTAAGGGCAATTTGTTCATTATAGCTTAGTCTAGATTTACATTGGGGTGAGGGAGGTTGGATAATCTGATTTTTACATTAATCCATGCTTAGATGAGAATACAAAACAAAAATGATTGTACATACACATGCTTACACATGTGCACACACATATATGCATAGTCTGTGTATTTGTATATAAGAAATAGAATCAACTTTGGAATACTCATAATAATGCCAAATATTACTGAGTGCTTATTACTCTATATGCTTTTCAAACATGGTACATCTCAGTAATTTATCACAATTATTCATTAAAGAGGAACTCTATTTCTCTCTTTTCTACAGATGAGAAAACTAAGGCACAGAAGTTCAAATTCCAGTTCGCAGAGTCCATCCGTGATAGAAGTAGGGTTGAGAACTGGGCATTCCAATTCTAGAACCCATGTTTATTACCATGATTTAGTGGAATGGCAGTTAATAATAAAAAGAATTACATCTGGAATAGTTTTAACATTTATGTTTGACTATAGCTTTGCCTGTTTTTCTGAGAATATTTACTTCAAAATAGCATCAGTTCAGTTCAGTCGCTCAGTCGTGTCCAACTCTTTGCGACCACGTGAATCACAGCACGCCAGGCCTCCCTGTCCATCACCATCTCCCAGAGTTCACTCAGACTCACGTCCATCGAGTCCGTGATGCCATCCTGCCATCTCATCCTGGGTCGTCCCCATCTCCTCCTGCCCCCAATCTCTCCCAGCATCAGAGTCTTTTCCAATGAGTCAACTCTTCGCATGAGGTGGCCAAAGTACTGGAGCTTCAGCTTTAGCATCATTCCTTCCAAAGAAATCCCAGGGTTGATCTCCTTCAGAATGGACTGGTTGGATCTCCTTGCAGTCCAAGGGACTCTCAAGAGTCTTCTCCAACACCACAGTTCAAAAGCATCAATTCTTCGGCGCTCAGCCTTCTTCACAGTCCAACTCTCACATCCATACATGACCACAGGAAAAACCATAGCCTTGACTAGACGGACCTTAGTCGGCAAAGTAATGTCTCTGCTTTTGAATATACTATCTAGGTTGGCGTAGTGGAGTCCAAATTGAAGTTAAAAGGCTAAACTGATTTGAGAGGAATTATTCTTTTCTTTTTTTAATGGCTGGAAAGAAACCACATTACTTTCTAGAAGAATGCAAAACACAGTTTAAAGTAAAGTAGGCTTATTTCAGCAAGATTCTATTGAATTCTTGACCAAGAATTAGCTAGCGCTTAGCCCCTTGTACTGTGTGTGTGTGTGTGTGTGTGTGTGTGTGTGTGTCTGTGTCTGTGGAGTTCTGAACTCTACTTGGGAGTCAACCTTATTACTTCCATCTGTGCACTGACAGTTTGAAGGCATCTCATAACTGGTTTTGATTCCTGGGTCAGGAAGATCCTCTGGAGAAGGAAATGGCAACCCAGTCTAGTATTCTTGCCTGGAGAATCCCATGGACAGAGGAGCCTGGCGGGCTGCTGTCCATGGGGTCACGAGAGTAGGACACGACTTAGTGACTAAACCACCACATAACTGGTTTGTACACAGTTTTGCTTTTGCTTTGCCTGTATGGGCACTGACATGTTGTAGGAACCTAGGCCCCCAAACCCTTGCATTGGGTAGGCATGCACTTGGCCCCAAGTAACAGGACATCCAGCTCACAGTACCTTAAACAAATATGAGTTTATTTTTCTCATATAGTAAGAAGTCTGGAGCGAAGCAGCTGCCTGTATTGGTTTAGCTGCTCAGTGTTATTAGACCTGGCATCTCTGCATTGCTCCTAGGCTTTCGTGTTTGTGAGATGCAGTTGCAACTCAAAAACATACAAGGCAGGTAATGTAGGGAGCAGGCAGCACCAACCATTTGCTTCAGGAAAGCAAGTCTTCCTAGAAGACCTTGTGCTCTTCCCTTCCACTGCTACCTCCAGCTCATCACTGGTTAGGACTGGCTCATCGCTGGCTGCAAAGCAGGCTGGGAATGTATCTGGCTGCAAGGGAGAAGGTGGGTGTTGAGTACCTAATCAATGAAGTTTGCTCTCGCATCTCAATAGACCTTATAATTTAATGAATAGCCTGAATTACAGAGTTGTGTAATAGATAACCAAAAAACTTTTAAGCTCAGGCGTCGTCAAATTAGACTAAACCGTATATTTTTCTTTTATAACCCTTTTAAAACATGCAGCTTGATCTCTTAAATATTTGGCCCTAAAATCATGTTTGAAAATATTCATTTTCATTGTCATGAAGAAATGACTTCTTAAGCAAGAATAAACCTCAATTCAGATCTTTTACGAGTGATCTCAAATTCCAAACTGCTGGATTCCAAACTAGTGAGATTTTACTACACTTCACTTATTTGAATAATGTTTATTTCTGCATCTATGCTCACTTGGGTGAGATTTACAGAGCAGAACTCAAATAAAATTACCTTTTTCATGGAACTTTTACAAAGTCAGCATTAACTAGTATCATGTTTCAGTTTTGCTCAGTAGCATGCTTTCTTGGAAATACAAAGTGCGTTTAAAACAAAATTATGCAATCTTACTTCAAATAGGAAAATCAACACATATGGGAGTTATGTTTCTACAAAAAGTCAATCTGTAGAATAAGAGAAAAAGTTAAAATAAACTGTGGAAAACAAGCAAATAATACTTTTTAAGGGTACCTAAGAATGAAAAAAAGCAGAGAGATGAAGAACATGGCACCCAAATGCTGGTGGTGGTTCTTTTTGGGAGGTAGGATATGGGTTGAGGGGACAAGTATCATCCATACTGAGACAGCTTAAATGTGAAAGGGACCCTGTTCATAATTACTCCAGGTTGAGAGATATAGACTGACATAGCTTCAGGTAAGGCAGAATGGATAGTCACCTTCGTTGGACCTGGCTGGGTGTGACTGCAAGCTCAAAAACTATGGGTTCATTAATTATGAGAAACTTTTATTATTTGTCTTGTGTTTTGCTGGAATATTTTATTTTGTCTAGTTTTGTATTACATGTGTAATTTGTGAAGAAGTCAACCAAGATTTTAAAAATATGGACAATCCTAGGCTTGTACTTTAAAAATATTCAGAAACTCAGTTTTTTTCATCATTGCTACCACTTCATATATCTACTTTTGTAGCTTATATTTAATTATTCATTCAAGTTGAGTAATACTTATTAAACTATATTATATAATAGATATTATACTGCTGTGTCCCTTAATCCTTATGATGACCCCATAAAGTAAGTATTCTTAGTCCAGTTAAAAAAAACAAAAACTGCTAAGGTAAATAACTTGCCCCCAAATCGCATGGCTGCTAAGTGTTGGGACTTAGAGTCAAACCCAAGTCCAGTGCTTTTCCCCTTGTTGTATGGCTATTTTGAATATTGCTTAACACAAGTTATCTTTATTTTTTTAAAACATGTACTTAAAATATGTGTTGCATTCTTAAATGTGCTTTTGATTACATTTCAGGGCCAAATTATTTTCTTAGAAATGTTCCTTTAATTTTATAATGGTATCAGTGGGAAAATAAAAGAGGCTGTATAGAATTTTGCTTTACTGCCAACTTCATGGGAAAGATATAAGAATTATAAGCCTAGGACTTGAAGACAGAAAAAAGTTAGCAATGCCAAAGCACTGTTGTCATCAGTAAAGGATATTTGAAAGTAGGAAAGCAGCTTTATTTTTAACAAGAGTTCTAAGAACCCCAACCTTTCCCACAGTACAGTACGTTGTAAAATAGATGTGATTAAAACAAGACACTCTGTAGCTTGCAGAGGAGTTTAGTTCATTACTCAAGTCACAGAAATATTGTTAAATGTGACCTAACTTAGAAAGCAAGCACAATGGGAAATATGATAATGATCTCGTCTTTTTCACACCTTTAGATACAAAGTAATTTTTAACAAATTCCAGGTCAGTTCATCCAGTACTAAAATAAAGATGCCAGAAACAAGTAGCAGCTGTTTAACCCTGTACAACAACCTTGCGCAACTGCTCAGGACAGGAGGCACAGATCAGCTATGCTGATAGGTTGTAAAGTGGCAACATTATTTGTGGGGTTTTTTTGTTTTTTTTTTTTTTTGCCATCAGTCTTGAGTTCTCTGTTACCCACCTCTTTTAAATGAGCCTACTGAAAAATGCAAAATAGCTCAGTTCATTCATTTTCCTTAAATTCCCTTAAAACACGAGAACTGTAATTTGCTAATCATATTTCATCATTCATGACAATCACGCACAAAGATATGATTGGTGAAATGACTGTCTGCGTGGCTGTTATTGTATGAAGAAGATCCATTTTGGCAATGGAAAAATGTGTTGATCAAGAGCAATTCAGTGCATCTCAGATTCCATATAGGAATGTAGGTCTTGGGAGATATTTATTTTTATCCTAGAGCAGCTCTCAATTTTCTGTGACAACAATGAAGGCTATTGACCTAGATGTTCAAAATAGTGGATTAATCCATCCAGTTGGGTGAAGGCCATGGGAGTTGGATAAAAAGGAAACTCTTCACTGTGAGGCTTCAGTTCCGGTGGAAAAGGCCTCTGTTGGTGACTTGGTAGTAGTCCAACCGACTGGCATGCATGTTGAACAGTTAGGACTCTGTGATTCTTGACACATGACTAACCCATAATGCTACTGATGTGCTTGAATAGCACTGAGAGCCCATTCACTTATTCAGAAGAGTAAATAGTATTTGTGAGCCATACCAGTTTGCTAAATGCGTCTATATTTCATTTGATCTCCCAACAAATTTAGGAGGTAGGCATTATTATTTCAGTATTATAAGGGAAGAAGCTAAAGTTTATCGAGGTGAAAGACTCTTGCTAAAGTCATACAACTAATGAAAAGTGAAAGTGTTAGTCGCTCATCTGTGTCTGACTCTTTGCGACCCCATGGACTGTAGCCCGCCAGGTTCCTCTGTTCATGGAATTCTCCAGGCAAGAATACTGGAGTGGGTGGCCATTCCCTTCTTCAGGAGATCTTCCTGACTCGGGGATCAAACCCAAGTCTCCTGCATTGCAGGTGGATTCTTGACTGTCTGAACCACTAGGGAAGCCCAACAACTGATGAACAGCCCAACTAAGTTTGATCTCCGGTCACTGGCTTCCAAGTTCATTGTTATCTCCTTTAGATTACACTGCTTCTCAATAGCTGGATACATACCAGAAAATCTTATGGATGAATAATAGGTTCAAAGACAGCCAGCAAATGGAAGCCTAAATTAAATTAGTGGGCATGAGGGAGTAGAGGGTCCATAGTCCTTGGATCAACAAGCAATCTGTATAAATAGTCTGAGCTCTTGGTGGTAGTTTGTCCAAACCTTCTCTCTCTATGGGTTCATATTGGGCTTTCCCCAACTTCTACCAGCTCACTGATACCCCAAACCCCTTTGCTGCCCCTGTGTTACGGGAAACTCCCTTGTTAATTACGGAGCATGTGTTTCAGATCCTGACTTCCTTGTGTAGACAGTCATATGGTTGGCTGGCTCAAAGTCTCCATTTTAGATCTTTCATTTCTGCCTTCTTCCTCCTATGACTTTTTTTTTTTTGTAGTAATAGAAACTGTGAACATAATGAATGAAAACATGAGCCTGTACTGAGAAGTCCATTCTGCAACATGTCTGGTGTGACATCCAGTTCTGTCCCATAGCACCTGAGTCTGTGTCCCATCTCTGTCCCTTGTTATCTGAGGAGCCTTAGCCCACTTCATCTCTCTAAGCCCTTGCTGAAAAATAGCCAGCCTTGTAGGTGTCCCATGAGAGCGATTTTGGATGGTGTAGACGACAGCAGTCTGGAAACTATACAATGCTCTAAAGATTTAAGATACCAGCTACCCTACAGATACTCATTCCCTACCCAATTGCCCAAAATATATAAAGTAACAGAAGAATCTGAAACTATTTGAGGACCTCTAATCCCAGTGGTAGTGAAAATTCTTTCCCTGGCAGGGTAGGGACTCTCGTCTCTGCTCCCACAGTATCTTGGGAGATACCCACTGAATTGTGTCTCTTTACACGTCTGCCTTCCTCTACTCTAGAACAAGGATCAACTGTGGTCTTCTTTTTAGCCACAGTGCTTAACATTCAATGTGGCACACGACAAGCACTCAATAAATGTTTAATAGTGTGGGTAATGTTTCCTGAGTATGTACTCTAGGCCACCGTTTTGAGCACCTTACATACAGGAGTATGTGGGAAATGTGAGTTCAGTTCCCAATGACTGCAATAAGGCCAAGCACACAAATTCTCTCTGGTTTCCCGTGAGTATAAAATTTATGCTCACACTGTTCTGTAGTTGCTTAAGTGTGTAATTGCATTATGTCTGAAAAAATAATGTACACATACACCTTAATTTAAAAAAATACTCTGCTAAAAAATGCCAACCATCACCTGAGCCTTCAGCAAGTTATCTTTTTGTAATAGCTGCATCACAGATCACTGATCACAGATCACCATCACAAATATAATAATAATGAAAAAGTTTGAAATATTGCAAAAATTACCAAAATGTGACCCAGAGACATGAAGTGAGCCAATACTGTTGGAAAAGTGGCACCAATCGACTTCTCGACGCAGAGTTGACAGAAATTTTCAATTTGCAAAACAACAACAACAAAAAAAGCAATGTCTATGAAGTACAGTAAAGCAAAGTGTGATAAAATGAAGTATGTCTGTATATTAATTCATTTCATCCTCCCAATAATAAAATTTTCTTTATTTTATTGTTGAGGGAACTGAAGTCCAGGGAATTAAATAACCTGCTTAAAGTCATTTGGTCATTTAGTCATCACTTGAGACTGCTCCTAACTAAGCTTTTCTGCCTTGAAGACATTAATACTCATTGCAGAAATCTAGATGGTAAAGACAAAGATGGCTATAAGAAAAATATTATTTCCTGTATGATTTTCTGTATAATCGTAATTCTGCCATCTAAACTAGAGGTAACTACACCTCACGTCTCTGCACTCTGTAGGTGATATTTTGTATTATAGTTGAGTTTATCCTATAAATAATTGTGTAGCTATTTTTAACTTTTATATGTCATAATCCCTTTTAATGACAAAAACATCCTTGCATAAACGGGTGGATCATTGTTTAGATACACTCACTGTCTCCTGTAATTGGGCACTGCATTTTCCCCCCTGTTTTAAATGATTCTGTAACAATTTTTTGTGTGTGTGCTTACATTTTTTGTGTGGACTATATTTTTATGTGATTCATAGAAAAGGATATTCTTGAGATTTTTGATACACATGGCCAAATGACTTGCTACAAAGGTAGTATTAATTTACACCCTTTCCAGCAGGATCTGAGTGGGCCTTAGACATTGGAGAGGTTTTTGAAAGAGGAAAGTGTAGAAACTTGAAGATTCTGAGTAAGGAGGAGACAGCTCAGGAAACAGTGAGTTGCCTACTTCAAAGTGTTAAGCATGGCTGACCTTTAACCCTCCTGCTCTTCACCCACTTAGAAGGAATGGAATTAAACAAAAGCTGCCCAAAGAGGAAGTGGGATTCTATTGTCTTAGGCTGCACCTCCATTGTCTGAGGATTGAATGGCTTGTTCTTGCTAAGTGTGGCAGGTCATTAGGCCTCAGTTTGTCAGCAGGATGATGACATGGCTTAAATTTCACTGAAGAATAATGAAACACATTTCACAGGCAAAGCCAGCCATCCAGAAAGTATTCTTAGAATTGTTTCTTGTCGTGTGTGCATGAACACGTGCGTGCTTGTACATGTGTGTATGTGGGATGGTGGTGGAGTGATGGAGAGGAGGGGCGGTCAGCTTAAGAAGAGTTGCCAGTAAGAGAAACAACTGATCAAAGGATTCGACTTTGCCATTTTTGCGGGTTTTTCCGAGCTTATTTTGTTAGATTTGGCACACTGCGGTGAATTTAGAGCACCATGCTGAGGCCTTTTCATTAATACCTGGGAGGCTGTCTCTAGCCCATGGCGCTTCAGTAGAGGAATTAGAGATATATAATTTACCCAGTGTCTAACTTCGTATCTTGTAAGATCCCGGTTTTAATTATCTGAGAAAAGCATTTACTTTTCTCTGCCTCTATTTTGTGCTCTGAGTGGGTCTCTTTCCCCACCTTCTCCCTCCCTCCTCTTTCTCTTCTCTTTAACTCTCTAGCAATTATGTCTTGACTGCAGGGCAATCATCTTTCCATTCAGGGACTCCATTTTTATTGTTTGTCTTTGCAATAACTATATTCTCCTGTTTATATCTGTTGGCTTTTTTTTAAATCCCAAAGACTAAGTGTGCTTTGCTTACCTTGGGTAGCAAGAAGAAAATGATCTCTCTCAGTTTCAGAAAAACAGACCTACCCCCAATAGGAATGCCAGCCCTGGAAGCTACAAATTATTTATGCCCTTTGACACAAAGAATAAGAGTCACCTGGAGAGAACTGGTGGCATTGTTCTTGGGCATGTGAGAACTTTAAATTTGGCAAGGAGCTTTATAATTAACCCTATGGGTTTCAAAATCAGATAAACCTAAATCAGAGGACTGGCTCCACTTAATAGCTTGTGAATTTGGCAGTGATCTCTGAGTCTCAGTTGCTTCATCTGTGAAAGAGGTATAAAGACGTTTACCCACCATAGTGTGGCTGGAAGAATTAAATGAGACAAATTGAGTGGACCATTCAGCACAAGGCCTGGCCTGTGTGCTCCATGAATGGTGACTGCCATTATTTTGATAGCTATACCATCACTATTTGTTTGACTCATAAAATTTTTCACTTGCTCTGTCCTATAGTAAGGACTCTTTTTTTCTTCCTAAATGTAGCCTCGATTTTTCTGTTAACCTCAAGAGGTGAAAGGGAGGGGATATCTTTTCCCAGCAACCAGTTACTACTGTAATGAGAATGGCGCATTTGATGTATATTTCCTCCTTTTGCAATTGTTTGAGAAACAGTTGTCTTGTTTCCATAGCTCACCCAATGGTGTTTGATTTGGGGGTTAACTGATCCCTAAAAGGATAGGGAAGACCATGGAAACCCCAGAGAAAATATTTACGAAGAAGAAAGCATCTAAGCTATAAATATGTATCTAGCTTGTAATAGAATCGCTCAAACCAGTGCTTTCCCGGCTAGATGCACGGCTGATACATTTTTACTCTTACATAATCAGTCCTAGGGTGCATAGTATAAAAACAATGCAGTATTAAAAATAAAAAAGGTACTTCCTGAAGATACACATGTTACAACAAGTTGTAGGGCATTAACAACAATCCTGTGAAATGTAATTTGAGGCATCTGTTTTCAAAGGAGCTTGCCCCAAATCTATGGCATACTTGATTCAAATCAGCTGCTGTGGCCTCACGTGTCTCCTTAAATTTTTTTCTTTTGTTGCTCGGTTCACTTGCACAGTTTTTTTTCTTTTCCTTTTCTCGGTGATCAATTTCCTACTTGCACAAAGCATCAAATCTTTTGAAGCCTGGTTTCTCAGTACTTAGCAAAGCTTTCTCTTTCTATTCTGTAATTCTACAGGGTAGGGTGAAAAAGCAAGAATGCTTTAATGTCAGCAAGTAATTTTCTTTCTTTTTTATTTAATTTTTTTGGGGGGCCACATTGTGTGGCTTATGGGATCTTAGTTCCCTGACCCGGAATTGAACCTAGGCCCTTGGCAAGGAAGCGTGGAGTCCTAATAACTGGACCACCAGGGAATTCCCCAGGAAGTAATTTTTTGTTGGTCTCTTTATCCTTTATCAAGACCTTAGTTCTTAGTTCTTCTTGGTGTTCCACTATTTTACTCCATTGACCCCCCCACTCACTAGGTGGAAAGAACTGATCACAGGACAGTCAACTCACTTGATTATAGAACCTGGAGCCCTGGGTTAGGTGTCTGATTTTCATGTGGGGAACTCACCTTCCTCGCTTCTGCCGTCACAGTCTACAGAAATGCTAGTTCGGGCAGGTGGAGAGTGACTTGGGTCCCCTAAAGTCACGCCACCCCACATGCCACCCACGCCCCCAAGAGGAAGGACTCAAAATGCTTAACCTAATGTAGTAGAGAAATGAGTCCTTTTTTTATATGCAGCCTCTTAGTGGGATGGAAATAATTGCCATTTTTATACATTTCTCTGCTACTGTGTTGAATACTTGGTGGTTGGGGTGGTGGGTGGATGGGAGGTACCCTTCCTCTTGTGGGTGAGAAATAACTCTGCAGAAAATGAGTTGAGGGTCAGGCTGTGTGTAAAGAGAAGGCATTTCAGACTCAGGACTCAACTCAGCTTGTTCTGGAAGGAGACAGCACAAATGCTCTGCGTAAAGAGAAAACGGGGTTGGGGGATTAATTACTGCTCATTATTTGATGGTTGGAGGTGGGAAGTCTGGAGAGAGACTGTCGAAAATAGTAATATTATCTAACCTTTCCTGAGCAACTACTATGTCTCAGGGCCTGTTCTAAATGCTTCTTGCGTGTTGACTCATTGAATGTTCACAACCTTTATAGGTGTTATTATACTTGTATGTATATCTGTGTGTTGAGGTCAGATTCACAGAACATAAAATAAAGCATTTGAAAGTGAGCAGTACAGTGACATTCATCATGGTATGCAACCACCCCCTCTACCTAGTTCTAGAACACTTTCACCACCTGGAAAGGAAACCCTGTACCCTGTACTGTGTTTGCTTCCGAGGGCTGCGGCAGCAAAGTACCACAAACTAGGATGGCTTAGAACAACAGTCTGGGGCTCCTAAATCAATGTGTCTTTGCGACTGGGCTCCCTCTAAGACTTTGTTTGTTTTGATAATTACTTTACAATACTCTGATGGTTTTTGCTATATAGCAGTATGAACCGGCTACAGGCATAGACGTGTCCCCTGCCTCCTGAACCCCCCCTCCCCCTCCCTCCCCATCCCACCCCTCCAGGTTGTCACAGAGCACTGGCTTTGGGTGCCCTGCACCAGGCAGCAGACTCCCCCTGGCTGTCTTACATATGGTGATGGATGTGTTTCAGTGCTATTCTCTCAAATCACCCCACTTTCTCTAAGACTTTGAATGGAGCCTTCCTTGCCTCTCTCAGCGGCTAGTGCAGCCAGAAGCCCTTGGTGGTCCTTGGTTTCTGCTGCATCAGTCCAGTCTCTGCCTCCCAGTGCTCTCGGTGTTCTTCCTGTGTATCCTCATGTTGTCTTTCCTCTACGTGTCTGTCTCTATGTCCAAATTTCCCCTTTCTATAAGGACACCAGTTGTACGCTGGATCAGGGCCACCCGAGTGAATTTGTTTGATCTTGATCTCCTCTATAAAAACCCTCTTTCCAAATCAGATCATCTTCTGAGGTACTGGGGGTTAGGTCTTCGATACATCTTTTCGAGGGCACACAATTCAACCTATAATACCTTGTAAGCAGTTAGTCCTCATTCCCCTCTCCTCCGGCCCCTGGCAACCCCCAGTCTGCCTCCTGTTTCTGTGGATTTACCTACTCTGGGCATTCTTATGAAGGAAATCAGACAGTATGTGACTTTCTGTGTCTGGCTTCTCTCACACAGCATAATGCTTCAGAAGTCCATCCACGTGTTGCCTGTATCAATACTTATTTCCCCTTATGGGTGAGTAATATTATACTTGTTTTTCAGATGAAAAAACTGAGGCACATAAAGGCTATTTAATGCATCCAGGATGACACAGGAAGGAGATATCAGAGGCGGGATCTGGACCCAGAAGACCACCTGAAAAGCCTGTGTGTCCTTGAGAAGCATTGCCTCTAAGGAGTGCAGGGGGAAATGAGCACAGGCAGGGAGCAGACCGGGAGTCAGGAGCAGCAGATGCCAAAGCCCTCTTAAGCATGGTGCCTGGTGTTCAGTTTTAGGTTCTTTCCTAATCCATGCTATGCACCCAGCTTCTCCATTCTTCCCAAACCTGCAGTAAACTCTTCCTTCCTGTCCTCCTTGGTATTAAGTCTGCCTTGAGGAAATAATGAAGGGTGGCGTCCAGAGTGGAGACAGGAATCTGGACTAAACCTACATGGGAAAAGAATTTGAAAAAGAATAGATACACGGATATGTACAACTGAATCACTTAGCTGTACACCTGAAATGAACACAGCAGTCTTAATCAACTGTGCTACAATATAAAATAAAAAATATTTTTAAATGACTTGGAAAATGTAAGCTCTGGACGTTTTAAAAATTCATGGATGTCTGACTAAGCTGTTTTATTGAAGTATTACGGGAGAGTAGGACCTTGGGGGTGAGGGGGAGCTGCAGGGTTTAAGGGCAGGACTACATAGGTTGGATGGCATCATTGACTCAAGGGAAATGAGTTTGAGCAAGCTCCGGGAGATGGTGATGGACAGGGAAGCCTGGCATGCTGCAGTCCATGGGATCGCAAAGAGTTGGACACAACTGAGAGACTGACAACAGCAACTATATAGTTTTGTGTAATTATCTTGATGTCCCCTAGAATATTTGATGTAGCAAAACTGATCCTGTCACCCTCACGACCTAGACCCATCATAGCCCCTTCACCTCTCCTTGGGTGAGTGGACCCTAAAGTGGGATGTGCCACGAGAGAAGATGTACAAATTGTTTCTGTGCCAGGTCAGTTCCAGAACAGTCCAAAATCTTTAAAAATTGTGAGGGCCAGTTTGCCAAGCCAGAGAGCTGTGGTTCTCGGCATGCAAGCCAAGACTGGATCTGAGTCCTTTCAGGGATGAAGGCAGCATCCTGGTTTCCTGGGGGTGCAGCAGAAGTTCATTCTGTCAGTGTTCTGGGGGCCAAGCAGGGAATCAGCAAGAGCCATTCCTTCTGGAGGGACTCAAAGGAGAGCCTGTTCCCCTCAGGCCTGAGTGGGCCGGGACTAGTGATTCCTCTAAGTATTCAGTGATGGGAGGATCACAGTCATCCCTCGGTATCCACCAGGGGTTGGTTCCAGGACCTCAAGGACACCCAATCCACACATGCTTCAGTCCCTTACATACAATGGGACTCAGTTCAGTTAAGTCGCTCAGTTGTGTCTGACTCTGTGACCCCCATGGACTGCAGCATGCCAGGCTTCCCTGTCCATCATCAACTCCCGGAGCTTACTCAAACTCATGTCCATCGTGTCAGTGATGCCATCCAACCATCACATCCTCTGTCATCCCCTTCTCCTGCCTTCAGTCTTTCCCAGCATCAGGGTCTTAGTGTTGGTATATAACCTATGCATGTCCTCCCGAACACTTTAAATCATCTCTAGATTTCTTATAATACCTAATCCAATGTAAATGCTATGTAAACAATCGTAAACACAATGCAACTGCTATGTAAATATTTATCAGAGTGTGACAAATTCAAGTTCTGCTTTTTAGAACTTTTTGGAATTTTTTTTTAAACATTTTTGATCCACGGAAAGTGGCTACATTGGTCTGACCATGTTTGACTGCTGCTGCCCCTGCTGACAACTTGTGCTATGAGCTGCAGCTCTGGGGAGTCCCTGGGGCCACCAGGACATAGAGTCATTGCAGTCAGAAGGGCCCATGAGGTGTGGGGGGCTGGGTGGATGTGAAACACCTGCTGGGAACAGAGTTTAGCGGTTGGTGCCGCTGTGGAGTGTAGACAGAATGGTCTGAATGTTCTTGTGGTTGCTACCTCAGTGGCTTGTCCTCTATTACATTGTGTAAATCTATATGCTTTTATCTTGTGATAATACTGGGGAGTTTTTTGCAAAATAAAAAAGAAAAGAAAACCCCCAACCCAAACCCTTCCTGCAGTCTTGGCCTTTAGAAAAAAGTGCATGTTGAATGAAAAATTCAGTGCTAGGTATCCTTTGTTCAAAAACATGGATGGCTGTGAAACTTGTTAACATTTGTCAGATGCTCTTGGGGCTGTAATAATAGCACTGACCACAGGTAAACTCAGAAGACAGAATCTCATGGAAAAGCATCACCATCTATTTTAAAAAATTAGTAATTTTTAAAGACAGTTATGCCTGATGAAAACGATTTCACATGTGTAGTAGTGTTTTTATAGCACTCTGAGAAGTTTGACTTTTCAGTTAGGTAAAATAATTATTCTTCCAAATTAGTTTTGCTTAATTTTGACATCATCTTTTCTGGTGCCCATAGGAAAAGTAAAGGGAAATTTGTGAAATGGGCCCACTAGCTAAAAAATGTCACAAATATTTAAATGATGTAGTTTTATATCCGTTTCTTCCAGAAAAAGTCAATTAATTTAAATAATGGCTTGATTATTATTATTTTTTTTTAATCCAGTTCATAGGCTCAAAGCTTTTGATATATCATTTTGTCAAAGATTAAAGCATCTGATATCATAGTTTATCACTTCACTTAAAAATAATTCAACAGTGAAGATGGTGGTGGTACTAAAAATACCAGCTTCAGTGGAGCCCAGCATAATGGGAAAAAATAGTGTTATTACTAAATTAAGAAATCTGTGAAGCAGAAATGTATTTGGAATTAGCTGTAGTGCATTCAGAGATCAAAACTGCATCCAAACAAGCTGTGAGAGTCTACCAACAAAGTAGAAGCTATGGTTGACAGACATTGTAAATATTTTTATTTATACACAGAGAAACCGAACTACAAAATATTGGTGATAGAACTGATGTAGAATTAAAAAGTGCTTCAGCCTGGCAGTATGTGCTTTTTTCTTTTCTTTTCTGCATGTTCTTAGATTTTAGAAACTTTGGACCTTTGAAGTGCTGTTTTATAAATCAACTCAAGAATAATACAATACATAATGACTTTCTACTTGAATTTTTTTTTAAACAAATGAGTCCTCAAAATGTTGTTTGCCTCTTACTTAAAATAAGTTGGTAATCTTTTATCAAGTATTCAAGGAATAGTGAGCCAAAAGACCAGCTCTGGAAACTTTTAGGAAACTAATTATTGAAAACAAGATTTGTACCTACAAAAACGAAGGAATTGAAGCAATCAAATAATTTAAAATTTGAGAGTAAATACTTATGCTTTGAGATATCTTATTTATGAGAAGAATATTTGGCTGGAGCTCTTATATTTAACAGGGCTTCTCTGATAGCTCAGTTGGTAAAGAATCTGCCTACAATGCAGGAGACCCCAGTTCGATTCCTGGGTCAGGAAGATTCCCTGGAGAAGGGATAGGCTACCCACTCCAGTATTCTTGGGCTTCCCTTGTGGTTCAGCTGGTAAAGAATCCACCTGCAATGCAGGAGACCTGGGTTCAATCCTTGGGTTGGGAAGGTCCCCTGGAGAAGGGAAAGGCTACCCACTCCAGTGTTCTGGCCTTGGGGTTGAAAAGAGTTGGACATGCCTGAGCAACTTTCACGTTTACTTCACTTATACTTAACTGGATGAGTTTATATTCTGTACTGGAATGGAATGGAATTGTGAAAGTCTGTGACCTTGTAGCATCTAAATTTGGCAAAACATTTTTAAGAATCATAAAAGAGATAACTTACTTGATGAGTTTCATCTCATAAAATATTTGTCACAGTTTCCATGAATGACAAAAGGATGACACCTGTGAAAAGATTGGGACTGAAATAGTGACACATTTCAATTAAAAAAATTAGAATTAGGAATGTTTTCCATTTATCAGAATTACTTCTTCACTTACCAGATACCTCAGTACCTGTAGAAAGAATATTTTTCTTAATTAGAGATACCATGGTCAACTGAGAAGAGTTATTTTGTTACTAACCAGAGTTCTTAGCCTCCTCAATCAATAGAAATTGATAAGAGGTAGGACAGGAAATTCAGACAAGGCTTTACTGGGGTCCCTGCTGCAGCCAACAGATGGAGAACAAGGAACAAATCCCCTTGTTTGCTTGCTCACTCCCTCACTGAGCAGGGGTGAGGTGGGTCCTTATATGGGGTGAAGGTAGGGGTGTGTCCAAGGGTCCAGCACCAAGGGATAGCTTAGGTGGTCTGCCTGCCCCTTTGGTGGTGTTGAGTGCAGGGGGCAGGCCCAGTACCCTGCTTTTGCTCCTGGTTCTTCAGAAATAGCGGTTGGTCTTTTGGTCTTTTTGTATCTTGTTGTCCATAAGTTGCCCTAACTCAACTTCTGGCAGCTATTTTTAGTCCCATGTTATTTCTTTGTATTTTATTGTTCCAGGAGATGTTTTTCCAGGTGCAAGCGCTGCGGCAAAGGGACCCAGGTCCCAGGTCCCAAACCCATCTCAAATCGATGGTCAGTACGTGTTTTGAGGAAAAGGTTGCTGCATTGCATGTGGGATCTTAGTTCCCTGATCAGGGATGGAATCCACACCCTTTGCAGTGGAAACACGGAATCTTACCTGTTGGACTGCCAGGGAAATTGCAACAGTCTTAAATATCTCAATATGGAATGTAAGCTTGAAAAGATTACAGGCACTTTTATGAAAAAATAGAAATATAAATGTTAAAAATCCATTGTTTAGAAAAATACCTGTTCCATAGTATTATATATAGATTTGACTTTAGAATTTATTACAATAAATGTTTATGAATAAGATTATTCTGCTTATAACTCTTTAGATCTAAATAATTTTAAATGTTTTGCACGAATAGATGCTGTTTTTTTTTTAATTTTTAGAAATGATTTTATTTTTGAAAATAATTTTTGGCTGAAATTATTTTATGGGCCTACCATTATGATAAAACCAAATTGGCAATCTATGAATGCATACTTAAACATATATTTTTTAAGTACTTAAAGCATATTTTTCATCCACTTTCAAAATTGTCCCCAGTGTGGATTATAAATTACATAGTTACATAGTAGTTAAAAACAGAAGCCTATTTTTAGTGTTTTGTTTTTTTTTAATCCTGCTGTCTCATTTATAACTTGTGGCAATGTTCCACAGTCATCCATCCATTTCCGGATTCCTGAACACCAGGAAGAGAAGACTGATTACTACTTCCATGATTAGGAAGTAGTTTGTGCATTGGGCATTGGATGGTCTCACCAGCTCCTTCCCTAGTTCACTTTGACTTTTCTCTCCCCAAAGCCACACCATTCAGTGACTTTCACCTCTCACTCAGCCAGTCCTGGGTTGAGTCAGTAAGCATTTAAAAAGCTGTTTATTTTGTTTTGGTAATTATATTTGCATTCATTGTGTGTCTTTAACAAATCATTTTATTGTTTATTTACGTTGCAGTACATAGTTGCTTTCTGTGTAGAAGGAAAATGTAATTCTTTCAGTATTGTAGCATTCCGCACACAAGCATATTCACTAATGAGTTCATTAAGAGTCGAATAATTAGGTAATTGGTATATTAAATGCCCTATATCATGCAGAAATCCACAGTGAGTTGTTTCATAGGTGATTAGAAATATAGGTAATACAGGGAACACATTGTTACTTTCCCCTTTAATGTAAGAGAATATGGGCTTTTGCTGCCCACAAATTCTCTACCCAGTGGAATTTCAGGTATGGATTAGACTTAGATAACAGGGGCCACTTGTATCTATTGAATGGTTTATTTTTTCCCCAGCTTTACTGAAGCATAATTGACATATAACACTGGGTCAGCTTAAGGTGTCCAGTGTGTTGATTTGATGCTCTTATACACTGCGAATGATCACCACCATAGGTCATACTGAGGGACTGTTTAAGATGCCAGGCACTCTTTCAGCCCTGGGGACTCAACAGTGAGCACACAGTCTTTGTCCTTGTAGAGCTTTGGTAGCCGGGAGAAGGACATGAAAATAAACAAATAATATAAACCATGGCAGGTGGAGATGTGTGTTAAAGAGAAAAATGAACCAAGTGAGGGGGACAAGACAGATGAGGGAGGTGCTGTTTTGTTTAGGCCGAGAAATGGTTCAGTGGAGAGACAGAGTGAGGTGGTGAAGCAAGCCATTGGAATATCTAGGGGAAGGGTGGCCGGGCTAGGAGGATGCCTGGGGGCTGGAGGAAGAGGGGAGGGGAGGAGAGGACAGAGGGTGGGTGGAGGAGATCTTGGAGGACCTTGGAGGCCAGAGTAAGGACTTTGGATTTCACCTTCAATGAGATGGGAAATCTGAAAAGATGGGAAACCAGACCACCTGACCTGTCTCTTGAGAAATCTGTATGCAGGTCAGGAAGCAATAGTTAGAACTGGACATGGAACAGACTGGTTCCAAATAGGAAAAGGAGTACATCAAGGCTGTATATTGTCACCCTGCTTATTTAACTTATATGAGAAACACTGGGCTGGAGGAAGCACAAGCTGGAATCAAGATTGCTGGGAGAATTATCAATGACCTCAGATATGCAGATGATACCACCCTTATGGCAGAAAGTGAAGAACTAAAGAGCCTCTTGATGAAGGTGAAAGAAGAAAGTGAAAAAATTGGCTTAAAGCTCATCATTCAGAAAATTAAGATCATGGCATCCAGGCTAAGTTGGCAACTGGACGGAGAAGGCAATGGCAACCCACTCCAGTACTCTTGCCAGGAAGGTCCCATGGATGGAGGAGC
The DNA here is from genome assembly GCF_042477335.2 of Ovis canadensis. Taxonomy (NCBI): domain Eukaryota; kingdom Metazoa; phylum Chordata; class Mammalia; order Artiodactyla; family Bovidae; genus Ovis; species Ovis canadensis. The sequence continues at coordinate 56,722,777 of NC_091264.1, forward strand.
CTGGTAGGCTGCAGTCCACGGGATTGCTAGGAGTCGGACCCGACTTCACTTTCACTTTTCACTTTCATGCATTGGAGAAGGAAATGGCAACCCACTCCAGTATTCTTGCTTGGAGAATCCCAGGGACGGGAGAGCCGGGTGGGCTGCCGTCTATGGGGTCGCACAGAGTCGGACACGACTGAAGCGACTTAGCAGCAGCAGCAGCAGTCCCATCACTTCATGGCAAATAGATGTGGAAAACAGTGGCTGACTTTATTTTTCTGGGCTCCGAAATCACTGCAGATGGAGATTGCAGCGTGAAATTAAAAGACGCTTACTCCTTTGAAGGAAAGTTATGACTAACCTAGACAGCATATTAAAAAGCAGAGACATTACTTTGTCAACAAAGGTCTGTCTAGTCAAGACTATGGTTTTTCCAGTGGTCATGTATGATATGAGAGTTGGACTATAAAGAAAGCTGAGCGGCAAAGAATTGATGTTTTTGAACTGTGGTGTTGAAGACTCTTGAGAGTCCCTTGGACTGCAAGGAGATCCAGTCAGTCCATCCAAAAGGAGATCAGTCCTGGGTGTTCATTGGAAAGACTGATGTTGAAGCTGAAACTCCAATACTTTGGCCACCTGATGTGAAGAGCTGACTCATTTGAAAAGATCTTGATGCTGGGAAAGATTGAAGGCGGGAGGAGAAGGGGACGACCGAGGATGAGATGGTTGGATGGCATCACCAACTCAATGGACATGGGTTTGGGTAGACTCTAGCAGTTGGTGATGGACAGGGAGGCCTGGCGTGCTGCGGTTCTTGGGGTCGCAAAAAGCTGGACATGACTGAGCGACTGAACTGAACTGAGATGGGAAATCACTGAAAGATTTGAGCAGAGGAATGATATAGCTTGGGCTTCCCAGGTGGCACTAGCGGTAAAGAACCTGCCAATGCAGGAGATACAAGAGCCGCAGGTTTCATCCCTGGGTCCGGAAGATCTCCTGGAGGAGGGCACGACAACCCACTTCACTATTCTTGCCTGGAGAATCCCATGGAGAGAGGAGCCCGGTGGGCTATAGTCCATGGGGTCGCAAAGAGTCGGACACGAGTAAATCGACTTAGCATGAAGCACACACATGATACAGCTTACATTTGCAAAGGATCATTCTGGCTGTGGTATAGAAAGAAAAAACCAAACAAACAAACAAACACACCAAACCCTCATAGTATGTGCATGTGTGCACATCTGCTTGTGTATGTCCATGTATGTGTGTGCACATGATGGGGCACAGAAGGCTAGAAATGGGCAACCAGTGAGAAGACTCTTGCCAAGGTCCAGACGACACACAATGAAGGCTTAGGCTGGTCGCACAGGGAGTGGTAAGAAACAGCAGATATATTTTGAGAACAAGGCTGAAATGATTTGTGATGAAGTGGAGGCAGGAGAAACTTGAAGCCTTTTGGCCTGTGTATGAGAAAGGAAGGAGGTGCCATCTTGCTGAGCAGGGGGAGGTTGAGAGAGAAGCACGTTTAGCTGGGCTGGGATCTCGGAGGCCAGAGTTTGGTTTCCAAAGTACTAAACTGGAGTAGCCTCCAAGACATCCCAGTGGAAATGGAGTGGTTGATTACTTATCTCCCTAAGCCTGGTTACTTCATCCGAAGACTGGACCTGTTAATAATACCCACCTACTCCACCAGAGGATTACTGGGAGGGTGAAGAGTTATGAGGTTTAAAGTACTTTGCCAGAGCTCATAGTAACCACTCAAATGTTACTGTCACGAATATCCTTGATTAATTCACATTTTCTGAGAAAATGAATACAGAAAGGAAATACCACATACTTGAATGTAACACAGTCCATCCCTAGAGTCATAGAATGGGAGCCAGAAGTGATCTTTAGTCTCCAATAATTCCAACCCTCCTCTTAAGGACGGGAAGACTGATGGATGGCCAGGGAGCAGGGAGGCTCGTGGTGAATCTAGAATCCGGGTCCGGAATCCAGGGCCGCTGCCCCTGAGGTCTGCAGTCCTCCCATGACACAGTACTTCCCACGGAACATTCGCGCCCCCCCCCCCCCCGACCCCCCGCCGCCGAGTCTCAGTTTTAAACATGCTTGCTAAAAACCCAAGATGTTTAATGCTTAGCCAGGATCCTCAGAGGTTTACGCTTCACAGAGCAGGGGGGATGGCACCATGGTGAGGTTCATACCACCCCTTCTTCAGAAGTGTGAGATGTGGGAGGAGTGATCAAACCCATCATAAGCTCCAGGGAACCAGGCCTCAGCATCCACCCATGCATGCGAGGCTCTTTGCTAGGGTGAAAATATCCCAGGATGGGGTGGGAGATGGCAGGAGTGTTCAGGAGGGAGAAGAATATGTATACCTGTGGCTGATTTGTGTTGATGTATGTCAGAGGCCAACACAGTATTATAAAGCAATTATCCTCCAATATTAAAAAAAAAATAGAGAAAAAAAGATATCTCAGGATCCAGCTTTCTAAGTCACCTGGGCTGGTCCAGCCAGAGTGACCTGGAGGACCAGAGAGATGTATCTAGAAAAGTCAATGCTCCCGAGAGGTTTCTTTGCTTCTCATCTCACCATATTTCCTCTTGCCCTCCACCAACTTCTGGGTTAACGCTGCTCAGAAATTACACGTGTCTGATCATTTCCATTCATCTTCAGATGGTGATTAATGCATAATTTATTCTTGAGCCCTTTTGAGAGGCTGAAGTTTCTGCAGAAGGGCTTTGTGGCAGGCCTGGAAATGAGAGCATCAGATCCTTTTCCATTAGAGCCTGCAGCAGCTGTGAGTGCTGGAATGCTGGGGGTGGGGGTGGGTGAATACTCAGGGCTTTCTAACTCTTCCCAAAGTGGGGACTTTTCACCACTGAACCAAAGGAACCGACCAACCCCCTGTCCATGGGAAAGCGCTCAGCTGATCATGCTGACGATCTAAAGGGGCTCTCCTCCCTCCAGAAACTCTAAGCCCCGCCTTGTAGTTTAGCCCAGCATATCTTGGGGAGTGGGAAGGTGGCAAGCAGCAGGCCCCAGCCGGTGCAGATGGAGTGTGAGAGGCCGGAGGGGCTGGACTCAGCTCAGAGCCTGCAACGCTGCTTCCCTATCCAGTATCCATTCTCCCCTCTCCCTTGGTGACAAGCGCTAATTTTGTTTGTTGCAGGAATGTTGCAAATTACTAATGAGTCTATGAGATGCAAGATAAGCCTACTGAAGCCTACTGAATAAAGCTTCGGGAGAACTCTTGCATTTCTGATTTAAAAAAAAAAAGAAGCACAGGGTCTGGAGTAGGAATTTTGATCCTGAAAATGAGAGTCCCAGACCAAGGATGGCAAAGCAGAAGGACACAGGAGAGTGGGACTTGGCCATCACTGCGGGTGTGCTGTCCCAGGTCCCCCCTCAGACCTCTCGTTGGGTGAGAAGACATCACCCTCTTGTACCTTCTTTGTGTGTTATGCCTGATCCTTCAGGGATGTTCTGCCCTCTTCCACCTTCTGAGTCCTTTCACTGGGCAAACAGCTCTTGAAATTTCACATTGTTTCTGACCCAAACCTTCCACTGGGCAATACCCAAATGGCTGTTTCTTTCCTTTTCTTGTCTTTCCTCCCCCTCCCCCGCCAATGACCTAATCAGTGATTATCATTGTGGATATCTGAGAATGGATACAGATGAAGGAGAGAGGAGTAGAGGGCTACCAGAGTGGGAGAAAAAGGCCCCAGAGAACGGAAATCATCAAAAACAAAGCCTGGAGATACAGCTTAAAGAGCTTCATCATTATTAATTTAGATGCTTAAAGAGGGTTGGCGACAAGAAAAGGGCAGTAAAAAAAAAAAATCCCAGTGATGAGCCTGCCAGGCAGAAGATGGTCCAGTCATTCTGAGAGCCAGGCGGATCCCAGGCCTCTCATTTCCTGTTCCTCCACTGGGCTGGGGCGTGGGGGGAGTGCATGGTGCTGGCCGCAGGCCTCAGGGGGCAGAGGCGCAGAGCAGCCCTACAGAGGCTGCCCCACCCCCTGTGGGCTGTTGGCTGGGCTTGAGCAGGCTCAGTGGTGGTGGGTAGTCTCGTGGGGCACGTCTGATGGAATATGAAAACTATTTAATCATGGGTCTGGCCTGGACATTGACCAGTCAGAATGGAAATCGCCTACCATGCTAAATCCAGGTGTAGGCAGGCGCCCTCTGCATTAAACCTGGCCCGTTTCGTAAAGATGCTGGGTTGTTGGGGGTAGACCACAGGTTTTAGGAGAGGAGTGGGCACAGCTTGAGGCAGTGGCTGGGAGATGGCTTGGGGAGGGATTTTCTTGGTCAACCAATATGCAGCATTTCAACATCTTAACAGTGAGTCCAGTTGCCCTGATGCACACTGGCTGAATTCCCGCCTTGGAGCATCATCCCTGTAATTTGTGCTTCTGTGAGGACTGAACCACATTTGAGCCATGACATAGCACAGGATCTCTTTGGTGGAATCCCTCACTGGCTCTGCTGGAGAAAGTTAATTAGCGTAGGTGACGATTTCCAAGAGCCGGAGGGTCAAGCAATACCAAGGCTAGTTACCCGTGACCTTTCTGACTTTTCCAAATGTGTTTTTCCCAGTGGGGTAGGGGGCGCTCTACCTTCCCTCCGCCAAAGACAGCCCTCTTTGGTCTCCTTCCCTCTTGGAGTTCTTATTCTTGATTCCCCGGCAGGTCCCGGGGAACTTTAATCAAAGGCAAGGGGAAGGCAGCTCATGGGTCGTCATTAGGATGATCGGATGTGAAATGACCACTGGATTGTTTTCATTTCTCCCAGACAGCAGCCTGGTGTTCCGTGCTGTCAGCTCATTAGAGGATGTCACTGAGAAATGCAAAATAGCCCTGTTCCAGCACCATCGGCCCCTTTCTAATTCCCTCAGCACAGGACATGAGAACTGGAGCATGCTAATCTGAGCTCATCACCTGGGCAGTGGTTACTGGGCTCACTCAGAGGTGGCTGCAGGGCTTTCAGGTGCTTTTTTTTTTTTTTGCACACAGCAGGTATATTTCCACAATATATATGTCTGTGAGATGTCTCTCTACCTCTCCTTCTACATCATTTGCCTGCCTTATTCCCAGAAGGATTTACGGCCAGTTTCAACCTGACAGATTGTTGTTTAGTCACTAAGTCGTGTCCCATGTCTCTTTTGTGACCCATGGACTGTAGCCCACCAGGCTCTGCTGTCCATGGGATATCCCAGGCAAGAGTACAGGAGTGGGTTGCCATTTCCTCCTCCAGGGGATCTTCCTGACCCAGGGATTGAGCCTGCATCTCCTGCACTGGCAGGCAGATTCTTTATCACTGTGCCACCTGGGAAGCCCTTCAACCTGACATTCTTCAGCTTAAACCTGAGCTAGGCAGCTCTTTAAGAAAAGAGAAAATAGGAGATAACAATTCCCTTGGTAAAACAATTCTTGACTTAAAACAAATGATATACTTTCTGACTTTTCAATATGATTTAAGCTACTTAATTTATGATAAAATAAGAAGCCCTTTATCGCAGCAGAGAGCATTCTGTACGGCATCACAGTGCTTCTCATTTTTTCTCCTAAAATACCTTGATGCCCGAGGACCCCAGGGTCTGGAGGTAGCTCAGCGGGATCTACAGTGAGTAGGAATTTCTTCAGGGTAACAAAGTCTAAGTGTACGTGGTACTCTAGCATCCTGTTCCGTAGCCTGTCTGTCTAATAGGAAGTTTGTACCTGGCTTGTGATACTGCAGAGGTTCCGCTTATCCGCCCAGACTTCTGGTGGGGCTGACACTCCTCCCCAAAATCTGCCAGGCTTGCCTGGCACCTCTGCCTGTGAGGCTTGTTTTTCCATCTGCAACCCAGGAGAAGGGGAATGGGAAAGTCTTAGCCTCAGAGAGACCAGTGGCCTGGAGTTCAGACCAACTCTGGCATTTCTAGGCCTTCTTGGCTGCCAGAATCCAGACTCTTTTATCCTCAATATTGGATTCTTAGGACAGTCTGTTCCACTTCTGGGCCTGATGACCCAAAGAGAGGATCTGGAAATGCAGGTGGATGTGTTGCCAGCTTTCAAAAACTTCTAATGGCTTTAGGTTTGAGTTGGGGTGAAACCTCTTTCTTGGGTACAGTTGACCCTTGGACAAGGTGAGTTTGAACTGTGTGGGTCACTGATCCATGAGTTTCTTTCACTAAATACCTGTTACAGCACTGCATGATCTGGGGATTGGCTGAATCTGCGCATGTGGAACCACATATACTGAAGGCTGGTTGAAGAGCTAAACTTGGATTTCCAACTGTGCAGAGGATTGGTGTTCAAGGGTCAACTGTAGAAATATTTCTATGTATAAAACAGGTCAGAGAGAAATAAAATATTACACGGGCTATTTATGTCTTAACATGCATAATTAGATAGTGATTGCTAAATACCATTGTAAGGAAGCAAGGCTCCTAGGAGAAGTGGCTGATTTCAGTCCAGGGGAGTAAATATACAAGATCTTGTCATCCTGAAATGTAAGCAAACTTTTCAAGACTACAGAGGTGTGTCAAAAAGACTCAGAAGCCTACCTGAATAAGCTCCACATATCCAAAGATGGGACAATTTAGGCATCGGCAAAGATAATCACTCAAGTGGTTGGAACCCACTCAGTTCCTTTATACTTCAAGTTATACATGATTCTTATAAGAAAAAAATCTTACTGGTCAGCTTTGGAAGAGTCTAGGAAATGACCTTATTATTTTGAAAACTGGTAAACGAAAGAATTAAACATTAGCTTACATTTACTCTATGAATCCTATCTCAGGGAAAGCAAATAGTTGATTAGGAAGTTTTTCTTTATCCCAGTGTTAGTGCTAATAAATAAAAAATGAATGATGAAATTAAAAATGTAACATTTTGCAGCCCCCCATGAATAAATGGATCCAGGCCAGGATGTCTCAACTTTGGGCCAGAAGATTCTCTGTGGTGGGGGACTGTGCGTTGTACAGCGTCCCTGACATGCACCCACTAGATTCCAGGGGCATCTCTTCCCCCATCTGGGATGGCCAAAGACGTCACGGGACATCGTCAGGTGTTCCCGGGGAGGACAAAATGCCCCTTGGCTGAGAAACAGCGCTGTAGGCAGGAATAACCAGTGGCTGAGACAACATCGCAAAAGAGGGACAACCAGACTTCATGCGTCTCCTGGTGGAAGCACACATCACCGCCTTGGAGATTCTTACCAAATCAGAGCAAAAACAAAGTGGTCTGAATTCAGTCTCTATTCTATTGGGTTGACCAAGAAATTCATTCTGTTTTTTTTCTAGAAGATGTTACAGAAACCCAATAATTTCCATAGACATCTCTCTCTCTCTCTCTTTCGCTGTCTCTCTCTCACACACACACACACACACACTAACCAGCATTATAAGAATGCAATCAGCAAAATCTGGACTGTGTCAAATGCTAAGAGCACATGACATACTTTATTCAGCAAAAAATTGTAAGGAACAAGCAGTGACACATGAGGAACCTAGAGATTGAAGGAGGGTTATAATAAGAGGTATATCAATCAATCACTTTGTCAAGCTCATAGTTATATCCCATTTTAAACAAACTTAAAAACTATAAGATTCTTGAGAAAATTTAATGACATTGAGGAATTATCATTCATATTAATTTTTAGGTGTGGTAATGGTGTTGTGAATATGTTTTTAAAAGTCCCTCTCTTTTAGAGATATGTACTGGATAATTATGGATGAAATAATAAGAAGCCTGGGATTTGCTTTACAATAATCCAAACAAGGTGCATAGAGGAAATAAAATTGGGCATATATTGATAACTGTTGACGATAGTTAATGTTCATTGTGCTTTTCATTTGTTTGACTATCTTCATAATAAAGGGTTTTAAAAAGTTTAAAAAAATGCATGAGCCCTCAGGGAAGTTCCAACATGAAGAGAAGGTGACATTCAGTCCATCCCATCTCGGGGTGCCTCCCAGGATCTGATGCTAATACACAGTAGTCAGGCAACGAGAGTTCCATTTCCTGCCCTGGAGCCCGTGTCTGCATGGTGCTCAGGAGAGAATGGAGATGAATAGAAGGGTCAGCCCCATCCTCATGTTAATTAGCCATTAATTGCTCTAAGTAGTAGATTAACTGATTCACAATTTTCATAAATGTATTGGCCCTCCAGTTAATGAAGAGCCTAATGCAGTGCTTTTTGGCATATATCATTCCTTAGCAGGACTGGCATGTCCTTATCTCCCAACTACTGAGCTTGGCTTGAGAGGGCATGACAGCTGCTCCAATTTTGGGCTTGAGGAAACCGGCGTGGCAGAGAGTAGACAGACCCAGGGATACAGGCTGGAAAGGATAAGGATGTCCAGGTGAATTAATAATGAATATGCACTTCCTGTAAGCCTGCAGGCGCAGGGAGCCTTGCTGGGTCTGCTGCCAAGATGATGATTTTGGAAAGTTAACTCTGTTCCATCCCCTCTTTCCCCTGGCCCCTCCTCTTTCTTCCTTTGCCAGCCCTGGCCCATGCGCACCCCCGCTGACCCCTGCGCACCCCCGCTGACCCCAGCCCCTCTGCCCCTCCTCAAAAGCAGCCAGCCCATCTGATGCTCCCAGCCCTGGGGGAAGGATGTGGGAGAGTGGAGAGCAAATGGCCTGCCTGCTTTTTGCTGTCTTACACCAGTTCAAAGGACTATGCCCTTAAGGAGAAATGTCAGGAGAGGAGGCAGGCTCCCTGAGCCCGTCATTACCCCCAAATCTAGCCAGGGTTTTCCCTGAGGATAAGACAGAAGTAAAGACAGTGGGTAAGTGATGATCAGATAGAGAGGTGCTCAGCCTCCTACCTCCAGGGCTGGCTGCAGAGTGAGGCCAGGCCGGTGGCCTCAGCAGACAGTCCAGAGACTTCCACGGCCCTGAGTGGCACAGGCTGGACCAGGCTGACCTCCCTGCCCTTTCCTTGTCTGTGCAGAGAAGACTGGGAGGCGCCTGATGGACAGTGGTGAAAACTCTTGGTGGACCTGTGGTAAATGGCTGCCTCCCGCACCTACATCCAAACTGGAGCCAGCCTCTTTGACAAGATCTTGTGTTGTGCTGTTCCGAGTTGCTTCCAACTCTTTGTGACCCCAAGGACTATAGCCCGCTAGGCTCCTCTGTCCATGAATTCTCCAGGCAAAAATAGTGGAGTGGGGTGCCGTTTCTTTCTTCAGGGCCTCTTCCTGACCCTGGGTCTCCTGCGTGGCTGGCAGATTCTCTACCACTAAGCCGCCTGGACTCCATGTAAAATGCTCTGCCCTCATGAATGAGACTAGTGCCTTTAGAAAAGGGACCCCAGAGAGCTCCCTCCCCTCTTCTGCCCTGTGAGGTTATAGTGAGAAGATGGACATCTGTGAACCAGGAAGGAGGTTTTCACCAGGCACCTAATCTGCTGGCATCTTGACCTTGGACTTCCTGGCTTCCACGACTATGAGAAATGAATTTCTGTTGGTTTTAAGTCACCTGTATGGTATTTCATTATAGCTGCCCGAATGAACTCAGACGGAAACTCTAGGGTCTGTTCTCTCTTTTCCAGCTGATAGCCTATAGGTCGTCAACTTTTCTAGATACTATTGCAGAGGCGTCACGTGGCCTTGCTCCTTGTCTCTACTATCGTTGTCAAAGCCTTGGCTCAGATTGTCCTCAAATCTTAGTGGGGCTGCTTCACAGTCTGTTAGCTGGTATGCTCGACACTCATCTCTCTTGACTTCAATCTGCCGCTGACACGCTGCTCCTGAGAGCAGGGCTGGTCACCTCGCTGTGTTGCTTGATGGTCGCTCATGGCCCCCATCATGTCTGTGGCTCCCCTTTCTTTGGCGTTCACAGCCCTTCCTGTTCTTCCTTTAGGCTGTTTCTCACTCTCCTCAATGAGCCTGGGCACACGGGCTTTCTCTCAGGGTCTGTTCACTGCTCCTCAGCCTTCCTTTGGTTTGGTTCCCTGGAATGCGTACATATACCTGTCTATCTGGGCAGCTCCTACTGATTTGCGTGGGTTGAGCCTCCTTGCTGCCTCCTGCCTGAGAACTCCCTCCTTGCTGTTCCCCAAGCCCAGGCCCAAGGCCGGTGCCCTCCACATCATGCTCATGAGAATTTGTCCACACTTGGCTTCCTGGGTGGTGCAGTGGTAAAGAATCTGCCTGCCAATGCAAGAGACACGATCCTGGGTTGGGAAGATCCCCTGGAGAAGGGAATGGCTACCCACTCCAGTATTCTTGCCTGGGAAATCCCATGGGCAGAAGAGCCTGGCGGGCTAGAGTCTATGGGCTCTCAAAGAGTCGGAAGCTACTCTGAACACGAGCATTCTTACGTCGCTTACACACTTTTTCTTTTCTCTTCAATTGTAAACTCAAGGGAAAGCCCACTATCCATTTTAGAAAATCTCCAGTAGCTAGCCTGCAGAAGTTGCTACGTGAATGACATCTTATCCACACAGAACACATCGGTCTGTGCTCACCTTGAGTGAGCTTCCTCACCGTATCATGGTGTGTAGACTAAAGGAGCCTTTGATTCCTACTTAAAAGGACCGGAGGTGGAAGAGTTGTACTCTCAATTCAGGTATCCAGCCCAGCAGCGAGGCTACCTGAGTGAGACAGTGGAAGAAATTTTTATTGGTATAGAAAGACTCCGGAGTCAAATCTGCTGTGCACCTGATATTTACTCAGTTGCGAACAAGCCTGCTCTGTGTGAAAATAGAGGTCAACAAAGCAGATGTATTAGTGTATAGTTAGTCGCTTTGAGATAAATCACTTTCCCATCTGTTCCTCTGTCTCCAGGGCCACAGCCTGAAAGACACAGAGGCAGCAGTCCCACCAATTCAGTAGATCCTTTCTCCTAACATATCACTAATCTAACTACTTTTCTCCACCTCCCCTGCTGATGCACTGCTCAGGCCACTTTCGTCTTGGTTCCAGATTGTTGCAATCTCTCCGGCTAACTTCAGGCCTCCCAGTAGACAGCACTTCCTTTCAACAGTTCTATCCTCTCCAAGACGGGATTAAGTGACTTACGTGTATGTTCTTCTACATTAAACTGCAGTTATCCTAACTTTTCTGTTTCCCACATCAAACTTTTCTGTTTGCACATTATTCTCATTGTCCACATATAAGAAGTGGGTGGTTACATTGTTATTGCACAAAAGAACTACAAACAAAGGTAGGGGTCAAAATATTTTAAAAACGTATATTTAAAAATCGTATTTACTCATTTTTACATTTTGGTATGAAAACACCAGCCTATTTAGTGAATTGAACTTAATTGGCTTTGGAAATAGATTTTTTCATTCTATCTTTCCCTTTGACTTTTCAGCCTTTTCCAACAACACAAGAGAAGACTCTATACATGGACATCACCAGATGGTCAACACTGAAATCAGATTGATTATATTCGTTGCAGCCAAAGATGGAAAAGCTCTATACAGTCAGCAAAAACAAAACCAGGAGCTGACTGTGGCTCAGGTCATGAACTCCTTATTGCCAAATTCAGACTCAAATTGAAGAAAGTAGGGAAAACCAATAAACCATTCAGGTATGACCTAAATCGAATCCCTTATGATTATACAGTGGAAGTGAGAAATAGATTTAAGGGACTAGATCTGATAGATAGAGTGCCTTATGAACTATGGAATGAGGTTCATGACATTGTACAGGAGACAGGGATCAAGATCATCCCCATGGAAAAGAAATGCAAAAAAGCAAAATGGCTGTCTGGAGAGGGCTTACAAATAGCTGTGAAAAGAAGAAAAGTGAAAAGCAAAGGAGAAAAGGAAAGATATAAGCATCTGAATGCAGAGTTTCAAAGAATAGCAAGAAGAGATAAGAAAGCCTTCTTCAGCGATCAATGCAAAGAAATAGAGGAAAAGAACAGAATGGGAAAGACTAGAGATCTCTTCAAGAAAATTAGAGCTACCAAGGGAACATTTCATGCAAAGATGGGCTCAATAAGGACAGAAATGGTATGGACCTAACAGAAGCAGAAGATATTAAGAGGTGGCAAGAATACATAGAAGAACTGTACAAAAAAGATCTTCACGACCCAGAGAATCATGATGGTGTGATCACTCATCTAGAGCCAGACATTCTGGAATGTGAAGTCAAGTGGGCCTTAGAAAGCATCACTATGAACAAAGCTAGTGGAGGTGATGGAACTCCAGTTGAGCTATTTCAAATCCTGAAAGATGATGCTGTGAAAGTGCTACACTCAATATGCCAGCAAATTTGGAAAACTCAGCAGTGGCCACAGGACTGGAAAAGATCAGTTTTCATGCCAATCCCAAAGAAAGGCAATGCCAAAGAATGCTCAAACTACTGCACAATTGCACTCATCTCACACGCTAGTAAAGTAATGCTCAAAATTCTCCAAGCCAGCCTTCAGCAATACGTGAACCATGAACTTTCTGATGTTCAAGCTGGTTTTAGAAAAGGCAGAGGAACCAGAGATCAAATTGCCAACATCCGCTGGATCACAGAAAAAGCAAGAGAGTTCCAGAAAAACATCTCTTTCTGCTTTATTGACTATGCCAAAGCCTTTGACTGTGTGGATCACAATCAACTGTGGAAAATTCTTCAAGAGATGGGAATACCAGACCACCTGACCTGCCTCTTGAGAAATCTGTATGCAGGTCAGGAAGCAACAGTTCGAACTGGACATGGAACAACAGACTGGTTCCAAATAGGAAAAGGCATACATCAAGGCTGTATATTGTCACCCTGCTTCTTTAACTTCTATGCAGAGTACATCATGAGAAACGCTGGACTGGAGGAAGCACAAGCTGGAATCAAGATTGCCGGGAGAAATCTCAATAACCTCAGATATGCAGATGACACCACCCTTATGGCAGAAAGTGAAGAGGAACTAAAAAGCCTCTTGATGAAAGTGAAAGAGGAGAGTGAAAAAGTTGGCTTAAAGCTCAACATTCAGAAAATGAAGATCATGGCATCCGGTCCCATCACTTCATGGGAAATAGATGGGGAAACAGTGGAAACAGTGTCAGACTTTCTTTTTGGGGGCTCCAAAATCACTGCAGATGGTGACTGTAGCCATGAAATTAAAAGACGCTTACTTCTTGGAAGAAAAGTTATGACCAACCTAAATAACATATTCAAAAGTGGAGACGTTACTTTGCCGACTAAGGTCCGTCTAGTCAAGGCTATGGTTTTTCCTGTGGTAATGTATGGATGTGAGAGTTGGACTGTGAAGAAAGCTGGACTGTGAGAGTTGGACTGTGATGCTTTTGAACTGTGTTGTTGGAGAAGACTCTTGAGAGTCCCTTGGACTGCAAGGAGATCCAACCAATCCATTCTGAAGGAGATCAGCCCTGGGTGTTCTTTGGAAGGAATGATGCTAAAGCTGAAGCTCCAGTACTTTGGCCACCTCATGCGAAGAGCTGACTCATTGGAAAAGACTCTGATGCTGGGAGGGATTGGGGGCAGGAGGAGAAGGGGACGGCCGAGGATGAGATGGCTGGATGGCATCACTGACTTGATGAACATGAATCTGAGTGAACTCCGGGAGTTGGTGATGGACAGGGAGGCCTGGCATGCTGCGATTCATGGGGTCACAAAGAGTGGGACACGACTGAGTGACTGAACTGAACTGAACTGAACCTAACATGTAGGCTTCCCTGGTGGCTCAGTGGCAAAGAATTTGCCTGCCAATGCAGGAAATGAGGGTTCAGTCCCAGCGTCAGAAAGATCCCCTGGAGAAAGAAGTGGTAATGCACTCCAGTATTCTTGCCTGGAGAATCTCATAAATAGAGGAGCCTGGTGGGCTACAGTTCATGGGATCACAGAGTTGGATATGACTTAGCAACTGAACAACAACAACAGCTTAACATATATTGAGAGTCATGTCTCAGGCATGGGGATAGGGGTGTGTGCGTGTCTATACTTTTTCTGTCTTTCTCACAGGTTTTCATCAGTTAGGTGGGGATAATAATTGGGTCTGTTAGCAAATAGAGCTATAAAGAGTGGATTTCCAGCTTGAAAGAGTGTGCTTCCCTTAGCACCTGGGTTTTCACTAGAAAGGTATCCATTCCCTGGAAAGACTAAGTCAGGTATTGCCAATGGTTTTGAAGTCTTCCTAATCAATACAGTTAGTCATCCATCCACTCATGAGGCATCCAAAACACTCAGAAGAAAACTTCGAGTTTTACACTGTTAAAGAAATAAGGTCAAATGTTACATTTTAAAACCCTTTACAAGTCACTCTCAGCAGCCAGCCTCTTCCTTTCTATCCATGTGATGATTTCCAGCAACTTGATTCTGCTTTCAAATTGAATGGGAGGAATTTTTATGAGATGAAGTAGCTTCCTGAAATTAAAAGTCAATTTGAAAGAAAAGACTTCATGAGAAATGGCACTGGAGACAAAACAGGGTTTCTGAAAAAGTGTTTTTTTTCATATAGGAAAGTAAAAATCAAGTCTTAACTCTCTCCTCTCATTAACCATGGGTAACATTTCCTGGATGTTTGGAGTCATTGGTCTAAGATCTGTGCAAGCAAGCTTTCCAATCTCTGCTTGCCTGGAAGCGGCTTCAAAGACAGGATATCTGGAAGAGGACTCCATGGCTCCAGGAAACTGAGTTGTGGAACTGGGTATTGGTGACAGCTCTTGTGAACTGCTGAGACTTTGCAGAGGGAAGGAGAAAATGTCTTTCCTTCTTCCTTCATCAAACCATGTGAAACAAATTGAAACAAGATGTTGTCTATTCCCATGATGTGGGTGAGAAGCACCTGTCACAGAAGATGTGACTTGAGTGAGATCTGAGAAGACTGCTCAGGGGCAGAGAAAGAGGAGAAAGGAGCTGGAGGAGCATCAGCAAGGGAGGGAAGAGCCTGCGTGGAGGGGTGAGGCAGGGCGGTGAGACCCGCAGGTGTGTGGACGGAGATGCGGAAGACCGAGCCAGGAGTCAGACAGGCGCCCTGGTTCCTCTGACCTCAGGAGAGCCTGACAAACAGAACAGCATTCCCTTTGGTGATTAGATGCTAGAAGACCACAAGGAATTTGGAGCTGGGGCCGTGTCAAGTTCATTCTCTTCTATTCAGCAGGCTTATTTGGTTGGGGTCAGAGCATACAGAGTGTGGACCCGAGAGATGCTGGGAGGTGCTGACCCCATGGTGCACTGAGAGAGGTAAAGACATCTTTGTAGGAGTCAGTGTTACGGGTTGAGCTGGGTACCCCTACATTTCATATATTGAAGTCTTAACCCCTAGGGTTTCAGCATGTGACCTTATTTGGAGTTATGTCTTTACAGAGGTAATCAAGTTAGAGTAAAAGCACGAGGGTGGGTCCTGATCCAGAAGGATTGGTGTCTATGTGAGAAGGGGGCGTTTGGATATGGGGACACGCACTCAGGGAGAATGCAGTGTGAACATAAAGATGGCCGTGTGCAAACCAGATGGAAGCAGGAAACACATGCAAGTCCACCAACACCTGGACGTCGGACTTTTAGACCCCAGGCTGTTTCTGTTGTTCAGGCCAGTCCATCGGTAGTACGTTATTGCAGCAGCCACAGCAAACCAATGCACTAGCCAGCGCCAGCAGCCTCTTCTTTCCTTCAGGGGAACGTAGAGAAAAGAAGGATTCTTGAGACTCTGCGAAGCAATGTGGTTTTCTTCTATATAAGACCTGGAAACCCCAATGGCGCTTACATCAGTGAAACAACTGGCCCATATCTCAGCTGATTCATTGATTTCTGCCATTTTAGCAGTGTTTGTTGGCCCATAATAATTATGCATTTGATGCAAGATCTGTTATAAACTGACTAAATAATCCAGCAGACACAGGTCAGTTCTGTTCCTGTTTGCAGAAAAACACCAGTGAGCTAGGCTGAGAGGCTCTGAGTGAGAGCTGTTGAGTCTTCCCTGAGGCCCCCGTCCATTCTATGGCTGGTCTCCCTGTGTCTCTAGCCATCGTCACTGCTGATTATGAGCTTGGAGGAGGATATAAAGTGTGGCACCAAAAAGGCTGCCCAGGGTGATCTCTCTCTCTATGGGGCTGAACGACACCTCTTCATTGGATTCCCTCCATTTGAAGAGAACAAACTATTAGGACAAGAACAAGCAACCCTGTTTCCTTCATTGTTAATATGATTCCTTGAAAGTGTTGCTTTTCTTTCTTTCCTTATCCTTTCCTCCTAAAAAACATGTAGAAAGCATGAATGCAGATTAAGATACAATTATCTTAATAGTGAATCAGTTCACTGGATGTGCCAAATTGATGCTCACCCTAGGAATGACCTGGCAACAGCATAATAAACTATTTGTAGGAGAAATGTTAGAGACGGGAGGAGAGTGAGCGAGCACATGGGTTAGAGAAGACCCACAAATGTGGCCAGTGCACACTGAATTTGGATGAGCCCCGTACCCTCTTCGGCTGACACACCCATCAAAGCTCTCACCCTTTTCTGTGGCTGCTTCTCTAAGGATGTTTCCTACACTCAACATTTTTTCTAGGTCTCAGGTGCAATGCTGTGTTTCCTATCTCTGTGACTCAATCAGGTCCCACAGTGTTTAAAATTCTGATAGGTCTATTGAAACAGTCAATCAAAGTAATAAAAAAGGGAAAAAGTGTTAGATGGGAGCCAAAGGTAGAGAGACGTGCCTACAGGAATGAGCTCTGTAGAAGGAGGTGGTTTTGCATCACGTCGTGTTCCTCAAATATTCTCTTTCAGTGGTCTTCCCAAATTGTTTGCACAAAAGACCTTCCCACCCATCGGAGAGAGGTCCCTGAACCCAGATCCTTGATTTTTTAGCTTCGTGACTTCAGCAAGTTATTTTTAACCCCCTCTCCTTTTTTTTTTTCTTTAGAACTTTTTATCTTGTATTGGGGTATCGCTGATTAACAATGTTGTGATGGTTTCAGGTGAACAGTGAAGGGACTCAGCCATACATATACGTGTATCCATTCTCCCCCAAACTCCCCTCCCATCCAGGCTGCCGCATAACACTGAGCAGAGTTCCCTGTGCTGTACAATAAGTCCTTGTTGGTTATCCATTATAAATATAGCAGTATTTTGAGTCTCAGTGTTCTTAGTCTTCAATCTTAACCTTCATCTTTAACCTCAACCTTGAAGTAGACAAAACCCATCCACGGCAAAGTGAAAAAAAATAAACTGTGGCAGATTCACTTAATGGGGTATTCTGAAGCTATGGCGAATCTGAGCAAACTCCGAGAGACAGTGAAGGACAGAGGAGTGTGGCATGCTGCAGTCCATGTGGTCGTCAAGAGTCAGACACTACTTTGCAACTGAACAACAATGGACACGAGAAATCTACAACCACACACAATGCACGATACAGCTACACAAAACAATAAGGATGAATCTCACAAACATAATGTTGAAGGTAAGGAAGTCAGAAAGAAAAGGGTATGACACCACTTAGATAAAGTTCAAAGCTTGATGAAACTAATTTATGCTATTCAAGGTTGGGCTGGTGGTTACACTCAAGGGGGTGTGACCGGACAGGAGCAGGACAGGGCTGGACATGTCTCGTCTCTTGTTCTGGGTGGTGATTACTTGGGTGTGTTCATTTTGTGAAATGTACTGAGTTCTATGCTTTAAAATGTGTGTAATTTTCTATATATGTTATACTTTAATAAAAAGTTAATTTAAAAAGACAGATTATAATAGTACCTAGCTCATAGAGAGAAGAAGGTTAAATGAAGTAACAAATGAAAAATACCAAGCCATAGTAAGGGTTTAATGTGCACGTGTGCTAAGTTGCTTCAGTTGTGTCCAACTCTTTGCGACCTCATGGACTGTAGCCTACCAGTCTCCTTGGTCCCTGGGATTCTCCAGTCAAGAATACTGGAGTGGGTTGCCATTTCCTATTCCAGGGCATCTTCCTGACCTAGGGATCAAACCCACGTCTCTTATGTCTCCTGCATTGGCAGGTAGGTGGGTTCTTTACCACTAGCGCCACTTGGGAATGTTCGCAATTGGTTATTGTTATTATTCTTGTTTTCCTGATGAAGGGTTTGGTGACACTTAGTTCCTTTGTCATATCAGGGTATGCAGTGACACTCCAGGGTTTTTAAATAAGAAGGCATATAAAGTGCTCAGTTCTTTATCAGAGGCAAGCCCTTTTACATCGTGTCTCATCCAGAATTGCACATCCCAGTGGACGAAAAAATAAAAGAGAAAAGTCAGCCCAAGTACTCTGACTCGGGATATGATTCGCCAACTATTTTTTTTAACGTTGATTAAAAACACAATACAAAACAAAAACCTACCCTGTGTCCTCCTGAGTGTGCAAAATAACTTGGCAGAAAGAAGAGGCGGGTTTCTGCTGTTCTTAAACTGGTTACTTCCTCTCATTTCCTCCTGGGATAAAAATAGCAGTTTAATCTATTGACACATAAAAGCCTTTCAAAGTACCAACCGCATTTGGAGCTGTTACCCTTCATTGTTGATTTTCTGTAATACAGATGTTTTTGGCATAATGTATGTTCCACAATGTCCTCCGTCAGCTCAGTAAAGAAGACAAACTGCGGCCTGATCTTGAAAACAGGGCCTCTCCAGAAGCCAGCTGACATAAGCTCAATTGGGCTTCACCCATATAAAGATTTTAATAAACAAACCTTGCTGGTCAGCATCTTACCTCGGCATATTGAAACATATCACATGCTTTCTGCTCCTCTTCATAGTTTGCAGCTTTTGCACAAAACAGGTCCTGAGTTAACAGAAGGCAATGAGTCTGAACGGGGTGGGGAGGGGAGGAAAATGCCTCTTCTCTACAGGCCATGAGAGAGCCACGGTGTGAGAGCATTAAACAGTGGGCCTGCAGTGTGACCCCAAGTTCAAGTCTGATGGCTCAGAACTGCAACTTCTGCAGCCGAGTCAGCACCGAGAACCGTGTGGGCATGCGTGGATCTCTTCCTGCCCTGGAAGGTCTCCCCATGTGCGTCTCTCCCTGGACCCCCCTCTCCTCCTTCCTATCCACGCTGCCTGGAAGACTCTCCTGCCATTTTGGGTTTTCCTGCATCCACCAAGCCTGTTCTGGCTGGTGAGTCAGGCTGCTTGTATTCCAGTCCTGGCTCAGTACTTTAGACCTCTGTGACTTCAAACATCTCGCTGACCTTTCTTAGCCTCGGATGTCTCATCTGTAAAATGAGGATCATAGTGGACCTAACTCATAGGGCTCATATGAGGGTTGAATGTGGTTGTGGATGCAAAGCTCTTAGAACAGAGTGTGGCCAGCACATAGTATGTGCTCAGTAAGTGATGGGTGTTTTTCAGTTCCGTTCCAACCCCGTCTCCACCCACATTTACACAGTCTCTTCTCACACACAAATTAGAGAGGCAAACCCATCATCCAGAGAGGCTGCAGGCATAACCTCATTTTATTTCATGCTGCTTTATTATGCTTCAAAGGTATTTCGGTTTTTACATATTGAGAGTTGTGGCAACTCCGCATTGTCAGATGATGGTTAATATTTTTTTAGCAATAAATTATTTTAAAGTTAAGGTAGGTACACTGTTTTTTTTTTTTTGTTTCTGTTTTTTGAAGATGTAAGGCGATTGTACACTTCGACTCTAGTATAGTGTAAACATAACTTTTATATGTATCAGGAAACCAAAAAATTTGTGTTTGCTTTACTGTGGTAGTCTGGAATCAGACCCACAATATCTCCCAAGATCTGCCTGTAGTTAATTGGATTCAGGGAGTTTTAAAACAGGAACATTAATTCTTAAATCAGGAGCAGAGTTGAGGAGCCAGTGATTTTCTCAACTTTGGCTGCACTATTTGAAAGTTTGTGGCAGGGAGCTGAGCTGTCCTGTGCCTCGCGCTTAGCGGCATTCCTGAGCTCTGCCCGCCACCTGCCAGTAGTGCTACGTCCCCACCCTCCCCCAAGACAGTCAAAAAGATCTCTAGGCTCTGTCAAGTGTCTCTTTGGGGGCAAGAGTCTCATTCCTGGTCGAGAATCACTGGCTAGATCAAGATTCCAGTTGTGAGCTATTGCAGCAAGGCATAATGAATGAACTGGGCAAAGAAGATGAAGAGTTGAAATTAGCCTAAGACAAATGCCTTCCTTCTGTTTCCCACAGAGCTTCTTAGAATTTCCACCAAGAGGAGTGGAAGTCAGATTCAAGGTCCTACTGACCTATCTTGGCCCCCAGGCATTTTTTCCTATCTTTATCAGCAACGCCTTCCTGAAAACTTCCGTCCTACAGGGATGTGTGAAAGTCGAACAAAAGAAGAGGAAGGGATTCCATTCCCAACAGGCTGTGAAAAGGATCAAGTTTCTAGTCATCCCTCTGCTTCTGATCCACTCTTTGAAGACATGTTTACAGCATTTCATAAAAGCTGCTTCATTTTGTTATTTTTCTTCACCAGTTTAAATCTAGTGAGTGTTTAGTCACATTGGACTGCCCCATTTCTAGCTTTGTCTTGATCGTGTTAAGTTTACGAGAATGACACTTAAGTGCTTTCATTTTTCCATTTCCCCACTTGTTTTTATAAAACCATAGGGGCAAAATGCAATAAAAATTTCAAATAATTGCAGAAACATTGCTGTGCAGATAAAAATGGCAACACTTGCCAAAACTCAACTTTTGGCTGACAGCACTGCCGTGCGGTAAGCTCAAAATGTTCATTTTTCCGTTGATTTATAAAGATCTGAATTTGGCATGCAAAAACTGGTGGAGAGGTGTCAGTGTAAAATGTGTGAACGGATGGGGTAGAGCATTTTCGATTTATAAAAGTTGAAAACTACTAGTAATAATGACAAGGTGAAATATGGGCACTGGGTCACAGTGTATATTTTATATTCTTAATTAGATCATAAGTGCTTCAAGGGGAAGAAAGGACTTTCAAAAAACTCTGCAGAATCCTCTTTTGTATGCATTCAATAAACACTTATTAAATTCTAATTTAATGAGTAATGGGAGGAATAGAATTAACAGTTTCTTTAAGATAAGGATGCATTGCTTAAGGACTTCTCAGATTTTTAGATCCCAAAGTACTTTGTGCCTGGTTAAGGGATGTTGTATGTGTTGTATATAGACAAAAGTATATGAGTTCCCTAGTGGCTCAGATGGTAAAGAATCTGCCTTCAATGCGGGAGATCTGGGTTCTATCCCTGGGTTGGGAAGATATCCTGGAGAAGAGAATGTCAACCCACTCCAGTATTCTTGCCTGGAAAATTCCATGGACAGAGGAGCCTGGTGGGCTACAGTCCATGGACTCTCAAAGAGTTGGACATGACTGAGAGACTTTCACTTTCACTTTTTCTCACCTATAGATATCTATAAATAGATCAAGTGATCGATCTATCTCTACATGGATCCATTGTGAAATGTAAATTTTTATTCACTAATTTTATTTGTTGGTGCTCATTTCCATGCTAATCACGTTTCTCCTGGAAATTAGTATCAGAAATCAGCTTGAACTGGTTTAAGCACAAAAGAAATTATAGGGAGGAGGTTGAACATTGCACAGAATCCAGGGGCTGAGAGGTTCCTTGAGAGAATATCATGAGGTCTCAGGGAGCCAGGAGGAACCCAGAGGGGCCCCTCTTTGCATCTCTTATTTTTGTTCTCAGGCATCTGTCCCATTTCCCCCTCTTCAGACTGACTTTCTCCATTTGTAAAAACACAGGAAGATGACTTTCTTGTAGCTGTAGAATTTATTCCTCCTCTAGACCCAACCAGCCCAATTAGCCTGGCCGCCTTCATCTCAGTTTCAAATCTCCAGGAGAGACAGTGTGATTGGTCACGGCTGGAGCCAAGGTCCATCCCTGGGCCAGTGACTTACGACTAGTCTAAAGGTGGGTGGAAAGGAGTCATGTGATTCAAACATGTCTTGGAGCTCAAGTCTGTGGTGGTGGGGTGTTTCAGAGAAAGAAGATTAAATTCCCAAGGACAGACAGCCTCAAAGATGTATCACATGTATGTTCATAAAGTATTATAGTGAAAATCTTAGGCACACGTCTAACAATGTTTTTGGTTCACTTGTCTTTCTCTTGCTACAACACATGAGTAAATTTGAAGTGTATTTGTTGACTAATTGATCAGTCTGAGAGCTATGATCAACTGTAAAGTGAAAGAAATTTGTGAAATTTCAGATTTGTGAGTTTGGTAATCGTATGACTTTGTCTTCTGGATCATAAGACTGTCATTTGTCCATGAAAATGAAGTAAGGTGTGTGAGTTTCCCTGGGGTGCTGTAACAAATCACCACAGTCTTGGGTGGCTTTCAACAACAGAAATGTGTTCTCTCACAGCTCTGGGCAGGGACTAGAGCTCCCTCAGAAGGCCCTAAGGGAGAATCCCTCCTCCTCTCTTCAGCTTCTGGTGGCCTCAGGCATTCATTGGCTGTAGCGACATCCTTCCAGTCTCTACCTCCATCTTCCTGTGGCCTTCTGTTCCTCTCCACGTGTCTCTCCTCTTTGTGTCTCTTAGAAGGACACTCATCCTCGGATTTAGGATCCACTTGGACAATCTAGGATGATCTCATCTCCAGATTCCTGACTTAATCACATCTGCAAAGACCCCTTCTTCAAATAAAGCCCCACTCACAGGGCTCATGAGTTTGAACAACCTCTGGGAGACAGAGAAGGACAAGGGAGCCTGGCACGCTTCAGTCTATGGGATTGCAGAGCATCGGCCGTGACTTGAGCGACTGACCAACACAGGCCTCAGCGCACGGACCCACCATTACGAAGACCTCCATTTAACCTGCTGCATAAAGTGAGAACAGATCAACCTATAGATCCTCTTACACTTTGGTCTTATTTTGCTCACATCTTGCTTAGGGCAGTGCTGTCCAAGAGGTGGCAGCTGCACTGGTGAGTCTTGAGATTCAGAACCCTAGTCCTTGGGCAGGATTGAGAGTTGGAAGCACACAGTGGACACAGTCTGGGGCAGAAGGAGCCCGTAAAGGGGTCACCCTAGGCTGACGAACAGGAGGTCAAGCTGACATTTTCCTCAATGGGATCTGTAGACATCATCCACCCCTGCTTTTCTCTCAGTTCTTTGAAGGATGGAATCTTTTGCATTTTCTGGTAGGCTGAATTAGGAAGGAGAAATGGATTCGGACCAATATTTGTGGCAAACTCACTTGCATAATGGAAACCAGTATCTGGCTGAGGTCACCCTGATCTATAAGAGCTGGAGAAGGTCAGCATTAATCACCTTCTTTTAGATGAAGTATAAGCTGGGGATACTAGGAGTCAGCCAGGTCAATCCCCTTCATAATATTTCTCAGCTGTATGAGCAGGTATGTGGAGGTATTCCCCTTTGTAGTATTGAGGATATTATAACAGTTATTTTTATTTATCAAAATATTATACTCAAGACTTAACATGAGTCGTGTTTTAGAGCAAAGATTGGGATCTGTAATAGAGTGTTTTCCAAATGCCACTTATTCTGGCAGAAAAAGTTCTTTACTGGGAAGAGTCACCAAAGCATAACTTTCTAGAAAATTTTGCTGTTATGCTTTCAACTTTCTCTGGACAGCTGGTGGACCATTGTCAATTTTCTTAGAAATCCTCTTCCAGGACATAATTCTTTTTTTTCAAAGATAATAGCAGAGGACCATAGATAAGGGCTAATTTAGGATGATTATCTATGTTTTATTCATTGAGTCTCAACTTAAAAAAAATCAGAAGAAAAATCATTTTACTATAAGATACTACACATTTTTTTAAGAAATACAGAGCAAAAGAGTCATTCTAACAAACAAAATCAAGTTTTATTTCTAAATTCCAGTATTCCAGTTAATTTGCACATGGCCTACTTGTCTGTCTCCTTTGTATCTGTGTGTTTCAGTTTTCAAGGATAAATACTATCCACCATTAGCATCCTAAATTGTGGAAGGTTTCGCTACCAAAGAAAATCTCTGCTGTGAAGTAGGAAGCTTCTAGAATCACTTAACAAGGTGTGTGTTTGATTTATCTCCACTTGGCCTCCTTATTATCCCAGATCATCTTCCACCTGCCTCCTCCCCCGCCCCCACTCTGCCACCCCTCAGGAAATTTAGGAGCAGGCTTTAGGATTGTCTGTTCACAAGTGGAGGGAAGCACTTGCTTTGCTTCCCCATCTCCTATATAGAGTGCTAAATGTGGGGAGCTTCACATGGGAGCTCAGATATGGCCCCGCATAACAAAAATATTAAAATGCTTAAACAACTCAACAGTGAAAGAGTGAGCTTGCTTCTTGGCATCCATCCAGGTTGTCGATTTGTGCGCAGATACGTAGAAGCCTTTTCAGGGAGCCATCACTTCTGTCCACGGGTGAGCCATTTCTGACTCTGAGATGCTCTCTGCTCAGACTTCAGAAACGTTACGCCCCCAGTTCACTGTTTTACCAGATGTCTGCCCTTATTTTTAATATTCAGACAGACATATTTGTGGCTGAGAGAAATTTCTCCAGGGAAGACATCTCCCTTGTTCCCCTTGACACTCCCCTTCTTCCATCAGTTTTCATTTTTCTGGTTAAGCAGATTCAGTGGCAGATGAGCACAAAGAGAGTGACACTGCTTGGAATATGGGAATTATCAGGCAAATGTGCCAGGGAATTCTTGAGCGATGGGACTTTTCCGATTTTTTTCATGTTGTGTTAGAATGACCCATTTGCTTTTCTATCTAATTTATAAGATTAAGAACATCCAGGGGGCAGGAGCCATTCATCTTGTATATATAGTGGCAAACTAGGATCCAGCATCCAGTGCCTGAGCAACAGTCAGGACTTCCTGGATGAATCATTCAATAATCCCGAAGTCGTAGTCGTTGTCTTTCGGTAGCTCAGTCGCGTCTGACTCTTTGCGACCCCGTGGACTGTAGCCCGCCAAGCTCCTCTGTCCTCTGCTGTCTTCAGGAGTTTGCTCAGACTGATGTCCACTGAGTTGGTGGTGTTATCCAATCATCTCATTCTCTGCCACTCCTCCTTTTGCCTTTAATCTTCTCCAGCATCAGGCAATCAGCTGTTGGCACCTGATGGCCAAAGTATTGGAGCTTCAGCCTCAGCAACTCCGAAGCACAGTGTTTCAAGTTTGATTTTGGGTGAACCACATCACTAGAAAAGGGTGTAGTGGGTTGAACAATGGCCTCCAGAAAAATATGTCCATATAGTAAACCTAAGAACCTGGGAATGGGGCCTGACTTGGGAAAAGGATCTTTGCAGAGGTAATTATGTCAAAGGTCTCAGGATGAGATCGCCCTGGATCATCCAGGTGACAAATGTCCAAAGATGAAGAAGACGAGAAGACACAGAGAGAAGAGAAGGTGGCCATGAGAGGCAGGAGGCAAAAATTGGAATCATTCAGCCACGGCCATGGAGCACTTGGCACCACCTGGAGCTGGAAGAGGCACGGAAGGATCCTATCCTGGAGCCTTCGGTGGGGAACATGGGTGGCATCTTGGTTCTGGATTTCCGGCTTCCAGAACTGTGAGAGAGGACATTTCTGTTGTTTTTAAGCATCCAGTTTGCAGTCATTTTTTGTTATGGAAGTTCTAGGAAATTAACCCAGAGAGTAACCTGCCTTCAAGAAAAGCCATTAAAACCAGCACATGATGCTGGGCTTACATTGGAAAAAAGAGGCAGTGGGGAGGATGGCTGGACTCCTGGTAGCAGAGCTGTGGCAAAGGGACGGGATTGTCAAGAGAGGCTGGGAGGGAGGATCTTAATTTCTAGAGGCCTCGAGGAACTGAAAATCTCAGCCTCAGCTAAAGAGTTGGAATAGCAGGAGCTTATCACATAGGTGTGATTGTGTCATTAAGACCCAGAGTGCGCACTGTAATACAAACTTAAATAGACCAGAAAAAAGCTTCTAGACTTTGCCCATAAGGAGGGAGAAGGCTCAGTGAGAAGCTGAGTGTGGGTCTGGGAAGGGCTGCTGTTTCTCTAAGCCAGGCTTTAGAGAAACCGTCTTTTGCTACTAACAGGGGTTGAAAGAAAAGGGCGCAGGCAGAGAGGGTTTAGTCATCCCAAAGAAGCGAGGGTAACTGTGTGGCTTGGCCCATCTGTTCCCAGGAGTGTCCTGCGCTGCCCAGCCTGGGTCACTCTGCACACAGGTGGGGGGCCCTGCATGGCACTTTGAAGAGCCAAGCATCCTTCTTCAGAGACCAGAGCAACACACGGCCAGGAAACGTCAAAATGTGCTGGGACCAGGGCCAGATTGGAGAGAGCAGCCTGTGTCTCCTGTTACTGAAGACAAATGCGAGGCATTTGAATTTTGTGCAGTTGGGGAGTGGGCAAGGGGGGAAGTGTGCAGGACTGACTCTCAGCAGACCTGGGCTGTTGCTCGAGTCCACCTCCCAGTGGCGGCAGGTACTCTGCAGAAGGAGCTCAACTTCCTGGAGGCTGGCTCAATTCCCTCCAGCATCGATAACCCTAAGAGTCTGTGATTGCTGCCTGGATGTTGAATGAACCACCTTCATCCGTGGAAAAGTTTTTCTTACTGAGATATTCAAACCAATATGAAATGTTTTCTGATATAACCCCCTTCCTACCCAAAATGTAATGTAATGTAATAGAATAGAACGAAAATGGAACATCTGTTCCTAAGAAAAGGGCTACATGGTCATAGTTGCTGTTCAGTCGCAAAATCATGTTTGATTCTGAGACCCCATGGACGCTGCAGCACGCCAGGCTCCCCTGTCCTTCACTATCTCCGGGAGTTTACTCACAGTCACATCCACTGAGTCAGTGATGCCATCCAACAATCTCATCCTGTCACCGTCTCCTCTTCCTGCCTCCAATCTTTCCCAGCATCAGGGTCTTTTCCAAAGAGTCAGCTCTTCACATCAGGTGGCCAAAGGCTTGGAGCTTCAGCTTCAGTATCAGTCCCTCCAATGAATATTCAGGGTTAACTTCCTTTAGGATTGACTGGTTCGACCTCCTCATCAATGAATGGATGTCGAAGAAATGAATGAGTAAAAGTTGTAAAAGGATCTTAAATATTTTTACTAATACTCCAAATCTCGTGTCCATCATTTATCTGTACAATAACAAAATTTTATTTTATTTATCTGTCCTCTTTAAGTCAGGAGTTCCTTGTAGATGAGGCTCATGTAACTTCTGTTTTTGTCCCCCAGATGTGCTAAGGTAGTCCATTGCCCAAGGAGATGGTCAGTTAGCGTAATATCGATTTCTATCATCTGTCCTCCATACTCTCCAGAAAACCAAAGGGGAAGAGCGGCTAGAACCTACTTAGGGGGTCACTGTGCTCTGCCCTTCAGTGTTTTTCACTTCTTCCTTTCGATTCAGGTACCGCCTGACCTAACTATTCACGTCTTGTTCCTTTGTTTCATGGAAAGAGATGAGAGTGACAAATTGTTTCCAAACTCTCCTTATTTTGGTGTAAAAGATCTTTATTTCACTTGCAGGAACAGGCAAAAATTATGACCCTGTGTATCTTCTTGGGGGAGGTTGCTAGTCTTTTCTTAAAAATAAACAGATTACAAGACAGAGAGAGAAAGCTCAAAACGACAGCTGGAAGCCAGGCCAGGTAGCAGCAAAACCCTCCATCCACCTGCCTGAAGTGGTGACAATACCTAGTAGAAACTGACTTGAAGCCAGGCCTGCCTTGCTTTGACTGTAGCCAGTGTCATTTCTGTGTAAAATTCTCAACAATCACATTAACAAGCCATTTAACAGACGCTATAACCACCCTGACATGCGAGCGTTCTCAGATTCCTCCTTCTGTGACAGGCCCTGAATGAGCATTAAGATTTAATGTGATTGGTTTTGGCAGGCGGCATCTCCCCATCTTCCTGGCACACCCCTCCATGCCCTCCATCACCACTGAGACCTACGGGAGGGACACCTGTTATCAAGGATGCCACCAGATTATGTGCAGGACCGACGCGCACCCGCACTCACCCTTGCTCACACATACTGTAGTTATGTGCCTGGAAGACACAAAGACAGCAAAATGGTGCTGCTGGCTAAGATGAAGCTTTCACTTCTTCAGATTCTGCAGGTTTGTGTAATGAACTGGAAATCAACACACTCTAAAAATCAAGGAACCATTAGAAAATTTACTCCTTGTTTGAATTGGTGGATACTCATTTGTGTCAAGGAAATCCAGAGGACAGGAGAGCCTGGCAACAAATTCATTCATTCATCTGTTTACCCATTCATTCATTCATCTGTTTACCCATTCATTCATTCATTCATCCATTTATCCATCATTCATTCATTCATCCATTTATCCATCATTCATTCATTCAACTGACAAGTCCCAGATATTGTGGTGTTTGGAGATGGTCAAAAACATTTTCTGCCTCCATCCTCCACGCTCCCCCTTTCACACCCAATCCAAGAAATGAAGTAGATATACACAGAAATAATTTTAACCATATGAGAAATTCTGGTGTCAAGAGACAATCCAAAGAATAATATTTGTGCCTGATAACAGGCACAGAAGAAGAAGCACATCGCTGCCTGTAGTCAACCAGGAAGCCTTTTGAAGAGGGTGGTGTCTGATTTGAGTCTTAAGGAGGAAAGAGGCGTTTGTCAATCTGGGTATAAATTAACTTGACTGTCATTTGTCCCTTTTTCTCTGATTGTCACACCAGTTGTCAAGAGCAAGAGCTGTGTGTCCAGTTTCTTTATATACCAAGAGTCTGGCGCAGTGCCTGGTTCACAGTAACCACTTGCCATATTTTAGCTGAATAAAGGAACAAATCTATAAATGACTAGTCCTGAGACCCTTTATGTGGCATACATTGGCAAGTCAGGGTGAAGATTTTATGTTGGTTTTAGGTGACGGCAGGCAGGGTGGTGTGGCGTATGTGTGAGTACACAGTGACTGGGGGCCCAAGACGCTGTCTGCATGGAACCAGATGGAAGGTGACCCCAGATCCCACCACCAGTAGACAGTCAACTATTGATTACCACCTGTGATAATAGAAGACCACCACCAAGTCCTCCCTCTGGCTTGGGAGGTGGACTGCCACAGGGAAAGTCTGCCTTGAGGGTATTCCCTATGGAAGCTCCTTGGTGACCCTGCCTCTCTCTCTCTAGGTCCTGAACAGTGTGTGGAGGACCAGGGGTCAGCCACAGCTATATGGATCAGAATGATGGAAAAGGCAACAATGACAAATGATTCTTTCTTTCTAAGTTTCTCTTTCTTCTGTATCGCCCATTGATCTGTAGAGCGTGATCTGACCTGTAGAGAAGGCTCAGGAGGGTCAGAAATGTGATGTTTGCTCATTCAGCCTCATTTCTTAGCCTGCTTGCCAAGAATTCCCCTAAAGGAAAGGAGAGAACACTACAAGGGTCGTCCCCTCAGCATGAAGTAGTCAGGTTTGTCTGGGATTTTAATTAAGTGGGTTGAAAGATGTGTTGAAACAAGAAGAGCCAAGGCTAGGACTCAGAAAGCTTTTCTCATTCAAGCCCAATCTTGACCAGTGAATGACCTTGAACGAGTTATTTAACTTTGGGGGGATACAGTTTCCTCACCTGTTTCCAAAATTTAGCACGCAAACCATTACTCATTTTCCTTGACCAGACACTCAATATGCATGCTTAACATATAAGTTTAGCAAATATAATTTTCTAAGTAAGAATAAAGAATATATTTTTTCAAAAGCCTGGAGCCTGTGGCTGTTTTCCAAACTGCACATTATTTCAACCATTCCCACATTTATCAGTATCCCTGGAGTGTGTGCTATTTCGAAAGGGATAGAGATATTAAATGGTGATATTCTATAGCCAAAGTGGAAGCATTAATTGCAGTCAGCTCTCTGATTGTTCCCAGCACCTGCCTTTCCCACAGAGGAGCCAGGAGCCTATATGTCTGATTTCAGAGATGCAGGGAGGTGCTGAGCTCTCTCATGTATTAGTTGATACCTTTCATGATACAACTGAATTTAGAATTAAAATGCAAATATGCCCTTATGACATTGGAACGAAATCAGTGATGATTATTTTTAACTCATTTATTGTTGTGTCTGACTGTTTTGCAACCCACGGACTGTAGTCTACCAGGTTGCTCGGTCAATGGGGTTCTCCTGGCAAGAATACTGGAGTGGGTTGAGTGAAGGACAGGGAAGCCTGGCATGCTGCAGTCCATGGGATCGCAGAGCTGGACACAACTGAGCGACTGAACAACAGCAAATATATAAATGACTGATACTAGACCCTATCCTCCTCAGAGTGTGTTTAAGGTAATAGTAAGGAAAAGCCCGAAGGAAAAGAGGGAGAGTGATGGGAATTGCAAGGGGGGCAAAGGCAATGGGAAGAGGGATAAGACCATGGAAAAGGGAGAGTGAAGTTTCCAAAGATAAATTCTCCATTACTTCTTTGTCACTAAGGTTGGACAGAAACCAGTGGTGTAGGATCCACTTTCAGAGAATGTCATACTCTCCGTGCTTTATGACCCAGGCTAGTCTTTAAGAGCTGAACACTACTTCCACAAAAATCGGATAAAGCTGCCAAAGAAAACCTAAAGATCTCGAGAGATTTTACGAACCTAAAATAATTATTTTATATCATGCATTTTATTTTCTTGGATATGAAGCATATACCCTCACCACTGATCATTTAGACGTCACAACAAAGCATAAAGGAGAAAAACGCTTTCTGGATTATGTTAGCATCGAGGCATTTTTTCTTTTCTAATTTTAAAGGACATTTTCAGGATGGCATCCATGGCAATTTAGACTGAGGTGACTACAAAGCCACCATGGCAAAGACAGACGCGGGGCCTACACGTGCTCCGTCAGCAGAACTGGGGATTTTTCTGGGAGGAGAATATAAACTGTCCACCCCATGTGTATTCAATGAGGTGTGCGTGTGTCAGGCAGAGAGCCTCTTATGTTCACTCACCACTTCCTTTTTCCCTCCTGTATTCCTAAGCAGTGGGTTAACCTGAAGAGTCCATTTGCTTCATTCAAACTGGAGCTGATTTTTAAGTTAGGTGAAGACTAGGAGTAACACACATCAGATGTACTCTGGGGGTGTGTATGTTTCCAGCTCGAGTGTGTGCCTAAGTTTTTGTATTTGCACAGATCTCAAGTAACCAAATTAGAGATACAGCGGGTTGAGAAAAGCTTTTTAATCAGCTTGCACGTGCATTCCCATCCTTACGACTTGCAAACGAAGCCTTTCTTCAAAAACTAAGTCAGGTCTTGCGTGAAGAATCCAGAAGACTGGGAGAGAGTTTTTCCAACACCGTGTGCTCAGCCCCTGAGAAGTGGGAAGATGTTTGGCTATGCCCATCTTGCTTCCGGCAAGGCCTCCTTCTCCTGGTGGTTTCAGAAAGCGGCTGAAGGCAATAATAAATATCATTTGCTGACACAGAGGCCTGGGGCTGCGTTGACCACAGGAGTCGCGGTCCCCGGGACGCCAGGACTGCTCACAAAGCGGGCATTTATGAAGTGGTTGGCTCTGCATTAATTAATTCCCCAGCCATTCAGCAACAGTAACAATCCCTTCAATTAGAGTCCAGGCCGAGGAAAGCCCTGGTGTTTATTGGAAGTGACATCTGCATAGCAAAGTGTGACTGTGTTAATACGGACTGCACAAAGGGACCGAAAGCCCCGGTCCTGCCTGGCGCCTTCCTTCTTGTGTAGCTTTTGAGGAAGAAAGAAGACTCTTGTAGGAATGTTCAGTTTGTGCTTTTACTCTTTGCTGCTTAGCTTGTCAGCTGATAATTTTCTTATCTGCTTCTCCCCCGGGGACGGGTTAGTCCTGATGCAGTAAGTTCTTTCATGTGTCCATGGAGTATTAAGGGGACCTCAAATGACCCAGGGCCCTGGCTGGCTTCGAGGGGCCATAGGCCAGGGCTGACACGCACATGGATGTGGAACCCACAGGGAGGCCCGGCAAAGCTTGGCATATTTTCTCCTCGTAAAGAAAGAATTTGGGGGCCGACCAGAGAATTAGGGTTCCATGGGCCTTAGTATTATAAAAGCTTAAGAGATGGGGGAAAATGTAGAAAGTGGAGCTGATTGTTAATTCCAGACATCTAGTCTTTCAGAAAATGGGAACGACATCTAGTCTTTCTTTAATCCTGTTTTATTGAAGTATTCATGCCTAGAGAATCCCATAGACAGAGGAGCCTGGTGGGCTATGGTCCATAGGGTTGCAAAGAGTCAGACACAACAGAAACAACGTAGCGCGCATACGTCAAAGTATAATTGACATACGGAATTGTGTAAGTTTAAGGTGTACAGCATAATGATTCGACTTAGATACAGCAAGAAATTTGTATCTTTTGACCACCTTCATCCAGTACCCCCTCTGGTGACTACAGATAGGATTTCCTTTTCTGTGCATCTGTTTATTTGAAAACATCTATTCTTTAAGGTAATTCTCTGTTACATACACTGCGTGCAGGCAGTTTCTAAATAAATGTTTGAGGGCAGCTGACTGATGGGTTGATGAGACACTTATCCGCTTTATACCTTAGCTTGTTTAACTGCTGAGTTGCCCAGTTACTTGGGCTTTTTCAGCTCCAGTTCTCTCAGTCCCTTGCCTCGGTGTTTGCCTCTGCCGATAGCACCGAAGATGTACCAGTTCACACGTGACCATCCCTCGTGGAGCTTCCTTGGCTCATTGTAAGGTTTTGCTGCTTACACATCTCAGCACATATTCACTAGTTGATACGTTCTTTATCACTTTCAAAGTCTGTTTTGTTTCTGCTTGCACTTTTAGAAAGTAGAATTTTTAAAAGTTTTACCCCTTCCTAATTATACACCAGGCTAGGTACCAAAATGATGAAGGAATTCCCCTCACCACTTGGAGAGAGGATTGAACATAAACACGTGCGCAGTAACTAGAAGGCAGGATTATAGACAGGCTGCTGCTGAAAGAGACACACGAGTAAGGGTGATGGGGCTCCCAGGGAAAAGGTGGTCACAGCTGCCTGATCCATCAGCAAAGCCTCCCTTAGTCTTGAAAGAAGGGCAAGGTCTTGAGATGTAGAGGAATGGGCTTCCTTGTCAAAGGCAACGGGGAATTATCTCAGGGGGGTGTGTTCTAGGAGGAGTGAGGCGTTCACTTTGGGCTAACACAGAGAACTGGA
This sequence comes from Ovis canadensis, assembly GCF_042477335.2. NCBI lineage: Eukaryota > Metazoa > Chordata > Mammalia > Artiodactyla > Bovidae > Ovis > Ovis canadensis. The sequence continues at coordinate 56,755,745 of NC_091264.1, forward strand.
CTGGAGAAGCAGGTGGGACCTGAAACGGAGGACGCGGTCAGCCAGTGTGAGAAAAGAAGTCTGTAGGTATTTAGGCAGACATGGAACCAACCAGAACCGGAACCAGGGTTTTTGTTCTAGAGAAGGAGGAAACAAGGCTGAGGCTAGGGTGAAGGAAGTGAGGCACTTGAGGTTAGAGGTTTAAGGAGCTGCTCTCACAGACACAGATGGAGCACTTGGGACCGGAGGAGAGGGGCACCTCTCGGCTGTATTTCCAGCCTCGCCGGGAGCTGGGGGAACGGGTGGGCAACAGATTTATTACTAGGGCTGTATATTTAATAGATTGCTCTGAAAGCTCTATTTAGGACAGACTGGCAAAAGTAGGGATGAGGAGTGAGCTTGTGTACATGTTATAATTAAGAGTTAAATCAGACAGGAAGACGTGGAACATAAAAGGTGAGGAGCGGTGTAAGAGTTCTTTTTAAAAAGTTAATGCATAGAAACCAACAGTCAGAAGAACTGGCTGATGCTCCACACTCCCATAACTGCTAGCACTCAGGAAGTGCTCACCAAGGGCCAGGAATGGTTCCAACACTCTACATGTATTAATTAATTTAATGATGATGAGAGAAGCCCCCAGCCCGGAGGCCGGAGAGCTGAGTTCTAGTCTGCTGCTGCTGCTGCTGCTGCTGCTGCTGCTGCTAAGTCGCTTCAGTCGTGTTCGACTCTGTGCGACCCCTTAGAAGACAGCGCACCAGGCTCCGCCGTCCCTGGGATTCTCTGCACTAACTAGCTGTGGGCGTGTCTTTGGCTCAACTCAATGACTTGTAAAATGACTGAGTTCCTCTAGACAATCTCAAAGTTCCCCCAGAGCTCCGAAATCCCCTGTTACTCCTGATACACATCACTGTCTGTTCCCCTAGAGAGAGCACCCAAGCCTTGGGGACTCCAGTCTAGGGCTATTCGAAGTCCCTCAGGTCAGGGGTCTTGGGAGGTCAATCCCTCCATCCAGACTCTTGTTTTCTATTGACTCTACGTTTTCAGGTCTCCCTTGCAGACGGATTCCAACAATCCCACATTCAGGTCAACCTTTCTGTTCCAACCCCTTCCCCACCTTTATTCCAGGCCAGGCCTGGCCCACATTCCCCTCCCCCTCTCTGTCACCACTGTTATTAACAAAACTCCCCAGACCCTTGCAAAGCCCCTCCAGCAGAACCATCCCGGGAGAGAAGCCATGGGTTTAATAAGCTTCCCCTTAAATGGCCCCAAATCCCTTCCAGTGATTAAGAGGGGAAAACAGCTAACACATAAGACAGAGTCTCCCCAGTGCAGGAGGTGAGGGAGGGAAAGAATAAAGGAAGTTCCTGAGACCCGGCCCTTAGGGACTAAATTAAAAAAAACAGCACGCTTATTCAAAATCAGATGAATGTCAGTGGGATGTTTGTCAAACAAACTTGTCAGTACTTGTCACAGTTTGAGGAAGTATTGACCAGGGGCCACACTTGAGCCTGGAACAGAGTTATTTATAGCTGCCCAGTTACAATTTTAACTAATGCAGGGCCAGGGACTGAGGGTATAAACAGCTTTATTTATAATGATTGTGTGGCTATAAATAGTTTGGTTCGAGGGGTGGGGCAAGGCAGCTTCCTGCAGTACAGCCAGAGCCCTGTGCCTGGAGGAACATAACAGCAGGGGGTAAATCCTGTTTTTTTTTTTTTTTTTTCCCCTCTTCCTGAAGGACGGTGTGTGTGAGTCCTTGGTCAGGACATTTCAGCTTCATCCTCAGTGTCCCTCATGCAATGAGGTGTTGTGATCAACCCTGTTCCCGGGAGATGGGGGAAGTTAATTAACATCTGCCCCAAGATCTCCCTGGAAAGGTTGAAAGGGAGCGTGTCTTCGGCCCTGCCCCCTTTGTGAGGATTCCGGACAATGAGCTAATTACAGTCTCTTTCTCAGGGCTGGAGGGTGGAGGGTGATATCCTGTTATTCTCCAGATCAGGCAAAACTCTAAAGGTTTGTTTATAGCTTCAGATTTAATTTGACCGACAGCAGTAGTCTTTTCTAAAAATAAGCAGTTGTCAGAAATTTAGAAATTCGCTAGTTTCTTGTGTCAGCAGAACCCTATCTTGGGAGTGGGGAGGTGGGTTGGGGGGAGAAGAGAGGAAGGGGAATATGTATACATAAATTTTACATGTAAAATACATAGGTGCGTCAACTCAAAAACTGATCATTATGCCGTTTGGCACATGGTTCAGACAACCTCCACTCAGACCCTCCCAAATGCCAGTCTGTCATATTGAAATGTCTGGCTCTGTACGCATTCTCACCCCACCCCAACCCCGATACAGTCGGTTTTCATACTGTTAGGCTCAATCTTGTTTTGCTGATTTTTTTTTTGTTGTAAAGAAGAGGTGTGGCTGTGAAAAAAATTTATTGGATCTTAATTTGCAAAATTAGTTCTGGCTCATTTTATTGCTGTAATTTAATACTCATAATGATTTTCTGACACGTATGTTCAGCAGCAAGATCTCCTTCCTGTTCATTTTTCATGCCGATAACAGCTGAAGTACATTAGTCAGGATGTACAGGTCAGAGAGCAGTGCCCCTCGAGAAACTGACATCGCATGGGCGTTTTGACCTCCTCTCAGACTCCCCTAGAAGGGAGCAAGTCGGCACACCCAGGGATTTGGGGCAGAAGGAGGTAGGCAAGCAGTCCTCCTCTTCTAGAAAAGGGGATTGCATTTTTTTATGTCAACTTTTTAAAAAAATTATATCAACGTCTTCGTTATTGCCATCATCCTTGTTGCAATTCTTTGTCCTAAGATGTGGTGAGATATGTCCTCTTTAAAACTTTCCCACTGAATCTGCAGCAAGGAGAGCTTGCCTGGCCTTCTAGGGGTTGCAGCTCATGGACATGAGGGACCCACTGACCCGGGACCCTGAGGAAGTGCTTCTGCTCTGTCTTGCCACGGGCGCTGTTGAAGGGGTCCTGGAATGCGTCGTCCCCGGGTTGACTCGGGCAAGGTGGTTCCTTAAGGCAGCAACCATGTCTTTTTCTGTCTCTGTACAGACACCTCCTGATGTAGTAGGCTCGTGGTAAATATTTGTAGAGAGAACAAACGGTTTACTCTCTTTTGGAATTTGACTGCCCCTATGGGAACACTTTCTGTTGTGAGTTGGTGATACATAAATAAATACACGAATGAATTAAAGATGGCAGAAAATGAAAAATTAAAGAGAAGAGAGATTTCTGGAGTGAGTGCACCAGAGGGAATGTGGTGGATTTCTGATGGACACTACTGGCATCCCTAATCAAAATGATAGACTCCTTATTGAGTTAGGGCAAAGGGCAAAGTTCCAGGTGTAGGGAATAAAATGGAATAATGCATGTGTTGAGATATATTGGTCTCAATGGCCTGACAGGCATCCCCAGCATTTCCTCCCTGGTAATATCAGGAAGTCTTGCCTTTACCCAGCCATGAGGGCTAAGACTTCATCTGCCCTGGGTTCCAATTCTGTGTTGTAGGAGGTGGCATTACACCAAAAGGAACAGGGTAAGTACAGGAGACAATATCACAGCAAGCGTTTCTCCCACACTTCTATTTCTTCTCCAAGACTTTTTTGGTTATACTTACCTCTGTGATTGTTTTCTCCATTTTAAAAAGAGAGTCTCATTGTTTATTTTGAAATAAAAAAGACAAATATTTTTCCATACTGCTTACTGGGTGAAGGGGGGATCTTCATATTGACATTATCAAACTTGTAATTTCAGATAAGGTTCTTGGAACTGAGAATGTGTTTGGCCAGTCAATCTGACCTCAGCAATATTATGACTGTGTATCCTAGACCTCGATGTTCCCATTCAAAGGAAAAATAGAGCCAGTAAATTTTGCAACATAATTTGTAAATCTAATAGATGGCTTATACTTAATATTTTTATTTCTGTTTCTAAGAATTTTCCCTAATGCTGAGTACCAGTTGAGGACAGCATGGTATAAATGAATTAGTTTATGCTCTCTGGCCATTAATTCTTAGAATTGTGAATGTTTAGAACTTCAAGAGACCATTTGCTTCCGCTGTTCCATTTCTGTCCATTTATTGATGAGGAAACAACCCGAAGGACCGAGTGGCTTGTTCAGATCATTTGACTTCTACGACACAGAGCTGGGGTTGAACTGATGTCTCTTGCCTCCCCAAAAGTTACTAATATCTGTTGGAGGTAGATACATGGACATAACCATTATGAAGGTAGATAGATAGACATAACCAGATCATTTGACTTCTACGAGAGAGAGCTGGGGTTGAACTGATGTCTTTTGCCTCCCTAAAAGTTACTAATATCTGTTGGAGGTAGATAGATAGACATAACCATTATGAAGGTACTGTATAGTGTTAAAGATGAGGGTTCTGGAGCCAGACAAGCCTAGGATCTGACCCTATTTGTGAGGCAGAAGTATGTTAATTCTCTCCTTTGAGCCTCAGTTTTCTCATCTATAAAATGGGAACAATAATGGGACAACAGAGGTGTTGGGAGGATTATATGAGAAAATGCAGATCAATAATTTTGCCATGAAATGTCTCTGAACACATAAGGAAGCAAAAAAGGAAACAAAACAAAAGCAAACAGACACAGCAGAACGTCGACCCCTGACCTGCACCCTCCCCCCAGCCACCTGCCTCAGACCAGGCTCCTCATTCTTTTCGGCATGACTGGATCTGTCCCAGAGATGTCCCTGGCAGAGCTCCCTCTACCTATAGCTCCTTCTGTACGTGCGTGTCTCCCCCGAGAGAGGAATGCACAAGCTCTGTTCACTTAGGCTCCGGGCTTACAGAGACAGACAGGATAGACTGGTGGGTAGGGATGGGGACCAGGAGGGAAGGTGAGCAGTGCCCACGAGCAAGATGAGTCTGATATGTACAGCAGGCCCAGGAGGAAGGTGGGTGAGAAGCTGGGACCATTGACCCCACTTTGGAACTCAGCCTGGGCCTGCGATCGGTGCAGCCGTGCTCCGAATTGCAGCTGCTTAGGTCAGAGCTAGTAACTCAAGGTGGGGTGACCTCCACTGGTGGGAACCCTGCCCTGAGATGGACGCATAGCCAGGCCCTTGAGGGACTGAAACTCTTGAGAGAGAGTTAATTAAAGAAGACTGCATCTCCCATAAGTCAGCAAGGGCGGGCTTAGAACGCTTGAGTCTGGAGCCACTCTTTAATCATACAATCTATGTGCTTTCACTCATATGGTAGAAATATTGTTTATTATCCCATTTAATCCCTCAATAATCTTGAGAAGTTTTCATGGCACTTTGCAGATCAGGAAAATGGATGCCTTGAGAGATTTCCATCCCACGCTCAAAGTCACAGACATCAAAATGAAGCCTAGATTGAAGACAAATCTCACTGATCTCAAAATCTGTCCTGGCCATGTTCACTGACCCAGCTACACTCTACTTGAATGCATTTCCCACTACATTTCCGTCCCCACATTAGTTTGCTGATGGAGATGTGGCTGTCACTTCTTATTGCTGAGAGAAGCAGCAGTCTGGGGGCAAGTGAACAGATTCTGGAGCCAAGTTGGATGCATTCCTGTCCTGGCTGCTCCATGGACTGGCCGTGAGACCTTGGGCAGGGGGGACTAACTTCCATGTCTGAGTTTCCACATCTGTAAAGTGGAGTGTATTAGTCAGTGTTCTCCAGTAAACCAGAACCAATAGGATGTGTGTATGTATATGTGTGTATGAGAGAGAGAGAGAGGGAGGGAGGAATTAATTGAGGAATTGGCTCAAGTGTTTGCGGAGGCTGACATGTCTGAAATCTGCAGAGCAGCCTAGCAGACTGGACACCCAGGGAAGACCTGATATTGCAGTTTGAGTCCTAAGGCAGTCTGGAGGCAGAATTCTCTCTTCCTGGGGGGACCTCAAGGCTTTTTCCTCTTAAGACCTTCAACTGATTGAACGAGGCCCACCCACATGATGGAGAGTAATCTGCTTTACTCAAAGTTTTACTGACTTCAGTGTTAACCTTATCTAAAAAGTACCTTCCCAGCAATATCTAGTCTGGCGTCTGACCAGATACCCGGCGACTCTGCTCTAACTGAGTTAACTCCTGGAATTAACCATCACGTGAGGCTAGTGAGATCTGACTTATAAAGTGGATTCTGAGGAGTGGATGAGCTGATGCAGATACAGAGCTTAGAACTTGCTCGACACAGATATGCTCTGGCAAAGTGTTACCTAGCCCTCCTCCCCAGAAGTGGACATGCTCTCTCTCATTTTGGCTGAGACATGTCATTTCTGTTGCTGGGCCAAGGCTCCTGAAGCCGCAGCTTTTGCTTCTCTTCTATTTACTTTTCCTGGGGCGGCAATAAAGTCCGTGGGCCTTCTCTGTGGCTGTGGAGTCTGGGAGGAAGTTGATCCTTCCTGGCCCCCAGGATCAAGGAGGATACGAGGTGTAGACACCCTCGGCAGAGGCCTAAGAGGAGAAACAACCGTGGGAGGGGGCGGCTGAGGACAGCTCACTGAAATTGCAAGGCACAGATTCCACCGAGAGATCTTTGTTGTTGTTTGTCCTCGTGGCAAGAAGCAAACACACTGCTCTTTAATTTTCCTTGGCAGGGTCCGCGGTGCCGGGTGGCTGCCAGCCCATCTGCTGGGCCCGAGCTGTGCCCCCACCTCCGCCAGCCTCAGGTGGGCACCCCCACCACTCCGCACACACACACTCACAAGCCCATACCTTTCCTGGAAAAAGGAAACAGCCTCGGCCCCCACCATCCAGCTCAGATCAGCTCAAACCCCTGCTCTATCTCGGCTACCCAGCCGCACCTTCCGTGGCCCTGCCCCACCTGACAAAGGGAGATACCTTTCATGGTGCAGCAGCACACGCTCCCATTTGGAAGCAGGAGAATTCTTCCTTTTGCTTTGGCTTCTGCAGGGAGGTGGGATTAAAACTGCGATCAATGCAGAAGATCCTGGAGGACAGTGCGCACTCCAGGAGGAAGAAGTGGAGAGAGAGGGGGGATGTGGTGGGAGAGGGGAGCGGGCCCCCAGGACCAGGGAAGGAATAAACTCAGCTTTCATCTTGGAGTCTGATCTGTTTCTGAACCCTGATGGGAAAGGTCATGAATTTTAAAATGTGTCTCTCCGGCCGACAGCTCCAGTCATAAAACCAACACCCTGGAAGCTTTCCACGGCTGCGGGGGAGCCCAGGCCGGGGGAGCAGCCAGGGGCTGGGGGAGGCGGTGCTGTCAGGAAGCGGTGATCAGGAGGGGTCTGAACAGGCTGCCCGGGGCCCTGCCCCCTCCCTGCCAGCTCCGGGAGGTCCACAGGAGGCCAGGCATCAGTGAGTCCCTTTCTGCATGGGCCTCTGGGCCCTGCTGGCTGTTCCCATTACAGGCCACCTGCTGGGATCCTCGTTGGGGAGGTCGGTGCCTTTCTCCCCAGAACTTTCAGAGTGGTACCAAAGTGGAGGTCCAATAGCTCTAAATGTCTCTGAGGAAGGTTAGAGCCTGCAGGGTGCAAGTTGGGTTCTAGCTGGGGTCACCATCTGGCAGTGGGAGGGATGTGGAGGGGTGTGTGTGTGTGTGTGTGTGTGTGTGTTTGTGTGTGTAATTAGTCATGTCTAACTCTGTGCAACCCCATGGACTATAGCCCACCAGGCTCCTCTGTCCATGAGATTCTCCAGGCAAGAATCCTGGAGTGAGTTGCCATTTCCTTCTCCAGGGGATCTTCCCAACCCAGGGATTGAACCTGCATCTCCTGAAGGGGCAGGCAGATTCTTTACTGCTGAGCCATCGGGGAAGCCCCATGTGGAGGTGGCTGCTGCCTTTTCGGGGCTGGGAGAGGTAATACTGGCCGTCATCCTGGAGCTCTGGGAGAGTGGTCGGTGTGTCTTACTTTACGAGAAGCACATGATCTTGAGAATGGCGTCTGGGTGTTCTGAAGAATTTATTGTTGCAGCTTAAATAGAAGATAGCCTCATTTTCAGGGAAAGAACCCTGAAGAATTGCAATCAGGGTTTATCTGTTTGTAAATTGAGAGTTGGGAATATTGAGTTTTCTGAGAGCAGGGATAGCGGTAATGGAAACACGACGGCAGGGATTTCTGGAGCTGTAAAGTCGCCAAGAGCAGGTCCCTGACAATCTCCAAGAACACAGCTCCTTAGCCAGACACTTGAACCAGGGAGCCAGGGGCTCATGGCCTAGAAAGAGGTGAGTCGTGAACAGTCAGTTGTGCAGAGATGCTGGACAGCCCCTCCCAGGGTTTGGAGGCGATGGAGGGGCATCACTTGTGTTGCAGCACTGGGACCCCCAAACCTCTCAGCCATGGGGGGACTCCTTTAGAAGGTGTGCTGGACTAAGCAGCCTCCTCCTTGTTTAAGAGAAAAACATTTTTGTATTGTGATAAAATAGATGTAACATAAAGTCTCCCGTTGTCACCATTCGAAATGTACGGTTCAAGGGCATTCAGTCCATGCGCAGTGTTGTGCAGCTGTCAGCACCGTTTGTTTCCAAACCGTATCTTCCCACCTGAAACTCCATCCCGTGAGCAACAGCTCCGCACCTCCCGCTCCTCCCAGCCCCTGGCAGCCACTGTTCCATCTTCTGCCTTTATGGATTTTGACTCCTCTAGGTGCTTCATGTAAATACAGCATTTGTTCCCTTGTGTCTGCCTTATTTCACTTCACATAATGTCTACAAGGTTCCTCCATGTTAACCATGTATTAGAATTTTCTTTCCTTTTTATTGTGGTGAAACGTACATAATATTGATCATTTTAACCATTTGCAAGTGATATTGACTGCATCCCAGTATCATCACCATCACCATTACCTGTCCTCCAAACCTGTCATCAGCCTCAGCCTAAACTCTGTGCCCATTAAACACTAAGTGCCCCCACCCCTGGTGACCACTACTCCATTTTCCATCTATGAATTTGCCCATTATGGTACCTCATAGGAGTGGAATCACGCACTCTCTCTCCTGTTCTTGGCACAGATTATTTTAGAACGTAGATTTGCAAAGTCTCCTTTAAAGAGACAGAAGACTGTCAAAAGATAAGATTAAAGCCTGCACATGGCTATGCTGGCAGTCAGTCCCTCAGAAAGTGGAAGTCAAAGTGGTTCAGTTGTGTTTTGTGTCTCTCTGACCCCGTGGACTATATATGGAATTCTCCGGGCCAGGATACTGGAGTGGGTAGCCCTTTCCCTTCTCCAGGGGATCTTCACAACCCACGGATTGAACCCAGGTCTCCCGCATTGCAGGTGGATTCTTTATCAGCTGAGCCACAAGGGAAGCCCAAGAATACTGGAGTGGTAGCCTATTCTTTCTCCATTGGATCTTCCCGACCCAGGAATCGAACCAGGGTCTCCTGCATTGCAGGCGGATGCAGTCCCTCAGAAGCAGGTGGTAACTTTCAGTGGCAAAACAGAAAAGGGAGCCTCATGAGGCAGCGTGGACAGGCCTCCCTGAGCCCAAGAGGGTGGTGCTGTGTTGGGGATGGCTTTTCAGGCACCCCCAGTGTGGAAAGGGCTGCAAAAATGGAGAAAGGCTTGCAATTGTCATATCACAGTGCTTCCCCTGTTTGAATTTCATTGTCAGTGAGCAGCCTCCTGAAAATCTGACTCTTCACTGAACCTGCAGGTGGCAAGACACGGAACACAGTGGCCGGCCTATTTCTTGGGATTGGCACTTACACTTATCTTGGCCATAGGGAAGAGTGGCCAAAACTTGAATACAGGAGTGATTCTTGAGTTTGAAGACCAATTCTTCCATTTACAGTAGGTGAGGCCTGGATCAGCTTCATGTTCTCTGAGGAGTTCAGTATCCACTTGGGAAAGATGGGGATGAGAAGAGTCCCATGTCACAGGGTGAGCATGAGGAGTAAGGAGAATGATACGCAATACGGAAGAGTGCTCTGTCTCCCCCAGAGCACTCCAGAAGACGCCTCCCCCACAGTCAGTGTCCCGTAATAACAGTGATGGCAATAATTCACGTCGATGCCACAGTTCAGTTTCTTGTAGGTTTTGTTAATATGGCTCACTCTCCTCAAGTCCAGAAAACTTTAAGACACTTGAACTTGAGCTTGGGAGCATGCCTGCCCAAGGGCTGGACATTCCGGTGAAATTACTGGGATGAATAATAACCGTGTGAATCTTGAGAAATCAGCAGTTTCTCTTTCTTCTCAATATTTCAATCTCAACATTCACCATCCTTTCTAAACACTGGTAAAAATACAGAATTTGAAAGTGTGAGCTCACATGCGGTAAATATATATCTTAGGCTGATACCTTGTTGTATCACAGGGACTGCACAGTGGTAGATGGGAGACCTGCTAAAAAGGTGAAAACAGAGCAATCTAGAATCACCCACAGATATGCAGATACCCCAGTGGCAGGCTCCACAGTAGAGGGATGGAGAGGGTCTGGTGGCCCCTGCAGTTCAAGCACAGGGCTTCCCAGGTGACGCTCGTGGTAAAGAACTCGCCTGCCAATGCAGGAGACATAGAGATGCAGGCTCAATCCCTGGGTCAGGAAAATCCTCTGGAGGAGGGCACAGCAACCCAATCCAATATTCTTGTCTGGAGAATCCTATGGACAGAAGAGCCTGGTGGGCTACAGTCCATGGGGTCCCAAAGAGTCAGACATGACTGAAGCGACTGAGCACACACGTGTCTGTCTGGAGCATCTTTCCTGGGTGTCTCCCACAGTTCTGCTCAAGGTGGTGCCGGCTGCTGTTAAGGCTGCTGGTGGGACCCATCAGCGGTCCTCATGGTTTCAGGAGTCTGCTTCCTCAGGGAGATGCCCAGCAAGGACTCAAATGCACTCTCGTGAGGGCAGCCTCTTTGCAGACTCAAGGCAGTTACCCCCTTGACTTTTGGAGCCTTTGGAGTGGAAGCCCACCCACTGGTTCTATTTCCCCCAGCCTTAGGGTGAATTCTCTCTCAAAAGCCTCCTGGCACCTGTTGTCGCCTCATTTGGGTTATCCAGAGATTGTTATTAACAGAAATCTGGAGCTGAAGCGCGGCAGGCTCCGTCTCCTGTGGCAGGTGCGCCGCCGGCTCCTGTGTGCGTTTGCTCAGCGTCAGGCTGCATTTAGCAGTGGGTGTGTCGGGGCGATGGCGGAGCGGTCCATCTGCCTGCAGATCTTGGTTGGGTGGATTAATGAATGATTATAGAGCACTTTGAAGGTCGGAGGGCTAATTATTTAGCCAGTTCCCTCCCTTCCCCCAGGTCCCCTCGATGGCCTTTTGTCTCTCTGCCTCCTGGGGCATTCTTTGAAGTGAATAGGAGAGGATGAATCGGGGGTCAGTAAATAGAACCGGCCATTCCAGATGGCCAGACCAGAGAGCCCCGTCTGGACGGTGCTCCATTGCAGGAGCTGAGATTCCCTGCGAGATCTGAGCACCAGGTAGGGTAGCTTTCTATCAGCGCTGGCCAAGCTTCCAGAAAGACTGTGGTTCCTGGACTCTCAAAGTGAAAGTGAAAGTCGCACAGTTGTGTCCGACTCTTTGCGACCCCATGGACTGTCCATGGAATTCTGCAGGCCAGAATACTGGAGTGGGTAGCCTTTCCCTTCTCCAGGGGATCTTCCCAACCCAGGGATCGAACCCAGGTCTCCCTCACTGCAGGAGGATTCTTTACCAACTGAGCCACAAGGGAAACCCAAGATTACTGGAGTGGGAAGCCATTCCCTTCTCCAGGAGATCTTCCCGACCCAGGAACCAAACCGGGGTCTCCTGCATTGCAGGCAGATTCTTTATCAAATGAGCTATCAGGACTCTCATTGGGGATGAATCTGCTAACCTGATGCCCTGGTGCATCCAGGGTTCGCTCCCAGGTTTGACATGAAATCCTTTATCTATGAATCCATTCCTTTTTCTCCCTCCTGTTGTTTTTTCCCGGAGCAAGACCCCACAGGAAGAATGGACGTGGGGCATTCCGTTCCTGGGTTAGGACTGGGGGCAGACAAGTGGTTCTGTGCTGTGCTGTGGGGGAGGGTGTTTGCACTTGCTTGTAGAGTGAGGACCTCCTTGTTTCTCTGCCCACCCTCTCTCCCAATGACCCAGATTTTTAAATAAAAATTTTTTCTATTTTTTAAAAATCTTGAATTGTGCACACTTTTAACGTTGGGGAAACCCAAAGAAAAAATAAATATTATCGGTAGTAGGATTACACTTGTATACCCCCTACTTGAGTCCAGGAGTGGGTCTCTGGTACATGTCTGTGCATACTAAAGGGAGAGAAGTTTGGGGCAAACAAATCCTGAGTTATCTTCAGTCCTCTATATTCCATCCTGTTTGCTGACAGCTACTCTGGTTGCAGAGAAATCAGAGAGACAGAGAAGAGATGACACCCAGTTCTGAAGGTGTGTCCTGTCTAGTAGGGAGAAAAGTATGAAAACATATAAATGTGTCAAAAGAGACTCAGTGATTGTTTTGTATTTTGCTCTATTTTAACGTTCCTTAAGATCAACAGGTAGATGGGCCCTTTGCCTGTCCTTGCCTCGAGATATTTTGAGGGCAGAAAACAGAAGCTGCTTGAAGTCAAAGGCTTTTGTAAAACTCCCAGGCTCTTTGAAGAAGGGATGCGAGGGATCCCAAGGGGAGAGGGGAGAGAGAGGAGGCCTTTGAGGGCATCAGGAGAAAAGAGAAATGACTCTGCGGGCAAGAGGCTGGCTCTGAGGGTGTTGAAGGAGAGGGTGGGAGGAAGAGAGATGGGGAAATGGGGAAAGATCACACAAGCGCCGGTGTAGCAGACCTAGAGGGGTGGGCGAGGCACAAGGCGTCCCAGGCTCACCCCAAACTCCCCAGATGAGAACCTGAGGCAGGGGAACCTCTGGCCCTGGATGCTCAGGTGGGCGGGGGCAATGGGGACCAGGAAGGACTGAGCAATGAGGAGAGGGGACTCCCTAGTGCTTTGGTGATGGACCTCAGTGTCCACCAACAGCTCTAACGGATAAAGAAGATGTGATACATATATATTACGTGCATATCACACATCTATATGAAATTCAGCCTTAAAAGGGGGGATCTTGACATTTGCAACATGAATGAACCTGGAGGATGTTGTGATAAGTGAAATAAACCAGACACAGGAAAAAAACTGCACGATCTTGTATATGAAAGCTAAGAAAGTTAAATTCATAGAGGTAGAAAGTAGAATGGTGGTTACCAGGAGCGAGGAGGTGAGGGAAATCAGGGAGATGGTGGTCAAAAGATACAAAGTGGGAGTTCTTGTAGGATGAACTAGCAAGCTTGTCAGCATGGTGTCTGAGGTCCGTTCTACTTTCTAAACACACACACACACACACACACACACACACACACACAGTATTTTGTAATTCAGCAAATAAAAATGACTAAAGTACTTGTCACAGGAAGAAATTACTTGATATTTGTAATTATTCCTCCCGATCTGCCAAGAGCCTAATAATACCTAGAGCTCCTTTCTGTTTGTGGGGTGACTGTCCTGCAGAACACAGTTGAGGCGAGGCAGTGAGAAGATGCAGAAAAGCCACACAGTGGGTATCACTGGTTGTGAAAGGGAGTATGTGACAGGCCTGGGGAAATTTGCAAGGCAGGGGACCTGGGCCTTGGAGGCTGTGTGATCTGGGGAAAGAACAATCTGGGCTGGTTTCCAAGGGGAGATTTTGGGAGAGAAATGCTGCAGTGATATGAATCGTCCCTGCTCTCTCTCCCTATAAAATCCTCCCTAAAGCCACTCCCCTCCAAGCTTGTGACATTCAATTCCTACCCCCTCCCTTCTCCTCACCACCCCTCCCTCACCTCCCCTCTTCATTCAGTGGGTGACACTGGAGGACCGGCCTACAGATGGCCCACGGCGAAATCAGAGCCTGGGTTATCCAAGCCCTGTTACTCAGAGGCTGAGCAATCCAAGGCCACGCTTACATTCCACTGTTCACTGTTCCCAACGGCCTGCGATGCCCTTTGCCTCTTTTTTCTGCCAGGCAAGCATCAACCCACTCATCTTTCAAGTCTCCTCACTTCTGCTAAGATCTCTGTGACCCCTCCTCTCTTCCTTGGCAGGATCACCATTAATCACCACCTGTGAATTCCCACAGCTCTTCTCAAGGCCTCTTGTTGCCCTACTTATCTCATCTTCCTTGATGGGAGCCTGGGTTCTAATTTTATGTTTGTTACTTCCTTCCCACCACCCCCTGCCCCCTACTCCATCACCGAACCTAGCCTGTAGCAGGCACTCAAGGACCAGCATGGAACAGGCAAAGGATAAAGGCCTTGGCTGAGGGGTGACAGGATTAGACAGGGAGAGGGCAAGAGGCACCAAGAAGATGAGATTATAAAGAGGAGTAGGAAGGAGCAGAGAGAGAGGAGTTAAATGTTAGCCTTCCTTGAAGCACCCCTCAGAGAAGACTAATTTACGTAATTAAAATCCAGATAACTAGGAGAATGGATGGTGAGCCAAGTGGTAGATAGAACTGTAGCGACTGAAGGAAGCACACAGCTTAAGAATGGAGATGCGAGAGCCCCATTTGTGCTGGAATCATAAAAAATGACGACGTTGGAGTCGGGGTGGGATGCCGCGTACCAGGACAAAATGAAAGCGAGCTAGGGGAGAGAGAGGTGAGAACTGAATTAACGAGAGGGAGTGGGAGTCTTGGGCCTGGAAAGAAACAAATACAATCCAAGGCCCCAGCTCCCACACAGACAAGCAGAGCGGTGCTTTGTAGCGAAGCAAGCCAAAGGAGTGTGCGGGCCAGCCGACACTCAGGGGCGCATCGCTGCAGAGCATCGCTGCTGAGCGTGGAAGACGGAAGTAGGAAACTGGGAGGGTTGGCCCAGAAAAGACAAGAAGAAACGCAGCGCACAAGCTTACCGGCTCCGGCGGGGAGGGAGGAAACGGCAGATAATAACACACTCTAGAGATAAATTAATAACACTAAGCTACCTCGCCGGGGTGTTACGAGTGTTAATTAATTAATTATTGTTTGCCAAGCACTTTGAAGGTGGAAAGGCTCTGTAATTATTACGAATAAAATGTCAGAGATAATAATCGGGCAGAAGGCAGTGACCTCCCCGGCACCTCATTTGCATGGCACGAAGGATTCAGGGATGCTCTGCCAAGGCGAGACCTGCCGAGACGACAGATGCCGGTCCCGACGCCCAGCCTCCTCCTCCCGCGTCTTTCTGGGGCCCCCCGGGGTCCGCGGCCTCTGTTCCCCTGGCAGCGGATGCCCGAGAAGCCGGGTGAGGTGAGGTGTTTACTAGTCTCGGCAAGCGGGCGCACGCTGATGGCTGGGGGTGCGGCCCGAGGGACGCCCCTCCCACCAGGCAGCTTTCCACTGAGCTGGCTGTTTTGTTTCCGAGGAGATCACTATTAATAATACAGTATAGGTTTGGGTCTGTCTCTTCGAGAGTGGGATGGGAGGGGCCTGTTTGGGGCAGGGGGCGAGGCGGGGGAGTGTGTGGGAGAACAAGTCCTCCTGGGAAGATGGCATGCCAACTTCGGTTTGTGGGGAAATGGCCACCAACAAGCCAGGTCCCTGGCTCATGTAGCTATCATCTTAAATGATGGAGACTGCAATAAACCACAACCTGCCCCCCATTTATATACGGAAAGGGTCCCGTGGCCCTAAAGGCAAAGAGGAAAATTAGAATCCAGCCGGGCAGAGCGTAGCATCACCAACTCAGTGGACATGCTGCTGCTGCTGCTAGAGTTTGAGCCAACTCTGGGAGATGGTGAAGGACAGGGAAGCCTGGTGTCCTGCAGTGCGTGGGTTCCCAAAGAGTCACTACTTAGGGACTAAAACAGCAACCACACCAGGCAGGGAGTGAGTGCGTCCCGCAGAGATCCGTGCTGGGCCAGGCTGCATGACATGACAGGTGTCAGCTCTTCGAGGTTTTGGTCCTGGAGGAAAGATGTCTGAGGACTGTTGTCTTCAGCAGATGCTCCTGCCTCCGTCCCACCTCCTTGGCTGACGAGGCAAAAGAACTGCAGAATATTTACCAGCCCTGGCCCATGTGTTTGGGAAACAGTCCTGCCACGAATTCCTCTTCCTACTGACCAGCGGAGAAGAGAGAGGAACGCCTCCCTAAGGCTGGGCGAGTTTGGGGCTGGGGAGGGACACCAAAGTAGCTACTGGGTCTGGACAGAATTTTGCACAGTTTATACCAGAAAAATAGAAGAATAAACAATGAAAACCTCCTCTATCTCCTAGAGACAAGAGGACTCCCCTTGTTTGTCTCCTGTGTTCCTGGTGAGACCCTGACTAAGCATCCGAGAGTGCAGGGGTCTTAGGACCCATGACCTTGCTCATAAAGTCAGAAGAGCAGACATTTTTATTAGGTCTAGGGGTTCCCAGGTGGCGCTAGTGGTAAAGAACTCGCCTGCGATTGCAGGAGACGTGGGAGACACAGGTTTGATCCCCGGGTCTAGAAGATTCCCTGGAGGAGGAAATGGTAACCACTCCAGTATTCTTGCCTGGAAAATCCCATGGACAGAGGAGCCTGGTGGGTCTATGGGGTCCGTGGGGTCACAAAAGAGTCGGACACGAAAAAAAAAAAGAGTCGGACACGACTGAGCACACACACCAGGGCTGGGAGGTGCATTTGTTTCTAGCGCGTCACAAGGCACCACCATCTGAGTGGCTTAAACAACTCTTTCATTCTCCCCGTCTGTCTGGAGGCTGGAAGTGCAAAATCACAGGGTCAGCAGGGTTGGTTCCTTCTGTGGCTGTGGGGAACATTATGTCCAGCCCTTTCTCCCAGTTTCTGGAGGCTGCAGGTGTCTGTAGGTGGCTTTCTCCGTGTCTTCACTTCATCTTCCCTCTCTGCCTGTCTGCCTCTGTGTTCCAGTTTCCCTTGTACTAAGAACAGTGGCCCCATTGGATTAGAGCCCACCCTACTGACCTCAACCTGATCATCGGCACAGACCCGACTTCCAAATTAAGCCATATCCATAAGTCCTGGGGGTTCAACCGCTTGGGCGGGAAGTGGGGGGTGGGAAACCCTTCAACTGACAACGGAAGGTTTTCTTTTATCCAGGAAGTGTTTTGGTCTGTGCCCTTAGTGGCCTGATTCCCACCTGGGTGTGGGGAAATTGAGGTAGGGACCCTCTCTTGGTGTCCTTAGGGCCAGCGTAGAAGTCCTGTGTTGCTTAAACAGAGGTTGCTGGGAGGCACAACCTGCACTGTAACCTTTTCTTTCCATCCTGACCTTCTCCTGGTGCTGCTAATATAACACAACTGGCCATCAGGGTCCGTGTGGCACCGTAGCCCACGTGTAGGGATGAAAGGCCGGGCTTTCATGGACTGGAGGATGGGCCTGGTTTGGAGTCAGCCTGAGAGCTGGGCCTCGGCTCTCATTTCCTCACCTCTCAGGTGGGAGGTGGCAGTGTCTACCTCCCAGGGCTGAATGAGATCACCGGCAGAACACGCCTGGTGTCTGGGGGTGGGTGTTATCAATCATTAGGAGCCCAACGGGAAGTCTAACCAAATACTTGTCCTGGAGTACCGAGTACAGATTTGTGCTGAAAAGTTTGCTAAGTTCCTTTGACTCCTGTTTTCCTGGCCACCCCCACGGGGGCCAGGAACCCCGCAAGTCAATGGCTTTGAGGCTTTGAACTGGGACTTCAAAGAGAAGCCAGCTCTGTTCTTCAAACAGGTTTATAAAGAGATTTTGATACAAGACAACAATACTTGTCAGCAGTGCCCAGTTACCGTCCTTCCCTTTGTAGTTTTATTAGGAAATAATTTCCCAGCCGGCGAGGCTCCTGCTGGCATGCCTTGTTTCTCTGTTTGCGATCGGATCTGCCCACCGGAGGGGCTGCCCCTCGCGCTGCAGCGGTCTTGCCAGCTGGACGCCCAGAGAAAGACATCATGGAAGGGTCTCCGGAGCCGATTTACCATCTGCCCCTCCCCTCCCCTCCCCCTCTCTGTAGCAAAAATGCAATTTGTTTGACCTCTGGGGAGGTTTAAAACCTCCGCTCCTTAATTGCCCCCCTCCCCCCATTATTATTTTTTTTTAAGAGGGGGAATCGGCCAGCAAAGAAAAGAAGCATTTAAGCCATCCTTGCTAGCCTGCCCTGCATTCTTGGCTGGCAGTAAGAATTCCCAATAGATGAAAACTAAGGAGCCCAGCTCACTGCAGGTCCCTAGTTTTCATCTGTTGGGACTAAGTGGGTCCTTTTCACAGGGGCCAGCTTTCCCAAGCAGAAGAGAGGCACGGTTTTCCAGAAGTGACTATTCATTTTTCCTTCCGTGATACAGTTATTTCCCTATAACTTGAAACATGTGATGAAGAGTCTACTCTATGCCAAGCACCAGGCTGATTCTGAGATCCAGAAACGGGGAACACAGGATTCCCCCCCAGACATGTTTCTCAGCAGGGCTGGGGTGAGCCGGTTGAGAAGCAGACTCTTCAGGGTCCTACCTTAAAGGGCTCTGTGTGCTTCCACTCTAGGAGGCCCTGCCAGAGCTGATGGCGGGGGCTTAAAACTGGGGCCACTGGGATGCATTTCCACAAGGAAAGGGGACAGATGGAGAGAGACAAGAGTGGAGATGCGCTGGGAGGAATATGATCCTGAGATGGGTGGAACAGAGGGGAAGTGGGCCTAAGGGGCTCTTATCCCCAGAGGAAAAGACGCCTGCCTTCCTTTTTATGAAACTGGTGGGGAAACTTGAGAGAGGATGTCAGTCATTTAGAGGGTGGGAGAGAAGAGGGTGTGGGCAGGTTCAGCTTTCTTGACTTTTATTTTGATGGGAAGTAAGAACTTTTTTAGGAAGCAGGAATTAATGGCATTTACTGGGGAGAGGGGAAGCAGTTGGCTTAGTGGGACTTAGAAAGTTAAAGGTAGATGTTTCTTAGAGACCATTTAGTTCCAAGGCCTCATTTTATCCAGTGTAAAGCCAGTGCAGGGGACTCAAGAGATGCGGGTTTGATTCCTGGGTCAGGAAGATCCCCTGGAGGAAGAAATGGCAACCCATTCCAATATTGTTACCTGAAAAATCCTATGGACAGAGGAGCCTGGTAGACTACAAAATACAAAATACTCTTTGCTGTGGGGTTGCAAAAAGTCAGATACAACCAAGCACACAAACGCGCGTGCACACACACACACACGCACACACACATGCACAGAGACACACACGGAAGGATTGAGAAATTTCCTAAGGTAGCATATTGATGAGGGGTGGAGCTGAGACTCGGATACAGGTCTGCTGGCTCTTAGGTCAGGGACCGCTGCTCTGCAGGATGCTCCCTGCATCCCCGAGGGTGAATCACTGTTCTGCGTCCACCTAGGAGGATGGGGTTGTGGTGGCAGACTTGGGTAAGACCTCCTGGGATTCTTGACCAACTGGATGATGAGGTTGGTTCCAGTGTCTTTGGTCCATTTAGAGGTGCGGAGTCAGTGCAGAGGGAAACCTCGTGTGGTTAAAGGTCATCCAGGGTCAACCCAGGTCACTGCACGATGAGCAAAGCTCTCCTGCCATGGGAGTTACAGAGCAATGCTGTTCCTCAGGCTCTCAAGTATTTTTGCTGACCCAGGATTATTCACCTTCCCATCAACAAGTTCCTACTCTTGCCAAAGGAAATAGTAAATGCTTCCACTGAAAAGCCACAGAGTAGGAACTGACCTAAAAACTTGTAGTTTCTGAGCAGAAATGTGCCAGACCACAGGAACACAAATAACCTGTTGGTTACTGCCCAGGATCTGTGCCAATGTTATTACACTCATTGTACAGATGGGGAAACCTAAGTGGAAAGATGGATGATTTCCAAAGATTCATCCAAAGGCAATAATAAAACTCACAGTTTAATGTTTGTTACGCTTATTCCTAAATCTTCCTCTCGCTGATTACCTCATATTTCCATGGAATGTGCAAGAAGCATTGACTAGGACGTTAAGAATAGACCATAGAGTTTTTCCATGAGGTCTGGCTGGAGTCTGGTGAACCTCAGCTCCAGCCACTTATATAATTTTTTGAGGCATCTAGTGAAAAAAAAAAAAGAAGGTATAATAAAATGGTTGTAATATATTTTATATGTTTGAATTTAGGGGATGGCAAACTATGGCTTGCAGACCAAATCTGGCCTGCGGCCTGTTTTTGAACAGCCCATGAGCTAAGAATGGATTTTACATTTTAAAAGGGTCATTAAAAACAAAAATAAAAGCTCAAAACAAAGAACATACTACAGAAACTGTATGTGCCTAGAAAGCCTGACATGTTTACTAACTGGTCCTACAGAAAAGGTTGGTTGCTCCTGATAACAGATGGAGCCCCCAAAGCCGATGATATGTGCTTGCATTATAACAAGATAACTATAGATTTATTGCAACTATTCGTTTACTGTATACTAGAAGTAGTGTGGCCTTGTAAGGAGAGCTCAGTTCCAAGTTGTTGGACCACTGCTGCTTACTCCAATCATCCTGGCTAATCTCATTATATTCGTTTGGACATAAGGCCAAAGGTGAGCCTTGGTGGCTTTTGTGACCCCAAGGCTTGACCCCACAGTCCTCATGACCCCTGATCCAGGGTAACATGTTCTGGGTTTCCTTTGAGCTGGAAAGGAGAAGCAGTCAGTTCTCCTCTTAGCAAGGATTTGGCATCTTAGTTTGCCTGCCTTGCCTTAGGAAGCTCATCCATCTGTGGGGCAAGAGTCCTTTGTTTGTCCTGGGGCAGCTGAGCCCTGGATGGCAGGACACATGCCACCAGTGGACACTGGCTCCCTAACCAGCATGTGCACCCACAGCTTCACGATACCCATTGTAAATTAACCGGAGGGCTGTCCCTGCAGACAGGGAGGGCTGACAGAGAACTGCCAGCTCTGCTGGGCGGACGCTGCTTCTGTGTGCTGGAACCTCCCTGTGGAGACTGGCAAGTGATCTAACACCTCAGGACACCCAGCAGCTGGCTGGGAGGAGCCAGGCCACTAGGAGAATTCACTCTTTACTCTCCTGCTCTGGGAGCTAGAGAGGCAGAGCACTGGAGGCGAGAGCATGTAGGTGGTGAGGTCTCACTGAGCGGGGTTCAAGTCCTGTCTCTGCCGTGAACTCATCACACAACCTTAGACAGAGGACTTCATGTCTCACCCCTTCAGTTTCCTCATTTGTAAAATGGAGTAATAAGCAGTCCTACCCCATGGGTTATTGGGAGGCTGAAAAGAGGTATCAGATGCAAAAAAAATCAATGAGAAGGCAAAAAAGAGTACATTAGCTATTGGGGGCTTTATTCTAGTCCATCCTGTGAGCATTGAGCTTATTTCTGCATCAATGTTTTGCCTTAAAGGTCAGAGGGTAGTCTCCAGTACGGAAGAGCAGAGAGGTGGTGGAGCTGGGGAGAGGTTGTGCTTTGCAATATAGAAATGGCACAGAGAAGACATTTTGGAGGGAGAAATTATTAAATTAGAAGAATCAGAAATGTCCAGAGAGGTACTTCAGTGATCGCACAGTCCAGCCATCCTTAGACATTTTCCGGGGAAGGTTGCTCAGAGGTTGTGTCTCCTGATGCAGAAAGCCCTGGGTGAGCCCTAATTCTGTTATTCACTGTTAAATAACCCAAATTCTGTTATTTACTGACTGTATGACTGAGCAAGAGATTGGATTCCCTGAGCCTCACCTTCCTTGTTAATCTTTTTTCGGTTTTGTTTCTTTTTTTTTTTTTTCCCAGCTTCCTTGTTTATAATTGTCATTGTTCAGTCCCTCAGTCTTGTCACTTCTTGTGACCCCACGGACTACAGCACGCCAGGCTTCCCTGTCCTTCACCATCTCCTAGAGTTTGCTCAGACTCATGTCCATTGAGTTGGTGATGCCATCCAGCTGTCTCATCCTCTGTCATCCCCTTCTCCTTCTGCCTTCAATCTTTCCTGGCATCAGGGTCTTTTCTAATGAGTCAGTTCTTTGCATCCGGTGGCCAAAGTATTGGAGTTTCAGCTTCAGCATCAGTCCTTCCGATGTATATTCAGGGTTGATTTCCTTTAGGATTGACCAATTTGATCTCCTTGCAGTCCAAGGGACTCTCAAGAGTCTTCTCCAACACCACAGTTTGAAAGCATCCGTTCTTTGGCACTCAACCTTCTTTATGGTCCAATTCTCACATCCATACATGACTGCTGGAAAAACCATAACTTTTATGATTAAGAGTAATTATAATACCAATTATATATTACTATTCACAACTCATGAGGTTGTTGTGAACATTAATTGTTGGTTCAAGGCCACCATCTGTGTCTCCATATGACCATTCCACAAGAGATCAGGTATGACTGTGAAAGGGGGACCAGATGATGGGTCTCTACTGATGTTCCTCATAATCTGAGTCCCCACTTACTGGTGTCATAGGGAGTCTGAGCAACGTCTTTCTTTGTGCGGAGCCAACAGACCTGCAGAGATGGAGTTCCACTAAATGGTGTGTACACCAGCTCAGAGCCTTTGAGCCTACGTCACTGAAGTCAAATCCATGCAGTCAATTTCCTGTCTCTCTCATGGGGTTAATTTCCCTTGCTTTTGGTTGGGCAAAAGTTGGTTTTGAAAACACCCCTTATAATAGGTGTTTCAAAACACTTGAGTGTCGGTATGAGCCTATTAAATTCTAACAGCTCTGCTGGCAGGTAAAGCACATTTATAGACTTAAAAAAAAAATGACCATGTTGATTGCCTTTCAGACTGCTGGGGCCATTCTGGAGTGATTTTGTGCTTAAGGTCAAGGAATTTTGAGGGATGGATTTTTGTTTCTCAATTCGCTCTCCTCACATTGTCCTTCTATGTAGTAGTATAAACTGCAGGATTGTTTATCAGCCTCTAGCTGAAACTGATCTTGCCAGAAATCCATTGCTTCTATTCAACCAAATATATCTACGTTTTAGTTGTCAGTACCTCAAAGGAATTATGCTACCTCTGGGCTTTTCCTATTCTGCTGCTGCTGCTGCTAAGTCGCTTCAGTCGTGTCCAACTCTGTGCGACCCCACAGACGGCAGCCCGCCAGGCTCCCCCGTCCCTGGGATTCTCCAGGCAAGAACACCGGAGTGGGGTGCCATTTCCTTCTCCAATTCTAACTTTCTCCAAATGTTTGAGTGTCCAAAGGTGGCTGTTAAAAAAAAAAATCAACTCTGCAATTCTACAGGGTGGAATTCTGGCACATGTAAGGCTGTTTGATTGAGTAAATAAATATCCTGGGCCTTGAAGTTTTTGCTGAGGGAGAAAGATCTAGAGTAGAAGAGAGGGTGAAGCAAGGTCTAGCTTTCTGAGAGACAGAGAAGAAGGAGAGAATATATTGAGACTAAAAAAGTGCCTGCAGGGGAGTCTAGGTTCGACAGAGGAGGGAAGAAAGGGGTAACATTGGCTGTCCGCGCTCGGCTGCAATATTTAGCAGGAAGATGCAGTCCTCTGGGGTAAAGTATTTGGGATGCATTTCAGAGCCAGAGGGAGTGGCCGCAATGGAAAGAAATGGGAAAGGTTGGGACTTAGGGAACTTCATCCTCTAAGGCTTAGACGATTTCAACTGGCACGTTGGTTGACCTGTGGTTTTGAGACCACGAGGCAGTGAGAAATGGACCGCCTGAACACCAGCTGAAGTTTTCAACATGGTGCAGAATCATAAAATGATGTCAGGACATCAGAAAATGTGTTTAGACTAGGTTCTGTTTTACTTTGTGGGAATTCAGTTCAAAGAATCAGTCATTTTTTCATATGGCTAATGTTACTGATTTACAAAGAATTCCTCTCACAGGCAAACATAAAAAGACCAAAAACCCCGTAATTAAATGCCTGCTCCAGCCACAAAGTCAGACTGTCTTAAACCATCCATTTCAAACATAGAATACACATCTCTCAGCATCCATTAAAAACTTGTAAAGTAGATTTTTTTCCCTTCCTTTATCCCCTTCTTGAAACTCCTGTCAAACCAGGGTCCATATGAGAAGACAATCAGCAATGGAAGGTATTTCGAGTCAATTCTTGTTGCTTTGGTAGTGTTTTCTACTGATTTGTAAAGTAGGCTTGTAACCCTTCTTTCATTCTTGTCAAGTGTGTCCAAAAAAAACCTTAAAGTGTAACATGGCTAATATGAGTGAATGATGACGTGGAGATGGGGAATTCCTTCCCGACTGCCCTTCTGGAGTCAAGCTGCAACCACTGGCACCTTCGTGTATGCAACTCTAAGGGTTATAAATGTTCCAACTCTGTGAGATGAGATGGAGCCAGTGTAGCTGCTTGAATGTGCTCTTCTAGATAATAGAGGGACAAGATCTTCGATTTGTGGCTGCTTCTCAGCAAGTGATGAGCCCCACAAGGCCACTCTTCAGTTATCAGATCTGATTATGGTAGACTGAATAATGGTCTCTAAAGATATCTATATGCTAACCCCGAGAACCTGTGAATGTTATCTTACATGGAAAAGTAAATTTTAATTACATTAAAGACCTCGAGATAGGAAGATTATTCTGGATTGTCTGAGTCAGCCCTGAAATTAGAACTGTCTTTTGGTATCCATGGGGTATTGGTTCTAGGACTGGCCTTCAATATCAAAACCCTCAGCTGCTCAAGTGCCATAGTCGACCTACTGTATCTGTCATTCCACATCGTGGATTCAACCAACCTCATATCATGTAGTATTGTAGTACTTATGGGAGAAAAAAAAAAATCTGTGTATAAGTGGACCCACACAGTTCAAATCTGTGTTGTCAGAGGGTCAGCTGAAATCACATGTGTCATTGTAAGAGGGAGGCAGAGAGACATTTGACTACAGGGGAGAAGAAGTTAGTGTGAAGATGGTGTCAGTTTGGAAAGACGTGGCCACAAGCAAAGGGATGCTGGCCACCAGTGGGAGCTGGAAGGGACAAGGGGTAGATTCTCCCCTTGGAGTCTCCAGAAGGATCTAGCTCTCACCGTCCCTTGATTTTAGCCCACCAGATTCCTTGCAGGCTCTGGTTCCCAGAACTCTTAAGAAAATGAATTCTGTTGTTTTAAGTCATTGCATGTGTGTGTGTGTGTGTGTGTGAGTGTGTGTGTGTGCTCAGTCATGTCCGATTCTCTCTGACCCCAGCAGGGGTCCTCTAGTTCACCAGGCTCCTCTGTCCGTGGGATTTTCCAGGCAAGAATACTGGCATGGGTTGCCATTTCCTTCTCCGTTTAAGTCATTAAGTTTATGGTAATTTGTTATAGCAGTAATAGGACACCAATACACTGTTTATGTCTGATTTGTTAAAGAATGAGGGAACACAGCTCTCTGGCTCTCATTTGACTGCTCCCGGCACATGGAAGAGCTGCCTGCCTCCTGCAGAACACTGGCAGCATGATCTCAGGGAGGTAAGTGCACGTATTCCCAGTGTGTACACTTGGGCTAACTCTCAGAGTAGAGCTATTTGAAAGGAAGAGCATTCAGCGGATGATGGCTCTTCCCATAGAATAAATGAGTGAGTGTTTGTGCTCTGATTTATGCCTCCTGGCCTAGGTAAAGAGGTTAAATTGTTTAAGCACATCTTAGAAAAAGTTCTAATTTTAAAGCTAATATTATCTGGAAATTCTCCCAAAGTACAAGATAAAGTGCCTCCCAAATGTCTGTCAATAGGTTTTAGAGTCACTTGCATTTGAAGATGTTTCAGAAACGCTAACTTGTACAGGGAGGTACTTGATTTTTCTGGGGATGTCTGAGCTCTGGTGAGGTAAGAAGTTGCCACGGGAATTGCATGGAGCTTGTTTCAGGCCCTTTTTGCTTATTCTCCAGTTCCACACTCACACTTTGATATCCCCTAACACTGCCTGGTTCTGTGTTTCATTCACTGCAAGGCTGAATGATTAGCTGACTGAATCAGCTAATCTGTGTACTTGACTCAAGACTACTTTTCCCTCTTCCCTCCCTGGCAAGCGTCTTTCTCGTTGGGTTAACCATGCACTTTTAGCACCAGCCTCTTGGAGATGGGGTTATCCTCTGTCTTGACAGGGTCATTGAATTTCAGAGTCAGAAAGGAGCTTTATTAAGCACATCAATTCCAACTCCAGTGAAATAATTAACTCGGGGCTTGGACAGTCTGGAGGAGGAACTGTGAGGCCCAGGGGGCCCGAGCTGTAGCACGCACCCTAGGAGATGTTGGGACACGTGACACATGGGCTCTTCCATGAGAAGCGTTGGCAGGACTGGGCAGCGATGGAGTGGGTAGAGGCAAGCAGTTGAGACCTTCATTTTTTGGGGACAAATTTTCTGTGACAAACACTCTAGAGTCCCTTTTTCTTTGTTCCTGCAGAAGTAGTTCTTGGCCTGCTCTGCCTCCTCTGGCTTGTGCCAGGCACATCTGTGGTTGGGTTTTGCTAAACCTGGGACCCGTGGATAACCTGGATGCCCAAAGAACTTGGGCAAAGGCACCTACATTGCAACAATACTTCACTGAGATGCTGGGCTATCTGGGAAAAGAGCAAGCAGTCAGGTGAACCAGAAAGATCCATTTAACCAACTTAGAAGATGGGCGGTTTTGATGAGAGCATTAACCTTCTCCAGGCTGGCTGTCATTTCCACATGACAGCTGCGTGCCTGGCATTTCCAAGGAGTCTTTCATCTCTAAGAGAAGAAGGGGAAGCAGGGGTCGCATCTAATATATTTAAAGCAGAAAGGAAACGTTGAAGCAATTTGGTACCCTTTGGCCTGTGGGTCTTTTCTCCCCACTGAGGTGGTGTGTATTTTAAAGGCCTAACCTAGGAGCTGTTTTGAAAGACCAGGTTAAAGAACAACTAAACTTAGACTTGCCTTTAAAATGTCAGAAACTGTCTACCATGGTGGATGGGCAGAGGATTCATTCTTTTGGGAGCTGGGCCCTGAATCATTTAGGATTCTTTTAGTTGCAAGTGACAGAAAGCCAAGTTTAAATTTATCTTATTACAAAAAAACGAGGTGTGTCTTGGGTATCTGAACTGTTTTGTTAAAGACGTGGCCTTTGGCATAGATGAAGACAGGCTCCATCATGTCATTGAGGTTGGTCACTCTCTTCCTTTGGGTGGGCTTGATTTTCATGCATTCCCTCCCTCACTGCTTGTAAGAGCGCTGCCAGCCACTGGAAAATACACACATCTAGGTTCAAATCCAGTCATCATGAGAAGCGACTTTCCTACAAATAACACAAAGGTTTGGAAATTGGAGCCCCCTTGGTCCTAATTGGCTGAATGGGCGAGCCCTGAGACAATTACTGTGAAAGAGGCATTGACCTCGGCCTCTCAAACTTTAATGTGCACACGAATCATCTGGGAATTTTGTTAAAAGGCAGATGCTGACTCAGAAGGTCTCAGGTGAGAGCCTGAGATTCTGCATTTCTAATAAACTCCCAGATGATGCTGAGGCTGCTGATTTCAGGACTGTACCTGAGACTAGGCTTGTTGGCTTCACTTAGATGGCGTTTTCCATCCATATAGCCTGAGGGTAGACTTGGGTTCAATTGAGGACAAGAGCTGAGTCTAGTGGGGAATAGGGAAGAGGGGGCCCGCAGGACAAGTTGTAACATTGTTGCAGCATTAAGGACAGATCAGATCTTTTGGCCAAAGAGCAGGTTTCTGCTATGGGCTCTCTGGTTTTTTTGTTAACTGCAACATAAAATGCAGTCAGTGATGTTTGGGGATGTCTAAGTTGTGCCTCGCTTCAGTAATTGAAGAGAGGAAAGAAGTGATCCTTAGATGCAACACAGAAGATAAACCAATCTCAAAAACTGCGCTCGTGATTATCATCATTGCTATTAATTATTAACTGAGGAAGGACTAGCACGTGCCTGGTGTGGGTAGAGATTTTGTTTAAGCACCAGCCCAGAGAGACCTGGAAAGGAAACCAAAGAAGAGGCATGAATTATAAATACGGATCCTGCCATAGGAAGCTGCTGGAAGCTCGGGCGCCTGCAATGGAGAAGGGGGTCTCGAGGCTGAAGCTCCGGAACCGCAAAGTGGGGTTAATGCGCCACACAGGAACCTGCACTCTGCGGCATGGGACGGCTCCTTAGGGGACCAGCATCCACGCTGTTGGTGACAGAGGATGGATGCAAAGGCAGGAACTGCAACTCGGAGAATCTCTGAAGGAACTTACATTTCTGTTACATGGGAAGACATACTGCCTAAAGTTTTTTTCTTTTTTTTTTTAATGTAAATGCTTTGAATATTATATTGTGATAAAGAGGTAGGTGGACCTGGGGTAATTAGTTGATAAACCATGATAACGAGAGATGGTATTCTGGAAAGCATTTGTTTAGAATGTGGCATTTAAGGGGGATTAGTTGCATAATTTAGGTATTTGAATATCACCATGTAATAAATAATAATAATAACCACAATAATCCCAGCTGGATGGGGGCCCTGCTGGTTAGAGAATGTTCTAGCTAGGTTACCAGATGGAGAACTGTAATTAGGCTCATTCCCTGGTAATTTAAGAAATGAAGGCAGCATCACTTTTTGCCTCTCATCACCTTTCCCTTCCCTTTATTTCTCAGCATCCTGATGTCTTCTGGCTGTGGCAAGCAATCTCTCTCTCCCAGCCCCCTCCCTTCCCTCTCCCTCCTTCCTCCCCCACCCCCATTTTTATCTCTCCTGGAGCCTAAGCTGTTAGTGTTTTGCTGCTGGGAATCCTGGCATTGTGCAAGGTCTTTACACGTATCTTATCAAGTGAGCCCTGTGCCGTCCCTTAAATCCCCGTGGTAGGAAGATGTCAAGACATTAGCTACAGCCAGTGAGGTGTCAGAGGGTTTCTAATGCCGTATAGACATGTATTGGATTGATCCTCTTCTCTCCCCAAAAGTATCCTGGTTTCCTTAGCAGAAAAGTTAAGTCAGAACATTTTTCTTATTTGAATTTAGTCAGGCAAGTGGTTCCTGAACCTTCCTTCTCCAGGTCCTGAGCACCTACACACCGGAGCTCTGGGAGACCACCATCGCCACCATCCACAGGTTGCAACAAAGATGCTTCCTGCTTCTGTTTGCGTCTCAGCAATGTCCCCGTCTTTTCTGCTGAAAATTCTTTCTTTATGGATGTTCCTTCCCACTTTCTCCTTCCTCCCCTCATCAGGTACTTTAAAGGGTCTAATCCTTGCACAGAATGAAAGCTAACGGAAGATACCCAATCAGGCCGATTCTCCATGCTTAATTCGAGGTGACAGGTTAACAACAGGAAACAGAGAACAATCATGAGTCATCACCCTCTGGGTGCTGGTGTAAGAACAACTGGCCTCAAAAGTAGGGGAGAGAAATGTGGTGCTAGAGACCTGAGTAGAGGCATCCACCCTGCTGTGTGACCCACTAGCGCCTGACCTTCATTCACCTCAGCATTTAACACGCTCTCTGACAACTGATTTTAACTGCAGATTTTCCCCATTAACACAGTAACCCACCCTCCTGTCCACCACCACCATGCCTGGATTAAGTCTGCCCCATTCACCCATGTATTTCCAGAGTCAAGCTCAGTGCCTGGCTCAGGTAGGTGCTCAAAACACATGCATTGGATCCGTTTATTAGCTCATCTCTTCAGGGCAGGTGTACCAGGAGGAGAGGAAGCTCTTCTGCTTATAGAGTAGTGGTGGTGGTTTACAATCCGATAAAATAGACCTTGTTGAAACATAGTGAACAAATTTTAAACTGGCCCAGGATCTAGGGGGAAAAAACCAGAAATACATGTGGGGGTGGGGAGGTGGGTGGGAAAGTACACAGAAGGACTGGGATAGTAAAGGAGCCTAAAATTCTACCTAATTGAAAATTACATTTCTTAGTTTTCTTTTTCTCAAGTAAATTTCTTATTGAAACACAATAAATTGAGTACACAAATCACAAAGCTGTCAGGAGCATATACATCTTGATGTATGTTCACAAAGGGAACAAACTTGGATGACCGACCTCAGATGAAGAAACCATTCTGCCAGTATACCAGAAACCACCCCAGACCCTTCCCTACAAAGATAACTCTTATCCTGATGTCTATTCCTGCAGTTTTACCTGTTTTTGAGCATTATGTAAATGGAATCATACAACATGTTCTCTTTTATGCTTAGCTTCTTTTCTTCACTGCTATTTTAATCTGGCAGTCATTCATCCTTTTCATGGATGTATAGTTTTCCACTTTATGGGTCTGCCACTATATTTAACTGTCTGCCTTATTGTTGACAGCAATTGTTTCTTTCCTATTTTTTTTTAGGAAAAAAATAGTTTTTTTCCTATTAATAGTTTTTGCCTCTTAACAGTAGTGCTGTGACATATGCTCTTGAATGTTTTCTCATGCCCATCGATTGGGTGTATACATGTACGAAAACTAATGCAGGATTGCCAGGCATGTGCATTCTCAGCTTCAGTAGACACTGCTGTTTTCTGACTTCTTGTTGTTGTTCAGTGGCTAAGTCGTGTCCAACTCTTTGCCATCCCATGGACAGCAGCATGCCAGGCTTCCCTGTCCTTCACGATCTCCTGAAGTTTGCTCACACTCATGTCCATTGAGTCAGAGATGCCATCCAGCCATCTCATCCTCTGTCACCCCCTTTTCCTCCTGCTTTCAATCTTTCCCAGAATCTGGATAGTTGCACACCCACCAACATTCAGTGAGAGTTCCCATCTTCTTATTTTCTTGCCAACAATTTAGTATTGCTGTCTTATCAATATTAATCTAGCCAGTGGGTGTGCAATGGCATTGTTTTTGTGGTTTTGATTTTCATTTTCCTGATGACTGATGGAGCTGAGCAGTGTTTACCTATTGGTTATGTGAGCGTCCTCTTTATGACATGCCTCTTCATGTCTCTGTATGTTATTTTGCAGATATTTTTGGCATGTCGTGTTTGTTCATTTTAAAGGGACTTTAGACATTATGACCTTGGCTTTCTTACTTAAAAATGTGTCTATTATAGTACCAGAGCCCTTTCTTGAGATGAAATCTTAGGGAGAAGACCAAGATGCAAACCAGGTCAAAGCAGAGATGTTCTCAGAGGAGGGCAGAGAAGCTCAGAGCGCTTCCCATCCACCACCCCTATTATATTCCAGTGAACCTGAAAACATTGCCTTATAGCAAAGACAGTTTTTAAGAGCCAAGATAACAAGTGAGCCAATAAAAATCCTCATAAATACTTTATGAAATATTTGCTAACAATAAAGATAACAGGAGACATAAGACCCTGAAAGGCATTTTCACAACTTGAATGGGCTATAATGGATATTATACTATTAATTTCCATTTATGCTCTCTTGCTCAATGGCAACTTTGTGTGGTCTCTCTCATCTTGTGAGCAAGTTACAAGACGCCTTCGACATTATTTTGATTCCCTACTGAACACATGCACACGAAGAGATGGTGTATGTGTGTGTGTGCATGTGCGCACATGGCTGCCTACCCTCTCCTTTCTTCCAAATGCTCAAAGCTCTTCTGATTTTATAACTTAGATTTGGTTATTCGCATGTCCTAAATCCAGCCTTGGTCTCATAGACACAAAAGTACTTGGATTTTTCAAATGGAAAAAATTGGGGGCAAGCTTTATTTAACACATCTGAGGAGGCGTTTTTTGGTTTCCAGGACCAGGGCCCAGCACAAGGAAAAACACTGTAGCGGTCCCTTTTCCAGTTACCTCCTCTCTCCGCCTCACCAGACCCGAGAGGGCAGCGCGGGGGCTCCATCCTCCGGCTCCGCCTCCTCCCCGTTTCTCTCTCCCAGAGCTTCAGGCTCAAACTTCTATTTCTTTACTGCCATCTGTTTTACCTCCCTTTTCTTTTTCCCAATCCCCAGCTTCCTTTTCTTAAATTATCCCCAACCGGAGGGACTTGCAATCTGTAGATGTAAAAATCTAAGAGAAATATGGAAATAAATTTGCATACAATGGAATTTGGCAAAGTGAAGGAGCTCAAAGATACAAAGAGATTATTGCCATCTTTTCAAACATGAGCTATCACTGCTGGTACCTGGAATGACCTTAAGTAATACACTGGATTAAAGTTTCTTCAAAAATTGGATTTTTTATATATTATGGATATTAATATAGTTCTTAGATTTGTGGCAAGATAGGATACTTGTTTTCAGCTGGATAAAAGCTCCTTTTAAATATTTAAGTTTTTAAAAAATAGTTTTTCTGGGAAAACTTGTGAATTAGTGATACTTGGAAGATAATAGATGAGTCATGCTCAGTAAATCAAAAGAGTAATTTTATTATAGGACTCCTTTCTCCCATCAGATCTAGATAAGCAGAAGTGAGCACACAGTATATGGATGGAATCCTGCTCCTTCAGTGTAATAATGAGTGTTAGGATCAAAAAAACAATATAAAGCAGTCTATTACAATAGTTTTCAGTATAGTCTACACATCCCTCGGGGTTCCCATGACACTTTGAATGTGTCCATGATGTCAAAAACTATTTTCATAATAATACTGAGATGTTGTTTGCTCTTTTCAATATATTGACATCTGCACCGTTCATGCAAAAGCAATGGCAAGTAAAATGCTGGCATCTTTGGATGATTCCAGGCAGCAACACCAGCCTGCACTGCTGGTGGTTGTATGCTTTTCCACACTGGCTGGAGAAAGAAAAGTCCATGTCGCTCAACAGCGACCTTGATAAAGCAGTAAGACAGGTTAAATCTCAACACATGGCATCTTTGTCCTGTTCTGTGTGACAAAATGGTGTGTATAGATCAAGCATTCTGCTGGGTACTATGTATGACGGTTGTCTCAAGGAAAGGCACTTTTGAGTTGAACTAGCCCCATTTTCTCCAAGCCAGGCTTCAACAATATGTGAACTGTGAACTTCCAGATGTTCAAGCTGGTTTTGGAAAAGGCAGAGGAACCAGAGATCAAATTGCCAACATCCGCTGGATCATCGAAAAAGCAAGAGAGTTCCAGAAAAACACCTATTTCTGCTTTTTTGACTATGCCAAAGCCTTTGACTGTGTGGATCACAATCAACTGTGGAAAATTCTTGAAGAGATGAGCATACCAGACCACCTGACCTGCCTCTTGAGAAACCTATATGCAGGTCAGGAAGCAACAGTTAGAACTGGACGTGGAACAACAGACTGGTTCCAAATAGGAAAGAGAGTATGTTAAGGCTGTATATTGTCACCCTGCTTATTTAACTTCTATGCAGAGTACATCATGAGAAACGCTGGGATGGAGGAAGCATAAGCCAGAATCAAGATTGCCAGGAGAAATACCAGTAACCTCAGATATGCAGATGACGCCACCCTTATGGCAGAAAGTGAA
Organism: Ovis canadensis; assembly: GCF_042477335.2. Lineage (NCBI taxonomy): Eukaryota > Metazoa > Chordata > Mammalia > Artiodactyla > Bovidae > Ovis > Ovis canadensis. The sequence goes on from NC_091264.1 coordinate 56,788,875, forward strand.
AAGGATCTAAAAGCCTCTTGATGAAAGTGAAAGAGGAGAGTGAAAAAGTTGGCTTAAAGCTCAACATTCAGAAAACGAAGATCATGGCATCTGGTCCCATCACTTCATGGGAAATAGATGGGGAAACAGTGGAAACAGTGTCAGACTTTATTTTGGGGGGCTCCAAAATCACTGCAGATGGTGATTGCAGCCATGAAATTAAAAGACGCTTACTCCTTGGAAGGAAAGTTATGACCAACCTAGTTAGCACACTAAAAAGCAGAGACACTACTTTGCTAACAAAGGTCCGTCTAGTCAAGGCTATGGTTTTTCCTGTGGTCATATATGGATGTGAGAGTCGGACTGTGAAGAAGGCTGAGCGCCGAAGAATTGATGCTTTAGAACTGTGGTGTTGGAGAAGACTCTTGAGAATCCCTTGGACTGCAAGGAGATCCAACCAGTCCATTCTAAAGGAGATCAGTCGTGGGTGTTCATTCGAAGGACTGATGCTAAAGCTGAAACTTCAATACTTTGGCCACCTCATGCGAAGAGTTGACTCATTGGAAAAGATTCTGATGCTGGGAGGGATTGAGGGCAGGAGGAGAAGGGGACTACAGAGGATGAGATGGCTGGATGGCATCACCGACTCGATGGATATGAGTTTGAGTGAACTCCGGGAGTTGGTGATGAACAGGGAGGCCTGGCGTGCTACGATTCATGGGGTCGCAAAGAGTCGGACACGACTGAGTGACTGAACTGAACTGAGCCCCCTTTTTGCATGGGACATGATTTTCATTTGAAAGAACAACTGATCAGACAAACTATGATTACTTAGACTTGGTTATTAGGCAGATATTTCCCCCCAAATGAATGAAATGGGCCTGTTACTTCAAGGGAAATAACCGACAGTGTGTATATAGCCCATGATAAAATTTGGAGAAATTTAGAATTCTGGAAAACTTGTTTTCTTTACCATGCAGAAGCTGACTGCTTTCCAGTACCTAACTCATGGTGAGATTGGTCATGATATTTACAAACATGATTTTTGTGCCTGTATTCTTGCCAGGAAAATTTCTATGGACAGAGGAGCCTGGCAGGCTACAGTCCATGGCGTTGCAAAGAGTTAGACACGACTAAGCAACTAAGCACACACACAATAAACAAAAGCTCTTTAGAGGTCTCAATAATTTTTAAACCATAATTTTAAGGGTGTAAAGGAGTCTAAGAGTGTAAGGACCACTGTTCTACAAGATAGAGTTCTTGTACTATGTTCTTATGTGATCAAAACAGTCCACTACTAATTGAGTGACCTTGGAAAAAAGTGTGTGTGTGTGTGTGTGTGTGTGTGTGCACATGAGCATGTATGTGTGTGTGAGAGAGAGAGATGGGAATGGGTGACAACGTAAGATTTTTGCATCATAAAAATTTAAGAGAAGGGAGGGGGGTGAAGTCCAGCATGTTTTGGAGAGAGGATTTCTAGTGATTTTGTGAAAATGGAGAAGACTTTGATTGAAACTGATGGTTGAGACAGAAACAGAGAATATGAATGTTGATTCAGAAATAAAAAATTGATGAAAGATATGAATCATCTTCCTCTTCAAAATGTTTTATGGCAAGAAGCTTTAACAGGGCCTCCAGTGATCCCACCTCCTAATTTTGGCACCATTGTGTAACCTCCTTCATTTGAGAATAAGCTGGACCTAGCAACTTGCCTCTCATGACAGGAACAGTACAGGGTGTGGGATGTCACTAGTGAAATTAGATCACAAGAGGCATCTGCCCTGCTCACCCTCTCTTACTCTTTGGCTGGTTCTGAGGGAAGCCAGACGCCATGCTGTGAGGCACTTTAAGAGAAACCCATGTGGTCAGGAATTGGTTGACCCCCAACTTACAACCCGGGGCTTCCCAAGTGGCTCAGTGGTAAAGAATCCACTTGTAAATACAGGAGACGCTGGTTTGATCCCTGGGTTGGGAAGATCCCCAGGAGATGAAAATGGCAACCCACTCCAATATTCTTGGCTGGAAAATCCCATGAACAGAGAAGCCTGGTGGGCTTCAGTTCATAGTGTCTCAAAGAGTCAGACCTGACTGAGCAGTGTAAGCACGCAATCACAGCTAACAGCTCAGGAGAAACTCAATCCTGTCGATAATCATGAGGGAGCTTAGAAGTGTGTCTTCCTTTTCCAGGGTCTTCAGATCCCAGACCTTGATTGCTGCATTGCAAGGGACAGAGGGACCCAGCTGAGCTGCATCTGGATTTCTGACCCACCCAAACTGTGAGTTAATAAGTGCTTGTTGTATTAAGCTGCTAAATTATGGGGTGCTTTGTTACACAGTGATTGACGACATATGTATATGTGAAAATTCATGTAAAATTTGCATATAATTTCAAGAGACTTTGATAAATCCCTGAAGCCCCATTGATGGTTAAAGTATGGCCCTTGTTAAGAACCCCTGCTTTAAAGGAAAAGACAGCAAAGGAAGAAAGAAAATAAGAACAGCAGAGTAAGTAGTGGAAGGAAAAAATCTAGAGAGTATAATTAGAGATAGTTTTACCAGGGAAGTGACGCAAGAACCCAACGCCTTAATGGGAAGAAAGTTTCACTACAACTTTCTAGGAGGACAGTTCCCCAAAGATAGCAGCTAAATTGGTGAGAAACACTTCCATCATGAAATAAAATTGGCTGAATATGTAACCAAAAGAGGAAAAGACCAATGTTCTGTATTTAGGTGTGTGGGAAGAAAGTTTTCAACCCAGCCTGGTGGGGAGGAGAAGGAGAAGTGTAACCACTGAGGATCCTAAAAGTGGCATCTTGGACTGAAAAAATGTACGTGTTGTAGAAAGGATGCTAAGTTACCAAAGGCCTTATGACAGCCAGTGTAATTTGCAAGTTCAGAGGTCAAGCCAGGCTCAGGCACGCCTGGCTCCAAGGATTTGGATGATGTCATGAAGTCTCTCTACTTACTTTTTTGGGTTGACCTTCAAAGGGCCAAAGGTTGGGTATGGGGTAGGCAAGTCTGCAGAGAGCACCCCAGGCTTTCTAAGCCGCAAGAAGAGGCACTCAGGGAACAAGATTTTCTTCTCTCGCTGTCCACTTGTGAAATCTGGGGAGGGTCTCTGCAGGGTGTGCCGGGGAAGCCATTACCTGCCGGAGTAGGGGAAGGATAATTACCTCCAGGAAAAGGGGGTGCTCTTGTCAGAAAAAGGAGAAATGGTGTGAGGCAGATGACATGTGTCTGCCGTAGTGAGTGACAGCAACCAGAGGCTGGGAGGGGTGCTTAATATTTAAAGTTATGCCAACATAATACAAGAGCCTGAGACTCAGTGCAGCCGTGAAGTGTCTGTGTCTCATTACAGGACACTTGGGTGTGCATTTGAATTGACTTGGAATGATGGAGTCTAATGAATAGAGTTCTGGCAGGGGTGGCGCTGGAGAAGGGATTTGGGGATGAAACCATGTATTCAGAGGCTCAGAATTTTAAGGAAAAATTCAGCCCTTTCTCCTTGTGCGTCAGCATCTGTTGTTTTTCTTCTAGAACACAAAGTGGCTTGCAGAGCCCATATCCATTTGAATAAAGACGGAACAACCACTGCAGCAAAAGCTTAGCTGCCAGATGCTCTGCTTGTTGACTCGGTTGAATTTCTATCACCCTCTACAGTCTCTGGGTGAGGACTTCGCTCATCTGGGGACTCCCGATAGTTTTGGAATTAAAAATTGGATTCCAAATGGTAGAGATGTAATTCCTAAACACACCGAAAGAGGTGATGCCAACTATTCAATTTAGATACCCTTTGGTTGTAAATAAAGACTTATAATTGACTAAATTAAAGATCATTGTTAAAAAAAAAAAAATGACAGTTCAGCCGAGACCCACAGTAATGTGGAACTTGGCAGGAGAGATTTCTTTCGTGGGCCATCTTTTTCCCCAATTTTCCTGTAAAATCTCACAGTGAGATTTGTAGGACATAATAAAATACTGAATAATATGTTAAATAGTCAACATATGATAAGGTAACACATTCTTAACTTCTATAAAGTTTTTCAAATTTTAATTGCTACCATCACATGTGGATAATATAAGTGTTATATTTATAATTTTTAAGAAATTACATTTTCTTAAAGTGTACATCGTATGAATTTGCTTACTTTAAGAAATGAAAATATGGTTTTTAATTAGAAAGATCTGTTGTTGATTATATTCTATGCCCCTGCTCTAAGACCAGTCCCTTCAGTAAGTGACGTTTTGCTACTCACTCTGCTTATGAATACACTGCCTTTTTTAGTGCTATTTATTATTTTTGACTGTGTTGGGTTTTAGTTGCGACCCTTGTGCTCTTCATTGTGGCTTAATTGCCCTGCCCTCCAGGCATGTGGAATCTTAGTTCCCAAACCAAGGATCCAACTCATGTCCCCTGCATTGGAAGGCCGATTCTTAACCTTGGACATCCTATACTGCCTTTCTTTGATGGCAAAGACACATTGTAGGGACCCACAGGCTTATTTATCCTCTCAGTACTTGAATTCAGTGGAAGCCCATGGTGTAAACTCAAGAAATCAGATTGTGGTATTTCCCATTTGATGTGTTTATCTTAAGAATCACATCAGATGTTAATGAGGTCCCTCATTTAACCTTTGCCCTTTCTCCAGTATCTATGCCCCATACTCTGTTTTTTTTTTGTTTTCACCAACAGTCCACCCAGACTCATATTTTGTAGCTCATAAAAACCAATATTTTGGATACTCATCATATTTGCATTGTATGCCCTGCCTGACATTTTCCATGCATGAATATTCCAAAAATTATAAGAGGAAGAGGTCAGAGAAGGGAAAGAGAGACACTTTTTTTGTGTTTTTTTTAAAAATCATCACAGTTTTCAATGCTGGAAGGTATTTGCTTTGCCTTTTCTGGACTGTTTCCTCTAATTTCTAAAAACTACTGCCTTGGAGATTTTGGCCAATATTGACTTTGGGGGAGGAGTGTAAAGAAACAGTTGCATTGTCCCCCAAATATCTTTCAGTGGTTTTTATGCAGTTAATTTTGGCTCAAGAATGATTTGAGCCAAATCATCCAATAATTTGTTGAGTCAAATATGCGCCACCATAGTGCCAGGCTCTGAAGGTATGGATGCAGTTCCTACTTTATAGAACACTATGGTCCGTAGAACCATAGAATCAGGGGAGAGGCCAAGAGAACCAGATCAAAGCAGTCAATCCTAAAGGAAATCAACCCTGAAAATTCACTGGAAGGACTGATCCTAAAACTGAAGTTCCATTGCTTTGGCCACTTGATGCGAGGAGCCGACTCATTGGAAAAGACCCTGATGCTGGGAAAAATTGAGGGCAGGAGGAGAAGCAGGCAACAGAGGATGAGATGGTTGGATGGCATCACCAACTCAATGGATATGAGTTTGAGCAAACTTTAGGAGACAGTGAAAGACAGGGAAACCTGGCATGCTGCAGTCCATGGGGTTGCAAAGAGTCAGACATGACTTGGTGACTGAAAAGCAACAACCAAGAGAACTTAAGCGCTTAGGAGGTCGAACGTGGTGAAAACTTTATCTCAAGTCTTCACACGCATCGCTTCAGATCACTTTCAGAATGACACTGTGACTTTGGATATTACTGTCCTCTGGAAACTCAAGGACATTAAATATTTGTCCAGGCCACACAACTAATGTGTTGTGAATTAGGATTCAAGCAAGATTTGATCCCATGCTTATTTTTACTATTTTATACTGTCTCTTCCTCCAGCTCTGTTCAGTTTGCCCTATAATTAAGTTCTAGGAATTCCATTTTCATCTCACTACTTAAGTCTAAAACTAACAATGTTAAGAATGGTTGGAAAAACAAGCTTTCTTAGAGCCTAAAACCTGATCAATTTATAGGCTGTGAATTTCAAATTTCAAGTAAACCTTTTGGAATTTGAGTTCCTTTAAAGCTGACTATCTGTTTCTGAAAAAAAAGAAAAAAGTAATATATTGATAGCATCCATACATGTTGTGTGTGTTTTTTTAGCAAAATATCTTTTTAAGGGACATTGTGATGGGACTGAAAGAGCTTGTTGGGCAGTATATAGCTTTTTGCAAAGTTACATTAGGAAGCATTGAAGAGTCAGGAATTAAGGACATAGTTGCTAGAAATACTTTCCATAGACTCCACAAATCTTAAATCACATCTGGATTTGCCCAGCATTTTTAGTAGAACCTTTAGCCAAGCCTGGTTTATCCAGTAAGATTTTGTCAAATGGAAGGGCTCAACCACATGCCTTAAAATTAGCATTATAGAAACTATTTCTAAACTGAGATAGACACGCTGCCATCCAGTACAGTATTTCAAAGAGTTCATATAAGGCACTGTTTGATTTGAATACAGATTAATCAGCAATTTGTGTTACTAAACACAGACCTAACATTCATTATTTAAACACACAGGAATAATTGTATGAGTACAAGTACGTAGCATGATGGGCAATTGGGCTATTTCATGAATAATCCATTAGTTAGCGAGCATTTAGCTTTGTTTATTGTTCAGGCCTAGGCGTATTGGTCCGCCTCTCTGGGTCCAGCCTGCAGCTGGCACACATCCACAGTTGCGAGGGAGTCAATGAGAAGTGTGTCCAGGCTGCAGGATGGAGCCTGTGCTCCATGGAGCCTGCTTCTTTAAGGAGGATCCTGATGACGTCATGGCAGCCTCCCGCTCCAGGAGGCTCAGGAACCCTCGGTACAGCACGGCCTCCCAGCCTTGTTCTAGCAGACCTTCTGCGAGGCTTTCTGTCTCTGGGTCTGATTTCAAGGTGAACAGGTTGGGAGAATTCAAGGGGAGATTATAGATTTTTTTTTTTTGCTTCCCACACTGGCTGATTAGTCCCATACGTGGTATTTGATTAATGTCTGAGAGCTCTAATTAGCAATGTCTAGTCTGGTCCACATACACCAGGATATTGATTGCTGCCTCCAGAAAACCAATCTAATTGTGCTCCTTATTATCAGCAAATGGCTGGTGTACTGAAATGATATTGTGCATTTCGAAGGCTACTCCATTATGACAGCTTTGGAATGGGATAGAGGGAGGCGTGGAGGTGTGTCTAGACTGCCATATGAGGTTGTTAGGAAAAGCATCATGTTTTATCTCTCTGAGACTGTTTTGATCCCAAGAAGGGGAAAAGCCATAAATATTCAGGGTGAAATTTTTCTTTTTAACCTTTCCTAAAGGCGAAAACTGGCATGAGACTCCAATGTGTCATTTGGACCACAGAGGGCTGAAGGAAAAGCAAAGGCTTTGCTGGCATCTCTTGGCTGCTGGAATCGTTGTGTGCTGATCTGTGCCCACCTTTGAAATGACACTTTGAAATGTGCCACTCTCGAAATGACAGTGTTTGTACTATAGTTATTCAGTCACCTCCACTGCTCCCTTTGCTAGGTCCCTGGTTTTCAGGAAGTATAATGAAGAACATATTTCCCCCCAAAGGAAATAATGTTAATAAAATTGGCATGGCACTAAAAATGTTCACAAAAACCATAGCTCAACTTATATGGTTTTATTCGCTTTTATAAAAATTGCAAACTCCTATTTTTCAGTGACATTTTAAAATCAAGAGCATCCTCTGATAAAGATGGTCTCCTTCGTTTCTCTAAACATAGCACTGCTCTTTTTTTTTTTTTCTGAAAATATTGAAATCTAAAATCTGATCATTTGTAAATTTTCTCTGGAAAAGCCCAAAGGGGCCATAACTTGAGCCACAGCAGAATAATCCTCAGATGGCTGTCTTATTAGTGCCACCCTAAAGCGAGTATTACCCGCTGCTACCTTTGTGCCATTGTTCTTACCAGCATCTGTTCTTGTGAGAGCACTTATCACACTGTGTTGAAATTATTTGTTTATCTGTCTGTCTCTCCTGCTAGGCTGAAAAGTCCTGGAGGGCAGAGCCTCTATCTGATTCATTGGTGCAAAAACTCAATGTCTTAGGTGCTTGCCACTAAGTGGTGAGGTCACCTTTCTACTAATACTGTAGATTGGCGGCGGGGAGGTGGGGGGTGGGGGGTGGGGAGGGGGGCAGGGTCCTGTCTCATCGGTGGCAGCCTTGCCCCACCTTCTGATGTCCCCGGCCTCTCCAGTGCTTCTAGGACATTGCATGGTGTCCCACATTCATGATGCTCAGTTGAAACGAGGCTGTGGTGCTGCCTCTGTCTCCCCTTTATCAAGATTTGCACTGAGTCTGGCTGTCATCTACCCAACAGATCAGAGCTATTCACTCCCCTTGGGACAGCGTTGTTACCACTGTTCTGGCATGGGGGCATGGGTATGATGGCCAGGCTTTCCTTCCCCTAAATGGAAGATACTGTGGCAGAAGCAAGAGAGGGAGAGTGGTATAAAATGGAAAGGAATTTGGAGAGGCAGGTGGGACTAGTCCACGGAGATGCTTGTAGACTTGGAAAGGAGTCTGCTTTTTAGTAGAAATGCAGAGGGAGATATTACTAAAAGAGGATCATAATTTGAAACATTTTCTTTAAAGATTACTCTGACTGCTGAAAGGTTAGTGGAGTAGTTCAGCAGGGGGTCAAGTGGGGACGCTATTGGAATAGCCTCATAAGATGGGAGTGGAAGTACGGAGGGACGGGGCTAGGTGCGTATGGGAGATGAAACTGATGCAACTTGCTGATCAGTTATGGAGGCAGGAGAAAAGGGAAGAACACAATTTGACTCCCAGTTTTTCAGTTGAGCTAATGAGTGGGCAAAGGCATCAGTTCCTTAGAAGGAAGATGTTGGCGAAGGAATAGGTTTGGGGTTTTGGACCTTCAAATTGAGATGCTTCTTGAGTATCCAAGTGGCCATGTTAGGAAGGCAGTGGATATGTAAGTTTTGAGTTTAAGGAAAAGGTAAGAGCTAAAGACGTAAATTTCGGAGACATCAAAATACAGATGGTAGTTAAAGCCCCAGCACTGATGAGATTGCGGAGGGAGAGAGCATGGCCATGAAAGAAAGAGCTGCAACCAGGTCCTGACGTCACTGAACTTGGCTGGAGGTCAAGAGCCAGAAGAGAAATTTGAATGAGACAGTCCAGCGACTGAGGGAGGAGAATCGCAAAAGAGTGGTTATTTTTAGAACCCGAGAGGGGAGACAGCGTTAGGGAGAGGAAGACCTCAAGTGGAAAGTGGGCAACTTGAATAAGAAGACAGAGAAATGTACACTGTTTTCCTCTTTAGCTTGGCTCAGTGTGCCTTCCAAGATGTCATCATATAGTTGAAGGCAGTGGGAATATACCCAATGGGGCTAGCACATTGGAAGACAGTATTCTAACACGGGTGAATTTCCCAAGATGTGTTTTCAGTTCAGTTCAGTTCAGTCGCTCAGTCATGTCTGACTCTTTGGGACCCCATGAATCGCAGCACGCCAGGCCTCCCTGTCCATCACCAACTCCCGGAGTTCACTCAGACTCACGTCCATCAAATCAGTGATACCATCCAGCCATCTCATCCTCTGTTGTCCCCTTCTCTTCCTGCCTCCAATCCCTCCCAGCATCAGAGTCTTTTCCAATGAGTCAACTCTTCGCATGAGGTGGCCAAAGTACTGGAGTTTCAGCTTTAGCATCATTCCTTCCAAAGAAATCCCAGGGCTGATCTCCTTCAGAATGGACTGGTTGGATCTCCTTGCAGTCCAAGGGACTCTCAAGAGTCTTCTCCAATACCACAGTTCAAAAGCAGCAATTCTTTGGTGCTCAGCTTTCTTCACAGTCCAACTCTCACATCCATACATGACCACAGGAAAAACCATAGCCTTGACTAGACGGACCTTAGTCGGCAAAGTAATGTCTCTGCTTTTGAATATGCTATCTAGGTTGGTTATAACTTTTCTTCCAAGGAGTAAGCGTCTTTTAATTTCATGGCTGCAATCACCATCTGCAGTGATTTTGGAGCCCCCAAAATTAAAGTCTGACACTGTTTCCACTGTTTCCCCATCTATTTCCCATGAAGTGATGGGACCAGATGCCATGATCTTCGTTTTCTGAATGTTGAGCTTTAAGCCAACTTTTTCACTCTCCTCTTTCACTTTCATCAAGAGGCTTTTTAGCTCCTCTTTACTTTCTGCCATAAGGGTGGTGTCATCTGCATATCTGACGTTATTGATATTTCTCCCGGCAATCTTGATTCCAGCTTGTGCTTCCTACAGCCCAGCGTTTCTCATGATGTACTCTGCATATGAGTTAAATAAGCAGGGTGACAATATACAGCCTTGACGTACTCCTTTTCCTATTTGGAACCAGTCTGTTGTTCCACGTCCACTTCTAACCGTTGCTTCCTGACCTGCATATAGGTTTCTCAAGAGGCAGGTCAGGTGGTCTGGTATTCCCATCTCTTGAAGAATTTTCTGCAGTTTTTTGTGATCCACACAGTCAAAGGCTTTGGCATAGTCAAAAAAGCAGAAATAGATGTTTTTCTGGAACTCTCTTGCTTTTTTGATGATCCAGAGGATGTTGGCAATTTGGTCTCTGGTTCCTCTGCCTTTTCTAAAACTAGCTTGAACATCAGGGAGTTCATGGTTCACGTATTGCTGAAGCCTGGCTGGAGAATTTTGAGCATTACTTTACTAGCATGTGAGATGAGTGCAATTGTGCAGTAGTTTGAGCATTCTTTGGCATTGCCTTTCTTTGGGACTGGAATGAAAACTGACCTTTTCCAGTCCTGTGGCCACTGCTGAGTTTTCCAAATTTGCTGGCTTATTGAGTGTAGCACTTTCACAGCATCATCTTTCATGCTTTGAAATAGCTCCACTGGAATTCCATCACTTCTACTAGCTTTGTTCGTAGTGATGCTTCCTAAGGCCCACTTGACTTCACACTCCAGGATGTCTGGCTCTAGGTGAGTGATCTGGTCTTAAATAATGCAGTGAGCAGGACAACCACATCCTAGTACATCCTGAACTACAAGGAACCCTCTTTACAGCTTCTTTTTCTTATCCTAAAGTTAGGATCACGCCTGAATGTCCTTCACTCCTCAAGAGGAACAAAGATTCGTTGGCACAGGGTACCCCAGCTCTATATAAAGAAAAGGCATATTCCTGTCACTCAATCTCTAAAAAAATAAAAGAAAAGAAGGACCACAAAAGAAAAAAATCAACAAAAGCTTTGGCTCAACTAGAGGTAAAAATTTACAATTAGAGAAGGCTTTTGTTCTCGTTCTAAAACATGGCATTACTGTCATTTCACAGCTTTAATGCTGAATAATGGATGGGTGTTTGCTTTGCATTGGGGTAATTAAAGAGTCCACCCAGGTTGTTTGTTCCAAACATGGAAACAGTCGGACTGAGAGGTGACTGAATTCGAGTCTCTACTCTTTTGTTGACTTTCAAAATGCAGTTTTAAACCAAGTTATTTCCTCAAGGGCTAAGATAGTGCCTGGAGTCTGTTATGTGAGCAGTCACTATTTGTTGCATGAATGAATGAATGAAGGAGGAGCCAAGTGATAAAGCGGGGAGAACGCTGGATTTTAAAAAGATCTGGATTCGTGGGAAGGTCATTTATACTCTCTGCACCTGAACTTTCTCCTGTGTGTCACCTTAAACCCAGGAGTTTTAAAGTGATGTGTTGAAGCACAGTTCAATAAGCAAAAATAATTAAAACAAATTCTATTAATTTCTCACATCTCTCAGATAAAGTTAAAGGAGCTCCAAATACACTGTCCATAAAATATATTAAAATATCCCTCCCACCTCATAGCTGCTCCAGAGTCTGTCTCCTTAACTTCCTTTACAAGGACCTCTCTTCCATCCTCCTAACTGTAGCTGTTAAAACTTTCTTTCACCCCAGCTTGCTTAACCCCAGCACTGCAGCATGTGTCTCTTTCTAGAAAGGAAAGGAGAAATTGGGCTTCGACATAGAGAATGATATCATCAACTCAGCGGACAGGAGTTTGAGCAAACTCTGGGAGAAAGTGAAGGACAAGGAAGCCTAGTGTGCTGCAGTTCATGGGGTTCCAAAGAGTCGGACACCACTTGGTGACTTAACAACAACATAGAAGATTATCTTTGGTGGTCCAGAGAGTAGGGAAGTCCTAGAAGAGTCTCACATTAATAGTTTTTGCACCATCACGTACGCAAAATGAGCAAAACAGTACCTGCTGTCTGGAATTGTTGAGGAGATTAAATGAGATGAATACAAGTAACTGTAAACTCCCCACAGGTATGTAGCGTTCTGATTGTCTGTGAGGCATAAGTGTTATTTATTAATAGTATCCCAAGTGCAACTTCTTTGATCTTATTCTCACAAAAGATAAGGTTTATCTTTGTAATAAGCATATATCTGCTTGCTTTTACAAAATAAGTGTCTAAACAGATAAAAAGCAAATCAATGCTCTTATTTTTTAATAAGTACAAGAAACGGCTAGAAGTAGCTTTAGGGGCATTGTTAGGGTTTTTAGTGCCAGCTGTGTCCATAGCACAGTTTAGGGTATGAATACCTGTGCTATTACCATCCATTTAAAAATAATTTTAGTTACCATGTGAATTTTTTTATATATATACACAGTGCCTTCAATGAACTACTGGTTTAAAGGGACCAGATTCAAGAACTGTTTCATTAGAGAATTTCAATGATAAACATCTGGAAAGGACATTTTTTTTCTATTCCAAGTGAGAGCTCATGTTTGTTTTAAAATCACTGATTTCATGAGTATTGTTGATTCTCAGAACAGAATAGAAAATCTGATCAATTTTGTTTCATTTCTCTATCTTTGCACATAAATTCTTCTGAGTTAAATTAACAGACCTTTGTTAAACCGCAGTTTCTGTGGTTCAGGTATGAGGGAGTGGATAAGCTGGGTGGTTCTGGCTTGAAGTCTTCTATAGGGTTGCAGTTACATGATCAGCCAAGGTTTCTACCATCTGAAGGCTTAACTGGTGCTGGAGGGCCCACTGACTCATCCGACTGTGAGCAGGAGGCCTCAGTTCATCACCACACTGACCTCTCCATGAACTGCTTCCGTGTCCTCACGACATGGCAGCTGGTTTCTCCCAGAGAGAGTGATCAGAGAGAAAGGAAAAAGCCACACTTCCTTTTCCACCCTAATCTTAGGGGCCATACATTGTCACTTCTTGCATGTTCTATTGATGAAAAGTCAGTTTGCTAAGTACAGATCACTGTAAAGGGAAGGAAAATTAGACTCTACTCTTTGAACAGAAGTGTATCAGAGAAACTTGTGGACATATTTTAAAACCAACACAAATTCTTTGGCATACACTGCATGTTTATTGTTTATATTCCAAGCAAAATGTGGGTTTTTCACAGTAGGGGTAGCTGCTTACTTTATCGGATTCTCAGGACACAGTGTATGTATCTCTTTATTGGTTGCGGAGAAACTGGGTTCAGAGGCCCAAGCAGCTTCTCCTAGGTAGAGAAAAGTTCAGCGTCTGACTCTAGACTTGGATCCAGATTTTCTTATATACAATTCTATGTGCGGTCAGATCACATCTAAATAATGATAGCAAAAACAGGGCTCTTTTGCTATCCTGTAATTTACTTTTCCAACTTTTGGCTACTTACATGATCTCAAACATCTGGATTTAAATTGGAAACATTTCATTAAAAATCCAAATGTTTCCAAATATAATAAAAAAAAAAGGAAAAAAAAAAGCTACCCAAACCCCTTGGTAAATGAGTAATTCTGCATGTTGAATGGCTATCTTGTTAAAGACTTAACTCCCCTCCCCAATGTATATTATTCTATGTGGAAAGTTTCTAATGTAATCAAATGTTAAATTGGAAGTTTGGACTGAGGCAAAAGGTATCACAGAAATCAGATAGCAAAGCAGGTGTGCAGCAGAGCACCAAGATACAAATGCAGAAAGAAAACATCTGGAAACTTACTGCACGACTTCTGGGCCCATCTTCCAGAAGCCCCTCACCCAGCTTGTGGTGAAGTACAGGCTGATCTTACAAGGAGGCTTTTAGAATAAGGCAACCAATGCCCTGTGATCAAGGAAGAGCTTCCATCAACTCAGTGTTGATAAGTGTCCTCTGTAGGCAGAAGGAACTGGAGTCTCTCTCCTTACCTAAGAAAGCCGGAAGAGTTGTGGAGATTTCCCGAAGATTCATCCAGGAACAGTAAAATCATTATCCTAAAGAACAGGTTTAAAGAAATAGTGGAAAATAAAAATAAAGCTCTTTGGAGTTATGATTAATTGTCCCTCTCGCATCCTCTGTGTTTAACATTAAAATAGACTGCAGGTGTCCCCTGTCTTTAAAAAAACAATACATGGGGAGTTATTAAGAAAGGGTCAGCCCTGGGATTTCTTTGGAAGGACTGATGCTAAAGCTGAAACTCCAGTACTTTGGCCACCTCATGTGAAGAGTTGACTCATTGGAAAAGACTCTGATGCTGGGAGGGATTGGGGGCAGGAGGAGAAGGGGACGACAGAGGATGAGATGGCTGGATGGGATTACTGACTCGATGGACATGAGTCTGAGTGAACTCTGGGAGTTGGTGATGGACAGGGAAGCCTGGTGTGCTGCGATTCATGGGGTTGCAAAGAGTCGGACACAACTGAGCGACTGAACTGAACTGAACTGAAGTTAGTCTCAGTGTTACCTTGATTAATGCAAGAATGAAAGAAACATACACTTGTGCACTATAACGCCTTCGAGGGAATCAGTGCAGTCGTGCCTCCAAGGTTTGTGGCGATGTGTGGAGGTGTTTACTTCGAATTCCTCATTGGTATAGGTTTGTTTCCAGATTTCCTGCCACCTCATTTCGGTTGCTGTATTGTCTGTTGTCATTTCTCAGTTTTCCATGTGTCTCTCTATTAAGCCCTTCTCTTCTTTAAAATGGCAGTTGGCAGTGCTCACCAATGTTCCATGCAGAGAAAGCTGATGGAGAACCATGGATAAAGGAGTTCTGATTCAGCTTATACATTAGCTAAACAACAAAGGCATGTACACATCAGGTGTTCACTGATGCTAAGTATTTGTTGAGTAAACTTGTTTTTATCTTTAGTAGGATTTTTCTCTACATAATTTTCATTAATTAGTGGATTCAGAAAGGGTCTGTATTGAGTCCCTACTGCATGCCAGATGCTAAGTTTGTATCACTCAGTGCTGGCATTGAGTTACTTGGTCAACTGCTTCTCCTCGGGTTCCTATACTCAGTGCTAAACTTTGTGCTATGTAACTTGGACCAAGAAATGTATTTTCCATGTCTTCTGAAAATGGCAAGTCTCGTATGTCACTTAGATGGATTTAGCAGATGGGGGGGTGGGGTGGTGCGGTGAATTCTCATCTCACAAATAGCAGAGAATTTGCTACGTGATCTGTTAGTAATAAAACTAAACACTTTAATGTGATGTTTTAATCCTCCTGTTTGCTCTAATAACTGTCTTTATATTGCACTTTCACAACAACCTTCTAAGTTGGGACAGCTAGTCTGAACTCTGTCACATGTGAGGTCAAAAGTCCTAATGACCAAGTCAGGGCTAGAGCCAATTTTTGTTTTTTGAAATCAAGACTTTACCCTCTTAACTCAGGGCTCTAGGGTCCATTTCTCTGTGGTTTAATTTCTCCGTATGTCGAATTGGGCTGATTTTGATGCAATGCAGATTAAGTATTTGGAGATGTGACTGGACATCCTTGTAGCAAAATGGTTTACCCTGAGCTTGAAAGGTGTCATCAGTGCACCTGTTTTGGAGTCTATATATTTCTGATCTTCTGCTTTGTTTAATAAGTGAGTTGGGATACCAGAAACGAAATTGGAGTTCAAGAGTGGTTTTTATGTATCAAGGCCTTGGCATAGGGTCCCCAGGAGCAAACCTCTGCCCTTTAAATGCCAAGAGGCTGAAGGAAAGTCCTGCTGCCAAAGGATAGAAGCTTTGGGAGGAGTTAATCCTCCCCAGTGGGTCCCTGGAGATGCCTCTTGAGACAACAGGGAAGGACTGAGGCTGGTGAAGGCTCAGGGTGTCCTGACGACTTCCACGGCAGAGTGAAGCCACAGGTAAAAGAGAATTTGCTAAATAAACGTAGTCCATCCAGACAATGGGATTATCCAGTGCTAAAAGGAAGCAAGCTATCAAGCCACAAAAAGACATGAAAAACTTAAACATATATTACTAAGTCAGAGATGCCCAACTGAGAAGGTTCCATACTACACAGTTCCAACTATACAACATTCTAGAAAAGGCAAAACTATGGAGACAGTAAAAAAAAGATCAGTGGTTGCCAGAGTTAAGAAGGCTTGAGGGGTGAACCAGGGTTGCACAGAGGATTTTTTTAGGCAGCCCAATACCCCGTATGATACTGTAGTGGTGGATACATGTCACCATGCTTTGTCCAAACTCAGGGGCTGAACAACACCGAGTGTGAACCGGCGTGTGAACAATGGACATAAGGACTCTGGTGATACTGGTGGGTCAGTGCAGGTTCATCACCCTAAGGGGTGTCCCGCTCTGTCGGGGATGTCGGTAATGGGAGGGGACTGTGCGTGTGTGGAGGTAGGGGGTCGCTGGGAAACCTCTGTACCCTCCTCTCACTTTTCCTGTGAATCTAAAGCTGTTCTAAACACTCGAAGTCTTTTAAGGAGAGAGAGAGAAAACTTGCCTGCCCTGACGGTGCTCCCCTCTTCCAGAAGCCTGGATTCTGGTCAGCATGGGATGAGCAAGCCACCGAGACTGGAACACACTGAAGGTTTGCAGCCAGCTCCAGCGTTTCCCTCATTGCACATATTGTGCGGGGACAATGGTCTGATCAAATGTTTCCTAATTTCATTGTGGACTTCCTCTCTAATGAGTCTCTTTCTCCCAGCTCTAAATAAAGAAGATGCTAACAACGTGGCACACACTACAGATGGGTCACCCACATCTGGGCTTTTCATTTTACAAGGCAGGGGTGGGGGCGGGGGGAGAAAGTGAAGCAAGACGTGGCTGGCTTTTCTTATAAAAGGGGTGGACGGGGGAAGGGGGGCCCCGAGATGAGGGAGCGAGGCCGAATCATCTAGCATTGTTACTGAATGACAGACACATCCACTGGGACTAATTACAGTGACGATGCCAGGCCATCACGGACTCAAAGCTTGCGTGCTCCTCTCTATGCCAAGTTCTCAAATCCGGGCACCTGGATTGCACCTATGAAGTTGGCATTTACCAAAGAAACCATGTGCAGATGGCTATTTGCATGTGAAAACCCGGGCAATTGTGCGTGTGAGAGAGCAGGAGCTGCTGTGCTCAATTATCAGCCTCTCCTGAGATGTTGGGGGCGGTTTCTAGTCCCTTGGAAAACTAGCCTGCAGTCTGCCCATGCGGATTTGAGTTCTGTGCATGTGTGAGCCACGAGCCCAGGTTTCAGAGACGTGGCTCTGATGCGTCGTTACGTACGTGTTGACCACCCGCGACGTGCCCCGCCCTGCTGTAGCAGGTCTGAAGCTCACAGGGTGCCCTCGATGGACTTGGATCTCCAGGTCGCACTTCCACTACAGCCATCTCCCAAGGGACAGCATCAGGAGAGGGTGGAGTTTGTTTGAGGAGCTGCAAACCAGTGAATTCGCTTAAGCCCTGGGTCTGCATGGTTTTGTAGCAGAATCATGCAGAATCATTTCTCCTGAGAGAAACTGAGACTCCAAGGGTGAAGTTAAACCTGTGACAGAGTAGCCTTTGAGCCAGACCAACCTCTTGAGCTGTCCTGGCCTCTGCCGTCTCCCCAGGGTACTCAGTGAAAGAGGGTTGGGCCCGAGGATGTCCATCTGATATCATTCATCTGTACAAGAGGGTCCTCCCTTTTTCTGTGTGAGCCGCACTGGGTCGTGGGAGGACGACTATCCCAGTCTTGGAGGCGTGTATTCAGTTTCCACAGCCCATGCTTCCTGTGGTCAGCTTGGAGGGTCACAGAAGCAATTGGGTGCCACATGGGGTCTGTCCATCTCCTGCCTCAGACTAGACTGTGCCTTCGGCCGACCCCTTTGCCTGGCATGCTCCTGTACGTCTCCTTACTTGAACGTGTTCTACGTTTCCTTCAGGCTCAGATCAAGGTGCACCTCTTCCTAAGAACACTACCCCATGAGGGGGGTAGGTGCCCTGTCTCAACTATATGGATGAGGAGTTAGTCACAGAGAGGTTAGATGACTAACTGAAAATCGTAGAGTCAGTAAGAGCCAGAGCTGTGATCTGAACTGGCTCCCAAACCAGCACTCCTAACCTTTACACACATTCAACTGCTCCCATTAGAACAGTCTATCTTTTATATTAAAAAAAAAAAACAAACACAAATATCTAAGGCTCCCTTGTAGTCTTAGAGGCTGTTGTGGAGCTGGACACACAGTAAACTCAGTAGATTTTCCATGCAGATAAAGAGTGTGTCCTGACCCTGGACGGACCCCTCCCAGCCTGAGGTTGAAGGTACATTTTGATGGTTTTGTAAGAGAGCCGGAGGAATGCAGCCAACAGCTGGGAGGGATAGGGGACTCTGGGCCTTGTAGCATTTTTATGCCACCAACTGGCTTTGGGCACTCTTCCAGCCCAAAGCAGTGCTCCTCAGAGGGGCAGTGAGACCCAAGGGGAAAGTTGCATCATTCTTCCTCTGGTGCAAGGGCTGTCGCAGAACCGCACGATCTGTCACCAGGTTTGGTGCAACTCTGAGATGTATTATCTACTGCAGCTCCAGGTTTTCTCCTATGATCCCACTCAGCACCCATTGTCTCCTTTGCCCTCTCTGCTGAAGCTCCACTTCCTTCTCCTTCAGAAGCTGTCTCCTTAATACTCTCCAAAGACGAACACAAAAGAGCTTTTCATTTGTAAGGCTCTTTACTACTGATCAAAAAAGGAAAGCAGTAACCGAAAAAAATTACCAAGATGGAGAAGCAGTAAGTAGCTCAAAGTCTTACGAAGTGCTTATTGTCTTGATCCCTTGGATATAGTGGTTCACGAGTGGAAACCTCAAAGGTAATTTTGGTCCTCTTCTGAAGGTGGACCTGCCAAACTTTCCCGCTGTCTGCTGATCCCTCCTTTAGCCCTGTTATAGGGGTCGTGTCCTCCCTGATACATCCCCATCCTGAACCACAGTCTGCTTCTTAGGTTCCAGTAGGTGTAAGACTTTTAAAGACCTCTGTTCTTCTGATGCCTGCTGTGACTGTTGCTTCTCTGGGTCTTTTCCTGACCTCATGCAAGGGCCCTCCAGGGGCAGGAACTCCCCTTCCGCTCTTCTGTTTCCCTGCTTGTTGATGGGGTTTATTGCCCAGACCTTATTGTGGAGACACAGCAATGGAGAAAGAGTTTATGGCTTGACTTGGGGCTTTGCCATTGAAAAGTATCTAATTCTCTGCTAACAAATTAACACTTTTATCCTTACCGAGAACCAACGGGCCTTTAGGGAGATGTCTTTTTGTATTTAAAAACCATCTAGTAGATGTTAGCAAATGCAGAAGTAAACAAGTTGGTTGAGCCAACCTGGCTGGGATGAATGTTTGCTTGGAAATGACATCCTAGGTTATGCTGGCGTGAGTAAGGAAGTGAGGAATTCCTGGGGTCAAAGGAGACCTATAGATGGATGTGGAGGTGCACGAAGAGGACATTCAAAATGTTCTTCTTGTATTCACATCGCATAGTTCAATGTACTGGAGAAGGCAATGACACCCCACTCCAGTACTCCTGCCTGGAAAATCCCATGGATGGAGAAGCCTGATAGGCTGCAGTCCATGGGGTCGCTGAGTCAGACACGACTGAGCGACTTCACTTTCCCTTTTCACTTTCATGCATTGGAGAAGGAAATGGCAATCCACTCCAGTGTTCTTGCCTGGAGAATCCCAGGGATGGGGGATCCAGGTGCGCTGCCATCTATGGGGTCGCACAGAGTCGGTCACGACTGCAGTGACTTAGCAGCAGCAGTTCAATGTACATTGGTGACTGGGTGCCAAAAGAGCAGAGAGACACAGCCAGGAAGAGGTGAGAAAGAAGAAAGTAGGGTAAGAGGAGTTGGAGGAGGGGCAACCAGTTCTGAGAGGCAAGGCTAGAGCCCAGAGCATCGTGCATGGGTTGGGAGAGGCTGGATGCAACGAGACAAGAGAGAGGGGGAGATGACTAAAGAATGAGCAGAGCCTAAAAGCATGTCAAGTGAAAGCCAGGAGCCGTGTGAGGCAAATAAGGACTATCAGCCCCGAGATCCGCCCTCCCTTCAGTATGGGTGGCCTTTTCCCGTTCTCCTGTCTGCACGTCCTCAGGCAGTCATGAATGATGAGGCCACCCAATGGAAGCAGTAAGTCTCTGAGACCTCTGTTATCGTCCCACTCTTTTCCTCACTAAGCGATCCCTTCATGATATGGGGCAGAGGGTTGTAGGAACCGTTCCCAGCAGACCACCACGAGCTTCTCGTGGCAGGAGCTGCCCTGGAAAGGTACAAGATTCAGAGTAGATTAAGATAACAATGATCGTCATTTTGGCGATGGAGGATCGCATATATAAGACACTAAAAACCTTATGGTGCTGGTGATTCATTTTATGGGAATCTGGCATTGATTCAGAAGACAGTGCTTCTGGGTATGTAGCAATGAATTCCAGGACTTAGTTCAACAATTTAAAATGCATGTTCCCCTGTAAAATAATATCAAGACTATATGGAATAATAACAATGTCAACTATTGTAACCGGAAGGTGAATTGTTTAAAGTAATCCACTCAGCATGGGCTTCCCTGGTGGCCAGTCAGTAAAGAATCTGCCTGCAATGCAGGAGACCCGGGTTCAGTCCCTAGGTCAGAAGGATCCACTCCAAAAGGATTCTCTCCAGGAGAATCCCATGGACAGAGGAGCCTGGTAGGCTACAGTCCATGGGGTCACAAAGAGTCAGATTCAACTGAGCAACTAACACGCACGTGCAGTCCACTCGGCAGAGAGCATTTAGTGAAGGAGGTGCCCTAGCACTGTCTGTTGCACAGATGATGATGTAGTAATGCAGTGCTACGAGAGCCACTTGGTGCGTTTGTCATTTGTTACATCAGATGGCCAATAAAGATACGTAAAACCAGTTAAGTATTTCTCCAGTGCCCATAGTTTAAATTGGTCCAGCTCTGCTTCACTAGTATCGACATCTTCCCTAGGATCCTGGAGGGATTCTGTTGCTTGGTCTGACATCTCCTGGCCATCTTTTCCACACAAGGACCCTAGTCTTTATTTCACGCTCCAGATTAGTCTCCATGTTGCTATGGATCTCCTAGACTTTATGACCTGGGCTGGATAGTTCATCCAACTCTGGGTCTCTTCTCCCGGAGTCTCTCCTCCTGGGATGCTGGGACACTTGTCTCAGAATGTACTCCTTCTTCATACTCTTCTTGAATCAAAGAGCTGGAAACTTACTTCTCTCTGAGCAAGGTGACACCAGCTCCTATGGGGAAGCCCATGAAAGTTGCTTTAAAATTTTTTATTGTAGAAAAGAATAGGATGCATTTAGTTTAAAATGCAGATGTAACACTTACTGCCCACAGCCCTCAGCTTGGAGCCCCTTTCCATCTTTAAATCCAGCGAGGGTGGATTGACTTTTTCTCACACTGCCTCACGCTGACCTCTGCTTTCATCATCATATCTCCTCTGACTCTTGTCCTTCTGTCTCCCTCTCCCTCTTGGGATCAGACTGGGCCCAGCCAGATCCTCCAGGAGAATCTACACATTTCAAGATTAACGTGTTCACATTTGCAAATGTCTTTTGCCATGCTGATAGAATTCCCAGGTTCCAAGGATTAGGGTGTGAACATCCTTGGTGGCCATTGTTCTACCTACCGCAGCTATATAAATACCGCTCACTACATTACACTATCATGTATGTCATAGTGAATAATTATATTTCCTTTCTGTACAACTTTTAAATTTTCTTTGAAGCTAATAATTATCTTTTCCCCCACTTGCTTATTTTTTTTTTTAAAAACAACAATCTCATTAATTCATCCGTGTCTGATAAACCTGATAATCTTCTCCTGAGTCCTAAATATGCCAACTTTTGAGGTTGTTTAGTTGCTCAGTCGTGTCTGACTCTTTTGCGACCCCATGAGCTGTAGCCAGCCAGGCTCCTCTGCCCATGGGATTCCCCAGGCAAGGATGCTGGAGTGGGTTGCCATTTCCTTCTCCAGGGGATCTTCCCGACCCAGAGTTGGAAACTTTATCTTCTGCAATGCAGGTGGATTCTTTACCACTAAGCCACCTGGGAAGCTCAAATATGCCAACTACTCTTCATCTTTCTTTTTTTAGTGCCATTTCTCAAGAGCATTCTGTCTTCTCCAGTTTGGAATTTTGCTCTTTGGGGATGCACATAGATGTGAGACTGCCTTCGCTATTATCCTGGGATTTCCCAATGGCTGCCCCGATCCCATTTTTTATGTCTCTGTTTAGAGTCTCTGTTTCTAGGATCTTGTTTTTTCCTCTGATTTACTCTCTTGCGTTACTGAACCACATCTTTCAGTGGCATCTTGAGCAAGAATACAGAGAGGGAAGTTCTCCAGTGGTTACCCCAGAGCCGTCTCCTCCTCCTCTGTGCCCTGGGAGGCTGGCATTTATGGAGACAACATTGGTAGCCTCCTTGCCTTCTGACTTCCAGTTGACTTTGGTCAGTGGGAGATACGGAAGTTGAGTGGGAGGAAAAGGAAGTCGGGGTCTTTGTTCTCCAGCTCCCTTCTGTTTGAGCTGTGAGCTGGTGGTGGCCATCGCCTCTGTCAGTGGCTGTCTCCTATGGCTGTAGCTCTCTCCAGTTTGGGGAACTCAGCTTTGTGACAGCTCTCCACTCTGGGCAGCCATGGGGAATCTCACCATTTCTAGTTGGCTTCTCCGATAAATAGTGAATTCTCCCCAGTCTGAGTGAGCCCGCTGTTTTCCACTCTGACTGACACAAGAAGTTAATTTTGAATTCACTGCAAATTTGAAAATATCTTTATTCCACCCTCACCCTTGGGTGTAAAATTCGAGGTTGAAAGTCATTTTTTCTTAGCACTTTAGAGGTACAGTTCTGCCTTACAGCTTTCACGGTCACTTTTGATGACACGAGTCTGATCCTGACGCCTGATCCTTTGTATGGGACTCATTTGCTTTCAGGAAGACACAGATATCTGTTCTTTATCTCCAGTTTTCTAAATGTCATGATGCGCTTTGGTACATGTTTATTTTGTCTTACTCAGAGTGCTATACAGTCAGTGGCCCCTTCCATCTGAAAAGTTCTGAGGATTTTATTTTATTTTCTTGTTCTTTTGATAATTTTCTTCCTCCCTCTTATTTCCTTTTCTCTTTTGCTGGAAATCCTTTTAGTTGAAAGATGAATCTCATGGACAGATATGTTAATTATCTTGAGCTTTTCCTCTTATTTTTAAACTTTTTTTTGGCTTGGCACTGCAAGAGACTTTGCCCCCTAATCCATTTCATTTTTATTTGCTTATCATATTTTGATAATGGGCTTCTTTTGGCGGCTCGGCAGTAAAGAATCTACCTGACGATGCAGGAGATGTGGGTTCGATCGCTGGGTCAGGAAGATCCGCTGGAGGAGGAAATGGCAACCCACTCCAGTGTTCTTGCCTGGAAAACCGCATACAGAGGAGCCTGGCAGACTACAGTCCATGGGGTTTTACAGTGTCAGACATGACTTAGCAACTAAGCATGCATTTTTATACTTCCCTATTTTTCTTTTGTGGATGCAACATACTTATATTATCTCCTTTTGTCTCCTATGGTTAGGACTTACTTAAAATTTTAGGTCATTCAGATTTGCCATCTATGCTTAAGGATGAGTCACCACATTTCTGATAGAAAGCTCTGTTTGCATGAATGGAGCTTGTTAACCCTTGGGTTTCACTCTTGAGTGATCAAAAATTGTCAGTCTCCGTAGGTTTCTTTTTCTGTCAGTCTGATCAGTTCCCCCAGAGAAATTTTCTAATCCAATGCTGTCCAACTTGTGTGGTGATGGAAATGTTCACTATCAGCCTCATCCAATATGGTAGCCTGTAGTCACATGTGGCTCTTCAGTACTAGCAAAGTGACTAGCATGGCTGGGAAAGTGGATTTTAAATTTTGTTTAATTTTACCTAATTTAAGCTTAAATAACTGCTGTTTATTTTGACTGCTGCTAAGTCACTTCAATTGTGTCCGACTCTGTGCGACCCCATAGACAGCAGCCCACCAGGCTCTGCCATCCCTGGGATTCTCCAGGCAAGAACACCAGAGTGGGTAGCCATAGTGGCTGGCATATTGGACAACTCAACTCTATTCTTCTGCATGGGCTGCTAATCATCTTCTCAACAAGATGGAGGAAAAGTTGGGGGCCTCACTGTCCAGGGTACAGACTTTCACCTAAACTGCCTTTTGCAGCAAGGCCCTCAGTCTGCCGTCAGCTGTTCTGAATACGGTTTACTTTTTGACTTTGGAAGCCAAAGTCTGCGTCTCTAAACCTCTAGTCTTCAGCGGGCGTGGAGGGGAGAGGGAGAGTCACGTGACTGCACGAAATCAGGGACGGAATCTGGGGATCTCGGTGCTACTTACAAAGTCATCCAACTAGTCCTTGTATTTTCCTCGCCTTTTAAGAGGGCTGGAACTCAAAGAGCTGGGTTTTTCCAAGATCCTTTAGGGGAAACAGGTTTTTTTTTTTGGCTCTCTCTGCTGCAAGTTTACATTTCAGCTCTCCCTGGGCTTCTAAATCAGCTGCAATCTACCTTTTGGCTCTCAATTTTTATTGACATCAGTTGTGTGCTGTCGTCTCCTCTTCAGGTGTCTTTGGCCACGTGGCTTGGAGCCCCTTTTTATTTCTTGCCTGCATTTTAGTGAAGTTCCGGCAGAGAGAGAATGGGTGTGTCAGCGCCTCCAAGCCGGCAGCTTGATTACTTGGTTTCCATACTCACTTGGTCCAACTCTTTCGCCAAAGGCATGGGATTGTTTATTTCCCCTACAGATGTTTTTGTGCTGCTCTAAAGTGAAAGCTATTATACTAGTTGCTGTTGCATTATTTATTCTGTGGAGGAGCAGGATATCTGGTGAGGTGGCCAGAATTTGTCCATTTTCATGGCGCCGTCTTCAGGCTTCATCTGGTGGCTCCAGAAGGACAGTCAGGGGGGTTGACAGGAACCTACCCCTCAGTTCCTGCTGCATTCCTACTTGCCTGCTCATACAAGGGAAACCAGGGTTATAAACATACCCTTCCTGGCTGTAGAAAAATGATTTGCTTCCAGGATTCTTTTCTCAGTTTTTTCTAAGAATCCCTAGGGGTATTCACATGTGTCTGGAAATCAGTTCTAGTCATTTGTAAATCCATTGCTGGCCAAGCCAGGACCACACAATAATCTTGAGCTGGAAATTTCCATTAGGTGCTCACTTTCAAACTGGAATATTTTTCCCACTGCAGTGCAATTAGAGGTACCATTGTTGGTGAAAACAGTCCCCTTCCACTCCCAAAAGCAGAGAAAATGAGGCAGATCCCTGAGCCCCCATATCAGCCACCCTTCGGAGGTGAGAGACAAGTTCCGCGTTGGGGCAGGTCTAGATGTTACCAGTTACCTCTTAACCTGGTGTGGCTGAGCTTTGACTTTCCAGCTCAAGCCCTAACAGACCTGTTGGGATGGGGCATCCCTCAAGCAGAGACCTCCAGCCCCTCTCTGGAGACCTTTGTCAGTCTCTCCAGACAAGGTCTCCAGGGTAAGAGAGAGAATGACGCCCCTCCTCGCACTCCCTGCCCAGCTCTGCATTGTAACAGCAAGAGGTTCACAGTAAATTTGCCTGGAGCTGATGTAGTTGGCTGCATCCACTCACGCTTCCACCTCCACCCCAGCACCCAGCCTCCTCTCTCGCATTCTAGCCCTTTCAAGTCAGTTTCCTCTCTGAGACCTACTGGAGGCTCTTTCCACCAGCTTCCACCCAGGACTGCTATTCTGCAACCAGGGCATGTGTGCTAAGTCGCTTCAGTTGTGTCCAACTCTTTGCGACCCCGTGGACTGTAGCCTTCCAGGTTCCTCTGTCCATGGGATTCTCCAGGCAAGAATACTGGAGCTGGTTGCCATGCCCTCCTCCAGGGGATCTTCCCGACCCAGGGATTGAACCTGTGTCTCTTCCACCTCCTGTATTGGCAGGTGGGTTCTTTACCATTAACGCCACCTGGGAAGCCCTGCCAGCCACGCTTCTGTATTCTAGAAACCCAAGGGATATGAGAGTTCAATCCACTTTTCCCTCCACTGAATTCCTACGTAGATGTCTACATTCAGATGAGAGCTGGGGGTCTCATCTTCCCTACCCCTCTGTCCCAATTTCAGGAGCCAGCCATGTCCCACAGGCAAGTCCAACTACAGACTTGTGGGACAGTTTTGTCTAAGGCAATGGTTTTCAGTGTGAGCCTCACAGGGTGGTATGGAAATTTTAAAAACTGGGATCTCTCTTTATTTTCTAATCTCATGCTTTAAATTTTTTTACATGCATGTTTTACTACATACTAGCCGTGGTCAAACACTGTTTTAAACATTTGTTTAAAATTAGAGTAGGCAAACCAGTAGTGTCCACAATATGGACCTGGGGAACTCAGAGGCCTCAGATCCCTCATTATGTTCATGTATTTAATAATTTACATTTGAAGGTTCACTGTGGTACTTTCATGTGGATATTATGCCTGTTTTAGTCTTTTTAAAAACGAATTGTATTTGTTTACTTGGGGCTGTGCTGGATCTTCACTGCTGGGAGGGCTTTTTTCTCTCGTTGCTGCGAGCAGGTTTCTCATCGCGCTGGCTTCTTTTGTCCCAGAGCACAGACTCCGGGCCATGTGGGCTTCCGTAGCTACAGCACATGGGCTCTGGAGCACAGGCTCAATAGCTGCGGTGCACAGGGCTTACTCTGAGGCATGCGGGATCTTCCTGGGTCAGGGATCGAACCTGTGTCTCTTGTACTGTCAGGCAGATTCTTTACCATTGAGCCACCAGGGAAGACCTGTTTACTCTTTTTTATCTATCAGTAGGGTGGCAAAATTGTTTTGCTTTTCAGTTTTCAGGAAATTCACACCACATTTGCCTGCTGCTGCTGCTAAGTCGCTTCAGTTGTGTCCGACTCTGTGCGACCCCATAGATGGCAGCCCACCAGGCTCCCCCATCCCTGGCATTCTCCAGGCAAGAACACTGGAGTGGGTTGCCATTTCCTTCTCCAATGCATGAAAGTGAAAAGGGAAAGGGAAGTCGCTCAGTCGTGTCCGACTCTTCGCAACCCCATGGACTGCAGCCCACCAGGCTCCTCCATCAGTGGGATTTTCCAGGCAAGAGTACTGGAGTGGGGTGCCATTGCCTTCTCCGCCACATTTGCCTACCAAGTCTTTAATAGGTCCATGCAATCATTAAAATTTAAAACAGATAACATTTGAACTTATTAATACTATTATTAACTAATCTTGTTGCCTTCACTGAGATAAATTTCAGTATATTTTCCAACTTGTGAAACAGCTGGGTTTTTTTTTTTTTTTTACATTTGTTTACAACTGCTGTGTGGTTAATTGCTTTCAACAGCAGAAAGCCTTGATGTTATAGGTTCCACTTTCAAAATTTCTTCCAAATCTTCATAAATGTGAAAAAAAACCTGGACAAAGGAATTCATTCGTCACAGTAAATGGAACTGTATTTATCCATACACGTCATTCGTTGTGGTTGCTGACTCACCAGACTTCAGGGCTGCCTTGCTGAGGTGGACTCATGTGAGGTCACGCTGAAGCAGGCAAGAAGTGATTGAACAGCACAGACACGGAGCTGCAAAGTCAGTGTGACAGGTGAACATGCGTGGAGAGAACAGGAAGGGCTGGGCTTTGCTAGTTGCATAGGGTCTTAAGATCAGTGACTTACGTGCCATCAAGGCCTGAATTCAGGGTTTCTGTTGTCCAGCAGCGGGGTATTCCATTGCTCACCGTCCTTCATGATGGCTCCCAAGGATGCCCACCCAGGTACTCACATGTGTGTAGTCTCCTCCTACACTGGGCCAGGGGTGATCTGTGTGATCAAGAGAATATGGCAAAAATGATGGTGTGTCACTTCCAAGGTCAAGTTCTGAAAGACACCTTGGCTCTTGTCTTGGATGCTTGCTCACATTTCTTTCTTCCTCAGACCATCCACTCCCTAGGGAACCGAGCTGTCATGTTAAGAGCAACCATGTGTGGGTTCCTGTGTTAAGTATGGGGAACACAAGAGAGAAGGCACGTCCCCTCTTTTTAATGTAATTCTGTCTCTTAAGAAAGACAGAATGTTCTCGAGTAAATGCTGTGCAATGTCCTGTATATTTGTGCATGTTTAGTCGTTACATTGTGTCCGACTCTTTGTGACCCCATGAACTATAGCCCACCAGGCTCATCTACCCATGGGATTTCCTAGACAAGAATGCTGGAGCGGTTTGCCATTTCCTCCTCCATGGGATCTTCCTCACTCAGAGATCAAACCCGCATCTCCTGCACTGGCAGGGGGGTCCTTTACTGCTGAGCCACCAGGGAAAGCCCATACTATATATGATAACAGTGGAAAAAGCAGACCTTTCAGGAACATTCGAGGAGGCTACATTCATTTCAACTTTGGTTCCCTGAAGAACCTTTTGAACCAAAGAAGAAAACAGTAGGTGCCTTCGAGGCATATAGGGAAAGGTGAAGGGAGAGAGGTTCCTTTCAGGCAGACAACTGGATATATAGAGACAGGGAATTGGGATCAGTAAGGATTTATCGGAAAAAAGACTTTATTGGCATTTTAATGGGCCCCACTGAAAAAATAAAATATATATGAGAGGAAACATCTGTCCTCTAAAATCACACACTGCCCAAGACTCGAAGCTATAACAGATCTGTTGAAACTCTTAGACCAGTGCTGTTCAGTATGGTAGCCACTAGACAGAAGAACACATTCAGTTCTTGAAATCTGGGTCGTCCAAATTAAATGTGCTGTGAGTGTAAAATACACACTAAAATTCGAAGACGTAACCAAAATCAGGTAAATATCCCATTCATAACTTTTTGTAACTACTACATGTTGAAATGATATTTTTGATATAATGAATTAAAAAGAATACCTTATTAAGATTGATTTCAACTATTTCATTTTTATGTTTTTAAAGGGGCAGCTAAGTTTAAAATCCTCTCGGTGGTCTGTCTTCGTGGCTTGTGCCATCTCCCTCTTGGGCAGTGCTGGTTTGGAGGCTGCTCTGGCATCAGCACTGTGGAAAAGGAAGAAAGAATGGGGTCAAGGGATGTTGGGAGGACCACAGCCAGCATGCTTTCCTCTACCTTCACTCTGTGTTGAGAGGGTCTAGAGTGAGGCTGGGGGAGCTCAGCTGGAGAAGAGGCAGCGCCAGAGCTCAGAATCCAGAGGAGGGGGCGTGTGTGCCGGGCAGCCCTGTGACATGTGGTGTTGATGTGAATTCTTAGTGAATAACATGTGATAATGATTTAGTTATACCCTCCTCCCATCCCAAGCTTTTTGGTTCAGGATTCTCTGGAGTGTTGGCATCCCTTTTGCAGCTAATATTAGCGCATGGATGGGGTGGAGTGGGAGGGAGGAAGGTTGCTAAGAGAAATGGAAGGGGCACCCATAAAGACAGCAGAGCAAAGGTCTATCTTATCTCTTTAGGAAAGCTGAGTCTGGTTCTGGACATATTCCATATACTCTGCCAGAAGGTCTGAGGTTCTAGCAAGCCTCTGTCACTCTATATGCTTTAGGGTCCTTGCTGGGTGAATATTGGGATAACCCGTTATCTTTATCTTTTTGACTTGTGAGAGACTGAAACTGGGCTTTATTGGACTGGACAAGATGATGGGAGCGCCCAGGTCTAAAGATCCTGCTGCTGCTGCTAAGCCGCTTCAGTCATGTCCGACTCTGCGCGACCCCATAGACGGCAGCCCACCAGGCTCCCCCGTCCCTGAGACTCTCCAGGCAAGAACACTGGAGTGGGTTGCCATTTCCTTCTCCAGTGCATGAAAGTGAAAAGTGAAAGTGCAGTCGCTCAGTCGTGTCCAACTCTTAGCGACCTCATGGACTGCAGCCCACCGGGCTCCTCCATCCATGGGATTTTCACTGGCCAGTAACCCCGGGACTGACAAAGTCAATAGTTGGAGGTTATCCAGGCCCTTGGCCAATATGCTGCAACGGAGCATTGATTCTGTTCTAATCTCTGGCACAAATTGTTCTGCGACCTTGCCAAAACATCCCTCTGTGTCTTTATATCCTTACTGGTTAACCAGTTTCCGGATCTGAAGAGCCAGAGTGTGCTGTAGATTTACTTCAGAACATTTTTTTAAGTGCAGTGTCAATAAGAACACCGTGCTTTTTCAGGTGGAGAGCACTCTGAAGGAGAATAATTGATGGTATTCCACAACCTCTCTGGGAAGCTGAATATTAATAGAAGAGGACTTTACCCAATTCTGGGGATGCTGCAGAAGGCAGCAGTGAACCTTCTTTCCCCCCAGGTTCCTCCAGACTGTTAAACAGCATGTGGTCTCAACTAGCTCCACAGAGCAGACCGTGGTGGGCTGTCTGTCCTAGAAGATATTATGTAGAATTTGAGTTTGTTAGGGTTGACACAACAAAGAACCACAGGTTGGGGGCTTGAACAACGGAAATTCATGGTCTCATAGCTTTGCAAGTCTGAGGTCAAGATGTGAAAAGGGCTGGTCTCTTCTGAGGACTGTGAGGTCTAAGAGTCTGCTCCAGGCCTCTCTCCTAGGGTCTGTGGGTTGGTGCTCCTCAGCTCGGAGATGCATCGCTGATTTCCGCCTCCATCTTTACACGATGTGCACGTGTCTGTGGCCAAGTTTTCCCTCTGTGTAAGGACAGCAGTCATACTGGATTAGGACCCACCCTAATGACCTCAACTTTAACTTGAGCACCTCTATAAAACCTTGTATCCAAATAACATCACGTTCTGAGGTACCATTTAAATTTGGGGTGGACACAATTCAATCCTTAACAAACTCTTCAAGAAAAAGATTGATATGTTTTGCCTCATGTATGTGTGTGTGTGTGTGTATATATATATATATAAGCTGCTGCTGCTAAGTTGCTTCAGTCGTGTCCGACTCTGTGTGACCCCATAGACGGCAGCCCACCAGGCTCCTCCATCCCTGGGATTCTCCAGGCAAGAATCTGGAGTGGGTTGCCATTTCAATCTCTCTCTCTCTCTATATATATATATGAGTGTATGTGAGCAACAACATATATATGTATATATATATATAAAATAGTTGAAGTTTAAAAAATGATGAAGCAGACTCAAGAAACTGAGAAATTTTGAACCTGGAGATTAAGTGAATCATTCAGTCTGTGGTCCTGTGAGACAAAGATTTGGAAAATATGAAGGGAAAGTTAAGAGAAAACAGGACTAGAATGATGGTCTCTGCCAATGCTGTCCAGTAAAATCTTCTCTGTTGATGGAAGTGTCCCAAATCACCACCTGTGATTAGTAACTATTATTTTGGATGTGAGAGGTTTATGTCTGCCTAATCTGTGTTCCAGAAGGAGATAATTAGAATGGGGAAGAGGCAATATCCAAAGAGATCCTGGCTGAGAATTTTCCAGAATAAAGACCCCAATGTTTATTCTAGGAAGCCCTTAAATCTAAGCAAATTAAATGAAAAGAAGTATATACTAGGACCTCTCCATAGGCAGACCGCAGAATACCAAAGAGAAAAAAGAAGGTTTTTACAAAGCAGCCAGTGAGACAAACCAGATCATCCATAAAGGATTGGCAATGAGACTGATAGCTGTTTCTCCTTGTCGTTGGTGGAAATTCCCGGACAAAGGATCCGTTATCTTCAATGTTCTTAGAGAAAACTTGTCAATCTACAATATTGTGCTGCAAAACTACCTTTTAAGAATGAAGCCACAATAAAGACTTCTACAGACAAACCATATCTGGTGGAGCTTCCCAAGGAAAGACTACCACCTTAGAAAATTTCAAAAGATTATTTTAAGAAGGAAAATCACTCAAGGTGAACATTCTGAGATACAAGTAGAAATAAACAGCAAAGATGTAGGTAAACCAAAGTAATGACTGCGTTAAACTATAAAAATAATGTCTAGTTTGTGTGGAAATCTAGATCAGAAAAACTAATATATTACAGAATAACAGCATGTAAGCTGGAAAAACCTTGACCACAGTTAGAGAGATATGAGGTCCTTATCTTATTTAACTGGAAAAGTAAACACTAAAGAATAGACCAAAGCCTTTAACTTTCATACAGCTGGAGGCTAAAAGTGGAATAGGAAAAGAAATAAATAATCACCGATCCAGAAAAAGGAATGGATGCAGATTGAATCAGCACAATTAGTGACCCTGACCAAATGGACCTGTGTAGAGCATGGCACCCAACTGCAGGAGAAAATGTCCTTTTCCCCCAAAGCATATGAAATAGTAATGCAGACTGTTCGGATGCTAGGCCATAAAACTGGATTTCAAAAGATTGTACTCACCCATATTGTAGTCTCAAACCACAAATAAAGATACTAATGATATGTTAAATGAGAGCTTCCCAGATGGTACAAGTGGTAAAGACCTTGCCTGCCAATGCAGGAGATGCAGGAGACCCTAGTTCGACCCTGGGTTAGGAAGATCCCCTGGAGGAGGGCATGGCAACCCACTCCAGTATTCTTGCCTGGAGAACCCAATAGACAG
The DNA here is from genome assembly GCF_042477335.2 of Ovis canadensis. Classification (NCBI taxonomy): domain Eukaryota; kingdom Metazoa; phylum Chordata; class Mammalia; order Artiodactyla; family Bovidae; genus Ovis; species Ovis canadensis. The sequence continues at coordinate 56,821,442 of NC_091264.1, forward strand.
AGGAGCCTAATGGGCTACATACAGTCCAAAGGGTCACAAAGAGTCAGACACAACGAAGCAACTTAGCATGATCTAATATGTAGTAGGCAAAGATGAAATCCTAACCCTCAAGCTTTTCTTCTAATGGAGGGAGCAGATGGTACATAAGAAAATGAATGAATGAATAACAATTACAAGAGGTGAGAAGCACATTGAACTTGAAGAACATGCAGCAGTGTAAAGCAACAGAGACACAGGAGAGGGGGTGAGTTGGTGGTGGCTATTTTAGACTTCAGGATTCTTCCAAGGACAGGAACTCATGCAGCCATTAGGAAATGGAAAAAGCCCACATCCTAAGTAATAGAGTCGGGATGAGCTCCCAGCCTGATGCCTTCTGCACGCAGCCATTTGTGGCCGGGCCAAAGTTGTGGGTAAGCAGGCTGCAAAAATTTGGACAACAGGATGAGGCAGGTTAGACAAGGGCTCTCCGGGACTTTGGCTCCAGAAACTCTTACGAGCCTTTTGTCCGAGTCTCTCCTCTCCCTGAGGCCCACGGCCTCATGTTGCCCTGGCTCTCCGGCCCTCCTGGCGGCCCCACCAGCCTTCTTTGGAAGCTCCATGCTCAGACTGTTATCCCTCGACCTGCCTCTGTTGGGCTTTGTCCTGATCATCCAGGAGCCTGGCAGGATGGCCAGAGCATCGGCGGGAGGCGGGGAGGCATAGCATGCCAGTTCCAAGTCCAGCTGCGTGACGTCAGCCAGGCAGCTCCCTTGGCCTCTGTGCCTTCATCTTTGAAACATGGAGGCAGACCGTGACCTCTGGGAGACCTTCCAGCACTCGATGCCCTGCGGCTGGGGGCTGGGTCGGTGCTGAGGCACACCTGGCAACACACCAGTGTGGGAACGGGAGGCTCCCTCCCTGCACACATTCACCTTGTGAGCAAAGCTTTTGCTCGCCTTGGCCCAAAGAAGTGGGCTTTCATCAGCCTCTCAGGCAAAGAGAAAAAGAGGGGGTTGAGGCTGCCATCTGAGTCACCCTGTGGCCTCCTGGAGAGCCAAGAGTACAGCTGGGAGGAGCAGCGAAGACTTCCTACAGCAGAGGCGTTGTGTAGGGTTTTGAGGGGCATGAAGGATTTCAATAGATTGGGAACGCCCTCCAGAATAAGGGGGCAATGGGAACACATCAAGGGGGTGGGGAAGTGGGTGGCACAGGTGCCCTGTCGGTAACACCCCTGGGTGGGGTGGCAGCCCACGAGAGTCAGTGCCCAGAGGTGTATGAGAGAGTGTGTAACAACAGCCATCTCCACCTTCGTGCCAGAGACTCCTGTGTGCTCTGCGTATGTTTACAAGCTTATTCTTCAAACTGCGTCTGTGAGGTCAAGCAGTACCATAATCCCCATTTTACAGGTGATGAAACTGAGGCCAAAACGGATCGACAGTGAGGAAACTAGGATTTGAATGCAGGTCTGACTCTAACTCTGACATCAGGAGTGGAGAATTCTGGAGGGCTGACTGGGGTGAAAGAGCCTGGAGCTGGGGATTTGAGAAAGGAGCCGGCAGATGTGAAGAAATTCCGGGTCTGCGCACATGGACATGACTAGAGAAAGTTGTGAGAGGCTGACTCTGGCGGTCGGTGCCTCTTTGGAGTGAAAATGTTCATAATGAAAGTTCTGCTTGACAGATGATAAAGGCTCTAGAGGGACTGACGAGGCAAGACAAGTGTGTGCTGTGCGTTATCCTGAGGCAGTTACTGGAGAGAGCGGGAGGATGCGAGGCTTGTTATTCTGTCTCTAGGGGAGGCAGCCAGTAGTGTGTGGAGTGGTGGGCTGGTAAACTGCTCTACACACACACACACACACGCACGCACATGCACACACACACATGCCTTAGTTTGTATCATCTGCTGACTTCATGGTGTCAATATTCCCCCAGAGGCTGATTTCAAGGTATCACTGTGATGTCACTGGACACAGAGTTGGGAAGACAAGTGAGCATCAAGTCTCAGCATAGCCCTGAGATTTGTCATCGAACAAGATTTGGGTCTGGGGGGATGGGATAGAGGCCAGAAGATTGGGGTATCCAATGCATTGCTCTTCACTCCTGTATCTTCTTGTCTGACCAGTCTCTTTCCTCCTTTGGAAAGGTTTGCTGGGGGTATAAAAGAAGAGAAGATATAGACTGTGAGAAAGGGCAAAGGCATGTGAGATCTGCCCTCCCTGGACCACACCAAGACCCTTCCCCTAGAGACCCTGCCCCTGAGGATCAACTTCTCCATCAATACGTTGTTATTCAGTCACTAAGTCATGTCCAACTCTTTTTGAACCCGTGGACTGCAGCAGTCCAGGCTTCACTGTCCTTTACTATCTTCCAGAGTTTGTTCAAATTCATGTTCATTGAGTCAGTGATGCCATCCAACCATCTCATCCTCTGTTGCCCCCTTCTCCTCCTGCCCTCAATCTTTCCCAGCATCAGGGTCTTTTCCAGTGAGTCAGTTCTTTGCATCAGGTGGCCAAAGTATTGAAACTTTAGCTTCAGCATCAGTCCTTCCAGTGAATATTCAGGGTTGAGCCTAAGCTGGTATTTACTTCTTGAGGTTGAGAATGTGCCCCCAGAAGCTTGGGAGAGGCGATGTGCCATAGCGGTCAAGAGACTGCCTGAATCTGAGTACAAGATCTACCACTTATTAGCCATGTGACCACGGGCAAGTGGCTTAGCAACTCTCTGCATCAGTTTCCTGCTCTGTAAAATGGGGGTAATGTGCTTACTTCACAGGGGTGTTGTGAGGGTTAAATTGTTACAAGTAAAGCCCTTAGAACCGTGCCAGGAACAAAATAAACACCAAATGAACGTCACCATCATCACCATCATTATCGTCTATAATCGTTACTCCCATTTGCTGGTTTTCTGCTTTCAATGTAAACGGAAGCTATAATTAGTAATATAATTATAATGCACAAGTTACAATTTATTTTCAAGCCTGCATGCCTTAAAAATTTCTCCAGGTTTATAATAACTTCTCAGGTTGAATATTTCTTAACGATAGTTATAGTTCTCCATTGGTTTTCAGTATGTATTTAGTCGGGGCCACATGGACCTGGTGGAATTGGAAAAGGGTAACTCCTATTTCAAAATCACCTGTGGGCAAAGGACTACCCTAATTTAGATAGCTGGGTAGAGAGGAGTGCCAATCACTGGATGACCAATTTCCCATCCAAGGAAATGGTAAGACTCTGCCACTACCCTCAGTGTAGGCAGAGACACCTCCCATCTTCCCCGAGGGACAGAAGTGTGCTGTCCAAGTCTATCCTGTATTCTTAGTGACATGACGTATCAGGGTCTAAATGTCCTTCAGAGGCATCCAGTTTTATCTGATACCTGGTTTTCCTGTACAGCATCCCTTGTAGTGAGCACCTAGCTTCTGCCCTAATATAACCAGTGATGGAGAACTCGGTTTCCTTAGGATTCTGTTTCTATTTTCAGACAGCTTATTGCTGATGTTTGGCTCTACATATGGAAAGTCTTTCTGCCTTCCCAAAGCTTCCAGGTACTCTTCTAGTTTAAGCACTTTGGAACACAAAAGGTAAGTTTAATTTCTTTTTCATAGGGCAATCTTTCAATTATTTGAAGATAGCCATCTTATCCCTCTATATCTTCTCTTAATAAGCAAGATGGTTCCCTCATTTGTTCTATGTATAGCTTGGTTTTAGTTTTCTTCACCTTGCTGGCTGTTCTCCCTGAAATGCACTTCAGATTGTATGCCTCACTTTTAAAATGTGGAACCCAGAAATGAATGCAAAATTCCAGGTATGTTCTGAGTAGCACATAGTACAGGATGGAAACGCTGTCCTCCATTATCAATTCTTTACTTTTATTAGAGTCAGAGTTGGTCACTTTCAATATTTTGCAGCCACGTTGCTTTCAACTGGTATTGGATCAATTGTTGACTAACACTCTCAAGGCTCTTTAAAAGTGTCAGCTGCCTTTATATCGAATTTCTCCTCTACATGTACTGTAAGATTTTAGCACTCAGGTCCTGGACTATTAACTTTATGAAATCTAATTATTTTTAGATTTTGCTTATCATTCCAGCCCATCAGAAGTATTCAAGCGTATACAGGGCCTGTGAACTATTTCTCTGACAGATACCAGGAGACTAGAAAGCCCTCACTAGGTTTGACATAACTCCATTAACGAGTATTCGCTGGTTATGATTTCTGAACAGTTAATAACCCACTCACATGTTCTAGCACCAGATCCATTTTTTCTCTACGTTAAGCACAAGTATATCGTTAGAGACATCACCAAGTGTTTTGCTAGTGTCCAGATGCCTGCATGGGAATGTGTGAACATTGTCTTTATCTGCCAGCCTCCCACTGAGGGATGGAAATGGGCCGGACTAACGGGGTGTGTTCTTGTGAACCCATGCTGGGTTCTATAATCACTGCTTTGTCATTTGGGTGCCCATTATAACATCGCTTTAGTATTACATTCTGGAATCTTGTCTGAGATCCATATCAAGCTCAATCATCCGTAGTTTACAGAATCCATTTTCTATCCATTTTAGAAAATTGGAAGGCTATTTACTCATTTCCAGGCTTCTAAGATCTCTTGACTTCTTCCCAAACAGCATGCCTATCCTGTCCCTGATCTCCCAACTCGTCCCAAATAGAGCTGAGAGGCATTTTGTTTTTGCCATTGCCTTTTTGTCAGCCTGAGGTCATTTTGCTAAAATACTGTCTCTGTCACTTTCTTACATGCCTCTTAAATTTGTGTCCTTCTTCCTATCCTGTCCTTTTAAAATCAGAGCTTCCAGAGCACTGTATTGCAATTGTAAGTGAATATTGGGGTTACTCAGGGAGATTAAAAAGTTATGCTGATTTGTTACCCTAGACAAATTGAATCAAAACTTCAGAGAGTGATGCAAGCATTTGGATTCTTTTTTTAAGTCCCCCAACAGACAGCCAAAGCTGGACTATAATGGAGTGATATTAGTTTTATTTGTTTCTGGTTTTATGTGCAGGTTTTTGTTATTCATTTTAGATTTTTTTTTCTCTCCCTCTCTTTATCATTGACCTTACCTGTATCTGCATCGTGAGATTTCACCATTTGAGAAATTTCTGAAACATTTTGAGTGCAGTGGACGTTCATTCTTTATGCCTCGGGATTTTGCTTTTCTTTACCTATGAATCTTATCTGGGAATCATACTGTCGCCATGTCTGTTGGCTCACAGTGTGTGAACTCGGTGACCTTTGCCCTAAGACTCCTTTTTCGTCATCTTTGATAAACATTACTTTATCCTAGTAGGTCAGAATTAAATCTAGGGCAGTAGTTTTTCCATTTGTGTGCTTAATCTTTTTGGAAACTTGGGCAAGGCAAGTTTTAGGCTGCTCTGCTTTGGGCCAAATGAGGCTTTTAGCAGATGTTTATAGAGTTGAAATTCCCCATCATTACCAAATCATGCTTGTAGTCATTTTTAGAAAATGTACTGCGAACCTATTACACTTTTTATTTATTTGGCCCATTGGTCCAGTCTATATATTGGTGGTGGTTTAGTGGCTAAATCATGTTCAACTCTTGCGACCCCATGGACTGTAACACTCCAGACTCCTCCACCCATGGAATTCTCCAGGCGACAATACTGGAATGGGTTGCCATGTCCTTCTTCAAAAGATCTTCCTGACCCAGGGATCAAATCAGAATCTCCTGCATTGCTGGCGGATGCTTTCCCGCTACACCACGGGGAAGCCGGTCTGTATATTGTGCAGGTGCTGGTCTATGCTTAGTCACTCAGTCATACCAGACTCTTTGCGACCCCCTGGACTGTAGCCCCCCAGGCTCCTCTGTCCATGGGATTCTCCAGGCAAGAACACTGGAGTGGGTTTCCATGCCTTCATCCAGGGGATCTTCCCAACCAGGTCTTATGCATTCCAGGTGAATTCTTTACCATCTGAGCCACGAGACAAACGTAATGTTCCTTAGAACTGCTCAGAGAGTGGTAAAAATACAAATTTTAGGATCCAGTCCCAGAATGTATGATTTAATAGAAATCGTAACAAGAAATTTCATTTTAAAAGCCCCCTCGAAGGAGCCTGTGGAAGGCGGCGGCGGCGGCATCTGTGAGGCGAAGTCCAGTCAGGGCATGGCGGCGCCGACGGCCCTGTCAGAGCCAAGGTACCGCGCGCGCGCCGGCCGCCCTGACGTGGGCGCCGGCGGCTCCAAAGCTCGGGGCCTGCGGCCTTCACCTCGGCGGGGGGCGGCGGCCCAGAGGCGGTGGTCGCTGAGCAAGCTTTGGTGCGACAGCGAGGCCGAGTGGTGCCCCCACCTTCGCACTCACGCGCCGCGGCTCCATGTTTGATGACGAGGATGAAGAGCTGCCTCACGAAGTCTCTGAGGAGACAGACGTCACCAAGAACGGGCCAAGCTGAGGCGGGTGCATCAGAACCTGATTCCTCAGGGCACCGTGAAGCTGGATCCACCTGGATTTCCCTGTGATCCTCTATGAGGGGTGAGCCTGGGGCGGGGGTTCAGTTCAGTTCAGTTCAGTCGCTCGGGGGTGGCAGGCATAAACACCCTCTGCTGCCGCAAGACACTCCCAGGCTCAAGGTGTGGCCTCCTTTGAGGAACCGAGGCTTGGGCCACAGCCGTGAATAAGCTCAGCTGGCCCGGAACCTTCAGCTGGGAGCCGGGCAGTCCTACGGTGCTGGTTGGGGGTTGGCTTGTAGGTGGACTAGATATGACTGGTAGCTGGCAAGGCCTGATGGCAGAGTTACCAGTCCACCTTCCCTAACAAGGAGCATGGCCGGGCACCTGCCTGCTTCCTGTGCCCTTGCCTGGCCTGCATTCTTCCAAGCTTGCCTAGGGCCCAGCCCTGCTAGAGGCTAAAGCATTTTACAAGCCAGGTCTGCCTTTTTCCTGCCCCAGGGCAATCGGAGCTCTCCAAAAGTGGGAACGTCCTTTCCCTCCCTTCCTTTACCCTTTCGGTGAAGCGTTTCAGCTGTTTGCTACCTTGATTCCTCCTGTGTTGGACAGAGGCTGGGGGCAGAACAAGCCTGATTCTTCCTGTCTACCTGCCCATTTGTTCCCAGGATGGACGATCTGCTGTCTGTTATTAGGAGTAGGGACTGGGGTGTGGGAGGTTTCTCCCCCTACCCACGGCTAGCCTGATCCTGCTCCACGGCAACTAGTTGCTGCCCCTCCACCCCAAGTTGAGAGCACATATGATGGGGAGCAGGAAGGGCTCCGGATGCCTGTGCCCCATCCCACCTACTGTATCTAATCCCCCTTGCCCTTACACATCCACCACCCTGAGGTAAGGCACAGCACCCTAGGGCTGGTGCCAGTAGCTCTGAGGAACCCACCACCCCTTTCCCTACAGTATACCCATCCCTTCAGGATCAGTCAAGAGAAGAGTACTAGAGCCCTTGGGATGGGGGCAGAAAGGAGAAAACAACCATAATAGGAATATTTAAAATGTGAAAGCTTCTAAATAGTCCAGTCCATGATGTTGTTGGGGTAGAGTCTGATTTCTACATAGAAATGATTTTTTTTAAATTCCTTACTGTGCAAACTCTGTGCTTTAAGCATCTGAGAAATGGTTTGGGGAGGGTACTTCTCAATCTAGGAAGGCTGTTGTGTTATTTGTTCAATAAAATTATTTGTAGACCCTGAAAAAAAAAAAAAGTCCCCTGAACAATGTTGATAATGGGCCAGATTTAATAAGCCCTGACCTGTATCACAACAACATCACTTCTGTTCTTGTCCCCTTATCTCTTGGCTCTTCAGCTCGTATCCATCCAGAGGCCCATGAATTTCCACAAAGATGTCTGTCTTCTTGGCACAGTGTCTGGTCAGTCTCTTCCTATAACCAGCCTATTTGTCTTGAATAGAGCATATGCTTCCATCAGCCTATTTCAGTTCTGTATCTCTTCTTTCCCAAGCCTGGTGAATGAAACAAGTTCATATTTATTGCCCTATCTTGTAAGAATTTCTTTCAAATTCTCCCCAATTTATTTTGTTACTCATGCTCTGCTGACGGGCATAAGACTTCTCAGATTAGAACAATTTTTTTTTCTGCCCCCCACTCCATTGCTTTCTAGTTAAAAAAAAACATCACCAAACACTTTATTCATTCGTACATATTTGCTGTATGTAATATCTTCTGATTTTCGCAGCAATCAGTTTTATGGATTTATCTGGACATTTTATTTGTCATCTATACTTTATGTTTAAGGCATTCTTCCCCACTCCCCTTTCAGTTCTCTTTCCTTTAAAAAAAAACATTTTATTGTGAAAAGGCTAAAAACACTTCAAAGTAGAGGGACTAATATAATGAAGTTTAAGGTACCTCTCTTGGCTTCAGCTGTATGCCAGTTGACTCCTTCAGAAAGCAGATGCTAAGATGGAGTTAGGAGAGCATACGTCTTACTGGGGAGTGACACCCACAGAAGGAAATAGGAGCAAGGGGAGCCTTCAGATGGTGATGCAAGTTGGGCAAAGTTCATCACAGTTCAACAAGGAGGCCCTGGATCGATTGTCTTTAGAGGAGTCTTATATTGGAAGAAATGGCTGGGCCCTTGGATCATAGTCTTATTCGGTTATTGGCTAGAGCCATCTTGAGAAGACTGTGACCTCAAGTACCCTTGAAGGAATTAACCACTAAAAGATGTCAGCTAACCACACAGCTCTCAACTTGCTGCACTTTTCCATTCATAATTGCAATTGAGCAAGTTTGGCCCAAGAAGCACCCAAGTGGATCTCTTGGGTACACCTGTGTCCCCTTCTGCCAGCCCATTAGAGATGTCTGGAGCAAAAATTACCCATTAAAGGAGTCCTGCGTTGGGTTTAAATGGCTAAACCCTTGGACCACAGTTTTCTTTAGTCACTGGCTGTGACTACCCTGAGAAAAATGTGGCCTTGACTCAAAAGCTGAAGTTGACCTGAAGGAGTTAACAAGAGAAGGCTGTCTCTAACCACTGTCTTTGCAGCTGGGCCAAGCAGCCTTTCTTAGAGGCAACCAGTATATCTCTGTATCTAGTCTAAAAAGATCATCAACATTTTCCAAGTCTTGAATTATTAAAACACTCTTGATTGGATCAGTGAGCTTCCGGGAAAATTCTTTCTTTCCTGTCCTCATGAAATGCATTCTGTTCTCAGCCAGGATCCTATCATGTTGCCATCTAAAACCATGGTCCAGCAGTCTAGATCCTGCCCACAGGACCACCTGCAGAGTCCATTGCTCATGTTCTTGACTTCCGTCTCTCTTCCTAAATCCCAGGTGTTCTGAAGGATCAATGAAAATATCACCTGGGCTTCCAAATCCTTCAGTTTCTTGCTTCAAATTTTATAATCCTTAAAAATTTATTTCTGATCATTTCAAATGGCATTATTTGTACCCCTAAGATGGTGATTGCAGCCATGAAATTAAAAGATGCTTGCTCCTTGGAAGGAAAGTTATGACCAACCTAGATTAAAAAGCAGAGACATTACTTTGCCAACAAAGGTCCATCTAGTCAAGGCTATGGTTTTTCCAGTGGTCATGTATGGATGTGAGAGTTGGACTATAAAGAAAGCTGAGCACAGAAGAACTGATGCTTTTGAACTGTGGTGTTGGAGAAGACTCTTGAGAGTCCCTTGGACTGCAAGGAGATCCAACCAGTCCATCCTAAGGGAGATCAGCCCTGGGTGTTCGTTGGAGGGACTGATGTTGAAGCTGAAACTCCAGTTCTTTGACCACCTGATGCGGAGAGCTGACTCACTTGAAAAGACCCTGATGCTGGGAAAAATTGAGGGCAGGACAAGAAGGGGATGACAGAGGATGAGATGGTTGGATGTCATCACCGACTTGATGGACATGGGTTTGGGCAGACTCTGGGAGTTGGTGATGGACAGGGAGGCCTGGTGTGGTGCAGTTCATGGGGTCGCAAAGAGTTGGACACGACTGGGCTACTGAACTGAGTTGTAAAGATGGATGTGGTTTGTGATTAATTAATCTCAAGGACCTCCTGTTACATCCCAAATACTTGATCCCAGAAATTCAGTCACAGTTATTCTAGAAGGACTTCCCTCCACTCCTCAACCAAGAGTCCCAATGCCATGGCATGCCCCTCTTGTCTGAAGTTCTTAGGGAGTTCCCTTACACTCACTAAGGATTAATCACACTCCTCATCATTGTACTTTTTTTCTCCAGAAGTTTGGGCTTCTCCTTTCCTGCGCCATTCTCAAATCACCTGCAAAGCTCTGAGAATGAAGAATTTCTTTCCCTTGGCTTTTCCTATATCACATTTTCTTAATCTCTTTCTCTTGATTCCAGTTTTAACTCCCCCAACCACACATTTTGAACTTCCTTGTTTTCTTTTTGCATTATCCTTTGCATTTTCTTCGAGATTACCCCAAACATATAACATCCATAGAAACAGTCCTTATGCCCTTCACTAGTTGTCAGTTCTGAACAGTGGTCTGCATTTACAGTGAATGCTTCCTCTTGCAAACATCTCCCACTAGGGCAGTACAGGTCACAAGTCTTGTTCCTGTGGCTTCTACCCCTCCCAGTTAAGGCTGAGGGTCCAACAGGAAGAATATCCATCCCAGACTCTGGAACACCATGCTCTCAGGACTACATTTTTAGTCACCCCATCATCCAATAACTCCCACAAGTCCCCTGGTCAGAAGACCACCTGGTGATTTTGCCCCGTCAAATTACCACCAGTTGCAAATGTTTGTTTAATGCTTATTGAATTGTCAATAAGTAACACTATTCCACCACAGCCGCCAGATTGCAAAACACTGAGGAATTAGAGAGAAAAACTCTAAGGATTTAGTGATTTATTCACCTTCTCCCACTTGCCAGCCTCTGCTGCAGTGTCAGATTTAATTTGTCTCCCCAGGCTTAGGCCAGCAAGAACAATTCTTCTAAATTGACTATCTCCACATGCAAAATGGGATCAACATTTTTGTCCGAGTTGAACAATCAATTCTTACAAAAAGTAAAACAATCAGTTTGAGTCTTTTTCTTCCTACTTAATTGTTGAGCTGAATTGACTGATCAAATAGCGACAGCGTCTAAGGTAATGAAAAATACCTTTGGCAGCTAGGAATGCAGGAAGCGCTTCTCTTAATACAGGAGTCCTGACAGATTCTTTATTATTCTCCCTAGTCTATGGGATACTTGAATACTTCCAGTGATGGGGAGAGCTCTACCTCACCGACACTCTACAGAGTCCATTTATTAGTCATTCAGTCATATCAAGTTACCCTGGAGTTGGTATGGAGACGTTTAATGGACACACAGCTTAATTTCACCCGAGAGCCCATGGAAATGAATGAGTACCTATTGCATATCAGTTATTTGCTGGGCATCATGCTAAGCAATGAATGACATTTAAGTTATAAAAAGTCTATTACGAAAACAAAGGTTTCTACTTTTCAACTATTTGACTGGCAAAGATAAAGAAGAATGGTTAGCACCTAGAGTGATGCGAGGAAAATGGGTGCTCTCAGGCTCAACTCCCAGGGCGGGAGGGTACTGCAGCCTTGCTGTAGGGCTAGGTACCATCTTGCATCATGGAGATGCAGACATAGATAACAAATTCGTGGATACAGTGCGGTTGCTAGGAAGGAGACAGTGGGGCTAATGGAGACAGTAGCGTGGAAATATATACCCTAACATATGTAAAATGGATAGCCAATGAGAATTCTCTGTATGTCTCAGGGAACTCAGACCGGGACTCTGTGACAGCCTAGAGGGGTGGGATGGGGTGGGAGTTGGGAGGGAGGTTCAAGAGGGAGGGGACATATATATACCTATGGCTGATTCATGTTGATGTATGGAAGAAATCAACATGACATTGTAATTATCCTTCAATTAAAAATAAAGAAAAAAATGCACATAAATTTGGCCTAGGAATCCCATTTCTAAAAATAAATCATAAAGATGTAAGTGGACAAGTGGACAAAGATACATGTCAAATGATATTTATTGCTGTCTTATTTTTGATAGTGAAAATAGAAAGCCTCTAAATGGATTTGCTTGGTAGAAAGCTATGCAGTCTTTGAAAACAAAACATCGAGAGAGCTACACTTGCCTGGACATATGTCTGCAATATATGTAATTTTGAAAGGTTAACAGATTATGCAGTATACAATCACATATTTATAAAACAGAGAAAAACTATTAGCAAAAACATCTCAAAGAGTATGCATATGAAAGTTAATAGTGGTTATTTCTAGATGATGGGATCTTGGAAGAATTTTGCTTTTTTCTTTATATTTTTCTTTATCACCTTAATTATTTTACAATAAGAATCCACCTTACTTTTATTGTCAGAAACAAAAGGAAAACCTTATTCACGGCTCGGAAACATCATTGGGTTTGTCCAGTTTGGTCTCTTATTTTATAGATGAGGAAATTGGTGGTTCAGAGAGGTGATCACAAGGTTTTTGTAAAATTTCCATAAGACATTCTAACTACTCTTCAAATGTCTGCATAGTATTATAAAGGGACACATTGAAAGGGGCCCTGGATTATGCTCATTAGCACTCATTCAACCACAGGCTCTACTCAGCTTTGGCTTCTGTGCTTGGTATGGGGACACTCGGTATGGAGAAGGTTTGGCGGAGTATTGTCTTTGCATTTGTAGCTTGGCCTCAGTGCAGTAACTAAGAGAAGAGTGATGTTTTCCCTGACAGTGGCTACTGCTCTTCCACCCTTCTGGAACTCAGTCCCTCCTCCTGGGCTGCGCTTCATCTCTCAGTTGATTCTGTATCTGCCCGACTATAATGTGTCCTAAAAGAGGACCAGGCCTTGCTTTTCTGTCTCAGCCTTCATCAGTATGTCAATGCTTGTGCACGGCAACAGCAATAGGCAGAACACTAGCCTGTGTGATTTTTGTTGTTCAGTTGTTCAATCACTAAGTCATGTCCAACTCTTTGCAACCCCAGGGACTACAGTACCCCAGGCTTCCCTGTCCTTCAGTATATCCTGGAGCTTGCTTAAATTCACATCCACTGAATCGGTGATGCTATCTAACCATCTCATCGTCTGCCAACTTCTTCTCCTTTTGCCTTCAATCTTTCCTAGCATCAGGACCTGTGTAATAGATAAACCTCAAATGAAAATCCTGTCCTAAGTTGTAATGTAAAATAGAAGTGAGCATGGTGTGCCTGTGCAGTGTGGTCCATTGGGAGGCTGGCTTCTAGGAGCTGATGTGATTATTCAGACTCTGGTAACTGTTCTGATTCTGATGCTAGAAAATTGTGCTACATTGTGAGGAGGAGGGTGCAGTGGGGCAGTTCTTAGCCTTCTGTAAACCTTGGTTTAGAGATATAAGCAATTCTTCTTCTTCTTTTTTTTTACTTTTATGACACCAGTGAGTTATTTATTGGGGCAATCTTTTCATTCTCCTGCCCTTTTAAAAAAAAACCTGTCTCCATAAATCATTTACAACAGAATCAACTGTTCTAGAAGAGCTGCTATAGGCCCTGGGTTCCAACTGATGACATACCTTCTTCTGCCTGGACTTGGCCTTGAGAAGCTTCAGGCTAAAGAGAGTTCAGGATGGTACTTGGCAAAACCTCTGTGAAGGCTAGTGTTGTGAGAAGTTGACTAGTTTTTGAGCTTGCAGAGTGGTGCCAGGGGCATAGGCTTGACAATCTGGACTGGGTTAGAATCTGAATATCAGGTCTAGCCCCTGGAGGAGTGAGAGAAACCCAGGTGGAATGTTGCTATCTGTGTTCTGGAGGGTGCCTGTGAGGGTATCTGTTATCTGTGAATTGGGTCTATCTATGTGTAATATAGGACTTCCCTGGTGGCTCAAGAGTGTGAAAAAAAAAAATCTGAGATGTCCTCTGAGTTTGTCTAGACCCTTGAAGACCAAAGTCCATTCCTTCTCCTGCTCTGAAGAACAGCGAAGCACGGGTAGTGTAGGGCCTCAGCCGCTGTTGTGCCTTCCTTGGCCCCCGCTCTTCCCATGCCTGGGCTTTGGAAACGCATGCCATCGCTTTCACAAATATCCCCACAGATGATCTTTAACCAGTAGAGATGGAGGTACAGTGAGGCTAGGAGCTGAACAGGATGGAGGAGGGAAGAGAAGGAAATTAAAGATCTTGACCCCTTCTCTCTGCAAGTCCCAGCATTACCAGAGCCCTGGGTCCTGAGAAAGACCATATCCAAAAATATTCCCTTCCCACAACTGGTGGCTAACACTTGGCATCCCACTTCCCTTCCTTCCTTCCTGCATTACACAGCTGGGGATATGATAGAAAGAGGCCTGATCCCAGCCCCCATGAAAAGTATACAGGCTAGTGAAGAGGCAGATGTTAACTGCAGGATTGTAGCAATAAACACATAATTTAAAAATTCTGTAAGTGCTCAGTGGAGAGATACATAGTGCCTTGGGTTATAAAATAAGGGTGTTGGCCTCCCCATGGAGATCCAGGGGAAGGACTGATCATTAATTCTTGCTCCCTTTAGTTCAAGGAACTGACTCCAGTTAAAACTGACAAGGCCTGGCTCAGGTGATACCCAGGAGTGAGGGAGATAGGTCTGTGATTTGTTGGGTGCTGTATTAGAAAGACCTACTTCTTTCCTCCTATGAGTCTTTCTCCTGTGTCTCCTTTACAATTCATGCAAAACACTCACACTTCTGATCCCCAAATGCATAGAAATCTTCCCCCCCTCCATACCAAGCAGTTTTCTGCGATACCAGCTGGGTGTCCTACAATTTTCTTATCATTCAGTCGCTCAGTCGTGTCCAACTCCTTGCGACCCCATGGACTGCAGCACGCCAGGCTTCCCTGTCCATCACAACTCATCACTTGAGAAGAGTTTGCTCAAACTCATGTCCATTGAGTCAGTGGTGCCTTCCAACCATCTCATCCTCTGTGGTCCGCTTCTACTGCTTTCAGTCTTTCCCAGCATCAGGGTCTTTTCTAATGAGTAGGCTCTTCACATCCTACTGTTTAACCCAGTTCTAACACTCTCTGTCTGGAAGTAGTGCCGGATCCCACAGCCTAGGGCTCAGTCCCACAGCTCTGCTCCCACCCCTCTTCAGATGCCAGTCACAAGGCCAAGCTTCCCCCTGTGCTTTAGGCCAACCACCTATGAAGCTGAGGTTCCTGCATACCCTCTTTGGGTTTGGTTCATTTGCTAGAGCAGCTCATAGAACTCAGGGAATTGCCCACCTACATCTACAGTTTATCAAAGGATATGATAAAGGACACAGGTGAATATCCAGAAGAGATACTCAGGGGGAGGGTAAGACATGGGAGGGTCCTGAGTGCAGGAGCTTCTGTCCCCATGAAGTTGGGGTGCGTCCCCCTCCCGCTGTGGGTGTGTTTGCCTACCTGGAAGCTCTCTGAACCTCGTACTATTGGAATTGTATGGAGGCGTCCTCATGTAGGCTTGTTAGGTTATTAACTCCATTTATAGCCCTTCTTTCCTCTCTGGACAAAGCACAGTGGGAGGGTGGAGGTGAAAATTCCCAGCTCCTAATCTCTAGTTTGGTGACTAACTCCATCCAGGAGCCTCCCAGCTTTGTCTCAGAACAAAAGACGCTCCCAGTGCTCTTATCACTGAGGAAATGACAAAGGTTTTAGAAGCTTTGTGCCAGGAGCTGAGGGCAGAGACCAATTTATATTTGCTATAATCCCAGAGTCGACTCATTGGAAAAGACCCTGATGCTGGGAAAGATTGAAGGCAAAAAGAGAAGGGGATGGCAGAGGATGAGATGGCTGGATAGCATCACTGACTTGGACAGACATGAATTTGAGCAAACTCTGAGAGATAGTGGAGGAGAGAGAAACCTGGTGTGCTGCAGTCCAGGGGGTCACAAAGAGTCAGACACAACTTGGCAACTGAACAACAATAATCTCACTCTGTGCCAGGCACTTCACACACCTGGTCCCCTAGGGTCTCAGAAAGCCCTGTGAGTTTGGGCGTATTACCCCTGATTGACAAATGAAGACTCAAGTTCAGAAAGGAGAAGTGACTTGCCCACGACCAAGTGCCTTCTGGGTAGCAGAGCTCAGGTTTGACCCCAGCGAGTTAGAGCAGGTGGAGTTCCTTCCCTGTGTAGTAAATGAGAGGATTCAGGGGAGCCACTTTTCTTTTGGAGCTCCAGGGAGAAATTGGAAGCCTGAGGGTGGAAGAAGAAGACAGAGTTCCCACAAAAAGGAGGGGAAGAGGAAGGATGCAGAATCAGGACTCTGGTCAATTTAAAGTCATCTATGGTGCACCATAGGGTTTCCCAGGTGACGCTAATGGTAAAGAACCCTGCCAATGTAGGAGACATAAGAGACGCAGGTTTGGTCCCTGAGTAGGGAAAATCCCCTGGAGGAGGGCTTGGCAACCCGCTCGAGTATTCTTGCCTGGAGAATCCCATGGACAGAGAAGCCTGGTGGGCTCCAGCCCATAGGGTTGCAAAGAGTTGGACAGGACTGAAGTGACTTTGCACACACACACACACGCATGGTGCATCGTAGAGTTTCCCAGGTGGCGCTAATGTAAAGAACCCACCTGCCAATGCAGGAGACACAACAGACATGGGTTTGATCCCTGGGTCGGGAAGATTCCCTGGAGGAAGGTATGGCAACCCATTCCAGGATTCTTGCCTGGAGAATCCCATGGACAGAGGAGCCTGGTAGGCTACAGTCCACGGGGTTGCAAAAAGTTGGACACGACTGAAGTGACCGAGCACGGAGCATGGCACAGACAAAGTAGAGGATGCTGCCTGTTACCTGGTCCAGGTGGAGAACCACCCTCCCAGCTATTTACACAGTCTGTGCGGGGTCCTAAGAGGGAAGTCACCGCGTGAAGGTACCTTGGACATTGAAAGGCAGGTGAGGGAGCGTGTCAGTTGTAAGCAGAGCTCTGAAGTCCAGCAATCTTAGGTTGGCTGTCGTCTCTCTTATGGGCAAGTGTCTCCTTTGAAAGTGACGCCTATGGGGCTGGAGGACGGAGTTCTAGTAGACTCGTGCCACCACACCCTCTGAGCCCCACTTAAAATCAGAGGGGGCAGCAAGAGGGCAGCTTGGGGGGAGCGTGATGCGGGCGTAAATGAATGCCGACCTTGTTGGGATAACTGGTGTGCTTCAGCCTCCGCAGCTGTGGGGTCCCTGGGGAGTTGTCTGGCTACATGTGATTTTACATATCTGACAGCTAAATCAGAGATCCAAATGCCAAATCCGGCACTCGGGAACATTATGTGGATTTGTGACACTCCCGAGGGGACTTCGGATCCATAAAGCAATGAATGGATTACAATGAGGCATAAATACAGCATTTTCATCTGTGACATACAATCCCGCTCTATTATTTCTCACATTGTTACATGAAAGAAATCTATACCCCACTCTTTCAGGTCTGTGTCCAGAAATTGAAAGAAAAACAAAAAGAACTTTAAGATGGCGGGGGTGGGGGGCTGGGGAACCACCTCTTGATGCATCAGGAATAAACTAGAATAAAGTGTGATGAGTGTGACAGTTTCAATTTGCAATGTAAGGTCAACTCCAGGATCCCACATGTCATCAGCAAGCAGCTGTCCCACTCAGACCGCTGTGTGACTTTGAATAAATCATGTCACCTCTCTGGGTCTCCGTCTCCTCTTCTGTCTCATGGCCTCCTAAGTCACAGACGTGCCCTTTCATGGAGTGGGCACGATGGATCCACTTTGTGCTTCAGGAAGACCATGTTAGAACATTCTAAATTTCTTAGTGTGTATATGTTTTTACAGTGCATGTTATATACCAGCATAGTCTATGTGGTCGCACAGAGTCAGACACGACTGAAGCGACTTAGCAGCAGCAGCAGCAGCAGCAGTACATGTCTAACGGGACAGGGGACAGGGAGGCCTGGTGTGCTGCAGTCCATGGGGCCGCAAAGTGTCGTACACGACTGAGCGACTGAACAACAACAAGCACATGTCTACTGTTTATAAATACACACACGCATGTCCTAAAAGAGCATGCTGAAAAATGCTTTAACTGAACAGAAAGTTTGGAGGCCATAGATGTAACCCAACCTGGTCATTCCCCTGGTGATGGGAAGGGCTTTTTGCATTTAATAGTCCACAATTCTATGTATTTGAGGAGGCTTCTCAGTCGTCTTCCTTAAACTCCTGCACTGGGACTGAGGGCATCAGCTGTCCAAGGAGAAATCTTTGTGCCCATGTGTGTCAGTCTACGCATATGTGGGCTCGGAAACCACAAGATGCAATTGATGGACCCCTTAGAATGGCGCCTTCCGCAGTCAAGTGCAGAGTTGCTCTATCTTTGCAAATAACTTTAAATCTCTCATATTTGCTTCACACTCTAAAGTACACAAAGCCATTAAAAAGTAATTTTATATGTATATACTGAGAGAGACAGCACAGGTATTATTGCCCTCTTTTCCACGTGAGGAAAGAGATTCAGAAAGGCCGAATGACTTCCCCAGGGCCACCCAGCTAGTATGTGACAGGGCCACCATCAAGCCCCCACATCCTCGAAATAAGCACTCTGGGGCTCTTTGCACTTATAACTAAGTGCAAATGTGCTTCTTGGATCCCAGGGAGAATGAAGTGACAGTGTGTGAGCCGGCCAGTGTAAATGCAACCCCCAGCTATTTAAGGAAAAAAAAACCCCGACACAGAGCTTGGGGCCCACTGTTGGCAGATCAATAGCATCATTCTTGTGTACACAAGACCTCACATTATTCAGGGAGGCCTGGCAGAGAGAGGAAAGCTGGCCCCCTTGTGCCACCAGCTGTCACGGCTTGCTCCGCTGCAGCTCCTGACAAGTGCTGTTGTGACAGTCTTTCTACAGACACAGTCACAGGGAGCAGCTTGATCGGGACAGGAGCAAAAAGCCTTGTTTACAGAGGTGCGAGGGAACAAAGAACACGTATATACTTGAGAGAATGTAATTTTAAGAAGGCCTTCGGTCCCGCCAGCTGTGTTAGCACTAGAGGATCCCAGGTATGGCCCCTACCCCTGAACTGGTTGCCTTCCCCTACCCTGGGAGATGGGACACCCAGGCGAGAAGCCTTCCCCTCTGAGCTCTTCTTCCTTCAGTCATGGGATAATGGCCAGCAGAAACATTTTATCCTTTTTAACCTCCAGTGACATCACTGTGGTAAGACCCGCAACACTGTTTTGGTAACCAGGATGGTGCTGATGAGGTCGTAATAGAATTTAGATGGTTATTTGTCTGTGTGCTCTAAGACTGCAAATTCCTTAAAGGCAGAGATTCTGTCTTGTTTGTTTTCTCTCTTTCTTTCTTTTATTTTTGAAGTTTTTATTGTGGTAAAATACACATAACATGAAAGTACCATCTTAACCATTTTTAAGTGTACAATTCAAAGGGATTAAGCCCTTTCCCAGTGCTGTGCAACTATCATCGTCCATCTCTGGAACTTCATCCCAATCCGAATAGAATGTTAGATTTCTAATTTATATTCATTCGCAAGTTTGATACAGTTCCATTTATTCTGGCATCCAGTATTACTGCTAAAAGCCTAGAAAGCTTATTATCTTAGTGGTCTTTAAAAAAAAAAATTGAATGAGGCTTGAAACTTCTAATTCAATTCTGAGAGTATGAAGAAATACTTTGTTGGTTATTTTCATATTCCCAGACCTTCCACCACAGAGTCTCACCCATCTAAAATATGCAGTATTTGAACTGAATGAGTCGTAATCCACACGTTGACCGTCCCTCTGGGAAACCTCTTTCTGCCATGTATTAGCCTTATAGCAGAACTCAGAACCTTCTAAAATTCACCATAAAGGATTGCTTTAATTAATACATGCCATGATGTGTATCACTCATAACGAATTACTATCAGAATATATAAAGAAGTTCCACAGAATGATAGAAAGACAATTTAATTGAGAAATGGATGGATGGATTAACATGAACAGAAAGTTCGCAAAGGAGGAAACCCAAATGATCCATGAAAATAAAAAAGAAAGCTTTTCCTTACAAATAATCATGGAAGTGCAAGTTCAAAACACTGAGATACTGTTTCCCTCCTTTTGGAATAACAAGCATTTAAAAAATCTGACTGTACCATTGGCTGGCAATGCTATGGAGCAGCGCATCTTCCGTTGCTGGTGTGAGTGTAAACTGGTAGAACCACTTCGAAGAGCAATTTGGCACCATCAAATAAAACTGAAATTGTTCAAACTGAACAGCAGTTCCTCTCCTAAGATATCTCAACCACTTGCAGAGAATTAAACTTATGTTCTCAGGCATTGGCACATGGAAGAAATTAACTTCTCGTTTATGAATCTAGAATGGTGCTAGTTGCACGCTAGCCATGGGAACTTAAGAATTATTCTGATTACCGCCTCTGTCTCGCAGTTCAGAGGAGGAGCCTCTGAGAAGGGCTGTCCACTTGGCAGGTACACAAGGAGACATATAAACAGACATTGCTTATAAAAGAAAAAAATCTCAAACAACCTAAATATCCATCAAGAAAAGAAAAAAAATGAAACCTTTTATATTCTTGCAATGGAATATTGTAGTACAATAGTAAAAAAAAAATCTAGAGCCACATGTATTAATTAACAAAGGCAAATATAAACAAATTCATTTTGAATGAAGACTCAAATTGCAGTAAAATTCACAGAGTATATTTCTATTTCTACAAAGTTTTAAAATACTCAACAAACCATTATCTATTGCTCATATAGACTTACATAGTAAAAGTATAAAAAATACATGAGGATGATAAACTCCAGGGTCAGAAGAGTGGCTATCCTTTATTCTTTATAACATGATATATTATTACTATGCCAAAACACATAATTATATATATTACATATTATATTTTATATCATAGACTACACATAAATATATGGGCTTCCCTGGGGTTTCCTAGTGACTCAGACAATAAAGAATCTACCTGCAACTGGAGACCTGCGTTTGATCCCTGGGTCCAGAAGATCCCCTGGAGAAGTGAATGACTACCCACTGCAGTATTCTTGCCTGGAGAATCCCCATGGACAGAGGAGCCTGGCGGGCTACAGTCCATGGAGGTCACAAACAGTTGGACATGACTGAGCGACTAACACACAGAAGTATATGATATAGAATTACTATATATCATTAATACAGCATATTATTTTTTGTATTATTCCCTATAATTTCTATATGTCAAAATAGATGATTTCAAGAACGTACTTTGTTGAAAAATAAGTAAAATATCATATTTACTATCTCCTAGTAACCTCTTGCCTCAATCCATCTGCACTGAATTGTGATAAATGACCCTCCTTTTGGAAGTGAGAGGAAGTTATTTTTGAAATTAGTTTAGACAGAATCTGATCATTTCACTGCCCCATTCAGAAACGGAGGCTGGTTTTGGAGTGCTGCTGGGCGAAAGTCTGCATTCCACAGTGTGACATTCAAACCTCTCCACAAGTTGGCTCCAGACCACTTTAGAGGCAGTGCTTCAGTCTCTGTCTTCAAGTACTCTACATTCCATTCAGATTGGAGGGTTTGCCATTTTCCAGATATACGCAATGTCTTTCCATTTCATACTTTCGTTTGATCACATTTTCTCTTCCTGAGAACTCCTTCCCTTTCTTGCAATTTGACATCATATACCAAAGCCTTAATAGCATGCCTACTACCTGACACAGCCCGTCTCCTACAAGAAAAAAACAACTCAGGACTCACATAAAAATTTAACTTGAGCTTGTCTATTGCGGTATTGTCTCTAATGTCAAAAAGTTAAAAAGTAAGCTGATGTCCAAAGAGGGCTTCCTAGGTGGTGCTAGTGGTGAAGAGCCCACCTGCCAACGCAGGAGATGTAAGAGATGCGGGTTCTATCCCTGGGTCAGGAGGATGCCCTGGAGGAGGGCATGACAACCCATTCCAGTATTCTTGCCTGGAGAATCCCATGGACACTGGAGCTTGGTGGGTTATAGTCCATAGGGTCACAAAGAATTGGACACGACTGAAGCGACTGAGCACACACAATGTCCAAAGAGGGTTTAAATATATCCGTTTCACATGGGACACCACACAAAGAAGCACAGACTCTGGAGCCTAAAGTCAGACGACCCGGGTCAAGTCCAAGTTCTGGACCATTCTGGCACATTTCCAGCTTTCCCATCTTAGCCTCTCTCTGCCTACATATTCTAATCTGTAAAAATGGAAATGAGCTAGTGCTTCCTTCACTGAGTTACCTGGTGCTCAGGCCTAGCATGGTACTTACAGCTGTGAAGGACTAATGGCCTGTGTAATGTAAGAATCAGTATATTCTAGCTCATTCCTTCTAAATTTTAGGTTCTAAAGTAGTGAATAAAATTTAGATAATTTTATTTAAAGTTCATGTGCCCCAAGAAAGCAGTGAGGTCACTCAAGATCCAGCTGATTTCTTGTGGTTTAGCTGCTCAGTCATGTCCGACTTTTTGTGACCTCATGGACTGCAGCATGCCAGGCTTCCCTGTCCTTCACCGTCTCCTGGAGTTTGCTGAAACTCATGCCTATTGAGTTGGTGATGCCATCCAACTGCCTCATCCTCTGTCGTCCCCTTCTCGTCCTGTCCTCAATCTTTCCCAGCCTCAGGGTCTTTTCCAATGAGTAGGCTCTTAGCCAAAGTACTAGAGCTTCAGCTTCAGCATCAGCCCTTCCAATGAACATTCAGTGTTGATTAGAAAGCAAGTCTTACAAGTAAAGTAAGAAGGAACTAGGTCATGATGGGAAATCAAGCCGCTCTAGAATGAATGTGGACTAATGGACAAAAAAAAGTTCATGGGTTCCGGCTCTTATACTCACTGACTAGGTAACCTTAGGCCATTGGCCCTAACCTCCAGCCAGGGCTTCCTCTTTTATCAAAGAAGGACAGTAAGGCCCACCCTTATAAGCCTGCTATAAATTTAAAAATACCAATAATTTATAGTTTTTATTACTCTTTGCCAGGCACTGGTGTAAACTCTTCACATTATCTCATTTAATCCTCAAAGCAATCCCATGAGGTACTATTGCAAGTTGAATTGTGTCTCCCAAACAGATATATTGAACTTCTACCCTCAGATACCTATGAATGTGATTTGATTTGGAAATCAAGTCTTTGCAGAAGCAGTTAGTTAAAACGAGGTCATATGCGATTAGGGTGGGGCTTGTAAGGTGGTCCTTAGAAAAAGAGATCAGAGGTGGAGACAGCCTACAGCCAGGAAGCACCAAGGGTGGCTGGCCAACACCAGAAGCTGGGGAAGAGACAAGAAAGAGTAGTCACTTAGAGCCTTCAGAGGGAGCATGGACTTGCTAATAGACTGACCTTGGACTTCTAGCCACCAGACCTGTGAGAGGATAAGTGTCTGTTGAGGATAAGTAAGCAAATGTGTGATCATTTGTTAAGCAGCACGAGGAAACTCACATAGGGACCACTGTGATGGATGCAGAAACTGAAACACAGGATGGGTAAGCAGCCTGATAAGTCTCACACAGATCGTGAGCTTGCTGACCCTGGAGTCTGTGCTTTTGATTATTAGATGATATTCAACCCTGACTATTCACTGAAAGGACTGATGCTGAAGCTGAAGCTCTAATACTTTGGCCACCTGATGCAAAGAGCCGACTCATTGGAAAAGACCCCAATGCCGGGAAAGATTGAGGGTAGGAGGAGATGGGGGCCTGGCATGCTGCAGTCCATGGGGTCACAGAGAGTCGGACATGACTGAGCAACTGCAATACAACAACATATCAGCTGGATCCTGAGTGACCCTGCTGCTTTCTTGGGGGACACAAAAGTTACGTCCACCTTTTACATCTTGATAGATTTCACCATGCATGAATCCCCAAAAAGGCATTGTTCTGTGGTATCAGGGTGGTTTTGCCCCATGGTTGTCAGAAGTTTTATCCTCAGTAGCCCAGCTG
The DNA here is from genome assembly GCF_042477335.2 of Ovis canadensis. Classification (NCBI taxonomy): domain Eukaryota; kingdom Metazoa; phylum Chordata; class Mammalia; order Artiodactyla; family Bovidae; genus Ovis; species Ovis canadensis. Next base: position 56,845,277 of record NC_091264.1, read on the forward strand.
AATCTATGTTCCAGTCATGCAATTTTTCACAAGTGTCACACCACAAGGTGCCCCACGTGTCTGGGCTCTGCTGGGCCCTGCAGGCTGGTACTGAGGTTCTTCCTCTGAGGCTCTTGTTCAGGCAACTAACACCCCCCACCCCAGATCACAGCAGAACCAAGCTGCTAAATGTACAGCAGCTCAGAGGGCCTTGCTGACTTAAAGACAGAACAAGGAAGTGAGTAAATGAAATCTGAGTTACTCCCCAAGTTCCATCTTGCCCAAAGCTATTCCATCAACATTATTTTTCTAATTTGCAAGTATTAGAAAGATTTTCAGATTTGAGCATCGTCTTCATTTATCCCTTTTTCTCTGTCTTTGTCAATTTTCAGAGACATGGCTGCCTGAGAAAGCAGACAAGATGCTATCCAAGAGTAGACTCCCAGCCCTGCCATAACCTGGGCTTTGTTTAATGAGTCATACCTTCTAAGACACACAGAAGCTTACCAGGTAGCTCACATCTACTTCTTTGTCTTGTGTTTTTTTTTTTTTTTTAACCCTGTGACCTGCAGCTTTACCAAGAGCCTCGTCGACCCGATTTCCCGGAGAATGCAGCAATATGATCCACACGGGTGCTTGAGCTCTTGGTTTTCAGATGTAGGGCGAAAGAGAAGCTTATTCATTGACCTCTGTGGGCTCCAGGCTGCAGCAGGCTATTATTCAGGTTGATAAAAGCTTCCATTCCCTGGGGGGAAATCTCTGTCCTGGCAACCATGACCCTGACTCAAGAGTGTAAGTGGAGCCCAGGCACACCTGTACCTCTGACAGATGAGCCAGGCATGGAAAAGCTTCTGCTGACAAGCTTATCGGACAGCAGACACCTGCAGAGGGGCCCACACCCTTTTTCGCAAGGCCTTTGACAGCAGTCCTGATCCAACAGGCCTGGCTGGGCACACTGTCAAACAAAGATGACTTGAAGATTCACAAAGGAGCTGGATTATGCCAAGGCCAGGCGTCATGCTTGGAAGGAAACACACACCCCCCCTCCCCCCCGCCCCCATTCATCACACAGGCCCTGCTGGTTGGAAATCGTGGCACACCCCCACTGGTTTGGTTCCAAATAAAATCCTAGCTCTGTCTTGGGGAAGGAAGGGTGGGAGCAAAGGCGATTTTTATTTATTAGGCCTACTAAGTGCCTGGACGGGAGTAAGAGCTTTATATTCAACACCCTGTTTGATCCTCCCAAGAACCCACGTGACAGAAGCACCGTTTCCGTTTATCCTGATTTCACAGACAAAATAGCTGAGCTTGGAAAGGTTGTCACTTTGCAAGTCTGCACGTCTCATTAGCAGCCGGGCAGGATTTGAAAAGGGTTCCCCCAGGGTTTTATGGCCGTTGCCAGCTGTTCCCAAGCAAATCAACTCAGGAAACCCAAAGTCCGGGGGTTTGGGGCCCATTCATTCTGTTTTGGGTCCTTCATTAGTGGGACTCACATTGTTCCATGTTGGCTCCCTGAAAGGTCAACTTGCAGGCATGACCCTGTTTCCCAGAGCTCCGGGCAGATGGGCAGAACGACCTGGGATGACCTAAGTCAAAGCTGACTTTGCCTTAAACTCTGCCCCAGCCTGAACCAGAGTCACGTCATGCCCCCAGATCCTCTTAGAGACTCCTCAGTTTGTACTTGAACACAGTGGTCCTCGACTGTGGGCAGTATTGGGACCTAGGATGCATCTAGGAATGTCTGGTTGTCATAACTGGGAGGGGTGTGATACTGGCTTCGAGAGGGGAGAGGCCAGGGCTGCCGCTGAGTGTCTTACAATGCACCAGACCGCCCCACAGCGAAGAATGTGGTAGTCACTCAGTCACGTCAGACTCTTTGCGGCCCCGTGGACTGTAGCCTGCCTGGCCTCCTGGTCCATGGGATTTCCCAGACAAGAATCTAGGAGTGGGCTGCCATTTCCTTCTCCAAGGGATCTTCTCGACCCAGGGATGGAAACCGAGCCAGGGATCGAACCCCACTCAGGGATCAGGCACAAAATGTCAGTGGTGCCCAGGCTGAGAAATTGCTTTGAAATTTGACCCTGCCAGACATGGGAGGATCTTAGCAAGTGACCGGCACACAGCAATCAATGGCTGATGAAGCATTACTCCATGATGGCTGAGTGGCCAGTCCTTGGCAGATGATTCTGGGGGCAGGGAGGAGCTGGATCCTCCCTGCCCCACCTGTGACCGCAAGGTCACTGGAGCCAGGCCACTGCAGAAGCTGGCCATCCAGTGCTGCCCCAACACTAGCTGTCTCCACAGTGTGTGTAATGCTACGAACCCATACATTCATTGAAGGGTTTTCTTCTTGTTTTTGAAAGACAAGGCAATTGAGGTGATAACAACAGTGGGTGGCAGGAACTGGTTTATCGAACTCCCAAGAGTCTGGCAGACGTGGACGTGGGGTGCAGCTCTAAGTTCAAGCCTGCCCAGGAGAAAGAAGACACTGGGGTTAGAACTGGCTTTTGACTCACAGCTCGACCCCTTCTCAGAGCTGCCATCTCCTAATGTGTAAAACAAGAGTTGTAATTCTTACTTTCCTGGGCTGGTGTGAGAATTAATTGGAATAATGAATGCAAAGTGCCTAACACGGCAGGTGGCAGAATAGACACTTAGGCGGTCCTGTGATTAGGGAAAGATTAGGACAGGCTGGCCTTGGAGGGTTGCCCGGGGCGCGGCCTGTTTGTTACAATAGTGACCTGCGTGCTGTTCGGAGGGCGTTGTCACCACACACCAGGGCACATGGTGTGGTTGCCCTGTGTGGTTCGCTTGGTGCTGTGGGTTGGAATGTCTTCTCCAGGGCTGCCTGGGGGTTCTCAGGAGGGCAGTCGGGCCAGCCTTGCTGAGGTTTGTTTTGAGGACTGGAAACTCCTACATCGCAGCTGTAGAAGGTTGCATGTGACTCAGAGTCCTGCCCACATCTGCCACTAATGCTATCTTGAGTGGGTGACTTGCACTGCTTGAACCCCAGTTTCCTTCCCTCCAGAGTCAATAATACCAGCTACTTCATGGTAGTTACATGAACATTCAGGGCAATGATGAAGGTGATAGTGACAAGAATAGATAATCAGTAGGGAAATAACCGGAGAAGGCAATGGCAACCCACTCCAGTACTCTTGCCTGGCAAATCCCATGGACGGAGGAGCAGGGTGGGCTGCAGTCCATGGGGTCGCTAGGGGTCAGACTGAAGCAACTTAGCAGCAGCAGCTGCAGAAATAACTGGCCAGAGTGGGAACTTAAAAGAGTCCATTGGTTTGTTTTGATTTTATGATTTTCTTAAAGAATAGCTAAATTTATCATGCAAGCGATGCTCTGCCTCGATGGTTCTACATCACCTGCCTAAACACTCCCCCGTCGTACACGACTTGGTCCTCCCGCCCGCATGGGGTTGCCACCTCCCTTTCTCTCCCTACCTCCCTTCTTGTGAACACCTCTACACCCTGGCCACCAGTGAGCTACTCAGAGCAGGCTTCTTTCTCTTCCCATGCAAATCCTCTTCCTCTCCTGAAGGACGGTGAGAGGTGGGCCCACCTTCCCCAAGAGCTGCAGCTGCTATTCCCCACCCCAAGCATCAGAGAATGGCTGCTGTTATCAGTGGAAGCACCACCCCTCACGAAGGGCTGAGAGAAGAGTCTGTGGGCTCGCACTTTGCTCAGAGTGTCTACCTCTGGGGACGGCTCCTAAAAGAGGGAGTTAGCGCTCTTTCTTCACATGCCACATCCTTTCTGTACTATTTGCCCAAATTTCAACCAATGTGTTTTCTTACTATCAAATACTACTTAATAGAACTATGTGCCTCCGTAGCTCCTTCTTCCTCTAAGCCTCAGGGGTCATGCGATATTTGACTGTGTGTCTCCAGATTTTAACAATGAGTCAGAAATAGGGTGGAACAAACTTAGTGAACCCAGCTGAACAAAGGAACCAATTTATTTTTTTGTTATTCTCCTTTGGAACTAATGGCTTTTGCCTCTCCTCTCCACCATCAAATTGCTCATCTCATGAAGGTCTGAGAAGACCACTGAAGCTGTGGATGGGTGGACATCCACCAGGCTTCCTCACGGGACCCTGGGAATCACACTCAGACCTCTGGCCTCTGCGGTCCGCCTGGCAGAATCCTGATCGTGGGCACACGTCACTGCGGTCACGAGTGCAGAGAACGAGGCCCTCTGTTTCTTCTCCTGCACACTCACTGGACTGAGGGATGCTCCGCCTTCTAGATGTGCACTTTTTCCCACCGGCCAATCCCCAGGCTGTGTGCCACCGACCTCCAGGGTCTTGTCCTGGTTGCCTCTCGCCCCATTTAACCCCTCACCTACTCATCGGAGAACTTCACACTGGCTTCTACAAGGCTTCAACTGTTTCTGTTGATCTGTTGTTGGTTTTGTTTTTCCTTTTGGTTTTTTTAAAAAGAGCATTCTCCCTGATGGAGGATGGACTTTCAGAGGCAGGCACTGACCTTGACACCGTCTCCTTCCCAGCAGGACTGGCCCAGGCGCACAGCAGATATCCCACCAAGGGCTGCCGGATCCAAGCCATCAAACACATGGGCATGCGGTGTCGTGTCCGAGTCTGTGTCCGAGTCGTGTCCGAGTCTGTGTGACCCCATGGACTGTAACCCTCCAGTCTCCACTGTCCATGGGATTCTCCAGGCAGGAATACTGGAGTAGCATGCCATGCCCTCCTCTGGGGGATCGTCTCCTGCACTGGCAGGCAGGTTCTTCACCACTAGCGCCATTCTAATGCATCTTTCTCCACGTGTACCCTGATGACAAAGACCAGTGTGTAGCAAAATAATCCAGAGTGGGGATTTTCAAAACAGAAAAGAAAAATCAGGTGAATTGAAAAGAAAAAAAAAAAATCAGGTGAACTGAAAAGGAGAAAGGGATGGCAGGCCTAGGATGAAAACACCAAGACTGACAACGACCCCACCTGCCCCTCCAGCTCCCAATGAAAAGAAACCAAAGCCATGGGATTCACTTCAATTGCTCTTCTGGCCCGAAATGGCTCCCTCCCCCAGGCCCGAAGGAAAATTCAATTAAAGGGTCCATCTGCAAGGAGCAGCTGAAGAGGAATGACTGTGGGGAGGCCCGCATTTTCATCAAAAAGAGCCCAGGCCCTTCTCTCCGCCCCTCCCCCACGCCCCCTCTCCCTCTCACTTAGGAGGCCCGCCCCTCACCCCTAAAAACGCAATTCTCTCCAATTAGGTGGCTCAGAGAAGTGGCTTTCATCTGCTCCTTTCAAATGCATGCACGTGAAAGACTCATCCCATAGACTCGGGGCTCCCACCGCAGGGAGAGAGGGAGAAAGCCCACAAAAGGAGTCCACGCAAGTTGGGGAGCGGAAACCTCCGTCCCCAGTTAATCTGTAGTGGCCAGCCCGCTGTTGCGGGTGGTTCGGCAGGCTACTCCCAGCCGAAAGGCGGGATGCGATGAGGAAAAATAAGTACACAGAAATCACAACCAGGCAAGCTCTCTGGGCTTCAGCGAGAAGCCAGGGGAGAAGGCAGAAGGGAAGCGTTAAATGGAGTGACCTCCCGAATGAGCCTTGACCCTCCGGAGCCTGCGCGCACCTGGGGCCGCCTCTCCCTGTCTCTTTGGGCTAGCGGGGAGTGGGCCAGGCTGCGGGACCCGGAGAAGCCCACCGCCCCCTGGCTGCGTGCTGTTCTGCCGGGGATCGAGGTGTGAACAGAAAGGAGTGCCTCTTCGGTCTCCCGCGCTCCTTGCAAAGCAAGCAGTGCTTCTGACAGCGTCTTGAGGCACAGACCCCACAAAGGGCCCTCAGCCCTGCACCCACCCTTGTGCTCTGGTCCTTCAAAGGACCCCTGCTTACCTGGGGGTCTCCTTGGGCCTCTTTCCTGCCTCCTTCCGCTTCCTCCTGATAATTTTTGACTGGGAACACAGGGAAGAGGGCGGCTCACTGTTTGCCTCTGTCTCCTCAAGTGACAGGAGAGATGGTTTTAATGTGGAGGGGAGTTGACTTATTAATGCAGGCCCGACACGGGGCAGGGTGCGTGGGGTCCTGACACGTGGCTGGGAAATGGTGTCTGTGTTCGTGTGCCGGGGCCGGGGACCGGGGATTCAGAGCACAGAAAGGCGTGTTCTCACAGTTCTGGAAGGTTGCCTGGGATCTTGCTGTGGGCGAGTCTGGTTTTGTCCGAGGCCTCTGTCCTGGCTTGAAGATGCCATTTTCTCCCTGTGTCCTCACGTAGTCCTTCCCCTGTGCCTTTCTGTGTCCTGACCCCTTCCTTTCTGGATGCCAGTCATGTAGCAGGAAGGCCTCACTACTGCTTAATGACCTCTCTAAATATGGCCACATTCTGAGGTACTGGGCGTCAGGACATTGACACAAGAAGCAAGGGGAACACAGTGCTGCCCGTGACAGCACATCTTGGTAGTTCTGCCTAAAAATGCACCTGTTATTGCCCAATTTAGTTGTTTCACCTCAGGGTTTGTAGGACTTTGAGGAGATATCAGCTTTACAAAGGACCAGGCCTTCCCTGCTGGCTCAGACAGTAAAGAATCCACCTGCAATGTGGGAGACCTGGGTTTGATCCCTGGATTGGGAAGATCCCCTGGAGGAAGGTATGACAACCCACTCCAGTGTTCTTGCCTGGAGAATCCCCATGGACAGAGGAGCCTAGCGGGCTATAGTCCATGGGGTAACAAAGAATTGGATAGGACTGAGAGACTAAGGACATGAGAGACCTTCTCAGAAGAGGCCTCCACGAGCTGGGGTTAGCATGCTATTTTATTTAGTGTAGCATAGAGTTGGGGACACCATGAGGACTATTATGTAGAATTGGATCAGAGAGATTCTGTCATACAAACACCATTCATTTGGTGGGGACAGAGTCTGGAAAGCCTACTTCTTTCCGTAAGTGGTTAATAGATCACCCCGCCCTGCCCCCCCCCCCCCCCACACACACAAATGGAGCATCCTTAGCTCCCTGTCTTGGTTCCTATCAGTCAGGCCCCACCAACCTCACCAGACCCCCATCATTCTTCACACGTGGCCTCACTCCAAACCTGCACAGGTCTGTCTTTTCCTCTTCTCAAAACGTCCTTTTCCTTCTTCATCTGCAGAGCATCACGGAAGGAGAAGAGGACAGGTAGTTTTATCAAGTTGTCTGACTTCTCTCCTGGGGGAGGCGATCGTAGATACAAGCCATTGGATGCTGCTGGGCCAGGCCCTTCCGCATTCCCTCTTCTCTGCCCCCTGTCACAGAGGACACACTAAGTGTGGGGAGCACGGAGGATGCACTCCACACCATAGACACACGTCCGTGCCCTGAGAGTTCTTAGTTCCTGTCTCCAGGCAGAGCTCTTCTCAGGCATCTTGGGAAAAACTTTTTTTGTGTGTGTCCGGCTTCTTTTAAGAGCCCAAACTGCACAAGATTTAAATCAAATTAAGCCGCTTTGTCCAGTCATGTGCTATACTTTCAATTAGAGGCTGGCCTAGGCAGAATTAAACCCCCTTCATTCTCCCAAGATGTGGATGTCACAGTGTCCCAGGGAATGCCCTGTCCATCCTTCCACATGCCATCTTCTCTCTTTTGATGGTGATGGGGAGGGGGGCATTGCAGACAAGCCTCTGATGACCTTGAACTTCAGCATCTGGCTCACTCTCCTCTTCCCTCACCCTGGGCCTCAGGCTCCTCCCACGAGACAGGGCAGTAGCATGACTATAAACGCAAGCTCTCTTTCAGACTGCCTGGGCTTCAACCTGATTCTGTATCTTTAATTTTTGTTTCTTTTGCACAAAAATGTTCACTGCAACTTTATTCATAATCCCAAACTACCCTAAAGTCCATCAGCAGAAGAATGGATAAAAAAATGATGGTATAGTCATACAATTGAAAATTACTAAGTGATCAAATGGAGAAGGGAATGGCAAGCCACTCCAGTGTTCTTGCCTTGGAAACCCCATGGACAGGGGAGCCTGGTGGGCTGCAGTCCATGGGGTTGTACAAGCTGGACACGAATGAGCGACTAAACAACAACAAGCAACCTAAAGGTTGTGCTAGTGGTAAAGAACCTGCCTGCCAAAGCAGGAGATGTAAGAGACAGGGGTTCGATCCCATCCTTGGGTAGGGAAGAGCCCCTGAAGGAGGGAATGGCAAACCACTCCAGTGTTCCTGCCTGGAGAATTCCATAGACAAAGGAAGCTGGCAGGCTGCAGTCCACAGGGTCACACAGAGTCGGAGAGGACTGAAGTGGCTCAGCACACACACACAAGTGATCTAAAGAGAAAAATGAAAAAGGGTGAAAACATGAGTAAATCTTAAACCCATTTTGTCATGCTAAAAACGTTATGACCTTTATTCTTTCTTTGAACCTCAGGAAATGGCAACCCTTCCAATATTCTTGCCTGGAAAATCCCCAAAGTCTGGCAGCCTGCAGTCCATGGGATTGCAGAGTCGGACCTGACTGAGCACGCACATGTGGAAGGCTCATCTATAAAACGGGGGTGATGAGAAACTGCTTTTAGAATAGTGATTGCAATTGAGCACATGTGCTGTGAGTCCTGGTGAGACTCCTAGGTCTCAGATGACTTCAAGGCTTTTTGAATTTGAGGAGTGGGGGAGTCATGAGGTTGTACGAGTTGACTGAGAGGACAACTAGGAGAAATGGGGTGTCCGCCCCTCACCTGGACATGTGGACCAGTTTGCGGACTTGGTGAAGGGAGGGCATGGACACTGATAGAGCTGTTCTGACGCAAGACGTGATGCTCTGGGCCCGGAAACAGCCAGAGCCTGGGAGGGACCTTTTCAGGCCACTTTTGCACCGTTGTCTGTATTTCAATGGCTGTTCGAAGACGACCAGCTTTAGGAGTGTGAGGAGACGGAAGGCTTGACAAGAATACCAGTCACCTGCTGTTGGCCTAGTGTGGTGAGGGTGGGGACAGTCCCTCAAGACACTGTGAGGCAAAGTGTCACGGAGAATGGGAGGTGAGTGGGGACAAAGAGGCAGGTCTGTCAGGGACCCTGAGCCCACAGACATATTGGAGAAAAGCCCTGAAGGGTCTGGCATTCCTGTTAACCCTTCTGTTTTGGGGGTTAACAAAGGCTAATGTGCTGGATTTAGAAACTCTGGAATGCTAGGCTACTTGAGCGATGTGTATTTCTGGTGACACAATCTCCGCCCCCCACCCCCAATCTTCACATTGGAGACAAGACAGACTGCCTGTTGTGGCTGGGAGTTTAGACTAAGGAGAAAAGAGGAAGGGTGCTAACTCCTTACTCCATTACCCCTGCTCTGCCTGTCATCTGGGACCCTGACCTTCAGTGTCCGCCGCTCTGTTCTTTGCTAATGTCCCTTCCTCCTCCCTCCATAATTAGAACAAAGGACAGATCAAGGTAAGGAGGAGGGACCCTCACTGCCACTCAGGACCCACGCTTTACCTGATGGAAGATGAGACTCAGAGCTCCCGTTCATTCACCTCCAGTGTTTTGAATAATTGGCACAATGGCTTTAAAATGCAGGAGGTAATGAAAATATACTAATAACTCCAAAAGACACTGGACCTAGGGCTTTGTCATCTTGCATTCAACCTCCGTTTACCAATTTTACTCTTAACTTTCAAGTCTTTCATTTCAGGAAACACGCAGTGAACACTTGCTGGATGCCAGAAACCATGCTGAGCTGGGTTTTTTAAACAAGCAGTTTATGTAACGAAGTCGTCTTTCTCCACCACTACCCGCCAGTGCATTCAATCCAGCAGAGGCGTTAATACATGTGACGTGATGGAGGAGGAGACGTTAAGTTTGTAAAACAGAGAGAAAAAATAAAAGCAGGTAAAACAAGAGATCTTTATATCCTGTGGTGAGTTCTTAGGCCTGAGCATGTGAGAGCGGTGAGTGTGAGCACTGCCTGTGTGTGTGTGTTTGATTGACACATAATGTGCTCCTGGTGAAAGGCACAGGGTAGAATGGCATGAGTTTCTATGAACGATGCAACCAGGTAACCCACACCCTGTGAAGCAAGCCAACTTCACTTTTGCCACCCCAGAATATTTCCCAGTGCCCCTCCTCAACCAACACTCACCTATGTTTATTTTTAAGATTTCTAAAATATCCTTAGGGACTTCCCTTCGGGTCCAGCGGTTAAGATTTAACCGTCCAGTGCAGAGGGGTACGGGTTAGATGCCTGGTCAAGGAAGTAAGATCCCACATACCTTGCAGTCGAAAAAATCAGAGGGAAAAAAAAACCCATAGAAAACAGAAGCAATATTGTAACAAATTCAATAAAGACTTTTAAAATGGTCCACATTAAAAAAAAAAAAAACCCTTTAAAAGGATAAAATAAAAAATTAATAAAATATCCTTATATTTCAATCAAGAAAGTTCCTAGACACTTACAAAGCACAAGTTTAAGGTAAGAGCAAGCTTAAGGTTGTATGCACAACCTTAAGGTTATATGTTTTTGTTTGGTTGTGTTTAGATGGCTTGTTCAGCACCTACTCTGAGTATTCTGAATGACAGCTTCACTAAGTGCTGCCAGATATTTCCTCAAAGGGAGGCTATTCATAACACGGACCTACTGGGGACTTATGGTGGACAGCCTCAGAAGACAGGGTCAGGTCTCATTCCAAAGCAAAGAGCAGATGTGTCCAGTACAGTAAGGACAGTCTCTCTCCAGGGCAGAGAGTGGGTGGTTTGCAGCCCATTGAAAAAGATTCGGGTTTCATGTTGGGATTCCTCTCCTGCAGCAGCCCCCCACATGTACAGGCAGCATCACCTGGTGCCCTGCAGAGCATCCTGTGGGAACCAGGTTCAGGGAACCAGCCAGGGAAATGACAATTCTCTGGATACCAGTGGTACTATGAGAGGTAAACTTCTTCATCAAACTCAGGGGTCTTCTGTCTTAACCAGCTTCCAGGAAACTGTTGCAAGTCAGGCTACTTGGTGAGCTTGCAGATAGAGAGACGTTTCAGACTCTGCTGCTCTTGAAGCTATAAACCCAAACTGAGTCTTTGGCATGTGCTCTCCTAGTTAAACTGTTTTAGCGGTTGCCCAGAGGGGACAGCCAGAGAAGGCAATGGCACCCCACTTGAGTACTCTTGCCTGGAAAATCCCATGGACGGAGGAGCCTGGTAGGCTGCAGTCCATGGGGTCGCGAAGAGTCGGACATGACTAAGCGACTTCCCTTTCACTTTTCACTTTCATGCATTGGAGAAGAAAATGGCAACCCACTCCAGTGTTCTTGCCTGGAGAATCCCAGGGAAGGGGGAGCCTGGTGGGCTGCCGTCTATGGGGTCGCACAGAGTCGGACACGACTGATGCGACTTAGCAGCAGCAGAGGGGACAGCTCACAGCCCAGACCACAGCACAGGTTTGAGTGTTGTTCTTTCTAAGGCAGAAGGGCTCTTGACTGCAGAGATGAGGAGTAAGCAGCCCGGGTGGGTGGTTAGCTCCAACTCCCCTGAGCTTTCACTGCCTCTGTCTGAAATGCCCGCTGCCATCTTGCTTGACTTCCGCAAGCTGATCACCCCTGACACCACCCTCCCCGTGTTCTCTGCTCCCCGGCACTAGGTCTCCTGGGAAGGCAGGTCACTGGACCGTGATCTGCCGAAGTGCTGTACCGAGGCCACGAGTTGAATTTTTAATTTGTACAGTTGTCGCTTTGTGGCTTGATGTACTTATAACGCATGATGACTATAAAAAACTGAGTTCAGAAAAGTCACAGAAAAGTAACACATAGCATGTTCACAGTCATACCCCACAGGAAGCACTGCTAGCATTTTGGTTATATCTTTCTGGACATTTTTCTATATGTACACGTATTTTTCTTTATGGTTTGTTTTCTTCACCTTTTTTTCCTTTTCTTAAATAGAACTTTTTTTTTCCTTTTAACAGTATAGTGTAGATATCTTTCTATCTCAAAGGATGAAAACATATAACATCATTTTTAATGAGTTTATAATATAGATGTATCCTATCCTTATTTGTTTAATTAGTGTCTTTTGGGGCTTCCCTGGTGGCTCAGTGGTAAAGAATCTGCCTACCAGTGCAAGAGACTTGGGTTCTTTCCCTGGGTTGGGAAGATCCCCTGGAGAAGGAAATGGCACCCCACTCCAGTATTCTCACCTGGAAAATCCCATGGACAGAGGAGCCTAGTGGGCTACAGTCTAGATAGACAGATAGTAGATAGTGAAGTCGCTCAGTTGGGTCTGACTCTTTACGACCCCATGGACAGTAGCCAACCAGGCTCCTATGTCCATGGGATTTTCCAGGCAAGTCTAGGGGGTCAGACACGACTTAGCAACTAAAACAACAACAACAACAACGTGTCTTTTCAGTGGACATGTAGGTTGTTCATTAGTTTTCAGTATCATGAATAATGCTCTTTTGACCGTTTATCTCTCTGCCTCTCTCTGTAGCTAGCTATTGCATCCGAACTTGTTTTCCTTCCACCCCAATAAACTTTTCTTAGAATTATAAGGTTGTGATGATTTACCTGGAGAAAGCAAACACACAGAAGTGCAGAAACCAGTTCATATTAACTTCTGAAAAGGAGAATGCATTACCACCCTCCGAATGCACTTCTCTGACCAAGGGTCATGAGCGAACATAATGCGAGAAAAAAATTGATAAGCGCGTATGCACCGGAAGCATTCACTTTCGAACACTGCTGCACCGAGTTAGAAACCCAGGATACCCTCCTAGAAAGACAACATGAAAGAAAACTGAGACATCCTGGCTGACAGCCCTGAGAAACACCAGCCCTGTGCGTGAGGCCGTCTCGGACTGCCTGACCTTGGCCATGCTGCCAAAAGATTGCATTTGCATAGTGAATACTAGTGAGACCAGCAGAAGAACCACCCTGCTAATCCTAGCTTGATTGCAGAGTTGTGCCCAAATAAATATTGTTGGTTAAGCTTTTGTAAGACTTTTGAAGCGGTTAGTAACAAAGCAATAGGGTAACTTCCTTTCAGATGAGGCAACTAAGAAACTCATATTCTACAAACTGGCAGAATTTCCAGGCTAGCTCCTTAAGAACCCAGAGTATTCCTAAAGGCAATACAAATCATCGTCCTTCAACTACTTCAACACCACATCACATCTGAAGGCTGGATCAGTATTGCAGGACAAGTTTGGACTCCACTGCTATCACCACCACAGGTGGGGAGAGAGGGAGTAGAAGGCGTGAGAGTTAATTCCAGGCACTAACATTTTACTCTTCTACCTGAATTTTTTTTCACGTCTTCACAAGTCCTAATCTGCATTAAAGAAGCATCTTTCCAGATGTTCTGAAATGAGGAGCCAGTTAGGTGGTTGGTCCCACAAGGACTGAGATCTCTATGCAGAAGGGGGCTGGCGGGGAGGAGTAATGGGGAGGGTATGTTTTTATAAGGGGCATAGGATACCTCTGTAAGCTTAAAAACAGCTTCTACAAAAAAGGTAAACATGGAATGTTCCAGAGTTCATAAAGATCATTGCCACTCCCCTTATTTAAGACAAGAAAACTGATGTCCTGATCAAGATGCCAATGTTCTGATTCCTAATCGCCTACTTTTTCCATTTACCATGTTTCTTTTAAACTACTAAGAATTTTATTGTTTGGTTTAAGCCATTTATCATAGCTGTTACCTTAATTGTACTTTTTCTTATTTAACAACCACTGGGACTTATAATGTATTTATCCAATATATTTCATAGAATAAGCGTGCCCTTTTTACATGAGATTTCAGGTATTATGGAAAAAATCCTTACATAATTTATTTCTCTGAGCATAGAATTTTCCCATGATTTTAAATCACAGTTTCCCTGGAGCAGATCGATTTATTTTGATGATTAGTGTGAACATTCAGAGTGAGCGAAGTGGACAACAAGAAGCGTGGAGCACCTGGGGACAGTGTCCTGTCCTAGGTGCTTTAGGAAGACCCATGCTGGTCTCAGAGACTGATTTCCAGCATAGATGAATAACCTGTACACTGGGAGAAAAATGTAAAGATTTATAGAAACTAAAGAACGATTAAGGACAAGCAAATATAATCCTGTCTGAGAACGTAAGAGAAAAAAATTGGACGTGGTGAAGATTTCATTCTAAAGGTGTAGGATGTATATTCAGAACTGATCTCCAAGGAGGTAAAATTCAAGCCAGATTTTGAAGGAACAGAAGCAGTGTTAGGATGATAGATGCTCTTTCAGTCCTGGAAGGACGTCAGCTTATTCAGATAGAATCTCAGGTCTGGTTTCTCTTGCCTCATCTTCAATTACCCAGTATGTTGGATTTCCAAGAACCTTTTGAATCAGAGCAGAAACAAACAATCAAACATAAAAGCCACAGCGGACCTGCTTTGGAGATGTGGTGACTTAGTAAAATGATCTTTTTCCTAGAACACGGACCAAAATATTCTTCAAGGCTAAAAAAATTATTCAACATTTTAAAGTGGATGCAATGTCACATCATTTACTTAGAGTGTGACCAAAATATCTATTATTTACTTATTACCTTTGGTCTCTCTTTAAAATTGACGTTTCTATTTTTAATACAAGTCCATTGAATGAAAAGACAGGTCAAAGCTGTGTGTATTTCAGGGATGAAACGCATTTCTCGCAGTGGTGATTTCTGTTTTCCATCCCTTCAAGGATTACAGGTTGTTTCGATCTGAAAACTTCTGTACGAGAGGGTCAGTACAATCTGGCATGGCAGGTGTGAGTGTTCACTCATGACTGACTCTTTTTTGTCCCCGTGATCTGTAGCCCACCAGGCTCCTCTGTCCATGGGATTCTCCAGGCAAGAATACTGGAACAGGTTGCCATGCCCTCCTCCAGGGAATCTGCCTGACCCAGGGATTGAACCCACATCTCTTGCGTCTCCTGCATTGGCAGTCAGATTCTTTACCACTGAGACACCAGGGAAGCCCCTCAGTACGGTCCAGGGCAGTCAAAACAGCACCAAGATGCTCTGTAGCAGAAATATTATGTATGGGGGGAGTCTTTTCATTTTTGCCTTAATTTTCTTTATGTGGAAAAGCTATCAAGATACTTTCTCTGAGGGAGCTGGGCTTCTGCTTCCTTGCAAGCGTGCTTTTTATCAGGAGGTACAGAGTCTTTGCTAACGGGTGCTCACGGCCCTCAGAAGCACTTTCTGAGTTCACAGAAGGAGAGAGCAGCACCGATGTCACCAGCTGATAGGGCCAGGCAGCAGCCCAAACCTACAGATCAATAGGGAGGCAGGCGGCTGCCGCTGCCAGGGCAGACAGCCTGGTGTCTGCTCTCATTTCACTTCCTGCCTGGTCCCAGCCCATCACTATGGTCACTCAGGTCAAAGGACAAAGCATGCCTTGGTTTCAGATACATACAGCTCTTGTCCCTGTGGAGGTGACCACAGTGAAAATGTCTAACGAACAGATGCAAAATGCCGTCCTCCACCCCAGTTCAGACAACCTTTCTATCAAAGAGAACATTCAACAGCCTCGCTGTTGCAACTTGATGCTGCCCCCCGGCCAACTCCATGGGCGTGAGACTCCATGAAGTCACATGAGCCCGCCAGGGCCCTCTGCCTGGTTTCAGGCTCTGCTGTTGCCATTTGAAATCCTTACTAATTCTTCAGCTATGGTCCTGGAAAAATTTCTTCTCCGAATTTCAGAGGCATTGATTGTTGGCCAGGCTTCCAACTTCCAGCATTGCTGTTAAGAAGTCTACTAGTGGTCTCGATGCCTGATCCTTCGTAGGTGCCTTGCTTCTGAAAGCGTCTGGAACTTTTAGGTTTTCTAATTTCCCCATTTCTGTGCCTCTCCTCCTGCCTTCTTTTGTGTCTGCTATCCCCAAGCCAAAGATGGAGAAGCTATATACAGTCAGCAAAAACAAGACCGGGAGCTGACTGTGGCTCAGATCATGAACTTATTAAGTTCAGACTTGAATAAAGCAGGGGAAACCACTAGACCATTCAGGTATGACCTAAATCAAATCGCTTATGATTATACAGTGGAAGTGAGAAATAGATATAAGGGACTAGATCTGATAGATAGAGTGCCTGATGAACTATGGACTGAGGTTCATGACATTGTACAGAAGACAGGGATCAAGACCATCCCCATGGAAAAGAAATGCAAAAAAGCAAAATGGCTGTCTGGGGAGGACTTACAAATAGCTGTGAAAAGAAGAGAAGTGAAAAGCAAAGGAGAAAAGGAAAGATATAAGCATCTGAATGCAGAGTTCCAAAGAATAGCAAGAAGAGATAAGAAAGCCTTCCTCAGCTATCAGTGCAAAGAAATAGAGGAAAAGAACAGAATGGGAAAGACTAGAGATCTCTTCAAGAAAATTAGAGATACCAAGGGAACATTTCATGCAAAGATGGGCTCAATAAGGACAGAAATAGTATGGACCTAACAGAAGCAGAAGATATTAAGAAGAGGTGGCAAGAATACACAGAAGAATTGTACAAAAAAGATCTTCATGACCAAGATAATCACAGTGGTGTGATCACTCACCTAGAGCCAGACATCCTGGAATGTGAAGTCAAGTGGGCTTTAGAAAGCATCACTATGAACAAAGCTAGTGGAGGTGATGGAATTCCAGTTGAGCTATTTCAAATCCTGAAAGATGATGCTGTGAAAGTGTTGCACTCAATATGCCAGCAAATTTGGAAAACTCAGCAGTGGCCACAGGACTGGAAAAGGTCAGTTTTCATTCCAATCCCAAAGAAAGGCAATGCCAAAGAATGCTCAAACTACCACACAATTGCACTCATCTCACATGCTAGTAAAGTAATGCTCAGAATTCTCCAAGCCAGGCTTCAGGAATACATGAACCGTGAACTCCCTGATGTTCAAGCTGGTTTTAGAAAAGGCAGAGGAACCAGAGATCAAATTGCCAACATCCGCTGCATCATTGAAAAAGCGAGAGAGTTCCAGAAAAACATCTATTTCTGCTTTATTGACTATGCCAAAGCCTTTGACTGTGTGGATCACAATAAACTGTGGAAAATTCTGAAAGAGATGGGCATACCAGACCACCTAACCTGCTTCTTGAGAAACCTGTATGCAGGTCAGGAAGCAACAGTTAGAACTGGACATGCAACAACAGACTGGTTCCATATGTCAAGGCTGTATATTGTCACCCTGCTTATTTAACTTATATGCAGAGCACATCATGAGAAATGCTGGACTGGAAGAAGCACATGCTGGAATCAAGATTGCTGGGAGAAATATCAATAACCTCAGATATGCAGATGACACCACCCTTATGGCAGAAAGTGAAGAACTAAAAAAGAACTCTTGATGAAAGTGAATGAGGAGAGTGAAAAAGTTGGCTTAAAGCTCAACATTCAGAAAAGAAGATCATGGCATCTGGTCCCATCACTTCATGGGAAATGGGAAAATAGTGGAAACAGTGTCAGACTTTATTTTTTTTGGCTCCAACGTCACTGTAGATGGTGATTGCAGCCATGAAATTAAAAGATGCTTACTCCTTGGAAGGAAAGTTATGACCAACCTAGATAGCATATTCAAAAGCAGAGACATTACTTTGTCAACAAAGGTCCATCTAGTCAAGGCTATGGTTTTTCCAGTGGTCATGTATGGATGTAAGAGTTGGACTGCAAAGAAAGCTGAGCGCCGAAGAATTGCTGCTTTTGAACTGTGTTGTTGGAGAAGACTCTTGAGAGTCCCTTGGACTGCAAGGAGATCCAACCAGTCCCTTCTAAAAGAGATCAGTCCTGGGTGTTCTTTGGAAGGAATGATGCTAAAGCTGAAACTCCAGTACTTTGGCCACCTCATGCGAAGAGTTGACTCATTGGAAAAGACCCTGATGCTGGGAGGGATTGGGGGCAGGAGGAGAAGGGGACGACAGAGGATGAGATGGCTGGATGGCCCCGACTCAGTGGATGTGAGTTTGAGTGAACTCCAGGAGTTGGTAATGAACAGGGAGGCCTTGTGTGCTACAATTCATGGGGTCTCAAATAGTCGGACACGACTGAGTGACTGAACTGAACTGAATCCCCAAGCCCAAGGCTCCTTTGCTTAAATCTCTCCAGATACTAAACCTATTTTCTCCTGCAGGAGTGGGGCACTCTAGTCAACCTGGACTCTGTAAGACTTTCCTTCAGTCTTCCTGCTGGCACCTAAGACACAGACTTCTTGCCTCCAGAACTATAAGATGACACCTTTCTGTTGTGCAAGCCACCAAGTTTGCGGTACTTTATTATGACAGCCCTGAGAAGCTGATGCACCGCCTGAAATTCTACTTATCTAGAAGTTTGCGCCGTGCCGTGCTGTGTCAGTCGCCTCCGACTCTGTGTGACCCTGGCGTCTGTAGCCCGCCAGGCTCCTCTGTCCATGGGGTTCTCCCGGCAAGAACACCGGAGTGGGTTGCCATGCTCTCCTCCAGGGGACCTTCCTGACCCAGGGATTGAACCTGTGTTTCTTAAGTCTCCAATGCGGGATACCCAGGTTTGATCCCTGGGTCGGGAAGATCCCCTGGAGAAGGAAATGGCAATCCATTCCAGTATTCTTGCCTGGAGAATCCCATGGACGGAGAAGCCTAGTAGGTTACAGTCCATGAGGTCCAAAGAGTCAGACACGACTGAGCGACTTCACCTTCACCTTCACCTTCACCTGCATTGACAGGTGGATTTCTTACCATTAGCACCACCTGGGAAGCCATCCAGAAGTTTATTAGTAAGAACTATATCTATGTTCATACTCAGCTTGACCAAATTCTGTTGTTAAAAAAATTTACTCCTTGACCAGGACATACCTATAAGGGTTCCTGGGCAGGCACTTCTGCTTGTCTGTGAGCAGAGCTTTTGTCAACAGAACCCACATCATTAATCCTGCCCCACTGAAGGGAAGGACATTGTCCTTTGATACAAGCTCTCATGATACAAGGACTTCTGGACAATCAAGCTGCTGGTCAGGGAGCTGACAACTGTCTTGTCTAGGGATGGTCTTTAGTGTTTTAAGGTCTCGTATTATTTTTCTAGGGCTGTCATAAGGTTTCCCAGATGGTAAAGAACCCACCTGCCAATGCAAGAGACATAAGAGATGTGGGTTTGATCCCTGGGTCAGGAAGATGCCCTGGAGAAGGGATTGGCAACCCACTCCAGTATTCTTGCCTGGAGAATCCCATGGACCATGGAGCCTAGCTAGCTATGGTCCATAGGGTCACAAAGAGTCAGACACGACTGAGGTGACTTAGCAAGCACACACACAGTGGGCTGTCACTGACTGAGTGATTTAAACAACACATACTTATATTCTCAGGGTTTCTGGAGGCTAGATGTCCAAGATCAAGGTGTGGGCAGGCTTGGTTTCTCCTGAGGTCTCTTCTCTTGGCTTGCAGATGGCTGCCTGTCTGTGTGTCCAAGTTTCCTCTTCTCGTAAGGACACCCCTTCTCATAAAATAATCTAATCATATTCTAGCAAGCTCTTATCTGCAAAAACAGTCACATTCTAAAATATTAGAAGTTAGCGTTTCAACATACAAATTTTAGAAAGACAATATTCAACCATAGGGCTTCCCAGGTGATGCTAGTGATAAAAAAAAAAAAAAAAAAAAAAAAAACCCGCCTGCCAAAGCAGGAAATGCAAGAGTTGCAGTTTCAATCCCTGGGTCGGGAAGATCCCCTGGAGGAGGGCTGGGCAACCCACTCTGGTACTCTTGCTTGGAGAATCCCATGGACAAGGACCCTGGCAGGCTATACAGTCCATGAGGTCACAAAGTCAGATATGACTGAAGCAACTTAGTATGCGTGCATGCATTCAACCATACTACTGTTCCATCAGAACAGAGCCAAAGAAGAGTCTCCTAGACCCCAGGATGAGACTGAGGGAGAAGAAGAATTGGGGTGTCCTAAGGCTGTGAGTTTGCTGGGTAGCTCTGACCTAGTCCTCCAGGGTCTGTGAGCAATCCAACAGGTGAAGAAGAGCAAGTGAACACGTGACCGGGAGTGGCCGATGGGGGACCCGCCCACTGGGCCAGGCCTCCAGGTCACTAGTCCTTTGCTAGCAACGCTCCTATCATGGTCACGATAGCAGAAAACAGACCCCAATTCCCCGGAGCCCACACGCCTGGGGGCAGGGGGCTCTGGCACTAGGCTCGTCCATGGCCTGGGGCACCCTGCCTGCACCCAGGACCACACAGGCGACAAACACAATGAGCAGATACTTGTTGTCTCCAGTGGCCATAGTATCACTGAGGCTTCGTGAGGACATGTGACTCTCCAGGGACCCAGACTGAGTAGGCAGAGGAACAAGGATTTAGTGTAGATATGCCTGGCTCCAAATCCATGCATGTTCCATGACATACCACGCAGACAGTGCTTCACTATCGTATACGATAACTTCAGCTCTGTGAAGGTGAGCTCTGTGTGTCTACTAGGCCACGCGATGCCCAAATGTTTGGTGAAGTGCTATTCTGTGTGCATCTGGGAGGGTGTTTCTGGATGAGGTTATCGTTTCAGTCAGTACACTGAGTAAAGCAGGTTGCCCTCCCAATTGCGGATGAAAGTACTAGCTGCTCAGTCATGTCCAGCTCTTCGTGGCCCCATGGACTGTAGCCGGCCAGGCTCCTCCATCCATGGGATTTCCCAGCAAGAATACTGGAGAGGGTTGCCATTCCCTTCTCCAGGGGAATCTTCCTGATCCAGGGATTGAACCCACATCTCCTGCATTGCAGGGGCTTCCCTGGGGGCTCAGACGGTCTGCCTGCAATGTGGGATACTTGAGTTCAATCCTTGAGTCAGGAAGATCCCCTGGAGAAGGCAATGGCAACCCACCCCAGTACTCTTGCCTGGAAAATTCCGTGGATGGAGGAGCCTGGTGGGTTACAGTCCATGGGGTCGAAAAGAGTTGGACATGACAGAACGGCTTCACTTTATTTACCGTCTGAGCCACCAGGGAAGCCCCATTGTGGATGAGCCCCATCCGGTCCATTTTGTTCCATCCAGGCCTGAATGGAACAAAAAAGCTGAGGAAGCAGGAATTCTCTCTCTCTGAACTAGCCTACCAGTCTTCTGCTTTTGGACTCAGACTGGAACTTATCCCATCAGTTTGGCTTAGTTTCACAACCAGCAGCCTCCATGTCACATGGGCCAATTCCTTAAAAGAAATTCCTTAAAATAAATAAATATATATCTCTCCTATTGGTTTTGTTTCTCTGGAGAACCTGGGCAAATACAGACTCCCAAGTGCTCTACAAATGTTTTCCCACAAGGATTGATAAGCTATTAACAGATTATTCTTGTTAGCTCAATAGAAAATAAACAAAATGTTATTTAATTAGCCATTTCTAATTACTGTCTCTAATTGAACATAACAATAGTGCACTTAAAACCTATTCTCTCTACTCCAGACTTTGATGATTTAAGACTGGCTTTTCCCTAAACACAGCTGAACGAATGAGCCCTTTCCTTTTAAATTCTTCATATCAACTTTGTGCTTATCTGGTAAGAGGATGAGAATGATGTTTGCTGAGCAACTACTTGACATCAGACCATTTCATGAAGTCCTTACATGGTATCTGCCATTTGGAATCTTCACAAGCATCATGTTATTGATTCTTTTTCTTGTGCCTGTGGTGGATGGATGGCATCCGTGGGAACAGCAGAGTTACAGAGAGAACCAGCTCTTTTGCAAGGAGATTTCTCCAGTTGGTCAGAATTTGATAACTCCTCGAGAAGAATAGATGCTTTCGAACTGTGGTGCTAGAGAAGACTCTTGAGAGTCCCTTGGAGAGTAAGGAGATCAAACCAGTCAGTCCTAAAGGAAATCAGCCCTAAATGTTCATTGGAATCACTGAAGCTGAAGCTCCAATACTTTGGCCGCTTGATGCAAAAAACCAACTCATTGGATAAGACCCTGATGCTAGGAAAGATTGAGGGCAGGAGGAGAAGAGGGTGACAAAGGATAAGATGATTTTACGGCCTCATCAACTCAGTGGATATGGGTCTGAGCAAAATGCAGGAGATTTTGAGGACAGGGCAGTCCATGGGGTCACAGCTTAGTGTTGGACACAGCTTAGCGACTGAACAACAACAACTGGGTATCTTTAGGAGGCAAAAAGCTGGATTCCAGATAGGGCTGGATCTCAGCGAACTTCTCAGGGTATTAACAGTTGGACTCACATGAGACAGCAGCACACGACATGCAACAGAATCGTGGCTGAGTGATGCCTCCCAGTCGTCCCCTGCTCTCCATTCTGCTGAGCTGTCTGGTTCAGAAAGCAACCCAACCACTGAGAGCCTCCAATTGAGATGACATCCCAATAACTACCTGAGCCCCGGGCTGGCAAAAACCCGAGGTGTGCAGTCAGCCTTAATCACAGCTCTCCTCAGTAGCACTTAAAAATGGAGTTGATGAATTTAACAAGAAACACATGTTTTCATTTAAATTACAATTAGCAATTAGAGAGTTAAGTGTGCCCTAGATAGAATAGATAATTGTTGTCGAGTTTGTGGCATAGCTACTTTACTGTTGCCATCCTCCTTTTATGTTTTGCTTTATGTTTTTATAGTAAATTTATGCAGAAACTGTGAGAGAGTCTCAGGTTAAAGAAAGCTGCTGGTTTGGGGTTATTCGGCTTCTAAAAAAAAAGGGTCACCAGCCCAAGCCCACTGCACACCCCTGTCTCGTGTGATTCTCTTCCTCTTAGGAAATGTGAGAAGAGAATTTTTTACCTACCCCCATGTAAGCTGGATCATCTGTCAGTGAGGGTTGCGGTGTAAATTACATGCTTCTGAGTAATGAACAATTGGTGAGAACTGCTTCCTCTTTGGTATGACTTCCTGAAAATCCAGGAAAGGAAAAACAAGCTATCTTCTCCTTTACGCTCTCTGGAATGTTTCCCAGAGAAATTAATGTTCACTTCTGCTTTTCAGTGGAGATTATTTTTTTAAAAAAGAGGCCAAGGAAAGGTGCCAATACATACACTTTGGGGATCAAGTCAGGTGCATTCCACATGGCAGGGAACCTGGCTAACGGACCTGCCAGGGTAAACCCACGGGGGCCGAGTAGCCGGAGCGCAGCCACTCCTGATCCGTGCAAGGTTACTCTAGCAAAGCAAGCTGGTGCTTCTGACGAAGACCTCTAATGAGAAACTAATTCCTGGTGAGGAGCCCCTCCCTCCGAATAAAATCCAATAAAAGGAGAGAGACATCGTTTATAGTGAAATTACTACTGGGCTAAGAACAGTACAGATCAGAGCCAAGTAATTGTAGGTGGCTCGGAGACCTGAATATATGTAATTCCTCAGCACCGTCCAAAAACCACAGCCGTTGTCTAAATTTTAACAAAACCAGACAGAGAAGTGACGGGAGATGGCTCCTTGGGGATACCGTTAGGTATCCGAGACTTCTGGCGGTGTTTGCTGTAACTGACAAAGGCGCTGATGGCCGCAGATGACCGGTAGACTCTGGAGAGCATCTTCTCTGGATTTCTTTAGAGGGGGCAGCACGTCACACAGGCTGAAGGGAATGGAAATCATTTCCAGTTTCTACGAAGCAGCCAGCCAGTGTTTTATTTTAGCTACTCCCATAGTGGCATAGAACCTGTCACTCAAAAAAACAACACAAACAACTCAAAAGTCCTACGTGAAGAGTTTGCTTGTTTCCCTGGGTTCTGTAAATGTTTCCAGGTCAAGACACTAGGGTGAGAAAGAAGTTTCCCTGTCTTTTGTTGCTGGAAAACACGCAGAGCAAAACTTCTGAGAGCAGACAGACAGCCAGGTTCGGCTTTCTCCTCCCGCGTTGTTTTCCATCTTGTGGAATTGTTTGTCCCGAGCATCAGAGACAGGGAGTAAATTCTCCCCGACGCGCTGACAGCCCTCGTGGAACATCTGCATAACGACGGGATTTATTCTGTTCATTACGACTGCCGCAGAGCACGGGGCCTTATTTCACTCCTACAGACGAGTCACGCTTCCATAAATTATCCTGCCTCCTCTTCGGGTAAATGGCCGGCAGTCTTGGGAGAACTGGCGAATAATCTCCGAGTTGTCTCAGCTTCTTCATTTTGGTTATTTCTATGTCGTAAAAGTTATGGTGTATCAGACAGAGGAAGGATCAAAAAGGCCTCTAATAAATACTTTTCAACAAGCTCGAGACAAACCTAATAACCCAGCCACGGAGGCTTCAGAGAAAACTCTCCACGCCTCCCCGAGCCTGAGGGCTCCAGGGGAGATGCTCCTTTCTGTGGAAATCAGCCCCCTTTCCTGCCCCGAGCACTTGGTCGAGTGTGTAGTGCTGGAAACTTCATCTTGCTCACCTCATGTACTGTCTAGCTTGGAGGTGATTTTTGTGTTCCTCAGGATGGATTTCCCCTTTGATTTTTGACAGTGTAACCAGTATAAATAGAAGCAATCTGTTAAGTGCAAAAACAGAGTCCACAAGTTTCTGGACTAAAGATAACCCGCCCAGGAGTGCTTTCAGATGCCCCACATCAATCAAGGCCTCACGTTCTATTTTCTTCCCCTCTCTTGGTCGCATTTATCTTTTTTTTTTTTTTTTTTTTAATTTGGCGCAAAAACCCCAGGCCTGGAGCTGGAGTTGTAATTTCAAGCAGTTGATCTAAAGTTCAGACTACTCTCTGAAGGGCTTCCCGGTGTTGCATTTACTGAAATATGTGCAGTTGCATGAAAGGAAGGAGAATGTTTGACCAAGAGGGAGCTGGGCGTCGGGAGTAGGTGAAAGGAAAAATGTTACTCAAGGTTCTCCAGAGAAACAGAGCCAGCAGGATGTATCTACGCCTAGATCGCCATCTGTCTTTATTTATATCTGTATGTAGGGACTTCCTGGGTGGCTCAGTGGTAAAGAATCCACCTGCCAAGCAGGAGAGAAGGGTTTGAGCCCTGGGTTGGGAAGATCCCTTGGAGAAGGAAATGGCAACCCGCTCCAGGATTCTTGCCTGGGAAGTCCCATGAACAGAGGAGCCTGGCAGGCTACAGTCCGTGGGGTTGCAAAGGGTCAGAACATAACTTAGCAACTGAACAACAACAGTAACACATGCAGATAGATATACACATCTGTATAACAGGAGAGATTTATTGTTTATAAAAATGACTCGTGTCATTATGAAGGCAGGCGAGTCCCAAGAGAGTTGGTAAGTTGCAGCCCCAGGGGAGCTGATGGTGGAGTTCCAAGGTGAGTGCAAAGGTCTGCAAACCAAGAGAACCGGTGGTGTGCTTAAATTCTCAAGACTGGCAGACTGAAAATCCAGGAAGAGGCAGTGTTTCAGTGTGTCTGAAGCTGAAAAAAGCTGATGTCCCGGTTAGAAGGTAGGCAGTCAGGCGTTCTCACCTATTCAGGGGATGGCCCACCTTTTTGTTCTATTTCAGGCCTTCAGCTGATGGCACGAGGCTCAGCCACGTCAAGGAGGGGCAATCTGCTTTACCTAGACTATCAATTCAAAAGCTAATCTCATCCCCAAAATATTCTCATAGAAACACCCAGAAAATTGTTGGGCCACGTAGCTGAGCCCTCAGGAGCTCAGTTAAGCTGAAACTTAAAATTAACCATCACAGAGGTTATGTGAAATTAGGCCCCAGAGAAGGTGCTCTGTGTCTTGTTTACCTGAAACGCCTTGGAGATCAGAACCAATGGCAGGATGAATGGGGGATATTGTTTTCTGTCTCATGAGATGTAAGTGAGCGAGCAATCATGCCACCCACCTCATGCCTCTATGCCCGCCGGAAATGTCAGAGCCCTTCAATCATGAAGGACTGATTTGTTTTATGAAGGAAGTTTATAGACTATTTGTTCTTATGGTCTGAGAGTTCCAGGACTGGGTAGAAATGGGTTGAAAGGGAAGGCAGCGAACAAGGAGGGAGTCTTGCATCTTTTTGATGGGCATCACCGTCTGCATCACTGTTGGTCTACTGTGCGATGTTGCTGCTGCTTCCAATTCAATGGGCAATGCCCAGATAACACAGCGACCACCCCTGAGGTACCCCAGGCCGTGAAGATGAAGGCTGGTTCTCCTGAGGGGTAAAGGCTTGCCCCTGACAGGTGTTGCCAGGAGTGAAGCCCTAGTCTGCCACCACTGGCGATTCTGCCTCTCCCCCTCTGCTCCCCTCTTCCCAGCCTCTCAATATTCATCTTTAGGGGCAGTCTGGCCTGCCTGTTCAACACGAAGATGAATTCCCCTAGCTGAGCCTGGCTTAGCTGCCAGTTATCTTTAAATGCAGCCCCTGAAGCACAGGAGAGTCTATTGACTCCCCTTGGGGCAAGGAAGTCCATAACTCAAGCTCTCAAAGACTCAGAAAAATGTACAAAAAAGGCATGTCAGTGAGGGCAGGGATTGGGGAAGTGGGAGTGAAGAAGTAAGAGCAAACAACTTCAAATTCCTTTCTGAAATTACAAAAGTGGAGACGCAATAATAATTATTATTGTGCAAATGTTATTATTTCTCAGTTTTAGCCTATTAAATCTTCCATATAGCAGACATAATACTCAGTGCTTTTATATGTTTTTCATTGAACCCCCATGACTTTGTGAGGCAGAGGTTTCCTTCATATTACAGATTAGGCCAAGGAGAGAAGGTGTGGTTTTCACTCCAGGCGCTGTGCAGTTTACTTCAGATATCTTTTTATTAAAATCTTACAGCCCCATAACCTATGTCAGATTTTTGTGTCTACTTTACAGATGAGACAACTAAGGCAGCAGTCTTGTTTAGGAATAATGCACAAAGCTTAGCACTGCCAAGTTGGTGAACACGAGGAAGGAAGGATCCTACATACGGTGTTTGAAGTCCAAGGCCAGCGCCCCAGCCCTTGGGGAAGTCAGCTCTAGGCTAAGGTACCCCAGATCATCCACTCTCCCGCCTGGTATTCTTCTGGAAGTTTCTCTAAATCAACTGTTTTGATGCCTTTCAATGTGAGCTCTCAGGCCTGCGGGGGTTCTTAAGTGCTGTGCTTAGTCACTCAGTCATGTCCGACTTTTTACAACCCCATGGACTGTGCAGCCTGCCAGTCTTCTCTGTCCATAGAGATTCTCCGAGCAAGAATACTAGCATGGATTTGCATGCCCTTCTCCAATATCCCAAAGACATGGTACTAGCTACCTCTGGGAGGCAAATGATGCTAAGTGAGAATTTTTTCTAGTTCTCGCTCCGTCTACTGGACTGCTCTGCTCTCCCTATGGTGTTGCAATGAGAACACGAAAACAAACAAACAAACAAACCTGTGTAACTTCTTTCCATCATCACCAAATGCTATTTATTGAGTATCTCAGTGGATATGCCAGTTGCCATGGAAAGTCATGATATCTGCAGATGGACAAATTCATAACACGTGCTTGATGTGGCGGCCTCTGGGTTCCTGGCTGCAAAGCTCCATGTTTTAAAATCACAAGTAGTTAGGAATTCCTTCCCTGATTCACCAGGCTGAGCCATCAGTAGCCTACCAAGCCCAAAGGTGGACGGAACCGAGCATTTCCCCTATCCCTCCCCACTCAGGTCCAAAGCCAAACCCTGGGCTGTTTGTTTCTCCAAAACCACAGCTTTGGCTTTTCCAGCAATGGCAGGAAAAGGTTCCTCACTCCCCACCTCCTCCACTCCATCCCCTCCTTCAGTTAATACCAAGGGTTTCAATTATCCTGGAAGTCTGGGCTCTGATGTGTTGGGAGAATCCTATTTCAGAAAAACACATTCCCCAGCCCCAGTGTCCTGGGAGGTTTTTCCTTCTCCAGAGCCACTGGGGTAGAACTGTGAGCAAAGGAACCTCTCTGGAGGTGGCTTGTTTCTCCCCTTTCATGGCCGGCTTGCCCAGGGAGGAGCAGGATCCCGGTGTGAAGAGTCTGAGCTACCTGTAGTCGGGAAGCACGAGGAACTTGATGTTTCCTCTTGGTGCTTGAAGTCCCTGAACATGGATTTTCAGGGAGCCTGCTTCACCAGGCTGTCCCCTCACACAAGTCCCGTCCTGCCAGTGAGTGTGCT
This sequence comes from Ovis canadensis, assembly GCF_042477335.2. Classification (NCBI taxonomy): domain Eukaryota; kingdom Metazoa; phylum Chordata; class Mammalia; order Artiodactyla; family Bovidae; genus Ovis; species Ovis canadensis. The sequence continues at coordinate 56,873,171 of NC_091264.1, forward strand.
GCTTTGTGGGGAGGCGGGGTGGGGGGCGGTGCATCTTGTCAAAAGCAGACTTTTCTTTTTTTTTCCACTTCTTATCCATAGTATAAACTCCTTAAGGGGAAGATCAAATACTTTATCCATTCTTAAGAAGAGTAATCAAGAACTAAGCATGAAAGATGTGAATGGAAAGAAACCATGAACTAGAGCAAACACTCATTTATCAAACACAGGGCTGAACTTGAGTATACACCTACAAGAGATTTGCTTAACTAGTCACAACTCAGCCCTGGGCAAATATAAAGCTTTTTTTCTTTAATTTTCCAAGTAAGTGATATCAACTTTGCTTCTCAAGCCCCATCATTATGGGTTGTTGTTCAGCTGCTAAGTCATGTTCGACTCTTCAGCCCCATGGACTACAGCATACCAGACTTCCATGTACTTCACTATCTCCTGGAATTTGCTCAAACTCATGTCCATTGAGTTGGTGATGCCATCCAGCCATCTTATGCTCTGTCGCCCTCTTTTCCTCCTGCCCTCAATCTTTCCCAGCTTCAGGGTCTTTTTCAGTGAGTTGGCTCTTTGCATCAGGTGGCCATAGTATTGGAGCGTCAGCTGAAGCTGACACTCAGTCCTTCCAAGGAATATTCAGGATTGATTTCCTTTAGAACTGACTGGTTTGATCTCCTTGCTGTCCAAGGAACTCTCAAGAGTCTTCTCAAGCACCACAGTTCAAAGGCATCAATTCTTTGGTGCTCAGCCTTCTTTATGGCCCAACTCTCACATCCGAACATGACTACTGGAAAAACCATAGCTTCGACTAGATGGACCTTTGTCGGCAAAGTGATGAGTCTGCTTTTGAATATGCTGTCTAGGTTTGTCATAGCTTTTCTTCCAAGGAGCAAGTATCTTTTTAATTTAATGCTACAGTCACCATCCACAGTGATTTTGGAGACCAAGAAAGCAAAGTCTGTCAGGTAGGTCAGGAAATATGGGAAGTTTCCCTATTAAACATATAGCAGTGTCTTCCTATGAACTGCACACTCATGCAGTCTCTTCTGGTGAAATCAGCCACTTTTTTTCATGGTGATTCAGCATGCTCATGGTGGTTCAGTTCAAAGATAGACTCCTCTTAGCCTTCAAGATGGTCCCCAAGGACCCTCACTTCCTGGTGTTCACACCCTGGTGTAGCCTCCTTCCACACTGCACCAGCGTGGTTCTCTGTGACCAGTGGGAATATGGTGGAAATCCTGGCGTGACTTCTGAAGCAAAGTCACTTAAAACACGGCCCCTTCCACCTTGCTGTTTTGGATCTCTCTCTCTCTCTCTGGAGGGCAGCCGACTGCCACATTATGAAGATGCCCAAGCAGCCCAGGAAACCTTGGTTTCCTGTCAACAACCAACCTAAGCTTTCCAGACAGGTGAGTGAGCCATCGTGCAAAGGGTCCTGCATCCCCCGTCAAGCCCCCAGATAACAGTCACGCTGCTGACTTGACCCATCTTGATCTTGACTGCAGCTGTGTGAGGAACCCCAAGGCTGAACCACCCAGCTAAACCATACTCCAGTTCCTGACTCAAAATAGAAACTGCGAGGTCATAAAATTTTATAGTTTTTAAGCCTTGAGATAATAAAGATGGATTGTTTTTTAAGCCTCTAAATTTTGGAGTCATTTGTTACCCAAGAATAGGTAGCTAATATATCATCTGGGCTTTTCCTGTTTCTCCTCTCTTTTCCCTGTTGTCTGGTGTAATGTGATCTTGGTGGTCAAGGAGAGGGTCCTGTGTGGCACCCTTAGCATCCTCCAGGTCTCTTTGATGATCCAAGTAGGGAGGGGGTACTCGTCCGATCTAGTCTCTGCTGGTGAAGACTTCTGTAAGTGATGTTTGTGGTCTGTTCTCTTGGCTCAGGCAGGTCAGTTGTTCTCTGTGATTTGTTCAGCTCATTTAGCTCTTGCCAGCATGGCACACCCTTCCCTGGGGTCAGCTTATTCTTCCTGATCAATCTCTGCCCTGGACATTCTGCCCTGTAGCACTAGGGACTACTGGTCACCTTGCTCTGCTGACAGCAGCCTTCCTGGCAACTTGTCAGGCAGCTCATGTGCCCACCTTTCTTGTTCTGGATCCTTCCATGACACAGGGCCACCGAGAAAGGCTCAGGAGCGCCGCCTCAGGCTTCTGCCCTAACAGCACCACACCGTCTTTCTCCCTGTTGTGCAGCAGGCTCTTGTCTCCCCAGGCTCATTCCACAGGAGAGGCCCTCCTGGAGTTCCGAAGATGGAGTGGGAGCTGGTCCCTCCGGCTCGGATTCCCCAACTGGCTGGTGGGGCGAGAGTTGCCGCCCTGGTCGTTCGCTCTGGGACCTCTACCTCTGCTCTCCCTGCGCTCCACCAGGGGGTCAGACAGGCCTTCCACTGATGTCCAGAACTTTTCTGCCACACCTGCCTCCTTCCCTGGGGCAGTACAGCCCCTCACCTGGATGTCACAGGCAGGAATAGCATCTCCTGCCCATGGAAGAAACCTGGTATGCCTGCCCAATTGTGCTCCAGGTTTGGAAGCTGTGGAGCAGGGAGGAACTAGGCTACTCAAGATGAAAATGTATGGATTTCAGTTCAGTTCCGTTCAGTCACTCAGTCATGTCTGACTCTTTGTGACCCCGTGGACTGCAGCACACCAGGCTTCCCTGTCCATCACCAACTCCTGGAGTTTACCCAAACTCACATCCATTGAGTCGGTGATGCCTTCCAACCATCTCATCCTCTGTCACCCCCTTCTCCTCCAGCCTTCAATCTTTCCCAGCATCAGGGTCTTTTCCAATGAGTCAGCTCTTTGCATCAGGTAGCCAAAGTATTGGAGTTTCAGTTTCAACATCAGTCCTTCCAATGAACACTCAGGGCTGATCTCCTTTAGGATGGACTGGTTGGATCTCCTTGCAGTCCAAGGGACTCTCAAGAGTATTCTCCAATGCCACAGTTCCAAAGCATCAATTCTTCGGCACTCAGCTTTAATATGCTCAAATTATTGTCCTCGTTATCCATTAATTTTGATGCAATTGTAAAATATACACCCTTCTCACCTCAAAAAAGAAATTCCACAGGCTTCCCAGATGACACTAGCAGTAAAGAACCTACCTGCCAATGCAAGAGGCATAAGAGACCTGGGTTCGATCCCTGGATGGGGAAGATCCCCAAGAGAAGGGAATTGCAACCCACTCCAGTATTCTTGCCTGGAAAATCCCATGGAGAGAGGAGCTTGACAGGCTACAGTCCATAGAGTTGCAAAGAGCTGGACACAACTGAAGTGACTTAGCATGCATGCAAATTCCACACACACACACACATACATGCACACGCTAAAGCACACATGGAGCCAGTTTAAACTGGAATGATACTAACACATTTCCTTTAACAAGTTTGTCCGAAAGAACAAAATCCAGAATCAAAATCACCTCTAAACAGAACTTGACTGTAATTCATTCAGTCCCAAACCTAGCGTCTCAAGTCAGACTGGTGCGGGCACAAATAGAGTCAGGATGCCCGTGGCTTATGGCACAGGTAGACGCCTCTGCTATTTTGTTTCACCCAGTGTGTTCCAAAGTGTTAACTGCAACCACACCTTTTTTAAAATTTCACTGGTTTATGCATGTAGCACTATTATTATTATTTTTTTCATGGCACACACCTCAGGAAATGCTTCCCTAGAGTCCTCTGCTTGGGCTTCGCTGGTGGTCCAGTGGTTGAGAATCCCCCTGCTAATGCAGGAGACACAGGTTCCATCTCTGGCCCAGAAAGGTCCTACATGCCGTGGGGCCACTAAGCCCAAGCACCACAGCTGCTGAAGCCTGTGTGCCCCAGAGCCTGTGTGCCCCAGAGCTTGTGTGCCCCAGAGCCTGTGTGCCCCAGAGCCTGTGTTCTGCAGCAAGAGAAGCCGCCACGATGAGAAGCCCGAGCACCACAACTGGAGAGTAGGCCCGCTCAGGGCAACTGGAGAAAGCCCTCTCATAGCAAGGGCTTTGAGAGAAAGACCCAGCATAGTACCCGCCCCATAGAGTCCTCTGCTCACAGGACTCACAAGAAAAACGACAACTCTGAATGGATTTTTTGGATCCCTAGATTCCATCTTTTGAATGACGCCATATCTGCTCCGAATTGGTTTTCCACGTGTTATTCTAAATCGGGGGCTGCAAGTCAGTAACCTACAGGAGAAAACCAGCCCTGAGATGTGTCTTGATTAGCGTGGGCACAGTTGTTTCAGTTTCCATGCATTTGAGAGCATCTAGATTGTGCCGGAATTCTCTGGTCATTTCTGTTAAGAGGCTTACAGATACTGTCAATACTATTAATATATTATGGGGACTGTGAGGAAGTCTATGCTAAGTGATGGAAAGGAGGAAGTGGCCGTTTTCTTTGGAAGGATCAAGAAAGAATTCTTTAGGATAGGATACTTGAACGTGGAAATATAAGGCAGGGTTTGCCTGGAAGCAGCAGTCTGAAGAACGTTGCAGGAGAGAGCAGTGTTGTGGAAGGCAAATTTCAAAAAGATTCTAAAGAAAGGGGGAACTTCATAACTTAAAAATGTGGACATGGTTGGGGTGGGGGGAATTTAAAGTTTAAAGTTTATCACTGATTACTTTTGTCTGAGCAAAACAGGTTCCATGGAGGCTGGGGATGGACCAGAACAGTAGGATGTGGTGGTCAAAGATGGGGAGATGAAATACAGATAATTTTCTTATCACAGAAGTAAGGGATGCTTAAGTTGGTCTGAGGGTTGTGTCTGCTGAGCAGGACTCACGGAAGGGTAGGGGGTGAAGGACGGACGTCAAAGGACGTGAGAGACACCTAGAGCCGTAGACCTTAGATCCTACCCTGGGCAGGAAAGTGAGTGAAGCTATGAAGGGAACGTTATGGCCTCAGGGAAAACCTATTTTGAGGTCCACATGTGGAAGTTTGTCCATGGTCAGCTACACTTAAATCAAACTTGGAGGACCCTTAAAGTTCATTCATACCTATTGGGGTTCATTAGAACCGATCTGAGCAAAACAGAAGGAGAAACTCCATTTCCCAAGCAGAGTGTGGTTTTCTGATTTTTTAAGTGATCAAAATGCAATCTCCTTAATCTAAGGCATGAACATCTTCCTATTTCTATTACGGGAAGCCTTTGAAAGATATCCCTGGGAGAGTGACGTTGGAACGTCCTAATTCATAAACTAATGTCACCTGTAAGCTCAGCATGAGCTGAAACTTGGGGTCCAGTTTCCTCCGGTTTCACTCACGTCTGTGTGGAGCTGTGGTCCCACCAGCAGCACCTGGGATTTTTCCGGTACATTGTGCCCCCAATACCTCCAGGCTCCCTGGCTATACCTGCCTGTCCCTCACAGCCTCTGCTGTGGACCTGGGGACAGTTGTCGCAGATTCCTTGCCTGGGTAATGTCCCCCAGATTCCTCATGACTGTAAACTCGCTTGTGGCCAAGGTAAGGCTCAGCCCACCACAGCCTTTCCCACTCTGCCTGCCTCACTCTAGAGTCCCTCAGGGAGACATCCCCCTGCCTCCAAACCCTCTCTCTTCAGGAGTTCAGGTAAGTCTGGTGTCAGACTCAGTCTGCTCCTCCCGTATTTCCTCCCTCTTTCCACAGGTTGTGGTTGTTGTTATTTAGTTGCTCAGTCGCATCTGACTGTGACCCCAAGGACTGTGGCCTACCAGACTCCTCTGTCCATGGGATTTCCCAGGCAAGAATGCTGGAGCAGTTGCTACTTCCTTCTCAGGGGATCTCCCTGACCCAGGGATCGAACCCATGTCTCCTGCAATGCCACTCAGATTCGTTGCCACTGAGCCACCAGGGAAGCCCCCTTCCCACAGATGCCCATGTACAAAGCCTCCCCCTCATTGCTGTCCCTACCCTCAGGACAATCTGACACTCAAAACAGACACCACAGTCTCACAGCATTCCAGGCTTATCCAGAAACCTCTGCTAAATTCCTAGAGAAAGTACTTTGGCTGAGCCTGTAGGGCCTTTGGATGTTGGCCATTCCCTGCTCCAGCAGCAAATCCCCTTTCTGGGAAATTCCAGCAGGTGTGGGTGTTTTTGCAAGTATACCTTTTCCCATCTCAGGATTTTAATTCGATTATCCTCAAATGTTCTGGTCGTCTTTGATAAAATCAATCAGAAAAAGGAACTGGGGACAGGGAAGGGCATAGACAGGTAAGTAACAAGCAGGGGTGAGAGAGGATTTTGTCACCTGTATTTTGTATTCATCTGCTGAAGTCACCAAAACAAAATACTACAGATGTGGGGGCTTACGCTACAGAAATTTACTTCCTCACAGTTCTGGGGGCCAAAAGTCTGGGGTCAAGGTTGACTTCTGCTGAGGCCTCTCTCCGTAACTCGTGGATGACTGTCTTTTCCCTGCGTCTTCACGTAGCCTTCCCTCTCTGTCTGTATTCTAGTCTACTCCTATAATGATACCAGTCAAATAGGATTAGGGCCCACCCATATGGCCTCATTTTACCTTAAGACTCTATTTCCAAATATAATTACATGCTGAAGTACCGGGCATAGGACTTGAACATATTTGAAGGGGGTCACAATTTAGCCCATAATATTGGCACTGGGGGAAACTGCGGAAGGTGAGGGCGGTGAAGCAGGGCCTTCACATGAGACCCCAAGGTCTACTGGGCAGAAGGGCCCTCCATGGGTTGGCAGCTGGCAGAGCGTGGTGAAATGTCTGCGTTCCTCCTCCGTGGCCAAGTGCCAGTTCATCATGGGCAGAAGAGAAGGTTTATAACTCCAGGTTCAAAGGAGGGGTTTGGAAAACCCTCTGTGGAATCATGAGCGTTTATTAATTAAAGGCTTCCCAAAGATCTCGCCACCTTGATCAAACAGATGGTTCTCTTTGGGACCACAGTGAGCCCTGAGGGACAGGAACTATCTGGTGGACATCACAACCCTTAGCCTTAAGATCCGAAAGACAAAGTATTTGGCCAGATACAGAACAAAAGCACCTTTCATGGTGATAGCATCATTGGAACTCGGCGACATAAAGCTTTTGAAGGGTTTGGAGTGAGTGAGGAAGTGTGAATGAGAATTTGAAAACGTTGCTTGGACTGTATTTTCATTTAAGGACTGAAAATACCAAATATAACTTTATGATTTATTGTGCTATCTTTATTGCCTTATTTTACTTAAAAAACTATGTAAGGTTTTAATAAGTTCACTTGAAATCTTGGTGCCCAAACTCTAAACACTCTTTTCTTTATGAAGACCTTAGTTCCAAAATGGCCCGTTCTTGTGTGTAATCATAGCTGGGAAAGGGTTCTGCGGCACATTTTGAGATCTAAACCCAAGATACAGTCTTAGGGATGAGGGAGTCACAGGCTTGAGATATATGGTCTCTTTCCTGGTTTATGGCTCAGCCCTTCAGATACATATATTTCATTTTAATTTTAAGATCAATGTAAAAATGTCTTTCATACACATTGAGTACTTTGAAGGGGTGGACTACATTATTACTATTAGTAGTAGTGAAACATTAGTAATAAATGCACTTATCACGGCCCTGATGCACCAATCCAGTGTTCACTCATCACTCACTCACTCAATACATTTTTATTAAGTACCTTCTATGTACTAAGTCTTGTATCCTCAGCTCTGACCACGAGGGACAGGCCCCTCCCCTCAGGGATTTAAAGAGTTATTATATCACCCTGTTAAGTGCCAGGTGATATAATAGGGAGGACCTGGGGGGAGGTGACCGGGAGAGCAGGGTGAGAAGCGATGGAGAGAAAGCAGAGCCAGAATGCCGCCAGGGAAGCCCCAGAGTGATTTAATGCAGCGGAGTGAGAGGTCCCAATTCACATTCTAAAGCAGTTGTCTAGACGGCTGTGCTCACAGGTCAGTGCTGAGCAGAGCACCGAGAGAGGAGGCTGTAGCCCTGCAGGTGAGAGGTGTTGAGATCGGAAATGGAGTGGTGGTGGTGGTGGCGGGTTTGAGGAGGGGACATCCGAGAGAGGAGACTGGGTGTGGTGCGAACCTGAGCCCACCGCTCAAGTCAGGAAGGACTCCCCTAAAGGTATGGGCTTACCCTTAATGGGGGAAGTTCAGTTCAGGCATTGAGGGGCCTCCTCACAGTCAGGCCTTACGTTCTGAAAAGGATTCTAGAGGGAAACGGGCACATCTTCCCATGAGACACCAGGAAGGGGCTGTGAGCCAGGCTCCAGAATCACTGCAGATGGTGACTATAGCCACGAAATTAAATATGCTTACTCCTGGGAAGGAAAGTTATGACCAACCTAGACAGCACGTTAAAAAGCAGAGACATTACTTTGCCAACAAAGGTCCGTCTAGTCATGGCTATGGTTTTTCCAGTGGTCATGTATGGATGTGAGAGCTGGACTGTGAAGAAAGCTGAGAGCCAAAGAATTGATGCTTTTAAACTGTGGTCCTGGAGAATACTCATGCTAGTCCCTTGGACTGCAAGGAGATCCAACCAGTCCATCCTAAAGGAGACCAGTCCTGGGTGTTCATTGGAAGGACTGGTGCTGAGGCTGAAACTCCAATACTTTGGCCACCTGAAGTGAAGAGCTGACTCATTGGAAAAGACCCTGATGCTGGGAGGGATTGGGGGCAGGAGGAGAAGGGGACGACAGAGGATGAGATGGCTGGATGGCATCACCGACTCGATGCACATGAGTTTGGGTGAACTCCAGGAGTTGGTGATGGACAGGGAGGCCTGGCGTGCTGCAGTACATGGGGTTGCAAAGAGTCGGACATGACTGAGCGACTGAACTGAACTGAACTGAACTGAAGTGGACTGAGTGCTGCCCTGGGTGGAGGCAGGAGTTGAAATGGAAAGCCTGAAGTTGTCCCTGGCATTGATCCCAACCTGCGGGTGTTTCACGTGTACACTGGCCGAGTTTCCTTCTCTTCCCAATGCCTTAATGGCAGCCATTAGCCACTGGCTGCTGCTCCTGTAAGTTGCTTCAGTCGTGTCCAATTCTGTGCAACCCCATAGACGGCAGCCCACCAGGCTCCCCTGTCCCTGGGATTCTCCAGACAAGAACACTGGAGTGGATTGCAATTTCCTTCTCCACATTAGACACGCGAGCCACGTTTCACATCCTTGATTGCCACATGTGGATAATGTCTCCCTCATTGGTTAGTGTGGCTGCAGAACCTTTCCATCATCATAGAAAGTTCTGTTGGGCCATCTAGCTATAGAAGGTCCTCACTCTTTGGATGAAATTCCTCTGGGAAAATCTCATTTCTTTGTGTGTTCAGTTGGTGTAAAATGAGGCAATCAATATTAGGATATTTTGCTCCATCGTGTTCTTTTTTTTTTTTTTTTTAGTTACTCATGAAATGAAAATGAATTTGTTAATGCCAGCTCCATCTTGCTAGATCTCTGTTGCTTATTCTTTCATTCTGGGGGCTCATATGGTCCGAATGTTTGTGTCCTTCTTGAATTCATATGTTGAAATCCTAACCCCTAAGGTGATAGTGGTAAGAAGTAGGGGCTTTAGAAGGTGATTAGGTCATGAGGGTGGAACCCTCTTGAGTGGGATTAGTTCTTTATGAAAGAGACTCCAGAGGGCAGCCTCACCACTTCCACCGTATAAGGATACGGCAAAAAACGGCCATCTATGAACCAGGAAGTAGGTGCTCCCCAGGCACCAAGTCTGCCAGTACCTGATCTTGAACTTCCCACCCTCCAGAACTGTGAGAAATGAATGTCTATTGTTTATAAGCCACCTAATCTGTGGTATTCTTGTTACTGCAGCCTGAATGGACTTGGGGTGTCCTGCCTGCTCTCTTAGATCCACCTTCGACCTTCCCTAGTGCTTGGCTTGCCCTCATCTGGGGTCATCCTCATGGGATGTGGACCCTGGTCCTCTCTACCTTATGTCTCGCAGCCACAGTGAACCCTATTCACTCCCAGGCCAAGTACCAGCCTTTGACCCACCCGGGGCTTGGCCATGAGCCCTTCTGGCTAAGTTCAGCAGGCATATCTTCCAGAAGAGGCTGTGATCCAGGAAGCAGAGAGCCAGGACTGAGAATCAGAATCACATGCTCTGTGATCAGTCTCCAGAGAGACTAGCTGGGTTTCTTAAAGGTGCGTGTTGATGCTCTCTTTGTAGGCAGTGACCCATCAAAGACAATGGCTGAGTATCATTCTCTGGGCAGTGAAGGAGTTAGGGGCCTCAGAAGAGAAACAATAAATTTTTAAAAAAGTGCAAGAATGTCGTGCTTTCCCTGTACTTCAGAGAGCAGGTTTCATATATATTTCAACACCCGGCATGCTCAAGAATGGAACAGACATGCACGTGCCTGCAAAACCAAAACACAGCTGGTAGGTCTAATTTTAGGTCCCTGAGCATTGGCAGTGTCCCTCTCCAGTGAGCACTGTCTGATCTCCCAGCATCTATGCCAAGAGCTAGACTCAGCTGAGCTCCCTGACAGTCCTGTGTGCAAGCAGAAAGGTGGGCGGTTCCCCAGGTTTCCCAGGAGGGGATGAGAGGACTTGCCTGCTCAGGGGTGACCCATTAGGACCAGAGGATGGGGAGGTCCTGCTCATTGGTTCCCTCCTGAGCCTCAACTTGTTTGGGGATCCTTGAACAGAAGCACTTTGAAAGGGGGTCTTGGAAAGAAAAATACAATCATACAGGGTCATCTGGTGGGCTGAGTAGGGGCATTCAGGAATTGAATATCTTCCTGGAATAATGGTTCCATGGAACGTTATTCTGCATCTTGCCAGGAATGATCACAGAAATGGAGGTCCTGGCTGACAGAAGCTTCTAGAAACCATGCTGCTTGGGTCTGAATCTGGTTCTAGCTTCCTTGGTGGCTCTGATGGTAAAGAATCTGCCTGCAATGCAGGAGACCCATGTTCGATACCTGGGTCAGTAAGATCCAGTATTCTTGCCTGGAGAATGGCATGGACAGAGGGAGCCTGGCAGGCTGTATAGTCCATGGGGTCACAAAGAGTCAGACATCACCTAGTGACTAATTCATACTGTTGTTTAGTTGTTACGTGGCTTTGGCTGAGTTACCTAAACTCTCGGTGCTTCAGTTTCCTCATCTGTAAAATGATGCTATTTTACCTCACAATATCACCCTCCGGTACTGGTGTGAAGGGTGAAGGAGAGGATGCATGTGAAGTTGGAAGGGTGCCTGCATACAGCACACTCTTAGCAGTTGTTAGCTCTTATAATTAGCTGATGATTTTGGTTTGGGGTAGTTAGAATTAATAATATAACAAGACAGCAGAAGGTAAAATGTGTCTGCCTGGACTCAAAGCCCAGTTCTACCACTAACCAGCTCTGTGAACTTGGGCAAGTTAGTTAAGCTCTTTGTGTCTCAGCATTTTCATGGATAAAATGAAGTTAATAATATGGACATATTAATAGCATCTTTCCCGGATGACAGTTGTGAGGATTAAAGGAGCTCTTACGTGGGAAACACTCAGAAGAATACCTGGTGGTGTTACAGAATGAGAACTTGAGAGGAGCCAGCTACTATTATTATCATGATTATTGTTATTGCTATTATCACTGTATAATTATTGTTTGGCTTCTCACCTTTCAAAGGCAAGGAATGCAGGAAAGTTCAATGAAGGTTGAGATGAGACCAGACCTCATTTACTGTTGCTTTGAAGGATCTTAAGGCGCCATTTCAGTTAACCAGCAAATATCTTTAGAACATGTACAATGTGTCCAGAACTGGCCATTGTTGTAAACATCCGATGACATCATGCTGGCGAGTTCCTTGGTCATGACAGCTCAGACGTTGCTGCCAACACAGAGGTCAGTCTGGGCCTGTCTGGTCTGGTAAGCCAGGCGTTCCCAAGGCTGCAAGTATCATGGCATCTCTAAAACACTGCCAAGTCTCAAAGCCAGAAGGAAGACCTTGAGCCTGTCTAAAGACTGAGGAGTGAAAGTCACTTAGTTGTGTCCAACTCTTTGTGACCCCATGGACTGTATGTTCCATGGAATTCTCGAAGCCAGAATACTGGATTTGGGTAGCCTTTCCCTTCAGGGGATTGTCCCAATCCAGGGATCAAACCCAGGTCTCCCGCATCGCAGGCGGATTCTTTACCAGCTGAGCCACAAAGCCGAGGAGGCAGTTCGTAAGTCAGGACATCGTTTGTAAGTCAGCCATCTTCACTTTGGCTCCGTGAAGAAGTGAGAGCCAAAATTGTGTGTGTGGACTCTGAGGGGTCCTTGTCTGCCTCTGGCTGCTCTGTTCCACAAGCACGCCTTCCTTCTTCTCCTTTCTCTGGGGACAGTGCTCCCTGTGGGGAGGACCTCCAACCTGGCTCCATCACCTGGATAGATGACCAAGGTGGAGGAGGGTGGAAAGGGTGCCTTTCCAGGGAAACGGTAGGAATGAATAGGGATGCTGAGGCTTCAGATGGAGACAGGATCCTGGAGAACTCTGTCCTCCATCTGTCTTTTTGTCACCCTGGTGTCAGAATTCAGTCTCCCTCCCCAGTGAAGCCAGCCTCACTTTCTAGGACCATCAGTGTCTTCACCTTTCCAAGATCTGTGAGCCTGCACTCAAATGAACCAACACTGAACAGCCAGGAAGTGGTTGCCAGGCTTGGAGACCTGTTAGAGTCCCAAGGCCATCCTCCTCAGGAGTTAGGGAAAGCCAGGGCATGGGTTTAAGTTTTCCCTTTCTGACTCAGAGTGGAAAAGGAAGGCCACATCTCAGGCTCAGGAATGACCCAGAAATAGCATTCCTCTCACTCTTTTTCTCCATTAGTTGCTTTCAATTTAAGTCAATTAGACAGAAAATGAGATCACAAAACCTACAGCTGAACATGTCTGGGTTTCTTATTTATCTATTTATTTATTTGCCTTTTTTTCCCCCCTCTTTCTCTCCCCAGTACCTTGTTCTTGAAACTTGTCTGGTTCAACATTTCACTGGCTTGGTTAAGTATCTTGTAAGGAAATCATTTATAATAAAGCTGGTATGCTTGGGTTTATCATTTCTAAGTGTGGGTCAGGGTTTAGTTCGCTATGTTAAACTCTCCATGCTGCATGTGATTTGTCAAGCTTTGTCAGGAACAAAAAGTTCCGGGATGTGCAAAGCAGGACTGCTTGGTTTCCATGGAGATACTGCTAGTTAGGCTATGGAAATCCTGAAAAGGCCAGAGGATGAGTGACAATACAAGGATTTAGCGGCTGATCTGAAGAGCCAGACTGAATTAATGAGATTTTTCACAGAGCGTTATTAACAAGGCTAGCGCCGGATGGCTCTTAGGCCCTCGTTTTCTCAGCTGCAGTCTTGGAAAACAGACTTAAGATTTAATTGCTGTTTTTTAAACCCTTTAAGATTATTTTAACCTATAACATTTTAAGGTGGTAATAAAAAATGGGGTTCTTCTTTCCTACCCCCCCCCCATCACTCAGTTACTGTTATTACTATGTTTTTGGTGGCAGTTACCCTTTATCTGCATGGAGATGGGAAATTCAATAGTACTTATTATATTGAGCAGTTAATTCCCACATACTGTGAACACATTACTGTTCAAAGTAGGTTATCTGGAGTTCCACTTAGAGCCAAGGGAGAGATACCATGTCACTGGCTTTATACCTCCTAGGGCTGTATTAATTATTTATTATAGGCTGTGATGTCAACTGTTAACTCTGGCAGGTCATCATTTGTACACATATCTATCCAGTGCTTTAGCTCTTCGGAGTTTGGGTGAGGATCTCTGAAAACGAGCAAGTTGTGTGCTTTTCCAGTTAATTCCACGTGCTACTGCTGGAGCAGTTAACACCAAAAGAAAAGCTGCTCAGAAAGGACGCGTCTCGCCATCAGCAGGGAGCAGTTTCCTCCAAAGTTTGGGAACCTTGCTGTCAAAAGGCCTTCTCGCATTTTCTTTGCAAAGATGACACCAGAACTCCTAATTCCTGCTGCTCTATTTATTTGTTTTTTCCTCCCTCGGCAATCAGGACCCAGGCTCTGATCATGGAAATTTGGGGTGTGATTAGCCTGGCCTCCTTCTCATTCCCAATGTAGTCCCTACACAAACCATCCATAAAATGTCAGCCTCTTCCCCTCCTGAAGTCGGCCCGCATGGGGTAGGGACGGCGGCAGGCCAGCGCTGCCCTTCCTCACTGGTTTGCAGAAGGGCACATGGCCATATGGTTCTGGGAGATGTAAAACCATAATGTTACTGCTGAGTAATCCACAACAGAAGCACATGCAGCCGCGTTCCCCGGATTCCTGTACAGTAGACTAATCCACTTAATCTCACTGTTAGCTTCCCCGGGCGGGAATTTCACAGTCTCTTTTGATTTAGTGGTTTGTAAAATCTCTGATTAAGTGCCTGTGCCCTCCCGTTATTATCTGTCTATTCCCTACATGAGTTGGGAGGAAGAAACCAGGGAAGTTGAAATAGGGGTCAACATGCCCTCATCCTTCCCTACTGGATTTTTCTTTATTGTTGTCATTTTTAAAATTTAAGTGGTTTTGTGTGTATGTGTGTGTTACTGCTGGTGACAGCATTTTATTTTTTAAGTTTTTACATGTGCCCCTTTACCGTGACATCTGCACAGGGTCCTCCCAGCTAAACTGACCTTGAATTGATCTCTGTCGAGGACTTGTATGTTACCAGGTCTACTCATGGTCTAAGAGTCCACTGCTCTGTGTGTCTTTAAAAGTGGTAGGAGCAAGGGTGATGGGATCAGACAGACTTGACTTTGAGACTTGGTTCTGTCATTTGCTAGCTGTGGGGTTGTGGGCAAGTCACCTAACTTCTCTGGTCTCGATTTCCTCATCTGACAGTGAAGATTAAATGCCATAGCATGTGTAAAATACCTAGGTGCTGACACATAGTTCTCAATAAATTATGACAGTAGTAGCTATCATTCATTCGAGGGGACGTCGTTTTGCACAACAATGCTTTCTTTTGGGGCATCCTGTTAAGCCCTTAGCTGTGTGTTTTTCTGGCACCTCCTCTTAGATTAAGCTTGTAGAACGTAAGAACCCAAGTTTTTCATTCACTTCGTAATTGCTAATTGCATTCAGTTTGAACTATTGTCCACCTGATTCTCTGCCCCTTAAAAATGCTGATACAAATATTTGGGGAAATTTGCCTTGGACAGTATAATTTACAGAAATAATACATATTCGGTTGAAAATCTGCCAGTTATATTGAAGTTCTTGCTTAAGTTTTAAATTAAGTAGCAAATTAGTTGAATTTGTGTCCATCCATAAGGAGAAATTCAAATTGAAAAAAAAATTCAGGGGTTTTTGATGTTTGTTATTGTTTGGTTTGGGGTTTTATTTTTTTCCCCATGGAATTCTCTTGAAGACTGTTCAGACTAATGAAAACATTTTTTCTGCCTCCTCCTTCCCCAATACCTTTCAGGGAAGGGGAATTTGGAGGCTTTTTTTTTTTTTTTTTCCGTAGACACTTCTGAGTATGAACAGTCCTATCATCAAGATAGCTGCATTCAAACTCACTTCACTTGTACAAATAAAGCCCGAACCTCTCATCAGGCCTGGTTGGCATAGATGGTAAAAACGTCAATCTAACATCTGGGAATGGGAAGGATAGCAGTTCGTTTTTTTAAAAAATCAAATTACATGGAGGCTCCATACTCCCGCCATTAGTTGAAGGAAAGTCCAGGACTGGCTAATACTGGCTCACGGGGCTCTGGTTCCATCGCTCAGTCATTCCCTGATCTTGGCAGGTTACTAACCATTCTGTGCCTCAGTCTCCCCATTAGTAAAATGGGACTATTAGTACCTCTCTTCTTAATGGAAGGTTGTTGTAGAAGATTAAATGAATCTTACGCTTACATGTACAAGTGCTTAGAGCAATGCCTGTTTCATATCAAATGTTTAGAAGATGTCAGTTTGATCATAATGTTGATGATTATTGTTATAAATTGAGAGACTTATGTAATAGCAGCAGAATGGGACAGTGCATGATCCTTAGTCTATAAAGATGGCCATCCCTACCAGTTTACCCTTTGGGCTCCTTGATGCGCTGTCTAGTGTTGGTCCTCTGCCATCTGTTGGGCACCTGGGTGCGCTCTGGGCAGGTTACAGAGTGGCCGCCAAAGCCGAACTCAGTGCTGGAGGACCCTCACCTGGAGCTGGGCTCCAAGATCCAGTTCCCAGAAATCCACAGCCATCCTCACCAGGGGACTAGCTGCATTCCCATAGTGGGATGGGGATGATGTCTTTCCTAGAAGTCCAACTACTCAGTTTCAGAG
Source organism: Ovis canadensis (assembly GCF_042477335.2). Classification (NCBI taxonomy): domain Eukaryota; kingdom Metazoa; phylum Chordata; class Mammalia; order Artiodactyla; family Bovidae; genus Ovis; species Ovis canadensis. The sequence goes on from NC_091264.1 coordinate 56,889,372, forward strand.
TCTCTTTCTCTGTCTCCCTGTCCCTGTCTCTCGATCAATGGACCCATGTCCTCCAATAATTTGGCCACTTAATATGAAGAGCTGACTCTTGGAAAAGACCCTAACGCTGGGAAAGATTGAAGGCAAAAGAAGAAGAGGGCGGCAGAGGATGAGATGGTTAGATAGCATCACTGACTCAATAAACACCAATTTAAGAAACTCCAGGAGATAGTGAAGGACAGGGAAGCCTGGAGTACTGCAGTCCATGGGTCTCACAGAGTCAGACATGACTTAGCAACTGAACAACAACAACAACATAGCCTCCTAGACAATCCAGTTCTGTAGCTTTAGGACCACAGTCAAAGCAAAATCTATTCGTTCACCCCTGGAGCAAGGGATGTTTCACTCTCAGAACAGAAAACTTCCTCAACCCACTATTCTCTCAAAGGTGTGAAATGTTCTGAGGTTGGGGTTGGAGCAAAGGAAGACGACCTTTTGTTCCTTTGTGTATGTGTTGAGCCTGTAGCCGAAATCAGGACACACCTAATTTCTCATTCGGTCTTCACACTGGCTGGAAGGCAAGTTTTAGAAAGCATGTGTTTGGCACTTTCACCCCTTTAGAGTCTGAGCCAGCAGTGTTCTAGAAGCTGAGCTGAGGGAAGGGCACCTCTTGGTTGAGTTGAGACACTAAGGACTGCAGAGAGATGCCTGAGGCAGGCACTTAACGGAGTTGGTGGCTCAGAACTGAGTCTCCAGACCAAAACTCATCCAGTCAGCCCAGAGCTGCTGAAGAAGTCAGTGGGTTCATGGGGGTTGGGGAGCTAGTGTATGGGGGATTCTAAGAGGAAGGAAGGGAGGGAGACATATTTGGAGGTATTTCCGGTTGTCGGCAGTGGCGCGCTTTTTTTTTTTTTTGCCAGTTACGTCACTTGTTCCCATGCTCTTCTAGGGTTATTTCCTCTAACAGCCAGTGTGGCTCCTTCTTCTTATCCTATTATCTCTGGCCTGCGCATCCCAACGTCTCAGGTCAGTTAGAGTAGCCGGACTATCCACTGTGGGCTCCACAAAGAGAATCATAAGACCCCACTTCTTCATTCAGTACTCCTGCCCCAGATCTAGATTTAGAAGAAAAGAAAACTAGCATCAGTCGATCAGTTTGTATACTATGGGGCACACATAAGTGTGTTATCTAATTTAAGATCGGGTTCCGATCTCAGCTCTTCCATTTTAAGCATACTTACATATGATATCTTTTATATAAAGTCCAAAATAAGAAAAACTGATCGGTGATGATTCAAGTCAGAATGGTCACCTTAGGAGGGAGGTGGTTAATAACCAGGAGTTATTAGAAGGTTCTCAGATCCTAGTAATGTTCTATATCTTTATCTAGGTAGTAAGTCCATGGATATGTTTACTTTCTACAAATTCATTCAATAAAAAAAATAGTCCAAAAGCTAATTAAGGTATTTTGCTTATGGAAATAATTTTCATGCTTGGCGGAATGGCTAAAAAGCTTGATATGACCCAACTATTTATTACGTGTTCTTTTGCATGTAAGATGAAGCTAATCTGAGACAGCGGCTGAGAACTTTAAACCCAGTTGCTGTTTGCAGCTCATTGAAGCTGCCCTGCTCCACCTCCCTTGGCTGCACTCTAGGCAAGTTTTTGCTTTCATTTTGGTCCCTAGCATCCTTCTGCCTAGCCTCATCGCTCGAGGCTGTCAACCAACACTAATGAATTACAGCATGAAGGCCAGCTTAGAAGCACCATTTCTTTGTGGTACAAACGAGCTCCTTCTCACTAGAAGGAGCTATCTCCCCCGTCACAGATCTTCCTGGTTGAAGGAGAAACAGACATCACCAGGAGAATTTCCAGCTTTCATAGGAACCTGTTCCAAATTATAATATTGAATCTAATCTTTGAACTTCCAGTTTAACCACAGGTGGTCCAATGGTTAAAACTCAACTCCCGCAGAGGGCACAAGTTCAATCCCTGGTTGGAGAAGGTCCCACATGCCACGTGAAGCCATAACAAAACTAACCTTTGGAGTGTGTGCCTATGTTCTAGGTTCTATTCATCTCCTTTTTTTTTTTTTTCATATGTGTATGTGTTCAGTTGTGTCTGACTCTTTGTGACCCCATGGACTGTAGCCTGCCTGGCTCCTCTGTCCATAGGATTTTCCAGGCAAGAATACTGGCGTGTGTTGCCATTTCCTCGTCTGGGGATCCTCCCGACCCAGGGCTTGAGCCCATGTCTCCTGTGCCTCCTGCATTGCAGGCAGATGCTTTACCGCCGAGCCACCAGGGAAGCACTTGTTCTATTCTACATACTTTAAATGTATTAACTTACATAATTACTTAACGACTGTATTAAAATGCAATAACTCACCTAATTACGTAACAACTGCATGAGATAGTGTTATGGATTGAATATTTGTGTTCCCACCAAAACTCGTATTTTGAAACCCTGACTCCTAATGGGATAATGTGAGGGGGTGAGGTCTTTGGAAGTAATTAAGTTATAAGGGTGGAATCCTCATGATAGAATTAGTGCCCTTATAAGAAGAGGGTTAAGAGAGCTTCTTGCTTCTCTCTTTCTCTGCTCTCTACCATGAGAAGACACAGAAGGCAGCTGCCTACAAACCAGCAAGAGGGTATCCCCAGAACCCGACCATGTTGGCCCCCTGATCTTAGACTTCCAGCCTCCAGAACTGTGAGAAATAAGTGTCTGTTGTTTAAGCCACTCACCCTATGGTGTTTTGTTATAAGAACCCAGACTGATAAAACAGGTAGAAACTATTTCCCATGTTGCTGGTGAGGAAACAGAGGCAGAGAGCAGTTCTGTCAAAGAACACACAGTTAGCAAGCAGGGGAGTCAGGGACGTGGCCTCTTCCTAGAGCCCTTGCTCATCACACACACACAGTACAAGACACAATCAACTTCCTGCTGCCCTCTTTGTGTCTTCAGTTTCAGGAGACCCATAGCATGAGGCTTTCTCAACAGGGCCCCAGCTCTCTATGAGCAGCTGGCTGTACATCAGAGGTCAGTCCCTGGGATTCAGGCCCCGGGGATGGTGAGGGACCATGAGGATCATCCCTTCTTCATCTCAAGGTGATCGTGGCTGGTGAGCAGAGTGGGAGATTTTGCTCATTTGTGTTAAAAAAAAAAACAAAAAGTGTCACAGAGAATGTAAACCTAGGTGAATCAAGGATCTGAGTAAGGACGACAAACACCGTTTTCAAAAACAAGAAGCACAGCTCTTCTCATCGCCCGGTATTCCGCCTGCTCCCACTCCGTGGCTTCCTCAGAGCCGACATTTTCTGAGCTCTCACCGGTAAACTTCATGAAGATTGATATCAGCGACAAATCCTGTCAGCTTCCGTGCTACGAAGCTTAGTCGCTGTGCAAAATGGACCAAGGAAAATAAATAACCCGAGGAATGATGAAGTGTGTAAATATTGATGTGGATGCCAGGCACTGCAAGGTTGGATGAAGCAAAAAAAGAGCTAGAGAAGGCAAGTTCCCATACCCGGATGGAAAGGAGAAAAGTCTTTTCACATGGATTTTAATTCTCTCTCATTATTTTCAGAATGGGAGTGTGTGTTGTAAGATTCCAAAAAGAACAAAAAAATCATTCTAGAAAATACATTTTTTAATTAGTTAAAAAAATTGCTATTACAAAAATAGTACTGTATACAGAAAAAAGTTTAAATACATACATAAGAAAAATAGAATAATGAAGAATAGCATCGCCAAAATAATTCCATCACCAAAAATAGTAGCTGTGAGTATCTTTCAGACTGTTTTCCATGCTTATGTATTCATTTCCTAATTTCTAAGGCCCAAGGTTTCAAAGTTTGGTATTTCTGAAATCAGATTGAATCTATGGGTACATATACTATGGCAGTGTTACCTTTTTTCCTAAAAGGCTGTTATTAAGTTAAGGTAGTTTCCGACAATGATGACATCTTAAATCCAAAAATATATATGTGTACCACATATTTGTAGAAAATATTATATTGTACATACAATCTTTTCTTTTTTTATTTTTAAACTGTTTTTTTTCTTTTTCTTTTCTTGAGGTATTATTGACATAACATTAAATTAGTTTAAAGTGTACAATGTAATGATTTGATACTATTATATACTGTAAAATAATCTCCACAATAAGTCCAGTTAGCATCTGTCACCACTCTTAATTACAATTTTTTTCCCTTATGATGAGAATTATCTACCCTCCTAGCTACTTTCAAATATGCAATGCAGTATTATTAATTATAGTCACTATGCTGTACATTATATCCCCATGACATATTCCTTTTATAACTAAATTTGTACTTTTTAACCCCTTCACCTATTTCACCCACTCTAGCATCTCCTTTTTTCCCTTTTATCTTATAGTATTCTTGTTCAGTTGCTCAGTCGTGTCTGACTCTTTGTGACCCCATGGACTGCAGCATGCCAGGCTTCCCTGTCTTTATGGTATCAGTTCAGTCGCTTAGTCGTGTCCAACTCTTTGTGACTCCATGAATTGCAGCATGCCAGGCCTCCCTGTCCATCACCAACTCCTAGAGTTCACTCAGACTCGTGTCCATCGAGTCAGTGATGCCATCCAGCCATCTCATCCTCTGTCGCCCCCTTCTCCTCCTGCCCCCAATCCCTCCCAGCATCAAAGTCTTAACATAAATTGATCATTTTAACCATTTTTAGGATTACAATTCAATGATATTAGGAATATTCATGATGTTGTGTAACTATCACCACTATTTAATTTCTGAACTTCTTCATCATCCCAAACAGAAGCTCTCTACCCATTAATCAATAACTCTTTCTCCCAACCTCCTCCTCCCAGCCCGGATAACCATTGTTCTACTTTCTGCTTCTGTAAATTTGCTTATTCATCATATAAATGGAACCATGGAATACTTCTTGTCATTGTGTGTCTGACTTATTTCATCTTGCATAATGTTTTTGAGGTTCACCCATGTTGTAGCATGTATCAGAATTCCATTTTTTCTATGGCTGAATAACATACCACATTGTGTTTGTCTGGTGATGGGCCCTTGGGTTGTCTCCACCTTTGGGCTATTGTGAATAATGTTGCTATGCACATTGGTACACAGTATCAATTTGAATCCTATTTTCAGTTCTTTGGAATTGAATATCTAGGTGTGGAATTGCTGGATCGAATGATAATTCTCTTCAGCTTTTTGAGGAACTGTCAAAGTATTTTCTATAGTAGCTGTATCATCGTGTATTCCCATTAGTGATACATTAGGGTTCTAGTTTTTCCACATTCTCATCAATAATTATTTCCTGCCATATATATAAGGATCTCCCTGGTGGCTCAGATGGTAAAGCGTCTGCCTGCCGTGCGGGAGGCCCGGGTTCAATCCCTGGGTTGGGAAGATCCGCTGGAGAAAGAAATGGCAACCCACTCCAGTAATCTTGCCTGGAAAATTCCGTGGACTGAGGAGCCTGGTGGGCTACAGTCCATGGGGATCGCAAAGAGTCAGACACGACTGAGCAACTTCGCTTTCACTTTTCCACATTCTCATCAATAATTATTTCCTGCCATATATATATGATTTATAATAGCCATCCTAATGGGTGCAAAGTAGCTATACACACTATTTTAAAATCTGCTTCTTCCTATTAATGATGTATCCTAAATATTTTTCCGTGTCAGTTAATATTCTTCTATAATCCTTTTCAGTTACCATTTTAATGGCTATAGTTTCTAGTTCTGTGTATGCTTAATTATATTAATACTTTTTTAAACAATCTTTATTGTGGAATATTTAGGTTGTTCTCAGTTTTTTTCCTATTATAAATGATGATGAAATGGATACTTTATGGCTATTTTTTACACACATTCTTAATTTATTTCATTGGTATAAATTCCTAGATATGCTATTGTCAGATCAAAAATATGAATGTGTAAAACTTTTAATTCATAATTCTAATTTTCCTCCACTTAGTTTTACAAAGAAAAAAATCAACAGTGTTTTAGTGATAAACCACCCACACCACCACTGCCAACTCCAAAGATTTAACTGGAAAATATTTGCAATTATAAGGAAAAAAGGAAGTGGAAATGAAGATCTGGTCAATGAAATAGAAATTGTATCAGTCAGCTCTTTTGCCAGATGGCTTGACAATTCTGGAGTGATGAAATTCTTTATAATATTCATCTTGGGTCTGAGAATAAACTTTTTTTTCAAGGAAGTATGATTACTTTCTTTCTGACCTGATTTTCAGATTTCTCATCTACCAGTGTTGCCTGGGTTGTAGTAAGAAAAAAAAAAATTGAGTGAAAGTAGACACTCCACCATAGAGTTCCTCTGCTGCTGCTAAGTCGCTTCAGTCGTGTCCGACTCTGTGCAACCCCAGTGACGGCAGCCCACCAGGCTCCCCCGTCCCTGGGATTCTCCAGGCAAGAACACTGGAGTGGGTTGCCATTTCCTTCTCCAATGCATGAAAGTGAAAAGTGAAAGAGAAGTCGCTCAGTCGTGTCCGACTCTTTGAGACCCTGTGGACTGCAACCTACCAGGCTCTTCTGTCCATGGGATTTTCCAGGCAAGAGTCCTGGAGTGGGGTGCCATTGCCTTCTCTGAGGAGTTCCTCTAGCAGTTACTTAAGCTTGGAATTCTGAGCATCTGTATGAAATTTCTATAGAAGAGGAATAAAAAGAAATTTCTGATTGGTATATCTAAATTAGTACAAATAACATGCTAAACCCATATCATAGAAATCCTCTGGAGGATTTTCTAACCTCTGAAAAATTGGATAATTTTATGGAAGACATTACATTTCATTCCTCATTGCTCATTAGGGTAGATGCTGCAACAATGACCAGAGGGCAAGCAAGTGAGCAGTCATCCTATAATAAGAATTTTCTGCCCCAGCTAAGTCGCCTGTCCTAGCTGGTTTGGGCTGCTAAAGCAGAGGACCATAGACTTCTCACAGCTCTAGAGGCCCGGATGTCCAAGGCACTGGTGGATTTGGAATCTGGTGAAAACCTGCTTCTTGGTCCATGGATGGCCATCTTATCACTGTAACCTCACATGGTGGGAGGGACAAGGGAGGTCTCTGAGGTCTCTTTTATAAGGGCACTAATGGAATTAGAAGAGTTCCACCCTTCTGATCTAATCACTTCCCAGAGGCCCCATCTCCAAAGACCATAATGCTGGGGATTAGATTTCAGCCTAGGAACTTTGGGGGAATAGCAAGCATACGTGTGTGTTCAGTCACTCAGTTGTGTCTGACTCTTTGGACAAAAAGAGTGGACTTTATAGGCCATGGACTATAGCCTGCCAGGCTCCTCTGTCCATTGTGATTGTCCAGGCAAGAATACTGGAGTGGGTTGCCATTTCCTTCTCCAGGGGATCTTCCTCACCTAGGGGTTGAACCTTCATCTCTTTCACCCAACATTGGCAGGCAAATTCTTTACCACTATGCTACCTGGGAAGCACCTCAATGTATAGCTACATTAAAAACCACAGCCCAACTGAGTACTGAACTGAACTGAACACTGTGGTCCTTATGGCAGTAATTCTTAGACTTTAGCATCCATCGCAATTACCGAGGGATGTTAAAACACAGATTGCTAGACTCCACCTCCAGAGTTTCCAATTCAGTAGATCTGAGTGGGGCCTGAGAATCTTCATTTCTAACCGCTTCCAAAGTACTGCTGGTTAAGGACCAAACTGTGTAAAACGCTGCCTTCACTGATACTGTCTTTCACTCCCCTCCCTCAGGAGAGCTTTGGATGATCACTGAGATGAGTGGTTAAGAGCAAGTAAGCTAAATGCTAAACAAAACAGCTATATAGGTTGTGATAATTATGACAGAGAGCTACAATTATGTTTGATTCATGGGGCATTTTTTTCTCTAGGAGAATTATTGGAGCCCTCGTACTTAGAATTGGCATCAACAGACAACAGCCTTCTCACACGGAAACAAAGGTGTCAGTCCAGATCACATAGTAACTCTGATAATTAAATTTTTCACTGTGCTTACTTCAGTGGCTCTAGTGAATAACATATTTATGATGTGCATAAATAACACCAATGGGAGGTTTAAAATCCTTTCAAAGATGTGTCTTTGTAGGTTCCCAAATAAAATATGTATTCCTTGAGGCCAGAATCTTATTTCCTGTCACTCCAGGGCACTTGCTTCCACGGTAGCTCAGATGGTAAAGAGTCTGCCTACGATGTGGGAGACCCCAAGTTCGATCCTTGGGTTAGGAAGATCCCCTGGACAGAGGAGCCTGCAGGCTACAGTCCATGGGGTCACAAAGAGAGACACAACTGAGTGGCTAACACTTCTGCTTTCACTTTTCAGGGCATTTGGCCTCTAGTCAGTATTCAGTACATGTTGATCAATTCAAGGTTAACTCATCTTACACAGCACATTTGAACCACCAGTGTATGAGACAAAAACATATTTAGGAAGGACAGGAGGTGTGGTGTTAGACTGTGACAGGCCCTCGTGTGGGCCCTCCCATGTTGACTCTGGACTTGGCCCCATGCACTGTTTCGGCCAATGGAACAGCAACAAAGGTGACGACGCCAAGTCTTGATCAGCACGTGTACACTGGGGCCTCTTCTCTGTAAGCTTCCTCTTGGATCCACCTGCCAGGCTGATGGACACAACCACTGAGTGATGAGTGACCCCATGGAGAAAGAGGTCAGAAGACAGCTAGGATGTCCCAGCCCAGCTTCCAGGTGAGCACAGCCTCGTGAGTAACCTCAGCTACTGCACTTAGTACTGAAGAACTTCCCACTGACTCCAGTCAACTGCAGGCTCATAAGAAGTGATGGGAGGTGGTAGGTACGAAGTAACAGGAAGCTGAAACAGGAGGACTACCAAAGCGATGTATTTTAAAATCTAAAACATAATCCGACAGTCATGTAGGTGATTTCCCTGGGTCATTTCTGCTTCTGTGACCCTTTTTCGAAGTCTGAGGAAAAAATCTGGATGTCACGAAGCTTTCAATCATTTGTTTATCCACTCAACTGACTTTTGCTGACCTTCTATTACAAGCCCAGCTCCGTGTGAACAGAGGAGACAGGGAAGGAGGGAGAGACGGGGAAGTCAGTGATCCCAACCAGAGCGATAAGACCCATGCAGGATGGTATGGGGGACGGAGGGAAAGAATGAAGCTGAGGCGGCTTCCCAAGACTGGCTCACGACTTCTATGGGACCCTGACTTGGGGTGATTGAATTCTAGGTACCTTGATGAAGCTCAGGGTAAAAAATTAAAATTAAAACAACAACAGCTAGAGAGGTGGACAAGATGGAGTGGCAAGCTTTTGTTATCCATATAAAGGTTTCAAATATAGCTCTTCTCGAGATATGAGCAATCCTTCTTGGCTTCCTTAAAGCACATCCTGGACGCAAGGCCAAGAAACTGTTTCCCTCCGTCACCGAGACAGAACATCTCACATGACAACACAATGCACCCTCCCCCAACCCACCTCCCACGTGCTGAAAGTCAGAGCTCAGACTCACAACGCCCGGCCCCCGCGCCTGACACTAACAACTTGGGAATCACTAGGAGCAGAGCCTGGCATGTGCAGGAACCACCCTAAGAGAAACCGTCCCAGAAGAGAGGTGCTAACTAGGTGAAGACATATGACTCTGAGCTCCACTTCCTGATTCTAATGGAGGAAGAGTCTGGCATGGAGCCAGGAAGCAGAAAAGGCATGAAAGCAAGAACTAATTTGGAGCTGGCGCAGTGAGTGCTTTCTGGCTTATTTAAACACGTAGATATAGAATTCAAGCAGGGAGGAGGGAATCTGACTACCAGATGGAGATGCTGAGTGAGGTAGCACGTCAACAATGAAGGCAGCGATGCCCAGGCAAGAAAGGAGACGTTTTTGACAGCAGGGAAGCTATAGAGGGATCGATGCTTGGTGGATTAGGTGGGTTCCGCTTAACCTCAGGATTTTATTTTCACTTAAATCCCGAGGAGGCAGAGGATGAGGTTACTGGCTTGACCCCATGTTAAAGAAAAACCACAATTCAGTCCTTTAAGGACGACTAAGGAAACAAGTCACGTAGATAACAAACAGGCAGATGTAAGACCTTGGAACATGGATGTACTGAGTGCCTGGTATGAGGCAGAGGGAGTGTGCTGGAGTACCGGGGAGCACGGAGGAGCATGACTGACAGAATCCTGGCCCTCAGGGAGCACCCATTCTAGTTGCTGTTTAATGTCCCAGGCATAGGGAGGTGCACAGAACACAGACAGTCAGCAGGTAGCCATGATGTAGTGGGAAGCTCCCAGAAAACCAGTCATGTAGCATCTCTGGGCAGCTTGCTTGCTCCGGGACCTTAAGCGAGTCTCTGAAATTCTCCTTTTCCCTTCTGTAAACTAGTGGTTCCTTTGAGGTCACACTGAAGAGTCACGAAGGCAGTGTTACAGGGTAACAGTGCGCTGGAGGGTGGAAGAAGGGCTTGGAGCCTTATTCTACCGGCAAAACCCACGTGTGGTAGCTCTCAGGGGATGTGGCTGCCCCTGGATAAAAATGTGGCAGGACAGGCAAAACCTTTGGGAGAACTTAGAGGCAATAGTCAGAGAGAGGGCTTCCCTGGTGGCTTAGTGGTAAAGAATCCTCCTGCCAGTGCAGGAGAGACGTGTTGGATGCCTGATCCAGGAAGATCCCACATCCATGGAGCGACTAAGCCCATGCACCCCAGCTGTTGCGCCTATGTCCCAGAGCCCATGAGCCACAATGACTGAGCCCACAGGCACAGCTACGCAAGCCCACACACCCCAGAGCCTGTGCTCCAAAACAAGAGAAGCCACCTCAATGAGAAGCCTGCTCACCGCAACTAGAGACTAGCCCCCTCTCTGCAACTACAGAAAAGCTTGCACGCAACAAAGACCCAGCACAGCCAAAACGGAATAATAAATGAATATGTGTGTTTGTACTCAGTCACGTCTGCCTCTTTGTGACCCCATGGAAACATGGGGAGGACCCGGGGAGCCTGGATCCCACCAGGCTCCTCTGTCCACGGGCTTCTTCAGGTGAGAATACTGGAGTAGATTGCCGTTTCCTTCTCCAGGGGATCTTCCTGACACCCACAATCTCTTGCATCTCCTGCATGGGCAGGCAGATTTCCTTTACCACTGAGCCACCTGGGAAGCCCAATAAATAAATGAAATTGTTTTTTTTAAGATGTTAAAAAAAGAGAGAGAATGAGTATGCATCCACCTCCAGCCTAGTTCTGTAGCGTCTGGAATTCATTGCTTCTCCCTCAATGTGATTCCGTGATTCATGCTTCCCTGGATGTGATGTCACGTGCTCTGTACTGTTCATTGCACTGCATTTCAGGGGCGGCGGAGGGAGCCATGTCCAAAGTCAGAGAGCTTGGAAATGAGTCCTTGGTTTAATTTTAACTCCTTCTATAAACTGTGGCCTGATTTGAGGAAGACTCCGTCTGCATCTGGCCAGACATCCCTGCCCCTCCATCGCTTCCTTCTCTTTACCCCTTTCTCCCATGCTCAGGCCAACCGTCTCGCCTCTATCTCACATATGGACTTTGCAAATAAGTGTGAGGTGATTTGTGTGCTCAGCTAACTTGAGAAGAAAGAAAGTGTGTCAGCAAAGCCGAACACCCAGCCAAGTCATGAGCCCCTGCAGTGGGGAAACTGCCTGCTCCTCTCAGGCAGTGAAACGTTATCTCAGCAGGGGGATGGAGTCCAGGCAAGGCCAACAGATCAGCCAGAGAGCCCCTTCTTTCTCTCCCAGCCCCAGATTCTGCTGTATTTTTTCCCCCTTGAGCAGTGAGTCAAGTTCTCTCTCTTCTTTGTATAAACTGAGTGACGTTATAGCTGAGGGAACTGCCCCCCTGCTTGTTCACGGCTTTTCCCCTTTCCCTTCACCCACCATCAAGGAGGCTGGATTTACAGATGGGCAGCACCTTGAAGTGGCTTCCCTGGTGGCTCAGATGCTAAAGAATCTGCCTGCAATGCAGGAAACCCAGGTTTGATCCTTGGGTCGCAAAGATCCCTTGGAGAAGGAAATGGCTACCCACCCCAGTGTTCTTGTCTGGAGAATTCCATGGACAGAGGAGCCTGTTGGGCTACAGTCCATGGGACTGCAGAATCAAACACGACTGAGCAACTTTCACACACATACACACACACACACACAGGGCACCTCACAGGGGAATAGAAACCACCCGTCTGATTGCTTAGATGCCGACAAAGGCACTGAACGTTTCACCGGGAGCCCCCAGGTGATGGATGAATCCCAGTTAGCGAGCCACATGGTGGCATGGGTGGAGGGTGGGGGTGGAACTGGGGGAGTGAGTGGAAGAGTCTTCTGAGGACAGATGGAGCAAGGATTAAAATGGCCCGCCACATTTTGACTGAGAAACACTAACTTAGGGTTGCTGCTGCTGCTGCTAAGTCGCTTCAGTCATGTCCGACCCTGTGCAACCCCATAGATGGCAGCCCACCAGGCTCGCCCGTCCCTGGGATTCTCCAGCCAAGAACACTGGAGTGGGTTGCCATTTCCTTCTCCAATGCAGGAAAGTGAAAAGTGAAAGTGAAGTTGCTCAGTTGTGCCCTACTAGCGACTCCATGGACCGCAGCCCACCAGGCTCCTCCATCCATGGGATTTTCCAGGCAGGAGTACTGGAGTGGGGTGCCATTGCCTTCTCCAACTTAGGGCAGGGGTCAGCAAACTTTTTCTGTAAAGAGCCAGGTAGTAAATAATTTGTTCTCTTTGTGGGCCATGCAGTCTCTGTCCCAACTACTCTGTGGTTGTAGGGCAAAACCAGCCGCAGACAATTGGTAAACGAATGGGCATGTCTCTGGCCCCAATAAAAGATGGTTCAGAGCAAGAGGTGGCAGGCGGGATTGGCTCATGGGCTGCAGTCTATGTGTGCGTCTAGCCAGCTACCTCGGGGAGAGGTGACCTCTGGCTCCTTCACGTGGCTCTGCTTTTTCCACCCTGCTTCTCTCTTGGTATCGACTCTGGGTGTTGGACTTGGATGAGGAGACCCCCTCAATGAAAGCCACTGGGCTGGTGACTTCAGGGTTCAGGATTTTGTTGATAAACCCCCCACCACAGGACAGGTAGAGAGTGTAGGTGCTGAAATTCAGTCGGGGGAGGTGTTAGGAACTCCCTTAAGCAGTTTGGTATAAGGCTTCTCCAGGGGCTCAGTGGTAAAGAATCCACCTACCAATGCAGGAGATGGAGATTGGACCCCTGGGTCAAGAAGATCCCCTGGAGAAGGAAATGGCAACCCACTCCAGTATTCTTGCCTGGGAAATCCCACGGAAAGAGGAGCCTGGCAGGCTGCAGTCCATGGGGTCACAAAGAGCTGGACACAACTTAGCCGTTAAACAACAACATAGATATAATAGAATTCTATTTTCTGCCTCTTTTCCACTTTCCAGGTCTGAATGGTGACACTCTGACTTCAGCCTCTGTATGTGTCTTGTATTTCCTATTGTGGCTTCTATTCCTTACCCATTCCTGTGCTTTCAGGAGATGAAGGTGAAGTTGCTCAGTCGTGTCCGACTCATTGCGACCCTGTGGACTGTAACCTACTACGCTTCTCTGTCCATGGGATTCTCCAGGCAAGAATACTGGAGTGGATTGCCATTTCCTTCTCCAGGGGATCTTCCCGACCCAGGGATCAAACCCGGGTCTCCCGCATTGGAGGCAGACGCTTTAACCTCTGAGCCACCAGGGAAGGGCTCCTTAATCTAATACTCCATCCTCTGGGTTCACTCCGTAACTGCCCTCAGTCCACCACTTCCCCTTCCATTGGGCTCTTTCATCCAGCCTGAGAGCGAGCTCAGTGATACAAGCTAGACTCTGCGTGGGTTCAAATCCCAGCTCTGCCTGTAATTGTCAACCAGTTAACCAATTGTGCCTCGACTTTCTCATCTGTAAAACGGCCTTAATAATAGTCCCCAGCCCATGTTGTGAGAAGTAAATGAATAACCTGTATAGAGCATTTAGAATAACAAGATAACCAAACCTATAGCGTTCTCATATGTAGTGCTTCGACTTCCTTATTTTTCTTCACAATTTTTTCACCATATTTTACTGATAATATCAAATGGATTCTGGGTGGTAAGAATGATAACGACAGCACAGAACCTGGAGTTATTCCTGGGTGGCAGAAACTTGTCTTCATCCAGTATGTATGTGGAAGTCTTTATGTCTTCGCTTATGTTTTTCATGATCAGTTGAAATCCTAGCCCTTTAATACTTTGGCATCAGATGCTATTTGTTGTGCAAATACGTTTTTTCAGCATCAGAACTCCTCAGGGGTCTAGTTGCGGTCAGATGCGCTCATGGTGCCCCTGGGAATACCAGCTACTATTTTCTAGTGCTGTGCTTTGGAGAACAAAGTCCTGCCTAGGTGAGCTTAAGGGGAGAGGTCATGAGCCCTCGGGGGGAGCCCTGGTCACCCCAGGACCACCGGTCATCATTCCACCAGAAACCTCTGTGGTTCGGTTGAACTCTAAGCCCTTCCAGGGACTGCACTGGGAGGGAGCCATCTCCAAGGATTGCTCACCAGCCTGGAGGTGGTGGGGGTGTTGGTAGAGCAAGCCTGAGGGTAGCTATGCAGCCTTAATTCCACTATCCCCCACCAGGGTTTCTTCTGCTCAAATAGCCCCGCCCCAACACCCTAGAAACCTCAGACAATAGGCACCAGCACCCTGCAGCCAATTTCTGTGCGGGGAGGGTGGTCAGGGATTGTCCTCAGGCTCCTGGGAGGTGTGGTGGAGGCAGGGAGACAGAGCAGAATTTTCAAAGCTTTCTTCCATCCTCTTCTCTCACTCTCCCTTCCAGCCACCTTCCTCAGCCCCACATCCCACATTCACACTGATTGAAGACAGGCCAGTGGTGACTCAGGTTTCTGTGCGGTCATTATCATTCTCACTGCCCAGAACCCAGCTTTCCCTCGTGCTGCTGTGGTTTCTCAAGGGCTGATTTTTTTGGCAGGAGTCTGCACACTGTGCTAGTTCCCTATCTTAGGAAGAACCAGAAAACAGAACCGTAAAGTCTGAGGAAACTGAGATGCTGTCCAGCTTTCCGTCCTGGGTGTGACTCTCCCATGATGGCTCCAGTGAAGTGTCATTTGGGCTCAGACAGTGGAGGGATGGACCTGCTCATTTTCAGTGACTCGTATCTGAGACATACCATAGATACAGACGAGTGCTAAGACCTACGTGCGTTGCTCAATATAAGTTACAAGTTACCATGCTCAGTTGTGTCCGACTCTTCGTGACACCATGGACTGTAGCCTGCTAGGCTCCTCTGTCCATGGAATTTTCCAGGTAGAAATACTGGGCCGAGGTGCCATTCCTTTCTCCACGGGATCTTCCCAACTCAGGGATAGAACCTGCGATTCCTACATCTCCTGCATTGGTAGGCAGATACTTTTCCATTAAGCCACCTGGGCAACCCTCACAAAAAGAATACATCCAAATAATCTGCACCCAAATTTTAAAATTCTACAAATGGCTTGTTCATTTTCACATCACTGTTAGGAAAGTCTCCTTTATTTTAGCTAAGAGGTTCCTTCTTACAATTTCCACTGATAGTTTTAGCTCTATGGAGTTACACAAAAATGCAATATTTTCTCACCATTAAGTATTTAAATATTTATCTTTCCATCAAATTTCTCCCCCTGCCCCAAGTTATACAATCTTATTTCTTTCAAGCAATTTGTCTGTAATGAAATGGTATTGCAGAGGTGACGTAAGGAGACGTACAAGGTTGAAGGACTCACTCATTTAGGCAAAGGGATGTTTGGAGGACAGATGTTTGGGGACTGTCCTAGAAGGAGGGACTAGAAGGAGATAAACAGAAGCAGCACTGTGTCTGCCGGCATAAAGGAATCCAGGGCCTTTCTGCTGGCTCACACCAGGAAGTTTGGCAGCTCTGGGCTGCCAGGTGGGTGGGCATGGGGTGGAGAGCAAGCGAGGTGGATGTACTACTGTGTAAGCTGAGGTCCTTCCAGAGGCCTGACATGGGGCAGTCATGGTCCAAGAAATCACGGAGGTGTGATCAGAGCCAGCAATGGGGAGATGACAGCTCACCTGAGGTGGAGCTGAGAGAGTTCTGGCCACTTCCAAGACTCCACAGCCATGCATCTGGAAGCTGAATATAGAAGCCAGTTCTCACTGGACAGACTGGCAGAGGGAATAAGGCGTTCTGGGTTGGTGGTGACACGGAGGGGATTTGTAGACCTGGGTAAGGGAAGGACTGATGCTGAAGCTCCAATACTTTCGCCATCTGATGTGAAGAGCTGACTCTTTGGAAAAGAGCTTGATGCTGGGAAAGACTGAGGGCAGGAGGAGACGGGGCAACAGAGGATGAGATGGTTGGATGGCATCACTGGCTCCATGGATAAGAGGCCTGCTGCAGTCCGTGGGGTCGCTAAGAGCTGGATATGACTTAGCAACATAACAACAACAACAAAAATGCATAATTCATTACAGGTGTCAAGATACAGGCTAAAGGTTTATGTGGAAGACAAGAAGGCCAACTCTGAGCCCTCTTCCACAACGGGGGCACCGTAGTTGGACCCTGGAGCCATGAGTGAGGACCAAGCACATGTGCAAAGGGAACCTGTGAAGCCTGGGGGCACTGGATCCGTGTGCTCTCCGGGTTTCTTCCATTGTCCATGGGGCCCTCCCTCTTTTTTGAAATTAATTAATTTATTTGGCTGTGTGGGGTCTTGGATGTGGCTCGAAGGATCTTCATTGTCTCATGTGGGGTCTCTCGCTGTGGCTCATCAGACTCAGGAATTGTGGCGTGAGAGTGCCATGGTGCGTGGGAGTTTTAGTTCCCCAACCAGGAATCAAACAGGTGTCCCCTGCAGTGTAAGGCTAATTTTTAACCACTGGACCACCAGGGAAGTTCCAGGCCCATCCTTTAGCCTCTCTTTGTGCAGGCTTGGAAAGGAGAGTGTGGAGTTAGCGCAGCTAAAGGGCCTTAGGAAATTGGGGCCACCTTCCTTTTCTCTTCTTCCTCCTCCCCCTGTATTTTTTTTCTAACATACTGAGTCACTTGAATGAAAAGAATGAAAAGGGTGAAAAATGAGCCCTCTAACTTGTGTGCTTTCTATTACCTGTTGTATCTATGCTTACATTTATGGATGTGTTTGCTACGTTCCTTTTTATACCCTTCTTTAACTCTTGCTCTTTCTGTGTGCAGGAAATAATGGAAAATAAAAGTGGGTGATTAGTTTCTGCCACGTATAGAAACCGCGCCGGCATTTGCGACAGTCTGAGTTTATAGTTTCTCCTGGGAAGACTTTTGGTTTTCGACCTCCTGAGTTGCAGGCACTTTTGCTCAGGAGGAGTTCATCTGTTACCCGTTGCCGTGTGAAGTTTCACGGCTGTTTTCCCCTAGGATTTCACAGCCGGGCCATACAATACCAAAAAGTATCAGCTATGGCTTATCCTAAAAGACTGCCAGAAGGAAAAAAATGCTGGTTGAGAAAAGGGAGGTTATTTCGCCTTATTGCAGTAAGGGAGAATTTCACCTTGACAGAATCTAGAAGCACCTCAGAAGGGAGAAGTCAGGGGAAGATTACTTGAAGTAGGTTACTTAGGCTTGCACTGAGTAGCTTTACGGTGGGTTTTGCAAGGCAGGGAACTAGTTGGGATTAGGCAGAATTTTAATGCACAATAGCTATGGGTTGGTAGGCACAGATGTGAGCATCTAAAAGTGAGCTTTGATGAAGAGACTGGTCGTCTTGATAAGTTAGCCATTTTATTTGAATTTTATTTATTTATTTAAAGTTTAGTTCATGTACAGTGTTATATTAGTTTCACATGTACAACACTGTGATTCCATACTTTTATAGATTATACTCCATTTAAAATTATTATAAAATATTACCTATATTCCCTATGTATGATCATCTCTGCATAGATGCAGAAAGAGCATCTGACAAAATTCAACACCCATTCCTGATGAAAACTCTCAACAAAGTTGACATAAAGGGAACTTATCTCAACCTGATAAAGGCCATTTATGACAAACCACAAGGAGCATCATATTCAATAATGGAAAGGTGAAAGCTTTCTCTGTAAAATCAGTAACAAAACAAGGATGCCCACTCTACCATTTCTATTTCATATAGTGTTGGAAGTTCTAGCCACAGCAACCATACAAGAAAAAGAAATAAAAGGCATCCAGCTTGGAAGGGGGAAAGGAAAACTGCTACTATTTATAGATGGCATGATACTATTTATAGGAAACCCTGAAGTCTCCACCAAAAAACTACTAGAACTAATCAATGAATTCAGTAAAGTTGCTGGCTACAGGACTAATATGCTTGCTATTTTAGTAGTTACACTGTCTAATGTGCCAGGAGCAAGCATTTATTGATAGTTTAGTAATTTTTGCCTGGTTCCAGCATTGTTCAGCTCAAAACCAGGAAATTATGCTTTATCCCAAAACCGTTTAGCACAAGAATGGAAAAATATGTTAGTTTTTGATTCTGTTGGGTTTGAACATTTTGCTTATACTACAATTTAAGCATACAGAGAAAAACACGGTTTCAATATGTAGCATACAACTGATCTGCTCTTCTGGATGAGTCAGCTACTGGGGACATAACAAAGTCAACGATGTAGTCGTTTCAGTGTGTGTGTGTGTGTGTGTGTGTGTGTGTGTGTGTGTGTGTGTTAGTTGCTCAGCGTCTCACTCTTTGCAACCCCATGGACTGTAGCCTGCCAAGCTGCTCTGCTCATGGGGTTTTCCAGGCGAGAATAATACTGGAGTGGGTTGCCGTTTTCTTCTCCAGGGGATCTTCCCAACCCAAGGGTCGACCCCACATCTCCTGCACTGGTAGGTGAATTCTTTACTATAGAGCCACCAGGGAAGCCAGGATGAATTTCAGGGAGAAAGAAACATTCTGACCGAATTACCCTGCCCTAGGGCCCCTAGATTAGACCAGCTTGCTTCAAGATAAGCTTCTCTACTATGGAAATAAATGAAGACCAACCTGATGAGGAAAGCAAAGGCTATTTCAGCCACCATCACTTGCATTTTGGTAGACTCAAGGGCAGGCAGAGGAGAAAGAAAGCTTTATAGTGGGAAAAAGGGAAGGCAGGAAATGTGTGCCCTGACTGGATCTGTTGGTGTGGGGAAGCTCTAGACAGGCTCACTAGAGGCCGGGTGTCCTATGTGATTGACTGGGAGGTGTATGCATTTGATTTTTTCTGATTGGCCCTAAGATGGAGGTGGGGACAAAGGTTAGGAAAGATGTCAGTTATTAATCAAGTACTGGCCATTTGGAGCTGATTATTATAGAAGTTATTGTTTAGCTTCCTGGAGTCTCACTAGGGATAGCAATCTGGCTTCCTTCCCACAAGACTGACTTGTATTAGGCTGCCTGCCTAGGCTGATTATCGTAGATAAGGAGTTGGCTTTCTGGGCAGATTTTAGGTCAGGGTTCTATTTTTAAACATGGCCTAACTATTTCCTTTGCCAAAAAAGGCCCGTCTAGTCACAGCTATGGTTTTTCCAGTAGTCAGGTATGGATGTGAGAGTTGGACTATAAAGAAAGCTGAGCACCAAAGAATTGATGCTTTTGAACTGCGGTGTTTGAGATGACTCTTGAGAGTCCCTTGGACTGCAAGGAGATCCATCCAGTCCATCCTAAAGGAAATCAGTCCCGAATATTCATTGGAAGGACTGATGCTGAAGCTAAAACTCCAATACTTTGGCCACATGATCATGTGAAAAGAACCTGATGCTGGGAAAGATTGAGGGAGGAGGAGAAGGGGACGACAGAGGATGAGATGGTTGGATGGCATCACTGACGCAATGGACATGAGTTTGAGTAAACTCCGGGAGTTGGTGATGGACAGGGAAGCCTGGTGTGCTGCAGTCCATGGGGTCGCAAAGAGTTGGACATGACTGAGCAACTGACCTGAAATGCACTATTTCCTGTTGGTTTGTCCCATCTCTCACTACCATAAACAGTCTGACCTCATCTCCTAGAAGTGCAAAGCAGACCTTGGCTTGAACTCCACCCTATCCTCCTAACAACGCTGGGCTCTGCTGTACTGTCTCAGTGCTCCGGCCCTTGATGTCAGCATCAACTCCTTTGGGATGCTCCTAAATCAAGCCCTCCCCCAGCTCCCTTCATCCACTCATCATCTCCTGGACAGGAAGGGCAGGACTTATCTGCGCTCCATTGAGGCATCTCCTCCTCCCCTGGAGCAACAAGCAGGTTGTATCTCCAGGGGAATAACTTTTCTATCTTCAGGAGAACACTGAGATTCTGGGTGCTTCTGGTTGGTGCTTAGCAGGTCAAAGGAGGAGATAAATGAATTCCCATGGATCTGAGGGAAAAAAAATGGTCTTTTTGCGAGACTATTGTCTTGCTTCAAAAAAACTTTTTTTTTTTTAGATTTTGAATATCAAAAGCCTGAATATCAGCTCTTTCTTTCTCTTTGCATACTGTATGTAACATACCCACAGACCTCTGGACAGATGACCCTAGAACCAATTAGGAAGAAGGACCTATACTTGCAAACTCAAAGGGAAAATTACATGAATACTTTTCCAAAATATGGCTCTCATTACAGAAGATACTTTTCATTGTGTTCAAATAGAATTTTTTTGTCCTGCTTTGCTTCAGCTGGCTTTCTTTGGAAGCCCAGAGGTTAATAGGGAGAGAAGCGCAGCTATTTCTTGTGCCCTGTTTAGGAATGATCTCTTCCTCTTCATTTTAAGTGCTGGAGTATAAAGTCTCTTTTATCCTCTCAGTATAGGGCTCCATCTTCTCAAAAGGGTCTCCATTGGCTTTTCTGTTTCTTCCCCATAATTTGAGCTCCCTGCCCCCTCTTGCTTGAATATTAATGGAAAATAGATCTGCAACCCATCACTTGTAAGGATCTTATTCATAGGGCTCCCCACCTACTCCCCCCGCAACTTTACTGCAAACTCTCTTTAACGTTTGTGTGCACATGTGTAATAATAAGCCCTGTATCCCCTTCTTGTCTTGATCACTGTTACAGACCATGTGTAATAATAATTTTATATCTGACTTTGCCTGTTACTTCATTCCCTCTAGTTCTAACCCATTATTTTACATTTTCAGAGGCTCATTATGACTCACTGGGCAGCCAAAGAAACATAATGAGTCCAAGATGACTGCACGTGGCGGTGCTCCACAAATAGATATTAAACAGCTCATGAAATCTATAAATGTCCTTACTATCCTGGGTGCATTATAAAGCTATGAATCAATAATTCAGGCAAGTTTTTTCATCCTGTCTTTAAAATCTGACTTTTGGGATGTTTTTCCTTCTGGAAGTGGAAGCTATGTACATATTGGGGAAAGAAAGCTGGAGGGAAAGAAGGCTAGAAAGCTGATGAAGAATCCAAAGAAAAAAAGGAAGAAAGCATGAATTATTTTAACAGTATAAGCCCTTTCTCTCAGCTTCATGACAGCTGTCCACATAAGGAATGAAAAAATAGGCACAACACAAGCACTCAAAAAGTATTTGTTGAATGAGCAAAGAAATTTTATGATTGTTTTGGATTGACTTTACACGTTGATTTTGATAATTACCTTTGTTGAATTACCTTGCCTGCTCTCTGAAATGATCTCTCCCTCTCATCATCTCCTTAGTTGGAAGTTCCTTACCTACAAGATACTTTCCAAGACTTAGCTTTGTTTTCCTCTGGGATAACTTTCCCATTTTTGTGTCCTGCCCCTTTCTTCTCTTTATCTCGCTATTCCCGCATCGACCTCCGAGGTACACACACCTCAAATGTGGCCTCCATGTCTATATTAGCCAGTGTCCCAGCAGGAAACGGATGGGCCCTCTGATTAGTCTAGACTAAAGGAGAGTTTATCGACAACGGACTAATTATAAACTTGTGGGTGGAGTTGAGTGGAACCACAAGAACTAGTGTAGGAATCTAGGGCCAGCGGCAGTGGAGCTGTCCCCAGGGAGAAGGTGAGGTAGTGGGTAGGTCCGTTGAGGATGAGCAGTGGCTTTCAATTGAGCCATCCTTCCAGAGAGGGAAGGGAAACCCTAGGTTCCCTGGTGGCTCAGACGGTAAAGTGTCTGCCTACAATGCGGGAGACCCGGGAGGAAATGGCAACCCACTCCAGTATTCTTGCCTGGAAAATCCCATGGATGGAGGAATCTGGTAGGCTACAGTCCATGGAGTCGCAAAGAGTTAGACACGACTTCACTTTCATTTTCCAGAGAGGGAAATAAATGCCCCTGGACCACCTCTCTCCCTTTCTTATCTCCTGAAGTGCTCTCCACTGATGGAAGCTTATGAGAGTTTTTTTTGGTTGTGGTCCATGTAGGCCAGCCTCTCAGGGAAGAGAAAAAAATTGTGTAGACGAAGAAAGACTTTTTTTTCTACCCTCTTAAGTTTTGACCCGGTCTGAGAATTAAACCAAAAAAAGATAGATTAACAGGAGAAAAGCAACACATTTTATTTGATGTTAATATTTTTACATGACACGGGAGCCTTCATAGAAAGGAAGATCCAAAGAAGTAGGCAGGTCGGAGACCTTCTATGCCATTTCCTCAAAGAAAGATATACTGCGGAGATGTGACAAGACAAAGGAGAGAAGGGTTTGGGCTAGGAGCAGTAATTATGGGGCAGTGACTAGGAAATGTACGGGGGAGGCTAATGGAAGATAAAGGCTATTCTAGTAGGTTTGTTTCAGATTCATCTCCATTGCAACTCCACTTCTTGAGTGCAAGAATATTCACCTCTTCCTGGTGAAGGATGAGCACCTTTCTCGTGGAAAGTCTGGGTCCCACTTTCAGATGGAAAGAGGGGTGTGCAGGGAGCCCTTCCTGCCACTGCTGCTTCTCAAGTGCTTTCAGCTCAAAACCATATGCCAAAGGGACATATTCTGGGGTGGCCTGCTCTGGTTCTCTTTAGTGAATCAGAAGGTACATGGTACCATTCTTCTGAGCCTCACAGACATCCCTGCACAGCTCTGGGATTGTACACCTCAGCTGCTTAACACTCGAGGAGATCTACTTGTTAGGGGGTTGGACTTCCCTGGTGGCTCAGATGGTAAAGCGTCTGTCTACAATGTGGGAGACCCGGGTTCGATCCCTGGGTTGGGAAGATCCCTTGGAGAAGGAAATGGCAATCCACTCCAGTACTATTGCCTGGAAAATCCCATGGACAGAGGAGCCTGGTAGGCTACAGTTCATGGGGTCGCAAAGAGTCGGACACGACTGAGCGACTTCACGTTCATGTTGGGGTTTTCATCATTTTATCCCGTTCCCTATTAAGATGACTGACGTGTAATATGTACTCATTCTCTAAAATGAAATAACATTTTGAGTGTATGTGGAGCCAGAATTGTTAGAAACCTAAGAAATGATTTTAACAAGTAGTCAGTTCAGAGCCAAATCCTAGTTCTCCTGATTTCCAGTCTTCTTCTCCTGCTTCATTTTAACTGCAGTCTCAGGTTATCATTGGAAGGAGAATCCACACGCATTTCCCATAAAACCAAGAGTCTTATATTATGGCAACAAGAGAGAGACAGCGAGGAGTGTTGGAACCGCCTGCCTCGAGTCCTTTGCCAAAAGCTATCTCGGAGCTCTCTGGATAAGCAACACTTTCAAACCCAGCAAAGTGGGAGGAGCTGGAGTCATGAAACGAAGTGCGGGGCTCAGGAATAACACAAACTACCTCTGGGGGTGGGCGGTGAGGGTGGCTTCCCTGTAGCATCCTATTAGCCCATGATCTTTACTTCCCGAAGTCTTTCTCTGTTCCAAACCTACAGGCGGGGATGGTGGGTGGGAGGAGGCTGGGTAAGATGTTCCCGAGTTGGGAGGCAAAGCTGCTGGTGCCTCCTCGCTGAATGATTCAGCGAGGCATTGCTGCTCTGTTGCTGTGTTCTTCCTGGGAAAAGCCACCCTTGCCGTGGAAGTGATTGCCTGCCAGGAGCATTCATCATACCATGTTTATTCATCTGCCCTCGGGGAGCTGTGTGCTTTTGAGGGGCAGGGGTCATGTCTTTGTCTTGTCAAGCATCTAGTGTGTAGCTGCACCCCACCCCACCCCACCCCCAAAGAACAAAGAAAGGATGCTGGATTTGAGGACATGGATTCAGTGATGAGGGGCTAGCTCCTAAGACCTGGCGTTCTTCTTAGTGCTCACCTGACCCCTAATCTGTCAAGAGAAGTGGTTCTATCAGCGTCAGCTGTCTGACATGATGACCCAGGAAGGTCATGTGCCTGAAACTCCATGTGATGTGAACTATAAAGGTCAACTGTAGCTGAACTGTCCAAAAGCCGTCAGCTAATAGGATGACTTTGGACAACTTAAACCACCTACATGAACTTCGCCATTAAAATAAGAAAGTTGGAAACCGTGGCTTACAAGGTCCTTTTCTTCTTTGGAATTCTTCAAAATGTTCCTGTTGTCAAACACCTCAACTTTCTTCTCTGACAAGACAGCAGCCATTCCATGAAGCTCCCGCTGAAAAGGATAAAGGAGGAATTGGTGGATTTATGATTATAACCAGTTCTGCTACTGCCAGAAGCAAAGAGCGCTGGATTTTTTAGTTTCTCAGAAGACACACAATGTTTGAAAATCATCTTCCTTCTCGCACTTTCCAAAAAGTAAAAGAAGAAGAGCCATCACATTCTGCATAGCTTCTCTACTTATAGACAGAATTTTTAATGCATTTTTTTTCTTTCCTAGAGGGGTAAGGGAGAATTCCCATAGCTGGAGGCATGTGTCAGCTGGGGGACTCTGGGAGAAGGCGAGTGTGACTGTGGGGCTATGCTTAATTCATTAAAATGTGTGCTTTATGAAAATTGTTTTGCCAAAAATGAGCTTTGTGGGAAGAAGAAAGCAGTGGGGAGGACTGGGGTGAGGGGGAGGGAGGAATAAGAAGTGCCAAGAGAAAAGGGACTCTTATTTGTTGCTAAATGTTGAATCCCACATAAGAATGTGTCATGAGCCAGTTCCAGGAAATTAAAATGCAAATTGGGGGAGTGTAAATCTATTAGGCACAGATATTATGTGTTGACATTATCATTGTCCTATTTTTATACTAACAGTGAATATTCTCCAATGACTTAAGAAAGTTTAAGGAAAGTTCTTTTGAGTTCACTTCCCTTCTCATTTTTCATCTTCTGTCAAATCAAATGGCAGTAATATAACGACATTGTTCTTTTTTCCCCCTTTCTGTGGATACTGTGAGTTATTTCAGAAGCCAACTGCATTGGTGAGGATAACACTAGCTGCTGTAACAAATAAAGCCAACCTTTAGTGACTTACAGCAGGAGTCTATGTCTCATTCACAGGACAGTCCAATGCAGATGTGCCAGGCAGGCACCAACTTCCTCAATGAGGTAAGTCGAGGATGGAGAGGCTGACATCTCACGGCTTTGCTGTCTCATAGGAATTAAATGTGCTTAGTATCCAGCCAGGGAAAGAAAAATTGAGGGTGGAGAAGCTCTGTCTTCTTCTCAATTGCTGTGGCTCAGAGTGACAAATCCTGATTCTACACATATTCTCTTGGCCCAACCCAGAGGGTGCTAGAAATAGTCGCTGATTGGGTAGTTTTTGCCCATCAGAAGCATTTTACTAAGGAAGGAGGAGCTTGAATTTTGACAGTCATTGGTGTTCTGCCCATTTATCTTCATTGCTCTCAGACTCTAAGAAAAATGGCAGCACTTCCTTGTCCCTTGAGCGTGACTTTTTCTCTAAAGACCTTCAAAGCAGAGTCCTAATTCATCTTTTCTGTGAGATGGATGATTTGGAGGTGAATTCCCACGGGAGCACTACCAGCTTCACTCCGCATCTGCCTCCAGGCTTTCCCCTCATCCTGCTCCATCTCTTTTGAAATTCCACTTCTGCCCAGGCACCAGGGCCCACCCCCAGTGGTTTCTCCTCACATTCTTTTTGCTTTTGCTTGTTTTCCTCTCCAGAGGTCTCCTCTCTCAGAGAAATTTCTTTGAAAATCTTTGTCTTGATCAAAAGCATTTCAAGAATTGACAAACCAGTGGGGAAATAACTTCCCTTTAAGGAATCTCTTGATGGTCAGAGGCCCCAAGTCATATCCAGGGCATGTCTGACTGTGCCTATACTCAGCAGTCACCAATGGGATCCCCTTCTGCACTTATAAGTCAGGAAAGAACTATTCATAATAGTCTCAAACTGTAACCAACCCAAATGTCCATTAAATGGACAACAGAAAGAATAAATATATTGTAAAATGGAATACTATACAGCAACAAAAATAAATGAACTCCTATTATACATATACATGAAAAGCTTTCAAATATAATGCCAAGTAGCCAGACCGGGAAGAATATATAAAGTGCAGTTCCACTCAGTTGTGGCCTCAATGCGAATAAAACTGACCTACGGTGTTACAACTCAGGAGTGGGCGCCTTTGGAGAGAAGTGGTAATAATTGATGGAAACTTGCTGGGGATTTCTTGGATGCTGATAACGTTCTGTTTGTTGAGCTGGGTGGTAATTACACAGGTATCAACTTAATGATCTATGTGCTTTCCTGTATGTATGCAATACTTCATTAGGAAGGTCTTAAAAGTCTATTGAAATTAAAGAAAAAAAAAAAAAACTATTTTTCTTCCAACTAGCTGTTTCAATCCCCAAAGTAGGGCAAGACATACCAGCTGTACAGATTCTTAGGTGAGATTGCAAAACAGCTGTACATAGAGACAGCACTTGGAAATGTCCACACGAAGGCCCAGATGGCTTCAATATGTTAAACTTTAAAGGTCATCAGGATGGCGGTAAGAGATAGGGAGTTTGGGATGGACATGTACACACTGCTGTATTTAAAATGGATAACAAACAAGGACCTACTGTGCAGCACAGGGAACTCTGCTCAACGTTACGTGGCAGCCTGGAAGGGAGAGGAGTTTAGGGGAGAATGGATACATGTATATGTTTGGCAGAGTCCCTTTACTGTTCACCTGAAATTATCATAACACTATTAATCAGCTATACTCCAATAGAAAATAAAAAGTTTTTTAAAATGTCATCTGAGCTAGTGACCATTGTACAGAAGGAATAGTTCCTGGGTACAACCAGAGAGGTTCATCTCAGAATTATCAGGTCAAGAGAACAGCACGAGGTCAAGTCAGAAGAACTATAATGCAATTCTGGTCTCTAGCAACAGCCCCTCTTTGGTCCCCCTTTTCTCCTGCCATTCTCCACTGTTACATCTCATGGGATGTGGTTTTACTCACAGGACACATGGCTGTCTATACCCAGTGGCTCAGACTTAAGTTCCCCTAGCGTTGGGCAGGATTGATTGGATATTTTTGAAGCTCTATTGTTTTTTAATATGCTTAGCTGAGAACTCTATTCCTGAGCCCTGAAACTATCCCCAGTCAGAGCAGAAGAATGATTATTCAACTGCTTCTTGTTTTTCTCATCTAATCCTTGAAATCTTGAGAGGTCTCTAATTGAGACTTCCTAAATTCATTTCCTCTAAGTACTCTGCTGCAGCTAGAACCGTTACTGGGGCTCAGAATTTTCTCTGACGGATATACAACTGCTCCTCTGTCGGAGTCTGGGGAGAAGCTAACCTCAGTGCTGTTTTTCTGAGCTTTGGTGGTTGAGAGAATGCTGATAGGACGGCGAGCAGGGAAGGTTCCAAACACGTCACCTTGAGTGGAACTGAGAAAAAGCACAGACTTTGGAGTCAGACAGATCTAGGCTCAAATACAAGTGTCCAACAATCACCAGGCGCACAAATGACTGCATCTTGCTTAGATTCAGTTTTTTCAATTATAAAATAAATAGTTTATTTGATAGAGACTTTGTATGTGAAACATAAAACAAGCTCTGTACAGTTCCTAGTGCGATGACTGACCCACAGCAATAAACAACAATAAGGAGAAGAATACTTAAATAGTACTTACCGTGTGCCAGGCATTGTTGTATGGGAAGTATATATGTCAGCACATTTAATTGTCA
Organism: Ovis canadensis; assembly: GCF_042477335.2. Classification (NCBI taxonomy): domain Eukaryota; kingdom Metazoa; phylum Chordata; class Mammalia; order Artiodactyla; family Bovidae; genus Ovis; species Ovis canadensis. Next base: position 56,917,321 of record NC_091264.1, read on the forward strand.
CAACAGTCCTGTGAGATAGGTCCTGTTAATATGATCGATTTATAAATGAGGTATAGCTTGCCCAAAATGCCAGAGCAGGGCCACTGACCCAGGCAGCCTGGACCCAGGGCTCACATCTGTTCTTTTCCACTATACCAAACTGGTTTTCTGCCCCTGATGTGGAGAAATACATTATGGATTGCTCACTTAAAGAAACTCTTCTTTTCTCGCCTTTCTCACAAATCTTAATGGCACATCTGATTTTTATAGTTTATGTTAGAGAGAAACTAAGGAGATCCTATGTGTTTTTCCCCTGGATCTTGCTTGAGCCTCTTTAGTGAAAAGTTTTAGAGACTAGGACAGCTTTGGGGAGCTCGGCTATCCTCTGTAAGCCCGTGCTGTGGCGTGCCGAGTGCTGTGCTGGGTGATGAGGAAAGAGCCTCCTCCCTCCTCACTCCTCCACCTCCTTCCTGCGGAAGCGCTGAGGAGCAAAGACCTGAGAACAGGTCCTATGGATGGGCCGCTGCTCCTGCAGCCTGGCCTCCTCGGTCGGCTTCAGCGAGGCTCATGTGATGCCCTGATCGGACCCAGCATTGACTCACGCCAAGGGAGCCCCTCCAGCCTGCCGTGCTCTGCCGGTTTGCTCCCAAAACAGCAAGCACATTGTTTCTCCTGGACGCACTTGCCAGCAGCAGCTCATGACCTTCCAGAAATTGCTTTGCTTTTATATAGCAGGCTTTAATTTTAACTCCCTTACCCACCACCCCCCCTTTTTTTTTCATCAAAAATTAATTAAAACACCATGGCAAGCACAGAATTCCCTCACTCTGGCAAGAAAGGAAAGAGAAAGGAAAAGAAAGGAAAAAAAACATTTCATTGTTTGCCACACCTGGGTTGGCAGAGTCCTCAAGAGTTTTGCTGAAGTTGGCATTCAAGACAATCGCTCCTCCAACCCAAACAGTCCTGCTGAGGGTGGCCGTGCCTCCTGGGCCTCCCTTGGGTCTGCTGGTTGGGGGGAAAAGCCAGGCCCTGAAGGACATTCTTGGCCCAACTTGAACAACTGAGTGCCTACACAGGGCGCATTTTCTTGCTGCCCTCCACCCCACCTGCTTCTGTCTTCTCCCTCAGGCCACCTCTCTCCTTCCCAGGGGGCTTCTCCTTCCCTTGACACACCTAGGAATCATCCTCTCCAGGATTAGAACTTGAATGAATACCCAGGTCCCAGCCCACCATGACCAGGCCGTCAGGCCTTGACAGGTGAACCTCAGCCCAAGATCTGGGGGGATGGGGAGGGCATGCCTGACTCTCCTCTTCCTGATTCTCCCTCCCTGCTCCCCATCCCCACACCCAAGCCCTGATACGAGTGGTGAGCACCAAGACAGAATCACTCACAGGACTTTGGAGTGTTTGCCTGTAGTTCTTCTGGCCCAAGCTGGTGTCTTCGCAATGCTTCCGAAGTCGAGTCAAGACCAACAGTGATCACAGTAAGCCCAGGGGTACATGTCATGTTGAAACGGACATTGGTGTTTGTCCTAAACTTGATGCTCTTGGAGTTTATGTAAAGAGGAGGAAGGAGAAGCTGGAGGAACTGGCATTCTCCCAATTTGCACCATTTTCTTCCCTGGTTGTGCAGTGTTTGTGGCTGCCTGCTCCACAGAGGAGCAGGAGTTAATGCCAAGGCTCAAAGGGCCTGGGGCGCGGGGGGGTGGGCGGCTGATGGCTCCCAACAGGGGAGTACGTGGGGCTTCTGTCCAGCTTTCTTGAACTACAGGACTGATTTTCTGCTGGAGTCCCCAAGAATCAATGAAGCTATAGTCCTCCTTCCAGGAATTATCAGACTCCGGGGGGATGATAAGAAAGGAACTAAAACTTTTTTTGAAAAGTTTTCCAAAGTCGGTGAAGGCCACATAAGGCCCCCATTGCCTTTCATTTTTACCGGGTCAAGGAAGGGAGAGACATGAGGTAACTGTGTGGTTGGAAGCTTTGGCCGAGGCCTGTGTTACTCAGAGTTAAGACTTAGGAAGTAGAATGTCCCCCGGGGGCCCTGGTGCTGACTTTGAGTCGAGATCTTACAGGAGACTCTGTGGAACAGGAAAACAGTGGCCCATTATGCTTGTGCAATGGCAGCGTGAGAGATCCTTTCACTCGAAGAATCTTTATGGGCTGATCTGAGAAGCCTGAACTTTAAGGAGATGACAAACGATGTGAGCTGAGGGGAAACTGGGTTGGTTCTGGGTGTCAGCTACAAATTGGCACTTGCCACTGGCACTTGCCATCTACCTCTCCAGGGATTAAGTCACGAGCTTCTGCCGCAATTGCTGGCCTTCAATGAAAGGAGTTCAGGGTGGAGATCAGCAATGAGGCGCTCCATGCTGAGGGCGCAGAAACCTGGCAGGACAGGTCCTCAGATAGTTAGATATTTTCGGGAGCCAATTTCATGAGCCCAATTCCTATATCTCCTCATATCTAGGAAAGTGCCAAAATCCTTCAGGGCGATGGCTGTTCCTTGTGACTAGCAAAGACTCCACGAAACTAGTAGAAACCTTCTGGAAAAATATGTGTTTGATTGCCTGTATTCCCTCTTCATCCAAATCACATGCATTTTAACCTTGCCACCTGCCCCTTTGGAGCAGTTTCTCAGAGCTATCTGAGGTGCTGTCTCCCGGGCTGCAATCCCCATTTTGCCCCAAATAAAACTCAACTTGCAACTCTCACTTTGTGCAGAATTGTTTTTTTAAGTCAGCCTGGGTCACGGAGCAAACATTGCCTCCACGCCTCATGTTGTTCCTACTCAAGTTAGATTCACTGCAGGCAGACACTGAGTGACTGACTGAAGGAACGTCCACAGGAGAATCCAGTAGAAGGCTTGGGAAGTCAGGCCCAGAGAAGAAAATACTGAGTAAGGGTGTAGCGTGGTGCAAAGCCCCAGAGAGGGGAGCGATGAGGGGCTGACACTCTCTCCAGCGCCTCCCCATGGCCGCTACCATGGTCCTCATTAGGACCCAGAGAAGCCGGAGTATCTATATCCTACTTCTGCCTGTCGTCTGCTGGTTAAGGGCTGTCATCCCTTTGTTGTTATTCAGTCGCTCAGTCATGTCCGACTGTCTGCGACCTCATGGACTGCAGCACGCCAGGCCTCCCTGTCTTCCGTGGAAGGATGCAAATTCTCATTGTTACTTTCCTCAAGCAGGCAAAGTAGTTCCAGATCCTGGAGGGTAACTTGCTGCCAAAGAGACACAGATGCTGCTCGGCACACCTGGAGCTGGAGCAGGAAAATGAGAAGGGGACCCCTGGGGGTGTGGGCCGAGCACTGCCTACATCGGCTGTATCGTGTCTGGACCCGAAAGCCCTGGGCTGGCAGGTCATCACAGAGCAGGTCCAAGAGAATCTAACAGGAGCATCCGTGGGGGCGCAGGGACAGGAGGATCCACGTGGTCACTGGTGATTCGTGACTGCCCCTGACCTTGCCACCGATCCCAGAGTTATTGTCAGCCTGTGGTCCCCTGGGGGTGTGCCATTCATGTCAGCTTGTTCTGGTCCCCATGCCCCTGCTTGACTGCATGGAGGCGGGGGTCGTTGTGGGATGGTGGTGCATAAGCTGGGAAGCCACATACGTCGCCGTCGTTAGCAACAGAGCCCAGCTTTGCACAGAGACTTCTGAAGGCACATCCCGTGCCTCTGAACCTCAAGGAGAAGCCTGAAACGCAGCCCTTGGCCTCTCAAGTGTGGCCTGCCTCGAGGTGGCCTGCCAGCCTGCAGAGAAATAGAAACTAGCTGTGGAGGCAGCTCTGGGATCCATTTTACCTGATCCTGAAGCCTTTGGGAGACCAGTAGGGAATCAGGGATGTGAGACAACCACCCAGAAGCAGAAACAGCCAAACTCCTGGCTTTGTGCAGGTGCAAATCCTGCTGGTTAAGCCACACCGTCACAGGCCTCCAGATCCTTGTCAGGCCTCTGCCTCAGACTAAAAATAATCTCTCGGATATAAACAAACGTAAATATATTTTTAACCCGCCTCAGAAACCACCTTCCTGTTGGGTTTCAGGGTGTGCTCTCCACGTCAACCGGCAGATCACAAAAGCAACTGCAGCCCCTTGGAACTTTCCACCACAGACAGGCGATGGTGACCCCAGGTGACATCTGACTGTGATGACAAAGTGACTTGGGTTGAGAGATTAGAATCTCTAACTGCTTTGCGGTTTCAGAAGGCAAAAGGAGACAGACCTAAAAGCGGGGTGAGAGCTTAAAAATTCAGGGTGAATCGCTCCAGGACGATAGACTTGTCTGGCGGGTCATTCGTGTGGCTTCCTGAGGAAAAGCTTTTCAAGCCCCAGTTTGATACCGTTGAAATGGGCTGTGGAAACACAGGAAGCCCATCCCTCAACCGAGCAGCTCACTGGCAACTGCTTCCAGATGGAGTGGCGGTTCACCCCGTGAGGGCAGACAGAGAGCGAAGGGAAGGCGGCCAGCTGACACCGATGTGGAAGACTGTGGCATTATAAAAACTGTATTCTCTCTTAAAGGCGTGCACAGGGCAGATGAGCCCTAAGTCACAGCTTATACCTGATGGAATAACACTGTGTTCCTGCCAAGGCAGTCATTCTCTCACTCCCTAATCAGACGCCGGCCACCCCTTCCTTCTCCTTGGCACTTACCATCATCCCCATGAGGAACTTCACTGAGGGGACACTGTGCTTTTCAGCGTGTCCCACATGGCCAGAAGGTAAGGCTAGGAATCGTTGGAAATATCTGTAGATAAAGATGCCGAGATGGAGCCATGACGTGTGCCCCAGGTCAGTGCTGGGTAAGCGGCAGAGGCATTTGCTGGGCACCAAAGGTAAGCTTGTTTGACAGTTAGGCATTGTTCTGGTGATGACCTCAGGCTTCCTGTCCTTCCCATGAAACGGTGGAGGCTCGTCCATTGGAACAGGCACGAAGCCCGCTCAGCAGGGCAGAGCCCGAACTCCCAACCCCAGGTCCGTTCACCGCCTCCAACCTCTGCCATTGGAACGGTTTTGGAGCCTCCTTCACTGTGGCCTTTTGCCTCCGACAGTGTAATTTCTCAGGGTGGAAAGAGGAATCCCTCTACTGTGCCAACATCACCCCCCTCCACCCTGTACCCCCCGCATCCGCCTTTTTCTCACCCCGAGGAGGGAGCACAGAGGGGCAAGAGCGAGCCTGCCCAGAGACGGAGTTTTGAGACGTGAGGTAATGCCGGTTCCCCATCCATGGCAGGAACCAGAGGGAGCCTGGCAGGGCCCCTGAGGGAGCAGAGCGCCAGCCTGGAGATTTTCTTTATGTTTGGCCTGGAGGTGTTCCAACCTGAAACTCGAATGAAAGCTTTACAAATGTTCTATTACCGAAGTGTGCACGTGTGTACGTTTGGGGGGAAGGATGCGGGAGAAGGGGAGGGGAGGCCACTGCAAAGCAGCTGAACTCGACACCTATCCTTACCTGCAGCATCTCCTGATGACCCCCGCTAGGAGGAGGAAGCCTCACTACTCCAGCTCTCGGATTTTGTGCTTCAGTCACACACTGGTCCAGGGACGTGACTGGCACACTTCAGTCCCAGCCGTCCGCTTGTCACTAATGTGATTGCTCACTTTCTTTAAATCTCCTTCCTTCTCTGACCTTCAGCCTGCTCAGTCATCAACTAGGGGCCTGAGGCAGACAGCAGGCATCTTTCCATTCACAGAGTGGTATTCGGACGCAATCAATGGCACATGTGATTTTTAAGCATCGGTCTCCCGTGCTTCTAAGACGGATTTGAAAACTGGGAAATGTTAAGGGGCTGAATGCATTCCTTTTTCTCTCTTTTTCAAAAGACCCTTCCTATTTCAGACACTACCTCTGTGGTGAGTACGTGTGTGTGAGAGAACATGTTTGCAAAACACATGAAACATTTGCGTATAATAGCATTTTCACAGCAGTGAGTATAAACAGGGACAAACTTATCTTCTGCAAGTGATTAGGAGTGGCTTTTCGTGGGTGTCTCTGAAATGACAGATTGTGCAATTTTTGGAAAAAAAAAGTTTATAGGAAAAAACCCTACACAGGCAATAATATTTTGACCTTGGAGGGGGAAAATATGCTCATTTGTTTATAGAAAATAAACTCCCCTCCAAAGTTTGCGTTCAGAAGAAACTTGGCTGCTCATAAATAAATTGAGAACAGAATTGTTGATTACTCAGTTTAATGTTCTTTTACTAAAGTGAAAATATTGTACATAATTAGATTAAGAAGAGATTTCAGAAGAAAGGGTGACGATCTGAGTAATCACGGAGTCAATACAGGCACATTTTGATTTTATTAGCCAGCTATTAGAGCCGTCTTTGGCATTTATATGTGATGCGCAGGGCAGGCATGGAGCCGTGGAGAGTCATTTGTGTCCGCTGTCTGGACTAATTGAGCGACAATAATAAAACGCTGTTTTTAGATAAACAATGGGTGGCGGAGCTCCATCAGTCCCCGCAGGGAGCGTGTTTATGTCTTTCAAAGAGCCACGGGCGGAGCTCGCCGGCCACAGTCATTTCACAGAGCAAAGTCAAGTCCTTTAAATCAACTAAATTGAATGCAGTTTTGAAATGGAAATCAGGGGTCCCAGTTTGGAGCTGCCTCGCTGTCAGTGGGAAGCTAGAGGCACTGATTACCCTTTGGTCCTCTCCCAAGTCTTCTTCAAAGGAGGGAGGCCCCGAATGACATTAGCCACACAGGGGAATCAAAGGTCACGTGTGATGTGTGATGTGTCATGTGTGGGTGCCGAGCAGCCTGACGTGGAAGTATCATCATAAATTCAGCTGCCCACTTCCATGCCGCCCTCCTTTGCAGAAAGTAGACAGGCCCATGACAGACGAACAGTCTGAGAGTTCCAAGAAGGATTTAAGTGGGTGAGTGCCGCCCCACTCAGGAGGCGGGCATTTCTCCTTGGGACCACAAGCTCTACCTCCATTCTCTGACCCCTTCAAAAAGTGTTCCTTCCTTCCTTCTCCCTCCACACTCTTTAGACTGGAGAGTGTCTAGACACGAACCTCTGCTCTGGGTGGAGATTAAGATCTCTGGTTACAGACTAGGAACAGAAAAGCACTTGCAGGCTGGTCTCCTGAAAAAGTCACTTTATCTTAACGCAGGCTCACACAACCACCAGGCTTTTGTAGGCGCCAAGGGGTGGCTGGGAGGGTTTTAACACCTTTCTCTTTTCAGCCATCAGCCTTCCCCAAGCCAATTCAAACAACCACACCTTTGAGGGAAAAGCAGTGTGCTTGCCTGGCAAATACAGCTTCAAGATAGGTTTCCTGCACCCCACCAACTAAATTGCATGCATCTCCTTCCACTCTTACAAAATGTCATTGCCACCACTGCGTTTTAAAAAGTTGGGTAGAGTCCACTGACATCTTCATTCAACAGCTCTTCCTTAAGCACCTACAGGACACCAGGTCCTGTGCTGGTTGCTGAAGAGACAGCCTCTCATAAGACAACCAACCCATGGAAGCTGAGGTCTTGTGGGGAGACAGGGAGACAACAATATGATAAAATACTGCACTGGGGAGGCACTCAAGAGGCCATGAGTGGCTTCCTCTGTGTCTTAGCTCCTGCTGCTGCAATAAAACATCAAAGACTGGGCTTCCCCGGTGGCTCAGTGGTAAAGAATCCGCCTGCCAATGCAGGAGACATGAGTTTGACCCCTGATCCGGGAAGATCCCCCATGCCGCAGAGCAACTAGGGCTGTGCACCACAGCTCCTGAGCCTGTGCTCTAGAGCCCGGGATCCTCAACTACTGAACCCACGTGCCCCAACTACTCAAGCCCACACGCCCTAGAGCTTGTGCTCTGCAACAAAAGAAGCCATCATGGTGAGAAGCCTGTGCACAGCAGCTAGAGTATCCCCTCGTCTCCACACAGCAATGAAGACTCATCACAGCCAAAAATAAATAAATAAAAATTATTAAGAAAAAAATCAAAGCCTGAGTGGTTTAAACAACAGACATTGATTTCTCAGAGTTCTAGAGCATATATGTCCAAGAGAAAGTGGGGGTGAGGCAGATTCAGTTCTCAGAGACATCCCACTCTTAGCTCTTCCCACTCACGTGGCAGAGAAAGGAAGCTCTGTGTCTCTTACTCTTTTTGTAAAGGGCACTAATCCCATCATGGAGGCTCCATCTTCATGACCTCACCTCCCAAAAAGCCACCTCCAAATACCATCACACCGGGGGTTAGGGCTCGAGCATATGAATATGGGGATGGGAGGCTGGTGACATAGACATTCAGCCCATCATTCTGTGCCAGCATACCCAGCTGCAGACCAGCTGTTCTCCCTTAGGTCTTTTCCTGTGCCACAATCCCGACTTCTGCCCTCCACACTATCATTTTTGTCCATTTCTCTGATCCAAGCTACTGGGACAGAGGAAAAGTACTCTTCACACACTCAGTTGATCCCACTGGGTCCTGCCCCACTGGTACGTCCCCCCAGGTCTAACAGCCTGAAAGTCTCCTCCACTTTTCTAAGTATCTCTTCCTGAATTTCCCCCATCCTGAACACATTATAGTACATTTTTAAAAAAATATCTGTGATAGCTAATTTTATGTGTCAACTTGTCTGGGTTATGATGCCCACTTGTTTGGTAAAACTCCAGTCTAGATGTTGCTGGGTAAGCTTTTTTTTTTTTTAAAGATGTGATTAATGTTTGCATTAGTAAGACTTTAGCTTCCCTGGTGGCTCAGAGGTTAAAGCATCTGTCTCCAATCCGGGAGACCTGGGTTCGATCCCTGGGTCGGGAAGATCCCCTGGAGAAGGAAATGGCAACCCACTCCAGTATTCTTGCCTGGAGAATCCCATGGACGGAGGAGCCTGGTAGGCTACAGTCCACGGGGTCGCAAAGAGTCGGACACTGACTGAGCGACTTCACTTTCACCTTCACCTTCACCTTAGTAGACCTTGAGTGAAGCAGATTACCCTTTCTAATGTGAATGGGCTCAAAGGACAAAGCACTGAGCAGAAAAGGATGATTCTCAAGCCTGAAAATCTAATGGAATTTATTCTGCTAGGTTTCAAACTTTGTCAGGATCCATGCCCCTTTTTCCTTCTGATTTCTCCCTTTTGGAATAGAAAGGTCTGTGTTTTGACTGTCCCATTGTTGTGTTTTGGAAGCAGGTAACTTGTGGTCTGGTTTCACAGGTTCCCAGGTGGAAAGGAATTTTGCCCTGGGTAAATCTTACTCTCTCACGCATACCTTATTTAGATGAGATTTAGGACTTAGAGTTGATGTTGGAATAATTGAAGACTCTCAGGGCTGTTAGGATAAGATGAATGTGATTTACATGTGAGAAAGACAAAAATTTTAGGGGGCCAGAGGATAGGTCATTATGGTTTAAAGTGTGTCCCCCAGAATTCATGTGTCAAAGTCCTACTCTCAGAACATGACCGTATGTGGAAATAGGATCATTGCAGACAGTTAGAAAAGATAAAATCATGACTTGTGTCCTTGTAAAAAGGGGTGATTTGGACATAAATACACATGCACACTAGAGAACATCATGTGAAGATTGGGGACTTCCCTGCTGGTCTACTGGCTAAGACTCCACCCTTCCAATACAGGGGCCTGGGTTCGACCCCTGGTCAGGGAACTCAAATCCCACATTCTGCATGGTGTGGCCAAAAAACGAAAAAAAAAAAAAAAAAAAAAAAACCCAGCAAAAACTACATGGAAAGTCTAAGAAACTGTCACAGCCAAGAGGCACCTAGGGAGTCATGACAACTGAGTACGATGTATCCTGGATGGGATACTGGAAAAAATAAAGGACTGTAGGGGAAAACTGAGGAAGTTGGAAAGAAGTATGAATTAAAGGAAAAAAAAAAAAAAGGATTGGAACTATGCTGTCGCAATCCAAGAAACTACTAGAAGCTAACAGAGAGGCGGGGACAGCTTTTTTCCTGGGGCTTTCAGAGGGGGATTGGCCCCAGCAACACCTCCATGTCAGAATTCTAACTTCCAGTACCATGAATTCAGCCAGTTTCTGTTGTTTAAGTCACCTGTTTGCAGTACTTTATTACAACAACCCTACCAAACATCTTCGGTACTCTGTAAAAATTAAGCCAAAACATGATTAAATGGGGTAGGCACAGTAACATCTGAAATGTAGGAATCCCATTCCTACTGAAACACCCATTCATGTAAAAAAATGAAAGGAGAGGACACAGCCTCAAAAATTATGTCTTATGCTGAGAACATGACATCTTGGCTACTCAAAAGCCAATGTGCTTCTTAACTAGCTCTGACCACGCTAAGCTGCTTCGGTCGAGTCTGACTCTCTGTGACGCTGTGAACTGCAGCCCGCCAGGGTCCTCTGTCCATGGGATTCTCCAGGCAGGCATACTGGAGTGGGTTGCCACTTCCTTCTCCACGGAATCTTCCTGACCCAGGGATTGAACCCGCATCTCTTATGTCTCCTGCGTTGGAGGCAGATTATTTACCACTAGCACCACTTTGCCTTGGAAGCCGGCTCTGACCAGAAAGATCCAATTTCTTTCTTTCTTCAAATGAATGCCTCTGATGGATTAGGAATATGGGATAAAGTAAGAAACAGCTGGGGAAGACTCTTGAGATTCGCCTGGACTGCAAAGAGATCAAACCAGTCAATCCTAAAGGAAATCAACCCTGAATATTCATTATTGGAAGGACTGATGCTGAAGCTGAAACTCTAATACTTTGGCCACCTGATGAGAAAAAGTGGAAGAGTCATCAGAAAAGACTCCGATGCTGGGAAGGACTGAGGGCAGGAGGAAAATGGGGCGACAGAGGATAAGATGGTTGGATGGCATCACCACCTCAATGGACATGAGTTTGAGCAAACTCTGGGAGATAATGAAGAACAGGAAAGCCTGGCGTGCTGCCATGGGGCCACAGAGAGAGCAAGAAACAGCAGTTGAGAAGTTGAGGACCTGGGTTCAAATTCTGACCAGGTTTCTAACCAGCTCTGTGATCTTAGATAAATGACTCATTCAGCTCTTGGAGCATCATCTTTCTCATTTATAAATGAAAGCAAAAATGCCTAACTGAGAGACAGACTTTCCTTTAAGTCACTTATTTTCTCTGGCCTCTGAGTTCTGAGCGGGAGGAAGCATTTTAACATAAAATATTGAAGTCAGGTAGTGAGAAGCCATCATTACCAGCATGAGGAAGGTCTGCCATGTATGTGATCCATAGGAAGAAGGTGAAAAATTCAAGATGGCAGGGACCCCCTCCCACTGGTCCCCAGGTTGGGGCCAGGAATGCCTGTCAGCTCCCCAGAGAGCATCCTTATTTTGTGGAGTCTGGACCTTATCAATCTGGGGGGAGGCACCTTCTAAAGGAGTAGAAATCCTGAATACAAATATAAAGGTAGGCACAGGTCCTTGAATGAGGTTTGATGAATCCAAGCATGTCCATTTGGAACACCAGGAGGGCAGAGTCCAGACCTTGGGCAGTGAAGAAAGGGAAGGGGACACGGAGGGGGAGTAAAATAACAAAAGTGATTTTAAAACACCCATCAGACTGATCCAGCATGGCTGGAGCGTCAGTTTTCATCCATTCAGATGATGCTTAGTCACTCAGTCATGTCTGACTCTTTTGCAACCCCATGGACTATAGCCCTCCAGGCTTGGGATTTCCCAGGGAAGAATACTGGAGTGAGTTGCCACTTCTTTCTCTAGGGGATCTCCCCAACTCAGAGATCAAACCCACACCTCCTGTATTGGCAGGCAAATTTTTTTTTTACAACTGAGCAACCAGGAAACCCCAACTGACTACTAGGAAGATTAAAAGAAAATTTGTTTTTTCAATATTGTCAAGTTTTTTCCCATTAACTAAGCTGGAACCAAGTGCCTGCTGAGATCTGAAAACATTCTGTCTATTATTTTTTCTTAACTTGATGCTAAGGGTGAGTTTTGTGTCATAAACTCCCACGTGCAGTGAGGGCCCAGCTTTGGACCTGGTGTGGGTCATCCCCACTGGTCACACTGAGTCTGTGTGAAGCCTGGGGACAGCTGCTATTGTAGAGTCAAGAGACGGAGAACTCGACCTGCAAGGAAAGCCAGGTGTGAGGAGTGGGGAGCAAGTCGGACTTCAATCAGCGCACGTACTGCAACATTCGAAGGCCACACTCACGTATCTGAAGCCCTGGAAGACAGACAGGTTTCAGAATTTAGAACATTTCTGATTTTAGCAAGGCATAAATGTGATGCGTAAACCAAAAGTCTGATAATATCCCAAAGAGGTCAGAGGCAACCCCTGGGATCAAACGCATCAATATTTCCACAGTCCTGTATCAGCAAAATAGTACATGAGTAGCCACACTAGGGGATAAATGCAGCCTTGTATCACTTCACAGTTGGCCACCAAGGTGGTTATAAACAATCTCTCTGTTTGGGGGGACTTCTGGATTTTAGATTTATGGATGCATGACTGTGGACTTGGGCCTGGTGCCAGGCGGTGTTCGCTGCCCCGAGGACTGCAGCCCAGGTGCCTGCAGGAGCTGGGGGTCCCTAATGGGGAATGGGAACTCTCTGGGTCATGTCAGATTCAGGTATAAGCCCCACGGGGAGAAGGCAGGATTTGAAAGGGAAGACAAAAAACAAAACAATTAAAACTGTGTGCTTAAAAATACGGGGGAGCTTGGTGGGCTGCCGTCTATGGGGTCACACAGAGTCGGACACGACTGAAGTGACTTAGCAGCAGCAGCACAGAAAATCACACAAGGAATAGAGGACTTCCCTGCACCCCCAGTTCCTGGCAACAATAGGAGGCTCGCTGACGACTCTGGTGTCCTAAAGCCCGGGGGCCTCAGCTGTGGTTGGAGGTATCAGTGCCCAGCGGACCAGAAGGAACACAGCTGATGCTGCCCGACAGAAGCAGAGCCTGATGGGAGGAGAGCCGCTCCTAGTGGCAAGTGTGCAACGTGTGTGTCAGGGTGGGGCTGACAGTGCGGCATTGTGAAACAGGAAGTCAGAATGTTTTAAGATCTGAAAGCGCTTGCAGTCACTGTCAACAGAATGTGTGTGTGTGTGTGTGTGTGTGTGTGTGTGTGTGTGTTTGCACATTAAAACTCTTGGGAAAAAACTCTTCTTCCACCCACTTAGGTTGAATGGTCAGGACCTGCAAATTAACTGATGACAGACAGCTGAACAGGAGAAAAGACAAGGTTTATTTGCGTGTGCCTGGGGAGCTCTCGGTAATGAGTAACTTGCTCAGTATTCAGAGGTAAAGGCATATATATCAGCTTAAAAGGGCGGGGGGCTTCACTGGGAAAACCGGGCTTCACTACACCCAGTTCTTTTGGGTTTTCCTTGATACTGCTGGGAATGGTCCGCCTGTCTCCTTCCTAGAATTTGCAGGGAACCCCTTGGAGGTGGGTTGGTGGCAGCTATGTTTTTTCGGAAGGCTCTGCTTTGGTCAGATAAGGGAAGTTCAGATAAGATTTCAAATATTTTCACTCTAAATTAATTTTTATGCCCAAATCATGTTGCTATATATATATATATATATATGTATATATATAAAATGTACTTAAGATTCTTTACCACCTGAGCCACCAAGGAGGCCCATACATATACATACATATATATGTATATGTGCATATATATAGAGATATAGATTCCTACAAAATATATACACATATGATGAAAAGAATATGTGTCTATATTTATGTAGAAAGAAAGATAGGAGAGGAAACAGACATGTTTCTAATAATCAACCATGAGCACATTGATTCTTAAGGATGGGTCACAGCACTTCCGTACCTTCTGAGTCCATATTAAACCAGCTTCAGTGGCTGTTCTGTATCACTCTTTATTGTTAGGCTTTAAAGCTCCCTCTGTTTTTTTCTCCTGTTCTCTGCTGTTTGCTCTCCTGGGGCTGTAGGATCAGGACAGGGAGAGGGCTGAGGAGGTGGAAGTATGGCTTGTGTACTGGGGTGCTTTGCCATTTCCTGACTGTTCTGCCCCGAGCTCTTGGGCCCACCAGGAATGTTAGAGGACACTGGTTCTCTGTGGCCCAAGGTCTTTACTCTCTAAGTAGATTTCCCAGGGAATCTCTGAAACACCAGAGGGGCGGGGGCCGCTTTCCCTGGGGCACGTGCTCCACAGCAGCCCACATGAGCAACAGCCAGTGGAAACTGGGCATTGATGTTCACTGGGATGCTCTAGGCTGGGAAGCAGAGGTCTAGACTTCCTGGGGAAGACCCTCCACAAAGTCTGAAAGCTCTCTACCTCTTCCTGCATTGTGGAGCTCCCCCACCCCAGAGTCCCCAGGAGAGCTCCCAGAAATCATTCTGGATTCGTCCAGAAAATTACTTGGCGCTTTTATCTCTCCTTTCACTTATCCTTCGGAATGTAGGGCAGCAAAACTCATCACCCCAAAATGTCTCTTTGGCATGTGGATTACTTCAAGCTGAAAACAATCAAGGCCCAAAAGTCTCAGGAAGAAACTTTGATCTTGCCCCTTATCACCTAAAAGAATTCAGATAGAGGGCACATACCCGGAATAGAGCTATCACCAAAGATGTCATCAGAGAATACAGGCTGGGTCTGGTGGGGGATATCTAGGCAGAGGCTAAATATAAAGATATAAAGGTCAGAGTTCCCTCCATGTCGCATTGTCTCTGCCTAGTCTGGTACTTATTTACCCACCATTTACTCATCCACCTCCATGTCAATTGACTGCCTTCCCTTTGAAGTCCCAACCCACTACCCTCAACATTCCTTTTTGATTTTAGCTGAAGATGGTAGTTGAGGGTTTTGTCTATTTTGCAAATGAGATACCTGGGTTTTACCCATGTATGCATGAGTACTAGGTTGCTTTGGTCACGTCCAACTCTTTGCTACCCTATATAAACTGTAGCCTGCCAGTCACCTGTCCATGAGATTCTCCAGGCAAGACTACTGGAGTGGGTTGTCATGCCCTTCTCCAGAAGATCTTCCCAACCCAGGGGAAGATGTGGGATCAGTCGTGTCCAACTCTTTGTGACCCCATGGACTGGAGTGTGCCAGGCTTCCCTGTCCATCACCAACTTCCAGAGCTTGCTCAAACTCAAGTCCATTGAGTTGGTGATGCCATCCAACCGTCTCATCCTCTGTCATCCCCTTCTCCTCCTGCCTTCAATCTTTCCCAGCATCAGGGTCTTTTCCAATGAATCAGTTCTTCGCATCAGATGACCAAAGTATTGGAGCTTCAGCTTCAGCATCAGTTCTTCCAGTGTACGTGTCCTTCACCCACGGATACATGTTATTAAATTTTTGTTTGATTTTTCTCCTGTTCGTCTGTCTCATGTCAATTTAATTCTTAGACCAGAAGGATAACCTAGAAGGACAGAGGAAACTTTGTTCCTCCCCAACAGGGACAGCAGGTGTAGACCACTGCCCTATGCTGTGTCTCATCCCACACCCTTCATCTCATTGCTCAGTGGTCCAGTATTTCCTCTTCATCCACGTGGGCCACCCCATTCATTCAGGATTTACCAGCAGAGGGAAAGACCCATCTGGGGGCTGATTTGTTACTAAAGAAAAGGTGAAGCCATTTCTGAAGGAGGGTTGCATTTGAGCAGAGAAAAGCAGCGCAGGTCAAACTTGCAGCAAGTCTCTCACAGAGGTTTTGGTTCTCTGGGTAGGGCCGCTCCAGCTCCTGTTTATCCATGGGGAAGCGTTCTGAATAGATGTCTTGGCTGACGTGGGTCCCTTTGCCCCGTGAATAAGGCAATTACTAAACAATGAAGCTATTACATAAGGAGTGAGGAGCTGGCTGGAGCCAACCAATCTTGTCCTCTAGGTTTACAGAGCTATAATTATCCCAAGCTTTAAAAAACAATGGTTATCTGCTGAAAGGGAACATCTGGGGAGGAACCAAGCTGCCCCGATGAAATGAATGAGGCACATCCCATGGACTGCATGAGTCCACATTAATGGGGTGGCGGGTTTTTTCAGTGTCACTCAAGTTAACAAATGTGCTGAAAGGTTTAAGTAGAACAAATGCACAGGGCGGGGGAAAATCAGATCAAGAAGAGAGATCTGTTTTATAAGATCAACAGCGAATTGGCGAGAGGAAGCATCCTGGGTTGTGAATGCTAATCAAGAGAAGTCAATGCTTTATGAGGTTTTTCCCATATGAGAATAAAAGCTTTTTCCAGTGGCCCTTTCATTTAAAAATGAACTCTTGTAACCTCCAGGGGACCCTGTGTGGAGGAGCGGCTGGGTTGGGCGGAGTTAGTGGGGAGCTCTGCGTGGCCTGGTGATCTGAGATGGTGCCCAGCACTGGGACACAGCATACATTTTAGAGGAAATTGGTTGTTAAGGAGAGAAGGGAGCCTCTTTCCTAAAAATAGACTTGTTGGCCCAGATAGTAGCATTGGACTCTAATTTGAGAAGGAAGGATGCAGGATGTTCCCTTCCGCAATGATTTGGCCCCAAACTGAGTCCAGTCCACCCGCTTAGGACTCTGGAGCCCTTTTTCAAGATCTACAATGTCAATATAGGTTTCTACCCCACATCTTCCCTGTATTGGGGGCAATTCTTTCAGATAAAAAACGGAAAGAACAGTTGTGAGAATAACAACAAAAACAGACTGGAAGCAATCTCATTCAGAGTCTCCTACCCAGGGGAACGGACTTCCCAGGTGGCGCTAGTGGTAAAGAACCCTCCTGCCAATGCAAGAGATTGGCAGGGTTTGATAGTTGGGTCGGAAAAATCTCCTAGAGTAGGAAGCAGCAACCCACTCCAGTATTCTTGCCTGGAGAATCCCATAAACAGAGGAGCCTAGTGGGCTCCTAGTACAGCCTAGTACAGTCCATGGGATCACAAAGGATTGGACATGACTGAGCGACTCAGCAATCGATCAAATACCATCTGAGCCAGCCCTGGGCCATTTGCCTCTGAGCTGTCACCTGCCTTTCTCCTCTGCCTCCAGGACTGGCTTGTTTTAAGTTCTCCTTTTAAAGGAGATCAACATGTGCAATACTTTTTCTGTCTGTGAAAGATATCTTTAGACTTCTTGGACCCTGACACACATTTTTTGCCCTATCAAAGACACTCATCCACGTACCTCTTCCCCAAATCTCCTTATCACTAATTTTCCCATCATATTCCTTCCAAGTCCATGCCCATCCAGCCAAACTATTGGCCACCGCCCATGAATCAGGATATAGTCATACAGTCACACATCTGGTCATTTCTCCTTCTAAGCAAAGAAAACAACCCAAGGGCACCGCTCACACTTCTGCCCACTGAGAGGATTCCCCTTCACCACTGTCCTTCAGGGATGTTCCAGAAAGAAGGGCTGCGGCGCTGCAGCTGTTCACTCTGGGCTGGTGCCTGCATACCACGCAGAACCCTCGGCAAACTAGACTCGAATCACTTCCTGTAGGAGAGAGAAGGCAGTGTAGCAGAAGGGAGAGACGACTGGCATTTTGACCACTTCTTCATGTAACTTACTCTTGCCTTGAGTATTGAAAATAGAAATCAGTAGCATTTTTTTTTTTACTTAAAAATTGTAATGAAGTATGTTGTACATTCATAAAAGTGTACACATAATTAGGGTTTCAGATGAGTGAATTATTCCAAATATAATCAGACTAGAGAGTCAGTTCCCAGAACCGATTCAGAAAACTCATCCTTACACTTCTATTCCACTCTCACCGTTGTGGTGGTGGTTGTATACAACAGACACTTAACACACTTAATGCCACTGAGCTGTACACTTGGAGATAGTTAAAATGGTAAATTTCACGTTATGTTTATTTTACCACAATAAAAAACATACTTACAAGAAAGAAAAAGGAAAGGAAATAGCCCAGGTTTAATGAAGGCAGGAAAGTGGCAGAAAGGACTTGAATGCAGAGTTTAAATCAACAGATCAAGTGCTGATCAGTTTGATGAATGGATGATAATAAAAACTCAGGGTTTTAGGGTTTAAGAAAGGAAGCGTGAGTCTAAGTTTCTCTACTTTTAGTTTTATTTTAATCCTTTTTCCTCTTCTCCCTCTCCTTTCAATAGTCTGATTTCTTCCAGGCAGGACTTAGTCAAAAGTCTTCAACTTTTGGACCTATGATTCTATGCTAATTTGCACTTTAACATTTGTAATGTAATTTTCTCCTTGGTAAAATTAAAATAACCCACTCCAGTACTCTTGCCTGGAGAATACCATGGATGGAAGAGCCTGGAAGGCTGCAGTCCATGGGGTCGCTGAGGGTCAGACACGACTGAGCGACTTCACTTTCACTTTTCACTTTCATGCATTGGAGAAGGGAATGACAACCCACTTCAGTGTTCTTGCCTGGAGAATCCCAGGGACGGTGGAGCCTGTTGGGCTGCCGTCTCTGGGGTCGCACAGAGTTGGACACGACTGAAGCGACTTAGCAGCAGCAGCAGCAGCAAAATTAAAATAAAGATTAAATATTAACCTACTTCTACAGGTATAAATAGGAAATAACATACACGAGTCTCAGAGATTTTGCTAATATACCTTCTAATGTAAATTCTAAACCGGGCCAAAGAATTAGCTTCGTGACATGCCTATAGGGTTGCGATTTAGACTTCCTTCACTTCTCTGCTCCCATCTCACCAAGCATCTTTTGCATACTTTTCCAGGAATCATAGAAGTCACCCTAGGTGATTATTAGAAATCCCACAGCCATCAGTACTTGCTATTCTTCTTTTTGCTGTCTTTCTGGGGCTCCATATAAGTGGCTGGAAGGAGTAAGGGGACCATTGGCAATTGAAATGCTCTGATCTTTTTCTTCTGACACCCAAGAATCTGCAAAGTTCCAGTTTTCCCAGCTTCATGTTAGGTATACTTTCCATCTTATGTATAATTGTTCCCAAATGCTTGGGGGTTGAAATATGATTTTCCCATCTTGAGAATCTATTAAAAAGAAAGAGATTCTTCATTCCTCTCCCCCACCTCCTCCAGGCATTGCAGATGGCAATTAGCACCCTGCACAGCCCCTCCCTGTAACATCATCAATTTTTTTGCCTGAATTGCATCTACTTCACAGCTCAAGACATGCCAAATCACACACGTGCTAAGTACTTGTTGCTAGCAACGAATCCATCTTCCTAAGTGGCCAAGCATGGGCTATATTTGGAATGTCAGAGCACCTCACTCCACCCTGGCCCACTTCCTTTAGCTGAGACATCTCCAAGTCTTAAAGTAAGCTTATCTACATTTCTGGGTTCTGTTTCTCAAAAGGGATATTCTAGACCAACTCTGCAAAATACAGTGATACAAAGACAGGGAAATGACCAGATTCTTTCCCATGAACTCCTTTTTCCTCCATAAAAATGAATATTATTAGTAATGACAGAGGATGAGATGGTTGGATGGCATCACTGACTCAACTGACATGAGTTTGAGCAAACTCTGGGGGATGGTAAAGGACAGGGAAGCCTGGCATGCTGCAGCCCATGGGGTTGCAAAGAGTCCAACACTACTTAGCGACTGAACAATAGCAACAGCCTTATGGGAACTGCTGGAACATTTGCTGAGATCGTCGAAATATTAAAAATTGTCAAGGTTTTGACAACGGACAGTCAGGCGACGGTCAATCTGGCACATGGTCTGTGCTCCATACTTATATACTGCCAGGTGGTTCTACTCCTGTTTCATCCTCTCTCTTTTTTTAATTGAAGTAAAATTAACCATTTCAAAATGAACACTTCAATGTCATCTCATAATTTCACAGGCTGTACAATCACATTTCTATCAAGTTCCAAAACATTTTTATCTCTTCCTCCAAAGAAAACTCCGAACCCCTTAAACAGTAACTCCCCATCCTTCTCGCTCCTCCTGAGCCCTTGCAAGCAACAACTTACTTTCTGTCTCCGTGGATTTACCAATTTCTGAATATTTCATATAAATGAAATCATGCAGTATATGTTTTTTTTTTTTTGTCTGACTTCTTTCCCTTAGCATAATGCTTTCAAGGTTCATCCATGTTGTAGCAGGATTAGTACTTCATTCTTTTTTTCTGGTTGAAGAATATTCTGTTGTATGGACTACCGCAACTTGTTCTTTGAATTACTGATGGAAATTTGGGTTTTGTGGATATTGCCGCTACAAACATGCGTATGCATGTATTCTGTTCAAGAGCTTGTTTTCAGTTCTGATGACTATATACCTAGAAATGGAATTGCTGCTTGCTTTTTAGTCACTAAAGTCATGTCTGAACTCTTCGTGAACCATGGATTATAGCCCGCCAGCCTCCTCTGTCCATGAGATTTCCCAAGCAAGAATACTGGAGTGGGTTGCCATTTCTTTCTCCAGGGGATCTTCCTGACCCAAAGATTGAACCTGAGGCTCCTGCATTGCAGGCAGATTCTTTACCACTGAGCCACCTGGGAAGCAGAATTGCTACTTGCTGTCTCTTTAATCTCTATTTCTCCTCTTAATGATCTCATGTCTGTGGGATCTATAACAGTGTCCTATTTTAAAATCCCTCATCTTGCTTATTTTTGATGTTTTAACAATAATTTTAAAATGTTACTAGTGTTTTAATGAACCAATCTCTAATTTTGTGGCTTTATCTATTCATACATTTGAATTTATTTTAATTATTGCCTTCTCTTTGGGTTCATTGGCTGTTCTTTTTGTAACGTCTGGACAGGGCTGCTAAGCAGACCCTGTTGGGGCTCCACTCATATGCCCCCTTGCCTTTCTTATGCTCACCAGCCTGACTTACAAGAGCCAATATCTGATTCTCTGTCAGGGGGCTGCCATCGAGCTGCTGGAACCCTCGTTGCGGATACAGTACTCTGCCCCTTCACAACACAGTGTGTTACCAGACTTAAGATTTCTTTACAAAGTGTGTGCATGTGTGCTAAGTCGCTTCAGTCGTGTCCAGCTCTTTGTGACAGTGTGAACTGTAGCCCAGCAGGCTCCTCTGTCCATGGGGATTCTCCAGGCATGAATATTGGAGTGGGTTGCCATGCCCTCCTCCAGGGGATCTTCCTGACCAAAGGATCAAAGCCCCATCTCTCGTGTCTCCCGCATTGGCAGGCAGGTTCTTTCCCACTAGCACCACCTGGGAAGGCTGGTGGTACCTTCACAAAGCGGTAGGTGTGAAACAGTATCTTGTGGTTTTGTGTTTGCCTGACTAATAGTCAATGTTGGTCAAGTGAGTTGGTCAAGACATCAGATATCTATTTAAGGAACAAGGTTGAACTTAAGAATGAGCTTTATCAGGGGTCAGAAAACTTTTTGTAAGATTTTTTTTTTTCCGTCTTTGCTGGGCATATGGTCTCTATTCAACTACTCAGTTCTGATTGTGTACTGCAAAATCATCCTTTGTCAATACAGTGTGATTTTGTTCCACTGCAACTACTTATGGACACTAAAATGTAAATTTGATATCATTTTCATGTCACAAAATATTATTCTTCTTTTGATTTTTTCCCCCAACAATTAAAAAATGTAAAAATCGTTCTCGACTCATAGGCATATAAAAACGGACAAGGAGCCATTTGGCTCCAGGGGCCCCAGGCTTGTTGACCCCTGATCTATACCAGCTTGACCCAAAAGACTAAGAATACAATAGAAGACATCTACTTCCTGTTAAAGCCACTCTCCTTGCCATCAACACTGAGGGTTAAGATCCTTCCTGGATCATTCAAGCCTCTTTCTTCTACTTCTATACCTTATGAGTATGTTCTTAGTTATGTTTCATGATCATATTTGGGTCCAGTGGCCCCAAAAGATTCATTCTGCATTCTGACTGCATAGCTGCTTCACACAGCAAAGACCAAAGGCACAACCCTCACAGTCTCTGGATTACCAGACCCAAGTCTCCCACCAGTGGTTCAAGAACCCCCATATTACCCATCATCTGAATTCACTTGTGGAAGCGCTTTACAAAATGCTGTGTCCAGAACAGTGAATACTGGGTACCATCTTGTGTGAGAGGAAAGAAAAGTAATGACAATGAATCTTTCATCAGAAAAAAAGGGAAAGTTGAAAGGCCATGAGATTCTTCTTTGGTGGGTTGTCATATGTTGAAAGGGATGAAGTGGTTCTAGGAGTCAAAACAGAGGCCTGGGAACATCTGAGAAGATTGTGAGCAAGTCCCCAGGGCTGATTTTGGACACATGTGTGTTATGTGAATATTACACAAGATCTGGCTTTTCCGAAGGATCTGACTTTGCAAAGCTGATATAATGGTGCCTCGATGTCGCTATACTTGAGTTTCACCGAAATGCTCTGAAGTCTATTTGATGTATAATTGGACATTTGCTACTGTCTCATTTTGGTCAAGCGCAAAACCACATGCAGGTCAAATGAGTCTAGTTCCTTCCAAGCCTGGAACGCCCTCCACCCTCTACCCACACGAGTGCTGTGTGCTGCCCTAGCCTCATTTCTCGATGGCTGGAACTACTATTCTCTCCTGGAATGGTTTTGTTTGAGTGCAATATATTTACTGGTACTGTCAACTCAGGGCATTGCAGAATATAAATCCGGTGCTGTACTCTCCCAAAGGCTGAGCAGAACCTTCTTTCTGTGAACGTTTTCAATAGTTTGCTTTCAAGGTGAGGAAGTAGGAAGTACAAGGGGGGACAGGCATCAAGGCAGATTTTTTTCCTTCTGCCTTTACTTTTGTTAGGGGGGAACATTTCTACCGAGGAATACAGATTCCTCTCATTTTACCTGATCCAGAGAAGCTATGGAACTTCTGTTACCACTTCTTTATCCATAATTTATGTTCGTAACACAGGACCTGGTGATAGAAGTTATTGATGAAAACAAAAACTAGTGGCTTTCTTAAAGGAGGGGGCAGAGGCTCTTAAGAGAGTTGTGTCAGAGTCAGAAAAGCATTTCTCTGTCTAAAGCTTCCAGTGGCCTTTTCCTTTCCTTTGCATCTGAGTTATTGCTACACTTACTGGCTACTGTTCCTGAAAGAAAGAGTGAAAGAGGAGGAAGATGCTTAAGGGTTTCTGTGATGTTAAAGTGCATCTAGGTACTAAAGTCTTCTTCCCGCTCGTATTTGATCCTAATTCACATTGTTTAGTGATAAGTAATTTCAGGTCTCAGTAACCCACTCTAGCATATAATGCCAAGGCTATTAAGGAAATAGGAGAAATAATTCCTGTAGTAATTACCATAGTGGTATTTCTAAACTTCCTGCACCCCAGTATCTGTGGAGAGATAGAGCTGGACAAATATTTGAAGCCTCGAAGTGAATAAGAAAAACCCATTTGTCCATGAAATATTTATTGAACAACTACTATTTTATTTTATTTTATTTTTTTTTTCTTAATTTTCATTCTTTTTTTTTATTATTATTTTTTATTTTTTTTCCTTTTATTTATTTATTTATTTATTTTTTTAAATTTTAAAATCTTTAATTCTTACATGCATTCTCAAACATGAACCCCCCTCCCACCTCCCTCCCCATAACATCTTTCTGGGTCATCCCCATGCACCAGCCCCAAGCATGCTGCATCCTGCGTCAGACATAGACTGGCGATTCAATTCACATGATAGTATACATGTTAGAATGTCATTCTCCCAAATCATCCCACCCTCTCCCTCTCCCTCTGAGTCCAAAAGTCCGTTATACACATCTGTGTCTCTTTCCCTGTCTTGCATACAGGGTCGTCATTGCCATCTTCCTAAATTCCATATATATGTGTTAGTATACTGTATTGGTGTTTTTCTTTCTGGCTTACTTCACTCTGTATAATCGGCTCCAGTTTCATCCATCTCAACAGAACTGATTCAAATGAATTCTTTTTAACGGCTGAGTAATACTCCATTGTGTATATGTACCACAGCTTTCTTATCCATTCATCTGCTGATGGACATCTAGGTTGTTTCCATGTCCTGGCTATTATAAACAGTGCTGCGATGAACATTGGGGTACATGTGTCTCTTTCAATTCTGGTTTCCTCGGTGTGTATGCCCAGCAGTGGGATTGCTGGGTCATAAGGTAGTTCTATTTGCAATTTTTTAAGGAATCTCCACACTGTTCTCCATAGTGGCTGTACTAGTTTGCATTCCCACCAACAGTGTAGGAGGGTTCCTTTTTCTCCACACCCTCTCCAGCATTTATTGCTTGCAGATTTTTGGATCGCAGCCATTCTGACTGGTGTGAAGTGGTACCTCATTGTGGTTTTGATTTGCATTTCTCTAATAATGAGTGATGTTGAGCATCTTTTCATGTGTTTGTTAGCCATCCGGATGTCTTCTTTGGAGAAATGTCTATTTAGTTCTTTGGCCCATTTTTTGATTGGGTCGTTTATTTTTCTGGAGTTGAGCTGCATAAGTTGCTTGTATATTTTTGAGATTAGTTGTTTGTCAGTTGCTTCATTTGCTATTATTTTCTCCCATTCAGAAGGCTGTCTTTTCACCTTGCTTATATTTTCCTTTGTGAACAACTACTATTTTAAAGGATACTGGCTTAGCACTCTGAGGGGTGAATAAAAATTAGAGGGAAGAGATAATATTAATTATTAATATTATTATTTATATATTTATTATTTATTTTGTTTATTAACAGAAACTATGGTAACTGATTAGATAAGAATTGAAGAAGGGGAGGCAAGCATTCTGTGTCTCAGGCAATTCCAAAGGCAGACAGAACCTACTGATCAATGCCAAAGACATTTATTCTCCCTCCAGTTTACCCTCACTGCGATTCTACTTTGCCACTTAGACACTCCAGTTTCACTCGTATTTCAGAGAGGAGATCAAAACTGATTCTTTGCGAGGTCCAAAAATGGGAATGTGTATGCTAGTCTAATCCCTTGCTTAGGGAAATGACCTGCTTTTCCCCATGTTAAGGTTAAATATTTCCTATGGTTCCGATGGGGCTATAATTAACACTTCCTGAAAAGTAGAAATCTAACAGCATGTGTATATGTGTGTGCATGTGTTTGTGTATGTATGGGTTGAGTGTAAGAAATTTGCTTCTAGGATTAAATGGCTAGATATCTTTTTTAATGTACTAATTTCCACATTTGCTAAATTCTGAGTGAATCCATAAACTAGTTTGCCTCAGAGTTGATTTTCCTCATTGCTATCAATTTTCTGCTCTGGAAGGTTTCAAAGATAAGAGGTTTTGAAACTAACACACTAACTAGCAACAAGAATAATCTTTTATTTGGAAAATGGAACAATGAGGAAGCTATTTGCATCAGAAATGACTCCATCATTAAAATATTCCACATCTAACCCATTTGCAGTGGAAGCTTTTTGCATGGCTTTGTCTTATGTGGGGGCATCTCCTACCATGTGGTTTGGCCATCTGCAAATAGTTATGGAGTCACCATCTCTGAGGATAGCTGAGCTGGTGAAACCTAGGGGAATCACAAGAATCAGCTCAACTCCATTTACTTGGATATGTTTCACAGGGAACCCTTCATAGCAACTGAGTCACTCCCATCCAGATATCCATGGGAAGTTCACATAACCTCATTTCCCTCTGTGATTGTTACTGAGTTAAGCACAAGACAGAAATATTCTTAGAAGATATATGGCTTCCTCTTCATCAGAGCTGGCCTAGAGTGGAGCAACAGAGCCCCTGGGGACAAAGCAAGACACTCGTGATCTCTGGCCACCGTAAGACAAACAATGGGGACCTTATTCTTAATTTAGTTTCTAAGCAAAGGTTTTCCTGGTGACCTCGATTTTTAGGAGCAATCACAACGTTTCCCTGATGGATTAGCAACTTGCCATCATACCGGAGTTCCCACTTGCCTCCCATTTTCTTTCAGCAGATCTGGATTTTTTTTTTCTAATTACATATTTCTTCCCTAATTCTGCACAACAGTAAAAATAAATATAACTTCTATCCTTTTAAAAACCTGGTAACCATTCAGCTGGAAGAAGGGCTACTGTTTGGCATAGATAAAAATAGTCTCCATGGTGACCTGCCTAGAAATAATCCGAACTTGAATTTATAGGGAAGATGACCCAAGGTCTCGCACGCTTAGGAAACCATCAAGCTGTGATGGCGTCTAGCCGGGTGCAGTTACTGTATTGCACTGGGGCTTAGGAGCCCTGAGGGGTCCACATGGTTTATCTGGGTTGAGAGATCCCACCCAAAGTGCACGGTACCAACTTTCCCCATCAATGAAACCTTCACTGCATCATCCCTACTGCCCCATCTTGTGAAGTGAGGAAAGCTCTCTGATCAGAGAAATGGAAAAGAGGGAAGAAGGAGGAGTATGCAGGATAGAAAGGAAGGGGAAGGTGGTTTCCATAGAGACCTAGCCTTCCTGGTGCCCTCATCCTCTGATGGTCTGGAAGAGCAGCCTCTGAGAGCCACTAGTCTGATTCCCCAGCTGCCTATAGAAGCCCTAGGGGCACTGAGACATCAGCTCTTTTTCCACTGAAAAATTGCCCATGGAGAACAGTGTGTAAGCTTTGCATATATCACACCATCTTTCAGTGGAGCCAATAGAGCCAGTTTTGTTTTGTTATTGACATGCATCTCTGTTTCTTGAGCATCAGATGAAGTAGTTGGCTTTAGGGGCCATGTTAAGTAAGAGCTGTGGTTGCTGTGACTGTTGGCTTTTCCAAAAATATGGTTGAGTACGTATAAGTTGAATGTGAGTGTGATATGTCTCCACTACGATGCAGAAAGGGGTGAAAGTGAAAAGCGTTAATCGCCCAGTGGTGTCCTACTCTTTGCAACCCCATGGACTATAGCCCACCAGGCTCCTCTGTCCATGGAATTCTCTAGGGAATAATACTGGAGCGAGTTACCATTCCCTTCTCCAGGAGATATTCCTGACCCAGGGACTGAAGCCAGGTCTTCTGCATTGCAGGCAGATTCTTTACCACAGACAGGTATGAGGCTATTCTAAATTTGATATGGTCCTAAGATGAGCCAATAGGCAGAATGACATTCCTGTCCTTCCCCAGGAATTGCCTGATATTCATTCTATGTTAAGTTGTTTGATTTCAAAGATCTACTGACTTACTCATGGCTCCTCTGTATTTTTCTTACCCAAATACCGTCCTACACTACTTATTTGCCCAGGAGAGGTCAACATTTGAGGACCTAGTACATCAGGTCAGGCTTGGATTTCAGTTACAACTCCGACGTCTTCTGTGAGCACTTTGTATCACAGAGAAAGAGTCTGGAGGACAGGACACAGAGAGCTCAGAGAGGTTTCCACTGACATTTACTCAGATTTTATGTGAAAATATTCTCCCCAGTTCCCACTTATATCCATTTAAAACACAGACATCCACAGAGATGAACACTATTTTGACTGATCGCTGCTACATGCAGAAGGGAGGCAGTAAGGCCAATTTTGTTTTTTTCCTCTTCATTTCCCCGCCCCCACCCCCACCCCCACCCCACTCCCCCGGTTTTGGCCAAATACTGAGGCATGTGGGATCTTAGTTCCCCAGACAGGAATTGAGCCTGTGCCTTCTGCAGTGGAGGCGCACTGTCTTAACCCCTGGCCTGCCAGGGAACTCCCAGCAAGGCCAATTTATATGCCACCTCCCACCCAATTTGAAGTGGCATGGTATAGGCTAGAGGGGAAAAAATGCATGTGCGCACATACTGAGTTGCTTCAGTCATGTCCAACTCTGTGCAACCCCATGGACTGTAGCTCACCAGGCTCCTCTGTCCATGGGATTCTCCAGGCAAGAATACTAGAGTGGGTTGCCATGCCTTTCTCCAAGGGATCTTCCCAACCCAGGGATCAAACCTGCATCTCTTCTGTCTCCTGCATTGGCAAGTATAATAGAACTGTTTTTTGCATATTGGGATCTGTCAATACATGTTCATTGAAATGAATTCAATAAAAGTAAATGCCTAAAATATTTGTCTTGTGCTAACATGCTTAGAAGTGGATTTTTATTTCATTTTCCCTGTCATCTTGCAACATTTCCAAATATTAACTGACATTTTGCATAACTCCAAAATATATTTATAGTAGTATAAGGTGGTATTGTAATTGAAAAGATTGTCACAATTTTCTGATCAATTACAAGGCTGATATAATTGTTGAACCTTACTTTTGAATGAAAAATTAAATACAGATGGATGACAAAATCAAACTTGGAGGTGGAGATTGTTTTGCCCAGTCCAGATCCTGTTTTCAATCAAGATTTGGGATATTGTTTCAGGGAATTCCCAACCAAGATAGTATGAAATAAAAGCCAGATGAGTGAAGCAAATAAAGAGCGATGGGAAAGCAAAAGAAGAGATGGTCATGTGAGAAAGTTCTGAGAAAATTTTCACAGAGAAGATAACGTGGGAGCAAAGGGCATGGATCTTACTGGCTTAGTCTCACTTGGTACCTAGAGCCAAGCTTCACAATCAGTAGGTTCTCAATGAGAAGATTGTAAAGTTATAATAGAAGGAAAGAGGGGGAGATAAGGTCCAAAGTTTTAATCTTGGAACAATCACAATTTTTATTATGGAAAGTGCAAGTTGAATTGAACTTACACTTAATTTTAAACGAATTAAAATCATGCAAAATTAAAAACTTAGCTCCTCCGTTCAGATAGCCCGTTTCAAGTGTTCAACAGCCACGTGTTAGCTCGTGGCTACTTAGGGCCATGGAGATGTGGAACGCTTCGGTACAGCACTGCTGAGGTAGTCTACTCATAGTACAAAGTGGTTGTCCCTGGCCTCACTCTAGAGACTAAGAAGGATGATGTCCGGTGAATAAAGGACTAGTTTAGTTGGCCTTCTTGTCCACTGAAGGAGGAGAGACTGCAATAAGCCAGGAGGTATTTGATGAAGTGAAGAAATGGCAGCCATAGAGGTCATTCCCCTCTTCCATGTGATGAGAGTGGGGTAAAGACTGAGCTTCTGAACTCCATGGCCTCAGGAGTGAGCTGCCTAGAACATCCTCTCTCGAGGGAGTGCTCTGCAAGCCATAGTTGGCTCCCACTCTCCTTCTGGCCCACGCCTTCCCATTTCTCAGGCAGCCCAACTGCCAAGGTGGTTGGCAGTGCCCAGGTGTGATGCAGGTAGCTGCACCTCCCCTCTGTGTGCATTCTGCCAGCCTCCTCTCAGTACACTTTACATCCATCTGCTCCTCTCGCCCTCCCATGTCACAGAGTTAGGTGTTGTTTTGTTCCCTGGAGGAAGCCCATATTGTTCTATTCCTACCAGAGAAGAAACAAATCAAGAGCAACAAGGAAAAATATGGAGTGTAAGCATGCGTTTCTAGGTCATCAACATGCAAGGAAACGTGCATGAAAATGAGTGTTAATTTTCTGCATGATTCCGTGTTTGCGAGACTATCAAGTCATTTCCCATAGGCAGCCCCACAGCCATCACATGGTAATGAATTTCTATTACCACCATGTAAGATGGTTGAACCAGAAAACTAATGATCAAAGAAATGAACAAAATACTAACAAAGGTGATAACAATACTGATGTTTTAATAATTAACTGGCATTTACAATGGGGGTCAATTGGGTATTATAGTTATTTGGAGGCAGTTAATACATGTCTGATTTTCTCATTTTAACATTTGTGGTTTCACCTGCCTTAATTTTTTTAAAGACAAAAATTCTCAATGAAAATAGACCTAGCCTAATGATCAAAATAGAAACAAATTGTATGGTTAAGTTGTGCTTTTATTTATGTTTTTCTCCTTAGGCTTCAGAAGTCTTTTAAAATTACTCTGGACTATTCTGCAGAAATTAAAATAGAGACTCTAGCTTTTTGGAATTTGTGTTCAGTATTAAATCATATTCTTCATTACCAATTTTCTCATTCATACATATGTACCTTTTGACTTTGCTTTAGTTATCTGTAAAACTCAGGTCGGACCTATGCTTTAACATGGACTAAACCATTTGAAAACAAGACCATTTTAAAGATAAACAGATATTTCAAAAATTCATTTTATCCTTTCTGCCTGTGTGTTAGTTGTTCAATCATGTCCGATTCTTTGTGACCCCATGGAGTGCAGGCCACCAGGCTCTTCTGTCCAGGGGATTCTCCAAGCAAGAATAGTGGAGTAGGTTGCCATTTCCTTTTCCAAGGGAAATTTCCAATCCAGGGATTGAACCCATGTTTCCTGCACTGGCAGGTGGATTCTTTACCACTGAGCCACCTGGGAATCCCTTATCGTTTTGTTAAAAATTACTATTATTTCTTTTTCAGTTTTTCTTTCTCTCAGTTATCACCAGTTATATTTTAATATCAGATTGGATGGAAAATTGACCTGCTTTTTACAAGGTAAAAGTGCATGATGAATTTAAAACATCCAAAAGAGAATTCTGAAAATCGTAAATAGAGTTGAATGTTTGGTTAGCAATTTTTCTTGACAAGTCGCCTCCGTTCATGCTTATTTTCTTTAATGGAGTGTTGTTAGTTATCTCATTTTAGGTAAATATCCTCTAGCAGGTTTCAGCCAGAACAAATATTTACAGTTAAACCCTCAACTCCAGAAAATGGCTTTGTGTGTATGCTGGAGGAGGGGTAGGGATTAAATGGAAAGGCTGACTTTGTCTTGGCTTTAGACAAGCCACCACAATAAATCACTCCAAGACACTCCAACGGATGTGTATTGGAGGAATGCTCACCTCCAGGAAGCTAAGGCATTGGGTTAAGAGGCTTTGCGGGCTGTGATCCCACGTAACTAATGGGCACATTTTTCACAGACAGAAGGGCCAAGCCTTAGTCATCGTGGTAAGTCTGTAGTGACAGACGTTTGTTCTATATTTGTGAATGACCTGATTTGGCATGCATGCAGCTCGTTCTACTGACAATAATGGGAACATGGTGTGAGGGAGAGAGGCAAGAAAGGAGGAGGGACTGGGGCAGGCAGCGAGGTTGAGGGAGGAGAGAGACCCGGGCACAAGGAGGGGGAGAAGGGGAAAGGAACTCTAAGCAGCTGAAGATCATGAGCATCTAAACACGACTCTAAGGAAACCTGCCCTTAGTGGACGGTTCTTTAAATTTGGGAGCAAGCCTTACATCCGTTGCTAATGGATTTGGGGAGGATCACCTTCCCTTCCTTGTGCTCCCTCTGTCTTCTCTCACTCCTCTCCCCTCCAGTCTCTGGGGAAGATAGATATTCAGACAGCTGTCAGATGGTGGCAATGGGATGTTTCTGCCTCCAGGAGTCCCTCATAATTTGCAAAACATGCCTGGCCCTCCACCCTTTGCTGCGGTCCTCCAACCTCTCCAGGTAGGAAGGAAACTGGCCCCAAGTGATGGAAAGAACAAAGGGCTGCCCACATATATATATATATTCTTACTTGGAGTATAATTGCTTTCCAACATTGTGTTAGTTTCTGCTTACAATGAAGTGAACCAGCTGTATGTATACATATATCACCCCCTCCTTGAACCTCCTACCCTGCACCTCCATCCGACCTCTCTAGGTCATCACAGAGCACCGAGCTGACTCTCCTGTGCTTTGTAACTGGTCTCCACTAGCTAGCTGTTTCATACGTGGTAGTGTATATACGTCAATCCTAATCTCCCAGTTCAGCCCACCCTCCCCTAATCCCTCCCCTGTGTCCACGTATACAATGGAATATTATTCAACCATAAAAGGAACCAAATTAGGTCATTTATAGAGATGTGGATGAACCTAGAGTCTGTCATACAGAGTGAAGTAAGAAAGAGAAAAATAAATATATTAATGCACATATGTGCAATCTAGAAAAATGCCCATCATTATTGACATCTGCCCCGGCCAGGTAACGCAAGTGCTACCCTCTCTCTTCATCCTTGAACACAGCACTCACTCTCATCTGAGATCATCTTATGATTTCTTTATAGCTGTTCAATTAACTGGCTAGGACCCCAGCTCCATGTAAAGAGAAGCACAGTCTTGTCTAATTCACCACTTCTTTAGTGAAAACTATGTTTGTTCTTGATCTTGTTTATATTCTCATTGTAAAACAAATGCTTCAGGAGTATTCAATGAGTCTATCGAGCTATTTTTCTACATTGAGTCCTTTCAGTTTGCAAGCAGTAGAGACACAGTGGGGTTGCACCCCCTCACAGTGGGGTTGCACAGTGGGGGGCATTTATAAGCGATACACAAGCAAGCAAGGGCTCAGGCAGCTCTTCTAGAGGTTCCCCTGGGATATGGAGCATGGCTCTCACTATTTGGGGTCCAGTCAGAGCTTTATGCTGAAGAAGGACATGGCAACCCACTCCATATTCTTGCCTGGAGAATGCCATGGATAGAGGAGCCTGGCGGGCTACAGTCCATGGAGTCGCAGAGAGTCAGACACGACTAGGCGACTGGAGAAACAGAGCTCTAAGACCTGCTAGTAGCCCTGACGACACAGCGTCTGTCTGCTCACTTCTGCTCAGATCAAGTCGCCCTCGTGCTCTGCTCCAGGCCCCTGTTCTGGGCTCTCCAGCATCATCCAGTCTCTGTGAGTTCTGATGTCAGACTTCCTCCAGAAAGGGTTTGATGATTTGTCTAATCACTATCCAGTATCAGGAGCCCCTTTGGGGAAAAACTGCCTTAAAACTAGCGCTCAGAGCTTCCTTACCAGGGGAATACAGCAGAAGAAATTGTACAGCTTTTTCAACCTGTGTCTCCTGCTTTGGCAGGTGGATTTTTAACCACTGAGCCACCAGGAAAGCCCCATGTAGATGGGTGGCCCTGGGCAAGTCATAAAAATTTCTTGAACTTCATTTTATTCCTCTGTAAAATAGAAACAATAATAAGTACCTGGATTTTAAATGATACATTTTATGATAAATCCAGGGGTCATCAACAGGGCAGGGGAAGTTAATACAAATTAGCAAGGCTGTGGAATCCCAAGGTGGCTGGCTCCTGTCCCTTGCCTATCAATACAAACACTGGACGAAGACCATTCTCCCCACTTCTGCTTTGCTGAAGGGGAACTCCTCTCTCTATTTTTTTTTTTAAGCAAGAAGCAGCTCTTGACAGCTCTGGCAAAATATCAAGTACTTTGTAAATTATAAAGAACCATAAAAACGGTTAGGATTAAGTACAAATGAGATAGTTCCATCACACAACTTATATAAGATATATTCCTGGGATGAAGGGCTCCAGGCAGCCTCATCCAGCCATAGAGAGCAGAGGTGATTTTTTTTTTTCAAGTTCTCTCTGGGGTAGTCCCACCCGACAAGCTTCCTGAACCATGCCTTTTCTTGCCCAAAATATGTCCTTTCTGTCCCAGAACACTTCCTTTAGTTATGAGCAAATACAAGACAGGAGTAAACAGCCTGTGTTGTGGACACTTGCTGGTCAAAAAGCAGCAGGGAGAGAAGAACGGAAGGTTATCAGGGCCCACGGCCCTGATGTAATTGGATGATAAATTCAGGGGCAAGAATGGAAGCCCACCCCTGCTCCCTGAGCACTCGAGCTGGTAGCTGGGCTTTCTCAGAAGGACTCGTGAAAGAGACTCTAGCGCGACCCCCTTACTTGGGAAGAAGGGCTTCTCCGTGAGCAACCTCAGTTTTCAGGTTTCTAACGGGCTGGAGTTTTCCAAGCGTCAGAGGTCCACGCAGAGGTCCATCAAGACACAGGTCCACATAGACTGGTGTCCTGGCTCTATTCGTCTCTCCTTCCTCGCACAATTCAATCAGATCACCTGTTTGCAGATTCGAGTCACCACATGGCCGGCCCCTGTCTGTCATTTCCTCTCCCTGCCACCCGCTCACACCCTCTCACCACTTGGGAGCTAAGTGAATACGGTTTTCCAAATATAGTTTTGCAGCCAGTGTGTTAGGCCTTCTAATGAGCCACGGTAATTGCTTCTGCTATTTTCCAAAATGGAAATCAACCTCGGAAGAGCAGCTGGTTTGTGGTAAAGCTCTCCTCCCTTGATTCCATCCCCCCTTCCTTCCAGTCAGTCAAGCTCCAGCCTTGACTGCTTCATCCGTGAGCAGGGCCTGAGGGACCCACAGGAGGAATGTGCTGATGGTGGGGAAACAGAATAAGCAAGCTATTGTGTCTTTATTCCATTGGGGAGAGGCAAGGAGGAAGGGGGAGAGCTTGGCTTTTACTTTTGATTTCTAAGATACCCTGATCTGGGTTGTGCTTTTCGATGTATCTGAAAAGATAACCAGGTTCTTCGATGACAGAGCAATGATGTCCCTGCCTCCCTCTTTTCAGAATTGCTCCAAAACAGCAAAGAGAACAAGAAACAAAAACACAGGCCCTGTATTCTTCAAGGGCAGGAGACATCTGTAATCTGGAACCACAATATATATGGAGATGAGAAACAGATGGAGGAATGGTAAGGTGTTTAGTAGATCTATGGAAAGTCGAACCTGAAAGCCCGGTGGGGGTTACCATTGCTAATCAAACCCATTCTCTCTGCAGAACAGAGGGACGTCCTGGGCATGGGGTCCACGAAGGCAGTGGCTAGGAGTGAGCATGGCCCTGAAGGCTGTCCCTGCAGCAGAAACGTAACAATACTAGTTACCATCGTGGTGTGCTTGTTGGTGCCTGGCTCTTCACATTCTCTCTTGCAGTCCTCATGAGAGCAAAAGGTATTCATCTTCCCATTTTACAGATGCAAAAACTAAGGCTCAGGAGGGTAAAATCATTTGTCCCAGACAACAGAGAGAAAGATACTAAACCAATGTAGCCTTAATTCTGAAGCCTCACCACCAAATCCCACCAGTCGGAGGCTATCATCAGCCCCAGAAAAGGGAACTGAAGGTACCAGAGTGTCTGGTCAGGCGCTGGGGGAGAGGCTCCCAGTGTTAATGAAGTTGTCCTCATTGTCTGTGGCTCTTGCTCGTCTATTAAATTGTGAGCTCTTTGAGAGGAGGTGATTTTCCCCCTCCAGGCCATAGCAGTGTGAGGGTAAGCATCTTCTCAGTAAGCATCTTTTGAATGAATGAATGGATGGATGGATGAATGAATGAATCTGTATGTTCAGAGGAAGAAGGACTGGACTTGTCAGGAAAGATGTCAATGAGGAGGTGAGTCTGCAGCCAGGCCGAAGGTTTGTCATCCAGGGATTGATTCCATGTTACCAGCGGAAACTTCCGAAGGACAAGACAGTCCCAGAAAGACACTAACTTGAGAGTAAGCCCAGAAAGCAGGCTGATGACAATGAACTTTGGTGAGACTGATGGAGATAAACGCATGCCGCAGGGACACCAAAACAGAGCCTTTCTAGGAAACGAGTAAAAAGCCAACTGTGGGTAAAAGAAGTATCTAGAAACAGATATATGTTCTGATCCAGATGGTTGCCACTGACTATAAATTCCTATCTTGCAAAGACAAGGCGAGTTTTCTAATGCATTTATTGTTACTCCAGCCAATCTGCTCATTATTTGTACCCCAGGCTGCTGCAACAGTCTTTACCTACAACCAAAGGCTATTCAGAAAAGTGTGGAATTCTTGTTGACACTGAACACATCAGAGTCATGGGTTCCTTGCCTCCTACGCTGACATATCCAGCGATCAGGACCAGTTCAGACTAACTTCTGCCCATGCTACTGACAGGTAAATTGAATTGATGGCTATCCCTTCATTCAATAAATATTCACGAGCATGCACCATATAGTTCAGCACAGTCCTAAGTGGCAAACAGAGCACTGGAGGTTGAATGGGGTGGTGAATAGACAAGGCGCCTGCTCCGTGGACTCTGGTTCTGGTATCTACACAAATGCTCACTTCCTTTATTGGCGGATGCTGCTTCCAAACCCCAAGGTCAGGAAATTACAACCTGGAGGTCAAATGCAGCCCACCACGTGTTTTTGTACAGCCCTTGAGTAAAGTTGGTTTTTGTCTTTGTTTTCATTTTTTTAAGAGGCTCGGAAAAGCCAAAAGAAAGATAATATTTTGTGACACACGAAAATGACATGAAATTTAAATATCAGTGTCCTCAACCAAAGTTTACTTGGAGCACAGCCACGCAGGCTGGATTATGTGATGTCTACAGCTGTCTTCATGTTACAGCTAAGTCATTGCCACAGACCGCACGGCTATTAACCAGAAAGGTCTTCCTATTTGATTTTTCATAGGAAAAGTTTCCTGACCCCTGTTCTAAGCTAACTTTCTCAAAATGCACTCCATAAAACATTATTTCTGAAGATATTGTGTTAGAGTTTTTGAGTTCTATTGTCAATGTATTTAAACACAATGAATTATAAAAAGTTATAAGTTTCTCTACTCAGTATTTTCTCTACTGTGGAGTGTGGCCAGAATACATCGTGACCCTCTAAGACAGAGGATGTGGAGGTCTCCAAACCTGTTCCCTGTTGTTCAGTTAATAAATCGTCCCAACTCGTTGTGACCTCATGGACTGTAGCACACCTGGCTCCTCTGTCCTCCTCTATCTCCGGGAGTTTGCTTAAATTCATGTCCATTGAGTGGGTGATGCTGTCTAACTATCTCGTCCTCTGCTGCCCCCGTCTCCTTCTGTCTTCAGTCTTTCCGAGCATCAGGGTCGTACATGTGTCTGTTTCCAGCGAATCTCATAATCCAGGCGGTTGTGCACAGCACTCTTTGGGAAATACTAAACAGAGTTCTTACTCATATGCTTTGTGTTATTTCTGAAACCAGCTGCCAAAAAACCAAAGCAGTATCACAGCTAGTGAAGTAAGACTTCTGCCCAGATCTGAAGCCCCTTCCTCTTAAGCATAGCATGATTGTTCTGAAGGGTCCCAGTTTGATACCAGCTAAACAATACCTACCTTCCCCTATTAATACCTTTGCAATTTCTTTCTTTCTTTTTTTTTTTTTTTACATTTGCAATTTCTTTTCTCTCACCCTCTGGGTGCCAAGCACAGCACCTCCTGGTACTTCATGAAGGATCCTGTTGCCTCATCGATCAGTTAATACCTCCCTATCACACTTAGAGTGTCCATATGCATCCGGAAATAAAAACTTTGAGGGGAAGATTCCAATCCTCTAGCTGTGGGGTTATCTTGAGGATGAGCTGCTCTTGATTTATTCTGTAACCACACACTGATTCATCCACATGTGTGTATAAAGGGTCTCAGGAAGAGCCCAGGATGGCTCAGCTGGAGCTCCAACACCCTGGGACACATCTGGAGAACTGAAGATTATTTGCAGGGTTATCTGGGAGGCCTCCTGGGAGAGCATTAAGGGACAAATAAGCCAGGCACATGAATTTAACTCAGTTTTTTTTTTTTTTTTTAAGTTTTCATCATTCCGGGGAGGAGCAGTTCTGAGGACCGTGCAATCTCTGTCATGTAGATGAGTCTCCGGCTTCAACACCCTCCTGCTTGAGTCCTGTAAAGGGGTGGCAAACGGGAAAGAGTGTAAATAAAAACTGAAAGAGGTTTTTCTTTAAATATTTTAAAACCTCAAGGCCTGAGTGGCTCTGTTTCTAAACTGAAGGGGGCGTTCTTCCCGCCACGCTGCAAGGTGTCTGTTGGGTAAGAACTCTCCGCCTTGAGGTTGCAGCTACCCCCAAGGCGGGGCAACGCAGTGGCACGGCCTCCTCGGGGCGCTGTTGGCAAAGGCGCATCCCTGCGCTCCGCCTGCCCTTCAGAGCAGCAGTGGGTGGTGTGGAATCAACAACCGCAAAGAGATCATCGCGTCTGGTGGAACAGCGGCTATGATGGTCACCAGCGGAAGTTCTGGCCTCTGGTGGGAGAGGAGGCCTCTGGTCCTCTCCTCGAGCAGCAGGGGAGGGGCGGCTGCATCTCCTAGAGTGCAAAGTGAAAGTCATTCAGATGTGCCGGACTCTGCGACCCCATGGTCAAAGCAGTCCAGGGAATTCTCCAGGCCAGAATACTGGAGTGGGTAGCCTTTCCCTTCTCCAGGGGATCTTTCCAACCCAGGGATCGAACCCAGGTCTCCCACATTGCAGGCAGATCCTTTACCAGCTGAGCCACGAGAAAAGCCCAAGAATACTAGAGTGGGTAGTCTAGCCCTTCTCCAGGGGATTTTCCCCACCCAGGGATCCAACTGGGGTCTCCTGCATTGCAGGTGGATTCTTTACCAACTGAGCTATCAGGGAAGCTCCTAGAGCAAAGGAGACCATCTATTGTCCCTCCCAGGAGAGCAGGTGCCAGGAATCCTTGAGGGTAATGGGCATGAGGCTGCTGTTCTGTGTCAGGCTGGTGACCAGTGAGTTTGCAACCTTAGATCTCACTCCTAGTCTCAGACAGAAGGTGGAGGGGAGGTGGAAATTTGGAGTTATTCAATCTACTCATGGAGGCACACATAAACTCACACACTTACGTGCATTCCTATTGAGACATGTACTATGAGTGTAAATGCTCACACATACCCAAGCTATGCTTGTGTATGAAACCATATGCTGTTAAAATGAAGTGGAAATAGGTGAGAGTTGGGTGGGTATGGGGGGTTAATTGGGTGAGTCTTGAGGGTCCCATCATCCCTGCTTCAACCAGAGAGCTCTGCTTTTATCTGTTATATGCATTGTGGTGGTGATGATCATTTAGCCGTTTGGTTATGTCTGACTTTTGTGACCCCATGGACTGTAGCCCACCAGGCTCCTCTGTCCATACGCGTTGTGCTTCTACTTAAAGATTTCTTTTAAGAAAGGGTTCCATGGCAAAAAAAGAATTTGGAAATTCCACTTGATATAATCAAATTATTTATATTCCTATTGTTTTAAAAATGAGAAAATGGGGACACAGAAGGTTTAAATGACTCAGCTGAGTTCATAAAGACAAAAGCATTGGTTTAAGGGCTCCAATTCAATATTTTTGTTTTGTTTTTCTATAACACCCTGCAGAGAAAGAAAGAATATACACAAAGACGATGAAGCCTGGATGTTTTTCAGAACTTGGTATATTTCTCAATTTTAGCGGTCAAAGGTTTGAGAACTGGCTTATTAGATCTTTTAATTTTTCTAACTATGATTTTATAGCTAGAAAAACATTAGCTATGGGGGCAGAAATGTAGATTAAATGAACACAGTTATGTATCAAATGACCACGTTAATACAATTTTCAATTCAACTCTAAAGTTGAATTAGAATCTACTTAGACATGCTATACTTAATCAGAAATATGTAGCAAAAATGAGATCATTGTGTTTTAGACAGGGCCTCGAGAACCATTAGCCCAATTTTCTAAGCACAGAAGGAGGCAAAAAAAGATGACAGGAAAGTTTGCGAAGAAGTTCATTAGTAAATGTTAATAGAATTATTCACTCTGGAGAAGAAAGAACAAAAGAAGCTAACCATTGTCCTGGAGCATAAAGGATCTCTCAACTGAGATGCAGTCCCTTTCTCATTCACAAGGAGGACAGAATAAGAGTGGACCTTTTGAGAGACCATGGGAGAGTCTAGGTGGTGGAGTCTGTAGAACAACATTGAGGTTCCCCGGGCTGCTCTGAGCTATAAGGACCAGAGGCCGTGCCCGTGAAGTGACCTGTCCAG
Source organism: Ovis canadensis (assembly GCF_042477335.2). Taxonomy (NCBI): domain Eukaryota; kingdom Metazoa; phylum Chordata; class Mammalia; order Artiodactyla; family Bovidae; genus Ovis; species Ovis canadensis. The sequence goes on from NC_091264.1 coordinate 56,956,577, forward strand.
GGAGGAAATGGTAGCTGATGACTCAGGGTGTCTGTTACTATTTCAGAAAATATCAAGCATCACCATATGGCAGAAGCTAAAGGTAATTCACTGACAAGAAGAAGACTGGGGCACCACTTTCCACCTGTGCGCTAAGATGGCCACTGAGAATACCCTCCTGCTCTGCACGCTGTCCCAGCTGTGAGTGCTCTCTGTACCCCGCCCTCCCTTCCTACTGTCAATCAGAGTCCCAGATGCCTGATGGTCCCGTGGTTGAAGTCTATGGATGAGCACTGGGAATAAGGCAAAACCCTTTCTACAGAAACTTAGGTTGCATCTGGTGTTCTTATCTCTTAATATGCTGTCATAAAGGTCTGAAACACGACAGAGTTTGATAACACAAGTTAGGCAGATAACACAAATGGTTATCCCACATCCCTCCCCCACGTCACCTTTTCCCCCCTTTCTTATCAGAGAAGGCATTTGAAGCTGGTGGAGTGGGATATATACAGTTGGGAAATGGATGCAGGCACGTCTCCCTGGAGGGGGTTGTGATAAGACATATACTCACATGAAAAGTGACAGAGATCTGCTCGCAGGAACCACTAGCTTGACTCTTAATACCACGAGAGCACCCACATCAGGAGAACATGGTTGTCCACTCGTCCATCCCTCAAGTTCCCTTTTTTCGGACCCCAGGTGTAATGTTGCTATATTCTGTCTGTAGCTAACTTTACAGCCCCAGGGCCCAGTGGTGTGGATATTTGTAATGGGAAAAAAAAGATTCAGAAATACAGTGATTATTCACTTCAGTTTTAAGGGACCCAGAAGATGTATTGGAATCCTATGGAATGAAAGCATTATTTGTGACTGAGTGGAAGATTTTTCTTCAATTAACTCCAAGTCATCGGCTTAATTAGAAAGTGAAATCCAAGACTTCAGAAAGGCATATTTGCAAGTTGTTAATTATGAAAGCAAGCAAAAGAGCCAACTCCACAATAAAACTCTGACTCACTAGCCTGCCCAGTGCTTTGAGATCCTTGGATGATTTGCAGTCCAGTGACCAGTTCACTTTCAGGAAGAAGGAAATGAGCTGCTGAGACTGTCTCCCCAGGGCAGACCTTGACTAATTCTCTTGTTGTTCCTACCTTTCTCGGTCTGGGTAAAGTCATCAGCTGGAAAACTCAGCTTCAGCCAGTGAGACACTGTCTTGCAAATTCCAAGGATTTAGCAGGAGTGGATATTAATAATTTGCGGTGTCTGGTGGTGACTCAGGTCTCAGCAGACTGGCTGTTTAATTTGCAGCCAAGCTCTGTTTCTCTGACTGCGGCCCTGGTCCCCACACATCTCTTCCAGCACTCCTCATTTCACAGGAGTCTTTGAGGATATAGACATGCCTCTGTCTTCACGCTTCTAGAAGTATGAGACACCCAGGAGGCACTGCAGGGCCCTTTGAGCGTAAGTTGTTGAATCAGCCTGCTTTGACTGATTTTCTGTCACGAGTCTGCTGTTGAGAGCAGCTGTGTCCCAGTTATTACTCAAGCTGAGAAAACGTCAGCTTTCACCAATTGACTTGAGGAAGTCATGGGTTTTCCCAGGTGGTGCTAGTGGTAAAGAACCCGCCTGCCAATGCAGGAGACATAGGAGACGCAGGTTCGATTCCTGGGTCTGGAAGATCCCCTGGAGTAGGAAATGGCAACCCACTCCAGTATTCTTGCCTGGAGAATCCCATGGACAGAGCAGCCTGGTAGGCTACAATCCATGGGGTTGCAAAGAGTCAGACACAATTGGAGCAATTTAGCACATTCCTCCTGGTTTTTCCTGTGGTCATGTATGGATGTGAGAGTTGGACTGTGAAGAAGGCTGAGCGCTGAAGAATTGATGCTTTTGAACTGGGGTGTTGGAGAAGACTCTTGAGAGTCCCTTGGACTGCAAGGAGATCCAACCAGTCCATTCTGAAGGAGATCAGCTCTGGGATTTCTTTGGAAGGAATGATGCTGAAGCTGAAACTCCAGTACTTTGGCCACCTCATGCAAAGAGTTGACTCATTGGAAAAGACTCTGATGCTGGGAGGGATTGGGGGCAGGAGGAGAAGGGGACAACAGAGGATGAGATGGCTGGATGGCATCACTAATTCGATGGACGTGAGTCTGAGTGAACTCCGGGAGTTGAACTGGGTGGACAGGGAGGCCTGGTGTGCTGCGATTCATGGTGTCGCAAAGAGTCGGACACGACTGAGCGACTGAACTGAACTGAACTGAGCACATTCCTCCATTTTGACCTATGGACAGGGCATAAGTGACATATATACTGCTCAATTTGGGGAGCCTGGTTAATTACAGCAATTTTCTATGGATTTTTAAAGACTGGTATTTCAAGGACTGACCTAAGCAATTATTTCGCTGGTCATCAGTATGAAATGGAAGAGATGAAAACAGCAACAAGATGGCGTGTACGTCATGACTATTGAATGAAACAATTATAGTTACAAAAATTCTTTTAAGTAAGCTACTAAAACAAGGAAGAACGGTGGCAACTAAAATTTATTTAAAGGCTATTTGATCCAAGAAGATCCCATGTGCCTTGGAGCAATTAAGCCCATGTACCACAATTATTGAACCTTATTTGAAGGCTATTTGAAACTTTTCTCCCTCCAAATGGCATTTCATCTCTAGTACTATGCAAATATCCTTTGAAACTTTCTCTCCCACTGACTGTGCTCCACCCACATCCGCATCTCTTCTCGCTTTTTCCAAACTCTTCAAACATCTTAGGTCCACATCACTTCACAGTCCCAGCACTCTGCTCCACCCTACTCCTTTCCTCACCTCTTGCTGAATTCTGTTCCACCAGAAACGCTGGCATCTCCAACGGGCTTCCCTCCAGCTGATCTTGGCTACTCTCAGTCCTGCCCTACCCCCCGATTCTGCAAACAAAGGACTGAAAGAGCAGAACAGCAGCTTGTACAGGTGGGAAGAGCAAGAGGCTCTGAATACTTCCTGCTTTTTTTCTATTAATTACACAGGAAAAGGCCTAAGACCTGGCTATAGCAAGGGAAACGATCAACAAGTAATTCACTCATATGAACTGATAATTAGCTGGAGGAAATAGAGTGAGGTTAGAAAAGCAAGAGAGAGAAAGAAAGAGAGGGAGCAAGAGAGAGAAAAGAAAGAAAAAAGAGAAGACAGTAGTTCCTAGCAAAATTTTGCTTGAAGTCTCAAAAGTTCTAACTCTGATCATGGCAATCTAGACGTGGCCTTATTCGCAATAAAAATTATAAATAAATGTGAGACACTGTGACAAAACTATGCCCAGAATATATCATGGGAAGAAATATATATTATTAATAAAATGATAATGGTGGCTGCTGGGGGAGGTAGACATATAAGAAATGTAATTTTGAAAGAAAAAAAAGAACTGATTATACACATAGAATCAAGCTGTAACATCTCCCAAGCTACCCCAGCCTTCAATATCATCATTATTGAAACTCTCTCCATTGCCATAAATACTCTTCATTGTCTTTCTTCTTCCTTTCCTTCCTTCTCACTGTCTTGACCCACGCAGGCTGCTATCACAAACTACCGTAGACTGAGTGACTTATACATGACACACAGTTACTTCTCACTGTTCTGGGGCCTGGAAAGCCCAAGATCATGGCACCAGCAGGTTTGGTGTCTGATAAGAGCCCACTTCCCAGTTCATGGGCTCTGATGGTAAAGAATCTGCTGGCTTTGCAAGGGACCTGGGTCCGATCCCTGGGTTGGGTTCAATCCCTGGGTCAGAAAGATCCCCTGGGGAAGGGAATGGCTGCCCACTCTAGCACTCTTGCCTGGAGAATCCCATGGACAGAGGAGTCTGGTGGGCTACAGCCTATGGGATTGCAGAGTTGGACACGACTGAGTGACTTTGACTCCCAGTTCGTAGACAGCTGTCTTTTTCATTGTGTCCTCGCATGGCAGAAGAGGTGAGGTTGCTCCTTGGGGCTTCTTTTATAAGGGCACTAATCCCATTCCCTGGGGTTCCACACTCATAACCTAATCACTTCACAAAGGTGTGTGTGTGTGCGTGCGTTAGTGGCTCAAGCATGTCCAACTCTTTGTGACTCTATGGACCATAACCCACCAGCCTCCTCTGTCCATGGAATTCTCCAGCAAGAGTAATGGAATGGGTAGCCATTTCCTTCCCCAGGGGATCGTCCTGACCCAGGAATCAAACCCAGGTCTCCTGCAGTGCAGGCAGTTTCTTCACCATCTGAGCCACCAGGGAGGCTCCCACCTCCTAATACCAACATGCTGGGGGTTAGGACTTCAACATATGAATTTGAGGGGGACACACAAATGTTCCGTGCATAGCAGTCACCTTCAAGATTATTCAAGGATAAAGAGATTGATGGATTTCTTTTCCCATCTGCAGGGGTCCTGCCACACTGGTTATATCCAGTTGTCATCTATTCTAAGGACCACACCACATTCCAATGGGCTGGACATCCATCCCAGTACCCATGCGTTACTGGCTGTTACATGTTTTGAATATCACACGGGCCACATCTCACAATAGTATAGAGGGATCCGTATATGACAAAAGTGAGAGTCTGAGTCATTTTAGAATATTTTTGCACATGGGTAGTTACTGGTATCTGCATTTTCCAGATCGAGGAACTGAGGCTGGGATCTGAATGCTCCCAACTCTGCTTCTGTTCATGCTGGTTCTCCTACAGTGCCAAGGAATGCCCACAACCAGCTGCTTCCGTCTTTGCTATGAATTTAGGGTGACAACTGATGGAATGACCTAGTGAGACCTCAGAGAACAAACGAGGACTTTACTGTCTTTGTGTGAAAACATGGGGTGTAGTCACAAAATTGTATTGAGGTCCAGAGTCACTGATGGCATCAGGACCATTTGGGGCTTTCTGTCTGTCTGGTTCTGACACATCCTACAGCTCCTGCTAATTGTGCTGGCCGTGTGGGTGGCCAAAGCTTCTTTCGCAGGAGGACTTCCCAGAGAGGAGCAAGGCCTGCTGCCGTCATGCCCACTGTCACCCTGTAGGATATTAAAACTGACTCGAGATAGTGTTGAAAAATGTTTTCCTTTCCGGTATGCTAATAAGAACAAGATCATATACAGTCAATGTGTATCGCGGCAGGACTGTTCCGTGGCCGAGGCTTTTAATGAGCTGTTTCGTAATGAGGGCCGATCTGCAAACAGCATCTGGGTGCTAGTCAAAGTTTAAAGACCTCTGATTCCCCCCAACACACACCCTCATCCAAGCCATGGCTTTAATTCTTTTAAACCGTAACATTAATTGGCTGTTAAGTAAAACAGGAGAGAACACAATAGATTTATGATATTTTGAGAAGCGACACCAGTTCTCAGGCATTCAGAGAAACAGGCTTGGCTTTTATGAGCTAATTATGATTTAGTGGTTTCTCTCGCCCTGTTGAGTCTGTGGGCTGCCTCTAAAATGGATCTGGGATGAATGTCAAAATCAGGATTTACAATCAAACCTTTTCAACATAGAAAGCGCAGGAGAAGTTTATTGTTTTATTTTTTTCTCCTAAGCAATATTTCCTTCTGTATTTCTATGCTGTTAGATTTTGTAGAATTTCCACCCCCACCCTAGCTTTGAAATGGTGTCTATAAATTACTTCTCCTGTTAAGGCTGCTGTATCATCAAAAAGTGATTGTTTTTGCAAGCAATCACGAGAGAGCATGTCAATTTAAATAATCTCTTTTTTTCCCTCTCACCCCTTTGCTCCCTCACTCTCTACAGGAGAACTGCTATCATCTTGGTTTTTCCACCCGTTCACAAATGAGCAGAAACTGACAAAGCTTGATGAACAAGAGGTCTTTCTTCTTCTTCCTACATCTTTTTTTTTTTTTTTTCCTACTCTCTCTTTGAAATGAGAACTGTGTTAAGCTGTTGCCTTCAGGGACAGAAGACCCTGGGGATCAGGCTCCAAGGGTTTCATCCTTTTCTCCCCTCGAACATGAGGAAATCAGGCAGTTTCTTTTCCACTGGGAGCCTCCCTTCTCTTAATTTATAAAGTAAGGCAGTGATGATTTCTAAGATCTCTTCCAACTCTTGAAAGTGAAAGTCGCTCAGTCATGTTCTACTCTTTGTGACCCCGACCCCATGGACTATATGGTCCAAGGAATTCTCCAGGCCAAAATCCTGGAGTGGGTAGACATTCCCTTCTCCAGAGGATCTTCCCAGCTCAGGAATCAAACCCCGATCTCCCTCATTGCAGGCAGATTTTTTTTTTTTTTACCAGCTGAGCCACTAGGGATGTTACCTATATACGGTCCAACAGTAATTTGGGATGTGTTGTTGAAGCAGACATGGCAACCCCAAATATGCTGCTTTGGCATAAGAATTATTTTGAGCTAAAGTCAGCTGAGTTCCCTAATCCCTTATCTGCCAAAAAAAACAGAGTCTCCTCCAAATAAACGAGCTGCCCTCCTTGGGAGCCACGGTTACCTCTTCTTCTCAGAGACCCCTGGTCAGCACCACACCCAGCCGGGCATTGTCACAAAACCATCATACCTCTCATCTATTCCCCTAAGGGCCCATTTATTTCTCCTGAAAGTCACTTTTCTTCTCATAAGTGTTCTTCTTCCCTTATAAAAAAATGAGAGTGAAAGCAAAAGTCACTCAGTTGTGTCCGACTCTTTGTGACCCCATGGACTATACAGTCCATGGAATTCTCCAGGCCAGAATACTGGAGCGGGTAGCCTTTCCCTTCTCCAGGGTATCCTCCTGACCCAGGGATTGAACCCAGATCTCCCATATTGCAAGCAGATTCCTTACCAGCTGAGCCATAAGGGACAGTGACATGTAAGCCCCAAATTCCAACAACCTCCTCTGAATCACATTTTTTTTTTTTTCTGTGAACTCTCATGTATGTATATAAATCAAAACCTGTCTTTTCTCTTGCTAATCTGCCTTTTGTCAATTTAATTTGCAGGCTCCTATGAACAGAACATATAGGGTAGTAGAAAGGATTTTTTTCCCCTGACATTTGTGTGTGTGTGTGTGTGTGTGTGTGTAGAAGTTATAGAACTGTGGATGGAAAGGATGAGGCTAGGAGTAGTATTTTTGTTCAAACAAAAAGTTTATGAGGAAAGTGTCATAATATGGAATTCTGCAGGTAAGAATACAGAAATGGGTTGCCATTTCCTTCTCCAGGGGATCTTCCTGACCCAAGGGATCAAACCCAGGTCCCCCTCATTGCAGGCATGATTCTTCACCATCTGAACCACCAGGGAAGCTAGGAAATTTTGTGGTGAAAGTACCACTCATCAAGCTTCTTATCTCTACCAGGAACCTCTCTACAGTACCCTGTCAGTACAGTTCTCTCTTCTCTAGTTAAGGGTGTAAGCATGGCCTGCACTGGGTGTTTAGTTTTGATTTTTGGAGGTTTTTGTTGGGTGAAGCGGCAAATGCCTATTCAAGGTCAGCAACTTTTCAAATGGCCTCGGACCACAGTTATTTAATTGTAAAGTTTTGTGGTTTTGCTCTGTTATATTTTGGTGCCTTTCTTATTGGACAATCCTTGGAGGTTTTTCCTGACAAGTTGGGAGGAGGAAGTTGCACTCTTGGTCTCTTCCCTGATGTCTCCATAGAAGAGACCGTTCAAGGACTTAGACCGGAGTCTAGTAATAGCCTCCGAACATTTGATTAGATTACATATTATATGCAATTTATTATCTATTATATATTGCACCATTGACTGTGCAGTACACCCAAGATGCCATCATATAGAATATACAGCTCTATAATATGGCATAGTTTATTGCAGCTACAATTTATTGAATATTAACTATGTGCCAGACATGCTATTAAGCCTTTTTCTTATGTTTTCTCATTTACTTTAGATGATGTAGTTTATATAAATGGTAATTTCAAATGACACTTGGTGTTAGTAATTTCTCCCAAGCATTTTTCCTGTCTCCAGATCTCCAGAATAAAGAAGTTAAGATACCTGGGAAAGGATTCAACAGTAAGGATGTTTTGCAAACAGATGAGCATAAAAAATAGGAATCATTAGAGTTCCTAACCCCTCCTCTTCCCACCACCAGCACCCAATGAAACTAACCAAACACACACACACACACACACACACACACACACCCTTTAATGTCTAGTACAGAATAATTCAAGGGTCCCATTAGATTCTAAAACCTTCCCAGCTGGGATAATTGGCTTTAGAATCTTCCCTCATCCCCATGACTCTCTCTCACATGCCAATATCTCTAACACATAGATAATTTATGAAAACAGAGTAGACACTTTTTAATAATTAAGTGATAGCTAATAGGAGCTTTTAAAATAAGCTGTAAGAGCTTGGAAAAGGAAGGGAAACCAAGATAATTTGTCACCCACATATTTATTGGGAATGACTCCAAAAGGCTCTTCACCTTGTACCCCACTATCCACGACTGGAAGCCCCCAAAAGTTTGGTGTGTTTGTTAACCACAGTCTTCTTCCAGAGGTGTTTAAAGCTGCAGTCGTTTCTAGGCAGAACCAGATGCCTGCCCCAGTCTCCATCACCCGCATCACCCACTCTATTCTCTCCAAATTACAGTGCAAACAATAACACAGGTAAAATTAGGCGCGACACTAATTATGCAGCGCAAATGTGCAAAGGATATAGAATGACAAACGGCAGACGCCGACCGTGTTGTGTCGTATCAAGTAATCTCCCTGGCTGCCGAGCCCAGGAACAAAGGCAGACTTATGCCCTGTTTGTCTAACATGCTCCATATCACAAATTGGAAATCCTTCCTAATTAAGATATTGTTCAATGTCCTTTGTTAGCAGATTTTAACAATGTTAATTAGGAGGTTAGAGTGATCATTGTTCATCTAGCAAACAATTAGGGTGATTTGCACTGTAGCTTTTGAGAAACTTCTGAGCAAAACAGAGGAGTTTCCCTTTGGCAGGGAGGGGAGCTGGGAAGAGAAGGAGGAGACGGGATGGGGAGAAAGGGCAAGGCTACTCCTAACATTTTTGGCACTCAGGCCCGGGCAAAGCGTGAGGAAATGTCAGCTGTGGGCGTTGCAGCTGTTGGAAAGCAGTGTTGGCCTTGACCTTGTGGAATAACAATATTTGCAGATGCAAGGTCCATTCCCCGCCATGGTTCTCGTCTTGATAATTCAGGAGCCTGTGGTTACAGAAAGCAGAGTCCGGAGATCTCTTAATCATCTGGTTGAGTAAGGGTAAGGATGGAGTGTAGGACCTGCTATCTCAAAATGCAACACCTGGCGCATCGAATGTGTTAAGCTAAAGGGCTTTGAGAAAACAGAAGCTGCAGGAAGGTCACGCTGACTTTTCCTCTGATTGCCCTCCCTGAAACAAGTCAAAACCCTCCTGTGAGAGGAGCCCTCCCTGGACCAGGAGGAGACAAGCATGCCTGGCTCCAAAGACAAAGGAATGCCAAGAAGAATCGGAGCGCACAGGCCTGGCAACGTGTCCCCTGGTTTACTCCCCTGACCTCACACCCTTGGCCCTAGGTATTACTTCGTGACTGCCCTCTTTATCAAATCCGGGGAAGACACACCCATATCTCGCTTTCTTCAGGTCATCTCCATTTCCTTACGAAACTCCTGCGACGTTTAGAGCTTACATTAAATACATTTGTATGCGTATCTCCTGTTAATCTTTGTCGATTTAATGTTCAGACCCAATCAGGCACCCTAAGAGGCTCAAGGAAAACTTTTTCCTCCTCTGCAGTTAAGGAGACAAGATCCCCTGGAAGAGGAAATGGCACCCCACTCCAGTATGCTTGCCTGGAAAATCTCATGGACAGGGGAGCCTGGGGGGCTACAGTCCACGGGGTCACAAGAGTCGGATATGACTGAGCGCAGCGCAGCAGAGCTGAAGAGACAAAAACAGGGCTACGCCAGCCGGATCTCGGACTTTTCTCAAATTAGAACTGGTTATTTTCGCATCAGATGAGTCTGTGCTCCTCCTGCTATACCCCCACCTCCTGCCACCTTTGTGCCCCCAACACACAGGAGATAAAGCAGTTGGCACTTTGTTTTTCTTTTCTTTTGAAGGGTAGAAGAATATGCCACTCCAAGATATGATTGCAGGGGTTTAGGACAAGACATCCCCAAATATGCCACTTTAGCACTTTGACTATTTTGAGAAACAGTAAATATAGGTAGAGGCTTTCTCTCAACTCCCCTTATCTGCATAAGACAAACCCTCCAAAAGGAACTCTATCTTTTAAGTCCCCTGCCCACCTTCCCCAGGAGTTTGATCAGCCAGAAGAGACTGACCTTAATTGCAGGAGGCAAGACTAGAAGTTGATACCATTGCATGCTAAGTCGCTTCAGTCATGTCCAGCACTTTGTGACCCTATGGACCATAGCCCACCAGGCTCCTCTGTCCATGGGATTCTCCAGGCAAGAATACTGGAGGGCATTGCCAGGCCCTCCTCTAGGGGATCTTCCCCACCCAGGGATCGAACCCGTGTCTCTTAACGTCTCCTGCCTTGGCAGGCGGGTCCTTTACCACTAGTGCCACCTGGCACCACATCCAGACAGATTTCGTCACAAACCGTCATCCCTCCTGTTTATTCTTCTGTGGGCCCATTCGTCTCTCCTAAATACCACTGACTTTCCTCTGAGAGACCTGCATCTCCTCTGCCATTTGCCTATTAAGATGATATTTAAGCCTGAATTCTAAGCCACCTCTTTGAGTTACTCATTTCCCCCTGGTATCAGCCATGTTGATAAACTCCTGTTTGTTTTTCTCTTGTTAATCTTTTATTACAGAAGTCTCAGCTAGGCGCTCGGAAGGGCAGAGGGAAAATTATTTTGTCTTTCCTTCCCATTGTGCCCAATCCCCAACCTGCTACTGGAGGTGACTGGACTAAAAGGCAGGAAGGAGGGGAGGGAGGGAGAAAAGCCTCTGTGTTTAGCTGCTTTGAAATTGCAAATATAAGAGTAAAATATATTTGGAGAGGAGGTAAGAACTGGCTGTTTAAAAACTACCAGAGCACTTGGGTTTCTTTGAGACTCTCGTTCTCTCTTGGCAAAGGTGCTGGTGGAGGGCAGGCATCCCAGAGAGAGGAAGTATTGACTGAAAATTGAACACAGATTCTGAGTTCTATTTTTAGCTCCATCCATGATTTCTCAGTACAAACTCAGGATGAGTCACTGAACTAAGAGTCACAGCTACTTGGAGACGGTTTCAGGTATCTCCGCACAGTGATTTTCTAGCTATGCATGCCCAACTCCAGAGGAAAAACATCTCACAGCTCTCAAGGAGCGGCTAGTGCCAGGCACTGTGCTGGGTACTTTACATAAATTTAATCACAGCTAGCACTTAGCTTCAATCACAAACAGCCCGAGGCCCATTTAAGTGGCTCTTGAGGCTCTTTTATCCTTGGGGGACCCCATCTGCTGGGGGGATAAAAAGCCCTTTTATGTTCTACAACCTCACAGGACCACCCACCCCAACAGTTTGTGCTTTGTCACAAAAACCCTCCATCTAATTAACAGGGCACAATTTTGATGAAACACTGGTGAAATAAATTATTCATACATGTCAGAAATCAAATATAGATCGGATCATCTTGTAAACTGTTCTGAGGTCTGTAATTTGCTTTAAAGTGCTTTAGCATAGATAATGGAATATCATGTATGTGTTTGCTTAATTCACAACCAAAGTGTAGGAGTTACACTAAAAGGAACTTACCTCTTAGAGGCGGGCAGTCAGAGTTTTCATCGGGAAGTCCAGTTACTACAAAGGCACTTCTGTTATCTTAAACGATATCGGACAGTTTTTGAAAGAGCATGGTCAGGGTCAGAAATGAGTGTTCACTGGTGAATTTGTGACTTACTAATTAACATACTGGCGGTTATAAATGGGCTCTCATTGGTGAAGTTTGATCTGAGAGTCATATAACAGTAATACATAGAGATGAATTCAATTTTTTGTTTCTTTGCACTGTGGCATGGGTATAAATACAAATTCATGTGTGCCTTTGTTCTCTTGGCCTGCCATATCTGTTCTCCCCTAGTACATCTATGCTGGCACAGAGCAGGCACTCCACACACATCCCTTGAATCAATGATGAAAACTGCTCTGTTACAATTAGGGGAAATTCATCTAAGCATGCAAGACCCCTCCACCTCATTCAAAACCCAATGGAAAACTTGGCAACTGCGTATCTTAATCTTCAGATCTCCGCATAGGGCTTCCCTGAGTTGATATGTGTGGCAGTGTGACCCCTTCAAAAACATCAGTAACCCACGTTGACATTAAAAAAGTCGCATAAGGTGACAGCGGCAAGTTAAGTTTTATCTGGGGCAAAGCGAGGACTGTATCCTGGGAGATAGCACCTCAGATAGCTCTGAGAAACAGCTCTGAAGAGGCAGGGGTAAAGATCAGTAAATGTGTGATTTTGGTGAAAGGGGCATACATGCAGTCAAGCACTTATTTTTCCATAAGTCTTCTACTAGTCTTGTGAAGCTTTTGTTAGTCACGACAAACAGTCAACACCATGAAGGATTTTAGTGCTTTGCTAGATATGAGGAGATACAAGAATTGGGCTCACAAAATCAGCTCCTGAAAATATCTAACTATCTGAAGACCTGCCCTGACAGTCCCTGTCCCCCTGCCCCAACCCCAGCCCAGAGTGCCTTATTTCTGCTCTCCACCCTGAACTCCTTTCAGGGGGTGGCAAAGGTCAGCAGCTGCAGCAACACATGATTTAATCCTTGTAGAGGTGGATGGCAAGTGCCCATGGCAAGTGGCAATTTGCAGTTGACAACCATTCCCTTCCGCTTAGAACCCTCAGTCCTCTTAAAGCCGGTCAACTTTCACAGTCGTCTTTATCCAGCAAGGAGACCATAAACTCACCCACAGATAGGCCCTCCATACACAGGGATGAGGAGTGGAGAGAATATTCAGGCTATGAAATTCTGATGGCTCATTACCATGACAAAGGTCGTAACAACTTGGACAGGAAGCTGAACAAAAGGCATCCACCATTCTATTTGCAATTCTAGGATTGTGTTTGTAATCTCTCTTTGCAGGAGAAAGCGACTGCCAGTAAAAGGCTGAGACACAATAGGAAGAGAGGCCCCCTGATGCAGAGAGAGACCAAAGGGCTCAGTGCCCGTGCTCACAAGCACACACGGTGTGTGTGTGTACCTCTCTGTGTGTACACAGTGGACAAGAGGAAATTATTGTCATGGGTAAGAGTTTAACATTATTGACCTGTAAGATGGCTTTTAAAATATATATATATATATATGTATATGTGCAACATGGCCAGAATGCCAATTGGAAGTGGGAGAGCATTTAGGGCGGATGAATAGACTGGATGAATAGACTCGGAGCGGAGCGAGCCTCTTCAATTTGTTTGTTAGGAGCGTCAGGGAGTCAGCTAACATCGTAACCTGCTAAGGAAGGCGCCATGAACGTGATTAATAATGCAGAGGGGGGAAGGCTCAAGAGTTATTATGCTGTATAGGGTTTTGGTGTCAGGGAGGCGGTAATTGTTCCAAAAGTCACTGACGATTTTGGTTAACAAGGGATACAAATGGAACGGGTCGCTCTGCTGTTCTTTGGAGCCAGCCCTCGCCCCGCAGCAGCTCGACTCTGCAAATTCTGATTCATTACCATTTGCTCCCCTTTTGTTACCTACCTAGCCAGTGATTGTACTTGGGAAGCGTGCGGTGGAAGGGACCATTCAAGAAAGGCTCATTGTCCCCAGAGCTCAAGGAGCAAAGCCATTGCTTTTGTTCCACTGGAAAAGAATGAAACCCACGTTCAATTCTATTGTCCCACTGCAAACCTGGCTTTTAATTGGCACGTTGGTGGTTCGGATTGTAAAAGGTGTGTGATGACAGTTCAGAAGTCGGCATCGTGGGGGCAGAAGTGACTTCACCTCCAGGTTAATGCTGCCTTGAATGAAATTCGTGTGTGTGCCAACTCACAGGAATTGTGTGTGGTTGCCGTCAGCGGAAGGCAGACAGGGTTGAGACCACAGGACCACAGTCCAGATGCTATGCTAACCGTGCGCTCAGGAGCACCAATCTCTTTTCCCCCTCCACCCCTCTGACCCCCTGATAGATGTTAATAAAGTTGGCGCCTAAGCACACTTCTCATCCAGCTTCCCTTGCTTCCCATCTTGTAGGGACCCATGAATAAAAATTTCTGTCTCTCAATCCCATTTATGCTTAGAAAGCGAACAATACCTAAGGACGAGACAATTAACACTGAGCAATTCAATGCAACAAACATGTATGGGCCTCAGTCTACGACTGACTGAAAGTGCCGAGTCATTTACAGAATCCCTTTTGTGACTTTCGAGACAAAGTCAAGGTGATTCTTGCTGTTAGCCACGTGGGTGTGTGTTTATAGCAGCCAGTGGAAACTGGCCAGTGGAAGCTGGGATGTTTGGTGTTGATGATATCTAGTTGTTAAGAAAGGCATTAGTGTCAACTCCTGTGAGTGCTCGCCTGCTATCCTGAACTTAACTCAAGCCTGGCTGCAGAGTTTCTAGGATCTGAAATGACGGAATGCTATAATACTGATGACTATGGAAAATCTGTCTCTACTAAAAAAGTATTGAATGTCTGGATTCCAAAAACTGGATATCTAGCTTTTCTGTCTCTGTATTTCTTCATCCAGGCTGTCTGTGCTCAAACATTAAGCCACATCATCAACTCTGTTTATATATGTAAAGTGAAAGTCACTCAGTCGTGTCTGATTCTGTGTGACCCCATGGACTATACAGTCCATGGGATTTTCCAGGCCAGAATACTGGAGTGGGTAGCCAGTCCCTTCTCCAGGGAATCTTCCCAAACCAGGGATCAAGCCCAGGTCTCCTGCATTGCAGGCGGGTTCTTTACTGTCTGAACCACTGGGGAAGATCAAGAATACTGGAGCCGGTAACCTATCCCTTCTCCAGCAGATCTTCTAGACCCAGGAACTGAACTGGGATTCTTTACCAGCTGAGCTACCAGGGGAGCCCTTATATGCATGTAATGGAAGGGGAAAAATGTTTTTCTCCTTCCCTCCTAGATTCTCTAGCTGGGGACTTCTAAATTAGATTAACAAAATAAAGATTAGTGAGAAAAAAAAATACAAATATAACTTTTACATGACTCAGGCGCCTTCAGAGGGAGAGGAAGACCTGAAGAAATGGTTAGACCAGAGAGTTTTGTACTAGGTTTGATGAAGACTGGATAGTTACAGGAAGACAAAATAGGAGGAAGGAGTATGAGATATGAGGAGTAAACTGAGGGAAACACAGCAAAGGCTTTTCATGTGGGTTCCTCTGGGGCCCCTCCATCTTTGGAGATAAGGATGTTCTTTTCCTCCAGGTATATAGAGAGGCCACCTGCCACGGGAGGGTCTAAGACTTGCATCAGAGAATAAGGGGGAGATTAGATAATCCTTTCGGGTTTGCTGTTTCTATGACCTTCAGCTTAAAATAATCAATATGCCAAGTTGCCACATTTTGGGGTAGTGTGTTATGAACCCCAACAATATAAATATATTCTTTAAAAAAGCATCTGCTTCTTAAATCTCTTTACTGTTAGGTAATGCTATATGCATTTCATTGTAGACTAGTTCATCAGCAAAGAGAAATACACTTAATTTTTTTTAAGTCAATAAAGAGAATTTTCTTTAAAGTCAAAGGGGTTAGGATTAAGCTGTCTCTTAATTACTCTTATTATCTCAGGATTAACAACATTTTTCTTCCAAAGTTAATTTTGGAAATAGAGGATTTAGAGGTCTTTAGTAACATATGGAACTAATATAAGCTGATAAACATATGCTATTAAAATAATAGCCCTGGTATCAACTGGTGTATTTTTCTGAAATGCAGTTTATCAATAGTCACCAATGGCCCTTTAAACAGCACACACCTATTGACCTAGTAATTTCCTTCCTAGGAATTTATCAGGGAAATGTTTGGACAAAGGGACAGAGATGTATGTCTGAAGACAATCAGTGTAGACTTGTTTATAATTGGGGCGCCTTAGGAAATTCTTTTAATGTCCATCAATAGAGGATTGATTGGATAAACAGTGGTATATTCATGCAACAGAATATGTTATACTAATTAAGAATGCTGTTATGGAGAAATATGTATATATTATGTTGGAATAATTCACACAGTATGTGATCGAGTGCAAATAGCAAGTTAACAAAATATTATCTGCAGTATGCTTCTACTGTTCTAAGAAAAACATCAGAAACTTAATACTCCTATATAACCAATGAGTCAAAGAAGAAATTAAAAAATCTTGAAACAAATGAAAGTGAAAATATAACATGCCAGAATGTGTAGAATACAGCAAAAGCAGTTCTAAGAAGGAAGTTTACAGTGATTAACACTTATATGAAGAAAAATGAGAGATCTCAAATAAACAACCTAACTTGACATCTCAAGGGACTAGAGAAAGAACAAGCTAAACTCTAAGTTATCAGAAGGAAGGAGATAATAAAGATCATAGCAGAAATAATGAAATCAGGAAAGAAAATAGAAAAGATCAATGAGACTAATAATTTATTTTTTGAAAAGATAAACCATATGGACAGAATTAGCTAGACTTATCAAGAAAAAAGAGAGAGGACTCAAACAAAATTATAAATCAAAGAGGAAACATTACAACTGACACCAGAGAAATCGAAAGAGTGCGTGGGAGCTCTTCAGATTTAGGGGAGTCAGTGCAAACGCGGAAGTAGAAACCCAGCTCCGGAGGCTCACAGGTAACGTTGAGCCAGGATACAGGTCCAGCGGCTTTAAGTAGCACTTGCCGTTTCCTTTCTGCCTTCGTGTAGCAGGCTGATTCGGTCACATTGCCTTCACCTCATCACTGCATCCCCGTATCACCTGGGATGGCCCCGGAATCAACCCATCCAGGTTACTCTCTCTATAAACCACAAGTAAAGCAACCAAGGGGGGAAAAAATCAACTGTGGAATAACAGACGTTTCTACAATTCAGACTCAATTTTTGTTAAGAAGCCAGGCAGAGGAATCCATAAAAGTTGGGGAGAAAATTGAAGCAGATGCGATGAATACTGTTTTTGTGTGTGTTCTCAAGTAAGGTAATTTAAAAGATGGCAGTCGGCAAAGGAGAAATATACATTTTCAATGGATTCTCCAATAAGCAAAAGCAAACGGGAGATCAACACCAGTGTGTGTTTGTTCCTCTGCTTTCCTGCCTGGTGTCTTCCCAATCCACTGTTTGCAAAAAGCCCTTGGGAGATACTTTATTTAACAAAACTTCCAAATCTGACATTGACACATTTTTTTGGGAAGGCAGTTTCCTTTATGCTTCTCCTAGCTGTGACCCCAGGATTCTCTTGGCCTTTCATTTCTCCCTTTACACTGTGTTTCTTCAATTTCTTTTCCTCCCACTCAAGTGTTATAAGATCCTGTGTCTAATCATGCCCAGCTTTTCTAAAATAAAAATGAGGACACAGTCTGGAAAGTGTAAACGAAGCTACAGAACTTGAGTGGTGGCTTCTTCAGGAAGTAGAGGGCCTGGTGGAGTTAGAGTGCAAGAGATTTATCTGGGTCACAACTCGAAAGATAAAGGGGAGGAGAGGGGACAGGAGCAAGTAGGGAGAGCCTTCAGCTAGATTACAGGTCTGATGCTTGTGAAAGAAGAGTCAGGACTCTCCAGAGAAACAGAACCAAGAGAAGAGCTTACCTGTATATCTCCTTGGGCTTCCCAGGTGGCTCAGTGGTGAAGAATCTGCCTGCCAATGCAGGAGATGTGGGATCCATCCTTGGGTTGGTAAGATCCCCCAAAGATGGAAATGGCAACTCACTTCAGTATTTTTGCCTGGGAAAATCCCATGGACAGAGGAGCCTGGCAGGCTGTAGTCCACGGGGTTGCAAAAGAATTGGACATGACTTAGCTACTAAACAATAAAGACAATAATATATTTCATATATATATATTTATTTATTTATTTTAAAGGCATTGACTCATGTGATTTGGGGTGCGGGGAGCTGACAAGTCTGAAATCTGTAGATCTGTAGGACAGGCGGGCAAGCGGGAAACTCTAGGAGGGGTTGATTCTGCAGCCTTGAGGCAGAATTCCTTCCTTTCCAGGAAACCTCAGTTTTATTAATTTACTTTTTCTGAAGGTGCTCAACCAATTGGATGAAGCCTGAACTATGTTGCAGAAAGCCATCTCTTTCACTTAAAATCAGCTCATTAGAGATTGCTAGCCACATGTACCAAGCACCTTCACAGCACCACTGAGATTAGTGTGCTAACTGGGGTCTATAGTCCAGCCAAGCTGACATATAGAACAAACCACCATGAAGGGGAAGGAAGGGAGATTGGGTAGGAAGAGTCTCCATGTAAAGGCAGCTCTGAGAAAGCCTTAGCCCCTGCCCAGTGGGGCGCTCTGGGGCAGGGTTCATATTGGGCAAAAACCCTAGACCCTCACCACTGGTTGGGAGCTGCCAGGCTCAGGACCAACACTGTGGCAGGTGCAACATTTCTGCAGCTGGAGGTGTCTCCTGACTGCATCCTTGACCAGGGAAGCGAAAGGGATCTGGACCACACAGTCCTTGTACATCACCATCTTCCATTCTCTTCTCGTACCTTATTCTGACACCCAGTTTTCCCCTTTCGTGCCATCCATGAAACAGCATTGACAATCATGGCCTTCTTGCCTTCCTCCCTTAATCCTATTCCCATGTTCCTTCCGGTTCCGCCCTCCTTTTCCATGCTGTTCATTTTTCATCAGTTCTCCCCCAGCTTCCCTTTGTCATTTACAAGATCTGTTGTGCCACCTCCCTTTCCTGAACCTTCAAGAGCAGCAGGTTTACAGGAGCCCTGAACCCACCAGTGTGTAATGTGGGAGGCTTCTCAGGACCCCTCCCTTGCTGTGGGGAAGACGGGCAGGCTGGCACCAACCCAAATGCATGCTTAAATAATGGGCACGCCAGTGCCAGAAAATTAAAACCCAGCATGGAAGTGCTGAATTCACAATTTTATTGTCACTGATTGCCTGGTGGCTCTGCATATTGAGAACATCTTCACAGCTTCTTCCATTTTCCATGGCTTGGTTAATGTGTGGATACTGTTAGTGGTAAACTTTTTATTCCCCCTTTCAACCTATTTATCCCCTCCTCCCCACCAAACCAGGCAGAACAGAGAAAAATTAACTCTTGGTCGTCACTAATGCGCTCTGTATTTCATCTCATTTCAGGATCCATCTTTAATACAATGATGATATGTCATAACTGAAAGGTCATACATATGGCCTCCCCACTTCGCAGAGGGAGAAGGTGACTTGTTAGAGGTGAGCCAGGGAAGTCATGGGAAGGGCAGAGCTAAGGCGAGTTCTTCAGCTCAGGGTGTGCTCATTGACTCCATCTGGGGTCAGCGGAGAGAGAGGCAAGACAGGGCCATTCTGCCCCACGCACATATAAGGAAGCTGAGTCTCGGCCCTTTGCGGGGAGGAAAGGGCAGATCCAGGTCTCCTGAGCCATTTATTACTATTTTTGACACATGATGCTAGCTTTTGCTAAGAACCAGGGTAGTCTGCTTCCTTGATTAGAATTAGAGGTGGAGCCTGACAACTCACACTCAGAAATATAGTGCCCATGGAATCTTTCTATCATGGAATAATGATAGATATGAAATAACATCTATCGTGTGTCTAGTGCTTCACTATTTTCAGAATCACCTCTTATTCATTATCTCAGTGGGTCAGCACAATTGCTCCAGGCGGTAGTAAGTTCATGTTTCAATAGCCCCATTTTTATGGCTCAGAAAGTAAATGACTGGTCCAAATCACATATTAAGTGAGGAAACCAGGACTTGACGGCTGGATCTTCTGACATCGTTGCTCTTTATACTCCTGATCTGTCAGCTTGCTTGTAGGTGCTGAGGTTTCTGATGGAACAGTCAGCCACGCAAGCCTGCAGTGACGTTATCGGCGGCTTCATACCTAGCCACTTCCTTCCATCCTCGGTGCCATTTGCCATTTGCCATTCCTACTTCAGTCGGCACGACAGCTTCCCAACTAGTTTCCGAGGCTCCACCCTTGCTGCCTCCAGTCCGCATTCCACGCTGTCATCTGCTGCGGTCAGGCGACCTTTCTAAAGCAACTGTCCCCGAATTCTCAAATATGCGTTGATTTCCAAATGACAGGCAGGTACTCTGGCTACCACATTAAAGTGAAAGTGTAAACCACATAGAGAAAGAGAAAAATTTCAACAATATGATTAAAGAATCTAAAACTTTCTTATTATTCCTCTTTGAGAAATCACTCAAAAGTGCAAGTCTGATACTTCCCTTGCTAAAAATTGACATGGACCCAAGACGAAATCACAACTGAATATGGCTGCTGAGGAGCTTCCCAGGTGGCTCAGTGGTAAAGAACCCACCTGCCAATACAGGAGACATGGGTTCGATCTTTGGGTTGGAAAGATCCCCTGGAGGAGGGCATGGAAACACACCCCAGTATTCTTGCCTGGAGAATCCCATGCACAGAGGAGCCTGGTGGGCTAGAGTCCATGGGGTCGCAGAGTCAGACATGACTTCGCAACTGAGCACACACACACACAAGCCTGCATCCAGTTTTTCAATCCCACAGTTCTCAAGGGGTGTAATACTTTTGACAGCCTTGCTCTTTTAAACCACCCAGTGGGGAAACTTTGCCTTGTCTGAGGATAAAAGTGCAGCCACTCCATACCCCACAGCTTTTCTATTTACTCTCAGGCAACAGAAAAACCACACTGTCCTTTCACATCTCAGCCATGTCTCAGCTAATTCAGTAACAGATTGTGTACAGCCTGCTATACCAAACAGTTTCAGTATTCACAGGAAGATTGCAGGAGAGGAGAAAGTTTTCCTCAACCATCTTAGGATCCCTGTCTGAGTCTGAACGCGAAACTAACGAAGACAGAGCAACAGGAGAAAGGCATACACATTTATTTACTGTTACGCTTCACGTGACCCAGAGCCTGCATGAGGAAATGAAGACCTGAAGAAGCAGTCCCGAGTCATGTCTCAGATTTGCTTTTTTTTTGGCACACGGGCTTAGTTGCTCCACAGCATAAGCGTGTGGAATCTTCCCAGATCAGGGATCGAACCTGTGTCCCCTGCGTTGGCAGGCTGATTCTTTACCCCTGAGCGACCAGGGAAGCCCTCTGTCTTAGTGTTGATGAACAGTAGATAGCTGTGGAGAAATAAGACAGGTTAAAGAGTCAGGAAAAAAACGGTCAGGGGAGTGAACTGGGGGAGACTTGGCCAGGAAACCCTTTGTCTTCAGAGATAAGGATGCTCCTCTCCTCCAGGTATGGGAGGTCACTTCTCATCTGAGAGCTTTATGATCTGTTTCATGAGAAGGGTGGGGGAAAGTCAGAGTGACCTTCCTGCTATTGCTGGTCTTCTCAAACCCCTTCAGCTTAAAATAGTCACTCTGCCAAGGCCCATATTGTGGGGTGGCGTGGCGTGAACCCCATGGAGATACTGCACCTGCTTCTCCAGCAACTGCACTGCCTTTCTTTCAGGAGAGGATATGGTTGAATTTTCCCCTTTTCTGGTCCACCTTCTCCCCACTCACTGGCTTCAATTTCTACCCTTTGGGGCAGAAAAGAAAGGAAACAGAGATAATAAAGTTCTTAGTTGAATGACACTGCTGTACGATGGCATCGTGATCTCTGGACCATAGATGTTTTGAGTTGACTTTCTTAAGGGCACTCCCATGCATTAGCTCCTCTTGACTCTTAAGTATACTGTCTACAACAGCCCTGGCCAACAGTACCAAACTGGGCTGCATCTTGGGTCCCTAGGATACAGGCAACTTTGCCCTGCTGTTGCAGGGAATGTCATGACACAGCTCTCCTTCTGGTGACCGTGGCTCACTGGCGCTCTCCCCAGGGATGAATCTGGCATAAATCCTCTGTGAGTTCCCAGCTGCAGAGGACACGCGTCCAGCTCCCTGGTGGTTTGTTGAAGCCCCTCTCTCAAACGTGAAGGAAGAACCAGGTGTCTAGTTAGAAGCTCTGGTTAGAGTCAGGTGGTCCCCAGAGGGAGGCACTCATCTAAGGTTGCAGCTTTGACTCTCAAGCTGCTCCACAGATAATAGACGCGTTGAGTCCTGGACTTGCCCATGTGCTGGGGACAGAGAGACGAAACCCAAGAAGCAGGGTCCCAGGGCTTCCCATACAGGGCATGGCACAGGGATCTTTAGCCCCTCTTTCCACCCAGTGATTGTATGCAGTTCCATGAGAACGAAGAGATTACAACAGGACGGCCTAAGTCCTAAGTCTGGACACCCCTTTTAAAAAATAATAATTTTTATTTATTTATTTTTGGCCATGCTGGGTCTTCATTGCCGCGCAGGCTTTTTTCTCACTGTGACCCGTGTGAGCTACGCTGTAGTTGCGGGGCTTGGGCTTCTCCTTGCAGTGGCTTCTCCCTTTGTGGCTTGTGGCTGAAGGCGCATGGGCTTCAGTAGCTGTGGCCATGGGCCCAGTAGTTTGGACCCCTGGGCTCTACAGCACAGGCTTAGTGGCTGTGTGGCATGTAGGATCTTTCTGGATCCAGGATTGAACCTGTGTCTCCTGTATTGGCAGGGAGATTCTTTACCACTGTGGACCACCAAGGAAGCCCTGAACCCCTTTTCTTGATTGCTGAAAACATTGAGTTAAAAATTTTAGAAAGGCAAATGGAGCCTCGACTCCCAAGTCTTCTCTGCAATGTGTCTTTCCAAATTGCAGATATTTCCAACTCAAGGACTGAAGTTCTAAATTTCCAGCTCAAGGACTACCATAAACAGGCTGTGGGCCTGGGTAATCCACGTCCCATTCTTCAACCAAATCTACATCTCTTATTTACTTAAAAGGTGAAATTGTCCTTGGTGATCAGCTTGACTTTTAAAAATTCAGTTAGTGAATTTTCAAAATACACTAGCATCTTAAACTGTCTGATCAGTCCCCCTAAAGGCCGGCATTTATTACCCCATTCCTCAGAATGTGTTGCAAGACAGCAGTTTTTTGTGGACCCCTTGTAAGGCAATGATGGCAAGATGAGACTTCCTGCAGCCTTTTAGAGGAGAAAAAAAAAATTTAGGGGTATTGCTTAATCGGCAGTTTTAAAGAGACCCAAGTGAAGTCATAAAATGCAAGCGTCTCTGAAAGTATGTTCATGAGGCTATCATAAAAAGACCTGACTAAAAAAATACTTGCAATCTAGAAGAGGGGGAAGTGAAGGCATTTTCTTCTTGAGCATAGATAGCAGAGGGTTCTTTGTTTCTCAATTTAATGGAATTCTAATCGAAAAACACTCAATGATCCATTTAAATAACAATGCCAGGTCTGACACAAAAATTCACAAAAACAAGGAAATCAATACCAACGGCTGAAAACTTAGCACAACCTGGCTGCCCTCAGCTCAGACTATTGAGTCAACAAATTAAAAGAAGGCCTGAGGCACAAGGTACAAGATAAGATGCCTCACTAGCCTTCTAGATACAGGTGTAAAAGTCCTGGCTTTGACAGCAATTTGAATTTTTACTCCTTAAGGAAAGTTGTGGAGCTTGAAAAGTGATTCTTTTGTTTTCTTTGCAGGGAAGAGGTGTGTGTGTGTGTGTGTGTGTGTGTGTGCGCGTGCGTGCATGTGTAAAACTAAACAGCATTTGAAGGCTTAAGTGTTTGAGTCCATGAAAGTGAACAGACCATATGGTCTATGGTAGAATAAGTAATTACCGACTTATTAAAAATACATGTTAATTTTACTCACTGACACTCCGTGATAATGGCTTCCTCAGGATCTAATCCATTCTGCCGATTATACTTATCTGTTTCTAGTTCAGGAAACTCTGGTCCTGAACAAATGGCTCGAGCAAGATGAGAGCTGACCCAGTCCCACCGCAGAAGATGAAATCACTACTTTTCAGAGATGTCGATTATTTAAGATGACTTTCCGTTGCCCTTTACATACTCCCTTCAAGCCAGAGGCAGATAAAACAGAAAAGAGGCTTCTACTCCCCTCACCCCCTCGATCTGAAGGGAAAAAAATACAAAAATATGCTAATTTTATAGGAGGCAAGACAGACATTTCCTTGAGTTGCCTCCTTAAAGAATATAGTACTCATTTACGTTAACAACTCCAGAGTAAATCATTGATACTTGAGAATGGGTTATAAATTTTATCCCCATCTGGTTTGGGGAAACTAGCTTTGACATTTCTCCCAGCTGTTAATGACCAAGTTACTTATCAATACTTCTCAAATTTTAATATACTTATGAATCACCAGGGAATGTTGTGAAATACAGATTCTGATACTGTAGGTGTGGATGAGGCCTGAGAGCCTCCATTTCTAACAGACTCCTTGGTGATGCTGATGCTACTGGTCTGGGGACCATTCCCTGAGTAGCAAGGACTTGGCTGACTGACAAGATGCTCTGGTGCTGGCCCATGCAGACTCAAGCTTGAGAATGGACCAAGTATCTCTATTAGCAGACTATCAGTTGAGTATAGATTATAACCTAGGCCTTAATTCAGTATGTTAAACTTTATTTTCTTAGACTTTCTTTCTTTAACCACTGAAGTTTCTTTAGAGCTGGTAAATCTGACCAGAAGACTCTGCCCGTCCATGGGGTACCATTCTAAAATATAATTATAGAATACATTTCTCTCTCTTATAATCTAGGCCTGCTAGTTGTTACTCTGAGGTTAATAAATCTCCAAAGCTTTGTTGCTTATGAGTCTATCTAACTCAAATCAGTCATGTGTCTTTTCAAATGGAAATATATTTATCATTTTTGAGGATTATAGATGACATATAGTCCCCATAATAAAAAAAATAAAAAAAATCAAACAAGGAATGATCTAATGTGTATTCTTCCCAGTTTAAATTGGTACCCCAGCAAAATATGACACATTCTGGACATCTGAATAGATTAAGCATCAGATATGAAATCTTGGAATGCCAAGTATAGTAATATACCACTAAGGTAATTCTAACAATAGGTACCAGGTACTGAGAGTCTGCTTTGCAGAGCGCCTGACTGTGTGCCCTGGCTGTATCATACACTTCAAGTTTGTAATGGTCAGCATTCCTGGATTCAAGCAAAAAGACACAGCTGAGTAATTCTGATCAGAAAATTATTGAAACAGTGTCAGAATGGAAGGCTAGAAAACTGAGCTCTGAAAATGAGCAGGAATCAAGGAAGGCTGAGCAGTGGGGACACAGCCTGGATCTTGTCACAGAGTCACTCTGGCCAGGACCTCGTCACTGTTAGACTCTGGGCCCCTGATGTAGCCTCCAGAAGGGACTTCGCTGCTGTCCTCAGAATAGTGAAAGGCTCAGTTCCCCCATGGGGCTGGAATCCTGCCCCCACCATGGGACTCACACCGTGGATTCCCCCAGGGTTGTCATAAAACAAAACAGAGTCCACAGCTTTTCATTATCTTGCTTGATCCTCACAATTTGGTGACCAGGTTCCCCAAAATATGATACCTTGGCATACTGAATACTTTAAGGATTTGGGAAGCGGCACTTGCAGGAGGGACGTTCTGATTCCCCCCTGACGTAGGTTGTAAAGCCCTCATGTGAGAAGTACCCTCCCTAACCTGGAGAGAAGCATCCTTGTTTCCTAAGACAACGGAACACAGAGAGGGACACCGAGGCTTGGCCGAGTCTCCACCTGTCCACTAGACTTACCCTGTAGCCTTTGTCCTGTCACTGACTGTCCACTCTTCATCAAGCTTAACATAAAGCACCCAGGTTCAGCAGTTTCTTCCAGTCTTCATTTTCTGGCGAAGGCCCCCCTGTGGGGTAAAACTTGCATTGAATAACCATGAGTTGTTGATGTTACAGGGATCCTAACCAAGAGCCTAGAAAGTCAGAGGGAAAAGATATCCACCCTTCCCTACATGGCAGAAGCTGATAGGATTGTTGCCAATTTTGAGAGGAGGATCCTGGATCCTAAGGGTGAAGCAATTTACCCAAGAAGCAAAGGTCCTGCCACTTAAGCCCAGCACTCTCACCCTCAAACCATGCTCCCTGCCCCCTGCCCTTTGACTTCATGCCTCACCCTGAGGTGGAGGAAGTTGTATACCTTTCATCTGTTTATCTGTTGGATCAGAATCTTGCCAGTGTCCTAAGGAGCAGGAAGAGAAACAAAAGCAAAACAAAAATAAATAAAGGAGTTGCTTTTTTTCCCCCTCCAGTGGTTGTCAGTCTCTTCATCTCTAACAGAAGCTGCAGCAGAGAATCAAGGCTGCAACAGAACCAGTCCCCCTCGTCCTTTGTTTCTTTCTCTGATGCCTCCTAAGCACAATATGACCCTACTCATTTCATGCTGAGAATTTAGGTTATGATCTTCTCCTTCTCAGACTCATCTCCAGTAGGAATCTTCTTCCTTCCTTCCCCACCTGTGGATGTTCACCACCAGTTCCCCCTGATGAAATATATTCACAAATGAAAGTTCTCACGACCCCAAAAACTGCCATGTGAGGCTACAGAAATGGTCGTGAAATGCTTTGGGCAGAGGCTACAGCTCTGGAGAAAGGGACCTCTGGCCCAGATGTGACCTGGAGGGTTGGCTTTGTCTTAAGAAGGTCACAAAACAAAGATTGAGGATGGTTGTGATAATCTGAAGACCTTTGGCTTAAACTGAAGACCCTGGCTCTGGGCCAGCCAGGGCACTCCATCAGGATGCCTTAGTGAGGTTAGAAAAAGAGAAAGAGTGTATTTCCTGAAGTCTGGAAATTAAAATTTCCCCCCATTACTTCCAGAATGGTCTAGATTTCACTTCCTCCCCCAGCCGTATTCCCACTTTGGTGGTGGTGGTGGTGGGGGGAAGTGCTTAGATCAGCAGAAAAGATTAATACATCAGCAATTCTGTTATTGTGTGTATTGATTCTCAAGGGGCCAGAGCAGAACTCAAAGGTGAGTGTAAGTGGAAAATACAAAGGCAATATTCTACTAGCTGTATTTATGAGCCATTTGGAGCATCCCAGGAGGGCTGCAGTTTAAAATCTATCAAAGCTTTGGCTTTTTTCTCTTCTTCCCAAGGAGATGCCAACAATTGTTCATCCTGCAAGTTTCTGTAAGATCTCAATGCTCCCCATGAGTGGTACCTAGAAGGAAAATGGTGATCGTCCTGCCAATAAATAAGAGGTGCTGGGGGTTGAGGTGGAGGGAAAAACCTGCCATGTTCCAGTTTTTCATTTTACACCCATCATTTGAAAGCACAAAATGTGCATGTGCTAGCCTGTGACACGGCCAGTTACCTCTTGATTTCATATACTGAGTTTTATAATGATCCATGGGCATGCTCCATTTTTAAGAACCAAAATATTGAATCCAGTTTCTGTACTTTGTTCTTTTCCTTTTTACTGATTTCCTTACTGTTTAGAATAAACAGCCTCATCTCAAATATGTGTGTGTGTGCTCAGTCACTCAGCTGTGTCTGACTCTTGGTGATCTTATGCATTGTAGCCTGCCAGGCTCCTCTGCCCACGGAATTTTCCAGACAAGAGTACTGGAGCAAGTTGCCATTTTCTAATCCCGGGGATCTTCCTGACCCAGGAATTGAACCCTCGTCTCTTGCATCTCCTGCACTGGCAGGCAGATTCTTTATCAATGTGTTTCAAGTAATAAGCTTGCTCCATGATGGATGAACCAAATCAGGCTATTAAAGATGTATCCAGGCATTCTCATGGACTCACTGATTCACTCACCCAAAATACATTCATGTAATATCCCCTCCATGCCAGATTTGGTCTCAGCGTCTAGGGATAGAGAAATATCCTCTAGAAAAGCTCACAGTCCTAAGGAGATGCCAGATAGGTAAACATGATCAGAGAACAGTGTGGGAAGTGTTGTCAAAATAAAAAGAGTTACCATTTTTGAGTATTATCTATTCTGGTACTGTGTATGTTAAAGCAAATTATCTCTAATCCTCCCTCTACTCGCCGACAGGGCTTCCCAGGTGGTGCAGTGGTAAAGAATCCACCTGCACTGCAGGAGATACAAGTGATGGGGGTTCAATCCTTGGGTCAGGAAGATCCCCCAGAAAGGGAAATGGCAACCCACTCCAGTATTCTTGCCTGGAGAATCCCATGGTCAGAGGAGCCTGGTAAGCTACAGCCCATGGAGTGGCAAAGAGTAGAAGACGACTGAGCATCTAAAAAACAAGAACAAAACCCTTCAGTAAGTTTTATTATCCCCTTTGTTTAAGGAAAGAAACTTAAAGAGACTCAGAGACCTTGCCTAAGGTTCAGTTCAGTTCAGTTCAGTCGCTCAGTCATGTCCAACTCTGCGACCCCATGAACTACAGTATGCCAGCCCTCCCTGTCCATCACCATCTCCTGAAGTCCACCCAAACCCATGTCCATCGTGTGGGTGATGCCATCCAACCATCTCATCCTCTGTCGTCCCCTTCTCCTCCTGCCCTCGATCTTTCCCAGCATCAGGGTTTTTTTCAAATGAGTCAGCTTTCGGCATCAGGTGGCCAAAATATTGGAGTTTCAGCTTCAACATCAGTCCCTCCAATGAACACCCAGGACTGATCTCCTTTGTTGGCAAAGTAATGTCTCTGCTTTTGAATATGCTGTCTAGGTTGGTCATAGCTTTCCTTTCAAGGAGTAAGCATCTTTTAATTTCATGGCTGCAATTACCATCTGCAGTGATTTTGGAGCCCAGAAAAATAAAGTCAGCCACTGTTTCCACTGTTTCCCCATCTATTTCCCATGAAGTGATGGGACCGGATGCCATGATCTTCGTTTTCTGAATGTTGAGCTTTAAGCCAACTTTTTCACTTTCATCAAGAGGCTTTTTAGTTCCACTTCACTTTTTGCCATAAGGGTGGTGTCATCTGCATATCTGAGGTTATTGATATTTCTCTCGGCAATCTTGATTCCGGCTTGTGCTTCCGCCAGCCCAGCGTTTCTCATGATTTACTCTGCATATAAGTTAAATCAGCAGGGTGACAATATACAGCCTTGACATACTCCATTTCTTATTTGGAACCAGTCTGTTGTTCCATGTCCAGTTCTAACTGTTGCTTCCTGACTTATATACAGGTTTCTCAGCCCTGGGATCCCAGCTTGGGCTGTGAGGCTCTAAAACTCCTATTCTTTGCATGTTGCTCCTAAGTGCACCAGGAGAGCAAAAACAACTCATCCAGGCCTGGTAAGGGTCCCAGGAAGGCTTCCCAGAGGAGGTGAGCCAAAGGGGGGATTCCGGTGGTGGGCGAGGCTTTCCTTTATGACATCTCCTTATGCCCGTACCCACCCCCTTAGATAAAGCCTCATCAAAATGTGTCCAGACTCCTGAGCTGTGGGAAAAAGAAGGTGACAATCCCACTTTTTTTTGGTTGCTGTAGGAAAACCAGGCCAGGAAACGAACACATGTAATGATCAAGGGGAAGTTGTAGTCAAAGGTGACGTGACTCTTGGCCATAGTAGGTCCGGAGGAAGAAATGGCATCTACCAAACAGCCCCTAGAAACACAGGACTTCAGCTTTGTCACTCTGAACCACCACGTCTCCTCCCCAAGGCTTCGCTAACTTTCTTCTCACATAGATAAAGAGAGCTGCCGAGGAACTGGAATTAAATAGAGTAAAATCTCTTATTATTTTGAGAAATGGGAGAGTGTGAGCCTCATTTGAATTAATTTTTAAAAAACATTCTTCCTCTAGGATTTGTTTAAAGAAATACTAATAATTATGTTACAGTATTTCTTTCTTCTTTTTTCTTTTTTGCTATAAACTCAGAAATGAATGGGGTACTAATAAGGAAAATTAGCTAAATGAATCTAGGATTTCATTTGTACAAACATTGTGTAAGAAGTGTAGATCTCATAAACTTACAGATTTCTAAATTACAACCCTTCATTCAAACTTCTTACCCAATAAGATCACATGCCTTAATTAATACAAATTCCAAAATGCTGGGCCCAATTAAGGTAATTTTACTGTACAGCAAATCAGGAGGCAGGATGCTATAATTCTGTGCTTATATGAAGAAACAGCTCTGAGTAGCAGTATTAAAAAATGTTCGAAGCCACTCAAAACACCGGGAGAGATTTAGTACGTATATGTCGTGTTGTGTCAGAAGCCCTGTAATTGCCCTAGAACTGTTGCGCTTTTTGTATCCTGGTCACTGAGTGCCTCCCACGTGACCAGGCCCCCATAAATATGAGCATGACACAGTCACTAAGGTACACACGTGCTGGAGGGGAGAACACGGCCACCACACACATAAATATGGGTGTGATAAATCCAACTCGCACTCACCATTCCTGTCCCCCTCTGGCCTTAATTCCCTGGAGAACGAGTTGAGTACTTTTGTGGATGAATAAACTTTCTATGGAAAGAAAGTTTAACGGAGTGGCTTAGAATTGTCATACCCTCTCCTAGAAGAGAAACACCAAGGGTGGGAAAATCAGGGTTTTGTAAGAAGATGATCTTGCCCTTGGCTTATAAGGTCTTGGCTTGTGGATCCAAAACCAATTTTTGAGTTTTCAACTTTGCAAAAATGAAATGTGCCTAATTTAATAGAATTTGCTGGCAAATCTAATTTGCTTGTTTTTCCAAAAGTGACAGGAAGGGCCGTGAGTATAATGAGAGAGGTGGCAGGACCTAGTTCTCTGTTTCTTTTCCCCAAAGCTATTATTGAAGGGTGTCCTGGAGAGGGATGTGGAAGTCAGCTGAAATTCGCATGGTGATGCTTATTTTATTCCCATGTAATCTGCCCCTCTCAGAGCCCTCCTGCAGATGGTTCGCCTGCATCCCTGCCACCAGCATGGCCAGGCATGGTCCCTCAGAGCTGCTGTCCTGTCCCAGACACCCAGGGGCAGACCTCTTCTCCCCTGTGGTCTAGCACTGGGTCGCCCCTGCGGGCCTGCCACTTCCTTCCTGAAGGGAGAGGCCCACAGCTCCTGCCTTCACTATCTGGGTTGCTGGTCCCTTGGTCCCTCTTCCCACTGCTCCTCCCATCTGAAGCCTCCTTTTGTGAAGTTCACCTCCCAATGAAGCCTCCATCATGACAGATGGGTTTAAGGGACTGGTTAATCCACTCGCTGGGTGTGCCGTACAGCAGGGTCCCCAACCTCCAGGATCTAATGCCTGCTGATCTGAGGTGGAGTTGATGTGATAATAACAGAAATAAAGCCCACAATAAATGCACTGTGCTTCTCTCTCTTTAGTCGCTAAGGCGTGTCTGACTCTTGAGACCCCACGGACTGTAGCCTGCCAGGCTCCTCTGTCCATGGGATTCTCCAGGCAAGAATACTGGAGTGGGTTGCCATTTCCTTCTCCAGAGGATCTTCCCAACCCAGGAACCAAACCCAGGTCTCCTGCATTGCAAGCAGATTCTTTACCAACTGAGCTATGACATCACCTCAAAACCATCCCCGTCCTCACCAGTTCATGGAAAAATGGTCTTCTATGAAACCAGCCATTGGTACCAAAAAGCCTGGGGGCCTCTGCCCTGCAGCACCCGAGGTACACATTCCGGAAGAAGGGCTCCAGCTTCGTCACAAACAGCTCGCTCGGACCACAGATGAACTGGAATAAACGGAATACCTGATATGCATAAGGGCATAGGGAGGGGAGAGAAGAAGAGAAGGGAGGAGATGGCAGAGAGAGAGAGAGAGAGAGCCAACACACCAATACTCCTTATGCTGGCATTTGCTTTTTAAAAGTCTCTTATTTTAATTGTTATATGAATTTTTAAAACCACTCACAACTTAACGGTAAGGAGAGCTGGAAGATGGAGAAAGAAGGCTTTCACATCCCCACGCCCCTGACTACCATCCCTGGCCCAGGTTATTTCTCTGATGATCTGGGACCCAGAGAAGCAGGCAAGAGCCTTTGCTAGCAGGGAAGGGAGGGAATAAATTGATGAGCTCCCTCCAAAACTGGGGGGGGTGGGTGGGTTTTTCTTGCAGTGGACAGAGCTATGCCCCCATCTCAGCCACCCTTCTCACTGAGTGATTTGAGGTTTTCCCCACATCCCAATTTGATGGCAAAAGTAATGATTTTCTCCCTCTGATTTACAGGCAGGGCTCCTCGAGCAGACAGATGGGCCCACTTCCTCTTAGATTCCATAACTCTCCCCTTCTGCTGCCTCTCTCTACCATCCCTTCACTGTACACACTCATGCACACACACACACACACTGTACACACACACACTGTACACACTCACACAGACACACATACACACACACACACACACACACACACTCACAGTTTTCCCTCGCATTTGCAACAAGATTCAGGTATTTTTTCCAATGTATAACTTAATTCACCTATTCCTGAAACAAACACTTTTGAAATACCTATTAGTGTCAAGGGGCTTCCCAGGTGGCACAAGGGGTAAAGACTCCCCTTGCCAATACAGATAGATATAAGAGACACGGTTCGATCCCTGGGTCAGGAAGATCCCCTGGAGGAGAAAATGGCAACTCACTCCAGTACTTGTTTGCCTGGAGAATCCCATGGACAGAGGTGCCTGGGGGGCTACAGTCCACAGGGTCGCAAAGAGTCAGACACAACTGAGCAACTAACATTTTCACACTAGATTATCTTAGTCCATGTGATTTTTTTTTCCTTCCTCCTCGGCCTCCTCCATCTCCATCTTTGTATTGTTATTATTTATTATTACTATAATTAATTAAAGCCCAAACATCACAGACTGCGCAGGGACGTAGATGAGCTAAAGAAAGCAGAGGAGAAGGAGAAACCAAGACACAGCAGACAGTCACAGGCACAAATGATCAGACCAGCAGCCTAGTTATCAGAAGGGAATACCTCCAAGACTCCTTGAACTTTCGTTGGGACAATTTAGTAACAAGAAGAACCATGTGCTACTTTTGCCCTGGCTTTTAGCCCGACCATTTCTGGGAAGCGTTGTCACACTGTAACTGACTTGGCATCTGGAAATGAAGCTAAACCTCTTCAACCATAGGAAGAGTTTCCCTCTGCCCACTAAACTATTTGCGAAGTAAAAGAAAGAGTGAGAAGTATAAATGTTTGGAGATCATGAAATAAATACGGCCATCTTTCTCTGGTCGCCAGCCATTCCAACATCCCGAGACCCTCCTGGTGACCCTTGGCCCCTCTCCCCTTCTCCGTCCGTAGGGTAGTGATGTCTGAAGTGTCCCCTATAGGCCAGGGTCCCCTATACGAGGGATGGAAGGTCATCCCCCTGCACGCAACAAGCCACTGGCATGTGGGGGGACCTGCCTCCAGGAAGAAATGAAAGTGGAAGTGTTAAGCACTTAGTCATGTCTGACTCTTTGCGACCCTATGGACTGTGTCCATGGGATTCTCCAGGCAAGAATACTGGAGTGGCTAGCCATTCCCTTCTCCGGGAGATCTTCCTGACCCAGGGATAGAACTTAGGTCTCCCCAGTTGCAGGCAGATTCTTTACCATCTGAGCCACCTGGGAGCCAGGAAGGGGTACCTTTTACTAATTCATATAAAGGTTTACTGGGCTGAGATTAGCCTACTTTTCCTTCTTATTTTGTGGAGAAAGCCTTACAGAGCCAATTTCTCTTGCTAATTTCTGGTTGTGTTTTAAATCATCTGGATTTTTGTCCACTTTTCTCTGGCTTCCAGGCAGTGACTGAGTATGGATACTCTCCCTTCCACGCAGAGAAAGTGTAACCATTTGGGCTTACTCTGAACCGAACTTGAACCCTACATCTCCCACACCTCATCCAAATGAACTTGCATAGATGACGTACCTTCCCTGAACTCCAGTGTCCCCATCCACACCATGGGCACAGCAATAGCTGTTCTGGAAGGATTGGTGAAGGATTATATCTGTATGACATATACAGTTGACATAGAACATATCGCCATTGATAGTCAGCAAATCACCAGGAAGAGAGAAATGAGTTTTTAAAAGTTTCTAGGAAAAAAAAAGAAATTGCTTCTGGCCCCTGTCTTAAACAAACTGTACCAACTTGAGTAGACTTTTAAATTCTGTTCTTGCATCTCACGTGAAAGTAATCTGATTATATAAAAATGCAGATCAGGCAAGCAAAAGTATGTTGCCTCTACTTTTTATTCGGAGAAGGCAATGGCACCCCACTCCAGTACTCTTGCCTGGAAACTCCCATGGATGGAGGAGCCTGGTAGGCTGCAGTCCATGGGGTCGTGAACAGTCAGATACGACTGAGCGACTTCACTTTCACTTTTCACTTTAATGCTTTGGAGAAGGAACTGGCAACCCACTCCAGTGTTCTTGCCAGGAGAATCCCAGGGATGGGGGAGCCTGGTGGGCTGCCGTCCATGGGGTCACACAGAGTCGGACACGACTGAAGCGACTTAGCAGCAGCAGCTACTTTTTATTCTCTCTTTATAATAATGCAAGTGGTTCAGCTACATTGAAAGAAGGATTCCATTAGCAGTTTCTTGACTTTGGGTTGCTTTCCAAGGAAAGCATATAGCTCATAACTAAGTATACTTCTAGATTTGGGGTATGTGCCTCTCTCTTACGGAAGTGAGCGTTGGTAACCATGACAAAGATAAAGTGTCTGCAAATGACAAATGACTCAGAGGTGCAGAAATGAAACCAACGGATGAAGCTGTATGTCACCAGGAGAACCTAAAGCTTAAGGATAAAAAAAACTTGCCAACAGCTCACATTTTCAAAATGGGCCTCAGGATTCGTTCACCTGGACAGTGGATTGAAGTGGAGAACTTGGTTAAGTTGATGAAATGTTAGAGCCGAGAAGCACATAGTGATCATGTGGTCCAAGCTCTGGTTGGACAAAAGGGGAAACTGAGGCCCAGGGAGTCACACAGCTTACCTGGGCATAGTGATGCTAGTACCATGACCCAGGTTTCCGGCCACCAAAGAAATCTGTATTTCATCTACGGGTTATTTTTCTAAGAAACCCACATGATTCTGATGGTACAGGAAAGGAACTGCAGCTCTAAATTTCCTGGCCCGCACTTGTTCAGATTACATCCTGAAGCCCTACTGGAAGCAGCGATGCAGAGCATCAGGAGAAGACATTTCCTGGGAGAAGGGCGTTTCCTGGGGTTCTTGTGTGGCTCACATGTCTTCATGACGGTGTGCTCCTGGGCCTGCTTGCATTCTCAGTCACTAAGTCATGCCCACTCTTTGCCACCCCATGGACTGTAGCCCACCAGGCTCCTCTGGCCATGGGATTCTCCAGGCAAGAATACTGGAGTGGGGTGCCATTTCCTTCTCCAGGGGATCTTCTCCACCCAGGGATCGAACTCGTGACTTCTGCTTGGTAGGCAGATTCTTTACTACTGATCCACCAGGGAAGCCATGTTGCTTGGCACACAGTAGGACTTCAGTTAAGTTTTTACTGAATGAACAAACTTTGAGTGTGCACTTGCAGATCTTATTAGTTTAAGAAAGACAGTGATGGCCCAGTGGCTAAGACTCTGTGCTCCCAATGCAGGGGGCCCAGGTTCGATCTCTGGTCAGAGAACTAGATTCCTCATGATGCAATTAAGAGCTCCCAAGCCGCAACCAAAGATCCTGCATGCCTCAAGGAAGATCGAAGATCCCGTGTGACCGAAGACCCAGCGCAGCCAAATGAACACATATAATTTTAAAGAATCCTTAAGAAAAAGAGAAAGTCATGATCATCATGACCTTTTGCCAACTAGCAGGGAAAGAGAGCAAAGAAAGAGGGACAATACACTTAAGTAGAAGGATCAAGGAGTCCGGAGAAAGAGCCTCTAATTCCAGCTGTCCCCGCTGCCTGCCCAACACAACTACCTTTTCTGAACTTCGTTTTTCTCACCTTTAAAATGGGATAAAAGTGTCTATCTCACAAGGTTTTGGAGAAGGAAATGGCAACCCACTCCAGTATTCTTGCCTGGACAATTTCAAGGACAGAGGAGCCAGGTGAGCTACATATAGTCCATGGGATTGCAGAGAGTAGGACATGACTGAGTGACTAGCATTTTGAAGGTTTACTCTGATGATATCAACTGCTTGGCACTGATTCTGGCACCCACTAGGAGCTCCATGAATAATCAGTGAGACTAGGAGAGAAAAAGACACTGTGGAAACACATGTCCTGTTGGGTTTAAAAGACGGGTGTTCCTAGAAGCACGCCGTCTGACAGCATCACTTTCTGACAAAGAGAGTACATCCCCACACCAAAGCAAGTCATGCCCGTCTGTTCTCAGGCTTCTTTAATATGAACCGCCCTCTCCTCCCAGCTTCTGCGCTTGGCGTTCTTCCCCTTCCTTCAGCTCATTTCCTTTTCCCTCTCACTTTTGTCTTGATTTCACTTGTGGTTTCAAGGGCTCCATCTGCCTAGGTCTCAGAACATACTCCTTGCTCACCACCAATCTCAAGGAGGCTGATATAAGGCCCTGGGGTTCCAGGGGTGGCTCCGGTCGTGGGGGCCATGTCTGGCTCCAGGCACGGCCCTGTTCAGTCCTGATCCAGGAGAGACACCCCCCCCCCCCCAGGCTCTCATGGTCCCATGTCTCCTCTAGGCCCTGAGCCAGAAGAGGATCAGGGGAAAGACTGCAATGCGGGGCCCTGCTCTGAGGGTGGGAGAAAGCAATGGCACCCCACTCCAGTACTCTTGCCTGGAAAATCCCATGGATGGAGGAGCCTGGTGGGCTGCAGTCCATGGGGTCGCTAAGAGTCGGACACAACTGAGCGACTTTACTTTCCCTTTTTACTTTCATGCATTGGAGAAGGAAATGGCAACCCACTCCAGTGTTCTTGCCTGGAGAATCCCAGGGACGGGGGAGCCTGGTGGGCTGCCATCTATGGGGTCGCACAGAGTCGGACACAACTGAAGCAACAGCAGCAGCAGCTCCACAGGTGGGCCCCCTGGGGCAACCCCCCCCCCCCACCCCGCAAGCAGCTCGGCTCCCTTTCCCAGTGCCACCAGAGAGAGGCACGCCCAAGCCACCAGCCCCAGCTCAACACATCCCTCCCACACCCCCTGGTTGTCGCCTTTGCAACTGCTGAAATCATTCCCGTTTGGGAACGTGGGTTTGAAAATAAACATTTAGAAACAGAGCAGAGGGAATACTTAGCAGCAGAGAGGGGAGGCAGGGTGAGAGCTGGGCAGAGAGGGGAGGCACTGTGAGGGCTGGGCAGAGAGGGGAGGCAGGGTGAGGGCTGGGCAGAGAGGGGAGGCAGGGTGAGGGCTGGGCAGAGAGGGGAGGCACGGTGAGGGCTGGGCAGAGGGCACACTTGTGTAACGGCGAGTGGGCAGAAGCCGGGCACTCTGACGAACACTCTCAGGGACGATGCAACAGGATGCGGAAATCCACACACCTTATTCAAGAAACCATGATGTCTCCATGTTCCCTCCTCTGCTGGGCCTTTCACAGCATATAAAGCACATCCGGAGACCTAGACTCACTCACAGCTTAACAAAGTATGAAATGGAATTCCAGTGCAAGGTGATGACACAGGAGGCCCCAGGTCTCATCTCCTCCCGTGGACACACACAAACCTATAGCTACACATGGAAAATTCCCAGTGAAGAAAGCCAGATACAGCTGAGTGACCCCTACACATGAGGTGAATGAGAAAATCCCCACATCAAAACAGGCGGAAAGTCTCAGACATGCTCTCGCCTTAAACCCCACCTTTGGCACTGCTGCTGCTGCTAGGTCGCTTTAGTCGTGTCCGACTCTGTGTGACCCCATAGATAGCAGCCCACCAGGCTCCTCTGTCCATGGGATTTTCCAGGCAAGAGTACTGGAGTGGGGTGCCATTACCTTTGGCACAGCAGCATACAGCTGATGGGAGTGAGGGAACTCACAACTCCAAATTCTTTCCAAGGAGCAAAAGACTCGACATCTAGGGCCCCCAGTTCGGAGACTCCCACTTGAAGGTGTGTGTGCTAAGTCACTTCAGTCATGTCCAGCTCTTTGTGACCCCATGGACTGTAGCCCCTCAGGCTCCTCCGTCCATGGGATTCTGCAGGCAAGAATACTCGAGTGGGTTGCCATTCCTCTTCCAGGGAATCTTCCCAACCCAGGGAATTGAACCTGGGTCTCCTGCATTGCAGGCAAATTTTTTATGATCTGAGCTACCAGGGAAACCCCCTTGAGGGATGGGCCCCCAAAGAACCTTGCTCTGAAAGTTAGTGAGGCTTTGTATCCATGTGACTCACAAAATTATAGTTGACAAAGAAATAGTTCAGCACCACTAGATTGGTCTTACTTGAAATGTTAACAGGGCGTCTTCAAGCTGAAACAGGTGGATGCTAATTAGTAATAGGAAAACATATGAAAGTATAAATCCCACTGGTAAAAAAAATATGGTTAAATTTGGAATACTCTCATGTTGTAATGGTGGTGGCTAAATCACTTATAAATCTAGTATGAAGGTTAAAAGACAAAATTATTAAAAACAACTGTACAATAATTTGTTAATGGTTACACAATGGTTATTTATTTAAAACAACTATGATAATGTGTTATGAATTATGACATCAAAAACATAACATTGGGAGGGAAGGGTAAAAATGTAGAGCTTTAATATGCATTTGAAGTTAGGTTATCATCAGCCTAAAAGAGACTGTAATAAACATGTGTTTAGGTATTTTATGTAAGCTTCATGGTAGCCAACCACAAAGCAAAACTTATAGGAGATACACAAAAGATAAGGAGAAAGGGATATAAGAAAACCACTACAAAAAGCCCTCAAACAGAGAGCGAGAGAAGAGGAAAGGAATGAGGGAATTACAAAGCAACCCAAAAACGGTTACCAAAATGGCAACTAGTACATGTCTATCAATAATTACTCTAAGTGTCATTGACATTTTCATAAAAATGAAAATGAAGACGCGAGGACAGCCAGGCGAATCATCCAAAGTCGACTTTAAGCCAAGATCATTACAGAGTGATAAGGAAGTCAGTCCGACAAGAGGATATGAATGTTTGTAAATATTTATGCACCCAACGGGCTTCCCCAGTAGCTCAGTAGTAAAGAATCTGCCTGCAATGCAGGAGCAGAGAAGATGCAGGTTCGATTCCTGGTCAGGAATCTCCCCTTTAGGAAGGCATGGCAACCCACTCCAATATTCTTGCCTGGAGAATTCTATGGACAGAGGAGCCTGGCAGGCTACCGTCCATGGGGTCACAAAGAGCCAGACACGACTGAAGCAACTTAGGGCGTGCACACACACACACATGGGGTCACAAAGAGCCAGACATGACTGAAGCAACTTAGGGCGTGCACACACACACACATGTGTGCGCACGCACGCACACACACACACACACACACATGCATGCATCCAACATTGCTGTTGTTGTTTAGCCACTAAGTTGTGTCTGACTCTTTTGTGACCCCATGGACTGTAGCCCGCCAGGCTCCTCTGTCCATAGAATTCTCCAGGCAAGAATACTGCAGTGGGTTGCCATTTCCTTCTCCAATGCACCCAACATAAGACCACCTAAATGTATAAAGCAAATATTAATAGACCTGAAAAGTAAAACAAACAGTAATACAATAACTGAAAAGTGGGAGCAAGGGCGTTTAATGCTCTTCTTTGAGCAGCTGGGGGATAAAGCCCCCAATTTCAACAGAACAGCCACAGCAGGACTTCTCACAGTGGCTCCTACGGAAAAGGCACGGGGTGGGGTCCCGGGGTCTCTGCAGGCGCATAGCCAGAGTTCTTAAGGCTGGAAAGAATCTTAGATGCCAGCGGGCTCAACTCTCTCATCTCGTGGTTGTGGTACCTGGAGAGATGAAAGGACTTTTCCGAGGTCACACAGCTAGTGCTCACATTTCCCCTAATTCAAGAGGAGCCTCCTTATACACATGCCCTAAGGGGCTGATATGGGCTGCAGCGCAGGGACCACTGGAGGCCTCTCTTTGTATAGAAAAATGGAAGAGACAGAGGAGGAAAAGGCACAAAGATGGGCAGAGAGTAGGAGACGAATGGTCCAGGCACCTAAGGCTGCAGAGACCTCTCTGCAGTCAGGGAAGGCTTGGTGTTGTCACCGGTTATGCTGCGTGGGGACGAGGCTCTCTCTGCACTAAGGCTGGCAAGTGCGGGGTGACCCATCCACAGATGGGGCCCAGGGCAGCTCTGTGTGGCTGAGACCAGACAGACCCGCACCGTCCACAGTTGCACAGGCTCCTCGGGGCACACTGACCAGAGGAAACGAGAAGCAGAGAGCATAGGACTGTGAGCAAAACCCTCTGGGTCCTTCGCAGGGATCACAGAGCTCTTCCCCTCCTGGGTTGGCACCCCGGGTGGGCCCTCGCCTCTGTTGCGAGGCAGGGACTTGATAGCAGCGAAGTGGAGTGTTTCCTCTGGCAGGACAACGTCTCTGGAACCAGCAGGCTGCCTGGGTGCTGATGGTATCCTTGCTGGGAGGATGCACAGCTCCGGACAGAGAAACAGTGCGGGAAGGTGGTCCCTTAAAGCCACACAAGGGAGCCTGCAAGGGAACCCCATCTCCAGTCATGGGGCTTGAGTGTGGGATGCAGCCGAGCAAGACCCAGTTTCTCTCCATCATGTGAACGTTCTACACGACTGTTCGTCTTAAGCTTTCCTGTGCATTGATAAGCAGAAGCAACCCCTCCTGTGTCTGGGCTCATCTTTCCTTTTTAAAACTCTCCCCTTAGCCTCGCATGCTCCTCATTCAGCCTCACAATAGCCCTGGCAATAACAAGGTGCCAGCGGGGAAGAGCTACAGTTTAATAAAGCTGGGGCCCAGCGGCTGCCGCTACCCACACTTGGCGCTCTAATAAAGCCCTTTCACCATTCCAGCCTGCAGTTGCTACCCCGGCGTCTGAAACAGAAAGGATGCTTTCTTTATACTCAGGACACGGTTGAGAGCAGGCATGGATTTCAACCACCCCGGGGTGGGGAAGGGAATCAGGTGTGGGTAGCTCCCAACCTAATCAGGTGACAGGAATTTCCAGGAGTTGTGAAGCTTCTAGAAGTTTCTAGCGTGGCTCCCATCTGCTCTAGACGCAGTGGGATGCATCACTACCTTTACGCACGCAGCTAACTTGTTTCCTTGACCTTCTTTTGGCATAGAGAAACGATCTTTTCACTCTACCCTCTGAAATCATGTAGTAGACTGGAAAAGAGCCCCCTCAGAGGCAGTTCTTTCTTCAAATCCCACCCTTTCATGGCACTTTATAGAACGCCAGCCAAGGGCTTTCATCACCCTTGCATATTTACTCAGTGAGTCGCTTGTGTTATTACTGTGTGTTTTTATAAAGTGTTTTTTTGTGCTGTTTTTATAAAGTGTTACTTTTTTTAATTACAAAGTCATTCAACACATTGGCTAAAAATGCAAGCATTCACGAAACATGTGAGTTAGAGACCGAAAAACCTCTATTAATTGTACCCTCTGGAGATCTGGGTGATGTGAGAGGGTTTTTATTTGAATTTTCCACCTTCGTTACAGGGAAAACAAGAGGATGGCTGGTCGAATGGGAAACCAGCTGGAAGCTCACCACATAATCAGGTAAGTCTCCTTAGCATGCCAGGCTGAGCCTCTTTCCCTGAAGGTGGGGGTGCTCTGACCTCTGTAACTACTTTCTGCCCCCAGATCATACCTGCTTTCAGCTGGCAGGGCTCCTCTAGTCTTGGCTAGTGTAAAGGAAGGACAGGGGATCCGTGTAGGGTCAGGGTATGTGCTGAAATGGGAGTGCTATGGGGTAGACTGTGCTGTGCAGAGTGCCGGGCTCAGTCATTCAGTTTTGTCCAACTCTGCGACCCCATGGACTGTAACCCTGCCAGGCTTCTCCATCCATGGGATTTTCCAGGCAAGAATACTGGAGCAGATTGCCATTTCCTTCCCCAGGGGATCTTCCTGACCCAGAGATCGAACCCGTGTCTCTTGCATCTCCTGCATTGGCAGGTGGATTCTTTACCACTAACGCCACCTGGGAGACCCCCGGAATGAACTGTATCCCCACCCCATGCTGAGTTCACTTGTTGAAGCCCTAACACAGGGTGACTATTTGGAGCTATGGCCTTCGTGGAAGGAATAAAGGCTCAGGAGGTCACGTGTGTGGTGCTTAGATCTGATTGAACTGATGGCCTTATAAGCAGAGACACTGGAGCTCTTTCTCTCTCCACCCTGTGGGTTTCCTGGGGAGCGGTCGACCAGCTGCAAGCCAGGACGTGAACTTTTACCAGACCCTGGCCACACTGGCCCCCTGATCTCAGACCCCCAGCTCCAGATCTATGAGAAAATGAATGTCTGTTGTTTAAGATTTAAGCCACACAGTTCACGATTTTTCCTTAGGCAGCCCGAGCTAATGAAGGCAGAGGGAGGGAAGGAGGACACCCAGCCTCACGGTGCCCCCATCTCAGCCCCTGCCCGACATTGCTGTTCTCTCATTTCTTTCCCTACTGCCAGCTCGGGGACTCTGAAAGTGGGATCGGTGGGTAGGACTATCCTCTTACACATCAGCGTGTGTCTGGACTCGGCCGCCTTCCTCCCAGTGGGACCTTCCGCTTCTGTCTGTACTTCGTCCAGGTCCCTGAAGGTCCCCATGTACCGGTAAACTTGCCAGTCTATAATGAGGAGAAAGCCTTGGGGCACCCCCTACACACCTTTGAATCACATTCTCCATGTGTTTCTTGCTCTCAGCCGGCTTAGCTCAGATAGAAATTCACTCAACAAAGCTGGTGCCCCTGATGGCCTTGGTTTCGAGGTTTAAAAGTTCTCCTCCACTTTTGCAAGTTCCAAGCTTGCTCCAAGCCTCAATCATTGAATTATTAATTATGTAGCGTCTCCTGCTCCTTCTTGACTGCACCCCACACCCCAGACTTGCTAGTGGACTCAGGTTGGCATCACCAATGTCGGTTCACAGAGATCCTGCCACCAGCTCCTCCTGCAGCGTGCAGTCCACACGTAATTCAAAAAATGAAATCAACGAAAACCCAGGCGGCACATGGAGCTGAAAGGAAGATTTCTAGCTTTTGCTGCCAATCTTTAGCAAACATGTCTCTGAAACCACATAGGGTGTGTTCCAGGATGCAGGGGTCTTTTTGAAGTGGCTGTGAGAGGGGAGAAGGAAAGCTCAAGGAAGCTGAGGGGCAGAGGGGACCCAGAATCAGTGCTTCTCAGGCTTTTCTTGATGACCCAGGAGTATGTGCGCCTACTCACACACACAGGCACATTTGAAATGGCTGTTTCACAGAATACTAACTACCTTTATTGCCTGAGATGCACTCTAATATTATGTAGTCGAATCTTGTCGATCTTTCCAAAAATGTTGGCTGAGAACTAACCTGATGTGATGGTTAATAGTAGCTGTCAACTTGACTGGGCTAAGGGATGCCCAGAGGGCTGGTAAAATGTTATTCCGGTTTGTGTCTGTGAGCGTATCTCCCACGTGAGTGGGTAGGCTGAGGAAAGCAGATGGCCTCACCAATTTCTGTGGGCTTCACCCAACCTTCCCTGGTGGCTCAGCAGTAAAGAATCCACCTGCAGTGTAGGAGACGCAGGAGACGCAGATTCCATCCCTGGGTTGGGCAGATCCCCTGGAGAAGGAAATGGCAACCCACTCCAGTATTCTTGCTGGGAAAATCCCATGGACAGAGGGGCCTGGTAGGCTACGGTTCATGGGGTTGCAAAGAGTTGGAACATGACTGAGCGTGCACGCACAGGTTAGCATTTGCAAGGATGTGGAGAAGAATCAGTGTTTACGTTTTAGGGACATACTTTGGTTACAGGGAGCTCAGCAGAGCACTTCAGACCCATGTCTTTTGAGTCAGAAGCGCCCCTGAGTTCAAGCCTCAGCTTTGCCCTTGAAGCAGCGGCACGGGCTCACATGGGCCCTTTAACATCCGTGCGCCACGTGGACAATGAGTCTTTGCTCACAAGGTTCTCATGAGAGTTTTGAAAGATGAAGGGCTTAGCACAGTTCCCCCAAGACAGTCTACTCCCAGTGAAAGAAGTATTGTTATTAATGGGGGAGCAGCTTGTCATGTGCTTACGCTGGAGGCTCTGAGCCCTGCTCCTCCGGCGTCGCTGGAAGCCAGTCAGCTCCGGCCCGGGCTGGGCAGTCAAGTCTGCCTCTGGGATTGCGGGAAGGCGGATGTTTATTAATAACAGTAAATGAAGCATCATTCATCTCAGCTGCTAAGCATGGCCATCTAAAACGCTCGTTTGCTTGTCTTAAACCCTAACTGCTGCTCTGCCACTTCGTGTCATTTCCAGCTATACGATCTTGTATACGACCACGGAATGGCCATCGGGTGGCTGAAATCTAATCTTTCTCAGATGCTGATGTGTTATATTAGTGTATGCCAGGCATTCCGTCTTTCTGAATCCGTTCTTTCAATAATGGGAATGATGATATCTGCGCACTGTATCTCACACACAGGTTGAGAGGCGTGAGTACATTTAAAAATGCAGGAAGAGGCTTTGAACCCCTTGCAGACAGGCATATTATCAATACAAAGGTTTTACTATTTATTACGACTGTCTATCTTTCCTGGGTATTCCATTGTGAAGATCTGTGGATGGCACTTCATCTTTTTTTTTTCTTCTTCTTCTTCCTTTTTAAAGGATAAAATTCATTTCCAACTACCTTTTGAAAGCCAATTTATGCTTTGGCCATTTGATTAATAGGAATGAGGAAAACCAGCTCCCCTATCAAAGCGCTTTTGAATAATTCAATGCTCGATATTAAAAGAGGATGGTGCTGCCTGACACGGTTTACTCTCTACTTTGTGGGGGAAAT
Organism: Ovis canadensis; assembly: GCF_042477335.2. Taxonomy (NCBI): domain Eukaryota; kingdom Metazoa; phylum Chordata; class Mammalia; order Artiodactyla; family Bovidae; genus Ovis; species Ovis canadensis. Next base: position 57,001,236 of record NC_091264.1, read on the forward strand.
ACGAGCTGCCCCTCCACCCAGATGCATGCCTGGGCCGGGTGGCACCCTTGTGTACCTCGAGCCCTGGTTCCCACCTGGGGTCCAAGTCACAGACCCTGAGGAAGGGATACCTTTCTCTAGCTAGTCCACCCACGAGGGTGTACAAGGGTCACTGTATAGACTAGCTGAGGCTAGCTTCTCTTAGCAAAGATACAAGGCCACGCACTGCCCCCACACAGACGTGACCACAAGTCCCTGGTAGACACCCAGCTGGAGCTGACCCTTTGGGCCACAGAGCTCCTGCCCACAGGTGCCGACAGGTGCTGCAGCCCCCAGGGGAAGAGGGCTAAGCTGCTGTCCTCTTTGCCTTAGGTAGGGCAGAGCTTGCACTGGGAAGCTCAGCCTTTGGTGTTCTATCTCAACGCTGTTGCTCAGATTAAATGAGAGATGTGTGTACATTACCAGCCACACAACTGCAGTGCTCAAAAGGCACTAACCATCACCCCCTCCCCTCTGCTACTCCGGTTCCCTCTTTCACCCTTTCCACACCAGCCCCTGTGCCCCTAGTCTGCCTTCCTCCTCCTGTTCTTCCTCCCCTCCTCTCCTTCTCACACCCAGGCTTCTGGAAGGTTCATATAGACTCCAACTGCGTCTGTGATGATCTCCTCGCCTCCATATTCTAATTCGCTTCATCCTCCCTTAGTTTCCTGGCTTTCTTCCTAGTTTATCAACTTCCTCTGGTTTTAAGGGCATGATGAATGAAAGTGCACATAATGGGAGTTTCTGTGTGTTTTTTTCTCCTTTTATTCTAAGTGCTTTAAAGGCAAAGGCCCCTGTGTATTCAGTGGATTTTCCCCAAAGGATGCTGGAGGTCTCCAAAGCCATACGTATGATGATGGAGGTAACGGTGCCACCAGGCATCTGTGGGACCCCAAGTCCAGCTGGGCCATCCTCAAAGCCAGTGGTGAGGTTCTGACAGCACTAACCCAACTCAGAAACAGGACGGTTAGTGCTGGTATTCAGAACGACTGAAATCTTCAAGATGTAATGTTTTGAGGGGTATCTACAATATCTACTCTTGTAATTGAGTCCATCTGTGTTAAACATTATCATGGTAGTGTCTTATTTTCCAGTAAAAATAATTTATCACCTTTACTGTGACTTTACTGATCAGACTGTAGCGACTGAGGGAGGGACAGTTCAGTCCAACTAACAATCACCTGTTTCATTAAGGACAAACCTGTCTTTTTCTCAGCTATCTTACCAGCATCAGGAAGAATGCTGAGTACACAATAGTGTCTCTGCTGGTAGGATAAATGAATGAGTGAAGGATGAGTAATAACATGCTCATTGTGATGCCACACACCCTTGCTTACCAAAAGGGGGAGGCCACGTAACACACACCGACCATTTGTTATAAGAGCAGTTCTGACTGTGTTTGTGTAGAGTCTTAAGAGAACAAGAACTCCGAATAGTAAATTGAGTGGCTGAGTGGAGAGGTGGAGGCGGGCTAAGTAGGCCATCTTTTCAGGTCACGCATAAAAATTTTAACTGGAAGAAAAACATTTTAATTGGGAGGATCAATTATTTATAACATTATTCTCAAAATACAGTTAAAAGCCGCAGAACTAACCATGTGCCGAGCCGTGTGATCGGAAAGCAGAGGCGGCTCCTTGTGTGCTGGCGGCCCACATGGAGGGCAGTCTCCTCGCTGGGAAAAGGCTCCCCTCCTGAACTGGCCACCCAGAGTGGATATGTGGGCCACACCATCCCTCTGCCTTTCTAACTCCTCAATCCAAACCGTAAAAAGACTTCAGGCACCAGCTTTGTTAACCCAATGCATACGGCTGGATTTTCTTTTCTTTTCTTTTTTTTTTTTCTTGTCCACGGTAACTCAAAGGATCAGAACCCCTTCAGGATAATAAGAAAAAAATTACTGGACATCCCCCCCTGGGCCTGCTGAATTAGAATATCTAGAAGTGGGGACTGGAAATCCGCATGAGAAAACCCAAGTGCCCTCGATGAGTTTTCTTTTCCCTAGAACTGACCTTAGATTTTAGATTTTATAAAAAAGTGAACAGACAGTACCAAGTTTCCATAGCACCCTCTACCCACAGCTTCCCCTAGTACTAACACCTTACATTGGTTGGTGTTACTGTTCAATCGTTAGGCCGGGTCTGACTTTTTGACTCCATAGACTGCAGCAGGCCACGTTTCCTGTCCTTCACCATCTCCTGGAGCTTGCTCAGATTCACATCCATTGAGTCGGTGATGCCATCCAACCATCTCATCCTCTCCCACCCCCTTCTCCTTTTGCCTTCCATCTTTCCCAGCATCAGGGTCTTTCTCAGTGAGTTGGCTCTTCACATCAGGTGGCCAAAGTATTGGAGCTTCAGCTTCAGCCTCAGTCCTTCCAATGAATATTCAGGGTTGGTTTCCTTTAGGATTGAGTGGTTTGATTTCCTTGAAGTCCAAGGGGCTCTTAAGAGTCTTCTCCAGTGAGTTTTTTCTAGAATTGACCTTATTTTTTAGATTTTACAGAAAAAGTGAACAGAGAGTACTGTTTCCATAGCATTCTCTGCCCACGACTTCTCCTAGTATTAACACCTTACATTACTACAGTGCATTTATTATAATTAATGAACCAATACAGAGACATTATTATTAACTCAAACTCATAGTTTATTCAGATTTCCTTCAGTTCAGTTCAGTTCACTTCAGTTGCTCAGTCGTGTCCGACTCTTTGCGACCCCATGAATCGCAGCACGCCAGGCCTCCCTGTCCATCACCATCTCCCAGAGTTCACTCAGACTCACGTCCATCGGGTCAGTGATGCCATCCAGCCATCTCATCCTCCATCGTCCCCTTCTCTTCCTGCCCCCAATCCCTCCCAGCATCAGAGTCTTTTCCAATGAGTCAACTCTTCTCATGAGGTGGCCAAAGTACTGGAGTTTCAGCTTTAGCATCATTCCTTCCAAGGAAATCCCAGGGCTGATCTCCTTCAGAATGGACTGGTTGGATCTCCTTGCAGTCCAAGGGACTCTCAAGAGTCTTCTCCAACACCACAGTTCAAAAGCATCAATTCTTCAGCGCTCAGCCTTCTTTACAGTCCAACTCTCACATCCTTAGTTTCTACCTAATGTCCTGTTTCTGCTCTAGGATGCCATATTACACTCCCTCAATGATTTTTTGTTTTTATTAATCTTTAATTACAAATAAAATTTGTGACTATATTCTCTTATTAAAAGTTAACTATTACTGATGAAAAATTCCTTTAGCCACTCCCAGAGGCAAACAATGTCAAAAGTTTAGAGTCTATCCCTCTGGTCATTGTTCTGTATGTTCATATCCATAGACCAATGTCTCAATGGATAGAGTATTCCTTTGCATTTCTCAAACACAAGTTAAATGGTTTTGTTCCGCACATGTCATTCAGCTTCTCCCTTTGTTAACTCAGATACAGTGATTACTGACGGCTTTATGCAATGAAACCTATCAGATGCTTTTACAGTGAGGTTAAATGTCTATAGCTTGAATATGCTATATTTTATTTGTGAGGATTTACTGATAAGGGCATTACCTTATTTATTTGTGAGGACTTACTGATAAGGGAATTACCCCTTCCGTCTCTGGCCTGACACCATGGGGAGCTCTTTGTGCCCTTGGGTCCTTTAAATACACACACCAAACCTGATGATTTTATGCAATGAAACCTACTAGATGCTTTTAAACTGAGGTTAAATATCCATAGCCTGAATATGCTATATTTTATTTGTGAGGACTTATTGATAAACCTTTACATTGTTTAGACTATTCTTTTTCTGCTTCTCTACTATGAATTTGCAAAGAATACATCCCAGTGCATATGTGGGGCTGTTTCTCACAGGCCCTGTATTCATTCACAGGGGCGGCTGTAACAACAACAACAACAAAAACCAGAAACTGAGTGGCTTAAAAAACTGAACCTTATTGTCCCTGGAGGTTACAAGTCCAGGATAAAGTTGTTGGCCGTGTTCCCTCTGACAGTGCCAGGAAAGGACCTTTCCCAGGCCTCTCTCCTAGACTCCACGTGGCCTTCCCCCTGTGTGTGTCTCCGTGTCTACACTTCTCTTTTATAAGGGCACCAGTCATGTTGGACTGGGGTATGACCTCATCTTAACTAATCACATCCACAATCACCCTATTTACAAAAAAGGTTACATCTGACGGACTGGGCAGGCGGGTGAGGATTAAGCGGACACGCCAACCCTGTTGGTAAAGCATGTCTTTGAGCAGGTGCTAAAATATATGTGCATTTAAATCTTAGTAAGTGATATGTGTGTATATCTCAGATCAGCCCTGGGATTTCTTTGGAAGGACTGATGCTAAAGCTGAAACTCCAGTACTTTGGCCACCTCATGCAGAGTTGACTCATTGGAAAAGACTCTGATGCTGGGAGGGATTGGGGGCAGGAGGAGAAGGGGACGACCGAGGATGAGATGGCTGGATGGCATCACTGACTCGATGGACATGAGTCTGAGTGAACTCTGGGAGTTGGTGATGGACAGGGAGGCCTGGCGTGCTGCGATTCATGGGGTCACAGAGTCAGACACGACTGAGCAGCTGAACTGAACTGAAGTGATATGCGTGTACTGTTATACACCTGTGTGCCTTATAGAACCTCCTTAGGCCGGCTCCGCTGGAACCAGACACCCAGGCTCTGAGCTGTGCACGCTTGGGTTAGTGGGGAGAGGAGGTGAGCTCCATGCAATTGCCAGCAAGGGCTCAGCGGGTCCCTGGAGTTCAGGGTTGGATGGCCCCTCAGTGCTGCCTAGAACTGAGGCAAGGGGCTGGGCTCTCTACCCCCACGTTGACCAGTCACCAGACACAGGCTGCCCAGGGTGGGCAAGGCAGCTCCCCTGGGCCAAGGGCAACCCCCTAGGCATTGCTCAGCCATGAGCCTTTGGCAGTCACTCTTCCTGCCAGCTGGGGAACCAGCTAGAAAGGGCATCTAGGCTGTGCTCCACAGCACCTTCCTCAAACACAGACCCTCAACAAGACATTTAAGAGGATGGTGTACAGTCAAACTCAAACAGAAGTTATCATACTTTCCCTGATACTGAATGAGGCTGGCCCATCCCCGAGATACACAGAATCTACCTTCTAGACCATGGCTGGGTCATAGAGACTATGCATTTTATTTATTTATTTATTGTTTAATGTGGACCATTTAAAAAATCTTCATTGAACTTGTTACAACATTATTTCTGTTTTATATTTTGGGGGTTTTTTGGCCTCAAAGCATGTAGGATCTTAACTCCCCAACCAGGGATCAAACCCACACCTCCTGCACTCAAAGGTGAAGTCTTAACCACCTGATTGCCAGGGAAGTCCGGAGAACACGCATTTTAAATTTTAGCAGAAACTGCCAACGGTCTCTGGCTACACAACGTTATACTCCCATCAGCAGTATTTCATTATCTCATATTCTTACCAACCCTTGAAATTATCAAACTTCTCAAGTTTTTCACCAATATTGAGTGTAAGAACTTCTCATCCCTCTAATTTCCATTTCCCTGATAGAAAGGTTGAGCGTCTTTATTGTGAATTACATCTTCCTATCTTCTCCGCTCATTTTTTGAGTCCTGTCTTTTTCTTACTGACTCATAGACATTACTTAGATCTTTGAATATTGTGTTGTAGCCACGTGTTCTGGGAAACAAACTCACTCAGAAGGACAATGCAGATAGTGGAGTGCAGTTTATTACACCGGCGGGCCCAAGGCAGAGTCTCCTCTTAGCCAAGGACCCCGACCAGCGTTTGTGAAAATCTTTTATACCCCACGTGTATGTGTCCAAACCCACCTCCCCAGATTCTCTGAAACTAGTCTGAACAAAGGAAAAGAAAGATACAATCAAAGCTAACCCATGATTCATATGCTTTAAACCCGTGATCCGTATGCCTTAAGCATAGGTAGTTAACAGTGGACAAATATCAATAGGCCTGTGGTCATACCCCAATAAGCATAATAGAATGTATGATTCTATTTGGTTACACAGATAATTAGTGTATTCTTTTAGGATGGAGAGTCTAGATACAAGCCCTGGGGCTCTTCCATCGGGGGTGGAGGGGGTGGTCTGGTTTTCCAGTTGTTACATTGTTTGCATAAATACTGGACATACAGCTCAAAGTCCACAGTCTGGCCCAAGATGGAGTCCTGCTTTCCAGATGGAGCCTGTTCTGTCTTTTTTCTCCTTCAGTTGAACCATCATTCATTCCGTTCTTTCCCTGAAAGCTCTCTTCTCATCTTCCCTGATGAGCTTGTCCACAAGACTAACTAGATGGCTCTGGTATCAACGGCTTGGACCCAGAAGACGGGGGGCCTCAGTCCCAGTCGTCACTTCCTAGTGACAACACTTGCATGAGCACTTAGGTGGTTGAACGGGCTCTCTGATCCTCAGTTTCCTCATAAGAAAACATGGGGATCATTCCCCCTCCCAAGACTGTCTTGACGATTTACCCACATTGTGTATATGAAATCTTTATGGTTACGGCTTATTTTTTGGCCTTTATAATAAAGAAGTCTGTATAGGTACATTCTCTCCCCACTGCTTGGGATTCATTCATCACTCATTCCATCATTTGTTTATGATTCACTAAAGGGAAATTTATTATTGCTCACCACCTGCTGTCTTAAGCATTGATGGATAATGTGGTTCCCACCCTGAAGGAGGCCAGTGGGGAGAGTGGATTAAAAAAAAAAATAGAATCCACTTATTAAAGATAATGGAGAAACTTTGCATTCTTTCTTCTCATGTTTCAGAGGACTTTTATAAATGAAAGCGGGGTCCGGCAGCTCACTGCTCAAAAGCCAATAAAGAGGCCAGGTTGGTGGAAAAGGAAGTTTGCTTTATTTCGGATACTGGCAACCAGGGAGGGAGGGCAGATGTTTGTCCAAAGGCCGACTCTCTCCCCGCAACCCTGCAATTAGTGGGCAAGAGTTTTATAGGCTGAGGAAGGGGCTACATGCAGAAACAGCACAGTCAGTTCTGACAGTCATCTTGGAGTTAGTCATCAGTGGTCTGACCAGCATCATCTTGATTAAGCACAGTTAGTCTTTACTTCCAGGGTCAGTTTGTTCCCGTATCCTGGAGGCTAGTTCTTGGAATTGTGACGTGTGCCATGGCTACCATCTAGTCATCATGTAGTTAGCTTCTCACCGGTGGGGGTTTCAGTATCCATGAGACAGCCCACAGGATATGGCTTAGGTGTTATCTATAGCCCTTGGGAAAGAGCTGAAGGTCCCCTTGACTGTGCTTAATGGCTAAACTATTACTGTTTGGTCTCCTCTGACTGTTTTCCTTTGTTTCTGCAGGGTCTCACTTCTCTGATTAAACTTATTGTTTTGCTAAGGTTTTTGCTAAGACAAAAGGCAGGCAGAGGATGTTGGGGGCAAGGACCTGCCCAGTAAGGTCCTGCTCCATTTTACTTTTGCCTCTCCCAGCCTTGGCCTGGAGGGAGAGAACTATACACACAAATGCCTCTTGCATGATGAACAATCAGATATTCCCTGAGCTAGGCCTTAGCCCTGGGCAGGATGATGGGGCTAGAAGAGACATGTAGGAATTTCCTAACTCCTCTCCCACACTGAGCCTCCTGGTCACAAACAGTTTAGGCAGCCTGGCCATCTTCCTAGCTCCCTCTTCCCTGCTGTGCCAGCCCACTAGCTGTGCCCAGGCGGCTGGCTACTGCAGGGGATCTGACGTCTGCTCTGCAGGTCTGGCCACATCCTTCTCTCTCTCAAGTGCCCCCTGAGTATTTAAGCCATCCGTCAGCTTATTTGTGATGAAAGGGAGGACAGATTCCATCCTGAAAGGAAACCATGTTTTCCAATCACGCTGTTATCAGGGAACCTTGCCTTTCTAGTAAGCAGGGTTTTGTCCATCTTAATAAAGGATTACTTTCTCATTTTCCTGTCAGACTTGAGTTAGCGCTCTGCTGGTTATAAAAGCATGGTCTGTTCAAGAAGTGGTGAGAAATTCTATGACACTGAAGGTTCAATAAGCTCCGCTGGATGAAAGTGCTAGAAAGGTAGGTTCGAACTCAGTCATGAATGCATTTATACACCCAACATTCAGTTCAGTTCAGTTCAGTCGCTCAGTCGTGTCCAACTCTTTGCGACCCCATAAATTGCAGCACGCCAGGCCTCCCTGTTCATCACCATCTCACAAAGTTCACTCAGACTCATGTCCATCGAGTCCGTGATGCCATCCAGCCATCTCATCCTCTGTCATCCCCTTCTCCTCCTGCCCCCAATCCCTCCCAGCATCAGAGTCTTTTCCATTGAGTCAACTCTTCTCATGAGGTGGCCAAAGTGCTAGAGTTTCAGCTTTAGCATCATCCATCCAAAGAAATCCCAAGGCTGATCTCCTTCAGAATGGACTGGTTGGATCTCCTTGCAGTTCAAGGGACTCTCAAGAGTCTTCTCCAACACCACAGTTCAAAAGCATCACTTCTTCAGCGCTCAGCCTTCTTCACAGTCCAACTCTCACATCCATACATGACCACAGGAAAAACCATAGCCTTGACTAGATGGACCTTTGTTGGCAAAGTAATGTCTCTGCTTTTGAATATGTTATCTAGGTTGGTCATAACTTTTCTTCCAAAGAGTAAGCGTCTTTTAATTTCATGGCTGCAATCACCATCTGCAGTGACGTTGGAGCCAAAAAAAATAAAGTCTGACACTGTTTCCACTATTTTCCCATTTCCCATGAAGTGATGGGACCAGATGCCATGATCTTCGTTTTCTGAATGTTGAGCTTTAAGCCAACTCTTTCACTCTCCTCTTGCACTTTCATCAAGAGGATTTTTAGCTCCTCTTCACTTTCTGCCATAAGGGTGGTGTCATCTGCATATCTGAGGTTATTGAGATTTCTCCTGGCAATCTTGATTCTGGCTTGTGTTTCTTCCAGTCCAGCGTTTCTCATGATGTACTCTGCATATAAGTTAAATAAGCAGGGTGACAATATACAGCCTTGACTCACTCCTTTTCCTATTTGGAGCCAGTCTGTTGTTCCATGTCCAGTTCTAACTGTTGCTTCCTGACCTGCATACAGATTTCTCAAGAGGCAGGTCAGGTGGTCTGGTATTCCCATCTCTTTCAGAATTGTCCACAGTTTATTGTGATCCACACAGTCAAAGGCTTTGGCATAGTCAATAAAGCAGAAATAGATGTTTTTCTGGAACTCTCTTGCTTTTTCGATGATCCAGCAGATGTTGGCAATTTGATCTGTGGTTCCTCTGCCTTTTCTAAAACCAGTCTGAACATCAGGGAGTTCCCGGTTCACATATTGCTGAAGCCTGGCTTGGAGAATTTTGAGCATTACTTTACTAGCATGTGAGATGAGTGCAATTGTGCAGTAGTTTGAGCATTCTTTGGCATTTTCTTTCTTTGGAATTGGAATGAAAAGTGACCTTTCCCAGTCCTGTGGCCACTGCTGAGTTTTCCAAATTTGCTGGCATATTGAGTGTAGCACTTTCACAGCATCATCTTTCAGGATTTGAAATAGCTCAGCTGGAATTCCATCACTTCCACTAGCTTTGTTCGTAGTGATGCTTTCTAAGGCGCACTTGACTTCACATTCCAAGATGTCTGGCTCTAGATGAGTGATCACATCATCATGATTATCTGGGTTGTGAAGATCTTTTTTGTACAATTCTTCTGTGTATTCTTGCCACCTCTTCTTAATATCTTCTGCTCCTGTTAGGTCCAGACCATTTCTGTCCTTTATCGAGCCCATCTTTGCATGAAATGTTCCCTTGGTATCTCTAATTTTCTTGAAGAGATCTCTAGTCTTTCCTATTCTGTTCTTTTCCTCTATTTCTTTGCATTGATCACTGAGGAAGGCTTTCTTATCTCTTCTTGCTATTCTCTGGAACTCTGCATTCAGATGCTTATATCTTTCCTTTTCTCCTTTGCTTTTTGCCTCTCTTCTCTTCACAGCTATTTGTAAGGCCTCCCCAGACAGCCATTTTGCTCTTTTGCATTTCTTTTCCATGGGGATGGTCTTGAATCCTGTCTCCTGTACAACGTCATGAACCTCTGTCCATAGTTCATCAGGCACTTTATATATCAGATCTAGTCCCTTAAATCTATTTCTCACTTCCACTGTATAATCATAAGGGATTTGATTTAGGTCATACCTGAATGGTCTAGCGGTTTTCCCTACTTTCTTCAATTTAAGTCTGAATCTGGCAGTAAGGAGTTCATGAGCTGAGCTACAGTCAGCTCCTGATCTTGTTTTTGTTGACTGTATAGAGCTTCTCCATCTTTGGCTGCAAAGAATATAATCAATCTGATTTCGGTGTTGACCATCTGGTGATGTCCATGTGTAGAGTCTTCTCTTGTGTTGTTGGAAGAGGATGTTTGCTATGACCAGTGCATTTTCTTGGCAAAACTCTATTAGTCTTTGCCCTGCTTCATTCCACATTCCAAGGCCAAATTTACCTGTTACTCCAGGTGTTTCTTGACTTCCTACTTTTGCATTCCAGTCCCCTAGAATGAAAAGGACATCTTTTTGGGTGTTAGTTCTAAAAGGTCTTGTAGGTCTTCATAGAACCGTTCAACTTCAGCTTCTTCAGCATTACTGGTTGGGACATAGACTTGGATTACTGTGATACTGAATGGTTTGCCTTGGGAACGAACAGAGATCATTCTGTCATTTTTGAGACTGCATCCAAGCACTGCATTTTGGACTCTTTTGTTGACCATGATGGCTACTCCATTTCTCCTGAGGGATTCCTGCCCGCAGTAGTAGATATAATGGTCATCTGAGTTAAATTCACCCATTCCAGTCCATTTTAGTTCGCTGATTCCTAGAATGTCGACGTTTACTCTTGCCATCTCTTGTTTGACCACTTCCAAATTTGCCTTGATTCATGGACCTGACATTCCAGATTCCTATGCAATATTGCTCTTTACAGCATCGGACCTTGCTTCTATCACCAGTCACATCCACAGCTGGGTATTGTTTTTGCTTTGGCTCCATCCCTTCATTATTTCTGGAGTTATTTCTCCACTGATGTCCAGTAGCATATTGGGCACCTATTGACCTGGGGAGTTCCTCTTTCAGTATCCTATCATTTTGCCTTTTCATACTGTTCATGGTGTTCTCAAGGCAAGAATACTGAAGTGGTTTGCCATTCCCTTCTTCAGTGGACCACATTCCGTCAGACCTCTCCACTATGACCCGCCCATCTTGGGTGGCCCCACACAGCATGGCTTAGTTTCATTGAGTTAGACAAGGCTGTGGTCCTAGTGTGATTAGATTGACTAGTTTTCTGTGATTATGGTTTCAGTGTGTCTGCCCTCTGATGCCCTCTCGCAACACCTACGGTCTTACTTGGGTTTCTCTTACCTTGGATGAACGGTATCTCCTCACCGCCTCCCCTCCTGACCTTGAACGTGGAATAGCTCCTCTAGGCCCTCCTGCGCCTGCGCAGCCACCACTCCTTGGACATGGGGTAGCTCCTCCCGGCTGCCTCCCCTGACCTCAGACGTGGGGTAACTCCTCTTGGCCGCGGCCCCTCGGGAATGGGGTCCTCCCGGCTTCTGCCCCTGACCTCGGATGTGGGCTAGCTCCTCTAGGCCACGCTATATGCGCCAGTCACAGCCACAGTGTTTAAAACATGAGAGTAGGACTTCCCTGGTGGAGGAGTGGGTAAAGATCTGTTCACCAGCGCAGGGGACACAGGTTTGATCCCTGGTCTGGAAAGATCCCCCATGCCAAGGAGCAACTAAGCCTGTGCACCACAGCTACTAAGCCTGCCTGTGCTTTGCAAGAAGAGAAGCCACGGCGAAGAGACGCCTGCATACCGCACACGGAGGAGCCCCCACTCACCGCAACAAGAGAAAAAGCCTCGAAGCAACAAAGACCACAGACCCAGCACAGCCAAAACTCAATTAAAACAAATAATTTATTTTAAAAAATTAAACAGGAGAGAACATGCTTAGATTTAATTCTTCAGAAGATGAGAACAGCATGAGTGTAACAAAGTGGCAGACAGCTGGAAGCTTCCAACGTCAGCAGCATCTTCACCCCTCCTCTGGGGTCCCCTCTCTAGCCCGCCACCACCTTGGCTTTATCCTAGCTATCTCAGGCTATCTGAAGTACAGTGCAAATATGCCTTCCAACTCTCCTGCCGGCATTCTAACTGCAAAGTGAGGAGACAGAAATGTACTCAACAGGAAATCACACAGAACAAACTGGAAACCAGGAAAACCAACATAAAAGCTGACTCTGCCTCTGAGCCTAAGCTGCATGTTTCAAATGTCTTTCCCCTCCCTGACCGTGGCTGACACAAGGCGGCCATGTCGTCCAGGCATCTCCCACCTGGCCTGTGTCCCATATGTTTCCAGCTGCACACTTACCCTCTCTTTTCTCTTCTGAGATTCTAGTGTCTTGTGTTTTCTTCTCCTGGTGGCCTTTTACAATCTTCCACTGATGTATAACTCTTGGTTCTAAGATGTAGTTTTAATTATTTTTGAGGTGTACTGAGGCCAACAGATCAGGAGATGACTGCCACTGAAAAGGCAGCTTGGGAACTTCCCTGGCAATCCATCCAGTGGTTAAAACCCCACGCTTCCAATATAGGGGGCAAGCGTGGGTTTGATCCCTGATTGGGGAACTAGAATCCCACATGCCCTGTGGAGTGGCCAAAAAAAGAAAAAAGAAAAAACAGGTTGTTATTCACAGTTCCCAAGGGACAGGGTCTGTCAGGAGGCAAGAGAGCAAAAGGAAATGTGGGCAAAGCTTTTACGGTGGTTTGTGCGGGAAGGAATGAGTGAGGCAGGGCAAACAGGCTTGCTTCTGCTGCTGCCATTGTTCAATCACTAAGTCGTGTCCGACTCTGTGACCCCCGTGGTCTGTAGCCTGCCAGGCTCTTCTGTCTGTGGGATTCTCCAAGCAAGAATACTGGAGTGGGTTGCCATTCCCTTCTCCACAGAATCTTCCTAAGCCGGGGATCGAACACAGGTCTCCTGCTTGGCAGACATTCTTTACCGCTGAGCCAGCTGGGAAGCCTGTAAACAGATTTAGGATTAGCTAGTTCCACGGATTTCAGCAGGCTCTGGGGCGCAGGCGTGGGGCTGACCGTAGTTGCCTCATACCTGGCTACCTTAGTTCAGTCGGCTGTAACAGAATTCCGGTGACTGCCTGGCTTAAACAATGGACATTTCATAAGGATAATCATTATGATAGTCTATTGGAATATGTTGATAGTGTTTGGGCCAGAAATTTTTAGAATATGCAGACTTTATCCTTGAGTAGTCTTACCCCTCGACGAGGCCCGCAGAATAAATACATGCATAGAAAAATGACATGCAAAGTTAAACAACACTTTGTTTTTAACTGGGATTTCAACGCCTAAACTACAGTGTACTTCAATGACTGGACAGATCCTGTCTCAGTGAGCTCTGCCTAGGATCACAGCAGAGAGAGGCCTGATGTTATCTGTTCTTTTTCCCCAAACATAAGCCTTCACACTGTATCGCTCCAAAGAGAAGAAAGGGCAATGCAAATTTCCAGAGAGCCAGAAAGTAAGCAAGAACCCCAGCCAAAGCTTGAACAATGCTGGCCTAGGTCTCCAGCCTCAGGCTTTCTTAAGCTGGTCAGTGGTTCACTCCGTGGGGGGAGAAAGAACATCTGAAATTGATAGTAAGAGAGGCGTTGCTTCAGAGGAGCTGAACAGAGAACAATCCCATCTTTTAACACAGCCATTACACCCACCACCACATCGGCCAATGAAAGATCACAAAACGTGACCGAAGACAGCAACACCTCCTTCAGGAGGGTGAAGTTCCCTCCCCGCCATCCCCAACCCAAGGAAATTAAAGGGAAAACCTTGACTTATTTTTTCTAGAAGCCAAGGATCCAGGGCTCCTTCTAGCTCACCCCACCCAGCCCCACCACATGGCCTCAATTTACGAGTTTTCATTTCACTTCTGCCATAACTTTACCCTGCAGTTGGATCGCCATTCTTTGTAATCAGTTCCTTCTGTTGATCAAAACAGGTGACAGAGTTAAGGTTTCCATCTTCACAAAGAGTGGAAAAGTGTGTGCAGAAAAGCTGCTTATAAAATTAACCGTAATGCATACAACATGGTATTGAAATTCTTACACAACTACTCGTTCTGTTAGGCAGAAAATGGTCTTAGATCTTGAAAAGTAAAGTCTACTCTAGTCTATGTATTTGGATCCACACTTTATGTAAAAACACATCTGTCCTTAATTCCTAAAGGCATTGGAAAGATAGATTTGTTTTAATGTAGAGCATCTACTGGTCTTTTTTTCTACACAGCTTTCAGTCATTTCCTTTTATTTTAAAATGCCCTAACCTTCTTTCCAGACTCTTGAGAGTCCCTTGGACTGCAAGGAGATCCAACCAGTCCATTCTGAAGGAGATCAGCCCTGGGTGTTCTTTGGAAGGAATGATGCTAAGGCTGAAACTCCAGTACTTTGGCCACCTCATGTGAAGAGCTGACTCATTGGAAAAGACTCTGATGCTGGGAGGGATTGGGGACAGGAGGAGAAGGGGACGACCGAGGATGAGATGGCTAGATGGCATCACTGACTCGATGGACGTGAGTCTGAGTGAACTCTGGGAGATGGTGATGGACAGGGAGGCCTGGTGTGCTGCGATTCATGGGGTCGCAAAGAATCGGACACGACTGAGCAACTGGACTGAACTGAACTGAACTGAACTGAACTGAACCTTCTTCCTGGTGCTTACCCTACTAGCTACTGTTGGGCTTCCCTGGTGGCTCAGAGGTAAAGAATCTGCCTGCAATGTAGGAACCACAGGAGACGTGGGTTCAATCCCTGGGTCGGGAAGATCCCCTGGAGGAGGGCATCGCAACCCACTCCAGTATTCTTGCCTGGAGAACCCCATGGACAGAGGAGTGTGGTGGGCTACAGTCCATAGCGTCGCAATTTCCTTTCACTTTAAAGCCCCCTACCCTTCTTCCTGATACTTACTCTGTTAGAATTCTCCAGAAAGAATTTTTTTACTAACTCCATCAGACTCAATTCATAGAGCTATGATGACTTTCTTTGTTTGTTTTCTCTTCTCTTTTTCTGATTCTTGAGTTTTAACCCTAATGTATATGAATCCTTTGATTCCAGTGTAAAAAGGTGAATAGCTGATTCAAACGATCAGTCCTCTGTATTTATGCCTCCACACAATTTGGGTCTTTTCTTTCTTTGTAGAGTAGATGCCTTTTTTAGGCTATGCCCAGCAACATGTTACATCTTAGTTACCCAACTAGAGACTGAACCTGTACCCCATGGACTGCAGGCTCAGAGTCGTAGCCACTGGACCAGCAGAGAAGTCCCTAGAGTCGATGCTTCTTCAGACAGGGATGATTTCTGGGGCTTTGGTTGGAATTATCTTGTCAAGAGCAGTTCTCCGCACAGAATGAGGATTCAATAAATATTATCTGACCCACGGTGACAAAGTAAACAAAGATGCCATTATAGTTGACAGACAACACCATTTTGTTCTCTTCTCTACTTTTTCTAGATATTGTAACCCTAGTTCTTTAGATTCGTTTTCCCAGGTTATAATAGTTATTTTCTAGGAACCTTCCCTTAGGCAATATATTTCACAGCTTAGATCCTTTCTTCAGATGCAGGAAATTAGTGGACATGTGAAAACACATATGACCAAGATCTGGCTTAAAAGCCTATTATAATAAGAAACCATTTATTCTGCCCAATACAACTGCATATTAATTTTGTATTATGTGCAAATATTTAGGTATGGGCCCATGTACACATACATCCATTAAGCAGTCAAACACCTAAATTAAAAATGGCAAGCTGAAAAAAAAATTCAGAGAGCAAAGGTTTGATTGCTTTGAAAATAGCCAATTTAGAAAAGAGTTCAGCCTTTAATTGGCCAAGTTAAATAAGGCACAATTACTACTAACTTGGTCCCCAAAGATTGGCTCTAATCGTGTCATGTTTAACTTGGCTGGTTAAATTGCAAATAGTGTTCTCCTATCCCGATTTGGTTCATTTACCTAATATAATGCCTTTCTATGGCTGACTTTTTCTTTCCTGACTTAGCTCTTTCTGTGAATGGAAACTCCATGGATTAGGAAATACTGTACCTATCTTTTTTCCCCAGAAGAACAGCAAAAGGTATGTGGTGTGGTTGTTTTTTAAAGAGTTTCTGAAACAATTTTATGAGTATGTAGTTTTACGAATGTCAAAGGTTCATAATATGTGTATGTGCATGTCAGAGCTCTTCATATACTTGCTATCTCAAAATACTCTTGCAGATTTTTGTTTTGTTTTATGTTAACAGGTGAGGAAGAAGAATGTTCTTTTATACTCGCTTTATCCTTCTCCATTTCTGAGAGGTGAGTAGTTTAATCTAGACATTGAATGTTCGATTAGCTGGATCAAGGATTCCACACAGATCCACGAGGGCAGAGTAGGATGGTTAAATATTTATCTCAATTTCTAAGAGCATCGGAATTCAGAGAAGGCCAGTTTCTTTGTTCAGAATGGTCAGTGTCATTCATAGTGGATTAAAAGGGCATCTCATTTCATATGCATCACCATGGAATGCAACAACCTGGAAAAAAAAGAGCAATCTTTTTCTCTGGTAGAAGAAAATATATATGTGTGCATTAAGCATTCATTCATTCGTTTACTTAAAAACAATAAACATTTAAGGAGTGATAACAATGTGCTCAGTTCTGCATTAAGTACTGCTGCTGCTGCTGCTAAGTCGCTTCAGTCGTGTCCGACTCTGTGCAACCCCATAGACGGCAGTCCACCAGGCTCCGCTGTCCCTGGGATTCTCCAGGCAAGAACACTGGAGTGGGTTGCCATTTCCTTTTCCAGTGCATGAAAGTGAAAAGGGAAAGTGAAGTCGCTCAGTTGTGTCTGACTCTTCGCCACCCCATGGATTGCAGCTTACCAGGCTCTTCCGCCCTTGGGATTTTCCAGGCAAGAGTACTGGAGTGGGATGCCCAAGCACTACATGTGTGCTAAGTCACTTCAGCTGTGTCCGACTCTTTGGGACCCTATGGACTGTAGCCCGCCATACTGCTCTGTCCATGGGATTCTCCAGGCAAGAATACTGGAGTATATTGCTCTGTCCTCCTCCAGGGGATCTTCCTGACCCAGGGATTAAACCCGTACCTCCTATGCCTCCCAACTTGCAAGCAGATTCTTTACTGTTGAGCCACCAGGGAAGCCCATATTAAGCACTGCTGCTGCTAAGTCACGTCAGTCGTGTTTGACTCTGTGCGACCCCTCTAGACATGCAGAAACTGGTGAGACACAATCTTTGCCTTTATGAAGCCTATACATTTTACTGGATTATTTGCACATAAGCAAGTCAGGAATGAAATGGCTTCAGATTCCAAATTTTAGTTCTTTGTGTCTCTATTTAAGGCATAACATTGCTTAGTTTGTCTTCAGCATGTCTCGCGTGTCATCCAGTTCTGTTTGGCTTCCCTCCTCAGTTGCATCCCTTTCCTACCTCAGTGTCCACTACTTTCTTGGGCACATGAACTCTTAGGAAAGAGTTAACTAGTTTATCTTGTTACAGCAAATCATCTAATAAGACCTCTGTCCCACCTCTCCCATGGTTGTTCGCCTTGTGTGTTTAGTCGCTCAGTCGCGTCCGACTCTTTGCGGCCCCATGGACTGTGGTCCAGGCTCCTTTGTCTGTGGAATTCTCCAGGCCAGAATCCTGGAGTGGGTTGCCATGCCCTCCTCCAGGGGATCTTCCCAACCCAGGGATGGAACCCAGGTCTCCCACATTGCAGGCGGATTCTTTACCATCTGAGCCCCGGAGACAACAACATCATATGCTTATGAAAAAGAGAAAATTTTCAGATACCTTCAGGTACATTATTTACCAAAGAATCAACTAGACACACCAAGGCGTTTTTGTCTGAAGTTTCAGCTTCAATCCTAACACTTTCCACATTTTCTGTTCTGCCAAGTCAGGACGTGCTTTCAGGCCAAAAAGTGTGTTGAGGGTGTGGGAAGATGGAGGGGACATGCTCACAATCCAGGTCTACAGATGGGCAGAGGGATGGTCCAGTTTCTACATTTATTATCAAAAGTAATATCCTGACATGGCTTTATCTGATGTGCTCTTTCTGAAAGATCCAGGCTTAGAGCCTCAACTAATAAATTCTTTGCATCAGCATATCGCTCGGTTGTAAAGTTTGGATTTTCAGTAACCCATAAATGATGAAATGAATCTATACATAAAATGTCTTTTAGCCTTGTTGATCATTCAATGAACAAGCAAGTGAACGAACAAATAAAAACTCACCACTACGTAATGTAATGGATTCTGTGAACTAAAAAGCCCAGAGTTATAGAAGTCTCAGTAATATACACCCTATATCATAAAGAATGATTTAGAATTAAAACAGAATATTTTCTTCTGGGATTCAAGAGAAGGTGTCTATTGGTTATGCTGATATGTGTGACAGGAACACCTGACCCCACAGACATTTATGTTTTTTAAACAAAGTCTTACCCATAGGTGAGTAGGCAAAGAGGGAACCAATCTTGTCAAAGTTAAAGGATGTCCCGCCTTCACTCACACGTGTGTACATGAGCAATACATGTGCACAGATGCACATGAACACACATCTGCAATGTGACCCTTGAAGAGTCTTCACAGAAGACTCAGAACATCTCTGCTTACATTTACCCTGATAGAGCCTGAAGCAGTAATAGCTGGGCTTGGCTTGGTGCCTAAACTGTAAATTTGTAATTAGTTCCAGGAAAAAATAAATGACACTCAAATCAAGAATGAGCTTGGGAGAGAGAGAGGAATCTGATTTGGAATGTCTGCATATACTTATGAAATCATCTGTGAAATACAGGGAACCTTGAGTCCCAGGTTTTAGCTGTGGCTACTAACAAATCTGATTACCTTGAATAAGTTACTTAAGCTCCCTGTCCTCCAGTTTTCTCCTATTTGTAATGAAGAATTGTAGTAAAATAATTTCTCTACCATCCATCATGCAGATGCTGTGTGCTCCCATATGTAGAAAAATACATTCCAAAGACAAATACTAGGGTGCCTAAAAATTCTTTCCCATGAACATTCAGTTTATTGGGCAATAAATAAAAGAAGAAAACAAGATTGTTCTGCTAAATACAGCCTGTCATTTCAAATGACCCTGACCCATCTTTCATCAAGCAGTCCCTTCTGATGGTGGAACTAATTCTCGGATTTACAAAGAACAGACAACATGATGCTTTAATACCATCAATGTCCTAAGTCGCCATGTAGAAAAGGAGCCGGGAGTGGAACTAACTGCAGTCCAATGCTGCAAGGTCTGGCCAATCGTTCTATGCATGGGAACTGATCCCATCCTTTTTCTGGATTTCCAAGTGAGTCAACCATACAGCATGAGCTAAGGTATCGTTGGACAAGAGGAACATACCACCAGGTGGACCAAAGCCAGGTGGTGATAATTTAGGTCTCCGTGTACATGCTCAAACATTCATTACAGAATGCTGTACAACACTGTGAAGCACAGACTCCTCGGAAAGGCCACAAAACATACTTAGTTACCTTCTGTCTGAACTGGTTTTGCCTGACTCCTTTCGGGACTCTTCATCTCTCGTGTTCCTCTGTGTGTGGCTCCTGCCTTTCTTTCCTTTTTTCCCTCCCCCTCCTCTATTTTTGGCCATGCAGCATTCTGGATATTAGTTCATCCAACCAGGGATTGAACCTGGCCTCCTGCAGTGGAAGCATGGGATCTGGATCACCAGGGAAATCCAGGCTTTATTTTCCCCTTGTAGAAACAAAAAGTTCAAAAATTATAATTCTGTCATCCCAGAAAATATCGACTCTACATTGCAAATGCAAATGAAGTCCATATTAAAAACACAGTCAACAGGCATGTTGAAATGTGCTTCGAGGTGATTTCAAGTTTGTTTATATACAATTGGACTCATTCTCAACTAGACCATCCCTTTTGGGAAAGATCTTTGGGAATATTCTATTATAACAATTCTGGTCCTATTAACTTCTGGAATTATTTGGAAATCAGCCCTTCTTAATTAGCTTGGCTAATTGAAAATCTTTTATATAAGATTAAGACTATTTCACCTTGACATTAGTTTTTATACGTTGTGTGGGTTCAAGTGAGTAATCAGGGCAGTTCACATAATTTAAGATCATGTTCGATATGAAGAAAGTAGAAAAACATAGGGCTTTCTTTCCTTAAAACAATAGTGAGGTTGGTTATTCATTTATTCAACATTTTATCTAGCAACTGTGTGTCAGACAGAGATATCACTTTGCCGACAAAGGTCCGCACAGTCAAAGCTATGGTTTTTCCAGTAGTCATGTATGAATGTGAGAGGTGGATCATTAAGAAGGCTGAGTGCTAAAGAATTGATGCTTTTGAATTGTGGTGCTGGAAAAGACTCATGAGAGTTCCTTGGACTGTAACAGATCAAACCAGTCAATCAATCCTAAAGGAAATCAACCCTGAATATTCACTGGAAGGACTGATGCTGAAGCTGACACTCCAATACTTTGGCCACCGGATGTGAGGAGCTGACTCATTAGAAAAGACCTTGATCCTGGGAATGATTGAAGGCAAAAGGAGAAGGGGGTGGCAGAGGTTGAAATGGTTAGATAGAATCACCAACTCAATGGACATGACTTCGAGCAAACTCTAGGAGATAGTGGAGGGCAGAGGAGCCTGGTATGCTGGAGTCCATGGGGTCATATAGATTTAGACATGACTCGGCGACTGAACAATAATGTGTCAGGCATCATTCTAGGTTCTGAGTAGACAGAAAGGAGTAAAGCAGTCTTACTCCTGCGAATCTTCTTTATAAGGATGCTTTGGGGACGTTTAACATATTGTAGAAAAATATAGATTTGGGCTGTTATATTTAGTCCTGCCTTCTGTAGGATTTAGTGCCGCTGCAATTGTATGTAATGGAAGCAAGAACTCTTGATATTTTATCAGAAATTAGTAATACAACAAAAACAAACCAAAAATATTAGAGGTGGAAAAAATTGCCTAGATTTAATAAATTCTTATAATATTAGTTATTTTTACATTGCAAACTTTCTCCTAAACTTACTTTTGTGTGACAAAGACATGTTACATAAGGCTCCATTTTTCCCCTCAGTAAAACTGAAGAAAGATATTGCTATTCTACCTTGGAATTAAGTAGCATCTGTAACTACTGTCTTTTCTTTGTGCTAAGTCGCTTCATTTGTGTCCGTCTCTTTGTGACCCTATGGACTGTAGTCCGCCAGGCTCCTCTGTCCATGGGATTCTCCAGGCAAGAATACTGGGGTGGGTTGCCAAGCCCTCCTGCAGGGGATCTTCCTGACCCAGAGACTGAACCTATGTCTCTTATATCTCCTGCACTGGCAGGCAGGTTCTTTACCACTAATGCCACCTGGAAATCCTATCTTCTTCTTTAGAACAGGCTAAATTTGTGTGAGCAGAGACCATGTCTGTCTGTTCCCCTGTCATATCCCAAGTTACAAAGCCTACGAGGCATTCAGAAATATCCACTGAAAGACAGTACACATTTGCTAAAGACTATTGTCAGGATGACATGAGAAGACACACAAGAGATTATCTGAACATTGTGAAGCATTTTTAAGTTAAACTCACTTTGTTCCCTATTTTCTTGATATTCTTTTGATATTGATATTATTGCAGTTTGGATAAAAGTTTAACTTCTTTTTGCAGATAACCAAGATGCTTACCAGGAAAACCTCCTTGGTCGCAAGCTTTGAGAACAAAATCAAGTTCACTAGCTAACTACGTTAGCAGTTTTCCAGTTTTGCCAAGATGAGATGACCTGTCATTCCCCAGGCATTTTAAAACAAGGTTTCAAAGTGAGACTTCATCCCAGTCTCTGAAAGCATCTTCTTCCATTGCCACGAGATAGGATTCTATGATGTCCAGTGGTTAAGATGCCCACCCCAGGAGTTTTCTGAGTCAGGCTCTGAAACAACCTGTAATGAATGTCCAGGATGGAGAACCACAGCAACACAAATCAAGAAATGACCTGGACCATGTCCTGAGAACACATCGCGCTAAGTCATGTCACATTCATCGTCCATCCATCACACGCTGCTACTCCTTAGGAGGAACCAAGTTCTCTCCTGGCATTTCTTCACCCACTGCAGTTAGCTTCCTCCAAGTGGCAAGTCCATCACCACCACCCCCCGCCCATCCTCAGGGCAGAGGACCCTGCTAGGTATACACTCACAGCTCTAAGTGAGCTCAGCATCTCAAAGAAAAGCATTTTCCTGAGAGATCCCTTCGAAACAACAGTCCCCATGAATTTCCTGTGTCACCTCTGGCCCCTTGGTGTCTCCGTCTACTTTCTAATGTAGATGGCACATCACACGTGTGGTATGTGAGCCTCTCATGGCTGTTATTGACCAAGCCACCACCAGCAATAGGCTTCGCCTCATGACTTAGCTGGTTCCCCAACTCCACCAGCCATCCAGTTCCCTTCGGTGCCTCCCAATTTCATCTCCAGTCAAACCACGTCCAGACAGTGACTCGCTGAAGCTCCCATCATGGGTATCCGAGGGCGGGCTCCTGACAGATCCGCATCACTGCCCAAATCAGTCCATGTAGAACAGAAGCGTGATGACCATGCCGTCTGGCATCACGTCTGAAGTTTTCCATTTATTTCCCTTCAGGGACATCAGCGTATTTTTCTTGCCTTCAATGAATGCCCTATTGAAAACCCTAAGGAGAGACAGCTAACTGTAAAAGACGTTTACCATCAGCACATAAGTTCCAAGGTTTTATGATGTGTCTGACAGAACCAGACACAGATTCCTTACACTGGGTACTCATAATTTCCAGGAAAACCCCCATTGTTCTGCTCACACCTGGAGCCCTGCTAAGTGGCCTGACTGGTGACTGTACCCAGATGTACATTGAAGTGTTGCTGGTTAGTTTCCTTCTCTTGCTGGAGGTGAGGGATTTGCTGAAAGAGTCAACCCACCCCAGTATTCTTGTCTGGAGAATTCCATGGACAGAGGAGCCTGGCGGGGGGTGGGGAGTGGGGGTCACAAGAGTTGGACATGATTGAGTGACTAACACTTTCACTTTCTTTCACTTTTCATGATTCCCCAGAGGAGCAAAAATAAAGCTACAGAATTTGAGTGCTAAGTCACACAAGGCTGAGGTGGGCTCCCAGAGAAGTCGTGCTTAGGGAGCCATTCTCAGTGTCTGTGTCTGCGTGTGTGTGTGTGTGTGTGTGTGTGTGTATGCGTGTGTGCATGTGTGTAGGGGGTAGTGGTGGTTAGTAGCTAAGTTGTGTCTGACTGTTGTAGCCCACCAGGCTCCTCTGTCCATGGGATTTTCCAGGCAAGAATACTGGAGTGGGGTACCATTTCCTTCTTCAGGGGATTTTCCTGACCAGGGATTGAACCTGAGTCTCCTGTGTCTCCTGCATTGCAGGCAGATTCTTTACCATTGAGCCACCATGGAAGCCCTGTGTAAGGAAGCCCTGGAAGCAGAGTTCCTCCTCCCATCCAGCTGCCCAGGGCAGCCCCAGGTCGCCACGGGGCCTGGAAGATGCCAGGACCACACCTGGCTTCCTGATGGGCATCGAGGGGAGACTCACTGGGTCATTCACAGCCTGGGACAAGGCCAGGGCTGACAAATGCCAAGCAGCTGCAAGAAGAACCTGGGAAAGGAATGGAGTAAACTTCAGGAGAAAGTCAAAACTGACAGTTTGCTGGCACAAAATGACATTTTATCAGCTATTGGGAAAATGGGCCACAACAGCTTGGTCCTAAGGGAGTTGAGTGGTATTTATTTTTATTTTTAAATAATTCCAGACTTAAAAAAAAGTTGACATAGAACAAAAAATTCCCATGACAGCTTCACCCAGATTCCCAAATGTTGATAGCTTGCCTTTACCATGTTTGCTGTGGCATTCTCTCTGCACGGATGGATACATAGATGTATAGGCACAGATGTACAGATATATGTGTATATACACATATCATTTTCTTTCTGAACTAAGTGGTGGTTATTGTGTCCTTTTGCCCCCATCATTCAGATAATATTATCTAGCTGATAAATTTTATCCTAATAATGTCCTTTGCAGCAAAATAATTTCTTTTTTTCTGGTTCAGGGTTCAGTCCAGGATCATGTGCTATATTTAATTATCTTGTCTCTTTTGTATCCTTTAAACTAGAATTTGTCGTCGTTCAGCTGCTAAGTCATGTCCAGCTCTTTGCGACCCCATGGACTGCAGCACACCAGCTTCCCTGTCCATCACCATCTCCCAGAGTTTGCTCAAACTCTTATCCACTGAGTCAGTGATGCCATCCACCCCTCATCCTCTGTCTCCCCTTTCTCCTCCTGCCTTCAATCTTTCCCAGCATCAGGGTCTTTTCCAATGAGTCAGCTCTTTGAATCAGGTGGCCCACAGCTGCCCAGTCTGAAGTTTTTCATTGTATTGAGAGTGGTGTTAAGAAATAACAATCTCGCCCAGAGATCCAATATGGTTCAGATGGTTGCTGTGACCAATGGAAGGAACCTGGACACACAAGAGTTGGATGGTATGCTGGTCGACTTGAAAGCCACAAAGATCAACTCGACTAGTTTTGGTACTCATCCACCTTTCATAAAAGGCAAGCTGACTGTAAATTGATCACCAAAGGTCAACGATGGGGGGCCTTCTGCATCCTAGACTCTAGAACTCTCATCACGTGGCTTCCTTCTCACCCTCCTCTCTCTTTGATCTGCCTCCTGCTCAGTCCCTTCCTTCGCATCAACCTCTTGTATTTATTACTTTTCCCTTACTCATCTGCTTGGATCTTCAGCACCCAAGGGTATAACTTTATCCAAGAGACCAGATCTCATATCTGAAGCTTTCACTCACTGAATTCTTCTGAGAACTGAGTGTATGAGGCCATGGTCCCTTATGGGTTATGTTTCGGAAAGATCTTGTATTGGTCAAAACTCTTTGCCAGCAACAGAAATCAGCTCAAGCTAGTTTAAATACAAAAAGACATTTACTATAAATATAAAGAAGCATCAGAACAAACCCAAGAGCAGAAATGTCAACAGATCTTGGGGAGAGTTTAATTCAGACTGAAGTGCGGCCCAGATCCCGTTTTCATTTCTGTCCCTGTTCTGACGTCAGCCCCATTATCATCTCTCCTCTCTGCAGACTGACTTGTCCTGCATTCCTGGTCCAAGCTGGAGAATCCTGCTACTCCTTTAGAGCCAGAGTTTATAGTAATGGTGGCAGCTAACGTCCAGAAAAAGAGGAATGTTTGTGTATTAGGCAAATATCCCAATAGAGAGCCCCAAGCTTATTACTCCAAATTTTCCCTTATTTTGTAAGTTCCACTATTAGTAATTCTTTACTTTTTTTTTTGTTAGAAATCCTTCTTTAGGCATATTAGTAATTAAACAATTTAACAGTAAATTGTGGGGGGAAAGAAGAAAAAAATCCACGTATAATCTGTCATCTAGTGACAGTGTTGTAAATACTTAATGTACATTCTTCTGTCCTCACTTCTATGTGTGTGTGTCTGTATGTGTTTATTAACCACATGGTACAATATTATACATGCACTGTTTCATGACTTGTTTTTCTCACCTAATTATCAGTGCATTGTCTTGCCATTAGCATTTATTCTAAAATACAATTTTGGATAGCCATATGGTCTTCCTTCCTATGGCTGGGCTATAATTTAATCAATTCTTTATTTATTAGACACTGAATGTCCCTTCAGTCCATAAGCCAACCAGAAATTAATTGCCTTTGCTCCACAGCATTGATGTGACTTTGGCTCTATTCCTCAGGTCAACATTTATGAGCCTGGAGGGGACCCAGGATCCAACCTCAGCCAGGAAGAGTCACTCTCCCAGGAACATAGAATCGGGACCTATAGATTCCCAGCTTTTTGTGTTGTTATGCACATTTTTTTGGTAGCTGAGGGGTGGCCATAACTTCCCATGAGGAAGGAGAGGCAGAAGTAAACAGTTGACTAAGACACAGATGAAAAAGAAGGGACGGGAGGCAGAAGGAGAGTAATTTCACAGGTTTTCTGTGGTTTTTCATTCCTGGGCTCCTACAGTGGGTTGATTAGTGTTGTCTCTTTAAAATTCATATCCACTTGGAACCTCAGAACACAGCCTTACAAAAAAGTCTTTGCGAATGTAATTGAGGATCTCTAGATGAAATTATTTTCAATTTAAGGTGGGCACTCAATCCTTATAAGAGGAGGTGGAGCCCAGGGACAGAGGAGAAAGCCATGTGAAGACAGAGGGCAGATTAGAGTTACACTGCCATAAGTCAGGGGACACCTACCCCTTGGGGCCACCAAGCTGGAAAGGCAAGAATGATTCTGCACTAGAGCCTCTGAAGGGAGTGAGGCCTTGCTTACACCTTGGTTTCAGACTCTGGGTCCCAGAGCTGTGAGAGTTTTAAGCCTTCTGGTTTGTGGGTACTTTTCTAGGAAAGCCAGAAGAAACTAATACCAGACCTTTCCTGAGGACCAACTGAATTACTGGTCTTCGGCTCAGGCAAGTGGGGGTCCCTGTCTTGAATCTCTTTTTAAATTGTTATTTATTTACTTATTGTGGCTGCACTGGGTCTTGAATCTCTTTTTAAATGGTTATGTATTTATTTATTTATTTTGGCTGCACTGGGTCTTCGTTGCTGTGTGGGCTTTCTCTAGTTGCGGCGAGCAGGGGCTCTTCTCTAGTTGCCGTGCACAGACACCTCATTGCAGTGACTTCTGTTGTGGAACACGGGCTCTGCAGCATGCGGGCTCCTGGAGTTGCAGCATGCAGGATATTTCCAGATCAGAGATCAAACCTGAGTCTCCCGCACCGGCATGTGGATTCTTTACCACTGAGCCACTGTTGCTAGAAACGCCCCCTAGCTTCTTTCTAGGGAAGCCCAGGAAGCCCCTGTCTTGAGCCCCTTGCCTTGGAGCCCCCATGTGAGGATCCTTGCTGCGCCCTCCTTCTAGTCAAGCCCTCCCCATGGGGGCTAAACGATGTGTCCATGTGAAACCCAAACTTCCTTCTTTGAACTGAACTCCAGAAAAGCAAGGTCCCTAAACTTCCAGCCCAAATGGCCCAAGCCCACTTGTGGGCCGATGTGAAGCTAAAATTCCAATACTTTGGCCGCCTGATGAGAGGAACTGACTCATCTGAAAAGACGCTGATGCTGGGAAAGATTGAAGGCACAAGGAGAAGGGGACGACAGAAGATGAGATGGTTGGATGGCATCACAGACTCAATGGACATGAGTTTAATAAACTCTGGGAGTTGGTGATGGACAGGGAGGCCTGGTGTGCTGCAGTCTATGGGATTGCAAAGAGTCAGACATGACTGAGTGGCTGAACTGATTCACTGACTGTGGACCCCACCCTGGGTCCATCCTTTAAAGCCGTTTCAGCTTGCTGGTACACACACTCCTAGATCAAAAGACGAAGCTAGGGGAGTTCTTTGTGGGGAGGAGGGTGGACCTGAATGGGTGGGGTGGTGAGTCCACACGTGTGATGGTCAGCAAGGTCCTACAGACCAGGAGGTGAACAGAGGTCAGGGCCAGGGGCAAGGGGGTCTGGGATGAGAGTCTGGCTCTCCATGTGCTGAATTTTCTGGCATAAAACTCTGAGAAGTCTGATTCCCCAGACTGTTGTGAAGGTATATTTGTCAAAGTAGGAAAACAGAGCATTCTATTTAACAGTGTAAATACTATATGCACAGCTTGGTTATAACTTTTAAATACTGAGAGAACTGGAAAGGGGACCTGTGTTTGTCCTCTCGCTCTAAGCTACAGATGTCAAAGGCAGGTCTGCCCAGATGTTTTCCTAAACTCACTCCCATGAGACACATTTATCTTCATATCATCAAACTTCCTCCTTTGCTTAGGCTGGCTGGTCTTGGCTTCTGCCTCTTGCCTCTGTAGAATCTCAGTGCACTCTATTTTTTCAAAACTTAGGTAACTTTGTTTGTGGACATTCTAAATTACACTGCAGTGAATCCAAATGCGTACCTTTTTGGTGCATTTCCCCAATTCGTTCATTAAGATAAAGTTCTAGAAAAGGAATGACTAAAGCAAGGGGTATAGAGATTAAGACTTTAATACACAAAATTCTTCCCTACAGGCAGTGTAAAAAGAGGACGTCGCTTCTTCCTTCTCCCACCTTGCCAGTGATTAAAAGCTATCTTCCAAGGATTTTTCTTTTCTTTTAACTTCAAATGTATTGAATTCTTAGTGAAAATGAGTTCATTCACTCTTCTGCTCCACAGAACATTCTAGGAAATATTAGACCCTAAGTTTGGAGCTATGTAAGACTGCTAAAAGTGTTTTAAAAGTACGCTGTTGTAGTCGTTGAATCATTAAGTCATGTCTGACTCTTTGTGAACCCACGGACTGCAGCACACCAGGCTCCTCTGTTCTCCACTGTCTCCCAGAGTTTGCTCAAATTCATGTCCACTGAGTCAGGGATGCTATCTAACCATCTCATCCTCTGCTTCCCCCTTATTCTGCCTTCAATCTTTCCCACCATCAGGGTCTTTCCCAATGAGTTGGCTCTTCATCAAGTGGCCAAAGTATTGGAACCGCAGCTTTAGCAGCAGTCCTCCCAATGAATACTCAGGGTTGACTTCCCTTAGGACTGACTGATAGTTCTGGAAGTTTTGGCCACAGCAATCAGAGCAGAAAAAGAAATAAAAGGAATCCAAATTGGAAAAGAAGAAGTAAAACTTTCACTGTTTGCAGATGACATGATCCTCTACACAGAAAACCCTAAAGACTCCACCAGAAAATTACTAGAGCTAATCAATGAATATAGTAAAGTTGCAGGATATAAAATCAACACACAGAAATCCCTTGCATTCCTATACACTAATAATGAGAAAGTAGAAAAAGAAATTAAGGAAACAATTCCATTCACCATTGCAATGAAAAGAATAAAATACTTAGGAATACATCTACCTAAAGAAACTAAAGACCTATATTTAGAAAACTATAAAACATTGATGAAAGAAATCAAAGAGGACACCAGTAGATGGAGAAATATACCGTGTTCATGGATCGGAAGAATCAATATCGTGAAAATGAGTATACTACCCAAAGCAATCTACAGATTCAATGCAATCCCTATCAAGCTACCAGCGGTATTTTTCACAGAACTAGAACAAATAATTTCAAGATTTGTATGGAAATACAAAAAACTTCGAATAGCCAAAGCAATCTTGAGAAAGAAGAATAGAACTGGAGGAATCAACTTGCCTGACTTCAGGCTCTAGTACAAAGCCACAGTCATCAAGACAGTATGGTACTGGCACAAAGACAGAAATATAGATCAATGGAACAAAATAGAAAGCCCAGAGATAAATCCACACACCTATGGACACCTTATCTTTGACAAAGGAGGCAAGAATATACAACAGAGTAAAGACAATTTCTTTAACAAGTGGTGCTGGGAAAACTGGTCAGCCACTTGTAAAAGAATGAATCACTAGATCACTTTCTAACACCACACACAAAAATAAACTCAAAATGGATTAAAGATCTAAACATATGACCAGAAACTATAAAACTCCTAGAGAAAAACATAGGCAAAACACTCTCTGACATAAATCACAGCAAGATCCTCTATGATCCACCTCCCAGATTTCTGGAAATAAAAACAAAAATAAACAAATGTGATCTAATTAAAATTAAAAGCTTCTGCACAACAAAGGAAACTATAAGCAAGGTGAAAAGACAGCCTTCTGAATGGGAGAAAATAATAGCAAATGAAGCAACTGACAAACAACTAATCTCAAAAATATACAAGCAACTTATGCAGCCCAATTCCAGAAAAATAAATGACCCAATCAAAAAATGGGCCAAAGAACTAAATAGACATTTCTCCAAAGAAGACATACAGATGGCTAACAAACACATGAAAAGATGCTCTCTTGATGCATTGTATAAGATGCACATTATTAGAGAAATGCAAATCAAGACCACAGTGAGGTACCACTTCACACCAGTCAGAATGGCTGTGGTCCAAAAGTCTGCAAGCAATAAATGCTGGAGAGGGTGTGGAGAAAAGGGAACCCTCTTGCAGTGTTGGTGGGAATGCAAACTAGTACAGCCACTATGGAGAACAGTGTGGAGATTCCTTAAAAAATTGCAAATAGAACTGCCTCATGACCCAGCAATCCCACTGCTGGGCATATACACTGAGGAAACCAGAATAGAAAGAGACACATGTACCCCAATGTTCATTGCAGCACTGTTTATAATAGCCAGGACATGGAAACAACCTAGATGTCCATCAGCAGAGGAATAGATAAGAAAGCTGTGGTACATATACACAATGGAGTATTACTCAGCCATTAAAAAGAATACATTTGAATCAGTTCTAATGAGATGGATGAAACTGGAGCCGATTATACAGAGTGAAGTAAGCCAGAAAGAAAAACACCAATACAGTATACTAACACATATATATGGAATTTAGAAAGATGGTGATGATGACCCTGTATGTGAGACAGCAAAAGAGACACAGATGTGTAGAGCAGACTTTTGGACTGTGAGGGAGAGGGAGAGGGTGGGATGATTTGGGAGAATGGCATTGAAACATGTATACTATCATGTAAGCAATGAATCGCCAGTCTATGTTTGATGCAGGATACAGCATACTTGGGGCTGGTGCACGGGGATGATCCAGAGAGATGATATGGGGTGGGAGGTGGGAGGGGGGTTCATGTTTGGGAACTCATGTACACCCGTGGTGGATTCATGTCAATGTATGGCAAAACCAATACAGTATTGTAAAATAAAGTAAAAATAAAAATTAAAAAAAAATCTTTTAAGAAAGCAAAAAGGAAAAAAAAAAAAAGGTATAGACAGGTGGTAACACCTAGGGCAGTGAAGTCAAACATCCCTCCTCTCAGCTTTGCTCAGGACATCAGAGTCCAAACTCTCTTTTTATGTTGTTACTGAGGATACTTTTCAAACAGCATTTTGGAAGAACCCGAGGGTCCCCTCTATGTGATCTTGTACCTTTTATTTTTGTTTTCTGGAAACATGGAAGGGATACTGGCAGCAAGATGATGGAAGGGGACCAATATCTTCTTGTTTCTGAATGGTCAGTGATGTCGCCCTCACCAGCATGGGAAGAGGGGAGGGACTTTTTTAAAAAGAGTTGACAAAGGTTCTACAAACATACAGGTCAAAAGGGGGAAGAGTCATTATTTCCAGGCCAACAAGAGTTGAAAACCAAAGATATTAATCATTAAGTCCTTCCTGGGCAGTTAAGTTAAATTAAAATGCCTACTTACATACTTCCTAAATTGTCGCACACACACACGGACGGCACGCAATTCTTCAGCCTCTGCCTGTGGAAGCAAAATCAATATTGTGTTGCCCATAAAGCACCTATTTAATTTAAAATTGCATTTTATAGTCCATTTACCCCACCAGAGTAGCCCAAAGTCAGTCCCTTCTTTCTGTTCATTTCCAAGCTCCAGCTCACTTTCCATTGTTCGCCTTGTCAGTGTTAAGCTTGTGAAGGGGGCTTTGAAACAGACAAGAAAAGCTCCAAGCAGGAAACCAGCTCTGAGACCCCTGGTGTAAAAAGGAACACACACACATACACACACACACACACACACATGTGCGGTTTAAGCTAGCATGTACCCTTCAGCTTTTTTTGTTCTTCCAATTCACTGTAGCATGAAGAAGGAAGAAAGAGAAAGAAACAACAGGCTCAGAAGTGTATGTATGCGTGTGTGCCCACGCAGTGCTGCACTTGGCACATGGGTTATAATATCAAAACTGCAGACAAATACAGCATTGTCCATAAAGTTGTGCTCTCTCCCTTGGGGCCCTGGGTTTCACTTGCGTCATCTTCTGTCCCTCAGTCAGTTGATTCAGTCCTCACTGACAGAGTAATTCCTTCTTCATGTAAGGAGAGGAACCCGTCCACAAAACAGTAATTCCGTTGAGCTAAATGGGCGTTACACACACTTGTGTCTGAAGCATCTGCACACTATATCATTTAGAGGTTTCTAAGAGATCTTGTTCATCGTTACACGTGGCAGCAGGAAACTGCCCATAAATGCATGTAGATATTTAATTTTTTTTTCATTTCCTTTAAATCTATTTCTATTGCAAGTCTCTAAATGTCCAGGTACTTGGGACATAATCTCCATCAATTCAGGGTTTCCCTTTCTCCATGTAAACTCTAGAGTGACAATGTTCTACCAAGATACCAGGCAGGGCATGGGTTCCCTGTTGCCCTGTCTTCACACTGGCATCCACTGAGATGCCCAGTGCTGGCCTGGTCCCCAGAGACCCATCCGTACCTTTGGCCGCAGCCTCCATGTTACTCCATTATGCTGCCTTCTCTCATTCACTGGCTATTTTACTCCTGTTCACGCAGGGATGCTAAAAACCCTAGGAAACTCCAGCCACTTCCCTGCCTCTCCCAGGTCCATGAACTTCTTTGGTGCCACTCTAGAGGCTGCAGATCTCTGTACTCAGACACCTCTACTTCAGAAGTTGCTTTCTCTGCCAGGCTCCCCCGAGGGTGAAATAGATTCCATCTTCCAACCCTCAGGCCCCCAAGGCTCAGGGCTCTCCTGGCAGATGCAGGGCCTCTACCTCGTGACCCCATCTCTCTTCTGATGTCCTGCCCTCATCCGGCCTGAGAAATCCCTTCAGACGTACAGAAGCTGCAGCGGACAGAGTGGGTGTCTCAGCCAAACCACAGGGACCCTTCAAAGTCCCTTGGGGCCCATCTCCTGGCTCCAGGTCCATTTTCTTTTAATGTACTGCACCTGTGACTCTCTTCTGAGTCCTCTGGGGGCTACTGGAATTGCTTTCCATAAGCCCAGGCTCATATACATGCAGAGAGCCTGAAGGGTCCAAGAGTTTAAATCCAAACCTCCCCCTCCCGGGGGAGCCTTCAGCCAAAGATGGATGGGGGAGAAAACATGGAAGCCCAGCTCTCTGATCTCGAGTTAACACAAACTCTGAGGCATACTTAATGCCATAGGATCAGGCAGAGGTCGGCAATCATGCTCTTTCTGGCTGTCTTTCTTTCTGTAGTGGACACTGTAGCGTGCCGCCCAGACCCCCTCCAGGACTGAAGGACTTAGCCCCAGCACCGGGAGCAATGTCCCTGACAACCCTGGCTGGAAGCCCTCACAAGAGCTCAGGGCAGCCGTCATCCAATGATCAGCTGATGCAGGCGTATACACACAAATGCCTTGCCACAACCTGGGACAAGGCTGAAGGGCCCCTCCACTTCCAAGCCCTTTCTGGGGTCAATTGAAGCCCTCACAGAGTCTGCCTCCCAACTCAGCTATATTTGGTAGGAGGTGGGGGGAGGGGGGCCACCAGGGGTTAGATCTCTGTTCATTTCTATGTGATGATGACTCTTCCCCTAAACAAGGTAGTTTCTGCTTGGAGAGCTATCTTGGACTTCACAGATATCAATAAGGAAGACTTTTCCTCCCATGCTTCCTTGGTGGCTCAGCTGGTAAAGAATCCGCCTGCAATGCAAGAGACCTGGGTTTGATCCCTGGGATAGGAAGATTCCCTGGAGAAGGGAAAGGCTACCCACTTCAGTATTCTGGCCTGGAGAAGTCTATGAACTGTATAGTCCATGGGATCACAAAGAGTCCGACACAGCTGAGCGACTGTCACTTTCCTCCCATGGAGGCGTGCATACAATGCTTAGACTCACAAGAAACCCTTCCTCTCTGGCATAAAACAACAGCTATGGGAATTCTCTGCTGATGGAAAAACGGTTCTAAGACTCTCACCCCTGGTAACCTTCTTAGCTATGAGAATCATTCAATTGTAAAGCCAGCAACTTTCAGGGGGCGGGGAACACCTTATTGACAATAGAGCCAGGAGAAGGGCAGCTCAGATTTGGAATGAAATATTTATAATCCCTCTCTGGGGGCACGGAGCTTAGCCCAAGGAATCCACAGGCGTTGGCTCTCCTGAGGTATTTTTCTCATTCTCCCTGGCACGGATAAAATCTAAACTGTACTTAAGAAATGGTGTTAAATGTGTTAGTTGACTGAATCTGGCATTTATAATGCAATTTAGCCAAGTTTTATATTGACAGCATGACATTTTTAAAGGGCCCTTTCTGATTAACAAGGTTCAGAATCACTCCCCTGATTATGCCCGCGGAGTGAGCATAAAACGCTTCAGGCTCTGGAAGCGATGAATTGAGGCTCTGTTAGTGGTCCACGTATTCTGCTTTCTTAGTGACCATTTGGAAGGAGGATCAGGCCAGGGCTACATTTTTTCAGGCAGAAGAAAATGTTTTCTTGCTTTTAGTGGACGTTCTGGAGGTAAATGGCCTCCACGGGCAGAGGGGTGTCTGCAGATTCCGAGCCAAGAATGAACAGGTGGTCCAGACGTTACCTGTCGTTTTTGGTTTCTGGGTAAAGAGAAGATCTCTGGCTGGGGGCAAGAGGGAGGGCACACACAGCACTCTTTCCAAAAAGCAAATTGAGAAAGTGCTTAATGTATTTTAGCCCCATTTCCATTCTTGTTTCTATTACACTAAATATTTCCTGAATATCTCCTAAATTTCCTTTGGGTCTCACAGAGGAAAAGAAGGGAGACATGGAAGCGATCTTTTACAAATGGAGCAAATGCCACACAAAGAGGGAGATACATTATCCCAGCTGGTTCCCGGGGGAGCCAGATGTAAGCGTCCACTCCCCTGAAGATGATGGCCATCTGCTGAGCATCAGCTCATGTGCCAAGTGACGTGCTAAGAGCATTACATGTCTCTCTCTTTTTTTTAAATTGTGGTCAAATATAGATCCCCCCAAATTTTCATTGTATGTACATTTTTCTGTGACATTTACTATATTCCCACTGTGCATCCCTCACCATCCATCTCCAGAACTTTTTTCATCTTGCAAAACTCAAACTTCATACTCATTAAATAATTAGTCCGTCTCTCCCCTTCTCAATCCTGACAAGCACCACTTTACTTTCTGTCTCTATAATCTGACTACTCTAAGGGCTTCAAGTAATTGGAATCATATAGCACGTGTCCTTTGGTGACTAGCTTGCTGCACTCGGCAGAATGTCCTCAAGGTTCCTGCATGCTGTACTGTGGGTCAGAATGACCTTCTCTACTAAGGCTGAATACTATTCCATTGTATGGATAGACCATGTTTTGTTATCCGTTCACCCACTGATGGATATTTGGGTTGCCTCTACCTTTTGACTATTGCAAATATGCTGCTGTGAACATGGATGTGCAGGTGTGTGCTCTCTATCTTCTGATGCCTGTGATGATGCTGGAGCAGAGGCCCCACTTTACAGGTGGTAAAACTGATGCTCAGAGAAGTGACCCGCCTGTGCGGTGATGCTGCAATGTGAAGCCGTATCTGTCATCCTCCCCACCTCCATTGCTGGGTTCAGTTCAACCCGTGTGTAGGGTCCACCCAGCATCAGACTTCTGTTAGACCAGCAACTGTCCTTCAGGACGATCTTCTTCATCATCACTTGTGACATGTTTTCCTATCCATGGGTTGATCGGAACCTGGTGAGAATCCAGTCATAGATACTCAGAGAGCAGGCATTTCAGATGCCCCTTCGTCCGCATGCAGAGAGGAATGGAGCAGTCAGGGGATGTAGGAGATGTGCGCAGGTCCACGGAGAACATCACCACAGGGGGTCGAGAGATTCCACTCTCCAAGCTACGTGTCAGTTAACCTGAGATCCGGAGGAGAGAGCAGACCCTGGAGGAGCCATAGGTTCTGAATTTCCATCCACTGCACCACACGCCCTTGGGGAAAGGTGAAGGGAGATCCAGCCAGAAACAAACAAACAAAATGCTAATGTTCCTGATACCAAAGATGTCTTAAGATCACAGTTCAATCTCTTTGAACATTGGACTCCTTACTGGTATTCCCAGGAAGGCCTTTTTTAACCTGAATGAAGTGTTTAACAAGTCTAACTCTGTGTAGGAGCATCCAAAATGATCTGATTTGCAGACTCTGGCTTGCTTAGGTTTTGTTTGGAGCTAAGGAAGAGGAAGGATGTTAGCAGGTGCGCATGGGCTGGAGAGGCATTCGGAGTGTGGCTGTGGTGTCAGTGCAGCAGAAGATAAGCAGAAGGGGCCGCCCCGCAGAAATGGCAGCAGGCACAGGCCCTGCACACGCGTTCCTAGATGACAGGAGGGGGCGGGGCGTGAGGCCCCGCTGCAGCAGCCCAGCTCCCAGCCCCCTGGGGGTATTGGGTGATGGGGGCATTGCCTGGGAGGCTTGGCAATGGCAGTAGGGTGGAGCCCTCAGGGCAGAGACCATCACCAGTGGGGGTCCCCAGAGGAAGAAAACGGCAGATCCTGGTTGGGGAGCAGCTGACAGATGGGGCCTTCAGATGTGACAGGAGTGAGACTACACGCCCTTTCGTGAGTGCGAGCGAGAGTGAGTGTGAGCAGGTGTGAGAGCCAGAGAGCTCAGGGCTGCTGGCTGTCCCCTCGGACCCCCGGGCCCCGCTGTGGCCAGGCTTTTAGAAATGAGATGGCCTTTCATATCTGACCCACATCTAACCTCCTATGACTCTAAGTGATATTAACAGTGCTCCACGGACTAAGCAAAGAGTAAGAACCCACCTGGGAGGCACGCAGTGTGAGCACATGCCATAAACACCATGACAACGTCCGTTCACATTTTTACAACACATTGTTTGCGGCGAGCCCAGGATGCCCAGCTTCATGCTGCTGATTCCTGCACTCACATGACACCCCTGGGCCCAAGCACTGCATCTGAACTCAGCAACCCCTTCCCACCCCGTCATACTCACGTGGGGCACCAGCTCCCCCAGGGGTTGGCACCTGGCAGCACATCACTGTGAAAGGACCCATCAGTATTTCCATTTCCAACACCCCCTTTGGAAGGATTTACTATTTGTGCATTAAAATAAATTAAGCCTTACTGGAATCCAGGACCTCAGCATATAAGCAATTTGTGGGAGGGATTTTATTTTGGAGTGTCTATAAAATATAAAACAAGGTTCAAATTTATTCCAATTTGTTTGTAAGCTAACAGAAACTGCTGTCAAATATTTCACGATTAGTATAATTTTTCCCCCTAGCTGCTGCTGCTGCTGCTAAGTTGCTTCAGTCGTGTCTAACTCTGTGTGACCCCATAGACAGAAGCCCATAGCTGCCCACACAGCTCCACGGGGGAGACCTGGCTCCCCCGTCCCTGGGATTCTCCAGGCAAGAACACTGGAGTGGTTTGCCGTTTCCTTCTCCAATGCATGAAAGTGAAAAGTGAAAGTGAAGTTGCTCAGTCGTGTCTGACTCTTAGCGACCCCATGGACTGCAGCCCACCAGACTGAAACAACTGCAAAGGACAGTCAAGGAGCACAAATCTAACCTGGGAAGAAACAGCTGGGCACCCTTCCTCTTTCAGGATATTAAAGCCGAGCTCTCTCTGCGGCTCAGCCCTAATGAATTGACCAGTGATGAGCTAAAGGACAAAGCTGCAGGCAGATAGGGCCTGTCCCAGCACTTCCTCTGGGAGGTTTCTGGAGGTGGGCTAATCCCAGCTTTGCTAACAGGGTAGCACCCTCATCTCAAAGCCACCGTTAGCAGAAACTTCTTCCTCTGACATTCCAGCCAGCCATCATCCCTTTCCTTCTGTATTATTATTATTGGAGGGAGGAGGGCTCAGATCCCAATGATAAAACACCAGAGGATGTGCTCCCAATGTCTGTGTTTTCCCTGTGTTTTCAGTGGGGTGAGGTTTGGACTGACTGGTTTTTGTCTGTGGCTGAAACTGAAAAACATGACTTCTGGGAAGGCACTTTGGCTAGGGACTTCCAGAGATGGTTGTCAGTACATTTCTAAGCCTAACTCGGCAGGGCCGAGAGCTGAGACAAGAAGGAAAGAAATCCCAGCAAAAGTGAAGCCAGAGGTTTACCCAAAGACAGCTTGGTGAGGGGCTAACAGTGGCTCTTTCTAGGGGCAGGTGCCAAGCCCCTCTCTAGGGGCTTCATCTGTATTAACGCAGTGACTCCCAACAGAAGCCCGTGAGCCAGGAAGCACAGCCAGCCCCACTTTCACTGAGAAGGAGCCCGAAGCCCCGAGAGGTGGAGTGGCTGGGCCCCAAACACAAATAGCAGGGGTGGCCCCAACACCACACTCCACGACAGCAAGCCCCAGCCTCCGCCCCTTTCACTGCCAGAGATGGCTAAGGGCAGCCCGAGCAGATCTTCAGGGAAGGATAGTCTGACCTTTTGCTTTTTACCTTGAAAATAAAACTGTCACTGACCTGGGCACTAAAAAGAAGTGTGTGCATGTTGGTGTGTGGCAATGTGATGGCACTGGGCAGACCCATGTGCCTGCTTGTACCTCGTACTTAACATTGCGGCTGAGACATCCCTGGTGGTCCAGTGATTAAGAATCCAGCTTCCAACACAGGGGACACAGGTTTGATCCCTGCTTGAGGAACTAAGATCCCACATGCAGCCGAGCAACTAAGCCTTTATGCCACAATGAAGACCTAGTGCAATAATCATCAACAAAACAAAACCAACCAAGGCCAACCAACAGCCAATAAACAAAGCACTGTGGCTGTTAGAACTGCAGAGAAATGACTTTGGAGAGAACTCATCTTGTTTCCAGAAGCACGAGGTGGCCTGTCCCCAGCCCACCCCCCTACGCCTAATGGTGGCACAGCAGGGCCTGGGACCCAGTGGCCCCTTTCAACCCAAGCTCTTCCGACCACACGGGAGAAGCACATCTTTCTTTGATGAAAGAGACAGAGGTTGTCAACGTGTTCAGGAGGACCAGACGAGCCCAGCCCAGGAGGGAATTAACAGTAGCTGACAGTCTCGGAAGTTGGGGTGTCCACAGTCTTCCAGCAGTTTCTAATCCTCCTGTAGGAAACGCAGGTGTTACTCTTGGCAGATGGAGGGATACAAAGCCGGTGGCATGCCTCACTGGACTTGAGCACCCCCACCCCATCATTCCCCAGGACGACCACCCACTCTCCTAGAGAGGTCCTTGTTATTCACTTACAAACAGTCTTGTTTTTAAAAGAAGTCTAATTAGGAGAAAATGACATCAACAAATATTGCCTGGGCAGTGCTCCAGTGGGGCCTGGAAGACCTCCTTCTTCCCAGATCTGTGGAGGCCACGAATGAACAGACCTTCCTGCCCCCACCCCGGGGATCACCCTGGAGAGGGAGCAGAGAAGTTTCTCGGTCTAAACACGGAAACCTCCAACATCGAAGCCCTCTGCAGACATCACTGGTTTGGCCAAACCTCAAAACACAAAAAGTAAACATCTCCCCCCAGTTAATTTTCTTAGTTATTCTTGAACACCAGAGATGGCTCTTTTTAACTCCCTCTGTCTTGGTGGGCGGACCTTTTCCATATAATTTTAGAGACCATCAGTCCCCCTATAGAACTTCCCTGGTGGCTCAGTGGTAAAGAATCCACCTCCTACACAGGAGATGCAAGTTCGATCCTTGGGTTGGGAAGATCCTCTGGAGGAGGGTATGGCAACCCACTCCAGTATTCTTGCCTGGAGAATCCCATGGACAGAGGAGCCTGGCAGGCTATAGTCCGTGGGGTCCCAAAGAGTTGTGCACGATGTAGTGACTAAACAACAAAAACAAGTCTCCACACAGTTTTTAAAAGCAAAAAAGGGATACCTTCTTGCAGGTTTAGTCTCTGCTTCCTGCGGAAAGTCTGTCACCCATGTCCCTTTAAGAGAAGCTGCCTCAATGGCAGGAGTTCCCTCCTGTATCCCAAGGGAACTCAGTGGGGAGGAAGCTTGGAGAGGAGGGAGCTCTGTGGAGAGGGTGCTCCATGGGGAGGGTGCTCAGTGGGGAGTGTGTTCCATGGGGATGGTGCTCCGTGGGGAGGGAGCTTCATGGGGAGGATACCCAGAGGAGGAGGAGGCCAGGCAGCTGCTCGCCCCTCTTCCCCTGGGTGCCCACCAGAGCAAGGAGGGTCAGAAGGCAGCCTGCCTGAGTGTGAGACAGGCCAGGGTCTGGATCCCAGCCCAGTAACTAGAACCCATATGGACAGGTTTACCAGCTGCCCCTCAGCTCCCTCGCTGAGAAAACTAGAAACATAATGTCCACCACACAGGGGCTGCTGTGAGGACCGAGTAAGATGCTGTATAAAGGTAACCTGGCACCCAACAGGTTGTCACGAGATGCTGGTTCTAGGGGTCACCTAAGCAGACAGAGGGGACAAGACTGCATTCAGGTGTGAGGCCACCCGGCACCTCGCTCTCTCTCTCTCCCACCAGAGGCACAACAAAAAACAAACAACTTTTATTGCATGAAGAAGGGATAGAAACTAGTTGCCACCACCATTTCTTGCTTCCCTCAATTTGCAAGAACCACCAACTGCCTGCCTCCTTTTTAGGACTCAAAGTGCTGAGTAACCAGCACCTCCATCCAGCATTTTCAGGCAAAGAGAGACAGGAGACCACCGTGACCACCTTGAGAGAGTATGCCACCCCAGCAGACCATTGGGCAAGGGCTCTGAGTAAGCTGGTGCTGGATTTTCCAGGATTCCTCATAGACCAAGCACTTCCCAAGAGAGATCTGAAAGACAGGCTTCCATGTGTCAGAGGGCTTTACCTGGTCAGGTCACTGATGTATATACAGCTCCCATAAAAGTGCCCAGTGGATGGAAGTCCTCAGAAATATGTGTTGAATGAACAAATAGTTGCTGAGCAGATGAATACTTCAGGGGCTTCAAAGGTAGCCGGCCTCAGATTGCTTTCCATCTGACCACTTACTGCTGCTGCTAAGTTGCTTCAGTCGTGTCCGACTCTGTGCAACCCCACAGACAGCAGCCCACCAGGCTTCCCTGTCCCTGGGATTCTCCAGGCAAGAACACTGGAGTGGGTTGCCATTTCCTTCTCCAATGCGTGAAAGTGAAGTTGCTCAGTCGTGTCTGACTCTTAGTGACCCCATGGACTGCAGCCTACCAGTGTCCTCCATCCATGGGATTTTCCAGGCAAGAGTACTGCAGTTGGGTGCCATTGCCTTCTCCGCTGACCACTTACTAGCAGTGAGCATTTGAAAGTCACTGACTCTTCACTCTGTAGCCTTACTTCTAAAGTAGTGACAACCCCATCGATGTTGGGGAGAGTCTGATGGACTAGGGACAGT
The DNA here is from genome assembly GCF_042477335.2 of Ovis canadensis. Lineage (NCBI taxonomy): Eukaryota > Metazoa > Chordata > Mammalia > Artiodactyla > Bovidae > Ovis > Ovis canadensis. The sequence goes on from NC_091264.1 coordinate 57,042,420, forward strand.
ACATGTGAAATATGTGCAGAGAAGAAACCAGAGTGGTCTAGAGCCCTTAGGTAGCGCACCTGAGGACCTGGAGTCAGAAGCACCTGGCCTTATCATCCTGATGCTGGTGACCTTGAGATACTGCACACCTCGGATCTGCCAAGGCAGAGCAGGGAGTCAACATGACCACAACCCTTGGCCCCAACCAGACTTTCTCAAGGAAGACCATATTCTTATGATGAAACGACCCCTCCTCCTTCTCTCTGGTGGCCCTTGGGACATCTGATCCCAAGGATACTGGTGAGATCCTGTCGTCATCATTACTGACCTCATACCTGGATATCACCTCCTCTCTCAGCGGGCTTCCTCTCTCTCTCTTTCTGGCTTGGGTGGTTCAAGAACAGAGCTACCAAGGTGAGCTGTGTTTCCCCTCAGCTGGGATCATTTGGCAGAGAGAGTTACGGCCCCTGAAATTTCAGAGTGGTTTGGTCAACTATAAACCAACAGGATACCTCACTTGCAAAAACACCCTGCCTTCCAAGATCAACGTATTCCCGCCGTATCAACATTCGCAGTCTGTTTGCACTAGTATGGCTTCGATAGAACTTGTATCAGTATAAATATTACTTTAGCTTTTAACTGCTAATTATATCAACATAAACTTAATTTATAGTGATAATCACAGCCATAATGTGCGGCTGCCAGACACCACCACTCATGCTTAAGGCTTCATGTAAACTCCGCCATTAGCAATCACGTAAATGCCCCCATTACTCATTACGATACTGGCTAAAGGACTTCTCTAATTGACTCCTTCCCAAAGTCCATAGCAGGCAAGAAAAAACAGAAGACTAGGCAATGTGGATCAATTCATTACTGCAAACTCATTTCTTACAATAGCCCATGCTGTTAATATGAGATTGCAAAGGGGGACCTCAATCTGGCAGGAGCATAGTCTCAGTTTTGAACTTAGTTTAGGTCACATTGTATCAACTGAATTAAGATGCTCTCACTCAGACAAATGCCAAATAACACTTAGTTCATACAGCACGCTACTTCTACCTCCCTGTGTCAGGATATAAAACAGAAAATTGGCTGCAGCTTGTGAATTCGTACTGCTCTTTGAATTCAAGAGATTTGAAGTGCTTTGCTAATTTCAACTAGTGGTCCTTTTTTAGTGACAGTTTAGTGAATGTTTGTTTATGCCACCCAGTATTTATCAAGTACTTTCCCATCTTGAGGCAACAGCACCCAGATTTTACTTAGGGTACTCCGGTTCCCCAAGACTCTTAGTTCATACAAAAGAAGGCTCTACCTCCCGCTCCAAGAGTGAAGCACATGATGACCTAGGATCATCCAATCAGCGTATTCTGCCCACACTCTGTCCACAGTGGTTCGGGGTCAGGAGCACATGACCCACGTCTGGCCAGTGCAGGTCAATGAGACTCAAGTGTAGGAAGCCCAATTTCTCTTCTCTCCCTGGGGTAAGAGGAATAGAGAAATGCCTGGGCATTACAGCCTCAATTTGCTGACCCCATGAGGGATGCTGAGTAAGAATGAAGCTAATAACCAAGAGTAGGAGAGAAACAAGTGCCCGTCACATTTAAGCTCCCGAATCACTGCTTGTCTGAAACCAGCCCTTTCCCTGGACTTTTCAATTATGCGAGTCAAGAATCTCTTTTCAGCTTAATCCAGTTGGGCTGTTGACTATCACTTGCAGCCAAAGTAATCCTAATTGATACAGGCAGCAGACGGACATTGGGTAGGATTAGAAACATTTCGAAGATGAAGAAATGGGCGTATAAAGAAATAATGCCCAGTCAGTAATGAAGTTGCATAAATTAAATACAGAAGGGTAAACAGATCCTAAATATTCCAGAGCCAAAGGACCTTTTGCAAATACAAAAGGATTTTAACAAAATTCAAAAATCAGAAGCTTAAAATCACAGATACAAAAACCTATGTCTTTCCCTTTTCACGTATTTCTGATTCTCCAGTCATTTCAGTGCTAAAGAAAGTAAAATCTCTGGGGAGAGAAACAGAGGCTTCAGGAGAGCTGTTTGGCATTTACAGGGAAGGGGGGTTACCCAGAGTCAGTGATATGATCAATTCCAAAATCAGAAAAGTTGGTGAGAGACTAAAGTTAAATTCAAGAAGCTAGATGTGTCAGACCCTCTCGTACTTGGCAAATCTGGTTCCGTGTGCTGGGCTGAGCCGAGGAGAGGAAAAGCAAATCCTCGGGGCTTTTGAAGATACGGTTTTTCATCTTGGAATCCGTATTCCCAGCGCCTCACCTACTGCTCTCTGCTGTGCCTTTGCCGGGCATGTTATCTGTCAGGGTCCCCCCCAATTAGCACTTTGAATGCAATCACAACATTGGAGAGTGTGCCCTCCTCTGCCAGGGGCGGGTTGGTCTCTGCAATTAAGCTAAAGTTCAGGTTTCGGCTAATAACAGGAGAGGAATGTGACAGTGAAGGGAAGCCTTAGTCATTAACTCATGCTAATGGCTCTGTAACCACCCAGCCACCAGCACGCCACGTGAAAGCCACTCACGCGGTGTCACCCTGATCGCAGAGTGTTTGCAGGTTTATTTCACAATATTACCGAAGTCTGGCAGTTATCTAAGTGGGAGTGGTTTTAAGGGAAGGGAAATGGATGGTCGTGTTTTAAGTGCCGGTCTTAGGTCTCAATATTTTATGAAATAGTCATTAATTTTCAATACAGGGATGATGGTGATATTACAAGGCCTGCATGTTTATGCAGAAAATGTTCCCTGGATATCCCTGAGAGTTTGGTGAATGTAGGGGAAACAATACTCTGATTTATGGAAGGGAGATGGGAATCATCTCACCAGCCCAAGTTATCTAAGAAGATGCATGTGTGTGTGCTAAGTCACTTCAGTCCTGTCTGACTCTTTGTGACCCTATGAACTGGCACCCGTCAGGCTGCACTGTCCATGGGATTCTCCAGGCAAGAATACTGGAGTGGGTTGCCGTGCCCTCCTCCAGGGGAATCTTCCCAACGCAGTGGTCAACACTGTATCTCCTGAGGCTCCTGTATTGTAGGTGGGTTCTTTACCACTGAGCCACTGAGGAAGCCCCTTATCTAAGAAGTTAGATCACTGCAAAGAAGGGGACAGACAGTAAGACACTGGGTGCTAAAGAAAACACAGAGAAGAAAGATATTCTGCTCATTGCAGAAACCCTAAAATCCATTCCTTCGATCACTTCTTGAACAGAAACGTATCCAGTATATACCTGCTAAGTGCCAGTCACTCCAATTGGGCCTGCGTGTTCAGAAGCCCAGAAAGTAGAAACCGCTCTGCCCGCTGGCAGTTTATCTGGGATCCATGATATTATTTTGATCCTCAGCTCTGGCCTTCTGCCAGATGCCCTCACTTGGAGAACAGGCTTCTGGAGGCAGAGAGAAGAAGAGCTTCGTGGCCTCTTTTGGCTCCTGGGTCCTCGCTCAGGGTTGTACTTAGAGGACAGTATGTGAGTAGAGGGGTCCTCAGTCCTGGCCCAGTCATGGTTAGGTGCCCGGTGGGATCTCAGCTCCCTGGACCAGGGATTGAACCTGCGCCCCCAGCAGTGGAAGTGTGGAGTTCTACCCATGCAGCAGCTGGGGAAGTTCCTGGGAGTTCACCTTGCTTTGGCCACAATGAATTAGGTCTCAGGAGACCCTGTGAGGTCTTGCACTCAGGACAGTCACAGAGCCATCGCAGGCACCCACCAAGTCTTTTAACTACTTCTGGCTCTTAGATCACCCAGTTTTAGCCACTGGTGACCTAGAAAAAGGTCGACTTTCGTGTAATCATTATATTTGAGCATTTGAGATTGTAGGGATTAACCCACAGGCTCTGACGCAGACGTGGTTCTTTCTAGGTCAGTCGGATAAAGCAGGCACGTGGACCCGATCCTCTTTATGCCAGTTAAAGCTTCCTATCATGCTCTCACACTCCACTGGCTGCTGTGCACGTCGGCAACAGGAAACACACACGTGAACAAGGCGCATGGATAAGACCGTTGTGGTTGGCGCAACTATAGGATCAACAGCTTAAAACATATACTCTAAACACAGCAGGCCATTGGTCCAAAATGACCACATCCATGAAAACACACCGCACAGTCTGAAGGGCTCCAGAGCTCGCAGTGCGATCAGGGTCATCTGTCGGGGGGTCAGTGTGGTTGGGCTCTTATTTCAACAGCTGCAGATCTCCTCCTAAATGGATGCTTCCATTTTTAACTATTAATGACATGCAGGCACGTCCCAGCTTCCCTCTAGAGCACCATCTATTCAAAATTAATTTATTAAAAATGCATCCTAGTCATTAGTGCTAAGCAGATTTATGAAAAGCAGATCAACCAGGATACATAAATGTGCGGGCCCTCAGGTTTAGATCTGTGCCATGTTTATGTATTAATAGAACCCTGGCGATGTGTGTCAGTATTTGTAGATGATCATTTTGGAGGTCATTTCTTTCTCCCGGTCCATTTCTCATGGTGACATGGCTTTCCAACACCTTCTGACAGGTAGTAGTTGACACCAATCTACGTTAACTTCAGTTTATGCCGAAAATATCCCACTAAATGAAGGCGATGTTCAGAGGATGGTCTGGGTAGATGTTGCATGCGAGGGAGACTTAAAATTTCTTATTTTAAAATGATGGGCATTTAGGCTTTTAATTTTGCGCTTGTATTTTTACTGTTTCCTTTGTCTTTTTTTAGATTGTCAGCTGACTTAGTGACAGCTGGCAATATGGGTGACAAAATCTATTTTTTTTGAAAAAAGACTTTTAATAAGAACTCAGGTAAAGTCTTGGGTAGGCTTTCTCTGTTAACCACCTCATCAGTGGGGGACTGGACTGTGCTAGTGGAAAGAGAGGGGAAGAAAATCCTAAACCTTTAAAATAGGGGCTTTCCTGGTGGCTCAGACAGTTAAGAACTCGCCTGCAATGGGGGAGACCTGAGTTCGATCCCTGGGTCGGGACAATCACCCGGAGACCTGGAGAATCCCATGGACAGAGGAGCCTGGTGGGCTACAGTCCGTGGGGTCGCAAAGAGTGGAACGTGGCTGATTGACTAAGCACGCACACTCACAGTCATCATAAAGAGTTAAATCTGGGGCTAGCTCTTTGGGCTAGAATGGTGCATTCCCTGACGTTGTAGAATTTCCATATTAAGATGTATTTTAATACTTAAGATACTTAAGAGTTATCTTTCATACTTAAAAGTATTAAGTAACATGTAAGCCAGTTTCTCATTTTCAAAAGAAAAGTATGTTCATCTATTTATCATTGAATTCTAGGGCTGAAAAGGGATCACAGAAATCACGTGGCCTTGACAGAACCCTTGACAACAGAGCCTTCCAAGGCTCAGGAATTAAGCGAGTGGCTCGTGGTCCCGTCCCTGCAGTGGTACAGGCTGTACACACACCCAGATCCTTCCATGACACCAGGCCTCCTACCTCCCCATTTATCATTCTCTGTGCGTCTAAACTTTCTGTTACCTTATCTGACTGCTTATCAGTGGGAAAGAAAGAAATGCAGAATTTTAGAGTTGGAAAGGACTTATTGACTGATAGACATCACATAAATATTTATGTAGCTAGCTCCTGTTATGTGCCCGGCATGACATTAGATGTTGCAGAAGCTAACAGAAGTAAGTCACTTCCCTGCCCAAAGTGTTCATAATGGGGTGGGAGGGAATGGCATGCGCGTGTGAGTGTGCGTGCATGTATGTGCGTGTGTACGTGTATGTGTTGGTGCTGGTGCCAGGGGGGACCTGGGGGTTGGAAGGGACAGTTATTAGGGGAGAAATGCCATCTCGTACTTGCTCTGTGTTATAAGGGACAAGATACTGAGTCTGTCTGGGATGGGAGACAGCCTAGGAGGGAGTGAGCCCTCTACCTTTGTCTGCAAACTGGGTTTCAGAAGCACGCAGGGAGTCTTATTTTTAAAAACTACAGGTTCCTGAGACCTCCCTGGTGGTTCAGTGATTAAGACTTCGTCTTCCAAAGCAGGGATTGCCGATTCAATCCCTGGTCAGGGAGGTAACATTTAAGATATCGCACTTCTAGAGGGGGGCTTCCCAGGTGGTACTAGTGGTAAAGCACCCTCCTGCCAACACAGGAGGTGTAAGAGACGTGGGCTCGATCCTTGGGTCGGGACGATCACTGAAAGGGGGCATGGCAACCCACTCCACTATTCTTGCCTGGAGAATCCCTTGGACAGAGGCCTGTGGTGGGCTACAGCTCATAGGATGGCAAAGAGCTGGCAAGACTAAAGCAACTTAGCACACGAGCACACACGCAAGGGGACTTAGATTAGTCCAGAGCTCCTCAGCTGACGATTATTTCCCACCAGGCCACTTCTGACCTCCCTGGTGAAACAAAAGCTGATGGGTCAGTGTGCCCTACACCCTTCAGTGGTAAAGAATCTGACTGCCAATTCAGGAGGTGCAAGAGATGCGGGTTCAATCCCTGGGTTGGTGGGGAAGATCCCCTGGAGGAGGAAATGGCAACCCGCTCCAGTGTTCTTGCCTGGGAAATCACATGGACAGAGAAGCCTGGTAGGCTACAGTCCACAGGGTCGCGCAAAGAGTCGGACGCAACTTGGTGACTGAGCATGCATGCATCCTGCACCCAGGCCTTCAAGCTGCACATTCCTCGGACTGGCGGACCGAGCAGTCGGCAGGCTCGGGAGACCAAGGTGCAGGGTGGGCAGCGTCTTCCTCCAAGACTGAGATCTCACTGGGATGGAAAACAGGTCTCCCTGGAACCGGCAGCAATTCCAGAATAGTTGTTTGCATTTCACTGCTAATTCATGATAAAATGAGAAAATAAAACTAAAGCTAAACTTACTCAATTTTTAAAACTCTTAGTTTAAAAAAAAAAAAGGATCCCTACTATCTAGAGTACGCAAGATAATAGTCAACTTTTAAATTTTTTTATTTGGAAAAAGTAAAAAGTTGTCAATCTTATGTCAGTCCCTGGAATTTACAAAGGGTTTACTGGTCTCTGAAACCCACAAGTCTGAGAACACTCTGTGTCTCCTAAACAGGAGCCTTATTCCCCCCTCCACCCTTCCTCCTTGTCGTTGTTCAGTTGCTAAGTTGTGTCTGACTCCTGTTGACCGAATCGACTGCAGCTGGCCAGGATTCCCTGTCCTTCGTCTTCTCCCTGGTGATGAAGGGTTTCCCTTTCTCCTTCAGTGTTTAGTATTTCACTCAGTCATGTCCGACTCTGCAACCCTATGGGCTAGAGTCTACCAGGCTCCTCTGGCCACAAGATTCTCCAGGCAAAAATACTGGGGTCGGTTGCCGTGCCCTCGTCCAGCGAGCGGATCTTCCTGACCCAGGAATCGAAACTGCATCTCTTACCGTTTCCTGCATTGCCAGGTGGGTTCTTGACCACTAGCACCGCCCTTACACTCAAGATACACTGCAGACAATACTCAACCTTTTAAATCTGCTCTTTTGAGGGGAGGGGGTTACTATTTTATCAAGTTGGTTTTGTTTTTTTCCCAGTTCAACTTAATTCACTATATTGTCCTTCCTGAAATCAACCTGAATGCAGGCTTATTTAAAACAACTTAAACTTGAGTTAGAAATGTGACCATTTATTCAAACTTCTAAAATCACCAAACAGACTTTTAGAGATACGACAATTTTTCTCCCCAGTGGAGGCAGAAGGTTGTTATTCCTTCTCCCCAGGCCAGTTTGCTCTGGAGAACTCCTTTCTTTCAGTCATAATATTTGATGTCATCCACCGCTGTAGGATTTCAGAATCAGCCAGTAGAAGCGCTTGTCTCCCTTGTGGCTGGGGGGCTCGATTTATGTGGATATGAATAAGATTTATGGTGTGTAATAAACATTACTAAAACGTGACAAAAGAGTGAAGATTTAAAGACGCTTACTAATTTAAGATGACATTTTAAACATTCACAGTCTTTAGAGCAATACATATTTCAGGTCTTTGTACAGGTTTTCAGGCAGAATGCCTATTAGGAAATGAGAATCATCTGTGTACTTTTCTCTCTTTGCAGGGGGGCCCCGCCCCCACTTAGCGCTCCCCAGTAGCTCCCCAATCCCTCAGTGTTTAATGCTGCCTTCATGCTCAGCACCTAGATGTTAAACAAATTAGCATCTTAATATATGAGGTGTGACTATGAGGTCTAAAGGGAAGTGGGGAAAAAAAACATATGAAGAAAAAGAAAAAAGGCTGGCCAGGACTTCAGTTCTGGATGCCCTGTTAGAAGTCCAAGTTTTAAAGGACTGAAATTGACATAGTGCCAGTCTTTTGGAAAATGCTGCCAGGGCTATTTTCCCTCTTACATGGGAAATTATACAAGGAAGTCTACTGAGAAAACATGTCATGGATTTGGAAAGTTGGTGCCTGGCCAACTTTGACACATCTGGTTTGCCGGGCAGTCTCTGCTCATCAGCTAATAAGGACTTACGTGAACCCAGCTCAGTCCGGAGCCAGCCCCTTGATCCCTATTTGATCTCACCTGGACGCCGGCCCTCAGCTCTGGCCTGGCCCCTCCATTCAGGGCCTCTTTTATTTCCAACACAAAATGGTCTCGTGTTGTTAAATGGTCTCTACTTTTTCTAATAGCAGACAGCAGAGCTCCTTGCTGGTTTTCGGTAACGCGCTTTATTTTGCCTCCCTAATTTGCTCCCAGTCGAATCTGATTGCATTTTACTTGGGCAGCCAGGAGGGGCTGTGGCTACCCAGAAAGCCACGGACTTGAGGGAGTCCTGATGATCTCACGGGGTGTTGTGTGTAATGCAAACCCCAGGTCCCCTCCACTGTGCACACGCCAGTCTTGGTGACTGACACGCACTTAAGCACTCAGGGCTGGTTTCCAGCGTGTGATTTACTCTCTCCCTTTAATTACCCAGGAGATGGCAAGCCAAGAATATTCGAGGCTTGGTGTTTGTGTTTTTTTTTTTTTTTTTTTTTAGGATAAAGCGTATTGCCCGGAACAGGTCGCAGGCAGCACCTTTGGCCCTTGGGGACGTGAGTTCATTCAGGTAGGGGCTCCGTGACAGGTTCCAGGATGGCCCATCTCTGCATTTCTAGTCATTTCAAAAATAGAGACCTTGGAGAGGAGCTGCAGGAGTGAATTATGGTCAGTCACAGAAGAGAACTTAACTCATTCCGAGGTAGCCCATAATGTTCAACAACCCATATTATAGGGAGCGATTTTCCTCTCTTCTCCAATTGTGGCATCTAGTACCCCATGCGTGGAGGAGCAGAGGATGGTTCCTTTTCTTGTATCTGCTTCAGGGACTATCCAGGGCCCCCATACCTATATGGATAAATGAAAGTTAATTCTTGACGATAACCTCTAGTTCCTGTCATCAACACGAGCGCTGTTCAAACACGAAAGCACAAGCAACGAGTCAGGGCTGCAGAGCTTGCAAAGATGATTTCTTATAGCTCAGGGCATTTACACACCCGTATCCTTGGATATTTTTACGCTAAGTGAGGTTTGTTTGTTTTTTTTTTTTTTTACCTTTCTAGACGCTACACCTTACCTACCATCAGGTAGATACATGCCTGGTATTATTTTTCTACCACCAGTGCGAGAGGAGTTGCAGTTTGTCAGTCGACCCCATGGACACAAGTTTGAGCAAACTCCAGGAGACAGTGAAGGACAGGGAACTCTGATGTGCTGTAGTCCACAGGGTCACTAAGAGCTGGACATGACTGAGCCACTGAACAACAAGTCCTGCCTTCTTGGGGCAGAGAGAGCTTTTCAACATCATCACAGCTCCACTCTCACATCTGAGCTAACCATGCCACGGAGAGGTCTTTTTCCTTGAAAATGATGACTTTCTTATACTACAGGTGATTCTGTGCTATACTGTAATACTGACCTGGAATGCATTGTTTACAAAGAAAGCAACTGTTTTCCTTGAAGAAAACATCAACAGTTAAAGGTGTTAGGGTCAGGCTCCCATCTTGCCAAGTTCTCTAAAGGTCTTCATCCCATGACATTATCATTAGAATTTGGAGGTGGTGTGGGACAGTGATTAGGTGCTCAGGGTTTTAGCTTCAGAAAGCAAGCTGTGTGACCTTAAGAAAATGACTCAATATCTCTGGATCCATGAAATGGTAAGAGTGTTAGTTCAGTCTCTCAAAGTTATTTTTGGTACTAAAAACTGGTGATTCAACACTAACAATGGTTGGCAGGCGACTCTGTACACACTGTTCAGTGAACAGTATCTTTATCTCAATGCTTGGGAAAGTTCCCTCTGTTTTTTAAATTGTGCCCATCTTTACTCAATGACTTTCAGTTACGCATTTCTGACTGTTTTTTCCTTCCATTCATTCATGATGTTGACTGGCTCCTTTTGCTTTTCTCTCAAAGCAAATGAAACTATTCAGGCTTGTCCTTAAGTGGAGGTGTAAAAAACTAGATCCTCAAAGCAAACGTGGTAAGAACTATTGAGAAAGAATTGTGAAAATCAACACTCATTAATGGATGTCATTTAACTAAACGATCGGGACCATAATGAAAGTTCCCTAGAAACAAAGTTCCTTCACGCTCAGGCAGAATGAGACTGCGGACTCAAGGACCTTGTGCAGGCAGGGTAAGGGCTCTGCCTGGAGTCTAACTGCTGCCTGAAATGTTAAGCTCCTCCAAGTATTTAGGAGCAAAATGAGATCATGTTAAGTAAACAAAAACACTGAAGTGGAGGGGGGAGAGAGAAATGAAACAAGTGGTTCCATACTGGTACCAAATTGAAATTGGGGAATGGAGGACGAGGACCTAGGGTAACATTATTCTTTTTGTGTATTTACAAGTATATTAAAAACTTTTCCAATATAAAAAGTTAAAAAGAAATACAGCTCTGAGGCAGGTCTTACTCTAGAACTAAGAGGTTGCAGAAAGAAGGGTGGAAGGTTCTGGAAACTCATCTGGTAGAAGTCCCCAACGGCACCCACAAGAGAAGAAACATCCCACAATGATTTTACAATGTCACAGCTCCTCCAGAGAGATCTGTAATCACTGTCGCATCCTATCTAAAGGTGGGCTATAAACCTTGATGACATTAGCTAAGGCCAAGGAAATTCTTTGCTTCTGCTTCATAAACATTTCCTTGACCTCCCACTGGGCGGGAAATAGACCTCCCATAGTCTGTTTCCCATGGATGTTTCTAATATGGGCTCCGAAAGCTCTTAGCAAAACTAAATTAGGTGAAGAATGAAGACGACTCATTGCTAACTACTTCTTGGCGTGTCTGTTTCCTTGAGTAGACTTGAGTTACCCAGCTCCGTATTCCCTGACCTAACATTCCCATTCCCTGGTAAAGAAAGAAGGAACGCTGGTTGACTGGGATTGCAGTAACGCTAACAAATAAGGTCTACCAGATGTTCCAAAAGGAAATTTAAATTTTTAGTGCAGCATGGTGAATTAAAGGGCACACACTTTGGAGTCACACATACTGATGTTCAAATCCTGCTCCACCACTAGGGAGGCTGGTGGCACTGGGTCTGTGGTTTGGTCTCTGCATCACAGTGGTGAGGTTGGTACCTCAGCTGACTTACATCCCAGGGACTCTGGTGTGAGCATGAACCAGAATCTGAAGATGCTTTGGGAATAAAGGAACATTTAAATGCATTGCAGAATTGTAAACACTTGAGACAATAAACATAAGAAGGTGAAGATACTTTAAATAATGTAAAGTGAAAGTATTAATCACTCAGTCCTTCCTGACTCTTTGTGACCCCATAGGTTGTAGCCCACCAGGCGCCTGTGTCCTTGGAATTTTCCAGGCAAGAATACTGGAGCAGGTATCCATTCCCTTCTCTAGGGGATCTTCCTGACCCAGGGATCAAACCAGGGTCTCCCACATTATAGGCAGATTTTTTACAGTCTGAGCCACCCGAGAAGCAAGTTGTTTAAAAGCAGAAAATATCCTAAGGTCTTGTTTTAAACCAAAAGTCCTAAAGCTGTTTAAGTCCCAAAGCCTCAAAACTGCTTAAAAGTTAAGATTAACTGATAATTTCTTCTCATCTCAGTTGAAAACAGAAAGGATAGAGTCTATATTGGAAAGATGCACTGGAGAAGGGCATGAGGATTGTGTGGGGAGTCTGATGACAGAGATATAGGCAGTTCTGAGGTCTGTGACCATCATGAATACCAAAGTAATGCTATATTCCTTCTCTCCTTTTCTTGATGTGTGTATATATATATATATATTTCCCCCCCCCCAAATTTCTGATTCTAAGGGAAATCTTTTGCTAAAGGAAGAAAAAATAAAGCAGGGTTGATCCCCTATTCCACTCCCTCACTAGGGTCAACATAACCTCTCTCCACGATGGGAAGAGATCCTCCAGCCCTTCAGATCGGGCTGAGCTTTGAAGCCGTGACTCTGGTCCATGCCCACTCAGAGACTCTAAGATGTCCTGGTCATTAACCAGCCATGGCTGAGGCTGGAGGGGGCCTATCGCATTCTGTGAAGTCATCACTGTGCACACAAGCCACGGAGAGACTGAGCCTCTAGCTTCCTGTTACCACCATCGAAATGAATGAGACAGGTCTGGGGTGACGCTGGTCACAAAGTATGGTCACTAATGTGACCTCTTCACTGGAGAAATGAGAGTGTGAAAAGAAGTGGGGGGCTGACCTCAGAGCTATAACTTGTGGCTTGATCTTGGACACATCTCAACGATTGTAACCCGAAGCTGCCACATGCCTCAGGCTGTACCCCTCTGTCTTAGAAGTGGCCTATCCTTTCAGGCTTCCCTGGTGGTTCAGCAGTAAAGAATCTGCTTGCAATGCAGGAGACACAGGAGACAGGGGCTCGATCCTTGGATCGGGAAGACCCCCTGGAGCAGAGCATGGCAACCCACTCCAGTATTCTTGCCTGGAGAATCTCATGGACAGAGGAGCCTGGCAGGCGACAGTCCTTGGGGTCACAAAGAGTCAGACATGACTGAAGCAACTGAGCATGCACGGGTTCACTCCCTGGGTCAGGAAGAGCCCCTGGAGAAGGAAATGGCAACCCACTCCAGTATTCTTGCTTGGGAAATTCCATGGACAGCAGAGTCTGGGGGGATGCAGTCCATGGGGTCACAAAGAGTTGAACATGACTGAGGCTGAGCACGTCTCCGCTTTCAATCCTGTATCATTGATTCTGGAATCCTGACCCAGACTGGCAGCTCCAAGCCATTTGGAGAGAAAAGCAGAGGGCTGTGAATGATCTTTTCCCACCTTTGCCTCCCAGCCTGACCTGCAAGCCCCCACCTCCAAGTCCTGGGATGTCCTGCAGGCGCAGAAGGAAGCCCTTGACCAATCCAGCCCTTCCTCCGCAGTCAGGAACCCCTGCTCTGAAGTAGGCAACTGACCCCTGTTTCAATGTCTTCCTCTTCAGTACGTTGTGGCTCATTTCTGTCCACAAGCATGTACTTATAAATAGAAGATTGATCCACTTTTTCACTCATTAATACACCAAATACCTGTTAAGCACATCTATATCACAGGTGTATCTGGCTCCACTCTGAAAGAGCCACAGTGCGTGAGATGCTTCTTTTCCATCAAGATCTTCTAAGGCCAGGAATTTTGATTGTTTGTTTCAATGTCCAGGATGGTAACTGACCCTGAGGAGCTGTGCAGAGCATCCCTTTTATTACTGATAAAAGTGGCCAGGGCCACCCACATGGAGCAATGGACCCAGGATAAATCACAACCTACAGAAGGACAGCTCTGCCCCTTGGCTTCTTCAAAAATGTAGCATCTAATTTAAAGGAACAACAACAAAAAAAACCCTTGGGAAAGAAACAGAAAGAAATGTCCCAGAAGGGTAACCTGCAGCCTGCGGTGGAGATGGAGAGAACGTGGGGTGGGAGTGGGGCGAGGAGACGATATTATTGGTGGGCTCCCTGGGAAAGTCCTCAGTACGGGAACTTTTTAAAACCTTTGAACAAGTTTTCATGTGGAACCGCCCCCTCCCTCTTCTCTATTCCCCTCACCCTAAAGTAGTTCTAGTTGTCTGATTAAAAACACCACAGGGAACCTGACAATCACTTTACCAGGGCTAGGCAAACCTGTATTCACATATTCTAACTCCAACTACAACCCTGAGCAAAGACCTGGGAACCAAAGGAGGCCACAAGGCTCTTCCTCTCTCTTCTACCTGAAGCCCTGTTCACCAGGTGAGGGCATCTGGCAGAAAGCCAGAGCTGAGGATTAAAATAATATCACGGAATCCCATGCCTCCCATTGGAAAAAACCAGAGATACACCACAGAATGGGGAGAAGAAAGAAAATCCACTGGGCAAGGAGGCAAGAGTGCCCTCAAGTTCCCCTTCTAACTTCAAACTCCCGCCCAACAAGTGATACATGAGGACCAAGGAAATAACATCTGAAAAGCACTGCAATAGCCGCTGCCTTAACCTTGCATCTGTAAAACGGGCATAGTAATAGCACCTACCTTATAGGGTTATTGCCAAGATTAGAGTTAACGCACACAAAGCATTTAGAATAGTGGCAAAGACGGAGTAAGCATTTATATAAATGTTTGCTATTTTAAAAGTCAGATCTGGGCAGGACTCAGATGGTAAAAATGTTTAACTAGAGTTACTGAATGTCAGTACTGTTCACAGAGGTGGCGGCAGGTTTCAGGAGTCAATGAGGGACGGCGACATGACTACGGAGAGCAAGGGTCCAAGGCGGGAGCTGTCAAAGACACAGAAATGGGAGGAGACACACCAACCTTTCTCTCCTCCCACCTCTGATCTCCTGCTTGTGTCTCCGTTGCCTGAACCAATCAGAAGCAGAGGACAGACAAGACCAGGTGATGCTGCCCGTGGGGTCAGCCTCTGGAGCCCCCACCTGATGGAGGGGGCAAACCAAGAATAAGTAGCATAGCTGTCCTTAGCAATGATCCTGGTATTAGTATTAACCAGTGCAAATTAATACTATTGCTATTATTCATAACAGGACCTGTTTCTTTCGTTATGGTTTCAGTGTTACTCTTAAATGGCTTCCTGTTTGAAGGATGTATCGACATCACTGTTTACATTTGGGCAGTTTTCGTTGCCCGTGAATTAAAGAGCAACCAGAGCCCAAAGCACTTGGAGCTTCATCCTGATTTGGAATCTCAAACACTCCCCTGCTTGCAAACCATCTCCTGCCCTGGCGAGCCTCAATTTCCCTTAACATAAAAGGGAAAGAAGAGTTCTAACTCTCACAGCAGAGTTGTGAAAAAGAATACCCTGCCAGAACTGAACAAATATAAGGAACTGGCAGATATAAAATTCTAAAATATTTCTTAATAGTATGCACGAGTTCTGACTTAACAAGCACGGCATATTGTGGCTACCCTGTTAAAAAAAATCCGCTGATCATTTTTCACAACTTATTTATTCTTGGTGCCTATTTCCTTTCCAAGGAAGGAAGGGGGATAAAAGAACTTTAACATCTTTTCTTCTTTACAGAGTGCCTTTCACATTATTCCTGAAATTCACTTCCACACACAGAATGTATTTCGGGGTCTGCTTTCTGATTTGAAAAAAAAATCTAAATTATTTTCTATAGATTTTTAAAGCATTTTGTTCACTTAAATGTGTATATTTCTGCTCTAATTGAAATTCCTAAATAGTCACTTTCTGAACTGTCAAAATTGTAAAGCTGTTGATGGGTGCAGCACTGGGGTTTCCATGGCAACTACTTTCATTGCCTAGGCGACGCTGGTCTGGTGATATCACCACTGAACTGGCTCAACTCTTGAAAGCTTGGCGGCTCCCAAAAATGTGCAAGTATGTCCTGAAAGTTTAACGGGCTTTTATTTTTAATGGCTGGCACCCAGCTTGGATCCACCAGGACTCGGGAGACGGTAGTGCTGTTCTGAGGTTCAGTGTATGGGATGGGAGATTTGACAAGCATGCTCATACTACCAGATCCTACTTGGATGGTGATGTGTTATGTGAATAGCTCCCAACTAATATTTCCATCAGTCATTGCGGCTGGGATGTAAGTGGAGTTAAGAAACAGAATCTTAGTTCACTCATGAGATAACGTTTCTGAATATGTGGAGTTTAGACTGTCTCATAATCCTACTATTTTTTCTTCTCCTTTTTTCTCTTTTTTTGCATCATGTGTTTCTATTTTTCTCTCTTTCCCTCTTTCCTTCTTTCCCCTTTTCTCTTTTTCTCTCTGTCTGAAGAGACAAGGGATTCTGAAAGTGGGAAACATCATGACTTTTTCATTTTGGATTGCGGTTGTCATTCCTAAACTACCTCCTATTACACTGTTTGTGGGAAAGTTACATTTAAAATAAATCATTTCTTGATAAGCAGTTTTATTGGTGCGTGGTCAGAAATTACCCAGGGAGAAGGAGCTCATTTAGCTTGCCTTTTTTTTTTTTCTGCCTATGGAACTCAAGTTTCTTCTAATTACATCCGGAGGAGCATTTAAACAGGGTGGTCCATTTTAAAGCAGTCACATTTAAATCTACTTTGCATTAAATGAGCTCGCTTTTAGATGAGTTTGGCTGGCTCAAGAATACATCACAAAATGCAAATCTGATGATAAATAAAGCTTTGGCTACATCACGGAAATGGGGAGCATTTCAAAAAATGATGTTAGCACTGACTGCTAAGTGAAATGGCATCTCTCGAACACGCCTCATATTTTAAACATTGAAATGTATGCTACTGAATCAAACATGTCCATTTGATGTGTGGCAATTCGTAAGTCACACAAAATGAGGTGCAAGCTTTCCCTCACAAGTTAACACTGGCGAAAATACGAGGTTGAGAAAGGGCTGTTAGAAGTCAGGAATATAAGGAAATGGCTCTGCATACTTATTCCAAAAGTAAAGCTGAAGGAAGTAGTGGGCAGAATGGGAGTTGCTGTCTGGCGATTATTCCTCATCTCCTTGGGGCCTGCTGCTGTTGAGCTGTGGCCCCCGTTGGTCTGGCTCTCAGGAGAAGAGAGGGGGACTGAAAAGGGAAGGATATCAGATAGGACTAAAAATAGTGTAATGGGCTTTTTAAAGAAATAGCTCAGGGCTTCCCCGGTGGCTCAGTGGTAAAGAATCCACCTACCAGTGCAGGAGACACGGGTTCAATCTCTGATCCGGGAAGATCCCACGAACTGAGCCCGAGTACCACAACTACTGAGGCTGTCCTCTAGAGCCATGGTCCACAACAAGAGAAGCCACCGCAGCGAGAGGCCCGCCCACCGCAGCTAGAGAGGAGCTCCCACTCGCCGCCCTCACAGCAGCGAAGATCCAGAAGGGCCACAAATAAATAAATTAATTAAATTGTAGATACACAAAAGCCAAACAGCTCAGACTCTGTACATACAAAAGAAGACCGCTCGCTTTGAAGTATTGACCAGTGACTGAACTCAATCTCCAGTTCCTCTCCCGTTCCCAGAAACAGATCCATCTCTGATCGTTCGGGGCCACCTTCAGCTCCAGGGGTGGGAGGTAGGTATCATCAGTGGTCCTAGTTGGAACCTACCTACTCCAGACCACTGTGATATGATAAAGAACGTAGGTGGTCTTTGTCTATGGTCCGGCACAAAGCTTCAGAAGATCGTGGGCTATCCTGAGCTATCCTTTTAAAGTATAAACTTTAGGAGTATCCTTTTAAAATCATAATGAGACCTTTTTTTTTTTTTTCTTACCACATCTGTGTGGGTATGTGTCTGTATCCTCAGTTGCATCGCACTCTTTGCGACCCCAACCCCATGGATTGTCGCCCACCAGGCTCCTCTGTCCATGGAATTTTTCAGGCAAGAATACTGGAGTGGGTTGCCATTCCCTTCTCCAGGGGATCTTCCTGACCCAGGGATAGAACCCTCATCTCTTGCATCTCCTGCACTGGCAGGTGGATTCTTTACCACCAGCCCCACCTAGGAAGCCACACCTGAGTTTATGCTAACAAGATGACTCAGGGTAGGGCCAGGAGACAATTTCAGCATCCAGACTAAGGTCAGAGAAACCAACCACAAGATTACAAGGTTGGAATTTCAGCCCCCTCCTCTGACCCCTGGGAATGGAAGAGGGACTGGAGATTGAGTTCAGTCACTGGTCAGTGATTGAATCAACAGTGTCCACATGATGAAACCTTGATTACAAAAAAAAAAAACAATAATAGTAACAAACAAAGCAAGGAGGCCGGGAGAGCTTCCTGGTTGGTGAACACACCTGGATTCCAGGAGGAGAGGCATAGGAGCTGAGTTACACCCTCTCACTCCCCAGGATTTGGGCCCATGTGTGTATTCATCTTGGATGTTCGTTTGCCTGCTTTGTAATAAAATGGTAATTGTAAGTACAGTGCTTCCCTTAGTTTGGTGAGTCATTCTAGTGAACTGCTGAATCAGAAGGGATCATAGAAACCACTGAATTCATACCCAAGATGGTAGAAATGTGGGTAGCCTGGGGACCTCACTTGTGGCTGGTGTGTGGTTAAGGGTGGTCTTATTAGAGACCTTGCCCTTTCACTTGTGGGATCTGATGCAAACTCTGGTTAATTAACATCAGACTTGAACTCAATTGTGGACACCCAACTGAGCAGGGAGAAATAGCAATAGCCTCAGATACACAGATGACACTACCTTTATGGCGGAAAGTGAAGAACTAAAGACCCTCTTGAGGAAAGTGAAAGAGGAGAGTGAAAAAGCTGGCTTAAAACTCAACATCCAGCAAACTAAGATCATGGCATCTGGTTCCATCACTTCATGGCAAATAGATGGGGAAACAATGGAAACAGTGACAGACTTTATTTTCTTGGGCTCCCAGATCACTGCAGATGGTGACTGCAGCCATGAAATTAAAAGACGCTTGCTCCTTGGAAGAAAAGCTATGACCAACTTAGACAGCATATGAAAAAGCAGAGACATTATTTTGTCAACAAAGATCCCTCTAGTTGAGGCTATGGTTTTTCCAGTAGTCATGTACGGATGTGAGAGTTGGACTATAAAGAAAGCTGAGCACTGAAGAATTGAAACTTTTGAACTGTGGTGTTGGAGAAGACTCTTGAGAAACACTTGGACTGCAAGGAGATCCAACCAGTCAGTCCTAAAGGAAATCAGTCCTGAGTATTCATTGGAAGGACTGATGCTGAAGCTGATACTTCAGTACTTTGGCCGCCTGATGTGAAGAACTGACTCCTTGGAAAAGACCCTGATGAAAGATTGAAGGCAGAAGGAGAAGGGGACGACAGAGGATGAGATGGTTGGATGGCATCACCAACTCGATGGACATGAGTTTGCGTAAGCTCCGGGAGTTGGTGATGGACAGGAAAGACTGGCATGCTGCAGTCCATGGAGTCACAAAGAGTCAGACACCCAGCGACTGGACTGAACTGTGGATACCTAGTTGGTGTTGCAAAACTGGCATCAGATTCCAGTATGTCACCCTGAGGCTAAAACAAAAGGTCCCAGGATGCAGAAGGCTTGGGTTAAAATGCTCATATCGTTACTGTTCACGTAACTTCTCTTAAAGATCCCATTTTTCTCATCAGGTAGTGTTGGTAAAAGGACAATGGTCATATTCAGGGCTAACGTGAGGGTTAACTATATTGGAAAAGCACTTTATGAACTGAGGAACACAAAGAAAATATTGGCTACTATTGTGGCCCAGACTCTAATGTATAATCAAAAACCTTATTTATAACCCAACAAGAGCTTTGTGGCCCAATTTTCACCCTTTTTCAAATCAAGTGAGAAAATAATGAATGTAGATTCCCAAAGCTAAAGATATAAATTTGGTTCTATGTGTCTTTTGTGTGCATGTCTGGGATTTTTTTCAACCAAGTTTTTTCCATTCCGTTCCAGGCAGAAACTCGACAATTTCTTCTCATGAATCATCTTTCTATGGCACTCTTCCACACCCGGCAGAAAAATTATGTGAGGCCACGGTCTTTGCTGGCCGGTACTCAAAGAAAACAAGCAAACCCGAACTGCATGTGGTCTTTGAGTCATTCCTGAGATCCTGAATTCTCTCAACCCCTGAATCTGAGTTGGATTAGTGGGAATGCCAGCTGGATGCCGTGGGGACGGTTGCTCTCAAGAGTCAGCAGAGAAGGATGGTGGTGAAGTGATGTGAATAAATATGTTAGCTGCACCCACTCATGAAAATGAGACTCTATCCCTGAAACAAAGGTGAAGTGAGCCTGCCTGTGTGATTTCTAACAAATCAAGGCTCTAGTAAGTAAGATGCTACTTTCCCCGGTCCTCTATGCCCCAATCCAAAGATGGGCAAGGACATGTAAGAGTTTACAAGACAGCAAGAGTGTATTGTGGCAGACTGTGTACCCAGTGCTGTAGGGATCAGGAAAGAAGAGAAAAACACCCAGCAGCAATCCAAACATACACGGAGTACCTCGTTTTCACCAGGACTGGAGATGCATGAAATATAGCCTTGAGTTTCAAATTCTCTGTTTGTACACACATGTCTTCGAAGAGACAAAATATAATGGCTCTCTTGGTACTTAACATGATCATCATTAGGATCTTGCAAAGGAAATCCAAAAACAGATCCTCAGTGCTCCACCCGCTGGCTTCTCTTCAGGGATCCTGAGACCCAGGGCGCTGGACTTAACTTGCCAAAAACTCACCAAGTCTCACTTGGCATGCCCAAGAGAGCATCTCCTTCTTGTTAAATGACCTCGCCTCATCATGGAACCATAAAAAGAAAACTTCCAGATCATTTGTCTCCATCACGAAAATTTATAAAAATGAGGTTTTTTCTAAAAAAAGTTAACTTATTTTGGCCCATGAGTTTCAGATGGGGTTGTGTATTTCCCTAAAGGGTCAAAAATAGAACATTTATTAAATGGCAAGTTATTCAAAAACCAGCACAGGCCCCAGTTGTCTTTCAAAAGCTCTGATTTACTGCGTATTTCTCCCTTGAGAGAGGCCTTTTTAAAACGTTCATTTCCATTTTAAGAGACCGAGGGCTTTGATCTGTTGGGAGCATTCTTTTTCTTTCCCTGAGTGGGACCTGTCGACTCCTCCAGGCAGAACTGGAGCCTTGCTCTCAGGGTCTGTATTTTTTCACGGACTTCCCGGACATCCAGACAGCATCTCTCGCATCGGCATTCACCCTGGCCAATCTGGAAGTCAGCATTGGCGAGTCCCTACACCGGGGACATGTGGTCTCAGGTTTCCGTCACACCTAAATCAGAATCCTGTTTCCAGGACATAAGACAAAGGTAAAAAATAGCCTTGACATCCCTAGATCCAGTAGATGCTGCGAGGCCTTCCTTTAAATTATTCAGAATTTCATAACCAATTCAATCCTGTTACTCCAATAAAGTTGAATCATTAAGAGTGTATTTTGCTTTTGAAAGATTTTTACCTTTTTGTTTGTCTGTGTGTTTGTTTGGCTTTGCGGAGGTGATGCCGATATGGGCACAGAGCCTGTGGGCCATGCATTTGTCAATTCTAGAGGGGTAGGAAGATAAAGTAGCCACTCTCAGTATCAAAACTCTCAGCGTGCTTTGATTTCAAAGGACACCACACTTCTCCCTACAGGACCACCTCTGGCCCCCTGCTGTGTCTTAGCCTAAGTTCTAGAGAGGAC
Organism: Ovis canadensis; assembly: GCF_042477335.2. Classification (NCBI taxonomy): domain Eukaryota; kingdom Metazoa; phylum Chordata; class Mammalia; order Artiodactyla; family Bovidae; genus Ovis; species Ovis canadensis. The sequence continues at coordinate 57,063,953 of NC_091264.1, forward strand.
AGGCTTGAGTCCCACCAGGGTGCCCATCTCTGTGAACACTAGGTCTTAGCTCCCATCCATCTTACAACTGTAGGAACTGACTGCCTGCCCTCCTAGTTGTATCCACATCTGCTCCAGACACACATATGCAAGCACACACACACACACACACACACACACACACACACACACACACACACACACACTGAAATCCCCAGGGGAGCACCAGGTGCTCCTCCCGGGGAATTCACTGCTCGTCTACCTTTCTCCTTCCTTTCTCTCCCCTTTGCTCCTTCCTCCCTCTCTTCTGCAACAATCCGGTGAATGTTTTGTTTATATCCATGCAGTCAACCTGAAGATTCATCTCCTTTATTTCAGGGCTGGGCCACTCTTGGAGGTAACTGTCACTCAACATTTTATCATTGCGCTGTTCCATTGAGTCTATTCCATATGTTAAGCGATTGATAGTAGACATAGGACCACGAGGGGCGGGGATTGTTGCAGAGACAGAATGAGCAATTGATAGAGGTGGACCCGCCTGCCCTGGGCTCCCGCTGCCATCTCTCACAGGTAAATGACATGTACAAGCTGAGAAAAAAACAACTCTCTCATTTTCTTGTAGCACATTTTTGTTTGTTTGTGTGTCAGATTACACATTCAATCAATTGTGACAAGCCACTGGGCTATGCAAGGCATCGCGCATCCAGTGTAAACCCCAGGCTCTGCAGACAGAGAAGAAACCAATCCCAACTGTTCACGGCTGTTCCCCACTGCGGAGGGAGAAAGGCAGGAACAAGGGGGCTTTTCCAACTGACTTTCTATGACAGGGAGGGAGAGGAATTGTGTTCCCCAGGAGAAAGTGGTTAATTTTATTTTATTTTTGTAGCTGCAGGCAGTCTGTGGATAAGTGGGTATTACGATCCTGGTACATCTCTAATTAATAAGATCAATTGCCACTGTATTTTCTTTTACAAACTCATTTAGATATGTCAGGGCTGCAATTATTTTGAGAATGATCTGGCTTTACGCTTATTCATCTTTCCTCTTCCTCAAGGAGAAAATAAAACTGTCAGCTTAAACGCCCTTTGAAGTCTGTTTTAGATCCTTGATTGAAAATTAAAAACAAAGTCGCTAGCCCAGTGCCACTTACAGGGTCAAAGTTCCTGTCCTCATGTTGGTGTGTGTGTGTGTGTGTGTGTGTGTGTGTGTGTATATGTATTGTGTTAATGCCTGTTTTTAAAAGGGTCACATGTTGGCTTTCTAATAACATGCTGCACCTCTTTGCTTTCATCTCTCTAGATTTACAAGAAACCTGAAGTTCATATTATTTTAAAACTGAGAAGCACCAGGCATTTTGCTTAGCTGTTGTTTTTTGATTCAGAGAAAGATCTTTCTCCAAATGGACGTTATAACTCTTAGTGTAAACCTAGAGAATGGCTTAGGAAGCTTCACTCACCACCTTCCTGCCTCCTGCAGGAATTACCACCAACTGAATGTGCAGAAATCCGCCCCCACTCCTGGGGACCAAGATGTCACCCCACCAGGTGGGAAGGGCCCACCATCCCTTCTCTGAGTCTGTGCATTCAGCTCCGACAGCATCACCACCAAAATACCCAGGAACCTGCCTGGTCATTCCATCCGTCTCTGGGCAGCCCCCCACAGACACAGGCAAATAAACCTGGTCATCCCTGTGATGCCTCAGGAATGCTTCTAGACGCTCCCTCTGGGAAGGGTGAACCCAAACTCTTTCAAACAGAGACCTACACCTTTTCTTGGAGAAGCCAGAGAGGCTGGCGTGAGGCTAAGAAATCAAAGAAGCTGCTCTGAACCAAAGCAGCTGTCTCTCCCAGGCCATCCCCTGCCTGTTTCTCCCATCCCTGCCTTCCGTCTGATTTGTCTTTAAGGTTTTAACATTATCCCTCTGCTGACAAATGAATACTTTTCTGGAAGATGAGGTATTTCCAGAAGCTGGCAGACACTGGAGTGCAGTGGTCTGGCTCCCTCGATTCATTATTTGAACAGGAGAGGCCTGGAGGCTTGCACGAGCATCACACTCAAGGGGATGATAAATGTGGTCTGGCCGGCGTGGTAATAAGGGAATTTCTAGCCAGGTCGTGTCTAGATCACGGTTTGTTAGGGAGTGAAAACCACAAAGGAGGGGGCTCCAGTACCCTGCTCCTCAGAGAAATGGTCCCCAGGGAGCTCCAGCCACATTTCAAGTCTGAACCCTCATCCGGCCCCTCACTGGGGCTGCTGTAAATAACATTAACCTGTCTTTCAGTGAGCTCTGGGAAGCTTACAGACTGAACACGCTTTTTGTTGTCTGTAGTTGGGCATTAAGCTCAGTACTGTCAAGTCTAATTATTCTCATTAAGGCCTGAAAGTTTTAGGGATTAATTAAGCAGAGAGCAAAAGCTTATGCAGAACAGCAATATTTTCCCCCTCAAGGATTAGCCCGTCATTCTGGTGGGGTTTTCCTTGAGCGCTGCCCATTACTTTAGGAGATAGCAAAGTGTGGAGCTCATATAATATGGATTAGAAATAGTCTACATTTCACATGTGCTACTCAGCCATGAAAATACGTTCTGGCCCTTGTGCCCATAACCCAGAAGGCTCACTAATGAGAACCAGGCAGTGGGGCTAATGAGAAATCCAATACGTGCTGTCTCTCTTTCCCATTTCCTTTCAATTTACTTTCCACCAGCTTCGATGTGTATAGGAGGAGTCCGAGTTGGTGCTAGTATTCTTCTCTTCACTTGGTGAGATGTTTAGAAATTACCTAATTCTACCCCTTCATCCTAAGATGTGAATTCTGGGACTAACTGATTTGCTCAAAGAGCCATAGTTATTGACAAAAGTCCTTCAAGTGAAGGTGGCAGGAAACTTCTGGAAGCATTGATGGTCCTCACGTCAATTAGAATGGTGAAGGTACTTAGCACTTGGGGTTAGTGTATACCAAAACTCAGCAGAAGGAAACAAGGCTGTCTCACAGTAAAGGGATGATGATGGTGAGGAGCTAACTTGCATGTGAGGCCCAGGGAACCCTGGGACCAGGAGGTGCCAGCAGGTGTCCTGTTTGATGAAGGATTTCAAGGCTTTGTGAAGAAACGGGGGCAAGAAGACGGATAGTCAGGCCCTGGCGTTGCCAAGGGTAAAAACGAGAGACGTGTGGGTAATCATCCTTGCTCTATTCCGTGAACTTGAGTTTTCAGCAAGATGGATTTTCAGAGGGGTGTTTCTGTTGTTCACTTTTTGCATTTCACATAGAGACACGGTTCCCATTTGAGGATTTGAAATGGAACATTCCAGCTCCCACAGGCTCCCACATCCATTTACTCGCTTAGCCCTTTAGGTTGGCCCCTGGTGCACACCTAGAACTTGGGCTGCAGGAGAGCCAGCATCCCTAGGGCTTCTCTGTGCTGAGCTGCGGCTTCCACCCAGCAGAGGTAGGGGTCCCGCTTCCACCCGAGAGCCGGCCATACCCTGCTGCTCCCCTTTACCCCAGCACATCTCTACCGGGCACACCCAGCAACCTGAAGGTGGCCACAGAGAGCCCCTCCCATAGACACCGGCTGGAATACAGCCAGGAAGAGCAAACTCGGCTGCCGTATTAGGTCGGATACCTCAGTGGAGCCTCCTTTACTGTCTCTGGGAAGCTGGTTTTGGCTCCTCAAAGAAGGCAACAGGAAAAGCGTAGCTTGCAGAGGCTGAGTTCACTGGGTAGAACCACATCCCAAGAGGAGTGGTCAGTGAAGCCAGGTGTGACAGCAAAAATGGGAGCAGCAGCTGTCCAACAGCCTGGGAGAAGGTGGTCAGAGGAGAAACGCCACCACTGTCATCATCAGCTGGAGCCCTTCTCTGAAAGCGACAGGTCCTTCTAGCTCCTCTGCTCATAAAGAGCCATTATTCCCTTCCCAATTCTCCAGGGCACTTTGCTTACGGTTCTTTTTGTTTCCTAAATGCTGCATTTGCTTGTATGTTTATCTATGAACCGTGAGTCCCAGAGGATCTCACTGCTTCGTTTACCTTTGGCCTGTATCAACCCTGCAAAATTCATATGTTGAAGCTCTAAGCTGCAATGTGACAGTATCTGGATGTGAGGTCTTTGGGAGATCACTAGCGTTCGATGAGGTCACGAGGATGGGTCCCCCGTGATGGGGTTTAGTGGCTTATTAAAAAGAAGATCAGACAAGAGGTCTCACCCGGTCTCTGTACCTACACTCTCACCAAGGAAAGGTCATTTGGGACCACAACCAAGAAGAAGATTCTCACCAGGAACCAAACAGGCTGGCACTCTGACCTTAGACTTCCCAGCCTCCATAACTGCAAGAAAGAAATGTCTGTTGTTTAAGCCATCGGGTCTATGGTAATTTATTATAGCAGCCTGAGCTGACTCAGAGAGCCTAGAGCCATGATTCTTACATAAGAGGCGACAGCAAACTCGCTGACTGATGGGCTGGAATCTCTCTCACCTACACATAAACAGTGGCCCAACAATTAATCAGCACATCCATTTTCAGCTTCTACTGTGGGAAACACGATGGGCTGAGCAGTGGAAAATGACAACTTCTTTTCAAAACTGAACCAAAGGTCCAAGCAGCTTAATACAGTATTAGATTTTGTCAAATGGGTATGTGTCATTATGCATGCAGATCTAATTAATCATATTTCTAGAGGATGCATTGAATAACCTGAGAGAAGAAATCAATTACAGAAACTCATGTTGCTCATAATTTGAGGACTTTTGTGTCTCAAGGTTTAGGTTTGAAATCAAAATTGTTTAGCATGAGGGATGGGAAGATGGGAGGGAAGTATGCTTTTTACATTCTGAAGAAATTTAAGGGTACGAGATATAGTATGACTAACCTGTATGTGTTAATGGGATATTTCTGCATCTTTTAAATGTTGTGAGCATAAAAGGTGAGCGAGAAATATTTTACAAGTAACACAACTGACTGACACGTCTTCTGCTGTTTCTAAATCTAAAGAGAAAGCCTGTGACTTAGTACTTCTGTCCTAGCTCTTTCAAAGGCAAAACTGTGCATTGAATCAGGAGTGGAAGAAGGAATATGATATAGAGGATAAATGAACACAGGGTCAGGGATAAAGAATATCATTTTCTCTATTGCTTGTTAATTAGAGTAACTCCTTAGATACTGAAAGCTTGCGTCTTGCGGTCTCACTATTGTCTTACCTGAGTTCTGTTCTGAGAGCTCCAGGTCGACACATCTAAGATGTGCTCAGCTGTACTTCTTCCCCCCATCGCTGACACCACGAGGGCTTTCCCGAGCAGGGGTTCCTGCTCAGCTCTTTGCGGCCTTTCCCAGGAGGACCCTGGCCCCAATCCCTCTGCCCACGTGCTTGATTGTCATAGAAGCGGGTCGACAGTGAACTAAGTCCAGGAGGGCCAGGGTGGGCTTTGCGTCCAGCAAGATAATCTAAAGGGCCTGGAATGCTGCGTGAACATAATAGGAGCTTAATCAAAGTTGCCGCTTGGTTAAATAAAGGGACACATCAAGGCTCAAAGCAACAGCCAATTCAGGCCCCAGGGCACCCCCAGGACAGGCTCCACCCACTACAACCTCCCCCCACCCCCAGCTCCCACCCCCTCACCTCCATCTTGGCAGTTTCTCTGGTGTCAAGGAGGATCCAGTAGAGATGGGGAGATGGGAGTAACATGATTTGGTCTGGGGAAAGGAAGTCAGATTTGGCAGAATCCAAGTTCAGTCCAGTTCAGTCGCTCAGTCGTGTCTGACTCTTTGCGACCCCGTGAGTTGCAGCACGCCAGGCCTCCCTGTCCTCACCAACTCCAGGAGTTCACTGGAGTTCACTCAAACTCACGTCCATCAAGTCGGTGATGCCATCCAGCCATCTCATCCTCTGTCCTCCTGCCCTCAATCCCTCCCAGCATTACGGTCTTTTCCAGGGAGTTAGCTCTTCGCATGAGGTGGCCAAAGGAGTGGAGTTTCAGCTTCAGCATCAGTCTTTCCAATGAACACCCAGGACTGATCTCCTTTAGAATGGACTGGTTGGAGCTCCATGCAGTCCAAGGGACTCTCAAGAGTCTTCTCCATCACCACAGTTCAAAAGCATCAATTCTTCAGTGCTCAGCTTTCTTCACAGTCCAACTCTCACATCCATACATGACCACTGGAAAACTCATAGCCTTGACTAGACGGACCTTTGTTAGCAAAGTAATGTCTCTGCTTTTGAATATGCTATCTCAGTTGAGTTCAGTCACTCAGTCGTGTCCAATTCTTTGCGACCCCATGAATCGCAGCACGCCAGGCCTCCCTGTTCATCACCATCTCACAAAGTTCACTCAGATTCACGTCCATCGAGTCCATGATGCCATCCAGCCATCTCATCCTCGGTCGTCCCCTCCTCCTCCTGCCCCCAATCCCTCCCAGCATCAGACTCTTTTCCAATGAGTCAACTCTTCTCATGAGGTGGCCAAAGTACTGGAGCTTCAGCTTTAGCATCATTCCTTCCAAAGAAATCCCAAGATTGATCTTCAGAATGGACTGGTTGGATCTCCTTGCAGTCCAAGGGACTCTCAAGAGTCTTCTCCAACACCACAGTTCAAAAGCATCAGTTCTTCGGCGCTCAGCCTTCTTCACAGTCCAATTCTCACATCCATACATGACCACAGGAAAAACCATAGCCTTGACTAGATGGACCTTAGTTGGCAAAGTAATGTCTCTGCTTTTGAATATACTCTCTAGGTTGCTCATAATTTTTCTTCCAAGGAGTAAGCGTCTTTCAATTTCATGGCTGCAGTCACCATCTGCAGTGATTTTGGAGCCCAAAAAAATGAAGTCTGACACTGTTTCCACTGTTTCCCCATCTATTTCCCATGAAGTGATGGGACCGGATGCCATGATCTTTGTTTTCTGAATGTTGAACTTTAAGCCAACTTTTTCACTCTCCTCTTGCACTTTCATCAAGAGGATTTTTAGCTCCTCTTCACTTTCTGCCATAAGGGTGGTGTCATCTGCATATCTGACGTTATTGAGATTTCTCTCGGCAATCTTGATTCCGGCTTGTGTTTCTTCCAGTCCAGCGTTTCTCATGATGTACCCTGCATATAAGTTAAAGAAGCAGGGTGACAATATACAGCCTTGACGTACTCCTTTTCCTATTTGGAGCCAGTCTGTTGTTCCATGTCCAGTTCTAACTGTTGCTTCCTGACCTGCATACAGATTTCTCAAGAGGCAGGTCAGGTGGTCTGGTATTCCCATCTCTTTCAGAATTGTCCACAGTTTATTGTGATCCACACAGTCAAAGGCTTTGGCATAGTCAATAAAGCAGAAATAGATGTTTTTCCGGAACTCTCTTGCTTTTTCCATGATCCAGTGGATGTTGGCAATTTGATCTCTGGTTCCTCTGCCTTTTCTAAAACCAGCTTGAACATCAGGGAGTTCATGGTTCACGTATGGCTGAAGCCTGGCTTGGAGAATTTTGAGCATTACTTTACTAGCATGTGAGATGAGTGCAATTGTGCGGTAGTTTGAGCATTCTTTGGCATTTTCTTTCTTTGGAATTGGAATGAAAAGTGACCTTTTCCAGTCCTGTGGCCACTGCTGAGTTTTCCAAATTTGCTGGCATATTGAGTGTAGCACTTTCACAGCATCATCTTTCAGGATTTGAAACAGCTCAAATGGAATACTATCACCTCCACTAGCTTTGTTCGTAGTGATGCTTTCCAAGGCCCACTTGACTTCACTTTCCAAGATGTCTGGCTCTAGATTAGTGATCACATCATCATGATTATCTGGGTCGTGAAGATCTTTTTTGTACAGTTCTTCTGTGTATTCTTGCCACCTCTTCTTAATATCTTCTGCTTCTGTTAGGTCCAGACCATTTTTGCCCTTTATCGAGCCCATCTTTGCACGAAATGTTCCCTTGGTATCTCTAATTTTCTTAAAGAGATCTCTAGTCATTCCCATTCTGTTGTTTTCCTATATTTCTTTGCACTGATCGCTGAAGAAGGCTCTCTTATCTCTTCTTGCTATTCTTTGGAACTCTGCATTCAGATGCTTATATCTTTCCTTTTCTCCTTTGCTTTTTGCCTCTCTTCTTTTCACTGCTATTTGTAAGGCCTCCCCAGACAGCCATTTTGCTTTTTTGCATTTCTTTTCCATGGGGATGGTCTTGATCACTGTCTCCTGTACAATGTCAGGAACCTCATTCCATAGTTCATCAGGCCCTCTATCTATCAGATCTAGTCCCTTAAATCTATTTCTCACTTCCACTGTATAATCATAAGGGATTTGATTTAGGTCATACCTGAATGGTCTAGCGGTTTTCCCTACTTTCTTCAATTTAAGTCTGAAGTTGGCAATAAGGAGTTCATGATCTGAGCCACAGTCAGCTCCTGGTCTTGTTTTTGTTGACTGTAGAGAGCTTCTCCAATCTTTGGCTGCACGGGTTGGTCATAACTTGCCTTCCAAGCAGTAAGAGTCTTTTAATTTCATGGCTGCAGTCACTATTGCAGTGATTTTGGAGCCCCAAAAAATAAAGTCTGACACTGTTTCCACTGTTTCCCCATCTATTTCCCATGAAGTGATGGGACCAGATGCCATGATCTTCGTTTTCTGAATATTGAGCTTTAAGCCAACTTTTTCACTCTCCTCTTTCACTTTCAACAAGAGGCTTTTTAGTTCTTCTTCACTTTCTGCCATACGGGTGGTGTCATCTGCATATCTGAGGTTATTGATATTTCTCCTGGCAATCTTGATTCCAGCTTGTGTTTCTTCCAGCCCAGTGTTTCTCATGATGTACTCTGCATATAAGTTAAATAAGCAGGGTGATAATATACAGCCTTGACATACTTCTTTTCCTATATGAGGTTAAACCAAAGCAAGGAAAGATTAGAAGCCAGGAGAGGTGGCTTCCTTCATCAAGGTGAGGAAAGCAGTGAAGAAGGTGGACAGATGGGACCCAAATGGAGGAAGGGAGGTGGGCCGGGGTGGCCACCTGGGTTGGGTGGGGTAGGGGTGGGCAGTGAGAAAGAGAAGAGAGCTATGGATTGTTCCAGGTTTTTCTGGCTCAAGATGAGGACGGCATGATTAACCCAAATTAGAAATCAGTTAAGAACAGATGGGAGTGCACCTGATCCTTCATTCAAATCTCAGCCTGACTCCGTCAATGTCAAGTCAGAACATCTCAGTCATCCGGCTGAGTGGTTTGATGGAGACCTACAGGTACATTTTTGCTAACAGGCAGTCAGATGTAAGACCCTATTGATAGATAATTCATTATCCACACACCTCGTGTTCACCTTCCTTGTAGAAACATGTGTGGCCTTTTTAAGCACATGGAATGCACTCGACAGGGACAGAGGGGCAGCGCTAGAGGTCACGGCCATGGAGGGTTTGCTGTCTTCTGCCGGCTATCATGGTCCTGCTGGCCAGAAAAGGCTCCTCTGGTTGGAAAGCAAAACTTGGCCTATTCTGAGTGGCGTGCATAGCTTCTCAAAGGTGCTGTGAGTTGCAGCCTGGCGTTCTTTCCACTCAGAGGCACAGCAGGAGGTATTTGGCATGCAGGAATCGGGCTGCACGTGCGCTAATCCCTTCAAGGGTGGTTGTCCATCCTGCTCCTACAACCCCCTCACTCTCCCCTCCCACCCGTTTCATCTTTTCATTTTCTTCCCCCTTTCATTTTGGTTCCTGACCTTTTTTACCACCTGAGTGTGGCTTTGTGTGGAAGTCATTTATTCTTTGGAACCGGCTATTTCCACAAAGTGGGGGGAATGCGGAAGAGATTAGAAGGATCCCAGCAAACTCCAGGTCTTGATCCAGGAGATAAGGGCCCCACCTGTGGTTTGAAGGAGGAATGGAAGGGAGGAAGGTGGGCCTAGAAGGATCTGCCGGACAGGTGCCTATGGTGCTGAGTGAGGATACGGCGAGAGCAAGGGAGTCCCATCCTCCGGTAGGTTAGAGTCCTATGAGCTGTGCTTTTGCCTGATGTCACCTCCCTGAGAAGGAACTGTGGTCCCCACTGTATCTGGATGAGCAAGGTCAGGCATGGAAATCACCCAAATCTTACTAGTGGCAATAATTCCCCTGTCTCCAGCTTTTGCCCTCTTTATCACAAATTGGCTAAATGGGATGATCCTATCAAAGATTTTGAATGATCCTTCCAACCTACTAGGATTCCTTGGTGGCTCAGATGGTAGAGAATCTCCATCCAATGCAGGAGACCTGGGTTGGATCCCTGGGTTGGGAAGATCCCCTGAAGAAAGGAATGATAACCTACTCTAGTATTCTTGCCTGGAGAATTCCAAGGACAGAGGAGCTTGGCAGGCTGCAGTCCATAGGGTTGCAAAGAGTGAGACACGACTGACTGACTAACACTTTCACACTTTCAACCTACTAAGGAGGTGAAAAAAAATGTGTAAGAACTAGAAATCTAGTTCATTGCCAGTTTCTAGCTTTGCTTGAACTTCACAATTGAGATGGCATGGAATAATTTGAAATTTTGACCTACGGTAAGTCCCCTACATACGAACATTCAAGTTTTGAGCTTTCAAAGATGTTAACGTGTCCCTGTAGGCCAGCTGTTGTACTGACTGCTATACTTTTCAAGGTACTGTACTGTAAGGTTAAAAAATTGTTTTTAATTTTAAAAAATGTTTTCTGTATTTTTTAAATGTATTATTTGTGTGAAAAGTATTGTAAACCTGTTACAGTACAGTACTGTGTAGCCGATTGTGTTAGTTGGGCACCTAAGCTAACTTGGGAACAAATTGGATATATGGACACACCCTCAGAATGGAACTCATTCACATGTAGAGGACCTGTTGTATTATCCAATATCCCTTGTGATAAAGGGGCTGAGGCAGTGGGTCTTTAACACATCATTATGCCAATGGGAAGGACTGAGGCTCTTCAACCAGTTCAGTAACTGTTGAATCCAAGAGTTTAAAAGGTCCACAGATCACCTGTAGAATTTGTTTCCTAGCCCCACTCCTGCTCCAGGATCTTCCTTATTCTAATAATTGTGTGTTATCATACTGTGACCTAGTAAGTGAGGCTCAACCATGCCTGACTCTTTTGCAGCCCCATGGATGCCACCAGGTTCCTCTGTCCATGGAATTCTCCAAGCAAGAATACTGGAGCAGGTTGCCACTTCCTCCTCCAGGGGATCTTCCCTATTTAGGAATTGAAACCTCATCTCTTACGTCTCCTGCACTGGCAGGCAGGTTATCATCAGTGCCTTCTGGGAAGCCCCAGGGCACATTGGCAGGTGGATTCTTCACCAGTAGTGCCAGCTGGGAAGCCCACTGTGATCTAACGCTATACTCCGATCTCAGGAATGGGGGGTTGGCAGGATTATCTGTTCAGTTCTGTTCTGTTCAGTTCAGTCGCTCAGTGGTGTCCGACTCTTTGCGACCCCATGAATCGCAGCACGCCAGGCCTCCCTGTTCATCACCATCTCACAAAGTTCACTCAGATTCATGTCCATCGAGTCCGTGATGCCATCCAGCCATCTCATCCTCGGTCGTCCCCTCCTCCTCCTGCCCCCAATCCCTCCCAGCATCAGACTCTTTTCCAATGAGTCAACTCTTCTCATGAGGTGGCCAAAGTACTGGAGCTTCAGCTTTAGCATCATTCCTTCCAAAGAAATCCCAGGGTTGATCTCCTTCAGAATGGACTGGTTGGATCTCCTTGCAGTCCAAGGGACTCTCAAGAGTCTTCTCCAACACCACAGTTCAAACACATCAATTCTTCGGCGCTCAGCCTTCTTCACAGTCCAACTCTCACATCCATATATGACCACAGGAAAAACCATAGCCTTGACTAGACAGACCTTAGTCGGCAAAGTAATGTGTCTGCTTTTGAATATACTCTCTAGGTTGCTCATAACTTTTCTTCCAAGGAGTAAGCGTCTTTTAATTTCATGGCTGCAATCACCATCTGCAGTGATTTTGGAGCCCAAAAAAATGAAGTCTGACATTGTTTCCACTGTTTCCCCATCTATTTCCCATGAAGTGATGGGACCGGATGCCATGATCTTTGTTTTCTGAATGTTGAGCTTTAAGCCAACTTTTTCACTCTCCTCTTGCACTTTCATCAAGAGGATTTTTAGCTCCTCTTCACTTTCTGCCATAAGGGTGGTGTCATCTGCATATCTGACGTTATTGAGATTTCTCTCGGCAATCTTGATTCCGGCTTGTGTTTCTTCCAGTCCAGCGTTTCTCATGATGTACCCTGCATATAAGTTAAAGAAGCAGGGTGACAATATACAGCCTTGATGTACTCCTTTTCCTATTTGGAGCCAGTCTGTTGTTCCATGTCCAGTTCTAACTGTTGCTTCCTGACCTGCATACAGATTTCTCAAGAGGCAGGTCAGGTGGTCTGGTATTCCCATCTCTTTCAGAATTGTCCACAGTTTATTGTGATCCACACAGTCAAAGGCTTTGGCATAGTCAATAAAGCAGAAATAGATGTTTTTCCGGAACTCTCTTGCTTTTTCCATGATCCAGTGGATGTTGGCAATTTGATCTCTGGTTCCTCTGCCTTTTCTAAAACCAGCTTGAACATCAGGGAGTTCACGGTTCATGTATTGCTGAAGCCTGGCTTGGAGAATTTTGAGCATTACTTTACTAGCATGTGAGATGAGTGCAATTGTGTGGTAGTTTGAGCATTCTTTGGCATTGTCTTTCTTTGGAATTGAAATGAAAACGGACCTTTTCCAGTCCTGTGGCCACTGCTGAGTTTTCCAAATTTGCTGGCATATTGAGTGTAGCACTTTCACAGCATCATCTTTCAGGATTTGAAAAAGACCTTGCTCCACATTTGCTGAGCGAGGAGAACAGAGGGGCAGGGGGCCCCGAGAGGATGACTGCCTCTCCCTTCTTCTGCACAAGACCCAGCAGGCAGGCTGAGCCGGATGCGCAGACAGCCGCTGCGAGCCAAGTAGAGGCAGACAGAACATGCCGAGAACCTGAGCTCCAAAGGGCCCAGCACCCAGCTAGCCGATGTGGGTGCTGCACACACCACCCCTGCCTACAGCTCTCCCCGCAGGAGGAGCTGCTTTGGATCAAAGGCGGCATGCCGCCCTCGGAGGGGCAGGAGGAAAAGCCACAAGTGGTGACAGGCTCCAAAGACTGTGGAGTCACCATCCGCCCGGAGAGAAGTCTTCCGAAGCCTGCTGTCTGGGAAAAAAAACCCAGGTGCCTATCCACTCGGCCACACCCCGCCAGCGAGGCAGGGAAAGGAAGACAACAGGCTGGAAAGGCAGGCCGCTTCCGGCTCTGTGCAGGAGACAACCAGTGTCCGGCCAAGAGCTGACCTGCAGAAGATGTTTGTTGGGTGAACCGGTCTTGAGCAAAGCAGAGTCAAGTTTGAATGTAGGCCCATGATATATTTCACCATGATTTGAAAAGATTAATAATGTAATACACCAAAAATCATTGATTTGTACACTTCAAACAGATAAATTATATGATATAGGAACTGTATCTCAATAAAGCCATTGTTAAAAATGCAAACAAGTAAAAAAGACACATTTTGCAAAAACAAAAGCAAAAAACCTAAAGCTCCAATTAAACTGTGTCTGTGAAAACTTTTTTTAAAGATGCAGTGTGGTGGGCTGCCGTCTATGGGGTCGCACAGAGCTGGACACGACTGAAGCGACTCAGCAGCAGCAGCAGCAGCAGCAGTGTGTACTAGCAGAGTTTCTTGCCAGCAGCCTTGCACTGTCTTTATCTGCCTCCCCACTCCCCATTCTTGGCTGTTTCCTGTGTGTCACCACTGAGATTTGAGCTCAGCTTCGGGTGGGTGTTTCATGCAGGAGACGGCACTTGGCGGCGGGCAGAACCCCTTGGTTTTGGCAGTTCTGATTCCTCAGCCACCTGATTCATCAGTCAGGCTGCCCACCTCTCAGACCCTGACCTTAAAAGTCTAATTTTCTCTCTTAGCTGTGCCCTAAAACCCTGTATGCAGGCTGTTTGCCTTTCCTCCCTTACTTAGCACATCCTGCATTTTTTAAAACCATCTCTTCTATCCTTGGTTTTCCCTTAAGCCTTTAGCATTTCACTACATCACACCTTTAACTTGCTGAGAGCTGCAAGCAGGGTCATGGACTGTTTTGACTGAAGGACTCATTAAAATAGAAACAATTTACAATTCCCGCTGTATATATGTGCACACAAAATACAGGTAGACACGAAGACAGAAACAGCTTGTCAATGTCTCTCCTCTCACTACATCAGGAAGGGTAATCTAGAATCCTGACACTGCATTTGCTGCAAGAGGATTGGAAATATTCAACCAGCAATGATAGAAGAACTAGGTCGTAAAAACATCTTGTATATAAATATCTATTGTTCACAGGGAGGTGCCATGTCCAGATCAGGGCATATATTGTGATTAGATTTAACACGCATGTAAACATTTCCCAACCTGTCATTTTCTCAGCTGGATTTGTGCTTCACCCACATTAGACAGTCAGCAAAGAGTGTCAGAGACGCACAGAAGACAGGGGGGAAAGCAATTAGGGTGGGGGGAAAAGAAGGAAAAATAAAAACAGCCTTGAAAATATATCATCCTACCACCCAAAACAGGTAGTGTTCAGAGGAGATGTTAAGAGATTCAGAAAAAAAGAGAATGACACTGTAAGAATGGTTGTGAGCATGTTTTTATCTTACTAGAGTCTTTAGAAAGTCAGCAATTTGCATACCGCACCTGTATTAATCAGATACTTGATTGAACAGAGGTTTCTCATTCCTTTCCTCCATCAAACTGTCTAGGATGACACTGGGGAAATTGACTCTGATGTTCAAACGAGTAGCAGGGAGGAGTGTCTGGAGTCACCACTCAATGAAATAATTTAGCACTTTTATTAGGAAATCATTATATTTACCAAAGGAAAAACCTCATTTTCACAGCAAACACAGGAAAATCACGCAGTTTCAAAAGCTGCATAAGAAAGATAGTCAAGCACACATCTGTCCCCAAAGAAAGACAAGTTGAACAGGTAAACCCACTCTTGATTATGCAGACTTGTAGGTGGATCATACAACAGCTTGGGTATTGTTTCTTACTCTAAACGATTGCCTCCTGCCGTTGTTGGCTGGCTATGCAAGAGCTATCCTGAACTACCAGCTACTACTTACTTTCCAGTGTCCTTTGTATCTAAGGGTGTCAGTGTGACTTGTCTTGGCCAAGGAAGTTTGCTGAGGATGAGAATGAAGTTGGGTTATGGGAAGGCTTTCATGAGGCAGGTAAGCTATCTTATGGGCTTCCCAGGTGTGCTAGTGGTAAAGAATTTGCCTGCCAAGCCAGGAGACATAAGAGATGTGGGTTCGATCCCTGGGTTGGGATGATCCCCTGGAGGAGGGCATGGCAACCCACTCTGGTATTCTTGCTGGAGATTTCCATGGACACAGGAGTCTGGTGGGCTACAGTCCATAGGGTCGCACAAAGTCAGACACAACAGAAGCAACTTAGTAAGCAAGCAAGCTATCCTATATCTTCCCCTTGTTTCTACCCTGTACATGGTTTTGACGCTATGAGCTGCAAAAGTCATTTTACAGCTTCAAGATGGCAAGGACAAGGGACAAAACTCAACACCTTAGGATGTCAGGGTGAACAGAGAAAACACTTGGCTCCCCAAAGATTCAACTGAGTGGTTGAACCAACACCAGCCTCCAGCTCCCACCAGATTTCTTAAGTGAAAAAGCAAACACCTATGGGCCTAAGGTACCATTTTGGATTTCTATTACCTGCAGCCCAAAGCATTTTTAAGTGACCCATCATGTACCAGGGATCCACAAAGGCCCAAAACAGGAGCTAGAATCTGGGTGTCTGATGAACTAGTGTTGCAAATTGCCTGAAGTCATCTGTTTGCCCTTTTAGAAGTCGAATTACTTTAGCTTTCACCTTTAGGTCTGTAATTTTCCTGGAACGGATATCTTTTATATCATGTAAGAGAAGAATCAAGACTTTTGACATATGGCTATCTAATTGACTCAGACCATTATGAAAAAAAAAGAAATCTTTTAACCAATGCACTACTGTATTAATCTTGTCAGAAATCAAGTGTGACTTTATGTAAATGAGTATACTTTTAATACTTTCTTCTGATATACTACCTGATATTTCTATTTTGTATGAACAGCAAGCTCCCTTAACTGTCTGCAGCTTTACAATACTTTTTATATAATAAACTCTCCACTTTTATTTTTTAATTAAAAGAGTAGTTGACTATTATCCTTTGAATTTTCATACAAATTTTACAATCAACCTGTTGCTTTCCTGAAAAAGAGAAAAAGCAAAACATACATCTTAAATATCCTAGATTCTGAATATCTTGATCTGTTGGCGTCTTTATAATATTGAATCTTCTAATCCATGAATGTAGCCTCAGTTCAGTTCAGTCGCTCAGTCGTGTCCAGTTCTTTGTAACCCCATGAATTGCAGCATGCCAGGCCTCCCTGTTCATCACCATCTCCCAGAGTTCACTCAGACTCACGTCCATCGAGTCCGTGATGCCATCCAGCCATCTCATCCTCGGTCATCCCCTCCTCCTCCTGCCCCCAATCCTTCCCTGCATCAGACTCTTTTCTAATGAGTCAACTCTTCTCATGAGGTGGCCAGAGCACTGGAGTTTCAGCTTTAGCATCATTCCTTCCAAAGAAATCCCAGGGTTGATCTCCTTCAGAATGGACTGGTTGGATCTCCTTGCAGTCCAAGGGACTCTCAAGAGTCTTCTCCAACACCACAGTTCAAACACATCAATTCTTCGGCGCTCAGCCTTCTTCACAGTCCAACTCTCACATCCATACATGACCACAGGAAAATCCATAGCCTTGACTAGATGGACCTTAGTCAGCAAAGTAATGTCTCTGCTTTTGAATATACTATCTAGGTTGGTCATAACTTTTCTTCCAAAGAGTAAGCATCTTTCAATTTCATGGCTGCAATCACCATCTGCAGTGATTTTGGAGCCCAAAAAAATGAAGTCTGACAGTTTCCACTGTTTCCCCATCTATTTCCCATGAAGTCATGGGACCGGATGCCATGATCTTCGTTTTCTGAACGTTGAGCTTTAAGCCAACTTCTTCGCTCTCCTCTTTCACTTTCATCAAGAGGCTTTTTAGCTCCTCTTCACTTTCTGCCATAAGGGTGGTGTCATCTGCATATCTGAGGTTATTGAGATTTCTCCTGGCAATCTTGATTCCGGCTTGTGTTTCTTCCAGCCCAGCGTTTCTCATGATGTACTCTGCATATAAGTTAAATAAGCAGGGTGACAATATACAGCCATGACATACTCCTTTTCCTATTTGGAGCCAGTCTGTTGTTCCATGTCCAGTTCTAACTGTTGCTTCCTGACCTGCATACAGATTTCTCCTATTCCTCTTTTATTTAGATCTTATTTGATTTCTCTCATAATGTTTTCTTGCACATTTTTCATTGTATTTATTTCAGATACTTGATGATTTGGGGATTCTATTATAAATAGTACGGATGTTATTTCCTTTACAATAGTTGCTGTACCATCGTACCCAAAGTTTAACTTCTGTAGTTTCAGTAACCTGCAGTCAACCATATTCTGAAAATATTAAATGGTAAACTCTAGAAATAATTCCTAAGTTTTAAATTGTGTACTATTCTAAGTAGCATGATGGAGTCTTTCACTGTTCCTATCCATCCTGCTGAGGACCTAGAATCATCATTTTTTCCAGTGTATCCACACTGTATATGCTACCTGTATCAGAAAAATATATAGTCTTCCCTGTATCAGAAAAAAATATAGTCCATATAGGGTTTGGTACTATCTAAGGTTCTGACATCCACTGGGAGTCTTGGGACATATCTGCTGCAGATAAAGAGGAAATACTGTGTGTAGGAATAAACTGATTATTGTATATTGGTGTTGTATTCAGTGGCGTGGCTGAACTTAATAATTCTAATTATTTTTCTATACATTCTTTTGTCTTTTTCTAAATGCACCATCATGTCATCTACAATAGCAATAATATTGTATCTTCCTTTTGAAACCTCGTTGCTTTTATCTCTTTTTTCTTGCTAGTAATTCAAATACAACGCTAAAGAAGATGACTCTGGTATCTTTTCTCATTCCTAATCTCAAGGGATGGCTTTCATTATTTTACCTTCAAGTATGATGTTTGCAGTAGATTTTTTTGAAGATGCCCTTTATCAGATTAAGAGAATGACTTCTATGTTTATTTTGAGAAGTAAGAATTTTATCCAGAATGCATACTGAATTGTATCCAATGCGTCTACATTTACTGAGATGGCCACATCTCCTTTATTCTGTTTTTATTATTCTAAATTGCCTATATTATCCTATGTCTAATTTATCATTCTCCTTTATACTATTAATGTGTTCAATTATAATTGCAGTCTTTCGATTATTAAACCATTCCTATATCTCTGGAATTAACCCAAATTGGTTCTGATTTGTACTTTTTATACATCACTAGATTTGACTTGCAAATATTTTAATTAAGAATTTTAAATCTACAGTCATGAAAGAGATTCATCTGTAATTTTTCTGACTTGTGATGTCCTTGTATTATTTCAAATTATAGTGAAAGCATTAGTAGCTCAGTTGTGTCTGATTCTTTGAGACTCCATGGACGTAGCCTGCAAGGTTCCTCTGTCCATGGAATTCTGCAGGTAAGAATAATGGAGTGGGTAGCCATTTCCTTACATCTGACTTTATAAAACAAGTTTTAAAATGTCTTTTGTTTTCTTATTCTCTGGAAGAGTCATACAAGATCATTTATTTATTAAAATTTGGAAAATTTTTCCAAACTGGACCTGGAGTTGTCCTGAGGGCAATGTTTTTAAAAATGGATTCAGTTTTAATAGATACTAGAATTCCTATTTCTCTCTGTATTCATTTTGATAAGATGTATTTTTATAAACTATCAAATGTATTGGAATAAAAAATTCATTATATCATTTGATTTTTCTTTAACGTAAGGAGAATATGTAATGATGTCCCTTTTTTCCATTCCTATTGTTGAGAAGTCTGGGGTTAGTGTTGCATGTTTTAAAATAATAAAACTTTTTTTTTTAATCTGGCTACTTTTAAGATTTCTACCTTTAGTTTTCACAGTGACGTATCAGATCATAACATATCTAGATGATATATCTATATCTTGTATTTATCCCATTGGGGTTTATAAGTTTCTAGAATCTATGGCTGGTCTCTTTATCAGTTTAGGAAAATTCTTAGCTGTCATCTCATCAAATTTTGCTTCTGTTTCATCGTCTTCTTGTGGGATTATAATTATAAATTGGGACTCTAATTCCATGCACATTAGGCCTTTTCCCTCTGCTCCACAGCCTGGAAAAGACTAGGGAGATGGAGCTGCCCTAAGTGAACAGTGTCTGTGGCCTATTTGTAGCCTATTTAACTGTGAACACTCCTTAGAGAGCTCTTCCATATAGAGTTTCTCTCTGCATCACCCAGTTCTCACCCTCCATCCTCCTTAAACATATTCTGAGCTGCCTCCTAGTGCCAAACGCAGCGCCCGTTCTGAACCCTCTTTCCTTGCTCCTACAACCTGCTTTGAAAGCTGCATCCAGGAGGGTTTCCTGAACACTCAGGGAGGATCTTGGGTCAAGTCTTTGAATTTTTCTAAATTTATTTTCGGCTGCTTTGCGTCTTCGTTGCTGCTGTGGGCCTCTCTCGTTGTGGTGCACAGGCCTCTGACTGTGGTGGCTTCTCACACTGCAGAGCTTGGGCTCTAGAGCATGGGATCGGTAGTTGTGGCACATGGACCTAGATGCCCCACGGCATGTGGAATCTTCACAGACCAGGGACTGAACGCACGTGCTCGGCATTGGCAGGCAGATTCTTCACCACTGCACCACCTAGGAAGCCTGGGCACATGCAGCGGTATGAAGATCCCACCTCCCTGTCATTCTCCTTTCCCCCCTACACCCTCTTTCTCTCTGCAACACAATCAATAGATCTAATGAAAAGCCAGGTGACACAGGACCAGGACCCCATCGGCTACAAGACGCCCTACTTGGCTCTGCCCTGTGTGGAGCAGCGCGTAAGGACCTTCAGCTCTGCTCACCTGTAATCAAGCTGGGAAGGTTTAGCTTGGCCCCATGACACCTGCGGTGCTGGGCTTCTCCGCCGTCCCCTCACCCTTTCACTTCTCAGTGATTCAGTAAGACTTCAGTAAGATTTCTGCATCCACGATCTTCAGGGCTTTTTCTTTTCCTTAGGCAACAATGAACCTTCAGCGAGAGCAAGGGCGAAGACACCTGTTTAATGAAAAGGCTGTGCTATGCTTAGTTGCTCAGTCATGTCCGACTCTGCGACTGCATGGACTGTAGCCCGCCTGGCTCCTCTGTCCATGGGGATTCTCCAGGCAAGAATATTGGAGTGGTGGGTTGCCAGGCCCTTCTTCCCAACCCAGGGATCGAACCCAGGTCTGCCGCATTGCAGGTGGATTCTTTACAGTCTGAGCCACCAGGAAGACACTTTAAAAAAAAAAAAAGGCACCAGGCAGGCAGGTAGAGAAAGGGTCATGAGAGCGAGCTTTGCACCAGGATGTGGCTTTGTGTGTGTGCTCAGAAGCCACTGCACATGTGTGGACACGTGTCTTATGTGCATTGCATTGGCTCTGAGCACGGACAGGACCCAGGAAGGGGCTGGGCGGCTTTTTGACACCATGGGTGGGGAAGGAGAAGGGGTCCTCAGGTGGGGCAGCGGAGGCCGGGGGCGTCTGGGTGGCGGCAATGGGTGTGGTCTCGGAGCTGCTGCCTGACATACGATTCCTGGCAGGCCATCACCCGCAGGCTCATCAACCTGCCACTCAGCCTTAAGAGATGCTCTGTGTTTATCCGTCCGGAAGGCCCGGCTCAGGCCGGCCTCTGCCTCATTGGGCAGGCCGTCGCAGCCATCAGCCGTCATCATTCCAGAGGCCTGTCACACAGCCTGACACCCGCCGCAATTCCTGGGCACTTGAAAGGCACCAGGCCCCTTCCGACAAGCACAGCATCCACGGAGGCGCCTCTTCTCTCCTCCCCGCTGCCCTCCGTGAGCTCCCACCAGCTGCCTGCCCCCCAACCCATTAGCCCCAGACAGAACAGACGACCCAGCAGCCCAGGGACTCTGTTTTCCACTGTCATTGCCCCCAAGTCAGGTGCGAGGGTCAGGGGGGCCCGCGGGGTGAGGCTGTTAATCAGTTAGGAAACCCTGATTGCATCTTAATAACAAATGCAAAGCACCGAGAGCAGCAATTTGCAGTAATGGGAAAAATCAGCAGGTCCCTGGGGGTTGACAGGAAGTAAACACTCTCCAGGCTCAAATTGGGGGGAGGAAAAATCATTTGTGAGAGCGTCCTGGCAGGGCTTAAAGCTGCGCTGCTGTCAGTCCAAAGAGGGTAGACGCTGGAGTGGGAAGAGACCAACGATAGATGGAGGAAGGCCCAGCTGTTGGGCATGGCCTCACCCTCAGGCAAAGAGCCTCCACCCTACCAGCCTCCCTGCCTCCCGGAGGATTCCAAAACTATCATACTCTTTCTGGCCCTGGGGCCTCCCTGGTGGCCCAGATGGTAAAGCATCTGCCTGCAATGGGGGAGACCCAGGTTTGATCCCTGGGGCGGGAAGATCCCCTGGAAAAGGAAATGGCAACCCATCCCAGTATTCTTGCCTGGAAAATTCCATGGATAGAAGAGCCTGGTCAGCTCTAGTCCATGGGGTTGAAAAGAGTCTGACACGACTGAGTAACTTCACTTTCTTTCTTTTCTTTTTCTCTGGCCCCTGTGCCAAGCACCCATCAGAAACAAACAGAAAAAATCATCACTCACAAAATCTGGCCAAACAAGTGTATCCAACTCAAAGCATTTGAGATTGAAGGGCAACCAGGCAAAAACAAAAAACTCAAAGCATTCGAGATGGAAGGGCAACCAGCAAAGCTTCATTTTCCCCTCCAGCCTCAATGACTGTACACACCTCTCTGTAGTCAGAGGGGGTTGGGAACTCACCATTAAATATTTCTATCCTGCTGGGACATTCCTTTCTTTTACAACTTCCTCAGAATGGGAAGGAGCAGTTATTCCCACTAGAAGGTGAAATGTTTTTTCATAGCAACAATTTTTCTTCCTCTTTGAAAACGTTCCCAGCACTGAACACGCACATTTTTCTTAAATGTAATTTGATTTGGATGGTTTCTTGACCTGCGTCCAAATCCAGCCGTGGGTAATTATTACTGTCACTATTGTTATTAATACTGATATTTATCATAATCTCACAAATGCTGGGACAGCCCTTAATCTTGCTGTTTTATTTGGTTGAAAGGAAAATGGAAAGCACTGCGCCACCCCCCCCCCCTCAGTTGATTCTCTTGTATTCACCTTCCCCGACTCCTACCATGCGAATAATCAGTCCAGTTACCAGTGAACTCCAGTCAGCTCTAACTCTGAATTGCATTCAGGGCATAGAGACAATGCCAGCAGGTGGAAGGGTCAAAAAGTCAGAAATATCTCATTACAACTGAGGAAATATCTAATTGTCAGGGCTTCTCACCAAATGCTTCATGAACCAGTGAGCTCTCTATAGCCAGAAATACAGGTAGAGGCCACAGAGATTATCCTTCAGTTCAGTTCAGTTTAGTCGCTCAGTCCTCTCTGACTCTTTGTGACCCCATAGACTGCAGCACACCAGGATTCCTTGTCCATCACCAAATCCCAGAGCTAACTCAAACTCATTTCCATCGAGTCGGTGATACCATCCAACCATCTCATCCTCTGTCATCCCCTTCTTCTCCCGCCTTCAATCTTTCCCAGCATCAGGGTCTTTTCAAATGAGTCAGTTCTTTGCATCAGGTAGCCTAAGGATTGAAGTTTCAGCTTCAGCATCAGTCCTTCCAATGAATATTCAGGACTGGTTTCCTTTAGGATTGACTGGTTTGACCTCCTGGCAGTCCAAGGGAATCTCAAGAGTCTTCTCCAACACCACAGTTCCAAAGGATCAGTTCTTCAGCGCTCAGCTCTCTTTATAATCCATCTCTCACATCCATACATGACCACTGGAAAAACCATAGCTTTGACTAGACAGACCTTTGTTGGCAAAGTAATGTCTCTGCTTTTTAATATGCTCTCTAGGTTGTTCTCCTTTTTCTTCCAAGGAGCAAGCGTCTTTTAATTTCCTGGCTGCAGTCACCATCTGCAGTGATTTTGGAGCCCCCCAAAATAAAGTCTCTCACTGTTATCCTTCAGGTATGCCATTTAGGGAAGTAATGAATTAGGACCTTGGGTCTCAAATATCAGGTCCATCGGAATCACCTGGAAGGTTTGTTCACAGATCTCTAGGGTCCCTCCCACCAATAGTTGCTAATTCACTAAGTCAGAGGAGGAGTCCAAGAAATTGCATTCTTCTTATTTTAAAAAAAAATATTTATTTATTTGGCTGTGCCAGGTCTTAGATGTGGCACTTGGGATCTTTAGTCATAGGATGAAATTAAAAGACACTTGCCCCTCGGAAGGAAAGCTACGACAAACCTAGATAACGTATTAAAAAGCAGAGACAACACTTTGCCGACCAACGTTCATATATGGTTCATAAAGCTATGGTTTTTCCAGTAGTCCACGGGGTAACAAAGAGTCAAACATGGCTTAGTGACTGAATAACAACAACAACATCAAATTGGAACTCAGTTGCAGCATGTGGGATCTAGTCCCCTGACCAGGGACTGAACTCCAGTCCCTTGCACTGGGACCACTGGACCACCAGGCAAGTCCAGAGAAACTGCATTTCTAATAAGCTCCCAGGTGATGCTCTGAGGCAGCTGGTCCAAGGACATGCTTCGAAACCATTAAACTAAGGAGAAGGCTAGATTAGATCACTTAACTCTCTCTGGAGGCTAAGATTTTATGATGTTACAAAATAAGGATTATTTAAGAAGTGACCAAGAGTGCCTGGCTCCGGGTAAAGGGATGAGGTGTGACGGTTCTCTTACAAACTTCACATGCACGTTTAACAAGAGAACAACTTCACCCTTCACCTTCACCAGCACTGCTGTGTCTCCGTAGATAAGCTGATTCATCCCACGAATGCTTAGACGCCGGCTCAGCCTATCGCTGGAAATTTTCCACTGCCTCATTTAGTTCAGGTGGATAAGCACACATACACAAAAAGATAAACCCCTGGTTTCTACTCTCCCTGGAATAACTGTATGCCTTCTGGCTGTAGCATTTTTAACAAAAATAAAAGGACAAAAAAAAGTCCTTTTCCCGGACACAGGGTAACATAGCCTTAGCTTGTGATTTCTGTTACTCTGTTTCTTTCCGGGGCTGTGAAATCCCCTGGAACCCTGTTTCCAGTAAGCCGTGTATGGGTTACTGAAGCCCAGCCTTAGGCGGCTGTAAAGGGGAGTAAGGAGAGGAGAGCAATCTCAGTAAACATCTCACAGAATATGACCCTGTATGAGGGCTTCCTGACTGGGGAGCATCTTCCACAGCCGTTATCATATCTGATCCCCAGAAAACTACAGAGGACAGACAGGAGAGGCAGCATTAACTTCGTATTACTGATTAGAAAATCGGTGCAGAGTTTCTGAATTGCCCAAGGGTCACTGAGGGCACCACAAGTGTGTAGAAGAAAAATTCAGGTTTTCTGACTCCTGGAGCAATCTTTTCAACTACCCCAAACTGCTCTTGAAACAAAGCAGGAGCAAGGACGATGGCCAGGAAAACAGTAAATCCGTAGGAGTTGGATAGAGGCCGAGCGTCTGGACAGCCCCCAGTTCTCCTCCCTGCTCATCTCAGTCTGTCTGGCAGGCATTCTCACAGACCCATCCATCTGTCCATGCATCCACCCATCTTTGGACCCACCCATTCATTCAGGTGCTCAATGCATCTATCCATCTTCCCACCCACTTACCCACCCAGCCATTCATCCGTTCATGCATCCAGGTACGCATTCATCCACCCATCCACCCACTCACCCACTCACCCATCCATCCACTCATCCATTCCCCTCATTTCAAAGACAGACACAGGCCTAGAGAACTGAAGTGCCTTGCCCAAGATCACACACCTAGTTAGCAGCAGAGTCAGGACTAGAACTAAATATAGAGCTCAACTTCTGAATCTCAAAACAGTATCTACTATTACCATGCTACTTTTCATGAGAATGGCAGCATAATATTAGAGTAGATTTGCTGAGGTAATTCTTCCCTATGTCTTCTGTTACCCTGTGACTATTCCCTTTATTCTAGAATTAGCCTAATATTTTATGCTTACAGCCTGAGTGAAGGAAAGAGATATAAGAACAAAGTTCCCCTATGGTATGCAGGGTGCCAGGCAGATATTTTTGCAGGGGATAGGGAACTGTCTGTATAAACTGTTGGAGTTACCCTAAATTATCCTGTCCGTAGCACTGGAATTGGAGAAGGCAATGGCACCCCACTCCAGCACTCTTGCCTGGAAAATCCCATGGATGGAGGAGCCTGGTGGGCTTCAGTCCATGGGGTCACTAAGAGTCAGACACGACTGAGCGACTTCACTTTCACTTTTCACTTTCCTGCATTGGAGAAGGAAATGGCAACCCACTCCAGTGTTCTTGCCTGGAGAATCCCAGGGACGAGGGAGCCTGGTGGGCTGCCGTCTATGGGGTCACACAGAGTCGGACACGACTGAAGCGACTTAGCAGCAGCAGCAGGAGCACTGGAATAGGGGTCCACCTTCATACAATTCTGACAAAGAATCACTGCTCCATCCAGTGGAAGTGATCTCATCACCAACCTACTCTTCTATAAAGAGCCCAGCCCTGGGGCCCTTGGATGATCTTATAGGTATGAGGTCTAGGGCCCCTTGGGTATCTGGTAGACCCACGCATGGAGGAAAGGGTCAGACAGTGGTCCAAAGGACAGAAATGGAGGTGGGCCCATGTGCCTTTCAGGGGCTGGAGGAAGATTTAGAAAAGTTCAGAGAAGACACTTCAAAGCATGGGGTTCCTTGAGGCACAGGGCCTGGGCAGGGGTCCCATTTGTCCAAGTCAATAACAGTACTGCACCAGACCACAGAGGGAGGGAAAGTCAGTACAAGCTTGGACACTGGGGCATTAAAAATACATGATATAGAAGCAAGGTTTCCCCACCCTGCTGCTAAGTCGCTTCAGTCGTGTCCGACTCTGTTCGACCCCATAAACGGCAGCCCACCCGGCTCCCCCATCCCTGGGATTCTCCAGGCAAGAACACTGGAGTGGGTTGCCATTTCCTTCCCCAATGCATGAAAGTGAAAAGTGAAAGTAAAGTCACTCAGTCGTGTCCGACCCTCAGCGACCCCATGGGTCCAGGCTGCTCCATCCATGGGATTTTCCAGGCAAGAGTACTGGAGTGGGGTGCCATTGCCTTCTCCATCCCCACCCTGGGGAGAAACAAAGATTCTCTGGGCTGGAAGAATGAGGAAGAAAAAAGTTGAAAGGGAAGGAAAGAAAGCTGAGATGCTGTTGAGTTTCACCCAGCCAAGTCAGAAAGGAAGGGTAAAGAGTGACAGAAACTCCGGAGTTCCAGAGACGACTGTGCCCCTGGGCCAAGGATCACAACCTGCAGTGCCCACTTCTTCTTCCGCCCGATTCCACCATGCCCAGCAGGGTGAGGAGTGGAAGAAGTGTCTGTGAAGTGTGTCTTCGTGGGTGGGCTTGAGGCAGCTCAGAAGTCCTCCTTGAGTGTGGATCACACAGGTGTTGTGTTTTCAGTGCTCCTAAGAGTGGTGGAGAGGACAGAAACGGGGGTGGGGGTGGGGGAGGGAATAAGGGGGAAGGGGAAAGGGAGGGAGGGGAAAAGAAGGGAGGGAAGGGGGAGGGGAGGAGGAGGGAGGGGAGAAGGGGAGGGAGGTGAGGAGGAAGAAGGGGAGGAGAAAGGAGGGAGGGGGAGGGGAAGGAGAGAGGGGAAGGGAGGGAAGGAAGGGGAGGGGAGGAGGAGGTGCGGAGGGAAGGGGAGAGGACAGAGGCAGGGGGAGGGAAGGAGAAGGGGGAGGGCAAAGGGGGAGGGGAAAGGGAGGGGAGAGGGGGAGGGAAGCGGGAAGGAAGAGAAGGGAGACAGAGAGAGAACCCTAAGAGGTTTCGGTATCAGAAGCAAAGGAGTCCCAACAGAGACCCACGGGAGGAAGAAGGGCCTCTCAGCAGAGACCAGAGATAAAACCCAGGCTAAGCCAACCCTCCTGCTCCCAGACCCCTCATTTTAGCATCGCATGCCTCCCAGAGAACGGATGAAGCCTTGAGGTGGAGGACCCTGACTGGAGCAAGGGTAGGTTTTTACCACTTGGCTGAATAGGGGCTCAAGATAGAAATGAAATTGTTACTGAATGCAAAAAAAGACATTAAAACACTATACACTCTTTTGCCTATCTCACTTTTTAATTTAGCCTCATACTTAATATAAGAGGCTCTAGTGAAAAGTGACCACTGAAATCCTGGAGAATTCGAACAGACAAGGGTGCTCAGGAACCGTTCTGTCTTCAAGACACGGGTGAGGGTTGGACAGAAGAAGGCAGGTTCTGGGAATCGCCTAGCATTCTGTTTGTAACTTGGGGTTCCTGTCTTGCTCTCTGGCATGTCCCCAGGGGCCCGTGATGTGGGAGAGACGGCAGAGAAGTGGCTGTACACTCTGTCCCTTCACCCTCACACCAGCCCCTTACAAAACGATGCGAAAAGCCTGCAGAAATGGCCCCAAGCATCTCTCCACAGGGTTACAAGCAGCACTGGCAGGGCCGGCAGGCTGTGGGGTCATCGGCTTCGTTCTCATCTTGACAGGGGTGAAACAGGAAGCCACTGCTCAGGCACACTGGCTTGCCTTGACCCCTGCTCACGGGAGCCCTTCTCTGTGTGCAGGAGCAGGTTCACGGCGGGTCTTGGACAGGACAAGCATTACTATTCACCAGCAGTCCCAGGAACTCTCCCTGAGGCCTCCACTCCAGTCACTTCATAACCTGGCAAGGACAGTGTCACTTTCTGGGGTTTTCAGCACTGATGACACTCTTGTTTCCTCATGAAAAAGCCTGGGTCACCTGAGGACACTTCTTGCATGGATCCAGCTGGCCTGCACCTTTCTGTCACCAATTCCCTGTGTTCCCTCCAGGGGCGCTGACCATTGTTTTCACTGTAATGAGTACACTGTAACTGAACCAGTTACGAGGATTTTAAAAAGCAGATTTCTTTGCAATCTGCTAAGTAATGCCTTGATCCTTTGTCCTCTTTCAAAAAGGAAGACAGCAACTGATACTCCACCAGGTTTTAGCTGGGCTTACTGAAAAGCCGTATTTTTATTTATTTTTTTAACTTTTTATTTTGTATTGGGATATAGTCGATTAACAATGTTGTGATAGTTTCAGGCGAACGGTGAAGGGACTTGGCCATTCATATGCATGTGTCTGCACTCTCTCAAACTCCCCTCTCATCCAGGCTGCCACATAACATTAAGCAGAGTTCCACGTGCCATAACTTTTTAAAAATACAAGTGTAATATGAACCAGCCACACATCTCAATATTTCATCTGCTTGTAGAGAACATGTCTCCAAAAAAAGGCTTCGGGGAAGAGCACTGCAGTATAAGGACAATTAGGTCAGATCACCTGTTCATTGTATATATACAAATTATATGTGGGAAAGCACAGCAAGTCATCCCATGTCAGGAGGTGGATCAAATCACCTATAGTCACTGATTCAGCTGTTACTGATGATGCTCCTAAACCCCAAACCACCCAACGTACAGCAGGGTATATACCAATAAAAAGAACATGCAAACTGCTTCACCCTCACATAAACGGGGACTCAAGGTTTTACCTACAGGGAACAAGTGGAGAACAATACAAAGAATTCTTGTAATTAGTGAATACAATAAGAACAGTGGTTGATACACAGTAAGTCCTAGGCCTTTGGTAAGCATTTGACACATATTATCTCATCAAAACTTCAGGAAGACAAAGACAAGCACTGTTATTAGACTGATTCGACTGAAACAGAGACCGAGAGGTCTGCACTGGCCCAAGGTCACATGGCCAGAAAGGCGGGACTTGAATTCAGGTCTGCTTGACCTCAGAGCACTCAAGCGCTGAGGTCTGTTCTGCGCATGCGTCAGTGAGTGGCCCAGAGAGGACATGCTGGGGTCATTCGGAGAAGACAAAGAAGACCACAGGGCAATGCCTGCTACGTCAGCAGTGCCCCAAACCTGGCCTGAATTGAGACCCACATAAAAAGACCAGTCTGGCAGCTGGGCTGGTCTCGGTCACGTGGGAGAGCTGTGAGCGCTGGGCAGTTTCATTCCCAGGTCCATCTGACTGCAATCTGGAAAAGTAAGCAACGTGTGCAGTGCCACACAGATCCCCGAGCCGTGAAAGGTGGTAATTAAACAAGATGCTGTCCAACTCCTGTCTTGGGGAGAGGGTCAGAGGAGGACACAGGATGGCTCAGGACACAACTCGAATCCTGGAAGCATATCTCCTTCGTAGGAACTTCTTTGATTGGCTGTGTTCGTGCACCTCAAATATCATCAGATTGGCACTGGCCCTGATACCCAAAACCACTTGAGATGGGCACGTCTCACCAGCTCTGTGAACGGGCACCAAGGTTCCAAGCTTTCCCATGTAAGGCCTGAAGCTATCCTGAAGTAACCAGATCTCAACGATGCATGAACAAAGTGCTGCGTCTTGACTGCGTGAAATTGGAATCTGAGAACCTCTCCTCTCTCAGGGAGGTAAGAACGGGGTGAGAATGGGAGGTAAAGATGGGAGTGGGAAGTGAAAATAATCTTTTGGAAGGGTGAGAGATGTGAGTCCAGGGGACCCGTTTCTTTTTCTTCACCATAAGCTAACGTTTTTAATTTAGTGGGAAAAAAACATCCAAGGAAATGTTTCTGGGAGCTTTCACACACATTTCTAAGTAAAATTCCAAAATTCTCTGGAGTATGATCTAATACATTATTGTCTAATGTATTAATGTCTAATAAAAGCAACTCATTTTATTCTTAATATAGTTAAGCGTGTACAGTATGTGTGCTATCAACATGCATGCATTTTCCTATGCAGTCTCTTAATAACTCTAGGAGGTAAGCATCATGCTCCTTGCATAACGAGGTGAGGAACTAAGGGATAAGAAGTCCAGTAATTTGTTGCTGCTGTTCAGTCACTAGGTCGTGCCCTTCGGGACTGCAGCACACCAGGCTCCTCTGTCCTCCACTATCTCCTGAAGTTTGCTCAAATTCATGTCCGTTGACTCAGAGATGCTGTCTAACCATCTCTTCCTCTGCTGCCCCCTTCTCCTTTTGCCTTCAGTCTTTTCCAGTATCAGGGTCTTTTCCAACGAGTCAGCTCTTCATATCAGGTGGCCAAAGTACTGGAGCTTCAGCATCAGTTCTTCCAATGACTATTCAGAGTTGATTTCCTTTAGGACTTACTGGTTTACCTCCTTGCTATCCAAGGGACTCTCAAGAATCTTCTCCAGCACCACGATTTGAAAGCATAAGTTCTTTAGTGCTCACTCTTCTTTATGGTCCAACTCTCACATCCGGACATGCAAACCGTGGCTTTGACTATATGGACCTTTGCTGGCAAAGTGATGTCTCTGCTTTTTAATATGGTTTCTTCAGTAATTTACCCAATTTCAGGAATTTAAAGTCAAATGGCCAGGGACATTGGAGCCTGGGTTCAAACCCCAGTCTGCCTGAATCCAAAGTCTTAGCTCTTAACTGGCTCCACTGGAAGGGTAATTATCAAGTCACTTTCCTCCCTCTATGCATAATGTGATGTGTCTACAATGAACCAAGACTCATTTGCACAAGTGACTCCTCTGCATAATGGGAAGTTCAGTTTTACACACAACCTGACGTTTGTTCTTCATAGTTTCCTTTTCAAGCCACAAGATCACCACCAGCACCACCAACAAAAATCCAGTATGCAGTATTTAAGCAAGAGTTAGAAAGCAGGTGTTCAGAGGCAATAGCTCATTTTTTAAAGGTACATTTTATACATAGTAAAAGGTATAGATCGTAAGTGTGCCTCAGTGAGTTTTGGCAAAACTATACACCTGCATAATTACCACCCAGTCAAGATAAGAATATTTCTATCACACAAGAAATTTCTATTTTCCTACCTTGCGAGCAAGCACTATTCTAATTTCTAACACCATAGATTTATTTGCTGTATATGTGTGGGTCAGTTTCTGTACTCTATTCTATTCCATTGATCTATTTGTCTATTATAATGCCAATATATTAATTACTATAGCTTTACAATATATCGTGAAGTCAGATGATTTTAGTCCCCCAACTTTGCTCTTTTTTAAAGTTTCTTTTTATATTCTAGGTCACTTGCATTGACATATAAATTTGAGAACCAGTTTGTCACTTTTTAATCAAAAAAAAAGTCTGAGATTTTGATTGGGAATGCACTGAATCTATGTGTAGACAACCGACATCTTAACATTTAATTCTTGAGTCAAGAAAGAAAGTCCTTGAATATGATATATCTCTTACTAATCTGTCTTCTTAAATATCTCTTAGCATTATTTTATAATTTTGTTTAATCTATTGCCAAGTATTTTATGTGTTGGTACTACTGTGAATTATTTTTATTTCATTTTAAGTTATTTGCTATTAGTATATAAAAATAAAATCAATTTTTATATATTGATAATTATTTGCTATTTCTGGCATTATTTTGTAGATCCCTTATGATTTTCCATGTGTACAATCATTTGTATCTAAGAACCAGTCTCTGATGCTGGGAGGGATTGGGGGCAGGAGGAGAAGGGGATGACAGAGGATGAGATGGCTGGATGGCATCACTGACTAGATGGACGTGAGTCTGAGTGAACTCTGGGAGTTGGTGATGGACAGGGAGGCCTGGCGTGCTGTGATTCATGGGGTCGCAAAGAGTCGGACACAACTGAGCAACTGAACTGAACTGAAGAACCAGTCACTTCTTCTTTTCCAATCTTTATGTCTTTTGTTTCTTTTTCTTGCCTTATTTCAGTGGCCAGGACCTTCAGAACCTGTTGAATATAGGAGATGAAAGCAGATGCTTTTGTCCTATTTCTTATCTTAAATAGAATGTGTTCAATAGTTCTTCATTAAGTTAGCAGAAGGATTTTTGTCTTTGCCCTTTTTCAGATTTAAGAAGCTTTTGTTTTTGTTTTTTTACCAAGAATTTTTATCTATAAATGGTTGTTGAATTTTGTCAAATGCTTTTTTTCCCATCTCATTACCTATTGGTATTTTTATTTAAAACTGAGCTCCAATTATTTCTTCCAGCTATTCTCTGTTTATCTCCTTGTTTTCTGATATGTGTGGTCTCCTAGGCAATTTTGCTGACTTCAACACAGCATGAAGCTGGATTCATACGTGACTGAAATCTGGTATTTCCTGACAGCTGTACTTTTGTGTGGTAGCTTCTGTTTTCACTCAAATACTGTTCATTGCAGGAATGTTTTTAATTTTGAGCCAAATCATGCTAGAATTACATATTTAACTATTAGAAATAGTTATTACAGAGATTTTTTTTTTTCACCTACCACACTTCTTGAGACAAATGTAGTCAAATCTTCAGAACTTGGCTTGTTCATCAATTCACAATTTGAAAAAGAAACGCAGAAATATTGCAGGTCTTCCCTTTGTATCAAAAACCATGCAGACAAGATGGATTGGAAAGAAAATGAAGCACTGAGATGTGCCGTCCAGCAGCCAATACCATGTTATCTGTGGATCAACCTGACCAAACCACATGCATTAGGGAGCAGTTTGGGGAAAAAAAGACAGGCTCTAACCTTGCCAGCCTAGATGTGACTAGGAAAAATAACTACCTCATCCCCAAGGATTGCTACACACTGCTTATACTATTTCCTTAACAACTGTCACTCCGTCTCTAAAGGAGTTATCCATCATATCATTAGACATGACAATTTAAATGCTTGAAGCCAAGCCTAATCCAGATTAAGAGTTAGGGTTTTTTTTCCCCTCTATGGTTTCATACTTTATATCTCTCTTTTCCTTTTCCTTGTTTTCTTTACTTCCAAACTTTTCTGTCAGCCAAACATACCAAGTGTCTAGAAAGCAACTTTTGTCTCTGACTACAAAAGAACAGATGCTCAACCAAGCCTTTCTCTGCATGATCAACGTGGGGATGGTCTTATTACAGTGATATTCTCAAATCTCAAACTCTTCTGGAACAAGCATTCCTTTGAAACTATGCTCAGGGTCAAGTCGCTCATGAAAACCAACCTTTGTACTTTTGGCCTGAATGTTGCATCGAGTGAGAAAACCCCACCAAACTAAAGGGAGCTTGAGGAAATAAGTTCAGGAAGTGTGGCATTCTTACATCCTCCTGGAAATTCACAAGATACATTTGGATATCAAGAGCTCTTTGATATAGTCTTTAACCTATTATGCCTTTCACTTCTTTTGACCATAGAAATACTGCTTGGTTTGGTTGGCTGACCAACACCTTTTAGCTCTCATTCCACACTTTGACACTGTCCGTCTACTTTCCGTGTTCACTGGCATCCTATAAACACTAGCTCTGCATCCTATGAAAGGGAAAAAAGCATCTTTTAGAGCAACACTCAACAGTGGATAATCAAGACCCTTCGATCTGGCCTTGCCTTCACAGCTATTTGGATGCCAATGTCCCCTTTGGAAAAGGATCACAGTTAGCTCTCCGACTTGGCTTAAACGCTGAAGGAAGTTGAGGGCGGAAGGAGGGTAAAAGTTTTGCAGCACCAAATACAGACAGTGGGAAAGCCCTGGCAGAGAGAGGAGAGAGGAGAAGAGGGTGAAGGGCTACATGAGAGGGCGACAGAGAGGGTTCACTGCCTTTGTGGGAGACTGCAGCCCACCTGT
Source organism: Ovis canadensis (assembly GCF_042477335.2). NCBI lineage: Eukaryota > Metazoa > Chordata > Mammalia > Artiodactyla > Bovidae > Ovis > Ovis canadensis. The sequence goes on from NC_091264.1 coordinate 57,097,766, forward strand.
GTGGTTCACTCCTGAGGGATGAGGTGGGACTCTGTCCACGCGAGGCCATCAGCTTTTAGGAACATAATTAATGTGGTTCAGCCCCCACTGTGTTATGTTCAAACCATTCCTCTCTTGGGCAATGAAATCCTACTTCTTCTTTCAGCTCTCCTGCCATCTCTTCTTTTGGTGTTTTGGTTTGGTTGAGTTTTTATTATTAAGCCAACTCATTTTCTTTTAGTGTGAAACTTCTTAATTCATTCTAATATGTTTTAATTTTTCCCCCATATCTCAGAATATCCTTCTCCTGCATAGAGACTCTTGAGTTTGAGGTCCAGGCCACTGCTGTCCCACCAGATGCACTGGGCAGTGGAGATGCTCTACATCTGAGCTGTCCTGTGGTCCCCACTGGCTGGCCACACGTGGCGACTAAGTGCCTGAAATACACTGAGTGCCTGAAATGGACTTATGTGACTGAAGGGCTGAAATGTTAATTTTAAAGAATTTAAAGTCAGTTAAGTGGGGACTTTCCAGGCGGTCTGTTGGTTAAGACTCTGCCTTCTAGTGCAGGGCATGCAGGTTTGATCCCTGGTAGAGGAACTAAGATCCTACACATCGCGGCAATTAAGCCCATGCATTACAACTACTGAGTCCACACACTCTGGAGTCTGTGCCACAACTAGAGAGAAGCCTCCGCGCTGCCAGGAAGGATCCTCAGGGCTGCAGCTCAGACCTGATGCAGCCAAACAAACACATACACAATTTAAAAAAATAATAAAGTCAAATAAATACACACGATCAGTGGCTACTGCATTGGAGAGCACATTCAATGCCCAGACTCTGAGAAGAAAAGAAATGTGCTTTTATCACGCAGCACTGGGATGGCTACACCACACTTGGAGTACTGGAGACTCTGTCAAATCCGTTACTGTGTGCTTTAGTTTTAGACTAGCGCGTGCATGCCACAGGACGTCTGAAGATACACAGTCTTCAGCAGTATCCATGGTTTTGTACATACAGGGACTCGTTCTCCCGATTATTTGACTTCACATATCCAGGAGGCTGTGTGTGTAAATAAATGTAAAAGGACTCCGAAGGCAGACAGACTTGGGTTAGAATCTTCATCCCATCAATCTCTAATGACCCCTTACGCACATTCCATCTACGAAGTTGCAGCAAGAACTACCAAATTCCTATCATATAGCCCTCGGCTCCAGGTGCAGGTATCTAGAGAGGACAGGTAACCCAAACTGGGCCATTCTCTCCCTGGGAATTCGGGAGATTAGAGAGAGAGAGAGATTGGATGCTTCATGTGGTTGAATCCACGCACTAACATTGAGTACTGCTGGTCTCCTCATTTTTAATACCCAGATTACAAAATTCAAAGGAGCCAGTGTACAAGAGAGACAAGAATTATACAGGCAGGCACAGAACAGGGATGGGGAGGGGTCCTAGGCCTCCCTCTGATGGGCATCAGTGCTTGCTCACCAATGCCTCTCCTCCGTTGACGATGAGAAGTTGCCCTCTCCAGCACTTATGCAGGGCCATCAGACTAGCAGTAACATGTGGCCTGAGGCAGCGAAATTCCTCTCTGAGTCACCCCAGGCTCTCACTGCCCTGCTGGGGTGCATTTAAGAGCCTCACATGAGACAGATCCAATAGTCCAGAGATCCAAGCAGCTGGGTCTCTGAGTCACCACGTGGAGGACAAGTGCCCTGGAGAACCACCCAGGCCTGCATGCTGGTGTCTCGAACCACCGCGATTGCGAGGTGGTTATGAAAGCATAGCTTGGCTTCTTCTGGCTAACATTCTCTCTCAGCCTCCATTTGCTCATCTGTGAAATGGAGCTAAAACTGTTCTGTTAGAAAAAGCCTTTCTTTATTCTTCAGCAGTGAGAGCTCCAGGTCTGGTTGATTCTTGTTTTCGTTTAGTAGCTAAGGTTTGAGTGACTCTGCAACACCATGGACTATAGCCCGCCAGCCTCCTCTGTCCACGTGATTCTCCAGGCAAGAATACTGGAGTGGACTGCCATTTACTTCTCCAGGGGACCTTCCCAACCTAGGGATTGAACCCACATCTCCTGTATCTCCTGCATTGGCAGGTAGGTACTGCCTGGGTACTGCCACCAGGGAAGCCCCGGATTGATTTTAGTACAGTCTAAACACCTCCCAAGTACCACAGTCAGTATGATGGAATCAGTGCCAATGCAGTGGCATCTGAAATGCATTTGCCTCAGCCTAAGGAGCTCGAGCCAGTCTCAATAGGGACCGGTCACAGAGAATACACTGTCCTTTATAGGGGGGGCAGGAGGGGACGAGTGTGGGGCAGGCCTGGGATGGCTTGTCCTCCCGGGGGCCACTGCAAACTCCTGCCATCCTCACAGCAAATCAGGGCAGGTACCCCGGGTTCTGGAAGAGGCTCCCTCCCTTCTTCTAGCTGCTGGCAGATGGGCAGTGACTCACAGAGCCAGCCCCTGAGACAGAGGAATTGGCTCTGCCAGTTGGTGCCTAAGAGAAAAAGAACAAAAACACAAGGCTCCCAGAAATCGGCTGGCAACACCAAGGCTGGCACTGGACATCCCTCATCACCACATGCCCATCGGGCTCACTGAGCCTCTGTTTCTATGTAACGTCCCACTGGTGGAAGTCTTGCGGGTCCCTGTCAGTGTGTGTGTGTGTGTTGTCTGTGTGTGTGTGTTGTGTCTGTGTGTGTTGTGTGTGTTTGTATTCTGTGTCTGTATATGTGTGTGCGCATGTGGGATGGGGGGAGGAAATCCACGTTTGTGATGCAGCAAAGGGAACCCCTGTGCTTTCTCCTCCAGAGCTCCACGAGCTCCTTGCTGCCCTTGGTGTTCACTGTCAGAAAGCAGAGCTGATGTCCTGACAAGAGCCTTGCTCTCCAAGCCCTGTCAGCTGGACCTATCAGAGGGACACATTGATGAGGTGTGAGCTTGAAAATGGGAAAGAGATCAGTTTGGGTTCATAACCTGTGGAATCCATCTAGTTCCTCTGTGTCGTCAGTCGGGGACCCCACAGAGCACCGTGCCCAGCAGTTGGGAGGCTTGCCTTTCTTTCTGAAGTGGCCGTAGATTGAGGGGTTTAGCCAGGAGCTTTGGGATCCAGGTAGAATGCTCTTTGCACAGGTCCTGAGTGACCTTTGGCCTTGCCTGAGGGGCAGGCCCAGGGGGTCAGGAGAAGCAGACAGCTGCTCAGAAGAAGAGGAGCATGGCTGGCGGGAGGCCAGGCGCTCTGACCCAGGCCGGGGTCTCCAGGCTCTGCCCAAACCCAGATGCATTCACTTCTCGTCGGCGCCCCTCACGTGCGCTGGTGACTGCCCCCGGAAAGGCAGGAAATGGATGAAGAGAGTGAAAATCTCGGGCTTCCCTGGTGGCTCAGTGGTAAAGAATTCGCCTGCCAATGCAGGAGATGCAAGAGATGAGGGTTCAACCCCTGGGTTGGGAAGATCCCCTGGAGAAGGGAATGGTAACCCCAACTCCAGTATTCGTGCTTGGAGAATCCCATGGACAGAGGAGCCTGGTGGGCTATAGTCCATGCAGTCACAAGAGGCAGATACAACTTAGCGATTAAAACAACAGTCCTCATCTCAGTCATTCCTAGGCGCCGCCAAGATCTAACCTATCGAATGGCCATTTGCATCCTCACCTTCTCACCACTGATTCTTTCCCTGGGTGGAGAAGGAGTTATTAGATTTTCCCCAAAATTGTTTTTCTTCAATTCATGAAAGCTCAGAGTCCTGGATCAGAAATGTGTGTGTTATACATAACGCCTTCTTGAAAGAAAGCCTGGCCCTTGAAGGCTGTGTCTCAAAGACTGAGCTAAAACCAAACTGAGAAGAGAATTTGTGTATCTTTTTGTGGTTTAGAAGGTCAGGGACTTCATTTCCTTCCTCTGGAGCTTGAAAAGGGCTTCCTGCTACGCTCTCAAGGAGCCTTTCATTTCTGCGGCTGCGAACACTGGTTTATGTTGATGGCAGCGTATAAAATTAAGTGAGTGGCTGGTTATTTCGTTTCTAGTACATTAGAGTTCTTCATATACAAAGCAGTTATTCACAGAGTTTATTCTGTTATTTGTTTTCTTTTGAATCCTGGGGCGGGGGGGGATGTTAACAAGGTTAACTCCCAGTTATTAAGGTTATCTAGTTTGTTTGCCGGTGGCTGAGTGGGGCCTGGGGTACAGGCTCTGGAAGCAAGCAGATGCAGGGGTGCTGTTACAGGGAGAGGGCTCATCTGGATTCAGGATTCAGGAAAGGAAGGGGAAGGATGAAAGGACGAGAGACGGGGTACCGGGGCTTGGGTACTGGTATAAGAGACTGGGTACCAGGGCTTGTTGACAGATTTGGTATGGAACCACAGAGCAAAACATAAAGAATAACTCCAGGATTGCAAAGTCTAGAGTTGTTGTTCAATCACTATGTCGTCTCTGCAACCCCAAGGACTGCAACACGCTAGCTCCTGGAGTTTGCTCAAATTCATGTCCATTGAGTCAGTGATGCTATCTAACCATCTCATCCTCTGTTGTCCCCTTCTCCTCCTGCCCTCAGTCTTTCCCAGCATCAGGGTCTCTTCCAATGAGCTGGCTCTTCGCACCAGGTGGCCAAACTATTGGAGATTCAGCTTCAGCAACAGTCCTTCCAATGAAAACTCAGGGTTGATTTCCTTTAGGACTGACTGGTTTGATATCCCCGCAGCCCAAGGGACTCGCAAGAGTCCTTTCCAGCTTCATCATGTGAAAGCAAAGTCTAGAGTACTTTCATACAATTAAAATGCAATGCATTTTATAGATAGGAGCCACATTAAGGAAGTAAAAAAGAAACAGATATATAATATTACTATTTTGATAATTTTAAAATTTAACCCACTATGTCCCAATATCATTAAGTTAATATTTTACCTACTGGGTTTTTTTTTTTTTTTCAGACTAAGTCTTTTCAAATCCAGCGTGTGTTAGCAGACCGCATCACAGATCAGCCACACTGCAAGCGGTCCGTGGCCACACATGGCGGGGACCCCCAGAAAAGTCCAAGGGGATTAGAAGGATTTAAGAAGAAATGAGCGGGAAAGGATCCTTTGTTTGGAGAGGAACCTGATAAGCTGTTGCCACGCTGTGTTTCGTGGGATGCCCGAGAGATGGTCGGAAGGAATTAAAGATCCAGCACTGGTGGTTGGGAGGGGGAGGCAGACAGGATTGATTGGTCAAGGCAGAATCGAGGTAATGAAAATCCCCTTGCTATATTCTACAACACTTGCTTCACGAATGCCCAGACATTGCTCTGTAGTAAGATTTAGCCCATTGACACATGTGTCCATAACGGTAAAGGGCTAGGACCATCTGTATGGGCCTGAAAGAGTGAAAGCATCAGTCAAGTCCAACTCTCTTTGCCCCCATGGACTGTAACCTGCTCCCTGTCCACAGACTTCTCCAGGCCAGAATACTGGAGTACATTTCCACTCCCTTCTCCTGGGGATCTTCCCAACCCAGGGATCGAGCCCAGATCTCCCGAATTGCAGGAGGATTCTTTACTGTCTGAGCCACCAGGGAAGTAGTGAGCTTATGCTTCCCCTAAAGCTTTCAAGCTTGAAGTATTTGGGGATATTAATGCCTATCCACCAACCTCCAAATTACTCCTAATATATATCAAGGATTCAGGTACAAGTGCTTTTTGTTAAGTACTCGTATGTTAAAATATCCAACAAGTACAGAAGTGTATAAAATAGAAAATAACTGTATTTTCAGCTTTCTTTTTGGTTCTTATAAAATAAGGATGCTATACTGTACTATATCATTTTCTTTAAGGTTTTTTGTTTTGTTTTGTTTTGTTTTTGACTGTGCTGAAATGGCATACAGGCTATTAGTTCCCTGGCCAGGGATCGAACCCATGTCCCCTGCATTGGAAGCATGGAGTCTTAACCAGTGGACCTTCAGGAAAGCTCCTCACTTTCTCTTAAATGAGTATTGTGAACCTCCACCTCATCCTTTGAAACGGACGTGCACTACTCTATTGTGCAAATGTGTTTCCCCATTCATTTATCTACTTGACGGAAATGTATGTTGTTTCAAATATTTTTGCTATTATAAAATACTACAATGGCTGTCCTTTCATATATATCTCTGTATAATAGATGGTTTTATTCCTTAGGAATACATTTTGAAAGTGATTATCATTATCAGTATGAATATTTTAAAGTTCTCAATTAATATTGCTAAGTTGCTTCATGAAGCTTCCCTTTGATACTTCCTGAGGAGTCTGTTTCCATGACTCCATGCTAATACTGGTTATTTTCATTCTTTTCATTCTTGTCCATCTGATTCGTGAAAAATATATTACAGTTTACATTTTAATTTCTTTGATCACTAGTGAAGTAAAGCGGTCTTTAAATATGTATGAAACATTCATATTTCTTCTGTAGATTGAAAGTGAAAGTCACTCAGTCATGTCCGACTCTTTGTGACCCCGTGGAATTCTCCAGGCCAGAATACTGGAGTGGGTAGCCTTTCACTTCTCCAGGGGATCTTCCCAACCCAGGGATCGAACCCAGGTCTCAGGCATTGCAGGAGGATTCTTTACCAGCTGAGCCACAAGGGAAGCCCAATTCTGTAGATTGCCTGTTCCTATTTTTTGCCCATTTCTAGACTTGGATTTTGTTTTTCTCTTACTAACAAAATGACACTGACATTTTATATGTAATACACCCTGTAGGTATCTCCCTCGATTGTTTGTTTTTTATTTTGTTTGTGGTGCCTTTGCTTAATATTTCCATTACAAGTAAAATCAGGCTAAAATCATCATGTGGAGAAGCTGGAACTGGGAACCAGCAGAAGGGCAACTGTGGGAAGAAATAATCCAGTGCTTTCCCTTAGTGGTAAAACTGGCCTAAAGGCAATACACAGAAGCAGTGGAAATCTCTCAACCATCTGGACATCTGGGGTAAGCCTCATTTTATTAAAAACAAAAGTACAAGTTTGTATTTTATTTAATAATAAACAATTTAGTCTCTAGACTGTAATAAGAATGAAAAATAAAGAAGGATGCTTTCCCTTCCAGACTTAATTCTGATTTTTCTTCAGAGAAAGGTCAATTGGGATATAGGCGGAAAAAAAAGCTCTTGGAAAAGTAATTTTGCTGCTTTAGAAGTAAGGATAATAACCATTTGGAAATTCGTTGCAGTTTAAACAAGTTTCTCCACGTTATCCCTTTTCTCACAGATGGGGCTTCTGGGCCAGGTTAAGCATAGCATTTACTCCAGAAACATTTTTTAAGCCCCTACCCTATGCTAAGTGCCTCTAAAAAGGGAAGAATTTCTTGCCAACTGGCAGTAGGACAAAAGCATGAAGAAGTCGGGCTTTACTCTAAATGTGCCTGGACGCAAGAAATACAGAAAAATCAATTAGTACAGCCCTGTCTTGAAGGCCTTATGGTCTCACAGGGAATAAGGTTATTGGACACACATGGGCAGTGCACTGCCTCCGGAATGCTGGAGGTGTGGCGAGCTGGGAGGGGGTGGGATTCCATCTAGAAGGATCCATGGAGTTTTCAGAAGAGGCAATCCTCAAGCAGTGTTTAGAGAGAGTGTATGTAGTTAAATGATCTGGAAACTAAGAAAGCAGATTCCAGATATTCAGAGGAAAGACAGACGTGATTGCAAACACCAGGGATTTCTGAAGCACTTGTCATCCTCAGGATGATCTGCTGAAGGAGTGCTCTGAGATACAAAAGTGTAAGTAGTGATCACTGTGGTTACACAGACCATCAGATGGTGAGAACTGTGGGACCCGGCATGTCAGTACCCAGGGCTCCAACATGGGCCAGCTTCTGATATGACTCTTTTAAAAGATAAGATGCCTTTTCAACCTATAATAATAATACTCAGTTCAGTTCTGTCGCTCACTCGTGTCCGACTCCCCACGACCCCATGAACCGCAGCATGCCAGGCCTCCCTGTCCATCACCAACTCCCAGAGCTTGCTCAAACTCATGTCTGTTGAGTTGGTGATGCCTTCCAACCATCTCATCCTCTGTCATCCCCTTCTCCTCCTGCCCCCAATCCCTCCCAGTATCAGGGTGTTTTCCAGTGAGTCAGTTCTTCAAATCAGGTGGCCAAAGTACTGGAGTTTCAGCTTCAGCATCAGTCCTTCCAATGAAAATTGAGGACTGATTTCCTTTAGGATTGACTGGTTGGATCTCCTTGCAGTCCAAGGGACTCTCAAGAGTCTTCTCCAACATCACAGTTCAAAGGCATCAATTCTTTGGCGCTCAGCTTTCTTTATAGTCCAACTCTCACATCCATACATGACTACTGGAAAAACCACAGCTTTGACTAGACAGACCTATATCAGCAAAGTTAACTCTGCTTTTTGTTTGTTTGTTTGTTTTATTTTATTTATTTATTGGACATGCAGCATGTGGGATCTTAGTTCTCCAACCAGGGTTCGAACCCATGCCCTTTCCATTGGGAGCTCAGAGTCTAAACCATTGGACTACCAGGGAAGTCCCATCTTTGCTTTTTAATATGTAGCCTAGTTTGGTTATAGCTTTTCTTCCAAGGAGTAAATTTCATGGCTGCAGTCACCATCTGCAGTGATCCTGGAGCCCCCCAAAAATAAAGTCTGTCACTGTTTCCATTGTTTCCCCATCTATTTGCCATGAAGTGATGAAACAGGATGCCATGATCTTAGTTTTTTGAATGCTGAGTTTTAAGCCAGCTTTTTCACTCTCCTCTTTCACTTTCATCAAGAGGCTGTTTTTAGTTCCTCTTCACTTTCTGCCATAAGGGTGCTGTCATCTGCATATCTGAGGTTATTGAAATTTCTCCCAGCAGTCTTGATTCCAGCTTGTGCTTCATCCAACCCAGCGTTTCTTATGATGTACTCTGCATATAAGTTAAATAAGCAGCATGACAATAAATAGCCTTGACATACTCCTTCCCCAGTTTGGAACCAGTCTGTTGCTCCGTGTCTGGTTCTAACTGTTGCGTCTTGATCTGCATACAGATTTCTCAGGAGGCAGGTAAGGTGGTCTAGTATCTCACTTATACAGCCGTTTGTACTTTCCAGGCTCTGTTCCAAGCACCTTACATATACCAGCTCAGTTAACCCTCATAAAAGTCTTATACTTCCCTTTGGCAGGTAAGGAAATTGAGGGACAGAGAGTTTTAGCCACTTACTGAAGGCTCTTTGGTTCAGAGGTGATAGTGTCAGTATTTGAACCTGAACTGGGATGTGAGTCCAGCCATCCAGATCAGTGTCTTCCAAGCAGATATATTTACTGAGTATTTACTAAGTCTCAGTAAATAAGTTGCACATGGACTCAATGGACATGAATTTGAGCAAACTCCAGGAGACAGTCGAGGACAGAGGAGCTTGGCATGCTGCAATCCGTGAAGTCACAGAGTCAGACACGACTTAGCGACCGAACAACAACAAGTTGCAGGTCGAGGTATTTATTCTGTACATGTGATTCTCAACTGCCATAGATCTGTGAGGTTGTGAGGTTGATACTACAATTTCTCCCCTTCGATAGCATTACAGAGATTATCTGCTTGCCCAGGGTCACAAAGTAGAAAGTAGCAGAGCCAGGATTTGAGCCCAGAGAGAATGACCGTGGAGAGAGGCAGAGCTCCTGGGCACGGTCACGGAAGCACAAAACGCAGGAGGAGGGAGGGGACGGTCCCACGGCGTCTGACACATCTACTCTCATAGTTTTCTCTAGAGCCTCCAAGGCAAAACAAATCTTCAGAGGATGCTCTGCAAATACTGAGGAAGACTGCAGGAAATGGGCGTGACAGGCTCAGCTAAAAGGAAACTGGGAAAGGGGTATTCAAATATCCCAGTCATGGGCAAAGGAAGAACTGTCAAACAGAGAGATGGGACTGATTCTCTATGGCTTCAGAGGGGAGAATCAACCGGGATTTTCCAGCAGTACACTCACAAATGGAATGGCGTTGTGAACCCCTTGGTAGTGAGGTTTTTCTGAGAAAAGGCAGGAAAAAAATGACCATCAGAAAGTTTGGAGAGGGGCTTCCATGCTGGATGCAGAGCTGGCTTAAGGTGCCTCTAAGGTCACTCTCTTCTATGAGCTAATTGAATCTTAATCACCTTCCAACAAGCTCCGTTCCTTTTATGGAAATTAACATAAGACAGAATCAAGACTTGGGAAGTTCACTAGAAGCTGTTTATCCAGCATTCTTTTGCCTGTTTTTACCAAATCTTTGGTGCATGAGGTTCATAATTAGGTCCCTAAGGAAATACAAGGGGCATCAGTAGTTTATAAGATAGATTGGATTATGTTCCTTGTAATTTACAGTTCAGAGTATTTTGTTGCATACTAATGCTCTTGAAAAGTCAGGCTCCATGAATGAGAACTAACAGCTCACCTTTAACCAGAAGATATGATTAACCAGGATAACCCACCTGCATGCCATGACAGATAGCAAATGTTCTGGAACAGTCTCCGAACGGGAAACTGAGCAGCAAAGTATATGAAGCCGTCTCCTGAGCAGAGGCAGCAGCCCTCTGCTCATTTCCTCCACTGGCCAAGCCCAGGCCCCGGAGGTTATGATTTAGTGTGGCCACAGGGTTTATTCAGCTGTTTTTCAGGGACAGAAGAGCTACTGCTCAAAGGCTTGATGGCCAGGGGCATCCAAAAAGGCGGCCAATGTTCACGACGTGTGTGTTCTCCAAGCACAAAAGGTCTGTTCTTTCGCAGGACTGTCTGATGGTCTGGATGTGAACCCTAAGGGAGAGGTGATTACTCTCCCCATCAAGCTGCAAGATGCTCCAAGGGGAACTCTCCCAGAAGGCCACAGTTCACTCGGTTTATTTAGGGAGCTTCTAACACCAGTGATAAAAGAATCCTGCTAATGCAGGAGATGCAAGAGACATAGGTTCGATCCCTGGGTCAGGAAGATCCCCTGGAGAAGGCATTCCAGTATTCTTGCCTGGAGAATCCCATGGACAGAGGAGCCTGGCGGGCTATGGTTCATGGGGTCACAAGAGTTGGATATGACTGAGCAACTAAACAACAGTGATGGCACCTCGAGGCAACGTGCCCACAGCAGGCACTGCATAGGTCACACCTGCCTTTCATGACCCTGCCTCCTGCCTGGCTGCTCTCATCACTGATGTTAACTTTGGGGAGTCACCTTAGGGCTGGCCGGTCACCCTGCTCCCAGGGCCACCTGGCACACCCCCTTTCCTGTGTCCCAGAGGAAAGTGAGCCCCTGCCCCCACACACAGGAGGCCTGCTGCCAGGCCCTCCGCCACCCCTGGCTTTTTCTCCACTCCTGTCTTGTCACTGACTTGTCCCTGGACCTGTTCTCTCTACCTGGGGGCCTCCTGTCCCCTCTCCACCTCCAGGGTCCACTTTGCCAAGTGCACACCCCGCGGGCTCTGCCCATAACAGCTGTGCTCCAGGGAAAGCACCATGGACCAGACACCAAGAGCCTGTATGCTGGTCTCTGTGTGGTCCCGAAGCCACGGGGCTTGTTTCCTCAGCTGCAATCCAGGAATAATAACTACCCCCTCCCCTGCTGGGTATAAAAGGCCTTAGTGAACTGAGAAACGCCCCACGATGTAACAGAAGAGACGGACATACCACCTAAAAAGCAAGGCACTCCTGATGCACCATAGCAGGCACAAACCCTGACACTATGCTAAGGAAGCACGGGAGTCACACAAGTAGCAGCTCCCTGGGGCACCAACTCGGGCAATGAGTAAGGACGCACAAGCCTGGAGGAGGAGACGAGTGTTCCAGAGGAATATCCCAGTGCTCTAGAAGTCTCTCCTGGAAGCCTCTGGGAGGTTTCAGAGATGCAAGCAACACAGGATGGAAAAGCAATGCACGTTGCCTAAGTCAAAAACAGAATAAAACCCTCCACTCTTCACTATTCTTCAATCACTGAGATTTAAATGTTCACTAAGACAAATTAGTATTTTGTTAAATGCAAAAAAAAAAAAAAATCCTAAGGCATTTCACTTCCAGGGATAAACCCCAAAGAACTGAAAACAGGAATGCTAACAGATATTTACACTCCTGTTCATAGCAGCATTGCTCACAACAACAGACACATGGAAAGAAACCCAGTGTCCACTGACAGGTGAGTGAAAAACCAAAATGCTGTCTATCCATACAAAGGGATATTATTCAGCTTAAAAAAAAGAGGACATTTTGACATAGACTACATCAGGGATGAACTCTGAGGACACTGTGTGTGCGTGTTAGTCACTCAGCCGTGTCTGACTCTTTTAGACCCTATGGACTGTAGCCCACTAGGTTCCTCTATCCGTGGGATTCTCCAGGCAAGAATACTGCAGTGGGTTGCCAAGCCCTCCGCCAGGGTATTCCCCCTCCCTGCATTGCAGGTGGATTCTTTACCCACTGAGCCACCTGGGAAGCTCTTAAGAACATTATACTACATGAAATAAGCCACAACGTACAGTGCATACAAACAAGTTCCGTTCTGAGAGCTCATCACTTTGTTTGTGAGTTAAACAAAGTTAGCCTAGCACAGTTGGCTATATACCGCTGTGTTTCCTCTTGCTTCTGGATATCCTGGGCTTGAAATAAAGATGCTGTACTATGGTACTCTTTACAGCACTGTGTAGTAAACTGCCCCAAGGCCCAACCACCTGTAGAGCATGCCCGAATTTGACAGTGTATGCCAGACATGTGAATTATTAATAACTTACCTGGTTGGACTTGCAAACTCACGTTCACATCTGTGAAACTTCTCAACTTGAACGTTCGTATGTAGGAAACCCCTTACTGTACAAATACTGTATGTTTCCACTGATAGGAGGTATCTAGAATATAGGCATACCTTGTTTTATTGCTCTTTATTGCAATTCTCTCTCTTTTTTATTTATTTTTATTTTTTGCAAACTAAAGGTTTGTGGCCACCCTGCATCCAGCAAGTCTACTGGTGCCATTTTTCCAGCAGCCTTTGCTTACTTCGTGTCTCTGGGTCACATTCTGGTAATTCTCCTACTATTTCAAACTTTTTTTTATTATTATTATATTTGTTCTGATGATCTGTCATCAGTGATCTGTGATGTTAATATAACTCACTGAAGGCTCAGATGGTGATTAACATTTTTTTTTTAGCAATGAAGTATTTTTCTTTGTTATCCCAAACTTTAAACTTTGAATTTTGTATTGGTGTATAGCCAATTAATGATGTTGTGATAGTTTCAGGTGAGCAGTGAAGGGACTAGCAATAAAGTATTTTTAAAGTAAATTGTATACATTGGTTTTTTTAGATATAAAGTTACTGCACACTTAATAGACTACAGTACAACATAAACATAGCTTTTATATGCATTGGGAAAGCAAAACATTCATGTGACTTGCTTTATCACAGAGGTCTGTAACCAAACCCACAATATCTCAGCAGTCTGCCTGCAGTCAAATTCATAGAGACAGAAGGTAGAATGGTACTTTCCAGGGGCTGCAGGGGAGGAAGCTATTGTTTAATGGGTAGAGTTTCTGCTTTGCAGGTTAAAGGGGTTCTGGAGATTGATTATACAACAATGCTGCTGCTGCTAAGTCACTTCAGCCGTATCCAACTCTGTGCAACCCCATAGACGGCAGCCCACCAGGCTCCCCCATCCCTGGGATTCTCTAGGCAAGAACACTGGAGTGGGTGGCCTATCCCGTCTCCAGGGGATCTTCATGACCCAGGAATCGAACTGGGGTCTCCTGCACTGCAGGCAGATTCTTTTATCAGCTGAGCTACCAGGAAATCCAATACTTTAACATTCAGTTCAGTTCAGTCGCTCAGTCGTGTCTGACTCTGCAATCCCATGCCCCGCAGCACGCCAGGCCTCCCTGTCCATCACCAACTCCCAGAGTTCACCCAAAGCCATGTCCATTGAGTCAGTAATGCCATCCAACCATCTCATCCTCTGTCGTCCCCTTCTCCTCCTGCCCTCAATCTTTCCCAGCATCAGGGTCTTTCCAAATGAGTCAGCTCTTCGCATCAGGTGGCCAAAGTATTGAAGTTTCAGCTTCAACATCAGTCCTACCAATGAACACCCAGGACTGATCTCCTTTAGGCTGGACTGGTTGGATCTCCTTGCAGTCCAAGGGACTCTCAAGAGTCTTCTCCAACACCACAGTTCAAAAGCATCAACTCTTCGGAGCTCAGCTTTCTTCACAGTCCAACTCTCACATCCATACATGACCACTGGAAAAACCATAACCTTGACTAGACAGACCTTTGTTGACAAGATAATGTCTCTGCTTTTTAATATGCTGTCTAGGTTGGTCGTAACTTTCCTTCCAAGGAGTAAGCGTCTTTTAATTTCATGGCTGCAGTCACCGTCTGCAGCGGTTTTGGAGACTTAATACTACTGAATCTTAAACATGATAAAGGTGGCAAATTTTATATCTATATGATTTTATATTATGTTCTTTTGGCCACAGCCTTTTTTTTTCTCTGTGTTGGCTCTTAACTGCGGCCCTTCCGCTTAGCTGCAGACTCTTCGTTCTCCCATACAGATGTCCTGTTGCTACGTATGGACTCTAGTTGTGGCGCTAGGTCTCAGCAGCTGCAGCTCAGGGGCTCTCTCATGGTGGCACTTGGACTCTGGAGCACATGGGCTCAGTAGCTATGGTGCTCAGGTTTAGTTGCTCCGTGGCATCCAGGATCCCAGCTCGCTGACCAGGGATCGAACCCACATCCCCTGCATTGCAACGCAGATCCTTATCGACTGGATAGCCAGGGAAGTCCCTACCACATCTTTAATAGGAGACATGAGCCGTGCGCATCAGGTATTCCCAGGGGTCACTTGGTTTTGGAAGAGTTTCTGAGACTCACATATACTAAACAGTCAACCGATATTTATGGAGTTGAAAGACTATCTTGGGCACTTCCATGATACCTCAGTTGGTAAAGAATCCGCCTGCAATGCAGGAGATCCCGGTTCAATTCCTGGGTTGGGAAGATCTTCTGGAGAAGGGATAGGCTACCCACTCCAATACTCTTAGGCTTTCCTTGTGGCTCATCTGTGCCTGCAATGTGGGAGACCTGGGTTCGGAAGATCCCATGGAGAAGGAAAAGGCTACCCACTCCAGTATTCTCGCCTAGAGAATTCCATGGACTGTATAGTCATGGGGTTGCAAAGAGTCAGACATGACTGAGACTTTCACACTTCACACACAAGACTATCTTGAACTCCCCTTTCTCACCAAGGGGCCTCAATAAAGGAAAAGGTTTCTAACCAGACAGGAAAGCTTTGATTGGATGAGGAGGCTGTCAATCACATCATCTTTCACACACATGGAAGAATGTCTGATGAAGGTTGCTCGGTCTCTGCAGCTTTCTAACTCCACTCCTGTCGCCCCAGACGGAGGATTCTCAGCCTCCAGTGCATCAGGCCTTCCAGGTGTTTCTTCCTCAGGGCAGCTGCCTGGTTTTCCTTCTCTTCCCACTCTCTGGTTTCTGCCTGGGTCACTAGACTTTCTTTTATGGCATCTACTGTGTCTATGCTAATGAATCTCCAGCCCAGATTCCTCTTCTGAAACAGATTTTTACAACCAAGTGCCTATGGAGAATTTCCATTTTAAGGACTCTCAGTATCTCTTTCTATCCCAAACCAATCTACTCCAACCCCCCTGGCATTTCAGTGAACATCACCACCATCCTCCTAGTTAAAAGCCAGGACCTAGAGGTCAATCACAGCTTCCCACCCTCATCCCTACATCTAAGTCCTGTTGCTTTTATCTCACAAGTAACTTTGGACTCCACTGACTCCCTCCTGACTCTTCCCCACTCTCATTCTGGCCTGGGCAGATGTTAACAGCTTCACATTGCACTGTTCCAGCCACAATCCCTTGTGCCAGGGCCAGAGCCCAGCAGATGGCACCCTGCCACGTGTCCTTGAAGAATCCCTATTTACAAAGGGTCTTGGCAGGGTTGATGGAAACCCACAAGGGATGGTGATGTCCCCTGGGGCTAGCAACAAGGGGAGCCTTAGGCGCCTGGACCTGAAGGGAGCTGTTGCTACGTATAACCCAGAGAGAGAACACAAAGAGGGGAAAGGGCAGCCAGGCAGGATCAGGGCTGCAGGAGGCGAGCAGAGGCTGCAGGAGGGAGCAGAGCCTCTGCCCATCTGAGGCCACAGCAGAGAGGGAGCTGGGGAACAGGTGCCCCAGTTTCCAACTCTGTCTCCCCTCCTATCCCCTGCTCCTGCCCTCTGTGGTCTGGACTCATCTGCAAATCAGGAAGCAGAGAAACCCTCTGTTGCAGTCCCAAAACTGTCAGCCTGCTGGAACACAGAGCAGGATGGAGAGAGGCAACAGGCAGGTTTGGAGCGACAAATGGAAAATATCCCACACACCCTCTCCGTTTCAGCCCCACGCTGCAGCGAAAGCACCTTTCCTATAGTACAGATCTGATCATGCCATCCCTTCACTTAAAGGTCTTCAATGGCTCTTTACTGCCCCAGATGATGCTTGAACCTCTTAACACCAGCCCTGCATTATAGCTGCCTAAGTCTCTGGGCGGGCACCCATCAACACCTCCACCGCCCATGGTTCCCCTTAACGTGGCTGCTCTTCCTCTCTCTCTCCACTGCAGCCACTCTGAAATGTGGGCAATGCCCTCTTGGGTCTTTGCACCCCCTTTCCCTGCCAACTTATTCCACCAATCAGTTCTCACTTTGGTTGTGGCCTCCTCCAGGCAGCCTTCCATCACCACCCAAGACGAGGTGGGGTGCCCCTCCCCTGACTCGCCTCTCTTTCCTATGGTAGCCCATTGTGCTTGCTCATCAGACACGATTGTCTTTGATCTACTTCACATCCATTTTTCCCATAGACCTCAGCTGGTAAAAAATCCACGTGAAATGCAGGAGACCCTGGTTTAATTCCTGGCTTAGGAAGATCCACTGGACAAGGGGTAGGCTACCCACTCCAATACTCTTGGTCTTCCCTGGTGGCTCAGATGGTAAAGAATCTGCCTGCAATGCAGGACACCTGGGTTTGATCCCTGAGCTGGGAAGATCCCCTGGAGAAGGGAATGGCTACCCACTCCAGTATTCTGGCCTGGAGAATCCAATGGACAGAGAAGCCTGGCGGGCTATGGTCCATGGGGTCACAAAGAGTTGGACACGATTGACCAACTTTCACTTTCACTTTCTCCTATAGACCAGAAACATATTGGAAGCCAAGACTGACAGCCCTAACATTTGCTCAGTGCCTGGCACACAGGCACTCAACATATACTTGCTAAATCATTGAATGAATGTTTACAAAAATCCTGTGACGTATTGGGATTTGAGGCTACAGATGTTTAGGGACTTGTCCAAAGTCACAAGGCTGCTCAAGATGAGGCCCGGATGAAAGAACCTGTGAGTTCTGATTCTTGAATCAGTGGGTGGTACTCGCTCCTCCTCCCCAGGCTGCCTGCCAAGGATGCCCCAGAGATGCCAGAAGAAGGTGCTGTTGCTTTGTCTGATGTGCCCAGAAGTCTAGGCTCCCCTGCACACAGACACTGGTCTCTCCTCCTTATAGAGCATATAAGATGTGTTCGTGGTCTTCAAGTTTTTTTCGTTTGCTGGTTTCTCCGGCAACAAGGCAATTGATGTGGGGAAACAGGGTCAGAGGATTACAGAAGGAAAGTCTGAGGGCCAGATGCTTTTGCTGGAAAGAGGACAGAGGCAGAGACACAGACAGAGAGAGACTAAGTCACTGCAACTGGAATCCACCCCAGCTGATGCACCATCGCGCCTCCCCAGCACCGGAAGGCTTCTCACACCAACCCGTCCTATGGGAAAGCCCAGTCCCCACTGCAGCAGGTATACCTGCTCCAGATTTAATTTCTCAAAGCACACGAGGGCTGAAGTCCAGGGTTACAAGACAGCAGGGGGAACCCTGAGAAGCAAAGGCCTACTGTCTACTTTGGGGAGCAGTTATTGGATTCCTGCTCCCTTCCCCGACTCCCTACCGTCTCTTCTTTCTTCACACTGAAGGGAAAGTGCTTAATAGAGTGACTGCAGGCTTTCATCCAAAGGAACAAACAGCTAGCAAGCCTGGCTCTCAAAACACTAGTAGGAAGGATGTCAACATGGGAGCCTCGGAGAAATTCTTCTTGGAGAGTACTTTAGTCAATAATACCGGGGAGATGGCGAGGGCGCAGAGCGAACTGAAGTGAAGGTGCTTCTCTGTGAATGCTGAGAACCACGGCATGCCCAGCACTCTCCACTCGCCAAATGGGGGGGGGGGGGCCAAGTCCTTTCGAAATGCACCAAAGCCTCCCTGCACTCCGGTTAAAAGGAAAAGGGGTCATTATCTCCGTTCTATAAACGGGGGTGCAGAGAAAGGCACCACTGTTTTGCCCTGGTCCATAGTAGGGAAGCCTGAGCTCTCCCCAGCTCCCACATGGGGAAGTCTTTCCTGGCCCAGACAGGGGACTCCTGGTCACTGGGCTTGGTCCCACATACCCCACTTTCCCCAAGAAAACTCATGGGTGTCAGAGATCTCCAAAATGAGAGAGCAGAAAGACACAGGTCCTGCTGGGTCAGAGGCACGGTGGAAAACATATTTAAAAGTAAATGAAGGAACAACAGCAGCAAAGGCCTGGGGCTGGGGCAGCTGAGTGGGGGCAGCTGCGGATACGTGTGGCCCTCGGAGAAGGAGCTGCAAACTCGGGTTGCCTTCCTGCCTGGGGGATCTTCAAGGCGTTCGCAGATGGGAGCCCCTTTTGAAAAATAAAATTCTAAAGTAAATTGCGCTTGGGGCTTGAAAACACAGAGTGTCCTTAATGGAACAAGCTCCCTAATAGCCTAATGCTGCAGTAAATACCTTGCAGAGGGAGTCGGGTCTTATTCAGTGATGTCTCAAGGCCAGGTGGGTTCTGGCAGAGGAAGGGAGGGAGGGAAGGATAGAAGCAAAGTAGGATGGAGGGAAAAGAGAAGGGGAGAGAGAAGCAGAAGGAGGGAGAGAGAGGAGAAGAGGGGAGGAGGGATGGAGAAAGGAGCACCAGAGAGCAGAAGGGAGGGAGGGGGTGAAGGGTGGCGACAGGACGGCAGGAACACAGAGAAGCGGAAGTATCCTTCCCCTCGCTTCTCCCTGCTTCAACACTGAGGATATGGTTTGACGGGGCCACGCTGCATCGCTGGACAGGACCAGCTCCCGTCCATTGCCCTCCCTCCCACACTCACAGCTTCTGATGACACCCGGCCCCCTGCAGGCTTGGGGCCAGTCACGGCTTCCCACTCAGCCCCAGAGGTGCCATCTCTTGCCCCCTGCCCGCACCTCAGTAAATAGCAGCCCTCCTGAAATCCTCTTCTGGTTAAGCTTTTTGAGTGGGTCGTGAGTTTCCTGCCCAGGTCCTGAATGGTGCGGCAGCTACTTAGCTTGTCTGACTTAACTTGTGACTCCTTTGCCTCTAAAACAAGGATGCTGATACTAAGCGAGAAAGTTTGTTTCTAGGCAACAGCAGAATATGACGCCTATGGGGCACCCGCTATGTGCCTGGAGTTAGATTACAAATTCTACAGGCGTGAATTCCTTTTCTCTGACTTTTACAACAAGCACCTTGCTACCATGCTTTCTGAGAAGGATGAGGGCAGTGATGGACTTGCCCCCTATGGCCAGGGTCCAGCAGCTCTGAGCTACCCAACCTAGCAGCCTGGCTGGCCTGTGTAGGCATGTCTTTGTCAGCTCACAGCTGGGGAAGAAGCATGGGTATGATACAGGCTTGGGCAACCATCTCCAGCCAAAGATAAACCCTGTGCTTTAACTTAAGAAAGAAGGCCACGAATGTCTGCTGGACCCAAGATACCTTCTTCGAGACCAAATTATGGAAGCAGTGACAGATTTTGTTTTCTTGGGATCCAAATTCACTGCAAATGGTGACACAGCCATAAAATTAAAGAACCCGTGTTCCTGGGAAGGAAAGCTATGACAAACTAGACAGTATATTAAAAAGCAGACACATCACTTTGCTGACAAAGGTGCACATAGTCCAAGCTATAGTTTTTCCAGTGGTCATGTATGGATGTGAGAGTAGGACCATAAAGAAGGCTGAGCGCCAAAGAATTGATGTTTTCCAACTGTGGTGTTGGAGAAGACTCTTGAGAGTCCCCTGAACAACAAGGAGATAAAACCAGTCAATCCTAAAGGAAATCAACCCTGAATATTCATTGGAAGAGTTGATGCTGAAGCTCCAATACTTTGGCCACCTGATGTGAAGAGCCAACTCATTGGAAAAGACCCTGATGCTGGGAAAGATTGAAGGCAGGAGGAGAAGGGGACGACAGAGGATGAGATGGTTAGATAGTATCACAGACTCAATGGACATGAATCTGAGCAAAAACCTCCAGGTGACAGCGGAGGACACAGGAGCCTGGCATGCAACAGTCTATGGGGTTGCAAAGAGTCAGACACGACTTAGCAACTGAACAAAAATAACAACAACACTCATCTCGCTGGGTGAGGCTTTCCTTTTGGGGGTGGTATTTCAATAAGCTTCAAGATCTGGGGTCATAATCAGCCATCCCCATTCTCAACCATTAAAGTGTCTTAATGACTCATCATCATTGTGGAGGGTCCATCCAACCTCCAAAGGAAATCCAGCTCACTCTTTCCATTACGCCTTCTTTCAGTGAATACACAGTGAGGACTCACCATGTGTCATCATTTTGGTTGCAGCTGTCTTCATGGAAACAGAAGAACAGGAGAATTCGGAAGGCAATTTTCCAAGATTATGGAAGTCCTGATCACTAGCGTGTGGGCTGACTCGTAACCAGACGGCTCTAAGCCTGGCGGTTTGTTTATGACTTCCATTTAGTCATCTTGATAGTTGTCTCATCAGCCTGATTAGGCTCCGTGTTTACTTCTGTTTTCCCATCACCCCTATATTTGCTATTCTGCTCACTCTCATCATTGCTGCTATAACTATAATCCACTATGTCCAGCTTACAAAGGACAGTTCATCCTTCATGAGCAAACAGATCTGATGATTTTTTCATCCAGCCTGTTATTCAGGGCTCTGTGATCACCTACTATGCTTCACGGTACTGTAAACACCGAGAATTTCTAGGGACTTCCCCGGTTGTCCAATGGTTAGACCACTGTGGTCTGTGCTTCCAACACTGTGGGTACAGGTCTGATCCCTGGTCAGGGAACTAAGATCCCACGTCACACCGTGCGGACAAAAAATTAAAGAAAGAAAGAAAATTAACAAAAGCAGAGAAAATTATGGGATGTTTTAAAAGAGACCAATTCTGTTGTGAAACATTTAATGGGTAGGGTTTTTCATCAGAGTTTTATGGAGTGAATTTATGTACAGAAATGCATTTCTGTTAATACTAGTCTCTGTATTAACAGCATGTTAGTATTTACACGCATCTCATGAAATCAGGAATAATAACAATGGTTTATTTCATTCATCCAACAAATTTTATTATATACCTACTATGTGCCAATCACTGTTCCTAACATCAGAGATAAAGCAGTGAGTGAAATGAAGACCCCAATCTCTTGGAGATGATAATCTAGGAAAAGGAGGTGGAGCATGACCGTGGATATGACGTCAGGGAGTGACATTCACAAAGGAGGAAAACCAAAGCAGGAGGAGTAGGCAGAGAAGGTCTGGGTGCGCGATTAGGTGGCATGGTCAGGGAAGGCCTCCTGATGAAGCAAATGTATTGGGAATGTGGGTTTTTGAAGTCAAGAGTGTCCCAACTAATAGAACAGTCAGTGCAAAGGTCCTGAGACAGCAGAGGTTTGGCAGGTGAGAGGAAGGTGGAGGAGGTCAGTGTGGCTGCAGCGGAGCAAGGGAGAGGTGAGTGCTGGGAGATGAGGTCAGAAAGCTTGTCCGGAGGGCATATTACTCAGGGTCCCACCAACCATGGAGAGAACTCTGGATATGGTTCAGAGCAAGCTGGAAGTCTCCTTCGAAGGTTCTGTGCAGATTCTGAGCAGAACGTGATATACTCGAAGTTCCAGAAGACCCACTCTGACAGCTGTGTGGAGAATAAACAGATGTCAGTGCTGCCAGGGCAGAAACAAAGAGGTCAGTTGGGGCCATTGCAATAGTCCAGGCAAGAACGGGTGAGTCCTTTACTAGAACCGACATATTTGATGTTTGGCTTATACTCTCCTTACAGCCCTGGTGGCTCAGATGGCAAAGAATCCCCCTGCAATGCAGGAGACCCAAGTTTGATCCCTGGATCAGGAAGATCCCCTAGAGACGGAAATGGCAACCCACTCCAGTATTCTTGCCTGGAGAATTCTTGGACAGAGGAGCCTAGAGGGCTACAGTCCACAGGGTCGCAGAGTCAGACACAACTGAGCTACTTTCACTTTTCTCTTTGATTTACCTAAGCTGGGATTTTTTTCCCTCCTTGGTGAATATAAAGTTTCCTACTCCATAGCTAACCACACAATACAGATTTTCTTAAATGGACATAACACTGACCAAAATTATGTGAACAATATAGTCTTTTCATCCCATTCCCCCTAACTTGAAGAAAGAAATACAAGATTCCTTTTTTCTTTTCTCTGTGTAAAAGTGCTCCTAGCAGTTGGTCTCAAATGTTTGAGGAATTGGTACAAGATGAGATTAGAAACTGAGAACTCTGCTTTATTAAATGCTCTTTTCTTCTAGTAAAATTGGGCTAATCACTTCCAAACTGCACGTTTCAGACTTTCACAAGTTATCCTTCAAAAGGAATGCGTGTGATGCTAATTTTCAGGGACTGGATCACATTCTGAATTGCAGTATCTGAAAGTTTTCAGTTCTATTAATAAAAGACTGTCACTGAATTTTTCCCTTGAAATTTGGTTCAAAGAAATGGAGAGAGCAAAATATTGCATTGTTACACGCTGTATTATTTGTTCGTAATATTCACTGCCCTTCTCTGCAGACCACTTCCTACAGAACAATTATTCTTCCATTCCTGCCAACATTGGGCTTGACCATTTCATTCCCTTTGGACAATGAAACGTGAGAGATGGCACAGCCTGTGCCATCTCAGCCAGGAGCCTTCAAAGCTGATGGGTCGTCTCGCCACTGCTCTTCCCTCCACGGTGAAGCTGCTGTGTTCCAGGCGGGGCTGCTCCTTCAGCCGAGGTTCTGGGATATAAACAGCACAGAATGGAGTCCAGGTGGCCTGCAAACTGTAACTTAGGGAGGAAAGGACCTTGTCTTTGTGAACAGAGTTGGGGTTCTTTGTTCCTGCAGCATAACTAAACTTCAGCTGATGGATATATACCTGTATTTTACCCACTTCAAATAGGTGAAGCCTTAGAGTAGGGTCTGTCGCTTTCTTACACATCATTGGTGGTCGTGGTTTAGTTGCTAAGTCGTGCCTGACTCTTGCAAACGCGTGGACTGTAGCCCGCCAGGCTCCTCTGTCCAGCAGATTTCCCAGGCAAGAATACTGGAGTGGGTTGCTATTTTCTTCTGCAGCAGATCTTCCCAACCCAGGGATCCAACCCACATAATTGCAGGTGGATTCTTCACTGCTGAGCCACCAGGGAAATCCTACAAATTGTTACAGCTTGATCTGGAGAAAAATGACTTGGAGAAAACTTTATGGGTATTTTGAAGATTTCTTAAAGAGATCACTCCATTCTCTCCAGTTCAGTTACATTTGGGAGAGCTTCCTAATTCAGAAAAATGTCCAAGGTGAAATTCCACTTTGTGACCTTCCCCTTCAATATGTTAACCGGGGGCCAGGAATATAGGCTATTGCCTCGTCCTCTTGAAAACAGTGAGAAGCTCAATTTTGAATAAAGACCTGTAGACACCAGAAGGTGCTGAAGAGAGACATCTGGGATGCTGTGTGGCCAGCGGATGGGATACTACAAGCAGATGGACGGGTCTCTTGTATCCCAGCCTACCCTGCAGATCCTGGGCTAAACATCAATGAGGACAATAGCTTATCATTTCAGAGAGTGTCCAGAATTTTCTTAGCGATCTTCCTAAAGGTTGAGTGAATACATATCATATCCTTTGCAATTCCCCAGCTTAAAGGCCCTGGGTTACCTACAGACTGACAATAAAAATCTAAGCTCCCTCCCACGACCCACATCCACCGCCCCGCAGCCCAGCTCTCTCCCCCACGACCAGCTGCTCCCCTCCTTTGCTCTCTCTTCTCCCTCCCTACTAGTCTTTCAGTTCCCCAAACATATAAAAATCTTCCCTAGGTTACAGACTATGCAATCGCTGTTTCTTCTTCCCAGAACATTTCTGATTCTTCACTCGTTTTGATTTTCCAAAGCATAAGAGACGCCACCTGGATAGCTGGGGCTCCCCTGAGGAAGGGTGTTTCTAAGCATCACGCGCCCAGCGGCCCACGTGCTTATCACCTCTCAGGATTGACAGCAAAGCAGAGAACAGGGTCAGCGGAAGCCCTCTCCACCACTGCTCAGATTTTCTCAAAACCCTGCCTGCAGCTCACTGCCACGCCCGCTCTGAAGAGGCCTGACCGGAGCCCCTGCAAACCACCTCCTGAGTCAGAGGTGCTAGCTCCAATTAACATCAGGAAGATCCCTTTTTGTTTCCCAATTTGTTTCCTCTTTGTTTCTTTACTGTCCCTTCCCAATTCAGTTTCCCCCACGGTGCTGTCTAGCACTGTCTATATCACCCAAGTGAGAGATCCCCAACCAGAAGGCAAATCTTTTTATGACAGTGAGTATCCTCCTTTGCAGGAGCTTCCCAAGCGGCTCAGTGGTACACGATCCACCTGCCAGTGAAGAAGATGCAAGAGATGCAAGTTTCTGTCCCTGGGTCGGGAAAATCCCCTTGAATGGGAAATGGCAACCCACTCCAGTATTTGTGCCTGGAAAATTCCACGGGCAGAGGAGCCTGGCGGGCTGGCTACAGTCCACGGGGTCGAAAAGACTGGGACACAAGTGAGCGCACACGCAAGGGCACACTTGCATCTTCCTCTGTAAGACGGTGGACTCTTTCTTTAAGTGGCTGGAGTTACCACCAGTTCCGTTCCTCTTGCATAACGGGTCTACCCTGAGGTGTAGCTCTTTTAAGCCATCCATGCGGTTGTTTCACTCTTTGTTCCCTGAAACCTACACGGATCCTATTGTAAGTTTCTTGGTTTCCTTTATTTCTGCAGGTCCTCACTCCAAGGGGGAAAAAAGATGAATTATTTTATTTCTTTCATTTAATTTTCCAGACGCCTGGGGAAGCGTGCTTAGAGAAATCCAAACAGAAGAAGAAGAAAGAGTGCTGTTGAAAGACGATCGGCCCCAATGCCTTTACTTGGCTTTAGAGAGAAGAAAAAGGTGCTTCAGTGGGCACTGGTCCATTTGAAAGGACACAAGAGAAATCTCTTTTTGTGTGTGTGACGGTCTCCTTCACAGCCCGTAATGCTTCTCTCTACATTTTACAAGGGAGTATTCCATGAAGCAATATACATATGTACAGACACTCACATGCACACACACACACTCCCACATGTGTGCAAGCCCAAAGAATGAGGAAGGGCTTCTTCTGTGAGCTGGCAGCAAATCTCTCCAGAGAGAAACACAGTGATGATGCCTGTAAGGGTCTATGTAAATACTTCACTCCTGATTATTATCCAAAATTTGGGATGTCTTGTACTTTTTTCATAAAATTTTCCCATCATCAGCATTCTCTCTCTTTTATGTACTCTGAACCTTCCAGTTCATTAAAACAATATAAATATAATACTATTACTGACAACAGAAGATAATGGCATTCTGACCTCCTTGTTATGCTATAAGCCAGACACTAAATGCATCACATGAATCATTATCATTTAATTTTTAAAATAGCCCTCTGAGTTAGATACGATTGCTGCTGTTGCTGTTATTATTATTATCATTTCCAGATTATAAAGCGAAGGCTTTGGGATTTAAATAACTTGGTGCTTGGGTTTCAAATCCCAGCCATCTGACCCCAGGACCCAAGCTTGTAGATGGAAACGGGCGTCGCCTCGCTACGCAAACCATGTGGCAGGACAGAAAGCGGAAGAGCAGAAATTCACCGTTTAAGCACTAAACCCTTTTTCCTAATAAAGCCAATCGTACCTGGCAGGCTCTCCCCTCTCACTGCAATACCGACCGGGACAATTTCCCAAAGTTCTTTGCTCATTTCTGGGTTCCCCCGCAGCCGCATTCCATCACTTGAGCCCCCTATCCGTAGGAGCAATCTGTAAGTGGCTCAGCTCATAACAAAATCCTTTGGGTAATCCCCTAAAACTCACTGGCAGGAATCCAAGAAGGAAACTTCGTATATCAAATACCACTCTCAATGAAAAAATATTTTAGTAAGGACCTAGAATATTTATAGTAGGTGTGATTATCCCCCTTCCCACTTACAAAAGTGATAGGAATTCTGGATGAGATATCGCCACCAAGACAACATCTTCTCTCCCTCCGTGCCGGGAACCACAGAAATGCTGTGATATATCGGAGAGGAGCAGCACGGAAACAGCACGTCAGAAAAGACCTCATGAAATACTCTCCTGCAGAAAGGCAGTCTCTACACACGCAAAGACCAGGCTTAAAATCATTTCTGTGTGATATGCATATAGCAGGGAGCACAGGACTCAGCTCTAATATGCTAGAGAAACAGCAATGCGCTGCTTGCGCGGAGTGCAACGCGACAGCCGGGCCGGGCATCATTGCTAACTCGGTCAGACACCTGCACGATCAGCCGCGAGCTTCCCAGCAGGCGGAGGCTCCAGGCAACCTCCCGGAAAATGTGACAAATAGCCGGGCCGCCCACCCTGGGACATACCTGGGTAAGGGGACGTGACTCTGACTAGTAAGCGTATTAATTATTTCCGAGGCCTGGCCAATTACTCTTGGGGTTTCTGTAGCACAGTGTCCAAGTCAGTGATCTGAGCTCTGCAGGAAGAGGAATGGGAACAGAGGGAATTTTCCCCTCCAGCAGCCACCCCTCACAGCTTGTTGTTGTTCAGTTGCTAAAGGAAAGTGAAGTCGCTCAGTTGTGTCCAACTCTTTGCGACTCCATGGACTGCAGCATGTCAGGCTTCCCTGTCCTTCACCCTCTCCCAGAGTTTGCTCAGATTCATGCCCACTGAGTCGGTGATGCCATCCAACCATCTCATCCTCTGTCGTCCCCTTCACCTTTTGCCTTCAATCCTTCCCAGCATTAGGCTCTTTTTGAATGAGTCAGTTCTTCAAACCAGGTGGCCAAAGTAGTGGAGCTTCAGCTTCCCTGGTGACTCAGCGGTAAAGAACCCACCTGCCAATGCAGTTCGATCACCTGGAGAAGGAAATGGCAACCCACTCCAGTGTTCTTGCCTGGGAAATCAATGGAAAGGGGAGACTGGTGGGCTACAGTCCATGCGGTCGCAGAAGAGTAAGACACAACCAAGTGACTAAACAACCTCACTATTGCAGGCACAAATAAATGATGCCCAAAACTGGGCTGAAAATGGAGGAATCCAGTCATTCCCTTGAAGGGCTCCCCATTCCCTTGAAGGGCTCCCCAAACATACGTTCGTCACCACAGTTCTCCCAGCACCAAAACTTCATCCCTCTCGCCCCAGGCAGTTTTTTTTCATTTTCCTCCACCCCAAGTGAGTCGACATCTTTGCTGTTTTTTCTCTAGCACAGGGCTGCCTGTCCCTACCTTCTGGCCTCTGGAAATGCTTTCTCCCAGCCTGGAATGCTCTTAATACCCATCGCCACCCTCACATCCCAGCCCTTCTTCAGAGTCTATCAGACCCTGGAATCTGCTTGATTGTCCCTGTCCTTTGCACTCAGGTGGGTGAGAGCTAGGCTGTGGGAGATGAACTGTAATTAGGATGAGAGGGAGTTCGGTCATCTTCTGGATGCTTGTCTTAAAGACTGCCAAACCTGCATTGAGTGCAAGTATGCTTGGTGAGGGACCAAGGAGTGTTAGAATCCCCACCATCTGTCCAGACAGAGCTTGGAGTCTCTCCACCTCTGGACCATTCCAGGGACTGGCAGGATGACACAGACCCTGAGGAGGGGGGCGCATAACACAGAAATGTGGGGAGAGCAGAGAAAGCGGGGGCTCAGCAGAGGCTGCTCTAAGTCAATTAAAGGGCTACCAATAGGAAAAGGCTTCCCTGAGAGCTCAGTTGGTAAAGAATCCGCCTGTAATGCAGGAGACCCTGGTTCAACTCCTGGGTCAGGAAGATCCACTGGAGAAGAGAAAGGCTACCCACTCCAGTATTCTGGCCCAGAGAATTCCATGGACAGTATAGTCCATGGGGTCACAAAGAGTCGGACACAACTGAGTGACTTTCACTTCACTTCCACTTTCAATGGGGAAAGCAGAGAACTGTTTGACACCTTCTAGAAAGCTACGTGACTGAGTCTATGTATCAGCAAGATTATTTTCTTGCTTCCTATGTGCTCTTTTGGGCTTCCCAGGTGGTGCTAATGGTAAAGAACCTGCCTGCCAACGC
This sequence comes from Ovis canadensis, assembly GCF_042477335.2. NCBI lineage: Eukaryota > Metazoa > Chordata > Mammalia > Artiodactyla > Bovidae > Ovis > Ovis canadensis. Next base: position 57,126,156 of record NC_091264.1, read on the forward strand.
AGGAGACGTTAAGAGACATGGGTTCAAGCCCTGGGTCAGGAAGATCCCTTGGAGGAGGGCACGGCAACTCACTCCAGTATTCTTGCCTAGAGAATTCCATGCACAGAGGAGCCTGGAGGGCTAAGGTTCACAGGGTCACAAAGAGTCTGACACAATTGAATCGACTTACACTACACATGCACATGTGTGGTCTTTGAGACACGGTAAGATAACAGCAGAATTCCAGAACACGCTCAGCCACACCAGCATCCGTGACCTGACCTGGTTGCATACCTTCCCAGGGTTCGCTATTGGTCCTGCTCATGTGCTGTGCTGAGTCGCTCAGTCATGTCTGATTCTTTGTGACCCCATGGACTGCAGCCCACCAGGCTCCTCTCTCCGTAGGGATCCTCCAGGAAAGAATACTGGAACGGGTTGCCATTTCCTACTCCAGGGTATCTTTCCAACCCAGGGATCGAATCTGCGTCTCCTGTGTCTCCTGCATTGGCAGGTGGATTCTTTATCCAATGAGGTCTCAACGGGGGCTCTGTGGTGGTGATAAATACCACGGTGGTGGTAAACAATCACTTCCTCCTTGGCAGAATGCTTTTGAAATGGTCTCATATAAAGTAGAAGCTCTACAGTATACATACAAACTTAACTTTAGGGGTCTTGGGTGGAGAGAGAAGCCCACCGCGTGGAAAGAGATGACCCTCTAACAGAGTAGGAAAGAAAGAGCCCAGACTCGGGAGCCAGACTGCCTGGGTTCAAATCCCAGTGTTACCATTTACTGACTAGGTGACTTCAGGCAAACCACGTCAGCCCTCTGCGTCCCCATCAGTCAAACAGCCATGACGATGAGAACACCGAGCTCACAGGGTGGTTGTGAGAATCTGTTGAGACAGTATTTGTGGAACTTCGGCATGGCTCATAGTGAGTGCTACTGTTATTCTTGTTTAAGAGGCTGCAAATGGATTTCTGTGAAAAGCCTCACCATGCTGCAGACAGAGAAAACAAAGGTGGTTTCAAAGTGAAGGTACGAGGTCAAGCATTCAGAACCCCAGGTCCTGCTTTTCAGACAACCTGTTTCTCACATTGGGCAACTCGATGAGGACTTCCTCCAGGGTGCAAAGCAAGCAGGATTTACATATTTCACATGCACATGTGGAAAAGCCAGCTAGTGCTCAAAGTATACCTGTTGAATTAAAGCAACAGCTCTGCGATGGATTTAAAATATGTTTAGAAAGTTCCCCTCCAAGAAGTGAAGGCTGCTTCTCTTCCTCTGCGGCATCGGCTGGATTTACAAAATTTCTAATATAGTGAATACTGTCCATGGGGTTCTCCGTGGACAGATTTTTTTTTTTTCCCTTGGGTACCAAAATCATTGTAGATGGCGACTGCAGCCATGAAACTGAAAGACTCTCGTTTCTTGGAAGGAAAGCTATGACAAACCTGCTGCTGCTAAGTCGCTTCAGTCGTGCCCGACTCTGTGTGACTCCAGAGACGGCAGCCCACCAGGCTCCCCCGTCCCTGGGATTCTCTAGGCAAGAACACCGAGTGGGTTGCCATTTCCTTCTCCAATGCATGAAAGTGAAAAGTGAAAGTGAAATCGCTCAGTCATGTCCGACTCCTAGCGACCCCATGGACTCCATGGGATTTTCTAGGCAAGAGTACTGGAGTGGGTTGCCATTGCCTTCTCTGATGACAAACCTAGAGAGTGTATTAAAAAGCAGAGACATCACTTTGCCGACAGAGCTATGGTTTTGCCAGTAGTCATGTACAGATGTGATAGTTGGTCCATAAAGATGGCTAAGTGCAGAAGAATTGATGCTTTATAATCGTGGTGCTGAGAAGATTTTTGAGAGTCCCTTGGATGGCCAAAGAAAGGCAATGCCAAAGAATGATCAAACTACTGCACAATTGTACTCATCTCACATGCTAGTAAAGTAATGCTCAAAATTCTCCAAGCCAGCCTTCAGCAATACGTGAACCAAGAACTTCCAGATGTTCAAGCTGGTTTTAGAAAAGGCAGAGGAACCACAGATCAAATTGCCAACATCTGCTGGATCATCGAAAAAGCAAGAGAGTTCCAGAAAAACATCTATTTCTGCTTTATTGACTATGCTAAAGCTTCTGACTGTGTGGATCACAATAAACTGTGGAAAATCCTGAAAGAGATGGGAATACCAGACCACCTAACCTGCCTCTTGAGAAACCTGTATGCAGGTCAGGAAGCAACAGTTAGAACTGGACATGGAAAAACAGACTGGTTCAAATAGGAAAAGGAGTGCGTCAAGGCTGTATATCGTCACCCTGCTTATTTAACTTCTATGCAGAGTACATCATGAGAAATGCTGGGCTGGAAGAAGCACAAGCCGGAATCAAGATTGCCGGGAGAAATATCAATAACCTCAGATATGCAGATAACACCACCCTTATGGCAGAAAGTGAAGAACTAAAGAGCCTATTGAGAAACTGAAAGAGGAGAGTGAAAAAGTTGGCTTAAAGCTCAACATTCAGAAAACAAAGATCGTGGCATCTGGTCCCATCACTTCATGGGAAATAGATGGGGAAATAGTGGAAACAGTGTCAGACTTTATTTTGGGGGGCTCCAAAATCACTGCAGATGGTGATTGCAGCCATGAAATTAAAAGACGCTTACTCCTTGGAAGAAAAGTTATGATCAACCTAGACAGCATATTAAAAAGCAGAGACATTACTTTGCCAACAAAGGTCTGTCTAGTTGAGGCTATGGTTTTTCTAGTAGTCATGTTTGGATGTGAGAGTTGGACTACAAAGAAAGCTGAGCACCAAAGAACTGACACTTTTGAACTGGGGTGTTGGAGAAGACTCTTGAGAGTCCCTTGGACTGCAAGGAGATCCAACCAGTCCATCCTAAAGGAAATCAGTGCTGCGTATTCACTGGAAGGACTGATTTTGAAGCTCAAACTCCAATACTTTGGCCACCTGATGGGAAGAGCTGACTCATCTGTAAAGACCCTGATGCTGGTAAAGACTGAAGGCAGGAGGAAAAGGGGACGACAGAGGATGAGATGGTTGGATGGCATCACCAACTCGATGGATGTGAGTTTGAGTAAACTCTGGGAGTTGGTGATGGACAGGGAAGCCTGGTGTGCTGCAGTCCATGGGGTCAGAAAGAGTCAGATACAACTGAGAGACTGAACTGAACAGAACTGAATGCAAAGAGCTCAAACCAGCCAATCCTAAAGGATATCAACCCAGAATATTCACTGAAAGGACTGTTGCCAAAGGTGAAGCGCCAATACTTTGGCCACCTGATGCAAAGAGCTGACTCACTGGAAAAGCCCCTGATGCTGGGAAAGATCGAGGGCAGGAGGAGAAGGGGACAGCAGAGGATGAGATGGTTAGATAGCATCACCGACTCACTGGAGATGAATTTGAGCAAACTCCAGGAGATAGCAGAGGACAGGGGCACCTGGCATGCTGCAGTCCATGGGGTAGCAAAGAATCAGACACAACTGAGTGACTAAGCACACACCCACTAACTTAGTAAGACCTAAGTGTCATTCTCTGGCAATGTCTCACACACATGCGCCCTCAAACTTAACCAAGGACTGCCATTCATTCATTCAGCATTAATTAATTACTACTAACTAATTAATAATGAGCATACCAGGCACCGATCTTCACTGATGAAAAGACATGGCCTGTGCCCTCAAGAACCTTCAGGAAAATCACATCACGTCATCATGGACCACTGCTGTGGAACAGCATTCCAAGACCCCTGCAGGAGAGTGGGGAGACCATGTGAGCTTTCAAGAAGGGAGAGTGTTTGTGCAGACTGAATGTTAACTTTTGAAAAGGAGTTTTGTAACAGCTTCAGGACCCCCTACCCTGGCCCTGAGTGGAAAACCAGAAGAGCACAGAGCGTGGTATTTCTGATCTGCAGAATTACATGATGCCTGGCGGAGCACTCAAGTTCAACAAAAGCACGGATAATAGCATGCGTAATCCAGGACGTCAACATGAGCCCCAAACACCCCCTTGGTTCCTGTGAAAGGCTGAAGCCAAGGGCTCAGCGCTAGGCAGGGAGGACACAGACATCTTTTCCTGGACAAGCTTTGTTCCAGGTCAGCCTGAAAGGTACACAACGCTGCCCCAGCTCAGAGGCCGGCAGAACCCACATCACAGGTGGAATTAGCTATCAGTAAGAGACTTCCAGAGTGTTTACTCACTTGCCAGATTTATTTATCAGGTATGGGATTGAGAGGATTTCCCGACAGGATATGTAGAGATTAGTGTGCAGCAGAAATGCTTTTTCAACAAACCTGTCTGCTAATCAGGTCCTGCTTTTCTCATTCTAGCAGAACGGTGCTTGTTGCCCTTCGCTGGCATTTCTGGCAAGAGCAAACATCCATGCTGACAAACAAAGCCAGAGGCACCATGGACATCTCTCTATCATGCTGAAGAGCAGCTGTCACTTTTTCCAAACCCACAGGCACATTTAAGTATTTTGTTAGAGCCACACATTTAAGATCAAACAACCTCAGGTTTCCTTGAGCCCACACCACCTGAATGAGAAGGAAAAATATTTTCCATTCCCTGCCTGGTCCACCTGGAGTCATCATGAGATGATTTCCAGAAGCGTCTCAAGCCCACGCTGGGTCTAAGCAATGTGTTCATTAAGAATGTGCCACGTCAGAGCTTAAAAACGCAGCTGAAGGCTCATGGGTCTCTCGAAGGGCAAGTGGAGAGTGGGGACAAGTCCACTCAAGCAAGATTCTTATACAACTTCTCTCACTGCCTCTCCAGTGAGGCCAAAGCAAGCAGATAGAGAGAGAGAAAATCACCTCCTCATCTGGCCTGTTCCAAGCCAAACATCTGGATGTTACATAATGAGCCATTGGGGTCGTTTTTCTTGCTTTCCTTTGCTCGCTTTTTAAAAATAGGTTTAACAATTAAATCTGGTTTTTACACTCTAAATTTCATATATTTTCCATAAGCTCTTTGAGCAGACTGGTCTTGATTATTCTTTTCCATTAAAAACCCACACAGTAATACCCAGAGCGGAAACCTCTAAAATAAATCAGGGGTTACCACGAGGTAACTTCTGATCCTTCCTCAGCAACTTCAGATGTCCATTCCTCACAGGCAAATGGCTCAGGACAGTAAGGAAGGTACCAACGTGCCAACAGTCGTAGATGCCAATGACCTCCATGCTGAAGACAGCTGGCTTTCTGCACAGCGGCTCAGTTTTACACAAAGGGGAATGATACCGACAACTCAGGGAGTTTCTTCTCGTTCAGTTCAGTTCAGCTCAATTCAGTAGCTCAGTTGTATCCCCTTTGCAACCCAATGGACCGCAGCATTCCAGACTTCCCTGTCCATCACAAACTCCCAGAGCTTACTCAAACTCATGTCAATTGCATCAGTGATGCCATCCAACCATCTCATCCTCTGTCATCCCCTTTTCCTCCTGCCTTCAATCTTTCCTAGCAGCAGGGTCTTTCCAATGAGTTGGTTCTTTGCATGAGGTGGCCGAAGTATTGGAGTTTCATTTTCAGCATCAGCCCTTCCAATGAATATTCAGGACTGACTTCCTTTAGGATGGACTGGTTGGATCTCCTTGCAGTCCAAGGGACTCTCAAGAGTCCTCTCCAACATCACAGTTCAAAAGCATCAATTCTTCAGCGCTCAGCTTTCTTTATAGTCCAGCTCTCACATCCATACGTGACTACTGGGAAAACCATAGCTTTGACTAACTGTTTAGTTCCTTACCATTTCTCAAAGCACCCTGAGACAGGACAATGGGCTAGCATGTGCTGTCAGGGCCCAGCTGATCGTAAGGTTGCAAGTCCATGGTCAAACACAAGGTGTGGTGGTGAGCAGGGAGTTTCTTTGTTCTGGCTCCCCTGCCCTTTCTAATTAAAAAAAACTACTGGCCTAAAAGATAAAGACTGCCCATAAGACATCCCTCTCTAGTTATATCTCCTGTGGTTCTACTAAATAAACTCTGCTCCCAAGAGACACTCTACTCAAGGAGGCCAAGTTAAGTCCCCAATTTTTCTATTGTGTTCATTTCCTGCAACCTTGTACACCAGCTCATCTGCAACTGGGACACCCTTTTAAACTCTACTCAAATAGAAAATTTCCCAGGGCTTCCCTGGTGGTTTGGTGACAAAGAATCCGCCGCCAATGCAGGAAACATGGATTTCCTGCATTGATCTTCCTGATCTGGGAAGATCCCGAATGCTGTGAGGCAACTAAGCCCATGCGCCACAACTACTAAGCCTGTGCTCGAGAACCCAGGAGCCACAAGCACTGAAGCCTGTGCACCCTGGGGTCTGTACTCTGCAGCAAGAGAAGCCTGCGCAATGAGAAGCCTGAGCAGCACGACCAGAGGGCAGCCCCTGCTCCCCCAACCAGGAAAAGCCCACGCGCAGCAACGGTAGACCCAACACAGCCAAAAAGAAATTAATTAAAACTTTTTTAAAAAAAGAAAATTTCCCCAACATACAAGGCTTCTCATGAGCCTGCTGCTGCTGCTGCTGCTGCTAAGTCGCGTCAGTTGTGTCCGACTCTGTGCAACCCCAGAGACGGCAGCCCACCAAGCTCCCCCGTCCCTGGGATTCTCCAGGCAAGAACACTGGAGTGGGTTGCTATTTCCTTCTCCAACGCATGAAAGTGAAAAATGAAAGTGAAGTCGCTCAGTCGTGTCCTACTCTTAGCGACCCCATGGACTGTAGCCTACCAGGCTCCTCCGTCCATGGGATTTTCCAGGCAAGAGTACTGGAGTGGTGTGCCATTTCCTTCTCCTCTTATGAGCCTAACATACTCATTTTGCACCTTACACACTCGGTGTGACAGGGAACAGAAAGAAGTAAAAGATGCAGTCTCTGTCCTCACATTTCATAATCCAGCTGTACAGAAAGAATATAAATGAAAGTTGGGGATAAGGTGATGAGCATGATTAGAATATATATATATATATAAACAACCTGTACTTCCCAATGAGTTGTACTCTGCCCGTATTCCTCAGAGTATATGCTCTTCAGTAAGGCTGACAGGTCTCACCTTTTTGGAGAATTTTCTCTTCTGGAATTACGTTTAGATCCAGTGTTCAAGTCACAGAAGCAAACCAGCCTCATTCAGTGTTCAAGTCACAGAAGCAAACCAGACTGATCCAGGCACTGAAGTTCGGAGTGTATCCTATTTCCCTTTAGCAAAAATGGTTTCTCTTACCCTGATGGCTGGCTTTTTCACTGGACTCCAGATGACTTCTGGATGGTTCCAAGCGCCATATTCACCTTCAAAAACAGCTGTCAGCATCGAAGGTCTGAACAGATGTGCCTCGGGTTCTGAAGGCGATTCCTCAGACGATGCCTCATCTTTTCCTAGGGCACTGGCGTCTCCACAGCCATGACCAGACTCCTGAAAACACGACAGAGCAGAGAGGCCCCTTCAGCTGGCTCAGCCACGGAGGGTTCTTAGACCAGAACAGGCAGAGCTGAGCCTTGAAGTCGAGTGAGGTTTGGTCAAGAATAGGAATAAAGATTCAGAGATGGGGAGGCACTTGGGTTCTACACCTAGACTCTGAAGTCTGGATTCAAATCCTGGTTCTGCAATTTACTAACTGTGGACCTTGCACTATTTCCTTAACTTCTTCAGACCTCAGGGAGAAGGGACAATAAGGACAATAAGACTATCCCTCAAGGCTGTTGTTGAGGATTAAATGAGTGAATACAGGTAAAACACTAAAGATGATGTAAATGTTTTTTGTTGTCAGTATTATCAGTCCCCAGTATTAAAAATTTTAGTCCAATCAAAATTAAAAACCTGTCTCTTTCATTTAAATCAGCACTTTTTCTCCTTCCACCAATTGGAAGCTGGGGATTTTTGCTTGGGAAAACGACTTGATCAGAGTTTATCTCTTCCTCTCAGACCCTCCAATCACTGCTGGTGGCTCAGATCTCTCGGAGCCAAAGAACAAAGTTCTTCAAGGAGGGCTTGGGGATAACTGGAGTTCAGACAGACGTACAGGTGTTGGCTCTTTCCCTTGTGGGGTCCTTCCATGGGTTTTTCTGATGGCTGGAGGTCCCCTCCCAAGGGTTCTGCTGGTGGGCCACCCTTCCCCCACAGGTCCTTGTTCCCACTGTTGACTATGCCCCTCCCTTGCCTGGGGAGGTAGGCCCACTTTGCCAACAGGAAGACTGGCCAGTGTATGTGTGCCTTGCCAGCTCTTTCTCTCGCCACTGTAAACAGTCTCTCTACTCTGAAGCCACCTTGGGCCCTGTGGCCCCCCACCCCCAACTCCAGGAGACATCTGCAAAGCTCTCCAGGTAGTTCTCTGAAGCCCTGCTCCCCTATTTTAAGGGAGGTGGGAAAGCATAACATTTTTTTCTAAAAAATGCTCCCTACTGGCCTTTCCTGAGTACTTAGCCTCCTGTCACACAGCCTGGAGGTGAGAGATGGCCTTGTCTGTCCAGCATTCCTGCAGAGATGACCTGCATCTCACTGGAGACGGCAGGCAGCATTTAGTCAGCACATATATTGTTCCATGTTTGAGCATGAGTAGAAACCCCACCATCTATGAACAGGAGCTCCCCCTCTGTAGTCCTGTCACAGGTGGACCATTGCTAGGCTGGAGCAGACTAGGAGCATTGTGGGAAATTCCCTGGAGGACAGCTTAGGGAGCCCAAGGGAAGGGCTTGACTACTGGGGCATGGAACTAGGCTGGGTGGTATAGACAATGGGAAGCCAAGGGGGTGTTTCTCCCTCCTTTCTCCATAAGTGGGAATGTACAACCCAGTCCCTTTCTTGCCTTCACCTCCTCTGGCCTCTCTCTTTCCCAGAGAGCTCTCAGAACAATCAAAAAAGAGTGGGAAGCATGTGCTTGTGTGTGTGTGTGTGTGTGTGTGTGTGCGCGCGCGCGCAGGTGGGGGGAGGGCGGGGTTAGACTATGGTAGGGGGCGTGAGCCCAGCCACAAGCCAAGGAGGAAAGTGAACGAAGGGGGAAAAAATAAAATTCCAGTGAGCAGGGAGAAAAGTCGACCCTCCAACCCGCACACACTGAATGAGGACACCCAGCGCCTGCAGCGGGGTCAAACGAGGTCAGAGGAGCTTATCTCTCTCTGAGTCTGGAATTAAGGGCAGCCCAGGACAAGCCTCCGGACCAGGACGTTCCCGGGATGTTCTCTACTTGAGCGGGTTAGGATTCCAGGACTCGGGTGCGTGGAGAGATCCTCCGAAACGGTGGTGGTGTAGACCTTTTACCAAAAAAAAAAAAAAAAAAGGCTGCAGATTGCTTCGGGGGAGGAGGGGGAAAGAGGCGGTATTCTCAAGAAGACAGTAATTGTCCAAGTGTTTGTCTCTTTCCGAATGGATTCTCAGAATGGCCCTCAAAGGGGGGGGGGGGGGGGGAAACTGCTGAAAACATCAACATACCTGCTGCAGTGACAGGCCCCAAGTTCTGATTCCCTGAGTTGGGACAAAGACGCCATCGGGGCGTGCATCTCTCTCAGGGGAACCCCCAGATCTGTGGGGCGCGGCCAGCCGGCCCTGGGGGTGACCCAGGTCCGGGTGTGTCTATATGTTCATTAAAACTTTGGCAGGAGGCAAGTGCGGACTCCGGCCGCCCGGCGCGGCGCGTGCGGACCCCCGGCCGGGACACCAGCAGCGCGGCACTGCCACCTTGTGGACGCCGGCCGCCCTCCCGGGCGCCGCGCGGAGCCTTGCAGTCTGCAGAGGCTAGCCGCCGAGAGCTCGGAGCCCGGCGCGGCCCACGCCACCCCCGCAGGAACGCGCCTCGGAGCCGAGCCGCGGGAGCCCGCGGGGGCGGGGCCGGGGGCGGGGCCGGGGCGGGGCGCGCTGGCGCTGATCACGTGGGTTAGCAACAGGCAGCAGCCAATGGGAGCGCGAGTCAGGTGGTGCGTGTGCTCGGCGCTCGCGGGACTGGAGGCATTCTTGCGCTCCGGGGCAGGATCGGGACGCGGGAAGGCTCCCTAAATGGGTGCACCTCTCGTGCAGGGAACCCCTGGCGGCGGAGGGGCGGACGAAAGACAGAAAAATAGCAGAGAGCTTTAAAATAGGACTTTCCCACTCTCTGGACTCGAAGTAATGACCCCGGGGTGGGGAGGGGGGGCAGTGGGCGGCGGCGGGGTGGGAAGTAGGCGGCAGGAGCCCCGCCCAGAGCCTGGGTTCGGGTGCCCTCTCCCCGCCCCACCTACTTGTTGCCCTGCCAAAGCCTTGGGGCTGAAACGGCCACTTGGATCCACAGAAGGAGATTAAGACAAAAAGAATAATGAAGTTCCTGTCCGTGGCCTGTCCGTGCTGGCAACCCTGTAGCAGGTAGAGAAGACAGGCACGGTCCTTAGGCCCTCACGGAGCCGAAAACTTAGCCCTTCAAGAGACAGAAGCAGAGGAAGGTCACGAATTGGATCAAAAGAAAAAGTCCGCTTAGGAGTTGGTTTTAATTACTGTAAGTGGAAAAGCCACATCCAGAAGGACATCTAATGAGTTTTATGGTAATCCCACCATGCTGACATAAACCAGCCCACCCCTGCATACAGAGAAGACCACGACACAGAATGTCAGAGGTCTATTCCAGGGCATGGGCTAACCCAGGACCAACAGAGACAAGCATGGTTTCCATCTGATTCTTGCTATCCTGGTTTGACGGTCAGGCACATGCGTGATTTCTCTAATAGGGCATCTCTTTCTCTGTGTGTGTGTCTCTCGTTGCTTTGTAATGTTCTCCTGGAAGATCTTTTACTTCTTTATTGTTGTTTGGGAGTTCACCTGGTGTTTTCTTTCTCTGAAATGAATCCAGGGTGTAGATGGCCTCAGAAGGGCATCTAATTCTTTGCCCTGCCTCAAGGCACTTTGAAAGAAAGACAATAGACTGTGATACTGTTGTGAGGTGGTATTATAGAGACGAGAATATCTTGAAACCAGCAGGATCTAGCCATTCCTATTCTTAAAGTAACCTAGGCAAAGATATCAAAGAGCAGTCTTTAATAACCTACTACAAATGCTAACCACTTTGGGTAAGGTATAATAAGAACTTTCTGATCCCAGGTTTTATTGGTTTCTATTTAAGCTCATTCAGGGTCAGGCTACCCCAGAGGGCAGTTGAACACCTGCCTAGCAGCTTATGGACAGGACGGTGCACTTCTCTCTGCCAGCCAGAGAGGCCCGTGAGGCCAGCTGCCACCAGGAACCTTGCCTGATGCCCAGACTCTGTGGGGCATTGCCTGGGCAGCTCGGAGAAGGAGATCCACTCTGAGTCATACTTTCTTCTATAATGCTGCCAGCTGAGTTGATTCACTCGGTGAACAGGGCTTGTGCACTTTTCTGTGTGTGGAAATAAACCTACTGTATTTGATGGTTAGGTGTATATAAATTTGATACAGTATTTGATTTTTTTTAATCCATCATATTCTCAAGTCCTTGACCAGGAAAGGGTTTTGAAGGAGTCAAGAAGATTTGACAAACATTAATGGAGCTCGAACTAAGTGCCAAGCCTTTGTGTAGGTTCTGGGAATACAGCACTGCAGCAGGGAACTTGCGTAAGGAGATAGACTCAGGAGGAATAGAAGTGAGGAGGGATGTGCCTGTTTCCATGGTCCAGGAGTAGGCCCATGCTGACTGATGGCTGCTCCCTAAAACTCCTCTATGTCAGCCCCATATTCTTTGGGGGACTTCTTAAATCATGAATCAATAAGGTCACTCACATGTCAGTATTATTAAACAATGTCATGTGATAGGAAAAGTCATGGACTAGGAATAAAAAAATATATACCATGTACCTAGTTCCAGCCTGGTTCTGCCACTTGATGAAATCCATACCTTTCTACAAATCTCTTAAACTTTGAATCTTATTTCCGTCATTCTGACTTTGCAACTCCGTGGGGTCAAGATTCAAGGCCTCGGTTTTCTCATCTGTAATTTGAGAGGTTTGAACTAGATTTAATTTTTACTTTCTTTAGAAGTGAATTCTGCTTTTGAGATAAAATCTAACCTAAAACCCCAACATGTAAAACAGATAAAGACTAGGCTTGCTCCGGTGGCCTTGAGGGAGAAAGCTAAGAATCCTATCTACCTCTTCCCCCATCCTTAGAAGACCCTTGAGCCACCTGTGTGTGACCCCACTGAGCATAGTGTGAAACCCACTGAACTAGATGATTATGTTTAAAGTACCTTCAAGTCCTAAAATTCTATAAATCAAATTGTTCCAATATTGGAAAAGAAAACTCCAATTTTCTTCCTTCATTAATTAATACAGGAGATAGACACAAGTTTCACTGAAACCAGAATACATTTCATTACAGTGTTCCTATTTGTGAATCCAACCTTTCTGTCATAAAATGAAATTAGATTTTAATGGGACACAGTATCCTGTAATGAGAAAAAAACTTCTCACTGTGTTCGAACCCACCCCTGATCCTGGGTGGATCAAGTCAAGGAAACTTACCTCTCCAAATCAATAAAGTTAAGAACTGTGGTGGCTTCGTAATCACAGAGTTGCACATGATCATTTGTGGGCTCCATGCCCTAATAAGTTTCTCTAAATTCAGTAAGTTTCAAATTCCACCCTGCCTACAAGCCAGATCGCTCCATCACACTCTCCTCGGTACGTATACTCACCCTATTTGGAGAGAAAGGGGAGGGGTGTGGGGAAGAAGACAAATTGGGTTGTAAATGACACCATCAGGACATCGAGCTAGAAGTAGTCACTGGATCACTGCTGTGTTTGCCCTGGTGGTTGGAGCTCACAGCGTGCCTTCACCTCGGCTCACCAAGCAGGATCCACAGCTCCATTAATAAGTATCCTGCTAGGCACTGAACGCAACATGGGTATTCATAAGGGCAAACCACAAAATCCCAGGGCTTGGGGAAGGTTTCAAGCAAACAGTCTGGGCTAAGGACCCAGGACCTGGGGCAGGATTAAAAGGAGCGACCCCACAAGAGACATACAGTTTGATACATTGCCTCCAAGAGTGCACGTCCTGGGAAAAAGCAACAGGCCCTGCCTGGGAAGCCGGGGAACTTTAGGGCTAGACAGAAGAACAACAGCTCTGGTCATGGCTGTGACTTGGTTATAAGTTAACTTTATGGGTCACCGAGTGTCTGGAAACAGACCATAAAAAAGAAGAAAGGGTGGCCCAAGCAGCTTTGTGTTGAGAATGGCTGTGACCAGTTGCTTCTGGAAGGGAGATGTATTGACTGCAATAAAACTTGATGGGCTCAGTCCTGGTTTGTTCAGGCTGGAATCGGAAGTAAACTTTGGACCTGAGTAATTGGTTTGAAGCTGTGCTTAAAGAGTGGGAGCAGAGGGGATTTTGTTCCAAGCGGTAAACAATATGGTACCCAACTGATGCGCATGGTCCACCTTCTTTGTGACCTCTAATCCCATGATGCTGTCTGCAGGCAGCTCTTTTAGGTTAATCTCACAGTCCACACAAATTGGTATAGTTTCACTTTCGCCGTAATGGCTTTATATATATGTATATATTTTAAATTTTCCTTGTTTATCTCAGGACAGCAACACATTTAAGGTAAACATAAAGCATCAGCCTTAAAGACTTACTATCCTTAACTGTCTGTCCTGGAGGAAACAGTGCATTATGTTCCGTGTTAACTTCTCCCCAGCCATCCAACTTTAGCCTCCTCCAGCTAGTCAACTTAATTATTTATTAAGCACAGACTTTCACATCATCAGGTGTCACAGAGAAGGCCATCCACCGCTCTAAGCAACAAATAAAATAAGATTATGCCAGAAATATTTCAAAAAACACGTTTTTTTCACTTGATTTTTTCTTGTTTCAAAGTTTGGGGGAAGCATGTTACCAAAGCACTGAACTGAGTTTTCTCAAGGCCAAAGAGCCCATCTTAACTCTCCTTATCTCTAGCTGTGTGGCAATCAGAACATAACCCGTATCTCTGAGCTCCCGTTTGTTTATCTGAAAGATGAGGGAGGCTGAGTTGGGTCATATTCCGTATCACAAAGCTCAACTATAATCATCATTAATGTTTCCTGTTACAAGCACTTTGCCTTCTTTATCAGATATCCCTTGTAACAACCCTGTGATGTGTGTATTATTATTTTCACCATATTCTAGATAAGGAAACTGGACTGAGAGAGGTTTTGAAACTTGTCCAAGGTCACATGGTGAGGAAGTGACAGCTCCAGCACTGGAACCTACTTTGGCCCCAGATCCCAAGATGCGGCCGCAGTTTCACGGCACAGAACTGCCTTAGAGTTCATCCGGAAAGGGGGCCACCTGATCTTTAATTTATATCAGATTTTCACCTCGACTTTCTCAGAGCTGCCAGTAGTGATCAGCTCTACACTGGTTACTGCCGTCTTGTCTTCAGAGAGGCACCCTTAAGTGGGTGCTGGAGACAACCGGGGGAGAGAGAGGGGCTGGGGGTCGGCACGCCCAGGCCTCTGAGGGTTGAGAGTAGACTTCTGTCTGGTGAACGTGCCCCAGCATTCAGAATCCAGGAGGCCATAGCTGTCCAGACATGGCTGAGTTGGGAGGGACAAGAGGAGCCCAGTGATGCCTGACCAGGACCTTCCTGTCACCTCCCTTCACATGCCCCTTAGACTAAGCCTGGTGCCCAGATCCCCCGTTGGGTGTGTAAAGAACACGATGCCATGTGTGGAGAAATAGCAGTGGAAGCCTCCTTCTCAGGAAGCTGGGCGTCCAGCATGGGGGACAGGGCTGCCCAGTTTGGTTGCCCTGGGTTCACTGCTCCTGCATGGACATCCACACGCTCCATCAGACAAAGCATCAGCCCCATCTGCCTCATGACCAAAGGCTTAGAGTCCTTGGAATGAAAGGATCCCATTGCTTCTCCACAGACCTTGGGGGAATGTTTGGGTCTCCATGATGTTAAAAGTGAAAAATAGCAATTTATGCAAGAAGGGGCAGTGATACTCCAGAGATGATGAAACACAGCCCCTGCTCTAAAAAAACTCGCTGTTGGGTGGGGTCCACCAAGGCTTCCTTTCCCTTAGGACCCCTTGGGTTAATCCAGTTATCCCAAGACTGAAAAAAAAAAAAAAAAGAAGAAGAGCCTCATACAAGATAAGTACAATTTTTTAAGTACACAAATTTTTAGCATGTATTTAATGAATTAAGTAGAAAATAATCAGTTGAGAAATGTCAGCCTCCAGAAACTGCACATTTTGTTTTGAAATACTGAGGCTGTCAGACACAATAAAAAATAATCTCATTCATTACCAAGAATAAGGAAGCAGCTATGCATATGCTCAAGACTAACAGTGGAAGAGCTAATTCTCCTTTAGCTGTTTTTATTAGATTAATCTTGATCTGTATTGTGGATGTAAATTACACTTCCTCCTATAAATTCAATTTCGCAGACAAAGATGTACTTCTTTCCCGATCTATTTTTAGTGGCTTGAAGACTGGCCTACATTTTTGCTGACCACATAGGTATTATGTGAACCTCCTACCAGCTCCCTGAGGTGATAATTACCATTTGGGGAATCCCCCTTGAGGGATGAGCGAAAACTCCTGTGGAAAGAACTCCGATTTCCATGTTAGGAGACCAAGCACTGATTCTAGCTCTGCCCCTAACTGGATGTGAACTCTCAAACAAATTACTTCACCTCTCTAGTTCTGTGTAGAGTGAGGGAGCACAATTAAATGATGTCTTTCTAAGACTCCTTCCAGCTTTAAAATTATGTCTTTGCTCAAGTCTGATGAACAAAAGCCAGGAGTCTCTGTCATATGAGAACACTGGATCCACCGAGAGGAATGGTAAAGGAGACTCTGGGGACTGGAGGCTGAGCCAGGGACCCTGGAAGCAAGCACGTGAGAAGGAAGCAGCAGCAAAGGCTGCTGCCTGATTCCCAGGAAATTCCCTGGGTGAATTCCGGGTTCCAGCCTGGAGCGCACATTGAAGGCTGGGTGCACCGGGATTCTATGAGATGTGACATTGAGTAGACCCATTTATTGTCCTCTGAATCAGTCATGAGTATTTCCATCAAAAGAAAGGACAGTTAAAAAAATTCAGCAAGAGTGAGGAGTTTAATAAAGAATGGTACCTCCAGGGAGAAGAGACCCATTTTCCAGCCCAGTTACAAAAAGAGGCTGCCTACAGAGCTCTTACGGGGTTTCCCAGGTGGCGTTAGTGGTAAAGAACCTGCCTGCCAGTGCAGGAGACATAAGAGACGCGGGTTCAATCCCTGGGTTGGGAAGATCCCCTGGAGGAGGGCGTGGCAACCCACCCAAGTATTCTTGCCTGGAGAATCCCATGGACAGAGGAGCCTGGTAGGCTTCAGCCCATAGGATTGCACAGAGTTGGACAGGACTGAAGCAACTTAGCATGCACGGTCAGTGCTCTTATGCCTCCATTTGTCATGATGGGAGTCTAGGTCAAGAAGTGTACCCATAGCAAAGCCAGACCCCCCAGGAAAAGCCCACGATGAAATGCAACAGAGCAGCGGAAGCGACCGTAACCAAAAGGGCTGACCCGAGAAAATGTTCATTACTTCAAAGGGAACATTGGAGCCCCTCCCGGATCCCAGGCACTGGGAAAGGGGAGCCTTCAGGGGGAGGTGTGAGTCTGCAGGTGGGTGATTCACACACAATGCTTGTCCTCATCTTCACTACAGTTAATCTTCATGACTCCCTCTTCCTGGATTCCTAGCCTGGAAGAGGAGGAATTTTTACATCAAAGCCATCCTCCGGCTGGACTTTGTCATCTTCTCTATGTTGCTGTTCCAGCCTGGCCAGGACACTCTTTCATGTTTTAGAACTTGCCTCTGATTCAGCCATTCAAAAGAGAGAAGTTCTTCTCCCTATTTGAATACCGGAATCAGGATGGCTACAGTGAATTTTGTGTCTGTCCCATAAAAATACCGGAATTTGTGTCTTCTTCCATTTTCGGTCTATGCCAAAAATGGTCCTCAGTGAAAATGCAAAGGGAAAGAAGAACTGCCCAAAGAGGAGCATCAGCGACTCTGTTCACGCAGACTTGCAGGATTGTTGCTTAGCTGCCTCTCTCTGCCTGTGACTGCTCAGCTCAGTTCAGTCGCTCAGTCATGTCCGACTCCTTGTGACCCCATGGACTGCAGCACGCCAGGCCTCCCTGTACATCACCAACTCCCAGAGCTTACTCAGACTCATGTCCATCCCGTCATGATACCATCCAATCCTTCTCCTCCCACCTTCAATCTTTCCCAGCATTAAGGTCTTTTCCAATGAGTCGGTTCTTCGCATCTGGTGGCCAAAGTATTGGAGTTTCAGCTTTAGCATCAGTCCTTCCAATGAGTATTCAGGACTGATTTCCTTTAGGATGGACTGGTTGGATCTCCTTGCAATCCAAGGGACTCGAAAGAGTCTCCTCCAACACCACAGTTCAAAAGCATCAATTCTTCGGCGCTCAGCTTTCTTTATAGTCCAACTGTCACATCCATACATGACTCCTGGAAAACTGCTGGTTACTTTAATATTACTCTGTATGTTTGTATTGCATATTCCAGGTGGGGCTAGTGGTAAAGAACCCACCTGCCTATAAACAGAAGACATAAGAGACATGGGTTTGTTCCCTGGGTTGGGAAGATCCCCTGGAGAAAGAAATGGCAACCCATTCCAATATTCCTGCCTGGAGAATCCCATGGACAAAGGAGCCTGGGGGGCTACAGTCCATAGGGTCGCAAAGAGTCAGGCACGACTGAAGCGACTTAGCATGCACATGTTTGTAACAACAACTGTGGCAAGGGGTCAGGAATATATATTCTTTGTACTTTTAGACAAATCACCCTCTTTAATCTTTAACAACCTGGTGAAGATACCTTTACCTTAGCTGTACAAAGGCGGAAATTGGGGCTTGTGGAGATAAAGTGACTTAAGCTGGGGAGCTGAAACCTACAGCATGTTGTTCTGATCCCAGGGCCTGTGAGCTCCTCTTGTACCACAGTTCACAACGGGCCACGTCTCGTGAAACTGGAGCCAGAGACAGAGGAGGCAAGTGCCAGTGTGGTTTACAACAGTGTCAAAATGTTAAACGGTGGTGTACAAGGCTTTTCTATGTGGACAAACAGACTTAAATAGGATGTTCTTTCTAAGCAGACTTTATAGCTAAATATTAATGGGGATAGGGGGCTTCCCTGGTGATCCAGTGGTTAAAACTTTGCCTTCCAGTGAAGAGGGTACAGGTTTGATCCTCGATTGGGGAGCTAAGACCTCACATGCCTCAAGGCCCAAAGTCCAAAACATAAAACAGTAGCAATATTGTAGCAAATTCAATAAAGATTTTTTAAATGGTCCATATTAAAAAAATCTAAAATCCTTATATATATATATCTATATATATATATAGTGAGTGTAAAAGTCACTCAGTTGTGTCTGACTCTTCGAGATCCCATGAACTATACAGTCCATGGAATTCTCCAGGCCAGAATACTGGAGCCGATAGCTGTTCCCTTCTCCAGGGGATCTTCCCAACCTAGGGATAGAAGCCAGATCTCCCACATTGCAGGCAGATTCTTTACCAGCTGAGCCACCAGCGAAGCCCAAGAATACTGGAGTGAATAGCTATTCCCTTCTCCAGCGGATCTTCCCAACCCAGGAATCGAACCGGGGTCTCCTGCATTGCAGGTGGATTCTTTACCAACTGAGCTATCAGGGAAGTATATATATATTTAAATTATGTATAAATAGGACTGATTCTTGAGAAGTCCCTTCTGGGCACAGCCGTGAACTTCCTGTCTACGTCATCTGGCAGCTGCGTTCCTGCTCTCTGGTGTCTCCACCAGAGCTGCCTCCCTCATTCATAGAGCAGAGCTGGGGGCCTCAAAAGACCCTAATAGTGATGTCCTGTAAGACGGAAGAAAGAGGAGGCTACACCAACTCCATCCCAGAGGATTCCAGCCCCGCTCACGGTGGCAAGACTTTGCTACAGCGTTCCAGGTCCTGCTCCTCTTCGGAAAGTCCAGGCCCATCAGAGACCAGCTTCCTCTGCAGGGAAAAACTGGGAGACTTCCTGAGCTAGGAGGGTCTTCTGAAGTGCTGGCCTTACTCTAGGCTATCTCTGTGAACCAGGGGCTTTCTGTGACATGTCTTCTGATTACTAACAGCCAAGTGTTTGGAAAACGTTTGGAAGGATGAGCACTCATTTCTGGGACTGGAGGGCAGCGGATGCACTGCAAAAGGTGTTCAAGTGGGAGAAGACAAACCAAGGAAGAAGTCAGAGGTGGGAGCGAGCAAGGACTGGGGAGGCTAGTGCCAGAGATGGAGAGGAAGAGCAGTGTGTGTGTGTGTGTGTCTGTGTCTGTCTGTCTGTCTCTGTGTTTGCATGTTTCTGTGCGTGTATATCTGTATCTGTGTGTCTGTGTGTGTCTTTGTGTGTTTCTGTGTGTCTGAGTCTCTATGTGTCTCTATTTGTTTCTGTTATCTTGGTCTGTGTGTGTCTCTGTGTGTCTGAGTCTGCGTGTGTGTGTGTGTGTGTCTGTGTGTGCGTCTCTGTGTGTGCATGCAGGGGAACAGGGTGAGAAGGGCTTACAAAGCAAGGAACAAGCCTGAGAAATGCTCTGAGCTGAGGGGGACCTTTCATATATTTCCAAAATACTTGAAAATGCCAACCTGAGTGTTACCCACCCCCAACACCCCACCCCAGTCAGCACTCCCCTGGGGAAAGCTGCAGGGGGTCCCAGAGAGAGTTCTGCTCTGCCGCCTTCAGACAGAGCTCCTCTAGTCCCTGCCAGTTCCCCCAGAGGCCCAGTTTCTTCATCTTGAGAGACAGGAACAACAACACTTCAAAGGACTGTTGTGCAAAGTGAGTGACATACTGCGGGAAAGCACAGGCACGCGGGAGGCAGTCAGCCCCTGACCGTGAATCTCCTCGTGAAGCCAGGGGGATCTTCCAGTTGACTCAGCTGAATTTTGCGTTTTAACGGGGCTAACATAAACAGAGGTGGTTGGGCAGGGCCACGTCATTCTTCTCAGATATTTTCTCACTAAGATGTCGTGAGGATTAAATGAAGCAACACATAAAGGACCTAGAATGGCGCCTGTCACTGTCAGTGCTCAATAGCTGTGAACTCAGTTAGCTCAATTAGACAAACGAAAGAGAGGTCCAGAAGCCTTGGTTGTGAACAATTATATCAGTGCCATCCACAAACTTATTTATTCGATTCCATTCTCCTGTCACTCCCAAACATTACCAATATCTTGGTGTAGATTTTCTGCGGAATACCTTGGTTTTTTTAAACCACAAAATGCTTATGTTAAGAGAAAAAAGATCGTTGTTCTGGAAAGCCCAAGATCTATGTACATACATTTATTTAGCCAATATTATTGAGCACCTTGGAGGTACCAGGCACTATTCCAGGGACCAGGGACCAAGGATGCAGGGAGCAAGACATCCAAGTCTTCCCTCACATGTACCTGTTATAGGTATGATAGGTATAAGCTTACTGTTTAGTTGAATCTGACTCTTTTGCCACCCCAGGGGCAATAGCCGGCCAGTTGCCTCTATCCATGGCATTTTCCAGGCAAGAATACTGGAGTGGGTTATTTCTTTCTCCAAGGGATCTTCCCAACCTAGAGATCAAACCCTTGCCTTCTGCATTGGCAGGCAGATTCTTTACCACTGAGCCACCAGGAAGCCCAGGTGTAGACTAGCAATAAACATATAAATATATACTAGGCCAAGAAGAAAAATAAAGCAACAAAGGAGAGTGAAGATGGTGTACTATGTTACATCAAGTAGTCACAGAAGGCCCTTAAAATAATACATTTTAATATTAGCTTTATTTCCAGAATTTAGACCTATTAGTGCCAAAGAGTACAATAGTTGAAAAAAATGTTTTACTAAGTAAAGAATGACACATAAAATGAGACATAAAGAAAGATAAGAAAAAAAAGAGTTAAAAAGAATATACCCTAGAAAACTATATAATATACACATATCATTTGACTCCACCAAAGAATATATTAAAAACCTCTCATCCTTCTGCATCCATTGAATGCATCTGGGTTTCCTTGAAACAAGAATAATATGCTAAAAAATATTTAAAGATGGAAACAAAATGAATATGTGTCATTTTCCAATCCTTTCCTGGAAAATTAGACTGTTCAATGCATACTTGCTACCTTAAACTATCCTAAACAAATAAAAAAGAACCATGTTATAATGAAAAATATATGAAATTTTTCTCAGTGAGAAATCCATGTTGGTTGTCCATGGAGGAATGGCAACGTCTCTTGCCTTCAGTGTTGAAGCAACAACTCTTTTGCAAAAGCTATCTGTATCGCTGGTTCACTCTTGCTATATTTTTCTTCCCAAATTTCTGTCTCACTCTCTTTATCTGCTGAGTCTGCTGCACAGCAGTCATTGGCTGTTGTTCCCTGAGGTATGTGAGCTTCTCACAAGATTAATGGCCTCCAGCACAATTATCTTCCCATTACTACCCACACGACCTGCCCATGCTGAATCACCATGAGGTTGCTTACCTAGTGGAACCATCGTCACATGCCATGTGCTTCAGTGAACTGTTTAGGTATTCAGAAAAAAAAATAGATCAGGGTTTTAAATTTCCATCATTTGGAATTTTCCTGTTTAGACATCTATCATATAGACATCAGGCTATAGAATGATTTCAGTGGTGTTTCATGATGGACAAAGACCTCTCCTATGCTTTAACTCATTCGCTCTTAACAACACCCTTGTGAAAAGACGGGGGCTGGAATTGCTGGCTGATTACCAGAACTTTTTCCATTGTCCCTGGACACGCCACTAGGCTCCATTTCCCAGCGTCCTCTGAACTTGGGTGTGGTCATGGACTCTGTAGAAATCTCCTGCAGGAGTTTTGCCATCCTCTTTCTTGTCCACAGCAAACTTATGGAGATAGAGGAGACACAGGATGGAGCATGGATCTCTAAATTTCCACATAGAGTGGAGTTACCTGAGGAGTAGGAAAGACTCATTTTGAAAAGCAAAAACAAAAAAATTTATCGCATTTTATCCTAGATATGTGGGGGTTGTCTGTAGCTAATGTTACTTTAATCATCTACATTTCTACAGTGTTCATCATTGAGGCAATAGCTTCACTCCAATATTCTTGCCTTGAGAATTCCATAGACAGAAGAGCCTCATGGGCTACACTCCATGGAGTTGCAAAGAGTCAGACATGACTGAGCAACTATCACTTTCATTTATCTCATCTGAGAAAGCTTGGAGCAAGCATTATTTTTATTACCTCCCCGTGTCCATCCCTTGGTGCCTCAGATGGTAAAGAATATGCCTGCAATACAGGAGACCTGGTTTTGACCCCTGGGTTGGGAAGATCCCCTGGAGAAGGGAATGGCAACCCACTCCAGTATTCTTGCCTGGAGAATCCCCTGGACAGAGGAGCCTGGTGGGCTACAGGCCATGGGGTGACAAAGAGTTGGACACGACTGAGCAGTTTTCACCACCTTTTCAAATTCGACAAACAAAGGCTCAGAGAGACCATGTAATGTAGTCAAAGTCATGAAACTGTTAGCAGAGATGGAATTAGGTATCTGAATTAGGTGTAGTCAGACCCAGACCTTGTGGTCTTTCCACTAAAATGCGATAATTTCACAAGATTTAAGTGATGATGCCGATCTTAACTTTCTAGGTCATTTTCCACCTAGTGTTGAGAGAGATTCTGTATCAGCATGCTTTGCTGCTGATATTTTTCTGGGTCTGAATTGAAGAATTAAACCTAGCATGCAGTCACTTGCTCATGGCCCATAGGGCTGCATAAATACTTATATCCTGTTGGTCTTTGGTAAGATGCCATCTGCCTTCTAGCTAGGCAGCCTCCTGAACTTCATTTTTCTAAATGTCAATAAAAATAAGTCAATCCTTTCATTCTCCTCCACTTTAAAAGCAAATATCTTATTTAAATATTTAAATATAAATATCACATATTTTAAATAAATATTTATGTATTATTTCTCTCTATATATTTACTTTAATATTCAGTGCTCACTAGGTACAAAGCACCAGGTATGATGCTGTGAGGGATTTTGTTGTTGTTGTTCATCGCTAAGTTGTGTCTGACTCTCTGTAACCCCGTGAACTGCAGAATGCCAGGCTTCCCTGTCCTTCACAACCTCCTGGAGTTTGCTCAAACTCACATCCATTGAGTTGGTGATGCCATCCAACCATCTCATCCTCTGTTGCCCCTTCTCCTCTTGCCCTCAATTGTTCCCAGCATCAGGGTCTTTAAAAATACACAAACAAAACCCACAGCATAGTGGCCAAGAGTGTAGACTCCGTAATTCGTGCATGAATTAAAATTCTGAGCCCACTATTTGCTAATGGTGTGACCTTGGACAAGTTACTTAACTTCTCTGTTCCTGTGTTTCCTGACCTGTGGCATGGGGGTCAGGAAACCTTCATAAGCCTACTTATGAAGATGTCATGATAATTAAATGAAACAATACCTATAAAACACTTAGAATGACATCTGACACCAAGTAAGTGCTCAAAAGCTGTTACCTCTTATACTCGGATAAAGGAGGTGTACCTAAACCCTGTCAATGAACAATTATTATATCAGTGCCATTCACAGACAGTTCTGAGATTCTGCATCCCTCTTACTATGTAAAGCTACCCATATTTTGGTGCAGTTTCTTTGAAACCATAAAAGTCTCTTCCCATCACATACAAGGTATTTTCCACTCTCAATCTCTTCTAAGAATGTGTTAGTCGCTCAGTCATGTTTGACTCTTTGTGACCCCATGGACTGTAGCCTGCCAGGCTCCTCTGTCCTTGGGATTTCCCAGGCAATCATACTGGAGCTGGTTGCCATCTCCTCCAAGGGGTCTTCCCAACCCAGGAATCAAACACATGTCTCCTGCCTACCAGGTGGATTCTTTACTGTGTGCTACCAGGGAAGCTTCAATCTTTTCTATAATCAGGCACTAGAGGAAGGAAAACACACATAACATATTTTTTTCCCTTTCTGTGCCAGGTACTAACTACAGTAAGCACTTTACCTCTGGGTTTCTAGTTGTTTTGTTGTGTTTAAACCTTTCAACAACTTAATTTCTCATTTGCAGATGAAGCCTCCTAGACTTCAGAGAAGATAGTGTGTAAGCCTCAGACCTGGATTCAAAACCCAATCTGCCCTGCTCCAAACAAAGCCAGAGCCATAACCCTCGCTAACCAGCTTGGTGATTCTCGGCTAGTCTAATTAAAGCCCCAGAATTTCACAACCTTCCCAGAATACAGTCAAGGAAGATGAGATATCATTACTTCCACCTACCTCTGAGTCTAGGAAATGATGGGCCTGGATATTAACAAGGCAGCTTCTCCCCTACGTGCAGAAGACCCTTGAAAAGGGTATTTTAATCATGGGTGTCATATTTGATGATTGTGTCTGTTTGTATTTAGAACACTTGTTATCCTTGATGTTTTCGCCCTGAGGACATTCAACTGAACAAAACTGCATACATCTTTGTGGATTGCCCTTTCTGCATCCATAAGTTATCTGCCCTTTTAAAATAATTTGCAGTAAAACACCAAGTGTTTCTTCTAATGGGAATAGACAGCTAGAGGTTTTTTTGATGCAAATGACTTCTCCCCACTTTCTCCCCAGCCCAGAGCTAAATCTGCAACAGCCATGGAGGGGTTCTGTGTTTCTAGAAGCAATTTAAGCACAGCGGTTGGGAGCTGCGATGTGACTACAAGCCCCTTGCTTGATGTTAGGGGAGGCTAAATGAGACAGGGGGAAAGATTCTGTGTGATGAGCAGGGACGTATTAAGGGCACTTATAATATTCACCTCTTTCGCTTTCGAGAAACCAGCTTCCTCTCGGGTAGTTTTGCGTTTGTGTGTAAAGATTAAACTGTTAAATAAAATCATAAGCGTAACCTATTGTTATTCATTTTCTCCTGGATGTAGTATGTTGGGCCTCTTTTTAACTTTGATAGCATTCTGAATTCTATCCATGGTAAAAATCAAGAATTCCATTTTAACTTATGCTTTATTCTAGCACTTAAACGTATGATGAGTTTCTGTGTTTTTATTTCACTACTTTTGGTTGTTAGTTACTAAGTCATGTCCGACTCTTTTGTGACCCCATGGACTGTATGTAGCCCACCAGGCTCCTCTGCTCACAGGATTTCCCAGGCAAGAATACTGGAGTAGGTTGCCATTTCCTTCTCCACGGAATCTTCCTGAGCCAGGGATCAAACCCTCATCTCTTGTATTGCAGGCAGATTCTTTATCATCCAAGCCATCAAAGAAACCCTAATTTTACCTGAAAAAAAAAAAAGTCAAATCTCAATTCAATTCAATAAAACAGTGAAATATTTTAGTAGAAAAAGGGAAACAAGCACAGTATCCAGAAAGAAAACTTGAGTATTGCTGCCTCTTGACTAAAAAGAAGTATATTTCTTACTACAGTTCTTTTTTTATTTTAACAGAAAACTGACTTTGGAAGAAAAATATATAGCAAAAAAGACTATCGTAAGACTAATGAGATGTTTGAGAAATGAGCTCCGCAGGCAAAAGGCAGTCCACAGAAAGAATTATGCATGGCCTTAATTGTTGTTAGGATTATAATTAATAATTACAGTTAGTTCTTGAGCTGTAATTACTTCGATGTCACTTCCAGCAAACCTCTGGCCAGAGGATCCAAGTACAGTGGGCTCTCGGCCCATGAGCAATTGGACAGCACAGCTTCTCCTTGGTGGGAACGGAGACAGGTTACCCTGGGAACCCTGACTGGAGGGGGATATTATATGATCCGCACATCACAGAGGCGACCAGAGCAGCTTTCTCACGCATGCCACTCCCCATCCTCCCTGCAGCTCACACTGTCCTCAGGCCCACCGTGGGCTATGCAGATCCTCACAAGCTCCGCAATCTGGTCTCACGAGACACTGGGGGCTGCCTCCTCGGCAGCTGCTGCGCTTTCAGCCCCACCCCACCTCAGGCATTCTGGGAGCCTTCGAGGAATTTTCCAGAGATTCTTGATTCCATGCCCCTGTCTCCTAAACTACCCCCACTCTGATCTCAGAGTGCAGTCTGCCGAGTACTCACATCGTGATCACAAGGGTGAACGTCTCAAACCCTCCCCTGGACTGATGGCACTGTAGTCTTCAGCGGTCCTGGGAAAATGCATTTAAATGGTGACCTTCTTGCCTCCCCCCACATCCCCCCCCCCCCCGATTCTAAGGCCGCTGGAATCTGAGAACCACCAGACTAATCAAAGGGCTTCCCAGGTGACACAGTGGTAAAGAATCCGCCTGCCAATGCAGGAGATGCAAGAGACACAAGTTTGATCCCTGGGTCGCGAAGATCCCCTGGAGTAGGAAATGGCAACACACTCCAGTATTCTTGCCTGGAAAATCCCATGAACAGAGGAGCTTGGTGGGCTACAGTCCATGGGGTCGCAAAGAGTCAAACTCAACTAAGCATATATACACACAGACTAATCAAAGGACTCATTTACCTATCTCTCCCTCTCTTGCTTTTTCTTTCCAGGATCTCTTTTTTGATTACTCACAAGCATTCCCGAAAACCCAAGAGGAAGCCTCTAATACTCTTCGGTTCTCCTCTGCAAGCCTGCTTTCTGATCAGCATCACTCCCTCCCAGAATGCTTTCCCATGAGCAGGACTGAGGGCATTTTAAGTTCCTCCCTTTCTTTCTCACTTTAAAAGCAAATGCTTGCATCCTTCAGACAATCACTCTTCTGTCTCAAGGGCCTCTCTCCCAGACCCTTCAGCAGGATGCCAATCAGAATAGAAATCCAGGCTTCCCCTCTGCTTCCAGGAGGTTGGGTCCCTGGGATCAGCCAGCACAGCCTCCTCCCAGCAGGCAATGCCCACCACGCCTTCCCACTTCACCCCGCTGTCCCCACACCATGCTTCAGGCAGCCAGCCTCAGCTCTCCCTCTCTCCTGCTTGAGGGTACTCGTATCCCCCAAAGGAGGAATGGGATTCATGTTAGGACCAGCATATGAGCACACCAAAACGGGTGCCAATCTGATATCAACCCTGCGTGTGGTCCTTTCTGCGCTCACACTCAGATTGCAAAACAGCCTAAGAAAGTTCTGGTGCTGGCAGAGGGCATCAGGTTCTCCTGGACACTCGGAGACTCAATGCGGATGGACAGATGCTTTCTCTGCGCTGAGTCCCCAGGGGAGTTCTATCCATAGGTCACGAGGAGGGAAGAGTGGGCAGGCTGGCTGAATCATCTCAACCCCCTCCAAAGTCCCTTGGGTGAAAGGGCCATCAACTTATTTATTTATTCTTTTTTAAGAAAGCTTTCAGCCTACACATGAGTTATGAAAATCAAGATCAGGATCATTCCCCCTTTTCTCTTTGTTCCCAGGGCTAAGGCTCACTGGCTCTACGAAACGAAGTTGGAAGAACTGTCTGCATCTTGGCACGTAAGGAAGCCCTCCATGCATCCCATTGTGTTTCTGGAATTTCCATATCCACTACCCCAGAGAGATATTTTTTTCCCTTTATGGAATAGAATCTTTAGTATTTTTCCAGACTAGTCCCACGAGATATAAAATAAAAGAAGACTGACGAGAAAGATTGAGGGTCTGAAATTTGACCTTCTGTTTGGGACAAGATGAATAATGGAGGAGAGATTTTACGGTCCTGTTTCTGACCCAAATAGCAAACGAAGATCCTTCTTTCTTCCTCCCACTGCTTAAGCAAAAAACAGCTGTGCGCAGCATCTGCAAGAGTGGTTCCGACCTTGTTTTATCCTATTTGATTCCCACTGGCTTTTATGTTTTCCATAAATGATTGAAGAAAAGTTCTCAGTTGGAAATAGCAGTAAAATCGTCCATAAATCCTTGGTTAGCACCAGCTCCAGACAGCTCATTGGATCCTCCACCCAGTCCCTAAGTGAAGGCTGGCTGGTGAGCCGAGGGGAAAAGAGGACCTGGGTCTCATCAAGAAGAAAGTTGAAGGCCAGCACCTTCTCCTCAAGTCTCGGCCCATTACAGAATGTGCAGCTTCTCTTCTCAAGCACAGTCCCGGTTACAGCCCCTCTAAATTCCTCTATGTCTCTGAGCTTCCATTTCTCTATTTATTAAATGAGGAGTCATCATATCAACCCCCTGCAGTGTTCTTGCCTGGAGAATTCTGTGGACAGAGGAACTTCGCGACCCCATGGGGTCACAAAGAGTTGGACATGACTGAGCGACTAACACATTATATCTACCTCATTAGGACAATGTCTAGGACATAGTACAGATTCATTTTTATGATTGTGAATCCTTCAGTTATTGCATAATAAAAATAATGAACATTTATTGACAGACTGTGATAGGCATTTTATCCACTTGGTGTTGTTTCATCCTCAGAATAACTCCTAGAGGGGAGTTCTTATCTTTTCATTGTTTGGAAGAAAAAAAAAAATTAAGTTTTGCAAATTTAAGTAGTGGACCCAGGAACTCTCCACTTTTAAACAGGGAAATGGGGGCTGTGCTCACCAGAACTGTGTTCTTTCTGGCAAACAACAGCATCCAGCATTGGAAACCTACTATGCTTTCTGGTCACTGAGGATTTAGGCAAGATCAGATGAGAAGGCCTTGATCCCTGAAGACTCGTTGTGCCGCTTGCCATAACTCCCAAGTCTTTCATTGGCTGGTGACCGTGTAGTTGGAGGGATGAAATGAGAGAACCATGCTCAGTTGCCCATCACCCACCTTGAAGACAGTTGGCTGGTCCTCAGCTTGTGCAAACTCAGCCTGTCTCTAAGTATCTTGGTCCCAGCTCAAATCCTCTTCCTGCTCTGGGCACCATGACCCTCTCAGCTTCATCTCTACCCATTGGTAACACAAGAGCTCTTTCCAGACTGATCATCTATCAAATTGGCTCAGAAAATTCATGTTTTCCTTGGATGTGAACCTTCTCCAAATGTCTGACCTGAGGATGACTGCTCCCAAGAGCCCCATGTCTGAAAACTGGAGAGAAGGGAAGCCAACAGTCAACAAACTGTGAGGAAACCACCCCAAAGTTGACTCAGACACTATCTAGCCACCAGCTCATCCTGTTCACAGCAACCAAATCTACCGTTCGAAGAAGGAGCAGGATTTCAGCTCTTCTACTGGTACCTCCTGATCATGTCTCCAGGGTCAGATTGAGCAATAATTTTACTCCAGATAATGACTACATCAGGGCTTCCCAGATTGCTCAGTGGTTTAAAAAAAAAAAAAATCCACCTGCCAATGCAGGAGACGCAGGTGATGCAGATTCGATCCCTGGATCAGGAAGAGTCCCTGGAGGAAGGCATAGCAACCCATTCCAGTATTCCTGCCCGGGAAATTCTGTGGACAGAGGAGCCTGGCAGGCTACAGTCCATGGGACTGCAAGGAGTCAGACACGACTGAGTGACTGATTAAGATGCATGTAAAAACTACATCAGGGGATTTTGCAAATTTATAATTTCCAAAGGGCACATCAGCCAATATTCTAATTTCTTAACTCCATTTCTTTCATTAAGGAGCTATTTTTGTTCCCGAGTGGGTCATTTGCTTTTTCCCCATTTTGATCAATTGAACTTATATCATCAATGCTACCGAAGGTTGAACTGAGAAAATTTCAAGTTCCTATTTACCCCTTTTCACCAGAAGAAATGCTATCAACTCCAATAGTGTTTAAAGAACTTTTAAATTTTGTTTAAAATTTAAACAAATGATATTTTCCAAAACTGTAATAAATTGAGTGTTTTGCAGTTTGCATAGGGTAGTCTTAACCTCACCACAATTTTGGGGTCCAAATTTTATCCAGTCAAGGCTCTTTTAATACTCCAATGTCACAGTCCTAACTGAATCAAACCGTAGTTTATCTGTCCCAAGTATATTGCCAGCTATGTTTCCTTTTTGGCCAAGGAAAGAAGTTTACCTTCCATTCCTGAGCAAAAGAGACCACAAATTCAGGGATTTATAAGCTGAATAAAAGCTTCTGAAAATAATGGAATGAATTTATTTTAGGACCTCTTCCCCTGAGCCCAAGATTTCTGAGGGGTGTGTAAAGGGAAGGATATAGAAGGTAAGAGAGTTTGGGCTTCCCTGGTGGCTCAATGGTAAAGAATCCACCTGCCAGTGAAGGAGACACGGGTTCCATCCCTGAGTCAGGAAGATCCGCTGGAGGAGGAAACGGCAACCAGCTCCAGTATTCTTGCCTGGGACATCCCTTGGACAGAGGCGCCTGGCAGGCTACAGTCCCTGAGGTCACAAAAGCTCAGATAACGACTTAGTGACTAAACAACAACAAAATAGTTTTCCACTTGATTGATTAGGCACTGAACATTTCTAAATTAATGCTTTTTTAAGAAAAAGAAATGGGGAATGAGATTGGAGGGAGGTCCATTGTGAAATGATCTTTTATTTTTTTAAATTTTTTATTTTTTGGCCATATCACCAAATACAGAGGGCATCTCAACTCCCCGACCAGGGCTGGAACCCACGCTCCGCTGTAGTGGAAGCACAGAGTCTTAACTGCTGGACCAGTAGGAATTTCCCTGAAATGGTCCTTATACCAGGATTTCAACATCTTTTCCGAATGTTTCATGGTGAACAAATAGTGCATCCCCTAACCTGCCATGAAGCTGAGCAACACTGAGGGACCCTGGAAGACAAAAATAAAATGTACAAACTCTGCCTTCCTTTCCTGTTCTACTTTTTCCATTGATTTTCCTGGAAATGTTAACAGATCATGAAATTTGCCAACATCTACTTTACTACAGATTGCGTCTCATTCTTTTCAGTCTAATGAAATGGGGCCCATGGGGAGAGACAGGTAAGAAAGTAACCTGGGAGGCAGAGAAAGAAAAGAGCGATGTCCACAAACATGGCTCTAATCAGCTCAGGTTGTGGAAGCCAACGAAAACGTTGTGGGGCCCAGATATAAATATTTTGTACCTTTCTGCCAGGCACTATAGTTTATTACAGGAACCACGTTTTAGAAATTCACAGGCAAGTGTTACAAATTTGAGAACATAAGTTGGACCCCTTCCCATTCCAATAAGCAGTCGCAGGTGTGGTTTTCATGAAATTGTGTATTTAGGGAGGGAGGGGAGAGAATTACATGTTCTAAGCAAACTGTATTTGCATACACATTATGCATGTACCCAACACACACTTGTGCAAAGACGATTAAATATGTTCTGTGTTGGCAGCCTCTTACTGTGTTTCCTTAAAGCAGGAATAGCAAATGGGTTTGTCTCGCATGCCAAATCCAATCAAAATGCAGTGACTGTTTGAAGGGCTATGTTGAGAAGGAGTTGGAGGTTATGCCTATGTTGTTATACCTACGTTCAGTCAACAATTTTTGTGTAATACGTCCCATGCTCAAGGCTACGTTTTATTGTTTGGGTAGGGGGGAGAGGGGGATGGGGAGACACTCCCACAGATTTCAATATACCTGGTACCTCCTGGAGTGGTACTACCCAGCTGCCCGGAGTGCAAGGCCAGGATCTGGGGTAGGTTTAGAAAGAGCGTGGTGACCGGTTGGCAATGTCCACAGAGGGACTGCACCAGCGTGGGAGGGCAGCAGTGGGGAGGGGGTGGGCTACGCTGCAGAGTTCATATCATGGATTTGTCGTCCCTGGTAAAGAGCCATCAGAAATACACTCACCCTTCCTTGCTACCAACTGGCATGCAGTGTGCATATGGCCAACCCAGTGTTGAGCTACGGAAGTGTTTACAGCTGGGACAGGGCAATGCAAAACGCAACAATAAAGCAAAAGAGCTGCCTGTCTTTAATGCTCTGGGAAGAGGAGAGGGTCATTTGGTGCTCCCAAATGTCTTGTTTCACTTTTATTAAAGACCAGGACGTATTGAAATTCCTTGACCTCTGAATTTCAGTTTTTTCTTTCCTCTTCCAAAGACCTATTCACTTAGATGTCCTCTGACTGTTATGACAGGAGTATCCCTTGATGCCCACGGAATACCAGAGTGGAAGGGACCTCCAGCCATCTTTGTGGGCCACTCTGCCACCTTTGGCAGAGTCTCATCCCAGAGAGAAGGAGGGTCTGTTTCTCCCCTGACAGAATTCCAGCTGAAGGGCCTGTGATCTCCAGGCCTTTCTCTTCTCCACAGTATTTTAGGGAAGTTCCTCTAGAGGTCAAAGCTGGGCCATGTATGAGAGAGGGTTAAGACCATGTATACTAGAATACTTCATCCTTCTCCCTAACCTTCTAGAGTTTAGTATACGTAATGTTTGCTTTAAGGAAAAGAAGATAGGAATTAAACTTGATGGCCTCATAGCCCAAGTCCATTAATTGCTTCAGATACTATAATTTCCTCTGCTTTTTTTCTAGGCCAGTGTTAAAGTTCTAGATATGAAGAGACCTAACAAATTATTAGAAATTCTCTTATTTTGTCTTTTTTATATATAACTGGGTCATTCAAGTTGATGATTGATGCTAATTAGTCATGCAATAACCATTTAGCTATAAGGGCTATTAGAAACTCTTTTTTATTCATTCATTCAAAATGCATTTTAAAAATATGTATTTAACGCCTGCTTTCATCCTAGGCTATTCTTTTAAATTAACCGATTTAGTTTTTTGGTTGTGCTGGTCTCCGTTGCTGCGCGTGGGCTTTCTCTCGTTGTGGTGAGCGGGGCTCCTCTTCGGAGTGTTGCGTAGGCTCCTCGTTGCAGTGGCTTCTCTTGTTGAGGACAGAACCCAGAGAGCAGGTTCAATAGCTGTGGTTCATGGGTTTAGCTGCATTCGGAACCTTCCCAGACCAGGAATCGAACCTATGTCCCCTGCATTGGCAGGAGGATTCTTATCCACTCTACCACCAGGGAAGTCCTAACATGCATTTTTGAGGCCAGAACAGACAGACTCAGCCAGCAGCCTCAGGAAGCTTAGCACTCCCAGATTCTCCAGGGTGATCCCAGGGCCTTGAGGCAATTGCCAGGATGGGAGAGGTCTAGGGGGCAGAGCAGGCAAGAGGGAGGCCCTACACCCCGATTTAGGTGTCAGGAAGGGCTTCCTAGAGGGTGCATCATGACATTGAGACTGGAAGAAACATTTCTGGTCTTTGGGAGCTGGGTTAGGATGAAAGGAAAACATGCTAAACACCTTAAAAAATAGACACCCCAAATGTGCTTTTCCTTTGAACCAGCAGCTCCATTTCTAGAACATTTCCTAAAGAGCTAATCAGACAAGTGCACAGATATGCAGATAAAGAATGTCCATCACAGACCATTTATGATAGGAGGGAGAGAGAGAAGAAAATGAAAAAGCAACACAGATAATCCATAAGAGATTGGCTGATTATACTGAAATACATTCAGGTCACTAGGTATAAATGGAACCATTAAAAGTCATCTTGTAGAACAATGTTTCTTGACAAGCCAAAATGTTCACAACAGGTTCTGAGAAAATGAAGTGAAAGTCGCTCAGTTGTGTAGATCTTCCTGATGGCTCAGACGGTAAAGCATCTACTCACAATGCGGGAGACCTGGGTTCAATTCCTGGGTCAGGAAGATCTCCTGGAGAAGGAAAGGGCAATCCCCTCCAGCACTCTTGCCTGGAAAATCCCATGGACGGAGGAGCCTGATAGGCTACAGTCCATGGGGTCATAAAGAGTCAGACACCACAGAATGACTTCACTTTCACTTTCACTTTCCTTTGCAACCCCATGGACTATATCATCCATGGAATTCTCCAGGCCAGAACACTGGAGTGGGCTGCTGTTTCTTTTGCCAGGGGATCTTTCCAACCCAGGTCTCCCACATTGCAGGCATATTCTTTACCAGCTGAGCTACTGGTGGCTCAAAAGATGGTCCCTGGGACTTCCCTGGGGGTCCAGTGGTTGAGAATCCACCTGCCAATGCAGGGAACACAGGTTTGATCCTTGCTCTGGGAAAATTCCACATGCTGTGGGGACCCCAACTATATGCCTATGCACCCCAACTACTGAACCCTTCTCTAGAGCCTGTGAGCTGCAATTATTGAAGCCCATGTGCCTAGAATGTGTGCTCTGCAACAAAAGAAGCCACCTCATTGAGAAGCCTGCACACTGCAGTGAGTGGCCCCCCATAGAGAAAGCCCTCACACAGCATCAAAGACCCAGTGCAGCCAAAAATAAATAAATGAATATTTTTTAAAGATAAAATTCATTAAAAAATAAACACTGGATTTAAAAAGAGAGAGAGATGGTCCCTGGATCAGCAGTATCAGCATTCCCTGTGTGTGTGGCTTAGTCACTCAGTCATGTCTGACTCTTCTCAAGCCCATGGACTGTAGCCCTCCAGGCTCCTTTGTCCATGGGGATTCTCCAGGCAAGAATATTGGAGTGGGTTGCCATGCCCTCCTCCAGGGGATCTTCCCAACCTAGGTCTCCCTCATTGCAGGCGGATTCTTTACTGTCTGAGCCACAAAGAAGACTTAAATGCTCAGAATTCACGTTAAAGTTTGAGATGCACTCGTCTGGATGACAGACTGCTCTTTGTTGGCAATTAAGTTTCCTCTGGTCCGTGGCATTGTGTGAAAAACGGGCAATATGCTGAGTTTTTCACAAAGTTAAATATATTTAATTAATAGTAATACTCTTTATTTGAGATTATAATCTTGCTTTTATGGGGTTAAACTTCCTTTGTTTTCTATGATGGTGGTGATTTTTGGATGGTAGGTTTTGTTTATTGTTTTGCTGCTGTTTTGGTGGCCTTAGTTAGCAAAATAAACAGTTGGTATGGTAATCCTATGTGTTGTTTTTGAAATTTTACTAGGAAATCTGGGAATCATGATGAATGCTAACACACATTGCTTTCAAGTGAAATATTATGTGTGGGTGTGTGGTCTGGGTGTGTGTGAATTATATGTAAACACTGGGTCCCTCTGGGAGGTAGAACTGTGGACATTTTCAATGCTTTTTTTCTTTTTTTCTGAGTTGTCCAAGTTTTCCACATTTAACACTTGAAAAAAAATGGATTGAAGTAGAAACTAGAGGAGCCTACAGAAAGCAGCATTTGGTCTCAAGTCTCAGGAACCTGTGTCTGTCTGGGGACCCTGATGCAATGATGATGTATCAGTACATAGACTGTGGACCCAGTCGGTCAGGTTGAAGGCCAAGGGCTTAGTGTCCTTGAGCCTCAGGATCCTTATTTATAAGATGGGTTATAATAAATATAGTACCTGATTCTGGGGTGCTTCAGAGACTAAGTACTAAGCAAACGTAGCCATTTTTCAGTAGTACCAGAGCTATTGAAACAGGAGCTTCCCAGGTGGCAGTAGTGGTAAAGAATCTGCCTGCCAGTGCAAGAGATGCCAGAGGCACGAGTTTGATCCCTGGGTCGGGAAGGTTCCCTGGAGAAGGAAATGGCAACCCACTCCAGTATTCTTGCCTGGAGAATCTCACGGACAGAGGAGCCTGGCGGGCTATAGTCCACAGGGGCCACAAAGAGGTGGACACGACTGAACGATGGAGCACTGTTGAAGCAAACTATTACCAGATGGGTGGTTTAAAACGAGAGAAATGTTGTCTTTCACACCTCTGGAGGCCAGAAGTCCCAAATCGCGGCATCAGCAGACTGCTACCTCTGAAGGCTCTAGAGCAGATGCCACCCTCACCTCTTACCGCTTCCGGTGGCTCTGCGTGTTCCTCGGCTTGTGTCTGCATTTCTCCGCCCTGTCTCCATGTTCACAGGGTCTTCTCTCTGCTCCTGTCTCTTATAAAGACACCTGTGGTTGGGTTTAGGGTAGGCCTGGGTAATCTAGGATGATACCATCCTCAGATCCTTGATTTAGTTACATCTGCAAAGCCCCTTATTTCAAATAAAGTCACATTTCCAGATAATAAAACTGAGCCGCAGAGATATCTCTGCAATGGTGGGCAGGTGGGGTGGGAACCATTCATCTCAAAGCTAAGCTGAAAATATAATCCAACTTTGAATAACAAGTGACACATAACAGTTGAAGTTTCTGTCTCCTATCTAATCTCTGGGAAGCTTGTGTTTCAGAATTTTCTCTAAAGGTTCTTGTTTGGATCGAAGTCCCTTGATTTCTCATTTCCAAACCAGGAATTATTGCTATTACTAAAGATATCCATTTCAAAACCGATTGCTGTTTCGGGGCTCAGCATTTCTGTTCACCGTGGTCACCACTGGAAATGGGAAGAGAGGGTGAGGAAAGCAGCGTGAAGCCCTAAAGGGAATCCCCTCTAGATTAACGCTTACACAAAAGGGAGCCCACTGAGTCATTTTACTCTGCAGAGTTCTGTTTTGTTTTGTTTTTTTTCTTCCAATAGCCTCCTTACATTCATCTAACAAATGACCACTGCCCACAGGACATAGGAAAGACTGCTGACTGGAGATATAGGACAGCTGTTTTCTCAGGCCAGCTCTACAAGGGCCACAGGAGGGAGTTTTAATAAGAGGCAACCAGGGAATTCCCTGGCTGTCAAGTGGTTAGGATGGACTGAGCCTCCAGCACTGCTCCTCCAGATTAGCTGAGCAGGTTGCTACTCATCACCTCCAAATTCCTCACCTGGACTTCAAAAGGGCTTCCTGGTGGCTCAAATGGCAAAGAATCTACCTGCAATGCAGGAGACCCAGGTTCAATCCCTAGGTTGGGAAGATATCCTGGAGAAGGGAATGACTATCCACTCCTAGCTTCCATGGAGGAGTGGTGGGCTATATAGTCCATAGGCTTCAAGAAGCTAAGATAACAATATTTCCCTGTAACTGTTGTAGGTGTTCAAATGGATTGTGGAATCTAGAAAAATTGTACAGATGAACCTATTTGCAAGGCAGAAAAAGCAGAGATAGGAACACAAACATACGGATACCAAGGAGGGAAGATGGGTGGGATGAATTGGGAGATTGGAATTGACATATTTACAGTACTATGTAGCAAATGTATAAAATAAGTAACCAATGAGAACCTGCTGTGTAGCACAAGGAATATTCAATACTATTCAATACTCTGTGGTGACAAAGAGGAGAAATACATATATACATACCTGATTCACTGAAACGTGAAAACTAATACAACATTGTCAAACACCTAAATGGCAATTAAAAGAAAAAAAAATGTAAGGGCTGGTTTGGCCTGTGGTTGAAGTGCAACACATGATTTATCGAATGGGTAAATGAGTGAATAAATGTTTGTGACTTTGAGAGAGTAGAGTTGCACTTTAGAATTCAACTGTAAAATTCATCTGACAAAACACACACATTTTTCTACATGAGTTCTTTCCCCTCCTCCCACGGGGGTTTTCTCCTAATGGGAAATTAAATAGCTTCGTGGGTACATCATTTCCGCTACTTGCCAGGGTGGAATGCATTTATAGAATCAGGACTAATGAGACAAACTTACAATATAGCTTCTCATGCGTACATGGGAGGCACCTAGTCACCCACTGGCTGCCTCCCCTACCTGAGGGTCCTTCTCCTTTCAGGGAAGCCCCCTTCCTCACCACTTGGCACCCCATTTACTTGAAATACCATACAGGGGAGCCATAAGACAGAATCCTTTCCTAAGCCAACTCAGGCAACTTCTACTCTCAGAATTGCAAATCCAGGTTATAAGTCCCCTTTTCACAGCGTGATGCAGGCTTTCCTTTGCTCAGATCTGGGAATACGTTTGTGGCTCCTGCTGGCTGGTGTGGAGACCATTCAAGAGAAGCAACTTACTCATCACTCACATCCAGTGTCTCTTCAGACCCAGCTCCCCGACGGTTAGCCCATAAAATGGCCCTCTCCCCACGCACACATAGAGAAAGAAAGATGTCATTTGGATATCTCAGACTAAGAATAATGATAGGTTCTTGAAAAATTCAGACAACTAAACCAAACCTGAAGTTGCCATTTGGCCTGGCAAGAAAATTGCTTGAATTCTTCCTTCAGTCTGCAGTCACCGTCAAGATTCAAATGTCATCTCTGCTACGAGTTCTTTCACTGGTGGGCCCTGGAGTTAAAATTCATTCAGTCGTGAAGCCGTTCCCAAAGCATCTATGAGGGGGACTTCCAAATAATTAGAACCAACAGCAATTTGAAAAGCTTCACAACTGCCCTGTGGAATGGTTTATTTGGCTAATGTTGTTACACCCATTCCAGTGGTGGTGTTTTCATTTCAGGCTACGGGCAGGCTTTATAAGAATGTGAAAATCAATACGAAAGGTTTGTCAGGGCGACATGTTTGTTAATGTTTTATTGATTATGCTATTGGTTGTAAATTTTCTAACTTAATAAAGCTCAAGATTTTTGCAGTAAAAGACAGAGGTTATTTAATTAACTGGCAACTTAATGCAAACTACTAACATGATACATTGTGAGTGCTTCAAAGTGATTCATCACTCTCCAAGTGGCTATGATATTACACCAGAATATTATGCCCCTTAAAGAATTATGGAGTAGGAAATGGCAACCCACTCCAGTACTCTTGCTTGGAAAATTCCACAGCGGAGCCTACTGGGCTACAGTCCATGGGGTTGCAAAAAGTTGGACATGATCGGGTGACTCACTTTCACTTTTTCTTTAAAGAATTAAGGGAGGGGAGTCTGATACAAAAAAGAAAGGCATCGATTATATAACATTCTACAGCAACTATAATTGTTTAAAAAAGAGGAAAAGGAGAGGCATCTACAAATGGCTTTTAATCCTAAAAGAATCTGACAATGCGCACTTAATATTAAAAGAAAAGTTGAATAACCACATAGTTGCTTTTTTTTTTAATAAAGGGAAATTAGGGGCTCCCTGGTGGCTCAGTGGTAAAGAATTTGCCTGCCAATGAAGAAGACACGGATTCGATCCCTTATCCAGGAAGATCCCACAAAGCCAGACTTCAGCAGTATGTGAACCGTGAACTCCCTGATGTTCAAGCTGGTTTTAGAAAAGGCAGAGGAACCAGAGATCTAATTGCCAACATCCCCTGGATCATCGAAAAAGCAAGAGAGTTACAGAAAAACATCTATTTCTGCTTCATTGACTGCCAAAGCCTTTGACTGTGTGGATCACAATAAACTGTGGAAAATTCTGAAAGAGATGGGAATACCAGACCACCTGACCTGCCTCTTGAGAAATCTGTATGCAGGTCAGGAAGCAACAGTTAGAACTGGACATGGAACAACAGACTGGTTCCAAATAGGAAAGGCTGTATATTGTCACCCTGCTTCTTTAACTTGTATGCAGAGTACATCATGAGAAATGCTGGACTGGAAGAAACACAAGCCGGAATCAAGATTGCCGGGAGAAATCTCAATAACCTCAGATCTGCAGATGACACCACCCTTATGGCAGAAAGTGAAGAGGAACTAAAAAGCCTGTTGATGAAAGTGAAAGAGGAGAGTGAAAAAGTTGGCTTAAAGCTCAACATTCAGAAAACGAAGATCATGACATCTGGTCCCATCACTTCATGGGAAATAGATGGGGAAACAGTGGAAACAGGGTCAGACTTTATTTTTTTGGGCTCCAAGATCGCTGCAAATGGTGACTGCAG
This sequence comes from Ovis canadensis, assembly GCF_042477335.2. NCBI lineage: Eukaryota > Metazoa > Chordata > Mammalia > Artiodactyla > Bovidae > Ovis > Ovis canadensis. The sequence goes on from NC_091264.1 coordinate 57,165,550, forward strand.
CCATGAAATTAAAAGACGCCTACTCCTTGGAAGAAAAGTTATGAGCAACCTAGATAGCATATTCAAAAGCAGAGACATTACTTTGCCGACTAAGGTCCGTCTAGTCAAGGCTATGGCTTTTCCTGTGGTCATGTATGGATGTGAGAGTTGGACTGTGAAGAAGGCTGAGCACCGAAGAATTGATGCTTTTGAACTGTGGTATAGGAGAAGACTCTTGAGGGTCCCTTGGACTGCAAGGAGATCCAACTAGTCCATTCTGAAGGAGATCAACCCTGGGATTTCTTTGGAAGGAATGATGCTAAAGCTGAAGCTCCAGTACTTTGGCCACCTCATGCGAAGAGTTGACTCATTGGAAAAGAGTCTGATGCTTGGAGGGATTGGGGGCAGGAGGAGGAGGGGACGACCGCGGATGAGATGGCTGGATGGCATCACGGACTCGATGGACGTGAGTCTGAGTGAACTCCGGGAGATGGTGATGGACAGGGAGGCCTGGCGTGCTGCTATTCATGGGGTCGCAGAGTCGGACACGACTGAGCGACTGAACTGAACTGAACTGAAGCCCCTGTGCCCTGTGCTCTAGAGCCTGGGAACTGCAGCTGCTGAAGCCCGGGTGCCTAGAAGCCGTGCTCTGCAGCAAGAGAAGCCACTTCAGTGAGGAGCCAGCGCACCGCGACTAGAGAGCAGGCCCCGCTCCCCACAGCTAGAGAAAAGCCTGCACAGCAACGAAGACCCAGCACAGCCAAAAGTAAATAAATAAACACATTTTTTTAAAAGACATTAGGATAAGGCTCCTAAAAAGGTAAGCCAAGCGCCCATAATTCAGGTAGCATTTGTAATAAAATTCATGATAATCCACTTTCTGTCTCCCTAGTGAAAATACTCAACTTAATTCAATGATCCTGTGATATTACAGTTATTTATTAACATGTCTAATGCTAATGAAACCACGTAAATCCAGTCCTTTAATGGTTCATGTTACTCTTTCCCAGACCTGTTTGGTCTATTCTATACACAATGTATATTCACTCTAAAAGGTCCTGTATGGAAAATACTTTATGTTCCTCATTAACATGAGTTCTGATTCTCTCCTGATATAGGCAGCTGAAGCACAAAGTTGTTAGACTTAAAGCATTTCCCAGTGAACTATAAGTAAAACAAGTCTAAAGTGTTAGTCGCTCAGTCGTGTCCGACTTTATGTGGCCCAGGGACTGTAGCCCGCCAGACTCCTCTGATCATGGATTCTCCAGGCAAGAATGGTGGAGTGGGTTGCCATGCCCTCCTCCAGGGGATCTTCCCCACCCAGGGATCGAACCCAAGTCTTCGGTACTGGCAGGTGGACTCTCTACCGTCTGAGCCACCAGGGAAGACTCTAACAAGTCTTTCTCTCTTCAAATACAAGTCCTTTAGCATGTTAAATATAGGACATAGAGCTTGACTTTTCTTGCTGTTTTTCCCCCTACTATTAAGCCCTGACACACAGTATTATATCTTTTGTAGCCTTTCTAGAATTACGTTGAACAATCTGGAAGGGAGGTGGTTCCTATTTTGCGATGATGCAACTCAGCCCTCCGATGGGCCAAGATGTGACGCTACCATTAGAGCCACAGAACGCCCTGTGGGGATGCTAAACACCTATTTCCACACAAATAACTAAACTGGCATTAATTTTTTAAAAACTTCTTTCCTCCAGAAATTATTTAAAAACTGTCTGTAGTCACAAAAGCCTCTTGAATCACCAGCTCTTCCAAGAAATTATAAAGATTTTCATGGAAACCACTTCAATAAAGCATTTATTTCCTCAGAAGAATGGAAGAAGGGAAAGAATTACCATCCTGAGCACTCACAACCCCAATTACCATCTGCAGGTCTTCTCTCTACCTGCCAGGTTAATCACCAGCTTGTTCCATCACCACGCCACATAAAAAGCTTCCTTCTCTCCTAATTATTCCTCTCTCCCTTTCCCCTAATTTTTTTTTTCTGAATTATTTTTAACACATCTTTTCAAACGTCCTAATGGAACTCTTGTGAATGTTTCAAAATTTTCTTCCATTTGAAATTTCACACAAGCTCTTCCAAATTCTCAACAGTAATTCTCAATTAATAAAAATTTCACTGAGGCATGAGTTCCTTTCTTTTCCACTAATTTAAAAGTCTCCCACAGTGGGTTCCTAAAATATTTGGAAAATAATTTTTAAATGAGAACAATTCTTTAAATATGTAGCTATGAAACCAGATTCTCTTTGGACTTGACCTGGTCTGGGTTATGAGTTAATACTTCCCGGAAAAGGCTCTTTTTTTTCTTTTTATCCTCTAAAAACTATTTTGTGCCTTTTTATATAAAGTTTTAGAACATTAAAATGTTAAAACATTATCTTTTTGCAATCCATAGAGGCGAGGTGAAACTATGTAAACTCTGCAAGAACAAAATTGGGAACAGGAGTATGGATATTCTTTCCTTGGGCCAAAGAAGGAGATGTTCTATCCTGGGGATGATGATGAAGTAAAAGTCTTTGTCAGGGTCCTAGTTTTACACTGCTTGATGAGTTCAATGCACCTGGTAAACATGAATAAATGAATGAGAATATACATGGAACCAACATTGAAAATGAGTCACAAGCCAAGATTATTGTTCATCTAAATCCATGCATTTGAGGTCATAGAAAGAGCAAAGTGCTGCAGAAAAAGACGCATAGGAAGATTCTAATTTTTAGATTCTAACAAATTCCCCTCCAAGGTGACAATACAACCAGTGCAAGTTGCATGGTGTTTATTCTCATTTCTCTTTAAATTCACCACCAAGTTATGTTCGTGTGATGCTAGTTTTGACCTCAAGCTTCCTGGATAGGAATGACTGGAGCGTATTTCCTATGCTTCCTGTGGTTGTTGTTCAGTCGCTAAGTTGTGTCTGACTCTTTGTGACTCCGTAGACTATAGTTACCTAGGCTCCTCTGTCCATGGGATTTCCCAGACAAGAATCCTGGAGGGGGTTACCATTTCCTTCTCCACATACGCTTACTAGCTGTGTTTATTTCCTCTTTTGAGAACTGACATCTATTTTACCCACTTTTCTACACTTAAGGAAACTGAGGTTTTGTTAACCCGAGAAAACGTCAATTTCCAGGCTTGATAGAATTATAACCGCTTTCAGGCTTTGAGAAATATGAAGGGCCAAACTGTGATCACTGAAGGAATGCATCGATGAGGTAAGCTCTACATATCAATGGATTTGTACACATTATCACACTCACATACTCCAGATGCAATCTCTGCCTATTCCATACATGCAAATACCAGCCGCCAGTTTACACGTTATATCCCATAACAGAGAGGTTTTAATTTTGATGCTGTTAAATTTGTGGACGTTGACCTTTGCAGTTGGGATGTTGACCTGTGCCTTTTTCTGGAGGCTTCCCTTACCCACAAAATAAGAACAAACTCTTTCGTATTTCTATTTAATATGAATCATAATTTTTCATAATTTAACCTGCATTTTTTCTTTTCTTAAGTTTGTTTGTTTAGTGAGTTATTTTTGGCAGTACTGCATGGCATAAAGGATCTTAATTCCCCAACCAGGGATCAAACCCATACCCCCTGCATCAGAGTCTTAACCTCTGAACCATCAGGGAAGTCCTCTTCAAATTATAATTTTTAAAAATTATGCGGAATGTATTTTTGTGAATGGTTATGAGGTAAGGAGATGACTTCACTTGTCATTAAGTGAAAAGTCAGTGTTCTTGATGCCATTTCTTTAAACATTTAAGGAAAAGCATAACTCTTGTAGGGCACTTGGAGTCACGGAATGTCAGAGCTGAAAGGAACTAACTGTTTAACTGCCAATGTTTAGGGGTGGGGCCTGGGGTCGGGAAAGCCTCAGTGACCCGTGCAAGGCCACCCAATTGGAAGCAGCAGACTCTTACCCAGACTAAAACACAAGGTTGAGGCTGCCCTCCAGGCATGCTTCCCATACCGCCTGCAGGAAACGAAGCGTCCTCATTGCACAGGACACCTTGAGGTATGAAGAAGTGGCAAGTCAGTCTGAATGTAGAGCTGTTTGGGGCAGAAGAGAAGGGGAAAAAGAAGTCAGGAGACTGTGCGGAAATAAGCTTATCCAACAGATATAAGGATTCAGGGTTTCAGAACTAGTCTATGTGTTTAGACTCTGTGCCATTCACAAATAACAGAAACTCCAGTAAGTACTGGCTTTTTTAAAAAACGAGGCATCACAACTAAGAGACTGCAGGCCACAACTAAGACCTGGCACAGCCAAATAAATAAAATTTTTAAAAAAAATTTTTTTTTAAAGGGCAAGGGGAGTTTGTAGTTCTCACACAGGAAGTCTGAAGACAGGCTGTCCAGTGCTGGTATAGGAGTTCAATCATGCTCTTTCTAGTGTCTCCTTTGTCATTTCCAGTGTTCAGCCTCACAGTCACAATGTGGCTGCTGAGATGCCAGCCATCACATTTGGGTTTAAGAGAGAAAGAGTAAGGAAATGGTGGTGCCAATTGCATCAGTTTCTCTTGTAAAGCTTTCCTAGAAAGCTCCCAATAGATGGGCTTGTCTGCAAACTCAAACTGTTTCATGTTTCATCTCTAGGCAGAAGGGGAGTTAGAAACAGAGTACAGATGTTTCATGTCTGCCGTCACTACGGCAGCAGCAGCAAGTGGAGCCTGGAGCTGGGTGGCTTCTGTGTCTACCACATACTCATAACACATCGACTTGGAATCTAAATAATTCCAGGGCTCATGGTCTCTTCCAGAAGTCACTGTACCACCATTATTCCATGGTCTGAAACCACACTGGAAAAGAGGAGACCCCCGAGACCCCTGCTGTGCCTTCTCACAGGTGAGAGAGAAAAATAAAAAATGTCCCTCCAGTCCTAGATTTTCCATATTTAATCACTCCCAAGGCCCCAGAGCATGCTCTGGCCCTGTAGTGGATGGAAAGGTAATTTAATCCTCTACTATAAAATGGGGCAGCGCTTGCCAGAGAACTTTCTAGAAGCTGCCAAGCCATGAAAGCTGAAGAGCAGGTGCTCCAGACTTCCGGAATACGTGAGAATTAGGGCTCCATCCACATGCCCAGCTCTTTCACAAAAGCAGATGTTCATGGGTATGGTTTTGAACTCACAAATTTGGCTGCCTGATCGTCATGTGTAGCACCTACAGGAAGAAGTAATCCACATCAAGACTAATTAGTAATAATAACGAGGAGATATTCAGTGCAGATTTTGTGCTGGGCACTTTGTTTCCCATTTTGTATGCATTAAGTACTTTTTTCCCCCCCTTCATAAGCATTCTAGAGGGAAGTACCATTTTAGCCTTCATTTTAAAAATGAGAAAACTGAAGCCTGGAGAGGCAAAGTAACTGGCTTTCATTGCAGAACTATGAAGTGGCAGAAACCATGTATGCATCCAGGTTCTTCAATTTCCAAGCTTTTGTGCTTCATCGCCATGGATACTGCCTCCTTGAGAATGCTTTCTATGTACCATCACCCACTTGGAGCGTAAGATGCTCCAAGAGTCTGAGGGCCAGCACCATCCATCATCCAGCTGCGTACATTTACTAATATAAATTAAAAGTCCTTTTAAAATAAAAGTATAGAATGAGTACTTTGACTTGGCATTTTATGAAGCTAACGTGTGAGCATGTTAAGTCCGTTCAGTCATGTCTGACTCTTTGTGACCCCATGGACTGGAGCCCGCCAGGCTCCTCTGTCCATGGGATTCTCCAGGCAAGAATACTGGAGTGGGTTGCCGTGCCGTTCCTTTCTCCAGGGAATCTTCCCGACTCAGGGATCGAATCCGCATTTCTTGCATCTCCCACATTGGCAAGCAGATTCTTTACTGTCTGAGCCACCAGGGAAAGCCAGGGAGCAGATAAATTTACAGATTCTTAGGCCATCAAGACTTTCTATGGATTTGAAAAAATCAACTTAAGCCCTCATTTGCGGAAGAGGAAACAGAAGTTCAGAGAAGTGAAGCGCTTGCCACATCCACACAGCTCTTCCGTGGTCTAATGAGGCCTGGAATTCAACTCTTGACTCCCAGCCCAGGGTACCCCACAAAAGAGTTGAGCCCTTCCAGCCAGTTTCTTCCACTTCACATTTTCTCCTCCCCCTATTTGAAAGAAGCATGATTCCAGATGCAGCCTCGAAGCTTCCTGGCTGCTTCTAGGACAGCAGGCTCCTCTTGAAGCCAAGAACCCTTTCCGGCAGGCCCCTCTGCCACGTGCTCTAAATCGTGCACTGGGCAGGCACGATCTTTGAAGACTCTTTCCTTTCATCTCAGCTCAAAATAGCACCTGCCATATCGTTAGCCTCGGAAACTTCAGAGTGAGGGCCCAAAGGAATGGGTAAATTTATCACCTGGTGAAATGACCTACATTCTGCTTAATTGTTTTTGGCCTGACCATTACCCCAGGCATCAGAGTCAAAAGGAAGAAAAGAGATGGTTAGATCTCTGTGTACACAAATTTTACAGCTCTGGTTGATCTCGAAAATTCATAGCTGTCTGGAAGAAATTTCAAGATAAAAGATTCTTAGCATAGACTTAATTGTACAAAAACTCCACTTCTGTTGATGTTTCAGGAAGAAAGAGATTAGCAAAATGATGACTCGCGTATTTCTCAGAGGTAGATCATCCGATTTGGTTCAACTGCTCTTTTATTACAATGTGTTGGGTCAGGTTTTATTTTATTACAAAAAAACAAAGTTGGATGTCATATCTCTTTTTTTAATATGAGCAAAAGACATCAATTTCTCTCTAATATACAAAATGCTTCATATCATGGGATGTAACTGAAGAAATAGGTTTTTATGAAAACTGAAAGGAAAATGTGGTCAAAAGACATTTAAGATGTTTCTAAGGTCACCACCAAATGCATATTATCTTCGTATTTTTTAACACTTCAGTTGTAAATTCTCTTGACGAGCTTCAATACAACATTCACTTCCTTCTGATTTGATCACTTAGTACATTTGGCAGCTGTTGAATTTCATTTCCTAACGTGTTTGTAATGGAGACGTACATGGCATGGCTTGTTTGATATAATTTGTTGCTTACGCACCAACATTCAAAGTATTATCTGCCTAATGTGCAAAGAGGGGACTGGGTGAATAATAATTTGCTTGTGTTTTTTTTTTTAATTTTTAAATTAATGGGAGTTTTCTACATCTTATAAAATGTAATCAGTACCGAGAGTTTAGTCAAGGAGTTATTTCTGACTCTTGAGACCCCATGGACTATAGCCCACCAGGCTCCTCTGCCCATGGGATTTTTCAGGCAAGAAGACTGGAGTGGGTTGCCATTTCCTTCTTCAGGGGATCTTCCCGACCCAGGGATCAAACCCGAGTCTCCAGCATTGCAGAAAGTTTCTTGACCAACTGAGCTACTGGGGAAGAAACTGATAGAGTTTACACATTTCAGCAAAAGAACAGTACTTCTTTGAATCTCACCAAACAGTTCCCAGACCTCAAACTGCACCAATTAAAGTAAGATAACGAAAATTCTAGTGCAATGAGTACACTTCAAAAGAAGCTATTTGATAAAGCCATTTCCCAATCCCATTACAGAGGCCATAGAAATAAAACTCTGCTACCTGCAATTGGCAGACACTGTCCAGGTCCCAGGAAATGAAATTTCATTCCTTTCAGAGTTGTTCTCTGATCAGTCAGTAAGTCGTGTCCAACTCTTTGTGACCCCAAGAACTGCAGCACTCCAGGCTGCCCTATTTCAGGGTAAACACATCCAAAAACTGAACTCCTCATGATTCTCCCAAATTCGACTCTTCTCCCACAACCTCCCATCTCAGCACTCGACACCACCATCCGCCCAGCTGTGTGATCCTTATAGCCGATCACCAACCCATCAGTTGTTATCTTCTAAATATCTCTTGAACTCATCCAAGTCACTTCATCTCTGCCCTATGCCCAGAGCCATGATATGACTTCAATGGACTCTGGGCATTTTTACCTTCGTGATCCCCTTCGGCATAAAAAGAAAAAATTAAAAATTATGTTTTATGACTTTGTTGGTACAAAGACAAATATAAACCAAGCTGGGTTCATTATTTCATGTTCATCATTATTATATTCATTTTAAAATTCTGATTAGAAGATAAACCAAACTTAAACATTTTCCCAGGCCACTAAGATGTGCTCTGGGCCCTGGGCATGGTGCCCAATGTGTCAGTGGCTGAAATGGACCTGCTCATGGGTCTGACCCCTCACCTGAGCTACTCTGATTGCCTGTTACCTGGTCTCTGCATAGCTGCTCCTGGCAATTCATTCTCCTACTGCAATCAGAGTATCTGAATACTCAAATTTGCTTACAATCCTTCAAGACCCTGCATTACTTCAAAGACAAAATTGTATTGAGAAAAAATTTGAATGAAAAAAGTCACCATTTTAACCCTTCAAAAATACACAGCTTTGTAGTTTTCAGGACACAGTTGACACTTGAGCAACGTGGGGGGTAATCCATGTATAGTTTATATGCAGTCCTCCACATCTGAGGATTCAACCAAATGTGGGCCGAGTGGCACTGTAGCATTTACTGTTGAAAAACAGCCACATATAAGTAGAACTGTGCAGTTTAAATCTGCATTGTTCATGGGTCAATTGTAATGAAAATCTTGTGAAAATATCACCACCATCCAATTCCAGAACACTGCCATCTCCCCAGAAAGAAGCTTTGTATCTCTGAGTTTTTCCCTTTCTTCACCCACCCCCTCCCCAGTCCCCATCCACCACTAAATTTTCTGTCCCTATGGACTTGCCTGTTCTAAACATAAAAGGAGTCATACAATCCCTGACCTTTTGTTCTGCCTTCTTTCACTGAGCATGTTTCCAATGTTGATCCATATTGTCCCATTTATCAGCACTTCATTCCTTTTTATGGCTGATGGCTGAGTAATATTCATTGCACGGTCCGAAACTGTCTGCTCTAGGAAACAGAGAAGAGCACATCTTACGTCACATGGTCGTTTTTGCAAGATGAGTCTCAGAACAGTGTGGGGAACAGGCCCAAACTCAGTGTCTACCCACAGTGTGATCCATAGGTCTGGGCTGGTCCATGAACCAACGGCCACCCAGTTGCGCTAAGTACAGACAATGACAACAAGCTCTTAGAAGGTTTATGTGCAATTTGATATCACCGCAGCATCCAAGTGCCTGATTTTGTATTTTACAAAAGCATCCGTCTAATATATTGAAAATTAAAAAGCACTAGCCCTTCACCACAAATAGTAAGAGAAACCCTAGCTGAGTTCTTAGCAGGATCAACTGCAGAGGTGGCTCACTCTGTCTACAGAACAGAATGTGAGCCTGAGGGCTGGCCATATCCCATGACTTTCTAGAAACCCTGTAAAAGCTAAGGTAATGATTTCTGATGTGTGGGAATTAAAAGCCCTCATATATGTTACAATAGGAAAAAAAATCTGTGTATGGAATAAAGGACATTACCCTGAAGTGGTGCAGAATGGTGCCATTTCAAAACCAATTTATCTCCCATCTCTGCAGCACACAAATGTAGCTGCTTTGCAAGGAAAACCTCATTCATTGGAATAAAAAGGCAGCTGAGCCAGAGAAGGGAATAATAGGGACAGCCTGTACCGAGTCAGAATACACCTCATTGACACTAAAGCTGATTGATGACCTGGGAGATTTCCGAGTCCAGAGGAGGAGAACAAAATGGAAACAAGATAGACAAATGGTGCTGGTACATATGAGAAGCTGTAGGTATGATACAGATGTGTGTTCTCTGTGCAAGAGGAGATTGGGGTCTTTCAAGGCTGACAGTTGTTGTCAATGCAGTTGACATAAATTTTGCTCATGTTAATGGAAATGTACCAGCGTGATTTACCAAAGCCATTTACAGCTGTTGAGTTAGAATGAAATAGAAAGCAACTGGAGGAAGAAGAACCCAAGTGGTTTTGCACTTGTATGTGTGAATGAAGGCATATTTTAAAACTGCTCTCTATGTCAAGCTTTTCCCCTAATGGGGCAATTCTTATTCCTCTTTAAAGTGATTCTTTTAGATCTTACAAAACTACAGTGAAGTTTTGGTTCCAGAGAGCCTTCTCAGGCTCTCTACTTTCTCCATTTTGAGACTGTAGGTCTTGTGTTAACAGGCTTTTATTTCTTACAAATCCATTTTGTAGGAAATTATGTGCTTTCATCCTTCCTCCTGGTGTTAGAATGAAACATTCTCATCTGGGTTGAGATATTCTGGAATGCCAAGACATTGCTTTCAGCCATAGAACATGCCAAGGGCATGGAAAGTTTCTTCAGAAAATGGGTCAAAAGGAAAGAGTGTCAAAAGCCAATGAGACGAGGGGTCACAGCATCTCTGTGCAAAGCCAAACAAGAGAGTCAGTGGCGGGAAGAAAATGCCCTGGAAATTGGCATCTCTCCTGGCAAGGGGAAGGCAACTAGACAACCCCCCTACTCAAGAACCTCTCCAGGAGCTCAGCTGCACAGGCTAGCTGTTCCTGAAGGCTGTTTGCAGCAACAGGGGCGGTCAGACCAACCACTAGGGCAATGAGGAGGATTCTGAACAAAAAGAGGGAATTTGAGAAAGATGGTAGTTGAGAAGTAAAGCATTGTAGAGAAGGCTTTCAACTTTGGGCCAGCCAAGCCTGGATGGGAGCAGGGTTGGGAGAATGGATACATGCATATATATGGATGAGTCCCTTCACTGTTCATCAGAAACTAGCACAACGTTGTGAATCAGCTGCACCTCAACACAAAATGTTTTTGGTGTTAAAAAATAAAATTAAAATTAAATAAAAAAATACAGTTCTTACTGAAAAAAAAATAAAGTATTGGGTTGGCCAAATGCTTCATTCGTTTTTTTCTGTTAAGATGGCTCTAGAAGTACTGAGCTGTCTTTAACTTCATTGGAAACAATTTTGCTAGATTGTATTGCGACAGCTGTCATATTGGTGAGTATTAAAAATATATACTTACCAAAATTGGTGAAGGGTCTATGTGACCAAGGGGACTGTAACCCTTGCTTCCCCAATCCACACTCACATCCCTTCACATCAAGTCTGTAGTTTCATGCTGAGCAGTGATTTTTGACTCTGGAGTCCCATGTAGGCCAGCTGCTGAGATTCTTCGGCCCCAGATTCCTTTCTTTTTTTTTTTTTCCTGGGCCCTAACCAGCTCATCCACTCGTGGCAAAGAAACTCTGAAGCTTTCTTCTAACTTTTGTCATCATTTCTGAGACACCTCTGCTCCTAAAATGTAGAGGAGCCTCAGTTTTTTCTTTTTACAAGTTATCAGCCAGAAGAAATCCACTAGAAACTATGGTTCAACCCAGTCCCCACCCCCAGGGTAGGATGTCTTAAAGACTGCTCTCTTTTAGAGACCTGGGGCTTCCCAGGTGTCTCAGTGTTAGAGAATCAGCCTCCCCTTGCAGAGGATGTGGGTTTGACCCCTGGGTCTGGAAGATCTCTGGAGAAGGAAAAGGCAACCTGCTCCAGTATTCTTGCCTGGAGAATTCCAGGGACAGAGGAGATTGGCAGGCTACAGTCCATGGGGTCTCAAAGAGTAGGACATGGCTTACCACACTCACACAGTCAGAGTCCTCCTAGGGCTCACTTACGGCTGTCTTTAGGTAGAAAGGGTATGAATTGCCTCTGACCAATGAGTTACGTGTGTCAGTCACTCAGTCATATCCAACTCTTTTCGACCCCATGGACAGTAGCCATCAGGCTCCTCTGTCCATGGAATTCTCCAGGCAAGAATACTGCAGGGGGTTGCCATTTCCTACTCCAGGGGATCTTTCCAACCCAGGGATAGAACTCATGTCTCTTGTGTCTCCTGCATTGACAGGCAGATTCTTTACCACTGCACCACCTGGGAAGACCACTTTACACCTCACACCTGGATAAATTCCAAATGTATAAGATTAAAACCCCAAAGAGGTAGAAGAAAACATAGGGAATTATTTAGTAACTTTAGAATGGGGAAGACTCTTCCAAGTGTGACATAAGATTCAGAAGCCAAAAGAAAAAAAACAACAGTCAGTAAATTTCTCCATGGAAAAATAAAATACAAATTCTCCATGTAATAAAAATTACAAAGTCAAAAGACAAACAACAAAGGTTTTTTTCCCCTAATACATATGTTCAAATTAATTTCTTAAAAGATCATCATTTCATTCAAAAATGAGCAAAGGAAAAAAAATTTAGTGGGCAAAAGATATAAAAGTAGATAGAGGATGGACAAATAAATATTTTTAAAACTCTTTAAAATATAAAATATGTTCAGCATCACTCATTTTAAAAATATAAATTAAAACTGCACTGAGATACTATTTTTTTTGTTGCTCGGATTGACAAAGATCCAAAAGTCCAGTAACATACTGGGTTAGTGAAGTTGGAAATAAAGGAAACAAAATTTATCACTTGAGCAGGAATAAATTGGAAGACTGTGAAGGTCAATATGGCAATGTCTATTAAAATTACAAATGCGCCCACCCTTCGACACAGCAGTTCCATTTCCAGGCCTTTATCCTACAGTTAAACCCACATATATGCAAGGTAATATATGTATAAGATTATTTGCTGTAACATTGTAAGAGCGAAAGATTGGAAGCCACCAAAATGTCCATTAGAAAGTACCCAGACAAGACAATATTATTCAACTGTGAATAAAAGATGTACTGATAGGTGAACAACAATCAAAATATGAAATAACATATAGAAACAAGGGAAAAGAATGTATTATATTTATATATTTTTTCAAGTGCACAAAAATCTCTGGATGGATACCCAAGGAATTGGGTCACTAAGGCAAGTTTATATTCAAAGGGAGAGGAATTTGACTCTATATTTTGATGGGAGAAATGGCAAAGAATTTGCAGACATAGTTAAAAACCACATTAAGTTTTTATAGTCCTAGAATTTTGAACCATGTGAATGAACCACTTATTCAAATATTAACTCAATCAATCATTTTTTAAGAGAGTGAATACCTATGGGTTTCCAGGTTGCGACAGCTTGTTTTTATTAAAAGAGAAGAAAAACTCAACTTTCTTCAGAATTTATTTTTTTGCAATGTAGGCTTGATTTCAGCCTTCAAAGAGGTCCTGGGAGAGATTCTTTCAGGTTTATGGTGGGGATCCTAGCCAAACCAAGGAGAAAGAGGGAGAAGGAGGGACACAAGGCTGTTACATCTGTGCAGTTGGGTATGTGATGATTGTTATGGCCCTCTTTATATTCCTTTATTATTTCTAATATCTTCTCAATGAGTAGAAAAGAGTTTTTAAACCAGAAAAAAGTGTTATTTGAAAATGTATATGTCCTTGAAAATTCACATATTAGTTAAAATTCACATATTTCAGATTCACCCTGCTTCCAATGAAGGTGATGTGTATATGTGTTCAGTCGTGTCTGACTCTTCATAATCCCATGGACTGTAGTCTGCCAGGCTCCTCTGTCCATGGGATTCTTGAGGCAAGCATACTGGAATGGTTGTGTTTCCTACTCCAGGGGATCTTCCCAACTCAGGGATTGAGCTGCTTTCCAATAAAGGCCAGTTCCTAGAATAATACTGCATCTGCTGATGGAGTGCTAGGTTGAAGGATACTCCTTGGAAAATCTAAATGAGAACCATATTGGTCTCTATTTTAAAAAAGGAAACTAGGGTGATTGAGTATGAATATAAGAGAGAAAGGTGAAGTGAGCATGGCCAGAGAGGCTGCAGAGTAAACGTCACTGGGGCAGAAAGGAGCCATGAAGAGACCATCAAAAGAGGAAAGCTGGGGGCCTTAGTAAGCATCGAATGTGTTCAATATGTTAGAGATTTTTAAGCGGAATTTTATGTCTGGCCATGGAATGTGTGATGTGCAATTCTTTTCCATTTCTTTGTGAAAGTGTTCATAATTTTGTGTAGTTTGTACACCTATTTTTTCAGATCTCCAAAAGGAGTTTAGCCAAAGAGGAGCCTATGAAAAAAAAAACAAACAAACAAACAACTTCAGCTAGAGAAGGGAATCCCCAGCAGAGTCTGGAGACAGGAAATAGGATGGCCTGGGTGGGAAGTGCAAGGAGGTCAGTGGGCTGCAGCATGAAGTGATGTGCAGGGCTGGGCAGGAGATGAGACTAGAAGGACCAGAAGCAGGAGACATCGCGGAGGCCCCTCTGCACTGCAGGGCATGTGGGTTACAAAGAAGCATCAGAGAACTTTAAGTGGGAATGCCATAGAATTGGATCTGAGACTGATCATGTGGCTACAGCTGGAAGACGAGCTAGAGTGGTCAAGGTTAGAAACATGGAGACAGGTCAGGGTTTCATTTTTCAGCTGATGGATGACTGAGTCCATTGAGGCCGGGAGAGAGAAGGGTATCAGAGATGCTCCTTAGGCTCCTTTGAATGGATGGCACTGGCCAAAACAAGGTGTTTAGTATGCCTTGTTTTCATTTTTGCTTTCTGTCTTTTTTCGGTGGCAAGAAAACTATGAGCTGTGTTTTTAAACTACTGCATTTGCCGTATCTATAGGACGACCAAGTAGAGTTGTTCAGCAGGTGCCTGAATACCTGGGTTTACAGTCTGAGCTGGAGGCATTAAAATCACTAGGGACTTCCCTGGTGCTTCAGTGGTTAAGACTCTGAGCTTCCACTGCCATGGTGCTGGTTTGATCCCTGGTTCATTGGGGAACTAAGATCCCGCATGTCTCGCAGCCAAAAAAGAAGAAGAAAAAGATATTAGGAAACAAGTGATAGAGAATGGCTGGGTTGGTCCCTGGGCTATCAGCACAGTAAGAAACCCGAAGCATGAGGCCCTTGGAAATTGATGGTTGGGAATCGAGATGCCACTCTGGGGTTTATAGCTTGCGTGACTGTGAATGATGGCCCGATTATTTAAATAAAGCACTTTAAGTTGGAGAAACAGGGACTCACTCAATTAATCTCAAGAGTTTATGGAAGGGTCAGGTGACCTAGAAATCAGACCTGGAGACCTCAGCAAACAAGGCAGGTCCAGGGGCCTCTGTCTCTCTCCACTCCTATTTATTTTTTCTGCACATCCTCTTCACTGTCTCAATACCAACCAGATTTTATTACCATTTTTTTTCTGGGATTAACTGCCACAAGATTGAAAAGGTCTATAAACATCTTGGGGCTTCCCAGGTGGCACTAGTGGTGAAGAACTCACCTGCAAATACAGGAGGCATAAGAGATACGGGTTCGATCCCTGGATCAGGAAGATCCCCTGGAGGAGGAAATGGCAACCCACTTCAGTTTATTCCTGCCTGGAGAATCCCATGGACAGAGGAGCCTGGCCGGCTAGAGTCCGTGGGGTCACGAAGAGTTGGACATGACTGAAGCACCTTAGCACACACACACATAAACATCCTGAAACCGTAAGCAACATGCTGTCCGAGTGTTAATATATATATTTCTCAGGGGAGAGAGTCCATAGCTTTCCTAAGCTTCTCAGAATGACTTAAGATACTTAAGAAGCCTCCAAACCTTGTCATCACCTCTCTCTCTCCAAAGAAAGGCAAGTTTTGGCTTGCCTCAGCCCCAGCTCAACTTCAGGCTATTTTCTTCACTGCTAGATTTATCACAAAGTATAAAGTTCTTTTTATTTTCCTTAGTTCAGACTTTGCAATTAGAGAATATGATTGGTCCAGCTTTCCGCAGGAGGCCAAAGGTGATAGGATTGCTGCTTTGAGTTAGGATGAGCTAGCAAAGATGACCACAGGATAGAAAGCAAGGCTGTCTAGGTAGGAGCTTAAGTAAAAGAATTTCCCTTAAAAGAGATGTGGGTTAGACAGGAAGGGTGATAAGGACACGACCCAGGCAGTATGATCATTAGCCATTAAAGAGGAATACAATCTGTACCTGGCATATTGGCTTAGGTGATCCATAGCTGACTGATTAAAATTATCCCAAAAAGCTGGAATGATAACAAGCTGGAAAGGGATCACTAACAGAATCGTACCAAAAATTGTTCTTCACCTTATCTTTCAACACTTTTTGTCAATACAAGCATAGCATGAATATAAAATTCCAGAAAACTGGGAATAACACGTAACACATTGGAAATCAGACCTCAGTCTCAAAAAGATCTTGGCAAGTTGGTATAATATAGATGATTTGATATGGTAGAACTGCACATAAAATATTGTATTTAGAATTATTAAAATCAAAGCTTCAGATACAACATCTGGAATGTATGTTCACATACAGTTTCAAATAATCTCAAACCAATTTGAACCACCATGTAAGCTGATACTTTAAAAGGGAAAAAAAAGAAAGAAAAAATATTATGTATTAAAGGTTTAATGCCCAGGTCTGTTCTTTATTGGTCATATGGGATCTAGGGCCTTCTTGCTAGAGCACTTTTTTTTTAAATTTTTTATTAAGATTTTACTTATTTAGAACAGTTTTGGGCTCTCAGTAAAATTGAGGGAAGGTACAGAAATCTCCCATAAATGCCCCATGGGCTCAGACCTCACTACCAACATCGCCCACCAGAGTGGTCCATTTGTTTCAAACCTTGAACTTCCATCAGCATATCATAAGTACCCAAAGTCTGCAGTTTAATTAGGGCTCATTCTTGGTGGTGTGGGCTTCCCAGGTGGCTCAGCGGTAAAGAATCCGCCTGCCAATGTAAGAGGCGTGGGGTCGATCCCTGGGTGGGGAAGATCCCCTGGAGAAGGGAATGGCAGCCCACTCTGGTATTCTTGGCTGGGAAATCCCATGGACAGAGGAGCCTGGCAGCCTACAGTCCAGGCCTTGGACCCAGCTTAGCAACTAAACAACTTGGAGCAGTACTTTCCAGGAGTTTCTGAGGCCACAGTTCGAAAGGTACAGTCAATACAATATACTCTGCCCCTGAGGATGGCCTGCCTGGATTTGATTTGCATTTCTTCCTAGAGTATTACTCACCCAGGCTCTATTCATGCTGATCCATGGGCAAATAACCCCCCTTCTATACTGACCCAGTTCTCACATCTGACCTCCAGTTACTACAAGAATCTCAGGGACCCCTGGACATAGCTCAGGTCTTCATGATCTCAGTGCTGCCCCACTCCATACTTGGAAACAGGCTCCTAAAAGTCCCTGTGTGCACCCCTGAAGGTGGACCGTTTAGTCTTCACGGTGTCAACAGCAGAAGGAACGGAGGTGCAGAGTCTAGTCTCAAAGCAAGTGACCAGCACGCTCAGCACCCGGACCCCACAGAACCTGAAGGCATGTCCAGCCCCTGTCCTTCCCCACCTCCTCTCTGAGCTAGGCCAGCACCGAGTCCCAGAGATCAATTCCGTTTCTTTACAATTCTCCCTTCTCATCACTCAAGCTGTCGGCCCCCAAGTCCTCCACCACCAGGCCTCTGCATCTCCCCCTCTGCCCTTCCTGTCTCCCATTCTTCCCCCGCTCACGCAGCGTCCAACTCATGACTCATTCTGGCACCAGCCATCATTCAAGTCCATGACACTCTGAGATGCAGATAAGTTTGGTTACAGTTTGGAAAAGACTGGGAGTTGTGGCTTCCACGGTGGTGGATGGCCAGAGAAGCTTGTCACATAAATCTGCACACATCATGAGCTATATCAGTTTCTTCCAGACTCAGCTCTGAGTGTCCAAAGATTGGTACATTTCTTTCTATGTGGGATGAAATTTAGTCACGTCAGAAGCTGGGTCATCTGCGTATGTGGGAGCCATGTAATTTAAAAAAAAAAAAAAGGACAAAACAGACAAAATCCCTCAGGGTCACCAGCTTGTCAAGAAGGGACTCGGGCATTAGTAAGAAATGACAGCAGCTTCCACGCTGAACTTCCTGGTATGGACCATGTGGGGTCGGGGGGTTGGGGGTACCAGAAGGCAGAAGTGAAGCCAAGTCACGTAGGGGAGTCGGGGAGGCAAAAAGATGGGGCCGGTGTAGCCACAGGAAGCAGTGAGGCTGAAAAGACTGCGTGTAACGTCCAGCAAAGCCAAATGCTCCTGCCAGGGAATGGAGACTCGGGGGTGGCCCCACCCTCCTCCTCCGTAGCCCTCCACCCCACCCCCATGGCAAGGAGATGGGCCAGGAGCGTTTGGTCAGAAGCAGGGCCAGCCCTTGGGCTCTAGGGGGCCTGGGGGGACAGGAGGCTGGTCTCGGTCAGCAGAATGTAAAGACCCTGACGCGTTACCATTCCTTTCCTCCAGCCTAGCAGCAAAAAAGCCAAGTGCACATTTTCAGGCTAATGACTTATCAAAATGCCAAAGCAAACTTCATCCTCTGAAAGATTTTTCCATTTCTGGTCCAAAGGAAACGACTTGGCCATTTCTCACACACGGTCGTAACAACTAACCAAAAGCAACTCTACACCTTAGGGTGTCCGAGGCCCTAAGTAACGTGCAAATGAGCCCCAAGGCAGGCTGGGGCGTCAGTGGAGGGGCACAGCTGCTCGCGTGTCCTGCCAGCATCATTGCCACCCCGAGCTCCGGCCAGCGTATGGCAGGAAAGCACTGCCCGGGTGATGGGTTGTTGCCAGCGGTGACCACACGTGACTCCCAGAGCTGCAGTCCAGGGCAGTCCCCCATACACCCAACAGCAGTCACATCCATTGAGTCGTAATGCATCTCAGACTCCTGTGCTTGTGTGTATGCAAATAAAAATGACGGCCCACTCTGGGAAAGCATCATGAAAACGTGGGCTTTTTTTCAAGGACTTTATTTAATTGGTCCAATAACACCTACCCCTGAAGCTTATACCATCACCTGCCAAGTCAACGAGGGGACACAGGTAATGTGGTTACTTCCTCCACCAGCAGTGACATCATTCATGCCTCTCTAGGTCCTTCAGCTCCCCACCAGCATGAAACTTTTCTTTCCCAAACTCTTATCCAACGTACTATCCACAATATCATTGTCAGTCAATTAATCAAGAAGTCCACTAAGACAGGGAATCATAAAAAGTTATGTATAAACAAACTTTCCTTTAACCTAAAAACAGTATACATTAATGTGCCAGATTCCCTTGGAGCCGATGTGTCTGACCACAGTCAACTAGGAAAGAAAGAAAAATTATACAACATGCCTGCAAATCGAAATTCCTTGACTCCTCATAAGATAGTCCTGGTTTAGGAGTCACCTGAGAGGTTAGCTCATTCGACAGCTTTGATGGAATTGAAAGTGATGTAACATTTTTATCATTTTATAGATAAGTAAAATGAAGTCAGGACAAAGATGTTAGCCAATCTGAGAAAGCTGTATCTTAAGTGCCTCCAAAAAGGGGTATCAATGATAAATAATGATCTGTTCTCTAGAATCCAATTGGGAAGTTGAAGCTCTGAGTTTCATCAAAGATGGGAGGGCGGCAGGAAAAAGAAAACAAGATAATTGATTGCTTCCAGTCATGAAAGAGACAAAATTCCCCCAGGCTGCTTCATCAGTTGATCCAGCCAGGCAATTGGTCCCCATCCCCACCCACTAGGAGGTACAGGGGTCTTATGTGGGAGACAAAATTAGCGTGATAGGCTCTAGAATCAAAGCCATCAGGTATGAGGAAAGACAAAGGGGCGGTACCCTACTGACATCAGGATGATGAGTAAAGGTCCACATGCGGAACTCTAAAATGCCACTGCCACCTGGCTCATTCCAAGAAGGCTGGCAGCCGTGCAGTTAGGCTAAGGCAGGAAACTAGAGTGTGACAGGAGGGAAGGGTGTGCAAAGGCCCAGGGGTTAAGCCAGGGCTGCAAGTGGGAAGAGCAGTGAGCCATGAGCTGAGTGAAAAGGGCAGAGCCAAAACAGGCCCGGTGAACACTACCTTCTAGGCTAAGAGGAGTTGTTACGGGGGACTTCCCTAGTAGTTTGGCTGGTAAAGAATCCACCTGCAATGCAGGAGACATGGGTTCAATTTCTGGGTTGGGGAGATCTGCTGGAGAAGAGATAGGCTACCCACTCCAGCATTCTTGGGCTTCCCTGGTAGCTCAACTGGGCAAGAATCAGCCTGCAATCCTGAAGATCTGTGTTAGATCCCTGGGTTGGGAAGATCCCCTGGAGGAGGGACTAGGAGGAGTTGTTACAAAGGGTTCTGAACAAAATGACATGATCACATCAACATTCTGGCAGGATCATTCTGGCAGCACAGTGGGCTCTAGATGACTAAGGAGGTAAAATTGGGACCTCGTGCTTGGGTATAGGTGATGATGTCAACTCCTGAAAGAAAGCATACAGGAGGAGGAAGGGCAGGTTTAAGATGGGAAGGAGACGTTGGAAAAGGTAAAACTAAAAACCAGAGTCAAGAAGCCTCTCCCTGCTGGCTTCTTATTTCAAATGGCCAGACTCTGAGCCCACAGTGTCCTCCCTTAACTTGCCAGTTAAGAGACCCAGGAAAGCCCTGAGATATCTAATGTAAAGGAATATTACAAGTTGAGTGGAGCATTTGCTGTGATATTTTCAACCACTTGCCCATCTCTCGCCAGGAAATGTCATTTAATTTGGGGTTAGATGGATTTGCCAGGAAATACACCAGTGTGTAGTAGAGCTGCGGAATAGAGGTCAATTTTACAATTATGAAATAGCTAGCTTTTCCAGAAGCAACAGGCCATATCTTTAAAAGGCAGTCACTGAAGTGATATCCACACAGAGCCTTGTGGCTGCTAGGGACACCAGTGACGATTATTTGGGGGTGGGGGTGGGGTGGGGGAGGGCTGGGGGTGGGAGAAGGGCCTGAGTGCCCCACTGAGCAATGAACTGGCAACTTGAGAGTGGAGATTGAGGTTCCTCTACAAGCATCATCAGTGAGGTGACTGTGCAGCAGAACTGAACTTGGATATCTACCAAGAGTCCCCTTGTAATCTCCTGTGGCCTGGCCAGTTCCTGGCCCACCCCTGGTATATACAGGACAGACACTACCTCCATCAAAGCCTATTCTTCACTCCTACTTGGCACTTGGGGTGACTTTAGCTGTGACCAAGTCAATGACAAAATCCAAATGCCATTCTGGGCTCGAACGGTCACCATCTAGAGGAAGAATTAACAACTCTTTCTCAGTTTGGAGGCTGAATATAAATGCCAGCTAGGACCTTCAGCTAGTCTCAGAAACAACCCTACCTCTGATTTGGGCCAGGCCTGAAGGGGACTGAGACCTGGGAGAGGTAGTTCTTCCAGCATGCAAAACTCAAAGGGACCAGAAACAACTCAGTCGTCAAGATAAATATCTTCATACAGTATTTTGAAAATTAATAACGTAAAAATCCATGATGACCATCATATGAGAAGCTTATAAAGTGTCTTGTTGAGTCATCTTGGACTCTGAGACAAAGGAAAAAACTAAGAATGTCAACTGTTTATTTATTTTAAAGTTTGATATGTTGCTCACAGTGGATTTTTTGCATTAATTTTGATTTTTTTTAATGTATGACAATAAAACGTTTTGAGTACTGATTTTTTGGTCACCTCCTTAAATCACACATCAGACCTCAACTTGGCCACGTGGACAGGAGTTTGGAGTTTTGAACATTTTCTCTCACACCTTCAGAAACCTCTCACCCCATCCCTATGCACTCACACACACACACACACACACACGCACAGTGGCATGGAGAAATTAAAAGCTACTGTTTGGAAATGTAAGCAGGCATTCTGTTCACTAGCAGAGGTGACAGAGGGCATTCTTAAAGAACTTTTCCCGTTTATCTTTTCAAGAATGTCACTGTTCACTTCTAAACGCACACCTGGGACTGGTGTGGAACAGAGCTGTACCTCGGGCTGTGCTCACACACAGAACGAAGGAAAATCAATTTCAGTCCTCAGAGGACAGGCTGGCTGGTGCAGGAGGTCATTCAGTGCCAGCCTGGCTCAACGGGCTGGGGGCAGGATTCTCGTCCGCACTGCTTCACTGCACATCCAGCGGAGGCGAAGGTGGCCTGGAGACTCTCGCTCTCACCAGGGAAGAGAAAGACGAGGCTTGTACAAGCCACAGGATAAATACTAGAAACAGCAAAGGGGAGGCGGCGGGCGCCAGCGTGAGCGATGTGGAACCGCGGACTTATGTTTGCACCTAATGCTCTAGAGAAATTGGCCAAGACTAGCTCAACCAACTGAAAATATTACTGCTGTAATTCTGTCAAGGTCGCTTGTCAGGCTGGGTTATCCACTCCCCAGATGGGCTATGCACAGATCGGCCGTAGCTCATGGCTGCGTGGCTCCATCTCAGGGAACCCTCCCTGGGGTGCCACTTTGCTCATGCCCTGTCAGGCCTGTGGATCTGATTCCAGGCATCCAGGGTTCACAGCAAGTGCCAGCTGAGCCCTGAGGCTGTGCCAAGGGTCGTGGCAGCCCTACGCCCTCCCAGATGGCAGTGGGCTGGAGCCATTTCTGTCACCTCGGAGATGACTACGAATATGTTATTGGAAAGTGCAGGAATGGTAACGAGATCCGAAGAGCAGAAGGGGGGGCTGACCGATGGCCGCCAGGTCTCTCCAGTAGAAGACAAGTGAGGACTGCGCCCGTGTCCCCAGGAGCCCAGACACCCCCTCCCCTGGGAGGAATAGGGTTTCCTGGAAAGAGCTGGAGCGTAGAAGTCAAACAGATCTGCAGACCCAAGTCCAAATCTTGGCTCCACTCATGAGCTCCGGGACCTGGGGACATTATTTAATCTCTCTGAGGTTCAGTTACCTAATCTACAACATGGGAGGAGCTAATGGTGGAAAGTGCCTGGCGCAGATCCCGTCCATGTTCCTCCTGTGTGTCTGTTCCCAGCGGAGACTCGCCACATACCGTCTCTTTTCTTCTCATCTCTTAATTGGTCCTTTTTTATGCCCAGAATCTCAGGGCTACCTTTGCTTCCTGTCATCATGTTGGAGGCTTAGCCTGGCCCTGTCTTTACCGAGCATTTGGTCTTGGGAACAATGGGGTTGGACTTTCAGGAGGAAAACGTAGTCGGTTCAGCACATCACCTGCCCAGCAGCGTGATGCTAGGCAGGGAGGCAGGGAGGAGAGAGAGAGCAAAGGCACACCTCGCCTTCTCCTTCTTTTGATGGGCTCCCATCTAGTCCCACAGAGCCAAGAAAGCAAGCCTAGCCGGCCACAGCCGGTCAGCTGCGATCCTGAGCTAACCCTCCTGTGAGGTCAGGAAGGAGACGCAGGCTCTGAGGCTGAAGGAAATGTCTGGACATTTGAAACAGAGCACGCAAACTCAAAGAATGTAACATTGCGCTTAGCTGGGGTGATCAGGAGAGAGACCAAGAGCCAGAGCAGAAAATATAGAGACTTCTTTATCAAAGCCAAAGCTTCAGGACTCATTGGCTGGCAGTGAGAAAGATGATTTGAAATGACGAATGTGCTCCCAGATCTAAGCTATATGACTGCCAACTTCAGTGGGCCTCCTGGGAGAGATTATTGGGAGACTTTAAATCTGATGGGTCAGGCCCTTTCTTAGATTAAGTGTCTCAAAGATGAGAAAGGATGTCTGTCCCAACCTGGGTTGCCTGGGTGGGTGGGGCATGCCTTCTGCAGGGACAGCTCAAGTGTGTCAAAGAAAAAACTATTTATGACATTCATTAGAGATGGTAAGGAGCTTCCCAGGTGGGGCTAATCTACAACAAAGCAGGAGACACAAGAGACGCAGGTTTGATCCCTGGGTCGGGAAGATCCCCTTGAGGAGAGCCTGGCAACCCACTCTAGTATTCTTGTCAGAAGAATCCCATGGACAAAGGAGCCTGGTGGACTGCAGTCTATAGGGTCACACAGAGTCAGACACGACTGAAGAGACTTAGCTCATATGCACATGTACACAGAGACAGTAAGGCTACTAAGATGGGGTTTGTGGTAGGGGAGAGAGACCAGGCTAAACTCTGACTCTAACAAGGACAGTGGGGATCTGTAGTGAAGGGCAAGGATGTGGACCAGTGGATGGAAAATGACTAAGGAGAGTATTCATGGGTAAGGAACTTCTTGCAAGACTGACTCAACAGAACCCTTGCTTAAGGCAGGCCAACCTGATATCAGCATGATATTGAGGGTAGCCAGACACTTTTGGGGAGTTTTCACTCATCTGACTTCATAGGATTCTTGCTCAAACTGGATTCTGCAAGGATGGAGAAGGAAGTCCAAGGTCATCCCTAGTCCAGTCAGGGGCTCTGAGGAGGCTGATTAGAGTTTGGTCAAAGGAGAGGGTCTTTGTCAACAACGCTGAATATTCATTGGAAGGACTGATGCTGCGGCTTCAATACTTTGTCCACCTGATTTGAAGAGCTGGCTTGTTGGGAAAAGACCCTGATGGTGGGAAAGACCGAAGACAGGAGGAGAAGGGGGTGACAGAGGATGAGATGGTCAGATGCCATCACTGAATCAATGGACATTAATTTGAGCAAACTCTGGGAGATGGTGAAGGACAGGGAAGCCTGGTGCGCTGCAGTCCATGGAGTCGCAGAGAGTTGGGCATGACTCAGCTACTGAACAAGGGCTCTGCTGGGGAGTTTGGCTAATGGTGGGGTGCAAGATGTTTCTGAATGCAGCACTGGGGGTAGGGATAGAAAGTGCCCCAATTCTAGGAACTGAAAGAAATTTCAAGTAGCTAGCTTCTTATTTGGGGAACTTTCATTGGCAAGAGCGGTTTTTCCCATGTTTATGAGCCCAGTAGCAGCAGGAATGGCAGGCAACCAAGCCACAGTCTCCTGTGATGAAAGCCAAGGGTAGAGGAGATGAAGTTGCAGAGCCAGTCCACCAGGTGGCAGAGCGAGAGCAGCGTGGCCGCCCCAAGAGGAAACCATGATGGTGGCCAAGGGGGGTGGAGGGCCGCTCAGGACCTGCAGGGGGTGGGTCTGTGTTTGTTCCCGGCCATATTTGGTGGGGGAACTCAACGTGGGATATTTAGATTTGCATCAAGGCTGTCACTCATGCCTTCGATTATGTGGAACCTGAGGAAATAAGTTATACTCAATACATGCTCACGTTAGCAAAAAAAAAAAAAAAAAAAAGATGACAATCATTTTGGAAAGATGACAATCATTTTGGAAAGATTGTGTCTGCTTGAGTAAATAGTAAATAGGAGCTGACCCAATTAACTGGGGCTCAAAGATCACTGTCAAATAAAGTGAGGTTGCTGACTTCTCCGCCAGTCTGATAGGAACATCTCTGTCTTCCTGTCTGTGCTTTCCTTGGCTCCTAGCCTGTGAAAAAGGACTCTGCTGAGAGCTGGGGCTGCCTCCAGGGCGCTCCCTGTCTCCAGTTCCCCGATACAGCTCTGCTCAGAGAGCAAAGGCAGATGAAGAAGCAGCTCCCTTGCCCACGGCAGCCCCATGTGGGCAGTGTGTCACCGCCCTGGTGCTGGGGGACCCTGGCCAAGGAGGAAAGGAGAATACTTGGAGCTGGGCTACCCCGAGGCCGTGTGGAAAAGGAGGTAGCTTCTCCTCAAACCACAGCCCAGTGGCAGGCTCTGTTGTGCAGGATCTTTCAGCTAGGCCCCCTCCTGCAACCTCTTCTTCCACTGCCTCTCCATCTTGCCTTTTCTGCCTTATCCACTGTCCATGGGAAGGAAGAGTACTGAGCAGAAGCAAATGCTACTGGTAACGCTATACATACTATATAGCGGGCTTTAAAACAATTATTAACTCATTCAATTCTCGCAGCAAACCTATGAAAACATCATGCACCCACTAAGCAGATGAGTAAGTTCAGGCCCCGCAAGGTCAAATGACTTTCCTATTACCACAGAGCTTGTGAATGACAGAGCCTGGATTTTTATTCACATCTGTCTGACTCCAAAGCCTGACATTATTGTATTGTTTTATATGTGTTGCCCCTCTCAGGACTATTTGCACTTTTTTAAAAGGGAGCTGGCAAAGTGCAGGCTTCCTAGTTGGCACAGTGGTAAAGAACCCACCTGCCAAGCAGGAGACACAGGTTTGATCCCTGGGTCAGGAAGATCCCTTGAAGAAGGAAATGCCAACTGACTTTCCAGTATTCTTGCCTGGAAAATTTCACGAACAGAGGAGTCTGACAGGCTACATGAGATCAAAAACAGTTGAACATGACTTAGCCACGTAGCAGCAGCAGCAAAGGGTAAGACTGAAGATAAATACAGCAATCTCTTGCCCCAAATACCTGCAACCTCACCCATGTCAGATTAATTTTCCCAGTGTTTGTATCTTATTTTTTTTCCTTTTATTTGTTTGTAGATTGTTTTTGTCTTTAGCTGCACTTGATCTGGCTTCTGGATGCCTTCCTGGATTTTCTTGCTATGCCATTGTAGGGATGAAAACATGGGATGCATTAAATGAATTCCCACAATTCTAATTCAACATGTTCCAACAGGACTGACACACCAAACATCTAAGTGGCTGCGAGCCGTCAGCGTGCACTGTGTCAGGGGCCACAATAGTATCACTGTCAGCATCAGGATGTTCTCACCCTCATCTCCGTTGTCACAGCCTAATCCCTCCAGAAAACCTTCCTTCATTTATTACAATGGCGGGATGTGTTTTTAAATAAACAACCATTTTAATGATCCTGCATTCGGAAACTTCCAAAGTGTAGACTGTCATATTTATTTCCTAAGGCTGTTGTAATGAAGTACCACAAACCGAATGTCTTACAGGAATAGAAATTTATTCTTTCACAACTCTTGAGGCCAAAAGTTCAAAACCAAAGTGCCAGCGGGGGCTGTGCCCCCTTGCCAAGGCTCTGTGAAGAACTCTGTCCTGGCCTCCTCTAGCTTTGGGGGTCCCAGTCAGTCCTTGGCTTGTAGACACATCACCCCAGTTACTGCCTCCATCTTCACAGGGCACTCTCTATATCTGCATCCAGGTTGCCTTTGTCTCAGGGACACAGTCTTCGGAGTTCAGTTCAGGTCAGTCGCTCAGTTGCATCCGACTCTTTGAGACCCCATGAATCGCACCATGCCAGGCCTCCCTGTCCATCACCATCTCCTGGAGTTCACTCAGATTCATGTCCGTAGAGTCAGTGATGCCATCCAGCCAACTCATCCTGGTCGTCCCCTTCTCCTCCTGCCCCCAATCCCTCCCAGCATCAGAGTCTTTTCTCCAATGAGTCAACTCTTCGCCTAAGGTGGCCAAAGTACTGGAGTTTCAGCTTTAGCATCATTCCTTCCAAAGAACTCCCAGGGCTGATCTCCTTCAGAATGGACTGGTTGGATATCCTTGCAGTCCAAGGGACTCTCAAGAGTCTTCTCCAACACCACAGTTCAAAAGCATCAATTCTTCTGCGCTCAGCTTTCTTCACAATCCAACTCTCACATCCATACATGACTACTGGAAAAACCATAGCCTTGACTAGACGGACCTCAGTCGGCAAAGTAATCTCTCTGCTTTTCAATATGCTATCTAGGTTGATCATAGCTTTCCTTCCAAGGAGTAAGAGTCTTTTAATTTCATGGCTGCAGTCACCATCTGCAGTGATTTTGGAGCCACCCAAAATAAAGTCTGACACTATTTCCACTGTTTCCCCATCTATTTCCCATGAAGTGATGGGACCAGATGCCATGATCTTCATTTTCTGAATGTTGAGCTTTAAGCCAACTTTTTCACTCTCCTCTTGCACTTTCATCAAGAGGCTTTTTAGCTCCTCTTCACTTTCTGCCATAAGGGTGGTGTCATCTGCATATCTGAGGCTATTGATATTTCTCCCGGCAATCTTGATTCCAGCTTGTGTTTCTTCCAGTCCAGCATTTCTCATGATGTACTCTGCATAGAAGTTAAATAAGCAGGGTGACAATATACAGCCTTGTCATACTCTTTTTCCTATTTGGAACCAGTCTGTTGTTCCATGTCCAGTTCCAACTGTTGCTTCCTGACCTGCATACAGGTTTCTCAAGAGGCAGGTCAGGTGGTCTGCTAGTCCCTTCTCTCGCAGAATCTTCCACAGTTTATTGTGATCCACACAGTCAAAGGCTTTGGCATAGTCAATAAAGCAGAAATAGACGTTTTCCTGGAACTCTCTTGCTTTTTCGATGATCCAGGGGATTTTGGCAATTTGATCTCTGGTTCCTCTGCCTTTTCTAAAACCAGCTTGAACATCAGGAAGTTCACGGTTCATGTATTGCTGAAGCCTGGCTTGGAGAATTTTGAGCATTACTTTACTAGCATGTGAGATGAGTGCAATTGTATGGTAGTTTGAGCATTCTTTGGCATTGCCTTTCTTTGGGATTGGAATGAAAACTGACCTTTTCCAGTCCTGTGGCTACTGCTGAGTTTTCCAAATTTGCTGGCATATTGAGTGCAGCACTTTCACAGCATCATCTTTCAGGATTTGAAATAGCTCAACTGGAATGCCATCACCTCCACTAGCTTTGTTCGTAGTGATGCTTTCTAAGGCCCACTTGACTTCACATTCCAGGATGTCTGGCTCTAGATGAGTGATCACACCATCATGATTATCCAGGTCGTGAAGACCTTTTTTGTACAGTTCTTCTGTGTATTCTTGCCACCTCTTCTTACTATCTTCTGCTTCTGTTAGGTCTGGAGTTAGAGCCATTCTAATCCAGCATGACCTCATCTTCACTTGTTACATCTACAAAGACCCTGATTCCAAATAAGGTCACAGGCATGGGTACTGGGGTTAGGACTTTCCAGGGAGAATGGAAAGGAGATGTTTCCAGAGAGAATAAAATCATGCCATCTGCAGCAACATGGATGTCATCCTAAGTGAGTCAGAGAAAGACAAATGCCATATGATATCACTTATATGTGGAATCTAAAATATGAGACAAATGAACTTATTACAAAACAGAAACAGACTCATGGACATAGGGAACAGATGTGGTTGCCAAGGGGGAAGTAGGGGTAGAGAAGGGACAGCTTGGGGGTTTGGGATTAGCAGATGCAAACTGCTATATAGAGAATGGATAAACAAGTTCCTGCTATATAGCACAGGGAACTATATTCAATATCCTGTGATAAACCATGAAAAGAATATGAAAAATAATGTTTATGTATATCTGGACCTATAACTGACTCACTTTTCTGTATGTTGAAATTGACACAGCAATGTAAATCAACTGCGCTTCAATAATTTTTTTAAAACACCTTTTTTTTTCAGGGGATGCAATTTGACACACAGCTACCTTTCCAAATGCAAGGCCAGTAGTAACTGATCATGAGATTTTCTGCTGCGTACCCATCACAACCCTTCTCCAAGCGGCTGTCATGACTATATCTCCAAGCAGTCAGAGTCTGCACCTTGGGTGAAGGCGACTTGGTCTCCTGGGTCCCACTGAAGGGATGCATCTGTGATAATGAGTGTGAGTTTGTGGGTGAGAGCACCCTGGCACCCTCAAACCTCAGAGGTGAGCCCCGCTGAGAGGTCGCCCCGGACAGCCCTGTTGCCAAGCCATCTCCTTCTTGGCTCAGCAGGTACCGTGACACATGACCGAAGCCTTAGATTCACAGAGGAAAAAGTCCCGCTGCTTTTTTCTGAGTCCACAATCCACGTGTACTGTAGCGTGGCCTGGTTCCAACTTCATTCCATGCACACATCTCTCCTCCCTCCACTCCCTGCAAATTGGAAATAGTGATACACAGCCACCTCACAGGGCTGTCGGACCATTTAATTAATGTTTATAAAGCACTCTGAGGTCTTCGGATGGAAACTGCTGTGTAAGTGCAAAATTATTATTAGTTCTCAGCCCCCCTGTCCCTTGACCTCTGGCATGGGCTTTTGTTGTTCCTGAATGGGAGCTGTTTATGGGCTGTTCAGCTGGCTCTTTCGGGTGCATAGGCCAGTACGTAGGCATTTGCAGACTTTTTTTTTCCTTTGAGAAAAGCATTCCAACTCGGTGGGATGTCTTGCAGGTTTTCACCATCTGAATGTCTCCCTACTTATCTCTGCTGAGTACTGAGATCTCCAAGAGTAGATTGTAAACAGGCTCCACTGGAAAAGAGGGAGGGAAAAAATGGTCATTTTGAAGAAATGGCCCTTCCTATAAAGAAGAATCAAGCGATATCTCCTTCTCATGCAGAATCTGAATGAATCACCCAGGGAAGTCTGTCTCCCTTGCCCAGAGGGATTCTGTGCCTGTTTATACACCGAAAGGGGAAAAGAATAGTAGATTTGCTTTCAGTGCCCAAGTTTCGCTTCCTTCCTTCGCCCAAACTTCTCAGGAACCATGGAAACAAACATACCCCGCCTAGAGGCTGTTTTCCTCCTTTTCTTTGTTGCCTAACTGTGCACTTGCCTGGGATCCTGTGGGGAGAATGAAATGAAGAAGTGGTAACGAGAAAAGATATGTCTGCCAGTGAAACGCCTTTTCTCTGAAAGACAGGATGGGGCTCATGTGTTATTCATCAGCTCTGGGGCAATGAACAAGGTCTTAAGGCACCGTTTTCCTTTTCTCTAAAATGTATCCATACTCATCCCTCAATATCCACGCACAATCCACTAGGATCCCTTCAAGGTATCTTTCGGTTTATCTTAATGCTTGGTTAGCAGGCGATTAATCAACTGCTGGAAGATTTTATTTTTTAAAAATCGCTAAGGGACCATCAGGTATGTAACACATAATCAGTGGGACAAAAGTATAAAGCCATGGGACCATTGAAAGAAGCAAGCGTTTGCCATATCACAGAAAACAACAACAACAACAACAAAAGAACATGCATGATATTCTTTGTTTTCTAAGTCAGCCAATCAGTGATTAAATGTGATGTCAAATTATAGAAGGGGGAAAGCAGGATTATTCTGCTGGGACAAGGAATTTGAGGTGGGACTGGGAATAAGGATGGCTAAAACCAGCTTTAACCAGCTGGTTAATCCTAACGTCTATGATTGCAGGAGCACCGGAGCCCTGTTGGCTATTGAGGTGGCTGGGACACATAGAAGCCTTACCTGTGGTCTAAGGTGATAGAGTTCTGCAGGTTATGCAGAGGACAAGATGGAAAGGGTTGTTTCTTTCTTTCCATTAAGGAGGGATTGACATACACATACTATTGATACTGTGCATGAAATAGGTAACTAATGAGAAACTGAAGTAGGGCACAAGGGACTCTACCTGATGTTCTGTGCTGACCTAAATGGGAAGGAAACCCAAAAAAAGAGGGGATGTGTGTATATGTATATCAGATTCACTTTGCTGTGCGATAGAAACTAATGCAACATCGTAAAGCATCTACACTTCAACAAAAATTAGTTAAAAATATAAAAAGAGGAAAGGATAACTAAGCAAAAAAAAAATCAGATAGACAGACAGATGGGTTAGAGAGAGATATTAGCTAGGATCATTAAAAAAAAAAGACTGAAAATTGAGATTATAATGTGTAGGAAACAGCTTGTTTCCATCCTCCTCTTTTCTCTTCCACTGATGCTCCGCTTCTTTGGACTTCCATCGACCTCTTGGTCTTCCTCTTCCCATTCCCCCCAGCTCTTTCATTTCATCCTTCACTTTGTCTTCCTGGCTACTATCCTAGAAATGAATCTATGGCTCCCCAACTCAGAATCATTCCATCCTGCCCCCCTGTGCAAATCCTCTATGACAACTTGCCCATCTTTCATGATCACCTTCTTCCTACTTATCCTAGATTGCGGATGACCTGTGCCTACAAAAACCCTCATACAACCCTCTGTTCAAGTGTGTTCTCTACCTTTTTACCTAGAGATTGTGGCTCTGCCATTTCCACAACCCCGGATGCTTACTACCACTTAAAATCCTGCTTATCTTTCAAGCCCAAGAGCAAACACAATTAGTTCTATAAATCTTTTTAAGGTGCCCCTAGAAGGACCTGAACAGTCCTTTTCTGCATCCCCACTATTCTTTGTATAATTCTTTAACGCTAAGCAAAACAAGTAGCTCTGCGTATGGCTCTGAGCTCATTTCTCCTTCGACTAGATTATAAAATTCTTGAAAGAAAGGCCTCTACCTTGCCTTTTCTGAGTATTACATAGAGTGCCAGAGTACATGCTCGACAAAGATGCTTTGGCTTAATTTCACCCATTCAGCACACACAGAGAGACACAACAAAAAGGCACAGGGTAAAATTTTAATTTCTTATGCAATTTGAAGGTGAAAATTTAAAAAAACACATCTGGCCTTGGAAAGATAATAAATAGAATTAATCCAGTGTCTGACCAAAGAACTGATTGATTATATCTTAGGAACCAGTTAGGACAAATCTGGCTCGCAAACCATCAGTCGAAAAACTATGAAAGACAACTGCTGTTGAATTAAGCAAAGAGCGCCCGTGCATGCACGCGTGCAGGCTCAGTCGTGCCTGACTCTTTGCCACCCCGTGGACTGTAGCTCACCAGTTTCTTCTGTCCATGGGATTTTCCAGGCAAGAATACTGAAGTGGGTTGCCATGCCCTCCTCCAGGGGATCTTCCCAATCCAGGCAATGGGAATGGATCTTCCCAACCCATGTCTCCTGAGTCTCCTG
This sequence comes from Ovis canadensis, assembly GCF_042477335.2. Lineage (NCBI taxonomy): Eukaryota > Metazoa > Chordata > Mammalia > Artiodactyla > Bovidae > Ovis > Ovis canadensis. The sequence continues at coordinate 57,197,875 of NC_091264.1, forward strand.
CACTGCAGCCAAATTCTTTACTGCTGAGCCATCTGGGAAGCCCAAACAGCACCTACCCTAAGATTTTTAGGCCTTTGACTATTTTACATAGGGAGGATAGAGTGTTAAACAATTATCCAAGTAATGTAGTCAAATAAATTTGCCAGTGAGGAGAGTCTGGGAATCAGACTGAATTATTCTGAGACCCCCACTCTTCACTGTACTGTGGGGTCGAACACATGAGCCTCAGGGACTGTGTCCACGGGCTGCCATGTGATCTCCTCCATGGCAACCCTAGCAATTTCTCAGGCTCTGTTGGGCTCTGTGAGTGAGGCACAGTATTTTCTGTGATGAAATCTGCTAAGAATTATTATGAAAGCAAAACCCACAGGCCTTCTTTTGGGAGAATGTGGAGCTAATATTCATGTCTGTGTTTGTGTCTTGGGACATCCCGAGGTGAAATGATTATACCCATAGATCGAATTCCATAGGCAAGCAGGGCTCTGAAAACAAAGCTCTCCCTGGCAGTAGAGACAAAGAATAAATATGGTCCCGGATCATCTACCTCCTCTGAAATACCTTGAGAGGCTCCAACCACGGCAGTGGAAAACCAGCTCACTCTCTTTGATAAATTCCACCCTACCCACCCTGATCCGTCTCTCTCTCTCTCTCTCCTACACACATCTAATGATCACTAGGCATCTAATCTCACCTTGTATTAATTCTTTGAAAGCATCATGACTCTCCCACCAAGTCAATTCTGTTCTTGTTTTAAGATTTTATTTATTTTCGGCTCTGCTGGGTCTTCCTTGCTGCTTGGGCTTTTCTCGAGTTGCAGCGAGTGGGAACTCCTCTCTAGCTGCAGTGCCCTGTCTTTGCAGTGGCTTCTCTTGTTGTGGAGCAGAGGCTCGAGGGCACGCTTGTGTCAGCAGCTGCTGTCTGTGGACTCAGTAGTTGGGCTTCTGGGCTTCAGAGCAGAGGCTCCAGAGCTGTGGCACACAGGCTTAGTAGCTCCACGGCACGTGGGATCTTCCAGGATCAGGGATCGAACCTGTTTCTCCCACATTGGCAGGTATAGTCTTTACCTCTGAGCCACCAGGGGAGCCCCAATTCTGTTCTTTTTAACAAAAGTACTTGTCAAATATTCACTGTCCTCATCACTTTCTCTGCAGCTTTTTTCTCCCGTCTTGTTCTACCGTTAAGCTTGTTCTCATGGTACTATTTGCCAGATACTAGGCTAGGCTTCCCTGGTGGCTCAGAGGTTAAAGCATCTGCCTGCAATGTAAGAGATCTGGGTTCAATCCCTGGGTTGGGAAGATCCCCTGGAGAAGGAAATGGCAACCCACTCCAGTATTCTTGCCTGGAGAATCCCATGGATGGAGGAGCCTGGTGGGATACAGCCCATGGGGTCACAAAGAGTTGGACACGACTGAGCGACTTCACTTTCCAGACTAGACATCTTAGATATGTTATCTCATTTAATCCACAATACATAATATGCAGGTTCTCTTTTTAATTCACATTCTAAAGAACTGCCAGCTGCGGCTTAGAGAGGTGACTCCCCTGCCCAAGCGGTAAAACCTCAAAGTGGTAAAGCTGGACGTCCAACCAGCTAGAAACGCTGAGCTCTTCATTACACCAGTGGTCTCCCTAGCATTTCTGGTCAAGCATTTGAGGATGGAGTTGATTCCACTGAAAGGGAATCTATAGCTTTAACAAGCATTTTATGGGCATTCATTTCACAAAGAGCCATTTTCCAAAGCGGATTTGCCTACGATGCTTCTGTAACTTTTACCACCACTTGCACTGGATTGTTCTTGCCGTCTGGGGGGAATGGAACGATTTGAGAATTTTGAGTCAAACTCCACGAGTCACAGGTACTGAGCCCCTGACTTTACACATCCGTCTGAAGTAGAAACCCTCCTTCCCATCCTTCCCACCTGTGGTCATGGATGTGGTCCAACTGGTCGTGTACTGCCTGGTGGCAAGGCCACTCAGGAGTGGATTCAGGAGCATCTCTGGGAAGAAGAGGCTGCTGCTTCAGAGAGGTCTACCTGCCATAAATCCCACCCCACTCCCCACTCAGAGGACGTTCTCAGCCAAGCTTTCATCTCTAGAATTTCACCTTGGGTTCTGGTTCTCAAACTAGTTTCCAGGCCTCCCAGCACTGATCCCAAAATCTTATGAGTAGTTTCAAATATAAAAGAGAAAAGCACTCCCTCTTCACACACACACATTTAATCACATGAGAACTATGACAGAGGCAAAACCAGTAAACTTGGCATTCTTTTAACTCTCTAATAATAGCGTGGGCAATGTTCTCTTTGGAAAGTAAGTGGGGAGAGGGCCAAGTTTGATAAGAGAAACCCAACAACTGCCAGACCATCAATGGAACATTTGAGAATGCTCTTCTCCCCATGGCTGGGTAACTCCTGAGTGTCCATATCTTGGAGTTAACTTTTGACTGCTGCTTCAAGAACAGACCACTCAACCGGCTTCACTTCCCCAAAGGAATTCATACATAAGACGATGGGAAAGTGTCCCTTGTTGCCTTCTTTGTTTGGGACGATGGAAAACATGAAAAATGAAAAGTATTTTCTCATGCCCAGAACACCACTGGAGTAATAAAGAAAATGACCAAAAGAAGTCTGGAATCTGGATAGTGCTTTATACTCTTTGAAAGCATTTCCACATACATCTTTTTTTTCAATCAACACATATGACAACCTTTTGGTTTACAACAGAAAAAGCAGAAACCATGGGGATCTTGTCCAGGATCAGACAGCTAGGTAGGGGGACAACTGGCGCCAGCACCCAGGCTGCACGATTGCTCCAGCATTTTCTGTCAGGTCCCTGCATGTCTCTCTCCTACTGACACGGTCTCTGACTTCTCACCCTCCATAAGCACGTTGCTTGTCAGTTACAATGACATTGAACTGAAGATACGGATTTCAAAAGGAGAAAAACCACAAATCCTTTTTTGACAAGAATACACAGATGAATTAATAAAAATAAATGTGGCACTCTTTGCTCTTGCCTCTTTATAGATGTCTTTCCCAGATTAAAAAGGCCCAGTTGGGGGCGGTTCACCGACCTGCTATTTCTATGTACACATCCTACCCCTTGGTAATAGAAGGGCCTTCACGGTGGGAAATTAGTTGCTAAATATTTCCCCGTTTCACAGCTTGGCCTGTCGATTTCTCCCAGACATAAAACATCTGGGCTCAGACAAGAAAACATAGCACATTCGGAGATATGCTCCAGATGTGGAAGAGGACAGCTGTCCTCAAGAGTCTACAAAGGACCAGCTCTGGGCACTCGTATTTCCCAAGGTCCTTTTCCAACTGCATCTCATCATAGCTTTTCTAGGACTGGAAAAAAAAAAATACCCCCATCCAAGAGGTTGACCAGATAGCTGAATAAAACGCTAAGAAGGTCATGAAGCAGCAACACTGGAAAGCACCTTGCAGGCAGCTCCATGCGTGGTGATCACATCAGAATTCTCAAAGCCCTGCTCAAGGACAGTGTGGTGGGGTCCACTTTGGGATGCTTCGGTCAAGAGAAGGGCTTCACAGGAAGGATGTTGTCTTCACGTGGGGCTCATGCTTCTCCTGACGTGGAGCACACCACAGAGCTTTCGGCCTCAGAAAAAAAGGTGCAGAAACCCAGCTCACACCAGTTCTGTCTTGTGAAGAGTCACTGGTTCCAGATGCTTATTTGGAGAGGTGACTGGGAGGAAAGCATGTTCCAGGGCAGGTTTGGAAAAGTCTGGAAATATACTCTGCTGTCGTGCAAACTTCTGAAAAATAAAGTCAAATAAAAGAGATACGTTGAGAAGTGAATAATTGGAAAAATGCATCACCTTGATTTAAACACCATTCACTAGGAGCTGGCTGGACAGCTCATCTGGGAGCCCTCCTGAGGCAGGCTACCTCACTCACTCTGTGGTGGGCTTGCACTATTTCACTGGTTATCTCCGAACCTCAACAAGGAGTCACAGTCTGGGGCCATTTCCAGACCCTACCATTAGAATTTCCTGCATGGAAAGTCAGTGCCTACAGAAATGGGCATTTGCCAACAAAACACTAAAGTCACTCGTTTTTAAAATTTACCACCAGGCCGTTCTAATTATGGGCTTTCCTGGCGGCTCCATGGTAAAGAATCTGCTTGCCAATGCAGGAGACTCAAGTTCGATCCCTGTGTCGGGAAGATGCCCTGGAGAAGGAAAACGGCAACCCACTCCAGTATTCTAGCCTGGGAAATCCCATGGCTAGAGGAGCCTGGTGGGTTACAGTCCATGGGGTTGCAAAAGAGTTGGACACGACTGAGCAACTAAACAACAATTATCTTCTCACACGCAAATAACTCTAAAGACCAAGCTCTAAGTTTCTTGAAGGAAGGACATAGGTCTTAGCCTTTTTACATCCCCTCAGTGCTTATATAAAGCCCTGTACACGGCACATGCTCACTCAGGCTGGATCCACGTCTAAAATAGCAACCAGAGAGATGAGTGTTGGGCCAGAGAGTTCACTAAGTGAACAAAAGAGCCCAGCGAGCAACAAGAACCAGCCCTGGAATAGCTCCAGGGTGACCCATGTCCTGGTCCCCAAATGGCAGTACTACCTATTCCTGCTAAGGCATACGAGACCAATCACTTCCTGGTGGGTCAGGACTGGAGCTGGCCCTGCTCCCCAACGACCACTGTCACTCCAGGTGAGCAGCCATGCACGAGGAGGCATGGGGGGCAGGGAGGAGTCTCGGCTGGAGTCTGCATCCAACAGCTCAAGGGCATGTCATTACAGGCCAGCCATCCTCCACCCAGGCCACACCCTGTGTATCTCTGACTTCTCAAGGTTAATGCTTAAAATGGAGAGGAAGTACCAAAATTATTAGAGGGAATCTCTAAGACAGCGGTCCCCAACCTTTTTGGCACCAGGGGCCATGGACCAGAGGTAAGGGGGATGGTTTGGGGATGATTCAAGTGCATTACATTTATTGTGGACTTTAATCTGCTGCCACCCCTGATTGAACAAGAGCTACCAATCCGTGGCCTGGGGGCTGGGGACCCCTGCTCTAAGAGAACAGGGTTCAAGGGCAGATGAAGGAGACAAATCCACCACTGGAGTGGACAGGCTTGCTCATCCACCTGTGGGAAGAAGAGCACCTCTCCCGGTATTGGACGGGCAAGGTCCCACTTTCTTCCAGCATATCTACAAGCCCTGTTGGTGCTTTTTTAAAGACTTTTCTCTTGATGTGGACCTTTTTTTTTTTAAAGTTTTATTGAATTTGTTACAATACTTCTGCTGTTTATTTTTTGTTTGTTTGGCCCTAAGGCCAATGGAATCTCAGTTCCCTGACTAGAGATCAAACCTGCACCCCGAGCACTAGAAGGTGAAGTCTTGACCACTGGACCGCCAGGGATGTCCCAGCCTGCTGGTGCCCTAAGAGGATCCTTTCACCTTTCACAAATTTTCTTCACCTCCTGATTCACCTTCTCCTCACATGGCTCTATGCAGAACCACCAGATGGAGAGTAAGCTGGGAGCCTCCCACAGAGAGTCTCACATTCTGGGGACCTCAGTAAGGCCAGGGTTCTGAGAACAGGTTCCTTGCTATTATTAAATGATTTGCACCATCTACAAAACACATTCAGATTGGTGCCCCAAGTGATCTTTTAATAATGAGAGATGTTTGCGAAGACACTTACGCAAGTGAAAATGATGAGTGTTACATAGAAAATGACCAGAGCCAACAGCAGGACGATCTCAGCTCTGTAGTTCTTAAAAGTCTCTCCTCTGCGTTCCTTAGAGCATCCTGCAAAAGAAATAAGTAATATATGAAGCCACTGAATGGACTCTTCTACCAAGGTGAAAAACCAAGCGTGCTTTGTTCTGGCTTTCTGAAGTCCTCCTTGTCCCCCCTTCCTACCCTCAAGTCTGTTCCGCGGGAAGGACGCGGGTTATACTGGCAGGGATGCCGGCGCTCGTGCTTACTCTGTGCCTGGCTGCGTGCAAAAGAGTCAACAGCCAGCATCTCACTGAACCTTCAGGGGCAAGGCTGAGTGTCCCCTGTCTGCAGAAGAAGGAACCAGGGCTCAGAGAGGCTGAGGTGCTAAGGCAGGAGGCAGAGCTGCCCTGCTATTATGGAACAGGTTGGTGCTGATCTATCTTTGTAGGATCATTAAAGCCCCTCCGCCTTGAAAGCCTGGGACTGACTGTACACACTAGCTAGGGTGCAAGTGATAAGAACCCGCCTGCCAATGCAGGAGACACACAAGACTCGAGCTCTATCCCGAGGTTGGGAGGAGCGGCTGGAGGATGAAATGGCAACCCACTCCAGTATCCCTGCTGGGAAAATCCCATGGATGGAGGAGCTTAGAGGGCCACAGTCCATATGGTCACCAATAGTCGAAGGCAACTGAGCACAACAATCAACAATATACGCTATTGTATAGAAAACAGGTCACTAACAAGGACCTGATTGACAGCACAGGCAACTCGACTCAATACCCTGTAAGGGCCTATATGGGAAAAGAATCTGAAAACAGAGTGAATATGTGTATATGAATAATGATTCACTCTGTTGTACAGCTGAAACTAACACAACATTGTAAATCAACGGTATCCCTCTAAAAAATTTGTTTTTTGAATTTTAAACAAAGCCACTCCACCAAAGCTGACAGCGGCGGGGCGGGGGTGGGGCAAGTGCAGGAGGAGGGACACCTTCAGCCCAGGAGGAGACTGGGCCGGACAGGCTCTCCCGATTTGGGCACAGCATCCAGCGTGCTGTTTCAGGCAGCGAGGTTGCTCCTGGAGTCAGCTTGAGCGCTGGGGCAGGAGCAGGTGGACTCCAGGTGACTGGAGGGTTCCACCCCCTGGGTCATAGGGGGCCCTCCAGTGAACTGTGACCCCTGAAACTGGATTCAAACACTGTGCAGTGGTCTGTGCAGTGGGGATGGATGTTCAGAGGTCTGTGATCCCAGAAGAGAAGACCCGAGAGCCACTGTCCCGACAGTTCTAACATTTATGCAGCACTTGGTCACCCCCAGGCAGCGGACCGAACATTTCGGTGCAATACCTCATTCAATCGTCACCACAACCCTGTGTCATAGATGATATTATCCCCATTTTGAAGATGAGAAAAGCAAGGCTTAGACTCAATCAGAGGTTTGCCCAAGATCCCATGTAAATGAGCAGCTGAGCTCATACTGGAGCCAGATCCAAGTGGCTCTAGCCTGACCACTTAATTTGGCGACTGCACCGCCTTTGCAGAGGACAGGGAAGCAAGTCAGCTGTTCTCTGCTCCTTTGCTCCCCGCTCCCCGGGGCGTGCACCCGTCCTCTCTGCTCTTCCTGCCAGATCGCTCCATTTCTCATTCACGTGAATGATACTCTGGGCTGACTACACCAGGAGGCAGGAGGGAACAAAGCAGAGACTGTATCCGGGCAGGCGTGGTAAGTGCCATGAACTCAAACGCAGTATAGGGCTGGAGACTGAGACGCATATACGGTGTGTGTGTTTGTGCGAGATAGTGAACCAAGTCCAAATACTGAGGAACTTCCTTGGTGGTCCAATGTTTAAGACTTTGCCTTCCAATGCAGGGGGTGATGGTTCCATCCCTGATTGGGGAGCTGAGATCCCACATGCCTTGTGGCCAAAAAACCAAAACATAAAACAGAAACAATACTGTGGTACATTCAAAAAAGACTCTGAAAATGGACCACGCCAAGAAAAGGAAACTTAAAAAAATCCAAACACTGGCCCCTAACCCGTGCTTGCCTTCTCATGAGTGTGGGAATATGATCTTGAGTCAGATCCGTTTAAGCTTTTCCATGGAAGGAGATAATAGCTGCTACACAAAGTCAGGGTCTCTGTAACAACATGTTTGTCATTTCAAGCCTCAGCCACTAATAAGAGCTGGGCCAAAGTCAGATTCAAGGCATATTTTAAGCTACATCAAGAAAAGTTATGGAAAAAAGTCCAAGGAGATAATCCTTGTCTTGACACTCGAGTCCTGGTCTTACTGCACAGAGCAAAAATGTGCCTTCTACTTGGGAAGCCTCTTTTCTTGCTGGATGCTTTTTCTTTGGCCTGACTGGAGGGATTAGGACATCCAATCACTGTAAAGTGGGAAAGAAATGCTGTTCTCGCGTTGAAAAAGGCGGAAACATGTAGCAGCTCTCTTAGGCCACATTAGAGAGCCCCCAGTGAGCAGAATATTGCACAGCTATCTGATAAATTCAAGACTACCCAGTTTCTCTGTCTGCCAAAAACTAGACTTGGAAACTTCCTATTGGCTCCAAAGGACTCTTATATGAATAAACAACAGTCAGATTTAGTTGCTTGACTCCATTTGGCATCTACCCCAATCAAACTGGGGTAGATCCCTTTAAAAAAAAAAAAAAAGCAAAAAGCAAAAAGAAGGGAGAGAAAGTTATGCTACCTTTGCAGCAGAATTTAGCTTTCAGCCACAGATGTGAGCCACAGCTTCTGAATTAAACTCGGACTGAGTGGATCAAGGTCAGGACTTACAGAAAGTGCCCTGTGTGCTGTAGGAAGAAAACAGGTGTTGCAGACCACCTTACCTGTCACTTGGAGGATCACGGTGCCACTCAGGTTTCTCTGCCCTTCCGGACCCACCAGAGTGCACCTGTAGGTCCCCGAGTTGCAACTCGTAGTGTTTCGGATCCTCAGGGAGTACAGCCTTTCCCTGGGGGCCTCTGAAGAGTTCCTCTGCTGAGGGGATTGCAGGTCTTCCTGGGTCACCTCCACCCTTTCTGCACCTCCGTCTGTGAGCTGTTAAGAAAGAATCACATACAGACTCAGGGACCAAGAGTATATAAACCTGTGGTTGCCAAGGGGGATGGGGTAGGGAGGGGTGGCCTGGGCACTTGGGATTAGCAGATGCAAACTTTACCCAGAGAATGAATAGACACGGTCCTTCTGTATAGCACAGGTACTTATATTCAATATCCTGTGACAAACCATCTTGATGGAAAAGAATGTATACATGGATAACTGACTCACTTGGTTCCACAGCAGAAATGAACACAACACTGCAAATCAACTATACTTCAATAAAAAAAATTTAAAAAGCAAGAATCAGATTTGCATCATGCTCTACTGTCAGAACCCACAAGCCCTTAGGTCTCTGAGACGTCAAGATTCTACCTCTTGCTTTCATAAAATCTATCCTCAGCTGGCTGTTTTAAAAGAAGGTACTGTGAGTATGTGTGATGTTTGCAGGGGGGAGGAGAGAATCTAAGAGGATTCTTTAAGGTTCCACCTCTTTTTGGAATGAGATCAGGACTGCATCTTATGATTCTCTGTATCCCAGCTTCCACTCTACATGAAGCAGACAGTGCTCCTGTTGACAATAACCTTGCATCATTAATGATTACGGGATGAAGTGCATGAATCATGCTGAATCACATTCTCTTGCTGGTTGTTGTCTATTCAATGTTCTCTTCTTTTCTTCAGATACCAACTCATCCAGTGACTGACTCTTATTTTTGTAGCTCAGGGTTTTATTTAGAAAACGTTCCTAACTCTGTTAAGGTCATTGCTGGACAACTTGACCAAAAAAACACAGAGATTCAGATGAGCAAAGCCTCCCATGAAGAGTCATCGTGTTCTTCACAGATTGCACACATATGGGCTCATCCATGACCCTGCAGGATGGACCACACTCAGCCCTCTGCTACGGCAGGAAGACAGCTGACAACAGCGCCGCGTGGAGACTTTATACGTCAGGCCACTTGGCAGCCATACCAAGACACACGTGGAAGGGCGTGTGTGCGTGCTAAGTTGCTTCAGTCGTGTCCGACTCTTTGCGACCCTATGGACTGTAGCCCACCAGGCTCCTCTGTCCACGGGATTCTCCAGGCAAGAATACTGGGGTGGGTTGCCATGCCCTCCTCCAGGGGACCTTCCCAACCCAGTGATCAAACCAGTGTCTCCTTGGTCCTGCACTGCAGGCAGATTCTTTACTGCAGGGAAGTCCCCATGGAACGGCAGTTATGACTTAAATCACTGAAGTCAGGATGGATCAGCCCGACGGGAGTAGATGCCAAGTTTACCCACACTAACCTGGCTGGTTTTCTTTCCCCGAACAATCTTTGTTATTAAACTGGTGGAGTCTTTCCATCATCTCCTAGTCCCACGATTAAGTACACACCATGTTCACCATCAATTCTCTCTCTCCCCAGGTATATTTTTAACTGGCCTAGTTAACTTGCTCATTGGTCCTCCACTGAAATGTTTTAAAGCTTCTAAACCTGATTTACATAAACAGGAAAGCCAATCACTGTTTTCAGGGCTCTAGGGCAGCCCTGAGCCTTTGCTGAGTGGCTGGGAACCAGCAGGGAGCCTGGGGTCCGGTGGCATTCCTTCCTGGTCCCTGGAGTGGTGCCCACACCAGAGGGCCCCTTAGGAAAAGACAACACTGCTCTCTCTGGCTGTACCTGCCACCGTTTCATCTCCTATTGGGAGCATCTCCTATAGGAAGCACCGTACAACTCCTCTCCTAGTTTCAACAGGCAATCAGCACAGGGAAATAAATAACCAAGGAATGCGGGGAACAGAGGCAGAGGCAGCTCAAGCCAGGAGACATACACATGTGCGCGCACGAACACCCCCTCCTTGGATTCTGCTTCAGGTATTAGGGCGGGGGATGCACCGTGAGGTCCATGGGAAGCTCGGGTTCCCGCCTCCGCGGCCCCAGCTCCAGTGAGCACGCCTGTGGAGTGGCCTGCAGAGACATCTGGTGGTAGATTTATCGCTCCTACAAGAATCCCCGCTTCATTCACTCCCAGCACCGGGCTGAGACTAACAGCTTCTCTCAGGCCGAGTCTCTGAACATCAATCCCAATTCTTGAAAGCTCTGCTTGTGTTGAAAAGTTCCTTCCTAAATAATCAAGGATCTACAGACCGGGGCATTTCGGTGTTCAAAGAGAAAGCAAGAAAACAAAAGAAGGAGTTGTGGTCAAGGAACTGTAGGTGTCTGACTGATTCTAGAACATGTGTAAGTTAGCCCAGTTCTCCTCTTTACAGGCATGATGAAACCAGTAAGTGCAGCCTTATCACGTACGTGCACCTCTCCCCTCACCCACTGCTTGACGAAGGGCTCCCCTGGACCACAGCTTTTGGTGGGTCAGCTACCCAGGACCATCCAGGGTCAACTGCTTCCAAGGCTTTCCCCCCTTCCCCCCGCCGCCCCGCCAGCCCCGGCTCAAAGGCCAGTTTGAACTAATTAACTCACTGAGCTTAACCTCTGCAGTCCCCGTGATGCCGCCTCATCCTGCTTTGCTTTTCTGAATTAACCTCCAAATGAGTTCAACTCAGATTTCTTTCTAACAGCATGAAAAGTGAACATGTTAGTCGCTCAGTCATGTCTGACTCTTTGTGACCCCATGAACTGTAGCACACCAGGCTCCTCTGTCCGTGGGATTCTCCAGGCAAGAATACTGGAGCAGGTTGCCATTCTCTTCTCCAGGGGACCTTCCCAACCCAGGGATCAAACCCCGGTCTCCTGCATTGCTGGTGGAGTCTTTATAATCTGAGCCACCAGGGAAACCCCTCTTTCTAACCAATGTCACTGGAACTCAGTTTTGCTAGAAATCCCTGCATTCAAAAAGATGTGAGCTTGGCTGCAACAGTCATTTTGAGATTATCTACCTCTGGTTTTCTCCATCAGGGGATCTTCTCTCCTATCCAGTGACCCCTCCCTCAACTCAGAAAGGCCTGTCTGAAAGTCAAGATCAAAACTGAGAGCCCCTCTGAGAGCTGGTAGAAATACAGACTATTGTGCTTTATTTACATGAAGATGGGCCCCTCATCACGATGGCTGCTGCGAACTGCTGAATCGAGTGTGCGGTGGGGATCAGAACTGACTGGCAGTGGCTTTCTGTCTACTTGCAAAAGTAATTCATTTTTAAAAAATCAGCAGTAACAACAAAACAGTAGTTTAAGTGATGGTCAGATTTCCACAGATGTCTGGCAAATCCTCCAGAGAGGTTATTTTCAAATGGCAAAGCAAAGGCAGGGTGAGATCATGAATGAAAGTAAGAAGGAGAGGAAAGTCAAAGAATCCCAAAGCGGCCTTCAGAATTCTGATTTACTGAACCGCAGCAGCCCTCAGTGAGATCAGGCAAAAATATCTTAACTTTCACAGGGTCATCTTTCAATGACCCCTTCCTGGGTCTTCTTGAAAGACCCAGAGAACTGAGAGAAGTACTGGCTGATAACCTGAGTCCTCTTGCCAAAGTAATGAACAGTTCTCTGCGCCTGATAACTCACTGTAACAAAAGGACGCTTCTGTAAATTCACGCAGCGCACCTGGAAATTGTTCAGAGCCCTCCCTTAGCTTCAAGCTGTAGGTATGTACATTGCCTGTCCTACTCACCCTGCCTTTTGCATACTGCTGCAAAAATTCAGTTGTAGTTTTCACATTAATGTCACGTGCTTATGATGGAAGTGAGGTGCTAGCAGTACCAAGAGACTACACGCAAAAGAGACTTCCTGCAAAAGAGCAAATCCTCGTCTTCAGCACAGTGGCCAAGCAGCCATCACGCTGTAGTATAGAGTGAGTTAGCCGTGGCTGGAGCAGCACCGTTCAAGAATCAGAGGAATTTCAGGGGGAGGAACATGGAATTACAGCAAATGGGCCATCCTCAACTTCGCCTGGTTTTATGAGTTCTTATAAACACTTAAGCTGGCTCAAAACCAACCACTGGCAGGAACAACTCCCAGCATTCCAAATCCCAAAGTGTTTCATTGCCTCTCTGCAGAAGCATTTTAGGAAATAATAATTTATAACAAAAGGAACCCTCGGATTCATTCACAGCCAGGCGTAATTGATGGGGACTATTTAGTGCACACTCTGCGAGGCTAATATTGTAGAGGGCTGGACCACAGCACGAAGTGGGCAAATTAATTCCTCAAAACATTCACCCCAATTATGTTTTTAAAATCCACATTCTGCGCATTAACTCTTATGCTGACAAATTCTTTCCAATTGAAACAGAAAAGGGTGAAATATAAGACATCTCATTTTCAGAAGGCCTATAGACCTTTGACTTGTCTCAAGGCTTCCAATTTGACTAAATAATTTAAATATCATATTCATTCTCTAAGAAGGAGACCTAAGCCTTAAATTAAAATAAACTCTCTTTAATTTGCTGAATACTTTGCCAACAAAGGTCCATCTAGTCAAGGCTATGGTTTTTCCAGTGGTCATGTATGGATGTGAGAGTTGGACTATAAAGAAAGCTGAGTGCCGAAGAATTGATGCTTTTGAACCGTGGTGTTGGAGAAGACTCTTGAGAGTCCCTTGGACTGCAAGAAGATCCAACCAATCCATCCTAAAGGAGATCAGTCCTGGGTGTTCATTGGAAGGACTGATGCTAAAGCTGAAACTCCAATACTTTGTCCACCTCATGCGAAGAGTTGACTCATTGGAAAAGACTCCGATGCTGGGAGGGATTGGGGGCAGGAGGAGAAGGGGACGACAGAAGATGAGATGGCTGGATGGCATCACCGACTCGATGCACATGAGTTTGGGTGAACTCCAGGAGTTGGTGATGGACAGGGAGGCCTGGTGTGCTGCGATTCATGGGGTCGCAAAGAGAAGGACATGACTGAGGGACTGAACTGAACTGAACTGAAGTCAAGCAAATACAACAAGTACTAATTTTAAAGGCATGTGAATTAAGTTTTTTTTTAACTGGTGGATAAATCTGAACTAGAGAGAAACAAATCAAGTAAATATCTAAATATGGCTGAAATAGAACCAATATTTCAGTCAAAATCCTTACTGTGAGAAGTTTTTTAGATGTTTACATATTTTTATCCAAATGTATACTGACTTCATAGATTACCATAGATTACCTAGATTATCTAGATTACCTATACCATATTTGTTCCATTCCTACCACAAAGAATTTTGATTTGACAACCTTGAAATCTGAATTTATCACATATGTGATGTGTTTGGAATGTGACAGGAAAGCAAAAGAAAAGGAAGAGATTTTTTGAGGGGAAAAATGTGTGCACACATATGTGCATATAAATATTTAATCCAACAATTTAATTAAACAGATTTAAAGGAATGGACATTAAGTACTTAAAGGTGGTATTAAATTAATCTGATATATTCCAATCACATTGAACAGCTTTTTTTTTTATTGCATTTCCCATGCACTAACATTCATGTACCTTGGTTTCTAACTCAATTAAAGTGCCAATATAATTCCCATTCATCATAAAAACAGCTCTTTATAACGTGCAAAATAGTTTGGCTCAGAGGTTGATGTCATAATGAGGGCAGAATGTACGAGCATTAACATCGTTTTTTTCTAAGTGTAGTTTTATTGGAAAAATGATTTTCCACTTTGAAATTTACTGGGTCTAACAGACAGATTGGATTTATGGCTGTTAACAGAGCCACGAATATGGCAGAGCCAATGTAATGAAGAGCCTTGGACTTGGGCAGATGTGGAAACAAACCCCATGGCCAGCTCTGCGCTTAGCCAAAGGGACTGAAGAGCTCTCAGGCTGCGTTTGCTCCCCTGAGGTGGGGGAAGGGTAATTAACATCTCCCAAAGTTGGTGTGACTCAGTGAACTCCGGGAGATGGTGATGGACAGGGAGGCCTGGCATGCTGCGATTCATGGGGTCACAAAGAGTCGGACAAGACTGAGCGACTGAACTGACCAGAACTGAAAGTTGGTGTGAAGATACCTATGATGACGTAGGTGGATCATGGAGCATAATGTCAATCACACCTAAAAATGTTACCACTCTTTTTTTTCATAGCTAAGGTTTCCTTCAGCATTCTAAATACTTCCCTGCACGTAGGAAATATTCAAAAAAACATTATTTACTGAATGAATGAGTAAATTTTAAAAACAATGAGTAAGTCGATCCAGAATCAGAGGGCCTGAGGTCAAGCCCTGGCTGCTTCATCAGATAACTGGGTCATTGCTGGGAAATCCCTTCACCTCTGATTCCGAGTTCCTCACCTGTAACTACCTACTTCCCTCTTGGTATTTTAAGGATCAAATGAGAAAACATATAATAGTGCTTTATAAGCGGTAATGTAGGACATAGGAATTGGTGTTGTATCTGATAGCTTTCTATCTCCACCCACCCATTCAGTCATTTCTTCCTGCTGACCCTTCCTGTCTCCTCTCTGGCAAAGCTGTTCTAGAAGTCTCAATCTCTGCTCTAGAAAGAAGTTATTTTTCTATCCACAAGGTCTCCAAAATAGCCAGAATATTCTGAATTTTCTACGGCATCACTGTAATTGGCAAAGCCCCTCTGGAACTAGGATTTGACGAGAAGGTTAGGCTACTCACTGTTCATGCCAATCATCCTTCTCCCAAGAGCTTCTTAGGGATCCTGCTGGACCCTGGAGGGGCATTCCTGAATTCCTGAATCCTCTGAATTCATGTTCTTCAAGGGTACTACCTCTCATTCTAGAAAAGGCACACTTGACACACGCCTGGCCTCTGTGACCAGAGAGACTGGTTCTGATGAGTCCATGACCCAATCAAAGCCACTTGAGCATAATAGATTTGTTGAGATGGAAGAGGCGTAATCTTTTGCTTGGCACTTGACCTTGGGAGGACAGACAGGTCTGCAGTTATCGGCTACTATCTCACTGCCTCGTGGAGGCTGACAATAAAACCAACACTAAGGAAAGGCAAGTTGAGAGACAGAAAGTCACCAAGCCCTGTGGACAGCCACGAACCTCCACATCTAGCCTTACTCCAAACTGGGTGGCTTAAAACAGCAGAAATGTATTCTGTCACGGTTCTGGAGGCCGTTAAGTGAGATATCAAGGTGCTGGCGGGGCCACGCTCTCTCTGAAGGGGAGAATCTGTTTCAGGTCTCGCTCCCAGCTTCTGGTGTTGCTGGAAACTGGCGTTCTTTGATCTGTAGACACATCACTCCAATCTATGCCTCCATCTTCCCGTGGGATCTCCCTGTGTGTCTGTCTCTGTTTTCTTTTAATGACACCAGCCATTGGATTCAGGGCCCATCCTGATCAAGCATGACCTCATTTTAACTTGGTTACATCTGCAAAGACCTTATTTCCAAATAAGGTTCCATTCACAAACACCAGGGATTAGGACTGACACATGTCATTTTGTGGGACACTAACCTACAACATCAACCATAACTGAAGTATGAACTATATTTTCATTTCAAAAAATTGTTTCAACTATAGAAGCTGATATATTCCCTTTTCTTGAAGCCAGTTTTGACTGGATTACAAGCCTTCACAACAGAAAGATTGCCAATTGACACGTGCACCTTGCCCTCCTCCAAAAATACACGTGGCATATGAGGGAGGACCCTCACAGGGCTCCAACCTCAAGGCCAGTCTTGTTTTATCACTTGGGCTCACATGCCTCCCACTTCTCAGGGAAAGAGACACCCGGGTCTGACTGGACTCAGAACCTCTGTTCTCTAGAACTGACCCAGTGAGTCTGGTCGTAAGTGAATATGAACTATCCACAGCAACGAGCATCTGTCTTTTTTCCCTTTGGCTTTCCCCACCTGGACCAATAATCCTGGACAACTACCCATTCTGGGATCTGTCTTCTCTTGGACAACTGAGACAAGAACATGCGGTAGATTAACCGGTGCTCCACAAAAATATCAAGTGATATTCACAAGCCTTGGGCTCTTACATCTGTACCAGAAATACACGACACACAGAGAAATTTTACCCAGGTATACCTCAGTGCAAAAACAAAGTCAAAAATGTGCTTCAGGGTGGAAAGAGTCTTAGGGAAGTACTTTAGTTCAGCTCTGGTTTGAGCTAAGCATTGTTGGTAGAAATTTGGGGGTTATCCCAAGAGTTTCCAGAAAGGGCTTATGGAGAACAGTTGTATTAATAGAAGGAGGAAGCCCCCTTTTAAGGCAATGAACCTCTTTTTAGTCCTGCCCTACAGAAAACCTTCCCTTATGTCACTGAGACCTTCTCCTAACTTCCTCTTCTTTGTGAAGTGACATAACCATATACAGAACTAAGATATTCAGTCGTCATGTGATTCGGGTTCCCCCTTTTATTTATGGAAAACAAGTGTTTGCAGTCTTTAGGATTTCACTCTCAGCTGCCTTTTCCCTCCCACCCTTCTTCCAAGCTGAAAGAGTTTTAGCAACGTTTCTCATCATGGTCCAAAAAATCTCAATGCTCCATCATTTTCATCTGGCTGGGATTTCTTCCAAATCCTGGCTCACTGGTCCCTAGACCCACATGGACGACAGGACTGGTGCCCAAGAGAGAAAGGGGAGACAAACCCCAGGCCCGCATTGCAGGCTCACAGTTAACCCACCGGCAGCTTCACTGGAGCACAAGGCTGAAGCCCGCCTCTGACACTCATTTGCTAGGATGAATTATATTCTGCCTCTCACCATAAGAAATACGATTTTCTTCTGACGTATTTTCCGTTATGTTGTCCTCTTTGCTTAAAAACTGTCAAAGGCTCCTTGATGCCGAATGGACCAAATTCTAGCCCCTATGATTCAGCATTCAGGGGTCTTCACCCTCTGTTCCCAGCCTGCTTGCTGCGGTATTCTCTGCGGTATAATCCTCCCTTCCAGATTAGCAGTTACCCATCAGCTCCCCAAACAACGCCTGTGCATTCTTGTGTCCAGGCCTCTGTCCTCTGGCCAATGTTCTGGATTGGTCTTAGGACAGTCACTACCAGGCCCAGGACGTGGCACACATTTGGGACATAGAAATATTAACTAAATGATGAAAATGTAAATATGACAGACATCTGAAAACTAATTTTATGCCTTTCATAGTCTGACCTAAAGGTTATTCAATCAGGTCAAGTAATACCGGTCCCATGGGGATGATACAACGTTTCTTTGACGCTCACACAGGCCTTGTTTTTTACATTGCAGTGTTTCAGTGCTTCTATATTTAATATAGAAATGTTTCCTTCTTCTCCTAAAACATCTCAAATCTTATCTTAAAGCAGATGGCATTCTAGAATCAGGTAAGTGCGGTAAGTGGCATGCGTTGTCTCCCTGTGGGGCCGTCAGAGTTGGTAGCTACACCACTGCCATCTGCCCAGGCCATTCATCAAGCCTAGACCCTCTGCGGGCTCCTCCTTAGTGCCTCCTTGCTTTGTGGTTCATTATCACACAAGATGCTGTAGAGACAGAAAATAGGAGACTGGCCATGCCCACGGCGGACGGCTCTTAAACATATCAAGGACAAGCAAGAGCCGTGGAGCAACTATCCTGGAACTTTCCAAGTGGCCACACACAAGCCATCAACCTGCTCTCCCTTAGTCCCCAGGAGAGCCCCTGACTTGCCGCAGCTGCAGCTCTTCTAAATATGATAAAGTTCAAGTCTGCTCTAGCCTCTGAAATCATAGTCTCACTTCCCCTTTATCCCTTCCTTTGGAAATCATCTAAAAAGGGCACTTGTCTTGTGACGCAGGTCTGTCCTCTCCTCCGCAGTGTCACTCAGAGAGGAAACCTGAGTTTCATCTCAGAGATCCTCTTTCGATATGCATCCACACAGGCTGTGGGGGCCCCCAGAACAATACAAGATAGAGATATGTTTCCCTCGTGAGCAACCACTCATCATTAGCAGTGGCCAACCTCGCCCATGCCCAGACGTTCTGTGCACCCAGTGCCATCCCGCCCCTGCGGACCTACTGTAGCCTCATGAAAGAGAGCATGGACCAGGCCGCCCCACGAGAAGCACAGACTGGCCCCCAAACGGATGGTCTTCCTCCTGGCAGACACGGAATTTGTGCTATGATCTTCTTATGCTAGAAATCTAATTGGAGGTCACAGCCATTGGTAGAAGAGGGCTGGACCAAGGCCTATGTGCCTTATAATATCTCAAAACGTCTCCTCCAACAACCACAATCTATTCACGATCTTAACAGCTACATTGGATGCATACACTGCATTTTCTACTTCCTTCTCAATCATTCACTCTGCTTTAAAGCATACAATACAGGAAGGGATGCGAGGAGGTCCCATTCTTGGATCCCAGTTGGGAAAAGAAAGAAGAGTTGTGCTAACTGGAATGGGGCTACCAGTGCCCACTCTTGGCTCCACCTTTGAGCCCACGCCCCGTGCAAGTCTAGATTGCATTCCTCAACCCCAATCCCGTCTTTGCATCTTGGAAACACAGAGAATAAGATGGACATTGTTCCTTCCCAACTTGCCCTCATGTTGCAACTACTAACTGGACACCGTCTGCTTTGAGTCTTTTGGTAAAAGACACATGAGAAGAAGCACATGGTTTACACAGGCTCTTTCGCTCACTGCACATAATCAGCGCCAACTGGACAGTGGCAGAGTGCTCCAGGGTGCCAGGGAACTGAGTGGGCAATGGAGTTTTTAATCGTGAGTCATTATAACTGTAATTGTGGTATGCAGAAATCCTGCAAGAATGTGATTCAATCTGGCGGACGGAGAAAACCCACACTGCAAAGGACTATCTGCTTACTTGTCCAGCACACAGCCCACAACTGTGCAAAGTGGTTTTACCAGTTACCCTACTGATGATGCAGTGAGGTTGGCTGTGGTCACCAGGCTTAAATCCCCCACTTTATAGCTACCTCTAAAGCTTCGCAGAAACATTTTACAAGAAAGTTGTGGGTGAAAATGACAAGATAATCTTCCGTAACACGAAGAATTTCAGTACTTCACCGCTGGCTTTATTTCCAGAACATTCAATCCGTTTTTGTTGTACAAGCACAACTGATGCAAAAAGTATAATTACTGGGCTGGAAAATAATAAATATCTACAGAATATGCTGAGATCTGTTAAAAAGAGCTTGAAAAACAAAGCGTATCACTTTCAAGGTATCTGATTAGTTTACTGAAATAGCATAGCGCTCCTATCCACCATGACTCCATCCTAGTTTCTTTCTTAAAAAAATAAATTGGGCATGATTTTTCAGTGACCCTATTCCATGGACCAACAGAAAAAAGACAATGCCAAGAGACTGTTGTCTTTTTTCTTAGCAGAGCTTCGAGAGCCCTTCAGGGTAAAGTTTGTAAGAACTGTGTTCAACAAACAAGCACATACATTATAGGGTTACATCACCAGCTGACATCCAAGGAAAAGCCAGAGGTTAATCGCTCTGGTTTACTACATCATTCCAAATGACCTCGTGCAAGAAGATTTAACTTGACAACTGTTTGAACTTTACAGGCTGAAATTTCATCTACTTGTTTCATGAGCACTTTGCAATTACTCCCCTGGGGATATTAATATTGTTTTCCCTTTTTAATCAGTCTGGAAAGGATCATGGTTTCATGTTTTCTCCTCTTTTTAGATAACCAAGTCCCTGCCTGGCTAGCCCAAAGACACTTTCATTTTCTTTAAGGAATTAAGATAGAAAACAGAAATAACAAGACAGACCTCTAAGAACTTAGGCTGTGGAACCAGACTGCTGGATTCAAATCCCAACTCTAGCGTTTAGCCAGCTGTGTAATAGTGAGTTGGTTACTTCAGCCCTAAGGCTCAGTTTCCTCATCAGTGACAGGATTTCTCTCTTAAGTCCAGTGGAACTGCTGATGCATGAAGACATTTACCTCAGAGCTTGCCAGATGGTAACTACCCAAATAACACTGTTTTTCCAATATTTCTGTTTAAATACTATTGTTTTTACAAGGGAACAATTTTGGAATTGCTGTCTTCTCTGATTCCACAGTGACTAAGGTGGAAATGATGCAGGAATAATAACAAACCTATTTGCATACACAACACAGGGCCCCCAAGCCTCAGCACCATTTCCACCATGCATAATCACAAAAGGTTGGCCTGAATTCACTGAGCACCTTTGAAATGAACAGGGCAAACACTGGGTGCCGTGCAGGAGACACAAAAGCTGTGGCGCTGTCCCTAGGGAACTGACAATCTGGTTAGGAGAGAAGACACACGTGTGTGTGTGCGCGCGCGCACACACACACACACACACAGATAATGGTCCTAGGCTGCCCTGTTAAATGGCTAGATACTTGTGCAGGTCCTTACAGCATCTTTTATGGCAGGCAGAAGAAAACCCAGCGTTTTGTGGAAAACTACAAAGGCACAGAGATTTCCAGCAAGGTAAGACGACCAATCAGTGAGCTAACCAAAGCAAGGCTGGGATAGCATAGTCACTGGGCTTCAACCTGAGGTGCCATTGTGGCAGTAACCTCGTTAAAGGTGATGTGCAAAAAAATATAAATAAACCAGTGACAGCAAACAGTTGGATTGCTTGTGTTTGCAAGGCCACCACAACTACAATCTTATAAGCTGAAAAGGTTACAGTTGAGAGGAAACCTTAAAAAAGCACCAGTCTGACTCAATCCTCTTGTGGTAGGGTAGATGACACTGCTCTTACACACGAGGACCCTCCAATGCACCATCACACAGAAGCCCTCCTTGCTGGAACTTTTAGAATGCTCAGAGGGAGGAGGAGAAAGGGATGGGGAGGAGACCAAGGGTTTCCCTGAAAGGGGATGACTGGCAGATAGCTACCATCCAAGAAAAGAGCCTACATCAGCTTCTATCTGGTCATCCTTCCCCTCAAATAGCCCCCTCCCCTCTCCCCACATGTATGAGCACCGCGGTCACAAAACAGCAGAAATAATAAATCCAGAGACATGCCTCCGGCCAATGTCAAATCTTCACCAGCTGCCTTCTCCCTGGCCTGCTGACCACAACCACAGGTGGCCTCTAGAATTAATCCAAATAAGAGGTTTTCTTCTCTCCAAAACGTCTTATCTGGATGATTCATCTCAGGCCACCGTTAGAAGCAAGAAGATTTGAGGTCCCCAGGGGAACGACATCTATGTCAGCCTGTACCTGGATGCGAACGGGCTTAGAGTCGCGATGGGAGAGGCGTGTGCGAAGACCCGGTACCGAGTGCAGTTATCGGCGATATCCCTGACCCCCAGCCACAGGGGGTCACCGGCCCGAGCGAGGTGGTTCCCCCTCCTGCAATTAAACCACCAAACCCTAACCCGCCAGCCTGGCCGCACTTACCTTGGCCCAGGAGACCGTGTAGGTGACCTGAGGGTCCCAGGGGGCAGTGCAGGGCAAGTCCACATCCTCTGAACAGACCACCTTCACCTCCCGCGCCGCGGGCGCCAGGCTGCAGGCTGCAAGAGGGAGAGAGAGCTGCGTGAGCAAGCGAGAAAAGAGGGTGTTGCGGGGAGGCGGGCGGGAGGCGCCGGGCGTCCGCAGGCCCTACCGCAGCTCAGGAGCAGGAGCTGGAGCCCGCGTGACATCGCTGTGGACTGCCGGCCTGGGGCCCTGGCGCCGGCTTTTGTACCCGCGCTCACCCGGGACTTCCCCGGGCGCCGGTCCCGGGGGGATCCCCGCGGGCGGCGGAAGCGGCGGTGCTCCTCCCCCGCCCCCGCGGCGGCCACCCGAAGAGCCCCGGCCCCGCCCCCGAACTTGGCCCCGCCCCCGAGCCTGGGCCCGGCCCCGCCCCTTTGGCCCGGCCCCTCCCCCGAGACCCCAGCCCGCGTCGCTGATGCTGATACTGCTCTGGCCTCTACCCTACCGCGGCGACCGCAGTCCCGGTGAAACGCGCCGCTCCCGGGTCTCGGCAGCCGCGCGCGCACACGCCGGACACCCTGCAAACAGAGGCGGGAGCCAGGCGAGCCGGGGCTGTTAGGTCCTTTGCGCGGAAGCGAAACCAGGTTCTGAGTGGATGAGCGACTCCCCTGATCGCCCAGCTGCCGGTGGTGACATCACGGTGAACCCAGGTCTTCGCACTTGTCCTGGTTCCATGATCTGATCATGAGACTCGGTTTCCCCAGGAACCTGGCAAATCCATCATACTTCGCCCCCCCACCCCCACCCCGCCACCTCCCGCCCCGGCCTGCTGGTGTTGTCATCCATAGCATCAAGCCTGTTTAAATTATTTCAGCAAATAATTTAAAACAAAGGTTATGCACACATACACACAGAGAGAGGGAGAAAATATATAAGAAAGATTTCTTTTAAATCCAGAATAAAATAGAGATTGCCTCTGACCAACCAGAAATAACCTCTGGTTACATTTTGGAGTCTTTGCTTCAGTGCATAGATACTCCACATGCTGTTTTGTAGCCTAATTCATATTAACTTCATGTTTGCAAGAGCTTCCACATCATTAAAAGGATTCAACAGCATCATTGTCACCACTGCGTAATAGTCCATCTGACAGCTGTGTGATAAATTAGAACCTTCTAGTGTTAGACATGCTTAGTCTAGGGTTACTAGTTTAGATAGTGTTAGTTATTTCTTTCACTATTATTAAAACAACACTGTATTATTATGATGAACTTCTGTGTAGATAAAACTTTGCTTCATAACATATATATAATATGATATGTTTTCTTAGAGTAAATACCTAGAGGACAATGTACTAGGTCAAAGGGAATTCACAGCTTTGTTAAATGTTGCTGAAATTAGCTCCACAGGGGTGTCCTCACACTTCATGCCCATCTGTGGTGCGTGAACATACCTCTCTCCCAACACTCTTGCCGATGCAAACTACTAGCTAACTCTTCCGCCTTTGTCCACTCAAGAAGTTAAAAAGAAAGGCAGAACACGACGTTTTCGTTTGCCCTGAATGTGGCTCTACCAGCTGACAGTCACACAAGCTCTGTGTAAGTGCCTTTCCCTCTTAACCCCCACTAAAATTACTGTTTCAATTAAGACTTTTTTAAAGATATGAAACTAGGTACAGAAAAGAAAATAGTCAAACATATCTGTATGCAAGACTCTTTTTTAATTATATTTTTATTTAGTGACACACTAATTTTTAATATTTATTTACTTTTGGTTGAGCTGTGTTTTTGTTACTGTGAGCAGGCTTTCTCTAGTTGTGGAGGGCAGGCTTAGGTGCACTGGCTTCAGCAGCTGCAGCTTGCGGACTCAGTAGTTACGGCTCACAGGCTCCAGAGAACAGGCTCAAGAGTTATGATGCAAGGGCTTAGTTGATTCTCAGCATGTGGGGCCTTCCCTGACCAGGGATAGAACTGGTGTCCTCTGCACTGCAAAGTGGATTCTTAACCACTGGACCACCTGGGAAGCTCTAATAGATTCTTAGTTAAACATCCCTTGGTAGATCCCATACCTGCATCTAAGCTGTCTTTCCATTCTTACAGTGTTGCATGGAGCTGGAGATGCTTTAATCTGGTCCAACAATTCCATCACTTTATTAGATACTGACATTTTGTTCTCCAAAATGTATGTGCCCATTTATACTCTCCCTTGGCATCATCAGATTGTTTTTCATTTTTGCTAGTCTGTTGAATATGAAATATTAGTTCCCCTTTGTTTAACTTACATGCCATTGATTACCAGGACAAAGGAAAATTATTTCTTATCTTTCAAAGCCATTGGGTGTCATATCATTTGGCCTTTTCCACTGGAGCTGTTTATAAATTGGGAGCAAAACCCTTTCTTGGTACAGTGTGTGCCAAAGAGCTTCTCCAAGTCTAAGTTTTGTATTTCTCACTTTATGATGCCTTTAATGTACAAAAGGACTTTAAAAAATATTTTAATATAGTCAAATTTATTGGTTTTATTCATTCATGGTTTATGCTTCTGGTGTTATGGTTAAGAAATCTTTTCCTACCCTGAGATCAGAAGAACATTCTCTTTTCTTTTCTTCCAAAACTTTTTAAAGTCATGCTTTCTCATATGTAGGTCTTTAATCCATTTAACTATGGTTTGATGTAGGGATCTAAATTATTTTTTCCATATGGATAACCAGTTGTTCCAATGCTGCTTGCTTAAAGTCCTTATTTCCCCACTGAAGTTGAAATAGCATCTCTGTTATATACAAATTTCCATATGTTTGTGGGCCTGACTCTAGTCTGTCTCTCGCTGTGCTAATGCATGTGTGCGTGTGTGCTAAGTCGCTTCGGTCATGTCCACCTCTGCAACACTATGGATTGTGGAACACATGGCTCCTCTGTCCATGGATTTTCCGGGTAAGAATACTGGAGTGGGTTGCCATTTCCTCCTCCAGGGGATCTTCCCGACCCAGGGATGGAAACTGCATCTCTTATGTCTCCTGCATGGGCAGCTGGTTTCTTTACCACTGTCACCACTTGGGAGGCTCCCTGTGCTCATATAACTTTCTTTATTGCATAATTACACTAAAGTTAGTGTTCTTGATGGAAAACTCCATGGACAGAGGAGCCTGGCGGGCTACAATCCATGGGGTCGCAAAGACTCGGACACAACTGAGCAACTAACACTTCTTTCTTAAGTGTTCCTATGATGATGGAGTGAGTGAGCCCTCAGATGTTGGTTGTCCTGGCAACTCTTGGTTCTTTGCTCTACCTTACACACATTAGAATCAACCTGTGAACCTCAAAAAAATCTAGTTTGAATTTTAAGAGGAATATATTTCAATTCATAAATTGCAGAAAATTAACATCTTTAGACCTCAATTCTACAAATCCATCAGTATTAAGTATCTTTTCATTTATTTAGGTCTTCAGGATTTTTTTAAATTTCATACATAAAAATTTTCTGTCTTTTGGTCGCTGTATTCTGAGGTATATTTGAGGGTGTTATTTACACATGGGTATTTTCTAAACTAAGTTTTCTAGTTGCTTGTTGCCAGTGAATAAAAATTTACTTTTGTGTAGCCAGTGATCTTGCCAAACTTTCTTATAATATTGATAATTGGGGACTTTCCTGGCAGTCCAATGGTTAAGACTTTGCCTTCCAACACAGAAAGTGTGAGTTTGATCCCTACTAGGGGAGCTAAGGGGCTTCCTAGATGGTGCTAGTGGTAAAGAACCCTCCTGCTAATGCAGGAGATATAAGAAATGCAGATTCCATCCCTGGGATGGGAAGATCCCCTGGAGGAGGGCCTGGCAACTCTCTCCAGTACTCTTGCCTGAAGAATCCCATGGACAGAGTAGCCTGGAAGGCTGTGGTCCATACGGCCACAGAGTTGGACATGACTGAAGCAACTTAGCACACAGTCCAGGGAAGCTAAGATCCCATGTGCGGTCAAAAAACCAAAGCAGAAGCCATGTTGTAACAAATTCAATAAAGACTCTAAAAATGGTCCATATAAAAAATCTTTTTAAAAAAGAATTTGTTCTTAGACTCTCCAATAAGACACTTATAGTCGTGAATTACTTAAAGGGTTTTTTTCCCTCCAAAATTCCAAAGATGAGGTTTGATTAAATCATTACTACTGGAGTCTAACAGTTGAGTATGTTCAAGAGTGTGGTCTGCGTGATTGTTTGCTGCTTGTCAGGAAGTGCTCTGGATCTAATGTGTGGTTTTTCGATGTACGCGTCACGTGCTCTCGAAAAGAATGTGCGTTTGCCACATCGGTGTCTGATCAACCTTGCTCGCTGAGTTACTCAAGTCTATAGCCCTACTTTTTGTCATCTTAAACTGTCAGTGGCTGAAAGAGATGTGCCCCAAAATCCCCCTCTGACTATGAAATTGCCCATTTATCTCTGAAGTTTTATCAGTTTGTTGCCTCATATAACTTGATGCTAGGTTCTTTTAGTAGAATGTGTCCTGGACCGTGCCAGTAATTTAAATTTAAATACCGTATCTTTGTAACCGGCACCTCTATGATTATAAATTAATAAATTAAGGGAGAGGCTTTTGTTCTTTTTTTTAAAAAAAAAAAAAAAAGCTTATCATCTCACCGGGTGAGTAGGCAGTTGTTTTTAGTTCACCCCTACATTGTTGCTGGGGGTGGCAGAGGGGACTCGGTTCCAACCTTCTACTCTCTTGGGGTCCAGGTTTTGTCTCCTCTACCTGCTGTTATTAAGCCCTAAGTCCCTTAATTCCTCAGCCAGTTCTGAAGCCCAAACAACTGCTTTTCCCACCCGTACCTCGTCTGCTCTCTTACCCTATCCCTGCCCCCACCAAGAAGCCCCAGTGCAGTTCCTGCAGCTTCACAGCTCTCTCTTCATTTTTCACCCTCCAGAATGTCCTTACTCTCCTGCAGGTGCAGCTGGATATTGGTTAGTGTTTATTCATTAGTTCTATACATTTGCAAAAGGTGGCATTTATTTTGCATTACACAAAAAACCATGTTCTTAAAAATAGAACAATCTGTTATTTAATAGTCTAAAATGTGGCTTCACAGCAGCTCCCACCAAACCCACTGAATTACTCGCATTCATTTTCATCCTTATGGTATTCTTCCTCATCTTCTAAATAGTCCTTCATACTGAGGTATGAACACATTTCTGAGAAGGCGGCTCCTTGTGAAGAATCCTTGGGTTATACAGGCCACACTGCAATAAAAAATTAGAGGATCTCAGAGTGTACCAGACGTGGAAATAATTATAGGCAGGGACATATATCCAAGCCTTACCATGGGGGTCTTCCTTGAACAAGAGAACAGAGTTTACAGTTGGCTTGGTCTTCACCGCCATTGGAGAGGGAAAAGGAAAATGTACATGAAGACATGCATACAGTCGTTCTGAAACCACTAGCGGTCACCTTCACGTGTGTCTGCCCCATTACTTTAAGAAGAGAACCCTAAACCATCAGCAGGGAATGCCAGCCCACTCCAGTGTTCTTGCCTGGAGAATCCCATGAACAGAGGACCCTGGTGGGCTACAGTCCATGGGGTCGCAAAGAGTCGGACACGACTGAGCCACTAACACTTTCTCACTCTTCACCCATTCTCAGTAGCAGGCATACATTCACCTTGGCAAAGCACAGAGATAGCCAGGGCCCTCGCCACTTCTGCGGACCTTCAGACCCTCCCTTCTCCTGACTACTTCACCAGGACTGTGGCTGTGTTGTTCTGTTTACTCTCAAAGGTCCTGCCAGTAGAGCATGTCCTCACATTAGGAATTTGGACATAGGAAAGCTGGGGATGGAGAAAGCAAGGTTATCTTAGTTCTCCTCCCCTCCCCCTCCCAGAGCAGGGGCTCTAGGGGATGGGCCTGGAGAGGAGGAAGTTTGGGTTTGCCATTCAACATTTACTAAGCAGCACGTTAAGTTGTGCAAAGGTTGTTCTCAAGAAGTTTACGTGGGCAGACACTCTTTCTTCAAGTGGAACTTGCTTTGTCTCTGGATTCTCCACGATTTTTCTCTGAAGGTCCGAGGCTGGGGGTGAGGGGTGTGGGTAAAGAGCTGGAGGGCAGTTCTACATAAAGGGAAGGGACAGTGAGGACGGGATTTGTTGGGGGGGGGGGCGGGGTAGGGGACAGAGATTGGATCAGGAGAAAAAGGAAATGAGAGTAAAGCATGCGCTTTGAGGGAAAATCCTGCAGGAGGGGCCAGGAAACACACTTTGAGTATTTGAAGTCTTATCAAGCCTGTCAAATGCTGAGCAGATCACAAACATGCAAAAGATGTTTGTGACTGACTAGGAACAGGTCGTCTGGTGACCGCCGCTGGCTGACAGGCACACAATCTACGGTGGCTACCCTGGGCACCCTCCTCTCTACCCAGACTCTCACCTCTTGGGTTGACTGGCCTGACAGATGAGGAAATCCTATAAAAAGAAAGGTGGGCTTCCCCTTCGCCTCAAGGGTGTCTTCTGAAACTCCTTTCCAGAGAAGTGTTTCTGAATGAACAGAATGCACTTGAACTAACCCTGCCAACGAATCTACCATGGTTGAACCCTGTCGAGAGTCAAGGCTTGTGGTCAGGCACCTTCTGGTCCACAGGCAGCCCTGTGTGGAGGGCTCTTATGAGCTGCCCACGGGGTCTTGGGACCCCAGTCCAGCAGCCTTGCCCTCAAGCCGATGGGACCTTCGAATATAGCCTCCATCCCTCTGGCTTCTCCCTGGGGCTTTAAGAACCACAGAGAGGCTGAGAGGGAAACCCGAAGTGTGGATATGTAAATTCTGTCTTTTAACAAAATTCCCCCATTAGGTTTTTCCCTTTGGGCTACTTCTTAGTCACCCTGTACTTTCCAGGATGTGCTCGTGTGTTCACTTAAATAAGAAAATAAACAGAAAGCCCTCCTTTTTCTGTACTTTTCTGGCTGGTTTGCTTTTCTCCTCTGAGAAACTAGAAGCACTTAGAGACGCTGCTCACAACAGGAGCAAATTACACAGAAACGATGCACGGAGAAATTGGCCTCAGACTTGATTTGAGGCACTTTAGAGGAAAGCCTTCTCTTTCATCTGTATGTCTTCTTTGGAAAAATATTTATTCAGATCCTCTGCCCATTTTCGAATTAAATTTTTTTTTTAGCTGTTAAGTTGTATGAGGTCTTTATATATTTGCAGGATTTACCCTTTATCAGATGTCTGATTGGCAAATATTTTCTCCCATTCATAGATTTTCATTTTGTTGACAGTTTTCTTCCCTGTGCAGATACTTTTAGTCCCGCTTGTTTATTTTTGCTTTTGTTGTCTCTGCTTCTGGTGTCAAAATCCAAAAAAAAAAAAAAAAAGAAAGAAAAAAATCATCAGAAATACTGATTCCCAGAGCCTAGCATGGATGCTTTCTTCTAGGATTTTTATGGTCTAACTTCTTACATTCAAGTCTTTAATCTGTTTTGAATTTATTTTTGTGTATGGTGTAAGATAGGGGCAGATTCCCAACCACTGGATAATGAAGAAAGCCCTTACCATTGGTTTTAATATGGAGGATGAAACCATGGAGGGTCATGCCTCTGGCTTTGTTCTTCATTCTCAGGAAAGCTTTGGCTCTGCAGGGCTCCTTTTAGTTTTTTATGGAGGCTTTGTTACCTAGGCATGCTCAATGAAATCATTGGCCATTGGTGATTGAACGTGATTTCCAGCACCTCTCCCCTACCTGGAGATTAGGGGAATGGAGGAGTCGGTGGGACTGAATGTTCTAACCTTCTGATCACACGGTTGGCATCACTGGAAGCTTGGAAGATCTAAAGCAGAGACTGCAAACAGGTACCTGTAGGGCCAGGAAGGTAACATGAAATAAAAAGAGCCAGTTGCCTGGCATGAACTTTGACCTAAGTGAGAAGGGAGGCAATAGGGAGCAGTGGGGTCCATGGCAAACTGAACAGCAACCGCACATCAGTAAGGAGCAGCCATGTCTCAGCTTCAACCAAGTGTTGCTAATTTGAAAATGTTAACCCAGCCTTTCTGGGGTTTTTATTTTCCAGAGAAACTGAGAATTTAGATATTTATATGAAATCTCTTCAATGTTGTAAACCAGCTGTCCCCAATCTTTTTGGCACCAGGGACCAATTTCGTGGAAGATCACTTTTCCACGGACCTCAGGGTAGGGGAGATGCTTTCAGGATGACTCAAGTACATAACATTTATTGTGCACTTTTTTCCTATTATTATTACATCAGCTCCACCTCAGATCATCAGGCATTAGATCCTGGAGGGTGGGGACCCCTGTTGTAAATAAACCATTGATCATTGATTTTTGTTCAAAACACTAGGCAAGGCAAAGCAAACACACCCACGGCTGCCATTTATGTCACAGGATACAACATCTGGTGGTAGCAGCCTTGTCTGGGATCTGACACAGAGGATCCTTGACGGCCCGGGTCAGCGCAAGGTGACTGGTTGCCTCATGTGAAACTAGGTGATGGATTTCAGTTGAGAGAGAAAAAATCATGCTAAGAGGAGAGAAGACTGAGTGAGTGGATGCCAAGGACAAAGGTCTGCATCGCCATTTGGCTCCAGGCCATTCCCATCCCAGCTCAACAGGAGTCTTTTAAGTGTTACAAAATGATTCATTAACGTTTTTCTTCTTTGGGCTATAACACCCATAATAACGAAGCAAGACATAAAACATCTGTCTTAGCCATTTACAGGCAGAATTCTCTGGATGATGCTTGAGAATGTCTCCGGAACTCCCAAATGCACCTGCAGCAGCACAGCAGGAATGGTCTCAGCTGGGGGGAAGGGAGCAAGACGGAAGATGCCCATGGAGTCCACACTAGCTCACCCTTTGCTGGATACCACCCCAGACCCTGACCCACTCTCACAACATATGTTTGCAGCATTCAGCTCATCAGAACAGAGAGCAGGAGGTGGGTTTTCAGTCTGGTGTGAGAAAAGGCTATGAACATCAGCACCTTTTCTTGTTTTCCAAAATGGAATTTTGCTGGAGACACAGTAGGAAAGAGCTATGACTGCCTTTGAGCTGTTTCTTCTCTAGTATTGGGTCCTGCTGTTGACATCCCTCTCTGCTCTGCATATGCAAGAATCGTTATCCCAGAGACGAGACATTTGTAAGATGATGGTATTTGTTTAACGCCAGATGTTGCTTGCTTTCCTTCATTTCCTTGCTGTTCGTAGCCCCGGGGACGCTGCACAAATGATGGTTTTGAGGAAGGCCAGGAAAGGTCTCCCCAACCTGAACAGATCGGGGCGCAGCTGCCGGAGGACAAGCCAAGATGGCAGAGCGTGCGTCTCTAATTGTCAGGGACGCTTCGTGCGCAAAAGCATCTGAGCTTCTTTAAAGGGTTTCATCAGCTGGAACGGATGCCAACAGTGCCACAGAAAGCACATTCCACTAAGGATGAGAAAGAGAAAAGAAAGTAACATCTACTGAGCGGTTACCACACGCACCACACACACATCACGCCGCTTCGTCCTTAAGGTAACTCTGACGGGCGATAGTCTATTTCTCCACTTACGGGAACTGAGCCCCAGAGAGGCCTGACCCAGGAATCCAGTGTTAAGTAGTTGTGTGTCGGGCTCTCCGCATTTTGAATACTCTGCTCCACAGTCCCTGGCCTGGGCTTCGGAATCTGTGCCCACTCTGCTGTGATCCCAGGAGGAGCCCAGGGCCCACCCTTCAGTGCCTTACAAAACTGATCAAAGCAATGTCCTTGAGGTCACAC
Source organism: Ovis canadensis (assembly GCF_042477335.2). Classification (NCBI taxonomy): domain Eukaryota; kingdom Metazoa; phylum Chordata; class Mammalia; order Artiodactyla; family Bovidae; genus Ovis; species Ovis canadensis. The sequence continues at coordinate 57,229,632 of NC_091264.1, forward strand.
GAGCGAGCATCAAACCAAAAAGGAAGAGAGAGTTCACATTTGCGTGTGATCACCTATGTAATAGAAAAGCAAGCCAAAGTTCCTTAAAAACACATACGCAGTAGCTTACGTGGGAGTAAAATGCTGTGACGTCACTGAGTTAAAGGCTGACTTTCTATGTGTCCTGGCTAACAGAATAGGACTTACAGTGGTGCTGGTGGTAAAGAAACCCCCTGCCGATGCAGGAGACGTAAGAGATGTAGGTTCCATCCCTGGGTCGGGAAGATGCCCTGGAGGAGGGCATGGCAACCCACTCCAGTAGTCTTGCCTGGAGAATCCCATGGACAGAGGAGCCTGGCAGGCTGCAGTCCATAGGGTCCCAAAGAGACATGACTGAAGCGACTTAGCAAACACACAAAGGTTTAAACATGATGGCACAGGGCTTCCCTGGGGGTCCAGTGGTTAAGGATCAAACACTGGTGTGATCCTTAGTCTTGTTAGGGGAAGCACACTAGCTGAAACCGCCCACCCTGGCCAAGCACCATAGCAACCATTAGCATGAGTTATTTTATGACAGGAGGTCCTGGCAAGGAACACGGAACTAATAAGCCACCACCAACAGGAAGAGTCTGGGGAAGGTCAAAAGGAGACCTCACATGTCCTACCACCTCCCAGAATCCTTCTCACAGGCATCCATCTTGGTTGAGCAACATGTGTGCCACCGGGAAGGACCGTAAGTCAGAATGATTGGCCAAAGACCACCCGGAAACTAATCCCATGACCATAAAATCCGAGACTCAAGCCACGTGGCAGAGCAGTTCTCCTGGGTTCCCTTACCCTCCTGCTCTCCTCCTGGGTGCCTTTTTCCAAATAAAATCTTTTCCTTTGTCAGCACGTGGGTCTCCTCGGACAATTCATTTCCAAGTGTTAGACAAACGCCTACTCTTGGGCCCTGGAAAGGGTCTGGGAAGACCCCACATACCTTGGAGAAACTAAGCCCATGCGCCACAACTACTGAAGCCCTCTGAAGCCCTGGTACCCTAGGGCCTGTGCTCTGCAACAAAGAAGCAACTGCAATGAAAAGCCTGAGCACTGTACGTAACTTGAGAGTAGCCTCCACTTGCAGCAATTAGAGAAAAGCCCGTGCAATGGGAGTGAGCGATGGAGACTCATCACAGCCCAAAGAAAGATGGTACAGCTAACTGTCTGCTATTCCAAAGGCAGGCTTTTGTGGGGACGTGAGTTCAAAACATAAATCTGTAAAAGGGGGTCTCCCAACCAGGAAGAAAAGAGGTGAGTGTTTGGGGAGCAGAAGCTGACATCTCAATTATATCAGACTCAGTCTGAATTATGGTAAGTTGGTCCAAGCTGGAGGAGACAGACAGTGTGTGCGGGTATGGGTGTGAGTGTGTGTGTTTGGGGTCAGGGAGCCAGGAAGTTAGATGATCAGCATCACAGGATGTGACAGTGTTTCCCAGGTTTTGGACAAGAAAGTTGGCCTGGGAAACAAGGTCAGACTCTTGGCCTGAGGACTCTGGGCAGCAAGGTGGGAGTCAAGCAGGACCAGGACCCCCAAGCTCAGCAAGGATTCCCATCTGAGGTCCTCAGACTTGTTTCCTGAGCTTCCTGAGTGCTGAGCCTGGAGCCAGGTGCTATAGACAGAAACATAACTAAGCACTCGGGAGATGTGGAATTTGTTTGCCTAAGAGCATCTCCACAGACCTGGGTATCTTACCAGACTCTGGAGTTTGGGGTTGATGTTCTCTGTGTGATGAGGAGCTGCTCTCTCACCCCAGGTCACCGAGCGAGTAGAGGGTCCACAGCCACTGTGTGCAGCTAAGGGAGAAAAATTGCAACTTTGGGTTTGTGGATTTGTGTGTGTTAGTCATTCAGTCATGCCTGACTCTTTGCAACACCATGGACTGCACCCCACCATGCTCCTCCATCCATGGGATTTTTCCAGGCAAGAATACTGGAGTGGGTTGCCATTTCCTTCTCCAGGAGATCTTTTGGACCCAGGGGTCGAACCCGGGTCTCCTGCACTGCAGGCAGATTCTTTACTCACTGAACTACCAGGGAAGTCAGGATATGCTTAAGTGGGAGTGGCTGTGTGTGTGCATGTGTTTCTGGAAGATCTGAGGTGTCTCTTTTGGATGGGGGCTCAAGGTTGGGAACTCTCAACCACCACTTCTTTCTGAGCAAAGGGAGCCGCAGGAATGGGTGAGGGTGGGTGGAGGTGTCTGGAACCTACCTGCCCCACCTCTGCCCCCTCTCCTACCCCAGTGCCAGCCCCATCTGTCAATTTCAGAACCCAGCCCCACAGGAAGATCACAGCCTAAGAGTAAGCGCCGACAGGACCTGGCCCTCCTCCACACAGGACCTCCCGAGACCTAGCTGGGAAAGAGAGAGGGGGTTTTCTCACCCGTTCTGTCCAGTCCGAGTGAGCACAAGTCAGTGGGCTCTGAGTCCAGTATGTACTTTTCTTCTACGTCTATGCCAGCTTCCAAATTACTATGTGTTTGTGCTTAGTGGCTGAGTCCTATCTGACTCTGTGACCTTATCAACTGTAGCCCACCAGGCTCCTCTGTCCATGGAATTCTCCAGGTAAGAATACTGGAGTGGGTTGCCATGACCTCCTACAGGGGAGCTTTCCAACCCAGGAATCAAACCAGGTCTCCTGCATTGCAAGCAGACTCATTACCGTCTGAGCCAGCAGGGAAGCCCACATTACTATACGTGACTGAAAATAACCTTGAATCTTATATCTAACATCTTAACTGGCCCTAGACCATAAACTTTCATTCTCAACACTCAGATATGACATTCCACGTGTCCTGTCACCTCACAAATGGACCCCATCCTAAATCCATTGACTATTCCTGCTCCCCCAGAGGTTAACCATCTCACCTTACCCATGTCTCCCTCGTCAAGACCTGGGCCCTTTCCTGTTGACAGGTCTCAGGCACAGTCAGCCTCAACTGCATGGCCTAAATCACACTCAGGTCACCCATGGGAGCCAGGGCTCATGAGAGTGCTGGTCTTCTGAAGGAGGCCCAGATCCGGCTCACCTGGCTGGGACACACCATCTTCCACGATGGAACTTCAGATGTTGGGGAGTCTCAGGAAGTCTGGATGCAACAGGATACTTGAAGTAGGAGGATGGCTTTTCAACACTTAGGAACGCCTTTAGAAATAGCTATGGCTTTGATTCTGCAGCCAGGGAGGGCTGTCCAGGGTACCTGACCCTTTGAGAGTTTAAGCTCACCCCATTGTGTTCCTGCATGACAGCATATAGCCTCTCTGTTCACCTGGCCAGCACTGCAAAGGAATTCCAGAATCTTCCCTATGGTAGAATTCACACCAGCCCTGCAGAAACCATCCCACTTAGCTCTACCATCTCCCTCAGGGCTCTTGAATTGTCTTTGTGTTTTAAGGGATGCCAGGCTCTACAGACTTCAAGACAAATCTCTTAGCCAAGCGTCTTAGTCTCCGACTTCACAGCTTAATCAACCCTGGAAGGCTGCCAAAGGAACAGATGGAAGCAGAGCTTGAGGAGATTCCTAAGGGTGGTGGGGACCTGAACTTCCAGTGCTGAAATTCTGCGGGTCCCTGAGGAGCCTTGAGATCCCACCCACTCCTCACTCTCATTTGCAGGCACCTCCGACCTGGCAGCCACTGCCCTTCACTCTTGGAGATTTTAGGATCAGGCTCACTGGTTCTCTCTGGCACTACTGTTGTAGCCATGCGCTCTGGGAAACAAACTCACTCAGAAGGACAAAGCACATAGTGGAGTGCAGTTTATTACACCGGCGGGCCCAAGGCAGAGTCTCCTCTTAGCCAAGGACCCAGACCAGTTTTTGTGAAAACCTTATATACCCTAAGTGTACGTGCCCAAACCCACCTCCCCAAATTCCCTGAAACTAGTCTGAACAAAGGAAAAGAAAGATACAATCAAAGATAACCTGTGATTCATATGTCTTAAGCTTAGGTAGTTAACAGTGGGCAATTATCAATAGGCCTGTGGTCATACCCCAATAAGCATAATAGAATGTATGATTCTATTGGGTTACACAGATAATTAGGGTATTCTTTTAGGCTAAGGAGAGTCTAGGTTCAAGCCCTGGGGCTCTTTCTTCCAGGGACCTGGTTTTCCAGTTGGTACGTCGTTTCTATAGATACTGGGCACATAGCTCAAAGTCCACAGTCCAGCCCAAGATGGAGTCCTGCTTTCAAGATGGAGCCTGTTCTGTCTGTTTCCTCCTCACTACCATCCCAACCACAAAGACAGTCTGACCACATTCTGGCCCCTCAGTCTTTTTACATCTTTGTTGACATCTTTTCTTCTATCCTATCTTATCCATCCACCACAAGCCCATCACTTCCCCTTCCAAAGACTCCAGCATCTCTTAAACGCTTTCAGGATTAACCCGTCGTCATGATAGCCTTCACATCCACCCCCCTTGCCCACTCTCTTCATTTCCCTCCTCACCCAACTTGGATTCCTGGCCCATCATTCTGCTTACTTGCATCCATGTTGCCTTTACTACTTAACCCCTCTTTCCATTGGCCATGCTTGTTTGGCTAAATCCCAACTCAGTTTAAACTCAATGGCGTGCCTGCTCAGCCTTCATGCTCAAGCCATCATGTGAGCCTAGAGGAAAACATAACTCTGCACATGGGTCTTGCTTTCCATTTACGACCACAGACCTCAAGTAGGCCTTCAGGATAGTCTGAGTGATTAGCCTTCTCCCCCGCTTCCCCCACACTCAGCTGTTGACTTTGGTTCTCTTTCACTGGGGAATAAAGTCAGAAGAGAATTCTTCTCCCCAGCAAATCTACCACCTTCTGAATCTGTATTCTCTGGCTCCTTTCAGAATTCTCTGCTTGTGCTTATTCAAGGACATCACAATTCCCCCCCCCCCCCCCCCCCGCCTCTCTCTTGACTCATATCTCTACTTGGTCATTTCTCTCTGCCTACCAATGTTCTATAATAACTCCTGTCTTTTAAAAACAATCTTCTGTGAAAGAGAAGTGGTCCTACAGGATATAAATACACACAACAAAGCCTCTATCATCAAAACCACGGGTAGCGACACTTAAAAAGGCACACCAATGGGACAAAATGAGAAGTCAAGAAATAGGCCTGAACACTTGAAGAAATCTAGGTTACAATAAAGGAGATATCTCAGAATCACTGGGGCTGACTGGTGTTAGGCTAACTGGATAGGCATTTTAAAAATAAATTTAGATCTATTTCTTGTACTATATACAAGAACTTGTTGTTCAGTCTTTCATTCGTGTCCAACTCTGTGATCTCATGGACTACAGCGTGTCAGGCTTCCCTATCCTTCACCATCTCCCAGAGCCTGCTCAAACTCATGCCCATCGAGTTGGTGATGCCATCCAACCATCTCATCCTCTGTTATCCCCTTCTCCTACTGCCTTCTATCTTTCCCAGCATCTGGGTCTTTTCCAATGAGTCAGCTCTTCACATCAGGTGGCCAAAGTATTGGAGCTTCAGCTTCAGCATCAGTCCTTCCAATGAATATTCAGAGTTGATCCCCCATAGTTATCAAATTAACCAAAGATCTATATACAAAATAAAATTTCACACGTATTAGGAGAAAATATGGGTTAACTTTTATATAAGCTGGGTTTGGTTCAGTTCAGTTCAGTTGCTCAGTCGTGTCGGACTCTTTGCGACCCCATGAATCGCACCACGCCAGGCCTCCCTGTCCATCACCATCTCCCGGAGTTCACTCAGACTCGCGTCCATCGAGTACATGATGCCATCCAGCCATCTCATCCTCTGTCGTCCCCTTCTCCTCCTGCCCCCAATCCCTCCCAGCATCAGAGTCTTTTCCAATAAGTCAACTCTTCACATGAGGTGGCCAAAGTACTGGAGTTTCAGCTTTAGCATCAGTCCTTCCAAAGAAATCCCAGGGTTGATCTCCTTCAGAATGGACTGGTTGGATCTCCTTGCAGTCCAAGGGACTCTCAAGAGTCTTCTCCAACACCACAGTTCAAACGCAACAATTCTTCAGCACTCAGCCTTCTTCACAGTCCAACTCTCACATCCATACACGACTACTGGAAAAACCATAGCCTTGACTAGACGGACCTTAGTCAGCAAAGTAATGTCTCTGCTTTTGAATATGCTATCTAGGTTGGTCATAACTTTTCTTCCAAGGAGTAAGCGTCTTTTAATTTCATGGCTGCAGTCACCATCTGCAGTGATTTTGGAGCACAAAAAAATAAAGTCTGACACTGTTTCCACTGTTTCCCCATCTATTTCCCATAAGCTGGGTAGGAAAATATTTTTTAATATAATTAAAAATCTGCATGCTGCAAAGGAGAAACTGATAAATTTGACTACAAAAAAAAAACTTTAGCATAATCAAAATACAAATGAAAACTGACAGAAAAGTCTTTGTAGCATAGATCATAAAGAACTAATATCTAATATTTTTTAAATTAAGGAAGGCCAAAAATCCAATAGCAAAGTGGGCATAAGATAGGAATAGACAATCCATTAGATGAAATATAACATTCAAATATATGAAAGTGTAATCAATTTCACTTTTAATAAAAGTGCCTATGAAATCTACATTGAATAACATTTTTATCCGTCATGTTAGCAAACAAAAAGATATTCAAGAGTTTAACAATACCCTCTGTAGGTGAGCCTGAAGAAACAGGCACTCAGGAACACAGCTGGTGGGCTTGTGATGTGGGACAACCTCTAGGGAGCAGAAATCGGCAATACCGAAGAAAAGCTATGACCAATCTAGATAGCATATTCAAAAGCAGAGACATTGCTTTGCCGACTAAGGTCCATCTAGTCAAGGCTATGGTTTTTCCAGTAGTCATGTATGGATGTGAGAGTTGGATTGTGAAGAAGGCTGAGCGCCAAAGAATTGATGCTTTTGAACTGTGGTGTTGGAGAAGACTCTTGAGAGTCCCTTGGACTGCAAGGAGATCCAACCAGTCCATTCTGAAGGAGATCAGCCCTGGGATTTCTTTGGAAGGACTGATACTAAAGCTGAAACTCCAGTACTTTGCCCACCTCACATGAAGAGTTGACTCATTGGAAAACACTCTGATGCTGGGAGGGATTGGGGGCAGGAGGGGAAGGGGACAACAGAAGATGAGATGGCTGGATGGCATCACTGACTCGATGGACATGGGTTTGAGTGAACTCTGGGAGTTGGTGGTGGACAGGGAGGCCTGGTGTGGTGCGATTCATGGGGTCGCAAAGAGTCCGACACGACTGAGCGACTGAATTGAACTAAACTGAACTGAACGAACATGTGCATGTATTTACCCTTCCACCCAGCGATTCCTCTTCTAGAAATTGACTCCAAATAGATACCTCTAGCAATATAAATATATAGATACTCAGAACCCACTGTATGGCACAGGGAACTATACTCAGTGTCATGTAATAACCTATAATGGAAATGATTCTAAAAAGAATATATATATATGTATGAATATATATAAATGAGTCACTTTGCTGTACACCTGAAACTAACATAATGTTGTAAATCAATTATACTTCAATAAACTACAGATACTCAAGGTTATACATTGCAGCATTATTTATCATCACAAAATATTGGAAGCTCCCTAAATGCCCAAGCACAGGAGATTGGTTGAATTAAATATGATACACACACAACAAGGTACTGAGATATTACAAAATATGAGGAAGAGCTCTATGAGCAGAGATGGAATGATTTCCAGGAGATGTTATGAAGCGAAAAGACAAAGTACAAAAGAACATGTATCATCTGCTCTCTTCCATGTACAAAATAAGGGAAATAATCAGACTGCAATATATCTGCTTCTCTTTACAAAAAGAAGCACAGAAGAACAATCCAAAAGGCAATGTAGTTGGTTTCCAAGGCGCACCAGGGCAGTGGGAGGTCCGGGTAGCGGCCGGGGCACAGTGAACTATAGCATGGAAGTATGCTTCTCCAAGCCTTCCTTTCTCTATAGTTTTGACTTTGGGTTGCATTTCAGTGTTCTACATATCAAAACATATAATGAAATCAATAATAAAGTTGAATACCCAGGACCCCTTTCCCCCTCTGGCCATACCCTGACTTCCCTCCCGCTTGCCCAGCCCATGCAACACGATTCTGTGTATCACATTTCTCTGGCCATAGCGACTGGTCCAGGGTCAGGCGTCCAACACAGAGTGAGCCAGTGACCCAGTGTAAGCCTTTAGCTGCGGCTGTGTGGACAGAAGCCACCTTCCTCTTTTTCACCACACTTGAGTCCAGGAAGCTATAGGCCTGGAGTGACCGGCTGCCACCTTGAAAGGAAGTCAAAACAGAAGATAGCGGAGCTGAGACCTAAGAGACCAATTTGCGGAAATCGTGTTCAATCGCCTGCTGTTTTTACTTAATGACGCCAACCATCAAGCGTTTGCCCGGGCCGGCTTGCGTTGGGTTTTCCATCATGCGCATTCGGAGTCTCGACAGAGCACTGATTGACGGGTCTTGTTTGGCCTAATGCGGATTCTAGGTGAAGAGAGAGTCCGAGATCACGCTGGGAGATGAGACCAAAGATGGGGGCAACACTCAGACCGTCTGGGTCCGACTTCAGACTAGCTGGGGTGGTGGGTGGCCTTCACCCCAGGCTCACAGAGGGAGAAAGCAGAGAGAAGGTTACTTCCAAAGTGTCAGGGAAGGCTGGAGCAGGAGAGCCCGGCTTCCTGCCCCTAAGGCCGCCTTGGGGCTGGGGCACTCATGTCCCCTGTGTCTGCAGGGAACACAGGATACGCTCTGAGGCCATCGTGGGAGGCCCCGAGGCTCCCGCTGTGCTGGGATGAGCTTCATGTGTGAGCTAAGTCGCTTCAGTCACGTCTGACTCGTGACCCTAGAGACCTGGATGAGCTCCATGGCAGAGCGCACCAGCCCAGACAGAACTTTGGGTGTGGTGGGCGCGGTGTTAACAGGAGCCTAATGCAGGCTCTTTGTCCTGGGCACCAGCCCATTGGGTTGTGTGTGGAGGACGCTCAGTCACTGGGGAATTGCTGACTGTGGTGGCCAGACCCACGGACTTGGAGTTGAAGGGAATGGGTTCAGATCCCAGCTCTTCCACTCACCAGGGGCCCTCCGCATCTGAAGGGCGGGTAAGAACAATGCCCCAAGGAAACAAGGAACCACCTGCCAGCAGCCCACAGGTCGCAAGCCAGCCCCCGGGTGGTTTTAATCAGCCAGCACAGGTGTTTTTTTTTTTTTTTTTTTTAACAATAAGTGGGCCAGTTTGGAAACTGGGGTATTTTGCATTAAAAAAAAACAAAAACTGAATTTCTTTTTTTAATGCAAAATACCCCAGTTTCCAAACTGGCCCACTTATTGTTAAAAAAAAAAAAAAAAAAAAAAAAACTGTGCTGGATGATTAAAAAAAATCCAGTTTTTTTTTTTTTTTGCTTTCTCTTAAAAATAAAGGCGTACTGTGATTCATGGGGTCGCAAAGAGTCGGACACGACTGAGCGACTGAACTGAACTGAAACATAAAGGAGCAAGATTTGGGAACACTGGCCAGAACAGTGAGGTGCTTGCCCCTTCATCCAGTCGTGAGAGGCTAACCCACTCTCTGGTTTCACATCACCCACCCCACCCCCACTGCAGCTGAACTGACAGTGGGTTCCGCTGACCACTCAGCATCTCAGGCTGCTCTTTGTCCCTGAGGCGGAGAACTGCTGCTCTATATCGTTCGCTCCCTGGAGTGGGGAAGGGAAGGATTAGCAAAGAAACCCGTGTCACTCTCATTCTGCCACCTCCACTCCTAACCCCATCTGCTTGGTGCTCGCAGGTCTGAGTTCACAAGCACAAGTGTACTAATAAATGCAAGTGGCTACATAAGGTTCATGGACTGAAGACAGGGAAGGGGAATAAGGACTCAAGCTCAAGTTCTGTTGGCTGAGATAAAAAGTCTAGGATATCGTCCCAGATAGGGGGGCTGGCACGTAGACCAGTGGTTGCCTTGGGGCTGTCAGGGTGGAAACAGGGTCGAGGACAGAGGGAACAAGTTCAGAGGCAAGAACTCTAGCCTCTGAGCACCTGCTGGGAGAGCTAGTGGCACCCTTGGGGTAAGTCCAGGTTAGGGCCTGGTCTCCTGGTGACGTAAACAGGTACAGCTGGCTGGGAGACAGGAAACCAGGTGGAACTTACAAAGGCTGGTGACGTTCTGGCGGGTTCTCATGTGGAACCCACAAGAGGCCAGGTTTGGCCTCTTCTCAGGAAGTTCCCTTGAATCTAGTTTTACACTTTGGCACAGGACAAAAAGTAAAAGTTCTCAGTGAGTTTGGGGAGAGCTCTATCAAAGCCTAATTAAATGTCAGCCAGAATCCCTAGCAGAGGAGCCGCCAGTGTGGTTCATTACGGAGCTAATTCAACAGAGTCCTGGTTCTCCAACTCAGCTAATGTGAAGGTCTCAGAAGATAGAATGCCTCCTACACCCCAAGGTATAATCATATACTTTATGTTCATTTTTAGCCCGTGATTTGAAGACCAGTGTAGCCCTGAGCTGATGTAGATGTACTAAGGATACAGGGTGATTCTGGATATCTTCCATTATTCAGTAAATATTCATTAATGGAGCACCTAGAGTGTAGAATCCATTATGCTTAACACAAGGGAGCCCACAAGAGTGGGTAAGACCCTGCCTTAACCCTGGAAAAAATTATAAGCCACTCAGTCAGTCAAGTTCTAGTCTGGCAGCTGGAAACCAATAAGGTTCAGGGCTGCTGCTGCTGCTGCTGCTGCTGCCAAGTCGTTTCAATCGTGTCTGACTCTGTGCGACCCCATAGACGGCAGCCCACCAGGCTCCCCCATCCCTGGGATTCTCCAGGCAAGAATTCTGGAGTGGGTTGCCATTTCCTTCTCCAATGCATGAAAGTGAAAAGGGAAAGCGAAGTCGTTCCGTCGTCTCCGACTCTTAGCAACCCCATGGACCGCAGCCTACCAGGCTCCTCCGTCCATGGGATTTTCCAGGCAAGAGTACTGGAGTGTGAAAAAAAAAAAAAAGAGTACTGGAGTGGGGTGCCATTGCCTTCTCTGTGCAAATTACCTGCTTTGTGTCTGCAGTGGGGCCCAAGACCAGATAATGCTGCCCTTCAATAACCATTTCTTTGTATGAGTTTCTTAACCAGAATTCCTTTGCTGGGAGCCTCTCAGAAATTTTTTACCAGCACCTCGGACTTGCCACTGGCAATTCTACCTGAGGTTAGCAGTGTCTATATACCACCAAATTGAGTTTTAAGAATTAAAAAAATATCATCTGTTTCCATAATGGGATGTATCTGGTGGTGTATCAAAAAAAAAAAAAAAAGCTACAGTTCACTTGAAACTGTCATAACACTGTTAATCAGCTATAACCCAATACAAAATAAAAAGCTTAAAAATAAAGCTACCAATTACTTAATACCTCATATGTGCTGGACATGGTACTGGAAACGCGACATACATTTTCTGATTCAATTTGTAGTGCAGCCCTGGGAGGTCACTGGTACCATCCCCCTCTGTGCACTGAGGTTTGATAACATAGTTCCACCTAGATTATTTCTGAAGGTCCTAAGATCTGTACGAAAATTTTGAAAGTAGAATCTGTTTTTTGTTTGAAGCCCTGTCCACACAAATCAGGTATCTTTTGTTCCCCCCTCCCCAACACTCTCCAGCACAGGGATGCTGCCAGGGGTTGGCAATCAGGCTTCCTGGGGTGGTATCTTGGCGTCAGTTAGCCATCCCAGGACCGTGACCCCCAAAGCGAACTTCCAGTCTTTCATTCCTCCTCCCTCCCTTCCTGCGAGAGGAACCAAAAGAAGAACTCGCAAAGATCGTCATGGGTCTTGTCATGCGACATTCTGACACTCGGCCACTGTTGGGGGTTTTGGGAGGGGAAGTAACACTGACATCACAGGAACATAGAACCAAAAAAGGCTTGAAGGGCTCACTGTGTCCAGGCACCTCTGTGATCTGAAACACAGCTCTCTCCCGGAAGAGTCAGAAATGGGTACTGTACCTCTTCCAGTAATTTCTGCCAGCATTGTAGCTCCCAAATAGAGAAGATTTTCATCCAAGTCAAGTTCTTACTTAATTTTGGTCTACTGTGATTTTTTTTAATCCAGGAAGATTAACTAGTCAGCATTAGTCCTATTACAAACCTCCAAAATATTAAAGATAAGGTAGTTATCAGTCATTTCAAGTTAGCTGTACCTGTGTTCTTCACTATAGGTTCTTATCTGTGCTGTTTGCAATTTTTCAAATGTTTGTTGTTTTGTTTCTTTTTTTCAAATGTGACTGTGGCAGGTTGAATTATGGTTTCCCATTCTTCCCTCTTTCCCAGCTATATAGAATTATACATCCATGACTTTGCCATGTGACTTGCAGTCACATGTCACCAGTCACCCCGTTTTACTTTGTTTATTTAATTTTGCTGGGTCTTCACTGCTGCAAGGGCCTCTTTCAAGCTGCAGTTCCCAGACTCTAGAGCACAAGCTCAATAGTTGCGGTGTATGGGCTTAGTTGCCCTGAGGCATGTGGGATCTTCCCCCAACCAGGGTTCAAACTCGTGTCTCCTCCATTGGCAGGTGGCTTCTTTACCATTGAGCCACCAGGGAAGCCCTCCTCACCCCACTGATATTTGGCTTGGTCGCATGACTTGCTTTGAATGACAGAATGCTAGGGGAAATAATGAGCAGAAGCTTCAGATGTGTTTGTCTGACTTGAGTTGGCCTCTTGTGTTTCTGCCATAACCACAAGAAGACCATGCCCCAGGCAGTGCCAGTCCCAGAAAGAGACAGGGAAAGGAGGCCCAAAGTGGAGATATGACCCAACCGAGTCCAAGATCAGCTGAGCCTCAGCCACCCTGCAGACCTGTGAGCAAGAAAAATAATTGTCTGTGATGCAAGTCACAGAGATTTGGGGGCTTATTCTTTATACAACAGTATCTAAGCAGTAAGGTCTAATCCACACTGTAGCCAGATTACAACCTGATCCTTGCATGGTATAACCTTTAAGACCACCTCTTTCTGGATGAACCTAGAGCCTGTTATACAGAGTGAAGTAAGTCAGAAAGAGAAAAACAAATATCGTATATTAACAGATATATATGGAATCTAGAATAACGGTCCTGATGAACCTATTTGCAGGGCAAATAGTCATAGAGAAAAGATTTATGGACACACTGGGGGAAGGAGAGGGTGGGACAAATTGAGAGAGTAGAGCTGAAATATATACATGACCGTGTGTAAAGTGGATAGCTAATGGGAAATTGCTATAAGTGTAGGGAGCTCAGTCTGATGCCCTGTGACATCCTAGAAGGGTGGGATGCAGTGGGAGGGGGGAAGGAAGTGCAAGAGGGAGGGGACACGTGTATACCAATGGCTGACTCATGTTGATGTGTGGCAGAAACTGGCATAACTTTGTAAAGAAATTATCCTTCAATTAAAAATAAACGTATTAAAAAAAAAAAACTAGTCACCAAAAGGCAGAATCCTAGAGAAACAAAAAGAGAAAGACCACCTGTTTCATTAAAACTTCCCTGGCTACTTCAGACCCTCCACAACTTGACCACAAAACCCTTCTTTTCTGTGGCCTATATTTTGGCGCCTGGTTTATATTCAGTATAACACATTCTAGAACTCAGTCTGAAGCATTATTTAATAACTGCACTTTTGAAATCTTCTCAAGAAGGCTATGAAGTCATTGAGAACAGAGATCATATGAACAAAGTATAGGCAATAAAACTCTTAATTACATATATTCTGTAGCACTATCACTCATGCTTGTCAGAATAAGCCTTCCAATATTTACTTAAAAACCCACTGTTATCATACATACAGGGGGGCAGCAAAAGGCTTTACACACAGGGGCCATAAGAGTGAAAGTGAAAAGTGAAAGTGTTGGTCGCTCCATCGTGTCCAACGCTGCACCCCCGTGGACTGTAGCCCATCGGGTTCCTCTCTCCATGGAATTCTCCAGGCAAGAATACTGGAGTGGGTTGCCACACCCTTCTCCAGGGGATCTTCCTCATACAGGGATCAAACCTGGGTCTCCAGCAATGCAGGCAGATTCTTTACTGTCTGAGCCACCAGGGAAGCCCCCAGCCATAAAACGCCTTCAAATATTTATGAAATGTTCACAGGAAAGGCAAATGTGATTGAGTTTTGGTCAATCAGGTATATATTTCTGACTTACTAACATTGTTTCATATCTTTTATCTTCTTTTGGCAGTCTTCAATTATCAGTTCCACAAGATATTGAAAGTAAATTTTTTCATTTCCCATCCCAAATAAATTAACAAAAATACAAGTGAGCCAGACAAGTTACCTAATTAAAATCTGCAAAGTAAAACCTGTGAAAAGTTCATAGTCATGCCCAATGTTACCATTCTAAATGTCTCAGTTTTCTTAATAAAATATATTTTGTGTATGAGAGCTAATAATCCTTGATTTTCATATTCTATATTTGAGAGCAGAAACAGTTCTTCAGAATCATATTTTTTTCATAGCTTAGTTTTCAACCCAGGGTAGTTCCTCTTTTTATTTATATAAGCAGAAAGACTTGCTTTATATTGAAGAACTCAATGAACTGGGTTTTTTAAGGTACATATTTACTTTTCATATACAGGAATTTTCCAGGTGACTGGTTGAATTACTACCTTCTCATGGTACATTGATCTGGAGTTTAAAAAAAAAACTGAACAATAGAAAAAGCTATCTTTTCTTTCCATCTATGGACATAACTATCAAAGCATCATATCTAATGCTGCCAGAAATTATAAGACAAAATGAATGCTGCTCCTTCAAACCAGTCACCTCATCCAATTATCCCAAGAGTTGCCAATGCTTAAAACTGTGCTGAGAATCTTTTTTGTGTGATTTCCTTCAAAGCTGGCTGTATATTTTAAAAATGTTGTTAAAAAGCAGCACATCTCTGTCTTTGAGAATGAGTACAATTTTGGGAACAGGAAAACTCACTTGGAAGCAAATTCTGTGAAAGAGAAGAGCAGTCGAGCTGAGTAATATAAAGAAGAAATTCAAATTTGCCCATAATCTCAAAACCCAAGGACAACCACCATCAACACACTGGTATGTTTTCTGCCAGCAAGTTTTTTATGTACATATTTTCACACAAATGGGACGTACAATACGTATAGCTGGGATCTCCACCCACTTTTTTGTTCCCCAGTCAATATTCCATTATTTCATAAGGTTTAGGGAAGCTACGGAAAAGGCAATGGCACCCCACTCCAGTACTCTTGCCTGGAAAATCCCATGGATGGAGGAGCCTAGAAGGCTGCAGTCCACGGGGTCACTGAGGGTCGGACACGACTGAGCGACTTCACTTTCACTTTTAACTTTCATGCTTTGGAGAAGGAAATGGCAACCCACTCCAATGTTCTTGCCTGGAGAATCCCAGGGATAGGGGAGCCTGGTGGGCTGCCATCTACGGGGTCGCACAGAGTCGGACGCGACTGAAGTGACTTAGCAGCAGCAGCAGGGAAGCTAAGTAACAGACAAATAGTAATACTTCAGAGAGTTTCAACTTCTTTCAAAACGTGTAGAGGCTGGAAAAAAGTCAACAGTTACACACACAAAAAAGACATTTTTCTGATTTCCTATTCCCTGTGCCACGGTGATGCTATCTTGCAGGGATAATATTTGGGCATGCCACCATGATTAATGACAAGTGAGAGAGAAGCCAAGAGTGACAGAAAAGAAAAGGTTGTGGTTTTGACAAAGAATAAACAGAATGTGATGTCTGCCCAAGTCCATCATTTGTGTAGACAGTATCACTGAGGGAGAAGGGGCCTGGAGCAAGAATATGCCTTTAATTAAATCACAAAAGTGTATTTCCTATGCTCAGCAATGGAGTAAAATCTCTTAAATTGGAAGAAATATCATTTGCAGCAGAAATCAGAGAAGATAGAACAACAGCCTTCATTGATCAGGTCTTCCCCCAAAGTAAGAGGAAGCATAACCATGCCACATGTAAGCACTGCTTTCTGGCCCACAAACCAAAGCCTGGTTTTCAAACCCAATTACCGAGTCCAGGGTGACCCACTAGGCACTTGGTTCTAGCTCTAGCAAGGAGGAAACTTTGCCTCAGACTCTCTCCATCTGGACTGTGTTCGGTAGTCTTAGAAATAAGATCTGAAAGCATTCCATCTCCATCTTGCCCCCTAAACTGAGACCTTCTCCCACCACCCAACAGAATATCCTGAGATAGAAATGCTCTGTCTTGTTCCCAAACAAGGCATTGCGATCTTTACACTAGAGTTGAGATGCCCAAAGATCCCCATTTTGTCCCATTTTTTTGCTCAAAAACATTTATTTGTCCATAAAGCCAGATTAGCCTGGTGGAGAGGGTGCCAGCTTTAAAATTCAAGTCGCTCCATTCCTCTCTTCTGAACTCAGTCAACTTTGGACAGTGGCTTCATTTGCCTCAACATCAACTTCCCTGTCTGTGATGAAGGTGAAATTTTCAGGGTATAAAATTATGCCCTAAAAAAAAAAAATTGGGGGAAGATTCTCTGCAGCCAGGTTAGTCCAGTGTAACCAAGATAAAATCCTATCAGTGAAGGGTTGGTCAAGAGGGTTGGTCATTGAGCCATGTGGTTCCAGAAATAGCCCTGACCCTTGTCCCTCCCTAGTCCATCTGGAACTAAGCCCAGAGAAGAAAGATGATGGACAGAGACTCAATGAGCTTGAAAGACCCCAGAACACATGTAAAACCTCCGCCATTCATAATACCTCAAACTCCCCCGTGCCCAGCGTGATGGGAAACAATATGGCAGAAATTAATTGGGGGTGAATCAAGGAAGAAACTACAGCTTGATATTTTCTGCACCAATGGCCAATACTCTGCCCACCTGAAGTGAAGAGCTGACTCACTGGAAAAGACTTCAGAAGTAAAAATAAAAATTAAAAATAAGTAAATAAATAAATAAAAGACCTCAGTGCTGGAAAAGATTGAAGGCAAAAGGAGAAGGGGGCAGCAGAGGATGAGGTGGTTGGATAGCAGCACTGACTCCATGGACATGAATTTCAGCAAATTCCAGGAGATAGTGAAGGACAGGGGAGCCTGGCATGCTGCAGTCCACTGAGTCACAGAGTCAGACATGATGTAGTGACTGAACAGCAACAAAATTTTCTGCAATCTAGAGAAAGGCAAAAGAGCGGCTGAGAGGGAGCCAGGTCCAAGGGGCCTCATCAGAATGAGGTCGGGGAGACAGCACCATATACATCACTTTCCAGAGGCCAGGTGTGAATAAGGACACATGGGAATATCCCATGCTGAAGGCGATAACCCACCACACTCCACTCTACCAGCCCCCACCCCAAAGTGATTAAGATTAAGTCACTGCAACTCTTTGGAATGGGAGCACTAAACAGAACCTGAAGTAGAAATTGTGAACAGTCATGAAAAGTTGTATTTGTTTGCAAAGCCTGAAATGAGGACTCGATATATGAATTACACATAAAGGGTCTGTGTCCGTGGTAGTTACACAATACATTCTAAAGTGTTTCCATGATTACTATTGACTAGTTATATTTCAGTCTGCCAGAGAAGCGGAGGCAACTAACTTTGAGCGCTGAAAACAAGGGCAGAGCATAAATGTCGGAGAACTATTTGTTTTTCTCTAGAAAAAGACAGTTGAGACAGCCCTGCACTCCACACCCTCCCACCTATAGTAGACTTTGTTATTCATCAGTCGGCACTCACGCTCCTTGCCCACACCTCCCACGGCATATCGCTCCCCATCTCCTTGATTTGGGGCGGGGCCACGTGTTGTGCTTTGACCAGTGGAATGTGGCAAACGAGCACGCCAGTACTAAGAGGCTCTGAGAGTCGCTGTGTCTTTTTCCTTGCTGTCTGGCATCCCTGCCTTCCTCCATGAGAAAATGACGCCCCAGGCGACCACTGCCCCTCCAGCTTGGGTCTCCAAACGAAAAACACAGAGAGCAGCCTTGAACCTGACCTGAAGCTTGAAGCCAAGCCTAGCCAAGTTCAATGGAGCCCAGCAAGTTCAGGCGAGACACAGCTGAGCCTCGGCTGACCTCAAGTCCCATGACGGAGAAATCAGTATTTACTTTCATAAGCCATTAAAATTGGAGGTTGTTAACTGCAGAAAAATCTAATACCCCAGCAATTAAGACAACACTTCAGCGTTTCAAAGTAAAGGGAGGAAAGATGGGAGGTGAAACAAGGGCAAGAAAACAGCTTTCTAAATGAAGCAAAATTACCTTTTCAGGAACCTTGTCCAGCGACGGTAATGTGAGATGGAACAGCAACATAGCCAGTAAAGCAGGGGGTGGGGGAGGAGAGAAACAGAGCCCTAAAAATGTCTGCAAGCCTTTGAGACCCCAAAGAGAAAGAAGAGTTCAAAGAAACACATTGCTTCACCCTCAGATTCTCTCCTCCATTAATTCTCTCCATTTAAAGGAATTTAACTCCCTCTGAGCATTAAGCTTGGTACATAAACTTTAATGACTTGCAGTGACTTCTACTAGAGCCCTTATATCTATTTAAAATGCAGTAGGATGTACGCTTGCTATTGATTTGGGTTCAAGATTTGAATTGTTCTTATGTAGGTATTTGTCAAAGAACAGATGTTTTCTCCATGTGTCATTTGAGATGGGTTAAGGATGCCCAGGAGGAAATGGTTGATATAGAGGTCTCTCCCTGAGTAGACGGGTTAGTTATAAATTGCTCTGTGGTTTTTTTCCTAACCCTGTAATGGCTGGAGTAAAACCTAGCAGCTGAACAGTTAACCCATTTATTTAATTTGATTTTGATTTTTCCATTAAGCTCTCATGATTTATTTAGATAGGTTCTGAAATACCAAATTGAAATGTGAAGAATTTGGCATGCAGGGGGGATTAAGAACCAAAATATGAATTGAATGAAATCCATTTTGCAAATCTCCAGACCTGTCCAACAAATCGCTGGGGAGACCTGCAGAGAATTACTCCTTAAGTGGTTTTGAGCATCAATATTACATCTGTGTTTCTTAACACATGGGCTTCAAGGAACAGCTTCCCTCTTGGGGCTCTGCTTCAAAACTTACAGTTAAAGCCCGAAGCTAGTCAAGGTGTAAACCTTAAAGTCTGCCCTAGAAACCTCCAGAATCTGTGCTCCACACCCTTCTGACACCAGATCTCTCTCAAGGGGGACCTTTTCCATAACAGCTTCATCCCACCCTCCCGCCAGAGGCAGCCCTGGACTAACCCACTCTCTGCGCTCATCTTTCCAAGGGGCACATGTGAGCACATGTTAGCTTCCCCACTAACATCCACTGTTTCTACCTGGCCAATCACACTTTAGGCCGCCTTTCCTGGCCCGGCCCCCTCCCTTCCTGCACACTACCTAAGCAGGAAAGGTACTGAATGGCTTGGCCCTTTTCCTTCCTCATCCTTTTAAAATCCAGCCATGTTTGCATAGAGGCAAAATGGAGTGGTGGTTCAGAGCAAGTGTCTGAGGTCAGGGTGCCCTGATCTATTTATTTATTTTTATTTATTGGCTCCTTTATTTTGGCCGCCCTGGGTTTTCATTGCTGTGCATGGGTTTTCTCTAGATGCCGTGAGCCGGGACTCTCTCTAGTTGTGGTGTGTGGGCCTCTCATTGCGGTGGCTTCTCTTGCTGTGGAGTATGGGCTCTACGGAGTAGTCTAGGCAGTTGTGACACATGGGCTTAGTTGCTCCAAGGCGTGTGGAATCTTCCTGGATCAGCGATCGAACCCCTCCTGTGTTGGTAGGTGGATTCTTAACCACCAGATCCCAGGGAAATCCTGCCTCGGATTTAAAATCTGGCTCTGCTCTCTTTTGCTGGTGAGACCTTGGCCCCATCATTTTACCATCATCTGTAAAATAAGGATGATAATAATATTCACCACACAGTGCGGTTTGAAGGAAACACAAAAGCTGGCGCATGATAAACCCTCGACTGCTGACGGCGGCTAACGCTCTTCCTCTGAGGGTGATGCCCCTTAATCAGCCCACGGAGATTTACTAAGTGCTGCCCATGGGCCATGCCCTGTGCCTGATGCTGGGACTACAGTGGTGAGAAGGTGCAGACCCAGTCCTGGGAGATCTTGCAGGCTGGGAGGTAGAGAAGCAAATGCTAAAAGCATGGAAGAGCTACCGCAGGGTTAACTGAAGGGTGCGCTGAAGGTGCTCAACCAAGCTTGGCTGCAGCCAAGGAAGCTTGCGGAAGAAGTGAGGAGGTGCATGTCCAGGGACTGGTTTATGATGTTGACTCAGATATAATGTAAAAGAGGAGAGAGAAAGGGAGACAGAGCAGGAAAGAAGGTCTGGCTTAGGAAGAAGCTCAGGCCAGAGGCAATGAGATGTGATTTTTCTGAAGCAAATAGGCAGTGATACCATCAAATTTCCTTCTTCTAAAGCTCTCAAGAGATGGGAAACGGAGAGGGGCAGGAAGGGGACTTCCCAAGTGGCTCAGTGGTAAAGAATCTGCCACGGCTGGAGACACAGATTCGATCCGTGGTCCAGGAGGACCCCAGATGCCATGGAGCAGCTAAGCCCGTGTGCCACGACTATTGAATGAGTGAAAGTCGCTCAGTCGTGTCTGACTCTTTGTGACCCCATGGACTATACAGTCCAGAGAATTCTCCAGGCCAGAATACCGGAGTGGGTAGCCTTTCCCTTCTCCAGGGGATCTTCCCAACCCAGGGATCGAACCTAGGTCTCCTGCATTGCAGGCGGGTTCCTTACCAGCTGAGCCACCAGGGAAGCCCACAACTATTGAGCCTGTGCTCTAAAGCCCGGGAACCGCAACTACTGAGCCCATGAGCGGCAACTCCTGAAGCCCGAGCGCCCTAGAGCCCGTGCTCTACAAGGGAAGCCTCCACAGCCCCCGCTCAGCGCAACTAGAAAAAAGCCTGCACAGCAAGGAAGACCCAGCACAGGCTAAATAAATAAAGTGTCAGGGAAACGGGATTAGTGAGGTTTTCTTTGTGCAAACTTGGTACACACCTCGGGTTCAGAGCTTGGGCTGCGGCATGATTACAGCATGTGATTTCTCCCCCTGTCAACTGAAATCCTCACGGGTAGGAGCTTTAGGGATTTTCGGAACAAGGATGCACAGAAAATCGTGGGTATTATGAATAGGAGATAAGAGGCTGAGTTGCTCTGTCTTGTCGTCAGGAAAGCAGGATGAGGGCACGGTTGCGGGATGAGTGGGGACACACGTGTGTGCTGAGCTCAGAGAGAAGCCGGGGCCCTGGAGGTGCTGAGCCTGGAGAGAAACTGATTGAGAGGCGTGGCCGGCGGTTTCTCACGGCACCCCCTCTGTGTGTCTGCGAGTGTAACGGGGCGGGCAGAGGTGAGTGCTGGCTGGCAAAGTGAGCTATTTGAACAGAAAATGCCCAACCTAAAACCAGGTTATCTCCAGCTCCTGGTGTCACTTATTGGGTCATATGCCGAGACCTGTATGTGGATTTCTGAAAGAACTGCCTGCATGGCTGGAGCTGTTTTTCCCTGTTTGAATTTACTCTGATACCCAGAAATCTAGAAGCATCATCATCACCATCATAGCGGATGCATTTACTGAGTGCATGTCAGGTGACTGATATTGTTCTACGTGTTTTTCATTTCGTTATTTGTTCCTCACGACATCCCTGGGTAAGAGATTCTATTAAATTTCTTATTTCATCAAGAGGAAAACCGATGCACAGAAATGTCAAGTTAATTGGTTGGTCAACAGATTTGTTCGAGTATTACGTAACATCATAATATAAAACCCGAGCAAACTTTTTGGCCACCCCCAATGCATGGCCAGTGCCCCACGGCAGCCTGGTTCTAGGGCTCAGACGTTTGATCACTGTACTGCACTGCCTCAAAGAACTTGGACCCGTGTTCTTTTTACCTCTGCAGCCCCAGTTATCTGTGTTAAGAGTACACAGAGGTGCGCACCGAGTTGTCGTTTGAATGAAAGACTGAATAAACAGAGCCTCATGTGCCAAGAGATCGGCAGCCTTTGGGTAGCCCTTCGCCAGGCTGACATAAAACTGTGATTTAAGTGGTGGGGTGGCTCAGATGGTAAAGAATCTGCCTGCAATGCAGGAGACCCGAGTTCCATACCTGGGTCAGGAAGATCCCCTGGAGAAGGGAATGGCTACCCACTCCAGTATTCTTGCCTGGAGAATCCCATGGACAGAGGAGCCTGGCATGCTGCGATTCAAGGGGTCTCAAAGAGTCGGACACGACTGAGCCACTGAACTGAACTGAACTGAGCAACTAACACAACAGGGCCTTGGTCCCAACACATCAGCGTCCATCTCCTATCTCCCTGCTGTTATATCTAGGGAGTTTGCTTTGGTTCGTGTTTGCCCTGGGGGCTTTGAGGACCCACTTATTAAAAAGAGGGGAGAGTGGCAGTGCCAAGGAAGGCTGAGGGCTGATTTACTCGCCCCCACCCACCCCACCCCACCTTGCACTACAGTGTTAGAGGGCAAACAGCGCCCCCTGTGGTCAGCGTGGTGGTGGCAGCCAGGGTCATCTTGAGAGCACTCTCCCTTTCTGCCCACTATGCTGGGCAGAGGTAGAGAATGTGATGTAGAAGTCAGGCCTCGGGGTCTTTTTACTCCTCCCGGCTAGAAAGCCCTCCATCTAGCATCCACTTTGGAGACCTGGGGGTTCTGCTTTTACTTACAGAGGAAAACGGCATTTCTTAGGGTTAGAGGCCTCGATCAGAGGAGTCACTTCCAAACCTTTTCCACTGCTGTCACTCAACGTCCAGGTCTTCTGACCTCACTGTCAGCCGAGGAGACCCTTGCCGATGGGGAGGGTTAGTCAGGGTCATCTGGAAAGCAGGGGAGTGGGAGCACTCATCAGAGAAGATGAATTTGCAAGTCGATAAAAGACAGAAAGGGACTTTTTTTTTTTTTTTTGCTGCTCCTACAGCATGTGGGGGTGGGGGAGCTTCCCTGATGGCTCAGACAGTGAAGAATCTGCCTGAAATGCAGGAGACCTGGGTCTGATCCCTGGGTCGGGAAGATCCCCTGGAGAAGGAAATGGCAACGTGTTCCAGTATTCTTGCTTAGGAAATCCCGTGGACAGAGGAGCCTGGAGAGCTATAGTCCATAGGGTTGCGAAGAGTCAGACACGACTGAGCCACTGACACTTTCACTTTCACTTTTCACAGCATGTGGGATCTTAGTTCCTCAACCGGCAATTGGACCTGCACGTCCTACGGTGGCAGCACGGAGCCCTAACCCCAGCCCACCAGGGAAGTCAGAGAACAGAACTTATATAAGAAGACAACCAGCACTCAGCAAACAGGAGGCTCTGTCCCCATCTCCTTCCTCCAGCCTCCACTCAACTCCTGTAGGACTTCCTCGCCCGCGGGCACCGGGATTCACGCGCACAGAAATGTATGTGTGGCCCAGGCGCCCTGTGTAAGGGATTCGCCCTTTAACCTCCCCTCCTACTCCAGCAACTCCATAGGCCTGGACAGCACTTTCCATTCCAGGTTGCCGCCACCTCTTGGTCTTTCCCCCTGTATTTCCTGCGGCTAAGTCACTTCAGTCGTGTCCGACTCTGTGTGACCCCAGAGACGGCAGCCCACCAGGCTCCCCCATCCCTGGGAGTCTCCAGGCAAGAACACTGGAGTGGGTTGCCATTTCCTTCTCCAGTGCGTGAAAGTAAAGTTGCTCAGTCGTGTCCGACTCCTAGCGACCCCATGGACTGCAGCCCACCAGGCTCCTCCGTCCATGGGATTTTCCAGGCAAGAGTACTGGAGTGGGGTGCCATTGCCTTCTCCGATCAAGACTTCCTAGTGGACAGTGTTCCTGCTTCCACTGTTATGGACCTCACGGTCCCTTCGATGTCCTTGCTGTGCTGCCAATGCCTTTATTAGCGATTTCACAAAAGATCCCCTTAAAACGTTCTTGCTAATGACTCAGTAACGGTTTAATTGTTTTCAAAGGATTCTAGAAAATGCTAATCACTGTCTACTATTAGGTCTTAATCTCATTTACTTCCTTTAAGTGTTCTGTCTGACAATCAACAACGATAATTACCACTTGACATTTTTTAAAGCCATTTATGTTACTTCAAGTAATCCTCACAAAAACTTGGCGAGATAGTATTTTTCTCTGAGGAACCAGGCTCACGAAAATTAAGTAACCTACCTAAGGTCATACAGCTAATAAATTGTAGAACTGAGACTCAGCTGGGATTTCCAAGGCAAGTTCTCTTTTCCAACACTGCCCTGCAGGATAAAATGAAGAGTAAATGTGTTATCCAGGTTGTGTTCTATTTTTTTTTAATTATGGAAAGTTTTCATTTATAAAAAGAGAGAGACTGGAACAGTGGCATGTTGGAGCCAGTTCCTACTATCAGCTTCAAAGACCTGAGTATTAGATATTTAAGAATTTTGGAACCTTGTTAAACCCTTTGTAGATTAAAATAGGTCTTGGTGGTGTACTTCCCTGGTGATACAGTGGTTAAGAATCCATCGGTCAGTGCAGGGGACACAGGCTTGATCCCTGGTCCAGGAAGATCCCACATGCCTCAGAGCAACTGAGCCCACACACCACAGCTTTCCTGGAGGAAAATGTGATCCCACTTGTGACAGTCTGCTGTGTGGTTTAAAAAGGAAGACAAACTATGGGGAAAAGTAGGAGTAGAAACCTCACTTACATAAATTGATCACTCCCACGATTCAGAAGTCATTTTCCTTTGAAGTAAATATTCTCCTTGTGACCTTTAATAAAACAGGAGATGAAATAATAGAGTGGTATTTTTGAACAGACACATTTCAAGACATTAAATCCAGCATGTGTATAGATATGTGTACATGTATGTATGTGTGTATGTCTGTGTGGGTATGTGTCTGTGTCTGTGTGTATGTATGTATGGATACGTATATGTGTGTGTATGTGTACATGTCTGTGTGTCTGGGTGGGTATGTGTATATGTGTGTGTGTGTGTGTCTGTGTGTGGGGGATGTATGTATATATGTATGGGTATGTGTTTATGTCTGTGTGTATGTCTGGGTGGGTTTGTATATGTGTGTTTGCGTGTGTGTGTGTGCACACGTGCGTGTTTCCTGCTGGTCTCCTCAGAATACTTCCTTTAGCGTAATGGTTCCCAACTGGTCTGCTCAGTTAGAGTCCCAGGGGAGAGGGAGTTTAAAACCTGATCCTCAGGCTGTAGCCCAAAGATCAGTTAAAATCAAATCAGACTCCCTGGGGAGGTACCCAGGATCAGCACTTTTCCAGCCCCCGCCCAGATGATTTAAATGTTTAAGCAGAGTTAAGAACTGATTTAGTTAATGATCTTACTTAAAACTGCAGGAGAAAGATAGACGTGATAAAAATCGCAACACTCCTTTGCCGTAACCCCACAAACTCAGGACCTTAAGACGGTGGTCCCAACATGGCAAAGTCAGACCTGATGGAGTCTGAAGATTTCAGTCCTTGAAAACAGACTCTGCAGGAAAAAAAAAAGTGCTGAGAGAGGCACTCCCAGGAGCTTAAATAGGGCCTTCCTGGTTTTAAAATGTCAAAGAACAGAGAGTAGCTCTACCTCAGAAACCCCCTCGTGTGGCTGGTGGGGAAACTTCTGCCCTGTGGCCTGGGGGAGGGCGCAGACAGCAGCCGGGCAGGTCTCTGCATCCCTGCAGACCAGGGTGCCGTTTGGTTGTTGAGTGAGAACTGTCGTTAACACCTGTGCTGTGCTGTGCTGAGTCGCTCAGTCGTGTCCAACTCTCCAACCTTGGGGACTGTAGCCTGCCAGGCTCCTCTGTCCATGGGATTCTCCAGGCAAGAATAGTGGAGTGGGTTGCCATGTCCTCCTCCAGAGGATCTTCCTAACCCAGGGATCAAACCTGCGTCTCTTACATCTCCTGCATTGGCAGGCAGGTTCTTTACCATTGACACCACCTGGAAAGCCAGTCGCTAACACATATCCAGAATCTATTCCACGCCAGATACTATATTCCAAGTACATTAATCTTCTCAATAACCTGTGAGATAAATACTATCCTCATCTTTATTTGACAGATGAGGACACTGAGGCTCAGAGAGGGTAAGTAACTTGCCCAAGATTATTCATATGGAAACTGATAGAGCCAAGATTCAAATCCTGTCTGTGCTTTTCCCTGCCAGGCATTTAGGGTGTCGGGCTCCTGGCCAGATGAAGCTAGAGATGGAGCGAGACAGAGCTCCGCTCTCACGTGGGCCGGACAGCCTTGGGAAGGACCAGGGCCTGTGCCGTCAGTTAGGACAGTGTTAGTAAATTCATTTTAAAAGACAGCACCCATCGTTTTTAGATATAATTCACATACCATAAAATTCACCCTGTAAAATTCAGGGTGGGTTAGCGTATTCACGGAGTTGTGCCATCATCTCTGCTGTCTCATTCCAAAACACCTCTGTCACCTTAAAAAGAAACCCATGCCCAGTGCTAATAGTCACTCACCACCCCGCCCTCCTCACAGACTCACAGTCCTGGCAATCAGCCTGCTTTCTGCCTCTATGGGTTGGTCCCGCCTGGACTTTTCAGGCAACAGAATCATACAACCTGGGGTCAAACTCAACTCTTCTTGTCGACCTTCTCTTAATGCCTCCCACCTTTAATTTATCCTTGTTTCTTCTCAGGATGTTCTGCCATAGTTTAGACAAACATCATGAGGGTTTACTACCTTAACATTTCTCTTAAAATGTGCTCAGAGACCAACGATTCCTCTCTTTCCTGTTCCTCCAACCCTGGATGCTTGCATCTGAGCTCAGGGCTTAAGGCTGAAGTTGAGCTAAGAAAAACATCAAAGAATCAGAACAAGAGGTGGCATGAATTGGGAGACTAGCATGGACATATATCCTCTGGAGTAGGAAATGGCAACCCACTCTAGTATTCTTACCTGGAGAATTCCATGAACAAAGGAGTCTGGTAGGCTACAGTTTATGGGGTCACAAAGAGTCACACATAACTAAACAACTAACACACACACACACCCCTTCATGTATCCCACTAGCTGCTAATTACGAAGACTACAGGTTATGATGAAAAAATATACATAATGTAATGTTTAAACAACACATTAAAATGTGTGTTATGTTAGACTTGCATAAAAACATTGATGTAAATAAAAAATACTTAAAGGATATTTATCAGAATGAACTGGGGCTTCCCTGATAGCTCAGTTGGTAAAGAATCCGCCTGTAATGCAGGAGACCCCAGTTCGATTCCTGGGTAGGGAAGATCCGCTGGAGAAGGGATAGGCTACCCACTCCAGTATTCTTGGGCTTCCCTGGTGGTTCAGCTGGTAAAGAATCTGCCTGCAATGCAGGAGACCTGGGTTCAGTCCCTGGATTGGGAAGATCCCCTGGAGAAGGGAAAGGCTACCCACTCCAGTATTCTGGCCTGGAGAAATCCATGGACTGTATAGTCCATGGGGTCGCAAAGAGTCAGACACAACTGAGCCACTTTCACCAAAATGAACTATTTAAATTATTTTAAAAATTTACATCCTCTAATCTAGTTTTCCTTTATCTAGTCCGAATCATTTCAATGTCTATCATCTCACAAAACAAAGATTCTTCCCTGGTGGTCGAGTGGTAAAGACTTCACCTTCCAATGTAGCGGGTATGGGTTCAGTCCCTGGTCAGGGAGCTGAGACCCCCTGTGCCTCTTGGCCAAAAAACCAAAGCACAAAACAGAAGCAATATATTGACAAATAGAGACTAAGAATGGTCCACATCAAAAAAAAAAAAAGGATCTTAAAAAATATATATATCAAGAGGCCTTTTCATCAGGCTGCCCTTCTACTTCTTTGGGGGAATTCTGTGGTTTATCTATTGACAAGAGTCGATAGATACTGCTTTTGTATTCGTCTTTACAAAATCTCTTTCCTTCTATGGGCTGAGCCCATGTCCGGTTTGTTCACTGAATGTATCCCATGAGCTTTAAACAATCCCTTTGGCTTTTTTGGGAGCAGAGATGGAATTAGGGAAATGAACAGATGTGTCTGAGTCATACGGAGAATTTCCCTTTTCATGAGGAATTACCATGAAAACTTTTTTAAACTCCAAATAAATTCACTTCCTTCTTCCTTCCACCAGCTGCTTGCCCTGCATTTCCCACAGTCCTGATTTCACTCCTGCTCCACCAGTCACAACCAGGCCTGGCTTGGGAGAGCTGAAGGCACCTTCCTCCCTCTGATTGTCCAAGCTATAGCGTGGACATCAGATCAGGGTAGATTGCAAGCCTCCCTAGACTGGAAACTTTACACGAGCCTACACTCCTCCACAAGTGCCAATGAGGCTGCTAACCTGGAGGGTGGGAAAGCATTTAAATGAAGTCCTTTAGCTCATACTATGCTTGCTCCTTAGAAGGAAGGTTATGAAAAACCTAGGCAGTGTATTAAAAATGAGAGCCATCACTTTGCCAGCAAAGGTCCACGTGGTCAAAGCTATGTCTTTTCCAGCAGTCACGTACAGATGTGAGAGTGAAAGTGAAGTCGCTCAGTCGTGTCTGACTCTTTGTGACCCCATGGACTGTAGCCTACCAGGCGCCTCCGTCCATGGGATTTTCCAGGCAGGAGTACTGGAATGGGTTGCCATTTCCTTCTCCAGGAGATCTTCCCAACCCAGGGACTGAACCCAGGTTTCCTGCATTGTAGGCAGACGCTTTATCTGAGCCACCAGAGTTGGACCATAAAGAAGGCTGAGTGCTGAAGAACTGATACTTTAGAATTGTGGTGCTGGAGAAGATTCTTGAGAGTCCCTTGGACTGTAAAGGGATCAAACCAGTCAATCCTAAAGGAAATTAACCTTGAATATTCATTGGAAGGACTGATGCTGAAGCTGAGGCTCCAATACTTTGGCCACCTGATGTGCAGAGCTGACTCACTGGGAAAGACCCTGATGCTGGGAAAAAATTGAAGACAAAAGGAGAAGGAGGCGTCAGAGGATGAGATGGTTAGATAGCATCAACAACTCAATGGAGATGAACTTGAGCCAACTCTGGGAGATAGTGAAGGACAGAGGAGCCTGGTGCGCTACGCTACAGTCCGTGGAGTCCCAAAGAGCAGGACATGATTTAGCGACTCAACAACAACAAAAACAACTTGCTTTTGGACAGGGCTGGGGTTATTTTTGTTTCACTTTTCGCCGTTATCCCAACTAGAATCTGTGTTTCAACATGTCACCTCAAGGTGGCAGTAATGGACCACGGAGATTTGTGGTTCTGCTGCTGCAGCTGCTAAGTCGCTTCAGTCGTGTCCGACTGTGCGACTCCACAGACGGCAGCCCACTGGGCTCCCCCGTCCCTGGGATTCTCTAGGCAAGAGTACTGGAGTGGGGTGCCATTGCCTTCTCCAAGATTTGTGGTTCACTCCATTACAGATGACTGCAAAGTTTCAAGTCAAGGTTAAGGAGAATCTCAGAGAAATTTGTACGCAATTAAACAGATGCCAAGGCTACCTAATGGTCAGTCACCACCACTGTCTCTTCTTGTTGACTGGGTTGGAGGAAGGAGGGAGAAAATGCCACAGGCCTGTATGAAGAATAAAATGGAATAAGATGACTTGATTGTCCAAATTGTCTTAGTTTATTAAATCATTCCCCTGAATTTATTTACAAGAGATTATGTGTCAGTGTCCTCGTATGTAAAAAGGGGCTAATAGTTCCAACTTCATAGGGTTATTATGAGGATTTAATGAGTTAATCTGTATAAAGAGAATGAGTTGCCTAACACATAGGAGCACAGAGACACATGCACACAGCCTCTGTGGAATAGAGACACCTGTGAAACCAGATTAGCCATAACGTCACAAGGAGTTTAAAAGGAAAAAATGAAAGCCTGAAGGAGGTGTGGCCAAGTCTTGGCCAGTTTGCCTTAGGAATGGTTAGGCAGTGAACATTTTAAGAAATGAGAAAAGAGGGTTCGTGGGCTGAGTAGGTGAACAGTGTTGTTTTTAGGAATTAGCTTTTCTTTCTCCAATCTCTGAGCCCCTACAAGGTGTGTGCAGGACTGCAGGATAGCAGAGTCAAACACTCTCCCAGTGGCCTTTCTTTTGGGGACCTAAGGTATAGCCCTCTCCCAGGTCGCAGGATGTCCCGAGCGGAGCCAGGCAGTGTGGGATGAGAGCGGATTCGCTCTTTGTGAAAGCCTTCTTCAGAAAGTTCATAGCTTTTCAGTCCTATGTTGGCATACGTACTCTGCTTTGAGAAAATCAAACACATGGAAACACAGGCTTCTAAATCAAAAACAAGTGGGGAAATCCTTCAAGTAGGGAAAACATTCTACAGTTTACAAACGAAGTCACCATTTGACTCCCTTAAATCACTGACGGGATCATCTCCATACTGCTTCCCAGAACCATATTATGGGGGTCGTCATCTCTGAGGGTCTTCTTTAAAGCAGATTCTTTAGAAAGCAAAAAGTTTTATATATTATATTCATATAATAATGATATCACTAGCATTTTCATTAATTTGCAAAGGCTTTTTTTTTTTTTAAGCCCTCTGTGTAAAAGAGGAAGACAGAATTTTAACACCTAATGTTCCAGCAGACATGCTACAAAAGCGGTTGTGGGGTTGAGTGTGGGTTTGAAAGGGAAAGGCCCTGCATTCACAGGGAACTCCCACACTGAGCTTCCCAGAGGCTTGTACTGAATAACATCAGACAGAACAAGACAAGCACCCAGACTGCATCACAACTGCAAACATGAGACCTGCAAAGTGGTGCTTTTCTCTTCCCAGGAATATTTTGAGCTTCCCTGGTGGCTCAGACAGTAAAGAATCTGCCTGCAGTGTGGGAGACCAGGATTCAATCCCTGTTCAGGAAGATTCCCTGAAGAAGGAAATGGAACCCACTCCCAGTATTCTTGCCTGGAAAATCCCATGGACAGAGGAGCCTGGTAGACTACAGTCAATGAGGTTGCAAAGAGTTGGGAATAAATTAATGCTCAGGACCATTTCTAATTAAATCAGGGACCAAGGGCTTCCCGTGGTGGCTCAGTGGTAAAGCGTCTGCCTGCCAATGCAGGGAATACGGGTTCGACCCCTGGTCCAGGGAGATCCCACGTGTCAAGGAGCAACTAAGCCTGAGCACCACAACTAGAAAATAGTCCCTACTCCCCGTAATTATCAAAAAGCCCCAGCAACAAAGACCCAGCACCACCAAAAATACACAAATAAAACTATAAAAATTAATTTATTACATTAATTTAAAAATTGTCTCATTTCTTAAAAAAAACAAAAATCAGTGACCAAATTCACATTTAGCCCCCTTTTATGCTTTGCAGGAGCTTCAGACTGTGACGTGAGCCTCCAGTTTGGAAAATTTTCCTTCCAAGACAATCATAGAAGTTTTAAGGAAAAAGACGGCATCCCTGCCAAACTCACCAAAATGGATAAAAGTTTTTAAAGCTCTAAGTCATATTTTTTATTTTTCAAAAAAAAAATATTGTGGGGATTACCAACCTGCCTTTAGAAGTTAACCAAGTAATTAATGCAGAAAGCTAGAAATCTATTACCCCAGGATTTCTATGTCATTTGTTAGGCTGAGACACGTGTTTATTTTTGCTTTCTGGATAACATGGGGACAAGAGGATGCCTTCTGCTTATTTGGTATTCCTTACTGGCCCTACTGCCGTGCTGGTCAGAGTATGTAACTAAATGCTTGTTAGTCTGATTTGCTGACAGTCTAGAGGTCTTTGGTAGGAGAGAGCATTGTATTAGAGTTCTGGCCTGAGATTTTAAAGGTTCAAGCCCAACACAGTGTCTGTGATACTATGACATTATTGTATACATTTTCTTCACTCTCTAGAGACTTCAAATATCCCAAATGAAAAAATTACAGTGCTGATATTTTCTTCTCCCTCAAGTCCATGAGGAAAGTGTAAAAATATATAAGGCAGTAATAACA
Source organism: Ovis canadensis (assembly GCF_042477335.2). Classification (NCBI taxonomy): domain Eukaryota; kingdom Metazoa; phylum Chordata; class Mammalia; order Artiodactyla; family Bovidae; genus Ovis; species Ovis canadensis. Next base: position 57,261,526 of record NC_091264.1, read on the forward strand.
TTATAGCATCTCATCTTTACATAGCAGTTTACGACTTATAAGTACTTCTTGCCTTTGGTTCTCATAGCCACCCTACAAGGCAAAAGGCAGTGCATTCGTCAAACTAGTACACAGAGGATGGATAACAACAAGGTCCTACTGTATAGCACAGGGATCTATGTTCAATATCCTGAGACAAACCGTAATGGAAAAGAATATGAAAAAACATATACATGTGTGCGTATGTATAACTAAATCACTTTGCTGTACAGTAGCAGTTAACACAACATTGTAAATCAACTATACCTCAATAAAATAATCTTAAAAAAAATAAAAAGGCAGTGCACTCGAGCGTATTACAGTATGAAGGGAATGAGAGGTTTCCGAAACTTCAAGTTCAGATTCCTCTTTGCTCTGAGCAATTCTTTCTTCAATTCCTCTCTCTCTCCTCTTACATTTCATTATAAATAGAAATGAGGCTTAACTTTCAATACTTGCTTAGAAATCTCCTCAGCCGAATATCCAAGTTTATTACTTACAAGTATACCTTCCATGAAACGCCAGGACACAGTTCAGCCTCTTTGTAGCAAGGTTCACTTTCCAGTTCCCAAAACACTTCCTGGTTCCCATCTGAGTTCTCACTATGATTGCCTTTACCATCTACACTTCTACCATCAGCTTCTTTGAAAGCGATCTAGGCTTTTCTCACATGTGCCTCAAAGCTCTTCTAGCCTCTACTCATTACTCAGTTTCAAGGCCACTTCCTTTTTTTTTTTTTTTGTATTTGTCATAGGAGCACCCAGATCCCAATACTAAAAACTGTATCAGTTTGCCAAGGCTGTCATTACACAGCACCACAGACTGGGGGTTTTAACAACAGCCATTTATTTTCTAGGGAAAATAAATGGCCCCCTTTCTGGAGGCCAAAGGTCCTAGATCAAGTGTCCCCAGGACCGACGTCATTCTGAGGCCTCTCTCCTTGGCTTGTAGACAGCCACCTTCTTGCTATGTCCTCACATGGTCATCCCTCTGTGCGTGTCTGTGTTCAAATTTCCTCTTCTTATAAAGGCATCACTTAATTGCACTAGAGCCCATTGTAAGGACTTCATTTTAATTTACTTACCTCTTTAAAGACCCTGTCTCCATACACAGTTACATTCTGAGAAATAGAGGAGTTAGAACTTCAATACATGAATTCAAATTCAAAGCAGAACACAATACAGACCACCGCATTCAGTAGAGCCACAGATGAGAAGTAAATCCACAGATGAGAATATTAATATGCATAGGAACTCAAAGTCACACAGCTATTTAATAGTATATTCAGGACCTAGATATGCTAAGTTTCCTCGTTCAGTCTCTGAAGGTAGAAAGAAATGTATTGGAAGTATGTGTTCCAGGCAAGTAGATCCACAGAAAAGACTGTCAGGAAATAAGAAAAAAGATAAGTATTGGTCATGGAAAATGCAGGTGACTTTGAAAGGGCTACTGCGAACTGAACAGATCAAAGCATTGTAACGTGCCTAATGTGTTTCATAAATTGTTTGAAAGGTTCAATTCATGGCAGTGCTTTTATTTTAAGGCTTAACTATTTTTATCGCAGTTTCAGAATTAAATGCTTTATCTGCCCCAGAATCATAATCCGGAAAGTTATTAAGAGATCGTATTTTATCTTATCCTTTGGATGGCATAAATCTCTTCAAAGAAAATTTGAAACTAAACTACTGTACTTGGTGAACTTAGGAGCTGGCACCATGGGCCGAATAAGAACCAGTTCAGTCACGATCAAGCCAACGAAACTAGTGGGAAGAGCTCTGTCTGGCCGTACATCATCCTGAGTCCTGACCTGGAAATCACTCAACTCTGACTAGCTGCCTCGTTACCAAGGTCACTGGCTTTGTCTCCTTCCTAGAGCTGATCATCCTCTGATGGTTTGGGTCGCTGCTTTGTACACTGGGGATTAACTATCACAGAGGCTCAAGGATCACGTTTGAAATGCAATGCTGCTGCTGCTAAGTCGCTTCAGTCATGTCCAACTCTGTGCAACCCCATAGATGGCAGCCCACCAGGCTCCCCTGTCTCTGGGATTCTCCAGGCAAGAACACTGGAGTGGGGTTGCCATTTCCTTCTCCAATTGAAATGCAATAGATAAGCATTTTTAAAGGTAGGGGAGAAACACTGTTACCTGTTATCTACAAGCAGGAGCCTGTTCTAGGATTTTAAAATGTGTGTTCTAATACCACAGGTATATATTAACATTTGAAAAGAATCACACAATAGATTCAAACATCGTTGTGCAGACATAAAAGAGGCACGGACTTCTTGGGGGTCCAGTGGTTAAGACTCTGCCTGCCAATGCAGGGGACACAGGTTCGATCCCTGGTCCAGGAAGATTCCACACGCTGCAGGGCAGCTAAGCCCGTGGGACACAACTGCTGAGCCCACGTGCCCTAGAGCCTGTGCTCCACAACAGGAGAAGCCACTGCGACGAGAAGCCCACGCACCACAGTGGGAGAGAAGCCCTGTTCGGCGGAATGAGAGAAAGCCCACACGCAGCAGTGAAGACCTGGCACAGCCAAAAACAAATAAATAAGTGAGATACATTTTAAAAAATAGACTTGAAATTTCAGGTTTGTCCTTGGGGTCACTGGGGATTTCCAAGAGCTGAATACAACTCCTTGGACTTTAATTCCGGTCCTTCCCTCGCTGGGACTGTATGACCACTGAGAGCAAGTGTGGGGTAAAACCAAAAATAATCAAGCTGTAAACTGTCACTCACCTGGTGAGTCCAGAATCAGAGGAGACGAAAATGACTCCTCACCAAGGTAAAGAACCCTCCTGCCAGTGCAGGCGAAGTAAGAGACTCGGATTTGATCTCTGAGTCGGGATAATTGCCTAGAGAAGGAAATGGCAACCCACTCCAGTATTCTTGTCTGGAGAATCCTATGGACAGAGGATCCTGGAGGGCTGCAGTCCATAGGGTGGTAAAGAGTCAGACAAGGCTGAAACAACTTAGCACGCAGGCATATATAAGGTCCTTTTGTGTCTAAACTTCATGGGTCAATGCACAGACTTCTCTGTGAGTTGAGCCCAGACAAAACCCCAAGACCCTTTGATTCGGGGGCTTCTGCCCAGGACAGTGGTACTGTGGTTGTCAGACAGCCCCAGGAAAGGAGACAAGAGCTGATGGTTAGAGTATCTCTCCCTGAGCCTGTCTTTGATTTTACGGTAACTAATTTAAAAGGACACTTTAGCCCTTGTGCCAGATAATAGAATAATTGGATTAAGAAGGCAACCAGCTGGCTTTTCAACTTTTCCTGGCAAGTCATGAGCTGCCGCTTGGCGAGCGGCTACTGCTCCGGACACATCTGGCAGGTCTCCAGGGGAAGACGGGCAGAAGAGGTGGGAGCAGTCGGATGGTTTCACTGCTGCCAGGGCTGAACTCTCCCCATCCTCCGCACCTGCCAGCCAGTCAGTGGCTCTTCGAAGCTTTCCTGGACGTTTCTGCAGCTCAAGTGTCCATCAGCGCCTGAACGATCTCCATCGTCTCCCAGCGGGCCTCCTTGCTTCCAACATCGCAGCTCCATAATGTACTTTCCACAGGTCAGGGTTAGGGTTAGGATTAGCAGCCAGGGCGATCCTTGTGACGCATCAACAGGGTCCTGGCCCCCTCTGCAAAGCGAGCCCCCCAGTGTGTCCCCAGCACAGAGCACAGCACAGATTTTGGCAAAAGTCCTCACCGGGGCTTTGACTCTGTTCCCATCACTTCCCTGACCTCATCACCTGCCACCTCCCTGCTCCATCACTCTGCAGCCACCTGCCTGGCCCCCTCACTGGTTCTTAAACACCTTTGTTCCCTCTGCCTGGAAGGCACTTCCTCCAGATACCCAGCTTCTCCCTCACTTCAATCAGGTCCTTGGTCAAATGTCACCTTGTTAGAGAGGCCCTGCCTTCCCTCCCAGCTCTCACAACTCTCCCATCTTTCTTATTGGAAACAATCTCAATGATAAGCTGCAGAAAGAATATAGTCATCCAATTATCCACTCATCCAACTGATATATTAAAATTTCTTGAGACTTCCCTGGTGGCCGAGTGGTTAAGAATCCCCTTGCCAATGCAGGGGACATGGGTTCAATCCCTGGTCCGGGAAGATCTCACAAGTTAAGGAGCAGCTAAGCCCATGCGCCACAAATGCTGAGCCTGTGCTCAGGAACCCACAGGCCACAGTGACTGAAGCCCAGGAGCCTAGATCCCGTGCTTCGCAACGAGAGAAGCCGCTGCAGTGAGACGCCCACACACCTCAATTAGGGAGTAGCCCCCGCTCACCGCAACTAGGGAAAGCCCACACAAAGCAACAAAGACCCAGCCCAGCCAGAAATAAAATAAAAATAAATTTAAAGACATAAAATTCCTCTGTTCAAATTAATGAAGCTCTCTGTTTTCATACTGGATCCTCGCTGACAGAGAATATGGGTTCTGAGAGTCTGCAGGTCCCAGCTGATGCTGGCCCAGGAATCACACTCGCAAGAGCAAAGCCACAGAGAGATCACTGCGAGGATGGTTGGAAGGCGTTGGGGGCCACAGAGGAGGGAGCCGAGCCCGTGTGGGTAAGCAATAACGAGGGCCTGGACCAAACCAGAGGCAGTGGGGATGACAGAGGAGACGGACTGTAGAGACAGCAAAGAGGTGGACCCCACAGGCTCGAAGGGTAGGGCCCCCCTTCTCAAGAAACCAGAACTGGAAACACGGTGGAATTATCTGATCTTGGCTACCCCCCGGCCATATCTCTTCTGCATATCCTCTTACCACATGTAGCATACATACTTCTACCATTGAATACACTAAAGGAGATAGTTGCAAAAACACACATCGACTAACAATAGTTCAATTTCCCAAATCGAAGATTCTAATGCGAAAGATCCTGTGAAAAGCAGCAACAGCCTTCCAAGATCTCAGATTCCCTGATCCCAGCACCAGCAAGACAGAAGAGCTTGCACAAATCATCTGGTTTCCTCCATTCTAAGATTGCATTCCTACAAGAAGCATCACTTTATTTCCCTCCAACACGATGAAGCTAAAGGGATGTTTTGTCCCTCCTAAGACCCCTGCAAAGACCTTGTTAAAACAAAAACCACTTCACAGTATAATTTTAAGTCAAAAAGCATTATATTTATTAAGCAGGATCCCAATTTTGTAACCATGTATTGTTGTTTAGTCACTAAGTTGTGTCCGTTTCTCTGTGACCCCATGGACTATGTAGCCCACCAAGATTCTCTGTCCATGGAATTCTCCAGGCAAAAATACTGGAGTGGGTTGCCATTTCCTTCTCCAGGGGATCTTCCTGACCCAAGGATTGAACTCGTCTTGGGAGGCGGAATCTTTACCACTGAGCCACCTGGGAGGCTCAACCACTTATTACACATGCAGTAAAAAGTCTGGAAGAAAACAAATAAATATCTTAGAATGGTTACGATTGTTTTCCTTTTGTTCTCAATTATTTGTATTCTAACATTGTCTTCTACAATAAATATGCATTGCTTTTGTAAGAAAAAGTCCATGAAGGTCTTTAAATTTAGCAAATACACACTGCTCAGTTTCCGGGTAGGCACCTGTTATTTATTGATTCATTAGGTGAGTGAGAGAGTGAGAATAAATGAAGATGAATGAAGGCCAAAGGCACAGTCTCACGCAGCGTGTCTTTGCTCATCTCCTGACCTTCTGAAGGACAGCTGCCACCTTCTGTGCCTGCAAAAAAGTCAGTTTAGCACAGCTCTAGCTCTAGGCTGGCCTTCCGTGGCTGCTCCCTGAACCCAGCAACAGACCACTCACAGAGGAAAAACACTGCAGAAGGCTGTGGCCACAAGGGAAGTTGTATGACTTTTGTGATTCAAAAGCAAAACTCAGAGGCCCCACTTCCAGTTAATTTCAGGAATAAAGGTGAGTGTCTCCCAGGTAAGCAACATGTTGGCAGCTGTTGAGACAAATCCCCGAAGACCAGACCCCTGCGAGCCAATTAGCAGCTGCTTGTCTGAGATGTTATTATATTCCAGGGTCTAAGGAACATGCTGGCATTTTTAAGTTAGTTTTGTCATGGATTATTCTTCCAAACTGAACTTAGTCACTAAGTTGTGTCCGTTTCTCTGCGACCCCATGGACTGTAGCTCACCAAGATTCTCTGTCCATGGAAGGGAGGGAAATCATGGAGGCCTGGCTTCAAACTGCAAGCTGTGCCTTCAGAGGAAGCGTGGAAAATCACACTGCAGCTGAGAAAGACTGACGGCAGTCAGTACGGTATCTGCTGATACGGTACAGTTCAAATGTAGTTACTCGGCCTTCAGTTCTATGAGCTGATTTAAAGAAAAAAGTAAGAGTGTGTTTTGGGAAGATGGCAATGACGACCCTGTATGTAAGACAGGAAAAAAGACACAGATGTGTATAACGGACTTTTGGACTCAGAGGGAGAGGGAGAGGGTGGGATGATTTGGGAGAATGGCATTCTAACATGTATACTATCATGTAAGAATTGAATCGCCAGTCTATGTCTGACGCAGGATACAGCATGCTTGGGGCTGGTGCATGGGGATGACCCAAAGAGATGTTATGGGGAGGGAGGTGGGAGGGGGGTTCATGTTTGGGAACGCATGTAAGAATTAAAGATTTTAAAATTTAAAAAATAAAAAACTATAAAAAAAATAAAAATAAAAACCAAAAAATAAAATAAAATAAAAAATAAAAGTAAAAAAAAAAAGAGTGTGTTTTGATTATAACAATTAGATAATCGACTTAAAGTCTTCATTCATGCATCATTCGCGCACTGTGCGCCTGTTTATATGTTCCGCTTTAGCAGCCAAGGGTCACAGCCCTTATGATGAGAACTAATCCGTCCCACCCGCGTGGGGTGCTGGCATGCTCAAACTAGTTTGTACCAACTCTTGAGAGCCAACTGTTAACTTTGCTGGATTTTTGAGAGCCAGTCAGTTAGATACAATTATGATTTTAAAATAAATTGTATAAATTTATGCTTAAATTATATTAAAAATAGAGGTAATAAGTACTCAATATTTATACTCTTTCCTAATTATGTTACTACATGTTGGTATTATCTATGGTCTCAGGGTTATTTTCTGCTATTGCGCTTGTGTCATGGAAATGTTACATGATGATACGATACTGCGCATCTCAAGTTGGTAGAGTGAAACCATGGAAGGAGTATTTATATGACAGAAATTGGCAAACACTACTAACCACAGCTTGGTTTTTTTTTTTTTTTTTTGGTTGCTTGTCCAGACTTACGAAGATGACAGAGAAAATGTCAATGATACAGATCAAACATAACAGCATGTCATATCCGCGGCTGCCAGATTGCGAATACCGAAAAAATGAGGAAACACTCTTCTGATCTCAAAAACCATGATTGATTAAGGGAAGAAGTCACATATCGGTAAATGAATGGGGTGCCTACATGTCTTCTTTTTTTTCTCTTTTGTCTTATTCAAAGGAAGTTACAGCATCCATCACACTCATTCTTCAATGCTTCGAATGACTTTGCTGAACTGGAGAGTAATCAATCATTTATTCGTAGTCTGACTTTGTCAGTTCATAGTCTGATCCCAACTGTCGGCTGACAATGGACGCAAGAGACCAGCAGAAATCAATAAAAACATTATACAAGAATCAATTGGCTGCGTGGAATATACAACAAAGAGCATTGTGTATTCTATAATTATTTGTGAACTGTGGGCTAACATAATGATACCAACACAAATATCAAGTTGATAAAAATATAGGGATAAGAAAACTTACTGGAAGTGTGAGATAAGAGAGTGTAAAGCCAGATTGCATTCTCTACTAGAAAATGACTGCATAGCCATTTGCAAATCCCTCAGTGAACACTGTCATCCCTCCCACGGGTCAAAACCAAAAGTTTATCCAACTACGGCAAATATAAAAGAGGAAGGTAGTAATTGACAAGACTCCTCAGTGATTGATTCTTTAGCTAATTCTAGATAAAACAGCCTGCTCTCTTGTGCCAAATTTACCAAATTTATCAAACAAATATTAGAAGTTGAAGACAAAAGAAGAATCAAGTTTCTCTTGATGAGTGTGTTTCTTGGAAATGGTGACTTCTTTTTGCTGTTTGAAGGTGGAGAACATGATGAAGACAGAATTGTGGGATTTGGCACGGACTCTGGCTTAGATAACTGGATGAAATACAAGGACTAGGCATGCAACGTAACATTTCAGTGGAGTCCAGGCACACGCTACCAGTCATAGACGTTATATATATTGATAAGAAATAGCAGCATTTCTCATCTGTTCATTTTACTTCCAGGGAAATCTGAGGAGACTCACAGTAGATTTTTTGTATTATAAAAGACTTAGATCTGACACTAGACCCTGAATCCTTCACAACTGCCTTTGAGAAAGCAAGTATCATGGTTTTCTCCATGATATACAGGAATAAAGCTACCACTATGAATCTATCAGTTCAGTTCAGTCGCTCAGTCATGTTCAACTCTTTGTGACCCCATGGACGGCAGCACACCAGGCTTCCCTGTCCATCACCAACTCCCAGAGCTTACTCAAACTCATGTACGTTGAATCGGTGATACCGTCCAACCATCTCATCCTCTGTTGTCCCCTTTTCCTTCCGCCTTCAGTCTTTCCCAGATCAGGGTCTTTTCCAAGGAGTCAGTTCTTCACATCAAGGTGGCCGAAGTATTGGAGTTTCAGCTTCAACATCAGTCCTTCCAATGAACACCCAGGACTGATTTCCTTTAGGATGGACTGGTTAGATCTCCTTGCAGTCCAAGGGACTCTCAAGAGTCTTCTCCATCACCACAGTTCAAAAGCATCAATTCTTCCATGCTCAGCTTTCTTTATAGTCCAACTCTCACATGAATCTATATATATTTTAAGTGTATGAAAGTATTTTTTGCATTTCCTTTTTTCTCCACAGAATCTTTTAAATTTATTATTAATTTATTAATGAAGTTATTTATCACTAATTTATTTGTTATTTAATTTAATTTCTTATTAATTTTTCATATTTCAATTTCACATTGTGTCCTTTTTAATGTCCTTTTATTTTATTGTTATTCTTTTATGGCAAAATTGTCTCACAGCACACAAATAATTGTGTGGCAAAACTGCTTGAGAAAAATATTCTTATGGTAAAAATGCCTAGAATGAGACAAATGAGCTGTGCCATCCTCCTTGGAGTTCAGAGGTTGCTATCCATACAAAACAAAGGATGTGGGATGTATTTCCAATGAACCAGTTCTGTGGTCTGGCATTGCGTGGGTTAAACAAGCTTTTGTTATAGTAATCTACCCTAACTACCTACCATTTTTAACAGTTTTGGGTGGCATTTAAAAAATAAACCAGGTAGACAACATTGCCTGTTTCAGAAAACAAAGCAAAACAAACATAAAAACACATGCTACCCCATCCTATCAGCCATCCCCTACTATGTCAACGTTGATACTGGTTGGCTTTGAATGGTTTGATTCCTACTGCCCAAAATATTTATCTTCCGCTTCTCTATGTGCTAGTCTGCACTGACTTAATTAAACAGCAGCACAGCAGAAAGAAATCAATTTGCATTCAATGCAGCATGATGTGTGGGAATTATTTCTCCCACTGAATTCACCATGCTACTTAATAAAAACACACTCAGGGCTCTGCTGGTGTTTGGGGCTGGAGCTCAAGCCCCAGTCCGCATGGGAAATGACACTCTCTCCCCAAGGGGAGTCCCCACCCCTGGTCCCACCTCACTCTCTCCCTTGATCCTTTGCTGCTTCCTGGGCTCATTCAGTGAAGTGTGTCCAGGTGGCAGGGAGACGGACCCCTGCTGGAGTGGCCCCCAAGCAGAGGACTGGTCGGCTTTAATTACTTGTATTAACTTCTCAGAGCAACAGAGATGGCTGCTGAATGACGGAGCACGTAAAAGGCTGAGCCTGTAATAAATCTTTGCAGAGCATCAGATTCTTGCAAGCATGATAAGCTGATGCTTGCCCTGTATGTCCGTCCACATGGCCCCTCTCCAGTCCCTCCACGTGTCAAGGAAATGCATGAGGACCCGAGGTGGGGAAAAGAAGTGTAGTGTCCATAGCTCAGAACTGAGATCCTAAGCACGAGGACAGAACGTCCCCAGGGTCGCCTGAACAGGTTGGGAAACAGCAGGAAGGATGCTAGCTGAACAGAAACTGTTCTATGTTCTTAATTGTGTGGCAGAGTCCTTCCCAGCCTGAAAACAGAGCAGCTGCCTAGGAGACGGTAGTTTTGCTTTAGCAGAAGGGCTCTTTTTGCTCCCTGCCATTTGTTTCTTTACGCGTAGTCCTGTATGAAAGATCGCCCAGGTCACTGTAGTCTACACTCGCTTCCTAAACTCTGCATTCCTCCAAAAGCCTGGAGATCAGAGTTGACTGGAAACAGAGCATCTTCAAATCTTTGCAGATGTTTGCCAACCTCCTAGGGATATAGGTAAAGAGGCTGCCTTTTGTGGTAGAAAAGGAAAGATGCATTTCCCCTGGTGACGCAACTGGTAAAAAAATCCGCCTGCAATGTGGGAGACCTGGGTTCGATCCCTGGGCTAGGAAGATCCCCTGGAGAAGGGAACAGATACCCACTCCAGTATTCTGGCCTGGAGAATTCCATGGACTCTGTAGTCCATGGGATTGCAAAGAGTCGGACACAACTGAGCGACTTTCACTTTCCACTTTTTCTGAAAGTGCGGCTGAGCCCACCTTCCTGGTACAGGGAATGCACTGGCTCCCGCCCGCAGGACCAGAGGTAAATTGAAGGAGGTCGATGAGGAGTTCAAGTTCCCAAGCCTGATGCCTCACACCAGGCAGTCTCTCAGATGCGTGTGCCTCATGTTAGCAGGCGCCCCACAGACAGATCAATGTGACTTCCCTTGTGTGTGAAGGCTCCCCCGGAAAGCCATCTCCAGACGCCTCCACGGGGCCTTCAAGCCTTTCTCTGCTTGGTTCATTCGAGCTGCCCTCATTCACCCGCCCTGCCTGCTTCTCCATCCTCCTCCACGCCTAGCAGTCTGGCTGCAGGGCCAGGGAGCAGGAGGGGAAGGACAGGAAGCCTTTCAGTAGAACCTGTCTCACTGTTTAATAAGAATCTCTCTTCCTTTGCATGCGCACATGGAAACACGCAACCTGAACAGAGTCAGGGTTGGAGTTGCTTTCCTGCTCCCTGGCCTAGCACAGGGGTCCATCCCAAGCGCCATCAGGGCCAGGTGAGGAATCGGCCGTGGTTAAGTGTCTCTGATGACGGTCAAGGTCATCCAAGATGACTTCAGATGATTCTAAGATGCTTGTTGAGTCAAAATTATTTCCCTGTACCTTTTACCAATTGATATGTTCTTTGGAATTTATTGAACTGGTCCAATCTTTCCTCCACTTGAGGGCTGCTCCTCAAGTACTGAAGCTAAGTATGAGTACCCTCCTGGAGCCTGTCTCCTCTGAATTCCAATGTACTCATTGTGCTGACAGCTCTTCCTAAAACCATCCTCCTTTTGGGTTCAATTCTACTCGATTGTAGGCCCTAAAAGGCCAGAACCATTTGTTACTAATCTTTGATTACATTACCCAGTTCTAAGATATACTTGGTACTCACTCATTTATTCAGCTACCCTTTAGAGACCAAGGGCTTTCCAGGTGGCTCAGGGGTAAAGAATTCGCCTGCCAAGCAGGAGGTGTGGGTTCAATCCTGAGGTCAGGAAGATGCCCTGGAAAAGGAAATGGCAACCTACTCCAGTATTCTTGCCTGGGAGATCCCATGGATAGAGGAGTCTAACTGGCAGAGTCTGACACAACTTAGCAACTAAACAGCAACAAATTTATAGACCAGCCACTGAGTGCCAGGCATTCTTCTAGGCTCAAGGATACAAACAAAGTGAATGAAGTCCTTGATTTCATGAAGCTTACTAAGAAAGCTTACTCACTTAGTCAGGAAGACAGACAAAGGGCACATAAATAAGAGTATATCCATATAATGGATAAGTGTTAAAAAGAGAACTAGACAAGATAAGGAGAGAAGAAAGAGAGGATACAATTCATAAAAAATGTGTTAATTTAAAATCCAAATAGACCTCCATCTCAGTCTGCACGCACAAAAGGCACCAGATGAGTATTTGTGAACGTATTCTTCTATCCTCAGGGAAGACACTGTTGAAGAAAAGGATCCATATTCCAGCCAATAGAGGGCAGCTGAGTGCAAGACATATTTCTGTGAGCTAAGCACAGAATAAAGCGTCCCACTCCAGCACCTTGGAGACAACCCCAGTCATTGTCAAGCGAGTGAACTATCCCATCATCCCCAACCAGGAAAATCTTCTCAGTAATTTCTTATTATTAATTGTCATCAGACCATAAGAATACGTCTACTACACTGAGAATTTTCTTTCCTTACGTGTGCAGAACCAGTAGTCCAGCCTAATAAGGCAGAGACCAGTTTCAGAAGAAAAAAATTATTCTTTCCTCTAGGCTTTTTCTCAGGTTGAGTTCCTGAGCTACACACACAGAAATAAGACTTTGGTTACTTCTCACAGCCTAAAGAGATTTTGTCTGCAATGTTTGCTCAACAACCGCCTCAATCAACCAAGATTTGATTCATGAAGTCAGTTGTTTGGACACCATTAATGTAGATCCTGACATAGTGGTCATTGAAAAAAAGGGGACCAGGAAAAATGGCTGTATCTTTGGAGAAAAGAATAGGAGAGAAATAACAAATTATGTTCCTTATTACCCTCAACCTACAAAGTGAACCCATGGCTAAAATATCCTGAAATGCATAGTAGGCATCTAGTCCCACCTGATGCAGTAAGCATTAACAAGATTTCAATAAAATCCAGGACCTGCAAAATCAGCCCCTGTGAAAGCGTGTCCCGCCTTGGTTTGCCCCTCTCCACCAATGATGTCCAGCACACACAGGAAACACTCGAAACGTATTTTTACTGCAAGGCAGGGGGTGGGCATCTGATAAACCTTCTCTAAACTGACATGCTCTTTTCCTGGAGACTGAGTTAATGGCTCACTGGTGTGGCCTCTACAGTCTTCTGCCAGGGCTATTTATGTTGCCTGCTGGTCTTACCTGACTGCAGGTGCGAGATAAAAAAAAATACGCATCTAAACACTGAAGCATAATAACTTCAATAATCACCATTATTTATTGAGTACTTCTATGTACAGTGTTAGTCGCTCAGTTGAGTCTGATTCTGCACGACCCCATGGACTGTAGCCCACCAGGCTCCTCTGTCAATGGAATTCTCCAGGCAAGAATACTGGAGGGGGTTGTCACTTCCTTCTCCAGGGGATCTTCCCGACCCAGAGATCGAACCCATGTCTCCTGCATGGTGAGCAGATTCTTTACCATCTGGGCTACCAGGGCTTGGTCTATTCTCTCTGGTTCACACATTACACTACTTACCATCTCCTCTACTGTATAATAATATGGATATTTTACTCATTTTACTATGATGGAGGTTCAGAAAGTTCTAGTGAGTGGGTGAAATCTCAGGCTATCCATGGAAGGCTGTAAAACCTAGACTAACATCACTACTTAATTCTTACTGAATGGAATTTTGGGGACAAAATTGTTTTGAGACACAAAGCTTCAAGAAAATGCATCTGGAGAGACTTATGTGGTTTAGTGCCATGGAGATGATGCAATGGGCTGGCTTGGAAATCTGGAGAAGATGATAAAGAATAAATAAACATTTGTTTTCTTTTACAGGCTTTTTCTTTTCATTCTACGTAGCCTTCCCATTAGTGAAATTCATAGTTCATAAAAGTAATTGGAGATCCACGTCATGGTGGGGGATTTCATTTCATTCTTTCCCTTTCTGAACATAAAACACCCATTTTTGATCTGTGTTTGTTCACAATACCTTCTGTTTCTCCAACAGAGCAGGAAAATGTCACAAAAGTCACCAGAAAATGTGCAGTTAGTGAGCTAGGAGGTATGTGTTTACATCACAGAGCGCTGAAAGAGTCAGCGTATCCCATCTCCCCTTCCCAATGTCCTGCATCCCCATGCTGTTGCTACCTGCGCTTGAGAAGACTATTTTGGGGCGAGTCACAGTAGAGAGACGCTTCTTCAACTCCAGGGATCTCTCCAGTTCAGCTGGAGTGGGTATTTAGGAGACACTGGGACAGTGGCGCCCCCCTTTGGAAGATAGGAGAAGGACCAGCTGACGACCCCCAGTTCAGTTCAGTTCAGTCACTCAGTCCTATCCGACTCTGTGACCCCATGGACTGCAGCACACCAGCACCAACTCCCAGAGTTTACTCAAACTCGTGTCCATTGACTCGGTGATGCCATCCAACTATCTCATCCTCTGTCTTCCCCTTCTCCTCCTGCCTTCAATCTTTCCCAGCAACAGGGTCTTTTCAAATAAGTCAGTTCTTTGCACCAGGTGGCCAAAGTATTGGAGTTTCAGCTTCAGCATCATCCCTTCCAATGAACACCCAGGACTGATTTCCTTTAGGATGGGCTGGTTGGATCTCCTTGCAGTCCAAGGGATGCTCAAGAGCCTTCTCCAACAGCACAGTTCAAAAGCATCAATTCTTCAGTGCTCAGCTTTCTTTATAGTCCAACTCTCACATCCATACATGACTACTGGAAAAACGATATCTTTAACTAGACAGGCCTTTGCTGGCAAAGTAATGTCTCTGCTTTTTAATATGCTGTCTAGGTTGGTCATAACCTTTTTTCCTAGGAGCAAGCACCTTTTATTTTCATGGCTGCAGCCACCAACTCCAGTGATTTTGCGCCCCCGCCCAAATAAAGTCTCTCATTGTTTCCATTGTTTCCCCATCTATTTGCCATGAAGTGATGGGACTGGATGCCACGATGTTAGTTTTCTGATGGCCCTGGTTTCCTTTAAAGTGATCGTTAGCAAACAGGGCAGAAATTTCCCCAACAAACACTTTGCTGTGCTCCCTTTCAAAGCCTTGTTAACCACGAAGCGCAATTTCCTCTCACAGTAACAGGGTCACTCCCCCCCAGTCTTATGAAGCCCTGCACTTTGGCAAACACTGTCACACCCATTACCATCTCATTTAATTTAAACAAATGGACCAGTTGAGCAAAAGCAAAATCGTTCTTTTCTCAAAATAACTGCTAAACGAGCCAATCTGGTCTCTGTTCATCAGCGTTTGCGCTGTGCATCGCACCCGTGCAATTAGCGACACCTCTGTTCCCAGCCTCTTGGGGTCCTCCGCCTTCCTCAGGGAGAACGTGAACCTTGAAGAACATTGAGCTGGAGAACGGGCCCTAGTGTCAAGGGCACTGCCGTGACTCAGAGCCCTGGTGGGTAGACTTGTGTATCTGGGTCACCCAGATTGCACTGGGTGCTGCTGGAAGGGTCTGCCTTCAACAAGTGCCAGCAGTGGGCAGGACATAGAATTCGTCTTCATTCCCTGAAGGAAAAACCTCACTCCACAGTATATGGAGGGACGTATACTTCAGAAGATTTGATAAAGAGAGGTGGGTTCTGGGGGACTACCCTGGTGGTCCAGTGGTTACGACTTCAAATTCCAATGCAGAGGGTGCAGGTTCGAACCCTAATAGAAGAGCTAAGATCCCACATGCCAAAAAAACGAAATTAAAACCGAAGCATTGTTGTAACAAATTCAATAAAGACTTTTTAAAAAAAAAAAAAAAAAAAAAGAAAGGTTTCTGATGTCTGCAGGTGGCAAGTGTGGAAGTGAAAGTCACTCAGTCGTGTCCGACTCTTTGTGACCCCGTGGACTGTAGAGTCCATGGAATTCTCCAGGCCAGAACACTGGAGTAGGTAGCTGTTCCCTTCTCCAGGGGATCTTCCCAACCCAGGGATCGAGCCCAGGTCTCCGGCATTGCGGGCGGATTCTTTACCAGCTGAGCCACAAGGGAAACTTTTGCAGGCTGCAAAGCTCAGTAAAATCCCAAATGGCATCTTTCTGACCCACGTGCCCAGTGGGCCACCAGCTGCCTCATCACCCGCCACCCCTCCTCAGGCAGGGTCTCCTAGCCTCTGGATTCTCCCTCCAGCTCTCTTTACCTCTCTTCCTTTCTTTGCAGGGCTTTGCACTTATCTCCTGCTCCAAACTTGTCTCCTCACAGCCACTCATTCATTCATTCATTCCCACCTACTGAGTAGCTTCGATGCATCAGTATTCTAGGTGCAAGAGCGACACCAGGAAACAGAACAAAGCCCGCACCTTTATGTCCTTTACATTCTTCTCAGAAAGGCTTCGAGCAAAGAATCCACATATAGTAATGCACTGCTACATGGTGAATGGTGCTGTGGAGAGAAATAAAATGGAAATAGCATAAGCCAAGATGAGAAGGGGCCACTGGCTCCAGGTCAGGGGTGATTGAGCCTCCCCACGGGACATGTCCCAATGTCTGGAAACACTCTTTATTGTTACACCTGTCAAAGTGCGACTGGCAGGTGGTGGGTGGGGGCCAGGGATGCTGCCGAACACCTTACAATTCACAGGAAAGCCCCACACAGACACAGATGCTGCACCCTCAAGCGTCACCAGTGCTGAGCTTGAGAAGCCTGCAATCAGGCATCACCCAACAAGGAAACAAGCCACACGGTATCCTGAACAAGGAAAGGGAAAGATAAAGACTTACTAACCTGGGGTCGACAGGCAGTGGGCCCTGGCTGGGGAGAGTTAAAGAGAATTCTAAAGGAAACAGAAGCAGCAGCTGTAAGGAGTGTACATCCCCCCAGGGCTGAGGTGGACCACCTGAGGATGAGCCCAGCTCCAGGGCTGAGAGCCGGACGTCCTTGGAGAGGTCAGGGCTGCAGTTTGCTGGCTGGTAAGGGAGTCGCTGCTGGATGAGCTGGACATCTGCCCCTGGGAGGCCGAGGGAGCTGCTGGCTGGTGGTGGAGCCCTGCTGCAAGGGGCACTGAGCAGGAGGCTCTAGGAAGCTCTGAGCTGGAGGAAGCAGCAGGGCTGCAGGAGTCAAGCCTGCAGAAAGTGACGCTGCATGAGCTCCGCCTGGGGACGCAGTGCTGCTGCGTGTGTCCAGCCTTGGAGAAAGTGTGCTGGGCAGGAGCCCAGAGCTGAGGAAAGCCCACCAGGCATGAGGCCAGCAGGTGGGTATGCAGAGGGAGGTCAGGAGACAGACTGCAGTGCCATCGGTGGGCAGTGCACAGACTGGAGTGGATGTTGTCTGGTGGTGGTGTGGGACGCAGGGAGGTGGCCACCGGGCCAGGCCCAGAGCTATGAGCTCCCCAAGGATCTGTACACCCTGCACATGGATTGCTGGACGCACGTCGTGCAGCAGGAGCAAGAGAAAACAAAACCACAGCAACTCTGGGACTGGGGAGAGAAGGCCTCCAGTGCCCGCTCCTGACAGAACTTGGCCTCAAACCGCTGCAAGGAGAAATGCTTTCAGAGTCCAGGTCATCCTCACAGAGCAGGTACTCAAGGGTGAATTTGGAGCTGAGAGGGAATACACTGGGAGCTGTCACAGAGGTCCACTCTGAGAAGAAGTCCCCTGTATCCACAGGTTTGGCATCTGCAGATCTAACCGACTGCAGATCAAAAATATTTTTTTTAAATCCAGAAAGTTCCAAAAAGCAAAACTTGTATTTGCTGTAAGTCAGCAACTATCAGCATAGCATTTATATTGTACTAGGTATTATAAGTAATTTAGAGATGATTTAAAGCATGCCAAAGAGTATACATAGGATATATGCAAACAGCCATTTTATATAAGGACTTGAGCATCCTTGGATTTTTGGTAACCATAGGTGGGGGAGTTGTCCTGGAACCAAACCCTCAAGATAACTCAGAGATGACTATATTTCAATATTTGCACTGAGGTCTCGACAGAGGGAGGGAGGAGCTGTGAAGACACCGAGAGACAGAAGGAACAGGTTCAAACGCCCCCAGGTGAGGTATAAACAGAGATGTTCATTGTCCATCACCATCCACAGCAGCAAAAGCTTCTCCTGACAAGGCAGCAGCCGGGGATATAAATCACTGGGTACTCCTGACGCTTCCAAATCTGAGTTTTGATTGGCATTTGACTTACATATATTTTTTGGCTAAGGATTTACACAAATACAATAGATTGTACCAAAGGACTGCCTCGGATGTCTGCACTTGGATTTGATTCCAGCTCTGCCACTTACTGGGGGCTTCCCAGGTGACTCAGTGGTAAAGAATATGCCTGCCAAGGCAGGGAACACAAGGAGATGTGGGCTCGGTCCCTGAGTCAAGAAGATCCTCTGGAGTATGTGTGTGTTTAGTCCCTCAATCATGTCCAGCTCTTTCGACCCCATGGACTGTAGCCTGCCAGGCTCCTCTGTCCAGGGGATTATAAGAATAATGGAGTGGGTTACCATTTCCTTCTCCTGGGGATCTTCCCAACCCAAGGATTGAACCCACATCTTCTACACTGCAGGTGGATTTTTTACCACTGAGCCACATGGGGACAACCCATCCCCTTAGGAAATGGCAACCCATTCCAGTATTCTTGCCTGGAAAATTCCATGGACAGAGGAGCCTGGTGGGCTACAATCTATGGGGTCACAAAGAGTTGGACATGATTAAGCAACTGAACCCACACACAGTGCCACTTTTTTAAAATGAGGATGAGGGATATACGGTCTCTGACTTGAAAAGTCTTAAACATATCTGCACTTGTAACACATCTTTCTACACATGGGAAGAAGGAAAAAATTTTCACTTTTGTCCCTGTCCCAACCACCTTAGTTTCTCAGGCTCAAAACTGTAGAAGTAGAAAGACCTTCACACTGGGAGTATAACCATCCATTTTATAGATGAAGATGAGGCCCAAGCGCTAGCAGAATTAGGAGGATCCGATGGGCTGAGACCTGACTATTCCTGTTGGGCATAAGAATGGCAAGGAACTCACAGCTGGAGGGCTCCCTTGGTGGGAGCTTCTAGAAAGGGGAAGCTAGAGACAAAGGAGGTCCAATCAGTTCCCCTTCAAAGGCTCAGGGAGATTCCCTATGGCAGACACCTGAGAATCTCTTACTTAGGTACTTGCCTATTTCTCCCCATGAAAATAGATGGTCTATGATCTTGGGCTCTATGTATATCTGGTTGTCTCCATAGCCATCACCCCTAAACCTGTCCAGGAGCTCAGAAAATGCTGAAGGAGGACTTGCCACCTCCATAAGCCAAATGCTCCCTCTGAGTTCAGGGATCATGATGAAAACCCCAACTCTGCCTCTTGGCCTTGGTGCCCCTTGTTTGGGTAGAACTCCATGGTACAGCTAAAGACAAATACAGTTAAACACTGCAGCCACTAGCATTGCCTCAGTCATAACAACAGTATCTTTGAAAGTGTACAGAAATCAAGAGTAAACAAGTGCTTCCATATACATTATTGGATTGTTTCCAATGCATTAGCAACACTTTTTTTAATCGTGAACTTTCTATCACTAGTAGCCTTATTTGTTGGGTCTTTTGTCTCTTTCCAAAGGGTTGGACTGAACCTGGTAGAACTGGATTGGGAGGATCTTGGGCTCAAATATGACCAGAATGATGTATGCTTACGTGACCTGAAGGTACAGCAAGCATAGGACCAAGATTGTTACCATGAGAAGCCAAGTTTTCCCCCAGAGACCCACAGTGCTTCACATCAAATCAAAAAAAGAGAAAGAAGAAAGGATGGAAATCAGAGAATGAGCAGCAATGTCTTGATTGCTGCCGTGACTGAGACCAGGAGCAGGGTTCAGCAGAAATGTATAATGATGGAAAAGCGACCTCTTCATTTGGTGCCTGTACCCAATGCGGGCAGAATGGGGATTTAAAGGAGCTTTCAGATGGGCCGCCAGCAGGTCACCTCACAGGCTTTGCAGTCAGTGGAACGTGAAAGAGATGTATTTTCACAGGGGATTAAGTCTGATAGATGCAGACAGCCTTTTTCTCTGTGGGTTTGTCATCACTTGCTTTGAATCCTACAAAGAGCTTTAATGCAGGATGAGAAGCCATGTAAACATTCAGTAACCAGGTGTACTTGCCACTTTTAAATAATTATTTCCCTTGGACGGCAAGGATATCAAACCAGTCAATCCTAAAGGAAATCAACCCTGACTATTCATTGAATGGACTGATGCTGAAGTTGAAGCTCCAATCCTCAGGCCACCTGTCGCGAAGAGCCAACTCTTTGGAAAAGACCCTGATGCTGGGAAAGATTGAAGGCAAGAGGAGAAGGGGACAACAGAGGATGAGATGGTTGGATGGCATCGCTGACTCAGTGGTCATGAGTTTCAGCAAACTCCGTGAGCTAGTGAAGGACAGGAAAGCGGGGCATGCTGCAGTTCATGGGGTCACAAAGAGTCAGACACGACTTAGCTACTGAACAACAATCACGACTAAAGCAAAGGCCTTTTTATGAGAGAAAATGGAAACTTTATATAAAGTGTGCAGTTTAGACAATATCCTAGATCATTCAGAAAGAAACAAGTAATCAGCCAAGGATAAGGAAGGGTTTACTAACCTAAAGTGGATTGTCTGGCTTTGCACATCATTCTTTCATTCAGCAAGAATTGATGTCTCTAAACACCCATCTTCACTAGGTAAATCTCTCATTCTCCTTCATGCTTCTTGGGCAGAGACAACGCTTTCTCTCTCTGTAAGCAGAGAACTGCCCACAAAAACGTCCAACTCCAGAGGTCTTGGGGCAGCTGTGCCTTCAGGAAGTCCCTCCTCACTCACTGTTGCCAGTTAATTTGGTTGAGAGTCTCCATTGCCTTGAGCCTCCCAAGTGGCCAGTGGTAAAGAATTCAGGTTCAATCCCTGGGTAGGGAAGATCCCCTGAAGGAGGAAATGGCAACCTGCTCTAGTACTCTTGACTGGGAAATCTCATGGACAGAGGAGCTTGACTGGCTACACTTCATGGGGTCACAAAAGAGAAATCCCATGGACAGAGGAGCCTGGTGGGCTACAATCCATGGGGTCACAAAATTGTTGAATGAGACTTAGTGACTAAACAGCAACAACTCCATTGCCTTATCAATGCAGCTCAGGAGGCAAGAGGAGGTGACGTCATCAGGCCTGGAGAAGAATCACCAATCAGGACAGTGTCAGAGCATCTCTTGAGATGCTTCATAATGAACGCTTCCATGGGCAGTCCTGTCCCTATTTTGACATGGAGAAGGATGACAAAATCAAGGCTCCCCCACCAGTGACAGAATTTCTGCCCGTGACCCCAGTTATACTCAAGCAATTGGCTTCTACACAACCTGTTTAAAACAGGACACATGACAAATCTCTCAAAGGTCAGTGGAAACAGCCACAGTCTGTTCTAAAATCTCAGTCAAGGAAAAAAAAAAAGCCACATGGAGTAAGAGAACATACAGGATTAATGATCTCCCCACTCAGCAGGGAAAAACCAACACCAGCTGGGGGATGGATCTGTCAGAAGCAGCGAACAACATGGGCAGAGACTGCTGATAAGCTCGTTCGTTGCAGACTTTGAAATACAATTTATTGTTACGTGTAGAACATGGAGAAGTATCATTCTTTGCAGAGGATAAATACCCACAAATACTCATGGCCCAGTGACAGACTTCATCTCTTTGGGGCTTCTAATTTTTTCCTGACCCTGTGCCCTTGTTGCCATACAATTCATGGGGTATGAAGTAGGAAAATTACAAATATTAGCTTTTTTAAGCAGTAGTCACAAAGGCACAATGTGTTTGTAATATGCATTTTCATGGAAAAAACCATCTCAAAAAGTCAACTTATTCACAATCACACTTGTTTATTCAAACATTTGAGGTAAAACTATACCAAATGTATATTATTTCCATGTAATGTGTATTATATTCTTTATATTAAAACTGAAGTTGTTTTGAAGGGATTCCAGTTTAAATTTCCTTGATATGTTGGGAGGCACATGTTTCCAGCTGCCCAGCTCGTAAAGGCCAAAATTTCTATAATGACAGCATGATTACCTGTAAGGAGAAAATAAATTCAAACTCCATTCATATGGTTTAATTCCTATGATGTCAAACCAATGTAACTGATTTTTAAATATCTTTTACCAGGCATGAGACTGGATTAACTTAAGGAGTTAAATTCACAAATAATCTAATAAAGATGAGACTTGAACCCCTAAGTCATCTCAGTGTAGACAGCATGTCACTTCCTTCCACAAACCTTTTACGCTCAGTATAACTAGCAACTTTAGCTTTCCCCTCTCTTCGAGCACCCTGACAATGGTATCTTCATGGAAAGTGAAAGAAAGCAAGAGAGCAAAGATGACCCACAAACTGGGGTGTCCCAGCTGGGGGTCAGTCAGGGTCCTAGAATCTTTGCCTGAGAGCATTAGAGCGTCACTTGGAGATCGGGTGTAGAGCAGCAGAATTGAGGGGTTCAGAGCCCGAGCCAGCAAGGGGAGTGGGAGATGAGTGTGAAATGGAGGATGAGGCAATCGAGGGGCGCAGACCTCGAGGCTCTTCTCCCTGCTCCAGGCTTCCAGGTGAAAAGCCTTAAACTGGAGACGCAAAAGGTTTGCAATTAGACTCGATCAAAAAAAAAAAAACAAAACAAAACTTCTAAGTAAGACCGTCATTAAGATGTAAAACTGGCCAGGAAAGCTGTGGGGTCAGACAGAGAGGTCAGAAAGTCGGGGAAGAAAAGATGAGGATGGAGACCAAGCATCCAGCTTCTCCCGCTGACGCTGTGCCAAGTCCGGTCCGTTCAGGACCAGCCACACCAGGGCGATGCTCCCAGCCGTGTGAACCTTAGACCTTTGGTGGATAAGGGAACTTTCTTACCTGGACACTCACTTGGACTCCAGATAAGCTTAAATTGGGGCCAGTAAACAGAGCTGCTTCCTTCACTAACCTTTAAATTCGGCTATCCCGAGCTAAGGGGGCCACCCTGGTCTGGACTCCCCTGTAGCCACTAGAGTATTCAGAGTTCTGCCTGCTGAATATTCACCTGTTAACACCGAGCCTGAGATGGCACTGTCTCCACTGTTTTCAGGGAAGGGAGGGCATGCCGCATCCTGGCCGGCGAAGAAATCCTGCACTGACTTCTTGGGGAATCGTTAGCCTGCCGGCTGAGGGTTGTTGCAGGCGCAGACCCAAGAACTGGAAAATGTCAGGCTCTGCTCGGCAAGTCCCTTCTGTGACTGAGAGGAACGGATGAGCTTGGAGGGAATAAAAATGGGACAACGGCTTAAAGCAACCGCATGAATCCACCAGCCTCTCCCTGACCCTTTTAGATGGAGTGAGAGAAGAGAGAAATAGAGGAGAAATCCCTTCCAGTCATCTTGCCCTCATGCAGTGGAGATGTTACCTTTCTGTGCACGTGAAATTTTTCGTATTCTAAATTTCAAGAACTGGTGAAGAGCTATATATCAGTATTTCTCCCTACTTACAGTTCCCTCTCTGCATTTTTTGGTGTATGTGTGTGTTTGTACTGATGTATTGGATTAGCCAAAAAATTCATTCGGATTTTTCCATAAGATGTTACGAGAAAACCTGAAGAAAATTTGTGGTCAACCCACATTAGTGTCTTAGAACTGCCATAACAAATGATCACAAATATGCTGGCTTCAAACAACGGAAATTTATTCTCTCACTGTGTTGTACTCAGCTTCCAAAAGACCATGTCTTATTACAACTTGGAGCCCAGCAAGTCTTTTCTGAGGCTTCTATAGAAGAGAAATAAAAATGTTGTTTCTAAAGGAAAATCATCTGAGACTTAAAATTCTGCCCTCCAGTGAAGACATTTTAATTATGTAAAACATTTAGATTCTTGTTGTCTTAAACGTCTCTATTGCTGAAGATGACGTGGGATTTATGTGTTTCATAACCAAAAAGTCCATTAAAGTGTTACTCTGCGATTAATGAAAAGTCTGCCCTCTGTCTCCAGAGGAAAAGAAACATTACAGGCAGCTTCAAAAAGAGCAGTTTCTTCCTATATTGGTGTTTCTTACAAAAAAAAGAAAAAGGCGTCCAGGTGGTTCCCCAGAGCACCCTGCTGTATGCAAAGAGTGAAGGGATGGAAAGAAGGAAAGAGGGAGGGAAGAAGGGAGAGGAGGCTGCTTGATCAGTTTCAGAGCTTGGTCAGATAACAGTTTAACCCTGTTTCCTCGTATGTCTCTGTCACTACAGTAAGCAACTGAAGGGCAGAAGCTGTGACCTAATCAACAGTATGAAAGTGAAAGTGTCAGTTGTGTCCGACTCTCTGGGACCCATGGACCGTAGCCCACCAGGCTCCTCTGTCCACGGGATTCTCCAGGCGAGAATACTGGAGTGGGTAGCCATTCCCTTCTCCAGGGGATCTTCCTGACCTAGGGATCGAACCTGGGTTTCCCGCATTGCAGGCAGATTCTTTACTGTCAGAGGCACAAGGGAAGCCCACGTAATAGGGTCTAACAGGTGGTCAGTGAAAGCTGAACCCACGGATGCAAGTATCAATGGATAGATGCATGGATGAGTGCATCAAAAGAAGGAAGGAAAGAGGGAGGAAGAAATAAATAAATAGATAAAATAATGGTAAGAGGTGCAGTCACCTTGGCCCTCCCTTTTACCATTTGAAGAGAAACACAATTCTATCAGCCTTTGTATGTGCGTGTGCTCACTCAGTTGTGTCCGACTCTGTGTGACCGCCCGGACTATAGCCCATCAGGCTCCTCTGTCCAGGGGATTTCCCAGGCAAGAATACTGGCATGGCTGCCACTTCCTACTCCAGGGGATCTTCCTGACCCAGGGATCGAACCTGCATCTCTTGCGTCTCCTATGTTGGCAGGCAGACTGTTTACCACTGTGCCACCTGGGAAGCCCGTTCTATCGGCCTTTATGCTCTCATTAGTAATGCTTAAGGAAATGAGGTGTGGTAAGAGTATAAAAATCTCCAGGTTGCCCTTAGGGCCTTGTGTAGTCCACAACCCACACTTTCTCTTGGCCCAACGAGAGCTGAGAGCCTGCAGATCTGGAGGAGAAACAATGAAGCACGTGTTTTTAACCTTTGACGTCTGGCATCAGCCTGCTCTTTCAGAGAGGGCAGGATGCTCTCATGTCCTGACCGCCTTCTCACTCCTAGCGAGGAACTGACACAGCGTGTCTCCATCACGCACATGAAGACTCTGAGGGTGACCAAGGGATGCGGAGCTTCCAAGGTCCAGCAGCTGGATTCTGAACCTAGGTTTTCTGATGCTCAGTCCAGCACTTATTCCCTTCCACAGGTAGAACTATAGTGTTCATTGGTGTCTTCATGTCATAGAAATCAATGTTCTCTGTTAATGTAAAAGTCTCAGGAGTCTGCATTGCTGAAACAGACATCAGTTAGTGGTGCGATGTGTCAGGAGGGAGAGAACCAGCCGTCTCCGGCTCCCGGGTCAGTAATTCCACGTAACCCATAGTTATAACACCCAACAGAGAGCTGCAAAGTGATCAGTTCAACCAGAGGAAAAAAGCAAAGTGTTCTCATTCAGCCAACTTTGGAGAGGCCCTTTGAGGATGCCCCTCTGAGCATTAGGCTGGTGGAAGGAAAAATGCCCGCTGGGAGCCCTGCCAGTGCACACTGACAGGCTCATGTGTCCTCGGGTGGGTCACTCGGTTAAGTGTGCTCCAGTGGAAGAAAGCGAGATGAAGGGCAATCCCTGAAGGTGGTAGAGGAGGGTGCATGAGCTGGCTGCCAGGCTACCTGTGGTGACATCACAGGCACCAGGGGAGAATGGGCATGCGTGGCTACGCTGTGCTGAAAGGCATACAGCAGGTCGATGCTGGGCTTGGCCATAACATCACCGGGCATCAGCCTAGGGCAGCAACTCCTGAATGCAGAGGCAGGAGGCTGGGGAATGAATGGGGCTTCCCTGGTGGCTCAGAGGGTAAAGAATCTGCCTGGAATGCAGGAGATGGGTTCAATACCTGGGTCAAGGAGACGCCCTGGAGAAGGGAAAGGCAACCCATTCCAATATACTTGCCTGGAGAAGGGAAAGGCAACCCATTCCAGAATTCTTGCCTGGAGAATTCCATGGACAGAGGAGCCTGGCGGGCTACATACAGTCTGTGGGGTCGCAAGCATTGGGCACAACTAAACGTGAATCAGGGTCCATATTCTCCACCTCCAGGCCAATCCCCCTGAGTATTTGTGAGAAGGAAGCAGGAAGCCGTTGACGTGGCATAAGGAGAACAGGTTTTTGAGTCACACGAGCCAAGTAAGATGCTGGCTCTGTAAACTACGGAATGACAACTGAGTTCAGGCCCTACAGCTCCTCAGAGCCTCGGGTCCCCCACCTGCTGGGGGAAAGATGGGACTGCTCCACCCCTTGAGAAGGGCAAGGCTTTCTGAGGCCCTGGAGGTACCTGTATAAGGTTAAAAGTGTCAAGCACTCATCTAGCAACTCCTTAATTCCTCCAAGACGTGGGGGGCTCACTACACCAGGACACAGCATCACAGGCTCCACAGTTTAACTCTTCCTTATTACGAGTAATTTTAAGAAAAGTAAGAAATGGGCCCAGAGACTGTCATACAGAGTGAAGTAAGCCAGGAAGAGAAAAACAAAGGTCGTACATCAGCATGTATACATGGAGCTGAGTTACATGGTACAGATGATCTTACTTGCAAAAGAGAAACAGGGACACAGATGTGGAGAACAAATATGTGGATGCCAAGAGGGGACACTGGAGGGGGGATGAATTGGGAGCCTGGGATTGACATATATACACTATTGATACTATGTATAAAATAGATAACTAGTGAGAACCTACTGTCTGGCACAGGGAACCCTATTCAATGCCCCTGTGGTGACCTAAATGGGAAGGAAATTCAAACCCGAGGGGATACAGGTATGCGTATAAATGATCGACTTTGCTGTACAGTAGAAAATAACACATCATTGTAAAGCACCTATACTCCAGTTAAACCTCATTTGAAACATTTTAAAACTAAAAATAAATAAAAATAAAGTAAGAAATCAAGGCATGTAATGAGGCAGTAAGTCTTCCCTGGTGGCTCAGCGGTAAAGAACCCACCTGCCTGTGCAGGAGATGTGGGGTCAATCCCAGGGTTCGGAAGATCCCCTGGAGGAGGAAATGGCAACCCACTCCAGTATTCTTGCCTGGGACAACCCGTGGACAGAGGAGCCTGGCAGGCTGCTGTCCATGGGGTCACAAAAGTCAGACACAACTTAGCGACTGAACAACAAAAAATGACCCGCTAGTGATTCTCTTCTCTGAAGAACAACATCCCTTAAAATGGTGCTGCAAATTAGAAACCCAACTTGCGGCAAGATTTTAAAAAATCGAACTCCTACACTCAAAACTAGCACTGCCCTGCACAGAACCATCCACTGTGGCTCAGTTTAATCTTGGCTCTTTAGCTTACACGCTTCCTTTCCTAGTCCCCCAAATGCTAGATCTATATTTTCTTAGTAGGACTATTACTTTGAGGCTCTATAGAGCTATGTGTTTAAAACAGAAAGAAAAGAGGAAAGGGAGGGGGGAGGGGAGAAGGAAGGAAGGAAGGAAAAAGAAAAGAAAAGCCTCCTGGTTTAGCAGGATGGCATGTTACTTCTGCTTTCAAGCTCCACCAATTAGCCCCAGCACATGGTTTCTCTTGGCAGCCTTCTGCTTCCCATCACAGATGGTATGGAAAAGTCTGACTGCTGACTTTCTGGCTCTCCTTTCCTATTTCCTCTCCCCACAGCTAATTTAAGAAAGTCTACGTGATACCAGGACAACTGTTTCCCCTGCCCTGGCCGCCTCCAGCCCCCCACAGCCACGGCTGGTCCCTCCAGCCCCCGAGCCTGACCTGACAGCCTCCTTCGCCAGTGCCATGGGACTGAGTGACACCCCCTTCTGAACTTCAGGGCTCCTCCAAGATCCAACTGCCTCACGTCTGAAAGTCCCCACCCTCGCAGTTTGGGTCCAGTCCATGGAGCCTGGCTATTCCCTAGTACACCAGTGCCTCACTCACCCTGGGCAGGGAAGTCCCAAAGTCTCCAGTTCATAAGCCAAATTCTGGGTCTACCCATCGCACCCTGCAAAGGCCAATCATTTCCACATGCTTATCAGCAAGTAGACAAGATTCAACAAGCTCTCCCCATGTAGCCCCACCTGTGACTGAACCTGCCCAGGCCAGCATCTCCACCTGGGGGCTTGCCTAGTCCACACTGCACTTCTTTCACTTAGCTCCCGGGGCAGGCAGAGCAAAACAGAGCCTTCTGCTGGATGGGAAGGAGCAGGAGGGATGAGGCAAGACACACTCTCAGCAGTTTCTGAGGACAAAGTCCAATCTGCTGCTGCTGCTAAGTCGCTTCAGTCGTGTCCAACTCTGTGCGACCCCATAGACGGCAGCCCACCAGGCTCCCCCGTCCCTGGGATTCTCCAGGTAAGAACACTGGAGTGGGTTGCCATTTCCTTCTCCAATGCATGAAAGTGAAAAGTGAAAGTGAAGTCACTCAGTCGGGTCCGACTCTCAGCGACCTCATGGACTGAAGCCCACCAGGCTCCTCCAGCCATGGGATTTTCCAGGCAAGGGTACTGGAGTGGGGTGCCATTGCCTTCTCCGAGTCCAATCTGAGTCTGTGGCAACTGAAAGAAAGGAACGGCTTTCCAAGCATTGCAGGTAAATGGAAAAAGCTCCTTACTGTTCGCTCTGTGACAGAACCCCATTGCTGCCAGGGAGGGGCAGAGAGAGAGAACTGGAATGAGCCATCCCAAGGAACTGGCTCATTGATTGTGAAGGCTGGCGAGTTCAAGATCTGCAGAGTAGGCCAGCAGGCTGGAGACCCAGAGAAGAACTTATGTTGAAGCTTAAGCTCCAAAGGCAATCTGCCAGCAGGACTCCCTCTTTTCCCAGGAAGGTCATTCTCTTTTCTATTCACACCCTCAACTAATTAGATGGGGCTCACCATCTCCTGGAGATAGTGAAGGACAGGGAAGCCTGGTGTGCTGCAATCCATGGGGTCGCAAAGAGCTGGACATGACCTAGTGACTGAACAGCCACCACCAGCACCCACCTTATGGAGGGTGATCTGCTTTACTCAAAGTCCACTGTGTCCGACTCTTTGCGACCCCATGGACTGTAGCCTAACCAGGCTCCTCTGTCCATAGGATTTTCCAGGCAAGAATACTGGAGTGGGTTGCCATTTCCTTCTCCAGGAGATCTTCCTGACCCAGGGATTGAACCCAGGTCTCCCGCATTGTAGGCAGATGCTTTACCATCTGAGCCACCGGGGAAGATCCGATTCATATGTTAGTCTCATCTAAAGCCTTCACAGAAATGTCTAAATAATATTTGATCAAATATCTGGGTACTTTGGCTCAGTGAGCTGACACCTAAAATTAATCATCACAAACACTGCATCCCAGCTTCTCTTCCCATCATGCTTCTATATGGGCTCATCTCCCAGCCACTCAGAGACCAGTGATGGTTCCCTGGACACATGGGGAACTTCCAAAGCTCGGGGCCCTTGTCCATCTCTGCATAATCCCAGAGCCATGTTCCTGTGTCTCAGTATATTTCATCACAATTAGTGTTCATCTGCCCATCTGCTCATCTGTGGACTCGGACATCCTCAAAGATACATCCTCAAAGGGTAAAAGAAATTCTGTCTCCTACTCATCATGTTGCCAGCATCTAACATAGTAGTTGGAACTTGAAGACTTTCAATGGATGTCTGTGGAGCAAAAATTGGTCCAGAAAGCTGAAGACCCAAACCAAAGATGAGGGCTGCTGGGATAACTAGGGACTGAGATGGACAAGGAGGTGGAAATTCAGAAAGTCACGGTGAAGTCCAGAATCACTTCTGGCTTTGAAAATCCCAAAAGATTTCATCAAGAAAATAGCATTTGAATTGTGCTCCACCGAATGGTGGGATTTCAACAGATAAGGATGGAGGAAAGGCATTTCAGTGGAGGTAAGGCCTTCAATAAAAGCCCGGAGGTGGGATGATGCAGAGAATGTTCAGGAAAGAATGGAGAGAGTTACACGCAGGCCGGGAAGGAGGCTGGAAAGGCAGCAGGGGCCAGATGCTCTCAGGCTGCAATGCCAGGCTCTGCACGCTGGATGTATTCAGATGCGGTGGTATTCAGATCGGAGTCTGTCTACACCGGGCAGGGGTTGGGGAGTGACGTGATGGTTCAGGACGGGCTGTCACTTCTGTCTCTGCCTGGAAAGTTATTCGAGCGAGGTTGCTGAGGTGCCAGTCCTGGGAGGTGAGCTCACTGATGCCTGAGTGAATTGAATGCCAGGGGTGGGCGAGGGACGCCACCTTCACTGTCATTCATTTGCCAACTGTAGGCAGGGCCGGAGACCTGACTGCTTCCTTCACATTTGGTGGTGTCATTTAGACGCTGTCGGAAAGCAGGAAAGGAACATGTTCCAAATGCTGAATGATCAAAGCAATGGCTGGGCCTTAGTCCTGGCTGCAAATGCAACAAACGAAAGGATGTGTGGAGTGATGCCACTGTTCAGTTCAGTGCAGTCGCCCAGTCGTGTCCGACTCTTTGCGACCCCATGAACCACAGCATGCCGGGCCTCCCTGTCCATCACCAACTCCTGGAGTTCACTCAGACTCATGTCCATCGAGTTGGTGATGCCATCCAGCCATCTCATCCTTGGTCATCCTCTTCTCCTCCTGCCCCCAATCTTTCCCAGCATCAAGGTCTTTTCCAATGAGTCAACTCTTCACATGAGGTGGCCAAAGTACTGGAGTTTCAGCTTTAGCATCTTTCCTTCCAAAGAACACCTAGGACAGATCTCCTTTAGGATGGACTGGTTGGATCTCCTTGCAGTCCAAGGGACTCTCAAGAGTCTTCTCCAACACCACAGTTCAATTCAAATTCAAAAGCATCAATTCTTCGGCACTCGGATTTCTTTATAGTCCAACTCTTGCATTCATCCATGACCACTGGAAAAACCATAGCCTTGACTAGATGGACCTTTGTTGACAAAGCAATGTCTCTGCTTTTGAATATGCTGTCTAGGTTGGTCATAACTTTCCTTCCAAGGAGTAAGCGTCTTTTAATTTCATGGCTGCAGTCACCATCTGCAGTGATTTTGGAGCCCAGAAAAATAAAGTCTGACACTGTTTCCACTGTTTCCCCAATTATTTCCCATGAAGTCATGGGACCGGATGCCATGATCTTAGTTTTCTGAATGTTGAGCTTTAAGGCAACTTTTTCACTCTCCTCTTTCACTTTCATCAAGAAGCTTTTTAGTTCCTCTTCAATTTCTGCCATAAGGGTGGTGTTATCTGCATATCTGAGGCTATTGATATTTCTCCTGGCAATCTTGATTCCAGCTTATGTTTCTTCCAGCCCAGCATTTCGCATGATATACTCTGTATATAAGTTAAATAAGCAGGGTGACAATATACAGCCTTGACTGACTCCTTTTCCTATTTTGAACCAGTCTGTTGTTCCATGTCCAGTTCTAACTGTTGCTTCCTGACCTGCATACAGGTTTCTCAAGAGGCAGGTCAGGTGATCTGGTATTCCCATGTCTTTCAGAATTTTCCACAGTTTATTGTGATCCACACAGTCAAAGGCTTTGGCATAGTCATTGAGAGCGTCTCTAACATAGGTGGAAAGGTGGGGGTCAGGAGCTGGGGGCTGGCGTCCACAGCAAGGCCAGGACGGGCTGGGTTTCATGGCCTCTCCTCTGTATCCTTGGGAAGCTCATGGTCTAATGGCCCCGGGCTGCTGGCCTCGATACAGGGAGAAGCAAAGCCCGGCTCACTCCCTGGAGATCCACCCCGGGAGGCCGGGCAGATGCAGATGGGCGGGGGGCTGCTTGGTAGTACCAGGTCCCCCACTTCCACCCTCCTCCATTGTTTTCTTCTGAGTTCAGTCTTAAACATGATTGTGAAGGAAGACTGCCAGAACATACTTTCTAAACGCTTTCCCTAGAGCCTCAGCATTCAGAGAAGAGTGAGTCCCCAGCATGACCCTCGGATGCATCACAGCTATTGGAATGCCTTGCCTGGGGCCCGGGGTATCACCTCCCCTGTGGCACTGAAAGAGGCTCATGCCTGTTCTCTTGGTTCCCCCCACATCTGACGAGCCTGGCTGGCAGGTGCACCCCCGGCACCCCACGTACAGGGCTCCAGTCTCCTGAGCAGAGCTGTACATGCACAGCGTGTGTTGAGAGTTGGCAGAAAGTTCCAGGCATGAAACACTCAATGCCAGTGTTTTGAGGTGCAGAGAAGAACCTGCCCCACTGTGTGCAACCCCAGGCGGTGAAAAGAGATGCTCCCTGGGCAGGTGGGGTGCTCCACTCCAGCCCTCCTTTATTTCTAACTGGGTTTTGGCTGCAGAGCTTTGGGGCAATTAAAGCAGAGCTTTAGGAAGGGGAAAGAAGGGCAGAGGACTCAACATCCTGGAATATTTCTTCTACTGGGATCTTTCAGTGAGGAAAAATATGGACAAAATGATTTTTCCACTAAAAAAAAAAGTAAAGAAAAAATTCCTAGCAGGAGATTAAGAAAATGAATGAAAGACTTATTAAGCATAGAAATATTTTGTTTACTCCCTGCAGGCTGCATTTCACAGTTATTACCTTTCCTTCTTTAACCAAACACCCAGTCAAACGATAGGATAAATTGTCAGCCCGCAGCCTCATAAAGCTTTCCTGAGCAAACCTCCAGAAAGACCAGGTGGCAGTTTTCAGAGCTCTGATTCTTCCAGTCAGACAGTAGGAGGCAGGTAATTCCAAGGACAGTGTCAGGGGTCCCCTGATTTCCTAAGACAAAGCCTGGAGAACGTTTAAAAACTCCTCCTCCTGGAAAGAAAAAAAGCCCCATTCAACAACAACATTGGATTCAGACCCCTAAAAGCCAGGGAGGGAAGGGCACCCTTCCCTCTGGCAAAGTCCTGTGTAGGCAGAAAGGTCCCTCCGGCTCAGCCACCCTGTACCCCATTGCCCCCGGGGCTGTGAAGGGTGACAATTATGGAGAGGATCCTACACTGGGCCCTGAAACAAGAACAGTTCGTGCTCCAGGTGGATTCATTCGCTGAGATGGACAGACTGGAAGAAAAGTTTAATGTGAATAACAATCTGGCTCTTAGGAGCCGAAACATATCCCATCTACTTAAGTGCAGATTAAAGGCACAAAGGATTTGTAAGGCTGCTACCCACCAATCTACCCATAACAAAGCCTGATATATTAAACACATCCACAATAGAAAAAAGTAGACCCATCCACTGCTCTGTCTGACTTAGTCCTCACTCTGGCTCCACAGGTTAGGGAGGTACTATGATTATCTCCATTGTCCACATAGAAAACAGAAGCCCAGAGCCGTTAAGTAACTAGCCCAAGCTCACACAGCTAGCAGAATTTGAACTGAGGACTGTCTGAGCCCAGAGTCTAAGACTCCAACATTTTTTTATTTAGCTGCCTCATGGGCTGGCCTGAGTGTTGCCATCAGCTCCTTCCTATCCAAGCCCTGCCACTTAGGATCAGGGATCAGGGATCATGGAGAGGAACATGGTTGGGCAGGACAGCCAGAGTCTAAGAACAGGGCGAAATAACAGGGACACAGACATGGGCAAACCATACCCCAGTCATTCCTCCAGCAAAGATGCCACTCCTAACCCACACCTAACCCATGGGGGTGGCTGCCATTCTATGACTCCAGCTAGCCATAGATAATTTTTTGCCCAGATATTCTGAGTCTCACAAACATAAAACAGAAACATCAAGCCTCGTGAGATATGGCATAAGATGACAAATACAATATATGTGACCTCCTCTTTCCTCTTCCTTTAGGCTCTGCTGGCACATGCCAGGAAACAGGGAGTATATTTGCAAATGACATTGCTTTTTTCACCCTCTTGACTCACCTCTGTCCAGTTATCTGGAAAGTGAAAGGAGAATTGCCAGGGACAAAACAAGTAGGGGAATGTTGAAAATGTTTAACCATTTTTGATGATTGACTATGAAGGCCAGTGCATTGCAATACTGCAAGGCCACTGTGCTCCTGGAAACTCTAACAGTTGTTAAGTCGCTAAGTCATGTCCGACTCTTTGCAACTCCATGGACTGTAGCCTGCCAGGCTCCTCTATTCATGGTGTTTCCCAGGCAAGAGTACTAGAGTGGATTGCCCTTTCCCTCTCCAGGGGATCCTCCCAACTCAGGGATCAAGCCCACATCTCCTGCATCGGCAGACAGATTCCTGCACTGCAGGCAGATTCTTTACTGATGAGCCACCTGGGAAGCCCGAACCCTCCCAGGGACCTGACAAATACTGATCTCAGCTTGGCAATGCACTGAGCTGCCCCAAGTCAGAAGCATCTTCTCCCACGCTGCACAAAAGAGTCAGTGTTGATGGGTGCCCAACGTGACAACACAGGATTTATGTAAGATCCAGCTGAAGTAACACAAGCATAGCATCCCCCATGTAGCATCTCTGCCTTCATGAGTTGAGAGAGTGAGGGGATTCAGGGTCTCCATTTGTGTGGTGATGAAGCCTAGCAAGACTTCTTTTCAGTCCTGAGTAACTCATTTTCGATGCTGTTATGATTACTTTCCAAAAGCTTTGGAGGAAGACTCCAAGGACGCCAAATCTTCAATCAACTCTCTGGGGTGCTGGCTATGCGATACCTGGCAGCCTTCTCACTGGCAGGCAGTGGGAAGACAAACGATGGTTTCTTATTACTGGGAGCAGTGGGGTGTCAGGATGGCTCAGGGGCCTGGCAGTACTTCAA
Organism: Ovis canadensis; assembly: GCF_042477335.2. NCBI lineage: Eukaryota > Metazoa > Chordata > Mammalia > Artiodactyla > Bovidae > Ovis > Ovis canadensis. Next base: position 57,296,170 of record NC_091264.1, read on the forward strand.
CCAAAGTCTCAAAAATCCCCTTGCCTCTGTATGTCATTAATCCCTAATGAGAAAACAGCATTTACTTATCCCACGCAGTCTCCAGGGAACACAAGTACAGAAAATCTATCCCGATGCACAGGATCAAAAGACCTACTTTGGAAGGTGAGTGGGCATGCTAAGCTGCTTCAGTCGTGTCTGACTCTTTGCAACCCCATGGGCTGTAGCCCACAGGCTCCTCTGTCCATGGGGATTCTCCAGACAAGAATACTGGAGAGGGTTGCCATGCCCTCCTCCAGGGGATCTTCCCGACCCAGAGATCGAACCTTCATCTCTTGTGTCTCCTGCATTGGTAGGTGGGTTTCTTTACCACTGCGCCACCTGTGAAGCCCCCTCTAATCCTGGAGTCCATTCAGCTGCACCCCATTCCTGGGGCTGCTCCAGCCCTGCACCCTACCTCTCTCTAATGGAAACATACTAGGATATAGCTGATGCTTTCTCTCTGCTCTAAATCAAAAAAAAAAAGTCACAAGAGCACCAAAGAAAGGAGAGCTCTAGAGAGAAAGTAAGCAGCTGTCAGAGCAATTTATACAAGAGACACACACTCAAATATTGGTCTACTCCCAAGATCTACAAAAGCCTATTTATAAATCAGCAGCTGAATTGCTTGGGAGAACCTTTGCACCAATAAATGCTGACCGGGAACATCAGTCTAAAGTAGAAAAAGATCCTGAAGGGACGAATGATGATCTGTAGGTGGGAAGAAATGATTCACGGCATTGCTTTCAGCTAGACCTTCCCCTGCCCTACTTTGAGCGAGCGGGGAAACAGGCGAATTTAAATATTCATTCGTGGCAGACGTCCTCCTTTTTGTTTCCACTGTATGACTTCCTTTTGGGAAATGTTCATCCTCACCCGCTGTGACTTCCCAGAGCTGCCAGTCCTTATCTGTCCGGCCTTAATGCCTTCTGTGTATAGGCATGAACATGGCCTGTGCCTGTGTCTGAGGGGGGGGCGGCTGCCAAGATGACCCACCACCATGATCTTGCCTCCTTGTGCAGCACCACACCTTCGTGTAGCCCCATCAGGGGACCAGAGCTGGGCCGTGTGACCAACGGAAAACAGTGGAAATGATGGGATGTCACTTCCAAGACTAGGTTGTAAAAGACTGTGGCTTCTCTACTGGGTTTATCCTCTCCACTGTTCTTCCCCGCTTTCCCTCCTGGATCGGTCACTCTGGGGGAGCCAGCTACCACAAGGAAAGGACACTCCGATGAGTTAGGGAGAGGCCACTTGGGGAAGCCCACAAACAGCCCCATGGACAAGCAAGCTTGGAAGCGGCTGGTCCAGCCCCAGGTGAGCCTTGACAACCTGACTGCTCCCTTGTGAGAGGCTCTGAGTTAGAACCACCCAGCAAAGCTGCTGGCAGATTCCTGCCCCAGAGAAATTATTTGAGATAATGAAGGTTTTAAGCTGCTAAATATGGGAGCTATTTGTGATGCAGCAACAGATAGCAAATAAGCCAGTCAGACTCTGCCAAACTCCTGAACACATCGAGCACCGTCCTTGGCCCAGGGGTGGAAACACAATCTAAAGCAGAGCCAGCTGGTTTCCTTATAAGGACTGACATGGAGACCAAAAGAACTAAGTTTCCCTCGTGGCTCAGTAGCAAAGAATCCACCTGCCAATGCAGGAGACACAGGTTCTATCCTTGGGTGGGGAAGATCCCCTGGAGTAGGAAATGGTAAGCCACTCCAGCATGCTTGCCTAGAAAATCCCATGGACCGAGAAGCCTGGCAGGCTACAGTCCACGTGGTCACAAGAGTCGGACGCCACTTAGTGACTAAAAACAAAAACCAAACAAAATCAACAGAATAATGGTGGCTTCCTCATTCAACTATCCATTCATTCCAATAATAATGATGGAGGCTTTGCTATGTGCAAGTTACAGATTTAGATCCCAGAAAATCTAGAGTTAAAGGTGGCACATTTCAGAAGGAAATGTAATTACTAATTATAAGGCAGAGTGACATGAGGTATTTATACACATACACACACACACACACTTCTTTTTAATGCTGAGGAAATGAAAAAGAGGAACATCAGCTCAGTCCAGGAGGAAGGGGCCTGGAAAGAACTCAGGCAGGTATAAAAGGAAATTGATAACTTCTAAAGTACTGTCTGGAAATGCCAGAGAGAGGGCAGAGGAGCCTTGCTTGATAAACAAGTGACTCATTGCACAGGCCAAAGCTTTTAATCTATCCTAGTCCTGGTTGTGGAGGCTGAGATCAGAATGATTCAAGAATCACTTACGGGTCATTTGGGAAAACACAGAGTAATAAGACAAAGCGGCCCTGATCCAATAAACTGTCTCTTATAAAGGCACCCAGGTCATTCTCCTTCTCCATTTCTTCATGATTTCTAGTATTTCATCTTGAGAAATAAGCCTCTATTATTAAAGCCACTCTGTTTTTAAAAAGTGATTTAAAAAAAAAATAGAATAAGATATTCTTTCCTAACCAGACTCAGGTCAGAGTGAGCAAAATCACTTTTATCATTCCTGACATTTTTGCGTCTCCTTTGCCTGGTGTGCACAATTATGGGAGGAAGTTACACACTTTTAATTGGTGCATTGCAATAACCCTGCTTCCTAAGAAGGGAAGTACGGAATGCTGCATGTTAAGGAAGCTCTCAGTCTCTGAATACCCAGGCTGAGTCTTGGGTATAAGCGAAGAAAGAAGTAGCAGCTAGATTTTTTCCCAGAGACTTCTAAACATTCCCCCAAGTTACACCCCAACCCAGAACTTTGCAGGCCATCCATCAATCACATGATATTATCGACTGGGGGGACTATGAGAGCAAAGCATCGTTCCAGGTACCAGAGGAAAGCACAGGGAGAGTCTGTCCTTGTTCTCAAAAGACTTACAGTCTTATTAGGGACACCATCAGGAGACAACAGGAGCTGACGTCCCAGAACTGGCTGAACCACAGTGAGAGAACAGCCAGGAAGCAGTCCACGGATGCCTGCCAGGGTCTTGAGTGAAACAGGTAGAATCTGACCAAGAAGAGAGGAGGAACACTTCCCTTAAGGCCAGAGGATCAGAGGCTAGAGCAGAATCAGAGGAGCCTTGTGAACCAAATGGGGAGCAGCCACAGGCCAGGGTCCAGCTCTACGCCTATTGCCCATCAGCCTCAAATCCACACTTCTTCACCTGCTCTATGATAAGAAAGCTTTAAGCACTTCTCCTGTGCAGCAAATGCAATATTAAGCTTTGTCAGCAAAGAGCTCTGTAAGAGGCGTGCAAGGGGAAGGGGCTTCGTTTCCTGGCTCTGGGGTGATGCTGTTTTCTCCCCGCCTTGGGTTGCGTGGCACCCAGCAGCTGGTCACGGGTGTGCACCAGCCTCATCACCCCCATCATCTAGCCCCCTTGTGCACTCACGGTGATCCCCTGGGGAAGATGCTAAATGCAAACTTGCATCAGCTGGCTGCGGGACTGGAGAGTCCAGGGAAGAATGGACAGGGTCTGGTGGCGGACTGGATCCAAACCAGAGAGGATTCTGGGGAAGGAGCAGGGAGGGAAGCAGTAATTATTTCCAGGAAACCCTCTCAAGAAAGAGGACACGAGGGACTTCCCTGGTGGTGCAGTGGTTAAGACTCCACGCCTCCAATGAAGGGGAAGTGTTTCAATCCCTGCTTGCATAACTAGGATCCCACATGACATATGGCATAGGCAAAACAAAAAATACAAGCCACTCACCAGGAGGTATTCTGGTATGTGCTGTTTAGTGACTGATATCAAGAATATATAGAAATTATATATATATATATACATATATATATATATATATATATGTATATATACACACACCGCAACATTGATTAACAATGTTAAACAATGCTCAGTTGTGTCTGACTCTGTGACTCCATGGACTGTAGCCCACCAGGCTTCTCTGTCCTTGGGATTCTCCAGGCAAGAATACTGGAGTGGGTTGCCATTTCCTTCTCCAGGGGATCTTTCTGACCCAGGGATCGAACCCGCATCTATTTATGTCTCCTGCATTGGCAGGCAGGTTCTTTACCACTAGTGCCACTGGGAAGCTTGATCAATTATACTCCAATATAAAAAAAAATGTTAATAAAGTTGGAAGCAAAAAGAAGACACGAGGGAAGGGAAGAATTGGCTTCTCTCCCCTTAGCTTTCTTACTTATAGGGTAGACATACTAACACCCACCGTAGAGTGTGGGCTTAAGAAGTCAATGCAACACGCTTAAGTGATATATGGAATTCAGAAATGCTCATCATGTGGGAAAGCAGAGTGCAGGGATGGGCACCCGATGGGTAGGCTTGGACCTCAGTGGGAGGAGAGAGCTGCATGGGGCTGGCTGCAAGGACAGGGCTCCTGGCACCCAGAATAAGAGGGAGCAGCAGGAGCGCACAGGCCCTGGGCAGGGAGGAGGGCCCGTTAGTGATGAGCAGACATCAGCAAGGAGGGCGTGGTACTACCCTCCCACGACTTCACCTGGGGCTGGTGAGCTTTTGAAATTTCAGACTAATCATAGCAATTCATTTATTGGTTGTCCCTCGTTCTTTTCAGCAGGACAGGGTCATTGTATTGGGTCATTCAGAGTGATCTTTTTTAATGGAAACCTACTACCTTACACTCCTGGGTCAGAGGTCACCCCTGCTCTGGGGTCATGCCCAGAAGTCAGGAGAAAACGCCTATGTTACCTTTGTCAGAGAACTTCCTGCCTCTGTTTTTTTTGTTTTTGTTTTTGTTTTAATCTGTGATCTTAGAAAATTCCCTGCAGATTAATTAAAACCTTTACATTGTAGCCTCTGGTGTGTTGTGCTAAATATATTTGTTGGTTGGGATGTCAACAGCAACTGATATTAGTGCAGATCTTAGCAACATCAAAGGGTTGAGGAAAAGGAGAGGGCAGAAACCGCAAACACCGCACACCACAGCTGAATCAATGCCTCGCCTTTAGCGCTTATTAAAATCATCTAATTGTACACAGGAAGCACTTTATTAAAAGGCTTCAGGTAAATAAACATACTCAAACAGGGCACACTTTTAAATTAAATAAAGCACTCCAATCTTCACATGTGTTTATGAGAATATGATCACACATTGACTGTGTTGAGTCATTGACAATATAATGTGACAAAAATGATTATATGTTAAATTCTTTGGTAACCCCCCTCACCACACACACACACACACACGCACACACACACACACACACTCCAGACAAGAGACGGAGCAGACTCATTCATTACCCTCTATCATAAAATTAAAAGAAAGATTCAGGATATTAGTCAAGAGTTTCAGTCTCTTGAGCCAGAATTCTAACCTTTATTGAAATTCTAAATCTGATGATGACAATTTTTTAAAAAGGTTCCAAAACAAAAAACAAGATTTTTCAGAATGATGTATTTTAAAGCGGTTTTTTCCCCCCTTTGAAGGACAACCCCATTCACTTACCCTAACACACAATGTTTCATGAAAGAGGTTTATGTTAATTAGAGCCAACTCCCTTGGTTTATCAATAAGTAGTTACCATTAAAAACAAATTTCATTAAGTCCGTCTCCAAAGTTCTGAACTCTCTGCTTCTGTTAATTACCTAACGATTGTGCAGTGTGTTAGGGACCCATTTGGAAACACCAGAAGGAACGTTAAGAGTCGCTTAGCACTTGCTTACTTGGCTTCTGCATGAGTCAACGTGCAGGGAAATAGCACTTGAACGGTCTTGTGAGGGAATCGAAGCCTGGCCGTCCCCTGCAGGTAATTCTTGGCAGCCACCGCCGTCCCACTGCCCTGCTCCATCGTTGGTCTCTGTCAGATGCCTCCCCTCATCACCACATCTCGGGGCCCTGTCACCCTCACTGACCCATGCACTCAGCCTATCCCCCTGACCTGGGTTCAACCACAGGAAGCTGAGCACATGCCCAAGAAGTGTGCTATTAAGCTGGGTGACTGGATAGGGTAAACTCAGATGAGCCGCTTTCTGGTCTCTGAGTAAACTGGCAGTCCTATTAAAAAAAAAAAAATTAAAAAGTGGATAATGGAAATTATGTGGAAAACCAGAGAGAGAGAAAAACAGGGAAAATCAACTGTAAGCAGTGAACAAGTCACCAGCACTGCACCTTGTCTCTCGTGATTTAGAATCCTAGACTCTCAGGACTGGATGGAAATTTAAAGCTTGATGTGTTAGGTAAGGTGACTGCTAGCTGCTAAAACAAATAAACCCAGAAATCTCAGTGACTTTAAAGTTGAAAACAGCAAAGAAAGCTGGAGAGTGTAGTCTTCGGGGGGGCGAGAAAAGAGGTTAGTGAGCAACCTGCCCAGCTCTACCATAATTCCCTAGAACAATCTTTCAAACCTCCCTTTAAGCACCTACACGAGTACGGTGCACCTGTCTTTGAGCTCCTCCAGGGTGAGCATCTCATCCCCAAGTGGAAAGCATGTTGCATACTCAGGGCTCGACCAAATGAGCCAGGGGAATATCTGATGGTTGGGTAGGTCCTGCCTCTACGTCCTGTATCAGAAGAGAGATATAGGGGTATAGGCTTAACAACTCCACTGGGGGTTAATTCTGAACTGACCCCAGTACGGTCAGAAATTCAGGCTCTACAAACGTAAGACCACTGGAAACTTTGAAAGTCGGCAGCCCAGTTTGCTTCTGGAAGGGTTGTTGGTCAGTCAACATAAATAAAGACAAGGAGCATCTTTTTAATATCTAAGGCTTATGAGTCACAGCAGGTCATTGTTTAAAAAATCAGTGCATGCTTGGCTCTTGTCCCTTGGTTTATGGGAGCGTTGGGGCACATTGTAAACTGCAAAACTCTATGTCATTGTTCAGTTGCTCCTGCCCAACTCTTTAGGACTCCGTGGACTGTAGCCCACCAGGCTCCTCTGTCCATGGGATTTCCCAGGCAAGAATACTGGAGTGAGTTGCCATTTCCTCCTCCAGGGGATCTTCCCAACCCAGGGATCAAACCCGCATCTCCTGCATTATCAGGTGGATTCTTTACTACTGAGCCAGTAAAGCTCGGGAAAGCCTGTAAAACTCTACACAGGTTTAAAAAAAAAAAATGTGACTGTTGATTTTCAAAAACAAGGGCTTCCCTTGTAGCTCAGCTGGTGAAGAATCCATCTGCATTGTGGGAGACCTGGGTTCGATCCCTGGGTTGGGAAGATCCCCTGTATTCTGGCCTGGAGAATTCCATGGATTGTATAGTCCATGAGGTCGCAAAGAGTCATACATGGCTGAGTGGCTTTCACTTTGTCAAAAACAAATACATATTAATTTCCAGTCCATTGTGTAATAGGTTTATTAGTAAATCCATTCTTCCTTGGGAAGACTGAAGGCAATAAACACAACACAGACAAACACCCTTAGCACAGTCTGTCTATTTATTACCATCTCTATGGACATTTAAGTCCACTCCTCTAAGAGTTTTGCACGCTGACCGTCAGTCCTAAGAACATGATCTTGAATCTGCACACAGGTTACTGCTGTAGCCAAGTGTGATCTTACTGGGAAGCCTGTCACCTTGTTGAGAGACAGATTGCTCTGTAATACAGGATGTGCTAATTCCTGACAACAACCGTAGCTATGAATGCCAACAGTAAAATGCCGTGGAAGAGCAGGGGGAGAGATTTTAACCGTCAGAAATGAATTGTATCAGGGAAAAAAAAGGCTTCAGGATTAAAGGGGAAGAAGAGTACAGTGGACAGGACCCACTCCACAGGATATTTTTTCTGTCCTAAACTAGAGGGAGGCTTTATCCCTCAGCCCAGACAGCCCCATTTTTCTGAGGACATTCATAGACAGACAGACAGACGCCATTTGTCAGGGAGCAACAACAATGCTGATATTTGAATAGGGGACTCCCTGCATGTTTCAAACATACGCATGAGCTTAACGGAGACAGGCACGGGGAGGGCTTTGAAGTACAGCTGATGACGTCTGCACTGGGCTGGGAGGGAGGGCTGGGGACGAGAGCAAGGACAGCAGGCGTGCAGCCATCTTGGGGGCGTGGCCTTTGGGGGTGAGGAGGACGGCCATGCTGCTGGCCTGGGGCTGTGTCTTCTGGAGGCGGCCAGGAGGAATAAAAATAGCTCTGATAGCAGATGCAGAAAAAGATCTGAGGCTGTTAGGCTCAAAATTAGCCCATCTCCTGTATTACCTGAATTCAGGTGCATTTTAGAGAAAAGTAATGGTCTTAGCAGCAATTTCGCTGAAGGAATTTACTTGTGATGATATGGACATGTCCATTTCCAACATGCTACTGATAGATTCTGGCCCCCCAAAACAACCCACAATTTAAAAAAAAAAAAAAAAGCTTTTCATTTCTGAATTTTTCTCTCTAGCATGAAATGTGGTAAATTCTACTCATCCAGGAGTATATTTTGCTATTTGAGGCCGACAGCTACTTCAAAGATCTTGATAATGCCAGTGTTTGCAGGATTACTATCGAATACAAATGTCTAAGGGGGTGCATTTGGTTTTCACCAAGCCCGCAAAAGCTTGGTGAAACAGAAAGAGAAAAAAAAAGTCTTCTTTTCTAATGAACTCAGAGCATTTTAACATATTCCCAGGTAAGAGCAGCTTTATGAGACAGATGAGGTGGAAATCAGCATGTCCATTTCATAAATGGATACAGAGAAACCCAGCAATTACTTTCCCAAAGCTCTATGGCACATTGCACCGTGAAATGGGGCGACAGGTCACCCAGGACCCACTGCAGATAAGCCCCCAAGAGATGCTCCCTGGTGGCACTAGGGCATTAAGGCCCCTGACCCAAGAACCAGGAACCTGTTGATGCCGTAACTTTCCTTCCTGACTCCCTAGACTTTATCTCAGAAAAATGCTTGAAAGTGCAAGAAGGGACTTGCTGTTCAGTAAAAGCTGGGCACAGAGCAAACATCTACTTAGAAAGGGATCTGTCTGATTGTTTTACAGACAGAGAGACTGAGGCCGAGAAGGCAAATGGCAGGGAATAAGTGCAGAGCCGGGCAAGAACTCAGACTTCCAGATCCCTTCTCCCTGCAGGTGGAGAGACTGGAGGTGGAACCCCTCTTTTAAGTCCCCCTTCAACAGCAAACAGCCAGGCGAGACTAATCGTGGTTTTGGTAAAGCCTGTGTTATGTCTGATCAAACTCTGCCGAGAGTTCATCTCACTGACATTTCGATTTCTAAAATGTCAAAACATGCAAAGGATCGTGAAGTTAAAATTAAATCTCAGGTGAGTTGGAGAAAATTGTCAGGCTTGAAAAAAGAAGAGAGAGAGAAAGAGAAAGAACCCCACGTAGCCTCTCTCACAGACAGCAGGCATCATAGCGGACAGTCACTGGCTTCAGTAATGAGATTCAGACAGCCACCCTGCAGAGGACTCCGCTTTCTTTCCTGCTCCCTCCAAAATGTTCAGTGGAGAAATTTAGCCACGACAGGACCGGAAAGTGTTGGTAGAGGATGCTGAGACGGGGAGAGTCCTTGAGATGAAATCCATATATTGGGAAGAGTAAAATAAGGATGTAGGATAAAATAAGAATAATTGTTAAGTGAGTGAAAGTGTTAGTCCCTCAGCTGTGTCCAACTCTTCGTGACCCCATAGACTGTAGCCAACCAGGCTCCTCTGTCCATGGGATCACCCCAGCAAGAACCCTAGAGTGGGCTGCCATGCCCTCCTCCAGGGGATTTTCCCAAGCCAGGGATTGAACATGGGTCTCCTGCATGACAAGCAGATTCGTCACCATCTGAGCCATCAAAGAAGCCCAAGAATAATTGTACTTAATAGAAATTCATTCCAAGGACTTCCCTGGAGGTCCAGTGGTTAAGACATCACCTTCCAACCCAGGGGGTTCTGACTCAATCTCTGGTCAGAGAGCTAAGATCCCATATGCCCTGGAGCCAAAAACCAAAACATAAAACAGAAGGAATATTGTAACAAATTCAATAAAGATATTAAAAAATGGTCCACATCTAAAAAAAGAAAAAGAGACTAATTCCCTTCACTCTACGGGAGCCATGAGTCTAAGAAGCATGTTTTCCTTGGGAAAAAATAGAGTGTATTAAGGAGGGAGGGGAGGAAGAAGGTACAGAAATCCTCATCATTTACATCCAGAAAGAGAAGAATAAAGAGGGAAGAGGAGGGAACGAACACACCCTAAACTGTAGACTCCTTCAACTCTGAGCTTCTAGAACGTTCCAAGGCCCCCGCTTCACCTATTTCGCCTGTCAGGCATGGGTTAAACACAGAGAAAATGTAAGAATCCCAAAGAGCAAATCAAGAAATCTTTTCATATGATCAGAAAAACCATAGATGAGCAGAACAAAGTCTGAGAAACTGTCATCAGGGAGTGAGTCTCAAGCTCTGTTTCTCTAGGGAGCGTGACATTCTCACTTTGTGAAAACCAGAAAAGGCAGATCTGGATGTGGAACTGCTGATGGCAAGTTGCCAGCAGGACAAGTCTGGTAAGTGACAAACGGGGGTGCACCAGCAAAGGAAAGGCAGACACGGGGTGGGGCGGGGGGGTCTCCCCAAACCACGTGAGCGCCGGTTGTGACTTCCACTCATCTTGAAATTCAGGTCCGTTTGAAGATAAAAAGAGATATTTTTCTTTCTGAAAAAGAAAATGGTATTATTTTGTGTGTGTGTAAGCAAAATCTAAAACCTAAGCACAGCAAGTCAGGTACAAAGAGTCCCAACTCCAAGATACACATTTCCTCTTCTGCGCTGGGCTGTCATTTGTCACCTGTGGAGTCCCAGTGGGATTCACCTCTTATTTGGGACAAAGAGGCCCTCCTGAGACGTGGTGTTAAAGGAGCCTTGAGATGCCGTGATGAGCCCTTCTTGGAGCAGTGGAAAAGAAGAACCCAGCTTTCTACTGGAAATGCCTCCCTCAAATGTAGTGAAGTAGATGTTTGTGTGCCTGACTTTTATGCCGCATAAAAGGAAGCATAGAGAAGGCAAAGAAGGGCACACGGCTATGCGCCCACAACTGTGAATGGAGATACCTGAGCGATAGTCTTGGCGCTGCCCTGAGAATTTACCACTAGCAGACTCTGAACTGTTCACCTACGCATATTTAAGTAGCCCGGAGTCCTCTGTTTAGGTCATAAAGGAAGAATTTAATAAAAGGATTTTCCTGGACTGCCCTGGTGATCCAGTGGTTAGGACTGGGTACTTCCACCACACAGAGTGTGGGTTGGATTCCTGCTCAGGGAACCAAACTCTTACGAACTGTGTGTCATGACCAAAAAAAAAAAAAAAGATACTACAAACACTTAAAAAAAGTGGGGCGGATTTTCCATTTTCCTCCATTTTACCCATTCAGAAGGGTTTTCCATGGAGTTAGTCATGGGGGTGGGGCAAGAAGAACAGATTATGCTGAGGTCATGGCAGCTTTCTTACAGCTGTCAACGGCTCCTCCTTGTTCATGTCTGGGAGGCCCATCTATTTCTGTTGCTATGGAGATTTGCAGTGGGTTGAGGAAGAGCATGGACCTTTCCTTTCACCCCACAATTTCAATAAGAACATGTATGCTGATCTAAGCCTCAGCTATCACACGTCTCTATATCAATGAAGAGATCTACTCAGGTAGACATCTGAATCTTAAACCTCTCTCCATTCATGCTCCCCCAGCTCATCGATTTCCAGCAACACAATAACACACTTCTTTTATCAATATAAATTAAAGACAAAAGTCTGCAGAACAGGTCTCCATCACTAGCAGCTTATGGGATCATTTCTGACCTTCAACCTAAACTCTCATTTTCATCTAAACTTGGTCTCCTGAGCATGACTTCATCATGTCTGCAGCATATGATGTGCACTGGAAGCGTAATGAGAAAAGAAAAAATTGAAAAGTGGTCACTCAGCACTATTTCTCATACAAAGCTCCACAACCCAAACCATCTTTCTCAACCAACACTGAGTGATCGTCTTCAGCTGGCCAATAACTAAGTCCAGTAGGCTATATAACATGTGCACAGATCCTTGTGTCTACAGAAAGCTGAAGGTGGGAAGGAGAAAAAGATAAAGGAAAAAACAGGGAATGTTTTAAAGACATATGGAAAATACTGGCAACTATAAAGAAAAAAATTTTATCACCTGCACTCTATGAACTGCCAGTAATGACAATTAACATGTTGCCTCAATTCACTCCAGCTCTTTTTCTAGTTTTCCTCTCCCCATAGGTGAAATTGTACTGAAAATATAAATTTATTTCCTGATTATTTTTCTTTTGACATTATAAGAAGACTATTCCCACATTACCAAAGAAACCCCGCAGACAAGACTTTTTTCCTAATTAGCTGTTTTGCGCTTGCCCTCCTGTGATACAATCATTCATCACATTTTAAATGCTTTTGCTTCAAGGTTTCATTAGGTTCTCATTAAGCAGGGATTGCAAAATGATGTTCCAATGTGACCGAGTTTTGTGAGTGTTTGTTCTAAATCTTGAGTATGAGAAGGTGCTATTGGACTGTCCGTCCACACATACACACCCAGGTTCAAAGCACAAACAGTTAGCGCTGATGGAAACAGTCAGGTTACAAAAGCCAGTGCGAGGATTTCAGGCTGACAAATGCAGAGACAGAGAGCAGAGGGATTATTGGAAAAGTCAGATTAACTGCTGATCCAAAACCCAGATTATACATCTATTAAGTCCTATCAGGTCCGAGAATCTCTTGTTAGAGGTCGACAAAGGCAGTAGGCAACTGGTCCTCCATGGAGCTAAAGAAACATGGGGAAGTAGTAAAAGAATTTCAGGGTTTAAAGAAAGATATGTTTTCTTTAAGCCCAGACATGGGCAACACCAGGATTAGATGAGCAATAACCGAAAAAGGTTTAGAAACAGCGTCACAGGGGGACTCATCTGGTGGTTCAGTGGTTAAGACTCCGTGCTCCCAATGCAGGGGGCCCAGGCTCAGTCCCTAGTCAGGGAACTAGATCCCTCATGCTGCAACTAAAGATCCTGCATGCTACAGCGAAGATGCCAAGTGCCCAGTGCAGCCAATTTTTTTTAAGGGTCAATGGCTATTATTAATAGTTTTAATCAGATTTTTATACTTCTTGAATCAAAGTCAATCAAAGATTTGCATTATGTCCCCCCTCAAATTCATATGTTGATGTCCTATCCCCACACTAGAATCGGACTCTATCTGGAAATAGTGTTGCTATAGATGTAATTATTAAGCTGAGGTTATGTTCTTATTGTTCAGTCGCTAAGTCATGTCCAACTCTGTGACCCCCTAAACTGCAGCACTCCAGGCTTCCCTGTCCTTCACTATCTCCCGGAATTTGCTCAGACTCATGTCCATTGAGTCAGTGACCGTGTCTAACCATCTCATCTTCTGCTGCTCTCTTCTCCTCCTGCCCTCAGTCCTTCCCAACATCAGAGTCTTTTCCTGATGATTCAAAAAAGCCGACTCTTTGCATCGGGTAGCCAAAGTATTGGAGCTTCAGCTGCAGCATCAGCCCTTTCAATGAATATTTAGGGCTGATTTCCTTTAGGATGGACTGGCTGGATCTCCTTGCAGTCCAAGGGACTCTCAAGAGGCCTCACCAGCACCGCAAATTGAAAGCATCAGTTCTTTGGCACTCAGCCTTCTTTATCGTCCAACTCTCACATCTGTACACGACTACTGGAAAAACCATAGCTTTGACTACATGGACCTTTGTTGGCAAAGGGAGGTTATACTGTACGTTAATGCCTATCCTACCCAAAACGATCAGTGACCTTATGACAAGGGGAAATTTGGACCCAGAGACTGAAATCCGGGGCGAACACCATGTGCAAGCTGTAGTTAGGCTGCGGCAGCCAAGGAACCACTGTCAGCAACAGCTCCCCCCTGCTGGCTTCAGGAGAAAGGCGGCCCTGCTGACACCTTGACCTTGGCCTTCCACCCTCCAGGACTGTGAGACAACTTCCTGGTTGTTTAAGCCAGTCAGTCTGTGGTACTTTGTTCCAGCAGCCCCAGAAAACAGAGTATAGAGGGAATCCTACAAGCAATTTCCTCCAACTTCCTATTTCATGCAGATCTCCTTCCTGACATGGATCGATATTCACTTCAGCCTCCGTAGAACACTTTCAGGGATGGGAGCAATGTCCATGGGGCAATGCATCCAATTATTGAATAACTCTGATTATTTCATTGTATGGGTATCATACTTTTGCAATGTAATTGTTAGTAATGCTAGCTACTGTTAAGCCTTGCTATTTATTTTACATGAAGGTCTATTTGACGTTCAATAAAAGCATGCTGCATAGAAAATATGTGGGCATCTACAGCTTAGCCCGTAACGAAGGCACCAGCATTCATTCAGGGGCAGTGAAATTATTTGGAAGGAAACTATTTGGATGGAAATAAACAGCTTGGGAGTCAGACAGAGAAGGAGCTATGTCATATGACATCCCTTATATGTGGAATCTAAAAAGAAATGATACAAATAAACTTACTTACAAAACAGAAAGAGACTCACAGACTTAGAAAATGAGCTTATGGTTGCAGCGGAGGAAGGGATAGTTAGGGAGTTTGGGAAGGTCATACAAACCCTGCTATCCTTAGAATGGATAATCAACAAGGACCTACTGCATAGCACAGGGAACTCTGCTCAATGTTTTGTGGCAGCCTGGATGGGAAGGGGGCTTGGGGAAGAATGGGTACATGTATACGTATGGCTGAGTCCCCTTTGCTGTTCATCTGAAACTATTGCATCATTGTTAATTGGCTATACCCCAAAACAAAATAAAAAGTTCAAAGTGCAGGGAAAAAAGAAAAAGAAAGAAACAGCTTCAGAGTTCTGGCCCCACCAATGCAAACTAAAAGGCAAGAGCATACTCACACCCTCCCTGGGACTTGTAGAGCTCCCCCCACCACCACCACCCCAACAAAGAGCAAATCAATGCTAACCGGTTGACCGACTGAGCCATAAGCAGCACAGTTCCTGAGCCAGAACAAAGAGTTTTGCTTTCCTGCTACCAAAGGGCAGGGAAGGGAAAAGAGTAGCGCATCACAGAGGACCACCGGCAAAGGGAGAAATCCCTCCGGAGTAGTCAAGGGCATGGAAAAAACATCTTTGATCTGTTCCATTGCATTCTTTTGTTTCCCGACCAGCCATACATCAGGACGGATTGAGGCCTCAATTGTGGCCGTCTCCTTTCCGTCTGATTCAATAAGCATGTGTTGTAGATACGCTGACCATTTGCCCCAGAGAGAAACAACCAAGTGATGGGAGCAGATTAATCCTTGTGAGTCAACTGCAAGGAGGCGTCTGGGGACTGAGTGACTCATGATCAGAGATCAATGCCTTGGGAAGAGATGGCAAACAGATTTCATTTCCAGAAAGCCTGGCTCTGGATGCTGATGAGAAATTCTGTCCTCCTCTGTAATGTGGCCTTCCTCCAACATCCAGTGATGAGATCTAGCCGCCTCCTGTAGGAGCAGATTCTGTATTTTCACCCTCCGGGCCTAAGAACAATGTTCTGATCCCTTTTCCCCTGGCAGCGCCAAGGGGACTCACACATTCACATAAACACTCACCGAGTGGTGCTCATTCCAGACCAGCCCATGCTCGGTGCTGTGACTCAGTGCCCTGAAGGAACCTGGGGAGAAAGCCAGCCAAACACACTGTCTTCACCTGCTGGCATTGGCACCTGAGCTGACAGTTCAATGCGTTTTTCACATGGGGATCGGAAAGATCGAAGCCCATACTCTGGCACTAGGTATTTGCTTGCCAGGGAACACTAGGCAAAAAATTCTGGAGGAATTTCATAAAATCTGACAAACTGATTGAGAAATGCATTTGTTGTTGTTCAGTCGCTAAGCCGTGTCGGACTCTTTTTGACCTTATGAACTGCGGAAACCATTTTAAAGGCGATAGCTAAGGTTAGGGGTCCTTCACTGCAAGAAATGAGATCAAGAGCTATTTGGAGCTGTTGTGATTAAAAGAATGTGGTATCATGGGACAACGGAGTCCAAGAGAAAGCCAGAAATAAACACACCAATGTGAAGAAGCGATGTAGGACAGAGATTTGTTCTTACAAATTTTGTACTGACAAAATAGATCAAGAAAGAGATTTGTTCTTACAGTAAATCAATCCAGAAAGCATGGACTCTTCCCAAAAGGTGTTGAGAGAATTATTTCAATAAAAAGTTAATTTCATTGGGACTTCCCTGGCAGTCCAATGGTTAAGACTCTGCTTCAACGGCAGGGGGCCCAGGTTCCATATCTGGTTGGGGAACTAAGATCCCACACGCCACACGGCATGACAAATAATAACAATAGTAATAATTTTACTGATCAAATGATCCAATTCTGTCCGCCTTCTGGATCCAGGATGGGGTTGCACTTCCCATCCCTTCTGAATTAGATACACAGTCACAAGACTCTACGGCCACTGAAATGTGACCAGCAGACAAGCATAACCTTCAAGTACAGCCCTCGGCGGCCAGTGTGTGACCTGCCATGTTCCCCTCCCTGCTTCTGGGGTTCTGGATGTCCCTGTCTAGACAAGCCTCCATCAGCCTGGATGCCTGCACACTCAAGGTGGACAACAGCATCATGAGACATAAACTGAGGGTTAAACCTCTGAGATTTGGGGCATTTGTTTCTTCAGTTATAATCTAGCCTCCTCCCAACTAACACAAAAATAAGCTCCCAAATTAATAACCTAGATGTGAAAACTATACAGTTTTTAGAAAAAGATGCAGGCAAATATTTCTCTGACCTCAGAGAACAGAAAGACTCCTTTAAAGGTTTTTAAAAATTATAAACCATAAAGGAAAAGATCAATGTATTTGACTGAATCCAATTTAAACTCATCTGTTCGCCAATACACACCATAAATTGAAGACATAACTACAAACTGTTAAAGATACTTGCAGTCTGTATAACCAGCAAAAGATCAGTTATAGAACATCCATAAAAACACTCCAGAGATCAACACAGAAAAGACAAACAGGCAAAAAGTAAAATAGGCAAAATATGTGAAAAGACAATAAACATATGTAGTAACTGGGAAAATGTCCGTTAAAGTGATTTAAACCACTTCACGCTGGTAGTTTTGGTAAAAATTTAAAATATGATAATATCTATGATTGCCAGGAGTATAAAGAAAAACTGCACAGAGGAGCAACTGAGCCAAGTCTAGAGGCTGAAAACATACGTACCTTTCAACCCAATTCTTCTGCTTACTGTATTTCCCAGGAACTCTTGCACATTTGCACAAGGAAATGTTTAATCAGAAACATTCAGGGAATTTCCTGGGGGTCCAGTGGTTAGGACTCCCTGCTCTCACTGTTGAGGGGCCAGGTTGAATCCCTGGTTGGGAAACTTAAGATCCCACAAGCCATATGGGGCAGGCTTGTGTTTAATGGCAAATAATCAGAAACAATTCAAATATCCATCCTCAGCAGAGTAGAGAAGTAATTTGCTGTACATGCAAAGGAATACTATACATCCGCTTGTGACAGTGTGGATGACTCTCAAAAACACAACATTAAACAACAACAGACACAACGAAGTTACACAGAGTCATGTGGTATACGCGCCATTTATACACAGTTTGAAAATACACACACGTTAATAGTCAAATACATACACTGTATGTGTACATTAAGAGTTCTGAAGGGGGCATGGAAATAAACCCAATTAGAGAGGTACTGGGGTCAGGAACATAGGGGGTTTCTAACGCACATGTATCATTTTAATTATTGAGAAAAAATGAAACAAGGACAGCCCAACTTTAGACTGAATTGAAATCGGACAGTGCCAGGAGGTGGTTCACAAGTGTTCATTATGATATTCTCTCTACTTTTCCACTAATGAAATCTTTTTCATTTATGACTTCCTAAGGCTTCGTAATGAGCAAATGGTAGGATGAACCGCAGATCAGTGTTTTATTCACCTCCCCACACTTACGTTAACAAATGTACAGTCAGTTATCCCTAATTCTAACATTTCCGTACCTCTCTCACATATGCCAGCTCTGAAAGACCCTGGTTCTCAAATTTGGCTCCACACTGGCATCGGCAATGCCCCTGGGTTTCAACCCCAGAAAGTCTGATTAAACTTGTCAAGGATGTGGCCTGGGCAATAAGAGATTTTAAGGCTTGCAGGTGATTTTAATGTGCAGCCAAAGTGGAGAAAAAAAATGCTTTCAGGAAAAAAAAATGGGGAAGAAAACCCCGAGTTTAGAATCTGTGGGGGAGAATGGATACTTGTATATGTATGGCTGAGTCCCTTCACTGTTCCCCTGAAACTATTACAACATTGTTAATTGGCTATAGCCCAATACAAAATAAAAAGTTAAAAAAAAAAAAAGAATCTGTCGGGGAGAACCTCAGATCTATGACTGTTTTATAGCCTCGGGCAACTGCACTATCCATTTCTCCATCAGTATGGAGGGGATAATATCATCTATTTTGGGGGGGGTTGCTAGAAGGGCTTCCCAAGTGGTACAAGAGGTAAAGAATCCACCTGCCAGTGTAGGAGACACAAGAGACGTGGGTTCATTCCCGGGTTGGAAAGATCCCCTGGAGGAGGAAATGGCAACCCACTCCAGTATTCTTGCCTGGAAAATTCCATGAACAGAGGAGCCTGGCAGGGCTCCATGGGGTTGCAAAGAGTCAGACAACACTGAGCATGCATGCACAAACACACACTCACACACACATATACACAAATTCACACACACACACACGCGAAGAACTAAATAAGAATGACGTGTATAAATTACCCAATACAGTGTCAGAGTAATAGCAGTAATAAGCGATTTTTCTCCTGAGGATTGAGAAATGAAATTCTAATCTATTTCATGGAGGTAGAAATTATTACCATCCCAGATGATCTTATAAGAAATGAACACCGAGCGGATCACTCAGATCCTGGGAGAGGAAGGAGCATCGTAGCACCACCCTCTGCCCCCAGCTCCAGGCTTCTTCCCTCTTCTTCAAACCTGGGCCTATGCCATGAAAAAGCCTAACGTCCTGTTGCTTTCTCAGCTTTTTTCATTTAAATGAGTGTTTGGAATTTTTAAAAGCCACAATTGCATGTTTAGGCCCAAAATACAGCCCTTCAGCCAATGACTTGGTCTGTTGATTCCTCAACACTTCTTCTTAACTTGTATCAAATTGAACACAGGGTATATGGAAACTCTGTCTACAGTTGTCTAAGTTTTCCTAAAAGGAAAGTTTATTTAAGAAATAATTAATGCCACTCGGAAGCTTGCCATGAAACCTTTCTAAGAGTCTCCGTCCCAAATCAACAAAAAGCTGAGATCTAAGAGTGTAGGGGGAAAGGAAAAGCAGGTAGTCGTGGAGAAGTAAGCCTGGGTGTTAAAATATATCAAGGTATAAACATCATCAGTAGAAAGATTACAAATGGCACAACTAGAAGAGCAAGTAGGGGGTTGTCGTTTAGTCCCTAAACTGTGTCCAACTCTTTGCAACCGCATGGACTGTAGCTCGCCAGGCTCCTCTGTCAATGGGATTTCTCAAGCAAGAATACTTAAGTGAGTTGCCATTTCCTTCTCCAGGGGATCTTCTTGATCATCTTGGGATGATCTTCTTGGGATGATCTTCCAAGTCTCCTGGATTGCAGGTGGAGTCTTTACCACTGAGCCACCTTGGAAGCTCAAATAGCAGGTAAAGGTAATACAAGTTAAACAATTCCCCTCTTATAAAGGTAACACAAGATTCCTCTTATGGGAATCAAGAAGTACTGTGTAAAATAGATTAAAAAAATTTTTTTTAATAGTTAAAAGGGAATACCTCTAGGAAGTGCAGGTGGATTTGGGAGAAGAAAACTTTTATATTTTACCTGGTAGCATCCTGAATTTAGCTGCTAGATAAAGATATTGAGATAATTGCTGTGGGGACTTCCCTGGTAGTCCAGTGGTTAAGAATTCACCTTGCGATGAAGGGACACGGATTCAATCCCTGGTCTGGGAAGATCCCACATGCTGTGGAGCAACTAAGCTTGTGTAGGACAACTACTGAGCCTATACTCCAGAGCCCAGGAGCTGCAGCTTCTGAAGCCCTTGAACCTAGAGTCTGTGCTCAGCAACAAGGGAAGCCTCCGCAGCAAGAAGCGCAGGGCCCGCAACCAGAGCAGACCCCGCTCATGTCAACCAGAGAAACCCTGAGCAGCAACAAAGATCCAGCACAGCTGAAAACAAATGTAATTAATTAATTTTAAGAACGAGTCACAAGAAAATAAAATTACACACTGCAATATATTTATATATATATAAGCACAATGTAACTTTAAAAGTGCAGAAAATTACTTAATTGCTCAACAGAAGATCTCACCTCTGCTTTCATACGGCTTAATATATAGCATGTTATCATTTTGCAACCCAATGTTAAGCAGTAATTGGCTGATGTACCAATGTGTCAAATGCTTTTATAGGCAACAGACTCCAGCCTCACATTTACCTGCATAATTGAAAACAAATGATGCCTGGCAAATGCTTAATTATTCCTGAATTTCATATGAGAACAATGTCAGCATCTTGCAAAATAGAGTTTGATGAATAGCCTAGCTGCAGTAAACCTTTTAAAAGAAAAATACTGACTTTGATGATCTGAGATTTTCAGTTTATGAGGTCATTAATCATGGGAAGTGTTATGTCTCCTTTCTGCTAGAGAGTTATTTTCTACCCCTAGAGCCATAGAATGTTTATTAGACTTAAATAAGAAAATGGTTTCCACTCATGGCTATTCAAATTCTATTAAAAATAATTTCTAAACCAGCAACCATTTCCTCTATCTCTCTGTTAAACATAGGAAAAAGTAAGCTTTTTAAAAATCTACCAGGCTGCCCTGTATAATTTTTCACCCCCTAATATAGTGAGATGATAATAACACCCATTGATTTTTTAAAAAAAAATCCTTTTCTTTGGTGAGACTGCTACAACGGTAAGTGTCTCATGCAGTTTTGAATTTCAAGAGGACTCATCCATCTTTCAGGAGGAATCGGTACATGACAGCGCACGTGCTTTCTGAAAGTGCGTAACCTTTACCATGTTGTGTACCTACTTCAACCACATTATAAGAAAAAAGTTCTAAGATTTCCAGAACCCACAGAAGTTCATTTGGAATCACCACAGCTAATAAACCCAGTGAGCACTTTATTGGAAGCTTCCCCAAAGCCTGCAGTAGGAGCGAACGTCAGAGGCATCAAGGAGAAGGATGCTAAAGAAGTGAAGCCAGTTCATGCCGGAAACAGAACATTGGAAGAGCTCAAGAACAGAGGCACTGTCTCCGAGGATGGAGTCACAGAGTTGTCTGAGAGTTAGCACAGTGGAGAAGGCCATGGCACCCCACTCCAGTACTCTTGCCCGGGAAATCCCATGGACAGAGGAGCCTGGTGGGCTACAGTCCATGGGGTCGCGAAGAGTCGGACACGACTGAGCGACTTCACTTTCATTTTTCACTTTCATGCACTGGAGAAGGAAATGGCAACCCACTCCAGTGTCCTTGCCTGGAGAATCCCAGGGACAGGAGCCTGGTGGGCTGTTGTCTACGGGGTCGCACAGAGTCGGACACGACTGACGTGACTTAGCAGCAGCAGCAGCACAGTGGAAACTGGCCTCCCAGGTCTTCGTTTCCTCCTCCTATTGGCTCCTCCCTAGTCTGCTGAAGACCAAAGACCGAGGCTTTCTTTCTAGAGGAGTTGCATCAGAGTTAAGTCTGTCTCTAGAGGCACCAGGAGCGTCTGAGGGTGGAGGTAAGGAGTCCTACAGAGACCAGAAGTATTAAATGATAGGCTACATATTGAAAGAGTGTCTGACACCCTCCTCCCCTTGCTCAGCTTCCCAAACACTGGCAGCCAGCATTTCCTCTGTGAAGAAACTCATCAACTTAAAAGAAAGACCTAGATGGAATGATAACTGAGCATCCGGAGGACCATCCCCAGAGGCCCATCAGTTGACAAGCCCCAGCCATGCCTACCGTTTCCAACCTGCGTATTTAGCTCCTTGCTAAACTGAAAAGACAGCCGAGGATCAGACAGATGAGGGATGGTTCTCCATGCAAATCTGAGACCAAAGGAAACAGACAAAATTAATTTGGAAGAAACAGACAATAGGGGGAACAAAAGAACACATAAGAACTCTAGGATGGAATATTCTAAGCGAAAAAGATGCTGTGTTCATGCAATGAGAAGAGAATGCCACTTAAAAAAAGAAAAGAGACATTCAGAGACCAAGAATGCATTCTAAGAAATTTTAAATGATGGCAAACAGAAGTTAAAGAGAAAGGTTGATAGATAAAACTGAGCAAAATTCTAGGGAATTAGCTCAAAAATGAAAGAGATGTGAGAAGTAGGAGAGACAAGATAAGCAAACCAGAAGATTGATCAGGAAGGTTCAGAAGCCGACAAACATGAGTTCCAGAAACTGGAAGGGAAAAAAAATAGAAGGAAAGAGATTTTGTAAAGACGAATATGAAAGCATTTCTAGAACTAAGGGAATAAACTTTCATACTGAAGAGCTCTACTGAATACCTAGCACAACATATGGGGGAGAAAAAGCATATAGAACAGATTTCTCCTGGTGAAATTTCAGAACAACACAGACACACACACACACACAAAAGCAGCTGACAGTTGCCACAATGGAAACAGAAAATACCACATACAAAGCCTCAAAGATTAGAATTCTTAGAACTTCTCCACAGCAAACTAGGGTTGCAAGGCAAACAAGCAGCCAGAGAGAATGATTTCAAAACAAAGCATCAATCAGGCCTAAGCCTAGAATAAGGATATTTTCAGACTATGAGGACTTTAAAAGTTATATCTTCTGTTTTCCCCCTGCAAGCTGCTGGAGAAGGTGCTTCATCAAAAAAAAAATGAATAAAGCTGTGATGACATAAATGGGAAGGAAACCCAAAAAAAAAAGGGATTTACGTATACGAATAGCCGATTCACTTCACTGCACAGCAGAAATTAACATAACATTGTAAAGCAACAATACTTCAATAAAAATTAATGGAAAAGGAATAAACCAAGAAAAATATCTCAGGCTATTCAAGAAAAGAGGATTCCCAGGATAAAAGGAAGTCCCTGGATGACAGCTGTGCAGAAAGCGACTCATCTAGTCACTTTCCCATCTTGATGGGATCAAGATGCTAAAGGGCTCCAGGAGAGTCAGCAGGCAGATCAACTATCCTGCTTGACAGGAAGGAAAAGAAAGTGAAGTCGCTTAGTCGTGTCTGACTCTTTGCGACCCCATGGACTGTGGTCTACCAGGCTCCTCCATTCATGGGATTTTCCAGGCAAGAGTACTGGAGTGGGTTGCCATTTCCCTCTCCAATCTTGTGTGACAAGAAGGAAAGATTTTTCAGTCTTCAGAGACTCTGGGGACAACTCAGAGAAAGTACAAGTACAGAGAAAGCAATGTAGATTTTTTTAATGAGGCAGTTAATTCCAGGGAAAACTAAAAACTGAATAAGAGAGGAATTGGTGGTGGTTGCCAGGGACTGAGTGGTTGGGAAAACAGGGAGCTATTGGTCTATGTCCAAGATGAGTAAGAGCTACAGACCTGCCCTACCATGTGGCGTTGCGGTTAACAAGTCAGTATAATTAAGCTCATGTTAAGTGTTTCTATCACAAAAAAAAAAAAAAAAAAAGAGGTGGGACAAGAGGGAACTTCTGGAAGTGATATTGTTTAGTTATGGTGTCCAGCTCTTTTGCAACCCCATGGACTGTAGCCCGCCAGGCTACTCTGTCCATGAGATTTTTCCAGGCAAGAATACTGGAGTGGGTTGCCATTTCCTTCTCCAAAGTGATGGACATGTTTATTACCTTGAATGTGGTAATGGTTTCATGTTGAGGTCCTTTAACAGACCGGAACCTGGTAGTCTGGAGACAACGATAAGAAAGTAAAGGAGAGAGAAAGAGAGACTGATATTCCTTGGTTTATGCAGAAAACCAGTAAAGTCCCTGACACAGGGCTTGCTCTGTTCACAAAGGCCTCAGGCGCCCTCTCCATGGGGGAAGGCGCAGAGCACCTTCTCGAGAGGTTCTTAGAAGCCCGGGCAGGAAAGTGAAACCAGAGGGCCTCTGCGCTCCAAAGAATTAGCCTGAGAGACAAAGAGGGAGAAAGGGAGAGAGAGAGAGAGAGAGAGAAAGCAAGACACGGGGACCAAAGCTCTGATGGAGCAAAGGTGTTTTAATCAACATGGTGTGGGCATATACACTGTAGTTATTCTCAGCAAAGATAAAGATAAAAATTCCAGACTTACAAAACATAGGCGATCCAAATTAAAGAGAGAGAGTTGTAAACAATCACTTTTACCATATGGTTCATAAGAAGGAAGAGGGTACTTTTCACCGTATTGAAAAACTAATGAAGGAAATGCCTGGATGCCTCAGCCCCAGGAGAGGCTTGCCTCTCAATTCCTGAATATTCAGGAATTAATACAGAACAGAGGATTCCTGACAGATCCAAAACAGCACACAGGAAGCCTCCTGTTAAATACTTCCTGACAGTTTCACATAGTATTTTTCTTTGCCAGTATGGAAAGAAGAGATGGACGTGAGGGTCTCCATACGTGCATGCTGCGTGATAAGTCGTCGCTTCAGTTATGTCTGACTCTGTGTGACCCCATGGACTGTAGCCCGCCAGGCTCCTCTGTCCATGGGATTCTCCAGGCAAGAATACTGGAGTGGGTTGCCATGCCCTCCTCCAGGGGATCTTCCCGGCCCAGGGATGGAACCCACGTCCCCTACATCTCCTGCATTGGCAGGAGGATTCTTTACCTCTAGCGCCAGCTGGGAAGCCCATTGAGGGTCTCCAGATCCTGCTAATTTGTCATGCGTGTACTAACCTTTCACCTCAATACCCCTTCCTTTCTCCTAATGACGACAACTATCTGCCTGCTTGTGTGTGATAGAGCTCTCCGTATCTACTTTATGGATGAGGTTTTGGTACTCAGAATCCTTTGATCTTACTCCTCCAGAACAAAGAAGGAGGTTGAATAATTCCAATGACTATTTCCTGTCTTTATTACATATTTTTAAACAACTAGATATGGCTTCTAGGAAAAAGATAATGTCTGTCCAGCTGCACATTCGTTGCCCATAATTTGATAATCCATGCGGAAAACAGAAGTTGGCTAATGCTGACTCCACAGCAGGGACATGTAGGGTAAAAAGCAGACAAACTTCAAAGGCCTTGGTAAGAACTTGGCTCTAATGCTTGTCATGTGACTCTTTCGACCTTTTCTCAAGAGTTTTACAATCTGTGAAATGAAGCAAGTTGGACTGTAATCTTGGAAATCTTTCCAGCTCTAACATTCAATGATCAGAACTTTAAATCTGGTGCATGTTTTTCAAAATTTGGAACCTTAGATTCCACTCTTTGAGAATTAACTGGGGAAGTTTCATAGGCTCAAAACAATAACCAGTGGTTAACTATTCTGCTTGTGCCCTCCTTCTGTACATATTTAGCTGCTTCTCTACATGTAGTGTGCAGATTGATGCTGGGTTAGAGGCATAGTCTGAATGTGTCATTTCATAAAACTTTGGTAAGAATGTAAATTGTCTAATTTGGGAACAAGTTAGAATTGTGAACATTCTACTGCCCCTGCTACAACCAGCCTATTCTTGTCCTCTGACGCATTTCACCGTTCAGCTTGGACCTACAGCTTAATTATGACTCTCTTCTTGACTGTTTTCATAACTCATGTACTGGCTCTGTGATTTACACCTGTAGTCAGATTCCATATTATAACTGTTTTATCCATTTCCTCGTAAAAGTTTCACAAAATGAGCACCCATTCCACACAAAATCAGTAGATGTTTGGAGGAAAGAACTTTGATGGTTTCATAAGTTTGAGAAAACATTGGATTTACTCATTAAGCAGGTTTCTTTATCTGAGTGTCTAAGACGCTTTACTGGGCTGACGCTCAGTGAGCTTCTCTGAGAGGAAGATACAGGATGCTCAGTGACTCCAATGTGCACAACCAGGAAGTCCTCCCTTCCTGGACCACCTACCTGGATATGATCCATGTCATATATTTTGGAACAATTGTTTTCATAAGATACTCTTTTTAAAAACCATGATTGTCGTAATTTTTTTTCCCATAAAGTTTGACATCGTGGATGGCACATGAAAGAATCAAGGAATATTTGTACATCGTGCAGAATAGAGAGTTACTAGTACGAGTTAAATAATGAATCTTTTGGCTTCCCTTGTGGCCCAGCTGATAAAGAATCCGCTTGCAATGTGGGAGACCTGGGTTTGATCCCTGGGTTGACAAGATCCCCTGGAGAAGGGAAAGGCTTCTCACTCCAGTATTCTGGCCTGGAGAATTCCATGGACTACAGTCTATGGGGTGCAAAGAGTCGGACACAACTGAGTGATTTTCCTTTCACTAATGAATCTTTAGGTCGTTTTATCAAGAAATTCTGACAAGGTTCCCACTTGGGATATAAAGCTACAGTATGGAAGAGGATTGGGCTTCCCTGGCGACTCAGACGGTAAAGAATCTGCCTGCAGTGCAGGAGACTCAGCTTCGATCCCTGGGTCGGGAAGATCCCCTGGAGAAGGGAATGGCTACCCACTCCAGTATTCTTGCCTGGAGAATTCCAGGGACCGAGGAGCTTGGCAGGCTATAGTCCATAGGGTTGCAGAGAGTTGGACACAACTGAGCAACAAAGGCTTTCACACTTGCACACGTGGAAGAGGATTAAGCAACCAGCTCCTCAAGAGCTGGTGTCCTGGCACCGCGTCGCCCCACCCTCCACTGTAGGAACAGAAAACCCCACAAAAGTGTGGCGCGCTGTTGCTCCCTTGCAACTAGTGATTACAGCTCATCAAATTACGAGCTGTGAATCATTTCTTATTTTTTAAAATCCTAACTGAAAGTAATATGTGTGATGACAATATATTTAGCCATGGAAATACACAGTCCTAGCCAGAGTACCTTGAAAAAAATCACATCAGATGGAACCAGTGTCCCCAACCAGTCCATCATACAGCTCAGGATAATCTCCACTGCTTAGCAATAGCAAATACTGTCCAAGAGGAAATAATCACCCGAGACAGCTGAATCCATCATTCTTTGAGAAGTCATAAATATAGTTGTCAGAGGTCACAAAAATATTTTTAAATGGTACTTAAGTGGACAATTACCAACTGGTGGGAGACTAATGTGGTTCTCTTTCAAATCTTTTTCAAATTTCATAAAATGTAAAGACTTGGTATGCATGCATGTATGTGTGTGTGTGCGTGTACATGTATGTGCAGGAGACATGGTGGAGGGCTAGGGGGTGGGGGGTGCCCGTGAGGAACAGTATGTCCTCCCATGAATGGCATTACAGAAATCAGAGGAAATGGGAAAAAAGGAAAAATGCAGGAGGTTTTGGCTCAGCATGTTACAAAAACAGATGTCCATTTATTGACTAATAACGTTATTTAATATTAAAAATAACATTTCATAGCAGAAGTGTTACTTTAATTCATTTTCCACATTAGACGCTAAGCTTTCTTATCTATAGATATGAAACACCAAAGGGCTTAATTTATTCTAAACTACTCAGAAGGAATTTGAAACTTTAAGCCAGCTCTCAGAATGACCTGACCCTAGTCTAGCACAAATTTATTACCCAAGAGATAATTCATGCTTGGCTCAACCAAATTAGAACTGTATTGGCAAGAGTCAGGGAAAGATACTAAGTTTAGGATCATACAGCATGCATTTTACCTACAAATAATACTTACTAGACATTTAAAAACATTGTCTATAGACTTTAGAATCTATTACGTGAACTGATAAAAGCTCAGCAGGAATTTCATCTACCACTCAAGGGGTTGAAAAATCTGAAGCCAGGAGTGACAGAGACAAAGTGCCAGAATGGTATCAAGGCTGGGAGCATTCAGGGAACTCTGTGAATGAACCCACCACCTAGAGGGGTTTTAGGGAGGATGGGGATGGCCAGGAAAAAAAAAAAAAAGAGGTTTTTGTATCTAACCAAACAAGATCATTTTGAGGAATAAACTGAGGAGTGAAACGGATTACTAGAATAACAAGAAAATGAAGAGTTCAAGAAGACCTGGTAAAGACTGAGGGAAGGGACTCAAGAAAAATCACAGGTATCGCTCAGCCAAGATGGATTCCAGCAAGAAGGATTCTGGGAGAAGTCTGCTCCAGAAACCCAACCATCATGCACTGCACTGCTGTTTTGAGAGCGGGAAGCTGGCTAAAACCCAGAGATTTGCCCAAGGTCACATGGAGCTGGTCAGGGAACTGCGATCCTGTTCTTTCTCACATCCTGGTTCTAGATGACGTTCGTGGTAGCCAGTTACTCCTCACTGCTCTGGGAACATCAGGTGAGATCAAAGGATGTTTGGGAAAGGATTCCCAAAGTCTGCAGCACTGTCAGTTCCCACTTCTTAGAAACTTAGGCGAGTCTGCACATGAAATGTCCCGCCCTTTTTCTTCCTCCCACTTACACAGTGTTGAAAGGCTACTATGAGTCCAGTACTGGGAATACAGAGATGAAGAAAATAGAATTCCTGCCCACAAGCCCTCAAGAAGAGAGAGAGGCACATGGAGCAAATACCGTATGAAGGCAGAGATTGAGACTGGGGTGATGTGGCTACCAGCTAAGGAACCCCAACATTACCAGCAGCTGCCAGAAGCCAGGAGAGAGGCATGGGGCCGATCCTCCTCGCCTTCCAAAAGGGAACAGCTGTGATGACATCTTGATTTCGGATTTCTTGCCTCCAGCACTGTGAGAGAATAAACTTTTTGTTGCTTAAAGCCAAAAACAGAAGAATCACACAAACATGATTTGAAAGATAACTAGAGAGCTGGCTAAGCAACTTACTAAGTCGCTTCAGTCGTGTCCGACTCTGTGCAACCTCATAGACGGCAGCCCACCAGGCTTCCCCATCCCTGGGATTCTCCAGGCAAGAACACTGGAGTGGGTTGCCAGTTCCTTCTCCAATGCATGAACGTGAGAAGTGAAACTGAAGTCGCTCAGTTGTGTCCGACTCTAGCGACCCCATGGACTGCAGCCTACCAGGCTCCTCCAACCATGGGATTTTCCAGGCAAAAGTACTGGAGTGGGGTGCCATTGCCTTCTCCAAAGCAACTTAAATAGAGAGTAAAGACATGTTTCAGATGGGTGGTTAAGAAACCCAAGTGGTATCATACACTGAAAGTCTGAAGTTAAGAGTCAAGTGCGTTATTTACAGGTTTAAAAAATGTTGTTTCACGGATGATTTGGATTTCTCCTTCTATGAGCTCATAGAAAACACTTCAGGAGATAAAAGATTATTATCCATTTCCATCTCTCCCTTCAATAATCAGATGACTGTAAAGACACATTCCAACCTTAAGATTTACCAAAGCTTTAGACAGGCTTCCATGAATCTCTCTCCTGCACCAGACACCTGCCTAGAGGCCCTGGACCAGCTTCTCTTGAAAACCTCCAGTGAGAGAGAAGTCAGTTCTCACTGGATTAGATTAGTGAGAAAAGTGAAATAATTGATTCAGCAAGGATCCTCGCTGGATGCTAAGACCATCGGGTAAAATTTTTAGGGACAGTGCCATCTGCATAGCACCAAAATTCACCACACAGATTATGTTGTGTTAATTGCACACAGGAAATGATGAGACCTGGAGGTCACCCCCTCTTAACCGAGTGACAACTCAGCATTTCAAACGATGGGGCAACCTTCCACTCATGTCCCCGGATGGAATGCAATTCCAAGTACACGGCATCATCCTAAGACAAACTCTTGCCCCAAATCTGAATCCAATCACACTTCCAAGCCTAACTCTCAGTTTACAGAAAATACAAGTGATAGAAGTTAAATAGCACCATTTGTCTGACAGTCAGTCCAATCTAGAAGGTGGGGGCATTGTCCAAGATAACGGGCCTGCTTTTTTGAGTCAATGTCACAGGGAAAACAAGGCGGGGGGCTGTTCCAGAATAAAAGAGAGTAAGATACACAACCAAATGCAATGTGTGGAGCTGGACGGGATTCTGGTTTGTAATTTGTGTTTCAAATGCTGAAAGGTATTTTGGGAACAAATAGAAAAATTTGAGTAGGCTGTGTATTAATTGATATTAGAAAAGTATTTTTAAGTGTTTAGATAATGATATTTTAGTCAAATTAAAGTGTGTCCCTTATTCTTGAGGCTTCCCTGATAGCTCAGTTGGTAAAGAATCCACCTGCAATGCAGGAGACCCCGGTTCAATTCCTGGGTTGGGAAGATCTGCTGGAGAAGGGATAGGCTACCCAATCCAGTATTCTTGGGCTTCCATTGTGGCTCAACTGGTAAAGAATCTGCCCACAATGCAAGAGACCTGGGTTCGACTTCTGGGTTGGGAAGATCCCCTGAAGAAGGGAAAGGCTACCCACCCCAGTATTCTGGCCTGGAGCTTTATTCTTAGAGGAGAGAGAGCAAAAACAAATATAACAAAAGGTTGACTGTTGATGACTCTCAGTGAGTCTCTCAGCAGACGAGCATAAGTTAACATTCCTAAGTTATGACAAGCACAGGTAACTGTTTCCCTTAATCTGATTCCTCATTTATGTAGAGATTCGGAAATGAATGGAACCATGACTCTAGGTCAACATCTGGTACCAATTTACTAAGCATCATAAGCATAAAACTGCAACATATTCCCAAATTATCATGACCTTGCCTAACACTTGTCATATTTAAATATTAGGTAAATTTTTTAAACTTGTACTGATCACACAAGGTTAGTGAATTCCCAATCAAAATGGATTCTGTTTTGCTCAGCAGCTAGGCAGTCTGGAAAACAAATCAAGCAAATTAAAACCAAAAAATTTTATTATAAAGACAATGTTTTTATTTCATCTTTCCTACTTTTGTCCTTTTCTTATTAAAAAAAAAAAAGCATGAAGGTCTTTTATGATGGAGTAGATCAGCTTTGTCAGAAAGTTCTAGAATCTTTATTTGTATAATAAAGGCATTAGCTTAATCAATGTCTTTGAAAGCTCAAGTTTGCAATTATCTAATGTTAAAAGAAGTCCAAAATAATTGAATTTCAACCATCAGTCAGAAAAAAATCAAACATCTAGCTTGGAAACAATAACAATTTTATGGACAAATAAAACATCACCACAATAAATAAAAGATTGAAGCACTGTCCTTTCATTCAACATCATGAAAAGGCTTTTTGTTGTCACACATTTAAAACTGGTTAACACCAAATTAACTTACTGGAAACTGGAGGAAAAAAAGAAAAGAAAAAAAGACTACCACAATACAGAGACGCAAAGCGAGCACTGCGGACAAATACGCAAATACGCAAAATGCACAGTGCCCACACCCAGGGCTTTCTAGAGAGCTCGCCCCGTGATAACGCACCAATCTATCCGAAGTTACATTTCAGGCAACACGAGCCTTTTTTAAAAAATCTTACAAACGTAAATCCAAATCACAAAACACCTCCTAAACATGACATTTACTCTAAGTACAAATGGATATATGGAAATTGCATTCACAATGCCATCTAAACTAGATTTCAGGAAATTATAAGTGTATAGCTATATTGGGGCTTAAATTCACTGGGCCACATCCCACACATACTTTCCCATCATATTTATCCTGGGCATACATAGTCTCCAAGTTAACAGTTACAGAATTAAAAACTACTGTTCTAGAAAAGTATCGATTTTTTCCTGAATAAAGAGATTGGAGCTGGTCCACTGTCCTTCACCCAAAAAATGTTTCATCACAAATAAGTAAAGTAACCTTAGTAATGCCCTTTTCTAAGAGTTATAAATATTTAAATGTTTATCATCAGCAATGAGTTTCAGGCTAAAAACCCTTTTTTTTGGCCTACTTTCTGTGGGCATTCTATTCCCTCAAACCTAAAGTCTGCTAACCAATTTCTTCTTGTAAATATATACATTCAATGTCCCCTACCTCACGAAAAGAAGTTCATTAACTCAAGTCACATAAGCTTATGCTTTTATTTGAAATAAACTGCATGAGAACTCGAATCCATTCTAAAAGGGACTTAACAGGGATGGCAATATGGGAGACTGCACGCTGCCCTTCCATTTTATATACTCCCTGGAAGGGCATCAGCTTGACATCTCTCTTGCCCATCCTTTTGCCTGAGCTACTGCACATAAACCTAAACCATTATATTTTGGTACAGCTCAATAGAACACAGCAAAACACTTAGGTTCTCGGCACATCAAACCATGAGCTGGAACAGCTCCTGAACTGTTCCTGGGTCTTCACTGCCACAATTTACACCAAATTGTTACAGGATTAAGTTAAGTGAGTCCATATGAGAATTGAAAATGAAATGGGAAAAAAATAATCAAAATCCACATATAGTTATAGCAACTAATTTAAATGGAACCCCATCCAGGATAAAGGATGGTGCTGAATGAACAATGTGGTTTAAAAAAGAAGAAACTAAACTCAAATGCTTTAAGGAAAAGCTCGAATTGGATCTCCATGAACAACAACTGCTCTGAGAGAATTTCAGAGAGAGCTGGAGAGCAGAAAATAAACATGGAGAGGAAAAAAAGGGTGTGTGCCCAAAACGCGTGGCCACATTCTGCTTTGAGGTTTACTGATGCAGATTTCCCAGTGTTTTAAACTCTCTATAGTAATGCGACAAAACAGGCATATAGCTGAAACCACGCAAGAGGCCGGGTTCCTCTTGGCAAGTACCATGCACGGAGGGACCGACATCTGAGCTGGAGAGGATCCAGGGAAGTGCCAACTGTGGGCCAGGGGCAGGGGTGTGTACTGTGCAAATGGGTGTGCCCTGGGGCTGCCCCTCTCTTGGGTCTACCCTCCATCCCAGGCTAAGATGATGAGAAGAGGAACCAGTTCATGCCTAACCATCCACAAAGACACTGGCCGCCACAGCACAACAAGTCGGGCCCCGGGGTCCGTCTAGCAGCTCTGCGTGGCGGCTGCCCTGTCTCTGGTAAGACTCAGTAGAAAAGCGCTAGAAGGCTGAGCTGATCCCTGTCTCTTTTTTGCTAACATGTAAGTAGAAACAAACATGTTACTTCCAGCATACAGGAAAACCCACCGAGTCAACATCTGGGTGGAAAACAGACCACAGACATATGCCCAGTGGCTCTGTTCACGCCATGGGCCCTGATCAGAGAGACTGTGATAGAAAACAAAGGCTAAGTGACCTAACTTGACACGTGGCAAGAGGTGCCTGACTTCTCGGTGCACCCATCTCGCTTAAGAGGATGGTGCCAGACAGTCTAGGAATTCGTGGCAGACGCACTGGCAGAAGCCGTACACCATCAGGATGACAAGGCTGGAGGGGACCAGGCTGACGAAGACAACCCCCAGCGTGACCTTCTTGGAGACCAGTAAGTAGATGCCCAAGGGCAGCGAGCTGAAGTACAGCAAGCCCAGCAACCACACCAGCACCCGGATGGACGTCTGAAAGACCAGGGACGTGCAGTTCCACATGGTCCAGTTGTGCGACACGGCGGTGGTCACCGAGTCGAAGCTGGAGGGCCGGTAGAACTCGACCACGGGCGTGGAGCTGAGCGACGGCGAGCTCTCCCGCTGCACCTCCATGATGGTGATGACCAGGCAGTTGGAGGACGCGTGGGAAGGGCTGACCAGTGAGGCCAGCCGCTTGGGGGTCAGCAACAGCTCGGTGGGGTTCTCGGGCAGGCACTTCTTGCCTTTGCCACCGCTGCAGGTCAGGTTCAGCAGGATGTTGTTGTCGTCGGGCAGGCTGCTGACTTCATCATCCGGCAGGCATGTCTCGAACCTGCAGAAAGGGCAGACGATGATGCCGTGCGGGGAGTCCCCGAGGTCGATGATCTTGCACAGGCATTTGGCACACACGCGGTGGCAGCACTCCAGTACCTTGGGCTTCCTCTGTTTCAGGTTGTACCGGTTGTAGCAGATCTTACACTCCAGCTCATCTGAGACCTGAGACTCGGCCGCCTCTTCTGGCGGCTGACTGGCCATCCCGGGCTCTGTGCCTCCCGTCCTGGGCCGGACGGGTCCCGCAGAAGGAAGGTCTCTCTGAATTATCACATCGTCCGAATCAGGCAGAGATGCACACAGGTAGGAAAAGGAGGGACAGAAATCGGCCAGGCATTTTCAGTTTCTGCATATCACACTCTGCCTCAAACAGCATATTGACAAAGGCCACGAGAGGGGTCTGCAAAGGAAAAGAGATTCTAATATGGTGAGCGGTTCGCTGAAAAGCGCTTTACGGAATTTTCTGAGCTTCCAGCGATTAGAAGTGGCAGACTTGAAAGGTTAAATCCCCGGCATCTTTTCACGCGTTTCTGCCTCGAGGATATAGGAAAGCGTTATCTCCATGCTTAGCTTTTTTCAGTCCACAGATACGATAGTAAAGAAGGCATTAAGAATCTCAGTGGTGTGAAGTACACTGCAGAGCACTGTGGGTTGAGCTCAATAGAGAGATTTTTCTCTCTGAAATTGTACAAATTCTGGCCTATCTGAAGACAGAATGGTACACTTACCAGAAATAGATACATTTGCAGTTAAACTCCATTCAGTATAAATTAACTCTTTTAGAGGCTCATTGGTAATAAACTCCGATTGCCTAAATAATCCCAATAGTGCTTCAGAACACACTGAGGGAAAACTTAAGGATAGATGTTTAAAACGTGTTTTCAGAAAGTAATTTATACAGATGAGAGTGTATTTAAATATAGCAGACTATTCTTACCTTCCCAGTGTAAAGAAATCTGTTACAAGTGTCTTCCTTATTTGACTATTCAATTTCAAACTTTCTGTTTCAATGCTAGTCTTGCAAACCATGGCTGTACACATACACTCACTCAAAGAAGAGTGAAGCATACAACACCTAAAATAAGCATTATATCCAAGTCAAGTCTAATTGCCAAGACAGAGAAGAAAACACAGAAATGGAGTTGCTCAGTCGTGTCCGACTTTTTGCGACCTCATGGACTGTCACCTACCAATCTCTTTCTCCCGTGGGATTTTTCAGGCAAGATTACTGGAGTGGGCTGCCACTTCCTTCTCCAAGGGATCTTCCCAACCCAGGGATCAAACCCAGGTCTCCTGCATTGCAGACAGGCGCTTAACCATCTGAGCCAAGAGTGTTTAAACACAGAACACACGTGCAGTTATGTCTCAAAACATGAAGAATCATGCACGCATGGCTATCAAAAAGTACTCAAACTCCAGCCACTTGCCTGCTTTAGCTCATGTAAACTCTGTGGTGAACAGAAAGCATGATAGTTGCTATTACTGCTGACTTTGGACAAATGGCTGAAGACTGATGTCACATAAACAGTCCATTCTAAATTATTAGGACTAGAAGAAGTGAAGTGAAATGAAGTCGCTCAGTTGTGTCCAACTCTTTGCAATCCCGTGGACTGTAGCCCGCCAAGCTCCTCTGTCCATGGGATTCTCCAGGCAAGAATACTGGAGTGGATTGCCATTTCCTTCTCCAGGGGATCTTCCCAACCCAGGGATCGAACCCAGTTCTCCTGCACTACAGGCAGACGCTTTCTCCTCTGAGCCACCAGGGAAGCCCCAGGACTAAAAGGGAGCAGCAATATGGGAACTCTCCAAATAATTTTTATTTTGCTTTAATATATGTGACTGGAGGGTAGTAGATTTGTGTTGGGCTTCCCAGGTGGCGCTAGGGGAAAAGAATCTGCCTGCCAATGCAGGAGACTTGAGAGACACAAGTTCAATACCTGGGTCCGGAAGATCTCCTGGAGGAGGGTATGGCGACCCACTCCAGTGTTCTTGCCTGGAGAATCCCATGGACAGAGGAGACTGGTGGGCTATGATCCACAGGATCGCTAAGAGCTGGACACGGCTGAGCGACTTAGCACACAGGCACGTGCTAAGCACGTGTGCTTAGCACACACGTGTGAAGATTTGTCTTAAATTATATTTTGCTTGGAAAAATATCAGAATGTATTTGAATTTCTGAGAAGACCCCCAAGGAAATAACAGCAGAGGGAGGTCATAAGAGTTCTGAGAAGTAGGATGCAACTATGCCAGCATTTTAGATTTGCTGTGGACCCTACTGCCTTAACAGAGAAAAGCCAGTGTGCAGGTAAACTGGGATGATTTTTTAAATCATGATTAACTGGTTTGTGAACATATATTATCTCCCTTCTAAATTATGACCTTAGTTAATTTTAAACTGACTCAATATAGTACAAGAATGTATAGTGTAATGGTTAGTAAGATGTACTCTTGGTGGGAAAAGGAAGTCAGTCAATAAGTTAGGCTCTCACCTCTGGCATCAGCCAAAAAGTATAGGTAGAGGTTTTTTCTAATAGAGTTTACTATGGCAACCCACTCCAGTATTCTTGCCTGGAGAATTCCATGGACAGAGGAGCCTGGTGGGCTACAGTCCATGGGGTCACAAAGAGTCGGACACGACTGAGTGACTTTCAGGTCACTTCTCTTTACATTGTATATGAATGCATGTATTTCAAAACTGCTATGAAAGCTAATTTCTCTGTACTTACACTTACTGCAAAAAAGAATATATAGAACTTCTTGTGATCATTTCACAATATATATGTAACTGACATCATTATGCTGTACACCTTAAAGTTACAACATGCTTAGTCACTCAGTCATGTCTGACTCTGTTGCGATCCCATGAACTATATCCCACCAGGCTCCTCTGTCCATGGGATTCTCCAGGCAAGAATACTGGAGTGGGTTGCCATGCCCTCCTCCAGGGGATCTTCCCAATCCAGGGATCAAACCCAGGTCTCTTACATTGCAGGCAGATTCTTTACCAGCTGAGCTGGCAGGGAAGCCCCTATAATGCTATATGTAAATTGAATCTCAGTAAAACTGAGGAAATGAAAAAAAATTTAAAGGCTCTGTGTGTGTGAGAATACATTACATTGTCAACATTTGACAGTCAGCTGGTTACTTTAATACTTTCTATACCCAAGCTTCCTACCATTAAAGGAGTATCAGGAAAGTTCTATTAATATGTTGAGTCAAGCACAATTTTTAGTTCCTAATTCTGGGAATATAAGTTATTCACTGAGCCAATGTGTGTCTGAAAGTCGCTCAGTCAGGTCCGACTCTTTGTGACCCCATGGACTATACAGTCCATGGAATTCTCCAGGCCAGAATACTAGAGTGGGTAGCCATTTGCTTCTCCAGTGGATCTTCCTGACCCAGAAATCAAACCGGGGTCTCCTGAAATTGCAGGTGGATTCTTTACCAAGTGAGCTATCAGGGAAGCCTCGCTGAGCCCATACTGAGCTATTATTTTAAATAAAGCTTACCTTTTTCACAGAACCACTCTTCATTCCTGTGAATGTGTTTAGAGTGTTATGATCATAACGTTTTAAAAATTCATACGGGGGCTTCTTGGTAACATGCAAAAAAAAATACTAAATGTTTAAATATCCAATCAAAAAAGTACCTACTTTATCTCTAAGGAGTTTTCCATTAGCTTGAGATACTTCATCAACTCCAGGCTCTGAAAGCGGCACTTCTGGGCAGGACCGGCTGACAGCCTTGAGCTCAGGTCACATCCCAGGAAATACAGCCAGCACAAGTGTTTTCCTTCTGGAATGGCATAAACAGGGCAGTGACTGTTCCTCTTGGGAGGATGGGGTACCAAGCACTAGGATTCTTAAATACTTCACGTGTCTCATTACAATTCTCAGGTGCCCCTAAGTACTCAAGTAATAACCTAAAATCTGTAACTTCATAGGGTTACAATTAGTGGGAGCTGTTAATTTGATCATCTAAAAGATGGACACTGCAGCTCATTCCCCCGCTGCATTCACTCCATAACGGTGGGCCTCAATTCAAATGCTGAATGAAAGAAACTAGACCCCAGAGAGCACACAGTGTATGACTCCATTTCTAGAAAGCTCAAAACACAGGCAAAGGTAAGCCGCCGTAGGGATGCAAGTTTAAGTGGTAAAACCAAGAAGACAAGCCAGGAAGCGATTAGGATGAAAGTCAGGACAGCAGATACAGCTGGATGTGGGCTGAGAGGCTTTACCTGGGCGGTACCTGTGAGTGTCCCTGTCGTCCTACACCATCGGGCAGCACGTTTTTCTGTACTGGTGTTACTTTCATGGTAAAAAGTGTTTTTTGGTTTTTTTGTTTGTTTGTTTTTTAAGTCCATGGCTAAATACATTTGCTACTTTGATAGCCCAGAGTTTTCTGTCCATGGATGCTTTGGATCAACTCATTTTTTTCCTCTGTGATCTGTAAGTTCATTCATTTTTTTTTTCTCACAAAATTGAGATGCCAATTATTTATGTATCACCTAAATATCCAAGCATCGCTATAAATCAACATAAAAAAGGATGGAGTCTTTAAAGTGAGCGAATCTGGAGCATTACTTGATGAGAAAAACTCCTAAACGCAGGTCTCACCAGACACAGGGCAAAGAATCTGGCATGCTAAACTGCCTCAAAAATGAATATGTGTGGTTATGTGAGGTGAGGGATGTGGCACCTCATCGTGTTAATCACTTTGCAGTACATTCGAGTATCAAATCATCACACTGTGAACTCTGAACTTACATAATATGTGTACCAATTACATCTCAATAAAGCTGGAGGGGAAATACATACAAAAGGTAGATTTTCTTTTCCTAGAAAAATATCTATTCAAATATCTAAAGCTGATATTCCTCATTAGCCATTTCAGTCTTTAATCCTTTTATAGATTATCTAGGGTAAGTATATACAAAGAGATAATCACCTACTATAATTCTTATAAATTAATTTGAGCTTTTGGACAAAGGACTAAATATTTTCATTGCCCTAAATGTGTTAAGGTCCATATAGTTAAAGCTGTGGTTTTTCCAGTAGTTATGTACGGATGTGAAATCTGGACCATAAAGAATGCTGAGGGCCGAAGAATTGATGCTTTCGAACTGTGGTGCTGGAGCAGACTCTTGAGAGTCCCTCGTACAGCAAGGAGATAAAACCAGTCAATCTTAAAGGAAATCCATTCTGAATATTCACTGGAAGGACTAATACTGAAGCTGAAGCTCCAATGCTTTGGCCACCTGATACAAAGAGCCGACTCATTGGAAAAGACCCTGATGCTGGGAAAGATTGAAGGCAGGAAGAGAAAGGGATGACAGAAGATAAGATGGCTGGATGGCATCGTCAGTTTAATGAACATGAGTTTGAGCAAACTCTGGGACATCGTGAGACAGGGAGGCCTGGCATGCTGCAGTCCGTGGGGTCGCAAAGAGTCAGACACAACTGAGCAACTGAACAAAAAGCGTGTGGTGGTTACTACTTGACTCAAATCCACTTTCTCCACTACTCAAGTCCTTTGCTATTAAAGATGCAAACTTGGCTTGTATTTCGAACCAAAGTCCCTCCAGTAGACATCTGTTGTCCACCCACCCAGGATCTTTTTTTTTTTCCTTTAGACCACGCTGCTCCTTCCCACCTGCCACAGCTTCTTTGAGGAAGCCTTCCCCTCACTCAGATTCTGTGATGGTGACGATGCCACACTGCCTCCCTTCTCTCCCAAGGTGGGACACGTGATCCGGCCTGCCTCATCCCAGGACCCCACAAACCCCGTGCTCACAGGGACCACAGTCTGGGTGGGCATGCGACTCAAATCAGCCCTGTCACAGCGCCTTCTGAGGCTTTTTCAGTGTAAAGCTTGGAGGAAAGAAAAAACATGCTGAACGCCAGGGCAGGGGGGACAGGCCAGAAATAAATGTATCGAGGAACTGTCATGCCATCAAGAGGGAGAGAAGCAGAAGATGCGCCAAAAAGAGAGAGAGAGAGAGAGAAGCAAAGGAAGGCAGAGATGCAGATAAAGGCAAGACTTTTCCTGAGAGCTGAACTGAGCTTCTGAACCTAATCTTGTGTGAGGCTCGCGTGAGTCAGTAAATCCCCGTTTTTGCTCATGTTAGATTTTTTGGTAGGATTTCTGCTACTCACAAAGAGCCAGGATATAATTACCATGCTGCATTTAACTTTGAGAATTTACTGTGTATTTATATCTAGGTTTCTGCTTAGTACTACAGAAATTATAAATAAATAATTGAGTCAAACAAGCCAAAGCCAATAAGAATTCTTTAAAAGTTTCATTTGCACATGCGTACGCACATGCATGCACGCACACACACATTTATATACAAAAGCACATAAACATTATCACGTGTGTGTGTGTGTGTGTGTGTGCTCAGTAGTGTCCGATTCCTTGAGACCCTGTGGATTGTAGCTCGCCAGGCTCCTCTGTCCGTGGGATTCTCCAGGCAAGAATACTAGAGCGGGTTGCCATTTCTTCCCACCCAGGGATTGAACCCGTGTCTCCTGTGTCTCCTGCATTGGCAGGCAGGCTCGTTACGACTGAGCCACTTGGGAAGCCCCCCAAAGTCATCATTTTCAGTTTCAGTTCAGTTCAGTCACTCAGTCATGTCCGACTCTTCGCGACCCCATGACCCGCAGCACGCCAGGCCTCCCTGTCCATCACCAACTCCCCGAGTCTATTCAAACCCACGTCCATCGAGTCAGTGCTGCCATCCAACCATCTCATCCTGTCGTCCCCATCTCCTCCTGCCCTCAATCTTTCCCAGCATCAGGGTTTTTTCCAAGAAGTCAGCTCTTCGAATCAGGTGGCCAAAGTATTGGAGTTTCAGCCTCAGCATCAGTCCTTCCAATGAACACCCAGGACTGATCTCCTTTAGGATGGACTGGTTGGATCTCCTTGCAGTCCAAGAGATTCTCAAGAGTCTTCTCCAACACCACAGTTCAAAAACATCGATTCTTTGGTGCTCAGCTTTCTTTATAGTCCAACTCTCACATCCATACCTGACCACTGGAAAAACCATAGCCTTGACTAGACGGACCTTTGTTGGAAAAGTCATCATACATATTGTTTATTTATTAGTAGTCTCTCTGTGTGTTCCCTTTTTATTTGGTTAATTTCTCCTCTTCACTCCCCTTCACTGGTATCAGCCTGAAAGGCACTTCCTTCCCTCCAATAACTCATATTAACTACCTGCTATGTTTTCTTCCATATATATTCCAACATGCATATTATCTATCCACATACATATAATTGGAAAGACACTATAAGCACAGTTTTTTCCATTATTTTTACTAACTATTATACTATATCCAGTTTTCTGCATCTTGTTTTTCCCACTCAATAAAGACTCAGAAAATCTCTCAATTCAACCAATACAGCCCCAAATTCCTTTTTAATAGCTGTATAACATTTCACCATTGGGATGGAAGTAATATAGCCTACCCTTCCTCCCCTGATAAGCATTCATGTATCTCCATTTTATCCTCCACACTAACATTACTGTGGAACACAATCTTGGAATACACGCCCATGCATACAGCGTTTCATTTTTTCAAGAGAACGAGGAGTGGAATTCCTGGGTCAAACAGATATTACTCTGCACACAAGCTGCTGGATTGTCTTCCAAAAAGACTGTCACACAGACTTCAAAACTCAGTAATGCAAGAGCTCTTCTCCCCTAACAACAACAGATGATATTGATGTAATTTATATGCCATGATGTGAGCGTGACTGTCTTCTCATTTGTTGGCCTTCAGGATTTGTTCTTCTCTGCATTCTGTCTTCACGTTGTTGTTGTTTAGTTGCAGAGTTGGGTCCAACTCTTTTGCAGCCCCAGGGACTGTAGCCCACCAGGCTCCTCTGTCCGTGGCATTTCCCAGGTAAGAATACTGAAGTCCGTTGTCATTTCCTTCTCCAGGGGATCTTCCTGACCCAGGGATGGAACTGGTGTCTCCTGCATTCCAGGCAGATTCTTTTCTGCTAAGCCAAGTCTAATCTGTTGGCCTTCTGCATCTGCTTGACCTATATTAAATCCTCATGCATTCTGAGAACTATTTCCGATGATCTACTGTATTGCACTGATCTGTTTGTTAAGCCATCTGTTTCGACCATAGTACTTGAATACCATGGCTTTTTAGTATGTTCTGATACCTGGGAAGTTATGTCTCCTTGAGGAAATCTCCTTGATTAATTCATTCAACTATTTATTAAGTGTCTCATATGTTCCAGACACAGTTACAGGTGCTGACGATTCAACCGTGAGCAAAATCCCTTCTCTCCTGAGCTTATATTTCAGTGGTCTAGAGGGAGGCAATGGAGGAATTCTTTTCTTGGCTATTGGTGGTACCTAACCTTCTGTTATAAACTTTCATTTTATCAAATTGGAAAAAAAAACTGTTGGGATTGGAAAAACATCAAATGTATAATTCAATATTAAGACTTCCAAGCAATTCCAATTCCAATAGAAACTATATTAAGACCTCCAACCCAAGAACATGGTCTCTCTTTTGTTCACAATCTTGATCTGTGTTCTTCAATATGATA
The DNA here is from genome assembly GCF_042477335.2 of Ovis canadensis. NCBI lineage: Eukaryota > Metazoa > Chordata > Mammalia > Artiodactyla > Bovidae > Ovis > Ovis canadensis. The sequence continues at coordinate 57,338,503 of NC_091264.1, forward strand.
TTTTCATTTTCTCCATGTTTCATGCCTTTCTTTTAAAATTATTCTTTAGTATTTTTAAGGTTTTGTCACTATCCTAATTTGTCCTTACTCTTCATTTCTAAGAGACTGGTGCTTTTACACGGACAAGAAGGATTTTATTTTATTTATTTTAAATTCAGCCACTTATCAAATTCTCTTATGTTTACAGGATTTACTGGGGGTGTCTTGGATTTGCAAGGTATACAATGATATCATTAGGGGGAAAAGATAGTTTTAGCTTATCTTTTCTAGTCTTTATTCCAGTTATTTCATTTTTCTTGTTTTAATGAACTTACCAGAAACTCTAAGACAATGTTCATAATTCCCACTAGAATGTAAGCTCTGTGAATCACAGCCTTTTCTCTTTTCTATTCCTTCCTGAGAACACAGACCAATACCCTAACCCAAAGGAGGTGCTGAAAACATTTGTTAAATAAATAAGTGATAGCAAGGTTGTTTAGTTCCTAATACTAACTGTACATTTTTTGTGTTTTGCTGTTTAGGATGATACTGTTTGTCTTGGTAAATGGTCCGCTATACTAGGGCTTATACACCAGGGCTTCCCTGGTGGCTCAGATGGTAAAGAAACCACCTGCAGTGAGGGAGACCTAGGCCCGACCCCTGGGCTGGGAAAGTCCCCTGGAGGAGGGCATGGCACCCCACTCCAGTACTCTTGCCTGGAGAATCCCATGGACAGAGGAGCCTGGTGGGCTGCAGTCCATGGGGTAGCAAAGAGTCGGACACAACTGAGCGACTAAACACACACACGTATAAAACTCATCTATAGCTTCACATGATCCCACTGCCTTTCTAAAAATGATGTTTATTTTCTATTGTTGATCGCACTGGGTATTCACTGCTGTGAGCAGGCTTTCTCGAGCTGCAGCGCACAGGCTTCCCGTGATGGCGGCTTCTCTGGTTGTGGAGCAAGGCGCGGGGGCACTCTGGCTTCAGCGGTTGCAGCACCGCGGCTCGTTAGCTGCGGGTCGCGGGCCCTAGGGGGCACAGGCTTCAGTGGTTGTGGCCCATGGCCTCAGTTGCCCATGGCATGTAGGATCTTACCCAATCAAGGACCGAATCCATGTCACCTGCATTAGCAGGCTGACTCTCACTCACTATACCACGAGGGAAGTCCCACCATGGCCTTTTTAAATGGAAGATCCTCAATCACTTTTCCAATGTCTTTTATGGTATTTATTCTTACTCAAATTTTCTACTTTTTCCTGAGTCAAATTTAGACATTTATATTTGGCAAGGAAATAATCCATTTCAGGTTTCTGAACCGTTACTGTCCTGGAGCTGAATGCAGTTACCTTCTTTAATATTTGCTTTTATTTATGCGTTGGTTTGGCTGCACTGGGTCTTGGGTGCACCGCGCCGGATCCTCTATTTCTGTGTGGCATGCAGCAGGATCCTCGCTTGCCGAATCTGGGATCTCGTTCCCTGACCACGATGAACCCTGGGCCCCCGGCATTGGGAGCATGGAGTCTTAGCCACTGGACCACCAGGAAGTCTCAAATGCAGTTATCTTTGTCATCTTCTTTGAATTGCTCCTGTAGCTCTGATTATATCCTTTTGCTCATTTCTAGTCTGTAAATTTTTCACTCTCTATTCATTTCCTAATCAGACACAAATCTTTATGTCTTATCTTACTGTTTCAAAGAACCAGCTGTTTACAGCTGGATCCCAGGGACAGAGGAGCCTGGTGGGCTCTACAGTCCATAGCGTAGCAAAGAGTTGGACATGACTGAGGCAATTTAGCACATGTAAATTTAGCATATGTATTTATCCTTTCTATTATTTTTTATTTCATTAACCTCAGCTTTTATCTTTGTTATTGCCTCTTTCTGATTATTTTAGTTAGTTTCGTCATTCTTCTTTCTCATTTCATGATGAGGTACACCTTGTCTTTATTCTTAAATAATGAACACAGCCCAAGGCTGTAAACTTCCACTGCCTACAGCTTTCATTCTACCTCATAGCTTTCAGAACAAATCATGCCCCCTTTATTGATTTCTAGATATCATGTAAATTGACTTTTGCCTCTTCCTTTGATACAAAGGCCATAAAGAGTGATTTTAAATTTCCAAGTAAAGTCTCTTTTTTATTACCTTCTCTTGTCCATTTCTAATCTTACTGGATTATGATCAGAGAACAAGATCTGTAAAAATCTCTTTTCCTTTGGCTTTGTTAAGGTCTTCTTTGTGGTCAAGTATATAATCAAGGTTTGTAAGTAAACCAGAAAAGAATATTCTGTATTCAAAGGATGTAAGGTTCTTGCATATCTATTAAATCTAACTTTTTTACTTATTCAATTTCTCCATCTTAGAGGTCTGCACAAAGTTAAGACAGGTTGAGACAAATGAGAAAGGCTTACTAAAGTATCTCATCATAACTGCATTTCCAATCCTCTGCTTTACAGATTTAATGGCTATGTTCTTTATATATACAGGTTTTTGTATCTTCTTCATATACTGTGCTTTTTAAGAATCATTAAATAATCTCTTTCCTTATCCTAATTATGCCTTTAACTTAAATATAACTTAAATACTAAACCTAATATTGCTAGTTCTTCCGACTCTCTGTATTGACCTGGGATCTTTGTCTACCATTTTTTTTTTCAACTCCCATTACTTTGTTTCAAATGTTTCTTAAAAATACCATATAGCTAAGTTTTGCTTTTGAATTTAGTCTAACAGTATCAAATTTTTAATGGGAAAATTCAGTTCATTCACATTTAATGTAAAGACTATTTGAACTTACTCTTTCCTTTCCATTTGAATTAAATGGTTAATTTAGAAATTTTTTTAAAAAAGAAAGAAAGAAAAATTTCCTCCGCTATTATCTCTGCTCACCTTGAACTATTTCTGATTAACTTTTGTTTGGATGCTTTTCATTTGATACTCTTTTCTTGAGCACTTTTGTTAGAAAATGGGTGATGACATCTCTGTATTCTTACGTAACAGTAAATTCCTTTTACCCTAAGAGAGAGATGGTAGCTTGACTGTGTATGTGATTTTCAGGCTGCTGACCTTTTGTCTCCATGGTCTATGGAAGTTACTCCACTTTCTCTAGCTTCTGGGGTCATTAGTGAGAAATGGGTTCCTAGTCTGATACTCCTTAAATGGTAGGGGATTCATTCTCTCTTTCTGGAAGCTTTTAAGATTTTGCTTTGTATTCTTAGGAGTTCAAGAACGTTTCCAGTATATACAGAGAATTTAGAAATCTTGCCTGGAACTTGATGAGCCATTTGAATGTACAGACACAAGTCTTGATTTTCAAGCTCAGAAAATCCATTTCTTATATTTATTTAGTTATTGCCTTTCCTCCATCTGTCCTTTTCTTCCCTCTGGCTCTCGTGTTACTCACATGTTATATTTCCTAGATCCATTTTCTCTTGTGATTTTGATCCCTTTCTTTATATTTTTATTCTACGCTTTCAGCTTCTTCCACTTGAGAGCCCGGGCTCTTCATTCAAGTCTCCGGGAAGACTGTCATCTCCTTCCATTCATTTACTGAAATGTTTGATGGGAAAATCATGCTTTTCATCTCTAGGAAGTCTTCTTAGGCTGCATTTAAATCTCCTTATGTGCTCTTACTATATTTTGCCAGGTCGGCGTCTGTCTCCAGCTGCCACTCTACCACATTAACCATGTGCTCATGGAACCATTATTTCTCTCTGTTATATCCCTGGGATTCTGGCTGGGGAGCTGGAGGACCCACGTGACTACACTTCCATAAGGGGACACAGGGGTCTCTACTCTGTGACCTCGCAGAGTGACAGCAGGCAGCCACCATTTATCATCATCCTGCCTAAAAGACTTTCTTGCATACTTTGAAGCTGCCTAAGAGATCCTTGCAATTTTTGTGTTAGAAAGTTCTTGGTCAAAAGAAAGTGCCCTGTATCTTCTTCTATATATAAACTTTTATAATTTTTACTATAATTACTTCTGTTAATTAAGAGACTTTCTCTAAGAAACTCAAGAATTTTAGAAATATACATAACCTTCATAATAATGAAGGGCACCATCATTCCTATTTAATAGACACATGCTGTGCTGTGCTAAGTGGCTTCTGTCATGTTCGACTCTTTGCGACCCCATGGACGGTAGCCGCCCCCCCCTCCCCAGGCTCCTCTGTCCATGGGGATTCTCCAGGCAAGAGTACTCAAGTGGGTTGCCATGCCTTTCTCCAGGGGATCTTCCTGACCCAGGGATCAAACCCTCGTCTCTCGTGTCTCCTGCTTTGACAGGTGGGTTCTTTACCACTGGCACCCACCACCTGGGAAGCCCCAAAGGATATGTAAATAGACACAAAAGGTAAGCATTTTTTCCAAGATCACATAAGAAATAAGAACAAAGGGAGCTCAAAAAATAAGCCATCAAATGTGATACTGTTTTGTTGCCTGTCCAGGGCTCTATCCTCTGTCTCACTCCAGTGTCCATATAAATTATATTTCTGTGTCTCAGGGTGAATTTAGTTTCTTCCAATATTTCTCATACTGGTTTCATTTAGCCTGAATCATGCTCATGGAGTCCATCAACCATTTTAATTTGGCATTAACAGGACAGGTTATATTTTCTCCCCTTATGAAACAGCAACACTGCCAAGTTTCAATTCTCATTTCCTGGATCCTCCTCCAATCCTGGAAAATAAACAGTATTAACATTCCTTCCTACATGGGTAGACAGTATATTCTAAAGGGTTCTCTAACCAAAAAACTGATACAGATTGAGCAGCTGTCACTTTCCTTACCTATGGTTCCTGTTTTTGGAGATGGTGCTAAAGACTTGCCTCTATTTTTAATTTCTTTTTGTGCAAAACTGGAACATCGTTATTCAAACATTTTCGGTTTTTGATCATCAGTTTTTATGACATCTTACATTCTTGACTAATAGCTCTAACCCACTTTCTTTCACCCAAAAAGTGAAAAGCAATATGAGAGATCCTGGCACTTGCAGCACCATCCTCCTTTGTGAATAACCAAGGCAGGACACTGACTTTAAGCTCAGCTACTAAAAATGACACATACTGGCCATATAATGCTAAATCGCATTCACAAATCCCTACACTCCAAATCTTAGTATTTATGGCTCTTGAGTCTCAAAGTAAACTTACACCATACATGTGGCATCTACCTTCAAGAATGTCCAGTCTTTCCATCCAGAGATTCATTAAGTTAGCTTCCAGTTAGAGTCTGAGAAACTCACATTACTGTTAATAATTACAAATTTCCAATAATATGCTGGTTTCAGTCTCAGTGATCATAGTGCCCCCTTATGGAACATTAACAATATTTAAGCTTTTGTATAGCATGATAAGCTCATATTGGTGGAGGGGGGGGGTTGCTGTGCCTTTTCATTAAGAACAGTCCTTCTTGTTATTAAAAAAAGGCTCTAACTTAGAAAACCCTGGAAGAAAACGCTCAGTAGATGCCGAACACTCATTCTTGAAGGATCACCAGCAACACCAATAACCCTTAGTGGTTGCTTGGCAGCCTTCTGAGCATTTCCAGAAAACTTCCGTCAAAGACTGAAACTCTTACTTTACCCTTCCTCCATGACCAGGCAATTTAATTTGATGGGGAATCATAATCTACTTATTAGAATACAGCAGAATTAATGACTGAGCGCTCCAGGCTTTAATTCTGGATGAGAGGCCACTGTTTATACAGATGGAGGAGGGATTTAACGATTCATCATTTGCCAACTCTCTTAAACCAGCGTGTATGTCCAGCAATGAGGGAGAAACATCAGGCTCTCCTCACCCTATGTATATCCACACCTGCAGTCTCAGGACATGTGGGGAGCCAAAAGCATGGCCATCTCTTGCAGGCGGTCTGAAATGAGTCAGGAGACCCAGATGTGGGGCTCGGCTCTGACACTGACAGGTTATATGATCTTAGACTAAGAAGGAACACCTGTCTCAGCAGTTGTTGTAAGGATTCAATGAAATCATATGGGTAGAAATATTTTACATAAGTAAACGCTATATGGATGCTGTCAGAAATTTATAAATAATGTATCTACTGATATTTGTAAGTACTTCGGCATTCTAAACCAGTAGTGGTTATAAGAATATGCGCTGAACCAAGTTACCCAGGTTTTCTATCTATAGATAGAACACACACCAAGTAAAACGTAATCTACCAAATTTACAGGATTCTAATAATCTCCACAACCTTATGAGTTGAAAGGGAAATTTTATTTTTTTTTTTCATGAGTATTCTGTCTGTATAGGACATGAACAGATAATGTAAAAGTCTTATTAAGTTTGGGCTTCCCTGGTGGCTCAGATGGTAAAGAATCTTCCTGCAATGTGAGAGACCCAGGCTTGATCCCTGAGTCAGGAAGATCCCCTGGAGAAGGGAATGGCAGTCACTCCAGTATTCTTGCCTGGAGAATTCCATGGACAGAGGAGCCTGGTGGGCTACAGCCCACAAAGAGTCAGACATGACTGAGCGACTACACTTTGTTTCATTCTTTCTTTTATAAGTTTAGATTGCTTGTCTGGTGTCTTACTTTACTTGGAAGAAGCAAAAGTAGAATATAAGAAGATCGAGTGTTAATAGGAATATAGGCTGCAAATTACATTGTTAAAAGTGACTGAATCCTTTCCCATTAGACAAATCTCTTTGCTATTAATCATCCTTCCCCCATAATTTCCCTTGGCCAAATTTAATAAAAACCTCTAACTATATCAAGAAAGAATAACATGATCGAAGAGACTAATGTAGGTGCTTTGCAACATTTCTACAACTTCTAACTTAGGTAGAAGTAAGTTAATTATTTTAATGCTGATTTCAAATAAAACTAATGCCACACATACATACACACTCAAATGCTCCTTCTTCTCCCAAACCAATGTAACTGCCTTTATTTTGGAAAACAGAGGAAACATACCTACTGGTCAAAAACACTACACAATCATACTCCTGAAATCACAGCTGAAAATCAAAGACTTTCAAAACATTTTAATCAATATTTTAGTAATTGATAGGAAAGCCATCTTCAATTCCTACAGAAAATACTTAAAGGAGCAGTAGTTGGATTTTAATTCTGATAGACTCATGATGTAGCCCTCTTTTCATACCACCTCTTTCATTTAATTTTTCAATAAGTATTTACCCAATGCCTATGATGTGTCAAGCTATGTGCTAGACGTTGAAGATACAAAAGCAAGTAAGATGAGATTTCTGAAGGCAGACGTCGACCATAAAGGTAATAAATGGATCCTTTTCTGCCTTCATCTCGTTTCACCTCTCTAGAGTTTCCCACCCACTGCCCACGGCCTTCCTCCCCAAACCCTCTCTTCTCATCCCTGCCAGGATGCCACACTTACTTCCCCAGGTCTCTTCGGGACCACCGTTCTCTGCCAGCTCCTTCTCTACCACGTCTCTGAAGGTTGGGGCACCCGAGCCCTTGGTCTGGAGCCACTGTTGCTTCCTATGTGCCTCAGATCATCCCATCTGCTCCCACAGTTTTAAATGCCCCCAACAGCTCCCCCTGATTCTGGGACTACAGCTCACACCTTTCCCCCGAGTTACAGACCGCCTACTAGACCCCGCCCCTTGTCTTCTAACATTTCAGACCTGAATTAAATCCAAGACCAGTTTTTGATCTTCACTTCTAACCACACCCAATACAGTTTCTCCATCATAATGAATGGTACCGCCATTCTCTGCTTTTTAAATTAATGATTAGCTACTTTGTAAATTGGGGTAAAACTGCTTTACAATGTGTGCTAGTTTCTCATTCTCTGTTTTTCAGGCCACAACCCAGGAGTCATGCTTCATTCTACCCTGCATCTCACTCCTCACATCCAACCCATTGGGGAGAAGAGTCAATTCTGCCCACGAAGTGTGTCTCCAGTCTTCCAACTGCACCCAGGTGTGACCTTGTCCATTACAATTGTTGTGTTTGACTCTTTGCAATCCCATGGTGGAACCCCATGGGTGACCTACGTGGTCACCCCATATAGCCTGCCAGGCTTCTCTGTGTCCGTGGAATTTTCCCAGCAAGAATGCTGGAGTGGGGTGCCATGACCTCCTCCAGGGGATCTTCCCGACCCAGGGATCGCACCCTCATTTCCTGCATGTCCTACACTGGTAGGCAGATTCTTTACCACCAGCACCACCTAGAAAGCCTGTCTGTTAGGACATTGTCTCCTAAATGATCTTCCTGCTTCTGTCTTGCCCCACTACAAACTATCTTCTTTGCAACTCAAATATGAACTTCTAGAAATGTAAATTAGATTATATTTTTATAGACATTAACCTAAGGAGGTATACTTTGTCAGTAAGGTTTCTATATTTTCTCTAAATATTATTTAATATATGAATATTAATACTAAGCAAAACAGTTACCATCACTGAATAGTTTTCCATTACATAGAGATTAGAGTCCAGACTCCCTGCCACAGGGTGCTCACTGCACAGTCTGGCCTCTGCATTCCCTTCAGTCTGGATTCACCACTCATATCACCTTCCTGTCACATCCCCGTTTGCTAAGTTCCAGGAATAGTCCAAACTCATTCCTGCTTCAGGTTGATCTGCTGCTGCTGCTGCTGCTGCTAAGTCGCTTCAGTCGTGTCCGACTCTGTGCAGCCCCAGAAACTGCAGCCCACCAGGCTCCCCCATCCCTGGGATTCTCCAGGCAAGAACACTGGAGTGGGTTGCCATTTCCTTCTCCAATGCAGGAAAGTGAAAAGTGAAAGCGAAGTTGTTCTGTCGTGTCCGACTCTTAGCAACCCCATGGACCGCAGCCCACCAGGCTCCTCCATCCACGGGATTTTCTAGGCAAAAGTACTGGAGTGGGGTGCCATTGCCTTCTCCGTAGGTTGATAGGAGATGTCCTTAAATCGTACCATCTAGAAAGCCCTCAATATATGTTGAACAAATGAATGAATTATTTTATCTTCATCATTGAAAATCTCGTTTTCATAAATATTTATCCACAGTCAGCTTCAGGTTTAGGCTCCTAGATTCTCATTAATAAAATTCAGAGATTACAACTTCTATAGGATTGTTTGTCTGTAAATATCAGGACATCAATCTGAAGAAGTATACTGCTGCTGCTGCTAAGTCGCTTCAGTAGTGTCTGACCCTGTGCAACCCCATAGACGGCAGCCCACCAGGCTCCTCCGTCCCTCGGATTCTCCAGGCAAGAACACTGGAGTGGGTTGCCATTTCCTTCTCCATGAAGAGGTATACTTTGCACTTAAAGCATTTTAAATTTTCTCTAAATGTTTCCTTATACACTAAGTAAAAATGACCATTACTATTCTTGAAACTCACAACTTTCTCAAAATTATAAATAAAGTAAAAGCTAGAAAGGTATTCTTGCTATACTGTTATTCTAAAAACAAAGTCACAAATGAAAATATTTTTCCTTTTCATCTCTCCCAAAAGTGTTTTGCTCACTTCCCATAATTCTAAGGAATATATCCTCTCTCCTCCAACCTCAACAGAAATGCCTACATATTCTGAATATTTGTACTTACCAAGGTCCACCTGTGCTCTGACTCAGTAAAATGGGATCAATCCGATGAACAAAATACTTCAATTAATAATGGGCAAAGATTTTTAAAGGAAAAAAATCACTTTCTAAATTCTACCACATTTACTATTTGCCTTAATACAAGCTTGGTAAGCAGAAACAGAAATTAGATTAAGTGTTATTGAATTTATTTGCCCTGAAGGGCTTTTCTCAAAAGGCCTTTCGGCCTCAATCTTAATGAACGTGTCACTCTGCAACACGGTTACAGAAAGTGGCTTTATTGATCGACACATACTCAACTGTGAAGATTAGCATAAAGCAAAGAGCTTCAAAGTTTTTTTAATGTGATAAAAATGATGTTTGTATAAGAAAAGGAGCACATTGTTAGGAAGTAAAGTTTTACATTTATTACACATTAGGGTTAAATGATTTTGTTGTGTGTCAGACATACTAAATACTCACATCTTCAAAAGATAAGAAATAAAACATTGTTTCCCTTCTTGTCAGTGCAGAAAATAATGGGTTTGGGGAAGTCTTTAAGTCATGAAAAAAAATTCCTCCTAATTTTGTGGTGTTTTTATTTAGTCATTTAAGACTCTTCTGCAACCCCATGGACCGTAGCCTGCCAGGCTACACCATCCTTGAGATTCTCCAGGCAAGAACACTGGAGTGGGTTGCCATTTCCTTCTCCAGGGGATCTTCCCGACCCAGGGATCGAACCCTCATCTCCTGCATTGGCAGACAGGTTCTTTACCACTGGGCCACCTGCTCAAGCAACCAGGGACTTCAAGAGGGGCAGGACTACACTGAAAGGTAGCTCAGGAACATGGCATACTCTCTTTTCCTGGATTTTATCTTCAGTTGTTAAAAAAAAAATTAGTCAATGTTTAAACATCTCATCCTTGACAATAAATATAGAAATAGACACATTGGAGGTCAGCGCTGGAGACTGGGCTCTAGAATCATGTGCAGAGCGGGGATAGCCAAAGTCGTGAAAGCGAGACTGGCAAGCCACGAGCTTCCCAAGCAAGTCAGAGAGAAATGTGGAGGTGAGATCAAACAAGATCCGGGCACACTGCTGGTGGGCTGGGAAAAGAGAGGAGAGGGAAGCAAGGGAGAAGAGGATGAGAAGAAAAACTAAAGGTCGCCCCTTAATCCAAGGAAAGAGAGGGGGACAAGGAGCTGTCAACAGCAGCAGCAGGGCAGCAACACCAGCACTTAAAGGCGACCTCACAGAACCTCAGATAACTGAGAGGAGACAGAGCCTGTGGATTTAGGGTGAAAGTCTGGCCACAACAGAGAGAAAATAAGAGCGAACTCAGCACTAAGACAACAGAGAGAGGGATCGAGAAGGAGCATCAGAACAGTCCACTGATCGAAGTGAACTTTGGATGATTTACCAGGAGAGAGCATTTCAACATTTCTGACAGTGTTAAATTTGAGCTCTTTAAATGTGTCCCTTTTTTTCCGCACTTGGCACTAATGAAAAATCAGAGGGTATTAAATCAAATTTCAGATTGCAGGCTAACTAAATAATATTGCATTGTGAACACTTAAATGTCAGTCTCGCTTGATAGCAGTGATTTAGCCATGATTAAAAACAAATGTTTTAACATAGATTAAAAACTATGGAAAGCTATGTGAAAGAATCTCACTGTTGAATTTGAAAAACGTGTTTTTCTTCCCTAATGAAACTGGAAACCAGAGCATCATGTATTCTACAGCTGCAGAAGGAGACCACTTATTCCATAACAACTGTACATCAGAGCCTTTCTGCCAGGGAGATAAAGATGCCTGGGAGGGAAGGATCCAGGACTGGGTCTGACATAGAATGGGCATTCATTTACCACCTGCCAAAGGAAAATATTTGAGGACATCTGTCCTTGAGATTTGGGATTTAGATTCACTCAAAGACAAAAAAAATAATAATAATAACAATAAAATAAAGACATCTGGGAAGTGCCATACGGCTGCAGTTTGACTGTCAACACAACAGCCAAGAGACTCTTCTGAGCATGTACAGGGCCCAAGTCTAGGAGGCCTGAAACATCGACTGTGTCAAAGATCTGAAATTCCATGATGGTACTTTAAAAACAAAGTGATCACCTCTGGAAGATGCTAGGAAACCAACACCTTATTCTGAAGATGGATAACAAACAAAGGGAAAGACTCCAGCATTTACCCTGCTCTTCCTTTACAAACAGTTGCTTAGAGGAGCCAAATAACTGATGAGGTCGAACTCTTTATAGAAGCCTTTCAGTGAATAAACAAAGAAAGAATGATAGAATCATATTATCTTGCAATCCCTTATGAAATAATTGATGTAGGTCAGGAGTCAGCAAAAAAAAAAAAAGTGGCCAACAGGCCAGAACTAATCTGGTAAGTAAAGGTTTATAGGAACACAGTTATGCCCAGTTATTTACATGTTACCTAAGGCTGTTGTGTGCAATGATGGAGACCATATGGCTCTCAAAGTCCGAAACATTCACTATCTGGCCGTTTACAGAAAGAGTCTGCCAGCCCCTGATGTAGACAATAATTACCAATGATGGCTAAAACCACCAGGCACAAAGCAGATGGGGGAGTTTATAATGGATGTGTCAGGCTGACGACACTTGTTCCCAGGTCAAACTTCACCCTACAAACAGGAAGGCCAGGTAGCACGTGCCCCCTGATGTCCTGCAGTAGAAAGTTTGTGTGTGTGCTCAGTCAGTGGTGTCCAACTCTTTGCAACCCCGTGGACTGTAGCCCACCAGGCTCCTCTGTCCATGGGATTCTCCAGGCAAGAATGCTAGAGTGGGTTGCCATTTACTCCTCCAGAGGATGTTCCTGATCCAGGGATCGAACCCATGTCTCCGGCACTGCAGGCGGATTCTTTATCACTGAGCCACCAGGGAAGGTCACTAGGAAGTATACGCCCCCTACCCCAAAATTTTGCCCGAAAATGGAAAATCTGCCAAAGCTCTGGTTTTAATTACCAGTTTACGGGAAATACAGGGGACAGGAAAATTAAGCTACACTAGGGCAATATAATCAGCAAAAAGTCATACTGTAGGAAATTCTACAGGTGAAGAATTTGGTTTCTGCAATAAATCACAAGAGGAGGGAGAAAAGGGTGAACCTATAGATTAAAAGAGTCCTGAGACATTTACCAACTAAGTGCATGCGTAGTCCTTATTTGGATCTGATTCTAACACACCAACTGAGAAAACATTTACAAGACAATCGGGAAATCTGAATACTCATCAGATATTTGATGACAGCAAAGAATGCTGTTTTCTGGTGTGCTAATAGCATTGTGGTTATTTATTTTTTTTTACAAAGGCAAGTCTCTTTATTGTTTTAAAGATACACTCTGGCATAGTCACAGATGAAATAATAAGACATCTGGGCTTTGTTTAAAGTAATCCAATGGGGAGGGGCAGATAAAAGATGCTAGATGGGCCATATGTTGACCATTGTTAAGCCTTCATGATTAGTAAAATAGGGATTCATTCTACCATTTTCTCTACTTTTGAATACATTTAAAATTTTTCCATAATAAAAAGACAAAAATAAAAACCACTAGCCAAGCTTTCTGTCCCTACTTGCCAGTGTTTGTGTTCAGGGATACTTACTCTGTCCTGCTGCCCATCCACCATGGATGTGGGCTTAATCGCTCAGTCATGTCCAACACTTTGCAACCCCATGGACAGTAGCCAGCCAGGCTTGTCTGTCCACAGGGATTCTCCAGGCAAGGAGACTGGAGCGGGTTGCCATTCCCTTCTCCAGGAGATCTTCCCAACCCAGTAACTGAACCTGCATCTCCTACACGGTCGATGGATTCTTAACTACTGAGCCTCCAGGGAAGCCCAATTAATGCCTAAAACAGCATAAATGAAAAGATTTGACATAAGTAACAAAAATGGTGCACTTTAATCTTTGCAATTTTTAAAACGCTCTAATGGTCACATTTAGGCAAAATAAATAAATAAATAAAATAAAGGTTTGGGTTTTTTTGTTTTTTTTTAGATGTGTGTTGGTTTTTTTTTTTTTTTTTTTTTTTTGGACTTCCCAGGTGGCGCTGGTGGGGAAGATGCCCTGGAGGAGGGCCTGGCAACCCACTCCAGTATCCCTGCCTGGAGAAGCCCACGGACAGAAGAGCCTGGTGGGCTACAGTCCACGGGGTCCCAAAGAGCCGGACAGGACTGAAGCGACTTAGCACGCACACACGTTGGCTGTTTTGTTGTTATTGTCATGTTGCTGTTCCTTTATTTTTGCCAAAGCTATAGCACTGGGGCTAGGGTGGAGGGGGAGGGTCACTGAAAGCGATCTGGCAGATGGAGGCAGAAGTGTCTATACAGAAGGCTCTGCTAAGTCATTAACGGGCTCAAGGACACTGCTGACTCACTGTCATCTCCACCCACAGACAACTTCACCTTTTAAGGTTATTTTTCTAAAGGAATGCAGTGGAGACGCTGTGGCAGTTTGACATTTGATAAATATGCTCTGTGATAAGGACAGCTTAGGGTAAATTTCCAAATTGGGCCACAATAATTTGTCTATTCCAACCCCAGCTCTGTCTAATGAGCAGACTCTGGGATCTTGGAGTAAATCATTTGAAGAAATCACTTACCCTTTCTGGGTCATGACGTTTTCATCCAAGAAATTAAGATTCTGGACTTGATGGATAAAGACCTCCCTGTTCCAACATTACAAGGATCTAGGATTAGGGCTGGCCTTTCCATAGGTATTAGGGTGTCAGCAGTCATTCAAATGATAGCTGAGAACATTTGAACAGTCAACTTTCTCACTATTCAGAGTTTATTAGACCTTACTAAATTTTCCCCTTAGGATCTGACACCTAGTAAGCAGCTTATCGATATTAACCGCTACTAATGTAAATTACTTCTAAGAAAAGTAGATTGCTGTATAACAATATAACACTGGTATATCAGAGTAGGTGAATGTAATTTTTGTGTATCTAACAATTTTTTGAAGACTCTAATTTTTTTTAGAGCAGTGTAAGACTCACAACAAAATTGAGAGTAAGGTACAAAGATTTCCCACATACCCTTTCCCATCACACCTGCACAGCCCCCCACATAATCCATATCATTCATCTGAGCAGTATATTTGTTACATCTGATGAATCTTATCTAGTTATTTTTAAAAGCTATTTTCAAAATTGATTTTTACTTTCTATAATATAATGAAAAGTATTAGATCCAAAATAAACTAGCTCTAAAAATTAAACATTCTGTGTTGTTTCACTTAAAAAAAAACCCTAAACAATAATTTGACACTATAATTTAAATACTTGTGTTTTCCAAATCATAAAAACAATATGATTCTTTGCTGTTGTTCAGTCACTCAGTTGTGTCCAACTCTTTGTGACCCCCAGACATGCCGGGCCTCCCTGTCCTTCACTATGTCCTGGAGTTTGCTCAAACTCATGTCCATTGAGTTGATGATGCCATCTACTCATCTCATCCTCTGTCACCTACTTTTCCTCCTGCCTTCAATCTTTCCCAGCATCAGGGTCTTTTCCAAAGAGTCAGCTCTCCACATCAGGTGGCCAAAGTATCAGAGCTTTAGCCTCAACAATAGTCTTCCCAATGAATATTCAGGGTTGATTTCCTTTAGGAATGACTGGTTTAATCCCCTTCCTGTCCAACGGACTCTCAAGAGTCTTCTCCAGCACCGCAGTTGGAAAGCGCAATTTTTTGGTGCTCAGCCTTCATTATGGTCCACCTTGCACATGCATACATGACTACTGGAAAAACCATAGCTTTGACTGTACAGACCTTTGTCAGCAAAGTGATCTCTCTGCTTTTTAATACACTGTGTAGGTTGGTCATAGCTTTTCTTTCAAGAAGCAAGCATCTTTTAATTTCATGGTTGCAGTCACCAAATGCAGTGTTTCCATTGTTTCCCCATCTATTTGCCATGAAGTAATACATATTAAAAAGCAGAGACATTACTTTGTCAACAAAGGTCCGTCTAGTCAAGGCTATGGTTTTTCCAGTGATCCTACATGGATGTGAGAGTTGGACTATAAAGAAAGCTGAATGCAGAAGAATTGATGCTTTTGAACTGTGGTGTTGGAGAAGACTCTTGAGAGCCCCTTGGACTGCAAGGAGATCCAACCAGTCCATCCTAAAGGGGATCCGTCCTGGATGTTCATTGGAAGGACTGATGTTGAAGCTGAAACTCCAATACTTTGGTCACCTGATGCAAAAAGCTAACTCATTGGAAAAGACCCTGATGCTGGGAAAGATTGAGGGCAGGAAGAGAAGGGGACGACAGAGGATGAGATGGTTGGATGGCATCACTGACTCAATGGACATCGGTTTGGGTAGACTCCAGGAGTTGGTGATGGACAGGGAGGCCTGGTGTGCTGTGGTTCATGGGGTTGCAAAGAGTCAGACACAACTGAGCGACTAAATTGAACTGAACTGAACTGATAGGACTGGATGCCATGATCTTCGTTTTTTGAATGTTGAGTTTTAAGCCAGCTTTTTCACTCTCCTCTTTTACCTTCATCAAGAGGCTCTTTAGTTCTTCTATGCTTTCTGCCATTAGGGTGTGTCATCTGCATATCTGAGGTTATTGATATTTATCCTGGCAATCCTGATTCCAACTTGAGATTCATCCAGCCTGGCATTTCGCATGATGTACTCTGTATATAAGTTAAATAAGCAGGGTGACAATATACAGTCTTGACATTCTCCTTTCCCAATTTGGAACCATGTCCAATTCTAACTGTTGTTCCATGTCTGCTGTTCCATGTCCGATTCTAACTGCTGCTTCTTGACCCGTAAACAGGTTTCTCAAGAGGTAGGTAAGGTGGTCTGGTATTCTCATCTCTTTCAGAATTTTCCATAGTTTGCTGTGACCCACACACTAAAAGTCATTATCAAATTTTTGTAAAATTTCCTTATATAGTCATGATTGATTTTACTGTAAGAAATAACTCAAAATAAAGCATTCATAAGACCAAAATTATAATAACACTGCAGGTCAGTTTATGCAAAACAATTTTGTTTCTTAGCTACTGATATATTTTGAGTAAAATTTCCCTAGTTCAAATTTTGTAAGGTGATTTTTCAGTCTTTCCAGTCTAGTTATTGTATCTTTAAGAGACTCCTTGATTATTCCAAGATTCTAATCTAGAGAAAAAAGATTGCACGATCATACATCTGTCAACTTAGATCAAATAAAGTAATGACACTGAGAATACTTTTGTGGGCTCCACTTCCATAAAGAGGGAAGTAGTTGCTATCAGACCAGCAATCCCATGAAGAAAGACAGGATACAATTTTTAAAAGCAAAAAGCTGTTCGTGTCCTTAAACAGCAACCCAAGCAACCAGGACTTGAGAGACAAGTTGCTGGAGAAAAGGGAAAAGCACTAACGTGGGTAACTTGCCACGATCTGCCACGTCGATGGTCAAGGGTACACAATTTCTGGGGGCCAGTAGACCATGAAGAAAGTGGTGGTGCAAATATTTTGGTTCAGCAGTATGTGTTCAAGAATTAGAGTTCAAGTTTACCAAAGTGAGTAGGACTGGATGAGCCAAGACGCCAAAGAAAAGACATGTGCAGAGAGCGAGACTAACATTCTACAAAATATTTCCCTTCAGGATTCCTAAGCTGCGCACTCTGAGAAGCCAGAAAACCAGAGAAAGTGGCACACATGTGGTTAAAATACTAAGCAGAGATTTTGGTAGATTTGCAGGACTGAAGAAAAAAAAGTGGGGCTCAGGCTCACCAAGGAGGAAGCCCCCAGCAAACACCTTAGGTTTCAGCTGGGATCTCTAAAAGCTTGTGCCTGAATAAAAGAATATCAAAGTAAGATATTCCTCAAAAAGAATAAAACTCTGGCGCGGTGGACAGGAATCCACCCGGCAATGCAGGGGACGCGGGTTCAATCCCTGGTGGGGGAAGATTCCACATGCCTCGGGGCAAATAAGCCCACATGCTATGACTACTGAAGCCTGCACTCCTAGAGCCCGTGCTCCCCAACAAGAAAAGCTACCGCAAGGAGCACCCCGAGAACCACAGGGAAGAAAAGCCTCATCTGTCACAACTAGAGAAAGCCTGCACAAAAGCAGTGAAGACTCAGGGCAGCCAGAAAAACAAACGAAACTCAGAATCACATCCTCCCAATTCTTGACCGAATCAAAACAAGCAGCCCCCTAACTCTGTCTTCCAGAAGAAAACTTACTGCACTCTGAAGAAAGACGGCATCATTCAGAGCTTCTTACAATTTTTACAAATACATGCTCTGACATTCTAGCAAAAATATCCCGTGAGGGGACAAGAGCAAATGTCTAAAATCAGGGCAGAGGAGTGGGGCGGGGAGACATGAGATAAAGCGACCCACTGGTGATCCAAATACTGGAAGTTATCTGACATGGACATTAAAAGAACTATGATTAATATGTCCAAAAAATAAAATAAAATGACAAGTGAAGAATTACACCAGAGAACTGGGACCTGTTTGAAAGAGAAAAAGGAAAGGTAAAAATCAAATAAAGATTGTAAATCTCAAAAATACAATAGCTAGAACAGATTCACTTTGGCATGATGAAGAGGTTGATAAATCATCTCCCCACAAAGCAACTATAAAGCCAGTCAGAACTGTCAAATACAATCATTTCAGCATTCTGAAAATTCCAGCATACAACAAACAGAAGGAGAACTCTGGTGAGCTTAGCCTAAGTATTGCAGTACTCTTGCTTGGGGCCCCTCCCATCACCCCCCCAGCCCCTGCCCAGCAGTACGCCACTTCATCCAGGGCATAACCAATTTCGAGAAACGGCAGCTCCACTGCCACTGTCACGGAAGCTCACTTGATATGAAACGGTGTTGTTCAAGGTGGTGATCTCAGTTACAAGCCAATAGAGACAGCGTTTCTACTAGCCCAAGAAAACAATTATTTGAGACAAGCCATAGACAGGGTGTTCCAGAAGTTAAGACGGCAAAGACAGGCTTGAAAAATTTTCCACGTAGCCTGGGGTTAACCAGAGGCTGAGCACATACATCGCAGAGACTAATGTGTAACACACAAACACATTCACAGCAAACAGAGTCTGAATACCTGCATAGAGAAGACATGAGTGCCTGTGGAAGTAAAAACAAGAGCAGACTTGAAAATCCCCTGAACTCGAATGGACTTCCCAGGCCACTCGCAGCTCTGTTCATAGAGAGGGGAAGCCTTCCTGGCTTGAGAAAATTGAGCACAACCTCTGTCTTTGGCTGAACCTACAGCTATGCAGACACAGAAAAGATCCCCAGGAAGCCAAGCTTTAGAAATAAAAGACGAGGAAAAAAAACTCTCAGCAGAGACATCAGTGTGTAGACTCATCATGGGGAGACAGACTTCATAGCAGGTGTCTAAGTTACCTAAAGGTCAAAGGAAAAAAGTACCATGACCATTTTAAAACATCTTGAGCAGAAAAATTAAAATGCGACATCAAAACTTCTAGGATCCTATTAAAACCACGGTTTAAAGGAAAATGTAGGGTTTTGAATGCATACGTTAGAAATGCAGACTGAAAATCAATAACCTAAGTATCTTTCTCAAAAACAGGTAGACAATACCTAATTATAGTCCAAAAAAAGTTAAACTGGACACAAGAAATGGTATATAGAAATATGTCTAGGCCTGTACTTAATATAATTACATCCATAATACAAAACTTTACTACAGAGAAAACTCCAGTCTCAGATGCCTTCACTAATAAATTTTCTATCAAACACTGAAGACAGAAGTAATACCAATCTTTTCCAGAGAACTGAACAAAAGAGGGAAATACTTCCCCACTGATTTTATAAGACAAGCATATCCTTGATGCCAGAACAAGGCAAGTTCATTACACAAAAGGAGAACAACAAGCTAACCTCCCCCCCTAAACATAGAAGCAAAATTCTTAAAATATTAGCAAACTGAATCCAATAAAACACAAAAATGATAGCACATCTGTTGGGTTTATGACAGGAACACGAGATTGCATTAACGTTTTTTAATATGATTACCATGTTGACAAAATAAAGGAGAAACAAATTATAGGACAATCTCAGTAGCTGCAGAAAAAGCATTTGATAAAAGTCAATACCTGTTCATAGTTAACTGCCTATCAAATTAGAAATTAGAGAGTTTTCTTTAACAAAAAGTTTTCAATCAGACTCTTAAGTAAATGCCATACTTTACTGAAAGCTCTCCTTCCTGATTTTGGGAACCAGAAATATACGCCATCATCACTACTATTCAAAATTATAACTGAGGCCCTCGTGCAACAAGGCAATAAAAAATAAATAAATGGAAAGTATAAGAACTGGACAATAAAAAAATAAAACTCTTCCCTACATAAAATGATCATGCACAAAGAAAATCCAAATGAATCTATGAGCAAACTATTAAGACAAAGAAGTGAATGGAGGAAAATCCTGGGAAACGAGGTCAATACAACAAAATCTATCACACTGCAACAGATTTGTAGAGGCAACAAAAATTAGAAGATGAAATGGTAAAAGATGTCATTTGCAATAACAACAAAAAGAATATAAGTTAATGAAAGATATACAAGAATGCTACCAATAGAACTTGAACACATTGAACACAACCTGTAACATTCATTGATTAGAAGAGTCAATATCGTAAAGACGGTAAACTCTCCCAAACTGATCTACAAATTCAATGCAGTCCCAACCCAAACCTCGGCCAGGTCTCGTGCGTGTGGAAATTGATAGGGTGATTCTAGAATTTTTATGTAAATGCTAAACACCAAGAAAAAGACAAAAAAAAAAAAGGAAGAAAAACAAAAATGAAAGACTTACTCAACCTGATATCAGAACGACAATAATTTAAGGCATTTTATTAAACAAATAGCCCAATAGAACAGAATACAGAGAGTCCAGAAACAGATTCACAAACATTACATGATTATTTGATTGATGAAAGAAGGGCCACTGCAATTTAGGGGAGAAAGGATGATCTTTATAATAGATAATGCTGAGTCAACAGGATATTTACATAGATACAAATAACCTTCACCCCTACCTCATACCATATACAAAACTCAATTCCAAGAGGAATACAGATCTAAATGTGAAAGGTAAAACATGATTACACAGGTGAAAATGCATGGAGCTATAGCCTTGTATGCCTTTCCGGCTGCACGCTAACTATCAATGACAAAAGTTTACTTAAAAAGAAAAACAATGCTTCCTTAAGTCTCTACATGACACATAAAACACAGAACAGATAAAAGAAAGTGATTCTGAAAAGTCTACACACAGCAACCAGAGAGATTTTCTAGAACTCAAATACGATCACTTATGCCCCTGCTGAAAATACAGAGCTGTTGTTTAGTCCCTAAGTCGTGTCCAACTCTTTGCAACTCCAGGGACTGTAGCACACTAGGCTCCTCTGTCCTCCACTATCTCCCAGAGTTTGCTCAAATTCACGTCCACTGAGTCAGTGATGCTATCTAACCATCTCATCTTCTGCCACTTCCTTCTCCTGTTGACTTCACTCTTTCACAATATCAGGGTCTTTTCCAAAGGGTCAGCTTTTCAAATCAGGTGGCCAAAGTATTAAGCTTCAGCTTCAGTCCTTCCAATGAATGTTCAGGGTTGATTTCCTTTAGGACTGGCTGGTTTGATGTCTTTGCAGTCCAAGGGCCTCTCAAGAGTTTTCTCCTGCACTACAATTTGAAATCATTAATTCTTTGGTGCTCAGCCTTCTTTATGGTCCAACTTTCACATCTGTAAAAAATCTCCCTGTCAGCGCAGGAGATATGGGTTTGATCCCAGGGTTGGGAAGATCCTCTGGAGAAGGAAATGGCAACTCACTCCAGTATTCTTGCTTGGAAAATTCCATGGACAGAGGAGCCTTGTGGGCTACAGTCCATGGGGTCACAAAGACTCGGACATGGCGGAGTTCACACACATGCACTCACATCTATACATGACTACTGGAAAAATCATAGCTTTGACCATACAGACCTTTGTCAGCAAAGTGCCGTCTCGGCCTTTTAATACACTTTCTAGACTTGTCATCGCTTTCCTTCCCAGGAGCAAGTGTCTTTTAATTTCACGGCTGCAGGAACCATCTACAGAGATTTTGGAGCCCAAGAAGATAAAATCTGTCACTTCTTCCCCTTTTTCCCCTTCTATTTGCCATGAAGAGATGGGACTGGATTCTATGATCATCGTTTTTTGAATGTTGAATTTCAAGTCAGCTTTTTTCACTCTCCTCTTTCACCCTCATCAAGATGCTTAGTTCCTCTTCACTTTCTGCCATTACAGTGCTATCATCTGCATATTTGAGGTTGTTGATCTTTCTCCCCGAAATCTTGATTCCAGTTTGAAAATATTTTAATGTCTTCCTACTCTGATTTCCGCTTCCTCACCAGCCACTCCCTCATCCCCTTCCCACTTCACTCCATCCCCTCCCCAACTCTACCTATTCAAGAAGCCATAGTCTCCCTAGAATAGATTCTAGGATTTCAATATGCAAAATCCTCTCCTTTTAGCTCTTGCCTACTCTCACCAACCTGGCCAGTTTGTTTTCTATGTTTGTGAGTCTGTTTCTGTTTTGTAAAAAAGTTTATTTGTATCATATTTTAGAGTCCACATGAGATATCATATGATATCTCCCTTTGCCTGACTTACGTCACTTAGTATAAAGCTTCGGCCCATCCATGTTGCTGCAAGTGGCATTATTTCAATCTTTCTCAGGACTGAGTAGTCCTGGGCGTTCACTGGAAGGACTGATGTTGAAGCTGAACCTCTAATACTTTTGCCACCCGATGCAAAGAGCTGACTCATTTGAAAAGACCCTGATGCTGGGAAAGATTGAGGGCAGGAGGAGAAGGGGACAACAGAGGATGAGATGGCTGGATGGCATCACCGACTCAATGGACATAGGTTTGGATGGACTCCGGGAGTTGGTGATGGACAGGGAGGCCTGGTGTGCTGCGGTTCAAGGGGTCGCAAAGAGTCAGACACGACTAAGCAACTGAACTGAACTGAACTGAACTGACGTTTCCCATTGTCTATATATATATACACATATATACATACACCACATCTTTATCCATTCATCTGTCAATGGATATTTAGGTTGCTTCCACGTCTTGGCTATGTAAACAGTGCTTCTGTGAACATTGGGATGCATGTATCTTTTCAATCTTGAGAGTTTTCTCTAGATGCACACCCAGGAGTAGAATGCTGGATCATATGGTAGCTCTTACTTTTTTTTTAAGGAACCTTCAGTAAATCTTTTAAAAACGGCACTACCACAATATATTTGACCTAAATCCCACAATTTAACCACAGTTATCTTTATTTTTCTATCCTGATTTCAAAAGATGGCTCCATCTAAAAAAAAAATAACTGCTACATGAAATATGTCTTATAAAACACATCAATTGATGAAAATGCATTTGTAGAATCAGTTTAATAAGAAACTCCAATTATATTCATGGAAATATCATTGATGCTGTAGTTAGTATGTCTGACATTTTAATATGCTAACCTATTAAACAGTGTATATATATCATTTATTTTACCTATGTAAATGAATATATTCTCTTATAAAACCAAAAAATTCATGGGCTAAATATAGGGTTGACACCTTCAAAAGTAAATATATGCTTACATATTGGACAGCATCAGTCTAAAGATTAAAATGCCAATACTATATCTAAAGAGCATGGTTTGGAATCACCGGTTGTCATGGTGACTATAAAAAAATGGGTGAAGCCTGTGCATGAAGGTCACAGGAAGTATTACTTGGGATGTATGTAACCCAGGTGCAGTATTTAAGCCTTAAATCTGTGATACATAAGGAGCTGTATTTTAATGAAAAACAGTCAAACAGTAACTTGAAATCAATGTGGAATGGGATGATAACAAAAGTTCACCTAAAATGGTACCTCCAGCTTACCTGAAATAATACACTTCTTCCTAATGGGTAAGTGCCTCTCCAGTCTAGAGAAGGTTTAGAATTAAACAGAGACTCTCAGGCAGCACAGGAGTAAAGAAGCCCCCTGCCAACGCAGGAGATTCAAGAGACTCAAGTTGGATCCTGGGTCAGGAAGAATCCTTGAAGTAGGAAATGGCAACCCACTCCAGTATTCCTGCCTGGAAAATTCCACGGACAGAGGAGTGTGGTGGGCTCCGGTTCACGGGATTGAAAAGAGTCAGGCTGGGCGTGCACAGCAGCATAGAGATGACAAGGAAAATGAGACTCATGTTAATACTTTTTAGAATATTTTAGAAATATGTTTTATATTAACTGGAACAGTTTGTGCATAATTATTATACTTTTAATGTTTAAAGGAATCTGACATAAACTGACATGTGATTCTCCTTAAAATGTGAGCTATATTTAGACATGATTTATTTAGATTGAAGTGTTTAAAAGGATTTGGCTGTCTATAAAATATTAATTTTGTAAGTGATGGAATAGTCAAAGGAAATTGAGCTAAGTATTTGGAAAGGCTTCACTCATTTGAATCATACATTTGCCCATTGAGCATCTGATTTGTTTAAAAAGGAAATCAAATATATTAAATAAATATATACAATTGAAAATATTTTAGGGTTTAAATTTAACTAAGTTTACAAACGAGACTGATAGTTTAAGGAACTCAATCTGTTCAATTTGAACTAAAGTTTCATCAAAGAAAAAGAGATGGTGATTGCTCACATTTAGCAGATTTATAAGCGGAATAAGAAGATATGTAACTTAAACGCTTAGAGGCAACTCGATATTTATTGTTACCTGTAAAAACATCAAATTATTACCAAAATTGTCCTTTCTGCAGACAAAATTTACTCTTAACAGCTAATAAGACTTTACAAATATTAATTCACTTAACCCTCACAACCCAACGAAGTAATATTCTCTCCATTTTATAAGTCAAGAAATGAAGGCACAGCATTATTAAGCCACCACCCTAAGGTCATAGAGCTAGATGGTAGCACAGCCAGAGTTCAAATACAAGCTGTCTGGCACCAAAATTCACACTCTTAACCATTGTGCTTTGCTGACTCTCAGACTGCCCTTGAACATGAAAGACAAAGCTCATCCTGACAAAAATACCTAGTTGTTCAAAAAGGTGAGCTTTTACATGCTGTTAAGATGTTAACGAAAAATCTCGTTTCTCTTTTTTTCCCAGTAACTATCAAGAAAGGTTTGTGCTAGGAATTCCAGGAAAAACCCATGATGCACAAGGGAGTGACCCAAATGAGAACACTTTCCAAGGCTTCTAACTGCATCCTGACCCTGTGACTCCAGGCCGCTGGCGTTCTAAGACAAGGAACTCTCCCGCAGCGACAGAGAACATGTTGCTCTGACTCTCAAAGAAGTCCAGCCTGAGGGAAATGATACTTATTGAGTTACTTTTCATTGCATTTCTTTTCATCCTGTAACATCTCATCTGGCCTCTTTTTGGGTGTATTGTTGCGGGGAGGGGGCGGCGTTAATTCTGAATCCAGGGCACAGTACAAAATAAAACAAAATAAATTCAGGAAAGAGAAGATAATTCCTTTTAATTTGGTTTTTAATTCTAAAAACAGATTGGGTGGGGGGAGACTTCGCCCCCTCCTTCTATACCAAAACCCCATCTGGGAGTCTGCGGCAATGAGCATAAACAAGGACTATGGTTTTGATTACCTCCTGAGAACCATCTCCTCCTTCAACACTGACCACACCTACCACCCTGAATCTTTCCTACCAAGCAGCCACTCTTTCCAAAGCAAAGGTAATTAAAATGCATGTTCACTGCAGCAGGAAGGCGTTCTTTGTCGACTGGCAATTAACAAGGCAAGCACAGTCAATTTCAGACTGTGATTTATCACACAGATGATGGTTTTAAATTTACCAACCCTGTGTGATCTTGGATAAGCTATTTATTAGCATTTTTATAGATGCAGAAAGAAAAGTGATTGTGAAGATCAAGAGATAATTTGTGTAAGATACTAAATGGACTACTGGGGTGCCAGGTAAGTGATCAATAAATGATAGCTGTCACAATATTTATTATTAAAAGAACCTACAGAACTGTGTTTCCTTGCTTGCTTTTATGGACACCTGTCTCTTGTTTAATTTTGCTTTTCATATAGCTTAAATAAGAAAAGCCCCCTGAAATTAAAACACTTGATCACTCTTCTATGGAGACAGTAAGAATATGAGTTTACAATGGGGTGGGGTAGATAGAAGATAAAATAGTAAAAGCAAAGTAAAGACAAATGTAAATCATTTTTAAAGATCCATTTTTTGCTTTGACTTGAATAATCAAAAGTTTATGCATAACTGCGAGTATAAACTTAAGCTCCGTTCAGTCACTCAGCCGTGTCTAACTCTTTGCAACCCCACGGACTGCAGCAAGTCAGGCTTCCCTGTCCATAACCAGTTCCCGGAACTTGCTCAAACTCATGTACATCAAATCGGTGATGCCATCCAACCATCTCATCCTCTGTCGTCCCCTTTTCCTCTCACCTTCAATCTTTTCCAGCATCAGGGTCTTCTCTAATGAGTTAGTTCTTCACATCAGGTGGCCAAAGTACTAGAGTTTCAGCTTCAGCATCAGTCCTTCCAATGATTATTCAGGATTCATTTCCTTTAGGATGGACTGGTTGGATCTCCTTGCAGTCCAAGGGACTCTCAAGAGTCTTCTCCAGCACCACAGTTCAAAAGCATCAATTCTTCGGCACTCAGCTTTCTTTATAGTTCAACTCTCACATCCATACATGACTACTGGAAAAACCATAGCTTTGAATAGGTGGACCTTTGTCAGCAAAGTAATGTCTCTGCTTTTCAATATGCTGTCTGGGTTGGTCATAGCTTTTCTTTCAAGAAGCAAGAGTCTTTTAATTTCATGGCTGCAGTCACCATCTGCAGTGATTTTGGAGCCCCCAAAAAATAAAGTCTCACTGTTTCCATTGTTTCCCCATCTATTTGCCATAAAGTGATGGGACCGGATACCATGATCTTCGTTTTCTGAATGTGGAGTTTTAAGACAGCTTTTTCACTCTCCTCTTTCACTTTCATCAAGAGGCTCTTTAGTTCTTTGCTTTCTGCCATAAGGGTGGTGTCATCTGCGTATCTGAGATTATTGATATTTCTCCCGGCAATCTTGATTCCAGCTTGTGCTTCAAAATTAAGCTAGCTAGAGTTTTTTATAATTTATATATATATATATATATATATATACACATATATACACACACACACACACACACACATATAACCTTTTAAGATATGACCATCAGGAATCTAAATAAATTAAAAATGAAACTGTGATCTTTGATTTCTTATGTTGTATTTCAAATAACTAAAAGTGAAAGTGATTTTGTGGTGCCCTGATGATACATTTTGGAGCTTGGATAACTGAAGGAATGCTACTCTGTTTCCCCGGTGGTGTTAGTGGTCTCTCTGCCAATGCAGGAGACAAGAGAGGCGAGTTCCACGCCTGGGTGGGGAAGATCCCCTGGAGGAGGGCATGGCAACCCACTTCACTGTCCTTGCCTGGAGGATCTCACGGACAGAGGAGCCTGGCAGGTTACAGTCCACAGGGTCGCACAGACTTGAACATGACTGAAACGACTCAGGATGCACACATGCAGGAAACCTGAGTCACTTTCCGAAGACCCTAACATTGACACTTTTAAGGTCCTCAATACTGACTTTGGAACTAGGTTTTAAAATAATCATTTTATATCACATAAAAAAAATCTTTTAGGCATTCATTTAAAGAAAGCACATTTGTATTTATCTTATCTTTGGAAATGAATAAGGCATAGTTCTTGTTTATAGTCTGGCACACATTTGGTAAAGAATCCACCTGCAATGCAGAAGACCCTGGTTCAATTCCTGGGTTGAGAAGGTCCACTGGAGAAGGGACAGGCTACCCACTTCAGTATTCCTTGACTTCCCTTGTGGCTCAGCTGGTAAAGAATCCGCCACCTGGGTTCAATCCCTGGGTTGGGAAGATCCCCTGGAGAAGGAAAAGGCAGCCCACTCCAGTATTCTGGCCTGGAGAATTCCATGGACTGTATAGTCCACGGGCTTGCAAAGAGTTGGACAGGACTAAGCAACATTCACTTTCATTTCACACGCACACACAAAAAATATATATGTGTGTGTGTTTTCAAACAACATGCTAAGTTGTTTTTCGGTTTTGGTTTGTTTTTTAAATAGGTATAGACAGAGTTCTCTTGGAAGAGAATGAGTGAGAAGGGACTATTACCTGGTCCTCAGGACAAGACAGAGCTACTGAGAAAAGACCAGATGAGCCTACAGCACAGGAAATGACAGCCATTATCTTGCAGTAGCTTACGATTCTGCTGCTGCTGCTGCTGCTAAGTCGCTTCAGTTGTGTCCGACTCTGTGTGACCCCACAGACGAAAGCCCACCTGGCTCCTCTGTCCCTGGGATCCTCCAGGCAAGAATACTGGAGTGGGTTGCCATTTCCTTCTCCAGTGCATGCGTGCATGCTAAGTCGCTTCAGTCATGTCCAACTCTCTGCGATGCCATGGACAGCAGCCCACCAGGCTCCTCTGTCCACAGGATACTCCAGGCAAGAATACTGGAGTGGGTTCCATTTCCTTCTCCATACCATGATTATAACCTGCAAAAATACTGAATCTCTGTGCTGTCCACCTGAAAACTAATATAATACTGCAAATCAACTACACTTCATTCTTTTTAAAAAGGTGAGCCCAGACTGATGATACTCCACATAAGGCAATCCCAAATAGACAAATGTAAAAGATACCTTTACATGTATATAGCAAAGCTAACACCACCGAAAATACACATTCTTTTAATATATGAATACGAATAAGAAGTGAAAGAACAACTATCTTTTAAAGTATCTTTTCCATAAATTAGTCTGTTCTAGTTTTTAAGCAAGGAAAATACTGACATAGGTCACAATGTGCTATGAAGAAATAATTCTTGCTTTATTTTTGAAGAAATAATTCTGGCTTTAGGTTTTGTTCCTTTTTATTAAAATAAGGGGGGAAAAAAAACGAAGTATCATTACAATTGACGCCTTTATTTCCACACTTGGTATCAGTTAATTAAAAAGCAAAGTTTGCTGCATTCCTTGACATAAAGAAGCCAGGATTCTGGTACCTTTTTGCCTGCATGCTTGTGTGTGCTCAGTCATGTCCGACTCTTATGACCCCACAGACTGTAGCCCACCAGGCTCCTCCGTCCATGGAATTCTCTAGGCAAGAATATTGGAGTAAGTTGCCATTTCCTCCTCCAGGGAATGTTCCCAACCCAGGAGTCAAACCCGTGTCTCCTGTGTCTCCTGCATTAGCAGGTGGATTCTGTACCGCTGAGCCACCTGAGAAGCCTCTGCACTTTTAGAATAATATAACAGAAAGATCACATCAGTTTCCTCCTTCTTAAAATGGGGATCATAGTAGTACCTACTTCACAGAGTTCTTAAGAAGATTAAATAGATTAATATTTGTGAAGTATTCAGAAAAGTGCCTGCCCACTAAAAAGCACTTGCAAGGGTTTGACTGATAGAAAAAAGATGGAACTGCAATCATGCTAACCAGGGTCTGAGGAAACCATATGAAACAAGACAAAATGCCAGATGAGACCACACAGAAACCTTTCATTAGAGATTTACAGTTCAAGAGTTTGAGTAATCATCTGTCCTTCAATTCAACTATGCCTGACACATCACATCGTAATAAAATTGTGTAAAATGCCACGTCTTCCTTGAAGGA
Source organism: Ovis canadensis (assembly GCF_042477335.2). NCBI lineage: Eukaryota > Metazoa > Chordata > Mammalia > Artiodactyla > Bovidae > Ovis > Ovis canadensis. Next base: position 57,367,765 of record NC_091264.1, read on the forward strand.
GCTACGATTGTAATAGAGCGAAGATGGTTCACAATAGACTGATACTTAGAGAAACAATTTCTCATTTAAACGCCCCCAAATACGTGGGACAAACCCATTGTTTCCTTTGAAAGCTCCATTACTGTCTTGGCTATTTAGCTGGTCTCCCTGACCAATTATGACCTTCCCTGGTGGCTCAGATGGTAAAGCGTCTGCCTGCAATGTGGGAGACCCAGGTTTGATCCCTGGGTCAGGAAGATACCCTGGAGAAGGAAATGGCAATCCACTCCAGTACTCTTGCCTGGAAAATTCCATGGACGGAGGAGCCTGGCAGGCTACAGCCCATGAGGTCGCAAAGAATTGGACACGACTGAGTGACTTCACTTTTCCTGACCAATTATACAATATAATCATGCGGAAAATCTTTTATTCTTATGTCCTAACTTGTGATTTATAGCCTTCAAAGTGCGCTTACATCCCAGTTCAGAGGAGTCACTTTTTACTCAGTTGGGAGGAAAAATGGGGGTAAGTGGCCAGAACAGCCTCACTGCTGTAGGAGTGACCAGTCTCTGGAAACCATATAAACACTCGCTGGGGAGTTGCTTTAGGATTCTGGACCACAAGGTTCTGAAGAGATGATCTGTGCCATCCATCTTTTACCTCCCCTTCACCTCAAGCCCTGAAAGGTCTCAGTATACATTAATCTCAAATCCCTTGGACAGCAAGGAGATCAAACAACTCAATCCTAAAGGAATTCAATCCTAAATATTCATTGGAAGGATTGATGCCAAGCTGAAGCTCTAATACTTTGGCCACCTGATGTGACTCATTGGAAAAGACCCTGATGCTGGGAAAGATAGAGGGCAAGAGGAGAAGGGGGTGACAGAGGATGAGACGGTTGGATTGCACATGAGTTTGAGCAAACTCCAGGAGATAGTGATGGACAGGGAAGCCTGGCGTGCAGCAGTTCATGAGGTTGCAGAGAGTCAGACATGACTTAGCGACTGAACAATACTTTTTAACTCACTGAACGCTCCACCTTGAGATTCTTTGGCTTTCACTTCAACTGGTTATGAGGTAAAAAGCAGAGACCTAGATCTAGGCAGTTGGGGAAAATAGCACTTCATCACCTAACAGGATTCCAGATTTTCCCGTCTACCACACGACCTCTGTGTATGTCCAAAATGTGACATTAAGGATTATAACATGGCCTGGATGGGAGGGGAGTTTGGGAGAGAATGGATACATGCATATGTATGATGTATGACTGAGTCCCTTTGCTATCCACCTGAAATTCTTACAACATTGTTAATCAGCTATACTCCAATGTAAAATAAAGAAAGCTTAAGAAGAAAAAAAAAGATTATAACATGAATTATGAGTTTTTAATACACACCATTATAAAGTAAGTTTTCTAATATTCTAGTTGAAAAACAAATTAACCAACTTATATTTTCTAAAAGCCCTGGAAGGTATAAAATTAGTTACAAAGCATTAAAGAATTAACTGGTAACTTTTCTCCATAAGAAAAGGAAGGCAAACATAGAATATTTGGGTATTAGGTATCATAAACAATGAGTTACACATATAATAAGAAAATTTGTAATAGTTGGAAAACAAGTAATTCCTCAACTATAAGATCTCAGATGACTTTATCAAGCAATACAGAATAAAGAAAAGGAATCAGCTGATAAACATTTGCTGACTGATGTCCAAAACGATTCTATATAATTGCTACAAACTGGCACATATGGAAATCAAGCGTTGATCTCGAACTATGTTTATAACACTCCAATTCTGTGCCAGACTGAATAAATATATGCATTTCCCATTTTGTAAAGTGGTTTACAAAATGGCTTAAGAGATCTTATCCTCATTTTAACTGAGAGCAGGAAAAAAATGAAACACTCGCCCACAAAAGTTTCTCAGCCTCTGTCAATCTCTACTAACTGTCCACAGCACAAACAGCCCTTCCTATTACCACAGGCATGGGTTTCCCATGCCTTTTCTCAGCACCGTGGTTACAATCAACACTCACCACACACAGCAGGTCAGCTGAAAATACCTTCCATTTACAGCATTTTTTCCTTGAAGTCCCACGGCTAACATTATTCTCCCCAGCCACAAATCCAAATCCAAGTATTTTGGCAATGAAGAAATGGTGTTTTAAAAAACTATCATCTTTTTCACAAATACACTTTTACAAATGCTACAGCACATTGTACGAGATGCTAAATTACCAGCCAGTCATCACGTTATCACAGAGCTAGAAATTGCTAGAGAACGCTGACCCAGAAACAGCCAACAAAGCCTCCAATGGCCTAATGTTGCCCATGCAGGCTCATATAGTTAAAAATATGACTTTCAGTGGCACAAGAACAATTAACAATTAACAATGTTAATCTGACTTAAAGGAGAACATTTCTTGACTCCTTTTATCTCTTTGGACATGCTCCCTAAGTCAGGTTACCGAATACTTCAGGCTGTGTTTATAATTATCAGACCAAATTTTACAACGTATAGCAAAAATTAGGACCAGGGTTTTATTTTAATGATTAAATTAAGACTATAAAATTACGATGTTACAAAATTATAAAATAATTTTACAAAATTAAGACTTTTCTAATTTTAAGGCTCTGAAGCTTAGAAATGCAAAAGATTTCTACTACTGTGAATGAGCCAGGGACAACTGGCATATTACACCTAAGGATGCTCTGTGCTGTTCCCTACTTCCACCAGGTGGCCAATCTCAACCACGGACCTACTCCACACTCCCATCTGCATTTTCTAAGGGGGTTCTATAGATATCATAGCTTTTTTTTTTTTTTTGGCTTTCATTATTTGGTCATGCACATACCTTGTGATGCTAGTAACATATATAAATATGCCAAATTATTGTTTTTCACTTCACTGACAAAAGCTTCATTTCTTGCTTCAGAGCTTGTGTAAATAAACCACTAGGACAAAGCTGCGCTTGCAATACATGCCTGTTTATTTCTGATGTTTACTGACTTTATTTGCTTGGCAGAAAGTGACCCAGCTTTAAAGATGCCACACTATATTGAATCCTGTACCTTGGGTGAGCTCGTAGCAAAGGCAAAACGCGAGTGATCACTGTGCTGAATGAACACTGGCTATCTCCAATCTTCAGAGTCCAAACTAAGGACCACAGACTAGAAATCATAGTGAGGGGTCCATGTAGCTGAAAAGCAGGTCCAGAATCCTTGCACTTGCATGCTGGATTTGCTAACAAAGATGAGAATAACGCTGTACTGTTGCTGCTTCAGAAAGAACACAAAACTAATTAGTTTTAGTAAAAAACATGAAACGATATTCTGTCTATAGAATAGGACAAGGCCTCAAGGTTCATCCTAGCTGCCTTTCATGCTTAAATGAAAAAATGCTTATTTTTCCTCTCCTGGTTATCTTCTGAAAACAGATCAACTTCATTTTAATCAATGTACCATTTCACTACCATCACTGCAGAGTGTCTGTGAATCACTCTACAGGTTAAGATTCAGTTTAATAACAAAACCAATTGTGAAATAATCTGCAAATTATTGCTGCAACTCAATTCTTTATAGTTTCCAATACAATCTTCTAATGAAGTGACATCACTTAAAATTACTAGCAAATATGAACAGACTCAGAAACCTACTTATCAGCCAGCTAACAGGTGTTGAAATCCCAAAAGAGAGAAGTATCAGATAATCACTTTATGTCTGACACCTCAAGTAGCTTTAATATCCGTAATTCTAACCAACTTAACTGCAATTCAAAATGATCAGTGCCAATGGTTTCTTCTCATTAACTACCTTTAAACAAAAATACAATTTCTTGCTTTCCATAAAATTTTCTCTGACCTCTTCCAAAAAGATTATTTTGCTAAGTTGGGTATACAATTCAATATCTTCCTATTATCCCCTATTTCAAAAAAAATTAACAAATACCTATTTCCTTCTGCACTGATCAGCTTATTTCTTAAAAATGAAAACTGTCTTCTTTCACATGAGTACACCTAAAGATGATATCTGCTGCTGCTGCTAAGTAGCTTCAGTCATGTCCGACTCTGTGCAACCCCATAGATGGCAGCCCACCAGGCTTCCCCGTCCCTGGGATTCTCCAGGCAAGAACACTAGAGTGGGTTGCCATTTGCTTCTCCAATGCATAAAAGTGAAAAGTGAAAGTGAAGTCGCTCTGTCCTGTCCGACTCTTTGCGACCCCATGGACTGCAGCCCACCAGGCTCCTCTGTCCATGGGATTTTCCAGGCAAGAGTACTAGAGTGGGGTGCCATCACCTTCTGCAAAGATGATATCTAAGTCTTCACAATTCTATTTTTAATCTACTCTATGTCTGCTACAAACTAAATATCACGAAATGATGGCAGGGTTGAGGCCCGTTGAGAAAGGAGAACACTACCCATAACTTGAGCAGGTCTCCATCCAGTAACCCTATGCCCTTGGCAACGGATAGTAACCCTCTCACCACACTCATAAACAGATGCAAACACCGCCCAGACACCTGCCCTCAGAGGAGCTTTGGTTTGCTTCCTCACATATAGAAACCAAAAAAAGGCATTTCCAGTTCCTTAAAGCACGAACACATTACCTTCCAGAAACAACAGCGCTGACATGGGTGCCAAGCATCTAATCTACAAAAGTGCTGGTCCTGTTAACTCTCGTAATGCCGGAGGGAATCCCAGGCTACCTCTCCCATTTAGTTACAGGTGCCAGCACCCATTCCAAAGATAAAGGTGCTCATGTTCAAAAGCCCAGGGAACTTCAAAAGCTCCTCAAAATGCTCCTGTCCCAGGCATCGAAACCTGGGCTCACTTTTCAGAGATTGTTAAAAACAATAATAATAATGAAGTCTCATTTGTTCCCTTGGCGACCCATAGCATCATCCCTCCCTCAAAGACGATCAACTTGGCAACATCAAAGTCGCAGAGGGAAATATATTCATATCTTTTTGTCTCCCCCCGCCCCCCTCCCGCCAAAAAAGCCTCGATAACACTCCAAAAGAGACAGAGAAGGACGGATAACGTAGCCAGGTATCACCCCCGCCTCTCCGCACGGCCTCACCCCGCGCACCCCGCTGGCTCTGGTCACCCCAGCGCCCCACGCTCGGTCGAGCGAACCGGGACTGGCCGGGCCCGTCGGGCGCGCCGGCCGCGAAGTTTGTCGCCCGCCGCCGCGCCCTGGGGCGCCGTCCGGGATTGCGGGGCGGCCCGGCGGAGAGACCGTGTCCGGCGGGGGCGCACCCTTCCCCGGAGACCCGCTCCCCGCGGCGGGTGGACGCCCCCGTCCCCACCCCCCGGCGCCCGGCCCGAGCCTCCGCCCCCCCAACCCCCGGGCGGCGGGCGCGCTCGCCTCACCTGACCCGCGGGCGGCCGCGGCAGCGGGTGTGTGAGCGGCGGCGGCGGCGGCGGCGCCCGGGAGGGGAGGGAGGCGCCGGCGGAGGAGGAGCTCGGGCGAGGAGCGGGCGGACGGCTTTGTTTCCACGGCGCGGAGCCGCCGACCCTGCGTCACCATGGCAACCGCCGGGGGGGGCGGGCCCGCATCCCGGGCCCAGCGAGGACCCCTGGGCGTCCGGGGTCCGGGACCCCCGCCCTTCCTCCTCCCAGTCTGGCTGCTCCGAGGGGACAAGGACCACCACCACCAAACCCCCCCCACCACCACCCCACCACCACCCCCCCCCAAGGAGCCACCACCACCGCACACGCCCCTCTGTCAAGGGCCCAAAGCGTTCGTCTGGCCCCAGCAAGAGGGGAAGAGGAGGCGAGAGGAGCCCACCCTGGCCCCGATGCCTACTGGCATCCCCCGTAGGCACCCTCTTTGGCTTCGCGCACTGGACATTCCCAAAGCCCACCACCACCAACCACACCACCACCACCCCACCTTTCTCCTCTCTGGCGCTGTGCCCTCAACGTGGAAATTCACTGAAGAGAGGAGAAAGCGGTGCAAACTGAGAAAGTGTGGAGCAACTGGTCCCGGTGCATCTGTTGCGAGCTGCCGCAGAAGCCCGGCGCTGCCAAGAGGCTCCGGCGCCCCGCCGCCTCCCGCCCTGACCGAGCTGCGCCTCGACGGGTCTGGGCTCGCTCCACCCAAATCCGTGTGTTTCGTGGGGGGCTCCAGTAAGAGAGAGAGAAAGGGGCTTCGTGGTTTTTGTTTTGTTTGTTTGTTTGTTTGTTTAAACACTGGATATATTTGTAACCTCACCCTAAAACAACTTGGAGGCTGTCCTTGTGAATCTCTGCTGCTGCTAGTGTTCGGCTACTGGCCGTGACCGCTAAGCGCCTACCTTGAGCGCGGGCTCGCTCGCTCGCTCTCTCTGTGCCAAGCCCCGGAGCCGTGCACTGCAGGTCGTGGTGCTCCGGGGAAGATAGAAGGGTGAGGCTGACCTTGGCACACGGTAGGCATCCTCTCCTAAGGAAATTCTTGGAGAAGGAGGGAAAAGTACCAGCACAATTACAGTAATACTTCCTCTGAAGGACAGAGCTGGAGGACAGCTACCACCGGGGTGAGTCATCACCCCATCCTGTGTTTTCTTGAAAGATCAGTGATTGAACCTAGGACCTACAATGTCTTCATTTAGACCCCGGGGAACATGGCATTTATTTTCTGGCACTTGTGAATCACCAAAGAAATGTCAATAACATAATAAAACCCCAGGGTAGCTGATGTTTTCTGGATTTGCTCCCTATCTGAGAAGCCATAAAGCAAAACAAGGTTATTACCAATGGAAGCCACACATTTTAATTAATGAAAATAGAAGATCCATTTTAGGGTGAAGAGAAACAGCCTGTTCCTCAGAACAACTGGCCTCTTTCCTGTACTGGGAACATTGGTGCTTCCAGACAAAGTCCAGAGACAAGGACTTCTCACAGGCTGTTAAGCAGTCTGACAGTATTTGTCAAAATTTTAAATGCACATCCCTTTCTCTTGGGTAGCTCATTTCTCAGAAATTTGTCATGCGGAAATACACAAGTGTACAATGATAGATTTACAAGGATGTGCATTCCAGCAATTATTTATTAGCAAAAATTTGAAACAACTTGTTTGTCCATCAGGTAAATAAGTTTGGCACACTCATACCATGTAGTCCAAAGTGACATGTTCAGTAAGTGCAAAATGCTCACCAGATTCCAAACACTTGGAACAATAACCCCCCAAAAGTATAATATCTCATTAATAATCCTTATACTGATCTCATGGTGAAATAACATTTTTAATATATAGGGTCAAATAAAACATATTAATAAAATTAGTACAGTTTTTTTTCACTTTAACATGCTTACTAAAAAATTTTAAATTATGTAAGTGGCATATTGGACTGCTCTGTTTTAGAGCTAGTTTTTATACTAAAAATTACCAGGAACTCCAAAGTTAACTTTTAGTTAAAACAAGATATAATTATCACATTAATGTTTTCATACATGTGTCATAATATAGCAATTTATGTTAAATATTTTTTACTTATTGAAAATGTTAAACATAGACAAATGTTAGAGATAAAACTAGCTCATTTGTTTATATTTTAGAAAGACTTTACCACAAGTACCTGGGCCTGAATCCCAGCTCTACAATGTACCAGCTATATGACCCAGGCAAGCAGTTTAATACAGCTGGTCCTCAGTTTCCACATTTGTTAAATGGGTCCCATAATAGTACTTACCTCATTGAGTTATTTTGAGAATGAGATAAGTGAATGTGTGGAAAATGCTAATTATGATGTCTGATCATATACAATGCTGAATAAATTTTAACTATTATTTTTATTATACTTTGTCAGATCTATCACTTATTCTATTAATCTTCAATTCTGGTTAGTCTAAATTTGTCAGGTTAGTCATAACAAATCTTTTCATCTTCCTTTAAGTAAGCTGATTGGCACTGTGACTGAGACATGAAATTTAACTCTCCTCACCCCTGAACTGGCTATAAAATTACTATCAAAATCAAGGAGGTATTTTAGCCCATTTAAAAATAAACAAAAATTTTCAGTTACATCATCAGTCATATGTTTCAGAGTCTCCAAAAGATGCTCAATTAACATTCTCAATTCCTTTATCAGAGTGACTCTCTCGGAGAAAGAAAGATCCAGCCAGATGACAAGAATGTCACCTAACTTGAAATGAGCTCTGTGCATCAATTCCTTCATCACTGGGAATTTCTTGGAGACATAAAAAAAATCCAGCAAGCAACAGGAATGTCACCCAGCATGAAATGAGTGTTTTGTGTAAAGTGTTGGTTGACAAAAGGCTATGCATCCCCAAATGGCTCTAGTCAGCTTTCCTACCAATGCCAAAGCGAAAGTGTTAATCACTTAGTCATATCCAACTCTTTATGACTCAGTGAACTGTAGCTCACCAGGCTCCTCTGTCCATGGAATTCTCCAGGCAAGTATACTGGAGTGGGTATCCATTCTGTTCTCCAGGGGATCTTCCTAACCCGGGGATTGAACTTGGGTGTCCCACACTGCAGGCAGATTCTTTATCATCTGAGCCACCAGGGAAACCCATCAAATGCCAAACCGATCCATAACTGCTCATAGGAGGACTAATTTTTCATTGCAATCCATTCCACAAAGATAAAATTAATTTTGAAATTCAGTACTTGAAAGTAACAATATATTTACTGAGCTATCTGACATATCAATCTCAGTGTGAGAAATTGGCTGCTGATTAAAGAAATGTATCCTGTAAAAATCCTGGAGGATACAGGCAAAAGTAGATAGGATTGAGAAGTACTGTCCATCTTATCATTTCTTAGCCCCTCGTGTGTATTGTGCAGCCCAATTAAAAATATATACATATTCTGTGCCAGTGGGGAAATTGGCAAGGAAACAGGGAGTTAAACAAACAGATACATCACAGTTCTTTGCCAAGAGCTCCCTATGGAGAGATTCCACATGAAATCTTAGCCAAAAGTATAATTTGATATCGACCAGATCCCATTAAAGTTAACTTTTGATGTGCTTTAATCTGGTTTAAATAAGTTTTGTTTTAAATCAATTAATTTGGGGCTGTGTTCAAAAATGTCACAGTTTAAAGATGTTGCTTCCTTTTTCTGAGTCATTAATAGAGCCTCAGACCTTTTTCCAGGGTTCTCTGGTGTCAGACTTTCCCCACACTCATAGCTTATCTCATTCCAGTGGCAAAAAGTGTGTCAGAATATTAACCAGTTCAACATGATGTTTTAAATTCATAGGTCATTTACTTATTGATCCCTGACATAGCTCTCAGCAGACTGGAAATGATTTGTTTCTGGTTTTCTCGCCTATAAAATGAGGGTGCTGAAAGCTGCTCTTGTTAGCAGCAAAGGATTTCCTAAGTCTAAATTAGATCGTTCAGTAAAGCTCATTGATCAAAGCTTCTGTGGAACTCTAATGCTGTAACACTTTTGAAGTGAAAGACTAGAATTGGTGTCAAAAAGAAACCATGTGCTGTACACATCATTATAATAGTAAAACGATGTGAAAGGCCTTCTTTGTGACTATTCTTTTGAACATTATAAATGAAGAACTCTGTGCCATCAAATTTCCTGGATATTGTAACCAGACAGGCTCTCCGTGGATGAGGCACACAATACACGGAAGGGAAGATGGCTTGGGACCCTTCCACTGAAACCTCACCATCAGTCTGAGAGCTTACCTTGCTCTGCTAGACAGGCATAGATGACTGGAAGTACCCACATGTAGGCTTGTTTACTGTGGCCGGATGGGGTAGTCCAAGCAGAGGGGAGAGAGACAAACTCTGCTCAGTAGGGTGGGAGAACTCCAGACAAAGGGCAGGATAGAGTGACCAGGTAAAATACAGGACACGAAATTTGGGGGACATACCAATACTTTACTCTTGGAAGGAAAGCTATGACCAGCCTAGAGAGCATATTAAAAAGCAGAGACATTACTTTGCCAACAAAGTTCTGTCTAGTCAAGGCTATGATTTTTCCAGTAGTCATGGACGTGAGAGTTGGACTATAAAGAAAGCTGAGTGCCAGAAACTGATGCCTTTAAACTGTGGTGTTGGAGAAGACTCTTGAGAGTCCCTTGGACAGCAAGGAGATCTAACCAGTCCATCCTAAAGGAAATCAGCCCTGAATATTCATTGGAAGGACTGATGCTGAAGCTGAAGCTCCAATACTTTGGCCACCTGATGCGAAGAGCTGACTCATTGGAAAAGACCCTGATGCTGGGAAAGATTGAAGGCGGGAGGAGAAGGGGACGACAGAGGATGAGATGACTGGATGGCATCACCAACTTGATGGACTTGTGCTGGGGTAAACTCTGGGAACTGGTGATGGACAGGGAGGCCAGACGTGCTGTGGTCCATGGCATCGCAAAGAGTCAGACTGAACTGAACTGAACTGAACCGATACGAAAACATTTTGATGTGTTTATCCTAAGTTCAAATCTAACGGGGTGTCCTCTATCTGTATTTGCTAAATCAGGCAACATCAAGTACAGTAACAGCTCTGGGAAAGAATCTACTCTAGTGGACAAAGCAAGATCTCTCAGTGACACCACGGTCAGTGACTGCTAATGGTGGTGCCGGTGAGTTGTCCACCAAGGAAGTGAGGGCCGATGTGAGGGTGCTCACGGAGAGGAAGAACAGTTATTAGAACAGGGAACAAGATCAAGCCTACACTAACAAGAGTGAGCTGACTGTGAGTTCCAAAATAGTGGGCGGCAAGTGTGGTTCTCCATGTTTCTGCCTCCATACCATTCCCAGAACCAGACAGTCCAGAGAACCCGGAGATGTATCAAATTTCCCAACAGGAGATAGAGTCTTAAAAAAGCCACCCTTCAGCGTCTAACCGTAAATGAGGCTATCTCCCCAATTAGCAGTTTTTTGCACATCCCTCTGGTTGATGGAGAATGGATTTGTGGTAAGCAAGATGAAAACAGGGAAACTCACATGTGTATCAGTTTACTAGATCAAGTGGCAGATGATTTTGAGTTGGACTGGGTGGGTGGTGACAGATGAAATGGAGAAAAGTAAAACGATTAAAGAGGCATTTTGGAGGAAGAACAGAAACCTCTTCAGAAGGTCTCCTCCAGGTCATGGAGGAGAGGACTGTGCCAAGAATGCCTTCTAGGCTTCTAGCCATGAAAGGTTCTGTGCTGAGGGAGGTCACCTGAGCCAATTAGATTCTCTCTCTTGAAAGAAGAGAGGGGGATGAGTGGGTGGAAGTGGACAAAGCTGGGATATATGATGTACGGCCAATGTGGACCGCCATGTTCATCCCAGGGCCGGAGGAGGACAGGCAACTGCAAACAGAGAAGCAGACATCACTGTGTGACCCTCTAAGAGACCTAAAGCCTCATGGGCTTGCTTTCTGTTGTCTGAATACATCCAGTCTATTCCTGTCTGAGTCCCCTGCCCGGATCTCCTTCCCCCGTGTCTTTCGGCCAGCCACTAAAAAGTCACCCACTCAAAGTCGGCTTTCCCGACCAATCTTCAAGAACACCCAGTTTCTCATTATCATATCAGCATCTTCTTTTAATATTTTCAAAATGCCACCTTCTAAAACTGTCATTCATTCATATGTGTGTCGCCCACTACCTCTGCCTCTAGAACGCAAGCTTTCAGACCACAGGGACTTGCCTGGCCCTTTCAGGCTGACCACCCTCCACCCCTAGAACAACCCCTGGCATGGCCAGACACTCAGTGAACACCTGGTGAGTCAGTTCTGATCTGGCCGGCCTCCCAGTACCAGGTTCTAGCTCACAGAGATCCAGCCATAAATTGCTTTCTACCCTTGGCTGCTGTAAAATCACCACGTCCTCATAAGAATCTTTTCTTTTCCTTGATCTTATTTGAGTGACTTCTTGACCTTACCAACAAAAGGGCTGTACCAGAATACACATAGAAATCTAAATCAGTAGAGGGGCTGGACAAAGACCTGGAAAGGTGCCAAAAAGATCAACCTCTAATAAAAAGAAAAGCCGCAGCTTTTTTTGAAAAAAAGAAAAAAATTAGGACAGATACATCAAGGGAAGAATACTCTGCTAAGTAAGACACTAGCCTGTCTTACTGCTGATGAATATTAGCTAATTCAAAGGTTTTATTCCTTCCATGTGCAATCTCTGAGCAAGGCCAGGGGTCCAGAGATGAAGAAGGGGCAGCCCAGCTGTGAGGGAAGGCAGTGTGCCGAGGGCAGATAAGAGTCTCAGTAATGGTAGCATGGGAGATTCCCAGGTGGTGCTAGTGGTAAAGAACCTGCCTGCCAATGCAGGAGGCACAAGAGACCCGGTTTCCATCCCTGGGTCGGGAAGATCCCCTGGAGTAGGAAATAGCAACCCACCATAGCAACCCACTGCAGTCTCCTTGCCTTAGGGAAATCCCATGGACAGAGGAGTCTGGCAGGCTCCAGTGCACGGGGTCCCAAAGAGTCAAACACAACTGAGCGCACCTGTAGCACAGGTGGTGAGCCTGCTGTAGCAGTCTGCAGATCAGGCTTCAGGTATTGACAGCCACCAAGGAGGTAAGTTTCCCATTATCTTGAGATAATGGAGGAAGGAGGTCATTCCAGGTAGAGGAAACAGCAGGTGCGAGGCGCTAAAGATGCTGAACCAGGATATCAAGTTCTGAGCCCTTGATTCAGTGTGGCCAGAATTCAGGGTGTCTAAGAGCCAATGACAGAAATGATACTGAGACAGTAGCAAAGACCAGACTGGATGGACTTTTGTAAGGAAAAATCATTTTCTTTAGTAAATAAAACCCAAGACAATAAAATCTGGTCTTGGAAAATAGTCTTGCCTGGTGAATCGGAACTCGCAGAGCCTCTGTTCTCTCCTGGATTTTTCCCACCTCCTGGTGACTCAATACTAACAAGCCTCAGGGGGACCCTTGTTCTTCCAAGCTGGAGAGCTGGGACTTTATTTTCTAGCTGACCACACACACATACACACACACACACACACACACACACACACACACACACATCCTTTCTTGAATGCTGTTTGACATTCTCCATGAGACTGCCTTCAAAAGAGCTGAGCAAATATTAAAGCCGCGTGTGATTAATAATGAAGTGCATTGGAAGTTAAGAGGCCGGCTGGTCCCAGTCCAAGTTCCCATGGATGGATATCCAGTGTCGCCAAGCCCAGCGCCATTGTCGCCCTCCTCAATGACAGCTTGCCAGGGGAAGGTGGTGAGCCAGGAATCCTCCAAAAGCTGCCTGTTGTGTAGGCTGCCAGGGATCACAGCATCACAAGGGGCTTCAGTTCACTCATTTAACAGGAAAGACATTCATTAGAACAGTTTGATTTTCATGAAAACAAAACCTGTTGCCTGGGAGGTACTCTGTCCTTCCAGAAACATTAAGGAGGAAACCCGGGGTAAACTTTTTCCTCTGCTTTCTGGCAATTTGCCACATTCTGTCAATTCCATCTTTTTATTTAAATTTCAAACCCACCCTCCTGCTTCACTTTCATTCTCATAATTGTAGTAAGGACTTTAGTATATTTTTATCTGAAATATCACAATAGCGTTTTAACTGGTCACGTGATCGTCAGTCTCCCCTTAGCATCAGACTCATTGTTTCTGGCTCTGTCTTCCTAAAGCAGTGCTTTGGACATGCCATGCTCTGCCCCTGAGCACTCTGTAACTCCCCGTTGTCTACAGAGAGACATCCTTGCCCAACTCTTTCACCCTCTGTGCTCTGGAGCTAACTCACCTTTCCCACTGTAATGCCTACAACTTTGTCTTCATGCCGCAGCTGAACTAAAACATACTGTCCTTCTGTAGTGACAGGTTTATTCAGCTTAAAGTGTCCTTTTCTCCAACGTTCCCCACCCTTCACTACTGACTTCAGATGCCCACTCTTCACTGAAGCAATCTCTCATCCTTTGGGTGGGATGGACGCACCTAGTAGCTCCTGCAGCCTGTGACCTCACATCTCTCTTATAGAGCTAATCACCTGGCATTTTGTGCCAGAGTGGTATTTGCGTGTGCGCCTGTGTGTGCGTGTGTGGGTGCGTGAGCAAGCTCAGTCGCTAAGTCATGTCCTACTCGTTTGCTACCCCATAGACTCTAGCCCACCAGGCTCCTCTGTCCATGGGATTTCCCAGGCAAGAATACTGGAGTGGGTTGCCATTTCCTTCTCCAGAGGATCTTCCCAATCCAGGGATCAAACCCACATCTCCTGCACGGGCAGGAGGATTCTGTACCACTAAGCCACAAGGGAAGCCCGGTATTTGCATACGTCAAGAATGAAAACTCCCAAACCGCAAAGTGCGTGTCTTCTCTTTGAATCCCTCGTAGCCCCTAGCAAGGCCTGTCTCTCCCTCGCCTACTGTCTTGCCCTTGCTGGCAGTTTGTCTGTTGATTTAATGACGTAAGTACTTGATCCCACAAAGAACTCTCAGCCCAGGTGTAACTTCATGTGGCATTGCGTTTAGTTGTCAGACAAGAGTGCCCGTCAAGGATTTGTTTCATTTTTCCTTTTTGTACAGGAGGTAGTGGTTGGCTGTTGGGGGTTTGGGGCAAAAGCAAACTGAAGAGGTGCCCATTTGTAAAACGTGGCCTGGAAATCAACTAAACCCCTGCCCTGAAGGGCCTCTTACTGGCACAGAAGCCCAGCTTTGGCACAGCAATCTGAGCTTCCTTTCCTGCGTCCCTAATTACTCATGTGGGCTCCTTTGTTGGAGGTTTTTTTCCATCTTGGACCTTTGCCCTGCTTAACAGCCCAGAACACCCTAGCGCTAGCAACACATTTGTTTTGTCAGCTTTTACTCCGAAAGGATTTTATAGGATCAATTTGCTTAGGCAAACTTTTAATTTGGTTTTGTTTTCTCTTCAGGGACTTTATTTGTAAAAACTGAAACGCGTGTGTGCAAAATCGGATGATTAAAGTGCTTGAAATGCCAGGGAGCAGAAAGACAGCTCAGTCTCAGGGGGCACCGAGACAAACTAGCGGCATACACCCCAGATGTTCATCTTGACTGCACGTTTGTGGCAGCAAAACATTCAATGATTACAGTACCTGTATCTAAGTCCTTTCAGGCTGCTATAACAAAAATACCATACACTGAATGGCTTCAACAACAGACATTTGTTTCTCGTAGTTCTGGAAGCTGAAAAGTTCAAGATCAAGGTGCCAGCAGATTCCTCTTGGCGAGGGTCCACTCCCCAGTTCATAGACAACCATCTGTTTGCTCTAACTCCACATGGCAGAAGGAGAAGACCTATCTCTAGGGTCTCTTTTATAAGAGCACCAGTCCCATTCATGAAGGTTTCACACTCATGATCTCAACATCTCCCAAAGGCCCCACCTCCTAATACCATCACATAGGGGCAGAAGGTTTCAATTTAAGAATTTGGCGGGCGGTGGTGGCGGGGAAGCGGGGGCTGGTGCACGAGCATTCAGACCACAGCAACTTAGAGCAGGTAAGACACCTTCAACTAACAGGAAGGAAATAACTGATTAAAAGTCGCCCTGGGACTACTCTGATGGTCCAGCAGCTAAGACTCTGCGCTTCCAATGCAAGGGGCACAGGTTAGATCCCTGGTCGGGGACCCAAGATCTCACATGCCATGGGGGCATGGTCCAAAAAAAAAAATGTTTTAATAAAAGTAGTCCAAATAATTGTGTTTATTTCATCAAACAAGACATCTAAAGGAAGGCAGTCCTACAGGAAGGTAGTTCTAACATCAGCAAAGAATAGGACTCTTGCTGTCTCCTTGCTCCCCTCTCCCAGTAATTAACAGGGTCCCCAAATGACTGGCATGACTGCAAGTATCACGTCGTCACCCAACCACATCCAAACAGGAAGCGATGGGGTGTGACAAAAGGCCTTTCTCATCCTGCTGCTCCTTTTCATCAGAGAGGAACCTTTTCCCAGAATTCTTCAGCATTGTCTTGGTGGACTGAATTGGGTCACATGTTCATCCCTGGACCAGTCACTGTTAAAGGGAAATCCTGAAGTCCTGATTGGTGTAGGCCAATGACATCATTCGCAGGAGCCGGGCACCTTGTCAGATAAAAACAGAAATGGGTTCGGAGAGCAAGAAAAACAGGGCATGGTTATCGAGTAGGCAGCCCACTTTACCTGCCAAGTGCTGTACATGGCTCTTCAGCTTGTTCAAAATCAAGAAGGTATTTTTTGTGGATAATCAATCAGTACTAATAAGAGTGAAAGGACTTCCCATTACTCCAAATCAAATATTAATAATAGCCCACTGCTATTTTTATTGTTGTTATAATTATCGGCATCATCAAACAGGATGATGATAAAGAACAGAATCTAAAGACCAAGACTGTCTTCCTGATTTAAGCTATAGTTTATTTTATTGTCCTGGGTATTTTTATACAGGGTTACTGAAAACATTTATCTTATGTTTACTTGAATTAAGCTGAAAGGCTATCACTATTTATTCTTTTCACATCAGTTGCTAAATTAAGTAGTGGCTTATGTATAATTACTGGGCCTGGAGGCTTATCCCAACCTGTGGGAAAATTCCTCTCCATCTGTATGTCACTGTGAGCTTTCATTCAAATTGAGTCACCCAACCTTTGACACTTCCTGCTAGTCCAACTACAGCTGTCATTTACCTTTTATCGCTGCTTCCCAGGACACTTCCTGCTAGCCTTTCTTCCTCAGTGGTTCTGTCTCACCTCAAATTTATTTCCTTTATTTTTGCGTGGGTGGCTCTTCCTTTGCGTCTTGCATTCACGCACTCACTGCCACGTTCTTCTGAACACATTACAATCTAACGTTGCCCACAGACACAGACATTCCCCCAAGGGAAGCCGTCAAGGTCACAATTTCAGTGTAAGACTCCGAATATCAGAGTCTTCTTTGAAGCTGTGCTCCACTTTGAACCTTTCAAGAAACAGTGATGGAACAGACAGAGCAGTTGAACAATTCAAGGAGGACGAAAATACCAGGGAACAGAAAGATAGTTCAGGCTCAGCTGAAACTCAGAAGACCTTGGACCAGATGACTGCCCTTATTGTAAAGAGACAGGGGAACCTAAGAGCTGTCAGAGGTCTGTTCTAGGAGGCTGGTTTAGTGAATAAGAGAAAGATAGTTAGCAGGAGGAATGGTGATGGCGAATTTGATCATACGCTAATTCTGAAAGCTTTTATTGGTTGTCTGCCTTTAAATCAGGCTTCCCAGGTGGTGCTAGTGGTAAAGAATCCACCTGCCAGTGGAGGAGATGTAAGAGACGTGGGTTCGATCCCTGGCCCTGGAAGATCTCCTGGAGGAGGACATGGCAACCAACTCCAGTATTCTTGCCTGGAGAATCCCATGAACAGAGGAGCCTGGTGGGCTACAGTCCATTGGGTCACAAAAAGTTGAACATGACTGAAGCAACTGAACATGGACACACGCCTTTAAGTCACTTAATAGGATATTAAGGTTTATCCCCACTCCCCCATCTTTCTCCATAGCCTGCTGCTACCCACCCTCTTCCTAACTAGATTGAACAGTGAAGCAGAAATGGCATGTGGAACACCTGAGTTTCTCCTATAAAAAAGAATCCCTCTAACTTCAGGCAAGATCTCTCTGCAAATTTAGTTGCCTTGAAATCCTCTGATAATACATAATGAAGAATGAGACAGGCACTATTTCATGGACATGCTTGCATATTATTTCACTTTCTCTCTCATAAATTCCCAAATCCCCAACCAATTTTATTGCCTGCTCCATCATTTTCTTCTATTTAATACTCTTCCAACACCATCTATGCAGTCTGACCTCCCCCTAGATTCAAAAGTAATAAATCCAGAGTTTAAGAAAAAACTGTCTTCATGTGTACGCAGATGGCTCAGACTTTGTCCTTGCTAGGCCTTCTGTATCTGAGTGACAGGATTCAGTGGAGAGCCCCAGCTGGGGCATATGTGGCAGCTGCAGCCTAAGTGTGCCTTCTTTTCCTGTATATTAGCTCAGCTGGTAAAAAATCCACCTATAATGCAGGAGACCCAGGTTCAATTCCTGGGTCAGGAAGATCCCCTGGGGAAGGGATAGGCTACCCACTCCAGTATTCATGGCCTTCCCTCATGGCTCAGATGGTAAAGAATCCCCCTGCAGTGTAGGAGACCTGGGTTCAATCTCTGGATTGGGGGAGATCCCCTGGAGGAGGGCATGGCAATTCACTCCAGTATTCTTGCCTGGAGAATCCCCATGGACCGAGGAGCCTGGCGGGCTACAGGCCACAGGGTGGCAAAGAATCGGACAGTACTGAGTGACCACACATAGCACATGAGAAAGGGTTTAACCCCACCGGGTGACCACACCCAAAGACTTCCCTTTCAGACAGGGAGACCTACCATGCAGAGCAGAGATTCAGAGCCTCCCATTCTACCCACGTGTCTCTATCCCAGCCTCTCAAAAGCTGAGTAACCTTGGTCAATATCCTTCCTCCCTCTGTGTCTACAGTTAAGCTCAGACAGTAAAGAATCTGCCTACAATGCTGGAGGCCTGTGTTCGATCCCTGGGTTGGAAAGATCCCCTGGAGGAAGAAATAGCAACCAACTCCAGTATTCTTGCCTGGAGAATCCATGAACAGAGGAGTCTGCGGGGCTACAGTCCACAGACTCAAAAAGAGTCGGACATGACTGAGTGACTAACACACATCTGTAAAATGAGGAAGATTGAAAGTTTCCACCTGTTGAGGTTTTTGAGATCATGAAAATTAACATATGAAAAGGCTTCAGCGTTTTACATAAGTAGCCACCGGGGACTATGGATTCTTTCTTTTTTCCTCTCTCTTTACCAGCTTTCAGTTCAGTTCAGTTCAACTCAGTCGCTCAGTCGTGTCCGACTCTTTGCGACCCCATGAATCGCAGCACGCCAGGCCTCCCTGTTCATCACCATCTCCCGGAGTTCACTCAGACTCATGTCCATCGAGTCCGTGATGCCATCCAGCCATCTCATCCTCGGTCGTCCCCTTCTCCTCCTGCCCCCAATCCCTCCCAGCATCAGAGTCTTTTCCAATGAGTCAACTCTTCACATGAGGTGGCCAAAGTACTGGAGTTTCAGCTTTAGCATCATTCCTTCCAAAGAAATCCCAGGGCTGATCTCCTTCAGAATGGACTAGTTGGATCTCCTTGCAGTCCAAGGGACTCTCAAGAGTCTTCTCCAACACCACAGTTCAAAAGCATCAATTCTTTGGCGCTTAGCCTTCTTCACAGTCCAACTCTCACATCCATACATGACCACAGGAAAAACCATAGCCTTGACTAGACGGACCTTAGTTGGCAAAGTAATGTCTCTGCTTTTGAATATGCTATCTAGGTTGGTCATAGCTTTTCTTCCAAGGAGTAAGCTTCTTTTAATTTCATGGCTGCAGTCACCATCTGCAGTGATTCTGGAGCCCCCCAAAAAATATAGTCTGACACCGTGTCCACTGTTTCCCCATCTATTTCCCATGAAGTGATGGGCCCGGATGCCATGATCTTCGTTTTCTGAATGTTGAGCTTTAAGCCAACTTTTTCGCTCTCCTCTTTCACTTTCATCAAGAGGCTTTTTAGCTCCTCTTCACTTTCTGCCATAAGGGTGGTGTCATCTGCATATCTGAGGTTATTGCTATTTCTCCCTTTATTAAGGTGTAATTCACATAATACACAATTCACCCAGTTCACCCATTGTATGAATCAGTGTATTTACGGAGTTATGCAACTGTCATGACACTCAGTTTTAGAACATTTTTATCACCCAGAAACACCATGCTCTTTAGCTATCACCCTGTCTGCTCACACCCCGCCCCCAGCCCAGGGCAATCACTACTCTGCTTCTGCCTGTATGGACGTACCTGTTCTGCACATCTCGTATAAATGGAACCACACAGCATGTGGTCTTTTGCGACTGGCTTCTTTCACTTGTAGGAGTGTTTTCAAGGTCCCTCTATGTTATAACATATGCCAGTGCCTCGTTCCTTGTCATTGCTAAATAATATCCCATTTTATGGATATCTTCATTTATCAATTAATGGACATCTGTGTTATTTCCACATTTTCACCATTATGAAAAAATGCTGGTATAAATAGGCATGTATAAGTTTTTGTGTGGATGTACGTTTTCATTTCCTTCGGGTATAAACCCAGGAGTGGAATTGTTAGGTCATTTTGCAGCTCTAAATTTAATCAAACTGCCAGACTGTTTTCCAAAGTGGCGACACCATTCTTCGTTCCCATTTGTAATGCATAAGCATTCCAGTTTCTCCACATCTCTACCAACATTTGCTGTCTTCTGACTTTTGGTTTCTAGCCGTCCTTAATGGGTAGGAAATGGTATCTCTTTGATTTCCATTTCCAGATGGTTGGATGGTATCACCGACTCAATGGACATGAGTCTGAGTAAACTCTGGGAGTTGGTGATGGACAGGGAGGCCTTGTGTGCTACACCCCATGGGGTCGCAAAGAGTCAGACACGACTGAGCGACTGAACTGAACTGAACTGAATACCTAATGAAGTTGAGCATTTTTGCATGTGCTTATTGGCCACTGGTAAGCTATGAGTTCTTACAAAATACCTCTTGTTGATGCTTCAGGAAACTTACATCACGAGAGATATTCTGAGAGCAGATCTAGCTCCTGCATTCTCCTGAGATTTTGAAATGATCCAGATTACTCCTACAACTTGGCCCTTGCCAGGTGGGAATACCAGCCATGTTTTTAAACATTATATCAATCAAAAGAAACTGAAAGAATAGGATAAGTTCATCTTGTGTTCAATACGTCTCCTATTTGGCTTACATTTCTACCCAGGCCTCTTCTGTTTCTATGAAAACTCTTTTATTCCAGTATCGCCCCAAGATCCCACTTTTACCATAATTTGGGTTTTCTCAAATTCTGCTGCCTTGATGTCTTTTTGATGTGTGAGCCTTCCCACTGTAAAGTCTTCAAAGATACGGAACATTTACATCTTTCACGATGCACATGGAAGTAATCTGTACGTACTGAATGAGGTCAAAATCTTCCCACATCTCAAGAAAGGGCCTCCTTAAACCAGCCAAAGCAGTTTAAACCAGATTTATAAACTTCAACAAGTTAATTCACTTCCATTTCCACACTGGTCTAATGAGCTTCATAATTTCTAATTTATAGAGCTCTTGTGGACAGTAAGAAGTTGTATATATAGTATTTGGCACAGTGCTAGTCAAATTATAAGCACAGAATAAAAGGAATATACCTACAAATCCATTATTCTGTCTAAAAGCATGTGCATGCTGGCTCTCTAGTCTCCAGGGACCAGTTATACACATCAGGACTCGAGTCAGGGGCTGCCCAAGAACACAATTTGCTGAGAAGTTGAGAAAAAAGAGAGAGAGACTCCAGACCCCCAGGGACCAATGGACAATGCTGAATTGTCAGAGGCACTTCCAATTCAGAAGGCTTGACCTGAATGAGTCAAGGCAGGAGGCAGAGGCCCTGGGCAATTCAAGGAAGGCCTCAGCCACATGCACTCCCTGGATGACCTTGGCCTTCCCATCCAGCCTGACCCTCCCTATTTGACCTTGACGGCTACTTCAGTGCTGCTGGGGTTCTTCTCCAAAGCTACAGAAGAAGAATCAAAACAGAATGGAATTCTCCAGCTCTGAAGACGAGGGCTACATCTCAGAAAACAAAATGAAGCATCTGTCAGAGATGTAATCTGTCATCTTCCACGTTCTTTCCTTTTCCAGAGTTTTACAACCTGGGGCTGATAGGAAGAGACTAGAAGGCCCTGCAGACAGTGACTGCAGCCATGAAATTAAAAGACACTTTCTCCTTGGATGGAAACTATGACAAACCTAGGCAGCATATTTAAAAGCAGAGATATTACTTTGCCAACAAAGGTCTGCATAGTCAAAGTTATGGTTTTTCCAGTAGTCATGTATGGATGTGAGAGTTGGACCCCAAAGAAGGCTGAGAGCCAAAGAATTGATGCTTTTGAACTGTGGTGTTGGAGAAGACTCTTGAGAGTCCCTTGGACTGCAAGGAGAGCCAACCAGTCAATCCTAAGAGAAATCAACCCTGAAAAGTCATTGAAAGGACTAATGGTGAAGCTGAAGCTTCAATACCTTGGGCACCTGATGCAAAGAGCTGCCTCATTAGGAAAGACCCTGATGCTAGAAAAGATTGAAGGCAAACGGAAAAGGGGGCGGCACAGGATGAGATAGTTAGATAGCATCACCAGCTCAGTTGACATGCATTTGAGCAAACTATGGGAGATAGTGAAGGACAGAGGAGCTCGGTGTACTGCAGTCCATGGCATTGCAAAGAGTCAGACACAATTTAGCTTCTGAACAACAAAGGCCCAGTGCTCTAGCAGAGTAGTCACTTGCTGCCACCTATGGGTAGGACATTAAAAGTGATCCAAGGGGAAATGAAAATTTCTCTCATCCCTTACTGTGCATTTAAATGTAATTCTACAGAAAGTACCAAGGAAGATTTTTCGCTTATTTGTTGATTTTTACATTATGCAGAAACAAAAGAAAAAAAATTAAAGATAGCTACCAACTCTACAACAAATATCACCAAATCTACCTGAGAACAGTGATTCACAGATTATGCTATTGGTTTGAAAAATAGATTGATTCTGACTTGCCTAGCCCACCACAGCCTTTAATTGAGAACAAGTTGAAAAACAGATCAGATCAGTTTAAAAATTTTTCATTGTTCTGATTTAAAATAAGCTCATCAAAACCTATTATAGCAAAAGTGTGTTTGTCATGGTTACCATGGAATTAGGCTCTTCGCAATTATTTGAATATAGTACTTCCACTCCACAGCTAGAAACTTCTGCATACAGAAAGGGAAGAATGAGCTTTAATGAGAAAAGCTCAGTTGTGTCCTGAAATATTTATACCAGCTTTTCAAATAAGTATAAAACATTTAAGAGTTCTGCCTCCAAAGATATCCTTGAAAAAGATGGGAAATGTAACCTCTGATTCACCAAAAACAGAAACAAAAATATGGTTTGGCTTATCTGGTCTGCAATTTTAGGCAAATTTAAAAGTATAGGGTAGATGAATAGAACAAGAAATCGGGAAATGGTGACTTTAATTGGGGCGATGGAGGAAGACGCTGTGCCCACAATTCTCAAAGCATCCATATTTCTGGTAAATATGCCTATCTTCTAAGTAGATATGAGATATTTGAAAGCAGAAGTAGTAGTTTGTACTTCTGTCCACCAAAGGTATTCTGAGTGCCTAAAGTTTAGACAATAAATATTTTTAGATATCTAGCCTCCCAAAATTTATTTCCCACCTACTATGTACCAGAGATACAAGCTTGATTTAGAAAAGGCAGAGGAAGGAGCGATCAAACTGCCAATATCTGCTGGATCATATAAAAAGCAAGGGAATTCCAGAAAACATCTGCTTCATTGACTACACTAAAGTCTTTGCCTGTGTGGGTCACAACAAATTGTGGGAAATACTCAAAGAGATAGGAATACCAGACCACCTTATCTGTCTCCTGAGAAACCTGTACGCAGGTCAAGAAACAAAACTTAGAACCAAACATGGAACCAGGGACTGGTTCAAAACTGGGAAAGGAGTACATCAAGGCCATATATTGTCACCCTGCTTATTTAACAGGGGACGTATGAAAAGTACACCCATGTAAAATGCTGGGCCAGATGAATCACAAGCTGGAATCAAGATTGCCAGGAGAAATAGCAACAACCTCAGATAGGCAGATACCATTCTAATGGCAGAAGTGAAGAGCTTCTTGATGAGGGTGAAAGAGGAGAGTATAAAGGCTGGCTTGAAACTAAACATTCAAAAAACTAAGATCATGGATCCAGTCCCATCACTTCATGGCAAATAGAAGGGGGGAAAGTGTAAACAGTGACAGATTTTATTTTCTTGAGCTCCAAAATCACTGTGGATGCTGACTGCAGCCATGAAACTAGAAGAGAAATGCTCTTGGAAGAAACGCTAAGACAAACCTAGACAGTGCATTTAAAAGCAGAGATATCGCTTTGCAACAAAGGTCCGCATAGTCAAAGCTATGGTTTTTCCAGTAGTCATGTATGTATGTGAGGGCTGGACCATAAGAAGGCTAAGCGCCGAAGAACTGGTGCTTTCGAACTGCGGGTACAGTCAGGCTTAAGGGCACAACTAGGCCTGTGCACCACGACTGCTGAAGCCCGCATGCCCAGAGCCCGTGTTCCACAGCAAGAGAGGCCCACGCACCACCGCTAGAGAGCGAGCCTCACTCACTGCACCTAGAGATAGCCCATGTGCAGCAAGAAAGACCGGTCGCCCTGCTTTTTTTAAAAAGGAAGAGTGCTGACTTCAGCAATGCAGGCGTGATTCAAGGCAGGAGGAATAGTATCTTGTTGAACGGATAAGTTCAGATAAGTTCATTTGATTTGGCTAATAAGTTTGCCACAGTTTAGCCTGCCCTGTGGCTTCCCTGGTGGCTCAGACGGTGAAGAATCGGCCTGTATCACAGGAGACTTGGGTTTGATCCCCGGGTCAGGAAGATTCCCTGGGAAAAGAGAATGGCTACTCACTCCAGTATTCTTGCCTGGAGAATCCCATGGACGGACAGAGGAGCCTGGAGGGTTACAGTCCATGGGACTGCAAACAGTCGCACACAACTGAGCAACTAACACTTTCACCATCAGCCTACAATACCAAGAAGAGGTAATGCATGAAGGCTAAACTTCAGTGCGGTATACTGACAAAATTCAAGCAGATTAGCTGATTACTTCCAGGTGAGAAAGGCAACAACCTCCCCTTTAGGGGAAAAAGAAAATAGATTATCTTGTTTACAACTGTATCTCTAGCTCTTACAAGAGATCAGTTCAGTTCAGTCGCTCAGTCGTGTCCAACTCTTTGCGACCCCATGAATCGCAGCACACCAGGCCTCCCTGTCCATCACCAACTCCCGGAGTTCACTCAGACTCACATCCATCGAGCTGAATAAATACCTATCAGTTCAGTTCAGTTGCTTAGTCGTGTCTGACTCTTTGCAAGCCCATGGACTGCAGCACACTAGGCTTCCCTGTCCATCACCAACTCCTGGAACTTACTAAAACTCATGTCCATCGAGTTGGTGATGCCATCCAACCAATCTCATCCTCTGTTGTCTGCTTATCCTCCCGCCTTCAATCTTTCCCAGCATCAGGGTCTTTTCCAGTGAGTCAGTTTTTCACATCAGGTGGCCAAAGTATTGGAGTTTCAGCGTCAGCATCAATCCTTCCAATGAATATTCTGGACTGATTTCCTTTAGGATGGACTGGTTGGATCTCCTTGCAATCCAAGGTACTCTCAAGAGTCTTCTCCAACACCACAGTTCAAAAGCATCAATTCTTCATAAACACCTATAGATAGAGTGCCTGATGAACTATGGAATGAGGTTCGTGACATTGTACAGGAGGCAGGGATCAAGACCATCCCCATGGAAAAGAAATGCAAAAAAGCAAAATGGCTGTCTGGGGAGGCCTTACAAATAGCTGTGAAAAGAAGAGAGGCGAAAAGCAAAGGAGAAAAGGAAAGATATAAGCATTGAATGCAGAGTTCCAAAGAATAGCAAGAAGAGATAAGAAAGCCTTCTTCAGTGATCAATGCAAAGAAATAGAGGAAAAGAACAGAATGGGAAAGACTACAGATCTCTTCAAGAAAATTAGAGATACCAAGGGAACATTTCATGCAAAGATGGGCTCGATAAAGGATAGAAATGGCATGGACATAACAGAAGCAGAAGATATTAAGAAGAGGTGGCAAGAATACACAGAAGAACTGTACAAAAAAGATCTTCACGGCCCAGATAATCATGATGATGTGATCACTAATCTAGAGCCAGACATCTTGGAATGTGAAGTCAAGTGGGCCTTAGAAAGCATCACTTCGAACAAAGCTAGTGGAGGTGATGGAATTCCAGTGGAGCTGTTTCAAATCCTGAAAGATGATGCTGTGAAAGTGCTACACTCAATATGCCAGCAAATTTGGAAAAATCAGCAGTGGCCACAGGACTGGAAAAGGTCCGTTTTCATTCCAATCCCAAAGAGAGGCCATGCCAAAGAATGCTCAAACTACTGCACAATTGCACTCATCTCACATGCTAGTAAAGTAATGCTCAAAATTCTCCAAGCCAGACTTCAGCAATAGGTGAACCGTGAAATCCCTGATGTTCAAGCTGGTTTTAGAAAAGGCAGAGGAACCAGAGATCAAATTGCCAACATCCCCTGGATCATGGAAAAAGCAAGAGAGTTCCAGAAAAACATCTATTTCTGCTTTATTGACTATGCCAAAGTCATAGTGGATCACAATAAACTGTGGAAAATTCTGAAAGAGATGGGAATACCAGACCACCTGACCTGCCTCTTGAGAAATCTGTATGCAGATCAGGAAGTAACAGTTAGAACTGGACATGGAACAACAGACTGGTTCCAAATAGGAAAAGGAGTACCTCAAGGCTGTATATTGTCACTGCTTATTTAACTTCTACGCAGAGCACATCATGAGAAACACTGGACTGGAAGAAACACAAGCTGGAATCAAGATTGCCGGGAGAAATCTCAATCACCTCAGATATGCAGATGACACCACCCTTGTGGCAGAAAGTGAAGAGGAACTAAAAAGCCTCTTGATGAAAGTGAAAGAGGAGAGCGAAAAAGCTGGCTTAAAACTCAACATTCAGAAAACGAAGATCATGGCATCCGGGCCCATCACTTCATGGGAAATAGATGGGAAAACAGTAGAAACAGTGTCAGACTTTATTTTTGGCGGCTCCAAAATCACTGCAGATGGTGACTGCAGCCATGAAATTAAAAGAAGCTTACTCCTTGGAAGAAAAGTTATGACAACCTAGATAGTATATTGAAAAGCAGAGACATTACTTTGCCGACTAAGGTCCGTCTAGTCAAGGCTATGGTTTTTCCTGTGGTCATGTATGGATGTGAGAGTTGGACTGTGAAGAAGGCTAAGCGCCAAAGAATTGATGCTTTTGAACTGTGGTGTCGGAGAAGACTCTTGAGAGTCCCTTGGACTGCAAGGAGATCCAACCAGTCCATTCTGAAGGAGATCAACCCTGGGATTTCTTTGGAAGGAATGATGCTAAAGCTGAGGCTCCAGTACTTTGGCCACCTCATGTGAAGAGTTGACTCATTGGAAAAGACTCTGATGCTGGGAGGGATTGGGGGCAGGAGGAGAAGGGGATGACAGAGGATGAGATGGCTGGATGGCATCACGGACTCGATGGACATGAGTCTGAGTGAACTCCGGGAAATGGTGATGGATGGGGAGGCCTGGCGTGCTGCGATTCATGGGGTCGCAAAGAGTTGGACACGTCTGAGCAACTGAACCGAACTGAAATAGGAATATGATACCCTCCCACTGGAAGCATTATCTCCATATTAGTGAGAATGAGGGCTTCAGAGAGATGGAATGATCATCCCAAGGTCATTTAACAGAAAACTTTGAGTTCCAACTCAAATCGTATCCAAATGGGAGATTTCTGAGGTCTCAATATTAGTCATTCGACCAGACTGTGTTATACTGCTCAGATCTTAGACCCCAGTCTTATCGACACTAGCAAATAAATACACACAAAGAAACCAGTGAATCCAGCCTCTTCACCTGCCTCTGCCCCAAGCCTAACTCAGTCCACCTTCTGTCTGAGGCTCTCCGAAGGCTTTCATGAGAATCACTGAGTTATATAACCATCCAGATGAGATTGTCCGTCCATCTGTTAAGGGCCATCAGAGCCCCTGTGCACTGAATTTCAATTTAAGGAGTTTCATGTCCCATCTGGAGCAAGAGGATTCATTCATACATGAGAGAAAGAGATCGCTGTGATTTTAACCTGGTTTTAATGGAAATGACTCAATTCTAGTTTTAAAATTTAAATGACATTTACACATGGTATGTTCCGCACACAGTGAGAATTATCTTGCCAGTCATTGTTTTCAAAGTCACATTAGCACAGCAATAAATGCTCTTTAAAAATAAACCATATAGACAAGAATTCTCATGGCAGCTTTGTTTGCCAGAGGAGAAAACTTGAAGCTAACCCACAAGTCTATCAAAGGAAATGAGATAAAGAGATCGTGTTATGTTCCAACCATGAAGCTGTTACAAAGGATGAAGTCGATCTACATGTGCCAAGGTGACAATATTTAACATCTACCGATAAATGAAAAAAGGAAAATGCAAGACACTGCATGTCTCTAATACTAATGATAACAGCTATAAAGGTCAGTACGTGCAGATCACAAAATCTGGAAGAATATGCAATGAGCTATCGAGAGTAATGACTCTAGGAAACGACATTATGGTATAATTTCATTTTCGACCTTATTCATCTCTGTATCTTATAAACTTTTATAAGCATTACCTATCGCTATGTAATTTTTTAATGCTTCTGTCTCATTTTAAATATAAGTAGGTATAACAAATTTAAAATTAATAAACTGGAAGTTTTCAATGACAGTTTATATGTCAGCAGAGCATGATCCTTCTAGAGAGTTACCATGTGCCGCAAGCATTGTTCATGCTCTTTGGTCCAGTAATCTTTAATACAGAAAACCTTCATCTATACAGATGTCTATTACAGTTCTGTTGTATTAGCAGAAAGCTGCAAACAACCCAAGCGGTTACCAGAAAAAAAAACAGTGAAATAAAATGCCATTCTCAAAATAGTACGCAACCTTTTAATAAGAAGTCTTAGAAGACTATGAAATAACATGAAATCCTTACATTATAATATGAAGGGTAAATGCAAGATATAAAATCATATATTCAAAAGTGTGCAGTCAGATGTCTCAATGGAAAATGAACTAGAAAGAAATTTACCAGGGCTGAGAATAATGTTGTTTTGATGGTGGTGCTCGTGTTTATTTTTCTTCCTTGCACATTTTCATCGTTTTCAATTTTTCAATTACCTCTTACTGCCTGCATCATGGAAAACAATGCCATCAGTGCTGCTGATAGGAAATTAAAGAAACAGCAGCATTCTTATTACTGGCTTGGTGGAGAAATTCATATTTTTTCTTTTACTCGACTGTCAGGTTCATCTGAAGGAAAAACAAGTTCTCACCCTATGGTTGGCCCTGGCTTCCCCTGTGCTCTGGTGCAAACCCTCCCCAGCCTCTTTGCTCCTTAACTGTGAAATTAGACCACGCCATCAGGCTCAATGAGAAACTGAATAGTTTATAAAAGATGAAATTCCCACAAAAGGAGGTCATTTCTTCTAATGACTAAACTTAGCATCACGTGTGAGCAACCAGTGACTGCTAGAGACATTGACAGTCCCATGTCAGGACAACCGAGCTCCAGTGTCACGTGTGAGCAACCAGTGACTGCTAAACAGACTGACAGTCCCACGTCAGGACAATGGAGCTCCAGTTACAGTTCGGACACTTAGTGAGTATTCTTCCTGTGTTTTCTAATGGCTCCATGTTTCAACTTTTTCACTTGTGAAATAATTGTGTTGAACTAGAATCTGAATTTCAAATGCAGCCTTTTTCTAAAATGGAAGGAATAGGAAGTACCTTTTGGATTCAAGGATAATATTAGATAGCGTTACCTTTATTGGATGCATAAAGAAATGAATATATAAAGAAGGTAAGAAAGTCGACCAAGGTAGCAACTAAGCTAGGATTCCGTTCCAGGCCGTCTGACTCTTTCTCTTTAAGATTTTGTAGGTTAGGGAACTGAGGCTTCAGAGGACTGAGTGATTTATCCAGAGCACAGAGCAAGTTAGAGTTGAGGCTAGAATCCCAATTTCCGGATGCCCGTCCCACGTTTACTTTACTTAAAAAAAAAAAAAAAGTTGCAGATTCAAGTTACTTATAATCCTCCATTTATAGTTGATTATAATCAATTATTGGTATTGCCTACCCCTCTTGTTTTATTTAATTTTTCCCTTTTACCTCCTATCCTCACTATAATTTAACCTGCCCTCTGGGGGTGTTTCTGAATCTGTTATGGCAGTTCACTAATTTGTTCTTTGGCTATATATTTTCTATTGTGTATCCTAGCTCTCAAACTGGATGTTTTAACCATTTTCAAAATATAATCATTATGTTCAGTAGATTCTCCTTTATAACCTCTCATTCCTGTGTCATTTACCAAATATTCTCTATTTTAAATTTTTGATCAATTTTTTTCAATTCCTATGTGCTTTCCTTGTAGCTCAATCAGTAAAGAATCTGCCTCCAATGCAGGAGACTCAGGTTTGATCCCTGGGTCGGAAAGATCCCCTGGAGAAGGAAATGGCAACCCACGCCAATATTCTTACCTGGAGAATCCCATGGACAGAGGAACCTGGCAGGCTATAGTCCATGCGGTCACAGAGTCAGACCTGACTTAGCAACTAGAGAGAGAGAGAGAGGATAGCATAGAATGTGCTGTGGTAACAAGTGATACCGGACGTGTCAGCAACTAATACACACTAAGCTTTATTTCTCACTCGCAGGCAACTTTAGTTGCTTTTCTCAGACTGTGACCCAGGCTGCTTCCACACTGAAACCCCACCATCTTGGAGGTCTTCACTGTAATTCATAAAAACAGTAGCCCAATTACCATGGAGAACTCACACTCCATTAGCCAGAGCTAGTCACATGGCCCCAACCCAACTGCCAGGAAAGCCGGAACATGATAAATGAGCGCATGGACTTTTGGTGAGCACCAGCTATCTCCTTGACAAGAGTAGCTTGCTTAATTTGTTGTCTGTGAGCTCCTTTTCGCCTGGGACCTCACTGTCCCCCACCCCCTTTTTGGCTGGAAATATGTATCTGGGGAAAGTCCAGGAGCTGTACATTGGATGTATTAGTCAGGGTATACTAACACATATCCCAGGATCCTCCAAATCCCACAGGCTTATCATATTAGAGGCATTGCTTCCTACTCATACCACAGACCAACCATGCATTCAGGTAGGCAGCCCTCCATGTAGTAACTCAGGAAGCTTGCTCTTTCCATCTGGTGGGTTTCCCAAGCAGGCATGCAGAGCAAAGACTCATGGTCACCCTGGACCATTGCACTGGAGAAGCCCTAGGCAGAAAATAAAAGATACACAGTTCATGCTCAAGGTGAGATGCTCTCAGCAAGAAATTAGCCCCAGCCCAGAGGAAACTATTTGTTCTAGCCATTACTGACATCAGAGTTGGGGCTGAGAGGATGTAAGGCAGTATGTGAAAGGCGTCAGATACCCCAGCTTCTACCACATTGCTTACCTTCAAAGGACCGTGATTAAGCCTGCTCTAAATCCATGAATCCCGAGTTTAGTTGAACAACCTGACACACCTAGGATTGAGACGCCTAAGGGAAAATGGCAAAAGCAGCCCCAATGTTCTTATCAATTTTAAGCCAATCACAAGCCTCCATTCAGTTCTCCTTGGATATTGAATGCCCTGTCATTTCATGCCCTTGCTATACCAGAACGTTCTCCCATGCAGCTCCAAGAATTGTTCTCTGCAAGTGTGTGTGTGTGTGTGTGTGTGTTAGTTGCTCAGTCGTGTCCAACTCTTTGTGACCCAATGGACTGTAGCCCACCAGGCTCCTTTGTCCATGGGATTCTCCAGGCAAGAATGCTGGAGTGGGTTGCCATTTCCTTCCCTGCAAGTAGGAACCACTTACTGGCTCAGTCATCTTGAGTGCATATACGTGCCAAGGATGCCTGTGTCAAGTTCTGACGTCCCCAGGACAAATCCCTACACGTATAAAAGTATGTCTTGCCCGGGTCAACTTTTTCTGGAATAAGGCATTTCTGCTTTGGTCTGCACAAAGGCTGCACATGAGATTTCCATTTCCTAGGAGCTTTAGTTTCAAGGGAATAATGCAAGGAAAATGAAAACAAAAAGAAGACAGGAAAGCCTATTTTCCGATCTTCCGGATATCTCCTCCTTTTCACCTCTGAACTCACACCCCAGCTGCTTCCCTGAGTGACTCACTTGGCAGGGTTGGATCAGAGCTCACAGGATGTCCTCATCCACCTAGCCAGGAGTCTCCCAGGGGTTTCAATCAATGTGCCCCTTTCCTTAACCACCAGGACCCTTCCCTCTGGCCCCTGCAGGGTGGGTCTACAAGCAGTACTTCTGCAAACTTTCCGTAGCCCTGCAGGTGACACCACAGCTGCTGCCAGGTGGGGCTCCTGGCGGCACCATTCCTCTTGCGTGCTTGCAGAACAATTCAATGCAATGCTAGCTTGCTTTAATATTAATAAACAAAATAAGCATTATACATTAATCACATATTGCAGACCAAGCACGATAGTATGTTTTGACCTTTTGTTTTAATCCTTACCTAAGAGGGAGATGGTATTATTATGACAGAATTCTCTTTAAGAATGGGATAAATCAGTGTGAGATCAAGAAAGAAATCACGTAAGGTCATACAGTTAGTAAATGTCAATCTTAACCACTGTGCTATTTTGCAAATAGCTCTCAATTTTTGGAATACTAGTGATTAGATCTCAATTTTTAGAAGGCAGACAACATTCCAGGACAAAAGTCTGCCTGTTACCTGAGAAATGTTAATATAACAGAGCTTGGCTCATACTGAGAGTTACACCACCTGTCTCTCCACAAACAAAACTACATAACACAATAAAATGGGGTTACTGTAAAGAGCTCATGAAAATTTGAGCAGTTTAATCATTGGGAAAACCCCAAAAGGGCCCATCTGGTTTCAAAATGCAAAATTGGCCAAGCAGATTCTATGTGGAAAACGTTTAGACAAGATACACAATTGTGCTCAGACACTCAGCTGTGTCTGAGTGTTTGTGACCCCACAGACTGTAGCCCGCCAGGCTCCCCTGTCCATTGGGTTTCTCAGGCAAGGATACTGGAGTGGGTTCCAGCGGATCTTCCTGACTTGGGGATCAAGCACTTGTCTCCTGCATTGGCAGGAGGATTCCTTACCACTAGCTCCACCTGAGAAGCTCACTGTACACAATAAAGTATCAGAAGGTTTGGAGTTGTCAGCCAGTGCTACAAAAGGGAAATGGACTCCAGAAGAAAAAGAGTGGGGGGTGGTCAGCGGGGGTATGCACACGTGGACAGAGCCTGCTCATCACTGCTGAGAGTGATGGGAAAACCTACAGAGAAAGCGACATCATTTGAAGTCCTTTTCTACATTTGCTACAGTTATCCTCAAACTTCATAAACATTTGTTAGTCAAAACAGCCTCATGTTAGCACGGTTTTGGAGAAGGAATGGAAGAGCAGGTAGAAGTGACCCAACAGCAAAATTAATACTGTTCCCAACAATGATGAGATGCTAAGTTTCAGCAGCAAACCCACCTGAGCTGTGGAATAATTCTGTGTGTGTCCCAAATCCAGGAGACCCTTGGAAGGGGCAGAGAGAAGAACTAGATGCTATCAGCAGATAGAACAGAGGGTGTGATATAATAAGAAATAAGTAGATTTGCTCTTTGTCCCCAATTCTTGGCACCTAAAGCCCTTGGAATCTCCAAAGTGGTGAGTGTCTTTTGTGCACTGAGCTCACTGGAGGCTGGGGGCCCCGGATAGCTTCAGGACGGGGGCTGGTTTCCAGAAAGACGAAGGCATGGAACTTTCAGCCCCACCCCCTGACCTCCAGAGAAGGGAGCAGGGATAGAGGTTGAGAAAAATCACCAGTGGCCAATGAATTAATCAATCATGCCTAAGTAATGAAAGCTCCATAAAAACCCCTAAATGACAGAATTCCAACAGCATCTGGGTTGGTGAACATAGCCACTTATTTAGTCAGAAGTACAATCGTCCCTTGGTATCCACGGGAGACTGGTTCTGAAACCTCTGTGGATACCCAGATCCATGGATGCGCAAGTCCCTTGTATAAAATGGAGTAGTACAAACAAGAAACAACCTGAGACTTGAAATCAGCTTCAGAAACTGAGCTCTGAAATGCATGTTGTCTGACACCAACTTCCCAGAGCTGTTGGATTGAATTCTAAGACATCCAGTCGGTATCTGGAGAGTTGGAAAAAGTGGCTGTTGCGGAAAATATTCCCAGCCCTGTGAGGTCAGAAATGTGAGTAAAAATGGCTCAGAGAGGATAATGCCATTTATTGAATGGGCGACACTGGAAAAATAGAGCACCTTAAGTCAGCTGGTTTTCACTGGTTTATTAAAAATTGGATAAAATACAGACCAGCTTTTATGTCCCATAAAACATAGTCACAAATGCAAACCACACATGTAATTTAAAGGCTTTTATTAGTAGGCATGTTTTAAAAAAAATAAAAAGAAATACATGAGGTTAACTTTAATAATATATTTCATTTAACCTAATATATCCAAAATTATCATTTCAACATGTAATCAATGTCTAAAAATACAGGAGGTATTTTGTATTCTTTTTTTTTGTTTTTTTTTTTTGCAGTAAGTCTTTGAAATTCATTTTATACTTTACACTCACAGCTCTTCTCATTTGTGAAATGCACAAATCACTGAAGTTTCTCTGTTCAAGATTTAAAATGAAACTTTTAAATAATTTTTCATGGCAATTTGCATAAAAGATAGTACTATATATTACCATATTTCCTATTTGCAGCTTCTTCTCTATTATAAAAGCAACATATGTTCATTTGTAGAAAATTTGAAAAAATACAAAGAAAAATAAATGCATCTATAAACCCCATTTCAGAAATAATCATTGTTAAATATTTTAATACATGTACTTCTAGGATAACCTATATATATATATTACTCTTTATATATATTCAGCACTTCAACCTAATTCATTTCTCCCCAACATTACCATAAGAGTTACCTCTTTAATCTCCCATAGTCCAGTCTCCTCCATTTCAATCCATCTTGACTACTAATGCAAAACTAATCTTCCAAAAATGCTATTTTCTGGCTATTGAGGGAAGGCAGGTAAAATGAGAGCTTGCATAGCCAGGTGTGACTGACTCATTCTAACAGAAACATACACTCCGGGAAATGTTTCCTTCTAATGGAAATAGAATTACTCCTCTGTTACCTCTTTCTCATATCTAGCCCATTATGGTGACGCAAAGTCTATTGCAAGATACTTAATAAGATCTCAGAAAGATTTGAGAGTACAATCTCTCTAGGAAAGGCTGGAGGCAATAGCAGCTGAGCTCTCTCCCATGAGTGTTACAGCTTCAGGCTATGGCCAAGTATACAGAGCCCAAGAACTACACTCTCATGCTGAAGTACAGACATCGAGACAAACAGGTCTCACAGGAAAATCAGTAAAGATGTAAGGCGAGACCATCCAAGCAAACTTAAGGTCTGGTTAGGGCTGCCTACATTAAGTATGTGTGTGTGAATGCTAAGTTGCTTCAGTCATGTCCGACTCTTTGCGGCGCCACGGACTGTATGTAGCCCACCAGGCTCCTCTGTCCATGGGATTCTTCAGAAAAGAGTACTACAGGGGGTTGCCATTTCCATCTCCAGGGGATCTTTCCAGCCCAGAGATGGAATCCTGGTCTCCTTCATATTAGCGTACAGCCTGCGGCTCTTACCTTATAAGCCTCTGACTCTCTTCCTTGGAACACTCATTTGGTTTTACCTTAATAGTGAAGTCGCTCAGTCATGTCCGACTCTTTGCGACCCCATGAACTGCAGCCCACCAGGCTTAAAAAGTGTCTCCCAAATTGCAATTTTGAAGATAGCAAACAAAGCAAAACAAAACAAAACTTTCATTTCCAGACTTTCTCAGTTTTTTTGGTTGACATTACACGGTGTCAGATGTAGATGCAGGCTTTCTGTTTTGTTTTGTTTTTTTTCATTTCTGATTGACAATATTCACAACTGCTGCACATGGTGTCTAAGGAATTTACTATTTTGCCATAGTAAACAACTCACACATTATTGTTAAATGTATACACACATACATACAAGATACAGCATGTGTGAGGCATGATTCTAATTCTTTACACTGGTAACTATGTGGACACTAAAAACTAAAACTGCAAATAGTTCTCCGATACAAAAAGATTTACGTGATTGTATTCCAATGTGTACAAATTAAATAAACTGTCAACTTTAATTTTGAAATAAAAATTTGATTTTTAATTGTAATTATTTTTCTTTTAAAATAGCAATTCCAGTATTTTTGAAGAAAATATATAAATTATCAAAGCAATCTACTTTTACATTTTTTGCATTTGCCTTATGTTTTTGACGTAAATCATTCAACTTTTGTTCAATGTGAGCACATTTCGCTTTTTAATTCTTTAGATCTTTTCTATTCTAGAAAATGAACTATGTGAAAGTCTCCACTATACCAAGATAATTTGATTTTGTTGCAATGAAGGAAAGAAAAATTAATTTTATAGAGTAGGTAAAAATGCATAGAGTAGGAAAGTGTTTCAGTACTCATCTAAACACCACTGGTTCAGGAACTCAATGTGCCCCATGATAATTACATTCATCAATCTTTAATATTTTGCCAAGTTTCAATTATGTAAAAACTGTGTAAAACCATGAAAAATCAAATTTTACACATTTTCTATTTTTTCCAGTCTGAAAGTGTATCTATCAAGTGTAAGGGAAGAAAAATTGTTTTTCCATCTTAGAGTCATAGGCTAGGGCCCTGTATATTAGGCTGATTAAAAAGATAGATTTACAAGAGAAAAACAGACAAGCTTATTAACACGTGCGCAGAACATACACATGGGAGTACTCAGAGAGGAGTAACACAAAGGAGTGGTCAGAACTCGGACTTACATAGCATCTTAGCAAAAAGCAATAACTTTGCAGAGAAGTGGCAAGACAGAGGAAAAGGACTTTGAGCACCTAGGGCAGCAAATTGTGGCAAGGTCAATATATGGAAAATGCAGAGTACATCATGAGAAACGCTGGGCTGGAAGAAGCACAAGCTGGAATCAAGATTGCCAGGAGAAATATCAATAACCTCAGATGTGCAGATGACACCACCCTTATAGCAGAAAGTGAAGAGGAACTAAAAAGTGTCTTAATGAAACTGAAAGAGGAGAGTGAAAAAGTTGGCTTAAAGCTCAACATTCAGAAAACGAAGATCATGGCATCCGGGCCCATCACTTCATGGGAAATAGATGGGGAAACAGTGGACACGGTGTCAGACTTTATGTTTGGGGGCTCCAAAATCACTGCAGATGGTGACTGCAGCCATGAAATTAAAAGACGCTTACTCCTTGGGAGAAAAGTTATGACCAACCTAGATAGCATATTCAAAAGCAGAGACATTACTTTGCCAACTAAGGTCCGTCTAGTCAAGGCTATGGTCTTTCCTGTGGTCATGTATGGATGTGAGAGTTGGACTGTGAAGAAGGCTGAGTGCCAAAGAATTGATGCTTTTGAACTGTGGTGTTGGAGAAGACTCTCGAGAGTCCCTTGGACTGCAAGGAGATCTAACCAGTCCATTCTGAAGGAGATCAGCCCTGGGATTTCTTTGGAAGGAATGATGCTAAAGCTGAAGCTCCAGTACTTTGGCCACCTCATGCGAAAAGTTGACTCATTGGAAAAGACTCTGATGCTGGGAGGGATTGGGGACAGGAGGAGAAGGGGACGACCGAGGATGAGATGGCTGGATGGCATCACTGACTCGATGGACGTGAGTCTGAGTGAACTCTGGGAGTTGGTGATGGACAGGGAGGCCTGGCGTGCTGCGATTCATGGGGTCGCAAAGAGTCAGACACGACTGAGTGACTGAAATGAACTGAACTGAACTGAATGGTAGATAAGGGCTAGTCTGAGTGAATTGATCATATAGATTCCTCAGATGCTGTCTCTGGGCTGCTAAGAGTTCTCTCTGGTGACTACCTTCTGCCCTTCACAGTAGAGAGGGGAGGGGGACACTCTTTATAAACTTATGTCCTGCTTTTAGGCCAAAATGAGGGAGAACAGAGAGATTCTCTTGTATTAGCTTTTTTTCAAAAGCCTTCAGTTCAATATAACCTTCATGCCAAAGTGGTGTATTTTGGGGTGGCATATTTTGCTACCCTTCAGAAGGAAGAGGGATAAACCATATTTTATTTAACAGTATATTAGCTTGATTTTCTCTGGTATAGACCATTTACATTTTATATGATTATTACTATATTTGAATTTGGGTCTACCGTTTTACTATTTGCTTTCGGTTTGTTTCCTCTGGTTTTTTATCTATTTTCCCTTTGCTGTCTCTTTTTGGGTTATTTGAATATTTTTTATTATTACATTTTACCTATTGTGTGTTTGGACTATGTCTCTTCAGATAATATGTTTATAGATTACTTTAGGGATTACAGTGTACATATTGTTTTTAACATTAGCACTTCAAGCGCAATGTAGAAAACTCACCACCACAAAGATCTCTTTATCCCTGCCCTTTACTTTGTAGTTACATTACACAGACGTCACCTTCAGGTCACCACATGGTAACTACACACTGGCCAGGCCCAGGGCCTCCAGGGACAGCCCTGCCACCCTTCACTCTTTTCTCTTTGGTGACCTCGGAGTGTATGAGGCCTGCCTAGAGATCTCACTTCCTAGGGCTTCCCTGGTGGCTCAGAGGTTAAAGTGTCTGCCTGCAATGTGGGAGACATGGGTTCGATTCCTGGGTTGGGAAGATCCCCTGGAGAAGGAAATGGCAACCCACTTCAGTATTCTTACCTGGAGAACCCCATGGACGGAGGAGCCTGCTGGGTTACACCCCATGGGGTCGCAAAGGGTCGGACACAACTGAATGACTTCACTTTAACTTTAGAGATCTCACAGCATCTGCTCTGTGAACCCAAATTGGCTCATGGAAGTCCCCAGGTCCAGTTGTAGGGAGACAGCAGGAGGGCCCCGTGTCCAAACATATTCTCCAATTCAACTTTGTCAGAAAGTTCTGAGCCCTGAGGGTAGTTTGGTCCCTGCCTGAAGCTTTAATTTGTAGATATTTCTTTTTCGTTTGGCCTTTTAATCCCTGTATCTAGTCTTTCCATTTATTAAGATTTCTGTTAGGATAAGAGGCAGAAACCTTACTCTATCTGATTTAAACAAAAAAAGTTTATAGATTTATGTAAATAAAAATGTTGGTTTCAATCTTTTTTTTTTTTTTTTTTTTGTATCTCTTAGGCTGATGCCTTGGGCATTTCATTCCTTTGTTCAAGGAACACCTCTGAGTTCACACAACGGACCAGTAACTGAGATAGGTGCAGCGGGCATTCAAAAAGCTCACTGAACTGAACACTGCTGGTATCAGATATCCTTTTATACCAGTAGGTTTCATTTAACACTCAAACTCCCACGTTTTAAATTCCCAGATTGACTTTCTCACTTGATCCACTAATCCGGAAACAAAAGCTCTTAAAGTTTAGATTTAAATGCATTGACTATGTTAAGTGCTACACCCTAGACCTTGTTAATAATCTTCAAAATGCACTCCGGCGCCAACACTCTGAGGGACTTCGGTCCGGGAAAGTCAGGAAAACCCAGGGCAGTTCGGCGGACTTTCCAAGAGATTCTAAAGGGCCCCAGGATAATTAATGTCTTTATAAGGACATCAGTGTAATAAATACGCAAACCGTGGCAGTTCCGAGCTCATTCCAGCTCTGTGAAGGCCCACGACCACCTCCTGGTCTCCCTGGTCGCCGTTACGAAGCAGGATGCGGGTTTGATCTGTAACAGACTCTGAACTGTGGTGTTGGAGAAAACTCTTGAGAGCACCTTGGACAACAAGGAGATCCAACCAGTTCATCCTAAAGGAAATCAGTCCTGAATGTTCACTGGAAGGACTGATGGCTGAAGCTGAAACTTTGGCCACCTGATGCGAAGAACCGACTCATTAGAAAAGACCCTGATGCTGGAAATGATTGAAAGCAGGAGGAGAAGGGGACGACAGAGGATGAGATGGTTGGATGGCATCACCGACTCAATGGGCATGAGTTTGAGTAAACTCCGGGAGTTGGTGATGGACAGACAGGCCTAGCGTGCTGCAGTCCATGGGGTCGCAAAGAATCGGACACGACTGAACGACTGAACTGAGAGACTCCCCTCTCTTCCGGCGCTGGCTCCGGTGGAAGAGCCCGGCCCCGCCCCCAGCGCGCGCCCGGAGCCCCGCCTCCCCGCCCCGCCCCCAGCGCCCGAGCGGAGCCCCGCCCCTCTGCCCTGCCCCGCCCCCGGCGCGGGCCTGGAGCCCCGCCTACCCACCCAGCCCGCCCCCGGCGCGGGCCCCGAACCTCGCCAGGCGGGCAGGAAAGGGCGGGCTCGGCGCCGGCGCCCGTGCTCGCTTCTGCAGGAGGGGTCGGGCGGGGGCCGCGCGTGACCGGCATGAGCGCGCTCCCGGGCCAGTGACCGCGTTGGGGATGGACTGCGGCTCCGTTGCGGGCGAGAGGCCGAAGTGCCCGCCGGGCCGCCGGCGGCTCCTGCTCCTCCTGGCCGCCGGCCGCGCTGGAGGCCCGGGCGGCCGCGGCATCCCCGCGCGCCGCCTCCTGCCCGCGATACCTGGCGGTCCGGGGGCGCTGCGCCCCGGCGCCCGGGCGGTCCGCGGCGGCGCGGCACGTGCCTCCCCGTTGCTCCTCCTCCTGCTGGTGCCCTGCCCGCGCCGGGCGGCCGCGGCCCCGCGCCGGCCGCCGGCGGACTGGGAGCGCCCGCGCTCCGGACCCCCGGCGCCCCCGGGCTCCCCGGCCGGGCGCGGCGGCGTGTGGAGAAGCCAGCCGGGCCTGGCCCCGGGCCTCGCGGGTGCGGCGGGCGCGCTCCCCCGGTGCCTCGGCCGGGTGGCCGCCCTGGCGTCCTCCAGGAGAGGTGAGGGCCGGGCCGGGGCGGCGGGAGCTGGGCAGGCCGGCCGAGGTCGCCGGTCTTCTCCCGGGCGGGGGACTGTCCGGTCACGCTGTCTGGGCCGGGCGCTAACCTGGGCTTCCCCAGACGGGAAGGTCCGACCCCTCCGGATGCGGGCGCCGGGTGTCCGGCGCAGGTTGTGACTGATGGCTGCGGGAAGGCGGTGCGTACTTCCTCAGATCCCCCGGGTCGGGTGCACACACGGCGTGTAGTAGGCTAGCGATGGGAGGCGCGAAGCTACAGGAAACGAAGGGACTGTTTCACAGTTTAATTTCAGACCCTCTTTTGGGTACGTTACTGTGCCTGGCATTTTTCTAAGTACTCAGGGTGTATCGGTCAGCAAACTCTTTTCCTTCTTGGAGCTTAATTTTAGCAAAGGAGATTATATGTATATAATATAATAACATGTTATAATATACATAAGTATCATATATTATATATATATGTATATAATAACATCTGATCAAATAGAGGGGGTAAAGGTTGAGAAGTGGAGTGGTCCTCCAGTTACTCATTTAAATGGAGTCCTCGTA
Source organism: Ovis canadensis (assembly GCF_042477335.2). NCBI lineage: Eukaryota > Metazoa > Chordata > Mammalia > Artiodactyla > Bovidae > Ovis > Ovis canadensis. The sequence continues at coordinate 57,408,921 of NC_091264.1, forward strand.
ATAAGCTTCTTTGGGAAGTTGGCGTTTGATTAAATTCTTTGAGAACGTGAGATCAATCACTCCCCTGCATGAGATGAGGAAAGTCTAAGCAGACTCAGTGTACTAGACTGAAAACTGTTGATTAAAAAAAATATCATTTGGGGTAATCGTTATTTATTAGCAAAAGCCTAACTTTGGGGAGTCTATACATATACATCAGCAGCTCTCCCAAACCACACTGATGGCTATTTGAAAAATGTTTTCCTCAACAGAAGTGCTCGGTAAATGTTGGTTGCTTCTGAAATTTAAGAATATCTTTGGCTGGGCAAGAAACTGGTTAGTTTCTTGCAAAGTGTGAAGGAGAGTTGTGTAGGAGACTGGGAAATGAGTAGTCAGCTGTCAGTGTGCTGCAGTAATTGTGAGTCTTTATTTCTGTACTTTGCCTTTTGTTGCTCTTTTTTTGACAAGCTAGTAACTTGTGATTTCTTTTCCTCTCATGATCCCATCAGCTAATGAGAATTTTGTTTCTTGGTCTTCAGCCTAGTGGTCTGTTTGGTGTCCAGGATTCTCTGTAGAGCTACTTAGACCTAAGGGTGATTTATGAATAGGAACTTTGTGCTTCTTCCTCTGTCCAGGACTAACTTTGGGCTTCTTTTGTGTATGCTTTTGATGTGCTGAAGGTCCCCAAAGGAGAATTACATATCGTAGCTCAGTTTCCTTGTTTCCTGGTTATTAATTCTGGGAATTCATAGTTCTTAGACCTCAATTTGTTGTCACAATAAAGAAGGAAAAGTGGGCCAGAGCTGCCTCTGGTGCCAGAGTACTGCTGTGTGCCTAGGCCCTGCTCTGTGATGGAGGCAAGATGGACTTCACCTTCCATCAGCCGGGGTTGGAGGGTCAAGTGGCACATAACTAGGCCGTCTCCATTTTTCAGCCAATAATATTTATTTAAAATAAGCTTGCAGTATTGTTTTAAATTACATGAATGATTATTGTTATTAGAAGAAAGGAATTTGGGACTAGAATAATCGTATCAAGCCAGTTCTAGACACAAATATATTTGAGCTCTCTAACCCATGGAACAGTCTAGCACTGTTCTGAAATGGGTGGGTGGCCTGTAAAGAGCTCTGTAAGAGGTACATTCATTCATTCACCTGCCATCCAGTTAGGGCTGTTCTGTGTCCGGGTCTCTTCTCATAAAGGCCGTTTTTGCCCAGAGCTAGCCATCTATGGGGTCGCGCAGAGTCGGACACGACTGAGGCAACTTAGCAGCAGCAGCAGCAGAGATAAAGGATGAAAAAAGAGGTGCCAGATTTAAGTGACCTCACTTATGTGAAAAGGGAAAACCATAGGTGAAGAGGAGAAATTAGTTCATCTCAAACTTTCTTTGTAGACAGTTTGTAGATCTGGATCTAAGAATTCATACAGTTGGATATTTTGTTAAGTTATTTCTGGCCTGCAATGTACCAGGACCTCTGCTAAATGCTAGTGATACAAAAATAACTGACTGGACACTCTTGGGGAGCTTGGAATGAAACACAGACATGGAAATAAATGTAGTAGGTGCTATGATAGGGTTGTCTGTTCTGGCCTGAGACAGAGATAAGGAAGGAATACAGGCTGCTCCCTTACCTGGGAGGAGTTAGCAGAGAGAACCTTACAGGGTAGCATAATGCCCCGCCCAGAGCATAATGGATTCCAAAGGCAATGCCAAAGAATGCTCAAACTACCGCACAATTGCACTCATCTAACATGCTAGTAAAGTAATGCTCAAAATTCTCCAAGCCAGGCTTCAGCAATACATGAACCGTGAACTCTCTGATGTTCAAGCTGGTTTTAGAAAAGGCAGAGGAACCAGAGATCAAATTGCCAACATCCCCTGGATCATGGAAAAAGCAAGAGAGTTCCAGAAAAACATCTACTTCTGCTTTATTGACTATGCCAAAGCCTTTGACTGTGTGGATCACAATAAACTGTGGAAAATTCTGAAAGAGATGGGAATACCAGACCACCTGACCTGCCTCTTGAGAAATCTGTATTCAGGTCAGGAAGCAACAGTTAGAAGTGGACATGGAACAACAGACTGGTTCCAAATAGGAAAAGGAGTACGTCAAGGCTGTATATTGTCACCCTGCTTATTTAACTTCTATGCAGAGTACATCATGAGAAATGCTGGACTGGAAGAAACACAAGCTGGAATCAAGATTGCCGGGAGAAATATCAATAACCTCAGATATGCAGATGACACCACCCTTATGGCAGAAAGTGAAGAGGAGCTAAAAATCATCTTGATGAAAGTGAAAGAGGAGAGCGAAAAAGTTGGCTTAAAGCTCAACATTCAGAAAAGATCATGACGAAGATCATGGCGTCTCGTCCCATCACTTCATGAGAAATAAATGGGGAAACAGTGGAAACAGTGTCAGAGTTTATTTTTGGGGGGCTCCAAAATCACTGCAGATGGTGACTGCAGCCATGAAATTAAAAGACACTTGCTCCTTGGAAGAAAAGTTATGACCAACCTAGATAGCATATTCAAAAGCAGAGACATTACTTTGCCAACTAAGGTCCGTCTGGTCAAGGCTATGGTTTTTCCTGTGGTCATGTATGGATGTGAGAGTTAGACTGTGAAGAAGGCTGAGCACCGAAGAATTGATGCTTTTGAACTATGGTGTTGGAGAAGACTCTTGAGAGTCCCTTGGACTGCAAGGAGATCCAACCAGTCCATTCTGAAGGAGATGAACCCTGGGATTTCTTTGGAAGGAATGATGCTAAAGCTGAAGCTCCAGTACTTTGGCCACCTCATGTGAAGAGTTGACTCATTGGAAAAGACTCTGATGCTGGGAGGGATTGGGGGCAGGAAGAGAAGGGGACGACTGAGGATGAGATGGCTGGATGGCATCACAGACTTGATGGATGTGAGTCTGAGTGAACCCCGGGAGATGGTGATGGACAGGGAGGCCTGGCGTGCTGCGATTCATGGGGTCGCAAAGAGTCGGACACGACTGAGCGACTGAACTGAACTGACCACACTGTCAGATTAGATGAAGAGGGGTAAAAGGGATGCTTAAAATTTACCAGTTGAGAAAGGGAAGCAAGCCAAGCTTAAGGATGGAGTACAGAGTCTGACAGTGTGGGAAACAGAATAGCTTAGGTGGCCAGAACAAAAGCTAAAGGGGTGAGTGGGCTAAACTAGGATGAGCTTTGTGTGCCTTGTCAAGGGCCTTATACTGTAGGCGAGTGCTTCTTTGAATCTAAGCAACTCTCAAGTTTTTTTGTTTGTTTTGTTTTTACTGTTTGACACACACATACAAAAGTAGTTGCTGCATTTTATGTTTTGTTGGTCTGCAAACAGTGCTTGGTACAAAGTGATTATTGGTTCTCTGGTCCTTATCTTGGTACAGACTGTGACTGCAGCCACCCCACTCTTTCCAGTAACTTGGGAACCACTGCTGTTGTCTTACAGAAAAGCATCAGATCTGTAGGGTCCTGTCCATGTCACATTTTGCTTACTTGGAATTTCCTTTGAATGTTTAGGGGATGAGAATAGAATTGATCAGCTGAAGGATGTTTAGGAGAGCTACTGAGAAAACTTTTCAACTCTGAATTAATAGATGACTATTCTGTCTTCTCTCACTCTTCTATACCTGACATCTTAGAAAAGTAAGAACAAAGATGTAGTAGGTTTTTATATTCAGTTCAGTGCAGTCGCTCAGTCGTGTCTGGCTCTTTGTGACTCCATGGACTGCAGCACGCCAGGCCTCCCTGTCCATCACCAACTTGTGGAGCTTACTCAAACTCATGTCCATTGAGTCGGTGATACCATCCAACCATCTCATCCTCTGTCATCCCCTTCTCCTGCCGCCTTCAATCATTCCGAGCATCAGGGTCTTTTCCAGTGAGTCAGTTCTTCACATTAGGTGGCCAAAGTATTAGAGTTTCAGCTTCAGCATTGGTCCTTCCAATGAATAATCAAGACTGATTTACTTTAGGATGGACTGGTTTTTATATAGCTACGTTTATTACATTTGATTGAAAGATTTTTATATTGTCCATCTCTCTTTTGCTGTCAGTTTTAGTAGGCTTGTAAGAATAAGAAACTATTATGTTTAAATGGCCTTTCTTGATAAAAATTACAAGTTCTTTTTGCAGTTGTTCCCTGTCATTTTAAAACTACTTTTATGGTTTGTGGAATACAAAAACCAGGAAACCATTACTATGCTGCCTTCTTCAAATGAGCACCAGGAGGGACTTCCTGGGCTGTCCAGTGCTTAGGACTCCACCCTTCATGTAGAGGGGCTGCAGGTTCAATCCCTGGTCAGGGAACTAGGATCCCACATATCATGAGGAGTGGCCAAAAAAATTTTAAAAATCAAATGAGCATCTTGAAACAAATTTGCAAAACAGGTTGGATCTGTGGTTAAACACACAAAAATTCATGTAACAGGTAATATATGAATTGTTAGAACATGTCTTCCCAAAGGTAGACTTTTACAAAGTCAAGGAAAGAAAACTACAGACAAAAATCTGTTATGAAAATACTAGCAAACCAAATCCAGCGATATGTAAGAGGGAGTGAACGCCATGACCAAGTGGGCCTCCGTCTCAGGAACAGCAGGTTCACTTATCATCAGAAAATCAATTTGTGTAGCACACCACATTCACCGTGTAAAGGAGGAAAACCACACGATCATGGAAAAAAATGAAGAATTTGATGAAATTCCATAATCCATTCGTGACAAATCTGGATCAGAAGCAACCTGCCTCACCTGATCAAGGACATCTGAAACACCCGCAGAGAACTTCACACTTCATAGTGAAAGGCAAGATGCTTCTCCCCCCAAGGTCAGGGACAGAGATCTGCTCTCACTATTCAACTGAACACGGTGCCAGAAGTTCTAGCCAGTACAGTTAGGCAAGAAAATGAAAAGGCATCCAGATTGTAAAAGAAGAGGTAAATTATCACTATTCACAGATGACATGACCTTGTACATGGAAAACTCTAAGGAATTCATTAAAATACTTTCACAGCTAATACACAAATTTAGCAAGATTGCAGGATACAAGATCAACATACAAATTCTATAAAAACAAAACTCAGTTGTATTTTTATATAGTAGCAATGAACAGTCTGAAAAATCTAAAGAACAACTCCAGTAACAGTAGCATCAAAAAGAATAAAATCCTTAAATTTAACAACAACAAAAGCACAAAAGTTATATTCTGAAATTATATATAACAGTAAAGGAATTAAAGACCTAAATAAATAGACATTCCATGTTCATGGTTGGAAGACTTTAATATTTTTAAGATGGCACTGCTTCCCCAAATTGACCTACAGATTTAATGCAGTCTCTATCACAGTTCTAAGGAGCTTCTTTGCAGAAATTGATAATGATATAATCCTAAAATTTATATGGAAATGCAATGGACTCAAAATAGCCGAGACAATCTTGAAAAAGAACAAAAAGAACTCACTTCCTGGTGTCAAAACTTATCACAGAGCTACAAGTAATCAAGAAAATGGGGCTCTATCAAATGGACAGACATACAGATCAATGGACTAGACTGGAGAGTCCACAGATAAACCCACCCACTTAAGATCGGTTGAATGTTTGATGAGTCACAAGACAGTTTAAGGGAGAAAATAGTGCTGAGAGAACTGGACAGCCACATGTGAAAGGATGAAGTTGAACCCCCATCTCACACCATATACAAAACTATCTCAAATGGATCAAAGACCTAAACGTGAACACTAAAACTGCAAAACCCTTAGAAAACATGTCAGTCTCTGTGCTCACATCTGCCAGTGGCTTCTTAGTTGTGACACCAAAAGCAAAAGGACCAAAAGAAAAAGATAAATTGGACTTAACAAGATTAAAAAAAAAATCTCTCAGTAATAAAAAGATAGCTCAATTTTTTAAAAATGGGCAAAGGGTCTGAAAGTATATTTCTCCAAAGATGTACAGATGGCCAGTAAACACATGAAAAGATATTCAGCATCATTAACTGTCAGGGAAATGCAAATCAAAACTACAGAGAGATACCACTTGACACCCACTAGGATAATTATAATAAAAAAGACAGATAATAACAGTGTTGAGGATGTGGAGAAATTAGAACCTTCATACAGTTAGTCCTTTAACTGGTGACGACGTTTGAAAAAAAAAAACTGGTATATCTGTACAATGAAATATTACTCGGCAATAAAAAGATACTGACGTAGAACACGGTGGGGTGAACCTCGAAAATACCACTCTGTGTGAAAGAAACCAGTCACAAGATATCATATACTTAATGATTCTGTTCAAATGAAATGTCCAGAGTAGGCAAATTCATAGAGACAGAAGATAGATTAAGGGATTGCTGAGGTTGGGGAGCACAGAGTAGGGAAATGAGAGAGGGTAGCTAGAGGGTCTAGGATTTCTTTGGGATCGATGAAAGTATTCTAAAGTTAGTTGTGGGTCAATTGCACAGCTCTGTAAATATACTGAAAACAACTGAAGTATGCATTGCAAATGGGTGAGTCATATGCATGTGAGGTGTGTCTCAATAAAGCCGTTGTTAATTTAAAAAATAGGCCTTTGAGGTGTGCCTTGTACGTTTTTGTTTTTTTTTTTTTTTCCTGATGCTGAGTTGCCTTTGTTTGCCATCAGGTCCTGTTTTGTCCTTTCCTTTCTAGAGCTGAGCCTCTGTGCTGGGAATCTGCAGCTGGACAGCAGAAGGAGAGAGTTCGCCTCTTCTGGGAACAGGAAGCTCTACTTTGACACCCATGCCTTAGTGTGTGTGCTCGAGGAGAATGGTAATCCTCTGCCAGTGGTCACTCGGTGTCATCGAGAAACACTGTACCTCACGGCTTCCTGATGGTCTCACCTAATTTCTCATATTTCTCTTTGACTTTGAAGTCTACAAGTTGCCTTTTGATCAGTCTCCATGTTTTTAAGTTCCTTGTTTTTTTGTTTTTTTTTTTTTCTGTTTAAGGGCATTTTTGCTTCATCAGTACAATTGAGACTTTCCTCCTACGTTTTCTCTTTGTCCAAGTGAACTGTATGTTTATAACATCACTCTGGAAGTTAAAGATTAGTGTTACAGGTTAAAAATTAGACATAAGCCAGCAAAACTCAGGAATGGCTCCTAGGACAGCTGTCTAAGGCCAGAAGGGACAGTTTTATTCCTGTGCATCTCGTGTGCTCTAAAATTTTTTGTGAAATTAAAATGTTGCGGAGCAGCAGTTATTGATCGTTGCAGCTTACTGTGGTTTTAAAAAAATATTCAGACTGACATTTTCTCTTACTGCTCTTGAACCAACTGATGTAAAAGATTACTCTGATATGTATGGCAGCTATTGAAAGTACACTTAGTATATAGGTAGCAGTCTCATATTTAATCTTGTCTAGACAAATGCACCGGAGAAGGCAATGGCACCCCACTCCAGTACTCTTGCCTGGAAAATCCCATGGACAGAGGAGCCTGGTAGGCTGCGGTCCATGGGGTTGCTGGGAGTCGGATGCGACTGAGCAACTTCCCTTTCACTTTTCACTTTCATGCATTGGAGAAAGAAATGGCAACCCACTCCAGTGTTCTTGCCTGGAGAATCCCAGGGATGGGGGAGCCTGGTGGGCTGCCGTCTGTGGGGTCACACAGTTGGACACGACTGAAGTGACTTAGCAGCAGCAGACAAATGCAGAATGTAAGTTTAATACATATTATATTGATAATTCTTTAAACCGTGAACACATATACTCTCACAATCAGAATCTCAGATACCATAGCTTATGCCTTTGAAATACATCAGTCTGTGCTATAGTACAGTCATCCATCCGGTTATGCGTGTTCATATCTGCAAAGCTGCCCTGTGTTAATGTGCTTTATCTACCCAGAACACGGTGATGGGGTGGGTCCTTCTGTGCGTACGTGGGTTAGTTAGCGGCTCTGGTTTCAGGCTCTGCAAGCTTCCAGCTGTGTGGCCTCACAGTCTCTCCCTTCTCAGTTCCCAGCCGCCCACCTCTGGAGCATGGGTGTACTAAGAATTCCAGAGAGCCCTTGTGAGTGTTAAGCAATGTCCTGAATGCACGTTGGGAAAACTCACAGGCTCTGTGATAATTTTTACAGCTTTTTCATCTCAAACTTGAAACAGTCAGCCTTTTCCACCACGACTTAGTAGAAGTAAGAGGGGCATCTGAAATTATCTGGATAAGCAGAAGTCTTTTTTCCACTTTTCTTTTTCTTTCCTTTTTTCTTTTTCATGGATCTTTTGTATTCGAAGCAACCAAAAAGACATTCCAGAGATAATAGGAGCGTATCTACATGGACTAGATGTCTGACGTGTTAAGAGGACGTCATTTATTTTGTTAAGCGTGACTGTGGCCAGGTAGCTGCAGTGGACCCAAAGCCTTTCTCCCATGAAAGGTGGGGTTTGTTTCTCCTGCCTTTCAGAATCCATTTATTTATTTTTGACAAAAATAATAGATGTTGAATGTTTCAACATATGTAGTTCCTACTTTTCTTGATTTAAAACCCTGGCCTGTGAGTATTTGCCTATTTCAAAACCAGTGATGTAAGGACCCCAGTGGGTGTAGGATGTGAAAGTGCTTACCTGGATAATGGCTGGGTTAGGGTAAGAGCAGGAAGGACCCCTGGGGGAATGCTCTGTCCTTTACCCTTTTTTATCCCCTCTGGAGTTATGGCTCCTGATTCATAGAACTTCCTCTGTCCGTAATCTCACTGGCCCTGATTTTGTCCCACCTCCCTTTCCTGTTAATACAAAGAATTCATTTGGATCTGGTATCCCAGAAGTTTTCAGGCTTAACTTCTCCCTATTCTTATCCTTTCTCCTCCTGTAGGTGGTTCTAAATTATAAGGCTGTAAAGTTTATCTCTTTTCTTATCAGTGTAAGTCCACTTTGGTTTCTCTTTTTCTTTTCTTTATAATCCTCAAGCCTAATTATGTTTAATTATGAACTCTTATTAATAAATTTTAAAAATTGCAAAAGACTTGTTGATTTTTTTAAAATTAGGAAAACAGAAAAGAACCAAGAAAAACTACTCTGAATCCCAGTCAGAGCTAAACTGTTAATATTTGAGTGATGTTTTTTTGCTAGCTGTTCATGACGCACACATTAAAAATAAAAGGATTTTGAATAAAGTGAAAAGAATAGGTTTTTGGAGGTCTTTTTGTCTTCTTTGAATTTGTTTCTTTGTTCTTTTTCAGTATAGTCCCATGCTTAATCTCATCCAGATTGAATCAGGTATAACTTTATCCAGACAAATATGCCATGAACTAATTATAAGAATCAGTACATTCTTCTGAAGTTCTTATAGATGAAAGTATTTAACAGAATTATATACCAGGTACTTACGCATCTTAAATATTTAAAATTAAGCATTTTAATTAGAATTTTCAATGTGAAATATGTTAGTACCTATAGTTATTAAAAATAGTAGCACTGCTAACTTGAGTCTTTATATAATTCAGTTCAGCATCATTTATTGAATATAAAAGAATATATTCTTTCCAATTTGGGCTTTCCTCACTAGTGATTGAGGAAGATTGTGGAGGAAAAAATGTAAGAACTGATTTTGTCTTTTAACATTAAATTAACAGCTGAATTATTATTATATAGCCATTGACTTGACCAATTTGTGCTGGAAATAAACTTTCTCTACTTGATGTAATAATTTTTTACTAATATATACACTTTAAAATTGAAGAAGTCATATCCATTGTAGAAAATTAAGACAACACAGAAGAAAATAACAGCTACCTAGACTCTTTCATAAGTTACAAAAGCAATAACTTGTATAATATCTGTATTTTTGAGTCTTGCATCTTTTCACTTGACCTTGCAGAGCAGATATCTCCTGTCATTAGACATTCTCTGAAAACATGGTTTTTGACCCCTTGGAGGGACGTCAGAGCTCAGTCAGCCCCACCCCTTATTTTACATGAGGAAACAGTCATGTAAACACTCATGTATCCAACTTGTCCCAAGTGACAGATACATCACAGCCTGTGACTAGACTCCACCCTCTTGCCATGCTAAACTTTCCAGCTTCTTCTAAATTCAGACATTCACCTGCAGGTGTAACTTTGTCTTTTCTCCCTTTCAATGAAGGATTTTTTTTTTTTTTAATTGATTCTGACAACTATGGTCTCCTGAGTAATTGTCTTTGTGTGTTTGCCTAGGGTTTACTACTCAACAAGCAGAAGTCATTGTATCTGCCTTGATGAAGATCATGGAGGCCAACATGGATATCATCTACAAAGATATGGTCACCAAGATGCAGCAGGTAGCTTTGCTGGGGCTCGTGAGCAGATAGAGCTAGTGGGCCACCAGGGAAGACCCAGCATATAGCAATTTTAATATAGACGAGAGGCAAATGGCTAGAGTGACATAAAATATATTTATTCAGAGCTGTTTTTTCAACTACTCTAGAATCATTAAGTTTGAAAACTAACTCTTCTAGTCAGCTATGCAGTGGACATGCGTTTGAGCAAACTCTGGGAGATGGGAAGCCTGGCCTGCTGCAGTCCATGGGGTCACAAAGAGTCAGGCACAACTGAGCAGTCGAACAACAGAATGCTTTCATAAATGGAAATGCGGCCCGAATTGTAGCTGGCAGTCCTCTGACTGCCGCTATTAACCGTGATTCATCTGGTGCTGATACTGGCCTAGAGTTCTTCCTGTTTTCTCATTTGGAGATGGAGGAGGACGTTGCTGAACCTCTTTCTACGTGCCCATGTCCTGGTTTCTCATTAAGATGATCTCAGGTTGAGGTGGTAGGAGGTGGACTTCCTAGGCCAGATGAGGTTTATATGTTTCATTTTTCTTTTCCCAGGAGATCACTCTTCAGCAAATAATGTCTCAGATCGCTAACGTGAAAAAAGATATGATTATTTTGGAGAAGAGTGAATTTTCAGCCCTCAGATCAGAAAATGAGGTAAAGCTAAAGAGCCACTCATATTTATCAAGTGCTTTTCTACTAGGATATGGAGGTATAATGCGTGTACACAAAAGTGTACAAAGAAGGGTACACCTCAGATGAAGTGGTCCTTGATTGGCACCCCAAGACCTGCCGTCACCCACTCTAGTCACTCCTCCCACAGCCAAAATCACTGTGGCCAACTTACATGGCCATTAACTGGTTTTGCTCTTGCAGAACTTTATCAGTGGAATCACAAGTGTGTCTTGCAGCAATAGGTTACTCTAGTCCATCGTTCATAGTATTATCAGAACATGCTGCGTTATTCTACTGGGATCCATACTAGAGTTGTTTCCAGTTTGGGGTTATTATGAGTAAGTGCTGCTGTAAAATATCTCTTCAAGTCTTACGTGGGCGTATGAGATCAGTGTTTAAATAGGTACTGTCTCCGCATCTTCCTTTTGTTTTCAGTCCTATTTAGAGTCCCGTGAAGGAAGTTCATTTATCACCTGTTGGTCTTGATCTTATAAGAACCTACCTAGCAAACAATTCCTTCTTTTGCTAGAAAAAAAAGATAAAGTTTGAAACTGTCTTGAAGTCGTTTATTTGAGGGCAGAATTAGTTAAAAGGAAACTTGAAAGAGATACTAAAGCATCTCTGGAGGGAAATGAGACTGTTGAAGACAGTTGTGTTACTAATTGTATGTGGCCTTCAACATGAATTGAAAGCCCTCAAGACGCACGATGACTATAGTACCATCCTGGCACAACCAGTGATCATTTCTGCTTCTGAGACTGTTCAGTTATCGTTGTGTTCTAAACATGGCTAAATTCATGTTGAATTGAGGAAAGAACTTGAAGAACTTGCTCATAGATGCATGTTGTAATATATGTTTATTACCAAGTTTTATGTTTTTCTTCTAACCTTCCAAACATATCCTTGACTGACTTCTTTTTAATGTTTCTTTAGAAAATAAAACTTGAGCTCCATCGGTTAAAACAACAAGTAACGGTAAGATCCTCATTCCTGTCTGCTTGCTCGTTTATAATTACACAAGTTCAGTAATAAATATAATGTTCAAAATATTTATGTGTTCTTGAAAACTTGCTTCTGTGTTAAATATTTGTGTGATATGTCTCAAAAGTACATATTGGAAGATATAACTGAGAACATAGCCAAAGAATAAGTTACTGATGTCTGTAACCAAATCCATTAAGAAAATTGTGATCCAGAAGGAATGAAGTCATTTTTAAATAAAATTTTTCTAAAACAGCCGCATGGAATCCTTATATTCTCTTAGGAGAGACTGTCTTTAGAAGAATTACATGTGATTTTAAAATGCTGACTGCAGGGGTCCAACCCCAGTGGATCCAGGGTAATTCGAAGTGGGGATGGCGTGGTGAGGAAAAATTTATTTAGAAATATAAAAAGAGATTAGGAAGAAATAGTATAGTAGGAAAATTTAGTGGAGAAAAGAGGCTGAATAACTTGGTTTACGTGGAAAACTAATAAAGTTCCAAGACAAGGAACTTGCACTGTCTACGTTAGGCCACCGGTGCCCACTTGAATAGCAGAGGGTGCCCCGCCTTGGGCTCCCTCTTGCGTGGGTCTTAGAAGCCGGGGCAAGTAAGTACACTCAGAGAGCCTCCACGCCCCAGATGGGAATTCAGCCTGGAAAGGAGAGGGAGGTAGAGGAAGAGAGAGAGAGAGATTCGACACGGGGGAACCCAGTCTTTCCAGTGACTTGCCCCCCCTCTATTGTCCGGAAAGGCTTTTTATACTTTGGGTTGTACATAGAGATCAATGGATAATACAAAATTATGCAGCGTCAGCAGCCCTGACTGCTATCGAGACCAGGCTTTCTCTCTGCATACTTAGCTGTATACACAAGTCTTAGGTGATTTACATCATCTTCCGGCCAGAAGGCCAATTAACATTTTACGGCCCTTTTCTGATAAGGGTCTGTCAATCAGAAAACTTAAAAGTGGTGTTCTTTCCAAAGTCTGGTACCACTCTCAGAAAGCACTAAATAAAGTTACATCTTACATAGCAAGGACACAACAATTTATAACAATGAAAGAGGAATACAGTGATTTATAACAAAGAGAAAATTAACTGAAAAGTCTAGTGTTACTAACATCAAAACTACTATATTCCTTTTTCTATATCCCAATTACATTGATTAATATCCTTCAGGTGCCTAAAAGATAAAGAATGTGGAGGCCTGGCAGCAGTCATTGACTCAACAATGAAAACCCATCACCAATGTAATTCTTAGCTGTTTAGAAAAGGCTCTATATCTTTAAGATGCTTTAAGCTTCGTGCCTCTCGTGGTTGGGGGGCTGTAAATAATCACAAGTTGTAAAAGTCCGGGCAGACCGGTCAGGTAAGTTAGAAAGCCATCAAAGGAGTTTAAACCGAGACATTCTTTTTATATGCAGGAGACTGTTAACTGGAGCTCTGAGTTAACTCTTTACAGAGAAAGGTGGTCAGGGATAGCCTCTGTTATGTCAGAAGAGTGGAAAGCACAGTACATTAAGGCAGGCAGACTGGTTTTGGGGGGTAGATGTTCAGGAAAACCCAGGGGGACCCCTGAAGCCAGATCATGCCTTTTCATATGTCAGGCTTCCTTCCTCTTGACCTTTGCCACGGGCGGGATTCCTCACGCTGGCTCCCGGCAGCTGGCTAACGCCAGCTGCTTGATTTTTTTAAGTGGAAAGAACATTGGTGTTAAATAAGAAAAAGGTTTTGATGAGTGTCAGAAAGCTTTATTTGAACCAGAATCTAATATTTCACTTGAGTCCATCTCTGCTTCCAAAGTTGTCCAGAGAACAGCTTGATTCATAAATTCTACAAGGCGATTGTATTGGGAATCTTGATGTTAAAAGCAACAGTAACCCGCTGTCATCTGACTTCAACATAAAAGGGGATTATCTGTATAAATAACCAGGACGTCCCCACAGACGTGGCTTAACCAGTCTCTTGACCTGACTCGTCTCTAGCTCCATCTCTCTGCACACCCCCGGCCCCTACCCTCGACCCCTCCGGTGAAGTAGTGGAGACAGTGGACCCAGGCTCATGTCCACACAGGCTTTGGATCTCTTACTTTGGATTTCTTTCTGTCTTTGATGTTTGCCCTCCCACTAGGATGAAGTGATCAAAGTCCGAACAGATACCAAATTAGACTTCAATCTAGAAAAGAGCAGAGTGAAAGAACTGGTATGTTTCTTTATTTAAAAATAGAACATAAATTAATTTCTTTGCAAGACGGAACATTTGGTCAAGTCTGAGGTTATTTACAGGTCATAAGTACTGTTAAATATTTACCTGTATATGATTGTTACACATGGTGTTTCTTTATTTCAACTGTATTTTGGATTAGGACTTTAAAAAGTAACATTAAAATTAAAATCTTGGTCAAGTCAAGTTTGAATCTTGTTTGTTTCAGAGATACTAAACTATTTGTCACTTAGACATGAATAAATTGTTTTATTTTGATCTCTTTGATATTAACTTAAATCTCCACTGGTCCTGATTTTGCAGAAGTTAAAGTTGATTATCTGACTTGGATCATATTAAATTATAAATATTAAATAATGTTTTAAAATTAAAAATTGAGGGTTTGAAAACTGTTTCCATGTAGTGTTTTTAATAGAGAAATCTTAATGAGTTTTTTGTATTGTTTTGAAATGCAAATTCTAAATGATTCTTTAAGTTATGCTAAATTGAAATTTTTAGTTAGGAAAAATAACTGAAAAATAAAACTTTCATTACCAAAAAGATACCACAAAATATGGGTTGTATATAAGCAGAAGGGATATATATATCTTTTTTTGTTGTTGTTTACTTGCTAAGTCATGTTTGACTATTTTGCAACCCCATAGAGTGTAGCCCGCCAGGCTCCTCTGTCCGTGGGATTTCCCAGGCAAGTGGGTTGCCATTTTCTTCTCTAGGGGATCTTCCCGACACAGGGATCAAACCTGTGTCTCCTGCATTGGCTAGCAGGTTCTTTACCACTGAGCTACCAGGGAAGCCCCCATATGATATGCAAAATAATTATTATGCCAGTGTTACCTGCCTTTCTAGTCTCGAAACACTTTTACCCATGAAGAGGAAATCACTTAGTGTTGCTAAAATATGTAATGATCACTAGCATATGACTAGTTTCTAGAAGATGAAAAACCCTTTGGTTACCTTTGCCCTTAAGGGTTATATATAGGCTTAGCAGGAATTCTGAATCCACTTGATGTAGGACGATGCCTCTAGCAACAAAGTCAGGAAGAACTAGATCTCAGAGATTGGGGGATGTGGGCTGTGAGCATGGATTAAAGTCAGTCCATTTGTGTGACTTATTAACCTAGCTGAGAAGTCCTTTTTGGAAATCCTAAATTCAGATTACTCTGAAGTGCAGGACAGCAGTCTACTAGTCTGCAGCTAGCATGAATTTAACTTGCACTGAGGAAGATGAGCTATCCAACCCTGTCATTCTTTTGTTTAATACACTTAGAATACTGTTCCAACAGCATTGACTGTGGTGATATTTACAGCCAGTTTCAAATGCAGTACAGCCTATAAACTGCTTTGGGGTAGAGGGAGATGGGTCCAGATAGATGCTACTTTTATAATCATGGCAGTGTCGAGATTTAGTCTTTCCTTTGTGGCTGAGTCAGTATTAGTGAAGGCTAGAATTTTAAGGGATGCAGAAAATCCCATTCCACCCTGCCCTCTGGTGGTAATCTGGTGCATAGCTCTCTCTGAAACCCTGGAGATGAGCATTCTTTGGTCCTGCAAGTAGTTCTTGGTTTGGGGTTTGAGTTGTTTTTAACTCCTAAGCAATGCTGTTTTTATACTCTATCCCCCTGGTAGTCATAGGGGTCATTTATAGCTAGAAAGTTTCTAGAGACTTCAAAAGCATTAATTTCCCCCCTATAACAAGTGTTAGTTTATTGAGGATTTTTAAAATTCTTCACTTAAATTACAAATTTTTATTTGCCTAGGCAAATCCTAATGCCTACCACTAAGGAAACATGCCTGATTTTGGTTTCAGTATTGACAGGATCACACAGTCATTAATAGCAAAAAAGGCAAGGTATCATTTTAATTCTGAGTAGAACTAGTCAATTCGCTTAATAACATTGGATTGTGACAATGCCCACATGGATTTGTCTTTTGTTTTTTGTTTTTTTTTTGTTTTTTTCAATTAAAACCAACATGTGATGGTCTAGTGTATTTCTTGAATCTGTGTATTTATGTAGTGTTTTATAATCAGAAGGCAGCATCTGTGTCACAGAATAATAATCCTTGAATTTATTTTTTTCCCAATTTTATGTCTTTTCTCTTTTGTCTAAGCTTCAGATAGTGCCAATTTTGTTTGTAGTTAAGATGGGATAGCTTAAATTGAATTGTTAACCCTACTTTTTTCAACCTTCCCAAAGCTGAAAAGCCTGTGACTCAGCATCCATCTAAATTGGTCCCAGGCAATGCTAGCATAATAGTGGGAAGGACTTAGAGTTATCACAGCAAAGAGGTGAAAACCAACCGAGAGAGAGGTAGAAGATGACAAAAGGGAATCTAGATGTTGAAGCAATGAGTGAATATAAACAAGATTTTAAAAAGATCAAAAGGAGAAAGCAGGTAGGCTGCTTTATCCTAGGGGTGACTGCTCATGGTACATATTCTTGGAAGTACTGAGACCAGAATATTTAAGGTACCAGACAAGGAAGAATGGAATAAATAAAGGAATAAATCTAAATCTAACCTGTGTTACGTGTTTGTTTCAGTATTCGTTAAACGAAAGGAAGCTGCTGGAAATAAAAACAGAAATGGTGTCACTGGTAAGAAAAGATTCAGTTCTCACCTTGCAAAACTGAAACTCTACCCATTAAACGCAGTAGCTCTTTCTCCCTCCTGCTGGCTACCATCATTCTATTTTCTGCCTCTGTGAATTTGGCCACTCTCAGTCCCTCGTGTAAGTGGAATCATACAGTATTCGTCCTTTTGTAACTGGCTTATTTTGCTTAGCTTTCCGTCCTCAGGGTCCATGCGTGTTGTAACATATGTCAGAATCCCCTTCCTTTTTAAAGCTACGTATTCCCTTGTATGGACATACTACATTTTGATTATCATTATGGCCATTGTGAATAGTGCTTTAATTGTGGGCTTGTGGATATCTGTTGGAGTCCCTGTTTTTAATTCTTTTGGGTATACATACCCAGAAGTGGAGTATCATGGGAATTTTTTGCTTAACAAAGTACTTATTTTAATTGAGGAATAAATAAGGAATGGAGTTGTTTTTTTTTTTTTACTTTAATTTATGGCATGGATAACTTCTTTTCTGTCCTTATTACCTGGGACCTCTGAAACCTGGAAGAGACTTCCATGAGAGAATACTAAACTCATCCTCTGGAATATTTTACTCGTCCGTGCGTTTATTTCCTTATTCATTACCTGAACTGTTCACCACAGGGGACTACTTACTTGCCCTGGGATTTTTAGGAAGTATTTCCCATGCTTTTATGCATTCACATTAATGAAGTGTTACAAACCTTTATAACATCAGCCAAACTCACTACCCTTTGGGTGTTAACTACGTATCTGGTTTAACTATTATATTTGGGAAAGAACTCATAAAGGCCCTTGGTATAGCCATGCCTCATAATAAAACACTTGGTATTTGAATTATAAAAGAAGAAAACTTTTTAAAAATATGAATAGAAATAGTGTCAGCAAGCACTGTTGCTTTTAGATTACCTACCTAAGATTCCATTCATTTTTTAAAGCATGTTTTTTTAAATATAAATTTATTTATTTTAATTGGAGGTTAATTACTTTATAATATTGTATTGGTTTTGCCATACATCAACATGAATCCACCACAGGTATACACGTGTTCCCCATCCTGAACCCCCCCTCCCTCCTCCCTCCCCATACCATCCCTCTGGGTCATCCCAGTACACCAGCCCCGAGCATCCTGTATCATGCATTGAACCTGGACTGGCGATTCGTTTCACATATAATATTATACATGTTTCAGTGCCACTCTCCCAAATCATCCCACCCTCGCCCTCTCCCACAGAGTCCAAAAGACTGTTCTATACATCTGTGTCTTCTTGCTGTCTCGCATACAGAGTTATCGTTACCATATTTCTAAATTCCATATATATGTGTTAGTATACTGTATTGGTGTTTTTCTCTCTTGCTTACTTCACTCTGTATAATAGGCTCCAGTTTCATCCACCTCATTAGAATTGATTCAAATGTATTCTTTTTAATGGCTGAGTAATACTCCATTGTGTATATGTACCACAACTTTCTTATCCATTCGTCTGCTGATAGACATCTAGGTTGCTTCCATGTCCTGGCTATTGTAAACAGTGCTGCGATGAACCTTAGGGTACACATGTCTCTTTCAATTTTGGTTTCCTCGGTGTGTATGCCCAGCAGTGGGATTGCTGGGTTGTACAGCAGTTCTATTTCCAGTTTTTAAGGAATCTCCACACTGTTCTCCATAGTGGCTGTACTAGTTTGCATTCCCACCAACAGTGTAAGGGGGTTCCTTAAAGCATGTTTTGAATACCTTTTATTGAGAGGAATTCAGGAGGAGGAGGTATATTCATTGCCATTGAGAACAGACCAGCTTCCTAATCTTAATCTTACTTGTAAAGCTGCCTATAATTTATAAAAGCTTTCTTCTATCAGTAATTGCACTTGATTCTCTAAACAGCCTTTGTGAAGACAGAGCCAATGTTACTTTTTATCTTTGTTTCAAACTGAAGGAAACAGGCCCAGAGATAGCTAAGGCCCTGACTAGCAGAATATAGCATGAAGCGATTCGAACTCAAGACTAAAGCCCAGGTCTCCTTAATCTGACCGTGGGGGTACCTTGATTGCACCCTGTCGGGAAGGGACTCAGGGACAAATCCAGTGTGGTTTAATGCTGTGAATCTCTTTGTTTTAAAAGCACGCCCAGCAGGATCGGGCCGTCACACAGACAGACAGAAAGATAGACACTGAGGTTGCTGGCCTGAAAACCATGCTTGAGTCGCACAAGCTTGATAATATTAAATATTTAGCAGGTAAGCCGTCTTACATTTAGATAGTTAAAATGAGCTGAAAATAAATTTTAAAGTTTTTTGGCCGAGCCGCGCATGATCTTAGTTCCCCGACCAGGGATCAAACCCACGTGCCCTGCGGTGGAAATGCAGAGTCCTGACCGCTGGACCACTAGGGAACTCCCAAGATAAACGTATAAATTACGTCACAGACAGATGTTGCGTTTCATTGATTCTAGCACATGTTTTTCGTGCTTTAGCATCTCTGAAATTAGAAGGCATCTTACAGTTTCCAATAGATAAAGTATCATACTATTAATGTCATTTTTTTTTTCTTTCTTTGTAAAGTACCTGACTTTCTTTACTACTACTCATGGCATCTTAAATTTGATGAGATGCTATCATCAAACTGTAGGTATTGGTAATTATTTTTAATGACATTCAAGATGGAATATTTTACACATAGTGAAGTTGTGATCTTTCTACTTCAGTGGGTGACACTTCTTATAAGGAGTTACTTTGCTTTCGGAAATTTTGAGCCAAAAGGGGAAAAGATTCACGTACCAAAAAAAAATTACGTAACCATTATTTTAACTCAAATTTAACATTCTGTATCAATATTTTGAAGTAGAAGAGTATTTAAACGTAGAATTTTGCTCACAAAGTTAAAGGGTGTGTCCCTCTGTGGTACATGTGCCTTTACTTTGCTGCTGCTAAGTCACTTCAGTCGTGCCTGACTCTGTGCGACCCCATAGACGGCAGCCCACCAGGCTCCCCCGTCCCTGGGACTCTCCAGGCAAGAACACTGGAGTGGGTTGCCGTTTCCTTCTCCAATGCATTTACTTTGTGACCACAGAATTCTTGGGATTCTATACATTTATTGAGAAGTTTCCTTGGATATTGAACACATTTGTGTTTCGGAGATGACGATATCAGATGTGGGGTTTTTTAATAGGAAGGTGTTTCATGGAGCGTGGCACATCAGTGGACAAGCCAGGTTTCTTGGGTTTTACTTTCTTAGAGGATAAATGCCTGTTTTGTTTTGTTTAATTTGTTTTGTTTTGTTTTGTTTTTAGTAAAATGATGTTCCTGCAAGTAACTTTTAATAGAACTAATACTGTGCACAATTGTTCTTTTTCTTCCAGGATCTGTATTTACGTGCCTAACAGTAGCTCTGGGATTTTATCGCCTGTGGATATAATAAAGTGTCTATTTAAAGAGCATTCTATTGTTCTGCCTTAAGAACACCAGATTCTTGCTGTACTTTTTTTTTCTCATTTCTAATTATAATGCTGATTTTTTAATTTAATGTATATTATTTATTTTATGCAAATGATGGACAAATAACCAAGGCAGAGAAGTAAGAAATTTCAAAACTGCTTCTTTCATCTCTTCTATTTAGTTAACTTTATAGCTCTGAGTGGTGGACAAAGCAAGGAGGACTCCACTCCCCTGGACCAGTGAACTCAGTCTAACTTGCAGGACGTAGCAAAAGTAAATATGTGTATAACGCTGCAATTTTAAATCTTCTGTCTCATCAAGGATTTGGGGTCTCCATGTAAAGGCACGGGAGCTTTACTAAGTGCTGAAGAATCACGGTAACCAAACCAAGAGCATCAAATCTTCTTCACCTGCTGACCCAGACCCTGACATCAGCCGGTCCCTGTGTTAAAGGCTGTGTTTCAAGTCCAGTCAGTCGGTAGCCTCATGCTACACTGTACTTGACACCAGAGAGAGATTTTTTTTTCCTTTTGGTTTCCATTATCTTCGTTATTATTCTGCTTATTGTTTATGTGCCTTCCAGCTGGAAAATCTTGTTGCCTAATGAAGTATTATGATTAGGATGGAGACTGTCCCAGCCTCCTGGTGTGCAGACTCCCTCTGCCTCCTTCCCCCTCACTCGGTCCCTCCTCCTCTCCCTCTTGATTTAAGAGCTATCATAATGCTCCAGGGATGACACTGTCTCCCCAGAAAACATGCTTACTCTCAGCATGGAAGTCACCTTCAGTGTGTGTGATCGTCACCCTAATGGCCTTCGTCAGCTTTGTACACGATACAAGGGCAGCACAAGGCATAATGTCTGTAGCAATACTGAGATAGTTAGCTAGTGTAGGTACTGCTCAGAAATATCTTCAACGAAGATGCCTTTGCCTATTACAGGCTCAGGTCATAGGCTTTGAAAATTAGAGAACTGTCCTGCCAGGTATCAGCCTAATGTGGGTTAATTTCTTTGGTGGTTAAAGACATTCTCATAGCGACCTTACCTCTGCATTTGAAACAGATTACTAGATACAGCTAGGGGGTGGGGGTGGGGGGGTTGGAAATGCACATTCTCGTCTTGAATGACCTGCACGTGAAGAGAATAAGCATTCAAGAAATGATGACATCAGATGTCTCCTTCCTGTCTTTCTCACACGTGCGTGTGGATATCTGTGTGTACCTGGTCCAGTGGAAAAACCACATAGAGACTTCTGGATCACACTGGTAGAATAACGTACCCATCATCACTCTTCCATCCACAGTGATGACTAAGTTGTCCTCTGTCCTTTGGATGCCATTTCGAAACTTTGTAAGTCATTGCCTTGTTTGAGAATATTTGTGTAACTTAAAGAGTCTGAGCTCCAGATTAGTATGAAAATCAAATACTTTGGCATTCGTGGTATCAGTTTCAAAGTGAAAAATAATATTTTTTCAACTAAATCCAAAGTTGTCTTAACTGCCACAAAAGATACTTTATCAATATATTCTTTCCCTTTCAGAGAAGGTTCTCCAGAAAATCCTGTTCATTTAACAATTGCCCTAAGCCATTAAGCCATTAAGCCCACCTTTGCAACATAACTGATTAGGGAGAGCCAGAAGGAGGATGGAGCACACGCTCCAACAAACTAAAGTCCCAGGAGGAAAAAGCACTGTCCGCAGTTCTGTTTCAAAGGGAGCACCAATGCATTCGCAAAGTGACCTTATATTCCGATAAAATATTTTTAAAATAACATTCAGCTGGATGACTTTCTGTCCTCTGCCAAAAGTATTCCATGTGACATTCCTCCTAGTGAGGGTGGGCGGCACTCACCTGTCACTTGGTCCAGGCTGTCACTGGCTGCAGTGGATTCCTCCAAAGTACCAGCCCGCACCTCCCCAGCCTTGGGGAAAAACGAACTCTGCTCTTGGTGGCCTGGACTGCCGGTTCGGGACCGTGTTCTCTATTTAGTCACGTATATTCTATTTGAAAGCACAGGAGCCAGAAATGCAAGTATACCCTTGCCAGCGCTCACCCAGCCGTCTGTGAGCCTGTAAGTGGCTGGGGCTGGATGCTGTGTGACAGTTCCTGAGCTCAGCTGACTTAGAGGAAGTTCGGTATTAGCACTCAGAAGGGAGAAGATGCCTGATGAAACTCCCTGTGTCTAGCACATGGGGGAATTGGCCATAGCGAGGTCCTGAAGATCACCCCTCCAGGCACAGGTTCCTAACCCTGAATGTCAAGTGGCTTGAGTCCTTATTTCCAGTTCATGCACGAACCACTCAGAAGGTTCCTCCGTACCGTCTCTACACTCCCCTGCTTTTAATCTTTTTTAAAAGAGCTTAAACTGCAGTCTGACTCCTTTCCTGTTCCCTTCATCAGCAAGCTTGTTTGTGTGCATGGTTCTTTAGAGAAAACGTGAATTCTGACTTCCTCGCTGGTCTCAGCCCTCCTCTAAGTACTTTTCCAGCTCAATAGCTAACAAAACTACAGCTGAAGGTCTTCGTCGTCTTTCCGCTTAAGGATGTCAGGTACCAGTCGAGAAGTCTCTGGTTCAGGAAGAAAGGCTTGACTCAAGCCAGCCATCTTGCTCTGAGCTCTTTGAAAACCAAACTCCTGAGCCGCAGGGCCTGTGGCCCAGCCTCGGCCGTGTCCCTTTGCTGCCGTGCAGAGTGACGAGCTCTTCCTTCTGTCCCAGGCTCCTCTGCAGCCTCTCCTCCTGCTAACTAGCTGTGTCAGCGTTGGCAGGGACCTCTCTCCCCCCGATATGCCGTGTTCTGAGAATTTTGGCGTCATTCCTGAACAAATGTCGTATAGACAGCACTATGGAACTCACGTCTCGAAAACTGGCTCTTAACATACGTTCATCACATGTGTTGTGACTTTGCTGACACTGGAGCAAAAACATGTTAATCAGGAGTGATTTATTCTTTATAGAAAATGTTTGAGCCTGTTTAGCCTTTTATCAGGGTTTCATTTGGAAAATACCAACCTTCCTGCAGATTTATAACTTACGCTGCTCTCCTTATAACCCAAATCATTTCTTAACCCTTTCATTACTTAAGCAAATATTCGGTTACATTTTACTGTATAACTGAGGGGGCCTAATATTCTTATGATCTAAAATAAAATATTTAATTCTCTGTGATTAGAATACTCTTCTGTTTGTTCACATTGAATGTGAAAAAGAACAGCTTATGCCTACACTGTTTCTGCTGTTTTTTTCCTTCCAGTTGTATATGATAACAATGATGTATTATTTTAAAAATCTAAAACCTAAACATTTGGATTTGCATACAGGATACATTTGAAAGTGGTTATCTGATTTAAAAAATAAATTTTTATTCTAAAGACTCTCATTAGCGTGCTTGTAGTGAAGTGTTTTAACTCCTTGTTTGAGGGAAAATGCGGTTTTTATGCAAGTTTCTACAAAAGCTGAAGGTCAAGTTGCAAGTGATAGAAATCTGAATCAGATGAGCTTGAGCAGAGTTGCTTTTCTTGGCCTAGATGATCAAAATTCAGGAAGAGCGAGATGAAGGCACCATGGGAACTCACCCCCCGGCACCTCACACTTCCACTCCTTACCAGGGCGGGTAGTTCTCTCAGCCCAGCTCCACGGTGGTGAAGTTGCCAGCACACGCCCTGCGACTTAGCATGGGAGAGTTGCACCGTGAAAGGGCCTGGGAGGAAGAAACCGAAGCAGGCGGCTGCAGGAGCAACCAGAGGAGGGGTCCTGAGGGTTCTCCACGCTCCTTCCCCAGGACCCACCTGTCCGACACAAACGCCACCTCTGAAAGGTGGGGCTTTTCTGAGTCACCTGCACCACAGGCTTAGCTTCTGTGTGACAGACGCCTGCTCGAGAGGGAAGCGGGGGAATGGCTTGAGGCAGTGGATAAATGAGCAAGCGCCTGGAAAGTAATTTTGGGCCCCTTTCATTTTCTCCAACCAGAAACCTTTTCCTCAAGTTAGGGAGTCACCAAGAACTGGCTAGATTCGAGGCGGGATGTTGGGGGGCCATCCAGTTTCTCAAAGCCCCTAAGTGATCCACAAACGCAGCCTTCCTGTGAAAACCGTGTCATTGAAGTCCAGACATCAGTCTTCTGTCCGCCTTCTCACCTCAGTCCCCCTTCCACCTCCGTGGTGCGCAGACAGACTAAAAACCTGCTTTTTACCACGGCTCTTTGATTTCTTTAAGAAAATTGTTTTAAAGAAAGACGTTTTCTAAAAACAGCGCTGTCGCTGGACTCTAACCCGCTGGCATTCCACAGCAGTCTCGCTGCTCGTTGTGCCGGCAGCCGTGTTTCTACCCTAGTTCTGCAGTTTCCAGGGAGGACCAGACTAGGACCCCAGCAAGGGGCCGTGGTGGCCACTGTCCCACAGGGTCTGAGCTCCGGCCTCTCTACGTTTTAAATAGGGAGCAAGGTGATGGCACCCCACTCCAGTACTCTCGCCTGGAAAATCCCATGGACAGAGGAGCCTGGTGGGCTGCAGCCCACGGGGTCACGAAGAGTTGGACATGACTGAGCGACTTCCCTTTCACTTATCACTTTCATGCATTGGAGAAGGAAATGGCCACCCACTCCAGTGTCCTTGCCTGGAGAATCCCAGGGACGAGGGAGCCTGGTGGGCTGCTGTGTAGGGGTCGCACAGAGTCAGACACGACTGAAGTGACTTTAGCAGCAGCAGCAGCAGCGGTGAGCTTCCACTGTTTTGCACTTCACAGGTACATGGGGAACTATTTTTAGGCCAACACTCGGGTAAGAAGTTGATACAAGCTCACATTTTATACGGTCCTAACTATTCCTTTCAGGTTTATTTTTTGTTTCTTTTTGCAGGCAATCTGTGTTTCAGTAAACCCTGATCTATTGTTCATGATTCTGAAGTTCCAAGTCAGCTTAACATAAAGCCCAAGAGCTGCACTCAACAGCTTCAGGTCAGCGTGGTGTTTCTGCACTTACCACCTCTCAGGGAAGGCTTTTTAAAAAATTTTGCTCTTCGGCCATCTCTGACTCCTCAACATCCATTCCCCTAGGAGAAAAACTGCTGCTTAGCAGCCTCTTGTACCTCAGCGTGAAAACTAGTGTCCACCTAACACAGAGATATTTTTCACTAGTTCTCTTAGACTAGTTTATGGCCTGCATGAACCTGAAGTGCTGTATCAGGCAGTGACTAGCTCAGACCTCAAGAACTGCTACCTGTTGAAAACAGTGGTAAAACTTTGTGGGGGAAAGATGGAAGCTTGGGGGAATCAAAATACTCAGTGATCCCATGAGAGCACTTAGAATTGTTTGGTTTGTTTTTTCACATTTGTATCAGTTGGATGCTTTCAACTGTAAGTAGCGTAAAACTAACTGATTTATACCTCATGACGTTCACTACTCAAGTCTAGAAGCAGGTGATCCTCAGGACTGGCTGCCAGTTTAACCCTTCATCTTTCCACTCTTACCTTCCTCTGTACATTTTAGTTCAGTTTAGTTCAGTCGCTCAGTCATGTCTGATTCTCTGTGACCCCATGGAATGCAGCACGCCAGGCTTCCCTGTCCATCACTAACTCCTGGAGCTTGCTCAAACTCACATCCATCGAGTCGGTGATGCCATCCAACCATCTCACCCTCTGTCGTCCGCTTCTCCTCCTGCCTTCAATCTTTCCCAGCATCAGGGTCACTGTACATTAGCTTTCAACTTCAGCCATGGAATTGCTGATCACAACGTGACTGCCACAGCTTCAGGCATCGCATCCTCACACAGCATCCAAGACAAAAAGAGAGAGATGCATAAAAGCATTCTTCTCATAAAAGGTCTCTCTCCTTTTAATCCGGGAAGAAGGTTTTCCACCCCTCCCACAGAAATTCCCTTATGTCTCATAGGCCAGGACTAGGTCACATGGCCATCTGTAGCCAGACAAGTTACCAAAGGGAATGTTAAGCTTTCCAGCCCTTCTAGTAGGAGGTGGGCAAGGAAGAAGGAGTTCGGAAATGGTTGTTGGATTGACATTCAACAGTGTTATTTACAGTGTTCGTGAAAATTTAATGAAACACAGGCTACACAGTAAAGACAGCCATAGGACGGCTTGATCTGAAATTCGAGTGGCCGTAGGAAGTGTGAAAAATAAGTCTACGTTTGGTAGAATTCAAGGTCAGGGAAGGATGACTGAGGCAACAGCCCTCGGGCTTGTTCAGGGTGGGTGGACCTAGAAGGCGTCTTGCTCTCTACAGAACACTATGTCCTTTGTGAAATACTGCAAATTATTGGTGTATCTAATTCCTTCTTGCAACCCAGGATAGGTGTACCTGCAGAGTCTACTGACGCACGTATGCAATGAAATCACAAGGTTCAGGGGCTCATGGAACGAAAGAAAAAAGTGGCTCTTGAACCAAGCATGGACAGTGAGTTCTCAGTTTTCTGCATAAATATTTACGTGAATGCCTTGACTCGGCTGTGAACACCAGCAAGTGGGACCAGCAAAGCAGCTGCAGGTCCACATAGTTTAAGAAAACTCTAAGGGAAAAAGTGAGAGACATTAGACAAAAGTCTACTGATGTCTTCCTTCCAATGAATAAAACCACGATTATTTTGCCAGGGCAGCACAATATCTTGGTCTGGTCGCTACACACAAGTTTTTACAGGCAGATCATTTCACAACCACAGGTAGGATGAGTCAGGAGCCCTGGTTTCAGCCTCCAGCCTTACCGCTTGCTTTGCTCTGGCGAAGCCATCTGACATTGCCGATCCTCAGTCCCACATTTCTAAAATAATAGCATCAACAACAATAATGATAATGGGAATAATTTTAGGGATTCATTTACTGTCTTAGAGGCACAGTTCTAAAACCTTGGCATGCTCTGTCGCTTCAGTCATGTCCAACTCTTTGCGACCCTGTTAACTGTAGCCCACGAGGCTCCTCTGTCCATGGGATTCTCCAGGCAAGAACACTGGAGTGGGTTGCCATTTATCTTCATTGCATCCCTGGGAAGTAAGTATTATAATGATCTGTTTTATGTTGAGGGAAACAGGAATGAGAGAGCAGAAAAACTTGTCTGAGAGCACCCAGCTACTAAGTGGTGACTCCAGATTCAAGCCCAAGCCTCCCGACTCCAAGGAATAGAGACCCCACCCAACTGAGAGCACTTGGTGAGGATCAAGTGAGGCCAAACACATGGACACGTTCTGTAAATTGTAAAACCATACATTCATGGAAAACATAATGCAGTCCATGTGTGATAACTGGAATCACTTACTAGTAATTACTAGGCATATTAGTTACACCACCGCCCAAACAGGTAAATTCCCCTTAGTATGCTCCCTAGCAACCACCCCAGAGCACCAAGACAGACGATGCCATATCCCAGCAAAAGAACATCATCATCCTTTGAATGGCTGGTATAGAGATTGCAGTAGATATTAGAGGAATGTAGATTAGAATCTAGAGGAAATAAGTGTTATACTACACCAGCCCTTCATATAAATCCCAGGGTAATTGTGACTGTTCATACTTCTCTTTGGAGGTCTTCCTACCAAAGAATTGGTGTTGGCATGGCGCCCACTGTCCAAGCCTTAGCTTCATCTGACGTTTGGGCCTTAGGTAATTCCTTCCTGGTTAGTTCAGCACCCTTCTTTCTGCGACACGATCATTAACTAGGATATTTCATTCTTAATCAACGACATCAACCACTACATGAGAAAATAAATTTCAGCCTCTTTTCAAAAGTTTCCCAGAAAACTGGGCTCCCCAGATCCTGACCCAGGCCCCTTGGGAACATTCACATCTCATCTGAATTCTATTTTATTTGTATAAAACCCTTCTTGCTTGCTCTCAGCTTTCCATGGAAACTCAAGCCAAGCAAGATTTCAGATCTCAAAGAGGAGGGAGGTAGAATTGGTACCCTTATAGGTCACACTATGCTTTCACCCCAATCTCTTGTGCATTAAAAAAAATTATATACATGTAATTATATAGATTAAATTTTGTAAATATTATGTATGTATTGTACACATGTACACAACCTCACGAGAATAGGCAAATCCATAAAGCCAGAAAGTAGACTGATTCTCACCAAGGGCTGGAGGCTGAGGATGGGGGGAGATGAAATGTGAGAGCTAATTCTACAGGCTTGCTTTCTGGACTGATGAAAATATTCTAAAATCCAATTTTGAAAAAAAAAAAATTCAGAAGCTGGGGGTGGGGAGGGGGCACAAGGGCACTGAGACCTGGATGTGTTTTTCTAAATTAAGTTGGAAAAGCAAAAACAAAATAAAAACCAATTTTGGTGATAGTTGTGCAGCTCGGTGAAGATACAGAGAACCACTGGATGGCACATTTTAAATGGGTCAATTGCAAGTTGCCTTCTAGCTCCATTAAAGCTGTGTTGTTGGTTTGCTTCTTGGTCTTTTTTAATGTCCATTCTACACCTCCGGTTTACAGATGAAGCCCTGAGGCCTGAGACTTGTCCCTTTGACTGCATGAGTCACACAGCTGTGACCGGCGGCCCGGCTGGGATCTGAGAGGGGAGCTCCTCCTGTGGCCTCATGACTCCTGACTAGTCTCCTGAGGTGATGCTTTGGTTGCTGTTAAGTCCTAAGTCACTTTTTATCAGGCTTCATCGATGCCATAATATGGTCATCCTTCTATTTGTAACGTTTTACAAGGGGCAACTCCTGGTCAGTTCAGGGAGAGAAGCGGGAACACGCCCATTTGTGAGTCTGTCTCCTCAAGGGCACTGGACCCAGCCCCTGGCCCGGGTACTCCAGAGTCAGCGTCAGGACTTGCTCGTCTCATCCCCAGGATGCCGGAGAGAGGTGGTACCCACGTGGGCGGCGAGGGTGGAGAAGCCGCCCATGCTGACCGCAGAGGCCTCTTCTAGGGAGCGAATCAGAGTGTGGCCAGAAGGGGGCGCAGTACCAGGCAGGAAGGCTGAGACGTCCACCATTCGTGGACCCCACCGCTTGGCTATAACAGGAATTCGGTGGTTCCATCCTCACGCCTCCAAATCTGGACTAACCCAGGCCTGGGTAGGCAAGATCAACGTTTCATAATTCCCCAGGGAATCAGGAGGCCGGGGCGTGCTGGCCTGGGCACCACAGAATCGCTTTCAGCTTTAGTTTCTTTGTCTGTAAAATAAGGAGGGTGAAGCTGGTGGTTTTATTGTCCTTTCCAGACTCACAGCGACCTTTTAGAAACATCTTCGGAAGAACTGGTCCCTAACTGGTGTCCTTTCCCCGTGTCAAAATAATGCCCAGCACTGCCCAGTTGTTGCTTAGTTCCTCAGTCCTTGTTGGACTCTCTGAGACCCCAGGGACTGTAGCCCGCCAGGATCCTCTGTCCATGGGATTTCCCAGGCAAGAATACTGGAGTGGGTTGCCATTTCCTTCTCCCGGAGATCTTCCCAACCCAGGGATCGAACTGGCAGGCAGATTCTTTGCCACTGAGCCACCGAGGGAAGTCCACAGAGAGTCTTCAGTTAAATGCGCGTGCTGTTTCCTACAGGAATCTGTTTAAAATTAGGAGAAAGTCCAACACTGGATTTTTTTTTTGACTGAAAGAGATCATTTGGTTTTAATGAGAACCAGAGAGGTTAAGTGACTTACTGAAGTTACTCAGCTAGTTAATGATAAAAGCCAGAATTAGAATCCCGTTCCTTCGACTACCAGCCTGTAGTATTCCCATAATGTCACAGTACCTTGTGAACTTCCTTTTCCAGCAGAGACACAGGAACAAATTGAAGTGAGAAAATGAATTTAGGTAAAGCGACCAATGAAATTTTTATCAAGGGTGATCTGCCCCTATTCCCAGGTGGCTGTATCGGTAAAGAATCCACCTGCCAGTGCAGGAGACACAGGAGACAGGGTTCCATCCCTGGGTCGGGAAGATCCCCTGGAGGGAAATGGCAACCCACTCCAGTGTTCTGACCTGGAGAAGCCCATGGACAGAGGAGTCTGGTGGGCGACAGTCTGTTGGATCGCAGAATCAGATACAACTGAGCGATTGAGCACACATTGTAAACTCCGGATATTTGTTGCAGAGAAGAGCTGTCACCTTCTCATTTGCCTTGCTCTCCTGAAGCCTGAAAGTGTCCTTTAGCTGTGCCACTCGAGTACCTCGGGACTGCCCTAAACAGGGCTTCAGATTACAGGTTAAAATTGGCCTCCTCCCTCTCTGAAGACCAGAGGAGGTGGGAGTGGGTGGCATAGTGGGAACAGAGGCCAGGGTCCCCCTCAGATGTTGGCATCCGAGGAGGGGGCAGGGAGCCCAGAGATCCCCGGGTTATAAAAATCCTGACTTCATGTGGTGGCTCGAGTGTCTTTGCAAGGTCTGCTGCTGCTATGTCTCAGCAGCATTGACAGCTGGAATCCTGCAGATTGTTCCCTTTGTGATTATAAACTGTCTCTGGAGTAGCGCTCTGTGGGCGGTTGCCATTTATATTAATAGAACTGCCTGGACCAATCAGCCTGCTCCTCGAAGGAACACGCGCCTTCCCATCTTCCAGGATTTTTCTTCCAAAACAACATGCTGTGCCGATCTATTTGGAAGGAAAGGAGGAGAGAAAGGGCATCTTCCAGCTCAGGGACATGAAGAAGTACCGAAGCCCAGGCCAGTCCTGAACAGAACTCAGTGAGAACCGTCTTTTATGTATTATCTCTGCCCGCCTCCCACCGCCCACTCTCCAGGCCTTCTCTTCTTCCATGGTCTCCACCTGCTGTCAGATGCCCACTCCTTTCGTCTTTTCTCAGGACCCCAACCCACCAAAACCAAACCCCAAACCATCTACTCTCCGGAATAGTGCACATCTCACCCTTTGGAGGCGGCCTTATGAAGGTGAGACCTTACAAGGAGCGTGCATACTTAGTCACTCAGTCGTGCCGACTCTTGCGACCCCACGGACCGTAACCACCAGGATCCTCTGTCCATGGGATTCTCCAAGCAAGAACACTAGAGTGGGTTGCCATGCCCTCCTCCAGGGGATCTTCCCAACCCAGGGACTGAACCTGCATCATCTCCTCCATTAGCAGGTAGCACCACCTGGGAAACCCAACAACAAGGAGAGCTGAGTTTAAATCCTCACTCTTCTGCTTCCTAGTTGTCTGAATGGTTGCAAATTACCTTCCCTCTCCGATGGAAAATATAGGTCGTGTATGTGTGTGTGTGTGTGTGTGTGTGAGTGTGTGTGTGTGTGTGTGTGTGTGTTAGTCACCCTGTCATGTCCGACTCAACCTTAGCCCTCCAGGCTCCTCTATCCATGGGATTTCCCAGGCAAGAATACTGGAGTAGGTTGCCATTTCCTTCAGAGGATCTTGCTGACCCAGGGATCAAACCCGACTCTCCTGTATTGCAGGCAGACTCTTTACCGTCTGAGCCACCAGGAGCCATACAGCTCATAACACTCACCATACCTGGCAGTGTGCTTTCAGCACCAAGTAACCATAAAGTCAGCCCATAACGAAACGTATGGACCCCTATAATCAGAAGTTCAAAATCTATTTTTTAAGGGGAAAATATTTTAAAAAATAAAATATAAAGTCTTGAGTATGAACATAAGTGAAGAACTTACCATAATTCAGTGCTCAGGAAATGAGTAGTATTACTATCACTATTCTTTTCAGGGAACTTTGCTTATTACACTTGATCTGTTATTGAGGAATTTAAGATTCTCTCAACTAATAAACAATTTTCAGGTCCTAGTCAGCAAGTGAGGCAGCATTTTCTCAGAAAATGATCTTGCCAGAGTCCCTCAAAACCATGCCTATAAGTAACTATTTCCTTAACTGGGAATAAGACCTGCACTCATGAGTATTTCTAGGATACAGTGGAAAGGTATCCTTTCTATTGGCTTCCATGTGGCTCCTGTATTAGAATGCTGGCTTTTGATGAGGCTCCTACAGATTGACTGATTTTACTAATAATTATGAAGGCTCTTTTAATTCTGTGTAGTACTTAGGTAAAAGCTAGTCCACCAATGTCCTCATTCACATTTTGTTATGCCCAAGGTCCAAATCCCCAGAACTGAGAGAACAAGACATCCACGGCAATGCAAACGCAAAAAGGGAATTTATTGCTAGCTTGAGCCAGGGCCCTGGCCACATCCAACACAGTGGGATAGAGCCAGGGCCCCGAGCCCTGGGTTACAGTAGTATTTATAGGTTTAGGACAAAGACAGGGAATTGGCAAGGTTGGATTGGTTACAAGGGTTTCTCTGCATCTACTAATTGGCTAGATTTTCGCGCGCGCGGGCTTTCTTAGGAGATTTCTATCCTTGTCCGGATTGGCACAGACCAGGCTACGGGGAGCATGCTGACAGGCTGAGTCCTCTCGTCACCGGCGGGGGTAATTTTGATCCCGCCTGGGTAGTGTCTCAGCTGTTTCCGGGATGCTTGCTCCTGCCTATTTTAGTCATGGCCTCTATCAGGCCTCAACAATTTCAGTTATGGCAAGTCTCTAGAACTACAGCTTATCAAGGTACCAGTCAGGCATCTCCACTCTGGAGACAAATACACCTTCCCAATCGGAACAACATTACCCATCCCTTGGGCTTCCCAGGTGGCTCCAGGGATAAAGAATCTGCCGGCAATGTAGGAGATGTGGGTTTGATCCCTGGATGGGGAAGATCCCCTGGAGAAGGGAATGGCTACCCACTCCAATATTCTTGCCTGGAGAATCCCGTAGACAGAGGAACCTGACAGGCTACAGTCCATGGGGTCACAAGAGTTGGAGATGCCTTAGCGACTAAACCACCACCCAGTACCTGTCACTTAGCTTCAGAATAGTCTGGTGGATAGAACAGTTTTTCTTATTTCTACCAAACATATACATATATATCCTAACTTGCTACTTCCCGGGTTGTTTTTTCCCTTTCCTTCCGAGTGTGAGAGTCAGGTGGGTTTTTATCCAACTCTGTGACCCAGAGTAACTTGAGGGGTTCTTGGTTTCTGCATGTTGCTGGGGATGGGGGAAGAGCAGGTGCCGTCGAGAAGAATCTACCAGTTCACTGGGAAGAAACCAGGGGAGCCTGAGGACCTAGAGTGTTTCCTCTGTCAGCTAATGTACGCCTACAGCCCTGCCAAGCTCTGATGTGTTTAAACTTGAACTTCACAGGGAAGGTCGCACAAAAAGCAAGTTCCTGGGATTCAGTCTGTAGTCTGAGTGGGCTGGCGTGTTCTTGCTGGGCTATTTCTGTACAAAAAGCTGTCTGGAACCATCTGAGAATCACTAACCGCTGCGGTTTATGGTAATATATTTCCTAGTCACTTTCTCTTGCATCATTTCCTCTCCATTTTACGCTAAAGAGAGTGAGTGTGTGTGTGTACTTGCCTGTGTGCGTGCGAATCTGTGTTGTGTGTGTTCCCAAGTTATGTTACCATGGAGAGGTATTTGGAAAAGGTGTCTTGTGAACCACTTCAGCTGATGTATGAAACTGCGTTTTAGAAATCAAAGCTCCTCTTCCATATGTAGCTTCTGTCTGGAAGGACACATGAAAAATGGTAACAGTGCTTGCCTCTGGGGGAGAGAACTAGGGGTCAGTGGTTAAGGGACACTCATTCTTCAGTGTGTATTGTTTATTTATTTTTTTTTACCACGAGCATGTAATCCGTTCTAAAAATGAGATCTGGTGATTCAGTGCCAAGGCTTCTCTTGGAAAATAGTCACTGACTCAGATATTCCTCTCGGGGGGCCTCCCAGGTGGCTCAATGGTTAAAGAGTCCGCCTGCCAATGCAGGAAATATGAGTTCGATCCCTGGCCTGGGGAGATCCCACATGCCTCAGAGCAACTAAGCCCGTGCGCCACAACTACTGAACCTGTCCTCTAGAGCAGGAGGAGAAACTGTTGAGCCCAGAAGCTGCAACCCCCGAAGCCCCTGTACCCTAGAACCTCTGCTCCGCAACAAGAGAAGCCACTGCGATGAGAAGCCCTCGCACCTCAATTGCAGAGCAGCCCCAGCTTGCCACCGCTAGAAAAAAAGCCTGTGCACAGCAACGAAGACCCAGCACAGCCAAAAATAAATAAATATTTTTAATATACTACTGTTTAAAAAAAACTCCCCTTGACTCCTGCACTCAGCTCCCCAGAAAGAATTTGGGCATCTCCGAACAATCATAAAGTGAATATGAAGATGGAATCTGACTGCCTTCTTGGGTGCACGTGACTCATCATCAAGGATACTGTCCTCAGCCCCGTCCACTGGGATGGATAAAGGTTGTTGACTGGAGAGATGATATCTGTTAGATTCAACAGTAATCAATAGTAGCACTGAACACGTTCTTGCTGGCAGTATCACAAAAAGAGTGCAGCTGGTGGTGAATGTGCCACCTGCTGACTGCAGGGAGCCGGGTATACACCTGAGTTTCTGCCAAGCCAAATCTAGATAGCTCATCCAGGCTGGACAGGGAAGCCCCATGCCTGGTCACGTAAAGAATATTAAACACTTTCATGATGTGTCTACACATGTTTTGATTCCACAAGAGATGATGGCTTTGACTTCAGAAGCTGTGGTGACCTTACGGTGTATTTTTATATTCTCTGTGCTGAGTGGATGACCTGCTTCCAAACCAAGAGTGCAAATTACAAACGAATGTCCCAACCGCATGTCATTTTCCATCTTCACTAGACTGGGAGTCCATGAAAATAGAGTGTCAACACAGCACCTCCCATGGATGCTTGACATTCAGTGTGGGCTAACTGGATTGCGCTGGATGCGTTTCTATTCACTGGAAATCATCAGCCAGCTCAAGAGGGAGGAAAACATTGCCCATCACAAAAATAACTCGAGAATTGTGCAATCTGCCAACATCGGTCATTTGTGTTGAACTTGCTTTCAGCACTCTGCTAAATATACCACACCCTACCACGGAAACGATCATTCCCTTCCTTTTGAGTCGCAAAGTGGTGGGAACTAGAAAAGCTTCTGTGAATTTGGCAAGGGTTAGGATAAATGTTTCCAGTCCCTGTGGCAAAGGTGAGGCTGGCAGAGGGAAACACGTCTATTCATCATGCTTTAGTGTCACTTGTTCATTAAGGGCTATGCTCTGGGGGTAAAGCTGGGCTTTCCTGCCCCGAGACAATGCCTGGACCTCGTAAACATAACTGACAACATAATTTTGCCACACAGGTTATTGTTGTGTTTTTCCCAATATGCTTGAAGTGATCATGAAACTTCACGGTATGCTGAACGTTTTCCCATGGGAAATACTTTATTTTGCACACAGAGCCACCCGGTCTGAGAGTCCCCTGCTGGGGACACTGTGCTACTCCATTGAACACGAGAGAGCAGATGTTTCAGAGGATTTCGTACAGTTGGGAGGAATTTTGCTGACTGCCAGCCGTGTGCTAGACCCTTCTGCGTTTTTCAGGTCTGCACGCATTGTTGACAGCCTCTCTGCAAGGCTGACGTCACTGACTGCCGTCTAAGAGCAGAAGGCGGAGCACAGGGAAGGGAGGGGCTTGCCCGAGCGTGCCCCACTGTAAGTGACAGAACTGGGGTGCTGCACACCCGGGCCGTCCTTGTCCAAATGCAAACTTCTTTCCCTACAGCAGTGACATGGCCCTCCAATGCTTCTTTGAGGCAGAAGAGCAAGGTCTGCTCACGGTTTGGACGTGACTTTCAGGAAGGCTGCCCAGACCATGGATGGGACATTGATGAGAAAGAGAACTTGGATTTTTTTCTTTTTTTTAGGAGAGTGTCCACAAATTGCTAATACAATGACATCCGGAGAGTGAGAGGTGAGATTCCTGCTCTGCAAATAGCAAATATATAGAGAATGGATCATAGAGGCAGGATTGCACTCTCTAGAAAGACTGAGGAGGCGATCACAAGGCGGCCCCTGAGTCACAGAGGATATAAGCCAGGAAGGCATTGACTCAGAATCAAAAGGATCAAAGGAGCCAAGATGGAAACCCACAGGGAGCACGACACTGGCCATTCATTGATATGTGCGGCCAGTGACCAGAACCAGCAAGAGCAACTCTGGCCTGCTGTGTGGCAGGCACTATTCTAGTTGCTACGGAAATAGCCATGAACAAAATAGACGAAGTCCTTGCCTTATGGAGCTATGAGTATACAGATGATAGAACGGCATGTAGTTTGAAAAAAGCTGAAACACAGGGCAGGAAAGTCATTTTCCAGATGTCGCTGAGCAAACCTAGCGGAGCCTGGCATTGAAGCAAGAGAACAGGCATTCAGGACCAAAAGGCCAGTCCACCCCAGGACCCAAGGGAGATAAAAGGCACCTTAGCAGACATATGCAATGGTTTCAATGCTGGGGTGGTGGGCTGTCTTTAAAAATTTAAGGACCAGCATCAAATATATAAACAGGATCTTGGATAGCAGCCTGGGGCAAAGGAACAGAAGACACCCTAGAATGGCTGCAGGGCAGACGGAGTGATGGGTTCAGTTTGCACTAAGGAGAGGATGCCCATTCCATGCTTAGAGACTCAAGGCAGGAGAGGACCACCTTGGAAATGAGATACTCAAAATTAGCGGGCCTCCTCAGGGCGTTTGATGCACCGTAACCTCTGAACGTGGCCCACCTGCCCTTCCCTGAAGCCCTGGCTGACTCTTCATCCTTCCGGTCTCATCTGAAATGTCATGAGGTCAGGAAAGCCTTTTACCTCAGCCAGCCTCCTTCCACCCAAATCCAGTCATGAGGCCAGTGAATTTGAAAGCTACCAATATTTTTTTCTGTGCAATTTAATGAAAATCCAAATTTTAAAGCAGGCAAGCATGTCATTCTAATCAGGTATCTTTGAGGGCAGAACCAATGCTTTGTGAGCTGGGTCAATTGTATAGATCCTGGAGGCCAGTATAATATTCTGGGCCCTTCCACATCTCTTGGGATTGAGGTCCGTAACGTTTCTGCCCAAAGCGCTCTTTCTGCTTCCCTGGTGGTTCAGACAGTAACGAATCTCCCTGCAATGCCAGAGACCCAGGTTCCATCCCTGGGTCGAGAGGATTCCCTGGAGAAGGGAATGGCAACCCACTCCAGTATTCTTGCCTGGAGAATTCCATGGACAGAGGAGCCTGGTGGGCTACAGTCCATGGGGTCTCAGAGAGTCGGTCACGACTCAGCAACTAACACAACAACAGAGCTCTCCTCCTGCAGAGGTCTAGAGAGCCTGCCCCTCCTGAGTCTGCTGAGCATCATAAGAGCGAGCATTCCTGAACTCTCTCTAAAAATACCAGATGTACCCAGGCCACCCCATCGCCATCCCTCTAAGCTCCCTTCGTGGTTCTCCACTGCTTCTGCTGGCATTTTCACATGTCTATTTATTGACCAACTTCCTCCTTCCCATGAGGGCAGGGCATGTATCGTTTGCCATTGTGTCCCCAGGGCCTGGCGAGGAATAAGAGCTTAATAAATATTTGTTGAATGAATAAGAGGATTAATCAATGTCAGACGACAGGGAGAACAGGCTGTCTGGGCACTGATCAGCCTATCACATCCCAGGCCCCAGCCCCCAGCCCCCAGGCTCCAGGTGAGGAAGCTTCCAGACTTCCCCTCATTTCCTTTTGTTGCTTTTTCTGCAGCAGAAGGTGGTCTGTGGTCTTCTGGACTTTTTTCCGTTTCTTTGTTTGGGTCTCACCTTGTCCTGGCCCTGATTTTCTGGTTCCTCTGGGATTAATTGACTTCCCTTAGTGGCCCAGACGGTAAAGAAAATGTCTGCAAGGCAGGAGATCTAGGTTCGATCCCTGGGTCGGGAAGATCCCCTGGAGCAAGAAATGGCAACCCACTCCAGAATTCTTGCCTGGAGAATTCCATGGACAGAGGAGCCTGGTGGGCTACAGTCCATGGGGTCACAAAGAGTTGGACACGACTGAGTGACAAACACACTGGGATTGAAGCAAGGCTCTGGCAGCCTGTTCACACGCTGCTGTTTCCCTTGGCTCCAGCTGCCCATCCGAGGTCAGTCCCACCTGTTCCATGGGACAAAGCATCTCAGCAGTGCCCTACCCAGTTCCTGAAAAGATGCCCACCTGTCTGCTAGTCATGCTGGGGAAAATATCGCAATGAAGCCCCTCACTCTCCTGGCTAGATGGTGATCACCAAAGGCTTTCCTGCAGGTAAACATTCCAAAAATCGCTGAGAGGCACTTTGATCTGTGTTGAGGTCGCCCCTAAAACTTCCCATTGCTTCACGACCACCTTCCTGTGCGGAATTTTGAAGAGATTCTGACCAAAACACCAGCAGAGAACAAACCTGTGGGAAGAAAGTTCACGAGGTCCCACGTCATTTGCTGTTTCAAATATTCAGCTAGAAAGAGGAAGAACAAGAGAGGTGAGGGGGTTATCTTCTGAGGCTGCCACTCAGCGGAGCTGACTCTCCCTCACCATAATTAGGACAGGACACAGACTGTGAGCCTGTATTAAGATGTCCTTCTCCTGAAACAAAGCAGGGCACCCAGCTCTCCTAGCCCTGCTGAATTTCTGCCGGGTCTTCCTTCTCTCCCAGAGACAAACATGCCTGAGACCCTTCAGACCCTAGCAGCCAAGGACTTCCGATGGCTTTGGTTTGCGGTCCTGAGGCTTCTTCCTAAAAGGCCAGGGAGCCGCCAACTGCCTTCACCCACTGAGACCACAAGCTATTGCTTGTTACCACTTAAGGTATTAGGGCTCAGCCACAAAATGCCAGCTGCCACCAAGCCACCCTTTTTTTACTCCTTGAAAGCAACGCCATCCACAGGTATTAAAACAGGTAAAGAGGGCTTTGCAGTCACTGAGGAATTAAGAAGTCCCCCTCAGGCTCTGTGCCTGCATCTTTACACGAGTGGCTGTCAGAAGCCTCCTTACCAAAGGCCCTCAGTGCAGTGCCATTTAATAAGCACTGGACATTTTTCTGCATGAGCCTAGGAAGAGGACACAAACACTCTTTATCCATTGTTGAACATCTGGCACCTAGCAGAGTGCCAGGTATAGAGAGATCAAATAAATATTTGTTTAACGAGCGAGTGAAATTTTCAGAATGGTCTTTGGTGACAAGACTGCAACCTACTACCTGAGTAACCGTAGGAAATTTATGGAACTTCTTTAAGCCTCAGTATCTCTATATGTAGATGAGGAAAGGAAGGTGACCCACTGCAAGGCTGTTTCAGAGCCTAATTGTGATTGGACAAGGCAGCGTGTAATACATGGGCACAGCAGCTGGCACGTGGTAATAGCTCAATACAATATCCTTATTGTGTTATTGTCATACTTTCAACCCTGTTCTCCTCCTAAGGCCTAAAATTCTTAGATCATAGATTCAGGAACCAAATAATAGGAACTACTATCTTTTATGTCAGTGGCATTGTGGTTCTGTGTTACATAACTGTGCTTTCACGCTCAGATGTTCAGTCATGTCCGAGTCTTTGCAACCCCATGTGCTACAGCCTACCAAGCTCCTCTGTCCATGGGGTTTCCCAGGCTAGACTACTGGAGTGGGTTGCCATTTTCTTCTGCAGGGGATCTTCCTGCCCCAGGGATTGAACCCATGTCTCCTGCATCTCCTGCATTGGCAGGTGGATTCTTTACTGCTGAGCCATCAGGGAACTACTCCTTTTCAGTTCCTACTGTTGAATGTTTCTGTAATGAAAAATGAGATTTAGCTAAAATAGTTTTTCAGGAGTAAAGGACTTTCTTGTTGAAGGTGTTCTAATCCCATCCAAAAACACTCACAGACACGCACTCAGAATAATGTTTGACCAAATATCTGGGTCCCCGTGGCCCAGTCAAGCTGACCCACAAAATTAATCATCACAGGAGAACAGACTAATGATGAAGCAAAGAAGCATGTTTGTGTTGGAGATACTTCCTACTTGAGTTTTCCTAATGGAAAGGAACCTAAGAAAGAAATACTCCTCTTGGACAAAAGAGTATAAGTGTTCCACTGAGGGCTCTCCCTGGCTCCCCAAGCACTTTTCATCTGAATGTCTGGAAGGCAGGGAGCTACTGCCCGCAGGGAGCAACCAATGATGATTGCAAATGGGTAGAGAAATACCCCAGCTTCCTCACCCCTCATGTCAGGCACATCTAATGTACCTGTGTACCATCTGCAACAGGAGCTTAGTGAAACTGGGTCCCGGTTGTCCAATGGTAACTTCAATCTTATTAATACACCGTATTCAATTCCTTTTTTCGTCTAAATCTCCACTCCCCTACTGGGGCTACCCAAGACATCACCTCTAAAATAAACTACTTGCACTCAGATCAGGTCTCAGGGTCTGTTTCCAAGGAAACCAGACTTAAGAGAATAAATTACAGTCATAAATTCATTTTTACATGGATTTAAGATTGAAATTCACATACATGGTTCTCCCAAAAATCCTACGTGGAATTTGTGTTCAGTGTAGGCCAGAGCAGTAAATGAGGCCTGGAAAAAATGAATGCAAAATCTCTGATAAACACATTTTCAATACAGGCTTCAATGAATTATCAGAGATAGTTTTCCAAGGGAAAAAAGTCACAATAAAGCTATCTCAGAACATACAAGGATTCAAGTCTTCATGTTTAAGAGTCCCTAAGATCAGAATGAAATTTTTTTAAGTGAAAAAAATATTAATCCATAGATTCACTGAACTCTCTTTCACAATCTCAGCACGTTTTTTGAAAACAGTGACAAACTCATTTTAAAATTTATATGGAATTACAGAGCCAAAAAATTTTGAAATAGAAGAACAAAACTGAAGGAATGACAGTAACTGATTTCAATACTGGCTATAAAGCTACAGTAATTAAGACAGTGTGGTTTCGGTATAAGAACAAGCATACAAATTAATAGAATATGGTAAACAGTCTAGAAACAGATCTTCACATATATAACCAATTGATTTTTGACAGAAGTATCAACGTAATTCAATGAGCTGAGGATATCTTTTCAACAAAATATCCTGCAAAAATTGGATGATTGCATGGAAAAAAAAAATTAGTCTTGGCTTTTATTGACCCCAAACCCCAAGATTAACTTGAAATAACCAAAGGCCTAGACCTAAAAGCTAAAACTATGATATTTCTAAAAGAAATGATAGGAAAAGGTTTTCACAATCTCGGATTAAGCACTAAATGCTCAGCATTTTTATTCATCAGAGAAATGCAAATTAAATTCACTAGAATGACCAAAATTTTAAAACTGACACCACCACCAAGTATTGGGAAGGATATAGAGCTGGTAGAAATACAAAATGGAACAACCACACTGAGAAACAGTTGGACTGTTTCTTAAAGTTACACTAATCATATGACCTAGCTATTCTGCTCCTTTTATTGTACCCAAGAGAAATGAAGAATATGTTCACCCAAAGACTTGCACATGAGTATTTGCAGAAGCTATATTCATAATATCAAAAGCAAAACGAAACTGAAGTTAACCAAAATGTCTGTCATCAAGTGAGTCAATAAATGTGTTTTGGTATATTCTACCAAATATAATGAAATACTTGTTTCACTAGATTGTTTGATTACTAAGTCATGTCCAACTCTTTGTGACCCTATGAACTGTAGCCCTCCAGGCTCCTCTCTCCATGGGATTTTTCTGGCAAGAATACTGGAGTGGGTTGCCATGCCCTCCTCCAGGGGATTTCCTTCACCCAGGAATTGAAACTGCGTCTCCGGCTTGGCAGGCAGATTCTTTACTGCTGAGCCACCCGGGAAGCCCCTAATAGAACACTACTCAGCAATAAAAAAGAGCAAACTGTTGGAATACCCAACATGGGTGAATTTCAAAAACATTACACTGAGTGAAAGAAAACAGATACCAAAGTGTCTACACTCTATGATCCCATTTATGAAGTTCTAGAAAAGAAGAAGGGAACTTACAATGACAGAAACATTCTCAAGCTCATGCACAGTTTTTAAAAGGCAAAAACCACAGTGAGGTATGCTTTTTTCAGTCGTCAGAATAGCCAAGGTATGTGCTTGAACAAAGCACAAATCAACAACAGGGGTCAGAGGTGGAATTTAGGAACTGACTCCAAAGGACCTTGAGAGAATATTTTGATTATGGTAGGATACCCAAGAGGATACATTTGTCAAAATC
Source organism: Ovis canadensis (assembly GCF_042477335.2). Classification (NCBI taxonomy): domain Eukaryota; kingdom Metazoa; phylum Chordata; class Mammalia; order Artiodactyla; family Bovidae; genus Ovis; species Ovis canadensis. The sequence continues at coordinate 57,451,101 of NC_091264.1, forward strand.
CAACAAAATATACACTTAAAATGAGTTTTATCGTAAGTCAATTCTGCACCAACCAGGGGAATGGGAAGTTACTGTTTAATGATCATTGAGTTTCAGTTGGGGAAGATGAAAAAGTTCATCTTTTTTCGTGGTGGTGATATATGGTACTTCATGTGAATTTCTAAAACAACAATGTGAATATACTTAATGCCATAGAACTATACACTTAAAAATAGCTAAAATGGTAAATTTTGAATCATATATATTTTACTACAACAAAAAAATTATACCTCAATAATACTGATTTTGCAAAAATGAAAAGATGGAGTTCAAGGTAGAAGTTTGAAAATGAATGAAATACAATGTCTGGAAACGAATATAGGGGTTTCCTTAATGGCTCAGCAGGCAAAGAATCAGCCTGCAATGCAAGAGACACAGGGGACATGCTTTTGAGTCCTGGGTCAGGAAAATCTCCTGGGGGAGAAAAATGGCAACCCACTCCAGTATACTTGCCTGAAAAATTCCATGGACAGAGGAGCCTGTGTGGTCCCGAGGAGCCTGTGTGGTCCAGTCTGTGCGGTCACAAGGAGTCGGACACAACTGAGTGACTGATGCACACTCATACAGAAATGAATATATTTGGAAACATCTATGGAGGATATGTTAGCAAGATGTTAGATGCTGTCGAAGAAGACAAAAATGGCAACCACAGAGTAGAAAAAGAGCCAACTTAAAAAGCCAGCGTTCCCTGTGTCAGCAGGTCACGTGTTCTTTCCTCCTTGAGCTTCAGCTGCCTCACCAGCAACATATGGGGGATGGACTGGTTCACACCCAAGGGCCCTTCCATTGCCAACACCCTCTGCTTTTATGTTCACTGGGGATTTATTTTCTTACAGAATAAGAGATGGGAAAACGAAGAAGCAAAGCTGGGGTTAGACTGACGTAGCGGATTGCAGGTGGCGCTAGTGGTAAAGAACCGGGCTGCCAGTGGCGAGGTAAGAGATTCAGGTTCAGTCTCTGGGTCGGGAAGATCCCCTGGAGGAGGGCATGGCAACCCACTCCAGGATTCTTGCCTGGAGAACCGCATTGACAAAGAAGCCTGGCAGGCATCAGTCCATAGGGTCGCAAAGAATCGGACACAACTGAAGCAACTTAGCACGCATGCCCAAGGAATGCTTTAAAGAAGTGAAGGATATCTGCATTCATGAAAAAAATAATTTGTCTTAAAGAAGTCATGCTAGTTTTTTTTTCAATTAACTTTTATTAAGCGCTCATGGTTTATACCAGGCTTCTCTCTCTCTTTTCTCTGACTCTGTCTCTCCTGCCTTCCCTCCCTTTCTCTGATTTTCCTTTCTTGTGACTCAAGTGTTAGGCACTCAGTCGTGTCCAGCTCTTTGAGACCCCATGGACTGTGGCCCATAAGGCTTCTCTGTCCATAGAATTCTCCAGGCAAGAATATTGGCATGGGTTGCCATTTCCTTCTCCAGGGGGATCTTCCCGACCCAGGAATCGAACCTGGGTCTCCTGCATTGCAGGCAGATTCTTTAGCATCTGAGCCACCAGGGAAGAATCAAGCCTCCCCCAAACCTACTCTACCAAAGGTCATTGCCAATTCCAAAGCACTCTTAAATCTTCATTTTACCTGAGTTCTTGGCCAAACTCAACACTGATAACTCCTCCAATCTAATAAAACTTTCTACTCCTGGCTTCTCAGCTGCCGGTCTATCTGCTTCTCCGCCTGTATCCCTGACAGCACTGTCTGAGCCTCCTCTTTTTCTCTTCATCCCAGATTCCAGGAATTGACAGATGTTTTCCTTAAAAGGGATGATGGTTCATATTTTAGGTTTCATGGGCCACAGGGTCCCCACTGCATATTCTTTGTTGTTTTTGTTTGTTTGTTTGTTTGCCTGCTGTTGTTTAAAACCTTGTCTAATGTTAAAAGCCCTTCTTAGATAAGTGTTTCTGCTCTGTGTGGGTCCCCCCCCCCCGAGGGTTCTTCATGGACCACTCCACCCACTGTCATTATTCCAACACCTGTAACCCAATGGCCTCAATAGCAATGCCTTTTAAATTCCATCTTCCCATCGAAGGGTATTAAGGATGTCCCATTTTCTGCATTCCAAGAAAAAATTATAGTTGTGCAAAAGAGAAAAAGGCCAAGTACACCAACAGATGATTTTAAGCATATGAAGACTTTCAACCTACGTGATAGAAGAAAGGCAAAGTCAAACTACAATGAGATGTGGTTTCACAATCTTGCAGACTAACAAGCTTGGAAGAGTGATAAGGAAAAGTGTTGATGGGGTATTGGAGAGATAAGCATCCTCCTTTTCAGTGGGCAATTTAGCAATATCTCTCAAAATATGAAATGCACACCTCTTCGGACCCAAAAGGTCCATTTGTAGGTAGTTATATGAGAATGGCAGAATGGAGAATACCTGGGTGGCATGTTACTGCTTGTATACGGAAGGTACTGGGACAACAAATGCATATACAGCAGACTGTTAAGAGTGCTTTGGGTGGGAAGAAACTGGAGTGGAGGAGTCAAGGGTTGGGGAGAAACTGACTTTTTCATTGTTGTAACTTTCTGTATTAGAATATTTTGGTCTTAGGCATATAGGATTTTTACCAAAAAATTAAATAAATGAGAGGATAGATAGAAGAATCTGATAAACAAGAAAAGGAATAGTTGAGTTAGAAGGGGCCTTTGTTGTCATTGTTGTTCAGTTGCTAAGTTGTGTCTGATTCTTTCTAACTCCATGGACTCCAGGTTCCCCTGTCCTTCACCATCTCCCAGAGTTCACCCAAGTTCATGTCCATTGAGTCGCTGATCCTATCCAACCATCTCATTCCCTGCTGCTATCTTCTCCTTTTGCCTTCAATCTTTCCTAGCTTCAGGGTCTTTTCCAATAAAAGTCAGCTTTTCATATCAGATGGCCAAGTATTGGAGCTTCAGCTTCAGCATCAGTCCTTCCAATGAGTACTCAGGGTTGATTTCCTTGTAAGATTGACTGGTTTGATCTTGCAGTCCAAGGGATTCTCAAGAGTCTTCTCCAATACCAGAGTTCAAAAGCATCAATTCTTTGGCATTCAACCTTCTTCATGTTCCAACTCTCATATCTGTACATGGCTACTGGAAAGACCATAATTGTGACTATGCAGAACTTTGTCAGCAAAGTGATATCTTTGCTTTTTAATATGTTTTCTAGGTTTGTCATAGAAGGGACTTTCAGTTCAGTTCAGTTCAGTTCAGTTGCTCAGTCGTGTCCAACTCTTTGCGACCCCATGAATCGCAGCACACCAGGCCTCCCTGTCCATCACCAACTCCTGGAGTTCACTCAAACTCATGTCCATCAAGTCGGTGATGCCATCCAGCCATCTCATCCTCTGTTGTACCCTTCTCTTCCTGCCCTCAATCCCTCCCAGCATCAGGCTCTTTTCCAATGAGTCAGCTCTTTGCATGAAGTGGCCAAAGTATTGGAGTTTCAACTTTAGCATCAGTCCTTCCCATGAACACCCAGGACAGATCTCCTTTAGAATGGACTGGTTGGATATCCTTGCAGTCCAAGGGACTCTCAAGAGTCTTCTCCAAAACCATAGTTCAAAAGCAGAAATTCTTCGGTGCTCAGCTTTCTTCACCATCCAACTCTCACATCCATACATGACTGCTGGAAAAACCATAGCCTTGACCAGATGGACCTTTGTTGGCAAAGTAATGTCTCTGCTTTTGAATATGCTGTCTAGGTTGGTCATAACTTTCCTTCCAAGGAGTAAGTGTCTTTTAATTTCATGGCTGCAGTCACCATCCACAGTGATTCTGGAGCCCCAAAAACTAAAGTCTGACACTGTTTCCACTGTTTCCCCATCTATTTGCCATGAAGTGATGGGACCGGATGCCATGAGCTGAATTTTCTGAATGTTGAGCTTTAAGCCAACTTTTTCACTCTCCTCTTTCACTTTCATCAAGAACTCTTTAGTTCCTCTTCACTTTCTGCCATAAGGGTGGTGTCATCTGCATATCTGAGGTTATTAATATTTATCCCAGCAATCTTGATTCTAGCCTATGCTTCTTCCAGCCCAGTGTTTCTCATGATGTACTCTGCATATAAGTTAAATAAGCAGGGTGACAATATACAGCCTTGATGTACTCCTTTTCCTATTTGGAACCAGTCTGTTGTTCCATGTCCAGTTCTAACTGTTGCTTCCTGACCTGTATATGGGTTTCTCAAGAGGCAGGTCAGGTGGTCTAGTATTCCCATCTTTTTCAGAATTTTCCACAGTTTATTGTGATCCACACAGTCAAAGGCTTTGGCATAGTCAATAAAGCAGAAGTAGATGTTTTTCTGGAACTCTCTTGCTTTTTTGATGATCTAACAGATGTTGACAATTTGATCTCTGGTTCCTCTGCCTTATCTAAATTCAGCTTGAGCATCTGGAAGTTCACGGTTCACGTATTGCTGAAGCTTGGCTTGGAGAATTTTGAGCATTACTTTACTAGCATGTGAGATGAGTGCAATTGTGCAGTAGTTTGAGCATTCTTCGGCATTGCCTTTCTTTAGGATTGGAATGAAAACTGACCGTTTCCAGTCCTATGGCCACTGCTGAGTTTTCCAAATTTGCTGGCATATTGAGTGCAGCACTTTCACAGCATCATCTTCCAGGATTTGAAATAGCGCCACTGGAATTCTATCACCTCCACTAGCTTTGTTGTAGTGATGCTTTAAGGCCCACTTGACTTCACATTCCAGGATGTCTGGCTGTAGGTGAGTGATCACACCATCATGATTATCCTGGTTGTGAAGCTCTTTTTTGTACAGTTCTTCTGTGTATTCTTGCCACCTCTTCTTGATATCTTCTGCTTCTGTTAGGTCCATACCATTTCTGTCCTTTATCAAGCCCATCTTTGCATGAAATGTTCCCTTGGTATCTCTAATTTTCTTGAAGATATCTCTAGTCTTTCCCATTCTGTTGTTTTCCTCTATTTCTTTGCATTGATTGCTGAAGAAAGCTTTCTTATCTCTCCTTGCTATTCCCTGGAACTCTGCATTCAGATGCTTATATCTTTCCTTTTCTCCTTTGTTTTTCGCTTCTCTTCTTTTCACAGCTATTTGTAAGGCCTCCTCAGACAGCCATTTTGCTTTTTTTGCATTTCTTTTCCATGGGGATGGTCTTGATCCCTGTCTCCTGTACAATGTCACGAACCTCATTCCATAGTTCATCAGGCACTCTATCTATCAGATCTAGTCCCTTAAATCTATTTCTCACCTCCACTGTATAATCATAAGGGATTTGATTTAGGTCATACCTGAATGGTCTAGTGATTTTCCCTACTTTCTTCAGCTTAAGTCTGCATTTGGCAATAAGGAGTTCATGATCTATCTAATCCAACTGCACTTTTTGCAGATGAGGAAACTGAGTTCAGAGCAGTTCTGTGACTTTCCTAAGATCTTCCTGTTACTGGCCAAGCTTGAACTTGAGTCCAGGCCTCCAAATTCCAATCTGGCCCTGATCCTCTACACATACTACATGACATTTCTAAGTTGATCCCCTTGATTCAGGAAGTTTATCTGCATAATTTGAACATGACAGAGAAATTAAGCATTTGTAAAATTAAATATTTGCAATGTATTTTCTTTAAAAAGTCCAGTCTTGTATTTTATAATTATCAAAGTACACGTGCACCTCATTTTATTGCTCTTTGCATTTTGTGCTTCCCAGATGCTTGTGTGGGTGTGTGTTTTATAAATGGAAGGTTTGTGGCCACCCTGCATCGATATCGGTGCCATTTTTCCAACAGTATTCACTCACTTCAAGGCTCTGTGTGACATTTTAGTAATTTTCACAATATTTTACACATTTTTGTTATTGTTATATTTGTAATGGTGATCTGTGACCAGTAATCTTGTACTATCGTGAAAAGATTGACTTCCTGAAGGCTCAGATGATGTTTTTTTTAGTAATAAAGTATTTTTAAATTTATATTTAAATAAAGATTGAAGGCAAAAGGAGAGGGGGTGGCAGAGGATAAAATGGCTATATAATATTACTGAATAAATGGACATGAGTTTGAGAAAACCCCAGGAGACAGTGAAGGATGGGGAAGCCTGGTGTGCTGCAGTTCATGGGGTCCCAAAGAGTCAGACATGACTTAGCGACTAAACAACAACAACAGTTTTTAAATTAAAGTGTGTACATTGTTTTTATTTATTTTTTTATTTTATTTTATTTTTATTTTATTTTTTTTTTTTGGGGGCCGAGGGGCCTGGAGGCTTTTATTTCTTGACTGGTCCACAGAATGGTGGGCAGGTTCGCTACAGGGCCACCTCAGGGGCCACCTCGCCGGGCCCCAGGCCTTGTGTACATTGTTTTTAAAAGACATACTCCTGTGGCACACAATAAGACTACAATGCCGTGTAAACATAACTATTATAGGCACTGGGAAGCCAAACATTCAGGCTTTATTGCAATGTTTGCGTCACTGCAGTAGTCTGAAACTGAACCTGTTGTATCGGTTCAGCGTTCAGTCATGGCTGTATCGGATGATTTAGTATCTAGAGAATTGACAGAAAATTTAAATATTGCAAAGTATATTGTAGTGGTTCCTCAACAAACATTCCAGCCCTTTCCCATCAGGTGGCAGCTATGAGTGATTTGCATGGGACTGACCCTACTCCCAATTCCAGGGGACACCCTGATTGATCTAAGCAAGCCTTCTTGCTACATTCATTTATTTAGAGTATATAGGCCTTAACCAATCAGCATTGGCCATTCCCCTGGCCACAGGAGTTCATTCAGGATTGGTCCAATCAGTGTCAAATCTGAAGAGCTTTACTGAGAATCATGGGACACAAATATACTCTTCTTCTGGATACCATGGTGTGTATATAACAAGCTTGGAACTGTTGGAAACTTTTTGCTACCGTGAGGGAACCTTGACTAAGAATTCAGCTGACTCAACAGAAGGCAAAGTAGAGAGAAAGAAACCAACTCCTTCAAGACATTATTAAGTTGCTAAATCACACCAATCCCAGCATTGTCAACAGGCCAAGTCATATCAGACCTCTGGAACTTCAGTTACGTGAATAAAATTCCCCTGTGTATATTAGAGCTAATTTGATTTCAGTTCAGTTCAGCTGAGTCCGACTCTTTGTGACCCCATGGATTGCAGCATACCAAGCTTCCCTGTCCTTCACCAGCTCCCAGAGCCTGCTTAAACTCATGTCCATCAAGTCGGTGATGCCATCCAGCCATCTCATCCTCTGTTGTCCCTTCTCCTCCCACCTTCAAAGTTTCTCAGCATCAGGGTCTTTTCTAGTGAGTCAGTTCTTTGCATCAGGTGGCCAAAATATTGGAGTTTCAGCTTCAGCATCACTCCTTCCAATGAATATTCAGGACTGATTTCCTTTAGAATAGACTGGTTGGAGCTCCTTGCAGTCCAAGGGACTCTCAAGAGTCTTCTCCAACACCACAGTTCAAAAGCATCAATTCTTTGATGCTCAGCTTTATTGCTCAGCTTTATAGTCCAAACTTCACATCCATACATGACTACTAGAAAAACCATAGCTTTGACTAGACAGAACTTTGTTGGCAAAGTAATATCTCTGATTTTTAATATGCTGTCTAGGTTGGTCAGAGTTTTTCTTCCAAGAAGCAGGTGTCTTTTACTTTCATGGCTGCAGTCACCATCTCCAGTGATTTTGGAGCCCAAAATAATTAAGTCTCCCACTGTTTCCGTTATTTCCCCATCAATTTGCCGTGAAGTGATGGGACCGGATGCCATGAGCTGAGTTTTCTGAATGTTGAGCTTTATGCCAACTTTTTCCACTCTCCTCTTTCACTTTCATCAAGAGGCTCTTTAGTTCTTCTTCGCTTTCTGCCATAAGGGTTGTGTCATCTATGTATCTGAGGTTCTTGATATCTCTTCTGGCAGTCTTGATTCTAGCTTGTGCTTCATCCATCCAGTAGGTCAGCATTTCTCATAATATACTCTGCGTATAAGTTAAGCAAGCAGAGTGACAATATGCAGCCTTGACAAACTCCTTTCCCAATTTGGAAGCATTCTGTTGTTCCATGTCCAGTTCTAACTGTTGCTTTCTGACATGCATACAGATTTCTCAGGAAGCAGGTCAGGTGGTCTGCTATTCCCATCTCTTTAAGAATGTTCCACAGTCTGTTGTGGTCTACACAGTCAAAGGATTTGGCATAGTCAACAAAGCAGAAGTAGATGTTTTTCTGGAACTCTCTTGCTTTTTTGGTGATCCAGCAGATGTTGGCAATTTTATCTCTGGCTCCTCTGCCTTTTCTAAATCCATCTTGAACATCTGGAAGTTCACGGTTCATGAACTGTTGAAGCCTGACTTGGAGAATTTTGAGCATTACTTTACTAGCGTGTGAGATGAGTGCAATTGTGTGGTAGTTTGAGCATTCTTTGGCATTGCCTTTCTTTGGGATTGGAATGAAAACTGACCGTTCCAGTCCTGTGGCTACTGCTGAGTTTTCCAAATTTGTTGGCATATTGAATGCAGTACTTTCACAGTATCATCTTTTAGGATTTGAAGTAGCTCCACTGGAATTCCATCACCTCCACTAGCTTTGTTCGTACTGATGTTTCCTAAGGCCCACTTGACTTTGCATTCTAGGATGTCTGGCTCTAGGTGAGTGATCACACCATCGTGGTTATCTGGGACATGAAGATCTTTTCTGTATAGTTCTGCTGTGTATTCTTGCCACCTCTTCTTGATATCTTCTGCTTCTGTTAGGTCCATACCATTTTTGTCCTTTATTGTACCCAACTTTGCATGAAATGTTCCCTTGTTATCTCTAATTTTCTTGAAGAGATATCTGTTCTTTCCCATTCTATTGCTTTCCTCTATTTCTTTTCGTTGATTGCTGAGGAAGGCTTTCTTATCTCTTCTTGCTATTCTTTGGAACTCTGCATTCAAATGGGTATATCTTTCCTTTTCTCCTTTGCCTTTTGCGTCTCTTTTTTTCTCAGCTATTTGTAAGGCCTCCTTAGACAACTATTTTGCCTTTTTGCATTTCTTTTTCTTGGGGATGGTCTTGATCACTGCCTCCTGTATAATGTCATGAACCTCCATCCATAGTTCTTCAGGCACTCTGTCTATCAGATTGAATCCCTTGAATCTATTTGTCACTTTCACTGTATAATTGTAAGGGATTCAACTTAGGTCATACCTGAATGGTCTGGTGGTTTTCCCTACTTTCTCCAGTTTAAATCTGAATTTGACAATAAGGAGTTCATAATCTGAGCCACAGTCAGTTCCTGGTCTTGTTTTTGCTGACTGTATAGAGCTTCTCCATCTTTGGCTGCAAAAAATAAACAATCTGATTTCGGTATTGACCATATGGTGATGTCCATGTGTAGAGTCTTCTCTTGTGTTGTTGGAAGAGTGTGTTTGCTATAACCCATGTGTTCTCTTGGCAAAACTCTGTTAACCTTTTCCCTGCTTCATTCCGTACTCCAAGGCCAAATTTTCCTGTTATTCCAGGTATCTCTTAACTTCCTATTTTTGCATTCCAGTCCTCTATAATGAAAAGGACATATTTTTGGGGTGTTAGTTCTAGAAAGTCTTATAGGTCTTCATAAAACTGTTCAACTTCAGCTTCTTCAGCATTACTGATTGGGGCATAGACTTGGATTACTGTGATATTGAATGGTTTACCTTGGAAATGAACCAAGATCATTCCGTCATTTTTGAGATTGCATCCAAGTACTGCATTTCAGAATCTTTTGTTGACCATGATGGTTACTCCATTTCTTCTAAGGGATTCTTGCCCACAGTAGTAGATATAATGGTCATCTGAGTTAAATTCACCCATTCCAGTCTATTTTATTTCACCGACTCCTAATATGTCGATGTTCACTCTTGCCATCTCCTGTTTGATCACTTCCAATTTGCCTTGATTCATGGACCTAACATTCCAGGTTCCTATGCAATATTGCTCTTTATAGCATCGGACCTTGCTTCCATCACCAGTCACATCTGCAACTGGGTGTTGTTTTTGCTTTGGCTCCATCTCTTCGTTCTTTCTGGAGTTAGTTCTCCACTGATCTCCAGTAACATATTGGGCACCTACCGACCTGGGGAGTTCATCTTTCAGTGTCCTATCTTTTTGCCTTTTCATACTGTTCATGGGTTCTCAAGGCAAGAATACTGAAGTGGTTTGCCATTCCCTTCTCCAGTGGACCATGTTTTGTCAGAACTCTCCACCAGGACCCATCCATCTTGGGTGGCCCTAAACTGCATAGCTCATAGTTTCATTGAGTTAGACAAGGCTCTGGTCCATGTGATCTGTTTGGTTAGTTTTCTGTGATTGGGGTTTTCATTCTGTCTTCCCTCTGATGGATAAGGATAAGAGGCTTATGGAAGCTTCCTGATGGGAGAGACTGACTGACATAGAAACTGGAACTTGTTCTGATGGGTGGGGCCATGCTCAGTAAATCTTTAATCCAATTTTCCACTGATGGATGGAGATGTGTTCCCTCCCTATTGTTTGACCTGAGGCCAAACTTTGGTGGAGGTAATGAAGATAATTACTTCAAAAGGTTCCATGCAGGCACTGCTACATTCAATGCCTCCAACCCTCAGCAGGCCACCGCTGACCCAAACCTCTGCCAGAGACTCCAGAACACTCACGGGCAAGTCTTGGTCAGTTTCTAGTGGGGCGGCTCTGTGGTGGGGTTAACGGTGACCTCCTCCAAGAGGGCTTATGGGATGCCCAGGTCTGCTGCACCCAGAACCTCTGTCCCTGTGGCAGGCTACTGCTGACCCGTACCTCTGCAGGAGACACTCAGGCACAGTTCTGGCTCAGTCTCTGTCGGGTCTCTGGGTCCTGGTTCACACAAGGTTTGTTTGAGCCCTCCGAGCATCTCTGGAAGGTATGGGGTTTGATTCTAAACATTATTTCACCCCTCTTACCATCTTACTGGGGCTTCACCTTTGCTCTTGGAGATGGGGTATGTTTTTTTGGTGGGATCCAACACTCTCCTGTGGACAATTGCTCAGCAGTGAATTGTAATTGTGGAGTTCTTGCAGGAGACGATGAACACGCATCCTTCTACCCCACCATCTTGTAGTCCCAAGTCACCTAATTTGAGTTTGGTGTTCCTTTACTTCTATGCAAAGAAATAGAGGAAAACAATAGAATAGAAACAGAATGGGAAAGACTAGAGATCTCCTCAAGAAAATTAGAGCTACCACGGGAATATTTCATGCAGAGATGGGCTCAATAAAGGACAGAAATGGTATGGACCTAACAGAAGCAGAAGATGTTAAGAGGTGACAAGAATACACAGAAGAACTATAGAAAAAGATCTTCATGTCCCAGATAACCATGATGGTGTGATCACTCACCTAGAGCCAGACATCCTGGAATGGGAAGTCAAGTGGGCCTTAGGGAACACCACTACGAACAAAGCTAGTGGAGATGGTGGAATTTCAGTTGAGCTATTTCAAACCCTAAAAGATGATGCTGTGAAAGTGCTACGCTCAATATGCCAACAAATTTGGAAACCCAGGCCACAGGACTGGAAAATGTCAGTTTTCATTCCAATCCCAAAGAAAGGCTATGCCAAAGAATGCTCAAACTACCACACAATTGCACTCATTTCATATGCTAGCAAAGTAATGCTCAAAATTCTCCAAGTCAGGCTTCAGAAGTTCATGAACCGTGAACTTCCAGATGTTCAAGCTGGATTAGAAAAGGCAGAGGAACCAGAGATCAAATTGCCAACATCTGCTGGATCACCAAAAAAGCAAGAGAGTTCCAGAAAAACATCTGTTTTATTGACTAGGCCAAAGCCTTTGACTGTGGGCCATAACAGACTGTGGAACATTCTTAAAGAGATGGGAATAGCAGACCACCTGACCTGTCTCCTGAGAAATCTGTATGCAGGTCAGAAAGCAACAGTTAGAACTGGACATGGAACAACAGAATGCTTCCAAATTGGGAAAGGAGTTTGTCAAGGCTGCATATTGTCACTCTGCTTGTTTAACATACCTACAGTACATCATGCGAAATACTGGGTTGGATGAAGCACAAGCTGGAATCAAGATTGCTGGGATAAATATCAAGAACCTCAGATTCACAGATGATACTACCCTTATGGCAGAAAGCGAAGAACTAAAGAGCCTCTTGATGAAAGTGAAAGAGGAGAGTGAAAAAGATGGCTTAAAGCTCAACATTCAAGAAACTAAGGTCACGGCATCTGGTCCCATCACTTCATGGCAAATCGATGGGGAAACAATGGAAACAGTGAGAGACTATTTTGGGGGGCTCCAAAATCACTGGAGATGGTGACTGCAGCCATGAAAGTAAAAGACGCTTGCTTCTTGGAAGAAAAGCTATGATCAACCTAGACAGTATACTAAAAAGCAGAGACATTACTTTGCCAACAAATGTCCATCTAGTCAAAGCTATGGTTTTTCCAGTAGTCATGTATGGATATGAGTGTTGGGCTATAAAGAAAGCTGAGCACTGAAGAATTGATGCTTTTGAACTGTAGAGTTGGAGAAGGCTCTTGAGAGTCCCTTGGACTGCAAGGAGACCAAACCAGTCTATCCTAAAGGAAATCAGTCCTGAATATTCATTGGAAGGAGTGATGTTGAAGCTGAGGCTCCAATACTCTGGCCACCTGATGCAAAGGACTGACTCATTGGAAAAGGCCCTGATGCTGGGCAGGATTGAAGGCAGCTGTAGAAGGGGACAACAGAAGATGAGATGGTTGGATGGCATCACCAACTCGAAGGACATGAATTTGGGTAAACTCCAGTAGTTGGTGATGGACAGGGAAGTCTGGTGTCTTGCAGTCCATGGGGTCGCAAAGAGTCAGACAGGACTGAGCGACTGAACTGAACTGAGAACGGCTTTCTAGTGCCCATCCCTGGGGGTTTGTAACTGTACTCACAGCTCCCCCTTCTGTGTGCCACAAGACCTCAACCTAGAACATGCCGAGGGCAGGGAGAATGCAGGTCTATGGCCCTCAGTTTGCTCAGTATTTACTGAGCTACTGAACATGGTATTTAGCTGTGGAACACAGGAACAACACAGGATATAGAAATAATCGAGTTCCTGCCCCGAGGATGCCTGGAGGGCAATGGAGGAAGTGACACACAAAACTCCTTTCCCTAAAGTCTGATTAACCGTCTACCTTCACAAAACATTTAAATATAGATACTGGGGCTTCCCAGGTGTCTCAGTGGTAAAGAGTCCGCCTGCCAATGCAGGAGACCAGGATTCAATCCCTGGGTCAGGAAGATCCATTGGAGAAGGAAATGACAACCCGCTCCAGTATGCTTGCCTGGGAAATCCCATGGACAGAGAAGCCTGGCAGGCTATAGTCCATGGGGTTGCAAAAGAGTTGAACATGACTTAGCAACTAAATAACAACAGCAATAACAAATGAGGTTGACTAGAGAACTTTAGCATTCCAGAATTCTACCTTTAATTTCTCTTTGTATCCCACGAAGCACAATGTCTAACATGCAATGGTGTTAATGAACAAATAAATAATTTTTTTTTACAAACATTCACTCTTAAAAATGACTACAGGTGCTAACAATAGATGTTTCTACTTTAAAACTTCTACTTTAGCTTCCCTGGTGCCTCAGACAGTAAAAAGTCTGCCTGCAGTGCGGAAGACCCAGGTTCAATCCCTGGGTCAGGAACATTGGAGAAGGAAATGGCAACCCACTCCTGTATTCCTGCCTGGAAAATCCCATGGACGAAGGATCTTAGCAGGCTACAGACTATGGGGTGGCAAAGAGTTGGACATGACTTCACTTTCACTTTAAAACTTAGATAAGAAATAGCTAAGCTTGAAACAAAGAAAAACCCTGGACACATTGTTTACATCTGAGGATGCATATATTATGAGGACCTTATGAGGATAAAATCATTGGCATTTGTTTAATCCTGAGCAGTAGATGCTATTAATAATGGTTGGTAAGAAATGTCACTGAACTTCCATATTTCTTGACCTTTCCTCTCTGTCTTGGTTCAAGGAAATGAGTCTTATATTGGGTTCAGTTTAAGGCTTTAAAAAAATGTTAGAAGGAACTCTCCAGCCATCCAGTGGTTAGAACTCCAGTGTTTTTAAAACAGTATTCTGATTAATATATGTAGAATTTAAGTAAATCTAATAACTGGAGACTCTGATATCTAGCCAAAATCTTGGCTAAACATAAAAACTCACCACAGAACCTCAAAAGCTTCTCGTTTCTCCTTCAGTTTCCAGCTAGCGAACATTTTCAGCTGCACGTGCGTCTGAGGAAGATTATGCTGCCTGCTAGGGTCCAGCCTCCTTTTTTCAAGAGGTCTCCTTCCCATCACGAGAGTGTGCTGATTTAAAATGGTAATTAAACAAACAAAGGACTCCGAGAATCTCAAGAAAATGTTCACCTTCTCCTAAAACTGCAGCCTTTCCCTTTGTGCTTCTCAAGGAACAAAGACACTCGGAGGCCACCACTGTGACCTCTGGCACCCAGAACAGAGTCAAAATGCTGGTTGCATTTCTTCAGACATCCCCTGGCCAACTACATGGGCAAGTGGGTGTGTGTGTGTATGTATATGTGTATTCGATTACTTTATAAAACCAGAATCAAATGTTCTATTTTAAAAAAAAAAAAAACTACTTTTGAATTTGCAGGGGAAAAAACCTCTAAAAACAGTCATAACTAGCACATCTAAAAATTCTGTTTCTTTCTCCCCCATGGTGTCTCTTGTGTCTTGTTTTTGCCAAGGAGAAAGTGCTCTGTTTACATTTTGCACCTCCCTCTTCACGTGTTTGGGATCCTCTTAGCCAGGCTCACGGGTTCTGGCAGCCCGCAGGCGTTCTCTCTTGCTCCCACTCCTTAAAGGAGCCTTGGGCAGCTGTGTGGAGCCAGGGCTCTCACCCTGGCAGGCAGCAGGAGGGTGTGCTCCATGTCCTGATTGCATGATGCTATTCTTTGGGTCTGTTTTGACTAGCTGAGTGCTAGATCAGGGTGATTAGGAAAGACTTGATAGTATCACTTGACTACCAAGTAAATACAACCCAAAGCCGCTGTCTTATTCATGATGAACACCAATGAGGAAAAAAAAAATGATGATATCCACAAGGCCTCTTGGAAGGTGTTCTGGTCACAAGGTCAAGATTTTCCAGGTCTGATGCTTTTCAGTGACTTGGGTCAAACCAGTTAACATTTCTGTGATGATGACTAATGTTCACCCCCTACACAGTTACTAGGGATTTTATTATAAGAAAAACTTCTGGTTTATTATTATAAGTAAGTCTGAAATTCAAGTCATGTGGAGCTCTGAAGGCTCCATAGGAAGCAAGTGCCTTAAACACCATGGCTGTGACATAACCAAGACTGAGGGTGCACGTCACGCCAGAAAATTCTTCTTATTATTTTTTAATCGCAATCAAAGCTGCTGCCTATCTTAACTCAGACTGTGTTGGAAGATGATCTGACTCTTTGATCCCTCTCTTTCAATGGTTTGCAAATGTAATTTTGCATCCATGTTCAGTGAGACTCTTTAAATTATGGTGCTCACGTTATATATGGGGTCCTGAAAACCAGGGATATAAATAAAACCATCTATCCAGTTTTATACGCATGTCACTGACCATAAAGAAAGCTGAACACCAAAGAACTGATGCTTTTGAGCTGTGGTACTGGAGAAGACTCTTGAGAGTCCCTTGGACTTCGAGGCGATCCAACCAGTCCATCCTAAAGGATATCAACCCCGAATATTCATTGGAAGGATTGATGCTGAAGCTGAAGCTCCAATACTTTGGCCACCCGATGCCAAGAACCACCTCACTGGAAAATACCCTGATGCTGGGAGAAAATTGAGGGCAAGAGGGGAGGGGGACAACGGAGAATGAGATGCTTGGATGGCGTCACTGACTCAATGGACAGGAGTTTGAACAAGCTTTGGGAAATGGTGAAGGACAGGGAGGCCTGCCGTGCTGCAGTCCATGGGGTTGCAGGAGTTGAACAAGATTTAGTGACAGAACAACAACACTGACCATCATCCACCAACCACTGGGGCAGGTGAAATAGGATGTACGTGGCTCCTGGGCCCACGTATTCTGCAGAGATAGTTACTGTGTGTTCTAAATTATAATTCAGTCCATATTTATTGAACTTTTTGATGCTGTGCTTGCCTTCAGCCTGGAGACAGAACTAAACAAAGGAATAAGAGATGAAAGGGCTAGTGGCCATTCTTCTGAAAAGATTCCCATTTTTCTCACGTCAGCCCAGTAGCATGTGCCTACCCAGGGCGGCTGGTATCAATCATTCAACAAGCATGCAAAAGACAGAACGAAGTAGATCTTTAAGGAACTTACTACCTAGTTTAGGAAAAAAGATGTGTCTACATAAAAGAGCTAGAGATCAATGCAAGGTCATACAGGATCAAGCAGTGGAGCCTGATGACAAGGACAGGAGCATGGATGGAATTTGGAAAGGGGATACATTGGCTGGGCCCAGGTTAGGGAGCTTCTTCTATGAAAGATGGAGCCTTGGGAGCTGGCCCTTGAATGAAGTGAGGGATTGAACTAACACAAAGGACAGCAAACTGGGCTTCCCCGGCTGGAAGAGAGATGAGCTCAGGGAAAGCCTAGAGCTCAAATGAAAGGGCTGAGCATCCTTGTTTACCTTTGTCCTTCTTTCATTTTTTTTTTTTCCCTACTGCTTCACACGTTAGAGTTCCTCCAACACCAGCTAATAGGCTGCAGATTTATAGAATAGCCACCTGTATTTTACACCATCTGTTCAGGGAATGTTTTGTATCTGTTCCCCCATCTTTTTGGGGAATAAAGGAGCATCGCATCTGATGAGGAAATAAAGAATCATTGAAAAGAAGTGGCTCTTTTCCTGTCTGGCCCTTCCCTACTCTTCCCAAATAATCCAGTCATCCTAAAGTATTAGATGGGGCAGAGAGAGGTGGACATTCAGGGTGCGGGAGAGAGTTACCTGTGGCATGTTGGCACCCACTCTAGGTAAAGAGGACCTCTGTGCCAGGGGAAGTCTGATGGTGGGGGGGGCTCAGAGCTCTTCAGGGTGGGGGGCATCCACAGACGGGCTGGCTCCACATGTGTGTCAAAGTGTGAACGCAGTGACCAAGTCATCCTCATGTGAGCGTATTGGAGCCTGAGCAGAGAGGAAAGCATCTATAAGAGGGAGGGGTGGAGGTGAGCCCACAGAACTTATCAGATACATAAATCTATGAAGGTTCCTCACGCTCGAGAAAGGAGTCACAAATGTGGAAAGGGAGAGACCCAGAATGGACATGGTGGTGTTGGACTGGAACTGGACGTATGACCACGAACCATGATTTTCAAGTTAGAAAGACAAATGATAGACAGATAGAGAGACTAGGCAGGTGGAAATACAGGCATAGCTGTACACATGCAAATATGCACTGTAGCTTATGGTCTCCCCAGTTATGCACTTTAGGAGGCCTGGGTTTCTCCCTTGCCTTTGCCTCTTATTAAGGTGATTAAGGTTAAAAATTCTAAGGTGGTCCCTAATGGTCCACCCCTCCTGGAGCTCATGCCCTTGTGTAATTAATTCCCTCCCCTTGAGTGTGACATGACCAATGACTTGCTCTCAACCAACAGAATACAAAACGAATAAGATGTCATTTCTGTAATTATATTGCATAAGATTATGTCTGTCTTGCTTGGAGACTCTCTCCCTTGCCAGCTTTCACAAAGCAAGCTGCTATGTTTAGTCACTTGTCCTGTGGAGAGGCCCACATGGATAAAAAAAAAAAGTGAAGGCAACTTTATTCTTTGTATTCTTACCAAGAACTGAGGTCCTTGAGGGTCCTCAGAAAAAGAGAGAGTCCTCTTTGCCCCTCCCAATCCCATAACAGAAGGAAATGGCAGCCCACTCCAGTATTCTTATCTGGAGAATCCCATGGACAGAGGAGCCTGGCAGGCCACAGTCCATGGGGCCGCAAGAGAGTCAGGCTTGAGTGAGCAACTAAACGGCAACAACCTCTAGCCAACAGCCTCCAAGAAACTGAGGCTCTTTGTCCAACAAATCCACAAAGAACTGAATTCTGCCATCATATGAGCTTGGAAATGGGTCCTTCCCCAGTTGAGCCTGGAGACAAAAACACAGCCCCAGCTGACAGTTTTGGGGACCGTGATGCAGAGGAACAGGTAAGCCATGGCTGGACTCCTGACCTCAGAAACCAAATGATAGTAACTGTGTGTTGTTGTAAGCTGCTAATTTGTGCAGCTATAGAGAACTGACAGAGGAGCCTGGCAGGCCACGGTCCACGAGGTTGCAAAGAGTTGGACACGACTGAGCAAGTACTCATCAACACTCAATAGAGGACCGGCATGGCAGTCTATGTACCTTAGCGCTCCCCGAGGATGCCTAAGGGACCAGCACTCCGGCAGCAGTGAGCACCCCTGGGGCCCACATTTGGACTTTAAGGCCACTTTCAATAAAAGGAACCATGGCTCCTTAGAGAGATGGCTGATTCCAGGACTGCAGCAGAGAAAGTACCAAATGAACCTGGAGCATATTTTTTGTGCCAGAAAATAAGCAAATGCTCAAAGAATGAGCAGGGCATGTCAAAAGGATATAGAGGTCGACATGAAAGGGTTCCCATGAGCCAAGTCAGGGATAATTTGAACATCAGGGCGAATGATCATAGAAGCAGATTATGAATCTGTTGAAATAAACGAGAAGCCATGTGTCCATAGAGACACAAGTAAATAATCTAATGAATAAACTGAAAATTTGACAAGAAGTGAGATATTTAGATCAGCTCAAAATACTTCTTCACATAATAGCTATTAATGACAAAGAGGAGAGAAACGTGGCAGATACCACCTTCATTACACAATGGAAGCTCACCTCGTCATTAATAGGTGAAGGTGAAGGTGAAGTTGCTCAGTCGTGTCCTACTCTTTGCGACCCCATGGACTGTAACCTACTAGACTTCTCCGTCCGTGGGATTCTCCAGGCAAGAATACTGGAGTGGATTGCCATTTCCTTCTCCAGGGGATCTTCCCGACCCAGGGATTGAACCCAGGTCTCCCGCATTGGAGGCAGACGCTTTAACCTCTGAGCCATCATAGGAGGGTTTGTACATTGAGTCCCACTATTCTCAGGCTACACTCTTAATACTACATGAGCCAAAATCCACTTTGCAATTATGTTAGGGAAGCCTAGCCTGAGAGGATGTTCTGAGAGGAACACAGAAGCATCCATTTGAGATTCCTGCTCAAGATACATAACTTGAATCTACTCGCAAGGAAATAGCAGATCAATCCAAACTGGGGGTTGCTCCAAGAATAACGAGTCTGTGACCTTCAAAAGTGTCAGGGTCATGAAAGTCGAGGAGAGCCTAGGAACTGTTCATGACTGTGAGAACATGAAAAGTCACTGAAATGCACGATTTTGAACTGGATCCTTTGGCTGTAAACAATGTTATTCGAGCGGTTTGCAAAATTTGAGTAGTACGGAAAGATTGGGTGGTAGCAACGCATCAGTGTTCCTTTCCTGATCACAATGGTCATACTTTGCTGATGTAGCAGAAAATCTTGGTTTGTAGGAATTCCACACTAAAGTTTTAGAAGGTGATAGGCTGTGATGTCAGTAACTTATTTTCAAATAGACCAGTTTTTTTAAAAAAGTTTTGTGTCCTTTATTTCCAGCTTCTTTGTTGTTGTTCAGTCACTAAGTTGTGTCCGACTCTTCGTGACCCCATGGACTGCAGCATGCCAGGCTTCCCTGTCCTCAGCATCTCCTGGAGTTTGCTCAAACTCAGGTCCATTGACTCAGTGATCCTATCCAACCATCTCATCCTCTGTCGTCCCCTTTGCCTCTTGCCTTCAATCTTTCCCAGCAACAAGATCTTTTTTAATGAGTTGGCTCTTCGCATCAGGTGGCCACAGTATTGGAGTTTCAGCTTCAGTCCTTCGAATAAATGTAATTTCTTCTTAACTTTGTGATTGTTTCAAATTTTTTAAAAAACTCTTTAAAAAAGAAAAATTCCAGTCCAGGGATTCCTAGAATGTGTTCCCCAGAATAGAAGCAGCAAGACTACCTGGGAACTTGTTGGAAATGCAAATTGTTGGGCCCCACCCTTTAGGTGATTCTGAAGCACTCTTAAAGTTTGAGAACCACTGTACTAAGTAGCATTCAAAAAGCCAGTTTTTAGCTGAATATACTCAAACTGTTGACTACAAGTAAGATTGGTCTTTTTTAATCCCTTCCTCTCTTTCTGGGCCTCCCTGTGGCTCAGGTGATAAAGAATCTGTCTGCAATGTGGCAGATCCGGGTTGGATCCCTGGGTCAAGAAGGTCTGGGGAAGGGAATGGCAACTCACTCCAGTATTCTTGCCTGGAGAATTCCGTGGACAGCAGAGCCTGGTGGGCTATGTACAAAGAGCTGGACATGACTGAGCAACTAACACTAACTAACCTCTGTTTCTGTTAATGATCCATTATGAAGCTGACAAACTTGGTACTAAGTAAGGAAAGAGGAATACTGCGAATAGATTTTAAAACTGTTTTGGAAACGGAAGAAAGGAAGTGCTATCTACTGGGAAGATGCCACATGCCAGGTTTCATGCTAGGTTCTTTCCAGTAGGAAAGAAAATCCATGTTTTTCAGGATAGCCTCCAGAAATTTTGAAAATTAATCAGAATCTCCTAACCCAATTTACTGAATATTCTAGGTTTTCAGAAGTCTATTCAAGATTTATTCGTTAAGCATCTTTTGATCACCTACCATATACCTCATAGTGAGCAAAGCATTTAAAGTTGTATTGTAGTTCACTCCTATGCACAGGATTTGGTGGCTAGGACAAAACCCTCCCTAATACATATAATCTTCTTTTAAACCACAGCTTTATTGAGATATATTTCACATACCACAGATTTCATCTATTGAAAGTGTACAGTTCAATGGTTTTCGGTATATTCAAAAGTTGTACAACCACAATCAACTTGAGAACATTTTCATCATCTCAAAAAGAAACCTTATACTATTAACAGTCACTCCCCAATCTCTCCTCCCCTCAGCTCCCGGCAACCACTCATCTACTTTCTATCCCTATGGATTGGCCTACTTTGGACATTTCATATAAATAGAATCATAAAATATGTGGTCTTTTGTGACTGGCTTCTTCACTTAGCACATTGTTTTCAAGGTTTATCCATGGTGTGGCATGTGTTAGAATTTCATTTCTTTTTATTGTTGAATGCTATTCCATTGTATGGATGGACTTCCATTGTATGGATGGACTTCCATTGTATGGATGTTCCATTGAATGGATATACTACTTTAGTCCTCGGGGTTGCAAAAGTCAGACACGACTTAGTGCCTAAACCATGCCACCACAACTACCTTATTCATTCTTCCGTTGATGGACACTGGGATTGTTTCCACCTTTTGACTATTATGAATTATGCTGCTATGATACATGTGAACAAATCTTGTTGTTTTTTTCGCCGCAGTGCTTGGCTTGCAGGATCATAGTTCCCACGGAAACATGAAGTCCTAAACACTGGGCCATCGGGAAATCCTCTGGACATGTCCTTGTCCTTGTCATTAGTCTCATCATTCATAAAAGTATGGCTTCATCATAAGTTCCGTGGGCTATTGAAAAACTGTATATTATGTGTTAATTAAAAAAGCAAACATCAATTCAGATCCTTCTGGGCATAAGTGTATATCTTAAATTTTATAGTAAAACAAACATACTTTTAAGTAAGATTTCCCCATATTAAAAGATACTATTGAACAAACCTTATAGTGAATTTCACATTTGACCTTATTTTTTTCAGTAAATACAGTTGTGAAGATTGAGTCAGACTCTTTCTTTAAAAAATTCTCCCCTTAATACACACCACTGTGATTGGTCAAGACCGTATGGCACATACAGGCAGCAACATCTGGACATACGTTTTCATTCCTTTTGGGAACAGGAGTGGGATTTCTGGGTCATATGATGACTCCATGTTTACCCACTGTACTCTTTTTCAGAGTGACTGCCTCATTTTGCATTTCCACCAGCAGTGCATGAGCGTTCCAACTTTCCACATCCTCACCAACACGCTACCCCGTACGTGTAATCTTTGAGTCATAATAGACTGAAAAAATTCAGGCTTAAAATAAAAGCCATACGCTGGATTAAAGACGTGGAAGCAAGTGTTATGAAACTAGCTTGTTCGAGCATCAGGAAGTTTTTAAGGAGGGCTTACTAGATGTAGGGCACTGTAATAGGAAATGGCTCTTTTGAGGTGTTTCTCGCGGCTTGTTAAGTAAATGGGACACCTATGACTCAGATTTCCCTGGCAAGCCAGGAAGTATCTCAAGATCACCTCTACATCTGGTTTTACAGGCAGAGAAGCATGACTGAAAACGCTGGTTCTTCCAGTCACCCATGGGGCAGTGGGCAGAGGCAAATGAAACAGTTTCCCAAAAAATGTTTAACTTTCATACAATTGTAAAGGTTACTTTCCGTTTAGAGTTGTATCAAATACTGACTATATTCAACCTATGGTACAATAATACATCCTTGAGCCTGACTTACAGCCCAAGAGTTTGTACTGCCCCCTCCCCAGCCCTATATTGCCCCCTCCCCTCTGGTAACCACTAGTTTGTTCTCTGTATCTGTGAGTCAGCTTCTTTTATGTTATATCCACTAGTTTGTTGCATTTTTTAGATTCCACACATAAATGATATCATACAGTATTTCTCTTTCTGTTTCTGACTTATTTCGCTAAGCATAATGCCCCCAGGTCCACTCATGTTGCTCCAAATGGCAACATCTTATTCTTTTTTATAGCTGAATAGTATCCCATCATATATATGCACCATGTCTTTTTTTACCTTTCAGCTGCCGATGGACGCTTAGGTTGCTTTCATGTCTTGGCGATTGTAAATAATGCTGCTATGATCATGGGGGTGCATGTATCTTTTGGAACTAATATTTTCTGTTTTTTCCGTTTATATACATAGGAGTGGAATTGCTAGGTCAGATGGTAGTTCTGTTTTCATTTTTTAAAGGAAACTTCCATACTGTTTTCCACCGTAGGGGCATCAATTTACAGTTCCACCAACCATTCACGTGGGTTCACTTTCCTCCACATCTTTGTCAACGTTTGTCATTTGTGGACTTTTTGATGATAGCCATTCTGACAGGGGTGGGGTGATATCTCATGGTGGTTTTGAAATAATAATAGTTTTTGACTCTTCGGGGAGCCAGACAAATGTAAGACAGCAGAGCCCATCCAGGTCATCTGTAATTGGCCTGATTTTCCAGCTCTGAGCTCCGATCAGCCTTTAGGCCACTACCCGGAGACATTTTAACCAGGTCTGAGCCACAGAAGTGTTTTGTTTGGCCCGTGTCGTGTTTCAAGCTTTCTGATTTGAATTCCTTTACAGTCTCTAGTCTGTGACAGCTCCCACTGATCTCTACTGCTCTATACACCATCAGCTTCACTCTTTTACATTGTCTGTCTGGTTCCTGGAATTGTTTGAGTGTGTGCATCCTGCTTCAGAGGCTGTCTTAATCACATGGTTAAAATCTGGGCAATTATTAAGTAGAACATTGTTTCCCAAAGCAAATAGGGCTTCCCCGGTAGCTCAGAGGGTAAAGAAACTGCCTGCAGTGCAGGAGACCCGGGTTCAATCCCTGGGTCAGGAAGACTCCCTGGAGAGGGAAACGGCAACCCACTCCAGTATTCTTGCCTGGAGAACACTATGGACAGAGGAGCCTGGCGGGCTAGAGTCCATGGGAGTCACATGAGTCAGACACGACTTAGTGACTAAAGAACCACCACCAAAGCAAATAGTCACATACCTACACTTAATACAAGAAGAAGCAGTAATTAAGCAGATAATTGTGCAACATTAGAGAACGATACATACATTGGGACCTGTCCCCACTAGAACCTTCAGTTCAGTTCAGTTGCTCAGTCGTGTCCAACTCTTTGCGGCCCCATGCATCACACCACGCCAGGCCTCCCTGTCTATCACCAACTCCTGGAGTTAACACAAACTCATTTCCATTGAGTCGGTGATGCCATCCAGCCATCTCATCCTCTGTTGTCCCCTTCTCCTCCTGTCTCCAATCCCTCCCAGCATCAGGGTCTTTTCCAGTGAGTCACCTCTTCGCATGAGGTGGCCAAAGTACTGGAGTTTCAGCTTTAGCATCATTCCTTCCAAAGAAATCCCAGGGCTGATCTCCTTCAGAATGGACTGGTTGGATCTCCTTGCAGTCCAAGGGACTCTCAAGAGTCTTCAGACTAAAATAATCTACACTGGCACAGACAGACATTCACGTGGCTGACAGACCACGAAAATAAACATGATGGAACTCAGCCCTGGCCATAGCAGCACTGCCAGACTTGTGACTGGGCTCCTGCAATCTAACAACCGACTTCTTTACAAAAGACGTTCTTCCCACATTATTCCCATTAAGATTTGAAAATATTTGCTGATCATGTCTCCATGACATGATTCGAAAGACTCATGAAATTCCAATAATCTTTCGTAATGCAAGCATTTTTTTTTCTTTCAGTGAGTTCTCTGATAGCTGATGTGGCCACTAATATGATCAACCGTGTGATTAGAGACTCAATCTGAAGCAAAGTCCCTGCATCCTTGGACTTCCCAGGTGGTGCTAGTGGTAAAGAACTCACTGCCAATACAGGAGACTTAAGAGACTCAAGTTCAATCCCTGGGTCAGGAAAATCCCTGGAGGAGGGCATCGTAACCCACTCCAGTATTCTTGCCTGGAGAATCCCACGGACAGAGGAGCCTGGAGAGCTATAGTCCATGGGGTTACGAAGAGTTGGACACGGCTGAAGCAACTTAACACGTGCACAATCTGCATTCTTCGATGCAGCTGATACCCTGATCAGTTCCCCTTTCGTGCCCGTCTCAGCCTGCCATGAGCACTGGTTACCAATGACTCACACCACGTCCTTCTCCAGAAGGAGCCTCCTTGCCCAGAGATGTTCACGATGCTCTGCTTTCCCCAGAGGAAGCTAATGAGTGATTAATCCAGGGTACAAAAGTCCTGGACTCTTGCCGGGGGCGGGGCCGGGAATTCTGCAGTGCTACACCCACTCCAGCTCCTTAGACTGAAGCCAGACTTCCTCAAACTTTGATTTTTGCCTGACATTTCCCCCTGGGCTCTCCTGCTCCCCTTATTCCCTAACATATTTCACTTGCGAGCATGATCCTCCCAAAGTCACTTGCATCAGAAACTCCGTCTCAGAGTCTGTTGTGGGAAACCTGATACAAGACCCCTGACCTATCCTATAAAGTTATCCTCATAAAGTTAGATGTTTAAATGGTAGTTAAAGTACAACACAGATGATATTTAAGCAGGTAATGGTTAAAAGGTAACAGCCCTGCTTCCCTGGTGGTCCACTGGTTAAGAATCTGCCTTGCAATGCAAGGGATGCCGGTTTGATCCCTGGTGCAGGAAGATTCCACACGCCATAAAACAACTGAACCCATGTGCCCCAGCTACTGAGCCCAGGCACCTCATACCTGTGCTCCACTGCAAGACAAGCCACTGTGATGAGGAGCCTGAGCACTGTGACAAAGAGGAGCCCCTTCTCGCAGCAACTGGAGAAAACCCACGTGCAGCGATGAAGACCCAGCACAGCTAAAAATAAAACAAACAGGTAAATCTCAAAAAAATGAAAATAAAAAGGAACAGCCCTGAACTTGGCAGCCGTGGTGACCCACTAGCAGTGTTCCTAAGGCAGCATTATGGTATTTATGTTTCTGCTCAGTGGAAGAGTAATTTCAGCTCATATCCTAATCAAAAAATTACTTTTCCATCAAACCAGAGTGCTTATAACCCCCTTTTTACTGAAAAGTGGTCAGAACCCAGAGGGAGAGAGAGAGAGAGAGAGTAAACCATAAAATTATGAAGACAAGCAGTGAATTTAGATTTGCTTTTATTGACGCATAAAATTTATATAACATATGAGCTCTGCCTCTTATAAAAAAGTACATTCCAATAAAAAGCATTGCAGTTCTGATGGGGGAGAGATACAGTGCTGTATCACTGTAGCTTCCACAATCCACTGGTACCCTTGATCTTTTTAACAACTTTGTACAACTCTTCTCCTCAAGACCCGAAAGATCTGAGCAGCGTGTGTGTAATAGTTTCCTACAACTGCTATAAGAAATGACCACAGTCTTGGTGGCTTGAGACAACAGAAGCTTATTCTCTCAAGTCCTGGAGGCCAGAAGTCCAAAATCAAGGTGGACTCCCCCTCAGTTCTGCAGGGGGAGGATCCAGTCTGTCTCTCCCAGCGTCTTGTGGCTGTTGGCGTTCCTCGGCTTGCAGTTCCATCTCTCTGCTCCATTTTCACACAGCTTCCTCCTCATCTGGCTGTCTCAAATCCCCTTATTCTTCCTTTCATAAGCCCCTGGATTCAGAGCACACTGAGATAATCCATTATATCCACTACTGTGGGCAAGAGTCTCTTAGAAGAAATGGAGTAGCCATCACAGTCAACAGAAGAGTCCGAAATGCAGTACTTGGATCCAATTTCAAGAACGACAGAATGATCTCTGTTCATTTCCAAGGCAAACCATTCAGTATCACGGTAATCCAAGTCTGTGTCCCAACCAGTAATGCAGAAGAAGCTGAAGTTGAATGGTTCTGTGAAGACCTACAAGACCTTTTAGAACTAATACCCAAAATAGATGTGCTTTTCATTATAGGGGACTGAAATGCTAAAGTAGGAAGTCAAGAAACAGCTGGAGTAACAGGCAAATTTGGCCTTGGAATACAGAATGAAGCAGGGCAAAGGCTAATAGAGTTTTGCCAAGAGAACACACTGGTCATAGCAAACACCCTGTTCCAACAACACAAGAGAAGATTCTACACATGGACATCACCAGATGGTCAACACCAAAATCAGATTGATTTAATTTTTTGCAGCCAAAGATGGAGAAGTTCTATATAGTCAGCAAAAACAAGACCAGGAGCTGACTATGGCTCAGATTATGAACTCTTTATTGCCAAATTCAGACTTGATTGAAGAATGTAGGGAAAACCACTAGACCATTTAGGTATGACCTAAATCAAATCCCTTATGATTGTACAGTGGAATTGAGAAGTAGATTTAAGGGACTATATCTGATAGACAGAGTGCCTGAGAACTATGGACAGAGGTTCGTGACATTGTACAGGAGACAGGGATCAAGACCACCCCATGGAAAAGAAACGCAAAAAAGCAAAATGCCTGTCTGAGGAGGTCTTACAAATAGCTGTGAATAGAAGAGAAGCAAAAGGCAAAAGAGAAAGGGAAAGATACACCCATTTGAACGCAGGGTTCCAAAGAATAGAAAGGAGAGACAAGAAAGTCTTCCTCAGTAATCAATGCAAAGAAATAGAGGAAAACAATAGAATGGGAAAGTCTAAAGATCCCTTCAAGAAAATTAGAGATACCATGGTAACATTTCATGCAAAAATATGCTCTATAAAGGACAGAAATGGTCTCAGCCTAACAGAAGCAGAAGATATTAAGAAGAAGTAGCGAGAATACACAGAACTATACAAAAAGATCTTCACAACCCAGATAATCATGATGGTGTGATCACTCACCTAGAGCCAGACATCCTAGAATGCAAAGTCAAGTGGGCCTTAGGAAACATCACTATGAACAAAGCTAGTGGAGGTGATGGAATTCCAGTTGAGCTATTTCAAATTCTTAAAAATGATGCTGTGAAAGTGCTGCACTCAGTATGCCAGCAAATTTGGAAAACTAAGCAGTGGCCACAGGACTGGAAAAGGTCAGTTTCATTCCAATCCCAAAGAAAGGCAATGCCAAAGAATACTCAAACTACCGCACAATTGCAGTCATCTCACATGCTAGTAGAGTAATGCTCAAAATTCTCCAAGCCAGGCTTCAACAGTATGTGAATTATGAACTTCCAGATGTTCAAGCTGATTTTAGAAAAGGCAGAGGAACCAGAGATCAAATTGCCAACATTCGCTGGATCATCGAAAAAGCAAGAGAGTTCCAGAAAAACATCTACTTCTGCTTTATTGACTATGCCAAAGCCTTTGACTGTGTGGATCACAATAAACTGTGGAAAATTCTGAAAAAGATGAGAACACCAGACCACCTGACCTGCCTCTTGAGAAATCTGTATGCAGGTCAGGAAGCAACAGTTAGAACTGGACATGGAACAACAGACTGGTTCCAAATAGGAAAAGGAGTACATCAAGGCTGTATATTGTCACCCTGCTTATTTAACTTATATGCAGAGTACATCATGAGAAACGCTGGACTGGAAGAAGCACAAGCTGGAATCAAGATTGCCACGAAAAATATCAATAACCTCAGATATGCAGATGACACCACTCTTATGGCAGAAAGCAAAGAACTAAAGAGCCTCTTGATGAAAGTGAATGAGCAGTTGAAAAAGTTTGCTTAAAGCTCAACATTCAGAAAACTCAGCTCATGGCATCTGGTCCCATCACTTCATGGCAAATAGATGGGGAAACAGTGGAAACAGTGGCTGGCTTTATTTTGGGTAGCTCCAAAATCATTACATTTGGTGACTGCAGCCATGAAATTAAAAGATGTTACTCCTTGGAAGGAAAGTTATGACCAACCTAGACAGCATATTAAAAAGCAGAGACATTACTTTGCCAACAGATGTCTGTCTAGTCAAGGCTATGGTTTTTCCAGTAGTCACGTATGGATGTGAGAGTTGGGCTATAAAGAAAGCTGAATGCAGAAGAATTGATGCTTTTGAACTGTGGTGTTGGAGAAGACTCTTGAGAGCCACTTGGACTGCAAGGAGCTCCAGCCAGTTCATTCTAAAGGAGATCAGTCCTAGGTGTTCATTAGAAGGAGTCATGTTGAAGCTGAAACTCCAATATTTTGGCCACCTGATGCAAAGAGCTGACTCATTGGAAAAGACCCTGATGCTGGGAAAGATTGAAAGCACGAGGAGAAGGGGACGATAGAGGATGAGATGGTTGGATGGCATCACTGACTCAATGGACATGAGTTTGGGTAAACTCCAGGAGTTGGTGAGGGCAGGGAGGCCTGGCATTCTGCGGTCCATGGGGGTCACAAAGAGTTGGACACGACTAAGAGACTGAACTGAACTGAACTGAGATAATCCAGGATTATCTCATTTCAAAATCCTTGATCACATTTGCAAAGACCCCCACTCCCAAGAAGGTCATGTGCACAGATTCGCAAGTGAATCTCTTGAAGGGGCGTTTTTGGGCCTGTCACAGTGTGTACGTGTGTGCAGACACAATCACGCCGAGATAAAGAGAGACACGTACATTGAAAGTATCTGATCAGGGCAGAACTTGCACACTTATGTATAAGTACTTACATACTATATTGAACAGCCACAGTCTTTAGAAGCAGTCCAGAAAGTTCTTGATGTAATTCAGGTTCATAATTGTGCCCAAGCACAAAGTACATCACATGTGTGATGAGATTAGTGTGACTTGGAAGTACACACTTGGTCACTGAGTGATTTAGCCAACACCACTCAGTGCCTCCGTGTCATGTGACTTTGGTGTTCTCTAATCATGTAGATTAGTCTCATTATATGTATTGAGTTTTATGGGGTGGCATAATACACTATGGTAGAATTAGGAGTTTGAGGATTTTGGAAAGGTCTTGGGCCTCTTAAGAATAGCCAAAGATCAATTACCTATGTGCGATTTTCAGGTGAACAGTAGCATAAAGCATATTTGAGGGACTGAGACTGTTGATAACATTAGGAGACAGACAAGTAATTCCACAGCAAACGTGACTCCTCTTTAAACAATTGATATCTGTTTCTAATTTGACTATTCTTAGGATAATTGCAGTTGAAGCAGAGAAAGACTAAAGAAGTCTTTGAAACAGTTTTTAAGATACAGATGTTCTGATATCTTTGAAATAGTAAAATTTTTAAAAGCTTCACATATTGCTGGGCATATTTTTCCTTGCATGTCTTTAAAGGCAGTTAAGGAAAAAACTAGCAAAAATGCTTAAAAAATTAATTATGAGGCATAAAATGACATAGAATCATGATGAAAGACAGTGAATTGTGAAATAAATTACTTCACTAAATTACTTGCTTCTTATATTTACTGAGACTGCAAATTAGGATTTGTACCTTCTTTGAGGACCATAATGATGAAATATATATATGTGTAATACTTTGGCCACCTCATGCAAAGAGTTATCTCATTGGAAAGACTCTAATGCTGGGAGGGATTGGGGGCAGAAAGAGAAGGGACAATAGAGGATGAGATGGCTGGATGGCATCACGGACTCGATGGACATGAGTCTGAGTGAACTCCGGGAGTTCGTGATGGACAGGGAGGCCTGGGGTGCTGCAATTCATGGGGTTGCAAAAGGTCGGACATGACTGAGAGACTGAACTGAACCGAAGTGAATATATATAATAAATATGTATGAAAAAAATATATATATACAGTAAAAAGTGTTAGTCTCTCAGTCATGTCCAACTCTTTGTGAGTCTATGGGCTATAGCCTGCCAGTCCATGTAGCTTTTGTCCATGGGATTCTCCAGGCAAAAATACTGGAGTGGGTTGTCATGCCCTCCTCTAGGGGATCTTCCTGACCCAGGGATCGAACTCAGGTCTCCTGCATGGCAGGTAGATGCTTTACTGCCTTAGCCATCAGGGAAGCCCATATATACATATAGTTACCTCCATGCTATACCAGATACAAAGAAACTCACATTGGAAAATTCATTTTAGTGATAATGGGTTCGGTTGGAGAATTTCTTTTCCTTCTCCTGGGATATTAGAAAAATAGCCCTGGTGCTCTTTGTCTCTACTGTGGCTCTTTTCATACTCCACCCTGGAAAAACTGGCTGTGGATGTAATGTTTTTTCCCACAAAACTTAAGGAGCTTAAGTTCTTTCTCTCTTTCCCTCTTTCTCTCTTTTTAATTTCAACATGCTGCCTGGCACTGTGTATTTCATAGAGTAGGCACTAAATAAATGATGACTGACGTACAGCCCACATGTCAGGAAATAGGTGGCTAACTCGCAGAAGGAAGGTGAGTTATAGCCTCTGTCTCTAAAGAGCTTCCTCTGTTTCTCTAACTTCTTGTTATTCAAAAGATGGTCCATGGACCAGCAGCAGTGACATTCCCCGGAAGCCTGTTAGAAATGTAGCATCTCGGGTGCCGCTCAGCAAATGCCCACCTGCAGATCTGAGAAGCCCTATTGTTAGTCATGGGTACTACTCCAGCCTCTCCAACTAGATTCAGTTCACTGAAGGCTTAGATTCTATATTGCCTTGTTTGTCTTTGTAATCCTTCTTCATTCTTTCCCTGACTCTGTGCCCAGAACCTAACACAGGGTTCCAAACGTAATAGGTGCTTAATAAATGCTGACTGAGCATTACTCCAAACCCCTTCCTGCAGCAGCTTCCTAGCATTGTTCTACCATCTGCCATCCAGTTCAATTTGCCACACATTTGTGGCAGAAATATCCCGACTCTGCTCATGTATGGCATCGGGCATGTCCAGGACCCTAGGGTGAAGCACATGTCATTGGTCATAAAGTCAACTTGCTGCCTTCTGGGATTTCATTGCTAGTGGCTTGGTCTTGCCATTTAGTACTGAGGATGGTTTATAAGAGGTGTTTTCTAGAACTGGGATCACAGTCTGTAGACCAAGTTCAGCCTGCTGCCTGTTTTTTGTAAGTGAAGTTTTATTGGAACACAGCCACGTACATTGGTTTATGTATTGTCTGTGGCTTCTTTTCATCCACAAGGGCAAAGTTGAATAGTTTCAACAGGTGCATGGAATCTAAAATATTTACTACATAACCCGTTACAGAAAAAGTTGGCCAATCCCTGGTCCGAGAAGACATAGTTGATGTGTGTGTGGCAAGTGCAGTCTCCCTGGGTCACTGGAAGTTGTAACAACCCTGTAAGAGGCAGTTTTCAGACACCCTGCAAGGAAATTCCCTGCTGTCTGGTATCCATGCTGTTGTGTCAAACCCTCCCCTTAAAAGTAGGCTGGACCTAGTGACTTACTCTGAACAGATTGTGGCCAAGGTAATGGATGTCATTTCTGTGATGCAGTTACTAAAGGCTGTGACTTCTGTCCCTCGGTTAGTGCTTCCTTGGCAGGCATATTTCAACGAAGCAAGCCCCATGCGGCAAAGAATAGAGGGCCAATACCCAGCAGGTAACCAAGCCCTTAGACCAACGGTCTCTAGAACAGAGTCCAATCCTGAGACAACCGTGTGAGTGAGCTTAGATCCTTCCCCATCAATCCTTCAGCCCCAGCTGGTACCATGAATCCCCATGAGCCTTATTTTTTTTCCCCTCTGCTGCACCTCTTGGTATGTGGGATGTTAGTTCCCAGATCAGGGATAGAAGGCATGCCCCTGTGATGGAAGCTTAACCACTGGATCTCCAGAGAAGCTCCTCCACCTCCCCCTACCCCCGCCCAAAGAGCTTTCTGACCCACAGAAACTGTATGATAATAAATATTTTAAGCCACTTAGTTGGGGGATAATTTGTTCAGCAGCAATGGAAAACTAATACAGACCCTAACACCACATGACAGATGGCACAGTCTGCCATCCTATTTTCCAGGGCCTAGAAGGATATGGTCATGGACGTTTACTGAAACTGATGGGCCAGGGTCTGAACCTCTTTCTTGGTACCAGAAAATCCTTAACTGTGGATATCAGTGGTCCTGGTCCCATTAGGGCAGTGTGTTCTAACCTCTCCATGTCATGCCAAGCAAAGAAAACGAATTACAGGTGTCAAGTTCTCTATGAACTCACGTGACTGCTCATTGCCAGAAGGTGCCACAGGCCCTAGCCACTTCAGTCCCACCCCGAGTTGAAGGTCTCAGTAACTTAGCACCTCTATAACCTGGAAATCTCTACTCATTGGTAGCCCTTGGCAGGAGGTTGCAACTTAGGTTTGGCCAACTTTGAAGCTTGAGTGAGTGATGAAAAGATTGGGGGTCAGAAAGGTGGCAGAGGGAGTATCTGTTGGTGGCTGATGGAACCAGTGGTGGGGCTACTCTACTTATGTTGCCTGGCCCCTTTTGGTCTTGTTTTAGGCCTGGTTGTCTAGGCTTCTGGTTAATCCTGAGAGCCACCCAGTATGCTTCCAATGAGTTCCTTCCACTTAAGACAGTCAGAATTGGCTCCTAACTGTTTACTACTGAGAACTTCAGCACACATGTGTGTATCAGTATCATAGCAATGCATGGGAAGGATTGAAAATATAGGTGTAAAATGATTGTGGACAGGTTCAAGGCTAATAGGTTTTTACCATTTAGGTCTCTAAATGAAAGTCTCATATTTTTGTAATAAAACTTTACTTTTAATTATGGCTTCCCTGGTGGCTCAGACAGTAAAGCCTGCAATGCGGGTGACCCAGGTTCGATCCCTGGGTTGGAAAGATTCCCTGGAGAAGGGGATGGCAACCTCTCACTGAAGTGGGAAATGGCAACCCGCTCCAGTACTCTTGCCTGGAAAATTCCATGGACTGAGGAGCCTGGTAGGCTGCAGTCCATGGGGTGGCAAAGAGTCGGACATGACTGAGCGACTTCACTTTCATGTAATGATGTATTATAATTGTGCATGGTAGAAGAATTTTGTAATTTTTTTCCCTCATGTCTTTCTGGTAATAATTTTGGCAAATTATTGTATAGCCTTTTTCCATTTAGAACGTCAGAATCACTTTTCTGTGTCTTCATCTTTAATAATGTATATATCTACTTCAGGCTGTGCTTATGCAAGAGGCCTGGAAGGACTGGGTACGAACTGTGCTCTGTGTCTACTGACTGATTCAAGAGGAAGGCGTGCCTGTTCTCTCGTTAGTTGTCCAGCTTCTTTTGGAGATTGCACTGCCCAGGGGGGATGCATTAAAAAAAATTTTTTTTTTTGATGTTTATTTTTTTTATTTTATTTTTTTTTTAATTTTTAGTTTTTTATTTTTTAAATTTTAAAATCTTTAATTCTTACATGCATTCCCAAACATGAACCCCTCTCCCACCTCCCTCCCCATAACATCTTACTGGGTCATCCCCATGCACCAGCCCCAAGCATGCTGCATCCTGCGTCAGACATAGACTGGCGATTCAATTCACATGATAGTATACATGTTAGAATGTCATTCTCCCAAATCATCCCACCCTCTCCCTCTCCCTCTGAGTCCAAAAGTCCGTTATACACATCTGTGTCTCTTTCCCTGTCTTGCATACAGGGTCGTCATTGCCATCTTCCTAAATTCCATATATAAAAAAAATTTTTTTAACAAATTTGCTAAATATGTTTCTGATTCCCTTGAGCGGAATCTCTTCAACTAGTCCCTTCATGTTGGGCATTTGGTTTGCTTCCATGTTTGATCTATCAGTATTTCCTGCTGAACATTTTTAGGCCTTAATTTTTTCAACACTTCATATTTTGCTACTTGGTTCTAATTTTTTGGTGGGAATATGTCAAAAGGCATGAACACCTTTATGTCTCTTTATAAATATGATGATGCTTCCCTGGTGGCTCAGCTGGTAAAGAATCCCCCTGAAATGTGGGAGACTTGGGCTTGATCCCGGGGTTGGGAAGATCCCCTGGAGAAGGAAATGGCTTCTTGCCTGGAGAATTCTAAGGACGGAGAAGCCTGGCGGGTTGCAGTTCATGGGGTCGCAAAGAGTTGGAGACGACTCAAGCAACTAAGGACAGCACATAAACATGATAAATTTGTGGCTGTCTAAAACGATGTTGCTGTTTTCGGAAACTTTCAGGATAAGGAAGAGCCTGCTTTACAGAATCCTGAAATTTACACAACTGAAATCATTAATTTCTTGAGGCTGCCTGTTTGGTAAGTAACTAGTCACCCCTATAAAAAGCTTCCAACAAAATATTAGCTACTTTTCTTCTCTCAGTTGTCCTAGTTTAGTTCAGTTCAGTTCAGTCACTCAGTCATGTCTGACTCTTTGCGACCCCATGAATCGCAGCACGCCAGGCCTCCC
This sequence comes from Ovis canadensis, assembly GCF_042477335.2. Taxonomy (NCBI): domain Eukaryota; kingdom Metazoa; phylum Chordata; class Mammalia; order Artiodactyla; family Bovidae; genus Ovis; species Ovis canadensis. Next base: position 57,486,096 of record NC_091264.1, read on the forward strand.
TGTCCATCACCAACTCCTGGAGTTCACTCAGACTCATGTCCATCGAGTCAGTGATGCCATCCAGCCATCTCATCCTCTGTCGTCCCCTTCTCCTCCTGCCCCCAGTCCCTCCCAGAATCAGAGTCTTTTCCAATGAGTCAATTCTTTGTATGAGGTGGCCAAAGTACTGGAGTTTCAGCTTTAGCATCATTCCTTCCAAAGAAATCCCAGGGCTGATCTTCAGAATGGACTGGTTGGATCCCCTTGCAGTCCAAGGGACTCTCAAGAGTCTTCTCCAACACCATAGTTCAAATGCATCAGTTCTTCGGCGCTCAGCCTTCTTCACAGTCCAACTCACATCCATACATGACCATAGGAAAAACCATAGCCTTGACTAGACGGACCTTAGTTGGCAAAGTAATGTCTCTGCTTTTGAATATGCTATCTAGGTTGGTCATAACTTTTCTTCCAAGGAGTAAGCGTCTTTTAATTTCATGGCTGCAGTCACCATCTGCAGTGATTTTGGAGCCCCCCAAAATAAAGTCTGACACTGTTTCCACTGTTTCCCCATCTATTTCCCATGAAGTGATGGGACTGGATGCCATGTCCTAAGCATATGTAAAATTATAAATGGTTTCTCAGTGTACTGACAGAAGAAAATACACTTTCATAAATAAAACCTTGGTGACTACTTTAAGTAAGTTGGATGAGACTTGGAGCTCACTTATTCTACCTTGGCTAGCCAATATTCAAATAAAGCTTGGCTTACAATTAACTCCTTACTGTAATATAAATGACAATCTTAGAACAATTTAAACACAATGACTTCATGTAATTTAAAGTGCAGTGGCTTGAAAAAAGTCATCAAGTGCTAGGTTAGAATTTTCGGGTATTTTTATTAAAGAGCAACAGGGCATCTAGTGGCTGGGTAATTGAGAGAGAAATTAGACTGAATGACTGTTAGTTCTGGCCAGCCCTTGAGGGCCTTCAATTAAGCCACCATTTACCTACCTACTCTCTCCAAGACAAATAATTCTCTATTCAGCAAGGAATGTTCTTTGCTTATTTGGCCAAACAATTACCATCATAATACCTTTGGAAGTAAACAAAACACTAGAATTTATATCGTGTAGATTACACACTGTAAAACTTGATTTTGCCAGCTAAGTAAAGGATAACTTAAGGAGAAGTGGTGAAAACAAAATAGTAACTTTGGGAGGGGTCGGAGAGCAACCCTTGACCAGTTGTGCCAATCAGTCGACCAAGCAAAGCCCTGTTGGGAATTGCAAAGTAGGAAGTCCTATTTTTGACTCTGCTGATCTCAGTGAATAGTTCCTTGTTTTTAAAATGGGCATAATTCATTGCTATCTAATAAAGATATTTGTTATGAAAATTAACGAGTCTGCAAAGTGTTTGGACGCCTCTAGAAGCCCTTCCTGGAGAAGGAAATGGCAACCCACTCCAGTATTCTTGCCTGGAGAATCCTGTGGACGAGGGAGCCTGGTGGGCTGCAGTCCATAGGGTCGCAGAGTCGGACATGACTGAAGCGACTTAGCATGCATGCATGCACTGGGGAAGGAAATGGCAACCCACTCTAGTATTCTCGCCTGGAGAATCCCAGGGACAGAAGAGCCTGCTGGGCTGCCATCTATGGGGTCGCACAGAGTAGGACACGACTGAAGCGACTTAGCAGCAGCAGCAGCAGCAGCAGCAGCAGCAGCAGCAGCAGCAGCAGCAGCAGAAGCCCTTCCTAAATACAACTTGTAATTTCGTGTCCCTGCTCTCCGATGACATGCCACTCTTTATTAGCACTCCTAATAAATTAGTGACACTTTCTGCCACCAGAGGTTCACTTTTAAGGCCTCATAAAATCAGTTAATAAGACGCTCTCTGGTTTAAGTGGGAGACTTTCCCTTTAGAAATAGATATTAACATAACTGTGAAGGATGCGGAACAGTTGGGTCATCAAGCGGGAGGCGGCAAACAGGGCCCTGTCCGGGGGCACGAGCTCGAGCAGAACCCGGGCAAGGCCCGGACGGCTCACTCACGGACCCGATTTGGGCTCCGGGAGCCGGGGCGGTCCCGCTGGTCTCGGGGGTCAGCCGACCGGGCTCGCGGCTTTCCCAGCGGGGCTCGATTGCTTTCGCCTGGATGGGAAACGGCCCGGTCGCGCCAGCGGCGACCCTACGGTGGCGGGGGCGGGGCGACGGCAACAAAAAGAAGTCAGGTAGGAGGAGAGTCAGCCAGCCGGGCGGGCGGGGCGATACGGCGAGCTCCCGGCAGAGGCGGGGACGCCAGCGGCCGGCCTGCCGGCAGCCGGCGATCCTCCTCCGACCGCGCGCTTCCCACTAGCAGCCTGGACCCGGGGGCTGGACCTGCATGGGCCCGCCCTTCGCCGCCCGCGCGGCTCCGCCCCCTCTCCCGGCCCCACCCCCTCGAGCTCCCGTCCCGCCCCCTCGCTGCACCGCCCGCGCGCTTCGTCTCGCGCTCCGGTCCTGCCCCCTCGCCCGGCCCCGCCCCGTCGCCCGGCCCCGCCCTCCGCGCCGCGCTCGCGCTCCGGCCCCGCCCCCTCGCAGCACCGCCCGCGCGCAGCGTCTCGCGCCGGCCCGGCCCGCTCGCAGGGAAACAGCCGCGAGAGCAGCGGCCGCGGCGGCCGGCACCGCGCTCTCACCCCCCGCCCCGCCTCGCTGCGGCCTCGGCGCCTTGTTCCGGGCCCGCGCTCCGGCTAACGTTCTCTCGGGGGCCCGGGGCCCGCCGCTCACCCACTGCCCCGGCTGCGAGCCCCCCAACCGTCGCGCTCCCTCCGTCTGGGCGCGCGGCCGGCCGCCTGCTTCCGGGGCGGGCGGACTGGGCGCCTGGTGCCGGCGGCCGCCGCCACAGCGCCCCCGGGAAGCCGAGGAGGAAGGAGAGAGGAGGCGGAGGCGGCCGCAGGCTGAGTCGCGGCCGGGATGTCCGGGCAGCCGCCGCCGCCGCCGCCGCCACAACAACAGCAGCAGCAGCAGCTCCCGCCGCCCCCGCCGGCGGCTGCGGCCCCGGTGCCCGGAGTCCTGCCGGCGCCCCCGGCCGTCAGCGCCGGCTCGTCTCCGGCCGGCTCGCCCGGCGGCGGCGGCGGCGGCGGCGGCGCGGGCGGCGGCTTGGGGGCCGCGGCGGCCGCCCTGCTCCTGCACCCGCCGCCGCCGCCGCCGCCGCCGCCGCCCCCGGCCACCGCGGCCCCGCCGCCGCCGCCGCCCCCGCCGCCGCCGCCGCCCGCTTCGGCGGCCGCCCCCGGCGGCGCGCCCCCCGCTCCCCCGGGCCTCTCCGCGGGCCCCGGCCCGGCTGGAGGCGCCCCGGCCCCGGCCCCGGCGTCAGGCGGCAGCGCCGCGGCGCCTTTCCCGCACGGGGACTCGGCCCTGAACGAGCAGGAGAAGGAGCTGCAGCGACGGCTGAAGCGCCTCTACCCTGCCGTGGACGAGCAGGAGACGCCGCTGCCGCGGTCCTGGAGCCCAAAGGACAAGTTCAGCTACATCGGCCTGTCTCAGAACAACCTGCGGGTGCATTACAAAGGTGCGGGGCGTGCGGCGTGCGCAGGGAGCCGGGGCCCGCGGCCCGCCCGCTGCTCCGGGGCCGGGCTCGGGGTCCACGGGGGGCGATCGCGGGAGGGGGTGGTGAGGGTTAAGGCTCCCTGCGTGTAGAGTGGGAGCTGGTAATCCCAGGCCCGGAGCAGGACACCTCGGGGGAATCCAGGATGACAGGACGTAACTCGCTTTCTGATTGCCTTTTGAGATAAATCGTCGGGCCGAGATAGAGGAAATCTGTGGGTTCTCAGTTGGGTTTACATTGTTCTCCAGGTGGTGGTGGGTCAGGCGCTCTCCTCTTACGTGGGGGGCGGCGGGAGGAATGGGAAGAGAGGCAAGATTCTGGGGTATTAATTTCTAATCTAGGGAGAGCAGGGATGTATGGGGGGGGGGAGGAGTGATCCGTGGTGGGGTTTGCCCCAAATTAGGCCAGAGATTGTCTAGGGGGTACGACAAAAGGACCGGCGACCGAAGTTTGTCGTCTGTGTTATCTCCATAAAAGCAACTGGAGGGTGAGAGAGGTTGAAACCTCAGGAAGACGTGTTGTCTTGGGGGAGCAGAAACGTACCACTACCGATTGGAAATGCCCTATATTTGTTGTTGGCGTTACGTAAAGTCTCGTGGAAAACAGGAATTTGTTTAAAAAAAAAAAAACAACACGGTTTTTAGTGTTTTAAATAAAATTGGCTTCTGTTTTCCACCTGCAGTTTTTAAAAAGCCTTAGGCTATTGCTCTTGTGTCCCTCTTCCCCTCACCTATCTCTCCTATGTAAAACAAAGCTTTAAGCAGATTAATTGTATATAAAATTATTAATTGCCATGGGAATTTTTGAAATGTAGCCCAAATTAATAGCATGCATCAAGTTTACATGTCTGGGTGGGGGGAGGGAATCAATCCATTATATCAGTCAATCTGAAAACAAATCCATTTTTTTAGGCCCCAAACCTGCTGCTTTTACATTCAAAGCAGTCTCATTTTTGATTGGCTTCAAAGGGACGGTCTTACTCAGATCCTAGTGACATGGATATAGAGGGTATAAACAACCATTGTGGTGAAATTCTTAAAAGTTTACTGGACTGAAATTTGAGAAGAACCTTGATAAATAAGTTACTATTTAATCAGAAAGGAGAATAGCCACAGAAATCTTCCAAATGATTTGGCAGCAAAGAATATGCACAAAAATAGGCCTTGTTGAATATTTCTTCCTTTTATCCATAGATCCAGAGAAGAACTTTCAATTTTAAATGCTGTGGCTCTTGGTCTAAGTGACTGAAAATTTCAAAATATCAGACCTTTTTTTTTAATGTTAGGATATTTTGTTAATACCCTCCTCTGAAGGCTGTTACTTAATTTTGTGTTTTGTGTGAACAGTGCTCTAATGAAGTGTTCACTTCTGATCAGACCACCAGAATGCTTTTTGTTAGACTCGACAGAACTTGAAATTTTATGGTTGATAGTTAGCTTATAAAATCAGAGACAGAAGTTACAGGGTATTATTGAACAAAGAATTCTAGCTTTCTGAATCCTGCCATCGTTTGTGATTTTAGGCATATTACCAGATAGGGCCTCAGTTTCTTCCTCTGAGTGATGAGAGAGTTGAACTAGGTGGTTGGTTGGTAAGGAAATTTCCAGCTCTGAATTTCCATGGTATCTGAGATTTGTGATTATAGTTTATTTAGCACTGTAACATGCCTTGACTAGTTTTACTAACTCCTTTGACATAAAATTGTTGATTTGGGTCAGGGAAAAGTACAGCTTATGTGAAATTGGTTGGAGTTTGGAATATTTATGACACTGCTGTCTCAATTATTTTTCCTGTTGGCCTCTTTATTACTCTGTTGTGTAATACTAAGATTCACTTTCTGGAAACCACTGTTTTGTAAACATAAACCATTATTTTTGAAAAAAAAGATTTTGCTGTTTGTCATCCTTTGCTCCCCCTTTCTCTTTCTCTCCTTTGTCTCTCTCTCCCCCCTTGTCACAAGTACAGGCCCCTCCCATGCCCTGTGATTTTAATGTGTGCATGTGTGTTTTTCCTCTTGTTTTTCTGTGTGCTTCTGAGTGGACCACGCGAGAAGTTACTGGGCATCTGAGCAAAGGAGAGGTGTCATAGGCAGTGGTAATCAAACTTCAAGGCACAAAATAACATTGAAAACTACTGTTCATAAAGTATTTTTTGCATGCTGTAAAATTTCAAAAGATTGAAGGTAATTATTTTCCAGAATGGTGAGGATTTTCCCTACCTTTGAAAAAGAGATTTCTTTTGCTGTGAATGTATTCTGGTTTGAAGATGTAGTTCTTCTCAATAGGAATTAACTCTTTTTGGAAGCTGTGGGGTTCCTTAAGTGTTTGAGGGAATTGATGTTAAACAATGCCAGCCATGCAGACAAAGTTGATTAGATTGCAGGGGAACTGGGTGTGTTTACTCTGTTAAAATTTTTAAAAAGAATTCTTGCTTAGCAGTCATACACCAACTGTTGAAATCCTTAATCATGGCCCCTTTTATTTTGAAAATTCTTGTTAGCTTTGAATAAATACAAATATGACAAGTTTAGACTTAGTTATAATGATACATTTATTCCAGTTTAAAGCATTTTAACAAATATGACAGTAAGTTTGACTGTTCTGGATGTTTCGGTTGCAGGTTGGAGTTTTGTATTTGTGACGTTACCACAGTCTGGATACTTTGCAAAGCTTTCAGCTACATACACCAAGAGCACGTTACTGGTTTTGAATAGGGTGGTAGAGCTCTCCTTTAAGACTCGAGGAAGTGGGAGCACCTGGAGGCACAGCTCCCCCACCACAGGCAGGCCAGGAGTGGAAACTCACGGTCGCACACTCTGAGCTTACTGTTCTTCAGAGTGTATGAGACATAATTGTCTCAACTAGATAAAATCCAGTGATCACATTTAGAACTTTCTGGAGAACAGTTGACTTTGAAGAGTAGTTGATGTTGAAAGTACTCCCTCTGGGGAAAGTGCTGCCTGGAGCACACTAATGCCGTGGAAAAGTCCAGATACCCGGATTATACTGATTTAGGGCAGCTTAGAAGAAATGTGAAAGTTGGGAATGATAGGAAGAAGTAAACAGTGAGTGTCACCTTCTAAATTGAAGCATTATTAATAGTAACCAAATAGGTTGAACTTTTGGTATGCCCAACTCCCCTCCCACTCAGTATCACCAGTCATTAGACCTTTAACACTTCCTAAATTTAATTGCCTATCAATTTCTTGCACTTTAGGTAGAACAAATATCTCAACACATATTTGCTTGCATACTAATATAAATGTCTTTTGAGATTTATGGGAGGTGATACAGGAAATGTTCTTTAAAAATCAAGGAATTTAAAAACAGTTTTTCCACACACACAAAAACTTTTTTGCCAAAATTTTGCTTTAAGAATGCTAGTTGAGAGGACTTCCCTTTCCAATGCAGAGTTGGATCCCTATTCTGGGAGCTAAGATCCCAGATGCCTCAGGGCCAAAAAGCCAAAACATAAACAGAAGCAACATTGTAACAAATTCAATGAAGACTTTAAAAATGGTCCACATCAAAGAACATCTGTTTGTTTTTTTTTTTTAAGGAGTACTTGTTGATAACTACAAGAATTAAGTGATTCTAATAATCATGATTTTTTTTTGTAATGATGATTTATTAAGCAATTGTTGTATATAGTGCTTGTTGTGGAGAAGGAAATGGCAACCCACTCCAGTACTCTTGCCTGGAAAATCCCACGGATGGAGGAGCCTGGTGGGCTGCAGTCCATGGGGTCACTAAGAGTCAGACAGGACTGAAGTGACTTAGCAGCAGCAGCAGCAGCAGCAGTGCTTGCTGTGTTTAGTCCCTGAGTCATGTCCGACTCTTTTGCGACCCCATGGACTGTAGCCCACCAGGCTTCTCTGTCCACAAGATTTCCGAGGCAAGAATATGGAGTGGATTGTCATTTTGTTCTCCAGAACTACCCAACCCAGAGATTGAACCCACATCTCCTGTATTGCAGGCAGATTCTTTACCACCGACCCTCCTGGGAAGCCCAACTGTCTATTTATTTAGCAAGCTTTTAGTGAGTATTTACTTTGTGCCAGGTTCTGAGCATTCAAAGGTGAGTAAGACACTGTCTTTGAATTCAAAGCGCTCAAAGGACTTTGTGCAGTATATATAGTGGGGAGGTGTGTTACCGAGTGCTGAGGAAGATGGGAGGCGTGTCCACTGCAGGCTGCGTGGGCAGGGGTGAAGCTGGTGGGTGAGGGACAGCCTCTTGAAGGGGATGAGGCCGATGGTCAGTCTTAAAAGATGGATATGATACAGGGGAGGAGGAGGGGCTGGACATTACAAGGGAAAAGGCATAAACGACAGTGTAGAGGCGAGAATGATTCTAAATGTTTGGATCTGCAAGCAATATGAGGTTGTTGGAATGTAAGTGTGTGACAAGGAACAGCTGGGAAAAGATCCAGCAGGGCCTTACAGAATATTTCATTGAGCTTGGATCTTATTCTGTAGGAGATGAAGAATCATCAAAGGATTTTAAATAGGAAGGGACTGGCTCATTTTCATCTTTGTCAGATTACACAGCTAATTGGAAGATGGGTTCAGGGGCCATAAGACTGGAAGGTAGCAGACTCATTCAGAAGGCTGTTGCATACATAGAAGAAATAAGGACCTGAATTGGTTGGTCAGTGTTGGGTGTAGAGAAAAAAAAGACATATCTGTGATCTGTATTGAAGTCACCCTGACCGGATATGATGGATTGATTAAAAAAAGAAATCAAGGCCAATGCTGGGTGTCTAGCCCTATCAGTTTTTTTTGCAGTGAATCGTGGTGTAAATGATGATGGCAGGGAAATATTACAGTATATTTAGAGATAAGTAAAAATGTGAATCTCAGCCCTGTGCTCTGACTTCGTGTAATCCAGAAGGCGGCAAAGAAATAGCATTAGAAGAACAGCCAGCGGTCTTCTGGAGTCAGGGAGGCGCAGTGCCAGTGCAGAGCTGGGGCTCGAGATTCTCCCCTGATTGTGATGCTAAGGTGACTCAGCGGCAGTGCTGGTTTCTGGTTGTTTTCTTCTCTTCCCTACTAGCTGGTTTATCCTTTTTCCTATTTTAAATTCCCAAGAGCCTTTTCAAATTGGCCTAGCTGATGGCCATCATTCTCAGTTGGACAGATCTTTTCGTTATATGCTGTGGTGCGAATTGGTGGCCTTCTCGTGGGTGCTGGTCTGTGTTGAGTCAGCTGTAGGGGTGTGATGGTTGTTACGAGATGCCCTCCTGGCACAAGGGGAGTGTGGCCCCCCTTGTTTCAGTAGGGACAGCGTGGGGGCCAGTTTCTCCTTGGAAGGGCTGGCATGTACCACCATGGACGGGATCCTGGGGGAGAGGTCGAGGTCATGACTGACTTGGGAGTCACCGCTAGCTGGTGGTTGAAGCTCAAGTGTCTGAGAGAGAAAGTAAAGTGAGAAGAGAAGTGGGCCGAAGATGGAATCCTGAGCCAAGAGCAACATTGAAGGCTGGAGGGAGCCCAAGGAGAAGTAGTTAAGAGGCACCTGCACAGAGGGGAGAGTTGTGTCACAGTAGCTGAGCAGAGAAGTGGAGTGTCAGAAATGAGGAAGTGAACTTTAGCGTCAAAGGCAACAGACAGGTTTAGTGAAATAGGCACAGGAAAGTTTCCACTGGATTTGGAAGTTAGATCACTGTGACCTTAGAGCAGTGTGAATTGGGCGACGGGGGCAGAAATCAGGGTGAATAGAAGGGACCAAGCAGAAAATATGGTGAATACAAATCATTCTCGAGGAATGTAGACGAGGAAAGAGATTAGGCAGTACCTGGAGGGGAATGGAGGGTAGGGCCGATTTTTTGTTTTTTCTTTGTTGTGGCTGATATTGTGGCTCACTGATATCTGAAAATCAGCTTCTAACATCAGCATATACGATGATAATCCACATAATTAAAATTATCCCTAAGAGTCCTTTGGACAGTCCTGTGTCATTTCTGAGTAGGTCTCATTTTAATCTGATTGTGGGTATAAAACTGAAGTGACGTAAGTTAGGTGACAGTATGATGTTAGTGCGAGCTATGGAGTCCCAGTAAATGTCTACAGGATTTAACGTGTTTTAACAAAGAAGATAAATAGTAATGATACCTGGTTTTATTACCCTAAAGTTAGGGGGAAAGTTCGTAATACTCACCCCAGTGCATCACTGACAATGGCTTATAACACAGAGGCATATAGTTTTATGAAACATGTATGCATTTGGGGGACACTGTGCCCTTATAGCTTGAAGGGAAGGAGAGTAAAGAGGAGAAAGATGAAAATACGAGCTTGGGAGGCTGGCAGAGTGAGGATGTGGAGGGAGGAAAGTAGTTCAGAAGCGGAAGATGCTTGGCCTTGAAGAAGGGAGAAATACGCACTGGCCCTTCGATAACAGTGAAAGAGGCCACCAGTTAGCAGTAAGGGAGCGGAGAGAAGGACGTAACCGCGTATAACAGTGGAGTCCCATTTAAGTCCCATCTTGTGAGACAGGAGGCGAGGCAGTTTGCTCCCTGAATTCAGATAGAGGACTTAGAGCCTAAAGTGAACGGTGAGGGTGTGAGCCATGTCCCTCATTCTGAAGATGTCTGTGTGGTGTGGATATCGGTGGGGGTCCCTGCTGACGTTATTTGTTCACAGAGGTGACTGTTTGCAAGATGTTTGGATGTGTATCCAGCAAAGGCCAGCTGCCCGGTGCAGGAGTGGGGAAGATGGCTTGTAACGTTGATTTAGGCTGTGGTTTTGCTGCCTGTGATGGAAGGGTAGGCATATGAGGGAAATCAAGGCATATGAGCGCTTTAAAATAATTACCACGTATATCGTCCTGAAAGAGGAAAAACAAACAAGAAAGAGTTCAGTGAGCTCAAGTTCCCTGGATTTTGAAGTGCAGAAGTGAGTTCTTTAGGAAGGGGAGAGGATAGGAGGGTGTGTCCTGGGGAAGACGTCGACCTTGCCGCTGTAATGCCAGAATTGAGTTGCTTGCTGGGAAAACCTCATGTTTTCCACAGAGTCGCACACTAAAAGTAACAGGGCTTTTGGGGAAAATAGGGCTGGGGCAGACCACTTAAAACCTGTGGAACTTTGTAATCAGAGCACTACAGAAATAACAGTTCTAATAAAATACAAGCCTGGTTAAATTCCCACTCCCGTGTGTGCCTGATATCACAGGCTGCTGATCCCTCCTAGCGTTCAACCCCCAGGCTTGGTCTTCCCTGTTAGCGATGTAAGTTTCTGTTTAATCAGAAGCAAGCATCTGGGGGTTTCCTTGGTGGCTCAGTGGTAAGGAATCTGCCTGCCAATGCAGGAGACACGGGTTCGATCCCTGATCTGGGAAGACCCCACGTGCCTTGAAGTAACTAAGCCTGTGTGCCGCGTCTCCTGAGCCTGTGCTCCGGAGCCTGGGAGCTGCAGCTACTGGAGGCGGAATGCTCTGGAGCCTGTGCGCAGCAGCAAGAGAAGCCACTGTGGTGGGAGGCCCTCACACTGCCCTGAGGAGTGGCCCCCGCTCTCCGCAGCTGGGGAAAGCCTGTGCAGCAGTGCGGACCCAGCACAGCCGAAAATAAATACATAATAAATAAAATCAGTATTATTTTTAAGGTGAACCTTAATACGTGCATTCCCTCCCAGACTTTAAACGTTTTCTTTTGTATTGGGCTATAGCCAATTGACAATGTTGTGATAGTTTCAGGTGACTAGCAAAGGGACTCAGCCATCCATACACATGTATCCATTCTCTCCCACACCCCCCTCCCGTCCAGGCTGGCAGATAAAGTTGAGCAGAGTTCCACGTGCTGTATAGGAGGTTCTTGTTGGTTATCCATTTTAAGTATAGCAGTGTGTACAGGAGCTTCCCAAAGTCCCTTACTCTCCCAGCCCCCATGCTGCAACCATAAAAGTTTGTTTTCTGAGTCTTTCTGTTTTGTAAGTAAGTTCATTTGTATCATTTCTTTTTAGATTCCACATATAAGGGGTGTCAGTCAGTGTTTCTCCTTCTCTGTTTGACTTACTTCGCTTGGTATGACGCTCTTTGTCCAACCATGCTGCTGCAAATGGCATTGTTTCATTCTTTTTAATGGCAGAGTAATACTCCATTGTATATCTGTTCCACGTCGTCTTTATCCTTTCCTCTGTCGCTGGACGTTTAGGTTGCTTCCGTGTCTTGGCTGTTGTAAACAGTGCTGCAGTGAATATTGGGGTGCGTGTTTTTCTTTTGGATCATGTTTTTCTCCAGATACATGCCCCCAAATAGGATTGCAGGTCAAATGGTAGCTCTATTTAAGGAGCTTCCATGTTATTCTCCATAGTGGCGATACCAATTTACATTCCCACCAACAGTTGCAGGAGGGTTCCCTTCTCTCCACACCCTCTCCAGCATTTGTTATTTGTGGCTTTTTTGATGATAGCCATTCTGAGCAGTGTGAAGTGATGTCTCATTGTCGTTTTGGTTTAATACATATTTTTAAAAAATTACTTGGGAGGAAGGTTGGGGGAATCCCAGGATAGAATGTGAAATGTAACAAAGCAATCTAGCTATATTGCAAATATATGGAACAGTCTCAGGAAAGGAGGGAAAAGGCACTGACCTGAATAAACAAGTTACTGGAAATCAGTGGAGTCTGTAGAACTAAAAAAGGTAAATGAAAGTAGATAAGCGCCAAATTCTTGTTGATAAGCTGTACCTCAGGGGAATATGGGTTAACAGTTCTGATACTATTATCCACGTAAACTGGAATTCAACGATTAATCAGTGGATGGTGGACAGTGGGAGCTAGGTTTCTCAGCATTGAAGTGGTTGGAGTGATCGATGTGGTCATGGATTAGAGTTGGTTGCTTAGTTTAATATTTACACAGATAGTTACATAAAAAGTATGGATGTGTATAGTGAAGTGGAAGTGTTAGTGTCCGACTCTGTGGATTGTAGCCCACCAGGCTCCTCGGATGGGGTTCTCCAGGCAAGGATACCAGGGTGGTTGCCATTTCCTTCTTCAGGGAGTCTTCCCAACCCAGGGATCGAACCCATGTCTCGTGTCTGCTGCGTTGGCAGGTGGATTCTTTACAGCTGTGCCTGGGAAGCCCAGCAGTGAGCATACCTGGTACCTAGATCTTGGATTCTACTGCCATTTGTCCATAAGAGGAGCCAGGGCTCCTTAGAGAAATGACTGATTCTGGGACTGGGGCAGGAAATAAGCCAGATGAGCTTCCAGCATCTTGCATTGCCAGAAAGGAACAAACTAGAACAAAACACAAATGGAGGTGTATCAGAGTGCCAGAGCAGCCAACTGAAGCGCCCCGTGGCTGAATGGGGCTTAGCGGAGCAGTGGAGGGCATGAGCTGGCCTCGAACTGTGACCCGAAGTGTAAAATAAGCAGGCGTGAGATGCAGGAATCCAGGCGGATATAAACAGAGAAGGAGTACTGTGGCACTTCTGGTCTGTGCTGCTGTCAAATTTTTCCCAGATGGCTTAACATGGTGGTTAGTATAGCAGTTTCTGAAGCCACCAAACACCAGGGACAATAGGAATACACTTCTGGAGGAATCCCAGCTCTTTTGATTTACGGGCCTTTTGTATATTGCTAAAATTTTCCCTTCAATTCATTAATGTACTGGGAAAAGCTGTTATGAACTGAATGACTTCTTTATTATGCTGACATCATTCCCATATTTATCAAGTGCATGTGAGCTAATTTGTATTCAAGAAATGTGTTTAGTAGCAAGACAGACTTTATTAGAATTTAATGTTTCTGCCGTGGAGTAGTTTCAGGTGATGTCTGAATCCAGAGCATGGCTCCAGGAAGAATGGTCAAAATTAGAGTGGAAGTCCATGGGGAAAAGAGAGGTCCAGGAGTTGAAGTGCAGAAACAATAAAATAATCACGTGTGAGTGTTATGTGTGGGAATGTTGTATGGAGGGCCTATAAGCAAGGTTAGACTGAGTCAGAGAGATTAGAGACAGAACAGTTGAGGAAGTAAAGCTTGAGCTGAGATAGAAAGGCTGAGAAGGAAGGGCACCGCTCTGCAGCTCAAGGGAGTTGTGTGGGCACCGCCTGGCCTGGCCAGCGTGGCTGGAGCTGAAAGGAAGAGGTGGGAAACGCAGAGGGAGGGAGAGGTCAGACAGGGTTTTCAGGAAGTTTATCTTTTTCTTGGCTGGAAGGGGAGGACGTTAGTTGTGCTGAAGGCTAGTGGTACAAGGAAGACTAGGTATGTTTTCAGAACGGCACTTAGCTGCTCTTTGGAGAGTGGTGGGTTCTAGGCGTGGGGGCTTTATTCAGAACGGTCCAGTTAAATGCAGTCAGCAGATGGTGTGCAAGGGAGAAACTGACCTTGCTAGCCTTAGAATCCTGAAGCAACACATGTATTTTCTTCTTGAACCATCTAGAAAACACTTAACCTTGAAGACTGTGGTTTTTAAAATGTGCGCTTCGGTAGTGTGAGGTTGTACTTTGGTCACCACAAAATTTAAGGTAATATACTTCCTGCCGACAAATGTTATTAGAAATAGGCCCTATGATATTACTAGTCTCACCTAAAAATAGTATCCATCCGTTTAATCTTACATCTCGCCTTTCTCCTGGATCTTTACCTTTAAAGTTAATTTTAAAATGAAGCAAATCCTTTTCACCGTTACAGAATTTTTCTGTAGTGTCTTGGTAAAACATAATGAATATACTAGTCTTGGAGATTTAAGATTGTATAAATCTTTACAGTTATTTTTGCACAGTAGTAAAATGTAGGGGATTTTAATTCAGACATGGATTTAATGCATGATTCTACCAATTCGGGGCAAGTTATATTACCTCTGTAAGAATTTCATTTTTAAAAATGAGATTGCTGCTGCTGCTAAGTCGCTTCAGTCGTGTCCGACTCTGTGCGACCCCATAGACGGCAGCCCTGAATTATACCTATTTCACAGATGTTGAATGAGAAAAATCTATACAAAAGCACCTAATGCTTTGAGAGATTGTTTATGCTCAAATATTAGTTTTCTTTTTCTTTTCTCATAGAAGTAGCTTAAACAGGAGGTGGGAGTACTTCTGAAGTGATCCCAGAATGCCATGGTAACTAAATCCTTCCTGTGAGTTCAGAGCTCGCTCTGGATCAGGCTTCTTGAATTAAAATCCCAGCACAGATCCTGGTTTGGGACTCTCACTCAGCAGTGAGACCTGAGTTTCTTCCTTTGGTTTCCTCAAGTGTGAAATGGTAATAAATAGTACCTACTTCATGGGTAGTTTTGAATATGAAATGAGCTAATAAACACAGTGCTTTTATTTGCTTATTCACCATTTTCAAAATTGAAGTACAGTTAATTTACATTGTGTGTGTGTGTTAGATGCGCAGCATGTAATTCAGTTATACGTTCATATAAATTTTTTAGATTCTTTTCCATTGTAAGTTATTACAAGATACTGAATATAGTTCTCTATGCTATGCGATAGGTCCTTGTTTATCTGTTTGATGTATGGTAGTGTGTATATGTTAATCTCAAACTCCTAATACATCTACCCCAGCCCCATCCCTTTTGGTAACTGTAAGTTTGTTTTCTATGTCAATACAGTGCTTTTAGAATGGTACCTTTCACATAGTATTAAATATATGTCATCTATTATCACATACTGTTATTAAGTATAGTTTCAGATTCCCTTATTGAGCACGCCTCTTCAGAAAAGCCAAAACTAAAATAAAGGCTGGTTGATTTAGGACTCCTGGGTTAATTGGGGTTTTCCTGAGATTTATTTTTAGCTGTCTAAATTCTAAAAAAGCTTTTTCTTTACATGACCTTTTCCCAGGCAGCTCAATTATTTGAACATAATTTTACTGTGGAAGATGTTTTGCTGAAACGATAATTTATAAAATTTCAGTTTTAAAAAAGTGATTAGCATATCATTCTTGAGATTTGTGCTGTTATATTTTTCTTCCACTTAGCTCAGTGTAAATATTACCTACTTATGTTAAAGCATTTTTATCAGCATCTGTACATTGCCACTTCCATTGTTATCTTCCTAGCTAAGTTGATCACCTCTCAGTTGTCCCCTGGGCTGAAAACTTGTGTCCATAATATGTATACTTCAGACACCTATGAATGGTTGTAGACTAGAGTGGCTGAGTTCATTCTGTTTCTTTTAGGCCATGTGACCATGTGCTAATTTGCACTGCAAGTGTACACTCAACTGTTTAATGATAGGATACGCATTGATAATTTGACAGAGCATATGGTAAGAAAAGATATGATCTCATTGATGTGTGATGGTTATTGTATAGCCAATATAATTTTTGACTTAAAAGAGAGGTTTAATTTTAAAACACTCATGTTAAATTTAAGAAGCAGAATTCTGCTACCCACGAAGGTAGTGGTTTAGTCTGACTGGAAGATTGATGACGGTACTGGGTGAAGCATATCTAACTGGAACACCTGAGTAATGACTTAGAGCTTTATTTCTCATCAGCCCTTTTGGGGATTGTGGGGCTTGTCTCATTCACTCTGAGTCCTTTCTGACATGCTGCTTCAGCTTCTGTCTTTATTCTCCTGGTGGTTTTATGGGCATATTTGGGCATATTTTCTCTTGCTCACATGGGTTTGTTCACAACGCTAGCTTTCAAGATAATTGTGTCTTGGGTGATAGACATAGTGGGGAATGTGATACTAGTGAATAAAATTCTCTGCGATTAGATTGAGGAAAATCTGATATGTAAAAGTTTAAAAGCTGTTGTCTGGTTTTGTCAGCAATAGTATGGCTTATTCATTTCCTTTCTTAGAAAAGAAAAGACAGCTGGAGGGCAGACAGGCTTCTCGGTGGGCCGTGATGGGCCACAGAGCTCTTATGGATCAGCTTCTGTATAGAATTAATGATCAAAGTATGTCAAAGAACGGCTTCGTAAATTCTTAAAGTAAGAAGGCTGTTTCACCAATTCAATCTAATTGTATAAAAAATAGTCAATCATAGAGATGTTTCTGGTTTAAAAAGGTCATTTGGCAAAAATGTGTTGTTTAGGAATTTTACAAATTATGCAAATTTAGATCTAATAAAATGAATCTCATTCTCATCATGTTCTTAAAGTGTATCCTTTTGTCTCTTAAAAATATTGTCTACCTTAAAATATTTTATTTAATTTGCAAAAAGGATTACTGGGTTCAACGTGCTTATTAGATTCGGAAATTTCACTCAAACTAGTAACTGTGTGAAGAGTTCCATGTTTAACTTGTGCTATTTTGCATATTGGATTAATGCGAGAAGTGTGTTACTAAATCTTTGATTATTTGTACTGATGAGAGTAGAAATGTATATATCATTCAAAAGCTGTGTTCGTTCCTGAGTTAAGATTTTCATTTGAATATCTGTCTTGATCGTCTTTCTTCCTGTTCCTCATGCAGGTCATGGCAAAACCCCAAAAGATGCGGCGTCAGTTCGTGCCACGCATCCAATACCAGCAGCGTGTGGGATTTATTATTTTGAAGTAAAAATTGTCAGTAAGGGAAGAGATGGGTAAGTGTGGATTTTGGTGGGAAAAATTTGTTTATGGATAATTATTTTTGTTTTCATTCATAACCGTTGATGATATAATTGGGAAATTGGAATTTTTTGGAAAATTTTGATAATTGAAAGAGTGGACTCTGAATATTCTAGTATAGCTTAAATACTATTCTGCTTAAATACTCATTGAAGTTAACACTTGAGTTGATAAAATGACCAGATTTTTCTGGTAGGTTTCTTGTTAAAATGGAGAATTGGAATAAAACAATAGAGAGATAATGACTTATTTTCCGTGCCTTTCTTCCACTGCCATTTTCTGAATTCCACTAGAAGTTAAATCCTCTCAAAGATAGTTAACCAAAACCAAAAGTTGATTCACAGATATTTTATAGGATTGGAGACTCAGAATTTTAGGTTTAGGTCAGGGAATGTATATTAGTACACTCTCAGCTGTTTGCAAGGATTAGGATATAGTTTACTACTACTACTACTAAGTCGCTTCAGTCGTGTCTGACTCTGCGACCCCACAGACGGCAGCCCACCAGGCTCCCCCATCCCTGGGATTCTCCAGGCAAGAACACTGGAGTGGGTTGCCATTTCCTTCTCCAACGCATGAAAGTGAAAATTGAAAGTGAAGTCACTCAGTCGTGTCCGACTCTTAGCGAACCCATGGACTGCAGCCTACCAGGCTCCTCCATCCATGGGATTTTCCAAGCAAGAGTACTGGAGTGGGGTGCCATTGCCTTCCAATTGACAACTTCGTGTAGCTGCTGGAACTAACTTTTGTATCATTGCTTTTCAATTTGGGATCAGTGATGTGTGGTGTGTACACAGCGGAGTACACACCTGTGATGTATACACACAGTATACACACCACTCTGTGTGTGTATACACATCAGAGTCACGTAGGGGACTAATGAAAATACAGTAGTTTGGGTCTTACCCCCAGAGTTCCTTAATCAGTATTTTCAGGTGTAGACCTTGGACATGATGGACATTTTGAGGACACTCCACAGGGAATTTCGGTGCATACCTCTCTCTGAATGAGAGCTGATTAAATAGACTCATTGGATCGGTCCTGTGGTATTTCCTGATAAATTCATTGTGGTATCAGAGATCCTTTAAAGCATCTCTAGAGTTGTTTGTCCAGTTCCCAAGGTGAGGCTACTAAAATGTGTAACTACCTGTATTTGAAGTGAATCATTTCACCCCTTTTAGTGCTTCTTATGGGTTTAATTGACTAAATAAGTGTGTTCAGTAGATTATTTTTCTTACTTTATTTGCTGAACACTATCTACGTCAGCAATATGGAAAGTACAAAGTGAAGCCTTGGATTCCACAGTAACTTTTTCACTGCTTCAGCTTTCCCAGGGTGATCAGGCCAAAGATAAAATCAGAGAAGCCAAGAGTTACGTGGTTGAGAGACCGCAGAGTGAAGTGGCACGTAACTGGAACCGTTTCTAGTTCTGCTGCACACTCACCCAGTTCCTTTATACTTCAGATTACATCATTAGCTCCATAAGGCTGGCGTTGCTCAGGATAATTCCCAGAATTCTCTTCACCTTTAATTCTACATACTCCGCATGAGCTTGACCTTACATTTTCATGGCTGCCGGTACCCTGACGAGTCTCGAATCTGAAACTGCATCTCAGGATATTCCCTTGAGCTCTGGACCAGGTGTTTGTATTTGAATGTCCCATAGGCATTTAAATTTAGCTTATTTAAAATCTTTTTCTCAACCGCAGCCTGGCTCATGGTTTCACTATAGCTAGAAACTTGCAGATTTCCTGCCTTTAACTTTCTCTGTCCACGTCTACAGTTTCTGCCCATCAGGTGTCGGTCATTTGTGCCCTGAGTGACTGAGACCTCCCAGGTGCTCCCTGTTTTGCTCCCACTCCAGTCTATAACTGTTGTCCATCTTCCACCTGATACAGAACTGAAGTGTCCATCCTTCTCTTAAGATTATTTAATACACTGGTTACTTGGAGAATAAAATCTTAAACTTCTTAGCAGGATCCTTCACGATGTATGACTAATGCCTTGCTGATTTTTTTAGTCTCATCTTTTTGTGGCCAGAATTTCTTTCATTTTTTAAAACTAGGTATATTTTACATGTAGTAAATCTTAAACTGTTTTAGCGTGCAGGTCTGTGAGTTTTGACAGATGTGTACAGTCTTGTAACCATCACCACAATCAATATAGAAAACATTTCCATCACCCACCAACACCCAGATTCCTCCATATCCCTTTTCAGGCAACCTTTGCCCATCTCCAGCCCCTGGCAAGCACTGATTTGTTTTCTTCCTTTATAGTTTGCTGTTTCTAGGATGGTATAGACATGGAGTCATGTAGTGTAAAGAGTATAGTAGCCTGTTAAGCCCAGCATCTTTCACTTAGTATAATGCACGTGAAATTCATCCCTACTGTTGTATGTATTGGTAGATCAGTCCTTGTTATTGCTGGTTGTGTGGAGGAACCAACCACAGTGTCCTTACTCACTCTTCAGTTGAAGGACATTAGATTATTTCCAGTTTTTTTGGCAACTAGGAATATAGCCGCTAGAAACATTTATGTATAGGCTGTGCTGGCTTCCATTCCCACCAGCAGCGTGTGGGGTCCCGGGGGCCGTGCCTCCGCAGAAGCCCTTGGTATTGTCAGGGTCATTTTGTTTGTCTGTCTTTAATTTGCTACCATTCTAATAGATACCTAGTGGTTTCTTGTGATTTTAACTGACATTTCCCTAATGACCAATGATGCTGAAGAATCATTAATTCTCATCTGTCCTGTTTTTTTTTTTTTAAACAAACTTAATAATTCTTTCATTTTAATTTTAAATTAATTTCTTGTCAACAACTATGGACATGGTTAAGAAAGGATGTAACAGATACACTTAAAGACACTGAACTGGCGAGCACAGTTGAATGGAGTGCTTCTTAGGGCAAGTCTCATTTTAGCCTTCACCCTGATTAAATTTAAGGTCCTTATTTCTCCTCTTTCCTGAGCTGGAGGGCCTCAGAGTGAGGCACCCAGTTACTCTCCATTCCCACTTGCCTGCCAGTGTGGGCTTGGAGGGGCAAGCCCCAGAAGACAGAGAGGAGGCTGTTGAACAGAGCCAAGCCAATATAAAGTGACCCGACAGGAGAGGGATGGGACACACTGGAGGTTAGAAAATGTTAGCTAACCAAACTGGGGTCCACTTGCCCAGCACCCAGCGGTGCCAGTCTTCTGACACCGGGTTGTGGTGAAGAGCAGTGTTTAGTTCGAGCACAAAGCCAGGAGGATGGGCAGCTTACGCCCCAAGACCCAAACTCCCCAGTGGCTTCCGGGGAGGTTTTCTAAAGGCAGCATTAGAGGCGAGGGCTGCAGGGTGTATGCTCAGCTTGTGGGCTTTCCTCAGGTGTGGTGAGATAACAGGGCAATGCTTTGGGAATCTTAATCATCAGCCTTCTGGTTCCAGCCTGTCCAGGGTCAGCACATAGTCACCATCCACCTCCTGGGAGGGGTGGGGGGTCTCAGTTGCCTCAGAGCCCCTCAGAGACACTCGTCAGATTGTTACGCGCATCCCTTGAGGGAGACTGGGGCTCTGTTTTGTCACTGAACTAGCAAGCTGTCAGTACTTTTTCTGAATGACCGCTTTTCATTTGTTTCTGCATTCCCTCACGTCCCTAGTTAGTAACTGCTTGAATCTGCTCTTCGGAACTCAGGAAACATGGAAGGGCTTTCGTGCCCGGGAAGGCCTCACAGGGACCTCCTGGGTTTCAGTCTCCCTTTTTCTGATACGTCTCATTCTGGAGGGGAAGAGGGGTGAGAACAGAAAGGGAATCAAGTTTTGGATAGAGCGGTTAACCGTCAACCTGGCAAGAAATTTAAAAATGAATTTCTCTTGTCCCTTTCCCCATTTGCCAAGCTTATTAGCTAACGTAATACTCTTCCAGTCTGGTTGACAGGTACTTTTTTTTTTGGTGGCACTTTCTCCTTCCCGAAATAAGATTGTGCCTTTATCATGCTTCCTTTCCTTTGAGGGCAGACAAATTATAGTACCTATACTGCTGTAATTGTCACTTATTGATCCAAGGATAAGGGACTGTTTTATATTTCTGTATTCCAGGGCTTTATTTTTAGCTGGCCCTCATATGAATGAACAAATGGATAGATGGGAAATAGTACCTACCGCCTGGATGTTCTTGGCGAAAACCATTGTTTTTTTTGGTCTGATTTTGTTTATTTCTGGTAATCTTTCTTGGTGCAGTTTTAGGTCCAACCCAATGCTTTTGGAAGTGAAGAACAAACAGTTCATTTTTGGAACAAAAGCAAGTCATGTAGCTTATTTTGGCCAAGTAAGGTCAAGTGGGCCTTAGAAAGCATCACTATGAACAAAGCTAGTGGAGTTGATGGAATTCCAGTTGAGCTCTTTCAAATCCTGTAAGATGATGCTGTGAAAGTGCTGCATTCAATATGCCAGCAAATTTGGAAAACTAAGCAGAGGCCACAGGACTGGAAAAGGTCAGTTTTCATTCCAATCCCAAAGAAAGGCAACGCCAAAGAATACTCAAACTACTGCACAATTGCACTCATCTCACATGCTAGTAAAGTAGTGCTTAAAATTCTCCAAGCCAGGCTTCAGCAATATGTGAACCGTAATCTTCCAGATGTTCAAGCTGGTTTTAGAAAAGGCAGAGGAACCAGAGATCAAATTACCAACATCCGCTGGATCATGGAAAAAGCATGAGAGTTCCAGAAAAACATCTACTTCTGCTTTATTAACTATGCCAAAGCCTTTGACTGTGTGGATCACATTAAACTGTGGAAAATTCTGAAAGAGATGGGAATACCAGACCCCCTGACCTGCCTCTTGAGAAACCTATATGCAGGTCAGGAAGCAACAGTTAGAACTGGACATGGGACAACAGACTGGTTCCAAATTGGGAAAGGAGTACATCAAGGCTGTATATTGTCACCCTGCTTATTTAACTTATATGCAGAGTACATCATGAGAAACGCTGGACTGGAAGAAACACAAGCTGGAATCAAGATTGCCAGGAGAAATATCAGTAACCTCAGATATGCAGATGACACCACCCTTATGGCAGAAAGTGAAGAGGAACTAAAAAGCCTTTTGAAAGTGAAAGAGGAGAGTGAAAAAGTTGGCTTAAAGCTCAACATTCAGAAAACAAAGATCATGGCATCTGGTCCCATCACTTCATGGGAAATAGATGGGGAAACAGTGGAAACAGTGTCAGACTTTCTTTTTGGGGGCTCCAAAATCACTGCAGATGGTGACTACAGCCATGAAATTAAATGACGCTTACTTCTTGAAAGAAAAGTTATGACCAACCTAGATAGCATATTCAAAAGCAGAGACATTACTTTGCCAACAAATGTCCGTCTAGTCAAGGCTATGGTTTGTCCAGTGGTCATGTATGAATGTGAGAGTTGGACTGTGAAGAAAGCCGAGCACTGAAGAATTGATCCTTTTGAACCGTGGTGTTGGAGAAGACTCTTGAGAGTCCCTTGGACTGCAGGGATATCCAACCAGTCCATTCTAAAGGAGATCAGCCCTTTGGAAGGACTGATGCTAAAGCTGAAACTCCAATACTTTGGCCACCTCATGGGAAGAGTTGACTCATTGGAAAAGACTCTGATGCTGGGAGGGATTAGGGGCAGGAGGAGAAGGGGAGGACAGAGGATGAGATGGCTGGATGGCATCACCGACTCGATGGATGTGAGTTTGAGTGAACTCCGGGAGATGGTGATGGACAGGGAGGCCTAGCGTGGTGCGATTCATAGTGTGGCAAAGAGTCAGACACGACTAAGCGACTGAACTGAACTGAAGGTCTTTCTGGAGATACATTGAACTGTTATCAAGAGATACAAGAATTCCTTCCTAAAATCCTAACATTGTTGTGAAGATTTAACCAGAAAGAGCTGCTGTCAGTTTTCTTTGATTTGCAGTGATATATGTTCATCTGAGAGTTTATTATATTTAATTTAAAATTGAAATTTTTTAAAGCAATGTGTTTATCCAAGGTAAATAAGTATTTGGATCCAAGACGGCAGTTTTCTTAAGAGAAATTGTCATTGTAGGAGGCTTTTTCATAAAGTGGCAGGAGTTGGGTATGAATTGCTCTTCAGTTTATTTGTAAAATGCATGATTTCTAGGTTGCCTTGGAAAATTAGGAATATGACTGTGATGATTATTACTTGTATTTCTTCATTCCATAAGAAGTGAGGCTTGAAGGAAGCTCCTCTTGTTGAATAAAACAATATGTTTTGCTTCCTGCCTTGGATTTTCATTTATTTTCAATTTCATTTAAATGTTTATTTTCATTTAAATGTAATTTTTTTGTATGTTCAGCAAAATAAGCTTACTTTATTAGGGCAGAATCACCAGTCTAGATTTTTTAATTTAAAAATGAATTTCTAACACACTTTGCAACCAGAAAATTAAGTCACATTATCTGCATAAAATCATTTTTTAGGAGACATATTTAAAGGGTATATATTTACTTTATGTTCTTGTTAATTCTTATTGATAGGATGAATTTCTAATAGACTTTGTCTCATGAATGTACTTTCAGTTCAGGAATTTCATTCAGGTTTTAAATTATGCATACTAATAGAGGCAGTGGAGATTTAATTATAAATGTGAGAGATAATAAAATTTTTATTTGGAAGTTTTTAGAATAATTTATTATGAGTGTGATATTTTTAGCTCTTCAAACAAAATATTGATGCCATTCTGCCAGTGTGATTCAGGAGAAATCAGCAAGTAATCCAGTCTCTGCTCTGTTCCTAGATTCTGTTCATAATAAAATGTAGTCTTCAGAACATTCCTTCTATGCTTCCTGACTTTTCTGGATAATTTCCTGGGGGAATAGAAAAGAAATCAAAGGTCTTTTCCCCCACCTAGCCTTAAAAAGTCTTTCCTTCTAGTTTCTGTTGGTGATAGCAGTGAAGGGAAACACAGACAGAAATCAAATGAGCAATATATTTATTAACATAGTGAATTTAATGAACTGAACAAGAGTGATACATGGTGTACCAGGCACTCTCAGCAACTGAGTGAGTTTAAATAAGAACTTACTTGTTTCTGCCTTCTTCCTAGATTCTAGTAGAGAACCAGGCAGCAGCCGCCCAGTAAATACATTGAGTGAGCCGAATGTGGATTCTTGTCCTCAAGGAATACAGAGTTCAGTATATGGAGGGGACAGTGGTGCAGGGCAGGGAGCAGGTATGTGCGAATAACTCTAGGTGAAGACATACCAAGTGTGTAAAGAATGAGCGACTATATGGGAAAACTGAGGAGATGATGATTCTAGCTCCAGGAAACAGATTTATAAGGGAAATAGTATTTGATAGACCTTAGAAAATGAGTTAGAATTTGAGACACCTTGTTGGGGAAGAATATTCCAGACTGTGCCAAGTGGGAGGAATGGAACCGCCTGGTGTCTTTGGCTGAGGTACCTGACCCAGTACTGGTGGCGACTTGAGGGCTTATAGTGAAGAGTTTACAGAAGTATGAGCGGAGTTGGAATCGGATCTTGGAGAGCCTTGATGATAGTTCTGTGGGCGGATACTCTGTAGGCAGAAGAGGGCCTTCAGTCTTCTTGAATCAGGCAGTGATATTTTATCTGTTTAGAAAAACAGTACCGGGTTGGGAGGGGATACAGTGTGGAAGAGAGCCAGAGACGGGAGTGAGGCTCTGAGGGTGTTGCCTAGGATTGAATTGTGATAGAGGTTAAAAAGAAGAGAGGAGGAAGAGGTAGTTCCCCTTGTTGGGTGCCTCTTACGTACCAGCTGCTGTGCTAGGAACCCAGGGTTTACAAGGATGTGTTGGCTGAGACTGGGTCCCTGCCTTCCAGATGTGTGTCGGTAAGATGAGAAGTGAGCATGGCAACACATTATAACGTATAATGATAGCTGTATGGACAAAGTAGAGAAGTGTGGTGGAGAAAGTGACCAGCTCTGTTGGAAGATGGGGTGGCAATCAGGGAAGCCTCTAGAAAGTGCATGTAGTTATGGAAGAGGAAGAAAGCCGAACACAAGTCTCTCTCACTTCCCTGTCCTTCAGCCACCTGCTCACCCTCCTTAGACCAGTTTCCTAGGAATCCCTCCAGAGTTCGTCCCTGAGCAGAGTCTTCAAAGACAAATAGCTGCTTTAGAAGCTGATTTAGTTACTTTTGCTAAAACACAGTGAAGTACTTTGGGATTAGAAAGATGGAGATTTGGATATTGGCTCTGCCACTAATCGGGGCTTCCCTGGTGGCTCAGACAGTAAAGAATGCCCGCAATGTGGGAGGCCTGGGTTCGATCCCTGGGTAGGAAAGATCCCGTGGAGGAGGGCATGGCAACCCACTCCAGTATTCTGGCCTGGAGAATCCCATGGACAGAGGAGCCTACTGGGACTGGGACCCCATTGTTAATGGGGTACAGAGAGTTGGATTTGACTGAGCGACTACATCACTTTCACTTTTCTGCTACTTACTAGTTCTGTGTCCTTATACTTTTTGACAAACTTTTTTTTTCCCTTTTCTGTAAAATGGAAACAGTGCCAACCTCATAGGGTTGTAAATAGTTCAGGTAAAGCAGCTATTGCAGTGCCTGCTGCGAATCCTTGATGCTGCTGTTGCCAATGGAGAAAGAGAAATGCAAAGGTTTGTGGCAGGAATGTGTCTAGGGTTTATCATGAAGGGACTGCTAATGGATAATCTCTACCTATTAGGTGCTAGTTTTAATGGGGAATGATAACCATTGGATTTGCATGTTGGGACGGTTACTCTGTTACAGAAAAGAGAGGTCTGAGAGACACAAGAGGACCAGTTGGGCCATTATGATTTTGAATTGGCTTAATCTTTGTAGTGGAGTTAGTGACAAAAATAGACGGATTTGTTAGCTCTTTAGGACTTTAAAGAAAACGAAGAGGCTTGATTAGGAAGTGGGAATAGTACGGGTAGCTGTTAAAAAGCAAAGAATGAAGGGTGGTGACTGGGACAGTCAGTCAGATAGATGGTGCTGTGACTGAACATGATAAAGAATACTGGAGGGAAGTGGAGCTTTGAAATTGCAGATAATGGGAACAGTGTGAGACATCCAGATGATGAATTAATAGTAGGGCTTTGACTAAAAATAAATGGGATTTAGGAGAGAGAAAAGCTGTCAGTGGATTTTAGAGTCCTCAGAATGTAAGTTGTTGAAGCCATGAGGATTGATATGCTCGTCCAAGTATGTGGCGTAGAAAAGAGGAGGCCAGAGGATGGACATCTGAAACACCTCATTTATAGGAAATGTAGAAGAGTGTTAATAGCTAAGAATTCTGAGCAGGGATGGTCAGAGTCAGAAGGAAGGTTGTGGAGAGTCCTGGGTGTTAGCAGCCAGGGAGGCCAGTTAAAAGGAGAACTGAAGTGTCTGTTGGTTGGTCACCGGGGAGGTGGTTAATCCTTGTTCTAGCAAATTCCTTAAAGTTGGGGTGTGTGTTAGAGAGTTAAGAGTATGGGAGTGCAGTGTGTTAGAGAGTTAAGAGTATGGGACGGAGTTAATGGAGCTGCCTAGCTGTGTGGCTGTTATGGGAAATAGTCCCATTTTCTGTCCCTTCAGAAAAATAGGAAGAAAATTACATCTTGTATAAATTCTGTTAATGATTCAACTTGTTTCCTTCCAGTGTTTATTTATACACTTTTAATACACAGCTAACAGTTTTATAGCCTATTTTTATTATTGATTTACTTACTATGTATTTTTTAACCTGCTTACAGGTGTAAGCCTTTTGCTTTAAGATTAAAAGCTTTGTCATCTGTCTTCTTTTCACTTTATTTTTTTCCTGCAGTATCATCTATTGTATGTGTATTAAGGCCCATCCATAGCTGTTCTCCTCTTGTTATTTTAAGTTGTTTCTCTAATTTTTCGCTATTCTAAAAAATGTTTTGCATTTGCGTATTCGCGTTAAATGATTTTTTTTTTAATCTTTCTTAGGAAAGATTTCTTGAAGTAGAATTAATGTATCAAAAGAAGGAGTGTGTACACTTTTAGATACATGATGCAGTGGCCAAATTACTCTCTAGAAAAATGAGTTCAACTTCTGCTTGGGCAGGAGAAGCTTGGTCATATATGTAAATTAAGGAGAGGGAGTCACCGGGGAATCCAAGGCAAGTTGAGGAAACAAGCTCCTTTACTGACAGAGTGGGGTCGAGGGGTTAAATATAAGTTAGGAATGTGGGCTGGAATATGCAGTTGATTAGAGGAGAAACATCTCTGCTTTGGGGAGCCTGTCTTGACAGCCTTTGCACCTCCAAACTAGGTTAGACTCCTTTTATCTGCTTTCATAGCACTTCTACTCCCCGTCATAGCATTTCATCATATTCATAATTATTTATGTAAGATCTGTCTTCCTTGTTAGAGTGTGAGCTCCACTAGAGCACAGACTTTTGTCTTCTTTACAACTTAATCTCTGTTGTCCCACTCATAGTTACTTAGTAAATATACCTTGATCAGAGAAGTAAAAATGTTGAACTGTGAGATCTAAAACCATGAATTTGTTGTGACAGCAATTTACATATGTCACATTATTTTTCACTGTGTACTCAGCTGGCTGGGGAGGAAAGTTGAATTGCATGATTGATGCAGAATGGAAAATTACAGTTTAGGAAGTTAGAACAGTTGTAGTAGTTGAGGTTTACTGGTGAAGGAGCTTTCAAACGGACAATTTCAGTTCAGGCTGGGTGAAGGAGAAATGAAATCAGTAAAGAGCCAGCAAAACAATAGGCAGAATGGAGACATTTGAGGATTGCTGCTTCTCGTGAGGCTTGAGAGGAGGTGTGGTGGTATTTCTGCGGTGGCGTTCCTGGAGCTGCCAGGCAGGGTGCGCCAGTGACAGAGAGTCTACGTGAGGAGGAGGAGGAGGGGCAGTTTGGCGACAGTTTTTTTCACTAATGTGTCCTCAGTGCACAGAACAATGTCGGGCACAGAACAGGGGCCTGGGTGCAGGTGGCGGGAAGAACGGCTTTTCCTCGGCAAACCCCAGCCCTGTGGCACGCGCCAAGTATAGGTGTTGGTGTTTACAAAATGGACAAGGGGAAGCTTGGGTTTTAGATACTTCCTTTCCCCACGTTTTGAAACCACCAAAGATGCTTGGGAGCTGCATTTTTGATGGTGAGGAGGAATGTGTTATTTAACAAGTGCCTAGTGAATGTGGGAAAGGTGCCCTAGAGATATATAACCACCACGTTTCTTCAATTATTCTTGAGTTGGTTATCTATCTTCAGTGTTGTTGAAATCCCAAGTCACCTCTACGCCTGCTCCATCACTTATTTTATGCCCAGCAAATGCATGTGGATTTTTTTAAAGAACATTTTCTCCAGTTGTAAGGTAATGTATTCTTCCAAGGAATATATATGTGTGTGTGTGTGTATATATATTTATATTTATATTTATATATATATATATATCATTGCATGCAGCATGTGGGATCTTAATTCCCTGATCAGGAATCAAACCTCCTCCCCTTGCATTGGAAGCCTATTGGAGTCTTAACCAGTGGACCACCAAGGAAGTCCCCTGGTAGTGTATTCTTATGCAAAAGAGAAAATCAGACAAATCCTGTGAAGTAGAAAAAACCATAACTATTTTAAATAGCATTTGCAGTCCTACCACTCATACTAAACTACAGTTGATATTTTGGGGTATATTCTGCCTTTTTTCCTTCTATTTAAACAGATTTTAACATTAGTCTAAGAATGAAAATTTGGTTTAAGATATATGCGAATCATGTATATCACTACCTATACTTAATATGAGTTTAATTAAAAATTGAGAGACAATCCCATTTTAATAATGTCTTGAAGATACCCACAGTCTTTCAATATAGCATTAAGGTTGTATTTGTTGTTCATGTTTGGTCCCTGAATCGTGTCTAACTCTGTGGCTCCATAACTGTAGCTCTCCAGGCAAGAATACTGGGTTGCCATTTCTTGTGCAGGGAATCTTCCCTACCCAGGCAACCAAACCCAGGTCGCCTGCATTAACAGGCGGATTCTTGAGCACAGAGCCACCAGGGAAGCCTGTTAAGGTTGTATAGCTTTGTCGTAATGAATCAGTTCAGTTCAGTCGCTCAGTCGTGTCCGACTCTTTGCGACCCCATGAATCGCAGCACACCAGGCCTCCCTGTCCATCACCATCTCCCGGAGTTCACTCAGACTCACGTCCATTGAGTCAGTGATGCCATCCAGCCATCTCATCCTCTGTCCTCCCCTTCTCCTCCTGCCCCTAATCCCTCCCAGCATCAGAGTCTTTTCCAATGAGTCAACTCTTCCCATGAGGTGGCCAAAGTATTGGAGTTTCAGCTTTAGCATCAGTCCTTCCAAAGGCCTTTAGAATGGACTGGTTGGATATCCCTGCAGTCCAAGGGACTCTCAAGAGTCTTCTCCAACACCACAGTTCAAAAGGATCAATTCTTCAGTGCTCGGCTTTCTTCACAGTCCAACTCTCACATCCATACATGACCACTGGACAAACCATAGCCTTGACTAGACGGACATTTGTTGGCAAAGTAATGTCTCTGCTTTTGAATATGCTATCTAGGTTGGTCATAACTTTTCTTTCAAGGAGTAAGTGTCATTTAATTTCATGGCTGCAATCACCATCGTAATGAATATATTATTACTTAGTCATATTTCAGTTATACAGAATCAGAAAACAGTTTGTAACCAGTCCATTTATGTTTATTTCAGATATATTGCATGCTTGCTGTTTGCCTACTGCTGAAATCACTTACATAAAAGTAAATGTTCCAGAATAGAGAGACGTGATCTGTTAGTCCTGGACCTTCTGATTTTTTCTGGGTGATTTGGCACTTGGAGAGGTTATTCAGGAGGGCTGGTTGAGATGTTTAAAGTGATGACAGAGTAGTAACTGTTTGGGAAAGAAGCACAGGCTGGCGTGGAGTTGCCCCTCATCCTAGGGCTGCCCGTTCTGTGATTTAGGTGGTGCGGGACCTCAGCAGCCTTCCTCGTGCCAAGAAAAGTTAATGCAGTGAACACCCACATACCACCTTAAGTTTAGAGTTAGGGTTTTGCTCTATTTGCTTTATCCCAGATCTGTCCATCCAGGAATACTTTTTTTTTTTTTTTTCTAAATGCATTTCAAGGTCAGAGTTTCCAAACCAGTTTTAATTCTCCAGTTTTGCACTTGAATCTCTTTTCTTACTCTGAAAATCTTGTTTCTAATCCTATTGACATGATTTTATTTGCTTTGTCCTAGAACATAACTATACATTTCTGAATGAACATACCAATACTATTACTAAAAGAATGTAACTGCATGGTTTTTTTTTTTACAGTTTCACACCAATTGACATTTTATTAGTTTCACTTGTTAAAATTTATCTTCGTTTATAGGGATTGCTTTTTTCTGTTTGATTTTTGTTTAAATAACACGTCTGAACATTTACATTGTTCACAAATTAAAACTGTACAAGAAGGCCCTTCACAGAAGGCCCCCTTTACCCTGGTCTTCCCCCATAGGTAACCATTTTCACTGATTCTTGTTTTTTTTCTACTATTTCCTTTTGAACGTACAAGCAAATATGCCAGAGAAGACTATGAACGGATCTCACAAGTCACTGGTGACACTAATTGCCTGTAGATATGGGGAAGTGGTTAGGTGGAAATACGAGAGAAAGGAAGCTTTAAACATTTTCGTCACGTTTGAATTTTGTTTTTTTTTTTATTATGATGTGGTCTGTTTGCCTTTTCTTTTCTTTTTTTTAAAGGTGGGGCATCAGTGTATTTTTACGCTTAGAAAATTAGTTTATAGTAATACCTGTAGTCTCCTCTTTAAAGATATTCTCTGTTGTGAGCAGTGATGGAATTAATTACTAACCTCTTTTGGACCTTCCCTTCCTGCTTTCCTAGAATCTTTTTATTGAGTTTTTCGGATAGCCAGCCTTTAGATTTCTTTGCTGGGGGAGCGGGGTGGGACTCTTTCCAGTCCTCCTCTTTATTGATTGAAGTATAGTTGCTTTATAGTATTGTATTAGTTTCAGGTGTACAGCATAGTGATTGAGTATTTTTCTAGGTTTTACTCCAGTTAAAATTATAATGAAATACTGGCTATATTCCCTATGCTATACAGTATGCCCATGTAGCTTATTTAGTGCATACATAGTAGTTTATACCTCTTCATCCTCTATCCTTTATCTTGTTTTCTGTATCTGTGAGTCTGTTTATGTTTTGTTATATTTATTCCTTGTATATTTTAGATTCCATATATAAGTGATAACATATAGTATCTGTCTTTCTTTGTCTGACTTATTTCGCTGAGCTTAATACTCTCCAAGTCCTCCATGTTGTTGCAAGTGGCAGAATTCTTGGCTGCATAGCACTCTGTGTGTGTGTGTGACATCACATCTTCTTTATCTATTTATGTGACACTTAAGTTGCTCCCATATCTTGGCTGTTGGAAATAATGCTGATGTGAACATTAGGGTGCATGTATCCTTTAAAATTAGTGTTTTCATTGTCTTCAGGAGTGGAATTGCTTTATCATATGGTAGTCTGTTTTTAGAACTATTTTTTAATCGACTGCACCAGTTTACATTCCCATGAACAGTGTACAAAGGTTCCCTTTGCTCCACATCTTTGCCAGTATTTATTTGGGGTCTTTCTGATGAGGGCTGTTCTGACAGGTGTGATGTGATAGCTCACTCTGGTTTTGATTGCTTTTCCCTGATGACTAACAGTGTGAAGAACCAGCTTTTGATTTTTTTTATTTTCTCAGGTTTCCTGTTTTCAATTTCATTGATTTCTGCTCTGATTTTTATTATTTGTTCTCTTCCTAGGCTTATATTTTTCTTAATTACTGATTCCCTAAGATAGAAGCATAAATTATTGATTTTAGATTATTATAATGTTCAGTACTATAAATTTTCCTCTAAGTACCTTTTTTAAGCTGTATCCCACAAATTTTGATAAGTTATATTTTCATTTTTATTTAGTCTAAGATATTTTAAAATTTCTTTTGAGAAATCTTTGTGACCTTTTTGTTATTTAGCAGTGTGATGCTTAATCACTAAATAATTTGAGATTTTTCAGCTTTTGAGTTCTTGTTCAACTTCATTATTGGTTTCAGAGTGTCCCTTGTATTATTTCAGTTTTTAAAAATATGAATCTGATCTTTTCTGGTGACTGTTTTTGTGAACTTGAAAAGAATGTATATTCTGATGTTTTTAGATGTGAATGTCAGTGAAATCCAGTTGATGGATGGTGTTCTCTATATCCTTACTGGTTTTCCTCCTGCTCTGTCTGCCCGTTACAGATGTCTCCAGTTATAATAGTGGATTTGACTACTTTTCTGTGTAATTCTATCAGTTTTTGCCTCACATCTTTTGACATTTTGTTACTAGGTGTATCAACATTAAGAATTGTTCTGAAATCTGCTTTGTTTGAAACTAATATAACTGGTCCAGCTTCTTTTGATTAGTATTAGCATAGTATTAGCATAGTGTACCTCTCTCCATCCCTTCATGCTCACCTGTCTGCGTCTTTATAATGTAAAATAGGTTTCTTGTAGACAGCATCTGTGGGTCTTGTTCTCTCAGTCAGCCTGTCAGTTTCTTTTGATTGTTGTGTTTAGACCTCTCACATTGAAAATGACTATTGTTATAGCTGGGGTGATACCAGCCTTGATTTTAACTATTTTATCCATTGCATTTGTTCCCTGTTGGCTTTTTAAAAAATCTTTTCCCCGCTTCAGTGTTCATTTTTTAAAAATGATTGCATTTTCTCTTCTCTCTTGAGATAGCATGTATAGTTCTTTAGAAAATTTTATTGGTAGAGTTGCAGTAGACGTTTTCAAGCACTATTAAGTCCGTTTTCAAGTAACCCTTCACTGCTTTACAGGTGATGCAGATGCTTTCTGACAGATTATAACCAGTCGCTCTTCCCAGCAGTACCAGCTACGTCGCCGCTGCTTTTCCGCTTGCTTCTGAGCACCCTCGAAATAACGATACTGTGCGCAAACGCGCGACCACTTGTAGAGGATGCACGCACATGACCGTGTACGCCAGACGCGTGGACTGACTTACGTGATTGGACATGTGAACGCACGTTTGCATCTGTGAGAGTTCGCAGCTTGAAGATTCATATGTCGGGGGCGTACTGCACATACTACCACAATAAGCTTCTTGTCCATCGAATCTTCTCGCTCTCTCACTGCTGTTGAGTGTGAGCTTGTTTTTGTATGTCATGCAACACCTCAGACAGCTGCCAGCTGTCTTGGTTCACTCTTGATTGTGAGCCGCAGCCCTGCACATCTGGTGTTGCAGGTCTCCCCTGTCCAGTCTCTCCTTTTACCACTCTGCAACTCACACGCTGCAGTTCTGTTTCACCAACTTCCCCAAGTCACCTTTAGGTCTTTCTCAGTGTAAGGCGCCATATTTATTATAGTATTTATGTATCTCGTGACAACTGCACATGTGTAAAACCATTGTTATTGAATTTTGGTAGTTTTTAATTGGATTTTTACCCTTTAAAAAAAAAGATATGGTGAAGTTTTTTAATGTTGTGCTCTTAAACCCATTTTCTCCTTAAGCTCTGTGGTTTTTATTGCATGATGTTGTAACTGCAATGATTTTAAGGAACTCAGACATCATGATAATAGCAGAACTGACTGTAATTGCTCTATCCCATATCTGCCCATTCCTGTCCACCCAGCCATAGATCTTATTTTTTAATGTATTTCCAAGTAAACAGACTTAAGTCCTAATGATTATGGCATGCATAGCGTTAACTAGAGTTTGATACTTGCTTACTGCTCTTTTAAAAATTATAAAAGTTACGTACCGTGAAGTCTGCAGTGTACCATTTGATGAGTAGAAGTGTTTCCTCCTCCTCTTTCCCAGTTAGGCCCTGTCCTCACTGTCTCAGAAGTGCCATTGTTTTCATTTTGCCTGTTCCAGAACTTCATATACAGGCATACTTTGGAGAAATTGCAGGTTCAGTTTCAGACCACCACAGTGAAGCAAATAATCACAATAAAGCAAGTCACATGAATTTTTTTGGTTTCCCAGTACAGATGAGTTATGTTAACATTATACCATCATCTGTTCATTGTGCAATAGCATTATGTCAAAAAAAAAAAAGTATATCCCTTAATTTAAAAGTACTTAATTGCTAAAAATGCTAGTAATAATGGAAATGGTTGAAATATTACAAGAATTCCCAAAACGTGATAGAGACGCAAAGTGAGCAGTTGCTGCTCGCAGATCGGTGCTGATGGACCTTGTGGGCGCAGGGTTGCCACAGACCTTCAGTTGGTTGCTTTAAAGCTGTATCTGTGAAGCTGAGTAAAATGAGGTATGTCTGCAAAAGGCATCACACAGCATAGACTCTTTTGTAGATTTCTTTGATTCAGGATTACATTTTTTAGGTCATCTGTGTTGTGTGTATCAGTACTTCACTTTCCATTTTATTTCTGAGTAGAACATACCACAGTTTGTGAATCCGTTCACTTGTTGATAGATACGTGGGCTGTTTCAGCTTTTTCTCTTTCGTGAAGGAAGTTCTCGGGAGCATGCTTATACAAGTTTCTAGGTGCACATGTTGCCTTCATTTCTCTTCTGAGTGGAACCGCAGGGTTTGGGGTAAGCATACACTCAGACTTAGGAGAAACTGCCAGCCATGTTCCAAAGGGGTTGTACCACTTTACGTTCCCACCAACAGCGTGCGAAAGTTCTTATTGTACCAGATTCTTGGCAGTACTGGTGTGGTCAGCCTGAAATCGTGACCATTCTGCTGGGCGTATAGTGGTGCCTCAGTGTGGCTTTAATTTCCCTTTTTAGTGACTGCTCGTCACTGCAGTGCAGCGTTTCGTGTGCTTCTTGTTTATCTGCAGTGTTCTATGATATTTTGTGAAGTGTCTATTCAGATCTTTGGTTCATTTATAAAAATTAGATTGTCTTATGTCTTTGGGGCAGAGTTTAATTTTGTTGATGTCTGACTCACGAGTTTGTTATTTAATGGTTCTTGCTTTCTGTGTCCTAATAGGTATTTTATTTGCTTTATCCCTATGTAAGTAAGATACTTTTACGTGTTTTCTTTTAGAAGCTTTATACATTTAATCTTTGCGTTTAGGGCTGTGATCCATTTTCAGTTGAGTTTTATATATTGTGTGAGGTAGAGATTAATGTTTACTTTTGCAAATGGATATCAGTTCTATCACTGTTGATAGAAGAACCTTCCTTACTCTTTTGGACCGTTTTGGCACCCTTGTAAAAATCATTGGATAAGTGTGGAACTCTTTTGGGTCTCTTTCTGAATCCATTGCGTTGATTTGTTTGTTGACCCTTCGTGCCAGTACCACACTGTCCTGGTTACTCAGGTTTATGCTAGATGAATCTTGAGGTCAAATGATTTAAGTCCTACATCTGTATTCTTTCTCATACTTTCTTTTGGATATTTTAGATCCTGTTTATTTCAAATGTTAGAATCAGCCTGTCAGTTTTATAGAAACCTCCCAGCATGAGTATAATTTGGATTGCATTGACTAGAGATCCATTTGGAGAGAATTGTAGCCTTAATAATATTGAGTCTTCTAGTCCATAAATGTGATGTATCTCTCTGTTTATTTACATCTTCTTTAATTTCCCCATCACTGTTTAGTAATTTTCAGCTGAGAAATTCTACATGTCTTTTGTTCAGTTCTTAAATGCTTCATGCTTTCTGGTCCTTTTGTAGATGTAATTGTTTTTAAAATTTTATTTTCTTAGTGTTTGCTGCCAGTATATACAAATACAATAGATACTTTTATATAGTAATTCTGTATCATGCAACTGTATTTAAATTCACTTATTAACTTTACTGATTATTTTGTGTTTATCTTTTGTTAAAGTGATGTTATTTACAAATAAAGTCAGATTTATTTCTTCCCCTTTTTCTTGAATAGGATGTTTTTATTAGATGAATGTATTTGTCTGTATTTAGCTTTTAGCAATAAGCTATGGTGAACTCTAAAAATGTCCTACCATTAATTTATGCAATATTTTTTAGTCAAACTAACCATTCATTCGAAAATGTGCATTGAGCACCTCCTGTGTGCCAATCTGCCCCTCTGCACAGAGAACAAAATGCTAATAGTCACAGTAACACAGTCCTTGCTATAAATTTGGCACACCTCTGAGTTGTTCCTTGCGTGTGAAAGCCAGTGAGGGATCATGTTATACTGTGTCTTTATATGTCAGGTAATTTTGAATTGCATGTTGTAACTGGATTATAATTTTTTAAATTAACAATATTTTTCAGTGAGTTTAATGACATGTCATAATTTTCTTTGCTAATTGTCATTTCTCTGTCTCATGCATTTCCTTCTGCTTTCACTGGACTTCCTACTGAAGTCTATTCTCAAATAGTTCTTTCGTGAGCATTTGTGGATAGCAGAGTATTAGCTTTATTATGCCATAGAATGCCTTGTTTTGCCCTCATTCTTGGATGAGGCTTTACCTGGGATTAAGTGCTGGGTTGATAGGTCTTTACTCTCAATGCTTTGTGCCATCGTTTACTGTCATCAGCCGCTGCTGGAGAGGAGTCAGCTTTCGTTTTAATTGTCATTCCTTCTGACTTGATCTGCCTTTCTCTTTGGAAGCTTTTAGGAGTTTGTATCGACAGTCTATAGTGTGTTTGTGTGTGAGTCTATTTTTATCTTCCTCAGTGTGTGTGATGTGCACTTTCAACTTAACCAAAATATTTTTTAATTGTGGGAAATCACTCGCTAAACTATCTCAGTAAATATTGGTGTTCCACTGTCCTTTTTAATAATGATAATTCCATTTTTTTAACATAATCCTAAATGTATGTATTTTTTAAATGCCTTTTTTTTTTAATCATACTCTCCATTATGTCTTCTAGAATGAATTCATGTTCCAGTTGTGTATTTCATTGGTCTTATGCACCTTTTAGGGGGGGGCTTCCTGTGTAGCTCAGCTGGTGAAGAACCTGCTGGCAATGCAGGGGACTCTGTTCGATTCCTGGGTGGGGAAGTTCCCTTGGAGAAGGGATAGGCTGCCCACTCCAGTGTTCTTGGGCTTCCCTGGTGGCTCAGACAGTAAAGAGTCTGCCTGCACAAGAATATACAATGGAGAAAATACAGTCTCTTTAACAAGTGGTGCTGGGAAAACTGGTCAACCACTTGTAAAAGAATGAAACTAGAACACTTTCTAACACCATACACACAAATAAACTCAAAATGGATTAAAGATCTAAATGTAAGACCAGAAACTATAAAACTCCTAGAGGAAAACATAGGCAAAACACTCTCTGACATAAATCACAGCAGGATCCTCTATGACCCACCTCCCAAAGTAATGGAAATGAAAGCAAAAATAAATGCGACTTAATTAAACTTAAAAACTTTGCACAACGAAGGAAACTATAAGCAAGGTGAAAAGACAGCCTTCAGAATGGGAGAAAATAATAGCAAACGAAGCAACTGACAAAGAATTAATCTCAAAAATATACAAGCAGCTCATGCAGCTCAGTTCCAGAAAAATAAACGACCCAGTCAAAAAATGGGCCAAAGAACTAAACAGACATTTCTCCAAAGAAGACATACAGATGGCTAACAAACACATGAAAAGATGCTCAACATCACTCATTATCAGAGAAATGCAAATCAAAACCACAATGAGGTACCATCTCATGCAGGTCAGAATGGTTACTATCAAAAAGTCTACAAACAGTAAATGCTGGAGAGGGTACGGAGAAAATGGAACCCTCTTAAACTGTTGGTGGGAATGCAAACTAGTACAGCCACTATGGAGAACAATGTGGAGACTCCTTTAAAAACTGGAAATAGAACTGCCTTGTGACCCAGCAATCCCACTGCTGGGCATACACACTGAGGAAACCAGAATTGAAAGAGACACGTGTACCCCAATGTTCATCGCAGCACTGTTTATAATAGCCAGCACATGGAAGCAACCTAGATGTCCATCAGCAGATGAATGGATAAGAAAGCTGTGGTACATATACACAATGAAATATTACTCAGCTATTAAAAAGAAGGCATTTGAATCAGTTCTAATGAGGTGGATGAAACTGGAGCCTATTATACAGAGTGAAGTAAGCCAGAAAGAAAAACACCAATACAGTATACTAACACATATATTAGAAAGATGGTAATGATGACCCTATATGTGGGACATCAAAAGAGACACAGATGTAAAGAACAGACTTTCTGTGGGAGAAGGAGAGGGTGGGATGATTTGGGAGAATAGCATTGAAATATGTATATTACCTTATGTGAAACAGATCGCCAGTCCAGGTTTGATGCATGAAACAGAGCACTCAGGGCCGGTGCACTGGGATGACCCGGAGGGATGAGATGGGGAGGGATGGGGGAGGGGAGTTCAGGATGGGGAATCCATGGCTGATTCATGTGAATATATGGCAAAAATCACTACAGTATTGTAAAGTAATTAGCCTCTAATTAAATAAATTAAAAAAAAAAAAAAAGAATCTGCCTGCAGTGTGGGAGACCTGGGTTCGAGACCTGGGTTCAATCCCTGTGTTGGAAAGATCCCCTGGAGGAGGGCATGACAACCCACTCCAGTATGCTTGCCTGGAGAATTCCCATGGACAGAGGAGCCTGGCGGGCTATAGTCCATGGGGTCACAAAGAGTTGGCCACAATTAAACATGGCACATTTTTGGTGTATTTGAGAATTCTGTTTTTGTGGCATTATTTTAATTAGGAAGGTAAACATTTTTCTTCATTTTGTTATCTAGTTGTCTACTTTCTCTTGGTTACAGTTTATAGTTGCTTTCTAACTCCTGGGCCCCTAGTCAAAAGCCCGTCTACATTAGGGCTGCCAGGTTCTCTGTTCAGGGTGAGTGTTACAGGCTGCGTCACAGATGGAGTCAGGAACTTTGTCCAGCTCTTAGCTAAGAGGCTGTTCCTTCTCCCTCCCGCTTAACTAGGCCACAGTCTCAGATGAGCTTTAGCCAAGGCCACGGGTGGTATCTGTGTTTTCTTCCCTTCAGGAGGGGGAGCCTCTTCCCTGTGGGCTTTAAGCAGTGAGCAGAGCTGATGATCCACTGTGGAAGCCTGTTAGCCCTTGGTGCCTCAGGAGGAACTCCTCCCGGTTCATGGGTGTCCGCGGGCCCAGAGCTGTCCCTGCTTGCTTTGTGTTTCTTCTCGGAGGTTCTCTTGTAACTCACTACTTTCTTTAAACATAAATAATTACATTGTATGCTGTATTTGGGACAAAGGGGCTGAATCAGAACACCAACTTAATGAGTCTTGACTGGACATCCAACATGTTTCTTCTTGGTTTGTCATTGTTGTGTCCCTTGACCCATAACTCTTGTTGGTCATATTGCGCTTGCGAATTCCATTATCTGTGAATGTTAATATCTAGTAGGACAGACACAAGTTATTTTTTATTTAACTTTGTCTTGACCAAAATTCTCTATTTTTACATGTGAACTTTAAAATCACCTTTTCTAGTTTTAAAGAGATAGACTCATTTGGAGCCTTATCTTGAACCTCAGTATACATATATATCGATTTTAGAAAGATTGCTATTCTTATGCTGTTATGTTATCCAGATACTAAAATACTCATTTATTATCACTTTTAAGATACCGTTTTTGAGCTTTACTTGAGCTCTTTACTCCTATTTTGTATACGTGCATGCTGAGTCACTTCAGTTGTGTCTGACTCTTTGCAACCCTATGGACTGTGGCCCACTAGGCTCCTTTGTCCATTGGATTCTCCAGGCAAGAATACTAGAGTGGGTTGCCATTTCCTTCTCCAGGGAATATTCCCAACCCGGGGATTGATCCCGTGTCTCTTAAGTCACCTGGGAAGCCTCCATCCTTAATGATACCCCTGTTTTATAGTGTCTGTAGTTATTATGATTGGTAACTATAGATTCTACTTCCTTTCTCTAGCTGATTATTACTAGAAAAGAAATTAAAATATTTTTCTTACATTCAGTCAATTTCCAAAAGTGTGTTATTTGCTCAGTTGTGCCTAGCTCTTTGCGACCTCATGGACTGTAGCCGGTCAGGCTCCTCTATTCATGAAATTCTCCAGGCAACAATACTGGAGTGGGTGTCTGTTGCCTTCTCCAGGGGATCTTAAATTTTCCGAAAATACCTAGTTAATTCTAAAAACTTATAGTATATTCCATAGTTTCCAAGGTATATAATCAGAGCAACTACAATTAATATAATTTTATATCTTATAATATTTATACTTGTTATCTAGTTCTATTATTAAACTAACACCTTTAAAACAATGTTTAACAGTGGTAGGCATCTCTGTGCCTGATTTTATTGGAAATGATTTAAGTGTTTCACTGTTGAATACCTTGCTTGTTGTATTAGATTTGGCAAAAAGTGTGTCTTATTTAGGTACTTCCTTTTATTTGAGTTTTTATTAGGAGTGGTAGCTGAATTCATCAAATACCATTTTAAATCTTGCACAATTAGCAATTTAATTGTTAACTAATGGACTCAGTTTGCTTTTTTAGTTTTTCTTTTTTGCATCAATATTTGTAAATGAATTTCTTTATACTTTTTATACTTTTTTGTACTTTATACTTAAAAAATATTTCTCTTACATTATATTTTGAACTCCCTTTATCAGACTTTATTAATACTTAAAATTTTTTTAAATGAATCCCATACTTTAATGATTACCTTTTGCTCTAGTATTTCTTTTGTAGAGATAATTTTGTTCTCATGTTTTATACATTAATAATTAAGGCTTTCATGTTGAAGTCCATATCGTCAATTTGCCTAAATACTTCTGGAAAACCAATACATAGTTACCCTGTACCGCATACTTTTTAGGATATTTAGGTATTGCAGATGCTTTTATCTGAATTGGATTTTTTTCAAATGTCTCCATGTCTTTGTTTAGGGGAGGGGAGGAACTAGATTTTTACTGTGTCCTTTTAAAAGCCACATGCCCCTCTGTACTTTTTGTTAGAATTCTTAATTCCAAATATGTATGTGTAGATAAGCTGGAAAGATTTTTATAATTGTAAGAATACATAAGTAATTCTTTGGGTATGTTTATGAATGATAGCTATAGGAATTTACTGTGAGTCTGGGTTTTGTTGTTTGCTTAATATTGCCCTTTTTGCTTTTTCATGAATTCGAAGAATTTTTTTGTAGCTACCCTGTGCATTTCATCTTGGGCTTAATTCTGATAATGTTTGAGAGTGTTTGGTAATTTATACTTATATATAACTATAATCACCAGCTTTTCTTTCTTTCTTTTTTTTTAAACAGTTACATGGGAATTGGCCTTTCTGCTCAAGGTGTGAACATGAACAGACTGCCAGGTACACTTGTAATTGAATTACAGTACGGTCTTGTGGCTAATTCTGGCTAAAAATGTTGAGTAATAATAACTTGAGATAGTTAAGTACATTAATTTTCTATATTTTTGATCACTTTATGAGTTCAGAGTTGAAGCTAAATGTTTCTAATAAATTTTATGCTATTTTGCAAAATATGCCATGCCTTGTTTTGTTTTGTTTGTTGGTATTTTGAACTTCTAGTACCTAGTAATATCAACTACGTTAGATGTTTTAATGTGGTTGGTTCTGTCTCCTACCCAACACATTCCTGACTTTAGGAATTCCCCATTTTCAGTTGTTTAATACTCTGGGTATCTAGGCTGATATTAAAAGTAAACTAAGGAGAAAACAGGCAAAGTAAGGAAGGTGTGAGACACAATGGTAGACTGTTTTCCTAAAACCATAATTGTACCAAAGTGATTCTTCGATTATATTTTCTGATGTTCTGTTTACTGTTAAAAATTAACTTTAGAGGAAACTGCTTGAAAATTGAAAGAAAAATCTTGTATGTTATTTTAAACTCCGTGTGTGCTTAAACCAAATCAAAGCAAAATTCCTTTGGTCTATTAGCAAAGGAAAAATGCATGGAGACTGCGTCTTACTGTTTGCTTTTTCTGTTAAGAGTCCTCTCTGTTTATGACATAGTTTAGCGTTCTGTGTGGCAGATTTATTTTTGTTAATGTAAGCAGTGTTTTAATACAGAATTTATGTACTCTTGGGAATTTTACCTTTGCAAAGGTGAAATTTACAGAGATTGTACTATTCTTGCTTGTCTTGTTATAAGTTTACTGAATAGTTCTAGTATGGGGGAACCTTACTTTTCACTGTAAATACACTGAAACTTTCTCTTTTAGGCTGGGATAAACATTCGTATGGTTACCATGGTGATGATGGACATTCATTTTGTTCTTCTGGAACGGGACAACCTTATGGACCAACTTTTACAACTGGTGATGTCATTGGCTGTTGTGTTAACCTTATCAACAACACCTGCTTCTACACCAAGAATGGACATAGTTTAGGTACTAAAACAACCAGATGTTATGGTTATTGTACTTACAACATGGTAGTAATGTTTATTATGTAATCCTCCTTTATGAGTAGATGCCTCTGGAAATTATTTAAAACAGTGAAAATTTAAATCTGAAGTATTATGTAATGGGCACATATTCAATTAAAAATCTTAATTTTTTATATTGAAGGCCACATCGTATCACACCTGTGGGACTAACTAGAAAGAACTGCATGGTCAGATATTTATTCTAGTAATAGAAATGCTACATGTTTTCTGCTTTGCTTTGAATAAAGCCCTTTACAGTATGATCCAGTTTTCTAGATACTGGGTGCTGAGAAAAAAGCAGTTAGTTTTTAGTATAATATGAGGGTAATGAGAGAGCCTGGAAAAGCTTATGCTCCCAGCCAAATGAAGGGCATTGACATACTGAAAAATCAGGCCTGCTAACAAAAAATTAATAAAGATTGTAACTACAAGCTAGTTCTGCAAAAGGGAGCAGAACTAAAGTGAGCAGATGATAACAAAATTTCTAAAAGATAGCTGGCAAATAAACAGATTAGCGAAAGGATGAGAAAATCACTCTGCTGTAAGACTAACAAGGAAATTAGGGGGTTTGGTCGAATATCTGTACTACTTCAGATTTAATACTTTTATGCTCCCTTTTCTTAGATTTTTTTTGGTCTTTATTTTGTATTAAAGTAAGTATAAAGGATAGCAAGGTTGATGCTTTTTTAAAAAGTTTCAGATTTTTAACTGTTTAAAACATTCTTGATTTATAGCAGGTTATTTCTGATGAGATAAAGTGAAAGAAGGCATAAACTAATCCCCAAAGGCAGAAAATTCAGTTTCCTTATAAACAGTATTTAAAAATTAAACTGCAGATAGTATGCTTAGACATATAATACATACTCTTTAATATAATGCAAAAACTATTCTGTATTTTAATAGTAGAGAATTCTAAATTTTGGGCTACGTTGGTAATAGTTATTTGGGTTTTTTAGTGTCTCGACATACTCCTCATATAATGTTACTGTCTTAGTCATAGTTAGTTACATTTGGCTTAAAACTTTTCCTTCTGAGTATTACTGTTGATTCTGAAGTTCTGTGCTGGCTAACTTAAAAGCTCTCACAAGTCCACAGAGATTCTTAACATTCTTCTCAGTACAAG
The DNA here is from genome assembly GCF_042477335.2 of Ovis canadensis. Lineage (NCBI taxonomy): Eukaryota > Metazoa > Chordata > Mammalia > Artiodactyla > Bovidae > Ovis > Ovis canadensis. The sequence continues at coordinate 57,529,659 of NC_091264.1, forward strand.
ACCGTTGATAAAGGATGCCATGTATATATAGTGTGTGTATTTGTGATCTGATTGTTATTGGCAGACTGGCTTCCAGAAGGAGGCAGCCCTTTTAGTTTGTTGTTGCTCTTCAGGCTCTGTCTGACTTGTCAGAGCAGTTAACTGGGATAGTCTTCATTGGCTTGGCTGCTTAAGGTATTTAAGATCTTAAACCAGAAGTCTGCCTTTAGGTAGGTCCTTTGGTTCAGTAATGCAAAGATGACATTTTTAAAACCAAAACGAGTCTTTTTATAGTTTACAAAAACTTTATTTCAGAGAAGAAATTTTATTTGGGGACTTGAGAAGATCACAGGTGATGTGATATTATTTTTTTTCCTATTAGATTTTCATAAGCGTTTACATTGAGATTTTCTCTTGCGTAAGGAAGCTGTTGTTAAAATATGTTGTTGTCGTTCAGTTCCTAAGTTGTATGTGACTCTTTGTGACCCCATGAACTGCAGCACATGAGATGCTATTTAAGAACAAGTGTACTCGTGGAATCACGTTCTAAAATTGTCAGTTTGAAACACTTGGCATTATTCATTCATAAACCTAATATGTGTTTATCAAACACATGGAGAGTCAGGATGACGGTGGTCAGTATGAGAGTTCAGTTGTCTGGGTTTATCTCCTGGCTTGGGCTTGTGACCTTAGGCGAGTTACTTAAACATCTCTGTGCCTCAGATCATAAAACCAGATCACTATAACATGTGCCTTATTGAGGTTGCTAGGGCAAACTGAAGTGATGTGTGTGAAGTTAAGTGATTGCCATACACTTAGTGAGTGCTCAGTAAATGTTTATTGTCATTTGCCAGACTCTGGCCCAGGTGCTGGGGATGCAGTGAGCAAAAATTATTCCTCTGGAGCAGAGGTCAGCAAGCTGTGATGGCCCATGGGCCAGATCAGTCTTGGGTCTGCTTTCTAAGTAAAGTTTCATTGAAACACAGTCCCCCCCACCCCACCCCCACCCCCTGTTCATTTATTTTCTGTATATGGCTGCTGTCCTGCTACTGGAGCAGAATTAAGTAGTTGAAACAAGCCTAGAGAGCTGACCCTCTACAGAGTAATGTGTTTCTCTCTGGACCAGATTCTAGCACGTAGAAGATAAAACATTGCTCAGCTACTTTTCCTTCGTATTTCACAAAGTGGATAATTTGTGCCCCAAAGCTTGGTACATCCTTAGTTTCTGTCTCATGGAGGTTTTCAAGATGGATATTTACTTACCATATAGAGAGAAATAAAAAGGGTTTTGAGGAAATAATTAAAGGAGAAATATTTCAGTATGCAAGTTAATTTATTTGTATTTTTAAATTTTGTTATCATTCTTCAGTTGGTTACTTTTCTAAAAGTCTCTTGATAATCAGATTAGGAAGTTGGGAAAAAATTGTTTTCTGTGTAAAACTTAAATAATTGTTCAGCTTGTTAAAGTGCCATTTTTGTGGTCCGAACATGTATAGGTTGTGTTTAATATATTTGACAGTGTTCAAAAGTGTTATTCTATAGAATAAAGTTGGATATTTCATTAGAGATTTTGGTAAAGTGAGGAAGGATCTCATTAATTACTGACAAAAGTAAATTTTTGCTTAAACGATATAAATGTAGACAGTCTTTATCGATAGACATTTTTGAAGAAAAGTGATTAGGCTGCTGTTTTATGAAAGGTGGTAAAATTATATATGGTCATGTTTTATTTATTCTTGCTATTTTCTTTGTTCTTTTTAGTTTTCTGAAATTTTTAGGATAAATTCTCAAATTTGTTTGGCCCACAATCACTTTACTTTCTGTTTATTAATGAAACTAAAGGTAATCTGAATGTTTTCACTTTTGACAAGTTAACGTATGAGTTTACTGGTTTTTAGCAGTCATAAAACAGTATTTTAATTACAAAGCACTATTTTTACATTTATTTCAAGGCGTATATAGTAGAGATTTATAGTCAGTTTGCCTTTTAACTTTATTACTTTAATGAATAGTCAGGTAGTTGTATTTTCTGGTGGTACAGCACAACTCTAGAGCCACAGACCCTCAACTGGGAAGAGACCTTAAAGATAATGTTTCAACAGAAGGGCCCTCATTTTTTTAGGTGGTGATCATCACCATAGAGGGAGGGATGCTGGCATGGTTTCATTTTGTCTTAATGTGTGTTTAAACTGAAGAACTGTGATTAGCCAGCTCAACAGTACCACCCCTCCCATTATTATAGAGCTCAGTCTTTTTAAACATATGACTGAGGTCCTGTAGAAATATCTGGTTTATTATCTTATTTTCAGCTAAGTAGTTTATTTGCATATTTAAAGGGTGATTACATCATCACTTTGGGATGTCAGTAGATTTATTCCAGTGATGTTGCCATTGTTCAAATGTATTTGGTACATGACTGTTGAAATTACTGTCAGAGGGCATTTAAGAGACATTCTCAGCTGTATCTTTGTCCTTTGAAGGAGGAATTAATTTTGTTTTCTAGAGTGATCAAAACTTTGAGAATGTAATTTTATGAGAATTTCTTAAAGTAAACAAGGCTACTATATTTTCTCTTCACCCCTTTTTGTAACAGAAAGTCTCCTTTTCCCTTAAAATTATTTAAAAGCTAAATCTAGGTAAGGAAGATTTAAATAACAAGGCTGGATAAAGCAGCTTAGGTGTCAGTCAGAAATTAAATTAATTATTTTGCAACCAGTTTTCTTTTGTGGTTCCTCACATAGCTTTGAATATATATCTGAAACCATTTCAGAAATCCTGGAGACAACAACTGTACCCCAGAAATAAAATTGGCGTGTCCCTAACACAAGGGTCATGAGCTTGAAACAGGATGGCATTCACTCAGACCTGTATAAGTGTTATTGAGAGAAAAACTGGTCTTGTTATTTTATATTTAGCTTTTTAATTTTTTTCATCCTTTGCTATGTCTTCCCTTATTTTCGGTGAGAAATTCAGCTTGTCACCACACTCTGCCTTTGAAAAACGACTTCTAATGCCGTTTTCGTTTCCTTTTAGGTATCGCTTTCACCGACTTACCGGTAAGACATAATTTCTTGTAAAAGTAGTTTTGTATTTTTAATTAAAAGAAGTATATCGAAACTAGTACTACTCACATTTAAAATGCAGTCTTATTGATTAAGTTTATAAGCCATGCTGCACATAGACCAGGATGCCTTTCTTGAGCTGCCATTGGTGTGGACCATCAGAAAGTAAGCCCAAAATTGCACTGGGCACCGTTGCCCAGGGGAACTTAGCTGTGGCTGAGGACCAAATCGGAAATGTTTATTTAGAAGACACGTTTTAGTATCACTGTGGATTCATTTGAAATATGTTTCTCTTTTATTGTTGGGCTTTTTAGTAAACGGCTGTATGACAGTCATTTACTAATTCAGCGTCTATTGATGCCACTGTGTGGCGAGTTCTGTGCTTGCTTTTATTCAACAAAACCGATGGAGGTTTCTGTCCTCTCGGACTGCTCAAGTTGAGGACCTTAATAAATAATGCGTTAAAAATATTTTTAAAATTTTAAATACTTTTTAAAGGAGGAAAAACAGTAGCACTTGAGAGGACCAAAGACAGAACCCAGGTGGTACAGTTTGCTCACCACTGTTCAAGGTAATTGCTGAGCAAAATCTTTGGAGGAAGCAAGGGCACGGAGAACATTCCAGGCAGAGGGAGCAGTTAGGGGCCCGGCGCTCAGGCGGGAGTGCAGGGGCCGCGCCTGAAGAGCGCGGAGGGAGGTAGAGAGGCTGAGGCGGTGGGAGTCAGACCCGAGGGTGGGGCCCACTGTGGGCACCTGGGCGCTTACTCTGAACGAAGTACACTGGCAGTGCAGAGGGTTAGCCGTCATGACACCTGGATGACCAGCAGGCGGCAGCTGGGGGAGTAGGGACAGAGACAAGCCGACTGCGAGGGGCTGCTGCAGAAACTCCGGCAGGAGATGCTGGTGACTCGGCATCTAGAGACAGGAGGAGCGGCTCGATTCTAGACCCCGTACGCCCCACATCTAAGCCTCTATCAGTTGTCATATGCATCGTACCTAGCCCTAAAGGGCGTGGGGACTAATAAACTCTGATACAGCGCTTTCTTATCATTTAGGACTGACAGTTTATATTCACTGATCTCTTCAGATATGTAAATCTATTAATAGACTTTTGATCGGTATCACTTATTGTACGCCTGAAACAGGACATTAAGAAGCAGCGACCAGTGAGTGGGGCAGGAGGAGGGCTAAGAATGGGGTGTCCTTCTTTAGAGCCAACTGAAGAAGATCTACCCAGAAGGAAGGAGAAGTCAGCGTGTCAGATGCCACTGAGATGTATCGCGACACACGGGCTGAGAACTGACCGGCGGGTTCATTGTTAGGGTTATTAGCAGGGTGTTTGCCTTCTGTTGAGAATGATACAATAGCAAGAGAAGCAGGGGATGTTGTATATCCAGAGGGAAAGTAGCCGTGATCCTGCCCTTGAATGGACAGGGGGTGATCCCTTGGGTGAGTGGAAAGGAGAGGCTTTCGAGAAGAGCGTCTGGTGGGGGCGGCTGGGTGTTGGTGCGGGTGCGAGGGCCCATGTAGCCCAGTCTTGTTGCAGATGTTTGGCTCAAACTCTCCGTGTCACATGGATTTGGAGAAAGGGCATATGTAGCTGGTTTGATTTTTCTTTTTTTTTCTTCCCCCAGTTTTTGTGGCACTAAGCAAGTAAAATCAACTTGTCAGTTAGCAGATTTTGTTCCTCACTGATAGACAGTGATGATCATTTGAAAAAGGCGTAGCTGGTTGTAGATACGTTGAATGTTTGGGGTTGCCTTCTGATCATTTTTTGTCCCATTTTAGAATCACCAGTTATATTTTTTGCCTTGTCTGTAATTAGCCAAGGGGGATGTTCATTTCTGCCTCAGTGGGTAAAGTGGTGGTTAGGGTAGTGGTTGTAAGTTTTCTGTTAATAACACAGTGGTTCTGAGAGCTCTTTATTTTTGTGACTGTGAGATCTTCTGGGACTTGCACACACAAAATATCATTCTTCTACTTAAAAAGGAAAGAAAAAGTTAGTCTTTCTCTTAGAGTCCCCACCACCTGTGATCCTTCACTAGCCAGTCATGGCAGTCAGCCTCCGTGGAGGGGATGTTTACAGAAAAAAGGCTTACCTATTATGGAACCACAGGGTGTTTTACATCTCTGAAAACTGGAGATGTTTGTCAAAGTGATCACTCTTCCCCAACTCACCTCACCATCTTTAGATGTGATGATTGTGTTGAGTGTATGCCCTTCGAGATCTGTTCTAAACTTACGTTAGCCAGGACGTCCGTGACTGTCAGCTGGAAGAGGATGGTCGTAGTTGAGGCACTGTTCTGGTAGCTTGCTTTCTTCATTTAGTGATGTGTATTGCGCCTCTTTCGGCATCAGTATACACATTTTTAACGCTTTCTTTTTGCTTGTTTTTATAATATCTTACTGTAAGATGCACTGCAACGATTTAAAGATGTATGTTTTTGCATATTTGACATTTATGAAATGGGGTGTATCCTAGAAATCCATGGCCTGTCCCCGTTTAATGGACAGTGTTTCTGCTTACACATAAAATGATGGTAGATCTTAAAGTCAGTGGGGGCTGAGCTTCCCTGATCGTGGTGTATCATACCACCTGTGAATGGACATTCTTTTTAATTTTTTATTTGCTATTAAAAATAATGCTGCAGGACATATATCTTTGCACATGTTTGTTTTTCTGTAGGATTAATTTCTTACAAGAAAAAGACTAATTACCAGCAAGGAGATTGAATCTATAATTTCAAAATCAGACAAGAAAAAGAAATAAAAGCAATTCAAATTGGAAAGAAAGAAGTAAAGTAAAATTGTCTTGTCAGTTTTAATAGATTTTGCCAAATATCTTTCTTACAAGGTTATATTGATTCCTATTTCTGTATACAGTGAATGAGAGGGCTTATTTTCTCAGCCTTCATCAACACTGGGTATTCTCAGCTTTTAAAATCTTAATCTGTTGTGCAAAATAATCTGCTTATTTTAATTTGCATTTAAGAAATTCAATTTGTATCTCTTTATATTTTTAATCATCTTGTTTCTTCAAATTGCCTATGTATCTATTGCCAATTAAATTGTTTTTAGCTAGTAATTTTGTTTGTTTTTTAATTTTTTGTTTTGTATTGGGGTATAGCCAATTAACAATGTTGTGATAGTGTCAGGTACACAGCAAAAGGGACTCAGCCATACATATACATGTATCCATTCTCTCCCCAAACTCCCCTCAAATCCAGGCTGCCACATAACATTGAGCAGACGAACTAGTAGTCTCTGTTTTCCTATATTCTGAGATTATTTTTTTGTATTTAGAATATTGGTCCTTATAATGCGTGGCAGATTTTTTTCTCTATAAATTTCATTTTTCTTGACATAGAGTTTTTGGCTTAAAATACTTTTGTTTTAAACTATGTCACAATTTTGTAACGGGCTTTAATGAAAATACTGTGCTCGGAGTGGAGCCATGAGTTTCCCTTTCTGCGTGTCATTAACAAACTGGTGCTTTTGGAGACACCGTGCAAGCTCTTTAAATCTCCGTTTCTCATTGGTGAAATGAGAAGGTTATAATGAGTATCTCACTTGTCTTCACCGTAAAATTCTATTAACTTGTGAGTTTTGTTGATTATTAAGAATCAATACATATGTGAGTGTTGTGTTACCATTTATTTCCCTAACCCAGTGTGACTGTCTTTCTCAATATATTACCACAGTACTCCTTCTGTTTCTGATTTGGGTTGCTTGATTGGTCACCTGAGTTTAAAAATACCTTCTTAGCTTTTTGCAGTGAAATTCTATCTAAGCATCTTATATTTCCGCACATTATATTCTCTTAATCTTTACCTGATTTTGTACTGAAGATACCTGTGATAATCATTAAAGCAACGAAATAGGCATAAATATAGAGACTGAAGATGAAGTAGGGTTTGGAGTTACAGAAAGGTACACCGAACTTAGATTTCGGTGTTAAATAAGCCTATGTTCCAGTCCCAGCTCTGCCATAGTATAGGACAGCTGTGAGCACGTTAATTTACTCCAGTCCTCAGTTCCTCTATCCTCACAATGCAAATAATAACAATGATGATGACTTAACAGGGTAATTATAATGATTAAACCCGGGCATTTAGTAGACATTCAGTAACTTATTCTCCCTTCAGATGTGACAACTAGTGATAGGGCCAATAGAAGGACTTCTGTATTTTCTGTACAAATTTTTGAAGCTGTTGAACTTGTTTCACCCTCAAGTCTTAGAGTATATCTTGGGAGGAAATGCATTTCTTTATGAATTTGAATGTTTAAATCCTTTCAGGAAATGTGTACATTTTATTTTTTTTATGTAAAGAATCTCTATTAAAGGCACTGTTTGGCTTATAATTAAGTTCTTATACCATTCCTTAATAAAGGCATTCTAGATGTAGAGAGAATAGAAATTAGTAAACTTAAAATAGTGTATGCCCAGTTAGAATGTTCTTCTGTGGTAATCAGCTTCCACGTGTACTTTCTAGAAGCGCATCGCAGTATCGTACATAAGAGGATAAACATGAGTTATGCTTGAATCTCTCTATTGTATGACATACTTTTTTTTTTTTTCCAATTTTTTAACTGAAGGATAATTGCTTTACAGAATGGTGTGGTTTTCTGTCATACATCAACAAGTGTCAGCCATAGGTACCCCCGTGTCCCCTCCCTCCGAGACCTTCGCCTGTCTCCCTCTAGCCCACTCTTCAGCCTGTCACAGAGCCCCTGTTTCAGTTCCCTGAGTCTGTATGACATATTCTTAAGAGCAAGAATTTATTTATTAGAAGCACCTCCATTTATTAGCAGTATAATGCCCTATGGTCTGAATAAACACGTAGCTTAGGTTGCTGTGTATTCTTCTTGATCATTTGCTTTAGTTCTTCCTCGACTAGTTTCTGACTGAGATCTTAAAATATTTGTGGAGCAGATTTGCAATTCTGTAATTTTAAAGGTAGCATTTGAAAGAATGAATTTTTTTTTTAACATAAAAGGGATGGATATTTAGTGAACTGTGTTGTCTTACAGCCAAATTTATATCCAACCGTGGGGCTCCAGACACCAGGAGAAGTTGTCGATGCTAATTTTGGGCAGCACCCTTTCGTGTTTGATATAGAAGATTACATGCGAGAGTGGAGAACGAAGACGCAGGCACAGATAGACCGCTTTCCTATCGGAGACCGAGAAGGGGAGTGGCAGACCATGATACAGAAGTGAGTGGGGAGGTGCGCAGGGACGTCTTCAAGAGTACGTTTCTTGTAAAACATTTCAGCCTTTCAGTGTGAAAGACTGTGTATCTCTTCATATGTGTCCTAATGATCTTAATGTATTAATAATGCTTGATTTGGTGACACACGTCCCGAATTGTATTTTATCTGATGTATTAATTTGCTGGAGGAAATAAAGTGACACTAGATCGTGTAGGTTAATTCATTTGCTGTCCTTAGTAATGGGATTTGACAGTTTCCACAAGTTACATGATTCAGCTATCAATAGTGCCAGTGCAGAAGATAAATTCAGAAATGTAATTTAGATTGCAGAATTCACATTGTGGTTTTGGGGCAGGAACTTGGCTGTGTTGTTCAGCAGTGGTATAAACACTTAGGAGAAAAAATAATTACTGCTCAGAGAGAATAAACATCAGAATAATGGTGTATTTTAGTGGAGTACAGACATGATGTGCTCATTGCACCTTTCAGGATTTGGCTAAATTTTTCCAGTGAATGGGTAACTATGTAAGAATAATACCAGCTATTTTTGTTTACTTGGATCCCTTTTTTTTGTCTGACAAAAAATCTCCAGCCTAAAGAATTTTCAGAACTCCATTTACTTATTGTATATTCTATTAGACATTTAAGAGGAGGGAAAGGGAATACAAATCAAGAGACTGTGAGTGTGGAGCTTAGATTCCTCAGTGCAGTTTAAATGCTTACAAGTCAGTGTAATAGGGTGGACAGGCAGCAGCAGCGCAGATAGTGGGCGTTAGTGAGAGCACTGTACATGAATGGCCTTTGTCTCAGCTCACTCTTTACCCCCAGTTTACAATTCATTTTATTAGGCAGCTTTCTATGAAAAAGTAGAATTTCAATATGGGAGTCAGCGAGAAAATACAAGCCCTGTGACAGTCATCTATTTTAGACTGCGCCTTTGTTTGAAAGGCTCGAGATGACATGTGAATGTCAGTCGTACTGAATAGCAGTAGCTCTTAAAACTCCAAATCGTGCAGACTTCAAAATAAATACTGTTAAGTTTCAGTAGTTATTTTCACTATCATAATCTAACCCAAGAAAATTCAAAATACCCTCAGTCTGACACAGCTCATCTTAAATGTCTGTGTAATCGAACAATCTTAAATTTGCAAATCTCGTAAAACTTGTCATGTTTTTTGGAGGAGATAATTTGGGGTAGGATGATGATTCCGAAAACGAGCTTCTTCCCCGGAGCTGTTATCTAGAGTCTCGACACCACTGTTTCTGTCCTGCACAGTTGGAAGGCTAGTGGCTCTGACTCAGAATCCCCTGGTCACAGTGAGTTAACAGTGTGAGCTGGGCTGGACTGCTCTCTGGGGTCCTGTCTCTTCATGCTCTCCAGTGGTTCCCGCTGAGCATCGCGGGTGGCTATGGGGGAAGCATCACCTACCTTAGTCCTGCAGCCAGGGTTCGGGGAGAGCGCCCTTTGTCCCATTCCTCACAAAATAGATCCTCACTGGGGGAAGTTCATGTTAAAACGTTCTCCCCTACCTTCTTAAATTAATCTAACATTTAGATGAAATAAAATTTTAAAAATCCGTTTGTTAGAAATTTCCCAGTGCCAGCTCGGTCCCTTTCCTGAACCACTGCTTCATATCATTTTCTACTGGGCCCTTAGTAGCGCCAGATGGAGGCAGGTTCAAGAGTTGAATATTTATAGATATATTGGGTATTTCAGTTAATATTGTTTAGTCAGCGGTTTTTCTAACATTTTGTCATTAGATCTAAATACCATACTTGTAAACACCACTTGGCTTTTAAAAAATCAGTTTTGCTCTTTGGAAGTGTCACTCACTCATCAGTCATGTTTAAGGAATTTGTCTCCTGTGCACGAACATACCACCTGATTTAGATTAGAAGGCTGACTTCTCACTGATTAATACGATCACCCTCATAGACTTTGTTCCGGAAGGTTCTGTCTGTGGGGTCACCTTCGTATTTTTTGTGTTCGCATCTTGTGACCCGTTTTATGTAATTGGTGGACAGAACTGCAAAGAGTTAAACTACAGAACAGGAAGAGTTAATCTATTGTTTTTTATTTTACAAAATGCCAGCGCTTTACTAGGGTAAGTCATGATAATGGTAAAATAGAAATTATGGTTAGTACGATTGAGTAAGGGTGGGAAATAATAGGAAAGGACTTGGGGATAGTGGAGTGCTAAGAATCAAAGTTATTTCTTGTCCTTGATCGTCTGGTAATACTTATTTTTAGGCAGAGTAGACTGACTGTAGCATTTGCAGTTCTTTTTGGAAATAACTCTGTGAATAAGACAAAATGAAATTTTGAACTGATTTTGAACCTGAGGTAATTAAAGCCTTCATTGTTCCCAGGGCATAGACTGGTTTTGTAACACCAGGGTAGACCTTGTGTATGTAAATTGTAGTATGAAGCATGTATTCTCTTGACTAAAAGCTGTGTGTTTCTTCTTTTTATTTTAAGAATGGTTTCATCTTATTTAGTCCACCATGGGTACTGTGCCACAGCAGAGGCCTTTGCCAGATCTACAGACCAGACCGTTCTAGAAGAATTAGCTTCCATTAAAAATAGACAAAGTAAGGACCTGTGGTGCATGGCTAACATGTGTTTTCAGATTATAGTTTTTGGTTACACTGACTTTTAGAAACCTGATTTTTTTTCATGAAAGTTTTTTTTCAAATTTATTAATTTGAAATTATGCCTCTGAAATTGTCTTTTACTGACATTTTTGAAGGTTGCCTTAAAAAATTCACAGGACTGTAGTAGTATTCTGGATGTAGAAGGATAGAATTGTGGTAAAATTCTTGTTAAAATGTTTGCCACTTTTTCTTTAAAAATGTTTTCTTGAGCTTTCAGAAAGTAAACATTTAATAAGAATGTGTGTGTGTGTGTGTGTTTCAACAGGTAAAGTAGTCCCATGATTATTAGATGTTAGTGGAGATAATGTGTGAGATGTTTGCACTTAAATTGCTATGTAAATTTAAGATAGTATTGGTCTTAAGTATTTATTGCTTAGGTCCCAATGCTAGTGGCCAGTGCTGTGGGGCCTGTTCCAACAGGGGCAAATCAGCATGACAACTGATCCACAGTTAGCTGTCCTCAAATCGGTGCTATTAGTCCCTCAGGGAGAGTGTGGCTTGATGAGGGTGTCGAGACAAAAACGAGACAAGAGGGACGCAGAGGGATGCAAACAGAACTTTCATAGATGAGATTGTTAGAAAACACTGATGACGTTGTGTTGTAGCTGATGGTATGCTTGTCTTTCTCACCACGTTGTATAGGCTGTAGCAAGCAGGAGATGTCTGCTTAATCTTTCCCTATCCTCATCTTCTAACCTTCAGGGCATGCTCATTCAGTGGCTGTTGAATTCAGGTCTTACTCAAAGGCTAATTTTCATTTAGTACTGGGTTCAAAAGGCTATATAGTATTTGATAAGACATTTTGAATATTACTTCTTTAATATCTCCTGTGGTCTTTTCTTTAAAAGCCACTGTATTGAGATATGGTTGACATGAAGAACGATGCCTATTTAGGCTACACAGCCTGATGAGTTTGTATATATCCGTGAGACCATCACCATAGTATATGGCATAATATACTCATCTTTTTCATCTCAGTGTTTAATACATCAGTAGTGCTTAACAGCTGTTTTTCCTATATTACTTACATGTCTGAATTTTTTTAATAGTTTATTAAAGTATTTGTTTTTCTAATTGGTTATTTTGTCTGAAAATACTCCTTAAAATAGAAACTGAGTTAGAAAAATAAGTGCAGACTCAGTCACAATTTAAAGATTATTTTTTACTAATTTTTTGAGGGTCTACTAAGTTTCCTTTTCTAGTCTTATAAAATTTATCTTTTGCTTTCCTTTTCTAAATAGGAATTCAGAAATTGGTGTTAGCAGGAAGAATGGGAGAAGCCATTGAAACGACACAACAGTTATATCCAAGTTTACTTGAAAGAAATCCCAATCTCCTTTTCACATTAAAGTGAGTTTAATAAATGTGATATTAATTATATATATGCGTTACGTAACCACAATTATTTTCTTGCTTTAATAGCTTTAATTTTTGTTTCACCTTGTTTCAGGTATTTAGACATAATTGTGTAATGTGGCACGTTTAAGTACCGGGTTGGGAATACACTTTCGTGTTGAGGACTCTTAAGTAGAAGGCATTTTTCTACTTTGTGTTTGCTCTTCTGTCATTGTATCCCTGTATTTTAAAAATGTGAAACTCTTACTTAGAAGATGGGTTATCTATTTTTTCTCTTGTAAAATACCTTATAGTAAGTTTGCAGCATTTTTAAAAATTGCAGTAAAAATATATGTGAAAGTCGCTCAGTTGTGTCTGACTCTTTGTGACTCCATGGATTGTATAGTCCTGAATTCTCCAGGCCAGAATACCAGAGTGGGTAGCCTTTCCCTTCTCCAGGAGATCTTCCCAACCCAGGAATCGAAACGGGGTCTCCTGCATCGCAGGGGGATTCTTTACCAACTGAGCTATCAGGGATGCCCGGTAAACATACACACATCATAAAATCTGCCATTTCTTCGTGCACAGCTTTCTGATAGTCACCTGGTTTCTGGTACACTCACATTGTTTCCAGCCACCACCAGCCATCTGTTTCTAGAACCTGTTTCATGATCTCAGTCTAAAACTTGGTACCTGTTAAACACTGACTCTGCATTTCTCTCTCTCCCCTCAGCTCCTGGCAACCACTCTCCTCTCTGTCTCTGTACACTTGAATTTGAGTACTCTGAGCACTTCATGTAAATGGAATCATAGAATGTTTGTCCTTTGTCACTGCCTTACTTCCTCAGCATAATGGGTGTGCACATCTGTGTCGGAGTTCCTGCTTTCATTCTTTTGCATATATGCTCAGAAGGGGGATTGTGGAAGATAGGATAATTCTGTGTTTAATCTTTTGAAAATTAGTCCTCACAGTTCCATAGCCCTGTACAGTTTTACATTCCTGCCAACAGTGACAAGATTCTAGTTTTTCATCCTGACTTACACTTACTGTTTTCTGTTTCTTTCATTTTTTTTCTAAATAAATAATAGCTATTTGGCTTTTTTTGTTGGTTGTATGAATCTTTGTTATCTTAAAATTCAGCTGTTATTAAGTTTAAGATTTAAACTTTTAAGCATCAGAAATGATAAAAAATGATCAGAAATTGATCAGAAATGATCATAAAAATTGATCAGAAATGCTAAACCCGATGACAGAACTACTTTGCTTTAGAATAAAAGTTTAAATGTGGCCTGTTTGCTTAAGAGGTCGCAGATGGGACTAGGGGTGAGGAAATGTGGGGAGTAAGCCCTTATTTTGTGTGAAGGTAGATGTGTACATAAAACTACATCAGGTCCTTCTTAGGTACTATTTGATTTGCGTCCAAGTGCAAATATTATTTTGATTATTTTAGGTTAAAAAAATGAGGTCCATTTTGGTTTACTATAGTTACAGACAGATTTTCAGTTTCTTAGTAAATCTTGATTAAAGGTGATAGGATGTCTTTGCATTATACTCTCATTTTTCGGGAAACTTTTAAATAACATTCTAGGCAGTACAGTATACGGAGCCATATTCCGTGTTTTTAGTATGCCATCTAAAGGCCAGACTTTCTGATGAATGCAGACTGGTAAAGTGTTTCCTGGTAGAAATCTGCTGCTATTAGGTAACTGAACAGTAATCTGGAGATGATGTAAATAAATTTTTGTTTTCTCTTTTTAGAGTCCGTCAGTTTATAGAAATGGTGAATGGTACAGATAGTGAAGTACGGTGTTTGGGAGGCCGAAGTCCAAAGTCTCAAGACAGTTATCCTGTTAGTCCTCGACCGTTTAGTAGTCCAAGTATGAGCCCCAGCCATGGGATGAATATCCACAGTTTAGCATCGGGCAAAGGAAGTACTGCACATTTTTCTGGTGAGATTCAGTCTTACGTTATCTTACAATTTTTACCCTTCTTCATGATTTTGAACAACAACAACAAAAAGAATGTAGACATTTCTGCCAGCCATTTTGCACATTTGTAATTAGATCTCAAGAGATTCTGGAAGAAAAATTGTGGGCGAGTCAGATTCGTGTGTTTTTAGTACCAGAAAGTAACTTCAAGATGAGCTGTTTCTAAGAGTGGGTTACTAACAGATCTCTATAAATGAAGGGCAACTTTCAAGTTTTATCTCTAGAAGTCAAATCAGAGGTCTCTGGTAATGAGAAGGCAGTGGTGTGTTTTAGTCAAGTCTGCGTGTAAAGGCAGTGACGTGGCCGTGGTGTCGGAAGCCCCCGGCCCCACGCCCGGCTCCTAGCCGGGTTGCCTCTCCCTCCTCCCTTCCCAGCCCAGCCACTGGCAAGTCAGGTCTGCCTGTCCGCTTCCTCCTGGACTCACGGAGGCTTAATTAGAGTTCTCTCCTTTCTTTCTTCTACAGATTTATTTCTGGTCCTTCTCAGTCTTTTTGCTCTGCTTGTCTCCTTCTGTTTTTCCCAAGGTCTTACCTTTCCTCTGGACGTTTAACTTTCTAAAACCCAACTCAGATACTGTTTCCTGTGGTTTCACGTTTGCTGTTTCTTCCTCAACGCAACACCTTTCTGCATTGCTGCCTCTCAGCTTGTTCCCATCACCATCCTGCGCAGTGTGTGGGGGTCTCACGCTAGTGTTCTTCATCGGCGCCCCTCGGACACCATGTGTCCTGTCAGGCTGGGGCAGATCTTGGTCCCGCTGTGTACTTAGTGAAACGGGGTTATGGTGACGCTGGGCCTCATGGCAGGGATTAAATGAGATGCATAACTAAGCCTTCAATAAATGCAGGAGGAGATTACAGCTCACAATTAAGTATCCTGATGTTCTTTCGGAGAAGTTACCCACTTGTTTCCTATTTAAGTAGTCCACTGACTTTCCTGCATTATGAAAGGTTTAAGTACATCATCAGAACATGGTAGATCTGTCGCAGCCTGGTTTGTTTCTGTGTTTATAAAGTGTCTTTTCTTTTTCTCCCCAGGTTTTGAAAGCTGTAGTAACGGTGTGATATCTAACAAAGCGCATCAGGCGTACTGCCACAGCAAGCACCAGCTGTGTGGTCTGAATGTACCAGAGCTGAACAGCATCAACACGTCCAGGTCGCAGCAGGCCAGCAGCTTCACCAGGTAATGAGGCCCCCAGCACCGGCATCACTGTGAGCAACCTCCGTTATGGGTGGCATCGTCTGAAATAGTTTGGGAAAATGGAGTTAGGTGGCCGCTGTGGGGGTCTGCGAGAATGAAAGGGTGAGGAGTCAGTTCCCCAGTGGCGTCCCGTCCTCTTCCTCTGCACCCCTCTCCCTCTGGAGGGTGACGGGGGCGGATCCAGGCTCTCTATTGCCTTCCTGCCACCGCAGACCCCTATGGTGGCCACAGAAATGCCATTTGTTAATGTTTCCAAGTCAAGTCACTGTAGTGTATTTAAGCTCTGGAGTTGACATATGATACATATACAACTATTTTTTTCTCAAGTATTTTTTCTCTGTGTGTGGGTTTTTCAGTGTGATAAGTGTTTCCTGAGTTACAAATAACTAACTTTACAAAAAATATTTGTTGATGAGAACCTACCTTTGATTTGAACAGCTTGCATAAAGCATATAATTAAGTCACTTAGTAAACATACAGCGCAAGGAGGGGATTGGAGACTTGCTGGGTGTCAGACACTGTGCTGCTAGTGTGGTCTCCACTCGAAGAGCTTTGAGAGGAGAGGTGGCCCCGCCATGGTGCTCTGACATGCTCAAGTTTCTATTCATGAAACCTAAAGGTTCGTGAAATACAACCATTTGAATTAAATGCTAGTGTGTGAGGGCAAGTTCTTACGGATTTTTATCAATTTGATTGATGTTGGTTTGGTCTGAATTGATGGGTCACACTGCATTTTGGGGGAATATGCATCAGTGCAAAATTCTCCCATTGAAGGAGACAGCACCTAATGTTTACAGTGACTCTCAGTGTAAATATGCTCCTGGAGAAGTGCATGTAAAAACTCTGTATTTAGCAATTTGGAGATTAATCAGAATTTCCAGGTTATCTATTATAAATGACAAATATGTACTGAAATAATGGCATTATGTGGTACGGCTGTGAAATCCACAAAAATGATCCAAAAACAGCAGCAGGAAAAGGGATTGTCTTGCTGGGGAGGTCAGGGTAGGCAGTGGAGATGACACACTAAAATATGAAATTAGAATATCATAATAAAAATTTTGTATGGCGATGTAAACAAGCCTTTAGTGCATCATCATACTTTATAGTATTTATTAATGGTACTTTATGATTATTAGATGGTTCTACCATAGTTTGAAGGTAGGATTGCAGTTACTTTGTTGAGTTTTTCACTTCAATATTATGCTCATGGCAGGAAGTTGCTAAAGAGACCTGTAATTACCTGAGTTGAGGGAAGCAAGCTGAACGGAAGGGGTTGATGACACAGCATCCTCTTTTGTGTGCAGCATAGAAGAAAGTAAGCTCTTAAACGGCCTTAAACTGTTAAGCAGTAACAGTGATTTTCTAGTTGGTAATGGCTTTCCTTGTGCCAGTGTGGTGAAGTAGGCAAAGATGGTATTAACCAACCACGAAAACCATTTTACAGATGTAGAGCTGAGTACCAGAGAAGCAAGTGGCTTTTTTAAAAAGGTGAATAATTAGTAACTAGTAAGTTGCAGAACGGTGACTACTTCCCAGGATGTCTGACCTCTAGACTCGCGCCTTCTCCCTTAGACTCCCCATGAGAAATGCTCTTCTCCCCGCCACCTTCTCCTCCATCCCAGATTCTGCTCAAGCTGTAGAATTCCACTTCGGTTGTTAACCTTTTCCAGGATGATTTCTTACCAATTCTCACATTTCATGAAGATGCTACACAAGCTTTTCTAACTGGCAGAGATGTGCTGGGGCCACGCCCTGTGCTTCTAGGTCTCTGCGTGTCCGTGTGCCCTGATGGTCTTACGGACAGAGGGTGTATGCACCCGCTCACCCAGGCTGGAAACCCGTGGTTGCCTTTGCTGGCACTGTGCACAAAGTGCTTTCTGCTTCTCTGCATTTGATGTTGTTGTTGTTGTTTTACTACAAATGAATATGCATTGCTTTTTTAATGAGAAACGATCATTTTTATTTACATAAATATTTTCTAAAGTTTCATCAAGTGTTTCCTTCTGGACTGTATAATCATTACCTAGATCTTCATAGGAGAAATCTGGAAGGTTAGATATTGTTGCTCGGGGTGTGGATGGAATGAAGGGCAAACGTTGGCAACCTCAGCGTGGCCACTTAGAGCTGTTGGCACATGCTGTTCATCCAGTCAGTGTGAAATGGGCGAGTTGGAAACGCCTTAGGGATCCGAAATAGCGTTTCAGAAATTAAGACTCTGCAGTATATTTAGAATCTTCAGCCAGTAAGAAAGCCTGTCAGAGAAAAGTAGTGTTGGGTTCTGAAAAGGGCTGAGGATAAGAAAGCCTGTCAGAGAAAAGTAGTGTTGGGTTCTGAAAAGGGCTGAGGGGATGCGACTGAGTAGTCGTTTTTCATGGCATCACTTAATACCTTTGAGAAAGAGTATAATTCTGAGTAGTAAGGACAAAGGTCCAAACGCCAAGACTGTTAAGAGAAAAAGTAGTCTAGAAGCAAGCTGAGTATGAGGGCAGGGAAAGAGGCGAAATGAGGTGGGTGCCTGGAGCAGTTTGTTTTGTCAGGGAGGTTTTACCCTTACATGCTTAGGGCGGGGGGGTGGTATTTTAGGGCAGGAGTTGATTAAATGAAGTGCAGATCTAATTTTGAAAGTTAATGGGAAATATGTGCTGAAAAATGATTTCTCCATAGTGATAGGAAGTCTTAAAGCCACTACATATTAGTACATGTATCTTTTTCCTTCCTTATCTCCAGGACAGCAAGTTCGTTAAAAGTTAGCTACATCTTTGGCTTTGAATATATTCAAGATTTAACTGAATACCTTTTTTCCAGATTGCTGTTGCCTTATGAAGTCAGTTTTATAAGTAGGCTCTGTAGTCGAGTACTGATTGATATTACACTAAGCTGCACCTGTGCTGTCTCTAAAATCAGGTTTGTTTTTTCATTTCCAGTAATGATGTAGACATGATGGAAGCAGATCACCACTCCAATGGAGTTGGAGAAGCTTCGTCCAATGGCTTCCTAAACGGTAGCTCTAAACATGACCACGAAATGGAGGACTGTGACACCGAAATGGGTCTGCAGTGATATTTCTTACATTTTTAATAAAAACTGATGACTACAAGGTTATGTTTTTACTTGTACTGATTCACAGCTGATGAACATAAATCAAATTTAAAGATGTGTGTGCCATTGGATTTGATAGTAACATATTTTAGAAGTCTCTGAGTGGCTTGCTAGAGAGAGTAGAGCTTAATTTTTTAGCATCTTGTGGAGTTTTCTTTGCTGAACTGTTTCTGCACAACTGCAGCGCTTTCAGTCATGCAGCAGTGCCAACTTACTAGTGTTCACTATCCTTTGAAAGGATTGGTAAGGCTGGAGATACAAAAAGTTTGTGTACCTATTTCAATATAGCCAATATAGATAGGCCCCATGGGCAGAGATGATTTTATAAATTCTAATCAGATTTTCTTTAATTCATTTAACCTGAATATATGTGACTGTTCATAGTTCAGTGCCTGGCAGGTAGTAGGTGCCTGTTTAGACACCCTCCCTTGGTTCCTTCCCCCTCAAAATTATGTGGCTGAAAAATGTATTAGCATGCATAATTTTACTTTGTGGACAACTTGTATAGTAAATTGTGCCATAAAGTTAAACAAGCAGCAAACTTTCCCATCAATTGGAGAGTGAAAATTACTGAAGCGTATAAATTTTTATTTGATTTTATAATATTTTGATATTAAAGGGAATTTATTAAAATTGCTAGAAACTATTTTATAAATGCAAACTTAATATTACTTACACAACCACCTTCTTATTTAGGATCATGTTTTCCAATGTATAATTCACTCTGTCAAGCAAGGAGTATGACTGAAAGGCAGCCTAGTTTTACGCTATCAAGTATTAGCAAGCAGCCTCAATATTCCAAGAATAATTTGTGCCTAGGGATAAAGAGCAGGAGTTCTAGAGCCGGATCACCTGGATTTGAATTCTGCAACTGCCACTTACTAGCTGTGTAACCTTGGGTGAATTACTTAGGAGCTCTTTGCCTCAGTTTCTTCATCTGTAAAATGGGTATAATGATAACTGCCTGTAAGTGCTTCATAAACATTAACTGTTACCGTCATGATTGGTGATTTATATATTGTTAACTAGTGATGTATACTTTTTGCATTGTTGATCAGTGATTATTGTCAGTCAAGATATATAAACTGTAAATTTTTTTCCTAAAAGTAGTGTAATTAACCCTTTTGATTAGGTGTGGTATTTATTTATTTATTTATTTACATGTTTTTATTGGAGTCATTTAGACTATCTTACCTTCTAACTGTTCTATGTCAGTTAAAGTAGCCTGGGAAGTAGTTACTTTTTCCTTTTCTTCTTCTTCTTTTTTTTTTTTTGCAGTGTTACTATATTTTTAGAAAATTGTGCTTAATTTTTCATAACATTTTCCTTGAGACATGTACATCATAACACTGAAAGCTTGTCACCTGACTTTCAACTCCAAGCTAGATAGATATTGGATCCTAGACTCATGAGCCCTAGAGAAAGTATTCCTTGTAGCTACAAGGTTCCATATTATAATAAATTAAAAAGAAACCACATATTTAGGTAAAATATTAGGAAGTAGTTACTAAATGAAATGTCCAAAATGTTGTAAGCAATGTATGTTTGTTTCTCCATTGTATCCCAACTGTACGGTAGTAAAATACCTGTTTGTTTTGCTTACAGAAGTTGATTCAAGCCAGTTAAGGCGCCAGTTGTGTGGAGGCAGTCAAGCTGCCATAGAAAGAATGATTCACTTTGGAAGAGAGCTGCAAGCGATGAGTGAACAGCTAAGGAGAGAATGTGGCAAGAACACAGCAAATAAAAAAATGTTGAAGGTAAATTTATTTTCCCTTGAAAAATTATAAATGTGCGGATGAAACTAGAATGTCGTTTTGTAAAACGCTGAGCAGTACTGGAGTTCGTGTTGGGAAACCTGGACACGAGCTCCTCCCTGGCTTCCTGCCCAGTCGAGGGTGAAAACATGCGACAGGGTGAGGCAGCCAGGCTCTGCTGGAGAAAGCGCTGGATTTCAGTAAAACACGTAGGTTAGCCCCCCAGTTCTGCACTTCCCAGTGTCGTGTGCCTCTTACCAACTTGCTTTCTTAGTTTTATTTTCTCAGCTATAAAATTGGCAGAGTCATTAGGAGAAATGTGAGTATGCTGATCAAACTATAAATGTGGGATACTTTGATTTTAGTAAACATTGCTTAGGGTTGCAGCCAACTGAATGTGCGATATGTGGCCTTTATTTTGATGGTGGTCGGCGAAGGGTTGGGTCATCTTCCACAGAAGAGTGAAGACATGTTCTCAGGTCTCCTCTGGATTGATGCCTGTGCCGGGTGGTGATAACGGGCAGAATGGAAACACTTCAGTTAGTTGGCCGCAGCTCTGTGTAGCAGCTGAAGATGGAGTTTTGGCTCCCTTAACTCAGCACTGCAGTCAGCTAGGGATGGGATTTGTTTTCGTAGTCACAGAAGTCCCACCAGTCCTGTAGGCCTGTGAAACAGGAACCTAGCCATTGTGCTGGTGTGCTTTGGTTTGTTTGCCTGCATCAGGTTGGGCTCGGTGTCAGGTTGTTAAAACATTTTCTTCTCAGTGTTTTGAAATAAGTCCAGAAGTGAAGGAGAAATGGCACGTAGTGGCCTTGACACTGAGACTTTGGGTACTGAAGGAGAGGGCGAGCCTCAGGACTCCCAACACCCCTTCCTGAGCTGAACTGAGAGAGGGCCAGTGAGCAGCAGCAACTAGCACTAACTACGTGTAAAATCGGGGGGAAATAACCGCCCCAGCTACCTGCACTGAGAGCTTTAGTACAGCCCCTGAGTAGGCAGAATGTACCTGTCTAAGAACGTTCAAGAAGCCACTTTGACACTTCCAGATAAAAAGGCACGCATAACTGGATTTTTCCAGATTGCAAATGTTCATCATTCTATCAGGTTGGTGCAAAAGTAATTGGAGTTTTTCATTGTTGAACTTTGCCATATAATATTGGAATACATTCTTAAATAACTGTGGTTATGTTATACATCATTTTAATGCGCATTTCTCAGTTTGGTTTTTTTGCTGATGACTTATAGACTACAGAAATGTTAGATAAAAGGAAAATTCGAGTAATTTTTTTCTTTGAGTTCAAAATGGGTCGTAAAGCAGTGGAGGCAACTTGCAAAACCAACAGCCGCATTTGGCCCAGGAACTGCTAACCAACACACAGTGCAGTGGCGGTTCAAGAAGCCTTGCAAAGATGACAGCAGCCTTGAAGGTGAGGAGTACAGTGGGCCACTGGAAGTTGACAACGACCAGTTGAGAGCCATCACTGAAGCTGTTCCTCTTAAACTACATGAGAAGTTGCCAAAGAACTCGGCGTTGATCATTCTGTGTTCATTTGGCATATGAAGCAGATTGGAAAGGTGAAAAAGCTTGAAAAGCAGGTGCCTCTTGAGCTGACCGATAATCAAAAAAATTGTCATTTTGAACTGTCATCTTCTCTTACTGTACTAAACAACAACGAACCATTTCTCGATCAAATTGTGACATGTGACAAAAAGTGGATTTTATATAGACAGCTGGTGACAGCCAGTTCAGTGCTTGGACCAAGAAGAAGCTCCAAAGCACTTCCGAAAGCCAACTTGCCCCAAATAAAGGTCCTGGTCACTGTTTGGTGATTGCTGCCCATCTGATCCACTGCAGCTTTCTGAGTCCTGGTGAAACTGTTACATCTGAGAAGTATGCTCAGCAAATCAATGAGATGCACCAAAAACTGCCACGCCTGCAGCTGACATTGGTCAGCAGAATGGGCCCAGTTCTCTGTGACAAGGCCTGACCACGTTGCACAGCTTACACTTCAAAAGTTGAACAAGTTTGGATACAAAGTTTTGCCTCATCTGCCGTATTCACCTGACCTCTTGCCAGCCAGCTGCCACATCAAGCACCACAACAACTTTTTGCAGGGAAAATGCTTCCACAACCAGCAGGAGGCAGAAAATGCTTTCCAAGAATTAGTCGAATCCCAAAGCATGGATTTTTATGCTACAGGAATAAACAGGCTTAATTCTTGATGGCAAAAATGTGTTGATTGTAATGGTTCCTGTTTTGATTAATAAAGATGTGTTTGAGCCTCGTTATAATGATTTAAAATACACCATCTGAACCAGCAGTTACTTTTGTATCAACCTAATACAACTTTGTAAAATCTTTTCAGCTATCAACAGTGCTAAGAAACTTACTTCTCAGTCTTTATTATTACTTCATGTTTCCAGAGCTATCCATCTGGGAAACTTCCTTACTAGGTACTGGGTTGTTTTAGGGCAGTGGTTCTCATCCTTTTTGGTATCTAAACCCTTTGAAACCGATTAAAGATTCCCAAAGGGCTTTTGTTTGTATGAGTTATATTTATTGATTTTTCTCTACTAGAAGTTAATACTAAAATTATTGATTCACTTTAACAAATCGTTACATGGGTATTTTTCATAAAAGTGTTACTTAATCTTTCTAAAATAAAACAATGAGAAGAGAGTGGCATTGCTTTACATTTTTGTAAATCTCTTTAATGCCAGGTTTAATAAAAGGAAAGCTGGATTCTCGTCCCTGCTTCTGCATTCAGTCTTTCATGAACTCTAACACATCATGTCGCTTCTGGAAAGCCCCACTGGGAGAGCTGTGAGGGGATAGGAGTGAGAAAAGAGCCAGGACTATCTCAATTTAGTATCATGAAAATAGTTTGGACCTCACAAGAACCCATGAAAGGGTCTTGGACCCCAGTTGTCCCTGGAGAGAACTGATGTTTTAGGAGATATTTTGGAGATAGGGAATGTTTTTTTAAAAAGAACTCGTAGACCTTTTTACACTAGATCATGTGTTTTCTTGTTAAAACTTTATGCTAATTGAGTATCATTTTATGTAGTCCCTTTGAAAATTTAACATTTCACTCCGTGGCTTATTCTATGATTGTGATTTGTGTGAAGCACAGAAAAGGGCATTACATGGCCTGTTCTCAGAGATACTCCTGGATTATATGTTGAATGAAGTGAAGAGGTAATTTATCATCTAAGGAACGCGGATGGCTTTGATTTTGCACCTCTGACCTTTGTGCAGGTGCTGACTACTGTCTCAGTGTTCTGAGCTGCTTCTCACCCTCCCCAGGCTTAATTTCCTCCCAGGTAGATCCAAGTGACTGGCCCAGGGGTGTCTCAGCACCTGGGGGACAGTGCTGGGGGATTTGTGTTGGAGGGGGACACAGAGAGGACTTTGGTTTGCCTTGGTTAAGAAGGATTAGAAATTAGTGCTTTTTTAAATTCTTCACTTCAGGTCATGGGTAGCTGAAGTGGGTTTTTTTATCTTTTTTTTTTTTTTAATTTGCACAAGCTTCTGAAGCATATATACGTATGTAGAGAGAGACGGAATTAGTAAAAGCTGAGGTGAGGTTTACCTAAGTGATCATAGGGCGCCTGGGTGTTCTGCTTCTCCTCAGTCATGGAGTAGCAGGCACACAGTGGACCCCTGGAGTAGCCACCCCGCTGGGCTGAAAACGGGTTGGGGGTCCCTGCTGTACCGGAGCTCGCTTGACCTTTTTCTCATTTTCTCAGTCCTTTCCTGTCTTCCTGTTGTCTGTGTTTTTCTTGCTTACCTGCCTGAGTCCGCCAGTGGCTCCCGAGAGAGCGCCCTAAATTGTTCAACAGCTGTGTACTGAACCTTGCAGAGCGGAGGGTCAAGCTGGAGGGCTGGGTGGGTCAGGTTAGAATACGCAGCCCCAGTCTGCAAGTGGCTCTTAATCAAGTAACTGAAGCAGAAATTGAATCATTTAGGCGCATCCTGCTTAGAAACTGTTACTGATTTTAAGCCAAATATAAGTACGGTTTGAGAATCCTACCTAAATGTCATATTTCCCTCAGAAATTATTTCCACTGAGGTAAATTTTTTCTAAAATAAAAAGTAACCCATAATACCACGATCTCTTACAGGTATTTTCAGTGTTCTGTCTTAAACGCATGGGCGTATCTTAATATTTCATCTGGTTGGTAATTGCGGTTATCCTGTTTTGTGTTGTCCTTGCTGCCATAAAAATGTATTTCCAGCTCCCAGGTGGTGCTAGTGGTAAAGACCCAGGCTGCCAGTGCAGGAGTCACGGGTTCAGTCCTGGGGTCAGGGAGAGGCCCTGGAGGAGGGCATGGCAACCCACTCCAGTCCTCTTGCCTGGAGACTCCCAGGGACAGGGGAGCCTGGCGGGCTACAGCCCTTGGGGCCCCAGAGAGTGGGGACACGGCTGAGTGACTAACAGCTCCTATAGCTGCACTGGAAAAAATGGGAGTTTTCTAGGGTGTTTCAGGATCTAAGCTCATACCCATGGCTCCCACCATCCAGGGCTTTTCTCTCCTCTCAGCCTGTGTCTCCGGCTGCTGCTTGTGACACAGTACACTGTTAGCAAGCAGTACCCGGCGCGCCACTGCTCACACATCTGCCTTCCTCCCAGGACTGTGAGTCCTTGCAACAGTGACGAGGCCCTAGTGATCCCCGTCTTCGTCCAATAAATACTTGTTCAACCGTACTGAAAATACTGGGCCAAGATCTTAGACTTTTTTGCTTGTAATATTTAGATTGGTAATTGAAAGAAACTGTTTTTACTAAAAGAAGTACAGAAGTACTAGCTGTGGTGGTAACCTCTCACGGCCTCAGTTTGCTTCTAAGATGGGCATAAACATCTGGCTCCTAAGGTTATTGTGAGGATTAAATAAGATGGTTCACGTTAGCCCTTGAAACACTTCCTTGCACAGTGTTAGCGCACAATAAGTTACTACCATCACGATCTTTTTCTGTTAATATTTTAAATACCAGGAGGTGTAGACAGAATGGTCTTGATGGGAGATTTGGAACTGCAGCATCCCACCTTTCGGGGAGCAAGTCAGGATGTAGATTCAGGAGCATAGTCTTGTGCTTAAAGCTTTATGTAGCGATTATTCCTTGGACAGATTTTTCAGTCTTTTAAAATTTATCTGCACTATAGGGATCACAAAGACTTAGACACAACTGAGCAACTGAACGGAGCTGAAGTGCGCTACAGGGGTGGCACGTCAGGAGATGGACGTGGGTGAATTAAGTCTTGAGCAAAGCTCAGTCCTTAGAAATAGTGATTGATCAGTTAGCTTAACAGGATATTAGTACTTTCTCCATGAATAAATTTGGATTGGGAGAGAACCAGAATCTAGTAGCTTTGTGGGATGCAAAAGATATCTTCAGTACTGTTAAGCAGGTCTTGCAATCAACAGGTATATGAGCCTTTTTTTTTCACCCCTTTGTATCCAGCATCTTGAGGACTGCAGGGGAACAATAGTATAAGTTGTTCAAAGAACTTTCATTAATAGGTGGGGCAAGAGGTCTAATGTGAATGAAATGCTCAGCCGTGTAGGACAGTGGATGGGGGAGCCTAATGTATTCCTGTTGTCAACCCCAGACTGCACAGCTCTGCTTAATGGGCAGCTCTTCTCTAGTCGCCACAACACAGAGGCCAATTCAGATGAGAAAGGGCAAGGTCAAACTTGACCAGGAAGCCTTTTCCCACTAGCAAGATGACTCAAGGGATGCTGGAGCAGTTTACCTGGGAAGATAGTATTCTTCAGGAATGTGTCTTCCACATTTCAGTGACTGGCATTCTGAGTGTTGTTACTGAATTCACTGATTTCGTTCCCTCAGCACTTCTCCACGTACCCCATGTGAACTAGGAAGGTGTCCTATGTCTAACTGTCTATATCTGCATCATCATATTATTCTGGATTGGGGTGTTGATTTCTGGCAAAACAGTAATTTATCATTCATTGAAAGATTAGCGTGAACTGACATGGCTAATTTCTTTAGCTCATTGAGTCCTCATAAACTGAAATAGGACCTCTTATAATCCCTGTGATGTCGGGGGAAGAGGGGTTGTGCTCAGTCGTGTCTGACTCTTTGCAACTCCATGGACTGTATCCCTCCAGGCTCCTCTGTCCTTGGAAATATCCCAGCAAGTATACACGTTGCCATTTCCTCCTCTAGGGGATCTTCCTGACCCAGGGATTGAACCTGCAGCTTCTGTGGCTCCTGCGCTGGCAAGCAGATTCTTTACCACTGAGCCACCTGGGAAGCCCAATCCCCATTATACAGATGATGAAACTGATACTTAGGAAAGTTGTTCTTGCCAAAGGCTACACTAGTGATGCAGCTCCACTTGAGGCCAACGTCTGAAACCGTCGTAGTTCCATCCGTAGTTCTATCCTCCCACAGAAAGACAAGAGCCATCACCTGAAAAGAATGCTGGATGTCAGTTGCTTCAGGAGGGGCAGTCTGAAGGTGGTTGGGACGCCTGAGTGTTCTTGAAGGGGAGCTAGTTGTTTTGATCGCTGAGTTTGAGAAGACGTCCAGTAAGATGTGTCCAGTTTCCCCCATCTATTTTTTTAAAAAAATATATGGCAGGTCATATCCTTTTAATGTCACATTGCTATCAGTGGTCATTAATTATAGAGCATCTGAATGTTTTGTCTTTAACTTAAACAGTAGTAGCCCATTCCACAAGAATGAGTTTTTTCCATTTTATTTCTGTTCTGTATGTTTTGTAGGTATAAGTGGTGGATGGTGAAAATGGCTGTTTGTAAAAAATAGGAAAACAGATTAGACTTTGCTGCATAATCTAGTTGTTAAAAAACAGCCTCAGATCACAGGGGTAAATGAGTTGAAGTGTTAATTCAGTGCCTTAAGGTTGTATTTTACCTGTCTCTCAAGTTGAAGCCATAGTGAGCAGACACTGAACTATCTGACTTAATCAAATTGCTGTTTTCAACAGGATGCATTCAGTTTACTAGCCTATTCAGATCCTTGGAACAGCCCAGTTGGAAATCAGCTTGACCCAATTCAGAGAGAACCTGTGTGCTCAGCTCTTAACAGTGCAATATTAGGTAAGTGAAGCCAGAAAGCACAGCTTCAACTAGTCTCTTGAGTATTTGAGACAGTATTTGTGCTGGCATTTATCCTTTGGTAAAATCTTGAGGGAAAGGTTTCCTACATTAAAAAAAAAATTACCTCACAGTATAGAAAAATTCCTATTATCTCAGTCCCCGATTAAATGGATTCCAGTGGAATAAAAACAATGCATTGGGGTATATCTTGTGATACAAGAAAACAAGTCTGGAAAACAAGTGTCTGTGTGAATGTGGACACAGCATTCCTGGCCTGAATCACTCGGGGCCTCCAGGGGGCTCTTCAGTGCTGTCAGCCCCAGCTCTTGGAGACGCAGGCTGTTTGCATTAAAGATTTAACTACATGCCCTTAGCAAGTGAAAAAGGGTGTGTGGGGGGTGGCAGCAGTATGTAGGCTTAGCCAGGGGGAGCCCAAAGTGGGAAATGGGACTTGCTGTCCCGACTGGTAGCCATTCTTTGGGAGCAGAGTGCGGTGCTTATAAACTGAACAGATGCTCTTTAAATGAATTCAGTAACTGCACGTTTTATGCATTTATATATAAACTACATGCTGCTGCTGCTGCTAAGTCACTTCAGTCATGTCCGACTCTGTGCGACCCCATAGAGGGCAGCCCACCAGGCTCCCCCATCCCTGGGATTCTCCAGGCAAGAACACTGGAGTGGGTTGCCATTTCCTTCTCCAATGCATGAAAATGAAAAGTGAAAGTGAAGTCGCTCAGTTGTATCCAACTCTTAAGTGACCCCATGGACTGCAGCCCACCAGGCTCCTCCGTCCATAGGATTTTCCAGGCAAGAGTACTGGAGTGGGGTGTCATTGCCTTCTCCAGTATAAACTACATAGGGTTGATTATTTACATAAAATGACATTTTAATACCTGGGCATTTTTTTTCAAAGGGAATTTGGATGAGTGACTTTTCACCTTCCATTTTAGAATGTAATTCCTCAAGAAAAATGGGAGCTACCAGTTTAAAGTCTGTTGTGTGCTGTTTGGCCATTAGGCTTGGGAGCTTTGAGGAACATGTGACACTCTTAGATGAGGGCCGTGCACAGTGTCAGTGTGCAGGCAGGAGACTGGAGCCAAAGCCAGGGGAGCAATTTAGAGTTCTGACATTGGGGCCTTACTTCTTTTCTCTGATAAAGTTCATTATTAATTAATTGTGTTGTGGCTTAATAGTGAAGTTTGGGCATAGGAATTGGTATTGTTATAATTTTCTCACATTTAGGATTTGTATATAATGATGTGAACTTTGGTTAATATGTTGCTTTGGTTATTCAAAATTAATTTAGTTCTACTGATAAAAAATAAGTATACTCAGTAGCAGTGCTAGAATTGTAGGGCAAATTATAGTTTACTGTAACTGTCTTTTTGAAATGACTACATTATAGGTAATCATGAAGTCCTAATTGCTTTGTATCTGGGTAACGCTCAGATTCAGAATTTTTGAAGAAAAGTGACCAGTTTTCATGTGACAGTTAAGAATCTTATGTTCTCCAGGGGAATTAAAATTTCAAGTAGTCAATTGCTTAGGACCACTATCCAGGAGATATATATATAGTCTTACATATTGTGCCCTAAATTATGTAGTTCAACTATAAATAGTGCTTAAATTTATTAACTATATGTAGTTCCTGCAAAAGGAATGACCAGACTTACACTGCTGTGGGGGTGTGTGTGCGTATTTGTATACTGTGCTGTATTGTAGAGCTTCATGTCTCAATGGGGCTTCAAGTTACATTACTGTATGTGATGCCTGCAAGTTTTGTATTCCAAAAAAATCTAAAGGACAGTTATAACTGATGTGCCTTCCTTGGCCAAAGTAAAAGTGTAACAATGTGCTTACCAACCCAAATAGCATTCACCACTGTGCCCTGGAGAGGAGTAGGTGGCCTCTGTTGGGCCGTATCCCCAGAAAGATGAAGAATCCATCAGTAAAACTTTACTGAAAGCCTGGTGCCTTTTTTTCTGGTAATGTCAACATTAGATAAACATTAGTTAAGAAATTACATCATTCCCATCATAGTAAATATGGAAGTAAATTTTTTGAATATCTAAGTCTTAGTTCTGCAAGAATTTACTACTACTTGAAAACCCAGTGACCATATAGTACCTTGTCAAAGTAATGTCCAAGGTATTGTTTGCTTAAAAACCACCTTTGCTACTTAGCTTGTTAAGTGCAGTACAGGCATTGGTAATTTTGTAAGCAATGCAGTGTTTTCCTGATTGAGAGATGCTGTTTAAAATATCTTGCTAATTGGCGTTTCCACTTTTAATCATTTTTCCACAGAAACCCACAATCTGCCAAAGC
Source organism: Ovis canadensis (assembly GCF_042477335.2). Lineage (NCBI taxonomy): Eukaryota > Metazoa > Chordata > Mammalia > Artiodactyla > Bovidae > Ovis > Ovis canadensis. The sequence continues at coordinate 57,559,358 of NC_091264.1, forward strand.
AACCTCCACTCGCCCTAGCCATGGGACAGGCCACCCAGTGTCTGGGACTGATGGCTCGATCAGGAATCGGATCCTGTGCTTTTGCCACAGTGGACGACTACCTACATTAGCTATGCATTTTCGGAGCTCACACTTACATTGCGGCATATAGACGACATGGAAGTAGACCAGCTCTGCTGATCTGAAACTTAGATTTTTTTAATTATGTACTGGGGACAGGTTTTTGTCGCTTTACATTGCTTCCTAGTTTACAGCATGATGCAAATGATTTTCTAACTTAGTGTTAGGAGCAATTATTTTCCATCTTTAGCCTCTTAGTTGTCTAAGAGTTGAATATTACTGAATTCCAGACATTCAAATTGATCATCACAAATCCTCTAAAACAATTACCTAAAAGAAACCAAAAAGTCCTGCCTTCGTTGTTGGGGGGAGAGAGGGGGGAAGGAAACGGAACAAGTTGTGTTTGTGTTAGCATGTGGGTGATGTAAACTTCAAATTGGGAGGTATTCTGACCCCCGCTCCCATATAAGCATTCAATCAGTGTAACTTGCAAAATGCATAAACATCTGACAGTTTGAATTTATAGTGTTGATGGAAGAAATCATTTTTAATGTGTACTGTAAAACTTGAAATACTCAGGAGCTGAGTGAATATGTTTGTTGCTACTTACAATCCCGACCTGTTAGTCCCAGTAGTTTTGTTTTAACATGGTCTTTCTCAACTTTGTTTCCTGTTTAACTACAGATGACTTCTGTTGTAGACTCACAAGTTGAACTGTTGTATTATAACAGTATTACATGTCAACAGTGTGGTTATGACCTTTATTTATATAAAAACCAAATATTTAGTCAATTTACTGTGTCTTAATTTAATCTTTGTACACCTTCCATTTTTAAGTGCTTAAAATGAGTACTATATTGCAATAAAAATGTAGTGATATAATTAACCAGCCATTAAAAATTTACTTCTACAGATACCAGAGTGTCAGTTGAATTTATACATTAGGTACTTGCATACTTATGATTAATATAAAGTTAGAACAAGTAAAATGAGTGGTTGCTACTATAAATCTGAGCTCTGCAACCCAAGACTGCCTTGCATTTACTGGCCTCCCTGGATCTGGGCCAAACCTGATGCTATAGATGATGCAGAAAGCAGGGAGTCGATCTTATTTTCATGATCATCATATGGTGTGTGACTTGCCAGTTTTAAAGCAAACCCCCAAACTGGTTAAAAGTAAAATATAAACAAGCTCTTCAACAGAATGACCATATCCTTTGGTTTGGCAAAGGTGTCTGTTGGCTGTACACTGAGTCTTAAACCTTCTTTTAAAAGAACAATTATCTACACTTGGATACTCTTCCACATATTCTGTGAGAGTCTCATCAGTGGCACCAAAATACCTGAGACAAACACATCAGAGAGCTTCAGTTAGAGACTTTTACTGCCATACCAGGGGTGGGGGTTGGACGGATGGTAGCAGAGGTGCCCTCCTGGTGTGGGTACTGCTTGTGGTCAATAAAATGGAAAAACAGGAAAAAAAAAAAGGAAAACAAGTCCTTTTAAACTGCTGCTTTCAGGATGCTCAAAGACTAGGAGGCACAGTTATACGCCAGGTGGATGAAGTGTGACTAGGTACTGCCCCTGAGAGACTTGAGATTCTTAAAATGACTCTTCAGAAGGATTTGTAAGTGATTTATTTTTTTTCCCAGAAAAATTACATTCTTTAAATAACTAAGTTCTATACATACAAAGTACTCGTTCTTCATCTAGCTTTGATTTATGTCTTAGGAGTTTTCATCTTTCTGACCATCCAACGTTTGGTAAACCTCTTGGCATTTTGTTTTCTCTGAGATCCTAGAATAAAAAGTTTTGTGCAGTTAAGAATAAATAAAATTCCCAAGAAACAATTCACAAATTTTCTACATAATTAAAAGTTGCCATATGTACACATATACTGGGCTTTCCTGGTGGCTCAATGGTAGAAGAATCTCACTGCAATGCCAGAGACATGAGTTCAATCCCTGGGTTGGGAAGATCCCCTGGTGGAGGGCATGGCAACCCACTCCAGTGTTCTTGCCTGGAGAATCCCATGGACAGAAGAGCCTGGCGAGCTACAGGCCCTGGGGTCACAAGAGGTGGACACAGCTGAGCACACATGCACAAATAAACTACACTGACCTGCTCTCTAAGCAACTTTAAAACAGTAACAGAAGCCACTTAAAAAAAGATACGTCATGAGTATCTACCAGCTCCTTAACAAGAAACATTGTTCAATATATAAAACTCAGATTCAAGAGAATAAAGCCAAATCTTACCCCAAGTATTATTCAAAAACTGGGCTGCAGCCTTTTTCATTGGTAACCTCTTGTTTTCAAGAGACAGGAACTTGTTTACTAGGAAAGAGGATTATTTGTCATTTTTTGGTTTAATTCACAGTTAGAAAAGGAAGAAAAAACAGTCTGTAAGGAAATTACCAGTAGTTCTGTTGGTTCCAGGACCATATAAACAATTCTGTATGAAGGCTTTGGCAGCTTCTTGCCTTGAATCTCTCAAATCTTGATCTTTTAGCCTTACAGCCATGTAGCTTTTATTCTGGCTGGTGATCAATACAAAAGGTAAAAATGAGGCCATACTTATTTTCAAAGTAAAGTATTTCTGTTAGTTGATTCAAATAGTGGAGAAAAATCCCCAAATCCTAATTTTGTGTAAGCACAGGTTAGATGATAAAATTACAGGGCTATTTTACAACTAACGTTTACATTTTAGTAGAGCAAATACTTTTAAATATAAATACCCAAAATTTCCCACAGAGGATCCAGTCTGAAACCGCTACTAATTGAGGTATACCCCCCTCAAAGGTCACCTCTACATCCTACACACAAAGACGACTTCTTACCCAACAGTCTGTACTTTCTGCACTTTAGCTTTCTTAGAGTCACTTCCTTTTCCTCGTTCTTCATTTTTCTTTTGCAAATTAACTAAAAAATTGAGTTAATATTTCTCATTAGCATTTGTGCACAAATAAATCAAGACTGTATGCTGGAGTTTACTTTAAATAACCACTACACACCAATGAGTATGTGACAGTACAAAATAAGCTAAAATTTAAGGCTCTGTGCTCCCAGCACAGGGGGCTTAGGTTCAGGCCCTACTGGGAGAACTAGATCCCACAGGCCAAGACTAACAGATGTGCATGCCACAACTAAGACCCGGCAGAGCCAAATAAATTATTTTTTTGAAAAAAGAAACAAGCTAAAGCCCACCAGGCCTGTTCCCATGCTCCTTCTCAGGGTCAACAACATTTGCAAATACCAGCAAATGCCCTTGACACTTAATGAGAGGTTACGTAAATAGTTCATACCTTCTTTCAACTTTCCCGGTGATTTCTTCACACTAAGGAAGAACAAGCAAAACACTGATTGGGATAGCAGAGAGCAACAATGACTCAGGTTACCACAAAATTTCAGCTGGTTTTACAAATAAGATAACCCTCTTTTACTACCACCACTCTCAATTTTTACTGAGCATCCTTAAAGTCACTCCCCAATGCACTGTCAACAACTCCCAATCAACAAACTATACTAGGCTTGTAGGATCAGAATTTAAAATCTGAAAGTACATTAGCAGGCTTCCAAAGAAGCAGACTGTTGTGGTTGATGGAGTAAAAAGTATTTAAGAATTATGTAATACATTGAAACATGAAGTGAAAGGTGGTAGGCCTGTGGAGAGAGCTGAAAGGATTAATTGAACACTTCAGACACAAGAATGGAGACAAACAATGGTAGTCTCAAGAAGTGTGGTCTAATGGAGAGTCAAAGGCCAGAACACAGTGAGATGTCTATACAGAAGTGGAAAAGCTAATCGGCGGGAGCAGTGATGGGGTAGAGGGAATAAGAAGGGACAGGTGACAACTTGGTTTTCAAAGATGAAAGGGACTTTGCCACCACGATGTATTCAGAAACTGAGTAACTTTGGAAAAGCTCTCCTACGGAAAAAGAACCACTGTTCTAGCAGGGCTAAGCTAAACTGAAAGCAAAAAGAGGAGACAAAGGGGAACAGGAAAAAAAATAGCAAATATTTAATCTAAATTTAGTACAGTATAGAACCTGATGCCATAGCACAGAGGAGAAAGGGGAACTTTAAACATACGGTGGATGGCAAAGCTACTAAATGAAAAGGGGAAGAAGGAGGGGAAAATTCTGTGGCTCAGATGGTAAAGCATCTGCCTACAATGCGGGAGTCCCAGGGTCGATCCCTGGGTCGGGAAGATACCCCGGAGAAGGAAATGGCAACCCACTCCAGTACTCTTGCCTGGAAAACCCCATGGAAACAGTCCACAGGGGCACAAAGAGTTGGACAGGACTGAGTGACTTCACTTTAACAAGGAGGGAGAAGTAGGTAAGGCAAGCACGGGACAAGCTGAGTTCTAGGAGCCTATGGATAATAGACTAGTACTCCACACCCCACTAAAGGATGAACTTCAAAACACTGTTTTATTCACACCATCTATCCTGCCCCTAGTACACTGACATACTGTAGGAACTCACTGAAGTCAGCAACTCAGAAGCTAGAGTTACCCATGCAAACAACAAAAATAAGAAACAGCCACAGATGGAAAATAAGTGGAACATTTCCCTCCACCTGTCCCACCAAATTCACTTATCTCCTGGGTAGCTTTTTAATTTAGACTTTAAAACTTGAGTTCAGACAAATATACCAAGACAGCATTGAAACACTGTATGTAAACAAGTAATAAAACGAGATCCACCACTTACCTAGTTTGTGAAGCTGTAGTTAACTTCTCTAGAATAGTATCTGGAAGAAGTTTTCTTTTCTTAAAGACGTTAAAAAAAAAATCATAAAAAGTAAGCAACAGGACAACACGCCCTGAAGTGCTTTTGAAGTTACCATTTTAAGGATAGCCCTACCTCTAAGCAAATAAATGATCCGAACACTGCCCTCCACTACCTGTGAGCTATGGGAAGACTGGGGCCCAAGCAACTCAGAGCCTGCTCCCACTTCACTTGGAAGACGTGAAGGCTGGAAAGGGTGCCCGGTTTATTCTAACCCTCGGGTCACGTTATACACCGAGGGCAATTCACAGTCACGTCCACCTGCGGCCAATCTCCGGAACAGCACAGCGCGAACCAAGCATCCTCTGCACAGCCCTCCGTTTACGCAGCGCTGCCTCCTCACAACGACCCAGGTTCACATAAACCACCTCCGCCGCGCGTCAGAGGTGGGTCTGGCTCTACTTCACCTCTTCCCGACCCTATTCTGAATTGGTGGACAGTGAGGAGCACTAGCACGCGGATGTTAGTGCTGTCGGAAGAGACCACCGGCGGCTGTCCTCCGCCCCGGACCCCAGCAGTTTTGAACTCTGCCCCGAGCCGGCCCGTGAAACGCCCCCCTCTTTGCAAACCTCTAACCTTCTGTTCAATGAACAGTTCCTCGCGCCGTTTCCTCTTCTCCTTCAGAAGCGCTCTGTCCCTGGAAGAGACCGCGACGAGTCAGGGTGGGCGGAAAAGAGAAGGGGGACGGTTAGGCGGCGCTTCCCGCCCCCGGCCCGGCCCCCGGGGCTCCGAACCTGCGCACCGTTTCCCGAACTCGCCGCTCCTCCTCCTTCGCTTCGGCCTGGGCGCTGGCGAAAGTCAGCTCCTCCGGGGCCTCGTCGTCGATTTCGTCGTCCCCCTCCTCGTCTTCCTCCAGCGGCTCGGCGGCCGCGCCGCTGCTGGGCTGCCCGAGCAGCAGCCCGTGCCCCGCCTCCTCTTCGGAGGCGGGTTGGCCCTCGTCCACCATCGCCGAGGCCGACGCCGGGGCGCGGGAGGCGCGCGGACGGAGCTGCACCATGACCCGAGCTGCGGGGACTCGGCGGCCGTCTTGACTTCTGACCCGGAAGCCGCACGCACACGGTGAGTGACGCAAAAGGCAGGGGCGGCCGGGGCTCTGCCGCCCTCTGCAGGTTCGGAGGCCCCACCGCGCGGTACGGAGGCGCATGCGCAGAGCCGGGATGGGGGGCGTGGCCTAAGGAAAGCGCCGGGAGTTCACTTCCTCCCCGCCCAGAGCCGGCGCGCGGCGGGCCAGGGTGCCCGGTCCCCGCCCACGGTTACGAGACCCGGTGGACTTGGGGGCTTGTGTCCAGGCAGGGCCGATCCGTGCTGCTGCCTCCTTAGCGGGGATGCCGAGAGCGTTGTTGCTTGGATCCCTGAGCTCCTCGGGGCGGGCTGGTGCGGGTCACGCCGCCCGATGCCCAAGAACCCGGGGACCTCGAGCCCCGGTAGCCCTGTCGCCGCCTCTTCCCGCTCAGAGAGACTCTCAGTTCAGTTCAGTCGCTCAGTCGTGTCCGACTCTGCGACCCCATGGACCGCAGCATGCCAGGCCTCCCTGTCCATCACCAACTCAGGGAGTTTACTCAAACTCATGTCCATCGAGTTGGTGATGCCATCTAACCATCTCATCCTCTGTCGTCCCCTTCTCCTCCGGCCTTCAGTCTTTCCCAGCATCAGGGTCTCTTCCAGGGAGTCAGTTCTTCGGATCAGGTGGCCAAAGTATTGAAGTTTCCGCTTCAGCATCAGTCCTTAATGAACACCCAGGACTGATCTCCTTTAGGATGGACTGGTTAGATTTCCTTGCAGTCCAAGGGACTCTCAGGTGTCTTCTCCAACACCACAGTTTAAAAGCATCAATTCTTCAGCGCTCAGCTTTCTTTATGGTCCAACTCTTTCATCCATACACGACCCAGAGAGCCGCTGGGTCGATCTAAATCAGTATATAGATTCGGCCTCCTCCACTCCACACTCCCCATAAAAGTGCCATTTCAAAAGGAGGGAGTGCGCCATAACAGCGGGACCCCATGCCTTGCAGCCCTGTTGGCACTGAGGAGAAACAAGGTGGACAGACCCACAGTTACATCGATCTTGGCACCAAGCGTGCAGTGTGGCAACCTCTGCCGCCCTCTCGCAGGCATCCCTGCCCAGCCCTTGGCCCCTGCCTGTTCTTTGTCCTCACAGACTCTCGCTCCAGACTGTCCCTCCGCCCCGCCCCACGTTTAGAACGTGAGCTCAGTGAGAGCAGGGACCCCCACTTCCTGGCTGTGACCTCGGGACCTTGCCCAGTGACTGCCCATTGCACCTCCACTAAGTGATTGAAACCCGGGTACAGGGTATTTTTATGTCCCGCTCCGCCCCTACTACACCTATTTCATTTCTTAGCGTATGCGGCCATTCAGTGATCTTTGTGTTTTCTCCCACCTGCTCAGCCAGTAAAGAAAACGCCCGCAATGCAGGAGACCCTGGTTTGATCCCTGGATTGGGAAGATCCCCTGGAAGAGGGCATGGCAACCCACTCCAGTGTTCTTGCCTGGAGAATCCCATGGACAGAGAAGCCTGGTGGCCTACAGTCCATGGGGTCACAAAGAGTCGGACAGGACAGAGCGACTAAGCACACACCCATTATACAACAGCAAATGATTCATCATTCTCTGAGCTGCTGCTGCTGCTAAGTCACTTCAGTTGTGTCCGACTCTGTGCGACCCCATAGACAGCAGCCCACCAGACTTCTCTGTCCCTGGGATACTCTGTCTTGGAGTGGGGTGCCATTGCCTTCTCTGTATTCTCTGAACAAAGCAAGCTACTTCATGCTTACCTTGCAGTTGAACATGCTCTTGTACACAGTCCTCACTTGGAACTCCTATTTATAACTGAAAAACCCGCACCCAGGCTGAGTTCCTCTCAAAGCCTTTCAGACACCCTAATGTCCACCCCATCCCCACCCTGCTCATCTCTAATTGCACTCTCCTATGAATCTTTTTCTGTTACTGTAGCTTCCGTGATGTGTAACACTTTCTGTGCCCGTGGTCCCAACCAAATTCTTGTGAACTCCTTGAAGGAAGGTACAGCCCTCTTAATCACTGTATTTCTAATGTCTATCATAGAGTAGATGTTCGATAAATATTAAATTGAATAATCCCTCCTCACATAAATCCTGCAGTATTTTCAATTAGCTTTTCCTTTTCTCTTGGAAGCATCTCCTAGCTTAAAAACAAGAAGTCCAAAACACGAACAAAAAGTACGAAATGGAGCCAAAAAAAGCTACAGGAACCAATGGCCTAGTAGGAAGGGGTTTACAAAGGACAGTTCTGAAATATCTGGGCCTTGGTCAGATAGAAATTAAAAATTAAAAATATAGTCAGGCTTCCTCCGCCAGCGTACTGGCTTCCACCACTAACACCAGGGCAATGTATATAGAGTGCTCTGTTGAAAAGCTCGACAACAAACCTCTTAGAAGGGAATGATGGTATATTATGTACAAAGAAGTGTTAACTGTTAGTCGCTCAGTCATGTCCAACTCTTTGTGACCCCATGGACTGTAGCCTGCCAAGCTCCTCTGTCCATGGGATTCTCCTGGCAAGAATGCTGGAGTGGGTTGCCATTCCCTTCTCCAGGGAATCTCCCCAACGTAGGGATCGAACCCGGGTCTCTTGTGTCTCCTGCATTACTGGCAGATGGCAACCCACTCCAGTCAACCCACTCTTGCCTGGAAAATCCCATGGATGGAGGAGCCTGGTAGGTTGCAGTCCCTGGGGTCACACGACTGAGCGACTTCACTTCACTTCACTTCTCTACCATCGGAGTCACCAGAGAAGCCTCGTTTTCATACCGAAACTACACTGTAAATATTATAAATCCCCTCCTACCGATGCAAAGGATCCTTGGTGTTTATTAAAAGGCGTGACGTGCAAAGGCAGCACAAAGCTTTATGTCACCATGTGGCTTCTCCAAAAGCCAAGGGTGTGAGAGTAAATGCACTTTTGTAAGGGCCGGAAGTGATGTCACCCAGCTGCGTAACCCCCGGGGAGCCCACCTGGCCTAAGGGAGTTAGATCTGTCCGATCTTCCCGCGCTGGGTGCTGAAGGCCACTCCCCGCGTTGGTCTCTGGTGCTTGCTGACAGCGGGCAGCCCTGGGTCTGCATTAGGTGGGGGGAGTTGAAGGGGGGGCTGTGTTCTTCCTGCTTTACAAAAAAGGTACTCTGAGCATACACTTTTTAAGTCCCATGGGAAAAACTCCCTTCCAGGTTCCATGTCTGGGGAAGCTTGGCAGAGCCCACAGGGTGTGTGTTTATAACAGTGAGAAATGTCCTTCCGTGTATATGACACTGAGAAGCAGCCCACGGTCGCCTCTCCCTTTCCTCTTCGGCTGTGTTCAGTTTTAGGAAGCTTTGTTTAACCTACATTTGCATCATTCTTTTTTCTTATCCTGATTTTCTACCTTGCTGCTAATTTTCTCTTCCATCCTTGCATGAGTTCTTATTGTAAGCTATCCCCACCCCAAACTTGAGGTTAAGGCAGTCAAACAGATAAACACTGAAAAGAAAATGTCCCAAACAAAGACAACCCTTGGGCTAACATTTTTATACAATAAATTACCTGCATAGGGAGTGATTTTATTTCCCACCAAACCTTGCACAACAATCAGAAATACCTGAGTTGTACCCCTCTATGTCTATCTTTGCCCGAATAGCAGAAACACAATCAGGAGAATCACTTTGTTTTAGACAGTCTAATCACAAAGTTACCCAGTAACCAACCAAACACATCAGACTTATGTTCAGGATCAAACCAAATAACAGGAACTGACTTCAGAAGTCCTGTGACTTCTTCTAAACACGATAACTACTGTTGCTTCCAAGTCCCCATCAACCATCAGCAGTTTGGATTCCAGCCCAGCAATCAAAAGATATTTTCAGACTTTCCAGTATTTGGCTCACCATCCACAAGACTGCCTCCCATGCTGGTGGCTTGGTACGTAGATGCACTGAGATTTCTTCCTTCCCCAGGATGGCTATGAAACAGTTTCAGTTTCATGAGGAGCGAGGGCTTCGGGAAGAGTCGTCCCACACGGCCCCTGGAAATGAAACCTGAAACAGGAGGACGAACACAGCAAAGTTACGAGCAAAGTGAGAATTCTGCTTCAGCAAGTCAACTTTCTTAGTTACAGCCAGAATAAAATCCCGATTCCCATAGGAGTCTTAGGCATTTTGGAGCCCAGTTCTTTCATCGAGTTTCTGACAAGGCCAAATGCAGACACTTCAATATGGGTTGGCACCCTCATTCCCAAGGGAATTTGGGAAAGCAGTTGCTTAGAATTTCAGTTCAGTTCGGTTGCTCAGTTGTGTCTGACTCTTTGCGACCCAATGGACTACAACACTCCAGGCTTGCCTGTCCTTTACCATCTCCCAGAGCTTGCTCAAATCCATATCCATCACATCAGTGATGCCATCCAACCATCTCATCCTCTGTCGTCCCCTTCTCCTCCTGCCCTCAATCTTTCCCAGCATCAGGGTCTTTTCCAGTAAATCAGTTCTTTGTATCAGGTGGCCAAAGTATTGGAGTTTCCGCTTCAACATCACTCCTTCCAATGAACACCCAGGACTGATCTCCTTTAGGATGGACTGGCTGGATCTCCTTGCAGTCCAAGGGACTCTCAAGAGTCTTCTCCAACACCACAGTTCAAAAACATTAATTCTTTGGCACTCAGCTTTCTTCACAGTCCAACTCTCACATCCATACATGACTGCTGGAAAAACCACAGCCTTGACTAGATGACCTTTGTTGGCAAAGTAACATCTCTGCTTTTTAATATGCTGTCTAGGTTGGTAATAACTTTCCTTCCAGGGAGTAAATGTCTTTTAATTTCATGGGTGCAGTCACCATCTGCAGTGATTTTGAAGCCCACAAAAATAAAATCTGCCACTGTTTCCCCTGTTTCCCCATCTATTTCCCATGAAGTAATAGGACCAGATGCCATGATCTTAGTTTCTTTAATGTTGCGTTTAGAATTTAGGTGCCTATAAATGAGAATTTTATTTTAAGGAGGAAGGAGAGACATGATTGTATTTTGTGACTGCTTTGCCAAACTCATAATTGTAAGTTTTATAAACTCTTATACAACTACATAAAACCGCCTTCACTGGTACTAAGGACAAGAGAAAATGAACCTCATACACCATGCAGACCATAAGGATCCTAACTGAGTCAGCTTGCCCACACCAATCACTGAAATTCACAACTAGCCCTGACTTGTAGTTAAAACGTAGGAAAAAGAGAAAGATCAAAGAAAGAAGAGAGAGAGAAAAGAAGAAAAAACAATGATTTCTGCTTCCTTCAAGGGAAACCAGTTATGACAGGAGGAAAAAAAGAAACCAACTAATTCTACTGTGTTATTAATAAATGAAAATCAACCGAGGACAATTTAAAATTAAAAAAAAAAAAGCATCTGGTCATATTACTTATTCTTGATACAACACAGATCAAGAATGTTCCCTCTGTGCCATGAATGGACACCCCTGACCAACTGGCATTTCTGATCCTTCTGCCTCCCCTCCCGCAGCCCCACCCCATCCCCACCACTCCCAGCACAAGGAAGGCTGCCCACTAGAAAGCTCCTCCCAGCACAGTCCCTTGAGGACTTCCCAGGAAGCACAGCCAGGCAGAGAGCACTCAGGGACTTCCCTTGACTTGCACCTGTTCTTTCGTGTGCCCCTTTCCACATTCATCCTCCTCCCATTTACCAAAGCAAGCTGCACCTGACCTCACCCATCCCAAATCTTACATGGTGCCTCTTATCCCAGAATGTGAAAACTTAAAGGGCTGCCAAACCAAGGGATGTTTGAAACACTGCTGTGGATCTGAGAAAACAAACGGTTTCTAAAGACTGGGTGATATATACAAACAGGGCCACTTCATTCTTGCTTTCAGTTAAAATTGAAAGATGCTTTTACAGAATTGCCAAACAGATCACTAAAGTAGATTCAGGAGTACTCTGGATATTTCAGCATATTAAGATGGAAGGTGGTCCAAAATCTGAGTGGCCAGAACAAAGTTCTTTCATGCCCGGGGTTTATGTGGCCCTGGTTTCTGAGTATTTTATGTATGGTATTGTTGTTGTTCACTTGCCAAGTCGTGTCCCACTCTGCGACCCCATGGACTGCAGCCTGCCAGGCTTCCCTGTCCTTCACCATCTCCCAGAGCTTGCTCAAACTCATGTCCATTGGGTCGGTGATGCCATCCGATCATCTGGTCCTCTGTTATCCCCTTCTCCTCTTGCCTTCAATCTTTCCCAGCATCAGGGTCTTTTCCAATGAGTCAGCTGTTTGCATCAGGTGGCCAAAGCACTGGAGTTTCAGCTTTAGCATTGATATTTAGGACTGATTTCCTTTAACATTGACTAGTTTGATCCCCTGGCAGTCCAAGGGACTCTCAAGAGTCTTCTCCAGCACCACAGTTTGAAAGGATCAATCCTTAGGTGCTCTGTCCTCTTCATGGTCCAACTCTCACATCTGTACATGACTACTTAGTTTTTGCTTTTCTCTATAAAAAGCAAAAACTAAGAATTACAGTTGACATTGAAAAGGTAAGTGTTTAGCTTGGAAAATCTGGCCTGCCACCCCCCAGACTGGAATTAGAGACACAGATACTCGAAACACAATTCCCCCCGCCCCACTCCAAGACAAGCTGCACATGGTCACAGCAGCTCCCTTCTTCGAGCGACCACTGCTCTGATGCTCACCAAGGAAGTCTGTCCTCTCAAATCATACACTATCAGACACTTCACTGTTGGAAATGATGGCAGTAAAGAATGAAAGACTCCTGTGCCTGGAGAATCTCAGTCACGTGGCCACAGAGAAGCAGCCTGACTTCCAGCCCAGGCGCGGAGCTCCAGGTGCAAACAGCTGAGAGGTGTCTGGGCCCAGTGTTTCACACCCACCTCCAAGGTCACAGGACCCTGCGACCACGTTGCAGCCAGAGCGGATCTAACCCCTCTCCACACACACAGTCCGGCTAGCTGCTGAGTTGATCGAAAACCGCTTCACTGAAATTTCACCTAAACTCAACCCTCCTTCCACATCCTACAGTAACTCCATCTTTTCCTCTGTTTGGGAACACGCAGCAGGGCCCTCTGGGGTCCCCTGCGCTGCGGTGAGTCAGGAAACCTGACCTTAGGATGCAGGTTTGTTTCCTGTGACCACAGGCCTATTAGGGCTGCAGCACCATGAACTCTGCCTCCTCCTAACGGTACGAAATACTCAGCGTGGATGTGTGTGTGTCTCTGTTAGTCATTCAATCGTGTCCAACTCTTTGCGACCCCATGGACTGTAAGTCACCAGGCTCCTCTGTCCACGAGATTTCCCAGGCAGGGATACTAGAGTGGGTTGCCATTCCCTTCTCCAAGGGATCTTCACAACCCAGGAATCAAACCCAGGTCTCCTGCATTACCAGGCAGATTCTTTACCGTCTGAGCCACCAGGGAAGCCAGTGGACACTTGAGCTAATTCAAAAACCTCACGCTCCACGCATCTACGAAGAGATGCATTTCCCATAGTTTGACTTTTACAGAATTATTAACCAAAATGTATTATTTGTTGTTTTCAACAACTACATAGGATAAATTACTGCGGTGATAATTCCATCTAGAAGAGCTTTTCTGTGGAACAATTTTTAAGGAAACTGAGAATAAATAATTTGTATACTTTGAAGCAGAAGTATAAAACGATAGTCAAAAAAAGATTTTCAAGCATAAAAATACATATAGTATAAATTTCTGTGATAGAAATAGGATGGATGGGGATACAAGTTCAAAGAGAAAAAGAAAAAAATGTGAAGGTTCTCACTGTGGAAAACCCGCTTACATATTTGTTTTGTAAATAATGACGGTGGGTGTCAAGTTGCTGTGTCATTCAGACTCCACAGGATACAATTAAAACCAGGACAACGGCAGCTTTGCTTTTAAATGTCAGTCTCCTATTTCTAGGGCTTCCTTGGTAGCTTAGAGGTAAAGAATCCGCCTGCTAATGCAGGAGACTCAGGATAGATCTTTGGGCCAGGAAGATCCCCTGGAGGAGGGCATGGCAACCCACTCCAGTATTCTTGCCTGGAGAATCCCATGGACAGAGGAGCCTGGTGGGCTACAGTCCACGGGGTCGCAAGAGTCAGACACAACTGAGCGACGAAACCACCACCGCCAGGAGGATTATGAGTATGATTTATGCAACAAAGGTGAACCCCAATCTGCAGATTCCTACTCAAAGAAAAGGCCTTTGGCTCTATTAAAAAAAAAAAAAAGTAAACGAATGCCCATTTATGCTTTAAATGAAAATGAGATGCTGACATGTCCTTTTTTTTTTTACTATTCCTGCTTTAAGTGACTTTTTTGGTTAAGGGATCACTAGGGCCCCACTGCATGGACTAACAGGGTCCTACCAGCTACCTGACGATCTCGCCAGGCAGAGCACTGCCCTTCCCCATCAAATGGGCCAACCATAAATTACAAGTAACCTCTTCACCCTCCTGAGGGGTACAAACATAAACAAGAAACCATCTATGAAGCTGTTTTCTAGCTAAGAGTTCCTGAGACGTCTAAACTCCTCTGCAGGGCGCTTTCTCTGGGGACACGTCCCCCCCTCCACACCCTACTGACCACCTCCACCTCCTGAAGTCCCCCTCCCCGCCCCCTCTCCACATACTCTGGCCTCCTTGCTGTCCCTCGGGCCTCCCGGGCTGGCTGCCACCTTGGGGCCTTTGCCCAGGTGGTCCTCGCACCTGGCAGGCTCTTGGCCCAGAGGTCTCCTCAGCGAACCGTTTCTCCTCCTCCAGTGGGGTCAGACCTCTTCTCTCTGATGCCCCCCACCACCCACTGGATCCCCGGCCCGCCTGCTCCCCCCGCCCCTTTCTACCTCTGCTGTTTCCCACGGCCCGAGCCCACTCCTCATGGGCCAAGCAATATGCACATTTATTATCTTACTGTTCACTGTTTGCCCTCTGAAGCTTCTAGGAGGCCATCTTCACGTGGTAGGATTTTTATTTTGTTTACTAATATATCCTATCCCAAGCACTCAGAACAGTATCAGTGGTAAAGATTCTTCCTGCCAATGCAGGAGACTCAGGTTCGATCCCTGGGTGGGGAAGATCCCTTGGAGAAGGAAATGGCAACCCACTCCAGTATTCCTGCCTGGAAAATTTCATGAACAGAGGAGCCTGGTGGGTAAAAGTTCATGGGGTCACAAAAGAGTTGGACACATCTGAGTCACTAAACAACAACAAGGTCTAGGACATCGGTTCAGTTCAGTTCAGTTGCTCGGTCGTGTCCAACTCTTTGTGACCCCATGAATCGCAGCACGCCAGGCCTCCCTGTCCATCACCAACTCCCGGAGTTCACTCAGACTCATGTCCATCGAGTCAGTGATACCATCCAGCCATCTCATCCTCTGTCGTCCCCTTCTCCTCCTGCCCCCAATCCCTCCCAGCATCAAAGTCTTTTCCAATGAGTCAACTCTTCGCATGAGGTGGCCAAAGTACTGGAGTTTCAGCTTTAGCATCATTCCTTCCAAAGAAATCCCAGCGCTGATCTCCTTCAGAATGGACTGGTTGGATCTCCTTGCAGTCCAAGGGACTCTCAAGAGTCTTCTCCAACACCACAGTTCAAAAGCATCAATTCTTCGGCACTCAGCCTTCTTCACAGTCCAACTCTCACATCCATACATGACCACAGGAAAAACCATAGCCTTGACTAGATGGACCTTAGTCGGAAACTAATGTCTCTGCTTTTGAATATGCTATCTAGGTTGATCATAACTTTTCTTCCAAGGAGCAAGTGTCTTTTAATTTCATGGCTGCAGTCACCATCTGCAGTGATTTTGGAGCCCCCCAAAATAAAGTCTGACACTGTTTCCACTGTTTCCCCATCTGTTTGACATGAAGTGATGGGACCGGATGCCATGAGCTGAGTTTTCTGAATGTTGAGCTTTAAGCCAACTTTTTCACTCTCCTCTTCAACTTTCATCAAGAAGCTTTTTAGTTCCTCTTCACTTTCTGCCATAAGGGTGCTGTCATCTGCATATCTGAGTCTAGGACATAGTAGGTGCTAAATAAACACTCATGGACTTGGACTAAATTCCAAAGTTTAGAGAAATGGAAAGCTGCATGACTCGGGGTGCAGGGCGTGGGGGGCCCACTGTCCTTGGAAGGCCTTGCACCCCAGTCCCTTGGGTGCACTAATCCCATTTCTGCTTCAACAAATATACAGATCCTTACATGCCAAAGACCCCTGGGGTTGAGAAACAGTCAAATCGCTGATGCTTAAATCCCCAAATACCTAGTCTAATGGTTTCTCAGAAAATCATCCAAGATAACCATCTGGGACAGGGGAAATGACAAAAAACAAAATAGGAACCAATTAACACCTTGAAAATATTAATACATTTCGATGGGAGGCAAATACCATGACTCTGTTTCTAAATTAGAATTAGGGCAAAGAATCCAAACAACTTGTGCAAGGTCGAAGGAGTCTTGTGAAATCCAAATTGAAAATGTAAGCAGAAATAAATAAATACATAAAATGCAGGCATCATTTCCTACAACCTATTTAGGTAACAAATCAGGTGAAAAGGCAGTATCATTTCAATTTTCATTTTTCCTACTAACCTAGAGCTGGGGCTGGCAAAATGTTTTCTGTAAACAGTTAGAGACTTACTGTTTCATCTTTGCAGGCCAGACAGTCTCTGCTGCAACTCTTTACTTCCATTGTTTAAGTGCAAAAGCAGCCACAGACAATATAGGAACATGTGGCTGTGGCTGGGTGCCAATAAAACTTTATTTACAAAAACGTAGTGGGTAAATTCGGAGAAGGCAATGGCACCCCACTCCAGTACTCTTGACAGGAAAATCCGATGGACGGAGGAGCCTGGTCATCTACAGTCCATGATGTTGCAAAGAGTCGGACATGACTGAGAGACTTCACTTTCACTTTTCACTTTCATGCATTGGAAAAGGAAATGGTAGCCCACCCCAGTGTTCTTGCCTGGAGAATCCCAGAGACGGTGGAGCCTGGGTGGGCTGCCATCTATGGGGTCACACAGAGTCGGACACGACTGAAGCAACTTAGCAGCAGCAGCAGCAGTAGGTGAATTTGGCCTGCAGGCAGTAGTTTGCTGACCTCTGACCTAGGCTAGAGTTCAGCCAACATCTGTTACATCTGAGATGTGAGAAATTTTGGCCTTTGTTAAGATGCGTATTTAAACCAGCTTCTCAGTCACTCTGGGTTTGGTTCCCTGTTTGAAAACCCAAGTAGGATGAGAAGATGACCACGCACGCCTCTTCTAAATGTCAGCTTTGATGACGCCCAGATAAAAGCATCGCTGGCTTCACTGATCGCTGATCAGTTATACTCATCTGGGAAAATTCCAAGACGTTGTGGTACAAAAAGGTCCACTGAGCATCTGTTGCGGTTCCTGCGGTTGGTGCTGTTCAGTTCAGTTCAGTTCAGTTCAGTCGCTCAGTCGTGTCCGACTCTTTGCGACCCCATGAATCGCAGCACGCCAGGCCTCCCTATCCATCACCATCTCCCGGAGTTCACTCAGACTCACATCCATCGAGTCTGTGATGCCATCCAGCCATCTCATCCTCGGTCGTCCCCTTCTCCTCCTGCTCCTAATCCCTCCCAGCATCAGAGTCTTTTCCAATGAGTCAACTCTTCGCTTGAGGTGGCCAAAGTACTGGAGCTTCAGCTTTAGCATCATTCCTTCCAAAGAAATCCCAGGACTGATCTCCTTTAGGATGGACTGGTTGGATCTCCTTGCAGCCCAAGGGACTCTCAAGAGTCTTCTCCAACACCACAGTTCAAAAGCATCAATTCTTCGGCTCTCAGCCTTCTTCACAGTTGGTGCTGTTCAGATCTGATCAAAGTCTCAGACCAGCGAGAGGCCTGTTTATTTGAACAGAGACACTGCAGGTTTTCAGGATGGGAAGCTGAAGAATTTTTGTTGAAGATGAGTAGCAGCTGATGCAGGTTTGCGGTTTTGGGAGGCCCAACTTATGAAGTGATATCATTACACTCCAAGACTTTCGTCTGAACTTGCAGGGAAAACTGCCAAGTTCATTCTCCTTTCACGTGAAGATGTACACACTGGATGCATATCAGAATCACCCAGGAAGCGTGTAAAAGGTGGGGCCCAGGCTATACCTCACACCAGTTACATTAGAATCTCCTTGGTACCCAGTCATCAGATTTTAGAAAAAAAAATTTTTAAGATTTTTTTTTTTAATGTGGACCATTCTTAAAGTCTTCATTGAATTTGTTACAATACTGCTTCTGTTATGTTCTGGTTTTATAGCCAAGAGGCATGTGTGATCTTAGCTCCCCGACCAGGGGTGGAACCCACACCCGCTGCACTGGAAGGCCAAATCTTAACCTCTGGATCACCAGGGAAGTTCCCAGTCATCATTTTTAAAAATACGTAGTTGAGGTAAAAGTCACCGACTAAAATATTGACAAGATGCTTCAGTAACGTTTTACATTTTACTTATTCATATTGATGTATTAGTTCATAGTCTACCTAACTCTGGAAAAGAAATTAGACTCTTAAGAATATATAAAGTACATTAAAAGGGAAGACAGAAAAGCAGGGATGAAAAAAAGAAAGCAAAACAAAGGAGATGTAAACTGGAGCCTAGACTGAGACATGTGAATATCCTACAATAATCTATACTTTCCACACAGATTTGGGGGGGCAGGATCGATATCATTAAATGGCCACAAGTACAAGCATTCTTGGCAATAAGACCAGAGAGGAATTTGCCCAGGGAGCCCCACGGAGAACAGTGGGTGATGGAGTTGTATGTGGGTGTCTCCCTGGCTTACATGCTGAGTCTTCAGCTGACCGGCATCGAAAAGCCATTACTATACTTAGCTTCAACGCATGAATAAAAGTAAAGTCTAAAGCGTCAAAGAAGAACTTTCAAAATGTGGAAAACAAAAACCCTACAGCAAACTCCCTGTGAAAAGACATGGCTGCCTCAATCTACAGTTAATGCTTTCTTCCCTCAGTCTACAAATAGCATGTTGTTTTCTTCCATCAAAGCAACTACAGACCAAATAAGAAAGCACGAACTCTGTGTTACAAAACCAGGACAGCAGGTAAGATCTGCTTGGATGACCACATCCAAACCTGCTCAGCGCTGTCCACCTCCCACCCCGGTGACCCCGTACCTGAATCTGTTGGTGGCCGGGGTGGTTTCCGTGTTGAATTCGGCCACCGGCACGCCACGGGCTGACACCTGAGGGGCAAACATGGCCGCGGGATAGACCACGGAGGAAGTCCCGACCTGCAGAGCAGACAAACGGAAGTGCACAAGTGACCACACGGTGGAGAAGCAG
The DNA here is from genome assembly GCF_042477335.2 of Ovis canadensis. Classification (NCBI taxonomy): domain Eukaryota; kingdom Metazoa; phylum Chordata; class Mammalia; order Artiodactyla; family Bovidae; genus Ovis; species Ovis canadensis. The sequence continues at coordinate 57,578,570 of NC_091264.1, forward strand.
CGTCTTTGCAGAAAACCTGCAGTCTGCGGCTGCTGGTGTGAGGGAAGGTAAGCTAGGCGGGATAAATGGAGAATGTCTGGGGGACAAGAGGGGATGGGGAGGCTCCCCTTTGGCTGATCCCTAGAATTTAGGAAGGATTTTTTTCATGTTTAGACACCAAGTCATGTCTGACTGTTTAGAACCCCATGGACTGCAGCCCTCCTGTCTCCCCTTGTCCATGGAATTTCCCAGCAAGAACACTGGAGTGGGTTGCCATTTCCTTCTCAGGGGATCTTCCAGACCCAGGGATCAAACCCATGTCTCCTGCCTTGGCAGGCAGGTTCTTTACCACCAGTTACCTGGTATGAAAAAGAGAGCTGGGCTTGTGGCAAGAGTGGCAAAGAAATGATCTGATCATCACCCAAATTAGTTTTAGTTGTTTCTGCTCTTTGAAAAGATCAGGGAAGGCTGTGACTTACCACTAGACACAGGTCACAGAGGGCCAGCTCTTTGTCCACCTCCTCCAGAATGGCAGGGTCCAGGTTTTCTCCAAACCACACCACGTGAGGTCGCAGCAGGCCCCCGCATCCTGCCTCTTCACACCTGTAAGAGTGACATCCTTAACCCACTCCCAAGACCTACTCTTGGGAAGGCCTGCCTAGGTGGATCGGCAGAAATCGTAGCCTCTATTGTGTCCGGATGCACTGGGGTGATTTGCTGGCGAATGTGTCTCAGCCAACCTTGACCTTCTTTTTCTAAATAGCTTTCTCTTTCCCAGCTACTTCCTTCCACTCAGGCACAGCCGTGCTCACGGTTAGCTGGACCCAGGAGGACTACTGGACTCAGATTTGCCTTCAACACACAAACCACTTGCTAATGTCATCAATGACTTCCCTCATCTTCTCTCAAATTCACCTCTCTCTTGCCTTGTTGGTAGCCAAGTTCTCCTGTGTCAATTTCCCAAAATCTCTCATCTTTCACGAGCTACTAACCTAGGTCATCTCTAGTCAACGTATTTATGTACATTCTAAAATAATCTCCCTCAAACTCCATTTTCATCATATTAATTGCCTCATCAAGTTTATTTTAGATCAAAACTTTAGAATTTAGTCATGAAAACTTACTCTTTTAGGTCAAAACTCTGATTTTAGTAATGAAAATCCTTATTAAGAAAAATTCAAAAGGTTCAGTAAACCAGGGAAATGTTAGTGTAATTGCTCATTAGGGAGTAACAAGGTACTTTCACACATTCAGTGCTCTGAGTAGCTCTGCAGCGAAGCAAGATGCTTCAAACTTGGTTCACTCTCGTGGTTCCATATTCATCTGGGCATGTGACATCTTTTTTCTCCGAGTAGTGCCTACCAACGTCACACGGATCTACTGCCCTATGAAACGCTTTGGGAAAGGCCATTTTAAGGTCAAGTTTTGAAACACTGACATAAAAATCTTTCCAAGTTTTTTTGCTATTGTTAATCTGCACAAATTCTGCTCGGACCCATAACTTTACCTCTGTGAGACCTCTTACGGCCTCCATAGCCCTGGATTAGTGACACTGATGAGGAGGAGACGGGGAGGAGGACAGTAGCTGAGGCTTCCTGACCAGTTAGGTCCGGGATGCCAGCCACGCTTCACACACGCAGGGTGAACGTCTACAACCAGCGGCTTCTGAGACGTTCCAGACCTCAAATGATCCCACCACAACACAGAGGAGAAAGGGACAGGACAGATGTACTTCTCTTAAGCCTGGTTTGGTTCACCCTTTGTCCTTTCACCCTTGACCTCATGGGTCAGGGCTGGTTTCTGCATTGGCATCTTTCAGAGGCATCTCCAAGTGAACTTAGATTTGGACTCCTACTAATTTTCTTTTTTTTTTTCAAACACAGATCAAAGTCTTTTTACTCACCGGGGCAGTTTCTCCACTGGAATTCCGGCATCTTGAGTTTGGGGGTCTGGAGCCCTGAAGTAAATAATATTAGAAAAGGAAGAATGTTACTGATGTAATCAAAGAACAAAGAAATAAGATAACCCAGAAAGATTGTCTCTTTGCCTGGCCATCTATGGTACAAAACCTCTGATGAATACACACTGGCTTACAAGAGGATGAGGAGGGTAGACACAAACAATTGATTATCAGTGGTTCTACCTCAAGCGAGGGAATATGTACGGGAGAGGGGGTGTAGTACTGTTGTGCTAAGGAGAGTTTCATGATTTGCATCATATATGTCACTGCGATTTCAATCACCTGCAATGATATTATATTAATAAGTTACTTGTACAATTTATACCAATGGCTAGGTAGAATTTTTCTCAATATTTTGAGTCTACTCTTAATTTTTCCCCCAATTATACTGTTTACAATAGTAAATGTTCATCATAGACATGTTGGAAGGTTCAGAAAGATATAAATCAAAATTGCCATAATCCTGCTGTCCCTGTTAATATGTTGTTGATTTTCTTCTGGACGTTTATCTACATACAGATACGTTAACATGGTGAGGGTGGATGTGTGTTTAAATACAAAGCTGGGATAATAATGTATAGAGTTAGAGCCTGTTATTTTCACTTACTGTAACCTATGAGCAAAATATTTCCCTTACAATATAGCTGTACTGTCTCTAGCTTTGTCTCATAAATATCCATGGGAGTCATAGATGAATGTTCAGTTTCTTCATGTTTATAGTCAACTGAAGAGGCAAAACAGCACACACCTATTCCAGAGTGCAGTATACTCACCCTTTTCCTGATAAAGCCGGACAAATTGGACTCTTATAGTTCTCAGCCACAACTCCACAAGAGGTGCATCGAGTCTTAAATAAGCTGCCTGAAAAACCCAAGTTGAACAAGACCGGAATTTAGTATGATCGGGAGCAACGGACTCCACGTCTAAAAGAGTACAAAATGATTTAGTTTCTATGCATCACTTTAACAAGTGCACCCATCCCAGCTTTCATGGGAAACCTCAGGGCATGTAGTGAGATGGAAAAAGCCAGAACACATGCCCTCCTGGACTTCGTAATCAGGAGAGGAGAGAGGGACAGGAAGTAAGTTACTGCGTGACCAAGGAGCTCTCTGATCACCCAGGTGTTCAGGTGGAATCCAAATGTGCAACAGGGTAGAAGAAGACAACCTAAGCCTAAGGGCAGGATTTTCTGAGAATATGCCTGATGGAGGCTCAGTAGCTTGGGATATGTTTTATAAAATCTTAATATTGACTTAGTAAAGCTTGAATCTTTTCTACAAAAGCAGCTCAATAAATAATCAAATAACAAATGAAGAAAATAATCATTAAAACTGGCAAAGACTTACTGAGTTAACCCATAGAAGGTGACCTCAGTTCGCTACATAGTCAGCGTTGAGCAGGTCACACAGCAGGGGACACACGCTGGTCCATTCTCTCCAGGCCTCCTTCTTTGAGAAACCAACCCCCTCCTCTGTCCCACGCCAAGCTGATGGAGCTGTCAGTCACATTCCCCAAATACAAGCTGGGGCACAAGTTCCAGACTGGTCTAATTGTGGCATCCTGTCCCTCCAGCAGTAATGTTTGGCCAAAAAGGATAATGAGGGTCAGGCCATCCAGAGATTTATCTTCTGAGGAGATGGTTATGCTGGAGGAAGGGAGCGTGGAGCCCCACTGGCTCACTGCTTCTAGAAATTCTGCAATTTGAAATGCATTTCTTTGGACTGAATTTTCGTAGACTATTAAAGGGCTTCTATGGATGGCTCAGCAGTAAAGAATTTACCTGCAATGCAGGAGATGCAGGTTCAGTCCCTGGGTCAGGACAGTCCTCTAGAGGAGGAAATGGCAACCCACTCCAGGATTCTTTCCTGGGAAATCCCACAGAGGAGCCTGGCGGGCTACAGTCCAAACGGTAGCAAAGAGTTGGACACGACTGAGCGGCTCAACACAGCGTCACAGACTATCCAATGCCCTTGGGAAGAAATTCTGGCATACCCATTTATGCTCTCGTGTGAACAAATTCATTAGATTTTCAGTGAGAAGAGGGAAGAGGAGGGTGTCAGTGAAAGCAGAGAAGAGAAACCAGAGGGACCCCAGACAAGCTCCTCGGTGTCACAGACCCAGTGGGCTCCCAGGAGGGAAGGTCACTGAGCTGGCAGCCCCCTTAAGGCTCCAGGGTGGAGAAGGAACACAGCCGGAGCGGACAGTGCCCACGGTGCAGGGGCAGGGCAGGGAGAGTAAATGGACCTCCCAGGGATGCCAGGCCTTCGCAGCCTGAATCCTGCTAGAGCCCCAGCTGTTCAACGGCCCAAACCTCCCGCTTCCCAGTGCCCAGGTGAGGGTGGGGTGGGGACCACCTGGGAGCACAGGGCCCCGCAACAGGACTCCCGGGGAGGGGAGAGCACGCAGGGATGCAGACCGGCTTTTCCAGGCCAGGCAGTCTGCGCGCCAGACCCTGGGGTCCTGGCACCATGCTGCTCTGACTCGGTGGACCCAGCTGGGCCCCAGCAGCACATGTGTTTTCTGGTCTGGTTTCCCCTCCCATGAAGACCAAGGGCCTCTCACCATGGATTTCCAGAAGGTTCCTGGTGCCAGCCTTGCGGTGCAGCTCGTCGATGTTCTGGGTTATGACCACCACCTGTCGGCCCTGCCTGTGCAGCCGGGCCTGGCACTCGGCGATGGCCAGGTGCCCGGCGTTGGGCTCCTTGCTCTGCACCACCTCCCGCCGGTAGTGGTAGAACTCCCACACCTGGGACGGGTTCCGGGCGAAGGCCTGCGGCGTGGCCAGGTCCTGGGGGGCAGGCAGGAGGCAGGAGTCAGGGGGGAAAGAAGGGCTGATGCTCTGGAAGCCGGGCCGCGGGGGCACTGGACTTAGGTGGGAGGACACTCCCAGGCGCCCTTGGCTGTGGGCAGCAGGCACACAGTTCCAGGGGGTGTCCTGGGAAGGTTCACATGGGCGGGGCCCCGGGGCTCCTGAGGGGCCCTGGAGAAATTAGGTTTAATTTCCCCAGCAAGATCGTAACCCGTCCCATCTTCTACTCAGGTGAGCTACGAACATAGAGCAACACATGGGAAGGTAACTTAGGCTGGAAGCCACGTTTTCATGGAGCTCCACGTGACATGATGGCTATCTCATTTATCCAGGAAAAGTAAAATGCAAAACGCCCAACTGAGCTATAATGGCCATACTGGGAAAACTCGGGTTTTTATAGGTCCACACACACATACAACTACACATTAAAAAAAAAAAAAAGTTGTATACATTATAGTAATAGGATATATAAAATACATATTTTTAAAAGTACGATTCCTCCAAACTTCCCTGGTGGTACAGTGGATAAGAATCCACCTGCCAATGCAGGAGACACGGGTTTGATCCCTGATGAAGGAACAAAGATCCCACCTGTGCACAGCGTAGCCAAGATAAATAAATAAAAATAAATAAAGTAAAAAAAAAAAAAGAAATGTTATACATCTTGACTGTGGTGGCAGCTGTGCCACTATATATACATCTGTCAAAACTCACTGAACTGTACACTCAAAATTGGTGATTTTTATTGCATGTATATCTCAATAAAAATTGAATTTTAAAAACTCCATGCCCCCAGAGAACTTATATTCTAATGACCTTTGTGCAAAGTTTTGAGCATCAAGGCCTAAGCCTTTAACAACTCAACACTGGTTTTCATTTGGAAAGTTCACAGGAACTTTTTAAAAATGTGTAATTCTTAATTTCAACATGAATAGAAAAGTAATGAATTGTGCTAACCAAAGTTTCCCGGTTCCACTTTGGTTACTAGAGGAAATCCAGTTGCTATCTGAATAAGGATAATCAATACACGCCGAGAAAGAAAGAAAAGAGGCAGCTTTGCTGAGGTTATAACCCTATGGACTTTATGTCAATGCCAAAAAGAACAGGCTAAAAGGGTCACAGAAAATTTCAAAACATTCCCCTCTGATAGAGATTCTGAGTCAAACTGTTAAACAGCTTCATTCAGAAAGAGCTTTTCAGAGCTCTGGAAACATTACCAACCTGGGCTTTCCATTTTCTCCAGTAACCTCCCTCTCCTCTGAACGTCGGAACCCCACTCTCAGCACTGATGCCAGCCCCGGAAATGACGACTATGTGCTTGGCTTTTGCAAAACACTTCCGGAAGTCAGCCATATCTAAAGAGAGGAAAATCTTGGTCAATCCAGTGTTTCATTTGGACATTTACGTCCCAGTTCAATTGCTTATATTTTGAAACTTGACCTTGCATGAAATTATACTTTTAAGATAACCAAATAAAAATCTTCCCATGCGATGAAGATGGCCCTATGCACCTTATGTGTGAGAGTACGATGTCTGCAGAAAGGGGCGGGGGTCTGGGGTGAACAGCCTGAGCTCTGAGCCCCAATCTGCCCACTCCCCACCCCCACCATCTCCCACGAGTGGGATCCTATGTGAACTGCTGACCCTCTGCTGTCTGGGTCTCCTTAGCTGTTTCATGTGCACAAGCATGCTTTCCTGAGAGAGCGGGGCTGCTGGGAGGATTAAAAAAGGCTTCCCAGGTGGTGCAGAGGTAGAGAACCTGCCTGCCATGCAGGAGATGCAAGAGGCATGGGTTCAACCCCTGGGTCGGGAAGATCCCCTGGAGAAGGAAATGGCAGCCTGCTCCAGTCTTCTTGGCTGGGAAATCCCATGGACAGAGGAGCCTGGCAGGCTACAGTCCATGGGGTTGCAGAGTCGAAACTGACTAAACACACACACAGACACACACACACACACACAGACACACACACAGACACACACACACAGACACACACACACACACACACGAGACTTGGTCTTTTTAACAAGACGGCCCCGGAGACCTGGGGTAACGGAAGGGGACTGAACGCACAGAATGACTCGGCAGCAGGGAGTCGTGGTCACAGCCCGCAGCGTGTGCCCCAGGACACAAGAGCTAGCCCTCCATCTCCAGGCATCCTCCTGCCCAAGCTCAGACCCACGGGGGCGGCAGCTCGCCTTCCGTGAGGGCTTCCTGTGTCCAGGCTCTGCACCGAGCACTTGGGCATCACAAGGTGGCCTGAGCCAAATATCATCATCCCAGGATAAGGATCAAGAGCCAGACTGGGAACTGCCGTTGTCTCTCCTGCAGCGGAGACTTGGTCCTGGCACCGCCTGTGGCTCCCGCTGTCCTGGGCGCTGCAGCTCTGCAGCCCTCGCGCGCGGGATAAGGAAAGGTTGTGTCCCAGCTGGCCGGGCCTGAGTGGTTCACAAGCTGTGGGAGCCCCCTCCATGCCCACGCCGGGAGAAGCCAGTGTGGACCCACATTGCCTCTGGCTGGCCCAGGCCACCCAGTCAGGGTCTGCTGGACACAGGCCACCTTCCAAGTGTAGCCAATCGGTGCTAAGGCACTGAAGGTTTGAGCAAGACCAGAAGCAGGCTCCTCAGTTGATGGAGCGGGCTCTCTGGTCTCCCCGGGAGGCAGTGGCGACCAAGGCTAACTAACTCTTGGACCAATCAAGCGCCCCTCAGACATGAAACCAGTGATGGAGAGAAGGAAGGAAGAGAGTGGGCTGCAGAGGGAGGTGATGGCACTGTGTATGAAAGACCTACTTGAACTTGGACGAGCCATTGTTAGGCAAATCTTGGTTTGTGTGGAGATTGGAGACTTCAGTCCACAGTACAGCTGGGAAAACAATCGGTTCGGGACGATCCAGAGAGGTGGCATCAGGTTTTCTGTGTTGCGCTAACAATTGAGATGGACTTTAGAAAAATCACAAAACAAACAGAAACAATCAGAAAACGTTCATATTTCTACAAATATATACACACACACACACACCTCCATATGGGCTTCCCAGGTAGCACTAGTGGTAAAGAACAGGCCTGCCAATTAGGGAGCTATAAAGAGGTGTGGGTTCGATCCCTGGGTCCGGAAGATCCCCTAGAGGAGGGCATAGCAACCCACTCCAGTATTCTTGCCTGGAGAATCCCCATGGACAGAGGAGACTGGTGGGCTGCAGTCCAGTCATGGATGGACATGAGTTTGAGTGAATTCCGGGAGTTGGTGATGGACAGGGAGGCCTCGCATGCTGCGATTCATGGGGTTGCAAAGAGTCGGACATGAATGAGCGACTGAACTGATTGACTGACTGACTCTTAAGTGCTCTGAGGTGCCTAGTAGAGTGGTTTACAAAGTATGGTTCCCAGACCAGCATCATCCCGAGATCTCATCAGAAATGTAAAGTCATAGGCTCCACTCCAGACCCACTGAACCAGGAACTCTTCAGGCAGGGCCCCCATCTGGCTCCAGGTGATTTTGATGAACACTCAAGTTTGAGAACCACAGCCTTAGAGGTTTAGGAAGGAGTTAGATGGGAAAATTCATTTGAAAAACAGGTTCTGATACTTTTTTAAAAAGGTATGAGAGCCATTGGCTTGACTTTGAGTCAAAATACAGTTTCTATGAGGATGTAAATTCTAACTGAGAACTGAACGAGGCCGGAAAGATACGTACCGTAACTACAAATGGGATTAAGATGAGATCATGTCAAAGAAATCTGTGAGCCTTAAAGCACACTGACTAAATCTTTATCTATCCCTGAGGAGTTAGACAGGGATAACGGAGAAAGACAAAGACACAGAGAAAGGCAATATTCACATCCATGACATCAAAAGGGTAGCTGACATATCTGACTTTTACCTAGTGGAAGAACGCAAATTGTTGGAAGAACTCAGGATTAACGTTTTGTAGGTACAGGAAAAATAGAAAAAGAACACATTTCCCAACATTTTACAATCCCTTTGGAGGACAACTTACCAAAATTACAAATCCACTTGCCCTTTGACCTAGCAATCCCGTCTGGACATTTTTACAACAGTGAGACTCACACACCTTCAACGCGACGTATCTACAGAGTTGTTGTTTGGAAGAGTCTAGAACAACCTACATGACCATCTGCAGGGGATGAGTTCAATAAACAAGGACACATTCACAATACACAGCATGGTTGCTGTAAACAAAGAATGCATGTATGATTCTTCCTGTATGACATTCTAGAGTGCAAAGAGTACTTATTTGCATGTGTTTAAAAAAAAAAATGGTCCCAAGACATTAGTAACAAGAATGAGGATGAGAATCAGAATGTATGGAGACGAGAGTGGAAGCAAGGATTTTCAGCAGGTGTGTTTCTATGCATTGTGAGTGCTCTCCAGCAAAGGCCTAGGAACACATCTGTAGCTGAGCAAGTGCAAGGAGGGAGAAGCTCACGGTGAGGGGCTGCAGGCATACTGGTGACATATTGGTGACTTTGGTGGTGGTGGCTTAGTTGATAAGTAGTATGTCTCTTGCAACCCCATGGACTGTAGTCCACCAGGCCCCTCTCTCCATGGGACTTCCTGGCAAGAATACTAGAGTGGGTTGCCATTTCCTCCTCCAGCGGATCTTTCCAACGTAGGGATCGAACCTGAATCTCCTGCATTGCAGGCAGATTCTTTACCAGTGAGTCACCAGGGAAGCCTGTCTTGATGAAGTTAGGACTCAGAACAGGATTTGGGCTTGTGTTGGGTTGGAGAAGGAAATGGCAACCCACTCCAGCGTTCTTGCCTGGAGAATTCCAGGGATGGAGGAGCCTGGCGGGCTGCCGTCTGTGGGGTCCCACAGAGTTGGACACTACTGAAGCGACTTAGCAGCAGCAGCAGGGAGAGTCATGGAAGGAGGCTCTGATCTACACTGGATGTTGTCTGGGAAAAGTTTCCTTTTATTGGATATTTCAAGGAACATGATCTAAAAAGGAGGGAGTAAAGTAAAGCTTGAGTTGGGATTGGTCAAGAGGCAACAGGCCCTCCTATTAGCCAGGATAGGAGGGTGTCTTGTCATTTTTGTGGTTTAGAGAAAGTTCTTATTTAGACGGAAGGCGTCTGTCTACAATGTGGGAGACCTGGGTTCGATCCCTGGGTCGGGAAGTTCCCTGGAGAAGGAAATGGCAACCCACTCCAGTACTCTTGCCTAGAAAATCCCATGGACGGAGGAGCCTGGTGTCCATGGGGTCACAAAGAGTTGGACACGACTGAGCAACTTCATGTCAGACCTAATTATGAAGTCTTATTTTGTCCTGATTCATCATGATTACAGTGTAGCCTTGTTTGATGTTGGTGTCCTGTGAAATTAGTTACGTTCAACAGGCCTATCAGATAATAGCAGGTCAAAGGCCTATCAACTTATGAATGGATAAATAAACTGTGGTTCATCCATTAACAGATATAGTTCATCACTGGATGTATTTCATCCAGGGAAATACTATTCAGCCTTGTAGTTAAAAACTACAAGTTTAGTTTAACTAAAACAGTAAGTTTTAGTTTCATAGTTAAAACTTAAAAAGGTACTAAAAAGCTGGAGTATTTCAGACTGCTGCTGATCGTCAACTGGAAATTAGATAAAAGTCGAAACTGTAATGTTAAATAAAAAACATTTACAAGACAAAAAAAACATGAGTTTTTTTTAATGAATGTGGGAACTGTTTTGCTAAATTTTCCATTAATTTACAAGATATTCTCCAAGTCTCTCAATAAATGTGAAAACAAAGGAAAGGTTTAAAAAAAAAACTTAAAAAAAATTTTTTTAAATAAACACTGTTTTAGAACAATGCCACCTGAAATTTATCTCCACGATTTGTAAATACTCAGAACAGAAGTCTATTTTCAATATGCTTTGTTGTTGCTGTTTAGTCGCTCAGTTGCAACCCCGTGGACTATAGCCAGCCGGGCTCCTCTGTCCATGGAATTCTCCAGCCAAGAGTACTGCAAGAGGCTGCCATTTCCTTCTCCAGGCGATCTTCCCAACCCAGGGATACAGCCAGCGTCTCCCGCATTGGCAGGCGGATTCTTTACCACTGTGCCACCTGAGAAACATTTTCAAGATGCTACTGCAAAGTATTCATCAGAAGAATCCTCTGTGTCAATATTTATGTGCTTTTCTGGGGGATCAGAATGGACAGTAGTTCTAGCTGCCACAAACTCAACCCAATTCAAACGCCAAAGCAAATATCGGGAGGGTAAGAAGGCCCCCACTGTGCTGAGTCAGAGGAGGAAGACATCAGTTTGTCTGGTCCAAAAGCCCTCAGGGTGAAAACTGCCCTGGGTAAAGCCTCCAATTATCCGGCCCTGATTTGACTTTCAGGTGGCAAGGCCTCAGGGAAGAAAATAAACTCATTCATCCCAGTCATTGGGAGCTTTCTGAGTGCAGGATAGGTTCTCAAACACTGACATTAGTCTCGGTGAATGGCAATCCGCACTTAACCAGGCTTTTTTGGGAAACCTGGAACTCACCTACCCAGTTAGAAAATCAGAAAAATGTCTCTATGTTCCCTGTTGAGAAAGGGGGCACCCCAATTCTTAAAAATACAATAATACAACAAATGTAAGGTTATATGAGGAATTCGAGAGAAAAAGCATTTACAAAACATTAAAGTACATCGAGAGGGAACTACAAAAACTCCCAAGGGTGTTCAATAAATACTTTTTGAACACCTATGAGTCAAACAAATGTGAAGTACCAGGCCCCAGCTATCAACACTGGGAGACTCACTTCGTCTCCCCAGTTCACCGCTGGCTCTTATCTAGTCACCAGCCCGCTCCACCTTGCTAAACCCAGCGGTCCACCTGGATCAGGTCCAGCCTCTGACCCCTTTGATCACCTCTTGGGGAACCTCTTGCTGCTCCTGGTTTTCCTCCTACCTCGCTGGATCGCTCACCCTCCAGGGGCTTCACCAGTGCACCCCGCCTCGGATGTCCAACACAAGGCTCCCAGCTCACAGTCAAGCCTCAACTCTTGAACGTTCCCCCAAAAGCCTTAGGTAGCCATCCTCCTTGGCCCCCTTTGGCTCACTTCTCCCTTTGGCTCACGTCTCACACTCACACAACCTGATATACCCCCAGCAACTGCAGCTTTACAACTGTGTCCCAACCCGGCCGCGCCTCCCACGCCAACCACCCGGTCCAGGCCGCCCCAAGTGCCACTCGGCCTGCAGCAGGGCCCGGAGGGCCTCTACTCAACGGGGACACCCTGCCCCAAGTCCCCCGGGCCACCCCTCCTTCACGGCGACCTACCAGGCCCACCCGCCCCGGGCACCTGACTTTCCAACCTCGTTTCTGGTCCCCTCCCTCGCCTCTCCGGCCGCAGCTAGCACCCCGCGCCGTGCCGGGAAGACCCCCGATCTTCGGCCTCCGCACGCGTGTCTGCCGGCGGTGTGAGGGACTGCCAGCTGGATCCACCCGAAGAAACGGGGTCAGCGCCCCCTCCCCTTCCTCGCCCTCCCCTCCCCCCCTCGCCCTCCCCTCCCCCCCTCGCCCTCCCCTCCGCCCCCTCGCCCTCCCCTCCCCTCCCTCGCCCTCCCCGTTCCCCACCCCACCTCCACTCTCTCCCCTACCCCACTTCCCCTGTGCCCCTTCGCCTCCCACCCACCCTCGCGGACCCCGGAACCGGCCGAGGCAATCGACCCGCGCATGCGCGCCCCGGTGGGCCTCCCCTCACAACCCCGCGCCCTCCCCGGGAGCCCCCCTCCACGGCGCCCACCCGGCCCCCTGTGCTCGATCACGACCCTCGGAGTCCAGGGAGGCGGCGGAGATCACGGCCCGGCCCCGGCGCCCACGCACCTGTAGGAGGCGGGGACCGCGGCGGATCCCGGGCGCTGGGGCTGGACAACGAGCCTGGGGGCGGAGCGGCTCGAGCCACCTGCCCGGGGCTGCAGCGGCCCCTGCCGGAGGCCCACAGCTGATCCGGCTCCCGAGCCCTGGAGGCCCGTCCCTGGGCCTGCTCGTCGCAGAAGATTGTTTCTTTGCATTTCTTTCTTGGGGAGGGGCGGGGGGAGGGGGTTCCGGCGGGGGAAGGGACGGTCTGTTGCCTCGTCTTTGTGAGCTTCCTAGACGTGTCGTGAAAGACGGATGAACTACTTTTTTCTTTGAGCCTGCAGCTAGCTGGACCGCACTACTTAGCCACAGAGCATGTGAAACACTGGGGTGGCTTTCCCCGAAACGCTATTTCCAATGAAGGTTAGAGGGGTTCCCAGGCCTGCCTACCAATGACGAGCGCTGGTGCTGAGATCCTTACCCTGCGTCGGAAGGGACCAGTTTCCAGGCCTCGAGTACTCTGTGATCTCCGTGACTCCCCTCGTCTGATCGCCCTTAAAAGCAGTCATCTTTCTTTGTCTTTGATTCAGTCTTACAGCCAGAACTAATTTTCCGAGAATAGAATTGTTTCTAGACTGGCCAGTAATCCTAAAGGGAGGTGGTCTGAGAACTTGGGTGCATAGAATGTGTTATTAGCATTTGTTTTTCCAACTCTGACCTCAACCGCCCCCCTCAGTTTGGCTGGAAGTCCCGCCCGCTTTGGAACCCCTCTTGCTCCCGCAGGTTATATCAGTCTCCGGGGGCCCTACGGGGTCCAAGAAAATTGAAGAAGGGTCTTATGTCTGACTGCTACTTTTTCTGTAACATATATATGGCACTTTGTACCAGACACCTCTAAGAACTTCATGTGTCTTAACCAGTTAAAATCCATCCGATAAAAGATATACAGTTATTCCCACTTTACAGATAGGGAAACTGAGGCGCAAGGCGGTCAAGTAACTACTCAAGATAGGCTGTTGAATAGCAGAGCTGGGGTTTGAGCCTAAATGCTTTGGCTCCAGCCACAGGGGTCTGCGCCACTGCCTGTACTGCCTCTCATTAACAAGTTAAGCTGCTTTTTGTGGTTTTGATGTTAGTCATCAAGTGTCAATCCTTGTCTTCATTCAGACACTGGGGGGAGGGAGGGCACACTGTGGGGGAGGCCCTGTGCTGGTCACTGCAAACTTCCATGGCACCAGCCACAGGTTGGATCCCTTCTGGGACATCACATTCTATCAAGGCCCAGGAGTCACAACCCACAGCTACCCGCTATATATCCCTTAACCACATACCTTCTTCCAGGCTTAGAAAAGCTGACTCTTCTGCCGATATCAGGCTACTTTGTCTTTTTGAAACATCAACCGCTATCCTTTCCATCCTTAGAGCAACTCGAGCTTCATTTCTTGATGGTCTTGTCCTTCCAAACCAAAGGCTGGTCCCTCTTTCTGGAATATTCGTTTTTCATTCCCTCAGTAGTAATGTTGCAGGGAAAAGTTACTTCTTACTCCATGCTGAGACTGTTTCTTTGATTTGCTTTTCGTTGCTTTTGTAATTGTAATTATACATAATGGCCTGCCTCAGGGAATCCTGCCCCTCTATCTGACTGTAAACTAAAGTGCCTTTGTTCAGAACCCTGTCCACCTGTAGACTGCAGGATGGAAGAAATTAACACATTCCCTGCCTGAGGTTTGCCATTCTAGGAGATATTTGCTAGATTAATGGCCTTTTTACTTTGTTCATTCATCTCCCCTCATCTGTGATCCATAAAAATACCTGGCATCCAGACCCCATAAAGATGATTACTTTGAAATATTAGTCTACCACTTTCTCAGTCAGCTGAATAAAGTTGTAATTCCTTGCCTCAACACCTCCTCTCCAATCCATTGGCCTGTTGTGCAGCAGGCAGAGCAACCTTGGACTCGGTAACAGTAACTCCTTTCTCATCCTTCCAGTCTCAATTCAGTCTTCACTTCCTCAAGGAGCCTTCTCTGACCCCCATCTCCCCCAGCATCCACTAGGTAGATCCCTTGTCCTGATGCAGGCTCTTAAAGCACCATAGCAGTTATCCCAATGAAGACTTCAAATGTATTTCTGTTCATTTGATTAAATTTTATCTGCCACCAGGCTGTGAGTTTCCCTGAAGATGACCCTTGTGCTCACAATGATATTTCCAGTCCCTCATGGTGCCTGATAGGAGATGCTCAATTTATGAATTCATTTAATATGTATTCAATAAAAGAATGAGCAACCTCACGAGAAAAGCAGCCCAGAACTGAGAGGAAAACAGCTTGGCTATCTTTACCAAAATGAAGGCAAAGCAAATCAACTTTATTCCATACTGCTTATGGGTCCCTAGCAGGACAAAACAATTGAAAAAATAAAGAAGCAAAAAAGTTTATTAATAACTCACCCTATCTACAGAGAGTCTCCTGGCATAATCAGGTAGGCGATGTAAGAGTTTAGGAGCACATATACCGGGAGTTGGTACTGCCTCCTTCCTTTAGTGAAATGCAGACAGGCTGAGCTTTACCTCTGGAAAGACAGTCTCCCCCTACCCTGACTTTTCCCATCCTCATGGGGCCACTCGCCTTGCTGGCTGTCATGCTGCCCCTCGGGGGTGGACTGTCCTCTTTAAGCCTCTGATACAAATATAAACTTGGACATAACCCCTAGGCTTGATGTCTTTCAGTGATTGATTGATTGATTTTGACACACTAGGAGAAGGCTAAAACTTTCTAAGGGAGAATAAGAAGAAAATAAGAATCAAGATCACAAAACTGCAAAAGACACAACACAATCCAGAAATTGTGCAAAAGCCCAGCCCCACTCGGTTCTATTATATTTCCCAGCTCCAACTTGTTTCCACAAGACCGTGCCAAGGTAACATCATTGCCACATGGCCACTCCCAACAACATGTTGGGTCCTTCTTGGAGGAAGGCAAGAGACCAAGGCCCTCTCTGCACAGGGCCTCAGGTTCTTTGGGTTCCAGTATGAGTTCTGAGCGAGTAGCTAACCCCAAATGTGATCCTGCCCTAAGAGGGATCCATGCACACAGCACTGTGGCTTGTGGCTTTTACCCCCTGCAGCTGGTCAGTGCGTCTGCACAGGATGTGACTGCATATATTACAGCAACCAAGCACACAGCTCAGGCTGAAGAAGTAACATTGACAGGAGGAGCTGAACTGAGTGGTGGTGGACAGGAAATGGGGTGGCAGGTGTTCGCAGGCTCTGCGGTAAGGAACTCAAGGTAGTGAGACCAAGGCTGCATCAGACAGTCTGGAGCAATGAGAAGGACAGTCTTTCAGGGCTGGAGGGTGGGCTGTGGAGGAGCTCATCCCTGAATTCTTAACACCCGAGAGTCTCGTCCTTTCTTTTCATGTTTAAAACATCCAACGTATTGTTGATTTTTTGGTGGGTGCAATAACTTTTATCTTTCTAAAGAAATTGAAAGAGTGACCACACTCATGCAAACAGAATTTCCCCATTGTGTCTTTTCCTTTCCATCTTTATCTTAAGATATAGCTCTCCTTTCATGCCTCCATCCATCCTCAATTAGATGTCTGAATTCTCCATACTTATGAGTGTTTAGTGGCGAATGGATGGAGAAGGCAATGGCACCCCACTCCAGTACTCTTGCCTGGAAAATCCCATGGACGGAGGAGCCTGGAAGGCTGCAGTCCATGGGGTCCCTGAGGGTCAGACACGACTGAGCGACTTCACTTTCACTTTTCGCTTTCATGCATTGGAGAAGGAAATGGCAGCCCACTCCAGTGTTCTTGCCTGGAGAATCCCAGGGACGGGGGAGCCTGGTGGGCTGCTGTCCATGGGGTCGCACAGAGTTGGACACGACTGAAGTGACTTAGCAGCAGCAGCAGCGGTGAATGGAAGGCTGTTCACACTTGTTGAGTAGCGGGAGGAGAGAGTTGAGTGGAGAAGGTCCGTGCTTGAGGACCTGTCTCTTCTGAGACCCCTCCACATGGCTACTTGGCCTTCTGATTTGTTCTTTGTATCACTTCTTCGATTTTCAAAGTCTGGTGTAGGTACCTCTGCCTGCCATGCCTCCGTCCTGTAGTCGTCCTTTGGGAAACCAAGTAGCTTTGCATTTTCACCTTCTAGAGCAAAGGCAAACTCTACCTCCCGCCAAAACCTCTAAGGCAGGAGGATTCCCCTAACATTGGAATGGGGAACAGATGCTGAGTGGCCAAAAAGAATGACACGTTCGCTGTGACAGCGGGTACCATCTCTTTCAAGTGTTGTCTTAAACTGGCCTCTTTTGGTCTAGAGATGCTTCACATTCCAGTACAGGAAATTGTCCACATTTTCTCGCAAGTGTTTAATACACATCAAAACACTAAGATGCTTGACAAGATATTCACTTGTCTGACCACGTCTTCTTCCCCATGCTCCACTACAGTGGAGCAAACCTTTGTATGCTCCAAACCTGTTAGCATTTTCGGCTTTGACATGTTTCAGAATAAAAGCTTTGCGTTCTACCTGAGCAACCAAAGGCAATGAGGAGGCCCCAGGCTGTGTGGTACAGAAAAAAGGCTTTGGGTCACGCCAGATCCTTACAGAACAGCCGCAGGGGGATGCGTAGAAGCAAAGTTTACAAGTGGCCGTTACTTTGAACTAATTTCCCTTTGGCAAAAACTTTATGGTGGAAAAGGGCTATCTTCTTTTGTTTAAATGTTACAGAATACCAAAATGGCACCTAAGTGGTTCATTTCTACTCTGGCAACGTGCTTAGCTTATGCTATCCGTATATTACTGCAGAAGGGATTTTTATAGTGTTTTATACGTCCTAAGTGCTCTCCAATCATTAATAAGTTATTCCTTCCTGAATCTTCAGGTCAATGTTAACATCTTCCGTTTTAAGAGCAGCCACCTGGATGTAGAGATTAAGTGCCTGGCCCAAGGTCAGGGGGTGAGGCACTGTCAAACCTGGGACTGTGTAATTTAATAGGAAAAGAATCCAACATTATATCATTCATCAGAAGAAGGCTACACTTAACCCAGGCCACTTTAACAGTCAAAGGAGAGATGAATTAAACGCTGAGCTGGTTTGTTTCAAAGCTTGCTTAGAGGGGTACCAGCCAGGGAAGGGTCAGTTACTTTGCTGTGATAGGACTTGTAAATCAATCCAGTACAGCACCTTGACCACAGACACTAAAACTGTCACTTGTGATGTCTCTCCCTGTATTTTTATATATTCACAGTCATGTTCTAAAAATGACCTTCTGAGGGACTGATGGAAGAGGTGATTTAGATCCAAGGTCACTAAAATTGACAATAAAAGAAGGAATTTTAGCTTTATGTAGTAGTCATTTCTTAAAGGCTATGGGTAGCTGATATTCTATTTATTTTTTCTTACTAGTAGGGTCAATTTAAAATATATCTGGCAAGAATACTCTACTGTTTTGTAGGACTTTTCAGCAAGGGAAGGTTAAAAGCACTAAAAGGAATCCTCAGGCGTTGCCAGGTAAAATCAATAGTTGCTTCTTCTCGGCTTCAGCATCAGAGGATTGCCTGTCTTCCAATTTCCCTTCTTACATTCCTCTGAAAGGCCGAAGGAAAGCTCTAGAAGCGAGTTCAAACTCAGTTTCCTTGACTTTCCAGAGATCCCTATAATTAAGCAATTGTGATTTAATGAGAGAATCTAAGAAAATGGATTCATTCTTCAGTCTGAGTAGAAAAAGCTTCTGCCTAAACTAACTTCTTTGTTCACTCTTGCCTCTGTCCTCGTAGGTAGCTATGGATGGTCTCAGCTCTTCGCTGTGAGTTCTTTGCGAAGCAGCATGAAGCAGTTTTTCTAGAGAAAGCAAGTATGTGACTATTTGACCCCAAGCAGGTGGAAACAGCGACCAGGAGGCTGGAAGAGGGTAGTCAGGCAGACTTGGGCCACATGTCCTCCTATGGCCCAGAGGGGTAGATCAGCCCATCTGAGTCACAGGTACTACACAAGAATAGAAGAGGGTGACCACCAGGAGAAATTTAAAACGCTACTGGAAATCAAAGGAGAATTAGATGCTGGGCAGACAAAAACAACAGGTGGCACTACAGAAATCCATGTTATATATGAGGAAAATAAGACTCAGAATGTTTAAGAAACTTAGTTAAGGCCATGTAGGTAGTGGTTCATCCAGGCTTCAAACAGCTCTGATTAAAGGTTAAGAGTCTAAGCTTTGGAATCAGACATGTTGGCTATGTGATCTTGTTTAAGTTACTGAATTTCTCTGAGCCTTGGTTTTTTCATCTGTAAAGTGGGAATAATAATACATGTTTCATAAAATTAAACAACACATAAAGAATTTGTTAGGGCACTTTGTACACAGAAAGGTGGTGAGAATGTTATTACTAGTATTAATTTTGGCCTATCTTCAGAGCCTATAACTATCACAAAATATGAGTAAAGTTTGACAAGAGTCATTAGTAAACTTGAAAATGTGTAACCACTAATGTTTTAGGATTCCAAGACTTTTAAAATAAATGTTAGAAGTTTAATTCTGATTGCATGCTTTCTGCTGTTTTCTTGTGACCATCTTCTCTTGAAAATAGTGCATATCTTTTTCCTGATTCCACTTTGAAACCTCTTAAAAACTAGGATCTTACTACTCTGTTCATAAGCAGCCATAACCCCGGAGTGAAGGCACCGATCTCTTTTTGGCTTCTGTTGGGGATCCCTTTCACCTGTGACCAAGATTTCTGCACAGCTTCTAAGCTCGTTTAGTCTGCCCAAGAATCTGCTTGCCAATGTTGGAAATGTGGGTTGGATCCCTGGGTCTGGAAGATCCCCTAGAGAAGGAAATGGCAACCCACTCCAGTGTTCTTGCCGGGGAAATTCCATGGACAGAGGAGCCTGGCAGGCTACAGTCCATGGGGTCATGAAGAGTTGGATGTTACTGAGCGACTAAACAACAACAAGGTTTTGAAACATTGGAAAGAGAAACTTCTGATGATTTAAAATTCAAACCACATACCATCCATTTTGAAGTAAAACATCGGATGTCAGTTAAGACCCATCTCTTTTCCAATCTGTAGCTCTTTTATTGCAAAATAGTAGTGATAACCTCCACCATCTGACTGTGCTGTGCTGTGCTTAGTTGGTCAGTCGTGTCTGACTCTTTGTGACTGCAAGAACTGTAGTCAAGCTCCTCTGTCCATGAGGATTCTCCAGGCAAGAATACTGAAGTGGGTTGCCATGCCTCCCTCCAGGGGATCTTCCCAATGCAGTGATCAAACCCACATCTCCCACACTGTGGGTGGGTTCTTTACCATCTGAGCCACAAGGAAGCCCATCTTACTATTCAAATATAAAGTGATACAGAGACAAAGCTCATGACATGATCATTTTTATTAGTATGATTTTTTTTCTTGAGGATATTTTAAGGAAGGGGAATGCATGCCAGTCTCAGAATATATTTTAATCATTTTGAGAGTTACATAGAGTCACTAGGACACTCTTTACTATATCATCTTGCATCTATGACAAATATTTTCACTGCCTATGACAATCTGTTATTGTTGAAACTGGCTAAAATTCAATGTAATGCCAGCTTGTGAGCCAGACATCCTGGAATGTGAAGTCAAATGGGCCTTAGGAAGCATCACTACGAACAAAGCTAGTGGAGGTGATGGAATTCCAGTTGAGCTGTTTCAAATCCTAAAAGATGATGCTGTGAAAGTGCTACACTCAATATGCCAACAAATTTGGAAAACTCAGCAGTGGCCATGGGACTGGAAAAGGTCAGTTTCATTCCAATCCCATAGAAAGGCAATGCCAAAGAATGCTCAAACTGCGGCACAATTGCACTCATCTCACACGCTAGTAGAGTAATGCTCAAAATTCTCCAAGCCAGGCTTCAGCAATACATGAACTGTGAACTTCCAGATGTTCAAGCTGGTTTCAGAAAAGGCAGAGGAACCAGAGATCAAATTGCCAACATCTATTAGATCATCAAAAAAGCAAGAGAGTTCCAGAAAAACATCTACTTTTGCTTTATTGACTGCCAAAGCCTTTGACTGTGTGAATCACCACAAACTGTGGAAAATTTTTCAAGAGGTGGGAATACCAGACCACCTGACCTGCCTCTTGAGAAACCTGTATGCATTTCAGGAAGCAACAGTTAGAACTGGACATGGAACAACAGACTGGTTCCAAACAGGAAAAGGAGTATGTCAAAGCTGTATATTGTCACCCTGCTTATTTAACTTGTATGCAGAGTACATCATGAGAAACGCTGGGCTGGAAGAAGCACAAGCTGGAATCAAGATTGCCAGGAGAAATCTCAATAACCTCAGATATGCAGATGACACCACCCTTATGGCAGAAAGTGAAGAGGAACTAAAGAGCCTCTTGAGGAAAGTGAAAGAAGAGAGCGAAAAAGTTGGCTTAAAGCTCAACATTCAGAAAACGAAGATCATGGCATCTGGTCCCATCACTTCTTGGGAAATAGATGGGGAAACAGTGGAAACAGTGGCTGACTTTGTTTTTCTGGGCTCCAAAATCACTGCAGATAATGATTGCAGCCATGACATTAAAAGACGCTTGCTCCTTGGAAGGAAAGTTATGACCAACCTAGACAGCATATTAAAAAGCAGAGACACTACTTTGCTAACAAAGGTCCATCAAGTCAAGGATATGGTTTTTGCAGTCGTCATGTATGGATGTGAGAGTTGGACTAT
This sequence comes from Ovis canadensis, assembly GCF_042477335.2. NCBI lineage: Eukaryota > Metazoa > Chordata > Mammalia > Artiodactyla > Bovidae > Ovis > Ovis canadensis. Next base: position 57,599,843 of record NC_091264.1, read on the forward strand.
AAAGAAAGCTGAGTGCCAAAAAATTGATGCTTTTGAACTGTGGTGTTGGAGAAGACTCTTGAGAGTCCCTTGGACTGCAAGGAGATCCAACTAGTCCATCCTAAAGGAGATCAGTCCTGGGTGTTCATTGGAAGGAGTGATGCTAAAGCTGAAACTCTAATACTCTGGTCACCTGATGCAAAGAGCTGACTCATTCAAAAAGACCCTCATGCTGGGAAAGATTGAAGGCAGGTGGAGAAAGGGACGACAGAGGATGAGATGTTGGATGGTATCACCGACTCAGTGAACATGAGTTTGGGTAAACTCCGGGAGTTGGTGATGGAAAGGGAGGCCTGCTGTGGTGCCATCCATGGGGTTGCAAAGAGTCAGACACAGCTGAGCCACTGAACTGAACTGTGAACCACAGTTAGTGATTGTTCATGCCTGGCTTTCTTGGACTTGAGGGCTCAGCTCTGTCCCCAGGCAGCCCTGTTCCTTCTGGCCTTACATCTGTGACTCAGCCTGCAACTATGACAGGGAGGAAAAGGTGCTTAAGGACTGTCTACACCACATCGCTGGGTGAGCCAAACTGCCAGTGAAAGTGCTAGTGGTTCTCAGCCCACCCCTAAGAGCTGTGGGGCAGGGGTGACCCAAGGACACAGACTTTTCTGTCTCAGCTTGGAGACTAAGCTTCAAGAGGGCTGGGAGCTCCCAGAAGAAAGAGATGCAGAGATGATACAAGGGGTTAAAAAAAAAAGTTATTAGCTCATTTAACTTGGAGAAAGGAAGCCTGAGAATAGTTCTGATTTGTGATGTTAAATATCAGCTTCAACCCAGAAATATTTATCAAGAGCCCACCGCACAACTGGGCTGGTGCTACTCACGAGGAATCCTTGCCTGAAACAATGTCCCGCTTGTTCTGTATCTACTGAGGATGGAACAAAGGAAACGGATCTGCGTGGAAGAAGAGTTTCAAAGTAGCTGTAATGGAGATTTTTTGACATCACATAATGAGCATCCATTAATCCCAGGCTGGCTTGCCAGGGGGATGGCAAAGCCTGAAGCATGCCTGGGGCTGGCCTGCACGAATCAGTTCTGGCTGGTTTGAGATGCGAAGTTTAACCTAACCAATTATCCAAGTAAGGCTAGGGTTAAGATAGGATGGTGTTGTTTTTCTCTCTGTGTTATTTTGAAACTTCATTTTTATAAATACTACCAAGAAACCTCTCAGAAGAGTTAAAAACAGGTTACTTGGAGAAAAGAGAAGTGAGTAGCTAAACTTTACATGAAGGATGTTACAATGGAAAACACCCAGAGGTTTAAATAAACATTTTCAAGTGTTATGAAAAAAGTATTCAAATGTTAAAGGAAATAGCAATCTGAGGACAATATTGAGACTATGACCAATGACAAAGTATTTGCTAATTGTTCATTGCAATTGGTTAGAAAAACATTACAACCCCAATAGATAATTGGATTAAAAATTCATTAAAAAGGTTTATATCTGGCCAACAAATGAATGAAAAAATTTTTTTGACCTGATTCCTTATAAAGCAAAATTCAATATAAATAATGTACTATAAGTCAACTATAAAATGTCAATGTACTATAAAAACTCAACTATTTTTTCAATAAAAATTTCCATTGGTGATAAGAAATTAAGTTGCCCATTTGGACATCAAGGTGACTTTTATAGGCAAGAGCTCCTTTCAAAACATTTTTAGTAGTTCTATTTCCATTTTTGGAAATCTATCCTTAAAAACATCTAAATCCAAAAATAGCTTTGCTCAAAGATATTCACTGCCTTATCCATAGTCACAAATGAAAGAAGTTCAACATTACCCATAACCACAAGAAACTGGACATAACCCAAATGTCCAGCGGTAGGTGACTGTTTTGTAAAATGGGATATAGCAGCTCATAATACTGGATAACAGTTAAAAAGAAATTTTAAGTAGAGTTTTAATATGGAATGGAGAAGGCAATGGCACCCCACTCCAGTACTCTTGCCTGGAAAATCCCATGGACAGAGGAGCCTGGTAGGCTGCAGTCCATGGGGTCTCAAAGAGTCGGACATGACTGAACGACTTCACTTTCACTTTTCACTTTCATGCATTGGAAAAGGAAATGGCAACCCACTCCAGTGTTCTTGTCTGGAGAATCCCAGGGATGGGGGAGCCTGGTGGGCTGCCGTCTATGGGGTCGCACAGAGTCAGACATGACTGAGCGACTTCACTTTCACTTTCCTTTCACTTTAATATGGAAAAGATCATGCTCAGTGTTAAGTGGAAAAAGTAGGATATACCTGTTCGGCTGCTTACTATGTGGTGAGTAACAGACTCAGGTTCTCATCCATAAGAGTAAGTAACAACAGTTATCTTCGTTATCAGGTTTTGACCGTTAAGTGGAATTATGTAAAGTGCTCACCCGAGTGACTAGCAAATAGTAAATGTTCCATAAATTATAGTTTTTATTTTTTGAACACGAGATATAACCTTGGATTTAAAGAGTCATCATCACAAGATTTTAAGCCAAAATCTAAGCTTAGAATGAAACTTGCAAAGAAATAGGTCAAAAGCAAAGGTCATCTCTGTAAGTATTCAATTTTGAGTCAAATATGATTCAACTATTATTTTCTCTCCTTTTTACGTTTTTTGTGTTTTGGAGTTTCTCCCCTTGGATATGCTACTACTTTTATAATGGATGAAGAGGCCAGTTTTTTTTTTTTAAACTAATAATTCAGTTTAATGGACTATTACTCAGTCATAAAAAAGAATGTAATATTGCCATTTGCAGCAACATGGCCTAAAGAATATTATACTAGGTGAAGTAAATCAGACAAAGACAAACATTAACACTATCACTTGTATGTGGAATCTGAAAATAATACAAATGAATCTATATACAAAACAGAAACAGACTCACAGATATAGAAAACAGACTTCTGGTTACCAAAGGGGAAAGGGACAGGGGTGGGATAAATTGGGAGTATAGGATTAACAGACACAAACTACCATATATAAAATAGATCAGCAACAAGGATTTACTGTGTAGCACAGGGAACTATATTCAACATCTTATTATAATGCACAATGAAAAATATTCTAAAATATATATGTATATACCATATACAACTGAATCTCCTTTGCTGGTCACCTAAAGCTAATGCAATATTGTTAATCAACTATACTTCAATTAAATAAATAATTTAGTTTGTAATACTTTCCAGAAAGAAATACAGTAAATCACTAAAACTTGGAGAGAATTTACAGACATTAAATTTAGCTTTACTGGACCCAAACTGCATGAATGGCCAGTGAGAACATCAGGTTGCCATCGCCTCCCACCCAGCCCCGAGTCCTCAGTCTCCCCATTTTGTTGTTGAGACCATGCTAGGCCATGTCTGAAGCTAACCGGGTGTTTATCAAACTGTCTACCCGGCCCCTCTTCTTATGTTTTGTTTCTTGCATTCTTTTCTCCAGCAATCAAAGAACTGCAAAGACAGATTTTCCATGAAGAGCCAAGTTTTTATACAACCGAAAGTCTGATTCATCTTGCTTGACTTAATGAATACACAAATGGAGTTTTATTTTTAAATTCTCAAAAAACCCTGTTCTCTCTCCTTGAGTCAGGAATTAGTGGCTTCAGAAAGAAAAAAAGTTTTTTTATTCCTTAGGTTAAAAGTTAATCAAAGAAAGGAAAAGAACCTACCAGCAGTTTTTTCCCTAGGGACATGGAAGTCTGTAATTTGGATGGCTAAGTTGCGTGTTCATTCTTTTGTACACACGCCAACACGTGTGACACACGGGTCCCTGGGGAGGGAAGGGAATGAGGGCTGGTTGCTGCAGAGGGAGCAATGACCCCTGAATGCTAATGCTCTGGTATTCATTTCAGGGACAACTGTGAATAGGGCTCGGGATAAATATCCTCAGATAACTTCCCGCGAATTTATACACATCTCATAACCAGAACCTCCCCCACCCGTGTGCTTCCTTCCTCTCCTGCTCTTTTAAAAGCTGTTTGATTAACAGCCGCGTCACACCATCCCCACCTTCTGCTGCCGGCTCCCTCCCACCCCCAGCCCTGGGCCCTGCAAAGAAAAGAGTCTCTTCATGAGACGTGCAGCTGCGTGGCTCCCAGGCAGGAAGGTGCAAGTCTGGCCTGAATGAGATGGATCAGGGCCCTCTGCATCCCCACTCCCAGCTCCTCGGGGCTGCTTTGTGAGGCTGCTCTGCACTGGGGCTTTCCCAAAAAGAGACTCAAGGCACAGCCAGGCCCTCACATACCCCTGAACTGAACATGAATGCTGTCTTATCTTGGCTGGCATGTCCTTGGTCTGCTTGTGAGCTATAGAAGAAAGCGAAGAGGAAAGAATGCTTGCATCTCTGCTGTGAACGTGGGTAATGGGTCATGCTGAGATGTTAAAAATAAATGAATGTGTTCCCGCTCTGGGCACAGGATGTCAGGCAGGAGTTTAGAGCCTTATTTTCTGGGGAAGCTGAAAGGAAAAGGTTTGCCTTAGAGCAGGATTTCTTAGCCTTGGCACCACTGACCCTTTGGACCAGATAATTCTTTGTGGTGGGAGACTTTCCCCGGCACTGTAGGATGTTTAACAGCATCTCTGGCCTCTATCCATCCCAGGAGTTGTCACAACCAAAAATGTCTCTAGACCTTGCCAGCACCATCCCCTGGGTGCCACCAGGTTACCAGATAAAATATAGAATGTCCAATGAAATGTGAATTTCAGATAAATAATGCAGTATTTGGAACTGACTTATACTGACAAATTATTTGTTGTTTATCCCGAAGTTCACATTTGACTGGGCACCCTGTATGTTTTATTCACTAAATCTGGCAACCCTACCTGGGGAACAAAAATCAAGCCCAGTTGAAAACCACTGCCTTGAAGATACCAGCAACTGGAGGCATAGTCTTGAGGCTTGGGGTTTTCATCAGGAACTGATTACTTGATCAATCTGAGCACCTGAGAAGGAAATAGAAATCAATTACCACGGCACTCTGTTTACTACGTCAAAGGATAGGGGAGAATTCCACTCTTTCTTTTCAAGAAGTAGCATTAAAAACATCCCTACTTTCTTGCAAAATTAATTTCTCAGTAGAAGTAGTTTCCCAAAGAAACATGCACACAACTCATAGATTATTGGGATTAACTGGTTCTCTCCCCTGATCAGGTTGACAAGACGACTTTCTTTGCCCTCTTTCAACACTCAGCTGTCGATGTCATTGGCAACATCAACACAATGGTTTCTTGAACATAATTTTTTCCTGGATAACTGCCCTAAGGACCACAGTTTTGCTTGGATTTTGTGTGTGTTTATTTTTGCTTTGCCAATGAGTAGGTGTGGGGCCAGGGCCACCCACAGTCTTGCCTCTTGTGAACACTTCTGAAAAGTGCTGTGATGGATAACGTTCCAGATATCCTGTAGGAACATAATCACTCCAGGCTGGCATTTCCAGGGAACAAATGCCACCCCCAGTTGAAGACCACTGCCTTGAAGATACCAGCTGCTGCTGCTGCTGCTGCTAAGTCATTTCAATCATGTCCCACTCTGTGCGACCCCATAGATTGCAGCCCAACAGACTCCCCCATCCCTGGGATTCTCTAGGCAAGAATACTGGAGTGGGTTGCCATTTCCTTCTCCAATGCATGAAAGTCAAAAGTCAAAGTGAAGTTGCTCAGTCGTGTCCGATCCTCAGCGACCCCATGGACTGCAGCCTACCAGGCCCCTCCGTCCATGGGATTTTCCAGGCAAGACTACTGGAGTGGGGTGCCATTGCCTTCTCCAGAAGATACCAGCAACTGGAGGCATAGTCTTAAGGCTTGGAGTTTCATGGGGAACTGATTACTTGATCAATCTGAGAGTCTGAGAAGGGAATAGAAATTAATTACCACGGCACGCTGTTTACTATCCTAGGGGGTAGGGGAGAATTCCACTCTTTCAAGAAGTAACATTAAAGACATCCCTACTTTCTTTACAGAATAGCCATACCATTCCTTGGGTAGTCTGTCCATCTACCCAAGGCACCAAGATTCCCTCCAATTGAAACCGAGTAGAAGAAACTGGGGAAAGACTGTCATTCATTTTAAAATTAACCTAACGAATTTGAATTTCAGGCTTAACTTGAAAGGGCAAAAATATTTGATTAATTCCTTTGAACTTGAATTTTAAAATTTTAGACTTCAACTTCTTTGAGATTTTAACCTTCAGATTTCAGATCCTTGGTGGACATTATGATAGGAGGAATGTGTTATTGGCATGTTTTTATCATTATGATACCGTTTGAGCTCATGATGGAGCCTCTAATAAATGACACTGAATGACCTGACTGATGACTTAGGATGGGAAATAGACCAGGGAAAGGAGTTTTTAGCTTTCCAGAATCTTGGAGTTAATTGGAGAGGGGAACCGGAAATGAATCTAGGTTTTATGAGATTCTAGATTCAAAATCTAGGTTTTTTTGATACTTATATAACATGTGACTCTTTTAAGAAAAAGAACAAAATTGTGAATATGAAATTATATGTGAAAGTATCTATGTATTTGGAATGAGAAAATAAATCATAAAAAATTACAATTTTAAAAAGCTTACAGATACCTCAAATATCACAAATCCAGAAACCAACATTAACATTATTTTTAATCAATTGTTTGATCCTGTATATATATATATATATATATATAGCTACCTACTCTTTGTTATCTCCTTACAACTATGTTTTCTAATATTTTGTGTAGCAAGAACAGAAAAGTAATCCAGTCTTCTGGCATGGTTAATTAAAGTTTCCTCAGTTGCACATTTTTCCTCAGCAGTGAAGCATCATTCGGAGACGTAGAGCTTGACCTTGAATCATATCTAAAAAGGAGAGTGCTTTCTGCAGGAACTCGGTTTCCCAAAGAAAAAGGCAAAGGGATGACTTCTAGAGTCACCGGTCTGATGAGTGTCTGCTCCTCCCCTGAGGATGAATGGGTGGTGGGAGAAGACTGTTTATGGAAAAATCCATCCTCTTAGAACCAGACCAATGGCAGTGTAATGAGCATTGTCCCCTACCTGCCTCAACTTTTTACTCTTGTAACCTGGAGGGCTTAACCATTCAGTCTATGATCACAAAGAGTGGGGCTGGCCCCCTTCAGGGAGGAGACCCAACTGATCAGAGAAGACCTGCTCCCACCCTCCTTCCAAACCCATCCCTCCTCTTCTGTAGCTCCTCTGGGCAATGCTGATGAGCAGCCTTGATTTTGTCCTCAGAAAAGTTCCCAAGTGGCTCAGAAGGCCAGAGGCGGACTGACCTTGAAACTAACAAGATCTAAGCTCCAGGGTCCATCAGCTGTGCAGGTCTCTCTGGGGTCTCGCGTATTCTGTGGCGCCTGCAGTGGAATCTTTATTTGCCTTCTCAAAAACTAACAAAAATCTGGCCTTCGCATTACCCAAAGTATCTTTTTGCTTTGGGGAAATTGGGATATTTTACAGAAATAATAGACAATGCTTCTGACATGCCAAGTAGGATTATGCTTCAAGATTTCAGCCCTGGAAAGCAGGCTAGGGTCTTAACGGGTGACTTTCTCAGTGCCTTTATCTATCACCCTCTCCCCTCATCCTATGTCTTCTTCCTGCTAAATTCCTAGTGCTTCCTTAGGTCCTGAGGTACCGCTGGCACTCAGAGTGCAATTGAGCGTCAAAGGATACTATCAAGAGAAGGAAAAGACTACCCACAGAACAGGAGGAAATATTCACAAATCATGTATCTGATAAGGGATGGACATCAGAATAATGTGTATAAATAATGTTCATAACACAAAAGCAAAAGCAAAAGAAAAAACTTGCAAATAACTCAGTTAAAAAACGGGCAAAGAGGGAATTCCTTGGCGGTCCAGGACCTTCCAATACAGGGAGTTCGAGTTCAGCTCCTGGTCAGGAGCTGAGATCCCACCTGCCTCAGAACCAAAAAACCAAAACATAAAACAGAAGCAGTGTTGTAACAAATTCAGTAAGGATTTTTAAAAAAATGGTCCACATCAAAAAATCTCTTAAAAAAAAATTGGCAAAAGACTCAAAAAGACCCTAAAGAAGATACAGAAATGGCCAATGAGCAATGCAAAAATCCTCAACATCATTAGCCACTAGGGAAACACAAGTCAAAACTGCAGTGAGACATTATAGCCATCATGGTGACTGTTATCAAAAAGCAAAATAACAAATCTTAGTGTGGTGTGGCACTATTAGAGCACTCATACAGTGCTAATGGGAATGTGAGATGGTGCAGCACTGGGGAAAACAAGTTTGCAGGTCTTCAAAGAGTTAAACACAGAATAATCACAGGACCCAGCAATCCACTTCTGGGTAGATACCAAAAAAAAAAAAAAAAAAGGGAAAGAAGTGACTCAAATAGATATTATTATACCAATGTTCATTAGAGCATCATTCACAATATCCCAAAGATTGAGGCAAGTCAAGTGTTCATCCACAGAGGAATGGATACATAACACGGTGGTGTAAACATACCATGGAATATTATTCATCCATAATTAGGAAATTCTGGCACATGTTACAGTTTGGATGAACCTTGAATATATTATGCTAAGTGAAACAAACCAGAAACGCAAAGGACAAATACTGCCTGAATCCACTGATAGGAGTTATCCAGAACAGAGAAAATTCCTAGAGACAGAAAGCTGAGGAAGGGAGCAACGGGAACTTGTTCCATGGATGTGGACTTCCTGTCTGGTGATGATAAAGTTCTGGAGATGGACAGCAGTGATGATTTGACAAAAATGTGAGTGTACTTAACGCCGGAGAACTACCCTCTTAAAATGGTTAGTGGTAAATTTTATGTTACGTATGCGTTCGTGCATGCTAAGTCATTTCAGTCATGTCTGACTCTTTGCGACCCCATGAATTATAGCCCATCAGGCTTCTCTGTCCAGGGGATTCTCCAGGCAAGAATACTGGAGTGGATAGCCGTGCCCTCCTCCAGGGGATCTTCCGGGCCAGGAATCGAACCGGCATCTCTTAACGTCTCCGGAATTAGCAAGCAAGTTATTTACCCCTGAGCCACCTGGGAAGCCCATGTTATGTATATTATACCACAATTTTAAAATGAAAAATAAAAAAGATTCAGGAAGCCACCTGGAAACAAAAATCCAATCCTGTTGGTTCTATTTACGCCTCTCTCAAGTAGATGTGCTTTTGCCTTCCTTAAGGCTGCTGGGAAAGTCCAGCTCCCCATTGTGTTTACCTAGATTATTGTAGTAGCCTCCTTGTCATCGCCAGATGTTCATCCTTACTCTTTCTAATCTGTTCTCCAAGGAGCAGCCACCTATTGTTTGTCGTTCAGTCTCTAAGTTGGGTCTGACTCTTCTGCAACCCCATGGACTGTAGTCTGCCAGGCACGACCGTCCTTGGGATTTCCCAGACAAGAATACTGAAGCGGGTTGCCAGAGGGGCCTTCAAAAGTATACACCCAACTGGGTCAGCCCCCTGCCCACTAAGCCAGCACATGGGGGAAGGTTGGAGGATTTCAAGCAAAGGGGTACCATACCTACATGTATACTGTTAAAAAAACACTGGCTTCTGTGGCGGGGAAGCTGGATTTGTAAGAATTCAAGAGAAGAGGTTCTCAAACTTCAGGGTCATCAGCTGGAGGACTTGTTAATACTCAGATAGCTGGGTCCCAGGGTTCTGATTCAGTAGGTCTGGCGTGGGGCATCCCAGGCTAGGGTGTGGAATCTGTATCTCTAATAAGCTCCCAGGTGATGCTCTGATCAAGTTGCTTCTGGTTGATTGCAAACCAGGGAACATATTTTGGGAGCCCCCGGCCTGGAGTGAACAAAGCAGGGAGAACAAAGCTCTCTGTGGCCTGGCCCTACTCTCCCTCCAAGAGACAACTTGCGGAAATTCTTCTACTTTCTTAGATGCCTCGTGTTCAGGACTTCATTCTCACAGTCCCATCTGCCTGGAACATTCTTCCTTTTCTCCCCTTTCCTTTCTCTCTGTACTCCCACTTTCTGCCTGGTTAACCATCAACCATCTTTCAAGAATCTGCTTATACAATGTGTGTGCCTTTAAAAAAAAAAAAGCAACTTTGAAATATAATTCACATATTATCTAGTTCACCCACTTAACACACACAGTTTATCAGTTTTTAGTATAGTCACAGATATGTGCAACTATTCAGTTCAGTTCAGTCGCTCAGTCGTGTCCGACTCTTTGCGACCCCATGAATCGCAGCACGCCAGGCCTCCCTGTCCATCACCAACTCCCGCAGTTCACTCAGACTCACATCCATTGAGTCCGTGATGCCATCCAGCCATCTCATCCTCTGTCGTCCCCTTCTCCTCCTGCCCCCGATCCCTCCCAGCATCAGGGTCTTTTCCAATGAGTCAGCTCTTCGCATGAGGTGGCCAAAGTACTGGAGTCTCAGCTTTAGCATCATCCCTTCCAAAGAAATCCCAGGGCTGACCTCCTTCAGAATGGATTGGTTGGATCTCCTTGCAGTCCAAGGGACTCTCAAGAGTCTTCTCCAACACCACAGTTTAAAAGCATCAATTCTGCGGCGCTCAGCCTTCTTCACAGTCCAACTCTCACATCCATACATGACTACTGGAAAAACCATAGCCTTGACTAGACGGACCTTAGTCGGCAAAGTAATGTCTCTGCTTTTGAATATGCTATTACCTCAGTCAATTTCATTTATTTAATTAAAATTTTTAAAATTTTTTTAAGTTTTATTTTTACTTTATTTTACTTTACAGTACTGTATTGGTTTTGGCATACATTGACCTGAATCCGCCACGGGTGTACATGAGTTCCCAATCCTGAACCCCCCTCCCACCCCATATCATCTCTCTGGATCATCCCCGTGCACCAGCCCCAAGCATCCTGTATCCTGCATTGAACATAGACTGTCGATTCATTTCTTACATGATAGTATACATGTTTCAATGCCATTCTCCCACATCATCCATCCCACCCTCTCCCTCTCCCACAGAGCCCAAAAGTCCGTTCTATACATCTGTGTCTCTTTTGCTGTCTCGCATACAGGGTTATCATTACCATCTTTCTAAATTCCATATATATGTGTTAGTATACTGTATTGGTGTTTTTCTTTCTGGCTTACTTCACTCTGTATAATAGGCTCCAGTTTCATCCATCTCATTAGAACTGATTCAAATGTATTCTTTTTCATGGCTGAGTAATACTCCATTGTGTATATGTACCACAGCTTTCTTATCCATTCCTCTGCTGATGGACATCTAGGTTGTTTCCATGTCCTGGCTATTATAAATAGTGCTTCGATGAACATTGGGGTACATGTGTCTCTTTCAATTCTGGTTTCCTCAGTGTGTATGCCCAGCAGTGGGATTGCTGGGTCATAAGGCAGTTCTATTTGCAATTTTTTAAGGAATCTCCACACTGTTCTCCATAGTGGCTGCACTAGTTTGCATTCCCACCAACGGTGTAAGAAGGTTCCCTTTTCTCCACACCCTCTCCAGCATTTATTGTTTGCAGACTTTTGGATCGCAGCCATTCTGACTGGTGTGAAATGGTACCTCATTGTGGTCTTGATTTGCATTTCTCTGATGAGTGATGTTGAGCATCTTTTCATGTGTTTGTTAGCCATCCGTAAGTCTTCTTTGGAGAAATGTCTATTTAGTTCTTTGGCCTGTTTTTTGATTGGGTCGTTTATTTTTCTGGAATTGAGCTGCATAAGTTGCTTGTATATTTTTGAGATTAGTTGTTTGTTGGTTGCTTCATTTGCTATTATTTTCTCCCATTCAGAAGGCTGTCTTTTCACCTTGCTTATAGTTTCCTTTGTTGTGCAGAAGCTTTTAGTTTTAATTAGATCGCATTTGTTTATTTTTGCTTTTATTTCCAGTATTCTGGGAGGTGGATCATAGCGGATTCTGCTGTGATTTATGTCGGAGAGTGTTTAATTATTTTTTAACAGTAGAAGCATCCATTTTACTGCATGACAATTACAAAATACAAAATAAAAGAATAAAAAAACAAAAATTATTATCATAAAAGTCAGAATAATGACACTTCTGAGAAAGTATGAGAATGTGATCGTAATGGACGCAAAGGAGTCCCTAAAGTCCTGATAACATTTCTTTTTTACTGAACTATAGTCGATTTATAATATTGTGTTAGTTTCAGATATATAGTACAGTGATTCAGTTATATATATACCTGAAATACATACAACCTATAAGGGAAAATGTTATAACCTATTACCTATAAGTTATAAGTTATAACTTATAAGTTATAAGTTATAACCTATAAGGGAAAAAGATCTTCCCTGATGGCTCAGTTGGTAAAGCGTCTGCCTGCAATGGAGGAGATCCCCTGGAGAAGGGAAAGGCTACCCATTCCAGTATTCTGGCCTGGAGAATTCCATGGACTAGAGTCCATGGGGTCACAAAGAGACAGACACAACTGAGTGACTTTCTCTTTCACTATAAGGGAAAAGAATCTGAAAAAGAAGTACATATTTATAAATATAAATATATATATAATAAAAATAAATATAAATATATATTTTTCTTTTTCAGGTTCTTTTCCCTTGTAGATTATAACAAAATATTGAGTATAGTTCCCTGTGCTATAGAGTAGGTCCTTGTTTGTTATCTTATTTTTATATATAGCAGTGTGTATGTGTGAATCCCAAACTCCTAATTTATCCCTCCCTCCTTCCTCTTTGGCAATCATAAGCATGTTTTTCTATGTCTGTGAGTCAGTTTTAGACTAAATAGAAATCTTGTAGTCTTTAGCTATCACCTCCCTATTTCCCCTTCTTGCCCTCTAACTCCCAGTAGGTCCAGGGAGGGGCGTCTGGTAATTTGCATTCCCCCTGGGTAATTCTGTTACACAGCAAGTTGAGACTCTCTATTTAAAATATTCTGTGAAGGCGAGAACCACACTTGTCTCCTCACTATTGTGTCCCTGCACCGAGAAGGGCAGGGCGATGGTACTGCGCATGGACTAACAATCAATGAATTTTGTTGAATAAAGAAGTGATGCAATTTGACCAAGGTCACGTAACCAGGAGATGAAGGCTTAGAACCATTGCGTTTTTGCCTTGGTTGTCTGGTTTATCGTGTGAGGTTGGTAAGAATATCCCAGTCCATTCAACAAGCATCTGTTGAGGAATTACTACCTACTCAGCATTTTTCAAAATCTGGCCAAATGTTCGAGCTTTGGTAATAATCTGTGAGGCATCAATGGATAGCTCTGAAAGATAATTAGAAGCACTTGGAGTCCAAAAAGAATTGGGGAAAACTGGACTTTATTAAACACCAGGGGGAGCTTTGTTAAGATAGTATTGAATAGCAGACCACATTGAAGGGCAAGTCACCCCAGCATAAGGCACTTATTATTTTTAATAATAAATTTGTTCAAAGTTGCCTGTACTGAATTTTTTCATAGATAATCTTTTCCCCCACTAGACTTTATTATCGGGATATTTTCATTTCCTGGAATCAAGATTGCCGGGAGAAATATCAATAACCTCAGATATGCAGATGACACCACCCTTATGGCAGAAAGTGAAGAGGAACTAAAAAGCCTCTTGATAAAAGTGAAAGAGAACAGTGAAAATGTTGGTTTAAAGTTCAACATTCAGAAAACGAAGATCATGGCATCCGGTCTCATCACTTCATGGGAAATAGATGGGGAAAAAGTGTCATACTTTATTTTGGGGGGCTCCAAAATCACTGCAGATGGTGACTACAGCCATGAAATTAAAAGATGCTTACTCCTTGAAAGAAAACTTATGACCAACCTAGATAGCATATTCAAAAGCAGAGACATTACTTTGCCGACTAAGGTCCGTCTAGTCAAGGCTATGGTTTTTCCAGTAGTCATGTATGGATGTGAGAGTTGGACTGTGAAGAAGGCTGAGCGCCGAAGAATTGATGCTTTTGAACTGTGGTGTTGGAGAAGACTCTTGAGAGTCCCTTGGACTGCAAGGAGATCCAACCAGTCCATTCTGAAGATCAGCCCTGGGTGTTCTTTGGAAGGACTGATGCTAAAGCTGAAACTCCAGTACTTTGGCCACCTCATGCAAAGAGCTGACTCATTGGAAAAGACTCTGATGCTGGGAGGGATTGGGGGCAGGAAGAGAAGGAGACGACCGAGGATGAGATGGCTGGATGGCATCACTGACTCGATGGACGTGAGTCTGAGTAAACTCCGGGAGTTGGTGATGGACAGGGAGGCCCGGCGTGCTGCGATTCATGGGGTCGCAAAGAGTCGGACACGACTGAGCGACTGAACTGAAGGCATAATAAAATCACTTAAGATTGAAATAAGTTTTTAAAGAACACATTTATGGAAAAACAATTTTATAATTTCCTGAAATAATAAAATTCAGTTAATCACAAAACAAATGCATGGTAGCTAGGGTTACTTGTGTTTTGCACAATAGTTTCAAGTTCTAAAAGGGAAAAAGGGAAAGATGAAACAAACACAATGTTCTTCCAGAATTCTGAGTGGTTATGTGGAGTTCAAGAATTTCTATGTCAAGAATTATTAGAATGGTGATGCTTTTCTAATAAATCTTTGAGAATATTGGAAGTCTAATCTAAAAAATATTAGGCACAGTAGAAGGAAACCACTCCTGTGAGTTTTATTAGCTTACTTTAGGGAAGGCAAAGGTTATCATTCTAGAGGAAATTGAGTTATGTGGAAGGGAGAACACACTGTTCATGGCCAAGTTCATCATCCACTCTTAGAGCCTCATTACTAAGGAAAAGCCTTCGTCAGTCATCCAACTTTAATTTGAAAACACTGCTTTAGTAGAAGTTCACACTTTTCTGCTTTATCGGAAACAGATCGAATTCTGGGAAAGTGCCAATACGTTGCGGATGTCCAACAGGCAGCAAATGAATATATGAAATCAGCCACAAGTTTTCTCTTGAACTTTCCAAGACCTGAAACCGTGTTCAAAGGTTCAAAACCGTGTTGAAAATCTACCTGTTTTGCATGAATCGGTTGCTACTAAAGCAAGAAAGATAATACAAAGTGAACACAAATTTAAAGCTACAAACGATGGACTTTCTGATCAAAGCCCAGTGTCCAGCCAGTCATTCTGGAAATATTTCACTATTCAATAAGAAAAGGTTATTCTCGAAAAATTTAACTGTAACTTGTTAATTAAAACGGAGACTGAATGGATGGATGGATGGACTAAAGTGATTTTAGGCAGATTACTTAGCCTACCCATGCCTGTTCTCTGATTTTGAGCATGCAGATAGTAATAATACTTACCTTGCAAAGTTTCTGAGAGAGTTATGCATGTCCAGAGCTTTGCAGAACATGTGGCAAATATTCACTCTTCAACAAACGTTCATTACTATGTACATGTACTTATTTCCTTTGATGCTCTGCTCCACAATCCTTTATCTGCAACTCCCAAATCCCCCAAATCTCTGAAAATCCCAAATTTAGTGGTACAATCATGCCTGATGATGAAAGGCTGATCTGAGGCTTCTAGACCCACTTAGTGAAAATATTAATATGTTTTGCTACAGAAGTATTAATGAACATAAGTTTCTAAAATCTCGAAACTTCTAAATTCAAAGCTACTTAGTCCCTCGAGGATTCAAGTAAGTGACTATGAGCCTCAAACATGATGCTAACACAATTCAGAGAAAAACCAACCAATCTCTGATTCACAACCTGGCTTTGAATCCAGAACTGGTCATAACTGCATCCCTGGGACAGCTACTTTACTTCTCTAAAACCTCAGTGGTTGGTGGATGGATAATCCCTTTTATTGCACAAGATGTGAAACTCCTCAAATTCCTGCATCTCCCCACCCCACCATGTATATTTCTCTTTATCCATCCTCATGAATAACCCATTTTTAGAGACTGCTGCACGCCTGAGTTGTTCAAGGCCACCCTCCCCCTACCCGCTTCACCAACTGAACCACAGGTGGATGGCATATGAGCCAAATGAGAAAGTTCTATGGAATTTCAAGAATTAAGAAAATGGTTCAGATGAAGGGTCTGGGTTGATTTGTCAGTATTTTTTTTTCTATTTGTCCTTCTCTGACCTTCTGCCATTAGCAATTGATGAGTTAGCTTCCCAAAGGGCTGCTGAGCTACAGCATAATGCATAAGGGTATAAATGGTATAAATGTATAAAAGTATAAATGTCTAACAGTTTAAGGTGGTGCTGGTTTTAATTCACATATAAATTAGAAGGAGGAAAAAAAGTTTCACCTCCTATCATTGTTGGCTACAGAAATCAGAAATAGAAAGTTGGATGATGTGGAGGAGGCAAGATTCAAGATGGGTTCATTGCCAACCAGCCAACCAACCAACAAGTTTACCTGAGCTCCGAGTACTCCGCAGAAGCCAGTTCCCATCAGAGCTACAAGTGAGAGTTTAGTAGTGAGCTCCGGTATGTGGGAACACAGGAGAGGGACATCTAGTCCAGCTGAGGGTCCAGGGGTAGAAAAGTAGGCAAGAAGCCTTTCCAATAGAGGTCACCGTGAGCTGGGTCCCAAGGTTAAGTGGCAATGAGCCACAAGAGGGGCTGGGGTATACAAGACAAACGTTCCCGGTTAAACACAAAACAACTAGATTGGGAGGGAGGGATGGCTTCTTCCAGGGCTTGCAGAGCCTGAAATTCTAAACCTTGGTTCCACTACTTCTTGACATAGGACCTTGAGAGGGGTAAGCAGAATCACGGCTCCCTAAAGATATCCCTGCTTAATATCTGTGTCCTGTGACTATGTTATCTTTCCCGGCAAAAGGGACTTTGCAGATGTGATTAAGTTAAGGATCTTGAGACGGGAGATTATCCTGGATTATCCAGGGGTGCCCAATGTAATCACAAGGGTCCTTAGAAGGGGGAGCGGGAAATCAGAAAAGAGAGAAGGAAAGGTGATGATGGAAACACAGGTCAAGCGATAAGGTCAGGAAGCAAGGAACACCGGCAGCCTCTAAAAGGCAGAAGAAGCGAGAAAAAGCAGCACCTCTGGAAAAAACGCTCTGCTCCTGATGTCTTGATTTTAAAACTGATGTTGGACTTCTATCCTCTAGAAGGGAGGGTAATGAATTTGTGTAGTTTAAACCACTAGGTTTGTGGTAGTGTATTACACATACCAGTGTTTGATTAGCTCACCTATACCCTGAGAGGTAAGTTAAATAACATAACAGAAAGTGCTTAGAACACTGCCTTGCATGTGGTAAGTATTCAATGATTTTTATCACACTAAAAGTTATTTTATTCAGTGTGAAATAAGGAGATACAGGAGCATTTTAACCAATAAAATGACATAAGCAGATTCCTATTGTGCGTGTGTGCTCAGTTGCTTTAGACTCTTTGCGACCCCATGGACTATTGCCCATCAGGCTCCTCTGCCCATGGGATTCCCCAGACAAGAATAGTGGAGTGGGTTACTGTGCCTTTCTCCAGGGGATCTTCTTGACACAGGGATGCAACTCATGACTCTTTCATCTCCCTCAGTGCAGGCTAATTCTTTACCGCTGAGCCACCACTGGGGAAGCCCAAGATTTGCATTGTAGGCAGATCCAATGGGACAATGTGAAGAATGGGTTCATGGAGTAGGTGGAGGAGAGGGAAGGTCAGTGGCTGGAGGTCCAGTTAAGAGGCTACAACCATGACCCCAGCCAGTGGCAATAAGGTAAGATCTAAGACATCCTTTCCTCACCCATCTATCTTGTTACCCCATTTAATTCTGAAATGCTCTTTATATATTGTAATCAACACAGCTGTCTCCCAACCCAGAATTTGCTCCCCTATTCTTCCTTCCTGAAAAGAACCCGAATTTTGGTCTAATACATCCTCCCACACACCCCCTTGGGGCAGACACTCCCTCCTCTTTGATCTAAAGTTAATTCCATTCCTTTCTGCTAGTCTTGGTTCTGGAATAGGCTGGTGACCCAATTATAGCTAATGAGATTTGAGGGAAGTCTAGGGGGTGGTGGTTCTAGTGAAGGGTCTCTCTCTCTCCTTGGAGTGTCACAGGAGAAGAGCGTTCTACTCCCTTTGGCTTTGGTAAAATCTGGATGTGATGCCTGGGGCTGCTACAGTCATCTTGCTTCCGGCTTTAGGATAAAGCGAAACAAGGTGCTGGAGCAGAAAGATGGAAAAATCCCAGGTCCTTGATGACACTTTTGAACCGCCGATCATAAGTCCCTGAAGACTTCTCCAGAATGGAAATTAAGCCAGTTTCTTATACCCAATAGACAAAAACAGTTTGACATGCAGTCTGAGATGACTGTTTATATATTGATTACTGTCTCACCTGATAAGATGGCAAGCTTCTTAATGATGAGGTCCTTATGCCTGTAATCCCCTCCACTACCTCGATTGTGCTGGGCACATCATAGGTGTACAATAAATATGTTTGTTTTTTTTTTCCAGTCAGACCTGGTGATTGTTGGACTATGGGATGTTGGGGAAAGGAGTCCAAGACGACTTCCTGGTTTCAGGCCCATGTGACCAGGCCAAAAGCCCTGCCATGAATGGAGCAATACTGGAAATGGAGCAGCCCAGACTTCTGACACCACTGGGCATTTTTCTAGGGACTTTTCTGGCCTCTACCTCCACCACACCCCTGGCTGCTACCATGGATGCTTTGTGAAAACAGTAAGGGAAAATGGGTAGGATCCCCAAGACCAAGACCAAGAGACATGGCTTGGCCACTTACAGTCCCTCATCCCTCCTTTCGCCACACCTGTACTTGGGACTCAAGCATGTTTCCGAGTGGGTCTCGTCCTGACCTGCCGTTTTGTAGAACCGTCCTCCACCGGAGAGAAGCTCTTATCAAAACTCATCAGGTTTCTGACCTTCCAGGTGCTCTGGGAAAATCTAACAGGGGTAAGAAAACCGCCCTTTTCCACAATTTAAATAAAATCCATCGTCATCACCAAAAAAAGAGATACAATACAAAAACTCCCCTTCCAACTTGCCGTTTCCCATCACCACACAAAGTTTTCAAAGCTGTTGTCACCCAAGCTTTGAGATTCTGAAATCTCCAAAACAGCTGGACCAGGCACTAGGAGGGCCTTAGGGTCTGGCCCCAAGCACTCCCTCTAAAGTGGGTATTTTGTATTCAGGCCTTGAAGGTTGCTTTCTGCTTTGAAGCTTGTTTCTCTCTGTTTTCCTGGTTATCAGGAGAAAGTGCCTCCTCTCCTCTTTCCTGGGTAACACTTTGAGCTTCGGGACCCTCCCACCTTCTCCTCCCTCCCCTCCTTCCTCAGCAGAAATCCTTAGCAGACGCGTGTGCCTTACACACAGAGACAACAAGGGGCCTGCTGTCCCACGACGATGTAAACACAGCCAGTCTGGAAATTGATCTGGTCTCTGTTGCTTCCTTTCTCTTGAATTAAATTAAAAAAAATAAAAGTGAGAGAGACGCCAAGGGTTAAGAGAGACAGGCGCAGAGAAGAAAAACAGCTCTTAAATGCTGCTTCGCTCATCCTTGAGAAGGTGGGGGAGACAGGGAAGAACGCTCCTTTGTTAGGGGAAGCTAGGCTGGAAGACTCTGCTGAATGAACCCCGCGGGCCTGTCCCCGGGAGAAGAAACACAGGAGATGGTGATGCTCCCTTTAATATTTGGTCCACTTAAATAGGTGCGAGTTTTTGGCTGAGTTAGAGAGGCAGCCAACAGTCCCGAGGTGGGCGGGGCCATATGAGAATGGGCGGGGCCAGGGTGAGACGAGCGGGTGGGCCAGAAGAGAAGTGGGCGGGGTCAGAATGAGATGAGTGGGCGGGCCAGAAGAGGGGTGGGCGGGGTCAGGATGAAACGAGTGGGCGGGGTCAGGACGAGACAAGTGGGTCACGGGCTGACGCTCCTCACCTGCGTCCCTTCGTCTTCTGCCCTCCTCTGCCGTGTGGTTGGGGGCATCTACAGGGCAGCCTCACCGAGGCCCCTCTGTCCCGGGGCTTCCTGAATTTTCTGCTAAGGGGAGGCACCAGCAGGAGATGGAAGGGACCGGGCCGTCCCATGGGTGGCCGCAGTCCTCTCCCCGCCGCAGCGCTCCCTGCCTTCTGTCGACCCGGTCTCTCCACCATCAGCCCGCCAGTCCTAGAGGTGGTGACCGCTTCCGGCATTTGTTGTTTCCGGGGCCTCATGGCCCCACGCTGCTTCCTTTCATCCTGCCTGCCCTTCTGTAAATAGTCCCTCCATTACATTTTTTTCAGCTGAACACTCTGGATTGTGCCATCTGTTTCCTGCCAGGTCCTGGCTGATACTGTTAGTAAACCTTCTCTTCCTTAGGCTTAAAATAAGTTGGTGTCGCCTGTGTACCCAGAGTCAGTAGCCAACACCTGTAGCAACTGGCTGCTGGTGGGCTGAATTTTTGGCTGTGCACCCCCTGTCTGGCTTTGCCTTTCCCATACTTCCTATTTGGGTCATTATCTGCTGATTACTTTTGTTTCCTAGCCCAGGTTTGTGATTTGCAGGACAATAGGAATAGGAAAATTGTAGGTAGCTATAATAGTGTCGGAGAAGGCAATGGCAACCCACTCTAGTACTCTTGCCTGGAAAATCCCATGGATGGAGGAGCCTGGTAGGCTGCAGTCCATGGGGTCGCGAAGCGTCAGACATGACTGAGCGACTTCGCTTTCACTTCTCACTTTCATGCATTGGAGAAGGAGCTGGCAACCCACTCCAGTGTTCTTGCCTGGAGAATCCCAAGGATGGGGGGGCCTGGTGGGCTGCTGTCCATGGGGTCGCACAGAGTCGGACACGACTGAAGCGACTTAGCAGCAGCAGCAGCATAGGATAATGTGGTACGGTGTATGACCTTGGGCAATGATGCAACTCCTGTGCCTCAGCTTTCCTCATTCCTAAAAATGGGTATAATAACAGATATGAGGTAGTCTCACCACATGGTGGGAGAGGATTCCCTCTGTTATATGTGGGTCTTTGCTCTGGTCCATGGGTTACCGTCTTTCTAGGAGTGTTTCTCCAGAGAAAAATGGGTATTTATTCCCCATCCAGTACTTGTGGGAACATAGTTTTATCCAGGGCTTCCTAGGAGGCCCTAATGATAAAGAACCCACCTGCCAATGCAGGAGACCTAAGAGATGTGGGTTCGATCCCCACGTTGGGAAGATCCCCTGGAGGAGGGCTGGCAACCCAGTCCGGTATTCTTGCCTGGAGAATCCCATGGACAGAGGAACCTGGTTGGCTATAGTCCATGGGGTTGCAAAGAGTCAGACATGAGTTATATCTAAGGAAGAGAAGAGAAAGGCAGGGTGATGGTTATGGAGGGAATCTGTAAGGGGTATGGTGGTGTATACGTGCGTGTGTGTGTGTGTGCACGCGCGTGCTCACGTGCGCACTCCTGTGATACTTTTTCTGTTTTTCGAGGAGCCATATTCTTCAGGAGCCCAAGGCCAGTTCTCCTTGGCTAAGAATGAGGGTGTGTCAGGAAACCTGAGTGACTAGGAAGGAAAAGACCTAGAAAAGACATGAAATATTTGGCCATCAGGAGAGAGAGAGTGCAGTCTGGCTGGAATGAAGCAGGCTACAGGGACCACTGCTGGTTCCCCAAGGGTCCAGCCCAGTGGAACCCTGAGACCCTGTGGGAGCCTCAGGTAGTCACATGACACTGGAGTTTGCACTTCCTCTTCTCTAGGCCTTTCTCTACCAACTAGTCTTGATTTTGGATGCTTCTTAGCAGACAGACCCTGGTGCTGGGAAAGACTGAAGGCAGGAGGAGAGGGCGACAGAGGATGAGAGGGCTGGATGGCATCACCGACTCAATGCACATGAGTTTGAGTAAACTCCAGGAGTTGGTGATGGACAGGGAGGCCTGGCATGCTGCAGACCATGGGGTCACAAAGAGCTGGACATGACTGAGCGACTGAACTGAACTAGCAGATAGATCCTCCGCCCTCCTCCTTTCTTGTGGTCCTTTCTTGGTCCCAGGCATTTCTGGTACAAAAGGGCAGAATGATAATCACTGTTACTTTGCCTGAGGTTGTCCCCTGACTCTGGGCCTGGACCACCTCCATGTAATATGCCCGGTGCTCCTTGCTCTCAGTAATTTCTGGAAAATCCTAGTAGCTCAGCATCAGCAGAGCCTGCATGGCTCCCCTGTGACCTTGCTGCTGCTTGTGGCTTTGCCTGAGGCCCGGCAAACTCCAGAGCTCACAGCCGGCTCTGCCGCCCTGACGCAAACGCTCCCCTGGCGGCGACCCAAAGGCTATTTCTGAGGCTCTCCCGGCATCTGTGTCCTGAGGGCTCGTGTGCCAGTCGTTGAAGGACCCGCATTTCTCCATCTCCAGGCTCTGCTTCCCTCCCCCATTGTCCTCTTTTTCTGGCAAATGTGCTCGTCTGTGACTTTGACTTGGTCGCCCTGCAGTGATGGGTGTTTCTCTGCCCAGACTTGGATATTTGTCGATGCTGTCAGACTGACCCACTCCTCCTTTGCAGAGGGTTTTGTTATTGTTTATTCAGTTGGCAGAGACGCCCACAGGCACTGGTGTCCAGTCTCCTCGCTTGTTACGCAGCCCGGTGAGTCCACAGTGTTTGCGCTTCTCTGACCAGGCCTGGGAGACCCATGGTGCCCGTGCCCCTCCCAGCAGCCCAGGTAGACTTACCTGGGACCCTGCGACATCTCAGTGGAAGCTTAACTCTCGCCTCACCCAGCCCACACCTCTCAGCACAGAAAAGGACAGTCAGAGGTCTGGAATTTGGGATTGAAACATCACATCAGGGCACCAGGTTGAAAAGGCTCTCGTTATCTGTCCAAATTTCCCACCAAACAACTTCCCTAAAAATGTGATTTCCACTTTCACTTAGAAACCATTTTGCTGAGTCCTGTCCCTTACACCTGCTTGGACTCCACTGATGAATTATTCGGGTAACAGGACAGATGGGAATTTCTTCCTTTCTGTCCACTTCAACAGGTTCTCTGACCTAGTTCTGCCTATACTGAAAAAAATATAATGAATTTTTTTTGTTTGCAGATTCCAATATACAGGATGAGGTTTCTGAAAATGCCTATTCTTAAAGTATATTTATTATTAGGTGAAAAGGCTCCTGTTATTCTTCAAAAAAAAAAAAAAAAAAGATCAGAGATCCTAAATACTTTGTTCTGGCTCTTTTTTTTAAAAAACAGATGAAGCCACTTAGCATTCCTTAGCTGAAACAGAAATGTAGTCAGAGGAAGCTGGATGCAAATGTTTGCATTTATATACAATTTTAGTAGGAAGTATGTGGCTTAGCTGGTAAAGAATCTGTCAGCAATGCAGGAGAGCTGGATTAGAACCCTAGGTTGGGAAGATC
This sequence comes from Ovis canadensis, assembly GCF_042477335.2. Classification (NCBI taxonomy): domain Eukaryota; kingdom Metazoa; phylum Chordata; class Mammalia; order Artiodactyla; family Bovidae; genus Ovis; species Ovis canadensis. The sequence continues at coordinate 57,623,121 of NC_091264.1, forward strand.
CCCTGGTGAAGGGGAAGGCTACCCACTCCAGTATTCTGGCCTGGAGAATTCCATGGGCTCTATAGTCCATGGGGTCACAAAGAGTTGGACACGACTGAGCGACTTTCACTTCACTTCACTTTATTCTAAATTTTTCCAAAGTGTGAGAACCACAGAAGCATAACAACGATATTGAATACGTTTCAAATTTTGTAACAAGGACTTACATGAGAATGTGGTACATTATCTAGATCTTTAGAAGGCAAATCTGAAAAACTTCTTCAGCTACTGGGCTTTTTCAGTTGCAGGAAACCCTGAATGACATGCTCTGCTGGAGACAGAGAATTTTTTTTGACAGCGCTCTACCCACCATGTGATATGATGATCATTTTAATGAACTCCATGTCCTTGAGTCATATCTTAATGAGAACTTGCTGGCTAAATAGGAAAAAGGAAGCTACAGATTAGAGCTGGACAGAAGTACTTAAAGAATTTCATTATTAAAACATTCATCTTCCAAAGAATAAAGAGGGTGTGTGAATTCACCCAGTCATTATTGGGTGGGGACATGGTAGCCTCATGAATATTTCTTTTAAGTGGCTCATGATAGAAAATTTCAGATAATAATGTAATGAAATTCCAGTTCTCTAGCACCTAGTTTCATCAGTTAACAACATTTTGCCAATCATATTTCATCTATCCTTCCTGGATTATATTTTTAATTAAAAAAATTGTTTTTGAGTATTTTAAAGTAAACTCCAGTTAATATAAATGCTTGCATGATGATTAATTTTATGTGTCAGTTTAGATGGGTCACTGTATTAGTCTGCTTGGACTTCCCTGGTGGCTCAGATGGTAAAGCGTCTGTCTACAATGTGGGAGACCTGGGTTCGATCCCTGGGTTGGGAAGATCCCCTGGAGAAGGAAATGGCAATCCACTCCAGGACTGTTGCCTGGAAAATCCCATGGACAGAGGAGCCTGGTAGGCTACAGTCCATGGGGTTGCAAAGAGTCAGACACGACTGAGCGACTTCACTTCACTTCAAGGCTACCGTAAGAAAATACCAGAGTGGCTTAAACAGCAAAAGTTTATTCTCACAGTTGTGGAGGCTGAGTCTAAGATCAAGGCGCCAGCAACAGAGCGTTGATTCTGAGGCCTCTTTTCTTGGCTTGCAGGCAGCAACCATCCTCCTGTGTGCTCACGTGACCTCTACTCTGTGTGTACTTCGTAAGGCCTGTAATCCTACTGATCCGGGCTCCACCCTTAATTTAACCTTAGTTACCTCCTACAGTCCCTATCTCCAAATACAGTTATGTTGGGGCTTAGAGTTTCAACATATGAATTTGGAAGGTGGAGGATGGAGGACACAGTTCAGCTCCTAACAGTCACTGTACTCAGCCCTTTGGTCAGATATTATTCCAGATGTTTCTGTGAATGTATTTTTCTAGACACAAATAATATTTAAGTCTGCAGACTCAGAGTAAAGCAGATTGCCCTCCATAATGTGGACAGGTCTCATCCAATCAATTGAAGGCTTTAACAGAACAAAAACTAAATTAGAGTTCTTTGTTAAGCCCTGTGTTCTCATTTGGGGCTCAGACTATATGCTCATCTCTTAATAGAATATGGTGCATTGAATGGTCAGCTGGATTATTTGACAGTAGGCTTTGTTCCAGTTCCTCCTCCCCCATTAAGCTTATGGGCACTTGCCTTCCTCTGTGGACCACTTTATAGGGAAGGGAGTACGTTGACCAATAGACATGAATATTTCAATTCTCCAGGCAGTTGCATTACTGACAAAATTATATATAGGCATTTTGATTTATATATATTTTCCATGACTTTGGTCAATGTGAGTCAATCCCCAGAATCTGATTGGCTGAATAAAATGAAATAAACTGAATTGCTTGATATTCTCAGGTCGAACTCTGGATTAACAACTCCACCAAGATCCTGTCATTGAGGGAAGCCCTGCCTACAAAGCCTGCCTACCTCTCCTTTCGAAGTAGCATGTTATTTTTGTCCTCTTGGGAAGAGAATCTTTCACCATCAAGAACACTGAATGGAACATTAGCCTTGTTTTCTTTGATTCTAATCACTCTAACTTTTTCCCCCTCAAAGGGCTCTGCTGTGTGTACTGTGCCTTGCATTCTTCAACCTCATCGCCCCATGGTTCCGCTTCAGAGACCCTGCCCTGCTGTTTCTTCAGCCTGGAGCCATCCCCCACCTCAACACACACGAACATAATTACCTTGTATTCATTTTTCGGATCTCAGCTCAGTTATCACCTTCTCAGGGAAATCGTCCCCAGTCCTTAGACTAGGTGATAACCTTCTGTTATATGCTCTCATGGCACACAACACCTTTCCTCCCTAACACCTGTCACTGTTTGTAATTAAACATTTGTTTGTGTAATTATTAGATTAGCATTGAGAGATAAGGACCACTTCTGTTGTGCTTACCTTTGCGTCTTCTGTGCCCATCACCGGCCCAGCACAACAGTAGGTGCTGATTACTGACATCAGTGGCTAAATGAATGACTGACATCTCCCCAGGAGAGGACAATGAACCCATCACATTAGGAACCCAACACATTTGGGCGCATATGATGGGTAACCCCTTCACCCAGACTCTTTTCCTCACCTGTAGCTCAGCATTCCTCAAACCTGGACCAAGGCCAGGCATCTATTAACATCCTCAGATGCACCAGTTGGCTTAACCTTGGAGTGTAACCCTTCACCCTGGGTTAGTCAGGTGCTGTAGGCTGGTGTGGAGTGTGTTCTTGGGGGTGCCCCTCCTCATGCAGTCTTGTATTCATGCCATATTGGTCCTGGTTTCTGACCAACTTCCCTCCTTAAACTCCAGTTTTCTTCTGTGATGAGTTCAGTTCATTTCAGTTGCTCAGTCATGTCCTACTCTTTGTGACCCCATGGAATTCAGCACGCCAGGCCTTCCTGTCCATCACCAACTCCCAGAGTTGTCCATTGAGTTGGTGATGCCATCCAGCCATCTCATCCTTTGTTGTCCCCTTCTTCTCCTACCTTCAACTCTTCCCAGCATCAGAGTCTATTCAAAAAAAGCATTCTGTGATGAGTGCTCTGCCCCAAATGCCAGCCCCCTTGATGCTCTGCTCAGCATCCATAGTTCTGTCCCTCTAGGAGACTGGCCCACTGTTATATGACTGGCCCATTGTCAAATTTGTCATGTACTGGCTCTGTGACCGTGAACATACCATATCAGCTCTCTGAGCCTTAGTATCCTTAATGAAGATACTGGGCCAACAGCCTGGTCTTCTAGGGTGCTGGAGGAACTAATTAGAAGAATACAGATAGCAATACTTCCTCACCAAAAGTAAAGAAGAGAACCTTGCAAGTCCATATCTGGGGAGAGCATCTGTAAAAATGAGACACTTGAGGTGAGATGGGAAGGACAAATAGGAGTTACTCTGAAAGATGTAAGGTGGCAATGATGACAGATTAATTCATTTCAATGACTATTTTGGGGAGCAATTGCTGTTTCTCCAGAATTGGGTTATTAGTTTGGTGAATGCAAAAGAGGCATGGTATGCTCTTGACTTTGTGTTGCTGATGGTTATGTTATGGTGACCACATATTCACACACACCAGGGACTCTCAACCACATTATTTTGTCCCTTAAGAGAAAAATCTGGAGACATTTTTGCTTGTCATGCCTGGAGGAAACAGATGTGCTTACTGGATCTAGCAGGTAGAGGTCAAGGGTGCTGACAGACACCCTATACTGAGTTCACATCCTCGCAAATGCTCTTAAACAATGGGCCATCAGGCTGGCTTGGGACACCTGGGGGTGGCTTCAAGGCTGAGATGTGAGATGAATCTTGAAAAATAAGTTGGATTTTAAGAAGTGGAAACGTCTGTAGCCTCCACTTTGGCACCTAGTGATGCTTATCATCGTGTTTTGGATAATCGCTTTGGTGGGGTCAAACCAGGTACTCAACACTATGAAGGTTTGTGTCAATGACTGATCTGGCAGTTTTGGCTGGTTAGCAGCACCCTTGACCTTATTGATCTTGGCAAGAAATTGCTTAAGGAACCTAGGGGGCGCTGGCGAGTCCATTCTCTTACAGTCCTGCCAGAGAGTGAATTCCAAAAGCCGTGGGAAGAAAGACAGCTCTACTCTGAAAAATCAAGTTGGAAGGGGACAGCCCAGTGGGCCTTGTAGTGTCCTTTGAAAAACTTCTTCGGTTTCCAACTTCATTTGTCTGTTTCCGCCTGTCTTCCGTATCAGGGAGAAGAAAAATTCCAAACTCAGAAACTTTTTTTAATCTTCAAATCTGCCCCACTTCTTGGTGGGGCTATGGCTGTATTGAAAATGTTTGCTTATTTGCTGAAGTTCATGGATGTGATATTGGTTTTGTATGGGGATCCTAGTACCTATTGGTTTTGTTTATTTACGAGATTTTCCAGGCAATGATACTGGAATGGGTTGCCATTTCCTACTCCAGGGGATCTTCCCAACCGAGAGATGGACCCCTGTGTCTCCTGTGTCTCCTGCCTTGCCGGCAGGTTCTTTACCCACTGAGCATTCAGGGAAGCCTGTTTTATTGAAAACCCTAGGTCAATATCAGGTCAGAAGCTGGCCAGCCCAGCTGTGGATGATTTTGAGCGAGCAGCTGGAATTACTTTTCAGATATTTTGGCAAGAGGGAAATCCCAAATGTGTTTTGCCCCAAGCACTTTTACACTTATTTAAAAAAAAAAAATTTGTAGTGTAGAAATAAATTTAATCTCTGAACCCTTAATTACTTTAAACTTGACTCATTCAAATAGTGTTTATGTTTAAAAAGATGTTTTGTTCCAAGAAACCTGTAAGACATTAAAAATCCTACCCACTCTACTGTTGCCAGAAATAGAAAAAGCGTGACTGCCAAGAATAAATGAAACTTTACAACCACTTTGTAAAACTGTTTGGCATTATTTCACAAAATCGAACATTCATATAACCTATGACCCAGCAATTTATTCTTAGGTGTATACCTAACAGAAATCCCTGCAGGATATGCATTAAAAAGACATGTGCCAGAGTGTTCAGATGAGCACAATTTCTAACAACTCCAAATTGTAAGCAGACCCAAATATTCATGAATAGTAGCGTGAGCAGATAAATTGTTGCATAGTCGTTTAATGGAATATTACACAGCAATCAAATGAATGAACTACACCCTGGGTGACTCTCCAAGACAACATATTTAATAAAGGAAGTCATACCAAAAAATACACATTATATTATTCCATTTATATAAAAAATTTTAAAACTAGTAAAACTAATCTTTGTAAGAGGTGAACTGTGGTTAGCTTTGGGGGGGTGGGGGAGTGGTGATGGCGATAGAGAGGGTTAGAAGGGCCTTTCTGGGGTGCTGGTAACATTCTACTTATCAACCTGGCAGGTGTTACATAGATAAGAGCACCTTGGCATAACGCACTACAAACTTTTGATTAATGAACTTTTTAATAAATAAGTTTCTTTTAAGTAAAAACTGCATTCTAAATCTCGTAAGTTTTAATATCTTAGGAACACAATCTAAATCTAAGAAAATATATTCTTTTCCCCCAAATCTTATTCCCATTGCTTTACCTAATTAGAAGGTAGTCTCCATTATAAGTAACTAAAGAGCCTCTTCATGAAAGTGAAAGAGGAGAGTGAAAAAGCTGGCTTAAAACTCAACATTCAAAAAACTAAGATCATGGCATCCGGTCCCATCACTTCATGGGAAATAGATGGGGAAACAGTGGAAACAGTGGCTGACTTTGTTTTTTGGGGCTCCAAAATCACTGCAGATGGTGACTGCAGCCATGAAATTAAAAGATGCTTACTCCTTGGAAGAAAAGCTATGACCAACCTAGACAGCATAGTAAAAAGCAGAGACATTACTTTGCCAACAAAGGTCTGTCTAGTCAAAGCTATGGTTTTTCCAGTAGTCATGTATGGATGTGAGAGTTGGACTATAAAGAAAGCTGAGCGCTAAAGAATTGATGTTCTTTAACTGTGGTGTTGGAGAAGACTCTTGAGAGTCCCTTGGACTGCAAGGAGATCCAACCAGTCCATCTTAAAGGAGATCAGTCCTGACTATTCATTGGAAAGACTGATACTGAAGCGGAAACTCCAATACTTTGGCCATCTGATGCAAAGAATTGACTCATTGGAAAAGACCTTGTTGCTGGGAAAGATTGAAAGCCGGAGGAGAAGGGGACAACAGAGGATGAGATGGTTGGATGGCATCACTGACTTGATGGAGATGAGTTTGAGCAGGTGCTGGGAGTTGGTGAAGGACAGGGAAGCCTGCCGTGGTGTAGTCCATGGGGTTGCAAAGAGTCGAACATGACTGAGTGACTGAACTGAACTGAACTCCATTATAAAGTACATAACTTGTATATTTGAATCATTTGGAATACCTAGAATGGATATCAGTATAACAGTTTAGGTTAGAATGAAAATAGTCAGTTGGTCTTCTGATTATACAGTAGATAAAGAATCCCATGGGTCTCTACAGATAAAGCACAGTTTTCTTGTAATTCACTAAAATTTTTCATGTCTCTATTAGCTAAAAGGGAAAAATGTTTCACTTAAAGAGAGCTCAGCTCTTTTCCAGTGCAATATAGCTTTCTGAATCTTGAAACAATTTTGACATGGGATTGGAACTCAAGTATAAGAACAGAAAATTTTCAAGTATGCAAATGATAAAAATGTTTCTTGTGTATATCAATTTGCTTATTGGTGAGCTACATGCTCCTGCTTAGAACTGTTTGAGTTCTTTTTGAAAAAAAAAAATTATTTTATTAAAGTATGGTTGATTTACAATGTTGCATTAGTTTATTCGAGTTCTTGAAGGATTAAAACTACCCAGGTGTTCTTTTCAAAGCTCTTTAGCATATTACGAATGTTAATGGGATTGGCATGGCATCCATTATGGGCATATTTGGGTATTAGGTCTTCATGTAATGGATGTAACATCGTTCTCAGAGAAAAATGTGGTTGCTGAATTTTGCAGCCAGTTTTCAAGGAGTGTTCTACTTTACAAAACCTACCTATAGGTATTATAAAGACCACGCTATGGTTAAAGGGAGTCACAGGGAATAAAAGAAAAGGCAGCCTCTGCCTTCTAGATCCTTTTAGATCCAGACTTGGACTGGTCGGTAGTTACACCCAAGTCTACTTACTTGTGTGGGCATTAAAAAATTTTTTTTTCTATTGGACCAGTTACTTTTCAGTTTCTCTTCTTTTCCCCTGTGGCACAAGTACTTCTCCAATGGCCCAGGGCAGTACCTGACCCGCATTAATGGGCTCTTGGAATGAATGGGTACAAGACAACAGATACTATGCAAACTAGGGTGGGACCTTAGTCACTAAGACAACCCTCACTTTTCAGAGAAGGAGGCGTCAGTCCAGCCTCGCTGACAGTGACAGGTGGAGAAGGCTGCAGGTCCTTCTCCATCTTGTCCCCTCTTACCCTCTGGCTGGTGAGATAGGGCTGCTCTTTGCTGCTCTGTGTCACAGAACTTTGGGTAGGGAAGCTGATCTGAGAACTAGAGGCCATAACAGCAGGCTTCTTAATTCTTGTCACCCCACTGCCCACTTGTCCATGGTATAGCTGGCTTTAGAAATCTCTTACCTCCTCTTTCCATTCCCTAGGGCTCTACCTGAGCCTCTATTTCCAAAGCATGACATTCAAGTTTCCCTCTCAGATGCTGCCATCAAATTCCCACGCTTGGGCTTCCCTGGTAGGCCAGTGGTTAAGAGTCTGCCTTTCGGAGGGACGACTAGAATTCTATTTGCAGGCTTCTTTGGGCTTGCCAGGTAGACATCACGAGCAAGGCTAACCCTCCCAAGATGAAGAAATTTATGGACAAGATGTTATCATTGAAATTAAATGGTGGCAGACATGTCCAAGGGATATTCTAGGGACTTGACCCCTTTATGAATCTTATGATGTATGAATGTATGGAGATGGCAACTCATGGGCAACAGAACAGTAGTGGAATGGTGAATACGAGGAAATAGTATCATCATGTTAGAAGCCTTGGGACGAGTATGAACAATGGCTGTGTTCCCCAGAGAAATCAGCTGCTCCCATGTGTCCCCTCTTCACATTTTACTATGAGAAAAATTGAGTCGTGTACATTTTCTTACTGAACTTTTTTGTTAAATAAACTTTAGAAGTATTAAAAAAAAAAGAAAGAAAGAAAGGGAATCTGTCTTGCCGTGCAGGGGATATGGGTTCAATCCCTGGCCTGGAAAGATCCCACATGCCTCAGAGCAACTAAGCCCATGTGCTGCAACTACTAAGCCCATGAGTTGCAAGTACTGAAACCCGAATGCCTAGGCCCCGTGCTCTGCAACAAGAGAAGCCACCACAATGAGAAGCTGGTACGCCACAACTAGAGAGTAACTCCTGCTTTCTGCAAGGAGAGAAAACCCTTGTGCACAGCCGTGAAGACCCAGTGCAGCCGTAATAAGAAAAAGTCCCACACTCATATCGCTACTGAGAGTCCTAAATAAACACTGGGGTTTCTATTTGACAGCTTATCTATCTCCATTCTTGTGTGTGTTTTCTCCCCAGGCTTGGACAGGTCCTAAGAGGCTTGAGGAGCTCCTCTGAACTATTCTACCGGTTCTCTTTACAACATTCAACAAAAACGTGACCTCATTTATGTTTCTGCAGTGTAAGCAAGAAGAGGCAGGTTACCTGCTCGGCACTCAGCCCAGGCAAGAGTCCTTTGCAAGTGGAAAATAACTGAAAATAAGAGTTATCCACAGAAGGAAGAACAGGTGAACGCCAACTCATCAACAATGAAACTGGCGGCCCTACTTCTGGAGCCTCTTGAGTAACAGGGTAATGCCACCACTGGGCAAACCCTTGCCTCCAGTCTAGGTGCCCAGCAGTCACTGGTTGACGAATCCTGCAGAGGTGGGTCGTGGTAACTTACCCTGATACCACCTTCGAGTCCTGGAGCATCCCATGACTTCCATGAACACAGGTCTCATTTCATAAAGGAGCCAGAATTTGGTTAACAATTCTGGGTATCGTCACAGAATATTTGAAATTAAAATATGTGGCTCCCAAGAAAAGAGGAAATTCTGTCCATATAAGGTGAAATAGGACCTGAGGACCACCCATATATATATGGCTCCCCTGCTAGCTTCTCTGGTGGCTCAGATGGGAAAGAATTCGCCTGCGGTTCAGGAGACCTGGGTTCGATTCTTAAGTGGGGAAGATCCCCTGCAGAAGGAAACGGCAACCCGCGCCAATATTCTTAACCTGAAGAATTCCATGGACAGAGGAGCCTGGTGGGCTACAGTCCATGGGGTCGCAAAGAATCAGACATGACTGAGCAAATAACACTTTCACATTCATATACACATTAATGGTATTCTTGGATTGATCCCTTGATTATTACGTAGTGTCCTTCCTTGTCTCTTGTAATAGTCTTTATTTTAAAGTCTATTTTGTTTGACATGAGTATTGCTACTCCAGCTTTCTTGTGATTTCCAAAACAAGAGGGTTGGTTTGTGCCTATGATATACTAGATATTAAATAATTCTGTTGTCATCCTTGGGTGAGTGAATGGCCTTGGTTTCTCTCTACTCCCATTGTGCTTGAGTTGCATGACATGTCCTTTCTGCTATGATTGTTCCAGGCCACACTTTGTCCCTCTGTCTCTCTACCCAAGAACAAGCCTTGGGTCTCCTAGCCCTTCAGACCATATACCTACAGGGCCAGAGTCTACATTATGGTATCTCTGCCCAGATATGCATGCTTCAAGGGCTTGATTTTTGGGTTCTATGCTCAGTCACTAAGTCATATTCAACTCTTCATGACCCCATGGACTGTAGCCCACCAGGCTTATCTGCTCATGAGATTTTCCTGGCAAGTATACTGGAGTGGGTTGCCATTTCCTTCTCCATGTTGCCTGTAGTTCAGCTGGTAAAGAATCCGCCTGCAAGGCAGGTTTGATTCCTGGGTTGGGAAGATATCCTAGAGAAGGGATAGGTTACCTAGCCCAGTATTTTTGGGCTTCCCCACTCTAGCAGAATTGCCTGGTGAATTCCATGAACAGAGAAGCCTGGCAGGCTACATACAGTCCATGGGGTCACAAAGAGTCAGACACCACCGAGCAACTTTTACTTTCTTTGATTAATAAATAGGAGAGAGAGGGATGTCCCTGGTGCTCCAGTGGTTAAGACTCCAGACTTCCAAAGCAGGGGGCATGAGTTCAATCCCTGGTCAGGGAACTAGGATCCCGTATGCTGCATGATGCAACCAAACAGTAAAAAATTTAAAAAATAATAATAAATAGGAGAGACTTCTTTAAAATGGAGCATATATTGTTTTATGTGCTAACTCTTTAAACCAGAAACTGTTCCTAAAATTTGAGTTGCAAAGGCTACATCATTCTTTTCCCAATAGTATTTGCTTTCTGCCAGACTGTTACAAGGGTTATTTTTCTGGTGTGCTAATCTGCATATGTAAGCAGTGTGTTAATGATTTGGGATGATAAATAGTTTTCCTATGAACTTATTGATCTGTCTGGATAAAAGCAAACTGCATTCTTTCTGTTTATTTATGGAGCAGTTACACCACCTGCCCCCCATTCCTTCTCATGTTGACCGAGAGAGCAGAAAGTTACACAGAAGGGCATTATTCCAGAGAAATCATGGGTGTGAAGAAGCAAAGGGCCCTGAGGGTTTCTACACATCAAGAAGATAAGTTCTGTATTTTCCCCTTAACCTTGTGATGCCTAGGCCCCTGGGCATTACTTGAAAGCCATTCCTACCCTTTAAAGCCACTTCCATCCTCTGAGAGACACAGATTTGTTGATGGTGCTTTAAAGGGTACCCGAGCTTCTCTTGCCTTGGTGAGAGACAAAAATAAGAAATTTGTTGTCTCATCACCTAATTGAGTCAGCTATGCTTTTTGGGATTTCCGAGCACTTGTAACTAATCAGACATGTTTCGTCCCTTTCACTCAGTCTTCAGGCTTCTTCCCTCAATGAGTTCACTTACTCAGAGTTGGACCTGGAGATGAAAGAAATTTCTGAGCGTGTGACCAGGTTAGATCATTGAAATGTTTACATATTTTTCTTTTCTTTGTATTTTCCGTTTTTTCTTACATTTAAAATAGATAGTAGAAAGTAGCAGATTTCTTTTAACTTTATAGGCGATGTCTCCTTAAAAATATGTAGTTGAATGCACAGCAATCTGCATGTGTACAATGAATTGTATACTTAATGACGGAAGTGGAAAATTTTATGTGTATTTTACCCCAATGAAGATGAAAAATCTATATATTTGCAGTGCTACTATATATGCAATATTGTTTTGTCTTTTAAACATAACATTGTGCTATAATCGTTTTTTCCACACCACTATGTGATATAAGAACATTTTACTATCTATGTGGTTAATCTATTCACTCAACAAAAATTTCTTATGTATCAGTGAGGTACCAAGCACTGTTTTAGGTCATGAAAATACAGCAATGGATGAGACCAACAAGAGCCCTGGACCCAAACAGTTTATATTCCAGGCAGGAGAGTCACGCAGTGGTCAAGAAAGCAAACTCCAGAAGACTGTATACGTGGATGGATGGAATTAAGCACAGCAGTGTTGGAAAGCGGGCTTCCCCAAAGGTTTGGTGGTAAAGAATTCACCTGCAATTCAGGAGACAGAGGAGATGCGGGTTCGATCCCTGGTTCAGGAAAATCCCCTGGAGGAGGAAATGGCACCCCACTCCAGTATTCTTGCCTGGGAAATCCCATGGACAGAGGAGCCTGGTGGGCTACAGTCCATGAGGCCGCAAAGAGTCAGATACAACTGAGCAAGGCCTTTCTTTTCTTTCTCTGATTACTTAATAGATCAGAGGTGTCAAGAGTGGGAGGTTTGGGCTTTCCTGGTGCTATTGTTAGTCGCTAAGTAGTGTCTGACTCTTTTGCGACCCCACAGACTGTAGCCCTCCAGGCTCCTCTGTCGATGGGATTTCCCAGGGAAGATTACTGGAGTGGGTTGCCATTTCCTTCTCCAGGGGATCTTCCAGACCCAGGGATCAAACCTGCATCTCCTGCTTTGCAGGCTCAGCGGTAAATAATCCACCTGCCATTTCAGGAGACAAGGGTTCGATCCCTGATCCGGGAGAATCCCACAGGTCTCAGGCCAACTGGACTGGTACGCCACAATTGAGCCTGTGCTGTAGAGCCCGGGAACCACAGCTGCTGAGCCCCTGAGCCCTAGAGCCCGCGCTCTGCAATAAGAGAAGCCACGGCAGTGAGAAGCCTGTGCAACTAGCAGGGAGCCCCTGCTTGCTGAAACTAGAGGAAAGCCCTGGCAGCAATAAAGACCCAGCACGGCCAGAGAGAAATATAAACAAATAAAAAATTATTTTTTAAAGAAGAGGGGGAGAGTCAGCCCTGTTAGGAGGGGACTGTGGGCATCCTGGAGTGGACAGTCCTGTCCCTGCCCTGCTCCCCAGGAGCAGCAGCGCCATCGGGCACCTCGCTCTTGGCCTTGATGGCAGCACTAGCGAAGCCCTTTTCTGGGGATCACTGGCTCTCTTTTAGGGGAATGGAAGAAAGACATCGCCATCTTCTCTAGAGGCCCAAGGGCCCTGTTGTTGGGGCAAAATAGAGACTGTTGTATTTAACTGTAGTTACAGCCCACCCAGGCTTAGAGGTTCCAATGCTATGATTTGTAGAATCAGGGGGTTTTAGTCAATTACTCGCCTCTACGACCACACTCAGGCAAATTACTTTTTTTATGTAGCTTTTTCTTTATTTGTAATAATGGGGATAATTTTACTTATCTGAAAAAGCTCTGAGGCGTAAATGCATACAGCATGCTTAGTTTATGCCTTATATATAACAAACACCCAATAAACGGTAGCTATTAACAGTAACAATAGGACTTCCCTGGTGGTCCAGGGACTAAGATTCTCTGCTTCCAAAGCAGGAGGCCTGGATTTGATCCCTCCCTGGTCAGGTCACTAGATCCCATATGCTGCAGCTAAGACCTGGCACAGCCAAATGAATAAAAATAAATATTTAAAACAACAACAATTCTCCCTCCCCTGAACTGAAAGTATAATGATGACTAGGCATTTTAAAAGAGTTTACTAATGAAGATAAGTTTGGGAAAAACTTTCAGCATGATACATATTAGAACTGTTTAGAATTGCTCTAGAATCATTGGCAGTCGTAACTATGCTAGTTTTTCAACTTGGCAAAAGCTCTATTTCCACCAAGTGCAAAAGGATTTCATTCCACAAATACTAAGATTCACAAGGATATTGAGTATTTATGGATAACTCAGCTAAAAATAACCAAAGCCTGTTTCTACTTTGTATCAAAGAAATAAACAGATTCAAATAGCAAGGCTTTCTCTTTTTCATCAAAGTATTTCCAAAATTGTGAAAGTAAATAAACCAAATTATTTACAGGAGCTTTGTAAGGGTAGAGAGATTAAGGTGGATGTCATCCTGTTTTCTGAAATTTCTGTATTATGTGTAAGTGACTTTTATAATGAAAACTATTTAAAATTATCATTAAAACTAAACTAATATGAAAAAAATTCCATTTCATAATTATGTGAGGGCTGTGAATAAAAAATAAATCCTTTCTATTTTTATTTCTAAAAGAAGGTTAAGGATGCTCTGTTTGGAGTCACATGACAATCATGTGAAATTAAAATGGGCCTCGAATCTTCACCCAAATGCAAACAGTAGAGGTTGGCAGGTAATCCACGGATTGAAGGGAAAGAAAATTCTAGGCCTATTTTCAGAACTATTTTAAAATGTTAGGTTGTGTTAGGATTCAGGATCGAGGTGAGAGAGGATTTTTCGAGCAGATATGGAATAGCCAGAAGATGTTTTGGAGGGTATCATGGTATAAGCACAGAGGTTCAAAGGTCAAAGGTCTGTGTTATCAGAAGCTCAGAATCGATGTGTGACCTTCCAGCTCAGTACTGATCAAGCCTGCCGAGCTGGTGAGAAACAAACGTCCACTCAGCTTCTCCACTCTCCCAGGACAGGAAGTTGCCCCAACTGCTCTCAATTCCGCTTCCAGTTAGCAAGGACGCCCCGGAGATTTCATTCCCTAAGGAAACGGCAACCCACTCCAGTATTCTTGTGTGGGAGATCCCATGGACAGAGGAGCCAGGCAGGCTACAGTCCACGGGGTCACAAAAGAGTCAGACACGACTTAGTGATGAAACAATAGCTCAAAGCGCCTGGTTTATCACAGGCACCTGTGGCCCCATCGCCAGCCCCCTGCCTGCTGCCTTCACTCAACCTCCTTCCTTCACTCTCCGATGACTGCAGTGGTCTCCTCGCAGGGCTGTGATGAGTACAATCTACCCTCCACTACAGAGCCTTGAGCAATGGTTCTCAAATGCAATCTGACTGAGCACTGTCTGCTCGGAGTCTTTCAGTGCTTCCCCCTCCCACCTTGAGTTAGCTTGTTTTCCATCTCCCTCTGTCTGGAATCTCCTCCCCTCTTTCTTCTAGCTAACTCCAGCAAGTCTTTCAAAGCCTGGGTTCAGCCCACTCCCCTCTCTGCAAGTCTTCCAAGGCTTCCCAATCTGATTTCCAAGCTCTTCGCTGCTCCCTAAGGGCTTCCCTGCTGCTCAGAGGTTAAAGCGTCTGCCTGCAATGCGGGAGACCTGGGTTCAATCCCTGGGTCGGGAAGATCCCCCAGAGAAGGAAATGGCAATCCACTCCAGTATTCTTGCCTGGAGAATCCCATGGATGGAGGAGCCTAGTGGGCTACAGTCCACGGGGTCGCAAAGAGTCGGACACGACTGAGCGACTTCACTTTCACTTTTCAGTTTCACTTTCTCTGCTCCCAAGTTACCCTCTGCAGGCCCCTACCTTGGCCCAGGTGACTGTATTGCCATGTAATTCATGTTCCCAATCAACAGGCCATCAGGGGCAGGAGTATCACGGTTCTCAGCCTTACTTCTCCAGGGCCTGAACCATTCTTGCATATGGCACTTGGCACAGTTCTAAAGGGTTTATAAATACAAACTTACACAATCCTCATAATAGTACATAGCTGTTAGAAGAACCACGTGTAAACATTTGACCAACAAATATATATTGTCCAGCAGGGGCCAGATACAAATTTTAGGCACTGGGGGATTCAGCAATGAACAAGACACACAAGCTTCTAATCTCAGTGAGTTTAATAGTCTATTGAGACAAACAGATGATAAACAGATAAACAGGGATCTAATACAATGCAAGGTGGTGAGAGGAGCTGTAAAGTAAAATACAGTCAGACAAAGGGATGAAACGTGACAGAGGTCATCTTAGATAGGATGGTCAGGCAAGGCGACTGAGGAGGGGACATCTGAGCAGAGACCTGGGTAAAGTCAGTGAGTGGGCCACACGGATACGTGGCGGAGTAGAGGGTGCGAGTGGGCAGAGGAGTGGCGAGTTCAAAGGCCTCAGGGAAGAGGACAGGCTGTCTGTGGAGTGCACAGTGAGGCAGCCAGTGTGCTAGGGTGTAGGGTGTGGGGCAGAAACTGGGAGGAGACAGATGAGGCGGGGTTGAGGGGGTAGGGGGGATAGGGGGCGGGAGGATGGGTGAGTCCAGTAGAGCTTTTCAGGCCATCCTGAGGCCATGGGAGATGATGAGGCCATGGGAGATGTTAAGCCTGGTGGGAAACGGTCTGACTCATCTTTTAAAAGATCACTCTGGCTGCTAAGTGGCGCATACAATGAGGAGGAAGAGTGTAAGCAGGTAGAGCATTGAGGAGGCAGATGGCGTGGTCCAGGTAGTGATGATGATGAGGAATCAGGTTCCCCGTGATGGCAGAGGTACGGTCAGACTCTTAAGTGCTGTGTAAGAAGGGCAGACATGTGCTGATGCTTGGCTGTAGAGCGTGTAAGAGAGGAGTCCTGAATGGTTCCAAGGCTTTGGGCCAACTGGTGGGCTGGCAGTGCCATTTGTGGAGATGGGGATAATTGAAGGAGCAATAGTTTGGGAGGTGGGTTGGAAACGAAGCCTTCTGTTTTAGACCGTTAAGCTTGAGTTGCTGCCGGGATTCAGTTTTATCTTCTGTGAAATGGGGGTCGTGTTTATTTTACACGTTTCTTATGAGAATCAAATGTGATCATTTTCTTTTCATATCATGTAGATGGAAGGTTTATTTTTATTCACACAGCAGCTAGGGATAGACTTCCCTTTAAAAGAACAGAATCACAACTTTTTTTATTGGCTAGATGTTGCTGCTCATGTACAAGCATGTCTCACATCACATCAAGGAACGATGTTGATAAAAGACCACTCTCCACATTACTTTAACATTTATGTAGCGCTTATTATGTGCCAGGCAAAATTCTAAGGACTTTATAAAACTAGCTCATATAATCCTCCCAAATCCTTAGTAGTCTATACCATGATTTCTCCCATTTCACAGAATCTGGCCCAGAGAGGTGAACACGTTTGCTTCATAGCTAATTAATACTCCAGCCAGGCGCCAACCCCAGGTGCTCCAGTTCTGTTTCCAGCCCCTATGCCAAGCCCCATGTCCCCTGTTGCCTATGAGTGGTGCCATCTTTGATGAGTGACCTGGCCTCTGGGTACTGAGCTGCCAGGTCACTCAGTCTGTCTCCTGTCTAACCTCAGTGCCTGCCCCCCTGCCACCCCCTGCACCTCCCCCTCCCCCGCCCCCTCGGGCTTGCCTGCCTCCTTCTTGGAAAACCTCTGCTCTCAAGAAGCCTGACAGTATTGATGGCCACACCGCTTTCTTCTCAGCCGCCCCAGTCCTGTGTCCTGCGTGCATTTCTTCTAATGCCCTGAGGTCAGCCTCCTCCCAGCATTGTTACAAGCTTTTTTTTTTTTTTTTGGTATCCTGCTCTCTCCAAGGCACCCGGCCTCATTGCCAGTTGTTACAAGCTGGTTTAAAGCTTCCGAGTATTATGCTTTTCACTCATGCGTTCAGGCGGACCTTGTGCCACGTTGAATGCTGAAGACGAAACTGACAGGATGCCCGACCTTTCCAGAAACTTTAAACTAGAGGCCAGGTCCCATGCCTTTCAGCTTGAGTCAACCCTCCTAGCACCAGGTGGGCGCAAAGGGGGTATTCAGTGAGCATTCATTCATTCATTTACCAAATGTTTATGGAGCGCTTACCACGAGCCAGGCAGGCCGAGTGAGGGGTGTCGAAGATAGGGCCTGAAACCACACACGCGCAGGGTCCCCACCGCTCGTGGGGCGCGGGGTCAGCCTCGGCCTGCCCGCCACGGCTATTCCACGAGGGCTCCGGGAGGCAGCTGAGGGTTGAGGTGGGGGGACAAGCGAGCGGAGGGCCCGGAAATTGATGTCGAAGGAGCCAAAGCGCGAGGCGAGAGGCTGGCGAGGCCTCTGGCCGAGCGACCCACTCTTGTCTCCAAACCCAGACGCGACATACAAGTGCCGCAGCCGTTTCGGGGACCCTTTTTTTCCCACGGCGGGCCGCCGGCCCCCCGGGGAAGCAGAACTTATCAAGATGAGACTGTCTGGGAGGCAGGTGGCTGGACCTTGCGTGCGCGGCCGGGAGAGGGTGGCGCACGATCAGAGGCCCTGTTGGAGAGGAGGAGAACGCCCCCGGCTCGCCGCCCAAGCTCCGGAGCCAGGATTCCATCTCCAGGCCTGTGGTTTACCTGTTGTGCAACCTTGCGCGAGTCCTTGATTCTTCCCAGGACTCAGTTACATCATCGGTTTTATGGGTTTCCCTATAATCTTAGGGTCGGTGTGGGGATTAAGGGAGCATGCGAGGAGAGCTTGTCCGGCGTGGTTCCCGGAGCGGAGGTAGTAATGACTCGCTGCTCACACCTGACCGCCTCCCCTGGCCTCCCCTCGGGGCTCCGGCGCCCTCTGCTCTCTTCCAAGGCACCGACGACTAGCCTGATGGGGCGCGCCCTGCCTCGATACACTTATTTTGGCTTGTTCGGGGCGGGGTTTGGGAAGAGGCGAGGATAGGATGAAAGAGGTGGCGGAGGGTGAAGAAAGCGGAGATGAGCGAGGCTGGAGGCGAGCGAGGCGGGGCCGGGGAGGAGCCGCGCGAGTGCTGGCCAGGGCGCAGCGCGCACCCGGGGCCCCGGCGGCGCGGGGGCGGGGACGGCGCGCGGCGGCCAATGGCGAGCGGCGCTGTGGCGGGGGCGGGGCAGGCACCCCCAGGGCCCCGCCTCCCTCGGCCGCTGACAGCCAAACTCACCAACTCCGCCCTCGCGCCCGCGGGAGCCGGGAGCCCGGAGCCCGGCCCCGACCAGCGAACATGGCAGCAGCGTGAGAAGGCTGGCGCCGGGTCGTGGCCGCCGCTGCTCTGCCGTTCCGCATCCGCGCCCGGCGCCCTCCGAGCCTCCTGCTTAGCCGGCCTGCCGGTGGCCGCCGGTTTATTTCCTTTGGAGCGGCGGGCAGCGAGGACTGGGACCCCCCCCCCCCCCCCCCCCCCCCGCAGCCTGGCCGGTCCGGTCGAGGCTTGTGCGTGCGACTCGCCGGCTGCGGTAAACTACGCGCGCGGGGGAGAGAGCCGGTCCCCGGCTGCGGCGGCGCGGGCGCGCGGGGATGAGCCGGCCATGGAGCGGCCTCGGCGGGGCGCACGCAACCGGCCGGCGCTGCCACGGGGGAGCCGCCTGAGCCCGGGTTCCGCGGGGCTTCGGGGCCTCTGGCGTCCCGGCGGGGTGCCTGCCGCCGCCTCTGGGAAGGACCAGAGCCTCGCGTGGCTGACACAGCAGCGGTCACCGAGCTGAGACGCCCGAGCCCGCTCCTTCTGCAGCTCGGTGCGTTCTTGGGCACCCGGGCGCCCTGCCCGGTGCACGGTGGCTGGCGCACCGCGGCGAGCCGGGTGCCAGACTGTCTAGAGGGGTGTGTGTGTGTGCATTTGTGTGCGGTGTGTGCGCGCGCGTGTTCGAGCGGAGATCCCGAGCTAACGCCGAACCAGGCGGATCGGAGCAG
This sequence comes from Ovis canadensis, assembly GCF_042477335.2. Classification (NCBI taxonomy): domain Eukaryota; kingdom Metazoa; phylum Chordata; class Mammalia; order Artiodactyla; family Bovidae; genus Ovis; species Ovis canadensis. The sequence goes on from NC_091264.1 coordinate 57,642,065, forward strand.
CCATGCTTCCCGGGGTAGGCGTGTTCGGCACTAGCCTCACGGCCCGTGTCATCATCCCGCTGCTGAAAGACGAGGGCTTCGCGGTGAAGGCGCTGTGGGGCCGCACGCAGGAGGAAGCGGAGGAGCTGGCCAAGGAGATGAGCGTCCCCTTCTACACCAGCCGCATTGACGAAGTGCTCCTGCATCAGGACGTGGACTTGGTGTGCATCAACCTTCCGCCGCCCCTCACCAGGCAGATCGCCGTCAAGACTCTGGGTGAGCGACCCCTCCCCACCTCCCTCCAGCCCCTTCTCGCCTTCCCTCCCCCGCTGCTTTTCTCCCCCTCGCCCCCTCTTCATCCCGGAAGCTTACATGGCACCTACAGCGCCCTCGGGGACCCGAGATCCCACATCCCACTCGGAGCTTTCGCCGCCGTCATCCCTGGCCTTCCCCACACCTACGCTTCCCTCCTCCGTTCTGGCACCACTCGGGCGCGCTTTCCCACGTGCGTGGCGCGGAGGCTGGAGGAGGCGCGGGTTCCGGGGAACTCGATCAGGCGGAGGAAATGCTTAGGACTGGGGATGAGCCGCTCGCAGGAAGACAAAACTAAGTCGCCAGCTGTGTGTGTGTAGCGCCCGAATGTGTGTGTTTGCGTGCGCGCCTGCGAGAGGCGGGTGCGCGCCCAGGAACGCCGGAATAAAGGGCCGCACACGTGTCTCGGGTTTTCCTGCGGGCAATAGATTACCTGACTGTCGGTAGCTGTGGCGCCCTGCTAGGATAGTTTGTTTCTTTCTGCGGCGTTGTTAGTTTAGAGGGAGATTAGAGATGTGACAATCAGAGAATTATTTCCTCTTTGCTAGGATGGTGGGAGTGGTGGGATGGGGGTGGGGCGCGTATCTTTTAGGACGTCTGGGAGTTACTTGATAAAACCAGAAAGACTTAACTTTCAGGTGCTGCTGCCCAATAACTGACTTCCGCGCTGTTTTGGAGTAGGATCTTAGTAATTTAGGGCTTCCTAGGTGGCTCAGTGGTAAAGAATCCGCCTGCCTATGCAGGAGACTTGGGTTCGATGGAGGAGGGAATGGCACCCCACTCCAGTATTCTTGCCTGGAAAATCCTTTGGACAGAGGAACCTGGTAGGATGCAGTCAGTTCAGTTCAGTCGCTCAGTCGTGTCTGGCTCTTTGTGACCCCATGGACTGCCAGCACGCCAGGCCTCCCTGTCCATCACCAACTCTCCGAGCTTGCTCAAACTCACGTCCATCCAGTCGGTGATGCCATCCAACCATCTCATCCTCTGCTGTCCCCTTCTTCTCCCGCCTTCAATCTTTCCCAGCATCAGGGTCTTTTCTAGTGAGTCAGTTCTTCGCATCAGGTGGTTAAGTCCGCGGGATGGCAAAAGAGTCAGACAGGACTTAGCGACTCAACAGTAACAGCTTAGTAATTTAGGGATGAATGCAGTAGTTCCAGAGGCTGCCAGCGTCACGTGGGAACATGCAAGGGGCCCTCCTTAATTCCTGGCAAGAGTAGTTCCAGGGCCTGGTGACAGGCAGGTTGGGGATGAGCTTAACAGCCATCATCGCTGGTTTCCCCCACCTAATCCAGGCAGACTGGACCACCTCCGAGCAGAGTATCAGAGTCCCTGACGTGCCCAGAGGAAGAAGTGCATGTTTTGCTGTCCATCAGCAGTTCTTATATGAACCTGGATGGTTGCTCACTCCTTTGTTGTTCTTCAGTCGTGTCCGACTCTGCTCGCTCCTTAGGGCCTGAGAAAATGTCATTGCCCACCCTTGAAAGTTGGAATTTTTGTTGGCCAGGAAAAGAGACGCAGCTTAGAGCCCAGGATGCCATGTTAGGGAAGAGCTGGAGGAGCAGCCCTGGGAAGGAGCAGAGACAGCATCCAGAGACCAGTGGGAATTTATGCAATCTTGGAAAGAATGTTTTTTTTTTAAAAACAGGCATGGATTTAGGGTTGGTGACATGTACATATATTTTAATTCTATCTTTCCAGAACTACGATCAGATGTAGAACACGCTCTCCCTAGAAAACCATGTTTATCAGGCCATTCTGTTGTTGACTCAGATGGGACATCTGATAGGATATCTAAGGAGGCTGTCCACGGCTGTCAGTTTTCACGTAAATTTTATTAAGTTTCTGACTTTTGTTGCCTGGTTTCTTTGGTTTTGAATGTAATGTCATTGGGTTCTGGCCAATATTCCTTTTCTGTTTGATCTAATATATATGTTGGGTAGCTAGCCTCTGTGGTCACGATGGAGCTGTGCATATTCAATGGATGATAACTGTCTTATAGCATAAATCTGTAAGAGCAATACATACAAAACAGATCCGTCTTGAGCCCTGTCTCTGTTCAAGGGCTTATGACTGATCACATCAGAAAGACCTTGTTGTAACACTGTGCCCCTGCCCACCCCGCACCCCATGGCAGCTCAGCACTGAAGGTCAGGCCCACAGAGCAACTGCAGAGCATGGCTCCTGGAGGGCGGCAGTTTGGGGAACAGGGATGTTCCGGTTTTCTGGCTTTGAGAGAAGTGGCACAAATGATACATTTCTGGATACTTCTTCTGTTCTTATTTTTAAAAATCCCTGTGATTTTTTTTTTTCCCTTGACGAGACAGAGATGGGTTACCTTTTCAAAACGAAGTGTCAGAGGCGAAAGAAGTTAGACTTGGTTTAATCATGCCTAAGGAAGAGGGGTGTGTTCATATTTTCATGGTAAGTCTTGGCCATTTAAATTATTTAAAATTCCTGATTTCACAGGTAATCAGACCACCTGCTTTTGATTGTAGGCAATGTGGAGGCTCTGGATTTAGAGATGATTGGATTGGGCTCATTCGAGGCTTCATCTTCACTGGAAAATCGCGAGACTTGACTTCTTTCCATTGTGCCTGCGTGTGCCCGATGGTCGGTCGTCTCGGTTCGCTGCACTGTCTCAGTTGGAGGTTGAACGCATGCAACACAGGAAGTGAAAAACCCCAAACAGCTATGGGGCCAGCCTGGCCGTTGAGGGTTTGTAGACACTAGTGTTTGCCTGGAATTGAAACAAGCCAAGCTTGGTTGGTCCTGGCCTCCTCTTCTTATCCTTCTTTGAGTTGCTTGCCCAGCAATGGCAAGAGATCTGTGCCCTCCATCCATACTGGTCAGAGGTGAGGGGCAGTGGCCAGGATGGAGACGCAAAACTTGCAATTGATTGAACCACAGCATCCTCCACTGATTTCCAAAAACTGACCTGAAATCCCTACCTTAGCGAACTTAGCGTTTCTCTGTTGGAGACATTTTTCTACAACGTATAATTTCTACAGCGTCCGGGCTGCCTCTTGTCACATCCCTACTATGTGCAATGGGGTAGGTGTGGTCTATGACATGTTTCATTTCATGACTAAAATAATCCTCTAGCTTGACTATTGGCCCTACTTTACAGAAGGGGCTGGAGTCGAATTTCTCAAGGACATACAGCTAGAGATGTGAACCTCCCACTGTGCTTCCCCCACCTCCCCAGAAGTAGTCATGCCTTCCTCTCCCATCTCCTAAATTTGCTCCTTTGCCTCACTTCCTTCTTAGAGAGTGGCAGCCCAGGTGAGATGGTTGGCATTATCCTTTATTTGTGTCTACCCCTCTGATGGAATCAGTTCCTAAGTCTGGTTGATGCCGACTCCCCACTGTTCTCACGTCTGTTGCCTCGTCTACGTCATTGCTTCCCCTGAAGAAGGAACTAGCCCCTTATCTCATCTGAATTAGGCTCCAGTCTGCCCGCCTCCACCCCTGCCTCTGTCTACCTTCCACGCTGCTGCTGGAATAACCTCGAAGAGTTGCAAACTCCCCGCTTTCATCACTTCGAAGAAAAGCCCCAACTTCTTGGCACAGCAGGCAAGACCTTGCCTCTGTCCAGCCTCATGTCCTGCTGGTGGTTCTGGAACCCCATGCCCTGCAACTAAACCAAACTGCGGGTTTCCTGGAAAGATCCTCTTTTGTTCCTGCGTCCACGCCTCTGTCAGGAACTCCCTTCTGCCTCATGTGTGTGATGGATGCCTGTTTCACCCTTCCAGGTTCAGCCCCGGTGGTACCTCTTCCTGAAATCCTGCCCCTTCCTCAATCTTGACCCAACCCCCACTCCCCGAGTCTCAGCACTATGTACCTCCATCTTTTCTTGCACTCACATTAAAGCATCTGTGTAAAAACTAGCCTTAATTCAGTTATTTTAAGTAGGTTATGTATTCAGATGGCACAAATTTGAAAAGCTCTAACACATTCAAAATAGTACACAATGAGGAGGAAGTGTCCTGTAATCCCTGTCATTCAACTGGTGGTAATCATGGTTATAAGTTTTTATGTCCCTTTTGAAGATTTTGAAAGTCTACACTAGACTTCCCAGGTGGCTCGTGGTAGAGAATCCACCTGCCAATGTAGGAGACACCAGTTCAATCCCTGGGTGGGGAAGATCCCCTGGAGTAGGAAATGGAACCCCACTCCCGTTCTTGCCTAGAAAATTCCATGGACAGAGGAGCCTAGTGGGCTACAGTCCATGGAGTCGAAAAGAGTAGGATATGACTGAGCAACTGAGCGTGCACACATACATACATATATGGGAAACTCAGAGGGTAAAAGTCCTGGTCTTCCTGTTTTTGGCTGCATGGCATTTCACTGTATGGATAAACCAGAATTTATTTAAGCACTCAGGAGAAGGCAATGGCACCCCACTCCAGTACTCTTGCCTGGAAAATCCCATGGACGGAGGAGCCTGGTAGGCTACAGTCCATGGGGTTGCTAGGAGTCGGACACGACTAAGTGACTTTCACACATTGGAGAAGGAAATGGCAACCCACTCCAGTGTTCTTGCCTGGAGAATCCCAGGGATGGGGGAGCCTGGTGGGCTGCCGTCTCTGGGGTCGCACAGAGTCAGACACGACTGAAGTGACTTAGCAGCAGCAGCAGCGTGACTCAACATTTCAGTTGTTTCCTACCTTTTGCTTATACAAATCTGTAATGAATAATCTAGTGCATATGGCATTTTGCTTGCAGGCCAGTGTGCTCAAAGGATAAATACATGGATTCTTTATCAAAGGTGGTGATAATCTCTTTTACGTGTTTGCTTATTCTTCTATTTGCTATTTGTCTGCGCAGTTAGAATGTAAGTTCTTCGAGGTGGTAGGGCCTTTGTCTGCTTGACTCACCGGGTTGCCTTATCTCCCCTAGACGGTGCCAGGCACTGAGTCACATCATAGGCATGCTATAAATATTTCTTGATTGCCAAATGAATGCCTTTCATCGAATGAATGAATGCTCTGCTTATCAACAGGATGTGTCGGTAAATACAGAACATTTTTGTCCGGTGTGCAGTAGCCTGGTACCTTGCAAACATTAATTTGTGGTTGGGGATCTTGTCAAAATGCAGATTCCAGGGTGGGACCCAAGATGCAAAATTTCCATCCAGCTCTCAGGTGGCACGGATGCTGTAGCAGCCAGACACAGAAGTGTGATGGTTCTCTGCCTTTGGGAAAACAAGGCGTCCCCCACCATGAGTTGTTAAGCTGGCAGGGGAACTGTGTTAAAATACCTGTTGCCTTTACGTGTCACAAGGCAACATCTGTTCTCATGGTCCCTGCCCCGATTTTTAGAGAAAACAGTGCAGGCTCCTTTGGGGAGGTCTCCCCCTGGGATGGATGCTGCTTTAAATAAGGCTGTAGGGTTTCATTGAGCCTTGAACTTGCTCCACTCTGATCTTGCCCCAACTTGTTTGGCATCATTAGCTGCGGACTGGGAGCACTGTGTCCTTTTCTGCCCTACTTCACAGTGTCAGCAAATTGCTCAAGGTTGAGGAGGGCTGCGGGGACAGGCCTGAGAGAGTGGGGAGGAAACAGGGCCCCCTCGGTCACCGTTGCCACACGAGCAGAGATACGGCTGCAGATAACCACACGGTGTACTTGGAGTTGATAGTAACCGTTCTGAAACTCCAGCAAACCCTCCATTTCCTGTTTTTCCTTCAGGGTCTGTTCTCCATCTATTCCTGTCTGAAGACTGTAGTAAAGGCAATTGCATTTTCCTCTGAGTGTCTGCCCCTGAGCACAGAGAGAAATTATTTCGGTCTATTGATTTGGTGTAGAGTTGAGAAAGCTCTGGGGCTTTATGTAAATGAAAGAAATGACTCTATTTACTGTTAGGAAAAGTCAAGCATCACCAGCCTCATTTCATCTAACTGAAATTAGGCTCAGGTGAATGATTGTTGATGGTATCTGGCTTTGCAAACGTACAACTCTGCAGAAGTTTATTTTGGAGCGGGGAGAAGCCAAATGAAGAAGTTGGACATTTTGATACCTGAAACTGGGAAAGAACCTCGCATCCCCCCCCAAAAAAAGTGAAAGTAAATAGCGTGTTTTAAAGGTTTCACTGAGAAAGAAATAGGCAATTAGTTCTCTATTTTGATTCAAGGACATCCTGATCCATCAAAGAGCCTTATGATTTAAGATGTGGTGATACATAAAAGTAACCAATGTTGGGAAAGGTTGGCAGGTTACAACTGTGTGGCTTTGGCAGAGGTAACACCCTTTGTGAGCCTCAGTTTTTTCATCAATAAAATGGAGTTAAGGATACTATCATATAGAGTTGGTGTGGCAGTTTAAATGTGGGAGGCAAGATAAAGACTTAGTCCATGCTCACTGCACCCCCCCACCTCCCTTTGTCTGCGTCAGCTCAGTAAATGTTGGTTCTACCTCACCCCAGTGTGGTCAGTAATTTAGACAGTCCCACGTGGTATTTCTGGAGATACTTTCCCCCTCATTTTCTGATGAGATGACTCCTTCCTGCTAGATTCAGAAAGTAGAGTTTGAAGTTTCCTTATTTTAAAAAGGGAATGTGCATAAACTAGGCTTCCGATGGCGTCCGTGCTGAAAATCCAGTCCTGGCTTCACAGATATGTGGTCTCCAAAGTGCTGATGGTGTGTTTCCAGGCGCTCACCGTCCTCTGGGAAGATTTAGCATCACTTGTGGGAAGGATGCAGGGCACCTCATGGAGTTCGGGGCAGGGATGTTGCTGGGTCTCCGTAGGTACCTGGAACCCACGAACTCCTGGAATTTCACCATTTTGAGTTCTGCTCTTCTCTGTGTGTTGCCTTTATCAAGCATTTCTCTCAAGCAGCCTCCTCTGCCTCCTGCGCCCATGTAGTGGGTGGAACACTGTCCACATGCAGCTCCCAAACACAAAAATTACTTGTCTCGCCGCCTGAAAAGGGAAGTCCTCCCCGCCCCCAGGTGTTCCTGTTCCTGCCTGATGCTTTCTCCTGACCCAGCCTTTTTGGCGGTTCTCTCACGATGTGGAGGCTGCATCACAAAATGCTGCAGGGACCAGTCTACTGAAGGGCAGAGGTGGAGGGATTATGAGTGGTCATTCTGAGCCAGTCCACACTCCACACAGGTGCTGGTGATAAGAACACAGATTTGGTTAAAGATTTTACAGCTGTGGATGTTTCTTGATGATGGAGGTTCTTTATCTACTTTGTGAAATTGCATATTTGGCATTTTGGTGCTGTTGCAATGACCATGGTAAAACAGTAGAGAGAAAAATATATATGGGGATCAAATGATGCCAACCTTGTCATTATCACTAAATTTAGGATGCACATGGGTTTAGGTAGGTAATGGGAGAGTAGATGAACATGACCATCTCCATGGAGTTTTATGTAGGTTTGCAGATCTTCACAGAGCACCTCTTGCATGGCATGTATCAGCAGAGGACCACCAGGAGGCAGAGACCCTTTGAGTTCAAGTATTAGCTTAAGGCCTCGAAGGAGTCAGGAGTCAGGAAAGACTGAGGCCCCCGAGAAAGGAGCATTTCTGCTTTCAGACCGCTTTCCTACTGGAAATGGCAACATCAGCTTTTCCCCAGTTTCCAGCCTGCTGGCCTGTCCTGTAAATTTTAGAACTTGCCAGTCCTCTTCATGGCATGAGCCAATTCCTTAAAATTAAACCTCGCTCTCTATTTATCCATATTCTATTGATCCTGTTTCTCTGGAGAATTCGGACAAGTACAGATTTCAGCTGGACCAAGGCCACCTGGCCAGGGGATTTGGGCAAGGAGATGCCTGGCAGACCTGGCCGGAGTGTGGGTCTAGAAAGACTAGGAGAAGCTGCTGTGGGGAACTCGGCTGATAGGTGTGGATCCCTGGGGCTTCCCAGGTGACGCTAGTGGTAAAGAACCCATTTGCTAATGCAGGAGACATAAAAGATGCAGGTTTGATCCCTGGGTTGGGAAGATCCCCTGAAAGAGGGCATGGCAACCCACTCCAGTAGTCTTGCTTGGAGAGTCCCAGGGACAGAGGAGCCTGGCCGGCTGCAGTCCATAGAGTCACAAAGAGTCGGACACGACTGAAGAGACTCAGCACACACGCACTCACTGAGCCTTGCTCAGAAGCTGGAAGATGTTGGGTGGGTGCGGGGGAGTTCCTTGCTGTGAAAAGACTTTTCCCACACTCCCGGCTGGGAGTCTCGTGGACCCCTCGCCCTAACAGCCCTCGACCTGTCAGCAGGGCTGTGGGGGAACTGGTCTGTCAGGTTTGGGCAAGTCTGGGATGCCTTGGGGTTTAGACTTTATTTTTAAAAAAGTTTATTTATTTATTTGGCTGCTCTAGGTCTTAGTTGCGTCATGTGGGATCCAGTTCCCCAACCAGAGATCAAACCCAGGGCTCCCTGCATTGGGAGTGTGGAATCTTAGCCACTGGACCACCAGGGAAGCCTCTAGACTTTCCCTGAGAATTGTTAGTGAGTATGAAAAATTGCGGAAAAGTAACTTTACATTAAATGATATGAATTGTTTTTTAAATTTCCAATTTCCAACTAGAATAGCCCTTAGGGTACTGAGATGCTCTCTTAGTTAGCTTTAATATCCATAAACTGAAACTATCCAGTTTTGAAGCCCCAAATTAAGTTGGTTTGCAGCTTTAGCATTACTTAAAAAAAAAAAAGGCAAAACAGCTTTACTGAGACGTGCTTTATATTTAATCATAAATTCACCGTTGTAAATGATTTTATGATTTTTAGTAAACGCAGGTTTTAGTAAATGTAGGTTTGCTTGTGAAACTATCACCACCAAAAGCTTCAAACACTTCAACATCCTCCGACATTTCCTCATGCTTGTTTTTGGCCAGTCCCCCTTTCCCACCCCTAGCACCAGGCAACCACTGATCTGCTAACAGTTTGCCTTTCCTAGGAATTTTGTATAAATGGAATCATATAAGTGTAGTCTTTTAAGCCTGGCTTTGTTCACCTTGCATGTTTTTGATATCCATCATTCTGTTGCATGTATCAGGAGTTCATTGTTTTTTCTAATTGCCGAATTATATTGTATTATATACGTAGAACACATTTTGTTTTATCCATTCACCATTTGATGGGTATTTGTATTTCTAGTTTTTAGCTATTATAAATAATGCTGCGATGAACATTTGCATAAAAGTCTTTTATAGACCCATGTTTTCATTTCTTTTGACTAGATATCTAGGAGTGAAATTGATGGGTTACATGGTGGCTCAGACAGTAAAGAATCTGCGTGCAATGCAGAAGACCTGGGTTCCACTCCTGGGTCAGGAATATGCCCTGGAGAAGGGAATGGCAGCCCCCTCTGGTGTTCTTGCCTGGGAAATCCCATGGACAGAGGAACCTGAAGGGCTGCAGTCCATGGGGTCTCAAAGAGTCAGACACCACTGAGTGACTAAGCATATGTGCATAGTATGTATATTTAACTTAAGAAACTGCCAAAGTATTTTCTAAAGTAGCTGCACTATTTTATATTCCTACCAGCTATGTGGGAGAATTCTAATTTCCATACATCATCACCAACATTGATATTGTCAGTCTTTCCACTTGTCGCTGTTATAGTCAGTGCATAATGGTATCTCGTGATTTTGATTTGCATTTTCCTAATGACTAATAATGTCCGGCACCTATTCATGTGCTTATTAGTCATATATCTTCTTTGGTGAAATGTCTATTCAAATCTCTTAACCATTTTTAAATTGGGTTGTTATCTTATTATTGAGGTGGAAGCAATGGTTTTATGATTTTGTTGTTAACTTAGGGTAGGTTTTGGGGAGTTTTAAATGCTACTCTTTATTTTTGATTTTGAAACTAGATACAGCTGAACTAATTCTCCAACCCAAGTGAAATTAGCTTTGCCAAATATTCATTGAAATGGTTCATTATTGAAAACAGCGAGACAGTCATGTGAGCAGATGCTGATGATGAGGGCTCCTGAGTTGCCCAGGGCCCTGATGGTACTCTAAACATCCTTTGAGGACCTTTCCGAATTCAAAGATTTTTTTTTTTTTTTTGAGAGGTGCGCCAGGAACTTTCAATCATTTATTTTGCCCAGTGTCTGGAGAGAGAGTCCTCCCCCCAACCATTTCTATTTAATAAGTGCCTTTGAATGGCTGTAGCTGTGGTGAGCAATACTCGAGATAGTAAGATACAATCTTTGTTCTTGAGAGAAGATAAGCCTTTGCAAGGACACAGAAATGCAACGAAGTATGTGATTAAGTACAGAACGAATCGTTACCCTGCAGCAGCAGGGAATGTTTCCTTCAGGCCCGTGAGTAACCCCAAAATATCAGCACTGGATTAAGGGCTGGCCACCTGGGTAGCTTGCCGGTGCCAGTCTATAAAGAGTGCTAGAAGAAAGGGGAAAAGCAGAGGACGTGTTTGAAGAGGATTCTCTTCATAGAACGTGCGGTGTGGGTGGAATAGGAGATGCAACAGAGTGGGACTTGGGAGGGGCTTCCTCTCATCCGGGCTGAAGTCCTGCCGTCTTCTAGAAGCGCTGGCCCCAGTTCACTGTGAGCTTTTGTTTGGCTGAGGGAGGAGCTTGAGTTTGAGGTTAGAGATCAAATGCATGGGGCGGTGAGAATAGACCACACTGGTCCCCAGTGCCCTTCCCCTTGGGCAGCCTGGGCCCCTGAGGAGGTGGCCTTGCAGATAATGGATGCTGCCTGAGAGCTGAGAACTCCAGATTATTCCTGAGGGTGAGATGGTTTGGAAGAACCTTTGGAGGAGGTGGGGCTTATACTGGACCAAGAAGAGGGTGTTAATTGCTCAGTCGTGTCTGACTCTTTGTGACCCCAAGGACCATAGCCCGCCAGGCTTCTCTGTCCATGGGATTTCCCAGGCAAGAATTCTGGAGTGGGTTGCCGTGCCCTCTTCCATGGGATCTTCCCGACCCATGCTTGGCCCTGTAGCAGCACTCTGGGAAAAATTGTTTCCTATGAATTGACTTGCCTCGGAGAAAGAGTGGCTTAAAAATGTCCAGAATTTAAAAAATTTTCTTACCTAGAATTAAATATATATATAGTCAGCAAGTCTTCCCCTCCCACTGTCAGGAGTAAGTGCCACTTTCCTCTTGCCCTCGGATTCCAAATGGTGACAGTCACAGATGATACAGCTCTGGGGGAGGCAGAGGAAGCAGCTTGGTGGGGGGCCACTGGGAAAAACCCCATTGAGAGAGACCCAAGGGGCCTTAAGAGGTGGGAAGCAGCTGGAACCGTTGCGAGCCTGGGTGCTCCCAGTGTGATGGGACTCTCCCTGTGATGGAGTGGGGCGGGGCCTTGCTGTGAGGGAGGGGAGGGTCAGCAGAGAGGAGGACGGAGCTGGCCGAGCTCCTCTTCTGGTTTTGTGCTTGCGTCGGATGGTGATGTCTGTCTTCTTCACTTTCTTCTTCACAAGCTCTAACTTGCTTTAGTTTTATTTTTTTTTAATTGGTATATAATTGCTGTTACAATGTTCTGTTAGTTTTCATAACCATGTGAATCAGCTGTATGAACACATCTGTCCCTTCTCTCTTGACCCTCCCATCCCACCCATATCGATCATCACAGAGCACCAGGCTGAGCTCCCTGTGCTATACAGCAGCTTTGTGCTACCTGTGTGTTACACACGTGGTAGGTAGTGTATAGATGTCAGTGTTCTTTCCACCCCTATAGTTAAGAGCTTCCCTGGTGGCTCAGATGGTAAACCACCTGCCTACAATGCAGGAGACCTGGGTTCAATCTCTGGGTCTGGAAGACCCCCTGGAGAAGGAAATGGCACACCACTCCAGTACTCTTGCCTGGAAAATCCCATGGACGGAGGAGCCTGGTGGGCTACAGTCCATGGGGCTGCAAAAGAGTTGGACATGACCGAGTAACTTCACGTTCTTTCTTTATGGCCCAAGGGGTGAGGCAGGCCTGGGGCTGTGAGTCACTGGGTGAGAGGGGATGAGTGATCTCCTTGGAGAAGGACACTTCAGTGCTTGAGAGGTGGATGTGCCTATCAGCCTTAGGAGGTGAGAACCTCCTATGATGACCTACATAATGACCAGGAGGCAACTGCAGAGGAGTCGGCTGTCGTGGGAAGTGATTTCACGGAGCAGCCCCAGTGGTGGGATGCACCGTTAATTCTTGACTGGGGACCCAGGAGGTCCTTGCTCGGTCAGTGCACTGTCTGGCTAGGCTCTTAAAAGGTCCCCAGATGTGAAACACTGTGTATTCGTTGCTCTCTTTCAAAAGGAAAAATTCTTTCCAAGTTTCCAAAAAAAAATCATTGAATCTGGTGTCATCCTGTAGAAATTAAAGTGCAGTATCGGAATGCTTTTGTCATCAGTGGAAAAGTGGACTAGTTTTTTAAGAGGCTGCCTGTCCTCCTGTGTGGGGTTGAGTCTTGGCTTTACTACATTTTACGTGGCTGGGGCTCCTGCAGTTTTCTGAGCCTCCTTTTCTTTATCTGTAAAACAGAGATGATAAACATACCTAACTCAGAAGGTCGTAGACTTAAACAGGGATTTGTTTAAAGTGGGTGCTCAAAAAGCATGGGAATCCTGCTTAATCAGGACTTAGGATGGTGAGTTAGTGTCCATTCATTCTTCCCTTGAGCCAGTCTGTATTGAGCACCAGCTGTATATCAGGTGGGGCTTCCCTGGTAGCTTCAGATGGTAAAGAATCAGCCTGCAACGCAGAAGGCCCAGGTTTGATCCCTGGGTTGGGAAGATCCTCTGGAGAAGGAAATGGCTACTGGCTCCAGTATTCTTGCCTGGAGAATCCCAGAGCTTGGTGGGCTAAGTCTGTGGAGTTGCAGAGAGTGAGACATGACTGAGCGACTAACACGATATACCAGGCACTCTCAAGGTCTTTGCATTACTGTAGTCACTAACCATACATGGCTCTTTAACTTTGTATAAATTACAGCTAAATAAAGAATCCAGGTCCTCAATTGCTGTAGCCACGTTTCAAGTGCTCAAAGGCCACAAGTGGCTGGCCTGTGCAGTGTAGAACATTTCCATCACTGTAGAAGCTTCTGTTGGACTGGGAAATTTGGCTGTGAGCAAGGCAGTCATATATTCTTGATCTGAACATGGATTTTTGAGAAATCCAAACTTTTGCCTCTGTTTCCTTTTCTCCTAGGAATGAGGTGCTAATGATTAGTGGATGCTTGACGATGTGTAGGTACCACCTCCCATATTTGTTAGTAAGGACTCTGTCATTAATAAGAAGTCCTGGGGTATGGCTCCTAAAATCCTCTTTAGAGGTCAGAAATGGGCAACCAGAGGTAAGTGACGTAACTCCCCCGGGGACTTTGGGTGGCAGGTGGCCCCAGAGGAGGCTGAGTGACACCAGGGCAGGAATGCAGGTTCCCCTCGCAGGAGACGCTTCCTTAAGCCTCTCAGCAGCCCTCTGAGGTTTTTCTTGCCTTTGGCCAATGAAGAGCCCAAAGCACAAAGCAGCAGAAGGACTTTGGAGTCTGCATCGAGGGGCTGGGGGAGGGCCGAGATTGATGCCCCTCGATCTCGCGAGAACTGTGCAGGCCGGCCTGGGACTGGGTGGGAGAGTATCTTTCCTTCCCTCTGCACAGCCTCTGCTCTGCAGCTCTGGTGGGGACATGGTTTCTGACTCTATCCCTCCTCTCCCTGCTCCCTCTGTCCTATCTCCATCTGAGGGCAAAGGCCACACAAGCGCTCAAGCAGATACGCCTCCACGAATAGGTAATTGCTATTTCGGTAATTTTTATTGCTTTCTTCCCCTTTCAAGTCCCATTAACTTTGTGAAAGCAATACCCATCTGTGTGAGCGTTCCTTAGGGAACCGAGACTGTGAAATTCCAACTAATTGGAGCTTGGAGGCAGCAGTGGGTGGCTTTGTGATGTCTCTTGATTCAAGTCAAGGGCGGCATCAGGATTTCGGATGACTTGTCATTTAAATTTGTTATTGGCAGTGCCTCTCTTCTCCTACCTGACTATGAATAATCAAAAGTGGGTGGTAGGAAATGAGATTGTTTCCCTGCCCTTTTCCAGAGGCACTAGAGGAGAAAACAGGAGCTGTAAACATTTTTGGGGAAAATCCCTCCATGCTACGCAGTCCTGTTTGAACTGTTCTCCTTCCAGCATCAGCCACGTGGGACGTTTGTTTACATGGCACAGTGCAGTCTCAGAGAGGCCTGGGGACAGGTTGAGAGCCCCTGGGGACATGGCCTGTCTGACTTCATACGCACAGCCGTTCACATCCACGGCGCAGAGGCAGCCCAGTTTTTGCTGGGAGGCCGAGGTACCACAAGTGCTGTGCTGGTCTGTGGACCTGAGATGTGGCCACAAGTGCTGACCCCAGTACAGTGGGCTGCTGTCCACAGCCGGCCTGCGTGCGAGTTCCATGGAGGATGTATACCTGCCATCTGCTTTTCTCCTTTCCAGCCCCCATGACCCAGGATGATACTGAGAGATGCGCTAGACACTGACAGGTCCTGGGGGAGCCAGGGGACTTGCAGCGGCCACACCCTCCCACAGGGGTGCCGCATGTGGGCATACATCAGCTTTCAAACTAGTTTATGCTGTATTCACTATTCATCTGTTGGATGCCTAGAATGTGTACGGCCTTGTTCTAGGTCATGGAGGGCTTTGAGAAGAGGTCAAAGACGTGTGAGATACGCTCACTGTTCTGAAAAGAACATCTAACCTATCTAGAACCTACCCACCCCTTTTGGAACGAGAAGAGGAGCTGACATTTTCTTTTTTTGAAATTTAAAATGTTTTGTATTTTTTTAAACTATGAAGGTATGATAACAGATTTGCAGGAGTCTTGGAAAATACAGGACAAAGTTACGTATGAGGAGCTAACATGTTCTCAAGTACTTTGGATCAGGTCCAGGGCACAAATGTCACTCATTCCCACCTTATAACCAGGCTTCCCGGTCGGGCATGCAACGTCTCCGTCTTACAAGTGAGAAGCTGCACTGGAGAGCTCTTGAATATCATGCCTCGTTGACGTACCTAGGACACATTTTTTTTTTTCCCCACACTTATCATCTAAAATAGGGAACTGACTTATAATTGATGTCAGGTCATAGTTTAATTGGCAGCAGCTTTTCTTTCTTGGTAATAAGTAAAATCACCAGTGGTCTTCGCAGCAGTGTCTTCGAGTCCATGAAAACAGGCTATTTTGTCAGGCTTCAACCAGCAGAGGAGAAGTGGAATTGCAATTCAGCGTGGGAGCGCCTGACTCCAAAGCTGGCGTATCTACCAACACAATGTGCTGCAAAATCCATGGGCCATAGGGCTTTCACAGCCGAAGGATGAAAAGGGGGAAACAGTGACTGAATTGGAGTGCACGTCATCTGATTCCATCCCTGGGGGGACAATAGCTGGGGAGCTGCAGGTGTTAAGCAGGATGCTGAGAGCCTGAGAAATGCTGGTCTCATTGTCTTCCCTTCTCTCCTGGTTATTTTTTATTGTTTAAAGAGGACAGAAATAAATGCAAACTCCGGTGTAGACAAGATGCAAACAGGAGTGCTGGTCCTCCATCGGTTCCGCGTGCTCTGGGCTGAGGGCCATGTTTGCACCTGCATGGATCCCCTGGGGGTGTGACTAGGGGTCGCAGGCTCAGTGGCCTCTGCTGTCCTCGAGAAGTCTGATAGGAGACTCAGGCCAGCTCCACCACCCGAATGGCAGAATTCTGGGAAGCCCCCAAGTGCAGGCCTGTGTGTGTTTACTGTCAACACAGCGCCCTCTGGTCAGCACACTCAGGTATGAAGCGAGGGCTGTCAGAGTCCACGGCTGACCTGGATTCAGCGCCAAGGACTCGGGGGCGGAGGGAGAAACAGCCACTGCAGCTGCCACGGTTTGCAAGGCCTAGGCTTGGACTGCAAGGTCCCTGCCTGTTTAAACAATTCTGATCTCACGATGAGCGTAGACCAGGTCATTCTCCTGAGCAGCTGATGTGAAAAGAAGGGAGACAGGTGGGTGATTTGGTGTCTCCTGGGAGGCCGTGTGGAATGGTGGACAGAGACACTGATAGGCTTGGAGGGACTGATCCCCTAACACCCAAGGGAAACTGAGTCTCAGAGGAGTTGAGCTGCTGGTTGCTATTCTCATGGCTAATCGCTGACAGCTGAGTCAGGATGGAACCGGGGTCCCTAGAGGCTGTTCGTTTTGCCTTATCAGACATTTAATCACTCCAGGCCTGTGTTTCTCCAACAATTTAAAAAAAAAAAAAAAGGGAGATTGACTTCTGGTAAGCTCTTTGAAGGAAATAACTTCAAATAATAACTCTGAAAAAACCTGCACACACAATAGGGTTCAGTGAAGCCTTATTTGTGTCATGAAACACTAGGAAGAAATGTAAATGTCCCACAGTAGGAGAGCAGTTAGGTAAATATAGTTGATTAAATACTAAATAGCCTTTGGAATTATGTATGGGAAGACTATAGCAGCATGGGGAATTTTTTTGATACAACCATAGGTTAAGAAAAAGCATATGAAAGTAATTGTATATGATGATGACAACCTTGCTTAAAATACACACTGGCCCAGAAAATTAAAGCCTGGTAGGTAATCAGCCAAAATCCTAAGGATGGTTATTATGGGCCCATGGGATTATGGGTTTTTATTTCTTCTTTAAATTTTCAGTTTTTCAATGGTCTTAATAGAAAAAAAGTACATTGATTTTTTTTTTTTTCCTCCCCCAAGAGGAAAGAGACCATAACATGGGGAAGATGTTTGGCTGAATTGACTCTCCAGTTCTTATATTCCGTGATCCTTAAAATCTGGGACAGTTGTCCCCAGGCACGTGCAGATGTTTGTGATGTGTAAAAACTAGTCCAGCATTGCCCAAAGGGGAGAGATGGTCTTTCAGGAAGTGGAAGTGGATGCTTGAGGGCCTAGGAGCTCTGCTGCTGTTCAGGAAGGTACTCGGAAGTGACTCTGAATCCGGGGAGAAGCCACAGGCTCTTGGTTGTAGGGTGATTTCTTTGTAATTCTAACCTTGTGCAGCCAAAGCCCAAACACTGTGGGAAAGAATTGAGGCAGCTCCTTCGTTTTCCTCTTCCTGCTGACCTGGCCCCGGAGTGGGAAGTGAAGCTCCTGTTGGCTTCAGCCTTCCAGAGAAACACAGAGGTGGTGCGGTGGAAATATTTCCAGTTTTCACTTCCCCTTTTCTTTGCAGAAGTCATGCCTTTTAGGCAAACCTGAGCTGGTGTAGCTGGTGCACAGCTTCAGAACCTTTGTTCTGGGAGCTTCCTCACAGTCTATGGGAATCCCTTTCTGGGCTGTGGTTGGAGACGTGAGCAACCAGAGGGTGTTGGCCTGGGGGCCTGGACAGGTGGTTCTTATCCCGGCAGCTCAACTAATTAGCTGTGACCTTGGGCAAGTGATGTCACCTCTCTAGACCTTTCATTAGCTTCATGGTAAAATGCAGACGCTGGAGTCAGTTTATTAAGTTTCTGCAACACTTGCGTTCTAACAACTCACTTTAAAAGCTTGGCACTGACCAGACAAAGTGATCTGTATCCGTGTTAGTTGCTCAGTCGTGTCCAACTCTTTGTGACCCCATGGATTGCAGCCCTTCAGGTTCCTCTGTCCACGGGATTTCCCAGGCAAGAATACTGGAGTGGGTTGCCATTTCCTTCTCCAGGGGATCTTCCTGACCCAGGGTTCGAACCCAGGTCTCCTGCATTGCAGGCAGATTCTTTACCATCTGAGCCACCAGGGAAGCCCTGTGACTTCCTGGTGGAAGTGATCTGGGTCTGGTAGATATTTTTAAGTGCTGTTTTATTCCTACTGCGGTCATGTGGTTGGTTACCCTGACCTATTGTTGTTTTGTAATCTGTTAGACAAACACAGCTCTCTTTTATACCAGGAAGATAAAGTCTCCCCTTTATCTGCAAGGGAGGAAATGTGTTCTGCGGGGCAAAGTGGCCTGACTGGTGTGGCTTGGTGGGAAGGCTGTTTGCCTAGGTTTTTGTGTGTGCACACGTGCGTGCGTGCGTGCCTGCCTGCCCGCCCACATGCGTTGTGCCGTTGATGGTGTGGGTTTTTTTTCCCCCCCCCTTTAATACCACTGCTGAGAGCTCATCTGCAGGGGTGGCTGCCACTACCAGCTGTCAAGCTAGTAATGCAGTGGGGTTTGGTATGATTTCTGAGCACAAATTTATTGACACAGTGGGTGTTTGGGGTTAGCTTTGTCTGCAGGTGCCTTATTAAGTAGATCGTCCTCCACGGCACTAAGGAAAGATGTAGTTTTGTGCAAGAAGAGCTCCTGTGTTGTCAGCAACAGATCAAAGACATATTTACTCCATCAAGCAGATTCATGTCTCTTCTCCAAAGACATATTCACTCCAGGTCAGAACTTGTTCGGGGGACAGTTTATAGGAGGCGGTGACAGAGAATGTCACCCTGTCACATGTGAGCAGTCGTCTGGATGCAGCCACTTTTCATTCGAGGGTCCGCCCGGGTCTGCGCCCACTGCATGTTAGGCACCCTTCCTAAAACATAAAGTGTATGATGGGAGTGACTGGGCGGAAAACCTGGTGTAACTGATCATAACCCTGGCAGGGGAGTTAGTGAGCTTCACCTGTCCGTGTAAAGTTAAATGCAGAGAGGGTTTGAAAGGAAAAACTCTGTTTACTCTTTTCTCTGTCCCATCTTTTCTCCCTGATATCTCCTATCTTCAGATGAAAAATCCGTGCCATGGTAACACTGAGCAGCACAATAATATCAGCTTGAGACTTCCACAGGAATTACACAAGCAAAGAACCAGGGGCCAGGAGAAGATCAAGACACCAATAGAGGTGGGATCTGTGTCTACATAGGATGTTTTTGGGTCACCCTAGCCCACGGTGGCTCTTGGTCTTTCCCAACACTAATTTTATACCTGGTTTCAGTGTTTGACAGTCATTAAAAATGGGAAGGGTTCCTAAGATCCAGCCTAGACTGAGTGGTTCTTTGTGTTCATAGAACCTGTTCCTACTGGTTCGCTCTATAGAGGAGACGCTTGGTGTCATGACCGCGTTGTGCATTGGCTGTATGTTGGATGACCTAGGTTTTGTTTAAAATTTGCTGAGAGTGCCTATGGATTTTTTCCCTCCCTCCTTAACATTTTTAGGGAGACAGGAAACTTTCGTGGGGTCTGATATTAACTCACTTTGTAGCTTGACCTTCTCTTCACTGGTCTCAATTTCTCTTATAAAATGAAGGGTTCATTTACAGTGGTTCTCAAGCTTAGCTATACAGTCAGAACCCCTGGGAAGATTTTCAGCATCCTGATACCCAGCCTGCATCCCAGACCAATGACATCAGAATCTCTAAGGGTGGCAACTGAGTGTTGATATTTTCACAAGCTCCTTGGAGTTCAGGAGCTTTGTTCAGAAACAGTGCTTCTCAAACTTTAATGTGATATGAACCTCCTGAGTATCTTTTCAGACTTTCAGATTCCAGTTCCCTAGGTCTGGGATGGGGGTTATGCATTTCTTCATCTTCTTTTTTTTTTAGCTTTTCAAGTTTGTTTTTATTCATTTTTGGCTCCGCTGGATCTTCATTGCTGTGCACGGGCTTTCTCTAGTTGCTGCGAGCGGGGGCTGCTTTTCATTGCAGGCTTCTCATTGAGGTGGCTTCTCTTGTTGCAGAGCATCGGCTCTAGGCTCGTAGGCTTCAGGATTTGTGACCCGTAGGCTCTAGAGCACTGGCTCAGTTCAATTCAGTCGCTTATTCGTGTCCGACTCTTTGCGACCCCATGGACTGCAGCACACCAGGCCAACTCCTGGAGTTTACTCAAACTCATGTCCATTGAGTTGGTGATGCCATCCAGCCATCTCATCCTCTGTCATCCCCTCCTCCTCCTGCCCTCAATCTTTCCCACCATCAGGGTATTTGAAATGAGTCAGTTCTTTGCATCAGGTGGCCAAAGTATTGGAGCTTCAGCTTCAACATCAGTCCTTGCAATGAACATTCAGGACTGATCTCCTTGGTTGGACTGGTTGGATCTCCTTGCAGTCTAAGGGACTCTCAACAGTCTTCTCCAACACCACAGTTCAAAAGCAAGAGCACTGGTTCAGTCATGTGCTTAGTTGCTCCATCGGCATGTGGAATCTTTCTGGATCAGAAATCAAACCCATGTCCCCTGCGTTAGCAGGCGTGTTCTTAGCCAGTGGACCACCAGGGAAGCCTGGGATTCTGCATTTCTAACAAGTTTCCAGAGGATGCTGATGCTGCCAGTTCATGGACCAAACTTTGAATAACAAGATTTAGAATCTAAATCTTAATCATGGTACGAGGCACAAGAATTATGTTTGCAAAAATGTGGCACAAGGAATAGGCTACAGAAACGAGCAAAGAAGAAGCAATCAGTTTGGAAGAAGAAATCGGGGGTTGCTGCACACAGGAGGTGGCATTTGAGAGAAGAGAATGCCTTGAACCATGAGGAGGCTTTCTTGGGATAGAATATGAGTGTATGTTAGTCTGAGAAACTTGTTTCAAACTTGAAGCAAACGATAGGATGTGTGTGTGTGTGCATATGTGCAGTTGCTGCTTGAACAGCATGGGGTTTAAGGGTACCAACTCTCCACAGAGTCAAAAAAATCTGTATATAACTTATAGTCAGCCCTCCATATCCACAGTTCCTCCGTATCTACAGTTTTATCTGCATAGATTCAACCGACAGTGGATTGTGTGGTACTGTAGTAGTAACTGTTGGGAGAAAAACCCAAAAAACTGCCTGTAAGTGGACTCACACAGTTCAAACCTGTAATGATCAAGGGTCATGTATGTGTGTATGTATTTATGTATGTGTGTATATTCACATATGTATATATGAATGAGAGATTGATTTTAAGAAATTATCTTCTGCAGTTGTGGACATTGGCGAGTCTGAAACCTGCAGGGCAGGAGAGCAGGCTGGAGACCCAGAGAAGAGCCAGTGTTGCAGCTCACGTCTGAAGGCCATCTGCTGGCAGAATTCCCTCTTTTTAAGAGGAGATCAGTCTTTTTCTAGTAAAGGTCTTCAACTGATTAGACAAGGCCCACCCACATTATGGAGAGTATTGTGCTTTCCTCAGTCTGCTGATTTAAATGTTAATCTCACCTAAAAAATACCTTCTCAGAAACTTTTAGAATAATGTTTGTTCAAATAACTGGGTGTTGTTTCCTAGCCAGGTTGTTTACCACCCCAGTAAGGGAAAGTGAAAGTCGTGTCTGACTCTTGGTGACCCCATGGACTGTAGCCCTCCAGGCTGCTCTGTCCATGGAATTCTCCAGGCCGCAATACTGGAGTGGGTTGCCATTTCCATTCTCCAGGGGATCTTCCCAACCCAGAGACTGAACCCAGGTCGCCTACATTGTGAGCTGGTTCTTTAACATCAGAGCCACCAGGGAAGTCCAATGAGGGGAAGGGTGTTCCAGTTTCTTTAGGCCTCCGGGCACAATAGAACTAACAGCCGGAGCAGGAGGAGTGCATGGTCCAAGGCAGCAAGGGTGATTTCTGGGCGTTTCTTCATCTTTACTCTGTTCGGCTCTGTTTGGCTCTAGATGTAGCAGAGCCAGACTCCACAAGCCACAGAATCAGTGTTGGCCGGGCTGTGGGTCTCTCTGCCCAGCCTCCCCTCTGCCCCTGCCCATGTGTGGGTCCTGGAGCCCAGACCAGTGTCTCGGTCCTTTCAGTTGCCTGGCTCTGTGCCCAGGGGTAATGAATTAACAGGGAAGAGCACACAGGGGAAACCAGGTGTGCAGGAAAACCCACGTATGATGCTATGGCGCAGACGCTCGGCCTCACTCCCTCGTGATTTGAGTCGTCCTAGAAGAGGGGAAGTTGAGCAGGGTCAAAGGCACATACACACACAGAGTGTCTACAGGCCAGAAGCACACTGTGGTGCAGAGGGTCGAAGTTTTTCTGACCCTGACCACAGGAAGAAGTATGTTGTACATTATGGCCAAGTAGATACATAACTATGTTGTTCAGGTGCTCAGTCGTGTCTGACTCTTTGTGACCCCATGGCCTGCAGCACATCAGGCTTCCCTGTCCATCACCGTCTCCCGGAGTTTGCTCAAACTCATGTCCATCGAGTCAGTGATGCCATCCAACCATCTCGTCCTCCATCGTCCCCTTAGATATAGAACTATAAATATATCGATATAGAGAAGATGCATGTATGTGTCTCAATAAAGTGGCATCAAATTGAAACAGTTTTATCCCATGACGCTCCCCCTTATGTCACTGGCACATGATATTTTCTATTCTCTGCTGTTTCATGAAGAAGAAAAGCTGGTCTGTCCCACTGACCCAGTTTTACAGCGCTCGATAGAGGCACCTGCAGTAAAAGTGAGACCGAAACCTGGGTGGAATGGAAAGAGCTTGGGGAGTCTTGTGACCTGAAGGGATGCCGTCCAGTAGAATTTCTGTGCTGATGGAAACATTGTGTGCTATCCGATGCAGCAGACGCTGGCCCCATGTGGCTTTTGAGCACGTGAGATGCAGCCGGTGCAAATGAGGCACTGAATTTTACATTTTATTCCATTTTAATTAATTGAAATGAGAATCTTCTCATGTAGCTGGTGGCTCCAGTGGTGGACAGCACAGATCTGGGGGACTGCCCTGCCCCTGCCTCTCAGTAGCTCTGTGGCAGTGAGTCCCCACGATCACAGCACCCCTAGGACACCCACCCCCACAGGCTGGCCACCTGCAGCTTTCTGGAGTCTAGTGGGCAGGAGAGCCTGGCTTGATGGGGGCACACGGTTAATTAAGTGCCCAAGGAGGTGTTACAGATAACATGCTTTGCATTTTTAAATGGTCCTTAGGAGACCTTTCCCTTCTTCCCTTTCAGCTGCTTGATTGCTCACCTGTGTGACTTGCTGGTTTGAAAAGAGAGATGCTTTCTGCTTAATGAAATCTTAGCCCATCTTCACCGACTTGGTGGCATTTGAGACCTGAACACAAGGTGCTTTTCTTTCATTGCTTGCTTTCTTGACTTTCTTCTTCCCAAACAGGTGTAATAGCCCAAAGGAAGACGCCAGTGGGAACTGGGAGGCAGAGGTTAACCATCAGACTGGGTTCTTTTGCTGCTGTTGTTATATGTAGTTTGCAAAGCTGGTGATGACATTTGAGGTTTGCTGGACCGATTTTGTTTAAATTCTAGCAGTTAGAATTGGAAAACATCCATTATTCCACTGACCTCAGGGCTCTGCTGGAAAAGATTAGGGGACCCAGGAAAGGATAGGGGAAGGGTGACTTCATCCTCACTCTCCAAAAAGTTCTGGTAATACGAATCAACCTTGACTGAGCTGGGGTTTGGCAGGATACATATGTCAGCTTATTTTACTTCATAGCATCAGTTTCTTCTCAAGCAGGGCCTCACAGTTGACCAGACTGAAGGTGAGTTGGGTGAGAAGCTCAAGCCTATTGCTTAGTGTTGAACCCAGAAGTGAGCTGAGATGCTCTGCCAATTCATTTTGGCTCCAAAGGGAGGGGTACAAAGAGGGATAGAAATTCTAAGTGCTTGTTGCTCAGTCGTGTCTGACTCTCTGTGACCCCTTGGACTGTAGCCTGCCAGGCTCCTCTGTCCACAGGATTTCCTAGGCAAGAATCCTGGAGTGGATTGCCGTTTTCTCCTCCAGGGGATCTTACTGACTCAGAGACTGAACCCAGGTCTTCTGCATTGCAGGCAGATTCTTTACTGTGTGAGCCACCATCAGTATAGAAATTCTAGGAAGAGCCTTAACTCAAGACTTTCAAAAACTGGGAACAAAATAGCCAGCCCCTCAGTTGGAATTATTGTAAATGGCCCAGGCCCCTAAGAGTTTTTATCTTATTTACTTGTTGGTAAATAATATAAATAATGTTTGCATTTTTAAATGGTCCTTAAGAGACCATTTATACAGAGACTCTCTGTATAAATAATGTTAAGTGTTAGTCGCTCAGTCTTGTCCAACTCTTTGCGATCTCGTGAACTATTGCCCACCAGGCTCCTCTGTCCATGAAATTCTCCAGGCAAGAATACTGGAGTGGGTTGCCATGCCCTCCTCCAGGGGATCTTCCTGACCCTGGGATTGAACCTGGGTCTCCTCCACTGCACGCAGATTCTTTACCATCTGAGCCACCAGGGTGTAGATAATAAGAGTTTTAAACGGGTCCAATGATAGCAGTGAAGATGAGCGATGTCAGAAGCCACTGCATAGAAATGCAGCCCTTTTTGTTAAAAGTACCTTTGTCGTGTGCCAGGCATCTCACTTAATTCTTACCACTGCCTTCTGAAGAAGTGACGGTTTTTATTTCTAGATGGAGAAACAGAGGGGTTAAGTCACTTGCCCGATGTTACACAGCTAGGAATCGGCAGTCGGCACCTGGGTCTGCTGTTGGGACTTTAAGCTTCAGGCCTGACAGGCTGAAAGTGGCCCCACTGTGTCCCAGAACTTTGGTGACTCATTGGTACACACAGATGCCCCGATGGCATACAAGAGGCGTCCTGGGTGACCATCACTCCTGGAGCTGGGAAGACCGGTCCTCCGCTTGCTGGCTGTCTTGGTGGAGACGGCCTGGCTCCCATGTGTTCTGAGAATAGCCGATTCTGGGGTGAGGTGGGGCGATGGACTTCTCTCTAAAGTCAGAGAGAGGGAACGCGTGGTGAAGGAGAGCGTGCACCCTACGCATACCAGATGCGGTGGGAGAGAGCCGCTGGCCCTCGCGGATTCAGCTGACTGGAAGCAACTGCCAAAGGAGGGCTGGCAGTTCAAGGGCAGAGTGGCACTGCCCTGCCCTGGAGGGTGGAAGGTGTGAGCGGACACAGGATGGAAAAACAAAACGGGGAGGCGGCCCTGGTTCGCTCATCGACTGCTGGAGGAATCGCAGCTGTGGCGGCTGACTCAGGAGACCCAGGGCGCTTCCCACGGCCTCGTGGCGAGGGTCTGTGCAGGGCCGTGCCTGTGAGGGCAGGTGCTTCCCGCCCCCTCGGAACCGGGGCATCCTCCCCTCTCCCCAGCGGCTCTGGCTTGGAGATAGAGATGCCAGCCTGTGGGGCGGGGGGCAAAGGGGGCTGTCTGTCGTCATCATCACGGGAGCAGCGTTGATGGGGCTTGCCTTGTACCTACAAGCTACTCAGCCAGCGGCTGCAAAGGAGACTCAGAGTGTGATGAGATGGAGCCCCTGCTTCCAAAGAACCAAGTTGGGAAATGAAAAATAGACTCGACACAAAAACAAAGGGCTTCCCTCGTAGCGCAGTCGGTTGAGTCTGCCGGCAATGTAGGAGACCTGGGTCGGATTCCTGGGTTGGGAATATCCCCTGTAGAAGGAAATGGCACCCCACTCCAATATTCTTGCCCAGAAAATCCCATGGACAGAGGAGCCTGGTGGGCTACAGTCCATGGGGTTGCAAGAGTCGGACACAACTGAGTGATTAAATCATCACATACAAAAACAGGTCACACACACAAAAAAACAGAACAAGACAGAAACTCAGAGACACAATTTGAACTTGCCCTTTGGCCCCTAACACAGCTCTTCTGAGTTGCCTCTCAGCTTCAAGCATGACACGTTCAAGGGGACTTGCTGTGCCCCACAGGATTTGTCACCCCTGACGTCCCTGGAACCCATTGATGTGGGCGGCATCGGTGTCCCCCATCCAGAGAGGCGGGAAACGAAACCTAAGGCAGATTCTGGTTGAATTCCCAGGACTGATAATTCTATCAGCCCATTTTCTTTCCAAAAACTCTTCATTCAACACTGGTCATCTGTGGCCTCTGGGGAGGCCCACTGGAATTGCTGAAGTTCAGCTCAGCGACAACTCAACAAAGGTTTATTTTGAAGCTATTGGAAGCAAGGGAGTGGGGTCCCTGTCTTCCAGGAGCTTGCAGTCTCTTGGCTTCCAGGACGGGGTAGGCTGCTGGGAAGGAGAGGAGCCACCCCCAGTTGAACCACTCACCTCAGTCTGAGCTCCAGGAATCTCATCTGGAGCCTCTGCTCTTGCCTGGATAGAAAATGCTCCTTGCTTATGACTGAAGGCTGTCGCTAAAGGAGCCCAAGTAAATGGTGCAAGGGCACTGAGGACAGGGCCTGCGAAAGCTCCGAGCTCACTTTTCTAGTGACAGCCACTTCCAAAGAACACACGTTGTAGAGTCCAGTTTAGAACTGCGTTGAGGATGTCTTGCTGACCTTGAATCACAGCCAGCTGCAGGCATTTGTTACAGATGGTTGCTGACAGTGGGAAATAGCTACTCTCCATCAATAATCAATAATGCTCCTGGCATAAGGGAAGTATCAACTGTAACGTCATCCAGGCTCTAGTCCCCGCTCCAGCATTCCCTAGGCTTGTGTCTTTTTCTTTTTCTGCATTAGTTTCTCAGTGTTTCTGTGGATCTGTTGGGGGTGCATGAGGGACTCATTAAAAGTGGAGACCCTTGGGTCTTCCTTGGTGGTTCAGTGGTTAAGAATCTGCCTGCCAATGCAGTTGGTGTTCAGTTGCTCGGTTATGTCGGACTCTTTGTGACCCCATGGACTGCTGCACACCACGCTTCCCTGTCCTTCACCATCTCCCGGAGCTTGCTCAAACTCATGTCCATTGAGTCAGTGATGCCATCCAACCATCTCATCCTCTGTCGTCCCCTTCTCCTCGTGCCTTCAGTCTTTCCCAGCATCAGGGTCTTTTCCAATGATTTGGCTCTTTGCATCAGGTGGCCTAAGTATCGGAGCTTCAGCATCAGTCCTTCCAATGAATATTCAGGACTGATTTCTTTTAGGATTGTCTGGTTGGATCTCCCTGAAGTCCAAGGAACTCTCAAGAGTCTTCAGCACCACAGTTCAAAAGCATCAATTCGTTGGCTCTCAGCGTTCTTTATAGTCCAACTCTCACATCTGTATGTGACTACTGGATAAACCATAGCCTTGACTATACGGACCAATGTGCCAATGCAGGGCACACGGGTTTGATCCCTAGTGTGGGAAGATCCCACATGCCAAGGAGCCACTAAGCCCGAGAGTCCCGTGGTGTCTGTCTGGAAATGTCCGCAGAAGGCTGACCAGGCAGATGTTACATGATGACCGTCTCGGGGAGCAGGTGAGGCTGCCTGGGAGAGTCAGGGTCCCTTCCCCATGAGAGCAGGTTCTAGCAGGTGGGTGGACAGACGCAGACATGCAGAAAGGCCACGGGGCAGTTTGACCTGTGCTCTTCCTGATCTAATGTGGTGCTTTGTGTGGGTGTCTGTACTGACGCTGGAGAAGGCAATGGCAACCCACTCCAGTACTCTTGCCTGAAAAATCCCAGGGATGGCGGAGCCTGCTGGCCTGCCGTCTATGGGGTCGCACAGAGTCGGACACGAATGAAGCGACTTAGCAGCAGCAGCTGTGGTGAATGCAGCTGAGAAGTTTCTGCACGGGTTTCCCTGCTTCCAGCAGGATGCAAGGTGGCCCAGGCAGGGCCCTGCTGACTGGCGGTTAGCAGGACCTCTAGTTTGTCCTGTTGGGGCTGAAGGAGACCCCTTTGTCTTCAGTTTCAGCAATTTCCCGTCAGTCTGTGGTGTATTATCATAAGGATTTTCTCTTGACAAATAACCTGTGTTATCATCTCTGGGGTTTCTACAACCATTTTCAGTCCAGA
Organism: Ovis canadensis; assembly: GCF_042477335.2. Classification (NCBI taxonomy): domain Eukaryota; kingdom Metazoa; phylum Chordata; class Mammalia; order Artiodactyla; family Bovidae; genus Ovis; species Ovis canadensis. The sequence goes on from NC_091264.1 coordinate 57,669,910, forward strand.
GACAAGGTTGCTTTCCCTACCTGTGGCAGCCTGCCTGCCTGGGACAATTCTCCACGGCTTCTGTGAGCTGGGGCAGCAGGAAACAAAACCCTGATGGGTGTCTGGAATTACCACAGTGATGTAGCGATAGGGACCTCTGAGAGAACCAACCCTCAGCATAAAACTCAGTCTGGATGGAGTCAGAAACCTGACCACTATCTCGGGGTGTACATGCTCACTGCCAAGCTTCCAGAATCCCTAAGGATGCTGGCAGGGGCAGGGGCCTGGGCGGAAGGCGGGGTGGGGGGGGGGCGTGTGTGCGTGCGTGCAGGACCCCAGTGTGATGGGTGCACATGCCCAGAGATTCCGATCAGGGAGCCTCAGATGACTGAACCCTAAACTCCACCAGGAGCTGCAGTATTGGATGGTATAAAATCTCACCCCAGTGCACGGATACTCTACTTGAGGCTTCGTGTCGGGGTAGCAGATAGGAGGGACAATCAGAGGACAAAGCCAGGTCCTGGGGTCTCCCATCTCCCTCTTCCCCAACTCTGTTCTGGTGTCCCATGTGGGGGCTACCTCTGTCTCTGCTAGGCAACCCCCAGAGGGACCGGGAGGTGTCAGCACCTGTCCCCAGCTGTCACTTGTCACCTCCGAATCACCGCAGGCCGAGCTCCGTGGGAGCTGGAGAGTGAGGCAGTGTCTTATGCAGTGGGGAGGGAAGAGCTGCTTTGTGACGGGGGGTGGGTGCGTGGGTGTGTACAATGATGTGCTCATGGGCGGGGTGGGCGTGGGTGAAGGGGTGGCTGTGCTGTTGCTCATTCTGGGGAGCGACTGGGTAGCACAGAAGAGTCTTCTCTTGGTTTGATTTTAGAAGAAGTAGTCACTGCGAGGCCAGGAAATAGGATTCAGGGACATGCCTGTAAACAAGAAACCGCACGAGCATCCTGTATCTGTCGCTGTCTGGTCCAACATGTGTGCATCATGGTGTCAGCAACTGTTACTGCAGGACAGTCTCTGAGAACGAGACGTCAGCCTTGCTGGCTCCAGCCTCGTTTTATTAGCTTGATGGGCTTCTATTAGCTTCCCGGACCTGCCCTTCCAAGGCTCAGCTGGGCGGTGTAAACAACAGAACGTAATTTTCTCACAGGCTTTAGAGGCTGGAAGACTGAGATCAAAGGTGCCGGCAGGGCTGGTTGCTTCCAAGGGCCCCGGGGAGCACCCATTCCAGCTCTGTCCCTCAGCTTCTGGTGGGTCGCTGGCCATCGTTGTCATTCCTTGGCTTCGCGAGCATCCACCCATCTCCGCGTTCATGTTCAGCGGCGTTCTCCCTGCATCTGAGTCTGTGTCTATGTCCCCCTTTCGATCAGGACACCAGTCATGTTGGGGTAACCCACTCAGTTACCCCATTTTAACCTGATGGTCTGTGAAGACCCCCCTTCCCAATAAAGTCACCTTCACAGGTACGGGGTTGGGACTGTGTCTTTTGTGGGTGTGGGGGACACAGGTCAGCCTGTAACAGGGGCAAAAGGGGTTTTGTGCTCACCTTACAGGCGAGGCCATGGGAATGTGTGTTATAGGGTTTGATAGCCTGCGATTGACAGCTGCCACTTGGTAGCTGTGTGTTCCTGAGCAAGTTATTGGCTTGCTTCCTTTTAGTAAATTGGGCGACTTAAAAAAAAATGGTTGATGGATCAGATAAGTTAATACACGTAAGGTTCTTTAAACAAGACTTGGCGCATTTAGCTCTCACTAAATATAAGTTGCTTCTGCTATTACCTCTGCTATTCACTTGCTTGTTTTAAAGTTGCAAGCCTTTTGTGTTATTGAAGATGTTTTGAAAAGGGTGAATTGAAAGCGTTACAGATGTTAGCACCTGAATTTCTAGGTTCTCACATCTTCAGATGATGAAGTAATTGTCCCCTCCGGGGAATTTGCAAAGATCCATTGTGTTTTGAATACTGAAAAAAAAGCTGTCTTTGAAACTAGGTTTATTCACTTAACAAACATTTATTCAAGCCTTGCTATGCGCAAAACACTTTGCTACATGCTAAGGTGGATGAAACATGACTAAGATGCTATCTGCGTTTTAAGGAGCTTGCAGCCAGTGAGAGAGACATGGAGCAAGGTAGTCAGGCGGGTGCAGGCCTTCTGCAGAGCACTGTGCCTGGATTAACTGAGTTATCCACCCAGTTAGCTGATGAGATGGATTCAGGACTACGATCCCTAATCCTCAATTCTAGGGGGAAAAAAAAACCAAAAAACCCAAACCCAAAACTCAACTCCAAAAATCGAATGTTTTCTTTGGTTGGTGTAAACTCTCTTGATTACAGTACCTGAGCTGAACGCGTGTGAAGCCATTCATTTATTTTCTCCCATCATGTGCATATTTGTACGTTTTGGGGCAAAAAAGCATGGGGGTGATATGTAACTTCCAGCAAACACATCATATTACCTTTTTAAAATCTGGGAATCTGGGACCACAGATTTTGGGAAAGGTTGGTGGGCCTGTTACAGTCAGACATTTTATAGACAAGGAATGCAGAGGGTTGGTTAACTGTGTGGTCAGGTCTGAAAACTCTAAAGGGATGCAGTCTGTCTTCAGCCTGGCTCCAGCACCCGAGCTGAGGACCAGGCCTGGGGAGGTGCTGAGGGTACATGTCTCATCCGACAGGCCCGGCCATCCCTGCCCTTGGGTCTCCAGACGCCTTTCATCTGGACCATTCCCACAGCCTTCCTTTATCATAGTGAAGGAGCGAAGTCTGGTCAGCTGTTGCTACCTGCATTCCTTAAGCCTGTGTTTCTTGCAGGTCCCAGAAACCATCTCCAGGAGTGGATCTAACGGGGCTGGGTGGGAGAGCTGTGATTCGGGGATACGGTGTCTGCAGAGCCCCAGACGGAGGGGCCGTGGCTCAGCCTTGGGAAGGATTCCAGCCAGGGCCCTAGGGGGCTCTCTGTCTCATTTCCCATCAGAGCTTCTTTTTTCACTGTTGCTTTTCCTGTTTCCCAGTCTGCACATTAGAAAGCAGCTACCACCGCCCGAACCTGCCTTTGTTGTTGTTGTTTAATCACTCCGTTTTGTCAGACTCTTTTTTTGATTTCATGAACTGTAGCCCACCAGGCTCCTTGGTCCATGGAATTTCCCAGGCAAGGATACTGGAGTGGATTGCCATTTCCTTCTTCAGGGGATCCTCCTGACCCAGGAATCTGACCCATGTCTCCTGTGTCTCCTGCACTGCAGGCAGATTCTCTACCACTGAGCCACCATGAAGTCCAAACCTGCCTTTCTATTGCCTCCTCAATTTAAGAGAGCAGCCAGGCAGAGCCAGGGTCTCTTTAGCCTTTCTCACATTCCCACGTGTCTGCCTCTCTTCTGTGAGTGAGAATGAATTGAGGTTTAAGAAAGCAGCACATAGGCGCCCTCCCTCCAGGTGGATTTGATCTGGGATGATCATCAATGACCTTGGGGGACCACCCCCTGACCTTGCTCCTTACTGCTCCAGTCTGGTGCCGGTCCATTGCTGATTCGCATTTCAGCTGCTTTGGGATGACAGTCCGTTTGTTTGGAGCCAAGGGACGCTGTGTGGCCTTTGGCTGCCCTTGACCCCCAAGCTCCTGGCCTCAAGCCAAGGATCCCCTGGAGCTGTCAAACCACTGCCTGCCTGATAGCTGCTCGGAGGACTCCGCTGATAAAATCTCAGGACACTTGCAGGCAGGCCTCGTGTGGATGGGGATGCACTGGACTTCGTGAGCTGCATGCCCCGTGTTCACCAGGACTGAACTGCTAGGCAGCCCTCCCCAGGCCCCGTCACACAGCCAGGCCGCTCCCTGGGCCCAGCCCGCCGCGTTGCGCATCTGTTTCTCGTCTCTTCGGCCTGTGGGTCGTGGCTGAAGGCCGTGGATCAGGGCCTGCTTAGTGTCAGAGGCTGGGAGAGTCTGGCAGAAGACAGGCTTTCAGAGGCAGACTTGATCTGGGCACTTACCCTCCCTAAGGGTCCCTTTCCTCATCTGTATCCTGAGGGGAATGAACCAGTGTTCTTTCAGGGCCCTTCTGGTTCTGAGAAACTTTGTGATGTCCATCAGGGACTCTGGCCAGAGCTGCCAAGGCTGCACAAAGTGACCATCACAGCCGATGGAGAGGAAGGCCTGTGCATGGAAGCAGCCGGCCTGCAGGTGTGAACCACACTGACATCAAGGCGGGTGGGAACCTTAACAAAGAGGATCCTGGGTTGCTGGGGTCTGGGATGCACGTCCCTTGGGCTGAGTCTTGGTTTACTCGCTGCACAGACCTGAGTCTGCTCCGCTGAGAAGGGCTGGGTGGGGAGACTGACCCTTGGCCGGTATCTGGAAGCTTGACTGGTAAACACTTCGCTGTGCTATTATAAAACCTTCCCTAAGAAGGAATCAGGGCCCACTGCCTGTTTGTGCAAACAGTGTAGTTTATACTGAACACCAGCTTGTCTCCTGGGAGTCTGGGATGTTGGCACATGCCAGGCAGAGGGTGCCTATGTGACCAGTCTCCAATAAAACCCTGGACACCGAGTCTCTGCTGGGTTTTCCTCCCTGTGGTCACAGTTGGCTGCTGGAGGAATCAAGGGCATCCCATGTGGCTTCACTGGGAGAGGACTCTCGGAGGCTTGAGCCTGGTGTCCCCCAGACGTCACTCCATGTGCCTTTGCTTTGTGCTGTTGCTTAGTACTCTTTTGCCACAGCTGTGGGTATAACTATATGCTGAGTTCTGGGGATCTTCCTACCAGTTCACTTCCTTCCAAGCCTGGGAGTGGCCTTGAGGAGTCCCGCACTCATGGACTTTTAAGTGATTGAAAGCCAGTGAAGGAAAGCCCCACACGGCAGTGTCGCCCCCAGTGCTAACTCATGGCATCTGGGTTCTGGGTTCCTCTGCTTGCCCTAAGAGGAGCTTCAGGTAAGTTAAAATCGCTGAACGTTGCCTCCTTAGCACTGATGTCCCACCAGCCGCACGGAGAATCTGGTCGTTGCCAGAGCACTTCTAGTCCAGGTGTAAAAATCAGCTTGACTTTCCAGAATAAAGAGGGAATTTTCTGAAACAGTTTGGCTGGCATGCCTGCTCATCAGGGCAACTCTGGCAGCAAGATTCGTTATCAAATAAGGTTATAGATTCTCTGGAGCCAAGTCAGGAAAGCCAGTTAGTCTGATATAAGTGAGAAAAAATTTATGGATGGGGAAAGATCATTGGAGAGGAAATGCAAGGTCTTAACCTTAACATATTTAGACTGTTGATGTGAACTTTGAATAGAAGCCACATGGCTTTTCCTGAATGCTGTAGGAAAGCATTCCGTTGAGAATAGACTTCTCTTCTGGGGAGGTCACATCTTACACCCTTTGTGGCAAGAACCGAAAGTGGAGGAGAGTATGAACTCTTGTGTTTGGCTGTCGTATCTTTCACGAGCCATGAGAACCCAAACACAGATTTGTTTGTCTAAGCGTCTGTGTTTTCTGCTTGCAGGTGGCCTGGGTGGTTGGGTATTTGGCTCTCTAAGGGCAGAAGATCACTCTACCATGTTTCATGTTCCAGCATTTAAAATTAGCCCCTGCGTCCAAAGCCCTTTTGGCTCTGTCTCTAGAGGCAGAGTTGGAAGTCAGCAGCTGCAGGCACAGAGCTGTCTCAGGAGGGACTCCAGGCCTCCAGCCCCTGGAGGGCAGTTACTAGAAGCATGGCTGTCCGAGGCTGTTCTGAGAGCCTGTAAATCCCCTGACAGTTCAGTGGGGTGAGATGCTGCCTTTACCTACATGTGGCCTAAGTGTGTTTCTCCTTATCTTTCAAGAGCCACTGCAAAGCCATGAGTCCTGCAAATAACATGCGAGGAGTAGGCAGACCTTCTGCTCCTCGTGGCTTTGGTGAGGAAGTCTGAGTGTTGCTATGGCATTTGGAAACTTGTTTTCTTTTCAGAATTGTTCACAAGATCCCTCTTTGGTAGAAGACCAATAAGAACACCCTTTCCTTGGGGCTAAAATGGCAGAAAAGAAGGGAAACCGCTGGCCAGTGCTTTTTATGGAGCATCTCCTTTGAGCGGAGAGCTGGCTGTGTCACCTGCCTGCTGGGGTGGGCGACGGGCTCTGCGGAGACCAGTCTTCTCCTCTGCCTTCTAGGGCTTCCCTTTGGGCTGAGTGAGGGGGCAGCCTTTACCTGAGTGCAACGATTGGGCACTTGCAAAGCAAAAGTGTCAATTAATGGAAAATACCTGTGTATGTGAACGTGTTCCCCCGTGTAGATTGGCTTGTGGCCAGAGTCAGGTGTGGCCAATTAGAAAAGTTGTTAAGACATTTTTGAAGGAACCATTAAAACCATACCTTTATTCAGAGGCATCTCCTGTTTCCTGCTAGGCCAGCTTCCTTCCCTGCCTCTGTTCAGTTCAGTTGCTCAATCGTGTCCTACTCTTTGTGACCCCATGGACTGTAGCATGCCAGGCCTCCCTGTCTATCACCAACTCCCAGAGTTTGCTCAAACTGATGTCCATTGAGTCAGTGATGCCATCCAGCCATCTCATCCTCTGTCATCCCCTTCTCCTCCTACTTTCAATCTTTCCCAGCATCAGGGGCTTTTCAGATGAGTCAGTTCTTCACATCAGGTGGCCAAAGTATTAGAATTTCAGCTTCAACATCAGTCCTTCCAGTGAACACCCAGGACTGATCTCCTTTAGGATGGACTGGTTGGATCTCTTTGCAGTCCAAGGGACTCTCAAGAGTCTTCTCCACAGTTCAAAAGCATCAATCCTTTGGCACCACAAGCCCCTCAGGCTCACACTCTTGAGACTTGGAAGCCACCCTAGGTATCTCTCTCCCGTATCCCCCCATATCCTACCAGTCACCCCAGAGTTTACTCTCCTCCGTGCTTCATTGCAGCCAGTGCTGCTCCAGTTCAGGCCCTCAGCATCACTTGCCTGACTTTTTATTTAGAATTAATTTCAAGCTTACAGAAGAGTTACAGGAATAAGAAATAGTGCAAAAAACACCATTGATCTTTTACCCCAGTTCATCTGCTGTTAACATTTATCGCTTGTGTGTTCTTGCTTGTGCTCTTTGTCTACACACACGCCCATGCCTCTTTTTCTCATTTTAATCGTTTAAGGGTAAGTTGCGTACATCGTGGCTCTAACTTCCTAAGTATTTCAGTATGTATTTCCTAAGAACTGGGGTGTTCTCTTCCGTAACCCCCACACATGGATCAACTTTGGTGACTTTAATCTTTGATACAGTGCTTTCATCTGCCTCCCATACTCCAGTTCTGCCAGGGGATCTGGTCACGTCTCCTGTGGCTTTTCCCCCACTAACCCGGATCCAGCTGAGGGTCAGGCACTGCGTTTAGTTGTTACGTCTCTTTGCTGCTGCTGCGTCGATTCAGTCGTGTCCGACTCTGTGCAGCCCCACAGATGGCAGCCCACGAGGCTCTGCCGTCTGTAGGATTCTCCAGGCAAGAACACTGGAGTGGGTTGCCACTTCCTTCTCCAATGCATGACAATGAAAAGTGAAAGTGAAGTCGCTCAGTCGTATCCAACTCTTTGCGACCCCATGGACTGCAGCCCACCAGGCTCCTCCGTCCATGGGATTTTCCAGGCAAGACTACTGGAGTGGGTTGCCATATGTCTCTTTAGCCAGTGTCAATTGCAATGTCTGGAACATGCTCAAGCCTTTCTTGGGCTTTTGTGATGTGACATTTTAGAAGAATATGGTTTCTTCATCTTTAAAAAGAATGTCTCTCATGTGGGGTTTGACTGGGTCTCCTCGTTGTTAAATTCAGGTTACACATTCTCGGTGGAATCACGTCAGCAGATCTCTGTCCAGCGTTGGTGGTCTTAGTTTTGATCACATGGTAAATGTGAACCCTGTGCATTTCTTTGAATAAGGCTGCCATACTCACCTGGGTCCCTGGAGTGGTGCTGTGTTAAGCGATCGGACCTCACTGTGGTGTCCAGCCCGAGAGGCTTAGGATGGACAAGGATGGATGTGCAGACCATGTAACTCAGCCAGACGGACTGTGTCACGTATGGCCTAAGGCTAACGGTCTCTTAAAGATGACACGCACCGTTATTACATTGGTGCATCCTCTGGGCTGCAGCATTAGAGTGTTTCCCAGAGCACACCTCTTGATTCTGCCGGATTAAGGGAGAAATGTTACCTTTCTTTTGAAAGCAAACTTGTTAGGGATAACAGAGATGGCAGACCCAGCGGTCATTCCTGATGGTTCTGTAGGCAGAGGAGTCGTCTGTGAGCTTCAGACTGTGGTTTTGAGAGGATGGAACCCAGGCACTGCCAGGGGACATGATCTGCTTGTCTTGGCCTTTGAGAAAAATGTCAAAGGAGAGTTTTGTTTTCCTAAATCGTTTGAATTCTATGGCTATTCTGGCAGGGCGGGTGGGTTTGGAGCTTGGCCTTCTTAAATTCAGGGCCTGATACAAGTGCAGAGCATTACCATAGTGAACAAACAGGGGGTTGTGACCGGGCAGTCTTGAGATCTCAGTGAGATGCGTATTAGCTCCTCGATATTCACATGTGAATAAAGTGGTGCTCCAGGAACCTCAGGAGATCTGGCCCTTTACAGAGATGGAGTGACGAGAGTTTGGATGGCTGCCTGCTGTCGCCTCCACCAGAATTCTGCTTCCCTCCCCGGTCTCCCTCCATTTCGCCTTCTGCCAGAGGCTGAAGGGCTGCTCTGCCGTGTTTAGTCCCCTCGCCGTGTGCAGAAGACGGGATGTCAGCATGCTACTGGTGAGATGAACGGGCTGTTCTAGGCGGACTGTTGTTTGTGTTATTAACTTAGTGACCTTTGGGGGAGGGCCTCACTCAACAATTAGAGATTGCTTTCTGTAGGGGAGCTGAGAAGATTCAAAGGTAAAGTCTTTGCCTAAAGTATAAAATTGAAGCGAACTCTGAAACATTTGCCCCTTTGTCCTTGGATACACATGCGTCTGTGATGAGGGCTGAATTTCGTTTGAGAGACACCCATCGTTTCCAGAGATCTCAGATTTGCTGTTTTCCAGGAAGCTTTTCACCAGAAGCCTCACTGGTTCAGAAAGAGGAGGTCGAAGCCTGTAGGATGTGGCGGCAACAGGCATGTCGGGGGGACACAGGAGGAGAGGGGACACCCATGCTGGTGCCCACGGACCAGTGGAGCTGGAGGGGGTCTCGCAGTGCTTCCAGAAACTTGGGCTTTGGGTCTTAGGTAGCTTGCCTGAGGTCACAGTGGGTGAAAACCCACAATAGTTGGTGAGATAAAGGTCCTGGCTTCTCAGCCCTGTGGAGTCCATGACGCCATGGGGTTGGCTGGCTCCCTGTGAACAGGACGGAGCATATGAACCCAGGAACGGGCAGTACTAGTCTGGGCTACATCCGCAACTCACCTCCGCATCCAAGGAGCTGACATCAAATGTGTTTCTCTTCAACACTGAGGGCACATTGCTGCCCTCACTCTGGAGGAGGAGGGCTTAACGCTAAATGCTTACCATGCAATGAAATAATATTAACATTGGCCGTCGTGGATTGTGGAAGGACTTCCCTGTGATGGTCTGATTACTTTCTGAATAGCTGATGCAGTCATCAGTGTGTCAGGCCAAATTCCACTCTTTACTCCAGTCCATCTGAAAATCCAGAAGATTGCCATGGTCCTCGTCTGTCATGTGGGGAAGATCTATAGAGAGGAGAAAAGCAGAGAATGTTTTGAGAACAGGACGGACGTATGCTGGGACCGGTTTGGCAAAACTGAAGCTTTGTTAGTAGATGACATAAGTGCTTATTTTAAAGTATTTAAAGGGCTTTGCATTTTTTAAAAACGAAGTAGAGTTGTTTGGGTAATAACCCAAGGACTGTTGACATAGAAAGCTGTTCTCTAATTTAATAGGAAACAGATCTGGTTTTGATTTTTGAAAACATTTGTTGGTAGAATTGCTTCCAGAAGACCAAGCCAGTCCGGGGATGGGAAGAAGTCTCAGCTCTTGGTTTTCTAGAAATGAGGAGAGCTGCCCAGGGAGAGCTCTGAGAGCAGGTGTCTGAAGACTGACTGATTCCAGTCTAGGAGGGAGGCATGGTTCACAGAACTCGTGCTGATCCTTCAGTTGGAAGGCCTGAAGCTGGATAGAAGACCTGGGCAGCCTGGATGGGAAGAGTCGGTCTTGTTTAGATTTCTTGTGACAATTATTATTGTTACACATAATGGTCTTCATTTCAGTTCATTTCCCTGGTGGCTCAGATGGTAAAGATTCTGTGATGCAGAAGACCTGGGTTCAATCCCTGGGTCAGGAAGATCCCCTGGAGAAGGGAATGGCTACCCACACCAGTATTCTTGCCTGGAGAATTACATGGACAGTGGAGCCTGATGGGGAGTCCATGGGGTCACAAAGAGTCGGACACGACTGAGTGACAGACGCTTTCACCGTGGACGGTCCTATAGGAAAACAGGCTCTAGAATCAGAGAGAATGGGGTTTGAATCCTTCCTCCTCCATTTACTTGCCCTGGTGCTGTTGTTCTGTCTTGACTGTGTGTTAGAATTGCCTGGGGAGCTCTTAAAACTCTGGATGTCCAGGGTACATCCTAGATCATAAATAGGCATGGAACATAGGCACAGATTTTTTTTTTTTTTTTAAGTATTCTCCTTCTCCCTGTCGTGGGTAGCCTTGTTGAGAACCATGGCTCAAATAAGACTGTGGAGAAGTTTGAGAGCTAAGTAGCTTTGTGTTCTTGCCTATGAAGTGGGGCTAACATTATCTAACATGTATGGCTCCTGGGAAGATAAAGAGAGATAACACAGCCCGGTGCCCAATATATCATTGGAGCTCAGTAAAGGACAACTTGTATCACTAGCTCAGCCATTCTGCTTGCCAAGAGAACTCTTGAGATGCCGATGGGACATTTCTCAAATCCATAGAGGAAGGCTCAGAATGACAAGTCTTGCACTTATTTGAGACAGGCAGGCGTCCTCTAAGCTGGCAGCGGTTGCTGGGGATGGTTGAGCACCAGAGCCCTTGGGTTAGGTGTGCACAGGACAGCCATACTTCTGTGGTCTGACTTTCTCAGAACTGCAGGCAAACCAGCTCCATTTGAAATCACAGAAACCCATATTCTTCTTTGATTTCCAGTTGTTTATTCTCTTCCCTCTTCTCTGCCTCGGTCTGCGATGACTGCTTAAAAACCAATCCTGTGATGTGTTTGACTGGCAGTAGTCTCCAAAGGCCAAATATAAGGCGAACATCTTAACCTCTTTAAGCTTCAGCTTCCTTAAGTGTGTTAGTCAGGTTGTGAATATTAAGCAGAGTTAAGCACATACAAGGTTTTAGTGCAATGACTGGAAGTAACTTTTTGAAAAAGTTGGAAATCGAGACTCCTTAGGGTGGATGTTCTGATGGGAGGGAGGGGTCCTCTTTGGAGAGGAGAAGGTGGCGTTGGTGGAGTTTGTAGCCATCCTGGAAGGTGATGAACTAAATACATAGGATAACTCTTTTCTGTTCCGCTCTTTGAAGAAAGATGCTCTGTACTAACCCACTCAGTCCATTTCATGACACACTATTGTGCTGTGCTAGGGTCTGGTTCTTCCAGAAAGTTCTGGGCAGAGAGCTGTTTTTAAGAAGCCCAGTGTCTGAGTTAAGGGCCCAGGGCAGCAGCTGATTACATTTCTAGCCAAGCTTTTTGTATCAGCAGTACCTGAGTGACTCCAAGATCTTGGCCAGCAGGAAATATCCATCTTTCTGCTTGTTAGTTCCCTTGTAGTGTCTGAAACCTTCCTCCTTTGCATCACAGAGGCAGTTGGGCAGTTTTTGAAACATCAGCAAGCTAGCTGAATGTCCTGGTTGATGGTATGCAAAGGGACCAGCTCCCGAATGCAGCCACCCTTTCATTTCGGTGCAATGCAGCCCTTTGGGAGTGCAGTGCCTGCCATGCAGGGATCAGCTTTACCCTGCAGACTTTTTGTCACTTCCCGGCCTAGGCCAGTGACTGGGAGGCGGGTTGTGGCCGGCCAGGGCCTCACATTTTGCATGGAGATGCCCTTGCTTTTGTTTCTTTCCTGGAATGAACAGACCCTCCCTCCGCCTCAGTCCCTCCTGGGTCTTTCCTCCGTGTTTCATTTGTGAGGCACCCATGAGCACTTCTTTGTATGGTCACGTCTGGGCTCATGTTCTTGGGATCTTGTCTGGGTTTCTACCGAGCTGGCATCCCACACTCTTTACCAACCCACTCAGTCCATTTCATGACACACTATTGTGTTGGGCTTGGGTCTGGTTCTTCCAGAAAGTTCTGGGCAGAGAGCTGTTTCTAAGAAGCCCAGTGTCTGAGTGAGGGGCCCAGGGCAGCAGCTGACTACATTTCTCACCAAGCTTTTTGTATCAGCCGTACCCTAGTGACTCCACCAGGGACCCTGGTGCTCATTAGAATGTTTGTTTCCACGTTTGGGATGATCGAGAAGATGGATGTCTTAACGTGGTGCTTATGAGCCAGGTCAGGGAAAAAGCAGAGACGTGGCCCCTGGTGGACCTTGTGTATTAAGTAAATAATTGGAGAGTCCTCTGCTTCTGATGGTGGATGGCAGGGACCCTTGCAGCTCAGAGCTGTTGCAAGAGGCATGCATAGACGGTGCAGATAATGGAGGGCAGGGCCCCTTTCCCTGCCCTGGGAGGAGGCCCGAGGATTCCCTCAGAGAAGGTTCTTGGCTCTTCTGTTGGATGTAGAGAGAGAATTCTGCTGGTTCATCAGCTTCTTGATTTAAACACTGGAGTCGTTTTTTCCTTTTCCTTGAAGTGGTCTTGCACGTACGGGTGTGAAAGGCGGGGGAAAGAAGAAGCTGGCGCTGTCACCCTGGGTACCGGAGATCAGAAGGTGACAGGAACATGACAACGTCAAGTTTGCGTTTCTACCGCTGGCCGTGGGCTCCTGCGGCACCTCCTCCTCCTCTGCTTTCGCACGCTCCCCACTTCCTCCCCAGCCCCCGGCTTTCACACCGCTCACTGATGAGCGTCACCCCGGACCGGGGCTCACCTTCTAGCCCAACAGGCACTAAAACCAGAGCCAGGACGTTCAGCCGGGCTCGAGAGCTGGGGAAGGGAACAGCCGTCTATAGACACATGGTGGGCTGGTTGCCTTCTTCTAACACTAAGAAGAAAAGGGAGTTCAGCGCTAAAACTTGGCTGGTAGCAAGGGCAGCCTGTTTCCACCTGGGTTTCCCGCCTGTTTGGTGCTCCAGAATTCTCAGCCCCATGCGTGTAAATGTCGATCACGCTGCTGTAGGTTCGTGCACTCCCAGGCCTCTGCTCTCGGTCCGGCCAGAAGCTGTCATCAGCTTTCCATTAGGGACCAGTCATTGTTCTCTTGGGGCAGAGCTGAGCTCCAAATGTCCCTTCCCAGGCTCGGGGGCTGCAGCATCCTGAGGCTCGTCTGGTGTCCAGAGATGGAGAGGTGCCCCTCAAGGCCCCCAGCATCCCCGAGGTGTGTGGTCCAAGGGCTCCTGGCCAGGCAGGTGGTGGCACCTGCCTTCCTTTATTATCAAACGTGATGGTGACATCTGTGAAATGCAAGTAGCTCACGCATGTGTCAACTGAGTGTCCCAAGGACATCAGAGGAGTTTGCTGAGGAGCAGTACTTTGTGTGTGTGTGTGTTGGAGTATAGCCCATTAACAATGTTGTGATAGCTTCAGGTGAGCAGCGAAGGGACTCAGCCATACATAGACATGTCTCCATTCTCCCCCAGACTCCCCTCCCATCCAGGCTGCCACACAACACTGAGCAGCGTTCCACTTGCTGTACAGGAGGTCCTGTTGGTTATCCATTTTAAATAGAGCAGCGTGTACATGTCCATCCCCAACTCCCTACCTATCCCTTCCCCTGTTTTTCCCCTGGCAACCACAAGTCCATTCCCTAAGTCTGTCTCTTTCTGGAGAAACAGTACTTTTAAAAATCGTGTTTTTGACTCTTCTCAGCTCACTCTGGTCTGTTCCCTCCCTTGAGCCTTGCAGTTTGTAATGTGGATTTTTGCAGTTATCGGGTTTTCTGATGGCTGAAGTCTCCTCCTTGTACTTCCCAGGCTCGTTTTCTCTTCCAAGGCTTGAGGTTGTGGGAGACCCATGGCCTGGGTCCTGGGCAGCCCCTGCAGAGTGTAATGTCAGGATGATAAAGGCAAACTGGAGAAACTCCATGCGCTGTGAGCCCCTGCTGTTGTGAGCATGTTCTGTGGGTTCCCACATCACACGACATCAGGGCCATTTCCAGCTTGCTGTGGTTTCAAACCCTGCTTTCCCAGGGTCTGCTCCTCACAACAACCGCACAAAGTAAATATTCTCGTCCTGCTTTGCAGGGGAGAAACCTGAGGCCCAGAGACGGTAAATAATCTGCTCTGAGACACGGAATAAAAAGAAATTGTTGAACTTAAACCGCAGCCCCTGGCACCAGTCTCCCTAGGAGACTCAGCCGCCTTCCCCAGAGCAGGAGAAAGATCCAGAGAACTTGTTGCCTTCAGTGGAGGGCTCTTGGCCCCCGACTCAAGCTTACTTCCAGTCCCGTCCAGCTTGTCAGGTGAGGAGTGGTCCCGCTGGGGTCTGCCGTGCCCGTCCCCCCGGAGCTTTGGGGGCGCTCCCCTGCCTGCTCTGGGCTCTCACTGTGACCTGCCCTCTTGTGTGCCTGCAGAACATGAGCTGGATGTTCATTCAGCATCGGGCCAGGGATGGGGGTGGTATGCAGTACGCAGCTTCCTGTGCTCTAAAGGGGCAGACAGTGCCCCAGCGACCCTTGGCTGCTTCAGGAGGTCAGAGGAGAGGTGGCAGTCATTTTACTGGGAGCTGGCGGGTCTGTGTCTTGCCCCTAGTTGGAGCTTCCATGCCAGTTGTCACACAGGAGACACAGTAGGAGCTGGGGAGGAAGGACCAGGGGTCTGTCGGACTCTGAGCCTCATCTGTGGCCGTTTCTGTGGCTTCCTGGTGCTCATACCTCCTGTCTCTTAGGAGCAGGCAGGGCGGGCCTGAGGCTTGCCTTGTGTGGGGCCTTCTTGGTCCGGAAGCCTCATGCAGGAGGCAGGTGGGCAGGAGAGGGCTGGGTGCCAGCTGCAGCCTGACTCAGCTGCCCCCCTCATCAGATGGTGCCCCTCAGACTTGGTGCCTGTGCCCACAGCTGTGTGAGCATGGTGGCCCAGACCCTTTTCCTCTTTTCCAGGAAGATGTGGTGAACATGGAGTTCTTTTTTATTTCAATTTCTAGAAGAGCCACATGGAGCCTCTTTCTAGTTGGCTTTCTCTTGGTAGGGGCCAGGGCAGGTGTGCTCAGGTCGTGTGTACTGGTCAGGAGGACGCATAGCATGGAGATCTGCAAGCTTTCGGACCCAAAGCAGGACTGCAGCCTAGTTCTCTCTTGGAGCAGTCCCACAGGCTCACACTCTTCAGATGGTTTTTATCCATTTTGATTTTTTTCCCCAGATATTTAAAAACTGTAGTAAATACGGTTTTTCCAGTGGTCATGTATGGATGTGAGAGTTGGACTGTGAAGAAAGCTGAGCGCCGAAGAATTGATGCTTTTGAACTGTGGTGCTGGAGAAGACTCTTGAGAGTCCCTTGGACTGCAAGGAGATTCAACCAGTCCATCCTAAAGGAGACCAGTCCTGGGTGTTCATTGAAAGGACTGATGCTGAGGCTGAAACTCCAATATTTCGGCCACCTCATGCAAAGAGTTGACTCATTGGAAAAAACCCTGATGCTGGGAGGGATTGGGGGCAGGAGGAGAAGGGAATGACAGAGGATGAGATGGCTGGATGGGATTACTGACTCGATGCACATGACTTTGGGTGAACTCTGGGAGCTGGTGATGGACAGGGAGGCCTGGCGTGCTATGATTCATGAACTGAACTGAACTGATGCATAATATAAAAATTACCATCTTAACCGATTTAAGGGTACTGTTCAGTGATATTCACTATATTCATAATGTACAACCATTACCACCAACCATCTCCAGAACTCTTTCATCTTGTAAAACTAAAGCTCAGTTCAGTTCAGTCGCTCAGTCATGTCCAACTCTTTGCGACCCCATGGACTGCAGCATGCCAGGCTTCCTTGTTCATCACCAACTCCCGCAACTTGCTCAAACTCATATCCATCGAGCTGGTGATGCCATCCAACCATCTCATCCTCTGTCGTCCCCTTCTCCTCCCACCTTCAATCTTTCCCAGCATCAGGGTGTTTTCAAATGAGTCAGTTCTTCATATCAGGTGGCCAAAGTGTTGGAATTTCAGCTTCAGCATCAGTCCTTCCAATGAATATTCAGGGCTGATTTCTTTTAGAATTGACTGGTTTGATCTCCTTGCAGTTCAAAGGACTCTCAAGAGTCTTCTCCAACACCACAGTTGAAAAAAATCAGTTCTTTGGTGCTCAGCTTTCTTCATAGTCCAATTCTCACATCTGTACAGAAAACCATAGAAACTACTAGAAAAACCATAGCTTTGACTAGACAGACCTTTGTTGGCCAGTAATGTCTCTTTTAATATGCTGTCTAAGTTGTTAAACTAAAGCTCTGCCCCTAGTAAACAATAACTCTCTATTTCCCTCTCTCTCCAGCCCCTGGCAACTACTAGTCTACTTTTTCTCTGGTTTTGCCTACTTTAAGCAGCTCACATAAGTGGAATTGTATAACATTTGTGCTTTTGTGACAGGCTTGCTTCACTTAGCAGGATGCCCTCCAGGTGCCTCCATGAGGACATCTCATGCTGTAGCATGTGTCAGAATTCCATCTCTTTTTCAGACTGAATAATATTTTGTGTGTGTGTGTGTATGTCACATTTTAAAAATCCATTCATCTGTTGATGGGTATGTAGCTTGCTTGTACGGGTGAAATCAGTCTGTACAAGTCACTTCAGTCGTGTCCAGCTCTTTGCGAGCCTATAGACCACAGGCTGCCAGGCTCCTCTGTTCATGGGATTCTCCAGGCAAGAATACTGGAGTGCATTGCCATTTCCTTCTCCTGAAGAGCAACAGGTTGCTTGTACCTCTTATGAGTAATGCTGCAGTGAATATCAATGCGCAAATACCTCGTCAAGACCTGGTTTTCCATAATTTTGACTATATACCCAGAAGTGGGTCAGATGCTTTTCTGCTCCTCTGAATCCTATCTTAGCTCAGCTCTGGTGTAACATGAGCCTTCAAGTCATGGCCAACGGCCTGACCCCTGACGCCAGACTGCCTGCATTTTAATCTCGGCCCTGTCTCTTATGAGTTTTGGGGCTTTTGGCAAGTGACTTCACCTTTCCAACCTCAGTTTTCCCGTCTGTAACGTGGTGACAATGGCAGTATGTAACTCAGAGGGTTGTGAAGAGGATTGAATGTGTTAATAAGCATCAAGTCCCAAGAATGCTGCTTGGCCTGTGGTAAGTTATTTAAGTTTTAGAGCTGCCACATTATTGTTGTTATTATACTTGTTATTAATATTATAATCTTCATATGGGTGTGCTCACAGGCAGTTCCCTAGATTGGATGGTGAAGTCCAAAACATTTAAAAAAGAAAAACTTGGTAAAACTTCAAAATCATGCAGATATATGAAAGGAAGACATTTTTCTAACACTGTCTGCATTAATCAGAGGTATTCACAATTTTCCAGCGGCTCAGTGGTAAAGAATCCACCTGCGATGCAGGAGACCCAGGTTTGATCCCTGGGTCGGGAAGATACCTGACCTAAGAAATGGCAACCCACTCCAGTATTCTTGCCTGGAAAATCCCATGGACAGAGGAGCCTGGTGGGCTACAGTCCATGGGGCTGCAAAAGAGTCGAGCATGACTTAGGGACTAAAAACAAAAAAGGATCACAGTTCTTCTTTGTATTTCCTTCTATACATTTTCAAGACTGCTTTCAGCAGACCTGCTGTGAGGGGAATGGTGGCCCCTCAGACACCACTTTTTTGTGAGAATCACATTTGTTCCCATGCATGTGCTTCATCTAGGAGAATCTATTATTTAAAACCGCATTAGATGTAGGGGAAATAGCCAGTTAAAGCAAGTTGTATTTAAACTAGTTCCTTGGGTAAAAGCTCTAGTCACACTCATTCACACAGTTCGCCCTACGAGCTGACTGTCTGGAACTGTCAAATCAGGGTATGGTCTTCCCACCAGAGCACCTCCTGTTTCCACCAAGAAGAAAATTCTTGCTAAGAACCCTTGGCCTCAGCTTTCAGGAAAGCCTTTTGTTTAAACAAAGGAACCAGCCCAGTGGTATCTGGGTGAACACCTGCTTCCTTCTGGGATGGAAATGATCTGAATCGAAAGGAAGGGGGCTTTCTTTTCTCTTTCTATGTTCGCATCCACCTGGAGCAGCGCGTGACTTCCTTGTGAAAGGCCGCCGTGTATATCTGTATGAGTTGCTGCTTTCTGGGGAGTGTCTGGTTCTGTCCAGGGAAGACATTTAAACTAAGTTCTGAGCAAGTAGGGAAGTGAGAGGATGAAGCGGGATGTTTATTGGGTGGCTTCTGGGGTGGGAGCTGGGGAGGACATGGGGACTCTGTGTTGTATCTTGGGGACACTGAGCATCACTTGCTAAACCTCAGCACCCTCCTCTGTGTTGGGGGCTGGTCTCTCTGGTCCCTTCTAGCTATGACATTCTCTGCTGTCTTTTACTCTTCAGAGCATCTCACCGGGCGGCATGAGTTCCATGGACCTCTGGTTCCACCTGGGGTTTTCACAGCATCACAAACCATAAAGATGAACTTAATGTTCTTTTTGTCGTCATTTCAACCTAAGGGCTGACTCGCAGCCTTAACTGCAGGAAGGCATGGTTAGTGAAAGTGGAGACTGTGCATGTGTATCTGTGTGTCTGTGCACATTGTGTGTTCAGCTGTGTGCTTGTGTGTATGTTTGCGGGTGTGTGATTGGCGTGTTGGTGAGCAGGTCTGTGTGTATGTGTGTGCGTGTTCTGTGTGTATGTGCAGAGGCGACGGAGGAGGGTCCCAGCCAACGCCTAGTTTTCTGAAAGCCTATTGATCTGTGCTTTTCCTTCCTTGGGCAAGAATACTGGAGTAGGTAGCCATTCCCTTCTCCAGGGGGATCTTCCCAATCCAGGCATTGAACCCAGGTCTCCCACATTGCAGGCGGACTCTTTACCATCTGAACCACTAGGGAAGCCCATTTCTCCTCAAGGAAAGTATAGCTTATAATTTCAGATTTTGCCCCCTGATATTTCCCAGAGGAAGAAACCTGTCATTGATTGTCTCACCACAGGTTGCTATGTCTGATTGATTGACAGCCCTGGAGAAAGGCTATACTTACCCAGCAGACCTTCTGGACTCTCACTGGAGACCCTCTGCAGACAGGAAGGGCTTCTGACCCAGTAACCTAAATAGTCGCTCCTGTGACTTTCATCTCAGTGAAGGCACAAATGTGTTAGATGCTAAAAATGCCAGTTGAATTGTGGAATGATTTTTTTTTTTAATCTGCCTCTCAGAGGGAAGGCTAACGAAGACTGATAAGGCAGAAGCACAGGTAGAAGGGACAGAACTTGTGGGTGGACAGCCTTTTGTGCACTTGCAAATACAGGGCTGGGGGAGGTAGGAGAAGATAGATGGGGCGTCTCTGAAAACACAGATGCATGGACTGTCTCCTGCTGAAGAGTAACTGTCTAGTTTTCTTTTCCTTGGATTTTTATAGGCATGTGACTGCACTAATATGGGGAGGGAAAAGAAAGCTTAAAGTATCCATCCTACAGTGTACCACACTTTATTTACTCACAATAAAATGTTACATATATATTCCTTATGGAGCACTTCCTGTGTGCCAGGCACTGGGCTAAGAATTTTTGCTTTTATGATTTTTGAAAAATGTATATTTTGTATTAGTTAATGGGTGTTTTTATGTGTCTTTGGTTACGTCCAACTCTTTGGAACCCATGGACTGTGGCCTGCTCGGCAACTCTGTCCATGGGATTCTTCAGGCAAGAATACTGGAGTGGGTTGCCATGCCCTCCTCCAGGGGATCTTCCCGACCCAGGGATTAGACCCATGTCTCCTTTGGTCAATGCAGGAGCATCCTTTACCATTGAGTCACCTGGGAAGCCCTATTTTGAATTAGACTATCATTGATTTACTATGTTGTGTTAGTTTCAGGTATATAGCAGAGTGATTCAGTTAGACATAAATTGTATCTATTCTTTTTCAAAAGCTGTCCCCATTCGAGTCATTACAGAATGCTGAGCAGAGTTCGCTGCTGGGCTGAGAATTCTATGTGAGTTATCAGTCCTAGGTTGTCTCCAGCTTTTTTCTATTCTAAATTGTACTTAGATGAATATCTAAGCAAAGAGCTTTTTGCCTGGTTTGTTCATCCTGTTTAGAGTGAATTCTTCTAAACACAATTACTGGGCGTGGAATTTTTAAAAAACTACTCTTAAAACACACTGCTGTGTTGCTGTGGTACCATGTCACACTTCCACATGGAGGAGGGTGGCCCCGTGCCTGCTTCCTCCTAAAGACTCGGAAAGTCAGCCCCTTTGTTGAAGGAGAGGTGTGTCAGCCTGCTGTGTAAACTCCTAAAAGTTTAGATACCTGACCAAGTTTATTCCAGAGACTTAGAGAGACGGACACGGCTGAGCGACTTCACTTTCACTTTTCATTTTCATGCATTGCAGAAGGAAATGGCAACCCACTTCAGTGTTCTTGCCTGGAGAATCCCAGGGACCGGGGAGGCTGGTAGCTGCCTTCTATGGGGTCGCACAGAGTTGGACATGACTGAAGCGACTTAGCAGCAGCAGCAGCAGCGAGAGCGCGCAGCTCTTTAATTCCATTTCTATGTGATACAAATCAGTGGCATGCGCTTTTCTGGTGGCCCAGTGGTTAAGAAGCTGCTTGCCAGTACAGGGGATGCGGGTTCGGTCCTGGGTTGGGAAGATCCCCTGGAGAAGGAAATGCAACCCACTCCAGCACTCTTGCCTGGGAAGTCCCATGGACCGAGGTGTCTAGCGGGCTACAGTCCATGGGGTCACAAAGAGTGAGCTCCACTGAGTGACTGAGCACAGCCACATTGCAACGAGAAAACACACACACCCTTGCTCTCATGGAGCTGGGATGTGGAGCCCCGGAGGCCCTGCCCCTCCGGGAAGTTAAGGTCCAATCTTACCCCCTCGGCCTCCCCACCAGGCCTTGCAGCCGTGTTCCCTGAGGCTTGGCTGTCACCCTTCAGATGCAGGGCTGTGTGGACAGATGGAAGGGTCTTTATTCGGAAACAGGTCTATGAACCCAGAGGACCCAACTGGCCTTGGATTCTCTAGTGAAAAATGGTCTTTTCTTCATCCAGACCTAGTTTTTTTTTTTAAGGTGTGGGTTCAGTTCCATGCAGGCCAACAAGCCTTCTGCGTGCCCGTTGTCACTGGAGACAAGACAGCAGACAGACCAAGTCCTGCCCACCTGGAGCTGAGAGCTGCCAGGGGGGAGGAGGAGCCCCGAAGGGGTGATTGCAGCCCCTCAGCTGGCATGGGCGCCTTGTCTGAGAGTGGCACGGGGAGGGGTCGGTGATGGGGCCCCTCAGGCCCTCCGACCCTCGAGTGGAGATCTGCAGGAAGCCAGACCTGCGACTGCCTGGGTACGTTCACAGGTTGGATGCCGCGGGTGGGGCACAGTGAGCACAGAGGGGTGGGAGCCAGTTTCAGATGCTCCATGACAGGGGAGCCCAGGGGGCACCAAGGGAGTGAGCGGGGGAGAGTCAGAGGAGGAGGGTGGGCTCTGGGGGAGGGAGGCACCGTGGACGCCCGGGAAGCACGGTGGCGAGCACTCAGATTCCGCATTAGCCGCGCTGCAAAGCCGCCGGAGGGTCAGTAGCAGGATGGTGACGTGACCTGGTGCCCTGCTTCGTGCCCTGGGTTAGCAGAGGGCAGGGGTGGAAGCGAGGAGAGCGACAGCTCCCGGGGGGCAGAGGATGGTGGCAGAGTGGGACGTGAGGAGTGGTCCCCGGCAGCACACCGAGGAGGAGCGAGTTCAGACGTCTCTTGCCTTCACGCCATCCCTCGGAGTAGACCTCCGGAAGCTTTCCCTCCCCGCCCCGGGGAAGAGCAGGGACTTCTAAAACCGTCTGTTCCCTCTTTGGAATCATCATCTTAAAACCTCAGCCACATCCATCGCCTTTTGGAAGGACACCTTTCTCTCAAATTGTCACGAATCTTTCTTTCCAAGTTCTTTCTTCAACAGGAAATGCAGGAGAAGTCCAACACGGCAGGCCAGGCTTGAGTCTGAACCATCTGTCTGTTTCCCCCCACACCAAGCCTTCTGCTGGATGGGAACTTAAGAAAACACCCCACAAAACCAGGAACCACCTGCCAGAGCTCCGTAACTATATAGTCCGGCCAGGAAACACACAACAGACAATCGTTGGGACGCATTTTGAATGCCCCGTGAGCTTCAGCACCTGTCGGGCTTCCTCCTAGGGCTCTGCATTATTGATGAGCTTAGTAGAAAGGGCTGAGAAACAGTTCCCAGTATTCAGGAAGATGTCGTAGAACAGGGCTCAGGAGTCCTTGCTGTTCTTTCCAGCTCTGCCAGATGTGTGCCTTTCGAGCATCATCCTTGCTGGGTCTGCTCCTTCATCTTGAATAGGAGCCCCGGACAGCTTGGTTTCTAAAATACCTTTCAGCTTTAACATCTTTTGATTCCAAGGAAGCGCTGAATAAGAAACAAGAAGAGGTGGTGACTGAGGAACCCAGTACTGTGGGCTTTAGGAGAGAGAGTCCTTCCAGTGGTGGTGTGGGTTTGAATTTAGGCAAACTTCTCTGTGCTACTTTTTAGGGCATCTGCATTAATGATTTTCAAGATGTCAGGGGCTGCCTGACTTGGCTTATTCTGTTAAAGGAAGGATGAGCAAACTGAGCACAAGGGTTAAAAAAAAAAATTTCTTCTATGCTAGGGGAATCATTCACATGGCTGCATATTCCGCAGAAAGACCTAATTTGATCAGCTTTGTGTCAGTCAGATTCTGTATCTGGGTTGGACTTCTGCATCTCAGAAGAGAAAGTAATGAGACAGGGACAATTATCCACCCAAGAAGTGACAGTTTCCTGCAGTTCCAGCCTTCTTTTTTTTTTTTTCTGTTCAATTCACTATTTCCTTATTTATAGTCTTGCCTGTCTCCTGCAGTGGCTTTGGTGTAGATTTTAGAGTAGGTGAGTGGCTGGCTTCTAAAAATGACAGCCTTAGTCCAGGTCTGTGGCTGCAGCCAGATCAGGAAGCCTGATTGATGCCTTTCTGTCTCCTTGCCTACAAGTCAGACCATCCTCCCAGGCTCGAGAGGATGGGGTACCCAAGGCATTTGTAGGAAGTCCCTTTCTCTTCTCCCCTTTTTTTCATTTCCTCATTGTGCCCGCTGCTTACTGTTATAAAATTCACCTGTACATTGACAAGTGTGGTCCACCTTTTCCTGAATGTATCCTTACTAAAATGAGTGTGTGTGCTCTCCACTGAGGGTAGATTATACTCTTTCAACTTAATCATCTCCCGGCAGGCTCCCAAACCAGACACATGTTATTGTTTCAACAGTGATGTGGCGACGGGTGGCATTATTCAAGCTGTGCTGGAAAGAACTCCATGTCCCAGGATTTCTTTACCTGGTGCATTTATGAGCAGCTGTCCCTGGACTGACAGCTTTGTTGCTGTTTTGAGCTGACCTTGTCCTGGGTCTTTGTCTGATGGGCTGCTTGACACCATAAGGACCCTTCCAGGCTGAGTAACGCCATCTGTGCTGGTGGCATCGCTGCATTGGTAACAGCACTGGTACTTGGTGCCTCTAGGTTTGTCTCCTGGCTTTGTTCTTGGTTGTTGTTGTTGATGAGTCATTAAATCATGTCCAACTCTTTGCAGCCCCACAAACTGCAGCATGCCAGGCTCCTCTGTCCTTCACTATCTCCCAAAGTTCGCTCAGATTCACATCTGTTGAGTCGGTGGTGCTATCTAACCATCTCATCCTCTGCTGCCCCCCTTCTTCTTTTGCCTTCAATCTTTGCCAGCATCAGGGCTTTTTCCAATGAATTGGCTCTTTTCATGAGGTGGCCAAAGTATTGGAGATTCAGCATCAGTCCTTTCAATGAATGTACAGGGGTTGATTTCCTTTAGAATTGATTGGTTTGATCTCCTTGCAGTCCAAGGGACTCTCAAGAGTCTTCTCTAGCACTACAGTTCAAAAACATCAATTCTTTGGTGCTCAGCCTTCTTTGTGGTCCAACTCTCACATCCATACATGATTCCTGGAAAAACAATAGCATTGACTATGTGGACCTTGGTCAGACTTGCCCTTGGAGCTGCCTTAAATCAGTTGGACTACTGGGCAGTTGTCAGGTTGTTTTGGAAACTATTTCTAGTCTCAGCCATTGGCAGTAGGAATACCTAGCATGGAGTCCTAGAGTATGCTGGAGTGCAGGGTAACCCAGCACATGCTTCATTTTGAACACATTGTCCTTCAGAGTGTCACGTTTATAGTTGGTGCTTTATAAACAAGCTGACTAATTGAGTTAATCTTGTCCTTTGGTTAAATGACAATCGTGGAGATGATAATTACGATTGTGGAAGTAGTTGGAGAACTACTGCAGTGGCCGTGTCTGAGCTGGTTCTTCCCTGGACCCCATTCATCCTACCAGCAAAGCCTAACCACTCTTGACTCTCATGTACATCTCCAGCCTGTCCACCTTTCTGTCCCCTAGTACCCATCATTGCCGTATTGCTTAGATAATGCACGTAAAACTCTTTCTGCAAAGCCTGGCACATGTGGAGTACTCAATAATGGGTAGATAGAAATGTTTGCTGTGAATAATTGAAGAAAGTATAATACAGCTATTAAAACCTTTCAGAACCTTCCCATCACCCTTAGGATCAGAATCAAACCTCCTTCTGTGACCGACAGCTCTATCTGCTGCCCGCTCTCCCCCTTCACTTAGGGACACTTGCCTCTGTGATGACTTACCGGCCAGACTGACTTACCGTCATTTTTTGGACCCGCCACGCTTTCACACAACCCAGGACCATCCTGTGTGCTGTCTCTCCTCTCTCACTTTTTCTCATCCTTAAGATTTTAGCTTAAATGTCACTTCAGCGAGGGCTTCCCTGGTCTCACTATTGACAGTACGTCCCCTCTCATTATTCTCTGTCACAAACTGCGTTTGATTACTTCCCAGACCTTCCACGACCTGAAATGCCATCTCCTTCTGTTCACTTGTTTCTCAACTGACTCCCCAACGAGACCCTAAGTTCCAGGAGGAAGGACAGGCACATGTTTGCCTGGCACATGGTTGATGCTAGAAACACAGGGTCAGTGTTTTTGAATGAATGGATGAATAGAAAACTGAACATTGATCCTAATAAATGACGCTAATGATGGGGTAGACGAGTGGCCTTCATGTGCCAAACACTAAACCGCATGCTTCGCGTTCATCATCTCGTTTAGCCCTTTCCATGGTCCAAAACAGATCTTCGCCTCCTGAGGAAGTGAGCCATCAAATTAGTCAACTTGCCCAGGTATTGAAGCCAAACCCCACAGGTTCTGGTCTGTTACTTAAAGCCACATCCTCCCCACTCCATTGTGGTCCCAGACATGGACAGATGCCCCTCCTCGAGGGAAGATGAGGATGGGAAGGTATCCCAGGTCTGCAGGGCTGGACCACCCCTGGTGGCATCCAGGTGCTGAGAGCTTTGTGTTGTGTTCTGAGCTTGGGTGGCCAAGACAAGGTGGGTAGAGGGGGTGGGCTGACTCTACCAGGCTGCCTTTATGCCCATAGAGAGAACACCCCCCCCGTGGAGGGGATGTCAGGGATGAAAGTTCTCAGTGGGTGGAAGAGCAGGGCAGACAGGCTGCAAAGAAAGGTCACGTTTCCCATAAGCGGGCATGTGCTAGAGCGATCTCGTGAGGAGACATGTGTATTCAGGTTCTGGGAAGAGTGGAAGAGGGGCAGGGGATCAACTCTTAAGAGGACATGAGAAGGGAGGTTGTCTGGGTCCAGCCCCTGAGGCATGTTTTAAGTGTCCTTCCCAAGAAGGGCCGCAGCACTGGGGAGCGACCTGAATCCAGGCTGTGAAGAGCGAGTCCTTGTAGTAGACAGGTGGGCTCCTTCCCTGCCGCTGGGTGCCCTGGGACATCATCCCGGTGCCCTTTCCCTTCAAGGCTGAGTCTGTTCCCTGCCTGGACACTGCAGCCGCTGGTCACCCGCAGGCACAGCAGGTGGCCTTCTGCTTCTAACCACGTGAGCTGGGATGACAATGGCCGACACTGAGTTACGGCCTTTTCTGGCTAACACCATATTCATGGCATTCTAGGGCCTCTCCCTCCCTTGCCTTTTTTTAAAAAAGAGAAATGTAGTTAATTTACGATATTACGTTAGTTTCAGGTGTACAGCAAAGTGATTCAGTTATACATATATATATTTATTCTTCTCCATTGTAGGTTATTATAACAGACTGAATATAGTTCCCTGTGCTATTCAGTAGGTCCTTGTTTATTTGATACGTAGTGGTGTGTATCTGTTAATCCCAAGCTCCCAGGTTATCCCTCCCGACTCCCTTCCCCTCTGGTAACCCTGGTTTATCTTCTTGACTTGGTTTTCTATGTCTGTGAGTCTGTTTGTGTTACGTAAATAACCTCCCTCCCTTGTCTTGTTTAAAATTAAAATTCCTTGCTCTTACTGAATCTATCTCCTGCCTCAGACTGAATATCCTGATTGCTGGCATCAGCTGAGTGACACCCTGTACAAGTCCAGGCCCGTGGTCTTGACAGCTGACGTGTATCAGGCGCTTCCTGCGTGCCAGGCCCTCTCCACGACCACCAGTGACGTGGATGCTGTTTATCCGTCTCCACGGACAGCTGAGGTTGGGGAGGCCCCGGGGATCCTGTGAGAAGGGCCTGAGGTCACGCACGTGGCAAGTGGTGATGTCAGAGTTTGCTCTCAGGCTGGCTCTCCCCGACCCCGTGCTGGGAAGGGTGTCAGGCCAGAGACAGCCGTGAGCACGCTGGGCTGCCAGACACCCCTCCCATCCTGTTTCAGAGCAGCGGCTCGGCTGGTCGGCCTGTCCAGTCTCTGCTGGCTAGCTGTGTTTAGCTGGGTGGATGTGCGGCGGGGCTGGCTGACTCTGGCGCTCTCCAAATTCTTAAGCACTGATGCCGGTGTCACGCGATCTGGGCCTCCTTCCTGTGTGACCGCACTGCCATCTCCAGTCATTCCCAAATATGCACATGCCTTCTTCCCATCCACAGGGCAAGATGCTAATGAACAGGGTCATGCTTTGTCTTTCTCTGCTGGTCTCCCCAGAGCCCCTGGCATATTAGGGTGTGCTTAGAAATGGTTCAGTGCCAGTTAGCCTGACCCAGGGATAGAGAAGACTCCTCTTAGGTGGAAGGCTTCTACAGGTAGACAAAAGCTGCATCAGACTGGTATTAACAAGTCCAGTGATATTAATAAGTATTGGGACTGGTATTAACAAGTCCTTCTCTGTCTGTAGAACAAATGTGGTTTGCTTTGGCAACTGTTAAGCAGAGGAAAACATCACCTGTAGACCCCAGAACCTGATTTCTGGGATGTTTTAGGGCCTGATCCATCTCATGCCTTTTCTTTTTTTAATTAAAAAAAAAAAACAAAAAAAACTTATTTGGCCGCACTGGGTCTTAGTTGTGGCACCCGAGATCTCATTTCCTGACCAGGGATGGAACCTGGGCCCCTGCATTGGGAGCGTGGAATCTTAGCCACTGGACCACCAGGAAAGTCCCTCTTACACCTTTCCTACTGGCCTCTTTGTAGTGAGCGTCTCTGTGCTGCTTAACTCCCAAAGGCACTTCTGTTCTCAGTAATCTGTTCGAAAGACAGTGCCAAACTGAACTCTGAGATTGAACCTGGTTTGCTCAGTGCAGTCTTGGGGGCTGATCTGCCAGGTTGTTTGTTTGCTTCTGCAGTGGGTTGGTTCACCCACGTGCTTGTTTGAGGGGAGCGCAGGCTGTCGGACAGGCTGGGCGGTGGGAGCCGGTGTGGCCTTGGTGAGAGCGGACAGTTGCATGCTTCAGGGTGGTGTTTTCCTTCCCACCCCCAGTTTGGCCAAAGAATGCTCAGACATTCTTTTCAGGTTGCCTCACCCTTGGCTTACTTTGGATAACAAGAGTAAAGAGCTGAATTCCAGCCATGTGGGAGCTCCCAGCGCTTCTGGACTCAATGCCTCCGTGGGTACCTTCCATTAGAAAAGATTTTGATCGTTTGTCTTGGACCAGACCTCCTCTTTTGATTATCCTTGGCTGACGAATGCATGGTTGTTACTCTTCATTGTCCTGGCTGATTCCGGCCAGACTCGTGTACCTTGGTGGAAGGAGAGAGAGTGGAGACCACTGACAGCTAAACAGTCCCCAGCAAGCGGTGACCTGCACCCCCCGCCGCCTGTCCCTGGGAAGATTTGTGAGCTTGAAAGTTCACCTCTGGTTCCCTTCTCCAGCTGCCCGAGGGAGTGTGAAAGGGTCAGGGCA
This sequence comes from Ovis canadensis, assembly GCF_042477335.2. Taxonomy (NCBI): domain Eukaryota; kingdom Metazoa; phylum Chordata; class Mammalia; order Artiodactyla; family Bovidae; genus Ovis; species Ovis canadensis. Next base: position 57,698,332 of record NC_091264.1, read on the forward strand.
CCATGGGCCAACGCCCCACCAAACCATGTGGCTGGAAACCTACGAGAGAGAGAGCATGCCAGGAGACAGCAGAACGTAGTCTCGGGGGCAGACTTTGAGGGGACGTGATGGCCAAGGCTAATGGGATGGCAGAGCCTGGGCGGAGGCATCAGCCTGGGTGCGCTCGGGGCTCTAGTACAACGTCTGCCCAGTTCAGATTTTCCTGGGCTTCTCGTGCATACTGTGGCTGCCACTGAGGCTGCCTAGAGGACTGAACGGTGCTGAGCAAACAGAGCGTGCTTGTCATCATAGCAACTGCGTCACATCTCTCAGATGCTCCGCTCTCCGAGGCAGACAGGATCCCAAGGGCTTCTCAGATGCAGGTTTGGTGGTGGCCTTGCTCGGAGGAGCCCCCTTCACCTCTTCACTGCTGCAACTTTCATGCTTCAAAGACAGGAGGCAGAGGTACTCAGATGTTGCGGGGCTCTGGACTGTGTGAGCCCAGAAGAGGGGGTAAGATGAGGGGAGTGGAAGGCAGACACGTTCTCATTGATTGTGCATCCAAAGGCTGATTCTCTCACCCAAGGCCTGGCACCACTGGTATAAGACTAACAAGAGGTGGGGAGGGGGCAAGTGTTAAAAATACTTTATATCTGATATCACCAATCAGATGCAATGCTGGCTCTGCTTCCACATGGATTCACACTGGCTGAACATCAGTTCTGCTAAAATAACAGTCAACCTTTGTGTGTCTTAGTTTACCAGGGTTGCCGTGACAGAGTCCCGTAGATGGAGTTGCTTCAGCAACAGTTACTTCCTCACGGCCTGGAGGCTATAAATCTGAGATCAAGGTGTTGGCACGGTTGGTTTCTTCTGAGGCCTCTGTTCTTGGCTTGTAGACAGCCACCATCTCCCCGTGTCTTCACGTGGACTTCCTTCTTTACACGCCTGTGTCCTAATCACTCCATCTTTTAAGGACACGAGTCATGCTGGGTTAGGGCCCACCCTCGTGACCAATTACCTCTTGAAAGACCCTGTCTCCAAGTGCAGTCACATTCTGGGGTCCTGGGAGTGAGGACGTCTGCATCTGAATTTCCAGGGACACAGTTTGGCTCCTAACACACATTATGGGCTCAGTGATATTAGTGGTATTAGTGGTCCTTTTGGCCCTTCCTGGCCTGGCACTGTGCTCGGCACTCCTTGAGGACCTTCTCCTCTAATCCCTGCAATAGCTCTAAGGTAGCTATGAGTATTTGCCCCATTTTACAGAGGAGGAAACAAGGGCACGAAGAACTTGAGAACGTGGCAGAGCCAGAACTGGGCATCCTGGTTCTAAAGTCCGTGTGCTGAGCATTTCTGTGCAGCCTTAGAAACAAAGGCTTAGCCCAGCTCTCTGACCAGAGGCTGTCGGGGGGAGGTCTCACTTTAATTTGTTGGGAGAAGAAAACACCGAGATGCTCTTTCACCCGCAAGCATGGTTCCTCCTGCAGGCTGGGAGGACAAGCCTTTATCCGTGGGGCCATCCGCCGACCTTTCTGTATGGCAGGAGGTCAGAGGAGAACTGCAGTCTGTGTATCCTCACCCTGTGGAGGACGAGGCAGGCCGATGGCCAGAGGTGGGCCCGGAGCTGTTCTCACAGCTGACTTCTCTGGTCCTAGGTGTCCCTTTGCCTGGAACCTTCCATCTGTTGCTCCTTGCTCCTTCTGGCAGGGCTGGAAGGGAAGGGCAGTGGCTGAGAGGGCTACACGTGAGCTTGGCTGCTGGGAGGGTCCTAGCTATGCCTGGTGAGAGCTTGAGGCCTTATTGTGCCAGAGGGTATGAGGTCCTGGTTACTTTGAAAGCATTTCCACTGTTGCCTTCAAGTCAAGGTGCTTTGAAGAAAGATGGGCCCTTAGTTGCCCAGACAGAGGGTGAGGGGTGGGGTTGGGGGGGGTAGGTAAGGTTTATAGTTCTCAGTGTCAGGGCAGCCAGACATGTCTTTTCTTCCCAACCTTCTCTTCCTCCTTCGCTCTTTCTCTCCTTTTTCATCCAGACTGGTCAGACCTCTGCTGGTCTCTCCCGGGAGCCTCCTGACATGAATCCTGAGCTTTCGCACTGCTCCCCACTTTCCTCCTGCCAGCATCCTCGGTGACCAGCACCCTCCTCTCCATATTCCTTGTTACTGTCAGAATTTCCCAGCACTGTGTACATGCTCCCTTCTTCAGAGGTCAGCTAATCCACCCAAATGCAGGGTGAACCACTGTGGGTATTAGAGCCTAGCCCTGGGCAACTGAATCCAGAGCACACCTCCCTTATCTCGACCGAAGGGATGTCTCCAGAATGTCAGGGAAAAGAGTTCAGACCTCTTAGGTCCCGGGATTTTATTTCCCTGAGTTACCTGCCTTTTAAAAGAAGCCCCTGATGGCTCAGTGGGTAAAGAATCTGCCTGCAATGAGGGAGACAGTTTCGATCCCTGGGTCAGGAAGATCCCCTGGAGGAGGAAATGGCAACTCACTCCAGCATCGTTGCATAGAGAATCCCTTGGCTAGAGGATCCTGGCAGACTGTAGTCCAAAAGGTCACAAAGAGTCGGACATGACTGAGTGGCTAACCACACACCTGCCTTTCTGACGTCATTTGCCTCAGTTGGCCTTGGACGCCCATCCTGCCTTCAGAATCTCGCCAGTCTCAAAACGTGAATCTTTTCAGGAACTCAGCAGGTTCTGTTTCATTTCAGTTTCTTTCTTATCTGTCGAGTTCCAGTACTGGAATCCTTTTTACTAAAGCTGCTGTATGGTAAACTCCACTCTTAAGCTATTTCTTACCTATAAATCTACCCCTCTTCCTACATGAAAACACCACTGGGTAGCAGCCATGTAACTTAGTGATGGGTGTTTGATGGGACTCAGAGTTTCATTTTCTTCTTCGGGTTTTTCTGGGTTGTTGACAAAAACAAATTAATAAATATGTGTCATTGCACCAAAAGCCTTAAAAAGCCCCTGATGCTGGGAAAGATTGAAGGCAAAAGCCAATAAAGTCATCCCCAGATAAGTGAACATTTCAGTAAGCAAATGTCTCAGCCCAACCCAGGCGGACACTGAAGACGCTGAAGGTGAAGAGCCCAAGGTCTGTGCCGGCCTCACACTGTCTGCCATTGATGACATCTCTCATTTGCTTGTGGCAGGATTTCATTCCGACCCACTGTCCTAGTTCCCTTCATTTCCTGAGTTACTCTTCTGAGCTCCTTCTCGTGGCTGCCTTCTCTTTCCTCCCTGCCAGGTTCACATGGGCAACTCTCACAGGCAAATATAAACCTTTACTGGAAGAAAAAGTAGCAGTAGACAAAATACCTTCTCATCACAATTAACAGTGGTTTTTCTTCTTCTTTTTTTTTTTTTTTTCCTGTAAGCAAAATGTGCCCCTTATCAAACTTCTGCTTCAAACCAGAGGGAGAAACTAGAGGAAGCTGGCCTCACTGCCCGAGATAAGGTCCTTGCTGTATTGTGCGGAAAATGTAATTAGGCACAAGCAGATGATGGGCCCTGCCTGCCTCCAGCCCGAGGAGGAAAGGCAGTTAACCTCCGCCTGCCTAACTGGGGCCCAAGGTCATGTTCAATTGTGTTCTGACCGGGCAGCTATTTCCCCAGCTGGAGAGCGAAACTGTCAGTTCAGAAACATTCTCTACCTGGAGACAAACGCTCCTGGGGGGCGCTTGGCGGCTCTCCCTTCTGTGGCGTCGGGTAGCGAAGGGCACGCTTCTCGCATACCTTCCCCGGATTACAGTTTATCTGGGAGCAAAGCCAAGCACTCCATCCTTTGGGAGCTGACCCAAGAAGAGAGCTTCTGTGAACTTCTGCTCTCTGGTTGGGCAATCTTGGAGAGTCAGTTGGGAGGGTGTGAGGAGGGAGGGAGTCGAGTCAGAGTCACCCTATCTATTTCATCACCAGCCACGTTAGACAAAGGGTTTGTGTCTGCAGTTCTCTCCTGGTGGAGCTCAGTGACTCAGGAAAAGCCGTCTGACTAAATCCTGTTGCAATAACTTATCCTCTGAACCCCATTGGTTTCATCATAATTTTCCTCCAAATTAATGTCCCCCCAGTTTTCCTTTTGCTACATAGAGCCTCCTGGCTACACTGAAGGTATTTATTCAAAACCCAACCTCTGCTTTGAGAAGGTTTTGATGCTAAGATAAGCCATCTGAACTTGGCCATCTTGGACAGTATTCTTGGCCATTGCAACAGGGTGTTGCAAAGACACTCCAAAGAGAGGGGACAAACGGCTTTGTTTTTAATATGATCCTTTAATCAAGTGTTTAAGTCAGTCTGGCCAAGAAGTGCTGCTCTGTGTCCAGCCTGGAGTAAGCAGCGTATAGAGGGAGGTGGAGACAAAAGTAAGTGAGGGAAAAAGATGTATCTCCACATCCCAGGAGCCTGTAATCTTGTCAGGGATGTGGGATTCTTCAGCAGTAAGAGAGGTAGGAAGAGCCAGAGGCTGGCTTCTCAGAATGAGAGCCAAATAGTGGCTGTATGAGGGTTCTCTGAAGAATCAGAACTGATTGGAGATAGATTTATATCTGTGTCTATATCCATCTATATCTCATAGTATGGTGGAATTAGACAACGCCTTGTCTGTTTCCGCATTGACCATTGACAGGATCACTTATTACACACCACTTTTATCTCCAGCTTCTGGAGATAAAACCCTGTCTCAGCCCATGGGTCTCAGCAAATATTATAGGTGTAGCACAGACTCCTGGTTATCCCTCTCCTCCCCCAAGTCAGTTCTCTCCTTCTTCTCTAGTCACAGAACCATAAACTTTCAGCCGGACACATGGTTGCCAAGAGTTAAGAAAGAGATAGCTCATAGGAGATTAGGATACACAATTACAGAGGCCGAGTCCCAAAGCTGCAGTCAGTAAGCTGGAAACCTGGCAGAGGCAATGATGTAGTTCCAGTCCAAGTCCAGTGTAAATTTTAATCTGAAAGCCAACAGGCTTGAGACTCAAGAAACATTGACATTTGAGTCCAAAGGCAGGGAAAACTGAGGTCTCAGCTCAGAGAGTCAGGCAGGAGGAGATCCCTCTTACCCAGCATTCAGACTGAGGACTTCAGTTCATTAGATGAGGCCCACGCACATTAGGGAGGACAATCTACTTTGCCCAGTCCAGTTTAGAGGTTAATCTCATCTGGAAACACCCTCCCAGATACCTCAGAATAGAGTTTGCCCTTATGTCTAGGTGCCCTGTAGCCCAGTCAAGTTGCCACATAAAATAACCATTGCAGCCGGTTCTCTGTTTTAGGGATATTGTCCTTTCTTCTCTTCAACAAATCTAAGCATGTAATTTTAGCTGCTGCTGCTGCTAACTCATTTCAGTCATGTCCAACTCTGCGTGACCCCATAGACGGCAGCCCACCAGGCTCCCCTGTCCCTGGGATTCTCCAGGCAAGAGTACTGGAGTGGGGTGCCATTGCGTTCTCTGGTAACTTTAGCTACCATAACCCAGTTTTCCAAAATAACAGTTTGTTCTTACACAGCAGCCCCTCTGAAAGAGGTCTGATGTTCCATGCTGTCTAGGATCCAGGAGCCTCTGTCTTGTTGCACCATCATCCCTGGGGAGTTGTCTTTGGCTTCGAGGCCCAAGATGGCCTCTCCTCTGTCAGTATTCACACAGGAAGGGGAGAGGTAGAGAATTGCACCATGGGAAATTTACACTTTGCTTCTACTCATATCCTATTGGCTGGAACTTAGTCACATGGCCAAGTTCCAATTTACTGCAAGGGATACTGGCAAACAGTTTTTATTCTTGGCAACAGAGGAGTCTGGCAGGCTACAGTCCAAGGGGTCACAAGGAGTTGGACACGACTAAGCAGTGCACACAGGCTTTGCTGAGACCCGTGCTTGGGGCTGGAGATGGAGGGGTGAGTGAGATACAGTCCTGCCAGTGGTCAGTGGGGAGATAGAGCATGTTGTGTAATAAGTCCAACCACAGGGGTAGACTCAGGCAACCCAGCTAGAACATGGCAGTTGAAGAATGCTTCCTGGTGAGCCGCTGCATGTCGTTTTAAAGGGCAATTGTGTTAGGCCCGATGGGTTGAGAGTTCATTTTCTTAAACCCCAATTTCAGATGGATGTGTATTTTTCCCTTCTTTGCCAGTCAGAAGTCTGAATTCAGAAGGTGAGGTTCAGATCTTGGCACGTCTTGTCAAATAAGGGGGTCAGAAATATTCCTGGAAGTGGGAATCAAAAAGAAGTAGGGTTCCTTCCTTTTTCCATCTGTGTCTGTCTCCTTGCTGCCTCCCCCGACCCGCTGCATGGGTTTAGTCTGGGATGAGGGAGTTCTGCAGTCCCAGCAGGAATGCAGGGGTCCTCTCTGTGCATGGGGGGCTTCTGCTGGCTTTGTGCAAGATGCCCTGTAAAGGGTTTCAAGGTGGGGGCTGGGGTAGGAGTGGTGGGAGTGAGAATTCTTACATAACGTGGCAAACAAACAGCAAGTGGACGTTTTGTTTTCCATTAGCCAGGGAGGCGTTTTGTTTCCACTAGAAATGGGAGCAGACGTGAAAGCAATTAGTGTTAGTGGCTTTACCGTGATGTCCCTGGAGCCAGCAAAATCCTGGGGCCAGATGTCTGTATTTTCCTGATTCTTTGTTCAGAGAACATTCGTGAGTTATTTCCGCCCCTGCCCAGCCCACCTCCTGCCAAAAAGACCCAAAATATCACAGTTGGGAGAACATAATATTCCTTGAAGAGCAGAGGCAGAAGGCCTGTCTTTGGAGCTAGAGAAGGTACCTCAGAAGCTGGGGAGGGGAGGTCAGGATCGGTAGGAAGATCCTCACCCCCAGCCTGTTCAGGCACTGCTGAGTGGGGCCCCAAACTTGAAGCAGAGATGAATAATGGGAGTGGTGATCGCTCAGCCTCACCTACTCTTTGCTTTTCTTTCGACCCTGTCCTGTTCCATCCCTGACATGCATGGAGTTGTTGTTTATTTAGTCGCTAAGTCATGTGTGACTCTTCAGCGACCCCATGGACTGTAGCCCACCAGGCTCCTCCGTCCATGGGATTTCCCAGGCAAGAATACTGGAGTGGGTTACCATTTCCCTTCTCCAGGGGATCTTCCCAACCCAGAGATTGAACCCTGAATTGGCAGGTGGATTTTTTACCACTGGGTCACCTGGGAAGCCCATGCATGGAGTAGGGAGGATGGAAGTAGAAACCATAGCAGAAAAGAAAGCTCTGAATATCATCTCTTCTCCTGTGCACTGGAATCATATGATCTCAGGTTCACTCCATCTCAGACTTCAACATGACCCTTGTCACCGCCGTGACCACCAAAGCCCTAGAATCTGCCACTTAAATAGTTTCTAATGTTGATGTTCTTTTCCTGTATAACCCCACTTCTTCTTTTAAGATCTCACAGTGCGTGGTTTGTCATTGGTTTTTTGTACCTGTGCCATCCAGTTCGCAAGCCACTGACCATGTGTGGCTGCTGAGCACTTGAAATGAAGCCATTCCAATGAAGATGTACTATAAGTGTAAAATATGCACCAGATTTCAGGCACTTCATTTGGAAGAAGACTATAAAACATGTTTCTTTTTAGCTTTTTTCATGAGACTATTAGAAAATTTAAAATTCCACAAGTGGCTTGCGCTTGTAACTTGTGTGATACTTCCATTGGGACAGGGCTGGTCTGTGTTATCTTTTAAAATATTTTAGAAACATATTTTTTAAGTTATTGAAAGTATTAAAAAGAACTTTAAAGTCTTCCAAAACTTTAAAAGTCTTAAAAAAAAAAAGAGGCTCTCCAGACATTTGTAAGAAGAAAGTTGGACAGTCAACAAAAATTTCTCTGCATTTGAGATAGAGCATAGAAACTTAATCACCCTGAAGGACCAGACAGTGATGTAAACAAGTGAGATATGCAATAAAGGAGGGCTTCCCAGTGGCACAGTGGTAAAGAATCTCCCTGCCAGTTCAGAGACACAAGAGATATGGGTTCGATCCCTGGGTCGGGAAGATCCCCTGGAGAAGGAAATGGCAACCCACTCCAGTATTCTTGCCTGGGAAATCCCATGGACAGAGGGGCCTGGTGGGCTACAGTCCATGGGGTTGCAAAGAGTCAGACCCAGCTGAACGTGCACACACACATACATTAAGGAATGGTGGGGCTTGTGGTTCGCTGGGATGAGGTACCTGATGTGAAAGCATCCAGATTCGAACATGTTAAGTGCTGGTCGCTCCATAGGCAATGTCTTCAGGTAGAATTTGGCTCAGAGGACTCCAGGATGCTATTTTTGGGCCCTTCGAAACAAGCTGTTTTACACGACAGATTCCATCAGAATTATCCATTGTGGAGAATTCAAACCAAGTTTTGTACATTGGAATTTCTCTTTTAAATCTTGAAGTGGCCTTTTACATTTTGCACCCAAGTCCAGACGTACACTCAGTAGCTTACGTGTTCTTGTTCCAAGAACATGGCTGACAGTGAACTCACATGGCCTGAGTTCATGTTTTGGGAGATGCCAGGGTTGCCTCATATAGTTTTTTTTAACATCCCCATGAGGCTGATTGTATCTTCATTTTCAGTGAAATTCAGCCAAATTAAGCCATCTACTTGGCCATAACAAGGAAGTGGCAGAACCGAGGTTTAAGTCCATGGAGTTTGGATGCCACGGTCATATCCTGCTAACACAAGGGTGAGTTTTAGCTTGTATACTTAGGGCTTTGATTCATTTTGAGTTAATTTTTGCATGAGGTAAATGTCCAACTTCATTCTTTCGCATAAGTATATCTAGTTTCAACATCACTTGTTGAAAAGACTGTTCTTTCCCCATTGAATGGTTTTGGCATCACTGTTGAAAACCAGTTAACCATAAATGTGAGGGTTTCTTTCTGAATTCTCAATTCCATTTCGTTGATCTGTTTGACTGTCCTCATGACAGTACCACACCATCATCATTACTATAGTCTCAAGTTTAAAATCAGTGTATGTCTTCCAACTTTTTTTTTCTTTTAAGATTGTTTTTGCTCTTCTGGGTGTATTTTCATATGAGTTTTAGGATCAGCTTATAAATTTTTTAAAAAAGAGGGAGATTTTGATACAAATTGTGTTGAATCTATAGATCAGTTTGGATCTACAGTATTGCATCTCAGTAATATTAGGTCTTCTGATCCATGAACATAGGATATCTTTCTAATTACATAGGTAATTTCTAATTTCTTTCAGTAGTTTTTTTTTTTTTTTGAGTTTTCAGAGTACAAGGTTTGCATTTCTTAAATGTATTTCTGAGTATTTTATCCTTTTTAATGCTGTTATTAAGACTTGTTTTCCTAATACAATATTCAGATCATTCATTTTTCAGTAAAATTTTAACTATTTAAGTAACATCCAAAGTACTGATGTGACATTCTACCTATAAATACCTAAGTTAGCATCTGTTAGTTCCCTCCTTCCCTCACTTTCCAGTTAGCCACCAGGCCACTATTAGACCGATAATAATTAAGAATTGCTTGCTCTCATTCACTACGCAACCCAGATTGACATTTCTTTGATTCTCTCTAGAACGTCTCCTCATGGCTGGCCTTTTCAAATGAGGATTCAAACAAGTCCTCCTCTTAAACGTGGCAGTCATATCTTTCAAGTCTCCGTCCTTCTCGAATGGCTCCCCTTTTCTCTTTTTCTGGAACTGAGGATTTAAGTCTATCTAATTCAGGCACAGTGAGTCTCTGACCTTATACAAAGCTAATATCTACAGTCAGATTGTTGTTGTTCAGTCACTTAGTTGTGTCTGACTCTTCGTGACCCCACGGGCTGTAGCCCACCAGGCTCCTCAGTCCCTGGGAATTTCCTGGGCAAGAATACTGGAGTGGGTTACCGTTTCCTTCTCTGGGGAATCTTCTCCCCACAGGGATCAAACCTGCTTCTCCTGCACTGGCAGGTGGATTCTTTTCCACTGAGCCACCAGGGAACCCTAACATCTATAGTCGAATAATCCTCATTAAATAGAACCAGAACCCTCCTGCTTCATTGCAGATAAAGAAACTTGAAACAGAATTATTTCCTCTGGCAGTAGGTCCATGGGTCTGCACAAGTGTGTGATGTTGTTGTTGGCTCTCCAAGCACCTGTTGAGAAATAATCCCTACTGAAGATACTGGACACACCACCATTGTTTCCTATCCCTCCCCCCATACTTGAGCAACAAAGCCTAATTGTTCTAGGGGGTGATACAGAAGGCTGTCACTCATCTCACTTTACTTACTAGGATGGAGAGTTAGAGTTCCCCTTCCCTGGGAAAGAGTTTCTTACTCAGGGCCTCTTGTGTTCCCACTTCTCCTCCCTGGCCTCCAGTTACCAAATGTGGTTTTCTCTCTGTTCTTCCAAGTTTCTTCCCTTTTCTCATCATTTAAAATATTGGTCTAGAAGGGATTTCCCTGGTGGTCCAGTGGTTTAGAATCTGTCTTCTAATGCAGGGAAGGTAGGTTCAATCCCTGGTCAGGGAACTAAGATCTCACGTGCTCCGTGGCGTGGCCAAAAAGTAAAAATTAAAATATTGATCTGGGAGTAAGATACAAGTCTGCATTTAGGGTCAAAGCAGGGCTCACAAGTGGAAAAATCCCTTAAGAGTATGGCATGTGGCTAAAAAAAAAAAATCCTGCTTTTGTGTTTTTCCATTGGCAGCATTCCATTCTGACCAGATGTGTATGCTTTTAATCACTGTATGTTGGTGGATTACTCCTGACTCATACCATTCCTGTGGGGGAGCCATTAAAATATTTCCCCATCCAAAGTAGTCAGGCACCAGTCCATCAGCACAGAAGCTACCTTGGAGCTTGGCTGTGGAGCTGCCAAGCCTTCCACTTGCTGGACCTTCAGAAGGTGGGAAAGGGTCCTACAGATGGGGAGGTACTCAGAAATCTCAAGGCAGAGGCTAAATTTGCATGACTGTGTGCTCAGTCATGTCCGACTCTTTGAGACCCCATGGACTGAAGCCCGCCAGGCTCCTCTTTCCAGGGAATTATCCAGGCAAGAATACTGGCGTGGGTTGCTTGGGGATCTTTCTGACCCAGAGATCAAACCCTTGTCTCCTGTGTCTCTTGCATTGGTAGGTGGATTCTTTACCATCATACTACTTGGGAAGCCAACTGATAAATACATGTTTTAATTTCTTTCTACCTCTAATTGGCCGAGTACTGGCAAAATATTGGCCCCGGCATTGTGGCCACTTCTATGTCCTAGCTTGTGCTGTGTCTATTCTAGAGCCTCCACTTTTTATCAAGTCTTCACACTCTCTGCGGTAGATTAGGAGACCAGAGGTCTCTCCTCTGCATGAAAATCTGCATTCTCACAGTTTCATAGATGATAATGCCTTTAGGGTGAAACTCAGCTTCTTAATGATTACTTGATTTACTGTGTAGAGGATTTTAGAAGAAAGAGAAATGATGCCTTGGCCTACCCGATGGGGAAAATGCTAAAGACATTACACACACACATCCTTCTCTTTCTTTGTCCCTCTGTTTCTCTCTTTACTTAATGGATGTATGCTTTACATACAATAAAATGCATTCATCTCAAGTGTGTAGTTTGAGTTTTAATAAATGTATGTGCCTATGTAACACCACCCCAGTCTCAGAATATAGAATATTTCCATCACTCCAGAAAGCTTCAAGTGACCTTGGAGTCCATATTCCACCCTCCCAGCCCCAGCCTGGTACCCATTGCTGTGCTTTCTGTCATGACAGCTTACTTTGCCGATTGAACAGGCTCAGATAAATAGTCCTAGAGTGTGGACCCTTTTCCATCTAGCTTCTTCCACTCAGCCTAGTGTGTCTGACATTTCTCCATCTTTTTCCTTGTCTCGGGAGCTCATTTGGTTTTGTTTTTTTTTTGCTGAGTTGATTCCGTTTTATGGGTGTACCACAATTTCTTTATCCATTCAGCCACTAGATGGACATTGAGTCGTTTCCAGTTTGGGGCTTTTGTGAATAAAATTGCTATGAATGTTCATGTTCAGGTCTTTTGTGTTGCTGCTGCTGCTGCTAAGTTGCTTCAGTCGTGTCCAACTCTGTGCGACCCCGTAGACAGCAGCCCACCATGGTTTTATTTCTCTTTGGTACATTCCTGGGGGTGGAGTTGCTGGGCTTTAGGACTGATGTATGTTTTACATTCTTAAAAATCTGCCTGCTTTCCAAAGTGCCTGTGCAGCCCTTTTCTTTCAAATGCCTGACATTATTACTCACTGGCTCATGCTTTGCGCTAGAAAGAAATAAAGAGAATGAGCAGAATCGACTAATGTCTGCAGCTTTTTTGTCAATGAAGAGATTTTTTAAAAAGATTCTGAGCCCCTGAATGCCCCTTGATGGTTCTTGTTCTGGGGCGCTGGTCTGAACTCTGGCTCATCTGAACCCTGGCTGGCAGGAAAGTGAGAAGTTTCCATTAACTGAGAACCTGAGGAGGGCTAATGTTTTATATAGATATATGTGTGTATGTATGTTTATATATATATATATATAAACACATACATATGTATATTATATATAATACATAATACTACATATTATGTGTGTTGTATATACTGTATATATTATATAATGCATATTGTATATACTATGTATTATAGGTACAATAAATATTATATCACATAATTTATAACAATACAGTAGCTAGCGTGATACAGCTAGTGGCTGCCTATGCCAGGAGTCAAAAACAGCTGTGAAGACTCTAGTGCTGGCAGGTTTTCCTAAACCCAGCTTCTCGGGCTTTCTCTGAAATGTTTAAGAAAAGGGAATGCATCCTTAAGGAGACAGAGGGAGTATTTGGGGACGTGATTTCTAGGAAGACATTTCTTCTTCTAAAAATTAATACAAAGTGTGTATTTGTTTCCACATGTCTGTGTTTATTTTAATATAAGATATACTTAATATACAAATGTTCATACCCCACCTCCCCCCACAAATGGTCCAGTCAGAGTGCTCCAGGGAGAGGCCCATGGGCCAGTGTGTCCTGGCATGTCCCCCTCATCTTCTTGCGATGCGTCCCGCTCAGGCTGAGTTGTGCTTTGGCCAAGTGTGTTTCCTGTTCCCCACCTGTTCTCCTGGTCTGCCTTGTGGCTTCTGACGTGGCGGGTGGAGGTGAACATTTGCCCTGCCAGGTGCTGTCAAGGCCTGCAGTCTCTCCTGGGTCCCCTCTGGGTTTTATGATCTGTTCTGCCTCCCAGCCTGCGGGCTATGGCAGGGGCTGCCCCGAGATGATGGAGGGCCTGGGAAGTGAGGAAGTGAAAGCAGGCAGTGGCAGGGTGGGTGAATTTCTCACAACGGGCTGGCTATCCTCCAGTGGAGAGCAGAGAGGCCTGAAGCCGGACACCCCTCTTTCCCTTTGAGGCCAGCTTCTGCAGGGCCCACAGTCCCCAGTCACTGCTGGGTTCTCCTCTGGAGAATTCTTCCTGGTCAGTGCCCCGAGCTGCTGATATGATGGCTGCAGGTGCCCTCGTCCTTGTTTCAGCGCTTTTCTCAGCGGGCCTCTCTTGAGCTCTGAAGGTGGGGTCTCCCAGTGCATCACTGCACCCCTGTGATCACTGCCCATCCAGAGCGTTTCCCCTCCTTCTGGGAGGTAAGTCCTTCCTCTGACATGAAACACTGGGTGTGTGCTTCCTATGGCTGCTGTAACAAAGAGTCCCAGGGACTCAAAACAATAGGGATTACTCTCAGAAGTGAGACATCTGAATTCAAAGTGCTGACAGGGCTGCGTTCCTGCTAGAAGCTGCGGGGAGAATCCTTTTATCCAGCTTCTAAATGCTGCCTTGGTCGTATTCCTTGGTAATGACTTTCTCACATCCCTCCGACCTCTTGATTCTGTGACATGTCTCCCACCACGCATTCTGATCTCTTTCCTCCTACAGATAAGGACCCTATGATGACATCAGGCCCACCTGGATAATCCAAGCTAGTCTCCCATATCTAGATTCTTCCCTTTGTCCTGTCTGTCAAGTCCCTTTTGCCATCCTATAAGGGAACGTTCATAGATGCTGGGGATTCAGATGTTGACCTTTAACCTATCACAACAAGAGACACAGCATCTTTGGTACTAACTCCTGGGAAAGGCTACGTGTCCTGTAGGAGACTGCTCCTGGTACACCCTGCAGACTCTCAGGGTGGCATGCACTTTGAGAGGAGCATTTGAAAGCAGGTGGCCACTCAGACTGGAGTTGACATCCTGACCTGTGACCTCTCTCAGGTGAAATAGACTGTCTCTGAGCCTCCACTTCCTCATCTGTAAAATGGAGGCAGTCACCTAACTTTGCAGGGAAAAGTAAAGATAAACACCTTTACTGTGGCCAGCAAACAGTAGGTGCTCAATAAAAGATGCCTAAATTCATCTGGAGAATTTCTAGTGAACTGCCTAGAACAGGGACCGATACTGCTCCTCAGCTTGGTTTGCATGTTGAGGAGTTTCCTAGGTATGTCCGTCTGTGGTTGTGAAAAACGTACTAAACATATAAATGCTGTTCCCCAGGCTCCCGAATTCTTAAATCCACTTCTGCACGTTTGAAGCGGGCAGGCGATGGTGACACTCTAGGATGACCTTCCTGCATTCCCCGCTGCCCGCCCTTACTCACCCTAGGGTCAGCAGCTGGCACATTTAGTCCCAGAGTCAGATTTTTCTAGAATAAATGAACCCCAAGCTCGGCCTGGAATTGTCCCACCGCGCCCCCTCCACCCTCCACCCCCGTGCCTAGATGCCAGGGATAACGCAAGCCAGAGAGGGCCCGCCCCAGGGAAGGTCCCCGGCTTCCCCTGCTTGTGACTGTGGACTTGCTCAGCTGGGAGTGGCGCTGGCTGGTATTTACACCCAGAAGTTTCTTTTTGGGGGAGCACAGCCTAGGGACCTCAGGATGGCTCCCCCCGTGGTGGTGGCTTCTGGGTGCTTTGTCGCTCATTCACGAGTGAAGACTGGTAGCAGGGCACTTTCCACGACTGTCTTTATTTGCTCCTCGGGGTATTACTGCCTGCATTTTACTGATGAGGAAGCTAAACTCCTGGGAGGCTGACGCTCTTATCTGAGTTTGCACAGCCACTAAAGGGCAGGCCTGGCGTCTACCCAATGCCTAAGCCTGTCAAGCCTGTAACACCGCTTGCAATCTGAATTTCTGGATAACTCCTGAATCTCTTCTATTACAGGGAAGGAAAAACAAAATTCCTCTATCAGAGGCCAGGCCATGATATGTGAGTTTTATCAAGTGATTTATAGGCTCCTTATCACATGCCCCGTGCCTCTTGGCAGAGGGCCATGGCCAAGGCCACGGCTGGATGTGCCAACTGCTGGGTGAATCCCAGTCGAATCTCTCCTGACCCTCCTTCTGGAGCTTAGGCCCCCAACTCCATCCAAAGGATATTGAAAGGCTTATTTTTTTCCTTTTCAAACAAAAATTGTAATTTTATCTAGTCCTCTTAAAATTTGTGATGCACTTAAAATTCAGAGAGAACAAAAGCCAACACTCTGAGAAGCTGCCCTCCCATTTCCTGCCCACAGGCCCCCAGGTCAGGGTTCCCTTCCAGAGATATTTTACAAAAATACAAGCAAATATATATAGTTATCTATGTCTTTCTATACAGATGATATTATACCAGGCTTATTTTTCTGCATCTTGTCCTTTTTGTATAACTTTCCATATCCTGCATGAAGAGCTATCTCATTTTTATGTGAAATACAAAATTTACATAAAAATTGTGAAAAATCATATTTAATGATAAACTAAGTCTTTTAAAAATAGGTTACATGTTTATCAGTTAGCCAGCTAGCAAAATACCTATATATTATTCCTTTAAGAAACTGGCCAAGGAAATTTACGTACTATTTTGTAGAGTCCAAATTAATTGAATAAGTAATGATGCCCACAACACGAAAAAGTTGTTTTGAGTCAATTTTTTAAAAAAAATTTGAAATTCAAGCAGCACAACTTGGTGCTTATTATTAAAAAGAAATGCTTCAATAAGTGTTAGTGTCATTAGATTCCAGAGAAACAAGAGAGGGAGAAGATGGTGTTTTGGGGGAGCCCCATTCTCCACCTGGATGGAGAGCTGCGATGCAGCTGTGTTCCCGCAGGGCTGCACAGGACTGGTCCATGGGGGCCTTTCCACAAGGATGCTGAGCCAGGGAGTATGGGCACAGAAAGCCCGTGTGGCTTCTTTTCTTGCCTGAAAAGCTCTCTGACTTCTTTGTTCCTATTGGTGGCTCAGACGGTAAGAATCTACTTGCAATGCGGGAGACCTGGGTTCAATCCCTGGGTGGGGAAGATCCTCTGGAGAAGGAAATGGCAACCCACTCCAGTATTCTGGCCTGGAGAATCCCATGGACAGAGGATCCTGGCAGGCTACAGTCTACGGGATCACAAAGAGTCAGTGACTAACATACTCACCACTTTATCTACTCACCCCCTCCCCAGTATGAAATGAGTCAATTGTCTGAGAGAACCTGGGGCAAAGTGCACTGACCAGTGTCCACGCAAACATTAATGGCTCATAGAAGTACTGCATCAGAGAAAACTTTTGCTGATGGAGAGGGTGATTGCAACTTCTCCGTATTATTGTGTGCAGTGCCTGGGTAACAGGGTGCTTAATGTTTTAAAAACCATCAAAACTGAACCACACGCCAGTACTTGGGATGAGGGGTGGTGACTGGCACATTGAACCTCTGCTAGGACAGTGGGCAGTGAGATCTAGGCTGGACGTGAGGATGGAACACAGGATGAAACTGTTTCATGTTTTTAACAAGCACTTCTTGCCCCTAGAATCCTTTTCTCTTGCTCAGCTCGGACATGAGGCAGATGAGGAAATGCACAGGGGCTGGGCTGGGGTCTGGGAACAGGATCCACATGAAGTCTCCACCCACCCCTGTCCCCCGCCTCGTACCCACAGACACTGACTACTCACCCCTGAGAGCAAGGTGTGTGTGGAAGGGGACGCTGCCTGTGAAAGCCATTGGGCAGAGCAGCAGAAGGTATTCGGTGAGAAGGGCTTTCTGGGGCTGGCACACTAGTGGGGGAGTGTGTGATAGCCCCCAAGAGTGGCTTCTGCCAGGTGAATGATGCTTCTACTGGCTCTGGGTGGCAGGGGACAGCCCCGTGTTCCCCAAGGAGTATAAGGCTCCTCTGCAGTCTGGCCGGGGCCACTGTAAGTCAGGTCTCCAGACAGTGGCCCTGGAACTGCTGATTCTCGGGTGTGTGTCCAGCACAAACACAATGCAAGTTTGTTTGAGCTTAAAAATGGGAATTGGGGTGAGATGGAGGCTCCCTGGGACATCAATGTAATGACCTTTTGGGGCCTGGGAATAAAAGGAGGACAGAGATCCATAAACACAAAGCTCTTGTTTGAAAAAATTAAAGGATAATGGCGCAAACTCACTCCCCTAAGGTAACTGATAAGAGCAGTCTTATAAACTGCTGTTTGATGGGAATGGGGCATGAAAAAATCTAAAGGAGACGTCAGCTGCATAGATGGGGCAGACATGACTAAGGGGGGAATAGTTCATGACTTTATTCTTGCATATTATTATTTATTGTTATATTTGCTACTTATTATCATTATGCTCTGTGAGTGCTTTAACTTCACAGAGACCATTCTTCAGGCTTTAAGCCTTTGAAGAGGCTGAGTGGCTCTTGTCTTAGACCCAGTTCTTTCCCTGCCCCTCACCTAGATGACTACTTAATACAATTCTTCCCTCTCTTCCCACTCACCCCCAACAGAAATTGACCTGCTTTCAAAAGTCTCTCAACTATACAATGAGCTAACAGGACAGTTCACAAGTTCTACTCAGAAGCCCCTTGATGACTATTTAACCTACACCTAAAGGAAAGAAAAACTCTGTTATTTCCTTTTCCAGCCTGGCAGGAATGCATGATTGGAGACTTCTCTGAGCCCCATCCCGCTATCTTCCTGTCTCTAGCGCCAAGCAGGACTTAGCCACTTTCCTTGTTGCAGAGTGATCGGTCTTAACAGAAGGTCCCCACCATCACCACTTGCCAGTTTTGTTATTGTTGTTCAGTTGATAAGTTGTGTCCGGCTCTTTGTGACCCTATGGACTGCAGCATGCCAGGCTTCCCTGTTCTTCACTATTTCCCGGTGTTTGCTCAAACTCATGTCCATTGAGTCAGTGATGCCATCCAACCATCTTCATTCTCTGTCTCCCCCTTCTTCTTCTGCCCTCAGTCTTTCCCAGCATCAGGGTCTTTTCCAGTGAGTCAACTCTTTGCATCAGGTGGCCAAAGTATCAGAGCTTCAGCTTCAACATCTGTCCTCTAATGAATATTCAGGGTTGATTTCCTTTAGGGTTGACTGGTCTGATCTCCTAGCAGTCCAAGTTTTAAAGACCATTTAAAGATAGTTCCATGTGCTCCAAGGGGGCATTTTTAGCTTGGTGATGTCATCCACAGTTAGTTAGGACCAGAGTCCTGTGGGAGTGCATGCCTGGGTGAGTCCCCTCCTGCCAGGCCTCTCTGGAGATGCTGGCGTGGGCCTGAGATGGTAATGTCAGCCTCACCGTGGGCCCACGCCTCCTCTGCTCTACCCCCACCCCCACCCGTGAAGCGGCTGCAGCTGTTGCTAAGCAACCAGTTTATCTGTGCTGTACTGGTCAGCAGATACAGAAGCAACTCCTGCTAGAGAGTTCCAGCTGGGAGACACCCAGGCGCTGGAACGTGAACTCTGCTAATACCCACCACCTCTGACCCTCCCCTCTGTGCTGAGAGCCCCTCCTTCCTGGAGGTGTGAGTTTGCCTTTGGAGACTGGAAAAAAAAAAAAAAAGATCTAGATCATTGATGTGCTAATAAATTCAGCTTTATCTCAGAAGTTTAAAGTGATTTATACCTTAAGTTTATATCTTCACGTGTCTTCAAAACCCTTAAGAGGCAGTTGATTGTATTACCCTGCATCAGAGAGTTCAGAAAATTGTGTTTATTCTCTAAGATCAAGAAGGTGCCATACACGACTCTGCCCGCCCCAGCTGGTGGGACCAGCTTGAAGTATCCGTAGCCCCCATTTCACTCATGCTTGGCTGGACCTCTGGATCTTTAAGGGCTTCTTCAGGTCAGGTCCAGATTCTTCAGAGTCTAAGTTTTGTGAGGATCGGTGCTAAAAAGTATCTACAGCAAGCCACTTCTATGCCAAGGAGAAACCAAAGTATTAATAAGATGGCCTCTGCCTTTAAAGAACTTTTTTTTTTTTTTCCTTTTTCAAACTTTAAACTTCTTATTTTGTATTGGGGTCTAGGCGATTAATAATGCAGTGGTAGTTTCAGGTGAACAGCAGAGGGACTCAGCCATTCATACGCATGTATCCATTCTCCCCCCAAACCCCCACTCCCATCCAGGCTGCCGCGTAATACTGACCAGAGTTCCATGTGCTATCCAGTAGGTCCTTACTGGTTTTCCATTTTGGATATAGCAGAGAACTTCTAATCATGAGTTGAGGAGGGGCTCTACAGAATGCTCTGAAACAAAAGTTCCCCAACATTCTCCATTCATGGTGCCCTTAATGTCTCAGTAGTTTTTTCATGGTGCTCCTAGATCTGGCAATTCCATTTAGTAAGTCCAAATAATAAGACAGATTTGTCCCAGATGCTTGAAAAAATAGCACCTAAATTGAAGGAATAAAAATATTTGCACTTCATTCTTAAATGATCAGAATCAGTTACACTGGGATACGAATGCATCAGGTACCACACAGCTTCTCAAACCACAGAACCAGCTAGAACACTACACCCTCATTTCCCATCCTGCCTTGAGTTTTGCCTGATATTTTTGATTGATTGTTCAGCTTTTATCACTGCGACTGTTGAAAGCCAAGCTTCACAGAGATGGGATGCCATCAAAAGGCAGATAGTGTAATTCAGGATTGAAACTGTGAACCTTCTGAGGAGTAGCTCCCGCAGCGTCCAACAGATGTCAAGTACCGTTATTATGTTTTCCTCAAAAATTAAAAATACACTGCCGTTCCCCAGCAAGTTTGGTCTGGGACCCCTGGATACCTTGGGTGAAACTAGTCGTGGAAACTACAAGACCAGGCAGAGCCTGGGCACCTCCTCCCATTGCTTCCTCAGGAAAGCCTTCAATAAGTGTTCGTGGATTAAATGAATAATTACATGACAATCCATGACAACAACTGGATTCCTTTGCAGTCACATTTTACTGCCTGTGAAGTTGGCTTTAGAATTATAATGTACTTATCTTTTTCCTTTTTTTTCCAGTTTATGAATTTTTAATGTGTTTATTTTAATTGAAGGATCATTGCTTTCCAATATTGTGCTGGTTTCTGCCATGCATCAGCATGAATCAGCCATACATATACATATGTCCCCTGCCTCTTGAAACCCCCTCCTGCTTCCCACCCCATCCCACCCTCTAGGTTGTCAGAGAGCCCAGTTAGAGTTTCCCGAGTCATGCAGCCAGTTCCCGCTACTCTCTCCATTTGTCCCATCCTCCCCTCCCCGCCGACCCACTTGCCCCAGGCCCACAAGTCTGCTTTCTGGGTCTGCATCTCCTCTGCTGCCCTGAGAACAGGTTCATCAGTACCATCTTTCTAAATTCCATGTATATGTGCTAATATACGATATTTGTTGTTCACCTTCTGACTTAGTTCACTCTGTATGTTAGGCTCTAGGTTCATCCACCTCATTAGCACTGACTCAACTGCGTTCCTTTTTATGGCTGAGTAATATTCCATTGTATGTATGTACCACAGCTGCTTTATCCATTCATCTGTTGATGGACATCTAAGTTGCTTCCATGTCCTAGCTATTGTAAATAGTGCTGCAATGAACATTGGGGTACACGTGTCTTTTTCTATTATACAGCGTATATGCCCCGTAAGTAATGGGATTGTTGGGTCATATGGTAGTTTTATTCCTAGTTTTTAAGGAATCTGCATACTGTCTTCCGCAGTGGCTATATCAATTTACATTCCCACCAACAGTGCAAGAGGGTTCCCTTTTCTCTGCATCATCTCCCAGCATTTATTGTTTGTAGATTTTTTGGTGATGGCCATTCTGAGAGGTGCGAGGTGATATCTCGTGCAATGTACTTTTTCAAGATGAGTCACAGGCACGTGGAGGGAACCAGAATATGGTTTGAATCCTGGCTTTACCACTTACTGGGGTGTGAATTTGGGCATCGATTCTTGAGGGTTTGGCTTTGCGGTTTGTGACACGGTGATGACAGTGACTCTCCAGGGTGTGGGGAGGAATTGATGAGCGTGGCTGCGCCTCACCAGGTGCTTTGTACCTCGGAATCCTTTCAGTCAGTGTAGTTGTTTCTATAATCCTTCTTCCTGGGATGGACAAGCAGACTTCAGTGTGATCAAGCGTGACAAGCTTTTCTCAGGAGAGGTGTGTGAGAGTTGACTTGGAGGAGGGAAGGGAACAACCCACAGCTGTCTGCTCTCTAGGGGTCTTAATGACACCCTGCCCCACTGTGGAACAGAGCGAACCAAGCCTGGGTCTCTGTCCCTGTTCTCTGTCTGCATCTGGCACGTCTTTAGGGCTTCTGCTCTGTCTTAGCATCTGGGCATCCCCCGCAGTCCAGTGCAAGTCTGCTGAATGGCCAGGTATTTAGGAGCCCCAGGCCAGCCTTATTCCAGCGCTGTGCCCTGCAGAGCCCTCTCTGGGGGTCAGTAAGAATCCCTTCCACTCAGGAGCATCCTCAGGATGTATGGAGAGCCTTCAGAGCCTTTATCACCCGTCTGCCTGTATCCCTGCCTCCTTCAGAGTCTCCCAGTGTTACGTGGAAGAGAGTATTAAGACTTGACTCAGCCCACTCTTTCTTCTGTAAAATGAGCTTCCCTGGTGGCTCAGAGGTTAAAGCATCTGCCTGCAAGGCAGGAGACCTGGGTTCAATCCTTGGGTTGGGAAGATCCCCTGGAGAAGGAAATGGCAACCCACTCCAGTATTCTTGCCTGGAGAATCCCATGGACAGAGGAGCCTGGTAGGTTACAGTCCATGGGGTTGCAAAGAGTCGGACACAACTGAGGAACTTCACTTTCACTTTCCACCTGACATCACCAGGCAGCCCACGAAACTTCTAGCTTCTCAGGCTTCCAACTAGCATTGCTCAGGCAGACACAGACCCAGATGCACCCAGTTTTCTGGAAGTTGTTGCCAACTAGGTTTTTGCCTTTAAAAGAGTCTGCATTGTTTACAAGTTGTTGCCAAAACAAAACAACAAGACCTCCAAAGCTCTAAGACTCACCCTAGCCAGCACCTGGGCCTTTCAGCCATGGTTGGCTAAACCTGCTGAAACCTTAATGGGCTCAGTTGCAGGGGGTTGTTGACTGGTCCAGAGATGAGAAATTGAACACTGTCTCTTTACGAGAAAAGGCTGGGGCAGGGAGGATGTGGCTGGCATCTGGGTTGCTCCAGGGTGGCCTGGATCTCTGGGCCCAATTAAGAGCGTTGTAAACTTTCCCCTGCCACCCTCACCCTCTCCAAGTCTTGCCCATTTCTAAGTTTCTGAGCTATGTGGACAAGACCCTCATCCTAGTGATGATGGGAGCACAGATGTGTGCAAACATCAGCGGCAACCAAGGGTGAGGGGTGGTTCTCGGGAAAGAAGGGTTCTGATCCGCAGCCTAGATCACTGGCTGAGCTTCAGTTATTTACAGGAGCAGCTGCTAAGGTACTCAGCTGAATGTCTCACACTGGCTTTGCCTTTCCGTTTCCCTGTCCTTGTCTCCCTGGGCCTCACACAGAGCCAGTAATGCCAGGGTTGTGCCCAATGTCAAGTGAATCAGCACCCCAGCCGGTGCCTGTCGGCTCTGCCCTTTGTTTTCATTCATGAGAGTGCCCAGCATCCAGCCCTGGGATTCCAGGCAGAGAACAATGCAGCAGATTTGGTTTTTCAGGGGACACTTTACTGCATCTCAGCAGTACCTTCATTCTTGAATTAGATTTATTTCTTTCTGCACTTTCCTAAGTACTGTTCATTTCATGTTCTCATCAGTCCTCTCAAACTGGAAGGGCCAGATGCTGGTTGTTCAGTCACCAGGTCGTGTCTGACTCTTTATGACCCCATGGACTGCAGCACGCCAGGCCTCCCCGTCCCTCACCATCTCCCGAAGTTTGCCCAAGTTCATGCCCATTGCATTGGTGGCGCTGTCCAACCATCTCATCATCTGTCACCCTCTTCTTCTCCTGCCTTCAACGGGGCCAGATATCAGCCCCATTTCAAGATGGTTTGCACATGGCATCAGGGGCAAAGCCAGACTTAGGACCCATTTTGATTTCAAGTCTTGGCACCTTACCCGCCCCCTTGGCTGCCCTGTACTTATCTCCCTGCCCACCCCATCTCTTTTGAGTTTTTGTTGCTCTCAGAGCTGACATGGGCAGCTTTTATCCGGATGCATTATTAAATTCAGCTGACATTTATGAGCACTTTTCATCTGTCAGGATAGTACCTATATGTTGTTTCACCCTCAAGGCAGCCTTGTGAAGAAGGCGTTATTATTCCAATTTCATAATAAGGGAACTGCGCTCCCTCAGTGTCAGATGGCTTGGGTCACACCGTTCCAAATGCCAGAATCTGAACTTCAGTCTGCATCCCCCGACCCCCATTCCATTTCCTCGCTCCAATAAATCACATGGGATCTTGGGCTGCTTTATTTATAGACTCTCAGTGCCTCCTCTGCACTGAAATCAATCTCAGAAAGAAGTCCAGAAAGCTTGTAAACCTGTTGTACTAGGGAAGCATGTTAACTGCCAACCACAGAAACTGCCTGGCTGATTTTATCAGAATGGAATTTTTCTAAAGGACATTAATGCATCACAGAAATGTTCAGGAGCTCGAGGAGACAGCCTTGGAAAACAAGAACAAAGACAGACTATGGCAGCTGGAATCAGGCCAGATGAGACAGAGGAACCCCCGAATGTGGAGGGACCTGGTTGCTTGCATTGATGCTGGTCCTGGGCTGCAGGGGCCATCCTTGGTGTCACTGTCACTGCTTTGGAAGTTGAGGTTGCTACCCCTCCTGCTGGCCTGGACTCTCCACACTTCAGCTTCTTTGGGTACGAGGCCCAGGTAGTATCCCTGGCTGGCCAAACCCAAGTGTGCTTGTGCTTTAGCTGCAAAGGCTGCTGGGAAACAACCCCCGGCTTGGCTTCCCTAATGGGAAGATGCTCTGCTTCCTGCCGAGATGCCCAAAGCGGGAAATTCCCACGTGGAGCAGGCTGATGCGGGTGCATGACAGCCCCTGAACGTCACAAATCTGTACCACTCCGCCCTAAACGCACACAAACACCCTAGTTCATTCTAGGTTGTTTTTCTTTGTCTAATCCTCACTACCCTCCCCACCCCTTGTCACAGACTTGGTCTAAGACCTGGAGAGTGCTCTGGGAAGTGGTTTGTTAATGATTATGCTGACCTGCTAGTACTCAGCCCTGGCTCTGGATTGCCTTCTGGCTGTGGGAGGGGTTTCTTTGTCTGGTCCCATCAGCAGAAACAGGAGCTCTTGAATTAAAGATGGTCCCACAGCTGACTTGTTCCCTCTGCTTTTGGCCAAGGGGTGAGATCCATTGTTTCAGGGTATTGGGCTGCTTTCCTTTCCTGGGAAGCTTTCTGGCTATGTTTATTGTTTATTTCTGGAGGTGTTTATTTCTCCAAGGATCTGTGTTCCTGGACTTCATGGCAGGGCGGGAGTGTAGCCCCACGGTGGTTTGGCTGTTGCCTCTGTAAAGTGTATGGCAGGTGCCTGCGTGCAGAAGGCTGGGGCCCTTGAGGGCTTCCTTTGTTCAGTGTGGGAACCCAATCACCACGCCTGTTCCCTCCTCCTCTCTCCTGATATCCTTCAGTTGCTCTGTGAGTTCACTGCTGTCGACTAAAAAAAAAATGTCTAACTCGAGAGTTGTGAGTTAAGCTTTATTTGGGGCAAAATGAGGACTGCAGCCCGGGAGGCAGCATCTCAGATAGCTCTGAGAGACTGCTCCAAAGCGGCAGTGGGGGAAAGTCAGTATATAAGGTTTTGGAGAAGGGGGAGAGTTCAATACCATGAAGCGCTCATTTTACGAAAGGGTTTCTGTTAGTCATGAGGATCTGATGTCACCAGGAAGGGATTTAGTGCTTCTCTAGATATGAGGAGATGCAAGGATTGAGATCATACATCCAACTATCTAAAGACCTGTCCTATCAGATTCCCTGGAGCACAGAGTGCCTCACTCCACCCTGAACTCCCTCAGGACTTATTGAAGGTCAACAGCTTTAGCAGCTGTTCAATCTCCACAGAGGCAGATGGCAAATGCCTTTGTTGTTCAGTCATTGGCAATGCTCTTGGTAAGTGCCAGTTTGTAGCTGACACTGCCCAGGTGTGTCTACCTGTCCAGGACGACAGTGGCTGTGGTCCTCCCAGGCGGAGCCACCAGCCCTCC
This sequence comes from Ovis canadensis, assembly GCF_042477335.2. NCBI lineage: Eukaryota > Metazoa > Chordata > Mammalia > Artiodactyla > Bovidae > Ovis > Ovis canadensis. The sequence continues at coordinate 57,723,685 of NC_091264.1, forward strand.
CCCTCCAAGCAGTCACTGGCTTCTGCCATCCCCCCATTGCCTTCCCTGATGGCTTCTCAGCTCTGTGCTGGGCTCTAGCTGGGCCCAGAGGGCTTGGGCTTCTTTTCTCAACCCACTTGGTGCTCTGAGGTTCAGTCCTTTAAAGCTGCTCCCACCCTCCCATCGGTGGCAATTCCCGACATGGAAAATAAAAGACAGAGAGCCTTGGGATCACAGAACTGAATTTGCAGGCAGACCTGCCACCTGTCTATGGTCTTGGGCGATCCCTCTTAGCCTCTGTCCTCTATTCTGGACAAATGGGGATAATGATGCCCGTGTGATGCTTAACTGAGCTGACAGGAAGCCTGAGCTCCTGGTGGGCTCATAACTGTTTCAGCTCTCCTTCCCTTCCTTGTGCTTTTTCCAGCCCCACAGAGACCACGTCTGCCACCTTCCTGGCACTGTTCCTGTTACCGCTGTCTACAGGGAGCCCTGAATTGAGGACACAGTCTCCGTGGTAATGAGGAGACTAATAATAGATTGTAAAAAGCCTAGAGTAGCTCACCGAGTCCTATTTGATGGAGTAAAAACTACTGCAAGAGCATAAAAGCAAAGGGAGGTCTGGAAGGAATGTTGGCACGTGTCTGAAGCCCTTTGCTTGGAAAATACTTGAGAATCTTTCTCTACTTGGGTCTTTCTCGGGCTTGCAGGCAAATTAAGGAACTGGGATGGAGTCATTTGAGTATGACATTCGCCCTGATCCGGGTGGACCTAATCTCATTACAGAAGTCCTTTAAGGACAGAGTTCCCTCTAGCTGGTGGCCGAAGGGGAAGCCAGAGAGATTCCAAGCGTGGGAAGAATTTGCTTCCACGTGATACTGTTGCTGGCCTGACGATGGTGCCTCTAGAGGCTGCAAGGAAAGCAGCAGTGACCTCAGGCTTGCAGCCCCAAGGAACTGAATTTGGCAGACAGTCTGAGCTGGGAAGCCTGTTCTTTCCAAGAGCAGCCTTGTGAAACCCTAAGCAGAGGCCCAGCTGCGCCCGCCTGGACTTCTGATCTAGAAAACTGAAAGACAGCAAATAGGAGCTGCATTCAGCTGCCACGTGTGTGGTCGTTTCTTGGGCAGCAGTAGAAAGCTAATATAGCCCAGCTATAGGGATTGGTAGGGACTGTGGTCTATTGCACGTGAACAACCACTGTTCAGCTCCAACTGCTTATTGGTGTGCAGGAGACTCTGGGGGAAGAAATCCAGTGTTTCTGGATCTTTTTATCTTTAAAACAGTGTGAAGTATACTGTTTTTTTAAAGTGAAAAAACATCTGCTGGGTGAATATACCTCTGATCCCTTCACTAAAGCATAACTCCTCTTAGATGGAAAGCGTTCGCTACTTTTTTTTCTTTGAGAAGTTGCCTAGTTTAAAGTCTTGTCTTCCATTCATATTACATATACAGGGAGGACAGTATTTCTCTGAAGAGTGTTGACTTGCTGTCGACAATTAGGGACGGAGGTTTTGTCGGAGACTCGGGGGAGGTGGCTTTGGGATCTAACAGGCATGTCCCATGGTTTCGGGTGTGTGAAGAGAACTCCCACTATAATTAGGAAGGGGAAGTACAGATTCCTTTATTTCTCTGCAGTTGTCCTGATTACCATTCTTTAGGGAGGGAGGTAGGAATTAGAATGATAGTGAATCTGGTCATCTCACCCAACCTGATCACTTATATTTTCTTTTAAGTACCTCGGTCTCTTTACATGAATCGGGTGGCCCAGTAGTTCAGCCCTCTGCCCTTTGCCCGCCACTAATTGCAGAATGGGACTGCTTCTATGGTGAAAGTGAGGCTTAGGTAACTGGCTGTGTTCCCTGGATCCAGATGGTGCCTCTGACTCCTGGCTTGTCCACATGTGTGGTGGTGGTGGTGGTACAGGCCACCCCCCAGGATAATAACCACTGACGTGCGGTATGTGTCATTTGGCTCTTTGGGACCAGCACAGCAGGACCTACGGTCCTGGCTGTTTCCCTTTGTCCCCAAGTCCTGACCATTGCAGCCACTGCATCCAGCCCCAGACCTCTGTCCCCCCAGGGACCCTCTTACCGCCTCCCTGCCTCCCTCACATGGGTGTCTGCACGTGCCACCTCTAGGCAGGGAGGTTGGGAAACTTGCGTCTAGCCTAGAAGGTCTCAAGCTCCCGCCTACCTACCTGCTGTTTCTAAACCTCTCCTCTTGGTCCCCTTGGGCTAGAAGTGGTAAGCTTTTCTTTTCTCCTCTGGGGATGTCCAGGCTGGAAGGAGCTAGAAGGAGCTGGCTAGAAACTTCCTGAGGTTATCTCCTCAACCTGTATTAGCCATAGTGTTGGTGTACACGTGCATGCTCAGTCCCTTGATCATGTCTGACTCTTTGTGACCCCATGGACTGTAGCCCACCAGGCTCCTCTGCTCATGGGATTTAACAGGCAAGAATACTGGAGTGCGTTGCCATTTCCTTCTCCAAGGGATCTTCCCAACCTAGGGACTGAACCCCCATCTCCAGAGTCTCCTGCATTTGCAGGTGGATTTTTCACCATTGCACCACCTGGGAAGAAATGTGTGCAACTGACCAGTGAAAGTGAAAGTCGCTCAGTCATGTGCGACCCTTTGCGACCCCATGGACTATACAGTCCATGGAATTCTCCAGGCCAGAATACTGGAGTGGATAGCTGTTCCCTTCTCCAGGGGATCTTCCCAACCCAGGGACTGAACCCATGTCTCCCACACTGCAGACGGATTCTTTACCATCTGAGCCACCAGGGAAGCCCAAGAATACTGGAGTGGGTAGCCTAGTCCCTTCTCCAGTGGATCTTCCCAACCCAGAAGTCAAACAGGGGTCTTCTGCATTGCAGGCAGATTCTTCACCAGCTGAGCTACCAGGGACTAATAAGGAAACCCCAAATTAGAAGTGTGTCAGGAGCGCTCTCCCTGTTGTGGGTATTATAGGAGCTATAATTAGAATATACCATTGTATGTGAAACCATCTGAGAAAATCTAACCCCTGACAGGGGTTCCTGTGCAAGAGGAAGACTGACGACAAGCCAGAGTAGTGGGGGAAAAGTCCATAGAGGTTGGTGGAATGTGGGGTGGGCTGCAAGGGCAGGTTATATACAGAACAGCACGTAAACGTCTAATTCAGTTCAGTATCAAGTCCCATCCTTATTAACCCCCATTGACCTCCTTTCCTTGGCTTCCCCCAACTCTTTCAGAGCCCACTGACAGCATCCTTGACAAAAGGAGCTGAAGATGCACCACCCTGACCCCTTTCCCTCTCAGGTGTGAAATTAGAAGTTGCTGTGGGAGACTTTGCATCGTCATCTGGCTGGGCATTGGGCGCCCTCGGCAGCCCCACCACTGTTTCCCAGTTTCTGGTGCTCACCGCGGCCAGTTGCACCACCTCCTGGGAGCCCCCCTGTGGTGCCCTGGGCATTGCCCCTCTGTGATAGGCACGTGGGGCCAGCTGGCCCGGATGGGAACACATGTCTGGGATCAGATCCCAGCTGTCCTTACCACTGAGTTGCGGTGCCGCAGGCAAGTAGCTTCCCCTTGCAGAAGCTCGGTTTCTGCGTCTGTGAGGTGGGGACAGTGTTCGTTTCTGCCTCATGGGGTTGTGTCCATGAAAAAAAAAGAAAGGGTGTGTAAAATACACAGCCTCTGCTGGCACAGAGCCAGTGTTCTGTGAAAGGTGGTGGTTGCTATTTTAAATTCTGTCGGGAGTATTGAGAACGCGTCAGATTAGGGCTGTGAGTTGGGAAGTTGTTTGTCAGGAACTGTCATGGGGATTGAAGATGAAAGATTTAACCTCTCCAAGGGGGTTCTGCTCCCAATTTATACAGAGGAAGGCCTAGAGGGCAGAGTGGGGTTTAGATAGGTCATTTCTGCTGATGTGCATTCTCAGCGAAAAGAAAACGTGTGTGTGTGTGTGTCTGTGTGTGTGTGTGTGTGTCTGTGTGTCTGTGTGTGTTGGGGAAGGAGATATGGCCGTAGGATGGGAATAAGGAAGGAAGGGACTGAACTGGACTAAGTGGAGTGTCGCAGTCAGAGGGTGAACCTGACCAAAGGCCCCGTGTCTCTGAGTACAGGAAGGTAGGATTTCAAGTAGCCCTGTCTGTTCAAATACCTAGTTCTGTTGAAACCAGAGATTTAATCTTGGTCTTTAAAAACTTTTTTCGTCACTCTAAACGTTAGCTCTGCTTGATTTCCTTTGAATTAGAGACCCTTTTAAGACTCCATTGACCCTCTTATTCAGAAAATTTAATCTCAGGATACACACAATTTTTTGTAAGTAGTCCAAGTTTTGTGATTTCTCAGACCCAGGTTAAACATACTTTAACAGTGCAAATCTTGTTTAATTCAAATTGCATCTCAAAAGAATATTTTTAAAAAACACTGTTATTTTAGACCCATTTTCTAAATGAGACCTGAAGCTGCTGAACAAACAGGTGAACTCTTACATATGCTTCAGAACCCTGCCCAAATGTTACCTCTCCAGCAGAGCTTTGTGTCATATCCAAGTCAGTTGGGCAGCCCCTCCTTCTGCTCTCTGTCCATCCCTCTATTAGATCCTATAATCTATTAGATCGCATAACCACTCATTTCCTGGTTGGTTTCTTCTACTAAACTGTGAGCTCCTTTTCATCTTTTTCACTCTTTTTCTGTGTGTGCCTAACACAGAAATATTGAAGGAATGGAATATAAAGGAAGAGAATGAGTTCCCCACTGGAAATGCAGGGAAAGCCCTCTCTTATCTTGTGTGAAGGGGAGAGAGAATTAGGAAGCCATATCCTATGGGACTTCTCTTGGGGGCTCTGCCAGCCTGTAGGACCAGCATCCACTCTGGCTTTCAGAAGATTAGGGGCTGTCAACAGAAGTGGAATCACCAGGAAGAACTGGTGGGAAAGGAGCACTGGCCTCAAAGATCAGATAAGATAAGGGAGTGTGTGATTGGAAATGTGCTGGGAGAGAGGGATATTTTGAAGTTCCAGGCTGATTATGCTAAAGAAGGGCTCCAAGTGGCCGGATGGCAGTGATTCTCTGGGCATCCTGGGATAACCTACCCGATCCAGGGCAAGAGAGCACAGCTGCTCTGTGGGTAGAAGAAAGCATGTGTCTTTCCCCAGAAGTGTCAATGGGGAACCCCTTACCCTACTCCTGGGGGCAGTTTCCCTGGGATGGAGTATCAGCTCCCATAAAAACTCTGGTCTCTGGAAAGAGAGACAGGTGAGTTCTCAGCCATAGTGTGGAGACCCTGGGCTTGGAGGGCGTGATGGCGCAGCTGCCCGAATTCTACTTTAGGGTCCTTTGGTTGGAAACTCCTTCCCTGTGGCACTGAGTCTTCCCAGGGTGTGGATGTTTAGGATTGGTTACATAGCACACATGGGGGCTTCCCAGGTGGCACTAGTGGTAAAGAATCCACCTTTGGATTCCATGCAAGGCAGGGAACTCAGGAGACTTGGGTTCGGTCCCTGATTCTGGAAGATCCCTTGGAGGAGGGCACGGCAACCCACTCCAGTATTCTTGTCTGGAGAATCCATGGATAGGGGAGACTGGCTGGTTATAGTCCACAGGGTTGCAAAGAGTCGGCATGACTGAAGTGACTTAGCACACACGCACACACTCAGAAGAAAAACTCTGTCTCCCCACGAAGGACTTCAGGATGGCAGTAAAATGCCCTCAGTGATTTCATGTAAAAGCTCCTAACAAAGAGCAGGCGTACTGCCTTGCACATGGAACCTTCACCTTCCAGAAATTTACCATCATCTCATTTTCTCCTCAGCTTTAGCTCTGTGACTTGGGTGAGAAGGCATTAATCTTACCACCTTAAGCACTGGGAGCTCTTGCTTTATTTGCTGACAAGGGGACCTTGAACTTGATAAAGTAAGTTGGTTCCAATCCGAAGGCTTCCAAAAGACCCAACTTAAGTTCTCTGTCATCATGCAAAGGGGCAGATGGTCTTCGTGGAGGTGGGTTAGGAAGACTTCCCCACAACATCCGGACCAGTGCTGTGTATCTTCCGCCACCCACCAGAGTCACGTTGTACCCCCTGACAAATACAGCAAGGTTCTTAGACAGCTGCTTTTGGTGTCGCCACAGAGCCCTGTGTGGAGCGGGCTGAGCATGGGGCCCTGGTGTTGCTGGAGGGAACAGCAGGGTGACCTCCGACTACCACAGTCACGAGTGTCAAGAAAGCTACCGCTGTTCCTCTACATCACTTTGAGCACAAATGTTGTTGTTCAGTCATGTCCGACTCTGCAACCTCATGGACCGCAGCACACCAGGCTTCCCTGTCCTTCACATCTCCTGGAGCTTGCTCAAACTCATGTCCATCGAGTCAGTGATGCCATCCAACCATCTCATCTTCTCTCATCCCCTTCTCTTCCCTTCAGTCTTTGCCAGCATCAGGGCCTTTTGCAATGAGTAGGCTCTTCTCATCAGATGGCCAAAATATTGGAGCTTCAGCTTCAGCATCAGTCTTTCCAGTGAGTATTCAGGGTTGAAACTCTTCCGCTGCTCAGCAAATGTCTGGGCTTTGGCCAAGTACACAGTGGTTTTTTTCCCTGGGCACTCGGGATTGCCCCCAGTCCATTTCACACCTCCTGTTTATTCGGAGTGGAATCGGGTCCATGTGTCTCAAGTCCCTTTGTTTGATTCTCTGCTGCATGCTTTTTTTTTTTATGTTTGTTTTTGTTGTGGTAAAGCTCAATATAAAACATTTTAACCATATTTAACTGTACAGTTCAGTGGCGCTAAATACATTCACATTATTGCGCAACTCTCCTCATTATTCTCTCTCAAATTTTCCACTTTCCTAAACCGAAACTCTGTCTCCAGTAAACACTGAGTCTTCGTTCCCTCTCCCCACCCCCGGGCCTCTGTCTGTTGCGTGATTTTTTCTAAGATTGTTTGAGGCCCTAAAGTTTTGGATGTTTTGCTTTAGAAGGACACATCTTGCCACAAGACAATAGGAACCCCAAACCTAAAGGAAGTGTGTGTGTGGTGCTCTGAGATACGTATGGATGCAGGGCTGTGGGGTTTATAAAACGGAGCCCAGGCGGGTGATCTTCCCCTGTTAGGAGTCAGCATGGCTGCCTTGGTGGCGGGCAGCCTTTGAGGGCAGGCAGCCCTATGCCTCTTCCTGACCTCCTCAGTTCCTGTCTCCCTGGGAGAATCTACTTACTTTCACAGCAAAGGAAGGTCAGAGCCTCGGGCTTAGGGAGGTGCCTCTACTTATTATTTCCTTTCTAACACAAAATGGGGAAGGCTTTTCTCTCAAGAGCCCACCCCAGCACTTTCCCTGGGAGTGGCAAGAAGGGAGAGGTGCTAAGTCATGAAAATCAGGAAGGCACCAGGGACCTATGGTATTTCCGGAGAACCAGACCCAAAGCCCAGGCTGACAAAGGTGATTTGGAGGGCAAGGACCTGTCTGCTTTCTTTGGGAAAAACCCCTACACACAGTCAGTGGCATCTGACACACCAGACTGTGGGCCCTGCCACCCCGCTGCATAGATAACAAGGCTCCCTTCACATGGCACATGATTCTGGGGGTGAGAGGAACGCTCTGTGCCACATGGATGCACACGCAGTACACACACACGTGTACACACACGTGCACGCACACACGTGTACACACACACAGTATCTGATGACTGCAAGTCCACGGTTAGAGTGGTATTCTTTCAGCCTATGTCCTCAATTCTTGTTAAACTGCTAAGGACATTGGAGTTTCAGGTTCTGGGCATTTTGGAAGGGCAGACTTTGATGGGGAAGAAAAGAAGGCCAAGAAAACCTAAGGACTTTGAGGGCGGGGTCCAAGAAGTAGGGTTGAGAAAAGATTGTATGAAAGAGAGAAAATAAACTGTGCTTTATAGATATGTGAGGGGTCTGCTAGCTCTGAGTTAGGGGTTCCCTTGAAGTTGGAAGCAATATCTTATTTTTTAAACAATACATTAATCCAGAAAAGAAGGGATATAGTCCAATAAAAAGAACCCAGTACATTATAAGGGTTTCCACAGGGCTTCCTGGGTAGCTTAGCTGGTGAAGAATCCACCTGCAATGCAGCTTCAATCCCTGGGTCGGGAAGATTCCCTGGAGAAGGGGCTAGGCTACCCACTCCAGTATTCTTGGGCCTCCCTGGTGACTCAGATGGTAAAGAATCCACCTGCAATGCAGGAGATCTGGGTTCAGTCCCTGGGTTGGAAAGATCGCGTGGAGGAGAGCGTGGTAACCCACTCCAATGTTCTTGCCTGGAGAATCCCATGGGCGAAAGAGCCTGGTGGGCTACAGTCCATGGGGTCGCAAAGAGTTAGAGGCGACTAAGCACAGCACAGGAGTTATCTTATGACTTACGGTGGAGATACCTATCCTGCAGAACCCTAGGGGGCCATCCATGAGCTAGGGATATGGGTACAGTTTTGTGAATTGATCTTATTGAGAGAGTACATAGCCATCACCAGAATCATGGAGTCTTGGGAAAATGGATGGGAAGACCTGGCAGCGGAGACTGAGCCTCAGCAGCATCACAGGTTCAGGGTTGGTGGGGCTTCTCCCAGCTCCCTGGGCACAATGGGGGCAGGTCCGAGAGCTCTGGGACCTTGGTTTTGAAGGGCCCTTCTGCCATCACATGAAGTCTTTATGACTCCTTTGGCCCTAAAAAAAAACCCCAGTGTTTCTCTGACCATAAAAATACAAACTTAGAAAATGGTAGTGAAGAAAATAAAGATCAGTCTTGATTGTATTAATTAATTAACCACTGTAAACATTTTGATGTATTCTCTTTTTTTTCTTGTCCTTTTAAGAGAGAGTTGAGATCATAGTATGTCTATGAATAGAGCCCTTTCACTTAACATGACCTCATAATCATTTTGCTTGTCACTAAAAAGTCTTTATGAGCATCGCTTTCAATGGTTGCACAATCTTCCATTATGCGGCTGTATTACAGCCTACTTATACATTCTTCTATCGTGGGGCACTTGCATGGTTGTTAGCTTTTCACTTTAATAAATAATACAGTGAGAGGCATCTTTGGGCAAGAAGCTGTGATCGCATTTTAGAAGATTTCTTTACAACAGATTCCTAGAAGTCTCTTCTGATTTTTGAAGATACGGTATTGTGTGTCAAGACATTGTCAAGACCCATCTGTAAAGTGTGGACATTGAGAAGGACAGTAGGCAGAGACATGGGGCCAGACTGCAACGCTCACTGGTTTCTGGCACACACAGGCATGCCGCTAAAGTGCTGTGGGCATCGTGGAGACCTAAGAAATTAGAATGCCCAACCTTGTTCCTTGAGGGAGCTGCTGTCTCTTGTGGGACCACAATATACTTAAACAGTGCAAAGGAAGAGATGCCTGTATCTCAGAATCTTGGGACACCCATGCATGCATTTTTCTGGAAAGGGAGTCAATAGCTTTCATCAGTATCTTTTCATCTACAAAGCTTCAAAGAATTACCCATGAGTTGGTTGCTTTGGGTATGTGGAGGGGAGTGGATTATTTTTCTCAATTTGTGTTTTCTTTTACTATTTTATCTTATAGTTCTTATAGTAGAAAAATCAGGTAAACTTCTTTTTTCATGTGTCATTAATATGACCGGTAGCTGAGAAGATGGCCATCAGGGATCCTGGTTTTGCAGACCATGAGGTAGGGTATAGGAGCGGCCACAGCCTGTACCCAGCAGGTGTGAGGCAGATTTGGGCAACATTGTGTCACCTGTACCTGTGGTGGCCTACTGATCTGTTTACATAGAAATCTGTTCCCGCCAGCAGGAGTCCAGTGCCGACAGGATCATATTATCAGAACACGATGTCACACAAGTGCACAGGACTTTTGGTAACACAACCCAGTGTTTCCTTATCCCTCTGCTGGAGCCTCAGTCTTCACCTGGTTGCTCAGAGTTCAAGAAGCTTCTTGCTGCTCATTCACAGTCATCAGGAAAGCCAGCCCAACTCTGCTAATGTAGAGGAGGCCAAGAGATAGGGTTGGTGTGTGGGCTCCATGCCTTTCACTTGGGGCCAGAATTTGATGAACACTTGGAAACTGACAGCCACCGATTGTATTTATTTTCTCCAATCTGTGCTGGGCACTTCCATTGTTCCACTTGCTCTTCCAGTGGGAAAATGAGAGCCCCATGTGCGTATAGCCTTGCCCAGGCATTTCCACCGGACAGACACGCACAGTCATAGGTCTTCCACAGGACCCTCTTAGCTCAGATGGAGGGCAGTGTTCATGGATTTTGTCAAGTCAGATTCCCGTGGTCAAGACAACCGGGATGGGTGTGGGTCTCATTGCGCCATCTCCCCTGTGGCCTGTCCCTTGTCTGTGGCTGGCGTGCTCCATAGTGGGGGTCTAGGTGCAGAACATGACTGCACAGCAGAGACCTCATAGGAACCAAGGTGCCTTGTTTCAGAAGCTCCCCAACCTGGCTTGCTAACAAATCTGTATAACTTTTTAAATTATTACTTTATTTTTTTAAGTCCCAGATAACTGTTTCTCCAGGTTCAGCTGAATTTTTCTTCCCTGACCTTTGACTTTCTCTTGGAGTGAATTCTCTTCTCCCTTCACTCTCCTAGCCTTTGATCTTTTGTCTTCTCTTGATCCAGAACAGCTTAGTTTCCTAAAGGGCATCATCTCCCTGGAACTTACGTACCCAGTATAGTCATGGTGCATGCATGCTAAGTCACTATAAGCATAATTCTTACTTAGTCTCAACTCCATTGCCAGAGGCGCCAACAACCCCAGTCTCCCCACAACCAGACAAGATGAGGGCTGAGTCATCACCACCCATGTCTCAGATAGAAGGAATATCCGCTCTTCCCATAAGGAACTGGAAAACATTAAACAAACACATCTGTGACGGCTGCCAGCCCTAACCCATAATGCAAAATAAATAAGAAAACACACAAAACATAATCCTTTATTGGTGGTTGTAGGAGAGACAGGTAAAAACTTAGACTTTGGAAGTATGCGATTAAGAAATTTTTCCTCATACTTTATCAGACTTACATTGGCCATGATTTCATCTTTATTCCAGTTCTGTCCAGATAAAAATACTATTTGCTACACATATTTTTAATAAAAATTATATTTTACAAATAAAAATATATAAAACATTGCTTGTATAACTTTTGACAAAATATATTTTATATGTAAAACCCATATTGTGTACTTTAATAGAACATTTTATATTTAAATATTTTAATTTTACAAATAAAACTATATATGAAATGTTACAGATTAATATAAATAAAATATTAAGTGAAACACCTGATATTGGCAAATACTTAAAAATATTTGTAAAGTATAGGCTAGTTAAATGTATGAAAATAAATCTTAATATTTAAATCACTGTGATAGTTTAATACTAAAGTAATTTGACTTTAATATTTAAAGTAATGCTGAAATATATAGAATGTTATTTTTGTATAAATAAAAGGTATAAGAAGATGTTTTAAAATTGTAATAAGAGTAGTTAGTCATACAGGGAGGTCAACCCCAGTGCTCTCTGTCAACCTAGGGGGGGTGGGAGGTGGGAGGGAGGTTCAAGAAGGAGGGGGCATATATATACCTATGGCTGATTCATGTTGATGTTTGGCAGAAACCAACACAACTGTTGTAAAGCAATTCTCCGCCAATTAAAAATAATAAAAATTTAAAAGATAAATAAAACTTTTAAAAAGGATAATAGTAGCTCAGCTGGTAAAGAATCTGCCTGCAATGCAGGAGACCCCAGTTGGATTCCTGGGTGGGGAAGATCCCCTAGAGAAGGGATAGGCTACCCACTTCAGTATTCTTGGGCTTCCCTGGTGGCCCAGACGGTAAAGAATCCGCCTGCAATGCGGGAGACCTGGGCCCGATCCCTGGGTCAGGAAGATTCCCCTGGAGGAGAGCATGGCAACCCACTCCAGTATATTTGCCTGGAGAATGCCATGGACTGAGGAGCCTGGCGGGCTACAGTCCATGGGGTCGCAAAGAGTCAGACACGACTGAGCGACTAAGTATGCGCGCGCACACACACACAGAGACACACACAGACACACACAGACAGACACACACAGACAGACACACACAGACACACACACACACAGACACACCCACACACCCACACCCACACACACACCCAGACCCAGGCAAGAGTACTGGAGTGGGTTGCCATTGCCTTCTCCAGACACACAATAGCAACTACCAAAAAAGAGTAGTCCCATTCGCTTCCTGGTTCATGAACGGGGACCAGGGGGCCACAGCGCCCCTGTCTGCCGCTCGGCGCCAGCGTCCTCATGTGCTGTTTGTGCTCCGCCCACAGGCATCGGCAAGAACGTCATCTGCGACCGCGCGGCCACACCGCTAGACGCCTTCCGCATGATGTCGGCCGCCCACTACTACCCGAAGCTCATGAGCGTCATGGGCAACGTGCTGCGCTTCCTGCCGGCCTTCGTGCGCATGAAGCAGCTCATCGAGGAGGGCTACGTGGGCGAGCTGCTGGTGTGCGAGGTGCAGGTGCACGGCGGCAGCCTGCTGGGCAAGAAGTACAACTGGAGCTGCGACGATCTGATGGGCGGCGGCGGGCTGCACTCGGTGGGCACCTACATCATCGACCTGCTGACCTTCCTCACCGGCCAGAAGGCCGTCAAGGCCCACGGGCTGCTCAAGACCTTCGTGAAGCAGACCGACCACATCAAGGGCATCCGTCAGATCACCAGCGACGACTTCTGCACCTTCCAGATGGTGCTGGAGGGTGGGGTGTGCTGTGCCGTCACCCTCAACTTCAACGTGCCCGGCGAGTTCAAGCAGGACGTGACCGTGGTGGGCTCGGCTGGGCGCCTCCTGGCCGTGGGCACGGACCTGTACGGCCAGCGCAACAGCGCCCCGGAGCAGGAGCTGCTGGTGCAGGACGCCACGCCGGTCAGCAACTCCCTGCTGCCCGAGAAGGCCTTCAGCGACATCCCCTCGCCCTACCTGCGCGGCACCATCAGGATGATGCAGGCCGTGCGCCAGGCCTTCCAGGACCAGGACGATCGGCGCACGTGGGACGGCCGGCCACTCACCATGGCTGCCACCTTCGACGACTGCCTATACGCCCTGTGCGTGGTGGACACCATCAAGCGGTCCAGCCAGACGGGCGAGTGGCAGAACATCGCGGTGATGACCGAGGAGCCCGAGCTGAGCCCCGCCTACCTGATCAGCGAGGCCATGCGCCGCAGCAGGATGTCCCTGTACTGCTAGCCCGGACTGGGGGGACCCGGACTGGGGGGACCCGGACTGGGGGGACCCGGACTGGGGACCCGGCGTGACCCAGGCCTCCAGCCAGAGGAGGGGGGCGGGGTGGGGGGAAGGGAGAGGTGGCCTCGAGGAGTCTGGGGGCCGGGAAGCGGAAAGGGGGGAATGTGTGGGAATGGGGTCTGGGAGGCTGAGCCCCTATCCGGATGAGGGGCCCCAATCAAGAATGAGTTGGGAGGCTGCTTCTCCCTGCCCTTCAACTTTGAGCAGCCAGGAGGGATGGCTGGCCTCTGCACTACATCCATCGCGCCACCAGCTCCCCCCCACCCCTAACCCTGTCTTGGCCTCCTTTGCAAGCCAAATGCCCCTTGGCAATCAGGGCCCCTGAATCCAACAGGCGAGCTCAGCGGGCAGGAGAAGGTGCATCCTTAGGTGGCCACGCCAGCCCCTTGGTCTGGGGAGAGGCAGGATCAGTGGCTAAAGAGAAAGTTCAGATTCCAGGAAGCCACTTACAGGGTCTGCGGGGAGATAAAGTACTTGTAGCAAAGTATACAGCTTTCTTGAAGGTTGGGCCCCCCGAAGCTGATGGAGGAGGTGTCTTCCTAATTGACTTATTGCCCTTTTCCTGGCCTGAGGCCAAGTCAAGGAGTGCCAAGAAGGGCCAGCCGAGGCGAGAATCATGCTCCCTGGAGCCAAAAGGTGAGGGCAAGGGCCCCGAAATACACAAGGCAGAGAAGAAAATTTCCCTTTGGATGTGTCAGGATTAAAAGCCCACAAGGAGCCACCTTGTAACTATTTCCAGTGCAGTATAGACATGGTCCTTTCAGAGGACCGAGGAGACAGCCGGATGGACCCAGGACCATAAGCTCCTGGGCTGTTGTCCAGGCCCCGGGGCAGCTGTGAGCCCCAGGCTTGCAGGGACAAGTCCCTAGCAGAAGGGAAAGTGAGCCACCCCTGTGCCCATCTCTCCTGGCAAGCTGGGGAAGGGCTCCTAGGAGAGTCCCCCACTTTGTGGATTTTAAAAGGGAAGCCTTCAGGTTCACACAGATATAATCATCTTCCCTTTGGGGGAGAAAAATGTCAAGGCTCTTTTCCTTAGTTTGGACCTTTGTTCTCATGCATCAAAAAAGTGAAAACTTTTGACTAGGTATTAAAACAAAAGGACAGCAAGGAACATTATCTTCAGTATTTCTAAATGGGGTTTTAGAACCCTCTGAGGTGTATAGTTTGCTTAGGCTTGAGAAAGCTAATATAGGAAAAAACATCTTCTCCCTCCCCTGGCCTCCTATCCCTCTTATCTTAACGCCCTCTGCTTATTGAGCTTTTACTGGAGATGGCAAACTGCAGGCTTGGAGCAGGCGGTGCCAGAGGGAACGGCCAGAGACAGACAGACAGACACACACGTTTATAAATGCTCTCTACCACCTTGTCACTAAAATCCCTCTTGGGAATTCAGACCTGGTCTTGAAAGAAAGCTTAAGTCAAATACATTTTGAAAATGAGGCCTTATCCTATTGTTTACTTTTCTTAATTCTTCACCACACATAGGATGTTTGTTGAGGTTGGCTGTTGAGAGGATTACTTGTAAGTCTACGGAGTCTGTTCACAGTCACAGAAACCCAGCTGTTGTCTTTGGCACACGAGTAACATTTGGAGTCTTTTCAGATGGCCCGCAGTGGAACTGGAAGGGAATTTAAGGGGCTGAGAGTGCACCCCAGGCTCTGAGCAGGCAAAGTCTCAAAACGAACTAACTGTCTGATCAGTTGCTCCTCCATCCTCGTACGCTACGCATCCCAGGCTGACCCTGGGTGCGGCGGTGCCATGTCCAAACACCCCTGGAATGTTGGTATTTTCTAGCACAGAGGAGTAGGAATCATCTTCCTAGAAAGAATTTCCCTGCTTCCCGGGCCTTCCTGCCATGTGGGAAGGTTAGTCGGCTACAACTCTCCATCATATCATTTGTTCCTTCTCCATTGACAGAATCAGCATGCCAGCTTTTGTAGCTAACAGCTCAAAACTAGAAGTTTGGTAGTATGGAAGCCTTCCAGTGAGAGTTTGAGTGGAAGGCCATGCCATGGACTTTTGAGGTTCAGATGCTCCTAAATTTCTCTCTGGATAAATAGCTTTTATAGAAACTGAGTGGAAAGAATTTTTTTTTTCTAGTTAGCCCAAAGGGTTGGGATCGAGGATGAAAAGAAAGGAAACTAGTGACCCTATGGGTCTCGTTTTTCTAAGTCATTTATAATCTAAGTAGGGCTGTTCCTGGGGGTTCAATTTTGTTTCTGTACTTTAAATACTTGAAAGTTCTTTTCCCCACAAAGATCTCTGAGTTCTGTGATGAATATTTAGTGTCTAAAGCAAAAATTCTCATTTGAGGCTGGGGTATATGGAAGAATATATATTCTTAAAAAGCAGCATGAAAAGTAGTGCATGTACTCAAATTTTATCTACTGAAATGCATGTGATAGGTAGATGTACGAACAGGTAGAAGAAAAGGCCTAAATGGTTCATTTTGTTAATAGAAAAGCTACAGTACATGGCTTCGTTAGTGCTCCTTTGGCCCCAGACCTGTCACTGGCAAAGACTTTGTTAGGAGCCACGATATAAAGTTGAAATCTCCAGCTCTCAACAACATTCTCTAGGACTTTGCCCCAGCCCAGCACCCCTAGTAGTACCTGCAGGGGACTGGGTGGGTACCCTTGGCTGGATTGGAGCTTAGATGAAGCTTCTGGAGTCATCCAGCCCCCTTTCTCTCTGCCTTGTTGAATGTGTTTCAAGGGTCCAGCATGATGGAGGCTCCATCTCAGGGTCATCATAGTTGGTCCCCACTTGCCTGGTTTGTCCCCATCATTGTTCTGGGGGACCTCTGATGTTTGGCTCATGCCACTGGTGGCCTCAAAAGATGTTCCAGATTCTGAGAAAGGGAGTGTAAGGGGTGCTCACCCGGTGCCCACAAGTGTTTGGGAATGCCCTGTGCTTATTTGGAAGGTTTGGATTCTCTGAGTTTTCTCTTGGAGTGTTGGTGACCCCTGTCAGCTCCCCCTATGACTCCTCCTCACCCCCCTGGGAGAGGTGTGGCAGGGGACCTCAGGGCCTCCTCAGCCCACCTTGGGCCTCTAAGGGCAGTCTTGGCCGACTCCAGCTGAAGCGGAAGTTCTCCCAGGCCCTTTTTCCCTCTGCAGAGAGCCATCTCAGTCCTCTCTATGTGCCCACATTTCCTGATCATCTGCTGTGTTTAAGGTATTTTAAGTGTGGTGGTTTAGTTGCTCAGTCGTATCTAACTTTTGCAACCCCGTAGACTGTAGCCCACCAGGCTCCTCTGTCCGTGGGATTTTCCAAGCAAGAATACCGGAGTGGGTTGCCATTCCTTTCTCCAGGGGATCTCTGGCTCAGGGATTGAACCGGGGTCGCCTGCATTGCAGGTGGATTCTTTGCCAACTGAGCTAAGTACATTCTCTTACTTAATCCATAAAACCACCCTATAGTATTGGGTATTGTTAGTCCCATTTTATACATGAGAAAATTGAGGCTGAGAGGATGAGTTACCTGCCCCAGGGTCACAAAACTATGAAGTACAAGAGCGAGGGTCACCTGAATCCAAAAACCTTCCTTCTCTTCCAAACCTCATGGCCTCCCACAAAGGAAGGTGTGTACCTCTGCAGTTCTTTGCTGGGCAAGAAAGCACTCCTTGTTGAACCCTGTCAGGGACTGTGGGGCCACAGTGATTCGACACTGTGCCCTGTGTGGGGCTCCCCTCTGTGGCTGTCAACACCTCCCCGTGGAGCTGGGTGTCACATTTGCTATTGTGCCAGAAGTTTCCTTGTAGAGCTGCAAATAGAAGAGTTGATTTTTCTTCCTCTTCCAAACTGGAAATATCACTCAGCTTCTTTTAAAATCAACTTCCTAAGTTGATTCTGATGGCAGGCGATGCAGCCAACCACAGAGCTGGGGACTTTTAAGAAGTTGTTGGCTGATTATTACAGGGTTGTGCTCTCGCTGATCCTAATAACATAGGAAAATGTCTCTCCTCAGGGAGCGGGGCGTTGACAGTGCATCTGACTTGGATGTTAGCTGTGCATGGCATTTGTGCCTTTAGACTCTCTTAGTTCTTGATCTTGTCCCATAGCCGCAGCTGTTGAATTGGACCTGTGGTCAAAGATGAGGTTTCTAATTGCATCACTTTTATCCTGGTGGGTATGGTGGAATGGGGGAAATTTAGCATTGGTAGGGGTACCCTGGGGAGAAAGTAACTCCAGCTGCAACTGAAGGGACTTCAGAGCCAATATATTCAATAGTTCCTTTTGAATCTCCAAGAGGTGGTGGTTGATATTCAATTGCTAAGGCATGTCCAACTCTTTGCAACCCCATGGACTGCAGCACACCAGGCATCCCTGTCCTTAGCTATCTCCCTGAGTTTGCTCAAACTCATGTCTGTTGAGTCGATGATGCCATCCAATCATTTTGTCCTCGGGTCAACCCCTTCTCCTTCTGCCCTCATTCTTTCCCAGCATCAGGGTCTTATCCAATGAGTCAGCTCTTGGCATTAGGGGCCATAGTGTTGGAGCTTCAGCACCAGTCCTTCCAATGAATATGCGGGGTAGATTTCCTTTGGGATCGATTGGTTGATCTTCTTGCTGTCCAAGGGACTCCCAAGAGTCTTCTCTAGCACCCCAAGAGGCTAAAGTGAAAGTGAAGTCGCTCAGTCGTGTCTGACTCATTGCGACCCCATGCACAGTAGCCTGCACCAGGCTCCTCCATCCATGGGATTTTCTAGGCAAGAGTACGGAAGTGGGTTGCCATTTCCTTCTCCAGGCTAAGTAATGTAAAAATAAAAGAACTGAATATGCCATTTCTCAGCCAGGACTGAAACCCCAGTTTTCTGACTTAGAGCCCCCTCCTGCCTTCCTCAGCATCTCAGAGCTTTCAGATGGGGAGAGGGAGGCCCACAGGAGTGACAAGACATGCCCGAGGTCCCAGGGCTAGTTGGTAGAAGAGTTGCACTGAGAACTGGGGCCTGCAGCTGACCGTATTCCCTGAGCTCTTAAGCTGAATTCACCTTAAAAAAATTATGTCTCAAATGTAGTCAGAAGACTAGCTGTTTAGAATTTCCCACTGTGACTGTAATGTGAACAATGGTCTATAATTTGTATTGTATCTGGCGAGGATGGGGAACATACATTCAGATGCTCACCACTGAGATTCCCTGAGGCCATCTCTCCTAGGCCCCGCCCCGTGGGTCCAGATCTAGGCCTTGACCAGCTTAGGCCTCCTGTTCCACCACCGTCTCTCTGTTTTCAGGCTTCCAAAGCCTGCGGGTCATGGGGCAGAGGCCACGACCCTGGAGAGTTTTTTTTTTTTTTTTTAAATCAACTCTCAGAGCCCCGCACTTCAGTTCCCTTTGGGGACAGTGAGACAGGTAATGAGATAATGCTTGTCTGCAGCCCCCAGGCGCCCGCCCAGCCTGCCACAGCCCCGGCAGAGTATCACGCAGGGCAGCACCCCAGGTTTGAGGGGACAACCCTGAACTGGCGTTTAGGACTTCTCCCAGGAGGTGTGCAAACCTTCAGTGCTGCTCTCAGAGGCGATGGGCTCAGTGGTGTCGTCAGAGTTTGGAGGTGAAGTCAGTAAGCACCGCGGACCTGAGTGACCACACCAGTTTCAGCAGCAGAAGGTGGTGGCCTACTGACTTTTTCTCTGCTACATCACGGTTCCTATTTGCTGGAGCCCTTGAGAGGGCCACCCGAGTGTCTGGCTCTCAGTCAGGCTCCTAGAGCACTGCACTACTGAATGCTCTTGAATCCGTCGCCCTCGTGTGTGCACGGCAATAGTTAGTAGAGGGATGACAAGACCATGTCACGGGTAGGGGCTCTGTGCTTGGCGTGGTAGCCAAGCTTGCCGGGGTGGTGTGAACAGGGCTCCCAGAGCAACCCTGGTGTCTGCGGTCTTTCCCCGTCTGGGTCTCTGCTGGCCCCTGCAGCCATCACAAGGGCTATTTTGCTGTTGGCGGAGCCCTGAGGTTTCTCCCCATAAACCCGATGACTGCTTGGTAGTTCTTGTCCGCGGCTGGGAAACAAAACCCAAGCTGGCGACCTACCCTGTTCCTTTGCTGCCCTTTTCTCTGTCCGGCGTCCAGCCGTGTTTAGTATTCTGGCCCTGTGCCTTGCCCAAGGGAGGCAGAAGTTTCTAGTGATTACGGCTTTCTGTTTGTTGCCTGGTGCTTTTACTGTGTTTTATTTTTTAACCAAAATTGCATCTGTTTGGTTGTCAGTGTTGAGTATGTATTTATTGTGTTTTACAAACATGAGTATATATATGTATGTATATGTATAAAAAACTTATCTATGAAAAGTCAAGGCATGTAAACTAGATATTTTAAAGAGCTATTTATCAAGGGGAAAAGATGTGTGTTATAAAGTAAACAGAGTCTATATTTTATATATAATGTAGATAGCAAAACATAGCTTATAAATTATAGAAGGTTTGGGTTTTCTTTTTTTATTATTAAAGCAAAAAGAAAAAAAAAAAGACAATGAATGCAACTGTTCTTAGTGTTTTACAAGCTCAACTGCTGTGGGTGGTGGCCTTCCCTCCTGGGCCCTCGAGATGAACAGTCTGTGCCCCTGGCCTGATGCCCGTGTTATGTCTGTGATGCTCTGGGGGCCACGGCTTACCATCACCCCGCCAGCTGGCATGTGCCACTTCAAATGTGGCTTCCTGCTGTCCTCCCCAATTGACGTTGGTGGGATAAAGGAATGGAAGTAGCAAATAAAGATTGAAGAGAAGATGTAACTCCAGCTGCTTTACTGTTTATTAGACGCGGGTCCTCTAGCTGATGACCTAGGTACCCGGTCAAATTGTGGGCTGTGAGGCAAGAATGGGGGTGGGAATGATGATGGTGCATCTGGGTTGTGGGTGTGTGTCTAGTCGGGGAGGGGGGATCTGTTCTGGTGTCAGCACCCATGAGACTGAGCAGTGGAATCCACTCTGCTTTTTTGATGGTAGATGTATTGGAAGTTAGAACTGGAGGCACTTTGGAACATCTGGCTCAAATCCTGATTCTAATTTTGAAAACGTGGACATGGAAGGGAAATAACCTGCCTAAGGCCACTCAGAGTGTGTGTGTGTGGTGTGTGTGAAAGCTCAAACCAGGCAAACACGATGACAACAGAGACCTTAGACTGGGGAGCAAATTTTAGGATTCTAGGATTCTCTGGTTTACCAAGATCTTAACCTAACACCTCCCACCAAGCTCTATAAGACACATTCAAACAGGCTCCGTTGACTCTTTACAAGAGCATCTTTGCTTTGTTCTTGGCAGCATTTAAGGGCCACCATCGTGGACTGAGGTCAGCCGAATCTGAGATTTGTGTGGATGAGGTCTCTTGTGGCTAGGCTGGCCTTCCCACCCTCTACTGTCTTAGAGAACACACAGGTAATTCTTCTGGTCGATGCTTTCCCTTCACGTAAAAACAGGAAATAGGAAGAAATTGACAGAAGCTGAGATCTCATTGTTCATTTCTTCATGAGCAGGTAGTGATGTTAATGCATTCAGAACACAGCCCATCCATTAAGATAAAAAGGTACAGCGAATGCCTCTGTTCACATGGATCCTGACAATACACGTGTAACATCTCATACCTTGGACAGTGCAGTAAGTCTGAGATCGGTTCTGAAGAAGGCAGTGAGAGGGACTTCTTTATCAAAGCTGCAAGTGCCATGTGCCCAGCTGTAAACTATTGTGCTGTGGGGTCCAGTTCTCTGAGCTTCTTCTAGCCACGTGGCCTAGGAACCAGCCCCTGGTGAAAGACTCCACGCTCCTGAGCATTTATGTACATTTTCAATCCAAGAGCACGTTGTTCCTTCACAGGTTTGGAATTTCTTTGTGATGCTGGTTTCTCTCAATTTAAGCTGATTTCTTGTTACAGAAACGGGATTATGCTGTGTCCTACTGAACCACAGGATGTGATCACAGTGCTTTCATAGTCTCTGGACTGCGGTTTAAAAAGAATAGTTGTAATTACATTGCAAGTCATTCAGGTTGTAGTTGATGGAACAAACAAAGAGAACTCTGTGTCCCCCTGTGCCTGTCAGCCTCCCCTCCCCCCGCTGCCCCACCACACACACACACACACACACACTCACACACACACACAACCATTTTCTGTTTTGATCTCCTGTTTCTTTAATCTTGTGTATTTTTAGTGCCTGTTGTGACAAGTTTGTGTGATACAACCTGAAAGGCAGGATGACTGCTACAATTGTTATGAGAATACGCATCTACAAAGTATGCAGAAGTGTGTATAGAGATGAAAAAATAACAATTCCACCTCACTCTAAGTTGTGTGCTCCCATTTTATCTTCCTGTGTGCATGCTAAGTCACTTCAGTTATGTCCAACTCTGTGCAACCCTATGGACTATAGCCCTCCAGGATCCTCTGTCCATGGGGATTCTCCAGGCAAGAATACTGGAGTGGGTTGCCATGCCCTCCTCCAGAGGATCCTTCTGACCCAGGGATTGAACCCATGTCTCTTACGTCTCCTGCATTGGCAGGCGTGTTCTTTACCAGTAGCACCACCTGGGAAGCCCTTTATCAACCCACACTTAACCTTAATCTTGCCTAAGTAGAAAAGATCCCTCTGCCTAGATAGATATTCCTAGCCAGTGCCTACATGCATTGGTCAGTAGCAGTGCCCCCTGCTGGAAGGTTGGCCAGGAGGTGCAGAGAATAGAAATGGAACCAGACACCACCTCATAGAGTTTGAGCCATGTTACAACCACTTAAGACAGCGTGACAGCTTACTTGAACCAAAACTTTGACAAAGAAGCTGATGCGAAACATTCAGAATTCTTTGCCTTGTTCATTCAAGGTCAGGGTTCCTTTCGAATCCTGTCTCTGAGTCTCCAGCTGCTGGTGAATTGCTGAGAGGTGACTTGCACTAGAACAGCCTTTGCAGGTTTGCTGTGGTCCAAGCACAGCCCTGCAGGAGGAACTCACATCTAAGCTGGTGGTTGGACTTTCTCCAGAAACACCCCAATGCAGGGAGCACCCTTCTCTCCTAAAGTTACACAGATTGTGATCACCTGGGGTCCAACCAGACTCTCCCTTTTAGCCACAAGGGAGGATGAAGGAGTAACTTTAGGAGCAACTTCTTGGGCAGTTACAGATTCATTCCTTTCTTGATTGATGGTGTGCACATGGATGGGGCTCAATCCCAGAATTACCGTCTGGGGTGTACACGTTCGGAAGTCCCATTGTCTCTGACCCATTCATCACTGGCCATCAGCGCCTTGGAAGAAGAACGCCCTGGGGAGGAGGAACCCTAAAAGGGCCGTGAGCAGCTGCAGTGGATGTGGAGATGATGTCTACAAGCCCACGAGGCCCCAGGGAGTCCCCAGTGTGGCAATTTGCCCCCCAAAGTCACTACCTCCCTTTTAGAGTGCACTGAGAGGTCTAAATCAGGCAGAAGCCAGACCAAAGCTGTTTGAAGCTTCCTGGGGAGTCACTCCAGACTCTTCAAAACCAGAGACCAGGCAGGCATAATAGCTGGCAAAACTACAGGCAGGGAAGCAAGGCCAGAGGCCCTGCCATCTTTCCAGACCTTATGAGGCAGCTTGTTGGGGATGCGGTGGCTAACAGGCGAGCCTAGAGCACCAGCCCCCTTATGGTGCTGAACTCAGGGATCTGCCTTGGCATTCAAGTTCTGCCGTGAAGCAGAAGGAAGCCAGCCTGGGACAAGCAGGTCTGCGTAGGCTGTGAGATGCTAACAAGCCTGGATCACTGAGGAAGCAAGTGGGTGGGGAGGTATGGGGAAAAAAGAGAAGGAACTGGGGTTATGGGATTGGCTGGGGAACAGGGGGAGTACAGGGCAGAAGCAAGAGTGGATATTGATGCCAAGGGTAAAAAGAGAGGAAGAGGGAAGAACTGGAGACAGATCAGAGGCATGCATTTGAGATATGGAAAGTTCTGGAGATAAGTAAAGGGTACACGAGATATCTGAAACGCAGTTGCTCTGTGGCTGACAGGCCTGATCTGTGCTCTGAGAACAGCTTGGATGAGGAGGAGGACAGCGGATGAGAAAGCATGAGGGCGGAATTCTTCCAGAACTTGGCAGCGTCCGGCTGACTCACTTCTGGAGCTGTGCACGGCGATCCAACCGTCAGCATTTGCTGGAACAATTTCCATACCAGCCTCTGTGTTAAGTGAGCACGAGACCCCAAGTGCACCCTGCACCCCTCCTCCACTCATGTTGCTGTTCCTGTTTGCCGTCCCCATGCCCCCCTGCCTCAAACCTGAAGTTTTCAAGGATTCACCAACTACCATTTCACCCTGTCCTTTGATACATTCAGGAATCTTCCAGATAGCTTTTTCTTTTTCTTTTTTTTTGAACACACAGAATCTTTCATCCCTCTTCAGCTTTCAGAGTCCCTGCCCACCAGACCATCACTACAGCCTGCTTTCTCCTCTCCCGCTGGAGCTTTTCTGATGACAGTCTCCCGAGGGAGCAGACTTGCTCCAGGAGGACTGATAGTTGTCAACTGCACCCAGCCCTGACCTATGCTGTCTTGAGCCCCACCTCAGTCCTCGGATCTCTCCCGGGTCTCGTCATGTGGACGGGGACATCCAGGCAAAGGCTGATTCCTTTCCCTCCTCCAGCTGTGTCTCAGCCCTTTCCAGCCTGCTCTCATTCCCCAGCTGGACTCTCTCCCTGTCCACTGAGCTCTCCCTTCATCCTTCAGTTGGGCCAGAGTCTTTGAACTTGGATAGAAAGGAAAAAAAAAAAACAAAATCAGCAAAATGCATCTTCATCTCCACTAACTCTAACTGAAACTTGGCATCTTCTTCAACTGTGGCATCAAATTCCAGTCGGAGAAGCAGTGCCTGTGACTTTACCCACACTGAGAATCACACTTATTTTCAGATCTCATCATTGGATTTTGCAGATATCTTGAAACACCATGTATCCTCGTCACTTCTCTAAAATTATGGAAATCATTAGACTATCACCAGATCTTTTTATTTATTAACAATACTTCAATAAAAAGCTCATACCTTGGCCTAGCACAAGTTTTAAAAATTGGGGGGATAACTATGATAACATAATTTGTTACTTTGTAGGCATAGGTACCTTATTTTATACATTCAAAAGCATTATTCCAGGGGTTAAACACATTATCCCAAAAAGGGATCCATCGGCTTCACCAGATTGCCAAAGATACGTGAGACACGGAAACGCTGAGAACCCCCGAGTGTGGCAGAAATAGCCTTGGCATGGCCCTTATTCTCAACTATAAAATCTTTCCATTGAATATTATTGAATATGATTTAAATAATACACAATTAATTGAAAAGAGATGCTCTGAAATCTGAAGACCCCTTCCGGGTGTCTAAACTCTTTTCTTTAGGAAGTTCTTGCTTCAAAGCCCTGTTTCCCAGACAAAGCAGAGCATCAGAACCAGAAGGGTTCCCTGCACAAAAAACCACCTGAACTGGTCTGGGGGCAGAAGAGATTTTTAAAAATGTGAATGACACAGGCATCTATTAAACAGCCCACTCTGTTCAAGGAGGTATTATACAATGAAAGTTCAAATCTGTTTCATCCCAGGCCCTCATTCCACTTTTTAGAGGTAACCCCCATTCACAGGGCTCCCCCAGCGGCTCAGTGGTAAAGAACCTGCCTGCCAGTGCAGGAGACATGGGTTTGATCCCTGGGTCGGGAAGATCCCCTGGAGAAGGAAATGGCAACCCACGCCAGTAATCTTGCCTGGAGAATCCCATGGACAGAGGAGCCTGGCGAGCTGCAGTCCACAGGTTTGCAGGAGAGTTAGTCATGACTTAGCAACTAAACAACAACCTATTCACAATTTATACCTTTCCCTGGAATTATCCCAATACATACACCAATATGTGTGCTGTACACACGGTGGCATCTTGTTCTTTTTTTCTTAATGTATTTTTGACCTCTTTCCACAGTAGCCTGTATCATTGACTTCATTCTTTTTCATGGCTTTGTCGAAAAACTCTACATGAAAAATTCTAACTAAAAAATTTTAAGGCTCTGAAGACAGATGGTGATGGTTACATAATCATGCGAATTTCTGAGAACCAATGACCCACCCACTTAAAGATGGTTAAGATGGTAAATTCTGTGTTTTGTCGAGGCTTCCCTGGTGGCTCAGTGGTAAAGTGTCCACCTGCCAATGCAAGGGACACGGGTTCGATCCCGGGGTCAGGAAGGTCGTGTGGAGGAGGAAATGGCTACCCGCTTCAGTATTCTTGCCTAAAAAAATCTCATGGAGAGAGGAGCCTGGGGTCCATGGGGTCACAAAGAGTCAGACATGCCTGAGTGATTGGGCATGGCACAAATATTTAACCACAATATATATAAAAAAGTTAAGCTCTGCAGGTAACGGAGCCGCAGCCCCCCAATTCCTATCCCACCGCCCCTCAGGTCAGCTAGCTCGACATCTTGGAAACGCCTCCTCTTTTTCGCCTCTTTGCTGCCATCCAGAGTCCCCTTGTCCCTATTTCTTTTCGGAGGCAAAAGCTCCCTTTTCCACAGGTGCCTGTTACCGGAGTGAAAGTGGATGAAAGTTTCTCTCCTAATCTTGTCAGAAGTCAGCAGACAGCTGGCATGGCCACGGACAGTCCAGGCTCTGGTGGGGACCGAATCCTTTTCAGCTCTGGAATGCCTTTCATCCTCTGTGTTGAAAGCTTTGCGGAAATGAGGCCAGGGCTTGTGAAACAATTCAAGCCTGGTTGCAAACCAGCCCCAGAGTCTATGCTAACGCTTCCTCGTATTTTTTTCCAGTGGCGTTTTGACATCCTTCACCCAGCTAAAGGGTTCGGAAAAAGCCTTTTCATGAGGAGCCTATGCAAATAAATTCAGTTCAGTACAGCCACTCAGTCGTGTCAGACTATTTGCGATCCCATGGACTGCAGCACTCCAGGCTTCTCTGTCCTTCACCAGCCCCCAGAGCTTGTTCAAACTCATGTCCATCGAGTCAGTGATGCCATCCAACCAACTCATCCTCTGTCGTCCCCTTCTCCTCCTGCCTTCAATCTTTCCCAGCAACAGGGTCTTTTCCAACAAGCCGGTTCTTCGCATCAGGTGGCCAAAGTATCGGAGTTTCGGCTTTAGCATCAGTCCTTCCAATGAATGTTCAGGACTGATAGCCTTTAGGATGGACTGGTTGGATCTCCTTGCAGTCCAAGGGACTCTCAAGAGTCTTCTCCAATACCACAGTTCAAAAGCATCAATTCTTCGGCGCTCAGCTTTCTTTATAGTCCAACTCTCACATCCATACAAAACTACTGCAAAAACCATAGCCTTGATTAGATGGACCTTTGTTGGCAAAGTAATGTCTCTGCTTTTTAATATGCTGTCTAGGTTGGTTACAGCTTTTCTTCCAAGGAGCAAGAGTCTTTTAATTTCATGGCTGCAGTCACCATCTGCAGTGATTTTGGAGCCCCCCCCCACCAAATAGTCTCTCATTGTTTCCCCATCTATTTGCTACGAAGGGATGGGACTGGATGCCATGATCTTAGTTTTACACGCCCTGAAATTCAGCACCATGTGGGGGATCTGTAGGGTTTACGGTACTCCCATTGATTCGTGGACGCTGGAGCAGTTCAGATGAGAGGGAACAAGAGCTGGCCCAGAGCACAGCCTCACGGACCTGTCACCCCAGGCAGGTTCTCCCAGAGGCTCCGTCCATCAGTGTGACATCAAGTCCGTGGGGAGTATTGCCTTGGCTACAGACAGACTCAGGGTACCAAGGTGCACAACTTATTTTAGTCACCTGGAGGAGTTACTGAGGCACCGAATTCTTGTCTCTTCCTGTGAAGGGATCACTTAAACTCCCGTTTTTATTGTAAAAGCCTCCATGCCTCCTTCCCACATTCAGGTGGCCTGGCTCAGGGAGTTTGACCCAGCCTCATCAATAGGTCCTGCTGTGAGGTGACTCCAGTGAAGAGGAGGGTTTTCCCACTGCTCTGTCCCTCCCTGGAGGGCTTGACTGAGTTGCTGCAGACACCAGCATTTCAACCTTTTGGAGAAGGAGGCTTTGGTTTGGTGAGGCTTGGCCCTGAACTTGTAACTTCATTGGAGATGCTTTGCAATTTTCGACTCCCTACGTTATTACTAACACCTGCTTCTCTGGAAGGTCTCATTGGGCATCACTCCACCTGACCACCCCACAACGCCCCCAGCACGGCCTGTCCACCTGTTCATGAACTCTGTGCCCCCTCTATCAGACTTTTACCAGCTCACACGTCCTTTCTATGAGCCACTGTGGCCTCTCCTGGTCTGGGCATAGATCATCTTCAAGACAGAGAATCCATGGAGCCTCAGAGGTCTGGCTGGAAGGCTGGCCCCATCCATGGTGTTTTCATTTCACTGCTGCCTTTCCTCTGAGATCAGATGGTTCTCAGACCTCATTCTGTGACTGAGGTCCCGGCCATTACCCTATAAGGTGAAGTAAAGGAGTCAGGGCAAGCCCCACAGAGGTCAAAAGTCATCCTCCTGGCAAGCTGGGGTTTTTGAGATAAAGCCCTTGCTCACAGTTGCTGGCTTGCCTGAGTGCCTGATAACAGACCATTTCGAGCCATTTTAGAACTATCTCCTGAAAATTAACTAGTTCTAGGATGAGTTTCAAGAGACTTGATTTTCAGCTAAGGAAAGAAATATAATCGGCATTCGATTCTGCTTTGTGTGTTCTGGGTTGTTAGTTGGCAGCATTTTTCTGCAGGACTCCTGAGAGATGATACCAACTACAATGGGAGCTCTATGATCATTTTTGCTGGGATTTTAAATCAGAACCACCCTGTCCCTGTCCTGTGCTCCCTGAGCCCACTCTAGGGGGTACAACAACTCGCTCAGGCTGGGGAGAGTTTGCAAAGTTACCTGTAGAACAGTGGCTCTCAAAGTGTATTCCCTGACTCAGCAGCATCACAGGGTGGGAGGGGAGCTTGTTAAAAACACAACTCCTCGGTCCCATCCCAAACCCTAGAAACACTGGGCCTGAGCCCAGCAAGCCCTCTAGGCCAGTGTGGGGCATGCTCACTGCATCGCTGCCCTTGGTGACTCTTTGTTTTCCATTATCCCCATTAAGAATCATGGTTCCAGACAATGGGTCTCAGCCCTGGCTGCATCTTAGAATCACCCCCTCCCATGCCCAACACATCTCCCCAAGGTTCTGATTTAACTCACCTGCCAGAGGACTCAATCACAGCTCTTTGAGTGATTCTAATGGCCAGCTGGGTCTTAAGAACCATTCCTGCTGTTCTCCTTGTAGATTTCAGCAGCCTTGTGGGTGACCACCTGTTTATTCCCCATGCCCTCCTCCCAGCACAGAAGGAATTCATTCCTCCTAATTCATCGTGATCACTCATCTGCCAAAGAGACAACAGGAGGTAAGACAGAGCATTGCCAGAAGGGGACACTTGGATTTCTAAGCCCTGCTCCACCTCACTTGCTGCTGGACTTCAGTAAAGTTAAATCCTTTCATCTTTCTAGGGCTCAGTTCCCTCATCTCTCAAATGAGATTCAAAATTCCTTCCTTTCTTCAAGTCAGAGAGCTAGTTGATAGTCTCTTAAAGCCTTTCCCAGCTCCCCCCACCCCCAAATTATCTTAGATTCTAAGAGCTTTTAAAAGGTTGGAACTGCTCTTCAGCATAGAATTGCTAATATTAATGTTTTGATTTTACTTCCTCCAGGATGAACCAA
This sequence comes from Ovis canadensis, assembly GCF_042477335.2. NCBI lineage: Eukaryota > Metazoa > Chordata > Mammalia > Artiodactyla > Bovidae > Ovis > Ovis canadensis. The sequence continues at coordinate 57,752,623 of NC_091264.1, forward strand.
CTCCAGACTGTGAGCTGTTCAATTTTGTATTTGTAGTATTTACAAATATGAGTCAAGCCTAAAAGGACCTGTTACTCAGACAAACAGATGCCAAAAAGGAAGCACTATGGTGATCTGCATTCTTTCTTTGCCCTGTAGTGCTCCAGTGGGCACTCAGAAGTCCATCTTGGAGGGCAGCCCACTTGCAGGTTCAGCCCAGTGCCCCCACGTTCACGGACCTCTGATTCTTTTCACTTCTCCTTAGCTGCTCACCTTTCCTCCCGACTCCTTCTCCCAATCCCCACTTTTTTTTCCTGACTCTGCACAGATAGTACAACAACCAGCCTGCGATGAATCTTCACGGGGCTCATCCACCCCACCATGCTGATGTAAAGACTCCTGTAAAAAAAGAAAAACCAACAGAGTGAGCCAGGATGGAGACAGTGTTTCCTGAGTCAGTTGCTTATTTATTTATTTTGGTATGCTCACTTTCTTCTTCCCAGAAAACAAGGCAAGTGTTTTTCTCTCTCTCCCTCTCACCCTCCGTCCCTAACAGTGAGTGATGAGATTAGGTGGCTGAGGGAAGATGGGGAAATGGTTGCCAGGTGATACCAGTATATCAGCAGTACTATGTAAACAGTGGCAGAGCTGCACAAAACGGCCCTGGAGGAAGCCATCTGTGAGGGGGTGTCTGGTGCTGCTACCTGCCAGGCGCTGGCACTGGCTGTCATCCGCTGCAGGAGCTGAGCTCTGTAGATGGCACGTACAGTACAACTTACTGTTCAGAAATGCTCACCAAAATCAGCAGAAGAAACCCTTTTGTGGTGGTGGTGTTGATGCAGCGTCCTGCCAGGGCTCTCTGCTAAGAACACTCAGTATCATGCCAGAGAGCAAAATAAAAATGTTTACAGGGTTCAGCTCCATTATCACAGAGCAGACACTGAAAAGTGGATTTGGAGCTGAGAGGAGCGTCTCTGACATCTCCAGACTTGTGATCAATCATCTACGTGACATTGCCGCTTGGATGTCTGAGAGACGTCTCAGAATCACTAGGTCCAAAATTGACCAGGGTTCAGATTCTCCCCCCAAGTCTCTACCTGCCCTCTTCCCCATTCTTGCAGGTACTCAGGCTCAAACCTCCAAGTCATTGCTGACTCTCACTTCTTGAAAATCTTATGACATGGATGGGTGTCTCTCTCTGCAAGTCCGGGCAGGTACTCCCGAGTCAAGGCAGAGCTGAGCATTTTCCCCCTTGATCTCCTTAAAGAAGGAAGACATCTGCCAGTGAACAAAGGACATTGTGTTTTTCTCCCTCTTTCCCTCTAACACATTCCATGGCGCCATTTAAAAGCGTTATGTCTCCCTTAACAAGCTCTTGTTTGTCTCTGTTTTCATTTTCCTCTGAGAAATGCCATTTCTCCTAGAACTCTTCTCCCCCACATTCCTAGATAGCAACTTTTTGATGCTGAAGCTTGAAAGAGGCCAAGGGCTGTTCTTTCACCTGAAAACCAAGTATTTTTCATGCTATGTGACTAGGGATAAATCAGTGTGAAACCTGGTTATTTCATGGATGTCTGGATCTTCTGCTGTATCAAATGTATGTGGGAAAGATGCTTCAGCAACACCTAAGGGCAGGTGTTGAACAAAAAGATTCCACGCGCCATCTGTTTCTTTATAATTTTGGGTTTTTCCTGGGTCCTTATCAGAAATGGGGAGGATCCTGTTCCTCATTATGAAGACATAATAATAAAAGTCTTATTAAGGAGCGTTTTCCTCCCCTCCTTCTCTCCATGTTCATTATTCTCCTCCCTCCTCTACTTCTACCTCCTCCTTCATTATATTTTAATCATGACCATCAGGGGAGCTGTTGGAGCATTTACCGGAATAACTCCTCCATGTTCCATGTTTTAATCCTTGCGCTGTGTGTTCATTTCCCCGGGTAAAAGGAACAGATCTAAAATCCTACAGACTTTTATGCCCGTGTTATGAACTCCACTGCTCTCATGCAGTCTTGTGGCAAAGAACCAGTTTTTTTTTTTTTTTTAATTCCTATCTGTTGTGGACTTACGTCTTCTCAAATGCAATAAACATGGGTTACTATAAAATGAAATATAAAATAAAAATGAAAATGAAATTTAAAAGACATACAAATACAAGCCTTCAATTTTTATTATTAGATTCAACAGGCGTAAAACGACTCTCTCAAACTGGTGTCAGTGTCTGAGGGTATGCTCTGAATTGCTGTACTTACTGGGTTGCAGACCATCACACACAGTCTGCAGACCAGCACTAGTCAGAGGACCGCCCTTAAAGTAACTCTGGTCCAGCAATCTTGTTACTGCCTTACAGGATTTTAATAAGAAAGATCAAAAATACCTGCAAGTTCCTCACCTTACCCTAAATCTAAACAGCTGACGAAAACTATGCACCAAAGAGCAAACACACCACACACACACACCCACACACACCCCCACACACACCAGTACTACTTCAGAGAGAGGTTAACACAATGTAGGTTAAGTGTGAGAATTCTAGAGCCAGATAGCAACCATTTACAAGCTGCATCCACTTGAATTTATTTCCTATAAGATATGGAAGGTAATAATAACACCAGTTGCTTCCTTTTTTAAAGATACTAGTTATTGGACATAGGAGGCATACAGCTCTCAGAACATGAGGCACCCAATGCATTTAGCTATGATTCTTTTTACTTGAAGGAGTAAAGAGGTCTTTGTTGCCTTGTTCAACCTTTCCATCAACACGAAGATAGATCTGCGGTCTGCCTGACAAGTGGGGATCCATCTTGCCTTCCTCAACCCCTGGAAAGTTAGACTTTGGTGGAAACCCAGCAGAACCCCAGCAGCTGCTTAGGCATGAAGTTCCCCTCAGCTCAGAGTGAAACAAGTATCCCAACCGCCTGCTCTTGCTGCCCTCTGCTGTTTCTACTGAGAATTGCATTGAGCAGAGTTTTCACTGCAGAAGACTGGCAACACCTCACCCTGAGTCGGGGGGAGTTGTCCTTCTCTACCTTGTGCAGGACTTGATTGAATGTCTTAGAGTTTGTTCTTCATGGTGCCTTTAACCTCATGGCTTTGCATTTTCATATGGCATGCAACCCACTCCAGTATTCTTGCCTGGAGAATCCCATGGGCAGAGGAGCCTGGCGGGCTATAGTCCTTGGGGTTTCAAAGAGTTGGACAAGACTGAAACGACTTAGCAAGCACACATAGAGTCTATAACTGCTTCTGGACTTTCCATCAAATGCAGACTTGTGTTGCCTCAAGCTCTGCCAATTTGCAAGCAAGTGTGGCCAGTTGGCTAATCTGCTCCTGGCTGACTCCCTCATTTTGCTTCTTCATGCGCCCGTATCCAGGTTCACTCTTGAGCTCCAGGCTAGCTGTGGCCTCTCCGATCCTCTCAGCTGCTCTGCACCTCCAGAGAGAGGCCCTCCTGCCTCCAGCTCTCTCCCCCTCCAGGTCTCTGACGCCCATGGTTACCAAGTCTTTCTCATCTGGCCACACTTGGTCCCAGCTCTTGGACCTTCTCCATCTGACCCTTCCTGCCCTTAAGCCGTATCTCTTATGACACCCACACAACTACCTCAGGTGTTGAGTCCTGCCCCCAAGGCCACCTCTGAAGCTGACTTCTGAAGCTGACCCTTTGTACCTGTTGCCAAAGACCCCTGATCATTACAAACTTCCTGACCCCCAATTAGGCAAAGATGCCCACTCCCGCAAACATTCTATAGTGCCCCAACCAATCAGTCATCTAACGCCAACCTTCCAGCAGGAATTTTCTGTCTTGAGGCTTTAAAACTTGGCTATTAACCCATGAAAACTGTTGACCCTCCTTGGTCTGTCGGGAGATCGGCTCACTGTGCTCACCATGCCCACGTTATTTCTGCTCTTTGTTCTTAATAAACTCACTCCCTTCTGAAATGCTCTATATCTGGAAATTCTTTTCCGACCTGCGTTGGGACTGCCTCAACGTTAGGCCGGCTCCCATTCTCCACAGACACACTGTCATTTCCTTTGTGGTTAGTGGGTACTGTTTGTTTTGTCAAAAATACCCTCATTTCTACAAAAATACTACTCAGCTCAAACGTCCTTCCCTCCACGGTGTCTTCACCTACCACTGCAGGCAACAGCACTCAAGTGCTACGGCCTTTCTTCCATGCTGCTCAGGCTACCTTATCAAATGCACTGATGCTTGGGTAAATTTCTTCTTAAACTATTTTTCTAACAAAACTTTTTGTGGAAATTTGGAGACTTAATCAAGAAAGTGATAAGATTAGAAATAATTTGGGGCCTTTTGCCTCCAACCGAGACATGGAACAAGAAGGACAGGTTTATCTCCCAGCCATGATCTTTTCTGACCACAGTGGTATGAAACTAGAAATCAATAACAAGAGGAAAACAGGAAAAAAAAAAAGGCACAGTTATATGGAAATTCAGCAACACACACTCCTTAATAATCAATGAGTCGAAAGTGAAAGTGAAGTCGCTCAGCCGTGTCCGACTCTTTGCTACCCCCGTGGACTGTAGCCCACCAGGCTCCTCTGTCCATGGGATTCTCCAGGCCAGAATACTGGAGTGGGTTGCCATTTCCTTCTCCAGGGCATCTTCCCGACCCAGGGATTGAACCCAGGTCTCCCGCATTGCAGGCAGATACTTTAACCTCTGAGCCACCAGGGAAGTCGAAGAAAAACTCAAAAGGGAAATCAAGGAATATCTTGAAACACATGAAGATAAAAACAGCATACCAAAACCTATGAGATTCAGCAAAAGTAGTTCTAATAAAGAAGTTTACACTGATGAAGATCTACACTGAGAAAAAGAAAGATCTTAAATAAACAACCTAGTTTTACACCTAGTTCAGTTCAGTTCAGTTCAGTTGCTCAGTCGTGTCCGACTCTTTGTGACCCCATGAGTCGCAGCACACCAGGCCTCCCTGTTCATCACCAACTCCCGGAGTTCACTCAGACTCGTGTCTATCTAGTTGGTGATGCCATCCAGCCATCTCATCCTCTGTCGTCCCCTTCTCCTCCTGCCCCCAATCCCTCCCAGCATCAGAGTCTTTTCCAATGAGTCAACTCTTCACATGAGGTGGCCAAAGTACTGGAGTTTCAGCTTTAGCATCATTCCTTCCAAAGAAATCCCAGGGATCATCTCCTTCAGAATGGACTGGTTGGATCTCTTTGCAGTTCAAGGGACTCTCAAGAGTCTTCTCCAACACCACGGTTCAAAAGCATCAATTCTTCGGTGCTCAGCCTTGGACTAGCAAAAAAAAAAAAAAAAAAAAAAAAAACAACCACACACACCAAAAAACCAGAACAAATCCAAGGTTAACAGAAGAAAGGAAACAATAGAGATAAGAATAGAAATTAATGAAATAGAGACCAGAAAGACAGTAGAAAAGATCAATAAAACTAAGATCTATGTTTTTTTAAAGATAAAACTGCCAAAACTTTAGCTAGACTAACAGTAAAAGAGAGAGGACACAAATATTATAAAATCAGAAATGAAAGAGAATATGAACAATTATATGGCAACAAATTGGACAGCATAGAAGAAATGAGTTCCTAGAAATATACAACCTACCAACCTATGAAGCATAAAGAAAAAGAAAATCTGACTTTATGTGCCATCTTGACACAAAAGGGCCAAAGATTCATGCAAAATATAAAAGAGGGCAAAGGCCAAATAATCACCAGTGGTTAATGGATTCATTATTTGTTAAATAAAACCATAGCAATATCTGACTTCTTACCAGGGGTTTCCATATACCAGGAAGTCTATAATCACATCTATGTAATAATATGCTACGTTTTGACAGGTAAAGTAATATCCCCGCCCTCTAACAAAACAGTTCTGTATACAGTTATATATCCCAAAAAAAGGGTCATGAAACCACACCACCAGAGCCAAATGATGCAAGAATAAGGTAGGCAAAAAAAGAACAACAACAACAAAAAAATAAGTAGGCTTGTGTGTGTTAGTCGCTCAGGCATGTCTGACTCTTTGCAACCCCATGGACTGTAGCCACCAGGCTCCTCTGTCCATGGAATTCTCCAGGCAAGAATACTGGGGTGGGTTGCCATTTCCTACCCCAAGGGATCTTCCTGACCCAGGGATTGAACTCGGGTTTCCAGCATTGGCAGGTGGATTCTTTACTGTCTTAGAGCCACCAGTGTGGGAAAAGCAGACTTTATTAGAGGAAAATTTTACAAGTAGAAAATAGTGCAGCATATGCAATTCTATTCCAGTTTAGGTGAGGCTTAGAGGGTGAACAGGCACTGTGGCCAAGATTGCAATCAAGCAAGGAGGGTGGGTGTGGGGAGCTGTGCCCTTAATTTTTCACATATTTATAGTGATGGGGTTGGGGTGAAGCACAGATCTGCTCTGACACTAAGGGGAGCTCCCTGGTCAGATAGGGGAGCCTCCGGGCCCTTTAGCTGGTATCTGCCTATGTGATTAGCTAACACAAAACTGCTGAACAAATTCTCCACCCAGTAGCCAAAATGAAGGCGAAAATGAGCCTCCAGAACCACCCAGATTCGTCCCTCTTCAGATGCTTTGGAGATGTGATTTGATATGTCAGTTACCTGAATTCATATGTTCCCTAATCATGCTTTAATGGACTTTTTTTTTTTACTATGTTAATTTTGGTTACTGCTCAAAATGAAGACAGTTGTCTTAGATCTATGACCTCACTGGGTCTCCATTGCCTTAGCTCTTAAAAAAAGAGGGGCAGGTGGTTGAGGTTGACGGTAACTGCTAATTGCTGCCCTACCTCAGGTGCATTCAAAATGATGCAGTGCCGTTCCTGAACACTTTCTGCTGCTTCTGCACCCTGAAGTCTTAACTCTCAGGCCCATCATATTGAATGGAACGGGCTGACCTCCAAGTCCCTTTTGATCTTGAAGCTGGATTGTTCTGTGCAATTATTTTCATCTTCTTAGTAAGAATAATTAACCACCAGAGGGCAGTCACGTTACAAGGCAGTAAAGGGTGAGGCTGGCAAGGGATCCATTCAAACGAAGTGCACCTGTGACTTTTAAAATTCTTCCAATCCCACAAAATCTTACTGCATTGCTTGTGAAGATAAAGATCAGTGCGGCAGAAGAAAGGAAGAGTGGAGGTGAGTGTGGGGAGCTTGAGATTCTGGTAATGGGTTTGCCATTTGGGGGTAGGGTGGTTGGCATGGGACTTTGGAGGGGACGTTTGATCAAAATTGAGGTGAGGGAACAGGCTCCTGTGGCTCTCTGGGGACACAGCATTTGCCCAAGGAAGAATGAATGTGAGAAGGTCCTAACACAGTAGGGTCCCCAGTATTCAATAGGGTAAGAGGAGGCAGATGCAGAGAGGACTGGTCTTTGCTCTGAGCCAAATGGGGACTAGCACAGGATACTGAGCAGAGGAGGGTTGTTTTTAAAGGGTCACTCTGGCTGCCGGGTAAGCATAGCCTTCAAGGGACTTAGTTCCTATGTATGTGTGCGTGGTCGGTCGTTCAGTCATGTCTGACTGAGGCCCCATGGACTGTAGCCCGCCAGGCTCCTGTGTCCACGAAATTTTCCAAGCAATTAGACTGGAGTGGGTTGCCATTTCCTATTCTAGGGGATCTTCCCAACCCAGGGAATGAACCGGCGTCTCCTGCAGCTCCTGCCTCAGCAGGCGGATTCTTTACCACTAGCGCCACCTGGGAAACGCATACATTCCGCTTATCAGCAAACAGCGCAGCAAATAGACCGTTCAAGGCTACCAGGTTCTGTCACCATTTAACTAATAGCAGGTGATTCCCAGGCACCGTGCCAAGCATCTCACACACCTTCTCATTTCATCCTTTCAATGCCTCTATGATGTCATCACCACTGTCAGCTATTTTAAAGGTAAGAAAAAGAAGATTGTAAAAGTTAGTAACAGGTCCAAGGTTCAGATGAAGTACATGGAATTCTTAAAAGCTAAGACTTGAAGGAGCAAAGCTCCTCCTACTTGTTGATGTGAAGAAGCACTGCCTAAGCAAGGGTTAGGACCCCAGAGCTGAAGATGGTGATGGTGGAGGGTGGAGTATCAATGTTTGCATTCAATCATCACACGCTTCTTTAAAGTTCTGTGTAGCCCTTACACTACAAGCTGGCTGACCCCATAACTGGACTGACTTTTGCGCTGATGATTTCTAAGATGCCCTCTAGAGCTTCTAATCTAATCTTTTATCTAATCTTCCCTCCTAGCTGTCAGTAAAGAATCTTCCTGAAATGCAGGAGACTTGGGTTTGATTCCTGGGTCAGGAAGATTCCCTGGAGAAGGGAATGGCAACCCACTCCAGTGTTCTTGCCTAGAGAATCCCATGGACAGAGGAGCCTGGCGGGCTACAGTCCATGGGGTTGCAAAGAGTCAGGCATGACTTAGCGACCTCTAGAGCTTGGCCCCTGTGTGCTCTGCTGCGTACATATTTGGGCTCTTAGGGAAGTGGCTCCCTTCATGGGACTGACTTCTCTTTAGTAGTAGTGAAGTTGCTCAGTGGTGTCCGACTCTTTGCGACCCCATGGACTATATATAGCCTACCAGGCTCCTCAGTCCGTGGAATCTTCCAGGCAATAGTACTGGAGTGGGTTGCCATTTCCTTCTCCAGGGGATCTTCCCAACCCAGGGATCGAACCCAGGTCTCCTGCACTGCAGGCAGATGCTTTACTGTCTGAGCCACCAGGGAAGCCTGACTTCTCTTTAGTTGGACTGAAATCACGGGTCAAGTCTGTTTCACCTGTCTTCACGTTTCAAGGTCGTTTTAAGGCCTGTGCATCCTCCGAGCATCACGTGGCCCAAATGATGACCTACTGGGGCAGGGCTGGCACGTGGTACTTCATGCAGGCGCAAGACTGCCAGTGAGCGGCTGTTAGAGGTTCCGCTCTGCCAACCGTCAGCATTGCGGTGGTCCCTGGGGCAGCAGTCACCCTGAGTCTCAGTCCACAGGACAAGGTCCCCTGTTTAGGGGTCCTAAGGAGTCTGAGGGCTGGCTGGGTGCTGGGCACCTGGCTCCCTCAGAGATGACGGCTGGGCAGGGCCCGGGGACCTCGTCATGGGGGCACCATCAGCTGAAAGCTGCCCCCTTAGCTAGGCCTGGGGACTGGCAGGACCCAGACTGGGTGCTAGACAAATGCTCCCAGGCGGGGTACACAACCACGCAGGGACCCCCTCCTCTTAGCCAGGACCTGGACTTCAGACTGCGAAAGTGGAGCCTTGGGACCTTGAACAAGTAAAATGCAGGGTAATGATGCTGCTTTACTCACGGGTCTTGTTACCTTTAAGAGTGTTATACCTTTAGATAAAAAGCTATAGGACAGGATAACTTTTGTTACCTGCCTGATAGAGGTTTACAGGAACACCAAGACCTGACCTGCACGGACAACTGCAGGAACTAAGGAGCCCACGCCAAGAAGCTTTCCACGAGCTTCGTCCCTCCCTCACCTTCCCTCTAAAAGCGCTTTTTAAGGTATGAGCCGCCTGTCTCTTTGCATGGCCCTGCAATAAACCTTTCTCTGCTTCAAACACTAAGATCTCTGTGTTGTCTGGCCTCACCGTGTACTGTTCAGCACACTGACTTGTGTTGTAATAATAAGACGTTTGCCCGAGTTGTTTTGTAGGAACTTGGAGTCAGCTGTGTCTACTTTGAGCTGAGCTGGTTAAGACTGGATGGGACCACCGACCCTTCAACTGGGCTTGTGTGTGTCTGCCCTTTTGAATGTGCAAAGGCCTATAGCTTAATTACACCTGGGCAGAATGACCACTCCACACCTTTTCCCAATCACCTTTCCCTACGTTCCCCGCCTCAGTCCACCTTGACTCTCTATTTTTTAGCCCCAGGCACCCCAAGCCTCTTGCCTTCAGGGAAGGAGTCTGACACTGGTGGTCCCTCTCCCAGCTGCACACCTAGGTGTCTCAGTGTTTGGCTTGATGAGTGTTGAGCAAAACAAACCTGGCTCAGTAACAGTTCCTCTCAAACCCAAAGAGTTGAAAAACCCACTCAGCAGATGCTGCTTACAGGGGGTGTCCCAGAAATCAGTGCTGGACTGTGACAAGGTAAGCAGAGAACGTGTTTATGAACTTTAATAGCTATATTAAAGAGTAATTTTGTCTGTGGAGTCTAAAACGTTGGCGTTAGTTTACCTTGTTTATTAAACTTCATTTTTCATATAATTCATTTTTATAGTGTTTTATCTTAGAGGCAGAATATACAGACTGTGGTCCACCATATATAAAAGCAGAAAGTGAAAGTGAAGTCGCTCAGTCTTGTCCGACTCTTTGCGACCCCATGGACTGTAGCTCACCAGGCTTCTGGGTCCATGGGATTCTCCAGCCAAGAATACGGGAGTGGGTTACCGTTTCCTTCTCCAGAAGGAAACCAGCCCCTTAACTACAACAAACCTAGGAAGTCAGCCTGACTGGTAGCTTTCCTCACAACCCAGGAAGCTTAACAATAACTACTGTTAACAACTGACCTGGGCTTGATTAATAACTTACAGCTTCCCTAACCTGTATCCTTGCTTTCAATTTAATAACTAGGGAAAGCCAGGTACGGCTAACGGGGGATCACACAGGAGGCCCGGCTTCTCATCTACTTGCAGCTCCCCTGTGCCTACAGCCTCCAACGAGAGCACACCTGGAGTCTTCCCCTTTCCCCATTATCAGCCTTTCCCCTCCTGCCTTTGTGTTTCTGCCAAGGGAAAAACGGCAGTGGGGACTCCCTTGTGTAGCAAATTCTCAGGAAGCTGCTTTGCACGTCTCATTTGGTGAGTCATTTTATTTCCAGATACAGGGAAGGTGGTGACAACAAGGCAGAGTCTGCCGCGGCAGACAGATTAAGGAGCACCCTCCTGGGGTTCTGCGATCACCTCCAGAGCAGGGTTAGAAAGAAGCATCCCCGGCACGCACAGACCGGTACAGCGGGAGAAAGGTAGACGCCAAATTCTCCGGACTAGAAATGAGTCGGGGGAGCAGAGCGGTGCCGTAGCGGGCGAGGGGCTTGAATTATTAGTCGTACTTGCCCCTACTCTTTTCCGGGTCTGGGACGCAGTCTACTGCCCTAAGGTGTAGGAGGAGCGACGGCGGTGCTCTCGGCGCATGCGCGCTCTCGGCACTGCCCTCTGACGCCGAGGTAACGTCATGTCCGGAGCGGCGGCGGCGTTCTCGGCGCACGCGCACTCTCGTCACCGCCCCTGACGTCAAAGTGACGTCACACCGGCGGCGGCGGCGGCGGCGTCTCTCAGGCGCGGGAGTTCCTGACGTCTCCCTCCGCCCGGCTGCAGGCCCCCTCAGGTCGCCGCTTACCTGCCGGCCAGTCAGCGTGTCGGGCTTGGGTTCCGCGGCCTCCCCGGACCTCTTAAGTCTCAACCCGGGTGTGTGTTTCTACTCCTAGAGGTGAAGCATGTTAGGGAGAGTGGGACCCGCGGTCTTGGCCTAGGGTGTGTTTCTTTCATCTCCTGTCAGGTGGGCGCCCCTGGCCGGGAAGGAAACTTAAAAATTATGCCTTCCCGGAGGACGCGTTTGCTGTTGCACTGCAGTCGGAGGATGGGGGTCCTTAGATGGCAGACACCGAATCGCCTTGCAGCTGTTTGGATGCTGCTTTTAAATAAATCCCACCTTGTGTAGCGTTTTAATGCTTTGGAATTCAGCTCTTAAAAAACATTTATTTGATCTTAAATGTTCAGAGCCATTTAGACATATTCAATTTGCGCGCACGCCAAGTTGCTTCAACCGTGTCCGATTCTGTGCGACCCTGTGCCCTGTCGCCTTCCAGGGGATTCTCCAGGCAAGAACACGAGTGGGTTGCTCTTTCCTTCTGCAGGGGAGCTTCCCGACCCAGGGATCGAACTTTCATTTCTTATATCTGCATTCGCAGGGGGGTTGTTTTGTTTTGTTTTGTTTTAATAACCACAAGTGCCTCCTGGGAAGCCCAATTTAAACGAATTCTATTTTTTACTGTGCCCCAGGCGACTCAGTGGGTATCTTGTCAGTAAGGAAAAACTTGACTGTCTAGCAATTCAACGCTGCCCTGGTCACATCTAAAAGTTTCTCAAACTTGAGGGTTGTAGTCTTTGCACCAGTGCTTTAAGCACTTGGGTCGTGCAGTGCTACACGTTTTGGAAACTGTGTTACATCCACTCTGTTCTTAAAACACACACCTAATTTATTAGACCATTTCTTGATGACTTCAGTCTACTGAAGGTTATTGTGGAAGAACCTGGAGACTCCTGGACTTTTTGAGTTCTAGTGTCAGATTTTAAGTTATTTTGTCTCCAACTGTGTGGAATTGCTTGTCAACCAGGCTACATTCCTGCCCCTCTTCTGGTTTATAATTTAATGCTTAATCTGTTGTGGGTTTTTAATTTTGACAATTACATTTGATAGAATTGTGTTTAAAGGAAAAGTGAGTGAGGAACTTAGGTTTTTCGGGGTTTTTTTTTTTTTCCTCTTTTTGTAACTTAGTTTCTTGTTTCACAAAACACCCAGTTTAGAAAACATGGCTAAGCCAAAGAAAATTAAAATCATCTGGAATCCTGCTGCCTAAAGATAACCACTGTTAACATTTCAGAATAGTTTACTTTTTAAAATACATACTATTTTTAAAACAAAACCAATTGTATATATTTGGTAGTACACTGTGTGACATTTTGTCTGTTTTCCTATTTCACTTTTTTCTTTGAACATGTTTAATGGCTGCAGAATATACCATTGTGCTAGGTTCTCTAAGTTATGTAGGAATGCTAGGGCATGAACCTTGTGCCATCTGTTTGAGCAGCTCGGGGGACTTCTGTTTCATATCTTGGTTTTGGGCCAAGGTGCATAGGTGAGGTAGTATTAGGGTTATGTAAACAGGAAGGTTTAATATTGAGTCCTATGCAAGGGCAGACCATTTGTCATAGTGTATAAGATTCATGGAAGAGTTGGAGAAAATCATGGAATTTTTCTCAATTCTTATTTTTTGTTTCTAGGCTCACTTTTTTCCCTCCCTATTCTGTCTCTCCAAAAATGAAACATGACTGAGGACTCCCAGAGAAACTTTCGTTCAGTATATTATGAAAAAGTGGGGTTTCGTGGAGTTGAAGAGAAGAAATCATTAGAAATTCTCCTAAAAGATGACCGTCTAGGTGAGTTTTATAAGTTAAACCTATTGATTCTCAGTCATCCCAGATGTTCTGAAGTATTAACTTATAAGATGGCCAAGGACTTGAGTCCCTCACCTTTTGTCAGCTTCCCAAAGCTTTGTGGCTTGTATGGTAGTCCAGTGTTTAAGAGTTTGCCCTCCAGTGCACCGGTTGTGGGTTTGATCTGTGGTTGGGGGTGGGGTTAGGATTCCATGTGCCTTGTGGCCAAAAAACCAAAATGTTAAAAAAAAAAAAAAGAAGCAATATTGTACCAAATTTAAGAAAAACTTAAAAAGTTAAAAAAATTTCCAAAGGTATGTTACCTGCTGTATATGTATTATATATGTATGTTTATTTTATTGATAGAATGATAGGAGAATGGTGTATTTTGGGAGGAGCTAAGGACTTTTCAAGTTTATACTTAGCTGAGTCAGAGTCAGACCTTTTTGAAAGGCCTCTTAAGTTAGTAATATTTTTTCTCTTATTAGACCCATATAATTTCTTAATTTTTAGAGGTGTCATCCTAGCTTCTGGGTAAATTTATAGCAACTCTTGCTGTAATTTTCTCTTATGGAAATACTGAGACTGCATGATGGATTAACATTTTTATTTCTTCTAAGCCAATCATAATAAGGTCTTTAATGTGTCTAATTAAAGTAGGATAAACTGAACCATAGTTAAAAATAGTAGTTTAAATGCACAGAGTGTTTTTTAAAGTTTCAAAAACACTTCCCACCTGATCTTTGATCCTCACTATTCAGTCTGTGCTTTTTACGTATTACAGTTCTCACTTGACAAGTAGGGGAATTGAGGTCCAAGATGTGGTTGAATGTGGTTTATTGGTGAATATGGGAGTTTGCAGGCTGACTGTGCTCCTTGCCAGCGATGTTAATCAGTCCAGTCACTTAATCTCCTCTGAGCTTCAGTTTCTGCATCTTTAAAACGTCGACTACCCAACAAGCTTGCGGTATGAATAAATGAAGTAAGTTCTATAAATAGTAAATACCACTGATGTTATGGTGAATGTAGTAATAAATATGCAAAGTACATCTCCTCCGCTGTGAAACACTGATTGTTTTTGAATAGCTAGTTGGAACACCTGGGCTGGAAATCAGTCTAGTGTTGCCTTTTCTGGATTTGCTCACTGTGCAGCAGCCTTCCTCTGAAGAGATGTCTTACTCTAATTTCAGTGTTAAAAGATAAAATGCGTTTTTACATATCATGATCAGCATGAAAAGCATCTATTTTTTTTTTTTCTTCCTCCAGATATCGAGAAACTTTGTACTTTCAGTCAGAGGTTCCCTCTCCCATCCATGTACCGTGCGTTGGTCTGGAAGGTGTTACTCGGTATGATTCCCAAGAGTTGGGAACTTTTATCTTCAAAAATGTCGAATTGATGGGGTCATTGATATCTTATCAGTCAGAAATAGGATTTTTTTTAGGACGTTTACTGGGCGCTAACCTCAGAGCCAGAGCCTCCCCACTCACTTTGGAAACTCTGGAAGAATGTGACTTCAGCACAGAGCCCTGAGTGTCTCTCTCAGAGCATCAGGGCAGCAGTTCCCAGCCTTTTTGGCACCAGGGACTGGTTTCGTGGGAGACAGTTTTTTTCCACAGACTGGGGTAGGGAGGCTGGCTTCTTGATGATTCAGGTACATTACTTTAATTGTGCACTTTATTTCTAATCAGAGGCCGCTGCTGATCTGACAGGAGGTATGGGTCCACGGCCTGGAGGTTGGGGACCATTGATTTAGGGGCGTTAGAAGAGACAGTGAGGCAGACTTGTTTCCCTGAAACAAGTTACGGGAAGAGCATTGAGCTGGGAGAAAGGAGAACTGGTCTGAGCTTTATTGTCAACTGGGTCACCTTGAAGACCCCACTAGCCCTTTCTCGCTCTTTTTTTTTTTTTTTGTCTGTAAATGAGAATATTGAGTTAATTAACTCCTAGGGTTGAGCTCTTGATTTGTTATTCTATGACTCCCAGCTGTAGAGGTATAACTTCCTAATGAGTGCTATCAGAGTCAAAAAAGGAAGTGTTTGCTTTGAGAGTGTTTACTTTGTTGAAGCACAAATAACTTCCAGTGAAGATGCCTGAGAGAGAAGGAAAAATGACCTTGCTTGGTTTCTTGTGAAAGAAAAAGTATATTAGGTGCCTGAAGTGACTGGCAGCATCCCTTCTGAGTCAAGGATCTTTTTTTTTCCTGTTATCTCTGAGCCTGTTAACACCAAAAATACCTATCCATTACCACCCTCCTTTTCTTTCTTCAAAAAAAAAAAAAAAATCCTGGAATTCCCTTGTGAGGCAAGTATTAGTATTCCAATTTTACC
Source organism: Ovis canadensis (assembly GCF_042477335.2). Lineage (NCBI taxonomy): Eukaryota > Metazoa > Chordata > Mammalia > Artiodactyla > Bovidae > Ovis > Ovis canadensis. The sequence continues at coordinate 57,768,071 of NC_091264.1, forward strand.
AACGGGGGAAAAAGACTGAGGCTAAATAATTTTCCTGAGGGCTTGTAGCCTGTAAATGGCAGAGCTCAGGTTTGTAGAAGCCTTTTGAAGTTAGGCTGGATTATAGACCTTGTTTTTTTTCCACAATGTACTGTATTTTCAGGACTTGAAAAATCCTTAGAACCAAGTCTGATTATGTAATGAGGCGGTGAGGGAATGCATGCCATGCTGGAGACCACTGACTGCACAGTGCCTTTTCTGTTGTGTATCTTGTCCGTCTTTGTACACTTACATTTCTAGTAGGTGACTGTACAGTTAAAATATAGAGAATTTGTAAAGAAAGATCTGTTTTTCCCAGAGCATTTCTTAAATCTTAGTGTTTCCAGTATCCAGCGAAATAAATGCCTTCTAAGGGTGCCTTTTGGGTGGCAGTGCCTGTAGTGTTTATTTCTGCTGGGAAATAGTGCATCTTAATAACCAATAATGCCTGTGGATTTGTGTGAGATGGACAGTGATACTTTGCAACTGAGTACAAGGCCTGTCGGGCTGCTCATCAACTCTTTTTTTCCTGGCTTGGTTTATTAGGTTCAATTCAGTTCAGTCGCTCAGTTGTGTCCGACTCTTTGCAACCCCATGGACTGCAGCATGCCAGGCCTCCCTGTCCATCACCAACTCCCGGAGTTTACTTGAACTCATGTCCATGAGTCAGTGATGCCATCCAACCATCTCATCCTCTGTTGTCACCTTCATCTCCTGCCCTCAATCTTTCCCAGCATCAGAGTCTTTTCCAGTGAGTCAGCTCTTTGAATCAGATGGCCAAAATATTGGAGTTTCAGCTTCAACATCAGTCCTTCCAGTGAACACCCAGGACTGATCTCCTTTAGGATGGACTGGTTGGATCTCCTTGCAGTCCAAGGGATTCTCAAGAGGTTAAGTCTTCCTTCTTTAGTTACGGTGCAGGGGTTTAGTTGCCTTGTGGCTTGTGGGATCTTAGTTCACCGACCAGGGATCAAACCCACATTCCCTGCATTGGAAAGTGATTCTTAACCACTGGACCACCAGGGATGTCCTGTCTTCCCTGTTCCTGAGGTTAATGCCCTGGAGATTTAGAGCTGCCATGCTGTGGTGGAGTTCTGGTTCTAACATTAAACTGGCACGAAGCTCATCCAAGTTGTGTTTCCCAGAATGTTCTTTAGAATACAGGATCTGTGGTTGTTTGCACCAAAGAGAGCTCCATGATCAAATATACTGGCTAATACTTACACAAGCTTAGTATGTGCTGTGTACTGTGAGTGTTTTATGTATATTAATTTGTTTATTCATCATTACAATTGTGTGACATGGGTGTTACTCTTCCCATTCTTCGGGTGGAAAAACTGAGGCACAGGAAGAGCAAGTAAGTTACTGAGGTTCACCCAGCCAGTTCACTATAGATTCAAACCTGGGAACTTTGACTCCGGAGCTTGTGCTGCAAAATAGTTTCTTTAGGTTTAGTGAAGCCAGAATAAATAAAGATGTTTTTCTTTAGAGCAAAACTTAAAGCCTTAAATTCATTGTTACTGCTTCACAAATCTGTTCAACTCTGGTACCCTTTTTATCACACAGACCTCAAGGGCTCATATTCTGTGCAGAACATTTGGGGAAATGTATAACCATCCCATTTCCCACCTCTGGCAGAGGAGGAAACAAGTGCCAGGAGAGACATCTGAGAGTCCGGGTGTTCTAGTTGATTGAAGCCCCTTCCACTGCTCTTTCCTCCGTGTTTTCTCCATGCCTTTCTTTGTTCTTGCTCCAAAGTCTAAATATATTAATGACTATAGAATGGCATTGAAATGTAAGGTCATTTCATCAGTGAAAATTGGAGGTGTTTGTTCTCGTAAAGGTAGGGTACTTTGTGACCAAGTTTTAGTTGTTGGCAAAGGAAAGGATTTGTCCAGTTTGTGGTGGTTCTGAGATGAAAGGGGCTTGTTGTCAGCCAGGGCTGCCTTGAAACACCATAGACCGAGTGGCTTAAACAACAGTTTACATTCTCACAGTTGTGGAGGCTGGGAAGTCCAAGACCAAGGTGCTGGCTGATTTTGTTCCTGGTGAAGCGTCACCTCCTGGCTTGCACGTGGCCATCTTCTTGCTATGTCTTTGCATGGCAGAGAGAGAGAGCTCAGTTCAGTTGCTCAGTCGTGTCCAACTCTTGGCAACCCCGTGGACTGCAGCACTCCAGGCCTCCCTCTCCATCACCAACTCCCGGAGCTTGCTCAAACGCATGTCCATCGAGTCGGGGATGCCATCCAAACATCTCATCCTCTCTCATCCCCTTCTCCTCCTGCCTTCAGTCTTTCCCAGCATCAAGGTCTTTTCCAGTGAGTCAGTTTTTCACATCAGGTGGCCAAAGTATTGGAGTTTCAGTTTCAGCATCAGTCCTTCCAGTGAATATTCAGGACTGATTTCCTTTAGGATTGACGGGTTTGATCTCCTTGCAGTCTGAGGGACTCTCAAAAGTCTTCTCCAATACCACAGTTCAAAAGCATCAATTGTTCAGTGCTCAGCTTTCTTTATAGTCCAACCCCACATCCATACATGATCACTGGAAAAACCATAGCTTTGACTAGATGGACCTTGTTGGCAGAGTAATGTCTCTGCTTTTTGACAGAGAGCATGCTAATTCCTATGTTCATTTTCCTATAAGGACACCAACCCTATTGTATTAGGGCCTCACCTTGTGATCTCATTTAACCTTAATCATGTCCTAAAGGCCCTGCCTCCAAATACGATCCCATTGGGGATGAACTGTGAGGGGGACAGTTAGCAGACAAGCACAGAATCTGGAGATCGGCTTCTAGGAGCTGAGGGTGGCCCCAAGATGACAACCATAAACTTGAATTAAATCATACTAGTTACAATAATGATTTATCTTGAATTTATGTGGCATATTTATTCAAAGGCTTTATGATGTCATTTCATGCAAAGATGGGCACAATAAAAGACAGAAATGGTATGGACCTAACAGAAGCAAAAGATATAAGAAGAAGTGGCAAGGATACACATAAGAACTATCCAAAAAAGATGTTCATGACCCAGATAACCACGATGGTGTGATCAGTCACCTAGAGCCAGACATCCTCAGATGCGAAGTCAAGTGGGCCTTAGCAACCATCACTACAAACAAAGCTAATGGAGGTGATGGAATTCCAGTTGAGCTATTTCAAATCATAAAAGATGATGCTGTGAAAGTACTGCACTTAATATGTCATCAAATTTGGAAAATTCAGCAGTGGCCACAGGACTGGAAAAGGTCAGTTTTCATTCCAATCCCAAAGAAAGGTAATGCCAAAGAATGTTCAAACTACCACACAGTGGCACTCATCTCACACACTGGCAAAGTAATGCTCAAAATTCTCCAAGCCAGGCTTCAACAGTATGTGAGCCGAGAACTTCCAGATGTTCCAGCTGGATTTAGAAAAGGCAGAGAAACCCAGAGATCAAACTGCCAACATCCGTTGGATCATCGAAAAAGCAAGAGAGTTCCAGAAAAACATCTACTTCTGCTTTATTGACTATGCCAAAGCCTTTGACTGTGTGGATCACAACAAACTATGGACAATTCTTGAAGAGATGGGAATACTAGACCACCTTACCTGCCTCCTGAGAAATCTGTATGTAGATCAAGAAGGAACAGTTAGAACTGGACATGGAACAACAGACTGGTTCCAAATCGGGAAAGGAGTATGTCAAGGCTGTGTACTGTCACCCTGCTTATTTAACTTCTATGCAGAGTACATCATGAGAAATACTGGGCTGGATGAAGCACAAGCTGGAATCAAGATTGCTGGGAGAAATATCAAGAACCTCAGATATACAGATGACACAACCCTTATGGCAGAAAGTGAAGAAGAACTAAAGAGCCTCTTGATGAAAGTGAAAGAGATGAGTGAAAAAGTTGGCTTAAAACTCAACATTCAGAAAACCAAGATTATGGCATCTGGTCCTATCACTTCATGGCAAATAGATGGGGAAACGATGGAAACAGTGAGACTTTATTTTTGGAGGCTCCAAAATCACTGCAGATGGTGACTGCAGCCGTGAAATTAAAAGACGCTTGCTCCTTGGAAGAAAAGTTATGACCAAGATAGACAGTATATTAAAAAGCAGGGACATTACTTTGTCAACAAAGGTCCGTCTAGTTAAGGCTATGGTTTTTCCAGTAGTCATGTATGGATATGAGAGTTGGACTATAAAGATGAGTGCTGAAGAATTGATGCTTTTGAACTGTGGTGTTGGAGAAGACTCTTGAGAGTCCCTTGGACTGCAAAAAGATCAAACCAGTCAATCCTAAAGAAAATCAGTCCTGAATATTCATTGGAAGGACTGATGCTGAAACTGAAACTCCAATATTTTGGCCACCTGATGCAAAGAACTGACTGACTGGAGAAGACCCTGTTGCTGGGAAAGATTGAAGGCAGGAGGAGAAGGGGATGACAGAGGATGAGATGGTTGGATAGCATCACCAACTTGATGGACATGAGTTTGAGTAAGCTCTGGGAGTTGGTGATGGATTGGGAAGCCTGGCATTCTGCAGTCCATGGGGTTGCATAGAGTCAGACTCAACTGAGCGACTGAACTGAATTGATGATGTCATTTTATTTCTCATTGATATCAGTGATGCAGTTGCCATCCAGTTATTGATTGTATTGATATTTAAAACTTATTTTATAGTGTAAATTTCTAGAACAATGTATAGTAACTAAATACTTGTGATTTCTACTCTAATTGTGGTAGGTAGCATCTCATAGGGTTCTTTCATACAGGAGGGGTTCAGATTGGTGCCTCTGTATTTTACTATCTTTATTCCCTGTCCCCCACCCCGGGGCTCTATAGGAATCTTGCCTCCACACCATGAGTCCCATGCCCAGGTGATGATGTATCGCAAGGAGCAGTACTCTGATGTCCTTCACGCCTTGGAAGTCATCCGCTTCATCAGTGATGCCACCCCTCAGGTTGAAGTCTATCTCTACATGCACCGGTTGGAGTCTGGGAAGTTGCCTCGAAGTCCCTCGTTTCCACTGGTCAGTGGTGCTTTTGTTGGACCCTTGGCTCGACTCCTGACTGCTCCATTGGCCAGCCTTTGATCACGTCATGTTTTGCCTTTGAACCTTTCAGTGGCTCTTCTTTGTAGAATGAAAGCATAGCCCTATACAATCTGACCCAGTCTCCCTAATTTTTTAAAATTTTATTTTGAAGAAGTAATTTCAAAGTTACAGAAAAGTTGCAAGATTACTACCAAGAATTCCCATTTAACCTTTATCACAGTTCCCTAGTCATTAACATTTTACCCCACTTGCTTTTGTCATTTTTCCTATATGTGTAGACCTGTTTTTCCCCCAAAGTATTTGAGAATAAGATGTAAATGTAGCATCCCATTATTTCAGATTCTTGCAGTATATGCTTGCTAAAGATGAGAACACTTCCCTTGGTGACCATAGTTCTGTCATCAACACCAAGAAGTTGACATTGATACAGTACTAACATCTCATCTTCACTCCATTTCCACTTGACCAGTTGTCCCAATAATGCCCTTTATCATAAACAATAAATTGGTTCAGAACTTATCAAACTTTCAGCCACTAGTTTACCATTTGTTGATTATTTTTTAAAAAATTTCCTTATGTTTGAACTCTTCAATTTAAAATCATTTTAGATGTTGAGAAAACTTCCATAAAGAGTAGTGTTCACATTTACCTTCACCTAGCATCCTCTATGGAGAAGGCAATGGCACCCCACTCCAGTGTTCTTGCCTGGAGAATCCCAGGGACGGGGGAGCCTGGTGGGCTGCCGTCTGTGGGGTCGCACAGAGTCGGACATGACTGAAGCAGCAACAGTGTCCTCAAATGTTAGGTCTCAGTTGTACTCTGGTTATTTATCAAAACCAGAAACATTCATACAATGCCATGAGCTAATAATCTGTAGCTATTTCGGAAATTTTGCTGACTCACACCAGTGTCCTTTTCCTGGTCCACGATCCAATCGGGGATCTTGCATTACACTTACTTTTAGTTGCCTATAGTCTGGATCAGTCCCTCAGTCTTTGTCTGTCTTTCATGACCTTGCCAGTTTGGAAGAGTACTGGCCAGTAGCGTTTCTCATTTATTTCCTCATGATTGAAGTCTAGTTGTGAATTTTTGGATACTTAACTGCTTTTGCTGCTTTGATCACTCAGTTAAGGCTATGTCTGGGAGGCTTCTCCTGCATGGTTGCTTTTTTTCTCTTTGTAATTAATGAGTGACTTGTCGGGAAGGTACTTTGAGGCTGTGTAAATATCAATCCTTGAATAGTTTTCGCTCTGCTGATTGCCAGATGGTGACCTTCTGACTCCTTCATTCCTTCTGCATTTATTAGATGGCTTTTTGATAAGGAAGAGTTTTCCCTTCTCTCTTATCAGTATGAATTTACAGATTTCTCTTTTATTCAGTGGCCTATAAGTCATTACTGCCACTATTTTGATGTTAACGTTGTCCCAGATTGGCCTAGTGGGAGCCGCGACAGGCTGACTTCTGTGTCGTCTGGACAAGTTCCCATCATTCTGAGCCCTTCCTTACTTTCTGGAGCAAAAAGATACTCCAGGTTCACCTTATACTATTCCCCAAACCTGGAATAATCATCCTTTTATCTTTTTATTTTAATTTTTAAAAATTGTCGTTAGAAACCAAGCACAGGGGGCTAGATGTGCTCTTTGTCCTTGGTGTGTCATTGCTTGTAGGCTCCTTCAGGAGACAGAGCTGGGAAATATACACACACATATGCTTATCACTGTATTAAAAACCGTTAATGCTAATTAATGCTAGTTAATTAATGTTAATGCTAATACTGCCAGTATCACAAGTTCATTCTAGCTCTCACCCTTTCTATACTTGCAGCTTCCTTCTCTGGCAGTTACAATGAAGCTAATGGAAACTTCTTATTTGTATTTATTTCTTTGCTCCTTCCTCTGTAACCAACATAGTCAGCCACATCTTTGGCCCCAGCTTGCAGGCACCAGAGGCCTTGTGGTCATTGACTGCCACTTGGCCTCAGCTTCACAGGCTCCAGCCTGCTTTATAGGCTTGATCTTTGACTGCTCGCTCTAGTTACTAGGATTGCTTATTGTTTATAAAGGGAAGAGAAGGGGTAAGTGGAGGAGGGCAGGCAAAGTAATGACTATAGCTCTTGGGTTTTGGCTGCAATTCACATAGGCATTTTAACTTTTGGCTAAAACAGAGTGAATTGTTATGAATAGGGATTTGTCTGCAAACTATGCTATTCTATATTTTTTTCATGGTGGAGGTAGATTTCAACCTGCTAACAGCAGTGTGAAGCTTTGACTTGCTCTCTCTCTCTTTAAAAGCATTTGTTTTTATTTATTTGGCTATGCTGAGTCTTGGTTGCGGCATGTAGGATCTAGTTCCCTGACCAGGGATCAAACCCGGGCCCCTTGCATTGGAAGCAAGGAGTCTTAGCCACTGGACCACCAGGGAAGTCCCTTTTTCTTTAACTTTTTGAGGTTGCTGTGGGCCCCATGGACAGATCTTATGTTGTTCACTTTGATAAAGTTTATCAAGAGAGAACATCCCAGGAAATAGTTGGAACCCTTGAACGTCTTTAAATCTTATTTCTCATTGACAAAATACAGTTAGTTGATGGTACTACACAAGTTCCTGAACTATGTATGAAGTTAAGTTAGATTATCCATTAGCTCAAGGTCTAAATGTTTCCAGTGGCCTTGGGCAGACATGCTGTCCCAAGTGTTCATTTTAGGCGTGTGTCTCCTTGGCCTCCAAACCCCAGTCAGCTGTATTTTTCTTATCTTTTAATAAGACTGTGTAGCAGTGCTGTACCCACGGCTGGGAACATAGAAGCTGACTTCAGCTGAAGGGCGCTGGTCCTCTTAGCTGCATCTCAGAGTAGCTGGGAGCAGCACTGAGCTGCTGGATTCAGGACCACGAGCCCAGGGCCAGGCGGGAGTCCACGAAAGGAGCCTTTCTGCTGCTCTTGACATGTTGTGGAAAGTTAATAAGTGGAAAGGAGGCCTAAAATGCAATTCTTCTATTAAAATAGGAAGTTTGATTTAACTTGTGACTTCTTAAGAGGAGTAGAAAGAAACTTTTTCTTTTCAATGTTAAAATCCTTTAGCTGTTAAATCCTAGATGAAAACGTAAAGCTTTTAGTATAAGGTGCAGTGATTGAAAACAGATTTTTCAAGTGGATTCCAGTTTTTATGAGACTTCTTTTGAAATTTACTTGGTTTACTTTCATGTTCTGAGTGTTGACACAAGGTTTGAGAAATGCCATTCTTCTGATTCCTAAAATTCTGATTCTAGGGGCAGTTTTAGCTTTATAAGTGCTTAAAGATAGAGCAAAAATTAAAAGATGTGCATGAATACTTTGAAATAAAATGCTTACTAGTCCTTTTGTGGTCATTTTTGCAAATTACCATAGTGACAATAATTGTCTCTATTATTTGTGCTGTTTTATCACATCTGTTTGAAAGGAATTCTCTTCCAGCACTGAGAATACTTTTGGGTGGAGAGTCGTCCTTTGCTTCAGGTTTATGTTGACTCTTTGGGCTTAGCGTTAGAAGCTAGGAAATCCATGAATGTTCAGCCTGAAGCCTGAGTGTTCAGAAGCCACACTGCCTCAGATTCCCTGGTTACTCTTCATCTCCCGTCGGTTGTCTTTTTAGTGATGGACTGGGTGCTTTTGGTCCCACTTTGACTTATTTTGGCTCCTTCAGAATTTAGGCAGTAAGGCTTCATTTTTATTAAAGAATCCTCTATTTTTCTCTTTTGCCTCCTTCTTGAGAGTTATTAATTTTTCAGGAGCCAGAAGATGAAGTATTTCTTGCCATTGCGAAGGCCATGGAAGAGATGGTGGAAGATAGCGTCGACTGTTACTGGATCACGCGATGCTTTGTGAACCAGCTGAATAGCAAGTACCGGGACACTCTGCCCCAGCTGGTGAGGGGTGACATTGTGGCTGTTGTGGGCTGGGGCTGAGCAGTGGTGGTGGGGGTCTTCAGGAAATGCCTTTACCTCCTGGTGGCGCTACAGCCACGAGCGGACCCTCTGGTGGGGGTCAGTAGTAAGAAGCCAGGAAGTGAATATCTCCAGCTTGCTGGGCCAGGCGGTCTCTGTGTGCCTGCTGCAATCACACAGCTTTCCAGGCAGCACAGTGGTAAAAAATCCACCTGCCGACGCAGGAGACCCAAGAGACTTGGGTTTGATCTCTGGCTTGGGAAGATCCCCTGGAGAAAGAGGTGGTCAACCCACTTCAGCAGTTTTCCCTGTAAAATCCCACGGACAGAGAAGCCTGGAGGGCTACAGTCCATGGGGTCACAGAGTCAGACACGACTGAGCGACCGAGTGTATACATACACACACCCTGGTCACACAAAACAGTAATGCATAAATGCATGGCCACAGCTGGATTTGGCCACTGCAGGCTGTGGCTTGCCCACCCCGGCTCTGTAGTATTCTCTATCTGATCTAGAATTTTCGCTTAGTACTGAGGTTTAAGTTCGGCTGTATGTAATGGGAAGCCCAAACAGTAGACGCTTTACTGTCTTCTCTCATGTAAGCAGAAGTCCAGGGGCAAGGCAGCCCAGGGCTGGGACATCCCCCGTGGTATGGGCAGGGACCCGGGTCCCCATCCTGCTCCAGCACTCCTAAGGGTGACGGTCCTCTTCTGATCACGTGATGGTGCTGGAGAGACAGCCCTGACATCTGTGCTCTGGACAGGAAGGGAAGGTAGAGAAGTGCCAAGCCTGGCCAGCCTGCCCCCCTTTACAGACTTCGTTTTGCATGACTGTTAGTGAGGAGGGTGTCCCCAGGTTGGCCCGGTCTGCAGGGGAGCCTGGGGAATGTGGTTGGTTGGTTTTGAGCCGGGCACGCCGTAGTCTCACATTGGAACAGGGACTCCGTTCCTGAGGAAGGAGAGGGGTGTGGACATGAGCTGGGCAGCCGGTGGTCTGCCGCGCTGACTGGGGAATCGAGAGAACCAGCACTTGGGTCATCCTCGTATCAGGGGTCCTTTGCCATTCTCTCTCCTCAGCTTCCCCACCCCCCCCCCCCCATTTCTCTCATTTTATAAAAATGAGTCTTTTTTCTTAAGTCATTGAACTGTCTCATTTAGAAATTCTGCTGAAAGCAGTAACCACGGTGCAGAGTGCAGGGTCAGGTACAGGGCGCAGGCTGGCCACGCCCTGGGGAGCCCCGCTCTACCCCTGTGGCGGGCCAGGCACTGCAGCCCTCAGCTTCCCCGAGCCCTGAACAGGAGTGTTTTCTATGTGTTTCCATTAGGTAAAGTTCGATTCTTAGAATTTTAAAACTTCACTTAATCTCAATAAAGCATGGCGTTGGAGCATATGTGAATGGAATGTTAGCTGCCTAATTCAGTCAGGAGGTCCAAACTTGTACCATGGTTTCATCAGCCTTTCTTAATATTGGAGTGAATGCTATCACATATTGACGGATTGTTTAAAAAATTCATTATTTTTAAGAACACAAATAACAGATACATTCTGGGAGGATGAAATAATCCAAATGAATCCACAGTTGCTGTTGACCTGCCCCCATGCTTCCCCGTCCCCCACTTTCTAAGGTGTAAGCATTGTCACCAGCTTGGTGTGTGTTCGTCTAGACTATTTTTTAAAAATATGTGCTAGGTCTTCATTGCTGTGCCTAGACTTTCTCTAGTTGTGGCGAGCAGAGGTTCCTCTCTAGTTGTGGTGCTGGGACGTCTCATCTGGGTGGCTTCTCTTGTTGTGGAAGCACGGGCTTCCATGCTTGTGGCACTTGGGCCCTAAAGCACTGGCTCAGCGGTTTTGTCCCGGGCTCAGTTGCTCTGTGGCATGTGGAATCTTCGAGGACCAGGGATTGAACCTGCGTCCCCTGCATTGGTGAGTGGATTCTTAGACACTGAACCATCCAGAAGTCCCTTGTCTAAATCATTTCATGTGCATTAGAGTGGATGGCGGTGTGAGTGCATACCCATGGCCATGTGTGTGTGTGTATATATATCTTATACATATTTTTACATATATAATTTTTTAATGTATTATACTGTTCATATGGCCCTATGATTCTTCTTAAAACTTCATGTGTTGAAGTTTTTCCACGTCGCTACACATGGGTGGTTTTCAACCCCGACTTCCTGTTAGTGCCACCTGAGAGTTCTTAACAATGACCAGAGCAGTGAAATCAGAGTCTCCCAGGGTGGGGCCTCAGAATTCTAATTTTTTAAAACTCAGTGATTCTGAAATGAGGCTAGGGTTGAGAGTCATTCATTTAGAACCACTGAAAAAATTCTCATGGGGTGGCAAAGAGTCGGACACAACTGAACGACTGAACTGAACTGAAAAAGTTCTCATAGTCTTTCTTGTTAAGAATTTGCCCTAATTTAGTGTAATGGCTCCATGATGACAGCACTCTCCGTGTATGTGACATGTTCCTGTGTGTGTGTGTGTATGTGTTTCTCTAGGGTGGATTACCTATACATTAAATGCTCTAACGCAACAGACGTATTTAAATGTGTTCACTACCGGGTTACTCACCCAGAGGTTGGACCAGTTTTGCTTCCCCCACCAGTTTGAGATTGCCTGTTTTCCACCCCATTGCCAATAATTGATAGTATCAATCTCTTAAAATTTTGCTGACCTGATACTGAAATGGTAGCCTGTTTTAATTTCCATTGCCTTAATTTTGAGGGAAGCTAAGCAGCTTTGGAGGTATGTTTCTTGGTCATATTTGTCTACCTTTCTATTTTGTGTGCATCTTTCCATTTTGGGTAAGAATTATTGCTATATGCTGCATGTTTATGTAAGTTAAATATTTTCTCTGAAAATATTTCTTGCTGTTGTATAAAGATATGAAGGTGATACTATTAGTTTTATCAGTATTTTTTTTTCTTTTGTATCTTCGTTAGAAAGGCCTTTCTAATGCCAAGGTTTTTTTTTTAGAAAGCTTCTAACTTTTAAAAAATTTTTGAACATTTTAAATTTTAGTCCTTTAGCTGGTGAGGGGCTGAATCTTTGTGACTGGTATGAGATGCAGACATGACTGTTCGTTTTGTTGTGAACTGCAACGTAACTTCAGCCAGCAAGCGCCCCACTGCCCTCTCCCCTCTCCCTGCTCTGGTTAAGCTCTAACAGCTTTGCACAGTGATGTTAATCAGTTCAGTTGCTCAGTCGTGTCTGACTCTTTTGAGACCCCATGAACTGCAGCACTCCAGGCTTCCCTGTCCTTCACCATGTCCCAGAGTTTGCTTAAACTCATGTCCATTGAGTTGGTGATGCCATCCAACCATCTCATCCTCTGTCGTCCCCTTCTCCTCCTGCCCTCAGTCTTTCCCAGCATCAGGGTCTTTTCTAGTGAGTTGACTCTTCACATCAGGTGACCAAAGTATTGGACATTCTGATGAATATTCAGGGTCGATTTCCTTCAGGATTGACTGGTTTGATCTCCTTGCAGTCCACGGGACTCTTCAAGAGTCTTCCCCAAAACCACAGTTCTGTATCACTCTCTAAAAACTTATTGATATGTCATAGGTCAATAACGTTTGCATAAGAAAAGACGTACTGATGATACCTCCAATCAATAACGTGTAAAGAAAAGAATTTTAGAACCAGCAAGATACTCAGTGTCCTTATGTCCCCTAAACCTTAATTTCATCATCATAAAAAATGATTTTTCACAAGTACATTATTGTGTCTAGGACATAGTTTTTAATAGTTGCAAAAGTTCTTTTTAAAAGTTCAGAATGTATTAATATAAGAAAAGCTACATTTCCTTTGTGTTGCTATTTCATGTAGCCATCAAGTGACTTAAAAAAACTTTTAATGTTTTTTAAAAATTTATTTATTTGGCTGTGCAGGGTCTTTAGTTGTGGGGTTATGGGGTCTTTTAGAGCCTTTTAGGAGATATTTTCATACCATTTTTTTTTCCCTGCCCTTATTTAGGTGGTTATATGCTTTTTCTCCTTAGGTTGTTAATGTTATTGCATTGTTTCTATACATAAATTTTCTTTCATTTCTTTTTTAAAAAAACTACTTGGCTGTGCCAGGCATTAGTTGTGGCGTGTATGATTCTAGTTCCCTGACCAGGGATTGAACCCTAGCCCCCTGCATTGGAAGTGCAGGCTTGGCTGCTGGGCCATCATGGAAGTCCCAACTTAATGCTTAAAGTCAGGTTTTTAAAAAAATTCTTTAGTTAAACCTTGTTAAATCTAGCTTGAAATTTTTGTTGTTGTTGTTGTATATTAGATCTCTTCTGCCCAGTTTTTTGTTAGAGTTTCTGTAATCTTGTCTGTCATCTTTTCAGATTTTTGTGGTTTTTACCAAGTTTGTTATCGCAAAGCATATGTTGCTTCATAATCCTAGGGAAATGTGCATGAGATGCACAGTGATAGACTTGTGACATCCAAAGAATATTTCTGGCGATGACGCCTTTATGTTGTAGTGTTCTGATTTATAGGAGAGGAGAGCTTTCCTCTCCATCAAACTTTCCTCTCCAAGACCTTTTGGAAGGTCTTTTTGATGAGGCCCCTGATTGCCAACGAAAGTAGAGGCCAGCTTCAGTGGTGTGATGTGGGAAGCCTCTGTTAATCTCTCTTCAGATCAGACTGTCTTTAAGCCATCTCAGTCTTGGCTGTGTTCAGTCATTAAAGGGTTTTTTTTTTTTTCCCCTCGCCAATGACACAATTTTTAAAAGCTGTCCTAAAGAGAGGGTTTTTTTGTTTTTTTTTTTCTTCCTCTTAAACAACACTATTAGCAGCCTCTTTCTAAGTTTAGTATAAATTCCTCGGTTAAATCTCTTTTGTCAGATTTTGCCTTTTGTTGAGGTGTGCTTTCTTTTCTTTTTTTGTAAAGATTTATTCATTTATGCCTGTGCTGGGTCTTGTTCCTGCATGCAGGCCCTCACTAGCTGCAGTAAGCGGGGGCTACTCTTCGCTGCGGTGTGCAGGCTTCTCATTGTGGTGGCTTCTCTGGTTGCAGAGCACGAGCTCTAGGTGCGTGGGCTTCAGTAGTTGCAGCATGCCGGCTCAGTTAGCGTGGTGCATGGGCTTAGTTGCCCCGCGGCACGTGGAATCTTCCCAGACCAGGGATCGAACCGTGTCCCCCGCATTAGCAAGTGAACTCTTTACCATTGAGCAACCAGGGAAGGCCACTTTATTTTCTTAAAGTAAGAATTGAAGGTCATGGAAATATTGGAAATAACCTAAAAGTTTTACAGGAAAGTATAAAATCGGCTGCTTCCCAGGTGACGCTAGTGGTAAAGAACCCGCCTGCCAATAGGTGAGAAACGTGAGTTCAGTCCCTGAATGGGGAAGTTCCCCTGGAGGGGGGCATGGCAGCCCACTCCAGTGTTCTTGCCCGGAAAATCCCATGGACAGAGGAGCCTGGTGGGCTACAGTCCATGGGATCACAAAGAGTTGGACATGACTGAAGCAACTTAGCATACACACAAAAATAAAATTATCACATCTACCATTTGCTGTGTCCTCAAAATGTCAGTGTAAATGTCATCTTCCACTAAAAGAAAAAAGCACACGTGGATATGTATTTATAGTCACGCTGTCAGATTTAGCACTCGCATCTGACACACATTTCTCTTCACCCTGCTTTTTTTTTTAACCTGATTATGCCATGAGCAGTATATAGAGACATTCCTTATTCTGTTCGTGGCTGCATACCACTCCATTCTAGATTATTCAGCCCTTCTTTAGTGTTGGCTGTTTGAGCTATTTCCAGTCTTTTGTTGTTACACCATGTTACAGGTGAATAGCTTTGTGCATGTATCCTTTAGTATATTTGGGGGGTAGACTCTGTGGAAATGAATTGACTAGATCACATGTTACTAAGTAACACGTTACTTAGGTTTTTTCAGATTCCCCTCTGTAGCACTCATACCACCCTTTTGCATCCTCCTGACCAACAGATGCGGACGCCTGTTTCCCTGTAGCCCCGCTGACCTGATGGTGTTCTTGCCAGCCTGATAGGTGAGAAGAGATGCCTCAGGATAGTGTGAGGTCGCGTTTGTTTTGTTCTAGCCAGCTTGAGCATCTTTTTATATGGGTTAGAGCCATTTGCGTTTTCTCTTGTAGAGTTTTTGGCTTTTTTCTTTTTTAGAAGCTCCTTTATGTAGGGCTTTTGACCCTTTAAGCGGGATCAGATATTACTCTGTGGCCCTTTTTGCTCAGCCAAGTCGTGTCCCTGCTCATCGTGGGCCAGCCAATCATCAGCTCTCTTGGGAAACTGGTTCTGGGTTAAGATTTCCACCTGGATGTGCCCAGCGTCTCCTGCTCATTCCCATGGTAGCTTTATTGCAGCGTGTCGTAGTCAGCCCTTTGCAGGTCTGTCCCAACCAGCTTGGAAGCTCCTTGGAGGCAGGGTTGCTGCCTTTACCTTTCACTCCCTTTCTCTATGGAGCACAGTGTCCAGCTGCAGTGGATATTGTAAGGGTCATGAATTGCCTCTTTGGTGGAAGTAGAGGTGCAGATGTTAGGTTGGCTGAAAAGTTTGGGTTTTTCCATAAGCCTGAACGAGCTTTTGGCCAACCCAATATTTAGTTGAAAACTAACAATATTTGCGTTTGTGTGGGTTATACATTGATCTGGTTCTGTCCTTCTGGATGGAGAGTGCAGGCTTGAGGGTTTGACCTGTAGGGTCCATGCTTTGCCAGAGGACCCTGTGAGTACAGCAGTCCTGTCTGGGAGCCAGCTCTGGTAGCTCCCAGTCTTCCAGTGTTGGCTGCTGTGGAACCTTCCGTGGGAGAGGCCTCCAAATGGGACCCTGGAGCTTTGTTCCCCTGTGTTCCTCCTGTCTGCCTGGAGTTCTCATGCACACCTTGCTGGGGACAGCGCTCCTCCTCCGGATGCACCTGTTGTCTGACCCTCCCTGCCAAGTGCAGTGTGCTCCACGGGGTCAGCCAGGGTTGTGACTGGTGACTGCTGGGTCCTGTTCATTTCCTCTCTCCCTAGTTCCCTCTCTGCACCTAGTCCCGCCATGTGTCTTTGGTCTTAGCCTGCTTCTTTCTGTGAACCTATAATCTCCTGCCCTGGAGTAGCCAGCACATGGACCTTTCTTGGCCCTCCAGATCAACTGAATTTAGCTCTGGACTTTTGTCTTAGGTTGTTGAATCTGCTTAGCACAATTAGGACTAACCAGCGTGACTTAACTGTTCCTTAGCTGGAGACTGCCCCAGAAAAACCACTCCGTCCTGGACAGTTGGTTACTCTGGTTAGTTAGTGCTGATCTGGGAGACTGCGGCATCACCAGTGGCTTGAATGAGTCTGAAGCTTTGTTTCCTAGCACTTCTTGCTTTCAGTATGTATACTTTTTCATCACAGCCTATAAGGTATGGTAACATTAAGTCACAGGAAGTGAGTAATCTCTTCCTCTTCGATCATTAGCCAAAGGCTTTTGAACAATACTTGAATCTGGAAGATAGCCGACTGCTGAGTCACCTGAAGGCCTGCTGTGCAGTGTCCACACTTCCCTACGAGCTGTGGTTCAAGAAGTGCTTTGCCGGGTGCTTGCCTGAGTCCAGCTTACAGAGGCAAGTGTTTCTTTCAAATATGACTGAAAGCACAGAGTCAGAAAAATCCCATTTTTGTTGTTGTTTTTTTTTAACGTGATCATCTCGGAAGATAAATTTGCTTTAGAACCATGCAGTTATTTGATGCTAACTTCTCCAGCAGCTGACATAGCAACTGGTGATTTTGCGTATTATGTATACAATTAGAAGTGTTAGAAATATTGAGTATTAAATATAAAAAATGTTAGGATATATGGTTAGAGAAATTGAAGGGCCTCAATGTGTTAGATGCTGTTGAATATTCACATCTGAAGTAGTCTCCAGGAGTATATATGGATGTGGACTTTTCCAGAAATGGAGCAGATCCTAGAGAAAGATGTTTATTTCATAGACCCCTTATGACATCACTAAACTAGCTGAAGGTTAGACTGTAGACTCAGACTCAGCTCTTCCATCAATTTCAGGTGTGTTATGGGTATTTTGGAGTCCCGTCTTGCTCCCTCCAGGACTTAACACTTGAGGAAAAAGGCAAGACATAAAGAATATTACAGGACAGTGCTTAGTTAGCATATTGAGAATGATATTGACTATAAGAGCTATTGGAGTTATCAGAACAATGATTTTAGAGTATATTTAATTTAGAGTATATTTAATAGCTAGCTCCTTAATTAAGGAATTTACTGGAAAATGAAATTGAATTTCATATTTCATTTCCTCTTTTGTTCTTGTTCCCTAGTATGTAACGGTTATCTTAGCATTACCAAATGTTAAACTTGAAGCTTTGGTTTTTAGGAACTTCCTGCCCTAAAATGTCAATTTTGAGATATTAATTGGAGGATGTCTTCCCGGAGGACAATGTCCTCATTAGCTCTTCTCTGAAGCTTATGTAGTCAGCCATCTGTCTCCACAGTTGCACATCTCTGGAGTTAGCCGATCCCAGATCCTGGGCTGTGTTTACACTTGTGGCTGGTCGAATCCTTGGTTGTGGAATCTGTGGATGCAGGGGGCTGACTGCACCACCTCACTTTATATGAGGGACTTGAGCCTCCACGGATCTTGGTATGCACAGCAAGTGAGCCCATGAACCACTTCCCTGGGGATAGTGAGGGATGATGGTACATAAAAGAAAATGTAATTTGATTTAATTTTGAAACTTGAGCTGTTTAGGTGTAAACATCAACTTCAGACTTGTAATTTGATTACATCTTTCTTTCATAGGATTTGGGATAAAGTTGTAAGTGGATCCTGTAAGATACTAGTTTTTGTAGCTGTGGAAATTCTTTTAACCTTTAAAATTAAAGTAATGGCGCTGAACAGTGCAGAGAAGATAACGAAGTTTCTGGAAAACGTAAGTGTGCTTTGCTTCACTTGAACTTTGACTCTAGAAAGGAATTCAGTTTACCAAGCCAGATTTTTCTATGGCATTAAATTATTTCAGAGACAGTATAATATATTTTTGCATTATAAGAAGTGATTTTTCCATGGTATAAGTTTCAGCTTGGTCGGTGGATTATAGCCCACCTATAGGTGGATTATAGCCCCTATATCCTTTGTTTGGGGGTCACTGTTCTGAGCAGCAGGTCTGTCTCCATGAGTGTGTGTAGTGTGTACCTGGGGCCAGAGTGACCACTAGCAGGCCGTCAGGAAACAAGGAGGTGAGATCTGTCGCTTTAGGACGAGCGATCCCCGTTAGTGGAAAAGGAATGTTCTCGGGGATTTTGCTCATAAGCCCTTTCATTTCTGTTCCTGTGTCTGGTGGAGTCCCAGTTGAATTTGTTAATGTGCTGAAGTGTAAACTTGAGCATGTTGAAAAAGGTCTGAATGAATCTGTTTTTCCCTATCTTTGTATCTTAGAATACCCTTAACCAGGCAAGAAGAGGTCAAAATAGAGAGAGACTCAAGCTTGACTGAATTTCACTGGACCCGAAATCTATTTTAATCAGTCAGTGTTAACAGTTGAACAGTGGCCCAGTAGATAAGTGCTTAGTGAGTGTGTGTTGGATCAAAGAGCCCTCTTCGTTGTAATAAATAGTGGCACACACTGCCAGGGCCCCTGCTAAATACTTTTTTGTGAATTACCTCCTGTAACCCTGTAAAGAGCCCTGTGAAGTGGGGCTATCATTTGCCTCATCCCAGATATGGGGATCTGAACCCAGGGAGTGTAGGTAGCCTGCCCAGGGCTCCACAGGGAGTGGGCAGGGCAGGATTCGAACCCAGGTGGGTGACACCACACCCCTCAGTGTGGCCTCGGGGGGTACGTGACACGCATCTGGCAGCAGCCGCCCATGCAATCACTTTCTGAAAAGCAGCGAAAACTCCAGTGGACACAAGTTTTATGCCACAGTGAATGAGAGAGAGGATGAAGTCAGAATCATGCCTTTCAGAGTCTGTCTGCTTGTTCACAGATCCCCCAGGACAGCTCGGACGCTATCGTGAGCAAGGCCATCGACTTATGGCACAAACACTGCGGGACCCCAGTCCACTCTGCCTGAACATTCCCGACGTTGTGGACAGCAGCCAGGCCTGCTCAGCGCCTTTATTTTTTCCCCTTTGGGACGTGACCTACTGAACTGATAATAGGGTTCTTGCTTTGGTGCTCGAAGTGTAATTGTTTTTCCAGTAAAATTGCTTAAGATAATGTCACTGTGGAGTCACTGTGTTGTGGAATGGCATCTTCTGGTTATATAGAAATACAGGATTCAACTCTGAATAGCATTTAGGAAAACGTTAATGGAGGTGTAGTCTATTTACAATGTTGTGTTAATTTCTGCTGTATAACAAAGTGATTCAGTTGTATATACGTATATATTCTTTCTCGTAATCTTTTCCTTTATGACTTAGCACACGATATTAAAGATAGTGCTATGCAATAGGACCTTCTTGTTCTGAACAGTACTTCAAAAGGGTTGTTGGAAATAGCTCTCAGCTTGTAAAGCAGTTGAGTCAGGGTGGGTGGGTGCTTCAGTGAGCTGTGTGTAACCAGGCCTGCCCTGCTGCACTTTAATTAGCACCAAGCTAGTTACTTTCTAAGGTCCATTTCTGGAACAAAGAACAACTTCCTTTTATTGATGACTTTTGTTGATGCAGTACCTGTTGAAATCTAAGCTGACTTTCTAAATCTTTTGAAATCTAAATCTACTTTCTGATACTTTTGCTAGGTTGGTTTAAATAAAGGCCTTATTATGTTTTTTTCCCTCTTTGTGCTAGTTGGGATGAAATATTACTGAACATAAATGTGTCTACATATACCTGCTGAGAGAGGGCTTGTTGATGCTTTGCTGGAACCATGCTTTTTCTTGATGGGTCATTAGATGTAGGGTGGGCGTCAGAGGACTCTGCCACCCCAGTAGGCACAGTGGAAAGGGCAAGTTCCGGTATATAGCTGGGTGGGTGTCAGAGGACTCTGCCACCCCTGCAGGCACAGTGGAAAGGGCAGGTTCCGGTATATAGCTGGGTGGGCGTCAGAGAGGACTCTGCCACCCCCGCAGGCACGGTGGAATGGAGCAGGCTCCGGTTAATAGCTTAACGCCTCCGCCACAGCCATGGTGTCCCCTGATGGTAACTTGATGGTTGGACAGTTGCAGGCTTTGAGACGGGGCCCTTTGTCTGAGACTGACTCATTCAGCTGCCAGACCTGCAGGAGCCCGAGTGGTGAGTTAGGTCCTCCACCCCCACAAGGAGGAGGAGATGAAACTATGAAGCCGTCACTCTGAGAGTTGAGTCCCTGCCTGACGTGTTCAGAGTTGTTCAAACCGAGTGGCGCTTGTGACAGTAACATATTCAAGAGTATTGAATTTCTTTTTTCTTTTGAACTTTTTATTTTGTGTTGGGGTATAGCCAGTTAATATTATGTTGTGACCGTTTCAGGTGAACAGCAAAGGGCCTCAGCCATACATGCACGTGGGTCCACTCCCCGCAGCCTCTGTCCCCTCCAGGCTGCCATGTAATGCTGAGCAGAGTCCCCTGTGCTCTCCTCTAGGTCCTTGCTGGTCATCCACTTCTCATATAGCAGTGTGTACGTGTCCGTCCCAAATGCCATACCTATCCCTTCCTGCATCCTTACTCCCCTGGCAACCGTAAGTTCGTTTCATAAGTCTGTGAGTCTTAACAGTATTTAATTTTTTAAAAACACTCATAAGAAAACTTCCTGAAGCAAACTCTGCTTACAGCTAATACTTTACATTTATCCAGTGATCGCCTCTGCCCCTGAAGAACTTTGACTCCAGCAGGGGACGTGAGCAAAAGTGCGTGAGAAGGAGTTCCTGCCGTCGTCGTCTGCTGGCTAGTGAGTGAACGTGGGGCTTGAGTGAAATCCACGGAAAAGTCATAGACGTTTCACTTCCGTCTCATTCATGAGCCCCGTACCATTACAAACCATATAAGTTTGTACAACTTTTCAGTAGAATAAAGATTATAAATAAAGTCGAGTGATGTCAGTGAGTCCCAGCTCCAGAAAGGAGGAGCGTCCTCCCCACAGGAGGGTGGTCGAGGTAAGTGCTCCTGCCTCCTCACCGCAGCGCTGGGAGAAGGGGGCGCAGGCCCGCAGAGCAGGGGGCGCGGTGGGGAAGGGGGTGCCTGGGGCTCCGGGGGAGGAGGGGGCTCCAGGGGCTGGGGTTCCTCTGAAAATTCTGGTGAGAGTCTCAACAAGTGGAAAGGGAAGACAATGGCCCTACTGCTAAGGGGTCAAAATCAAATGCTCTGCAGGTATATTCTGTCCAGCCCTGTTTGGTAAAGCCTTGCCTGCTATATAGGGTGTCATTTTGGGCTGTAGGGTTTGGTTTGTTTTTTGAATCAATCGGATTATCAAGAGTTTTCCTTATTAGAAACGGCTCCCTCTGGAAACAGCAGGGTTTAAGGCCGACTAGGGGGACACAGAGTCAGTGAGGATCCAATTTCCTTTTAATATCAGAATTTTATATTACTGAAAGCTCAGTATTTTGAAAATGTTTCTGTCCACCACGTCCTGTGAGAAGCACAGCCCCCAATGAAAACACCCATTGAAAATATCGCTCTGTTCCCTTTTTTCAAGACGTTTTGTCGAGATCGTGCAGAAACCTGGGGTTTGGGTTGTGACTAGTATATGAGGTTCTCCCCCTGCCTTGGAAAACTGGGATTTAACGTTATTACACTGAGTTCCTACTTGGTCCCTCCTACAGTGTTGCCTGAACACCTGGAGGTGTCCTCCAGGTCTGAGGAGGGGGTACCGCTGGAGTGGGCGTGTGTGGCTTTTGCCTGATGACAAGGGGAACTGACAGATGGTACCCACGCGGGCTTGTGTGTGTGTGTGTGTGTGTGTGTCTGAGACCACTTCGGGAAATGAGGTCAGGGTTCAAGAGAATAAAGGGCTTTTTTTTTGTTAACAGAAAGTTTGCCTGCAAACTGTTGTAAACCCTTGACTCACACGGTGTGTGGAAGGAGCTCTGAGGCCTGCGTCCTTTTCCGCTCCGGGTGTGAGACACTGGCCTGGTGTGAGACGCTGGCCTGGTCTTGAGTTGCTGAGTGTCCGCCCTTGACTCTGACTGGCCCGGTCATGTGGTCAGCAGGTCCCCCTGGGACTGTGGTTCAGTTTCCCCGCCCAGAAAATGTGGGACGCGGAAGGACGTCTGTGCAGGCGGGAGGGTAATGACAGAGCCTACGTGCCCGGGACTGGGTCCCAAGTGGCAGCCTCTGCGGGCGGGTGGGCACCACGAGGTCTGGGCAGGAGCGGGGAGGGGGGCTTCGGGGAGGGGCGGAGGGTGTGGATGGCCCGCCAGAGGTCCCAGAGAAGTAGTTTTTGTCATCAGCTGGGTGCTCTAGAACTAGAAGGGCCAAAAGCCACTTTTTTCTGCCTTGACGGGGAAGAGGGCATTTTTGCAGTGGGACCTGGTGGCCTTGCCTCTGGTGGATGGAACAAAGCCCTGTTTCTGTTTTAGAACCGGTGCCAAGTGAGACTGCCCGTGGCTACTGGCGGGAGGCCAGGTGGAGGGGGCGAGGAGGGCAGAGGGGAGGAACTGTCCTGGAGGCCTGCAGGCCAGGGTGGGGCCGCGTTTCCTCCTTCCTTAGCAGACTCTCCCTTTCCTCTCTGGTCTGCCAGCCTTTCCTTCTGGAGGTTGTAGAGTGAGTGGACAGTTCATCACTAGGCAAGGTGACAATTCCTCACTCCTGGGAGCTGGCCTTACTGCAGGGCCACCACCTGGGGTGGGGGTGGAAAATATGTTTGAGGACATGGGAAAAATCCTTCCAGAAGCTTGTCCTGACCAAAGAGAACTCCCAGTAGAATATCAGTGTTCAGACCTCAAAATCACCCCTACAACATAGGGATCACTTGGGAGTTTACCAGGAACTTACACACACATGCTCGGGCCTGCTGGAGCTCACGCTGACCTCTCACTTGGACTCTCTTTGGTCATCTCTCCCATCACCCTTCTTTCCCTGGAGTGTTAACAAGGAGCAGCCGGATGTTGCTGGAAATGTTAGCACCTCTGCCTTAACCACCTGCTGCCCTCTGGATTTAACGGCATGAGGCTTGTGAGGGCGGCAGCGAGGAGGAGAGCTTTGGGTGGTTTGCTTTCCACTGTCAGAAGACAGCATCCTCACCTTCCACCTCTTCCCCCTTGCTTTCTGTCTGGTTCACTGGTTCTGTTTATTCTCATTCGGTCGTGAAGTCCATTTGAGCACCCTCCCAATTATGGCCCCAATACGAGCACCTTCCCAATTAGAAGCCCAGCTTAATTGTTGAGGAAGCCGTATCTGCTCCACTGGAGCTCGTAAGCCCACAGGGAAGACAAATTTGGAACAATACATGTTTTGTCTTCTCCGTTTTGAGGCCCTCTCACTCCTGAGCTGCCGCGCAGGGTGGAGGTGGCCTGGGTTCGCCCAGAAGGTCCCGAGGAAAGTTACTCTGCGGTGCATGGATCTTCATTCCCTCCTCTTATCTGTAGAAGAGGTAACGAAGGAGCCTTGGCAGGGAGAGTGTTGGGGAGGCTCTGAACCTCTGCCAACTCGTCAGTTCTGTGACCGAAGGAGACCACGCAGTCTGTGTCTTGTTTCCCCATCACCAGGCAGGAAAGCACTAGAATGGCTGTAGTCCTCACCTTGCTTGTGAGCATCAGATGAGTTCAGTGTGAAAGCACTTCAAGAAGCACAGAGCTTTTTGACATTTTGACAACGTGGCTCAGGTTCCGCTTCCGTCTGTGTCGGCTCTGTGCTTCCAGGCCTGTCTCCGCTCTGCCCGCTCTGAAAAGCGCCCCCTCGTCCGTGTCCTGGCTGCAGGTGTCTTTTCCTGCCTCTGAGCTTCTGTAGTCTTTCACGCGTGGTTGTTCAGAAGTCCTGGGTTAGGTCTTGAACTTGGATTCTCCTCCATGTGGTTTCTCTCTAAAAAGCCGGCTTCTTGCTTGCAAAAGGGCTGCGTCCCCTTTTGCACACGTCTGCTTCACCTAGTAGAGTTCCTCACGGGTGTTTTCTCCCTGAAACCATGCTGTGTCCCCTCCCCCGAGTCCCCAGCAGCAGCGGGGCATGCCGCTGTCCTCGTGGTCGGAAACACAGTCTCCCCACTGCAGGGCTGCATCCTTCCATTTCTGTGATTGAGCTCAAGCACCCCCTCCTCCAGGAAGCCCTCCTGGCTCTCTGCCCCTTGGCTTCGGCCTCAGGCTTGTTTGCTTCCGTGGTACCCTGTGCCCTTTTCAGCACATTTAATACATTGATTTATTATAACCTGTTTATATCCCACACTTAGCTTCCCTGGTGGCTCAGTTGGTAAAGAATATGTCTGCAATACAGGAGATTGCCTGAAGGAGACCTGGGTTCAGTCCCTGGGTCAGGAAGATACCCTGGAGATGGAAATGGCAACCCACTCTAGTATTCTTGCCTGGAGAATCTCACGGACAGAGGAGCGTGGTGGGCTACAGTCTATGGGGTTACAAGAGTTGGACAGGACTGAGCGGCTAAACCACTGCCACATATCCCACACTAGCCCATGAGTCCCCCGAGGGTACAGATTGTGTCTTATTCTTTTCTTTTCTTTTGGTGCCAAGCACATCTTGGCCTGCCTGGCCTTCCCCTGAGTGACCAGGTGAATACACGAATGTCTGACTCCTCTGGTGACAAGTGACAGAATCTTGGTTCTGGAGCTAGCTCACTTAAGGGGACTTGATTACAAGGCACAGGCGTGAGGCCCAGAGCCTGCTGGGGGTGGGGCAGGGACCTGGGCCGGGACCTGGGCCGGGACTCCAGCACACACTGGCTATGTGTGTGCTCACTTCTCTCTCTGCAGTTGAGAGTACTCTGGTGGAAGATGCCTCCCACTGTGGTCCTAAGTGTGTGTGGTACCGTCCAGCCTTGGAGACAGGATCCTGGCCCCGATTCATAAATCCCTGGGAAAGGGCCTGTCTCTGCCTTGGGTCTGGTGCTGGCTGTGGATCAGTCCTCCGTCACTATGGAGACAGACTCATAGCCACCAGGAGCCTCGGGTGTCCGTGGCAGTCTAGGGTTTGTGAGTGAGGGATGCTGCCCGGGGCCACTGTGATGGGGAGACACTCCTTGGCAAGTCTGCCGACCAGGCTGTGTGCCCTGCAGAGGTGCCAGGAGCGTACAGGCGCCTTCCACTGTGAGCTGAGTCTGAGCGGTCTTCATTGCTTACTGCTGGGTTCTGCCAACCAGTCTGAGGGTGGCAAGGTCAGCCCTCTCAGATGAGGTGGGCAGATTGGTAATAACCCCACAGGCAGCTTTGGCAAATAATGTCTGGCATGGCCAGGTGTTTCCTTGGGAACATCTCCTATCAAGTCTATTTCTGGAGGTCTACAGGAAGTCGGCTTTGCCCACCTCCTTCCCCTGTACCTTGAGTCCAGTCAGCAGGGGGTGGTGAGAGTGGCTGGCAGCAACTGTGTTTATTTGCCTCTGATTGCTCAGGAGGAGGTATGTGGGTCTTTGGAGCATCTGGGTCTCTGGACCCAGTTGGGCTCCGGCCAGACCTGGCGGCCCTTGGATGAACCTGATAAAGTCAGGGTTGGTGGCTGCTAAGGCCGACTGACTTCAGGATCAGGGTGGCGGGGGGTCGTGCTTAGACTCGAGGAATGCCAGCTGGAGGAAAGCCTGCCGGTTATCTGGTCGACTCCCATCCCTGATACGCAGATAAGAAAAGTGAGGTTCTGAGTGGTGACGGGGCGGTGGGGAGGGGGAGGGGTGCGTGTCATGCAAGGTCACCACTGGTAGCCGAGCAGCCTTTAGAAAGAAAGATCCCAGACATCCTGGCTCCATCTCTGTCTAGAGTGTGCTTCACTGATCCAAGCTTCTCCCTCCTCCTAAACACTGCCCTTCCCTGTCCTCTTAACACCCCTTCGGTGCCTCCCAGGTGGGTACCACGGGGCAGTCTCCTCCTGTGCAGCGTGGTAGTGACAGCGGCCACTGTACAGAACTGTTCAGAGCAGTAAGTGCAGGACACACAGGCCCCTCGCCTAGGATCTGCACAGGAAGCACCTGGTAAGTGATAGGTGTTACTGCATCATGAGCATTAATAGAACGTGAGCTCTCGTTGGAGAGGTGACACTGTGACTTACAGTCTCACTAAACACTCAGCATCTTAGAGGCGATGCTTCCTGGGAAATGTTCTAGGAGATCAGAGGGCCCATTGCAAGAACTTTAAGTCATATGTTTGAGTGTGGCTTCTTAAACTTTAACGTGCACGGGAACCCCCTGGGGCCCCTGTTAAAATCCTGATTCCGCTTTAGTAGCTCCAGGGTGGGGCCTGAGTCATGCGTTTCTAATATGCTCCATGATGATACCAGTCCTTGGGGACCAGAGCTTGAGTAGTAAGGACCCCAGGGAATGTAGATTTCAGGTTGCAGCTAGTTCGAGGCCTAAACCTGTTTGCTGAAGAAAGAAGCCACAGGCATGCTGCCTGCCTGTGCCATTTTATCATTTAAGATTAGTCTGACTTCATTTCTAGGTGATGGGGATATTGCTAAAAGTTTAAAAAGCACATGATCAAAACCTCAATGTAATTTATCAAAATCCGAATCTCAGTACTGAGATGCAGATTTCTTCTGTGAGTAGTTCCCTCTCCTTGCTGGGTCAGAAGTGGTTTCACTAACCTTACCACAAATCAGTACCAAGAATAGCTCTGTGGCAGCCAACCAACCATATCCACCCTCCCCTTCCGTACTAACCAAACCTTAATTTTATTTGAGGCAGGAGTATATTAATAACACTTCATTTCCCAGTCTCTTGGGCAGAGAGAAATACACAATAAGAAGCCAAAGTCATTAGTTAGGACTTACATAAAAGGTTTTTATTTAAAGTGGATTTACTCAGCTGGCAGGTTACCTTTTCTTTTTACTTCTGCCTGGAATACATAAATAATGACTGGCACTCCAGCAGCTATCTTGGAACATGAGGCAACCTCAAGGATGAAGTCACATGGTGAGGATGATGGTGCAAAAAAATAGAGCTGTGTCACATCTCTGGTGACGCAAGCTCTTTCCTGCTTTACTCCAGACTTCCTTT
The DNA here is from genome assembly GCF_042477335.2 of Ovis canadensis. Taxonomy (NCBI): domain Eukaryota; kingdom Metazoa; phylum Chordata; class Mammalia; order Artiodactyla; family Bovidae; genus Ovis; species Ovis canadensis. The sequence continues at coordinate 57,795,088 of NC_091264.1, forward strand.
ATGTTAAAAACCAACCAAACAAAAAAACACCCAGCTGTTTCAGTGACTATTTGGCAGGTTTCTTACTGTGTGAAGGCTGCTGAACCCAATGTTAACTGACCCCACCAGAGCAGGTGCAGTTTAGCAGAGCAATGCTAAGTTGCTTCAGTCATGTTCAACCCTTTGCGACCCCAAGGACTGTAGCCCGCTAGGCTCCTCTGTCCGTGGGTATTCTCTAGGCAAGAATACTGGAGTGGGTTGCCATGCTCTCTTCTAGGGGGTCTTCCTGACCCAGAGATCAAGCCCACGTCTCTTATGTCTCCTGCATTGGCAGGCAGGTTTCTTTACCACTAGAGCCACCTGGGAAATCCTTTGCAGGGCAGACGTGTTTAAATCTGGCTACAGCCGTCATCCTGAGTACTTTCGTGGGATTCCCTAGTCATGTAGAGGCAAGGGAACTGGATTGAGGGTTTAGAAGCCCAGGGTGCTCAGCTTAGCTTTGCCATTTCCTAATGGTTTGATCCTGTTCCTTCAGCCTCAGTCCCCACACCTGTAAAATGGGGATGACGGATTAGAGAGTCCAACTTAGTGCGAGGTGCGGAACTCATTCTGCTGGTGTTGGGGTAGAATGGGGCTCAAGGATGATGGGAAGATTGCAAAGATGCTGGTGTGAGCAGCAAGGGGCTGTGGGGGGTGAAGCTTGGAGACAGGCACTGATGCCCCTTTCAGTGCTCCCATTAGAGGTGCCCCGAGGGCAGCAGAGCACCGCGGCTGCTGCTGGAACCAGAAGGGCTTGGACTCAGGGCCCGAGCAGCATCAGCGAGAGTCTGCTTTTGTTCACAGGAAGGGCGACAGCAGAACTAGCTTTCAGCTGGGCCCTGAGAAGCCTGCCTCAGCTTTCCTCTGCCAGCTCGTGACCTCTGAGCTGAGGCCTGCGAGGTGGCCCGGCAGCATCTCTGTGCCCCCACTGCTTTGCAGTTGAAACCCGGATGACGGCACTCCAGCTGCTTGCTTGGAGCAGCCAGCGGGCTGGGGGGGCATTGGTCAGTGTGCGTTCTCTCTCCCGCTGCCTGGAGCCTGCAGGGAGGCGTTTCCAGCCACAGCACAGCTGTCCACTCCACTTTCATCCAAATCAGAGCCCCTCTTGGCTGTGGATTTCTCTCAACCATCTTCCAAACCTGAAGCCGGCGCTCTGTCTTCCCGATCCCAGTTCCCTAGTTCAGCACCTGCTCCGTGTACACTCAGTGGGGCCAGCTGGTCCCAGGAGGGCACAGACCAGGTCCTGACAGTGAACTGAAGCTCTCAAGACACAACCTCTCTGCCAGCGCGGAGAGCAGAGGCCCAAACAGGAGTGCGTGGGGGGAACCTCTCACTGCTGGGCCCTGGGCGGGGGAGTCCACTCCTCCGACCAGCTGCTAGACAGTCTGAAAATGCCTGCATTTCCTCACTGTGGCCTGTCCCTAGATTTTTAAATTTGATATGATTGAAATAAGGTCTGTCTGGGCGGGTATGGAACTCATGGGTCAGTTCCCTTGTTCTGGGATGAGAAAGGTAACCAGCACGGTATGTACTTAAAATCCCCCGCCCCTCTGTAAAACAATGTAATTGTAACCAAAGTAAGGGGACAGGGCTATGTGCATGTGAGGATAGAAGGCAAGCAGGACAGGAAGGTATGGGACACACGGCCAGTGTCCCCCACCCTAGCCCCAAGTCCCTTCTTCGGAAGCAGCTTAGACGTGAGTGTGGTGTTGCATGCACTTTATGGTGAAAGGGACACCACAGGGGTGAGTCCTGCCTGGCGTGGGGCTATGATAGCCAGGTTTAGGGGAGAGAACTGAGGAAGACCTGAGACATTCAAACTGTGATGAGGGGCTTTTTCCTCTGTTGCCCTGGCTGGGAGGGTCTGGAGCAGAGAGGTGAGGCAAGAGCTGGTGGAGGTGACGGGAAGCATGTAAATGCTGGCTTGGAACAGTGTCCCGGCCTCCCAGCATCAAGGCAGCACATAGTGTGTGAACGAGGCCAGCCCCCAAGGCCTTTTTATCCTCTCTGTGTTGTGTGCGGAGTTTCTGAGATAATTAGCTCATGTGTGAAACATTTTTTATTTGTGTAGCTGAAGAGACGGGCTTGCCCTGTCCTGGGTGGAGACTGCTGAATCACAGGCCCTGTAAGGATGCACCCTCTCAGGGACCTGTGAGATGCCTGCTGGACAAGGTGTCAGTGACGACCATCCTGCTCCAGGCTGGTAGTATAAACAAACAGAAGGGAGTTTTCTCCCTCCCTTCCCTCATTTGGTCTTCGCTGATTTTTCAATTTAACAACAGCAACGACATGGTATCACCGTGTGGGAAACAGAACCTCTGAGATCATGAGATGCAAAGTCTATTTGGAGAAAAGCAACGGGCTTGTGGAAGTCCAGCTCAGAGCAGCACGCGTCTTAGCTGGTTGTCACAGCCTGGGAGGAGAGTCGGTAAAATTCTGCCTTTGGGATTTACGCTTTCTCTGCAAACGGGATTCAGGAGTTTGGCGTTAACCTGCAGTGTTGCCCCACGAATGGATGATCATGGCTTCCTATTATGAAATGAGAGTATTTTTTGTTTGATGGCACATAAAGAGCTGAACCATTTTCTTTAAAATCAAGCCTGGCGCACAGGAGAGGGCCTGGCTGCCCACCCATGAGTGATTTAAGGGTCCGATGTGTTCTCTCTCTGTGGAGCAGGCGGCACGCTGATCTCACCCTTCGCCACAGCTCGAGGTGAACCCGTGCTGTGCAGGGATCTCGTTCGACGTTAATTCCCTTGCAAGAAGTCATAAACACTGGCTTACTGTCTCACCGGGGGAGGTCCCCACTGGTGGGCACAGACAGGCAGTGCAAGGCAGCGGGGAGGGAGGGGCTGCGTTAAGGAAACAGTGTCTCCTGACCTGACGGCTGGGAGGCAGTTGCCTATCTTTCCTGGTCTGTGAGGTCACCTGTGTCAGGGAACTGGAGTGATCGGATGGAAGCTGAGGAAGTGTGAACTCAGCAAAGTGGCAAAGCGGTGTGCGCATTGGCCCAGCAGGGAGGGTGGGTGATGCTTTCGAGTCAAACACACTCAGCTTTGGAAGCCGTGAGGCATCGTGAGGATTAAATAAAACTGTGCGTGAACGGGGAGCTGAGCTCGGTGCTCTGTGAAGACCTAGAGGGGAGGGATGGGGTGGGAGGGAGGTGATATACGTGTACCTATGGCTGATCCGCGTTGTCGTACAGCAGAAACTAACACAAGTTGTAAAGGAGTTGTGTCCCAATAAGACAATAACACACAAAATTGTGCGTGAAAATTGTGCAATGTGGTGGAGCCAGGGGTGTAGTGAGTGTATTCGGGAGCTGCAGGAGGCGGCGGCAATCAGGAATCAAGCACCCGGACAGTTGGAGTTGGAAACGAGGTACCACAGGGCACAACTGGCGGTGCACACGGCTCGTTGTTCTGTTGGTGGTGGTTACGCGTGAGTCGTCTGGCTCCTCCTCATGGTTCCCAGTCACCAAAGTGAGACCTCTCTTGGACTCCATTCAGGGAAGCTCCAGTCCACATCAACACCTGCCTCAAAGGGCTCCTGAGTCACACACCCCATGGGGGTCGGCTCCCGGACCCCTAAGCAGGAGAGCTGGCCACGCTGATTCCAAGGATGGTGGGCGGGAGAACAGGACTTTACTGCTAAGACAGCGGGCCCCTGCAGACGTCAGACAGGAGAGTGGTGCCCAGAAGCTCGTGTTTGGCCAGGGGGCTGGCAGCAGGACTCCAGACCGTGGCTGTGCACGCCCCGGCATTGGAGCAGTGGAATAGCTTCTAGAACTAGTCAGCAGGTGTTCACGGTCCACTGGAAGGTAATACCATTCACTGAGAAAGGAAGTAAGACAGGAGGAAGTGGCCTGGGGCAGAGAGGGGTGGGGTTTAGAAAGTAGGAAAACAGGAGCCTGGGACAAACGGAGTTAGAGGCGTTCTGAGACAGATGTGTCAAGCAGTGAAGTGAAAGTCACTCGGTTGTGTCCAACACTGTGCGACCCCATGGACTATACAGTCCATGAAATTCTCCAGGCCAGAATATTGGAGTGGAGTAGCCTTTCCCTTCTCCAGGGGATCTTCCCAACTTGCAGGTGGATTCTTTACCAGCTGAGCCACAAGGGAAGCCCTATGTCAAGCATTAGAGCTAGCATTTAAAGTGTTTTGGTGCCCTGTGTTAAGTTGCTTCAGTCCTGTCTGACTCTGGGCAGCCCTATGGACTATAGCCTGCCAGGCCCCTCTGTCCATGGCATTCTCCAGGCAAGTATACTGGAGTAGGTTGCTCTGCCCTCTTCCGGGGGACCTTCCTGATCCAGAAATCGAACCTGGGTCTTTTACGCCTACCTGCCTTGGCAGAAACGTCTACCAGTTTCTTTACCACTGGCATCATCTGGGAAGCCCCTGGAAGTTTTTTTATGGAATATCAATTCATTGGAAGATTGTATAAGATGAAAAAATTAAGAAACTGTTCATGTAAGAAGGCTCACTGGAAAAGTAGAATGTAAGTGTAAGCACATTGGAATTAATAGTTTTGAAAAATAGAGATGGTAAAACTTGGTAGACAATCAACCTTCCTGACTTCAGACTATACTACAAAGCTACAGTCAACAAGACAATGTGGAACTGGCACGGAAGTAGACATATAGACCAGTGGAACAAGATAGAGAACCCAGAGATAGACCCATGCACCTATGGGTACCTTGTTTTTGACAAAGGAGGCAAGAATATACAACAGGGCAGAGACAGCCTCTTCAATAAGTGGTACTGGGAAAACTGGACAGCTACCTGCAAAAGAGTGAAATTAGATCGCTCATAATGCCATACAAAAAGATAAACTCAAAGTGGACTAAAGACCTAAATGTAAGACCAGAAATGATTAAACTCTTAGAGGAGAACACAGGCAGAACACTCAACATAAAGCAAGATCTTCTATGACCCACCTCCTAGGGGAATGGAAATAACGAAAATAAACAAGTGGGACCTAATTAAAAGCTTTTGCACAGCAAAGGAAACTACAAGCAAGGTGAAAAGACAACCCTCAGAATGGGAGAAAATAATAGCAAAGGAAACAATTGACAAAGGATTAATTTCCAAATCATACAAGCAGCTTATACAATTCAATACTAGAAAAATAAACAACCCAATCAAAAAGTGGGAAAGGGACCTGAAGAGACATTTCTCCAGGGAAGACATACAGATGGCTAACAAGCACATGAAAAGATGCTCAACATCACTCGTTATCAGAGAAATGCAAATCAAAACTACGATGAGATACCACCTCACACTAGTCAGAATGGCCATCATCAAAAAGTCTACAGGCAATAAATGCTGGAGAGGGTGTGGAGAAAAGGGAACGCTCTTGCATTGCTGGTGGGAATGTAAACTGATACAGCCACTATGGAAGACAGTCTAGAGACTCCTTAAAAAGCTAGGAATAAAACCACCATATGACCCAGCAATCCCACTCCTAGGCATATACCCCGAGGAAACCAAAACTGAAAGACACGTGTGCCCCAGTGTTCACTGCAGCAGTATTGACAATAGCCAGGACACAGAAACAACCCGGATGTCCATCAACAGGCACATAGATAAAGAAGCTGTGGTACATATATATGATGGAATACTACTCAGCCATAAAAAGGAACACATTTGAATCTGTTCTAATGAGGTGGATGAAGCTAGAGCCCATTATTCAGAGTGAAGTCAGAGAAATATCGTATGCTGACACACATATATGGAATCTGAGAGATGGCACTGATGAATTTATTTTCAGGGCAGCAGTGGAGAAACAGAGAACAGACCCATGGGCAAGGTGGGAGGATAGGAGGGAGAAGGGGGAGAGGTATGGAGAGAGTAACATAGAAATTTACAATACCATGTGTAAAGCAGATAGCCAATGGGAATTTGCTGTATGACCCAGGGAACTCAAACAGGGGCTCTGTGGCAGGTGGGGTGGGGAGGGAGATGGGAGGGACGGGACATGGGTGTACCTGTGGCTGATTCTTGTTGATGTATGACAGAAAACCACAAAATTCCATAAAGCAGTTGTCCTTAAATTAAAAATAAAATCTAACGGGAAACTACAGATAATTGTTTTCTGGTAGGTTTGCTTAGTGTTAGAAATTTTACATTATTTTGTAAGGAAGTCATAAACCACAGTTGCTAAATATAAGATAATCAAGTTTGAAATTTAAAATCTAAAGACTTTTCTTTTTATAGTCAAGAGACTCATGTCTTTGAAGATTAATTAATTTTTGGTACCTCTCAACCTCCCAGTTGCTCCTCTTCCCTCTCCCCACTGATAACTGCTGCTGCTAAGTCACTTCAGTCGTGTCTGACTCTGTGTGATCCCATAGACAGCAGCCCCGCTAGTGTGCTAACTCACTTCCGTTAGTCTGTTCTCTATATCTGAGCCTATTTGTGTTTTGTTGTAATATAAAGATTTTACATTAAGTCATAACATATTTGTCTCTTATTTCATACTACCTTTTGGGTCCATCCATCCATGTTGTTACAAATGGCAAAACTTCACTCCTTTTTATGGCTAAGTAGTAGTCTATTATATGTGTATACATATATAAATATACATATATATAATATATATACATGTATGTATATAAAAATATACATATATATGCATACATATACACATATATTTACATATTATATCATCTTTACCCATTCATCTATTGATGGATATTTACATCGCTTCCATATCTTTGCTATTGTTAATGATGCTGCTGTGAACATTGATTGGGGTACATGATCTTTTCAAATTAGCATTTTCATTTTCTTCATATAATTATTTCATATAATTTAATATATGATCATTTCAATTATTTTATATGATAATATCAATTATTATTATTCCATTTCAATCGTATAATTTCAATTATTTCATATAGTTCCCTACCTGGGAGTGGAATTCCTGGATCATATGGTAGTTACATTTTTAGTTTTTTGAAGAACCTCCATGCCACAACACAAAATACTGGCATTTTCCCACCGTGGCTACACCAATTAAAATTCCCACCAACCATGGACTAGGGTTCCCTTTCCTCTACATGCTTGCCAACATTTGTTATGTGTGGTCTTTTTGATGGTAGCCACTCTGACATGTGTGAGGGGATATCTCATTGTGTTTTTGATTTGCATTTCTCTGAGGATTAGCAATGCTGAGCGTCTTTTCTTGTGCCTGTTGGCCATTTGTATGTCTTATTTAGAAAAATGCCTATTCAGGTTGTTTGCTCATCTTTTAATCAGGTTGTTTCATTGATCTTGAGCTGTATGAACTGTGTACATATTTTGGATATTAACCCTGGACCAGTCATATCATTTGCAGATATCCTCTCCCATTCCTTCCTTAGGTTGCCTTTCTGCTTTGTCAGTGGTTTCCTTTGTTGTGTAAAAGCTTTTAAGCTTAATTGGGTCCCAGTGGTTTATGTTTGCCTTTGTTTCCTTTACCTTAGGAGACAGATCCAAAAAATTATGCCCCTTTTATATTGAAGAGTGTTGTGCCTATGTTTTCTTCTAGTTTTACGGTTTCTGGTCTTACATTTAGGTTTTTTAATCGATTTTGAGTTAATTTTTGGAGGTAGTGTGAGAAAATGTTTTCATTTCATTCTTTTACATGTGGCCATCCTGTTTTCCCAGCACCGTTTATTGAAAAGACTGTCTCTTCCCTGCTGTATATTCTTGCCTCATTTGTCAGAGATTGACCGTAATGTATGGGTTTATTTCTGGGCTCTCTTTTCTCTGTCTGTTTTTGTGTCAGTCCCATGCTGTTTTGATTACTGTAGCTTTGTAGTATATCCTGAGATCAGGGAGTATGATACCTCTAGCTCTGTTGTTCTTTCTCAAGATTTCTTGGATTATTCAGGGTCTTTAATATTTCCATTCAAATTTTAGGTCTTTTCCCAGTTCTGTGAAAAATGTCTTTGGTATTTTGATAATGATTATATTTGATCTGTAGATTACCTTTGGTACTTTGATTATCTTAACAATGTACTTCCAGTCCATGAACACAGTATAGTCTTTCCATCTGTTTGTGTCTTCAGTTTCTTTTTTCAGTGTTGTATGATTTTCCAAGTACATGTGTTTTACTCCCTTGGATCAGTTTATTACTAAGTATTTTATTCTTTTTGATGCAATGGTAGATCGGATTGTTGTCTCAATTTCTCTTTGATAGTTTGTTGTTAGTGTATGTAAATTCAGAAGATTTCTGTATATTAATCTTGTACCCTGTAGCTTTACTGAATTCATTGATGAGTTGTAGTAATTTTTTTGTTTCTTTGGTGGCATCTTTAGGATTTTCTAAGTATAGTGTCCTATCATCTGCAAAACAGTTTTAGTGCTTCCTTTCCAATTTGGATTTCTTTTATCTTTATTGTCTGATTGCTTGGCTAGGACTTTCAATACTATGTTGAATAAAAATAGAGTGGGCATTCTTGTCTTGATCTCAGAGGAAATGCTTTCAGCCTTTTACTGTTGAGTATGATGTCAACTGTGGATTTGTCATGTATATCCTTTATTATGTTGAGGTATGTTCCCTTTATACTCACTTTGAGAGTTTTTAATAATAAATGAATGATGAAGAAGTAAATGGTGAATTTTATGCATCTATTGAGATGATCATATGATTTTTATTTAGTTTCTTGATTTTATGAACAGTTTCCTGATTGATTATAGGATCATCTATTGAGGTGATGATGTGATTTTTTATTCAGTTTTCTAATTGATTTTAGGATATTGAACCATTCCTGCATTCTTGGGATTCTTGCAAATCCCACTTCATCATGATGTATGATCCTTTTAATGTTATTGATTCAGTTTGCTAATATTTTGTTGAGGATTTTTTGCATGTGTTCATCCGTGATATTGGCCTGTACTTTCCTTGTTTGTGTGTGGTATTTTTGGCTTTTATATTGGGATGATGCTTGCCTCATAGAAAGTTCAGAAGCATTCTTTCCTCTGCAATATTTTGGAAAATTTGAGAAGGATAGGTGTTAATTTTTCTCAAGATATTTGTAGAGTTATCTGGTCCTGGACTTTTGTTTACTGGGAATTTGTTACTCAATTTCATTTCTAATAATTGTTCTGTTCATATTTTCTATTTCTTGTTCACTATTAGAGTGTATATTTCTGGGAATTTGTCCATTTCTTCTAGGTTGTTTTATTGTCATGTAGTTGTTTGTAGTAATCTCTTATGAGCATTTGCATTTTTGTCATATAGGTTGTAACTTCTCCTTTTTCATTTCCGATTGTATAACTTTGGCTAAAGGTTTAGCCATTTTATCTTTTCAAAGAACCAGCTGTTAGTTTCATTGGTCTCGTCTGTTGTAGTCTGTCTTTATTTCTGCTCTTTGATTTCTTTTCCCCTTCTACTAGCTTTCAGTTTTGATTGTTCTTTTTCTAGTTCCTTTGGGTGTAAGGCTAGGTTGTTTGAGATTTTTGTTTCTTGAGGTAGGTTTCTATCACTATAAACTTCCCTCTTAAACTGCTTTTGCTGTATCGCATAGATTCTGGATTGCTATATTTTGATTTGTCTCAGTAATTTTATTTGATTTTCTTCAGTGATCCACTGTTTAGTAGCATATTGTTTTAGACTCCACATATTTGTTTTTGCATTTTTTCTTGTAGTTGATTTCTTATTTCATAACATTATGGTCAGAAAAAATGTTTGATATGAATTTCATTTTTCTTAAATTTATCAAAACTTATTTTGTGGCCAAGCATGTCATCTGTCCTGGAAAATGGTCCATGTGCATTTGAAAAGAATGTGGATTCTGCTGCCTTTGGATGGCATCTATAAAGTCTTACCTGTTTTAATGTGTCATTTAAGGTCAGTGTTTCCTTATTTTCTTCTAAAAAATTTTTATTGGAATGTAATTGCTTTACAATGTTTTAGTTTCTGCTATACAATGAAGTGAATCACTATATGTGATTCACATACATCCCCACCCTCTTGGACCTCCCTCCCACTCCTCACCCCATCCCACCCTTGCAGGTCATCTCAGAGCACCGAGCTGAACGTCCTCTGCTTTATAGCTGCTTCCACTGTCTGACCCTAATCTCCCAGCTCCTCCCACTCTCCCTTTCCCCTCCTGCACACATTGTTCTCTATGTCTGCGTCGGCATTCCTGCCTTGGAAATAGGTTCATCTGTACAGTTTTGCTAGGTTCTACGTATATACATTAATGTACAATATGTGTTGTTCTCTTTGACTTACCTCACTCTGTATGACTGACTCTGGCTCCATGCACACCTCTACATATGACCCTGTTTCCTTTCTCTTAGTGGCTGAGTAATATTCCGCCGTGTATCTGAGCCCCATCTTCTTGATCGATTCCTCTGTGGTTGGACACTTAGGTTGTTTCTGTGTCCTGGCTACTGTGAACAGTGTGGCAGTGAGTATTGGGGTCCATGTGTGCTTCTGAATTACAGTTTTCTCAGGGTATATGCCCAGAAGTGGGACTGCTGATTACTAGTAATTACTAGTAATTACAAAGGGATTACTGTACCTTTGTAGTATAGTTTGAAGTTGGGGGTGCCTGATTACTCCAGATTACTGTAGCTATTCGGGGTCTTTTGTGTTTCTGTGCAAATTGTAAACATTTTTGTTCTAATTCTGTGAAGAATGTCATTTGTAATTTGATAGGGATTGCATTGAATCTGTGGAGAAGGCAATGATACCCCAACTCCAGTACTCTTGCCTGGAAAATCCCATGGACAGAGGAGCCTGGTGGGCTGCAGTCCATGGGGTTGCTAAGAGTTGGACATGACTGAGCGACTTCACTTTCACTTTTCACTTTCATGCATTGGAGAAGGCAATGGCACCCCACTCCAGTACGCTTGCCTGGAAAATCCCATGGGCGGAGGAGCCTGGTGGGTTGCAGTCCATGGGGTTGCTAAGAGTTGGACATGACTGAGCGACTTCACTTTCACTTTTCACTTTCATGCACTGGAGAAGGAAATGGCAACCCACTCCAGTGTTCTTGCCTGGAGAATCCCAGGGACAGGGGAGCCTGGTGGGCTGCCATCTGTAGGGTTGCACAGAGTTGGACACGACTGAAGTGACTTAGCAGCAGCAGCATTGAATCTCTAGATTACTTTGGGTAGTATATTCATTTTCCCAGTATTGATTTTTCCAATCCAAGAACATGGTATATTTCTCCATCTATTTGTGTCATCTTTTATTTATCAGTGTTTTATAGTTTTCTGAGACTACAGGTCTTTTGCCTCCTTAGGTAGTTTTATTCCAAGGTATTTTATTCTTTTTGTTGCAGTGGTAAATGGGATTGTTTCCTTCATTTCGCTTTCTCATTTTTTGTTGTTAGTGTATAGAAATGCATGAGGTTTCTGTGCATCAATTTTGTATCCTGCAACTTTACCAGATTCATTGATTACCTCTAGTAGTTTTCTGGTGGCATCTTTAGGATTTTCTATGCATAGTATGTCATCTGCAGACAGTGACAGTTTAACTTCTTCTTTTCCAATTTGTATTCCTTTTCTTTTTCTTCTCTGACTGCTGTGGCTAGAACTTCCAAAACTATGTTGAGTAACAGTAGCAAGAGAAGACATCCTTGTCTTATTCCTGACCTTACAGGAAATGCTTTCAGTTTTTCACCATTGAGAATGATGTATGCTGTGGGTCATTCATGGCCTTTGTTATGTTGAGCTAGGTTCCCTCTATGCCCACTTTCTGAAAAAAATTCTGAAGTTTTTAAAAAATCATAAATGGTTATTGAATTGTGTCAATAGCTTTTCTTGCATCTATTGAGATGATCACATGGTTTTTATTCTTTAACTTGATAATATGGTGTATCACACTGATTGATTTGCATATATTGAAGAATCCTTGCCTCCTTGGGATAAATCCCACTTAATCATGCTATGTGATCACTTTAATATGTTGCTGGATTCTGTTTGCTACTGTTTTGTTGAACAGATTCTTGTCTGTGTTCATCAGTGATATTGTTGTATAACTTTGTGTGATATCTTTGCCTGGTTTTGGTATTAGTGATGGTGGCCTTGTAAAATGAGCTTGGGAATGTTCCTTCCTCTGCAGTTTTTTTGAAGTGTTTCAGAAGGTTAGGTGTTAGCTCTTCTCTAAATGTTTGATAGAATCCTGTGAAGCCATCTGGTCCTGGACATTTGTTTGTTGGAAGACTTTTAATTGCAGTTTCAATTTCATTACTTGTGATTGGTCTATTTATATTTTCTATTTCTTCTTAGTTCAGTCTAAGAATTTATCCATTTCTTCCAGGTTGTCCATTTTATTTGGCATGTAGTTTTTGTAGTAGTCTCTTATAGATCCTTTGTATTTCTGTGGTGTCAGTTGTTTAATTTTATTGATTCGTATCCTCTCTTTTTCTTGATGAGTCTGGCTAAAGGTTTATCAGTTTTATCTTCTCAAAGAATAAGCTTTTAGTTCATTGGTTTTTGCTATTGTTTTTCTTTGTTTTTCTTTCTTTCTGCTCTGATTTGTATGATTTCTTTCCTTCTACTAACTTTGGGTAGGTATATATTGTACTTATTGGCATTCTTTTAATCATTTTGAGGCATTTTTGTAGTTCTTTTTTTGTTCCTTCTTTTCCCTTGTGATTTGATGATTATCTTTAGGGTTGTGTTTAGATTCCTTTCTCTTGTGTGTATCTGTTACAGAGTTTTGGTTCAATGGTTAGTTACCATGTGGTTTATATATAGCAATCTCTCTCTCTCTCTATATATATATGTAATTAAGTTGCTGATCTCTTAATTTCAAATACATTTAACAACCCAGCATTTTTACTCCCCTCTCTCACATTTGCTGTTTTTTGGCATCATATTTTACAACTTTTGTGTCCCCTTAACTACCTATTGCAAATGGTTACTTATAGATGATTTTACTGTACTTCTGTCTCTTAATCTTCCTACTAGTTTTATATGTGATTGATTCACTACCTTTACTGCAAGTAACTGCCTTTACCAGTGAGTGTTTCCTTTCTTAATTTTCATGTTTTTAGGTGTGGCTTTTTCTTTTTCGCTTATAGAAGTCCTTTAATATTTCTTGTAAGGTTGGTAGGGTGGTGCTGAACTCTTAGCTTTTGCTTTTTTGTGTAACTTTTGATCTCTCCATCAGATGTGAATAAAAGCCTTGCTGGGTAGAGTATTCTTGGTTAATAGATTTTTTTTCCCCTTTCATCACTCTAAAAATATTATGCCACTATCTTCTGGCATGCAGAGTTTCTGCTGAAAATTCAGCCCATAGGCTCATGGGAATTCCCTTGTACATAACCTGTTTTATTTCCCTCCTTTTAGTATTCTCTTTCTCTTCAATTTTTGGTGTTTTAATTACAACATATCTTGATATGATCCTCTTTTGGTCCTGTTTGGAACTCTTTGTGCTTTTTGAAGGTAAGAGGCCTGTTTCCTTTCCAAGTTAGAGAAGTTTTTAGTTATTACGTCTTCAAATGTGTTCTCTGCCCGCCGCGCCCCCTTCCTTCTATCATACAAATGTTAGCTTATTACTGACTGGGGGGATTTTTGCAGAAACTATGGCTGTGGCCAGTGATTTTATTTTGGCCGGCCCTAAATTCTGTCATTTCGGTGACGTTTTGTGGGTCGTTGCATTTGACAGTTATACCTGACACCCCTGGAAAGTCTTCTCCAGCACTGTGAGTTTCACTTTTACTTCCTGTAGCAGAATCAATGACCTTTTTTGGAGCCCCTCAGGCTCTTCTGTCCTTGGGGTTTCCCAGGTAACAATACTGGTGTGGGTTGCTATTTCCTTCTCCAGGGGATCTTCCCAACCCAGGGATTGAACCCACTTTTCCCACTTGGCAGGTGGATTCTTTGCCACTGAACCACGTGGGAAGACCCTCTGGGGTATGAGTCTTGACTAAACCAGACTCTGTCCCTCCTAACCATCTTGTGCTTCTTTCTTTATATTTTTAGTTGTAGAAAATCTTTTCCTCTAGATGCCAGCCTTTCTCATCAATAGTTGCTCTGTACAGAGCTGTAATTTTTGCTGTGCCCATGGGAGGTGGTCAGGGTCTTCCTACTCCACTATTTGGCCAAGTCTTCAAGAGCTAAAGTTTAGTAAGGCCTAACTCTTATGTCAGACCCTGTGCTGAGCACTTAACACATTTTATTTAATCCTATCAGGCTTATAAAACAGGTGCCATCATTCCCATTTTAGAGATGAGAAAGCTGAGGCACAGTGAGATTAAGTAACTTGTCCGAAGTTGCTCAGCTGGTAGGGGCTGGAAGAGCCAGGGTTTCCGCCCAGGGCAGCAGTTTGACCCATACTGCTGCTTTGTGACACCTGGACACCTGGGGCAGGAGCTCAGGTGGGATCTGGGTTTTAACTGTAGATATGGAGTCATCTGAGGCTGGGATAGCACTGAGGCCTGTGGAGCCAGCCAGGGACCATTCCGGGTGTCAAACTTGTCCTTGGATGAATATCAGGGGTAAGTACCCACATGACTGAGGTGTCCTTGAATTTGGGGTGCTGTAGGGGACAACAAACTGTTATCTTAAGCATCACAGCTCAAAGCTCCAAGGCCCCTCCAGGTTCCTTGACCCAGAGGAAGGGGGAGGTGGGATGGTGTAATATGGTTGAGAGCAGCTTTAGGATGAGCCCCCACGAAGACACCTGAGCGCACCAAGCAGCCCCCCAGGAGCCCAGCTCCAGGCAGGGAGGCATAGCAGGTGTGGCATCCAAGCTGTTCCCCAAGAGCCTTTCCCAGCAGCACTTACACAGAGCTCACTGGTCCCAAAGGAGTAAGCTTTTAAAAAATTCAGGTAACCCAAATCTTAGATAGCTGATATCCTTAAGGACACTACAGGACCCCTAGAGTTCAGTGTCCCCACTTTCCAGATGAGGATATCGAGGCCCAGAGAAATTAAGTGACTCGGCCAAAACTGTCCAGTTAGAGGTAATGGCGGGGCAATAATTTCTGTCCTATGATGACCAGAGAGTGGACACAGCAGGCCCTCTACCTATTGAGAATGTGTAGCCACGACCTTCTTTACTGCGTAAAGGGCTTTCTCAGGATGATGGCCCTTCTCCTTCTGTCCTACAGGACAAAGCCTGTTGGAGCTTTTCTTACTCTAGTCCTTTGGCTCCCCTAGGTAACTACCACCAAGTTCTGACTTGTTAAGGTCAGAGAATTCTGGAGTGAGGAAGACCGCAGAATGACACAGAACTTGGCCTGCAGTGCTTTCTGTAGACCACTCAGCACCGCTGTCTGCTGGGGCCTTGGTGTTCCTCTTCCCACACAGGTGAGGGCTTGTCCAGACCCCTGCCACGATCCCGCTGACCTCCGGCAGGGCTTCGCCACTGCTGCTCAGCAAAGAAACGAGCAGTGCGCCTGGTCCCCTGGCCCACTGAGGATGGAGGCTCCCTCTGGATAAATCTCCTAAGCCCTCGCTGCTCAGCAGCACGATGCCCGGACCAGCAGCATCAGCATCTGCACTAGGAAAGGACACCCCGGTGATCCCTGGCAGTGGCGCAGGGGGCGGCACTGTGCTGGGTCTTCTTCCCCACACCACCTTCCTTTGTTAGCAGACCAAGGGCGTCTTCAGTAGTGTCACCACCTGAAACGCAGCCAGCACGCCCTGCAGCACTTTGTGCTTCCCATAAAACCTCCAGAAAGACACATTGGGACCAAAAGGTTAAGCGATAAAAGGTCTTGGCTTTTTTACAGGATGAACACTCAGGTTGCTCAAGAAAGGAGACAGATGTATGTATGCCCAAGAGCAAAGTCTTCTGGGGCTTTTGCTTGGGGACAGTAATTTATATCATTCCCAGATTACTAAAGGACAGAAAACTGGAAATACATTTAGATATTCTTTAACATATGTTTAGAAGAAAAAAAAAACTTTTGTATGCTAGAACTTACCTAGAAAGTTCATTTATGTATGTGCAGCAGTCTTTCCCTTCCCCATCAGTACCAGTTACATGAGGTGGTTCTGTGTTTTCATAACTCTTGTTCTTTTGCTGATGAGCTGACCTACCACCTGCCCCCCCCCCCCCCCGCCCCCGCAACCAATCTAAGAATTTTCGGTGGTTCCTGCTGGTTGTCAGTAAAAACACACAGGAGTCAAGGAAATGTTTTTTTTAAGACTTTTTTTTTTTTGGTTTGTTTTTAAAGAAACTGCATACATCATCAGAGACAAACAATAATTTAAATACCATGCAGTTTCTGTCTGTACAAAACCTAGGCCATAGAGCTCCAGTTTAATTTGTATTCTATTTACATTGTCTTCCTCATACAGCCGTCGTCGGTTAAAGCAGAACACAGGAGCGCGCTCCGGTGCAAAGACAAACTATGGACAGACACCCAGGAAGCAACCAGAGAAAAGCAACCATTTGGGGGATCAACAGACAAATGGGAGGAAAAAGTCGTTTAAGGTGACCTTCGCCCACTGACTGTGCACAGGGGGAGCCTGAAATTCCATTCACCGAAGCACACATCACGGTTTTCATTCGGCAAGTGTAAATACACGTTCATAGGCAGGAGAAAAATAAGCTCGGAGGTTTTCATCACATCCACCGTCACATCGTTTGGTTTTTCTAATCTGACATAAAGGCTAAAGTTTTACAGAGCTTTGAGGGCCTTTGGGGAGGAATAGGTCAGCGATTTCCAAGGAGCAGGTAGGCCCAGGGCAGTCTCCTCAGTCCTGGATAGGGTGGGGACCTTGGGCAGTGTTTGATTGATCAGAGGGAAACATTTTGATTTGAGAAATCTCAGGTGGTTCTTGTGCTAATGCAAATGACAAGCTCAAACTGTAGCTTTTTCAGAAAAAGCGGCACACTGTAAACCAGCTAGCCTGCCTTTTTCCCACCGCCACCCCCCCCCCACCCCATCAAATCGTCGTTTTGGAAAGAAACACATTTTTTTCAGTTGTTTTAACAATGTGGCAAAAAGGAAATTTGGATAGATTTATGTAAATACCTCAAGATTTCAAGAAAGGAAAGACAGCAGAGGGTCCATCCTGTGACCTACAGAGGTTGCTGAGCCACTTCCAATGGGCTCAGGAGAGCCCAGCTTGGGGCAGTGACATGGGAGGGACACCTTCAATTTGCAGGGAGTTACTTCCAGAAAAAGCTACTCTGCAGGAGAAGCAGAAACTGCATTCAGTTTCTTCCATGTGCAAAGTGGCTGCAACAATGGGGCACTTTGGGTGGGAACCCCGCGACCCCTGGCAGGTGGGCTGCAGGGAACTTGATTGAGGCATCATGTTCCCAAGAATCTGAAAGGCCTGGAACCCAGGCCAGCAGAGAAGCCCCTGGCCTGTGTGGTAGGCGTCCAGGCAGTGGAATGAGGTCCCTTAGGACTCGCTCTTGGGCCAGGAGAAGGCTGACCATCACAACACTAGAAGCCCAGGCTCAGACCCCGGCCAGGCGGGCACCTCGGCAGGGAACAGGTGCCACGCAGAGGAGTTACACGGAAGAGCCCCGCATCCTTCATCACACCATTTGCACATTCAAACGTCAGTAAGTCTTTCGGGAAGACACTGTTTACAGCCACGCTAAAATCCTGGCCACATTTTCCCTGAACAACGCCTCCACCCACGGCGGTTAACTATCCGGATTCAACATTCAAAGAAGAGAGGAAGGGGGTGACGCGTCTTCCCAGGGCTGGGCTCCAGGTGCTGTGAGGAAAGCGTGCGCCAGCTTGGCACCAGCCGGCGGGCACCACCTGGAACACCGCCCGAGCTCCCCTGCCAGGTGCATGGTGACACCGCCCCGGGGAGCCGTGAGCGCCAGCAGAGAAGGAGCCCGCCCTCACCCATGGTGATGGCGGGGCAGCCCCAGAGTAATGTGATCCCACGCGGCTTGGGGTGGGAACTGGTTACCTCTTTTTTTTTTTTTTTTTTTTTTTGGTGAAGGCCAAGCTGGCATCTTCCTAAAGCCTGGGCCTCTGTGGTAGGGCTCTAGCCATCACCGGGAGAGCTGGTGGAACAACCGAGATCACGGCAGGAGGCCAGGCGGAGCTTCGCGGCCAGCCCGGAGGGGAAGGAAACCGGAAGCAGCTCAGGCGGCCCCCTGCAGAGAGCGGTCAGGGTCTGGAGCGGCCCTTCCTCTGCCACACCCTGTCCCCACTGCTCTCCTGTGATCACAGGTGAGGAGGATGGACAGAGATCCGACCTCTGTCACCCTCACCAGCCTCCAGACGGAGGAGGAGGGATGCTCCCTGGAGAAGCAGGTACCTCCCGGTGGGCGGGGCCGGCGCCTGCCCCCACCCTGGGGCTTCTGCAAGGACACCTCCCGGCGCAGCCAGCCTGGAAGGGCCTCGGGTGGTTGTGGAGGACCTGCTGGGGGAAGCCAGCCCTCCAGGAATGGATCCTGGCCTGGTCCTCAACTCGGCCGTTAAGGGCCCTGCCACCCGGTCCCCAGCCCCGGGGTACAGGCAGAGAGAATGAACATCAGCCAGGCGGCTGGTCACCCCAGCCTGGGTGCCTTCCACAGCGGCCTTATGCTCGCACGCATGATGCCACTGAGACAGCAGAGGCTGCTGGCATGCGTAAGATCCCCTGTGACTCTGGGCTCGTCTAATGACAGCCTTTCCCTGCGATACGAGAGCTTCCTGGAGGGCAGCTGGCTTGGCCCGAGAGGACAGGACAGGCACTCATGCCCACCTTCCGCACCTGGAGCGCACGCACTCTGAGGATGGCCCCGGCGACCACAGGCTGCCCTAGGGAAGGGCTCTCCCCTTAGTTTACCACGTGGGTGGTGCAGCCTCCTTCAGCAGCCTCCTGATCGGGCGCCACCCCCGGGCCGCCTGCTTCTGCACAGTCGTCCCAGGACAGATCCACCGGCTCGGCAGTCTCTGGACTCAGGTGACAGACACTTTGGCGGTACAGGCTGGAGGGAGCCTCAGCGAACGCAGTACCTGCCGGCCTGAGGCCCAGGGCCGCTCTGAGCACAGGCAAGTCTTCAGTGCCCCTGGCCTGGGATGGGGCACAGTCCCTTATCCGCGGCGGTGCCGGCAGCTGAACTGTAACCATCGTGTTTTTGCAAACAGAATCCTGTTTCCTTTTCTTTTTCTTCTTCTTTTAAAAAAAAGGCAGTTCATAAGATTTACATCGTAATGGGGAAGTGAATAAATACCAGCACTTATGGTTCTTATAAATTTATGTTTTGAAGACAGCATAGCACTCAAGAGGAATTCGACTGTTAAGGTCGGTGAAACCTAGGAATACAAAACAACTCAGTCAAGACCCAGTGGCTGCCCATGGTGTTGGACCTGATAAGGCCAAGCTCTCCAGCCTCCATCCTTGTTTGTGACAGCCACAGGGAGGCTTAAATCTCCAACCAAAGGCAAATAAATCTCCACAGGACCCCTGGAGAACTTGAGGCCCATCCAGTGCACCCCTGGTTTTGGAGAAGTTTAGTCTTGAGCTCCCCACGGGGGCTGCAGCCCAGGTAAGGACTCAGCAGCAAGGCAGGGACCCCCAAGCTCCTGTCCCCGAGTCAGGTACTGTTTCTCCCAACGTTCAACCAAGGAGAGAGGCAGGAGGAGGGAGCTGATGGCCTGTCACTAACCAGCCCTGTGACCTTGTGTAAGCCCCTCCAATCTCTGTCTGATTCAGTTTTGCCAAGAAGCACCACACAGGACTGTCTGGGAAAAGTACACCGAACCACAGGCGTGACCCCCACATAGAAGTACCACGTGGATCTGGTACCCTGCCCCGGTTTGGTCTCTGCTGTAATCAGCAATGACCTTTCCTCCTCAGCTTATGTTTTCATAAATACCCACTCTGTCGTCCAGCACTCAGCAGATCTTTAGTCTGCAGGCTCTGAGAAGGCTGCATTCAGCCCAGACCTCACACACACTCCTCTGCTTTCAGTAACCACGGTGAAACCTGTGGATCCTTCCATTTGGATCTTTCGTTTATCTTCCCCCCTCACCGCACCCACCACTGCACAGCACTCGTCCTCCAGAAGCAGCGAGGACAGTTCAGTCCAGGGGTAAATATAATTTGAAGCAGGGAAGAAAAAAAAGAAACCTCTTGATACTAACCTTGTTAAATGTCTACTCAATTCATGAACTTCCATTTCAGTGCTTTTAAATTCGTTGAGCTCCTTCCGAATGGCAGCCTAGAAGAAGGAGAAGCCCGTGAGTGTGCGGAGGAAGCAGACAGACAGCAGCTCACCTTCTATTTTATTCCTGAAAACATCAGGAAACCTCTTCAACAAAGTCAGATAGGTGCGTCAAGTAGATTCTTGCCACTGGGAGAAACAGTCACCCTGAGATACTCTTTAAAAAGTGGAAATGTTAGTCGGTTGTGTCCAACTCTTTACACCCATGTGGACTCTAGCCCACCAGGCTCCTCCTCTGTCCATTGAATTTTCCAGGTAGGAATACTGGAGTGGGTAATCAGTCCCTTCTCCAGGGGATCTTCCTGACTCAGGGATCGAACCCGGGTCTCCTGCATTGCAGGCAGATTCTTTACCATCTGAGCCACCAGGGAAGCCCCTTTAGAACCTACGAAGAATCCCCTCCCCACCAAATCTAAGATGCAAACAGTTCGATTTGGGGTTCTGCCTGGATCTGTTCATCTGGGCAGCGAGAGGGCCCGTCCACCTGGCCCACATCCTGGGGTCCCTGGTGCACACTGAAAGGTCAGCCCCTGGTCTTGCTGCGGTGGATCTAAGCTCAGAATGCACAGTGACGCCTCAGGATGGGTCCTTCCAGAGCTGGTGGGTCAGATTCCCCAATCAAACTAAGGGAAGGAGTGTGGCCCTTCGCTGGAGCCTGCCTGCCAGGCCGTCCGCCTTCAGTGCCCACCCAGGCACCCCGGCTCTGCTCCAGGGCTCCGTGCAGGCTCCCAGCAGCATGCTAGAGACCCAGCGCCCAGCCGCGAGGCCCGGGCAGCTCTCCCCACCCCTCTCACTTTGTCGGCAGCAGTGAGGCGGGTCCAGGGCTTATCAGCCCTGCGGTCATAGTCCTGAGCGTCGGCCACCTCCACGTAGTCGCTGAAGCGGATAAGGATCTTCCGTTCCCGAAGCTCCTCCACTGTGGGCCTCTGGCTGAGCTGTGGGAGAAAGACATGGACGCGGTCAACCAGCCATGTTTTAGATCACTTGGTCCACCCGTGACTATACAGGTGAGAACCCGAGGTGGAGAGGCGCAGCTGACGCATCACATACCGGGGAGGGTAGGGCCCGGGGGACCCAGGGCTCCTGATTCCTGGCCCCGGGGCTTCTCCAGACTCTGTGACGGAGTTGACTGTCTCGTGAGCCGCCTCCAGGACTATGCAGACAAGCAGCCAGGCTGCTCAACAACACTGCAGTGTGTCTTTCTGTGTGGGTGTGGTGGGTCTTCCCACATGTACCTGCCTTTCCCATCAGGCGAACCAAAACCTTACACAACAGGTTTGTATTATTCTGGATTCATGAACTGACCTGTGTGTGTCAAATTTAGTGCTCTCTGCAAGAAGGGTTTGTAATCTTTGCGTTTCAGACACACACAAGTACATGCAAACTCTGGGGTGTGCAGGAATTAGGAGTATGTTGGTTTTTGGGGTCATGGAGACCCTGCCCCTCACTAGCTCAGATGAAAGGTGCGCCCACAAAGGCAGAGCGAGGCCGCGTTGATGCCGAGGAAGACTTGGGACAGGTTCTCTGGAGAAGTCTGCGGTGAAGGAGTGAAGCAACTGAGTCACTTCGCCATCTCCCGTGTCACCCACTAGCATCCTCCCTTTGTACTTTCACAGCTCGAGGCTGACGTTCCTATTATCTCTTCCTGTCACTAGGTTTACTTCTTCTGGAGCAACACAGTTGCTCTCTCTGTAGGATGCTGTCAATTCATGTTCAGCCAATGTTATTTAAAAGCAGTTTTTCTCTAAGCCCTAGACTGTGTTTAATTCTATTAATAGAAGATGTAGTCAAATAGAATCTTAGCACAAAGGCCTATAAAACAAACACGGGCAAGCAAATCCAAACCACCTCTGGCTGTTCTGACTCTCTATCTTATGCAGCTGCCATACACCTTAGGCTGGTGCCAGAATGTTCCAGCTTGCTACCACATGGCCTACAATCGAAGAACATTAGATGACTGCCTGGCCAGCACTGAACAGAATGGTGACACCGACTGCCAGGCTCCAGATGGGACCCAAGCAGCCTGCTGCTACCCCTCGGCCAAGGGAGGAGAGACCTGGGGATCACAGGTATGTTGGGTGTGACTGGTCCCCTGTCTAGACCCTGTGCAGCTCCCCCTGCGAGTGGCTCCAGTCTCTCCTGGGTTTCCCAGGCATTTTGGTGTCAGCGGTGGCCTCTTGCAGGAAACCAGAGGTTTCCCGGGCTCGATGGTCAGGGTTTGCTGTCGGCAAAAATGGGGGTCTGTCCTGACTCAGAAATGAGTGCAGGGAGCTTCGTAGTGTCATTATAATACAAAGAGACATTTACCATAATACGCTCAGTTGTGTTGACTCTTTGCAACCCCATGGACTGTAGCCCGCCAGGCTCCTCTGACCATGGGATTCTCCAGGCAGAACAGTGGAGTGAGTAGCTATGCCCTCCTCCAGGGGATCTTCCCGACCTAGAGATCGAACCGGTGTCCTGCATTGGCAGGCAGATTCTTTACCATCTGAGCCAACTGAATACTTCGTTATCATGATAAATGTCTGTCTGCATTATAAAGACTCCTACTCACAGCCTGGTTTGTGTTTCTGACTGGTAAGGTTTACCCTGGGGTGGCAGACAAACAGTACTGTTTGTTCAGTGTGCCATGCAAGCATGGAATTTCTAATTTAAATTTCTGGAAATTATGGTCTGGATTTTGCTCATAGCCTGTCTATGGTAGAGTCTGGAGTGAACAGAAATCTAGAGATTGGCTCTGAAGGTAAGGGACTCTTTTTCATGCCTGAATCTGATGGGGATGAGGAACTGGGCCCAGGTGCTACCAGGGAGTGAGCGAGGAGGGCCCTGGGTTTTCCTGCTGGGAGAGTCTGACTAACCACCACTGGGATTCCGTCATGAGCAAGGGCTCACAAGCCTAGCCATGTGGGCTGAGGAGAGGCGCCTTTGGCTCACAACTGGCTCTCACTTTCCAGGTAAAGTGAACCCCGGTTACCTGCCTGGATGCTAAGGAAATAGTCTCTGCAGCCAGAGTTGGTTTTCCGGGAATGACGGGCTGCAGAGGTTGGCAGCAAAAGTGTCACTTGCAAGCGCTCAACAAAGGGGTACACGTCAAGACCCAGATTCCACTACTAATACGACCTGACCCAGGTAAAGTTCTTCCCTCCCTTATTCTCATCCATCCATCAAGCTAGCCGGCAGTTTTTTGGAAGTGGGAAACAGGCCTCTACTAAAAGATGAAGCATATGGTTTCTTAGGTCCGTCTCAGTTTGGCAGAAGAGAATGCCTGGTCTGTGGCGATCAGCATCTGCTACTGTGTTTTCTTTCTCTCAGGTCTTGACAGAAGGATATGGAGGCAATCCTGGGGCTGAGGGAAGGTACGTGCCCCCCGCCCTCTGGCATCTGGTCTTGCTGTGATAAAGGCTCCTGAGGAGCAGAACGTGTCCAGGGCCAGGAGGTGGTACAGCTTCCCTACCAGCTGCCAGGCCCCACACCTCTGTTCACAGAGCCAGATGTGAAAGGTACTTTCAGTCTCTCTCTCTCCCTTATAAAAAGCAGCCTGTCCCTTCCCTCAAGCTCATTATCTCTAATTCCCCGAGCCAGTCCCAGGGGATGGCAGATGCTGAAATTACAAGGCACTTTTTCTGGGAGAAGAGAGAGGTAACTGAGAGGAGGAAGAGGCATTTATCTTGAAGACTTGCAAGAACTATGGGTATTTGGGGACCCCACCCCCTTGCTCTCCCAGGGGAGATGGGTGTGGGAGGAAACCCTCTTCTCTCACCCCTTCCTGCCAAATTATGCAGTTAGTCAAGTTTTCCCCTGCAAGATCATATACTTATTATTATTTTTTTTTAAGGAGAATTAACTTCATGTCCAAATCTTTCCGTTACTAGCTTTCAGCAAGAAACCCTCAAGTTTAGGAGAATTGGGGGTGGGTACCAGCAGTCAACTCCCATGAACGTTACAAAAATCTGATTAAACGTTTGTATTAGAAACATGGGGTCATTACCAGTCTCCTTTTGACACCCTCATCATTTCCAGGACCCACTTAGAACAATCTAGTGTATCTCCCCTCGTCCCTGGTCCCCTTCGCTGCTCAGTCTCAGGAAACACAGTGCCCTGCGTCCAAAGGCTAGGTGATCTTAAGGATGTAAGAACCAGACCTGGACTCGGGAGAGGGCACCTGGGTGAAGTGAGGGCCCGAGCTCTCGTGGCTCTCAGACCCTTGCTTATCTTACTCCTTTTAACTGGGATGGCCTTTGGCTTGTCATCAGATGTTTGGGGTGCTCTAAGGGTGAGAAAGCACTGAGAAACAAATCATCACCTTAGTAACTGGTATGGTATTTCAGGATCTCTGAATTTCTTCCTTTGCATAATATGTCCATAGAGAAAAATCCATTAATAAAAACTTTAAAAATTAATTTTGATGTGCCTCTTGTCTTTAAGCTTTGAGTATCTTTCTCTCAAGATGGTCGCTGTAGGAGAGTGATTAAAAACACTCTAGTCAGACAGAATAAAGTATTTTCTGTACCATCAATTATTAAATTTCTCAACATCCCCCAAGAATAGCCTCAAATAAAGAGCTTCGTATCAGAGAGGTTACTCCAAATTAGATCTGTGTGGGTCTACACTGCATTGCCAAGCCATCTATTTTGGGGGTTTTTATGGAAAAATATATAAAAATTCTATCTTCCTGAATTTTATCTAAGTGCTTTTCAAACATCTCCATTAGTTTATCAGTATATTTGACATTTTCCTAATTAATTGGATTTAGCATAATAAATAGTTCTTGAGTAGCAGGTCAGGAGCAGTTATCAGGGGAGACAAGGAAAACTTGTATTTTCCAGGGTCATAGCAAATAACTGATACATTTTGAGCTACTGATGTCGATAGTGAATTTCCAATTGAGAGATGGAATCACAGTGAATTTTTAACCACAGAATATTTACTGTAACTGCAAATATAATACACCTGCTATCAAGTTGCTTGGAGGGGTAGGCCGCTGTCACAAAACGAAGCAACATAGGATGTCACCAGCCAACAGGACTGAGGGTTGTGAAGCTGTGTGACCACTGGCCCCTGGAGAGTCTAGAGAGCCATGTGTCCCGACACCCGAGGAATAGAACCACTGATGTCACCTCCAACAGGCCAGGCAGTGGGGAAGGCCTGCACCCGAGGGGCGGGCGGCCTGCGGTCCCAGCCCCATTGGCACAGAGAACCCTCTCACCTTTCGAGTTAACCTCCTCTTGATCTCTCTCTTCTCCTCTTGTTCCTCTTGTTCATTCCGAGCTGAAAGAAACAAAGAAGCTTTAGGTTTTGGTTGCAGCGTCCCCCAAGGAGGCGCCCTCTGAATCTCCGCAGGTTCTAGGCCAAGCAGCTCACAGTCTCAGGAGGAGAGTTCCCCGTCCGGACCGCAGCCACCCTTCTACTCCTGGGGACACTCTCCAAGCGCCTGCACTGTTTCAAACGGGGGGGTGAGCGGGTCAACCTTACTTCACTTTCTTCATGTCACATGGGGTTCCTTCGGAGTCTGCAGGCAGAGATGCTGGATCAGGAGGTGGGTCCTGAAACAGTGGGTGCTGCTCACAGTGACAGGTGTGTCCTCGGAGCAGGGAGGCGCCCTTCTCTGGACAAGACCTGGGCCTCACTCAGCTCTGCCTTAGGCCTCACAGTGACCTAAGGGGTCTCATTGTGAGGTGGTCTGGGGCACCCGGTGCCCCGCCTGGAAGGAACAGAGGCCAGACCCCCACAGAAACAACACAAGGCATGGCTGATGCCAAACACAGAGGCTGGATCTGCAAAACGCTCACCTTTCGCAAGGCCTGATTCCATCAATTCTTTGAATCTTCCAAGAAGTCCACAGAGCATGTGGGAGGCCACAGTGTGGGGTATAATGGCCTGCATTTCGACTTTTAAGGAGTGTCTTAGGGCAGACTTGAGAGCTTAAATGTTCTCAGCGCAATATGGGGGCGGGGGGGGGGCGCTTAGCATTAGGTGTGTGCAGGTAAGAGGGCCTGGGGAAACGAGCAGAGATGTGGTGGGCAGAGAATGTGGGCACATCTAAGTAGCCGGATGGCGTGGGTACCTCACTTTCCTCCCAGGCCTTGGGACGGACGCCCAGATCGCAGCCCAGTACTGTCTGATTCGAGGGAAACCATGAACGTCAGCTTGGGCCCAGTGCCCCATGTCTCGTCTACTGAATTGAGGATGCCTTCAGACAGAGGCCACCACGGCGACTTGACTTCAGCACCGTCTGCATCAAGAGGGCCCATTTGAAACCACTGACGTAAATGACGTTTCCATAACTCCACTGACTTATCGTATCAGGACGCATTTGTCAGTCAGTGGTCTCAGTAGAGCCCAGATTTTTAAAAGTGCGACCCCCTCGTGCCTAGAAGTGGGGTCCCCCCACCCCTCCTTGCCAGCAACCACAGGCTTCAGCCAACTCACACTGCAAGTGGCAATGCCTCCCGCCAGGAGGAACAAGGGTGAGTCAGAGCACGACTCAGGCCCTCACGCGACACCCCCCTCTCCCCGGGGACACGGTGCGGCCACTCTGACCGCCTGTGAGGATCGGGATCGTGGACTGGGCAGCACCAGAAATGCCGACATCTGGCCCTTGGCTGAGGTCCCCAGGGGCCCCCGCGGTCCCAAACTCTACACGAGAGTGCCTTCCTTTGAAGTGAAAGGTCTTCCCTCCCCTTCCAGAGTTCCTTTGAAAAATGTGAATTTTTTCAGGATTAAAAACCCATTCAACTAGTCTTACCACCTTTGTACGAACGAATCTCTCCGAGATAAACTGGGAGTCAGCCAGTTAGACCCAGAAGAAGGGTGTCCCTCCCCCTCGTTCCCCCGACAGCTGCATTTGCAGATGGCAGGGACAGACGGAAAGGTCTAGAGTGGGTGGTGAGCACCCAGGAGGCAGCTCAAGGGCCCTGGGTTAAAATGGACAGACTCACAGTGTATTAGAGCCAGCAGAGGCCCAAGAGACCACCTAAGCTACTGCTCTTTGGCTTGGAAATTGACAGACAGGCCCAGGGGAACTGAGGGGTGGGCTGCAAATTCCATGGCTAATACGTTAGACACACGGTCCAGCTCTTTCTCTTGCTCAAACACACTGCCTCTTCCCAATCCGATTTTGCTTGGGGGCCAGCCCTCCTCATTACTGGTTACTTGCCTCGGACTCCACTCGGGGGCCTCCTCATCCTACAGGCCCCCTCCTGGGCCATGAAAGTCAGTACCCTGCCCTCTCATCTCCTACATGTGTTCCTGAGGTCCCTCTGATGGGCGTGGGCCCTAACCTATCACCAGTGGAATCTAGACTTTTAGTTCAAAGCCATTTATAAACTCAGGGTCATGAATTCTCAGACAGTGGGTACCAAGACAACCTCATTAGGCAAGTGGAAAAAGGGAGACCAGGAAAAGCCCTCGAGGTCATCACTGCCGCCACCACCAGACAGCTCATTGTGTGCTCAGACAGGCCTGAAGTCTCATTGGCTGCCCCCGGTGGAGCAAGTATCACCCACAGGGCTGGGCAGGCGGGGGCTCTCAAAGCTCCAGCACCATCCCCACCCCAGGCTGCCCACGCTGGTGGCCCACCCTCCTGCAACCTTAGAGACATGCTGCCTCCCGTGACTGAAAGCCCAGATGATAACTCTCAGAATACACCATTTGAGGGTATCTTCTGATGCCACAAAACATTTTTTGTTTTACAATCATGATAGATTTTAAAAAAGAGAAAAAAATACACACACACCTATTTCAGAAAACAGAGTTTCAGAACGTGGGAGAAAACAAAGAACCAGCAGGAAAAATAAATCTTTCCAAAAAGTTTTGAAACTGCAAAATGATGACCCTGTTTGAATTTGGTCAAATGGTCCAATTTGCAGCTATTCACACAGGACACGACGGAAGAGGCCAGAGAATGAAAGGGAACCATGGGGGCAGCTGGGTACTCTTTACTTCCCTGAACCTGAGCCCACAGGCTTATACGATACAAGCAACCAACTCTACAACCCCAGCATCTTTCTGGAGGGTGAAAAGAAAGCAACTCGAGGGCCTGCTTATCGTCTATCGGGGATCTGGGCAGATGAGACGCGGGAGCTGGTGCCTCTAGGGAGCCAGGTGAGCTGGGGACGCCCTGCCTTCTCTTTCCAAAACCTCTGTCGGCAGGTTCTGAACACATCTTCTGAAACCTGAACAAGTCCCCAGAAGGGTTCAGCTTCTTCACAAGTAAGAGTCAGGTTAGGACCAAGGTACAACGTAGCCCGTCAGAACACAGAGTCCTTCGGTGACCACGGAGGTGTGTGAGGCGGGTGGCGGGGCAGAGGAAGGAGCAAGCACGCTCACCGGATCTCTGCGTTTAGAAATCAACGGCCACCTGTTTGTTCTTCCCTCTGATGTGGACAGTTTTTAGTGGGTCAGGATTCAAGTGGGGACAGAAAGGGAGACACAGAAGCCAAAAGTTTCCCCAACCAGGGAAGTCACCTGAAAGAGTTCTCAATCTGTTTCAGCTCAAAGTAAACTCTGGAGAAACTCTGAAAGGCACCCCTGGATTAGGAAGAACATAATCACATACACAGCCTCCTAGAGATCTGGGGAATAGATCAGGTGCCCTGAGGCCCGAGGAAGGTCAGGGCTGAAGGTGCCACCCCGGAGGGGTGAGGGAGTGGCCACAGCCGAGAGCAAGGGGCAGGATGTGGGCACAAGGGGGATGCTCTGCGCCACACCCCCACCTCAACAACACAGCCTCCCCAGGGGAAACGCAACAGCCAGCCACACGATACTGACCAAGTCACAGGACCACGATGAGGAAGGAAGAAAAGGAAAATCAAGAACATTTTTGTTTGGTTGCGGTGGAAATACCCAGTCACTCATGCAGAGGCCTCACGTGACACGTGTGTGTTGTGTGTGTGGTGTGTACGTGTGTGTGGTGTGTACGTGTGTGTGGGGGTGTGGGTGTGGGGTGTATGTGTGTGTGTGTGGGGTGTGTGTGTGTGCTTTGTAAAACTGCATAGCATAAATTTCTCTTTTCTGGAGAGAGAAAGGGATGGGTGTGTGGGGAGAACGGGTCTGAATTAAACTAAAAACATCTGTTGACCATCTAGAGGGCAGTGTTGATGACAGTATCCTGCAATGAAGCAGAGGGGTTTTATTTTTCAACTATTGAATATCTCCCCCCCTAAACTGAGGAATGCTTGTTGGTGTCCGTGAGATGATTCCTTTTAGCATTTTTAAAACAAATATTTTAAGCACCACATGGATTTTCTCTACATACTCAAATTATCTCTGTGTCCTAAACTAAACAAGAGGCTCGTTCATTTTTTTCTGTCCACAGATAAGAGTGACAGCGAGACTTTCTGAAAAGAGAGCTTCAGCAGCTATTCCAGCAGCTGGCTATGGGAGGCCCAAGAGGAGGCCAGAAAGGATTTCCACTGGAAAATGCTTTCTTAGACTTTCAACTGACTGCTCAGAGGGAGGGGGGATTTTATCAGCAGCAGCCAGCTGCAGCAGAAAGTCATATCCTCTGGTTCTAGTTTTCAAATGGCTATCTGCCCTATTTTAGCCATCAGTATCATATTTGCAGTTTTTAAGCCAATTTGGCTTTAAGGCAACCCCAGCTCTCATTCAACAAGAAGTTATCTTGCTCGAACTTTCCAGCTTCTCTGACTCTGCAGCCCACTCAAGGGCAGGTTTTTTCTTGGAGACCCTGAGCTCCTCATGAACCAAGTGGATTCAAAGTTGCTTTCTCTGTGGGGAGGCTGTCTTGGGGGGTGTCTAACACACAGGGGTGAAGCCTGCAGCACCAGAGAGGGTCTCGATCCTTTCCACACACACACACACACACGGGAGAAGCCCAGCGGCTTGCTGTGATATACCATCACCAAAGCGATCATGAAACCTCAGCATTTGCCACAGGCTCTGTCACTTACGTTTCAAAATGTTCCTCTGCTCCAGTTCCTCCGCAGTCGGCCTCTGGCTCAGTCGCCTGCGGAAAAAATCCAGGAAAAGTTTTTGGACCATGTCATAGCCTCCCTGGGTCATTAATCTCCCCAGCCGTCGCAGATGCAGGAGGCAGAGTCAGAGGCTGGGGTGCCTGTTCCATCCTGCGCTCTCAGAGACTGACGCTCACCACCAACGGCTCCTCAGTTCCTCAATTTCAAGCCCAGGAAAGCCACTCGGTGTGATGTCACGTGGAGCTGACCCTCCTCCCTCTGGCGGCCCCTCCCCTGCCCTGCTCCCCCGGCCTCCAGGCCCGTGAACTCTCATCACAGAAGTCTCATTCTTTCGCTGGGGCCTCCTAACTTTGAGATCATGGCCTCTGCCTTTCTCCCCTGACCCTGAGGCTAGAGCTTGCCTCTTGCCATGTCTGTGCAGACTCAAAATACAAAGAGGCCCATGGCCCCGGGGAGTCGGGAGAAAGCAAGTCTGTCTGCAGAGAACAATAGCTGCTCTTCTGATCCCCACCCATCGCCACCAGAGCCTCATTAGACACGGGATGACAAATGAAGAGGAACAGGGGTGACTCTTGGTGCCCGCATGTAATTTAGCCATAGCAAGTGAAGCGTCACAGCCGGGATGTGAACTGGCTATGATGCCACAGCAGGGGGCGGGGGCGGGCAACAGGCGGGTCCCATGCAGGATGGAGACTGGGAAGGACACCCAAGAGCAGACACATGTCCTCAGAGACGCTTTAGTGGATCTGACTCCAGAGGCAAGGGACACAAAAGCAAAAATAAGTGGGACTACCTCATCCTAGAAAGCTTCTGCACAGCCAAGGAAATCATCATCAAAACAAAAAGGCAACCTACTGAGCGGGAGAAGACAACTGCAGATCACATACCTGATGGGGGTTAAAATCCAAAATATATAAAGATCTAACACACATCAACAACCAAAAAAACCAAATGATTAAAAAATGAGCAGAGGAGCTGAACATTTTTCCAAGAAGTCACATGGACGGTCAGCAGGTACATGAAAAGATGCTCAACATCAGTGATTACCAGGGAAAGGCAAAGGAGAACCACACGGAGCCATCACCTCACACACGTCCGAACGGCTGTCACCGAAGAGACCACACAGGACAAACGTTGGCAACCACATGGAGGAAAGGGACGGTGGCACCCTGTTGGTGGGAATGTAAACCGGGGCAGCCATTGTGCAGAACAGTATGGAGAGTCCTCAGAAAGTTAAGAATGGAACTACCATACGACCCAGCTAGCCCACTCATGGGTCTTTGTCTGAAGAACACCAAAACACTAACTCAAAAAGATAATCTGTGCCCCTCCGCTCACTGCCCTATTATTTACAGTAGCTAAGTGGTGTTGGAGAAGACTCTTGAGAGTCCCTTGGACTGCAAGGAGATCCAACCAGTCCATTTTGAAGGAGATCAGCCCTGGGTGTTCTTTGGAAGGACTGATGCTAAAGCTGAAACTCCAGTACTTTGGCCACCTCATGCGAAGAGTTGACTCACTGGAAAGGACTTTGATGCTGGGAGGGATTGGGGGCAGGAGGAGAAGGGGACGACCAAGGATGAGATGGCTGGATGGCATCACTGACTCGATGGACGTGAGTCTGAGTGAACTCCGGGAGTTGGTGATGGACAGGGAGGCCTGGCGTGCTGCGATTCATGGGGTCGCAAAGAGTCGGACACGACTGAGCGACTGAACTGAACTGAAGATATGGAGACAACCTCAGCGTCCACTGATGGGCGACTGGATGAAGAAGGTGCGGCCCATCCACAGTGGAATATTATCCAGCCTTAAAAAGTATGAGACCTCGCCATTCATGACATCACGAAGGTAGTATTCTAAGTGAAATAAGTCACACACAGGCAAACACTGTGACTTCACTCCTACGTGGAATCTAAAAGACTCCCAAACAAATGAACACACACAATAAAAACAAAACCAAACAGATACAGAGATCAGAATAATGGTTACTGGGGGGAAGGGGACTGGGGGTGGGCAGAATGGTGAAGGGGGTCAACCATACTGTGACAGGTGGTCACCAGACTTGTGGTGGTGATCACTCTGCAGTATATACAGATGTTGAATTATAATGCTGTATGCCTGAAACTTACATTAAAAAAAAAAAAAAGAAAGAGGAGGACTACATGTCCAGATGAAGTTCCAGGAAAGATCACACAATGGGCTTCAGCATCACAGATATGTTGGTATTTTTGAGACTCTTGGAAACTATTTAACAATCCTGCAATTAATTATTCAGTTTTCCACATCCCTCGTTGGGATGAGGTATGTGTGAGGCAAGAACACTGTGGAAGGAGTCTGAGGGGCCCCCGAGTCCTTCCAGGAGAACTAAGGGGTAGACAACAGTGCTGTTCTAGCAGCAGAGGTCATAGTCCCTCCCGAAACATCAGCAACCGGCGTCTAGAGCTGGCAAGATGTTTACATCACGGGGGCTTCCCTGGAGGCTCAGGCAGTAAAGAATCCACCTGCAATGTAGGGGCCCTAGGTTCGATCCCTAGGTGGGGAAGAACCCCTGGAGAAGGGCATGGCAACCCACTCCAGTATTCTTGCCTGGAGAATTCCAGGGACAGAGCAGCCTGGCGGGCTACGCTCCAGGGAGTCGCAAAGAGTCAGACATGACTGAGCGACTAACATTTTCACTTACATCATGGATACTAAGAGAGACCAGATTCAAAATAAAGTCCATGGAGTTGCCAGTATAACTGTTTTAAACCCAGTGCTGACAGCTGATTCTATGATGTTCCAATATCGTTGCCATATAGGCTGCACACAGGGAGTGGGCCTCAATGACAGAGAAAGGAGTTTTGATAGGATATCTGTCTTCAAGGCGCTTGGGAGCACCTTGGAGACGGCTGGAAATGGTTAATCCCAAAGTGTTCTCAAGTTTATAAGAACATTTTCACATCTATTCTTCATTTTCTAAAACATCCCATGAAGGTATTATTTATCTGCATTGATAAGGGCCAGCTGGGTATCTGGAAATTCACAATTCTCGAGGCTCTAAATTTGGACTCAACAGTCTTCCCGTCCTTTCTAAAACAGCATTCTCCAACTGCAGGGGGGAAGCTGAGATTACACAAGTGAGCAAGTCAGTGTCATAGGTCTGGGATGTAATTCCTGACTCCACTTAGAGTGAGCTTCTTAGAGTCTCTCCCTCACTTTTCCATTTATTTTTCTGCCAAATACGAGTTCCTTTTGTAGGGATGCACAGCCACCTTTGTGGGACCATTTTGGAAAATCAAGGTTTCACAGGAAGCTAGGGTTTGGGGATAGTATGTTTTGAAGACGCCCTTCCAGATTCAAAAGTGGGGGTCAGTGTTTTAGAATCTTATGCCCTAAAGTGTCTGCAGAAGGTTCGCTCACTGGCTTGTGCTAAGCAGCCCATGGATCCCACGAGCAGATGCCTTGCCTGGTTCTTTGCTGGCCTTTCTGCTTTTATTTTTCTTACGCATCATGTTTGGAGGGGACGAAACAATGAGTGACTGAACTCTAACCAGAGAAAATTCTGCTATTAACTAGGCAGCCTTATCCTTAAATACACATGATTTCACATGAGGCCCTCTATTTATGTTTCATTTCTCTTGAAAGGGTCTGAGAATAATATCCAGGCTAATCACAGCTATAAAATGCAGCTAAGTCCTCCCAAAGGGCATGTGCTATAGTTAGTTGTTTTGACTTTGAAAATGAGATTTGGTAGGAGAATGATATTGTGGCTTAATGACAAAGTGCTAAACAGCTCAGGAGTTAGGGGACCAGGGTTCTACTCCAGGCTCCACCCTGACGCCACCTGGACAAGGTAATGGACCCATTCAACTCTCTGTTTCTCTCTCTGCAAACAACAGGAGTAACTGAATAAGCTAATGCTGACTTAACGCCTAACATGTACAGGCATGCTCTAAGAAGCACACACACCAATTTGTTTAATCCTCAGGTCAGCCCCTTGAGATAGCACTACCAGCATTTCCACTGTACAAAGCGGGAAACTGAGGCACAGAGAGCTGCGTACCTTGCCCTGGCTGGGTGAGGGGATGAACGTTTCAGATTTACGACATATCACACTGTTTGCTGTACAGAGAATGGGCTGGGAGATGCAAGAGGCAGTCTGAGGAGGAGCCCTGGAGGCTACTGCACGCCTGGTATTGGACGATGGGCACCTGGGCTAGGCTATGGAGGTGGACGTGCAAGCTCTCTAGGGGTCGAGTTGACAGGCCATGGAGACACAGCGTCTGTGGACACTGGGGAAGAAGGATGTATGCCGCATAGCTCTTAAGTTCCATAACTTACGCGGCTTGATGGACAGTTATGCCATTCACTGAGAAGGCGGGGAACACTGGAAGGAAACCGGGGCATTTGAGGATGGGGTGAAGGATGGAAGGGGACCATGAATCTGAGTGTAGACCTGTTGAGTCAGAATGACTGCACATCACAGTGGACGTGTCCAGTAGGCAGCTGGGTCTACTGAGCTTGGTGGAGAGGAGAGGGTTAGGCCAGCGACAGAAATTTCTGGCTAGTCTGCAAAAGAGATACTCTCTGAAGCCAGGGGAATGGAGAGAGCATGACGTTAGGAGAGGGAGGGCCTGTGATGAAGCCGTACAGAATTCCAGTAACTTAATGCTAAGATGAAGGCAGACAAACCTGCCAGGGGGTTTGAGGAGGGGCAGTGCACAGAGGCAGAATGCAAACTAGAAACGTGGCACCATGGAAGCGGAGGAAGGAGACGGGCATGGCCAACCAAGTGGCTGGCACGCTGAGAGGTCAGAAGAGGTCTGAGGAGCCTGCCCTCGGGGCGGAGCACCAGGGAGGCGATGAGCAAGCTCACCCAGAGCTCTTTCGGGGGCAGTGGGGATGGAAGCCGGGCTGCAGTGGGTGAGAACAGGGTGAGGAAACGGACCCAAGAGGCACGGGGGACTCTGCCACGAAGCCGGCTTTGAAGGGACCAGAGCGCGGGAGGGGAAGGGGGCTCAGAGGAGGTTTATAGTTTCTAGTGACTAGAGACTGCCTGTATTTAATGGAAAGAATCCAGGTTAAGAGGGAGTGGTGGTGACAGTGAGGAGTTAAATAGATACGGAGGGAGAAGGCTCTCTGGACAGTGCAGGAGTTCTGGGAAGGCAGGAAGGGCTGGGGTTCTAGGGGCAGAAAAGACCTTATCTTTCAGACGGAGGAGGGACAGCTCTTCGCTGTGATAGCAGGAGGTAGGAAGGAGGGTGATGTTCGGAGGTCTGCATGTTTCGTATCAGAATTAAAAAGGGCGTTGCCAATTGACAGCTTTGACTTACTCTTTCAAGTTGGACAATAATAAGGATGACTTGCAATAGTTTAAAATATTACTTTTCCTTGAAGGGTTTGTCTTTGATCAGAGCCAAACTCACAAAGCAAAGGGATAAAGTTCTAGCTTCAGAATTCACCATCGGAATTTTAGGGGAGTCCCCCGGGCAGCCCAGCATCTTTACCAAGTAAAGCAGCCACCTGCTTGGCTCCTCTTAAGCTTGTGCAGAAGTGTTGGTTAGTGGCCGAGCGCAGTTACTGTGCTAATGGAGAGGCCGATTTTACGAAGAATCCTGAGGAGCTAATTTCGAGAATATAAGTAGAGATGCCCTCTGAATGCACTAGAACGCTTACGCTATCCTCACCTTGACAGTAGATTCAAGTAATGTTGTCTAATTTTAGACTAACATTAAATTAAAATTCCTCCTGATATCTAGACACGACCCTTCATATGCTAGATGACACAGAAAAACTCCCACTTGGGGAGTTTAACTTTTATACAAAATGAATTACCCAAAAGTAAAACTTTAATGTCCTTTTCAGGGATCTATTTAATCAGCTCTATTATATAGGTGACCCTGGTTTATACAACATCTCTGAGCAGCGACACTGTTTCCACACCTCAGATGACTTCCTCTTTGCCATGGACCACAGCTTAGAGATCTCCACTTACTGTGAACCGAAAAATCACCAACAGAAAGTGAAAGTAAAAGTGACTCAGTCGTGTCCGACTCTTCGTGACCCCATGGACTATATAGTCCATGGAATTCTCCAGGCCAGAATACTGGAGTGGGTAGCCTTTCCCTTCTCCAGGGGATCTTCCCAACCCAGGGAATGAACCCAGCCCTCTCACATTGCAGGCAGATTCTTTACCAGCTGAGCCACAAGAGAAACCCACTTGAAAAATCACTGATTCCCATTTTAATGCCATTTGCCATCCATTGCCATGTATGAGCCTTCTATTTTTCTTCAAAATGTAAAAATGGATATTATTGTTATTTTTTATCAGTCTGAACAATTCCATCTTTATCACCAACCACAAGAGAAGAGCAAACAAACTAACATTTTCCTGTGAACTAAACACACCCATCCCCAAACAAAGGGCGTTCGGTGCTGGCCTGGAAGGAGGAGGCTGCCAGCAAACAGCGGCGAGATGCTTTAACACGCGCAGAGCAGCATGACAGCGTCCCCAGAGAGGTGACACGGGTGCTGGCGGCTTGGCCGGTCTGACGCCAGCAAGGGTTCGTCCTGCCTCCCAGAGCTAATGGGTTTTCCACAAGCTTTGCAATGGCAAGGTCACAGCTTTCATTAGTCTTTACAACCGCTTATTGTTCTGAGGGCCCTGATTTTCAAGTCTGGATTTCTAAAACTGTGTCTGCATTTCAGGGCAGGGGGCAGGGTGAGGGGGTGGAAGCTGAATTGACTTTGGTTTCCTCGCCGCATCTCAGCCACGGAGGGAGGCAGCTGCCTTTTCAGATGGATGGAAAGAGAAAAGCGCAGAGGTGCTTGTGGAGAAGGACAGAAAGCAGGGCCCTCTTTCCTGAGGCAGGAAGGAAGAGATGGGGTTTCCCGAGATGGGACACAGGACAAGTGGAGACAGGCGGGGTGGGGCCAGGGGCAGGGGAGGAGCTCTGAATCCTGTCCCCTTGGAACCTGTCTCTCGGAACCTTTCTCTAGCACTTGTCAGGGCCACGTGGGCTGGGGCATTTCTGTCTGGGCCCTGATCATCACTCCGTCCCCAGTCCCTAGGTGAGGACCGAGAACATAATAGGTGCTCATTTAGTCATTATTAAACCCAGATCTGCCCACACACGCTCCCTGGATGATGTCCTCAACACTCATGACGTCAGTTAGCATCCACATGCCAATGACTCCAGATTCGACATCCCTAGCCATGTTTCTGAGCTCCAGATCACCTTTTCAATCGCCATTTTAGATTCCTACTGGCTGTCAAAAGTAACGGATCCCCAAAGAATTAATTTATCTTCCTCTTCTGGGCAGGTAGTTTTGCCAGCTGGATAAATTATTTTGTCCACCAATAAAATCCCCTCTCCTGCCACAGTGAGCAACCCAGGAAACTAGGAACTATCCCCTCCTCTGCACTTCACTCTTGGTGGCCACTCAAGCACCAAGTCCAAATCATCTCTCATCCCATCCCACCACTGGCCCCTCCAGAAAGCATGCTGCCAGCCTATCGAGAATGGTCTTTCTGAGGGGTAAATCTGATCACCCCACTCCCTGTGTGAAAGCTATGCATGCCTTCCTGGAGTCTGAAGGAAGGACTCAGAACATGCAACGTCCCATAAAATTCTTTATGATCTTGCCACTTGCGGAGAATCTCCCCCATCCTGTCCTTTAGACATAACCACCTCCCCTTGGATTTGCAGATTTGCATGCCTTTCCTTATACTTGAACATTCTTTCTCTTCCTCTTTGTCTGGCTAACTGGCAGTAATCCCCAAGATTGCAGCTTAAACTTCAAATGTCACTTCCTCTGTTCACCAGTCTTTTGCTTAAGGTGCTTCCACAGCGTGTGACAATAGTCTTGCGTCTCCTGCTATATCCTGGTCCTTGTGATTCTTCCATTTATGCCCATCTTGTCCCCTGCAGCCCAGGGAAGGCGGGACCACACGCCCCACTCACCAGCTGGGCTGCGTCATGAGAGCATAACCTCGAAGGGGCACAGAAGCCCCCACTCAGAAGGGTCCTGTGCTAGACAAGACAGACATAAGAATACAGACTTCTTCATCCACTCATTCATTCACAAAATACCGAGGGTCAGGACTCCCCCAATGCTCTGCTTTGGTGGGCCTCAATATACAACATACACAACACCTGGTTACTCTTCAAAGCGAGGTGACGGATGCGAAGCTGGAGGTCAGCCCAGGACGCCTCGGCTCGTGCCTGCTCTGATGAGACACCTGAGTGACTCCAGGACCCAAAAGGGTCTGTGCAGCTCACGCTCTTTTCCTGTTCCCCACAAAAGCCTCCCGGCATCTGGGGGCCATCAGCACCTCCCAGGAAGGGGAGGCTGAAGGGCCTGGCTGACACAGAAGCTGAGAGGCAGGTGCCAAGCACCCCTGACCTCCTCTCTCTTCCTTCTCCAGGACCACAACTATTTTCTTACAGCTGCTCTCAGGGCCCCTTCTGAGCTCCTATTTCTGGAAAAAAATCACAACTCGAGTTCAGATGAGATTTCATGCTGTTTACAAACCTGGAGATGGAAACACAAAAACTCCCCAGGGAATCTCAAACGCTCAAGTGGAGGGGATTTCGGTCACCTGATTCTGCCAAGTCTTCTGTAATTCCCCCTTTGTTCAAAGTCTCATTTCCATACTGTTTCCTGGTCTGTGATGCTACAATTTTAATGTATAGCTTCATTTTAAACCAATAGCTCTGTTGAATGAAAGACTCGTAAAGAATGTAGGCATTCTTATTAAATTATAAGTGCTTTCCTAAGGCTTGATAATATTTCACAAAATACTACGACTTCCACATCTACCTATCTTTTCCAATCTATCTCATATATGTATATGTATTTATATAAAAAAGTATATATATACCCTGTCTTTTTTCTCCCAGCAGCATGGTAGATTTCAGGAACGTTGAACCACTTTGGATTTGCCTTTTTGCACTTTTGGAAAATCTATTTGCTAATTCAGAAAGAATCAGAAAAGACGGAGTTCTAATCATACGTATGCGTGTTCAGTCACTCAGCTGTGTTCAGCTCTGTGCAACCCCATGGACTGTAGCCCACCAGGCTCCTCTCTCTGTCCATGGGATTTCCCGGGCAACAATACTGGCATAGGTTGCCATGTCCTCCTCCAGGCGATCTTCCCGACCCAGGGATCGAACCCAGGTCTCCTGTTTCCTGCACTGGCAGGCGGGTTCTTTACCACTGCACCACTTGGGAAGCCCAAGTTCTAATCAAGGAAAGGGTTTATTTTTCTAGGAATGGATCTACCAAATGGGAAAGGCAAAGAGGAAAGAGAATGCAAAAATGGAATGTGATATGGTTGCTTCAACAGGCTTGACCTTCACCATACAGGAAATGAATATCATCGCCGTTACTCATTTCTTGGCCTGATCTACGCAGCGGATTGGGAGATAGATCACTTGTAAGAAGAGACTATATCCCATCCAGTATGTTCCCAAAAACAGACCATGAGTGCATAGCACATATCGACCACAGCATCCTCAGCTCCCAGCCTGGGGGACAGCAGGCCTGTCTTCTCTCTCACTGTTGTGTGTGTGTGTGTGTGTTACACACACACATACACATCCTGTTTTTTTATTTCCTTGCATTCTGTCCACATCAGATATTCAGCATACACACACATCACCCACACGTGCAGCTTTACTCGCTTCACGTGCACTTGGGCGTGTGAGAGCGGAGGGAAATCACAAGCTCACAGCAGCACCAGCCAACAGGCAGGGAGCTTCTCAACACCAGCAGGCACGGGGGAAGCCTGGGCAGAATCCGCCAGCAGCGTTGCCCACGATGGCAGGTCTGTCACCGGAAGTGCCAGCAAAACCAGCTCCTGGGGCACAAGAGCGGCTCCCACGTCCATCTGGAGGGAACCGGCTGACGTAGACCCGGCCCCTCAGGGAGGCCTGATCTCCTCCTCCCAGCAGAGCCTGACCGTGGCCAGCAGCCTGACCAGCATGTCTTTAAAGAGCGCTAGCTGTACTTTCTGAGCTTGTCTGGAAGCAGAATCCTATACACGGCAGACAGGAACACTCGGTCACTCAGAGCCCTGAAAGCCAT
Source organism: Ovis canadensis (assembly GCF_042477335.2). Taxonomy (NCBI): domain Eukaryota; kingdom Metazoa; phylum Chordata; class Mammalia; order Artiodactyla; family Bovidae; genus Ovis; species Ovis canadensis. The sequence continues at coordinate 57,835,194 of NC_091264.1, forward strand.
CCTTCCCAGCCAGACCAGCCTCCCCGGAGAAGCAGGTGGAAGGTTCTCAACCAGAGCCGCAGTACCCTCTCCAGAAGATGGACATTCCTGACACTGTGTGTCTGTGTGTGCGTGTAGAATACAGGTGTCTTTCCTTCGCGCAGTAAGTGTTGTGTTTACACACACCCCACACATCCACAGTTCTGAAATCTGCTGGGACCGCGGCCACAATATCCCTTCATACCTGCGTGAAGCTCGGTTCAGGTACCACCCTGTCACCTGTCCTGAGGCTAGCGATGGGTGAGGCCGGCCCGGCACCCCAGGAGTCTGTGCTACTAGTCGACTTTCATTGGTGTTCCTCTCACTAGCCCCCAGCTCCTCCTGTGGGGCTTGGAGTTTAGCTACAACAGCGAAAACAAGAAGACACTCACCACCCCTGTTGCTACTGATGTCCAAACTAGGCTGGCCTGGCAGGGCGTGTGGCCTTCCTTTCTTGAGGACAACGCCCATCTTCTGCTATAAAATGATTCCCTCTGAACCCTGTCTGTGGGGCCAGGCCCTTCCACACTGGCCACCAGCAGAGCGACACTGCTTTTGATGCTACCTGGGTGTCCTGCAAGTAGCTTTTCTACTTGCTCCAGTTGCTGCTGCTGCTGCTAAGCTGCTTCAGTCGTGTCCGACTCTGTGCGACCCCACAGATGGCAGCCCACCAGGCTCCCCCATCCCTGGGATTCTTCAGGCAAGAACACTGGAGTGGGTTGCCATTTCCTTCTCCAATGCATGAAAGTGAAAAGGGAAAGTGAAGTTGTTCAGTAAGTGTCCGACTCTTCATGACCCCATGGACTGCAGCCTACCAGGCTCCTCCGTCCATGGGATTTTCCAGGCAAGAGCACTGGAGTGGCATCCCTGGTATAATTTCTAGCGTAATATGATGCTTCAGGGGCTTCCCTTGTGGCTCAGCTGGTAAAGAATCCACCTGCAATGCGGGAGACCTGGGTTGGGAAGATCCCCTGGAGAAGGGAAAGGCTGCCCCATTCCAGTATTCTGGCCTAGAGAATTCCATGGACTGTATAGTCCATGGGGTTGCAAAGAGTCGAACACAACTGAGCGACTTTCACGGTGCTTCAGACTTGGACAAGGTTGTATGAATTTACAGCTTCTTCATGGGAAACACCTGAGCATTCTGAGTGATGCTGTTGACTGTGGGGTGAGAATCAGATTTCACGGGTTGTGGCCCCAAATGGCCATGTGTGGTTGAACACTGTCAGGAGGGAGCGCAACACGACAGGAATGAGATGGAGTGATGCTCTGAGGATGCGGCAGGCTCCACCGCACTCAGCTCCCACAAACCTCAAGGAAGCACCTCCCAGGTCACTCAAGAGGGCGTGCCCAGGGCTTCCCTCGGATGGGACATTGCCTGGGCCGTGCAGGGTGGAATATGCAGATGGCAGGCTCATTGGTTCAACCAAATTTGGGGAGGGCAGCTCTGCAGGGTCTCATTTTAATGAACCTGTCTCAGCATCTTTTAAGAGGGAGCCTAATAAGTTATAACATGAAGATAAGCATCCCCCATGGCTCAGTGGTAAAGAATCCGCCTGCCAATGCAGGAGACATGGGTCTGCTCCCTAGCCCAGGAAGATCCCCTGGAGAAGGAAACGGTAACTCCCTCTAGTATTCTCGCCTGGGAAATCCCATGAACAGAGCAGCCTGGTGGGCTACAGTCCACGGGGTCGGAAAGAGTCAGACTCAACTTAAGACACCAAACAACAACAACACAAGGGCTCACAACTGTCCAGAGGAGGGCTGCATTTACTGCGGGCAAAATTCTCAACATCCTGATTACCTGTCAGCACCGTGCTTATCTGTCTGCCTACTTTTTTCCCAAAGGCACTAACAAGGCTGCCCGTTTTGAAGAACTATTGTTTTAATGGTTCAGTGGGCATAGAACATAAAATTTTCATGATCACACTTCCTAAAATAGAAGCGCATTCACTTGTATTTCAAAGGAATTGCCTTCAGAATCAGAGGGAAAAGCGATTTTCCAGGGTTTGGGTCTTTGGATGGTGATTTTTCCTGTTTATATTCTGTTCAAATTATTATTTAGTTATTAGCATATATGCAATTTTCAAGGCTATTATAAAAAATCTTTGCATTCTAAACCAAGAAGAGGGAAATGGATATAATGCAGATAAATAAAATGAATTACTCTTATTAGCATTTTGCATGAGAGTTTTTTTTTTTTGTTGTTCAGTAAACAAAGATGGTTCAGGGACCCATGAAAAACTGGTATACTGCAAACATCTCAGTTATAATCCAGTTCTGCTATTTAAATATTCAGGATTACGTGCCAGCACTAATAGGAGAGCTGCAGAAAAGTCACTGACAGCCAAACCGGTGGCTAGATTTGGTGGATGAGGCAGAAAGAGGGCTACACACCATGGAGATTATTCTGGAGACCAGAAATGTCAACTTCACCAAAGAACGAAGAAGTCTTCTTAAGTATAAATGACTAGAGCTTCATTTATCATCTGAATGACAGAATCGCTAGAATATAGCAACCCCAAACTAAGGCATCAGCTAGAGAGTCTTCTCAAGTGCCTGCTCAATCTTCAAAGTTACTAATGAGACTTTCCCAGCTGTGAGTAACTATGAAGACAGGACCTCTCTCACACATGGGCACTTTATTTAAATGTTCCTGTAGCAATATGGGACAGACCAGGAAACGATGCCCGTGAAAGAAACTACCTGGAGAGAATTCAAGGATGCCTTACTCATGGGCTTTTTGATTTCTGAAGATGTTTCTTAAAGATTTACTCCAAAACTTTTGAATCATTTCTCTTTCAGACAGGAATTGAGAAAATCAGCTAAGGCCTATGACTTGTTATATTTTCCAACAAATAACTGGCTTGTTTCTTCCAGTTTGAAGTGAATTTATTTCTCCTCTTCCTGATGGTATTAATTTTAGCACTGGCTGGGGTCAAAGGTCTTGGATTCAGATCCCAGTATAACCAGGTTAACTATGTGAACTTGGCTAGCAGCTTAATTTCTTCTGATCTCAGTTTAACTGTAAACTGAAGGATGTTAGAGGTGTGATATGTGAATGTCTGCTGCAGCTCTAAAGTGCTCTAATTCTATATTTCTTCACATCCAGAAAATGCAGTTGTGAAAGGAGTGAAGAAACTCACAAACAGCCTGCTTGTGATACAGGTACAAAGCCCACTGTGGAAAAAAAATGAGCCTTGATCTGCTTATTGGACTAGGGGAAGTGATGGGTGTATTGACGACGCTGTCTTCCCCGGCTATGGAGCTGCTGGAGGCATGGATTCTAGAAGCACGTGATGACTATCTGGATAGAAGCTACCTGACCCACGTTAGGCTTTACTCCAGTGAAACATACACTTTTAATGGCTTAAACCACTGGAATTCAGGCTTGTCTGTTAGGGCAGCGAGCATTACTTATTCTGAACAATAAGTCTGGCAGAATACGGCATTCAGCTTCACAATGAGAGACAAGGGACTAGCATTCGTTATCTGCCACAGTGTGGAGAATTACTCATCTAGTGCTCCTAGATGACGGCGAGTGCAAAGTCAGTCTTACAGGGAGAGAAACGAAGGCTCGCCAGAAGCCTGACTAGTTAAAAGACGGATGGAGCTGTCCCTCTCAGGCCTGGCTTCACAGTCTTTGATTGCTCTCTATTGTACCACTGCTTCCCAGACTGCAGTGTGCACCAGAATCAAGCTTGTTAAAAAGCTGATTTCTGGGCCCCACTCTCTGATTCAGAGTCTGGAACCTGAAAACCTGCATTTTACCAGGTGATGCTGATGAGCCAGGGACCACGTTGTGGGAACCACGCACACTGCTTCTCACACTGCATCAAGTACCAGTGTCTTGACAGCCAAACCTCGATGTTAAGTGTTTCAGGGCTTCCTACTCATTTCAGGGAAGCCCCAGGAATCCTGGAGAGGGTAGCCGTTTCCTTCTCCAGGGGATCTTCCTGCCCAGGGATTGAACCTGGATCTCCTGAGTTGGTAGGCAGATTCTTTACCATCTGGGCCATCAAGGAAGCCCACTTATTATGGACAGAGCTACTGAAATGCAAGACAAAGCCCAGTTCAATCCAAGATGGAAGAATATCTCCTATTCCTTCTTCTTTCCATGGCTTATCTCTCCCGTGAGCACATTTGCTCCCATGAGCCTAGCCACTAGTTCAGGACTCCACTCTCCCACACAATCCCCACCCAACCACAGGCACCCACCGCTACACAAAAACGAAACCAAAATAAATGTCAGCGTGTTGGCTTAAAATAGAAGGTTCTGGATTTGGAAGGTGTGTTTCTCTTTGCTGCTCTCTATCTCTAAGGGTCACAGCTCAGCTTCCTCACCTACAATGACGAGTCCCAACTGCAGCCACCTTGGCAGGGTTGGCGAGGAGGTGGTCAGATGAAGTGAGGCTGGAAGAGCATTTTCTCAACAGCAAAGGTTCCAAAGTCTTAGACAATGTTATGTCAGGACCAGCACCCCGAGGGTAGTCTCTAAACATACAGATCTCTTTCTCAGCCAAATATTCTGAGAAACAGGGTCTTTCTTTCTGACACTGGCTAAGATGAACAACAAACAGGAATCATCATTGCAGATGACCCCAGCAGGAGGAAAACCCGTGGAGAACTAAAAGCCCTTCCTTTATCTAACTCTTCCGGGTGAAGAGAAACCTCTTAAAATGTGGCCATCAGCAGCCTATTTGAAATATTAACATGGCTGCGATCCAAAGTCTACAAGCAATAAATGCTGGAGAGGGTGTGGAGAAAAGGGAACCCTCTTACACTGTTGGTGGGAATGTAAACTAGTATAGCCACTATGGAGAACAGTGTGGAGATTCCTTAAAAAACCGGAAATAGAACTGCCTTATGACCCAGCAATCCCACTGCTGGGCATACACACCAAGGAAATCAGAATTGAAAGAGACACATGTGCCTCAATGTTCATTGCAGCACTGTTTATAATAGCCAGGACATGGAAGCAACCTAGATGTCCATCAGCAGATGAATTGATAAGAAAGCTGTGGTACATATACACAATGGAGTATTACTCAGCCATTAAAAAGAAAACATTTGAATCAGTTCTAATGAGGTGGATGAAACTGGAGCCGATTATACAGAGTGAAGTAAGCCAGAAAGAAAAACACCAATACAGTATACTAACACGTATATATGGAATTTAGAAAGATGGTAATGATAACCCTGTTTGCGAGACAGCAAAAGAGACACAGATGTATAGAACAGTCTTTTGGGCTCTGTAGGAGAGGGAGAGGGTGGGATGATTTGGGAGAATGGCATTGAAACATGTATAATATCATATAAGAAATGAATTGCCAGTCTAGGTTCGATGCAGGATACAGGATGCTTGGGGCTGGTGCACTGGGGTGACCCAGAGAGATGGTATGAGGAGGGAGGTGGGAGGGGGGTTCAGGATTGGGAACACGTGTACACCCGTGGCAGATTCATGCTGATATATGGCAAAACCAATACAGTATTGTAAAGTAAAATAAAGTAAAATAAATAAATAAATAAAAGAAATATCAACAAAATGCAAATGACACCACTCTAATGGCAGAAAGCAAAGAGGAACTAAAGAGCTTCTTGATAAAGGTGAAAGAGGAAAGTGAATAAAGCTGGTTTAAAACTCAGCATTCAAAAAACTAAGATCATGGCACCTGGTCTTATCACTTTATGGCAAATAGATGGAGAAAATGTGGAAACAGTACCAGATTTCATTTTCTTGGGCTTCAAAATCAATGTGGATGGTGACTGCAGCAATGAAATTATAAGACTCTTGCTCCTTGGAAGAATAGCTATGACAAACCTAGACAGTGTATTAAAAAGCAGAGACATCACTTTGCTGACAAAGGTCCATACTATAGACAAAGCTATGGTTTTTCCAGTAGTCATGTATGGATGTGAGAGTTGGACTGTAAAGAAGGTTGAATGTCAAAGAATTGATGCTTTTGAACTATGGTGCTGAAGAAGACTCTGGAGAGTCCCTTGGACTGAAAGGAGATCAAACCAGTCAATCCTAAAGGAAATCAACACTGAATATTCATTGGAAGGACTGACGCTGAAGCTCCAATCCTTTGGCCACCTGATGCAAAGAACTGACTCAATGGAAAAGAACCTGATGCTGGGAAAAATTGAGGGCAAGAGGAGAAGGGGATGACAGAAGATGGGATGGTTGGATGGCATCACTGACTCAATGGACACCACTTTGAACAAACTCAGGGAAGTAATGAAGGACAGAGAAGCCTGGCGTGCTGCAGTTCCTGGCGTCACAGAGTCGGACATGACTGAGCGACTGAACAGCAACAAAGCCGCCTACTCAGGGCTCGCCCATTCTCTGCTTGGTCTGCAGCTGAAGACAGCTGTACTCTTCCTGCCCCTCTATGCCCTGAATTTGAAAAGCCACTAGAATAATCAGCCATTTAAAAAATGTATTAAAAAAAAAAAACAACCAGGGACTTCCCTGGTGAACCAGTGGTTAAGACTCTGAGCTTCCAATGCAGGGGTGCAGGTTCAAGCCCTGGTCGGGGAACTAAGATCCCACGTGCTGCATGGTGTGGCCAACACCCACCACCTCCCCCCACAAAAAAACAACAACGAAACAAACAGAGAAACCTAAGACTCCCCATCCTCCAATGATTGCCACTTTTTTAAAAAAACCCTTTGCAAGTTTTAAACACGCATTCGGATTCTATTTCTGCTGGACAAAAAGCAGCTCCTTGGTCCTGCACACTTGTATCACTGGAAACTGCACAGGTGAGCAGGGCAGCCGCGAGTCCGAAGTGCAGAGCACCGGAAGGGCCCGCAGACGTGGCTTTATTCCTTGACATCCAGTGCGGAGCTTGCAAACTGACTCTTCCCCTACACACACACACACACACGCACGCACGCACGCACGCACACTGTCGGGGCTCATCGCTGGCGACAGGATGGCAAGAACTCAGTCTTCACTGCATTTCTTAACAGCTGGAGGCTGAGACAAGAGGGCAAGGCTGCAGAAGTCTCTGCAAGGCTCTGAGACACGTTCATCAGCTGTGGGTCCCTGTGAGACGGGCTGGGACCTGCGACCCTGTAACCGAGCGCTTGCGCTTACACCTGGACAAACATCTCCTCCAGCAACAGCATACAAAGAAACTATCAGGGGCTCAAAGTAACTGCACGCGTGCTCAGTTGGGGAAACTATGAACAAGATGCAAAAGGGCCACAAATCAACATCCATCTCAGAGGTGCTGGGAGCCCAAGCAGGGTCCTGGGCATGATCCCTGCACACAGCACCACCAAGAGGGTAAGTAAACCACCTAAACCACTCCTCTCGTCCAACCTACCCATCTGCCCTACCCTCATCCCATTTAAGGAACCAGCTCGGCCCCCACCTTGGCACCTGTTTCTTGTTTTCGCTCCCGTGGGTGCAGCATGAGTCCCAGTAAAGCCTTGCCTGAACCTCTCAGCTGGCCTCTTAATCAGCTTCTATTGATTACAGAATTCAAGGACCCAAGTTGGCAGTATCTATGATAGGCGTGGCTTCCCTTGTGGCTCAGCTGGTAAAGAATGTGCCCGCAATGCAGGAGACCTGGGTTTGATCCCTGGGTTGGGAAGATCCCCTGGCAAAGGAAACGGCTACCCACTCCAGTATTCTGGCCTGGAGAATTCCATGGACTGTATAGTCTATGGGGTTGCAAAGAGTCAGACAAGACAGAGTGACTTTCACTTTTCATGATGGGTGTGGCTCACGCCTCAATGCCACAACCTTTACCCACATGGTCCTGAAGTTTTATTCCACCTCCTCCTAACACACCTCACTTAAATCTTTCTCAGGACAATGTCTGAACCATTCGTTGAAATGAACATAAAACCAGCGTGTAGCTTCCCTTAACTTTCCATCGTCAGGTCGTGTTGTAGCCTTGACTCAACTCAGCACCTTTCAGAAGATGTCAGCCTTTCTGAAGGGCTTTTAGAGAAGATTTTCTATTTGCACAGTGAGTTAATGGGAGGTGTCGAATGATCTGAAAGCAGCTGAGCTGCTCGAAGATTCCACGAGTTTGTTATGCAAATGCTTCAGGATTCAATAACTCCATTCCCGTCATATTTTGCTCAGATTTAGCTTATTCCAATCACTCAGTTGCAGCTTGGTGGCTGGTATCTAATTTCAGTTTTGTTTACAGGAGGGCTCAGAATCCACAGAAAAAGCCCACCAACCTGAGCCATTCCCACCCATGCGCTGCGGATGTGAAGGCGAGCGGATATCCATGCCCTCTTCCCGCTCCCCTGTGGTCCCCTGGCTACTCTGTCCCTCATCACAGCCCAAGTAGTGAAGACGAGGATGCGAATGCTGCTGCAAGGCTGCAAAGCCAGACACATGAGGAAGCTCCTCCAAAACTTCACGCAAGTCTATTTTCCTCCCCTCTTTCTACCAAGTGAGTCACAGGGGTGTGTGTTTAGGGCACCCTCAAGTCAGCCAAAGTTGAACTGAATTCCTAGCGTCTTTGATTGTTATTCCTAATTTTAGAAAGCGCTTTTTTTTTTTTTTTCAGCAGAAATTACCTGGCCTGGGAAGGTACCAGCTTACACTCGGCATCAGCCCTTAGGTCTGGGGGAGATGCCATTTGCCACCTTGGAACTAGACTCCTAATGCTGATTTTCCCAAACCGCAAACCGTATGCAAGCTCCAGTCAGAAGACAGGATTTAATACTGCTTTTATTGCCTGTGCTACGAGCATGAAAAATGGATTTCAAGTTTCTCCCTTGAACATTATATGACGATTTAAAGCCGCACATAATCCTCTGTATATATTATTTTATATTCTGCCTGTAGTGTGAACTACTTAGGAGCATAAAATACAGATTTAGAATACTCTCTCTTTCTAGCATATTAAATTCTATATAAGAGAAAATAACACATTAGGTTTCATGGGAACGACCAGGGCATCATTCCCCACCTCCCCTATCTCATTCCCCACACCCCTGTCAGTGTAAAGACAACAGATTTTAAAAGAGAGCAAGGACTTCGCTGGTGGTCCAGTGGCTAAGACTCTGAGCTCCCAATGCAGCGGGCCTGGGTTCAATCCCTTCTCTGGGAACCAGATCCCACATGATTCACACAACTAAAGATTCTGCAACAAAGATCAAAGATTCTGCATGCTGCAACCAAGACCTGGGGCAGCCAAATAAATAAAAAAAAGGAAATAGTGAAAAAGAGAGAGAGAGAGAGAGAGAGAGAGAGAGAGAGAGAGAGAGAGAGAGGGAGAGATGACAATGATAAGTATCAAGGAGGAGGCAAGAGGGAGAGTTCTGGTAATTTTCAGAGGGGGGCGCCTACATCTGATGCCCCGTGATGCATGGTGCTGGATCTCAGGCCGCAGGTACAGAGTCAAACTATCAACAATGACCAGTGCTTTACCCTTACATCCTTCTGATTCTGAGACTCATACACATTAAAAAAAGCAGCTACAGCTATTTCAACCAATTTCTTAATTCATCTTAATGTATTCTTCCGCAGTCAATGACAAATACTCTGAAAACCAACTGACTATAAAGTCCTGAAAGAGAGCTGGGTCAAAAGTTTTTTTTAGGGATACAGTATATTTCTTTAATGATTAATCCCCATATCCCCATTCAAATTAATTGGAATCCTAGAAGATGCTAATTCCCAGTTGCTACAGATTTGGAACAATGAACTAGTTCATAATTGGGAAAGGAGTACGTCAAGGCTGTATATTGACACCCTGCTTATTTAACTTCTATGCAGAGTACATCATGTGAAATGCTGGGCTGGAAGAAACACAAGCTGGAATCAAGATTGCTGGGAGAAATATCAATAACCTCAGGTATGCAGATGACACCGCCCTAATGGCAGAAAGGAAGAGGAACTAAAGAGCCTCTTAATGAAAGTGAAAGAGGAGAGTGAAAAAAAACTGGTTTAAAACTCAACATTCAAAAAACTAAGATCATGACATCCAGTTCTATCACTTCAAGGCAAATAGATGGGTAAAAAATGGAAACAGAGACAGACTATTTTGTTGGGCTCAAAAATCACTGTGGACAATGACTGCAGCCATGAAATTAAAAGACACTTGCTCCTTGGAAGAAAAGCTATGACAAACCTCGACAGCATATTAAAAAGCAGTGAAAGTGAAAGTCACTCAGTTGTGTCTGACTCTTTGCAACCTCATGGTCTATACAGTCCATGGAACTTTCCAGGCTAGAATACCAGAGTGGGTAGTCTTTCCCTTCTCTGGGGGATCTTCCTAACCAAGGGATCGAACCCAGGTCTCCCACGTTGTAGGCAGATTCTTTACCCAGCTGAGCCACAAGGGAAGCCCAAGAATACTGGAGTGGGTAGCCTATCCCTTCTCCAGCGGATCCTTCCAACAAATCGGGGTCTCCTGTGTTGCAGGCGGATTCTTTACCAACTGAGCTACAGGGAAGCCCATTAAAAAGCAGAGACATCACTTTACTGACAAAAGTCCGTCTAGTCAAAGCTATGGCTTTTTCCAGTAGTTATGTACGGATGTCAGATTTGGACCATAAAGAAGGCTGAGCACCAAAGAATTTATGCTTTCCAACTGTGGTGCTGCAGAAGACTCTTGACAGTCCCTTGGACTGCAAGGAGATCAAACCAGTCAATCCTAAAAAAAGTGAGTGAAAGTCGCTCAGTTGTGTCCAGCTCTTTGCGACCCCATGGACTATACAGTCCATGAAATTCTCCAGGCCAGAATACTAGAGTAGATAGTCTTTCCCTTCTCCAGGGGATCTTCCCAACCAAGGGATAACACCCAGCTCTCCCACATTGCAGGCGGATTCTTTACCAGCTGAGCCACAAGAGAAACCCAAGAATACTGGAGTGGGTAGCCTTTCCTGTCTCCAGGGGATCTTCCCAACCTAGGAATCGAACCATGGTCTCCTGCATTGCATGTGGATTCTTTACCACTCAGCTACGAGGGAAGCCCATCCTAAAAGAAATCAGACCTACATCTTCATTGAAAGAACTGATGCTGAAGCTGAACCACCAGTAGATTGGCCACCTGATTTGAAGAGCTAACTCACTGGAAAAGACTCTGATGCTGGGAAAGATTAAAGGCAGGAGAAGGGAACAACAGAGGATGAGATGGTTGGATGGCATCACTGATTCAATGGACATGAGTCTGCACAAACTCTAGGACATAGCGAAGGACAGGGAAGCCTGGCATGCTGCAGCCCATCGGGTCGCCAAGAGATGGACATGACTGAGTGACTGAACAACAGACAGACACACAGACATGTCCACATTTATCACCCACTGAAGAATTCAATCTCATGTCATCAAAGCGTACAGTGCATGTCCACGGCATTTATGATATCCTGTAGACAGGAAAAACTATGATTTCCAGGTCAGAAATTCAATCCAGGGGCACAGGCTGAGACATGATCCCGGGGCTAAATTTAGTCCATAATTATATTCTGCTTGGTCTGTACAATGTTAAAAAACTTGAAATTTTCATTAAAAAGAATTCAGATGTTCTTTCATAATATCATATAAACGGTTCTTCATTTCTCCACAACAACCGGGGGCTGAAGCTGAAGAGAGGTGACCCCTTTTGATAAAGAGTGGACTTTTCATCTCACCCCAGTTTCCAGCACACCATGATGATAATAGAACTGCCTGCTTTCCTTATGTTCAATACCCACCTGGCTCCGGGCATGCATTTGAGTTTCTGGCTCCTTTTCTAGGTAGACATACCTTATGCTTCCCCAACTGGTATGGTTTGAATTGCATTTCCCCAAAATACAAATGCTGAGGTTCTGGGACTTCTCTAGTAGTCTAGTGGTTAAGATTCCACCCTGTAGTGCAGGGGACTTGGGTTCAATCCCTGGTCGGGGAACTAAGATCCCACGTGCTGTGTAGAAATTAAGTCCACAGGATACAACTGCCGAGCCCAAGCACTCCGGAGCCCATGTGCCACAACTAAAGAGTCCACGTCTGCAACTGCTGAACTACTGAGCCTACACACAGCTAGAGACCGCAAGCTGCAACTGGAGAGGCTGTGTGCTGCAAGGAAAGCTCCAGCACGAGGCAATGAAGATCCTGCGTGCTGCAGCGGAGACCCAGCGCAGCCAGATAAACACACTGAAAACACAGCGTGAGGTCTAAGTCCTAATCTCCAACACCTCAGAGTGTGAGCCTATTTGGAGACAGGGTCTTTTTAGAGATAATCAAGTTAAAACAAGTTGACGAGGGTTGGGTCTGAATCTAAGATGACTGGTTTCCTTCTAAAAAGGCGAAATGTGGACAGACACACACAGCAAGGGAGAAAGCTGATGGAAGATGAAGGCAGAGATTAGGATGATCCATCTACAAGCTGAGGAAGGCTAAAGACTGTCTGTAGCCACCAGAAGCCAGGGAGGGGCCTGGAATGGATTCTCCCTTGCAGCCCTTAGAAGGAACCAACCCTCCTGACACTCTGATTTCAGACATGCAGGCTCCAGATGGTGAGACCATACCTTTTTTATGGGTAAGTCACTCAGCTAGTGGTACTTTGTTATGGTGGCCCTAGAAAGTGAATACTCTCAGTGGCTGAAATAAAGGCAGTATCTCCTTTGATCATGGGGAAGAAGCATAGGTGAGTGGCCTGAATCACCAGCTACTCTGGTCTAGGAAAAGCACATCACAGGGAGAAACATCCCTTCCAAACCCAAGCAAGGTTTCCAAGGCTTCCCTAAAGGGATATTCCCTAACGGTGATATTGTAAGGGTGAAGAGATGTTTTAGAGGAACAAGTGTTAGAGAGGCAGATTGCCCAAATCTTCATTTATTCTTGAGGTTAATTTCGTGCCTACGTATACTGCAAGGCACCTCCCATTTTATTCTCTTTCCTAGGCTGTTTCTCCCCTTATATGATCCAAAGCTTTGCAGAGGTGCTGGAGGGGACTGAGGAAGGGATCTCAGTTGGAGAGCAATGGGCAGCTGGGTCTGAAAAGCTGACTGTTTCCCAGAGGAGGCCCTGAGTAACTGAACAGATCCTGTTTCAGAGTCTGAGCTCCTTTCTGTTAAAATCAGTAGTCCTTATACAAGGTACCTAGAATAGTCAAATTCACCGAGTCAGAAAGTACACTGGTAGATGCCAGGAGCAAGACGGGAGGGGAGAATGGGGAGTTAGTTTTTAAGGGGGTCAGAGTTTCACTTTAGGAGGGTGAAAAAGTCAGGAGATGGATGATGGAGAGAGTTATACAACAATGTGCCAGTTAAATATGGTTAAAATAATATGTTATATGATTCACCTTCTAAAGGATGTTTCTGAAGCAAAAGTATGACTCTTTCAGGCATCAGACTTCTACTTGGTCCCTCAAAATCCCATTCCAATGGGCCCAAGAACCGCCTTCTAGGTGGCAGAGGAGGGGAGGTTTACTTTAATGCTCCAAGCTGGGAAGTGAAGCAGGGCCAGATCAGCTGTCCTCTGGCTGATCGAGAGGTCACCCTCACTATGAACTCAGAGAAGCATGGCTCCGTGTCTGATTTTTTAAATTATGATTTTTTTTTTGGTATGGAGTGGGGCAAGACGGATTTCAAATAAATAAGATGGAACTATGTGCGCTGACTACTAATCTTAGGGGAGTAAAATGCTTGGTAAATGAAGGGAACTAAAGGTGGGTTGGATAGCCAAGATCACACAGCCTGACCACCTCCTGGGGTTCATGTTGAAGCGCCCAGACCCAGAGAAAGCAGTGGCATCTTGCATCTGGGGGGCTCTGGAGGGGTAAGGCAGTGTCCTGAGGTCTCTACATTTCCACGGACTAGAGGTTCCTGGAGAAAAAAAGACCTGCTCATGTGGCTATGAGATGGGACCCTCAGACCTGTGGATTTGAAGCTTTCGGAGAACTCAATTTACTTTTTAAAGCACATACCCCCACATATGCCATTTCTTTATCAATAAGTTATGTATAAGCACTGCTGCATGACATTTCCGGAGAAGGCAATGGCACCCCACTCCAGTACTCTTGCCTGGAAAATCCCATGGACGGAGGAGCCTGGTAGGCTGCAGTCCATGGAGTCACAAAGAATCGGACATGACTGAAGGACTTTACTTTCACTTTTCACTTTCATGCACTGGAGAAGGAAATGGCAACCCACTCCAGTGTTCTTGCCTGGAGAATCCCAGGGACGGGGGAGTCTGATGGGCTGCCGTCTATGGGGTCGCACAGAGTTGGCCATGACTGAAGCGACTTAGCAGCAGCATGGTATATATGTATAATACAGACATGATTGACTCAAAAGAAGAATGATGTAAAATAAATTTAAGTTCTAGCTCTATTTCATCTACCACATACCCCAGTGGATGGCCAAGTTGGCCCCGATTCTCTGTACCTGCCCCGAGTCTGTATACATAAGGCAGAGCAACACACACCCAGCTGATTGTGTTCATGTCTGAAGGGCAGCCCACACCTCTCAAATAACGGTTAGTTGAAATAGTTATTCATTATCAAAGCATTCAAATGACTGAGGTTTAGGAGAGTCTGACCAATAGCATCAATGAGAAAACATTTTTAGAAGAATACTATTTTTGCATTTTTAGGTGGAAACTCACGTACAGATGTGAGAGTTGGACCATAAAGAAGGCTGAGTGTCAAAGAATTGATGCTTATGAATTGTGGTGCTGGAGAAGACTCTAGAGAATCCCTTCAACTGCAAGGAGATCAAACCAGTCAATCCAAAGAAAATCAATCCTGAATATTCATTGGAAGGACTGATGCTGAAGCTCCAGTGCTACAGTCACCGGATGTGAAGGGCCAAGTCACTGGAAAAGACCCTGATGCTGGGAAAGACTGAGGGCAGGAGGAGAAGGGGACAACAGAGGATGAGATGGTTGGATGGCATCAGTGACTCAATGGACATGAGTCTGAGCAAGTTCTGGGAGACAGTGAAAGACTGGGAAGCCTGGCGGGCTGCAGTCCACAGGGTTGCAAAGAGTCACACATGACTTAGTGACTAAACAACAACAGCCTTAACATTGGACATCATTTTACTTGTTTCTGCTCCCTTCCTCCAATTTGGGATTATTCTTAGAGTGCCATGTTATATTTTTATGCTATTAAAACCATCAGGATAAAATTATGTTTTACATTGTGCTCACTCCATGAGGACCGCAAACATGGTCATAGGCTTTTCAAAGAGAATGAGATTTCGAGTACACCTCAAACAGTCCAAGGAAGCCACTGACCTACCTGGTGAGCTTGGTGCCAATCTGCTGTCGCAGCTCCAGTCGCTCCTCATCCGTCTGCCGGGGAAGGATGTTCTTTTCTTCCAGCTCTCGCTTGGAGGGCCTGTTGCTGAGCTTGATGGCTAAGGAGTCCTTCCTGCACACCTTCATGGCCAGGGAGCCTGCAGGAGGGGAGAGATGAGTTAATAAAGTCATTGCCAATCTGAGGTCCGGGCTCCCCTAGAGTCAGCTGTGGCCCACAGGGTGCAAGACAGGGAGACGGATATAATAGCCGAACTCCTGAGAGAGGTCAAGACCTCAGTCCAAGGAGGAAAGTGACTGTATGTCACTTTCATAGTTTCTGCCATCGGCATGTCCTGTCTGCCTCTTAGTGTGCTGGGCACGTGAGGAGCACATGGGCAATCTGTGACGGGATCTCTGCTTCCCCAGGAACTCCCCACCTGGTGGGAACATCACAAAGGAGGCCAGGACAGACTATGCAGCATAAAGCAGACTGTGAAGGACGGAGGACGAGGGGCTGGCATGTGCAGGATACATGAGACTGACAGGCAGCCGGCTGGAGTGCATCTGCCTGTATGAAGGCTCAGAGGTGATGTGTGATAAGCCAGGGAATCACAAAGAGAGATCAGCTACAGTGGGGCTGGGGGTGCGGAGCAAGGTAAGGCTGGGCAACTTGGGGTCTGCGTCGGGTGGGAGGGAGAACAAGCTCATGGAAAGGCAATATTTGGGCACTGCTTTTCAACACAGGAGGTTCTGAGCACCTTCCGTCTGGAATAAATCCATGCTTCTCAACCAGGAGAGATTTTTGCCCCCCAGGGGACATTTGGCAAAGTCTAGAGACATTTTTGGTTGTCAAACTGGGGTCTGATGGGGAGGCTGCTACTGGTATCCAGTGGGTAGAGGCTATGCAACATCCTACGATGCACAGGGCAGCTGCCATGACAATCAGTCATCTGGCCCAAGATGTTACGAGTGCTGAGGCTGGGAAACCCTGATATAAAATGCTCCGTCATCTGGGCAGAAAGTGATGGGCAGAGGCTGGACAGCATGGGCCCGTGGCTGCCCCTCTGTGGTTCTCTCCTCAAC
This sequence comes from Ovis canadensis, assembly GCF_042477335.2. Classification (NCBI taxonomy): domain Eukaryota; kingdom Metazoa; phylum Chordata; class Mammalia; order Artiodactyla; family Bovidae; genus Ovis; species Ovis canadensis. Next base: position 57,851,500 of record NC_091264.1, read on the forward strand.
AGCAGCACTGTTTCCGGTTCTCAAGTTTAGTTTGCTACCTGAAGCCCAGTATGTGAGACAAGAGGAAAGGCCTGGGAAGCACCAAGTTTGGGGGATCCCTTTGGATTCTGCATAGTAAGTGCTTGTCTTCTTTCTTCTGCTGCTGGTTTTAGAACATGGGCTTTGGAGTAAGGCCCAGGCAGCTTCAGCTCTCAGCGCTGCCTCTTAGCAGATGTGAAGCTCTGGGCAAGCTCCTGGCTGCTTCATTTCCTTCCGCCCCGCACCGACGAACCCCCCTCCCCCAACCTCCCCCATAAAAGGAATTTATGCCCCTGGGGGTTGTGAGATGTAGGTAAGAATGAAATCTTAGTCTATTGTCAGGCACACAGTAAAAGTTTGCCATTATTTAAGTTCACGCATTAAAGGTTGATCAAATATCAGTCAATATTCATTCAATTGAAACATTCATTTTTTGTAAACAGAATGACAGATTTTGAACTTTGCTTTCTTAGTTTTTTCCCTTGTTTCTTAGCACACTGAAAGGCCTTAGAGAAGAAATTTAAATTCAGGACTTCTGAAGTGGTTGAGGTATGCTTAAAAATGAATTTGTTCCATATACAACAGTTAGTACTTTAGTGTATTCTGTAGACTGGAACTGAATTTTAAAGTGCTTTCTTCTCTTTGCTTTTTTTTTTTTTTTTTTTGGATGGGGCTTTCCCTGGTGGCTCAGATGGCAAAGAATCTGCCTGCAATGCAGGAGGCCTGGATTCGATCTCTGGGTTGGGAAGCTCCTCTGGAGGAGGGCATGGCAACCCACTCCAGTATTCTTGCCTGGAGAATCCCCATGGACAGAGGAGCCTGGTGGGCTACTGTCCGTGGGTCGCAAAGAGTCCGACACGACTAAGCACAACACTGCACATGGCACCCCACAGGAAGCAATCAGAGAAAGAACATCTAAAGAGGTAAGAGATGGCAGCATGGTGCTGCAGTTTCTAGAGTTGTGATGTTGTTCAGAAGACCCTTACCCTTTCATTTTACTAATGAATAAATAACACTGGACCTCAGATTTGAATCTACAGAGGTGAGCAGCTCCTCGCTCCCACCACAACCCCCCCGCCCCGCCCCTGCCCCCGCCATGCCACGCCCCCGTGCCTGCCATGCCCCGCCCACCCGCGCCCGCCATGCTCCCCTGCACCCGCCACGCCCCAAGAGTTTAGAAGTACCTACTGGTATACAATGAACTGTCGTCATCCTCATCCTCTTCCTCCTCCTCCTCCTCTTCTCTTGTGTACAGGCAAGAAGAGTCTTCGTAGTCTGACTCATGAGGCACATTTTCTTTATTGTCATCACATTCAATCACAACAGTTGGCACTTGTCTGATTTCCGGAAGGCCCAGAGGCCCTGCTTTTGTGACACTGTCACCCGAGTGCAAACCAGAGCTGTGGTAAGAAGCAGAACAGGGGACCCGCTGCTCAGAGCTGTTTAAAAAGAAAGAAAAGAGGGCATTCATTCCGGCTAAGGTGTCGTATAAATGCCTGGAAACCTTTTAAAACCCTGGCTGTCCTGCACTCGGAAGCGACAGGTCTACGGGGCAATTTGAGTCCCATTTCTCACCTCCAGCTCAACATGCTGGGACCCCAGAGTGACCTGGTGGTGTCAGCATCTGCTCTCTTCTGACCGTGGGCAGACTGTTAACTTTTCTGAGCCTGTTTCCTTGGATGAAATTGGGTCAATCCTATGTTTTTAGCAGGCCTGGTGCATGTGTGCCCCACCAGCAGGGCCTCAAAGGAGCCCCATACTTGTTATTTCTAAAAAGGGCCCTCCAAGTGGTTTCTAGACATTATCCATATCAGTCTGTTCTCCAGGACAGCTTTTGGAAACTCAGATGTGGCTATCTCGTCTGTTAGAACCCTGAGTGTCTTCCTAGTCTACAAAACCAGTGCTCCAAGACTGATACAGAAAAGTTGTCAAAAAATCCACACCGCAGGCTATACCATTCATAACAAAGAACTAAATTAACTGAAACGTAGCTTCTTATTACATCTTGCCTCCACCTCTGATGGCCAAGGGCAGGAAGGGAAAAACCTTCTGGAATGGTGTGGTCACTTAGAAGACGTGCTCTAACTAAATAAAAGGTCTCACTGCCAGAGGAGAGAGAAACCATTAGCCTGGAAGCAGCAGTTTAAGCACAGCCTGACGTGTAATACCTCGTATCGTCTGCCCCAGCCTTGTCCCCCTACCCTTGTCCCCACACAATTCACCTCCTTCACATGCAACTACGCAGTGCACACTCCTGGCCTGGGATGTGCTCCCACCTCACCTTCACCTTGCTCATCTCTGTCTACCTTTCAATACTCATCTGAGGCAACACTTTGCCCAGGTTCTCGGGAGATTCCACAATTTTGAAAACTGGGAACATCCACTTGCTTACTGGATGGGGAGGAGTTGCCCCCGCCAGCCAAGTGCTAGATGTCTGCAGGGGCAGGGACTGTGCCCTCTTCACATCTGCAGCAGGTGCCTGGCACCGTGGCTGACAGTAAATGAGCACTCGGTCAGTGCTGATTGTCTTTGCTGGGCTGGAATCCCTGACATTTAGGTGCATTTAAAATGGCTGATGAGTCATACTCAAAAGTATTAGTGAAGAGATCAGTCCTTAATTTTCAGGGAGTATTTTTAGTGTACTGCAGAGCTATACATGCCCCTGACCTGACTGGCACTTTTAGTAATGGCTTAATGACCGAGTCAAATATGTGGGAGAACTGAGGCAGAAAAGCAAAAAGCGAACAGTTATTGAATGTGTCACCCACTGTGCTGCAGACTTCCACATCCAGTATCTCACTACCTTGTTAATAACAACCCTGCAGGAGAGGTGTCAGTTATCCTCCTTTTAATAAGCAGGAAATGGAGGCTCTGAGAGGGTAATTAATAAGCCCATGATGGCACAGGTGGTCAAGGAGCCAGTTAGAATTTGAACTTGCTCTGTTTCAATATGCTGTATCCAAACACTGCATTGTGATACTTGTAAGATTGTGTATTTTGGTTGAACACAAACCCTACTAACCACGCACAAATATGCACGCAAGGCGGAGGAAACATCACGCTCTGTCAACAACACGTGTACCAAACACACATCGTGACTCTGTAAATGTTTTAGATGTTACTAACCAGGGTAAATAATAGTGTCCCCTCTCCTGTCACGGTCAGGTCACAGGGCATTGAGTTTAAAGGATACGTCTTAGACGCTGGGTTTAGAATGGTCAGGACGGGGAAAGGACTCGAGTGTTTACCTATTGTCACAACGACCTTTGCACCAGAATGGCAGTGTTGAGAAGCTGTAATAGAGCCTCATATCTTCAGTATCCATTCCCCACACCGGCAGCCCCCAACCCGGTGGTTGTGCAGCATGTGAGATCTTAGTTCCCTGAAGCGAAGTGAAGTTGCTCAGTCGTGTCTGACTCTTTGTGACCCCATGGACTGTAGCCTACCAGGCTCCTCCCTCCATGGGATTCTCCAGGCAAGAGTACTGGAGTGGGTTGCCATTTCCTTCTCCAGGGGATCTTCCCGACCCAGGGATGGAACCTAGGTCTCCCACATTCCAGGCAGATGCTTTAACCTCTGAGCCACCAGGGAAGCCTAGGAATAAAACCCATGCCCCCTGCATTGGAAGCATGAAGTCTCAACCCCTGAACCATCAGGGAAGTACCAACTGTTCAGTTCTTTACAGAAAGAGTTTCCTGACCCCTGATCCAAATGAATATTTCTAACCTCTATCATAAGGGGACAACAGAGGATGAGATGGTTGGATGGCATCACTGACTTGATGTACATGAGTTTGAGCAAGCTCTGGGAGTTGGTGATGGACAGGGAAGCCTGGCGTGCTGCAGCCCATGGGGTTGCAAAGAGTCGGACATGACTGAGCGACTGAACTGAACTGATCATCCCTCACCCCTTAGCTTTTCTGTGTGAGCTATATCTGAAGTCCACTAGTTTTATGTTAATTATGTGTTTACAACTTATGTTAAAATAAATATGCACCTATTACAACTTTACATGGCACTGGGTAGCATGGTCTAGTGGTCTAAGGTGCTGGATTAAGGCATCAGGTTGTTTGGGGGCATAGGTTCGAATCCCACTGCTGCCAAGGAGCATTTTCCCCTTCAAGGATCACAGTCTTGTCGTGGTGAAGGGACTTGCTTAACTCAATGAAGCTATGAGACATGCCATGCAGAGCCATCCAAGATGGACAGGTCACAGTGGAGAGTTCTCACAAAACGTGGACCACTGGAGGAGGGAATAGCAAACCAGTGTTCCTGCTGAGAGAATCCCATGAACAGTATGATAAGGCAAAAAGATACGACGCTGGAAGACGAGCCTCCCCCCACCCCCCGGTTGGAAGGTGTCCAATATGTTACTGGGGAAGAGTGGAAGGCAATAGCGTAGGTACGCCATGTGAGATGCCTGGCTGGATGAATCAGAAGCTGGAATCAAGACTGACCAGAGAAATATCAATGACCTGATATGCAGATGACATCACCCTTATGGCAGAAAGTGAAGAGCTAAAGAGCCTCTTGATGAGGGTGAAAGAGGAGAGTGAAAAAGCTGGCTTAAAACTCAACATGCAAAAAATGAAGATCATAGCATCTGGTCCCATCACTTCATGGCAAATAGAAGGGGAAACACTGGAAGCAATGACAGTTTTTATTTTCTTGGGCTCCAAAATCACTGTGGACAGTGACTGCAGCCATGAAATCAGAGCAGGCTTGCTCCTTGGAAGGAAAGCTATGACCAACCTAGACAGTGTATTAAAAAGCAGAGACATTGCTTTGCTGACAAAAGTCCATCTAGTCAAAGCTATGGTTTTTCTAGTAGCCATGTATGGATGTGAGAATTGAACCATTAAGAAGGCTAAGTGCCGAAGAACTGGTTCAAACTGTGGTGCTGGAGAAGACTCTTGAGAGTCCCTTGGACTAGCAAGGAGATCAAACCAATCAATCGCAAAGGAAATCAACCCTGAATATTCATTGGAAGGACTGATGCTGAAGCTGAAACTCCAATACTCTGGCCACCTGATATGAAGAATTGACTAATTGGAAAAGACTCCGATGCTGGGAAAGATTGAAGGTAGGAGGAGAAGGGGACGACAGAGGATGAGACGGTTGGACAACATCACTGACTCGATGGACATGAGTTTGAGCAAGCTCTGGGAGTTGGTGATGGACAGGGAAGCCTGGCGTGCTACAGTCCATGGGGTCACAAAGAGTCAGATAAGACTGAGCGACTGAACTGAACTGATGCTGAAGCTCCAATACTTTGGCCGCCTGATGCGAAGAGCCAACTCACTGGAAAAGACAGTGATGCTGGGAAAGTCTGAAGGCAAAAGGAGAAGGAGACAGCAGAGGATGAGATGGTTAGATAACATCGCCAATTCAATGGACGTGAATTTGAGCAAACTCCGGGAGATAGTGGAAGACAGAGGAGCCTGGTGGGCTATAGTCCACGGGGTCACAGAGAGTCAGATGCGGCATAGTGACTGAACAAAAACAATAATAACAACAATTAAAACTTTTAAAAAGCTTGTCTTAAACTCCATTAAGGTACCACCAATGATGTGTGCATATATATATATATATATATATACACACACCACATTTTGATTAAATCAATCTTGGCATGGTTGACCTTTTGGCCTGGGTCCTTCTTTGTGGTAGGGGGTTGTCCTGTGTATTGTAGGATGTCTAGCAGCAAACCTGGTCTCTACCCACTAGATGCTAGTGGCATCTCCTCTGGTGGTGACACCCCCGAGTATCATCAGATATGGTCCAATGTCCTCTGGGGGGAAAAGCTGCCCATTTGGGAACTAGTGTCCTAGAGTATAGGGCTTCCCTGGTGGCTCAGACGGTAAAGAATCTCCTGCAATGCAGGAGACCGGGGTTCGATCCCTGGTCTAGAGTATGCAGACAGCTCCGCTACCTGCCGCATCCTCAGAGTTGTACCACATGAGTCTCCTCTAATGCAGCCTGGGTATTAGTGCTCAGGAATCTGCAGTATTCACTGAGGGGTGAACTGCTCAGATCCCTTGACCTGCTGTGTATCAGGCTGGCACGCTGGGGGTGGTACCAGCCATCTGACATCGGGACAGTTTGGCTGAGTGCATTATCTCTGCTCCTGCTGTGGTCCCAAAGCAGTTACCCTGTTAACACAGGCGCTCTGAACCCATCGGAGGGAAGCAGTTTGGCTTGTTATGTGGCCCAGATGGGTGAGTTACAAAATGATACTCTAGCAGCCTGAAAGAGTCGCCACACCTTCTGGAGTACCTGTCAACGTTCCCGAGGCAAAGCTGACTCATGTAAGCAGATCTATTCTAGACCACTCAGGTCAACACTCTGGGGATTAAGCACTGAGTTTGCTCCCAAGTCAAATGGATCTCATTTTGAAATAGAAACATGTATTTTAAGTGCTAATGAAAGGTAAATGAAAAGCACTTTTAAAATGTGTGCAGTATACTTATTTTCTCTAAAAGAATCATCAATTAAATAAATTGCCTATAATGGAAGTGATTTATGAGCAAGCTAGTTTGGTCAGACATTATACAGATTTTGGGTTTCCCCAGTGGCGCAGATGGTAAAGAATCTGCCTGCAATGGGGGAGACCTGGGTTCGATCTCTGGGTCGGGAAGATCTGCTGGAGAAGGGATTGGTTACCCATTCCAGTATTCTTGCCTGGAGAATTCCATGGACAGAGGAGCCTGGCAGGCTACAGTCCACGGAGTCGCACAGAATTGGACACAACTGAGCGACTAACACTTTGTAGGAACTTTGATATACACAGAATGCTTTGTTGTACTTGTGAAATTCTCTTGTCGAACCTGAATTTACACTCCATGGTGATAACATGGTAAAGTGAAAGTGAAGTCGCTCAGTCGTGTCTGACTCTTTGCGACCCCATGGGCTGTAGCCTACCAGGCTCCTCTGTCCATGGGATTTTCCAGGCAGGAGTGCTGCAGTGGATTGCTATTGCCTTCTCCAGGGGATCTTCCCAACCTAGGGATTGAACCCGGGTCTCCCGCATTGTAGACAGACGCTTTACCGTCTGAGCCACCAGGGATGTCAACGTGGTAAACACAGTGTCATTAAAGTAGGTGAACATACACAAGAGAAAAATCACACCTGGGTTGTGTCACTGTTTTTCCTCCAGGTGAGCGATTAGGAGCTAACTAACACTCGAGGTAACCATGGAGCCCTTCACCCTGACCTCATAGAGGGAGTCTCCCTAACTCTTCCTGGGCCACTGCCTGTAACGGTGATGAGAGCTGATGCTTTCAATGCTCACACAGCACCAGAATAAATCCACGTAAGCCTCACAGCCACCCTGTGAGATCAGAATTACTGTTATACTCCAATTTCAGAAAGGGAACGTGAGGCCACCGGGCACGGTCACAGCGAGAGGGGTGCAGGCCTTACTGAGCTCAGGCAGTAGGGCTGGTAGAGCCTGGTCTCGCACTGATGTCACCTGGGCAGCAGCAGAGCCCTGCAATGGCTTCAAGATTTACTTTTTTCAGAACTTTCTCTCCTTCTCACCACCACCCACACAACTCTTTGCTGCTGTCAGACAGGTCTGAACATGACATTCCCTCAGTTAAAAGACCTTTCAAGGGTCTCATTGTCAACTGGACAAACCTCACCCTCTTTGGAATGGACAAGGGGGTGCCTTGCCATCTGTGGCCCTCATTCCTTCCAATCTGATTTGTTACTGTTCTTTACCATGCACCCCGAGTTCCAGCCACAGAGGCCATTTGGCTTCCAAAGCACACTGTCTGATTCCAAATGTTGCTTCTTGACCTGCATACAGATTTCTCAGGAGGCAGGTGGTCTGATAATCCCATCTCCTTAAGAATTTTCCACAGTTTATTGTGATCCACACAGTGAAAGACATTGGCATAGTCAATGAAGCAGAGATAGATGTTTTTCTGGAATTCTCTCGCTTTTTCTATATTGTCAGTTAGAACGGGACATGGAACAATGGGCTGGTTCTAAATTGGGAAAGGAGTATGTCAAGGCTGAATATTGTCACCCTGCTTATTTAACTTATATGGAGAGTACATCATGTGAAATGCCAGGCTGGATGAAACACAAACTGGAATCAAGATTGCCGGGAGAAATATCAATAACCTCAGATATGCAGATGACACCACCCTAATGGCAGAAAGGAAGAGGAACTAAAGAGCCTCTTGATGAGGGTGAAAGAGGAGAGTTAAAAAACCGGCTTAAAACTCAACATTCAAAAAACTAAGATCATGGTATCTGATCCCATCATTTCATGGCAAATAGAGAAACAATGGAAATAGTGACAGACTTTATTTTCTTGGGCTCTAAAATCACTGCAGATGGTGACTGCAGCCATGAAATTGAAAGACGCTCCTTGGAAGAAAAGCTATGACCAACCTAGACAGCATATTAAAAAGCAGAGACATTACTTTGCTAACAAATGCCCATCTAGTCAAAGCTATGGTTTTTCCAGTAGTTATGTATGGATGTGAGAGTTCAACCGTAAAGAAAGCTGAGGGCCAAAGAATTGATGCTTTTGAACCGTGGTGTTGGAGAAGACTCTCTAGAGTTCCTTGGACTGCATGCAAGGAGAGCCAACCAATCAATCCTAAAGGAAATCAACCCTGAATATTCACTGGAAGGACTGATGCTGTAGCTGAAGCTCCAATACTTTGGCCACCTGATGTGAAGAACTGACTTATTGGAAGAGACCCAGAAAATGGGAAAGATTGAAGGCAGGAGGAGAAGGGGACGACAGAGGTGAGATGGTTGGACAGCATCACCGACTTGATGGACATGAGTTTGAGCAAGATCTGGGAATTGGTGAAGGACAGGGAGGCCTGGTGAGCTGCAGTCCATGGGGTCGCAGAGGCGGACACGACTGAGCAACTGAACTGAACTGGAGCACACTGTGAGCTCTCCTGCCATCACTGCGCCGCAGAACTAGGCCCTCAGCGTTTGGCTGCAGCAGCCCATCCAACCTCAGGGAGAGCCCTGATGCCGTTTCTTTTGAGCAGCCTTTCCTGATTTTTCAGTGGAAACCAGCCCCTTCTGTATCCACAGCCTCTGTTCCAACCTCTTTTTAAGCACCTGTCGGGTTATATTATAATCACATATCTAAGCATTTACTCCCTGCCCCCAATGACTACAAGCCTTTCAAAGACAGAGGCTGATTATCATTCTCTTCATATCCTAGCCTCGTTTTTGTCCACATTTTAGGAACTGATGGAAAAGTCAATCAAATATTTGAAGTCTCTAGGAATCAGAGTAGTCATAATACAGTTCCCATCATTTAATTCACTCAAATAATCATCCTTGACCCTTAGATAGTCTTCCTGTGTAGAGAAAGTGTCCTATGAACAGAGAATTAAAGATGTGGAAATAGCAAACTAGGGTTCTTAAGAAGTTAATGCAAAGAGATAAGGCAGAGAGATCTGTGCAAGGAAGGAGGCCAGGGTACCCAGGACAATGTGAACACAGAAGGTGTAACAGAGAGCTTATGGTCACCACATTTTTCCCAACTCTACGCTCACAGGCTCTCAGGCCCCTTCAGTAAGATTGTTCAGAGTTTCAGGCTGCTTTGTATGGTGAGCTAGTTGGGCCAGGAGGTTTCTTCTCATGTGACATTCTACAATGAATTGATATTAACACCAAAGGGCCTGCATTATTCTCCAGGGGCGGAAAAAAGAGATTCTGTTCCCTCATCTCGAAGGCTCCAAATGATGTAACTTTCCCGAGACGTGTATGAGTAAGAAGAAGAGATGCAGTGGGTTTCTTGTTGCTGCAGTGAGGGTGCAGCTCCTGGAGGATGGAAGGGCGCCACTATCGTAGGTGATGCTCACTCCCCTGCTTCGTACCTCCTCCAGTGGACAGATGTGGGTACACAGCATCTAACACATTCACAGGCGCATCACCTGCCTCCTCCAGTGAAAGGGAAGCCTGGGAGGATGTCCACTTTGCTTTGTCCTCACTTTCTCCCCAGAGGATGGAAGTGCCTGAATACCTTCCTTCAGGAAACAACTGAATAAGCCAGGAGGAACAAACAGAAGTTTACCTAAAATAGGAGGCCTGCCATTCAGAGACACATGAAAATAGGATTCAGGAAGCTTGAGAGTAAAACGGCAGTCCTAAGTCAGTAAAAAGCACGCGCTGCAAACTCTCTTTGCCTTCCCGCGACATGTCAGGGAAGTCCAAAGCTGTCTCTTCTCCCCTTGGTGCTATCTCCATCCAAAACAACACTGAGCCAGTCTTCTTTTTGGGAAATCCAACTCTCCAAGCGGGCTACTGAAAGAAGTAGGGGGCTTCCCTGGTGGTTCAGTGGTAAAGCATCTGCCTGCAGATGCAGGAGATGTGGGTTCAATCCCTGGGTCAGGAAGATCCCCTGGAGAAGGAAGCAACAACCCACTCCACTAAGTATCCTTGCCTGGGAAATCCCACAGACAGAGGAGCCTGGTGGGCTACAGTCCATGGGGTTGCAGAGAGTCAGACATGATTTAGTGATGGAACAACAGCAAGCCAAATAGGAGACACGTAAACTGAGAACACAGGGAGCTTCCCTGATGGTCCAGTGGCTAAAACGTCACACTTCCAACACAGGGGGCCTGAGTTCAATCCCTGGTCAGGGAACTAAATCCCCCATGCCACAGCCAAGAGTTCTCGTGATGCAAGTAAAGATCTCACATGCCACAACAAAGACTGAAGACCTCGTGTGCCATGACCAAGCCCTGCTGCAGCCAAGTGTAAAAAAGACAAAGAACACAATGGCACCCCATCAGGCCCCCATCTCCACTCATCACTCTTTCCTATTACTTAAACAGTCACATGTTTCTAAGAAATCCACAGACTTTGAAAACTGAGACTGTTTCACCTTTCCTGTTCATGACTGGGTGAGGGAGAGGCAGCTTATTTTTAATAGTTCTTTAAGAAATGCATGCCAAGACATCTGTGACAACCAGGGTCATTACATAGCTGGCCCCCTTTCAAGGGAGCTTAATAACCATCACTGTATCTCAACCACATGATAATAGGGAGATGCATATGGAGCTCTGTGAATAATCCTGGGCATGGGATTACCCGCCATCAAGCACCTTTGATACTCTCCTAGGAAATCAGGGGCAGGTTTTGAAATTAAAAATCACTGACTATTTTAAATCCTTCATCTTCCCTGAAAATACCTGGGAATCATTTCACCACTATTTTTAAGGAAAAATGTGTCATAAAGGGACATTGCTTTCTGGCATCTGATTTCATATGCAACCATTGTTAAAATGCCAAAGGAAAAAAAAAAAAGACGATGACATTAACGTCCTGAAAGGACAGAGAAAATTTATTCCCCTCCAATAGGATGCTGAAAATGACATTAAACTTCAACAGGAACGGCTTTTGTCATTCAGACTGCACAGAGTCGTAAAGAGAATTTTCAGAGAGAGTTTTCAGTAGTTTCTTGGAGCCCAAATACGTGTGAGAAATTATGCTACAGATTGCAGTGCCTGAGGCTGGAAGATGACAGAAGTAACCACTAACATCCTACTGCGGCTGCTGCTAAGTCGCTTCAGTCGTGTCTGACTCTGTGCAGACTCATAGATGGCAGCCCACCAGGCTCCTCCGTCCATGGGATTTTCCAGGCAAGAGTACTGGAGTGGGGTGCCACTGCCTTCTCTGACTAACACCCTAGAAAACAGTTAATCAGCTTCCCCGGAGGAAAGCAACCACGCATCGTGGTGCTTATCACAGCCTTCTAAGATAAGCAACTCGACACTGGAGATCTTGTGTTTCTGTTGGACTTTAGTCAGCAGGAAATGATGCCATTCTATATACAGAGCAGGGGATTGAGCTTTCCTGAGTGGAGAATGTGTTTTCAGTCTTTTTCTCCAGTGGTGGTAATGAATGCAAATGAATGCATTTACATCCCTTTTTCTGTCCTAGGGACCAATGGAGAGAAGGCAATCGCACCCCACTCCAGTACTCCTGCCTGGAAAATCCCATGGATGGAGGAGCCTGGTAGGCTGCAGTCCACGGGGTCGCTAAGAGCCGGACACGACTGAGTGACTTCACTTTCACTTTTCCCTTTCATGCATTGGAGAAGGAAATGGCAACCCACTCCAGTGTTCTTGCCTGGAGGATCCCAGGGATGGGGGAGCCTGGTGGGCTGCCGTCTCTGGGGTCGCACAGAGTCGGACACGACTGAAGTGACTTAGCAGCAGCAGCAGCAGGGACCAATGACCCACATTTCTGAGATGGTGTCTGGGGTCAGGATGTGGTGAATAAAACCATGTGACACCCAGAGTCTGACCGAGAGCATTCTTCATCTCTCACGGAGGAACCAGACAGCGGTGGCTCTTCCACATGACTTTGTCCCTAGACGTCAGCCAACATCCCAGGTCATGCTTGTCTGGATGTGGGGTCAGGAGGGCGAGACCTGGAGGGAGGACCACGTTTGGGTCCCAGCTGAGCCACTCATTCGTAGAGCATTTTGCCTTTTCAGTTCCTCATCAGGTAAATGGAGAAATCCTTCTACCAAACCCAGGCTGCTGCAAGAGCGGAGAGCAACGACTTGTAAATGTCAATATCGGTAGTTGCTGTTTCAGCAAGGGATGTACTTAAAGCTCAGCAGTTTATCATAAACCAATCATTATGGATATTATCCATTAGTTTATTGAAACACTTCCTTTAGCCTTTTCAATAACTTTGGCCTGCACAATCTTTCTGGATAAATGGTTTCCAAGAGGATCAAAGAATCGTTACTTTATCATCAGGCAAGGGCGAGATTTCTACTGAGGCACACATAAGAAAATTCAGTCGCAGATTCTCTTCTGAAAAACATACTTCCTTTTTTTAATCCCTTTAAGACTTCGAAAGATGTTAATGAATCATCTAGTCTCATTTTAACCTTCCTCTGACCAGCTGGCTCACCAGCCTTGCAGGAAAGGATTTGTCTTGCTCAAAGTGACATTACCTTGCTCTGAAATCTCATCCTACCCCTTAAAATAACAATTATACTGCAAAACATGATCTACATGCAGCCACTTACAGATGATAAATATATGCTGTAAAACTGAAGTACTGGCCTAAAGTAAGAGATTGATAACTCTGGCCTCAAAGGGTCAGAGACAAATGTCTCACCAGAATTGCAAAAGATTTTGAAGAGATGGTCATCAGTGTAAGAAAGAGATGCTTTCCCTGGAAACACATTTCATTTGAAAATATATGCCATTTGCTAAACGATGAGCAAAATACCAAACTTCTTCAAGTAAACGCCACTTCACAAATCAGATAACACGGGTATTCTAGGTTCATTTTTGCTTGGTACCAAGGCATACCTGCTCACCATCACATGAACGCTCCGACTCACAGGTGGAAACTCTGACAGAAATCAGTGCAGTAATTATGTCAGACTGATAAAGCCAGAAGAAACCCAAGGGCCCATCTAGTTCAGGACCAAGAGTTATTCTTTTCACATGACCCTGGAGGCCACATAAAGAAAAGTAATTGTCACCTCAAAATGTTTTAATACTGATTATAAACGAACTGTGATCTTTGAAAAGTCTATAGATAATGATAGAATAATACAATTAATGAAGATCGAAGGGACTTTTTTGGGGGGGTTACTGATTTCAATTTCTTCTGTCCAATGTTGAAACTGTCCCTTTTTCAATAATCTGGACAGGCAGTAATGTAATCCCTAGCTAATGTATGCAGTACTCAGTATTTTACTGAGTAATAATTTTACATTATTATTGTCCTCATTAATAAGAGTTCAAGATGGTTCTGGAAGCCTTTCTGGGTCTGGTTGGTCATTGTTGGTCTGGACTATCTATAATTAACACAGATATACAACTCCTCTGGGAAAGCCATTCCATTTCTAAAAATATTCACATTAGGGTTAATTTCATGACATGGAATTAGAGGGTTGACCAGGACATCAGCAGACGATCTCACCTGCAGGGTTTTTCTTCATGGAGCACACGAGTAAACCACTTGGAACAGCGGCCAGCCTGATGTTTTAAAAAGATCTCCTGTATTCTCTCCAAAGGTTCCTAGGTTCTCCTTACACCAGATGACAATCTTCTGTCATTTCCCTTATTCTCTGTGATTGGTCCTCTAAAAACCTGGCGAATAACTGTCAACTTCCTGCCTTTTCTTATTAAAAATCTCATCGCCCAGCTTGGAGTATCACTGCTTCCTTTAATATGCCTAGCATATTCATTCTCTCATTCTTTTCCCCATCTTCTCCCAGTTCATTTCAGTTTGAATGCAGCTCTCCAGAGAAGCCCACCGGTGGACCCCCTGCCCTGCTCCCTGGGACGCCCCCACCTCCTGCACCCTTACAGGTACTGGCCGCCCAGTGTGTGCTCCCAGCAGACTCCAAGCCACTCTGAGGGCAGCACCCTTTATGTTTCGTGCAGGGCAGTACCACCAGCAGGGCAGCAAGCTCTGAAGATTCTGAGGGTAAGGAGCTCCAGGAACACTGGAGGCGGAGGAGGGAGGGAAAGAGACCCAGAGGTCAGCCTCCCTCCCACCTCCTGCAGCACCACGGTCACCAGGGTCTGGATGCTCAGCGGCTCCTGGCTCCCAGGGCAGGATGGGGTGCTCTGAGCAGGGTTGGGCGTAGCGGTGGCCTGCCGTCCCTGACTCACTGGGCAGGCTCACCACGTGCCCCAGCAGCACCTCTCCATCCCCGCCAGGGCAGGGGTAACACGGGTGGGCAGCAGCAGTGGGAGCAGGGCCTCTCACACCACATCCACCACCATCCTCCCCAGCTCCCCTGGGATGGGCTCAAGCTCTTTCCTTGCGGGGAGGAAAAGCAGCTGACAGTGAGGCTCCTGGCCAGGCTCACGCCTCAGTCCCTATCGAAGAAAGAGAACTAGGACAGAAGGGGTGGACCTGGGAGGCAGCCACGCTGCTGTGGAAGGAGGCCCTGGGGCCACCCTGTGGAGTCACCTTCAGAAACGGTCTGACTCACCAGTGAAGAGAAAATAAACAAAGATGATCTAACGCTGGGACACCAACTCAAAATTTCCAACGAGATTGGATCAATCTGCAATATGCCTTCTAGGGGCACTCAAGGTTGACTTTGTGTGTTGGAGAAGGCAATGGCACCCCACTCCAGTACTCCTGCCTGGAAAATCCCATGGACAGAGGAGCCTGGAAGGCTGCAGTCCATGGGGTCGCTGAGGGTCGGACACGACTGAGTGACTTCACTTTCACTTTTCACTTCCATGCATTGAAGGAAATGGCAACCCACTCCAGTGTTCTTGCCTGGAGAGTGCCAGGGACGGGGGAGCCTGGTGGGCTGCCGTCTATGGGGTCGCACAGAGTCAGACACAACTGAAGTGACTTAGCAGTAGCAGCTTAGCAGAATTTTGCTTAACTTTCACTATCATTTATTTACAGACATTTACTGTATGCTATGTAATAAGACGACTGACGTGGACCTATTGTCATTTGTTCCTCACGAACAACCCTATCGAGGTTGGTGGTATTATTATTAACCCTGTTCTAAAGATGAGGAATCAAAGGCAAAAGGAAGTGTGATCTCTGAGAGTGAAACCCCGGCGTTTAGATTCTGGAGCCCATGTACTTAGTCGTGATGCAGGAACTGCCTCCAGCCTGGCCAAGCCGCCCAGTAACTTTGATAAACACAGAAGATGGTCTCCAGTTGCCTCCCCCAAATCTAGTGAGCCAGCACCACATCACTTTGCTTACAAAGATCCATGTAGTCAAAGCTCTGGTTTTTCCAGTAGTCATGTATGGATGTGAGAGCTGGCCCATAAAGAAAGCTGAGTGCTAAAGAACGGATACTTTTGAACCGTGGTGTTGAACAAGACTCTTGAGAGTCCCTTAGACTGAAAGGAGATCAAACTAGTCAATCCTAAAGGAAATCAACCCTAACTATTCGTTGGAAGGACTGATGCCAAAGCTGAAGCTCCAATACTTTGGCCACCTGATGCCAATGAGTGGCTCATTGGAAAAGACCGTAGGAAAGACTGAGGGCAGGAGGAGAAAGAGGCGACAGAGGGTGAGATGATTAGATACCATCACTGACTCAGTGGATATGTGTTTGGGCAAACTCTGGGAGATAGTGGAGGACGAGGAAGCCTGGCATGCTCAGCCCGTGGGGTCACGAAGAGCTGGACACGACTTAGCGGCTGAAGAGCCACCAAGCACTGTAGCTAACTAAAGTGGCTTTAGTGTCATCAGGCACAGGTTAGGGCAACGGGAGAATCTTCACTCAAATCAAGACAGATTCAGAGTAATTTTCGGAGAACAAGACTAAGACAGAAAAGGGCCTAGAAACCATCTCAGTACATGATCGATGAAATTATTAGCCTGAAAGGGACAAACCACTGGATAAAGGGAATATTATCTATCTTCAAAGATTTAAAAGTCTCTCATAGGAAAGGAAGATGAGAGATAAGACTGGGACAAGGGAATTATAAGAAGAAAGAAATCTGCAGTAATCAGATCTTCTGGACAATGGGGTGAGTTATACTGGAATCCGTTCTTCCGATCTCATCCACCTGCAAAATCCCAATATCTGCCTCCTTCCCCACTTGCTCTCTGATTCATTTCAATAAAGAACTTGATCTGGTGTAGGTCCAACAGACCTATTCATTGGCCTCCACGCGAATGGAATATTCTACAAAGACACAGGGAACTCAGGAATACCTTGTAACTTATTGGTTAGTACTTTTAATGGAGACATTTCAAATGGCATGCTTTAAGTGGAAATGTACCTAGTGACATCCTACTATTATGCTGGGTGACCATCTTTTTCAGACGTCAGATATTTCCAGAAGAGATGCAAAAATGTTCTCGGGGTTACAGGAGATATGAGGAAACTGCATTCACTGCTAGTGGTCTGTTTTTTTAAAATTTTTTGATGTGGGCCATTTTAAAAGTCTTTATTGAATTTGTTACAATAGTGGTTCTGTTTTATATGTTTCCGTTTTTGACCCCAAGGCATGTGGGATCTTAACTCCCTGACCAGGAATCGAACCTGTACCGCCTGCTCACGAAGTCTCAACTACTGGGTCACTAGTCTTCTTTACGAAAGCAGTTGCCAAATTGCTATGAAACTATATACAAGTTTGGTCTCAATTTCTGTACAATTTCTGCAGATGGGCACTGAGTTTGTGACTACTCTTTTGAGTAGCTGGTATGTCTTCCTTAGGTTCTTTGCTGACTAAGTCTCCCTAAGTGGTGTGAGGGTTAAGATGATAATAAAGTATGTAAAATAAATGACTAAAAAATGCCATCCAAATTTTACATTACTATTGTCCTCATTAACAACAATAGCAGTAGTTGAGGGACTTCCCTGGGGGTCCAGTGGATAAGACTCCACACTCCCAATGCAGGGAGCCCAGGTTCGAACTTTGGTCAGGGAGGTAGATTCCACTTGTCGCAACTAAAGATCCTGCAGGCTGCAACTAAGACCCGGTGCAGCCAAATAAATAAGTAAAGACTTTAAAGATATGAGACTCATTCATTAAAAAAAAAAAAGAACAGTAGTTAAAAATGCTGGCAATGGGCCAAATATAATTTTTTTCCCTAGTGAGGGGTGATATTAATGTGAACCAATCAAGTCAGAATTCTCAGTGATAACAACTTCCCTGGGAGTCATTAATATCCCAAATGTAGACTACTTGGCTGCGACAGAGGGAGGGAAAAAGCCACTGAGAGGCAGGGAAATCTGAGAAGTGAAAGTCGCTCAGTTGTGTCCGACGCTTTGAGACCCCGTGGACTGTGGCTCCCCAGGCTCCTCTGTCCAGGGAATTCTCCAGGCAAGAATACCGAGTGGGTTGCCATTCCCGTCCCCTGGGGATCTTCCTAACCCAGGGACTGAACGGGGCTCTCCTACACTGCAGGCGGATTCTTTACCACCCGAGGTACCAGGGCAACTGTGACAGAAAGCTCCCAACGGTGTCCATCTCGTCCCCAGCTCTCTGCCTGGCAACTGACTGAGCTCTTGAGGCTGAGGCTCAGTTGCAGCCCGTCTGCAGGACCCAGGTGACTAGCCTGGGGCAGGCACCCAGGACCCCAGCCCAGGCACAGCCTCATGCGAGACTGCAACACTTCCTTCTGGTCACGCCACAGAACAAAGCCAAGCAACACACCTTGGAATCACACTGGGAAACGGCCACCTCTTGGGCACAAGCAAAATAGTATTTGAACACACACACGAGCAATTCAGAACCAACACGAGAGCTCTCCCTGGGTGGAGGGGGGTTAGGGCCGCTTCTACAGGCCTGTCCTTGGATTCCCCCCGGAGGCAGAATCTGATGAAAGAGGAGACTTTGGCGGTTGTAGGTACTGATTCAAGGCTCAAGCTCGGATAATCAGACTTCATCTGCCGCTTCCTCTATCAGTGAGAACAAGGTGCAGCTCTTCCCCTTTCTTTGCTTTTCTAGCACTGCTCTAGCCGTGATCATCTTTTCTTATTCTACATCTGCATTGCTTTTCACATCATAAAAGTAATATACAAAAAATAAAAAATTAGGCAGTACAGAAAGAGACGAAATACAAAAGATTTTCTCCCATCTCCCCGACCTTGGGGTTACCACATTAATAATGATGTGTATACATTTCCAAAACATGTTAATGCCTACAGAAGGACAATACTATCCATCCATCCATGCGTGCATCTATTCACCTATCCACTCACCCATATACACACACACACAAATATACACACACTACCTCTTGATAAATGTGATTGTTCTAGTCTGGCAACTGGCAGAATGGTTTTTTTCTCCAAACTTCTCTTGACATTCAGATTTTGGTCTGATTTCACTTTCAAGCTGCCCTGCCCCTGACCTCCTGCCCCATGCTGGCAGGAGTGCCAGCCCTTGAGCTGGTCTTCCTACCCCTTGGGCTGTGGTCAGGAGCCTCAATCCCCCCCCACCCCCCGTTACCCCCTCCTGCCCCCCCTGCCCCTTGCCCTCCCCCTGACCTCCTGCCCCATGCTGGCAGGAGTGCCAGCCCTTGAGCTGGTCTTCCTACCCCTTGGCTGTGGTCAGGTGCCTCAATCCCCCCCACCTACCGCTGCCCCCTCCTGCCCCCCCCCGCCCCTTGCCCTTCCCCTGACCTCCTGCCCCATGCTGGCAGGAGTACCAGCCCTTGAGTTGGTCTTCCTACCCTCTGGCTGTGGTCAGATGCCGCAATCCCACTCGGCCACCTCAGACAAGCCCCCCTTCCACCCTTCCACCTGCCCCCCCTTCCCCCTCCCGCCCCCCCTTCCCCCTCCCATCCCCCGCTCCGGTCCCCCCACCCACCCCCCTCACCTTTCCAGCCTCTGCATGGTCATGGCCAGCGTTTTGTTCAGCTCCTCGATCATCCTGCAGCCTGAGGGGTGCAGGGGCAGGGAGCCGGTGGCGGAGGGCAGGTGCTGGCCCAGGCTGCCATACTGCAGCTGATGCTGGATCTGGGAGGGCAGGACGGTGTGGTGGTGCTGGGCCCCGCCCTGCGGGCCGCTCTTCTGGGCAGCGTAGGATGCCAGGGAGAGCTCCGGCCCCCCCACAGGCATACAGATCATGACTTTCTTTGGAGGTAGCGGAGGCGACAGCTTCACTGGCAAGCAAGGCAATTTCACGGGGGCACCAGGATCTGCGGCGGAAGGAAGGCGAGAGGCAGATGTGAGGTCAGGGGCATCAGGAGAAACCTAGAACACCATGAGTGCCCACCTGGGCCTGTGGCCCTCGGGATGGGGCCCTGAGATGAAATTCATCAGCTGAAGAACCGGCAGGTGAGTGTCACTCAGCGCACTGTGTGAGTGGCACTCAACTGCCGGCTCTCACTTCCTGCTCGAAGCACGCTGGGACTCAGGTGCTGGGGGCAGGTGCCACCCCGCTGTCAGACTGAGGCTCACCAGCAGAAAGGGGGGATGTGCTCTCCTGCGTATGGAAACCCAAGGATCTTCAAAGAGACTTTTTTTCAGGATATGTGCAATGCCAACAATTTTGCCACTGTAATGGGAAAATAGCCTCTTGGCTGGCACTTTCTAATAGGCATGGGATTAGAAGCCAGGCTGAGGTTCAAGTCCACTAAGAGTGTGTCCCTCCAGAGGTAACTGTAATGCCACTAGCTTTAATTCCCTCATCATCCCATGCTTTTTAGGATTCAGGGTCACAGAGTGTGACCAAGAAGCCCTGCTGCTCTGCTAAGACATCCCCTGAGCCTCAGTTTTCCCACCCATAGAAAGGGAGTACTGTCTACCCTCTAGGTCCATTATGAGAAGTAAATAGATTCACGTCTACACCATCTCCATGTGACGGGATGAGAGGGTTGAGTCATCCCAGAAGAAGGGGCAGCTCTGTGTAATCAGTTCCTCCAAAGGACACTTAAGAATTTTACAAAACCCCCAAACAAGTTAGCAGGGGGCTTGAGTATAAAATACACCCAGTATAGTCCTTGATAGGTAATATCTGCTTGCTTGCTTAGTCATGTCTGACTCTGCAACCCCATGGACTGAAGCCCATCAGGTTCCTCTGTCCATGGAATTTTCCAGGAAAGGATACTGGAGTGGGTTGCCATGATAGGTAACAAATGTTGTCTTAATTCATTCTGAAAAAAATAATATATACTAGGATTCTCCCATGGGTTGTTGTGAGGGTCAGACAAGATAATGTGGACATGCTTTGTAAACTGCAAAGCATGACATACATCTGAGTCCTGTCGTGAATAGGATTCTGGCCTGATCTTTCCCAGCCTGGGAGGCAGAAGATAGAAGCTGAGAAAGCAACAGAGTGCGTGGTGTTTCCTTACAGGTAGTTCAGTTCAGTGGCTCAGTCGTGTCCGACTCTGAGACTCCATGGACTGCAGCACGCCAGGCTTCCCTGTCCATCACCATTATAAGTGACTTCCCGGACACCCACTGTGAGTAAGTGGGCAAAAAAACCTGGTGACAGTAAGTCAGGGAGCACAGAGGCTTCCAAGGCACCATCCTAGAAGTTTGCCAAGTCTAACATGGCCCTATGGGAAGGGAAAATGGCAAGGTCCTCCAGCTTCCAGCATGCCATTCCAATGTGCACAGCCCTGCGTTAGTACTGAGACCCCGTGGAGAGGATGCAGAACCAGGAGTTAGAAAACCTAGATGCTCTGCTATTAACTGTGCGTGTGTGGGGGTCGTTGCTCAGTCATGTCCGACTCTTTTTGACCCCATAGACTGTAGCCTGCCAGGTTCCACTGTCCATGGAATTCTCCAGGCAAGAATACTGCAGTGGATTGCCATGCCCTCCTCCAGGGGATCTTCCCGACCCAGGGATTGAACCCTGGTCTCCTGCACTGCAGGTGGATTCTTTATCGCCTGAGCCACCAGGGAAGTGCTCTGCTATTAATTAGCTATGAAATACATCTATGCTTCCAGGGACCCAGGCACTTTTATATCTAAAAATTCAGGGGTTAAAAATGCCTCCGTTACCTTGACAGCATCTCCCTGAACACGACACTCTGCATCTTCCTCATGCATGATATTCACGGGTGATGGGAGGACACACAAGACCTCCTGCACTGGTAACAATAAATGGGGTACAGGCAAAGCTCTCTGCTTGCTGACTTAGAAATGGATGGGTCTTCTGCAGCCAGACTGATCGAGACGCAGTATATTCATAAATCTGTCTCCGCTGATGGAGTGGAAAGAGCAAAAACCAGTTCCAGAGAACAAGAAAAATAAACCCCAGCTATGTCACAGAGCTATAAAACCCAAGAGGACTGTATTTCCAAACCTGACACAGCTCTGGCTTATGACTTCAGACAAGAAAATGAAAACCCCAGATGACTTCTGTAGTGGAGCCTGGAGACAGAGCACTGGAGTCTATGCATAGAACGAGTCTGAGCTAAGTGGATACACCCTGAGCCTCTCTCCTCACCTTTTCAGTTAGCACCAGCTGTAGCACCTACAGAGGCATTTGTAACTGCTTCTGTATCAGACAGTGTCATCAATGATAGTAGCACTTAGGATCCTAATGAACAAAAGTGATGTAAGAATTTCTCAGTCATCTGCCACCTGGTTCCAGTGAGTCAGAATCTCCGACCTCCTTTCGTGAATACAGGCATCCATTCAAAAACATGAAGAGTTTATAAGAGGCATACTTAAGTTTATAAGAAGAGTTCAGAATCCATTATCACAAACTGGAAGGCAGAGCACCAAAGAATTGATGCTTTCGAATTGTGGTGCTGGAGAAGAGTCTTGAGAGTCCCTTGGACTGCAAGGAGATCCAACCAGTCAATTCTAAAGGAAATCAGTCCTGAATATTCATTGGAAGGACTGATGCTGAAGCTCCAATACTTTGGCTACCTGATGTGAAGAACTGACTCATTAGAAAAGACCCTGATGCTGGGAAAGATTGAAGGGAGGAGGAGAAGGGGGCGACAGAGGATGAGACGGTTGGATGACATAGTTAACGACTCAATGAACATGAGTTTGAGCCAACACCAGGAGATAGTGAGGGACAGGCAGGCCTGGCGTGCTGCAGTCCATGGGGCTGCAAATGGTCAGACACGACTGAGCAACTGAACAACATCACAAACTACTGAATCAGATTCCCTGGGCTGCAAGAATGGCTCCACTCACCCCTTTGGGCCACCTTAGGGATTGTAAGGTAGTCTGGGCCTTTTTTGGTCAAATGCCTGGAAAGGCAAAAATGTGTTGACTGACCCCTCATGGTGAGAGGGACAGAAGAGAAACAAGTGATTAGGTTTCAATGTCATCGGCCTGCCTAGGTCTCCTGAACTAGCCTAGTATACGGAGACCACAGTGGATACCTGACGTGGTGAGGACCAAGTCCAGAGACTGCCGAAATCCTTAAAGAAGGGCCATTATCACATAGGCACCCCCAGCCCCCGACTTTGTTTCAGAGCCACTTTGCAAAGATACAATTTTGTTTTTAAGTGGACCCTTCCTGTCATCTCTCCAGGTGGCCTCGCTGAGATGCTGGTGACACTGGGCAGTGGAGGGGCTGTTCACCAGCCAACTGGGTCACTTGGGCACATCAGCTCTCCTGCAACTATAAAACCGATCTTGTAAAAGTCAAATGACATGTCAGGAAAGTGCTCTCAGAATCAGAACTGCAGATGTCTCTATAATCATGAGAACACACATTTGTTCCTAAGATCAGTATTCTGTTAAGAAATGATTTTTAAGTTATGGATAAAAACACATCCTCTGGTCTATTTTTGCACCAATGCTGACTTGTGCTATTGCTCCCAGGGAGACCAGGCAACGAGAGGGCCAGGAAATTGCTATCTGGGTGGTTGAACCCGAGCTTTCCACATGACAGGTGTAAAGGAAGGTGAGAGGGTCCGGAGGCGGGCAGCGGAAAGGAGCCTGTGTTGGCTGTGCCCGCCAGGGAGGACTGCTGTTTGTGACCATCCAGGCAGAGGCTAGGAGGGAGTCAAATCAAAATCACAAAGTCCTGGAATGAAACACACACATTCGGGTCTGGTCTCAGAACCCTGGAACCAGGGGCTCTCTCTGTGAGGTTCAAAGGCAATAAATTTAGATCCCAGACAACAAAAAACTACATAGACTATCTCCCTATTAAGAGGTAGTACAGCAGAAAGTAACCCCAGTCCCTGACAGTTCAGATGGGAAAGAATCCACTTGCAATGCAGGAGACACAGGTTCCATCCTCGGGGCAGGAAGATCCCCTGGAGAAAGGAATAGCAACCCACTCCAGCATTCTTGCCTAGGAAATCCCATGTACAGAGGAGCCTGGTGGACCACAGTCCACGGGATCTCAAAGAGTTGGACATGACTAAGCAACTGACTACACACTACACATCAGATACTAACATAACACTGTGAATCAATTATACTCCCATTAAAACATATGTATTTGTGGATGGAAGATATCTGGGGTTTGATTCAAAATAATCCCATGGGAGAAGACTGTCAGAGGGTTAAAGATGAAACAAGACTGGTCTAACCAAGGGGTACACAGAGGTTAACCATAATAATCTCTTTACCTATGTATATGTTTGGAAGTTTCCATTATAGAAAAATTTTTAATAAAGGAAAAAATAAACACTGCTTGAAACACACAAAGAAAGAGGTAGTACATTCATGGCTGGACTAAGAGGTTCAAGCTAGATCCATGTTTTAAGAAGGAGAGAAGGGGATGGCCACAGTTCATCTCTAAACCTCCATCCATCTGCTGCACGATATTTATTCACTGTTGGAGGACATGCTCAGATTTCCTGCATTTATAGTGATGGCGGTGGCTGGTCTAACCATCTGCAGAGCATCCCCACTCCCCCATGAGATTCCCAGTGTACTTGCTGACACCTAAGGCCGGACTGCAGGTTTGCCCAACGGATGACTCTGATGTTTAATTGCTGCTCTCATGAGGGGTGGCCTTTCTACCTAGGCTATCACATTTCCTTTAAATACTACAGAACCCATGAGAATTAGATATCATTTTCAGCAGCACTCAGAGATGGAGAACAATGTGCACAGATTCTCCTAAAGAAGCAAATAACCTGCTATGAACTCTTGGGCAAACAATCATCGAGCTCCTCCTTCATCACCGCTGCAGTGGGGCGCTTTGCCTCTTGCAGCCTGCTGTCCTGCTGCTGAGGGGCAACGGCCAAGGACCCTCAGGGAACACAGCAGACCAAATCCCCACTCCGAAGGGAAACCTGCCCCTGGGACATTTGAACAATGTCCAAGAGGAAGAGCCAAGGGCAGTAACTCGGTGCCCTCTTCATTTTCAGGGAGCCTCAGTCACATTCGTCCATGCAGTTGTAAATCCACCCAACAGCAGCAGCAGCATCCATTTTATCCAAGCAACGTCAAGGGGACAGGCTTGGATGAAGTCAAGCAATTGCAGCTAATGGTCCTCAAAAGAGGTCCACTTCCTCCTCCAAAAAGTTACACCCCTCACCACAGCTTTCAAGGTTCTCCAGTTTCCTTTCAACCCACTGCTGGCCCGATTTTTCTTGATTTCCCTAGCAGAACTGCACTTTCCTGCCAAGCTGAGCCATTTGCCATGTTGTGAACATCCTATGCCTCGCCTGCATGAGCCCCTCTGAACCCTGCTTCCTACCTCCTGGCAACCTCCCCTCCGATCCCTACTTGTCTTGTTCATCTCTAAGGCCTGTCTCAAATACATCCTTTTCTACCATGCTTTTCCTGACTCTTTCAAAAGGATTTGATCTCTTACTATTTGAATTTCTTTAGAACCATGTTTATGCATCTTCAGATTAAACATTTTCTGTAGCTTACAACCATCTACAACTCTGAGAGCTGGTAACAGAGCACTTTTTGTAAACTGTGTCAGGGTTGGGCGAGTACTTTGCTCATAGTGCAAAAAACACACAAAGTATAAGCACCATTCAGACTTAACAAAGGACAGAAATCCACGTGAGCCATAACATGGATGAACCTTGAGGATAACACGCTATATAAAAAAGGCCAGCCACAGAAAGACAAATCGGGCTTCCCTGGTAGCTCAGACGGTAAGAATTTGCCCGCAGTGCAGGCGACCTGGGTTCGATCCCTGGGTGAGGAAGATCCCCTGGAGAAGGAGACAGCAACCCACTCCAGTATTCTTGCCTGGAGAATCCCATGGACAGAAGCGCCTAGCAGGCTACAGTCCATGGGGTTGCAAAGTATCAGGCACAACTGAGCAACTAACCATAGCGAAATTCACAGAAACAAGGAGTAAAAAGGTGGTGACCAGGGTTAAGGAGAGATAAAGGGGAGACTGTTTAATAGGCAGAATTTCAGTTTTGCAAGATGAAGAAGTCCTGGAAATCCACTGTGCAATGTGATTATACATAACATTACTGACTATACATTTTAAAATGGTTAAGGTGGTAAATTTTATATGTTTTCAACACAAAAAGAAAACTGCCGAGTGAATTAAATCTGCACCCTAACAGCACTACCACAAAACGAAAGGTACTCTGCTGCAATCTCTGCCTTTATCACAGAGGTCAGAGCAGAAAGCATCCTTTTAAACATGTTTCATCAACAGACAGCCCTTAGCTTCACTAAGAAAAGAATTTCTGTATTTTGAGAAAAGACAACCAGGACCAGAATACTAGGGAGAAATGGGTATAAAGATTAAACTCAGGTAAATTTCCCAGTTCTTCAAAGTATCAGGTATCCAGAGACTGTGACC
This sequence comes from Ovis canadensis, assembly GCF_042477335.2. Lineage (NCBI taxonomy): Eukaryota > Metazoa > Chordata > Mammalia > Artiodactyla > Bovidae > Ovis > Ovis canadensis. The sequence continues at coordinate 57,877,646 of NC_091264.1, forward strand.
CCTAAACTTCTTCAGGAGGGCTTCTGAGTTACTATCTATTTTTTTCTGTTTAAAAGCACAGTTGAGGTCCAGGGTCCCGATGCTCTAGTCATCCGTTTTCTTGCACTTTCTGAGTAGAAAGCCAGGAAGGCAGGCAGGGACAGAGATGAAAGGAGCTGGGGGATTTGGGAGAGTTGGAGAGGAAGCTGAAAGAGGAGAACAAGGAGGGTGGGATGGGATATTCTGGGGCAGAAATGGGGCCAGAGGATCAGACAGCAACAGAGACACCCCGTGAACTGACAGATCAGAATTTGATTGTAGAACAACCCACTGTGGACACTCTCCTCAAAACGAGAGAGACAGGCTCTAAATAGAAATACTGGTTTCACCTTGACAAGCTCTGGAGAGAGGATTCTCATTAGACACCTGCTGGGGCTGAAAAAATACCACAGGGCGTGGATGCTGTCTGGCAGGGAAATTTGCAGCTACAAATACTTCGTAACATTGAAACTAGCAACCAACCAGTTCTGGTAATACAGTTAAGTTTCCCTGTGTTTCAGGCTCTCAAGACAGTGCCACAAAGTCACACTGGCAGAAGGACCTGTTTTTGAGGATCAGTGAGAGTTCCCTTTCTTTGCTGAACTGTACGTTTCCAACGATGGTCAAGTGCTTCCCATGCGATCTGCCCCATTCTTGATCCTGACTGTCTCTTTCTAGTATGTGCTTTGAAACCCAACTCGACTACTTTTTCTCTTTATAGTCAACTGCCTTTAAAAAGTTATTTATTTTGAAAGGACTGAATTTGTCTTTGAGTTATTAAAAAAAAAAAGGCAGATTTTCTAATTTCTTAAATAGATTAAAAAGCAAGGAGCCAAAAACAGCCAACCAAAACAAACAAAACCCGAAGAAGACTAATGATTCCATTGTCACAAATTTTAAGAATAGGTATCTTAGTGGAGATAGCATAAACTGATGGTGACAAGTGAGGATTCTGGAATAAGACGAAACGGATGGAGTCTATCTAGCTATGTCACCATGACTAAGTTATTTAACTTCTCTGAATTTCCTTTTCCTCCTCTATGAAAAAGAAAGAATAAAGATGCTAGCACTGTAAATTTTTCCAAAAATGGCACCTGCCATTATTACCTAAGTGATTGTCAGACTGTGAAACTCAGCTATCACATAAACTGATTATCCTTCATTGCAGTGGCTCCGGTGGGGTACCTAATCACAAGTACCTTATGCAGAAGGAATAGATTATTCAGGCAAGTTTAACATTTGATTTCTGGAGCCAGGATGGCAGGAGAGGTGACTGCCAAAGTCTCAGAAAAGTAGGAGACAATATTTTTTTGCTTCTACCCCCCTTTTCTTCTGGGGTCAGCCATCCTTCTAAGGATACATTGGGAAAATTATTCATCTCAGATCATATTGGTTATGCAATGAGCTCTGCTGGGCACTGTCCTTCCAGAATGGAAAGGAAGTTAATGCCCAGCAACTCCTGATCCTACATTACATCCGCTGCGTGCATACTGATGTTGGAGATAAGCTGGATGAGGACAACAAGAGAAAAAGAAAGATAGTTTGGGGGAGCGAGCGGGCTTCTATCCACTGGCTGAAGAACAGAGAAAATGCATGAGGCAATCTCCAAGTTAATTATGGTTTTCTGGATTAAATGGAAGCAAATGCCAAAGCAGAGGTGTTTCTGCATATCTCTCCCTGCATGGACCTAGCTGTGGTCCACGCCCAGGTTCATGCTTCCTCCAGCATCCACCGGACCATTAACCACTGTCACTTTCTATTATTCATGCATGGTGTCTTTCAAACTGTCGTCTGTTTCCTTTTAAAAATGTCAACGGAACAACAGATACTGAGAACACGCTAAAACTCCTAAGTCTCAGTTTAGAGTTCTGCTAGAATTCTCAGTTTATTAATTCCTTCTGACACGGCCCAGATGTCTCTAGAGTAATTAGTAACAGAACAGGGTTAATGCGGCTGCTTCGTGGTGATGCAGATTCACTGTGACGGATGGTTCACTTACAGAAATGAAGCAAGTTCCGTCAAGTTTAATCCCCAAGGGGAAGCACCACCCTTGCCCCCCGTACACATCTGTGCCTATCTCGTCATCGTATTTAAGTGGCTACCAGGTACAATACGGTAAGAGATCATCAGCTTTCACATATTTTTTTTTATCCATTTGGCCCAAGCTCTATGGAAGTGAGATGTACAGATAATGGGTAAAATTCACTCTCTTGGGGAAAGAACAAGGGGAGCCAGAGAGACAAGGCTAACAGAGCAAGAGAGTCCTGGTAATGCCAGGCTTGTGGCTGAAGTTCTTAATTAGGTAAATAAATTATAGGGCAGTGTTTGTTTGAAAAAAAAAATACTGTCAATTCTTTTATATATATATATATATTTTGCAAAGACTTCTGCTGTGGACCGTGTTTAAAGTCTTCACTAAATTTGTTACAATATGACTTCTGTTTTCATGTTTTGGTTTTTTGGCCAAGAGGCATGTGGGATCTTAGTTCCCTGACCAGAGATTGAACTCACACCCTGTGCCCTGGAAGGCAAAGTCTCAACCACTGGACCGCCAGGGAAGTCCCTGTTAATTCTTCTTTTAAAATGTCTTCTCTACTCATCCGTTCTCTCTTTTCCCATTGCCATCAGTTGATAATTTTAGCTTCTGTTTCAACAAATGGAGCGGGCTCTGAAAGTGTCTCCGTGCCTCAAATTGTTCGATTTAATTCAATTAGTGCTTCTGGAGAATGAGGCATACAGGCGGCTTCCCTGGCTTCTCAGTTCGGCTGTCAACCTTCTCTTCTGGTTCATTTTACACAATGACCCAGGAATGTATTTTAAAGTCTAGTTTTCACCCTATCACTTACTCCCCAGCTCACAAACCTCCAAAGGCTCCCAACTGCCTAAAATCTAAATCCTCACATGGTAGACAGGCCTAGTAAACCCCCTCCCTCAACACAGCCCAAGAGGGCCCCTCCATCCCAGCTCTGCCTCCTTGTCACTGGCCCGAAGCAGGGCCACCTGCGAGCCTTTCCTCATTCTCTAAGTCCTTCATGCCTTCAGGGTGGGCTCAAGTTTCAGGCTCTCCAGGAGACTTTTTATCAGACTGTGCTGAACTGCAAGGATTACACCTAACAGTAGTTATTCTGGCATTCTACTTCTGGAAATTTAATGAGGATATATTCATAATTGCATATATAATCATATACATGTATACTAAACTGTCATATTTTGATACCTAGCTTTGATACCTAGCACAGTGTTCTGCCTACAGTTAGGTGTGCTGAATAAATATGTACTATATATGAGTTTATTTTTTTCAATATTGAAGCTTTCTCAAGGGAAATTTGGCATCTCAGTCTTAAAATGTACATAGACCTTAAAAGTACATAATTTAGTTCTAGAATCAGAAAGAGCAATTCTCATACCAGGAATAAGTGAGGAAAAACTCAGAAATGCTTATAAAAATATATGCACATTGTTGAGATATTGAGTTTTTTTATAATAAGGAAGATAGAAACCCCTTAAGGGGTCCCTCATTTAATTGGGATCCCCTACAATGTAGCTAACAAAATCACTTTGTGGAATATTTTAGTAACATGAATACCAGTTCATTAGACATCAGTAAGGGCGAACAAAAAGTAAACTTGTATTTCACTTTTTCTGTTAGATAAATGATAGACAGTGGTTATCTTTACAGGGAGGCTTAAGAAATCTCTTCCTTTGTGGTTTTCTCTGCCTTTAAATTTGGGAACACTAAAGCATTACTACTGTGTTGAATGGTTTCTTTAATTGGAAACTTGCTCTTTTGAACCACAAACACTGACTTGGATGGGTATGTACTTTGATAGAGGAGCTTGACACAAACTCCTATTTGAATTGTAATCTAATAAGCCTCCGCATCATGTGAGAGTCATCCTGTGACCCTGGAAACAACAGTGATTGATTTAGGAATCAGGAAACAGGGCCTAATGTTGGCTTTACTGCAGAATTCCCACCAGCCCTGGAAAAGTCACTTCTTTTCTTGAAACTCAGTTTTTTAATGATAAAATAAATGGATATTCTTGCACCCTCATTCTACCTTACAAAAATGTATAGAGAGCAATTAGAAACTATTTATAAAATAGCAAATATATTATAAAAAGGAAGTCAATCAGCATCGAGTGGGATTATTATCAAGGTTGGAGAAACATCCCTCTGAAATCTTGAATCTCTGGTTACACCACAACTTTAAATCACAAAGTGGTACCCAATTCATGTGCTAATGTACAGCATAGTGCAATTCCACTAAACACCCAATTTAATAACTGTAGCTGCATTTATTAACATTGAACAATGAATTTTAAAGTCATTTCAGGTTATTACAAAATATTGAACACAGTCCCCTATGCTATACAGTAAATCCTTGATGCTTATCAAGCTTATTTATTTTCTGTAGAGGTTTGTATCTGTTAATCCCACTGATAATCTGAAAATATATATACAACTGAATCATTTTGCCATACACCCGATTTACAACAGTATCATAAATCAACCACACTTCAATTAAAAAGCAGTCATTTAAAGACAACATTCCTCTTTCCACAATATTTTGCAAATTACTATCTTTGCTTTTTTTTTTCTCCTCCCAAAGAGAACAGCACAGGTATACATTTTAAAAGAAGAAATACACTGGGCTTCAGATCAAGTACTCAGAGACCCAAAATTGAACACTTTAGCAAACTCATAATGAAGAGAATGGGAGCTCCTCCATTTCTATGAAGATTTGGACAGTGAATCTACCCCACCTAGACGGGCAAACACTCTTGACTTAGCGACATCAATGCAACGGGCATACTTACCGGTGCACACGACTGGAGGCTCTGAGCATGTGGCTGGCAGGTGTATACTGCATGCCTCCAAACACACACACACACACAAACCCAGGTCACAACGGCGTGTACCAAGACACACACAGAAACACCCAAGTGTCCCACAGGGCGACCTCGCCAAAGGTTCTCAGGTAAAAAGCAAGAAAGGATCCCATGAAGGGAAGGCAGGGTGGCGGGCCCCCAGAAGGCGTGCTGACTCACCTGGTAAGTGGTTGCCAATCCTGGCAGTGGGTTTGGGAGGCAGGGCGGGGGGCTGCTTGAGGAGAGAGAGCTGCTTCACGGGGGTGTCCTCGTGGTCTCCGGGGGAAGCAGCAGGTTTTTTTGGGGGCAGGAACAGGACTGGTTTGGCTGAAGGATCTTGGGACAGGAGGGCTCCAGACTCACTGGCAGAGGGACTCTCTTCGGACACTGAGGGCACAACCACATGACACACGAGGACATTACACACACGCGGCGCAGGCGGGCCTGGTGGCAGCCGCGGGGCGCAGCGCAGGCTGGTGACACGGCAGAGCGCTTACGGCGCGCGTTCCAGGGGCGCGCCAGCACCGACTCACGGACCACGGCGACAAGCAACAGATGCGCAGGCGCAGGGGAGCAAGGACCAGGACTTGGGGTGTGTCTGCCCTTTGCTCCCGGGTCTGAGGGCAGCCTAGGGGCTGACACTGGACAGGCGACCCCCACATCCTGGGGCGGCTGCTCCTCCAGGTTCGGGGCCGTCCAAGCTGTGCATCAGTGTTCAGGGGGCACGCTGCAGTTTCAGGGGCACTGGCTCCTATACACCCGGACAAGGTGAAGGATGCTCCAAATGATCATTCTTTTTGTTTTCTCTGCTCCTCTTTCCTACCCTCACCAGAAGCATGGTTTTCTCATTTGGATTCTGCCCATTCCTTATTGCTCCAGGCCCGCCTCTTCCTCTTCCCCTGAGGGTTAGGGGGGCAGGACCCAGACCAGCTCCAGTTAAGAGCTGTCCTGGGCAGTAGCAGAGGCTGTCTCATCAGACTGGTGACCTGGCCGAAGACTGAAGGAGACTACGACTTCCTAAGGGCGACAGATCTTAGAACAACAAATCAAATCCGTCTGATCCCATGTCACAAGGAAGGCTGGAGAGAAAGCTCAGTTTACTGCTTTAGTTGGGACAATCTCTCCAGCTGGGAGGAGGGTAGGTTGGGAGGGAAATGCATCTCAGATGCATACTTCCCCCTACCATCACTGCTCCAGTAAGAAAGCCTGTACACGAATCCTCCCCTGCCTCCTCCTTCCTCCCTAATCCGGGCAGCAGTGCTCCCGGCAGCACCAAAGCCTTGCACATCATCCGCAGGAGAACCAGGTTCTCCCCTGGCTCAAGGAACAGTGGTGTTACCAGTGCTGGACTCACTGATGGAGCAGTGACTCACAGGGTCCCAAAGTGAAGCAGGGCACCAACTCTGTGAACTGCCACCACTCCCACCTCCTGCCTGAGCTCCATGTTGCAGACTTTTGCACACGGGGTAGACAGAGGAAGGACGTGGCCTCCTTCCCCAGACTCCAGATATTCCCAGAGGTCCCTCCCCGGAGGCTGGTCTCCTGATAGCAAGGACCTCTCCTTACTGGCTGTCAGGAGCGCGCCACCATCTGGCTAAAGAGGACCACTCTGCAGTCCTTCTGAGGGACTGAATATTGGCGAATCTGGACCAAAAAGGGAGTGACGATCAGATGGCATCACAAATCATCTGTCAGCAGGATACAACTTAACTGGTTAAGTTGTAGACAATTAATACATCAATTTTATATGGTAAATTGGTACAGTTTCCTAAAGTGATGTAACAGTTAACTGTTATATTGGGATGAGGATTCAAAGGCATACCAGGGCTTTGTGACCAGGTGACTTAGACAGACATCCTACAGAAGCATGTGGCTCAGCGTTAGCAGAAACGAATGTTAGAAAACAAAACGATGACATTTTAAATCGTCTATATTACAAAACAAGACCTATCTTCTTTAAAGAGATTAAGGTTTTTAAAGTGTTTTTAAAAGATTGTAGAAAAATAATGGCTATTTCCTCCATATTTTTATACTCAGCATGTACTGGGTTGGCCGAAAAGCTTGTTCAAGTTTTCTATAATGTTTTATGGAAAAACCCAAAGGAACTTTCATGACCAACCCAATACTAAACTGGTCACTTCCATCCTCATTTCCAGGAGATCCTTATGTTCAGGGGGCTTCAGAACAGAAGCCCAAGTCCATCCAGGCTGAAGGCCCACCACACTGCATGCTGGGGACCAATTCAACGTCTATCGGGGTCATTACCTGTCCCATCCATGATGTCGGCAGGCTGGAGCACCTCATACGAGCAGGGATCCCTGGGCATCGGGACTGGCTCCATTTCGGACAGGGCAGGCAGAGACAGCTGGCTGGAGCTCAGGGACTGCCCGTTTTCCAGGGAGTCATCTTCATTCGATATGGAGAGCTCCCCGTCTGTCGGAGGGAGAAAGAGACGACCGCAGAGTTAGATATGCCTGCCTTGCAGGAAAGAGTGACACTTATTGCCTGCTACCCGAGTCTAGACGCTTTTGAACAATCTTCATCAAGACCAGAACATAAAGTCTACTCTCGTTATTTTGCTTTTAAGGCATCTAACCACCAGGGAAACCATTTCCAGTGATCTGCAGGAGTGTGCCTGTTTTCTCTCCATCTTTCTAATCATCGACAGATGAATGGATAAAAAAGATGTGCCGTGTGTGTGTGTGTGTGTGTATGTATGCATGTGTATATACATCTATATGGAATACTGTGAAAGTGAAAAGTCGCTCAGTCATGTCTGACTCTTTGCAACCCCATGAACTGTAGCCTTCCAGACTCCTCTGTCCATGGAATTTTCCAGGCCAGAATACTGGAGTGGGTAACCATTGCCTTCTCTAGGGGATCTTCCCAACCCAGGGATCGAACCCAGATCTCCTGCATTACAGACAGATTCTTTACTGTCTGAACCAGCAGGGAAGCCCATATGGAATATTACTCAGCCATAAAAAAGAATGCGGGAACGCCACACACAGCAACATGAACCTAGACAAAACCTAGACATTGTCACACTAAGTTCAGTAAGCCAGACTGGGAAAGACAAGTATGATAATGCTTATGTGGAATTAAAAAGAAAAAGATACGAATGAACTTTTTTTTTTTTTTTTTACAAAACAGAGACTCACAGACATAGAATGCAAACTTATCATTACCAATGGGAAAAGGGAGCAGAGAGGAATACATTAGGAGGTTAGTATTAACATATACATTCAACTATATATAAAATATGTAAATAACAAATAAGAACCTACAGTATAGCACAGGCAACTATATTTTTGCAGTAAACTATAAGAGAAAAGAATCTGAAAAAGAGTATATGTATATATATACACACACACACACACATATATATGTATCACTTTATATCTGTGCTGTATACCTGAAACTTACACAATATTGTTAATCAACTATACTTTAATTTAAAATTTAAAAATATTTACAAAATTTTTAACATTTTAAAAGTGTTAAAAAAATCATAATATACCATGTTTTATATTTGTTCTTTAAACAAAAATGAAAATCAAATTTTCTTCATAATATTTGAAAACCTGGAAACACTGAGCAGGACTCAGAGATGGAAAACAAGGTCAGGAATTCCTACTTTGGGGAGCAAAAGGCTTCAAGCACTCAAAAAGCATGGGGACCTGGGACGTCAAGGCACTAGGAAAGACTCACCCTGTCTTCTCGGCACCTCTGCCCATATCCAATCTCTCAGGCAGACACATGTTTAGGGGTCTCTGAGCTCCAGCTGCAGGGCTGCAGTGGTGCAGAGTCACTGGGAGGTGCCAGGATTCTCCTGGTGCCCATCAGTGATTCTGCGGGGCAGGGTACACACTTTGATCTTGTCAAAGCTCAGCAAGACAAGGAGCAGCCAGTTAACACCACGGTGGAGGATCAAAGGCTCCTACACAATGGCCGTTTGTCAAATCAAAACTCCCTGGGTGTGATTTCCTCCTAGCCCAGGGGAGTCCTAGATAGCTAGACATTAAAGTCAAATTAATTTTTAAAGAGGACTGAAAGCTGTTCCAGCCAGATGAATAAATATCCAGATGAAAGGCTCTAAGTTATGTTTGGGCAGAAACACAGAAACCAGCAAAGCAATTACCTGCCTTACGACGAGAAGATAGATGATTCACTTGCAGAAATACAACAGTGAAATGACTCCATGGTTAATCATGGAGAAATAAGCTTTTCCTTTTGCTGTGTTCCTCCCAAGGCTTTAATTTTCTACACAATGATGATACGGCAGCAAAAGATTCCTCTACCTACCCCCTCTTCATTTAGAACTGGCCTGATGAAATGCATGCTCAACAGAGCAATTTATAAACTGACAGGCTTTAGGTAGCATATGGTTCAAGGACTTATGATATTTGACCTGAAATTTTATACACACAGAAAAAAAATATAATGGACACCAAAAAGTCATTTAAAGCAGATAATTTAAAGCACTAATCTTTGAAGACTGTGGGTTTATTTTTTCTTTCTTTTCACTTGGCCTTAAAAAAATTTTTTTTATATTGGTTTTTGTTTGTTGTTGGTCATGCTGCTTAGCACGTGCGATGTTAGTTCCCCTGCCAGGGATGGAACCCATGCCCCGTGCAGTGGAAGCGCAGAGTCTTAGCCCCTAGATGGCCAGGAAAGCCCCTCATGCGGCCTTTTTATATATCTCAAACGGAAGCAGTAGTCACTATAATCGTGATTAACAATATGGCTATGACGTCTCATTCCTAAGAGAAGAGCAGACTGCCAGGCCAAGGCTATGGGAAACACTCAGCTGAACTGAGAGTACCCAGGATGGGAAGAGCCGTGGTTGTGAGCATTAACGCAGCACCATCCCGTAGCAGGCAGTTCCCGTGTCCTTTGTTTACTTTGGCTTGTTCAAACTGGCAACATGGGAAGCACCTCTGCTTCAGGTTCCCAGCTGATAGAATAATGATGGAATTGCCATCAGGTTTACTACATCTCTGAGAAACCATTCTGATTTTGGATGTTCTGGCAACCCACTCCAGTACTCTTGCCTGGAAAATCCCATGGATGGAGGAGCCTGGTAGGTTGCAGTCCATGGGGTCGCGAAGAGTCGGACACGACTGAGTGACTTCACTTTCCCTTTTCACTTTCATGCATTGGAGAAGGAAATGGCAACCCACTCCAGTGTTCTTGCCTGGAGAATCCCAGGGACGGGGGAGCCTGGTGGGCTGCCGTCTATGGGATCGCACAGAGTCCCATCGACTGAAGCGGCAGCAGCAGTGTAGTAAAAGTACTGGCTTAAAACAGCCAGAGGAGGAGGGGTTTCAGGGTTGTTGCCATGTTTTGCTTCTTTGGGGCAAAGATGTGATGGAATGATCACTATATATTTTAGCTACTTAGACTACTTATGTCTAAGAACTGTAGATGCAACATTAGGGGAAAGAAAAGATACAACAAAAATTTACCTCCCTATGGATTAAAAAGTACCTTTGCGAAATCACAAAGGCCCAAATCATTTGGGAGAGGAAACAATCTGGTGAATTCCACCACTGCAACTTCTAAATACACATCTCATTAAAAAATGAAATTAGAAAAAAGGAGAAATACGACATGAATCATATTTCTACCCCAACAGAAAAGTTCTTTTTCCACACTTAGTTGTATGTATTAAATTTTATTTTGTCTTATTTTTTTAAATTTTATAAGCATTATAATTCACGGTTATCATCTTAATGATTATATTTAATCTCTCTGTGGTTGGTCACAAAGGGATTTCCAATGTTTTATGCTATTATGAAAACAGAAATCTCTGCCGATTACCTTCTGGTATAAATCTTCTCTGCAGTTAGAATTCTCCCCCTTTAGAAGAGAGTCCAAAAAAGACATTTACGTGTATTAATATTTTAATGTCTACTGCCACAGACCTGGATATCGTTGTCATTTTTCTATAGGGTTTGTCAATTTACATAGCAGCAATGTACAGACCACACAGATTTCTGGGCTTTTGGTCATTTCTCCAATATTAACATTGATAATCATGTTTTATCTATCGACATAGCTACTTGCTAAGTCACTTCAGTCGTGTCCGACTCTGTGCGACCCCAGAGGGCAGCCCACCAGGCTCCCCCATCCCTGGGATTCTCCAGGCAAGAACACTGGAGTGGGTTGCCATTTCCTTCTCCAGACATAGCTACTTACCTACATATATATGCACACATCTGGTAGAAATAAATTAAGACCATGCAATAAGTACACATTATTGATATCACTTATGACTAAGATAGATGATGACAAAAATGAAATCTGACTTGGATTCATATAATATGGGGATTAAAAAGATGCCACTGTTAAAGTAACTGTTATTTTTTAAATTCTTATGATGTTTTCAAATGTACACAAAAGTGGAAGCATGGATGTAATGAACTCCATGTACTCATCATCAAGCTATGAGGAATTAGCTGGGGATTCCTAATGCTGAGTAACTTCAAGTTTGACTCATCTAAAGACTAATTTATTGATGAATAGTGGATTCACAATGTTGTATTAACTTCTGTAAAGTGATTCAGTTATTATATATAATATATATACACACATGTGCATATATACACATATATGCGTGGACACACACGTATGTATATATACACATACACAGGTATATATACACATTCTTTTTTCATATTCTTTTCCATTATGGTTTAGCACAGAATACTGAATATAGTTCCCTGTGCTATTAGACAGTAGGACTCTGTTGTCTGTACATCTTATACATAACAGCTTGTATCTCTGAAGACTGTTTAGGCTCTCCATGCCTTTTTACTATTTACCAGTCCTGTTATCAGCACATTACTAGCATTTTTAAAATAAGCATCATTAGAAAAAACCGTTTTCCCTCCCAGGAAGAATTTAACTCTCCTGAACAAAATGAGTCTTACAGACTATTTCTGCTTTCACCTATCAAGATCTTCGCAGTTTCTTAGGTATTTTACTCTTTTTGATGCAACGGTGAATGGAATGGCTTCCTGAATATCTCTTTCTGATCTTTCATTGCAGTCTCTTGTTACTACAATTGAGCAAAAGCTCATTGAGTATTGGAAATCATTTTGATGTTTCTCATACAATAATTTTCAAAATGGTACAATTACCTCCAGGTATTAAGACATTTCCTACTAGAATCAATAAAGTGTGGAAAGGAGGAAGGGAGAAGGCAGGAGGAGACCAGACAAGTTAAGGCAGTGGTTCTCAGACTTTCATGGGCTTCACAATTTCCTGGTGGGCAGTTATAACAAGATGCCAGGGCCTCACTCCCAGAGTCTCCGACCCAGGAGGTTTGGCGTGGAACTGAGAATATGCATGTCTCATAAAGTCTTGGGTGATGCCAAAGCTGCTTTTGCTGCTCAGGGTTCCACACTTTGAGAACTACTGGACTGGAGGTAAGGAACCCAAGCAAGAGAACCCAGAATAGCAAAAGTGCCTTTTCATAGTGAGGTTTAGGGCAGGAAATGTCGTTCATGGGGCTAACACGGAACAGAGGCGGTTGGTTTAAATCTCAAAGAGAAAGCTGGAGGTTGCGTGGTTTAACCATGGATTATGAACTTGTCACGAAGGGTGATGGACTGGAGAGAGCACCTGGGCGGGGAAGAAAAGTAACAGATGAGCCAGGTGCAGACGTGCCTAACGGGAGCATCCAGTCACAGAAGCGTAGAGAAAAGAATGCAGAGGTGAGTGCAAGTCAGAGTCAGACAAATGGTGAGACGTAGAAAGCAACGGATTGAGATGGAGACCTGGCCAGCCACTGTCTTCTCTTCCCTGTGAGGCACAAGAACTGAAAGATGCTGGTAAGTCAGGCTTACACCAAGTTAAGGAGAGGGAGGAGAGAGGTGAGAGTGAATGTTGTGTTGACAAACACCTACTTGGACTCTACTGTGAACAATGTGGGACACACCCACCGAGCCTCACAAACAGATCTGCTGTTAGCTCCTTCGCATACCTGGAGAAACGACCGTCAGGGCGGCTGCCTCCAAAGGCCTGGAGCTGAACCATACTCTGCCCTGCCCCTCCTGCCACAGGCCAGGCATTGTGCTAAATGTTAAGGAGGAAACAGACATGCCTTGGGGAAAGATGAGGCAAGACGGGGTGCAGAAATGCAGACAGGGAGGAATGTGGCATATGTGAGCTGGGGTGAAAGGTGAGGAAAAGAAGTGTGAGAAGTTAAGTCCCAAGAAACAGAAGAAAAATGAGAGGCGAAGGAAGGGAGTAGACGTGTGTTCGGAACAGATGGAGATTCACCTCTTATCTTGCATAAAATTTTTCTTAATGTTCTAAGAGTACAAACTACTGGTTGGTCAAAAAGTTCATTTGAGTTTTCCCATAAGATGGTACGAGAAACTGGGATGAACTCTGTGGCTAACCCAATATATAAAAGCTGTGTTCCAGAGAGTTGGCTTGAAAGATGTTTCTAAAAATATATACTTTTTTGTTCTAATTCAGTTTATTTAGGAATGATATCTACCTACAACCGGATGTCACCTATGCGACAATATTCCAAAAAATTTTGTTATTGTTGCTTGTTTTGCTTTAAGACACCCTCTGGTTTTAGGGTGATTGACACGTGTATATACTCACAGACACATTTATTTATTTAGGGTGCATAAGAAGGAAGCCAGAAATGTGTTAACTTATTCATAAACTGTTAGGTTTTCAATTCGCAAAATAAAACACTGTACAACCAGTATAAGGGAGAAAAACCAACATGATGGGGGAAATATGAACCAAACATAGCTAATAAAAGAATGGCTATTCCAAGTATGTGGAGTATTTGTACAAATAAATAAAAATTCAGTTCCAGGTGCCACTTGTGAAATGCACAGCCTGGCTGGGAACGAAAGAAATGCAAATGAAATGACCCTGTGGGTGACGCTGACCCCTAACCATGTGCTTGAAACAATGTCAAGTGCAAAAGCAGGAATGGAGAACGAGAGGCACACGTTGATTATGATGCCCTCAGGAGGAAATACGCAGGCACGCTGGCAAAGTTCTAAAGTGAACCTGGCATGATACGAGTACAGCTTGCTGCTGCTGCTGCTGGTAGCTTCAGTCGTGTCCGACCCTGTGCGACCCCATAGATGGCAGCCCACCAGGCTCCCCCGTCCCTGGGATTCTCCAGGCAAGAACACTGGAGTGGGTTGCCATTTCCTTCTCTAATGCATGAAAGTGAAAAGTGAAAGTGAAGTTGCTCAGTTGTGTCCGACTCTTAGCGATCCCATGGACTGTAGCCTACCAGGCTCCTCCATCCATGGGATTCTCCAGGCAAGAGCACTGGAGCGGGGTGCCATTGCCTTCTCCACGAGTAGAGCTTCAGTTCAGTTCAGTTCAGTCGCTCAGTCATGTCCGACTCTTTGCAACCCCATGAATCGCAGCACGCCAGGCCTCCCTGTCCATCACCAACTCTTAATGGTCATTAATGTTTTTTCCAATGGCGATGCTTACATGTACAAAAAAATATAACAAACACTGGCATGTTGCCTTGTTCAGTTAAATGAAAACCTAATAATTCTTGTTGGGAGGGGAAAACCCCTTCCTTACTCCTCAGGTTTCTTGAATAGCTATTTTCTCTGAGCCCAATTTTTTACCCCTTCTCCACAGTTACCGCATTGCTAGGATGCAAATTCTGAATAAAAGACTTGCGGTAGAGGAGAATAATGAATGTCATGAAATCACGGTTACATTGATGCTTCCAACTAGAAGGAAAAATGATTACGTAAGTGAAGCACCCTGGAGAATTCTAGACTCAAAACATTAGGAAGTGTTAGCTACACTGTATCCCCGTTGGTAACTCAGTGTGTAGAATTCACACATGCAGACCTATGAAAACTAGCAATCGCCAATAGCTATAATTAGAGCAAAAAGTGCAGCCACCTATGTTAAAGCAAATACTCATCTTTGTGAAGACATGGAAGAAGAGCTCTACTGCGAGTATTTGCTAATTGTTTTTTCCCTTTGAGACAGAACTGCTGTTGTAGCTTTCAATATGTGTCCTTTGACCAAAAAGGGCATCTCCGCTGAGTGGCTGATGGGGACCCCATAGAGCCGAAGGTGTTTTCCCAACAAATGTCACTGGTGATGGGGAGCTATGAAACAGGACTTCATCTGATGTCTTTTTTTTTGTTGTTTTCTTTCTTGACATTGATATACTTTTTCCATTAGAGTAGGAAAAAAGTTCATCCACTAGGGGGGCACTGCTGCTGCTGCTGCTAAGTCGCTTCAGTCGTGTGCCACTCTGTGCGATCCCATAGACGGCAGCCCACCAGACTCCCCCATCCCTGGGATTCTCCAGGTAAGAACACTGGGGTGGGCTGCCATTTCCTCCTTCAAAGCATGAAAGTGAAAAGTAAAAGTGAAGTCACTCAGTAGTGTCCGACTCTTCGCGACCCCATGGACTGCAGCCTACCAGGCTCCTCCATCCATGAGATTTTCCAGGCAGAGTACTGTAGTGGGTTGCCATTGCCTAACCCACATAGGTGTCATTTCCACAACAATATAGACAGCTTTGAAAATCTTCTCTTAATCCCAGTAATCTTCTAAATCACCGTCCTCAAAGCCACTGGCTGCTCTCATTGTCAGCCAAATGATGTGCCATCAACCACAGCTCTAAGGATTTCACTGAAAGATGAAAAGCTCTCAATCTAAGTCGGAAATGGCTCCATGGTCATTGGAGTTTGCTTGAATTCAAGGAGTTGAAGTCATTAGACTAAATGGTGCTACAGATGTCATCGTGTAGAATTTTAAACATATATTGAAAGCAACACATTTCTATTAACACTGCAGATTTACTAATTATTCTTAATGTTTTTGAATCTTGGGCATTGAAAAAGACAAACTGAGAGTCTTATTCACAAAAACTAAAACTACAGTGTGTATGTGTGTGTCTCTCTCTCATGTCTGGTACATTTTCTTTTCCAGTGAAGAAAAGGCATTGTCAGTGTGTGATCCTGTATCTAAAAGTATCTATATGCCACCAGAATTGTGAGCAGACATTGCAGGACTTTGCAGGATCACTAAACCTGTATTTTCGGAATCCATATCTCAGAGATTCTTCTAGTTTATCTTTCATGCCTATTTGCGGCCAGAAGTCTTTGGATTATTCAGACTAGTCTATATGGAAGAACGAATGTGCAAGGGGCAT
This sequence comes from Ovis canadensis, assembly GCF_042477335.2. NCBI lineage: Eukaryota > Metazoa > Chordata > Mammalia > Artiodactyla > Bovidae > Ovis > Ovis canadensis. The sequence goes on from NC_091264.1 coordinate 57,893,720, forward strand.
GAGGTTTCTTTGCGTCTGACACAGGCATCTTGGTAACTCACAGAATCCTTTTGACCCTAATAGCTTGAAAACCTATGCAAGATGGATTTCAATCTCAGAATGTAACTGATTCTGTGATACTGAGATTGGATGACTTTAAACATGGAATGGAATGGTATATGTTTTCCTGCTTGGAGAATCACCTTACTTTTTTTAAAAAAAAATAGCTGCTATTGTTCTGGATTTAATATCCCATTTTGATGCTAATAGTTCCTGTCTTGTACAAAGGACTTTGCTGAAAACCCTGAAGTGTGTGAGTTGCAGTGACTTCCTATCACAAAAGTGGCACTGACTAAAACAAGTGCGTAGCTTGTTTTAGTTGCACTTCCCTGTAGCTGTTCCCTGATGGATTTATCAGCATTTTCTGCCTTTAACTGGACTGCACAGTCAGCAAACCACAGCTCACATGGCTTCTCGGTGGCTTCCTCACTGCAAACACCTCCTCATATCAAACCGTGGTGTCTGTCTCCCAGAGGTGTTTCTTTCATCTGCCTGGGTACAGTTATGCCTCCTCAGCAGTCTTTATACCCAAGCCCATTGGTTCTTACATGATCTATCCTGATGAGGTATGATGGCTCTGACCACTATTTCCAGATAATGTCTCTTGACTCCAAGGTTTTCCGCAGAAAGAGGATTTACCATCTTGCTATTCCTAGGCATTCTGATATCAAAAATGCAACTGGGGCAGAGACGGAATATAAAATGAATGGGATGACACAGTTTCTCCCCTACGCTATTACGCAAGAGTGGAACTCTCACAGAACCATATATCGCTGTGCAGTGGGCCCTTCACAGTTGATAGAGAATCCAAGATTTTTTAAAAAAATCTTTAATGGCTAGAGTAGGAGAAAGAAAGTCATAGGGACTTGTCACTGCAGACTGTAAGCAGTTCTGTTTCTCTAGCTGAGCTGCTCTCCAACATACGGTTATGAATTAAATTAGTTAAAACTAAACAAAAACTAAAACAGTTCCTCAGTCAGCCTAACCACATCTGAGGTGCTCGATAACCACACGTAGCTGATGGCTACGATGCCCATTGCTGGCTGGCAAATACGATGGAATGTTCTTGTTATTGCTGAAAATTCTGCTGGACAGCCCCGCTCAAAATAGACTTAAAACTCACAATAATGAGCCTAATGAATATGCAAAAATGAACCCATTTCTGGCACTGGGAGATTCAGATGGCATTGCTAACCTGGTCCACATCACAACAAATGGTCGGTTCAATGGATAATATTTGCTTTAAAGAAGCTGCAGTGGTGAGAAGGAGGGGGCACAGGGACAAAAGATGTATCTGGGGAACGTGTGGATGGTGGGACCCAGACAGCAGCAAGACATAGCTCCAGAAGTGGGCGTGGCCTGTGGAGAAGCCCTGATCGAATCTCAGCTCTTCTGGGTAGAAGCAGAGAGTCTAGACTTGGGTAAAGGGGAACCAGGAAAGGGAGACAGGCATCAAAGAACAGCAGAGGAGAAGTCCAGGTCACATGTCTGGTGGAGACCCTCGCTGACATTTACTGAGCGCTTTCTCTGGGCAGAAGAGGCTGTAAAGCCCCAAATGGATTATGTCCCCTGATCCTCCAGCAACCCTCTGGGAGGACAAGCCAGGGCAGAATGGAGTTGAAGAGTACAAATCCAGGGGTGTTCCCAGAGACTCCAGGAGGACCAGCTGCTTGGTAACAGACTGTCTTCAAGCAAGCAGGCTGGAGGCTCGGAGCAATAAGAAGGGATGAAAGGCAAGCATGGCTTTGCCAGCTGGAGCCAACTAGGATCCTGGGATTCATTCAAGCAGAAAGCAGAGTCCAGGGAGATAAGAAGCTGCCCTGTACCTTCTACAGACAGAAGACAAGGGAGCTGGGACCAGCGCTTAGGGCTCTGAGGAGAATGCGGTTGTTTTACAGATTTGTGTGGGGCTTAAGGCTTCAATACACCTGCAATGCAGAAGACCCAGGTTTGATCCCTGGGTCGGGAAGATCCCCTAGAGAAGAGAATGGCTGCCCACTCCAGTACTATTGCCTGGAGAATTCCATGAATTGCCTGGTGGGCTACAGTCCATGGGGTGCAAAGAATCAGACATGACTGACCAACTAACACTTTCACTTAAGGCTTCAGTGCCCTGCCGACCTGCCTAACTCTACATGAGTCCTAGGCAAACATATGAAGTCAGGAAAGCTTTTCTAAGTGTGACTAGCATCCCCTCTATTAGCTGTTACCTTCCAGAGTTTGACTTGTTTCCTCCTTATAAACGTCAGTGCAGGTCGGCGGCTGAGGCATGATCAGGCAGCAAAAGTGGGCAAGGATGTTCATCATGCCCAGGGTACTGTGCCCCACCCCGGTTTCACTGGTGGGGTCGAAGGGAGGCAGTTAGAAGGGCGGTATTGTGGTGGGTCTTCCAAGGATAACTTATACTAGGTAGCAGCTCTTGGGAGCTGACTGTACTTACGACCCACTGGCTTATGGAAACATCTATCAAAATGAGGGGAAAAGGTAAGGAGTTATCTCCTAAGAATTCTGGTCAATGAGAAACGAGAGTAATTCTGGAGAACCTCTGGGGCAAGGTTTTCTTGCTCTTAGAAAGCAATACCAAGAAGGGAAACAGGCTTGTCTCTCCCCTCTGGATGTTGTGTCTGCATGTAATGCTGGAACTACTGCAGCCACCCTGTTACCATGAGGGGTTAGAGCCTGAGGATGGCATCCTTTTGCCTGGTTATTGAGTTACTGAACTAACCAGTCCTGGTGCTGCCCCACCACTAGATTTTACGATGTGAGATTCATTCATTCACTCACTCACTCATTTATGCAATACATATTAAATGAGCACTGATAAATGCCGAGCATTGCCTAAAAGGCATGTGGGATCCTTTAGAGGATAAAACACAGGAAGATCTTTGGCCTAAATTTTCTTACTAGTTTAGCCTCCTTGAATTAAGTTTTTTGTTTTCTGAAACCTTAAGAAACTTATGGTTTAAGAACCATTAGTTCTTGAGAACCATGTTAACTTACACCCTGATGACTGCACACTGGCTTCACAGGGAGCTCAAGAGCCTACAATTAATAGCATAAAAATAATCAAAAGGACATGCCTTATGTGATGTGTCTGTAATCGGTGCTTTGGAATCATTTTTCTCCCTGATCTGAACCACTGTCTCTCGGCTGCCACAATGCTACACATTTTTGGCTTACTTCCTATTTTCCTGTCCATGTCTTAATTCTTGAGTGCTTTCTTATTCCCAGATAATTTTGTTTTAACTTCCAGATCACTCAGTGTGGGAGTACCGAGGGGTTTTCTATCAGGGGCGCTTACTTTCTCATGCTACATCTTCTTGGAGAAATACCATCAATCCTCATATCTTCATGACCCTGTATCCACGGACAATTCCAAACCTGCCATCTCCAACCCAGCTCTCCCTCTTGAGTTTCAAATCTGTACAGTGAGCGCTCTGCTTAGACATTTGGATATCTCACACGCAGTGTGGTCAAACCATCGTGATATTCCCTTCTCTATACTTGCTTCTCTTCCATCCCCAGCTTAGGAGACAGGCACCTGCCCTTCGTCCCTGTCCACCAAGACTCCAAGCCAGAGTGCTGAGTGTCAGTCTTCACCCTCCCCTTCACTGCCCAAACCTAAGCGGTCACGGGCCCTCCTGACTCCATCTCCACCTCCTGTAATTCTCCAGCCTCTCCTCCCCGCCCCCACATTCCTATTTCCCTCATTCTTGCTCTCTGCCATCACACCATCCAAATCCCAGCGACAGTCCACTAGCTGGACTCCCTGACTCGGGCCTTGGTCTCCCTCCAAGACCTTCTCCCCTGTAGGCACAGTGATGAGGCTGCATATCCGATCATGCAGAAAACCCTTCCAGAACTCCTCGCTGCTCTCGGGACAAAGAACAAGCAGCTAACATCATTTTCCTGCCTGCAAGCTCTGCCCCGACTCCCCCGATCATACAGACACGCTCTTTCTTGCATTATCCCCAACCTGTGCCTCCTCATGTGAGGGTCCCTCTACTTAGAACATTCCCCCAATGCATCCCACCTTCTCCATGACAATCCTCACCATCCTTCAGGTTTCCTCTAAGACATCATGCCTTCCAAGATGCTATCCCTGAGTCTCCAGGCCTGGATAACGCGTCCAAGACACCCCACCCCTGAAATATCTTGTACTTTCCTTGTCACAACCATCAAGCACCTGAACTCATTCTGGGACCGTAAGTTCTATTAATCAGGGGAGCTCACTTGCCCCTCCTGGTATTCATGACGCCCAGAATGATGCCTTCAACATAACAAGCATTCATTCAACAAACACACAAGAGATGAATCCACTTGCTGGGGAATGTCTGCTCACAGCTATAATAAAAACTACTTTCTTAATTTTGTTCACTTGGGATAGTGACTTCCCGAAAGAACAGTGATATCTGAAAGAGAATCTAGAGCACAATTTCTCTTCATTCTTTATCATTTAATCTGCTTTCCATTTACCCCACTAGGGCTATCCACCGCATTAGGTGCCACGGTGCTATATAAATGATTTTATGTCAGTGAGGCCAAAGTAAACATTCTTTTCATTTTCACACAGTTACTCCAAATCACAGCTTCCAGAAGATGCCATCTCTAGGTGAGACATCAGAAACAGCTAAAAATGCGACAAAATAACAGTGCCTGGGAAAGGCTGTGAAAAGCACTACTTCCCATAAACTTCACGGCTTTAAGAATCTATGCACCTGGGACGCCAGATAGACAACGAGACTTAAAAGGCTCAAGTCGACAAATTCGTCTCCTCTGATATAGGAGAGAATTGTTATTTTTATTTTTAAAAGACGACGACCTTTTCATTTAAATACCAGGCTTTTTCGTCATGAATGTCTGAGAGTGGGGTGGGGGGGGAATATAGACTCCGCATAAGAGAGTCATCCATTTCAAGGAGGTTCTGTTTGTGTTGATAATTAAAAATAACACCTTCCAAAATGCTGCTCCAACTCGATGAAGGGGGGAAAAAAGCACACCTCAATGCACTTTCTTATTTGTTGTGAAATGTCATCGCTAATTCCCAGCACACAGGGGAAAGGGAAGACTCTCGTTGGCACACGGTCACACTTCCCCTACACCCCATCCCACCTACCCTCCCTTCTTTCTGCGCTGGTGGGATTATGGAGCTCCTCCCCCCAGGTCTTGGTGTGACTGTAGCAAGCAGTCCCCTAGTGACCAGGGAACTGCATCGGCCTCAACTCCATCCCTGCACACAGCCGCACATGCCAGCTCCCTGCTCCTGTTTGGGGACTGAATGCATGTAATATACAGGGGCAAGAGCATGTCATTTCGTGGAGAGAGAGGGTCTTCTTTCCCTCTCCTCCCCTCCTGATCAGTGATACAAACTCACTGATTGAGTGAGTGAAACACACTCATCCATTACAAAGCACGTGACAGGACTATCATAGAACTGAGGTTTCATCGCAAAACCCAGTGTTGAAAAATACAGACCATTTGCCACTGTTATCCTGAATGTTCTTCATGTACAGCATCATGCTTATTTGTAGAGACCATTTGCAATAACCACTAGGAGCAGTACTTATCAGTATCCTCTGATAACCAATAGGTAATATATTACAAAGTTTTGTGTGTGTTCCTGTAAGTTCCAAGTGCTTCCCAAATGGCTCAGTGGTAAAGAATCTGCCCGCCAATGCAGGAGATGCAGGTTCAATCTCTCGGGTTGGGAAGGTCTCCTGGAGAAGGAAATGGTGACCCACTCCAGAATTCTTGCTTGGGGAATCCCAGAGACAGAGGAGCCTGGTGGGCTATAGTCCATTGGGTTGCAAAGAGTTGGACATGACTTAGTGACTAAATAACAGCAACATAAATTCCAAACAAAGGACAGAAGGTCTAGGCAGAGTTTTCCAGAGTCTACATTCACTGGCTGTGAGCCCTTAGGCAAGGCTGTAAATTCACTGGGCCACAGCTGCTTCATTTCCACGTTAGAAAAACAACAGAGGCCAGGCCAGGTGACCTCATGAGATTCTTGCTAAGTCTGAGAAAAATCGGCACTATTTTACTAACAGCCAAACAGCTCACTGTTTTCAGGATATTCTTCTCTGTAACACTTAGAAGGCACTATTTGTATGTAGAGTATTTGGCATCCATATACATGAATATAGGCGCTTCCTTGGTAGCTCAGGTGATAAAGAATCAGCCTGCAACGCAGGAGACTTCAGTTGGATCCCTGGGTTGGGAAGATCCCCTGGAGGAGGGAATGGCAACCCAAACCGGTATTCTTGCCTAGAGAATCCCACGGTCACAAAGAATCAGATAATCAGACACGACTGAGCGACTAACACTTTCTTTCTATACATGAATATATACCCAAGATAATGTTTCCTATTTAAATAATTGGCAATAAAGTTTCATGTATCATCAGTTCAGTTCAGTTGTGTCCAACTCTTTGCAACCCCATGGACTACAGTACTCCAGGCTTCCCTGTCCATCACCAACTCCCGAAGTTTACTCAAACTCATGTCCATCGAGTCAGTGATACCATCCAACCATCTCATTCTCTGTCATCCCCGTCTCCTCCTGCCTTCCATCTTTCCCAGCATTAGGGTCTTTTCAAATGAGTCAGTTCTTCGCATCAGGTGGCCAAGGTATTGGAGTTTCAGCTTCAACATCAGTCCTTCCAGTGAATAACAAGGGGGATCAGAGCTCTAGTGTTCTGGATTTTGCCAACACGGGTGAACAGACCAAGTCACATATATGTGCAGACAGTCTCAAGCTGGCATTTGTTGTTCTTTTCAGGAAACCTACACCGAGCATCGACTATGTCCCAGCACTACTGCGGGCAGCAGGACGCCTGTAAGGTCCATGAACAAATCAGACAGAGATGCTGTCCTACCTGCTGGAGCTCACATTTCAGTGTGGAGAGACAGATGAGGAAAAGGCTAACACAATATATATGTAATTTACAGACTGCAGCTGACAATAGACAGAAGAAAAAAAGGAGAGAAAGAACACAGTGGCGCAGGGTCAGGGGACTATGGACCTATGGAAGGAGGCAACAATTTAAAATCCAGAGCTTCCAGGGAAGGTTTGTTGAGAAGGTGGCATCTGAGCAAAGAATTAAAAGAGCAGTGAACCATGTGAACGATGTCTCGGGGAAGAGGGTGCTGGGAAGACAGCGCAGCCACTGCCAATGTCAGGGGCTGGAAAGCAGGTGAGATGTCACAAGAGGAAGTTATGAGGAGGCACTGCCCAGGAACTGAAGCAAACTTAGGGGCTGGAGGGCAGGTTGCAGAGGGTTTGGGAGGCTGCTGGAGAAACCTGGAACTTCTCTGAGTAGGGGGTGACATGTTCGGATTTACAGAGAACCAAGCGAGAAGCAAACGCAGCCCAGAGGCTTTAATGCACATACCAAGACAACTTAAGGGCCCAAGAATTAGGTTACACGTTGTTTAGAGTTAGCAGTAGGACCGATGCTCCTGTTTCACGGCATTTAGGTCTCTGTGTAAAATATCACCTCCTCCAGAGGGCCTCCGTGACTGCGTTGATATAAAATCACGCCCCCAACCCTGAGTTTATCTCCTTACACTACTGCTTTGTTTGCCTGCAGAGAATTCATCACTCCTTGACAGGATATCATATGCTTATTTAATTATCTCCTGACTCCTTTGGAAGAATGTAAACTGAGAATGTGAGGGTTTTACTCTTGGTTATCACTATAGCTTGACACCTGACCACCTGGCCCAGAGTGGGGAGTCAGTATCAATTTCCTGAATGAATGAACAGATTATGAAATTGGTGAATAGCTAAAAATAAGCTGTCTACAAAATGATAGGTTATTTTCCATCATTAGTTGGTTTCACATTTTTATTCTTCAGACTGATGATGGTCCACTGTAATGTTTACGCTGTGCTTTTCACAAAATTGCTATATCCATATTGTGAGAAATGTGGGAAACGGAGGAAAAAGCATTTAAAATGTTATGTTCCTACTCCATCATGATTAAACAGTTTAAAATTTTCTTCATAGTTTTCAAAGTTTGCTGCATTTTTATATGGCCTTGATAAATCCAGAGATCAAACACTTTTCTGATTTTTAAGGTTTTATCTAAACTTTCTTCTGAACTCTATACTTCCATGATTTGATAGGGAAGCCAATAAAAAATATGAGCCATCCAGCAGCTCCTGCTCATCACACCTGCATTCCATTAAGTGAAGGATTCCTGAGCTAGTTTCTACAGATATTGAGAAAATCTCTGCTCTTCAATCTAAGCTCTCATTTTGCCTGACTTAAATTTAGTGACCATTTTGGGATTTTAACCTGCTAAGAAAAATATACTCCAGTATTATATATGCAGTATAAAAAGAATACTCCAGTATTCTTGCCTGGAAAGTCCTATGGACAGAGGAGCCTGGGGGGCTACAGTCCATGGGGTCACAATAGTCAGACATGATTTAGCGACTAAATCAACCAAGAATAAGATAAGCAATTTCTAGGAGAACTGTCAGAATAATCCAAAGTGTTAGTTGCTCAGTCGTATTCAACTCTTTGCAACCCCATGGACTGTAGCCTGCTAGGCTCCTCTATCCATGGAATTATCCAGGCAAGAATACCGGACTGGCTTGCTATTCCCTTTTCTAGGAAATCTTCCTGACCCAGGGATCAACCTGGGTCTCCTGCATTGCAGGCAGATTCTTAACCATCTGAGCCCAGGGAAGCCATAAGAAAACCTCAGTAATTCTGAGTTCGCTTTGCCTAAACAGGTGCACTTCTCACATCCCTACAGCTTATCTTTACACTTTCTATAAACAAGTAAGGCATTATTAAGCAAAATCAATAACAAAGAGCTGGAAGAGAAAAGCTCACCTACTAAAGATAAACTGCTTTCCGCATTAGCAATATCATATCCAAAACAGTGTAACTGCAGCGTGAACCCAGGCCGGCCCTGGCAGACGGGCTGACAGTCTCTACAGACCACTGGGCAGCTGTCAGGGACTGAATCTGTGCTGGACAGTGCTTTGCAGCCAGATGACCAGACTCAGGTGCTAACAGACTCGGTGCCAAATGAGGACTGACCACCCAGGTGACGAGGAAGGACGGCTGAAAACTTATGAAATTTATCTCTGAAACGAACAACTTGGAAAAGGATGCAAGGCTCTTGGCCCCTTGCTGTTCACTCAGGTTGTGGCAATCAAAGTTTGTCTGTTCTACTCCCTAGGCTCTCAGACACAGCCGCTGACTGATGCTGTAGGGAAGGGAAGGATGATAACAAGCAAACAGCGTATTTAGAGGCTAAGAGGACGAGAGGGGAAGGACGAGAAGGCGATGAAGTCAGACATCGAGGGGCTGGGTTCTCTGCTACCCACATGGTAAGACAGTTGTGAAGGGGGCTGAAGATTCCTGAACCTGAAAAGGGACAACGATGTCCCTTCATAACCCTGAAGGGGGCCTGAGCTAGAAGAGGAATGTCAAGGGTTTCAAAAAATACATACGATGATGACGATGAGATTATTACCAATAGAGGTTTGTTAACAATTTCTCAAGGATTTATGGAATGACCGCCACCAGTGCACTCTGCACGTTGTTACAGACGGAACTGTGTCCGTCCCCGCCAACTGTCCACATTTACATGTGAAGCCCAAACCCCCAACAGGACTGTATTTGGAGATGAGGCTTTTAAGGAAGTAATGAGATTAAATGAGGTCCGAAGAGTGGGCCTTGGTCCAACAGGACTGATTTTCTTGTGAAAAGAGGAAGACACACCAGGACTGCACGCACGGAAGACCACGTGAGGTCACAGGGAGCCAGCAGCCGTCTGCAAGCTGACAGGCGGCCACACCAGAAACCAACCCTGCTGGCACCCGGATCCTGGACTTCCAGCTTCCAAAACCACGGGGAAATGCATTTCTGTAGTTTAAGTCACCAGCCTCTGGTTGTTATGGCAGCTTTGGCAATCTAATGCAGATATGTGATCTCACGTCATCCACATTATATTATCATCTACACTTTCAAATACAGAAACAGAAGCACCAGAGGTGTTCAGCAAGTTGACTAAAGTTGCACAGCTCTTGCGAAGTGGAACTAGAACTGAATCCAAGCAATGACTTCAGGACTCACGTTCCTAACAGCTGATGAAACAGAATACAAGGTCATATGATTAATATCTATAGTGACAAAAAAAAAAAAAGAAAAACAACGCTTTTATCAGAAAAATCTACAGTAAATACAATTTACTTTGCAATTTTACTTCTCTGCTTCTCATCATCCAAACAGTAAGTATTCTGGTGAGTAAGCCTGTCTCAAGCTTCTCTATCTGAGGTTTGGGGGGGTCTGGCAGCAAGCCTACAAGGTCCATGTTCTCTTGGAGTTAACAGGCCAGTGAGGAAGCCCAGTCAACCACCGAATGGAAAAAAGCAGACACTGATAAGTGCAAAGACAGAAATAAAACTGGAAGTTGTGGTGACAGGTGGGGGCCAGACCGGTCCTTTTCTCCACAGCCAGTGACTGAATGCATGCCATGAGATGACCTCAAACAGGACCCAGCTCCTAATTCTGGGGCAGCTCCTAGTGTGGGCTGGCAGCCCCCAGACTCAATGCACCCCCCGTTTCTTCCCCTATAAAGTAGGCCTTTTGCTCTAATGGTCTCAGTTCAGTTCAGTGGCTCAGTCGTGTCCAGCTCTTTGCGACCCCATGGAATGCAGGACGCCAGGCCTCCCTGTCCATAACCATCTCCCAGAGTTTACTCAAACTCATGTCCTTTGAGTCAGTGATGCCATCCAACCATCTCATCCTCTGTCATCCCCTTCTCCTCCCGCCTTCTATCTTTCCCAGCATCAGGGTCTTTCTTCTCTAATGGTCTACGGCTTCCTTGATTAAGTCAGAAAGTTATTTAGGCAATATTTACCCTAACTCAGTTATTAAGCTAGAGAAGGCAATGGCAACCCACTCCAGTACTCTTGCCTGGAAAATCCCATGGATGGAGGAGCCTGGTGGGCTGCTGTCTATGGGGTTGCACTGAGTCGGACACGACTGAAGCACCTTAGCAGCAGCAGCAGCAGCAGCAGCAGCAGCAGCAGTTATTAAGCATAATGGAAATTATAAAGACTATAAAATGTATTCTCTCCTTCAGAGGATTCCTGATGTTTTCCAGTGAGAGACTCAGAGGTTGCAGGAAGAACAGAGGGAAGGGGAGGGATCACTGAACTGGATTGAACAGGCTTTAGTGCTGACAGTAATAGCCCCTGGATGCTGACTCTGGAATACCATACCTGCAGTCAGACGCTTCCCATCTTCACTGGAGAGGGAATGTGGAGAAAGGAGTTTGAGATGAAAGAGGCAAAGTTAAGATCAACAAAAGGGTGGGTTTGGGGGACCTTAAAGAAGGCTGTGTGCTGAAGAATTGATGCTTTTCAAATTGTGGAGAAGACTCTTGAGAGTCCCTTGGACTGCAAGGAGATCAAACCAGTCAATCGTAAAGGAAATCAACCCTGAATATTCACTGCAAAGACTGATGCTGAAGCTCCAATACTTTGGCCACCTGATGCAAAGAGCCAACTCATTGGAAAAGACCCTGATGTTGGGAAAGACTGAGGGCAAAACAAGAGGGCGATGGAGGATGGGATGGTTAGATACCATCACTCACTCTACAGACATGAGTTTGAGCAAACTCCTGGAGACAGTGAAGGACAGGCAAGGCTGGAGTGCTGCAGTCCATGGGGCTGCAAAGAGCTGGACATTACTGAGCGACTGAACAACAACAGAAAGGAAGACGTTGGATAAAAGTGACAAACTTATAGATTCTTTTTCTCTGGAGAGCCTATTCAGCCAAAGAAACTGTCTCTTGGCGTGGCTTGCTCAGAAGTAGAAGGCCGGCATGGCTCACCCATGAGGTGCCAGAAGGCTATAATTAATGAAGAATTAGTCACTCAGTCAAGTCCAGCTCTTTGCTGTCCCATGGATGGCAGCCTGTCAGGCTCCTCTGTCCATGGAATTATCCAGGCAAACATACTAGAGTGGCTTGCCATTTCCTATGCCAGGGGATCGTCCTGACCCAGGGATTGAACCTGGGTCTTCTGCACAGCAGGCAGATTCTTCACCACCTGAGGCACCAACTAATCCAGGAAACTTGAAATAATACAACTTCACACCCTACCAGTGAGTGGTGGTGAAGATTTTTTGTGTATTTAGTGAAATATACATGGGAAGATCATGTGTGTGTTTGGGGCTGTGGTATGACTGTTGACAGGGTACACTTGAACTCCTGGTTTGCCTGACCGAAAATATTCCAGAGGCCTTTCCAATACATTCATGATACATGACAACTTAGTTTTATTCAATAAACTTTACTAATTCAGATTCATTTTTTAAAACCCTTAAGAGTTGGCTAAAAATAAAGATTGAACTTTAAAATGTGTTAAAAATAGACTGGGTTTTATTTCATTAGTTTTAGAACACTCTAAATTGACACAGATTTTTCACTCTAATTGTTGCCTAGGAGATCTTATTACATACAAGGCCCTTACAACTTGCAGCATTTCAGAGTGGCAAAGTGTTGTAAAAATACTTTAAAAGTGCCATCAGGATGCTCCATGACAGGGGTGAATGCGGTGAGTCGTACCAGAGGAATAAGGACCAACTCACTGAGGACAGCAGAATCAGAGGAAAACACCCAGGTTAGAAACACACCTGCCTTTCGGTGTCAGGACACAAACTCACTGCGCAGAGGACCTATGAAAACGTGGTGAACTGTCAGAATTACAAGATCCCTTTGATGGTTAGAGTGGACCTTTAAAGGAGAGTGTGTGATTTAATAGTCTGGCCCAACAAACAACACTGGCATCAAATAGTAAGACCTGAAGAGTACTGACGGCCGTAACAAAGCTGGAATAAGAGTATGTCATTTCTCCTAAAGGACTTCCCTGGTGGCTCAGAGGTAAAGAATCTACTTGCCAATGCAGGAGATGCAGGTTTGATTCCTGGGTCAGGAGGATACCCAGGAGAAGGAGACAGCAACTTACTCCAGTATTCTTGCCTAGGAAATCCCACAGAGGGAGCTGGTGGGCATCAGTCCATGGGGTCGCAGAGAGTCAGACACGACTGAGTGACTAAGCACAGGCAAGAGACTAAACAACATTTCTCGTAAAGCTTTAAGTGAAGGGTGATGAGGGGAAGGGTGGAGAGGAAGGAGACGGGTTGGTGGGGGGCCGGTGATGACTAGTTAATATGCTGTGTAAACCGTTGTGTAGCTTTGTATTTAAAGGCAGTAGTTCAACCAGCAAACGACACATGATAAGTCACTGGCGAACACTTGTGGACACATTCACAGAGCATTTGTAATCATTGTAAATATCATTTGAAATCTCTTACGTGTACATTTATATTTTATCATTTTCTTCACTTTGATTCTCCTACTGCTGGGAGATGAACTGCCCAAAAAAAGCTGTTCGGGATATTCTAGAGCTTGTGGATTTTTAACATTTGTCTTGGGAATCCCTGGTGCCTGAAAGAACCGAAGCAATTAAATTCACCCCAGCTGTGTGTGTTCAGACACCAAAAGGCTCACCCCCAGTACTGACACCATTCCTGGGGCCCTATCACTTTTCTTAGCATCCCGTGGTTTGATTCCAAAGCTGAGAAAAAGGGAGGGTTCACCTTCGCGACAATACCAATCACTTCAGCGCTGTCAGCTCCATTCTCTGATCTCTCCAGAAGTGTCTGGAGTTTTACAGGTTCAAACTCTGACAAAGCAATGCAGAGAACGAAATCCTGCTCTGAGAAACACACACACACAGATTCCAAGCATGGCTTCTTTCTGGCCCGTGGAGCCTGGAGTGGTCCCCTTACCTTTATCATAGATTTCCTTCAAGACCCCTCGTTTTATCAGCTCCTCTCTGCTTTGCCTCATGGATATTTTCCTTTCCAGGGCTGTAAGCAACACACAGAGAAGCAGGTGTGAGTCGGTAACAAAGACCATTTAAAAAAAAAGCATATTTTAAGATGTACTAAAATATAATGTATGGGAAAGCTTCTGTAAATCATACTTGACTAATGTAAGCTAATGATACCAGTGACCAGCTACTATGATCAGCATCTTAATCTGCTTATTTCATTTCATCTTCAAGACAATCCAATTACCTATGACGCAGGCATTTTCACTTCACTTTATTTAATCGTGATGTATGGTTGAGAAAACTGAACCACAGGGCAGCTCGACCACCTCTCAGAACCACAGTGGGAAGAGGGTCTAGCATTCGAAGCCAGAAACGCTAACTTCATCCTTGGTTTAACTTCTGCATCACATAGCATCTTCTAGAGTGGGATTCAGAAAGGGATTCCTCAAAAGGGGTTCCTCTTTTAATTACCTAGTTCATACAGATCATGTCTTACTGTCTTCTTGAGGATTTAGTCGCTTCTCAACTATTAAAAGGTGGTATGAAAACATCTCTTCTAAAGCTCCCTGGATTGGTACCCAGGTTCCCGAGGAGAGGCTGAAGGGGCGGGGGGAGACCTCCGAGGGACACCCACCTGTCTCTCTCGGGTCCCAGCGAGGAATGAAGGAATTATTCAGTTCCCAAACGTCCCTCTACGAGGACCCAGCCACTCACCTGAGCCAACCGCTCGGGCAAGCAGGGGCTGGGGGAGGGAAGAGGAAGCATTTCCTCGGATCAGTGGTGTGATGGAGGGCAAGTCAAGTGGGAACAGAGCCCACGAGTGGGGAAGGGGGGCGCGGTACACAGGGCAGGCCAGTGGCTCCAGGCAGGATGGGGGCAGGGGGGATTGGCAGGGCCTGTAGAGGAAACAAAGCTATTCCAGCAAAGCTATTACATCTAGGAAGTACTGAGAGGAGGAAGTGAGAAGTGGTTGTGGTCCCTTCGGTCAGCTTGAGATTCTTTGCCTGCTTTGGTTACACAGTCATCCAGGTTGCGGGGGCGGGGGGTCAGAAACATCAGTTATAAAATATGAAAACAATTTTATGTAGATAAATTTAGATACAGTTTAATTAAACACACACAAGTCTCAACAGAATTTAATGCAAAAAATATATGAGTAAGAACTAGAAAGAAAGCAAGGAAACAAGAATTGTGATTGAACTCTGTTACCCACTAGCTGTCCGATCTTCACCAAGTCACTCTGCCAGTCTGGAAAGACACTGATGCCTCCCCTGCCAACATTTAACAGGTCCAGCCTGGGACCGGACAACTATATGACAGTAAAAAGCTCTCTGGGTTATCCTCAAGCATATCAGGACCGAAAATCCCTGATTATCCATTTTGAAACTTATTATTTTAAAGATGTATTCTAATGCCCTCCCTTAGATTACCAAGAATTCAGTGGTATGAGAAGGAAAAATAAATGTTAGCCCTGGCAGACAGCTTACTGAGAACATGTTAATAAGAAGATGGATGTATATAAACCTATAGCCCCCAGAAGTGAGGGCAGGAAGGCTGTATGGAAGGATAAGGGTTAGAAGTGAATGGGGAAACTATTAGGCAGTGTTCGCTTTGGGAGGTGAAGGAGTTTTATGTCCTGAACCAAAGGACAAGATATGGTGGGAAGAGGGCAGAAAGTGCTCTCGTACAGAAGGGGGATGCCCGGGGAAGGGGAAGAGAAGTGTGTGCCGTTAGGTCAGAAAGTTCTGCCTGATTTTAAAAAACATTTGCTCAGCAGCACAATAGGAAAGACTGAATAGGCAAGATGAAGTGGGGGTTTTCAAGGTAAAAGCTTATTAGCGACCTTCCTGATGAATAAAGTGTCGCCCTGTCCTGAACCATGTAAATGAACAGATTTCCCTTCAACAAAACAAGTTTCCCAGGGGCTTTTCAAAACCGTGGAGTAAAGCGAGTGAAGCAGAGCCACAGACAGAATCGAAGGACCTGCAGGTAGGTGGGCAGAGCCCTGGACACGGAGGTCCGAGAGCTCCAGCACCAGCAGAATATGGACACTCTCAGGCCAACCACTGTTATCCGGACCTCAGCTGTCTCTCCACACTCAGGCAACAACTGAGGACTAGCTGCCCACAGTGCAAGGGACTCCATCTGGGCTGGGGATGATGGTAAGCAGAGGGACAGCCCCTCCCTCCCAGAGATCACAGGCTAAAGTGTGATTCAGTCATCAAAGGAGACGCCACCTCATCTATGATTGCAAACTGAGATGGGCCTCTGCTTCCATCAGAGCATATGCCAAATAACCTCCTCCACGGGGGAGCTGGGGTTTCCCTGGTGGCTCAGCAGTAAAGAACCCGCCTGCCAATGCAGGAGACTCGGGTTCAACCCCTGAGTTGGGAAGATCCCCTGGAGAAGGAAATGGCAACCCACTCTAGTATTCTTGCCTAGGAAATCCCACAGACAGAAGAGCCTGGCGGGTTATAGTCCACGGGGCTGCAAAAGAGTCGGACAGGACTGAGTGCCTGAACAACAGCAACAACTGGGGAATTAGAGAAGGCTTTTCTAAGGAAGAGACCCCCAAGTTGGGTCTAAAAGCTGAATATATGTTATCTTAGCTCAGGGCAGTCAGGGAGGAAGTGGAAAACACTCCAGACAGAGCAAGCAGGGGGGATCAGGGTGCCGTGGACAAGCAGAGAGGAAGCCAGTGTGACTCACAGCCAACACCAGCTGGAGGACGATGGTTTGAGATGGCAGTCAGAGGGGAAGGGGGCGCTGGGCCATGCAGGGACTTCCTGACCACATTCTCCTAAGGGAAACGTGAAGAAACTGGTCAGGTTTCAGTTATTTGACAGACCAATGTCCACTTCAGCATGGAGGATGGACTGGACAGAGGCCAATTACTGGATGATTGCAGAAGTCTGGGCAGAAGATGAAGGCAGCTACACAAGGATGCTGAAGATAAACATGGAGTTGTTAAGAAATGAAAAAAAAAAAAAATAGTGACCACAAGAGCAAAACCATCAGTTAAAAACAAAAATAGTAAATCTAAGCAGATGATTAAATTAAACTTTAGCCCACAGTAAATGAGAGGGCAGCATTAAAATACAAGGATTAGATATAAAGCATATATCTAAAGATATATGGTGAAGATATCTTAAGATATAAAGGTGAAGGGGCTTCCCCAGTGGCTCAGTGGTAAAGAATCTATCTGCCTGTGACACAGGAGATGCGGGTTTGATCCCTGGGTTGGGAAGATTCCCTGGAGGAAGAAATGGCAATCCACTCCAGTGTTCTTGCCAGAAAATCTCACGGACAGAGGAGCCTGGCGGACTACAGTCCCCAGTGTCACAGAGAGTCAGACATGACTCAGCAACTGAGCATGAGCATGGGCACATAAAGGTGAATTTCTAAAACCAATTATTTTAACCTCTAACACAATAGAACCAAAACAGAAAAAGCAGGAAGCTGACTTCCCCTGCCAAAAGGAAAATATAGGTTAGGTAGCAACAATGCAATTCCTTGGATCTTCAGAAAAGAACCAAATCTCTGGGCTGCAGTAAGTGTAAAACACTGTAAAAGGCTTTCAAGATAGTCGTGTGGCAACTGAGACACCAAAATAAAGTTGCATAAACAAGCAAGTGTGCAAATGCTAAAGCAGTGATATCCAGTCTAAAATTCCACACCAACACATGAAACAGCCTAAGGAGGACAAGGGGGGAAACGACTGATTGCCTTTTATAGACCAACAAAGAATCAGAAGAGTAGATCCAAACACCTTTTAAAAAGCTTCACATATCCCCTCTTTCTTGCCTAAAATGAGTGAGAGAAGGACTTCTCAATTACTGTACCCAATACAGCTCCCAAAACATATGAAAAGGTTAGCCCATCTAAGGAAGGCTCTCTAAGCTTGTCATTAAACAAAATATTAATGTAAAAGTCATCCAGGAAACCTTGAAAAGCATAGTTATTCTTGCACTTTTATCAACATCTTTTTATTTTCCATTTTTTTGATCTGTTGACATCTTGGGGCCACGCTGATCCTAGACTGGGCCCCTCGCGGGGAGCCTGCCTTTCCTATGCAAACCGACCTATCCAGAGCCCCACCCTCAACCACCTCCTTCACAGAGTCCTTACAGCAAATAGGCCACTCTTCCTCTGCCCTAATCACCACAGGGCCAGGTACCAGACAACTGGAGACACTCCTTAAGCCCCAGAGTCCACTACAATGAGTCAAACCAGCCGGGTAAGCCCATTTACCCTGTCCTGCCCATTGCTTCTTGTGGAAACCACAAAAAAAGGCTCTTGCCCACCTTTTCCTCCCATTCTTTCTGCCTCCTGAACAACCCGTTTTGGCCCTCTATGGCCTGGCATGCCCTTTCTCTTGCAAGCTGTGAGGATAACAAACTCTTTTCAATGGCAATCGTCTCGATCTGTTGGCTTCACTATACCTGAATAATAAGAAAACCTACATTTAAGAACATGCCTATCATTGCACTGGTTTGTAAACAAAGGTAAAAAAACTAAGGTTATTTTTTTTCCACAGCTTTATGTTCCATTTTATTGCTCGGAAGTCTGTTTACAATTGAGTGAAAGCTTTATAAATAGGAAGCCTGGTGAAAGAAGGACTCTCAACAGTAAATTCTATCAAAGCCCAGAGACCAACTCTGGTAACGGAATAACAGCAGTTTTAACCACTTTTGTAAAAATTTTTTGAGCCAGTACTGCAGTTTATGCCATGTTTACTAAAAGCCAGTTCCTCATCACCTCCAATTAATTTTTTCAGTTTCCCTATACATTTGGATTTGTGCTAAGCCAAGGAATCCTATGCTTCTTTGACATCGAAGAATTAAAACTGGCATGTTGGAAGGGCTTGTTCTTGTTTAGTAAATGCCTGGGCTGGATAAATTTGTTAAAAATAGCTAGAACATTCTCTTTTTATTTTCTGCATGTGCAAACATGCATGCTTTTTTGAAAATTTATGGAAATAGATGAAGCATTTTAACAGTAAATAATTTAAGAAATGGAAAACAAACTTCCTTTTCATTGTCCTTCCTTACAAACACCCAGCTCATCACTTCTCACCACTGCCTTTCTTTGGTAATGTCCTTCTCTCTTTCCTCCGTCTCTCTCTGCTCCTTCTCCATACACTCCCACACGATATAAATACAGTTTTTAAAACCACAAATGGGCGCATTCTGCTCACATTATTCCACAACTCTTTTTTTCTCCTCTCATTTATGAATATGTTTTGGAAATCTTCCCATTGGTACATACAAGAAAACACCTCATTCTTTTTGAGTACCGCCTACCATTACATGGATCTAAGTGCCAAATTCAGACTTAAATTGAAGAAAGTAGGGAAAACCATTAGATCATTCAGGTGTGACCTAAATCAAATCCCTTACGCTTATACAGTGGAAGTAACAAATTCAAGGGATTAGATCTGATAGACAGAGTGTCTGAAGAACTATGGAAGGAGGTTCATGACATTGTACAGGAGGCAGGGATCAAGATCATCCCCAAGGAAAAGAAATGTAAAAAGGAAAAATGGTTGTCTTAGAAGGCCTTCCAAATAGCTGTGAATAGAAGAGAAGTGAAAGGCAAAGGAGAAAAGGAAAGATATACTCATTGGAATGCAGAGTTCCAAAGAATAGCAAGGAGAGAAAAGAAAGCTTTCCTCAGTGACCAATGCAAAGTAATAGAGAAAAACAATAGAATGGGAAAGACTAGAGATCTCTTCAAGAAAATTAGAGATACCAAAGGAACATTTCATGCAAAGATGGGCTTGATAAAGGACAGAAATGGTATGGACCTAACAGAAGCAGAAGATATTAAGAAGAGGCGGCAAGAATACACAGAAGAACTACACAAAAAAGCTCTTCATGATCCAGATAATTGCGATGGTGTGATCACCAGCCTAGAGCAAGACATCCTGGAATGTGAAGTCAAGTGGGCCTTAGGAAGCATCACTACCAACGAAGCTAGTGGAGGTGATGGAATTCCAGTTAAGCCATTTCAAATCCTGAAAGATGATGCTGTGAAAGTGCCGCACTCAATATGAAAACAAATTTGGAAAACTCAGCAGTGGCCACAGGACTGGAAAAGGTCAGTTTTCATTTCAATCCCAAAGAAAGGCAATGCCAAAGAATGCTCAAACTACCGCACAACTGCACTCATCTCACATGCTAGCAAAGTAATGCTCAAAATTCTGCAAGCCAGGCTTCAACAGCACATGAACCATGAACTTCCAGATGTTCAAGCTGGTTTTAGAAAAGGCAGAGGAACCAGAGATCAAATTGCCAACATCCACTGGATCATCGAGAAGGCAAGAGAGTTCCAGAAAAACATCTATTTCTGCTTTATTGACTATGCCAAAGCCTTTGACTGTATGGACCACAACAAACTGTGGACAATTCTTAAAGACATGGGAATACCATGAGAATACTTGAGAAATCTGTATGCAGGTCAGAAAGCAACAGTTAGGACTGGACATGGAACAACAGACTGGTTCCAAATAGGGAAAGGAGTATGTCAAGGCTGTATATTGTCACTCTGCTTATTTAGCTTATATGCAGAGTATACCATGAGAAACACTGGGCTGAATGAAGCACAAGCTGGAATCAAGATTGCCGAAATACCAGTAAACTCAGACATGCAGATGACACCACCTTTATGACAGAAAGTGAAGAGGAACTAAAGAGCCTCTTGATGAAAGTGAAAGAGGAGAGTGAAAAATTTGGCTTAAAACTCAACATTCAGAAAACTAAGATCATGCGTCTGGTCCCATCACTTCATGGCAAATAAATGGGGAAATAGTGACAGACTTTATTTTGGGGGCTCCAAAATCACTGCAGGTGGTGATTATAGTCATGAAATTAAAAGACTCTTGCTCCTTTGAAGAAAAGCTATGACCAACCTAGACAGCATGTCAAAAAGCTGAAACATTACTTTGCCAACAAAGGTCCATCTAGTCAAAGCTATGGTTTTTCCAGTGGTCATGTATGGATGTGAGAGTTGGACTACAAAGAAAGCTGAGCACCGAAGAATTGATGCTTTTGAACTGTGGTGTTGAAGAAGACTCTTGAGAGTCCCTTGGACTGCAAGGAGATCCAACCAGTCCATCCTAAAGGAAATCAGTCCTGACTATTCATTGGAAGGACTGATGTTGAAGCTGAAACTTCAATACTTTGGCCACCTAATGCAAAGAACTGACTCCCTGGAAAAGACCCAGAAAATGGGAAAGATTGAAGGCAGGAGGAGAAGGGGACAACAGGGGATGAGATGGTTGGATGGCATCACCGGCTTGATGGACATGAGTTTGAGCAAGCTCCGCGAACTGGTGATAGACAGGGAGGCCTGGAGTGCTGCAGTCTATGGGGCTGCAAAGAGTTGAACACGACTTAGTGACTGAACTGAAGTGGCAGAACTAATCTCACCATCCGAAACTGAAGGAAGTTTAAGTTGCTTCACCTTTTTGGGCCTATAATAAACATTGCCAGTGTGATTATATCTGTTCAGGCACCCACATGAACAGGGATAAGAATTTTTCTAGTATGTATCACTAGACTTACTGGGCAGAGGGTGCTTTTGATGTGCTCCAGTACTGATGGAAGAAAGAAACTCTTATATTTCATAAAATGAGGAAATGGGGAAAAAAGCAATATCAATTCTTTTTAGTCATCTGCTTCTTCTCAGAGTACCAGGGCAGGGAGCTATTCATATATTTCTCTAGGATAATCTATCTTTGTTTAATTCTCTGCACAACTGCCTTAAATTACACTCTGTATGGGATAGAAGTTTGAAGGGGAAAAAACAATTGATAAATGATGAAATCTACAGTAGCTTACTGCAGAGCCTTATGCCTTCAGCGGTTAAAATAGTCAGCCTGCAAGTACTGGGTTGGCCAAAAAGCTCATTTGGTTTTTTCTGTAAGATGGTGTGGGGAGACCTGACTGAACTGTTTGGTTAATCCAGTAAAATCTGTAGCCTTCATCCCTTTAAAATTGGACAGCTCCAGTGAAAGTGGATTTAGGCTAGAGACCTACAAGCAACAAATGGAATGAGCCTCCGGAACCCGGAATCTACCTCTACTTCCCATGTGACATCGTAAAAAGGAGGATTATTAATATGCTGCAACAACTACAGCCTAGGAAAACCCAACATGAAACAATCAGCCCACAGTTACATTATTTCCATCTTCTTTAAGATGAAGAGAGTCTCCAAGTTAAGTGCATACAAACAATATATAAAAGAGGAGAAAGAAAAGCAAAGATTTGGAGGAACAGAATAAACCCAGAAGTCTTCCATTTCAAAAGATTAGAGAGACAATGCCATTTATCTCTTATTTTGTAAGAAAATAAATGAGAAAAGCAACAACACTGTTGATCTAAGTGGAGGAGGAAATGGCAACCCACTCCAGGATTCTTGCCTGAAAAAGTCCACGGTAAGAGGAGTGTGGTATACAGTCCATGGGTTGCAAGGAGTTGGATACAACTGAGCACGCATGTCAATCTAAATGCCGTGTTGAAGAAAGAAGTAAAAAAAAATTCAATCCTAAATGCTTAGTTTTAGACAGAATGGTATGATAAACACACTCAAGAATTTCTGTTAATCTAGAAGCTATCTGTGTAAGCACCAAATTTTTACCAACTCAGATGATTTCAGGAGTCCTATGCATATCTAAACATTTTGCTAAGTGTAGAGTCACTAGGCAAGAAGGTTTTTCCATTGATTATCCAAAGAAAAGCTTACTGAACCTAATTCAAGATGCAAAACATCTTTTAAAATATTTCATAATTAACATCAAATGATCCTCAATATCAGAGACTGAA
The DNA here is from genome assembly GCF_042477335.2 of Ovis canadensis. Lineage (NCBI taxonomy): Eukaryota > Metazoa > Chordata > Mammalia > Artiodactyla > Bovidae > Ovis > Ovis canadensis. The sequence goes on from NC_091264.1 coordinate 57,916,455, forward strand.
CAACAAGGTCTTACTGTATAGCACATGGCAATAAATCCAATACCCTGTGATAAACCCCAGAGGAAAAGAATATGAAAAAGAATGTGCATATATATATATAAATGAATCACTTTGTTGTACAGCAGAAATCAACACAACATTGTAAATCAATTATATCTCAATAAAATTAAAAACAAAACAAAACAGAGGCACTGTTGAAAACTCTTTTCCCTCTAAAAATCTAAAGCATGTGGAAATTCCACCTAAAGGTTAGAAACTAGCAGTTTAGTGTCTTCATCACGTAGGCATAGCTCCATACTTCCCCCATTGTTACAATATGAACTTCAGCGACGGTGCAAGTGGAGTGAGTACGTGAATGAAGTTCCTCATTTCCAGTACGGCAACCTACCCACTGTACTTGGCCAACGCTGGTAGCTAGCTTAGATGAACTCTTCACAGCCCGTGAGGCAGGAGATGAGATTATTTGTTTACTGTTGCTTGTGATCACACCCAAGTCATCTAGATCAGCACTTCCCCCAGTCTGTTCTGCAGAATAGTAACCCCCAGAGATGCTCTGTGGAAAGGGTTTGAGGACAGTAATTTTGGGAAATGCCATGTACCACTAGAGAACCACTGTATTCATTAGCAGGAGAGGACCTACAGAAACCAGTTTAACCCAGTGTTTCTCTCAAATTCATTTGACAATATAACCCTTTCATAGAGGACCATGGAGACTTTTATTCTGAGGAAAATCTTTTGGGAAATACCTATCTAAATGTCAGGCTGGGACTCCCCTGGTGGTCCAGGGGTTAAGAATCCACCTTCCAAGGCGGCAGATGTGGGTTTGATCCTTGGTCAGGAAACTAAGGGGTTTCCCAGGTGGCTTAGCGGTAAAGATTTCACCTGCCAATGCAGGAGCCGCAGGTGCGATCCCTGGGTCAGGAAGATCCCCTAGAGGAGGAAATGGCAACCCCCTCCAGTATTCCTGCTGGGATAATCCTGTAGACAGAGGAGCCTGGATGGCTACAGTCCATGGGGTCACAGAGAGTCAGAGGCGACTGAGCATGCATGCAGGGAACTAAGATCCCACATGCCAAGAGGGCTGAGCCTGCGTGCCACAACTAGAGAGTCTGAGCCACAGCGAAGGACCACCCATGATGCAACGAAGATCCTTCATGCCACAGCTGGGACCCAATGCAGCCAGAAAATAAATGTTAAAAAAAAAAAATAGATGCCAGGTTGCAGGAAGCGTATGTTGTAAAAAGGAGCCAGGGAGGTCAGCTCTTCCAACACAGCAGGGACACAGAGGGGCCAAGATCTTTTACAAAGACTTTTCTGGTCAAAGTTTGAGTCAAACAGAATTGAAAACCCAAAGTCCTGCCATATTAAATGAGCAAGGCATGACCAACCAGAAAGATCCAAACGGAGCAGAGTGACCAGCTATCCACCTGTTTGTCTTGCGGTCCTAGTGGGAATTTCAGTTGGGAGACATCTGTATTCCAGCAGTCTCCCTGGATGGGCCAGCCTACTATCCATCCCCCAAATAAGTAAAGACTAGACATAGCCTTGATCAGCTCCATACTAAAGGAAAGTCGCTCAGTCGTGTCCGACTCTTTGCGACCCCATGGACTGTAGCCTGCCAGGCTCCGCTGTCCATGGGATTTTCCAGGCAAGAATACTGGAGTGGGCTGCCATTTCCTTCTCCAGGGGAATCTTCCCAACCCAGGGATCGAACCTGGGTCTCCTGCATTGCAGATAGACGCTTTACCATCTGAGCCACCAGGGAAGCCCAAAATAACAGCTTGGCTTTGGACATAATTGGTTTTCTGACAGTAATGCAGACAGTATAATTTCCTCTGGAGTCAAAGAGCATGAAAGTTGGACATGTCATTAGCATAGATGAGGCGATTTATTTTCCTCTTACTGTGGGAGAAGTGCCTGCAGCCAGGCCCCACCGGATCCTTATCTACCCATGAAGTGTAGGAGAAAAAGGATCACAGGCTTGTTTTTAAGCTGTAAGTTGTGTTGTTAACAGCACGTTTCTCATGAATCTTGATTTGGATCCTGGTTTGAACAAACTAGCTGTAAAAGTGTTTCGGGGAGTCAGTTGGGAAAATGTGAATATTAGATGATATCGTGTTGTGCTTAGTTGCTCAGTCATGTCCGACTCTTTGTGACCCCCATGGACTGTAGCCCGCCAGGCTCCTCTGTCCATGGGATTCTCCAGGCAAGAATACTGGAGTGGGTTGCCATGCCCTCCTCCAGGGGATTTTCCCAACTCAGGGAGTGAACCCAGGTCTCCCCCATTGCAGGCAGATTCTTCACCATCTGAGCCATCACGGAAGTTCTAGATGGTATTAGGGAATTACTATTAGTTTTGCTATCTATGATAATGGTCTTGGAGTGATATAGGACATTTTCCTGACTTTTTAGAGATGAATGATTAGAGATGTCTGTTATTTATTTTGATTAAAAAAAATCATGAATATGGCCATATCTTAGTAACTCTTAGGCTATATAACTACACAATTGTACAATGATATCATCATATGATTCTCTCATGTTTGAAAATTCTCAAAATAAAAAGTTAACACACAAAAATGAATGAATCCTACAAGTAATGCTGAGTTAAAAGAGCAAGACAAATGAACACACATACTGTGATTCCATTTACATACAGTTCAAATGCTGGAAAAACTAAATGTATGGTTTAGAGATGTATGTTCTCTAAACTTCAAAACTACAAGGAAAGACATGATGAAAATACAGGACAGTGACCACCTTTGATGGGGAGGAAACCTGCAATCAGAAGGCACATTAAGGGATTCCCAGATGCTGTCTCTCTAGCTTTCTCTCTCTCTCTCTCTCTCTATATATATATATATATATATACACACACACACACACACACACACACAGACTTGGCAGCAGTTATATGACGTTCGCTTTAAAACCATCTGTTAAACTATACATTGAGGTTTAATGAATTTTCTCAATGTATGTTTTATTTTCCAAAGCAAAAACATTCAAAGGACCTTCTTACTAACTCTGCTTCTCTTTTTACTGATCCACTAGTCTCTGAAGGGGAATAAGAACCCCAGCCACCATATAATGCAATTATACAGCTGGCCAGCAGACTAGAAAGAAAAGATGATCGTAAGACAATAAAGGCCACAGGTTCTTTCCTGGTCATTTCTTTAAATAGTTCAGATATTAACACAGATGATTTCTCCTAATGCCTTTCAGTATCTGGACAGCAGGTGAGAGACCTTAAGTTTTGGGGGGAAGAAAGCTGACAGAAAGTTTTAGAGGTGAGTAGTTTTGCAGAACTAAGAATTCAGATTTTTGAAAATAGGATAGACTATTCTTGAGGTCCATGTGCTCTTGGAGAAGGACATGGTAACCCACTCCAGTGTTCTTGCCTGGAGAATCCCAGGGATGGGGGAGCCTGGTGGGCTGCCATCTATGGGGTCGCACAGGGTTGGACATGACTGAAGCGACTTAGAAGCATTCTTGAGGTCCATCCTGGAAGCAACATGTAAGAAGCCATTTAGGGGAGTGTTGCAATGTATGGATGTGAGAGTTGGACTGTGAAGAAGGCTGAGCGCTGAAGAATTGATGCTTTTGAACTATGGTGTTGGAGAAGACTCTTGAGAGTCCCTTGGACTGCAAGGAGATCCAACCAGTCCATTCTAAAGGAGATCAGCCCTGGGATTTCTTTGGAAGGACTGATGCTAAAGCTGAAACTCCAGTACTTTGGCCACCTCATGCAAAGAGCTGACTCACTGGAAAAGATTGATGCTGGGAGGGATTGGGGGCAGGAGGAGAAGGGGACGACAGAGGATGAGATGGCTGGATGGCATCACTGACTCGATGGATGCAAGTCTGAGTGAACTCTGGGTGTTGGTGACGGACAGGGAGGCCTGGCGTGCTGCAATTCATGGGGTCCCAAAGAGTCGGATACAACTGAGCAACTGAACTGGACTGAACTGCCAGGCTCAGGCTCAAAGCTCTGGGGAGGGCGCTAAGGAAAGTTTGTTACAGTTTGTAGATTCCACGTGCTCTCTCTTGCTCTACTCTAATTTGCTCTACTCCAATTTGCAGAGGAAAAGTTCAGACCAAATTGTAACAGAATATCCATCAGTTTTGTCTTCTGAGATTTATAAGACACAGCAGAAATAATTCTTTCTCCATTTAAAACTAAGATCTGAAAAATAATGTATGTTAAGCCCTGTTTACAACCTTCACTTCATTCTTTCACCTATAGATCACCCACTATAAGGGACCTTTCTCATTAAATGTGGAAGAGGTGGCCCAACAGTGATCGAGAATGCAGTGGAATGAAAGTATTTATGTTAGAAATAAAGGTTTGATGCTTTAGGATTTGTTTCTATTACTCAGAGGGAAGTATGTCCTAAAATCTAATTTTTTTGATTGTGTAAGCTAAGCTAAGTCACTTCAGTCATGTCCAAGTCTGTGTGACCCCATAGACGGCAGCCCACCAGGCTCCCCCATCCCTGGGATTCTCCAGGCAAGAACATGAGTGGGTTGCCATTTCCTTCTCCAAAGCTACAGTTCACTTTTCCACTGGGTTCTCTGCTACCTCTAACACTTCCCTTGCCCTCCCAGGAATAAAAAGAAAATCCATTGATTTTGAGTTAGTTAAGTGAGTTTCTCTTCCGGATGCAGGGAGCGTAATGCTACACTGTATTTCATTTCAGACACCTAATTATTATTGATCACTTTATGATTGAAGAGTGCTGCCCAAAGCACTGAAGAAGGAAATCTGAAATTCTGCCCAGAACAGTTTAATACCCCCCAGCAACCACCTGTTACCTAAAAGATAAGAGGGCACTTGTTCAAAGGGCTGTGTAGTGCCAAGTTAGCTTGTTTTTCCACTCATGGTCTGATCAACTCTGATGCAATGAAGTTTCCAGAAGGCAGTGCTGCGATGTAAATCTTCCTTCTCTAATGCTTTCTAAGACAGAGACGACAGTGTTAGATTGAGGGCTTTTATTTGTTCTTATTATCTAGTCAGAACTAAAGTCAACATTTTTGAACAAAAATTTTGAAAATACTATGTATAGTTATGTCAAATGTCTATTCAGATGAATATTTTGCCTGAAAGGGATATTTTTATGAAGACTCGATTTCTCCTTTCCATTGCCATGGTAACATTCACACTGTATAATATTAGGAACTACTCATTTCCATGTAGTACTTCATTGTAAGTCTCACAACAACTCTAGAGACTTCGGACTATTATCACTATTTTGCAGATAAAGATGTTAAGCAACTTGCCCAAGGTGAAAAACTGCACTTGAACCCAAGCTGCATGATTCCAGTGTGTGGAAGCTTAAGTGTGGTATTATACTACCCATCTAAGGCTCTCAAAGCCAGGAATATGCCTGTCAACTTATCCAGACTATCCGTAAATAAGCAACTGTGTACAGATAGGCTACAGTGCATACATAAAGAACGAAAGACGTAACATTCGCTCACTTCTGGCCAAAACTTTGTCGCTTGTAAGATCATTTCTCAAATCATCTTATTAAAGCTTAGCTGTGATTTAACTGTCACCAGATGAGGTTTCACAAAAGAAGACAAAGCATCCGGTCTTGCACATAAAACTCGATAAACTATGATTGTTTTTAGAATCCCACTGAACTTTAGGAAAAAGTTAAACCAGCCAAAGGAAATACAGGGTCACACAAAAACTTATCATTTCACTCTTTTCTTTGATATGAGTATGATAAACGATGTTCATGTTTAGGAAAGTCAGCATTGACTCAGTTACTTCTCATTGATCACTTCTGATGGAGAGAACTATACAGGTAAGAAATGTGCGGTTTGCTATGTCCTTGAAAAACTGAGTTACATAAAGACTTTTATGCCAAAGCAAAACAGAAATGCTCATGAAGAAGAAATGCATAATAATCACATGTATTAAATAATAAAACCTTGCAAATCTAAGAGAAAGTCCCAGTAACTTAGGACTCTCCTTTCCTTTTCTGCACACCAAACGTACTTTTTCATTTCCATTTCAATCTTCTCCTCTTGCAAGGTAAGATGCTTCACCCAGAAACAAACGGTTTGGGTATCCTTTTTCCAAGCACTGACCAGCTAATGATAAAAACAATGTGGCCAAATAGCCATGACCTTCAAATAGGAGAAGAGAATTATTCATCTGTATTAGGAGGGGAAAAAAAAAATCAACCTTCAGTAGCTAGCTACTATTCCCTAAAAAAAAAATCCCAAAATATCTGAATAGCAGGTGTGTGAATCGAACATTTACCCAGGCAGCAACTGGAAAAATTGAAAAACATAAACACTGCCAAAAGAAGAAATCTCAAAATAAATGCAATGAAGAAGAAAGGTCCAGAAGCATGGGGCTATTCAGAGCTCTCCCTGAGGCTCTGCTTGTTCTTACAGACGCTATTAGTCCCCCCCCAGTAATGACAAGGCAGTGAGATGTGACAAGCAGCACGGTGTGCCCTTAAATGAATGCTCAGCTCTCCATTCATCTTTTGTGGTTGCAACTTCTGAGTTTTGTTTCTGATGGGTATTTTTGCACTCCTTTGGAAGTAACTGTTATATGCACAGTGAAAGCTGACAAACGAGCAACCTTTAATTCACCAATGAAAATAGCAGAATTCAATTTCCTTCTTTGCTTGGGAATGATTCTTTATGACATCATGTGTGGATCTTTTTTTCCACATAACACTGTCTAGCAGTTTCTCATTTCTAGGGACTGACTCTCAATGATGAGCTGATTTGGGGAAATGTCTGGACCAGGGCAGCAATATATTTTTTATTATTTATTTTTATTTTATTAATCGGCTGCACCAGGTCTTAATCGTGGCATGCAAACTCTTTCTTGCAGCATAAGGGATCTACTTCCCTGACCAGGGATCAAACACTGGCCCCCTGCATTAGAAGCGTGGAGTCTTAGCTCCTGGACCGCCAGGAAAGTCCCCTAGAATTCAGATTTAATGATCATTAGTACCATCTCGGGCTTCCCAGGTGGCGCTAGTGGTGAAGAACCTGTCTGCCAGAGTGGGAGACATAAGAGATGCCGGTTCGATCCCTGAGTCAGGAAGATCTCCTGGAGGGGGGTTCCAGTATATTTTGCCTGGAGAATCCCATGGACAGAGGAGCCTGGTGGGATATAGTCCATAGGGTTGCAAAAAGTTGGACACGACTGAAATGACTTAGGATGCACATACGTAGTACCATCTCAGCTTGAATGAGTGAGCGGATGTAGTGTTTGATCGCTGTGGTCCTGCCAGGAATCCAACTGACCTCAGCCGTGCTCACAGGCCAAGTAAATCATCAACCCCTTTTCTTTCTTCCTCACAAGCCCACAAAGTGGCTTCCCTGGCCTTGTCGGCAAGTTAATAGAAAATCTTGCCCAAGGTTGTGTCTAAACAATATTACAGGAGTGAGTGCTGAAAACAGATCAGTCAGCTTGATTTGATTTCTTTCCCTGTTAAAACATCCTGTCACCTCACAGAGCTAACGCGATGAATTAACTGCTGTGAAAGCATGAAGACAGGGCCGGAACAAAAACAGTCTGGACGTTGTCACACTTTCCGTCAGAACTCTCAGCTCAGGGACTCATCAGCTTAGCCTTATTTAAATTGTGGTAACATACATAAAATCAACCATCATAACCACTTTCAAGGGTACGGTTCGGCAGTGTTAAATATATTCACATGGCTGTGTGACCAATATTTTCATCTTGTGGAAACGAAACTCTGTACCCACTGAACAGTAACTCCCCCTTCTTCTCCCTGCTGCACAGCCCTTAGCAACCACCCTTCTACTTTCTGTATCTGTCAGTCTGACTACTCTGGGTACCTCGTATGCGTGAAATCAGACAGTTTGTCTTTTCTCTGTGACTGGCTTGTTTCACTTAGCAAGGTCCATCCATGTGGTAGCATCTGTTGGGACTTCTTTCTTACAGCTGAATAAATATTCCGTTTTATTTGTATAGACAGTGCATTCTGCTTATCCATTCATCTGTCGACGGGCCCTTGGGGTTGCTTCCACTTCCTGGCTATGGTGAATAACCCTGCCATGAGCATGCGTGTGCAAATATCCTTTGAGATCTTGCTTTAGTTCTTGTGGGTGCATACCCAGAAGTGGAATGGCTGCACCATGTATGCAGAGGTTCTGTTTACTATTTTTAGGAACCACCATACTGTCTTCCAGAGTTACTGCAACATTTTACATCCCCAGCAAAAGTGCACAGCGCTCCAATCTTTCCACATTCTCACCATTTTTGCTTTTTTAAAAGCAGCCATCCAAATGAGTGTGAGGAGATGAGCTTAGTTTGAAGAGGTCAAAACTCAGGGGCAGGAAAATTATAAGAATCTAGTATCTAATATCTGGCTATGAGCTTAAATGCTTTTAAAAGTTGCCATTTATTCACCTCAGGGCACAGAAATATTACAAGCTAAAGGCCTCCTTTGACCCTCTGGGATTATAAGACTTGATTTCTTTATAGAGGAAAAGTAAGGATACATTTTATGGCAAGGATGAATAAGTTAAGAAGGAAGGTTATATTTTTCAGAGAAAGAGATAAAAGTTTCATTGTTATTGTCATTTTTATTTTCAAAATAGAAACTTATCCAGAAATTTCTTCACAATTCATGAAGGACAGTAACTTCACTGCAAATTCTTGTATCTCTCCACTGTGTGTGATTGAAGTCTTTCTACAGAGTCAACATTTCCAGTTTATGAGGAAACCTGGCTACTTGGTATGTACTTATTCTCTTTGAAACTTCTATGGGGCTTGAAACAATGCTGTCCACTCAACCTGAGTTCCTCAAATGAAAATTTAGGAGGAAATACAATTGCGTCCAAAGGTAGCAAGTATAGACTTTGTAAGGTTTTCCACTCTACGCTTCAAACAGATGGAGAATATATTTATAATGAAAAAAAAAGAATCTGTGACTATGTAAAACAGGTATTGACAGACTTTTTCTGTAAAGGGCCAGAGAGCCACTGTCTTTATGGAAACTATAATACTCAACTCTGTCACAGCAGCTCTAGACAGCATACAAATGAATAAGGCAGCTGTGTTCCAATAAAGCTTTATTTACAAACACAGGACTGGAGCTGGATTTGCCCTGTGGGTCATAGTTTGCTAACCCCTGCTCCAGAAGACCCAAGAAAAGGAACTTTACAGAGTTTTCCTGTCAGTTGAAAGAGGAAGAACAAATCTTCAAGCATTGTGGCAAAAAAAAAAAAGGACAAACAGCAAAAGAAACCTTGACAACATTTCTTTCAAAACTAAGTACAAAACTGTGGCTTTCCCGTAAAAAAAAAAAACAAAAAAAAAAAAACATACCTCAGGGCTCCAATGTTACTTTCACGCCTTTGATCCTTGATCTAAAGAAGCTTATAATACATGAGAATCGATATAACCTCAGATGTAGAAACCTGGGATCCTAAGTCGCTCGAAAGCTAGAGTTTAGCTTTACAAAGAAGAAAATCTCAGGTAGAAATGGCCCGATTCATCACAAGTCACTTAAATTCTTGCTGTCAGGAGAAGGAAATGACATTTTCCTCATTAAATACAATTGGAGGCTCCCAGGTAACCACTGGAAGGGAATGCTGGACCAATCCCTCTCACGTCCACCCATTTTCCCCTTGTGCTTGGCCCAAAGTGGTGACAAAGACTCTCTCCTTGACCAAACTCAAGTCTAAGTCTAGAGGTTTTCTCTGAACCTCTTGTTGACCTGGCCTCCACCTGGGCCTGTGTGTGTGTGTGTTACGTCACTCAGTCATGTCCAGCTCTTTGCGACCCCCGTGGACTATAGCCCACCAGGCTCCTCTGTCCATGAGATTTCCCAGGCAAGAATACTGAGGCGGATTGCCATTTCCTTCTCTAGTGGATCTTCCCCACCCAGCATCGAACTGGGTACCCCTTATTGCAGGCGGATTCTTCACTGTCTGAGCCTCCAGGGAAGCCCCACCTTAGCCTGGAAGAAATCAATTTTCAACACAAACGATTTTATCCATCCCTCCCCCGCCCCATCCCCCACACTAGGAGGCTTGAAGAAACACAGTTTCCAGCAGCTCAAGACTGTGTCCCTGGGGTGATGACTCTAGTCCCCCGAAAGTACCTGACTGAAGCTCAGTGCTGCCAAATGAAGGGGCTGCTTGTTCCAGGCAAAACCCGACACAGGCTCCTGGCTCCCTTTTCTTAGGGCATTTACTTTAGAAAACTGGTAGGAGTAGGTCCTTTCTCTGTCCCTTCAAGACAGACACAGATGTACATGTGCCTTCTACAACCCAGGAGCATCTTTCTCAGGGATGTGGAAGCCAGGCCTTTGAAGCCTAATCATGAAAAACGACAGAACCCCTGTCTCCGAGGCTCTGTGGGAGGCTGGGAGCCAAACTTCAATAACAGCCTGCGAATAGACACAGACGGCCTGCTCACAGCGCTGACCGGCTCCGGGACCTTTAGCAAACCCAGTGTTTAAAGGCCTCTAGCCTTTTGTTTGCATGAAGCTGAGCTCAGGTCACACGGGGTACTACCACTGAATAGTAAGGACTAACATCTGTCTCACTGCCTGCAACTAATGTCCAGCTTTCTCTGTGACTATGGTTATTGCTCCACATTGCCTTCAAGAGACACGGTTCCATCTTCAATGGTCAGGCCCTAAGAAGGACAAAACTCCCTCCTCTTTTTTTCGTTAGCAGGTGGGAGACACATCGCCTCTTCAATCTTAAGGGGCCCAATCAGCCTCTGATGCTTCACAGGCGAATCCAAGAGACGCATTTTCCTCTCCCACCACCTGGAGCCTGCTTGACCCCTTTCAGGTTTCTAGAGAGCCTGGCCTCCTTGTCCAGGTGGATGACAACAGGAACGGGCTCACTCAGTCCCAGTCCCCACGTGCACGGACCATCTGTGCAATACAACCATATCTCAGTACAATACAGCAGCAGAGAAGTCAAACCACAGGAATTCCCAAATACAGAAACCAGAGTTACTTTATTTTCATTTTGGACAAATAAGAGGAGGGGGAAAGGCATACGGATGCCTTAATCCCAATGATTTAAACCTACCAGTGAGACAACTCTTGAAAGTACCACTGTATGTAGCACCTCTGAATTCAGATGGTTTGTGCCCAAATCTAGTTTACACGGTTATTCATTTATTCAGTTACCAAAAACTGAATATCTTTATAGTTAAGGTACGGGACTAGCTTCAGATGGTGGGCACATTCCATTAACATTCCTCAGTACACCTTGAAAAATTAATTTTTGTCTTCTGTACTTTATGTGTGTATATATATGTAGTGTTATTGATATACTGTTTAAATCAACTTCATTTCTTTTTTTTGTCTGCTTGGTTTAGTTTATGGGAAATTCTGAAATCCCTGAACTTGTCAAATTTTGTTTTTTCATAAGTACTTTAAAAGTACTTATGGCCTGTTTTATAAGTATTTATAAATTCATAGTCAATAATATCTTCTTGATTAATATCTCTTCATTGCTATACATGCTTTTACATTGGATGTAGTTTTGTCCTTTTAGTTAATAGTTGCTGGATAGTCTTTTCCTTTTTTTCTTAATTCACTACTCTTTTTTTATATGTTATAAAATACAACACATATGCTAAGTACGGTAAAAACCATAAATTTCAAGTATAATAAATGATTATAAAGTGAACACCCATGCAACATCCAAGAAATAGAACATCACCAGCACTCCGAAATGCCTTCCCCACACACCATATGTGTCTTCCCCCAAGAGATAATCATTAGCTTGGCTTATGTTAATCATTTACTTGTTTTTTCTTTTTTTAAAAAAATAGTTTTGCCAGTTTTGTGTGTATGTCTAACCCAAGATAGTTGAGTTTTGCCAGTTTTGAGCTTTATAAAAATAGAATCATGCTGTATGTTCTTAATTCTGTTGTTCAATATCATGTTTGTACTGTTTATCTATATTGTTTTATGTAGGTCCAGGTTATTTGTTTTCATTGGTGTCTAGTGTTCTTCTATGAATGTTCCATAATCCATTTGTTTGTTGTTCTAGTGGGCTTCCCTGGTGGCTCAGAGGTTAAAGCATCTGCCTCCAATGCAGGAGACCTGGGTTCGATCCCTCGGTCGGGAAGATCCCCTGGAGAAGGAAATGGCAACCCACTCCAGTATTCTTGCCTGGAGAATCCCATGGACAGAGGAGCCTGGTAGGCTACAGTCCATGGGGTCGCAAAGAGTCGGACATGACTGAGCGACTTCACCTTCACCTTCTGTACTTTCTAAAGAAAAACAGAGTATATACACTGGGGTGCAGACACATGTACCCCAATACCACTGCAGCAGTATTTACAATAGCCAAGACATGGAAGCAACCTAAATGCCCGTCAACAGATGAAAGGACGAAGAAAATGTGGTACAAATACGCAACAGAATATTGCTCAGCCATACAAAAAGAATGAAATAATGCCACTTGCAGCAACACGGATGGAACTAGAAGTATCATATTAAGCGAAGTAAGTCAGAAGGAGAAAGACAAATATATATGTAGAATCTAAAAAAATAATACAAAAGAACTTATTTACAAAACAGAAGCAGATTCACAGATAGGGAAAACAGACTTATAGTTACCAAAGGGGAAAACTGGAAGGGGAGGGATAAATTAGGAATTTGGGATTAACATAGACACACTACTATATATTAAATAGATAACCAACAAGGATCTACTGTATAACACAGGGAAGTATACTCAATATTTAGTAATAACCTATTACTGGAAAAAAATCTGAAAAAGAATATTTATATATATATATATAAATACATATAGAACTGAATCATTTTGCTGCACAGCTGAAACTAACAGCATTGTAAATCAACTATACTTCAAAAAAAAGGGAACTCAAACCAGGGCTCTGTGACAACGTAGAGGGTTGGGATGGGGTGGGAGGTTTAAGAATGAGGGGACATATGTATACCTATGGGCGATTCATGTTGATGTATGGCAGACACCAACATAATATTGAAAAACAATTATTCCTCAATTAAAAATAAATTAAGAAAAAAATAAAAAAGAGAGGAAGACAAAACCAAGCCAAAATCTATCATCTCATACTTCCAGAAGTATTTCACATCCAGAGTGCCAAAGACTGTCCACTGATTACCTTGGCAGCCTCAACTGCTAATTTTCTGTAGTGCTTCCCAAAGACAGTGATTCCCTTTTAATAAAATAGATTGTAATCAACATTACTACGTTATCGGCCACGATGTCATGGACACCTGTCAATATTACTACGCGTGGGCTGTGGAGGGTAGTGGGAGGCCTCAGTGTTTGCAGATCGTGCAGGGCAGATGAGGGCACAGGTCTCTGGGCAGAGTTTTCAAGCTCAGGGCCGAGTGAAGGGGGGAGACAGCAGGGGATGCTGTGCGTTCAGAGGAAGGACGAGTCACCAGGTAGGCGATCCAGGTGGGACCTTGGCTGGGATCAGACGGGAAGGCAGAAGTCAGCTCTGTGAGAACCTGAGCCGGGAAGGCCCGCTCGTTAATCAGAACTAGAACAGAGATCTCAACCAATTCGCCCACCAACTGATTGTAACCTCTTCTGAGTTAATGATTCGAGAGGTTCTTTGCAGAGGGTTACCCACATGAACCTCTACTTTAATAGAAGAAACTGATGCATGCGATGAGGGGCCATTTGAATTTATTTTCTAGTTTCTAATTGTAGTTGATTTACACTGTTGTGTTCGTTTCAGATGTACAGCAAAATGATTCAGTTATACATATATCCATATCTGTTTCTTCAGATTCCTTTCCCTTATAGATTATTACAAAATACTGAGTATAGTTCCCTGTGACACACAGTAGGACTTTGTTGGTTATCTATCTTATATTGAATTTCCTTCCTTAAAAGGGAGTCTAGCATACTATTTTACTTATAGTGGTTCTTGGAAAGGATATTAGAAGAAAGGAGATTAGGGAATTTCAAGAAACTCAAATTTTGAATGACATCTGAGTTTAAGCTTCTTTTTCTAAACTTCTTGCTTTTTAAAAGTTCCTTCAAATATTATTAAAGCAACAGGGGAGGCTGTATGTTTGTATGTGAGGTTCAGTCACGTAATTGAAATGAATCCCTTAAAAACAACAAAACAAAAAAAACAGGTCTACACAACAGATCTAACAAGCTGAGGAAGCTTTTAAACTATTTTAATTATCATTTTAAAAGCAGAATGCTACATGTTACCAAATTAAATGAAGTTAAAATTCCACAAGAATTTGAATAGGCTTTTGAAATGGAAATATTAACTGGCGGGATTTTAAAATAAAACTTGTTCTTGACTTAATTGAGAGTTATAGGAATTAAACAGAGCATCTACACAGCTTGTGACTGGTGTCATTTTTAGAGAAATGCAAGGCGCCGTACATCTCACTGAATGTGCTCAATCTCAATGGAAGATTCACCCCAACCAGAAGGCAGATTCTGCTCGGCCTTCCATGCCCAGAGACTTCATAGGATTCTACACTAACAGGAAGGACAACCAAACCTCAACTGTCTCCTCTGCTTCAGGTCAATGAGCAATTTTTGAATATTTTATCCGTGGATTTCATTCATCTTTTTTTCCAATAATGTTTCTTGTTATGTTTTGATTTTAACCCATCCTATGTTCCAGGCATACAGGTAGGCATTGGAAACGGAGTGGAGAATAAGACATCTAATCTGGTCTTAAAAACCGTGGCTAATCCTGCTCTGCCCAAGTACTCTGATTTTGGAACCCCAGTTTTAGTAACTAAGTCCTTTTCTCAGTTTCCTCTTTGAACTCTGTTCTAAGGGACTAAGAGTCTCCTGTTTCTTCCACTTTTGGTAAGTTGTTGTTGTTGTTTTTCCCCTGAGTATTTCTGCTTGGGAATGCAATGCTGAGTTTGAATCAACAAGCCTGTTCCTATCTAACTGTATTCAGATAACTTTCCATTACCTTTTCATTCTCCAAGTGATGTAAGTGCCTCATTTCTTATATCAAATCCCTTCCTGCACTGAACTCAACTGATGCCCCAATCCTGATAGGGAGGTAAGGAAGGGGTCTGACTTTGGGCTGGGAGTGAGATAGATTTGTCTTTTGAATGAGTTAGGATATCCCAATGAAAATGTCTTACGGTCAAATCAAACATATGCAAACTGGAGAACTGACAAGAAATCTGAAGCAAAGGGACAACCAAACAAGTCTCAGTATAAAATCAAGGGAGAGAACAAGCTTCCCGGGGAAATGAAATTGGACGAGAAACCACAAAAGGACAATGAGTGAGCCTTAGAGACAAGACACAGTGATGAAGCTGGAAGAAACACATTCAGAGAAGAGAGAGGGAAAAGGCAAAGCTGTTGGGAAGTGGGCAGTAACAAATTTTAGGTATTTTGAAAGTTATACGTAAGAAGTAGTACTGCTTTATTTCCCAGAGGTCCTCTATTTCATGCAAGGGTTGTGTAACTATTGCTTGAACAATACCTTAAGGATTTCCTATGTCAATTCTAATTAAAGTAGAATTTTTACCTTCTTAAATATTCATGATAAAGTTACCCTCATTTCTTAATTTGCATAGCTGAGAGAAAAGCACCTTAACTTTACCAATAAGAAAATTACACCTTCAAAACTTTTATGTATCCACCTATGAATGGGCTTCCCTGGTGGCTCAGACGTTAAAAAATCTGCCTGCAATGCAGGAGACCTGGCTTCAATCCCTGGGTCGGAACGACCCCCTGGAGAAGGGAATGGCTACCCATTCAAGTCAATCCTAAAGGAAATCACTGGAATGATTCCTGAATATTCATTGGAAGGACTGATGCTGAAGCTGAAGCTCTAATACTCTGGCCACCTGATGAGAAGAGCCGACTTACTGGAAAAGATCCTGATGCTGAGAAAGATTGAGGGCAGGAGGAGTAGGGGGGTGACAGACGATGAGATGGTTGGATGGTATTAGCGACTGAATGGACATGAGTCTGAGCAAACTCTGGAAGACAGTAAAGGACAGGGAAGACTCGTGTGCTGGTCCACGGGGGTCACACTGAATTGGACACAACTTAGGGGCTGAACAACAACAACCTGAAAGTGTTTTAATCACTAAGTTGTGTTAGACTTTGCAACCCCATGCACCATAGCCTGCCAGGATCCTCTGTCCGTGGCATTCTCTAGGCAAGAATACTGGAGTGAGTTGCTATTCATTTCTCTAGGGGATCTTCCCGACCTAGAGATTGAACCCGGGTTTCCCGCACTGCAGGCAGATTCTTTACCATCTGCGCCACTGAGCATTAGCCTACAACTGATTTATTCAGTTACAAAGAAAATTCAGAGTTGCATTCTCCTACCAAGAACCTCTCAAAATAAGAAACTGATTTGAAGAGTAAAAAAGGGTTTTAAAAAAATCTAAGTCTCAGCTTACAAATTTGAGGTGGGAATTTTATAGAACTAGCTTAGAGCATACCAGGCTTTGATCATTTAGGATACACCTAAAAGGTTATTTTCAAATGCACCTACCTAAAATCACAGGTTGGATGAATTTCCTAACGAGGTCATTAAACTATTTTCAAGTCTCATGTTGCCAGTTTATGAGAAGGTTCAGCTAAAATTTTAACTTGCCTCAATGGAATTGCAAAATTTATACTGGGCTCACGGTTGCTCAGCAAAAATGCAAGAAGAGAAAGGCTTTCAGGTTGGGAGCTGAAGCTAAATCTTCCATACCTGTCAATTCCTTCCCAGTTTAAAAAAACCACTGGAATAGCAGGCGAGCCAATTAAATGGGTATGAATCTGAAACTCAGGTAATACTTTTTCCTTTATTTTGATGTATTTTAACTTAGAGAACTTTCACCTTTACTAATGATTCGAAACAAGTTCAACGAATTGTCCTCTCGAGAATCCAGGCATTACTTTGAAATAGTTGCTAGAGTTTTAAGTCACCATAGCATTCACAAATCTAAATTGAAGTCAACTTTCTAGCCAGCAAGAAGCCAAAAAAGCAATGCAGCCAGCAGAATGGATGGCACAAATCCATGCATTAAAACTCACGCAGTTAAATCATTCTGAGGGCTCCCCAAGCTCCCACTCCCAGCTTGTTTCCTTTAATTTTAGTTACAATCTGAATGGGCTTGGTAGTCTGGTTTTCTAGACCACAGAAACATAAATCAGAAAGCAAGCAGCAGCCGGACAGAAGTAGCATCATAGAGAAATGGAGATGGGGGAGGGGATTTTAAAGCAAAAAAAGACCAAATGGCTTTACACCCTTTAATAGCCCCTGTGAGCATCATTATTCAGGGCATGCATAGTAAGAAATGTTTTAATAAGGACCCTGAAGCATCCCGAAAGTATCAAATTAGGTTTACTGTACTCTGAGGAGAAATGGGAAAGCACATATTTCGAAGAGAAATTGATTTTTTAAATTCTTTAAGGCATCGAAGAGAGAGACTCTTTTGGTAAAATGACTAATACAGAACACCTAATTTCCTAATGCTTAACAAAGTGTTACACTATTTCCATAATGATGTCAACTGACATAAATCACAGGGAGACAGGGTTATGTACACAGCTCAAGGAGGCTGTCGGCCTGTGCTTGGCTAAAAATACCAAAGAAATTAACAATGCAGTAAAGGTATACTGATGTTATTGTTTTCTAAGCACTTCAACAACCTTAATCTGTATTTCTGAAGTTCAGAAAATACACATTACACCTTCTAAGTGACAAAGCCAGGACACGGTTCTAATTCTACAGTATCACGCTTATCAAGCCTAGTTTGTTTAAATCTAGATTCCTAGAGGCCAGTGGGAATTAAAATTTCTGGGAGCTGTCACTAAAGCCATCTACCATTTAGAAAGTAAGAAGATGTTTTGCAGGGTCCCACTGGTCTCTGATTCTGAGGACTATCTTCTTTGGTCAAACACAAAAGAATGCAAAAACGGCTCCAAATGAGCCATAATTCATATAAGCCATTCAACCCAAAGATGGGACGAAGTCTAGCGCAGAAAAAAAAAAAAACCCTAAAACCATCGCCTTCAAGCATAATGAATCATCCACACAATACATCAGAGGTACACCTACATTTATATTCTCATACACATACATTACTTTCCATTTTTTCTATAGGTTATAAACTAGTGTCTGTATTTTCAAGTGGTATGCTGCTGCTGCTGCGCTGCTTCAGTCGTGTCCGACTCTGTGCGACCCCATAGACGGCAGCCCACCAGACTCCCCCATCCCTGGGATTCTCCAGGCAAGAACACTGGAGTGGGTTGCCATTTCCTTCTCCAATGCATGGAAGTGAAAAGTGAAAGGAAGTCGCTCAGTCGTGCCCGACTCTTCACGACCTCATGGACTGCAGCCCACCAGGCTCTCCCATCCACGGGATTTTCTAGGCAAGAGTACAGGAGTGGGTGAAGTTGTACGAATATATGACAAATATCAAAGAGCTAAGGAATCAAATATTTTTACAAATGGATGAGAACTCAAGGACTTTCTAATCTTCTAAGAGACAGAAGCTGGCAGAGATTCCAGTGATGTATGCACTCAATGTTCACAGTCAGTAACTAAATCCAAAAGCTGAACTCTAGGATACTTTCAGTCACGTGGAGAATCAGTGTCAGGAAGATCAGACGCATGTCATACACAAACCTCTCTTACTTTGCATTTTCATTCCTTGAGTCTTATTCCCTCAAAACAGCCAGATACGCACTTCATATTGACCTTCTATCAAGGAGTCAGGCGGGAGAAATGGAAAAGGAAGAAGGATTTTCCAACGGTTAACAGTTAAAATTTCTGCAGGTAGTCAATATGTGCCAAAATTTAAAAACTTCTGGTCAGACGATTCACTTCTATAGTCAACTTCTATATGATTCTTTAGAAATAGTGTCAATTGTTTGCACTGTATAAAACATTAAAAAATATACACATCAATTTATACGTCAGCACCTACTAGAGAGAGAAAAGGCAAATAAGAATATTGATGCTTATCTCCAACAATTCAGACTCAAACACAGAAATACAGGTTGATGCATGAAGTTTTAACATTTGGTAGGGAATACAGATTTTGGAGTCCAACAGACCTGAGCTCAAATTGCATTTCCACTGTTTACTAGCTGTGTGACCCTAGACAAGTTACTGGGCCTCTCTGAGCCTCACCTTCCTTGTTGGTAGATCAGAAATGATGATGTGAGCCACATAATGTGGCTGTGATGTTTAATGAGCAGGTAGATACCAAACACATGCTGGACATTCAGCTTAGATACTACAGTGGGTTACACATTTTGGTTCTAGGGCGAAAAGGCTTATTCAAGGCCGTTCCAATCTTTAGTGGGAACCAGCCCTCAGTCTCTAGGTATAAACCAGTCATTCATTCTCTTGCCTTGAAGTCTAACCAGCATTTAATACACTTAAAATTAGCAAGTAGTCTTTTATAGGCATCCATGGTTATTTTCTTTCCTGCTCATTTGAAGAATTGAGTAGTTTCATTCCTTTTTTTATTGTCTCCCTTTCCTTTCCTCTTTTTTTTTTTTTTAACCTCCCCCATCCTGCCCAAAACACTGATCTGGTACTTACTAGATTCAGGATACATTGATATTTATTATTACTTAAACATAAACACAATAATGTATCTTTACCATTTAGTAGATTGAGATAATTTCTAATTCACATACACATATAAAGAGAACTAACTCAGTCATGGCATTATGCTCCTTTTGTGTCTTTTTTTCCTTCCTGCATGGTTATACGGTGGTATGAATCTCGAAAAGGAAGTCTTACTTGAATACGAAAAATGTTTCTTAAATATTATTAAATTCATATTAGACATTAACCAGACACAGATGCAGAATCTGGACATTTTCCACGTAGAAATATCTTCACATGAAAAGCATTTATTTAACCTGGACTACGTTCAATGTAATATTTTTTAAAATACAAGAACTATGCCTCTAAATATCGGGATTTTTCTCATTTAAATCCTTAGTCACAGACTCAAATTTTCATGAACTTTTAGGAATGATATATTTCTCTCTTTGTTGGATGGAGATAGTCCTATGAATCCATAGGACTAGCAATTATAAATGATTTTTCAGTGGGTTTCTTCCATTGACGACAGTAACATTAAAAACGACTCAAAGGTGGATTTCCCTGGTGGTCCGGTCATGAACAATCTGCCTGCCAGTGCAGAGGACACAGGTTCAATCCCTGGTCTGGGAAGATTCACATGCTATGAGGCAACTAAGCCCGTGCACTACAATACTGAAGTCCACCTGCCTGGAGCCAGTGCTCCACAACAGAAGCCCCTGCAACGAGAAGCCAGGACACCACAAGAGGCAGCCCCCGCTCGCTGCAAGCTAAGAAACCCGTGCACAGCAACCAAGACCCAGCACAGCAAAAATAAATAGTCAACTTTTTAAAAGAAAACTGCAAAGTAAACGTGAACACCTCAAAAAGCTGCCGGCCTTGAAAACAAAATAAAATCAAGGTATGAAGATAATCATACTAGAAAGACTGCCACTGAGGTTACTAGTTACTAAGAATACAAATAAAAATCAGAGCAAGTACATAAGAATGTTCAAGAAGACTACTCCTAAAAGTACCTAAAACTAGAACAGCAGGAAGTAATTACAGCCAATGCCCGCTACTTGCTATGTTCTCCAACACTGGTAAGAATACTGGATTAACGAACACTCAACCATTCTTTCCAGGGGAAACACAGGGTTAGGTTCCTTCAAGCCTCGGGTCACAGTACTTTTGTCAAAGGATCAACACATAATTTTCTTTCACACGTTTTTTTTTTTTTTCCTCCCCCAGTTTTATGGATGTGTAATTGACAAATAAAATTTTAAGATATTTAAAGTGTACAAAGTGGTTGATAACATGTACACATAGTGAGAAGATTTCTCCATTGCATTAATTAACACATCTATCACCTCACATATTTATTTCATGTTGACTCATTAACCTTGAACTCTGCCAACAGCACTGTGACTCACGCCTGAACAAAAGCTTATCAAACACATGCATTTTCTCCATAAGGCACAGCACAACCTTCCCGCAGTAAGAAACACCAGACAGTGCTTCAACACTGCGTGTGGGCATCATTTTAAACAGAGAAACCACCAACAAAGAGCCTGAAAACACAAAAAACACGGCACTACGTAGACTGCAAAAGGGCACTTAGTTACACACGAGAACCGAAATAAGATGGCAGATGATTGCCTTGTTTTGTCTCAGCAAGGAAGGCGCGCTTTGTCAGCGAGCTCAAGCACTTCCCTGCTCTGCAGATGACTGCAAACGCGCCGCAAGCCCTGATGTTGGGGTTACAAGTACATGTCAGCAAGCAGGTGAATTCGGAGACGTCAAATCTGTGAACAGTTCTTAACTCTACTCTTGTTTACAGATGAAGCCACAGCAGATTGATAATCACATTGCCCTAGTGCCTTAATTATAGTACCTGCCTATAGGAACAAGATTTGGAAGGAACTGTGCCTTTTTTTAATGTGTAAGACGAAGCCCAAATCTATACCCACATAAATATTAACACATGGAATTGGCAACCCAGATGCAGGATTACTTACTTACTCATGGACGACGTTACACTGATGCAAAAACATGGAAATCCAGCTGTGGGGGCCCGGGTTTGAACATAAGGAATTAGAATAAGATCAGTGATCTGCACAGTAAGTGTTTGTCTGGCAGAAAGGAAATTCCTTAGGAATTGTCTGGTGGGTATAAAACTTAATACCACTGCTTCAGTGAAAATTGAGGCCAGAACCTTTAGAAAAACAAAGTCAAATTCTCAGTTTTCCTGGCTCATGCCATCCATTATGGTAGCCCCTACCCACCCCACCCCCAACCCCCCACCCCCATGACTATTTAAGTTCATAAAGTGAAGTGAAAGTCGCTCAGTCGTGTCCAGCTCTTTGTGACCCCAAGTTCTATACAGGCCATGGAATTCTCCAGGCCAGAATACCAGAGTGGGTAGCCTATCCCTTCTCCAGGGCATCTTCCCAATCCAGGGATCAAACCCAGGTCTCCTGCATTGCAGGCAGATTCTTTACCACCTGAGCCACCAGGGAAGCCCAAGTTCATTAAAGTCAAACACAAATATAAACCCAGCTCCTCAGTCTTACCACCCACATCTCAAGTGCTCTGTGGCTGGGGTCGCATGTGCCCAGGGTCACTGTACTGAATGGTACACAGTGAGGTGAGTATCAGGTGAGGGGCTTCAGGTGGAGACCCTTCTGTTTAGTGGAGGATCCTAGACTGTCCATATCTGGGAGCTTTCCCAAGGCCTGAACACATTCCCTAGTTAAGAGTCCTCTAGTCTCCTTGGAAAACACCAGCCTTGGCTGCTGGCATGCCTAGCTCTCAGGGCAGGGATGGGAGAAAAGATGGGCCTCATCACAGGTCCGCAAGCAGTCATACATTATTCATTACAGAGCCCCGCTCCCCCAGTGGGTATGGTCCCCATGGCCATAACCACATTGGTTCAGGCTCCACAATGGCTGAGCTCCACTTCTTTTGCCAGGATTTGAAGCAGGGAGCAGTTGCTTCTGGGCATGGGGTGAATGAGGGGATTAGAGATCTAATTGCTTCTTACATGATCTTTTAAAGCATCCACCTATTCCAGCCCCACCTGCACCCCCCACCCTGTCTTTAGAGCTGCCTGAAGCCTCTGGCTCCTGAAACTTTCTGGGGTTCTGTAGCATAAATTTTCTGGCCCATGGCTCCCAAACTGTGAAGAGTTCGTTTTTAGCGTTCTCTGGTCTGTTCAATCTGTTGATCTGCTTTCCAGCTTTGAAAGTTCTGCTGAATTTTATTTCTGTTATTCTGCTGTTATTTCCTTTGTCCTAGTAGCTTCATATGTCTATTGCCCTTTAATATCACTCACTGGTGTTTCAGGAGGGCGTGGTGACACAGTCATGGACTCAGTCCACCATATTACCTGAACGCCCTCAAGGTGCACTTCCAGATCTGGGTCTTGACGTGGACGAATATTTGTGTCTCCTCCATCCGTCCGCAAGTTCATCAATGTGATGGTATTTGGAGGTGGGCCTCTGGGAGGTAACGAGGAATAGATGAGGTCATGCGGGCAGGGACGGTCCCCATGATGGGGTTAATGTCCTTACAAAAAGAGGCACCAGGAACTTTGTCGCTCTCTCTCTCCACCACATGAGAACACACTGAGAAGGTGGCCGTCTGCAAGCCAGGAAGACAGTCCTCATCAGAACCCAACCATGCTGGTACCTGGATCTCCGACTTCTAGCCTCCGGAATCGTGAGAAAGTAAATTTCTGTCCGAGTCACCCAGTGTGTGACATTTTGTTACAGCAGCTGGAGCTGCCAAATATAAGATCCTGTCTTTCATCAAAAGGTCTCTCTAGATATACATGAGACGGAACACGGAACTGCATTAGTGGCCACGAGGCACAGAGGTGACTGGAGTCCCAGTGACAATAAACTGACCGAGAGACGGCGTTCGTAAAGAGCCTGCATGCTGGACTAGCACGGACATGTGCCTGAATGGCCTCAAGCGGTTTCATTTCACAGAGAACACACAACTATTTCATTAATTTAAGAAAACACATGGAAACAGGCATTACAAATGCCTTTAATGAACTGAACCCCAGGAAATACTACTGGTCAGGGAATTCCATGGGATGGGGAGCCATGCTCTGATTCTTCCAAGTTGGCTGGAGGAAGCCCTGCCCAGGCATGCACACCTCCAGGTCCCAGTGGTAATGTGTCTGGTTAAAACTTGGGGAGAGGGAGACCTCACAGATGCTCACAAATGAGCTCTCTGTGGCTCAACATCCCCAGACCCTTTGATGAAAACCCTGCTCAGCCTTTTAAATCCTGGGGCATTTCCTTGGGTTATTTGAAGATGTGAGGACCGGTTCCCCTTCTTGAACCTGAGACAGCAAGCTCTCCTGCCCCTTTGAGACTTGGGCTATCTGACCTTTAAGCACTGCCTTCATTGGCAAATCTGCAATTTACAACACGGCCCCTCAGGGCTATCTGAGCCCCCCAGTCCCTGACCACATGTCACTGTGATGGCCTGAATACAAAGTGACCTCTACCCAGCGTGGGATGAAAGTAACGAAGGGGATGTGATGAGGGCCAGCGTTTCTAGCAACACCTACAAATGTCATTCATAACTGTTTTCTTGATTTCGACTTGATATTCTTTTATCTGTTTTAGAGGAATGGCTAGGGATGCTGGAACTCTTGTCAAAACTTCAGCGATGAACAACAGAACACCCCACCTAGGTCCAACCAACCCTCCTCAAACCGCCAAGGACAGACTAGAGGTTGGCCAATGTGATGTTCCCCCACCAGAGCTGGCTGTAGGATTTAAATTTAAGTGGCCTTCCAGTTCTCATTTTAAGAGACATGCACCCGTTATAAGCGCCTAAATATTTCCTGCTTGGCACCTGGGGAGAGAGAGGCACAAGCTATTAAGCTTCCCTCTCCTTGTCCTTCATTTAATTTCTGGTGACAGCTCTCTCCAGGGCTCGCTATTCTTCCAATCATGAGAATATGCAGATTTGGATTCTCCCAACATCTTTAGAATGTTCCCACTACTAAATCGGATCCCTTGGGAGCTCAGCTGTAATCTGGCCACTCAACAAAAAAGCAGTAAAGCTCTCTTCTAAATCATCATCCACACCCAGGAGCTGGGGACAGGCTGAGTTGGCTTTAGGTGAAATTAAGTATCAAAACTACTTATTCTTTCACCTTTTTAGGTCCTTTTTTTCTCCTTCCAAGATCTGGGAGCCACTGTCCTCAGGCAGCTTGCTAAGTTCTTTATCTTTAGGTCACTTTTTCAATGTTCATCCCATAAGTTGTTTCTTGAGAGGCCTAAACGTCACACCTCTGGCTTCTAAAGGAGTCTGTTCATTAAACAAGTGAAGCAAACCAAAGCAAACTGCTGCTGTCTAATGAATACTTCTGGAGCACTGTGTAACTCACAGGTTCATTTTTAAAAGGGCTCAAGGCATGACTTTCACTGATGGAGTTGCTCAGCCTGGTGGGGACATCACTAGGCTGAAAGGATAAACTGTCTTTTCCAGTGGCCTTAAACCATGCCACATTCTCTCTTAAGAATGGTTCCTAACAGCATCTTCTAATTCCTCTCAGTGTAATTCTCCTTAGAAACCAAAGAAAAAATGAGAGCTTTTAAAAGTATTTTAAAGTGGAGAAATTAGTACCATGTAGCCGCATTCTAGACTTCCCTGGTGGCTCAGGCAATAAAGCGTCTGCCTACAATGCAGGAGACCCGTGTTCAATCCCTGGGTCGGGAAGATCTCCTGGAGAAGGAAATGGCAACCCACTCCAGTATTCTTGCCTGGAAAATTCCATGGAGCGAGGAGCCTGGTGGGTTACAGTCCATGGAGTTGCAGAGAGTCGGAAATGACTGAGCGACTTTACTCACTCACTCAGCCCCATCTATGCATTCCCTGTCTTCAACAAGTGTCACTAAAATTCTTACCAGGTTGATAAACAGGTTAGCACATCTCTAGAGTAAAAGCCCCATACCTGAGTAGAGAAACAGTTTAACACTGTCAGGATGTCTTAACCTGTAAGCTCTATGTTGATGTACATGAGTGTACAAGTTGTTAAAGCTTGCCTGCTTTCTTCTGACAATTATAAAGTTCTTCTTAGATCAGGTGTGGAGGAAGCTCATCACACCTTCTCTTCATTAGTCTAATTAGAGACGGAACTGGAATATGTATTTGGGGGTTAAATCAGTCACAGGTCATGCAACTCTAATTAAAACTAACTCATAAAAACACAAGGCACCAAGATGCAAAAAACAAGTCCTTATGCACTGAAACTTTTCAAAGTGATTTTTAAGGCATCATTTTAATTGTCACTAGATTTTTATTTTTCTTTACTATTTGGAAAAAGCTGGCAAACGCTTCAACGGGAGATGAGTTCTTACGGAAGAGGGGTGGCCCCAGTAACAGGCTGCTCCTCGATCACATTGAAGCAAACACAGGATCACACCATAGACACACGGCGGGCCATAACACTGCCCATAACTTTTCTTACAACACTGACTCTGTATATGGATACATATACACACAGACACAAATGTAGACACATGCATAGATGCCCATGGGCTTCCCAGGTTGCGCTAGTGGTAAAGAACCCACCTGCCAATGTAGGTAGATGTAAGGGACTCGAGTTCAATCCCTGAATCAGGAAGACCCCCTGGAGGAGGGCATGGCAACCCACTCCAGTATTCTTGCCTGAGCACCCATGGATAGAGGAACCTGGTGAGCTACAGTCCATGGGGTCTCACAGAGTCAGACACGACTTAAGTGATGGAGCATGCACGCACACAGGTGCACATACACACACATACAGGCGTGTGTGTGTGTTAGTCACTCAGTTGTGTCCAACTCTTTGTGACCCCATGGACTGGGGCCCGCCAGGCTTCTCCATCCATGGGTTTTCCAGGCAAAAAGACTGGAGTGGGTTGCCATTTCCTTCTCCAATGCAGGCATGTAAATATACATATTTAAAGCCCAGAGTTGCCTTGAACTTCATGCTGCTGGATATAAATCTGAATCCACTAAGTTCCCCTCTGCCCGCTTCCCTCATCTGCTCGCTGTGGAATCCTGTGATCTCCATCACTTTAGCCATAGCCCCGTTCCAGGCAGCTTTGATTACCATCCTTTTCACACCCTGTCTGGACAGAAAGAGACATTTGACGTGTCTTCCTGTCCCCATTCTCACCCTCACACTGCTGCCAGAATTATCTTTTAAAAATCATGTCAGACCACATAAAATACACCTCAAGCCCCTTTTGAGTCTCCCCACTGCTTACAGAATAAATCGACATGCATCAGATTAGCATATTAGGCCCTACGCCATGGAACCTGAAGTTATAATTACAAACTGTTATAATGTATGTGAGGAGGGCACGGCAACCCACTCCAGTCTTCTTGCCTGGAGAATCCCCGTGCACAGAGGAGCCTGCGGGCTACAGTCCATGGGGTCACAAAGAGTCAGACACGACTGAGCGACTAAGCACAGCACATACTATACGTGAGTTTCATAAAATTATAATTATTACATATCATATAATCAATAAAGTAAGAGCCATGATACATTAGAGTGCTGACTCTACAACAACTCTATGAAGGAGGTACTATTATGTCCATCTTACTGATAGGGAAACAAGCACAGAGAGGTTGAGTAACTTTCCGAAGGTCACCCAGCTATGAAGTGACAGAACCAGGGGCTGAGCCCAGGCTGTCCAGCTCTGGGGTCCCGGTTCTAACCACCACTCTCTCCTGTCTCCCCACCCAAGTCTTCCTCTTGGTGCCTCCACCCCTAAGCCAGTCATTCTCTCTGAGCACAAGGATCTTCTCTGTTGGCACTGCCTCTCTCACCTGGGAAACATCCAGTGTGAGTAAGATTTCTCTGGCCAGGCTCCCGCAGACCTGAGTAAGCCTCATCCTCTCCCACTGAGAGCTCCCCAGCTCCTCTGAACCTTCTCTGCTTCTGCCCTGCGTTGCCGTCCACTGCACACCTGTCTGAACACTCCACAACGATCCGTCCTTTAGTCTAGGGGAAGCTTGACTTATTCTTTATCACTTGGAAGACTGGCTCTCAACTACTGGTTACTGATTTGAATTACAAAAAGGGGAAGAAATGGGATGACCTCACAGGCCACAATGCTGGGTAAGTTTTGTCCCAAAGCAGCAAACGCAGACTTTAAAGTCACGTGGATAACAGGGGCTACATCTGTCCTGACAGAATGTGTCTTATCTTTCCTCCAGCCCTGACTGCCCCACAAATGACCTGATGGTGCCAGGGAGACAGGCCGGGCAGCATGTCCTGGGCTATCAAGGCCATCCGTGTCCTGCAGGGTTAAACGAGAGACGCACACAGGAAGGCCACGCCACCCTCCCACATCCCTACCCCATGAGGACAGAAGCCAGCCAGCAGTCCTGACTGCGCTGAACGCACTTCACGTTGGTATTTTCCTAGGAACCCCCTACATAAAGGAACATCTCTTGTTTCTCAGAGGCATGGGTGTAGCATGCGCCAATGGGGACACCTCATCACTCAGCTTTGCTGGGTCTTCCGTTTCCCTAGTTTGTGTAAACGGGTTGATTTCCTTTCAGGAAAGGAGGCCAGAATAGAGGGAGGGAGGAAGAGGTTCTTTGAAGGCACTAGACTGTAGACCGCGAGAAGAGCCCTTTATTCTATTTCTGCATTTACCCTTTATATGTGGGAACAATTCTTAAAAGATCTGTACAGCCCTGAGGCACTGCCGGGGGCAAGTGCTTCCCCCACGGGGAACGGGAGAAAGAACCGAAACTAAACAGGAGCTAGGGTTAGAGACGGGTCACGTGCCCTGGGCCCCAAGTCAGTGTTGGCTGCAGACCACGTGCACTGCCACTAAGCAACCTCCTCATCAAACGGAGGTGGGGTTTGACTTGGGTGACTCCGTACAAGAAAGATCCTTCAGCACGCTTTCCCACTTGGGGTTTCTGTCTCTGAGTCTAGATTCCTGAGATGACACAGGCAATAGTGAGAGGGGAAATGAAAAACATAGGTCAGCTTTTCAGGGAAATGTCAGTTCTGCTGGAAGTGTTCCTGTAGCTCAGGGTGTGGTATCTGAGGTCACAGGCGCTAAAACTCTAGCACACGCAGTCATCTGAGACTTCTCTGTGGGAAGCAGAGACAAGAACGCAGCCAGCCATGTGCTCCAAGCTGTTGCTCCTGCCTTGATCCAGGGACCAGAGGAGCTGCCGTGTGCGTCAGACAGCATCAACTTCCTCTGATGTGAGGACCATTCACTTTAGCATAAGATAGGCAGGACTCTCCTGGAGCCTCCCAGCGTTAGGAGAAAAGTGACAGATGATCGTGAAACTGCTCATCTTTATCACTGAAAAAGCTCAAGTCATTTCCAAAGTCAACCGGTGTTTTCCAACCAGCAGCCCAAGCTTAACCTAATCTCATCGGGTTATCACAGACACACTGCAGGACACTGGCCTTTCACTACAAGAGACATTCTTCCTCCCATGCACCAGGCCCCATCTGCTGTCTTCTCCTATATGGATAATAAGCTGTGGAAGAATAAGGGATGTTGAAAAGAAGCGCCTCACTCTTCCTAGTGACTCAGAAAAAAAAAAAAAGAGAAAGCCTGAAAAGGAAAAACAGGGAAAGGAAGTTTGTTATAAACTCTCTAATAAGGGGAGAAGAACAATTTGTTCAGAGCCTATTTATGTTGTGTGTGTGTGTGTGCTTAGTCATGTCTGTCTCTTTGCAACCCTATGGGCTGTAGCCCACAAGACTCCCCTGTCCATGGAATTTTCCAGGCAAGAACACCAGAGTGGGTTGCCATTTCCTTCTGCAGAGGATCTTCCCCACCCAGGGATCGAACCTGCTTCTCTTGCGTCTCCTGTATTGGCAGGTGGATTTGTTACCGCTGAGCCACCTGGGAAGCCCTATTTGGGGCCAGGTGCCTTTAGTTCACAGGTACCCACAGTACCACCACTATAAGTGCTCTAGCTCCCACTTGACGGACGGGGCATCTAAGGCTCAGCCCTGCAGGAAAGGCGACAAAAAGACTGAGTCTGGAATGTGGCTGGCCAGAGGGCCACCCTGGTGGTTCCAGCTCCAGCGCATGGGCTCTTTGCTCTGTACCACTGTCCTCTCTGAGAAGGGGCCCTGCTGGGGCATGTATCCGAGCAATGACCTCTTGGAGAAGTACAAAAAGCCACCAGGACTTGGGTAAAAAACCCAGGCAAGTGGCTTCTCGGGTTCTTGCTTCCATGAGGCCAAACGCCTGAGTTCCGGCCTTCCAGAAGAATGGAAAGGAGCCGCAGTGCTTGAGCGTAACTGATGGAGAACATGTAACTCTTCATCCACATTCAGGAAGCCTAGGTGCTTCCGGGCAATAAAAATGGACAGAACAGAACAATCTATCATATCTTCAGGTCATTTTTTTCTTTTCCATGTTAGAAAAGTTTAAAATACTTCTCTGAAGTTCTGATGCATAGGTGGAAACTGACTGAATCTTGAATTTGATTCCGTCCAGCTTCGAGGACCGGCACTGAGGGCTGCATCCTGGTCTAAGGAAGAGGGTAATATGAGATTCTACACACAACATCAATATTTAAAATTCTCCTCCTGTTCATAAAAAAATCAAGCATTGAGTGGAGAGGCTCTGGTGTGCATTAATATATTTGAGACATCTGTTGAGTGCTTACCAGGTGCAAAGCTCAGTGTGAGCTGTTAAAAGGGTGAGGAGAAAAGGTAGGGAAAAAGAAAGTAGCTAAAAATGATTACAATACCCAAAGGGTGACAGAAGGATTAGAGTGCTAGAATCATCAGTGACAACAATCGAGAAGCGCTGTGATTTGCGTGGGCTAAGATTACAAGGTGAATTACTGAAAATTCTGTTATATGTCAATTTCAAAGCCCACCCCGGTAGGATTTCAAATACATTTGCACATTCACACATACCCCATCCTCCCAACTAAAGGCCACATTTTTGTTAAACTTACACACTACCTAGTCACCAGACAGATGCCAAATACAAGCTTGCTTGATTGCATAAGCATGTCAGATGTGACTGGCATTCAAATTTTAGCCTTTTAAGAGCTAAGGATGTATTTTAATTTGATATTTAAACTGCCCTTTATTAACAGTCATCTGAGATTATTCAGATACACATTTCACAAACACAGCCACGTGACATCAGTATGAAAGAAGAGATCATGTGAAAAAAATGATCAGACCTGACACAGGACAGAAAGGTTATCAACTGAAACCAAATCCCAGACCCATTCAATATGGCACCCTGCTCGGGAAGGGGGTCAAGTCTGGAGAAACTCGATTAAGGGGTCTCTTGTCTTTGCAACTACAATTAACTAGTGGCTTTTAATTTAAAGGAAACCCAAGAGATGGAGAAGAGTGGCTGGTTTCTGCAGAAAAATATCAGAGGCTCTGAAAGAACATGGTGACAACTTCTTCCATGGGGCACTGGGGCCCTTTGCTCTTGTCCCAGTGGAGCTTTGAATACAAGCTACCTGCTCTCTTTGCTTGGTCCTGCAATAAACCTTTCTTTGCTCCAAACCCTGTCTCAGTTTGCTTGACCTCACTGCGCTTTGGGCACATGAACCGTATTCAGCAGTGTGACTTAAGTAATTTGATCTTTGTGCGCCTTGGTTTTCTTACTGGACAACAGGTATAATAATACTGTCACCTACTTCATAGGAAGTCCCAAGGATGAAGTGAGATAACGCAAACAGTAGCCTTACCTGTTTCTTACTATTATTCTCTCCTCCACAGAAGCTATAATTTTTGTATCTAGTCATTAAACAAATGTTTAATATTTTAACCTTTCAATTGCAAAAGGTCATGCGTTTTAATAAAAGGTACATACAGCATGAATGTACTGCATATTACGCAGAGCACATCTCTATAACCACCACTTGGAAATAAGAAATAGAGCCTTGTCAGCTCCACAGGAGATCCTCACATGGCTCTCCCCCAGCCCAAGTGCCTCTATGCTCCCTGAATATACATTTTCTAACCATACTCTCTCAAGGTGGCCTTAAAAGACTTAATGCACGGTAAGTGCTCAATAAATGTTGGTCACTGGTTTTTAAAGAAAATACGAGCAGTTTTCTGCTTCCTTCTATCTCATTCCAAAATTGCACTGTGTAATGCCTCTCACCCAGCCTGTCTCAGGGAATAACCAGGTTGCATCTGTCATTCTGGATATGGCTTTCAGACTTCACAGCACACCGGGTTTGTAAAACTGTGTTAATTTAAAGCACATCCCTCCAATTTCGGTCTAGTTAAGTATGATCCTCAAGAGCAGCCAAGAGGAAATGGAATCTTAATGATTGCCTTTTGTTCTTGGATTTGTCCAGAACTTTTTCAGAAAAACCAGATAATTCCAGGAGCGTTTTGAAAGAAAAAGGAGAAGAGATAATGTATCCAGAAGAAAGTCTGCCTGCAGTACACCAACCACACAGGGACCCATCTGATCACATAACCCTGAGCGCTCCCTGGTACACAGCAGACCTTTTTCTATTTATCAGAAGCAGAAGAATAATCAGGACTTAGTGGAGAAAGTACTGTGCCTCCGCTGCTCTGTCACTGCACTTGGTGAGCCTTTCAGACAAAACGGGTTCATAGCCTTGGGCCCAATTCTGAATTCAGCTATAGCTGCAGAGTGCAGTTCCATGTGAACTCGGGCCCAATGTCACTGAAACAATCCCTTCTCAAGGGTACACACTCATCTGCATCGTCACACTCTCTGTCCCAAGCCATTTATGTTCAGCCCAAGTACAAGTGCAGCTTGAAATGGGTGGACCTAAAGCAACGGGTACAGGAGCTCCCAGTGCCCACACTGGCAACCCAGTTCAGTGAAGTTGCTGTCATTTCTGACTCCTTGTGACCCCATGGACTGCAGCAGGCCAGGCCTCCCTGTCTTTCACCAAATCCTGCAGTTTACCCAAACTCATGTCCATTGAGTCGGTGATGCCATCCAGCCATCTCATCCTCTGCCGTCCCCTTCTCCTCCTGCCTTCCATCTTGCCCAGCACCAGGGTCTTTTCCAGTAAGTCAGTTCTTCACATGAGGTGGCCACAGTATTGCAGTTTCTGCTTCAGCATCAGTCCTTCCAATGAATATTTAGGACTGATTTCCTTCAGGATGGACTGGCAGTCCAAGGGACTCTCAAGAGTCTTCTCCAACACCACAGTTCTAAAGCATCAATTCTTCAACACTCAGCTTTCTTTATAGAAAGAAACTCTCACATCCATACATGACTACTGGAAAAGCCATAGCTTTGACTAGATGGACCTTTGTTGGCAAAGTAATGTCTCTGCTTTTTAATATGCTGTCTAGGTTGGTCATCTTTTCTTCCAAGGAGCAAGCATCTTTTAATTTCATGGCTACAGTCACCATCTGCAGTGATTTTGGAGCCCCCAAAGAAATAAAGTCTGTCACTGTTTCCCCATCTATTTGCCATGAAGTGATGGGACCATGCCATGATCTTAGTTTTCTGAACGTTGACTTTTAAGCCAACTGCTTCACTCTCCTCTTTCACTTTCATCAAGAGGCTCTTCAGTTCTTCTTCAGTCTCTGCCATAAGGGTGGTGTCATCTGCATGTCTGAGGTTATTGAGATTTCTCCCGGCAATCTTGACTCCAGCTTGTGCTTCATCCAGTAGCGTTTCTCATGATGTACTCTGCATAGAAGCTAAATAAGCAGGGTGACAAAACACAGCCTTGACGCACTCCTTGGCACCCCAGTAACATGCCTTAATATTGGCTTTTCTTCCTGACTTTGCCTCATTCCTGAGCTCACCTCCCAAATGGAATATCTGCACCCAAACCCCTGCCTCAGGCTCTGCTCTCGAGTTATCCCAAACTAAGAAATGGGTGGAAGGGGAAAGGAGGAAAAGCTTCAAGGATATTCCTTTGTGGTGACGGAATCAAGTTTCATAAGGACGGATACTTGGGCATGTGTGATGGGGTGGGGGAACTTTCTCAGTTCCACCTTTAACCAGCCTCGTGGCCTTACAGGGGTCACTGTAGGTTAAGCCAAGTATTAGGACAACAAGATCTTCCATCAAACAGATCTCCGGCGGCATAAAAAGAACAACTCCTGGTAAACCTGTCCCGTGTCATGAGAACATTTAACTACAGCGACTGACCAAGAAGCAAGCTTACATTAGAATCCCACACTGGCCCTAACCCAGGAGGCAAGCAAGCCTCCTTAGAAGTTCTGGCCATGGGGTTAGACACATTAGTTTGAATTTCACCTTTATCTTTTAGTCATTGGGTAATCTCACAAAAGTTTTTAAACCTCTTTAAGCTTCAGTATTCTCATATGTAAAACAGGAATAGCATCCTTCTCACAGGACTAGCTGCAGAAGTTCCAGGAGAATATATACAGGATTTACTTAGCATGTGTCTGGGATATATAGTAAGTGCTTAATACATGTTCACAGTTATTATGGTGAAGATGGTTTAGATTTATAACTTTTGGAGGAATTGAATTATAGCAGGGTTTCTCAACCTCAGCACTATTGACATTTTGAGGAGTATCATTGCTTGTCAAGGTCTTGTGTTGTAGGATGTTTAGCAAGATTCCTGGCCTCTATCCATCAGATGCTAGACGCACCAACACCTACCGCCACCACCCTCTTGAACTGTGACAGCTAACAGTGTCTCCAGACATTGCCAAGTGTCCCCTGGGGGCAAAAATGCCTCAGTTGAGAACTAGAGCTAGAGAAATTAGATTCTAATTCTAAATCTGTTGACTGGACTTCCCTGATGGTCCACTGGTTGGGAATCTGCCTGCCAATGCAGGAGAGAGGGGATCAAACCCTGGTCTAGGGAGATTCCACGTGCGGAAGCTCACCACCACAACTACTGAGCCTGCTTGTTGCAACTACTGAAGCCCATGTGACCTAGAGCTGATGCTCTGCAACAAGAGAAGCCGCTGCAGGAGAAGCCTGTGCACTGCAACTCGAGAGTATCCGCCACTCGCCGCAACTAGAGGAAGTCCAACGCAGCAATAAAGACCCAGCACAGCCAAAAATTAACTAAAAAAGTAAGTCTGTTGACTACTGATTCTGCAATTAATCATGTAACAAAATGTCTTCTTGCTATGTGCGGCTGTATATATACATATGTCTATGTTTGTTTCTTAACACTTTAGTATTCAGCTTTCCAAATACTGTACAAATGTCAATTTCTATTGAAATATAGCTGACACGAAACATTGTATAAGTAACAACATATAGATTTGATTATTTAGATTGCAATATGATTGCCCTTGTAGCCTCAGCTAACAACAGTATCGAGTCACATCATTTCATTTGTTCTTGAGGTTGCTGTTGTTTAGTCATTAAGTCACGTCTGACTCTGCGACCCCATGGACTGCAGCCTGCCAGGCTCCTCTGTCCATGGGATTCTCCAGGCAAGAATACTGGAGAGGGCTGTCATGCCTTCCTCCAGGGGATCTTCCCAACCCAGGGGTCAAACCCGGTCTCTTATGTCTCCTGCATTGGCAGGCGGGAACTACTAAGAGCCACCTGGGAACAGCTAAGATCTAGTCTCTTGCATGTGTGTGAAGTCGCATCAGTTGTGTCCGACTCTTTGCAACCCCATGGACCATACTCTTGGCAAGCTTAATGTTCATAATACATTTTAATACTTACAGTGTCTTGATTCTCTCATCCTCTAATAAAATATCATTTCCCAGGGGTAAGGGATTTAGGTAGATGCTCTAGATCAAGTCAGAAAGGAGCACCTGGGCCCGGAAAGACCGAGCAATTACTCTTGCGCACCTATCAATACCAGGAGCTTTAGGGATGAACACAGACCAGATGCTTTCCCCACTCCAGAGACCGCTCTGAGATGTCTCAAGGGAGCAAGAGGTTTTGGAAAGGACTGTAGTCTTTCCTGTTCTTCAGCTAATCCAGAAGAGTAGCTAAAGCAGGTCCTGAAAGAGGGAAGAGAAACTGAAGCCATCAGGAAGACTCTGCTGATGGAACTACTGGGGCTTTCCTGGTAGCTTAGATGATAAAGAATCTGCCTGCAATGCAGGAGACCCAGGTTTGATCCCTGGGTCCCAAAGACCTCCTGGAGAAGGGAATGGCAACCCACTCTGGTATTCTTGCCTGGAGAATCTCATGGACAGAGGAGCCTGGAGGGCTACTCATGGGGTCACAAAGAGTCAGACATGACTGACTGACTAACAGTTTCACTTTAATGGAACTAGAGGACACGAAAGCCAAGCCTGGTGGTACCAGCAACCTCTGCTTGGACTCAGCTACCTTCAGGATCAGACATTTGTGTTGTGTGTGGCTGTTAATGAAATGTTTTTGTATATCTTTTTATTTCCATTTTTTATTTTCTTAATATTTTTGTTTTTCTAAAATTAACGGAGTCTTAAATTGCTTTTTATCTAGCTGAAACCTGGTTACTTACAGCTTCTCTTGGCTCAAAACTTTTATAATTTCTAGTAATTAGTCTAGAAACTTCATGTCTGTATGTGCGCTTACCTAAACTATCGTATAATCTACAAACAATGACAGTTTGCAGCCTTTTTATCCTCATAATTTTAATATAATATTCGTACTACAGTGACTGAGGCCACTGGCACAATGATGAGATAGAAGCCTGAACAGTGGGCATCCTTGCCTTTTTCCTGATTTTAAATGCTTTTTAACATTTCAGCAAAGGAGAAGCACATAACTGAATATGCAGAGAGTGGCTGTTTTCATTTTAAGAACTTCTCCACTATTTGATGCTTTAAAACATGTAGAGAATTTAACTTGATGGGATTTAAATTAACAAATGGCCAATAGGTATTATGCAAATTCAAGCATAGCAATAATAAAATAATGAATGTCCAGATGAGTGACTTTTCAATAATAAGATATCAATTTTTACTTAAATTGAAGATTAAAAAAAAACATTTTAATATCCAGCACTAACAATGTCATGGGGATATGCACAATCTCATATAGAGGTGCTGAGTGTAAGCTAAAATAACCTTTGTGGATGGAAATTTCATAATCTGTGCAAAGAACCATGCAAATATCTACTTCTTTTGACATAATTTAATTTTATCCTATGGAAATAATAGAAAAAATGTGCATTAATATTAAGTACTACAATTGGGGCCATTGTTTTTATGTAAATTATGGGGGATTCTAATGTAAATGATGGTATATCCACTAGAAAAACTGTTCTCCAGTCATTCAAAAGAGAATTTCTGAAAAGCATGGAAAATATTTCAAAATATAAAGGGAGAGAGAGAAAAAAATAGGATACAAAACTCTGTAGAAAGGGCAGAATTTCAGCTTTTAGACAAGACAGAGAAACCCAACTTGACCTCTGACAGTAAAAAAACCGGAAATCTGCACAGAATTTATAAAATAAATGTTTCAGATAGTTAAAACACGTTAAACTGGGATCTATGAGAAAAGGAAAAAACTCCCAATGAGATGAGCCCTGTGATCTCCCTGGCTTCCTGTCTGGAAGCATTTTACATATGTGATACTGAGATGTGGTATCAAGTATTGCTCAGCGGTCCTGTTGAGTTGAAGAGAGAAATTGAGGCAGATGGAATATGGAATTAGAGTACCAGAGATGAAAGAGCTACAGAGTAGAGGTGCAGAAATTCTCCTGAGTTTTTAGCTGATATTCAAAGCTCTGTGCAAACTACAATTTCTGGGGAAAGAAAAATGACTGGAAAACCAGATTCATTTAAATTCTGATCATTAAGAATAGGGACAATTCATTGAACACTGGCTGCATTCTGTATATACTCCAGAATGCTGTAGTAGAAGGGCTAAACAAGCCCTGGAGAGGAAAAAAAACACCCTAGAATCATCCAAAACAAACTGTGAAAACTGTGCAAATGACTGCGAGCTAGAGCAAAATTCAATACTCTGTAATGGCGTAAAACGAAATCCAGAGTCTACACAATGCTCAGTATTCAATCAAAAATTACCGGGCAAACGAAAAAGGGAGAGAATGTAAAGTAAGGCCAGGAGAAAGATCAATCAACAGACAGACCTAGAAATAATGGAGATAATGGGATATACAGACAAGTACCCAGGTGATACTACTTGTAAAGAAGCCACCTGTCAATGTAGGAGACGTAAAAGACACAGGTTCGATTCCTGGGTTGGGAAGACCCCCCAGAGGAGGGCAGGGCAACGCCCTCCAGTATTCCTGCCTGGAGAACCCCATGGATAGAGGAGCCTGGCGGGCTGCAGTCCTTGGGGTCATAAGGAGTCGGACACGACTGAAGGACTGAGCACACGTGCACAAACTTACAACTGTTTTATTTACGCCAAGAATTGAAAAGGAAGTATGAATATATAAGAAACTGAGAAAAGAAAACTTAAGATCTAAAAAAGAACCCATAAAACTTGTAAGTTAAAAATACAATATCTGAATGGAAAGTCTCACTGACTGGCTTTAACAGAAGATTAAACAAATGCAGAAGAAAATATCAGTTAACTTGAAGACACAGAAATAGAAATTATCCAAACTGAAAAAAAGAAGAGAGATTAAAAAAAAAACTTGAACAGAGCTTAGAAGTCCTATGGAGTGATTTGAAATGTCCTAGTATACATATGAATTCCAAAAGACAAAAATAAAGGAGAAGGCAGAGATAATTTTTATAAAAATAAGGTTAAATTCTTCCAAATTTGATTTTAACAACTATAAAATATTTAAAAACTTAACAGCCCAAGGTAACACCAATATACATCACAATCAAATTATTGAAAATTAATTATCAGGATAAAGTCTTTTAAAAGTAGCTACCTAAGGAGATATATCACATACAGGCAAACAAAAATAAGAATAACCCTTAACTTCTCACCAGAAACAATGCCATCTAGAATTAGACAATGGATTAATACCTTTAAATTTAAAAAAAGAAAAATATTCTACAGAACTGAAGGTAAAATAAATTTTCAAATAAGTAAAAGTTGTATAAATTCATTGCACGCAGGCCTCCACTATAAAACATATTCAAGGAAATTCTTCAGGATGAAGAAAATCAATATCAGATAAAAATTTAGATTTGCACAAAAGAACAGAGTGGCAAAATGGAAAAGATTTCTTGTTCTCAGTTTTAAATTATTTAAAAGGTAAATACCTATGAAAAACTAATAAAAATATATTGCGGGGTTTATAATATATGTAAGAATAAAATGTACTTCAACAATAGCATGAGGATTAAGGAGAGAAATGACAATTTACTATTTTAAGGTTCTTACATTACACATAAAGTAGCATAAAGGTAGTTTGTAAATATACTAAATCCTAGGGCATTCAAAAATAATAAAACAAGGAAATATAGCTAGTCAGCAAAATTAATGTTAGAAACAAACTCAATCCCAAAAAAGGCATAAAAATGGGACAGAGAACAGATGGGAAATAAGCAGCAAGAATGGTAGATTAAATCCAACCATAATGATAATTCCACTAAAATAACATGCTAATTAACATGCTAATTAAGAGGCAGAGACCCACTATACGCCATCAACTACAAACAAAACACACTTTAAATGTAAAGACAAAGATTGGCCAAAAGTAAAAAAATGAAAGAAAGATATATTATTCTGACACAAATAGTAGGAAGCTGGACCAGCTACATTGCAGCAAATAACATCCATGACAAGGAAGAGTGTCAGGTATAAAGAATGCCCTTACATTACAATACGAGTCAATGTTTGAAGACAACATGTTTAACAATCCTAAACAGCAGAGTCCCAAATTACATCATCAAAAGTTGACACTATGACAGACAAATTCATAATTTTTTTGAAAATTTCAAAACTCCAGTGGCCTTATTTCCTAGAATAGTGGATTTACAAAACAAGCAAAATATGAACAACACTATCAACCAGCTTGACCTGTCATTTATAAGATAATTTGCCCCAGACTGCAAAATGCACATTCTTTTCAAGGGTATGTGAACCATTCTCCAAGGTATTCTATATATGGGACTATAAAGCAAGTCTCAGTAAATGTAAATCAGCTGAACTCTGACAGAATGTGTTCTGTGATCACCATGAAACTAAATTTTCAGTCAAAACCAAAAATATTTTAAAGTAGTTTTTATACAAAATTAATACCAATATATATAACTGATAGGCCCAAGAAGAAAACCATAAGGAAAACCAGGAAATGTTAGAAACTAGGTAATGATGAAAACACAGCCTGTCAATCTTGTGGGATGCAGCTGACACAGTGCTTAAAGGGAAAAGAATGAAACTTAAAAAACTTAAACTATAGAAAAAAATCAATGACATAAACTTCACATTTTAAAGGAACTGGGGGAGCAAAACTGAACTGAAAAAGTAGAGGAAAGGAAACAATAAAGACTGGAAATCAGTGAGGAAAAAAATGAACAAGACAAAAATCAAAACTAAAATCCAATTCTTTGAATAGACTGGTAAAATGGATAAGTCTCTAGTAAAACTGATTAAGAATAAAAGAGAATTTATAAGTTATCAATATCAGGGATGAAAGAAAAATTAAGGGACATCAGTACAGATACTATAGACATTAAAATACCCAAAGAATATTATGAACAATTTTAGGCCAATAAATTCAACAACTTGCATGAAACAGATAAATGCTTGAAAGACCAGTCATAACATATAAGAAAATAGGAAAAAATGCAAACAGCCCTATATCTATTAAAGACTCAATTTGAAACTGAAATCTTTCCTACAAAGAAAACTCTGGTCCAAATAGCTTTACGGCTGAATTCTCTAAGACATTTAAAAAGGAAATTAATAGTAATTTTAAAAAATCATAAAATAGAGAAGGAAACCTTTTTCAACTCATTTTACAAGATCAGCTCGATGCTGATAATAAAACCAAACAAAGACATTTCAGGAAAAATACAGACTAATATCTCTCAGGAACATAAACATGAAGATGCTTAGTAAGTACAGGAGTATCTAAAAAGTACAATAGAGCATGACCAAGTGATATTTATCCTAGGAAATGTGAGGCTGCTCTAACATTCAAAAGCCTTTAAAGTGCAATCTATCATATTAACAGAACAAAGAGGAAAAATCAAATAATTATCTCAAAAGATGAAAAAAAAAAGTGACAAGAAGCATCCATTTATGATTTTTTAAAAAAGCTCACACAAAATTATGGCTAGAAGGAAACTTCCCTAATAAAGGGCACTTAGGAATAAGTTACAGCTAACATCACAGTTAATAAAGACTAAACATATCTCCTCTAAGGTCAGAAACAGACAAGGATGTCCACTGTCACTATTTCTATTTAACACTGTACTGTATTATAAAATGTGCTTCAAAATATCCTAGGTAGCCAGTACCATAAAGGACAAAGAAACTAAAAGGAGTACAGACTGGAAAGGAAGAAATAAACCTTATTTGCAGGTAATATGATTGTATATTTAGAATATCCTAAGGACAAGGTCAACATGTAGAAATTATTTGCATTTCTATATACTAAAAATAAATGGTTGGGAAATGAAGTTTCAAAAACATGATCTGCAACAGTATCAACATTAAGTACTTGGGGTAATTTAACAAACTATTAAAAAACTATAAATTAAGCTCCAATACTGTTTAAAATGCAGAGAAAAACGATAAAAATGTATACAAGACTATTTAGTGGTATTGTCATTGTGTGAGCAGGACCCTGTGGGGCTCTTGGGCATGGAAGCCCTTCTGTGTCCCGTTTCTTGTCTGCAGGGAATAGATTTCAGCCTCCATGACGTTCCTGGAGTTCCAAAGAGCAGGTTCAAACAGTTGTTATCAGGGAAGAGAGGATGCAGAGACAAGGGAGGAGCAAAGACAGCAAGGAGATCCAACCAGTCCATCCTAAAGGAAATCAACCCTGACTATTCACTGGAAGAACTGATGCTGAAGCTCCAGTACTCTGGCCACCTGATGCGAAGAGCTGACTCATTGGAAAAGACCCTGATGCTGGGAAAGATTGAAGGCAGGAGGAGATGGGGACGACAGAGGCTGAGATGGTTGGGTGGCATCACTTACTCAATGGACATGAGTTTGAGATAGTGAAGGACAGGGCAGCCTGGTGTGCTGCAGTCCACGGGGCTGCAAAGAGTCAGACACGACCAAGTGAATGAACAACAAGGTGGGTGCCTGTGTGCCCAGTTGCTCAGTCGTGTCCGACACTTTGCAGTCCTATGGACTGTAGCCCGCCAGGCTCCTCTGCTCGTGGGGTTTCCCGGGCAAGAATGCTGTAGTGGGTTGCCACTTCCTACTCCAGGGGATCTTCCTGATCCAGGGATCAAACACACGTCTCCTGTGTCTCCTGCACTGGCAGGCAGATTCTTCACTACTGCACCACCTGGGAGCCCTAATTCTCATAGGACCGTAGTCATAAGTGCTTTCCTGAGCTCTGGAATCCTTCAGGAAAATTACTAAACTACAGAGGGGCACCCCTGGATTTGCAGGCACTCGGTCAAAAGTACAGGTGGCGGGTCCCACTTGCTGCTGGCCTCTGAAATCAGGCCAACTGGGTGGATTCTGCCCTTAATTTGTGGGGTCAGAGGTAACTTTGGGGGGTTAATTTAGACCTGAATTGGAGTACACTCAGTTGGCATCAGAATAGTTCAAACAGAATGGAAGAATCAAACAATGTCTGTGGAACTGGGGTGTGTGCGTGTATCTCCATTCAACAATTGTTTACTAGAAGAGGTGCAACATCCTGAATTCCTCCAAGTTTACCCACTGGGCTATGTTCATAATCCTCGTGTGTACACGTGACTGTGGTGGGAGCAAACAGGCTAGGCTAAGAGGAACAGCTTACGAACGGTTCAACTGCTCTCCAAAATCGTATTTTAGTAACAACTTTAAGCTTCTCATACAATAAAAACCTATCAATTTGAATCACTAATTTGAAATTTGTAGAATATGGGCAAGATTCTGTTGTGGTTTATCTTTGCTTAGCCAACACTTTTTTCACTTTTTTATAATTAAAAAAAGGTAAGATACTTCTTAGGGAGAATATTTAAGAAAAAAATTATTTTTTGAAGCTGAAGTAATCTACTACGTATAAATAACACTTCTGCTAATTATAAATTACCCTTTCCTGTAATAAAAAGATCCCCTAGACAACAATTAGAATGAAAAATTTGTATCAACTTAGAGCTTTCTAAAACTAGTGAAATAAAACCCAATCTATCTTAAATATATTTTAAAATTAAAATTCAATCTTTATTTTTAGCCAAACCTTAGTGGGT
Organism: Ovis canadensis; assembly: GCF_042477335.2. Classification (NCBI taxonomy): domain Eukaryota; kingdom Metazoa; phylum Chordata; class Mammalia; order Artiodactyla; family Bovidae; genus Ovis; species Ovis canadensis. Next base: position 57,959,204 of record NC_091264.1, read on the forward strand.
TTTTAAAAAATTAATCTGAATCAGTAAAGTTTATTGAATAAAACTAAGTTATCATATCATTAACATTTTAGAAAGGCCCCTGGAATATTTTTGTTCAAGCAAAACAGAAGTTCAAGTGTTTCCTACTCAATGATCATACCCACCATCGAAAGAAAACACACACACGATCTTCCTGTGTATATGTCACTAAATACACCAAAAAATCTGCTTTAAGATACATTTTTATGAAAAACACAAATGAAATGCTATAGATTACAGGAGACTAAAAGAAATATCAACTCAATTCAACTTGACGGCCTAGACAGAATCCAGAAAAGAAAATCAAACTAATGGAAAAGTAGGTGAATTTCAATAACCTGTAGCTTGATTAACAACATGACACCAATGTTAATATCCTCTCCCTGATTATGTACTATGGTTATATAGCAAGTGAGTGAAAGTGCTATTCTCTCAGCTGTGTCTGACTCTCTGTGACCCTGGAGATTGTAGCCTGCCAGGCTCCTCTATCCACGGAGTGGGTAAGCCATTCCCTTCTCTGGGGATCTTCCTGACCCAGAGATTGAACCTGGGTCTCCCACATGGCGGGCAGATTCTTTACTGTCTGAGCCACTAGGGAAGCCCCATGGTTATATAAAATGCCAACATTAAGTAAAGCAAGGAAGGATAAGATATAAGGAATCTCTGCGAGCGCTATTTTTGCAACTTTTCTCGAAGCCTAAAATTAGTTCAAAATTAAAAGTTCAAAGCAAAGAAGCATTTCCACCCCATATTAACATTTTTTACAGCTTAAAAAAGCTCAGTTGGTCTGGAATGAGAAAAATCCATTTTAGGAAGCTACTATAGGTCCTGGGGGTGTCAGGAAAATAATAGTAGTCCTATAAATTGTATCACTTGCTATTTCTACCATGATTTATTACGAAAGTCATATAATCACCCTTCCAACTTAGTGAAAAGTATTTGTAAGTTCTCGCAACAATTAACCAACCACTGCTAGGGTTTGTGCTTGCATCCCTCCAGTTTTTCCCTGGAAAAGAACTCAGACACTACCTCTATCTAAAGCTGGTATAGATCTCAGGTTCACAGTGGTCACATCTAAATTATAGTATGCAGCCAATTAGGTCTACTGCTTAACACTAATACGTTTGCCAGAAAAGTAATAAAATTAACAGCATGGCACTTTTTCCCAACAGGGCAAAATAATTTACATAGAATGTTTCCAAGCCATGTGTGTGCTAAACCTTAATAGGCAGAGTTAAGTAGAAATTTATATTTTTTTGGTTTTGATGGTATCATAAAATGAATTCCAGCCACATTTGAGGCTGGGCAGACTGAGCCGCTCCATGAAGACATAGCATAGCACAGTGTGGACCGGCCGGCTCTGCAGAGAGAAGTTAAGGTCACGAGCTCATTTAGCGAGTACCCTTCTTGGATAGAGGCTGACTGGCCAAAAACTAGGCAGTGGGTGTCCATCCATCTGTCACTTTAGAGACTGCTTTAAAAGGCACGGTTTGCTTATGAGTCATGTATAATGAAACATCAATTACATTCTCGGGGTAGTATACACTGCTATTACATCAGGATGTTGTGTGAATTTTTCAAAATAGGTTTTTGCTGCTAAATGCAAATATATATAAGGAAGCTTTATTTTTCCGCCTCCAACCCAATTCTGTACAAACTCAAGGCTGCACTCAGTCTATCCAGACATCTACGACACATGTGGCAACAGCTTTGGCTGCTCTGCAATGTTCTCAAGCCAAAAAAAAAAAAAAAAAGAAGAAAATACACATACTTCTTCATGTAAATACAGTAAATGAACAGGCTATGCTGTTAAATACTAAAATTCTCCCTGCTTTCCCATTCTAATTACAAAACCTACTGCAGAGATTACAATTTTTATTCATTCCATTTTTGATCCTTTGAGAATAAGAAAATATTCCAAATTGCTGAACCATGGTTTTTCACACTGCTGATGACCCTCACCACCAAACCCAGAAACTCCCATACTCCAAGCCAAGGAGAGCAGTTTTAATGAATCACTGGAACAATTCAGTCAATGTTGAATTCTGATGATTAGTTTGAGGCTTAATTGTACTTGCTTTTTCCTCCAGCCCAATCAATAGCTCCTTGCATGGGGCTTGTTAGAGGCTGCTTGTTAAAGACTTGGCAACTGTTTCACCCCCAGGGAAAACAAAGGAAAGCGCTAGTCTAATTGCAGAGGTGCAGGCCTGGGTCAATGAGCAATACCAATGTTTTCCCAGCTAGCCCAAGTTTGACAAGCATCCTCTAGCTGGTATGCAAAGCCTTTGCAAAGGCTCTCTGGGGTATCGAGGGAGTGGACATCCACCTCTTTGAAACATGGTGGTAATAACCCATGGGTAGCAGGGAACCCCCTCCCCAAGTAAACTGAGCATTCTAAGCATCTGACTTTACCCAAGGAAGACCCTTCAAGGATAGGGTGATCCTCCAGTGGGTCGAGAACTCTTCATTGATTTTAAGCATCATCACTGAGCCTTACCAAGGAGTTTGTGATTGGCATTCTTATTGCAAAAGTTAAGCGACATGTTTTGTTTTGTTTTTTAAATCTTTTCAGAGATATCTTGTGCTTTTCCACCTACTCAGATTCTGGCAACATACTTTCTGCATCTGGATACACAACGTAGTTTCCTAGAGATCACCAGGAAATAGCATTGTTACTCAATGAAGTGAAAGTGAACGTGTAAGTTGCTCAGTCATGTCCAGCTTTGTGTGATCCCATTGACTACAGGCCACGAGGCTCCTCTATCCATGGGGATTCTCCAAGCAAGAAAACTGAAGGGGTCTGCCATTTCCTTCTCCAGGGGATCTTCCCGACTCAGGGATCGAACCTGGGCCTCCTGGATGACAGGCAGATTCTTTACCATCTGAGCCACTGACAAACTCATCACTACTCAATACACTGTTTTAAATTCCATGCCCACCATATTCTGAGCACACAACTCTGTGAGTTATATGACTGGAGGTTCTCCTAAATTTTCTCAGCTCTTCCTCTTCCTCTTTTGAACACAAACGGATTGCAAAGGTAGCAAAAAGAATGGAGAGAGGATCATCATGTGTCGATTGCTCCTGCTGTTGGCTAAATTAAACCAGCTCTACTCAAAGTGTGATCAGACCACCAGCAGCAGCAGCATCTGGAAGCTTTCAAACATGACCATATACGGGCCCTAGGTAGTATTTACTGAGTCAGGACCTTTACTGGGTTGGGGGATGATGAAGCCCAGGAACAAGCGTTTTTAACAAGATCTTCAAAAGATTCAGATGTACACTAAAGTTTGGGAGGAACTGGGTTAAACAAGCTAGAACCATTGCAACTGCAATCTGGGAAGCATCTCTTCACCTACCCTTTTCTTTATCCCAGTGACCTGAGCCTTAGTAAGTAACTGGGGAGGTGTGAACAGTGTTCAAGCATGTTATCTTCCGCAGAGGCCTTCCCGACAATACACAGCTGCACAGAAAGTGCTTGACAATTGATGAGTTCAATCTACAGAGGGTTTCCTTCAGTTGGTAATCACACAGTGTAGAAGAACAATTATGTTAAAACACCAACCAGCTAGCTAGTTCACTATGCAGGATTTAAGAAGCTGAGAAAAAGGAATATTAGGAGTACCACTGTAGAGTAGAAGAGGAATCTGTGAATAAATACACAGTGCATACATATGGGGCTAGGGTTCAGGGACATAGAGTTTTGAAGGTGAGTATGTAGAACTGGAAAAAGAATTTTCTCTCCAAACTTTACAGAATAGTGTGTCTCCATTGTTTTGTGATTTATCTACCATAAGCAGACAGTGTCAGGTTTCAGGGCTGGGAATTAAACCACTGGCCAGGTCTTTTATTGAGGGTAGTAGTTCTTTTTTTGCAAATCCTAGAAAAACATTTTATTCCAAGATCCTGAGATTTCTAATGTGACTGTTCAGAGGTTAAACATGGTATCTTGGCTCAATTACTCGTATTAAATGAGACAGGTGGAAAAAAGATTCAGAAAAGAAACAGTCTGAAATTGTCACAGCCTTGCTTAATCAAGGAAAATGAAATATTCTGCTGGTGAGTGGCCTTGAGTATAGTGATATTGCCAGTGGCTTCAGTCTCCTCCATTAGTGAGTGAGTGAGTGAGTGAGTGTGTGTGTGTGTGTGTGTGCGCGCGCACTAAGACGCTTCCGTCATGTCCAGCTTTTTGCAACCTTGTGAACTGTAGCCCGCCAGGCTCCTCTGTGCATGGGATTCTCCAGGCAAGAATACTGCAGTGGGTTGCCACGTCCTCCTCCAGGGGATCTTCCCGACCCAGGGATGGAACCTGCGTCCCTTACATCTCCTCCTGGCAGGCAGATTCTTTACCACAAGCTCCATCTGGGAAACCCTGCATTAGTGTAGCTTCCTTTTATTAATTTTATTTTGATTCCCTCATCATCAGGACTTTATGGCACAATGTTCACTTGTGTAAATATAATTGGTTATTATATAGAGTAAAACTGACCCTGATTGTGACATTAAATCAGCCACCCTTCCTAATTTACCATCTTCCATAAGACTGAGAAATTACAGGAGACATTCACTGGGGCGGGTGCTAATTTTCAAGTGTCTGTTTTATTTCTTTTCCCAATTGAAAAAAAAAAGATCATGATAAAGTAAAAGCTGAAAAATGTGTTTGCACATGAATAGCTTTTGTTGAAAGCTATTGCCATTTTACTGGGTCAATATACCTATGTTTGGATTTTAGCAGATAAGTTATCTTGCATGCCTATTTAGAAATCCTTAAACCCTCTTCAGAGGCAGAAGGTAAAAGGGTTCGCATGTAATATATAAACAGATTGTCTCTATCAGGAGTGATTTTTGATGAGAAGCAGGAACTCTCACAACTATACCTCAGACACAGCCTCATGAGAACAGGACTTGTTCCGTCACCAGCAGCTCCCAAGGCTCCAGTGTGAACCCCTGGTGTCTAGGTCACTTCCGTGGGGATGTTTCTATTCATCACTCACTGATTCATTCAACAACTATCACTGGGCACCTATTACAGGCCAGGAACATCTAGGACTGAGGAGACAGAGGGCCTATAGCTTGTAGTCTACTGGGGGTGACAACTGTTAGGTCCTTAGCAGGGGAGACATGGCAGCGAGCTGAAAAAGCTCCCTTGAAACAGAAGGGTATGATGAAGTGCCTGATGTAGGCTGGAGGATATCTGAGCGAGGCACACGAGACGAGACTAAAGGGATACCTAAGAGCTCACTCGGATGAAGACCAGAACAACATGTGCCAAGGTGATGGGAGAGAAACCAAGAGCACACGGTAGGCTGTGTAGCTGCAGTGATCAAGTGAAGGGGTGCAGAAGGCTTGCAGGCATGGTGAGCTCGAGCAGGGCCTTCTGGCCACACCCAGGACTCAGGTCTCTATAAGTGTATTAGAAGCTACCAAGATGTATTAAGGAGGGAATCTGACCATATTTTTTACTTTTATATCATCGCTATAGTTAGAGGGCAGAGTTGTTGTTCAGTCACTAAGTCTTGTCCCATTCTTTGAGAACTCCATGAACTACAGCATGTCAGCCTCTTCTTTCACCATCTCCTGGAGTTTCTCAAACCCATGTCCATTGAGTCGGTGATGCCATCCAACCATCTCATCCTCTGTCAGCCCCTTCTACTCCTGCCCTCAATCTTTCCCAGCATGAGTCTTTTCCAGTGAGCTGGCTCTTTGCATCAGGTGACCCAAGTACTGAAGCTTCACCTTTAGGGTCAGTCTCTCTAATGAACAGTCAAGGCTTGATTTCCTTCAGGGTTGACTGGTTTGGTCTCCGTGCCATCCGAGGGACTCTCAAGAGTCTTCTCCAACACCACAGTTTGAAAGTATCAATTCTTCGGCGCTCAGCCTTCCTTATGGTCCAACTCTCACATCTGTATGTGACTACTGAAAAAAATCATGGCTTTGACTATATGGACCTGACTACTGAGTGCCAAAGTGCACGCAGAAATAGATCATAGGAGGCTATTGTGAAATTCCAGGCAGAACACAGTGGTTGACCTAGGAAGCAGCCACTGGAACTAAATAAAAGCGAACATGACCTTCAAATAAACAGGAGCTGAAATCAACCGGATTTACAGATTGACAACGTGAGAGCATTGTACTTATTAATTCCCATCAACCTGGATACAATTTTCTTAGAAACAAATTCATCTGTAATAGGTACAATGCTTCCCATTCTCTATGGAAAACATAAAAAGAAATCCAGTAGAACATTTGGAGATTTAGAAACAGCATTCCTTGGCTAGAATCCCAGCAGAGCTCAGGGGAACTCAAATTGACCCTATCTGCAACCTTGTGGATTGCAAAGAGTTAATACCTTTGTTCTGGAAAAATAGTATGTATGCCTCACTTGTCTAAATTTGCATTGATAGGAAACACAGTTTCCAAGTATGAATGCTAATGACAATGCAGAGGCTGTCTTTTCTACTGCATAATATCGCATTAGTTCTTCCCTATGCATCTACAACTTATGCTATCCTGCCTTTATCTGCCATCCCTGTTTTTTCTTTTGGAGCACAAATGTAAGAAAGGGCCTTTTCACTATTCCAGAGGTCATGCATGACATCAGGGAGAAACCACATGCCTCTTGAAACTATTCACAGAAGAGATCCAACCTCCTTGTTATGTTTCCTGGCACCTCTACGTCTGCAGCCCTTCCCTAAAAGTAACATAAAATCTACACTTAATAAACAAATCTGTCACAACACTGACTTATACCCCAGATCAGAATATTTTAGAAACAAATAAAAATGACCAACCTGTACAAGCTTCAATTCTCTCCGTTTTGACATGTCCTCATATCTTTGTACTTGTTCTTTTCCATGCAGTGATCATCTTTTTTTTTTTTTACAATGTCCACAACCTCACAAGTCTAATTACTCACATTAATTTACACCCACAGTGTCATCATTTGATCTGCTTTCCCAAGAAACTTCCTAAACAGGATCTGCCTATGTTCAAGAGTAAAAATGATGATACATGCGTAAGCAGCCTTCCCTCTTCAGGTTATGCTTTCTAAGGGCTAACGAGTTCTAATAACCTGAGTACTTGAAGGATCTGACACGTTAATCTCCAGCCAGAAGAGGAATTTTCACTTTAGAGTCTTGTGAAGGAACCCATCACTTACTTTCTCTTTGGATAACAGCATTAATATCAGGGGAGCGGGAAAGACATGGCTATACTTATTTCTTTAACTTACCAATTGATTTCTGTCCAGAAAAGCATGTTGGTAGAAAGAGGGGGAAATAAAAATGTGGGTCAGAAACACTCTCATTTTAACCTCTGGAGGTAGCCTAATCCACTGGCTGACTGTGGAGTGGCATAAAAAACCTCAAACGTTCACATCATTTGTGGGGGTGAGTTTTAAAACAGAGAGAGCACAAAGGAAAAGAATGTCACCTGCCTCTGTGATTATTTCAGACACTGGCTATTAGAAGGCACACGGTTCAAAGAAAGGACACACAGGTCAGAGGAGTTGGCCCTTCAATATACCTCTTGAGTTTCAAAAACTGTAATTGTTCCTGCCCACTCAATTTCTTGTACTTACATGACTTAACGCACAGACACGAAAGAAGATATACCAATAGATAAAACCTAATTCTTCTTGATAAGTCATCCAGTTACGTTTTAAGTCTTTGATCTAAAAGAAAGCTTCAATATGATCCATTTGAACTGTTAACGTTTAGTATCAAGCATATTTCCAAGTTAAGTTCAAGGTCAGATCTTTTTCTCTACTCTTCACCTGCATCCTCCACACATGGAAATCTTTGGAAGACCTTCCCCCTTGGGGGTATGTTTATTTATTTGTTAGTCTCTCTATCCCTGCATAGGAATGCCACAAAGTCAGGATATTCTGGAGACCCTATACCTAGGATCTCCTGTGTATTCAATGACTAAAATAAACCAAAACTCAAAGAAGGCAGAGCCCATGCCTGTTCTAACTTACATCCCGAAGACTGAGCAGAGCATCACCCAAAGGGAGCCAGTGTCGAGGGTGGTATGAGGGTTACCGCAGACATACAACTTAGACCACACACGCTGAAATATGCTCAGTTCTTTGTTTGCTTATTTCAGGACTTCAGTATATGAATTTGGAGGGACACAACATTCAGTCCACACGGAGAAGAGAGAAGGGATGAAGCAACGCTGCAGACCTCTGTGGTACATAATCATCAGATGTATATAACTTTACACTCTCATCTGCGTCAAAACTTCGCAGTTGATCTGTGTTCTCCAATACACATTATCAATTTGGTGCTTCATCTCTCTTATCTTTAGACTTTTTTTTTCTGGGCTCCTTACCTCATCCTGATCCCTTCTCTAAACCACAAAGCTACATTACCATTTTAAAAATACAATCATGGGGAACATGTGTATACCCATGGCGGACTCATGCTGATGCATGGCAAAACCAATACAATATTGTAAAGTAATTAACCTCCAATTAAAACAAATAAATTTATATTAAAAAATACAATCATGGGGAACGTATGATGCAGTTAATACGTTTTAATTTTAAAATTAAAAGCTTGCTCAGCTAACTTGAATCTAAAATAAAAACAGCAGTACCTGCTGGAAGAATGGCTCTTCAAAAGCAGATTCCGCCTTGCCCCCAAGCCCATTTACTGGGGCATTTTAATTTCCTTTCTGGTTTTCAGTCCCCAGTTTGTCCTTGCCTCACAGAAGTGCTATTCATCAATGTAACATTAACAGAAGAACCTGACTGTTACAGACTAGTCAGGATACTGACTGGAACACACTCAGTGTTAAGACTGAAACACATTTTAGCCACAACTGAATTAATCTGAGGCATAGAGACCCCTGTTTTCAGTCTGTTAGTTTAATGTCTTATTTCCACTAAGTTGGACAAATTAGCATTGAGGGTATAAAGTGAAGTCGCTCAGTCATGTCCGACCCTTTGCGGCCCCATGGACTGTAACCTACCAGGCTCCTCTGTCCACGGGATTCTCCGGGCAAGAATATTGGAGTGGGTTGCCATTTCCTTCTCCAGGGGATCTTCCCGACCCAGGGATTGAACCTGGGACTCCTGCATTGCAGGCAGATGCTTTACCCTCTAAGCCAGAGTAAACTCTTCACCATTGAGGGTATAACTGCTAATAACTAAATTGACCTAAAACATGTACATAACTGTGGTTTCCCTGTCTTGGTGCTTGGTGTGCTGTGCTGGCTGGAAGGGCAATAACGGGTGTGTGTGTGTGTGTGTGTGTGAGTCGCTCAGTCAGGTCCGACTTTGTGACCCCATGGACTCTAGCCTCCAGGCTCCTCTGTCCACGGGATTCTCCAGGCAAGAATGCTGAAGCGGGTTGCCAGTTCCTTCTCCAGGGGCCCTTCCCAACCCAGGGATCTAACCTGGGTATCCCACACTGCAGGCAGATTCTTTACCATCTGAGCCACCGAGATAAGGTGAATGAATGATTGTAACAATTGGGTACTGACCATTTCTAATAACTGGAAAGAATTTGTTCACATAACTTTTAGCTTCACTGTCTCTTTATGGACTTGGATACATTTGGTATTCTTCTGGCTAAATATACCTAGATACTAAACATTTTCTTAAGCTGTTGCAAAAAATATAAAAACATAAGACCACATGGCTGGCTCAGAAAATATCTCCTCTTTGTAATTCATATGAATATACTCTGAAGTAAGTGTAATAAAAGTGAGCTGCTTTTGATTTACTTATTAATATATCTCAACCAGAGTTCCACAAAAATCTCACAACATTTTTCAGCACTATACCACCAGTTTCTGACAAAGAGGATGCATATTACTCAGTATCACCAAGCACTGTCAATCATAAAAAGGTGAATCAAGCTAGGACAGACCCTGAGGGGTTTCCTAAGTTATCACTCAGAGATACAAACAAGATCCTGGCTAAACCACCTTAGGCTAAAGGGTCTATTTTAAAGCTCAGCAGCTTTCGAATCGGAGACTATTCCATAATTTCCTCTAGATTTCTATTTCTAAAGCCTTTTAAATATGGAAATGTTACTTCTCATGTGAGCCTTCAGGCTGTAGTTCACCATTTTCTCAATGAAGATGTAAACCGTTTGCCATATTCAGTGACGAAGCATCCAGTATCTCCACCGTGGTTTGCCCAGTAGAGTGCATTTGTTTACTCAGTCATCCCTTTTCTCTCTCTCTCTACAACTTTATTTATTAAAGTACAGCTGGTTTACAATACTGTGTTAGTTTCAGGTAAACAGCTCCAGATTCTTTTCCACTACAGCCTATTAAAGATACCAGTTTCCCATGTGCTATACAGTAAACAGCACAGTTGCATTTATTTGTATTATTTATTACAGTAAATATTTGTTGTTTATTCTATATTGTGGTGTGTATCTAATAATTCCACAATCCTAATTTATCCTTCTTCCTCCCCTTTCCCCTTTGGTAATCACAAGACATGGAAGTAATCTAAATGTCCATCAACAGATGAATGGAGAAAGGAATATTCTACTGCACGCACACACACACACACACATACACACACACACACAGGAATACTACTCAGCCATAAAAACGAAGGAAATATGCCATCTGTGCAACAAGGATGGACACAGAGATTATCACACTAAATGAAGTAAGTCAGGTAGAGAAAGACAAATGGCTGTTATCACTAATATGCGGAACCTAAAAAAGTAATACAAATCAACTTATTTACAAAATAGACACAGACTCAAAGACACAGAGTTCCCTTTTGTTTCTTGCTCTACCAGGGGCTTCCTAGATCTCAGTTCAGTTTTTCACACACCTCCCTACCCTCTCGAAGGTCTCATATAATTCGCCCCAACAGACTGGAAGCTGCTTAAGAGCAGGGACTGTATCTGCCTTGGTTACCTCTATATTCCTAGTTCCTAAGACAGGACCTAGCATATACCAAATTATTTAATAAATATTTGTTGAAAGAACAATCAATATAAAATGAAAAGGGATTCAAGCTATCTTCGTCCTTCTCTTCTCACTTGGCTAAAAATACACTCAGTAAACTACAGCTATAGCTTTCAAGAATGAGCAATGGCTGATCTGTGATGCCAAGCTGGATCCAGTATAGGATCCATGGGGATGTTACTCTGGAGGGCTCTCTGAAGGGATAAGATGGATTTTAAAAGAAGTCAACAACGCAAAGCTATTTCCTTCCACTGTATTACGTGGTTTCTGGCATTTCAGCCCATCAGATAGTCCACTGGTGCCCACTTCTGATTCTGAAAGACATAACCCATTCATCCCATGGGAATTTATTATTTCACAATTAGGAGAAACTTAAACTCTGTAGATGCTTCAGAACATATGGGTGCATCTTCCTCTGCCCTTCCCACATGAGTCCCTTCCACTGTGGTTACAATATACAAATTTTATTCACTAGCAACACAGTTTTTGCTAAAAGCAAAACTATTTGGAAAGCATTTGGAAACTATAGTGATAGGCACTGAACACAGAGCTAGAAGGACAGGAATGAGAAATACACCATCTGGTCTCTGGAGAAAGACCTGGGTTTCTAATACATGTTTAATGCTGACCCATTATATGACTACCGGCAAGTCAGCTCATTTCTCTGGCCTTGGTTTCCTCGGTTAATGAAAAGTTTGGATAAGAAGGTCTCTTCAAGTTCTTACATATTATGATTATACCTAGAAAGATGGCAATGCATTGAGTCAGAATTCTTCAGGAAACAAGCTGATGTATGCTTGTTGTAGAAAGCAGAGAAAGCCTGTCCTAAGCCTGGTGCCCAAGAAGAACAACTCTGCTCCTCCATACAAGCTGTCGGGGCCAAGGGAGTATGTCCACCTGAAACCTGCATCAACATTTAAACCCCACTCTGGATATTGGGTACTTGGGAGCATTTATTTCCTCATCCAGATGGCCAAGATCTTCTAGAAGATGGGTCTTGAACAGGTGTGCTGGTGGGTGTCCACACATATGCCTCAGAGGCTCCTTGCGGCTGGGGGGATGAGCCTTAGGTAGGAAGAGAAGCCGTCAAACTAAGGGCCAAGGGGGAGGGCGGCGGCATTTGCACTCTTATCCAGTCCTGGTAAATTTCAGTGGAGGTCACTTTATGACTGAACAGTGACCGCGAAGGGAAAACAGAAGGGATAAAGCAGCCCCTTCCCTACCTGCTTGTGGAGAATCTAAAATAAATCACTGTTTTCTGGTTCTCTGAAGTTCTGTATAATCCGCTTGAAAATATAATTGGCACCGTGTTTTCACAAGACTCTGTTACGCTCAAGCGACGCAGAGATGAATGGTGTCACGCTGTCCTGGCTCTGTGAGCACATGAGGAAGTATTTTATTATCTATTATGTTGCGTCCTCTGTCCTCCTGCAGACAAGGCAGTCATTTAAATGTCGAGTTGAGCTTAGAGGCCTTTTTCAGGATTACTGTGGGGACAATATTATGATATCCAAAAGGCTCAGAGTCAAAGATGGGCAAAGTTTGGGAGGAAAGACTGTTATACACAGAAAGTGGGGTCACAACAATGACTATCTGATCCATGTTTAGAAGGCTCCGGAGAACCGACGTAGAGAGGAACTTTTCTAGATCTAAAAAAGTGAACTTCTTAAATAGGTAAGCAACATAGTGAAAGGGAAGTCGCTCAGTCGTGTCCGACTCTTTGCGATCCTGTGGACAGCAGCCTACCAGGCTCCTCCGTCCATAGGATTTTCCAGGCAAGAGTACTGGAGTGGGGTGCCATTTTCTTCTCCAGGGGATCTTCCCAACCCAGGGATCGAACCCGGGTCTCCCGCACTGTAGGCATACGCTTTACCCTCTGGCCACCAGGGAAGTCACAAGTAACATCGTAATCACTTTATAAAGGTTTGGGAATAAAATGAAAGGAGTCAATATATCCACATACAGAGCACAGAACCTGGAAACAGGTTATCTGTAAAGTCAAAAGATTCAGGTCCTTTAGGGGTGAACTAGAGAATCAACTATAGAAACCAGAATCACAGTTCCCAGTGGTTCTGAACCCTGCAAAGAATAGTCTTTTTAAAAATTATCATTGTATTTTCTTATTACTTTTAGCTGGCATGTATGACCTCTATTGATTACATAGTGATATTATATGACCTCTATTAAATACACACCTTACTAATCTTATATTCAGCAATCTCGCCAAATCTTCCAATCAGTTCTGAGTGCTCTAGAGTCTCTTCCACATAGATTCTCTGTAGAACTCATCTTCTCATTTCTCTAGGTAGGACCCCTAGGCTAGGTTAAATAGAAGCAGTGAGAGTGAATAGTCTCCTCTTAGCTATTATCATAAAAAATTCTTCCCGTGTTTCACCATCAGCATGGTGTGTCGTGTAGGTGCAGTTTACCAGGTTAAAAAAGTCAGCTTTTATTTGTAACATGCTACCTTTTTCCTTTAATATCATGAATAGATATTAAATTTCATCAAATGTTTTGCTTCTTCTTTTGAGCTAATTATAAGATTTTCTTTTTAATATGCTCATATAACAAATTACATTAATACATGTTAACCAATGTATCTAATGTTAACCCATCCTGGGATAGGTAAGCCCTAGGACGTGATTGTTTTCCTCAATTACTGGTTTTTGTTTGGTGATATTTATACCAAACTTTAGTCTGGTAATATGTATTCCAATAAAGTAAATTTATTTACTTTAACTTGCAAGTAAAGGTGACCTACAAATTTCCCTTTCTTACAATGTGTTCTTAGCTCTGTTTGTGATTATACCACGAAATGACTGGGAGCTTTCTCTCCTCTCTGTGTTCTGAATAATTTGCAGTTGTTTCTTGAGAGTTTGGTAGAATTTATCTAAATAACCATCTAGGTCTAAAGATCTTTTCTATAGTTTAAAGAAAGGTAACTATAAACTACTGTATATAAACTTTTAACTGTAACAAATTCAATAAAGACTTTAAAATGGTCTACATAAAAAAATCTTTAAAGAACAAATCATTCTGTATCCTCAGCAGTCAAAAGAAGTTTACTGTAATCTAACTTTCATTTTTAATTTTTAATTTTGTATTGGGGTATAGCCAATTAACAAACAATATTGTGATAGTTTCAGGTAAACTGCAAAAGGCCTCAGCCATACACATACATGTATTCATTGTCCCCCAGACTACTGCATGAAATTCCTATCCAGAATATATAAAGCAAACTGAAAATTCAGTAATAGAAAAACAAACGGCACAAATGGTTACAAGATTTGAACAAAGATATAAAAATGGTAAGTAAATAAGAAGATGCTTAACATCATTAATCAGGGAAATGCAAATTTAAACCACAGTGAGATGTCATTCATGCCTATTAGCATGGCTTAAGCAAGAGAAGGGCTTCCCTGGAGGTTCAGAGGATAAAGAATCTGCCTGCAGTGTAGGAGACTCCTGGGTGGGGGAAGATCCCCTGGAGAAGGAAATGGCAACCCACTCCAGTCTTCTTGCTCAGGAGAATTCCACGGACTGAGAAGCCTGGTGGGGCTACAGTCCATGGGGTCTCAAAGAGTCGGACACGACTGAGCGACTACCAAACCAAAGAATGGACAATACCAAGTGTCAGTGACAATGCAAAGCAGCCAGAACTCATTACTTTGCGAATGGTTAAGGCAAAATGGCACAGCCCCTTTAGAAAACAGGGTGGCAGTATCGTATGGAATTAAACTCACCCTCAGCATACAGTCCAGCAGCCGCACAGCCAGTCCGCACATCCACGGACCCGTCTCCGCGTCCCAGGCGACATGGAGACACGTTTATATGCAACTGTCAAAAACTCGAAAAACAAAACCCAAAAGCCCTCCAACTGGTTCAGTGAATAAAGTGTGGCAAGACCATGTAATGGAATACTGCTAATAAGGAGGAAGAAAAAAATCACCGGGACACAGCACAAGAAAAATGAATCCGAATGCACTTTGAAAAAGCTACAAACTTTCTGATTCTATTTATGTAACATTCTGGAAAGGACAAAACCATGAGGACAGAAAACAAATCCAACCATTGTTGGGCCTGGGGTGGGAGAGAGAACCCTCTAAAAAAGGGCAAGAGGAAAATTTTTAACAGCAATAAAGCTGCTCTATGTCTTAATTGTGATGGGGTTTATATTTCTATACATAATTAACTAAACTCATTGAACTGTACACGAAAAGGGCTGAAACTTACTGTATGTAAACTGTATCTCAATAAAAAAAGTTTTAGAAAAGGATGATTTTTAAACCACTGATTTAATTTGGATACTGGTTATTTTGATAGTTTATTCAGATTTTCTATTTCTACTAGCTCCCATTTCAGTAATATATATTATCTTCTAGGAAGTCTCTTTAATTTAGGTTTAAAATTTTTAGTATGAAATAGTTCAGTTTTTTCTTCTGAATAAAAAGCTCTGTAGTTATGTTCTTTTTATTTCTGATATTTTAAAAAATTTGTCTTTATTTTTATATAATTACTTTTGTTAGATTTTTTATCTATTTCAGAGGTCTTTTGTTTTTAGGTTTTACAGATCTTTTTACTGTTTCATTGTTTTCTGATTCACTGACTTTTCAACCTTTCTTCTTTTCTAAAGTTTGCAATTAAGGTTATATATTTCCTTTTACTGCTTTAGCATTGTTTCACATATATCTGTGCAATATATTTTCAGTCAATTCCAAATATCTGGGATTCCCTGGTGGCTCAGATGGTAAAGAATCTGCCTGCAATGCAGGAGACCTGGGTTCAATCCTTTGGCCAGGAAGACCCCCTGGAGAAGGGAATATGGCTACCCACTCCAGTATTCTTGCCTGGGAAATCTCATGGACAGAGGAGCCTGGCGGGCTACAGTCCATGGGGTTGCAAAGAGTCGGACACAACTGAGCAACTAACACAAATATTTAATAGAGTAATTTATTTTTTCATTTATAAAATTTTATTTAATCCAAAAAATATAACTCATAAAACATCTAATCCATAAAATAATCCATGAAATATATTAATTTTCAATTTCTAAACTTAAGATGGGCTTTGGCCATCTTACAGCTTGTTAATAGTGTATTTTTGTTTTCTACATCCTCCTTTTTTGTTGGCCTAACCTATCAATTACTGATAAGTTTATTCATTTATCTTTTTGTTTGACCAACTTTTGCTGTATATATTTTGTGACTATGAGGTTAAATATATATTTTAAATTGTTATATCTCCCTAATGAACAATTCCTTTCATCAATACATAATGATCCAACTTTATACATGTTTCTTGACTTAAAATATTTTTGCCTGATATTAATGTATATAAATAAGCAGGGTGACAATATACAGTCTTGATGTACTCCTTTTCCTATTTGGAACCAGTCTGTTGTTCCATGCCCAGTTCTAACTGTTGCTTCCTGACCTGCATACAGGTTTCTCAAGAGGCAGGTCAGGTGGTCTGGTATTCCCATCTCTCTCAGAATTTTCCACAGTATTGTGATCCACACAGTCAAAGGCTTTGGCATAGTCAATAAACCAGAAATAGATGTTTTTCTGGAACTCTCTTGCTTTTTCCATGATCCAGAAGATGTTGGCAATTTGATCTCTGGTTCCTCTGCCTTTTCTAAAACCAGCTTGAACATCAGGGGGTTCACAGTTCACGTATTGCTGAAGCCTGGCTTGGAGAATTTTGAGCATTACTTTACTAGCATGTGAGATGAGAGCAATTGTGCAGCAGTTTGAGCATTCTTTGGCATTGCTTTTCTTTGGGATTGGAATGAAAATTGACCTTTTCCAGTCCTGTGGCCACTGCTGAGTTTTCCAAATTTGCTGGCATATTGAGTGAAGCACTTTCACAGCATCATCTTCCAGGATTTGAAACAACTGGAATTCCATGACCTCCACTAGCTTTGTTAGTAGTGATGCTTTCTAAGGCCCACTCAATAACCTCAGATATGCAGATGACACCACCCTTATGGCAGAAAGTGAAGAGGAACTAAAAAGCCTCTTGATGAAAGTGAAAGAAGAGAGTGAAAAAGTTGGCTTAAAGCTCATCATTCAGAAAACGAAGATCATGGCATCTGGTCCCATCACTTCATGGGAAATAGATGGGGGAACAGTGGAAACAGTGTCAGGCTTTATTTTTTGGGGCTCCAAAATCACTGCAGATGGTGACTGCAGCCATGAAATTAAAAGACGCTTACTCCTTGGAAGGAAAGTTATGACCAACCTAAATAGCATATTGAAAAGCAGAGACACTACTTTGCCAACAAATGTCCGTCTATTCAAGGCTATGGTTTTTCCAGTGGTCATGTATGGATGTGAAAGTTGGACTGTGAAGAAAGCTGAGCACCAAAGAATTGATGCTTTTGAACTGTGGTGTTGGAGAAGACTCTTGAGAGTCCCTTGGACTGCAAGGAGATCCAACCAGTCCATCCTAAAGGAGATCAGTCCTGGGTGTTCTTTGGAAGGACTGATGCTGAAGCTGAAACTCCAGTCCTTTGGCCACCTCATGGGAAGAGTTGACTCATTGGAAAAGACTCTGTTGCTGGGAGGGATTGAGGGTAGGAGGAGAACGGGACGACAGAGGATGAGATGGCTGGATGGCATCACTGACTCGATGGACATGAGTTTGGGTGAACTCTGGGAATTGTTGATGGACAGGGAGGCCTGGTGTGCTGCAGATCATGGGGTCGCGAAGAGTGGGACATGACTGAGTGACTGAACTGAACTGAATGTATACAAGGGCTTCCCTAGTGGCTCAGACAGTAAAGCATCTGTCTGCAATGCACGAGACCCGGGTTAAACATTCTTTTTAAAAAATAACTGATTGGTGTATCTTTTTATGTCCTTTTATTATAAACTCTTTCATATCTTTATGTTTGAGGTATGTTTCATAAAGAACTTATATCTTGATGTTGTTATATACTTTTTAGCAACCCCAATCTTTAACTAGTATATATAGACCATTAATGTTTACTGTAATCGCTGATATTTGGGTTTATTTCTACTCTTATTTGTACTAAGTATCATGATTTTTCATTTTTCCTTCTTTTAAACCATGAGGTTTCTTTTCTTTTTCCTTTTCCCTCTAAACTATTTTACGCTATGTATCTACTTCTATTCTTTTAATGGTTAGCCTTGAATATTTAATATGCTTCCTTGACTTTGAAAGTTCAAAATAAATCCTTATCCTCGCCTTCCAAATAATACAGTGAGGTTAGACATCTTCACTCAGCTCTTATCCTCCTGCTCTATATGTTGCTATCTAATATACAAGATATAGTAGACAGATTTTATTTTCTTGGATTCCAACATCATTGCTGATGGTGACTCTAGCCATGAAATTAAAAGACACTTGCTCCTTGGAAGGAAAGCTATGATAAACCTAGACAGTGTATTAAAATACAGAGATATCACTTTGCCAACAAAGATCCATAGAGCCAAAGCTAATATCATGTACAGATGTTGAGAGATGGACCATAAAGAAGGCTGAGTACCAAAGTACAGATGTTTTCAAATTGTGGTGTTGGAGAAGACTTGACTGCAAGGAGATCAAACCATTCAATCTGAAAGGAAATCAAACCCAAATATTGGAAGGACTGATCCAGAAGCTGAAGCTGAAGCTCCAATACGTTGGCCACCTAATGCAAAGAACTGACTCATTGGAAATGACCCTGTTGCTGGGAAAGATTGAAGGCAAAGAGAGAATGGGGCAGTAGAGGATGAGATAACATCACTGACTCAATGGACATGAATCTGAGCAAACTCCAGGAGACAGTGAAGGACAGGGAAGCCTGGCATGCTGCAGCCCATGGGTTTGCGAAGAGTCAAATGCGACTTAGTGACTGACCACCAACAGCAATCTAGTATACTAGTTCTGCTTTTATCTAATTAACCCTTCAACGATTAAGACTTTTTATTATTTTATAAATAATAGGCACTTAAAAGTTTGACCAATTTTTGATCCAAAAAATTTATGATAAATCAATGATTTATTTGATCATTATTGCTTCCAACATTCTATTCTTTTACTTTCTTTTTCCTAAATTATATCTTTTTCATTTCTTTTGAGATTATCTGTTTGTGGTAAACTCTTTTAGATTTTTATCGCTCAAAATATTTTAATTTCACTAGTTCACCCAAGCACAAAATCGCTGGTTAACAGTATTCCTCCTCAGGACTCTAAAGATACTATTGAAAACTGTATACTCTAAAGATACAATTTTCAATAGTCAGACATTTCCAGCATGTTGACATAAAGCAAATTGATGCTTTCTGAGAGCCATCGGTGACTGGTGGAGGAGAAAGACAATGTGGAGAGGATGGCAGATGAAGAGGAGGGGAGGAAGGGAAAGAAGGGCAACCTTATGATAAACAGGGACAAGAGGCAGAATAATGTGGGGTGCATGCAGACGGCTGTCAGCGGTATCCCCACAAGTCTGTGCCTGGGCCTAAAACAACTCTTTCTTGGCTCCTAAGGGTTCTTTTTAAATAACATCTGCTGTGGCTCAAAAGCAAAGGTGGTAAGAATGATCTTACCTGCAATTCTTTATGAATTGTTAGTTACTCTAGGAAAAGAACTGCAAGGACAAGTGGGCCATCAGGTGTTGTCACATTTCTGAATTCCCTGTAAGGGAAGTTACCTGTTACAGCATTTACAGGGCCAAACCACACTTCTTTTCAGCTTATTTATGGAAGTCTTCAGATAACATCATACAGCCTTTTCCAGCAATTATAGCCTGAAACAGTGGCTGGGGAGGGCATTGTGCAGGAGAGATATTTTGCTAACAGAACGGGTAAATACTCTGTTCATCATTTCTCCTGTTACTATATTTGACTGCAACAGAAAACTTAATAAAATTTGACATGTTTTTTCCCGTATGTGCTGATTTAAAACCAAAGAACATGAGGGCTGGCAGGGGCCTCAGGGACTGTCTATTTTGAACCCTTCACTTTATGAACTCTTTCATCCAGGAAAAAAAAAATCTCATTCAGGAAGGAAAATGGGGATACACCAAGGACATCAAATACTGGCAGAGCTTCACTCAGAATAATTACTGCTATATATATTTTTTAAATTTTCAACACTTTTGGGGCACATGAAAAGTGACACTCAGGACTTTCTTACCCAGCTATTTTAAATACTGCACGCTATCCTACCCTCTCCTCGGGGGGAGAAATAATCCATTGCTATTCAACACATTCTGATTTAATGTTGATGTAACAAATTCTCTGTACTCCCTGTGCTTGCTGTATTTTTCTAAAAATATTCTCATTTTTAGCTCAGCTTGAAAACTCCTCTGGTTTTCTATTAGTCCGGGAAGCAAGCCATTAAAAACTTTTTTCTTTCACAAAAAGTTCTAACCTAAGAGGACATAAAATTTAAGTGGAGACAGTTCTAACATCACTGAGCTACCCAATCCCTAATACTTCCTTATCCTCTTTCTACCAGGTTTTCTGTCGATGTTTTCTCTCTCGTGACACATTGTTTATTGTTCTCAAGGACAATATAAGGAAATTTGTTTTCAGACAGCATTTCTGGCTCCTGATCAAAGGTTTATTCCCAAGATAATTACTTCTAGATATCAGATATAGGCAGTGCACGGTGACGAAAATAGTGGGGGGAAAAAGCAGTTATCCTATTTCATTCACTGAGCATTTGAATTATTAGTTCTTAGAGGACTACCTATATATTCAGAAGGTTGTCTCATTTTAGAGGACTTTGCAGAAAGAAACCACAAGCATTAGAGTTAGTTAGTTTAGCATCCTGAAAGCCTTGTCCGTTTGGACCCTGAACACACCCCAGTTTCAACGAAGGCAGTTGGTAAAATTTCCAATAAGGTTAATTTTACCAGTGTAGCGAGTTTGTGCTTACTAAGACTGCAGGCTTATTACAGAGGTCTCTGGCCCACTCCTGTCCCATAGAACCTTAAATTCTAGCATTTTATCTGCCTTTTAAAAAAGTCCCTAAAGAAAAGTGTTCAGTCTTCTAAATCAGGAGGGAAGACTGTGTGGGCTCCAGTGGGGAGGAGGGCAGGGAGGGTCAGGATTCTCAAGACAGCTGGCGATGGAGCAGTTCTAACAGGACGGTTTCCATGGGGCACGTTTCTTACATAAAGCTGGATGCCAGAGAATATTTTAGCCTTCCAACACATAGATTCTGTTCTTGGCTAGAGTAATGGTGACAGGGAGAGAAACTGGTGAAATGATTTTCTTTATACTCAGAAGAATGCCCAGCTGCTGTCAAAATGGGAGAAGGCTTAGATGTAACAGACGCCTGGATGTGGTCCAATCTAGCCTCACACATTGAAGATGAACTTGTCTGTGGTCACACAGTTAGTAACAGTTAGATCAGTGACCTTGCTAATATAGGGCACTGCTACTCTTTCGTTAACTTTTTATTTTGTATTGGGTTATAGCTGATTGACAATATTGTGAGAGTTTCACATGAAGAGTGAAGAGACTCCGCTATACATATACGTGTATCCATTTTCCCCTAAGCTCCCCTCCCATCCAGGCTGCCATATAACATTGAGCAGAGGTCCCTGTGCTATATACACTGGGTCCTTGTTGGCTATCCATTCAGCGCTGTTACCCTTAACAATCAATGTTTTAAAAAAGAGCAAATTAGTGCACACCGTAATACTGGGATATAGTGCAACTTTCCCAAGGACTAATGGGAACCCCATAATTAGAGTGCAACCAGGTCCTGGGCATTTCACTTATCAAAAGTCTCTGAAGGTATGTTGCTGAAACTTATTGCTGGTGCAGAAGTAACTCGCCAAGCATTTGCTGGCTTGCAACCCCAATGCTGTGTATCTGTGCGTCTCCTGCAGGGAGAGGAGTGAAAAATTAATGAGGAGCTCAGAAAAGCTCATTTTCAGGGCTACAGAGATTGGAAGGGTAATGAAAATTGGACGTAAAGGGAAAGGTTTAGGCTATCAGCCTCAAGCTCTGGCAAATCATATAAATGGAGAGTAAATGTAAATATACCAACAGAAAAATAGAAACCCACCAGAGTCATTTAGGGAAGGACTGGATTGGAATTACAAACACCCAGGGTAGAGTTCTTTGAGATTCATTCCTAGGTGTCCATCCATCTGAGATGCCCAAACTTATAGCCATTGGACATACAGAGCACAGACCAGGTCTCCTTGGGTTGGCATTTCATGAGGAAGGACCATGCATGTTGATCCAAACGTGTTTTCCCTCTGATCCTGCTTGGGTACAACAGCCTATAAGTCTGATGAGGATGAGGGTCAACTTGGGAAATCCAGGTACCTTAAAAACTTTTTGGAGGATTTTTTTTTTCCCAACAAGGCGATATAATTCATTTTCCAAGGAGAAAAAAATCTGAGTTAAAAGCTATATGTGATTTTGTTGACAAAGTTTGATGTCCAAAGCAGAACAAAATGGGCAGAAACCACTTCCTACTGGGACTGACTGTGGGGCTCTCTTTACACCTGAACACCCCAAGCCCTCCCAGCTGGGGCTCTGGTTCTCCCCTGTCCTTTTCCTGGAGCAGTTTATTCCCAAGTGAGAATACTGTAACCATCAGTCTTGTGCTCCTTGCAATGAACTACTCTTCCTGCAGAAGGACTTGGAAGAAGGACTGTCACTGCTCAGAAGGGCTTTAGAGCTGAGAAACCAGGAGGATGCTGATTCATGAGAATAACTAACATTCTTCTGCTGAATAAAAATATTTGCAAGCCCAGTAAGGAGTTGCCACGAGACCTCAGCTCTGATTGACATGGCCAAAAATAAAAAAATTCAAGCCAATAATAACTTGCTCACAGACCTCCAGAAGAAGAGAAACCTGGTTATCCTTTGAGAGCAAGAAGGCCTTCATCTCATGCACTGTTGATGTGGGTTTAATTGTTATTCCCGCCCCTCACTCCAACCAAATTCACATATCGAAGTCCTAATTCAGTATCTCAGAATGTGACATTATTTGGAAATAAGTCCATTAAAGATGTAACGAGTTAGATTAGGATGAGAAGATGCTGGAGGTAGGATGGGCCTCTAATCCCATCTACCCAGAGTCCTTGTAAATAGAGGAAATTTGGACACACACGCACGGGGACAGCATCCCGTGAGGATGAAGCAGAGGACAGGGTGATGTACCTGTAAGCCAAGGAATGACAAAGGTGGCCAGTAAACCTCCAGGACTAGAGGATAGGCAATGGGCCAGAGCCTCTTTCACAACCTCAGGAGGAACCGACCTTCTTGTTGGTTGCGTTGACACCCTGATCTCGGTCTTCCAACCTCTAGAAACTGTAGGACCATAATTCTGTCATTTAAACTCACTTTGTTGTGGGAGCCCTAGTAAACACACACCACTGCCTCGTGCGATTAAAACTGTGCTCTCTTTCAAGACACAACAGAACCCAGCCTGGGCTCTGCGTAGTCCCCGGAGATGGCCCCTCCCTCCATGTGTGACGGGGGCCTCAAGGGGTCTGTCAAAAACAGAATGCCCAGGGACTTCCTTGGTGGTCCAGTGGCTAAGACTCCGTGTTCCCAAAGCAGGGGACCCAGACTGATCCCTGGTCAGGGAACCAGATGCCACATGCTGCAACTAAGACGCAGTGCAGCCAAATAAATATTTTTTTTAAAAAAATAAAAACATAATTGTTAACAAAACAAAAAACCCAGAATGCCCCTTCTCTCATCTCCTAATCTGAACTCTTACCCATTCCTGTTAAAAAAAAAAAAAAAGAACAAAGAAAACAAACAACGTAGTCATGAGTCACCCAGGGTCAAAGCTTCAGTGCTACCTCTGATCGCTCCTTCTCCCTCAGCCTCACATCCTGTCTCCCAAGTCTTGTCATTTCTGCTTCCTCTGTGTCTCTCAAATCCCTTCTCTCCTTTACCTCCTGATGCCACCACCCCCTGCAGGCTTCAATTATCTTTTGACTAGCCTGTTACTAACTGGCCAGCCCTCACCAGGCTCTCGACTGTCCTGATTGGTTATATCTGTAACTGCCAGTGAGTCACTCAAAGGCCAGCTGTGACTGTGTCACCTCCTTGCTCAAAAGTCTGCAAGGGAAAAAAAGCTCAGCTCTGCAGTCTTGACTCTTTTCCACAATCTAATCTTAGCTACATCCCAGCACCTGCCTATTATGAGCCCATGCTCCAACTAAGTCAAACTTCCAGAATGCACTTTTGATTTTCCACTGCAGTGCTTCTGTTTAATCCCATTTGCTCTGTTTGGAGTAGTCTCTTGCTTCATTCCCTCTATCCAAAGTCTAGTCATTGTTGAAGGACTGTGGCTGCACTGCTACGGTTAAGTTTTCAGGCTCTGGAAGACGAAGAGCCAGCTCGATCTTGGCCCCATACTCACGGAGATGTGACATCAGCAAGATATTCAACTTCCTCCTGCTTCACTTTCCACAAATTCAAAATGAGGATGTAATGCCTTGTGGGGCTACATCGAGAACTAAACAAGACAATGCACAAACCACATCTAGAACAGTAGCTTGCAGATTAAGTACTCACTGAAGTTCATCCAGGATTCACAAACACTTTGGCGGGAGTTAAAGGTAACAGCATTCTCCCCTGACCTTGCTGAGCATTCCACCTAATCTGCTCTTGGGACACTGAAGTTTCTTTTATCATTTCTTTTGGACCTGCCTCTCCACAACTTTGCAGCATTTCTTCCTGTATCTGGAAAATCTCTTCTCTCTTACAGAACTTCAACACCAGTTCCAAAGTCCTTGAAGAATCTCTCTGTCTTCTTGGCTCCTCTGTGTTCATTATAATTTCTCCTCCTGTACCAGCGGGGCGAGGCCTGAGGCTCTAGGGGTAGGAACCAAATTTTTCCATCTTTCTGTCCAAGTCAGCACTTAACAGTAAGTACAAAATAAATGCTCATAAAACAAACACAAGACCAGATGCTGAGCGCCTTGAAAAGTGAACATCCCAATGGGCTGTTTTCTATCATACTCTTCTCATGTAGCTATCAGTGCTTACATTTTTAGATGCTACATAAGTGTTTGCTGCACACATGCACGCAGAGGTAAAGGGCTGAAATAACCCAAGTATTTCCCAATGGAAACTTCTGGTCATTTCCCCAAGCAGTAATTCTCAACTGGAACTAAATTAAGAGCCAAGGAACTACTTCTTTTGTGCTTCCAAGCACTGTGTATATCTCATGATCACTAATCTGGCAGCCTTGGAATTACTGGTTGCCAATTCTCTTTCTTCCACAGGGTGTGTTCAGCGTGGGCAGATTTTTGCCTTATTTAACTCTCAATTTTCTATGCCTGGCATTTAGGAGATCTTAGGTAAGTATCTGTTGAACAAAGGAATTTTCAGGAGAAACCTTAGCTACACAACGATGGGGCACCATGAGCCACTGAGTGAAAGTGAAAGTTGCTCAGTTGTGTCTGACTCTTTGTGACCCCATGGACTATACAGTCCATGGAATTCTCCAGGACAGAATACTGGAGTGGGTAGCCTTTCCCTTCTCCAGAGGATCTTCCCAATCCAGGGATCAAACCCAGGTCTCCCACATTGCAGGCAAATTGCTTACCAGCTGAGCCACAAGGGAAGCCTAAGAATACTGGAGTAGGTAGCCTAGCCCTTCTCCAGCAGATCTTCCTGACCCAGGAATCGAACTGGGGTCTCCTGTGTTGCAGGCGGATTCTTTACCTACTGAGTTATCAGGGAGGCCTGAGCCATTGAGTAGCACTGGACGAAAAGAGAAAAAACTCTTAAGATGTATTTTTCTTATCTTGCTGGCCCTGGACCTAGCTTAACTTACAGTATTTTGTTTTCTAAGCCTGAAGTAGGCAGTCAGAGAGCGGAAAGACCCTTTGGCATATGACCTTGAGTTTTTAAAGCTATGGGGCAGCCAGGAAGCTGAGGCTGGGAGCCTGCAGCTTTAGATGATAGAAGACAGATGTGAATGTGTCCTAGCCCATCTGTTACTGGGGACTCACAGCATGTCTGGAGGGGATCACTCTGTGGATTTCCCTTTCGGAGAGCAAAACCAGGGTTGATAAAGAGGAAGGAGGGGCTTCCCACCTTATGTGGTGGCCTCAGTGCAGCAGATGAAGGCTGAACAAATCCTGCATCTGAAAAAGAGGCACGTGTTGGAACAGAGGCCAGAAATGACTTCAATCTCTTAACAAATAAAACTGTTTATAGGGACTGAACAAAAACAATTTCAGTTTGGTAACAATCAATGGTATCTATGGGTTCCCAGGGGCTCAGTGGTAAAAGAATCCGCCTGTCAATGTAGGATTTGGTAGGAATTTGGTAGGAATATATCCTTTGTAATTATCCTCTGTAAAAGTAATATATACCTGTGGCAATCAGTCAAATGCAAAAAAAGGAATACAATGAAATGCCAAGTTCACCTCTTTCATCTAGCCACAATATCCAGTTCTATTCCCCAAAGTCCATTACACTTCTGCTGCTTCCGTATTTTTGGCAGAAAAAAATTTTAGTCAGAAACCAACCTGTCTACATATAATCTATCCCTTAACAATACCATATTGAATACTGAAAATTTGCTCACAGTAAATTTTTGGCACTCTCATCACACAAACAAAGAAATGGTAACTATGTGAGATAAGTTAACTAGCTTGATTGAAATAATCACCTCGTTACACGCAAATCATGTCGTTCACCTTAAATATGTATAATTTTAAATCTTGAAAATAAAATTAAGATGAAATGTAGCGGCTTCCCAGGTGGTGTTAGTAGTAAAGAACCTGCCTGCCAACGCAGGAGACAGAGACACAGGTTTGATCCCTGGGATCGAGAAGATCCCCTGGAGGAAGAAATGGCAACCCACTTTCAGTATTCTTGCATGGGAAATCCCATGGACAGAGGCTCTGATGGCCTACAGTCCACAGAGTCGCAAAGAGTCAGACACAACGAAACAACTTAGCATGCATGCAAGACAAAAACAAAAGTGAAAAAAATCAAAATAGAAGTGAAAAGACAAAATAATCATGGATAAGGTAATACAGCTAATGTTTGCATCTCGCATGGCTTTTTGTACTTAACTGTACATCCTAAGGTTCCCTTCATATCTCGTCAAAGATGTGGGTTTTTTTTGTGTGTGTGTGGCTCATTGGCACTTTCTGTAAAAAGACCCTGATTTATATAACCAGCCCTCCACTGAAGGCTTTTGTCTTATTTCCAGTTTTCTGATATGATAAACAATCTGTAACCAACAACCTTACATATCCACCCTACTGCAAGCATACACGTGGGTTAAACCCTTGGAAAAGTACAGTTCCTTCTGTGCCTGCCCCTCCTCGAATCTGTAACTCGGTAGCATCTTCTGTCTGGAGTGTTCTTCCTTGCTTCACCATCCTCTGTTAGGATGATGAATTGTAAGGTCAAGGGTAAGTGTGTTTAGAGCCCAAAATGTCCTCTAAAAAGCGCGCACTGATACATCCTTTCACCCACAGCACACGGGAGTGTCTGTTTCATGCTCTACTCTCGCACCAGCTGACCGTGTGGTTATCAATTTCTTCTCTTTGCCAACATTATAAGTGAAAAATGGTAGTATCTCACTCATTTCAATTTGTGTTTCTTTAATTATGAGTGAGTTCAGTTCAGTTCAGTTGCTCAGTCGTGTCCAACTCTTTGCGACCCCATGAATCGCAGCACGCCAGGCCTCCCTGTCTATCACCAACTCCCGGAGTTCACTCAGACTCACGTCCATCGAGTCAGTGATGCCATCAGCCATCTCATCCTTGGTCGTCCCCTTCTCCTCCTGCCCCCAATCCCTCCCAGCATCAGAGTCTTTTCCAGTGGGTCAACTCTTCCCATGAGGTGGCCAAAGGACTAGAGTTTCAGCTTTAGCATCATTCCTTCCAAGGAAATCCCAGGGCTGATCTCCTTCAGAATGGATTGGTTGGATCTCCTTGCAGTCCAAGGGACTCTCAAGAGTCTTCTCCAACATCACAGTTCAAAAGCATCAATTCTTCGGTGCTCAGCCTTCTTCACAGTCCAACTTTCACATCCATACGTGACCACTGGAAAAACCATAGCCCTGACTAGATGGCTTAAAGCTCAACATTCAGAAAACAAAGATCATGGCATCTGGCCCCATCACTTCATGGGAAATAGATGGGGAAACAGTGGAAACAGTGTCAGACTTTATTGTTTTGGGCTCCAAAATCACTGCAGATGCTGACTGCAGCCATGAAATTAAAAGATGCTTACTCCTTGGAAGAAAAGTTATGACCAACCTAGATGCCATATTCAAAAGCAGAGATATTACTTTGCCGACTGAGGTCCATCTAGTCAGGGCTATGGTTTTTCCAGTGGTCACGTATGGATATGAGAGTGGGACTGGATGCCATGATCTTCGTTTTCTGAATGTTGAGTTTTAAGCCAACTTTTTCACTCTCCACTTTCACTTTCATCAAGAGGCTCTGTAGTTCCTCTTCACTTTCTGCCATAAGGGTGGTATCATCTGCATATGAGTTAGAGTGATATGCTTTTATATTCATGAGACATTTATATTCTTCTTTGATTCGCGAGTTACTTCCTTTGCCTAGTTTGTTAAGTTGAAAATACAAACAGTGTTTAAAACCCTGATTAAACCTTTTAATGGTGACCCATTGCCTACAGGATAAAGTCTGGAATCCCTATTGTAACACAAGGGAGCCTGTGTTCTGGTCCCTCAGAAGCCGCCTCTCTCATGTACTTGCTCCTTTTGCCTAAAAACTGAAGATCTAGTAACACCCAGTTGCTTGTGGTTCCAAACCTGTATCATATCTTCTTTGATAAAGACTCCTGTGACTGGCTGAAGGAATTCCACTTTTCATACAATCCACCTTAGATAAAGGACTATTACAAAACATCCAACTATTTCCTGGCACATTTTTTTCCCTTATTAATCCCATTATCAGAGACCATTTGTAAATAATATGTCTGTCACGGTTTCTGCTGTTTAGACTGGTAATATCTAGATATCTTCCAGCAGGCTCTCACTAGATTCTCACCAAAGTTCCATCATTCTGATGGGAAGATACACAACCACAAGTGGAGCACAACATTCATGCTGGGAGTTTAAAATTAACCATAAAAGAAATTGGTGCAAACGGAGGCCAAAGATCACAACAGCTTACCCGAGGGCCACTCTGGACACACTGTCCCGTGCTAGAATATCCTAGATACACATCCTAGCATACTCTTCCCTGCCTGATTTCTCCCTGACCACACTTAAAACTTAACACCCCTACACATCCTTATATTCCAGCCCTGCTGAGGGCAAAGTCATTACCCTCCACACCACATTACAACCTTTCTGGAATGCAAGAGACAAAAAATATTTACCCACAACACATTGTGCCCCAGAACCAATTCTCTACCCTAAAGAAAAAAGTACAAAATAAAGAAATGCTACACAGATATTGGTGGCAGGGTTATTTATAACAGCACACACCCAGGGAAATGTTTTACAGTCGTTAGGAAGCTGACATAGCTATGAGCAAGAGTTCTACGATGACCCAACATTAAGTTTAAAAATTGAGAGTGAGATACAAATTAACTCCATATTAGATTTTTTTCTTTAAACTTCGCATTCTATTGCTTTTGCTTTAAGGATGTTGCCTGAAATACACATAACATTTCTTTCCATTCATATAGAGATAAAAAGTTGCAGTGCAGAGAATAATGTTTGTCCTCTTGGAGGTTTACAAGACCTATGTGGACAGCTGCAAGAACAAAGGAGTCCCACACCAAGAAGTTTGGGACAACCAACCACACCCCTCCCTCACCTTGCCTTTAAAAATGCTTTGCTGAAATCCTAAAAGAGTGTGAGATTTGGGGGGCACGAGCCACCCATTCTCCTTGAATGGCCCTGCAATAAACCTTTCTCTGTTCCAAAATCTTATGTTTCGGTTTGTCTGGCCTTACTGTGCATCGGGCACGTGATACTGAGTTCGGTAGATTTCACCTTTGTGAAGTTACTTTGAATGAATGTGAGCAGATATATATATGTAAATGAACATAACTGATAAGCACGTAGGATACAGGGTGAATTTTCTATTTTCAAACTTTGATGGAAATTTTTATTAAAAAAAAAAAACTCTCAAACTGTCTTATTTAGAATCTAGACACAAAATTACAACACTAATTTCCTTACATGGGGAGACAGTTTGTGATAATACCATGTCGATGACTCTTTTTAGAGATATTTATATATCTTCCATTAGCACTCAACACACGAGAGCCCACTGGTCTTTACAGAACAACCAGCAACGGATGTGACTGCGGCCATCAGGAAGGTCCGTTATCATGAGCACCTCTGTAAATACTGACCTGACCCAAATCTATGAAGTGAAGTTTTAGCCATTCATGCAGCAGGCAAGAAGGATCCTCATTGTAATGGCAAATTTTCTGTTAATAAATCTTTCCAGTTGTCCATGCATGAAATAAGAGTTTTGTGCCATGGTGGAGAAATTGTATAATTTTTTTTCCCCCACTTAGGAATACATTATTGTAAAATGCCAGTTCATAATCGCTTCATAGAATCTTCACAGAAACACCTGGAAATGTAATTAGCATGCTGTTCAAACTACTGCATTATACAAGCCCTTCCTGGAGGCTGGGAAGCATTCAAAGACCCTTTACATGGGTGCCCTTGACAGCCAGGTGCAGGGGTAGCAGGCAGCTTTGTAAAATTGCAGAGCCTCTCAAGGCTCCCAAGAAGCCAGGCACTATAAACCCCAGACCAACAAACAGAGCAGCCTTTCCAAGGACACAGCGAAGCTGCTAAGACCACAGAAGGGACATTCATTCTCTTTAGAAGCTCACACTGGGATAACTGGAGGACAAAAATAGATGAAATGTTACAATAGTCTTCTTCTATGCTGAAACGACATCTGCATCTGAACATCATCGGCTCTCTGCTCTGACTTCTATCCCACAAAGCCCTCTCAGAGCACTGCTGACTAATAACTCACGGGGACTAGACAGGGAAGTCCTCTGTGGCATCTGAGGTTATCACCCATGGCCTCCTTCCCCAGGTCAGACTCAAGGCAGGTTCTTGGTACACACTGCTTCCTTTCATTCACAGGATTTCATGAATAGTTAACACACATTATATTCTTGCAATGCCCCCACCCCAACTCACCCCTGAGCTAACAGAGAGAAGGAAGACCTTTAAAACTGACCTTCAGAAACGATTCGATTCATGTGTGGGCTCACCATCTATTTTCCTATTAAGGTTATTTGAAATTTGTTTTAGTCAAACGAGCCCCAAATCATAATTGATTCACTGCCTAATGTCATTCCTCTATTTCCTCTAACTGTACAAGGAAAACCAAACACCAGTACAAATCAACCAACACATAAGTCATTTTCTTTTGAGACAAGTTAATATATATCATGCAAGTATCATTCCCTGCTTAGGAATGCCAGCATTAATCACTGAATCATCAAGTCTTCTTTCTCATATTATTTTGTTTTCTTAATGGGTTCTGCTTCCTGAATTCAAGAGTGTTTAACATATCTACCTAGATATACACACATCTCAACCTTTTCACTCTTTTGACTGCTTCAAGTCACATGTAACAGTGATATTTCTGAGCAAAGAAAGCCTAGACGACTTTGGCATTAGATGGACTTGCATTCAAACCCTTTCAGTTCAGTTCAGTTGCTCAGTAGTGTTCAACTCTTTGTGACCCCATGAATTGCAGCATGACAGGCCTCCCTGTCCATCACCAACTTCCGGAGCTTACTCAAACTCATGTCCATTGAGTCGGTGATGCCATCCAACCGTCTCATCTTCTGTCATCCCCTTCTCCCACCTTCAGTCTTTCCCAGCATCAGGGTCTTTTCAAATGAATCAGTTCTTCGCATCAGGTGGCCAAAGGATTGGAGTTTCAGCTTCAGCATCAGTCCTTCCAATGAATATTCAGGACTGACTTCCTTTAGGGTAGACTGGTTGGATCTCCTTGCAGTCCAAGAGACTCTCAAGAGTTCTCCAACACCCTTAAGGGCTTTAGCATTAACCAGCCAAGTGGCCAGGGGAAGTCACTGACCCTAGACCTCATATTGTCTTTATCTATAAAACAGGTATTAGCAGTAACTGTTCAGTAACTGCTCAAACAGATATTAGGAGGAACTGTTGAGGCTCTAAGAGCTATATCACAGCTCGTTGAGTGCCATGCAGTGGGCACTCAATTATCCTGTTACCACTGTTATTGCTAGTGCTAACACATTATTACTATGTTTATAGTGAATAAAAGTCCAAGAGGAAAAGGTTAAAGAATTCTGGGGAAACACAGAAGATGAGTATCTACAGGCAGACCTCAGAGACATTGTGGGTTTGGTTCCACACCACCGCAATCAAGGGACTATCACAAGAAAGCAAGCCACATGAATTTTTTTGGTTTCCAAGTGCATATAAAAGTTATGCTTACACTATATTGTGGTCTATTAAGTGTCCAATACCATTCGGTCTAGGAAACAACCTACATACCTTAAAGATATTTTATTGCTAATAAAATGCTATCATCTGAGTCTTCAGCAAGTTGCAGCATAACATCGAAGATTCCTGATCACTATAACAGATTAAAAAATGCTTGAAATACTGTACAAATGAGCAAAGTGTGACACAGAGATGCAAAATGAGCAAATGCTATCGGAAAAATGGCACCGATAAGACTTGCTTGATGCAGGGCTACCACAAACCTTCAACCTGCAGAAAATGCATCATCCTCAACGCACAATAAAGCAAAGGATGATGAAACAAGGCACATATTAAAGCGACAGTGCAGAAAGGAGAAACACATCATAATGGGAACAGGTAAGGAACTAACATACAGGCTGGATTCAAAGTGTCCCCAAACTGAATGGTGATTCATCGCATAGTCAAGGTACTTCTGGACTGGAAGCCTGTTAGGGCAGAAATGAGGCATCTGGTGCCCACGAACTTATTTGGGAATAAAAGTGGGATGGTCCAGCTGAGGGCTGGCCTCATCAGGGTGGAAGCTGGACCCGCCAATGGAGATGTGAGTCCATGGAGCCAGCAAATGTCTGAGAATGTAACTGAACTTAGGAGGCATCAGAGCTTCAGAGGGGACAAACGAGAGCTTCCAGAGGAAAGGATGAGGAGGGAATAGAGCTGAGGAAGGGGAATAAAGAAAGAAGGATGTTCTGAGCACAAAGGGGAAGTTCTCAGGGCCAGGGGAGCTCGCTGTCTGGTCCAGCGAGAGGCTGCAGCACAGCATGAGATGCCTGGAGGGGCTGGAGGTGGGAAAAGCGTCCTTGCGCCTGCTGGCCCAGGAGCTGACGACAGGCACAGTCAAGAACTGTGGGGAGAGGTGCTGAAGGACGAGAGAATCCATGATTAGTGGAAAAAACTGGCCCTGGGACAAAATTTCCAACCAAGACATTCAGCAGAAGTGCTGAAGAAAAGAGACACAGTTGAAGGCTGCAGACAGACACTGAACTCTGCAAAGATGTAGAGACTCCATGACGCTGATGAATTCAACTGAACTGGCAGACAACGAGGGCCGTGTGAGTGTTCTTAAGAGTTTCAGTCCCAGTGGCCCCTTCCACTCTCCCTTGCAAGTTAACTGGCATGTCTGCTGTGTTTGCACAGCAGAACTGGTCTCAGGGCCTGCAGCTTCTGTCCAGGTGGCTTTGCACAGAGTCACCATGCTCCCCGCCTTGCTTGGCACAGACCCATTTCATGCTTGTTATCCTGCCTGAAGTAGTAATGACGTCTCATTTTACTGTTAAAGATGTCCAGGTTTGGAAAATAAAGTACACGGTCGGTTATCCTGCCTATGTCTGTGTCTACTTTTGAGCGTCTGGACTTGCCACAGAGATCTGATTTTCAGGAGATTACACCTTCATTGTTTTTCCCCCAAGAGTACCTCATTATAATCAGTATTTCTGCCTGTGATGTAGCAAAGAAGAAACCGGATGAAGCACTTCCTCGGGGGCCACTGTGTGTGTTCACTTGATTGTAAATTCACAGAGAAGAGGAAATACTTTAGTGAACTAACTTGTGGGCACCTAGGAAAACGCGGGGTAAACTTCAGCTATGTGGAACTGTACAAGGTGTCTGAAAGCAAACTCTTACACCCAGTACCCAGACAAACATTCCCTGGTGGTTCAGTGGTAAAGAATCCTCCTGCCAACGCAGGAGATGAAAGAGACATGGGTTCGATTACTAGGTGGGGAAGATATCCTGGAGAAGGAAATGGCAATCCACTCCAGTATTCTTGCCCGGGAAATCCCATGGACGGAGAAGCCTGGCAGGTTACAATCCATGGGGTCGCAAAAGTTCAGACACGACTGAACACACACACACACACACACACCTAAGAGGAGCTCATCACAACTGTCTTCTGATACATACACCATTCAAAACTGAAACTAAGAAATAAGTATTTCATTACTCTTGGATGTTTCTTTGCTTTCTAAAGCACTTCTAGGAAAAAAAAATAATGGCAGGTAAACTTACAAAATACTTACTATGTTCAAGGTATTATCCTAAGAGCTTCCACAACTCCTTTTTCAATCTTCACAGCTTTATGAAGTGTTGGTTTTATTCCTATTTTAGCTGAGGGAACTGAGGTCAGAGACTACAATGTACTTTCTTGAGATACTTGAGTAGAGAGGCTACAGGGTCTGTGCCGTAATCACTGCTTCACACCACCTCGTCACAGGGAACTTCTGATTGCCTTGGAAGTCACTGGCCAGGCAGACACCTTATCACAAATGCTGTAAAGCTGTGTCCTTCCAGAATCAGTTCTGCGGGTGTCCAGCCCTAAAACAAGCACTTGCTCCAGAGCCTGTGCTGTCAATGACTGCTTACCTAATCTAGGCATCTTTTGTTTCTACGTGCCATATAGCAGAAAGATGCCATGTTCCAGGGCAAACAGAAATGCGATGGTTTTGAATGGTATTTGCTTGGAGCCAGTTCAGTTTATTCTTTCTTAGTCAATAAACAAACAAACCATTTGCCATGTACATGACACTGAGCTAGATACTGTGTGATGCAAAGATGGGTAAGCTGTTAACCCCTGCCTCTAAGGGCATTCAAGAAAGAAATAATCATTTCCAGTCAGTGTTTATTGATGAGATTCTCTCCCTTCACATTTCAGCTTTCTAGAGATAAGTAGGAAAAGGAAAGGATCCTGTAACATCCCTTTAGTGCAAATGAATGGTATGTTTTAGCATCTAAATTATGAGTTCCCATATTCATGGATCCAAAATGCAACATAAGTGACAAGATGCCAGGCTTAAGTTCCTACTTTGCCATTTCTAACTGAAAAATATTTAGCTGCTTTAAGCATCAGTTTCTCCACCTGGCAAATGGGCCTAATAACGGCATGTAAGTCTGTTGTGAGAGTAAAGTAATATGGCATGGAAAGGGCCATGCATATTTCACACTCACAGAAAACCCAATAGATTATAACAATTTATCTTGTTATCAACAAAACTGTTACAGCACATTATACATGGAAAGAAGGAAATAAGTAGCACTTGCAGTTTTCTTACACCTTGACAATGGAGGTTGCTGGCTTCCAAAAACAGCACCCCATGAACCATGCTCCTGGTACTCACACTCTTGCTTGGTTGGCTTCAACAAAGAGTCTGGGCTGTTCCAGTGACTCGTTTTTAAGCAACAGAACCCTGCAAATGGGATACTGGGCCAACTCTGGACAAGAGTCTTAACTGGCCTGGCA
The DNA here is from genome assembly GCF_042477335.2 of Ovis canadensis. Lineage (NCBI taxonomy): Eukaryota > Metazoa > Chordata > Mammalia > Artiodactyla > Bovidae > Ovis > Ovis canadensis. Next base: position 57,994,857 of record NC_091264.1, read on the forward strand.
GCTTTTATGTTTGCATTCTTAGGGGCCCTGAGTCATCCTGCTGGACAAACCACAGGAAGAGACCTCGTGGAATGGCTCTGAGGCCCTTCTCAGGGCCTCCCGGAGAAGGAGGGAGGCCCCAGAAGCCTCCAGTCCCATCTGTCTGCAAACATGTGAGAGGCCCTGGGGGAGACCGGCTGAAGAACCATCCAGCTGAGCCCAGTCACAGGATGTAATACAACTGAGTTTGTTGCTTTAAGCCACTAAGTTTTGGGGGTGTTTCATTCCAAGCAACAGATAACCCAAGCAACAGTACTGCCCAGATAACCTGACCTGTGAACTCTGGTAAACTGAAAAGCAATCATGGAAGTTCTTCCAGGGCTGGCACCTTCTGGCTTATGCTTCAATCGCTGCCCTCACCTCTCCACTTTCAGACTATTAGAGGATCTCAACAATACAGCTGGCCAGCCACTGCACTTGGGTACTCAGTATGTGAGGTGCTCTACCTAATGCTGGGGGTCAGAGGGGCAAAGGTATGCAGGACTGCCATCATCAAAGACTTCACAGTCTTGACATGTAAGCAAAGCACGCTGCATAAAGCTCACTTCAACAGGAAACAATGATTTCCATACAGTCTCCACTCCAGGTGGGGGCTGATTTTCACAACCTTTAGCCTGTCCCTCCTCGAGCTGTCCTTTAAAAACAGGACCACTAAGTCTACTTTGCCTTCTAACCCCTAGATGTTCCCTCTCTGGGCCATGATGGGTAGGCGGGAAAGAAGATTCTGTACCTGTCCATGCTCAGCCTTTTTGCTGCTGTTGTTGAAGAAACTGAATTTTCCAGTCATTCAAGGAGAACCGTGATCCAGCCAGGTGCTGAGAGCAGCACAACTTGATGATTTCTTATTAAAATCAGATGCTCAATAGTGCTCTGATTATTTGCATGTTTGTTTTTCCTCGTCAGGAGACTTGTCATCACTGAAAACATGTGTGGAGACACACTTAATCTGCCTCCACGGTCACTGCGCTGACGTTTCCGTTTCCCCTGGAACGCTAAAGCCATGTGAAGGCGAAGTTCACATCTTGACACCATCCAATCAATCTCAAAACACGCTTCCCTTAAGCTCATACCCCTTCTGGTGATTACTCTGTATTTCTCCTCCCTTCTAGCCAAACTCCTTAAAAGAAGTCTGCTTCCTCAACGCTCATTTACACCTTAACCATATGCTTTCTAAACTCCAAGCCATATGGATTTTCTGAAACTGTTCTTCCCAAAGACACCAGGGATGAGTTGTCACTGAACACAACAGGCACTTTTCAGTCCTGACTATCTCGTCAGGTCCTGGCAGACTGGAGCCCCCTCCTTTCTTGAGATCTGGACAAGGAAGCCAATGACCCCTTCTGGTTTTCCTCCCAACTCTAGCGGGCCTCATCGACCTTCTCCATAGACTCCTCTGCCTGTGTTCCTGACTTACAGGTCAGGGGACCTCAGGGGGCTCCAAAAGCCCCTCTTTGCTTCCCATGGGACATTCTCCTTTGGACTTCTCATTCCATGGCTTCAACAAATATCCAGGTCCACAACTTGCAGATCAGCATTTCCAGCCAGACCTCTCTTGATTCCAGTCCTCTGTATTCAGTATCTTCCATCTATATTTAATATCCCTCCAGCATGCCTCTAAATATATGCTCAATTTTCCCCATAAACCCCATGTAGTAAGTGGTACCTCCATCCATCTGACTGGCATGTCACTGCTCAAGGGAGAAACCAGAGCATGCTCTTTACGCTTCCTTTACTCTCCACATCCAAGCTGTAATCAAGCCCTGCTCATCCTGTCTCCTAAATTATCTCCAGCAACTGTCTCAGTCATCTTCATTTCTCGCTCACAGTATAATCAACAACTTGCTAACCAGTTTCCTTGTTACCAGAACTGGAGACACTTCATATTCCTTTGGTTGTGACAGCAATGAGGTCTCTTAATTCTCTGGCAAGGATATCTTCTCTCATTACAAACACAAATATAGAGAAGCTACATTAACAACATTGGGTACCTCTGCAAACTTTCCCCATCATATAGAAAAGGAGCTTTCAAAAAGGCAGGTCTTCCGATAGCTTCCTTAGGATAATGCATCAGGAACAAGCCTGATGAGAACTCCATGGCGTTCTCATGAGAAGCTCTAAGAGCAGACCCTTGCCCACCTCGTCTTCCTCTTCTCCCATTGCTCTGAACACCTCTCAGCCAACAGTCCTTTCCCAACCACCACCTCTCTGCCAGCTGTAGACAGCCAATCTCTTCTGTCCTCTTTTCCAGGCTTCCTTCCACTGGGAGAGAAGATTCCCTCACCCCCGTTGCCTAACTCCTTAGTTAAATGCCCCTTTCTTACTTTCCTGGTAAGTTAAGAGTGCAGTTGGCTCTGTCTCCTTTGAGTTCCTGGAGCTCTTGTGCGTCTCCCATCACTTTTACTGGGCTGGCCGAAACATTCATTTGGATTTTCCCATACCATTTTATGGAAAAACCGGAACAGACTTTTTGGCCAACCCAATGCTTTGTTGTAACTACTGGCTTCATTACTTGATTTTCCCCTAAGGCCATAACCTTTGGGAGACAGGGGGACACGTCTGTCGTCACCGTTGCCTTCTTTAGGGACAGTGGCAGTGCTTGGGACATATACATAGGTGCAACACGCCAAGCTGGTATTATTTCTGGACCTGCTATGGTTTACAGAAGTCTGAAATTCTAACCTCTGGCCAGGTAGACAACATTACCTTGTCAGCTGGGAAAGCGTGGCTCCAAGAGAACATTAAAGTTAGGGCATAAAGTCCTAAACCAGCTCTCTTCCAAGCACACGCGTCTATTCATGACCACTGATGTTTTCAACCTATCAGTTTCAGCTCTCGGCCTGAATGGGAAGAAAAAAAACCTTCCAACTCAAGAGTGCCAGTGATGATCCAGAGGGTCTTCGTAGTGAACATAGCCAGTCTCGTGCTGGATCTGAGGCAATGATTCCACTTATGAAAGGGATTTTCAGTTCTATACCAGAAAAGGATGTCACGATAAGCCTGGAGGAAAAGTTTAGGGTTTCATTCTCTCTTCCAGGAATTGCAGGTCTTCCCTGGAGACTCAGATGGTAAAGAATCTGCCTACAACTCAGGAGACTGGGCTTCGATCCCTGGGTCAGGAAGATCCCCTGGAGAAGGGAATGGCAACCCACTCCAGTATTCTGGCCTGGAGAATTTCATGGACAGGGGAGCTTGGCAGCAGTCCATGGGGTTGCAGAAGAGTCAGACACGACTGAGCGACTAACACTTTGACTCAATCACACAGCATGCTAGGGATCCCTAATAGACAGGAATCAGCAGGTGGGGCTAGCAGGGGGGGCAACTGTCCTGGGTATCAGTGACAGACTCTCCCTTCAGAGCCAGGAAGCCAACACACCAGGTCCAAAGGCAGAATCCAATCTATACTGTCTTCACTATCTTCCCTGGTGGCTCAGAGGTTAAAGCGTCTGCCTGCAATGCAGGAGACCTGGGTTCGATCCCTGGGTCAGGAAGATCCCTCTGGAGATGGAAATGGCAACCCACTCCAGTATTCTTGCCTGGAGAATCCCATGGACAGAGGAGCCTGGTGGGCTACAGTTCACGGGGTCGCAAAGAGTTGAACACGACTGAGTGACTTCACTTTCACTTTCACTATCTAAGCAGTTTTATTTGAAGAAGAACAATTCTAGAGACATGGGCTACCCAGGAAGGGACTCTTTGAAGCCAGTGGTTGCTAAAGATATCAGTAACTCTGCATGAATGGATGGAAGAAATAAAGGAAGTAGAGTCTGGCCCTGAGGGAAAGGGGTGGCTAGAAAGCAGCTGAAGTAGGTACAAGCCAGGGTTCAGGGTTGGCTCCTGCTCTGGGGCGGGGCAGTGTGAAATAAGCAAAATCTACAGCTGAAGGGCAATCAGTCTGGGGACCTGATGAGAAGGCTGGAGTTCCATACTCACGTGACTCCCTAAGCATCTCCTACCCACAGTTGTATTCATGTATACAGAAAAACACTGGGTAAATCACGCAGACTGTTCTTGGATCCTGTTATTAATATGAACGGAGCTCCCAACACATTTCAGGCCTGGCCTTTCCTCACTGCTGGCAGTTGGGTGGGGCTGGAGCAAAGTAAGGTGGCGCTGTGAAAAAAACCCGTCTGCCAGGAGACATAAGAGACGTGTTTTCAATCCCTGGGTTGGGAAGATCACCTGAAGAAGGAAATGGCAACCCACTCCAGTATTCTTGCCTGGAGAATCCCATGGACAGAGGAGCCTGGCGGGCTACAGTCCACGGGGTCACAAAGAGTTGGACAGGACCGAACGACTTAGCACTCACGGAGCAAACAAAACCCAAGGGTTGGTTGGTGCTCAGGCTCCCAACTGTGCGGCAGGCAGATGGACCACCCACCACTCCTGCTTGACAGTTTCTGCCTTATTGCGACACAGCTTGACCTGTGCTAGATGAGGGTTTGTTAATAGCAGGAGTAAACGTTTAAAAAGCAAACTTTGATTTTCTGTGAATTAAACTGCAGTACTTTATTGGCCTGGAATTATGGGCTGAATCATCTAAACTGGAATAAAAGAAACAGAATCTTTCCAAGAATGTATCAATGAGCAATTAGTTGAACAGTAGAATCAAAGGACAGTTCCTTTCATTACTTGATTGAAAACAGGAAATTAAATTGGCACAAGATTTTGCGATAAGAGAGATATATAGGGTGTTTGCCCTACGTCTGGGACTGGATCATTTCTCACATTCTAAATAACTTCCTGACCTATGCCTCCACCTCAGCCACCCACTTCCAAAGCTTCAGTCTGCCTTTTGTCTCCATAACTTTGAAGATGGCAAGTTCATCAACGCCGTTCTGAACGCACGAGCTCCTGTCCTTCCAGCTTCCTTCTGGCAACCGATCCCACTGACCATCTTAAAATTCTTTGACTTCTTTGGAACTTAAAGTCAAGTTTTTATTAGAATTATTTCTTTTGTTTAAATTACACAAATTTCAAATATATAGAAACAGCAGAGAATAACTCATGAATCCACCACCCAGGATATACATTAATACTGGACCTTTTTGCCTCATACTGTTTAAAAGAAATAAAATGTTACAGTTTCTGTTGAAGTTACCAGGAATCCTTCCCATTCCCATTCACTGTTTTCAGGGCATATATACTGCCAGTAAAAACTATAACATATCTTATTCTGTGCATCCTTCTATAACTTGGTTTCATTCATCAGTGTTTTCAAGATGGATTTTTTAAAAATTCTTTTCAACCCACTGGACCTCTCCTTTCCTATCCAATGTAAATTCCAGGAGCACATTGGGATGAATTGTATCCCCTCAAAAGATCTTCAAGACCTAACCTTCATCAATGGAAGCTTACTGAGAAATATGGTCTTTGCACATGTAACTAAGTTAAGGATCTCTGGATACAGTCATCTGTCTCAGACAGTCGAAAGCATCAGCTCTTCCGCCCCCAGCCTTTTTACGGTCACACTTTCACATCCATACATGACTACAGGAAAAACCACAGCGTTGACTATGTGAACCTTTGTTGATGAAGTGATGTTTCTGCTTTTTAATATGCTGTCTAGGTTTGTCATAGCTTTTCTTCCAAGCAGCAAGCATCTTTTAATTTTGTGGCTACAGTCTATGCTTTTGAACTGTAATGTTGGAAAAGATCCTTGACAGTCCCTTGGAAATCAATACTAAAGGAAATCAACCCTGAATACTCACTGGAAGGACTGATGCTGAAGATCCAACAATTTGGTCATCTGATGTGAAGAGCTGATTCATTGGAAAAGATCCTGATGCTGGGAAAGATTGAGGGTGGGAGGAAAAAGGGAATGACAGAGGATAAGATGGCTGGATGGCATCACCGACTCAATGGACATGAGTTTGAGCAAGCTCCGGGAGATAGTGAAGGACAGGGAAGCCTGGTGTGTTGCAGTCCACGGGGTCACAGAGAGTTGGACAGGACTGAGTGACTGAACAACAGCAATCCTGGAGATGGAATGGATTCTTTATGCAATGTCTGCGTCCTCCTAAGAGAAAGGAGCCTGAGATTTGAGACAGAGAGACCAGGTGGGATGAAGACCATGTGAAGACTGAGATTCAAGTCTGGCAGCTACAAGCCAGGAAACACTTAGGGCTGCCCAGTAGCCACCAGAAGCTACAAGAGGCATGGGATAACTCTCCCTGAAAGCTTCTGGGAAGAACCAACCTGCCAACACCTTGATATTGGACTTCTGGCCTCCAGAATTATAACAGAAGAGTTTTCTGCTCTTCTCAGCCTCCAAACTTGCAGTGATTTGTTACAGCAGCTGCCGGAAACTGACATAAATAATCCCCTTTGTCTATCTTGCCCTTTTATCCATTTGGCAAAACTCCAGCCATGGACAGACCCAGCTATCTGCTTTGTCCATAGCTGTGCTCAGAGAGCCATGCAGACTCACCACCATCGACCTGAAGTGGGCCTAACTATGCACGTCTTCTCGTCTCCTCCCTGGTAGGAGATGATCTTCTTTATCACCTCGGAAGACTCAGGGTCACTTCCAACTTCCTACCTGACCAGGAAACCAGGCCCTCTGACTCCCTCACTTCACTGGAGGGGGCTGTTTAGCCCTTTGCGGATGCTAACTCTCCCATCGGTGCTCTATATCCCAACTAGCCCTGTCATCTCAGTCCTCTCACCGTTTTGGTTTCATATTTTCTAACTCTTTCTACTCGATTCCTCACACTGGCTCCTCCCACTTCTGTCCCCTTCATCATAAAATGCCAGCAACAGATTAGAAGGCACACACACAGTCCCTCCCAAGCAAAATGCACACACACAAGGCCCTGAAGACACATTCGTGTTCTCCACCATCCACTCTGGTCTTGTCTGTCTTCTCCACTTGACAGCCATTGTGAGAACCTATTCTTCCTCATTTCCTGCTAAATTCTCACTCCACACTCATTTGGCACCTACTCCCAAAGAATCCACCTCTCGCTAAGTTCATCCAGTGAACTCTAGACAACCAGAACCACTGATGCCGATGGGCATTTTTCTGTACCTCTTTCATTTGACTTCTTCATGGCAATGAACACAGGGCATCATTCCCACGCCTTGAAACGTTTCTTGTCTCCTGGCTCCTGTCTCCACATCCTTCTGGTTTTCCTCCCTCTTTCTTCCCCCTGCACAGGTTCAGGCCGCTCTGTCTAGTCACTAGCAATGACATTCTTTCTCTGTCTACAAGACAGTCTTCAGCCCCGTTTTCTTCCCTTTCCCTACTCACACCCTCGCCAAGCTCATATATGGTCATCGCTCTAATCAACACACGATCCCAAAGTAAATCCAGAGCAGACCTCTCCTGTCTTCTGTATATTCAACACCAACACTGGGTATCACAAAGTCCACTTGAACACAGACCTAAAATTAGAACCGTTTCTCCTGCACTCCCCCGCCCTGCCTCCGCTCCTCCAAACCTGTCACTCTCCCAAAGGACTCATTTTTAAGGCCACACCATATACCCTAGATCAACATTGGAGTGTCAAATGTGACCCTTCTCTCTTCTTCCACCAACTGATCCGTTGCCAATTCCTGTCACTAGTTTCTTATGACATCTCCTAAATCCACCCATTATTCTATCACCAAATATCACCAACCTACCAGCACCTGTACAGCAACCTCCTAACTGGTCTTCCTGCAGCCCTGCCGACTCTTGTCTAATTTTTTCCTACAGGATACAGGACCAGTGAGGCTCCCGTCTCTGTAACCATTCCAGCCTCAGTCCATCCCACATGCCTTGCTTCCCATTCTCTAGCCACTGTTCTCGCTTTCCTAGCTTGCTCATGCCTGCTCTGTCCACCACGGGTCCTTTGAGCATGTCATTTCTGCTACCTGGAATGCTAATTTTCTAAATTCTTACTCCTCCTTCAGATCCCAGCTCAAATTTCTCTTTCTCAGGAAAGTCTTCGTGCTCCCTCAAGCTCCCCCTCTCCATCATTCTTTTGAGTACCTTCCCTTCACTGTCCTATCACAGGTGTGATCTCAACCTTTGCTCCTGTGATCTGATCATCTGCCTCTTCCAGCGACGCCACACATGCCAAACCCACAAGGTCCGGTTTCGGCTCACGCTCATACTCCACGGCCGGTGTCAGCATGTGGATGGCACTCAGGACAAGGTTTTTATTATTATTTTTTTTATTGTTGTTCAAGCCCTAGGGATGCAGGAAAGCTTCAGAAGCACAAAGGGAATGTTGGCACATGGTAGACTTCCAGGGCCAACTCCTGCAGCTTATGATTTTCTGTCAAGAGGAAACAAAAGCGTAATTCGGTGGCATCTTCACAGTCTATTCCTGCCAGTTCTGCTTTTCTATAAATATAGTCCTCATTTTCAAGCGATCTGGAGACGATGGCTGCGGTTGACTATTTTGGGGGGAGGCCCTCTCGATTTTGGATGGGATGCTGTCATCTGTCTCTGCTCCTGGGGCAGGTGTGGAGTGAGTGGTAGACACCTGTTGCTGATTCTACAGAAGCCAGACGTGTCGGGCTGAGTGCTTCGCAGGACCTGGGCAGGGCATCTGAGGGCAGGTCAAAAGGCATGTCAAGATCATCTCCATGAGGACCCATTATTTGGTGTTCTATCCATTCCTGTTTTATTCCTACCATCGTGTAATGCCAGATGCTTCTGAGGGAAGCTCCCTGTCCTGTTGGGCTTTCACCACCATCCAAAGTTCATGCTGAAGACCTTTTAAGGATACCAGCCTTCAGCCTGGAATACAAAGATGTTTGAGCAGCATGGAGTGCGGAAATAGGTCTTTGATAAACTCATGTAATTGTTGATGCCAAGACTGAGGAAAATGTTGAGATCATCATTTTCCAATGTGGTTCTCTTATTGCTAATACAAAGCAAGATTTCTGGGTGCACCTTTGAAAATGCTGGATACACAGACACATGCATTCTTGAACCTGAGTCACAGGGAAACTACAGTATAGCTAATTCTAGTAAATTAGAAATGTAACTCACCATGGAAATAACAATAGGCCAAGTATACATTGTATTAATGTCCTTTTGTGTAATCAAGAAAGCACACAAGTTTAAATGCAAATACATAATATAAATGTAATCAGTTCAGTTCAGTTGCTCAGTCATGTCCGACTCTTTGTGACCCCATGATTTGCAGCACGCCAGGCCTCCCTGTCCATCACCAACTCCCGGAGTTCAGTCAAACTCACATCCACCGAGTCGGTGATGCCATCCAGCGATCTCATCCTCTGTCGTCCCCTTCTCCTCCTGCCCCTAATCCCTCCCAGCATCAGAGTCTTTTCCAATGAGTCAACTCTTCATGGCATGAGGTGGCCAAAGGACTGGAGTTTCAACTTTAATATCTGGGCTTATTCTGTGTATTTAAAATTGTGGAAATTGTTGTACATATGAAAATATGTTACATACACATATACACACACACGACAAATATTTGCATAATGGTTAAAATTGATCAACCAATTAACATTCCCACAATCAGTCAGTTCTCTTGTATATTTAATACTTGATGCTTAGCCATGCATAGGAAAGTTTGTACTTCAAAGTACTACTTGATCATATGCACAAATTTATCATGTTAAACATCCTTTAGTTGTCAATAATTTTTTTCTCTGTGAAGCTAAGAACTAGCATAGGAAGTCTCTCCTTATTTACAAAAATCGGGAACAATATTTCTTAATCCAGTTAAGAACAAAATATACTACAGTGCCCACCACTGACTTAAACTAAAAAACCAGATTAGCTGGTTGCAGCATATAAGCCATCCATTTATCATGATTTACAGAGAGCCCATAGCCTATCTTCTATTTTCTCTAATCCAGCAGCTGATTGTCCTTTAAAATAAAGACACACAGGGACTTCACTGGTAGACCAGGGGCTAAGACGCCACACTCCCAATTCAGCGGGCTGGGGTAGGGTCGATCCCTGGCCAGGGAACTAGATCTCATATGCCACAAGTAAGATCCCACACACTGCAATGAAGATAGAAGGGCCCACGTGCCATGACCAAAACTTGGCACAGCCAAATAATAAAATACATTTTTAAAAAATAAATAAAATAAAACACACGGAAATATTACACTCATCTGCCAAATTAATCAGTTTGGCCACTGAGGTTATAATAACTTGCTAAGAAGAGTTAATACTAAGAAAGATTAAAGTTGCAATTTTGCCTATCTCAGGTCTTAATTCTTTCTCTCTCAAGTTTTAAACGAAAAAATTTTCAGACTTTAATGGTTCATGAGTAGTTTGATGCGACTGGATTTGCACCCATCAAAGGACGAGTTCTCTGACACCTTAAAGAAGTCAGCACAGCGGTTCAGGTGCATTTTTGCACAAGAAGCATCGGAGCTTCGTCTTACGGTCTTGCCAAATGGACCAAGCCAAGCCCGTGACTGTCTAGAGGAAATGCATCCAATACAGCATCATTCAGGAGTTCATGTGACACATGGCAATTATTTAAATGTATTATATTGGATTGTTTCATTATAAGCTGTTTTCACAGCACAGTCAGGAGGACCACAAAGGAACCTGTGGAATCTTTATTATTTTTTTTCCAGTGCTTCCAGAACACTCCCTGTTTCTTTCGTGTTCACATCTGACCCCTCACTTTGCCTGAGAATATATTTCATTTAGATTTCTCTTCTCCAAGGCAATGCTGTAAGTAAGTGCCCTTTTTCTGTTTCACTCTGGGGGGATATAGTAGAGCCATCCCTTTAGAGTTTTGCTTGCATGAAAATCTCTCAGAAGTGTTTAGAGATATGTAAATGACTTACACGCTTTATGACACCTTAACAAGCCTGCATAATGATCAAAAGCCAGAGAGAACGCATTCAGGTGAAGAGAGCGGGGTGACAATTTAGAGATTCATGAAATTCACAGGTTCATTCTAATCTCAGGAATCAACAAATGATGGCAACAGAACATTGAGGCTTCCATCTCAGAAACAGAAAGCAGCAACTGGGGATGACTACATGAAAACTGGTACAGATTTCAAGACTTGGCAACTTTTCTATCTCTTTTCTCTTTCATTCCTCAAAGCAACCAGCATGAAAATTCTCAGATCTGTAGACAAGGTACGAGAAGCAGATTGCCTGTTTCACACTTTGGGAGTGAGCCACAGCGGGAAGAGGACCAAGAAAGAGAGAAGGTGATGATTCTGAGGAGGAGGGAGAACAGGACACGGGGTAAGAAGGAACTAAAAGCCCCAGAGTGGCCCTGGATGACCTGTGTACTTACGTATCAAAATCAGAATGAAACAAAGAGACTGAATCTGCATGGCTCCTCCATCATCTCATCTCAAACCCAACACAGTGAAATCAGAACTCTTAGCATTTCTTTCCTTACACTCTGCTCTCTGTAATACTCTTATTTATTTAAAAAAATATGCACATAAAGTGCCACCATGAACATCCTACTAATCTCAGTCATGTAAGGTACCATTCTCACCCCATCTCACAAATAAGAAAACTGGGGTACAAGGTTCAACCAACCAAGTTTCAGAGCTGAACTTGAAGCTAGGTCATCTGACTCCAGAGTCAGTGCTCGTCATACCCCAGCCATACTGAGTTTACCCAGATTCCTCTGCTGTCGACTAGGCTATGAACTAGAGAGTTATCTTTGTCATTTTACAATGATGCTTCACTTATTCAAGATTTTTCCTCCATAAAAAAAAAAAAAACCTATTCCTATCTGCCAACGACCATATACAACTTACTTTCTGTTCTGTGTTGATTTTTAACCAGAGAAGGGAAAATAAGCATGAAAAATAAGAAATGGATTGTCAACACAGGAATGAAAGCAGTCAAGTATGGGCAAGGTGGAGCGCTAAGTTCAGATATTTATAGATCAAATCAAAGTGGTGGCTGTATAAACCGCAAAAAAATAACAAAAAACCCGAGACGCATGAAAACACATAGGATCTGAAAGCCATTTTCAATCACACTGAAGAATTATTCCACACGAGAGCAATTCCAAGGCTTGACTTTTTTCCCTTTGGTTCAGGCAGCCAACTGTAATTAAATTCCACTAACAAACCTACCGAGCTGAAGTCAACAGATGCCCAGTGAAAAATCAAGGCAAACAAATAATCTTACCTGCAGACGTGTGTTTGAACTTTTCACTTTTCTTCTTCCTCCATTTCCAAGGCTTGAAGATCCTCCCCAGGTTGGCAAACTTACTTCTCCTCCGGATGGGTGGGGTGTGGGTACCTGGGACAAGGGAGTCAGATCGCATGGCCGCCAGCCTCTCCACTTCCTCAGCTTGTTTTCCCGAGAAGGAGATGGAAAAAGGAGAAAGAAAAGTGTTAAAATGGGAGCCTCACAGATGGCCAACGTTTTCCATGGTTACAGATAACAGAAACCACATGACTGAACTTCCGTTTCTCTTTTTGCCTTTTGGAATGGAAGTCACACCAATGTGTTCTAAAGGCTGGCAACAGTCAGCCAAAGCCTAGGGGATCTGGAGCACCCCAAATGGATTTGGCCAACCTTGACCTAGGCTCGAGAAGGAGGACGAGGAGGAGCAGAGCCCTCCTGACACAGAGACTCCCAACAAGGCCAGGACAGGGCGTGAGAAGAGTCAGATGACAGTCAGCGTAACTACTGGTCCAGCACTTTCTCAAGTAAGACTTGGCAGACGCTGTCACTGTAACACTGTCTGCTGAGAAAAGAGGGAGAAACATTTACCAACTGTCCGTTCCAATGTCAACATTTTACACCACCCACGACGCTCTCTCCTAGGACGATGCTTCACCCATATGGGCATATTGAATGAGTGGCTCCACCTTAAAATCCAATTGACTGTTTTCAGAATCACACTTCAGTAGATCTTATAATTGCTTTAATTCCTCTAGGTCTTTTCATTCCTGGTGCTTTGCTTTAATAAAAATTTCTTAGAAACTGAGAGTTGAGGGTGACAGGTACCATCTAGACTCATCCCAACAACCTGACATTTGAGGACATGAAGACCTTCAAACTCATAATGCTTCAGGGACCCTTTCTTAAGGGCCACAATCACTCTAACCCCTTTTATCACTTGGGACAAAACTCTTTTCCAGTGTACTTGAGCATCTATAGATCTCAGGGAGGTAAAGAAAAAGTAACCTCGTTGGCAAAATCAAGGCAGGCGGGATGGACCTGCCTTTCCAGAAAGTCCAGTTACATCTAGAGCTGAGGCCAACGCAGAACTACTCTGCGGAGCCTCTAACATAATCCTTCAGAAAAACTCCCGGACTTCACAACACAGGCTGATCTCTAAGTTCGGTCTTATAGCCTGATGTTCTACCTGCTGTCATCCAGTATGGTTTGAACTCAGGAGATTCAATTATTCAACAGAAAGAGAGAGAACAGCATTGAAACAGCTACACTGCCATGTGTGAAGTAGATACCCAGTGGGAATTTGCTATATGATGCAGGGAGCTCAAAGGGGACATATGTATGCCTATGGCTGATTCCTGTTGATGTATGGCAGAAACCAATACAATACTGTAAAGTAATTATCCTCCAATTTAAATAAATGCAAAAAAAGAAAACAGACCTATATATGGGACCTCAACCATGTGCCAGGCAGTGTGCAACAGTGACAGATGATGGCAGGCTGGTAAGGGCTGTGGGCAAGACTGAAAGGAAGCGGATGAATTTTAGAGACGTCTGGGAAGCCAAGTCAACAGGACCCAGGACTGACTGGGTGGTTGAGGGGGAGGAGGCAGATCATTCCTGATGTCCCTTGGATCATGTCAGTGGAATGGCCCCCTCCATTCACGGAATCAGGGAACACTGTTGGGGCATCAGTTTGGGGGACGGTGGTGAGCACCCAATGACTTCAACATGTTGCATAGTGAAAGCACTTAACCCTTTGATTACAGGGTTCTGCATGGGGACCCCTCTCTTCCATCACTGTCTTACGTGACCACTCAGTAGTGAGCCAGATACTGATCTTTCCTGGAGCAGATATACCGAAGAACTGGACATGGTTGGGCAGCGTCTAGAGGAGAAGACAGTGGCATCAGTGTGGAAAATTCCGCTTTCGGAGGAAACTGCCAAATTCAACGGAGGCAAAGAGGACAGACGGGCGGACTCTTCTTCATCGCTGGAGAAGACCCCAGGGTGTGCCATTTGGAGCTGGATTTGAGAGAAGGAACCGTTCTCCCTACACAGGGAGGAGGAGAAGTGGATCTCTGGAAGGAGAAAGAGACCCAAAAGGAACAGAGCAGGCTGAAAGAATATGGCGTTGCCTGGGAGCTGTAAGAAACCCAGGGAACCAGCGGAGTCAGCTACACTGGGTGAGACAGGGAGTCAGTGCTGAGAGGCGGGGATGGATCTGGAGCCAGACTCTGCAAGCCTTCGGAAAACTGGGTGTTTGGGTTTCATCCTATTTGCAGAAGGAGACGGATGGGAATCTGAAAATGGGAATTGACATAATTACATTCAACGAATACTTCCGGAATGCTCACTGTGTACCAGACAGTTGAGCTATGTCAGTAAACAGGAGATAAAAAATGATCTGATAAAAATACCAGTGTAAGCTATGACGGAGCTTAACTGGGGGGTAGGGTGGAGAGCAGACAACACACAGCGAAACTTAGTAAACAGCACAGCATGCTGGGAGACAGCTACTGGAGGGAGAAAAGAAAAGGTAAGTACGACAAGTAAATGATATCAAGGGTGTCTGGGGGGGGAGGGACTCAGTTTTAAATAGCCTGATTGAGAAGACATACGATCAGGACACAATCAGATTTGTTTCCGAGAAATATTATAGTGACAGCCAACAGCATCTTGAACTGGAGTGTGAAAAGACAGGTGGTGGAGCCTAACAAAGGAGGCCAGCAGACACATCTGGAGTGACAGAAGGGACACGGAGAAAAGATGTGATCCAGCAGAGAGAGAATCAGCACATCATGGTAATTTTCTAGATCCACATGGGGACAAGCAAGCAAGAACGAAGTTTTCGCTTCCCAAGACCAGGGAGATAATGAAGACTTTACATGTTTTAATGAACTCTGACTAGAAAGGAAAGCAGCAGAAAAGGATGGCTGCTCAAGGACAAGGGCTTTGAAACCAAATATTGAAGTCTTTTGTTGTTGTTGTTGTTTTCCTTTAGGGAGCTGGATTTTATTTCTTAAGCTCACGGAGCACTACTGAAGAAAGTTTGTCAGGAAGGGATGGGAAGACAGGATCACATTACTAGGCTGAGCAGCCAGCACCAGTGGAGAGCAAGAGATGGAAGATGCAGGGAAGAGATTGAGAAGTTTGTGAAACAGGGTTCTTAGGGAGAAGAGGTGGGATCAAAAGTACTTCAGAAATTAGTCATCAAAGACTTTACTCTGAGCTACAAACATCTGAACCGAGGTCTGTGATCACAAATGGCATGGATCAGATGTGAGCCTTAGGAAGATGAATCTGGCAGCAATGGATAAAGTGGATTGTGACTGAAGAGACAAAGATAAAGATGGATAAAGTGGATTGTGACTGAAGAGACAAAGATAAAGATGGAGGAGACTTTAAGTAAGCCTGGGCTACAGAGAGGCTGAGCAGACTGGTTTAAAAAAAACAACTGCAATGAGGAAATAGAAGCCGAATGGAGTAAGTAAACAGCCTCTGGAGCAATACTGATTTTGGAAATTATTCTCTTTAAAGGGTACCAGCTGCTTGAGTTGGTACCCTCTTGAGCGTACTAAGTCACTTCTATCATGTCCGACTCTTTGCAACCCCATGGATTGTAGCCCACCAGGCTTCTTGTCCATGAGATTCTCCAGGCAAGAATACTGGAGTGGGTTGCCACGCCCTCCTGCAAGGGATCTTCCCGACCCAGGGATCCAACCCGAGGCTCATGTTTCCTGCACTGCAGGTGGATTCTTTACCACTAGAACCATCTGAATGCCCCCTCAACAATGCCCAAAAGCTGGAAAGAGGCACACAGTGACAACTGTGGGAAGCCACAGCAAGGAGGTTTTGAATCCAGGATGGAAACCAGCTCAAGACAGTCTTGTAACCTGATTCCCACAAGATCACTTTCTCTTTTGTAGCCATCACCTTTTGAAAGCTTCTTACCTTAGCTGATAATCTCAGCTTGTCCAGATTTTGCACCTACCTACCTTCCTAATCTAGTCTCCTGCCTTCAAACTTACATGTTAAACTGTTGCTAGACTACTTTTCTCAGAAATTTCCAATGGCTCCCCATAACTTCGAGTAGAAAGTTCTAGTTTCTTGCTTTGCCCTTCAGGAATCTCCGTCTGAGTTCCTGCCCAGAATGATCTTCTAGTACTTCCCTATACAGACTCTGCAGCCCAAATGAAACAGTGCCTGGACCCAACAGACTTGGGGAGTGGGAATCAAACCACTGAAATTATATGCAAAATTTCATGTCTATTTGAGTATCTGCATTTGGCTGGAGGAGTTCCCATCGTTTGAGTCTCCGAACAGTCTAAGACACAAGAGGTAAAAAATTTAAAGCATCCAGGGGCTTTCCTGGTGGCTCAGAAGTAAAGAATCCACCTGCGAAAGCAGGAGTCACGGGTTCGACCCCTGGTCTGGGAAGATCCCACGTGACTCAGAGCAACTAAGCCAAAGTGCCACAATTATTGAGCTTGTGTCCAGAGCTCGGGAGCTGCAACTACTGAGTCCACAAACCACAACTACTAGAGCCCTAGAGCCTGTGCTCTGAAACAAGAGAAGACACTGCAAAGAGAAGCCCACTCCCCGCAAGTCGCGCAGCGACTAGAACCCAGCACAGCCAAAGATAAACAAACAAAATTATTATTATTTTTTAATTAAAGCATCCAGGCTGAGGCCTTTATGACTTGAGCCAACTTAAATCATCTTCTGCTAAGGGGTAAAGGGAAAGGGTATACACTGAAGCCAAAACAAAAAACAAAAAAAAAAACAAAAAAACCCAGATACGAGTTATTCAGGATTGCCACAGAGTTAGCTCTCATAGTTGGTGCTTCCTAATGGTCTGTTCAGCCAGTAAATGGATGAGGGCACTGACCCCACTCATTCACACCATCTTGAGAGGTATGAAACTCAGCATCCCTATTCGACTCAGAAAAATGCACCGCAAGGACCAGAAAGCTCTTTCACAATCACAACTTTCAGAAATGAACAAAAATCATTCTGAAATTACCATGCTAAAATAATTATAAGAAATTAGGAGTGCCTTTGGAAAATTTAGAGTGGAAAAGAGCTGACAAAACATTACAAAGGCCTAATTATAACTCCATCGTTAAATGAATCCTTATGAAGTACATTATTAAACCCAAGATGTTTAGTCCTTAAGTCTAGATTTATGTTCTAATCATCACACGACTTCTTCCCCTCTGTTCATCTGATGGAAGGGGCTAGCTCTCAACCTGCTTTGCCCCTAGACAATGACCTTGGAAGGCTTAAGAGTGAGGAAAGAGACCAACTCTGAACACAGTTTGAGGAGGAAGAAAAACAAGAAAACAGAACAAGGCTCAGAATATAGTGGCCTCTGTCCAACCAACCCCAGGGACAGGAGCAAACAGGATGGAGCCAAGTAGGTGAGGAAGGTCTGTTCACGAAAACAGCCTTCTTTTGAAACACATCAAGAAAAGGCTGCTTTGCCCAAGCCCACTGCTCTCAGAGGTGGCTTCCTCTTGCTGCTGAGAGAGGAGACAGCTGTCTGGAGAGAGGGCTCACTGAGACACAAATCAGCTCGAATGTCAACGGCCAGAGCTGAGAACACCGACCCCCGCAAGGTGGGAAGCTGGGCAGCTGAGCTCATTCAGAGGGCTGAGGGAGGAGGGGAGGTCTGGATCTCTGGGGTCTTCCCTGAGCATCTATCAAAAACCCCCTCCTAACAGACCAGGTGGGCTGGGCTCCCTTTCAGGACATGACTGGGATGGACTGGCTTTATCAGACAGCGGGGCCTGTCTGGGAAGAGGTGGCTTTTCATTCTCTTTGGCAAAGCAGGAGACAAAACACCTGATAGATGCATGATTTTAACACATTATTGACCAGGGGATTTTTGCAGAAGCTAATGCCTGTGGCCGGTGATTTGTTATGTACGTGAATATTGATACAGTCTGGTCAAAAACGTTCAGGGTAACAAATACCAGAGCATTAATACCTCTCTGGTCAATAAGTTGTTAATTACCAAGAACCCAAGTGGCTGTGTCTGTGTGTGCTCTGGAGTCACACACCACCACCCCCAACCAGCTCCCCAGGGTGGCCAGGCTGCTCCTGGTGGGCTCTTAGAGCCTGTGGGGGATGGGGAACAGCAGGGCACTTCAGCGGGCATTCCCTTGCGTTGGTTATTTCTCATGGTGGCTCAGCTTTCAAAAGGCTTATCAAAAGGAAGCACCAGCTTTGGTGTCCTGCTGGCCTAGAATGTGTTAGTCACTCAGGGTCCCCCTGAGAAGTCTGGACAGAAGGGAGCAACAGCGTCTGTGTTGTCTGATGTCTAGACAATGGACGAGGCAGAAGGGCCAGCACATCTGGGGCCTCTACTCTAGATCTCTCCACGTGCCAAGTGCTCTTGGGATTTCTGAACAACTCGAGAGGCTCCCAGGTTGGACTCTTGCTTCTCAACCCAAAGCGAACCCCAGAAGAGAGTGCTTAAGTAGCAGGATCTGGGAACATTCACTTCCCCTTCTAATAAGATTGCAAGGGGTTCTGTTTTCATGACATCTCACCAGCCTAGGAATGGGAGCCCAAGATGGGGGTGGAGAGCTGCCAGTCAAGTACACTGAGCTGCCCAGGACACAAAACTGCCACTTTTCTGCCTCAGGCAGGATGACCTTTGCTTACGGCTGCAAAACAATGTCACACAGGTCCCTGGCCATTTAGGAAGTGCTCAATGACTATCGCTTTCCCCTTTTAAAAATGCAATTTCAGTTCCAAGCGACACCTTATCACAGGGTCATGAAGAGTAGTTACGAAGCATCGGGCATAAGAGGGCCGTGGTTTCCCTTTTTCACTCCAAAACTATCAAAGCACAGTCTCCTTTAGAGGCCAGATCTCTTTTGAAGAGTTTCTATCCAACCTAGGACTGATCTGTGTTAACTACCAGGTGTGTTTAAAAAAAACAAGAGTGATGCATTTTTATTCTAAAAATCAGGACCCACTGCCTAGTTCCAGGAAGTGCTGAATGGGAGGACTGGGCATTAGAGGGGGCAGCCATGAAGGTGAATGGAGGCTCCATTGCCCAGAAAAGGTCGCCTGGTTTAGGGGATACACAGGACCCGGTAAGGGCTGGGAGGCAAAGCAGAACTGCCACATTGCCCATGGAGCGCCTAAAGGGTTCAGTGCAAACACAAATGTGATTCCTGAAAACACGCCAGGGTTAACATCGCTGAGGACAAAGATCTGTGGTGTTCACACCTCTTCTTGCTCTAGCCTTCCCTGACCTTCACTGCCCTCACATGTCCTTCCACCCTCTATGCACCACCTGCCTCTTCCTCATCCCTCACCAGCAAGTCAAAGATGGATTCAATATTAGAATTAAGGTACGAGCACTGATTCAGGCGTGTCCTGTGTGCTTAGCCTCAGTCGTGTCTGACTCTTTGCAACCCCATGGACTGTAGCCCTGCTGGCTCCTCTTTCCATGGGGGTTCTCCAGGCAAGAATACTGGAGTGGGTTGCCATACTCTCCTCCCAGGGATCTTCTCAACCCTGGGATCGAACCCAGGTCTCCTGCACTGCAGGCGTATTCTTTACCATCTGAGCCACCAGGGAAGCCCATGAATACTAAAGTGGGTAGACTATTCCTTCTCCAGGGGATCTTCCTGACCCAGGAATCCAACTGGGGTCTCCTGCATTGCAGGCAGATTCTTAACCCACTGAGCTACTAGGGATGAACACAGGTTCACTGAACAAAGGCTTTCTCTGTCTTAATCCAAAGGCTGGTTAATCTGAGTGATGCAGGCTCCAGTGAGGAGGGGACAGAGCTCTGGAGACGCTTGGCTACTTAAGACACACAGGTGGCTTCCTTTTCTACCTGGGACTTCCTAAAGGAAAAGCCAATCATATGCCCACAAACTTCACCCCTACTCCAGATCCAACCATCACACACCGCTCAGCCACTGTGCCTCTGGAGAGACAGAAAAATGTTTATATTTAGAAAGCAGCTAATCAATAATCCTGTTACAGGAAGGGTATTCTTCCCGAGGGAAGAACCAATAAGGGGTGCGCCTTACAGTCCTGAGGGCTAGAAATAGATAGAAAAAGTCAATCAGGCTGTATGTACCCAGGCCAATGAAAAAAAAAAGTGAAAGTCTGTTGCTAAACCGTGTCCAACTCCATGTGATCTCATGGACTGCAGCCCACCAGGCTCCTTTGTTCACAGAATTTCCCAGGCCAGAATACTGGAGTGGGTTGCCGCTTCCTTCGACCCAGAGTTCAAACCTAGATCTCTAGCTTGGGAGGTGGATTCTTTACCATTGAGCCAGCGCCAGGCACTGGCCAACTTCCCTTCTGGCTCCAGAGATTTCTGCCTGGCAGGGGGCCGTCCCACCCACTGGCAGGAGCTGGTCTTAAAGGGCTTTCCCAGGCTTGCCACTGTCTTCAGCACTCTGAACAGCCACCCTTTACTGGCACCTTGGCAAAGGCACACCAGGACGCTATGACAACAGATGGAGGAGAGAGGGGAATTCACGGATCCCATGGGACCAAAGATGGCCCAAGACATGTTTGTGTTAATCTGCTCTTGAAGCACTAGTTGAAATCCAAGAGGAACAGGAGACTATCCCTAAATCCTAGGCCCTAAGATGTACTTTTGAAGATGAAAAGAGGGTAGCTCTACTGGTTCTGAACTTTGGAGGTCATTGTATAAGCAGCTATATGACTAACATGAACTCTGCAAGCTCTGAACAGGATATGAGTCCCTTGTAACAGGAAGAGAGATTTTAATGAGGAGGTGCTTTGTGAATGACGACCATGACGATGATGATAATAGTATTTTAACAGTGACCAGTTTTTAGACACAAAGTCAGCCAGGCACTTAACCTAAGCACTCGATACATAACACCTTACACAATCCTCACATTAATCTTATGAGTTACTGTTGTTATTCAATCTCCACTTTACAGGTGGGAAAATTGAGAAACTGATGAATAGGAAGATGTGATTCTCAGCAAAGAGAAACCCAGGCTTTAAATGAAGAGTTGTCTATTTTCAAGAATACCTTCCCACACTATGAAAACCTGGCTCTTCAAATCTGTTAGTGACTAATATAATAGGGCTTCAGTGATGAGGGAGAAAACAAGCTTCTTTTTGAAAAGGCTACAAAACAGATGCCAGTGTAAGTTAATCTAGACAGCATATTAAAAAGCAGAGACATTACTTTTCCAACAAAGGTCTGTCGAGTCAAAGCTATGGTTTTTCCAGTAGTCATGAGGGCTTCCCTGGTGGCTTAGAGGTTAAAGCGTCTGCCTGCAATGCGGGAGACGTGGGTTCGATTCCTGGGTCAGGAAGATCCCCTGGAGAAGGAAATGGCAACCCACTCCAGTATTCTTGCCTGGAGAATCCCATGGATGGAGAAGCCTGGTGGGCTACAGTCCAAGCAGTCGCAAAGAGTCGAACACGACTGAGCGACTTCACTTTCATGAGGAGTGAGAGTTGCCCCATAAAGAAAGCTGAGTGCTGAAGAATTGATGCTTTAGTCCCTTGGACTGCAAGATCAAACCAGTCAATCTGAAAGGAAATCAGTCCTGAATATTCATTGGAAGGACTGATGCTGAAGCTGAAACTTCAATATTTTGGTCACCTGATCCCAAAGAACCGACTCATTGGGAAAGACCCTGACACTGGGAAAGACTGAAGGCAGGAGAAGGGGACGACAGAGGATGAGATGGCTGGATGGCATCACTGACTCGACAGACATGAGTTTGAGCAAGCTGGAGTGCTGCAGTCCATGGGGTCACAAAAAGTCAGACACACGACTGAGCTGAGCAAAAGAAAAGTGACGTCACTGGTCTTATCCTGTGGCTGCTGCTAAGTTGCTTCAGTCGTGTCCGACTCTGTGAGACCCCACAGACAGCAGCCCATCAGGCTCCACTGTCCCTGGGATTCTCCGGGCAAGAACACTGGAGTGGGGTGCCATTTCCTTCTCCAATGCATGAAAGTAAAAAGTGAAAGTGAAGTTGCTCAGTCGTATCCGACTCTTAGCGACCCCATGGACTACAGCCTACCAGGCTCCTCTGTCCATGAGATTTTCCAAGCAAGAGCACTGGAGTGGGGTGCCATTGCCTTCTCTGGTCTTATCCTAAAATGTCATAAAACATACGCATATATAAAAATAGACAAACTAGGATTGTCTATTAGGCCCTAAGCCTGGTCAAAGCAGGGGCCATAAATTTGAAAACCTTCTCTCAGACTTGGTTAATATTTTTAAAAAAAGAATTTCTAGGGCGCAATGGTAATTCACATGCTTTGGAAGAAAACAATTCTATTAAGTCGAGTACTTTCTATTTTCAGAGTTCTGTGCTGAGAGGATATTCACATTCCAGGATCACAGACAGCCAATGGACAAAGAACATTGCTAGCAGACTAGACAGGAGAGGAATTTAAATTGATAGAAGTGTTTCTATTCATTGAGATAGTAGATGTTATCCACAGAATTCTTCCTGAGATAGTCAAAACAAAGTTCCTGTTTCATCTCTCAGGAATCTAACCTTCAACCACCAAAGAATGTAACAACTACAAAAACTTATAACACATTCTATTGTTCCTTTAATCTACAAATTTGTGCTGGGAATGGAACCTTTGCACTTAAATCATAAAAGAACTCTCAATCCTTTGTTAATCCAAAGTGACAATCAAAATAATGTAAATTCTGTGCTCATCCTAAAACCTCAGATCCTTGGGTCCCACGCTCTTCAATAACTACATAATGCCACTCACAGCTTCAAATTAGACCTCAACGAAACTTGGTTTCTCCTGCAGGGGTCAGCAAACTCTTTCTGTAAAGCCAAATCATAAATATGTATGTTCAGTTGCTCAGTCTGTCACAACACCTTGTGACTCCAGGGACTCCAGCCCACCAGGGTCCTCTCTCTGTCCATGGGATTCTCCAGGCAAGAATACTGGAGTGGGTTGCCATGCCCTCCTCCAAGGGATCTTCCCAACTCAGGGACTGAACCTGCATCTTCTGAGTCTCCTGCACTGGCAGGCAGGTTCTTTACCACTGTGCCACCTGGGAAGCTCCAATATGGGCCATTCACTTCTGCTGCAAATACTCAATTCTGCTGCTGCAACATGAAAGCAGCCTCAAACAAATGTACACAAGTGGACATGGCGTGTTTCAAAGACTCTTATTTACCCAAACAGGCAGCCAGCCTTTGGGACCACGTCAACCCTTGCCCTGTAGCATGGAGTTGCTGGTAATCTTTCTGCCATCTCGAAGGAAGAGCCCAGCTGAGTATTGAGCCAACAGAGAAGAAAATAAAAGGTTGAGCGACGTATTGCTCAGGTTAGCCCCTGAATCACTTGGGTCCTGGATCCAGCCATGCCTGAAACCATCCTAAACCCAGACCGATGAATTATATGAACCAATGAATTATCCTTGTCACTTAAGCCAAGGTGGGTTGGGTTCACTTTCACTTGCAACCACAAGAGTTCTAACAAATTAACTGTGTGATCCCCAGCTTGCTCTCCTATAAAAAAAGGACAATATTGACTTGCAAGGATTAATAGGTATATACTTAAAAGCACTCATTGTAGTACTTAAAAGTCAGGCAGACCACCTGGCCAATGAGGGTTCAATCTAGGGGTACAATTCCTTACCTCTTCACCCTAGGATATCCCTTAAGGAATTAGATGATTTTTTTTTTTTTTTTTTTAGTTTTGGAGGCTCTGAACTATGCTGAAACATTCCAGGTTGATGTAAGAATCAACTGAAGTAAGTACCAGCGCAATTTATTAAATCACTGGTTTGCATATTAAACCTGTTGAACCAGAATGTGAATGTACAATAAGCAGCCCAGGGATTTCTGATGCCAGGGTTCTGAGAATCACACGTGAAGAAACAGACTAGCTAGGGAATTCCTACAGAAGCCTAGAATCCTACTCCCATCTCCCCAGTTAAATCTATAGCCTTCAGGAGGCTAAGGAGGACCATCCCTAGTGCAGAAAACTAAGTCATGCTTCAGTACCATCAGCCAGCCCCCAAATCCTCAAGTCACTAGAATTTTTTGCTTGCTTACTAAGTCATGTCCCTATAGACCCTATAGACCACAGTCTGCCAAGCTCCTCTGTCCATGGGATTCTCCAGGCAAGAATACTTGAGTGGGTTGCCATGCCCTCCTCCAGGGGATCTTCCTAACCCAGGGATCAAACCCATGCCTCTTACATCTCCTGCATTGGCAGGCAGCTTCTTTACTACCAGAACCACCTGGGAAGCCGAAGATGCTTAATGTCCATGGAGTGCTTTATTCTTTCCAAGCGCTTTTACCTCTGTCATCTCATTAGATTTTCAAAACCTCCCCTTTAGGCAGGTAGGGCACCAAATTTCCTAACTTTGTTTCCCTGCAATTATGATTAACATCCTATTTTCTCAAATACCACAATTTAGTCTTTCTGAGACCTAAGAAGGTCCATGACAAACGTTTTAATTCTTTATTTCCCAAGCTTAATTTAACCACAAATATCATTGGTGTTTCCTGGTGGATCATGATTTTGGTCTCATGAGAGACTAATGTTCACAAGAACAAAATTTGCAAAACGCCAAGGCAGTGTCTTTTAGATGTCCCCTTTCATTGCTGCAAGAAGTTAAGACATTGAGGGGTCAACTGACGCCCAGAATGCGGCAGCTCAGAGGAATTAAAGTGGTCCAGGGCTTCTGAGTCCAGAGACGGTCAATTGTCTTGCATATCTCTTATCTACTGGATGGCTCGAGAATGCTCAAGACCAGGCTGTGTAGGTTATTGATTCATCTATTTTCAAACAGTCTTTCCCTACATTAATACTGTCAAGGTTCACACACTTCTCAATATTTTTCCTTCCTAGAGCTCATTCTCGGAGAAGGCAATGGCACCCCACTCCAGTACTCTTGTTTGCAAAATCCCATGGACGGAGGAGCCTGGTGGGCTGCAGTCCATGGGGTCACTAATAGTTGGATACAACTGAGCGACTTCACTTTCACTTTTCACTTTCATGCATTGGAGAAGGAAATGGCATCCCACTCCAATGTTCGTGCCTGGAGAATCCCAGGGACGGCAGAGCCTGGTGGGCTGCCGTCTATGGGGTTGCACAGAGTCGGACACGACTGAAGCGACTTAGCAGCAGCAGCAAAGCTCATTCTAAGATCTCATAAGAATAGTCACTCAGTTATTACTGAATACAGGATGACAGACAGCCTTAGGAAACCTCACATTCCACTGAAAAGAACCATTTCTTGAGTCTACTTTCTCTTACGCTCAGATTTCTCATTCTCTTCCTCTGATGATGTTAGTTTCCCTATTTGCCTCCCATTAGTTCACGGACCAGCCCCTCAGGACCATTTGTCATTTGTGCAGTGATTGTGTGAAATCTAAACATACCTCTGGAAAAAACACTTTAGCAAGAATGTTGCTTCCTTGCTAAAATATGTTTTCATTCCCTTTCCCTGTGTGTGTTATTCCATCAGTAGCTCTACCTTGGGCCTTGACCATTACTCAGAAAGTAAGAAATTTTGCTTATATATTTTTTGAGACTTTCACAGGGAATTCTTAATTTCACTTGCTTCAGAAAACAGACATTAAGTGCCATTAGTCTTTTTTTTCACAGGTAAATGTCCTATTTTGCTTGTCCTCTCAGTAATTTCTTTGGGGACCTTTTATTCTTCTTCTCCAAGAAAGACATTCCATTTTTAAAGAGATCTCAGCAAGAAAAGTCACTAGTTCATTTTCCCCCATAAGGTGAGAATTCACATTTAATTTAGTTTATTTTAGAATTCTTATTATTTTTTCATATGACTACTTATATTGACCTCAGAGCCTTAGAATTTGGACTCTGAAACCACAGTCTAAGTGCCAGACGTCAGTTTGCTTTGAGACAATGGGCAAGTTAATTAACCTCTCATAATTACATTTCCTTCATTGCAAAATGGGGATAATACCTACCTCTCTGGTTATATAATCATTATATTAACACATATAATGAGTTTAATGTATTAAACTCTAGAATAATAACTGGCACTTACTGTGTGTTCCTTACATACTTTTTAACTTCAAGTCTAGGAGTTTGAATGATTTTGGATGATTTGGTCTGTGACTCTCTGAATTCATTCTTGGCTCCATTTGAAACTCATCTGGAGGTAAGGAAAGGTGGAGGGCTACTAGGTCTTAGCTGGAGGGTAGCAGAAAGCAGAGTTAATGACTATCAAATAGGACTCCTGATCCAGAACAAGGAAGCTAACTGGACAGTACCAGGTCTAAGGGGGAAGCCTCAAGTTCCTGAAGTTGAATCATTAGAGTTTTGACATAGACTATGTCAACCATTCTCTCCTCCACCCCCACTTTACTTGCAATAAGTGATTTTAATTGATAAGCATCTTTTCAGTTTGCCTTTGAGGTTATATAATAAAACTTATCACTAAATTAACTCTAATTGTGCTAGTCTCTCTCCCCTTTCCAAAGTTGTCTAGGCATTAAAGGATAAAGCATCAGGTCTGGGAAAGGAAAAGAGGGATGTCATAAGATACAGACTGAGCTCAGGCCTCTCTCCTGTCTGTCCCTTCTGGCACCTGAAGAAGCACCAAGGCCCGTGAGCATGTGAAGTTACAATGCATTAACTCGGCAAACATTTGTTACACATGCATCATACAACTCAAGTCGTGGGATGGGGATTTAAGGAATGAGAAGATGAAGTTCCTACTATTTAACATCCTAAAATGAAAAGTATCCTACAGAAGCAAACCCTATTCCATTTTTAGAGGAATCTGAAATTGATATGGACATATTGAAGCACATACAGAATCAGAGATAATAGAAATTCCTTGCTCTGTGTGACAGAATCATCTTAAAGGTCATTATTTGGTGCAAAAGTGTCATCTATTTCTGGAACCAAACTCAAAATATAAAAAGCAGAGCAACACTCACAGATAATTTCTGACCATCCTAGATTTCAACAGGAAAAAGGGCTTACTTGCTTTTATCTGTACCTGAATCTCCGGGTACAAAAGCTACGGTATCTAAAATGCCCTGCTATCTTTGCATTCAGTTTCTTATATGATCATGGCAACTAGTATCTGAACGATAGAGCCATTCCCTTAAATGCATGAGGCACCTCAGGCGGAATCCTCGTTATATTACAAATAAGTCAAAATAGTAAGGACCAGGCAGGTTAACGACACGAACTGCTGTCCCGACTGATCACTCTCCTGATTTATCAGACAGCATTCCTGGATAGAATGTCCAAGTATTCCTTGGACAGTGCATGAGTTCAGCAGATACCAGGCAACACTGACGAGACATTTTGCTGCACAGCTAATCAAATATCAGTCCTGGATAGTCTGAAATTGATTCTGAAAGCAAAGGAAAGCTTTGCCATTGAAATGCAAGA
The DNA here is from genome assembly GCF_042477335.2 of Ovis canadensis. Lineage (NCBI taxonomy): Eukaryota > Metazoa > Chordata > Mammalia > Artiodactyla > Bovidae > Ovis > Ovis canadensis. The sequence goes on from NC_091264.1 coordinate 58,022,394, forward strand.
TGTGTAGAAAAATTCACACTTCCTGCTTCTGAACCTAACAAAGCAATGGAAAATCTTAACTGGTTTCAAGATTTTCTCATCCAAAATACAAAAATCTACTGTGTGCAAGAGGAGTTAATGGTCATTCTCACAGCAACAGTCTGAACAATGTTTTATCATTTATTAAGCACTTGCCTTTTATCACATCATATCCCTACAACAAGCCAACAAGAGGTAAAGTGAATATTTTATTGCCATTTCACAAAAGAGCAAATTGACAGTGGCAGAGATGGCTGGCTGCCTGGTTTCCCTTCCTCTTTAGTGAAAGCTTCTTGGGGTTTTGCCCAGATGAAGACTGTTTCCTAGGCTCCTCTGTGGATAGGTGTCGCTACATTATCAAGCTTTGACTTGAGCTATAAGCTAAAGCAACTCCTGGGAAATCTGCTTGAAGGGAAGGGATGTGCCATTTCTTTGGTCCACTTTTCTCTTCATCCAATTTCATGAAGCAAAGAGGTGATGACTGGAGCTTGGCAGCCACTATGAAGACAAAGGCCACCTCCTCATAGTAATGAAGGAGCAGTAAGCTAGGTGGCACCATGGTCCTTAAAACCTTTGCAGAGCCATCATACACAGTAGCTTTGAACTGATTGCCTCTGCACTTTTCTGTAAGAGATAAATAAGACCCGATCTTGTTTAGTCACTACTATTGAGTTTATGTGGAGAAGGCAATAGCACCCCACTCTAGTACTCCTGCCTGAAAAATCCCATGGACAGAGGAGCCTGGAAGGCTGCAGTCCATGGGGTCGCTGAGGGTTGGACACGACTGAGCGACTTCACTTTCACTTTTCACTTTCATGCATTGGAGAAGGAAATGGCAACCCACTCTAGTGCTCTTGCCTGGAGAATCCCAAGGACGGGGGAGCCTGGTGGGCTGCCGTCTGTGGGGTCACATGGAGTCGGACACCACAGAAGTGACTCAGCAGCAGCATTGAGTTTATGTGTTTTATGCAGCTGAATCTAATCCCAATATAAAGAATAGCTTGCAGATGTTTATACAAACTATAGTGTTAAGTGGCAGAACACCAAGTAGTAACATATATTATGTAGTAAGTATGCATATTCTCATTCCACACACTCTGGTGGAATTTTAGAACCTTTCATAATCTGTTTCTTGGTTTGTAAAGGAACCAAATCCTTTCATGATTTTTAACACTAATATTCATTTTCAAAAGCCAAACTAGGGACTTCCCTGGCAGTCCAGTGGCTAAGACTCCATGCTCCCAATGCAGGGGGCATAGTTCAGTCCCTAGTCAGGGAACTATGATCCCACATGCCACCCAGTGTGGCCAAAAATAAATAAATGAATAAAAAATAAAAAGCCAAACTTTACGAAGATGTTCTTCCTCCCTGCCCCCTTTCCCCTCTCTTCTATTGTATTTTTGTGTCTCTCAGATTTTTTGATTTAAATCATTAGATTTCCCAGGGCTCAGCTCTCCCTAGACAATGTCACTTACTCTTGTGGCTTTAATTAGCATTGATAAGCTGAATATTTCTAAATTTATAATGCATCTGAGAAGGCTCTTCTAACAGACACCACATGTACTAGCTGTGTACCTCTGGCCAAGTTACTTAACTTCTCTGGGTCTCAGTTACCACATCTGTAAAATGGGGATAACGGCATCTACTTCATTGGGTTATTGGGAAAACTCAGTTATTTTACACAAATAAAAGGCCATGAATGGCTCCTGAACCTACCCTCTATTGTTACTACTCTTCCTCTCCAAATAATATTTCACAGGCCTTTATTTAAGATGAATTATTTTTATCCTTGGTCTGCTCATTCTTCAGTAATGGCAATGCCAGTCACCTAACTGCTCAGGGAGAAATCCATGAGTCAGCCTTGACACCAAGGCTTCCGTCACCTCCTCTAGATCTAATTCATCACCAAAACAGGTCAAAACTACCTCTTAAATTATGTCTCGACTCTGCCCACCTCTCTCCTCAGGTCAGCCCATTTTCCACTGCACCATCAGAGGTCCTTCGCACAGTAGCCTGGGAAGCCCTCATAAACATCAATGGAAGCACGACACGGCTCTGCTCCAACCCCCAGTGAGGCATCCTGCCCTCAGGACAAGGCCCCAGTGTCTTCACATCAGCTCAGAGGGACCGTCCACCTGGCTCGCTACTGGCTCCAATCCTGCTCACTTTTTGTTTTCTTCAAACACAAGAAACACATCATTTCTGCATCAAGGCCTTTACACAGCCCATTGCCTCTGCCTGGATGGTTACTTGCTGCACTTCTGAATGCCAGTTTCCCCTTTAACAGAGAAGATTGCACCTCTTTCTGCCCATCTTCCTTCCTAACAGAACCCAAATCATCAAACTCAGCTGTCTATTCCTTTCCACAAGATCATAAGCTTCCTGGAGGCTGGCCCCGCTCCCAGCATTAGTGGGTGGATCTCTGATCAGTTATTAAAGTGTGGGTAGCCCACCCATATCTGGCCATTGAGCTATGTAAGGGGTGCCTGTACAGGTGGTCAGGCTTCTAAGAACTGCTTCTTTGCTTTTAGAGAAAGACACCAGGAGGTGGTCCTATTTCTGCCTCTGATCATGGTGGGCCTGTAATGTAAGGCCTGAACGTTTATAAGCATCTCACAACCAGCCTGGGAATGGAGTCCTGAAGCAAAAGAAGGCAGGGGAGAGAACCTCAGGGCAATGGATTCGGGCTTGAGCCTGCCTCATTTAAGGATTTATGATGTTAGGCAATAAATAATCTAATTATTTAAGGCCAAGATGTCCAGGGTCTTCCCTTATACTGCAGCCAGAAGCAGCATAACTGACCTGTCCATACTAGAATTCTGGAGACCCAGGTTCAACCCCTGGATCTGGAAAAATCCCCTGGAGAAGGGAACAGCTACCCATTCCAGTATTCTTGCCTGGAGAATCCCATGGACAGAGGAGCCTGGCAGGCTACAGTTCCTGAGGTTGCAAAGAGTCCAACACAACTGAGCAACTAACATTTTCACTTTCACTTTTCCATACTAGATAGAGAGCAGGGACCATTTATGACACATAGGAAATGATCAATGAATATTTTTGAGTGAATAAATGAATGAACGTTTCTCAGGAAAAGATAAGATAGGAAATATTATATATACCCAAACCAGAGTGTTTCCTGAAATGTTCAGAGTCAGGAAAAACAACTGTGGTTGAGACTCATTCTTTCTTTACTTGTAGGCAGAGCCATGGCTGGAGGTGGGGCTGTGGTGTAGGAGACCGGCCATTTCTAAGATGTAGGAAAGAAACGACACCGTGAATTCTCACATTTTCAGCAATTGAGAGAAGAGAGGTTTTCATGTCTCTTAGAAGAGTTGTTTAGTTCTTAAGTGTTCTCCCAAATCTTCCCGAACTGAGACTTTATTTCAACTCAGTCACTGCTTTTCACAAAAGTTTGTCCCATAGGCCAAATATAAATAAAATATTTGCTGACCTAGACTGAATTTCATACATTTTTGAAGGGTGACATCACAAGCTGAACTCCATTTTCCCATTTGCTACTCAACAGCATTAAAATCAGAGTAACTCAAACGGCCCAACCAGGAGGGATTAATTAAGTTAAGGGACAATCACTGAGCAAACAACTGTGTGGCCATTAAATACAACGATGGGCATCTCTATCAACATGAAAACTGCCACAGTTTCTTGTTCAATGGAAAATAAATTGCCAAATATTTTATGTGGTATAATTTGATTTTTCTAAAAGAGAAGTTTTCTACTGAAAAATGGAAGTACAGTCTTTACAGACTAATAAAAAACAAAAAACACACCGGCTGGTTAATAAGACATAGTTAAAATGAACTTTTGTCTTGGGGAAAATAATGTGAGTTTTTAATCTTAGCACTAAATTGACCACAAAAGCAAAGAGTAATTCAAATATATTCTGTTATGCAAAGCTCAAAGCAAGCACTCTGTGCATCCTCTGAAGGCTATAGGGATGTGTATGTAAATAGGAGTTGCCTGCGACCTGGGGTAGATCCACTAAGCCGAAAGAAATCTGATACCACGAAGTCGATATTTTCACAGGCTTTCTAACATTATTTGCTATTTGTTGAACTATTCTTCAAGAAACATTGAGGGTAATTTCTTCATCTATTTCCCATCTCTTTGCTCCCCAGAAAAGTAAATGTTTTTGCCATTCACACTGGCTCAAATGCAAATATAACTGTTCTCTTTTATGCTTATTTAAAAATTCGATGCAGTTACAGAATTGAATGGATCTGAGAAAGTCAACTCAGGAGGACAAGTCAGGTGAAAACAATACTTATTTGCAAATGGAGAAGACATAGGATATTTAAGTCTCACAAAGAAATCCTCTCTGTAACACTCAAGATACTCACAAGCACAACCCCAAAGCCAATAATAGGATTTTTAAAAAATATTATCAGGAGAACTCAGCTACATACCCACTAGGGGAGAAAAAAACCAGCTGTTTATTTTTAGCTCTTTCTTAGCAATAACTGAACTTGTAAGATAAAATATGAGGGGAAGTGGTTTGGAGGGGAAAAATTCTATTTTAAGGACTTTAACAAAAATTCGTTTCCCCATCAAACCTTTTATGAATTCAATTCACCAACATTTATCAAAAATCTGCACTCTACAGCTTTGTGAATTAGACCAAGAGGAGTCTCTGCTCTTCAGACATACTTGGAATACTGTAAGACACACAGGGTCATCTAATGACTTAGACAAGACACGGAGAAAACAATTTTCAGGTTTTCTTGAAGATAGGATCATGCAGAAATGTCAGCAGAAACATATCTTGGGACCATTTTTGCTCTCATATTTAGTATAAGGTACACACAATTTTATTAAAAAACAAACTATTAACAGTACTTTGTTGGACGTGAGGCAGACAAGTAAGCTCTATCTTTATAGCACCAAGAAAGTTCTTTTCTCAACAATTCAAACCAGACAAGTTGAGGCAGAATAAAAGTCAGATTTGTATGAATTAAGCTTCAAAACTTCTGACAGATTGAACCAATACCATATACAGGATTTTTCTGCTGGTTCTGGGCTTGACCAACGACATTCAGTGCAGAATGTATCTCTTTAATAAGTGGTAAATATAGGTGATGCTAGTAGTGAAGAACATGCCTGCCAATGCAGGGGACACAAGAAATGCGAGCTTGATCCCTGGATCAGGAAGATCCCCTGGAGGAGGGCATGGCAACCCACTCCAGCATTCTTGCCTGGAGAATCCCATGGACAGAGGAGGCTAGCGCCTGCAGTCCATAGAGTCACAAAGAGTTGGACATGACTGAAGTGACTTAGCACAGCACAAACATAGATTAGGCCAGGAAAAATTTGACAAAATTATTCCCAAGCTATATAATGTCAGAAAAATAAATTCATGGGTAATTATTCTACAGTATTAGGTAAAAATAATGTATTCCTGAATTCCTTCAACCTGATGCTGAAATCTGATATTGCATTAAACTAGTAGACTATTCCATAGGTCTCAGAATAGCAGTACAGAAAACTACATACCTGTTCTATCATAAATATTTTCAAGCCACAATCTTAAAACTGACACCTTTCTCAACAACCCCCTATAACATCCTATTACAGGTTAAACAACCTCATAATCATGCAGAACTTGATGTAAGATTAAGAAGTGCAAACAATGATTTCATTTTTCTTGCTACCTTTGCTTGGGCAATGGTGAGTTAAAGAGAAAGCTGGTAGTTTTTGAAACTTATTTTAAAGACATGAGTAATGTCCACACATTGGTATGCACCCTAAAAATAAATGAGCCTGCTTCAGGTGATATAACCAACGTGCCAAAAATTACCTGGAAAGGTATCTTAGTAGACAGGTAAAACAATCCTTTTCTCACACACTCCAAAAGACCGTCCCCTCCCAGCCGCACATGAAAGGGACTAAACCTTAGCTTTAAGGCTTTACTTTAGAAGGCTTTACCTTAAAAGCTAGCACCAACATGGGGGTGGGGGAGAGACCAAAATATTGTACTGCTCTGCTTAAAGGTTAAATGAAATCTGTTACAAGTAAACTAACCGCGGACTTCTACCACTTTAGGATACAGTAACATTCTATGTCCTTCACCTGTCCAAAGTGCATGGATTTGCCTAAGCAGAAGACTTAATGTGAATGGGGAAGCAATAAACGTATTCAAACTTTGTGTGTGCTCAGGCGAGTTCGACTCTTTGCAGCCCCGTGGACTGTAGCCCTCCAGGTTCCTCTGTCCATGGAATCTTCCAGGCAAGAATACTGGAATAACTGCCACTGCCACTCCAGGGATTGTCCTGACCCAGATATCGAACCCAAGGCTCTTGTGCCTTCTGCATTGCCAATCTGATTCTTTACCACTAGAGCCACCTGGGAAGCCCCATTCCAATGTTAAGGGCCAAATAAGACAAACATCCGTAGGGACCATCACTGTATTTCCAAATTGAACATAATTTGCTGACGTGAGAATATTTGAAATTAAGACTATCCTGAGAAATCAGGCTTTTATAGGCATAAGTTATTGTTGCCTAGGTATGTTGGACCTTAATGTCTCTAGGTGCTGTTTAACCATCAGTCTACACTTGTGGTTCTCAGTTAGGGGGAGGGAGGGAGGGCACTGGGGGAAGACATTGGTAATATCTGGGAGCATTCTGGTTGTGACACTGGGGTGGGGTGGGGGGGTGTTACTGGCATCCAGTGGGTGGAGGCCAAGATCTGCTAAACACCCTCCAATGCACAGGATAACTGCCCATAATGAAGAATTATGTGGCCCAAAGTATCAATGGTGCCAAGGTGGAGAAGCCCTGTTCCCTATAATTCAAAACGCATGACTCAGAAGAAGCCAGGCCTGTCAACAAGCTCTGCCTTCACCTCTTGAACGTATTACTATTGGGTTATTGGCTCAGCACATCCATGACTGTTCACTGGGAGTGCCCGCAATATGTAAAACAGACTGTGCTACAGGACCAACAGACAGCCGTTTTGCTTGTGGTGACTTATCTTGTTTTGGCTATAATATAAACAGATTGTTTGGAAAAGCAAATGCCTTGACTGGTTTTAAAGCTCCTAGTTTATGAACAATGGATTCCACTTTAGGAAATCATTGATTAACAGAGCCAAGCAGCTAATTGGTTCCAAATGTAAAAAAAAAAAAAACAAAGTCATTTACGTATGCTGAATGCTAAGATCTCCCCCATCAGAATTCCTATTTGAGATGTAGCATGATTCCTAAGTAATTAGTGAGTTATTTTATATTCTTCTTCCTTCATTTAATTTAAAACTTTATTTTAAAACCTCACATTTTCAACTTTTCTTCCTATTAGCTGCAACATATTGAGTGGCACATCCCAGACACTGTGTAAATTATCACTGCACATGAAGTCTGTACTTACAACAATCGTTGTAGGTAGAAACTACAGATACCATCATTATTGCTATTCTTTAAACTCCAGAAGTCTACAGATAGAAAAGGAGGGCTGCACATAAACATCTGACCATAGCACTCACCAGCATGAATTCATTTCATACAATGCAGAGCAAGAAGAAAAACCAGGAGGCTATAAAAAATACTATAATAATTGCAATAATGGACACCATGTATTGACTTCTTACTTACTATATCTAGGATCAGTGCCAAATGCTTTATTTATACTATCTCATTTGACCCTCCCTCCAGTCCTAAGTAGTGAATGCTATCAGAGTCACCATTTTAGAGATGCAGAAATTAAGGCTCAATCTGAAGAAGACCCCCAAGAAGTGGCCCAGCTAGGAACTGGGCCCAGTGACACTTGAGAGTTTATAGCAGGGGTTGGAAAACCATAACCCTTGGTTTAAGTCCGGATTGCTGCCTTTGTCAATAAAATGAGACTTTTCGTTTATATATTGCCTTTGGTTGCTCTGGGACTACCGCAGCAGAGGCGAGGGGTTGCAACAGAGATCGTATGATGAAAGCCTAAAATGTTTACTGACTGGCCCTTTATGGGCAAAGTTTGCCAATGCCATCTAAACTCTTCAACAGTAAGTCACATCATCTCCACACTTGTGCTCATACTCTGGGGCATGGAAGCCCTCTGCTTTCTACTGCCTAGGTAAGAAGCTTCCTTTCCTTCCGATAGGACCTCCTGCATCTGTTTTTGTGGTCATCCTGAAGGCTCATACTATGCTTTTCTTCGGGAAAAGAGTTTATTCAAATCATGGTAATGTTATGCCAAACGCAACTTACGAAATCTAATTTCCTTGGCCTGAAGTCATTAAAAAGCAAAAACAAAACAAAATTATTGATCTTTTACTGGGAACACATTATGTGCCAGGAATACAAAAACATATAAAACAGCATCTTGCCCTCAAGGAGCTCACAGATGAGGGGAAATAGGTTCACGGACAGCAGAGTGGCTTCCTGTGGACAAGGCTCTGGGCCCTGGGACTTCAAAGGAGAGGGTCTCTCTTCCTGGGCCAACCAAGGTCTCAAAAGGAAGACATTTGAAAACCCATTTCTTTTGAAGAAAAAGGTCTCTGTTATAATGAATAACAGAATTAGGTCTGATTTGCCTAATAAGTAGAACTATCATTCAGACACAGTGTGAAAGAGATAAACAGGATGTATAAGCTTAGCTTCTGCAGGTCACAGGTGAGAAAACCAAGAAGTACGTAAGTGTACCCAGTGATGAGAGGAGATAATGATGCTAAAAGGCCTAGCAGCTGAGTGTTAATAATGTGCTCCAGAAGCTGCAAAGCTGAGTGCTTGGTGACTCTGGCACATATGTGCCATATTTGTGGCAAGATATCGAATCTTTCTAAGCCTCAGTTTCCTCATCTGGAAAATGGGGGCTGCATTCAGAGGTCACCATGGGGAATGAACTGATGTACGGAAAGTGCAGAGAGGAGAGCCTAGATCGTAGTGAGTGTAACAGAAGTATGCACTACTATGAAAACTAAAAATGAGGCACGGAGAAGTGAAAGTGTCCGTCGCTCAGTCGTGCCCAACTCTTTGTGACCCCGTGGACGGCAGCCTGCCAGGCTCCTCTGTTCATGCAATTCTCCAGGCAAGAATACTGGAGTGGGTTGCCATTTCCTCCTCCAGGGGATCTTCCTGACCCAGGGATCAAACCCAGGTCTCCTGCATTGCTGGCATATTCTTTACCATCTGAGCCACCAAGGAAACCATGGAAATGAATGAAATGAACCAAAATCTTTAAGTGGGCCCATATTCTACCCTGTTCCTAAGATCCCAGCCTGACTTTCTATGACACCCAATGCCCTTCCCGTTGCAGAGAAGGCAATGGGAAGGGAGCATCGGTTTTCTAGGCTTTTGTGTTAGACACTATGGAGTCACTTTCTCTTCTTTATCCCTTCAGCCTTTCCTTGCTACTGTCAAGAAACATCTCTGACACCCCTTTCTGCTCCAGTCCTATTGAGACTGCTGCTGCTGCTAAGTCGCTTCAGTCGTGTCCGACTCTGTGCGACCCCATAGACGGCAGCCCACCAGGCTCCGCCGTCCCTGGGATTCTCCAGGCAAGAACACTGGAGTGGACTGCCATTTCCTTCTCCAATGTAGGAAAGTGAAAGTGAAGTCGCTAAGTCATGTCCAACCCTCAGCGACCCCACGGACTGCAGCCTTCCAGACTCCTCTGTCCATGGGATTTTCCAAGCCAGAGTACTGGAGTGGGGTGCCGTTGCCTATTGCGACTACCTTTGGCCAAGTACAGATCATCACCACTGTATTGTTTGATCCTGTTCAGCACCACCCCACCCCACCTGCAACCCACTTGCTCATGCCTGCTGCAGAGCTGATACCAGGAGACAAACCAAAATACCCTTTCCACATGATCACCCCTCTGCTGAAGAATCTACCATCATTCCGTGCAGCGCATCTGTGTAAGTCCAGACACTTCTGCCTGTCATTTATTAAATATATCTTAACTATCTTGTAATAAAAAAGAGACCTGATTTCAAATCCTAACCCCACCACTCACTACTGGTGAGGCCAACCTGTTGCTTAATCCCTTGGAGGCTATTTTCTTTTCTGCCAAGCTGAGATAAACAGTATTTAACTCATGGGGCTCTTTAGAAGATTAAACCCACATAGCCCGTCACTGGCACTGGGCTTGGCATACAGCAAGTGACTGAGATGTCCTTGTTGTTATTATCTAGCAACGTATATACTCACACTTCCTTCCCCTCCTTGTTCCTGCTCTCTGAATCCTCCCACTTAGGATTTCTGCCTTCCTGACTTCTGCCAATCCACTGCAGCCCCCTTCACACAGATGCCCCTCCTGGGCTTTAGTCCACACTGATCTGAAGCTTTGGTGACCCCACTCAGGGTTGGCACCTCTCACCTTGGCCCTTCATCCATGATTCCTTTTTATTAAGATTTTTTACCTGTGGACCATTTTTTAAGTCTCTACTGAATTTATTACAATATTGCTTCTTTTTTTCTCTTTCCTCTTAGGCATGTAAGGGTCCTAGGTCCCTGAACAGAGATCAAACCCGATCCCCCTGAATTACTGGAAGGCCACGGCTAAACCACTAGACTGCCAGAGAAGTCCCCTTAATCAGCTCCCCCTAAACCCAGGAGCAACTCTGCCCCCTTTCCCTTGGGAGAGAGGGCAGACATTTGGCACTATCTGGAAACATTTTTGGTTGCCACAAGTGGGAAGTGGGTGTATGAAGGCTGTGTTTAAATATTTTCTGTATTTGATGATGCTCTGACATCCTGGAGCCTGGAGAGACTACCCCTCCCAGAACTAGCTAATTCCTAGAGATAGTAAGCAACTTGCCTGCCAGAGCACCTTTCCAAGGCAAACCCAGTAATCAAAAGCTTATCCCCCAACCCTCTCCTGGATCTAACTCTCTCACACACCAAGTGAATATTTCCTCTGCCCTCAATCACCCCAGGGCCAGGAACTGAACAACTAGAGACCACCTTTATAACCATGAGCCAGTCAAAATCGTTCAAACGAACCAATCCCAAACTCGCTCAAAGTTACCTATCTTGATTCGCCTGTTCTTTTCCAGCAAAAAGCACAATCAAGACTCTGGGCTATAGCGTCTCTGGGTCCTGCCTCCTGACCCTCCCTGTGCATCCCTGGGGACACCCAGCATAGCACGTGGCATGCTGCTTGCTCTCAGGAACGCTAATACTCTGTTCTCTCAAAGGCAGTTACCTTCTTTGTCCTCCTACCAAATTAAAAGTCCCAGGTGCATCTGAAGATGTTAGTACTGGATGCTACTGGTACGTAGTGGACAGAGGCCAGCGTGTCTGCACTCAGTCGTGTCCAACTCTGCAATCCCGTGGACTGTAGCCAGCCGGGCTCCTCTGACCATGGAATTCTCCAGGCAAGAATACTGGAGTGGGTTGCCATTTCCTTCTCCAGGGGAACTTCCCAACCCAAGGATTAAACCCACGCCTCCTGCTTGGCAGGCGGATTTTTTTTTTTTACCACTGGGCCACTTGGGAAGCCAGAACAGAGGTCAGGAAAGCTGCTAATATTCTACAGTGTACAGAATACCACTCCCCCCCGCCCCCACCAACAAAGGCATATCCAGTCCAAAATGTCAATAATCATGAGGCAAGGAACATGGGCCTGAAATGTTCCACATATGGAGACCCAGATCTCTAGAAGCTCTAGCCCTGCCGTACGGTTCAACCTTATAGCCTAACTCGGGAAACTGAAAAAGTACCTAATTGCTGGACTGACTGAAACGAAGGTATAGTAACTTGCATTCATAGCTCTTTTAGTCAAAAATCACTGAATAATACGCGTTCAGCAAAAGTGAAAGTATTTCTTTGCAGTTACCATGAAGCTTAACACCAGTAGCTTCTGGTCAGAAAGGAAAATTCATGACCGAAACTCATTGTTTTGTAGGATTCTGTATCTTTCACAAGAGGGAAGCAATTCATCAATGCAGCATTTCTATGGGAAAATTCTGAAGCCACACATGAATTCTTCCCTAGGACATTCCTTACCTGTGATGCTCCCCACCCACCAAGGAAAAAAAAAAAGAAAACCAACAACACTGTGTATGATGAAATCAATCTGGGTAAATAAGTATAAACACTCTGTTCTTGAAGTTCCTCTAAGCACGTGGGCACACCAAGGCTCAGAGATTAAACCAATCTACTTAACTTTGTTCAGCTCAGTTTTTTCCAAATTAGCTTGGTCTTGAAATTTTTTACATACCATCTATTACCATCCCATGGAGCATGTGTTCTGTGGGACACATTCTGGAAAACATCTCATTAAAACTGACAACAATTCCTAACACTGAAGGTCAAGACTTGAGTGCTAAAGTTTCTTACGCTGTAATCAGAGCTGCTTTGAGAAGTTCAATAGCAGAGGTGCGTGAGGCAGCCTCCTTTATGGGTGGAGGTCTTTGGCAGGAAGTTCAGTGGTTCTGTGGGTCTCTGCTGGAAGGGCACAGACCCTGGAATCTGGATGGACTGTAATTTCCAAATGGCAAGGGAGACCTTGTCTTTTCTGCCTTATTACCATCTAAAAAGGACAGAGCTCAGTATGTGTGTGCTCCAGGCAGAAAATGTGTTATTTTCCCACAAGCGATACAGCTAATTTAAACTTTGTGTGTCAGGAAGAAGTGAATAAAATGGACCCTGCATGTCCGTAAGGAAGGAAAGGGAGTAAATTAAGAGCCAAGGCGGAGGTACCGAGCACCCCGATTAACCCATCTACTAGCTGAAAGTGAAAGTGAAGTCGCTCAGTCGTGTCCGACTCTTTGCAACACCATGGACTTAGCCCACCAGGCTCCTCCGTCCATGGGATTCTCCAGGCAAGAATACTGGAGTGGGGTGCCGTTTCCTTCTCCAGGGGATCTTCCTGACCCAGGGATCAAACCCAGGTCTCCCACATTTCAGGCAGACACTTTAACCTCTGAGCTACCAGGGAAGTACTATCTACTACCTGACTAGTCCATAATCTCCGCTCTGACCGCTTTTATCCCCAAGTCACAGGTATATTTGTGCACTTAAAAGTCTGGGATACCTACGGATTCAGCGGGACAGCAGAGGACTGCCTTCTGAAGAGGCTCCTCCTCCTTGGGGCCTTGGCCCACCCCTCTGGCCTGACGGGAGAGTCTTGGTCTTTTGAGGGGACCAGCCGTGGGCAAGGCGCTGGGGTCTCTGGCCTAGCCTTCAGGAGCCTGCTCTTCTGAAAGCACACTGCTCTGTGACCTGCAAGTCTGCAGAGGGCTCGGCTGGGTGTGCGGGAGGCCACACACAGCCGGAAGCAGATGGCAGAGTCATCTGTTCACGGAGCTCAGGGAAGCCCTCCGCTCTTTCACCTTGAGAGAATGTGACAACGGTTCTCCCAGCCCCGCAAGCTCCTCAGCCTGCCTGGCTTACATCCTTCCACCAACCATCACCACGGACCTCGGAGAGGAGAATACGAGGAGAAAAGACAGACGCAGGCCCTTCATCCCTTTTGAATGTGGGAGCTGGCACCACGGACTGAAAATCACAACACCACCCCCCCGGCCCCCCCGCCGTGTTTTCTATTCTTGAAAATTTTCCAAAAGCCTTCTGAAGATTCTCGAGACCCTCTGGAAAAACAAGCATGATCCGCCTCTCCTTTCCTCACTTTAGCAAGGAGGGAAATCGAGGCCAAGACTGAATTTGTTTGAGGCCAGTTTGTATCGAGGCTACTGGCACCAGGACTTGGGAGCTGGGTTCCCAGAGGGTGCTTTGTTTTCCTAACCCTCCCCTGGAGGCTGCTAATTCCTGCTGTCTGGTAAACACTGCCAGGAATTACACTCTTAGATTCTGCAATAAAAATAAGCCGTGTTTGCTTTCTAAAAGCATAGTGGAAACACTCCCAGTTAAATCTCACAATAATTTATGGCTATGATATTTTCAAAGTAACTTGGTGTCATTTCATTCATGGTGAATTATGTACTTTGAGCGAGTCATACACAGTGACCCATCTACTTATGGTTTAAATGCTAAGTGTCATTCCTATTTGGTCCTCAACGTTTGCTGATAAATCTAATGGTGAATTTCAACAAGTTTCCATCAACAATGTTAGAGACAGATATGTGCTCAGTCGTGTCTGACTCTTTGTGACTCCGTGGACTGTAGCCTGCCAGGCTCCTCTGTCTATAGGATTTTTCAGGCAAGAATACTAGAATGAGATGCCATTTCCTCCTCCAGAGGATCTTCCCAACCCAGGAATCAAACCCATGTCTCCTGAGCCTCCTGCATTGGCAGGAAGATTCTTTACAACTGAGCCACCTGTTAGTTCAGTTCAGTTGCTCAGTCGTGTCCGACTCTTTGCAACCCCATGGTCTGCAGCACACCAGGCCTCCCTGTCCATCACCAACTCCTGGAGTTCACTCAAACTCATGTCCATTGAGTTGGTGACGCCATCCAACCATCTCATCCTCTGTCCTCCCCTTCTCCTCCCGCCTTCAATCTTTCCCAGCATCAGCAGTCTTTTCAAATGAGTCAGTTCTTCATATCAGGTGGCCAAAGGATTGGAGCTGCCTGTTGGAGAGGAAGCAAAGAGGACTGTACACCTGGTCCAATTTCATTTTGAGCAGTTGTCTTTTTTACATAGCTGACTGCTAATGTCGACATGAGATTAAACATTCTTCTTGAAATAATCTGAAGCTAAAGATTTTTCTATTAAAACCCATTTATACATAATGCCATGCAAATCTTCACCCAGTATATACATTTTCCCCCAAATTAACTCTACCTTAGGAGGGACCATACATAAACACACACAAAAGAAACCGATACCTATTTGGTTATCCCTTATATATGTCAGAAGCTGCTCTAATAGATGCTTCATCATCTTTATAAGATAAAAACTAGGGCTATATAATGTCCCCAGTTATGAGTTGATGTTTATATTCTAAAAATGCAATAGCCACTCTACACTGTATCTCATGTAAATGGAGCAGAGCAAAGAACAAGTTTTAAATGGGAAAGCTTCAAGATTCCCTGGTGGTCCAGTGGCTGAGACTTTGCCTTTCAGGGCAGGGGGTGTAAGTTCCACCCCTGGTTGGGAACCTAAGATCCACATGCCTCGGGGTCAAAAAAACCAAAACATTAAAACAGAAGCAATACTGTCACAAATTCAATAAAGACTTTAAAAATGGTCGATACCAAAAAAATCTTAAAAAACAAAAGAAGTCAACTGGAAAGCTTTAGGACTCTAGGGCACTCTGAGGGTAGCCCCGCCCAAAGCAGAGCCATCCCCCCTCTTATCTGGTTTATACACGAAGGTCTTCTAAGATACTCACAAGTTTCTTCTTCCAAAGGGTAACTCTCGTCCTTCTATCTCTGGTCTTTACTTTTAGCTCTTGAACACAGATGCTCCTTTTCCTATGTATTCCCTCTTCTGTATTCTTGGAAAACGTTGAAAAACTGACCTAGGCACACAGCCCAGTGACTACAACACTCGCCAGTAATCCAAGTTACATCTATCGTCTGACCACAAGACACTGGCATTCACGTTCACGATTCCGCCTCAAAGACTGGGAAGAAGGATGAGAGGGGTCCCGCAGCTCATTACTTCTGCTCCCCCTGCAAAGGGCGCTGTCAGCTGCAAATATGAAAACCTGTTCCTTTGTCTTCCGTTTTACTTCAGGCGGTGGCGTTCTGACCACAGGCTGCTTCTAGGGCATGAATAATTCATACCATGGCTAACTGGAAATTGTAGCGTACTCTTCAATGTGGATACACAAATAACAGGGCTCTGGGCCAGGAGAAAGGTTCACTGTGTGTTCATCTCGGGGATGATAAGCTTCTGTCTGGGGACTGTTTGGCTTCCTTAGTGAGCTCGGGAAGGGACTCATGGATCAGTGAGTCACTGAGATTTGGAGATATGCAGCAAATCCATCATAGCACCCATAGCCAAGATCAGCTGCTGGAAACAGCCTTTCATCGTGGGGGAGTAGCCGAGTGCATCGGAGGAGTAAGTTTCCAAACATATAAACATTAACCACAGTATCTGCTGCATATGGCAGACAAACACTTGCCCATAAAAGAAATAACCCCCAATTCTGCTCTGTGGCCAGCCTGTCAGTGATGGACGGTCATTAACCATGTGGCAGATTGCATTCCTCTCACTGTGCCAGGGAATCCTGGTGCCAACTCTCACTGAGAACACTTTCAGAATCTGGAGGTCTCACTACAGAGCAGCTCCCCAAAATTCCAGCCCAAACCAGGTATGGAGTGTGGTAGGCTGTGACACCCTTTTAAAAGTAGATTTCTTATCATTGGAAGAATTAATCCAGGCTTCACTTTTCCCTCTTCTTGCTCACTCCTCTTTCTGCTCATAACCTTGGAGCGATACTACTGTTTAAGAAAACCGCCTCAAGAGTAGCTGGTGTGTCACTGAAGACTGCTACTGAACTTGACGTTAACACAAAAACGGAGGGAAAGAGGCAAGAGAGGCAGACGGTGACAGTCCTAAAAATGAAAACTAAAGAACGGAGCTTCATTCCCCTCCCAAGAGTCATCGCTGGGGTTACAGCTTGTTTAGAAGCTAATTATTTGATTTTATAATTACTTTTGTGGGTTGCAAAATAATTACCGTGGAGGCAAGTCTCCATGTGCCAAAACAGCAGAGGCGATTGTTCTGAAGTTCACACCGAAACAATAACAGCGTCAAGACAGCATGCTCTTAGGTGGGGATTAGAAATACATCCCCTTTGTCACATGTGCTTGCCTGAAGCCCACATAAAGGTCACGGTGGGGGTGGGGAGTGCAAAGATACTCCACAAACCCAATTCGGATGAGTTGTTTCTTTTTAGGTTGATTTTCACTTTAAACCTGTCCCTCTGCCGACACCAGGACACCACACAGCCTTCGAAAAAGAGTAAAACTGCGGTTCTGGTGAACGATATAGACAAATGATTAAGTCCCTTTCAATCCTAAGATTAGATGTGTTGTTAAGATGGTCAACAGCAGTATTTCCTAATTACAGGAACCGTGATGTATCAGGCGTCAGCAACATTCTTCTGATAAAGGCCAGAGTAAATATTTCAGGGTCTGCAGATCTCTGCTGCAGCTCCTCAACCCAGTAACTGTGCAACAAAAGCTACTGTGGACAGTACATGCACAATCACGCATGGATGAGCTCCAGCAAAATTTTATTTACGGACACCGACATCTGAGTTTACTATAAATGTCTTACATTGTGGAATAGTCTTTTTCTTCTGATTTCTGTCAGTTGTTGTTATTGTAAAGAAAAAAAAGAAAGAAACAAAAAACCCTTCTCTGCTATGAAAACAGAGGGCTCACAGGCCACAGTTTACCAATCCCTGATGTAGTTGGGTTTCAGACAACTCAGCATCTTCAGGGAGGAGAAATAATGATCTCACAGGTGGAAGAAACCCAGGACAGAGGTGACTCAAGAGCAGGTAGAGGATAGATATCATTATCTCTCTTAATAATCCTCCAAGGTGATTATCATCCAAAACACACGTAACTTCCTCTTTTGCTTTTCAATGAATTCAGTTTGTTTTCCATGTTCTTTTCTTCCTGAATTTTCCAGAAGCAATCACTTTCACATTTCATAAATCACTTTAAGAAATGAAACTTCACTGGCTAGAACAAGTAGCCTCGTGTGTGTGTGTGTCTGTTAGTCACTCAATTATGCCTGACTCTTCGACCCCATGGACTGTGGCCCACCAGGCTCTCCTGTCCTTGGGATTTCCCAGGCAAGAATACTGGAGTGGGTTGCTATTCGCGTCTGCAGGGGACCTTCCCGACCCAGGGAGTGAACCCGCGTCTCCTGCATCGGCAGGTGGGTTCTTTACCACTGAGCCACCAGGGAAGTCCAGTCTCCTCTTAGAAGTTCACATCTCAGAAGGAGCCAACCAAGGCTGCAGAGGGCTAGCCCAAGTGCAGCAGCATCAGCGGGTGATGTGGAGGAAGACACGACCACTGCTGCTGTTTCCTCTTCCCTAAAATGGGCACAACAGGATTTCCAGCCCTAAAATGTTCTCATGATTGCAAGGAAATAACACACGCAAACTTTAAAGTCTAACATAATGTATGTAAGTGTCTAGGTTTTCTCAACTTACTGGCTTTAAGCTGACTGAATCAACACTCTTCCTGACCACCGAATCTCACTTCCTCTCTTAATAATCCTCCAGAGTGACTACAATCCTAAACACAGATAACAACAACCATTGGAAAGATGTAGTGGAATAGGACTTTATCTTCGCTGCTGTTGGGAATGTACAAGGGTGCAGTCACTTTGAAAAAGAAACGGGCAGTTCCTCAAATGGCTAAATAAGGTGTTAACGTATGATCCAGCAATTCTACTCTCAGGTATATACTCAGAAGAGACAAAAACAGGTGTCTACATCAAAACTTGTATGTAAATGTTCAGAGCAGAAGTATTCATCACAGCCAAAAAAACGGAGAGACCACAAATCACCATCTACTGACTGGTGAATAAGCAAAACGTGTCTTATCCATACAATGATTCAGTGATAAAAAGAAATGACGTGCTTAGGCATGTTCCAGCATGGATGAACATGGAAATGTTATGCTAAGTGAAAGAAGTCGAAGAACTACATATTGCCTGATTCCATTCATATGAAATGTCCAGAATAGGGAAGGCCATAGAAACAAAGATAGATTAGTAGTTGCCTAAGGTTAGGGGAGACAAAATGATTGGAGAGATTCACTAAGGGGAGTAGGCTTTCTCTCGGCGGTAATGAAGATGGCTTAACACTGACTGTGGTGATGGATTACCACCTTGTGAATATACTAAAAGCCATCAGACTGTACACTTTAAATGGGTGAACTTTATGGTGTGTGAATTATATCTCAATAAAGCAGCTAATACTCCAATGACATTTTTCACAGAAATGAAAAAAAAAAAAAAAAACCACCACCCTGAAACATGTATGGGACCACAAAAGACCCTAAGTAGCCAAAGCAATCTTGAGAAGGAGGAGCAAAATTGAAGGGACACTTCCTGATTTAAATTGTATTACAAAGCTACAGTAATCAGAACAGTACGGTACTGTCATAGAAACAGACGCATAGATCAGTGGAACAGAAGAGACAGCCAAGCAATAAATCCATGCATATTTCGTCAGTTACTTCAAGACAAAGGAGCCAAGAGTATACAAGCAGGGAAGGGCAGTCTCTTCAATAAGCGGAAAACTGAACAGCTACATGCAAAAGAATGAAACTGAATCCCTGTTTTATGACCTACACAAAAATGAAACCATCTTGCCCCCTCTCTGCCATGTCTTAAAACTCTAAACACCTATTCATGTCCAAAATATTCTTACCATTCGTATCAACTACAGGAATGAATGTTGGGGGACTAGCAAATAGGTTCTGATCCTTGCCCTCTCAATAAAGTTATATGTATATATTTTACCTATTGATCTTTTTTTTAATCTTCTTTAGACATATGGGTATATTTTAAGCTATAGATTTTTACAACTATTTTTAAAATATCTTCTCCTAAACTGAGTGAATATTTATAGATGTCAGTGAGTCAGAAAGATATTAGAGCAGAAGGAGAAATTAGCAAGACTACTTACAAGTTCAAAGTCATGCTGAAAATAAGGCAAACTGAATTGCTGGTGCTTGAAACTGTTACTGGGCCTTTGTATGCATGTACCAGAACAGCAGAGTCTTGGTCTTTTGACACTTGCTGCTCAAGGTCCTGAAATGGCCATTCTTGGTTATGAGTGTCAGACCCAGATCCCTTCTCGCCCTGTCCCTGCTTAAGCTCTGTCAGCAACACCATCATAAAACATATACAAATTTGCTTCAATATAATACAGGACTGGGGAAATATGTGAGGAAACTCTTCTGTCCACATTTGCGTGTGTGCAATTTTTCATAATAGTTTCTAACAAGGTAACTCCATCATGTTGCTGCTGCTGCTAAGTCACTTCAGTTGTGTCCAACTCTGTGCAACCCCATAGATGGCAGCCCACCAGGCTCCCCCATCCCTGGGATTCTCCAGGCAAGAAGCTTAAAAATCCCTGTACTACCTTCAGTGTTGCTGACCTAAAACAAATAGACTGCTGCTAACTTCTCCAGCAAAAAGACAGATTCATTCAGGATCAGCAGAGAAATGTACCTGGAAGTCTACAACCTGTGAAAGTCTCAGAAAGGGGGCCACTTTTACAAAAGGGGAAAGGAAGTTGGGAGGACTTAGCCAACAAAGAGTCCGTGTCTTTTCACTGGCTGAATCCCCGCCAGGAAAGAAGAGTCTGTCTTCTCCCTGCTGGGCTCCGCTATCCTCCCAGGGTTTGAGAACTCCCCAGTTTGGTCTCCCAAGTCTATTTCATTGAGACTTCTGTTTATTAATAAATATTCTTACAGTACTCCCTGGATGAAATCTGAACTCCTTCGTAAATTGTACCAAGATTTTCCGATTTCTCTCTTGCCCAAGTCGGGCCTGACGCTCTCTACTTTCTGCCTCCAAAACAACACCTGCCCTTCTCATAGACTTTTTAAAACTTCTGTGCGTTTATCTGTCTACCTACCTCCCTGTGCTACATTATAAGGTCTTTGAGCACAAAGACCATACTGTCTCACTGATTTTTATATTCCCAACGCTTAACCTGGCACATAAAAATGCTGCACAAATATATCACTGGAAAAAAATGAAGAATTGCCCCCAAATGTTTCTGGACTACCTCATGTCATCTCCGCCACATTCCACTAATTCTACCTGCTGAACCTCTCCCCGTTTCTGAGCAAGTTATGCATGCACATGTGCTAAGTCACGTCAGTCGTGTCCAACCTGATGTGACCCTATGGACTCTAGCCTGGCAGGCTCCTCTGTCCATGGCATTCTGCAGGCAAGAATACTGGAGTGGATTGTGCTCTTCTGCAGTTTAAATCATTTGCACATTGTTTTCATGACAAGGCCTTCCTTCTTTACCTGAGAAAACACCTCCATTAGGTTCTTGTCCAAATATCACCTCCTCCAGGAAGCCCTCCTGCCTTACTCACACAGTTAATGGCTTCTTCCCACTTAGCCGTTTATTTTCCTGTTGCTCTAAGATCCAAAGGCAATAGCTGGTTATTGTACCTATTGGTATCTGAAAGGGTCCATCACTTTCAGCACACACGCTGCTAATTCTATAATAAATGTTTAAGAGAATCAATCAATAGTTCAGTTGGAGGAATTCAGTCCACCCTCTGTATCACAGATGCAAAACCCACATATGTGGAAAGCAGATTGCATTTGTTGCCCTAGGCCATTTTATACAAGGTACTTGAGCATCCCTGGATTGTGGTACCCATGGAGGGTGCCTGAAACCAATCCCCTGCAGCTACTGAAGGATGACTGTATATGATACTTTAACAGAATTTGAACAGCCCACCTTTGTTAGAATTTCAAACCTGCTTTATACACCTCTTCCTAACCCCTCACCAAGTCCTTCTTCACTTCTCTTCACTACTGTCTCAGCACATGCCTTTCTTTTCAGGGTTCCAGCGTTTATACAAGTTAGAGCCTCCCAGGCCCTCCCAGCTTTACGGAGGCGGATGCCCATCTCTAGCCCTTGCTTCAGGCCATGCCTTCCATAGTTCTCCCTTTGCCTCTCAGCATCCTTCGGGCCCACGTCGATAGAATTCTCCAATAACTACTTCATCCAGCTGTTTACGTTTCCTCTTCAAGATCTCACCTTGCCTATCTTTCTGATTACTGACCAAAAAGTGCTCAGTCATTGTAAATTCAGACGTATGCACGAGCCCTTTCATACAGAACGAACAGGCCATGACTGTTAAAACTCTAAAACCACCACAGCAGAATAATTTTGAAGTGCACCAACGCTGAAGGGGGCTCTTCTCCAATCTCACTTTTCCTTGCTTTTATTAGAAAGATATGTTTTCACTGTTAAATACAGAGTAGAATTGGTGCTTTCATCTTGGACCCAATCCAGGGATGTTTAATTACAGAAGAGACCAAGGAACGCACAATAGGAGGAGGAAAAATACAAGACAAAATTGAACTTGGTGGTAACAATACAGATGATAGTGATCACAGCTAATATTTCTCCAGCACCTTCTCTCGCCAGGCACCATGTGAAGTGCTTCGTACCAACTATCTCATTTAATCCTCACAACTCCATGCAGTAGATAGTATCATGGTGTCCTAAAGTCACCCAGCTGGCAAGGGGAGGAGCCATTATTTGAAAACAGGCAGTGAGGTTCCAGGAGTCAGCTCTGGACCACTATTAGAAATTTCTTGCTTCATCAAGGGACAGGCACTGTTAGCAACCCCAACACCAAATGGTTGGATCTCGGGGGACTGTTCACCTCTTCTTTATGCACCTCAGTTTCCTCATTTGCAAAAGGAAGGATTTGACCCACAGAAACTCGTAAAGCACTGCTTTCCAAAAGGCTGTCTTATGGAATGAAACTTACGGAGTAACTTAGAAGTATTAGGACAAATTGTTTTTGTTCTAAAACTTCACACTGGAAGCCATTAGAAGACACATTAAATAATTCTAATCCCCAAAATAAAGTTTGGAAATGCATCTAGTAAGTCACTGGATTAGTGATTTTATGTACGAATATTTGAAGAATAGAAATCATATTTAGTGAAGTGAAAACAACCTTGAAATATTGATCCATCACATGTAAAAGGCATGGAGTAGCAGTTACAATCAATGTCTTGCTTCCAATTCTACTATTTTTCATTTGATTGCTTTGTAAATAGGCCACTATAAGACAGAAGTTTCAAAATATTTTTTAAAATTCTTCAAAACATTTTATTTCTATTGAAATTATATCTTAATACACAATTGTTAATGGCATAATTCTATAATTCCTCACTAACAGACTCAAAAGTAATTCAAAGAAGAAAAGAAAACATGTATGAAATTATATACAGCATAGATCCTAGATTTCCCCCCAGAGTTTTTACCTATTTGTAAAATCAAATTCTCCTACTGACTTCCAGTAAAAGTTCAGTGGTAAGGTAGCTATGTCTCTTGGAGCTTTACAACATACAAAACTTATAATCTACTCATCTAAAAACTTCTCCCCCTCTATTCCTACTAATGACAGCCTCTCTAAGTAGGAAAAGCAGGTAAAATTAAATATGCTAGGGAACTGTACAATTCCTTTCAGCTCAGTATCTTAATAAACCTGGCTTATCAGGACTGTACATGTATATATCACAGGCATATACACATCAGAGTACTTAATTTCCGACACTCAGTATAGGTGCCATAAAAAAAAAAAATAATCAACTTGAAGGCACAGTGGGAAGCACTCCAGTTTCAAAGACAGACAAGAATTTGAATTTTTTCTACCATTCACCCACTTGTGGCCTTTACACTGAAATACTATGGTAGCTTGTTTCCACATCTAAAAAATGGCTTCAGTATTGAACCAGAACAGCAAAAAATTAAAGAAACACAAACTACCTTGGGCCATTAAAAGTGAACTACATTCTACAATTTAAAAAATCATTTTCTATTTAAAAATAAAGTCAGCCAAATATCTTTAGTTCTAGTCAGTGGAGACCAGGAACTGAAAAAAAAAAAAAAAAGACAAACTCTTAAGTAAAAGGGCAAGCGCTGAAATGCAATTTCATTTTTTCCATATGTTCACTGAGCCAGGGATCTTTTTTTCTTTTAAAGTTTATTCTCTATCGGCCAAATAGTTTTATAGATTGTCTTTAGACTGAGTTATAAAAATGTTTAAATATATCCTATATATGAGGAAGTTAAGATTGAGCCTCAGTGGGCAATATCTCTATAAAATTCTCCCCGTGTAAAATTTCAGGTAAGGACTTTCCACTTGGACCAGAACTTTCCTTGGTGGCTACTAAATGACCTCCGTGGTGCTGAAGGAGAAACCTAACACATTTAGGGTACTGGACACAACACAGGCACACTCTACCATAAGAAACGTCCTCCTCTGTCGAGTCCTACCGAATCTGTTGGCCTTACTACAGTCTTTACTATACACTTCCATTAAAATAGCTGGCTCTTCCTGGCATGCACGAACAGATGACTCAAACTGAAAAACAGCTGCTGGAGAACTTCACTCACAGAACCTCCACCCAGGACGATGGATGATTCAAGGTCAGTCTCAGCAGAAAGTGAAATGTATCTGAACTTCCTTTCCTTTACAGCGGGTAGTGCTGCTTTGGGTTCTGGCAGTAAAAGGAGAAGGGTGAAGCTCCTGACTTCATTTTCTCAGTGACTAAAGAAGTGCACCACACACACTGGAAGGCAGGATTAGCCGGGGGAGAACTTGGCAGAAATTAAGCACCCCCACATGAGGTTCCCCCTACACAAGAATCCTTTGAAATGAAAGGCTTTAGTCCCGTCAGGTGGTGTGTGAACATCCACAAAGACAGCTCCGTAACACATTCTGGAGCATTTGAGGTTGTGGAGATGATGCGTATTGTAAGCAGAGCATCGTGTTTGTAGTTACACACATGAACCCATATCCTTCAGTGTGGGTACAGACCTTTCCTTACTGCAGTAACATTCAGAGATCCTAATTTAAATCAATTCCCCAAGGTTGTGGAAGCAGCCCATTTGGGAAGCAATTCCGTCAACAGAATGACTCATTTAATAAATATTTTAGCGTGCATCTCACGCTCTATCATAGTAGACAGTAAAAGACTGGCTTTAGATCATCTCACTAATCCATTTATATATCCCATAGGTGTCATCAGCTTATAGGGCAACCAAAGGACCAAACGCATGTCAGTGTGTGGATATCCTCCCCCAGACCTACCAGGAGTGCTGCCCCCTGTGCTGTGTGCCTGCCTTTCTCCAGCATGGTTTTCCTCCTGGATGCCTACTGCCATCCAGCACAGCCTCTCTTGCAGTTTAATCAAAGAAAAGTATAATTATGCTAGCAGGACTCTTAATTTTGAAACGACATTAGCCAAGCCAGTCACTTCATTACGCTGCACTTCAGAGGCCAGCAAGAAACCAGAGAAAGCCCTAAGTAGTAAGTGTTCTTACAAAGGGAACAAGCGAACCCTGCCTGGGGTTGGTAGCAGAAATCTGCCTGCCCAAGCAGGTGTGTGCAGCGTCAAGCCAGGCGATGAGCTTCAGCCTGGCCAATAGCTAATGCTTTCCCTGCAAAACCCCGCTGCCTGAAACTTTTTCCAGACCTTCAGGGGCCCTCCGGAGTCAGCTTTGTGAGCTGCTTCCAACTGCCTGGGAGATGCTGGACCGATACACAGGCGCGCCCACAACTGCAGAGCTTTCTGCCCGCGCAGGACTCTCCCTCCTGCTTGGCTCCTTCTGCCCGGAGTCGCCGAGGCCCGGTACCCTTTCACCGCCCCGCTCGGATCGGTTTGGGGGGAGCTTTTTAGTTCGAACAGGCTCACCTGGAGGAAGCCGCTGCCGTCTCTTCCCCACCTCCCACATTTGGCCACTAGGCATCATTCCAGGAGGGACCAGCACCAGCACTCCAAAAACCACGGCCATGTTTCACTCCGAACAGACATCATTCCACAACTCCACAAGTCTCCAGGGCACAGGGCGCTGTGGCCGAGGCCAAACCACCTCTCCAGAGTCAACCCACCCGACGCCCACATCTGTAACGCTGCCCAGCAGAGCTCACATCCTATCATATCGCAAGGGTGAGAGAATACCTAAGAAGCCCAAAAAGCTAGGAGAGCAGGTGGAATCGTCTCTTGAAAGCTAATAATGTTGCCCCTGATGAACCCCCTAAAGCGCCACCTTCCCAAATCCCAGAGTTTCCCCTTTAACGGTTTCAAACCCCTCGTCTGGGGGGAGCGTTTCCATCAATGGTCTAAGCACGGATGCGGTCCGGGTTTGGCTCTGGGCAGCGCTCCGCAAAGTGCCGGCTGGGCGGGCGTCACGCCCGGTTAGAAGGCGGATGTCCCCGCAGTTCTCCGGGTAAAGCCGCCCGCGGCGCCCCCAAACTGGGACCGGCAGGGCCGCCTCCTCTCCTCCCGCGTTCGTCGCCGCCCCGACGCGCCCCGACACTCACCGTCCCGGGCGTCCTCCCCACGACTGCAGTTGCTGCAAATGTGTTTGATCTCCTTGCCCAGTTGACAATGGATCACAAAGGACACGTTGTTGTTGTTGTTGGGGGCGGGCTCCTTCAGGGGCTTCATCCTCAGCAAATAAAAAGCTTTCCTTTTGGGTCTCTGGGCGTTCGCGCCTGGCACCGCGCCCACCCTGCAGCGCGGCGAGCGGAGCGCAAACCTCTCCGGCTCCGCGGCGCGCGTGGGCTCCGCCATCCGGCCCCCGGGCGCCCCTGGTCGGGCGCCGCTCCGGCCCCCGCGCGCTGCCCCTCGCGCCCCGCCGCCTGGCCAGCATGCCCCCGCCACGCCCCGCAACCCGCGTCTCAACTGCCGCTCGACCGTGGCAGGGTGGATCAGAAGAAGGCGCCGAGGGGGTCTTGACCTTGCCGACCTCCCCGCCGGAGCCAATCGGGATCCCGAGGCCGGAGGAGGGCTTCCGGAAAGCACTCCCTGGTCCCACCTAGGATGCTGCGCCCCCGCCTCCCTCGGGGCCTCTTGCGCTCATCCTCGCCGGGCAGCCCCACCCCTCTGCGCGTCTCAGCACCAGCCACTGGAGCCTGCCGGGTTTTGCAGTACCTTCACTCTCTCGAACTGCAGGGCAGAACGCCAACCTCCCCCGCCCCCCGTTTCCTCCAGCCTCTTGCTGCCTATTGAAAGCAGGATGGGCCACACCGAAGGCCGCTGTGTTGGGAGCCCTCGAGGTGCACGCGCCTCTCTGGGGCCAGAACACGTTACCATTCTCGGGCGGATCCGCTCCCCATCCCCCGCCCCCTCCCCCCCCCTCCCGCCCCAAGCCCTTGACTTTTCACTGGAGTCGACAACCTGTTACAACGGAATTGATGTTTTCGCATTCAACAGAAATTCCCTGACCTGAAGAGGGCCTTACACCCAAGTCATTAAAACTTCAAGAGCGAAAAGGAACAGGAAAGGTTGCTTTCATCAATCCTCAGAAACAACAACTTGCAACTTTGGGATCCTAGCTAATTTGGGTGAAGATTCTCCAGCTGAGTTAGCACAGTTAGGCTCAGCAAGGCAAACGACATCAACTTGAGATCTCTAAAGAAAAGAACAGTATCTTCAAGAAGGCAAATCTATGGCTCAAGAATAGTAAGAGCTACAAGTTTATCCAGCCTTTGATCTACCTGTTTGTTGTTGCTGTTTTTTAAATGACACTATATCTATACCATAATCCTGACTGCAGGTATCATGAATCCTACCTCACCTTTTACAGAGCTAACGCTAAGAGAAGCCTCACAGCACAGTCACCTTCTGTGTTTATTTTAAAAAGAGCCTTTTCGGCCCCCAGCGGAGAGATCCTGGTTTAGTAGCTCAGTGAAAGGACCAGGAATCTGAACTTTTAACAAGCTCCCAGGTGATCTTGATACAAAGCCTAAGTGGGCAAATGTTTTTACAGCCAGGTGTGTCTGACTCCAAGCTTGTTTTTCCCTCCACGCCCCATTCCTTGTGAGCCCTTGTCCTCTTTTCTGGCCAATGAAAACAGTATCAGCTAAAGGACGCGCTATCACCACCCGCTGTTTCCAAGAACTTCTCCAAAGTGAATTTCATAATAACCTGCGTCTTGAGCGCATGCTCAGTCACCGGTCCTGTCCAACTCTTGGCGACCCTATGGACTGTAACTCACCAGGCTCCTCTGTCCATGGGATCCTCCCGGCAAGAATACTGGGGGGGCTGCCATGCCCTCCTCCAAGCGATCTACCCCGACCCAGGCAGGGATCGAACCCATGTGCCTCCTGTGGCTCCTGAATTGCAGGTGGGTTCATTACCACTGGGCCACCGGGGAAGTCCCGCCCGGTTGTCTTACACCACCGCAAAAGACAGGTCACTGGGCAAATTCTCGACACATACAGCTCACCTCATGGGAAATAGGGTCCACCACCCACTGGGGATATTAAATTACTGTGTTATAATATGGTTCTGATCACACCAGCTCTCCCACTCATTTATACTACTTCTCACAGGCAAAGCGTTCTGTCCAAGTCAGCAGATTTCGAGCTTCATCTGCATTCTGTACTTAGGAACACCAGGTGTCCAGCTGGCATGGTCTGCTCTAGAAGGAGATGTCAGGGAATCCTCAGTTGGAGTTCTGTTCTCTTTAATTATATCACAACCCAGTCTCCCCTAGTGCCCAGTGGGGCTTTCAGGGACCTCTCCCTTCTCACCTGGATTACCAGTCAAATCAGCTACAGGTAAATCCTAGTTTCTTTCCCTGTCATATTCATATCACGTGGTCCCTGGCTGACTAATAGCCTTATCTTGGAGGTGGCCAAGGGCTTTTCAGGTGGCTGAAAGACTGAAGGCTGGAAGTGTTAGTTGCTCAGTCATGCCTGGCTCTTTGCAACCCCATGGGCTGTAGCCTACCAGGCTCCTCTGTCCATGGGATTTTCCAGGCAAAGAAACTGGAGTGGGTTGCCATTTTCCTTCTCCAGGGGATCTTCCCAACCCCAAGATTGAACCTGGGTCTCCTGCACTGCAGGCAGATTCTTTACCGACTGAGCTCCAAGGGAAGCCCTTCCCAGGTGGCACTAGTGGTTTAAAAAAAAAAACAAAAAAAAACCCACCTGCCAATGCAGGAGACATAAGAGACATGGGTTTGATCTCTGGTTTGGGAAGATCCCCTGGAGGAGAGCATGGCAACCCCCTCCAGTATTCTTGCCTGGAGAATCCCACAGAGGAGCCTGGTGGGCTACAGTCCATGAGGCTGCAAAGAATCGGACAAGACTGACGTGACTAAATACGCACAGAGGTGGCCGAGGAGCCATTTGCTCTACTGGAGGAGTGTACGAAGGAATTTATTGCGTTGTGTTATGGGTCAATATTTGTTATTCTCTTTTTCAAATACTCGATCCCTCTCCCAAACTGTGTCACCTCTTTAAGTACCTTCTGAGCAAAAAACACAGCTTTAAAAAAAAAAATTTTTTTAATTGCAAGCCTTTTCCACCTTACCCTCTGCCCACAGATCAGAATAACAGAGCTGCACAAACTCTGCCTGGTTTTGTTAAAACAGTGAAGCCCACAGCAGTCTTTTCTCACTGAATATGAAACCAGACCCAAGAGCTCAAGTGTCTCTATCTTAACTGACCAAGTTATCAGTACATTGTAGTAGAGAGAATACTGACATGACCGCCAGCTTAGTCTCAAGGTGATGCTCTGCAGCTGTGGGGGCTCTTTATTCAGGTTTAGTGTGTAGAGGCCTAAGGTCTTGTTCAGTGGTTCCTTTTCCTAAACAGTCTACCCTGAGTTTGAGCTTGTAACTATGCTGGCCAATAATGGTATCAACTAGCTGCACATGGCTGCTGCTGCTGCTAAGTCACTTCAGTCGTGTCCGACTCTGTGCGACCCCAGAGACAGGAGCCCACCAGGCTCCCCTGTCCCTGGGACTGTCCAGGCAAGAACACTGGAGTGGGTTACCATTTCCTTCTCCAGTGCATGAAAGTGAAAAGTGAAAGTGAAGTCGCTCAGTCGTGTCTGACCCTTAGCGACCCCATGGACTGCAGCCTACGAGGCTCCTCCATCCATGGGATTTTCCAGGCAAGAGTACTGGAGTGGGGTGCCATTGCCTTCTCCGCTGCACATGGCTATTTACACTTAAATAAATGAAAATGAACTGAGATTAATTTTGGTGCCTCGGTTGCACTAGCCACACTTCAAGTGCCCAACAGTCACATACACACGGTGGCTACTGTATTAGATGAACAGTGGTAGGACGCTTTCATCTGAGCTGAAAGTTCTATCAGACCTTACTCTTCTCAGAAGGTGCTTCCCAGATGGCTCGGTGGGTAAAGAATCTGCCTCTAATGCAGGGGAGATGCAGGAAACGTGGGTTCGATATCTGGGTAGGGAAGATCCCCTGGAGGAGGGCATGGCAACCCACTCTATTATTCCTGCGGAGAATCCCACTGACAGAGGAGCCTGGTGAGCTGCAGTCCATGGGGTTGCAAAGAGTCGGACAGGACTAAAGCACTTCTCTTAGAAGATGTATGAATGTTTGTGTCTCAGGCTGAATTTGGAAGCTGAGACGCACAGTCGTTTATTGTTATAAGAGAAGGTGGGTAGAGAGGGGACTACCCACCTCAGTGCTGCTGGAAGAAGATGCTGAGTGTGATGTCTGCTGGCACCCCCTTTTCTCTGACCCCTGGAAGACAGCATAACAGGAGTGCACACCCATCTGGCATTTTTCTTGATCCTGCTCTGTGCCCTGAATGCCACCTCCGTGAAGCCACCTTCTGACACCCATTACTCTAATATCCCTACAGCTCTTGATGCCAGGACACGTCTTATACAGAGTCTGTGTTAGTCTCATCCCATAAGACGAACCTGTGTTTAATTAGGATCCTTGTAATTATGGCTCAGCTCTGTTGCTGCCTTTGATAATCATCTCCCTGCATTGACAATGAGACAAAATGTTCATGCTATGGCATTCTTGGAAAAATAGATAGTATTGTGGGATTTTATTTTTTTTCCACTTTTAAGAGGAAGGAAAGAACCACTGAAGGGAAAGATAGTCCAGAGCATTTCTATCACTTACATCAGGGTATCTCAACACATAGCCAGTGCAGCTTGAGTGAGATGTTCACCCAGATGATCTAAATGGGAAAGAAGAAACGCAGCCTGTCATGCTGTACCCCAGAATCTGCATCTGAACAGGACCGCCAGGTGATTCGGGGGCACTTTAATGTTTGAGGAGCACCAGCCTGGGAAGAGTATTAACTGCCTACCAGTGGAGAACACACTTTGGTTCTGGAGAGAGCGGCAGACAGGACCCTTGAGCTTGCAGGGCTTAAAACAGAAGGGAAAGAAAAGTGAAAGTGTCAGTCGAGCAGTCCTGTCCAACTCTGCGATCCCATGGACTGTAGCCCACCAGGCTCCTCTGTCCATGGGATTCTCCAGGGAAGAACACTGGAGTGGGTTGCCATTCCCCTCTCCAGGGATCTTCCTGACACCACGGATCGAACCTGGCATCTCCTGCACTGCAGGCAGATTCTTTACTGTCTGAGCCAGCTGAGAAGCCCTAAGAGAAGAGAGGATGCTCTCAAAACACAGGCAGCTGAAAACTCATGTGTAAACTTGTAATTCGGAGCAGCCATGGAGAAATATGCATTTGCTATCTGACTGGGAGCCGTGGGTAAAGGGAGTGCTGCAGTGATGAACATGGCAGAGATGGGGCTGACGAGGGAGAATTTCCCTGGGAAAGTTGATCTGCAGCCATTGGAGGCAGAGAGGGGGTGGGAGAGGTTGTGGCAGTGAGGAGAAAACAAGCTCACAGGCTAGAAGGAGTTCACGGTAGGTGTGGGGTCAGGCTGGTGGGAGACTTACACCCAGCAAGGCAGGGCCTGAAGACTGAGCTTTCCAGGAGATCTCACCAGGATGATGATGTGACGGCAACTGCGGACATTGAAATTCCATGCCATCGCTTGGAGCCGAGATTTTGTTCCGCTTTCTGCTTGTCTGTGCTCCATCCTACTTTGAACACTTAACAGCTCTTAGGCTCAAAGGCAGTCAGAATCAAAGTTAAGGGTAGAAATTTGGAAATGCTCATATAATGCTTTAACTCTTATGAAAAAGAGAATCGAAATACAAAATAGTAATGTTGATACGAGGCAAAGCGGCAGAATCATTCAAAGAGAGGTGTGTGTACTTCGAAAAATAGTACTACACATATTTGATGTAAGAAAAGATTTTAAATTTTTTTTCTTCCTCAATGTTTTTTCTTTGATTTGAACTCAACCTATTTGTTAAATTTTCTTCCTTTCTTGTTCCTATCTTCCCTATAGTGTGTTGAATAGTGGCCCTCAGAAGGTATGTCCATGTCAGGTTCCTGGAACCCGTGAGTTGATGTTATTTAGAAAAAAGGTTCTTTGCAGATGTCATTAAGTTAAGGATCTCATGCTAAGGATATCTTTTTGAATTACCTGGGTGAATCCTAAGTCCAGTGGCAAATGTCATTATAAAAGACACATGGAAGACAGACAGAACTCTTTTCCCAAACAGCAGTTGGACAAATGTCTGTTGTAAGCCACTAACTTTCTGACAATTTATTACAGCGGCCCTAGAAATCTAATACACTTCCTGATTATTCACTCACATATAAGAAGAGCCTCTATAATTTTTCTCACAGAACGGCATCTATTTTTTCTAAGTTTGATCTAAATGTGTACTATGTTAAAGCCAGCATTGTAGGCTAATCTACAAAGTATACGTTTAAGAACAGCATTAAAAATTGCTTCCAAATGGTTCACGAATGCAGAATTGTGCTACACTACTTCTGTGTTTGAGTGTGTGTTGTTTTTGTTCTTGAGTTTTGTTTTTATTTTGGCAGATGCTGGAATGGAAGCATGAAATGGAATGTGTCATTTAAGAGAGGGCTACAGCTTCCAGGCTTTCTTATATTTAGCATAAAGCATTTATATTCTGAGCAAGAAGACGTGATCAGAGCTTGCTGTGGGAGGCTGTGGAAATTCTTTAGGCGATTCAGTCATGTAGCAGCAGAGCTCACATGCAGTTCTTGTGCACTGGTACAGCTGTATGGATTGATTATGGCTGGCATCTGTTCTAATAGGCCT
The DNA here is from genome assembly GCF_042477335.2 of Ovis canadensis. Classification (NCBI taxonomy): domain Eukaryota; kingdom Metazoa; phylum Chordata; class Mammalia; order Artiodactyla; family Bovidae; genus Ovis; species Ovis canadensis. The sequence goes on from NC_091264.1 coordinate 58,054,963, forward strand.
TTTTGACTCTTGCAACTCTAGTTATTAAATATTTTGAATGTCATTCCTGCAGATAAAGGTTAGAAACCAGCTGTACAATTGGCAAGCCTTGATTCTCCTCATAGAAAGGCTTTCTACCACATGTTTTCCTTCAAACTGTGTTTTAGAACCCATAGCAAAAGTTCTTTTGGCCCAAGCTTTTATCTTATTATTTCTTAATCCAACCTGACAGGTTTTTGATAGATGAGCCAGGGAGTGGTCATTGGACAGTAGGTTTGAAGCAACAATTTCACAGCTGTTTTTAGAACTAACGTTCTTAAAAATATAATTGAGACATCTGAATGATGTGAGCAGTTTTTTGGTGTGTTTTTTGTTTTAATTTTAGCTAAGAATTTGCTGTTTTCTTCCTCCTAAAACTTTGACTAGAAAGCAATTTTACTTTTAGGGTTGCAATAATTATGCTTACTAAGGGTTTGTTCTGTGCAAATTGTGAAAACACTTGGCAGATAACAATGTGATGGGAAGGGGCGTTTGGAAGCAGTTACACAAAACAGGTAGAGAAGGAGGTAACTGAGGGGAAACCATCTGAGCAAACTCCTGTAGTTTCTTGATAGCAGTGTTATCTTGGAATGTTTCTTTTCCTGCGTTAGCATAAATGGGAAGAGGACTGGCATGCTCCAGTTCTTTTGCCCAAATAACAATCTTCTCCATAACAGGCCCGTGCTTTGTGGCCCATGAATAGAATTTTTATGACAGTGATTAAAGACGGCAGGAAATTTTCTGCAAAGTCTTGTCTATGTCAAGCATCTTTAAAATCTCTATTGCCAACGGTTAAGGAAGGCTCTTAGTATAAATTTCAAAATTTGGGATCGAGTATTCCTGCTTATATTCATGGTAAAAAAGAGGATAGATTTGGTAGAGGTTGTGGGTTATTAAAGATTAGTAAATGAGAGGTCTGTTGTTCCAAACTATTTAGTTTCTTTACATTTCGCCTCAAATGATAAATCCCATTTAAATTGAGATTTATAGCCTTATACATATATCCTTTGGAGAAGGAAATGGCAACCCACTCCAGTATTCTTGCCTGGAAAATCCCATGGATGGAGGAGCCTTGTAGGCCACAGTCCACGGGGTCACAAAGAGTCAGACACGACTGAGTGACTTCACTTTCACTTCACACATATCTTTATGATTTGCTTTCTGAATCAGGTGAATTCTGGCAGATTTAGATATTTCTGGATATTTATTTTATAGTCATAAAAGCCCTAGAGAATAAAGACATTATAAATATAACATGGGTGTGTTTATATTTCAATGAAATAAAATAAAGTCCAGCAATAAAGAAACGACTGCTTAAATTATAGTAGGTATCTAGCACAATGCCACTAAAGTAATGCGTTATATTTAAACAAGTTGACTTGGAAGGATTTCCATGATGCACTGTTAATAAGAAAATTAACATTCAGAACTGACCATAATACTGTCTCATTTTTGTAAAACAGATATTGTAGGCATTAATATTGTTCTCCAAATATTTCTGATCTCCTGTCTTCTGGTACGTGGTAGAGCTGCAGTCTGTACGTCTAGATCCCCTGGAGGTGGGTGGAACCAGGTGACCAATTCTGATCTATGTGTGATAAACTGAAGTTCAAGGTGATGGCTGCCGCTTCCCTTTGGGTTCTGGAGTGAGCCAAACCCACCTGCTGACACACCAGGCTCATGAAGTTTGTGAAATGAACTTGTGTTGCTTTAAGCCACCGAAACCTTGAGTTTTGTTTGTTTGTTTTTTACTGAAGATTAATCTAGCCTATCAAGACTAATACATCAATGACAAATGTGTGTGTAGCTGTGTGGGGATGCATTTGTATATTATAGATCACCTTATTTAATCATCACAGCAACTCTGTAAGATGGAACTATTATTTCCATTTTATGCTTCAGGAAACAGAAGCGCAATACAATTAAGTAAATTCCCCGGGTTATGCAATTAGCATTCTGCCAAGGAGAAATCAGATCCAAAGTATGTTTAATGGCCAAGCACACCTCTCCTCCTCCAACCATCCCACTGACATGCAGAGAACTGCTAGGCAGTTTTTCTTCAGAGGACCCTCAATACTATTTTAGGACAGAAGCATATGGCATCATGAAATCCAACCAAGAAAGGTTATGAGACTGCGGGCACAGGACACAGAAACCTTGCCTGCCATGCAGCACTTAGCTGCTGGTGGTAAAGAGAACAGGGGTAAAAATAGGATGCACAGAATCTTATCTATCATTTCTACTGGCACATTCGTGCGCTTTCAATCTTGAAAACAGACAGCAGCTGATACTCACAGTTATCCTTTTAGGGCAGGTTGGTATTAACAGTGTAGTGAGCCCCTCCGGGCTGTTTGACAAAAGCTCACAATCAGCTTAATGATAATTGGCCATTAGGACAGAGTCACAGTTGTGTTTGTACAGAGCAGGTGCAGGAACACGGTAACAGGATAACGTACCACTGGCAAGAAATGCAGGTTGGCCCTTTATCCAAGTGGGAGAACTTCAGTTATACATGAAACATCACTGAGTGTGCGGGGGAAGCTGTGAGTAGCCAGCGATGGGGAGCTTGTAAGTGGGTATCGCGGGTGTATGACTGCGTAACATGCGAATTACTTCTCCCACGGAAGAGAAGATGGTCTAATTCACTGAGGGAAGCATTACAACACGCACTAAGACTAGTGAAGTGAATGATCAAAGGGATATCTTTGCTTCTAACAAGCCAGTTTGTACTCATCTTCCCAGTGCGCCAAGATCATGTCATCTCAGGAGTTCCAGAACAGTTTAAAAAAAAAAAATAATAATAGGGAAGCCTGCTGAAGAGGAATTCTATTTATTTCTATACATTTTATGTCAATAGAGCTTTTTCCTTTGTGATGCATATTTTATCCATACGAATTATTGTATAATAACAACAGTTCGTTGCCATCTTACATGTAAGAGGGAATTTATTTACAGGAATGGAAGGGGAAATTAAAAAACTAAGAAGAGTCTAAAGAAAGGATCATATTACAGTGTGCTACTGGGACTTACTGGAGGAGGGCATGGCAACCCATGCCAGCATTCTTGCCTGGAGAATCCCTGCGGACAGAGGAGCCTGGCGGGCTACAATCCGCAGGGTTGCAAAGAGTGGGACATGGCTAAGCGACTAAGCTCAGCACAGCACAGCATTGGGACTTAAGAACAGAATAGATGCACAGTATATGCAGATAAAGGTATGCTTTAAAACCCATTCACTCAGTGTCACAATGATTATTTTGCCAGGGAAGACAGTCCATTGCAGGCAGGGAGGCAGAGAGGGACATGTCACTTGGTGAGCTTGCAGTGTGTTTAAGAAACTCTGCTGGGCTTTTTACTGATGGGTATATTAAATGTTTATATGTATGCATTTATTTGTAGAATGTATTTACCTGATAATAAACTCCAGTATTCTTGGCTGGAAAATTCCATGGACAGAGGAGCCTGGTGGGCTGTGCAGTCCATGGGGTCAACAAGAGTTCGACACGACTGAGCAACTGAGCACACAAATATATTAAATATTATCTATGAAAATTATGTCACATAATTATATATATGTATTTTTAACTAAAAAAGCATTGAGTCGTGACAATAATTCTAAAGGTTGAGGTGTTCTGACCACCACCTGACAAGAAGGCAGAGAGATTAAAGAAGTGGCCCAAAGCTGTCGGATGTGGACAAGGAAGAGTCCAGACCTGAAATGAAGGCAGATCTCCCCATTCAGAGACCAGTCACGCACCATGATTTCATGCTACTGTCCAGAAATTTGCACACAGGAGAGAGGCTATATTGAAGGTAAAAATATCTTTCCAAGCCAACCTTGGAAGAAATTCCTGGAGGACTGCTTAAAGGATGAAGAGCAAACCTGTAACATTTACTAGGATCTACTGATTTACAAAGGAAGTAAATCTATCTTTCCATTTTATGGATTAAAAAAAAATTACTGAAATGAAGATTCTTTCATTTTCCAATCTGTAAGTAATTTATTTTTAAGACCATGTAAAAGCATGTCTTTTTCCTCTTGAAACTCCACAGGTGAAAAAAACAGAATTAAACAAACCTTGACAAAAATGATCAGTGTTAAGCACACATGTGAGTTATGACCAAAAAAATGAAGGAGATATTCAGAATCTATGAATATTAAGTCAGTATATTTTTATATTTTACTAAACCTAATGAATATAAATTATTTAAAGTAAATTTTGCAAAAATTTTAAGTACATGAATTCCTTTTTTTTTTTTTTCACACTCCCTTTCTCTTCCTTTTCCAAAATTGACAATATGTCAAGGGAGCCCTGGAGCTCCCAAGTTACTTTTCCCTGATTTCAAGAAAACAACGACAGGGACTTCTCTGGTGGTTCAGTGGCTAAGTCTCTGCACTCCCCATGCGGGGAGGCCTGGGTTCGATTCCTGGTCAGGGGACTAGATCCCACATGCCACAGCTAAGAGTTCACATGCTGTGCGCTGTGGCAGGTCGCTCAGTCGTGTCTGACTCTGTGACCCCATGGGCTGTAGCCCGCCAGGCTCTCTGTCCATTGGAGTTCTCCAGGCAAGGATACTTGGAGTAGGTTGCCATGCCCTCCTCCAAGGGATCTTCCCGCCCCAGAGATCGAACCCATGTCTCCTGTCTGCATCTCTTTTGTTGGCAGGTGGACTGTTCACCACTTGAGTTCTCACGCCACAACTAAAAGAGCAAAGATCACCTATGCTGCAACTAAGACCCGGTGCAGCCAAATGAATAAGTACTTTTTAAAAAGAAAAATAGGCTTCCCTCATAGCTCAGTTGGTAAAGAATCTGCCTGCAATGCAGGAGACCCTGGTTCGATTCCTGGATTGGAAAGATCCCCTGGAGAAGGGATAGTCTACCCACTCCAGTATTCTTGGGCTTCCCTTGTGGCTCGAGCTGGTAAAGAATCTGCGCACAACGTGGGAGACCTGGGTTTGATCCCTGGGTTGGGAAGATCCCCTGGAGAAGGGAAAGACTACCCACTCCAGTATTCTGGCCTGGAGAATTCCATGGACTACACAGTGCAGCCAAATAAATAAATATTTTTAAAAAAGAAGACAAGAAAATAACCATGTCTTCTCAGACTTGTCCCCCCTATCCTGCAAATCTGTTAATTCCTTAAAGGCAAAGAAGCCTTCTGCTCTTCTAAATCCTAATCTCAACTTTACCTTAAAAATAAAACTCTTGCTTTGCTTGCAAGAGAATGGTATAGACACTGCTCTATAGCCTGCTTGATGTTCTAAAATTCTCAGAAAAGCTCAAAGGTATCTAATGAATATGAATTACAAACTTCAATCATACAGCTTTCCTGCTAATATATTCCTGAGCTCGTCATACAGAGCACACTAGCATATTTGCATATTAGCTTCTGATAATTTTGTTTTAAATGGTGCATATTAAGTCAACCTGTGTTCTTCAGAACATTTTGCACACAGTTTGGGAACTATTACCCATCATTCATTTAGCGTGAACGCCCAAGGCAAGCACTGGCCTTGGCCTTGGCCAAGGTTAGTTTTGGTCTTTTATTAGCTTAGTTTTTGACAGCAGCACGTGATGAACCAATACCTGACATAGTTTCAGTCTTAGGGATCCTTTCCATCAGAGATAGGCTTTGTGATTTATCTCACTGTGTTTTTAAGAATGAGAGCTACACATGAAACACACAAGGCTCACGGGAAATACTTTCTGCTTAAAATTTCCCTCAAGTTTTGATAATAAGGAGCCATACAGATATTTCCACAAGTCATATTGGAATCAAAAGAGAGCTGAGCTTTTTTTCCCTACAAATAAATATTGGCAGCTAACAAGGAGAGTTAGTAGAAATGTATAGAATGCTTTGTAGTGCTAAGCCAAGACAGAAACTGGATAGCTAACTAAAGCAGTGAGCATTTTTGCCTTTACCTGAGACAGTGTTGGTTTGCTAAAGATGAGCAATGGCTGCTGTGTCCGCCAAAATGACCTTAGCTCAAAATTGTATAAAAGAGGAGAGAGATCGGTAAGCCAGGAAGGAGTGGGTCCATTATCCACAAAGGTATAGTTCTGGATGTTAGTTATAAATACAAGCATAAGTTTGATAATGTGAAGAGACAGCCCAGATTGCTGCGATCACTAACTGTTGGAGCAAAGAAAGAATGAGTCAATAAAATCTTCATCTCAAACCAAGATTCATGCTACTCTCCGCATTAATCACCTGTCAGCGTCACCTGGAAAAGACCCTGATGCTGGGAAAGGTTGAAGGCAGGAGAAGGGGATGACAGAGGATGAGATGGTTGGATGGCATCACTGACTCAATGGACATGAGTTTGAGCAAGCTCCAAGAAATGGTGAAAAACAGGGAAGCCTAGTGTGCTGCAGTGTGTGGGGTTGCAAGGAGTTGGACTCAACTGAGCAACTGAACAAGTGTCCCCTGGACCACTTCTTCCGTGATGGTAGTTTTATAAATTAGAGAAATTCTGCACAGACATTTTGATTTATATATGGCTCAAGCATGACATGAAGGATTAGAAAACAAAGATTTCAGACCAAAGTGAGATGAGAGAAGACCAGAAACAAGAGTGCACTTCCCTAAAGTGAGGACTTCCTATTTAATGGATTTCACTAGACTGCCAAATTTTTCTTGAGAGACGGAGTCTGAATCAAGAAAAGGAGGAGATTGTCTTTTTATGGCAGAAATCATATTTCAGAACATTACACAGAATCCTTGAGAAAGACCTGATGATGTTTATCTGAGCTATCATAAGCTGTAGTGCTGGGGAAGGGGTATGAATCATTGGGGTGTACAGTCATATTCTGAAATTCAATAGCCTGAACTCAAACTATTCTTGTTGCCAACTCATGCAAACTGCGGCTCCTTCCCAGGTCCCCTGTTCCTCCCAGTGACCTGAACTGGAATCCTCTGTGTGATCTACGATCTTCATATTCCACATAGAGTGACCAAGGCTTACATTCTTTGTCTTAATTCTCTCATCTATGATTTTTAAAAAAAATCCCCAAAGTTGGGAGTAGAACGAAATGGTACCCCACCTCATTCTTCAGCAAATTCATTAAAGAGACTTCTTTTATTAATTTTCATAATTAAGAAGTTATCAAAATAATTTATTAAGCATGCAGCTTAGACAGTATATTAAAAAGCAGAGACATCACTTTGCTGACAAACGTCTGTATCGTCAAAGCTACATTTTTCCAGGAGTTATGTATGGATGTGAGAGTTGCACCATAAAGCTGAAGGCTGAAGAATTGGTGCATTTGAATTGTGATGCTGGAGAAGACTCTTGAGAGTCCCTTGGACTGTAAGGAGATCAAACCAGCCAATCCTAAAGGAAATGAACCCTGACTATTCATTGGAAGGACTGATGTTGAAGCTCCAATACTTTGGCCTCCTGGTGGAAGGAGCTGACTCATTGGAAAACACCCTGTTGGGAAGGACTGAGGGCAGGGAAGGGGAGGGACAGGATGAGATGGTTAGATAGTGTCACCAACTCAATAGATATGAGTCTGAGCAAACTCTGGGACATAGTGAAGGACTGGGAAGCCTGGTGTGCTGCAGCCTATGGGGTCACAAAGAGTTGGATGTGACTTAGCAACTGAATAACAGCATTAAGCACACATCTATATATATCACAGTATTACTCTCATGAAATCTTCTACCAATGAACAACTTCTCTGGACACAGCCTTTCCCCAGATTCTTCCCTAAATCTGCCCTAGGAATTAGGTCTTCCAAAAAGCCAACTGAGTTAACTTGGGTTGCAAAGATGAAAACTTTCAGAGTGGTTTGTCCTCCAAGAGATCAATACATTCTTTGGTGGATAAAACAAAAGGATTGGCCCAGTAGATGATTGCTAAGGTCATTCAAAAAATGCCGTTCTCGTACTCTAATGAAGTTAAATTGCAACAAGCAGAGGACTGGCAAGAAACATAAAGAACCGACTGTGTTCTTGATAAAGAAGTTAAGAGCTTTCAGTGAACATTTAAGCTTTCTAGGATATCAAATCTCAGCTGACAGCTGAGACAGGTCTGAGCTGTAGCCACATCGTCTATTGCCTCGTGCGTCTCCTGCATCTTCTTGGTCAGCTACTCCAGGGCACTCACAGTTCCCACAGTACCGTGCTGCCTCCTTCTGCTCCCGGACCTTGCCCTCCCCTCCCAGGAGCCTCTTTCTCATTCTGCACATCACAGCATTAACAGTCCTCGGCACTCGGCCAGACAGAACTACCTGCTCATCGCTCAGGGCTTCCTCGGAACCTACTGCTGATTGAATTCTCACTGTAACACCCTTAAATGTAAGTTCTTGCTTGTGATGTAGTTCAAAGGTACAGAAAAGATAGCGGCTCCTATACTGTCCAAGTGCGCATCACTCAGGCTTTAAAATGTTAGCACTCTATCCTAGGTGCCTTTGTGCTTTAAAAAGAATATAAAGGGATAAAAATTAGAGCTATTGCAAAGACCATCAATCTTCCTCCCCACTTCTCTTTCCCAGAGGCAACTACTATCCTAAAATTGATGTTTCTGTATCCCAACTATTTTTTCTATTTTCACCATACATTTGCAAGTATTTTGCAATACTGATTTATGGGTTTCCAGGGTACATAAGGGGTTATCTCATTTTAAGAATCATTTTGTGATATTCTCTATTTAACTCAACATTATGTTTTAGGATTGTTGCATGTGGATTCATGTCCATCTAGTCCATTCATATTTCCTGCTGGTATTCCAATGTTAAGATTATAGTTTATGAATCCCTCATGAAATATTATTTAGCTGGTATCTAAACTTTTGGCAATTACAACAGTTACAAACAATTGTTTGAATTACAAACAATTCTCCAGTGGGCGTCCTGATAAAGTTCTCCTTTGTGCTCTTGTGCAAGTTTCTCTAAGAAATATAACTACAACTCGAATAGCTGTGTCATAGGATACGCACATCCTTAGCTCAACTAGATATTAACAGGTAACTCTCAAGATGATTGTAACAATTACCATCTCACCAACAGTATATGAGAGCTTCCATTTCCACATCATTGTCACTTGGTATTACCAGTCTTTTGCTTTCCACAGTATGCTGGCTGTGATTTAATCACTATATCCAGACTACCTGCTATGTATTCAGATTTCTTCTTCTTCAAATTGCTTGCTCATATTTTTGTCCATTTTGATCCATTGTTTATGGATTTTTTTTTTCTGTTTTGGGACTTTTAAAGAAATTCTTTCCTATGATGAGGTTATACAACTGTCTTTAAAATTCACATTATTTGGGCTTTCTACTTGTCTTTGTACTTCTTGGTCTCTGATTGATAGATTTTTCTTTATTCTTCTCCCTTTCTTTGGTTTGGAAGTTGTATGCTTTATTTCTATTTTCTTTATAGCAACCATTAAATATTTAATATATTCTGGTTTTACCTATCAGGCCAATATATCTATCAGGTTGATATATCCAGATGGCTCAGCAGGTAAAGACTCTGCCTGCAATGCAGGAGACACAGGAGATGCGAGTGCTATCCCTAGAAGATCTCCTGGAGCCGGAAGTGGCACCCCACTCCAGTGTTCTTGCCTGGGAAATCCCCTGGACAGAGGAGCCTGGTGGACCTCAGTCCAAGAAGAATAGGCCACAACTTAGCAACTAAACAACAACAACAAACTGAAAAAATATCCAAAGGCTTGAATCTGATCACCCCTCTCCATCTTCCATGTTATTAAAGCCTTGCTTTTGCCTTGTTTTTATAATCCCCCTTATTGCCAACACATTCAGACACTCCAGCATTTTTGTTTTTGTTTCACTTGTACAAACATACTTGTCAACTTCACATCTGCTGCTTAAATTTCATTCCTTCTTTCTTGGTTCAGTTTCTTTCTTTCTGAATAATATGTGATTAGTTCATTTAGTAAAGGTCTGTGAATAGTATACTCAGGGTCTGTCTGAAAACATCTTTAGTTCAACATCAATCTTGTATAATTGAATTATAATTATCCAAGAAATGCATGTAAATAGCTTACATTTTTAATGGTGCTAAATGCAGTCATCTAATTTCCCTGGAAATAACAATTTTCAACTTGTGAAAGTGAAAGTCGCTCAGTCATGTCCAACTTTTTGCAACCCCATGGACTGTAGCCTGCCAGGCTCCCCTGTCCATGGAATTCTCCAGGCCAGAATACTGGAGTAGGTAGCCATTCCCTTCTCCAGGGATCTTCCCAACCCAGGGATCAAACCCTGGTCTCCTGCATCACTGGTGGATTCTTTACCATCTAAACCACTAGGGAAATTTTGGGGGAATATTATCCCTTATGGTATTTACCTCCATGTTTTTAAATAGTGTGCTTATAATACTCTCTTAATTCACTATAATATTTTTTATTAATGACCTACTATGGTAGACATGAATTAAATGCTAATGATTTATCTCAAAGATACAAAACCAGGGTTCTAAGAGTGAGAAAAGGGAGGAGTAAGGCAAAGAAGGATGGGAAGTGGTGTTAAATAATGCATTTATTTAACTACTACTATTGGCTACTGCTTCCCAATAAGCCAAAAAGAGATAGTGCAGGTGGATCCCAGGTGCGTATGGAGAAATGGGGCTTTGGAAGAGTTCTTTGGGAAGAAGATACCTGGTTCCCTCCTCTCTCCCAATTCCCATCTCTTAACTTTGCATGGGTTTTCTCATCTGTAAAACCGGGGCTAGTAATAGTACCTACCACAGGGGGTCATTATGAACCTTGGATGAATTAAAAGATAGAAAGATGGAAGTCACTTAGTCGTGTCCAATTCTTTGCAACCCCATGGAATAGTCCATGGAATTCTCCAGGCCGGAATACTGGAGTGGGTATCTGTTCCTGTCTTCAGGGGAATCTTCCCAACGTGGGGATTGAACCCAGGTCTCCCACATTGCAGGCAGGTTCTTTACCAGCTGAGTCACCAGGGAAGAGAAGCAATATGAACTGAGCCTGGTATATAGTAAGGACTTAACAACCATTAGGTATTATTGCTATTTTCCATGTCTCTTAATATCATATTTTCCTTATTCCTCTGGGCTTCCTTCTGAGTGATTTCCTCACATCCTTCAGTGTTTTGATTCTCTCTCTGGCTGTGTCCGCTCTGCTGTTTAATCCAAACACTCGGCGCTTAATGTCAGTGACTATATTGATCACTCACCTCTAGACGTTTTGCTTCCTTTTCTAGTCTGTCTTTTGTTTGCTTGTTTTTCCCAGGGGTCTCTTCTTTCATGATGGCTTCTATTATTTAATTTTCTTATTGTAAGCATCTATATTTTATAATAACTGTTAGCTTTTCCTCTTATTTCTAGCTCTGCCTTTGCTGCATCTGCTGGTTTTCCTTATTGTGGTCTCTTTCTTCATGAGATTTGGAACTTGTCACTGTGAATTTATGCTCAACAGAATGGGCTTTCATTCCCTACAGAGTGGTTTTTCATTTGCTTCTATCAGTATCTCAGTGATTCCAATAGTCCAGGGGAAAAAAGTTACGATCATTTTTGGTGCTGGGTTTCCTGAACCCTATCAGCAGGATATATTTGAATTCCACATAAAGAGGGGCAGAGGCTTGCCATCTGAGTTTCTCCCAGGGTCCTTCTTCTCTCTACTCGCATCCTAAGAACAAAAGTTTCTCACTACCTCCCTGCCCTTACGGACAGAGTTTCCTTGTCTTTGTTTCCCTATTCCCCAGTTTAAGTGAAGCCAGACCCTTCACTTCCCTTCCCTTCCCTTCAGCAGAGCCTTCCCTTCATCAGAGTCTTAGCTCATTGCTTCAAGCAAGGCAAGGACACTGCTCATGGCCCTGAATTGGGCATTGAGACTCCAATCCTCAGCATCTAGGGTGTACATCCAGGTCAGGCATCCCAGAGGAACATCAGTGTGGCCAACTGTGCTGCTAGAAATTCTAGTTAACTCTCTACATCTTGTCTCCCTCCCTGGTCAATAAGCATCTCTCAGGCAAGGACCACAGTTTATTCCCCAGTCCCTTTGCTCTGCTCTGCTCTCTCAGCTTCTAGCATAGTTCTGGCACTTGATAAACAGGAGCTCGGTAAATATGGGACAGGTAAATGAGCGAATGAATGAATGAACAGCTATAATTTGGGTCAGTTTAACAGCTCCATAAACATTTCCTACAACTTGTCTCTTGAAGCACAAGGTTGACTATTTCCAACACACAGATAAGAGATGTATCTGAGGATTCGGAGGCCTGGAGACACTTGGAAACGTATGTAGCACCTAGTTGTTCTGATGGGATCTTCAGCTAGTTGTCTTCCTCACTGTTTGAAACAACACTGAAATTAAATAACTGAAACTGTATTAAAACCCAAGAATAGCACTCAGGCACTATATATATCTTCTGGCTACCTAGTTCTGTAGTGCACTGAAATGAGGCAAGAAGCTTTTGGGCAATTTAATTAACATCTTTCCAGATCTTCAATTTCTTAAAAATACCAGGATGCTTCATTTTTGAGTTGCTTACAGTGCAAGAGGAAGACACTCTGATTAGTCTTTCCCTATCTATCATTGAGAGGTTGAGGCAGGGAATTGGAAGAGGGAGAAAGAGAGAGGAAAAGCCTTGTCCTTTATAACCTGCTGCTGCTGCTAAGTTGCTTCAGTCGTGTCCGACTCTGTGTGACCCCATAGACGGCAGCCCACCAGGCTCCGCCGTGCCTGGGATTCTCCAGGCAAGAACACTGGAGTGGGTTGCCATTTCCTTCTCCAGTGCATGAAAGTGAAAAGTGAAAGTGAAGTCGCTCAGTCGTGTCCGACTCCTAGCGACCCCATGGACTGCAGCCAACCATTATTAACCTAGAACATGTCTTTTTCTTGAACTTACATTTTGAGTGTGGTAAATAAAAATGCATGTGTTGTCAGCTAATTATGCATGGCAAAAAATAGCAAAAGTAATTAGGGTCAAAAGACCTTTAATGATAGTAACACACACACACACACACACACAGGAACATGCGTGTGTTCCTGTTTCTTTCATGAGAAAGACCACGCATTCTGCTGTGAAATTTGCAAGGTTTATCGCATTAGTGTCAACACTTGATGTTTTTATTATCTGAGATCCTGGGCAAGCTTTTAATGAAGTGTGTGTAGAAAATATTGTTCTTGTGATTCCCTTCCCTTGGCTCCAATATGATAGTTTAATCTGATTAAAGTAAGTTCATTTCCTTCTCAGGCTCACCCTAGAGTGCTGGCCACTTTTGATAATATGCCTTGTCATCCAAGTCTCGGATTATTCCTCTGAGGCCAGCCAGCTCCATATGGCAACAAAATGCTGATGAAGTAGTTTGAGTTCTTTAGTTGTTTTTTTCCTTTCTGTTTTTCAGAAGGAGAAAAAGAAGTACAAACAGGACTGTGTCAGAGAATAAACCAAAGAGCCAAATGGAATAGTCAAAATGAGATCAGAGAAATGGCAGAAGATTACTTTTCTGGATTGTTGGCCTCTTCGGAAAGTATGCTGGTGGGCAAGTATTTTTGTCATAATGGAAAGAGCTGTTGTAATTACTGGTCAGCTCTGTAAGTGGACGATTTTCCCGTGTGGGGCAGTCGTGTGAAGACAAATGCTATTGTCTTGCAAACCATGGCCATCCCTAGAGCGTGCAGGGTCCTTGTCTTAGAAACTATTGGAGTCACTGCAAATCAGCATGTGCACACTGGTCTCACCTGATTCACAAAAGAAATAGCTAGCTGGCCAGGGGGAGTGACCTGCTAGATAGGCCACGCTCCTGGAACAAAGGACAAGCCACAGGGCCCACCACCACCCATGAATGCGAGTTTTGAGCTCCTTGGGACATCTGGTCAACCTCACATGCCAGACATATGGTGGGATGGAGTTCAAGGATTGGAAAATATATCAAAAAGGAAAAGTAGGCATCTAGGGCAACATGGATTCTGGTCTAGGTCCAGGCCTCCCCACTCAGATAGCTGCTACCCCTCCAGTCCCAGTTACCTAATGAGGTCTTAGAAAACATCAATAAAAATGCTCCAAAGAGGGGGTCATGGGGTAGGAGACTGAGGGGATTCTCCTAGGATGGAGGATGCAAGTCAAGAACCAGGAATTTCATTGCTGTAAACAGCCCACAGTCCTAATATATTTCATCTAGCTGTTCTCGCAGACACTGGCATGAACGGCAGCTCAGAGGTCATCTCCCAGCCGAGACTTTCCTGCCCAGGTAGAGAGTGACTCATTCTTCCCTCTGCGTTCCCACAGCACCTTCTTCATGCCTCAGCTCTCAAATGGCTCTGTGATATGTGGTTCTCTCTCCCTCTCCCCTTGTAGGCTTGGAGACTCTGTGGAGAATAATTACATATTGTGTTTCTTTATGTCTGCAGGGCCTGGACACCTGGAAGAGCAGCGATGTTTGGAAAATGGAGGAATGAATGCCTTGCCCACCTGCCAGTCACCTCATGTAACGTGTATTCCATATGCTGATTGCGAATTATGTATAGACACAAAACTATGGCAGGCATTGTGATGCTATGTTAAATATTCATACTAAGTGATTAAAAACAGGAGTTTCCTTTTTAAGTCTTTACTGCAGCAGCAGGTTGAGCCACAAGCACATTGTTCTAGGGTATCAATATTCCTTAGTGGGCTGTGGGGAAGTTCAAACATGTATATGGGAGCTTTCCATACTAGTCACACCAATGGTGTCTTGAATTTGAACCTTGCTTTCACATCCATTATCTCTGTGAGCCTCGCAAAATCCTGTGAGATGGGTAGGCTCTTTTATTTCACAGGAAAAGAAAGCCAGACAGACTGATTGACTGATGCATCTCTGGTCCCCAAAATTTCCGACATGACTGTCTTGACCAACTTAAATCTTTTTCCCCCCTATACATTTGCTGTCCTGATGCTGGCCAAATCATTTAACCTCTCGTCAATCTTTTTAGACTTTTTATCTAAAAAGAGGGAAGATGTACTCTGCACAGTGGGGAGGTAAGATCCAGGAATTAAAGGGATGCTTAAATACTTTGTAGATATTCTTTTGTGTCTTAGTGGTGGCGGCGGTTTTTGCTGCTCAGTCGTGTCTGACTCTTTGCAACCCTGTGGACTGTAGCCCGCCAGGCTCCTCTGTCCATGGGGTTTTCCAGGCAAGAATACTAGAGTGAGGTGCTATGTCCTTCTCAAGGGGATCTTCCCAAGCCAGTGATTGAGCTGTGTCTCCTGCTTCGCAGGTGGATTCTTTCTGAGCCCCCAGGGAAGCCTGTCTTGGTAGTAGTTTTCCACAACCGTGTCATGGACATGAGATCCCAGGTGCCATGACTAGGACCTGTGGCTGCTGCTGCTAAGTCGCTTCAGTCGTGTCCGACTCTGTGCGACCCCAGAGACGGCAGCCCACCAGGCTCCCCCGTCCCTGGGATTCTCCAGGCAAGGACACTGGAGTGGGTTGCCATTTCCTTCTCCAATGCATGAAAGTGAAAAGTGAAAGTGAAGTCACTCAGTCGTGTCCGACCCTTAGTGACCCCATGGACTGCTGCCTACCAGACTCTTCTGCCTGTGGGATTTTCCAGGCAAGAGTACTGGAGTGGGGTACCATTGCCTTCTCTGACCTGGAGCAGACAAATAAATAAATATTTTTTTAAAAAAAAGACTAGACTTGGAGATATGCCCTGTTATCAGATAGGTTTGCACTTTCCCACGGTCATAGGCTAAGTGACGCTTTTATATATGTGCACCCTGGGCCACCAAAGGGCCTCAGCAGGAGAAACAGTGGCTGACCCGATCCGGCACGACTGCTGAAAACATCCAGGACGTTCACGCCCACATTCTGGGGATGGGTGTCGCCCCTTTCATGTGACCAGGACACATGACAGTTTCGAGCACTCTTCAGGACTCTACCGTTCTATTCTCCAGGAACAGCGCCGTCAGCCCTCTGCTCGCATTCAATCTCTAGCCAGGCTCCACCCATTCAATCGATTTTTAATTTTAAAACCTGCCATCTCTGCTGCCACTGTCACCACCCGCGTGGAGATTATCTGTGCTGCTCCCACCCCTTCTCCCTGAACGCTGCTGCCGAATGAGCCTTATTTGTTCAAGGACTATTTTTATCCCATCCTTCTCCTGCTCTAAAATCTCCCTTGGCTTACCCAATCAAGTCCAAACCCTGCCTTCTGGAACTAGAAGCTGTCTTAATCTGTCATGAGTTCACCTATGTAGCCCAGATCTCATTATTTCCAAACAGAAACATTCGTCCTCATCGCTCTGATTTTGCTCACACTTCGCCTCAGCCTAAAATGTCCTCTCCCCTGTTTTTTCCCCTCTGTCTAAACATTACAAATCTTTTCAAGATGAGCTCTGATTCCTTGACTTTCCTTACAGCCCATCATTCACATTCTGGTCTGCAATGCTCTTATCTACATCATACGTGGATAGAACACATTTTGAAGTTGAATCCAATACTGTTCTGAATCATTCTGTTTGTTTCACTTTACTTCCCTAGTGGCTCAGACATTAAGGAGTCTGCCTGTAATGCGGGAGACCCGGGTTCCATCCCTGGGTTGGGAAGATCCTCTGGAGAAAGAAATGGGAACCCACTCTAGTATTCTTGCCTGGAAAATCCAATGGATGGAAGAGCCTGGCGGGCTACAGTCCATGGGGTTTCATTTGATAATTTGCTCTTCTTAAAAAGGCCTTTCTCATTTCTTATTTCCCTATAGAATAAAATTCAAATCTTTGGGAGTCTGGATCCTTCTTAATCCAGTTACAACAGATCACTGACTGTGACCCAATATTCCAAACCACATTCCCTTAAAAATCATATATACAGATCAATTTTTCTGAATGTGAAAACAGTACATTCTTATTATAGAAAATCTGTAAAGGATGTGTGTGCGCGCGCTAAGCTGCTTCAGTCATGTCCGACTCTTTGCGACTCTATGGACTGTAGCCCACCAGGCTCCTCTGTCCATGAGATTCTCCAGGCAAGAATACTGGAGTGGGTTGCTGTGCCATCCGCCAGGGGACCTTCCCAACCCAGGGACCGAAACTGCATCTCCTGCAGCTCCTGACTTGCAGGCAGATTCTTTACTGCTGAATCACCGGGGAAGCCCGTATAAAGAATAGTGTTAAATAAAGAAGTAGGAAAAATTGACCCCTCCAAAACAGCCCCATTTAGCACTCCCCCTGAAAGATACAGTCCTGCTAGGTCCTCTCAAATGAGCATGACTCAAGAACTGTCCAAATACCACCTCACCTGTGAAGCTCTCCTTAAGTCTCATCCTCACAGGCAAGACTAATTCTGCTTCCCCACCTCGATCTTCCATGGGTTTCTAACATACTGACATCATGTTGTTCAGCTCAAAGTGACTTGGCAGTTACTTGAACCCCATCTTTGGCCACCTGATGTGAAGAACAGACTCACTGGAAAAGATCCTGATTCTGGGGAAGACTGAGGGCAGGAGGAGAAGGGGGTGACAGAGGATGAGATGGTTGGATGGCATCACCGACTCAATGGACATGAGTTTGAGCAAACTCCGGGAGATAGTGAAGGACAGGGCAGCTTGGTGTGCTGCAATCCATGGGGTCGCAAAGAGTCAGACATGACGGAGCGACTGAACCATGACAAAATTGTCTGCATCCCTGGAATCCACTTTCCTGCATCTATTGGTCTCTTTTATCTTCCCAAATCTCAGTAAGCCTCTTTTCCTGATGGTCTTTGGAAAGAGATTAAATGTTGCTTATTAACTTTCTACATGATCACTACTTTTGATTTTGTCATTCTCGTGGACACTAACCAGGTTATACCCTTCATTTATAGAATATGAGCTAAAATTAGTTTCTAAATATGCTTTCTAAATATGCTTGCATATCTCTATGGAGATGAATAGCATATTGAAAGGCACTTTTTTGGAACACTGGAAGGACAGATTAGAAGTGAGCAATGACATGTTTCTAAGGTTAGAACTATGAACTTACATTCAATCCTGACATGGCATGGTCCTAACATTTGCCCTCCTCTCTCCATTACCGCTATCCATACCCTTTGGCCATTTCAATACAACCTAAACCAAATTTTTAGGTATTAAATTATCTCATACCCCTCGCCTCTTTCAGTATCCGAAATGCCTGTCCGTTTACCTAAAGGGCCAAAACTCTTGACCATATGGCTCCAAACTGTTTATGTTTTTAATCTAAAATTCAGACATATTTCCTTAGAAATTCTAGGTTCTACTTAACACTAGTCTCTTTTGTGGGCTTCCCTGGGAGCTCAGAGGGTAAAGAATCTGCCTGCAATGTAAGAGACCAGTTCACCCCATGCACTTTCAAGGCTCTGGTTTCACTTTTGTAATTTCCTCTGCCTGGGATGTCCCCACTGTTCCCTTCTTCTCCATGTGTCCAAACTTTTCAAAACATCAAGACCCCATTGACATACCGTCGCCTCCTTGAGTTAGGAAAACTACACCCAAGTGTTTCCCTTATTTAGCACTTCCTTCATCCTGCCTTGTGTTAGTTAGCTGGCGACACATTTGTCTCCCCTATTTGTTCACGATCTTTTTCAGAGCAGAAACCAGGCTTTCTGTCTCTCTGCTCAGTGCCTAAGATGGTTCCTTGCCGTGAGCACTAAATAAAATTGTATTTATCTGAAACCTCAAACTTGGAATATTGTTTAGGAAAAAACCCAACAGACTGGAAATTCGGGGGCATGAATTTTGTTCTTAGCTTCAGTGGTAACTGTCTTCTGATTGTGGGATCTTGGGACACCATTTTTCTCAGCTGTAAAATCAAGAAACTGGTCTTCATGTTTCCCCAGTGGCTCGTCAGTAAGAAATCCACCTGCAATGCAGGAGGCATGGGAGACAACGGGCTCAATTCCTGGGTGGAGAAGATCCCCTGGAGAAGGAAATGGCAGCCCACTCAGTATTCTCACCTGCGAAATCCCACTGACAGAGGAGCCTGGTGGGCTATAGTCCATGGAGTCACAAAGAGTTGGACACAACTGAGTGAACACACACACACACACACACACACACACACGCATCTTTAGGGGTCCTAACTTTAGTGATCAAAGAAGAAATTTGAAACCCCTCATTTACACTGAATTTAAGATCTCCACTTACACTGTTACTGGGAATATACCCTTAATTTGCTGCAGCGAGGAAGGAAGAACGTCTTTTGAGAGTCACGAGTTGAGCCACTGGACAGATGAGAAAATAAAGGCTCTAACAGGGGTAACATCTGGAGTTTGGGCCCAAACTGGTTGATTTCAGTTCTACTGTTTTTTATGCAGGTAAACTCTCTCTTGAGACGAAACCTAAAAAAGGAACCTAGATAAGTTAATATTTGAAATGAATAAATAACTGACAGGCCATAGAAAAGTCATCATTCATGCCTCAGGGGAAAGAACTAAAAATAGATTTAAGCAGTGGTTGGAAAAAGTTGTGTTGGGGAATGAAATCTACTCATTCCAGGCAGAAGAATATAAGGTGTGTCGTTTGCAAAAGCAGCAACATATAGCAAGAAGAGGCCAGATTACTCAGGGGAAGATGCACAAGGAAAAGGCTTAAGAACAAGGATGCTGGGATAAACCTAGACACACAATATATAAAATAGATAACCAACAAAGACCTACTATATAGCACAGGGACCTATACTCAATATTTTGCAATAGCCTACAAGAGAAAAGAATCTGAAAAAAATAGGTATATGTGTATGTATAACTGAATCACTTTTCTGTATACTTGAACACATCATTGTAAATCAACTATATTTTAATTTAAAAAAAAGAAAAGAACATGGAAATTTGGACCTGCCACTTAGATGAAATATGCCTTTTCAGTTACCTCAATTTCAAGTCAATATGCTATCATTTGACCTCATTTCAAAGACAATCAAGGAAAGATGCTTATTGAGATTTGGAAAGAGAGAGGAGAGGCCGATTAGACGTAGGAACATGAATTCCAAGGATGCCAACAATTTGATGGGGGTCAAATAACTGCCAGATTGTTCTGACCTGGACAGAGCCCTGGCAGTAAAACACACAGAACTAAAAACACATGTATATAAACATATGTCAAGACAAGTTGGGGTCCATGATAAAGCTACCTGCTATGACCGTGCATTTACATGCGGTTTGTACTCTGAAGTTCCCTCCTTCTGTAGTTCAGGAGCTTTTTGGTTCAGTCAGTTCACTGGTCATGAAATTCCCGAATGAGGACTGGAAATGAACTTGGGCCAACAGTTATCCAACAGTAAGATTCTGAACTGGAGAACTCCTGACCCTTTAATTGGGAGCATAATGTCTAGAAGTTAAATAACATGTGAAGAGAAGCATCTATGCCTGGAGATGCTTTGAATAATTTTTCCTACATAACCAAAAAAGCAATCTTTCCAAGGTGAGTTTTTCTCAGATGGCTTAGATTCTATTAGGAGAAAGAAGGGATACAGAAGTCATTTCTTTTAGTCTAGAGGTTTTCCTCCTCTTCAAGGGAAGAACCAGGAAGAGCCAAATCATGCAACAATAATCAGGCGTGGCTGAACAACTCGTCTTCATCTGCTTTGCAAGGGAGGCCGAGGTGGGAAGTAGCCTTGATGGTATAGTCTTTAGAATCCTCATTCAGATTACTTTTTTAATGAGTACTTTATGCAGTTAGAGTCACAAAACCTGCCTGAAAAATCAGACTTCTTGGCAATTCCAAAAATAGCCATGGAAAATGCCAAATATTGACACTATTTTCTAAATGTAGCTCTTATGCAGGCCCCACTGTTGCAGGTTGTGGCTAAGGACTCCCGATGTGTAACCCTGCTGGGTAAGCATTCCCACCAGGAACCTCAGGGGAAGCTGGCCAGGTTTCCGTCAAACAGAATGGAAGCACTTCCCCAGACATCTGTATAACCTGCACACAGCTCAAGAAAGCGGAAGGAGGAGTAGGTGGAGCTATGAATACTGATGCACAAGTTTAATTTTAAAGAAACTCTGTAGGCAGATTCAGTCCTACATGGGAATTTCTGAAAAATTAAAATAAGGCTAACGAAAACTATTTTAAAGCATATAAATGACAGTAAGACGCCGTCCTGGCCACCTTTATCTTTGGTCTGCACCCATGTCTCTAGGAAACAGTGAAAAGAATTTGTGTAAGACTTAGGAGATGGGAGTCTCAAATAGACAGTTTTCACAGAAAGAGACTCACAGACTTAGAGAATGAACTTATGGTTGCTGCAGGGGAAGGATAGGTGGAAGGGATAGCTAGGGATTTGGGGATGGACATGCGTACTCTGCTATATTTAAAACGGATAACCAACAAGGACCTCCTGTATAGCACAGGGAACTTTGCTCAGTGTTATGTGGCAGCCTGGATGGGAGGGGAGTTTGGGGCAGAATGGATACGTGCATATGAATGACTGAGTCCTTTCATTGTTCATCTGAAACTTTCACAACACTGTTGAACAGCTACACCTCAGTAGAAAATAAAAAGGTAAAAAAATAGGCAGTTTTCATCCACTCTAGTATTCTTGCCTGGGAAATCCCACGGACAGAGGACCCTGGTGGGCTGCTCAAGAGTTGTACACGACCTAGCCACTAAACCACCACCACCACCCACAGACTTGCACTGGGTATATATTTTTTTCCAATCTGCCCACTTCATCCCTTCCCCCTGCTACCAGCACACCTAGAAGTCATTCTGTTTAGGACTCAAAAATGGCAAGTCCAAACTCACCACAGTTTCAGCCCCTAACGCCTAACTACATGCTCAGTCTAATGTTTCCAGGGCACAGCTAAATACATGCCAGGCATGGCATCATGCTCTCTGGTGGCAGAACACGGGAAGGCTCATTCCCTTCCAGAGTGTACAATATTAAAATGATAAAGCAACCAGGAGAATAACCGCAGGGCAAAGAATGACTATGATTAATTAGCATTGTAAGAAAGACCCGAACTGACTGTTACTAGAGGGAAAAGCCTCTGGCTTGGAGGATCAGTACATAATCCCCGGGGAAGGTCACATTTAGGCCTGGGCCAGCAGCAGGTCTAGGAGGGCAAGGGGATTCTAAGTGAGGAGCAAAGTGTGAGCAAAAGCAGAGAGGTCTCCAGGCACAAGCATATCCCCTTCTATCAGTTCAGTTCAGTTCAGTTGCACACTCGTGTTTGACTCTTAGTAACCCCACGGACTGCAGCACACCAGGCCTCCCTGTCTATCACCAACTCCCGGAGCTTACTCAAACTCATGTCCATTGAGTCAGTGATGCCATCCAAACATCTCTTCCTCTGTTGCCCCCTTCTCCTCCTGCCCTCAATCTTTCCCAGCATCAGGCTCTTTTCTAGTGAGTCAGTTCTTTGCATCAGGTGGCCAAAGTACTAGAGTTTCAGCTTCAGCATCAGACCTTCCAATGAATACTCAGGACTGATCTCCTTTAGGATGGACTGGTTGGATCTCCTGGCAGTCCGAGTTACCACACGGCTATGGTCCGTACCTGGCTCTGCTGCCAGGGGTACTACGGTTAGGGGGAGGGTGAGACGGAGGAGATGACGAACGGTCCTCTCAGCCTGCTCACCGTAAGGCCTCTGAGGGGAAGGACGTGACGGAGCAAAGAAAGTGAAAGAGGAAAATGATGGACCCTTCTAGTATTTATCTCACGTGCGCATGCACACACACACAATTTATGTTTTCTTTCTATAAGCTTGTAGAGTCCCCAGTGTTTTCACACTGTAACAAGAAACTCTGTTACGAAGACTTCTCCCACCTTCCTTTTGCTGTGACACAAAACAACTCTCCATCATCTGACCAGGATACCGGAATCACGTTACCGTTTTCCCCTCAGTCCACTGAACACTTCTTTCTATCTCGCCACTCATGGCTAAGAAATCAAGCTAACTGTGAAAATCATTTCGCTCCTGGGCAAACAGAAAGAAACCACTTGGAAAGTTCTCCTCGGAAGGAGAAACAAGTCTGAAGTCAGTCATTTCCAGATCGGCTGTGTTATTTAGCAAGGATTTGCTATATAGGATGGGCGCACTTTCACCCTTTGATCTGTCTTGGAGAGATTCAGGGTGTCTTACAGAACTGCCAGAATATAAACTCTAACACAGGTTGCGTGAGCTTTTATGGTGGGGGTCATTTACTTGAAAGGACAACTGGCTGTCTTGGATCTCCTCCATGCACAAACATAGAAAGGGAATGTTTCTTCAAACAACAATGCCTTGTGTGGGGCTCACGGTGCTACTCAATTTAAGTCAGCACAACACAACGTAAGCAAGGAACGCATGCAGGTGAAGGCAGGCTGGATCCACTGCCGGTCTCTGGGCAGGCGGGTGGGCAGAGTCTCTCCCCACGTCCAAGGACCCACTGCCAGCTGCGGAGCAGAGCTCAGGAGGGCCCCTGGACCCAGATGACTTCTCTCTTAAACACATGTGCACTCTGAGCTCCCAGAGGTAAGATCCACAAGCTGCTCTGGGTTCTTAGTTTGTGCCTACAGCAGCATCACCTAGAGAAGGCAATGGCACCCCACTCCAGTACTCTTGCCTGGAAAATCCCATGGACGGGGGAGCCTGGTGGGCTGCCGTCTGTGGGGTCACACGGAGTCGGACATGACTGAAGTGACTTAGCAGCAGCAGCAGAGCAGCATCGCCACCTTGAGAGAAAGGCACTTACTGGATTCAGAAACACATTTGATGATTATCAGAGTGATTAGAAGGAATCAGGGCAAAGGGAGAAACTCAGGGGCAAGGAGAATTTCTCAAGTAACAACAACAACAAAAAAAGGCTCAATCTCCGTCTTCGCCCACCTGCAGAAAGAGAAATACAGCTTCCCTGGCCATGGCAGAGCCTGGTCGCCCAGGAACAAGGAACTCCATGGCCAGGCTGGAGGCGGGGAGGGGAGATGGCCATCTGTCTCACCGTTCAGGTGAGATGTCTCCAGGCCACTCTCTCCTTCATCTTAACTCCTGTCCTCGAGCTTTGCAGGGGACGAGATGGCGAAGCTCATGGGAGCACTCAGGTGTCCCAGAGTGAAGACCTGGGTGTGTAAAGGTGAGGGCAGGAGGGGCCACCTCTACTGCGGGGGAGGTCCTGGAGAGCCCCCACCAGCAGGTGATGTGGGAACAGGACAGGCAGGTATGGAAGAGAAGCCCCAGAACCCGGCAGGCACGGAGGCAAGAGAGCCTGCCCTGCTTCAGGAAGAGCGGACACTGCGGATGGCTGGAGTGTGGAGGTGCAGCTGGCAGGAGAAAGTACGGAGAGGCACGTGAGAGGGGCTGGGACCTGGGGCCCCTTGCTGTGGGGCTTGCATCTGGACAAACATCTCCTCTGGCAACTGAATGCAAGGAACCTACAAGGGAGTGAAAATTGCTGCACACATGTGCAGTGGGGGCACATTATGAATGCCAAGATACAAAAAGACCAAAAACCCAACTGCCACTTCTGGGGTTTGGGGAGCAAAAGCAGGGTCCTGTGCATGATCCCTGATGCATGATCCCCCACCACCGAGGGGGTGGGAAGACCAACTAAGCCACCCCTCCACCCCTACCGTCACCCCATTTAAGGGACCAGCTCACCCCCGTCTCAGGGAGCAAGCAAGGGAAACTATTGTTGGCTTTCGCTCCCTGGTGTGGCAGCATAAGTCTCAATACAGCCTTGCCTGAATGCCTCATTTTGATCCCTTTCTTATCAATTTCTATTGTCTAAGAACCTGGGTCAGTAACACAAGGGCTGGCTCCTTCTGAGAGCCTCGGTGCCTTTAAGGAATTGGGGCTTGTCTTTAAGATACTGGGGAGTCGAGGGAACTTCACAGGAGAGTGTGACATGATTTGATTTAAATCTTGAAGACTTACCCAGGCAGCCAGTGGGAGAAGGACCCATGAGTGGATGCCAGGCAGGGGACCAGCCAGGGCTGCTGGCGTCAACAAGTAAGACAGGATATGGGCAGATTTCCTGGGGTAGAAGGGAACATCTTGGAGGATACTGGGAATACATGGGCAGATATATCCTGAAGGTGATGATATGCTTAAATTAGGCACAGGCTCCTTCCGCGGCCCTGGGAAGGGATCCAGCAATGAGTTCACAGGGGCATAGCATCTCCTCCATTTCCCAAGTCAAACATTTTTGCATTTTTTCCCAAGAAAGACCCCTTCAAAACAAGAGGTATCAGTCAGACACAGGGAGACGGAGGTTCAAAGATGTTGATAACAATGACATTGGAGCGGATCAGGGAAAGAGAAGCAGGATAGACGATACAGAAATATTGCTTTTTTTTTTTTAAACTAAATGTTGTATGGCATACAGTGGAGATCAAATAGAGACAAGGTCTAGAAAAGACGGTTTCAGTGAAAACAGCCCGTTTATCGATCTTAGCGGTGTGCTCCCTCAATCTCTGTCCTTTAGTAACCGTCAGTTATTTTGTTCTCAGGGTTAAACAGATTCCACAGCACAAATCCTTGCAGACCTTATTTGGCTAGAGATTTCAATGTTTTAGGTTTATCACCGTAAAGCCAAGGGCAACTTTATAACTTTCCTGGGGTGTGGGTGCGAAGCTATTACATGTAGGGATAAGGTAAAAGAAGGAAATCCTAGATAGCTGTCCTTTCAAGTTAAGCGTTTTGTTTGAATGAACTTCATGTGCATGTGTGAGAGAGAGAAGGAGGGAGGAGGGAGAGGAAGAGGAGGAGGAGGAGAGAGAGAGGCATGTGGTAGAGCAGAAAGAACTCTGGAGGAAGTATCAGAAGTTTGTTCTCGTTCAGTCACTAAGTTGTATCTGATTCTTTGTGACCCCATGGACTGCAGCACGCCAGGCTTCCCTGTCCATCACCACCTCCCAGAGTTTGCTCAAACTCATGTCCATCAAGTCGGTGATGCTCCAACTATTTCATCCTCTGTCACCCCCTTCTCTTCCTGGTCTTTTCCAGAGTTGGCTCTTCGCATCAGGTGGCCACAGTATGGCAGCTGCAGCATCAGCCCTTCAGAATACTTGGGTCCATAAGCTCGGTAATCCTGACGATGAATCTCTGAATGTTCAATGTCTTGGTTTCTTCTTGAGTCAAATGAGAGGTTTGAATTAGGTGCTCTAGAAGGTCTGTTCTTATTTTAAGATTCTAAGTTTCAGGTAGGTCAAATCTTGCCTAATATTCACCCAAAGAGTTTCACTTTTTAACCAGATTGACTATTTCCTTAAAGAGTTACACCTATACTTGGCTTTATCAGAATACTCAATATGCTGCTCGCATACTGCCTCTCAAAGGAAATCTAACAGTCAGCAATCCTGCTCTCTTGTGCTGAAATACAAAATGACTGAAGCTTAGGGATGCTTGGCCAGCCTCCCTCTTCCATCACCTTCTCCCCTCGTGATTGATTGCTAAGCCTCCTCTATATTTCATAGATGTTGGCAAGTCACAGTCTTAGAAATAAAGTTCAGAAGGGGAAGAATGAATTGGATTATCCTGTTCCTCCCATCCCACATATTTCTAAGAGCATATCTGAATACTGCAGCTCTTTAGGAAGCAAAGGATGATCCCAGAACCAACTGGCCCATTTTACACAAAACACTGGCTTTCACACTAAAGGAAAGACCCACAACGTAGAAGGGAAGGCTCTTGGTCCACTGAACCATGGTTACTAAGTAAGCAAAAATGAGTTCCTTGTTAGTTACATTGTCACAGTATTATAATGCTTTAATACATTTTCCTTAAAAATGGGTAGGAGAGGAAATGTCACTGCAGATTTTCTATGTAAATAATATTAAAACATCTGTAATTTACCAACATACACCCTTTTCACTCTGGGTAGTATTTTGATGAGCTGTTCTTTCATGTTTCTGACTCTCTGTCACCCCAGGGACTGTAGCCCACCAGGCTCCTCTGTCCATGGAATTTTCCAGGCAAGAATACTGGAGTAGGTTGCTACTTCCTTCTCCAGGGGATCTTCCTGACCCAGGGATCGAACCAGCATCTCTTGAGTCTCCTGTATTGGCAGGTTCTTTACCACTGTGCCATCTGGGAAGCCCTCTTTAACGTTTAGCTCCAAATTTATTCTCTTGTCCCGTGCCTACCTCGAAGGACACAGCAGGCACACACGGCTAAGCATTATGGAACAATGGCTTGGAATCTCTGGAATCTTCATGGCAAGTTTATAAAGAACCAAAATATCAGACCGCCGCTTTCCCTTTTACCAGTCGACCATTTCTTTCCCATGCTACCCCTCACCTCTCGCACACATTGTGACGTAGTCAGCACCCCACCCATATCCTATTTCCATAATACGAAAGCTTTCTGGGCACTGGGAATGCCAGCAGCTGTACACAGAGGATTTTTTTTTTTTCTAAATAAAGGAAAAAAGGAGCAAGAAGTGCTGCAGAGATAAGACCTCAGACTGATGATGGAGACGGAGTCCACAAATATGCAGGTTCCAATCTCTCAACTGGAATAACTTGAAGGTGTGTTGCATGGCAGTAACTGGCCTGATAATAACTTTCATTGCCTTCCTTCTCTTTTCTGTCTTATTTCCCCACACCTCTACCAGTATTTCCTGAATGTACCTCTCAAACTACTGGTACTCAAAATCTTATCTCTGGGTCAACTTCTTGGAAACCCCAAACCAATATCTAACCCATGGCTCCCATAACTACTAAATGTTCTGAGCTTCTGAGATATTAGAACTGAAAGGCATCTCACATCCTATTAGACTACCCTGATTGGTTTGGCTTTCATAAAAAAAACAAACAAACAAAAAAAACAACACCTGAGATCCAGACAGACTGACCCCAAGGTCACCTAAGCAGTCAATGGCAAACTGCAAATACCTTGAGTCCCCCAGGATTCTATCAGAGAGTTAGGCTTAAACCTGGCTAAGGATTTAGGACAGTTTGGAACCAAAATACTACTTTTAGCAGAAGTCTGTCATGGGATTTGAATTGAAGAGAAGAAAAAGTCCATGGTGATATGCTGACTCTAAGAGACTAAAAAATTAAGAAGATGATATATTCTGTGCAGATGACAGGAGTTATAGAGAAAGGCATCATCAGTAGTCAAAGAGAGATGAGAATATACAGGAAAATCTTCCTAAGAGCTAAAGGAACAACCCCATCCTCTTCAACTCCCAAATTCCTACCATGCAATATTTTGAATGTACGTCGAAAATATGGTAAGATTTCCCACCTTTGGGAGAACAACCGTTCCAAGCTCTGGACCCTTGGGTAATAGTAGGTAAATCCCCTTTGCTATACTCTGCTTTTGGTCAGTGGGGGGAAGGATTTGCTCTTTATCTTCTGTTGTAATTTGGTCCTTCACTTTGACAATTTCAGATGTTGCTGTAGGAAGTGAAAACTAGAGCAATAGATACACAAAACCTTTAAAAAACAAGACCCTGACCTTTTTAAAAAGTGCCTTATGAAGCACATAGTTGTCTTAAATGACACTGTAGAAGAGAAAGCATGCCTCAAAAAGGTTTATGAGCAAGATAAATACTATCCTACATGTGCGTTTGTTCTCATTTGTCCAAACATCCACATTCCTTTAAAGTGAAATCTCTCTGAGGGCTTGACATATTAAAGTAATACTGCAATTTATCGACTAATAATACAGCTTCAAAGGAAAGTAATATTCTTAATGGCACCTCATCAAGTCTATTATTTATTTTATTTCTCTAAAGTTTCAAGAGACAAATTGGAGACATACAATTAGTACTATTTGATTCAAGTCTTGATTTTGGTTGTTATAAATAAAGAGCAGCTTTTCTGTTCAAGGTTAAAATAGGGAAGGTTACATTTATTCCAAGACTACAAACATAGGCTTCTAGAGTGGGAGTATGGTAGGCAGAATAATGCCTCTCCCAACTAAATTCACATTCTAGTCCCCCAGCCTGTGAATATGTTACCTTACACATAGAAGGGACTAGGGCTCTTGAGTTGAAGAGATTATCCTGGGTTATCCAGACGGGCAATGGAATCACAAGAGTCCTTATAAAAGGGAAGCAAGAGGGTGAAGTCAGAGAGAAAGGCCATGTGGTGACAAGCGGAAGTTGCAGGGGTCCCATCGCAAAGAAAGAACCAGAGGCCAAGAACACTGGTCTCCAGAAGCCAGAAAACACAAGGGCCTGGATTCTCCCCAAAAGCCTCTAGAAGGAACCAAGTCTAACTTTAACCTATTGAGACTGATTCTGGTCTTCTGATCTCCAGAACTAGAAAAGTATAAATTTGTGTTTCTTTAAGCCACTAAATCTGTGGTAATTTGTTACATCAGCAACAAGAAACTAATCCAAGGGGGGTGTGAAAGTATTAATGCTGACCAGTCTACCAAGTGCTTCAATCCCAAGCATCCTAACTGTCCCGATCTCAGGGAAGCAGGGTAGAATAGAAAGAGCAAAGCCTCAGATCAAACAGATCTACATCCCTTGAGTTCTGATCCTGGCTCTGCCACTTACTGTCTATGTGCTTTGGGGAAGTTATTTCCCCTCTCTGAGCCATAACTGTTTCAGAGGTGAGGCAGTGGTTGTCTGCATTTCAGATCCGATAAAATTACATCTCTATAGCAACGGCAATAAATCATCCAGCTAGAGTAAAGGTACCAGCAGGTTGCCATGAGGTTTAAATGGGATGATGTGTCTAAAGGGTCTGTGCAGCATTTATCGCCC
Source organism: Ovis canadensis (assembly GCF_042477335.2). Classification (NCBI taxonomy): domain Eukaryota; kingdom Metazoa; phylum Chordata; class Mammalia; order Artiodactyla; family Bovidae; genus Ovis; species Ovis canadensis. The sequence continues at coordinate 58,084,551 of NC_091264.1, forward strand.
AGCCGACGCTCGGCAGAGGCCAGTTTTCTTAACCTCACCCCATCCTGCACAGCAGCGGTGTGTATAATCCTGTAGGGAGCTTGCCAAAATGCAGGTGGTGCACGAATCTACACCATCAATACCTTCCCACCTCACCTGGGAAAGCATCAAATCTTAGCAGGGTTTGCAAGATGCCTTTTTAACGGCTTTATTGAGACATAATTTATATACCCTAAAATCCATGCATTTTAAGCATACAATTCAGTGAATTTCAGTGTATTTACACAGTTGTACAACCATCACCACAATCTAATTTTTAAATATTTTCAACATCCTAAAAAGCAAACAAGTGCCCATGTACCATCATTCCTTGTTCTCGCCCTGCCCTACACAACCACAATCTGTATTTCCTCAGATGGATTCCAAATGCAGTTCGCCCTTGCTTCAAGAATATTCAAAATTTTTAACAAATAGACACCCATGAGCTTATTGACCATCACGTCAAAATTCCACATCAGCTTTTCTTTTCTCAAAAATGAAAACAGGGTCTACCTAAACAGTTTCCCTGAAGGGAACTGGGTTTTATTGGTCAGAACTTCCAGTATTACCGGAAACTGAAATTTAAAGGGTACACTTTCAAATCATGATTTTTAAAGATGGACAAATCTAAATGCTCCCTTTTTCCTTCTCAACTCCCACTCCAAACCTCCAGTCTCAGTGGTGAGAAGACACACTGTTATAGAGATGCATATAAATGGACCCAAAGTCTGGGGCAGGGTGACAGGTAGGGCAGGAATCGACTCCCCTAGTCTACGGAAGCTGACTCCCAGCCCCCTTTCCTTTCCCTCCATACTACCTGGGCGTCTTCAGTGATCCGAGTGCCATATCCTTTCCATTTTGCTTACCCCAGGCTTCCCTGGTGGCTCAGATGGTAAAGAGTCTGCCTGCAGTGTGGGAGACCCAGGTTCGATCCCTGGTTCAGGAAGATCCCCTGGAGAAGGAAATGGCAACCCACTCCAGGATTCTTGACGGGAGAATCCTATGGATGGAGGAGCCTGGTGGGCTACAGTCCATAGCGTCACGAAGAGTCGGACACGACAGAGCTACTTCACTTCACTTCTTATACCCCAGGCTTCTAGGTGCTCTGGTGTATTGTTGCTGACGGGCGGCTAAAGTTGTCACCATGGGAGTGGGATCCTTGGGGATGAAGTTGGGCAAGAAATTTCTCACCAGGAATGTAGTGTGTGTTGTAATTGATAGGGTGGCCAACTCTGCATCTGTGACAGACTCTGAAATCGAAGTACTGACCGGAACACAGGTAAAGTGTGGTGTGCAAAGAGGCCAAGAGATGAGTTTCAGGCCCCAGGGTACTGGGAGCTGCGGGCAAGCACTGGAAATGCTATTGGAAATTAATGAAATCAGAAAGGAAACAAGTGAGAGGGAGACAGGCTGGGACCTGAGACCCTCGGATGCAACGCTTCCAGGAGCAACAAAACACCAAGAAACTTTAAGGGACTAAAAAATAACTGCTTGCATGGGCAGTTGGGTGGGATTGTGGACAAAAATGATACAGAAAGACAGAAAAACCCAACTGCCACTTCTGAAAGCCATACAAAAGCAGGTAAGGAACGAGGTTGCCCTCCCTCCCCGAAGCAAGCAAGCAAGGGAAACTATTTGTTCTCGATCTCTCATAATCAATTTCTATTGATTGAGGAAGCCGAGAACCCTAGTCAGTAACAAAATGGATCCCCAAATATTTCCTCTAGCACTAGCCGGTTAGTGCTGCTCACCCAGGAACATGAGCTCATTGAGTTAATTCTAAGGGAAGAGCCCCTAGAGGACTGCATGGCAACCGGCTCCAGGATTCTTGCCTGGAGAATCCCATGGACAGAGAAGCCTGGCAGGCTACAGTCCATGAGGTCACAGAGAGTCGGACAGGAGTGAAGCATCTGAACACACACACACACGAGCCAGGGTGGAGAGCACAGGGGCTCACATCAGCGGATGTGCTGCACGGAAGAGCGTGAAGCATCTCTTCCTGCCTGTCCCAGCCACCTCCTTTCTGTTCCCCCTTCTATTGATTGTTACCACACAGTTTCAATTCATGGAGATACGGTTAAGAAGACAAGTTTTGCAATGATCATTGTGTCCTTTATTCTTAGATTCATGCCCATGAACTACTCACAGCATAAAAAGAGCAACATTTATATGGCATCCAAAATCTTCATGCTTTATTAGCCTGTCATCATAATCAGTTCAGTTCAGTCACTCAGTCGTGTCCGACTCTTTGCGACCCCATGAATCACAGCACGCCAGGCCTCCCTGTCCATCACCAACTCCCAGAGTTCACTCAGATTCACGTCCATCGAGTCAGTGATGCCATCCAGCCATCTCATCCTCTGTCGTCCCCTTCTCCTCCTGCCCCCGATCCCTCCCAGCATCAGAGTCTTTTCCAATGAGTCAACTCTTCACCTGAGGTGGCCAATATTGCTGGCCAAAAAACTGAGGTGGGAGAAGCATGGCTTTGGGGCAGATTAATTTAACTTCTAAAACAGGCTGGGCACTTAGGTTCCCTTCGTTTGGGTTTAACATTTAAGTAGCTTGATACAGTTATTAGGCAAATTGCTTCTGTATCCATCTACCACAATAAACAAAGATACATCCATTTCTACTTTGCCATAGATTTTTATTTTTAATCAGAAATGAGAAGAGAACTTCAGAAGAAACAGCACCTGTTGGCTAATTACTGTGAGGAAGAGAAGTTCAGCATCAATTAGGCTACAACTGAAATAATTGTATTTGGCAGACAGTCTCCAACGTTTAAGTATACAAAATTTAATTACCCAGCCACACATAGCACATTCAGCTACTTACGGGTGCTTACGGGCGCACTTTGAAAGTGACTCATCCAAAAAGATCCACTGGGGTGCAGTTATAACCAGAATCAGATGTTCCACAGAAGTCAGATTATGTTTATTTTATGCTGGGAGACAAGTGGATGGTAACATCTGCTCTTGACATCTTTAAAGCAAAATTTTCTGTGTGTGTGTGTGTGTGTGTGTGTGTGTGTGTGTGTGTGTGCAGGGTTCTGAGTTCTCAAATATATGTCTAAGTACTCAAGCATTTTTGTTGGTGTATCAATGCTGGTCGTACCCCTAGTTATATGTTATATCTGTAGCTCACTTATAAGAGTAAATAAGGAAGTTAAACATTTTTAAAAATAATAATTAAAAAAACTGTGTCAAAGAAAAGACAGTAAGAATGGAGAACCTCTGTGGGGGAGAGAATACAAGAGCAGTTGGTAAATTTTCAGAGCTAGATGCTAACTCTGTCTGCAGTCAACACAACAGGAATCTAAAGCTTCTAACTCTCTTTTATCAGCAACATAGAAATAGGCACTTCAGCCTCTTACTAGAGAAGTCAAGTATGAATTCACCGCAGTCTGATGCTCACCAAAGACTCCAGCAAGGCATCTGACTTTGAGAGAGGTGGCCTAGAAATAGGAACTCTGCTTTTCTAGGTTAGAGCATCTCAATGCTGGCTACAAATTTGAATCACCTGAGGTGCTTTAAAAACACCTATGCCTGAGTCCTAGCCAGCACGTCTGATTTAGAATTTTTCAAAGGCTTCCCTGGGTCATGAACCACTACTCTAGAACCTTGCTTTTCCAGCATTAGCATCTTCTGGAAGACTTAGAAATGCAGTACCTTGAGCCCAGCTCTAGACCTGCCTAATCAGCATCGGCTCTTTAGCAAGATTCCCAGGTGATTCTAATGTATTTGGAAGATCGAGAACCCCTTCTAACAAGGAGGTTCCATGAGTTCTTCAGCTCATCACAGAGTAGCACTCCTCTCTGCTGAAATGCTTTCATTGAACCCAGCTTCTTGATTTGCCTGAAGATCAGTATAGTCAACAGTCTCCATTACACAATTCTCACCGAAGACGTTTTCCCCATGATACGCTCAATATACTTTAAGCAATTGCATTTAACTGTACAATGAAAGTTCTCTCACATTTTAATGACAGAAAAAGCTCACGTCACCAGATGTGTTTAGTTCCTACTTACAAATCATTTTAAAGCCTGAAGACATTCTAATCCATGAAAATCTCTGAAAACTGTAGGTATTCTATATATGTTGGCTTGGTGGTACTCCTATTTTATAAACTAAATCTTGCGGAGGCCAGTTACAGAAACTACTTCATTTCTTCAGCCATGAACAATGGTCTACAGGAGTTTACACAGATCGTATCCTTGTTAAGTCCTTGAAACACATCCTCAAGTAACCTGCTTTAATCTCTCCTTTCCACTCAACACTCTTGGGCTCCAAAATCACAGCAGATGGTGACTGCAGTCATGAAATTAAAAGATGCTTGCTCCTTGGAAGAAAAGCTAGGATAAACCTAGACAGCATATTTAAAAGCAGAGAAATTACTTTGCCAACAAATGTCCATCTAGCCAAAGCTATGGTTTTTCCAGTGGTCATGTATGGATGTAAGAGTTGGACAATAAAGAAAGCTGAGCGCCGAAGAACTGATGCTTTTGAACTGTGGTGCCAGAGAAGATCCTTGAGAGTCTCTTGGACTGCGAGGAGATCCCACCAACCCATCCTAAAGGAAACCAGTCCTGAATATTCATTGGAAGGACTGATGCTGAAGCTGAAACTCCAAAACTTCGACCACCTCATGCAAACAGTTGACTCATTGGAAAACAGCCTGATGCTGGGAAAGATTGAAAGCAGGAGGAGAAGGGGATGACAGAGGATGAGATGGTTGGATGGCATCACCGACTTGATAGACACGAGTTTGAGTAAGATCTGGGAGTGGATGATGGATAGGGAAGCCTGGCATGCCGAAATCCATGGGGTTGCAAAGAGTCGGGCACGACTAAGTGACTGAACTTAATTGAACTTCTACTCAATGGTGAGCCAGTGGTGAGGACGGGGAAGAGTGTAATGGTTCTCCAAGTGGGGTCCCAAGACCAGCAGCATCAGCTGGGCACTTGGAAGAAATACAAATTGTCAGGGCACACACCCAGACTGACTGAATCAGAGACTCTAGGGTGGAGCTCAGTGGGAAATCAGAGACTCTAGGGGTGGAGCTCAGCAGGAAATCAGAGACTCTAGGGGCAGAGCTCAGCGGGAAGTCACTGAGGCCCTCAATGACTCTGACATATGGGTAGTCTGAGAACCCCAGGGGGCAGTCAATGTGAGGTGGGCTCAGAGAATCTTCATTTCTAACAATTTCCCACTTTAAACCGATCAGGAAACTTACTTTAAGGGGCTTCCCTGGTGGCTCAGAGGGTAAAGCATCTGCCTGCAATGCAGGAGACCTGGGTTTGAAAATGGCCACCCACTCCAGTACTCTTGCCTGGAAAATCCCATGGACAGAGAAGCGTGGAACCACTGAGGAAGAGCAATGAGAGAAAAAAAACAAAAACAAAAACAAAAAAACCCAGCATAAACATTATGTAAAGCCCCTCTAAGAGGCTTTAAAAAAAAATTCTTGAGAATTTTAGTTTACTTTTTAAAAACTCCAAAATAAAGAGAAAAAGTGTTTTCCTATTAATACATACAATGGCTCCTTTGAAGCTGCTGTTTTCTAAGAAATTCGACCTTTGGTTTGTAAGGACTACGATCTTAACATAATTTTGGTAGAGAAGTTACCTCCTAAATTATCATTTAGCAAACGGCCTTCCCTGGTGGCTCAGACAATAAATAATCTGCCTGCAATGTAGGAGACCCAGGTTTGATTCCTGGGTCAGGAAGGTCCCCTGGAGAAGGGAATGGCAACCCACTCCAGTTTTCTTGCCTGGAGAATCCCATGGACAGAGGAGCCTGGTGGGCTACAGTCTCTGGGATTGAAAAGAGTCGGATATGACTGAGTGACTAACTCACAAATGGAATATGGTGAAAAGGGCATGAAAGAGAATGAGTTTGAGTGGAAATCATGGAAGCCTACAGTCACCTTCCCTCTTCCTCTTGGGTTATCACCCCTGAAGGATTTCTTTATTTTTAGTGAGTGGAGACTCCACAAAGGCAATATGGAGAGGTCTGCTCAGGCATCTGCTAGCTCTTGGCAAAACAGGGCTTCCTGTTTTCAAGATAATGTTTTAAAATGGCTCATAAAAGGTTTCTTGGACATAACCAGTCCCTGCAAAGCAATATTTTGATGATTAAACTATAAATAAATCAGAAACATATGGAGCTAATTTCCCTGGGGTTTGGCAAAACACTTTGGACTTTATTCCATCCAGAATATTTGAAGGATGGTTTCAAGTGTTCGTGGAATCAAACATGGCTTCATGTTTTCCCAGTTCCCTTTCATGCCCTGGCAGTTTAAGAATAGGACCAAGATTCCTTAAGCTTTCTTTTTCTTTGCCTTTGTTCCGAAATTACCAGATCTCAATACAAACAGAATTTGCTCACCTAAGCGTCACAGTTGACTGAGTATATGGAACAGTTCGCCAGCAGTATTGAAACCCTCTCTGGGTTTCAGAACAGTTCAAGAGGTTTGTTTCTAATTTACAAAGGAAGGGTTTCAGACTTGCGTTATTTCAAAGAATAGCAGCTCCTTTGTAGGTGAACTCTTTCCCACTTACCTACAGAGATTCAGGCTATCTGTTCTTACAACATCCAGCCTTTGAACTCTGTGAGCAGAAATGTTTTGATGGAGTTCACAGCCCTGGGAGGCATCTTCCGTGTGGCCAGAGAGAAAGCCCACCTTCTCTATATCTGAGGGTGCATTTTAGAAAGAGAGCCGGAGCCTGAAGATTCTGAGAGGAGTTTTTTTCCCTATTAGATGCTGTTAATATGTTTGCTTGTTTGCTTTTTAACATAATAAACAGCTCTGGCACTTTTTAAAAGAAAGATTCTGTTTTTGGAAACTATTCTATCTCCAGGCACAGTACTACTAGGAGTCCTGTGGAAATAACCCTTAATACCTAAGTGTTAAGGGAAGGGTATAATTTCTTAATATCACAAGGACATAGGCAAATGAGTCTCGGTGATACAGATTTGGGAAACTTAATGAGAGACTCTATATCTTTAAAAATGTTCAAAGGTATCTGATATCCAAGATGCAACGCAAAACAAGGAGTATGTCATTTTATGTCAGGTTATTCAAATCTAATACATAAACAGCATAATCATATTTCCTCTATTAATGAGAACATCTGTAAATAAACCATAACACTATTAGTGTGAAATGAAAAGAGTGATTAGAAGAACAATTCTTCCTTTTTTAAATTGAAGTATAATTGACTTACAATATTATATTAGCTTCAGATGTACAACATGGTGACTAATATTTTTATACATTGCAAAATAACCACCAGGATAAGTCTAGTGACCATCTGTCCCCATGCAATGTTATGACAATATCATTGACTATATGCCCCATGACTCATTTGTTTTATAATTGAAAGGTTGTACATTTTCATCTTCCTCATCTTTTTCACTCATTGCCCCACTGCTCTGGCAACCACCAGTTCATTCCCTGCATCTCGGAATCTGTTTCTGTTTTGTTTTATCTGTTCATTTGTTTTTTAGAGTCTACCTGTAAGTGAAACCATGGGATGTTTGTCTTTGTCTGTCTGACATTTCACTCAGGATAGTACCCTCCAGATCTATCCATGTTGTTACAGATGGCAAGATTTGATTCTGCTTTATGCCTGAGTAATATTCGGAGAATAATTCTTAAGTGACATATATTACATTCTAGGAAGCCTTGAAATGTTCAAACTTTTAAAATTAAATAGCACAATATAACATAAAGTGTTCAATTTCTGCACCTACCAAATAACTTTACCCCCTTGCAACATTAAAAAAGAAAGAAAGAAATCTAAAACCTCGGAGAGAAGAAGAGCATTCTTGGGGGAGAGAAGAATTTGAGCAAAATAACATGGAAAGTGGGAAACCACGCAGTGTAAAGATGGGATATTGGAAAAATTAAAATTAAAAAAAAGAAACTAGAAAACAAGATAGGGTACTATTACCATTAATGGAGCTCTTTCTCCAAGATCTTAAACCACAAAACTTGTCTCTGTAATTACAACTTCCAGGGTCACTCTGCCTGGGTCTGAAACCTCTGCTCTGTTTTTTATAAGCAGGGTGTCCTTGGGCAAGTTAGTTTCCTTCTTTGAGCCTCACTGTCCTTATCTGTTAAATGGGCATAATAATCTCTGTCTTATAAGGCTTTTGTGAGGATTCAATGAGATCATTCAGCTAGACCCTCTTAACAATATCTGGAAAATAGTGAGTGCTTCAAACATAACTGGCATGTCTGTTTTCAAGCCCGATCTTTAATCCCAGTTCGAGAGATAGTGAAAGATAGGGAAGCCTGATATGCTGCAGTCCATGGGGTCACAAAGAGTCGGACACAACTAACCGACTGAACAACCACAATAATCACCACATTATTGTAAACTGGTTTTGTGCCTGCTACTACACGGCCTCGGACAAGGTCGTTATCTCTTCCAACCCCAGTCTGCATCTTTGTGGAAAAGTGATTCCCAGTGTCTTTCTGATATGTGCGGTAGATCTATGAAGTCACCGTACATACTAAATTAGTGAAACGCTGAACTGCTGTTCCTAGGGGAGTATAGCGTTAGGTTTCTGAGGCTCCGCTTCCAATGGTTTCATCAACTGATCATTGATTCCTTGTCTTAGGTGTGTTTCTGTTTAAAGACCTCTTGTGTGTGTGCAAAGCCACTTCAGTCGCGTCTCTTTGCGACCCTATGGACCATAGCCCACCAGGCACCTCTGTCCATGGGATTATCCAGGCAAGAATACTAGAGTGGGCTGCCATCTCCTCCTCCAGGGGATCTTCCTGACCCGGAGATAGGACCGACGTCTCCTATGTGTCTCCTGCAATGGCAGGCAGGCTCTTTACCACTAGCGCCACCTATATTGTTGATCCATTAACTTTGAACTTGTGGCCAACACCACAATGAGACATCTGAATAAGGCATGTGTAACACACACTCTGTCTCCACAAAGCACATCACAGCCCTCGCGCACTTAGGAACACCACACACTTCAGTACTACACATGGGGACTATTTTAAATAGCAAGGTCCCCACCAAAAAGCAACAACAACAACAAAAAGCGCAGAGCATGAGCCTAAACAGACCGCAAAGATGACACTTGTTTACAGTATGAGCTGAAAAGAACGGCAGCTAAAGGGGCAGCTGCGAATGGGGAGGGGGTGAGGTAGGAGGGGCACCCCCACCCTTATCTGTGTACATCTGTGAATCACCTGCTCTTCCCTGACTTTCTGCTTCAAGCCCTTTCAGGCCTGTGAATTCAGAAAAGGCATCAGTTCCCCTCAGTTCCCATGTTTGTGTGGATATCTCAGCGATGAGCTGGGCTCCCTATTGCTTTCTCTGAAATCAAGGATCTGAAATTCAGAAAGGAAGTAATCGGTACATATCACTTACAAATCATCTTCCTCTCCACTCACAAATTCTGTCTGTAGAATAAAGAAAGGTGTGTGTGTATGCACATGTGTGTACGCTTCAGGCAGTCATGTCACTGAATATCATGGTTCCTACTGAATGGGACCTGGGAAAGTTGGAGACTGATTAGGGAGATAGTGAAAACTGCACATGACCAGCTGGGCACAGGAGAAGCTCAGGTGGTGGGACCAGTCTTAGATTTCCTTAAGGAGACAGAACATTGAAAGCAAGTAGAACGCTGAGCCCATGGAATGCCATAATACTTTTGACCTCAGAGGAGCATCCAATCCCAAACAATGTTAAATCCATCCTCCAGGAACAGCTGTCACCATAGACATGTAGCCCTGCCAGCAACAATCCGCTAGTTCTTTACAGAACACTCAGGTGGAAGTGAACAACACAAGGTCCTCGTTCTCCCTCTTAGCTGAAATATGCCAGGGAGGGCCAGCTTCTCTTGACTCTTGGCCCTGGTCTACCAGGCTGTCTTCCAAGGCATGATCCCCCTATGGCAATTAAGACATCATTTTCCTTTTGAGAGATGCCATCTTCTTTTACAAATCTGACAAATTCCTAGAACAAGAATATACCTTTTAATTGATAGGTGTTATGCAGATGGTGATTGCAGCCATGAAATTAAAAGACGCTTACTCCTTGGAAGAAAAGTTATGACCAACCTAGATAGCATATTCAAAAGCATAGACGTTACTTTGCCAACAAAGATTCGTCTAGTCAAGGCTATGGTTTTTCCTCTGGTCACGTATGGATGTGAGAGTTGGACTGTGAAGAAGGCTGAGCACTGAAGAACTGATGCCTTTGAACTGTGGTGTTGGAGAAGACTCTTGAGAGTCCTGTGGACTGCAAGGAGATCCAACCAGTCCATTCTGAAGGAGATCAGCCCTGGGATTTCTTTGGAAGGAATGATGCTAAAGCTGAAACTCCAGTACTTTGGCCACTTCATGCAAAGAGTTGACTCATTGGAAAAGACTCTGATGCTGGGAGGGATTTGGGGCAGGAGGAGAAGGGGACAACATGGCTGGATGGCATCACCGACTCGATGGAGGTGAGTTTGAGTGAACTCCCAGAGTTGGTGATGGACAGGGAGGCCTGGTGTGCTGCAATTCATGGGATTGCAAAGAGTCAGACATGACTGAGTGACTGAACTGAACTGAACTGATGGGGATGAATTATGTTCCACCCAAGTTAATATGTTGAAGCCCTAATCCCCAGTACCTCAGAATGTGACTGTATTTGGAGATGGGGCCTAGAAAGAGATAATAAAAACTAAATGAGATGAGAAGTCATCTCTGGTGGTCCAGTAGTTAAAAATCCGCCTGCCAATGCCGGGTACACAGGTTCAATCCTTAGTCAGGGAACTAAGATCCCATATGCCTCGGGGCAGCTAAGGCTGTGTCCTTAATGAAGATCCCTGGAGCCTCCACTAAGACCTGAGCCATTAATCAATCAGGTCATATGGGTGGGGTCCAAATCCAATAGGATGCTGGGGTGGGGGAGTTGGGGTGGGGGTGCTTCCCAGGTGGCTCAGATGGTAAAGCGTCTGCCTGCAATGCAGGAGACCCGGGTTCGATCCCTGGGTTGGGAAGATCCCCTGGAGAAGGAAATGGCAACCCACTCCAGTACTCTTGCCTGGAAAATTCCATGGACGGAGGAGCCTGGTAGTCTACAAGCCCATAGGGTCGCAAAGAGTTGGACACGACTGAGCAACTTCACTTTCACTTTTTCACTTTCCTGATAAGAGGAAAAGGGACCCAGCGAGACAGTGACCATTTTCAAGCCAAGAAGAGAGGTCTCAGGAAACAACAACTCTGCCAACATCTCGATGTTGGGCTTCCAGCCTCCAGGGCTGCAAGAAAATGAATTTCTGTTGTTTAAGCCATCCCAGCTTACCCAAAATAGTGGTATTTTGTTACAGAATTCCTGGCAGACAAATACAGTGGTTACCGGTTATCCGCTAGCTATGGATTATCTAAAGTGATTTTCTTCTGCATTATTAAGAAGGAAACTCTGTTTCTTAGTAACACGGAAACTATATTAGGTGCTGCTCTATTCACATATTATTTCATTTACTCCCATACAACCTCCCAGGAAAGTACTTCACTATCCCATTTTACAGAGGAAGAAACTAAACCTCAGAAAAGTCAAGAAACTTACCCAGGCTCACTCATTGAACAGATGACAGAAATGGATTGAGACCCAAGTCAATCTGAACACAAAAGTCTTATTCTTTTAACCAAAGCATCTATATTTCTTTGAGGATGAGATTTTCAAGAGCTTCCCAATTTTACATCTTCTGACCAGCTGTCCCGTAAACTATCGAACTGTCCCAGAAGTGGACATCTGAACTGCAACTTGGCATCTGAACTGCATTTTCCAAACTCTCTTATACTGAAAGCACTTTCTCACACAAGTCCTTTGTAAGACTACAAGCCCTGGTTCTTGGTGTGGAAAACGTTTGTTATTTAGTCAGTCGAGTTTGACTCTTTGTGATCCCATGGGCTGTAGCCCATCAGCCTCCTCTGTCCATGGGATTTCTCAGGCAAGAATACTGGAGTGGATTGCCATTTCCTTCTCCAAGGGATCTTCCACCCAGGGACTGAACTTGAGTCTCTTGCTTGGCAGGCAGATTCTAGCCTGTGAAAAAGTAGGCACTACAATTTAGGCAGATTACCAAATTTTAAAGAATTAGAGAAGAAGAAAAATGCACTCAAAACTGAAACTATTCAGAGCATGGTGTTCTCTTCTGTGATTTGGAAGGCGCCGATGGCTCCTGCAGTGTCTGGAGGTCATCCTTAGCAAATTCCACCCTCATTATATTATTGAAGTGCAGAAATGCAGATTTCCAGCAAGTTTCAACCAACAGAAATCTTGATAAAAAAAGAACTCAGCGTGCTGACATTAATTATTTAAGTGGTGTTTCCTTGAGGGACTGACATGGCTTGCAAAAGGGGCTCCATAAGTCGTTTTCTTCTATTGTGAATATTTATAATATTATGCTATCGATCATATTTCCAGAGTGGGCTTTAATTAAGAAACCTCATTATGCTACGCCGTTTGGCTTTGTTGTCATTGTTTAGTCTTGTTTGTTGAGCATCAGAAGATGGGTGTCTGGCCACAACAGAGAGAGGAGTCTAGAAATTCATCATCAACTAAGTCTTTTCCATTCCCAAATACGCTACATAAGCTCAAAGATTTAAGAACCACTGACTCGGGAAGGATGGTGTGGGATGAACTGAGAGAGGAACACTGAGGCATATACATTAACATACATAAAACAGATGTCAGTGGATTTGCTGTATGATGCAGGGAGCTCAGATCCAGTGCTCGGTGACAACTTAGAGGGGTGGGATGGGGTCGGAGGAGGTTGGGGTTCAAAAGGGAGGGGACATATGGGGTATGCCTATGGCTGATTCATGTTGATGAATGGCAGAAACCAACACAATATTGTAATTATCCTCCAATTAAAAATAAATTTAAAAAAGAAACCTCTGGCTCAAGATCATTTTTATTCTAGTACCCGAATATCCTTTTGCAGTGATAATTGTATCAGTCTAAGGAGTTTTTATAAGACACATTCAAATCATATAATCTGCCCCAAACTGGGAGCAGGATGGAGAACTGGGGGAGGACAGCAGAAACTTGATAACATCTCTACAGGCATTATTCTGAGCACACTTTCCCTTTGATTCTGACATCCCCATATTTTGCTTAGCGCATCTCCTGTGGTCAAACAAAATAGCAGTTAGTGATGAACTCTTCCAAATTCACAACCTGCCTATTTCTCAGGTTCTGTAGAAGTCGGCGGGGGGGGGGTTGGGGGGGTGGGGGCTTGGAGAAGATCCATTGTAGCATTTCTTATTCAAAACAAGTGAGCTGTTATCAGTTTGCTGATTGATTTTTATCTCTATGCTGTAAACCTCAAAATGCCACAGCCCAACTGGGATCCCACCAACCTGTTCCTTTACTCATCCTGTCATTTTCTTAGTCATCCTTCTTTTTGATCCTTGACAACGTTTCCCTGCACCCACCTTCCTGGAATTAACTGCTGGTTCGATTTTTTTTTTTTTCCCTTTCCTGTCTGTTTAAGTCAGAAACTTCCTGAGGTTCCTAAGAGCTGGCTACCTCCGCAGGCATCCAGGTCTCCCAGCAAGTCTCCATGGCAGTGAGATTTGCAAATGAATCCCCCCAGATCTGAGAAAACAGCAGCGGTTGTCTAATCAATCTCTGACTTCCAGCCATCTACCAGGGCACCAGTGGGTTTCGAGAGAGCCAATGAACCAAAGTCCGAGGATTGAAACACCCAATCAACTGATACTGGCAGCTCCAGAAAGGAGGAAGTCCCCAAACGGAACAAAATATAAAACCAATACTCAATCCAACTAACACACAAACAGCAATTAAATTATTTATGATTCAAATGCCTACCTCGCAGATTTCCCAGGCTCTCTGCTCACACATGTATCTTCCTCTGCTCTCTGCCTCCCCAGAGGCTGTGCTTTCTCAGCCTGAACAACAGCCTTCTCAAGAGTCAGGCTCTGAAATACACATGCTACACACGCCCAGACAGCCTTTCGGTGCCAGGCAGCCCCTTCTCCATTCTTCCCAGCCCCAGGCCAGCTCATGCCAGCTCCCAGACAGGCAGACCAACTCCTCCATGGGATGGAACTGGGGCAGGGGAAAAGATCAGACAGGAGTTGGGGGTGAATTTAACTCATCAAGGACCGGGTGGCCGCCCATCCAGGCAGGAAGGGTCCATCTTCATCCCTTTCCTAACCTTAAAACCCCTCACAGACGGTTTCTCCAGCTTCCTTCAGATCCCAGAACAAGTTAGTAGACTCCTCCTGGCTCGTTTCCTCCTCGCACCCAGACCACTCCCAGGAGGCAGCCCCCAGCCGGCTGCAGATAGCTTCTTACCTTCGCAAAACCCCGGTTCTTAAAAGCCTGGCTGGCGTCTCCAAGGAGTCCTGCGTTTTCCTTGGCATGGGGAGTCACCAGTTTCAGAAACAGGGCACATTTCGAAATGAAACAGAAAGTAACCCGGTGATCCAGACAGGAGCCCCCGACCTGCACTTAGCTTTGGCTCTCCGCAGCCTCGGGAGGCCTGGGACTCTGCCAGCTCGCCCAGCTGTTTCAGCTCAGAGAGAATTCAGAGGAGGCTGCAGCTTGGAAGTCTGGAACTCACAGCCTGGGCTCTGCTTTTTTTTCTCTCTTTTCGGAGTATTTGTTGAGCTTTTTAACATGCAGTTTGTCTCCTTCTGCAGGGAATTACTCAGTGAGCCTGTCACCTGACTCCCAGCGGCTCCATTATATAATTCAAACAGTGCCATTTGAGTTGTGATCAGAAAACCACACTTCTCCCTACCCACCACGACCTCCCTATCCCTTCCTTAGAGCGGAGGGCAAGACACTCAAAACACCAAGCAAAGACGATCACCCTTTCTTGCAACTTCAGCAGAGCCACTGGATTTCTGTAGTGTATTTTTTATTTCCCCTGAGGTTTGAGTTTTCTTGGGCAGTGTGTGTGCTAAGTCACTTCAGTTTTGTTCAACTCCTTGTGACCCCTGGACTGTAGCCCGCCAGGCTCCTCTATCCATGGGATTATCCAGGCAAGAATACTGGAATGGGTTGCCATTTCCTTCCCCAGGTTTAGGACCTTCTGAATGTCAATGCTGAGTTAGGGGATTTCTCAAAATGTAACATCTCGAGATGTAGCTGTAGCAGTATCCTTGATTTTCATTTAGGGTGGTGGTTTGTAGATTAGATGAATCAGTGAATGGATTTGCAAATGACAGAGCTCATCATCAGTTGAACAGCTTCACACAGATTTAATGACACCTGTGCAAATGAAATCCAAAACCTAGAATGTTTATTACTTTAGCCACAATATCTAAGTTCCTTGAAATCTCAAAGAAGTAGATTGAGTGGAGAGGTCATTGAGCATCTTTAGCCAAAAGCCTGCCCTGACTCCAATCATCAATATTCCTCCTCCAGCTACCTCAAAGAAGCATGACATCCAACTGAAAACTGCAAGCTTGATGTGCAAACACCACTTCATGGCCAAACCCCCAGTCTCTACTATCAAGCACGTGGAAATTCTTAAAGCCAATCTATATAAATATTTGGAACCAGCACTGTCCTGTGTGAAGGTAATAAAAATCAGTCCTAATTTCCCTTTCTTAGCATCAGTTATCTCTGTTCAGATGATGTATATTGATTGGCAAGTATGTTAAGACAGAATTGACCCAGGAATGAGAAATCTTTGAGAAACTTGGGGGGCATAAATGAGCATAAAACTTCAAGTTCATTGCTCAGTCATGTCCGAGTCTTTGCAACTCTATGGACTGTAGCCTGCCAGGCTCCTCTGTCCATGGGATTTTCGAGGCAAGCATACTGGAGTGGGATGCCATGCCCTTCTCCAACATGCCCTTCCTGACCCGATCAAACCTGGGTCTCCTGCATGGGACGCAAATTCTTTATCGTCTGAGTCACCAAATGATCAACATTAAAAAAATTAATAAATACTCCAACCTATTTGCTTTTTCCTTGTCAAAGCCAGATGAACTGTATCCAGTGGTCGCTCTGGGTTCCTAGTCTCCTCCCAGCCAGTGGAGACTTGTTGCTGAAGATGGGAAATGCTCCAAAAAGACTGTTAAAGTCTAGGGAACAAACGCTAACATGAACACCTCCTTTTGGCTTTTCTTGGTCTCACCTCTTTTCTCCCTTTTGCATTGCCTCACTCCTATTGGCCAAAGGAACCTCCCCAGCCCTTCTTGCCTGCCTGCAACAGTGTATTAATAGTTGATACTGCAGCTATACTAAACCATGTGACATTAGACTGATACTCTGCCCTAAGATGGGACTTTCCCAGGTGGCACAGTGGTAAAAGAATCCACCTGCCAATGCAGGAGACAGAGGAGATGCAGGTTTGATCCCTGGGTTGGGAAGATACCCTGGAGAAGGAAATGGCAACCCACTCACTCCAGTATTCCTGCCTGGAAAATCCCATGGACAAAGGAGCCTGGTGGGCTACAGTTCCCAGGGTCACAAAGAGTTGGACACGACTGAGCATGCTCCTGCCCTAAGAATAGTTTGCAAAATTCTTTGTAACTACCCACATATCCCTCTGAAGTGGGCATGGGGTAATTATTCTTCTTATCCAGACCCAAAGAAAGCCAGTGACATAGATAGAAATTAGAAGTCAATTTTCCTACACTCAGAGCTCCGTTTTGCAAAGGAAGACACAGATATACAATAAAAAACATAACTGTATAAACATGAGTGACAGATTGATGTCTGTTTATATCTCTCCCTCCAGGTGTGGTAAATACAGAGTGTTGTAGCCGTTGCTATGGTAACTACTTGTTTATTAATGAGAATAAGGCTACATAGTAAAATATTAGAAAACATCAGGTGGTGAGGAAGAAAAGCAATAATGCAAAATAAATACTTGGTCTCTGTACACTCCTTCAACACTGACACCACAAAACTCCAACTTCCTAGACCAGTGTTATCCAACAGGAAAACACCATGAGCCACATATGTAATTTAAAATTTTCTAGTTGTTGCATTTAAAAAGAAAAAAAAAACTAGTGAAACTGATTTCGGTAATATTATCAGCTTGACAAACACCAGCTGTCCGGCTGAGAGGCTCATTCTGCCTCCTACTTCAAATCCAATATATTCAAAATATTATTTCAGCATGTAATATTATAAAATTATTAACAGAACATTTATGTTCTTTACTTCAGTCTAAGTCTCTGAACTCTGATATGAATTGTACATATCTAACACTCACATCACATCTCAATTAAGAGTAGCATCTACATCTCAAATGTTCAATAGCCACAAAGAGTCAGTGGTAACCACATTAGATGGCCAAACTTCAGACTATATTTGGTCATTTAGGCTTGAAATTTGTTCTCTGAGTACACATTTGTCTGTCCCTACTTGGAACTTTGAGAAAAATGAACTGAATTCATTTGACTCTAGCTTTGTGGCATAATTCAAGTGGTGTTCTCTTGGGTGGAGCAAGAAAATAGCAAATAAGCTTGAAACTGAAGTAGTATTAAAGATTCAGCTTCTTTCATGCCACCGGAGGATCATGAAGATTAAAAAAAGTAAATCTCAGGTTTATAAAAATTCCTTTCTTGGTTTGTCCCATTTGCCCAAATTACCCAGAACCATGCTTGACTGCACTGTGCGCCCTCTCCTCTCGGCACCCCTAACAGATCGCTCAGTCATAACAAGCCTGGGGGTCTCTGCCTGGCCTCCCTGCCCCCACTCTCCACCCATTCACATGCATGTTCTCGCCTGCCTTCAGCACGAGCACGCATTGAAAGCAGACGTTAATCATGGAGCTTCTCAACTTAAAGCGTTTAATAGCAACCTGTTATCTTTTGAATAAAATCCACTCTCCTTGTCTTTACATACTAGGCAATTGTCAGCTGGCCTTTAGAGAACTTTCTGGCCCATCTCCTGGCTACCCAATCTTTGATTTTACAGTCTTGACTGTGCCATCATCTCCATGACTTTGTTTAAAGTCTGCTCCCCCTGCCTGGAATGTCCTTCCTTGAAATACCCACCCCTCACCAAACAGCAAAATCCTTCCAACCTAGTTCCAATATTTACTATAGCTTTTTTTTTTGGGGGGGGGGGGTGGGGAGCGTGCCCTATAGACATGTAGGATCTCAGTTCCTCAACCAGGGGTCAAACCTGTGCCCACTGTGGTGGACGTGTGGAGTCTTAACCACTGGACCAGCAGGGAAGCCCCGATTGCAGCTTTTCTCACTCTTGTAAGCTTAACAGCCAACTCATCTATGTTCTCAGGCCACTTTTATAAATAGATGTGCTATAACATTTATCATGTTCAGTTATAATTATATGATAATGCTAGAAAAGGATTTCCCCAGAAAGGGGAACCACATACCATTTACTTTCAAGTTCACCTTAGGATATAACAGGATCTCAAGAAATGCCTGAGGAATTCCAATACTCTTTTCTTTCCAGTTCTCTTTCTTCTAATTGTCTAACCGCTTGGTACAATTGGAACCAAGCCTCAATTTTTTAATAGCTGTGGTATCTCAAATGCCATTTCATTCAACAAGTGTTTTAAGGTCATTCTTACAAACTCTGGTTATGACAAGTAGATATACAGTTATGCCTCTAAAGAATGCAAGATTACATACTTGTTTGTTAACTCCTTTGTCAACAGGCTAATGTCTGCGTCTCTGGTTTTACAGTTTCGGCCTCTCCATCTCTTCAAAGCTTCCAGCTGTTAGCAGGTTGGGAAACCAGAACACCTGTATTTTGTGCAGAATAAGAGTGCGGTGGCTTTGAGTGAGGGCATAAGGAACACTGCCCCATCGACATCACAGGATGTGGCATTTAGTTCTGTTGCTCAGAGAGTCATTTTTGGCTTTATGTCTGGCTAATGGTTTCCACACAATTAAATAAAGTTGTGGTTTAAAAAGCAGAGCAATCTACACCAAATGCTGCTAAGGACATGGAGCCACTAGAACTCTCGTTCATTGCTCCTGGGACAGCAAAGCAGTACAGACGCTTGAGAAGACAGAGTTTAGTGGTTGTTCTCAAAACTAAACATAGTCTTGCCTTCAGCTCAGTTCAGTACAGTCGCTCAGTTGTGTCCAGCTCTTTACAACCCCATGGAGCGCAGCACAGCAAGCCTCCCTGCCCATCACCAACTCCCGGAGTTCACTCAAACTCATGTCCAATGCATTGGTGATGCTATCCAACCATCTCATCTTCTGTCATCCCCTTTTCCTCCTGCCTTCAATCTTTCCCAACATCAGGGTCTTTTCCAATAAGTCAGTTCTTCACATCAGGTGACCAAAGTATTAGAGTTTCAGCTTCAGCATCAGTCCTTCCAATCAATATTCAGGACTGATTTCCTTTAGGATGGACTGGTTGGATCTTCTTACAGTCCACGGGACTCTCAAGTGTCTTCTCCAATACTACAGTTCAAAAGCATCAATTCTTTGGCATTCAGCTTTCTTTATAGTCCAACTCTCACATCCATACAGGACTATTGGAAAAAACCATAGCTTTGACTAGATGGACATTTGTTGGCAAAGTAATGTCTCTGCTTTTTAATATGCTGTCTAGGTCGGTCATAGCTTTTCTTCCAAGGAGCAAATGACTTGTAATTTCATGGCTGCAGTCACCATCTGCAGTGATTTTGGAGCCCAAGAAAATAAAGTCTGTCACTGTTTTCATTGTTTCCCCATCTATTTGCCATGAAGTGATGGGACCGGATGCCATGATCTCAGTTTTCTGAATGTTGAGTCAGATGCTGCTAAGGATGTGGAGCCACCGGAACTCTCATTCATTGCTGCTGGGACTGCAAAGTGGCACAGACACTTTGGAAGACAGTTTGGTGGCTGCTTTCAAAACTAAACATACTCTTGCCTTACAACCCAGCAATTACACTCCGAGGTATTTACCCAAATGGACTGAAACCAAATCCACACAAAAACCTGCACATGGATGCTTAGAGTAACTTTATTCATAATTTCCAGAACTTGAAAGCAACCAAGATGTCCTTTGGGAGGTGAATGAATAAACTGTGGTGCATCCAGGTAACGGAATATTGTTCCATGCTAAAAAAAGAATGAGCTGTGAAGCTACAAAAAGACAGGGAAGAACCTTAAAAGTCCATGACTAAGTGAAAGCAGTCAGTCCGAAAGACTCCATACGGCATGATTCCAGCTATATGGCTTTCTGGGAAAGGCACAGCAATGATGACAGGAAAGAGATCAGTGGTTGCAGCAGCTGGGAGGGCTGGAGGGATGAGTAAGTGGAGCGTGGGGAGATTTTTCAGGCAGTGAGACTGCTCCATATAATACGATAATGTAGGCCATTATACATTTGTCCCGACCCACAGAGCGGACAGTGCCAAGGATGAAACTTTATGTAAACTAACACTGTGGTGACAGAGATGTATCAACATTGTAGTACTGTGTCAATGAAGATTCATCAGTTGTAACACGTGTAGCAGTGTGGTTCCTGATGCTAATCGTGGGGGAGGCTGTGTGTTGGGGGCGGGGGGGGGGGGCGGGCAGGAAGTATATGGGAATTCTCTACTTCCTGCTTGATTGTGCTGTGAGCCAAACTGCTCTAAAATATAAATCTCTCTCTCTCTCTCTCTTTTTTTTTTAAATTGGAGGGACCAGAGAGTGGCTTGCCTGTGGGTGCCTAGGGACTCTGCTCGCTGGCTTCTGGCTTGATGTACAAGTTGTTTTCCTGCTAGGTTGTCAGTTGCTCAGATTTATTCATTGCTTTCTCCACTTTGTTACCAACACACCACTAAATAAACGGCATGTACTTAGGGACTAATAAATTCTCATTTAAATGAAATGAAGGGAAAACACACTTAAGGCTTCGAATAATAAATACATATTTCCACCCACAGGCACAGCATAATGGCCTTAGTGTCAACAGAAAAACTCTTACTGAGACGGTTTCTGGAGGTCTGGAGCCTGGGACAGTCTTAGGTTTGGAGGAGGGGTTCCCCTGGGAGGCCTGCTGAGAAGGCCTAGAAGAGCCACTGAGATGGGAAAATTTAACTCTCGCTTTGACTCAATCCTGGACGTGCTTTCTGTGCCCCCAGGGACCAGCCCTTGGTCACACAACCTGGCAGATTTACCAAGACGCTGCTCAGAGCAGGGCTAACACTGTTGTGCAAAGTACTTGCCGCAGCGAGCCTCAGTTTCCTCATCTGTAAAAGGGGGATGAAGATATCGTAGGTTATTGCGGGAGGTCATGTCTACAGTCACCCTGACGTGGAGTGATAGTGTCACGTGATGGGCCGTGCTTATTCTTAGTATTACATATTATTAGATATCACACGATACTGATAAAGCATTGGCAGTGCCATGAGGGAGCTCAAATCATGACGGTGCCCATGTGAACCCCTCTTCTGCTATCTCACCACACTTTCTTTCTACTTAATTTGCTGTTGGCGCATATGAAGATGGTGACTTTACTGCCTTTTTTGACCTCTGTCTTCCTCCCTTCTTTGTTTCTTAATTTTTTCCTTCCTCTCCCACCTCTTCTCTTTCTTTCCCTTTTTCCCTTTATTATTTTTAAAGTGAGTTTATTTTGTCCCTTGCTATTCTTGGCCAGCCAACTAAGACTCTTTGTATCGAGGTCTTCTTGCCAAAGCCACATTAAGCTCCCCAGGTCGCTAAACTTAGGCCAGCCTGTTTCTGCTCTCTTGGAAGGCCTGCGATGCCATAAATAAGAGAGGGAGCAGGTCAAAGGGTGCTTGTTCACAGCAAAGGGGGCTGCTTCACACAGAGCTTCCCAGAAGGAAGACAGAGCCTGAGAGGAAGAAGAGCTCAGGCCTCAGGCATCATCTATATAACAGAGCAGCTAAGGCCCCACTCCCTGCCAAGTCACGGCGACTGCCGATCTCAGAAGCCATCATTCAAATTGCTTTTTGGCCAGTTCAGCATAGTGTCCTCATGACGGCTCTACTCTGGGAGAACAAGAGAAAAAGGCAGTTTCCCGAGGAGAAGGCGGCTTCTTTTTCTTTCTGTGAGATACATAGCCTTTCTTTCTCTCCAAAGCACCATGTGGAAATTATGTGATGACCTGTGTCCAAGAAAGACACAAGAGGGGAGATGGGAAAACACAAATGGCCCAAATAATGGGGCAAGTGAGTGAGGTTTTGAAAGGCGGAGAATGCAGTGGAGACCAGCCCTGGGATTGAATTCTGGTCCTGCTCACTGCTCACTGCTCACTGGAGGCAAGTTAATTGGCCTCGGCTCTTCCTGCCTGATATGCTAATAGTAATATTAAACTGGGGAGGGGGTCTGGGGTGACTCTGTTAGCATCTGTCAGGTGGTCTGGTGTACAGCAGGTGCAGAATGACCTGGCCAGGTGGGTAGAGCCTCCATTCTTCATGCCCAGAGTGTAGAGAGACTCCAATGCCCCTTTTGCTAAAGTTCTTTGACGGAAGTTAAATGAAACCTCCAGCAAAGAGTAGAGACCACGTGTGCGTGTCTTCCCACTTACAGCCCCACCCCCGGCACCCCAATCCTCCAAGCTGCAGACATTTTCCCCAAAGATGGACACAAGTGTGTCTCCCATCCCCCATACTTGTTTAGATCCTCGCCACTCCCCTGTCAAGTGGTGGGATCAAATTCCTCTCCCTATGAACCTGGGTGGGCTTGGAACATGCTTGCAGCCTCTGCAGCAGAAGTCATTCTGTGGACCCCAGAGGCTAGGTCATAAATGGCAATGTATCAGCTGGAATCCTTGCTCTTGAAGCTGGCAGGTAAGCAGCTGACTGCATTGGGGCTGCCATGTTAATGAGGAAGCCTGACCTGGTCCGTGTGGAAAGATCCCAGAGAGAGAGTTCCCAGACACCACCCCCCACCTCCATGTCACTGTCTCTCTGCAACCTCAAGTGAGACTTGGAGCCAAAACCACTTATCTGAGCCCTTGCTCAACTGCTGATCTATGTCAATGAAATGTAGATGATGAAACACAACAGAATCCAGTTGGGGGCTTCCCCAGCAGTCCTTCAGTCAAGTCTCCACCTTTCCACTGCAGGCGGCATAAGTTCGATCCCTGGTCAGGGAACTAAGATCCCACATGCCTCGTGGTGTGGCCAAACAAAAACAAAAAACCAACTGGAAGAGAATCATAGCCTCTGTTACCTTCTCCTAGAGCACCTTAACTGGGGTATAAGGGTCAGACCTGGGGAACTGAGGAGAACCAGGGTTTAAATCGACCCTACTGCTTCAGCTTGTGACCCTAACAAATCCACATGTCTAAAAAAGTGATAAATGTAACGCATAGGTCACAGGATTATTATCAGGGTAAATGAGGTGGTTCACGTCAAGTACTTAGCACTGTGACTGGCACAGAGCAGACACATCTTAGACGTTTGTTTCTCATCACCCTTATCACCACCACCAACTCTGTTTCAATCATTACGCCAGGTTTTGCTTCCAAAACATCCTAGCTGGCTGGATTTTCTTTAATCACACTTCCTTCTATTTAGACAAGTTTCCTTCAACCCATAATCTGTATTTGTCAGGCTTCATGCTGATGTCACAATCATGAGGAACTGTTTCAGAAAATCCAATCAGTCTTAGCTGCTTCATACAGCTCACCCACAATCAGCCATCGCTTTGCCCTCAACGTGTTTGGCTGTCTTAGTCATCGTCACGTACGAAAGGCCAAATATTCTGCAGCAGGAGGTTTGTTTTGACTAAGGATGCAGAACCATCTATCTAAGTCTGTTGGGCCATTCAACTCAGCTTTTCCTTTAGTGATGTGGAAGGGCTCCTCAAGTTCCTACAGCGAGCCAACAGAGGAGAAAATTAAGGCTCAAAAAAGATTGGAAACAACATTATAGCTTTCATTGTTCATTCACTAACCTGAGTATTCATTTCTAGCTATCATTAAAAAAACCAAACAGCTATTAACAGGTTACTCTGTGCCAGCCTCTGGACATTTAGATGTGAACAGTCACACTACTTCTGATTTTTATTTTCTCCCAAATCATTAATTCACCACTCATTCAAAAGTAAACATTTTGTTTTTCCATGTGTTTTTTTTTCCCCTCATAGTCTCTGCTGCTATGAAGCTTATAGTTTTGCCTGAAGGGCAGACTACGAACATGCAACAACAGTAGCGTGTGCTAAGAGCTATGTGAGGGGAAATAGAACGCTGTGCTTACTTACTCCCCCCACCCTGCCTGGTTTTCTTTTTAGTTTGAGGGAATGGTTAGGGAGGGCTTCCTGGAGGAAGTGGTTTTATATGGGGACTGAAGGAAAGGTGGGAATTAGCCAGATGGAAGGTGGGCAGAAAAGGAGAGTGATGTAGGCAGGGTCAACTGCTTATGTGAAAGTCCTGAAACCAGAGTGAGTGTGAAAATGACCGACGGACTAGAAAAAAATCTCAACCCAATGTCCACCAGGAAGTCTTCAGTATCGCTTTGAAATCCACTCCCAGAATTTTCCTCTGTCCTCCTACTCTATCTGGCTTACAAAGTGCATGTTTAGTAAATGCTTGGTGAGTTGATATTTCCCTTATCATAATCCTTTTAAAAAATCTTTACTGAATTTGCTACAATATTGCTTCCATCTTGTGTGACAGTGTTTTGGCTGCCAGTTATGTGGGATCTTAGTTTCCCAACCAGGGATTGACCCGGCACTCCCCGTGTTGGAAGGCAAAGTCTTAACCCCTGGACCTCCAGGGAAGTTCCACCCTTACAGTAAACTGATAGAACTATTATTTTAGGGAGACAGATATGGTTTTTGAAGCACACAGCTCATATATATGCATGAATACACACACCCCAACACTTTTAATAAATTCAAAATATGGGAGTTATTGTCAGTTCATATAGTTTTTAAAAGCTCATGTTTATAGATGTCATTATCTTAATTCTACTTTATTTTTTAATTAAAAAATAATTTGCTTAATTAACTCCATTTCTGTTTAATCCTCTTTAGTATGTTTTCCATTTTCAGGCAGCCTGCTTTTGTGCTTTTGTCACTGAGCAAATAGGTAAAACTGTAATTGGGCAGATTGAACTAGACGCTTAGAACTGAGTGTAGCTAAGAGCTCAGAAGTTGGCATCAGCCTGTCTTCTTAAAGCCACTACATTGGGATTTCTGCTCTCTGTCGCTACCTTAATTCCTAGACATTGTGATGTCTGCCTTTCTGTGGCTGCTGTCTGGTAATAAAAGGAGAGCTCTACCCTTTGTCATCTATAGAACAGAGGGTAATGTTCCTTAATTAACGAAAGGACATGGTGCAATGTACTGAGAACACTGCAATTGTTTCCAATTAATCCCACACGCAGTTTGGCAAAGCTAATAATCCATAAAATGACCTAGGATCTAAATGTGGAGAACAATCAGCTTTTATCAGTCATTTTTCTATATTTCCAGCACCAGCAAGAAAATTCCAAGGCCAGATGCAAAGATGGTCTACAGATTTACAATACCATATGTTCCTGAATATAATCTCAAATAGAAAAGAAACTTACATGTGCCATTCAGATCTTACAAATTCCCCAATGTTTTACAATCTCTATAATTCACCACATATTGACAGATGTCAGCTCAACTACCAATGGAGCAGTTATTTGACTGTTTATATCACTAGGCACCAAAGCAAATGGAAACATGATGGTCATAATCATGGAAGAGCGTGGTGTTTGTCCACCTGATACTTTTCCATCTGATGTTTCTAAAACCTAGGACAGAGAAGGTATCACATGTACCCACGAACACCTAAAAAATGTCTCATGGAGCATCTTACCCCAGCTCCAAATCTTTTTTTTAAAGAAACTGGGGTAAAATACACAGAACATCAAACTGACCATTTTAACCTCTTGAAGGTGTATAATTCAGGGCCTTTTAGTACATTCTCAAAGCTGTGCTACCATGCTGCTGCTGCTGCTAAGTTGCTTCAGTCGTGTACGACTCTGTGTGACCCCATAGATGGCAGCCCAGCAGGCTCCCCCATCCCTGGGATTCTCCAGGCAAGAACACTGGAGTGGGTTGCCAGTTCCTTCTCCAATGCATGAAAGTGAAAAGTGAAAGTAAAGTCCTTCAGTTGTGTCCAACTCTTTGCGACTCCATGGACTGCAGCCTACCAGGCTCCTCCGTCCATGGGATTTTCCAGGCAAGAATACTGGAGTGGGGTGCCATTGCTGAAATAGTTTGATCAACCAAAAAGGAAACCCTGTATCCAATAATCACTCACTCCTCATTCCTCCCCCCTACCCTGCCCCGTCCCTGGCAAGCACTGATCCACCTTTTGTCTTTATGGACTTCTCTACTCTGGACACTCCATGTAAATAGAGTCATACACTGTGTGGCCATTTGTGTCTGGCTTCTTTCCCTTAGCATAAAGTTTTCGAGGTTCACCCATGTTGCAGCTCATATTAGTATTTTTTCTTTTTATGGGTGAGTAATATTCCATCACATGGCTATACTATGTTTTGTTTATCCACTCATCAGTTGATGAGTATCTGAAGCATTTCCAGAATTTGGCTGTTGTGAATTATGCTGTTATTGAACATTCTCATACAAGTGTTTGTTTGAACACTTATTTTCCACTCTTTTGGGTCTCTACTTTGGAGTAGAACTGGTAAGTCATATAAAAATTCTGTGTGTAATGTACTGCCACTTTACTTGCCTCCTGAGAAATCTGTATGCAGGTCAAGAAGCGATAGTTAGAATTGGACGTGGAGCAACAGGCTGGTTCCAAATCAGGAAAGAAGTATGTCAAGGTTGTATATTGTCACCCTGCTTATTTAACTTATATGCAGAGTACATCATGCGAAATGCTGGACTGGATGAAGCATAAGCTGGAATCAAGATTGCTGGGAGAAATATCAATAACCTCAGATATGCAGATGACACCACCCTTATGGCAGGAAGCGAAGAAGAACTAAAGAACCTCTTGATGAAAGTGAAGGAGGAGAGTGAAAAAGCTGGCTTAAAACTCAACATTCAAAAAACTAAGATCATGGCATCTGGTCCCATCACTTCATGAGAAATAGATGGGGAAACATTGGAAATAGTGATAGACTTTATTCTGGGGGGCTCCAAAATCACTGCAGATGGTGACTGCAGCCATGAAATTACAAGTCACTTGCTCCTTGGAAGAAAATCTATGACCAATCTAGACAGCATATTAAAAAGCAGAGACATTACTTTGCCAACAAATGTCCATCTAGTCAAGGCTATGGTTTTTTCCAATAGTCCTGTATGGATGTGACAGTTGGACCATAAAGAAAGCTGAGCGCCAAAGAACTAATGCTTTTGAACTGTGGTGTTGGAGAACACTCTTGAGAGTCCCTTGAACAGCAAGGAGATCCAATCAGTCCATCCTAAAGGAAATCAGTCCTGAATATTCATTGGGAGGACTGATGCTGAAGTTGAAGCTCCAATACTTTGGCCACCTCATGTGAAGAACTGACTCATAGGAAAAGACCCTGATGCTTGGAAAGATTGAAGACAGGAGGAGAAGGGGAAGGCGGAAGATGAAATGGTTGGATGGCATCACTGACTCGATGGATTTGAGCTTGAGAAAGCTCCAGGAGTTGGTAAAGGACAGAGAAGCGTGGTGCTGCAGTCCGTGGGGTAACAGAGTCAGACACAACTGAGCGACTGAACTGAACTGAACTTACTGAGGAACACATAATAATTTTTTTGTGAATACTATCAGAATTCTATAAAGGTTGAATCGGGTTGGAAGGGAAAATTCACCCCTGATGAAATGCCCTGATGGAAGTGCAATAGGGCATTGGAATTTACATGCTTACATCACAATGGGTCAGGAAGATGTCTGTGGGTATCTCATCTCTCTGCTGGCCCACAGCTACTTTTTTTTCAGTCAAGTTTTGTTGACAGGCCCTTGGGCACTGGAGTTGGTATGTCTCTTTCAGTATCAGGCAATTATGACCTAAACTAGTTCCTTAAACTCTAAGAGTTTCATCATTTGTAAGTGGACGTAGGTGTAATCTCCAATATGGCTATGATAACTTTAAATAGGGAGGTTTATTTAAAAGACTTAGTATGGTGGTGGTTTAGTTGCTAAGTCATGTCCGACTCTTGTGACCCCATGGACTGTATAGCCTCTGTCCATGGAATTCTCGAGGCAAGAATACTGGAGTGGGTTGCCATTTCCTTCTCCAGGGGGTCTTCTGAGGCAGAGCATGAGTAGCATGTGTATTTCAGAGCCTGACTCTTGAGAAGACTGTTGTTTAGGCTGAAAAAGCAAAGTCTTTGGGGAGGCAGAGAGCAGAGGAAGATACATGTGTGAGCAGAGAGCTTGGGAAATCTGCGAGGTAGGCATTTGAATCATAAATAATTTAATTGCTGTTTGTGTGTTAGTTGGATTGAGTATTGGCTTTATATTTTGTTCCATTTGGGGACTTCCTCCTTTCTGGAGCTGCCAGTATCAGTTGATTGGGTGTTTCAATCCTCGGACTTTGGTTCATTGGCTCTCTCCAAACCCACTGGTGCCCTGGTAGAAGCCTGGAAGTCAGAGATTGATTAGACAACTGCTGCTGTTTTCTCAGATCTGGGGGGATTCATTTGCAAATCTCACTGCCATGGAGACTTGCTGGGAGACCTGGATGCCTGTGGAGGTAGCCAGCTCTTAGGAACCTCAGGAAGTTTCTGATTTAAAGAGACAGGAAAGGGAAAAAAAAAAAATCGAACCAGCAGTTAATTCCAGGAAGGTGGGTGCAGGGAAACGTTGTCAAGGATCAAAAAGAAGCATGACTGAGAAAATGACAGGATGAGTAAAGGAACAGTTTGGTGGCAAGATACCTAAGGTATGTTGATTGCAACCTTACATACCAACAGTTCAAGTGTATATCACGAATATCAAGCAGAGAGACACACAGTG
This sequence comes from Ovis canadensis, assembly GCF_042477335.2. Taxonomy (NCBI): domain Eukaryota; kingdom Metazoa; phylum Chordata; class Mammalia; order Artiodactyla; family Bovidae; genus Ovis; species Ovis canadensis. The sequence goes on from NC_091264.1 coordinate 58,113,406, forward strand.
GTGAGAGAGCAGAAGCGGGATGCAGGTCTCAGGCAACTCTAAGAACTCACCTCTCCTTCTGTTTAAGGTCAGAAGTGTATCATGAATTCTAAACTGAGTTCAGATCAGCCATCTCTAAAGCAATTTTATCTCTCCTGAATATTTCATCATCTGAAATAGAAACTCTTCCAGCCTATTACTCTGTTGTTTAAACTGTTATAAAGAAAAGTCGGGTGTTCCCAGGTGGCGGTAATGGTCAAGAACCCGCCTGCTAATGCAAGAGATGCAGGTTCGATCCCTGGGTTGGGAAATTCCCCCGGAGGAGGGCACGGCAACCCACTCCAGTATTCTTGCCTGGAGAATCCCATAGACAGAGGAGCCTGGCGGGCTACAGTCCATGGAGTCACACAGTCAGACACGACTAAGCGACTTAGCACAAGCACACACAAAGTCACTCTAAAACACATATATCGAGGCTTCCAGGAGTTAGAATGCAAACCTCTTACAACCGTATTCTGTGTGAGAAATTCATGTTTTATCCCCAAAAGATGAAAAGGGCAGTTTTACAAAGCCTGAACAGTTCCACCCTACACCATGAGTTACTTACTTGTGGTAGGAGTACAGGTACCCAGAATCACTCCTCAATCAGTCTCAGCCTGAAACAGCAGTTGTTACATGTGAGACTGGAGTTGATGCAGGGGGTGGGCCTATGGCACCATGTGGCAGAGACAGCCACACTTTTCAGGCTTTATTTTTAAAGTTTGGGTAATTATAAACTTAAACCAACAGCAGAGGGGAAATGAATCATTGATTTGTCTCTCTTAAACAGTTTCTTTCCCACCAAAGTGTTTCCTTTTTTGCAGCATTGACCTAGCTTGCGAGGGGTTACCCTGTGTCCTGAGGACTTCAGCATCTGCACTTTGATCACAAATTGTATAGTAAACATACGTGGACAATATTGCCCGTCTAATTCATAATCAAATGGGAAAAGAAACCACACTCCTTTCATCCGGCACTTGGCTGATATAAAACTTGAACAGGAACAAGCAGCAGTTTGGGGTAGAAGAAACAGTTCTGCACCCAATGTCCAGACACCAACTCGGGCCGCGCCGCCTCTCACTCCCTGGGCCGTGGTTTCCTTCCATGCTTTCTCGGGTTGCACACTGCTCTGAGATGCTGAAGCCCGACATAGATGGGCCCGAGGCTGAGCAGCTGGAGTTGTCCCCTACGGACGGATACTCCAAGATGCACCACATATTTCTCATTCTCGAAATCAAGGAGACCTTCTCAATATACATGTGCAGAAAGGCTCCTTGAAAAGGGGGAGTGACGCCAAACAGGGAGTGATGTCAACCTATTTGGGCTTCCCAGGTGGTGCTAGTGGGAAAGAACCCATCTGCCAAAGCAGGGAACATAAGAGACCCGAGTTCAATCCCTGGGTTGGGAAGATCCCCTGGAGCAGGGCATGGCAACCCACTCCAGTGTTCCTGCCTGGAGAACCCAGGACAGAGGAGCCTGGTGGGCTACGGTCCACAGGGTCACAAAGAGTTGGACATGACTGAGCACGCACACACACACAGGTCCATTAATGGATGAATGGAGAGACAAATTGGGCTGTATCCTCTACAACAAAACACTACTCAGCAAGAACAGAGAACTGTCCAGACCTGCGATGTGGATGAATCCCAAACTAATCACGCAGTGAAAGAAGCGAGACAAAAAAGAGTTCATACTATATGATTCCATTTGTACAAGATTGTAGAAAATGCAAGCTAATCTATAATGTCAAATGGGAGTGTGGAGAGGGGTGGATGAGGAGGTGGTTAAAAGAAGGCTTGAGGAAACTTAGGGCAGTGAGACGCACGCTCGTCATCTTGATCATAAGATGCTTTTGTGAATATACACATATGCTAAAGATTTTCAAGTTGTATGCTTCAAATATGTGCAGTTTGTTGCATACCAATTATAAACTCAATTCAGTTATTCCAAAAAATAAACCCCTCAAAAGCTCAGGGGGTCTGGAGTTGATACCCAACTTCATGATCTACTGACTGTGTAACCCTGAGTGAGCTACTAACCTCATCTCTAGGAGGAGGGCGATAATCATTTCTATCTCACAAGGCTGCTGTGAGGATTAAGTGAGTTAATCTTTGGAAGGTACTTAATACAAACTAGCTCTTAGTGTTGTTTTCCCAGAACCACCAAGAAAGGATTCTGTTTTATCTTTAGCATCTCATTTCCATAAGATCTGAATTCATTAGACTACTTAAGGCATATTAAAGGCAGGCTCATTCATGCAAATTTTTCAGATCTCTGTTCAGCACTCATTGGGGAGCTTTGTCCAGACCACATTCTAATAAAAACACTCCCCTTCCCCAGTCACTCCTTAGACCTCCCCTGGATTCCTTCTCCTTCCTGACACTTATCACTGTCTGACACTACATGATACACTGCTTTTTATCTATTGACTCTGTCTCCCTCCACTGGAACACAAGTTCCCTGAGACCAGGGACTTCTTCTGCTTCTGGTTTTCTGGCATAAAAGTCACTCAATAAGCATGTGTTGAGTGTTGAATAAGTGGATGACTGCATTATCTCCAAGCACCTTTGCAGGTGATGGTAGCAGGGAGGTGGGAGCTGGCCCCGTCACCACAGCACTGGGGATAGTTGCAGTGGGCACACAAGTCCATGTCCCCTGTGACCGGTGCAGCGGGTCTAACCCCAGAGAGAGCTGGGTCCAGGGAAGATCTGAACTTGGTCAGATCAGTGAGGTCCTCATCTCAGTCATTCCTGGCTCTGCAGGAGTAAGAGGCTGCAGAGACTGAATAGGCTATTTGAAAAAATAAGGTCAGGGCCTGGGACTGTTACTAAAATGATAAAGAATAGAAATCTAAAGCTTTAGAAAGTTGCGAACATGTAGGCTTTGATGGGATCCATCCCTAGACTGTTTCTCGATTGGCAGTAAGAACAGAAATTGGATTAAAATTGGGTCCAAGGTACAAAGTCACCCCTGCCTTCCAGATGCCCTGTAAAGTGAGAGCAACTGGGTTTCCCAAAGTGAAATCAGCTGGTTTCACTTTGGGAACTCAAGACCTGCCCAGACTGTCTTTCGTCCCCCTTCTTTATAACTCTACGAATGCAAGTAATATAGCTAAGCCTCAGAGAAGTCAAGGGTTGACTGACTGCCGTTTGCCTCTCTTGTCCTACTGCTGTGTCCTTCAAATGCTACTTCTGCAAGTTGGACACTTTCAAGGAGGTGTCAACACGGCATTAATATCAGTTCGTGTAACATCTTCTAAAAAGACAGGTCTAAACAACACTGTGGAAGGTATACTTGGACCTGCAACTGTACTGCCATCCGTCCTTGTGTGGGTGTGTGTACTTGCTGCCTTTGTGTAAGTAGATCACAGAATGTATTCTGCCGTGAACTCTCTCCTTAGGAATCTCCAAACAAGGCCTCATAAATAAGCAGCACATGTTTCAATGCATACAAAAGACTTCTTGAGTTAGCATTTGTCATCTTTTATGTTTTAATTATCTCATTTGATCTCTTTGTTGTTGCAATTACATTCTAATTTTGTGTGCAGATACTCGAGTGCCTTGGGCTAGATTAATCAATTAATAATATAATAATTATGATAGCAAGAGAAATATAAGTGGATAGGCCACTCCAGTAGGTCCAGAGCCACTGCTTGAACTCTGAATAAAGGGAGTCTGGCTGTGGGAAATTCTTTCAGACTATTTTGAAGTAAAAAAATTGAGATTCTTCCTCAAATCCTAAAGGCACATAAGAGGTTCGGATTATTTTTCTGGTTTTGTTTTAGTTCTAAGCCAATACTATTTTTTTGGGGGGGGGGGGCTGCAAATATGCATAGTTCTGTAAGGAACAACACCACTGTCTCTTTGTCCTGAGTCTGAATCACAAGGCAGTGGCTTTGACCAATGACTCTCAAGGAACAGGGAGTTTGAGCAGGTCGTCAGACTTTGTTGTTGTCCCATTGCGAAGTCATGACAGACTCTGTGACCCCATGGACTGCAGGATGCCAAGCTTCCTTTTCTTCACCACCTCCCAGAGTCTGCTCAAACTCATGCCCATTGAGGTGGTGAGGCCTTCCAACCATCTCATCCTTTGTCGTCCCCTTCTCCTAATATTGGGCTCCCCTGGTGCCTCAGAGGTTAAAGTGTCTGCCTGCAATGCAGGAGACCTGGGTTCGATCCCTAGGTTGGGAAGATCCCCTGGAGAAGGAAATGGCAACCCACTCCACTATTCTTGCCTGGAGGATCCTGGCAGGCTACAGTCCACAGGGTCACAAGGAGTCAACATGACTGAGCAACTTCACTTTCTTTCTCCTCCTAAAGTCAGGAATTTAGGGTCTAGGAATAATTTTCTCAGACAAAATAAGGAGACTTATCGCAACCATGGGGTGACCTTTCGGCTCAGGGCATAATTCTAAGAGATTTCCAGAAACCCCTTGCCTCTCACCAAGGCACACAGGCTGGCAGACACCATGAGTGCAGGGCCCAACACAGAACTGAGTTCATTCTTGCAGTTATGCAGGAACCCTATGGTTAGATGTAAGCAAAAGGAAGAAGACAGGGTCCTACGATCTTTTTCCGTCCCAAGAAAGATTTCATCCTCCAGATTACTGCTCCTCTGTCAAACTACCCCCAAACCAAACACACACATACAGAGTAACCTCATCTACACATTCACATGCAAACACACACATGCCATAAATCAGATAAGAAATCAATATCTGAGATGCCCCTTGCCTTTGTCTGAAATTCTATAAGATTAATATATAGCATCCTGTGCTTTTGGTTATTATTTGTTCTCTAAACTATGGGTGCATTTTGTCCACACATTGGATTGAAGTCACAGGTAACATTTACTGAGTCTTTGCTGTGGTCCACACAGTGGCTCTTATCTCATTTAATCCTTGTAGCAACCCTGTGAGGAAGCTGCTGCAGATAGGGAAACTGGGGGACAAGAGGGGTAGGTAACCTGGTGAGGTACGGATGGGTTTTGTACATCCTGAGGGTCCCACAAAGAGCAGTCCAGACACACACAAGGTGACCAGCAGGAAACCATTGACTATAGGAAGCCATGTAACTACAGATATCATCAAGTTAAAATGAGGTCATTAGAGTGGGTCCTAATCCAATCTGGTGTCCTAAAGGGAAGAGAAGAAAGCCAAAACAGGCATGTATAGCGGAGAGAGAACTCGAGACCCACAGGGAGAAGGCCATGTGATCACTGAGTCAGAGAGTGCAGTGATCCGCCTACAAGCCGAGGGACACCAAGAGTGGCCATTTGCCACCAGCAGCTAGAAGAGGCGAGAAAATTCTCATCCTTAAATTCTTCAGTCAGAGAGCAAGGCCTTGCTGGCACCTTGATTTTGAACTTCAAGCCTCCAGAACTATGAGAATCAATTTCTGTGGTTTTAAGCCATCTAGTTTGTGGAAACCAATATACACACCAACCCATATTTTCACTTTTTATATAAGATCAAAGAGTAAAAGTCCTCTCTGACTTCTGAAATCTCCTTTAACAGGGCTCATGCTGAGTAAACAATTGCTCAGCTGCAGCTGGGGCCCCAGTAGGTGTGGGCTAATGTAGTTTATGTAGGAGCTCTCTTGAGGAGTCCATGGTTTCCAGGGAATGCAACTCTAGTTGAAGGATCCATTCAAGGTTTGGCACTGTTGATCCTGAAACTGAGCAGGAACCTGTGTGGCTCCTGGGCACAAAACTTTCTGTATCCACATGTCTTGATTACAGGAAGTAGGCTTCATCCAGCCTCCTTTACCTTCCTGAGTTCCACAGAGCAAGTTCAATTAGCAGTTGTTAATTAGGAGTGCCAAAGAATTTATGCTTTTGGAGAAGACTCTTGAGAGTCCCTTGGACTGCCAGGAGATCCAACCAGTCCATCCTAAAGGCAATCAGTCCTAAATATTCATTGGAAGGACTGATGCTGAAGCTGAAGCTGCAATACCTTGGCCACCTGATGTGAAGAACCAACTCATTGGAAAAGACCCTGATGCTGGGAAAGATTGAAGGCAGGAGAAGGGGAAAACAGAGGATGAAATGGTTGGATGGCATCACCAATGCAATGGACATGAGTTTGAGTGAACTCCGGGAGTTGGTGATGGACAGGGAAGCCTGGTGTGCTGTGATTCATGGGGTTGCAGAGTCGGACATGACTGAGTGACTGAACTGAACTGAACTGAAATAGGGAAGGGAGAGGATGCAGAGACAAGGAACATTCCAGAAACAATAGTGCAGCCTCGGGGCAGGAGCCTCCCTCCCCCGAGGGATACACAGAACAATACCTTTGAGCTGTTTTACAGAAACCCCCATCAGGTGGATGAAATTAACTTTATCTACCCACAGCACATAAATCCCTGAACAGTTGGAACCAGAAGGTTGATGATGCTGACTCCTGATTACCTCACCACCAGCCAGTCTGAAGAATGTCCACGAGCTCATCACATCTTCATGGTCTCTGAACCATGCCTCTAAAACTCCTCACTACACCTCTCCAGGTGGGGACACACAGTTCTGAGTGCATTAACTGGCTGAGGCTGTCTTTGTCTTGCAGAGCAATAATGTTATTCTTTTCTATAAATACTTCACCCCAAACTCTGTCCCCAAGATTTAATTTGCTGTCTGAGTACAGAGGCTGGATTTGGCTTCAGTCCCATCCTTGCTTCATACATGTTCTCCAAAAGGGAAAAGTCTGGACCTTGTGAGAACTTGAAGATATTAAGGTGTGAATCTTGATCAGGGGGAGAGAAGTTATCCTGAGGTGTAGTCAAGTATGGAAGATCCTGGCATGAACTTCATTTGTTGGCTCTTTCTGATTTGACTCAGGAGTTCCAGACATTGGCTTATGCTGGTTCCTTAACAATCTTTACAGACCTTTAAGAAAAACAGTCCTTTGTGGAAAATAATTTTTTTCATTCTGAGATTATGCCCTTTCTATTTTTAAAATATTAATGTGTCATTTGTTTTGTGAAGTGAAGGTGAATCTAAATAGTAAGGTGTTTGTTTTTTTTTTTTCTTTTAATATCCTTCCTGAATAAAATTAAGTTGGCATTTCTATGTCAATCCCTGTTTTGGTCCTCAGACTTGAACATGAATCAGAATTTTCTGGAGGCAAACTTAGCACAGATTTCTGGGCCCCTATCCCCAGAATTCATGATTCAGTAGTTCTAGAGGTCGGGCCTGGGATTGGCTTTTCTCAAAGTTTGCAGAGGATGCTGATATAGCTGTTCTGGGGACCAGAGAAAGGGATTCCAAGAGGGGAAGATGCCTATTGTCTGAGTGATGTCTGAATGCCAGGATAGTGGCCTGGGTCCCAGCTCACTGAATCTCCCAGCGATGAGAGGCTGCGATCACCATCAAAATGAGTGAGCAGCCCTCTCCTCTCTGTCCTTGGCACACCCCTGCCCACCTCTGCTGGCCTGCACTTGGCAAGAAGTATACCAGGGCAAGCCAGGATGCACACTCCTATGTCTTGGCGCTTATGTGAATCCATCTGTGTGGGATTCTACTTTGTGAATATCACCCCCATTTAACAGGAGTCTCTGGAAGCTCACAGGAGCGGTTTCATTTCATTCATCCCTTTACTCATTCACCCATCAATCCAGCCTTTGAACATGTCCTCGGTGTTTACAATGTGCATAGTTCTATGGTGTGTGTTGATTTAGATTCCACTACCAGTCTTCTCCTGGATTTATTTGGGGTCTCCAGACATTTATACTAACTTGCTATGGTAGACACTGCTGAGCCCTTTCTTTAGGTAAGAGAATCCCCTGAGTTTAGTAGGACATAGAGCCATTCCGGAGAAGGAAATGGCAACCCACTCCAGTATTCTTGCCTGGAGAATCCCATGGACGGAGGAGCCTGGTGGGCTATAGTCCACGGGGTCACAAGGAGTCGGACACAACTGAGTGACTTCACCTTCACAGCCATTGTGCTCAAAACTAAGTTTTCCAACCATCCATGTTTGACCATGAGACTAAATTCAGGCCAAAAGAGGGATGAGTCAAAGTAATATGTGTGGCTTTGGGGTTATCTTCTGTAATGAAAAAAGTGCTTCTCCAAACTTTCTCTCTCCTGCCCCACTATCTGAAAAGTGACAGTGGCTAGAACAATTCTGGAAGCCACAGTCTGAAGATGGCAGAGCCACTCCGCCAGCCCTGGGCCACCCCGTCCTAGGCTGTTATACTGTTGTTGTTCAGTCGCTAAGTCGTGTACAACTCTTTGCGACCCCACAAATGCAGCACACCAGGCTTCCCGGTCCCTCACTACCTCCCTCAGCTTGCTCAAACTCATGTCCATCAAGTCGGTGATGTCATCCAACCATCTCATCCTCTGTCATCCCCTTCTCCTCCTGCCTTCAATCTTTCCCAGCATCAGAGTCTTCTCCAATGAGTTGGCCCTTTGCATCAGGTGGCCAAAGTATTGGAGCTTCAGCTTCAGCATGAGTCCCTCCAATCAACGTTCAGGGTTGATTTGTTAAAAACAGATTTCTATCTTGCTTAAGCCATTGTGTTTCGGGACCTCTTTGTTACAGAGGCTTAGCCTTTACCTTAACTAATACAATGGGGTTCATGACTGTCTTTAGCATTTGTCTGGATTCAAGATTCAGCTCAAACTTCTAGAGTCATGATACTGATACATCCTTTCTAATACCTAGTACTGGCCTTAAATTGGTATTTGTTTCCACTCCTTCCCATCAGAGTCCCAGATTGAGTTTCCTGTGTCTCCTCTGCAAGTGACTTACAACCTAGAGGGCTTGTCTGAGGGAAAAATAAATGTTGAAGGACAGATGTAGCTGGCAATCCTGATATACAAAAACTGCTATAAGAATTCAAGCAAAGACAATGATTACCAAATACTTGAGTAACTGAGGCCCGATCATCAGCTCTCTTTCTTTTTGTATAATCCTAAAGAAGCCCTCCAGACACACAAAGCAGCTCCATTTGAAGGGAGTGTTCGGAGTTTCACCCATTGATTAGAAAGTCTTTTATACTTGCAGCATTTTGGAGATAAAATATTTTATTTAAAAAACAAAAGGCTGTGCAAAAAAAAAAAAAGGCTGTGCAAAAAAAAAAAAAATTTAAAGGGCGGTAAAAGCTGTGCTGGTGACTCAAACGGCATTGTCCTTTACATCAGCATTTTAAAACAACGATCACTCACCAAGAAGTGTCCAAAGGCATCTACAGAAAATTAAAAGGATTACTGCTGACAAGTTTGAAAGAAGGAACAGTCTCAGCAGAGGCCGATCTGTCAGAAACTATTCAAGAATATCATCTGGGGATCCTCGATGTGTTTTCCTAAACTAAGACAATATAGTGAAGGAGCTGAAGAAGGCTCTGGCTGTGAATAAACAGTCCTCAAAAGAGGTGTGCTTGGCAGGTGTTTATATGGTGTGACATGAGTCACTGGTCCTTCAGACGTGCCTGTCTCACACCGGAGAGGGTCACTGTGTCGCCTCAGTCTTTCTCGGATGAAGCCCCTGTCCTCCACATCCTTCCAATACAGGGACAGGGCATCCTTTGCAGATAATATTTTGGCTGGGAAATTTTATCAATACCACCCTTGCTACCAGTAAATCCACACAGAGTGTTATAGTGGGGAGTTAGAAGGATTGGAGGATCAGGAGTCAGGGACCCCACAGCAGAGCCCAAGCGGGGTTTCAGGCATTTGGCTGGGAAATTTTATCAATACCATCCTTGCTACCAGTAAATCCACACGGAGTGTTATAGTGGGGAGTTGGAAGGATTGGAGGATCAGGAGTCAGGGACCCCACAGCGGAGCCCAAGCGGGGTTTCAGGCGTGGGCGACTTGCTAGGTGAATGCTTTCAGGAGAAAGACTGAGAAGGGGCTTCTCTGGTGGCTCAGACAGTCAGCAAAGAACCTGCCTGCAATGTGGGAGACCTGGGTTCGATCCCTGGGTCGGGAAGATCCCCTGGAGAAGGGAGTGACAAGCCACTCCAGTTCATGGACAGAGGAGCCTGGCAGGCTACTGTCCATGGGGGTCACAAAGAGTCAGACACCACTGAGTGACTGAGGGGCAGGTTAGGGCGGGGAAAGGGTTAAATGCAAGGCCATGATCTCAGCTAGAGGGCAGTGCCATCCTGACCCATGACCCAGGAAGCTCTGAAGCATGGATTGCTCTGCAGAATTGGTTCGACCTTTAGGCCAGGGGCCAGCCCTTTGTGCCCTGGGCTAGTCATTCATTCACTGGCTGCCAGCTGCTCTGGGTGGGACATGAGTGGAGAGTGAGTGGATGGGCATAACCTCTCAGATGAAGCCGGTCTGCATGGTTCAGGGCGGGTTTCCAAAGCAGTGCTTCTCACACTTTGCTACACATTGGACACTCCCAGAGATCTTTAAAAAAAATAGCTAGCCACTGTACTTCTTACATAATCAGACCTCGTGATTTAAAGCACTTCCGCCTGAAACTCCCTGACATCCCCCTCTGTCCCTACAAGCCTCACACACCTTCCTTTGGACAGCTGTTCTGCAGCCCTGCCTCAGATGGGGAAGACACATCAACTCCGCTCTCTTCCAGCCCCTCCGCCTCTCCTTGTTACAGGATCTATCACCCTCTATGGAAGCGGTCTTTCTACCCATCCACCTTGCCCACTGGGCTGGGCTCTCCCTGGAGGATGTGGACAGTTTTAATGTGTCTCTCTCCTGGCTCCTATCCACTGCCTGGCACAGAGGACAGTGTCAGCGTTTGTTACATGAATGAATGGATGGGCACAACTGCAGCGCTTCAGATGGGTGATATCGACATGAATGCTCCAGGGTCTCCGAGCAGGAAGTAATCCTTCAGGGATAGAGCAGGCTTTGAGGGAAAGGGGGAAGTTAAACCAGGATTCTGAAGAAAAAAGAAAACCAAATCCCTGTAATGTCCTAGTTCTCCATCATTCTAGGACCCTGGGGGCTAATTTCGAGCGAGCTCTGGGGGTAGGTTGCAGGACGGAAGGTGAAAGAACCAGGCATTACCAGTGCTGCTCTCTGCCGCCTGGCAGAAGCTCTAACCATGGTTTTAAACACATGAAGAGAAAAGGGCTTTGGAAAGAGATCTTGTCCTTCCCCTGTGGTCACCTGAAGATGATCACTCACCCATCAGCGGGCCTTCCTCTCAGGAGGCATCTGTCCTTCTCTTGCTCAACATATTAAAGAATCCCAGATGAAACGGTGGTGTGCATGGGCCTGGAGCCATTCCCCGGCAACGATCAATGGCTCTGCGGTCCCTCCTCATCTGAGCCTGACAGAGGGGCTCCGAAGCTTCCACAGAGCCTGCACGTGGCCAGGACTCGAATGAGAGCCAACAACCCTGCTGAGGTTCACAATCGGTGAGAGAGAAATGATGCTCGAGGCAGGGACAGGGCAAGAGACGCCTGCAGGCAGCATCAGAGGTCTCACTCTCTTAACTGGGAGATTTGCTCACCTGCCGGGATCGCGTTCCCTGGAGACAACAGGGGCTGTGCAGAAAGGTTACATCTGCCTTCTTACAGGCAGGCTTCTGGATGTCACTGGGTTTGCCTTTCATCACACTGCTCTCCACAAACACACTTTACATTCTCCGATGGTCCTGAGTCCCAGGCTTTGTCATCAGGGCATTTGGTGTGTGCATGCCAAGCTGTGACACAAGGTGATGTTAGTGGTAAAGAACCCACCTGCCAATGCAGGAGACGCAAGAGACATGGGTTTGATTCCCAGGTCGCGAAGATCACCTGGAGGAGGAAATGGCAACCCACTCCAGTATTCTTGCCTGGGAAATCCCATGGACAGAGGAACCTGGCGGGCTATGGTCCATGGGGCCACAAAGAGCTGGACACTACTGAGCACAGAATGGCACGTCCATGATACAGTATAAATGCATGTGCCTGCTCTATCCACTGTGGCGTTTAGGTCTAGAACCAAGCCTGGATTCAAATCCTGGCTGTGTGACTAAGCAAAAACTGAGTTTCTTTGAGTTCCAGTTTTATGGTCTCTATAATGGAAGTAATAATAGTATCTTCTTCATACTAAAAAGTGTGTTAACTAAGTGAGATTATCAAAGCAAAAACATTTAGAGTTGTTCTGACAACAGAAGAAGGGATTTAAAATGCTGATGAGTGGGCCTTCCCTGGTGGTCCAGTGGCTAAGACTCTGTGCTGCCAGTGCAAGGGGCCCGGGATCAATCCCTGGTCAGGGAACTAGATCCCACATGCCACAACTAAAGATTCCACATGCTGCAACTAAGAATTTGCATGTTATAACTAAAGAATGCCTGAATGCCCCAACTAAGATCCGACACAGCCAGATAAATAAAAAATTTAAATGTTGATAGTATTTTTGTTATTGTTATGATTAACCTTACAAAACTGACAGCCTTTAAAAATCTATGCAAGAGACTGGACTATGCATTGAGGATAAAAAGTCCAAGTCTCGAGACCTAGTTCTAAAGAACTCACAGTCTAAAGGGGCAGACATATTGCAGGGCACTAAACGGAAGTCCCTGTTTGACGCTGGGTCACTACTCACCTATATTGCACCTTTATGTGAATTAGAAAAATGGATGCTCCTTCCTGCCAGGCGACTGGATTTTAGACCCTTGCCCTCTTGGCCAGGTGTCCTTGCTCAGTGAGGAACCTTAACAGCTGTACATAATGACTATGTGTGTGTATATATATATATATATATATATATATATATATATATATATATATATAGGCTTTGCCAGCAGCATTAGCAAAACTCTGATTATTGGATTTGGGGGTGGGAAAAACAAAATAAAGTTTCACAGGCATGGTGGTATCTGAGCTGCATCTTAAGCAATGAGTAGATTTAACAGGGCTTGCAAAATTTGCTAGCAAGAGCAGTGAAATAACATCATAGAGGCATGGAGGAGGTTGGTAACTTCCTAGGCTAGAAACGGTCGTGGGACCAGAGTGCAAAGAGACTTGAATACCACACAAAAAAAGAGGCTTGTCTTTTGTCTCTAAGCACTGTGAGCTCATGATCAGCTCCATGTGAGCGCAGTGCCTGCTGGGTATTTGTGATATGCATTTGTGAACAGAGAGTAGAGAAGCCACTCTACAAATCCTGATAAGAGGAATGACGGCCCAAAGCAGGTTGTGAAGAAGTAACCAGAGCCGGAAATGCTGAAAAGGAAGAATCTTCAGGATTTGATAAGCAAATTTCTTTGGTGATAAAGAATATGAGTCTAGGGTGAGTCTAAGTCAGCTAATCCAGAAGGCTTGATGGATGCAGGATAGGGCAGAAAGCAGCGGGGGCATGGATTAGGGGCAGGGTCTGGAGGAGTATAAAGTTTGAGGCACCTGTAGTAAATCCAAATGCAGATACCGATCTGGAAATCAGGTAAGGATCAGGGCATAGATTTGGAAGTCATCCGTTCAGAGGCAGAACTGAAGCAATGGGAATAAATGAGATTCACCAGGGACAGTATACAATGACGAGAGAAGATGATCCGAGACAGTATCTTGGAAACAGGAATAAAGGACTAGAAGGGAAGAAAAGAGACAAAGTTGGGGAGGAAGTGGATCCAAAACGGTAGAGAAGATCCAGGAAAGAGATCAGAGGAATGAAAGGCATCAAAGTGAACTCGAAGCTGGTGCAGTGGACAGCCCAGAGGGATGGGATGGGGAGTCAGGGGGAGGGGGTTCAGGACGAGGGGACACATGTACACCCATGGCTGATTCACGTCAATGAATGGCAAAGACCACCACAATATTGTAAAGTAATTAGTTTCCACTTAAAATAATAACAAAAAAGACTAGAAAATTTTTTTTTTAAATGAAAGTGTTAGTCACTCAGTCATGTCCAACTCTTCGCAACCCCATGGGCTGTAGCCCACCAGGCTCCTCTGTCAATGGGATTCTCCATGTAAGAATACTGGAGTGGGTAGCCATACCCTTCTACAAGGGATCTTCCCAACCCAGGGATTGAACTCTGGTCTCCTGCATTGCAGATGGATTCCTTACCATCTAAGCCAGCAGGTAAGCCCAGGGAAATTATAATTCTAGAAGAAGTTAGGCCGATAGGGTTAACAGCTGCAGAGTCCTAGCAGTATGAGGTCAGATAGCATTTAGAAATTCATGGGGACCCAACCAAAGATGCTTCAGGAATGAAGTAAGTCAGAAGCCACGCTGCAGAGGGGATGACGTGAACTTAAGAAAGCGGAGGAAGCAACACAGATGGTCTTTTCAAAGGTATTAGTGAAGAAAGGAAAAAGAGACAGGTGACAATAGCTACAAGGAAGGTAAGGTTTGTCAGGATGACTTTGGAGATCGAGACAAGAGCACGTCTCCTAGAAATGGATTATATATTTCTGCTCTGAGTAGCAGAGAAATGGGAGACCTTTTACTGGAAAGTGGAAAAATAGGTCATTTTTTTTTTTGTTTACCTTTGGATTTCAAGTCTAGGCTCCTGTAATTCCCACGCAGTTGCAAGACAGGATGCTATTTTCATGTGTTTTTCTAATGGCAACAATTGTCAGCCAACTCTAGGACTTTCAAAATCAACTATGAATTCTAACTTTTAAGGAGATTAGGGAAAATATACCAATATTTATTGCATATATGCTAAATCCTACTCCATGGGCTAGAATTTTTATGCACATTATCTAATATGGTCTTCAGAATCAAAATCTTCTATGGGGTAGGAATTTTCCTCTTAGAACAGGAGTTCATAACTTACATTTCATTAAACTTTCTCTGGACATTTATGTGCACTCAGAGGAATGCTCATAGCATTCATGAGATGACCGACATGGTCCAGAAAACTAGAAACTGTTGACTTATCCCAGACAGAGTAAAACGTAGTAATGAACATCATTTCTTCTTGTTTACACTGATATCCTTCCAGAGTAGCTACTATATCCTATACCCCCTTCTGTGCCCTGCCTTCCACAGTCACGAGCAATCAATACACTCTCACTGCTTACTGATTAATTAATAGGCTCTTGTGTTTACTCAAATATATTTATAATCTGTAGGAAAAAGAGAAAAATTTCACTTTCAACCTCCAGCGGATACCACAATTTAACTGTGGTATATCAATGGGTTAGTTGAGCCTTCATTTGAAAGGTGATAAAGTTGTTGGGAGCTATCTGTGTTTGGAATTTGCATCACAAATTTCCTATGAAATATTTGACTGTATATAAAATAAAAATGACATCTGCCGTGCATCCGTATTAGTAGCTACCGCTAGGAAAGCATATGCCAAGATAAAAAACCAACTTAGGTGATGGATCTGAAAGAGAATAAAACCCAGAGAAACAACTCATGCTGGCATAATGAGCTTCTCACAGATGACTTCCATCATAAATGGTACATTTTGAAGGGTAATGCAAGAAAGAAATGGCTTGAAAATGTCTATTTCCATTGTGATCATCAACTTGTACTATAAATACATAATAAAAAGCACTTCTGCATTTTAAAGATGGGTCCAAATGAGCGTAAGCAACTGCTAAACATGATGACTTACTGTAATTTAAGAATTTTCATTTCGCTTTGTATCTCATTAAGAATTCATGGAAATTAGTGCATTGTCAAAAGCTTGGCAAATCAGTGTTAATGAGAAATTTAACCAGTTGGGTGTGGTTGTTTATAGAAACACACAATAAAACCAATAATGAAAACTTATATTTTTATTTGTAAATGGCTTAAATAACCTAAGTATGAATGTACACGTTGGTATCTATGTGTGTATACTCATATACACATCTGTATCTATCCAAATCCATATCCATAAAAATATGTGTATATATATATATGTTTATATACATACACATAACCTAGAATATATAGTTTCAATAATCTACATCATTGGTCAATTGAACCTGAAGGATAAATCTTTTATATATTCTAAAATACTTCCAAGAAAATAGAAACCATAATTTGTATTTGGTGATTATATCTTTCAAGACTGAATTAATAAATTAAAGAGGTGCTCCTTATTAAGACATCTGGGGTATAAAATTTAAGGAGGAACTCACTCTCCAATGGCAACTGACACAAACCTGAGAACTGATGCCTCCTTAAATTTTGCACCCGGGGCACCTCATCTGCCCCTGCTGAGTCCTGGTTTGGACCTTGGACAAGTTCCTTCATTTCTCTAAGCCTCTTCTGTAAAATGGATTAGTTAGCACCAAACTCAAAATGCCAAACTCGATGTCAAACTCAAGGAGACACCGAGTATTAAGGAGTTTCTCTGCTTTAAGGAGAAAACACGGTTACCCCAAATTGGTAACAATTAGTACTAGGGATACTATTTTCAGGTTCCTTGGACTTGAAAACATAATTCTTCCCTCCTTAGGTTTCATAATGCGTCCAACAGGAAATCAACCCTGAATATTCACTGGAAGGACCAATGTTAAAGCTGAAGCTCCAATACTTGGCCACCTGATGAGACTCATTGGAAAAGATCCTGATGCTGGGAAAGATTGAGGGCAGAGAAAAAGAGGGAAACAAGAGATGGTTGGGTGGCATCACCGCCTCAATGGACATGAGTTTGAGCAAACTCTGGGAGACTGAAGGCCAGGGAAGCCTGGCATGCTGTAGCCCGTGGAGTCACAAAGAGTTGGGCATGACTTAGCAATTGAACAACCAATATGTTTTAGGCACTGGCCAGTCAAGATTTAGGGAGCCTGCTCACTGATGACACTGTAACATGTTGTCTTATGCTCAGAATGACATCACATAAAATTAATAAAATCTAAAAGTACAGTCAGACACCCTCTATATGCCAATGGAGTAATAATAGATAAGCTGTGACAGCTCTCATAAAACATGGCTAATTTTATGTACAATAGCAGAGCAATGTCAACAAACACAATTATAAAAGCACCGCCAAAATCTTAGCTCAACTCCTTTCACTAAGTGGAGGTGTAATTATGTATAAAACAAATTATGTCTGCAATTTAACATTACGGATTTGTGAGCGTGAGGACAATGGCTACCGCGTGAAAAGTCATTCTGGGCTGTTTAGCAGGACTGATGGGGCATTTTTAAACATCAACCCTGTGTCCTTAGTGCTGTCTGACAGTTCCTAGATGAGGAGGGGAGGGGATTCTTGGCTGGGCCAAAAAGACAGCCTTCCCACTGAGACCCTGAACAAGTGCTGTCTGGTGGAAGCCACCCTGTGGTTTCTGGTAGAAGCGATTTTTCTGGACTGACTCATAAAAGTGGTCCACTGTGCAGTGCTCCCGTTTGGCTGGGGGTAACAGGGCACACAGCGAGAACAGGGAATGAAAGCTCTGAGCAGATGTGCTATTCTGGGACCTGATCCTATCACAATGGGTGATGCTAAGCTTCACGCCCTACAAGGCAAGATCATGTTTTTGTAGTTATCTTTGCTTCCCCCATCAAGCACAAAATTGAATTCTATTTCTGGTGCTGCCATCAGAATAGTGATGCCTGGATTGCCAGTCACCTCCGCGTCCCTGGGTTCCTGAACACTGGCTCAGTGGGTGAGGGTCGGTGTTGAAATGAGAGGCAACTGTCTTTCATCTGAGGCTCTGTCCTTGGAGCTGACCAAAGGCAGCAAGTTCGCAATGAGGACGGATGAGTCTGCCGTGGCTCAATCCCTCCTTAGGGTCGACCTGAAAGGTTGTAGGTGTGAAGCTGGGCTCCAACCTATCCTGTGCGGTGGCATTGGGACAAGAAAAACCCAGTCCTGCCACCCATCTCCGGGAGACAAGTTCACTCAAGAGCAGCAATGAGCACTCTCACTCAGAGAGAGGCTGATCTGAAAGTAATACACTGGCATGCTACCTGGAGAACTATCCCTGCTCGTGGATAACGGGCTGATTAAACCAGTGTGAAAATTAAGGGAGGGAATCCATGCACAGTACCAAGTTCCTGGCACAGGTTTTTGTAAATTGGAGTATAGTTTATTTTCAGGGTTGTGCGAGTTTCGGGTTACAGTTGAGGGATTCAGTCATGCTCTCCAGGCAAGAATGCTGGAGTGGGTTGCCGTGCCCTCCTCCAGGGGACCTTCCCGACCCAGCGATGGAACCCACATCTCTTACGTCTCTTGCATTGGCAGGCGGTTTCTTTACCATTAGCACCACCTGGGAAGCCCCATACATATATACATATGTATGTATCTATATTCTTTTTTAACATTCCTTTCCTTTATAGGTTGTTACAAGGTATTGAATATAGCTCCTATTGCTATATAGTAAATTCTTGCTGTTTATCCAGTTTGTATATGGTAGGGTGTATCTGTTAATCCCATACTCCCAATTTATCCCTCCCCTGTCCCTTACCCTTTGGAAACCGTAAGTTTGTTTTCTATGTCAGTGCATCTGTTTCTGTTCTGTAAACAAGTTCATTGGTACTACATATTTTTTAGATTCTACATCTGAGTGATATTATATAATATCTGTCTTTCCTGTCTGACTTACTTCACTTAGTGTGATAATCTCTAGGTCCATACATGTTGCTGCAAATGGCATTCTTTTATTCATTTTATGGCTGAGTAATACTCATTATATATATATATATATATATATACACATACACATATATACATATCCCATATATATATATATATACACATGCACACACACATATATCTTTATACATATACACCACATCTTCTTTATCCATTCACCTATTGATTGACATTTAAGATGCATCCATGTCTTGGCTATTGTCAATCGCCGTCACCCTTACTTATTATTAGTGGAAGTTGGAATTATGATCACAATTGTACGTACATTCTGCTGCTCATTGTCCACCTAAACTGAAAAAGGTAATAGAACTAAAACCACGCCGTGGGTGAAGTGTCACCACAGCCTCTAAAGCTGATACATTGAAAGTAAAAACCACGAGTCGCTTTATCACTTTGACGATTTATTCTACTCAAGAGCCCAGGAATAGACGTGTCCAAGTCTCCTGAGATTTATGAGTTATTAATCATGTTGAGTTAATAATTGTAAACTGACTGACTGTCAACATTATACTTTTATTAAAGGTGCATAGAAAGGAATGCCTAGCTCTTTTATTTGGGCCTGTTATTTCCCCCACAAGATACATATCCTGACTCCACAGATGATATCGCTCTCCCAACTGCACAGACAGGGCAATGAACGTGCCACACAGACTCCTGATGCTCTTCTCACCGTCTATTCATTCCCCATTCATCATTCAACGAACATTTATTGAGTGGTCTCTCTGCCCCAGTCACTGTAATAGGTGCTAGAGATAAAGAGCTGAATAAGAAACAGTCCCTGCCCTCTGGTTTGGAAACAGACGACAAAGGCTGACATGGAAGTGGGTAATTTAAAATACTGCCTGTGAAGAAACAAAAGGAGAGCAGCGGGAAATAAACAACTGGATGGCCCTGGTTGTCTGGAAAGGTTTTTCTGAGAGCGGACATCTGAGCTGGAACTTAGAAGGACGAGTAGAAATTTTCCAGGGGAAGGAAGCAGGAGAGGAAACATACACGGAGGCGGTGCCCTGTTTTGAAGGGGAGCTGGGGAGATTCAGGGCTTCATATGGAAAACAGTCTGATGAGAGCAGAAACGTGAGGCTGCGTGGCATGAAGGTTGGGGATGGCCTGATGACAAGAGAAGGAGTTTTGCAAAGGAGGGCCACAGGGGTAGTTTTTTTTGGAGGTAGGGTGGGATATACTATGTTATTAACATTTAAAATTCAAGAGTTCAAGTATATGCTGGCCTTATTTTCAGATTTTTTTAAATGAAGATTAAAACAAAGCTTTAAGGGTGCAATGTATTGGACCAATGTATTAACCAGCTAGTGAACTCCGGGAGTTGGTGATGGACAGGGAGGCCTGGCGTGCTGCGATTCATGGGGTCGCAAAGAGTCAGACACGACTGAGCGACTGAACTGAACTGAATTGAACTGAGACAACCTAAGCGGTGGAGTAACTGTTTAGGAGCACACGTACAGGGACGAGCCCTGGAATTGGAGGGAAAACCCACCCTTCAGTTCTTGGCTGTTGACCGAATCTCCCCTTGATTTCAGAGTTGAGGTGAATCCAGGAATTCTGTCTGTGTACAAAACTCACTGAATTCAGGACCAACAGTAGCAGGATAGATTGGCCTGACCAAAGCCAATTTGGATTGTGGGGGCCCAGGGTTGGCTGGAGACTGGGAAATGTTGCAATGAGAAGCCCAGGATCAGTAGAGAGCAGCCATCTTCTGAAAATCACTGATTTCAAACAAGTTCCTGAGATGCTTTTCAGAAACAGGGCACAGAGGTAATTTTTTTTTTAAAGTTATTTGTTTCTTTTAGAAAAATTTTTAGGAAATTGAGTAAAAAGTACAGCAAATCTTCATATCACCACCTTAGCACTTTTTCCTGTTTTTAACATTTGGCATCAGCCAATTCGCTGGAGAAGGGATAGGCTACCCACTCCAGTATTCTTGGGCTTCCCTTGTGGCTCAGCTGGTAAAGAATCCGCCTGCCATGCAGGAGACCTGGGTTCCATCCCTGGGTTGGGAAGATCCCCTGGAGAAGGGAAAGGCTACCCACTCCAGTATTCTGGCCTAGAGAATTCCATGGGCTGTACAGTCCACGGGGTCGCAAAGAGTTGGACACGACTCAGCGACTTTCACTTCACTTTCTATCAGCCAATTAGGCAACAGAGGTTTGGAAGCAAGAGTGTAAGGATGCTTTTGTGATTTTAGGAAGACACTTAGAATCTGTGTGCTGACGGGACTGGAGTCAGGATGTACCAGTGGCAGGAACACCAGTCACAAGGCCATGACCAGGGGCCACGTATGGTGAGGATGAATCCAGGCGGAGGTGTCAGGGGTAAGAAGGAGGATGGATTTTATCCTGGAGACTTTTACCTGCTAAGCGGCTAGCAAGATGTGCCACCTGAATGTGAAGGAGTGAGTGGGAGGTGGGAGTCCAGTTCGGGCAACCATTCCAGCCATCCGTGCATTCCAGCCATCCGTGCATTCCAGCCATCATCCATGCATTGCCTCTCTGCTCCAGGTTCACCTCCAGAACTGGCTTTGGCAGAAGGAACTGGCCTCTGTCTGCACTCCTCCTTTAGCATGTGAGTGGAGGGTGCCAGATGACACTGCAGGAAGAAGGAAGCTTCTCTTCCCGACGTGATACGCTGAGCTGTGCTTTTTCTCCCTCTTGTCACATGGCTGAGCCATGGTTCAGACATATGGGGACATGCAATGGCTCCCTGCCCGAGATGCACGCCCCAGATATGCAGTCCCTGCTTGATCTGGTACCATATTGCTGTGGCCCTCCCTATGCACACATGACCATGCTCTGGGTCTTGTGCTAGTCATGGTGTCCTGACTCTCTGTGATCTGCCATCAGACGGGGCACCCCCGCACCCCAGAGGGTGGGTTCCTGCTGCCCAGTGATTGTCAACAAGCTCTGCCATGGACACCTAGTCAACTCCTCCATCACCCAGTGGGCTTCAACCACACCTTCTCCAGTGAGATCTGAAACCCAACCTAGGGAGGAAGACCTACTTCCAAATGTGTCCTTCTGTGCATACTCCACCCGCCCCAGCCTTAAGCTGCCGTTTAGAGTCCTCTTTACATTTTATAATTGCTCAGAAGACTGCCTGCAATGCAGCAGATGCAGGTTCGGTCCCTGGGTCTGGAAGATCCCCTGGAGAAGGAAATGGCAACTCACTCCAGTATTCTTACCTGGAGAATCACATGAACCGAGGAGCCTGGTGGGCTACAGTCCATGGGGTCACAAGAGTCAGACACGACTTAGCGACTAAACTACCACCACCTCTACCAGAGTTTAATAATTCTTATATCAAGCTTCCTCCCTTCAGTTACTCTGAGGTTTTTGTCTCGTGACTGGAATCCGCCGGTGGAGCAACTGGGTGGATGGTGGCCCTAATTGAGACCGAGGAAGAACACCTTTTGGGAGTAAAGATAGTGAAGTCGTATTTGCAGTGGCTGCATTTCTGGAGCTTGTGGGACTACCAGGTGGAAAAATCAAATAGCTAATTGGGACAGGAATCTGGAACTCAGGCAGATGTCTCGAGCACATACACAGTGGATGAAGTGAAATCATCCAAGACATGGAGAGTCTCAAAGGTCAGAAAGACCAAGAATGGAATCCTTAATTTTCCCAACATCCAGGGACGAGGCAGAGCTGAAGAAGACCGAGGACCGGTCCTAGAGGAGGGAGAAGAACTATCAGAAGCCAGGGAAGAAGGCCGTGATAAGATAAGTCAGACCACTTAACAGAACCGGCTCGTTCTCAGAGTTTGCTTGGAAGTTCAGGACGTTCTCAGGAACAGCATCCCTGAGAGGGATGTGTAGCATGTAAACCTGTCAGCTCCGTGAACACCTCCCGCTTGCTAAGAGTGAAATGGCATCAAGGAATGCTGGCGTGTGGCTGCCTTTGCTTCACTGGGAACGCACCCACAGGCTCACAGGTCGCGGTGTCTCTGGACTCTAAACGTCACTCAGATCCCTTGGGGCCCGAGGCCCTGAAAGCCTCTCCGACCCTGAGAAGGCACTTGGAGAGGCAGGGGAAGCATTTTGCTCCTGCAGAGGTGGAGTTTAACCAGGACACCGGAAAGATAATTCCACCCCCTTAGGAATTTCCTTGGACTTGAGGGCATGCAGGCTGGATCTGGAGTCAGTTGGGGGCCCCTAGCATGATCTGAGAACTGTCTGATCGTTCAGACATTTCCTGGGGAGACGCAGCCTTAGATGGAAGCCATTGGCATTTGATCAATCGCACCAAGTTCTAAGCTGTCCGGTGCCTAACGGGCATTCGGCTCTTGGATTTGTAACGAGAGGGTCTTGGGACTTTGAGTGATAAAATTTGCATGCAGTTTTTGACATTTTATGTGCCCTTGGGACACAGTGAGAATTCATGGTCAATTTGCCTGGCAGCCTTGAGGCATACCCAAATCACCTGACAAATCTCTGGATCTAGTGCTGGTCTGTATTTCATATGATCTCTTTCCATGGATGGCTAGGAAATCCTCTGTGCTCTCATGAGACGGGGCCGTCTGATTTTTATGTTTTGGTCATATGTCTGCATCGGGTTTTTCTGTAGGACATTCAGTACCTAACTTGATATGATAAACTGTGCTTCCCAGGGACTAGGTGGATAGATATGAAGCCTTTTGAAGTAGGATGGATCCATCCTATGAAACATATTTATGATGACTCTAAATGCCATTTTTAAAAAACTGTCATTTCTTGATATACAAGGACTAAACAGAAACTATCTATTAGAGAAAGCCAGCTACTGGGACGGGGGAGGTTGAAGTTGTGGCCAAGATGAGCTGGGCATGGACACTATCTTCTTCCCTAGCACTTTCTTTCTTTTATGGGCATTTCCTAACTTTATAGACACACATAGAAATTACAGCTGCTTTTGCTTGCGCTCCAAAATCACTGCAGCCATGAAATTAAAACATGCTTGCTCTTGGAAGGAAAGCTATAACAAGCCCAGACAGTATACTAAAAGCAGAGACTAACAAAGGTCTGTATAGTCAAACCTATGGTTTTTCTGGTAGTCACATATAGATGTGAGAGTTGGATCATAAAGAAGGCTGAGCGCCAAAGAACTGATGCTTTTCAACTGTGGTGTTGGAGAAGACTCTTGAGAGTTCCTTGGATGGCAAGGAAATCAAACTATTCAATCCTAAAGGAAATCAACCCTGAATATTCATTGGAAGAGCTAAGGCTAAAACTGAAACTCCAATACTTTGGCCACTTGATGTGAAGAATTGACTCATTGGAAAAGACCTTGATGCTGGAAAAGACTGAGGAAAGAAGGAGCAGAGGGGGACAGAGGATAAGATGGTTGGACGCATCACCAACTCAATGGACGTGCATTTGAGCAAACTCTGAGAGAGAGTGCAGGACAGAGGAGCCCGGTGTGCTGCAGTCCATGGGGTCGCAAAGAGTCAGACACAACTTAGTAACTCAACAACAACAACAACAAAAATTACAGCTGACAAAAACCTTTTCAAAACCAAACAACAGATTCTCTCTTTGGATAACACAATCTGTGTATGTACCACAAATAATGAAATAAAGTCACTCACAGGGACCCGACCCTCTGATTAGTTTTAGAAATGAGGTCCCCTAAAAGCCTGCACTTGTCAACTCTTGAGAGTAAATGCTTGTTGGGGAAAGACAAGACTGATAAAATGTCTCTTTGCCCTCATGGTACGCTTTCCTTTGACCTTCCTCTCTCATCTGTTGGTGTCCAGGCCATTGAGTTAATAGAGCTACGAGGAGAGCATTTCACATTTGGGGGTGGAGAAGGTGAGCTGCCTTGAATCCTGTTGAGGTTACTATGTGAACATGTTTGCAAAAGGGGCAGAAACAGTAATAAAGGCGCCCACTCTAAACCCTTTGAGAAATAGCAAAACACCAGGCTACTGTTTTTCAACTGGGATCCCAATGGGCTTTGTGGATTCTGTTTTTTAAACAGCAGCCTATTTGACCATCTCAGAAGCTCTGGACCTTGCATTTGAACTAAAATCAAACCAACCCACCAAACAAAAAACAATATAAAAGCAAATTTGTGTCATTTCCCAGAAAAATAGCTGCATTATTATTTAACATATATTGCCCTCTAGCAGATGACTCAGTATTGCAAGCATTTTACTCAGAACGTTTTTCCTTACCAGCTCTCTCGCATACATATTACATCTGTATTGTAGACCTCGAGCTGGTCGAGGAAGAAGTGCAGAAGAGAATCTGCCCTCTTAGCTGGCCTGGGCTCCCAAGTGTTCGGTAGAAAGGCTGGACTGGGCCCTAATCCACGCAGAACTGAGGATGCAGGCCAAGTGAGATTAAGCAGCTCCATTCTACAGAACTCACTGCTGTGGCCAGTGAAAGGGCAGCGTAGCTTGCCAGGGCAGGGCTGGATGGGCTGAAGAAAACTGGCATCTTAGGCTGAAGGGCTGGGAGGGATCACAAACACTTGTTTGCTTTATTAGAAGTGGGAGGCATCACGGGGGTCCTGACAATGGGCATGCGTGAGTGGTGAGCTTAGATGCTCCCAAGCCTAACTCCTGGGGAAATTTCAAGTATGCATTGGGGATGCTTGAGGGAATGCCCGCAAGTCTCAGCAGGACAACCAAGATGCCCTCGTCATGCTTTGGGTATTGGTCCATTTTCAAAGTGACTCTCATGAAGACTCCGCACGGCAAATGCATGGAACAGTCACTGAACTTGGAGGCAACGCCTGGGTTATTGTATCTACATCGCACTATTACAGGTGAGCAAGGTTCATTTCAGTTACTGGTAATACTGATTTCTTCAGTCTACTGATTCTGAAGATATTGCATCAGGCTCAATGCCATGCCCTTCATATTTTTCAATCCACTTCCATGTTCAATTAACATGATTACAAAAGTAAATTTAAAATTAATTATGCCTGCATAGAATTCCATCACTCACAACTCAGCATTTGCAGATACCGGAAGCCATAGCTATTATGACAATAGTTCCTAATAGCCTGGAAATGTGACTTAATTGCAGTTTAAGTTGACCCCACGATATAAGTAGTGACACTGCTATCATTTCGGGATCATTACTCTGTGAGGAAGAACAGGATGCAATCAAGTTATGGTAGAAGGGTCACGAGGTTGCATCAATATCAAGACAGTAACTGAAGTGGTGAGGAGATGGGAAACAGTTATGACGTGGAGCGGTTGAAATGGCTGCAGTCTAAGAAATGAAAATCTTTCTGAAAATGCATTTTACTGACATCCAGTTGGTGCTGGGTCCCCAGGATTTTACCTGTGTGATAAGCTGGGCCCTGCCTTGCCTCTCCATCCCCATTGCCCGGGTACTGCCATATACAGATCCTCGGGCCTTTCTCCCAGCCCTCCATCCCTTCTCTCTACACAACCATCTGTCACATTTTACTAAAGTGCAAATCTCACAGCATCATTTCTCTGCTAAAAGTCATTCAGCAGCTCTTTCTGACTTGAAAGATAAGAGACTCTCACATTGTCAAGCAAACATATCAGGACCTTGGAGTCGCTGCTGCCTTTGTATCGTGTAGCATCCCCTCCCTCCCTTTCCTACCGCTCAGGTGCGGACTTGCAGCTGCATGAGAGCACTGTCCATAACCCCACCACCTGCCCCGACCTGCGACTGCATTTGCCTGTGCACCCTCTGTGTGGAGAGGCGTGCGTGCTAAGTCGCTTCAGTCACGTCCCACTCTTTGTGACCACATGGACTGCAGCCCTCCAGGCTCCTCTGTCCATGGGATTACCAGGCAAGAATACTGGAGTGGGTTGCCATGCCCTGCTCCAGGGGATCTTCTCAACCCAGGGATTGAACCCATGTCTGTTATGTCTCCTGCACTGGCAATTGGGTTCTTTACCACGAGCACCACCTGGGAAGTCATGCGGAAAGGCAGCCAGACTCTTTTCCCAGCCAACCTCCAGCCCATAGTCACCTGCCCAATTCTTCTCTGCCTTTCAAGACTCAGTTCAAACTCATCTCCTTGCTGATGCCTTGCTTGAGTCCTCCAGGGAGCATTATCTCCTCCATCTTACTACCACACAGCATCCTGTTTTTAATCTCTGCAGTTGCACTTATCATATTTTAAATTCATTTTAATCATGCATTATGTCCTTCACTAAACTATACACTGTTAAATATAGTCACCCATCTTTATGCCAGAACTCAGCTCACTGCTTGATCTATAGGCAGTCTCTATGGGATTTTCAATTCTATTTTTGATAAATAAAAACTCTGGTCTAAAGAAGAGATGGTCGAGGACCTGATAACTCTCTTGGAGTATCTGAAGGGTTGTCTTATAAAAAAGGATTTGAGCTCATTCTACCTGGTCCTGCGTGTGAAGCTTGGTTGATGCATGGAAGATACCATGAGACAGACAGTAGATCAATATAAAGAATATCCTGAATGTCACCTGCTCAAAGAGAGAATCAGCTATCTCTTGAGACAGGGAATGAATATCTGACAACTGAGACATTTAGGCTAAACTGGAAATTTTGTAAAAAGTACTCAAGTACCAAGTGGAAGGGCATACTTGCTGTGTTTTTATTTTTTGATATAACGATCAGAACATGGCATGGATGTCCCATTATCCAAGTCGTCTTTATATCAAAGATAATAAACCCACAAATGAAACTATTGGGACCCAGATCTGTCTATACCATTCGCCTGAGATGCTTGATACTAGTTACTGAATATTAAAGATATCAGTACTTGTTTTTACCAGGATATTCACTGAATACATGATGCCAATCCAGAAAGTTTGTAACATACTTTAACATTTAAGATTTTGATTTTTTCAAAGGACATTTCTTGTTTACTGGGGTGTGGTCTATTGATTCTTGAAGATGAAAGTGAAAAGAAAGTTTTCACTTTCCTAACTTGATTCCAAAATAGCATCAAGATTGTGGTTACAGTTTTTATTTTCAATTAATAGCCTGAATTCATTCAAATATTATAAGAGTTTACCTGTATATTTTGAGAAATAATACTAATTTATACCATGAAGTTTCCAAAGACTTCATTACAGTTGTGAAAGATCCATTACTATGCAAGGTTTCTTGTATTACATCATTTTATTCATTTTATGCTGCTTTTGTGTTTTTCTGCAGCAGTATGAAATGGATAAAATGATTATGGTGAATTTGAGATGCTGGACCATAATGGTAGTACGAAGCTAATTGATCATTTTTCCTCTTTTTCATAAACTCCAGTTTTATTGCAGCAGCCAAACCTTATCCAGTCCCAAATTAAGCTTCTTTATATTATTACAACCACAGAAGAACAAATTTCTATTACCTAAATAAAGCCCCAGAGGAAATTTGACTCACACTAGTTGGCAAGTAACCTCTTAGATGCCTATGGCTGCTTGAAACGTGATGTGCCTGAAAATTCATTTTGCCTGCAAATTAGGCAAAGTCCTTCAAATTAAGCTCAGGACAAAGAAACTGGCTTTCTGAATGAAGTTTGCTGCATTATTGAACAGAACACTAACTGCGTCTTGCCATTCTCTAGTCAATCTAGTAATATACCACCGTACTAGAGAAACATCTCTCAAGAGTCTGAATCTGCCAGATCACCAAGCGGGCACCAGCCAGATGGTGGCATTTGATGTTTACTTTGTACCTATTTTTGCTTTATTGACTATACCAAAGCCTTTGACTGTGTGGATCACAATAAACTGGGAAATTCTGAAAGAGATGGGAATACCAGACGTCCTGACCTGCCTCTTGAGAAACCTGTATGTAAGTCAGAAAGCAACAGTTAGAACTGGACATGGAACAACAGACTGGTTCCAAATAGGAAAAGGAGTATGTCAAGGCTGTATATTATCACCCTGCTTATTTAATTTATATGCAGAGTACATCATGAGAAACGCTGGGCTGGAAGAAGCACAAGCTGGAATCAAGATTGCCGGAAGAAATATCAATAACCTCAGAAATGCAGATGACATCACCCTTATGGCAGAAAGTTAAGAGAAACTAAAAAGCCTCTTGATGAAAGTGAAAGAGGAGAGTGAAAAAGTTGGCTTAAAGCTCAACATTCAGAAAACGAAGATCATGGCATCCGGTCCCGTCACTTCATGGGAAATAGATGGGGAAACAGTGGAAACTGTCAGACTATTTTTTGGGCTCCAAAATCACTGCAGATGGTGACTGCAGCCATGAAATTAAAAGACGCTTACTCCTTGGAAGGAAAGTTATGACCAACCTAGACAGCATATTGAAAAACAGAGACATTACTTTGCCAACAAAGGTCTGTCTAGTCAAGGCTATGGTTTTTCCAGTGGTCATGTATGGATGTGAGAGTTGGACTGTGAAGAAAACTGAGCGCTAGAGAATTGATGCTGTTGAACTGTAGTGTTGGAGAAGACTCTTGAGAGTCCCGTGGACTGCAAGGAGATCCAACCAGTCCATTCTAAAGGAAATCAGTCCTGGGTGTTCATTGGAAGGACTGATGCTGAAGCTGAAACTCCAATACTTTGGCCACCTCATGTGAAGAGGTGACTCATTGGAAAAGACTCTGATGCTGGGAGGGATTGAGGGCAGGAGGAGAAGGGGACGACAGAGGATGAGATGGCTGGATGGCATCACCAACTCGATGGACATGAGTTTGAGTCAACTCCGGGAGTTGGTGATAGACAAGGAGGCCTGGCGTGCTGTGATTCATGGGGTCGCAAAGAGTCAGACATGACTGAGTGACTGAGCTGAGCTGACCACATCTACTGACCTCTAGGAACACATGACTCCTTTGTGCCACCACCTATGAGTCTGACCACAGTCCAATCAGCAAGAGAGATGCCCATCTCAAGTTCAGGGCAATCACTCAACAGAAATGTATGGAAGTGACAGGATGTTAAGGCTTATTTCAGGGTTTCCCTGATAGCTCAGCTGGTAAAGAATCCACCCGCAATCAGGAGATCCCTGTTTGATTCCTGGGTCAGGAAGATCCCCTGAGAAGGGATAGGCTATCCATTCCAGTATTCTTGGGCTTCCCTGGCAGCTCACGTGGTAAAGAATCCGCCTGCAATGCAGGAGACCTGGATTTGATCCCTGGGTTGGGAAGATCCCCTGGAGGAGGGCATGGCAACCCACTCCAGTATTCTTGCCTGGAGAATTCCGTGGACAGAGGAGCCTGGTGGGCTACAGTTCATGGGGTCACAAAGAGTCAGATACGACTGAGTGACCAAGCACAGCAAGGCTTATCTTAGGAAAGGTTACTGTGAAGATGTATTAGGATAGCTCGTGATTTGGGTAGGTGTGTAAAGTGTTAAGTCCTTTTCACCTGTTTCTCAGTTTCTGTGAGGTTCTATGTGTCACTCATAAATCTATTTTCTCATGTAGTGATTTGCAGTTCTTTGGACTTGCTTCTCCATCATACCACCATTAAAAAAATATTTATGCAACAAAGTCCAGACACTATTTTAAGTTGTGTAACAGAAAGGTTTCACTGAGTCAACTAGTTAACTAGGTGAAATCCATACATAAAGAATGGAATCAGATGTATATATTTTACATGTAGCTCAGTCGGTAAAGAATCTGCTTGCAATGCAGGAGACCTGGGTTTGATTCCTTGGTCGGGAAGATCCCCTGGAGAAGGAAATGGAAACCTGCTCCAGTATTCTTGCCTGGAGAATCCCATGGACAGAGGAGCCTGGCGGGCTACAGTCCATGAGATCACAAGAGTCGGACGCGACTTAGTGACTAAGCCACCACCACCCCCACGTATATTGTAGAGGTTACTCTCTATCTGTCTAGCACCTATCACCTATCTATAGTCTAATCTCCTTGAAAATGATCTTTTAAGGCTAAAATTGGAAAAATAGTGTCCAACGGGTTCCATGATCATTTCTAAAGAAGAATACACCAGCAGAAGGGATATAGTAGATGTGAACCTTAAAAAAAAAAGAATTAAGAAAAGGAGAAATTGAGAGTTAAAGAAGGTTCCCTAACTAGAGGCTTAATGATCCGATCGATCCACAGACAGGATAGAGAGGTATCAAACTGGTCTAGACTGACACTACTAACCATCAGGATTATCCTGGGAGTAGGTCTTGCTAATGTTTCATGCCCTCCAAGTGACACTGAAATTAAAATTCGGCTTCTCCTAGAAAGTTCCTCCGAGAGAAATCACTGACTATCCTTTCTCTTTGAAGGACTACCGCAAACAGCAGTTCTGTTTCAAATATTAATTGAGGACTCACTTAACTCTGTTCCAGTTTCCCAGGCTAGAAGTTCATTTTAGATCCACATTTTGAATGTGGATGTTGACTTATCTACTTCAGTATGAAGAACGGGTCTAATAAGGAGGAAGGGCTGAGTCAGGATATCAGGAAAGTAGAATCATGGTCTGGATTAGAGATTATGAGAGTCTGTATACAGTAGAGGCAAAAAAGAGAGGATGAAATTGCAGGGTGGTGGGGAGTAGGGTGGGGGCGGGTATTAAGACAGAATTAGGAGGACTTGATCAACATGGATATATACATAAATCAGGGTTTCAAGAAGATTCTCGGGTTTCAAGAAGATTCTCAGGTTTCTTCTGTGAGTTTGGTATTACCCAGATTTGGAGATACTGATAATGCTTGAATGTATTGGGGGAAAACAAAATTTGTGGATCCTCAAAGCTGAAGACTATACTTGGACCAAATTTGACTTTCCCAAAGTAGTTCTATCATGTTAGACGAGAATGATTTTTAAACCGCAATAACTATGTGTTAGTTGCTCAGTCGTGTCCAACTCTTTTCGATCCCATGGACTGTAGCCCACAAGGCCCCTGTCCATGGAATTCTCCAGGCAAGAATACTGGAGTGGGTTGCCATTTCCTACTTCAGGGGATCTTCCTGACCCAGGGATTGAACCTGGGTCTCCTGTATTGCAGGCAGATTCTTTACTTTCTGAGCCACCAGGGAATACAGAAATACAAATACACTAACAACCTTTCATAGAAGTTTTATATAATGAAGAGGACAAAAATAAAACTGTTTATAAGTTTCAACTTTATCTCTTTCCTTCCCACAGGTAATTAGGTTTGGTTTATTTATTTTTAATTCATAAAACCATAATTCTTTTTTTCTGATATATTAGTTCTATGAACTACTAAGAATGTTCTCATTAAATAAATAACCAAAGAGTTTGTCATGTTATAGAAAAAGCCTATTGTTCACTGAAAACAAATGTGTCAGTAGCTGAAAGGATTTTCAAAAGGGAAGAAGTCCCACTAAGTATAGGAAATTTTTTTTTTTGGATCTTTGATTTTCACTTAGTGGAAATATTAACATTTTGGAGGCAGAACAAGAGAAACACAATAACACCGTGGTCACCAGGAATGGTCATCTGTTAACTTGTCTTTCCCCAAGTCATTTCTCAAGGGAATTACCCTTTCCCCTTCATTGTGGTTCTGGCGGGTGGGTCCATCAAGGGTCCTATTTCACCACAGTGGTGGAGCCAAGGATAAATCTGAAAACCTAGTTTCCCTAGACACTGTGATTGGTTCAGAATAGGCACATGACCTAACCAGGGCCATCAGGGTTCTTTTTGGGACTTGGAAGTTTTCTGGAGAGAGTTTCTCTTTCAGAGACCATGAACTGTATTTATCTTAGGGCTTTGGACCAGGCTTCCCTGGTGGCTCAGGCAGTAAAGAATCAGCCTGCAATATGGGAGACCCAGGTTCAATCCCAGGGTCTGGCAGATCCCCCAGAGAAGGAAATGACAACTCATTCCAGTATTCTTGCCTGGGAAATCCCATGGACAGAGGAGCCTGGAGGGCTACAGTCCATGGGGTTACAAAGAGTCCGACAGAACTGAGTGACTAACACATCAAGAACTCTCCCTCTGTGTAGACATACATTGCTAGGGAATAAAAGAAACCGAGAGATGAAGTGACCCAGACAGTCTTAATGATATCAATTGAGGGCCTGCATTCATCTTTGCCTGAACTATTACTATCTACTGAGCCAACAAATTCTCCCATTTTTTATAGTTTAGTTTGAATTTCAAAGGAAAGCATACTGGATACTTATATACCCTGCACTGAATTGTGTTTTTCAGCTCTCAAAGTTATAACATACAGATTATCTGAGGGAAGGAACGACCTTAGTTTATTCCCAATAGCATTTCTAATTTACAGATCTGAAAGCATCATTAAACACGGGAGGGAGTAAAAAGGACCCCTGAGTAACCTAACTATATGATAAAAGGAAAAGAGAACTTGGAAACAGAATTTATATGGATTTTATGTTGAGCATCAATTCTGCAATGCTTTGATGTCCTTTCCAATTCCTAAGTTCAATAATTTATGGTCAAATACCACTGAGAATGGGAAGTAATATATATTTTTTAAATCATTCTGACTCAGTGGTTAAAATCAGAGCTGTCAATAGGCCAACTATCTGGGAATTGATTTTATTAGTTCAGTTCAGTTCAGTCGCTCAGTCGTGTCCAACTCTTTGCGACCCCATGAATCACAGCACGCCAGGCCTCCCTGTCCATCACCAACTCCCGGAGTTCACTCAGATTCACGTCCATCGAGTCAGTGATGCCATCCAGCCATCTCATCCTGGGTCGTCCCTTTCTCCTCCTGCCCCCAACCCCTCCCAGCATCAGAGTCTTTTCCAATGAGTCAACTCTTTGCATGAGGTGGCCAAAGTACTGTAGCTTCAGCTTTAGCATCATTCCTTCCAAAGAAATCCCAGGGTTGATCTCCTTCAGAATGGACTGGTTGGATCTCCTTGCAGTCCAAGGGACTCTCAAGAGTCTTCTCCAACACCACAGTTCAAAAGCATCAATTTTTCGGTGCTCAGCCTTCTTCATAGTCCAACTCTCACATCCATACATGACCACTGGAAAAACCATAGCCTTGACTAGACGGACCTTAGTCGGCAAAGTAATGTCTCTGCTTTTGAATATACTGTCTAGGTTGGTCATAACTTTTCTTCCAAGGTGTCTTTTAATTTCATGGCTGTAGTCACCATCTGCAGTGATTTTGGAGCCCCCCAAAATAAAGTCTGACACTGTTTCCACTGTTTGCCCATCTATTTCCCATGAAGTGATGGGACCAGACACCATGATCTTCGTTTTCTGAATGTTGAGCTTTAAGCCAGCTTTTTCACTCTCCTCTTTCACTTTCATCAAGAGGCTTTGTAGCTCCTCATCACTTTCTGCCATAAGGGTGGTGTCATCTGCATATCTGAGGTTATTCATATTTCTCCTGGCAATCTTGATTCCAGCTTGTGTTTCTTCCAGTCCAGCGCTTCTCATGATGTACTCTGCATATAAGTTAAATAAGCAGGGTGACAAGATACAGCCTTGATGTACTCCTTTTCCTATTTGGAACCAGTCTGTTGTTCCATGTCCAGTTCGAACTGTTGCTTCCTGACCTGCATACAGATTTCTCAAGAGGCAGGTTAGGCGGTCTGGTATTCCCATCTCTTGAAGAATTTTCCACAGTTTATTGTGATCCACACAGTCAAAGGCTTTGGCATAGTCAATAAAGCAGAAATAGATGTTTTTCTGGAACTCTCTTGCTTTTTCCACGATCCAGCAGATGTTGGAAATTTGATCTCTGGTTCCTCTGCCTTTTCTAAAACCAGCTTGAACATCAGGGAGTTCACGGTTCATGTATTACTGAAGTCTGGCTTGAAGAATTTTGAGCATTACTTTACTAGAATGTGAGATGAGTGCAATTGTGTGATAGTTTGAGCATTCTTTGGCATTGCCTTTGGGATTGGAATGAAAACTGACCTTTTCCAGTCCTGTGGCCACTGCTGAGTTTTCCAAACTTGCTGGCATATTGAGTGCAGCACTTTCACAGCATCATCTTTCAGGATTTGAAACAGCTCAACTGGAATTCCATTACCTCCACTAGCTTTGTTCACAGAGATGCTTTCTAAGGCCCACTTGACTTCACATTCCAAGATGTCTGGTTCTAGATTAGTGATCACATCATCATGATTATCTGGGTCGTGAAGATCTTTTTTGTACAGTTCTTCTGTGTATTCTTGCCACCTCTTCTTAATATCTTCTGCTTCTGTTAGGTCCAGACCATTTCTGTCCTTTATCAAGCCCATCTTTGCATGAAATGTTCCCTTGGAGATCTCTAGTCTTTCTCATTCTGTTCTTTTCCTCTATTTCTTTGCATTGATTGCTGAAGAAGGCTTTTTCATGTCTTCTTGCTATTCTTTGGAACTCTGCATTCAGATGCTTATATCTTTCCTTTTCTCCTTTGCTTTTCGCCTCTCTTCTTTTCACAGCTATTTGTAAGGCCTCCCCAGACAGCCATTTTGCTTTTTTGCATTTCTTTTCCATGTGCAAAAGTAGGAAGTCAAGAAACACCTGGAGTAACAGGCAAATTTGGCCTTGGAATGCAGAATGAAGCAGGGCAAAGACTAATAGAGTTTTACCAAGAAAATGCACTGGTCATAGCAAACACCCTCTTCCAACAACACAAGAGAAGACTCTACACATGGACATCACCAGATGGTCAACACCGAAATCAGATTGATTATATTCTTTGC
This sequence comes from Ovis canadensis, assembly GCF_042477335.2. Taxonomy (NCBI): domain Eukaryota; kingdom Metazoa; phylum Chordata; class Mammalia; order Artiodactyla; family Bovidae; genus Ovis; species Ovis canadensis. The sequence continues at coordinate 58,148,394 of NC_091264.1, forward strand.
AGCCAAAGATGGAGAAGCTCTATACAGTAAGCAAAAACAAGACCAGGAGCTGACTGTGGCTCAGATCATGAACTCCTTATTGCCAAATCAGACTGAAATTGAAGAAAGTAGGGAAAACCACTAGACCATTCAGGTATGACCTAAATCAAATCCCTTATGATTATACAGTGGAAGTGAGAAATAGATTTAAGGGTCTAGATCTGATAGATAGAGTGCCTGATGAACTATGGAATGAGGTTCATGACATTGTACAGGAGACAGGAATCAAGACCATCCCCATGGAAAAGAAATTGATTTTATACTCAGAACACAACTGACCTTTCCCCTCTTCTGTGTCATATACAATCGATGAATTCCAGGCACATAAAAGCTGTCTTCATTCGTCTACCAGATAAACAGAAGTGCAGGAATAGATTAAGAACAAAAAAAGTTTGCAAAGTCACTCTACCTGAGTTGTAGGACTTTGAAAGTTAGAAACAATAGAGTATAATAAGGGTGCATAAGCGTGTTAGTCACTCAGTCTCGTCCGACTCTTTATGACACCATGGACTGTAACCCTCCAGGCTCCTCTGTCCATGGGATCTCCCAGACAAGAGTACTGGAGTGGGTTGCCATTCCCTCCTCCAGGGGATCTTCCTGACCTAGGGATTAAACCTGGGTCTCCTGCATTGCAGGCAGATTCTTTACCATCTGAGCCACCTGGGAAGCCCCAGAAACAATATTAGGAATCATTTGTTCAACTTTTAAAAACATTATGTCAGGATATTGTCACACATATTTCCTAGGAAACTGAGTTAATGGGATGCTGTTGGATAGTTATTTTCTAAACTCTTATTTTTCCACTGCTATCCCAAATGTATAACAGGTGTCCACAGAATTAACTTCAAAACAAAGCAATATTAATCCACGGTTGTGATATGAAAACAACCAACTCTCCTTCCCACCTGTGCCACCAACATCCTGTCTTTGGACCTCTCTTTCCTGTTCAGGCGATTCCCATTCATCCCTACTGTCACCTCTGGATACGCTCTCAGACCCTCCCCTTCCCTAATTCTGGGCCGGTGGCCCTTCCCCAGTGCTCACAGATGTGGGGACGCGCCACGCACAACTGTCACTGTCCTTGAATTTCTCTGCTAGACTGGAAGGCACACGAGCCAAAGACTGTGTCAGACTGAGTTCTGGATCCCAGAAGAACAGCACAGTTCCTGGCACATGCGTTCAATGAATTATGTGTTTGAATGAACACATGAACGTTGACTCTGGCTCTAAAATCATCACTGAAGATCTTACTTAAAAGATATTCAACACACTGCATGCAAATGGATCTCACCATGAAACTGTGCTTAAAGGGTTGTTTACCATCAAACCTCTGACTTAGCAGAGTGTGAGGACATTAGGTCTTGATCACCTGTTAGTTCTGCAGTTATTAGCCCCGAATGGTCATTAGAATCCCCTGGGGAAACTTTAGAAACGTATAGATCCATTGTACTCATTTACACCAGGCTCCCTGGGGGTGAATGCCAGGCATCAGAATTTTTCAACAGTTGGCTAAGTGATGTTAACCTTTAGCCAAGGGTTGAGACACGCTGAATTAGCTAATAGGTGGGAAGGCTTTCCTGTGACATTCCTGCTATTTCTCTGGCGGTTACTGGGATCACGGCCTAACAAATGGCATGGACTGAGGGCTCACCATGTGCCAAGCACTTTCCATACATTATCTTCACCAAATCCCAACTGCTTCCATTTATATTAAGTAAATGAGGCTCAGGGGGTTATGGAGGAACAGAGCCTGAATTGGGATACCCTTTTCTCAGAAGCCAGACTGTGTCCTTTACATAATAGCACATCATGCAGCTTGGATGGCCTTCGGATTATGCTCGACAGAGAACTGGTCGCTGACCTCAGGTATATAATTGGTTCACCCTATAGGTAACGAGCTATTTATCCTTCCCTGGGTCAAAGAGGTGTCAGAAAAATGAAGACAGAAAGTTTGATGTTCAATGTGATTCTTAAGCCAGCAAAACTACATGGATGGGCAGTTTCTTTCAAAGAAGCTAGCTAAAAAAGCACAGCACCAGCACAATAAAACCCAGGCTATGGCTTTTCTTGACTTGCTAATTTCTGTGTATGTTTTATTCATTCAACAAACATAACTGAAATGTCTTCTTTGTTGCAGATGCCGTATTATGTGCTGAGAATATAAAAAAAGAATAGCTTGATTATCTCCTCAGTCCTAAAATAAATGTAGGTATGCTATTAATCAACAAACTTTCCTTTTTAAAAAATATCTATCTGAAGGTTGAAAGCAAGATTTTATTCTTAAAAGTTTGAAGGTGGTTACCCCCTTCAAAAGATGTTAAATGATGAAAACGTGGTATCATCAGAAAATGAGAAGAAAACAAAAATCCATAGATATGACAACTGAATTCTTGACCTATTTAGAACTGTTTAGGAATGCTAATAGGCTGAAATCTCTCTTCATTCACTCCAGGCTTCTCACGCATTCTAAAACACAGCTGGGGAAAAAATATCACAGTGGCCAAAGATTTTAAAACTCTTTTGTTTTATATGAACTTTGGGGATAGCCGAATTTCTTCCCATTCATAAAATAATTAGAATTTTCATTTGTGGTTCAGAAAAACAGATGTGCTGAGTTAGAAGGGGAAAGCCACGTGCTCCCCTGGGGCCAAGGGAGACCGTGCCTTAGAAAAAGGCTCTGGGAAGCTTAGCATACACAGTGTCCTTGTCCGTAAATAGCAAGGAGGAAGCAGAATCAACAGGAAGTAGGGGAGAGTCCAGCCCCATTACCCTTGTGAGGAAGTGAAACTCTCAGCTTTGCACTTGACCTTGGAGAGGGGTAACCTTTCATCGTGCTCAGCCATTCGTAATGATGCTGCCCAAGGGAGGTACTGGCGACAAGAACACTCACTTCTTGGCTACTAGCTCATGGCACATCCTCCCCCTTGACTCACCTCTCCAGGCAGCGGTGGCGACTGCCCTGTTCTAAGCTCCACCTGGTCCTGGCTCACTGGAGCCTCAGGGTGAACATGCAAAAAGTCTCCACTTTACATACAAGGACCCCGAGGCACAGATGGGCAAAGGAAAGGGCCCAAGAGCTGGGCGCGGATGGCAGGTGTTCTAGCTTCAGAGCCCACATACTTCACTCCAGCCTCCATCTCCTCCCACTAGGATCTCTGTTTCCTTTCGTCCACAGTCCCTTAGGCAACTTTGCCTCAAACCTGTGAACTGAGTGCATGGAAGCTGGGGCTCTTCAGAGCTGGTAGAAGAAAGTAGTCACAGAAGGCCTACTCGGTCTGGAAAAGCGGAGCCGTGATCCCTAGGAGGCTCAGGGTTCTCCAGGGCTGGGCTACGGGGAGAGACCCGCTGGGACGGGCAGTGGGCTTATCGGGCTCTTGTCAAAGCACAGAGCGTCCATTCTGTGCAGTGAGAAGACTGTGTTCCCCAGGCCAGATACGCCTTCTCAGTGAGAATAGGTTGATTGGACTATGTACGTCTCGAGAGGAAGAAGCTCATGCTGGGCAGAGAAAGTTGGGGTCTAAGCTCCTTGGGCTGGGCAGGCACGTGGAGAAATGATCTGTAGAGAAATAAGAGGGGCCCTGGGACATTCGAGACTTGGCTGGGTGATGGAGCTGACACTGTGTTCACCAGAGGGGACTTGGAGGGGTGGGGGCAGTGGGAAGTCGGCAAATGGGAGTGAGGACAAGTCCTGCAAGAAGGGAGGAAGATCGTGAGTTAAACTGTCTTTTGTGCGAGGTTTCTCAGCCTCGGATCTACTGGCATTTGGGGTGGGGCTATTTTCTCTGTGTGTGGGGATTATCCTGTGAAGCATAGGGGATTTAACAGCATCCCAGGCTTCTCCCATCACCAAAAATGTCCCTGGATATTGCCAAATGTCCCCTGGGGGGTGTTCCAGTCATCTCCCCACTTGTTGAAAACCACTTCCTTCCAGCCTAGACACTGGAGTTTAGTTTCCGGCGACTAGGTCTATCTGAGTTGCTGACAGTCTTTTTCCTCTTAGGCTGGCAATAAGAAGCTTGATATGAAAATTCCAGAAACTTCACCTTTATTTCTTCCCTCCCTTTAACGCTTCATTCTTCCTTCCTTTGCATCGGCTTACCTCTCCCAACTCTTTGAACATATTGCCATCTCTGGGGGAAGCTTATGAGAGCAGACTCTTGTCCTTAGCCCTGGAGAGGGAAAGGGCAACCCACTCCAGGACTCTTGCCTGAAAAACCCCACAAACAGCCCTGCGGGCTACGTCCACGAGGCACAAACAGTCAGACGTGACCGAGCGACTGAGCTTACTTGTCCTTCAGTTCAGTTCAGTTGCTTAGTTGTGTCTGACTCTGCGACCCCATGAACTGCGGTACGCCAGGCCTACTTGTCCTTAGGTCTCCTCGACTTTCTTCACTTCCTGTGAAGACAAGGTGCAGGTCTCTAAACTGAAATTACCTATAACCATGTTCATGGTCCTGATGTGTAGATATTATTGCAAAGTGAAAGTCGCTCAGTCGTGTCAGACTCTTTGCGACCTCATGAACTATACAGTCCATGGAATTCTCAGGCCAGAACACTGGAGTGGGTAGCCTTTCTCTTCTCCAGAGGATCTTCCCGACCCAGGGATTGAACCCAGGTCTCCCGCATCGCAGGAGGATTCTTTACCAGCTGAGCCACAAAGGAAGCCCCAAACTTCTCTTAGAAATCAGAACCCTCATTAGTTAGCTTCCCAACTTGGAGTGTTGAGGTCTCCGAGAGCCCCTTCTTTGCCTCACTCCCGACTCAACATCCTGTCTGTCCTCATCATGCAAAGAACAGAAGTGAAGGGGAGACGCTGGCCTGGGCTCCTGCTGTCCTTCCCTCTGCCTGGGGGAGGGCGAGCACCGTGCTTACTCTGCTTCTAAGCACAGGGCAGCCTTCTGATGGCCGCCTTAATCAGCACGCCTCTTGTATTGCTCTTTGTAAAATAAGAGGAAAAAAATAGTTTAAAAATAAAAGCAGGGGCTTCTTTGGCAGTCTAGTGGTTCAGACTCCGTGCTTTCACTGGGGGAAGTGCAGGTTTGACCCCTGCTCAGGGAACTAAGACCCTGCATGCCCTGTGATGTGGCCAAAACAACAACAGAAAGATATGAATATATAAGTAAATAAAAATAGAAGCTAATGCTTGTCTGAACAGTATAAGAAAACCACAGTAAAGCAGACTGACAGGCCAAGTTGGCAAGTAAAATGCTGAAGTACAATGAAAACACAGACAAGAGCTAGGGACGCTTAATGAGAAGCAGAATCCCAGGGATGGGGGAGCCTGGTGGGCTGCCGTCTATGGGGTCACACAGAGTCGGACATGACTGAAGTGACTTAGCAATAGCAACAGCAATGAGAAATAGACAAAGGAAGAACAAGGAGAAGAAGAGTCCATTTTTGGAGTCAAACATTAAAAACTGGCCTTCAACTGAAAAAAAAAATGATAAAATGGTAAAATAAGTAAAGATCGTGAAGATCAGTCAGTCAGTCCTAAAGGAAATCATTCCTGAATATTCATTGAAAGGACAAATGCCTAAAGCTCCAATACTTTGGCCTCCTGATGCAAAGAGCTGACTCATTGGAAAAGACCCTGATGCTGGGAAAGATTGAGGGCAGGAGGAGAAGGGAGCGATAAGAGGATGAGATGGTTGGATTACACCACCAACTCAATGGACAAGAGTTTGAGCAAACTCAGGGAGACAGTGAGAGACAGAGAAGCCTGGTGTCCCACTCTTCATGGGGGTCACAAAGAGTTGGACATGACTTCTCGACTGAACAACAACAGCAATAAAACAATGTTTATAAAATGTGAAAAAAAAAAGGGCCAATAATGTGAGTGACCAGGAAATCTAAAGCCCGAAAGCCTCGTAAGTGAAAAGATGAGAAGTCAAAGTAAGGCTAAAATAATAAGTCACTAGATAAAGTGATCAGAAACAAACAAACCAAAAAAACGGAAGAAATAAAGAATGAGGGGAAAGGAGTGCCCCAAAACAATTCAGAGAAAGTCAAATGAGGACTTCCTTGGTGGTCCAGTGGCTAAGGCTGCACTCCCACCCAATGCAGGGGCCTGGGTTCAATTCCCAGTCAGGGAACTAGATGCCACATGCCTCAATTCAGGCTTCACACAACAACAAAGACCTGGCACAGCCAAATAAACAAATATTTTTTAAAAAGAAAGTAAAAATATGAACTAAAAGCAAAGAAAGAGGGAGGGATTAAGACAACACATTTTCAAAGGTCTAAGCAATTTAAGAGACTAGTAGTGAACTTTAAGAGAAAAAAATCAAGTGGGTTGAAAACTTGAAGCCAGGCAGCATCAGGTGACCAGAAGGTGGTCCCGCTGAGTCCGTCAGAGATGCGCTGGCCAGATCAAATATTTGCCAGAGAGTTGCTAGATCAGGCAACCAGTCCTCTAAAAGGGCCAGCCAAGGAGAGGTCCAAGGCAGCTGCCTTGATTTTTCAGCTGCCAAGGCAGAGGCCACTGTGATGAGAGGGTGAGGACTATGTGCCCAGGGACAAGGGCTGTGTAGGGCCCCCTGGAAGCCCACACCTCTCAGCTGGAGGGACAGAAGGTGAGCTCTGGGGTGCAGACCAGGGAGGGGGCTTCCTGCACAAAGAGCTGGCTGGATGCCACAGGGCAGCAAGGTCTCCTGACTAAGGGCGGCGTTGCACACTTTGCTCCCCCAGTTTTCAGCCACTCATTCTCATCTAGGAAGTCAGAGTTGATGCGAACCTAGAACCATGCTTTTCGGTGGGTCCTAGCCGTTCCTCTGTTGTTTTCAGTCGCTCTGTCGTGTCTGAGTCTTGTGACCCCATGGACTGTAGCCCTCCAGGTTCCTGTGTCCATACGATTTTCCAGGCAAGAATACTGGAGTGGGTTGCTATTTCCTTCTTCAGGGGATCCTCCTGACCCAGGGAGTAAACACGCGTCTCCTGCTTTGCAGGCGGATTCTTTACCACGGAGCCGCCTGGGAAGCCCCAGGGAAGCCACCAATCAATCATTCCTTTTGGAGTCTTTTCCACACTTAAGCTATTCTCAGTCCATCCGGAAGAGGGCGCAGTCATACATGCGTTTATCCGTAAGAAACACTAGCCTGCCTCCTTCCCCACTTGGTGGCTTGATAACTGTAGTGCAAGAATTTTATGACTAGTTTCAAGTACCTACATAGAGAAATACCTTTAATTACAATCTCATCTACTTGGGCAAATTAAATGAAACATGCTTGTTTGGCTATTTTAGCAGTTAATGGCATACAGACATGATGAAAAATTACATTAATTAGGGTAACAGGAGAAGGACTGATTTTTCATCTTTCTTCTGGGGTACTTTCATTTTTATGTCTTTAAAATGATCGTTTCCATCGCGATTCCTCATACTATCCCAGCACTAGGAAAGGAAAATCATGCTGCATTTATTCGTATGATATTTATCCAGCATTTACTGTACATCAGGCAGAGGACAGACTTTGTGTGATGAATGAGATTAAGACTCTACCTTGGGACTTCCCTGGCAGGCCAGTGGTTAAGACTTCGCACTCCCAGCGCAGGAGGCGGGGGGGCCGGGTTTGATCCCTGGTCAGGGAACTAGATCCCACAGGCTGTAACTAAGAGCCGGCACAGCCAAAGAAATAAATAAATAACAGTAAACATTCAAAAGTCAAATGAATGAAATTTAAAAAAAGACTCTATGGAATTTACAGTCTTGTTGAAGTAAGAACACGCAGAAAAAGAGCCCATTTCAGCTCAGTGTAATAGACGATGTGGTAGAATGGCGCATGCGCGCCAGGGGTGAACACAGCCGGGGAAGATCACAGCCTTGGGGAGGAGGGGAGGTTTCACTGGGGAGGCCGCAGGTGAGGATATGCAGACTGCAAGTAGGCAAAGCTGTAGGATGGATGGGGGAGCTCTGCTGGAGAAGGTGTTTCAGGCCCAGGAACAGCAAATGCAAAGGGCTTGAGATGAGACAGAGTAGGAGTCCCCAGCAGGAGGCAGAGGAGACGCAGGTTCGATCCCCGGGTCGGGTGGATCCCTTGGAGGAGGAAACAGCAACCCGCTCCAGCATCCTTGTTGGAGAACCCCATGGACACCAGACCCTGGCGGGCTACAGTCCACGGGATTACAGTCACACATGACTGAAGCGGCTTAGCACGCGCACACAAATGAGACCCCAGAGCGCTCCCTCATCCCTTCCATCATGTGAAGTTGTTCTGAAAAGATGGCCATCCTGAGACCTGGGAGCAGGCTTTCACTAGATATGGAATCTGCCATCAGACTTGATCTTGAACTTCCCACCCTCCAAAGCTGTGAGAAATAAATTTCTGTTGTCTTATAAGCCATCCAACCTTGGTATTCTGTTACAGAGGGATGAATGGACTCAGATAGGAGCTAAAATGAAGAGAGGAGTTGTGTCTGAGACATTTAGGAAGTAGGCTTGACAGGCAGGGTGGCTTTGTCTTCGAGAATTATTGCCAGGTTTCTAGCTTGGCAAGTGGGCTCTTGGCGTCATCCACTCACGGAGACAGGGCATGTGGAAGTGAGTGGGCAAGTTGAGTTTGGGACCTGCTGAGATCGTGGGGTCCAGCGGATACACAGCTGTGGGGCACAGGAAGATGATGAGGGCTGAAGGAGAGTTTGAGAGACATCAGCTCCCAGCTGGTATTTGGAGGTGTGTGTGTGTGTGGGGGGGGGATGGAGCCCCCAGGCAGAGACCCTGCAGAGAGAAGAGAGAAGCGTGGAGGGCCAGGCAGTGAGGAACCACACGATGCAGGGGGCATAAGGAGGCACAGGGGGCAACAGAGAAAAGTGGGGAGGAAGATCCTCAGAGAATGCGGTGGCCTCAAGTTCAGGAAAGTGCTGTTTCAAGGGGAGAGTGCTCCACAGCGCTTGATGCACTGGAAAGTCAAGTATTAAAGACACCACAGCGCCTGCTACATTTTGGAACAAGGACATAAGGGGTGGTTTGGGTGGAGAGGACTTGGAGGAATGATAAAGCCCGAAGCCAGATTGAGGGTGTAGCTGATGAAGGGTGTAAGTGGTGAAGGATGTAAGGGGGGGAAGTGGGCACAAAAATTAGGTGAAGTGTATGTGTGTCTGTCTGTCTTGGGTAGGGGTAGTTAGGCTGATAGCCCATGGTATTAGTAATAAGAGGATGGGGGATTGAAAGGGGTTTTATATTTAGCATAGGAGGGACCAGGCATATTTAATGCAAATCTTCTAGAAGAAAGGAGTCAAAGGAGATGTTGTGAAATATTTTGCGAGTCCACTGTGTAGCAAAGGGACACAGAAATAATGGCTGGCATGACTTTCATTTATTGTTCAGTTCAGTTAGAGGCTGTTCTCAGAAATGGCTTCTTTAAGAAGAATACACGTGATCATCTTGATTTGAGGACTTGTATCTGAATCCAGCTTTTCCACATCTGCTGCTCATCCAAGTGACTGGATTTAGGTGAAATTCACTATGACAGCGCACTGCTCAGGAAGGCATAGTGGGGCCTTACAGTTCAAGATCAAGAAGGCATCAGTAGAACTTTCTGCTACTTTCCTTTGAATTCTACCCTTAGCCCATAGGAGACAGGCTCAAAACTGACCTTTCCAGTTCTCTAGAGTGATCTTCCCATCACTCCCCCAAAACACAAGAGTGGTACTTAAAAGCCAAGAAAGAACTGCAGAGATCAAAACCAACTGTGTAGGCACAAAAACATATAAGGAGCTGTCAGTTTGCTGGAGTTTTAAAAAGCGAGACTTTTATTCCCTAAAGAAATATGGTCAGAACTGTTTTTGGCACTGAAGAATGTTTCTCCGCTGTTTGCTTTTATTTTTAACTACAGGCTCCCAGGGAGTACAGACTACCTCCAATGCCTTTATCTCGTTTGGTCCCAGGGGACTGTCTGGCATTTTGTTTCCCTGTGAAGTGTTCATCGGACCTTGGGTGGAGCAGGGGGTGGGGTAGGTGACCTGGGCCTGCTCAGTTCAGAAAGGGGTGCTCAGAAGTCTGGTACACGTAAAATAAGAACAAACAGTAATCAGGCCAAGAGAATCTTGGAAGGAATATGTGGTCCCTATTTCTAAGGAATCAGAGAGGAGAAACTTCCTCATACATCTACCAAACGGTTCTAAACCAATTACAACATTTGTGCCACATGCAGTTTCCAGGGTAATTTCCTCTGCCTTGAGACTGCAGCCTGCGTTAATACTCACGTCGAGTTACATGATAATGTCTGCAGGTGGGTTTACTACATTACAGTGGAAAGATGCAGCCTACATCTTTACGTACACAAGGGTTATGACTGCTGCGCATGAAGTCACTGTGGTACTGGAGGTTACCTAATACATATTTACTCAACTTGCATTATTAATATTCTGTTAATTCCCTTAAATACCTCTGAGCGGCTCCAATTAACATGAGGATGTAGAACTTCCTGCATTGTCTCTGAGGAAGAAGAACGTCACGCCAGGTGGTCTGGGTTCATCTTCAGGCACACACTTTTCAAGGGCTTCTTTTTATTAGGCTGTTTCCCCTCTCATGAGGTCTCCCTACATGAACTCTGCAGGTAACTCCATTTAGAGCAGAGTTTTTCTCCACCCTGGCTGCACATTAGAATCACCTTGGAGTTTTGGAACATATACGAATAAGATCTACCTGAGACCCATTAAATCACCATGTCGGGGACTGGGACCTGGGCATTCTGAGACTTGAAAATCAAGGATTAAAGTTCCAAAGAAGATGCTCTCATGTTGATAGGGAGAGCTGCATGAACACAGACTCTCCTGAACTTGTATTTTAACAAGGAAACCATCACCACTGGGATGGAGGCTGGTTGGCTGAAGGACCCTTTTATCACCATCGAGTAAAACTCAAAACTCCACTGCTCTTGCTTATTATAGTTGTTTTCATAATAAAAATAAAAGAAACATTATCAGATGAGAGTAAATAAATAGAGGGTAGCCCCAAAGTGGAAGGTTATTACAGGTATTAATAGCAATTATACAAATTACTTATTCACTTTCACTTCTTTAACAAGCACTTTTGAGACCCTATTCTATGTCAAATATTGTTCTAGGCTCTAGCTATTGTAGCAAGCAAGAAAGAGGCATTAATAATTTTTAAAGAGGAGTATAAAAATAGCATTCATGTTATGATTTTATTGTGGCATATATGCATAAAAATACGGGAGATCTACATTAAAATGCTAATTGTGATAGCTATCTCCGTGTGATGGGATTAAAGATGATTTTAATTTTCTTTCAGGTTTTGGATTTTTTCTATGTTGGGCATTTATCTCTTATGTAATTTATGTATATCAGGTATATTCCATTCTGTTTTTCAGCCCACAAATCTAATGGGAGCACGTTAAATGACTTGTCACATAGCAAGACTTGTTCTGTAAAGTCGACAGCGTGGCTGGGCTGAGGTCAACTAGAGTTTACAGAATTTTGATATCTCTTTAAACCTGATCATGCAAACCTGACTGCTGAGGTTTAAAGCATATTAAACAATAACTTCAGTAATAATCATAGGCTTTCTGACTCTTTACCTTTATCAGCTTGCTTTTCTGTGCAAATGTCTGCGATATTAGAGGCTTATTCTTGCCAGGAGAATCCCAGGGATGGGGGAGCCTGGTGGGCTGCCGTCTATGGGGTCGCACAGAGTCGGACATGACTGAAGTGACTTAGCAGCAGCAGCAGCAAAGTACCTGTAATCTGCAATATTGAAAGGAGCCACGAGATGGCGATAACATTTAAAAAGTAAAAACTAAAGGCTTTTTCAGTGGAAATTCTGCAAGTCAGGAGTGGGAGACGTGTTCCCAGGCAAATTGCCATCAGCGTGAGCAAATTGTCCCATGTACTACCTTTCTGTCTGGGATCTTCCCTCCCTTGCTCCAAGCTGGGCAGAGGGCACAGCTGGCCTCAAGTAACTAGGAAGGTAGGTTCTTGAATCTTCTCTGCCTGGAGCAAGGGGGTTACTTTGAGGAATCTGGAGGCCCTTGTGACCTGATTCGGAAAGGGGTTTTAGCCTCGAGTGAGCTGCCCTTGTAGGGAGGACCTCAGCTATTTTGTCCCCAAGGCTGGAGAAGATGGAAGGGTTTCTCTGATCAGCCTGAGGCTGGAAAAAAGAGGCTGACAGTGGGTTGAAAGCTACCGGTGTTCTCATCACACAGGCTGCAATGGCCCTGGGCACGGCAGGTCACAAGCAGGAGGGATGAGGGAGACCCCAAAACAGTTAAAAATCATGTACGTAACGATGAAGGGTTTCAAGGGCCATCTTGACATAACTACAAACTGTCCAGGGATCAGCAGACCAGTTTATGACATATCTCTCTACTTATATATCTTACATATCTCTTAACTTTGAAGCCATTTTGTTGTTCATATCATCCTGGTAGCCATTCCTATGGAGAATCTGGAAAGGTAGGGAGAACAGGAGAACCTAAAAGCCGCCGTTTTCTACAGCTGACAAATCCAAGTTTGTTGAAAGATAACAGCAAAGTCACTGTATATCCCCGAGATAGACATAGATAGAAATATAGGTGTAGCCTCATCCATCCAGCAAAATAGGCTTACTGAAGGCCTGGGAGTTCCGTAAACCTTCCTTTCCTCCTCCTTGTCCCCTTGCTGGTGGGAAGAGTACATTCCCACCCCACGGATTTTAACCTTGATGTTGCAACCTGCCTTGGACAATGAAACGTGACTCCGGCACACACCTCGTGGAGGCACTTCAAGAGGCATTGCGTGTTTCTAGTAGTGCTCTTACTCTTTCTCTCTCAAAAGGTCAGCAAAGCCCAGATGCCTTCCCCATGGGTTCTGCAATCAGAAGATACAGGGAGCAGAGCTACAGCTTATAAGAGAGCCCACACGTAGCGTGAGTGAGAAATAACTGTTTCAAGCCACTGAGATCTTGGAATTACTTATTACTGCAGCCAAACTGACTAATACAAGGTCATTCTGGAGGAGCTCATTTTCTAGATAGCTAAAGGGTTTATTTCTTAGCATGAAAACCTAATTAAAAACACATGTTTTATTCACAGCCTTCAAAAGGAGTCAAAGGGCTGAGTTAAAGAAAACTCCTTTTTTGAAAGCTTTGGGTTTTTAAACTTTATGATTAATTATAATGTGCTAAGGCAATGGCAACCCACTCCAGTACTCTTGCCTGGAAAACCCCATGGATGGAGGAGCCTTGTAGGCTGCGGTCCATGGGGTCGCGAAGAGTCTGACACGACTGAGCAACAGGAAATGGCAACCCACTCCAGTCTTCTTGCCTGGAGAATCCCAGGGACGGCGGAGCCTGGTGGGCTGCCAACTATGGGATTGCACAGAGTCAGACATGACTGAAGTGACTTAGCAGCAGCAGCAACCTAGATATAGTTGATTAAAATTTTGATTTCTGTTCAAAACTTTTTTATTAAATGAGAGATTTCTTGAGATTAGGAGTAGGGTAAGCACCATCTCTGTCTCTCTGGCATCTAATCTAATGCCTGGCACATACTGGACCCCATACATGTTTGTTAAAAGCATGTGCAAATGAATAGAAGAAGAATAATAAAGAGCTAATGTCACACTTTCAGTGCTGGAGAATTGCTTCTTTTTTGACTAGAAAGGTTTGGGCAGTACAGGATGATGAGAGTCAGTGATGTAGAGGAGGAGAGAGGACGGGAGTGCTGAGCTTTGCTGGTGGTTTTGGATTAACAGTAAGACTTGGGGCGAGGAAGAACACAGCATGTAACTGCAGTGCTCAGTTTTAGGGACCCAGCAGCTTCACTGTCTGCAGGCTCTGGGCGTTCTGGCATGGAAGTGTCTTCCTTCTTCCTGCTGGTGCATGGTCAAAGAGCCCCGAAGTCCAAGAGAAGAGGGGCAGGTGGACATGAGCTTGGGGAGCCCAGGAGATGGCTTGATTTCCCAAACTTGGACAGGAGGAATGATTAAACCACAGGAAAACCCTGGGGAAATGATTCATGAAACAAACCCCATAGGAGGAGAGAAAAAGAGAGAAGGAAAATGCATCCTGGCCATTTATAAAGCCAGACTACAATTTTAAGCCTTCAAGTGAAACAAAAAGGCAAAGCCCCAAACACTCCCATCCCAGCTTACTAGGAAACCAATTTCCCAGATAATAGGAATTCTGTGATCAAAGGCAAACAGGCATTTCCCATCAAATGGGTCAAACTGCCTACATGAAACACCCAGGTTCATACTTCTTCAGCATTCTGAGAGGCAGGGCAGGATTTGGATAGCTTGAAGGCAATCGTCCCCAAAATACTCCCCCAAACAGCACCAGATGAAATAGGCTACTTGAGAGGAGGATGAAAGTGTTTCTTTAGCACAGGGTTGTGCGGTCCTGATGCGAGGAGATTCCAAGGAACCTCCCTGCACTCCACAGGGATGTGGTTCTCTCGTGCCATCTGACACCAGCGGTCACCGCAGATTTGCACTGTCCCCAGGTGAGTCGAAGGAAGCTCCTATTCATCCCTCAGGACCAATGCTTAGTTATCAAGGGAAACCCAGTGGCTCCTTTATCCACCACTTTTGTTAGAATATGGCAAATCATCCTGTAATTAATTATGTATGATTAGTCTTTTCTTGGGCTTTCCTGCTAGCTCAGCTGGGAAAGAATCCACCTATAACGCGGGAGACCTGGGTTCAATCCCTGGGTCAGGAAGATCCCCTGGAGGAGGGCATGGCAACCCACTCCAGTATTCTTGCCTGGAGAATCCCATAGACAGAGGAGCCTGGCGGGCTCTAGTCCATGGGGTCACAAAGAGTTGGACACAACTGAAGTGACTAAGCACAGCACAGCAGAATCTTTTTTAAAAAACAAAACCAAGTTACTAGAGAACAGGGATGTATGTGTGTGTGTGTGTGTGTGTGTGTGTGTGTGTGTGTGTGTGTCTGTCTGTCTGTCTGTACCCATGTAATGTGCAGTGTAATGTGTAGAGTGCATATTGCCTGGAGATAAGAGGTACTCAATGATGCTGAATGAATGAATGAATGATGCATTGGTGCCATTTTGAGGTATATGAATTTCCAAGAATTCAACAATCTAATTCTGTAACTTTCTGGAATGAGTCATGAGGCTCATCTCTGTGTGCATAGGATCCCTTTAATGAATGTTGTGCTAATTCACAAATGTATAAAAAGAAATGGAAATAAGATCCATAACGATTCCTGTCTGTCTGGGCATAGCACTGGGCCAGGTCCCGGAAGGTAAAGATGTCTGGCATAGGTCCCTGCCTGGAAGTGCTCACGATCAGCCGTGAGGATGTGTGCAGCTGAAGACAGAGACAGTGACCTTACAAGACAGGGCATGATGGGGCCAAAGGGCGGGTACGGATGAAGAGACAAAGATGAGATTTAGGGGGAGAGCGAAGGGAGGAGGACAAGATACGGAAGCAGAGAGAAACAGTGGGACGGGCTCACCATCAAGATGCCATAATCCGCCAGGCCTAACGCCCCAGTTTCATCAACCTGAGCCAGGGCTGTCCTTGTAAGGGGGGAGGGGCAGCAGGAAATGGACCACCCTCGAGAGCAGCGAACTCTAAGAACTCAAATCCCTGGGGGTCTGGAGTTTGGGGCACTTTTTTTCTCTGTTGTGCTTTTTTTTTTTTTAAAGATTCTATACTTAAAAAAAAAAAAAAACAAAAAACAAAAAAAACAGCCTGACATTCTTGTTTTGGTTTATCTGAGAATGCAGGCTTCTGAGCTGGCTCTCCCTCAGGCAGGGGCTGGAGTGGGTGTCCTCGGTCAGGCTCCATCTCCGTAACTGATCTGGGTAACCTGGGAGGACCCCGCGGCTGGCTGGGGGAGCTGGATCCCTGCCTCTGGGGCAGCAGCCTCCCGAAGGAGTCATTAATACTCCCACTGGTCCAGCACCTCCTCCAAGCAGGTGCTCTCAGAGTTCTTTGCAGAAGGCTGCTGGGGAGCCATCAATCACCTCTCAGAGGGTGCTCACAAAGCTGTCCTGGTACATCTGGGATAAGAAATCGCTTCTAGGCTTTCCTGCACCAGCTCGCATCCACTTAGAACATAATGCTAAGGGCCTGACAGTGTCTTACAGCGTTTCCACTGAACCTCTGTAAAAACCTTTCAAGGAAGGTAAGAGATCGGAAACCATCCTGTTTTCCAGAACGGATGGCCACAGCTCTGGGAGCCTGAGGAGCTTGCTTCCACCAGGAAATGCTGGCAAGAGTCCTGGTATTTCTCTTTCCTTTCTTTGACTATTTTCTTTTTTCTCGAATTGTTTTCTCAGTCTGTTTCTGAGGCCTGATTTTGCCCCTAATATTAAGCAGGTGAAATTTTGCTTTCCATACAGCAAAGGCTGTGGTTAGCATTTGCTTTTATGTGTCTTCACGTTTCTTTTCAGAGGTCGGACTCTATGGTAAGGGGACCAATCTCCACAAGTCATAAACAGGTCGCGACGTGGGTTTTGGTAGTCAGTTTCATGGACCTGCTAAGTCTGTCTTCCTCCCCCGTGGGGAGACATCCTCTTCTTATCGCTGTCCCTTTCTCTTAAGCATCTTCAGTCTGTCCCTTTTGATGCCTAGTTCTCTCCTGTCTAGGAACTTCTGCTTTCTCTTACATCTTTCTCCCACAAAGCTACTACCTATCTTTTCCCCGCTGTTTCCCATTCAAGGATTCCCAGGGATTGGCAGGTAGCAGGGCCTGCCTCCTTTCATCACACTTGTCTCCCCCACACACCTATCAGGTGTGTGTGCAGCAGTCAGTGGGGACCCAGCCGCCAGGAAATGCCTCATTCTTACAGTTCCTTTTCTGTGACACCTCTGCAGCATTTGACCATGTCGAATTTTGTATCTATTTGCTGGAGAGGGGGACCAAACTGGGTCCTTGGTCTGCAGTACACTTCTGTATCTTGCTTCTTTTCCTCCCTTTCTGATGTTTGAGTCTTTTGTGACCTCATCCCTGCCTCCCGCATCGCATCGTGGGTATTTCCAAGGCATTGGATGGTAACCATCTGCTATTCCCTCTCTTCACCCTCTGCCTGCACCCAACACTGTAGTCACATGTACTCATTTACTCACATGCTTGTTGTTGTTCAGTCACTCAGTTGTGTCCGAGTTTCTGTGACCCCATGGACTGCAGCACGCCAGACTTCCCTGTCCTTCACCATCTCCTGGAGCTTGTTCAAACTCATGTCCATTGAGTCGGTGATGCCATCCAACCATCTCATCCTCTGTCGTCCCCTTCTCCTCCTGCCTTCAATCTTTCCCAGCATCAGGGTCTTTTCCAATGAGTCGATTCTGCACATCAAGTGGCCAAAATATTGGAGCTTCAGCTTCAGCATCTGTCCTTCCAATGAATACTCAGGATTGATTTCCTTTAGGATTGACTGGTTTGATCTCCTTGCAATCCAAAGGACTCTCAAGAGTCTTCTCCAACAACACAGCTCAAAAGCATCAATTCTTCAGCTCTCAGTCTTCTTTATGGTCCAGCTTTATATCCATACACGACTACTGGAAACACCAGAGCTTTGACTATACGGGCTTTTGTCAGCAAAGTGAAGTCTCTCCTTTTTAATATGCTGTCTAGGTTTAACAGTGTTTAATATTGTTTACACTCACAATTACACAATTACACTCACAAGAACACAATTGCACTCATCTCACACGCTAGCAAAGAAATGCTTAAGATTCTCCAAGCCAGGCTTCAACAGTATGTGAACCATGAACTTCCAGATGTTCAAGATGGATTTAGAAAAGGCAGAGAAACCAGAGATCAAATTGCCAACATTCACTGGATCATCGAAAAAACAAGAGAGTTCCAGAAGAACATCTACTTCTGTTTTATTGACTATGCCAAGCCTTTGACTGTGTGGATCACAACAAACTGGAAAATTCTACAAGAGTTAGGAGTACCAGAACACTTGACCTGCCTCCTGAGAAATCTGTATGCAGGTGAAGAAGCAACGTTAGAACTGGACATGGAACAACAGACTGGTTCCAAATCGAGAAAGGAGTACATCAAGGTTGTATATTGTCTCCCTGCTTATTTAACTTATGTGCAGAGTACATCATGAGAAATGCTGGACTGGAAGAAACACAAGCTGGAGTCAAGATTGCTGGGAGAAATATCAATAACCTCAGATATGCAGATGATACCACCCTTATGGCAGAAAGTGAAGAAGAACTAAAGAGCCTCTTGATGAAAGTGAAAGAGGAGAGTGAAAAAGTTGGCTTAAAACTCAACATTCAGAAAACTAAGATCATGGCATCTGGTCTCATCATTTCATGGCAAATAGATGGGGAAACAGTGGAAACAATGACAGACTTTACTTTTCTGGGCTCCAAAATCACTGCAGATGGTGACTGCAGCCATGAAATTAAAAGATGCTTACTCCTTGGAAGAAAAGTTATGACCAACCTAGACAGCATATTAAAAAGCAGAGATATTACTTTGCCAACAAAGGTCTGTCCAGTCAAAGCTATGGTTTTTCCAGTAGTCGTGTATGGATGTGAAAGTTGGACTATAAAGAAAGCTGAGCGCCGAAGAATTGATGCTTTTGAACTATGGTGCTGGAGAAGACTCTTTGAAAGTCCCTTGGACTGCAAGGAGATCCAACCAGTCCATTCTAAAGGAGATCAGTCCTGAATATTCATTGGAAGAACTGATACTGAAGCTGAAATTCCAATACTGCGGCCACCTGATGTGAAGAACTGACTCATTTGAGAAGACCCTGATTCTGGGAAAGATTGAAGTTGGGAGAAGGGGACGACAAAGGATGAGATGGTTGGGTGGCACCACCAACTCAATGGACATGAGTTTGAGCAAGCTCTGGGAGTTGGTGATGGACAGGCTGGGAGTTGGTGATGGACAGGGAGGCCTGGCGTGCTGCAGTCCATGGGGTCGAAAAGAGTCGAACATGACTGAGCGACTGAACTGAACTGAATACTATTTACTAAGAATCCTGAGTCTCATTGCATCCCAGATTCCTGTCTAGGCCCTGGATGCAGCGGGGACAGGACAGCCTGCTGCACGGAGCTTACACCCTCCTGCAGGGCCGCAGATTGTGAACAAGTAAACAGACATGTGGCAGCTGGTGAGAGTCCTGAGCTAAATAAAGCAGGTAATGGGGTAGAGAGAGAAAGGACTGCTCTCCCACCTTCCGGCCAGGGAGGGCTCCTCACATCTGAGCTGAGCCACGAGTGATAAAGGAGCCGTGGGCATCTCCAGGGGAAGGGTATCCTGGAGGTGGAGCAAGGACAGATGACATCTATACAGATGACCCCGAATGAGGGTCATGGTTCATTCCCTCCCTCCCCGCCTCCTGCTGCCTCTCGGCTGTCTTTGCTGTCACTGCAGGTACCACTTGTCTGGGACCAAGTCAGCTCTGCCCAAGAACGGGCTCTCTCTCCTGATTTCTGTGTCTCTTCTACTAGAGCCAGTCCAGCTAGTCGCTGAGGAGCATTCAGTGTCAGTAAGCATCCCAAGCGCCCTCTGCTTCCTTACCCTCCACCCTTTCATGCAGTCCCCTGATGCCAGGTTCCTTCTTATACAGCTTGGCCCGTGACCACAGACAGACGAGTGAGCATCATCTATTGCAAACTCAACAGTATTCCAGGCACGGGCTGGGCACTTCGCACACACTGGCTCACACCACCCACACAGCAATTTGAACGACTCTCTTTTACAGATGGAGAAACTGAGGCTTAATAGCCCCTAGATCACGGCCTTCTCTACGTCCTATCCTTTCTTTAAAAAAAAAAAAAATCATCAAGGAAAAGACCACATTTCCTAGCTGACAAATAAAGGCCCCCAATTCCCTACTGAGCCATAGCTCTCCCACTCTTCTCAGCATGAAATCTCTGACCCTCCTAATCAATAAATCTATTTCTCTTTCATCTGTCATGTTTTCTTGCCATGACTTCCGTGTCTGACACGCTTTGCCCTTCTTGTTTTGCTTGTTCACATCTTGCCTCATCTTCCCTCCTCTCCTCAATGATACTTTCTCCACTCACTTCGGCCACAACAAGGGGAACCAATTCTATCAGTTGTTGATTGCACATAAATTTCCTCGCGGTAACTGTGAGCAGACCCATCAAGACAGAGCATGACGTGTGAAAATGGAACTCTGTAGACAGTCTCCGGGTTTGAGTCCCAGATCTGTCCCTGAGGGGCCAGATCTCTGGGTTCCATTTCCTCATCTATAACCTAGAGCTTTTGCTAGCAGTCCTGCCTCAAGGGGTTGTGATCAGGTTAAATCAGCGAACGCGCAGAACCATGTGGTTAGTCTGGCACAGAGTGCATGCTCAGTGTTTGCACCCCAGACTAGCATGGAATTTGGGGGATAATGTGTTTGTGGCCTCAATGGGAGAAGGCAATGGCACCCCACTCCAGTACTCTTGCCTGGAAAATCCCATGGACGGAGGAGCCTGGTAGGCTGTAGTCCATGGGGTCGCTAAGAGTCGGACATGACTGAGTGACTTCCCTTTCACTTTTCACTTTCATGCATTGGAGAAGGAAATGGCAACCCACTCCAGTGTTCTTGCCTGGAGAATCCCGGGGACGGGGGAGCCTGGTGGGCTGCCGTCTCTGGGGTCGCACAGAGTCGGACATGACTGAAACAACTTAGTAGCAGCAGCAGCAGCAGCAGTGGCCTCAATGAACATCTTTTCAATATTGCTTCATTCAAATCAATCAATATACGCTTGCGTGTGTGTTTTGTCGCTTAGTCATGTTCGACTCTTTGCAGCCCCACGGACTGTAGCTCTCCAGGCTCCTCTGTCACTGGGATTTCCCAGGCAAGAGGCGGGTTGCCATGCCCTCCTCCAAGGCATCTTCCCAACCCAGGGGTTGTCCCAGCATCTCTTATGCCTCCTGCATTGGCAGGTGGGTTCTTTACCTCTAGTGCCACCTGGGGCAGTCTTCTAACTATTAGTTCTATGAAAATGGAGAGAAGTATAATAACAGAAGAATTGATGCAGGGGACCAGAATCATCACCTGCTATTCATGGATGAAGTGGGAGAGTAATGTGGGGATTGTGGGTTCTAATCCTGATGCTTTACCTCTGTGTCGCTTGGTTTTCCCATCTGAAAATTGGGGACAATAATAGTATCTGCTTCAGAGAGTTCCTGTGAGGACCTGGTGATGATGATAAGTGTGAAATACTTAGTGCTCAGTGATTGCTGGTTCTCACTATCACTGTGGTTGAGCCAGCCCTGCACACGTCTCTGACGCAGAGGTTCTGAGGGCAGGGTCACAGGTCAGACTTG
Organism: Ovis canadensis; assembly: GCF_042477335.2. Classification (NCBI taxonomy): domain Eukaryota; kingdom Metazoa; phylum Chordata; class Mammalia; order Artiodactyla; family Bovidae; genus Ovis; species Ovis canadensis. The sequence goes on from NC_091264.1 coordinate 58,169,652, forward strand.
AAGGAAGTCAGGAGGAAGGAAAGAATTAGAAGCTTCTGGAGGAACCCAGGGGGTTCTGGGAACCTGGGAAAAGTGAGGGGAGGATGCAGAAAGGAGCCTCTCCGTCACTTGACGCAGAGGCTTCCTTGCATGGCTTACGATTAAGTGTGCTGAGTAGCCTTGGACAAGGACACTCCTCTCAACTCCACCCTCTTGCTCAATTTCCACATTCAACTGGACGAAAGAGACCTGGGCTCTCTCCCCAGAGAACTTAACCCTCTCCAGGTCTCTCCTCTCCCACACGCCCACTGCCACGGCCTTGTTTCTGATCCATAGTTCAAGTTTCTTGTTCAGATGATCACTCCAGATCCCGACACTCTCTATGGCCTCCAGTCACGCCTCTGTAATCCTCTCTGCACTTGAGTGAAGTTAACCTGTGCAGAAAACATGACTGCAAGCAAGAAGTGTATCAAAATATTGAAACCGTGAACCACCGCATGGCGTCTCCAGACTATTATTAATAACAACCCCCTGCTGCTACTCATGTCATCTCAATGCTGTTGATACAAGAAGAGGCAGAGGTGAAATTTCAAGTGGATGAAAGACTGACTGCACGGAGCCATCAATTCCAAATGAGTCCGTGGAAAACAGTGCTCTGAATCTGTCTCAAACCTCTTTAACTACCACCTCCTGTTTTAGACAATGGTTCTAAAGGATAATATATAATACTTTCAGGACCCAGGGAAATTAAAAGGGAGAGAAGACTGTGAAATGAAGCTGAGCAGTACACGTGTGGTTTAAATATTTTAGAAGGGATTCACTTCTCAGGGGTTTCCTCTAACATCCCCAGGGCAACCACATTACCAGGCTGAATTCCAACTGCACTAGTACTTGTTGGCTCCCCACTTAGCCCCTGGTTACACACAGTATTCCACGTGGCAGTTAGCTCAAATCCGGTCCCTGCAAGATGGTAAGTTCCCCAAGGACAGGAGACTCACTTTCTTGTTCTGGCTGTCCTGTCCAGTGCTCTATGACCCTGGAAATAATTTCAATTTCCCCTCTATTTCTTAGATACAGGGATTGAATTATCTCTATAAGCCCCTGGTAAATAGCAGTGCATACTAAGTCGCTTCAGTCGTATCTGACTCTGTGCGACCCTATGGACTACAGCCTACTAGGCTCCTCTGTCCATGGGATTCTCCAGGCAAGAATACTGGAGTGGGTTGCCATGCCCTCCTCCAGGGGATCTTCCCAATCTAGGGACTGAACCCGAGTCTCTTATCTAACCTGCATTGGCAGGCGGGTCCCTTACCACTAGCGCCACCTGAGAAGCCCATGGTAAATAGCAGAGGTCTTTCGTAAATCTCTATAATGGTGATTTCCAACGTCAGCCCAGAAAACAGAAGAGCAACTGAACAACACTCAGGGGCTGTACTTAAAGGTCAAGTTGGACCAGGCCACGCCCATTACTGACCAGTCAAGCACAAGATAATAAATGGAGGGTTTCTATTCGTTGGGGCAGCACAGAACATTGAAAAAGCCCTCGAGTTGAGATCAGAAGGCTGAGTCTGACTCTTGGCTCTGTGTGGCTCTGGGTGATCTTGGGTAAATCTGCTAGACTCTGCTCTTAGAGCTAGAAGGGGCCTCAGCAGTCATGGTGCGGGTATTGAGGTGGTGAGTTGCCAGAGGTGACTTGCCAGATATAACTGAATTAGTGACAGAGTGGGGACCCTCACTCAGGGCTCTTGGAAAACCAAGAACCACTTGAAGTCTTGATGAGGGATAAATAATTTTTCCAGATAAATTGTAACACGCACTGAACACACTAAGTATAAAGCCCATGTGTAAACGTTTGTGGGAATTCAGTCCTTATGCTTCTGAGTCATTTGGTGTTAAATCATCTGAATGCTATTGTTCTGAGAGCTACTGATGTCCAAAGTGCCCTTTAAGCTTGGTTCTTTACTTGTCTTTTTCTTTTCCTTTCTTTTTTGATGAAAAAATAGGAAGCTCTCTGCCAGGAATAAACACATTTGAATGCCAGATGATTTAAATTTTTCTTTCAGAGTTAATATCTGCCAAATTTGAGTTAGTTCTAATGCTCTATTTTAAAACAAGAGGAGGGTAGGGGTTGTTCCCAACTTCAACCATCAGAACATCAAGCTGAAATAAGTAAAGCGTAACTTAAGTCATTCAAGTAAATGTTCTTATTTTAGTGTAATGCTTATAAGGATTTTGGAAAGGGGCATGCCTAGAGAATCCCCATGGACAGAGGAGCCTGGTAGGCTACAGTCCACGGGGTCGCAGAGAGTTGGACACAACTGAGCGACTAAGCACAGGACAGGTAGATATAAGCATTGTTATTCTGCTCGTTATGGTTCAAAGTAGAGACCCACTGATTTACTTTTCTACTGTTTTACAAGAGGTCTTTTACTTTGATACTACGTTTGGGGAAATGTCTGAGCACCATATTATTGCAGCTAAGAGAGGGATGTAGATGAGTGGTCCAGTGGGGATGAAGTGCATCTGAGGGGTGGGGGCTTATGTGACCCACAGAGGAGATCTTCAGCCAAAAAGGAATAGAAGCGGAAAGAATGGATGCATCAGGGTACTCCAGTGTTGCTTTGTTATCAGCATGAAGAAAGACATGATTGATGACCGTTGCTTTCTAAAACTCTTCTAATAGTTTAAACTGTAGTTACTGAAACAGAGCTTTGCATCTCAGTGAACTGCAGTGAGTCAGGCTGTATCCAGAAATGAGGCCAGCTCTGTCCACAGCCTCAGCTCGCAGATGCTTTCTGATGGACTGTCCTTCCAGAAGAACAAGCCCTGAGAATCCTGGGTCTCTCTAGACCTTTACTACTCAGAGTGTCTGCAATTGTCTAGCAATGTTGGCATCACCTGGAAGCTTCTTAGAAATTCAGAGTTTTAGGTCCACTTAGCGCTATTGAATCAGAATCTGCATTTAGACAAGACTGCCAAGTGATTTGGGCTCCTCTCATTGGAAAAGACCCTGATGCTGGGAAAGACAGAAGGCGAAAGGAGAAGAGGGTGGCAGAGGATGAGATGGTTAGATAGCATTACTGACTCAATGGACATAAATTTGCACAAACTCCGGGAGATAGTGAAGGACAGACACGGAATCCTGGCATGCCGCAGTCCACGGCATTGTAGAGTTGGACACGACTTAGCAACTGAACAACAAAAAACAACCGTGTGATTTATATGCACATTAAAGTTGGAGAAATACTATCCTGGAAAAGAGGTGGGGAAACTATTTCCATAAAGGACCAGATAGTAAACTTTTCAGGCTTTGTACACCAGAAGGTCTCTGATGCAAATACTCAACTCTGTCATCACAGTACAAACAAATTGGAGTGACTTTGTTCCCATCCACGTTATTTACCAGGTGGGGGCTGGATTTGACCTGGGGGACGGAGAGTCACAGGCATATGTTGTTACAAGCAAAACAGAAAACCACGTCTCTTCCCTTCTTTGTCTGTTCTTACTCTCTGCCTCTGCAGCCTCACTTCCCTCTCTCTAAATAACCCTCTCCTCTTCCCTTGATTCCATTCCCTTTCACTGACTGGGGAATTCCCATCCAAGTTTAAGGCTCATTCCACATACTATTTCTTCTCTAGGCTTCTATTCGGTGCTTCCTCAGAATTAACTGGTCCTCCTTTATGTTTCAAAAACTCTTTACAGGAGCTTCTAATGCTGTGCTTGTACTTAACATGGAAACTTTTTTCCCTTCCACCATCTTCCTTTTAGAACCAACACCCAAAAGAGATGTCCTTTTCATTATAGGGGACGAGAATGCAAAAGTAGGAATTCAAGAAACACCTGCAGTAACAGGCAAATTTGGCCTTGGAGTACGGAATGAGGCAGGGCAAAGACTAATAGAGTTTTGCCAAGAAAATGCACTGGTCATAGCAAACACCCTCTTCCAACCACACAAGAGAAGACTCTACACATGGACATCACCAGATGGTCAACACCGAAATCAGATTGATTATATTCTTTGCAGCCAAAGATGGAGAAGCTCTATACAGACAGCAAAAACAAGACAGGGAGCTGACTGTGGCTCAGATCATGAACTCCTTATTGCCAAATCAGACTGAAATTGAAGAAACTAGGGAAAACCACTAGACCATTCAGGTATGACCTAAATCAAATCCCTTATGACTATACAGTGGAAGTGAGAAATAGATTTAAGGGCCTAGATCTGATAGATAGAGTGCCTGATGAACTATGGACTGAGGTTCCTGACACTGTACAGGAGACAGGGATCAAGACCATCCCCATGGAAAAGAAATGCAAAAAAGCAAAATGGCTGTCTGGGGAGGCCTTACAAACAGCTGTGAAAAGAAGAGAGGCAAAAAGCAAAGGAGAAAAGGAAAGATATAAGCATCTGAATGCAGAGTTCCAAAGAATAGCAAGGAGAGATAAGAAAGCCTTCCTCAGTGATCAGTGCAAAGAAATAGAGGAAAACAACAGAATGGGGAAGACTAGAGATCTCTTCAAGAGAATTAGAGATACCAAGGGAACATTTCATGCAAAGATGGGCTCGATAAAGGACAGAAATGGTATGGACCTAACAGAAGCAGAAGATATTAAGAAGAGGTGGCAAGAATACACAGAAGAACTGTACAAAAAAGATCTTCACGACCCAGATAATCACACTGGTATGATCACTCATCTAGAGCCAGACATCCTAGAATGTGAAGTCAAGTGGGCCTTAGAAAGCATCTCTATGAACAAAGCTAGTGGAGGTGATGGAATTCCAGTGGAGCTGTTTCAAATCCTGAAAGATGATGCTGTGAAAGTGCTGCACTCAATATGCCAGCAAATTTGGAAAACTCAGCAGTGGCCACAGGACTGGAAAAGGTCAGTTTTCATTCCAATCCCAAAGAAAGGCAATGCCAAAGAATGCTCAAACTACCACACAATTGCACTCATCTCACACGCTGTTAAAGTAATGCTCAAAATTCTCCAAGCAGGGCTTCAGCAGTATGTGAACCACGAACTTCCAGATGTTTAAGCTGGTTTTAGAAAAGGCAGAGGAACCAGAGATCAAATTGCCAACATCCGCTGGATCATAGAAAAAGCAAGAGAGTTCCAGAAAAACATCTACTTCTGCTTTATTGACTATGCCAAAGCCTTTGACTGTGTGGATCACAATAAACTGTGGAAAATTCTTCAAGAGACGGGAATACAAGACCACCTGACCTGCCTCTTGAGAAACCTGTAAGCAGGTCAGGAAGCAACAGTTAGAACTGGACATGGAACAACAGACTGGTTCCAAATAGGAAAAGGAGTACGTCAAGGCTGTATATTGTCACCCTGCTTATTTAATTTATATGCAGAGTACATCATGAGAAACGCTGGGCTGGAAGAAACACAAGCTGCAATCAAGATCACCGGAAGAAATATCGATAACCTCAGATATGCAGGTGACAACACCCTTATGGCAGAAAGTGAAGAGGAACTAAAAAGCCTCTTGATGAAAGTGAAAGAGGAGAGTGAAAAAGTTGGCTTAAAGCTCAACATTCAGAAAACAAAGATCATGGCATCTGGTCCTATCACCTCATGGCGAATACATGGGGAAACAGTGGAAACAGTGTCAGACTTTATTTTTGGGGGTTCCAAAATCACTGCAGATGGTGACTGCAGCCATGAAATTAAAAGATGCTTATTCCTTGGAAGGAAAGTTATAACCAACCTAGGTAGCATATTCAAAAGCAGAGACATCACTTTGCCAACAAAGGTCCGTCTAATCAAAGCTATGCTTTTCCCAGTGGTCATGTATGGATGTGAGAGTTGGACTGTGAATAAGGCTGAGCGCCGAAGAATTGATGCTTTGAACTGTGGTGTTGGAGAAGACTCTTGAGAGTCTCTTGGACTGCAAGGAGATCCAATCAGTCCATTCTAAAGGAAATCAGTCCTGGGTATTCATTGGAAGGACTGATGTTGAGGCTGAAACTCCAGTACTTTGGCCACCTCATGCCAAGAGCTGAGTCATTAGAAAAGACTCTGATGCTGGGAGGGATTGGGGGCAGGAGGAGAAGGGGACAACAGAGGATGAGATGGCTGGATGGCCTCACTGACTCAATGGACATGAGTCTGAGTGAACTCTGGGAGTTGGTGATGGACAGGGAGGTCTGGTGTGCTGCGATTCATGGGGTCGCAAAGAGTCAGACAGGACTGAGCGACTGAGCTGAACTGAACTGAACTGAACTGAACTTCCAAGCTACTTAAATACACTGTGTGCATCTGTTGGTCTACTTGCCTTCCTTCCCCTGAATTGTGCTCTCTTGGAACAGGCCCTGTGTTGTGTTCATGTTTGCACATCTGGTGCCCAGCACAGTGATATGTGTGCTTGGTTGTTAAGTCATGTCTGACTCTTGGTGACCCACGGACTGTAACATGCCAGGATCCTCTGTCCATGGGATTCTCCAGGCAAGAATACTGGAGTGGGCTGCCATGCCCTCCCCCAGGGGATCTTACCCACTGCGGGATCGAACCTGAGTCTCCTGTGTTTTCTTCTTGGCAGGCAGATTCTTTACCACTAGCAGCACCTGAGAAGCCCACAGTGATATAATGTATACTAAATAAATATGAATTACTTTCTTATCTCTGACCTAAGCTGGTCTTACTTTAAGAAATGTATTTAGAATTAAAGGGAAAAACTGACCTAGAAGAACTGCACAATCATGGGAGTGCCAAGCACTGAAGATGCAAAGCTGTGTATCTTCACAGCCCACCTCAAGAAAGCTGTGGTCCTGCCCACCTCGAGGTTGATATATTGCGATTTTTCCATCAGCCATCATGGGAAAATCCAAACGAACTTTTTGGCCAACCCAATACTTGGATCCGGCACATATAAAGAACCACAGTGAAGAACAAGAATGATAAAGGACTTCAGAGGCATCTTCATAGCATCAGGGAAGGAAGTTGAACTAAGAGAGTCACAGGATTGAAATAAATCAGGTTCACAATTCATTAATGTATAATAGGGGCTTCTCCTTTGTAAGGATTAAAATACTCACATCTTGTGTCCCCCTATTTCCTTCCTTGTATCAAAATCCTGGGAGAACTGACTAAGATGCTGCTCCATGGACATGAAATCAGAAAGAAAAGTGAAAAGGTAGGGGTGTGCGTGTGTGTATGTGTGTGTAATATAACCTCTTTACAAAACTTTTTATCATGAATGAATGAAGTCGCTCAGTTGTGACCAACTCTTTGCGACCCCATGGACTGTAGCCTACCAGGCTGCTCTATCCATGGGATTTTCCAGGCAATAGTCCTGGAGTGGATTGCCATTTCCTTCTCCAGGGGATCTTCCTAACCCAGGGATCGAACCCAGGTCTCCTGCATTGTAGACAGACGCTTTACCGTCTGAGCCACCAGGGAAGTCTCTTCAAACATCCAGTAAAAGTGGAATAAATAATATTAAAAGCATGCCCATCATTCACTTACAACAATGCTTTCCAAACTTTTTTTCATCTCTCTACTTTTAAAAAGATTTAGGATCTTTAAAACAAATCCTAGCTACCATGTCACATATCACTAATATTAACACTACAGTGAGCACCTTTAACAGATGAGTTTTCTCTTATTAATAATGTACCCACAACACCCTTATGTATCTCCTAGCTCTGTCCAATGATAAAGCTTAGAAACAATGAAGATCCAGTAGTAACGAGCACCCCTAGCATCTAGATTGTGGTTTTTAAAATCACTTCCCACTTAAAATGGGGTGAAGGCTCCTTGGAGAGATGGATGACACTGGGCCCAAGATGGGAAATGTACAAACGAGCTATGAACATCTTATCGTACCAGAAAGCAAGGATGCTATCAGACTACCGGAGCCAATTCAAAAAGCACAGGAGCTAACTTGAAGGGCTTCCGACCGGCCAAACATGACACAGTTTGAGCCTCAAAAGGAACAATGACAGCAGAGAATTAAAACAGGCTTGGAATGTTAAAACCCATGTGGTCATAATGGTACAAAAACTCACTGGTCACCAGCTCATTATTCTGACTACTTCCCTAGTAGCTCAGCTGGTGAAGAATCCACCTGCAATGCAGGGGACCCTGGTTTGATTCCTGGGTCGGGAAGATCTGCTGGAGAAGGGATAGGCTACCCACTTCAGTATTCTCGGGCTTTCCTGGTGGCTTAGCTGGTAAAGAATCTGCCTGCAATGCGGGAGATCTGGATTTGATCTCCGGGTTGGGAAGATCTCCCCTGGAGAAGGGAACGGCTACCCACTCCAGTGTTCTGGCCTGGAGAATTCCATGGACTATTCCATGGGGTTGCAAAGAGTCAGACATGACTGAGCAACTTTCACTTTCATAAATGAAACGTGATGAATCATATCACCTGCCTTTCATACATCCTGAAATTATATTTTGGGGTAACCAAATGTTTGATAAGGGAACAAGCATCATCAATGGTTGTTAAAATATTTAGATGCAAGTTTGATGAATAACTTCAGAATGGATGACAATACCTAATAACACCTGACAACACCAGGCTGACAATACCTGAGCCAATTAATCAATCTTAACATCACTAGAAGTGGGACAAGCAAGTATTCTATGACTACCCACGAAGTATTCCTTGGCAAAGGACTGCACCTAAATCTAAATCTATTTCCTGCCTGTTTACAGGAAATGTGGGGAACAAAGCAACATGTTAAATGATACTATGGGGCTGAAATGAACTAAATCTAGCATGTGGGGAATTCTACAGATGAAATGACCTGATTAGCTCCACAATAAATGCAATGATAAAGAGGGGATCTTATGGATGAAATGTGACTTATACACTAAAGGCAATGTGAGATTTTTTAAGAAGTCTTTTTGTTTGTTTGTTTCAGGTGTTTGTTTGTTTGTGTAGAACAAATCAACGGCAAAAACAAAATTTGTAAGGCAGTTAGGACATTTAAACACGGCGGAGAGTTTGAGGCATTTTGCTGGGGGAGGCCTGAGGCATGTAAATACCGGAGTCCAGGGGTGTCAGGTCTATAGGCTCAAGGGCAGACGTGCGCTGGCTCCCGGAGCTGCGTGAGTGCTGACCAGTTCTTCCGCTGTCCCCGTTCGCTTGAATCTGGCTTCCCTCTGTCAGGAGGCTGTTCTTTTTTGTCAGGCTTCGGCTTTGGTAGTGGTTGTCATGCGTCCTTGACTCCTCTCTGGATTGAGTCAATGTGGGTCTCTGCATTTCAGCCACATATTTACTGACAGTTTCCCGTGACTTTTGGGACCTCTTCACAAACCTAAGTTCATTCCTTATGGAGGATAATTGCAGTTCTGTTCCTAAGATGGTAATTTTATTTCCTGGGTCTAAGAACTCCTTTTCCTCGGGTACAGATATTAGCAGTGGGTTTGATAGTGAATTGGTAAAGAAAATCACTTCATTAAAGATCTTTAGAAGCTGAGAAAAGCCACCTTCCAACTCTCCCATCATGAAATGAACACGGGTTGCTCTTTACTTTCAGACAGAAAGGACTGTGTGTGTTAGGAGGTTGTAGGTGTTATGAGGATGGGGTTCTGAAGCTTTGATGTACTCAGAAGGGGAGGCCTTGTGCTTCCCCATGCAAAGAAGGAGAAAGAGAAGAATGCATGTCTGTGTATGTGTGTGAGTTACGGAGGTACCTGCTGTAGACCCTCCAAGTAAAATTCCCAAGGAATCAGGCTCCAGTGTGTTTTCTGGATGATCACTTTACACTTTTCAGAGGCTGACATTTTCCAATAAAAATCATTCTACCAAGTCCTTCTCCCAAAAGGGGATAAAGCCCCATTGATGAAACATGTAATCATACAATAACGAATCTTCCATTTAGATGAATTGAATCAGGCTGAACGGCGACACGCTGAATAAAACGGGGGAAAAAGAAAGCGGAAAGCATTCCAAACAAGATACACATTTCTCTGAAGGCAGTGTGTCAACGAATCTCTTTGAATTGATAGAGCAATGTGTTATTACTCCTACACATGCTGCCACAGTCTCTGACATCTTATTGAAGAAAATGTGTATGTTTTCTTTGAGCTAATTAGGGATGCTGTTGATGCATGGGACGCGTCAGAGTTTTTGCTGTGCCTCGCTTCAGCTACGATGATCATTGAGCCAGCTAATTTGCTTTCCCCCTTTCATTCTATCCAACAAAATGTCCTGAGGGTCTGTTACTGGCACTTGGCCAGATGCTCCAGGAGTACATAAATTACCAGACTATAAAATAAGGTCATATATGGCCATGTCTTCGTCGTCTTATAGTCCCAGCCCCTTGGACAATCCTTAGCACAGAGGAGGAGCTCAGGGATATTTTGTTAAATGAATCTGAGGCATTGCAGTCATGTTCCCCTTTCCAATCTTGTGTATGTGTGGAAGAGATACAAGAACGCACAAAATTAGAAAAACAGAATATACTAAATCCTCCAAGCAAGTAAGTAAGAAGAGCCACAGATAGAGAAGGAGAAAGGGGAAATTTTGATCCAAAAGAACTCATGCACATGGTAAAATTTCAAGAACAGAAGGTATGAAGGGCATTTTAACAGAGTAAACATTATTAACAAAGGCACCATAGCTGGCAGGAAGGAGGAGGACAGGTTTGCTATACAGCGAAGAGCCCAGTTTAATTGTCATGAAGGCATAGGGCTGAAACTCAGTAGAGTTTCAGGGGATGGGAGTTAGGACCGACCGGTGGAATTGCGGTAGGACCATCATTGTGGTACAAGAGGAGGAGGTGGGACTAAACAAGAAGAGAGAGGAACAGGAGTGGGAGGTGGGCTGGGCTCTGGGGCAGAGGTGCAGGAGGCTGCAGATAGGGCTGGATTATCAGAGAAACGTACAAAGGACGGAAATAGCGCTGGACCGCCAGGGAGAGGTACCAGGGCTGGAGATGGGGCTGGGACATTATGGGGAGGAGATAAGGTAAAGGTGCAGGGGGTGGGAAACAGGACTAGGTGATTAGGTAGAGGTCCTGAGAATATGAGACTGGCCTGGACTATTAGGCACATGGCACAGGGCTGGGAAATAGGGCTGGGAACTTGGTAGTAGTAGTAGTAGTACTGAAAGTCTCTCAGTCGTGTCCGACTCTTGGCGATCCCCTGGACTATACAGTCCATGTAATTCTCTAGGCCAGAATACTGGAGTGGGTAGCCTTTCCCTTCTCCATGGGATCTTCCCAAACCAGGGATCAAACCCAGGTCTCCCACATTGCAGGCAGATTCATTACCAACTGAGCCACAAGGGAAGCCCACTGGGAAATTAGGTGGAGACAGATAAGAGAAGGACCCAAGGTCACAGTAAATTTGCTCCTCATTCTGGATGCCCTGGGGAAGTGCTGTCAGCTCCAGACTGGGATTAGATCATACCCTGTGAGTCTCTCTCCTGGCTCAGAGTGATGACAGCTGAACCACAGTCACGGCTTCAGATCTGAAGGAGGTGGACGTGGATCTGAAGGAGATGTGGGTGGCGCTGGGAAGGGGCTTGCATGAAGAAGAGAGTAGGCTAGACTCTTGCTATGACTATATCATGAATTCATGGCACACGTTACTCGAGACCTGGATCTTAATAGGAGGCACATTCTAGGCTACTTTCACTTCAGAGAGGTTCTGTGGGCAGGATTGAGGTGCCTGGCCTTCAGTGAGGGGCCACTGAGAGATGCTCATTTCTCACTGTTCTAAATGGGTGGGATGCCTGCCTGGGGTCTGGACCCTGGGCACGTCTTACACTGTCCTTGTGTTTTCATCCATTTCTAACTCTCTGCATGGTCCTCTGGGGACAGACCAGGACATGTGCTTCTTGGTATTTTTAGGATGGTAGAAAGAATGTGATAGCTTTCTTCTCTTTTTCCTGCCCTACTTCTCTCTCTTTCAAGCTGTATTTCTATTCCGTGCATCCATTATCTGCCTTGGTGCTATGTTGGTGAAAACTGGAGAGAACGTTCTCACCCACACGTTTTGTTGACTAGACTGCCCCCACTCCCTCAGGGTTTCATGGCTCCTCCCCTCCACCTCTCTATTGAGTTTGCCATCTCCAGAAATGTCTTTTCATACAGAATACAACTTCAGAATGTAGATTCTGATAGCAGCATGAAAAAAGAAGAAAAAAAAGATGGTAATCATTCTTTGAGGAATTACAGAGATACGGAAATGTTCCAGGGGTCCTCTCTTGCACATGGTCAGCATATAAATTTATTCCCACCAAATCTGTCATCTGAGATGGGAGCATTCACTGCTGTGGGCTGTGTGGAAATGATAGTCTGAAAACAAGAGGGCCTGGCATATAGACTCTGCCTTGCCCTCAATTCCACGTGAATCGTGGGCCAGTTCTTCCTCCTCCTCCTCCTTCTTTAATTCCTCTAATAATCTAGCTAAATCAAGCAAGAAACAAAGGAAATAAAAAAACAAAACAAAACAAAACCCATAGCTCTGTTTTTCCCTTTGTGCAATGCAGGTCACTATGACTCCAAAGCTCTTACCACTGATAATGACTGTGAATTCCAATTTTGTAAGGAGCTCCTCTGTGCCAGGCATTGGAAAAGGGCTGAGATAACTGACTGGGCGTCTTCAGGGATCTTGCTGCAGTTAAAATTCTAACTCCTCCATTTCCTAATAGCTTGTTCAACGACACAGTAATTAATCTCTGGTACTGGTCAGCTGCCCTCTTTGTACCTCAGTGTCCTCATCTGTGAAGTGGGGACAATGACTGAGCTGGAATCATTACTGTTCCTGTGGGGATAAGTGACTTCATGCATGTTAAGCACTTAGAATTGATGCTTTCGAATTGTGGTGCTGGAGAAGACTCTTGAGAGTCCCTTGGACAGCAAGGAGATCAAATTAGCCAATCCTAAAGGAAATCAACCCTGAATACTCTCTGGGAGGACTGATGCTGAAGTTGAAGCTTCAATACTTTGGCCACCTAATGTGAAGAACTGACTCATTGGAAAAGACCCTGATGCTGGGAAAGATTGAAGGCAAAAACGAGAAGCGGGTAGCAGAGGATGAGATGGTTAGATAGCATCACTGACTCAATGGACATGAGTTTGAGCAAACTCCAGGAGATAGTGAAGGACAGTGGAGCCTGGTGTGCTGCAGTCCATGAGACTGCAAAGAGTCAGACACAACTTAGTGACTGAACAAGAAGAAGAAGCACTTAGAAGAGAGCATGGCAAAATGGAAGGCTCAGTAAGTATCTGCTAAATGACTTTTCATTTAATCCTCGGAAGAGCCTGGCCAGTTAGGTATTGTTACTTCCAGTTTGCAATGAGCCTGGGGAGATTTGGCTTTCCTCTGGCCCCTGGAAGAAGCCAGCACCATAGACCCCAGCAGACATATGGGGTAGAGCATGCCTATATGGTTGGAGAGCTGCACACAGGATATGGGACCTACATTTGGATCTTGTCCTCCAGACTGAAGACCAGAGGGCCACCAGTGCAAATGTCCAGACTGATGGTCAGAGGGAGCCCTGGACCAAACATGCTGCAAACTCCCCCTCCTGGGGGTCTGGTTTTGATTTTGTTTTCCCACCAGTCCCTGAAGCAGCTTAGCAGCCTTGCAGTTCACTGTGGGTAATACGTGAGTCCAGACAAGCCGTGAAATCATTCCTAGATTCTCCTCTCATTTCACGTATAAAAGCTGGTGGTTAAACTAGATTATTGTTGTTTAAGATGTGTCCATCTCTCTGTCTTTACAGACCCCATGGACTGTAGCCCACCAGGCTCCTCTGTCCATGAGAATATTCAAGTAGGTTGCCATTTCAAGAACTCTCCCCTATAGAATCCTCTCCCAGGAATCTTCCCGGCCCAGTGATTGAACTAGATTACCTACTCCTTATATTCTGTGATCCTCCAGCCTGTTACTTATATAAGTCAAGGTCAGTACTTCCTTCCAGTTTACATCCCATCTACCCTGCCCAGAAGGGCTGTCCCCACAGAGGTCACCCGTCATCCCCAAAAGAGGACATTTGTGTCCCCGTCTTGCTCGCTCTCCTTTCTTCTCTGTCTTATATTTTTCTCTTTCTGTCTCTGCATCTCTTTCTCTTTATCACTCTCTGGATCTTTATTTTTCCTGTCTCTCTGTCTCTACCTCTTTTTCATTCTCTCTGTGTATTTTTCTCTTTCCCTGTTTTCCCTCTCTGTATCTCCATGTTTCTCCTCTCTCTCTCTGTATCTCCTCCCGTGTTCCTCTCTCTTCTTCCCGATGTCTCTGTATTTGTCTCCTGTGTTCTCTCTCTCCACTACCAGTTCCTAACCATTAGATACACTCGAGATTCATTAAACACCACAGGCAGTGGTGGGAGTGGTGGGGAGAGGAGAAACAATAGCCTTCTGCAAAGTGGGACCTGTGAGGGACTACATGTTTCCTTTAAAAGCTCTATTTTAGTTCAACAGCAATGAAAGGCAGAAAGGCTAGTTCGGTACCCACGACCACTTGACTCCCGAGCATATAAGGCTGCAGAAAACACCTCCATCTATTGTTGGTGGCTTGTGTCTGTCACCAAAGCTCAGAGTCTCTTCTCAGCAAGGCAACTTGCAGAATATTTTATTTGCAGAGGGAAGTTAGGTGCCCTGCAGGGGCTCCTTAACCTTTGTGAACACAAATGGAACATTCTGAATGTGCCTTTTCAATTGCCCCAGCTCAACCTGCAGAAACGTGGCAGGTGTGTGGGAGGTGAGAAGCTGAACCGGCTGAGCCTTTCAGGCAGCAATTCTTTCAGCAAGAAAGAATAGCAGTCCTGGGCTGTAGGGGGAGAATTCTTGAAACTTTTCCACTCTCTCTTGGGGAGAAAGGAACTGATGAGAGAACTTCAGAGTTGCAGGGAAACAGTCTTCATGGAGGATGAGGGTGAGGGAGAGTGGAAGAGGTTAAAATAGCCCATGAGAGAACACTGAAATGCAAGCAAAATATTTTTCTAATTTCTTTCCTTCCTAGGAAAAGCTCAGGTTTTACAACACATGAAATCTGCTGGCCATTTGTTCTAGATGAGAAGAAGTGAAAAGCTTTGAAGTCTGCAGTCACGAACCCCACCCTCAGCTTGAATTACTCAGGCATAGCAAGAATACTCCAGTGTTCTTGCCTGGAGAATCCCAGGGACAGGGGAGCCTGGTGAGCTGCCGTCTATGGGTCGCACGGAGTCGGACACGACTGAAGTGACTTAGCAGCAACAGCAAGAGTACACACTCCTGGTGCATTTATCAAAAGGCTTCTTCCCCCAAACTGTGGTTTAGGCTGAAACTTGCTGGGTACAGTGCCTATTCACAGATGACATAAAGCAGAATTGAAAGAGCTGTGTATCTCCTTCATTCAATCGGAAAGAGAGTAACTCAGAGCCTCCCACCCTGCCCTGCCTCAATTTTCCTGAGAGTTCCTTTCTTAGGGTGATGGTAGAGGAGTCAGTTCAGTTCAGTTCAGTTCAGTCGCTCAGTCGAGTCAGACTCTTTGCGACCCCATGAATCACAGCACGCCAGGCCTCCCTGTCCATCACCATCTCCCGGAGTTCACTCAGACTCACGTCCATCGAGTCAGTGATGCCATCCAGCCATCTCATCCTCTGTCGTCCCCTTCTCCTCCTGCCCCCAATCCCTCCCAGCATCAGAGTCTTTTCCAATGAGTCAACTCTTCGCATGAGTGGCCAAAGTACTGGAGTTTCCGCTTTCGCATCATTCCTTCCAGAGAAATCCCAGGGTTGATCTCCTTCAGAATGGACTGGTTGGATCTCCTTGCAGTCCAAGGGACTCTCAAGAGTCTTCTCCAACACCACAGTTCAAAAGCATCAGTTCTTCGGCACTCAGCTTTCTTCACAGTCCAACTCTCACATCCATACATGACCACAGGAAAAACCATAGCCTTGACTAGATGGACCTTAGTTGGCAAAGTAATGTCTCTGCTTTTGAATATGCTATCTAGGTTGGTCATAACTTTTCTTCCAAGAAGTAAGCGTCTTTCAATTTCATGGCTGCAGTCACCATCTGCAGTGATTCTGGAGCCCAAAAAAATAAAGTCTGACCCTGTTTCCACTGTTTCCCCATCTATTTCCCATGAAGTGATGGGACGATAGAGGAGAGAACGGGCAAAAACTAAAGGACGGAAGGAAGGGTCTGGAGTTCATGTTCTCCCACTGAACTTCATTACTGGGTCATTTGCATTCCTTAGGGAATAGGATCACAAGGTTTTATAGCTGCAGGAAAACAAAACAGCAAACTTCCTATACCCAAAATTGCTCCCACAATCTAACCCCACAAGGCTATTTGTTTGTGGGGACAACTTAACAAGCTCTCTGAAAGTGGAACCATCCTGGGAAGTCAAGGAGTCAAAATTTGAATTTTATATCTTTGCAAACTATGATATTTTAATTGTACTGATAATCAGAGAACGAGGACTCTGCTTTCACAATGCTGCTTTACAACAGCTAAGACTACCAAGCAACAACTGCCTGCAAGAATAGCATGCAAAGGTGCCCATTCAGTTCAGTTCAGTTGCTCAGTCATGTCCGACTCTTTGGGACCCCCTGAATCGCAGCACGCCAGGCCTCCCTGTCCATCACCAACTCCCGGAGTTCACTATTAGAGACAGTAAAAAACCAGGGGGCTGAAAGTGAGAAAAACTCGGAGAAGAGGGACTGTCTATTCACACGTGTACCCATTAAGCAACTGCATGGTATTTCAACAATAGCGTCACCCTGGAGTCCAGTCGGAAGGCAGCAGGCATGACCTTGCTGGTATTTGTCAAATCAGTTCATCGGGACTGAAGGATATTGTTCTGTTGCCATGACATCATTGTCAAAGGGCTTCACCAGTCCACAGCAGCAATACCGGTATAATGGTGGGATCAGCCCGTTATCCTCCCTTCTCCCCACCCTCCCCCAGGCCACTGGCAAGTTTCTGTTAGCGTGACCAACCGTCCTAGTCTGCCTGGGCTGAGGGGTTTCCTGGGATGGGAGCAGTCTGAAAAGCTTCCAGAACTGTAAGCAGCAAATGTCTGTTGTTTGATGCACTGATCTGTGTAACAGCCCTGGGCTGACGGACACATGTGCAGCCTCCAGACCAGCTCAGGCTCATCCTTCTCTGTGGAGAACAGGATGTCCAGCTGTCTTGCAGATACAGCAGAGACAGAACTGCAAGTGGTGAGCGGGGTATGGCCAGAGGAGGGAAGCTTCAAGTAACATTCAGAATCCACAGCTCATGCCCATGGAACCAGGAAAACTGGAGCATGACCCCGAGCCCTTTCAGAAACTAGGCTCTATTATCCAGGAGATCCAGGGCTGAAATCCACCATCCCATACCTCACTGGCCAAGTTTAAAGCCCTCCATTCAAAACTTGCCCCGCATTTCTTCATACCAGCCTCTCCTCCCTAACTCATAAATATGTGACTGAATTCCAGATCCAAAAGACAGATTTGAGCCCTGCCTCCTATCTCCTTGCCAGGTGACCTTGCAATAAAACTCCTTCTTTTCCTAAAAGTTAGTGCAATAGGGTTGGCATCTAAGTGATTTGAATGCAAGCCCTTGCTGGGTAACCCATACGGTATAGGTTCCACACTCATAACTTCTCTGTCTACACTGGTTGTTGGTAAATGACGCTGACAATGTTAAAACTTTAGACTTCATAAAGCCCTTTCATGGATTATTAGGAGCCTCCATTTAATGGTAAAAAAAAACGGGGTTCTTAGAGCCGAATGACTTGATCATGGACACAGCTGATAAGGGGTACCACTAGGGTGGAACCCATGACTTTAGAAGCAAAGGTCACTGTTCCATCCACCATAAGAGTTGTTTCAGTTGCATATGGTATAAAATATATATTAGTGTCTATTATATATTAGTATTGATATGAACATGTAAAGTATTATGTCTATATATATGTGTGTAGCATTTATGTGAAGTATAATTATATATACATTCATATATATTTACAAATGTGTATATTTACATATTACATATTTATTTCAAATTGATTTAATCAAAGTTAGCTACTACGGTATAGGGCCAGTTTTTGGCTCTGGTCAAAATGTGCATTTGAATCCTGGCTTGCCAGAAAAGATGATGTTAGTTCTCATTATGTGTACATTGAAGAGGATGGTTAATTGTGGGTTTAAAGACAAGGTAAGGAAAGATATAAGCATCTGAATGCAGAGTTCCAAAGAATAGCAAGAAGAGATAAGAAAGCCTTCTTCAGCAATCAATGCCAAGAAATAGAGGAAAACAACAGAATGGGAAAGACTAGAGATCTCTTCAAGAAAACTAGAGATATCAAGGGAACATCTCATGCAAAGATGGGCTCAATAAAGGACAGAAATGGTATGGACCTAACAGAAGCAGAAGCTATTAAGAAGAAGTGGCAAGAATACACAGAAGAACTGTACAAAAAAGATCTTCACGACCCAGATAATCACGATGGTGTGATCACTCATCTAGAGCCAGACATCTTGGAATGTGAAGTCAAGTGGGCCTTAGAAAGCATCACTACGAACAAAGCTAGTGGAGGTGATGGAATTCCAGTGGAGCTGTTTCAAATCCTGAAAGATGATGCTGTGAAAGTGCTGCACTCAATATGCCAGCAAGTTTGGAAAAGTCAGCAGTGGCCACAGGACTGGAAAAGGTCAGTTTTCATTCCAATCTCAAAGAAAGGCAATGCCAAAGAATGCTCAAACTACCACACAATTGCACTCATCTCACATGCTAGTAAAATAATGCTCAAAATTCTCCAAGCCAGGTTTCAACAATATGTGAACCGTGAAGTCCCTGATGTTCAAGCTGGTCTTAGAAAAGGCAGAGGAACCAGAGATCAAATTGCCAACATCCACTGGATCATGGAAAAAGCAAGAGAGTTCCAGAAAAACATCTACTTCTGCTTTATTGACTATGCCAAAGCCTTTGACTGTGTGGATCACAATAAACTGTGGAAAATTCTGAAAGAGATGGGAATAGCAGACCACCTTACCTGCCTCTTGAGATATCTGTATGCAGGTCAGGAAGCAATAGTTAGAACTGGACATGGAACAACAGACTGGTTCCAAATAGGAAAAGGAGTACGTCAAGGCTGTATCTTGTCACCCTGCTTATTTAACTTCTATGCAGAGAACATCATGAGAAACACCAGACTGGAAGAAACACAAGCTGGAATCAAGATTGCCGGGAGAAATATCAATAACCTCAGATATGCAGGTGACACCACCCTTATGGCAGAAAGTGAAGAGAAACTAAAGAGCCTCTTGATGAAAGTGAAAGAGGAGAGTGAAAAAGTTGGCTTAAAGCTCAACATTCAGAAAACGAAGATCGTGGCATCTGGTCCCATCACTTCGTGGGAAATAGATGGGGAAACAGTGCAAACAGTGTCAGACTTTATTTTGGGGGGCTCCAAAATCACTGCAGATGGTGATTGCAGCCATGAAATTAAAAGACACTTACTCCTTGGAAGAAAAGTTATGACCAACCTAGATAGCATATTCAAAAGCAGAGACATTACTTTGCCAACTAAGGTCCATCTAGTCAAGGCTATGGTTTTTCCAGTGGTCATGTATGGATGTGAGAGTTGGACTGTGAAGAAGGCTGAGTGCCGAAGAACTGATGCTTTTGAACTGTGGTGTTGGAGAAGACTCTTGAGTCCCTTGGACTGCAAGGAGATCCAACCAGTCCATTCTGAAGGAGATCAGCCCTGGGATTTCTCTGGAAGGAATGATGCGAAAGCGGAAACTCCAGTACTTTGGCCACTCATGCGAAGAGTTGACTCATTGGAAAAGACTCTGATGCTGGGAGGGATTGGGGGCAGGAGGAGAAGGGGACGACAGAGGATGAGATGGCTGGATGACATCACTGACTCGATGGACGTGAGTCTGAGTGAACTCCGGGAGTTGGTGATGGACAGGGAGGCCTGGCGTGCTGCAATTCATGGGGTCGCAAAGAGTCAGACACAACTGAGTGACTGAACTGAACTGAAGGAAAACAACTGAGAAGGAAAGCTTGTGTAAATTAGTTTTATAAGGCTTCCCTGGTGGCTCAGAGGTTAAAGCATCTGCCTGCAATGTGAGAGACCTAGGTTCGTTCCCTGGGTTGGGAAGATCCCCTGGAGAAGGAAATGGCAACCCACTCCAGTATTCTTGCCTGGAGAATCCCATGGATGGAGGAGCCTGGTGGGCTACAGTCCACGGGGTTGCAAAGAGTCGGACAGACTGAGTGACTTAACTTTCACTTTCAACCTGACTTAATAAAACAAGGGCTTCCCTGTGGCTCAGATGGTAAAGCATCTGCCTGCAATGCAGGAGACCCAGATTTGATCCCTGCGTCGGGAAGATCCCCTGGAGAAGGAAATGGCAACCCACTCCAGTACTCTTGCCTGGAGAATTCCATGGACTGAGGAGCTTAGTGGGCTACAGTCCATGGAGTCTCAAGGAGTTGGACCCGACTGAGCGACTCACTTTCACTTTTAATAAAACAAAGAGGACAACTGTATGTATGTTCTTTGCATGCAGCACAGATCCCCTATACTCTTTCAATAGTCTTATTCCTTTCACAGCAAAATAGCTCATTTGTCTAGAACAGTGCAGCGATGGGAACTCACTGGGTAAAATGCCAGCTCAGGTTCTCTGCTTTTTCATTTCATCTCCATGTATACTTTATTACTAGTGGCTAAAATGCTTTTTTCAGCTTGAGGTTTGTGCATCAGCTGCTCTAGGCTCAGGAAGACTGGGAGTTGGCCTTATTATCATTGTTTTCCTGTGTTGGTTTAACTGGAGCCATGAGCAGTCCAAATAAGATCCCCACCAGCAGGTCACAAAGCATGCTGCCTTTCCTCTCCTGCACACGAGAGTTTGGCGACCATTTTTCAGCCTCTACATGAGGGACCCGTCTCTCAAGAAGTCAGAGCCACAATATTTACTCAATGGGCAGGTTCCTCAGGCTCAAGAAGTTCAATGTGAGACAGACTGTGCCCACCAACTTTTTTTTTAAACTCCTTGTGGCTGTTTAGTCACTCAGTAATGTCTGTCTCTGTGACCCCATGGACTACAGCACACTGGACTTCCCTGTCTTTCACCATCTCCCGGAGTTTGCTCAAATTCATGTTCATTGACTCGGTGATGCCATCCAACCATTTCACCCTCTGTCATCCCCTTCTCCTGCCTTCAATTTTTCCCAGCATCAGGGTCTTTTCCAATGAGTCAGCTCTTCGCATCAGGTGGCCAAAGTACTGGAGCTTCAGCATCAGTCCTTCCAATGAGTATTCAGGGTTAATTTCCTTTTGTTTTGATGAGTTTGATCTCCTTGCTGTCCAAGGGACTCTCAAGAGTCTTCTCCAGAACCACAATTTGAAAGCATCAATTCTTTGGCGCTCAGTCTTCTTTATGGTCCAACTCTCACATCTGTGCATGACTCCTGGAAAAACCATGGCTTTGACTTCACACGATCAAAAATGTTGATGTTTTGAAAATTCATTTCTAAAAAGTTGAGGAGGTAGTTTTCAGTCACCAGCATGTCAAAAGTATGGGTCATGTTTGGGGAAGAGAGGCATGGCCCCCTGTGACGGGCTTCTGTGGATCACATGTGCAGGGCGACTCTTTTTGTGAGTGACCTGGAACTGTAAAAGTACTTTATAATGTTACCTTCCTTGTCCAACACAACTGGTATCGTTTATGTAATACACCAACATCTGATCTTGTGATTGTCAAGCAATCCTTATACCATAACCTTGCGAGAATGGTGCACTTAAGATACCATTCCTAACCGACAGTCAAGAATTTTTATAGAAAACTCAATGGTGCCTTAGTGATTGTTGATATCTTCTAGCTCTCAAAGCTGGATCTAATAATACCAGCAACTTCTAAGAGGGTCTGTCCAGAATTATCATCTGTTGTCCTCATGTACTAGACTCTGTGTTAATTAATAATGGTGAACACATTGGTTCTGGGCAAGGGTACAGAGAAATGGTTGATGGGGCACCATCCATAACCAAGAGGAAAGCTCAACAAGCATTTGTGGGATAAGCAGGCTACTTGGGTGATGCTTTAATTCAAAGCCCTGCTCCCTAAGAGTGAACTCTGCACCTGTGGTTCTTAAAGTATGTTTGTTGCTGCTGTAAACCCTAGACTGCTATTGTCTCACTGCCCCTGGACTTTTATGCCTACATAAAACCCACCATAGCATTGGATTTAGATACCATTTAGTAAAACACTACTACTGAATTTGTAAAGTATACTTGAAATATACGAGCCATGGCAATGCCTCACCAATATGTACCAAGCAGGAAGGAAAAGCTCTAAATCACTATATAAACAGTATGTGTGTGTGTATTCAATCGTGTCCAACTCTTTGGGACCCCATGGACTGTAGCCTGCCAGCCTCTTCTGTCCATGGGATCCTCCAGGCAAGAATCCTGGAGTGGGTTGCCATCTCTTTCTCCAATATCAACAGTGTAGATCCACCATATCTAATACATACATTGGCTGTAGATATTATTCACTAATGTAAAGCAGGCATGGGACAGCGTTTTAACGGTTATATCTCAAGTGCTATACATTTCCATAGGCAAAAAAGTAGGTGCAAGAGCCAAAAAAATAATAGCCAATAACTAGTGACAGTATTCTTGCCACCTCTTCTTCGTATCTTCTGCTTCTGTTAGGTCCAGACCATTTCTGTCCTTTATCGAGCCCATCTTTGCATGAAATGTTCCCTTGGTATCTCTCATTTTCTTAAAGAGATCTCTAGTCTTTCCCATTCTATTTTTTTCCTCTATTTCTTTGCATTGATCGCCAAGGAAGGCTTTCTTATCTCTCCTTGCTATTCTTTGGAATTCTGCATTCAAATGGGTATATCTTTCCTTTTTTCCTTTGCTTTTTGCTTCCCTTCTTTTCACAGCTATTTGTAAGGCCTCCTCAGACAGTCATTTTGCTTTTTTGCATTTCTTTTTCTTGGGGATGGTCTTGATTCCTGTCTCCTGTACAATGTCATGAACCTCCATCCATAGTTCATCAGGCATGCTGTCTATCAGATCTAGTCCCTTAAATCTACTTCTCACTTCCACTGTATAGTCATAAGGGATTTGATTTAGGTCATACCTGAATGGTCTAGTGGTTGTCTCCACTGTCTTCAATTTCAGTCTGAATTTGGCAATAAGGAGTTCATGATCTGAATAAGAATAAGAAGAGGTGGCAAGAATACACAGAAGAACTGTACAAAAAAGATCTTCATGACCCAGGTAATCATGGTGTAATCACTCACCTAGAGCCAGACATCTTGGAATGTGAAGTCAAGTGGGCCTTAGGAAGCATCACTATGAACAAAGCTAGTGGAGGTGATGGAATTCCAGTTGAGCTATTTCAAATCGTGAAAGATGATGCTGTGAAAGTGCTGCACTCAATATGCTAGCAAATTTGGAAAACACAGCAGCGGCCACAACTGACTGGAAAAGGTCAGTTTTCATTCCAATCTCAAAGAAAGGCAATGCCAAAGAATGCTCAGACTACCACACAATTGCACTCATCTCACACACTGGTAAAGTAATGCTCAAAATTCTCCAAGCCAGGCTTCAGCAAGACATGAACCGTGAACTTCCAGATGTTTAAGCTGGTTTTAGAAAAGGCAGAGGAACCAGAGATCTAATTGCCAACATCCGCTGGATCATAGAAAAAGCAAGAGAGTTCCAGAAAAACATCTACTTCTTCTTTATTGACTATGCCAAAGCCTTTGACTGTGTGGATCACAATAAACTGTGGAAAATTCTGAAAGAGATGGGAATACCAGACAACCTGACCTGCCTCTTGAGAAATCTGTATGCAGGTCAGGAAGCAACAGTTAGAACTGGACATGGAACAACAGACTGGTTCCAAATAGGAAAAAGAGTTCGTCAAGGCTGTATATTGTCACCCTGCTTATTTAATTTATATGCAGAGTACATCATGAGAAACGCTGGGCTGGAAGAAGCACAAACTGGAATCAAGATTGCCGAGAGAAATCTCAATAACCTCAGATATGCAGATGACACCACCCTTATGGCAGAAAGTGAAGAGGAACTAAAAAGCCTCTTGATGAAAGTGAAAGAGGACAGTGAAAAAGTTGGCTTAAAGCTCAACATTCCGAAAACAAAGATCATGGCATCTGGTCCCATCACTTCATGGCAGATAGATGGGGAAACAGTGGAAACAGTGTCAGACTTTATTTTGGGGGGCTCCAAAATCACTGCAGATGGTGGCTGCAGCCATGAAATTAAAAGACACTTACTCCTTGGAAGAAAAGTTATGACCAACCTAGACAGCATATTCAAAAGCAGAGACATTACTTTGCCAACAAAGGTCCATCTAGTCAAGGCTATGGAGAAGGCAATGGCACCCCACTCCAGTACTCTTGCCTGGAAAATCCCATGGATGGAGGAGCCTGGTGGGCTGCAGTCCATGGGGTCGCCAAGTCGGACACGACTGAGTGACTTCACTTTCACTTTTCACTTTCATGCATTGGAGAAGAAAATGGCAACCCACCCCAGTGTTCTTGTCTGGAGAATCCTAGGGACGGAGGAGCCTGGTGGGCTGCTGTCTATGAGGTCGCACAGAGTTGGACAGGACTGAAGCGACTTAGCAGCAGCAGCAGCAGCAGCAGTCAAGGCTATGGGTTTTCTAGGGGTCACATATGGATGTGAGAATTGGACTATAAAGAGAGCTGAGTGCTGAAGAATTGATGCTTTTGAACTATGGTGTTGGAGAAGACTCTTGAGAGTCCTTTGGACTGCAAGGAAATCCAACCAGTCCATTCTAAAGGAGATGAGTCCATCCTAAAGGAGATGAGTCCATCCTAAAGGAGATCAGTCCTGGGTGTTCATTGGAAGGACTGATGTTGAAGCTGAAACTCCAATCCTTTGGCCACCTAATGCGAAGAGCTGACTCATTTGAAAAGTCCCTAATGCTGTGAAAGGTTGAGGGCAGGAGGAGAAGGGGGAGACAGAGGATGAGATGGCTGGATGGCATCACCAACTCGATGGACATGGGTTTGGGTGGACTCTGGGAGTTGGTGATGGACAGGGAGGCCTGGCGTGCTGCAGTTCATGGGGTCGCAAAGAGTCAGACACGACTGAGCGACTGAACTGAACTGTGAGAGTAGTGCCTAAAACCAGCGATTATTTTCCTCAGCTTTTCCTGTTTCTTGCCACATCCTATTAAGCCATTCTTGTAAAGGTGTTTGCAGTTAATAAAGTTCCTGCAGCATGGTTTTATCATTTCATGGGACATTGTACACTTTGTCTCTAACACCATGTGTTTTAGAGCAGCCACCCCAAAAAGTTGTCTGTGAAGCTGATTCATTGTGTGATCTTGAATAAGTTATTTAAATTTTCTACACCTCGGTTCCCTCTTTTATAAAATTGGGAAAATAATATCTGCATTTTAACACAGAAGAAACTAGCAAACTACATAAAGACACTGAATAAAAGGATGCACGTTAGGACTTCCCTGTCAGTCCCGTGGTTAAGACGGTGCGCTCCAGTGCAAGGGGTATGCGTTTGATCCCTGGTCAGGGAACTATGATCCCACATACCTCACACTGTGACAGAAAACTTTTTTATAAAAGAATGCACGACAAGCACTTAGTTCATATCTTGATAGCTAGACTTGGATTTCCAAACCTAGCCACATACTTAAGAGGCAAACAGGGGCTGTATTGTCATCATTATTGCTATGCTGATGGATAAGAAATTAGGTGTCAGGTGCGATTATCCAATTCTCTAGGTAGTTACTGGTTTATGTGTAAATTAACACATAGTTTTTGTGATTTATGTACTTCAGCCTTCTCAGAGTACAAACAGCAGGTATTGGTTTCCCGGACTCTGATCAGAATAAGGACTGTGACCAGAGAGAATTTCTAAGCCTGTAATGATAACAGTGACATGCAGGCTGTTGGAGAATTTATCAGTATTATTGTTGCCTTCTAAGCCCCTTTAGAAACTCCTCCCAGGCTTCCCAAGCTCACTCTATGCCTCCCATGCCAACTGCTATAACCTCTATTATTTTAACTCTCATATTGCAGGGTAGTTGTGTATCTGTGTCTTTGCTCTACTGTATATGTATTGAGAAGAGCCTGTATCTTTTCATCTTTGCCTGTCAAATGCCTAGCACAGCAGCTGGCATGGAAGAAGCACTCAATACTTGTCTGTTGAATGACTGAAATGACCTGACCAAGATTACAGAGAATAAATGATGAATTCAGGACTGAAACCTGTATCTTGCGACTACAAATCGCTTATATTGCTTCCATAGAATTTAGCTAAAGCAGGGTGATTGAGTCTCATGTCTCAAGAGTGGGAGATTCTACCTACTCCTCATAGAAATTAATCCCAGTAAAGGACAGAAAGATACAGCCTAGGCTTGACAATATTAAAAACCCCAAACTACAAACTAATATTGTTAGCAGATTCAGTATGATTTTTTTTATATCACCAGCTGAGTACTATTCTTGCCTAGGAAAATGCCAGTGTGACAGAGTGTGTGTGTGTGTGTGTGCACACGTGTGTATACATGCTTGCACACGTGCACATGTGCAACTACATTAATCTGGCTCTAAGTGCTTTAAGTGTAATTTATAGTTCTTTCTCTTATGATAACATTTGACCTAATTTTTGTCTAAGCAAAAACTTCCCAACTAACAGTGGCCCTATAGGCAGGAAATAGCTAACAGAGCAAAGAAGTACATTTTTTGAATAGAATCAGCATTTGGTCTTCCTCATACACAGAACTACCTACGAGAATAGGAGACGGTTGTCAGGTTCTGTGTTTCAGAAGCATACTTTTCTCAGTTGGCTCCTAGGTCTGTCTGAAAAACAATATTCCTCAAACAGACTAATTCTCAGTTTCAGCAGAGAATGAAAACGGCTCAACGTTCATAGGCTGAGAAGGACTGTGAGGTTTCATTACTCCCACCAGGCCCTTTCCTGAGGTCCCACTGCTTAGGAGAGCAAGTTCTCTGGTTACTAGTGAAGATGAGACTGCTCAGGGCCCTCGGGGCTTATTTCTCATATAAACGCAGCATTCTGTTGAGAGTTTGTCCAATCGTGTGCCCTGCTCTTTCCTAGATGCTCCTATGAACTGGTCGAGGCAAACAGCCAAAGCAGGTGGAAGGTGGGGCCGATACAATAAAAATCCAGCAGGGGATGGGATTCGTGGTAATCACAGGAACATCTCTTGCATATCTGGTCAGTCAGAAAGGAAGACTCGCATTTGTGCAGGTTTCTTTTTAAGATAATTCAGGAATGAGTGAACTTTTGAATTAAACCTAAGTAGATGGCGACTTAATGAGTTGAAGATACAGAGCCGTTATACTCCCCTGGGGATCCGAGAAGATAGGGCAGTAGCTGAACTCAGATTAGCTGAGCTTTTCCACTAATAGCTTCGCATCAAACCCTCATCATTAAGAAGATATTTCACCTTTAGTCACACTCTTAATCCAGTTTAGCAGCTTTTGATTGTGACTATTCATTCCAGGCTTTACTAAGTGCTGGTCTGTAAGGCTCTGGAATTCGGAGAAATCAAGAATCTACCGTAAACCACTCTGCCAGGAAACAGCCGAAGTGATAAATGTGTATCTTGTATCTTCATTATCATGTCACCATTGTTCTTGTGTCACTTTCAGATTCCGAGCCAACCTTTAAAAAATTAGGTTCACGAAGCCCTTGGACAGATGCCATCCATCAGAGTGATACTTCCGTGGGCACACAGCAAAGCACTCTATCATGATTTGATAGAAACAAGGAAAATGATAACAAGGTACAAAGATCCTTTGAGATAAACAGGTCAAACCAAAATACATCCTACTAGCCTGACCTACTACCCTACATCTGTGGAAATGAAATTAAAAAAAAAAAAAAAGAAGCATACACTCTTCCATGGCAAAACTTTACGTAGATTTTGGAGGATCCTTGCATTTGGTTGCTCTTTGGAGAAATGGGTTATTCTGATATTTATGGTCCTATTTTAAATGAATTGATTAAAGTAATATGTTGTTATTTTCCCTCAAAACACTGCCATTATTTCAGAAAAAAAAAAAGTTAAATCTCCTAAGACACTAAAGGTCTTCCATGGCATGACTCTAAGTTACTTTTGGGTTTCTACTATATCTTTATATTGGAGAAGGAAATAGCAACCCTCTACAGTATTCTTGCCTAGGAAATCCCATGGACAGAGGAGCTTGGCGGGCTACAGTCTCTGGGTTCACAACAAGCTGGACATGACTTAACATCTAAACAACAACAACATATGTTTATACACCCCCAGTCTTAAGGAAAACTCAGTGCACCTAGTTCCATACACAGGCCCTATAAGCTTTGGTTCCTGATGTCGTCCCAAGCTCGAATGTTCATGTACCAAGTATCTGTCCGCTGACATCATATTCATTCTAGAAAGTCTTCCTTAAACACTTTCTCTTATTTGAAATGAGTCTCAATTCAGCATTAAAAAAAAGCCATCATGGGGACTTCCCTGATGGTTCAGTGGCTAAGACTCCACCCTACCAATGCAAGGCGCCCAGGGTTTGATTCCGGGTCGGGGAACTGGAAGCCACATGCTACAACTAAGAGTTCACACGCCTCATCTAAAGATCCCACATGCAGCAACAAAGATCAAAGATCCTGTATGCTGCAACGAAGACCCGAGAAAACTAGGTAAATATCAAAAAAGAAGTCATCATGAGTCATTACTGGCGACACCCAATAGCAGTTAACAAGTAGATCTTATCTCCTACGGCAAACCTATTAACGTCTTTTGCCTGCCTAGATGTTGTGTTGGGGATTCGGAAACTGCCCACCAGTGGGAAAAAAACAAAGTTAGTAATTAATTAATAATTTCTGCAAGGGACACTGGAGCAGGGCAGCCATAGTCTAGCCATTTCTGCAACAGACTACACTTAGAGATGTTGGTGTTATTTCTTATCTGATCCTGTATGCTCTACAATGCCTTGCTTCTCTACATTTAGTAGGTGCTTAAGGTATGCTCTTTGGATAAACTACATTGCAAGGAGAAATGCTGTATTCAGGCTGGAAGCAAGGATAGATTGCTGGCTATTCAGGTTGTAATAAGATAGAAAGGTTTCTGATAGATGCCAAGGATTTTCTGCCTAGAGATTTCAGGACACAGGTTACAACCCTTTTATGCAGGATGCTTTACATCCAGTTCTGTTGAAGCAAGGTGATATACTTAGTCATCTCTTGGATACTTTTCACATCGAAGAGTCAATGATTTCTAGAGTTTCGGAAAATCATTAAATATTGCGCAGACTATAATACTTATGAACACAATGTTGGTGTCAGAGCTGCTGAAATCTGACCTGTCCCAGGCCTCACTAGCTCCAGTGCAGCCCTGGGAACATAGCAACAGCAGCAATTCAAAATTCCCCAGCTCTTATCCTTCCTTCTCACATGGAGTTTCTGGCCACTTGAGCTTTACCCTGTTATTTCTAGGAACCCACAGACTCTCCCTTGGACTGCAAGGAGATCAAACCAGCCAATCCTAAAGGAAATCAGTACTGAATATTCATTGGAAGGACTGATGTTGAAGCTGAAGCTCCAATACTTTGCCCACCTGATGCAAAGAACTGACTCCTTGGAAAAGACCCTGATGCTGGGAAGGACTGAAGGCAGGAGGAGAAGGGGACAACAGAAGATGAGATGGCTGGATGGCATCACTGACTCGATGGACATGAGTTTGAGTGAACTCCAGGAGTTGGTGATGGACAGGGAAGCCTGGTGTGCTGCAGTCCATGGGGTCACAGAGTCAGACACGACTGAGCAACTGAACTGAACTGAACGGACTCTCCTATATTCTTTCTCTTCAGATCTTACCTATAATCCATATTTCCACTGGGTTTTGCCTGCAGCCCTTCTCCACAGGGGATCACAGACCATCTGTCATTATCTTCAACACCCCCCCCCACCCCAATCTCAGGGCGCCTCCTCTTCCTGGCAGGTAGGGGTCTGTCTGTGCCCTTACAGAAACATGCCTGTCAGTCTGGCTGACTATGTCACCTACATGGGACCTCACTACAGCTAAATCTAAGTCCACAGGGGCTTGTTGTTGAGTCTTACAGAACCACCAACAATCGGGTGGGGCCCTCCTAACTGGTTCATCCTCTCACACACTCCCAAGGAGTGTCTGTTGTTGCCCACAAGCTGGAGAACTGTAGCATGTAACTGAGTGGCCTCTTCTGCCACACCTGGGACTTCCTGCTGGAAGAAGCAGCATCCACCTCACTTTACAGAGGATTACATTATAGGATAACTTATAAGCAGAGTACATCATGAGAAATGCTGGGCTGGAGGAAGCACAAGCTGG
Organism: Ovis canadensis; assembly: GCF_042477335.2. Lineage (NCBI taxonomy): Eukaryota > Metazoa > Chordata > Mammalia > Artiodactyla > Bovidae > Ovis > Ovis canadensis. Next base: position 58,199,926 of record NC_091264.1, read on the forward strand.
AATCAAGACTGCTGAGAGAAATATCAATAACCTCAGATACGCAGATGACACTACCCTTATGGCAGAAAGTGAAGAGGAAATAAAACACCTCTTGATGAAAGTGAAAGAGGAGAGTGAAAAAGTTGGCTTAAAGCTCAACATTCAGAAAACTAAGATCATGGCATCCAGTCCCATCACTTCATGGCAAATAGATGGGGAAACAGCGGAAACAGTGGCTGACTTTATTTTTCTGGGCTCCAGAATCACTGCAGATGGTGACTGCAGCCATGAAATTAAAAGATGCTTTCTCCCTGGAAGAAAAGTTATGACCAAACTAGACAGCATATTAAAAAGCAGAGACATTACTTTGCCATCAAATGTCTGTCTAGTCAAGGCTATGGGTTTTCCAGTAGTCATGTATGGATGTGAGAGTTGGACTATAAAGAAAGCTGAGTGTTGAAGAATTGATGTTTTTGAACTGTGGTGTTGGAGAAGACTCTTGAGAGTCCTTTGAACTGCAAGGAGATCCAACCAGACCCTCTTACAGGAGATCAGTCCTGAGTGTCCACTGGAAGGACTGATGTTGAAGCTGAAACTCCAATATTTTGGCCACCTGATACGAAGAGCTTACTCATTTGAAAAGACCCTAATGCTGGGAAAGATTGAAGATAGGAGGAGAAGGGGACAACAGAGGATGAGATGGTTGGATGGTATCAGCAACTCAATCGACATGAGTTTGGGTAAACTCCGAGAGTTGGTGATGGACAGAGAGGCCTGGCGTGCTGCAGTCCATGGGGTCACAAAGAGTTGAACAGGACTGAGTGACTGAACTGAACTGAACACTGTAGGCACCATCTGCAAAGTGATGTGAGTTGTAGTAAAGAAGCATATTCCCTGTCTTGGAAATCCTAGCGAGAACAGTCACTGATAATTGGGGGGCAGTCAGATTAAATGTGCTTTGAGACATTACAAAAAACCTCTCCATTTCCTTGGCATTTTAGTGGTTTTAGTGAATTTCCTTTAGCTATTAATCCAGAATCTTATTGCACTTTCTTTAAAAAACATTTTTTTTTTTTTGCTTCCTTTAAATTGAGGTGGATTTCTTTCTCAGGAGAGTTCATATAAGTGTTTTCTGATAGAAAGCCATTTGAAAATAAGTTTGGAAGCAGAAATCTAGCTATTTTCCTCATTTCTACTGAACTTCACATGTCTGGTTTTCAGAGTGATCAGTTACACTGAAATGTTTATAAGGATGTGGAAAAGAAAGCTATTAAATGTCATTTAAAGTGAGATAATCCTCAGGCGTGTGGCAAACCAATTGTCTTAAGAGACCTTTTATTAAACTCCACCATCACTCTCCTTTCTAAATGAACTGCTATTAAATTTCCAAATCACTGTCTCTAACAGTTGCATTTCATTTTTAATGGAAATGAACTGACACCTTGATTCAGTCCAAGGTAGCCTGAACCGGCTTGGGGAAAGGAGATGGCAGAAGACAAGAAAAATGAGACTACTGCTCTTATGTGCATTTGGAGAAGGAAATGGCAATCCACTCCAGTACTAGCGCCTGGAAAATTGCATGGACAGAGGAGCCTGGTAGGCTACAGCCCATGGGGTCGCAAAGAGTCGGACACGACTGTGCGACTTCACCCACTCACTCACTCACTCACTCAGCTGGTAAAGAATCCGCTGGCAATGCAGGAGACCTCGGTTCAATTTCTGGGTTGGGAAGATCCCCTGGAGCAGGAAACAGCTACCCACTCCAGTTTTCTGACCTGAAGAATTCCATGGACTATATAGTCCATGGGGTCGCAAAGAGTCAGACATGACTGAGCGACTTTCACTTTCAAAATTTTATATGAGACAGTTAGATAGCATCACTGACTCAATGGACATGAATCTGAGCAAACTCTGGGAGATGGTGAAGGACAGGGAAGCCTGGTGTGCTGCAGCCCATGGGGTCACAACGAGTTGGACACGACTTAGTGACTAAACAACAGCAAAACCTTATGTATTTAAAACACATGTATGTACATCTATGTATAAGACCACACACAGAAAATGGACACAGCATTATCTTCATCAGTGAGTGATCATAGTTATAGATAAACACGTGAACACACAAGCCTGATATCTGTGTGAGTGGGTAGCTCTACACTGTTTATAACCAGTATGTGCTATTGGTTTAGCTTAAAGTTGAAAGTGAAAGTCACCCAGTCACAGTGGGTGACTTTACAGTCACCCACTATACAGTCCATGGAATTCTCCAGGCCAGAATACTGGAGTGGGTAACCTTTCCCTTCTCCAGGGGATCTTCCCAACCCAGGGATCGAACCCAGGTCTCCTGCATTGCAGGCGGATTCTCTACCAGCTGAGCCACAAGGGAAGCCCAGCTTAAAGTTATGAGTGGATTAATGAAAATACAGGTGTGCTGCTTTAAGGATAATAATTATTAAGGATAATTTATTGTACTTTTCTTCCTTTTGTATATAAGGCATGTATAATAGCATCACCCAATGATTAGCTGCTGTTCCCAGAACGTGTTCTCCTATCCCCATTAGGATGAAAAGATATATCAAAGTTCAAATGAAAGGTAATGTATAGAAAATAGTGAATACTATTTTCAAAACCTCAGATAAATGTTGTCATAGAGGAATATTGAAGAATATAACTTTGTTCCTTTAAAACCTCACTTCAATTATTTAAAATCAATTTTAGAAGGAAACATCTCCAAATACATTAGCTATTTCCCTGCCTTTGAAAACAGAATACACATCCTGAATATAAAGTAGTGCCTTAAAAACAGTTTCTTACCGTGATGATCTGCCACTGAAACATCTTGGGACAGACTTCGTAATTCTTCCTCTTGTACTACATGCTCTCAGACTGATGTTCTCATTGAGGTTTTATGCTTGTTTCCATCATTTTACTGTTTCTTTCTTGCCAGGCTAGTAAACCCTGGCCATTATCAATATCAATATTGATACTAACACTGATACCAATAACCAAGTATGTTCAGTTCAGTTCAGTCACTCAGTCATGTCTGACTCTTTGCGACCCCATGAATCACAGCACGCCAGGCCTCCCTGTCCATCACCATCTCCCGGAGTTCACGCGAACTCATGTCCATCGAGTCGGTGATGCCATCCAGCCATCTCATCCTCTGTCGTCCCCTTGTCCTCCTGCCCTCAATCCCTCCCAGCATCAGAGTCTTTTCCAATGAGTCAACCAAGTATGTTAAAACTGTACATAAAATAAGAGTAATAGATCATGATGGAGTACTGAGAAGTACTTAATATGACTAAGATACATGAGCTTTGTGTCATAGAGTTTAGCTATTAAAGCTCTTTATTCTTTTCTTGGTTTTTGACTCATCAATTTGTCATAGATGAGGTTGCTGAATGTTTGATTTCCAAACAGTTGAGGGGCTATTATTTTTTCATAGCTCTTTATTTATATTTGTTAATATATACACATATATCTTTGCGACCCAGTGGACTGTAGCCCACCATGCTCCTCTGTCCATGGGATTTTCCAGGCAAGAGTACTGGAGTGAGTTGCCATTTCCTTTGCCAGAGGATCTTCTCGACCCAGGGATCGAACCCAGGTCTCCAGCATTGTAAGCAAGACGCTTTACCGTCTGAGCCATCAGGGAGGTCCTATACATGTATATAGCTGAAGTTAAAAATGACATCACTTAATGTGATTATACCAGAATTATCTACAACTGTGCAGATTACACAGCAACATAAAATGCTTATGATGGAACATTATCTTAAAAAAGAAAGCAAGATGCTGAGTGGTATATAAACTATAACAGGAATTATAAAAAATTCTCTAAGGCTGTGGAAAAAAGACCGAAGAGAAATAAGTGAAAAGAGCATCCATTACTAGATTAAGGTGATGGCATTACACTGTTCTATATTTCCAACCCTGAGCAGGGTTGTATGCTCAGTCACTCAGTCATGTTTGCATCTTGTGACCCCATGGACTGTAGCCTGCCAGGCTCCTCTGTCCATGGGATTCTCCAGACAAGAATACTGGCATTAGCATTGCTAAATTAATTAAAGAAGGAGGTCATCAGCATGAGGTGGTTCTCATACCTTAGCAGCCTAACTTAAACAAATGAAACCTAAGCCCAAAGTGCATCACTGGGATGACCCAGAGGGATGGGAGGGGGGTTCAGGATGGGGAACGCATGTACACCCATGGCTGATTCATGTCAATGTATGGCAAAACCACTACAATACTGTAAAGCAATTAGCCTCCAATTAAAATAAATAAATTATAAAAAAAATTTTTTTAAGAAAAAAAAAAAGAACTGGAAACCAAAGGATGACCAATCACAAACAGCTAACCAGGCTTTCTCAAATAATGCAACTGCTAAAGCTGTAGCCAATCAAATACTTCCTTGCTTTGCTTCCGCCTCTTTTTTATAAAAGTCTTGCCCCTACCTCCCACTTCCGGTTTGGCACTGCCCAATTAAAATCAAGTTTTGCTCAAAAAAAAAAAAAAAAAACCTCTTAAAATTTTTCAGAGGCTTCAGTTTATCTTTCAAGAATATCATTTCAAAAGTTAACAAGCAAAGGTATAACAGAAAAGTCCAGCACGGGGCCCACAGTTCCTGCCACACTCCCCTCACTAGACATTTGGCTTTCATCAGTAAGTGTCAGTGCATGCCTCGCAGCTCTGAATCTTGGACCCAAGGTCTACCCAAGGCTTTGTCAGAGAAAGCATTCTCCCATTAGGTTCATTTACCTAGCAACAGGGATCCTTACAATGTGAAAGGAAATTGGGCTTATTAGGGAACAGAGTCCTTAGCACTCTTTTTTTTTTATTTTTTAAATTTTTGGCAGTTAGTGAGGGATCTCTTTAGTGAGAAACCTATATGCAGGTCAGGAAGCAACAGTTAAACCTGGACATGGAACAACAAACTGGTTCCAAATAGGAAAAGGAGTATGTCAAGGCTATATATTGTCACCCTGCTTATTTAACTTATATGCAGAGTACATCATGAGAAATGCTGGACTGGAAGAAGCACAAGCTGGAATCAAGATTGCTGGGAGAAATATCAATCACCTCAGATATGCAGATGACACCACCCTTATGGCAGAAAGTGAAGAGGAACGAAAAAGCCTCTTGATGAAAGTGAAAGAGGAGAGTGAAAAAGTTGGCTTAAAGCTCAACATTCAGAAAACGAAGATTGTGGCATCTGGTCCCATCACTTCATGGGAAATAGATGGGGAAACAGTGTCAGACTTTATTTTTGGGGCTCCAAAATCACTGCAGATGGTGACTGCAGCCATGAAATTAAAACCGCTTACTCCTTGGAAGGAAAGTTATGACCAACCTAGACAGCATATTCAAAAGCAGAGACATTACTTTGCCAACAAAGGTCTGTCTAGTCAAGGCTATGGTTTTTCCAGTGATCACGTATGGATGTGAGAGTTGGACTGTGAAGAAAGCTGAGAGCCAAAGAATTGATGCTTTGGAACTGTGGTGTTGGAGAAGACTCTTGAGAATCCCTTGGACTGCAAGGAGGTCCAACAAGCCCATCCTAAAGGAGATCAGTCCTGGGTGTTCATTAGAAGGACTGATGCTAAAGCTGAAACTCCAATACTTCGGCCACCGCATGCGAAGAGTTGACTCATTGGAAAAGACCCTGATGCTGGGAGGGATTGGGGGCAGGAGGAGAAGGGGACGACAGAGGATGAGATGGCTGGATGGCATCACCAACCCAATGGATGTGAGTTTGAGTGAACTCTGGGAGTTGGTGATGGACAGGGAGGCCTGGCGTGCTGTGATTCATGAGGTCGCAAAGAGTCAGACACAACTGAGTGACTGAACTGAACTAAACTGAGGGATCTTAGTCCTCCCACCAGTGATGGAACCCAGGCCACAGCTGTGTAAGCACCAAGTCCTAACCACTAGACTGTCAGGGAACTCCCAACTATCACTATTTTTGAAGAATATTTGCAATATAATCCCAAGAGGAGTATCTTCTGGCACCAAATTAAAATTTTCCATTTCCATAACATTTAAGAATACATTTCGCATTTAAGATCTTAACCATTTAAGATCTCCACCTCAGTTGTGAACATTAATCAGTCCAGTCCCTTAGCATGTACTAATTAAGCTCTTACTGTGTGCCAGGCAGTACAGCACACACACTGAACAATACTCAAATAGCAACATGGGGCTAAATTCATTGTTCTGTATAAAAGTCTTCATTCCACAGTTTTGGCCTCAGTTTTGTTTTGTAAAAAATAGCTTCAACAAGGGCTTTGGTCCTCTCCCTTCCATAGTTCTCCCTTTCGCTATCTGCTAACAAGATACATTTAAACTCTTCTCCTTGTCGGCTTGATTTTGGAATACAGTAGAAAAGAGAGAGACAGACTTTCCACAGACAGATGAGGTCTGCTCACAATTAATTGCTTACTTTGTTGGATGAAATTTAAGGACAATACAGGTGCTGTCTTAAAGAAGTCAAAGTGACTCTTGCAGACTGAGAGAACTCTGCCTTCTGGTGAAACAAATGGCCTTTTAAAAGGAATAAGATAATGTTTATTGCAAGGATGCATGTGAACAATTCCATATCAGAGCCAAGAGAAAGAACTCAGTAAGTTGCAAAGAGCTAGTATTCAGGCATGTGGAGAGCATGCTAAACAGATGCATTAACCTCAGCAGTTATCTTCCTTTCAGAAGCACTTTTTTTTTTGGTAAACAGTACACAAAAGCCATATATATGATAATAATCTCAGCACATTAGACCTTCTCCATGCTGAATAGAAATACTAATTCCCGAGGTGAAATAGCTGCTGGGCTGTGGATGACAATACTGCCATCTGATGCTACAAAGCTGCAGAGGTGATGCTCAGCATTCAGGGGGATTTTTCACAGTGAAAAATGCACTCCACTCCACTGTCCCTGCAAAAGGATGAGCAAGCACCTGGCAGCAGAGACTCAACTGCAAAGGGGAGAGTGGGGAAGGACCTAGAAAAGATCTGAGGGCGTATGTGATGGGAAGAGCTATGCAGCATGCGGGCTGGTCAAGAAGAAAGGAGACCAAAATAACTCGGGGCATTTCTGTGCTTTCCCTCATGATGTATAAACACATCAAGCACATAATCAAACTGTAAATTAAAAAACCACAGTTTTGAGAAAGACTCCCAGATGCAGCTGTATGTAAATATGCACAAACACACACACGTCACACATACAACATTATGGTTTTTTTTTTTAATGTTTTTTTTTTTTTTTCTCAAAAATCTTATCCCAGGAGAGAATTGAGACAAAACAGGTGTCCCCTTTTCTGTAACCATTTGTGGTTGCCTGGGAGAAGGGGGGGTGGCCTCAAGTCTTCAGTGTAGTTACTTGTTTGCACCAACAGAGGGCTAACCACTTCCCCTTCGATGCCTTAACTGCGGTCCAGTGCCCTGAGTGCACTGAGAACTGTTGCTTTTGTTGTTGTGTCGATCTCTTGACAACCTCATGGACTGTAGCCCACCAGGGTTCCCTGTCCTTCATTATCTGCTCCAGAAATGAAGCAGCTGGGCCAAAGCAGAAACAACATTCAGCTGTGGCTGTGTCTGGTGGTGAAAGTAAGCCCAATGCTATAAAGAACAACATTCCTAACCTGGAATGTTAGGTCTTTGAATCAAGGTAAATTGGATGTGGTCAAGCAGGAGATGGTAAGATTGAACATCAACATTTTAGGAAGCAGTGAACAGAACAGAAACGGGCAAATTTAATTCAGGTGACCATTATATCTTCTAAGGAAGAAGAAGAAGAAATGGAGTAGCCCTCACAGTCAACAAAAGAATTTGAAATGCAGTACTTGAGTGCAACTTCAAAAAACAACAGAATGATCTTGGTTCATTTCCAAAGCAAACCATTGAACATCACAGTAATCAAAGCCTATGCCCCAAGCTCTGACGCCAAAGAAGCTAAAGTTGATCAGTTCTATGAAGACCTACAACATCTTTTGGAACTAACATACACACACACACACACAAATGACCTTTTCATCACAGGTGATTGGAATGCAAAAGTAGGATATCAAGAGATACCTGGAATAACAAGCAGGATTTGCCCTAGAGCACAGAATGAGCAGGGCAAAGGATAGCAGAGTTTTGTCAAGAGAACACACTGGTCATAGCAAACACCCTTTGCCAACAACCCAAGAGACAACTCTACACATGCACATCACCAGATGGTCAACAGCAAAATCAGATTGAGTATGTTCTTTGCAGCCAAAGAAGGAGAAGCTCTATACAGTCAGTAAAAACAAGACCTGGAGATGACTGTGGCTCAGTCATCAGCTCCTTATTGCAAAATTCAGGCTTAAATGGAAGAAAGCAGGGAAAACCAATAGGCCATTTGGGTATGATCTAAGTCAGATCCCTGACGATTATTCAGTGGAGGTGACGAATAGGTTCAAGAGATTAGATCTGGTAGACAGAGTGCCTGAAGAACTATGGATGGAGGTTCATGACGCTGTACAGAAGGCAGTGATCAAGACTATCCCCAAGAAAAAGAAATGGAAGAAGGCAAAGTGATTGAGGAGGCTTTACAAATAGCTGAGGGAAGAAGAGAAGTGGAAAGTTAAGGAAGAAAGGAAAAGATACACCCAACTGACTACAGAGTTCTAGAGTATAGCAAGGAGAGATAAGAAGGTCTTCTTAAATGAACAATTCAAAGAAATAAAGGAAAACAATAGAATGGGAAAGACTAGAGATCTCTTTAAGAAAATTGGAGATACTAAAGGAACATTTAATGCAAGGATGGGCACTATAAAGGACAGAAATGTTAAGGACCTAACAGAAGCAAAAGAGATTAAGAAGAGGTGGCAAGAATACACAGAAGAACTTTACAAAAGAGTTCTCAATGACCCAGATAACCATGATGGTGTGGTCATTCACCGAGAGCTAGATATCCTGGAGTGTGAAGTCAAGTGGGTCTTAGGAAGTGTTACTAGAAACAAAGCTGGTGGAGGTGATAGAATTCCAGCTGAGCTATTTAAAATCCTAAAAGATGATGCTGTTAAAGTGCTGCACTCAAAATGTCAGCAGATTTGGAAAACTCAGAGTGGCCACAGGACTGGAAAACATCAGTTTTCATTCAGTCTCAAAGAAGGGCAATGCCAAAGAGTGTTCATACTACCATACAATTGCATTCATTTCACATGCTAGAAAGGTTATGTTCAAAATCCTTCAAAATAGGCTTTAGCAGAATGTGAACCAAGACCTATGCATTTACCTATATGATTATATGATCACTAATCCTCATAGATGCAGAGTTGATTTTTATAGTCAGATTTTTAATCTCATTTTACATACAAGGAGTCTGGGATTCAGAGACACCAACAACTTTGCACAGGGTCACAGAGCTAGTGAGGACAGAACTGATTTTCAGACATTTAAAATTTCTACTACAATATACTTATTCAAAGAAAGAGAGGGCTTTTATGACCATAGAATATTTTATACAAATATAAATATAAAATTGCCCTCTTAATGAAGGACAAAGGGAACTTTGCCTATTGGATGTCTTACAGGTGTCATACCTAGTATGGAACCTGTTACCTATGATACCTCCTCCGCTCAATGTCAGCTCTTCATTAACCATCTTCTGAATGTCTGCAAAGCTCAGACGTTCAGGTAAGACTGAAATCCTTAATCTTACTCTCATTGGCATTGGAAAGCAGTTGTGAATTTATGATACATGGTTTAAGACATCACTTATAAGGAATCAATGGTTTCCCAGCAACTCCTCAGGCTTCAGAAGATGTAGGTGTTTCTAAATAAATCCTGCTGAATGTGAGTCTATGTGTGTGTTGTAAGTAACTGCTCCTCCACTCTCCTTGCCCTGCTCTCCCCACCTGCTACCCCCACCTTCACCAAATTCTATAGCTTTGCATTTGTGCTCCCTCTTTCCTTCTAGGCATCCATAAAATTGTCATTGGAACAGGAGCAGTGAAAAGAAGATGAACCAAAAGACTAGCAAAATCAAACTTTGCTGTCCAAATTGTCAGAGCTAAAATTCCTGAGAAGAGCTACAGAACACTTTTATTTTAATGTCTTCAAAGATTGACTCAAACTAATTATTGCTCTTAGTGAGTAACAGGAAAGTTTTGAATATTCTTTTTGCTATAGGGGATTTTTAACAAAAGAAAGGGTGCCACCAGCTAGAACTTCAAGATATGTGGACCATCAATACATCACCATAAACTCTTTCTACATTTGAGTGACCAAAAGCCCCTGAAAACATTTATTTGAGATAGCATGTAAAGAGGAGAAGATACGTCAAACTGTAACCCAGAAAACATATATAAGTCTGTGCGAGTTGTACACCTTATGGTACACTGTGAAACTGAAAGTTGTTCGGTCATCTCTGACTCTTTGCAACCCCATGAACTGTAGCCTGCCAGGCTCCTCTGACCATGGGATTCTCCAGGCCAGAATACTGGAGTGGGCAGCCATCCCCTTCTCCAGGGGATCTTCCTAACCCAGGGATTGAACCCAGGTCTACATTGCAGGCAGATTCTTTACGGTCTGAGCCACCAGGGAAGCCCTATGCTACACTGAAGTTCCTTAAATTGTCAATAAGTGCAGTATATTAATGTTGACTTTTGAAAAAAAAGTAGATCCCTTCCATTTAACAGATCATCATTAATTAATGACAATGAACCACTGTCAGCCTCAAATAGCCCCCTCCTTGCAACAGTGTCCTTACAAGAAAATGGGACACACTTCTTATACTCTACTTTCCTCAAAAACATGTGCAAAGCTGAGGCCTGATGGTGTAGCATATAATACTAAGAAATGTGATGTTCATATGTCACGACATTATGCTTTAAATAGTTAGCTAAACCTGAATAAAGAAAATTGATCATCAGCTTGTTTTCAGAAATTTTTCAATTACACAATTACATTTAAGGGTAGCACACTGAACAAACAGCATTTTTCGTAGTCAAATATAGTTTTCCTTGCTGTTATTTTACATATGTATTTTTATTTTTTATTTGTATATCTCTCTTGTTAAAGGGTAGAAAAAGAGTGATCAGACACGACTGAGTGACTGAGCACACAGCCTACACACATGCTTATCACAGAATAAAACTTATTTCTAGTAGCATAAAAATAACCACTCATGATTGCTTAGATGCCAGAAATATGAAGTAGACTGTCAAGATAATAACGGTGGTGGTGGTTTAGTCGCTAACTCGTGTCTGAGTCTTGTGACCTCATGGACTGTAGCCTGCTGGGCTCCTCTGTGCATGGCATTCCCAGGCAAGAATACTGGAGTGGGTTACCCTTTCCTTCTCCAGGGGATCTTCTGGACCCAGGGATCGAGTCTGTATCTCCTGCATTGCAGGCTGATTCTTTACCTACTGAGCCACCAGGAAATAATAAGAGATTCTAAAGAGAACTTTTTTATTTTTTAAAATAAAGGTTTAAGAAGCCTTCAGGCAACTGAAATAAGCTGCTTAATTAAGTGATAATATCAGGGAAAAGAACACTGTCAGAGTCTAATGACTCCCACAGGAGATTCACCAGGTACAGCCAGATAATTCCCAAAATGAATTTTGGTATAAAATTGAGATGTTTACAGGACTCCTTCTTGGCCTCTTTAAATAGAGTACTTATTTTTAAAACCATCATTTTGAGCCTCCCTTTTTGGGAGTTGGATGGCTATAGTCAACAACGAAATGCTAAATCATCCCACCTGGTTAACACGTCTTCCCAAGCATGATGGAAATTTTATTTTAATCTCATCAGCAGCAGATCAAAATTAATCTTATTAGCCTAGTCCTATAACAAAAAAGAGAATTTTGATATCTGATGCCTTCATATATATCACACTCTGCTCGTAAGGAAAGTGCACAGAGCTGTGAAACTGTGAAGTCAAGCCAGTTTTAATTTTACTGATCGTCTCCTAGAGGTTGGCAAGTTCAAAGCAAGTAGCCTCTCCTATCATTCTTGGAAAATATTGCAGGGGTGCATTCTTGATCTTCAGTAGGATGACTCCGTGCAGCTAAGGAAAGCAACAGGGAAGTAACACACTGGCCTCGCAAAGTGGGGTCAGTGCCTCATCTGACAACATATGAGATGTCTGACCTTCACTGTGTCATGTAACTTCTCCAAATCTCAGTTTCCTTCTCTCACGCCTCAAAGACTTGTTGTAAGGATTAAGTGACACAACTACACGTAAGAGCTTAACACAGAGCCAGCCATGCAACAGACAGTGAAACAGCAAAGTTAGTTCTCATCACATTTCTCGGTATAATTCACTCTAGTGAAGCCAGGGTACCTGCGCCTACAGTGTCACCTGTTGAAGGTCTTGTCTGAGCATGGCTGAGAGAAGGACCATGCCATCCACTCAGTAAGTTCAGCTGCAGAGCCTGCAGCATTATTTCCTTGCCAACTCAATGCAGCAGCATTTATTAAATGCTTCCTGCACACACAGTCCTCTTTTCATAGCATCGATAACACCTCTGGAAAATATTTTTAAGGCAAAAAGAAATGGTCACTGCCTTTGAAGATATATAAACTTGTGAGTGGAGGGTACAGACTTCTGTATCTTATTTTTGGGCAGAAGTAGTGATATAGAAAATATAAGCAAGGGTATAGAAAACCCATGCCTATATTACTCATTGTGTGTGTGTGTGTATGTGCTAAGTTGCATTAGTCGTGTCCAACTCCTTGCGACCCTAGGGGCCATAGCCAGCCAGGCTCCTCTTTCCATGTGGTTCTCCAGGAAAGAATACTGAAGGGGGATGCCATGCCTTTCTCCAGGGGATCTTCTCGATGCAGTGACTGAACCCACATCGCTTACGTCTCCTGCATTGGCGGGCGGATTCTTTACCACTAGCGCCACCTGAGAAGCCCTTATGACTCGTTAATATAGAGGATTTCTCTCAACTCTGCATTTTAAGGGAGTCCAGAAAGCTCCCTTGCTGTTGATACGCTATTGCTTCTCTCTGTGGCTGAGGAAGCAAATCCAGGCAGCAATGCGGAGGTCTCTTTGCATGTTCAGCTGTCTGAAAGTCTGCTTCTGCAAGGCAGTCCCTGGACATAAGCTTTCCTGGCCCCTTTCTCATGCACAAAAGCTCCTTCTCTGTTAGGCTTAGACTGTGAGCATGATGGAGCAAGTGCATGGAATGAACAGCAAGTATTTAAAGAAAACAGATTAGACATGCCAAAATAATCGCTTGACTAAAATCAGTTATTCTGCATTTTTAGATCAATTTCTATAAAGGTCTATACCATGCATTCATGAAGGAATTAACAACAAAAAGAACAGAACACAAGTGTTTAAAAATAATGTTTTAAGTTAGTGAGGCAGAACCGGATCTCCTTGAAGTCTCCTACGGGACACCCACACAGAAACTGTGTGTGTGATTTCTCATCAATACATATACATAACTCCTCTACTCTGGGGCTGGGAGTAAACTCTGGTAACAAAAGTCTCAGGTAATGATCCCTTGTTCTTGCTTGGTAGTTGAATTGCACCTACATTCTTGCCAAAGACCTTTAATGTTCCCTTTTGCACAGCCTACCCTCACCACGTCTGACTGAGGTGCACCGCCCAGGATACTGCCAGCTGGTCTTACTTCCTTCATTTCGGTTTCATGAGATGTGCATCGTGTGATGGGGTTGCTCAGTAGTAAGGAACCCACCTGCCAATGCAGCAGACACAAGAAGCGAGCATGTGATCCCTGGGTCGGGAAGATCCCCTGGAGAAGGAAATGGTAACCCACTCCAGTATTCTTGCCTGGGAAATCCCGTGGACAGAGGGGCCTGGCAGGCTTTTGTCAACTGTACCCGACTTTGGTATCAGGTTGCGAGGCTGAGGCCAGGTCTAAGCGTAACCTGAGTACACACCCTTTGGGCCACCGGGACGAGGTAGAAGAGCCCATAGGACCCATGAAGTATTCAGGGAGTTCAGTTCAGTCGCTCAGTTGTGTCCGACTCTTTGCGACCCCATGGACTGCAGCACACCAGGCTTCCCTGTCTATTACCAACTCCTGGAGTTCACCAAACCCATGTCCATTGAGTCAGTGATGCCATCCAGCCATCTCATCCTCTGTCGTCCACCTCTCCTCCTGCCTGCAATCTTTCCTAGCATCAGGGTCTTTTCCAATGAGTCAGTTCTTCACATCAGGTGGCCAAAGTACTGGAGTTTCAGCTTCAGCATCAGTCCTTCCAATGAATATTCAGGACTGATTTCCTTTAGGATGGACTGGTTGGATCTCCTTGCAGTTCAAGGGACTCTCAAGAATCTTCTCCAAGACCACAGTTTAAAAGCATCAATTCTTCAGCTCTCAGTTTTCTTTATTCGTGAAGTATTGAGAGGGGCCAAAAAGGGCCCTGGCTACTCTGCTTGCTGACTCTTACTGAATCTTACTAAGGACTTCAGATGCAGTCCTGGCCCATTCCCTACTGGCCGACTCTGACAGAAGGGGTACCAGCTTGCTGATGCCACGGTTCACATTCTCAGCAGCCAGGATGGGGTGAGAGTCAGAGCAAGGGCTGACATCAATCCTCAGCCACAGGCACAACTCTGATCCACTTTCAACAAGATAGTCCTGTAACATTTTGAAGAGAATATTTGGACCCACCTTCCACCTTCTTGATTGTATCTTAAAGCTCTTAGTTTTTCACAGCCAGTTCTGAGGTTCCGAGACTGGACTTTTCTATGGTTAGAATCCAGGCCCTTGCACTTCCTCGCCACGTGATCTTAATCTCTCTAAGGCTCCGTTTCTGCATTTGTGAAATAGGGTTAATGATAGTTCCTTTCTCACAGGGTTGTATTAAGTTGCATATACAAAGCAATTCAGAATAACTGGCATGTGATAAATACACAGTAAATGTGAGCCATCACTATCAGCAGCAGCAACAGCCTCATAATTATTAAAGTCCCTACCATCTTTGGATGACTCTAGTGCCCAGAGACTGCAAAGACCAGAGATGCAGGTAGGCTACACCAAACGTGGCCAAACCACCCAGGATTGCTAATCCCTGCACTGATGCCATTCTGCCTTATGCTGGGGTTTGTGGTTATTTTTAACCACATTTAGGAGAATTAAATCCACAGCCGTTTCTAGGCTATTTAGTAGAATTATTTCTTTCTAGTGCCTGTGTTTCATGGGTGCTTTTGTACTCATTGATTTAGACTTGCAATTATTTTCTGAACACACTCCAGCAAAACGGCATCAAAAGCATAAACAAACAGGAGAAAACAAAAAGCCTTTTGTTTTATGAGATTTTACTTAACAATTAATTTTACTGAATACAATTTCACGTGTTAGAAAACACTGATTTTTATCTTTTCCATTGCAGGTTGTCTATTTCTATCTCATTTCTCTGAAATTCTAAAGTACTGTCTAGTTACTTAGACAAAGAAGATGTTGATGAGCAGCCAGAAGTCATGGTCTCCTCACCTAAGAATCAAAAAACGGAAGAAATGCTAAGATGGGTAAGGAGGAATTGGGTCTTGCACACTGTGGTGGGCAAACCCAAGGTGGAGCCCTGATTCATGCCTTCTGGTTTTCACACCCTGTGTGATCCCTTCCCTTTGAGTGTGGGCAGGAACTGTGACTTGTTTTTCCTCAATAGAACACAGCTGAGGTGACGGGATGTCATTTCTGTGATTGGGAAACACAGGGAGATTCTCACCCTTGCTGGTTCGATAAAGTATATAAACTTTGTTGGGGTGGCCCACATGGCAAAGAACTGGGGGCGCCCTCTGGGAACTAGGAACTCAGGATCTGTCCGTCAATAGCTAGTAAAGATCCGAGCCTTGCAGTTGTACGACTACAACGAACTAAGCTCTGCTAACAACCACATGAGCTTGGAAGCGGATCCTTCCACAGTCAAGCCTTCAGAGGAGACTGTGGCCTTGGCCAAAACATGAATTACAGCTTTGTGAAACCGTGTAGCAGAGGACCCAGCTAAGCCAGGCCTGGACTCCTGACTATAGAAACTGTGAGATAGTAAGTGTGTGGAGTTTTTTAAATTCAATTTTATTTTTTATGGGCGTATTATTGATTTACAATGCTGTGTTAGTTTCAGATGTACAGCAAAGTGATTTAGTCATGTCTGACTCTGTGCAACCCTATGAACTGTAGCCCTCCAGGCTCCTCATCCATAGCCTTCTCCAGCCAAGAACACTGGAGTGGGTTGCCAAGCCACTCAATTGTACATATACTCTCAATTATACGTATACATATACACTCTTTTTCAGATTCTTTTCTCATACAGGTTATTTCAGAATATTGAGTAGAGTTCCCTGTGCTATACGGTAGGTCCTTGTTGATTTTTAATTCACACTGAAAGTTGTGTTACTTTGGCCACCTGAAGCAAAGAACTGACTCCTTAGAAAAGCCCCTGATGTTGGGAAAGATTGAAGGGAGGAGGAGAAGGGGACGACAGAAGATGAGATGGTTGGATGGCATCACCAACTCATGGACATGAGTTTGAGCAAGCTCTGGGAGTTGGTGATGGACAGGGAAGCCTGGCTTGCTGCAGTCCATGGGGTCACCAAGAGTCAGACACAACTGAGCAGCTGAACTGAAAAGTTGTGTTACAGCTTAACTTGAAATTTTTCTTTTTAAAATTTTGTTAATTTTTATATATTTCTCTTTTTTTTAATTGGAGTACAATCGCTTTACAATGTTGTGTTAGTTTCTATTGTAGAATACCATCAATCAGCTTGATTGGATTGGGATTGATGGGATCAATTTGATTGGATTGGACTGAATTTTTTATGTAAGTTGACTGATTTCATTTGGTTTGGTTTAGTTTGATTTGGTTTGATTTTATGTATTCAATTTGATTTGACTGGATAGAAAATAGGCCTTTAGTGATGTGGTGGTGAGTTGTTGGGGAGAGAAGGCATTCTGTGGGCCTATGATGAAGACTCAGTCTTTGGTGAGGTCATGCCTTTGGACTGTGAATTTCACAAGTTTCTCCTTTTTTCCCCACCCCCTTCAGGTGAGACAGGATGGCTAGATTACACTGGCTTTGGGAACAGGCATACATACCTCAGAGGCATTACAGCTTTGGTTGCAGACCACTGCAATAAAGCAGACATTTTATAAAATAGTCACATGAATTCTTTTGGCTTCTCAGTGCCTATGAAAGTTGTATTATACATATATCCCCTCCCTGTGTGTTGTTTTAAGCCACTAAGTTTGAGATAATATTGTTCTGCAGCCCCAGGTAACTAAGACTGACATCTGTTAGTGCCAGTCACTGGATTCTTACTTTCACATATACGGCTTCACAGTGCTCCCAATAATTCTGGGAAGATGGCTTATTCATAATTTCAGAGAGAGAAAATTGACGTTTGGGGATGTTAAATGCCTTTCCTACAGCTACTCAGCTATGCTGAGCTAGGGTTATAATTCATAGAAAGAGATTTGTGTGATTTGTCTTTCTTATTTTGATCAAAATGTGCTAAGTTAGGTAAGGGCTGTCTCTTACTTTTATTCTTCATAAGTAAAATCAAAAGGATTTAAAAATATCTGTTCCATTAGAACTAGTAGGACTGATGAGACAATGCCTTCAAGAAACTCCTTGCTCCTTGGAGTAAAACTTGTAAATGCAGTTAATATTTGAAATAACTTAAAAAATGTTAAATTATAAGTGAACTACTGAGGAAGCACTTGCTTTCTGAGAACAATTATTTCTTCTTTGTAACTAAAAGATGGTGACTTAACAAGAATGTAATTTAGACTCTAGCAATATTATACAGAAAGTATTTCAACTATCATTTCTTGGAACGGACATGGAAGGTAAATGAGTCCTTTTCTGACACACACAGAACTTCTTTTTATCATTCTTTATGGCATTTGCTCTGCAAAATTTGCAAAAATGATTGCTTATTTAGTACTCGAGGATACTTCTTTACCTTTCCGTTCTCTAAACATTGTCGGAGACTTTCTACTCTTATATTTAGCCTAAAATCTTGCACATTGAGCTAACGGTATTGGGTTCCAATAAAGGGACAGAGAACTAAGAACCGGACAACTAGGACTCAAAAGAAAAAAAGGTTTTGATTTTGCTTTTTAAAATTCACCAAACTGTGCTGCCGGAAGTATCCAGATAAATCATCTGGTCAATGGAGGAAAGTAAGATATGAATAGAATCATTCAGTAGAATGTAAATAATATTTATCCTATCTGCCTTACAGGATGTTGATATCATAACATGAAACTATGTTAAAGAATAAAAAAGCAAAGTGAAAGTGTTAGTCACCTAGTCATGTATGACTCTTTGCAACCCCATGGCCTACAGCCCACCATGTCCATGGGATTCTCCAGGCAAGAATACGGGAGTGGATATCCAGTCCCTCTTCCAGGGGATCTTCCCTGACCGAGGGATGAACCCAGGTCTCCTGCACTGCAGGCAGATTCTTTACTGTCTGAGCCACCAGGGAAGCCCATGGTAAAGAATAAACCACCATACAAAACATAGTGCGTTTTAAATATTCAATCTCTCCCCCATCATGTATCTTTAAAGTGGGGATCTTCCATCAGGCTCCTCTGTCCATGGAATTTTCCAGGCAAGAATATAGGAGTGGATTTCCATTTCCTCCTCCAAGGGAGCTTCCTGACCCAGGGATCCAACTCAAGTCTCTTGCATCTCCTGCACTGGCAGGAGAATTCTTTACCACTGTGCAACCTGAATATTACTCAGCCATAAAATGGAACAAAACTGTGCCATTTGCAGAGACATGGAGGGATTGGGGGCAGGAGGAGAAGGGGACGACCGAGGATGAGATGGCTGGATGGCATCACCGACTTGATGGACGTGAATCTGAGTGAACTCCGGGAGTTGGTGATGGACAGGGAGGCCTGGTGTGCTGCGATTCATGGGGTCGCAAAGCGTCGGACACGACTGAGTGACTGAACTGAACCGAGCTGAGAGACTGTCACACAGAGTGAAGTAAGTCAAAAAGAGAGAAACAAATATTGTGTGTTGTTGTTGTTCAGTTGCTAAGTCTTGTTTGACTCTTTGCAACCCCATGAACTGCAGCACGCTAGGGTTCCCTGTCCTTGACCATCTCCTGGACTTTGCTCAAACTCATGTCCATTGAGTCAGTGATGTTATCTAACTATCTCATCTTCTGTGTATTGACACATATATGTGGAATCTAGAAAAATGGTACAGATGAACCTAACTGCAAAGCAGAAATAGGGACACAGACATAGAGGACAAATATATGGATACAAAGGAACCAAGGAGGGGAGATGGAGGTTAGATGAACTGAGAGATTGGGATTGACATGTATCCACTAATGGGCTTCCCTGGTGGCTCAGAGGTTAAAGCATCTGCCTGCAATGCGGGAGACCCAGGTTCAATCCCTGGGTCGGGAAGATCCCCTGGAGAAGAAAATGGTAACCCACTCCAGTATTCTTGCCTGGAGAACCCCATGGACAGAGAAGCCTGGTAGGCTACAGTCCACAGGGTTACAAAGTGTTGGACATGACTGAGTGACTTTACTTTCACTTTCATGTATAAAATAGATAACTAAGGAGAACCTACTGTACAGCAAAGGGAACTCTATTCAATGCTCCATGGTGACAAAGAGGGCATATATGTATAGATAACTGATTCACTTTACTGTACAGCAGAAACTAGCCTAACATTATAAAGCAACTAAAGGCCAATGAAAAATAAGCAAAATGAAAGCCAATAAAAGTTTAAAAAGAATGTTTCCTCCAGTTCCTTCCGTGAGGCTTGGCAGGCTGAAATAGCCACCTCCTAGACAGAGGGTAAGATAACCTAGCAGTTCAAACCCCTTCTACCTTATACTCGCCTGTCCCCAGAGTCTCATGCCTCTTGCTCTGACACCAGCATCTCCAGAACTGTCTCATTTTCCTTTGGCCAGATTCCTTCGATGGGTTGAAAAGAAGAAACGTCTTCATCATTTGGCCTGACCTGCTCTACGCAGCCCGACTTCTCACTCCTCTAACAGGCGTACTCTTCCTTCCAGCACCCACTCCAATCAGGCTCTCCTCTGCCCACAGATTCTCTCCACTGAGTTTGCTCACCTACACGCCCCACCCCCAACTCCCAGCTCCTCACATGTCCTCTAGACCCAAGCTTCATGTCATCTGCAGAGCTTTCCCCGCTAACTCACCACTCCCTGTTTCTGAATTCCTTTGATTGCTAGCTGGTAATGAGGCAACGACAAATCATTTCACCTTTTTGAGGATCAAAATCTTTGGGAAGCAGGTATTTGAAGAAATGGAGATGTTTCCGATGCCGATAGCCCATCATTCTGTACTAGGATGCTCTAAGTTGTCCTAGCAACTGATTAGAAACCAGTCACCATCAGGACTTGATTCAATCTAGTTGCCTGCAAGTGGAAAACTTTATGACTAGGACATTCTGACTCATTCTGTGGTCTTATCCATTGTGCCACTGGCCCCTTAATTGTTCTGACTCATTCTGAAAACAATATTAAGAGAACCATTTATTCTGACTTCCGATTTTATAATCTCATTTCCTCATGGCTCTGACCATCATACTCCTAAAGCAAGGATAAACTCTGAACTATGTTAGTATTATGTTTTGCTTGAATTTCTAATGTTTTTGTTTCCATCCATTATTCTAGTTGTCTGGATTTAAGAGTGTACTGACAATATTTTTTCTACATCTGTGTGAATTCTGTCTTAATCAGATGCCGTTTGCGTCTGGTCTGTTACTGGGTGCTTAATTTGAGAGGTATGTGTACGTGCTGTCCCTCAGTCATGTCCAACTCTTGAGACCCCATGGACCGTAGCCTGCCAGGCCCCTCTGTCCCGGCCCCTCTGCCTGGGTTTTCCAGGCAAGAATACTGGAGTGTGTTGCCATTTCCTTCTCCAGAGGATCTTCCTGACCCAGGGATGGAACCTGCATCTTTTCTGTCTCCTGGATTGGCAAGCGGATTCTTTACCACTGAGTCCCCGGGGAAGCCCCTAATTTGCAGATAGCTATATGTGATCTAAAGGTGTAAGTTACATTAAGACCCCTTATGCCCTCTATTTTAACTTCTGGGTTAACACGATCCCATCTCTCCATGATTTTAAACCCATGTAACTGCCCAATCTGCAGAGGGTTCAATTTATAGAACCAGCTGTCATTAGGTCAGGCCTCTTCAGGGAAGAAGGTTGAGATGTTTCTTCTAGTATCTATGGTTCTACTACACCAATCAGTTCCCAGAGTTGACTAAACTAAATTGATTCAGCCAAAGGGAGCATATTTTATTCTCTCCAGTGTTTAAAAAATACTAATAGAGCAACTGCTATGTGCTGGGCACCGTTCTAGTCATACATCAATGGAAAAAATAAGCAAATCCTTCATTTCTGGGTAGATGGGAATACAAGAGGCAAACAAGTGGATATGTAAAAAAATATGTTGCTAATGCTGAGGTGGAACTAAAGCCCGATGACCGAGTGGACAGTGACTAGGGAATACAGTCAGGATGCGTGGGTTAAGAAAGGCTCTTTGAGGACAGTGAGCAGAAGGCAGGCTGTGACTGAGACACAAGATGGACCCAGACATGTGATGTTCAGGGAAGATTATTCCCAATAGAGGAAGCCATTCCTGAAAAAGCCCTAAGCTGAGGATGAACGCAATGTGTTTGAGAAAAAAACAGAAAAAAAGCCAGAACAACCAGGCCAGGTGAAAAAGGGCAGGAGAGCAGGAGGAGAGGGAGGCAGGGAGCTGGTCATGCAGGATCTTTTAGGCGGTCTAAGGGGTTGGGACCTTATCTCAAGTTAGCAAGAGGCCATTAGAGGATCTTTACATAAAAGTGCTGACTCTAGTTACCATATAGTGAATAGATTGTGTGTGAAGTTGTCTCTCTGGGTGTGTGTGTGCAAGAGTAGAGGCAGAAGATTAGTAAATAACTCAGAGGAGACAAAGGGCGTTTGCAAACACGATGATAATGGTGAAGACGGAGAGAAGACACACTGAGATGTTGTTATTCAAGAGAGGTTCCTAGAATAGGGATTATCTGGCATATCAAAGGGCATCTTAGATGTGCCCGGCTTTAACACGCATAAAAGAAAGCAAAAAACCAAAGAGCATGTGGAGGGTTACTTTACAGCAGCATTTTCAAGGTAGAAGAGATCTCAAGTCACTTAACAGATGAAAATACATTGATCCTTTTACATAGACAACTTCCTCAAGGACATACAATTAAGTGACTCCAGAACAAAGACTACATCTCCTCATCATCTCTCTTTCTCACCATATACAGGCTCATTGCTAATTCGGAATTCTTCATTTGTATCACACTATACAGAGTTGATATTATAAAGCTGCAAGTTACTTAAAGAAAATCTCAGAAAAACCATTTATATATAAGCACCTCATATGTTCTAAGACCTTGATTGGTTGTGATTGAAAATAAGTCAAGAGAGAGAAAGTACTTTAGCATTTAGCATAGTCAGAGGTCTGCCTACCTTTCTACATCCCTGAGTCTATTTCTGGTACTTCTGTGTGCCTGCAAACAGAAGAACTTTATTGGTCTAATAAAATGAATTTTGTGTATTCTCTTCAACTTTCTGGAAGCATTTGAAAAGGATTGATATTAATTCTTCTTTACATGTATGGTAGAATTCACTGACTCAGTGAATGAGTTTGAGCAAGCTCTGGGAGTTGGTAATGGACAGGGAAGCCTGGCGCGCCGCAGTCCATGGGTCACAAAGAGTCAGACACAACTGAGCGACTGAACTGAGAACTCACCGGTGAAACCATCTAGTTCTGGGCTTTTCTTTGTTCAAAAGTTTTAATTACTCATTCAATCTCCATCTCCTCATTCATTAATTTTGGATTTAATGAATCTGTTTAGATTTTTTATTTCTTCATGATTGAGACTTGGTAGGCTGCATATTTCTAGGCATGTACCCATTTCTTCTAGGTTTTCCAGTTTGCTAGGAGGATTACATGTAATACTGTGAGAGCATTAAATATTGATGGTTTTAAATCATACAGTGGTTGCCAATCTTATGTCAAAGGATACAATAGAACATAGAATAAATCTAGACCCTAAGAGATGAGAAACACTTCAAACCACATCTGGAGCATCCAATGTGAATTCAAACAAGGAGCAGACATCTGATCTATGTCTCTGTACCCAATTATGGACATAAAGTTAGTTTTGAGATGAGAGACAAAACTTTCTCCGATTTTAAGGATCTCATCACCAAAGTGCAAGCCATGTGAATATATATGTGAACTTCTTTCTGGATGATTATCCTCATTTTGGTACCATGACACTCTCTATTCCCTAACAAACTTCATGTTTATAAATTGCCAAGGTTGTATTCCTAAGTGTTCACATAGTTTTAAAAAATGCACTATAACTTTATTTGCTCATTTATCGAGTTATTCAGTGGATATTTGCTGAGCACCTACTATGTGCAGTGTAACAGATTTTTAATCAGAATATATGGAGAAACATTTCAACTTTATTTCCTTTCTCTGGAGGAAACTCATATTTTACAGTTCTTTTATACCTTCATAAGATTAGGTTTGAAAAATTTAAACTTTTCAAACTGCTGTTTATGCCTTAGAAGAAATGACTGATCAGTTAGTATATATTGCCATTAGGTGATAATATTAGGTGGCCTAAAATCCATGCTTTTTGTTTTTTAGTTTTTGTCCTTTCTCTGTGTGTCTCTATCTCTGTGTCTCCATCAATTCATTATTTTTATTTTACATATTCAATACAGAAATGATCAATGTCAGCTTTAAATATGTTGATCCCCAAAAGCAAAAATTTAAAGAAGCAAATATCTTACTATCAATACCTTTTTCACAGATTCTTTTTTTCTAAGGCCAGTGAATTCTGTTTTGAGGGCAATCTACAAAGAGAATAGAGTAAGATTCTAGGAAAGCAGGTCAGGTAGGTACCAAACTTAAAGTTTTTAGTTTATTTCCAGTTTTTAGATTCAGTCAGTTCTGAAATAAATAAATGGTGTATCTTAGATTGAATGAATTAAGGACACCTTTAATTTTCTTTTATAATCTTTTATTCATCTCACCCACACCACTCATAAAACTAGAGCCCAAATCAAGATCTCTTCTGGGCCATCATAAAGAGTCTCTACACCTTAAACTCATTGTTCTATTACTTCATTCCCCAAGCCATTAACCCAGCTTTCAGATTAATTTTTCTAAAGTATAGCACTAATATTATCATCCATCTACTCAAACACTTCCAAATTAATTCTCATTACTTCCTAAATCAAGCACAAAACTCCTTGGTCTTGTACTTAAAGATATAATGTAGTCCCAAATTCTTCTATTAAACCTGCTAAGAGTCTCTCAAAGCTATATTAGGCCGAGATTCAACTGTGTGTAAATAGTTCTCTCCACTCCAAGAAAGGCACCACCAGAAGAGCTTTTTCTCTAACCCCTAAATTTGTGTTTTTCCTTTTTTTTTTTTTCTCCAGAAGCCCATCTCATACTCCTTTAAATCAGGCACTGTCTTGCCTGGCCTCTGTAATGACCCCCCTAGCTCAGGGCTGCCATGTAGGTCTTGCCTCTATTCCAAATTGCTTTTTAAAAGGACTCACACCTTTTGCAATAGAGCATTATTTTATCCCCCAGATGAAGTTTCTTTTGTTGCTCTTTTGCTCATTACAAAAGCAATGCATTTCCATTACAGTAAAATTGGAAAACAAAGATAAAGGAACACTGGGAAATAGAAATCACCCATAATCCTACTTTTCCAGAGATAGCTGCAGTTGAATTCTCATGTATTTCCTTCTCCTTTTGTAAGAATATTACGCTTTACAAGGTTCTCAAATGTAGATTTAAGGTAATACTAAGATACCAATGGTTAAAAATAAAAGAAACAAAAATGAACAGGAACTCCAGCATAGAGTACCCATGATTATCTACTTCTCCTGGCTGTTTTCTTATAAAAAGAACACATCCCCATAAAATTTACATCTTTTTATACAATCTAAACTTACTTCCATCTCTAGGTTTTCTCAAGTGCAATGGTTTTGTGCTGAATACATACAAATATGCTACAGAAAATGTACAATCTCAGTTCTAATAACATGTAAGTAGGTAACTGCAAAAACTCAGTGGCAAATCCTAATTAGTAGGAGAATAGAGAAACATAATGTTCTACTTTAAGCTGAGAATTTCATGACGTTCTATAAATAAATCTTTGGGACTCACTGGCATCATATGTAGCAAAATTACAGAATGACAACTCTATTGCCTACCCACTCAGTCAACTGTGATTGGCTAAGAAGTAACTGAAGCCCACGGCTGGTTACTTCTTTGTATAGATAATTCTAGCTCTGATTAACCTGACAAGCACATTCCAAAATTAAGTTTTCTGCTGGAAAAAAGACATTAAACAATTGTTTGAAACCAAAATGACTAACGAGTACCAAAAATGTCTGATTATTACATCATAATGCTGCTGCTGCTAAGTTGCTTCAGTCGTGTCCGACTCTGTGTGACCCCACAGACAGCAGCCCACTAGGCTCCTCTGTCCCTGCCTAACTATTCTATTTATTGCAAGACCTGCTCCTTCACAGAAGACAGAAAATAGAGATCTTCTTACTTTGATATTGTCATGCAGTGTGGATGGGAGGTTATATTAGAATCCACTTCCGCCTCTCTTATATCATTGGTATGCTTGCTGAGGGCTAGTCTTCTCAGGAAGGGTGGACAGTTTTAAGCTGGCTTTTGCTTCCATGAAAATACTGTATTTTGGCAGCTTCAGGATTATTTCAGTCACAAAAGTCAGGTTCTGTTAATTCCAGTAAATCGGATCTTCATCTATGAAGGTATTTATGTTGCCTTTCATGTGAATGAAAGTACCTTTACTGTCTGACTATTGACATTGACATGCAGTCATTTCCAGTTAATTCCAAGAGCAAGATTTTCCATATGGATGCTCTCATTTCTGTGCACATATCTTAAATAATCAGAGCTAAGTTAGAACAAATGGAATCTTTGAGTTAGAGGGCCTTTGTGTAGGCTCTAGGATGATCTACAAAACCTCCAAAATCACAAATAAAATTTAATGTTAAGAATCTTGGTGCACTGTTCTTGGGAAGCGGTCTATAGCTTTCATCAATTTCTTGAGAGTTGTAACCCCCAAATATCTAAGAACCTTTGCACTACATTAAATACAAGTGACAGAGTTTGTTTTCATGTTTGTGCAATAAAGTTACAGCAGCTATTTGGATAGTACTTTCTAAAGTGATTAATCAAAAGATAGGAAAAGTTTTTCAAGAAAAAAGATAGGAATTTTACCCTATAACATTATTTCAAGATGTGGCAGTTTCCCACGTAACTGATAGCTTAGTTGCCATCAGTTTTATGACCATAAAGAGTTAAGGCAGATGACAAGCGACGAAATGTAGGTGTCCCACAGAACTGCCTTTAAATAGGTGCTTATTAGAATATTATTGGGCTTCCCTGTTGGCTCAGTGGTAAAGAGGCTGCCTGCCAATGCAGGGGACGCGAGTTCCATCCCCGAGAGAGGGAGATGGCAATCCACTTCAGTATTCTTGCCTGGGAAATCCCATGCACAGAGGAGTCCATGGGGTTGTAAAAGAGTCGGACAAGACTTAGTGACTCAGCACAGCACTTGCATATTTACATATATAGTGAAATGATCACCGCAGCAAGTCTAGTTAACCTCCATCACTATATATAGTTACACTATTTTTTCTTGTAAGGAGAATTTTTAAGACTTACATTCTTAGCAACTTTCAAACATACAGTACAGTATTGTGAACTATAGTCACCATGATGGACATTATATTCCTAGGCCATATTTATTTATAACCGGAAGGCTATACCTTTTGACTACCTTCACCCACCTCCCATCCCGACCACTGATAACCACCAATCTGTTCTCTGTATCTACAAGGTTGGTTTTGTTTTGTTATTTTAGATTCCACAGCATGCCATTTTTAAGGCTGTTAAAATAATTAGTTCAATGGAACTTCTTGATACTTATGTCAGGATGTCATGGAGAAAGCTAGTCACTGCATCAGAGGGAGCTCATTTCAATGAAAAGCCCCAGGAGAAATTCCCACTTGACCTTTGTTTCAAGATTAATTTTCCTTAACTGAGTCATTATTTCCTTCTTATTGATTTATGAACACTGAGAATTGTGCAAACCTGGAAGTTCTTTAGCATAGTATGTTTAAGATGTATTGCAGGTGATTTTGATTAGTAATATTAATGTAATGAAGTTTATAAATTATGTACTTAATAAATAAATTAGAGAAGATCTAATGATATCCTATATCACAGTCATTTAAAATTCCTATATATTTTCTTCTTGAGTGACAGAGAGAATAAATAACAAATAGCAAACCGGCTACAGCTGGGTCCATCTCTCCTATAAGCGGGGCTTCCCGGGTGGCGCTAGTGGTAAAGAACACAGCTATCAATGCAGGAGACATAAGAGACGTGGGTTCGAAGCCCTGGGTCAGGAAGATCCCCTGGAAAAGGGTACGGCAACCCTCTCCTGTATTCTTCCCTGGGAAATCCCATGGACATGAAGCCTGGCAGGCTACAGTGTAAAGGGTTGCAAAGAGTTGACACAACTGAAGTGATTTAGCTTGCCCTGTAAGTTGATGCAGAGAATACATAGGGAATGTTACTAAATCTGATCAGTTTTCCATTTTTCTAGCCAAATACATACAAGTCACCAGCTGAGGTCACAGAGGTAGTAAGTGGGGATGGAGCCCAGATTCAAGCCCTGGTACCCTGGTTCCCGAACTTGTGGTTTCATAATCACTACGGTATGTGATTTATTGAAATACACATGGACACAGCATGCATGTTAATGCTAATACTCTGAAATATCAAAACTCAAGTATATTAATAGACTCCCTTACTACGACCAAGAAGGGATTCAGTGTGCAATGAAAACAGGGCCCTGAGACAGGACAGCGTCATCTATTTCCTGTCCAGCCTCCACGCCTGCCTTCACTACCCCTCCAAACCTTCTGAATTCCACCCATAAACCTTCTTCTTCCAGAGAAGTAGACTGAGAATGAAAAGTATTTTACATGGTGTATTTCTTCTTTAATAGTATGCAAATATATAATCCCATTAGGGATACCAAGCAGGCAACAGAATTTTCCTTTCCCTGGAAGGAGAAATGAATAACTTTTGCTCAAGTTATGTTCCGAGGGTTAACTTTTCACTTCCTTTTCGTTGGAAAGAAAATCTGACAAAGGTATTTCAGGAATGCATCAAATGAATAGTCACGCCCCAACAAAGCAGCAAATGACCCCAGTAGGTAATGAATTTAGCTTGTATTTGTCGGCAAAATAAGGAAAGAAAACAGATATGATGAATGAACATTAAGAAAAAGCTTCTGAAGTGGTAATAAATGATTTTGATGTATTGTAATAGCAGTCAAAAGCCTTGCCAGAACCAAAATAGAGAATGAACCTTGAAGTTTCAGCTGAGAAAGAGCTTTTATAAAACTCAATCACTGAAAGTCAATACAACACTGTGATCTGCAAATGAAAGTGGGTCAACCTGCTTCCAGGATGTCCACACACATCTCCAATCTTTCAAAAACCGGCAGGACAGATTCGTCCAAATCCAGAGGTGCACTCACCATGCTCATAGTAACTAACAAAATACAGTTAACTCAATTTTTTTTCCCCCAGGTTACTCAAAAACTTCCATGCTTCTTATTGGTATTTGAATTAATGGAACATTTCTTATATTTTATTATTTTTAAACTCATCACTGACCTAAGGAATGGATGTTTTCAAAAGTAACTTCTTGGGTTCACTGTGCTGGTATTGGGATTCCCAGGTGGCTCAGGGGTAAAAGTTCACCTGCCAATGCAGGAGACATAGGAGACGAGAATTCCATCCCGGGGTTGGGAAGATCACCTGGAGAAGGACATGGCAACCCATTCCAGCATTCTTGCCTGGAGAATCCCCATGGACAGAGGAGCCTGGCGGGCTGCAGTCCATGGGGTCACAGAGGCAGACATGACTGAGCATGCACACAGCTTGCTAATTGTAATAAGTTCACTTAAAATACCAAGTTAAGTGCTTCACATGTGTCATCAACTCTTCTAAGCACTTTAAATGTTTGAACTGATTCCTCTCCCAAATCTTATGAAAAAGGGACATTATTCCTTCCATTTTGCAAAATGAACAATCTCTTAGCATAGAGAACATAAATAACTTGCCCAAGGTCATATCAAAGTCAGTAAGTGACAGAACCTGTAGAATTAGGTAGTGTCCTAATCGTGATCAGATATGAGGCGATCTGTATGCAGGTCAGAGAGAAACAGTTAGAAATGGACATGGAACAACAGACTGGTTCCAAACAGGAAAAGGGGTACATCAAAGCTGTATATTATCACCCTGCTTATTTAACTTATATGCAGAGTACATTATGAGAAATGCTGGGCTGGATGAAGCACAAGCTGGAATGAAGATCGCCGGGAGAAATATCGATCACCTCAGATATGCAGATGACACCACCCTTATGGCAGAAAGTGAAGAGGAACTAAAGAGCCTCTTGATGAAAGTGAAAGAGGAGAGTGAAAAAGTTGGCTTAAAGCTCAACATTCAGAAAACGAAGATCATGGCATACGGTCCCATCACTTCATGGCAAATAGATGGGAAAACAGCGGAAAGAGTGGCTATTTTGGGGGGCTCCAAAATCACTGCGGATGGTGATTGCAGCCATGAAACTAAAAGATGCTTACTCCTTGGAAGGAAAATTATGACCAACCTAGACAGCATATTAAAAAGCAGAGACATTACTTTGCCAACAAAGGTCCATCTAGTCAAGGCTATGGTTTTTCCAGTGGTCATGTATGGATGTGAGAGTTGACTGAGAAGAAAGCTGAGTGCTGAAGAATTGATGCTTTGAACTGTGGTGTTGGAGAAGACTCTTGAGAGTCCCTTGGACTGCAAGGAGATCCAACCAGTCCATCCTAAAGGAGATCAGTCCTGGGTGTTCATTGGAAGGACTGATGCTGAAGCTGAAGCTCCAATACTTTGGCCACCTGATGTGAAGAGCTGACTCCTATGAAAAGACCCTGATGCTGGGAGGGATTGGGGGCAGCAGGAGAAGGGGACGACAGAGGATGAGATGTTTGGATGGCAACACCAACTCAATGGACATGGATTTGGGTGAACTCTGGGAGTTGGTGATGGGCAGGGAGGCCTGGTGTGAAGCAGTCCATGGGGTTGCAAAGAGTCAGACATGAGTGAGTGAGTGAACTGATAAGGCAATCAGATACAAGCCTATCTGATGGGACTCAGAGATGCCGATTATCATAATATTGTTCAGTAAATCCACTGCCAAGTCACCGTGAGGTTTTGTTGATGAGCCACTCCTATCCCCGATGGAAATGTTATCGTTAAAGAAGGACTTGAGGGAGGTCTTGAAGGTGGCATCAAAGGTACTCCCCTCCCCACCCCACATTCGCTCTTGGAAACGCTCTCTGTGGATTCATGCTCATCTACCTCCGCAGAGGTAACAAACAAAGCAAACATATCTTTTTCTCACTTAAACCTTGAAATAGTCTCTATTCTATAACTAGAATGTCTGGTCTGGTCTGTTATCCACATGCTGAACATTAGTTGAAGTCAAAGCTATGAGCCAGGGCTGTTGCAGACGAGAAGCCTATCCTGGGGAACAGAGGCTTATTTATTTTTCTTTTCTGAGCTGAGCTTCTTGGTTTTTGGTGATGATATCTTTTTTTTTTATAGACCATTTATACAGGTAGTTCTCATATTGTAGCATTTCATTTTCTATTTTTAATTGGAAGAAGTACATAAGAATATTTTTAAGAGTTTTAAAAAATAAAGAATTCAAATATTAAATGAGTGTTTAGATCTTTGAATGGGCTTCCCTCATAGCTCAGTTGGCAAAGAATCTACCTGCAATTCAGGAGACCCCAGTTCAATTACTGGGTAGGGAAGATCCCCCAGAGAAAGGATAGGCTACCCAGTCCAGTATTCTTGGGCTTCCCTTGTGGCTCAGCTGGTAAAGAATCCACCTGAAATGAGGGAGACCTGGGTTCGATCCCTGGGTTAGGAAGACCCCCAGGAGATTGGAAAGGCTACCCATTCCAGTATTCTGGCCTGGAGAATTCCATGGACTGTATAGTCAGTTGGACATGACTGAGTGACTTTCACTTTCACTTTGTAGACCTTTGATCTCAAATTAATTTCTATTTTCCCCTGCCAAAGTGGAAGCTGTTTCTTTGGAAATCTCTCTGGCAAGCAACCCTTCTGTAAGGGTATGGTACTCAAAGCTCGAAGTGGAGGTAGGGGAAGGGATGGAGGAAAGGGAAAGCATACGTGTGAGGATTACAGAGGTATTGTATAAAATGTCTCTGTTCTAAAAATATTTTTATCGTCTTTGGAAACATTAAGAATACTTGTTTGCTGATGACATCCTGACAGAGTGAACAGGTGATCCTGGGTGCCAAAACGGTAGGGAGATATAGGCAATTTACAGGCAATTTACCCTCACAGGAAACACTCATCCCTACCCCATCCCTTCAAATATTTAGGTTCTCATTGCTTGCTTGCTTTCCCATCTCTGAAACAAATACTGCCAATGTGTAGAGTGGCTACCCAAGAAATGAGCTGCTGCAAGTCTAGGCAGCAGCTGAAAGCAAGTAATCCATCATCTGGATAACTAGTCTCTAAATAAACAGAAAGTTCTGGCACTTTAAAAATCCCAAGAATACACTGAAAATACCAAAAGGCAGTAATGGTGTGTGAAAAATCATCATCTTTAGACCACTACACAAGTATGACTAAACTTGTCCTTCTCTGTCGATAAGAGAAATCACATTACCACCGTATTTTAGGCATACATACATACAAGGACACACACACTCACACTCACTCACACACACACAAACACGTGCTTGTCTCACTTCTTCCTCTTCCTTCTTCAGTATAAATTATGAGCATCTCCTGAATCACTGTGGTTTTTGCTTTTGCATTTTCTCATGGCTAAACCCAGTGGGAACACCCGAAGCCCTTTGACACTTTGGTAACATACCCTTCTGACTACCCTCGTTTGTTAACAGCATTGGGATGATTTTTAAAAACAGCAACAACAACAAATCAAAGACTCTTTGGGGGCTGTGGCTATTGTGATCTATAAAGACAAAAACAGGTTTATTGCTTTTGGAAAAATTGTACAATAGAGTTGTGAGGCTAGGAAAAAAGCTGTCAGACATGATTTCCCTGGACAATGACACACAGAGAGATGTCTCTAAATCATGATGTAATATAACGCAAGGACCCAAGAACCTGTCTAAGAGTAATCACTCTCCCCTGGGGAGTGAGCTTAATCAGGCTTATCTCTCCTTGACAGGAAACCCAAGGCACACACCCACAGAGTTTAATTATATAAGTCTAGAAGACCAAAGAGAATGACTGAATTTACCTTAGAGAGAACTTCAGACTAAGAGAGGGATAAAATCTTTAAGAGATGACATCCATTCTTTGAAAAGAATGGTCTGATGAGACATCTCTCATAAGACAGTAAGTGTTTCATCTCTCTTTTGAATATAGCAAGTGCTATCAAGTATATTAAGAAGTTGACAGCTTCTTCATGTAAATGCCAATGTTCATGAATCTCTAAATTAGAAACCATTTAGTTGCAATTCTGCATTGATATGGAGCCATTTAAGGCAGCATGGATGGAAGGTTCTAGAATATAATAATATTTAGGTTGTTTACATTCCCAATAGGGCCCACCCTCAGGGGTGACGAGATGTGCTCACTCAACTTTCTTTTGTCCTACCACACTGGAGAGATTCTTCCCCTTGGATATTGAGCACTGGCTCAGGACCACTGACATACACAAGGAGAAGGGAACTAACTTCCCTCATGGAAAGCTTAAATTTCTTGCGGAAGGCTCTGCATACTGTTAGGTAATAGAAGTAGGCTCGGCCAGAAAAGAGACACAGGGACAAAAGAGACAAAAAGACAAATGAAGAAAAAGAAATAAATGAAGGACAATTAAAGGACTTTCTCATTTATTACTTCCCCTAAAGGCTGGTATCCTGTTTGGGATGTGAGCTGAAGTTTCTGGAATTTGACTTAATTTGGGAGAAGGTGAAGTTGAGTAGATTGTTTCTGCATCCCTGCCTCCTCCTTCCCACACAATGCCAACCTACACTCAGCAAAAAGGAGAGAATTATTTTCTTTCTTTTCTAAACCACAAGTTAAGAGCAATTTCACTAAACCTGGAAACAGATTAATTTGTCACATTCGCTAGTTAGTAGCAGTGACCTGGCTTTAGAGCAAATGATCAGAACAGGTAAGTTCTCTTAAGGTGTAGGAAGATCCACGTGGAGAAAATTTGAAAATGTATATACAGTTTTCAGTGGGTTTCCCTGGTGTCTTAGTGGTAAAGAATCTGCCTGCCAATGCAGGAGACGCAGATTCAACCCATGGGTAAGGAAGATCCCCTGGAGAAGGAAATGGCAACCCACTCCAGTATTGGTGCCTGGGAGATCCCATGGACAGAGGAGCCTGGTGGGCTATAGTCCACGGGGTCGCAAAGAGTCAGACATGACTGAGTGATTAAGCAACAACAACAAAAAAACAGTTCTCAGTTGAGAAGGGAATCTTGGATAGCATGAGGGGAGAGGCAACCCTGGGACATAGGAATAGAGAAAAAAGAAATTCTGGTCACTAAGGAAATCTACTCTTCAAATCTCCCTTGAGAGGCTCTGGAGAGAAAAAGCAGCGTCTGTAGGTTGTTAAAATTTTTCTGACATTGCAAACAAAGCGTGGTTGCCCTCCTATTGCATGGGTGATGTGTCTGTGTTGAATTATAATTCAAAGCCAGGCAATTAGAACAGATTCCTTGAGCATGATTTTTAATTGTCTGCATGGGAGACTGTATCATTACAATGACAGCTGGTACCATGATGGATAAACACAAAGTACTGAAGCTCAAAATTAATCTTTTCATTTTGTCACAGAGGAATTTGCAACTGTGCTCAATGCATGTTAAGTGCGTTGTGTTTTGAGACAAACTTAATGGAGGGTATCTCACAAAGGACCGAGGATTTGGGCTCTGGGTTACCTAGAGCAGCCATGGCAACTCAGAATCACTAATGGAGGGGGATTAGTATGCTCGGAAGTGGAACAATGAAAGTATATTTGTCTCAAGGGACACCCTTCAAGAGTTTGACTAATTCTGCCCAGGATGGCTTTTTTTTTCCCCACCATTTGTAGACCATCTGGTGGATGACAGCTGCCTCTGGGAGGCAATACATAAAATGACACAGTCAAAGAGGATCTTGAAGAACTCAGTTGTGTCCGTCTCTTTGAGACCCCATGGCCTGTGGCCTGTCCATGGGATTTCCCAGGCAAGAACACTGGATTGGATTGCCATTTTCTTCTCCAGGGGCTCTTCCTGAACCAGGGATCAAACCCAGGTCTCCTGCACCTCCTGCATGGGCAGCCAGATTCTTTACCACTGTGCCACCTGGGAAGTCCATGGTGGCCAAAGACTCATTGTATAGGTTGGGAAACTGAGGCGGAAGGGACTTAAATTCACACAAAACTAGGCAAAGCCTGAATTGAACCAAAAAAACAAATCCAACAGCTCCTAATTCAGCCCCCTTTCCAGAACTGAATAAGATGCAAAACCTCAGTTATACAAGATATATAAGATGCGTAAGTTCTAGAGATCTACTGTTCAGACTGGTACCCACAGCTATCCGCGCTGTAACTTTGAATAGTTATTAGTAGAGGAACTCTATAGTGGGAAGAAGAAAAACCAACATGAATCCGGTTTACGACCCCAAGGTTAAGAAGGCCACCCTTCAGCTCTCAGAACCGGTGTTTGGAACCCATATCCCAGAACAAATACAGACAGCACACATCTATAAAAAATAAGAACAAGTTTCACTGAAGTGCAATTTATAACTATTTAGCCATTTATTGAAAAACAAAATAATCAGGGCCTTCCTGTCTGTTTTCATCTTTCTCTGCGCTGTTAATACCCAAACTCCACCAAGTTTTACATTTTTTAAATACACGTAATTATTTTTACTATTTCCTAGTTGACAAAGCTTCGCAACCAATTAGAGAAATAAATCAGCCTAATGAATTAATGATTAAAATCCACCTCAGATACAGTGGCCTTTGTGAAGCTCGAACATATTTAAAGCACTATTTCCAATAGTTTAAAGAGACCGTGAAGAGGCATTCTTCTCTGTTGATCGCCAGGTGATGACGGAAAACTGCTTCAGGCTTCAACTGGATGAAACTCCAATTACACAGCACTGGAGTGCTATGAGAATTTCTGTAATCTTATCAGTATCTGTAGTGAGACCTAATGCATGTGATTTCAAACAAGCAAAACCACAAGCAAGGATCTGTTTAGCCCACTCTGTAATGCCAGGCTGTATCACTCATGTCAGCAGGCAATGGAGAGGCAGACGTGGATGGGAGGAAAGGATCCCACAGATGGCGGGGCTGGACGAGCTGCAGACACACAGGAGCTGGCAAGAGAGACAGCTTGGGGCAATGAAGCGTTGCTGAGCTTGGGGCCAGGAACCGGGGTCCTCGACCTGGTTGACTGGTTTGCTCACTTTATAAACGTGGGCTGGACAAAAGACTTCTTTGAACTTTAGCTTCCAGGCTGTACAATAGGGATAATAATACCTATATTTCAGGGCTGTTACGGTGCTAGTTGCTCTCTTATGTCTGACTCTTGACTCATGGATGGTAGCCCACCAAGTTTCTCTGTCCATGGGACTCTCCAGGCAAGGATACTGGAGTGGGTAGCCATTCCCTTCTCCAAGGGATCTTCCTGACCTGGGGATCGAACCCTGGTCTCCCACACTGCAGGGCTGTTACAAGGACTCCATAAGGTTGCATATGGAAAGTGGCTGGCACACTAGTGCATTGTTAGCGCTCAAAAATGGTAGCACTTTAGCCATACAAAGGAATGAAGCACTGATACCTTGTGGATGAAGCTTGAAAACATACTAAATGAAAGAAGCCAGACACAAAGGGTCACATATTGCATGATTCCATTGATATGAAATGTCCAGAACAGGCAAAGCCATAGAGACAGGAAGCAGAACAGTGGTTGTTGAGGGGCGGGGAGACTGCTTAAGGGACACAAGGTTTTCTCTTAGAGCCATGAAAATGTTCTGGAACTAGATAAAGGTGGTGGTTGCATAGCATTGTGAGTGGACTAAATGCTTCTGACTATATATTTTGAAATGGTTATTTTTATCTTGTGTGCATATGTGAAAAATAAAAATTAATCAATGTTCATTAATAAAAAAAATTAGTGATTGCTCATCTGTTCCCCCCACACACTGTAGGCCAGTTTTCTCTTTCAGATAAAAAGGAAGGGCCATGGATCTCTATGGTCCCTTACCGTTCTGGCATTTTTCTGACTCAGTGTGTCCTTAATGAATCCTTCTTATGAGTTAAGTCCTGAACTGGCTGCCATGGAGACATAAAGAAAAAATAAAAGATGGCACCTGCCTTCAGAAAGGGTACTGCTAAGTAGGCAGAAAGAGACAGGCTCATGAGTCATTTAAACAGGGGGACCCAATAAAGTTCCTTTACTTTGCCAGTAAAGGTTCATACAGCCAAAGCTATGGTTATTCCAGTCATATATGGATGTGAGAGTTAGACCATCAAGAAGGCTGAGCACTGAATAACTGATGCTTTTAAACTGTGGTGTTGGAGAAGACTCTTGAGAGTCCCTTGGACAGCAAGGAGATCAAACCAGTCAATCCTAAAGAAAATCAACCCTGAATATTCATTAGAAGGACTAGTGCTGAAGCTGAAGTTCCAGTACTTTGGCCACCTGATGCAAAGAGCC
The DNA here is from genome assembly GCF_042477335.2 of Ovis canadensis. Taxonomy (NCBI): domain Eukaryota; kingdom Metazoa; phylum Chordata; class Mammalia; order Artiodactyla; family Bovidae; genus Ovis; species Ovis canadensis. The sequence continues at coordinate 58,236,774 of NC_091264.1, forward strand.
AACTTGTTGGAAAGGACACTGATGCTGGGAGAGACTGAGGGCAGGAGAAGGGGGCGAAGATGGGATAGTTGGATGGCATTACTGACTCAACAGACATGAATTTGAGCAAGCTCGGGGAGATAGCGAAGGACAGGGAAGCCTGGTGTGCTGCAGTCCACGGGGTTCGCAAAGAGTTGGACAGGACTGAGCGACTGAACACCACCACCCGATAAAGTCAGAACCAGACCAGGGCTTGTTAGAGGAAGTGACCGGTATAGGGCAGGATGACAGGGAGAGAATGGAGGGCAGTGTGGGGCGTATTTAGTCTAGAGCCCCAAACTGGAGATAATTTGGTCCAGACAGGCATGAGTAGTCAGAAATAAAGTATGTGGTATTCTTCCAATATTGGGGGCTTCCCTGGTGGTTGAGATGGTACAGAATTTGCTTGCAACACAGCAGACCCAGGTTCGATCCCTGGGTTGGGAAGATTCCCTGGAGAGGGAAATGGCAACCCACTCCAGCACTCTTGCCTAGGAAATCCCATGGACAGAGGAGCCTGGCAGGCTACTACAGTCCACGGACGAGAGAGTCAGACCTACTGACTGGCTGAGCACAAAGCCCATATCCCCAGGGTGTCAGGTCTTTGGGAAGAGCAATGTGAATTATTTTGGGGAAAGACTATGCAGTTGCAGGGACAAGATTAAACTGTTGTAAATTAGGCAGAAGTTTGGCCTTTTTTTTTAAAAAAAATTAAATATCAATGAGGAAAAATGAGTTTAAAAATGCCCAGATTGTGAAATATGTGTACCTTATAAAGAGAGAAATAATCTGAGGAAACATTTCACTTTTAACCCAGATAGATTTCATTTGATTAGTCCTAGTCCATACCCTTCAAAACTGAATCTATAAAGACTTCAAAGAATTCTTGAGAAGCAAACATGACTGGTCAGGCAATGGAAGCAGCTGTCTAGATACAGGTTTTAAGTAAATCCAGTGCATTTATTCCATGTTTCATCTCTTGATATTAGGGTCCCAGACCACTTTCTTTCCCTGGGTGAGGTCTTGGACTTGAATACCAAGAAGATAAGAATTATTTTAATATATTCTTACCATTAGTCAGAAGAATAATCATCACACTGTTGGCTAGCCATGAAAGACAATGCTTGATAAACTTCATTATTTTGTGAGGATGGAGGAAATGTTCTAATCCATAGGCCTTTCCATCTGTATCCGATCTTATAAGAACAATTGAGGTATAAAGCTTATTTAAAGCATTTTTTTTTCTTCCAGAAAAGACATCTGTCCTCATATCTACCGTCTGATTTGTCTATATTACTTCCCTGGAAGTAAAGAGAAGTTTTTACAAATGGAGAAATTAAAATGTTCCATTGTATAAAAAATCGAATGTAAAGAAGATAAATCTCAGTTTCTGGGAACAGTTTTGTTTTGTTTTGAGTAGGGTTGACACACGTTTTATGTCTCATGACAACTTGGATTAATGGACAATGGCTGCCAGGAGTATTATGTGGAGGAAAATTGGGGTTTTATCAAGGTTACTCAGGGCAAACTGCTGAGATTGGGGAGCGGTGCCTGTTTGGGTGTGGAATATATATTGTTCCTGCACAGGGAGGGGGTTTTCCTTCTTTTCATGTGAAAGAATCTAATTATCAATGAACGCTTTTATCTTCCTTATTAAAATACCGACAACTAAGACAGCAGAAATTGCCATTCTATCACCTAGAGATATGACAACAACACAGACAGACATCCTCTCCCCTTTTTCTGTCTACATGTTATTTTCTAAAAAAGAGGTTGTGCTCATGCAGTTCTGCAGCCTCATGTTCTAGCCTTGATCATACCTCATGATAGCTCAGTTGGTAAAGAATCCACCTCCAATGCGGGAGACCATGGTTCAATTCCTGGGTTGGGAAGGACCACTGGAGAAGGGAAAGGCTACCCACTCCAGTATTCGTGGGCTTCCCTTGTGGCTCAGCTGGTAAAGAATCTGCCTATTATATGGGAGGCCTGGGTTCAATTCCTGGGTTGGGAAGATCTCCTGGAGAAGGGAAAGGCTATCCACTACAGTATTCTGGCCTGGAGAATTCCATGGACTGTATAGTCCATGGGGTCATAGAGTCGGACACGATGGAGTGCCTTTCACTTTCACTATACCTCATGAAAATCTTTCTATGTCACTTAAAATATCCTCCCTCTTTTCTATCGTATCCGTTCACCACTCTTATTGCATATTATGATGTTCTCTAATTTTAATAATCCCAATTCCATGAAACTTATGTAGCTACATCTTTATTACATCAGGATAAATTTTCATGAATGGAATTACTATATTAAAGAGAGTGTAAATTGGTTTTGATGTATATTGATGAATAGCCCTCCTGAAATGCTACAAAAATGTATTCTCTACCAACATTTCAAAAGCTGAAAGTATAGTTTAAACGTGCCCGAAGACTGAATAAGAATCCTAAGATTTAAGAGACTGACAAAGAATTGTGTCATGTAGCAATTAGCTGTCTAAAAACTGGTTTCTGCACACCCGGTTACAATGAATCACTTTAATGTCATGTTTGGAAATGTATGGGTAACAAAACACTTTTTTTAAAAACACAAAGATATAATGGAGGGGTTAGCTGCTTGTCATGAATCTTTGGACTCATTAGGTGGGTCAGGACTTGGTACTGAGCCCCACTTTGAGATGTCTCAGAGAAAGTAAGAAAAATTTCCTACAAATAGGAAAGGCAGACCCCTGTATTGAGACCCCTGCTTTCAGTATGACCTGGTATATAAATTAAAACCAAACTAAACCTACTAAAATTATGGAAACAATTCCGCAGCCTCAATGGAAAATTCAGTCACTGAAGATTATACTTGTAGACTATAAATCTCCTTAAAATAACTGAGGCTGAAGTGTAAATATCTACCATATTTACCCTTCTCAGAACAATTCAACAAACTCTACTGGGCATCCAAATTATGCCCAACACAGTGGATGTTCAAACATGTGGACTCTTCAAACATGGTCTCACCCATTAAAGCTTATCACAAGGCTTCTGGGAGAACATTCCCTGGTGGCTCAGACGGTAAAGATCTGCCTGCAAGGTGAGAGACCTGGATTCAGTCCCTGAGTTGGGAAGACCCTCTGTAGAAGGGCATGGCAAGCCATTCCAGTATTCTTTCCTGGAGAATTCCATGGACAGAGGAAACTGGTGGACTCCAGTCCGTGGGGTCTCAAAGAGTCAGACACAACCGAGCAACTAACACTTCACATAAATGTTTGGGGACTCAGAGTAACAAGTACAAGGACAGATGTAAAATACAAGATACAGGGATGAATGGAAACAACATGCTAAGACCTACGGGTCATTAGTGAAGGCTTTATAAAGGACAGATAGTTTAAGACAGATTCCCGAGGAAGACAGTGTTGGTATGAGAGCTTTGATCAGAGTTTTTGCCTGTTCTTTGTAAGGATTTCACATGCCTCTATTCTAGCTAGTCTGCTGACAAAGTGAAATATCTGAAATCACACAGATCAGTGGCATCTGGCTACACAGTATCCATCTTTTCTCAGCTCCTTGTGTTTCCTTGGGTTGACACAAAAGTTAACATGGACAATCAAGCTCTCCAATGCACACCAGTGTCTTTCTTGGTTTGAAACTCTCCAGAGAAACACTATTCTACCTCTTTCATGTTATCAGCCTGGGAGAAGAAAAGGAACTGGCATCAATAAATATTCTGATTTTTCTTTTCTAGTTGCTATCACACATACACAATCACTTTTAAAAGATACGGTTAAAAATCCAAATATTAAAATTCACTCATCCATTCACGAGCCACTCATTGGGTACCCACTCTGTGTGAAATTTTTTAAAAAACCCATCTCTACAGGATAATTAAGCTTTGGAAAATCTAAGGGAGACACATGTGGTACAATATCATCTTTCAGAATCAGACTTTTCATGTTTTGAGAAAAAAGAGATTTGTTTGCCAAAATACTGTAGCATAGGAAGAAAAAAACAAGAATCTTTGTGTTTTTAACCACAACAGCTGCTTTGAAAAAAAAAAAGTCATCATAAAAATAGTTGAGCAGGGAATGGTAATTACTCAACTTGTCATCTGATTGCTAGATTAAAAAACTCCAGATTTGTAATTGCAGTTATCATGCAAACAAATTCACAGTTCTGAAAATATGTCCCACTGGCTATGTTTTTTAAGGACAGTCATGTTGCTCAGGGAACTTGATGTGTGGGAAGTATTTGAATCATCCTAAAGATATAGTTATTACTTGTTAAAATGTATAATGCAGACCTGACTTACAGGATTTGTTGACTAACACTATGAAAATAATTTCTAGTATTAAAATATGGTGTGTGTGTGTGTGTGTGTGTGTACATATACACAACACACACTATTAAAAGAATCCTTTTGGCATGCTGCACAGCATGTGGGATCTTAGTTCTCCAACCAGGAAGCAAACCTGTGGTCCCTGCATTGGCAGCACAAAGTCTTACCACTGGACCATGAGGAAAGCCCCCACAGGTCATATTTTTAAAAGACTTATAAAAATCCAACTAGCATCATTGAAAATATTCCATTAGCCACATTTCTGCTGTATAACAGACCATATGTCTATATTCCATTATACAAACATTCAGAAGATGTGAGGTGATGTCTTCCAGGGATCCTCAATGTTGAGGACCAGCTTTGCGCTTCGAGGATCCATAAAAAGTGGACAGGAGGAGAGTGCAGTCAACTTCAAGCTGCATCTCAGAAAACTGCTCTCACTGGGGTACTGAGATTAGTGTCTTGGATCTAAGAGTGCAGCTCTATTCAGTACCCACAGGGCCAGAGGGGAGTAACTCATGGATAAAAGGAGAGCCAAGGATGCTTGCATAAACACTCAGCCGCTGCCTATTGGGGACAAGTTCGCACTGTGGTGAGTGTTGACCTGAGCTGTTCTGAGTCTGTGCGTGTGTGCTAAGTCACTTCAGTTGTGTCCGACTCTGTCTGGCCCCACAGAATGTAGCCCACCAGGCTCCTCTGTCCATGGGATTCTTCAGGCAAGAATACTGGAGAGGGTTGTCATGCCTTCCTCCAGGGGGTCTTCCCCACCCAGGGATTGAACCCACGTCTCTTACATCTCCTGCCCTGGCAGGTCGGTTCTTTACCACTCGTGCCACCTGGGAAGCCATTCTCAGTCTTTGAATTTCTTTAACTGAACTTCCAGCATGTCTAGAATTCAAAAGGGCTGCAAACACAAGAAGGCTGAGCACCACTGGAGCTGATCTTTTAAGGCGGTCACAGGAGGTTTACGTTGAAGGGTGGATGAGTTTCATCAGTGCAGCCTGCAGAACCTGAACGAGGGCCTTGGCCTCCCTTTGCTCAGGCATCTTCATCTGCTAGACAGTGATTAGTATCCCCTTTCTCAGAGCTTTTAAAAATTAAAGCACCATTTCTAAAGTGCTGGATGTGGAGTACATACTCTGTGACTTTTCTAATTTAGAACTCATTATCTTTAATTCTTTTTGATCAATCATTAGAAAAGCAAATTTGCCACTACTTTAACAGCCCAGTCAATGTCGAACAAAGAAACAAACCAAAGCAAAATTTTCAGCAACTTATGGCTTCATTTGAAATTATGAAGTGGTTATCATCACCTGTGTGACACCACCAGATCCTACTACCTTCTGCCTTTTATTTTTCTATCCCCCCAATTCTTCTCCCCAACTGAGAAAACTGGGCCTGTATTAGTTTATATTAAATGTGCAGGCACAGTCATAGTGACTCAGCCTTATCAGTGAACAGTACTTTAAGTGAATCAATAAATAGTAACTGTACAAAATGGAATAGTAAGAGTTTGAATCACAGATGTAGACAATTGGATTAATTTAGATGTATTAGTTTTAATATTTAAATTTCATGCCTGTCAGGGAAATTTTCTGTCTCCAGACACCCCTCTGGATAAAACAATTGTGAAAATAGCAACAGTAGCTGTGGACTTCATGTGGAACAAGGCACATTCTGAAAACACAACTTCCGGCCTCTGATCCAACTGTGCAGTGGAATTTTTTTTCACAGAGATCAAACAGTCCAAATGGTCTGAAGTCAATACCACAGTATCAGACAGGCCTCTCATAATTGAATAAGCATGTGAGATTAAAGAGTGGATTTATTTTATTAGAAAATTAAAGCTACCCTGCCAAATTTTCAGTGGTATTTCATTTCTCCTGATAATCTTCCAGATTCTGATGAATTATATCATTCACTAATTAAAAGTTTATTCATTGCTTTCAATTCTATTTTTAAAAAACAGAAAACAAATGACAAAATAACTAGGCAAGCAAAGTAGAAAACACACACATAGACGCACACAGGCACACACACAAGCGCTCTCTATCCTTGAGCTTAGACTCTGCTAGAGGAGACCAAAAATGTGCACATGACGGAGAAACAGGGAAAGGCGTGGAAAATGGTACGACAGAGACACAAGAGGCGGTTATGAGAGCAGGGCAGAGACTCAGAGAACACTTCATTGAAGAGTTCATATTTCAGCAATTTTTCGAAAGACAGAAAATTTTAGCCGGGAGAAGAGGAAAAGGTATTTCATGTTTTAAAAATGTTAGCAGGCATCAGAATCACCTGGAGTGCTTATTAAAGCACAGATGGCTGGACCTTACCCTCAGAGGTTCTGATCCAGCAAGTGTGAGGTCGGCCTGAGAAACTCCATCTGCAGCAGGTTCTCAGGGGCTGCTGGAGCTGCTGGTCCTGACACAACACTGTGGGGACCACAGTGTAAGCAGAAGCACAGCGATGGCTCAGATGGAAAATACTCAGGGAATGGTGAGTTGTCTGTGTTAGCCGGTGCAGGGCATAGTAGATGCAGGTAATTGAGGTAAGAAGGCTAAAGGCACTGGGACCTCCCTGGTGGTCCAGTGGCTAAGACTCCAAGCTCCCAAAGCAGGGGGCCAAGGTTCGATCCCTGTTAGGGAAATAAAGATTGCTGCTCCAACTAAAAATCCCCATATGCCCCAGCTAGAGATTCCACATGCTGCAACTAAAGATCTTGCATGCCACAGCTAAGACCCAGCACAGCCAAATAAATATTTTTAAAAACAAATCTTAAAAAAATAAAAGTAGAAGGCATTGAATGCTCTGAGGGCCCACTGAAGGTTTTTGAGCATGGGATAGGCATGACCATCTCCCATTTTTTATAAAGGAAGAGCCATTCTTTATATACGGTAGGTTCTAGAAAGAGAAGTGGAGAAGGAAATGGCAACCCACTCCAGTACTCTTGCCTGGAAAATTCCATGGACCGAGGAGCCTGATAGGCTACAGTCCATGGGGTTGCAAAGAGTCGGACATGACTGAGCGACTTCACTTCACTTAGAAAGAGCTTGTAGGAGAGATTAAAGGGAGAAAGAGGGGGACAGAGGCTTGAACTAGGAACTGGAGATGGAAGGAAAAAGGGAAGGGGTATCAGAGACATGATAGAGCATCTCCTACCTGATTGGCTACTGATACAATATGTGGCATGAAAGATAAAAGGAGGCATTGAGACTTCCTTCTATATGTAGCATCTGAATGATGGCAAGACAATGGCGCTCTCGTGAGACTAGAACAGGAGCGTCTACAATAGAGGGGACGGCAGACCTGGGTATACAGCTGGCGAAGACTGAGCCTCACGCAGCTTATAGAATGCAGACCAGGAACTCCAAAGATATATATTTGGGGGGCAGGTTCTAGAGCCTTGAGACTGGACAAAATTGCGAATAAAGAAAATATACGTGGGGAATAGGGCCAAATAGATAACCTGGAGATGTATTTAGAATTCCACGAAGAATCTCATGGACAGCAGAGCCTGGCAGGCTACAGTCCATGGGGTCGCAAAGAGTCCGACATGACTGAGCAACTTCACTTTCACTTTCAGATGTATTTAGAAGGAGGTGGGGATGGGAGACTGGGAAACTGGGATTTGGGAAGCAGGAGATGGAGAGGAACACAGCATTACAAAGCCAAGAAGTGGAACTGTAGTCAATAAACGCTGCTAATCTTCAGTTCAGTTCAGTCGCTCAGTCGTGTCCGACTCTTTGCAACCCCATGGACTGCAGCATGCCAGGCTTCCCTGTCCATCACCAACTCCCGGGGCTCACTCAAACTCATGTCCATTGAGTCGGTGATTAGAGAGAAGCAAAGAAGAGGCCATTCATACTGACAGTCAGTCACTGGTGTCTTTCAGAGAATGGCACCCAGGGTCAGAACCTGGGGACTGAGGTACAATGGGAGGTGACCCCGGGGACTGCTGTGTGCTGCAGAGGGCTGTTTGAGAGAACATGAGCCAGAATTTCAAGCGACACAAGCATTTCATGCTTTCATAAAAGTGAAATTTTGAGGCCTTCTGCTTTTGACCTCAAGCAGATCAAATCACCTAAGAAGAGACTGATTCAGCAAAGAAGTTGAAGAGTTCGACACCCCCAAAAGCACTGTTAAATAACTCCCCTATAATGTGTCAATTGATGAATTCCACGTGTCATAATTTCAAGAGCACAGATGAGTCATTTTCTTCTTCAAGATAAAATTTTCTGACTTAACAAGATAACTTAATAGATTTACCCTCAAATTTACCCTAAAATGTTAAAAAAAAAAAACCCAAACAATCCATGAGTAACCAAAAAGAAAGATTCTTTTGCCATACATCAGTTGAGGATAAGAGGGGTGATACTGTGAATAGCATATGATGTAGTGATTGTTGTTACTGTCCAATGTTTAAGCAGTAATCACGTAAATTAGCATAATATTTTTGGATAAATGTCCTGTGAAGGTGGTGGGCCTGGTCAGAGTTAGCTCAGGTGCAAGGGAGGAAGGGAAGACATGGAAAAAACAGGCCAACCCTGCAAATCCCACTGAACCCCTCCCAGCTCTGAGGTTCCGCTCCTGGCTCTAGGTACCAGAGTTCCATGATCAAAAAATGGGACCCAACAAGCTCAAAGGAGCACAGATAAGACAGTGCAGCTTGTTAACAGTTCACAGTCTAATACAGAAGCTTTGAAAGGACAGCCTGATATTTAACATGTGTGCTCATCTTTAAACCATTATGGAATGTCTCTACCTCCCTATAAAAAGCCACATATATTAGATATCTTCACATACTTTTAATTTTGTCGCTCTTATCATCCAAGAGCAGAGAATGGATTTAATTGATTTTCTTTTTGAGAAGGGCTTGGCGGGTGGGGGGGGGCAGGGGGGAGAAATTCGTGATCACTTAAAAAAATTTCTCTCAGAATAGAGAGATGAAAATCTCATGTGTGATCGGGCTTCTCACTGGGAAGGTCATCAAGTTTAGAGAGGTAGTCAATTCCTCTGTGGTCAAACATAAGATCTCATATTTCATTGATTTTACTATATGCAGTTAAAAAAACAAACATTTTAACACTTGAGAAAGTAGGATGCATCTTATAATTGAGCTGATTAAGAAGTTTTGTGTCATGGTTTAACTGGTTTTTTCCCTTTCTTTTTTTGGTGCACATAAAATAATGGTACATCCTACAGCTGATGGCATTGTAGATTGAATGAAACAAAATAAATGTTTTCCAAATTTCCTGGAATCATCTGGATCAGGCAGGTCATCTCTACTATTGCTCCTTTTTTGATGCTTGTGGGTACATTTCTTTTAAAATATTTTTTGCTTCTTGTTCAGCTTCTATTTTAGCCTAGTTATATATTCCATTTTCCAGCACATAAAAATGATTAATTCTGTGTGTGTTTTTTGTTCCTAAGACCGTTTTTTTTCCATTTATATTATCATAAATTGCTAATGAGGACTACAAACTAATGAGCACTATAAACTAATGAGCACTGAAAATATTTATGTTTTTCAATAAATCAGTTGGCTGGAAATAGAGTAGGGGCAGAAGTTTGTATCTACTCATTAATGTTGGCTTTGTATTTGTTTAGTCGTTCAGTCATGTCTGACTCTTTTGAGACCCCATAGGCTGTAGCCCACTGGGCTCCTTCTGTCCATGGGATTTTGCAGGCAAGAATATCAGAGTGGGTTGCCATTCCCTTCTCTAGAGGATCTTCCAGACTCAGGCAACGAACCCACATCTCCTTCATTGGCAGGTGGATTCTTTACCTTTGAGCCACCAGGGAATCCCATCAACTGGCTATATACATTTTACCATAATTACATAAAATAATGCATAACTCAATTTTCCCATGATTTTAAGGGTTGTATATATCCAAAGGATTGCATGAGGTTAAAGTCATACCAGAACCTAGAAATGCTATTGTCTCTACCCAGTTCCATCAAGTTGAATCCAGTGAGGCTACCAATATGGTGTAAGCAACACTAAGCTAGGATGTCAAAAGACTGGACTGACAGTTTATGAAGTCACTTCTTGGAAGGTAGTTCTTGATTTATGTAAGTACAGATACTGGCTTAAGTGTTGCAAAAGAATCTTCTAGTCTAGCATTCTAGAATATTTGGAAAGAACTGAGGCAGACTTTCTACTTTGCTCAGTAAGTCAAAGTCACTCAGTTGTGTCCAACTCTGCGACCCCATGGACTATACAGTCCGTGCAATTCTCCAGGCCAGAATACTGGAGTGGGTAGCTGTTCCCTTCTCTAGGGGATCTTCCCAACCCAGGGATCGAACCCAGATCTGACGCATTGCAGGTGGTTTCTTTACCAGCTGAGCCACAAGGGAAGCCCAAAAATACTAGAATGGGTAGCCTATCCCTTCTTCAGCGGATCTTCCCGACCCAGGGTCTCCTGCATTGTAGGCAGATTCTTTACCAACTGAGCTATCAAGGACAATAAAGTTTTATTAAATAGTCTCATTCACAGGAGGTTTTTCTTGCTTTTTTTTTTTCTCGTTTCCCCAGCTTAATTTAGCCTCATTGATTCCAACTGAATCTCCAGATGATCTCTAAGATGCCTTACAGTTTTAAAACTCCAGGATTCTGCTAAGTGCTTCCTACCTAAGCTTCTACAGACTTCTTAGCTCCTTTTTTGCTATTAATTCTTCCCTCTTCTGCCATCCATGTCCTGGCACAGCTGTCAGCCAAGCAGTGTGGATACCCTGTTCTCTTTTTTTTTCTCTCATGTGTGAACCCCTGTAAGTACTTTTGTGGCCTCATGTTGAACTCATCCTCCTTTGCCTACATTCCCACACACACCTGGGATGGTGAAATCTGTCACCATTAGTCCAAGAGGGCATCGGCTCCCACCCTGCAGACTAGACCTTCAGTCCCTCGGCCCTGCTGACCTTCTCACTAATACGACATGCACAATTGAGTTTTATCACCAAATTAGACTGCGTTTTCCTGTATTTTACTTGTACCCATCTTTTTGGGTTTTTGTACATTCTCCCCCCTAGACTATTGTCAGACTATATCAATATACTCAAAATCCTTTTCCAAATTACTTTACTAATACAAAGTATTAAGTCAAACCTTTACACTTATTAAGTCACACCATCACACTTGTTGTTAGCTTCGGTATCTTAAATACAACATTTAAAGGCCCTAACGAATCCCAATACATAATTACTGTAGGTTATCTCTCCAGTAGCTTCACCTTATTTTTCAAAACGCATACACTCAAAACTGAATTGTGGTGGAAGGCACCCGAGGAAATGAAATACTCTAATTGACTTTTAAGCTTTAACTCAGTATTTTCTAGATCAAAAAGCACCTTTTGTTATGACTGCCCTAATGAGTTACAATATTAAAATTAGGATTCACTCTGTTGACGTTAAGAGGAAAAAAAAAATGGCACACAATGAGACATAAAATCAATTTGTTCATCTTGAACCTAAGAAATGTTTGCACAAAATACCAAAAGGGTCAAGTCAGTCTCCCTGCACGTATTACCCACTTGACAGGGAAGCCATGGAGTTGCAAAGAGTCAGACACAACTTAGTGACTGAACAACAACATCCTTCTTAGGTTGTAGCTTTTTGCTGAGATGTCCAGACTATGAGGATTTTCTCTTGCACACACTGAATGATGATCTCTGGATTAAAAAAAATTGATGCCAGAAAATTATATCCCTTAAAATTCATTCCAAACAAAGAAAAGGATAACCAGCCTGGAGATGGTAAAGTTAAGGAGTTTACATTTTTTCTTTCTCTATGCTTCTTTCTTCCTTCTCAATGGAGTAATGGAAAGAATATAGGGTTGGAGAAGAAACAAAGGGTTGGGTCAGAAGACCCTGGGTTTTAGGGATGTGTCTATTTATTGATTTTGGCATCAAGGGTTTCGTAGATTAAATAGAAATAAGAATATTTTAAAACTTGCATACAGTGTTGATGGAAACAGTAAAGGCAATATTATATGTGGAAAATTTTGGTCAACTGCAAAATAGTATACCATGCTCTATAGCATTAGAACATAATGAGCTCCGAATTATTATTACTGTTATTACTAGAATGATCTTCAGCCTTTGACTGTAAATGGCCACTTGGATAAAAGTCTGCCCACAAGCAATTCTATCAAAACCCCTTTTCCTTTATTATTTTCAAGATCATATTAACATCAGGTTGACCTGATGACAAAAACATTGACACCAGATGGTCATTATGTCTAACTACACAGCTGTACAGCCTGGCCAGGACCATCAAGGTAACTGACAATTCAGGAATTTGTAACTTGTTGATTTCTAGTAATGAATCTGAGTTACATGATGCAGGTGCTTCTTTATGGGTCTCTTTTCCACTCCCAGAAGAAAGACAGTTAGACTTTTTCCCTTCCTGTGGAATCCCACAGAAGTATTAGGGCACATAGGATTATGAAACGCCTTTTTTATTATGGGCTTCCCTGATGGCTTCAGACAGTAGGAAATCTGCCTGCAATGTGGGAGACCGGGGTTCAGTCCCTGGGTTGGGAAGATCCCCTGAAGAAGGGAATGCAACCCACTCCAGCATTCTTCCCTGGAGAACTCCACAGACAGAGGAGCCTGGTAGGCTAGTCCATGGGGTCACAAAGAGTTGGATACAATTGAGGGACTAACACTTCCACTTTTTTTATATAGCAAGAAGACAACAGTTACTTTTCACCCAGAAAAAAATTATGAAAAAATCTAATGTTTTGTGTGTTCAGTAATTGGCTCTAGCTTTGAAAGCTGACAATTGTCCCCTTTACATCTGTATTTTGATTTTGGTGGTATTACACAAGACATTACATGAAAAGATGTGAAGGTGAATTCTTTCCAGATGAGTGTCCTCTATAGTGTAACTCCAGCTTAACGCTTGGCCTCAGCTTTCATCATACTCCAACATTTGGAAAACATGCTTTCCATACATCATGATGAAATACTGCACTGGTGGAGATCCTTTTATAAATCTTTTATGCAATTGACTTAATGAAGTGAATCACACGTACCAAACATGTTCCCAAGAAAGGTCAAATTTAAAAATGGATATTGTTTTTCCCAAAGTAACTATGGTAGAATATGACATTTAGGAGGTGTCACTCAGCCTTTTCACACAATTTGACATAATCTTAAATCAGTGAAATGCTCCAAGTTGCTACCTGGAGACCTTCACAAAGGAAAGAAAAGAGAACAATTTTAGAGCAGAAAGAATTTGAATAATTTTCTGAGTGGGACTGGCAGAATTTATTTTTGGAACGAGGAACCAACCAGAATAAAAGAACAAAGAGATCAAAGACTGCCACTCCTCAGATTCAGGAAAGGGTCATAAACTGTTGACATTTTGAAACCACGTGAATTTGTTCTAAACACTGTGCATGATACATTTGCTAATCAGGTATCAAAAATTACAAGAGAAAGGTATCGTTTGAAAATTAGCCCAGCATTAAAAACATCTTCCTTAGTGACACACTGATCTTTTAGGTGACCACCCAGAGTGTACAGGACAAGTCTCCACTCCATTAGTTAGATAGCAGGATATGTAATCTTTATGAAAACCTTTGAGATGTAAACAGTCAGCATGGTCACCTCAGCACTGGCTTTAAGTTGGTCATTTGTGATATAATGCTTTATTTACTTTAGAGTTAAGGAGTGATATGCTTCCCCAGTGGCTCAGTGGTAAAGAATCCACCTGCCAGTGCAAGGGATGAGGGTTTGATCCCTGGGTCAGGAAGATCCCCTGGAAAAGGAAATGGCAACCCACTCCAGTATTCTTGCCTGGGAAACCCCATGGACAGAGGAGCTTGGCAGTCTATCATCCATGGGGTCACAGAGTCAGACATGTTCTTCAGTCTCTCAGTTGTGTCCGATTCTTTGCTACCTCATGGGCTGCGGCATGCCAGGCTTCCCTGTCCTTCACCATCTCCCAGAGTCAGATATGACTTAGCAACTAAACAACAACACCAACAATCTAGAGGGTGTCCCTAGCCTAGAATGCCAATATTTCCAATTACTTTCCAATATTCAGTAACTTTGTTTGTTTTGACCACGCTGCTGGCATGTGGGATCTTGGTTACCTGACCAGGATGGAACAATTTTAGAGTCAAAAGAATCTGGAAATTAGAATAAAAAGGTATGTTTCTCAAGTAGAATCTTCAACCTCATCTACTTCATTGTATCACTTGCATCCGTTATATATCGCAGCTCCCCCTGATCCGCTCGCTTGCTTTATTCAAAAAACATCCACTGAAACCTCACAACGATTAAGTAAACTATGCATTTTAAATCTTTAGATTCCCAAGGAACAGATGTATATACATTGGAATTCTTCTAATTTAAAATATTCTTTATTGAATTAAGTTTACAGAATGGCCAAGAAGCATTTGGAAATCTTTAATGAATTTTGAAAACAATAATTTATGTTTCTTCATAAATGTGAAGATTCATTTTTCTAAAATATAAGTTCTGGCTAAGAGAAGATAAGCTTTCTATCCAGAATTTTCCCTGAAGAAAATTCTCACTCTTTTACTGAGAGAAAAAAGAAAAAGTCAACACAATGGGCTAATTTCGTTTGCCCTTTTGAAAATGGAGGAATAAAAATATATAAAATAAACTTCAGAAATCATGATGTAACTCTCCATACCAATCAACTGACCTCCCGTATTATTTAATTTATAGGGACACAGCAAAAAATTGACAAGCTATGTTGCTACCCCCCCCCCATCACCCACACTCCCCACTTTTACATGGGTAATTTTGTTACAGTCCTGTGATTTCCAATTCATTTATGAATCAAATTGTCCTGCCCCAAGAGTACTAAATCACAGGCAGTTTGTGCTGAAAATGTCTTTATCCTTTTAACATGAGTTAATGTTTCCTGAAAAGGTTAAGAAAATTGAAACGCAAGATAACAGTTGTCATTAGCATCCTTAATTGACACAGATAGTTACCTGGGAATGGAGATCAGTGCTAAGTAGTACGTTCTGGGCTGTAAAGTAGTAGTGTCATTTGTTTACATTTTGATTATTTTTTAAAGATTTTTTTTTAATGTGACCATTTTTAAAGTCTTTGTTGAGTTTGTCACAGCATTGCTTCTGTTTCATGTTTTGTTTTTTTGGCCAGGAGGCATATGGGACCCTAGCTCCCCAACCAGGGATTGAACCCACACCCCCACACTGGAAGGCAAAATCTTAACCACTGGACCACCAGCCATGTCCTTATTTCTTGACTACTAACTAGGGTTTCTCTGTTCTAAGTAAAATAATCCTTTACATTATTGTCTACTTTGTATTCTTGATCCTTGCTACACAAAAGAGGAGTTTCAATAGACAGTGGATTAATATCTCATAGCAGCTTGTTAGAAATGCAGAATCTCAAGCCCCACCTCAGACTGAGAAAGTTAGAATCTGCATTTAAACAAGATCTTCAGGTTATCTGTGTGCTTGCAAAAGTTTGAGAAGCAAAAGTCTACCTAGAGCTTTTGTGACAGGCTCCTAAGCAATAGCCCTTTCTTCACAAGCCTCCTGCACAGTGATCTTTGTTAATTACAGGTCTGGTTACATAATTCTCCTGCTTAAACATGCCAAGCCCATTTCCATAGCCTGGTTACACTTCTGGCTCCTGCCTTTCTCTCTTATCCTTCCTCTCTCTCTCCCCTACCATCTTTCTCCTTCACACCACACCCAATTACTCAAGGGTCCAGGGCAGTAGCCACCAGCCACATATGACTATTGAGCATGAGCGTAAAATGAGAGGTGATGTAAGTGGGGAATCTACACTGATTTCAAAAGCTTAGTATGGGGAAAACAATGTAAAATAGCATTTTAAACTTTTACACTGATGACATGTTGACATACTACTACTGTAGATATATATCTACATAAAATAGAGCATCAAAATTAATTTCCACTGTTCCTTTTGCTTTTTTAAAATGTGGTTTCTAGAAAATTTAAAATATCACTCATTTCTACTGAACGGCACTGCTCTGTGCCCAACACACTCAGGCTTGTGACCTGCATGGACAGTTCTCCTGATTTGGAATTTCCTCCCTGACCCTGTCTGCCTGGAAAATGCCTTCCTGTTTAAATTCTCCTCAGAGTTCCCTGACACTTCATTCAGGATAAAGCAAGGACGCACTCAGCACTTCTGCAGTAACTCACTGTAGGGTTTTATCCAATTGTTTAATGTCACTGACATCTCTTCACAGTGTGGTCTCTCTTACCAGACTGGTTGATTTCTGAATTAAAGGAGAGGGGTGTCTCTTGCATGAAGGGAACTAGGCATTTTACAAAGTGTCATGTTCCATTTTGCCCTCACAAGTAGGCTAAGTGGAGTGAGGCTCAGAGAGGTTAAGTTATTTTTCTAAGGTCACACAGCTAGGATTCAAGCCCAAGGCTCTCAACTTTGAATTGCACCCTTTCCATCTTATATCTCTTTGTACCTCCAGGACTTAGGACAGTACCCAGCATTTTGTTGGTGCACAGAAAATACTTTTTGGATTAAGTTTATTTCTAGTTCACATGAATTCACACATTCAACTTCTATGAACCAGTCCATCCTAAGGGAGATCAGTCCTGGGTGTTCACTGATGATGACTGATGCTGAAGCTGAAACTCCAATACTTTGACCTCCTCATGTGAAGAGTTGACTCATTGGAAAAGACCCTAATGCTGGGAAGGATTGGAGGCAGGAGGAGAAGGGGACAACAGAGGATGAGATGGCTGGATGGTATCACCAACTGGATGGACATGGGTTTGGGTGAACTCCGGGAGTTGGTGATGGACAGGGAGGCCTGGCGTGCTGCAATTCATGCGGTCGCAAAGAGTCAGACATGACTGAGTGACTGAACTGAACTGAACTGGTCCTTACTCGAATTACTAACAGAAATAGGTTAGTTTGGGAGGAAGCTTTGGGAAAATGATATTGACTATATAGGAAATTTGATGATTCATTATAGAAAACAGAAATATATTTCTGAATATACCTTAGAAAAGCTAAGTATACCTTAGAAAAGCTGATTTACACTATTCATTTCTTTTTCCTTTGTCTTTGGAAAATAGAGTATTATGGTTGAAACACCACTAAGTTGGTAATCACAGATCCTGGACTCTGATGCGGCTTCTAATTTAACTTTTAAAGTTAGGGGGGGTGGGTGTGGGGGTGTGTGTGTGTGTGTGTGTGTGTGTGTGTGCACGCTCGCACGTGCGCTCAGTCATGTCCGAATCTTTGCAACCCCATGGATTGCAGCCCACCAGGCTCCTCTGTTCTTGGGATTCTCCAGGCAAGAATACCGGAGTGGGTTGCCATTTCCTACTCCAGGCGATCTTCCTGACCCCAGGATCGAACCCATGTCTCTTGTGTCTCCTGCATTTGCAGTCGGATTCTTTACCACTAGCACCCTCTGGGAAGTCCCTTAAGTTGTATACCACTAACTTAACTTTGAAAAGCCATCCACCTAATGGGTTTGGGTTCTTACATGATACAATCAGAGTTTGGAGCACTAGGTATCTTCCAGCCCAAAAGTTCATAAAAATTTTATTTTCTCTGTGATTTTGTATTTTTTTGAATCTTGAAGCATACAAAGGACATTATATTGAATTTGCTTGTGTTAACCTGTTACACAAAAAGGATAAAGAAAAAGATACAAGAACCAAAATTTTGCAATATCTCATTGAGGTAAGCCTTGTCCCTTACCAAACAGCTTTCTTCAAAAAATACCAATGACAGAAAAAAGAAAAAAAAAAACAAATCTGAATAATGGAAATATTACAGGCAAAACCTTGAAGTTACAAGATTTTTTAACTCAAGAAAACTCTAGAGTCAGTGTTGGTGGGAAAGGATGCCAACCCTCACATAAGAACTGCCAACTTGACATATGTTCAGTTTTGATTATAAAACACTCATAAAATACTGATTAATAATCTCTTATCAGAGAACTTAAGAAATAGCACAACAGAGAAGGAAGCACCCCATGTGAATGATACCTAATAATTGTCCTTTCATTTATTTTTTTTAATATGGGCAAGAGTTAGTTGATAATGACCTTGATCATGACCTCAGGGTAGAAACACAAATTTAAAGATAAAATGACAAATCTCACAAATTTGTCTAGCAGCAAGAAAAGTCTAAAATCTAAGCAACATCTTTGACTAGGAGGGAGCTTGCCAAAAATAGCAAGCATGTAGGTGTAAAGATAGAAAAGCTTCAGAATCCCTGTGATTACTCCTTGGGGGGAGAAAAAAACCCAGCTTTTTGAGATACAAATAAAGTAGGAATATCAAACTTCGGGAATGCACAGCTCTGTTTAACATCCCTAATTCTTAAATTCCATCTTAATGAAGTCTAAAAAGCCTCAGAGTCCAAAAGAAACCTCGCTCGAGTTACACATTCAGGATAGTAAACAGAAATCGTAACAGTATGATTACAAGAGACTAATTTCAAAGACACAAAAACATTGCCATTTTCACAACCATAGATATATATATGGGCAAAAGTGCCTGCAGTGCTGTATTTACGCTTTCTTGGTAATAAAAACGATTCCATGGATTTAAATTTTTTCAGGATGATGGCAGAATTCTTCATTCTTCTATTTCTAACCATAACCTATGATGCAAATATATTCATACTTGTAGTTACATGTGTAAATATACACATTTTTATATATGTCTATCTCTACTTTCCTATGCACATATACATTTACACATGTATATTAATACCTCCTTTGGATCTCTGCTCAAATGTCACATTATCAGAGAGGCCCTCTTTGACTCCACCCCTTCATTAAATGTTACCCATTTTTACCCTATTACTTTCTTCTTTTTTATTTTTCAGCAGGAGAAATATTTACTTTAGTAGAAGAGTACGTTGTGTGTGTGTGTTTTTTTTTTAAATTTTCATTGGAGGATAACTGACTTACCGCGTCGTGGTGGTTTCTGTTGCACACAATAGTGAACCAGCTATATGTGCATCTATCCCACTCCTTTCTATGCCTCTTGCTTTATTTGTCCATTTATTTATTTATCTTTTCGTGACACCACCACCAGCACAACATGGAGCATATTATGCTTTTCCTATTGTGGTGTAACTTCCAGGAGAGGAGCAGTTTTTTTGCTCTTGGTCATCACTACACCCAGAACGGAAGGTGGACACAGAGGTCTTCAGCAAACATCCGCTGAAAGCATGAATAGGGACGCTGCTTATTTTGCGTGTGACGCTATTGCTAGCTGTTCTGCGCAACAACGTTTGGTTTTATTTAGTCTTCGGGAAAGATTATGACCTTCGCCTGTTATTATCTTCTTTTTAGGAGTGATAAAAAGAGGAGGGAACTTTCCCAAGCACATCCCACCGGCTAGTGCATTCAACCACTCAACTCTTCTGCATCCTTCCTCGGTCCCTTTGCTAAGGTCACTGCGCATGCACCTTCTACGTGAAAGGGTCCAGGACGGGACAAGGACTGTGAAAGGAGAATGGGGTTAAGTCATCGGTGACTTTGGAGGGAAACCAGAAGAGACAGTCCTGCAGGCCAGGCACTCGGGGAGAGTTTGCCAATGGGAGGTGGGGAGGCGGAGAATGGCGGGCTCCTAGTGTCTCAGACAGTGCGGACAGGTCTAGAAAGACTAGAGGTAGGAACTGACCTTTGTTTAGATTTAATAAGATGGAAGGTCTTGGTGGTCTTGGCAAAGGCAAAATCTAGGAGATGTGAAGGCAAAAATGTTCACTCAGGAGGAAATGAGAACAGATCAACTGGGGACTGTAAGTATTAATAAAGAAGAACCAAGGAAGGATTGTTCGTATCATCCTGAGAACGTTGACAGAACAGTAACACAGCCGTTCAGTTCCCAACTTCTTCATTTCTACTCCAGATACTCACTTGTATACTTAAAATTGTGAACTTTACTGTATATAAATCATGACTCAGTAAGTCTGACCCTTCACAAAAACAAACCATGTAAAGTATGAGACTTAACTATCCACATGGCATTTAAAATCTGAACATCTGCTCTGTTCTTACTAACGAAAGCAGAGATGCTCTTGCTGGTGAAAAATACTTAGCTCTAAGGCAGGCCAAGCATTAGAGGATGTATAATTGAATGTGGAAAATAAAATGATTTGAAAATTACATTACTCATTTTGTGTGGATTAAGAATAAAGTTTGATTACAATATTTCTAAAAATCCAAAGAACTTTATAAAAATAATTGCCCTGTATGCATCAAAAATACTAAGATCAAGAAAGGCAAGGAAAAGCACAGAAAAAAAACCCTTCAGATTAAAGGAGGCTACAGAGACAAGAAAACTAGAAATATCTGATTCTGGATTGAATGCTAAACAACAACAAAAAATAGATAGCTATAAATAACAGTATTGGGATAACTGGCCACATTTGAATTTTCAGTATAGATTAGATAAAGAGTATAGTATCAATGTTATATATTCTGGATTTTGATAATTGCAATTGTGATCATTAGGTGAATTTTCTTGTTCTCAGGGAAAAAAAAGCGG
This sequence comes from Ovis canadensis, assembly GCF_042477335.2. Classification (NCBI taxonomy): domain Eukaryota; kingdom Metazoa; phylum Chordata; class Mammalia; order Artiodactyla; family Bovidae; genus Ovis; species Ovis canadensis. Next base: position 58,257,635 of record NC_091264.1, read on the forward strand.
AAAAAAGAAATATTTTGTAAAAAAAGTACTCTCCAGTTTCTATCTTTTTTCAAAGGCCAACTCATGTTGCCCCTCTTGTCCCTGAAGATGTGTTTTTGCATTTTTTCCTATGCCCTCAGTGTAGCATTTAATCAAATTCTACTTCACCACTGTTACTTTACTCTTTTCTCATAGGTCTTATCTGTCTCCAAAATTATTAGCTCCTGAAAGACTGAAGGAAGGTTTAAATATTTTTGGTGTTCTTATAAATGAGTACTAGAATATTATCAACACAATGAGCACCTGTCAAGGCCTTGGCTGCTGTTCTCTGCCACATTAATTTATATTCCCTGATAAGTTAACCAATTTCCTCACTTTATTAGTATTTTGATAGATAAGAAGAATACGTACAGAATTAATATTGGTATCTCATTCCATGTCAAAATCAGAACAGTGTGTCAACATGAAGTAAAATTTCATAAATAATCATATATCCTTAGTGTCATATAGCCTCATATATCCTTTGTGTCATATAGCCTCATATATCCTTAATGTCTTGATGGAATTCTCTCACTCGTTATATTTTCCTCCTCTCCTTTGACCATGAAGTTCTCACTAAAAATATGAAATTTCATCTCATCATTGCCAGGTCAATGAGGGGTCTCCCAGGTGGCTCAGTGGTAAAGAATTCACCTGCCAATTGCAGGAGACACAGGAGACGCCGGTTTGATCTCTGGGTTGGAAGGATCTCCTGGAGAAGGAAATGGCAACCCCCTCCAGTGTTCTTACTTGGAGAATCCCATGGATAGAGGAGCCTGGTGGGCTGCAGTCCATGGGGTCACAGAGTCGGACACAACTGAGCACGTGCACACGCATGCATGCACACCTGCACGTGCACACACACACACAATCCGTAACGCATGCATGGATGCACACCTGTGCATGCACACACACACACAACCCCTAACACATGCATGCATGCACACCTGTGCACGCACACACACACAATCCCTAATACATGCATGCATGCACACACACACACAATCCCTAACACATGCATGCATGCACACCTGCACGTGCACACACACACACAATCCGTAACGCATGCATGGATGCACACCTGTGCACGCACACACACACACAATCCCTAACACATGCATGCATGCACACCTGTGCACGCACACACACACACAATCCGTAACGCATGCATGGATGCACACCTGTGCACGCACACACACACACAATCCCTAACACATGCATGGATGCACACCTGTGCACGCACACACACACACAACCCCTAACACATGCATGCATGCACACCTGTGCACGCACACACACACATACACACACACACAATCCCTAACAGTAGCTCTGATAAGATAATAGTCCTCTGTTGCCCATCCTTTCTAGATTTTTCTTCTGAAAACAAGCAGGAGCTTCATTCCTGCAAAGTCCACATCTTGCTAAATGGTGCAAATTTTCAAAAGAATCACCGGGACTTACACCAGTGGATGTAGCAGGGAAGGTGGGGAGGTAAGACTTGGCTGTAACTGTGTGGAGTTTCTCTCATTTGTTTTGTCTCATCTGCTGTTAATGGACCCAGATGCCCTCTTGAAACCCCAGGCCAGGCCAGGGCAGAGGTGGTAGTCGTGGGCTCTGAAGTTTGCTCCCTTACTCATCCTGAGGTTCCTGTCTAGAAAAGTCACTCTGGGTACAGAACTGCAGTTGATGAAAGCCCTGGAACCCTCAAAAGGGACAACAACCCAGCCTTGTTCCTGCTGTGATATAGCATCTGACCCCAGCCTGATGGGCCATTGAGTCTGGGCAGCATCTGCCGGCCTAGTGATAAATCACAAATAAACTGAGCTTTTGCTCACTGCCTTCTGAACCTTTGTGTAAAAGCAAGCTGGAATAAACTCCCCAAATACATCTCTGTTCTTTGCTTCGATATTCTGGGAAACTATTTTCTCAGGAAATAGTATATCTTTTCCCTCTTTGTCTTAGATAAAGATTCGTTCCACCTAATACCTTTTGCTTTTCACATTCAAGCCATGGGAGAAGGCTGCTGCCGCTGCTGCTAAGTTGCTTCAGTTGTGTCCGACTCTGTGAGACCCCATAGATGGCAGCCCACGAGGCTCCCCCGTCCCTGGGATTCTCCAGGCAAGAACCCTGGAGTGGGTTGCCATTTCCTTCTCCAATGCATGAAAGTCTAAAGTGAAAGTGAAGTTGCTCAGTCGTGTCCGACTCTTAGCGACCCCATGGACGGAGGCCCACCAGGCTCCTCCATCCATGGGATTTTCCAGGCAAGAGTGATGGAGTGGGGTGCTGTACTGGTGTCTTTTTCAAAGGAAGTCTATTTTGGGACTTCCCTGGCAGTCCACTGGTTAAGACTCAGCACTTCACTGCACGGGGCATGGGTTTTAGGAAACTAAAGATCCCGCATGCTGCACTGTACAACCAAAAAGTCTTTTTCTACAAAGTTTAACTGCACTGAATTGAAGTAAAAATTCAAAATTCTCACACTTTACAACTGCTTTTAATCTCATACCTGAATTCTAAACTATAATAATAGTAACAAATTCTAACTTAAAAAATCAAGGTCATTAGTAGAGTGAAACTGACAAATTCTTCCACTCTTGCATCTAAAGTTGGCTGATCCCTTGATTCATGGCTTCCCAAGTGGCTCGGGGTAAAGAATCTGCCTGCCAATGCAAGAGATGCAGGTTTGATTCCTGGGTTGGCAAGATCCCCCAGAGGAGGAAATGGCACCCCACTCCAGTATTCTTGCCTGGAAAATCCCATGGACAGAGGAGCCTGGTAGCCTCCAGTCCATGGGGGTCACAAAAAGTCGGACACAACTTAGCAACTAAGCACCCAGTCAAGCACAAACCCTTGATTCAACCTTATATTTTCTCGTATCACTGTCTCCTAGGCTGTAAAATGAAGGCGTCATCTCTAAGCTCCCTTCTATCCTAATGATTGATAAGAACTCTCCATCAAATTACCTCTTTTTCAGTAAATTGAAAAATCATCCTGATTTTCAATGGTTCCGTTCAATTCAGTTCAATCAGTCATGTCTGATTCCCCAAGACCCCATGAACTGCAGCACGCCAGGCTTCCCTGTCCATCACCAACTCCTGGAGTTTGCTCAAACTCATGTCCATTGAGACAGTGATGCCATCTAACCGTCTCATAATGGAAATATTTTCCTTGGTAGTGGTACTCCACTCATACCGTAACAGTTGATTTTCTAACTGTTCTGAATTTATATAAAACTTATAATTTTCCCGCAGTTGTAAAGTTAGTGCATAGAGTCTGTCCCACCCTCTGTTTCCCTAAACTCACTGCCATGGGTGATTTAACCTGACAGTTTCAAAACATGCAGTTTCACAGATGGAATATTTTTATACATGGCCATCATTTCGAGTGTGCCTTTTTCTGTTACTGGGGCTTAGCTAAGTGCTTCTAAAGTAGGAGGAAAAAACAAACAAAATGACTACTTTTATCAAGACTGATGATGGTGGGCACCGACAGGCATGCTCTTCTGCTCAGGAACTGGCTGTCACTTTGAACTCAGCTTCAGAATAGCAATTTCCAGACCAGTGACTTCCAGGACACTTCAGTATTCCACATACCGTGGCAAGGGAGTCTGACAGCTAACACTAGTCCCAACAAACCTGAAGCACGCTTGCACAGCCACTAACAACTGACATTTTCCAGAAACAGGGAGTTCAGTTTTTCCCCCTCGTTTTATTCTTCTTTGTGCTTAGTTGCTAACTCGTGTCCGACTCTTTGTGACCCCATGGACTGCACCCCACCAGGCGCCTCTATCCACAGGATTTCCCAGCAAGAATACTGGAGTGGGGTGCCATTTCCTCCTCCAGGGGATCTTTCCGACCCAGGGATCGAACCGTGTTTCCTGCACTGTAGGGGGTTTCTTTACTGCTAAGCCACCAGTATTCTCCCTACTTGAATACTAATTTCTGAACCTTAGACTGGATCTTGTTGCAAACTCACACTCTGGACTGTTTCAAGCCTTATATTTGATGCTTTGAAATTAATTACTAACAAACACCAGAATTTATAAGAATTATTTTATTATTCAAGAGTCACTTTAACCTGTAACTTATATAATATTGTATATCTATACTTTGATTAAAGATATTAATAAAGTATATTTGTAGAACAAAAAGAGACACCTTAGAAAGCTATATTTATAATGCTGGCAAACACACACAAACACACACACAAACTAGAAGTTCTTGGTTTTGGATGACCATCAGCTTAAGGGTAGCATAAGAAGATCAGTCACATTCCTTTAAGATAGAAGCTTATGTTAAGACACTAAAGGCCATGTGCTCAGAACATTATGTCAAAGGTCCTATTTAGTGGAAGAATATGTAGTCTCTCTCATCACCATGTTGATATGCTAATATTTTGAGTTCCCACAGGTAAAGGGGAAAATTGCATTAAGAAGAAAAGGTTTTAATTGCCCTTCAACTAGTGGTTTTAAAATCTCAAAACTACTATGCTGTTACGAGCACAACACAACCCTTGACTTTTGAAGGTCTGTTTTGTTAAGTAAAAACTACTTTCAGGAATGTGAGAACAGACATCAGCAATAGAATGAGTATAATCAGTGAAATATACCCCCACTACATGCAGAGTACATCATGAGAAACACTGGACTGGAAGAAGCACAAGCTGGAATCAAGATTGCCAGGAGAAATACCAATAACCTAAGATATGCAGATAACACCACCCTTATGGCAGACAGTGAAGAGGAACTAACAAGCCTCTTGATGAAAGTGAAAGAGGAGAGTGAAAAAGTTGGCTAAAAGCTCAACATTCAGAAAACGAAGATCATGGCATCTGGTCCCATCACTTCATGGCATAGATTGGGAAACAGTGGAAACAGTGTCAGATTTTATTTTGGGGGGCTCCAAAATCACTGCAGATGGTGACTGCAGCCATGAAATTAAAAGATACTTACTCCTTGGAAGGACAGTTATGACCAAGCTAGATAGCATATTAAAAAGCAGAGACATTACTTTGCCAACAAAGGTCCGTCTAGTCAAGGCTATGGTTTTTCCTGTGGTCATGTATGGATGTGAGAGTTGGGCTGTGAAGAAAGCTGAGTACCAAAGAATTGATGCTTTTGAACTGTGGTGTTGGAGAAGACTTGAGAGTCCCTTGGACTGCAAGGAGATTCAACCAGTCTATCCTAAAGGAGATGAGTCCTGAGTGCTCATTGGAAGGATTGATGCTGAAGCTGAAGCTCCAATACTTTGGCCACCTCATGTGAAGAGTTGACTCATTGGAAAAGACCCTGATGCTGGGAGGGATTGGGGGCAGGAGGAGAAGGGGATGACAGAGGATGAGATGGCTGGATGGCATCACCGACTCAATCAATATGAGTTTGGGTAACTCCTGGAGTTGGTGATGGACAGGGAGGCCTGGCGTGCTGCGATTCATGGGGTCACAAAGAGTCGGACACGACTGAGCAACTGAACTGAACTGAACTGATCCTGCACAAAATAGAAACTCAATGGATATTCGCTGAATGAATGAGTCAATAAATAAAGCCATGAGGAATGATTAGTGGGTAAAAACATAAAGATATGTACTCAGTTGTGTCCAGCTCTTTGCATCCCCATGGATTGGAGCCCACCAGGCTCCTCTGTCCATGGAATTTTCCAGGCAAGAATGCTGGAGTGGGTTGCCATTTCCTTCTCCATGTATACCTATATGTATAAAACATAATATAAATGAATAAAACCATATTGGCAAATGTGAAAACAATTTACTCTGGGAAAAAAAAAAAGTGTATTAAGACCGAGGAGATCAGGCCTGCTTTAAGGACTTCTTCTCTTGACATCCAGATCCTGAAAAACTTCCAAGTGAGTTCTGCAATGTCATAGAGTCTTGGCTAATAGTAAATGTACTATTGCTTCAAACACAAGGGAAGAAACCTCAATCTCCCTCCCATTTTTCTGCTGCATACAGAGACTAGCCCAGCAGGTGTGCAGTGATCTGGTCAACCCTGTACTGCTACTGTATGTTGCTTCGAGAAAGCCAGGAATAAGACATAACTGTGATCAAAGGTTTTCTTCCTGAGCAAAACACAGAAAAAACTACCCATATATGTCAGTCTAATACACACACACATGTATTATGCTGCTTTACATCTCTCTTTGGACTAGCAGTTGAGACAAAGGGAGGGGGTGGATCCTGCAGCCTCTGCTATTTAATGGCAACATACTCAGTTATAATTGGTGAGGTTCAGTACTTGTGTCTGTATCAGCTCTGGTTAAAACACATTTTTTTTTTCCATGGGTATGTACTATATTTCTTCTTTGAACATAAACTCTAGAAGGAATTTTTGTTTTCTCTTTTTCTTTATAAATTTATGTATATGTGTATGTTTATACCATGATGACTTGTATTTGTGTCATTTATGTGTGTGTATATATGTGTGTATATATGTGCATATATATATCATGTATATGTGTATGTGTATGTATATAAATATGTGTATATATAGCCTGTGTATGTGTTTGTGTCCTAGAAAAGATATCAAGCAAATACAAAACTAATTGATCTCTTGTGTTGATTTTTCCTTTCTCTGATTTTCTAGGGTAATTGCCCATATAACTGCTATTTATTATTATTTTATTTATTTAATGTGATATAGTAGAAAAAGTTGGACTAAAAGTCAGATAACCTGAATTTGAGTCCTATGTCTGGCTTTTGGGCTTGTCATTTAATCCTGTTGACTCTTTAATTTCTTCCTGGTGAAAAATGAGATAGTAATTTACAATGTTTTTATACAGTTAGAAATACATGTAAAGCATTTAGCATGCAATAAATGTTCATTGTGATGACAACTGTGTTTTTATGATTGCCTTTGTCCACGATTTGATCAAAAGCTCCTTGACGATAAAAAACGCAATTTTGAAATCCACCATGGATTTGTTTACCAAAGCAGGAAGCACATGCTGGCACTCTATAAATACGTGTGTATTACACTGAACTACAAGGTAAGTATAAAGATAGAGCACTGTCCTAAGAGCATAATCAAAGCCCACTCCCACTCTCTATGACTTTGTTATCTCATCTTTTCACCTTCTGAGCACACCAAGAGCAAATAAGTATGTCTTTAACAATGGCAGCCATGAAATTAAAAGATGCTTGCTCCTTGGAAGAAAAGCTATGACCAACCAAGGCAGCATATTAAAAAGCAGAGAACACTATTTTGTCGACAAAGGTCAGTCTAGTCAAGGCTATGGTTTTTCCGGTGGTCATGTATGGATGTGAGAGTTGGACCATAAAGAAAGCTGAGTGCGAAGAATTGGTGCTTTTGAACTGTGGTATTGGAGAAGACTCTTGAGAGTCCCTTGGACTGCAAGGAGATCCAACCAGTCTATCCTAAAGGAAATCAGTCCTGAATATTCATTGGAAGGACTGATACTGAAGCTGAAGCTCTAATACTTGGCCACTGGATGCGAACAGCCAACTTGTTGGAAAAGAACCAGATGCTGGGAAAGATTGAAGGCAAGAAGAGAAGGGGACAACAGAGGATAAGATGGTTGGATGACCTCCCTGACTCGATGGGAGTCGAGCAAGCTCTGGGAGTTGGTGATGAACAGGGAAGCCTGGCATGCTGCAGTCCATGGGGTCGCAAAGAGTTGGACATAACTGAGGGACTGAATTGAACTGAAGCACACTGAAAAATTATTGTTAATACATATAATTCTCATACTTTGAACCTACACTAATCAAAAGGTGGATTTGATCTCTGTAAAGGTGAGGCATTGATCCACACACACTCTGATCAGTGTCTTCCTAATTACCTTCCAGGATGCACAACATGAAAAAAATCTACATTTGGTGCAACCCACCGGAACAATGGATGCAAAAAGATAACAAGATAACACCGTGACCTGAAACCAGGTTTCCTGACATTAAAAAGTAATAATATACAAGCAAAACAGCAAGCTTTAACAGCCTTTGCTTTTCAGTCCACAGCTCAGACATTCTCATAAGTCATGTAAACTCTGTGTTTCATCTACTTCACCTAAAACACGGCTTCCCCTGGTGGCTCAGATAGTAAAGAATCTGTCTGTAATGCAGGATTCGATCCCTGGGTTGGGAAGATGGCCTGGAGAAGGGAATGGCAACGCACTCCAGTATTCTTGTTTGGAAAATTCCGTGGACAGAGGAGCCTGGCTGGCTACAGTCGATGGGGTCACAAAGAGTTGGACACAGCTAAGAGACAAACACTTTAAAGCATGGCTACAGTCAGTATGGCGGAACCACAGTTCATATGAAATATTCAGAGCTGAGTTTTTGCAAATATTTACTATGACTTGACTCCAAAAATGAAACAAGTTGAGCACAAATATTTATTTATTTTTCCCTCTCTATCTCCCAGTTGAGTTTCCAGCTGGCTATACATCTCATAAAAGAATAGACACTAAGATAATTACAATGTCTATTGAATAATTTTTCTTTTGGATAGCTACATGGCCCCTCATTTCCTATCATCAGGGTGCCATCCAGAATCATTATTTTCTGTTTTCTGATACTCTGCCTGTCTAATTAATAGTACTTCCCCTTGTAAATTCTACTGCTGGCCACTGTCCAGCCTTGTGGAACATTCCCTAAAGGCTACACACATCTCCTCTCAGTTCTAGTAAATTGTTATTACTGCTTTTCCTGTAATTATCCCACATGCATCACAGTTCAAGAAAAGCAAAATATGCTAGATTTACAGACTCAGGTGGAAAAAAGTTGTGTCTGTCAATATTTTGAGGAAAAACCTTAGCCATATCCTCAAATAGATATCACAAATCCATATGCAAACACTAGAAGCAGTCTTAGAAATTGGATTAGACACATATGCTGATTGTATTTCGTCCTTATGAATACAGTCATCCTATGGTTTAAACCACACTTTACTGGAAGGGTCAGTCATGGTACTTGCCGCATGTAATGTGCTTTCTGAGGACATCAGTTGCTTTCCTGCCCTGCTGGGGAAAGCAGCCGTAGACGGTACCCTGTGCAGGAGTTCACGTTTGGCGCCATGTTTCAAACCTCCAGATCTATTGAATTGGACCAAGAAGAGGCACGTGACTGCCAAATCCTAGGTTGACCAGAAACCTATGGGATGGAGTCAGTTTGTACTCCAGTATCTCAGAACTTATCCATTTAAATTCATATATCTTTTTAGAGTCTTGGGGATCCCTTTCCAAAACTTTTGTTTAGATGTGTTCAGGTGACTTTAAGATAGCTTCAACGAATGCATGCAAACTCCAGGAAGGCAGCAATATACACGTGCCTGCCTTGGGTGTGCAGGAGTGTGTGGTTATTTATTTGCTTGACCCAAGCAGGCACTATGTATGCAACTGAAAGTATTTCGGATACAGTCAAGGCTTTGACTCCAGGTAGAAGGCAGCTCAGAGAAGGCAATGGCACCCCACTCCAATACTCTTGCCTGGCAAATCCCATGGACGGAGGAGCCTGGTGGGCTGCAGTCCATGGGGTCGCTGAGGGTCGGACACGACTGAGCGACTTCACTTTCACTTTTCACCTTCATGCATTGGAGAGGGAAATGGCAACCCACTCCAGTGTTCTTGCCTGGAGAATCCCAGGGACGGGGGAGCCTGGTGGGCTGCCGTCTATGGGGTCGCACAGAGTTGGACACGACTGAAGTGACTTAGCAGCAGCAGCAGAAGGCGGCTCCTAGTGCTCTGCGCTTTTGCAGGGATCTGAAAAATTTATCCTGTGATGAATGGCTATAATCCACTAAGTAAAATTGAGTCCACATAATTCAGCTGGGTCTGAAGCTCAGAGAAGAGAGGATTTACTACATAAACTCACAATCACATAATAGCAATTATCTGTTTCTGTATATCAGGCCCTGATGCTCATATAGAAAGCTGCCACTGCAGGATGTTTACGTACGTGCTCACACACACACAAAATGAAATGGTTTCTCTCTCTCTCTCCTCTCTCTCCCCATCACCCCTCCCCCATTCAAAATGGAATGCTTCCACTGCTCTATCTTCTAGACATTGGGCTCTTATTAGGAATACGCCTATTAAATATTTTAAATATTTAAATAACAACATTTTTTATTTTTAATATTTAAAAAATACTTTTACAGTCAGCTTCTTGAAATCCTTAATCTTCTTAAACTTCCTGAATTCTACTTCCTGGTGTCATTGGAGGGTTCTCTGCCATAGTTTTTTTATACATTTCTCTTTTCCCTGTTCTCTGGGCTGGAGCAGGGTGGGAACACAAGTGGGCTTGCACATTGAGAACTGAGCTGTAAATCTCTCTTTAAAGCTCAGTGAGTAACAGTCAAGATAACAGTATTACATAATTCTCCATGAAGTATTCCTGTTTGAAATGCAGCATCCCAGGTGGCTCAGTTGAAAAGAACCCAGTTGCCAATGCAGGAGACATGGGTTCAATCCCTGGGCCAGGTAGAGCCCCTGGAGAAGGAAATGGCAACCCATTCCAGTATTCTTGCCTGGAGAATCCCATGGACAGAGGAGCCTAGTGGGCTATGCTCTATGGGGTTGCAAAGAGTTGGAGATGACTGAAGTGACTGAGCAGACACACACATGTGTATATATACACACACACACATATACATATATATAGAGAGAGAGAGCGCACGCAAATGAGAGAAAAATATATATATCTGTATTGCTTCTGGGAAACACTGTCATAGAAGACAGTAAAAACATTTGTTTCTAGACCCTATTATATAGTAAATTCCAATGTGTGGAAGGGGGTTCCCCCACACCAATAAGCAATGCTTGGACACCAGCTGGGTGCTGGGTATCCTACAATTTACTCCAAGGGAGGAATATCAGATCCCATGAGCTAAGGGCTCGGACTTACAAGACTGTCCCTCCTCCCCTGTGTCCCACCAACTTCAGAGGGAGTTGCAAGGCCAGGTTGTCACCTGTGTGTTGGACTGACTGGCTACAGATCGGAGTTCAACAACCCCCTCTTTGGGTTCAATTAGTTTTCTAGAGAGGGTCACAGAACTTAGAAGTATTTTACTTACTGGATGACCAGTTTATTATAAAAGGTCGTTATAGGGCTTCCCTGCTGGCTCAGGGGAAAAGAATCTGCCTGCCAACGCAGGAGACAGGTCCGATCCCTGATCCAGGATGATCGCACATGCTCGGAGTGACTAAGCTCATGCACCACAACTACTTAGCCTGTGCTCTAGAGCCAGGGAACTGCAACTACCGGGGCCCGAGAGCCCTAGTGCTTGTGCTCTGCAACAAGGGAAGCTACTGGAATGAGAAGCCTGCGCACTGCAACAGAGAGTAGCCCCCACTCACTGCGACTGGAGAACACAGCAACAAAGACCCCGTACAGCCAGAAAGAACCAAATAAAATTATGAAATCAAAAAGGGCGTGATAAAGGATGCAGATGAACATTCAGATGGAAGAGGCTAACAGGCAAGGCTATGCAGGAAAGGGTATGGAGCTCCCAAGCTCCATCTGAGTCTGTCAGTCTTCCCAAATCTCCATCCTCCCCAAGTCTCCTCCAACCTGGAAGCTCTCTGACCTCTCTCCTTTTGAAATTTTTTGTTTTTTGATAGGCAGAGTGAGTTTGTTAGCATAGGATGCTTGTGAGAGAAACAGGTGGGCTAGCGTGGAGTATAGCAGCCACAAAAACCAAAGGGGTTGTCTTTTTGAGTTTTTATACAGGCTTCATTGCACAGGCTTGGTTGACTAAACGGTTGGCCACTGATGGACTCAACAGGTCTCCAACCCTTCTCCCCTTCCCAGAAATGGGACTGAAAGTTCCAACCCTATAAATGCATGGTTCTCTTGGCAACGCCCCCCCTTAGGTTAAACGAAAGACTTTCCAGAAGTCACCTAATTAACATAACAATATAACAAAAATATCTTTATTGCTTTTATCATAGGAAATTTCAGGGGTTTTAGCAGCTATGAACCAGAAATCCTGAACAAAGACTAAATATATATATGAGAAATATATTTTGGCCATCTGAATGGCTGAATATATATTTCTTATAAATCATAAGATAACAGACGTCAAGGAAATAGTCTCTTCAATAAATAAAAAGCAACCATGAAGGGACTTATAATTAGGGTGGACTTCTTAGTCAATTATATCAAAGGGGGAAAAAAATGGGAAGAATGCAATGAAATTAGGGAAATTCAGTTCAGTTCAGCTGCTCAGTTGCGTCCGACTCTGTGACCCCATGAATCGCAGCATGCCAGGCCTCCCTGTCCATCACCATCTCCCAGAATTCACTCAGACTCACGTCCATCAAGTCGGTGATGCCATCCAGCCACCTCACCCCTCTGTCGTCCCCTTCTCCTCCTGCCCCCAATCCCTCCCAGCATCAGAGTCTTTTCCAGTGAGTCAACTTTTCTCATGAGGTGGCCAAAGTACTAGAGTTTCAGCTTTAGCATCATTCCTTCCAAAGAAATCCCAGGGTTGGTCTCCTTCAGAATGGACTGGTTGGATCTCCTTGCAGTCCAAGGGACTCTCAAGAGTCTTCTCCAACACCACAGTTCAAAAGCATCAATTCTTCGGTGCTCAGCCTTCTTCACAGTCCAACTCTCACATCCATACATGACTACTGGAAAAACCATAGCCTTGACCAGACGGACCCTAGTCGGCAAAGTAATGTCTCTGCTTTTGAATATGCTATCTAGGTTGGTCATAACTTTTCTTCCAAGGAGTAATGCAATGAAATTAGGGAAATTAGTGGAAATGAAAATCATAGTTAGAGGTGTCTTTTATTTAAGATGAGGCTGTGTGCTTGCTAAGTTGCTTCCATCACATCTGACTCTTCGCAACACCATGGACTGTAGCCCGCCAGGCTCCTCTGTCCATGGGATTTCCCAGGCAAGAATACTGGAGTGGGTTGCCATGCTCTTCTCCAGGGGATCTTCCAGACCCAGGGACTGAACCCATGTCTCTGGCATCTCTTGCATCAGCAGGTGTGTTCTTTACCACTAGCCCCACCTGGGAAGCTAGATGAGGTTACCAGGGATAATTTCCTGAGGGAAACTGCGTGGATTATCTCCCAGGGCATTTGCTTTAATTAACTGAAGTAAATACAACATTACAAAGAAGGTTTAGCTTAGCTGATGAGTCAATCTGAGAGTCAGGATTTCTTTCTTTGGAAAAGAAAAAGAGGAGGATTCTGGCTTCCTTAGGTTTTTAATACACTGGGTCTACCATGCACAGTTGTGTAGGTTACTGAAGCATGAAGGCAGGGAGCCAGAGGGCAGATCCTGGTGAAATCCTGCCTGGCCCCAGGGGCTAAGGCCCTGCTTGAGGGTGTGTCGGCTGGGAGGGGCATCTAGTTCTAATTTGCACAAAGGAACAATATGGGTTAGCAGTGAACCTACAGTATACTACATGGAAAAATCAAATTGCATTTAAATGCTTTATAATATGACACTGAATTTCAAATGTTTATGCTATTTTTACAGAGATTACCCTTTCACACAGTACAGGTTAAAAAAAAAAACAAACAAAAAAAACAGGCCCAAAGTGGAATCATTTCTGCTAAGCCCCACATCAGCAAAACACCTAATCTAACTGCAATTTCAACTTCTCCCAGAAATGGAAGCTTTAACCAGACAATCTTGAATTTTCTGGTCTGTACTAGTGAGTTAATCTTCGTGACAGACCCCTTTCTTGTTCCCCAAAGAAAGTTGAGAGAATCTACTCTTCCCTGCCCCTTTGTGCCAATAAAAGTCTCCATTTTAAACAGCTTTTTAGAGCTCCCTTTGTTTGCTAGATGAGATGTGCCTGACTCACAAATTGTTGAATAAAGCCAATTAGATCTTCAAACTTACTCAGTGGAATTTGTATTTTTAACACTATCTTCTAGGTTACTGGTTTCAGTCAGGTGTCTGTGCTCATGGGGAATGGGAATTAGGGAGCTCTTGGACATGTTTTTAAGATTCTGCAAATTTTCTGCAGGAACTGGTTTGATTTCATGGTAGCTCAGACAGTGAAGAATCTGCCTGCAATACAGGAGACGGGTTTGATCCCTGGGTTGGGAAGATCCCCTGGAGAAGGAAATGGCAAACTACTCTAGTATTCTTGCCTGGAAAATCCCATGGCCAGAGGAGCCTGGCGGGCTACAGTCCATGAGATCACAAAGAGTCAGACATGACTGAGCAATAATACTTTCACTGTCACACTCTCACTTAGGTGCAGTCTAAAAAATAACATACTACTCTCTTTCGCGATAGGAACAAGTAATACTAAAGAGGCCTTTGAGATGAACCCAATAAACCAATGGCTTGTGCGTAACACGTGAATCCAAAGAAGAAATGGAGGTTTTACTTTGCTATATCAAAAAACTATCACCTGGCCCTTGCAATAGCCGGGCATGCTGAAATCTAAATTCCCATTGCCATAGAGTTGATACCATATTCACATTTTGAATGGTAATTTAATTTCAGCCCAACAACATGTTTTGCCACATTAAATTAGTTTTGTTAATTTGCTTTTAATTGATTTTATAACCTCTACTTGATTATTAATTTGTTTTGATTTTATGGTTAGACAAGGGCTCTGAGTGTAAGGAGTTTATAACCAGGTTTGCATTATGTACAGATTTAACATGGTATTAGGTTGCATGTGTACATAACAAAAATAATTTAAGTCATTTTCAGGGGTCCAATAATATTTTTTTCTTTTAAAATGATCTATATATTACTGAACCCAGAGAAACCCCTTTACACCTTCAATACTCCTCCCAATGGGAACACAGAGTTATGACAGTCATCCCATCCATGTGTGTGTACCAGGCATTAATTGTAGTCTGAATAAATCTCAGAGATGTCCTTGTTATTATTCCTCAGATGTGTGCAAATACCACTGTTTTGAATGAAGTAAAAAATGTTTGACTCAATTCTTCATCATTTCCACTGATCAATGGATACTTAATACAAATTTTATATACATCTTTACAGTGGCGGCAGGGGAAACTTTGAAAATTTCTAACTTTAAAGGTGAGTGTTTCTATTAAAATGAAAATTATTATTTTGGGAGCCCATTGGCTATTTTGTGGAAAGAGCGTGGGTCATAATTTTATTTTCCAATAAAGGTGAGATTTTCCAACAGGCTGTATCATGTAAATGACCCTTCCTGGTTTTTCTCCTTTTCTAAGGAATCTAGGAATCTTTGATATTATTCTACAGTCCAATATCTTATTGCCTTAATCTATGAATGAGTGGGAAGAAGGAGGTAAAGACCAATTTGATGATATAACTAGTGTTTGACATTTCTTATGCTCTTAAGTTAGTGAAGACTGTGGATGATTAATGAAAATAGAAACAAACTTTAGAATAATATGTCCACTTTGTTAAAATAACTCTGTTTAATGGTTGGGCAGGATTTTATTCACACTATGGGAAAATGGAGCAAGAGAACTGATTTTAATATACACAAAGCATCTCTGATTTTCCCTAGAACCGGAGCTGACACCTGCCCAGTGACAAACGCTGTCTGATGCTTTTCAAAGCTGAGCGCAGATCTTTTCGGGATGGGGCTGTGCACATGCCAGGACCACTGGGCGGGTCAGGTGGACAAGATCCGACACCTGCTTTACCAGAGGCTGCTGAAAGCAGTGACTCAGGTTTCTCAGAGTAAGCATTTTCAGCTCAAGTAGAAAGACTGTTTTCTTATTTCGGACTAACTGAAATCTGTAAATGGTAATGAGGCATTTGTTAAGACAACAGAAGAAATTCTCACTTTTTCCTTCAATCTATAAGTAAACAGGAAAAGGAAAACAAAGACAGTGTTGGCTATATAACCAATATTGTCTTCTGTTGATGGGGATATGTATAGCCAAAATAAGTAAACATTTATAGCCAAAATTGGAGAAAAATATTCTTTTTTGGTTAAAATACTGCATATGCATTTTAAAGAAAAAGATCTTTAGGCAACAGCCCTTTTAAAAAACAATTTGCATGCATCACTTGAGTGTTTTGACTAAGGCGACCTTTAAGATTTTAAGAGCCATTAGAACAGAGAATATGAATGTCTTTCTACCTTCTAGAATAATGCCTGGCATAGACTGAGCATGCAATAAATAACTGTTGAAGTAATTATTTTTAATTATTTATTTTTAACTGATTTAACATAAAAATTGATGAATGGCTCCTTGTCCCAAGAATCTATGAAAAGAGTTGAAAATCTCTTGTCTTCTATCAGATCTAGAGGTAGGTCAGCCTGGTGATACAGTATACTCTAGTCAAAACCATTGGCAGGAGAAAATCTGAGACTCTGAGATCTTAAAATACCAAGCTTCTAAAAAATTTGCTAGAGTAAGAGCAAAAGAAAACCACCTGCTCCTGAACTCCCATATGTACAAACTACATTCCATCCCGCTTTGCATCTCACACGAACCTGCATATTTTCTCCACCACAGAAGATTTAAAAAAACCCACACATTGAGTTTTATTTTAATTTGGCATTTGGCAATCACAAAAAAGCAACATATCCCAGAACCAGCCTTTATTATCATAATGCAAATTTATGCTGTGAGTGGTACTATGAAGTCACATTAGGTCCCATGCAGGCACATTAATCACCCATGATTAATGAATTCACTGAACAGAAATAGATTTATGTCCTCATATTGTGTTTGCTACATTACTAGTTAGCTATGTGGCAACAGATGGCCAACACCAACTTCCTCTAAATAAATGTTTTTTTTTTTTATTTAAAACAAGACCACTAATTTGGAAAGATTTTGTGCATTCCAATGTTCACAGCAGCATTATTTACAATTATAAGATAAGGAAACAAGCTAAATGTCCATCAAAGGATGAATAAAGAAGGTATGGGGTGTGTGTGTGTGTGTGTGTGTATACACACACATATAATGGAATATTACTCGGTTGTGAAAAAAAGGAAAAATTCTGTCATAGCAAAATGGACAGTCCTGGAAGTAACATAAATCAGACAGAGAAAAAGCAATACTGTTTGATATCACTTATTTGGGGCTTCCCTGGGGGCCCAGCTGGTAACAAATCCACCTGCAATGCAGGAGACCTGGCTTCGATCCCTGGGTCAGGAAGATCCCCTGGAGGAGGGCATGGCAACCCACTCCAGTATTCTTGCCTGGAGAATCCCCATGGACAAAGGAAGCTGGCGGGCTACAGCCCATAGTGTCGCAAAGAGCCAGACACGACTGAGCGACTAAGCACACATCACTTATATGCAGAATCTAAAAAATACAGCAAACTAGTGAGTATAATAAAAAAGTAGCATACCCACTGATACAGAGGAAAACCAGCGGTTACCAGTCAGGGGTGGGGAACAATACAGAGGTGAGAAGTAGGAGGGATAAACTACTGGATGTAAAACAGGCTTAGGGATATACTGTACAACACAGGGATTAGCCAATATTTTGTGATGAAAAAATTTTAAGTTTTAAAAATTAAGGTATTTATTGTAACTTTTCAAAATAGGAAGCATCATTTCATTAGGGGAGTTTCTTGGGAGCAGAACATTGATTTACCCTAGGGTCACAAACATTAGGAAACTGGTTTTTGAAAAGTTGAATAAGATGTGATATATGATAGTATGGGGGTTCCTGAGTAAATAATGTATTAAAAAGTTTAAGAGACTGGGTTCATCCTGGAGAGGACACTGAATGAAATCCCTGAACACTTCTCTTGCTCACTGTTTTTTGTTTTTTGTTTTTTTTTTTTGCCACACCAGTGTGGAGTCCTAACTACTGGACCACCAGGAAATTCTCTCTTGTTCATCTTTCTAACAGGCTACCTGGGCTAGTGAGGACCTTAGAGGCTCTTGCCTGGCGCTCTCATCCCTTCAGCATGCCCTAAGGGGAAAGTCTCTTTGGAGACTTGGAGAAAGTCATGGGTCCCTCAGTTGCAGACAGACTCTAACAGTGACTCAGGAACTTAGCAACACTGCCCTCACTGGGAAAAGACTTCGATTTTGATGTCAAGGCCAGCACCTCTTTCTAAGACCCTCCACTAAAACTGACTATATGTCTGTGTCTGCAGGTGAGATGTTGCATTTCAATATGCCACAGATACCTAACTGCTCAAAGAATTGTTGGTTTGATTATATTCAAATCTCTGTGAAGTGTCAGGGAACTACAGACATGCCCCGGGGTCTCCAGGAGTTTACATTGAAGTAGATAAGATGATAGAATAAAATAGGATAATATCTGACAGTGCTTTGTAAAGTGTAGGGGGTTATGCTGACATTCATCATGAATATTACATAAAAGGTAGCTAATAATATCAAATATATAGGTAAATATAAGACAGACTATTTCCAGTACAGAAATATGTATCCAACCTCATCTGGAAGAAATGATGCTGTCTCAAATATTAAATTTTATTAATTCTCTCACCTTCCAGTTGAATCTTTTTCTTTTTACCCACTACTGCTTTCTCTTGTCCTTTACTTCTATCTATACTCTTTAATTTCCCAGAGTAATGAAAGTCTTGAGCAAAAATTCTGAGAGGAAAACGGTTTTTGTGTTTAGCATGCAATTATCCAATCAATGCAAAATGAATGACAAGTATGTTCTAGCCTAGAAATGGAAAGAAGAAAAATGAACTCCCCAAACAAAAAGATATCTGACTCTCAGAATGGGATAAAATTGGATGTTTTAGTTAAAGTTTGCTATTTTTAAGTATTGTATGAGAAGTAGATATTCTGGCAAAGTGAAAAGTCCATGTGGTCTAAAGATTTTTTAAAATGTCAAGTTGATGCCTGAAGCAAATATTCACAGCTCAGATATTATGAGATCTGTGAAATCTGAGGTTTTATATTAGAATTGAGACAGGAGTTTAACTGACAGCCTTCTGGTTCTACTGCACATGGTTCTTAGGGCTAGTTTGAAATGTGCTGTTTTTCAAGTATCTGATTTAAACTAGGTAATAGAATTAATCCCTGGGTCGGGAAGATCCACTGGAGAAGGAAATGGCCATTCACTCCAGTATTCTTGCTTGGGAAACCCCCTGTGCAGAGAAGCCTGGAGGCCTACAGTCCATGGGGTTGCGAAAGTGTCGGATACGATATACTGACTAAAGAGCAACACAGAATTAATAAAATTGTATTTTTCATTCGTCTAAAAAGGTGAAAAAATTGTGTAAGTCTGAACAATATACTAGTGATTGAAATGAGCCTAAATGGCACAAGTTACGTTAACCAGAAGTTAATTGGGGAAAGGAGAACCATTTTTCACAGCACTCAAGTATTAGCTGATGCAGAGTATACAGATACATATACAAGGGTCAACTCCTAGATACAAAACACCATTAAGAAATCTTAGCATAAAACAGAATGTGGCTGAGATAACCAGTCTTTTTATTTGCAGATTTAAGCACTGTTTATGGGGTCGCACAGAGTTGGACACAACTGAAGTGACTTAGCAGCAGCAGCAGCAAGCACCTTTTAATACCTACCCCCAGCTTCATTTCAGGAAAATGTAAACAGAAACCACCACATACGAAAGACTATGTACTTTCAAAATCTACTAGCAAAAGGCTTCTGAGAGGCTTCCGCTCAATCAGCTCACCAGATTTTAAAGATCTTTTTATTACTTTGAAGTGAAGTGAAGTGAAGTGAAGTGAAAGTCGCTCAGTCACGTCCAACTCTTTGTGACCCTGTGGACTATACAGTCCATGGAATTCTCCAGGCCAGAATACTGGAGAGGGTAGCCTTTCCCTTCTCCAGGGCATCTTCCCAACCCAGGGATCAAGCCCAGTTCTCCCACATTGCAGGCGGATTCTTTACCAACTGAGCTATCAGAGAAGCCCAGGGCAGATTTTCTTACTCAAAGGTCTCTTTCTTATCACGTCCATATTGTATCTTTATATAAATGTCTGGAAATCCTGCTAGGTTTGGTACAAGTTTAAATTAAAAATGGGACTTGAAAATAGGGTCCATTTGCTGTGATCTGTAATCAGTTTTAACACTTTTCTGAGCTTAAACGATACATCCGAGTACACACAGAGCTTTAAATATGTTTGCGAGCAGAGGGGGCACCCTTTACCCAATATAAACCAATATATACCTTTTAATTTAAGAGTGAAGGTGGGATGTTATTTTTGATCAACAAATAGTTACCCGGGAAGAGTTGATTTCACGCTCAAGTCTAAGTAGTATATTTGCTTGGTATTCGAGAATGATGAGACCATCCCCAAGCACCATTTACTCCACTGAAAATAAGTCAAAACACTACAGAAGGAGAGCATATGGTCCAAGTACCATGGTAGAGAAAATGTTACTTAACAGATGAATGTAGGAGAAAGGCCAGTGAGTAGAGAAAGCTGGGCACAAAATACTTGTTACACGTTCAAGTAAATCCAGATAAAAGAAGAGAAAGAACATATCTATTGAATCACAATACTTTTAAATAGGTTCATTATTGTTAGGTTCGCTTCACAAAATCTGCTTTCTCCCCTAATGAAATGTGTCTATACGCCTATTTGCAAATGTATTCAGGAATTAGATCTGAAATCGAGGCACACATAATGAATGTTGTTTGAATAATTCTGTGACAAAAATCAGCATGTGAACCTGCGTACCCTGAATTAGCACCTGGACTATGCATGCTCTGCGCCTTGGGAACACAGTTGCTTCTTTGGGGAGCTTATAACCTAACGAGGGAAATCAGATTCGCTACACTTCTGTGCATAAATGGAAAATGAAACCAAACCTCTCTGACGTTCACCCCACTCTAGCTGGCTAGGGGACTTGTTCTCACCTTTCTTTATTGGCTGATACCCTTGAATGATGAAATCAGTGTCCAGTGCCTCCAGATTTCTGCCCTGTTCACTCTTAACAGTAACTGGGCTTCTACCTCTTGATCAACAACCTCTGAAAAAGGCAGCAAAGGAAAGAACCAGTCAGTTCTCCCTGGGACACTCTGCTGCTGCATGTGAACTTGTTGGCCACTGTATTTCCCTAGAAAACCCTCTCTCCCCAGGCTTCCTCTTGATGCCCCTCTGCCTCGGTCCTACGGTCCTCCTCGAATGCTAGTCTGGCTCCTATTCTCTCTGCACCCCTTTGAAAATGGATGTTCCTTGGGGGTGTGTTGCCAACCCTCTTCTGTCTCTAACTGCAATTTCCCTAGCATAAGGTTCCCTTATGTTCTGCCAGGTCATACAGAAAAGATATGTTCTGCCAGGTCAATACAGAAAAGGCTGGTAATGGATGTAACTGAGCTTATGGTGTTGATCAATTCACAATATATACATGTATCAGATCATTACGTTGTACACCTGAAACCAATACAATGGAGTTGTTGTTCAGTCGCTAAGTCGTGTTCGACTCTTTGTGACCCCATGGACTACAGTACACCGGACTTCCCTGTCCACTATCTCCCGGCATCTGCTCAAATTCATGTGCACTGAGTCAGTGATACCATCCAACCACCTCGTCCTCTGTCATCCCCTTCTTCTCCTGCCCTCAATCTTTCCCAGCATCAGGGTCTTTTCCAGTGAGTCAGCTCTTTGCATCAGGTAGCCAAAGTATTGGAGCTTAAGCTTCAGCATCAGTCTTTCCAGTGAATAATCAGTCCAGAATGGTGAGGGTACCCAGATTTTGGCACAACGCAATCACTGAGGAGACACTGAATAAGAATCTTTGACCTGGGAGTTCTTTCCCACCTATGACTTTAGTAAATACGAACACTCCTCTCTAGCTCTGATCAGTGTATTCACTTCTTACGGGGTCATCCACTAGGGTGTCACACAAGCACCCTCTCCCCTCCCCCCATGTATGCAAAAGCCCCTTAACTTGTCCCATGAGTGTCTCCCAACGTCTGTCCCCTGAACTGGTGAACAGAACTTAGTAGGTCAAGGGAGAAACTTAAAAGGGTCTCCATTCCTCATCCTATAGTTCTATAGTCAACTGGTTACCAAGTCCTGGCTATCCTATCTTTTAAAATATCTTGATTGTAAAATGAGTGTTCCATCCCTGCTATTACTGCCTCAGCTCAGGCCTCTATCGTGTTCTGCGAAACTTTTAAGATAAACTAAGCACCTCCCAGCCTCCAGCATTCACCTTTGCCAGCCCACCGTCCTCACTGCGGTTGAGTATCACAGGAGTACAGCATTCTTTGACCCTCCCCAGGTTCCCCTCAGCAATTTCCTGCTCACACAACGTGCTCCCGTCCCATCTGTTTTCTTGCTCTTTGTGGTGTGAGCACACAATGTGCCTTCATGTCTCCACACTCATTCTTTCCTCTGTCTTCCTGGGGGACACTGCTCTTGAGCTCTACTCGAGCACCGCCTTCTCCAGGAGCCCCGCTGGGTCCCAAGGCTCTGCCGGCTGAGACCCCTATTCCTGCTGACTGGTAGGGCACTTGTTACTTCACAGTCTCCTCCCCCAGCTGCCTTCTCTCTAGTCTGTTGTCTGCAATGGCAGAGATGCCCTGATCAATACTGCAAATCATGTATCATCATTTAAAGATGAAACCTAAAAGGCAAATGCAATTTGTAGCGATGGATTCCTCTGATTAGAAGCTCTTCAGTTCCTGAAACCTTTCCCTAGATGCCTCCATGCAAGGTTTCATCCACGAAAAATCCTCCTCCTCCTCCAAGGATCAGCCCAAGCGATCTCAATAAGGGTTCCCGAACTCTCCCAGGCAGGGCTGGTCTTCACTGTCTGTGTCTAAACTATGACACTGCCCTTTGCATTGAAACCATCTGTTTACTACTCCTCTACCCAAGCAGACTTGAGCTCCTGAGAGCTAGGAGTTTGTTCCCACCTATCTTTTTGTTCCAAGTGTTCATCCCAGGGTCCAAGTGTGGGGGACGCTAAACAGAGGTAGGGTGGGAAATAGTTGTATTAACACCGGGAACACTGGCTCCACTATCACCCCTCTGGGATAACTGCGAAACCAAGTTTAAGAGTCTCCACAGTGGGAGGACACACCAAGGAGGCTTTCCAAATGAAAGGGCAAGAGGACGAAGTCATCGCTGACTCATACCCTGCTTCCCACATCTTGTGGCATTTCAAATTGCATAATCATCTCAAGCAGTTAGAATTATAAGTGACTAAACACTGGTATATCACATTTTTTACCTGCCTACTGAGTTAAATACTTAGCCCCATAAATTGCTTAAATTACCTAAAAGAGGCTTGAATCTTGAATCTCCTTAGTCACAGCCTGCGCAATGGCTTGGGGCAGGTGGCCTTAGCCAAGAGACTCAAACTAGGGGGTTAAAGAGGTTTTCCTCTGAGCCTCTAAGCAGATCTGTGCAGAAGAGGGAGCAAAGCAAAAGCAGCAACTCACAGAGGGATCTCACAGCTGAGCCAGCTGGCTCTGTGTGCATCTCCCAGCAGGTGCTGAGTCTCTCTCAGCAGGTGCAAAGCTTAATTTGCATCCTGGGCTGACTGGGCCTGCAGTCCCTACTAATAATACCAGTGAACATTTGCCAAGTGCTTACTAGGTATCAGAAACTCTTTCAGAACTTTACTCCTATTGCCTCATCTAATCCTCACAACTGTAAAAATAGATGCTATTATTATTATCTCTGATTTACTGGAAAGCAAGAAAGGCATAGACGGGTTCAGCAACTAACTCAAGTGTTGTTCAGTCATGTCCAACTCTATATGACCCCAAGGACTGTAGCCTGCCAGGCTCCTCTCTGTCCATGGAATTTTCCAGGCAAGAATACTGGAGTGGGGTAGCCATTCCCTTCTGCAGGGGATCTTCTCAACCCAGGAATCGAACCTGGGTCTCCTGTATTGCAGGCAGATTCTTTACCATCTGAGGCACCAGGGAAGCCCCAACTAACTCAAGGTCCCATTCTTAGTAAGGGCTAGAACAGGAGGCACACTCAGGGAGTCCCGCTCCACAGCCTGTGATCTAAGCCAATGACGCCAACCAAGACCAAGATAGGGACTCACTGCTTTCTCAAAG
Organism: Ovis canadensis; assembly: GCF_042477335.2. NCBI lineage: Eukaryota > Metazoa > Chordata > Mammalia > Artiodactyla > Bovidae > Ovis > Ovis canadensis. Next base: position 58,281,568 of record NC_091264.1, read on the forward strand.
AGAAGGTGAAAAGAAAGGTTTTGGCCATCCATACAAATTCATCCTACCAAGATCTTCAGTTCAGTCGCTCAGTCGTGTCCGACTCTTTGCGATCCCATGAATCACAGCACGCCAGGCCTCCCTGTCCATCACCAACTCCTGGAGTTGACTCAAACTCATGTCCATCAAGTCGGTGATGGCATCCAGCCATCTCATCCTCTGTCGTCCCCTTCTCCTCCTGCCCCCAATCCCTCCCAGCATCAGAGTCTTTTCCAATGAGTCAACTCTTTACATGAGGTGGCCAAAGTACTGGAGTTTCAGCTTTAGCATCATTCCCTCCAAAGAACACCTGGGGCTGATCTCCTTCAGAATGGACTGGTTGGATCTCCTTGCAGTCCAAGGGACTCCCAAGAGTCTGCTCTAACACCACAGTTCAAAGGAATCAATTCTTCGGTGCTCAGCTTTCTTTACAGTCCAACTCTCACATCCATACATGACCATTAGAAAACAGTACGGAAAAATCCTATCTCTTCTCAGGATCTTTTGCCCAAAAGGGTTTGATGGTGTTAGTTGTTCTTCCCAGGATCTGTTCCCTAAAAGGGATCTGATAAAGCATTCTAAGTAATTTGTTCCTATAGAAAGAAACTCTATTGTACCAAGTCACATAAAATTTGTCAAAATCAGGTAATTACAGTTCCCACTTGATGTAGGTATTGTTCAAACCCACCAGGTCTCCCTCTTTATATCAAAGAAAAATGCTAAGCCCATTAGGTGATAATTTTTGTCCACATAACATTTACATTTTCTGCTTGATTTATGTATTCGGCTAGAATATGTTTAAGTAATTCAAATAGGATTTCTTAATGCTTTTTAAGTTTGTTTTATCATTTTTCCTGGAATCTTCCATCCTTTGGCCACTTTCCTAATTAATAACCTCTCATTTCAAATCCCTTTATACATTTTCTTCTATATATCAGAATGGTCAGAAATGACCCAGAGAGCCTTAAAACACACCAAGAGAGCAAATGTTCTCATTTATTACCATATACTGCCCTGATGCATAGATTCCAAGGCTCTGCTTTGGTTTCTTAGTGTACATATGCATATTCCTTTATGATGGTCATTGAACCACATTGTGAAAAGAAGAGTGTAAAGCAGTTTCTCAAATCCCTACCACAAGACAGGTTCTCCTCTGGGAGGCTCATTTCATTTACAGCTCCATATACTATCGATTAACAACTATTCCAAAAACAATAAAAAATCTTTCTCTCCACTGCTTGAAAAATACATGTGAACTGCAGAAACCAAAATACAATTTTAAAAGTGTCTCTTTGGAAAGCCTGCATGTGATGACTTAAAAACATTTTTTGTTGTTGGAGTTTAGAAATTGTGCTAAGGACAGTAAAGTGAAAGTGAAAAGTGAAAGTGAAGTTGCTCAGTCGTGTCTGACTCTTTGTGACCCCATGGACTGTAGCCCGCCAGGCTCCTCCCTCCATGGGATTCTCCAGGCAAGAGTACTGGAGTGGGTTGCCATTTCCTTCTCCAGGGGATCTTCCTGACTCAGGGATCAAACCCAGGTCTCCTGCATTCCAGGCAGATGCTTTAACCTCTGAGCCACCAGAGAAGAAAACAGTAAGGCGGGAAGAATTCTAAATAGCTGCTGCCTCTTGCTTCAAGATGCACCTTTCCAGTTGGCAAGGCTAATATGAGGACATTATAACTGATTCACCACTAATTTAATTGAGATTAGATTCCAAATCTAGTTAGTGTATTATAGTAACTGTGAAAATGCTGCATTGCTAACTACTTGATCTTACTATTAAGCGGACTGCAAAAAGAAATCCACTTTCTTCTTCGTAAGTGTCCAAATGACAAAGTGATAAAATATTTTCTTTGAAAAACTGTTAAATTGTATCATAAATATATCTATTTTAAAGATGAAAGCATATTTTCAGCAGACATATCTGTAGCTCTCATCTTAGCCATATTGATTTTTCTATATTAAAATAACAGTGAAGCAATAATATAGTAATTTCACCTATCACCATGTTCCTAGAGCCCCTGAAGTAAATAAATATTTGAATGTTAACTTGTCAGATTAAACCGAGCAAGCAAAACCAGCCTGGTACTTTTCCTTTGATACTTTCAGCATTTAATAAAGCATGCCTCAACCACTTATATATTATACCTAGATGGTACTTAAAGTATGCCGATCAAATATTAGGCTCAACTCTGTGAACTGAACAGTGGTGTGCTTGTTTAGCAGCGGTGTAAACGTTTAACAACCGGCTCTCTCAAGAAAGTTCCTTAGAGAGAACTTTCTCTTAATTAATGTCCTTAGTAATTTGTAGTAATGCTTGCTGATTTCCAATACTCCCTCCAGGGTTGATTTCAAATTATAGATATGATGTCACTGACCACGAAGTTGAGAAGGGTGTCTCCCAGTTGGCTCTTACGACCCTATGTGAGCTGGAACTAAGCTACTACTTTTAAATGTCTAGATTTCAACGAATTTCCCTTTCTCTGTCTTTTTTTCTCTCTCTGGGGATCACAGAGTTCTCTGGGACATAATATTCCCAACTTCAAGATATATTAATTAAAACAAACAATCTCTAAACTGAGTCCAATGCTAAACAGCAAGGATTCAGGTGCAAATAAGGGAGAAACAGTTCCTCCTCTTAGGCAGCTTGGAGTCCAGTGGATGTCAATGTTCCTACAGATGGACTGAGCTGTTGATGAAACTGTTCAATCTATATTGAGCCTGTGATGAATGCTTGTCATATTGCTACTTAATGAAACAAGTTATAATAAACAATAACAAGCCATCCCTTCTTTTTCTAAAATTTTGTCCAGGTTTGAGAAGGGAGCTTTGTAAATCTAATAAAATATTTATCACTGTGATACAACATAGAGATTTTATGTTAATTAAACTGAGAGTGTTTCTTGCTTGAAATGTTTGAAAGGTGTTTACTGAGTACCTACTATGCCAGGCACTTTGCTTTATATCCCCCTTTCATGGAGTTTTCACATAATTTCTCAGTCATTCTGAGAAATCAGTATTCCTGTTGTATAGGTGGAAATGGCAAACCACTCCAGCGTTCTTGCCTGGGAAGTCCCATGGACAGTAGCCTGCAAAGACTAAAGTTCATAAACATAATAAATTTGCCCTAAAATTGCCCAACAGAATCCGAATTCATACCCAGGTCTGTCTGACCCAAGCCCATGGTTATTCCTCTACACACAATGTTTCCAGAGCTGTCAGAAGGGTTGTGACCTCTTATCTGACCAGAGATTCCCACAAGAGCCAATACTCCTCAGACATTTTTCTCCGTCTACGTTTGATGATGTGTTACAAATCTGCAGGTCCTCAGGGAGATTTATCCCTGGGAAGATCAGAGCTCTGCCTTTTCCTTGCCACCGTACTTCCTCATCTGCTCCTAACTATATGACCTCTAGACCTTCATCCCAGGGACACATTTTATTCTAACACTAGACAGAGCGAGGAATGTAATGGGTGAAATTATGTGAACCTACAGGCTTGAAACTGTTTTTCTCAGGGGAAGAAGATAATGAACCCCAGCAACAGATTTATGGAAACTGGGGCTTCACGGGGAAAAAAGAGTATGTTTTTTATGAACTCATATAAATAACACAATCATTTTTCCTTTTGCACGAAAGAGCAAGCACGAGAGATGAAAGGAATTATAATTTTAAAAAGACAGTAGCATGCACTCAAGATTCAGTGCTGTTATTGGACCAGAGTTGAGGTTTCTAGAGATTGACACAGAACAAAGTCCACTAAGAACCAGCAACTGGAAAGAGAATCACACCACCTTTAATAAACAATGGTGCTGAGCGTTTTTGCCCAGTTGCAGTGAATGCACTGCAAATCTGATTCAAATCCCAGGGACAGAGGAGCCTGGTGGGCTACAGTCCATGGGCTCGCAGAGAGTCAGACACAGTGGAGCAACTAACACTTTCACCTTTCAATAGCAACCATAACATGCTTCTCATTTTCCCCCAGTTTTGAATGATGCATTGTGGCTGCAGGAAGCTTTTCATTTGAACATTACATCTGTTTCTCTACTTGATCCCTTTCTAGCCTTTATCATAACATATGTGATTTCTTCTCAAAACCAGTATCACCACTTGAACCTGTCTGAGATAATAAAGTTAATATGAATCCTTACTGGTCTGAGCCTTGGTATAAAGTTAAAGGGCTTCCCAGGTGGCTCAGTGGTAAAGAATACGCCTGCCAATGCAGGTGCTGCGGGAGACGAGGGTTTTAGCCCTGGGTCAGGAAGATACCCTGGAGAAGGAAATGGCAACCCAGTATTCTGGGTAACTCCAGTATTCCTGCGTGGAGAATCCCATGGACAGAGAAGCCTGGTAGGCTGCAGTCCATGGGGCCTCAAAGAGTTGGACATGACTGAGCGAATGAGCACGCACACGTGAAGCTAAAAGGAATCAGATCTTTCACAACTGGACTTTTTCCCCCCAACAATACATTTTTATCTATTATTAATTTGTATATTTTTATGCATTGTATTCTTTTTTCCACTCTCTGGGCCTTGCCACCAAATATCCTAGCTATCAAAGTACTATGATGGTTGAATTTAAATGACATAGCCAACTAATGCTTTTGAACGAAGCATGCACAATTTTTGCAAATCAGTCAGTGATACACTGAAAATGCATTCATATTTGTGTACAAAGTGCCTGCTTACAGCTTCTCTTTAGACAAATCACCTATGATAAATGAAGTTGACGACACAGCACTAAGAGAGAATGAACCGTATGGTTGGTTGAGGGATTATACCAGCCTTTCCTGTGCTGGCTAAATTCTGTCATTGTTTCTTTCCACTTCAATATTTCCACTTCAGTGTCTTTAATAAGTGGAATCAAGGAGGAGAGAGAATGCAGATCCTAGCAGCTATAACTCTGCTGAATTGTTCCTGTAATTGGGTTTATGAAAGGACTCTGTAGATGATGTATTTCTTTACGAGGTAACTTTACAGCAGAAATTGTTCATACAGATCGTATTATATGAGCTGTAACCGAGAGGCCAATGAAGTGAGTTTAAGGCTGATTTGAGCTTACTTTGGCTTGACCTGGCATTATTTTTATGGATGGTTCTAGTTGGTCTGAGACTTAACACACACTTCCGTTTACGTGGTTTTGCCATTCATGAGACAAGTGGTGACATGATTTGACTCAGACGTGGGGACGAGAAAAATAAGAGCATCTTTTTTTATTTTGAAAAATGTAAGTGTTCTTAAGATACCCAAAAGGAATATGATCTGAACTATAGATTCAAGCATATGAATAAACTGAAAAACAAAGAAGAATTTTTGAATTAACTAAACAAACCAAGCATTAACTATGGTGACTGTTGCCCATGCTCTCGTGTTTGCCTCATAAAAGAGGGAGGGTTTTGTGGTGAGAACTGAGTGGCACATGGGGTAATAAGGACCATCTTTGGTTACAACATCAGAATCCACACTCATGATTTATTCCTGCATATTTAGAATGAATTACTTACATGAAAGGATGAAAGAAAACTATTTTGCAACTTGAAGAAAAGATTTAATCACTGGGAAGTTTTACAGAATTGTAATAATGTATCAAGCATTTAATTTGCTTAAATTCTATTAGCTAAATATCTTTCATGTTAAAATACAGTAAAATACACTCATGAAAGTCACATGGTATCATAAATTACATATAAAGGGAAATCTATGATTAACCAAACTTTGGTGTGCTCTGCATTACCATCATAGCTCCAGACCCAGATATGAGCTGAAAAACTTTGCTTCTATATGAATAAAATCCATAGCTTAGATGGAGCCTCCAAGCTGCAAAAGTTGAAGACAAAAATGAATAAAAAAAAGCCTTGTCACTCCTAATTTTGTTTCTGCCTGTTCTGTTTCCATCGAACAAAATGAACTTGGAGAAATTGTTTCCAGAACGGTTTGACAAGTTTCCTTATATGTAGGGCAGCTCTGAGGTGTATGCCAAAACTGCTGGCAGAAGTCACTTTTCCTATTGAAAATTTGCTTCTTAGCTGATTACCGTCAGCGTCATGACCAGATATAGCAAGGATGTTGCTGGAAAGCAGTGTGATGTGAAGTCTGTAGTGAACGCAGGGCAGCTGGCTCCACAGCTGTGCAAACTGTAATTGTATGGTTGGAGTGGGAGGTAATGAATTGCCCTAGACTTCCACAGATAAGCTGGGGACATTTAACCCTCTCTCTCTGAGATGAGGGTTCTGCCTTGAAACCTCTGGTTCTATTTTTTAAGGCTAAAACACATGAGTAGGACATTTAGTTGGGAGAAGAGTGAGAATGTGAAGAAGAGGGGAGAGGAGATTGTGAAAGAAGAGCTATTTGACTAAGAGCCTGCTGAAGGCTGGGGCTTGCTGAGTGGCAAAGACCCCCCTCCACCCCCATGCAGAAGACATGAGTTTGATCCCTGGGTCAGGAAGATCCCTTGGAGGAAGGCAACCCATTCCATTATTCTGGCCTGGAAAATCCCATGAACAGAGAAGACTGGTGGGCCACAGACCATGGGCTCACAAAGAGTCAGACATGACTTAGCAACTGAACAACTGCTGAAGGCTGAGTCTGCTGAATACTCCACCTGGCATTGGCTAGTACAGCTAGTGTGCAGTACAGTTACTTGTAGCTTGAATATGATAAGTACCTTCTCGAGGACTGTGGTAAAGTAGGAAGTTGGAGTTAGCCTTGAACTACACTAAGATGTACTCTTTTTCTACACTAATTTCGGGCTCTTGTTGACTATGATGGCTACTCCATTTCTTCTAAGGGATTCTTGCCCACAGTAGTAGATACAATGGTCACCTGAGTTAAATTCACCCATTCCAGTCCATTTGAGTTCACTGATACCTAAAGTGTCGACGTTCACTCTTGCCACCTCCCCTGTTTGATCACTTCCAATTTGCCTTGATTCATGGACCTAGCATTCCAGGTTCCTATGCAATATTGCTCTTTACAGCATCGGACCTTGCTTCTATCACCAGTCACATCCACACCTGGGTGTTGTTTTTGCTTTGGCTCTGTCTTTTCATTCTTTCTGGAGTTATTTCTCCACTGATCTTCAGTAGCATATTGGGCACCTACCAACCTGGGGAGTTCATCCTTCAGTGTCCTATCTTTTTGCCTTTTCCTACTGTTCATGGGGTTCTAGAGGCAGTGATACTGAAGTGGTTTGCCATTCCCTTCTCCAGTGGGCCACATTCTGTCAGACCTCTCCACCAGGACCCGCCCATCTTGGGTGGCCCTGCACAGCATGGCTCACAGTGACATTGAGTTAGACAAGGCAGTTTTCTATGACTGTGGTTTTCAGTCTGTCTGCCTTCTGATGGAGAAGGATAAGGGGCTTCTGAAAGCTTCCTGATGGGATAGACTGACTGAGGGGGATACTGGGTCTTGTTCTGATGGGTGGGGCCATGCTCAGTAAATCTTTAATCCAATTTTCTGTTGATGGGTGGAGCTGTGTTCCCACCCTGCTATTTACCTGGGGCCAAACTATGGTTGAGGTAATGAAGAGAATGGTGACCTCCCTCAAAAGATCCCATGCATGTATTGCTACAGTCTGTGCCCTCAACCCTGCAGCAGGCCACCACCAACCCATGGCTTTGCCAGAGACTCCCAGAAACACACAGGCAAGTGCAGGACAGTCTCCTGTGGGGTCACAGTTCCTTTCTCCTGGGTCCTGGTGCACAAGGTTCTGTTGTGCCCTCCAAGAGTCTATTTCCCAGTCCTGTGTAAATTCTGGCAGCTCTATGCTGCTGCTGCTAAGTCACTTCAGTCATCCGACTCTGTGCGACCCCATAGACAGCAGCCCACCAAGCTCCCCCATCCCTGGGATTCTCCAGGCAAGAACACTGGAGTGGGTTGCATTTCCTTCTCCAATGCACGAAAGTGAAAAGTGAAAGTGAAGTCGCTCAGTCATGTCTGACCCTCAGCGACCCCATGGACTGCAGCCTTCCAGGCTCCTCCATCCACGGGATTTTCCAGGCAAGAGTATTGGAGTGGGGTGCCATTGGAAGCTCTGTGGTATGGGCTAATGGCAACCTCCTCCAAGACCCTGATGCTGGGAAAGATTGAAGGCGGGAGGAGGAGGGGACAACAGAGGATGAGATAATTGGATGGCATCACCGACTCAATGGGCATGAGTTTGAGTAAACTCTGGGAGTTGGTGATGGACAGGGAGGCCTGGTATGCTGCAGTCCATGGGGTCGCAAAGAGTCGGACACGACTGAGCGACTGAACTGAACTGAACACTAAGAAGTGAAAAACTCCTGCAATTCACAAACGCTTGTATAAATTCAAGCACTTTGCTTCTTATGAATGGATAATGATATCCTAGGGGGACCACATGTCACACAACAATGAGATTGACAGTGGAGGCAGAAACACAATAGCCTCAGTTTATAAACAGCTAGATGCTGTACTCAGTCATTCTAGACCACTAGGCTGTAGTAGTTGAATATTTGGCCATGACAGAGGCAACATTTTAGATTAGAATTAGTCTATTTCTTGCATTTCTATTCCTGTGCTAGAGCTAGACATTTAAACTGTCCCATTCACCCAGACTTCATCTGTTTCTTGCCTTTTTATAGCATAGAGCTACGGGCAAGGCATTTTCACATTTGGTCCTCAAAGTGACAATGAACATTAGAGCGTGTTATCCCTGTCTTATAGGTCTTGATGATTGAGCTCATAAATAGCAGACAGATACTGAAACGAGCAAATCTTCAAACCCATCACAACACCATTGTGTTGATTACTCAGAGATGAGAAGGTATTCCTCTTGACTCTCAAACGTCAAGATTCTATGATTTTTGATGTACTCCACTGATCTACATGGGTGCCTTTTTCAAAATGAGTAGCTTTGTTTTCTCTCTCTCCCTCTCTGTCTCACTCCTTTTTTCCTCATGTATATCTTTCTCTGCTCTTCTTTTTTCTCTTTCCCTCACAACATCTCCTCCAAGTTCAGAGGATTCTTGGAAAGTCCAGTAGGTTTTTCCTAGGTAATAATTTCCATGTGGTCATTTGTAAAATACATTTCAAAGGTGATCCATTCCACTCGACTCAGAGGATAGACTATTTTCAATGTAAATTTCCTTAACTTTCAGAGTTTGAGAGTGACATTTTTTCTCATCTGGGGCAAGTCCCATTCATTCTGTAGTATAAAACTAAGAAGGAATGAGTGGACTAAAATTTAGTTAGGAAAATTTGTTCCTTATGTGAGACTTTCTGAATCTGTAGCTCATCTGGTCTTCTAAGATGTGGTACCTACCTAAAGGGGCATCTGGTCTTGTACAACGTGGTACCTAGAGAGGCATCTTTTTTTGGTGGTATTTTAGAAGAATAGAACACAGGTGAGGCAGAACAGAGAAACATATGGAATAAAGGAGCTCATTCTTCATTCTGTGCAGTGAATAATCACGATGCGGCAGGAATTATTCTGTTCTTCCACGTTTAATAAGTTAAATACTCTTTAAAACAAACGTCCAATGTGGTCAACATTGTTAGTCCCATTTTACAAGTGAGAAAATTGAGGCAAGGTGAGGTTAAATGTCTTGCCCAAGGCCACACAACTAGTAAGTGATAAAGTAGGGATTTGAATCCCCAAATCCTAGTTCCAGAATATATCCCAGAGCCACTACTCTGCATCAAAAAGTAATTTTTTCTCACTGCTTCTCTCTCTACCTTTGTAGAGCTCCATTGTGACTTTCGTAGTTCCTAGGCATGAGTTTGAGAAACTCCAGGAGATGGGGAAGAACAGGGAAGCCTGGTGCGCTGCAGTCCATGGGGTCACAAAGAGCTGGACACACTGAGTGACTGAACAACAAAAGCATGTTTGTCTCTGTAGGCTCCTTGTACCACAAAATTGTTTTAAACTATATTTTAATAAATATTACAAAATATTTATATGTATTGGTATAAAGAAAGTGAAAGTGAAGTGTCTTAGTCATGTCTGACTCTTTGCCACCCGATGGACTGTAGCCTACCAGGCTCCTCCGTCCATGGAATTTTCCAGGCAAGAGTACTGGAGTGGGTTGCCATTTCCTTCTCCAGGGGATTTTCCTGACCCAGGGATTGAACCAGAGTCTCCGGCATTGCAGGCAGACACTTGACCATCTGAGCTACCTGGGAATAAAGACATATGTAAAACAGCCTAGATTAAATTTACTTTTTCTTCTGAGTTTAAAAGAAACTAAAACATTTTCAAGGGCCTCTAAATGTATCTGGAGTCTGAGCTCTGTGTCTACAGTGTCCAAGAGCTAAGTTGGTACTGACCTTGGGAGTTTTCTTGTTTACCTTGACTTACCTCCAGGTAAGAGAATGAACTGCCCATACTCTTAGCGGGATAGCAGAAGTACTAAAGAGGCATTTCCTTGCAAAAGCTTTTTCTGAGTTCAGAGATCACTTCTAGAAAAAGATCAATCAAGGAATTTTTTTAAACTGAAGGTTATATTATACAATCATTTAGATGGATTAAAAGGAGCATTTTCATAACAATAATAAGTTAGAATAAAAAGGCATGGGAAGGCATGAAACAGAAAACATCAGAGTATATATGGGACTTATATGGTACTTTGAGGAACATTTTGGGGCTTCCCTGGTGGCTCAGACGGTAAAGAATCCACCTGCAATGCAGGATGGGATGAATCCCTGGATTGGGAAGATCCCCTGGAAAAGGGAACAGCTACCCACTCCCGTATTCTGGCCTGGAGAATTCCATGGACAGAGGAGCTTGGCAGGCTACAGTCCATGGGGTCACAAAGAGTAGGACACGACTGAGTGACTTTCACTTTCTTTAAGGACCATTTTATTCCAATTTTTGATATGCATGTGAGGTGATATGAAGTGCACTTCTTATAGTGAATCCCAGCCAAACATTTTTTAAAATAGTGAGCTAGGATGCATGCCTAGTTCCACTTCTTTCTTTCCCTTAGCCATGTTCAGCTTTCAATGGAACCTCAAAGCAAAGCTGATAACATAAGCTTGCTCTCTTGTAATAAATCATGGCCATTAAAAATATAGATTTTGATGCCATATAAAACATGATCTGAATTCCAATTCTTCCTCTTATTCCCCTTATTAGCTTCATACCTTTGCTAAGTTATTTAAGCTCTTTGTGACTTAGTTCCCACATGGATAAAATAAGAAGAGCAATAATCATGCCAATCTCATAGGGTTATTATAAAAAGATAAGTGAGCAAATGCTGATAAAGTCCTCTACAAGGGCCCTATGTACGTTGACAACTCAATAATTTATTTCTGGACTAGATCTTATTTGAACCTTAGGCTTGTATAACTGCTTATTGGATACCTCCACTTGGATGTCTGGTTGACATCTCACACTTGTCAAGTCTGTCTCTGAATTCTCAATCACTCACCCACCCATCCCCTACCCGCCACAACCATGCTCTTAAAAGGTCCTTCTCTCCTTCTGGTTGCTCAAGACAAACCTTGAGGTACTCTTTGCTCCTCTCTTCTCACAGCCTACATTCAATCCACCATGGAAGCCTATAGGCTACACCTTCAAATACATGCAGAATCTGACTATTTCTCACTGCTTCTGCTGTACCATGCTGCTGAGACGGCACCACCTCTGGATTGCCGCAGAGCTGCCAAACCAGCTCCCTGCGTCCTCCTTGCCCCACTGCAGCCTATCCTTACACAGCAGCCCCAGGGAACCTTCTAAAATCTATTTCAGATCATGTTACTCTTGTGCTCAAATCCCTGCCTTGTACCACATTTCAGCAAGAGAGGGCAGTGGCCCACAGGCCCCTCTGTAATCTGGTGCCCATTCATTCCCTCCGACCGCTTGATTCACTCCCCTGCAGCCACACTGGGCCCCTTGCCAGCCAGGTCCCAAAGACACTTGACTTAGGGCTGTAACGCTGGCTTTCCCTCCGCACTCTCTGCCTTGTCTTCTACGCCACATTCATACTGCTCATGTTCCTCTTCTTTGGAGAACTTTGTTCGCATTTCCTCTTCTCAGTGTTGCTTACCCTGCAATCCATCCCTTTCTTTGCTCCCATGTGCCTGACATTCTTATTTTGCTGTATTTATTTTTGCCTTATCAGTTAACCTATGAAATACTATACAATGTACTTACCTATTGTACTGTTTATTGTCCATAACTCACTTTGAGAAGTTAAAATTCATGAGGATAAGAAGTTTCTGTTTTAATCAATAATGTATCCCAAGGGTCTAAAATATTGTCTTAACTTCTAAATTAATATTTGTCAAATGAATGAATACTATATATTATTATTTCATCTCACCTTCCTCCATCCTCTCCCCCACCCCTCAACCTCTAAAACAAGGCCCAGATGGAATAAGGGATAAATTCAAACAGAGTAGAGTTTCTTTTATATTTTTAATTAAGCCATGATGGCATCTTAAACCAACTTGTTGTCCTCTGACTGATAAACATTCAGAAAAAATGAGCTCTCTCTTTCTCCAAGTGTGTGCTCAGTTGCTCAGTCATGTCCAACTCTCTTGTGACCCCAAGGACTGTAGCCCACCAGGCTCCTCTGTCCATAGGATTCTTCAGGCAAGAATATTGGAATGTGTTGTCATTTTCCAGGAGATCTTATCAACCCAGGGATTGAACCTGCCTCTCCACATCTGTGGTTGGTAGAATCCACCAGATGCAGAACCATGATATAAAAGGTCAACTATATACTGAATCCTCACATCTACAATTACAGCCCAGGTATTTACTATTCAAAGATTATGTTACTGTGTTGTAAGTAGAAGGTATATACATGTGAAAAGATCAATAGGAAACCTACAGGCTTCTACACAAGACTTGCCATCATAAATGTTAAATAACCACTAGCACGAGATTATTCCTGGTGCCCTTTGATAACTTGAGTAGAAAATCATGTGAATGAATCCATCATCATTCAAAAGGCCACAAAATTGATTTTGTCTTTTATTTTAACCATCCTTCATTATATAAAAGACTTATAAATTAAAGCAATTAAAATGTCAAAATGGCCCACACCCCCTGCCAATCATATTCACTTTATCACTGATTAAAGTGGAGGGGGAGAGTTATGAAACAAAATATAAAAATTCTAGAATTTTTCTTGTATCATGCAATGATACAAGATATCTATTATTTGTTCCTTCAGGCCTTCTTCCACTGGCTATAATGTATGTCTCCTTTTTCGTCTTATTAAGTCAAAGAGGAAAAATAGCTCTATAACTTATCATCTCTCTCTACTTGAATTTTAGTTGTTTCACTTGTACAATAAATAATGATGATAAATTAAAGTTGCATATATTAAAGAATAACTTCATAAGTAACTTTAAAATATCTTTAATCAGTATGAAAAGGTATGCATAAAAATCTATCTGTGCACCTATTCTGACCAATAGTTTATCTGCCCCCATCAGCTTATATGCCTGTGAAGAAAAACAAAACAAGTTCTTCATAGTTCATGGTCAAGGTTTGTAACAATGCTGAGAAGTTAGGAATTCCAAAAGGGTACATTTCACCTTGACTGAATCCTGCCAATTAGCTAGTCTGCATATGTATTTCCCTTCCCTGGTAATTTAAAAGGATAAAGGGAAAATATAGATCTTATAGGTATACTCATTTCATTTTAATTACAAAACAACAGGATACAAGACTTAAAATGCCAACTGGGAACTGGGTTAATATTTAGTTTTCTGATTGTCCATTTATTGTTAAGATTTCTCTAATTCTGTATTTGATCATACAACAAATACTTATAGAGCATCAATTCTGTTAAGGATCCTAATCCCTGGATATTCAAATTTAAAATATTTTATTAATATGGGGCATGTAAATATGCCTTCTAGCAATTCTTAGTTATTACCGAAGTTATTTTAAATATTTATATTATTTTAGTTAAACTTATTTTAATAACTTAGCTTTGATCAAATGTTTTAATTCATATTGAAAATTGTGCTCTTCTATATGTTTTATACCCTGGAGAAGGAAATAGCAACCTGCTCCAATATTCTTGCTGGGAAAATACCATGGACAGAGGAGTCTGGTGGGCTACAGGCCATGGGGTTGCAAAGAGTCAGACATGACTTAGTGACTAAACCACTACCACCATACGTTTCATACCATAAATAAGACTGTACATAAAATCAGTGGCATAGTATGTATTCATTAGTGCAGACAGAAGTACTGGTTAGTACACACAATTTTTTTAGATAGGATGGGACTTCTGAGATTTAAGTCTCAGTTCAGTTCAGTTGCTCAGTCGTGTCCGACTCTTTGCGATACCATGGACTGCAGCAGGCCAGGCTTCCCTGTCCATCACCAACTCCAGGAGCTTAAATTCATGTCCATTGAGTCAGTGATGCCATCCAACCACCTCATCCTCTGCTATCCCCTTCTCCTCTGGCCTTCAATCTTTCCCAGCATCAGGGTCTTTTCCAATGAGTTAGTTCTTTGCATCAGGTGGCCAAAGTATTGGAATTTCAGCTTCAGTGTCAGTCCTTCCAATGAATATTTAGGACTGATTTCCTTTAAGATCGGCTGGTTTGATCTCCTTGCAGTCCAAGGAGTCTAGCTTTAAATCTAGTTTAGTCTAGATTTAAGTCTAGAGTGGAGTGAGTCAAACTCAGAAAGGTTAAATAACTTGCCTACAGTTTTAGAGGACGAGAGGCAGCAGAATCAAGTTCTTCTGACTCTTGATTCTAATTTTTCATACAAAACACAACTCCATCACCTTCCATGAAATTTAAAAAATGGGCATATACAGATAAACCAAACAAGAAACTTAGAATTCAGTGCTAACAGCAAATACAATATTAAGATGTTAAAAAAACACATTTTTTAAGAATGCCCAGATCAGATCCTAAGACAATTTAACCTGCAACTCATATTCTGTATTTGAGTTATCTCATAAATGTATGAATTGCTGTTGAAACAATTGCTTGGCAAGCAGCTAAGCTAAATATTTATGGCAAAGAGTTTCCCATTTCCTCTTGGCATTAATTACTCACTTTTCTGTGCTTTGTGTATTTTATGTTACCTGGAGTGGTTTTCATTAGTACCACTTTAATGCATGACATAGTGAGATTACCAGGTTAGCTAGTTTTCCCAATGACACAGAAAGAGGGCAGGCACTCAGAAAGCCCCACAGTCGAGGCCACTGGTCAGTTATCTGGTTAGCCGCCTGGATTCTGGCTGTGAAGTGAAGTAAGTGTTAGTCGCCCCGTTATGTCCGACTCTTTGCAACTGCATGGACTGCAGACTGGGCTCCTCTGTCCAT
Source organism: Ovis canadensis (assembly GCF_042477335.2). Lineage (NCBI taxonomy): Eukaryota > Metazoa > Chordata > Mammalia > Artiodactyla > Bovidae > Ovis > Ovis canadensis. Next base: position 58,296,854 of record NC_091264.1, read on the forward strand.
GGGATTCTCCAGGCAAAATACTAGAGTGGGTAGCCATTGCCTTCTCCAGGGGATCTCCCTGATCCAGGGATGAAACCCCGGTCTCCTTCATTGCACGTGGATTCTTTACCATCTGACCCACCAGGGAAGCCCCTAATGAATGCTAAAAGCAATACTTTAAAGGAGATTTTGGGCCTACCAAATAAAAGCCAGGCCCATATGATCTGCTTTCAATTTGGAATCAGTAAGAGAAATAACGTGTGGGATACATACATTGTCATTCTTCAGGGAAAGCTTGAAGGGGACGTCTACCAAGACCTTCACACTAGTGAAATAATCTTGGTTCAGCATGGCAGTGTTCACAGTTTTGCCTAGAGATAGTCCTCACGGCTAAAGGATAATAGCACATTCTGGGATGCCACTTCTCAATATCAGAGACATTTCTAATTCAGCTAAAGGATAAAGGTTCTTCCTCCTCAAGAAAGGTAGGAAAGGGATCTCAGCTTAAACTGTAACATACTGACCCATCCCTTCCTGTAGGTAGTCAGAGAAAGCTAAGTTTGATTGCAGTTTTCTTCTGGGCCTGAAATAGTGGAGGAGATCAATGGAAGTCAAAAACGACTGTCCCTGGCTTTAGTTCCTAACATCAGAAACTAGAACAGATCTCAGGCTTCCAAAGAGGATAAGCATTCTGAGGTTGCCCGTGTGATTAATTTAAAATCTCCTCCATACATACAAAGCAATTCTGCAATGTCAACAGAGGTTAAACGTACTCATGATTAGAGAAGTACTTATTTTCCTAAATAGTGCAAAATACTGGCTTTGTGTTTTAAACAATCCTAAATCATCAGGATGACTAGCTTTCCTTCTTTTGACATCCTTTATAGAAGTTTTAGATGTGGTTAAATCTTTTATTTATTATAATATTTTCATTCATTTGGTGTGTAATTATGGAGAACCTTTCCATTTCAGTATCTTCTATGTATCAAACATTCTTTTATATATTGTTAATACAGAGATAAATAAATACAATAGAATAAACTGGCCCAAAGAAAAATATTTGCCAGATGAGCTGCAACTCCACATTGCATTCATTTCATTGCAGTGAATCAGTGACCTCACAAGGCAGAGCAAGTTCTTACAAGCTAAATGTCAGTAATGTTCATTGCTGAGTGAGAACACAATTAGAAATACTTGCTACTAATAGTGTGAACATACTCTTCTGTTACATGATGTCCTTTTAACACATTTTAATTTCTCAGGAAAAAACTTCTTCCAGGGTTTTAAATGAGGTCTAATGTGTCTGGGTTACTTTCAGCAAATACATTGGCTTAATTCTCTCTAACACAGCAAACAAGCATCTATCAAGGTTTGCGTAATATACTAAATGGTAAATAGAAGTTAAAACCTACAAAAGGGGCTCTTTTAGAAAAATAAAGTCATGGTTCAGAAAAATTTTTGTTCTCTACACTCTCAATTTAGGCTGAATCTTGAAATTAGCATCTTCATAAAGTGCTGAAAGACCCACATTTTGGTGCTATTCTTTGACTGACTTGGGACTGTAGGTGAGGGATTATATCTTTCACTCATGCTGTGAAGTTATTTCTGAAATGATGTTATTAAGTACCATCAAGGACAAGGTGTAGTTGAAGAAATGCTTAAGAATTTAATCAGTATTTAAAATGCCCCAGTCTACTTTATCTGGCAAGTGTACACATTAGTTTTAAGGGATTTGATCCCCAAATGATTTCATGATATCCAAATAAAATGAATATGTATATATTTATTTCCTTGAGTGATTACTAAGCCTCTCAAATATTAAATGTGGACTTATATAAAATGAGTAGGTGTAAGAAGGCGAATCCTAAAGACAAACAGTTTAAACCAATAAAGAATTTCTCTGGAAAGAATAAAGAGTAAGTGACTAGGGGTAGGAGAGGAGCAGGAAGAAAGGGCGGATGAAAGCTTCCTCGCTTAATCGTTTATAAATTGTTGTTAAGAGACAAAATTCTCTCTATGCCCAGATTACGTAATTTATCCAAAGTGTGCAGGCTCTTCTGTTCAGCAGTGCTGATAACGACACTAATAGTTTAATTACAACTTGCTGCTCAAGGAGATAAACAAGGCTGTTTGCTTTTTAAGCCAGGGGTTATAATTACTTTTAAGGGAGGGGGAAAAGAGCATCTGAGAGTAGATCTTATTGTGTCAGGAAAGTAACTCCAAACCAGCTGAAAAACAAAGCCCTGGGAGTAAGCAGCCACCACAAAATTAGAGCAAAACCTCCCGATCTGAGCAGTGGAGCAGTAGGCGGGAGGTGGAGTAAACAGGCGGCGCACGTAGGTGGGCAGGGATAGAAAAGTTTTTGGAGGCCAGTCAGTGAGCACTTTCCCTGGGATTCCATCACCAAGGCACTAAGCACCGTTCCCCCCCCCCCTCCCCACCGCCCCACCCCCGCCGCCCCACCCCCTCAGCTGTCCAGCTCCTTGTCAGGTCTCTGTCACAACAGCCCTCAGCTTCAGCACCACCAAGAGGACAGCTCCCCAATGGAAGAACACAGCCCTCAGCAACCACCCTCCCTCATTGACAAACATCCTTCCCACCACATTTCTTCCTTACTGTTGTCTTTCTTGACACTGTGCTTTTAAGGGGATTTTCTAAAGGACATTTGGAAGGGACTGGGAGCTTGTTTGGCCTGTTTATTTCCAGATGAAAAGGAGACAGTCCTCTCTGAGAAGTCCAGTCTTTTCATTGGCCTCCAGAGCAATTTAACCAGAATAAAAGACTGCAAGTCACTGGCTTGAATCTGGTGGCAGAATGGTACTGCCTAACCCAGCACTAACAGAAACTTGAAACTCTTTTTTCATGCTTTATTTTGTTTTGTTGTAAAAGCACCAGTAGTAAGTGGACAACCTTTATTAAGTGTCTCCTTAGCCCCTTTCCTTCTCTGCTAAGCCAAAGATGTTAAGGGAATATACAGGAGTTTGTTAAAAAAAAAAAAAAAAAAAAGGAGTGATCCTTAATATCTCTGGGTTGGAAACAACCTTTATCCTAAAAGGAACTCTTCTCAGTCCTTTCCAAGAACCCTCACAGTCATATTCTGAATCTAGAACACACAAGTGAAGGATTAATAGTTCCAAATGGAGACCACAGTCTACTACTGTATGTCACAAAAACTATCAAATCTTCCTCCAATGAAGTCTTCTTTTCCCCAGTTACAAATCCAGAGGCAAACATTCCAGAAGTGACAAGAAAACAAAGGGTTTTAAAAAAAACCCCAAATCACCAAAATAGGAAAAATTACACTCCAAAGAAGTTGGCTACTTCGGTTACCATCCCACCAGTCAGAGGCTATGGTTCTTTAGCAAACACATCTTGTTTCTCTATGTAGAGCTTTCTCCTTCATTCATACTTCTCAGGAGTGAGGAAAATAGTCATTATTTGAAGTTTCTCTTTGCTCCAGCATGCACATACACATATATACTTTGCTTGATTCAGTTCCATTTTCAAGGGTTTAGTTTCCTAAAGAAAAAGGTATCCTTTTCTTCTTAAACTTATTTTGAAGGAGGATTTTCAGGAAAGTGCCCTCACTCTTTTTGCATTGGAGTTGCTAGAATAGTAAGGAATTCTAGAAAGGAAGAGACACACACTTGGCGGGTGGGAGGCAGGGGGACTTAGCGTCTTTTAGAAAAGTTAGTGGCGAACAACTTCCTCCTGGTGACAGGGACCCTGTGCTAGGATCAGGAGGGGCAGGGGCCGTCTGCCCCTGAATCTGGAGCAACAGCAGCATCAGTGGAGACAGCGGACACTGGCGCGTCCTTTCAGGCAACCCTGACAGGTCTCAGCGGACACAGTTTGACTCCCTGAGTCCCTCAGTCCTTCCTGTGGCTCCTTTCTTCCTTCTTTCCTCCGTCCTCCCTTCCTTTTCCTTCCCATCCTTCCTGTATCCGCCTCTCCTCTCCCCCTTGCTTCTTTCCCTCCCTCCTCCGCCTCAGTTACCCTTTTCACTTAATCCCATCTGGGCCACCTTGGGTACCAGTACCACTGACAGCTTCCCGTCACCCCACGTGTATCCCACAGACCATCTTATCACTATCATCACGATGGTTGCTTGCCAACTGCTGGGTCCGGTTCCCAGCTGTTAAACCCCACCCCCTTGTCTCTCCTCACTCCAAAGCCGCAGCAGTGGTATCAACCCAGCAGAATCACCAGAGTCTGAATGTCACCAACAAGTTCCACCCGGCGGTAGCAGCCCCACCAGCAAACCACACCAGCGGAGCCTGGCCAGCCCCCTCCGCCCACAGCCGGCGGCTCGGGCAAGCTGACCCGCGCTCCAGGCTACGCCTACGATCTTTGTTATCGGTGACAGCACTCTCTTCTCTTCAAGGAAGGGGAAAGCCCGGCGTGTGATTCCCCAGCGGATGCAGGGATCCACGCGCTACCCTCCCCCACCTCCGCAACACACATACACACACACACACACCTCCTCACCCTGCACACAAAGAGAGCGAATGCACGCCCGGGACCAGCTGGGTAGGAAGTGGGGCGGGATGGGGGCGGGGGGCGGGGTGGGGTACCAAAGGAGGGGCTGGGGGCTGAGCCAGCCGGGGAGGAGGGAAGGGAGCCGGGTCGGGGAGAGAGCTGCGCTCCGTCCTCACCTGCCCCCAGGTTAAAGGAGATCCTGGCCTCGGCGAGGTACGGCGTGTCGCTCTTGGAGCGGACTCTTCTGATGGGCCGCCGGTCTATATCGTCCTCCGAAGATGCCGCCATTAAGGTGGGAGGCAGGAGCAGGGTCGCCCGGCGAGCTGAGAGGGAGAAGGAGATGGAGAGAGAGAGGGAGAGAGGCGGAAAAGGGGAGGGGGGGGAGGAAGAGGCTCGCACACAGGGAAGGGGGGAGGGGAGAGGGGGATGGGAGAGGGAGGGAAAGGGAACGGGGGAGGGAGGGGGGAAGAGAGGGAAAAAGGAAAAAAGAAAAAAAAAGGAGAGAGAAAGAAAGAGAGCAAAGGAGAGAAAAGGGTGAAGGGAGAGAAAGAAAACCCGTTAAGGATTTGTGGACTGGAGCAGAGATCATGCTCTCCCTGGATGGCGCTCGCCCCCACCCACCCCTCTCACCCCCAGCTCCTCTCCCAGCCCCAGGGCCAGCGGGTCGGTGCTGCAGACGGACTGCCACCCCGCCTCCTTCCTGCAGCCCCAGGTTGCAGCTCTTGGCCCAGAGAGGCGGATGCGAAAGGGAGGACTCCAAAGATGCCCAGTCAGCACTGTGTCCTCTCCCGCCAAATGCACTTACCCACGCGTCTCAAGTGCACACGAGGGTCTCCTTAACCCCCAGGATTGTCTGGTCCAAGGATGCCCAACCAGACAGCCTAGCTTCAGCTTCCCTTGCATGCCATTATTAGTCCTGGGGTGCAAGCCTAGTCCCAGCTGGTCAGGGAAGAGAACAGGACAGGCGAGAGTACCCCCTGCGCACCCTCTTTCCCAGCTCTGGAGCTCAGATAGAGATGGAACCCGATGTGGAAGCATGTACAACTTTAGGGGCAGGCTGCCTGTAAAGTTTCTAGATTTGCTATTTTGAATGTAGACAAGCATGTGCTTAGGCGCTCAGTGGTGTCCAACTCTTTGCGACCCCATGGACTGCAGCCTGCCAGGCTCCTCTGTCAATGGGATTCTCCAGGCAAGAATACTGGAGTCGGTTGCCATGCCCTCCTCCAGGGGATCTTCCCAACCCAGGGATCCAACCCAGGTCACCCATATTGCAGTTGAATTCTTTACCATCTGAGCCACCAGGGAAGACTAGGTATGTTCACCAAGAATTGAGTGGCTTTTCTTTTTTTTTGATGTGGACCATTTTTTAAGTCTTTATTGACTTTGTTATAATATTGCTTCTGTTTTATGTTTTGGCTTTTTGACTGCCAGGAATTTGAGATCTTAGCTCTCCCACCAGAGATCAAATCTGCACCCCGTACCTTGGTAGGCAAAGTCTTAACCACCAGCTTGCCAGTGAAGTCCCCCAGTGGCTTTCTTAGCACTACTGATTTTTAGGATATGTTTATCTCTATGGAAGTACCCATTCATTTTCACCTTCAAGATTTGATTTGGTGATTTACAGCATGCACAGTGGTCTTTGGATTGGACCTGTAGTCTCTGTAACTCTGTATCATTGTTTCTGAAGGACAGGCTGAAGATCAAGGGCACCTCACATTTCTTTGAATGTCTGCACTGCAACCTTCCCATGTTATATAGTAGGAACAGCTAGAAAGGTTTCTGGAGTGTGAGTCAGAATGGTTTTGATGCTCCTACTGAACCTATTGATGGGCTCAACTCTTTGATGTTTGTCTTCTGGCAGCTTCAGTCACTTGGTCTTTTGTGGCCGGATGTTGCCACATTTCTTTCTAACAGGAGCCCACCTGGAGTACACAGATAAATGCTACCTTCATCCCCTTCCTGCTACAAAGGAAATCTCAGTGTCAAGTCATGCCCTTCAGTCTCAGAGGATGAAGTGCCGCTTCGGCTCTGCAAAACGTCCCTCTCCACTCCAGCTGTCAGTTCTAACTCTCGTCCTGTATCCTTGTGCCCACCCTAGACTCTTCGGCCTCTTCACATTGGTCTCTCACTTCGCACATAGGTAGTAACTCTTCATCTGCCTTCTCCTTGATGCTTCTTCAGTCCCCACTGCACGATTTCTCTCCCAGTCTGTTTAACCTTCCCATGGAACTCTTGGCCCCAGAGGCTCCATTTTTTCACTCCTAATCCCCTCCTTGTATCCCTACCTCTACTTTTTAGTCCCACCACTCAGTCACAGTTACTTTAAAGGTCATCAGTAGCCTTACAACAATTAGGTCCATTTCTTTCTTGAGTAATGTATCCTTCTTGAAATAATCCTTTCCTTTGGCTTCCCTGTACTAGGCTACCTTCCTAATCACTGAATTTCTCATAGTTAGCCAATTCCCAGCATTTAATTTTAAATTACTTATCCTGGCTTTCAGGGCCCTTTACAACCTGATTCCCATCTGTCTTTCCTAACTCATCTCCCATTGTTTCCCTCCAGTCTGTTCAGAGTTGTCCCCACAAGTCTGACTCATTTCTTCATCTGGACCTTTCCTTGTGTTGTACACCACAAATTTCTTCCCAATAAGCTTTTCATGTTCTCCCTCAGGAATGCGAGATGACTGGCCCACTAGTCTTTGGCATGAATCCGGTACAGAGTAAATGCTCAATAGATATTTTTTAATAAAAGAAGAGAGGAGAGAGGGAAAGGGAGGGAGGGAGGGAGGAGAGAAGAGGGAAGCAAAGAGTAAAGGAGACTTATACAACTAATGGGTCAATGAGTAGCTGAAATGGGGACAAAACCCATTTCTACCTGGTTTCAAATCCTGTTCTTTAACCAGTATATTGATTTGCTAAGTGCACATATATATATAGGTTGACTATCCACATTTTAAATTCATTTTTCTATGATATTTGTCTCCTTATTATGTCCCATTTGTCTCTGTTAAACATAGACTAAAAGTGGATGCCTCCCATCCCAGGAGGCACAACAGGGGTGTTTGGCTCATGAAATAAACAACCTAAATGAAGGTTGATGCTTTTAGATGACTAATCAGGCTGCAAGCCAATATCATGATCATAACATGTAGGCTCAAGCTCTTGAGGAAGTGCAAAAGTAAGGAAATACACTATGTAAACTATACAGTGTATAGACTATGCACACAGGTACAGTTGCTTCAGTCGTGCCCTACTCTTTGCAACCCCGTGGACTGTAGCCCCAAGGCTCCTCAGCCCATGGCATTCTCCAGGCAAGAATACTGGAGTGGGCTGCCATTTCCTACTCCAGGGGATCTTCCCAACCCATACCTCTCTTTGAATGAGCGCAGTGCTATTATTATTATTATTATTATTCTGCCTGCGCCACATGGCATGGGAGGGGCCTTAGTTCCTTAACCAGGGACGGAACCTGTGCCCCCTGCAGCAGAAGCCCCGAATCTTAACCACTGGACCGCCAGGGAAATCCCTACTGCAGTGCTGTTTGATTACTCATAAAGCTTGGGATCCCCCACCCTCTCGACTTTTCATTCATCAGCATTGCCTTTATCTAAAAACAATAAAGTCATCTTTAGCTTTTCTAGTCTTAGCTTTCTCTGTTTCTTTGATATTACTTAATAATGGTTCTTGACATCGAGAAATACATCTTTGAATTTCTGCTTCTTATTCATTTGATGTTCCAGAGGATTAGGAATGTAATATTGCTACTATCTTAAGTTTACTTTTCTTCAAAAGAGCTTAAATATGCTTTTATATTATCTCTATCATGCGGGCCAGTATTACTGAAATAATTCTAGATAGATATACTTTTTACAAAAGGGACATTAAAATACTACCTCCATCCACATGCGCATGTTCTTGAGTTATTTTATGACATTTTCATTTCTGACTACTACCTTCCATTGTTTAGCTTCCAAAATTTGCAGTCTTCTTTGTCTCGTCTATGTTTTCCCATTATCTCTTTTCACTTTGCCACTTTTATGTCCTCCCATCTTTTGAGGGAGGACATCCTTTTAAGAATTCCCTTACAAAGTCAGTCCCAGCTCAAGCATCTCTCTCTTATCCTGTATGAAGGATTCACTCCTCTATGAGAGCTCATTCCAGTGTTTCCACAGTTTTCATTCTCTGTGAATCCCTTCACAAACATGACTCTTGTCATAAAATATCTGACTGACTAACATCAGGGGAAGAGCCCTGGGGTGTGCATTAGGGGTGGTGGGTGTTGCTCCCAGTCCGACCACTTCTGCAATGAGTACCACTGGGCATTTCACTGTCACCTCAGCTATAGAAATGCAAGGGTCATCCGGCACAAAAACAGAGACACGTAGGTCAATGGAACAGAATAGAGAGCCCAGAAATGGACCCACACTTACACAGTCAATTAATCTATGGCAAAAGGGGCAAGAATATACAACAAGGGAAAGCCAGTCTTTTTAAGCAGTGTAGCTGGGAAAACTTGAGAGCTACCTGCAAAAGAATCAAACTGATCTACTTTCTCATACTATCTACAATAATAAACTCAAGATGGATTAAAGGCTTAAATCTAAGACCAGAAACCATAAAACTCCCAGAATAAAACATAGGAGGTATGGCCTTTGACATCAGTCTCAGCAATATTTTTTTGGATATGTCTCCTCAGGCAAGGGAATGAAAGCAGAAATAAACAAATGGGATGGCACCAAACCAAAAAGCTTTTGCACAGTGAAGGAAACTATCAACAAAATGAAAAGGCAGGCTACTGAATGGGAAAAGACATTTGCAAATGATATGTCTGACAATGGTCCCAAATATACAAAAAGCTTATACATCTCAACATAAATAATCAACTCAATTAAAAATAAGCACAAGATGTAAACAACAGATACTTTTCCAAAGTCATACAAATAGCCAATAGGCCCATGGAAAGATGCTTAGTATTACCAATCATTATGGCAATGCAAGTCCAAATCACAGTGGGGTATCACTTCATGCCTGACAGAGTGGTTTTTACTGGGGAGACAACAAACAGCAAGTTTTAGGAGAGGATATGGAAAACAGAGTGAAGTTTCCTCAGAATCCCATAAGTAGAGCCACCACACAGCACAGCAATTCCACTGCCAGGCATTGGTCTGAACAAGACAAAAGCGTGGCTTCGAGGAGACACGTCCAACCCTACGTTCACTGCAGCATTGTTTACAGTGTCAAGAATGCGGGGACAATCTGGGTGCTCATCAGTGGATGAATGGAGAGAGAAAATGTGCTACATATATTTAGTGGAATACCACCCAGTCACAAAAAAGAACGAGCTCTTCCCATCTGTGACAACGTGGATGGACCCTGGCAGGAATGAAGAAAGATAGATACCAGGTGATCTCGCTTACGTGTGGAATCTAAAAAGCAGAGCAAATGGACGAACTTAAGGAAATGGAAGTGGAGGAGAGAGAGGTGTGGCTTGTGGAAAGGGATGCGGGATGAGAGAGGTGGGCGAGGAGATTAAGAGGTACAAACCTCCAGCCACCAAACAAATGAGTCAGAGTAAGAAATGTACCTTGTGGGGAATATAGCCAGTAACTGCGTAATACCTTTGTATGGTGACACACTGTGAATAGACTTATCAGCGTAACCATTTTGAAATGTCTAGAAATGTGGAATCACTATGCTATACACCAGGAACTAACAGTGTTGTGAGAGTGAAGTCACTCAGTCATGTCCAACTCTTTGCGACCCCTTGGACTGTAGCCTACCAGGCTTCTCCGTCCAGGGGATTTTCCAGGCAAGAGTACTGGAGTGGGTTGCCATTTCCTTCTCCAACAGTCTTGTAGGTTAATTATATTTCACAAATAAACAAGTGAACTCATAGAAAAAGAGATCAGATTTGTGGTTACCAGCGGTGGGAGTGGGAGAGGGAATTGAATGGAGGTAGTCAGAAGGTACACATTTCAAGTCATAAGATAAAAAGTACTAGGGTCGTAATATACAACATGAGAGATATAATTAACATTGTTATAGCTCATATATGAAAGTTGTTAAGAAGTAAAATCTAAGAGTTCCCATCACAAGGAAAAAAATTCTTTTTAACATATATACTTTTGCACTCCTCTCTGGATAGAGCAATTGATCCATCTGTCAATAAACAGATAGGTTAGGGACTGTACAGACAGGAAAGCAAATGATAATCAAACGATGTCAACAGGTGAATCTGCATAAAAGCTATCTAAACGTTCTTTGTACTATTTTATTTTTACAAATTTTCCATAAGTTTTACATTATTTCCAATAAAAGTTTAAAAGTACTAGCAAAAATATGTTTCCTTCTATTTGCAAAAGTTTCCAAGGATTAGAGATGACATCCCATCATTACTTTAATCTTTCTGAAAAGTTATCATGTCAGCCATTCCCAGAGGCTGCAGATAAATACAGTAATGATCTTAAGGGTACTCAGTTCTACATTTATGCTGGAGGTGTTTGAATTTTTGTTAAAAAATTTATTCTAGAATAGTATTGTCAAACAGATTAAAGAATCAGGGCTGCATAGATTAAGTATACATGTTATACTATTTTGCATATCTAACACAAGTTAGATATATAAGAACCTTTACACCCTGCAATTAAACCAAGTTAAAATCAGTGTGATGTCACTAAGCAGAGTGATGGTACTGAAAATCGTTTATGTAGAAAATGCAAAATGCCAATAATGAAGATGAATGTTATTAACTGCAATATCAAGCCAAGATTGCAGCAGTAACTTGCATAGGCTTTAAATAGGCTTAACACAAATGTACCAAAAAGGCTTTTGTGCTTTTTATTGAAACTAAATTCAGTATGTAGCTGCTGAGATATTTTTTCTTTTCTATACATATGTATGCTTTGCTAGATAACCAAGAATCTGAGGAGCTGTTATTGGCACATCTTAGAGCTCTCCACTTAAACTTGTAATTAAAGGAGCTGTCCATTCTGCACAGTTCTGCTATTTATTCCTATTTCTATGTGGCTAATTTTGTGAGGCCCACAAAGGAGAGGGTATGGGTGCCTAGTTTTTCCCACTGCTTCCCAGCATTCTATCTCCTTGGTATTCAGTGTCGTGCAACTTCGAGCAGGGATACGCCATTCACATCACAGCCCATATACGTAGAATTATGGAACTGTGAAGGGCACAGCTTGTGCAGCCATACCCCAAAGGTGGTGGCTTCCCAAAGAGATGGTTCCATGTCCGGGCATTCTGACCAGCCCTGTTCCTTGTAGCCACATGGGTCTCACACTGACTTTGCTCTGACTCTTCCTTTAGGGGTTCAGTACCTAGGTCTGATGTCTGGATGAAGATGAATACAATACTATTTAATACTATTGAATAGCTAACATTGCATACTGGTTTCTCCCCCAGAAGGACTAATATTTTGGTTTATATAAAATTGTGCCTTGTTTTCAAACTACTTAAAAGATATAAGATACACTAAATAAAAACTGTTTGCGTATAGGAACCATGTTCTCTGTGTTTTGGAGAAGTTTTCTGCTTCCCTGAATACTTGTATGTTGTGATAGCCAGCCTCCAGATGGCTCCTAGGGATCCCCAACGCTTGGCATTCACATCCATGCCCTCCCACACTCAATCAGTGCTGGTCTCTGTGACCATTAGAATATGGTGGAAGCGATGGTGTGTCAGGAAATGCGTTGCAGCTTCGGTCCTGCTTTCTTTTGGAGTCTTGGGAGAAGCCAGGTGCAGTGTCACAGGGACACCCAAAAAGCCAGTGAAGAGGCTCCTGTGGCAAGAAACTGAGGCCTCCTGCCAAGTGCCATCTGCATGAGCCATCTTCAGAGCCCCAGAGAAGCCTTGGAACTGATGATGACTGCAGCTCTGACCAGCATCCTGACTCCGAGCCACCTCAGACTCCGAGCCACAGCAACCCAACTAAGACATTCCTGAGTTTCTGACCTTTGGAAACTATGAGATGATAAATGTTTGCTGTCTGAAGTCACTACATTTTAGGGTAACTCAATATGCGGCACTAGATAAGTAATACACATGGGTTCTCAGTGGACTGAGAGCGTCGTTCATGAATGCTTCGATACCATCTGTGGCTACCAGAAAACCCAAACCTTAACCAGTTTGATGGATTAATTGGCAAATTGTGAGAAGATTCAAACAAAAATTAGGGAAACAGTATCAAATGACAGTACAAATTTTCCCACTGGGAAGCCTTTCTTTTCCTCCTCTTCAATCATCGCCTGTCTAAACTCTGCCCATCTTTTATGGCTCAAATGTTTTTATTTCCATCCCAAACCTAGCATCAGTGTGAGAATGTGGCATTTTCCACTCTCTCTCTACCTGTGGCACTTTGTAATTTGTACGACTGTGTAAATAATGTGGAGGCTATTTTCCTTCCAGACAGTATGAAATAGAAGTTAACTAGCTACATAGGCTTTGAGGTTTATACCTCAATTCCATACTTAATAGTTGAATGATTTCATGTAAGTCACTTGTCCCCTCTACATCTGTTAAGATGGCCCTTACATAGTACCTACATCTTAGGGTTGCCATGAGGATTTAAACATGTAATCTATGTAAAGTCTTTAGCAAAAGAAATTCCCAATAAACATTCATTATATTAAAACTATTATTCCTAGCCAGCTCCAAGTAAAGCTTGTCACTGTGAAATTAAACCTTGGCATAATTCCCAAGCTTAATGCTTATTAGATCGTGGAAAAAAGTTAGTGAGCTCTCCAAGCTTTAGTTTCCTTATATGTAAACTAGAAGTAAAATAAACTCTCTCACTGGGCCTTGGGAGGATAAAACATTATATAACAAATGTAAAACACCGAACACAGAGCCTGAAAAATGGTAGGCGGGCAACAAATGTTCATTGCTTCCTTTCCTCTCAGTTTCTTAAAGTAGATGCTGTGCAGGGTGGCTGGGGGCTGGCTGCTAAAACATGCTAGATGCAAAAAGGAAAATGTGTTTCAGGCCTGGTATGTTGGATTGAGTCGGACATAAACCTGAACAGCTTTCTGTTGTTGAACATGCCTGGTTAAGACATACAAGTCACTTTCCCCATCTTATTTAATAGCACAGGCAATGTTAAACCTTACTTACTTTTACTTTACTTTCATTTATTTATATTTCCTACATGGTCAGTTTTCAGTTGTTGCTGTAATTAATGACATCATTTGAGATCTAAAGATTCTAATATTTCTAATTCATGTTCATTGAAAGAAAGGGTGACATACACTTGGACATACCTTTGTGTGGCAAACTACTGGCCTTGGTCACTTACAAAGTGATCTTAGGGGCAAAGACAATGGGTCTGAGTTCCACTGGAGCCCCACGCACAGTGACAGGATGCAGATGTGCAGGCGTCAGACTAGACAGTGGGAGACCAGTTTCCAGCCCCAGATGCTGTTTTAGATAAATTACTTTTTTCCAGAAGGGCAGGCTGTTGCAGGGGACAGGGAGTCAGTGTTCAGTCAGTTTGAATCCTCCCTCTGCCTCTTCAGAGTTAATAATTCCACTGAGCTTTAGTTTCTAATAAATTGGGGGCAGTCCTATCTAACTCATAGTTTTGTGATTTTGAATCAAATAAACACATGTAGCTTCTAGTACATGGTAGGTATTTAATGAACAAATGCTTGCTTTTCTTTTATTCTCTGACCCTCAGTTTCATCATCTGTAAAATGGGCCAGTTGAATTAAGTTATTGCTGGTTGTAATGTTCTGTTACTATAGGAACTGCACTATTAAATGGCACTTGCCATTCGAGTGCAATGAAGTGCTTTATCTGGCTATAGTAAGAACAAAAGCATATTGTGGTGGTGTGGAGAAGGGAAAACACAAAAATTCCTACATGTATGTCTCTAAGAAGAAGGCCTGCCCAGTACAGATTCGGTAATTATTTAATTTGCATTCTGTTGTGTCTACAGATGGGCCGATGATAGCAATCAAATCATAGGGTATTAGTCAAAGACTCTGTATAGTAAATAGCAGCAGAACAGATCCAGTAACATCAAGCCAGCTGGCAAAGTCACCCTTTAGGCAAAAACAATGTGTGGTTGCTTGACCTTTTCCTCTTTTTTTCCCCCCAAATCATGTCCTGATTATTTCCTAAGTTAGTTGGAATCAACTACCCCAAGACATAAATTATTTACTTCTTTTAAACTAAGATAGAGAAAATGAAAGGTAATTAATTCAAGGAGCTTGATTTAGGTTGAAAAAATATGTGTGTGCATGAGTGTGTGTGCCCGTGTATATAAAAAGAGTGTAAGAACATTCAGTCTTATACAGGTTATACAGAAGCCTTATTTTTATTAATAGATGATGGGCTAATTGAGTTTTTTGTATGTGTTTTGATGTTCACCTAACTTTTCTGTAATTATTATATGCTATGGGCTACAGTTCACAGGGTGGCAAAGAGTCAGACATGATTGAAGCCACTTAGCATGCACGCACCTTGGTAGTGAGAGGGAAAATGAGTTCTAAGTATAAGAAGAAGCTCCCATGGGACGTTAGGCGGGCTCCGCAGGTGGCAGTACTGGTAAAGAACCCGTCTGCCAATGCGGGAGACCCAAGAGGTGTAGTTTCGATCCCTGGGTGGGGAAGATCCCATGGAAAAGTGAATGGCACCCCACTTTAGTATTCTTGCCTGGGAAATCCCACGGACAGAGGAGCCTGGAGGGCTACAATCCATGGGGTCAACTGAAGTGACTTAGCATATGGGGACTTAGGCAGATTCCCTCCCTCTCCTCCACCCACTCCTGCAATTCAACCTAAAGGTCAGAGGACCTCACCATCCCCTTGTGACAATTTCCCAAGTAAATAAGGCAAAAATTCACTTTAAGAAACTGAACCTAAGGGTCTAGGTACACAGAATGACTCTGTTGCCACATTTGTATTTTGTAACACTGATGCCTTCTAGCATTTGAAATCCATGAACATCTTTGCATCCTTGTACCACTGCTCCTGGAATGGACACCAGTATCCTACAGTATGGAGTAGGAAGAGTCACAGGCTCAGGATGATAATTCTAGCTCCATTCCTAATAGCTGTGTGGGTTTGGGAAGTGACTTGATGATTGGAAACGTGGGTTACTTCACCGGTGACATGGGGATAATAACAAGTATGTCACAAATTTCCTATTCCAGGGGTAACTGAGACCATAAATACCAAGCCCCTGGCACTGAAAATGTGGGTCTTCTTTTCACTGTCATTTCCTCTTGTAACTTCTGGGTACACATGTGTCCAGATTACTGAGAAAGCATAGGATATGGGGCAAATGTAAAAAATCAGCTGTCCGGGATGATGTGTGAAGTGGGATCTTGCTTTCCAAAGACAAGGATTAAACTAGACTAAGCTAAGTAATATTTTCTCCACTTGTGACCTATCAAATTTAGTCACCAAATAATGCATAATCAACTACATGGAATAGAAGATCTTACTGTGTAGGTTCGAAAGAAAAGTAAGGTCTGTTTTTAACTAACTGTAGCTGAATCTCTTTTTTTTCTTCCTTTGCAACATTCTGTGACAGTATATATCTCTCTAAAATGATTGAGCTGCATTGAGACATTTTTTTTAAACAAACTTGTTTTCTTTAGATGCTCTCGTTAAGTGTTAACTCGGAATTTTCTTCTTATAAAAACACAAGCCTGAATTTGAATAATATTGCTAACTTCAGACATTTGGTTCATGTAAATATTTCAGATGGACTATTAATTTTAAGTATGAGGGAGAAAATATTGTATTTACAGGGAAAACTTCTAATTTAGAAAATAAATGTTTCCTTTAAATAACCTCCCAACCCTTCAAATAATATGAAAGGAAAATTAAAGGCCCAAATGAACTACACTTTCCGAGGCAGTTGTAAAACATGTTCGTGAAATTATTTTAGGAATTACCTAAGTACATAAAATGTTTTAGATGGTTTTCCAAGCTTAATAGAACCACCTGGGAATCCCTCCCTCTCCATCTTTACACTCTTCCCTTTTCTTCTTTCTTAGTGAACAGCTTCATTATCCATCCAATGAGGATGACGGTTAATCTGCCTTTGCAGGCTTAGGAATTCCAAACCTGATATTGAATCCCTTAGGATATCTAATGCAGAGGAGATCTGTTGTCAGATCTGTTTTTATCTTTTCTTGGACACTAACTTAGAATCACATCTTTCTCCCCACAGGAGCGCGCACGCGCATACACACACACACACAGCCCTCTCATTTGGATATCCTCAGCTGTGCTAACAAAACTCCCAGTGTGCAGATTCTCCTAGCATTTATCTTTCGGGACTGAAATTGCTTTATCTGCCTCTGTATTAGACAGCTAACTACATGAGGCCAGGGGATGTGTCTGTTGAGTTTGAATCCCCAGCCTATAGTTAGTGTTCCAAAAACAGTGAATTTTGGATTTTTATAATCGAATTTTTATTGCATTTCATTCATTTACTTCTCTAGGCTCCATTTTCCTTATTTATGAAAGTAAAGAATTAGAGTAGTCAAATTCTACACCCCATACTGTTTGTATTAAAAGCATCTGAGAGCTGCCAAAATAAAACAAAACCACCCCTTAAAATAGGAAAACTCATATTATCTCACTTGACTCTCAAAGATTCTGATCTGTATACCTGGGCAAGGGCTGTAGAATTTGCTTCTGATATGTAACAAGGTTTGGAATCTGGAAGCTCTGGGCAAGGGCTGTAGAATTTGCTTCTGATATGTAACAAGGTTTGGAATCTGGAAGCTCTTTGAGCTCTAGAAATCATTCAAATGTCCTGTGCTTCCTAAGGAAGAGATGCTAAATTTCTGAATCTGTTGCTTAAGGTCTCTTTCTTTGAACTCTACTTAGTTTTCCAATCTCAGGTATCACCTTCACCTTGCATCTTCAGATCCAGTCGCACTGAATTGCTTACAGAAAGACCTGTCCCAGCTGGCTTTTTGTGCAACGAATGCACCGCTATTGTGCTGACTGAAGCATGAAGTTTAGGTACAAACTCTTCCAAAAACATTTCTCTGATACTTTCTCTTCCCTTTTAGACCCTTTATTTTGCTTCTATAAAGGTATTTTTTATCGTACTATATCATCTTTGAACTTCTTGAAGACACAGAACAATTATTCAACTAGTGCTCTTTCCTTACTGTGGCAAATTATTCCTTAAACAAGTATTCACTGAGAATCTGTTATCGAAATTTACATCATTTTATACTCATACTAATAATATTGCAAGCATTGTTAATATCTTGCAAATGGGGAAACAAAGGCTTATAGAGGTTCAGTCACTTGAATAAACAGCCACATGGCTGTTTACTAGTTGGAACTGAATTAGCTTCCAGGATTTTCTGATGTCACTTTCTTCACATTACCATGTTTTCTTAAAGGAACAAAAGAATCAAGAGAAATATGATTTGAAGTAGATTCTCTCAAATCTATTTCCTTATTCCTAAGTAAATGTGGACTCATTTTTTAAATTGAGGTGACATTGGTTGATAAGTTTTGTGGTTGCAATATTATATTTCCACTTCTTAATACACTCTAGTGTGCTCACCATGAAAAGTTTGGTTTCCATTTATCACCATACAGTCAACACCCTTTATGCATTTCAGCCTCCCTAAAACTGATTCATTCAGATCACCTCTTGGAAGCCACATTTGGATAAACTAGAGTTTCCTGTAAACTCAGAGGAAATCAGTAAGTACAGTTTAGCCAATGTTGCTGTTGTTTTTTAAATTTATTTAAATTGGAGGCTAATTACTTTTTACAATACTGTGGTGGTTTTTGCCATACTTTGACATTAATTAGCCACGGGTGTACATGTGTCCCCCTTCCTGAAATCCCCTCCCACCTTCCTTCCCATCTCATCCCACTAGCCAATGTTTTAAGAGAGTTAGCAGGAAAAAAATTCTCAGTAGTAAAATCATAGAGAGGATTCCTTTGGGATTTGTTAGCAACTTAATTTAAAAATTGAAGTTTTGTTGCTTTTCTTGTTCTTGCGTTTTAAGGCTGTTCCACCCTGCCAAGGGGCTTCCCTGGTGGCTCATATAATAAAGAAACTGCCTGCAATGCAGGCAACCCTGGGTCAGGAATATCCCCTGGAGAAGGGAACAGCTACTCACTCCAGTCTTCTTGTCTGGAGAATTACATGGACTGAGGAGCCTGGTGGCTACAGTTCTCGGTGTTGCAAAGAGCCAGACACAACTGAGCGACTCATACTTTCCCTTCTTTCACTTCGCGTTCACCTTGCCAAGGGCTTGGAAATTTGAATTAGGAATAAATGGTGGTAGAGAAGATCAGAGATGGCATAAAGGTTTTTCTTGGGGAGCTTGAGGCCCTGCCACTTTCCTCTAAGGCTTGACAAGATGAAAAGATAATTAACATAAGAGCTAATATTTATTAAATGCATATTAGGTACTTGACATTTTGCTTACTGTTTTATATTTATTTGTTGAGGGTTTCCAAATGTTAATCATTTCGATATCACTTGTATGGATTTTGCAAGCTTTAATGTCATCTACACTATTATTTACTTAATGTTTTTCCTTCAGTGGATTTTACTCATTATTTTTCCCCTTTGTTCTAAGCCATGCCATGCTCAGTGACGTCAGTAATGTTTGACTCTTGCGACCCCATGGACTGTAGCCCACCAGGCTCCTCTGTCCATGGAATCTTTCAGGCAAGAACACTGGCGTGGGTTGCCATGCCCTCCTCCAGGGGAATCTTCCCGACTCAGGGACTGAACATTCACCTCCTCTGTCTCTGGCATTGCAGACAGATTCTTTATTGCTGAGACACCTAGGAAGCCCTTTATTCTAAGCAGTAGACCATAAATATGAAGTCTGGTTACATATTTCTATATTTCAATTAAATAGTTTTCAATTTACATCTTTTCTAAAATACAATAAAATGAATTATTATTTAAAAAAGTTCAAGTGTTACCTGAAAAGCATATTGGACCATAGTTTGGGAAACACTTTGTTTCATTTAAACCCTAAAAGAACCCTTTGCATTGAGAACTTATTATCATTTGCATTCAAAAGGGAAAAGTGAGGCAAAAGAGTAAATAACTTGCCTAATATTACAAGCTGAAAAGTGAAAATCACAGTCTGAACTCAGATCTGTGTTATTCTACAACCCAAGCCCTAAAATATTATGACATTCTTCTCCAGCCTTGGGAAAGATTTCAGTCATACCTCCAATTTTGCATATGCTATAACTGTAATTTTGTAAAAATATGAATGTGCTTGAAATTGAAAGTAAAATAAAAAATTAAAATAGATGTGTAGGGTTGATTTTCCTTTCCATTTCCCCCCAGACACCTTAATGTTTTACCCCTGCTTTGCTTTTGGGTTTCCCAGGGGGTGCTGGTGGCAAAGAACAAACCTGCCGGTTCAGGAGATGCAAGGGACGCGGGTTTGATCTTCCTGTGGGAAGACCCCCTGGAGGAGGAAATGGCAACCCCTTCTAGTATTCTTGCCTGGAGAATCCCAGGAACAGAGGAGCCTGACAGGCTACAGTCCACAGGGTCACAAAGAGTTGGACATGACTGAGCGTCTGAGCACGTTTTGCTTTTATGATTGAAAAAAGGTACAGAGATCTCTAAGAGAATCTCTCTGATCAGTCCTAACTTTTCAGAGGTCCGATTTAATATCAATATTCATCCAGTAATAGTAGTAGTTGCTCAGTCGTGTCGGACTATTTGTGACCCCATGGACTGTATGTGGCCCACCAGGCTCCTCGATCCATGTATAAATGTGTGGGTCTAATTGCTTATTAAAATATTCTCAAAAATATTTAAAATGGTATTGTCCATGAGCTGGTTTTGATGCATTAGGCTCTCTGTCCTTGCTTCTGCCGGCTCAGTTAAGAGAGGGTAGTACTGAAAGTTTTTAGGAACAGATTTGTTTGAGTAATGAGGAGTGAGAATTTTTTCCAAGCACCTGTGAATTGTTTATGCTAATTGGGTCATAACTGGCGCTGCCTGTGTGTGGGCTGCGTCTTTAGCCCACTCTCTATATGCTGTATGTGAAAGCAGGCATTATTAATCAAGCAGAGTTATTTTATTGTATTTTTGCATGATTTTCCTCCTCTCTGTTTCTCATCCTCTCATCTTTTCTCTCTTGCCTCTTGTCCTTATGCCCTACTTACAAGCCCTGAATCGCAGTATGTGACAAAGCAGGTGCTTGCTGGGGGCAAAGGCACAGAAAGCGATGGAAAGCCATGTGCATGTAAATGGACAGCACCAAGAAGGCTACTTTGTGTGCAGAGAAATGTTCTGTTCAAAGGCTCATCCAGAAACGGAAGCTTGGGCTTCACGGTCATCTATATATGCACAGAATTGGCAGGCTGGCTATCTCCACAATATCTTCCCTCTTGATCTGCCTTCACCCTCTCCTTCACAATGTTCCCTGCATTAAACACAGGTTTGGAGAGCCTGAATGCGAGCAATTAGAGGTCTAAAATGGAGTGTGTGGGAGGTTAAGAGGGAAGGCTTGGTAGTTAGCTTGTCACCCATGAGTGAAGCACAGCGGGCTGCTTCCTGGCTAGAGCTACAGAGAGAAAAAAAAAAAAAACAAAACAACCAGAAAAATGCCCCAAAGTGAGTATTTGTTGAGGGCAATGACTTCAGCAGAATAGAGACAAGGCTGGGAACCACATAAGAAAAGTGTCACCCGAAGCACCTCTCAGAGACAAGGGTCTGAAAAGTAGTCTGATGACATGTTAACTACTTGGTTAAGGACATCATCACCACGAAGACACAGACGAGATTCAGCCCGTTTTGCTGTGCTGGTCCTAGCGGAGCCCTGAGGGGCAGATGGGTGAATGGAAACGGTTATAATCCAGCTGGCAACTGTGCCCTCCACGAGGACACAGTTGCTTTAGAATCACTGTTTTTGCCTCAGTCCTGAAAGAGCGAATTATGAGCCACGTGTAAGAAAATTTCAGGGGACAGATGTGGAGAAGGAAGATAACCTGCTTAGGTGTGTGGCTCCCATGTAGGGCTTAGGTGGGTATCCACGGCCACCTTCCAGGAGTGTGAACGGTAGCCAGCTTGAGGATTAAGCAGTCCCAAAGTATAAGGACTTGCCTAGGTAGTAAAGGTCTGAAGAAGGAAGGAGAAAGGAATCTCAACTAAAGGACAGCCCAGAGCTAGTTTCTGGAACGTGTTCAGAGCAGCTTTTCACTTGATCTCAAGTAACTGCATCAGAGTACATGTTGAGGAGCTCAAGCCTCCCAGAATTCTACTTTTTAGGCAAAATAAAAACTCAGCCTTCACAGACTATTGTATATTAAAAAGTCCTTCTAAGAAGGGTATTATTCAGGAACCCCTGGAAATCGATTTTAAAAGGTTAATTCTTTTCAATAGTGCACCAGCTCCCTCCTGCTGTATTTTCTCTTTGCTTTTGCTTTTTTCCCCCTGCTTTATAGAGGGTACATCAGAGTTGATGACTTTCTTCCATTTCCTGCTTCTCTTTGTATTTGAAAATTAATTTTGCCTGTCCCTCCCCTCAGCCTTAAGCAGAGTCTCTATTTCCAACTAAAGATTTTAATTATTTAAAGGTCTTAGGGAGTTTTTATTTTCTCTATCATGAATTGTCAAAAGTCCTTTCCTTGAGTCCCAAGTTTCTCTTTGTAATGCAGATTTAAGCATTTTCATTCCTTTAGCTCCACCGAGACCTTTAGTAAATCTTAATATTTCCACTGGATATCAAGGATGGTGCTAGGCATCCAGAATATGGTATTTAAGATCACCACCATCTATGTAGGTAAATAACAAAACAAGAGCTTCAGTAACTAATCAATAATAACAATGTACCAAGCACTTCATAAGCACACCTCCTTCATTCTCAGAAACCCCTATGAATGTGGATCTAATATTATATGCATTTTGATTAGGACGCTGAGGCTTAGAGAAGTAAAGCCATCTACATGAACGCGTGCATCTAGTAAGTGGTGGAGGCAGAATAATATAAAATGCTAGTGGCTAGAACAGCTGATCAGAATATGATGGGAGAAAGTCCTGGAAAAGTCAGGCAAGACATCACAGAGGGGGCGACATTGGAGCTGGGTCATAAACACCAGGAAAGGAAATAGCAGGCACTGGGGAATTCCCTGGCTGTCCAGTGGTTAGGACTCTATGCTTTCTCTGCCAGGGGTGTGTGTTCAATCCCTGGTCAGGGAACTAAGATGCCACAAGAAAAAAAAAAAAAAAGAAAGAAAGAAAAGAAAATAGCACGAACACTTTCTGTGCAGATGACTGTTGTTAACAATTTGCAAACAACTGAGTGCAACCAAATGTCTTGTGTCTCTTGGGGCCACGTGAAGAAGTCCCAGGGGTTTAGACTTTAGGTTTACAGTACATTAAACTCAAAGCTAAAGACTGAAAAAGACTTCCCTCATAGCTCAGTTGGTAAAGAATCCACCCGCAATGCAGGAGACCTGGGTTTAATCCCTGGGTCGGAAGAGCCCCTGAAGAAGGGAATGGCAACCCACTCCAGTATCCTTGCCTGGAGAATCCCATGGACCGAGGAGCCTGGCAGGCTACAGTCCATGGGGTCGCAAAGAGTCAGACGCGACTGGAAAACCAGCTGTTCTGGCAGATTTCACAGGGTGGAGAAAAGAGGAGCTGGAAGCTAGTTGGGGTGGGGGACAGGGCGGGAAATGGTGGAGAGAGGAGGTTTTAGATGAGTTTCTGACTTAGCTGCTCACCAGGGCATTCATCAGTCGTCAAAACTGGCATTTTCCTTTGTCGAACAAGATAATGTAGACGACAGAAAAGGCGCATTAGGATGAAGTAACCACGACTACAGCACCTGGTTCCAGTGCCAAGAGTGATTTAAAATGATAAAAGAGGGGGAAATTGTGAGCAGGAGTCATAAATTTGATTGTTAGTAACATTAGACAAATGGCTGCCTTTTAATGTATTTTCCCTTTTGAATATCATTTAAACACCCAACGATATTGATGGTTTTGGAGGGAAGAAACTGAACACAATAGAGAGGGCATGATTGGTGTGGTAAGAAGAGACCTACAGCTCCATCCAGGAGATCTTTAGTCTCCTCCACCTTCTCAGAATGAGCTCTGTGATCTGGGCATGGGGCTGAACCACTCTGAGCTTCACCATCTTCAGAAGTGTGATTTGGTCACAAACATTGTTTACTGCCTGTGGGGTTGATGGAGTCAGATATCCTCAAATTCAGCTTCTGACTATGCTATTATTTAAATGTATGAGTCAAAGTGTTAGTTGCTTAGTCGGGTCTGACTCTTTTCGACCCCATGGACTGTAGCCCCCCAGGCTCCTCTGTCCTTGGCATTCTCCAGGCAAGAATACTGGAGTGGGTAGCCATTCCTTTCTCCAGGGGATTTAAATGTACAGTCTTTTCTAATCTGTGAAATGAGCATTATAACTCCTCCTTTGCTAAATTTGAGGATTCACAGATACAATGAATATGCAGAGTGTAGCACTGATGTGTAGTCCAGTTTTTTTTTTTTTTTAAAAAAAGCCCACATGCACCTTTCCAATGGTTTGGATTTCTTTAAAGGGAAGGACATAGATAAAGATACTCAGGCAAGAATAGCTGCATGATTGTGCTGAAACCTCCTTTCCTGTAAAATGGGAGGTCAGAAGTTCATAGCCCTGGTTGCACATTTGAATCACCTGGCATAGTTTGATAGATTCCCAAGTGTGGGACTCACACCAAGGATTCTGACATAATTGGTTTCGTCCCGGGACTCCAGCCTTGAGGCCACAGAAGCTTACCAGGTGTTTCTAATGTGCTCTAGGTTCAATCATTGCCTCTCAAATTTTAGCATAAATTGCCTCACTATCTTGTTAACTTTAGATTCCGATTCTCTAGGTCTAGGATGTCTGAGATTCTGGCATTCTTAACAAGTTCCCTGATGACACAGAGGCTGCTAGTCTGGGGCTGAGCTGAGTGATTAATGCTTCATAACGCTAGTTCTCAACCTTCAGGGTCCACCAGAATAACCCAGCAGCTTGTGTAAAATGTGGCACCGGGACCTGGGTCGGGCCCTTACCAATTCTGGATTGCTTGGTTTAGGGCAAGGGTAGAGAAAAATCACTGAACTATAGTGTTCATTTCAACCTAAAATCCTGTGATGCCAATTTTGTGATTTTATGATTTCCCTCCCAGCTTATGTAAAAAAAATTATGACTCTGAAGCTGAGTGTGTGGGAGATCATTGTCAGAAGCATGAAAGATGGGTGATCGCAAGTTACGTGATGTCAAGACATGACTGATCTTTATATCATGTGCATCTTCAGCCTCCACAATTCTCCCTTAGCATTACTGGGGACTTTTGCAGGACTCTCTGTGTGAGCAGTATTTACTGTTGAAGAAGCATCACAGGTGAACCAGGAGGGCATCCTTCATCCTTCACTGGTGGGAGATGAACAGGATGACTCTGGACTTTTTTCCTGCTCCTTGTTAACACATCACGCTTTCTACAGCAGAAATCCCTCAGGAGAAGCAGGCTCATCTTCCCTACCTCGAGATCAAACCAAGGGAAAATGGAGATGGGGGGAAATAACATGCCTGCTTTATTCAGCAGAGCAGAAGACTGGCTTTTTAAAAACTCTTTGGGAATTTCAGCAGAATCTGTCCCAGAACAGATTTTTTTTTTCTTATTTTTCTGGATTCCTCTTGCTTTTAGTAGCTCAAAATATCCTCTACCCAGGGACAGGCTTTTTGCCACTTTCCAAGAGAAAGTGAAAAACAGCCATGATGGGGTCACAAACATTGCAATTCTCACTGTTGCTTTGGATAACCATTCTTCATGTAATCAATATAGAAGGGCTGTTTCCCCAAAAGTTTATGAATTTGGACCCCAACTGATGCAAGGATAGTAATGTGTGGAAAATGAAATTATTTTCTTGGTTTCCCCTTTAAAATACTTATACCTGTCCTTGATCAGTCTATTGACAAGTGTGCATTGCCTCAAGAATGGACAACCCAGTAAAAGGCAAAAATCATACATCAGTTTAGCCAACCAAATCCTAGGTCATCTACATTCCATGTACTTAATACGGTATTTCCATGTGGGCCTTCTTTATAGAAGAGGGTACCCACTGGGGGCTACTCGACCTCACTAACATCGCCCTGAGGCTGGGCTGGGCTGGCCGTGGAGAAAGCTGCTGTGTGTTGGAACGTAGCAGCAGCACAAGGCCCTGATTGCTTCACATGCCTTTCTCAAGAGCCAGCCACCGTCCTGCCTTCCTTTCCCTGGTCCTGGGGGCCTTGCCATTGGCTTTAGACATCCACTCCACCACCTGTGCCTTTGGTTCAGAAAGGAAAGGGTGTGAGCCATGGTCCTCAGCCCTCTGCCCATTCACTGGAGTCCCTTTTTCGGGCTGAGGGCCTTCTGATCCAGGGGAGGCGGTGTCTGTGCTGAGTGGAAGGAAGCTGCTGTGAGGGAGCTGGAAAAACGCAGTGACAAGTCCTAGCGGCAGCAAGTCACTCCCCAGCCAGGAGGCCCGGGGGTGACTAGTCCTAGGTGATGGGGCCCTGGGGAAGGTGTTGGTGGGAGAGGGGTTCTCAGTTTTAAAGTGAAAGGAAGGATAGAATTTTCTCTTGGTGCTCCCTGTTTTTCAGTTTTGCCCCCAGTTAGCTTCTGATGGGACAAGAAAAATAATCACCGTGTTTTAAAATTTACTTAAAATTAACTTTGTGTGTGTGTGCTGAAAAAAACAGGAGGTTCACTCTTATCAGGTAGCACTTTTGTTTGTAAGGCAGTGGCTTCCTTTCAAATCTCAGAGAAGGGACAGCCTTTTGCAAAGATGTTTATTTTATTGCTTGGCTCATGTATGGTGTTTCCCATGTGGCGGTTGAAAGCATTTTCAAATCTTACCTCCTTAGTGCTCTTAACAACTCATGAACTGGGCCTATGCATGACTGAAGGGCTGAACAACAACACTGTTCCCATTTTTCAGGGGACATTGAAAGTCAAAGAGGTTAGTTTTCCCAGGTTGACTGTGGCAGACCCAGGGTTTGAACCTAGGCAGTCAGGGTCTGGTTGTAACCACTGTGTCATCCTGCCTCTAATGGTGAAGAAAGTGGCCCCGTCCTGGGGTGGAAGGAGAGAAATCACACAGGATGGACTGGTTCTTCAGTGTTGGTCCTCAGAATAGTGGGATATCTGGGTAATCATCATTGGACCTCTTACTTAAAATGCAAACTCCTAGGGCTTATACTTGGATTTCTGATTCAAGAAGTCGGGGGGTTTATGAAAAACCCACCTGGATGTTGTTTAGGGAGCCCCCACTCTTACTACAGATCCACGGCTCCTTCATTGGAACATCATTCTGACTATCCCCAAATGAACGTTCTATCAGGGAGCACAGGCAGCTTACGCTACCACCTCCCATGCACTTTCCAGCCTTTCCAGCTCTGGTGTCTAAACCACAGTCACCGATGGCGACATTTCTGACCACTCCACCCCCGGCTCCATCTGCTGACAGCCACCAGGCCGCCTTGAGTCCTCTGAGCCTCCCACACCCTGACTGCTTTTCTTCTGTCAATGCCTGGAGCCCACGGCTCTTAAAGGCTTAAACCGTGGCTCCTGCAAGGCAAGATGGGCATCTTTAGTATCTGTGATTCGCTCCCTTTCTCTGCTCTGCTAACGGAAGTGCAGCTCCGGTGCATGTCCCCCAAGCGCCAGCATTATTCTCCTGTTCAAATGGAGTGGACAAGATGCAGCAATGTTCAACACAGAACCGGAGACGGGATGGAGCCCTGCCTCAGCTCCCCCGTTTCTTCTGGCCTCCATCTCCTTCTGCTCCTAGCAGCTTCTTACTTCCAGACCCAGAAGGCGCTGGAGGATCTGGCCAGTGTCTCAGGCTTCTGCTAACTCAGTAACATTCTCATGTCTCTTTCAGTGGCTGAGAGGAGCGATGCTGACTGCACATACCCACAGGGATGAGAAGAATTAGCTGTTGCTGATGTGCATACTGACCCAAGCCAATCAACCAGATAATTACCAGTCTCTGGATCCTATCGAGGAAAATGGAAGCGGAGAAGGAGGAGGCTTGCAAGCCACTGAAGTTGCCGTGAGAATTTGGTGTGAGAGCCAGGTAAAACCAAATCAGAAGAGACAACTGGGAAACCCAAGGCAGAAGTCATCAGGGCCCTGTGTGAAGTGCCCATTACCACGTAACAGTGAAAGATGCCAGCTTTGTCCAAACAGCATCTATCCTTTTTAGTTCTCCTTCGTGACTTCCAAGAATTCAACTACTTCTCTATTTAAGAACATGGACATTGCCTTTCTGTGTTACTTGTACCATTTGGGATATGCCCACGCTCAGGTTTCCTGACTACCTTAAATATTCCACGGAAAAGGGAAAATAGGCTTTAAAAAACTCTCCTGCCTGTCGAGAGAGTCCACGTAATATCCCAGCCTCATTCTGTACTTCAGAGTGCACGCACAACCTGCTAAGTGCACCCTGGAACAGAAGAACAAGCAAACTGGAGCCTAATTGACCATCTTAAAATCTATAATTTAAATGTATACATCAGCCACACTTCACAACAGGCATATTCCTTTGTGCTCCCCAAGGACACTGCTGATTCCTCGAGTCTGTAACTGAATTCATCTAAAATAGATAAGGCTGCTGTTTGTAGGAGTTCAAAGCCTCTCTCAGGAGCCTCTCATCCAGCTGGATTTCAGACAGAGAGGTCAGGGTGCCCTGGATCTTCTCCAGTTCAGAGGCTGAAAACTCCACCTTTTCCTGGGGCTAAAAGCATCCTTGAAGTCTTTCAATCTTACACTTTGGTTGCAACGAGGTGGGGGCATCATTTTCTAACATAGCTTTCCAAGGGGGCATTTGTACAAAAGCTGGGTAGGTTTCTTTTGAACCAAATCAAGAAGTTTAGGTTGATTCATTTTGCTGTATGCCTGCCTCCATGCCAGAAACAGCTCGGCAGGGGTTACCAACTGAGAAATCCCAGTAGTTGAACTCTCGAAGCAGAGCTTACACTGCTGCAGGTCACAGGGCATTGTTAATATAAAACCAATATGCAAATGAGAGGAGTTTCCTGTCTTTAATTACCTTGAGCTCCTTGGCTGTAGAAGAATCTCTGAGCTGACTCAACGTCCAAGAGTCTAGGAGTAGACTCCACATCCAGAAAATAATCCATTTTGGGATAATCCATGCTTGATGTTCCCGAAACAAGAGTTTTAAGGCAAAATAGTCACTTGTATTGCCTATGGGAGAGAAAAAGAAAACCCACAATATTTTAGATTGTCAAATATGATTTGGGGATAAGAAATATCCCATTAAATATGCCATTATTTGACTGACATTTCCAGTTTTAAGTCCATCTGTCAACAGAGCTTTCCTACTGTATGAGAAAATGAAGCATTTCACCAACATTTATTAAAAGTAATATATTCTGCTCAGAAAATACAGGTGATCCAGGCTAAAGAGAGATAACATACCAGTTTTTCTTTGTTGTGTATTAACTGGAAAATAAGCTTTTAAATTTTCATGCTGTTTTCAAAAGGTCTGATAAATGACATCATTAAGTATCAGCTGTTCTGAACAGTGATCCTTAATTGATCCAGGGAGTTCCAGTCCCCCTTGAGCAGTGAGCACTAACCTGGGAATCAGAGCCTCCACTTACGGATGCCTTGCATTTATGACACATGCTGACATGTTTGCTGTAAAAATGCCTCGTGTTCCTTCCTTGTAGTGATTTCCTCCAGCACGTTTTATAAAGTGCTAAGGACCATCACCTGCTTGCCTCTGACACAGGCTGCTTGTGAGAAAGTAATCTGGTTTGCCGAGCACCAGCAATTATTTCCGAATTGCAATGATCCCCATAATATTATCATGCCTGTCAGGAAGCTAATATAAAAAAAAAAAAAAACTCAGCCTGTTAGGTTCTTTCTAGCATATGTAGCCTTTCTCAGATACTTGCACAAATGTAGCATCTATTTCTGCAGGATGTTTTTGGAAAGAAGTAACAAGACCAAGTCATTAAAATCAAACCCAGAAGGATAATCTAATTCGTTTTTCTTTCTAACAGTGCATATTTTAAGAAGCCAAGTCTGCTAGAAGGAAACTTTTAAAAATATCCAAAAGCTACCCCAACAGCAAATCATACTTACTGCAAAAAAAGAGAGGAAAAAAAAAAACCTCAAGGGTTAACTGCCGGCAGTAAGAGCAATTTCAGTCAGAGTGTCTTTGATCTCACTAAATATTCCCGGTGAAAGTAAACAATTTTGATTGTTTGATTAGATCGGCGATGAATAACATATACCCGTCTGCTGGACTTCTTTATCAGATAAAATGGCCAGAGCATGTTACCTTAGCAACGGAAGGTGACGCCAGCCCCAGCCTCTTTGTATCCTCCGCTGTGAAGGAAGAAAATGACCAGCTTCCCGTGTAAAACTTTGGCAGAAAACCATCACCATCAAAATCTACATGTCACCATCAAATGGGTCCAATACCCCATATCTCCCTCCCCATCTCCACCCCGATCCCCACCCCTGGCCACCGCCACTCATCCTCAGGCAGAGAACTGTCATAGTCATTTTAAAAAATGGCTTTGGTTTAATTATTTTTAGAGCTTCAAGCTCCAGTTTTATCTGCAATTACAACAAGAATATACGATTAAACAGTTAATATGGTAGAAAAGTTGTCGGGGTTCCAGTCCTTACCCTAATGCTGGCTGAGGGTGGTGGGGACAGGACATCTTAGCTGGCATCTGTTAAACAGTCCCCTGTTATAATTAATACACGGATCAGTCACCAGCATCTAGGCTGAAAATAACTCTCTCTTCCTTCTGCGAATCAGTCACTGCAAGAAGCTTGAAAAGCTGTCTGAAATTTCCTAGGTTTTGCGAGCTGCATTGTAATGTAAATCTTTTGGGAGATTTCCCCCTTCCAAAAGGTAAATGAAACCCCCAAAAGATAAATGAAAGGAAGAGTCTTGAAGTTAGCAGGTACTCACCAGCACTTGTTGGCCCCTTTCGACAGGACACGGCTGAGCATAAAACGAAGCTGTGCAACGCTGCTGAGCCCAGAAGCCCAAATGAACAGCTTCTAATTTTCCCTTCAATCTCAATTCAAGAGCACTGAGCAGAGGCAAGTGACGGATCTGCCCGTTTTATATTGTGATGAAATGCAACCCCTAAGACGAGATCTGAGGGGAGCTGCTCTTTAGAACACATTAGACTGCTAATTTAAGACAACTGAAAGGTTTTGTTTTACTGTCTTTTATGTGTTCTCTCTGCTACCCCCTCAGTTTAATTTGCATTTAAAATTGCGCTCGCTGCTCGTGTCTCCTCGGTTCTCCAAGGTGTGGAGTACTTTCTAATCAGGACAGGCTGCTTGGGTAGGGTTTGGTGCAACGTCACTTTTATTCTGAGCTGCAGAACAAGGTGGGTAATTATAATTGCGGGCTGTTTTCTGGGGTAAAATACAGAGTGAATGCTGGATTTCACCCCCTCCCTCTTTCCTGGCCTTTCTTCCTCTTCCACCTCTGATTGTTTGGTCAGATTTCCCGCTGTCATCATGTCAGTTTGCCTAAATGCAATCTTTTCTGTCTGAATGTAACAAACCTAACAGCAAAAAGAAACTTTGTTTGGATACCTGAGCTTATTCTGGTGATACAGCCTCCCTACCAAACCTCAGGAAGGATTTTTAGGCACAACACTTTGAGATCTGCTCATCAAAGCCATAATGGTGGTCAAATACAAGATCTCTAGTGGGTTTTCCATGACCCTCTTGTACCCTTTGTTGACAAGCAGAATTAGCAAGAAGTGTGGTGTGGTGTGTGCATATTGGATTGAGAAAAGAGGAGCTGCATTTAAGAAGTTACTTCAGGTTTAATAAAATGGGTATTCCCACAAATATAAAACAAAACAAACCAGAAAAGAAGCCTTTGGAGGATGACCACCAGATTCCCTTCTCCCATACCCACAGCTCTGTGGGCTGGTCCTAAGGCAAACCTGAACATCTCCTTCGGTCTGTCTTATGGGTTTTCCCACCCAATGAGAGGAAGTCAGACGCCAATCTGGTGCTGCAGAGTTAAGCCTAATTGATGAGAGAGGAAGCTGAAGCTACCGATCATAAACCCTTACAGAGAAAGCAGACTTCAGACTCAGAATTCTCGGAGCTTTGCCCAGACCCAAAGACTGATTTCCCTAAGGTTATATTTCTGTTCAGCCCCCAGTGGAGGCATGCTGAACACTTGACATTTACGAGAGGAGAAAGCTGTCTTCTGGCTCCTTAGCTCCCAGGGAGATGTGGGCGACAGGTTCTGAACTCTATTGTGAGCCTACTGAAACTGTGATGACTCAGGGGTGAGCGCATGTGTGTGTGAGCACAATCCACTGCTGCTGAGCACAGATGAGTATGTGATTGAAAAGGAGATGATAAACTGGAAGCTTGAAAAACAGAGCTGAACCCCGGGGGTTGGAGGATGGGTTTGGAATCAGTTATTTCTAGAGAGTGGACCAAGAAAGGGAATTTGAGGTCTTACAAAATGGACAAATAGTGTGAAAGGACCATGCTTTAAGAAAACTCTGAAAATTTTGACTTAAATGTATCTGGGAAGGGATGATTGATTATTCACCTGCAAAAGGGACTTCATTTTACTAGGTTTACTAGAGAACGACTGAGTTCTCTAACATGCCATGACCAGGTTCTGAAATAGGTTTTCAAAAAGTGATTTTACTCTCTGGGGAGCATAGCTGTAGCTCATGTGTAAGAATAGCTGTGTAAGGCATTATTTTTAAAGGTGGGGAAGTATTGTAATGTTCAAAAGTCAATGTCAAAACCTGATCAGCTCAGGTTTGTTTTATAACTTTCATCTACTCTAAAGAAGCACTCACAATGGCCCGTTGTTCTGAGACATAGTAGAACCAGACAAAGAAGGCAAGGTTAGAGCAAGTATTCAGAATAACTCTTATGTAGCACTGAATGATTCAACCCAAAACATCCTTGAGATGTCAGCTCTAGAAGTTAACTCAGACAATACTAACAAATCTTGGTGAGCTAGAGATAAAAAATTATTAAAAAAAAAAAAAAAAAAAAGCTAGAGTTGGGACTGCCCTGGTGGTCCAATGGTTAAGAAAACATGCTTCTAATGCTAGGAGCAGGGGTCAATCCCACTGGGGAACTAAGATCCCACATGCTGCTTGGTGCGGCCAAAAAAATTAAAAAATAAAAAGCCAGAGTTACATCTTTTACACTGATGACATTGCAATATGAAATTTTAGCACTGTAAGGCTGAAATAAATAATATAGTGTTATTTAAAATACTGATTTGGCAGAGATGTTTATACTTTTCTATTGAGTAGGTGGTAAGAATAGGTGTGGGCATGTTCTATACACAAAAGAAGTGTTTGATTAAAAATGGAGGCATATTTCAAGATGGAGTCTGATCAGCAAAGGTATCAGCTGGTATCAATTTATCTCAGAGGCGTACTTATTTATATGATTGGATAGCATAAGACCCAAACAATCTAGGAGTTGCAGTTAGACAGTTTGCTCCTTTCATATCATCCAAATAATGTGCATCAGTGTCAGCCTGGGTTTACTCTGTTTGCTAAGAAATAAAGAAGTTTGTGTTATTGACAATTTTACAATTTTTCATTCTTGTTTAATTGCTTTACCATATTCCAGAGATCTCCAGAAAACTGTTTTTATTTATGTTGGACTGCATGAAATTCTGCCTGCTACCTGCATGAAATCTTGGGAAAGTTTCTCTTTTCCCAACAGACCCAACTAACTTTAAAAATACTAGAAGCTCTCAAAGTGTGTGGATATTTTGGATCCCTTGGGGGTGCTAGTCTGAAGATCTTTGGTTAAGTACTAGTTCACTAAACAAAGGAAGCCTGTTCAGTCACTTCAATCCTGGCTGACTTCTGCAACCTATGGACTGTTGTCCACCTGGCTCCTCTGTCCATGGGATTCTTCAGGCAAGAATCCTGGAATGGGTTGCCTACAGGAAGGAGACGGGGGGTCCAATTTCTGGGTCAGGAAGATCCCCTGGAGGAGGAAATGGCAGCACACTCCAGGATTCTTGCCTGGAGAATCCCATGGACAGAGGAGCCTGGTGGGCTACAGTCTATGAGGTCACAAAAGAGTTGGACACGACTAAAGTGACTGAAGTAAGTTAGTACTGAAGTACTCATCACTAAATAAATATATGCAAGAAATAATATATTCACTTATCTTGCAGATAGTTGACCTGAGAACGATATATTCAGTAGCAGTGTTTTCCCTTTGCTTGGCAAGTCACTCTCATCCCCTCATTCAAAACTCAAAAGAAATCTTTCCTTCTCTCCTCAATAAAGCTTGTCATTAGATGGTAGGAGTACTGCACACACTTTATCTGGGGCTTTATTTTTATTCAGATCTCTCTGGGGAAGGAAACACTTTCAGCCATCACCAATTACTTTTATCAATACTTTAGTATAAATTAATTTCAAGTCTTTTCTTGTGAGAAGGTTTTGATGATAGCTGGAAAGCTAAAGAAAACTGAGAGGGTTGGAAAAGCAGATGGAGGTGGGGATAAATAGTCTTACAGGGAGGAGGAGCCTAATTTATTCCCTATAGTCATGTAGTCATGTTTATTTCATGTAGTAATGTTTTGAGGGCTTACTTATGTATAAGATGCCAGGTATTTGGCTAGAAAAAAAGGAACGTTAAACCTGTAAACATTTCAATTTGGACCAGGGCTTGAAATTGCCTTAAAGGACCAGAGGCAGACTCTGAAATCCTATTTTAAGAACATTCGGTGAAAGGAGTTTCCCCTTTGGCCCATCCTTGGCTAGCAGGAAAATTCTTCAAAACAAAAGCCTGCAAGCTTCTGCTTCTGAAACTGCATTCAAGAGAGAGACCCTAGGAGAGAGCCCACACTGGCCAACGTGGTGAAGGCTGGAGTCAAGAGGAGGGAAGGGGCCTTTGGTTCCACTAACTGCCCCTTCTGAAAATGTCCTTTCCCCTCTTTTAATACTTTGCACAAGGGTCAATTCACAGAGTGAAGAACAAGAGTTCAAAATGTCATCCTTCCCTCTGCCAACTGGATTCTAGTAAGCTGACCTCGCTTATAATGTGGAAATTTCTTGGTTTGGCAGAAAGAATGTTCATAAATTATGTCTCTATCTCAGTGTTTATCTAATTGACCTGGAAATAGGAAAATGAAGAAATGCTGAGTTGGGGGATGAGGGGTTCTCAAGCAATGCTCTGCTGAGAAGAGAGCATCCCTAAATCCCTAAATATGAAGATGGGAAAGTGGCCAACTAATGATGGAGAATGTGTTGACAGTGGCAGCTCCTTTTTAAAAAAGCTCAACTGTGATGATATATAATAATGATATTCGACTTCATTCCCTCTGGTGAGAAAATCACATTGCCCTCAATTCTTTATGTGTGGGTATTTGTGCAGTTTGTTTCAGCTTTCCTGGAGGGAGCTGAAAAAATTAATCACAATTTCAATTGCATTTTCCTAGTCCTCCTAAAAATCCAGATTGCTGTTGTTGTTTAGTCGCTAAGTCATGTCTGATTCTTTCTGACCCCATGGACTGCAACCTACCAGGTTCACTGTCCATGGAATTTTCCAGGCAAGAATATTGGAGTGGGTTGCCATTTGCTTCTCCAGGGGATCTTCCTCACCGAGGGATTGAACCTGTGTCTTACCAAGTACCTATTATAAACTAAATTTTATTTATTGACATGAAGTATCTCTTTGATAAATTACCCAATGAAACAGTAAGCTGGAAAGTCATTGGGTATAGTAGGGTACCATCAATACAAAACTGTGTATTTTTATATGTGATAAGATTGCCTGGAAAGACAGAGCTTCAGAGTCCTGGTAGCAGTATCTCTAAGTACTTTCCTCTTTATATATGTTTAAACTCTTTGAATTTTCTATAGGCGTCACATGGTATTATCTTAGAAGAAATAACAAACAAAAACAAAATAAATGAAAACAGGTCCAGCCACATTCTTCCCCTGGGTATGTTGCAAACTGAAAAATATCCCAAAAATGTTCAATAAAGAAAGAATGATTTCTGAGGGCCATAGGTCTTACAGACCTTACACAGAAGCTATGACCCCTGAACTT
Organism: Ovis canadensis; assembly: GCF_042477335.2. Taxonomy (NCBI): domain Eukaryota; kingdom Metazoa; phylum Chordata; class Mammalia; order Artiodactyla; family Bovidae; genus Ovis; species Ovis canadensis. The sequence continues at coordinate 58,332,408 of NC_091264.1, forward strand.
CCAGAGCACATTTAGGAAAATAGGATTGGCTATAGCAGTGGGAACCCTCAGGCAGTGAATTGTATCAAAAGAGTATAAGTTATTTTTAGGCCTTTGTGAGATCATCTTTACAACCCCACATTACTATGCACAGTGAAGTCTGACAATAGATACATTAGAGAGATAAGCATAGAGGGAGATGTAGAGATTAGAAAGAGACAGAGATGGAGACAAGGATAGGGCCAGAGCTATATAGAAGAAAACGATCAAAATCGATTCAGGCTTAGTGGTGACTTTGAACTGCCTTTGTCCTGTTCCCAAATGCGAAGGTCGAAAAACCAGTTTTAGTCAGAGGAAATTTGGTAACGGCTTCATTCCTTTCAGGTCTTGAATATACTGATAAATTCTACAGCCAGGTCTATGTGCTTAAATATTAATACTAAATGTTTTCCTTAGGCATGGGGTATTTGATGTATATATTTGCATAAGAATATTATTATTCATGATACGGTCTCTGGGCTAATTTCAGAGTTAAATTTCTTTAGTCTCTGCATCACCTGAAGTCACTGAGTATCAAGTTTCCAAGTCAGCATTCACTGCTGCTCCTAGTGAACAGAGGACAGTAGAAACTCACCTGCTCTGTGATGCTCGTAAAAGAGGCGTGATGGTGGGTGGGGGCTTGCTTCTGAAACAAAGAGAATCTTATTGGTATTCACTGAGTTATAATTTCTCACAGGCATTAATAATATATGGGGTAAATGTCATATTCAGCCTCACAACACTCATTGCTGCATGATAAATACCAAAGAAATGTTATACAGGAGATGATGCAGAGAAAGAGCTAACAGGATTGGCTTGGAAATCCAGGTTTTGCTGCTTCCAAGTAGCAAGCTCACCTCTTTAGTCCTCAGGTTCCAGCTCTGTAGAACCTGGAATAAAAATAAGAATCAAAGGAGATAATCTATGTAGACAACACAGTACCTAACACACAAGAAGTATTTAGGTTAGGTATTATTTTTAAATGTGTTTAACAGCTTACAAATGCAAGGAGTTGTGGGAGTAAGATACTCCACCCTGACTGCGTCTGTTGCACGTATCAGTTGAAATATTACCTCTGTCGTTCTGATTGCAAGTAAGCTCCTGATCCTATGAGATCCCATGGTATTTTGTCTAGATTTCCAACTTGTATTATCGTTAATTCTGTATATGTGATGATTGTTTTTTTTAATCAATCATCAATACATAAATTTATTTAAAAGAATATGTTAACTGGGTGTTCATTGGAAGGACTGATGCTAAAGCTGAAACTCCAATACTTTGGCCACCTCATGCGAAGAGTTGACTCATTGGAAAAGACTCTGATGCTGGGAGGGATTGGGGCAGGAGGAGAAGGGGATGACAGAGGATGAGATGGCTGGATGGCATCGCCGACTCAATGGACATGAGTTTGGGTGAACTCTGGGAGTTAGTGATGGACAGGGAGGCCTGGCGTGCTGCGATTCATGGAGTCGCAAAGAGTCGGACACGACTGAGTGACTGAACTGTACTGAAGTGACATTACCAACAGTTTTAGAGTGGTTAGCTCTAGAACCAGGAATGAAACACTGTTAGCCATTCTGTGTATCTGTGTATTTTCTTTTCACATTTCTTAAATCACAAATAAAAATATACAAGATACTACAGTGAAAATACAATTAGAGTTTCTCTCAAATAAATTAAAAAAGTGCACAGTCTGGGGAAAACTGAAGCCCAGTCTACTGGCTTACAAAGGGGGCGTATTATAAAACTGGCGTTCAAGTTTAGCAGTTGGCCAGTGTCTCCACCCACCCCACTTCACTGCCTTTTTGGATTGTGTTCTTCCCCAGAGCCCTAAGCTTCTCACCCACCCTATTAGTTATTAGGATTAATGTCTAAAATGGTTTAGATTAGTGTCGAAAATAGTACGTACCCCCGCCCCCCACCTCCAGAGTATTACTTATAATTATTTTCGCTCACAGAGAGCTGATGGCTCTTAGTGAGCTCTTTAATGTGTGTTCTTTTTCTGGACAGTCATGCAAAGTAGGGAGCCTTGAAGACCCATGTCAAGACAGCATTTATTATTCTTTTTACCCCTCTACATTCCTTAGAGAAGTTGGCAGCAGGAATTACAAACTAGGATAGAACTTTTTCTACTCTTTTTCATAAGCTCATCTTCGCTTTCCTCAGCCAAATGAAGCGTGGATGCCAGGCACAGATCAGACCTTTGTACTCTGCAGTACCTTTGTCCACTAGGTATTGCAGAGCCCAACAAACGTTTCTGTTCTTCTAGGAATGGGTCACAGTTGTCTGATCCAAGCATTCAGTCACTCTGTGTTTATTCACAACTGTTTATCAGCAGTTAATTATTAATCGTTCACTACATGCCAGGCATTGCATGAGTTGCTGGGGGTACAATAGTAGACTTGACCAACTCCTCAAGGAGATTACAAGTTAGCTGAACTTAAATTCTCCCAACTTTTTTCGTATTAAAGTGTGTACTGAAATGATCATGTTCGTAATTGAGCAGACCTCCAGAGGCAGTATCAGGGGCCCAGCATGGTATGCCAGTTGGGAAGCTTTATGTAAGATGCTCAACTTAAATAAAAAATTATTGGGGTATAGTTTATTTACAATGTTGTGTTAGTTTCTGCTGTACAGCTAAGTGAACCAGTTATACATATACATATATCCACCTTTTAAAAAAGATTATTTTCCCGTACAGGTCATTACGGAGTACTGAATAGAGTTCCCTGTATTATACAGTAGATTCCTATTAGTTAACTATTTTATATATAGTAGTATGTATATTACCCCACTTCAGTACTCTTGCCTGGAAAATCCCATGGACGGAGGAGCCTGGTGGGCTGCAGTCCATGGGGTCGCTAAGAGTCGGGCACGATTGAGCGACTTCACTTTCACTTTTCACTTTCATGCATTGGAGAAGGAAATGGTACCCCACTCCAGTGTTCTTGCCTGGAGAATCCCAGGGACGGGGGAGCCTGGTAGGCTGCTGTCTATGGGGTCGCACAGAGTCGGACACGACTGAAGCGACTTAGCAGCAGCAGCAGCAGCAGCATGTATATTGGGCTTTCCTGGTGGCTCAGCAGTAAAGAATTTGGCTGCAATGCAGGAGACACAGAAGACATGAGCCTGATCCCTGGGTCAGGATGATTGCTTGGGGAGCAAATGGCAACCCACTCCTGTATTCTTCCCAGGAAATTCCCATGGACAGAGGAGCCTGGTGGGCTACAGTCCAAAGTGTCACAAGGAGTCGGACACAACTGACGACTGAGCGCCCAGTTTCAATCCCAATCTTGCAATTTGTCTCCCCCACTGTATCCACGTAAGCACGTTTGTTTTCTATGTCTGTAAGTCTGTTTCTGTTTTGTAAATAAGTTCATTTGTAACCTTTTATGTTCCACATATGTGTAATATCACATGATATTTGTCTTTCTGTGTCTGATTTACTTCACTCACTGTGACAATCTGTAGTTCCATCCATGTTGCTGCAAATGGCATTATTCTGTTCTTTTTTAGGGTTGAGTAATCTTTCCTTGTATACATGTACAACATCTTTATCCATTCCGCTGTTGATGGACATTTAGGTTGCTTCCATGTCCTGGCTCTTGTAAACAGTGCCACAATGAATGTTGGGGTGCATCTATCTTTTTCAATTATGATTTTCTCCAGGTCAACTTTTAATGTATTTAATTTCTCCATAGTTTCTTGACTTAGAATACAGTGTCTCATTGGAGGTAGGGGGAAGGGAGTAGTAGATACTTAAACTTGGTGCAGTGTTGAAAGCTGAATCTGCAGGTTGGTACTTGCTGTCAGAACTTTGAATTAGCAAAGAAAAGGATTAGAGGGCTAACTGGTGGAGGAAACATAAGTGGCAGGGATAGGGGGGCCCTTGTTGTAAACAATCTCTAAAATGGTTTCAAGACTCACTGGTTTTAAACCAGTTCTTTGGTTTTTAAATATTCTCCTACCAAAGTTTAATGATAATTAACTTGGTTGAGTTACACCTGTTACAGTCATATATTTCACAAATCCCTTCTGGAGAAGAAAATATCAAAACTATATTGTATTTCCCTAGTTTGGAAGTTGTGGGGCCCAAGATAATGGAGAAGTCCATGTTCTTTAGTTGTTTGGGCCTTGAAAGTGACATTTTTTTTTTTTCAGGTTACTGTAACCTCCTTTGGCAGAGTAAACATATGCACTTTTAAAAGAGCCCTGATTTAAAAAGCTGGTAGCGGTGAACAGCAAGAATCCAGTCACATTTTTTAACATAGCTCCAGAGGAACTATGGTTTAAACTCGCAAGTCTTCTCATTCCTATGGCAACCACCAGCAGTGTTCAGCCGATGCTACGCGCTGTGTCCATTAAGCCATGCGTTGTGCACCTCCCCCACCTTCTGCTGCCTCCTCCCCCTACGAATTCATCCTCAACTTCACTAAACTGTCTACCTTGAAAAAGGCTCTTTTCCAGACTCAGAGCTGCTTTCCAACATGCAAGCAATCAAGCCCATGAATCTAAAGGGGGAAGACTCCTCCCAGAGGAAACCTTTACAAACCCAGAGGGGAAATGTACCCCAAAATAGAGACACCGTCTGCTTGCCTGATTTGACAGGTTTGAGAGCTCCTTGTTTGAAAGCCAGACGTGAATCTGTGAAGAGATTCCCTTGAGTTACAACCCTTTTTTGGGAGCAGCTTCCATGAAGATAACATATGTGGTGAGATGGAGCCAAAATGCACCCACTGGGCAGCAGCGCAGCTCTGGGAACATCTCTAACACGTTCTCAGGAAGCTGGAGCGGTTAGTCACGGGGATGGAGGAAGAGCCCCTCTGTGGCGCCTGTCTCATGGAGCAGGGGGCTGCCTGTCACCGTTACTGCCTGCTCTTCAAGGAGGACTCCAGGGGTTCTGCTCTCCTGAAGGGCTTCTTCTTCTTCTAAAGAGTGAGAACCCAAAGCCGGGGATTCAAAGATGCAAAGGTCAAGTAAAGGCAGGCTGGATCTTGGCTGAGTGTTTTTAAAATTTCAGAGAAAAAACCAAAACAAACCAAAACATTTTTAGGTGGAAATGGCCTGGGATGTTTTGCATACAATCTTGCTTAGTGTCTAAGATACGGACCAAATATGGACGAGTCATTCACTTCTATTCCTTGAGGAAGGTTCAGAGGAACATTCTGGATCAGAACAAAGCATGAGGCCCCAATTGGCTTCTCTCTAAAGGCCATCGTTGTCCCTCTGCCCCCCATGTTTCCTCAATTAGGATGCTTGCTTAGTGGGGAGTTGGGTTAAGGCTCTGTGGGACACTCAGATGTTGATACCGGATCGGCTGCTCTGTGATGTCAGATGTGGTGCTTATCAGCTCCAGGCTATTCTTCCCCTCACTTGAAGATAGAGATGCTAAACTATTTAGTCTCTAAGTCTCAAGTATCATATTGCTTAAAAAGTATAGTATTTCCAGAGCTAAAGACAATAGAACTGGGATCTGATTAAAGCTTTCTGACTTTTTTGTTTGGTAAAGTGGAACCAAAATATTTAGAAGTGGGGACATAACGGTGAGTCTTGCTCCTCAAAATATATCTTTACATGAGCAGCATCAGCAGTACGTGGGCCTCCAGGAAGTGTAGAATCTTGGTCTCCACTCTAGAGCAACTGTTTCGGAATCTCCGTTTTAACAAGATCTTCATCTGGGGCTGTTGAAAACCACTGCCATAGAGTAGTGAAGAGGCTGTTTCTAGTGATAATATGTTGACAGCAAGGTGAATTGTTTCCAGTTCCATGATCCACCCTCTTCTCACCCCTTGTTTCTTATTCCCACTTAACAGATGAGAAAGCCAAGGTGCAAAGAGATTACATCGCTTGCCTTTTTTGTTACTGTTGCTTGGTCACTCAGTCGTGTCCGACTCTTTGCAACCCCATGGCCTGCAGCAGCCAGGCTTCCCTGTCCTTCACCATCTCCTAGAGTTTGCTCAAACTCACGTCCATCAAGTCAGTGATGCCATCCTGCTATCTCATGCTCTGTGGTCCCCTTCTCCTGCCTTCAATCTTTCCTAGCATCAGGGTCTTTTCCAACTTGCCTACAGTCACACACTAAATAAACTATTAAGTGATGAAATCAAGACAAATTTAAGGTAGACTTGCATGTATAGCCAGTCAACTAAGAGGGGGATGGAGTGTCCACTAGACCTTCTTCAATGGTCTACCTTAAATTTCCCTTGTTTATTAACAGACTCTCCTGGTATAGAAACCCTTTGTCAGATCTTACTCATCTTCCAACTTGACATTTTTCAGTTTAAAAATCATCACAAATGATTTTTATGACAGCAACACCCAGAAATCAGAGGTGAGATTATTACTTAATTTTACAGAAGGGGTCAGACTAAACTGACTTGTTTGAGCTAATAAGTCACAGAGCCTATGGACATTTGGGTGCCATGCCCAGCGTTACATTATTGACTTCAGATTGTGCTTGATTTAGAATATTTACTGTCTTGCTTACTTGCTTATCTGTGTTTGTGCTAACTTCAAAGATCAGAACAATAGATAGGTCTTCTTGGTGATGTTCTTTTAAAATTAAATATCAATTTGGTATACATAAGATAGGGCTTCCCTGATTGGCTCAGAACAGGTAAAGAATCTGCCTGCAATGTAGGAGAACTGGGTTTGATCCCTGGGTCAGGAAGATCCCCTGGAAAGGGGAATGGATACTCACTCCAGTATTCTTGCCTGGAGAATCCCATGGACAGAGGAGCCTGGCAGGCTACAGTCCATGTGTCACAAAGAGTTGGACGTGACTGAGCGACTAACACACACACACAGACATTGTAAAACATGAAATTCATGGAATAAATGCTGGCTTTCCTTTCAAAAATTCCAGCACTCTTAAATGGGATGTTGCCACTTCATGCGAAGAGTTGACTCATTGGAAAAGACTCTGATGCTGGGAGGGATTGGGCGCAGGAGGAGAAGGGGACGACAGAGGATGAGATGGCTGGATGGCATCACTGACTCGATGGATGTGAGTCTGCATGAACTCCGGGAGTTGGTGATGGACAGGGAGGCCTGGTGTGCTGCGATTCATGGGGTCGCAAAGAGTCGGACGCAGCTGAGTGACTGAACTGAACTGAATGTGAAGTAATCTATTGAGTATTCATTCATTAAATATTGGACCATTATTAGGTTGAACAATATGAAATTGATGATATTGAACCTCTTTAGGTCTGTGAAAGCATCAAGCATTGGTGAGTTACCTTAAGAAATGATTAAAAATAAGATCATTGCATTCAACGAATTCATAGCCTATTGAAGTGAACTGACTCAAAAATGTGATTAATATGATTGTTCTATGGTACAGACAGGTACATGGTACCTTGGGGGCAAACAGAATGGAGGGATTAACTTTGCTTCAGGAGGAATTTGACTGACTGCTATTCATCAGTAGGGGTACATGTTTTGACCGAATAATCTACACATTCTTTTCTGGGCTCTCAAATTCATTTTGAAGGTGACACCTGATGCAAAGAGCTGACTCATTGGAAAAGACCTTGATGCTGGGAAACATTGAGGGCAAGAGGAGAAGGGGGCAACAGGGGATGAGATGGCTGGATGGTTATCACCGACTCAATGAATATGAGTTTGAGTAAACTCGGAGATAGTGAAGGACAGGGAAGCCTGGCGTGTTGCTGTCCATAGGGTCACAAAAAGTCAGACACGACTTACCGACTGAACAACAACCTTATGCAGATATCATCAACGACCTTATGCAGAATGACAGAGGAGAATTACCTAGGAATGTTTTCATCATTTTCTCATGAAAAATTTTATTCTTCTGTCCTTTTAAAAACATTCATTTGGAAGTCCTTTAGTTTTCAGCAAGAAGTCTGTCATCTAATGGTTCACGTAGAACCAAGCAATGATGTTGTGCTGTGGCAATCAGCTCTGTAGAGTCACACCCAGATCCAAGGTGCAGAGGCCTCTTCTAATTACCTGGGATTATTATAACAAATCCCGAATTGTGTTACTTGGGAGATGACTATAACCTTTCTTTATGCCCCTATTTTAGCCATGCACATGGGTTTACATCTGTTGGTGCCAGCAGGTCTCTTAATCCTTGCAAAGAACTTCCCTCTTTAAAAAATTACATGAAGAAAAATAAGCTGAAGAGAATACATTCTAAACATTGAAAAGTTTTAAACACCTACTCACCTTTTAAAAAAAAGAAAGCAATTACACAGCAAACCTGCTGATGTCACTTTTCATGAATGTTGACGCATTTAGGTTGTCAATTCTATTTCTGTTCACTTAACCATAGCCTCCGATTTCCACTTATAGAATTTAGCTTGGAAATTGGGCTTTGTTCAAACTGTGATGGCTGAAAAGCCATGGAAAGCATGATACACTAAAAATATTCTTGAAACCACCTCACCTTTTTTGGACAGATCTTGAGTTGCTTTTATGATGATAAACATGGTACTTTTATCTGTGGCTAATTGTGGAATGAAGGGTACAGAGACAAGCAACTACATTACTTAATAATAAAAAAAAACCCTACCATTTGTGCATTAGAATTCATCCTAATGCACAAGTATTTATTTTTTATATTTGCTAAATTGACATCTCTTAACTCTTTTGCTCTCTAGGGCAGCTAAGCAATCAGTTCAAGTTTAAACAAATGTTTATTGAATGAAGCAAACAAAATCTGAATTCTTTGAGTCAGAGAAGGCAACATTAATGACGATTTAATGTTACCCTTTCATTTCACAATTTCTATAGTTGATTCAAGGATTTGTGTTTAACTAACAAACTAGAGAGTTCTTTTCTTAGTGCAGAGGTGGGTAGGGGACTGTAGGTCCATTAAAAAAAAGCTTCCTAAAACAATAACGGCAATTCAAAATTTAAAGGGATTTAGCAGAGACATGGAAGAGGAAAGTTGACTGACTAACCTTGGCCTTTCTCTCTCAGAGTCACTCAGCTATGTCTGACTCTTTACAACCAGAGGGATTGTAGCCCAGCCAGGCTCCTCTGTTTATTGAGTTCTCCAGCGAGAATACTGGAATGGGTTGCCACTCTCTTCCCCAGGGGATCATCCTGACGCAGGAATCGAACCCAGGTCTCCTACAATGCAGGCAGATTCTTTACCATCTGAGCCACAAGGGAAGCTCACCTTGGGCTTTAGAGAATGTTTAAGAGCAGGTGATGTTTAACCTAAGTTAACAACTGAGCAGGAGTTAAGTGGGGAGATAAAGAGAAAAGGGTTGTAAGGCAGAGGAGGAAGCTTGAGAAGGGCCTGGGAACAAAGACGAGCCTAGCAAATTTTAGGAAGAATAAGAGGGAGAGAGACTCCACCAGAGGACAGGTTCAGGTCCCAGTAGAGAAGGATGAAGAGAGGTAAGCAGAAGCTACACCCTCAAGGATGGTCTTCATTCTCCAGCCCAGAATCAGGGAATCCTGCTAAGGGGCAGTTGACAAAGTCCAGGCAAACCCTGATGAGGACTTGACTTAGGACAGTGGGATTCAGTTGGAATCACTTTGAAATTCAAATCTGAAATTCAAGAGTAGGCATTTAAAACGGAAAGAAGAAACTTGGTTCTAAAGGGAGAGGTCACAGCTATAGAGACGGATTCTCACTCAGCATCTTTGGAAGATGAAGCAGTGAGAATGAGGGGTTCACTTAGGAGATGAAGTGTTCCACAGCCCAGGCCTCAAATCCCCCAGCACTGGTTGGAAATGTAGAATCAGGTCCCACCCCAGACCGACGGCATCAGAATCTGCATTTCCCTTTGATTCACATATGAGATCCATGCACGTGAAGTTTAAAATCCTGTTTCGTAAGTTAGCTGACCAAGATCCTGCCATTGCACAGATCGTGGGTCATTTTTAGAAGATAATTGGGCAGATCTGGACAAACCTAACCCCAGTATTCCCTAAATTGCAAACAGTAGTTTAAACCCTGGCTGCACATTGAAGGAAACCTCATAACTTAAAACTATACTGAAGCTCAGACTTCTCCCCTAGAAATTCTGATTTGTTCTGGGGTAAGGCCCAGGTATTAGTAGTTTAAAACTCCCCAGGTGGTTCTAATGTATAACTAGGGAAAAGCGTACGTGCTAAGAAGTCTTAAAGGCAAGTAAAAATCTAAATTCACTCAATAGGATTTTTTAAAATAATGAGATATAATGCTAGGAATGTATTATTAATAGAAGCCTTAGTTGCTCTGCAGCAGGTGGTATGAAGGTAATTTCTGGAAGGTATGCCTGATGACATAAAAGATGGCATACTCTTTAAGAAATCTTTGAGTTCTTATCAAGCTCTTGCAAGAGTTGACTTAAAAAACTTACACACTTTTTTAAAGTTACTGGAGACAGAATAAAAACTTGCGAATGTTACAGTAGTTTGGGAGACAGGGAGGGAGGAAGAAATCAGGAGGAGGGGTATTTTTCTCTTGCTGGTAAAGGGCTGCATGCCTCAATTTGCTAAACCTTGAAATGATGGCATTTTGTAAGACTGAAAGACTTTGTGTAGGTGTAAGTAGAATGTCAAGGATGAGTCAAAGATTAATACCTAAATTATAGAGTATGATGCGAATTTTATGCCTCTGCCTTGGAAATCAAGTTGGGGGAGAAGGAAGTATTGACTGATTTTGAAAGTACTACTTCTCTTGGGTTATAATTTAATCAGATGGATCATACTCAATTCTGAGAATGGAGAAAGACTCAAGCCATGTATTTTTAAATAGTTCTGTAAGTTCCGTCAAGCATATAGCTTATCCACTGGCAGGCTAGTTCCAACTGTGCAAAAAGATTGCAAAAGTTTGGGAGTTCTTTATCTCAGAATGCATTGCTCACTAATCAGGATAAGATTCTTCCAAATACCCAACTGCTTTGATTATAGTGGTAATCTCAAAAGTGACCTATCAGTATAATGATTCTTTATGAAACACGTCATAGAATGTCTGCAATTTTTTGTTAAGAACTGCTTGTTAAATCCTTCAAATTACCCTGGGTACCTTTGGATGGTATGAAAGAATTTCAAGAACACTCTGTCTGTCCTTAAGGAGCTTAAACATTCAATAAAAACTATCAAGAGTTGTGCATCTAGGGAAAATAGTTTATTTTCAAGGTACAATAAAATTGCACTTAAAAGCTGAGAGAATCTGTAAAGTCATAAAGTACAATGTTCTAAAAATTGAGTGACAGCAATAACACTGGGAATGCAAAATAGCTCCAGATGGTGCAATATTTTAAAGAAATCATTATATCAGCTTAAGGACACAGAATACTGGCTTGAGAAGTTATATTATCCTATAGTTCTCTTTAACTTAGAACATAGGCACAATTACCTGCTCACTCCAATTCTTGTAATAGGGTAGATACAAGCATTGCTGTATTTCTCACCTGAACAGTTTAATTTTGCAAAGATCTAAAGGGAGCCAATTCTGTAATATAAACCCTGCACCCTCTCTGTTTCCTGGTATTTTGTGAGGGTGAATGCCGCTGCTAAGTCACTTCAGTCATGTCCAACTCTGTGCAACCCCATAGACTGCCGCCCACCAGGCTCCCTCATCCCTGGGATTCTCCAGGCAAGAACACTGGAGTGGGTTGCCATTTCCTTCTCCAATGCATGAAAGGAAAAGTGAAAGTGAAATCATTCAGTCATATCCGATTCTTAGGGACCCCATGGACTGCAGCCCCCCAGGCTCCTCCATCCATGGGGTTTTCCAGGCAAGAGTGCTGGAGTGGGGTGCCGTTGCCTTCTCCATTGTGAGGGTGAATAGGAGGGAATTTATTTACTTTAGAAGTGAACAGGCTATTGCAAACGGAAGAGAGTTAAATGTATGATAGACATACATTCTGTCATATGATATGTATGATAGACTAAAATTGCATGATTACTCTGTGCTCCACTTTCAAATAAATCCATTTCATTTCATTCTCAGAAAAATCCTTTTGGGTGATTTACAGGTGAGACTTGGCAGGTTGAAAAAACATGAAGCTCAGAGAGATAAAGTTACTTGCCTAAAGCCACACAAGGGAGAGTTTTAAAACCAGTTTTTTAACCTGAATTCCATAAAGGAGATAACATTTGTTCCCTGGGTTGTAGAACATTGCTACATGATTGAAATGCAAAAAAGTGAATCAACTTTCAAAGGAACCCAAGTGTGGTTCAGGGTTCTCAGCTTAGCAACTCTCCTAGGGTCTTCCATCTCAAGTTTTAAGAGTCATGATTGTAGTCCCTGATTCAGATTTTGGCTTGGCCATTTATTAGTTCTGTGACTCTGGGCAAGTCAAATAATATTTCTTATTTAACCTCTTTTTACTTTCTTATGAAAAGAATGAATGATATTAATAGCTTCAATTTCAAATGTATGTTGTGAGAATTAAGTAGGCAATACACAGGAAGTGCTTAAAACAGTACCAGGCATGTGGCAAATAATAAATATTAGCTGCTTTTATCTTCATGATTCTCAAAGTTTGATCTCCAAACTAGCTCTCCTAAGCTGTACACTCATATGTCTTCCTGGTGCTGCTAGTGAGGGCGTTTTCCTGGATAGTCACAGACCTCTCAAACTCATCATGTCCAAAATAGAACTCACCTTTGACATAATACAAAGAAGTTGTCACAATGAGTGGTGAATAAGCACTGAATAAATTTTAGTGGTTATCATTATGTATTCCCAAGCTATTCTCTCTCCTGTATTCTTTTTGTAAAGGGCACATCATCATCCAGGGAATCTCATCCAGAAAGTTGAGAGGAATCCTAAATTCCTGAATTCTCTCTTTTATACTTTCCGTTCCCAACGCCACATCTTTTTTGCTTCAGTTATTTGAACAGGTTTCTAATGGTCTCTGGGAACTAAAGCATCTCTCCCTCAACATAAATTCTTAAAATTCAAATAGCAGGCCATTCACTCGCTTGAAATCCATCACTAATACGTATCCAATCAGCAGGGTGTGTCTGTCACTCCTTTCTCCCCATGGTTAACAAAGCCACCTTCTGCTCCAGCCTCACTTCTCAAATGTACCAGATGTTGTAGCCACATGGTCTTCTGAAATTTTCTGTAGATTCTCATTCCTGAGGGCCATTGCAAATGTTTTTCAAACTTAGAATAGGCTATCCTCATCATGGTGAAGAAATATTTTCATCCAAAAGGTTGAGAAACAATGATTATTTGAATACATTTTTAAAAATTCAAGAATGTGAAATCAAATGCAATATAATGACTTTTGGAGGAGCTAAAGATTTGCCAAGAGTGGGTGTACATAATTCACCCACATAGGAGATGCTTTGCAAAGAGAGTAGAAATTGTTATTACTAACAGCTTTCTAAGTAGAAACTAGTATAATCCTTTGGATGACAAGAAAACAATAATCAGACAAAATCTCTTTGTCAAAGAATTATGAACCCTGAAAGAAACCCAAACCTTAAGCATTAAACTGATGCCACTACCATGGAAAGGACAAAACATTCATGCATAACTGAAATATGTCAGTCTCTCCTTGTCGCCTAGGTGTCTTGCAAAACCTGCTGTTAGATTTTACACGGGTTTCACTGGCATTGATTCAAACTACATGAATGTCTATGACCACCCTCCTAGAAAATTACCCCTAGTCTCTAGAGAGGGACCACTTGGATTTGATCTTGAAAGAGACTATTAGGCAAAATGACAATTGATAAAAAAAGAAAAATTGGTTTTAAAAAATCCAGAAAAGGGTGATTATACAAATTTGGGGGAAGAGAAGAGGCAAAGTTCTAAGCATTCCAGTAAGTGGTTGAGTAAAATATTTCCCATGCACAAATTCAGTAACAGGTCATCTGTGCTGGGTCAATCTGTCTTTTCATACACAGCTTGTGAGTGTAAACCTAGGTCATTCAAAATGTGCTTCCTTTCAGAGTCTTCTGTCTTAAACAGGCCCCTATTAAGAAGCCATCTGAAACCTTCAAAACAAAGATTTGGGCCTGGCTTGGGCACGGTGATCTTTGGCGAGTCACTTGCTAGCATGGCACACACGACCTCTAGATCATTTCCTTTCAGGGTTTTCCCATGTCAGTGCGTCTCCACAAACATCACCCTTGTAGTCAGAGCAATATCTCTGCTTTCTAGAGCCATACTGTTTTTTTCCTGCCAACCTGCCTGCCTTTGTACATGCTTTTCTTCTGCCCAGAGTCCTCTTCTCTCCTCAAATAAATCTCTTTCATCCTTCCACACTCTTACGATTCTTAAAGACGGAGTTAACCTCCTGCTGTGTCTCCATCTCTGATCCTCCGCATAATAGGCCATGTTTCCATAGTACACAGACTCTACTATAATGATGAAGAAGAAGATGATGGTGATGTTAGCAAGTATTTCGTCCTAAACTGTGGTCTTTTTGTGATGAGGGCTGTTTCATTCTTTTCTTTAATCTCAATTTCTAATTCAAGATTTTAGCCATAAAACTCTCTATAGAAAGAATGAGCAAAGAAAGCATCATGGTATTTGCTGCATATTTGCCTTTTAGATGGCCTATATTAAGAACTGCCTTTAAGATATATGGTAGGCTTTCAAGTGTTATTCACTTACAATGGTCTTCAATCCAGATACATGTCTGATAGCATGGTTAGCATGTCTGATGCATTATCTTGTCTGTCTTGTGTGCAATTTATGCTTGGTCCCAGTGTTTGGCTAAAGCTTCTGTCATCATGGTGTAAGTTTTCCTGTGCTTTGCACCTTTCTTTTCCATCTCTCCATCAGCACTGAACACAATGGTATAGAGATGTCTTCTCCTCCACAGCCAGGCTCTGCACAACCTCTGGGGAACCAAGGTTCAGCTGTGTGGGGTCACTTGTCAAACTTTTAGGGTAATTTCCTCAGAGGATTGGAAATAAAAGGGACTCATGGACTGCCACCCAAGACAGGATCCCAGATTCCTCTGACCTAATATAACTTATATAATCAGATAAACTAGAAAAATATTGATGATAAGTTTGTTATTAGAACTATATGGAAAAAAAATCTTATAGCAAGAAGAATATATACAAAAAGGAAAATAGCTTTGCTGCAGTAATGCAGTAGTTATTTACAAATGACTGTGAAACAGCTTATTTATTTTTTAAGCTGATTAACCTTTAACAGAAAGTAAGAAAGGTGTTCACAGTTGTAGCATCACACAATAAACTAGAGCTTCCACGAGGGGAGATGTAGCCTTCTTCCCTCTGGGCCTTACGAAGCACTCTCCCCTTCTTACCTCCCCATCTGAAGCCTAAACAATCTTTGTAGCTATTTAAGCAAGCAAACACAAAAAAAGGAGTAAAAAGTTTCCCTGGAGGGCAAGGTAATGAGAGATGCAATCATTCTGATCTTTTTTTCAGACATTTTAAGTCTTCCTTGGTGGGTCAGATGGTAAAGAATTTGCCTGCAATGTAGGAGATCTGGGTTTGATCCTTGGGTTGGGAAGATCCCCCAGAGAAGGAAATGACAATCCACTGCAGTATTCTTGCCTGGAGAATCCCATGGACAGAAGAGTCTGGCAGGCTACAGTCCACGGGATCGCAAGAGTTGGACGTGACTTAGCAACTAAACCACTGCTGCTGCTAAGTCGCTTCAGTCGTGTCCGACTCTGTGCGATCCCATAGACGGGCAGCCCACCAGGCTCCCCTGTCCCTGGGATTCTCCAGGCAAGAACACTGGAGTGGGTTGCCATTTCCTTCGCCAATGCATGAAAGTGAAAAGTGAAAGTGAAGTTGCTCTGTTGTGTCCCACTCTGCGACCCCATGGATTGCAGCCTACCAGGCTCTTCCACCCATGGGATTTTCCAGGCAAGAGCATTATAAAGATAGAAGATACCTCTGGAGGCCAAATTTATGTTTATTTTTAAGTCTTTATAGTGCATCTTGCTATTGATCAAATCTTTGCTCTAACAAGCTGAAGAGAAGTAATGGTGAAAATTTTGAGCCATAAGAAGGAAGAAAAACACACTTTTCAGTGCAAATGTATCACATCTATCCTGGCTACTGGTCTCCTTGGGGCATTTTAGTAGAATGTCACATAAGTAATGCTGTTCTATACTTACAGTGATGGGTTTATAACTTGAACGTTTCACTATTTGTTGTAAAATTTCATCTTTCTGCAAATAGGTTTTAGACTTGAGCAATGACTAAGGCAAATGGATACATGAACAATTTGCAGGTGGATCACACTTTATGTCTTAGTTTAAAAATCACCAAAAGGCTCTTTCTATGAAAACTGTCTTAAGTGGCAATCAGAAGCACAAACTGGACTGGCATCCTAGCTTGGGTGCTGATTGATGGTAAGTTACTGTCTTACTACCTTCTGAACCACTCTGTCTTCAGTTATAGGGAGAATGAGGTTCTCTGGCGTTATTTGTTCTCTCCTCCCCGCCGCCCCCCCCCCGCCCCAACCTCTGTCCCGTGTACCCAAGAGTGGGCTTGTGCCTTGGGCTTACATAGACTCAAATCTTCCTTTGTACACACACAGATTCATTAAAACCCTCTGCTGAGTAGTGGTCCCTCTTCTCCAGGCATGCTTGCTCCTTCCTTCAATTTTTAAAAGTGGAAGAGAGTAATATAAACATTATTTCCTAGCTAATAAGATTATTAAAAACCAATCCTTTCTTTCTTCCACTCAACCGACACAGAAAAATGGATTTCAGGACCCGTCTTTTCCCCATTCCCTCCTCTTGGAATGGGTGAAGTGCCCCTCTTCTAATCTAGGCTTTTCCCTTTGCCTAGTCTCAGTCCTATCCGCTTTCATCTCCTCAGTGACTTCCATCTGTCAATCATCCCTCTCCTCTGCTCTAGCTTCTCTTCTGATACTTTCAAATTTATAGAAATGTGGTAGGAACAGTATGCAATTGTTTACATTTTGCCCCATCTGCTCCCCTCTCTCTTTTCATAAGGAATCTCAGTTCATCAGGAATCATTTCAGATACACTGGAGCAGTACCATACTTCTTTTCTCCTAAATACTGCAGGGTATATTTTCTCAGACATTCTCTGACTTAACCACAGTTTGACGATCAAAATCATGAAGTCTAACACTGAGAACACCACCATTACTTAATCCATGACCCGTATTCACATTCCATCAGTTTCCCTAATAATATCCTTTATAGCTATATTCTTTTCCTGGTCTAGGATCCAGTCTCAGATGACTTTCACATTTAGTTGTCATACCTCTTTAGTCTCCTTAACCTGGAAGAGTTCCTCACCTGTTTTTTTCTTTCTTGAGCTTCAGTTTCGTAAAATAAGCATCAGTTCTTAGAATGTCCTTAAATTTGAATTTGTCAGTTATTTCCATATTATTTGAAATCAGTTTATCAGGAGGCCCATGATGTTGGTTGTCCCAATATTGGTAGTATTAACTTGGCTATAGTGCAATCTGCCATATTTCTCCACTGTAAAGGTATTACATGTCCCTTTGTAATGTATCAGTTATCTGTGGGGAGACAATTTGAGACCAGTATTTGACTCATGAATTTTAGCATCCTGTTATTTCTATTCCATAGAAAATTGCCTATTTTCTCACTCTATTTTCTATCCATGTGGACTTATGGATTTTACTTTAAAAAAATGGTTTACTATTTCTATCATTATTTATTTTAATGCTCAAATTTTCAACACTTGGTCACTGGTAGTCTCTTTCTTTTATCTTTAACCCTTTCAGCTTACCATTTTCCACCAGCATTTAAAGCTACTTAACTCTTGTCATGTATGGATGTGAGAGTTGGACCGTGAAGAAGGCTGAGTGCCGGAGAATTGATGCGTTTGAACTGTGGTGTTGGAGAAGACTCTTGAGAGTCCCTTGGACTGCAAGGAGATCCAACCAGTCCATTCTGAAGATCATCAGCCCTGGGATTTCTTTGGAAGGAATGATGCTAAAGCTGAAACTCCAGTACTTTGGCCACCTCATGTGAAGAGGTGACTCATTGGAAAAGACTCTGATGCTGGGAGGGATTGAGGGCAGGAGGAGAAGGGGACGACAGAGGATGAGATGGCTGGATGGCATCACGGACTCGATGGACGTGAGTCTGCGTGAACTCCGGGAGCTGGTGATGGACAGGGAGGCCTGGCGTGCTGCCATTCACGGGGTCGCAAAGAGTCCAACACGACTGAGTGGCTGAGCTGAACTCTTCCTAGACATGCTTCCCTCTCTTTGGCCATGTCTGTGCTTGCTTTCCCCATTTCTATCTCTCTCATCCATTCTTCACCCTACTACAGTCTATCGTTCCACTGAAACTATCTCATTAAGGCAAAAATGACTAAGTTGAGAAAATTTAGAAATACTCATTTTCAATAACACCTCTCCGCCTCTCTCTCTCTCCACCCCTTTCTGCTTTTCTGGCCATGCCGTGCAGCATGTGGGATCTTAGTTCCTTCACCAAGGATCAAACCTGTACCCCTTGCAGCAGAAGCTCCGAGTCTTAACCACTGGACTTGGCGACTAAACAACAGTAACAAATACAAA
The DNA here is from genome assembly GCF_042477335.2 of Ovis canadensis. NCBI lineage: Eukaryota > Metazoa > Chordata > Mammalia > Artiodactyla > Bovidae > Ovis > Ovis canadensis. The sequence continues at coordinate 58,350,873 of NC_091264.1, forward strand.
CAGTAATTTAGACAGTGTTATGGATTATTGTGGACTTCCTGGTGGTTCAGATGGTAAAGAATCTGTCTGCAATGCAGGAGACCCACCAGGTTTGATCCCTGGGTCGGTAAGATCCCTGGGGAATGAAATGGCAACCCACTCCAGTATTCTTGCCTGGAAAAATCCATGGACAGAGGAGCCTGGTGGGCTACAGTCCATGGGGTTGCAAAGAGTTGGACACTACTGAGCAAATAACATTCTTACTGTACCTTTTTAGGGAGAAGGCAACGGCACCCCACTCCAGTACTCTTGCCTGAAAAATCCCATGGACGGAGGAGCCTGGTAGGCTGCAGTCCATGGGGTCGCTAAGAGTCTGGCACGACTGAGCGACTTCACTTTCACTTTTCACTTTCATGCATTGGAGAAGGAGATGGCAACCCACTCCAGTGTTTTGCCTGGAGAATCCCAGGGATGGGGGAGCCTGGTGGGCTGCCGTCTATGGCGTCGCACAGAGTTGGACATGACTGAAGCGACTTAGCAGCACCAGCACCTTTTTAGTGTTCTGAGCTCCTTTTTCTACCAGTCCCTTAAATGTTGGAGTTTCTCATAGCCCTTTGCTCTTCTAACTTTATGGATTCTCTAGGTCCCTGTAGAAGTTTGTATACAATTTTAGTGTATGTGCTGCTGAAGCAAGCACAGGAGCTTGTATACAGTCTCACATCTTTCATTACCACCTGCTGCTGCTGCTGCTAAGTCGCTTCAGTCATGTCCAACTCTGTGAGACCCCATAGATGGCAGCCCACCAGGCTCCCCCATCCCTGGGATTCTCCAGGCAAGAACACTGGAGTGGGTTGCCATTGCCTTCTCCAATGCATGAAACTGAAAAGTGAAAGTGAAGCCGCTCAGTCGTGTCCAACTCCTATCGACCCCATGGACTGCAGCCTACCAGGCTCCTCCGTCCATGGGATTTTCCAGGCAAGAGTACTGGAGTGGGGTGCCATTGCCTTCTCCTCATTACCACCTAGATTCTGCTTACTCCAAATTCTGTATTTCCAACAATGACCTGCTTCTTGAGCCTCAGATGTATGTATATCCACTTTCCAACTGGATAGACCCATGGGGCATCTTCCAGGCCCTTCACATTCAAAATATTCAGAATGTAGCTGAATCTGGCCTCTTTACATTGACACCAAATTAAATCTCAGAGACAGAATTTTGTGTAAAGTAGAAAAGAACAGCTTTATTGCTTCGTCAGGCAGAGGGGGCCACAGCTGGCTGGTGGTGGTTTGGTTGTTAAGTTGTATCTGACTTTTGTTACCCCATGGACTGTAGCCTGCTGGGCTCCTCAGTCCATGGAATTCTCCAGGCAAGAATACTGGTGTGGGTTTCCATTTCCTCCTCCAGAGGATCTTCCTGACCCAGGAATCAAGCCCAGATCTCCTGCATTGCAGGCAGATTCTTCTATGCCCTCAAAACTGTGTCCCAACCTGGAAGGAGTTGTGAGGAGCTCTATAGTAATGTTTCAGAGAGGACATGATCAGCTTGTGGACATTATTCTGACTGGCTGGTGGTGAGGTAAGTGGAAGTCAGGATCACCAACCATCCTACTGGTCTGGGGTCTACCTTCTTGTGGGCAGCATACAGTTAACTTCTCCCACCTGGAGAGGGTTTCAGTATCTACAAAACAACTGAAAGAGATTGTTATTGTATTCCTTGGGGCACTGCCCCAAGGCTGCTCTATTCTTTCTTTTGACTGCTCCTGTCTATTCTCCACATCCCCTCCCTTTCCTAGTTAGCAGCTGTTTGAACCTTCTGGTTGGAACTCAGGAAAGACCCTGGAGGCTGAATGAAGCCTAGTTCCCGTAATCAAGAAATGGGGGACACAGAAAGGTTTTCGTGTCCAGGAGCCCCACAGGGTCCTGCTTGTTATCAAGAATAAAGTTAATCATCCCACTGCATAAACAACTTCCTTCCCCTTGTACCCTGGTCAGTAACAAGTACCGTAGTCATCAGTTTGCTCAAGCCATAAGTCTGTTATTTCTTCTTTCTCATCTAAAGCAAACGAGTCCTTATCCCCTAAGTATTTCTCAAGTTTTCAATTTCTCTCTGCTCCATTCTCCACCCTAAAACAGACTGTCATCATCTATTTCCTTTTTTGCTCAGTTGCTTCAGTCATGTATGACTTTTTGCGATCCTATGGACTGTAGCCTACCAGGATCCACTGCCCATGGGAATTTCCTGGGAAGAATATAGGAGTGGGTTGCCATGATCTTCCTGACCCAGGGACTGAACCTGCATCTCCTGAATTGCAGGCAGATTCTTTATACACTGAGCCACCTGGGAAGGCCATCTGTTTCCTAGAATACTGCACTGTCTTCCCCAAGCCATTCCCTGATCTCTAGAATTGCTCTCTACAGACATGTATTGGGATTGTGATAAGTAAGATAGAAGCATTTCTTCCTGTTTCTCCCTTTCCTTCCTTTTGTTCTCTGAGACTGAGGACTAGATCCGGGTTGGAAAGAAGTTTAAAACACAGGTGGAGCTGCAGTTTTATGAAGTTATGTCACCAGAGGAGCACATCTTTAAGTTAAAGTAAGTCAGCTTAACTTAAAAAAAAATGTTTTCAGAAGCTGTGGAGAGAAAAAATTTACAAATCGGCTATATTATATATTGGCCTCATTTGCTTTTAGAACAACAATTAAATCTGTTTTAAGTACATTAACTGTTGACAACAGTGGTAGACTTGAACAGCTGGGTGACATTCAGGTCACTGTTACCAAGCCCAAGCTTGTTCTGCTTGCCACACAACAGACCAATAAATCTCAAGGTGTTGGAACAAGGAATAATGACTTTATAATCATCAGGCTAGCAGGTCGAAAAGATGACAGACTAGCTTCTCAAAAAACCTCTCCGTCAGAATTTGGGCTTTTATATACAAGTTGGGGGGGCGGGGTCCACTGTGGCACCAACCAATGGCTGAGCAGGACCGTTAACGGTCACTGGTGGACCGTTGCTCACTAACGGTTGCTTGCTTGGGGGAGGGGCCCCCTGTGGTACCAACCAATGGCGGAGCGGCAGCTCCTGCCTGCATTGCCCCTATTACACCCTGAGTAGAAAGGTGTGACAAGGCTTCCCAGGTGTGTGCAGTGGCAAAGAGTCTGCTGGCCAATGCCAGAGGCAGACAAGACTTGGGTTCGATCCCTGGGTTGGGAAGATCCCCTGGAGGAGGAAATGGCAACCCACTCCAGTATGCTTGTCTGGAGAAGCTCATGGACAGAGGAGCCTGGTGGGCTACAGTCCATGGGGTCATGAAGAGTAGGAAGTGACTGCACACACACTCACACTCTCTCTCACACTTTCTCTCTGAAAGGTGTGACACCAGAGAGCTGTGGAATCTGAAGAGGTACTGGGTGCTCTAGCAACTTTATCCTCTAGCTCTTCTTTTCTGCCAGTTTACTGCCGTATTTTAACTTTTTTTTTTTTTAAGGCAAAGTTACAATTAGCTAACTATTCTCCATCATTAATTCATTAACCATGTTCATGAGATTTGACTGTCATAAATCTGGGACTTTCTTCTCAGAGTTGTCCTCTGTATTTTTGTCTACTTTAAAAAAAGCGCACAGCATGAGATTTAGGTTTTATTTGGGGCAAAAGTGAAGACCATATCCTGGGAGACAGCATTTCAGAATAGCTCTGAGAACATGCTCCAAGGAGGTAGTGGGGGGAGGTTAATAATATCTGGTTTTGGAGAAGGGGGAATACATGCAATCAAGCACATATTTTTGCAGAAGAATTCTGCTAATCATGAGAAGCAGATGTCACCATGAAGGAATTTAGTGCTTTTCTAGAGATAAGGAGATGTAAGAATTGGACTCATAAAATCAGCTCCTGATAATGTCTAACTATATGAAGACCTCTCCAAGTTTTTCCAAAGCCCTCATTTCTGCTCTCCACCAACCCTGAACTCTCTTAAGGGGATGTTGAAGGTCAGCAACTGCAGCAGCTCATGGGTTAATCCTTGTAGAGGGAGATGGCAGGTGCCCTCGTGAAAGTGACAGTCTCTCAGTCATGTCTGATCCTTTGTGACCCCATGGTCTGTCCATGGAATTCTCCAGGCCAGAATATTGGAGCTGGTTGCCATTCCCTTCTCCAGGGGATTTTCCTGACTCGGGGATCGAACTGGGGTCTCCTGCATTGCAGGCAGATACTTTACCATCTGAGCTACCAAAGAAACCTGGCAAATACCCTTGGCAAGTACCAAGTTGCAGTTGACACATTGCCACTCTTGCCCTTCTTCCAGGAATACCACCTTCTTTGCTTTTCTGCCTCTTCCTCCCCTTGATTTCAATTTCTCCTCTTCTGTCCTCTTACCTCAGCTCTCTTTCCCCTCACATTCTTCACTATGCATTGGATTGGCCACAAAATTCGTTTGGGTTTTTCTGTCAGCTCTTATGGAAAAACTCAAATGATCTTTTTGGGCAACCCAATATTTCTTGATTTTTTTTCAATTTATCTCCAGACAGAGTACTAGGTTTTCTCATACTTAAAAAATGTTCAGGGCTTCCCTGGTGGCTTAGTGCTGAAGACTCTGCCTGCCAATGCAAGAGACACAGGTTCGATCCCTCATCTGGAAAGATCCCACATGCCACAGCGCAGCTAAGCCCAAACACCACAACTATTGAGCCTACGCTCTAGAGCCTGGAAGCCACAACCACTGAAGTCTGGAAGCCTGGACCCTGTGCTCCACAACAAGAGAAACCACCACAACGAGAAGTTTGCACATCACCAGTAGAGAGTAGCCCCTGCTCGCTGCAACTAGAGAAAGAAGTCCGCGCATCAGTGAAGACCCCACACAGCCAAAAATAAATTTTTAGAAATTATAAAAAATGTTCACCATTCACAGCCCTTTTTTTCTTATTGACTATCATATCGCTTCCTAATCCCCGCTCCTATTCTTTCCCCTGCCTCATATTCCACTCAGGTCTTTCTCACTAAAATCCCCATAGAAGCGGAATTCACGGCTTGACTGCTTTATGGTCCGCTTTAACTCTTCCGCACTTCCACTCCATTTGGGGGTGTTTTCCTTGGGTTGCTGCTATGACTGTTTCTGTTTCCTGACGGGACACTCAACAGGCAGGCCCATCACCTCCCAGCACTCGGCTGTCCTCTTACGCTTGTGTGCAGGAAGGAAAGAAGGCCGTCAAGACAGGGCTGCGCTTCCACGTTTTACAGCTGAAGGGAAAGTCACAGGCCTCTTAAACCTTGGTGGAGGACGATGGTCTACTTGCCTTGTTCATCCTTCCTCTGCACACTGTGTTTCCAGCCTCTTTTAAACCACCCCGTGGTTTAAAAGTGCCTCAATTCACCGTTGAGCAGAGACCTCCCCCTCTTTCCTACACTGGACACTGGGGGGCCAAGGTCCTGTCATTGCTGGCACTGTGGGTTGGCATGGCCTCCTGGCACTTAGTCATCTGATCTGGGCTTTCCACAGTTGGAAGACAGCAGGGATTGGGGTGGAAGGTGGGGAGGCGTGTGTGTGTGTGGAGAGGGGGGAATGATGATTTAATTGCTGCCTGGAACACCCTCACTGGTAGTGGGATTGCTCTGAGTCTCTACATAGCTTGATCTTCTTGTGCCAGGAGACCCTACTGGGCACCATGCTGCTCTTTGCTGTACCAGCAAAGAAAACCAGAGGGGTTGATATTTCTTTTCCTTCTTAACCCACAGGACCTGAGCCAAGAAAGTGGGGGAAAAAAACAAATTTCGAAACTTTTTTTTTCCTCCCTGGGGACATTCATTTCACATATAAATTTTTCTGCATTTCTTAACCAAGTGGCAAGTGATGTCCATTAAGAGTTGCCCCTTGCTCAGTTTGAGATCTCATGCAATTCCTGACAAAGGAGAATAAGTGAACAAACCAGATGGAGAAATAGAAGAATGCTGTCCTGAAGCCAGGGGGTACGCTGAGCATCAGAAGTTTGGGACTTCCCTGGTGGTGCAGGGGTTAAGCTTCCATGCTTCCAATGCAGGGGGCATGAGCTTGATCCCTGATCAGGGAACTAAGATCCCTACATGCCGTACGTGGCCAGGAAAAATAAATAAATCCAAATAAAAGAAAATAAATTTCAACATAGGAGCAAAGCACTGAGAAGCTGTCTGTGCTTTGTAATTTTGTCACGACTCCCAGAAAGACAGCAAGAGGGGTCCTGGCTGGACTGTCCCACGCAGTCCTTAAGAGTTCACCCTACACTGTTCTGGCATCCGATAAGAGAGAACAATTTTTTAAATCACCAAATTCCTCAAATAGCGTCTTCGCCTTTGTTTCTGGATTTTAAAATCGTAGGCTTCAAAGTCAATAGATTAATAGTCCCAACTAATGTGCTGCAAGTCTGCAATTTAAAAATTATCGGTCTCCTGTGACTGGTGTTCACCAGCCTATCACTTAGTATCCTTCCCTGCCTTTTTCACTGGAGATCCAAATGTTTATTTTGGATGCTGCTCAGAAAAAGAGGGACAGAAGTGGAGAAAATGACTCTTACTGTCAAACATCAGTTGGTGTGAAAGCATCTGTAAATCTCTCTCAAAACAGAAAGTGAAGAAAAAGTACAGGAGTGTGAGGCACTTAAGTGTAATATTGATAGAAAAAGGGATGTTCGCTTCTGTTAATTTCTTGTCAAACACACTTCTCTCTCCTTCTTTTTACTCTAGTTTCTTAATTCATGTTTATACGGTATATCTGGAGCCATAATCTGAGTTCTTTGCAAGTTCCAAAATATGTGTTGTCCTTATACAGGAAAGACAGCTTGGGTGGGTCTGTAATTCTTGGGTCATGCTCTTAGGTCGGCAGAGAGTATGCAAAGCCATTAAACACAGCAGGATATGCAGAGACCAGGATATAAACCTAAAAGCCTTTTTATATGGCCTGGGTTTTCTGTAACTGCCTCTTTGCCTGGGTTGCATGGAAGACTGTCTATGGGAGATGTCTTAGTAGAGAACCAAAGGCCACTGGCCCAGTGATCTGCTTTATAGCAATGCTGACTGCAGAAATCAGAGTGGACACATGGCTGGCTGCTGTATTTTAATCAACCTTGTGAGGCACTTGCTTAATCGTCCACATCGGTCGGCCAGCTTGATCCATCTTAAGAACACCTGCTACTGGCTGGGTCTCATTATCTGAGGGAAGGTGAAGGTCAGGGATCACGGGATGGCTCTGATGGGGCTGCAGATGGCTGGCAGACAGGACATTGCCAACTCTGCAAAGCTGGTTTTACATCAGCTCCCAAGACTTCTGGTCCTGCTCGATCACCCATGTGCTCTCCACCTCCACCAGTCCAACTCCTTGGAAGAACTGACTTTACGCTTGCAGGCACTGCTCAGTTTTCTGAAGCTTTGCTTCTAGCTTTCTTCCCCACACACTGACGCAGTCATATTCAGTGACTGTTTTCCAGTCTTCTGATTGGCTATATCATACACTCCCTCATTTTAAACCTTATACATTTCTGAACGTTTTACCTGGGGGTCCTGTATGTTTTTGTTGTTCAGTCTCTAAGTCATGTCTGACTCACTCTTTCGTGGCCCCATGGACTGTAGCCCACCAGATTCCTCTGTTCATGGAATTTTCCAGGCAAGAACACTGGAGTGGATTGCCATTTCCTTCTCCAGGCATGCCCTACATTGCAGGTGGATTCTTTACCATTGAGCCACCGGGGAAGCCCCAGCGGTCCTCTATACAGCCTTTGTTTGCCTCCCCACCCATTACAATTGGTGTACCCTTGTTCTAGTTTCGGCCCAGTGTTTTCTCATCATATCTTTAACATAATGCCCCAGTTCCCATGAGCACAACCAACTTTGAGGTGCCGATAGGACCCAGACTTGCCCAGCACAGAATCTTCAGGCACTTAACTCTCGATGCACCTGAGCTCCACCCGGTATTGGCTCCATTATAGTTAAAATCCGCTGGGCCCACACTGACATCATCTTCTTTGGTACCCTGTATTTCCCCTAGGTTGACAGTATCTCCTAGGCAACAAAACGTGGGAGCCTCCTTAACTGCTCCATCCCTCTAAGTCTCCCACAGAAAATAAATCTCTAAACCCGATCAGTTTTTCACTTTCTGTTTCTCACGCTATCACATTTTCTGTCACCTGACCAGCCCTATCCTAGGACAGATACACTTTGGCAGGGAATATCATACCAGTCCCAAGACCACTTTGCCAGTCTTGGGCATTTTTCCCTTGCAAATTCATCTTTTGCAAAGTCAGCGGGATGATCTATCCAAAATATTAAGCCGACTGTGTCATTCTACACCTCGGAGTCTTTTGCTGGGTTTCCAGGACCTGCAGATGAATCCAGAACTCCCTAAGGTGGAACAGGTGTCCCACTTCATCCGGCCCCATGCGCGCTCCAGCATCTGCTTCTGTATTTCATACTGAAATGACACTGGTGGTTTCTGAGCTCACAGACCACGCCTTGCTTTCCCGTGTTTGCTCACGCTATTCATTTGCCTGCAAGGTTTTCTTCCTTATTCTCCTCATCCTTTAAGAGAGGCCTCAAGTCCTACCTCCTTGGGAAGTCTACACAATTTCACCCTTGCTGCTGCTCACATCCACTCTGGTAGGTGACTGGATCTCTTGCATGCGTGCCTGCTAAGTCGCTTCAGTCGTGTCTGATTCTGTGCAACCCTGTGGACTATAGCCTGCCAGGCTCCTCTATCCATGGGATTCTCCAGGCAAGAATGCTGCAGTGGGTAGCTATGCCCTCCTCCAGAGGATCTTCCCAACCCAGAATCAGAGCCTCTTATGTCTCCTGCATTAGAAGGCAAGTTATTTACCACTAGCGCCACCTGGGAAGCCCCATGAGATCTCTGGGGTTCCCATAACTTGTTTTCTCCCCTCTACTTAAACTGACAATAAGGCCTTGGGCCTTTTATGCCTCTCCTCCACTAGGCTTTGAGTTCCCTGAGGTCAGATTCTGTTACTTTCATTTTTGCACGACCAAGCACAGTGCCTAAGGGAGCATGCTCTCCGTTACTGATTGTTGAAAGACCAACTTACTCAGTATCTCTAGCTTTCAGTTTTCTTGGGTAAATCAAGATGTAGGAAAGAATAGAAGAGAAGAATTTCACTGGAACAGTCTCATTTTGCCTGATCCACAGCAAGCCAAAATGCTGAGACCCAGAGGCTTCCAACAAAGAGCTTGATTCCTAAGGCAGCTAAGCTAGAAGACTTAGCTTATTACTTACCTCATTCTCATTACTTAGGAGAACATTCTCCAATCCACTTCATGGAAGGTAAGGGGCTGGGGGTATTTACAGATGAATAAAAAGGAGCAGGGCAGTCTCAGACGTGGACAGCTTGGGGAACATGCGGAGCATGGGGAAGTGTGATGGCAAAAAGGTGTGGTCATCCTAGTTCTATGCAGGCATAATTGGGCCACGGGCCTCTCCACGTTCTTAGGGTGGAGTTTTCGGCCCTCTGATGGAGAAAACCTGACCTTCATGCGTGCCCAGTTGGAGAGTTTGTGATCCTATCCAGTCTGAACTGGCTCAGCCTGGACTTGATGCAGCTGACTCCAAGTTCTTAGAAAACACCTGGGGAAAACATGCCATTTGAAGGGCATGCGAGTCTTAAAAACGACCTTGATTACTCAGGTGAAATGAATTTGACTAATAATTACCCACAGTTTCAAGAATGCACCATGTATATTTGCTACACCTGATGGTAAGTGTAATTGCTTAAGAGACACACAAGTGAGGGGGTAACACAAGATTGAAAGCAGGAGGAAAGGGAATGGCAGAGGATGAGATGGTTGGAAGGCATCACTGACTGGATGGACATGAGTTTGAGTAAGCTCTAGGAGTTGGTGATGGACAGGGAGGCCTGGCGTGCTGCAGTCCATGGGGTCTCAATGAGTCAGACACGACTGAGTGGCTGAACTGAACACAAGGAGGGGATTGAAGGTAGCAGGGATGGGAGATGGGCAGGAGAGAGGTCAGGAAAAGCACTAGGAGGACCTGACATTTAAGTGGGGGCTTGAGAAAAGGGAGCAAGAGGTCTGGTTAGTAAAAACCAACTCTGGAGCACCATCTAATGGGTCCTCTTTTGTTTATAATAAAACAAACAGCGTTACAAACATAGTGACAACAACAAAACCCACTGAGTCCTTTGCTTATTCCAGCAGTGGTCATGTATCAGCTAGTGAAGTACTGGCTTCTTATCTAGGGCAGGCAATTTAGAGAGGGAATTACCGTGAAAGGAGAAAGAAAAATGGTAGCCAAGTGCCCTAGGAAGAGATTCACACTCTTAGATGGAAGCCTGTCCCTACCGGTCATTACTAGGTGGGGAACAAGCTCACTCACTCCAGGCCATAAGCCAGTCCTGCTTGCTCTCTGGATGGTGTCAGTGACTCAGCACCTTGGAATAAGCAAAGAGCCACCACCCATCAAAAGTACAAAATGAGATTCTCTCCAGGTAACCTATGCAGTCCTCTCACAGCCCATGGACCCCCGAGGCCATCAGCTCTCCTGGCTTAGTTCTGTTAAGGAGAAGTTTTCCAAAAGCAGAAGTCATTGGAAAGGAAGGGAAATCTTATTCCAAACAAGGAATATCAGGGGGCTTGAAACCGGAAGAAGGTAGGTAACAAGCCATTTAGTCTGTGGAGCGTGAGAAATATGGGAGATGCAGCTGAAACGTTAAGTGAACTGGTATGATATTTGAACTCTGGATTTTTCCTCCAATGCTCTGTGTGGGTAAAAGGTCAGAACTGGGTGCTGAAGTCTCACTGCATTTGAGTCAGATAAGGACATGGCTATCGCCACCAATAAAGCAATCTATGCCACAGGCTGGGTACCTGCTGGCCCAGCACTTCTACTGTGCCCCTCTGTGCATTCGCCACTGTGGGCCCTGAAAATGCAGAGCAACTGTGCCACCGCCAGAGGCGCCCTGTGTGGACATCTTTTCATCTTTAGCTCCTCCTTCCTGCTTGAGTGGGTGCCTCTGATGGTTCAAGCTTTCGGTGTGTGACAGGCTTTCTGCCAAGGGAGCCTGGCAAAACAAATGTTGCCCGTTTTCAGCTTTTACTTTGCCTCTCAGAGAGCTTATCTGGTGGGGGTTTCCCCAAACACAGACGGAAATAGGCAGGTTAAAAAATTTTTTTAAAAAGACAAATTCCAACATACTATTATTTGAATCAAACTTTTCAGTTGTTGTAATTATTCATTTCCTCACTAAAGTAAGATTAGAATTGAAAGTAATACATATCAATTACCCACTAACTCAATAATATTACAAGCTAATTTTAGTTTTACAGTCAAGGCAATTGCTAACCTCAGAATAGGGTTTTTTAAATTTTTTCCTACAAATTTTCACTTAAAAGTCAGTTTGGAGCTCTTATTTTCCCCAAAGAAATAATTTTTTTCACATATAATTTTCTGGGCCAGGAAACAGACTTCAGTTTAACTCCGCATGTATCAAGGGTAACAGAAAGAGGGAGGGATGTAACAATGAACTTACATGTCCACTGTTTTTTCAAATGCACATCTCATTCTCTTTTTTGCAATAGCTTCTGAATGCGTTTCATGCAATATGATTGGGGCTAGAATCCTCAAGTTCATTGCATGTTACAGAATACTTGTCTTTGTACAGAAGAACAGCTTAGCAGGGTCTGTAATTCTTGGGTCATACTTTTTTCCTTTGAGGACTTTAGGGCAGAACTCCGTGTTCTAACCCTGTAGCAAAGATTGAGACCAGTCTAATTCTTTTTCTTGTAACATTTTTACTTGCATGTTAAAAGATTCTTAATCTTTGAGGTCCAGTAATATTACCAATTGTTTATCCAGTGTTGGCTACATCAACTTTCTTCTGCACCCTCAAATTACCTTCCACGTTTTCCTCCTCCTCTTCAGAAGGAAAAGTGAAGCTACGTTGTGGGTATCCAGCCCCATCCCCTTCACCTACCCTTGGACCTTGTTACGCTCACCTGACTTGTCCATATCCCCTTCTCTGTGGGGGTCCCTTTCTCCTGAGTCATCAGGCTATCTTCTCCACATCATTAAAAATGACATTTTCTCTGACCCCGATAAACCTGCAAGCTTCTGTCTTTTCCCTCCCTTCGCATCACCACCAAACTCATTAGAAGAAAAATGTACAATCGTTATCTAAATAATGAGACCTTGCAACTCATGTATTCAATCCATAAATGACGAACATATGAAGAAGGGAAAAACCCAATATGTTGCAGAGGAAGGACTGTTTTGCCTCAGAAGCACCCTTCAGCATTTACATTTGTAAAATCTGTTGGAAGACACGGAAGGTAACTCAAAAAATAACCAGCTAAATTAAGGCCGCCAAACACCTTACGTTCCACTTTTACACCTTTCTCCCCTGCATGACTGAAAATTTCTTCATTAAACCAGAGCTTCCTTAAAGTTCAGGATTCCCCAAGCTCCTAACACACTGCTCGCTCTACTCGCGTAGGATTTTGTGTCTGAATCGTCACAGATATTTATTCAAAATTCAGACCTACTCCAGAATTCTCGGTGGCCAATCCACTTCCATTAGCTTGAAGTCAGCTGACCTCCTAGGTGAAGAATAATGAGCATGTGAGCATGGACAAAAGCAATATATTGCAGAGGAAAGCCCTGCTTTGCTACAAAAACATCCTCCAGTAATTACGTTTGTAAAATCTGTTGGGGAATATGGAAGATAAATGAAAAAATAGGCAGCTATTTATTTGGAGTTATCCAACTCCACTCCGCCCCATCCCCACTTGCTTTTCCGCTTTCCTCCTCCAGGGCAAGTCAGCCCCCGGGGCCTCTGTTGTCACCTTGTTCCAGGCAGGTGACACCCAGAGTCCTATCTCTGACATTTCACACAACATCTCTTTTTCAGCCTGATATCCTCATATGGGGGTCCTAAATTTCAATATGTCAAAATTTCCACCTCAAACTCATATAAAACCAGTTTCTACCTTCCTTTTTTTTTTTTTTTAAATACTTTTAAGTGAAATATAGTTGAATTACCATGTGGTGTTAATTACTGCTGTAGAGGAAAGTGACTCAATCACACATACATATTTATCCCTACCTATATATGTATGTATTAGTTTTCTTTCTTTGGGGGCTTCCCAGTTGGCGCAGCGGTAAACAAACCCACCTGCCAATGCAGGAGATGAAGGAGATGCAGGTTCGACCCCTGGCTCAGGAAGATTCCCTGGAATAGGAAATGGCAACCCACTCCAATATTCTTGCCTGGAAAATACTATGGACAGAGGAGCCTGGTGGGCTACAGTCCCTGAGGTTGCAAAGAGCATGACACGACTGAGTTTGCAGGCACTACATCTTTATCCATTCATCTGCTGTCTACCTCCCTCTTAACTCCTCTATTTTCATGACCATTTTTACTAGCCTCATGATTACTCAAGCCCCTGCCTTCTTCCAATGTGTCTCTCAATACAATCACTTGCCAGGTTATTTTCTTCCACTTTTGTAATGGCCCTTAAATCACTTTCCTCCCTCCTATTCTCATAGACATTATGAGGCTTTAGGTCCGTATTTCTCCTTGGCGTAGATATTAAAGCAGCATCTCCTGCCAATCCATCTTCCCAACATTGCATATACATTGCTGTCAGAATAATCTTCTCAAAAACACTGTGGCTCTCTATTGCCACCAAATGAAAAAGAAAAAAAAAAAGCAGAAAACAGAAGCAATAACAAAATGAAAACTTTCTCTGGTTTCTAAGGGATTCTGCAATATATTATTTTATTGTTCTATCTATCATGTCCTCTAAACCAAACTATATTCAGTGTTCCTGCTCCTCCCCTGAGCAAGGGTCTGTGTCGGGAATGCGTTCTATAGAGTGTTTAGAGAGAAACTGCTCTTCAGTGCTCAAGACTAACATCACCTCCTTATCAAAACCTTTCTTGATTTCCTCAGCTGGATGTGTGAGCTTTTCCTCTGAGCTGTCTTAGAACATTACTAGGGCTCTTCTTGTGACATTTATCTATTCAAAATATATTCTGGCAATGAAAGGAACTGTGATATCTCCCACAGGGGGCTGGTATCACTGAACCCAGGAGTCACATCTGATATATGCCTACATCGGCCATGATACTTCTCCTTGAATACACGTATGTGTCTGATAGAATGAAAGTGGGAAAACACACATCTCTCTCCAAATCATTGTTTTTAAAGAAGCAAAAATACTACATAATCAAGGTCATTTTTAAAAAGATTGTTACCTAGTGTTTTAAAGAGATTGTTCCAAACAGTTTCCTTTGAGAGTTACACTTGGATTATTTAAGGATATTTTTTGTTTGTTTCTGTCTTCTCTGCGTGAATGGTGAAATTAAAGACAGGTGGAATGGAGGAAGCCAAAGCGAGCTAACTCAGCCAACACTGGCAGCTATCTGTCACTGGAGCTTGTTGCCTTGAAAGAGGAAGTTGTTTTTCCATATTGCACGAGAAAAAAAGCAATGCAAACACACAATGGGAGGGCTATCTCAGACATAGGAAATTACTAGAAGGAATATTTTTCCTTTGCATCCTTTTCTGATGGTCCTAAGAATAATGAGGTCATTTGAATAGAGAATGAAAGAGAAATTAAATTTATGTAATTATTTGAAAATATTTTATAAATGTCTATTTGGTGGTTGACAACAAGGATAGTAATGAAATTCATTAGTATTCAGTTATCCCAAACACAAGACATACTTCTCAAATTTCCAGAGAACAAACCTCAGCTTTCATTTTAGTAAGGTTAGAGTACAATTTGGACAAACCAACATTTTCCCAGTAAATACAATAAAGCTCCAAATACCTCTCTTTGTTGTTGAGTTGCTAGCTGTTCAGCTGTGACCCTGTGGACTGCAGCACATCAGGGTTCCCTGTCCTTCGTGATCTCCCAGAGTTTGCTCAAATGCCATGTCCATTGAGTCAATGATGCCATCCAACCATCTCGTCCTCTGTCAACCCCTTCTCCTCCTGCCTTCAGTCTTTCCCAGCATCAGGGTCTTTCCAATGAGTCAGCTCTTTGCATCAGGTGGCCAAATTATTGGATCTTCAGCTTCAATATCAGTCCTTCCAATGAATATTCAGGGTTGATTTGCTTTAGGGTTGTCTCTTGAAAATATAATTTTGTAAACAATCTTTCAGATTGTATCTCAAGTAGATATAGGCTATTTGTACACTTAGACATGGGCTTCTAACATAAATTGGATTAAAACTCCATTGAAGAGAATTTACTTTTTTTTGGCACAACACTTTAGTTTTATAACATGTAGGACATTTTTGAACATTTCAACTTTCTGAAAAAATTGAAAGAATTTTGCAACAAATGCTGATATGCATCAAGACTCTATCATTAACTGTTACTATATTCACTTTATCACCTATCCATTCTTCTGAAAATGGATCCTTGGAAGAAAAGCTGTGACAAACTTAGCATATTGAAAAGCAGAGACATTATTTTGCCAACAAAGGTCCGTATAGTCAAAGCTATGATTTTTCCAGTATTTGTGTATGGGTGTGAGAGTTGGACCATAAAGAAGGCTGAATGCCAAAGAACTGATGCTTTTGAAATGTGGTGTTGGAGAAGACTCTTGAGAGACCCTTGGACTGCCAGGAGATCCAACCAGTCCATCCTAAAGGAAATCAGTCATGAATATTCATTGGAAGGACTGATGCTGAAGCTCCCATAGTTTGGTCACCTGATGTGAAAAGCTGATTCATTAGAAAAGACCCTGATGCTGGGAAAGATTGAAGGCAGAACAGACGAAAGAGGATGAGATGGTTGGATGGCATCACTGACTTGATGGACATGAGTTTGAGCAAGCTCCAGGAGATGGTGAAGGACAGGGAATCCTGATGTGCTACAGTCCATGGGGTCGCAGAGTCGGACACAACTGAGCAACTGAACAACAATCCATTCTTCTAACCTTCTAGAATACTCCCCCCACCCCAGAAAGCTCCTTCATGCCTCTTCTTGTGCATCCCACCCCCTCTCCACAAAGGCAGACTTTAGAGTTTCACCCACCTTAGGCTTAAAACTCACATTTAAATGTCTCTTAAGTACTTCTTGACTGCTTACATCATTTTGAAGTAGTTAGAAATTCACATGAGCCCTTTAATTTTAAAGTTAATCTGTGTAATGAATATTCTGCTTTCTAGACAAAAAAAATTCAGAACCCACATTCCATGAAGAATCATGTCTTTAGATAGAACATGTCTGGGTGGCATTTAGCATCATCATTTTGGGTAAGTTCATCTCTTTAGGGGGTCAGGTCTTCATCTGTTAAATGGAGTTATAAATACCAACTCTACACTCACCTCAGAACTGTTGTGAAGGTGAGAAGCAGCAGCAGTTAACCTTTCCATAGAGATGTGCAGTGTTCATACCTGTGTAATCAGGCGAGTTGTACTTTGCAGGTGTAGCCTTGGAGATCCATCCATGCTTTTCTAAATAAACATTATAAGCCTTATTTCTGGGAAAATTTGGTAGAATCCCGTCATTGGCTCAGTGTGCTATTGTGCCATTTTTCTCATTAAAGACATTCAAATTCTCACACTGACAAAGCGTGTCACTATTTTCCACAGTGGCCTTTAATAATAATATGCTTATTTTTAGTGCACTCTACTAATTCAAATCAACTTTATTTTTTATTGTTAATTAGATGGGGATTTAAGCATAAAAGAACGTTAAGGCTTTTCCCCTCTATCCTACAGGTCATTTTTGAATTCTTGCTTCAATGCCAACAAAAAGAACTGACAGCTGATCTTTGTGATTCAAAGCAATTTCCACCCTGCTAAATTATTCTGGGTGTCAAGCACATGAAGCATCTCAGATAACAGTTGTTAGAAAATGAGTAATATAACCATTTTGTGTAAATATCTAAATAAGTAGCTTTGATTAATTTTTTATTTCTCAAGTGAATATTCCGTTGGTGGTCCATATCTATGTATAATTATGAATTCTACAGCAGTGATTTCAATCTTGAGATCTTCAATATGAAAGTTAAATTAACTCAGATGAAAACTTAATGAATTTTACTGTTTGAAGATCATAGAGTTCATTAGGATGGAGAAAATTGAAAACAATTGAAATATCCAACCACGGAGAAGGATGAAGTAATTTATGGCATATCACACAATAGGATATGCTATCGCCAGCACATTCAGAGTTGCCAACCTATGCGTAATTCTCTTACAAGTTAGCGTAGGAAAAGATAGGGAATATGCATCGTAGTATTAACACTGGTTAGGGCAGGATCATGGTATTATAGTGTATTAAGATATTTGATGATCAAATTTCTTTCTTAAATTGGAAACAGTGACAGACTTTATTTTTTGGGGCTCCAAAATCACTGCAGATGGTGACTGCAGCTATGAAATTAAAGGATGCTAGCTCTTTGGAAGAAAAGTTATGACCAACCTAGACAGCATGTTAAAAAGCAGAAACATTACTTTGCCAATAAAGGTCTGTCTAGTCAAAGCTATGCTTTTCTCCAGTAGTCATTGTATGGATGTGAGAGCTGGATTATAAAGAAAGCTGAGTGCTGAAGAATTGATTCTTTTGAACTGTGGTGTTGGAGAAGACTCTTGAGAGTCCCTTAGACTGCGAGGAGATCCAACCAGTCCATCCTAAGGGAAATCAGTCCTGAATGTTCACAGGAAGGACTGATGCTGAAGCTGAAGCTCTAATTCTTTGGCCACCTGATACGAAGAACTGACTCCTTTGCAAAGTCCCTGATACTGGGAAAGATTGAAGGCAGGAGGAGAAGGGGACGACAGAGGATGAGACGGTTGGATGGCATCACCAACTCAATGGAATGAATTTGAGTAAACTCCGGGAGTTGGTGATGGACAGGGAGGCCTGGCATGCTGCAGTCCATGGGGTCGCAAAGAGTCAGACACAACTGGGCGACTGAACTGAACTGAAGATATTTGATGATCAAATTTCTTTCTTAAACTACTTTTATTTATTTCTCTCAAGTTAACTGCAATGCTTGCAATAAACTACGCTTTGTACTGGAAATATTTCCTTATTTTTTTCCTTAAACTATGAGCTCTTATTCAAAAATACAAACATTATAGACATGCATAACTTAGAAAATAAAAAAATCTTATAAGCTGGTATTTCAGAGACAATAGCTATGTTTTTTATTGTACGCACACACACACACACACACACATCACATCACATCACATAAAGGTTGCTGCTGCTGCTGCTGCTGCTGCTAAGTCGCTTCAGTCGTGTCTGACTCTGTGTGACACCATAGACGGCAGCCCACCAGGCTCCCCCGTCCCTGGGATTCTCCAGGCAAGAACACTGGAGTGGGTTGCCACTTCCTTCTCCAATGCATGAAAGTGAAAAGCGAAACTGAAGTCGCTCAGTCGGGTCTGACCTTCAGCAACCCCATGGACCGCAGCCTTCCAGGCTCCTCCGTCCATAGGATTTTCCAGGCAAGAGTACTGGAGTGGGCTGCCATTGCCTTCTCTGCACATAAAAGTTAAGAGTATGGAATTAGTCATACCTGAGTTTGATTTCAACAATGCTGTGTGGTCTTAGGAAAATTATGTAATCACTTTAGGCCTTATTTTTTTCATGTGTGAAATAAAGATGATGATAGTAAGACATTTCATAAAGTGCCTAACATTATTTAACAAAATTAGTTTGCATATACATATATACATTTTTAAAATAGAGATGGAATATTTTACATGCTTTTTTTAAAAAATCTTCTTTTCCTATACAATATATCTTGGACAATCAGTTCAGTTCAGTTGCACAGTCGTGTCTGACTCTTTGCGACCCCATGGACTGCAGCACTCCAGGCCTCCCTGGTCACCACCAGCTCCCGGAGCTTGCTCAAACTCATGTCCACTGATTCCGTGATACCATCTAACCATCTTGTCCTCTGTCGTCCCCTTCTCCTCCTGACCTCAATCTTTCCCAGCCAGCATCAGGGTCTTTTTCAATGAGTCTGCTCTTCGAATCAGGTGGCCAAAGTATTGGAACTTCAGCTAGAGGTAAGGGTAGAGAAGATAAAAGAAAATCAAATAGATAAGCAAGATCAGGTCAGGGAGGAAGAATGGTGAACAGGAATCAAAAGACTTAATGTAAATCCTGGATTTACCTTTAACTAGCATTGGCCTTGGGCTGATCTGTCACACTCTGTCTCAATTTTCTTTCAGCTTTAAGATCCTGTAATTTATTATTTATTAGGTTAAAAACCTAGGATTCATGTATTTATGAATACTTGTTGAGTTGTTATTTTCAAATGTGCCTGGCACTTCTTGGAAATCCCCACCCTGAAGTGGTAACACAGAACTTTCAAGTAAGGTGGTCTTTAGTTTCCGATTTCTCATGTAGATATTACAGTCTTTAGACATCTTAACTAGAGCTGGCTGTATGCATCTCTGAATTGGAACTTCGTATGTTCTGGAGGATGGATTTGTCCAGGTCATGGTTTGCAGCAAGGAGTTTGGGTTAGTTCTTGCTCTAAGTCAACTCCTTGTCAGCCCCTCATTTCTGCTCTGGAATGCGGATCTTTTCTGTTTCACCTTCTATCATTCTCTAACCTCCATTCGGTTTCACATTTGATCAATCAGCAGAGAAAATCAGGAACATAGCATTCTCCAGGTCAGTGATTCACAAGCTTTAATGCATCAAAAATCACCTGAGATCTTAGTAACAGCAGTTCTGAAGTGGGACCCATACCTCTGCATTTCTAATAAGCCTCAGGGAAGAACTAGGCTGCTGTGTCACAAACCACAGTTTAAGTAACAAGGAGCTAAGTCAGTCTAGAAAGGAAGTGAGAACAAGGTGTTCCTTAAGCACAATAGCCTACCAGGGCATTCTTGCCACAACTGGTCAAATTCAACTGAGCAGTAACAGGTCAAAAATATAATCATTTCTTTTCTTGCCCTTCACCTCGCCCTGGTGCATTTTTCCCTCTCCCAGGCAAAATGACTCAAATTCTCAAAGGCTCCTGCTGTCTTAAATCTCAAGGTGGGTAATCAAGAATGAGGTTTTAAGCAATCAGCAGTAGAGAGAAAAAATAGAGGAAAAAAATGAAACACCCACACACTGAGAACAGAGAAATCAAGAAATCACTCGGAGGGACCAAAAAAAAAAAAAAAGGATCCTTTGCTTCTACAATCCCAAAATTTTAATTTTTAAATTTCTCCCCAATTTTAGTTAAATTAATAACATGCTTATCATTAATAATTTGACCAGCAATGAAAATAATAACATAAAAATTACCTAAAATCCTTATTTTTACATATACTACTGCTAATATATTAGAAAGCATACTTCTATGTCAGCCTGACTGTACACACACACACACACCCCCTATTTAATTTTACATAATTAAATGCATTTTTCATGTTGTATTACAAATTATCTATTTTTACAAAATTTACCTATTAATGTCTTACTGCTAGTACTTTATTGAATAAATTTGAAGTATAACATTGGGTAAATTTAAGCTGAACACATATTACTTTGATATTTGTATATTATAATTACTGATGTAGCAATATTTATCACATTACACAATTGTAGTATGATATTATTATCCATATTGATTAGAGTGTGCATTAGGCCTCTACACTTATTCACCACACATTAAAAGTTTTTACCCCTAAATACCATCACTTTTACTACTGTCCCCCTCCACTGGCCATCCCCGAGAAACCACCATGTTACTCTGTTTTTTATAGGTTTAACTTTTTGATATTCCACTTGTAATTGATGTCATACAGCACTTGTCTTTCTCTGCCTGAATTATCTTGTTTAGCATAATGTGCACAAGCTTCATCTGTGAGGTGGCAAATGGGAGAATATCTTCCTTTCTCAAGGCTGAATGATATTCCATTGTATATCCATGCCCCATCTTTTTTATCCATTGACTCACTGATAGATTTGGGTTGTTTCGTATTTTGCCTATTGTGAATAATATTGTGATAAACATAGATGTGTATATATCTCATTGAAATCCTGTTTCCATTTGCTCTGGGTATATAGAAGTGGAATTGCTGAATAGTATAAAGTCAAGTCACTCAGTCATGTCCGACTCTTTGCGACCCCATGGACTGTAGCCTATCAGGCTCCTCCGTCCGTGGGATTTTCCAGGCAAGAGTGGTGGAGTGGATTGCCATTTCCTTCTCCAGAGGATCTTCCCGACCCAGGAATCGAACCCGGGTCTCCTGCATTGCAGGCAGATGCTTTAGCATCTGAGCCACCAGGGAAGCCTAGATCTATTTTTATTTTTTGAGGAACATTCACATTGTTTTCCATAGCGATTAGGCCAACTTACAGCTCCAATGACAATGTATAAGGGTGTCTGTTTGATCACATCCTCGACAAGGACCTGTTGTCTCTTGTCTTCTTGATAATAGTCATCGTAATAGTCAGCAGTAGTGCTTTAAATCAGATCAGTTCAGTTCAGTTGCTCAGTCATGTACGACTCTTTGTGACCCCATGGACTGCAGCAAGCCAGGCTTCCCTGTCCATCACCAACTCCCAGAGCTTGCTCAAACTTATGTCCATTGAGTCGGTGATGCTATCCAAACATTTCACACTCTCTTGTCTCCTTCTTCTCCTGCCTTCAATCTCTCTTTAAATAGCTGTTTTAAATAGTTGTTTAGTACTTTAAATAGCTGTTTTAAAATTCCTAGTATTGATGCAAGCGGAGAAGACAATGGCAACCCACTCCAGTACTCTTGCCTGGAAATTCCCACGGATGGAGGAGCCTGGTAGGGTGCAGTCCATGGAGAGTGGGACATGACTGAGCGACTTCACTTTCACTTTTTACTTTCATGCGTTTGAGAAGGAAATGACAACCCACTGCAGTGTTCTTGCCTGGAGAATCCCAGGGACGGAGGAGCCTGGTGGGCTGCCTTCTATGGGGCTGCACAGAGTCAGACACGACTGAAGCGACTTAGCAGTAGCAGCAGCATTGATGTAAGAGAAGCATGTTTTTCTTTTTTTTAATTAGTACTTTAAAAAAATATTTTATTAATGTTATAACCTTACTAATCACATATGTCCAAACAATATCTGTCATCACAGAGCAGAGAGCAAGCTATCACTCCAAATTTGACAGTCTGTAGTACCATCTCTAATATTAGGTGAGTAGCATTCCTGAATATTTTCTATGTGTATATGCACAGTTTAAAACATAGCCAAATAAAAAAATAATTTTTATAAAAATGAGATTATGATATGGATACTATTTTAATTAGAACATTCCAAGTTGAATTATAATAGGGGTGAAACAAACTGAAGTCAAAGTTTATGGAACCAATTCTATAAACTCTGATTTCACAACCCATTGCAATATTCTTGCCTGGGAAATCCCATGGACAGAGGAGCCTGGTGGGATACACTCCATGGGGTCAAAAGAGAGTTGGACATAACTTATTGACTAAACAACAGTCCAGTATCTACTACCTAAGTTTCTATAGGAACTTGGGCAAGTTATGTAATATTTCTGTGTCTCAGATTTCTGATCTGTAAAACAGGACTTATAGTCCCGAAATCACATGATGTTATCAGGATAAAAAGAGATAAATAAAACATTTTGAATGGTTCCTAGAATATAGTGATTAAGGAATACCATTATTTTTATATTAGCTCAACTATATAGATTTATTTTATGAAAAACTGGTTAATGAAAAGTATCGGAGATAGTAATCAGGTTTTTGGGTTAGGTCCATTGAAAAAAAAATTCATAGCTTTTTCCTATGAAAGGTGGAGAAATGTATTATTTTTTTCTCCCTCCTTCCAATCACATTCTGACTTCCATTTTATTATAGTTATTTAGCTAATAGTCTTAACATCTGGATTCTGTTCTACACCCATAACTCTAATAGTTGTCTCTGTTTCTGAGAACTTTATTTTGATTCATCTTCTGCTTGCATGAATTCACTTTGGAGTAATTGCTTTTAGCAAAGTCCTGTAGGTCCACTGCCCCTTCTGAAAGTGGGAGTGTTAGCTGCTCAGTCGTTTTCAACTCTTACGACCCCATGGACTGCAGCCCACCAGGCTCCTCTGTCCATGGGATTCTCCAGGCAAGAATACTGGAATGGGTAGCCACTCCCTTTTCCAGGGAATCTTGCCCACCCAGGGATCAAACCTGGGTCTCCTGCTTTGTAGCTGGATTCTATACTGTCTGAAAGAATGCCTGTCTCTTAGTTTAATTCTTGAGCAAAAATGTAGGCTGAGTAGTATATTCTTCAGTAATACTTTTCCTCTGGTTTGGTTTTTAAATTTTTTTTATTTATTTAGGCTGTGCTGGGTCTTTGTTGCTTTGCTCGGGCTTTCTCTAGTTGGGGCAAGTGGGGGCTGCTGTTCCTTGTGGTGTTCAGGCTTCTCACTGCGGTGGCCTCCCTTGTTGTGGAGCACAGGTGTTAGGGTGCACGGGCTTCAGTAGCTGGGGCCTGTGTGGCCAGGAGTTGCGGCTCGCGGGCTCTAGAGCACACGTAGAGGGGTTGCGGTGCACAGGCTTAGTTGCCATGCGGCATGTGGGATCTTCCCGGATCAGGGACTGAACCCGTGTCCCCAGTACTGGCAGGCAGATTCTTATCTACTGTGCCACCAGGGACGTCCTCTGATTTTTATAAATGTTTCTATATCATCCTCTGGAATTTAATAGCAGTGAAGCCAACAGCTTCCATCTTCCTAGACAGTTTTTATGTTTTAAACATACACACCTTTTCTCGAATCCATTGTTACTGGGTGTTCCTATTACATGCAGACAAAACTGTCCTATACAAGGTTAAATCAGTTTTTCTATCCACCAGCATTTTATGAGCACCCATTTCCCCACACTATTGCTGACACCAAATATTGTCAGTCTTTTAAACATATTTTCAATCTAGAGGACAAAATTGGTATCTCATTGTTTTAAATTTTAGTTTTCATTGTTGATGAGGTTGACCCACTTTGCATACACTCATATCATTTTTTGTTTTTGACTTATGATTGATATCTATTCAAACTCTAGGAGATAGTGAAGGACAGGGAAGCCTTGCATGCTGCAGTCCTTGGGGTTGCAAAGAGTTGGCCAGGACTGAGCAACTAAACAGCAACAAGCATCAGTTACATATTTTCTATTGGGTTGTCTTTAGGGCCTAGCAAACACTAGGATTTTTAGGAGCAGGCTACGTTGCTTCTTTTTCTCTTTCTGTGTTTCTTAAGGCTGTAGCAAGCATATGGTAGTTTCGGTGTTCATTAACACCTTTACCAGGCGGTAGATTGAAGGAAGAAGAGAAGATGAACTCCGGTCCATCCATCTGTGGTCTTGCTGCACGAATCTCACCACCCTCGCATGCATTGCTAAAGAACTTTTTGAATTCATAGTGCAAAGTAGAATTGCTTCTCAAATGGTTCTGAAAAATGGTTCTTATGTGATCCAAGTGTAATGCTCAAGTGAAAAGAGTAGAGACCAAAAGTAAAATAGCATATCCCTCTCACCAAATAAACACAGTGCATGCGTGTGCTTGTTACAGCTATAGGCGTGTTTGAAAACAATACATACTTAAAAAATACGTGCTGGAAAGCACTGCTTTCTATTGCTATGTGCAGTGGATAATACGTTTGATGATAATGAATATATACAGGCTTTGTTATTCAGTTGCTAAGTCGTGTCTGACTCTTTGTGACCCCATGGACTGTAGCACGCCAGGCTCCTCGGTTCTCCACCATCTCCCCAGAGTTTGATCGAATTCATGACCATTGAGTCAGTGATGCTATCTAACCACCTCATCCTCTGCCTCCTCCTTCTGTTTTTGTCTTCAATCTTTCCCAGCATCAGGGTCTTTTCCAATGAGTTGGCTCTTGGCATCAGGTGGCCAAGATACTGGAGCTTCAGCTTCAGCATCAGTCCTTCCAATGAATATTCAGAATAGATTTCCTTTAAGATTGACTGGTTGGACCTCCTTGTAGTCCAAGGGACTCTCAAGAATCTTCTCCAGCACCACCGTTTGAAAGCAATGATTCTTTGGCACTTAGCCTTCTTTATGGCCTAACTCGCACAAAGTAATAAATATGGTTCTTTGTATTCTAAAAGTTCCTATTTATAGTTGAACTTCCTTATTCATGGCCTCTTTCCCCTCCAGCCTTAGCTAGACCTAGTTAATTCAATTTTCAGAGCAAAGAGATACACCTCTTTTCTTCAAGCTGTTATATCTTTTTATTTTTATTATGTTGAACCAGGGGAGGATGGGGAAGGCACTCAGTACTTCAGAGTCTGGGAGGCTGTCTTTTCATTTATAGAGAAAGCAAAAAAAGTAAAGTTTTATTCTTTTTTAATTTTGGTATTTAAATTTGTGATAAAGATGGCTATTCATAGGCTATTTTGGCTTTAGAAACTGTGAATTTTTCTATTATGTAAGTTTTCAAGTATCTACTGAGTTCTTGCAAGGTTTCTATAGAATCATAGCACTGCAGAGCTGGAAGGGATTTTTACAGTCCCTCTAGAAAAATTCATCACCCATTGTAAGAATCCTTTGTGTGCACAGACTTCAGTCGACTTTATGGACTGTAGCCCGCCAGGCTCCTCTGTCCATGGGAATCTCCAGGCATGAATACCGGAATGGGTTGCCATTTCCTTCTCCGGGGATCTTCCTGACCCAGAGACTGAACCCTTGTCTCTTGCATTTCCTGCATTGGCAGGCGGGTTCTTTACCACTAGCACCACCTGGGAAACCCTACGAATCCTTTCTAGAACATCACTATCAGGTGATGATCTGACTTTGTCTTGAACACCTGCAGTGATGGGAGCTCCCTTTAGCTAAAAGCAGATGGTTTCACCGTCTCACGCTGGTCAGAATGGCTGCTATCAAAAAGTCTGCAAACAATAAATGCTGGAGAAGGTGTGGAGAAGAGGGAACCCTCTTACACTGTTGGGAATGCAAACTAGTATAGCCACTATGGAGAACAGTGTGGAGATTCCTTAAAAACCTGAAAATAGAACTGCCATATGACCCAGCAATCCCACTGCTGGGCATACACACTGAGGAAACCAGAATTGAAAGAGACTCATATACCCCAGTGTTCATCAGAGAACTTTTTACAATAGTTAGGATGTGGAAGCAACCTAGATGTTCGTCAGCAGATGAATGGATAAGAAAGTTGTGGCACATAAACACAATGAATATTACTCAGTTATTAAAAAGGACACATTTGAATCAGTTCTAATGAGGTGGATGAAACTGGAGCCTATTATACAACGTGAATTAAATCAGAAAGAAAAACACCGATACAGTATATTAATGCATGTATACAGAATTTAGAAAGCTGGTAGTGATGACTGTACATGTGAGACACCAAAAGAGACATAGATATAAAGAACAGACTTTTGGACTCTATGGGAGAAGGAGAGGGTGGGATGATTTGAGAGAATAGCATTGAAACATGTATATTACCATCTGTGAAATAAATGACCAGTCCAAATTTGATGCATGAAACAGGGCACTCAAAGCCGGTACACTGGAACAACCCAGAAGGATGGGATGGGGAAGGAGTTGGGAGGGGGTTTCGAGATTGGGGACACATGTATACCTGTGGCTGATTCATGTCACTGTATGGCAAAAACCACCACAATATTGTAAAGTAATTACCCTGAGAAACGCGGGGCTGGAGGAAGCACAGGCTGGAGTCAAGATTGCCGGGAGAAATATCAATAACTTCAGATATGCAGATGACACCACCCTTATGGCAGAAAGTGAAGAAGAACTAAAGAGCTTCTTGATGAAGGTGAAAGAGGAGAGTGAAAAAATTGGCATAAAGCTCAACATTCAGAAAACTAAGATCACGGCATCTGGTCCCATCACTTCCTGGCAAATAGATGGGGAAACAGTGGAAACAGTGTCAGATTTTATTTTGGGGGTCTCCAAAATCTCTGCAGATGGTGATTGCAGCCATGAAATTAAAAGACGTTTACTCCTTGAAAGAAAAGTTATGACCAATCTAGATAGCATATTCAAAAGCAGAGACATTACTTTGCTGACTAAGGTCCATCTAGTCAAGTCTATGGTTTTTCCAGTGGTCGTGTATGGATGTGAGAGTTGATGCTTTTGAACTGTGGTGTTGGAGAAGACTATTGAGAGTCCCTTGGACTGCAAGGAGATCCAACCAGTCCATTCTAAAGGAGATCAGTCCTGGGTGTTCATTGGAAGGACTGATGCTGAGGCTGAAACTCCAGTACTTAGGCCACCTGATGCGAAGAACTGACTCATTTGAAAAGACCCTGATACTGGGAAAGATTGAGGGCAGGATGAGAAGGGGACGACAGAGGATGAGATGGTTGGATGGCATCACCAACTCCATGCACATGAGTTTGAGTGAACTCCGGGAATTGGTGATGGACAGGGAGACCTGGCATGCTGCGGTTCATGGGGTCGCAAAAAGTCGGACATGACTGAGCAACTGAACTAACTGAATAAAATAAAAAATTTAAAAAATAAAAGCAGATTTCATGAAATGAACAAATGTACATTATAGCAATTTGTTTTTCCTTCCAGTAATATTCCTTGTTGGATCCTAATATTACCCTCTGGAGCAACTAATCTGTTCACTCTTTCAACATGTTGCTGTTGTTCAGTAGCTAAGATGTGTCCAACTCTTTGTGGCCTCATGGATTCTAGCCCGCCAAGCTCCTCTGTCCATAGGGTTTCTCAAGCACAGATACTGGAGTGGGTTGCTGTGCCATCCTCCAGGGGATCTTCCTGACCCTGGGATTGAACCCATGACTCCTACCTTGCAGTCATATTCTTTACTGCTGAGCCACCAGGGAAGCCCCCTGCTAACATGACAGATGGTCAAAGTTTTGAAGCTCATTATTGCGTATCCATTCAGTCTTCCATTTCCAAGCTTAATACTACAAGCTTGTTCTGTCAGTCCTCATGAGCTCTGGCTTCCAGATTGCGCTATTCTGGCAATGCTACTTCATATGCACTTCTGTTATTAATGTCATCTCACAGAGAACTATCCTATTCTGAGACCCATGCCCCCAGACACAACCTAAAGAGCACAAAATCTTGAAATACTGGGACCTTGTCTAGAATCCTGGTGGTTAGAGATGGAAGATGGAAGTAGCCGTAGAGAATGATTAATGACCTAATGTTTCAGAGGAAGACATTGAGATCCAGAGAAACTGTATGACTTGTCAAAGGGTCATCAAATAGTTAAGTGGCAGAATCAAAGTGACGATCAGATGACTGGAAGTGCAAAATTAAGCCTAGAGATCTCAATGGTAAGTGCATTCTCTTGTTTTTAAAATGAAGTATGGTTGATTTGGGCTTCCCAGGTAAAGAGCCTGCCTGCCAATGCATGAGACTTTAGAAATGCAGGTTCGATAGCTGGGTCAGGAAGATTCACTGGAGAAGAGAATGGCTACCCACTCCAGTGTTCTTGCCTGGAGAATCCCATGGACAGAGGAGCCTGGCGGGCTATAGTCCAAAGGGTTGCAAAGAATTGGACGTGACTGAGGCAACTTCGCATAGCACACAGTTGATTTACAATGTTTTGATAGTTTGAGGTGTACAGCAAAGTAATTCAAATATTTATGTACATACATATGTATATCAGAGAAGGCAATGGCACCCCACTCCAGTACTCTTGCCTGGAAAATCCTATGGATGGAGGAGCCTGGTAGGCTGCAGTCCATGGGGTCGCTAAGAGTCAGATATGACTGAGTGACTTCTCTTTCACTTTTCACTTTCCTGCCTTGGGGAAGGAAATGGCAACCCACTCCAGTGTTCTTGCCTGGGGGAGAATCCCAGGGACAGGGGAACCTGGTGGGCTGCCGTCTATGGGGTCGCACAGGGTCGGACACAACTGAAGTGACTCAGCAGCAGCAGCATATGTATATTCTTTCTCGAATTTTTTTCTTTTATAGGTTGTGCTTCTCTAAATTCTGCTTAAGTTCCATGTCCTTTATTCTTTTAATATTTTTAATAGACACATAGCGGCTCTTTATCACTTAACATCACTTTGGGGAAATCATATTTGTTGTAAATATTTTTCTCAAAAATTTTTCTGATATTTTGGATATTCAAACATTTAAATTTTATATAGCCATACTTTTCAGTCTTTCCATTTGAATTCTGTTTTTCAGCAACCAAACCACAGAGGAGTCAGAAATGTACTTATATTAAACACAAGTAGAAAGGAGAAGCTTTCACCAGCCTCAGGCTTGCAGTGACAAATATTTTAGTCACCTTTTGAATAAGATATGAGTGATAGTTTTTAAAAAGAGGAATGTGGAAGAGAAAAGATGTTAAATGGCATTTTAGCATAAGCCACTCCTTATAAACAAGAAATACAGATAAGGAGAGGGGAGGCTAAGGTTGGGGCATACCTGTTTAAGATCAGATGCTTGAAAACTCACCTGAATGGGTCCTAGGGAACTATTACCAGTGTATATGGACCTCATCATCAGAGTGATATTTGGATATTGCTAACATTACTCCTTCCAAGAAGCTAATATAAGAAGAAAACAGTGAACCCGAATTTCAGAGACTATTGAGCAAACCATGACCTAAGTTTGAGCAAGCAGCCCATGATGTGTTGTTCAGGAATTGAAGATGCTATGTTAATGGTGCCGAGTGCGTTAGCGTGAATGTGACCACAGAGATCTTTCTAACCTGTGTGTGAGCACCGCCTACTGGCCACGGTTGGACAGTTGGACCCTGGAAAAGGATGAAAGCATCAGTCCACACTCAAAATACCATAGTCTTTAAAGTAGTAGGGCTTTCTGCAGATTATAGTGATGATTCACTGATGTAAGAGATTTTTTTCTCTGAAAGTGTCTTGAAATACAAGGTTTTAGGAATCATTTTTGTAAAGTGGAGCAAGTGTAAAGAAAAGTTATTCTCATGAACTGTTTACAGGAGCATAGATGGGTTTTATCTTTAGGAAGTACACTTTAGTAATGTATATCAAAGATTGAACTCCCAAATTCTATTGTTAGGAATTTATCCTAAATAAGTAATTAGAAAATTTAATAGAGATATATTGCAAGGGTCTTCTTCAGAGCATTCAGAAGTAAAAAATGATGAGGGGAAAAACCAAACTAAACCCCATCTCTGTGAAGAGATCAGTTATAACATCTATGGAATACTATGCAGCCATAAAAAGGACGTATGCATTTTTACATGTGTTACTATGGAAAGTTACCTATGATTTTTCACTAGGGGACCAATGCTAATCTTTAACAGCCCTTAATGTGCTGCAGACTTGGAGTCAGGCTACCAAACTAAACCCCATCTCTGTGAAGAGATCAGTTATAACATCTATGGAATACTATGCAGCCATTAAAAGGAGGTATGTGTTTTTACTTGTTTAATATGGAAAGATACCTATGATTTTTCACTAGGTGACCAATGCTAATCTTTAATAGCCCCTAATGTGCTGCAGACTTGGGGTCAGGCTACCTCACTTCACATGTTGACTTTGCCACCTCTTAGTATTTGGCTTTGGCTTTTTTTTTTTTTGCTTGTTATTGTTGTTTTCAAAATTTCTTCATCTCTAAATTGGAAATAACAGTACTTACCTTTTGAATGGCTTTTAGAGTTAGAAAGAAATTCAAATAAAATTCTGAAGCACACTGCACCTAAGATACAGTCAGTTATTCTCATTGTACTTTTGTGTTCATATATAAAGTTCATGTGTACATATCTAACTACAAACAGAAGCCCAGAAGGATATACCAACATAATGGTAAAATGTACTTCATAATGTTAGGATTAAATGTAACTTTTCTACATTTCCTTTATAGCTTCTAATTTTTACTTTGAATATGAATTACGTATAAAATAATCAAAGCTATTTCTACATCAAAAAAGAAAAGTAACCTTCTTATACTGCAAGAACAGTAAGAATATTGTTAACAGCATGCTTGTTTATCTGAAAGGGATCCAATTGGAAATTCCATATTGTATTTAGGATATCATATCATAATAGGCTTGGTCAATGGCCTTTGTATTTACTGAAAATCTTACTTTTCTACTGAAATTCTTATTTTTCTAGCATGAAGTAGCCATAACAATTGGGGAGACAAATTGAATTCTCCAAAGAAATACTTACCTTGTAATCTGTATGTTTTAAAACAAGGTTAAAACATGTATTGTTGATGTGCATGTGATTATTATAATAATGAAATCCAATTGAACGCTATTTATACATAATGCTCTTCTGTCATCTGCCATTCACGGAGAGGAAGACATAAAGGAAGAGAAGGAAAGAGGTCATACATGCCTAAATAATTTCATTAAAAAATTTTTTTTTATTGTGGTAAAAGCTGCATAATATAAAACATGCTATTTTAACCATACTTAATTGTACAGTTTAGTGGTGCTAAGTACACTCACATTGCTGTGAGTATACTTAAAACTCTCATCCTCATCCATCTCCCCAATTTTTCACTTTCCTAAATGAAGCTCTGTTCCAATTAAACACTAAGTCCCCATTCCCTCTCCCCTCACCCCTGGACCCTACTAGAGTATTTTTCTAACTCTGTGAATTTGACTATTCAGGGTACCTCATAGCAATGAAATCAAACAGTATTTGTCTGCACCTACTGTATACTGAAATTTAAATGACTGATTTTTATCCTCAGTGTTATCTCATTTGAATTTTGATGTCAGAGTGTTGACATAAGAAATTATTTTAACATGAAGTTCCCAAGGTTTCATCTGTGTTTCTCTAAAGCATCCTATTTCACAATACTCACTTAGCAAATCTTACTGTCTGCACATTCCCTCACACTCAAACTTGGCAGCAAGAAGCAATTTCTTTCAAGATTACCCTTTGTAAAAACTCTGTGCTTTTACAACCTGAAGGACAATCCTTTCATAAAATTATTAACCATCTTATGGATCAGTATCACAGTTGGGTTTCTACGATTATTAAAGTTCACGGTAGAACATGGACTTACCCATTTGACCGTATGCAAGAATTCATTTTGTTTCCCATCAAGCAAATTATCCTGACTATCCAGTTTAGGTGGCAAAATGTCTCCTTCCCTGAGCCCCTTTAAATAGTTAATAGGAGCTTGCATGGCCACTGGGAACTATGGATTTGGTATAAGATCTGAAGAATTTATGTGAGAGGTGGTGAAATAGACCCAGATTGATGAGAGCTATAAAGAGTGATCCACACCACTCCTCCCATTAAAGGGCAACGTTCCCAGGTGTGAGTAGAAGAGATCCTGACAAACACTGGCTAGCCTCCAAAAAACTCAGAGAAGCAAGGCTTGGAGACAAGCAAGATCTATTCGGCAGGATTTGCATCCCACCAGTTAAGCTCCATTGTAAGATGTCAAATGGACATCATCAACTCATGTGTCAGCTCCATTGATACTGACTGCCCCTTTGAGAAAAGCTTAGAGCTGTTATTGGGATGAGCAGTAGGTTTGGCAGATAAAATACAGGAGGCACAATTAAAACCGAATTTCAGATAAACAATGAATGGTTTTCTAGTGTAAGTCAGTTCCAAATTTACTCAGGACGTAGTAATATTGCAAAATTATGTGTGCTTTGTTCAAATTTAACTGGGCATCTTCTATTATTTCCATATCTGGAAACCATATGGAGTAGCAAAGAACACACTAATCATTGGTTTTGTCTGCCATGATTATTGAAAACAAAAATGGTGATTGAGCACTCATAAGGACATGCAGGGTTTTCTACTGTGTAGCATCTATCCATAACACATGGAGAAATAACATGGACAAGATTGATGGCTGGGGCTGTTGTGGTGTGCACATTTTGCACG
Source organism: Ovis canadensis (assembly GCF_042477335.2). Taxonomy (NCBI): domain Eukaryota; kingdom Metazoa; phylum Chordata; class Mammalia; order Artiodactyla; family Bovidae; genus Ovis; species Ovis canadensis. The sequence goes on from NC_091264.1 coordinate 58,383,633, forward strand.
CCCACCCCACCCCCACCCCCCCAGCCAGTACTCAGGACAGCTCAACCAACAGTGTAAATTTATTCTAAAAACATTACTTACTGCCCTTGTTCACCGGAAACCCAAAGAATTGTTAACAAGGACACATAACATATCTCTCACAAGCTCATCTTCATGTTGACCTGACTATAACTCATATGGGCAGCAATAAGTTGCTTCTGGACAATCTGTATATCACATATCCTGGCAAAGATAAAACCTTTATTTTAGGTTAAGCCATATAAAACTGCCATGTTCACACATTTCAAAATGGTTAGAATTGGGGTCTTCGATGGTGGTCCAGTGGCTAAGACTCTGTGCTCCTGATGCGAGAGGCCTGGGTTAGGTCCCTGGTCAGAGAACTGGATTCCACACGTGTGCACATGTGCACAATCAAATAAATGTCAAATAATGAAGACCTGGCAGTGTCAAATAAATAAATTGGTTTTTTCAAATGGCTAGAATCCTAGCAATTTTAAATGTGAACAGCTCTGAAGAATCAAAGCGAATGCTTCCCTCTGAAACAGACTTGCCTCAGGAGACAGTAGGGGAAAAAAGTTCAGTGGTTCCTACTGTGCTTTGTGAGCCTCAAGATAATTTGCATTATGAATTCAAAATAAGTAGTCATGAAGTTCTAAAATCAGAGTGGTATATATAGAGATGTAAAACACAAGTGTTTAATAGAAACCATGATGTCTACAATGAATAGTAGATTGGATATGGAAAAAATAAGCTTTCTGAAATGGAAGAGAAACTCAAGAATTTTTCCTGAAATTAGATATTAAGACTATTCCTGGAAGTATAGAGATAAAAATGGAAGGGAGGAAGAAAAGGAAAAGGGGGGAGCAAGGCAAAGCATAATTAGGAGCTCACACTGATGCAGAACTGAATTTCCAAGGAGAGGCTGCTGCTGCTGAACCCGAAGCGGTGATCAAAGAAGAGAAAAGAACATTTTCCAGAATGCTGGAGCCTGCAGATGAGAAGAACTCACCACGTACCAATGATAAACAATGCAGATGCCTACTGGTATTTTATGCACAAAGGTGATGAAGGACGCACTTGAGTCTCTGTCAGGCTAGCCAACTGAGCAAGAAATCAACATAGAAAATTGGAAAATGTGCAAGAAATAAGAAATGGCAATGTCCGCATGCGCTGAAACTATCTAATCCTAGAGATACCGCTAACTTACAAAAGCATGCGCATACAATGAAATAAAAAATGTCAGAAATTCCTAACAGGGGAACGATACACTATTGAAAGATTAATAATTAAACAACTTAGTGAATAACAACTGCATAAAAGTAAGGCTGGGTCTAAAATTCCAGATTATATCAAGGATAGGAGGAGGTAATTCTCATATTTTTCATCTCAACCAGGAGTAATTGAAAGATTTTTTTCCTTTTCAATGTTGACTTTACAGTGTAGAGAAAAATAAATTTTAAAAAATGTGATCACTAAGAAAACACAGCAATATAAAGATAAAGTACAAGAGAAAGAGAGAGAGAGACAGAAACAGTTCCTTTGGTAAAAGACTAAAACACAAAGAAAGCAATGAGGAAACATGCTAGAAGGGTACATGGTTTTAATGCCTTGTTAAGTCTCTCAAATTAGAGGGAAAATAAAATCCAGAATCAAATTATGTGGAGCATTGAAGCCATAGATTTAAAGTAGTAGGACATGGCTGAGTCAAAAATAAAAGTAATGGACAATAATTTGGGGGGTAAATGTAATTAAACTAAATAGCAATGGCACCCCACTCCAGTACTCTTGCCTGGAGGGTCCCATGGGCAGGGGAGCCTGGTGGGCTGCAGTTCATGAGGTTGCTATGAGTCGGACACGACTGAGTGACTTCACTTTCACTTTTCACTTTCATGCATTGGAGAAGGAAATGGCAACCCACTCCAGTGTTCTTGCCTGGAGAATCTCAGGGACGGGGGAGCCTGGTGGGCTGCCGTCCATGGGGTCGCGCAGAGTCGGACACGACTGAAGCGACTTAGCAGCAGCAGCAGCGTGCACATATGGAGCTTCCCAGGTGACTCAGTGGTAAAGAATCAGCCTGCCAATGCAAGAGATGCAGGTTTGATCCCTGGGTGGGAAAGATCACCTGAAGTGGAAAATTGCAACCCACTCCAGGATTCTTGCCTGAAGAATCCCATGGAAAGGAGCCTGGTGGGCTGTAGTTCGTAGAGTTGCAAAGAGTCGGGCATGACTGAGCGCGTGCAAACACACATACACACACACACACACACACACACACTCTTGCACATATAGATACATATATTAGGAAGGATACAAGCCAGGTATTATTAGTGGTTATCTCAGGGTGTAGATTAATGTGAGCTTTGCTTCTGCAACGTTTCTTCTTTATATTTATTGATATTTGCTGATTTTTTCCACAGTGACATGTTCTCTTTTATCATTCAAAACAGTTATGGTTACCTCTACCTAAAAATGAATTTAAAGAATAAGGATAAGCCAGTCTCAACATTGGCACATTTGTAAGGTGTTACTTTCTTTAATATATGTTAAGTTTTCAAATCAATCAGAGAGAAAAAAAAAAGATGAATGGTTGTTTTAAATTTTGGGTAAATGGATAGTTTAAAGCAGAGATGCAAATGTTCAATGACTTGGCGTATTACAATTTTAGTTTTTAAACACATGCATGTCATGGTGGTATAGTCACTAAGTCATGTACGACCTCTTGCGACCCCATGGACTGCAGCCCGCCAGGCTCCTCTGTCCATGGGGATTCTCCAGGCAAGAATACTGGAGTGGGTTGCCATTTCCTTCTCCAGCGGAACTTCCTATCCCAGGAATTGAACCTGGGTCTCCCACATTACAGATGGATTCTTTACCGACTGAGCTATGAGGGAACATGCATATATATGCATTGCTAGAAGCCTTGAAAGGAATGTTTTAAGATGTTCACAATGGTTTTGTTAATTAGTTTCTGTATATCTATCTGTGTTCTCTAGAAATGAGCATGTATTATCTGTATAATCATAAAATACTGTGAAAGAAAATAATCTCTCAAAGCACAAGAAAAAAAAAAAAAGAGCAATGTGTCCTGCAACTGAAAGTAAGTTTGTGGAATTTGAACAAACTTGCTTAAAGCTAGAGAAAGATTAGATCTGGGATTGCTCCCATTCCTTTAGGATGTTCATCCGCCTTTCCCATCCCAGCCAAAGCCTCCATGAATGCCAGCTGGTCAGGAGCCTGGCTCTGTCTACCAGTTGAACAATTAGCAGTAGAAGTGAGATTAGAGGCCTGATGTGCTCTGAAACTTAAGCAGAATAGATCAGATCGTATTATTTGGAAGAATCTCTAGTAAGGCACATTCAATTGCTGGTGCCTTCCTGAGAGGTACTCTTCCTGGAGCTTTAAAATGATCATGCATTTTGCATCTCTTTTAAAAATCTTTTAATAATGTCTTTATTCAGAGACACCCTGAAGAAGAAAGTGGCAACCCACTCCAGTATTCTTGCCTGGAGAATTCCGTAGACAGAGGAGCCTGGCAGACTACAGTCCCTGGGGTCGCAAAGGGTTGGACATGACTAACCAGCTAACACATTCAGAGACAAGATTGTCATCGGCATCTCTCCCTAGGGCTGACTGAAGTTCTCAGGTGTCCACACACCAATGAGAATGCAGTAGCAATCGAAAGGAAAATCATTCCTATCAAACCATGGGACTGGGTCTATCTTTTAGGAGTGGCAGACCCTGCGTGACCCTTCTCTGTGTGTACATGCCTTTCACCATGGGAAGTGTCAGGCCCTGTATCCAAACCCACTGCCAGGAATTCCAAGTTCAGATGAAGACATTTTTCTGTTTTTATAAATAGCTAATTGAGAGCCTCAAATCTAGAGCTGTATATTTGTCTCTTCCCCAAAAGATTCACCAGCACAGATGGCAAATAAGCCAAAGATAGATGTATGTGAGTCCTAAAGAAAGAAATGAGATTTCTCGAGCTACTTCCATTTTTGCAGCAGGCATTACTAGAACCAGTTCTGTATTCCCTGCAAGCTCCTACAGAGCCTGCAGGTAGAGGAGGACATGAGCAAAAGTCATGCACGGATTCTTTAAAATGGACACTGCTTTTTTCTAGGTCTCAGTAAAATCTTAATACGCAACACGGATAATTAGGTAATCAAATTCGGACACTCTATCCTAGGCAGTTCTCAGTTTAGAGCTCAGATGTCCAGATGTGCCTCCGACCAGAACAGGAGACCAGTCGTCTGTTAGCAGCCAGACGGGACAGCCAGAAGGGATAGAAAGACAATATCCCAGGTTTCGGAGAAGGTCGGGAAACATTTCCACAAAAGCGATAGTTGAGTAAAAAACAGAAGCAGGCGTAACTTAGCGTTTAAGGAGCATTTTGTAATTCATAATACTTCACAAATATATTTCAGCTCCACCAGGACTTGCGAAGAAGGCTGAACTGAAGTCCCCAATCCACAGATATGAAAATTTACTTGGAGAGGTTAAGTGACTTGCCCAAAGTCACACAGTTAGTAAATGTTGGAACTTCAAATTCTTTCTGTTACCTAAGAGTCATCATTCCCTTGCTAATTTTTTGTCTCTCTCCAGCTGGAAGATACTGAAATTGCTCATTAGGATTTCATCATTTTAGCTGGAGACTGCTGCTGCTGCTGCTGCTACTGCTGCTGCTGCTGCTGCTACTGCAGCTGCTACTGCTGCTTAAATACCTCTACAGACGCCTATATGATTGCAGAGGGACATGATATGAAATAACAGAAGAATAAGACCTTTTGGGGGCTTTAGCTTAGATATCCTACCACGATTATAAAGATTTCAGATTTGTGTTTTGTCTTTACAGTTCTTAGTTTCTTTGCAATCTCAATTTATAAAGCCATGCTTGTTTGAAATATGAATACAAATTCATAATTACATTCAAGAAGATGCACCATATTTTATCCCAAGACTGCATACTCTGGCAGACCAAATATAAGATTGAAGGTACCCACACATGAGAAGCTCAGACATTGTTTTCTCTTTAAAATTCAGCTATCACTTTATGGGGACATACACTCAGATAAAAGGAGGTTGGGATTAATACACCAATTTCAGTAGTTATTTCTAAAGCAGACTTGGATGGGTTAAATCAGGTAGGTGTACAGACAGTTTTCTCTGCAAGACTGGAGAGAAGATAGGAGGTGGGATGGGGGGGGGTGTGCTAAGAAAGAGATTGGGTAACTGGACTCATGATTTTCTCTAAAGGCAATCCTGAGTACATGTCCCTGGTAAGCATGACTCAAGAGAAAAAGGTGTTCAAACACCTTGATCCATGTAAAAATAATTTTACCAACAGGTTATAGAAAAATGAAGAAATGAAATCATATCCTCAAGCATTTAAAAGAAATTACAGTATTAAAATACATAAAACCTGTGCTGCCTTCTCTGTAGTAACAGCTGTAAGAGACAGGCATATATTAATTCATAATTTATATTATAACTGTTCCCTCGACTGAAGCTATTGTTGCTAACATATTTGAAGTAATCATGACAACCAAAACAGATAAAAATCAGACTACTTAGACTTTTATCATATAAAGTATATATATTTTAAAAATTACAGTCTCAGTGTCCCTTTGTTGTTATTTAGTTGCTCAGTTGTGTCCAAGTCTCTGAGAACCCATGGACTGTAGCACTCCAGGCTTCCCTGCCTTTCACCATCCCCCAGAGCTTGCTCAGACTCATGTCCACTGAGCTGGTGATGCCATCCAACAATCTCATCCTCTGTCATCCCCTTCTTCTCTTGCCTTCAATCATCTTTCCCAGCATCAGGGTCTTGTCCAATGAGTTGGATCTTCACAGCAGGTGGCCAAAGTATTGGAGCTTCAATCTCAGCATCAGTCCTTCCAATGAATATTCAGGATTGATTTCCTTTAGGATTGACTGGTTTGATCTCTGTGCAGTCCAAGGGACTCTCAAGAGTCTTCTCCAACACCACAGTTCAAAAGCACCAATTCTCAGCCTTCTTTATGGTCCAACTCTTACATCCATACATGACTACTGGAAAAACCAGAACTTTGACTAGACGGACCTTTGTTGGCAAAGTAATATCCCTGCTTTTTAATCCGCTGTCTAGGTTTGTCATAGCTTTTCTTCCAAGGAGTAAGCATCTTTTAATTTCATGGCTGCAGTCACCATCTGCAGTGATTTTGGAGCCCAAGAAAATAAAGTCTATCACTGTTTCTACTGTTTCCCTATCTATTTGCCATGAAGTAATGGGACCAGATGCCATGATCTTAGTTTTTTGAATGTTGAATTTTAAGTCAGCTTTTCACTCTCCTCTTTCACTTTCATCAAGAGGCTCTTTAGCTCCTCTTCACTTTCTGCCGTAAGGGTGGTATAATCTGCGTATCTGAGGTTATTGATATTTCTCCTGGCAATCTTGATTCCAGCTTGTGCTTTATCCAGCCCAACATTTCACATGATGTACTCTGCTTAGAAGTTAAATAAGCAGTATACAGTATCACTTAGAAGCTACTGTAGTTAGCCCTGGGGTTTTCTCTTTTTTTTGTTGATACCATAGGATTAGAACAATAAAACATTATTTTGTCATTATGCATGGATTTTATATTTGGGTTTTAAAAGTACTAAAAATCTCATTCTTTGGAAGGAGAACATATCCTTTTCTGACAACAGTGATCTGGGGCAAAAAATAGCGCCACCATATTGTAACAAAATACCGCCCCTTTTACTCTTCACAAGTTGTCTCCTCTCTCTCATAACTCCCACTGACATGGGAATCTTCAGAACGATGATAACCCCTCAAACGCAGTGTTCTGATGACCCACCCTAAGACTTGTCTGGTTTGTGAAGAGTGAGGCAGGACACAGACTCCACAGAGTCAGAACACAGCTGGCATCTCCCGTCCCCTCCTTTCTTACTCTCTTGCTGCCCACGACAAAAATGGCACCGGTGCCATAGATGCCAGCTCAAGATCCTATTGGGTTGTTGATTCCTGCCCAAGGTGTCCACCCTGAACCCTGAAACTGCCTTTTCTCAAGAACGTTGATGCCTGATGGCAGAGGCCACTGATGGCCACCCTCAGCTACATGAATGAAGTAATAGCAGTAACAATAATAATAACAGAGATAACTAGTGTTTATAAAGCATGGGCTGTACTGGGCACTGTTATGCCCGCTTTGTACTATCAACTGTTTAGTCTTTGTAATAACCCAATATTGTGGTCCTCATGTTTCTTGTTTCTCTGCCATCGCTGGTTCCAATACTGCTGATAACGTTCTCCTTCATTTTGGGGGAAAATTTTGCAGCAATTGCTCGCTTGGGTTTTGTTATTTTCATTTCAGTCCCTCTGTTCTAAGGGAAGAGTTGGAAGATAATTTTCTCCCTCTTGACTCAGAGTTTTCTCTCCATTTCCCATGAATCAAAGCTGTTTGCCTGGAATTTAAGAATGGAATATCCCCTCTGGGATTTTTCCCAGATCCTGAACCCCAGTACTCCTGCTACATAGTAATAAGAAAGGAAAACTGAGGTACTAGCTGGAGAAGGTGTTGGTGCTTATTCAAGAACAAGGAACCTCCTATAATTCCCCATCTTGAGACTCATCACACTTTTATAGTAATTACTTGCTTAGTGTATATTTTACTGTTGGACTGTAAGTACTGCCACGTGAGTGAAAGAATAGTAATAACAGAGATAACTAGCATTTATACAGCATGGGCTGTACTAGATACTGTTATGCCTACTTTATATTAACAATTTGTTTTGTCTTTGTAATAACCCAGTGTTACTAATTGCAAATGAGGAAACTGAGGCACAGAGCGATTCAATTAGTAAGTACTACAGCCAGAGCCAGAGTCTCAGTTTAATCAAATGTAAGCCAGAAAGAAAAACACCAATACAGTATACTAACACATATATATGGAATTTAGGAAGATGGCAATGACGACCCTGTATGCAAGACAGGGAAAGAGACACAGATGTGTATAACGGACTTTTGGACTCAGAGGGAGAGGGAGAAGGTGGGATGATTTGGGAGAATGACATTCTAACATGTATACTATCATGTGAATTGAATCGCCAGTCTATGTCTGACGCAGGATGCAGCATGCTTGGCGCTGGTGCATGGGGATGACCCAGAAAGATGTTATGGGGAGGGAAGTGGGAGGGGGGTTCATGTTTGGGAATGCATGTAAGAATTAAAGATTTTAAAATGTAAAAAATAAAAAACTAAAAATAAAAAAATTTAAAAAAAATAAATAAAGAAATTAAAAAAAAAAAAAAAAAAGAAAAGAAGTTCTTAGCTGAAACCTTAACCTTCCCAGGGTAAAAGTCACGTTATTTCTTGATTTCTTATCATTCTAAAGAACAACACTGTAAAAATGTCCACACATAGAGGTCAGTTAATTTAAAAATTGCTTAAAAAAGTAGGAATTCTTTCATTCAAACCCTAGCTGATTGGGACTTTTTGTTCATTATTGTTTGATTGCATTAAATATGATATATTTAATTTTCATAAATGTATATATATGTAAATTTCTGAATCCTTCTTTGGGTAGATGCAATCCAAATCCATTGCAATTGACCTCATGCTGCTAACATCTTCCTATTATGGTCACGATGGCAACTGTTACAGATTGTCGTATACAGCATGCTTACAGAGAATGGTGTATATTCATGCTATAGAATCACTTCCACATTTTCCCAATTCAACATTCATTTGTTGAGAGTTCACTGGGCCCAAGAATTACTGTCAGGCACCTCCTTGTGGGAGGTGCATTTGTAATGCCAGGATCCATGCAGGCTGGCTGGCTGCAATTTAAGCTGAATCCTCCCAGAGTCTGCAGGCTGTGTTGCTATTGTCAGGATGCAAAAGGCAAGATCATTCTCAAATTATTTCTTGGACCATTTGTCTCGAGTAGATAAAAGATCAAATGTTCTTACGTCTCAGTTGGAAAGCCTTTTTCTTTGATTTCCTCCAATGTGGAACAGTTTACTACCAGCTCCCATCTCCTGTTCCCCTGCTGGGGTTCTGAACTCAGTCAGATAATATTTGCAAAGCACTTTGTGCTCAGAAGAAAGGCCACACTTAGAAGGGTAAGTATTATTCCCCTGACTGCACCCAGGGCAAATGTCGTCACCGGCCAAACTTTCTTCTGCCTTCATATGCCATGTACCAAAGGCATACGTAATAATGAGAAACTCACTTTTCAAGCTCAAGCACAAATGAATAAAGCAACTGTTGTGCCCAATGGAGCCTTGGAAGGCATGTGAAATAAAGCAGAAAGCAGAGGTTAGTTTTGCAAATTGTTAGAAAAAATCATCAGAGCACAATATTCATGACAGGCAGTAAATCGCATTGGCCTTATCCAGGCTTAGAGTATGCTTGTAACTCGCCACATGTCGCCTTTGCCAACAGTTTTCCTTTCTCTGCTCTGTTGAACTGGAGATTAAAAGAATCAATAAGATAACTGTTCAACCTCTCTTTGGATGTTAATGAATGGCAATCACAAGACCATCATATCGCTACATCATTAACCACTTTTGAGAGTTCAACACATTTTTATCATGAACGATATTTTTATCATGAATGATATTTTTATTATCATTCATCGCATAGGTTCCTGAGATACAGACATGAATAAAACAAAGAGTGACTTCATTTATTAAATAAGCAGACATCAACTGAGCAATTAAATGACTTCAATTATTTTCACAGCCAAGCAATATTATCTGTAGCATGAGAAATGGATTTTCACTTGGCCATTAGCACAACTTTAAAACTATGTGCAGTGCTTTCTGTGGTGTCTGGCACATAGAATGTGTTCAACGAATGCTAACTTCTTTGGTTTCTTCTAAAAAACTGGAATCTTTGTCATGAGCTCCCTGAGCAGAGTTTCTTCTTCTTTTTTTTTTTTAATCATTCTTCCTCCAGCATTCAGCACAGTTTCTGGCAAGAGGTAGATGATGCATAATATTTTCAGACTGAGTGAGCCCATCACAGAGTGGTAAATGGACATTCAAATGATTTCTTAGCGCAGCTTACAGTGAGAGCCTAATCAATAAGGTAAAGCACAGGAAAACAAAATATAGGAATTTCTTTTAGTTCTGAGCCATCTTGTTATTATTTTTCAGTTATTATTTTATGGCAGTGGTTGCTAATGGACATTTCATCTCTTTTAATGTTGATGAAATAAATCTAAATTTTCTTTAAAATGAGTACCAACAAAGGCATATTGTAACAGCTTTATTGAAATATAGTTCATATTCCATACCATTCACACATTTATGGTGCACAATTCAATGTCTTTTAGTGTATTTAGAGCATTCTATAGTCATCACCACGGTCAATTGTGAAACAGTGTCATCACTCCCAAAAAGACATCACAGGCCTCGTAGCCATCACTGCAGGCCTTCCTGCCCATCTCCCCTAGCTCTGTGCACCCATGATTCTGCTTTCTGTATCTGTAGATTTGACTCTTCTAGATATTTCACATACAGGGAATTATTCTGTGCCTGACTCCTGCTATTAATACTTAGTGTAATATTTCCAAAGTTCATCCTTGTGGTAGACCATTGCATGAATATCCCACATTAAAAAAAAATTCATCATCAACTGATGGGCAGTTGGATTGTTTCCACTTTATGGTTATTTGAATAGACCATGCTGCTGTGAACATTAGTGTATGAGTGTTGTGTGGACATACTTTATTTTCTCACCCAGGAGTGGAAGGGCATACTTATAAATACAAGGAAAAGGAAACAAATGAAACAAATGCCACATCCATTCATTTACTAGAGGAAATGGGAGAATTTTAGGCAGAGGAGAAGGTGCATTGACTAGGAGTCTGTCAGGAGCCCAGGCACTAACTCTAGAGCTCTCAGTTCCGCAACTAATGCGGCGCGTGACCTGAAGGAGGGACGCCACCTCTGCTCTCTTGTGCATAAGTGGTTGGGCCCCTACCCTTATCTCAAAGGTCAGCTTGCATTGCAGGTACTCAAAAAATCTAATGTAACAGTGGCCCAGAGTCAGATTTAGTTGAAATTTAAGGCAAAATCCAAAAGTATTTGGTCAAAAAAAAAGAAAAAAAAATAGTGTCTATGAAGAATGTAACAGATAAAAATACTCCCTCCTTGCCTTTAGGGATAAATAAAAGTTTTATCAGAAAGAAGGAAAAAAGTATATTCTGATCATCTTAATAAGGGCTACCCAAGTGGTTTAGTGCTAAAGAATCACCTGCAGTGCAGGAGACACCGGTTCAGTCCCTGGGTCAGAAAGATCCTCCGAAATAGGAAATGGCAACCCATTCCAGTGTTCTTGCCTGGGAAATCCCACAGACGTGGGAACCTGGCAGGCTACAGTCCATGGGGTCACAGAGAGTTGAACATGACCGAGTGACAGCATGCACGCATGCATCTTTATAAAGCAGTGATAAGTGACTAAAGAGAATTAAGTAAACATTGATGCGTAAAAATAAAACAGTCTTGCTTGTTAAACAGCACTATAAGAAATGCAGATAAAAATTGTATTTGCAAACCTACCTTTTTTTAATCTAACAAAACTCTTTCTTTAATTACAAAGAAAAAAGAACATGTTATGAAAATAATTGAAGATATAATAACTATCTCAAGAAGGGGCTATTCAAGAAGTGTCTTACGATTTTATGAGAAAATGTTGAAAATTTAAAAACATCCACGCTTAATATTTCCTTTGTTCATATTACCTAGTGATAATATCCAAGATCCCAGCAAAAGATGGCAAACAAATGGACTATCTTACCTTTCCTCTTACTCTTTCTTACTTAGCCTTTCTTACTCTTTCCTCTTAATTAAAAGCTGTCTTCACCCAGGGGTTTCCCCTCACCCTTTCTATTCTTTAATTTCACTTCATATTTTTTAACTTATTAAAATGTGGATAAGCAGAAATATAATAGAACCTGTATTTATTAGATGAGAATGTGGAAAAGTGGTTAGACAGATTTCTGTTTAAAAAGATTATGCTTAGTCAGTGGCATAAATTAACATCCTCATGCCTACAGCATATGCCTTTTTCTTCCCATGTGCTCAGAAATAGGCCATCTTTGGAAGGTATGGGGGTGCTTTTCTTTCCCATATAGGTTCCAGGCGTCGCCTAAGTGACTTGCCTATCACTCTAGTAAGAAGAGAATGAGATGGTCTCACTGCCATATTTATCCAAGCCTTAATGCTTCCCCGTCTTTAACACTCATACACACACACACACACACACACACACCCTCTGGGTAAAGAGAAGTGGCAGACGGGGGCCGTGAAAGAAGAGGGTTGAAGAGGGTAAAAGTAATTCCACCCCACTGCCTGTGTGCTGTGCTCACCCCAGCTCGGCTCCGTCTTGATTTTCTCAGTTCGTGAGTCTCACCTTCTTTGCCTTCACTTTTCCCTCTCCCATCACCCAACGGCCTCCGTGGGTCATTGCCTCAAGCTGTCTGGTCACTTGAGACAGTTGAGTTAAGGTAGACGGGAAGTGGGGCTGGGAAAGCTGATCCAAATCCAGAGTGCTTTAAGCATCATTTTTGGGACTACTTTTTTTCATTTTTTAACACCAAAACATATGGCATTCGTTTTCTGAGAAACCAGGCATTTGGAAAGAATGATTTTGATATGAGGTTTTTAGCCTATCTAGAATAAATTTCAATCTTTTTCAAGCTTTCTTTCTATTCAAAACACATATTTTTTTAAAAACTGAAAAAAGTGAAAAATATTTATGTTAATCAACAATGGGATGGATAGATAATGGTATATTTTTATAATTGACAGCTATCGCAATGAAAATGTGACATTGAATCAAAGAATTCAGACACAAAATAACATATACTGATGATTGTACTTAAACAAAATTAAAAAAAACAACAACTTGTAATGCATACTTAGATGGTGAAGCTATAATGAAAAACCAGGAAAGTGATTGCCATAAAACCCAGGATGATGGTTTCCTTTGCAGAGGAGAAAGTGGACAGTGATTGGAAAGTGGTATGAAGGTGCTTTCTAGGGTTGTAAAATCTTCTCTATTTTGACTTAGGAGGTAGTATCATAGGTATTTGGTGTGATAATTCCTTAAAGGTATAAGGAAGTTATAATTCCTTGGGAGTATAAGATAAGAAAGAAAACAAGACATACATTCACTACTATTTGGAATAAGGTGTGTGTGTGTGTGCAGCGTGTACTCACATGCTCTCACTCGGTTGTGTCCGACTCCTTGTGACGCCATGGACTGTAGCCTGCCAGGCTCCTCCGTCCATGGGATTTTCCGGGTGAGAATACTGGAGTGGCTTGCCATTTCCTCCTCCAGGGGATTTTCACGACCCAAGAATCGAACTGCCTCTCCTGCATTGGCCAGGAAGATTCTTTACCACTGAGCCACTTGGGAAGTCCATTTGGAGTAGAGGAAATTCAATTAAATATTCAGTCAATCTAGGCCGTATCCCTCTGGCTCAATCCTCTGAGTTGCGGCCGATGATCTCACTGGTGGTTCAAAGGGTGGGAGGTCCACCAGTGTTCCAGCCTTGGAAGTTCATCTAGATCAGAGCTAGGAAGACGGTTTTCAGAGTGTCCAAAATAGATGTTATTCAGGCTATTAAGCTAGACTGGAGCACAAAGGGTTCTTTGGCTGTATGTATTTTTCTTATGAATGTCGTGTTTCCCAATAAAAAATCTTAACCCTTTTTGTAAACAAGTACAGGCGTCATCATGCACAGGGATGCAAGCTCCTAGTTACTTTTGCCTACATAGCACTATTCTAAAATCACTATGATTTACTATGTGGAACCTTCTAAAGTGTGTTCCTTTTGACATTCACCCCACGGGTTTATCCAATAATCCTGAGAAAATATACTTAAAGGTTTTCTTTACTGCAGATCCTTGGGAAATGATAGAAGGCATATTTGTGAGTCTCTGTTTTGCTATATGAATTCATTTGTTCTATTTTTTAGATTCCACATTAAGTGATATCATATAGTATTTCTCTTTCTAAGAGACTTTTAGCTAAGACTGCCCTAAAGTCTACCGTGTAAGGCAGTGTGATACCATAAGAAAGAGACTTAAAGAAGAGATGCTCTCTCACAATAAAGGACACATAGAAAAATCTCCTGATTTTATACATTAAAAAAAAAATGGAAGTTCCAGGCCAGTTAAGGAGCTTGATTAACATAGAAAGCTAGTAAATGACAAAGCTGAACCTCTGCTGAAATTTATTTCTAGTGCCTGAACAGAAAGCTTAACCAAGAAATGGTTCTCAGTGTCTGTTGATGAGATGTTCTTCTCATTGCAGTTATGCTAATTTATTAAATTATAGATTTTAAAGAGCAGAATAGCTTTAAAAAAACATCTTGTCTAAAGATGTCAGTTTAAAACTATGGAGATTAAAACCCAGATATGCAACTGAGGTAAAGTCTGGCTGGTCTAGAATTTCAATTTTTTTAACTTCTCAGCTATTAGTACTTTGCCTGTAAAATACAGATGTAGAGAAGACACCAAGCAGAGTGTTACCACCAATCAGAACCAGACCTTTGAAGCAAACTGCTATTCCTGAGTTTCCATTCAAGTGATAAACACATTAAGTGCCTGTTTGGGGCAATGCTTTATGCTTGATGCGAAGGAGAATATGGTTCTTGGCCTGAAGAAGTCTTCATTCTTTTATTTATCAAGAATTTACTGAATATATGTGCTGTGAAAAGCACTGTGAGGGACAGAATGATAAAACAAACACAACCTTCAACCTTGAGGGCCGAAAGCATTTAGAAGCCACCATAAGACATATATAGAAAGAATTAAAATTAGTGAGGATTCGGTAAAGCAAAGAGAGTGGGGGAAAGTATTGTAGGTATTTAGAATAAAGAGAAGTTAGATCACCATGTGGACACTGTGAGGTACTTTTTTTTTAAAGCTGAAGTATATTTGCTGAACAGGATTATATAAATTGTTGCTGTTATTTAGTCGCTAAGCCTTGTCTGATTCATCTGAGACCCCCATGGACTGTAACCCTCCAGGCTCCTCTCTCCATGGGATTTCCCAGGCAAGAATGCTGGAGTGGGTTGCCATTTCCTTCTCCAGGGGATCTTCCCGATCCAGGGATCTAACCTGTGTCTCCTGCATTACAGGCAGACTCTCTACCACTGAGCCACCAGCGTAGCCCATTTTATATGTTCAGTTCAGTTCAGTTGCTCAGTCGTGTCCGACTCTTTGCGACCCCATGAATTGCAGCACACCAGGCCTCCCTGTCCATCACCAACTCCCAGAGTTCACTCAGACTCACGTCCATCAAGTAGGTGATGCCATCTAGCCATCTCATCCTCTGTCATCCCCTTCTCCTCCTGCCCCCAATCCCTCCCAGCATCAGAGTCTTTTCCAATGAGTCAACTCTTTGCATGAGATGGCCAAAGTATTGGAAATAGAAAGCTTTAGCATCAGTCCTTCCAAAGAACACCCAGGATTGATCTCCTTTAGAATGGACTGGTTGGATCTCCTGCAGTCCAAGGGACTCTCAAGGGTCTTCTCCAACACCATGATTCAAAAGCATCAGTTCTTTGGTGCTCAGCTTTCTTCACAGTCCAACTTTCACATCCATACATGAGCACTGGAAAAACCATAGCCTTGACTAGATGGACCTTTGTTGGCAAAGTAATGTCTCTGCTTTTGAATATGCTATCTAGGTTGGTCATAACTTTCCTTCCAAGGAGTAAGCGTCTTTTAATTTCATGGCTGCAATCACCATCTGCAGTGATTTTGGAGCCCAAAAAATAAAGTCAGCCATGGTTTCCACTGTTTCCTCATCTATTTGCCATGAAATAGATGGGACCAGATGCCATGATCTTAGTTTTCTGAATGTTGAGCTTTAAGCCAACTTTTTCACCCTCCTCTTTCACTTTCTGTTATAGGTATACAAATAATGATTCACAATTTTTAAAACGACGGAAGAGCCTGATAGGCTGCAGTCCATGGGGTCACGAAAAGTGGGACATGACTGAGCAACTTCGCTTTCACTTTTCACTTTCCTGCATTGGAGAAGGAAATGGCACCCCACTCCAGTGTTCTTGCCTGGGGAATCCCAGGGACGGTGGAGCCTGGTGGGCTGCTGTCTATGGGGTCGCACAGAGTCGGACACAACTGAAGTGACTTAGCAGCAGTATACTCCATTTATTATTATTAGAAAATGTTGGCTGTATTCCCTGTGTGTGGTACAATATATCCTTATTTTATACCTAATCCTTGTTTTATCCTAATCCTCATTTTATCCTTATTTTATACCTAATAGTTGGTACCCTTGAAAGAGAAGTTGAGATTACCTTTGAAAATTGGTAGATTTTCAAAATAAGGTGATAGAGAACAAAAGAGATTTCTAGCTAATGGAATAGAATGAGGAAAAGCCTGAGATAGGAAAACTTCGGTTATATCATTGGGTCAAAGTGATGGTGCAGCTTATGTGGAACATAGGTGGAAGCAATAAGAGATAAGCGGGAAGGAAGGTTGGAAATGACTGAACAGCTGTACAAGGAGTTTGGAGTTTATTCTAAGACCGAGGTTCTCACATGGCAAGGTGCATCAGAATCCCCAGTAGGGCTGTTAAAACAGGTTCCTGGGCCCAAGCTCCTGAGTGTTGGTTCGGTAGGTCTGGGGTAGGGCCTAAGGACCTGCATCTCTAGCAAGGTCTCAGGTAGTGTTGAGCGACTGGTCCAGTGACTGAATCCCGGGAGGACGATGGGAAGCTGGAAGTAGACCCAGCGTGAGCAAATGAGGCTAAACAAGGGGATGGGAACAAACACTCAAAGGATGAAACCGACAGAAGACACTTCGTGGAGGTGTGGAGATGAACGCAAGCTAACTGAGAAAATTGATGTACGTTGTGGGATACTGTTTACAGCTCACTTTCTCTCTGGCTAGTTCCTCCATCCCTTCCCAACTTCTCTCTGTGTTTCTATTTCTCTCATATTTATTGGTTAAATCATTGTCACCTTTCTAAGCCCTCTAGCTGAACTACCTTATGAAAGGTGATTGCGTGTCTTTGGGCTTCAATTTTCTTGACTTTAAAATGTGGTAGTTGGATTAAACCCATGCTTTCCATTCCTTTTATTTTTTTAAAAGAAACAGAATAAGTTGGACTGTTTGCTTAAATTGGCTTAGGCCCCCTCTGTATCTGTTTAAGATGTAAAGGGCTTCTAGGAGCAGAGTTTGGAAACCACTGTCTTTTTCAGGCCCCACATAAATATAATATCTGAATTATACTTATGAACTGATAGAATTCTTACCTAAAAAAAGACTATAAGTCAGAGACTCTGGGTGCTCAGACAAAAGCTTCAGAAGAAACTGGCCTAGTGTATTAATTATAAAATAAACAGATTTCAGCATTTCCTAAAATAGATATTGCTTTGGTGTTATTTATACCTATGGAGAGTTAGAAAGAAAGGGAGGAATATTTAGGTCAGAGCCACACTGATAGTTAATTTCCAAATGATTAAGTAACTGATCATCAGTTTATCTCTACTTAATCAGAAAATTAGTCTAAACTAGGTTTTATATTTTTAAAATGGAGATTTAGGTTAACTTTTAGATTTAATTTGAAAGCAACTTTTTGCACCTTGACTTTGGAATTGAGAGGCTTTTTAAAAGCCTTTTTTTTTTTAAACTGAAGGATAATTGCTTCACAATATTGTGTTGAGAGCCTCTTAATACTTACTTGTATGTTTTACTTAGCAATTGAATATTTGACTCTTTTTAACCAGTGTCTTGATCTTTGCTTTTTTTCCTGTCATCATAGCTTGATATAATTTAGCTTGTTGTCTTCAGAAAGAAATACTGAAAAATTAGTGTAATATTTGTTACTTTATTTTTGATTAATAGAAAGCACTGCTGTCCTGGGCACACTGACGACAGTTATCATATTAAATGCCCAGGAAAGCAATTGCCAAACACAATTTAATTGCCTCTAACACCAAAGCTGAATTTGGGTGCCAATTGTCTCTTTTAGAACTGTAGCTCTTTTCATGATAGAAAAGTACTTTAGCAATAACAGGTTTCAACAGAAGCAGTGCATGCGTGGGAGGAAATTGACAACAGAGAGAGGCATAACATTTTATTGTGGGTGGTTTTTCCCTTTCCCCCTACATGATGTCAGTTCTGTATGAACTTAATGGCAGCACATTACCTTTCCTTTGCGGGTTTTCATGTCTTTTAAAACCCACCTGCTTGCTAATGTCAGTTCTCCTTTTTTTAAAAAAAGCACACTTGTGAAGACTTTGTGATGCTTACTTGAAAATGTTCAAGTCCGCTAAGTTCATATGGGGGCAACTGAAACTTGACCCTAGACTTTGGCCAAAGAGATCATCTCAAACTGGGTACATCTTGCATGATGAGAGAATTCTTAGAAATACAGGATTATTATCCTTTTCAAAAGAGCCCAGTGATGACAACCACTGTTAGCCACAAAGGGGATTTGAAGGAGCAGTTCTTTACTTAAACTATTCATGTTGTAAAGAAGAAGCTGAGTGTTGAGTAACTTTCAGGGGTCACTTAGAGTCACACAACTACAGAAGTAGAACATTAACCTTCTAACCAGTATTCTCTGTCATCATATGCCAAAATGCAGCTGAAAGATGGGGCACACTGCTGTACCTTTTTAACATGCACTCATGCTGATAAAACACAGATCACCAAGAAAAGATGGGGAAGGACTCTGATGCATGTGGTGCAGTGTTTCATAAATATGACATTTACCCAGTTTTGTTTCTTTGTCTAAGTGTCACCCATCTTCCAGTATCTGTCCGACTTAATTGCTCTCTAATGCCTTCAGGTAGTTGCTTTTTACTTTTTGTTCAGAGTTGATAGTTACTGTCTGTGTGTGGACTGGGCTGGCAGGAGCCACGTGGCTGTTACCAGAAGCGGAAGCCTCTCGGGGCCTGAGGTTTTGCATTGTGTGCATTCTTGTTACCTTTCATCCGAAACAAGATATAGAGAACTTCCGACTCCACAGAGCTTTTCTTTCTGTCAATTCAGTTCAGTTCAGTTCATTTCATTTGCTCTGTCATGTCCGACTCTTTGCGACCCCATGGACCACAGCACGCCAGGCCTCCCTGCCCATCACCAACTCCCGGAGTTGACTCAAACTCGTGTGCATTGAGTCAGTGATGCTATCTAACCATCTCATCTTCTGTTGTCCCCTTCTCCTCCTGCCCTCAATCTTTCCCTGCATCAGGGTCTTTTCAAATGAGTCAGCTCTTCGCATCAGGTGGCCAAAGGATTGGCGTTTCAGCTTCCGCATCAGTCCTTCCAATGAACACCCAGGACTGATCTCCTTTAGGATGGATTGGTTGGATCTCCTTGCAGTCCAAGGGACTCTCAAGAGTCTTCTCCAACACCACAGTTCAAAAGCATCAATTCTTCGGCACTCAGCTTTCTTTATATGCCAACTCTCACATCCATACATGACCACTGGAAAAACCATAGCCTTGACTAGACAGACCTTTGTTGGCAAAGTAATGTCTCTGTTTTTAAATATGCTGTCTAGGCTGGTCATAACTTTCCTTCCAAGGAGTAAGCATCTTTTAATTTCATGGCTGCAATCACCATCCACAGTGATTTTAGAGCCCCCCAAAATAAAGTCAGCCATGGTTTCCACTGTTTCCCCATCTATTTGCCATGAAGTGATGGGACCAGATGCCATGATCTTAGTTTTCTGAATGTTGAGCTTTAAGCCAACTTTTTCACTTTCCTCTTTCACTTTCATCAAGAGGCTCTTTAGTTCTTCACTTTCTGCCATAAGGGTGGTGTCATCTGCATATCTGAGGTTATTGACATTTCTCCTGGCAATCTTGATTCCAGCTTGTGCTTCTTCCAGCCCAGCGTTCATGATGTACTCTGCATAGAAGTTAAATAAGCAGGGTGACAATATACAGCCTTGACGTACACCTTTTCCTATTTGGAACCAGTCTGTTGTTCCATGTCCCGTTCTAACTGTTGCTTCCTGACCTGCATAGAGGTTTCTCAAGAGGCAGGTGAGGTGGTCTGGTATTCCCATCTCTTTCAGAATTTTCCACAGTTCATTGTGATCTACACAGTCAAAGGCTTTGGTGTAGTCAATAAAGCAGGAATAGATGTTTTTCTGGAACTCTCTTGCTTTTTTGATCCTTTCTGTGCAAGTTCACCTTTCCTCTCCAGCACTATCTCATTGCTAGAGCGATTGAATAGTTATGTCTGAGTATGAATCTCTTATACGTGGAGACACAGCACCCGTAGTCATTTCTGCGCAGCTTCATTCAGTAAGACACTGAGATGCATCCAGGCTGCTGTGTGCGTCGGTAGCTCTTTCCTTTCTGTTCTGATTCCTGTTCTGTTAGACGGGCGTGCCACAATCTGTGTGTCCATTTCCTTGTTAAGGAGCACTTGGGTTGTTTTCAGTTTTTGGCTTTTATGACTAAAACTGCTATGATTATTCTTATACAAGTCAGTCTTTATCTAGGCATAGTTATCATTTCTCTTATGTAAGTACATAGGATAGGAGTTGCTGTTTTTCAAAGTACCATTTATTAAACACTCCACCAGCACTTGATGAGCAGTCCAGAGGCTCCACAATCTTGCCAGCACCTCGTGTTATCAGAGTTTAATTTTAGCTATTCTAATGAGTGTGAAGTGAGACCCTATTGATTCTAAACTACATCTTACTGATGGCTCATGATGATGGCGATTTTTTCATGTGCTTATTGTCGACTTGTATATCTTCTTGGAAAAGATATCTATTCAAAACTTTTACCAATATTCATTGCATTTTTAAAATTAGTTATTTGTAGTCATTTAAAAATATATTTTGTGTATGTGTCCTTGGTCAGATGTGTTTTACAAGCACTTTTCCCTCAGCCTGTGGTGTGTCTATTTTCTTAATGGAGTTTTCAAGTAATAAAATATTTTCAATTTTAATTAAAAAATTCAGTTTATCAGTTTTTTTCTTTCATGGTAATGCTTTTTAAATTCTATTTAAAAACTTGCATATCTAAGATTCATTTCTAATCATACCATTGAAGATTGGTAGGTTTTAAAATATTTTTTCCTTCCTTGAAGCTTTGAAATTTTGCATGTTGTCTTTTTAACCAGTGAAAATGATTTTTTGAGTTAAAATAGAATAGGTTTTTTTGCAGATTTTTAGGGTTTTTGGTGAGACAACTGAAAAATTAAATGACGTTTATGCAGTGACTTACATGAAAAGATATTTAATAGATGTTTGCAAAAGTAAATCAACTTGCACTCCCAGTAGCAAACCTCATTCAGTGGATTTAAAATTTCTGATTTATCGCTGCACAACTATGTGTTGATGTACTTAGACTAATCCAGGAGCGCTGATGTGTGCAGCTCTTGTGCCAAGGCCTGCAGGGCTTAGCACTGAATCTTATAGACACACCAACTCTGCCAAAACATATCCAGAGGTACCTCACCTTTGCTCTTGCTTAAAAGATAACAACATTTTTGCATCAATGACAATAGTGTAAAAATAAAATAGTAGTCCCTAACTTTATGTTCTTGCTGAGTAACTAGCCTCTTACCTCAATAAAGTAGCCAAACAATGTCCAGTTAAAAGTACCTTATGAGATAAACAGTGGGAAAAAAAGTACCTTATGGTATAGGGATTTGGGATGGACATGTACACACTGCTGTATTGAAAATAAATAACTAATAAGGACCTACTGTATAGCGCATGGAACTCTGCTCAATGTTATGTGGCAGCTTGAATGGGAGCGAGGTTTGGGAGAGTGGATACATACATATCTATGGCTGAGTCCCTTTGCTGTTCCCCTGAACCTACCCCAACACTGTCAGTTGGCTGTATGCCAACACAAAATGAAAAGCTTAAAGTTTGAAAAAAAGGACCTTATGTAGATTGAATAATAGATGAAATTCTAGATGTGCCAAATTGGGATATGCCCAGTGGGTGATGCAAATTCGCATTTGCCAAGACGGCACTGTAGTTCACAAGGTTGATTTTAAGCATGATTCTTGCAGACCGACTTTGTCCCCATGAGCTCTGCTTTCTACAGTGCCTATACGACTCACACACACACACACACACACACACACACACACTCTCTCTCTCTCGCTCTCTCTCTCCCCACCAGGGCCATTTGGAAATGTTCCTGAGCTGCGATGGGCCACAGCAGAGTCACTCTGGTTTAGGGCGATGTCTACCTCCGCAAAGTCTCAGTCACATAGTTTCCCAGCCTCGCTGTGCCAGCTGGATTTGAAAGAAGCATTTTGCTCTTGAAGTATTTGAGTCATCGTAATTCCCAGTCTTTTTCTACTTGTGTTTTCAGCAAAATCTTCTCCTATTCTATCTTCCGTAGTGTTGTAACACTCTCAGTAATGGATAAAGATGTAGTCTCGATACTTCTTGCAAATTATCTCTAGATTCCCATGCAGTAATGCTAGGTATAGATTCTTATACCCATTTTACAATTAAGAAGTTCAGATTCAATATTCTATAATAACCTAAATGGGAAAAGAATTTGAAAAAGGATGGATATATGTATTTGTATAACTGAATCACCTCACTGTACACCTGAAACTATTAATAATACAATGTTGTTAATCAACTATGTGTATGTGTACTCATTTGCTAAATCATATCTGACTCTTTGCGACCCCATGGACTGTAGCCTGCCAGGCTCTTCTGTCCAGGGGATTTTCCAGGCAAGAATACTGGAGTGGGTTGCATTTCCTCCTCCAGAGTAAAATAAAATTTTAAAAAAGAAATTACCAAAGCTACCCAGCTGTTAAGTGGCTGTTTGGGAATACACACTTCAGTTTGTCTGTCTGCAAAGCATGCGTCTTTCCCACTGCACACCATGCTATTTCCCTGGTTCAAGGGCAACATAACATTTACTACAGTGGAAGGAAATTCCAGAGTTTAAACTATTGTCAAGATAAGTCACTTATGTAGTCTTATATTAGTCAACTTGACAAGTTGTAAACAGCTTCATAGTTACTTCCTGTTGTCTCTCTATGGTAAACTTTGACATACACATTTATAATTTGTCTTTCTGGACAATACCATGTTTCTTCTCCAAGGGGAGACTTAGATACGTCACTAAGTCCTTTCCAGTGGAACAATGAAGAAAGTCACTTTTAGTCTGATTTATGCAGGGTTGGATTGAAAATATTGGGCAAAGGGGTTGAGCACGTAGAGACAGAAATTTAAAAATACACACACACACACACACACACACACACACAAACCCAGAAATGGCTAGAAGAAACAAGAGTGTTATCTAGTTTGGTTTATTTTCTCAAGTTGATTATTTGTGACTAGCAGTCTACAGATGAAGAATTTTAATGATCAGAACCTAGAAGTATGCGTTGTGCTATTTTGAGCCCATTTCATTAAAATATAAGCTTGCTGGAGGTATAAAGAAAAAGTTTTTGTTGTTTAAAATAGCATACAATATTGATCATCTCTTCAAAGGTGCTCAAAATTGCCATTTAACTCGGGGAATTTTATATCCTGATACCAGAAGATATGGTGATGCTTTTCTCTTTTATTTCATTTTTTTTTACAGATAAAACACAACAATACACACTGTCCATGTGTCCTTTCATTCTGCGCCATGGCAGGAAATTAGCTAACGTTCTTGGAATGTGCAGTCTTTCGCTGCTCAAGGTTTTTGTTTTCCATCCTTTTACAGAAAGGATTGTTCTTAACATCCTACCAGGGGCACATCAATAGAGTCACCAACACAACTGGTGGATATTTTCTGTTATGTTGATGGAACAGTGTGCCAAAAATAATTCTCTGGCTTCTTCGTGTTATACTGCAGGTGTCAATATCTGCATGTTTTAAACCTGAAATAGATATTTCTTTATCATCGGGCTTGTTATGAATACAAGCAACTGGTAACTCAAGTTCTGTCCCAGAAAACTATATTTCGGGATGACTTTCTCGCACAAAGAGTTTTGCTTTGCTTAATATTTAAATCAAGATTCTTGTTCCTGGCTTTAGTACCTCTGTAATATATATTTGCATTATTTTTTTAATCAAAGTATTTAAAGAATCCACCTGCAATGCAGGAGACCCTGGTTCTATCCCTAGGTTGGGAAGATCCCCTGGAGAAGGGATAGGCTACCCACACCAGTTTTCTTGGGCTTGCCTGGTGGTTCAGATAGTAAGGAATCTGCCTGCAATGCAGGAGACCTGGGTTCAATCCCTGGGTTGGGAAGATCCCCTGGAGATGGGAAAGGCTACCCACTCCAGCATTCTTGCCTGGAGAATTCCATGGACAGAGGAGCTTGCCAGGTTACAGTCCATGGTGTCACAAAGAATTAGACATGACTGAGTGACTTTCACTTTTCACATCATAGGTTTAGCAAGCTATCCTTACTGAGAATGTCATCAGACACCTAGGGACACAAAAGAGCCAGTAGGTCAGAATAAATTCTTCATCCAAAATCCAGTCTTGCTTCACCTAGCCCAATACTTAATGATCCTTCCCTTTCCTAGAAGCAAAACTTGGTGAGGCAGTTAAATAAAAACATTAAAAATCATAAAAATAAACATAAATTTTATGTTTGTTCTGTTCACAGGTCATCTGTGCTACACTCCAGCATTTTAAGTCTATATCCATGTAGGAAATGGGTGAGGAAGATGGGCAGTCAACTGGGAAATTTAATAAATAGAAATAAAACATATAACTGTAGGTTTAAAAATAATTCAGTGGTTGTTCTGCTACCAGGAGAATGATTCTGGGACATATATTTCTTTCTTTTTTAAAAAAAATAATAAAGCATTCCCTCACTTTCCCCCTTCACTCTTCAGAGATAACCCCCATTACCAGATCAATCTGTATTTGAATTCTGTTTTTAGTGAAGAAGCATTCTGCTCTGCGTCTATCCTGTTGATGTGAGGATGATTAAAAGCTTGGCAACTGGACACACAAGGCAAGGACAAATTGATGAGGGCAGAAGGTGTGTTGAAATGCATTCTCTTCTTGGTGGAGTCACAAGATGCTGCTTCGTCCTTTGCCTAAACCAGTGGGGTATATATTTCTTGTGGAAAATAAAGAGGAGAAGTAAATAAGTGTATTTATTTCTGCATCTGTACATAAACAGATATGCGTAGGAACTGTGACAGAATCAGGAGAGAGGGGGCTTCCCTGGTGGCTCAGTGATAAAGAATCCGCCTGCCATGCAGAAGGCCAGGGTGTGACCCCTGGGTGGGGAAGATCCCCTGGAGAAGGAAATGGCACCCCACTCCAGTATTCTAGCCTGGAGAATCCCATGGACGGAGGAGCCTGGTGGGCTGCAGTCCATGCGGTTGCAAAGAGCCGGACACAACTGAAATGATTAAGCAGCAGCAGCAGCAGGAGAGACAAAAGGGCCAGATGAGAAGGGAGAGAGGTGTTAGTACGACCAAAGCAGTGAGGCTGAATCTTTTCCTTCTCTTTCTTGTTGCCTTAGCTCATTCTTGGCTGTGAGTTGCTGAGGCCCTTGTTTTGTGAGTTCTAATATTGTGATATTTCAGTAGAGTGGGGCATATGACAAACACGTCTTGGCTTATGACTAGACGGATTGCTGAAGAGGACTTCTGACAAGGGGCTTTCCCACATTCTGAGAAAGTCAGCACTGCCCATCAGCGTGGCCAAGGCTGGCCTCGGCTCTTGGGATCTACAGTAGAGGCTGGTGCTTCCAACCCATCCTTAGTCAGAGCAGGCAATTCTGTCCTCCCACCGTTGTTTTTTTTTTTTTTTTTACTGATAATACATTCCTTCCCCTTCAAACACTTCATCTTCAGATTTTGAGAACTTCTGCCCACTTTAACTCCCATCAATCAGATGTTACATAACAGCACCGTGTTCTCTTCCCAAAATGAAATCTATTCTTCAGAACAGCTATAAGTGGATCAGGCTCAGAAAGAAAGTGGATGTTAAACGCAATTTGTCATATCCTAGGAACAACTAGGCTTTCCGAAGAAATAATTGTAGCTAGATGTAAATGGGAGATTGAAGTGGAGGAAGTCTACAATTTCGTGGACAAAAGAAAGAGAAACTGCCTTTCTTCTGGGAACTCACATTCAAAAGGATTCTTAAAAATGGAAGACCTCATGAAGAAATGCAAATCCCTCTGAAATTCTACCCGATCTTTTGTGGTTCTGTTAATTAAACTCATGTGGTAGGGCTGAGGCTATGAGAATTCTCATAATTAACTTCAAGCTCTGAAATTCGGATGCTTGAAAATGTGTAAGATGGTTTTCTAAGTTAATCTGGAAATGGAACTGTCCCCTTCCTCCACCCCTCAATTCCTATTGTGAGATATGTATTAATGAGAGTTGAATCTTGAATGATGGCATTACTGCATCATCCCAGATGGCGCTAGTGGTAAAGAACCCGTCTGCCAATGCCAAAGATATAAGAGATGCAGGTTCAATCTGTGGGTTGGGAAGATTCCCTGGAGGAGGAAAATTGCAACACACTCCAGTATTCTTGCCTGGGAAATCCCACGGAAGAGCAGCCTGGCGGGAGACAGTCTATGGGGACAGTCTATGGGGTCACAAAGGGTCAGACACGACTGAAGCAACTCAGCACGCCTGTGGGAATCATTATCACGTGACCCAGGCACGCCGGTTTTTGCGAGGTGTGCCCTCTGGTAAGTAGTGTCCAGTTTGTTCTTTGGTCACCAAACCTGATTGAATAGGAGACAGTTCTTACTGGACACTAGGTGGCAGCAAACTGTTGAGCTGAACAATTAGCCAAAGGACAAAGACGCTCAAACCTCTTCATGGTTTTCAAAGGCAGGTGATGCAAATGGGTGTGGATGAAACCGAATGGTACGAAAGAACAAGCTTGCTTGCAAGTTTCAAAGGTATAACTATAACTGTCGTCTCTCCCAATATTTTCTGAGGCTTCTTGAAGCCGCGTTGACTTATCTTCACACTATACGTGTGTGTGCAAGAGTCAGTATGTTAAGTGTTAGTCACTGAGTCGTGTCCCACTCTTTGAGACCCCATGGACTGTAGTCAACAAGGCTCCTCTGTCCATGGGATTCTCCAGGCAAGAACACTGGAGTGGGCAGCCATTCCCTTCTCCAGGGGTCACACTATATAGGTCAGAATTTTACACCCAAAAGACTAACCCTAATGAAGGCCACATTCAGTTTCATTATTTCTCTGGAGTCAAAATAGATATCCATGAAATTAAAAGATGCTTGTTCCTTTGAAGAAAAGCTACGACCAACCTAGACAGCATATTATAAAGCAGAGACATTACTTTGCCAACAAAGGTCTGTCTAATCAAAGCTGTGGTTTTTCCAGTAGTCACGTGGATGTGAGAGTTGGACTATAAAGAAAGTTGAGTGCCGAAAAATTGTTGCTTTTGAACTGTGGTGTTGGAGAAGACTCTTGAGAGTCCCTTGGACTGCAAGGAGATCCAACCAGTCCATCCTAAAGGAAATCAGTCCTGAATATTCATTGGAAGGACTGATGCTGAAGCTGAAGCTCCAATACTTTGGCCACATGATGCAAAGATCTAACTCATTGGACAAGACCCTGATGCTGGGAAAGATTGAAGACAGGAGGAGAAGGAGATGACAGAGGATAAGATGGTTGGATTGCATCACTGACTCGATGGACATGAGTTTGAGCAAGCTTCAGGAGTTGGTGATGAACAGGGAAGCCTGGAATGCTACAGTCCATGGGGCTGCAAAGAGCTGGACATGACTGAGCAACTGAACTGAACTGAGCTGTAATATCTTAGCTGCTGTCTGTCACGAGGGGTTGTCTTTAAATCTGTGTCACCAGTTAATCTCTTTCAGTTGTTTTAAATGGTAATATTTAAATAATTACTAGCAATATAGAAAAAATATATTTCAGCCCAATGCTTAGTACAAATGGTTAAAAAAATAAATTTAACCTGTTCAACTGTGTACAAATCACCATTCAATGATGGCTAAGAATATTAATTGCCTGTGAAAGATGATTAGATCGTCAATAGTTTTAAATGTAAAACAAATAAAAATTGAATCAATAAAATTTGACAATGAGAAATCAGACTCTACAGAAGTAGATAACATTCTAATTTTCAACTTGTGTTTTTACCTATAGATCATTTTGTAATATTTCTTTGTAAATTATCCCATTCTATTTTATATGCTCATAACTGGCTTCTAGTGGTCCCAGGAATGGACATAAATGATGCTAAATACAAACCCTAAAAAGAAACAAAATTCTCAGTGATGGAATCCAATGTTTCAGAAAATTCTAGTGACATTGTAATTATAGTGATTCCTCTACATATTATTACCAAAGCAAGTTGTTATAAAAAGAAAATTGAAGTTTTGTGAATTGATTTTGAGGCTTTTAGATTGAATTAGGCTTGAGGAATTTCTAAATTTCTGCCAAGTATCAATAGTTCTTTGTGGTAAGGTCATTAGCTTGTCAACTAGACACCATTAAAAGTCTTCACAAGAAGAGAAACAAGAGATAATTATACTTTGCATGGGAAGTTGGATGTATTCTTTAGTTTCATATAGTCATGAATAAAAATGATCAAAGGATGATGTTGTATCAGAGTGCTAACATTCTCTTTGGAAATTTTACTTCTTTAGACTAGACTTATATTGCCAATCTTCTACAAGATAAAAAGGGACCTGACAAAATATTTTTCTGACTTGTGAACTTAGTTATATGAAAATTTATGTAAAGGCACAAAAATTATCATTTGACTTGCTTATTTAATGTCTTGCTTTCTAGAAAGCAGTAAGTTTGAGAGTTGAATTACCCAGAAAATGAGTGAGATATGGCTGCTGAATTAAACAAAGCAAATCTTAAATGACTGCTTTAGATGATTTTGAAGTCTGAAATTTGCTTTAACATTGATTTTTTTTTAATCATAGGAGATTACTTTTCTCTTTCAATACTGGGATCTACTCTTGGCTAATATCTTCCAGCCCATGAGAGAGAATTCTTTTGTATCTTAAGAGATACACATGCCTTATTCTGCTTTAGTGTAAGAGGGTCTGTTTCTTCTGCTATCAGAAAAGGAAAGGTTATCTATAAAGCCAGAAAGCACCAAAGGGTGGAAATTCTTTGTACTCACATCTACTTTAGTATTTTTTTAGTACGTTTGTCCCTCCTCAAATCCCCAACCGAATAAGAAGCTCCTTGAGGGTAGGGACCTTGCTGTCCTTCATCTCGCCATGCCGCTTTCTGTTTAGCACAGAGTCTGACACTCAGACCATAATGTGAGTGAATGACTCCCTTGGCTCAGTAGAAACAGACAGAAATCCAGTCGGAAGTGAGAGTGTGCTGGTATTCATAAGGGATTATTGAAATCATCAGGAGGGTAAGTTCCTATTGGGCTTCCCAGATGGCTCAGGGATAAAGGATTCACCTGAGGTGCAAGAGACACGGGTCCAATATCTGGGTTGGGAAGATCCCCAGGAATAGGGAACGGCAACCTGCTCCAATATGCTTGCCTGGAGAATTCCATGGACAGAGAAGCCTGGCAGGCTACAGTCCAGGGGTTGCAAGCAGAATCGGATATGACTTGGCGATTGAACAACAACAAAAACAACGAAGTTCCCAGTAATCAATCAGTCGACTCAAGTAAACTCTACATTTTTTTTTCCATTTAGTCACCTTCTGAATTTTGAGTTTACAAGCAAAACAGTAAGATGGTGCTAGTAGTGGCCTTGAATGTTTTTTTTTTCCCCCAGAATGGAAAATTTGATGCCACTAGAGGTCACTCCAGTCATTAGCAACAGAATGATTAGCCTGGTCTTTGTCTACGGGTAAGGCAGCTCTTGTAAAGCCCTTAACATTTACCGTCAGCAGGGGTAGAGTAAAAATTAAACACTCACAAATGGTCAGGGCAGACATAATGATTTGTTCTGTCTCTCCTCACCATCACGGTTTACCTTCCTCTGTATCATTTCTTTTGGCTCCAGCTGGAGACTGGCTAGCCAATAATAACCAGGTTGTTTACTGTGTGCTTATTACGTGTCAGGCAATGTTTTAAGCACGCTGCAGCAGTTACTGTCACCAATTTACAGAAGGTAAGATTGGAACTGAGAGACGTCATTTATCTCATCAGAACTGGGATTCAAACCCAATGCCCGTACATTTAACACTAATCTGATACCATTGGCAGCAGCAGAGTATGTCTGCCTCTCCTTTCCTCTTAAGCAACAGGTTTCAATGTCAGAACAGGAGAAAAGCTTCGGAATACATATATGTGGCAGCAGAAATATATTGGCAGCATGGCAGCATATATTCTGACAATGTATTCAGCATATATTCTGGCATCCCTCAAATTATTGTATAGGTCAGGCAAATAACCAGTGTGAGGAGGTTGTGTGTGTGTGTGTGTGTGTGTGTGTGTGTGTGTGCATGTGTGCTTGGGAGGGAAGTTGATTTAGGGGAGAGTCTGAGAAACAAATCTTTCAAGTTAATGGTAGGATTTGCTGTTCAACATAGTAGAAAAGGCCAGCCCAGCAGATCCATGAGTTTATCATTTCAGAGTGATTTATCAAAAAGAAAAATAGGGATTTCCCTGGTAGTCCAATGGCTAAGAGTCCACACTCCCAAGGCAGGGGTTCAATTCCTGATTGGGGGAACTGAGATAGAGCATGCTGCAACTAAGATCCGATGCAGTTAAATAGGTAAATAAATAATGTTTTAAAAAGGAAAAAGAAAACAGGTGTTTTTCAACCCTGCCATTGAAGGAAATATCCCTGGTTCTGAGCTGCAGCTGGGAATGTATCAAAAGCTAAAGAAAGTACCTTTTCAGAATATCTTTGACAATTTGGAGTGAGACCTAGGACTCTGACTTCCGCCCTATCCTACGCAAAAGAGTGCCCTGTTGGCTAAACAAGGCATTTACTTGTCAAGAATGATGATATCTATGTGTTTATAGAATACCTGTCCCCATGGCAGAGCCAACTCAATAGAAGAAGACATGGAAACAGAGGGAGTTTAAAGATATTTTCCTCAGCTCCCCAAGCAAATGAACACAGAATAAGTGTAGAATCCCCAGCCCTTGAACTTTCACTCAATTCTTGGGTTAATGGGACCCTGTTTTATGCTTGTTTGCACTGAGCTTGGAAATCTTCCTTGTTGAATTTTCTTACAGGATCCCTTTTTACCCAAGGTGACAAAGGCTTCCAGCTTACCCTAACCAGGCAGATATCTTCACCTCATAATGCAATCTTCAGGAAACCCCCATCTGCTTTCACTCGGAGCCCCATAAAAATCAGTAATCAGGAATGCTCCTCATTTAGGCAGTCGCTGCAGTTGGCACCTGTACTGGCGTGTGCCTTTGGAATGGAAAGTCAGGATGGTTTCAAAGTTCCATATACAATAACAGGAAAAAAATTAAACAAAGGAACATTTTAAGCAGCAGTCCCCACCTCTAAGCTGTTTCTTTCCTATCTCAGCCAAAGCACTGCATACTTAAATTCCCCTGAGAGTAGACAAGACTATAAAACCGACATTTGAGGTTTTCTTTGCCCCACAGCTGAGGAAATACAAATTGTTATAAACTTTCTCTTCTAGCATAACTTGCTGCCTTTCAAAACATTCTAGAATGGCAAGTAGAGACAGTTGAAAAGGAGGAAAAAACTGAGCTCCAATCTATTTATCTCACACCCTTTAGTATGAGAAGTGATGTTTTCTGGAAATATGTTAAAACAGCATTTGCATTTCTGGTCAGCCATCACATTTTAGCTTTAACACATAAGGGACAGTAAAAGCAGCAGGTTAAAAACAATTTCTAACTTCATGGATGGGGAAGTAGGATTTAAGGAGGAAGAAGCCTGGTAATACATTGTGTCATGAAGCGTTAGCCACTCAGTTGTGTGTGACTCTTTGTGATCCCATGCAGATTCCTCTGTCCATGGAATTTTCCAGACAAGAATACTGGAGTGGGTTGCCATTTCCTCCTCCAGGGAATCTTCCCGACCCTGGAGTCATCCCAAGTCTCTTGCATTGCAAGCTGATTATGGCAATCTATTAGATGAGTGGTTTATTTCTTGTTAAAACTCAAGAGCCTTTCTATAAAAAAAATCACTACTCTTATTATGAAAGTACCATGACTGGAGCTTACTGTGGTCAAACAGGCACTGTTTATGATAGAAATTTCTCTGGAGAAGAAATTGTAAGAACTTAAACTTAGCTGCATGACAATTACTCCAGGCATTGGTTTCTTCATTTGTAAAACCTAGGTAATAATACCATATTAATTGTTCCTTTCTCATAAAACATTTCATATCATAGCAATTTTGTCAGGATGAAGTGAGCTTTTTAAAGTAATACAAGATGCAATTTTAAAAAATTATATCCTTCAATGAAAGCCTTTAAAAAATCTCTATTTGTATATACCATTTGGAAATACGTTTTCTAATGCAGAAGAGATCATGTTACATTACTTGCCTTAAGTTCCCCACAAGTATCATACCAGTCAAATTATAAGTGCCAGTACATTCTTCGGTTTGCCACAGCAAAAGCCACACTCTTAACTTTGATTCCTTTCCTTCTCTCACCATCCGAGTTCATGCCAATAGGAAATCCTGTGGGCACTCCTTACAAAATGTACCCGGAGTCCAACCACCGCTCACTGCCTCCATTGCTACCTGCTTAAGGCACTACCTGCGTTATTGCACCTTTTAAACTGCAAGCCTATAGAGAAGTCACAAGTGCACTGCAAAGACTTTTGTTCCCTGGTGCTATTTGAGAATCTGTTGCTGACCTCATGCCCGACAACCCGAGAATAACTTAGTGTATCTTTTCTACAAACAATACATTCTCCTATGTAACCGCAACATAGCCATCCAACCCAGGAGATGACCCTTGGTACCTTACTGCTACCATTGGTTCTAAATGCTTCTGCATGGGCAGATTCTCTGCCAACTGATCTACGAGGGAAGCCCGTCTACGGGGCATGCCCTCAAAAATCTATCCTCGACGACAGCCAGAGGGATGCCTTTAAGATGGAAGTCTGAACATGTTCCTTTTCTGCTTGAAGTTCCGCAGTCCCTCCCCATCACCCTCAAAGAAACAGATCTTTTCAATGGGTTGGTTACAAGGCTCTGTGCATCTGGCTCCCTGCTAACTCCATGACCTTCTTCTGCCCGCTGGCCTCCCTGGCCTTTCGCTGTTCCTTGAATGCAAGCTGGGCTCCCACCTCATGTCCTGCACAACCTGAGCCCTCTGCCTGGATATTGTTCCTCCAAGCATCCTCATGTTCACACCTCATCGCTTCCACCTTCTCAAGCGTTTTTCCAAATGCCACTCCCTCTGTGAGGTCTTCTCTGAGCATCATCTTCGAAATAGGAATCCACCTCTAACCTGACTCTCTCCCCTGTTTTGTTTATTTTCACTACTACCCTACTGCCTTCTCATCTTCTAATACACCCTTTACGTCTTTCTTTTGTTTGCTTGCTTTTCTCTCCCTGCCATCAAATGTCAGCTCTTAAAAGGAAGAAATTTTTTTCTTTGTGCTCTCTGCTCATCCTCATACTTGGAATAGGTCTCCCCTCATAGTAGGTATTCAATCACTGTTTGCCGAATGAATGAATAACACAGAAGCGGTGCAAATACCTTGACCTCATAGTGGTGTGGCTTCTCCTAAGAACTAAAGCAACTACTGTTTCACTTACCACACTTAATCCACAGTCTCTTTGTGAGGCAGATGTTTTTTACCCTGCGTTACTGGAGAATATGAAGCACCAGGTGGCTGTCTTCCTCTAAGTCACATAAGCAGTTAGAGAGGAACTCTGATGAGAGACCTAAGCTCCTTCCAACTTTTTCACATCCTTCAGTCCACCTTCTCCCCAAAAGGACAGGGTAATTTGTCAAGTTGAGCTGGTACCTTTCTTTGTGCATCACATTCTTTTCCCATGAAAGCTACAGCTTCCATACTATATTGTAAAACAAGTGCTTACAGGAATTTTATTCAGAATTTATCCAGGACATCTAAATTCTTTATAAACAGTGTTCTTTGCACAAGCACGTGTCTTACTATATTTTTCTTAACTGATACATAGTAACTGCTCAGTTGGGTTTTCCAATGCCTGCAATTCGAGCGAAATAGATCTCCCTGGGTTTGTAGCTATATCTTCATTTCAATTTCCATTTTAGGAAAGATAAAGTTCTTTAGATCTCAAAAGAATCTTCATATTTGGATTGATCTTCAGAAAGATCTTTTGATTGAACAAGTCCACGAAGCACAATAAATTC
Source organism: Ovis canadensis (assembly GCF_042477335.2). Classification (NCBI taxonomy): domain Eukaryota; kingdom Metazoa; phylum Chordata; class Mammalia; order Artiodactyla; family Bovidae; genus Ovis; species Ovis canadensis. The sequence goes on from NC_091264.1 coordinate 58,417,870, forward strand.
ATTATTATTCTGTTGGCCACAATAAATCACCTCTCAGGAAGCCAAGCACTCAGGTAACTGTGGCCCTTTTTAAAATGTTTCAGTTTATGGGACAGCCCTAAAGATATTCTGTTTATCCAGCTTTGAGGATGATAGTAAGACTGAACAGTATGGAGATGTCTCCTTCAGGAATGGTGCCTAGTGTGCAGTAAAAGAGATGCTGTTTTTTTTTTTTTTCTGCTGCAATTCCCTGGGCAGCTTTTAGAAAACAAAGGCATCAGCTGTGTGGATTCTGTGGCGAAGCAACGGTGAAAGAATTTATTCGCAGAGTGGTGGTGGGACAGACAGAGGCTTTCAGAGTTTATCAGATTTCTTTCTTTCCCTTCCTGCAGGAGGATGACAGTTCTTACTACATGGTATGGAAGACGGCTCACTGGCTCTAAGTGGTCTAGGTCATGGTTTTTCCAGCTGTGACATGAGCTATGCATGCCGTGCAGGGTTAGGACCTTAATTTCCCAGGAGGAACACAGCTATCATATGACCCTGGAACAATCTGCTAAGGGCTGTAGGTAGTGGAATGAGTTAAGTATTGCAGAGAAGGAACTGTAATTAACTTGTCTGGAGGTGAGTTTTTATAGGGTGAGAATCCGGAGGAATATCAGGAAATGTTTTAGAGAGGATGTATTTTTTTTTTTTTTTTGTATTTTGCAGAGCAAGTATAATTTTTCCAGGTTGAGAAATTCAAGACAGATATTCTAGGTTCAAATTTAAGCAGAAGCAAAGGCATAAGGTGTGAAAATCATGGCGTGGTTGAAAAACTTCACCAAATTTTTGGAAGATAAAGAAGGGGAAGAGACATTAGAAAAATAGATTGCGACAGATCTCAAAAGATTTTCTGTGTGACAAGGAGAACCTTCAAGGGGAACAAAATAAGATTTATCACTTAGAAAGATCACTCTGGCAAACTGTGGAAGAAGACTTAGAGGGTCGTCAGGATAGAGACAAAGAGATGCATTAAGAGATTTTCATTCTAACTCAGGTGAGAAATAAGGCTGGCTTACACTGAACAGTGACAATAAGCTGGATGTTGAGAGTTTAGAATTGATAAATACCAGGAAGGAAGATCTAATAGGGACTTCGCTGGTGGTCCAGGGCATAAGATTCTCTTCCAAGGCAGGGGACAAGGATTTGATCCCTGGTCAGGGAGCTAAGATTCCACATGCCTCCAGGCCAAAAACTCAAAACATGAAACAGAAGCACTATTGTAACAAATTCAATAAAATCTGAAAAAGAAAGATCTAACAACTTTCTGTTGCTTGAGCATGGGAATTCAGAGACAGTAAACCCTAAAAGTAAATAAAATTACTTGGAAAGCTAATGGAATTAGAAACAAGTCAAGAGCTGAACTCTGGAGTCTACAAACTTTTAAAGGGGCAAAGAATGATCATAAATCTAGAAGGAATATTTAGATGGAGAAGAGAACTGGTAAGAAATTAACATTTTAGAAGACAGAGCATTGCAAGAGGGAAGAGATGATTGCATTTTGAGAAGAGTTCATTGACTCAGCAGTGAGGAGATTAATAAAACAATTTAAGAACAAGTAGAGGCTGCTGTCCATGGGGTGGCAAAGAGTCGGACATGACTGAGTGGCTGAACTGAACTGAGAGGAACAACAGACTGGAATTGCTATTAAAATGTGTGTGTGTGTGTGTGTGTGTGTGTTTGTGTGTGTGTGTGTGTTTGCTTTCTAAGAGGGAGAAGAGCTGAACTTTTTTCATGCTAAACTAGGGTGGGGGGGAAGATGGAGATACAGGAGAAAATAGTATCTGTCATATATTCCAGATGAGGTATGAAGGGTCCAAGTCTCAGTGATTTACAGAAAGCTTTGGAGAGATTAATACCTTTTTATATAAGACAACATGACAGGGTGGACATGGGAAGGAATTGATAGTAATAGACAGAAACTGAAGAATTTCCTGAATGATGGCCTTTATTTCTTCAGAAAAAGCAGACTAGGTCATGTCCTGACCATCAGTAGCTATGGTGCGATGTGGAAGGCTCCAGGAGACCAAAAGCAAGGAGCTACTCTGAGGAAGAGTGAAAGAACTACAAGCAGTACCTGAGCATCTATTGGACTGGACTGACCACAAATTACCATATCTGGCTACACACTAATGGCACCCCACTCCAGTACTCTTGCCTGGAAAATCCCATGGACAGTGGAGCTGGTAGGCTGCAGTCCACAGGGTCGCTAAGAATGGGAAACGACTGAGCGACTTCCCTTTCACTTTTCACTTTCATGCACTGGAGAAGGCAATAGCAACCCATTCCAGTGTTCTTGCCTGGAGAATCCCAGGGACGGGGAAGCCTGGTGGGCTTCCGTCTATGGGGTCACACAGAGTCGGACACAAATGAAGCGACTTAGCAGCAGCAGCAACTGCTACTCTTGTGAATTCTTATTTATTCTTCAAGGCTCAATTTTGATGTAATTTCCTCTGGGATATATTTGTGTTAAAGGCCATCTATATGTCGTGTTCGATTTTCAGTTCAGTGCTTGGAACATAACAGGTGTTTAATACACATTTGTCAGGTGAATGGGCATTGTGTGGCCTTGCATGAGCTCATGCCTAGAATGGCCAGAGCCAGTTCAGATCAAAGTTATTTATATTTTTTAAAATTAGTACTTATTGGTGCACAATTGCTTTACAATGTTGTGTTGGTTTCTACTGCACAGCAAAGCGAATTAGTTGGGTGTATACCTATATCCCCTCTCTTTTGGATTCCCTTCCCATTTAGGTCACCACAGAATGCTGAACAGGGTTCCTTGAGCTATACAATAGGTTCTGATTAATTATCTATTTTATACATGGTATTAATAGATCAGATATCAGATCAAAGTTTTCGATCAGTGAAATTAATCTTCATGTTCTCCTCTTCCCGCTTCTCTACTATCATTTTCTGTCTCCTGACGTCCTTGCCGTCTCTCTTCCTCCTCTACCTCTCACACTCATTACTAGCTGTCTACTCTACTTCTGAAAAAGTCACCCTTGCTCTCAGGTGGCTATATACTCATTTCTACCAAGACACCACTTCAAAATTAATCCAGATGTCAACAACACTTAAAATGAAGAGTCCTCCCAAGTGCATTTGCTTTAAAAAGGAGAAACAGTGACTGTTGTCTAAGAGAAGCAAATAAGCTGGAATATTAAAGAGAAAACCCAGTCCCAATGCGTAGAAGCCTTCTTTCTGGGTGACTCCCCTTTGGCCTCTCTGCTAATAGGCTCAGCTAGTTTCTTCAGAGGAAAGTCACCATCACCACCTTTTCCATTCTGGGAATGAGCCAACCTCACCCATCATTTGGAAAAGGAATGGAAAAGAGAGATGCTTGGCACACTGCCTTAATAAAGATTGAACAAGTATGTATATCCTTAATAAAGATTGAACAAGTATGTATATGGTGGACATCTATGCTGTAAAACACAGAGTGCACACCTCTCTTCCCTGATCCAAGTTAAACTCTGTCATTACCTTTTACCTTACTGAAAAGTTTCTACTTCCCAAGTTATTAATAATTACTATGACATTTATTGGAGTCTGTGTGACAGGGAGAAATTCTTGTAGGTTACCCTGTTTTTCTCCTTGATGTTCATAAGTTTGAATACTGGTAAATATTCTTTTTGTCATGAAATAGCCAGGGGTAGCCTAATATGTGACTTCATGACTCCCATCTCTTTCTGAGCTGGGATTAAAAGGAAGAACTGAATTCCCTATGAAGAAAAATGACAGCCTTAAAACCAAGAAAAATGAAGACATAATTGATAATGTTTAGAGAGCCATTAGAGTTGGCAAGAATTTGCTTGAACTTGGGTGGTATGAGTCTTTTTGCTGCCAAAGATGTTTCTTGGATATAAAAGCAGAATTTTAGAATATTTGAGCGATCCTCCTATGCCCAGAGTTTGAAATACCTGGAGCCAGTAAATAAATTCTCCCTTTTATAGCCAAACCATAATTTCATTGCAGTTATTCATTCTGACACCCATGAATAAATTAGCAGATACCTTTTTTTTTTTTTTCTTGCCTAGGACTGGTCTGATTCCAAAGTGGGGAAACTGGGCATTTCTTCCTGTTTATTATCTTGAGTGCAGTTAGATTGCCCCTCTCCTAGTAACTCCCCCATTCATGCTTCTCCGAAGATGCTGAGATATACTCACGGTTGGGTTTGCCTGAGCAACACTGAAACCAGATCATTTGAATCCCATTTTTTCCCCAAGCGTTTCCTTCCTGGCCCCATTCCTTACCTCCTCATCCACAAACCCACAAAGACACTGCACCTGCAGATCCCAGTCAGATCTTACCCACACCAATTCAGGCACTGTTTGGAAAGAAAAAATCCAAGAAGAAAAATGAAACAACCACCTCGTAACTTGTAGTTTTCCAGTTTCTGTGTTAACCTTCTTCCTCTGTTTTATCTCTCTGTCCTTCCCCTATTTTTCTATAAGCTATTATTTACTACAGGGTTATATGCAAATTGAGATTTTTGAAAGAAAAAGATAAACAAAAGCTTTGTCACTTGGTCCTCTTAGGACAAGGTTTGCAAAACAATGACTTAAGAGCTGAGACCACGTAGGAAAAAGAGCCTCTAGGGACCACTTTGCAGAATTGCAACATGCTGGGGATGGTCTGGGTTTCACCTTCTGTGGTCATCACACCTAAAAATAGTTTTCTTTTGTTAATAAAATCGGAGAATGTTGATAAATTCAGTGGAAAGTGTCAAAAGAGGAAGGCTCATGAATTATAGCATTCCATTAACTACTAAAGCCACAAGAATGCGTGTTGGGAAATAGCAAGAACTAAGGTCTGTGATGAGAAATAGTAAGCCCTAAGGTCTGTGATGAGAAAGGAAGCTTCCAACCTCCTCTCCACAGATAAGACAGAGGGCTCAACATGGACTCCTCTTAACGTCCAAATCAACCCTGATAATCCAGTTCCCAGGTCTCTTTCTTTTACTCATATAGGATGAAAAGGGAACTGACATGAAAGAAATCCCAGGTACATGCTTTAGGAGCTCAGAACAGAAGAAAAATCGGTCAAGGAAATAATTGCTACCCACATTATATTTCTTTTTTGATCTAAACAAACACACAAATCATTCTCCTCCTCCTTTTTCAATTCTCCTCCTTCCCATTCTTCCTTCCTTCTTCTCCTCCTTTCTTCCTTCTCCCCCTCCTCCTCCGTCTGTTTCTATCTGTCTCTCTCTGATGATTTAACTTTTCCCTCCATTCTAAGCCCCAGAGTTTCCCATTTCACAATGTCTTTCTGGATGAGCCCGCCAACTCTCACAGCACCATGAGATCTTTTCCTTTATGCATAGAGTGACCATATATTTTATTGTCAAATTGGGACACTTCTGGGAGCAAAAGGGGGTGCCACGACTAGTTATTCTGGAACAGAAGACATGGCTGAGGCTCTAGCAGGCCCAGCGGGGTGCAGCCACCCTACTTTCAGGGGTCTATCTAGGTGATGTGCTGTTTTACATTTGCTGACAGGCTGCTTTTGGAATCTTTCTCAAGTTGCTTCTTGTGGGCCAATTGGTAGCAAACTCGATGGCTCCTCTTCTGCTAGGATTCCTGTCCCTTCTCCCCGAACTCATAGCATGACAGCCAAGGCATGTTATTTATCCAGGTCAGGGGAAAGCATTGAAAACATCTCTCCTGAAAGATGAGTATGCAGAAAGGTTGAACTCTGAAAAAACAAAAACAAAACAAACGGATAGGTGTACAGAAAAAGAAATCTCTCACACACTGGCCTGCTTGATTCTGGAACCTGCTTTTTTTGGGGGGAGGGTCCTCTGAAATTGGAGGATTCTCTCTGCTTTTCTATGTATCTAGATAGAACTTCAGGTAACGTAAATCGATTGAAGCTGCATTGTGGTGGCGCTAGTGGTAAAGAATCCACCTGCTCGTGCTAATGCAGGAGACACAGGAGATGCAGCTACGATCCCAGGTGGGGAAGATCCCTGGGAGGAGGCAATGGCAGCCCACTCCAGCATTCTTGCCTGGAGAATTCCGTAGACAGTGGACTCAGTCCATGGGGTTGCAGTCAGTCAGACATGACTGAACACATGTACCAAAGGGTACAAAAGCTTTAGGTACAGTTTAAAGAATAACAAAAGGAGTAGCGATGTACCTATCAACTACAGCATGAAATAAAATACCACCAGTATTTGAAAACTACCCCCTTCACCCCGTATATCTCAGTGATCGTCTTCCCCCATCCCCTTGTCAGAGACAACTGTGCTCTTCGATTTCCTGTTAATTATTTCCAGCTTTGTTTTATAGTTGTACAAATATGTATGCATCCCTAAACAAAATCTCGCTTGTTTGGTGTCAGAAGGTACTTTCATGTCATAAGGAAAGAAAACACTGTCATTCTTCCTAGTATGGGAACAAACTGTACTTTTTAGGGGGAAAAACTGAAATATGATGTGCTTTCCAAATACTTAACTGAGGGGAACGTCAACACATGTGGAAGGGAAGACGTTCAGGGAGAAACCCCAGCACTTGCCTTCCCCTTCCCAGGCTGCCTTTGTGTTCCATTTCCTTCTATTTTGTGATTAAAATCCAGCCTTCCATTATTCAGAATTTATATGAACAACTAATGTCACCAGGGAAGTGGTGACTGTTGTGGAATTTCCAACCCATGGCAATTTGGCAGGCAGGGACAGGACTTGGAGAAATCACCCACCAAGTGAAGCGTGTCGACAATGGTGCCCACTATATTTCTGTCCTCTTGCCCCCAAGACCTCCCTGGGCAGCCAGTGGCCTCTGTCAGTCTGTATCATCTCATCATAACAAAACTTAAAACTCATTATTTGCATTGATTAACTTTAAGACAGGGCTTTTAACCATTTCCTACCAAAATGGTCCAGTGGCTAAGAATAAGGTATCTGGGGAGTCTTTGGACATGAACAAGGTGAAGTAAACCTTAGATTTACTTACTTTCATTGTGAAGAGTATCTCATATACACAGAAGTGTCTCAAATACATCTTTATGATAGAGGATATCAATAAAATGAATTTCTGCCTACATACCGCTCAGCTTTAAAAATAGAGCATAACCTATAGCTTAAATCTTTCTACAGAGACCTCAGCAATTGCTTCTGCAACATTTTATCCTAAATCTGCTGCTTCTTGTCACAGTTTTGCCTGTGTATGTGTGTAGCCGCTAGTTGTATCTGACTCTCTGCAACCCCCTAGATTATAGCCCACCAGGCTCTTCTGTCCATGGGATTTCCCAGGCAAGAATACTAGAGTGGGTTGCCATTTCTTTTAACAGAGAATCTTCCCAACCAGGGATCAAACCTGTGTCTCCTGCATTGGCAGATGGATTCTTTACCCCTGCACCATTCGTAAGCACACTATAGCTTGATTTTACTTTGGGGGGAGTTTATATAAATTAGCTATTATATTTTCTTAGAATTTAATCCTTTTGCTCAAAATTATGTTGTAAGAATTCATCCACAAAAATGCTGTCTGTAGCTCATGATTTTTGCTCTTTGCAGTGTTTCATTACATAGATTTATTTACGCTGCTTTTGACAGACAATTGAATTTATCCATTCTGCTTTATTCATTCTAATTTTGATCAACACAGTTTTTTTTTTTCTAGTTTTTTCTAGAGCACTGATATGATTATGGGAACTTGTCTTCTGGTGTACGTGTGCATTAGTCTCTGAACTAGAATTCCACCTAGAAATGGAACTGCAGAGTCATAAACCATGAATATTCAAATTTCTAGGCAATTCCAAAATGTTTCTCAAAGTAGTGGTACACATTTAAATACCGACCGGATGTGGATGAGAGTTCTCATTGCTCAACATCCTGCTTTAACATGCTATTTCACCATTTCCCCCTCAATCTGATGCATTGCGATCTTATCTTCTTATTGCAGTAATTACTGAAGAAACTGAGCATCCTCTCATTTATTATTATAAGCTTTATGCGTTTCCTTTTCTTTGTAATTTCTTTTTGGGTCTTTTGTCTATTTTTCTATTGGGTTGTTTCTCTTTTTTTTTTAATTGATTGAGTGAGTGAGTGAGTGAGTGAAGTCGCTTAGTCGTGTCCGACTCTTTGCGACTTCATGGACTGTAGCCTGCCAGGTTCCTCTGTCCATGGGATTTTCCAGGCAATAGTACTGGAGTGGATTGCCATTTCCTTCTCCAGGGGATCTTCCCAACCCAGGGATTGAACCTGGGTCTCCCGAATTGTAGACAGATGCTGTACCATCTGAGCCACCAGAGAAGTCCTTTTTTTTTTTTTTTAATTGATTGGAGCTGTTAAATATCAAAGTTGGTATAGTGATAAGCAATAATTTTAGCTATTAATATGTACAGTTTATTTTTATAAATTTATGAAAGGTAATTATCTCTCCTCACTCCATATCTAATTATTTCACTCTTTTTGGTGGGCTCATTTGACAAGGAACAGTTCTTAATTTTAAAGTCACTACATTCTTCAACCTTTTTCTTTAGAGTTTGTGCTTTTTGAGATTTGTTTCTAGGTAACTCCTACAGTCTCTTCTTGGAACTGCATAATTCTGACTCCCACATTCATTTATTTATTCCTTTTTCAATCTGCGTTTTGTATATAGTGTAAAGAGGGGGTGAATTTCAATTTATAAAATTTGAATGCAGCAGACATTGAACAGTTCATCTTTTCCTCATTTATTTCAAATACAATCTCTGTCATAAGTCAAGTGTCCAAATCCAAGTGACTGTATTTCTAAATTCTCTGTTCTATCCTTTTGTCTATTTATCAATTAATGTGCAGTATCACATTAATCACATGATTAGTATCATGTCAATTATTATAGTAAAACAAGTCTTGATATCTAATAAGACAAGTTCCTTCTTCTTACTTTGTTTCCTTCGGAGTATATTGGCTATCCGTTACCTTTTTATTCTTTTGTATGAGTTTTGAAATCAGCTTGCCAAATTTCATGAATAACATTTTGAAATTGGTATTCTATTTACCGCTTAGATCTACGTGAGTAGAACTGACACCTTTATGATATGACTCTTCTTATTCAAGAACATAGTGTATTTTTCCATTAGTCGAGTTCTTTAATGAACTTAAAAACTTTCTAATTATGCATGCCTTGTATAACTTTTGTTAGATTTATTCCCATGTGTTTATGAGCTTTATACACTTTGTTGCTTTTGCAAGAGACGTTTTAAATTATATTTTGTATCTGAACTTTTTCAATATCTAGAAATGCAGTGGATTTTGTTTGCCGAATGATTTGTTGCTAATTTTTAGAATAAATGTACATAATGCCTCTTTTGATATTTTGGGTTTCTCTGTAGATAATTCATCTGTAAATAATGAGAGATTGGCTCCTGTCTTTGAAATTCTTGAAATATTTATTTGTTTTCATTTTACTCTGATGATTGGGACTTCCACCCCAATGTGGGAAAATGTGACAACAGTGCTCATTTTTGTTCATGATTTTAAGAGAATTGTTTCAAGCTCATACTATTTTGAATGATGTTTGCTCTAGAGGTTGATAGGTCTTCTTTATCAAGTTGAAAACATTCTATTCTTACTTTGCCAAAAGTTTTATCATGAATGGTTATTGAATTTTACTGGATATCATTTTGCTATCATGGGTATAATTATGTGGTTTATCTCCTTTCACTTGGTAAGGTAGTGAATTACAACAGTTCTGACCTGTAATTTTCCTATTTTATTTTGCCCTTAGCTACATTTTATATTGTGTCATCTTGTGAAATATTTTGGGAATTATTCCATCTTTTTCTATTCCCTAGAAAACTTTGTGTGAGAAATTTTTGGTAGAATTCACAAGTAAAATAATCTTGCATGTTATTTCTTTTGTACTATAGATTGAATTTCATTTTTTAAGTTGTAGGGAATTTCTATTTCATCTTGAGTCATTTTTATACTTATGTTTCTTAAAAATTTATATATTTCATCAATTCATAAACTTATTGGCCTAAAGTTGTTTGTGGTATTTTCTTATTTCTTTTTACATGTCTGTGGGAAAAGTATTTATTTCCCCCTTTTAATGCTATCTGTTTGCATATTCTCTTATGTTTCTTAGTAAATCTGTCTTTTTAAACAACTTTTATCTTTTTGAATATTTATATGAAATTTTACCTTCTGTTCTGTTTCTATACTTATTTTGTTTATCTGTTTTTCTCCTTTCTTTGGGTTTATTCTGTTTCTTTTCTAATGTCTAAGAATGGATAGCAAACTCATTTAATTTTAAGCCACCTTCTTTTTAAAAAAAAAAAATCCTTTTCCTCTTTTCTAATGTAAGAAGTGTAGACTGTATTTTTCCCTGTAAAAACTTTTTTGCACTCCACATATTTTGTATTAGTTTATATAATGCACAGTGTTTTTGTTAACTGCATAAATACTGAATAAATAGAGCAATTACCTGACATTTTACTTACATGATCTGACAATGTGTTGAGAGCATTTAGGGCACAGAACATGGCTTTTATAATTTCTGATGTATGTGTTTGTCTTAACCAAGATAAATAAGATAACCAACCCCCAATAAATCGCTCCATAATTTCCTTCCTCTTTTAAGTATGCATATCTTAACAGGGTGAAAAATAAAATTACACAGTTAAAAGCAAAAAATGTGTCTACAAAGGGCCAGTGATCTTTTGCATTTCTGCCACCTAAAACAGAGAAAACTGAAGGTTTTGTTCCCCATTAGGCACCACTACCCTTGCCTTCATGTTCTTCAAGGAGCCATATTCTTAGAGCCCAAGAGCTTGGTTTGTTATTTTGTCCTTTTAAAATTTGTTCATGTTTGGGAACGCATGTAAGAATTAAAGATTTTAAAATTAAAAAAAAAAAAGAAATAATTGCTGGATGAATGAAAATAAACTCAATTAAAACTGGAAAAAAAAAGAACTTTACTCTTTTTAGTAATACATAATGATTCAAACAGCTGGAGTTCCTTCCTTTCAATAAAAGCCACATTCATTTTTGGTCTCTTCAAAAAAATAAAAAAATAAAAATAAAAAAATAAAATTTGTTTTAATACTGAAGCCTTCATTGCTCTGTACCTTTAGTAAGCCTCAGTTTCCTTATTTGTGAAATAAACATCATAATATCAGTCCCGGTATTTTTCTGAGGATTTAATGAATGTGGAAGCATGTTTTAAAAAGTGCTAAGCAAGTGTAAGTCACTATTTCTCTTCCTACGGCAGGATGAATCTTCAAATTTTTATCCCTCAGTCCTTTTCTCATCTGTGCCTTTTTCTGCTTCTCTAGGAAGCCTTCAAGCTCTCTCTTTATAGAATCTTCTGTTCTAGAAGCCACATGTTACAGAGCTTATCTTTAAAGATGTGAAATCCCTTAGAGGCCATATATTCAAAGCTCCTCCATTTGCAGATGAAAGAACAAAGGTTTTTTAGTCCAGGGAATGCTTATCCCAGTGTCTATAAACAGCAGAGGTGAAATTCCCTAGTCATTCGTGCCAGAACCAAAACCAGAGTGAAGATCTCAAGACTTCTGGTCTTGTGTTTGCTATCATATTCTTACCTGATGAGTGCCACTTCTCATTTTTATTTAGTATTGAGAGTTTCCACCAGTAATTACTACCACTTATGAGGCAGTTATGCTCTCCCCACTACATCTGATAATAGCCCTCTAGGATCTGCTTGAAAAAAATCAGTTTTACCAAAAGACTTAAAGATAGCTGTGTGATTTTTGCCCAAAGCATACTCATTTATTTAAAGATGAATCTCAAGATGCCGATTTAAAAATAAAGTGAAATTTATTCAACAAAGTACAACTCTCCATTGGGAAACCAGATATCTAAAACAAGTATCGCCATCCATAACACGGGGCTGGATGAGAAGTGCCTCAGTGCGGTCCATTTATTTTCCTACCCTGGAGGAAACAAGCCCTGTGGCAAGTCACTTAACATACACACTTTGAGGCCTCATAAACTGGCCTCCCAGGTGGCTTAGGGGAAATGAACCCTCCTGCCAAAGCAGGAGATGCAGGACATGCAGGTTCGGATCCCTGGGTCTGGAAGATCCTTAGAGGAGGAAATGGCAGCCCACTCCAGTATTCTTGCCTGGAAAATCCCATAGACAGAGCAGCCTGGCGGGCTACAGTCCGTGCGGTTGCAGAGACGGACAAAACTTGGTGACTTAGCGAACACTCAGGCTTCATGGCGTCTGTACTGATTGATCTGACAGAGACGATCAGCCACCGAGGTTTACTCAGTCCTTGTGTGTAAGAACATCGGTGCTCTCACGTTTCCCCTTAAGGTGCCATGACATCGGTGCACAGCATGCGGCTCACTCTAGAAAGTTCATTGAGCCTGGAGAGCAGTGGGTGCTCCTAGCTGAAAGGATGCAGTCCAGACAATGTGACGGCTCCAGCGTCCTTAACAACAGGAGCTATGGATTATCACGTGTTCAAGGGCTTCAGCATCTTTCACCAAGAGGCAGCTAGAGGCGGTCTGGTCAGTCCTGTCTAGCTGGGCGGCTGCAGTGAGATGTGGCGGGGTTGCAGAGTGAGGGCCACCAGCCACACGGCTGCCTCTGCACTGGGCGTCCTGAGCAGCTTGGGCGTCCTCTGTCCCCTCCTGCAGCCCTGAGCCCAGCGGCACCAGGAATCTCTATTCGCTGCAGAGAAATCAAAGAATTCCAGAGCGAGGCCCTGGAATGCCTGGCTGCCTCCCAGCTCTCTCACGAAGAAGTAAATCCCATTGTTGTCTCCCTCTCCTTTCCGCACTCTGGGAATCGGCACTAGCGTAGCCCAGCACCTTTCTCCCTCCAAGGAGACGGCTCGGCTGTATCAGGAAGCACAGCAAATCTTATAACATCAACTCAGAGCGCTGCCCACATTTATCTTCCACCCTCGCACCCGTCTCTCCCATCGGGGGGCCGGGGGCTTCGTGACTTTCTCCACGTGCTGGCCTGTCGCGTGGTGCCTGCTGTCGGGGACTCTTTGAACTGAGCCCACGCCCGTGTCCAAGAAGGGCTTGTGATGGATCCCCGGTGCCGTCCTGAGCAGACCGGGATATCGCACCTCTAACTGGAGGGCCTGGTAAACAATACAGCGTGTACTCAGCTTCATAAACACTCGGCGTTGTTACAAAGGGCCTTGCAAACGCTGTGTGATAGGACTTGACCTTAAAAGCTATAGACAATCTCGCGGAGCACAGACGGTTTCATAAAGTACAATCACTTCCTGGAATTCTTGGGCCAGTGCAGTCGGAGCCGTGCAAATCCTGTTTTGCTTGCGTTGTTTCCTGCATGTGAATATCATCAGTCTAGCAGGACCGTAACCATGGCACTTGTAAATAGCCGAGGGGCGACTTCTGATAACGGCGGTACAGTTTTTTTTTTTTTTTTTTTAAGACAAGCCTGAATCGTACCTCACAAATGCCATATGGCAACAACAAAGTTGACAAATTGCCATTTCAAAAATGTATGTGTTCAGACCCAGATATGTGTTTAAATCACCGAAGGAAGCAAACTAGATTCCCATAGTATTGACAGTAGCATGGGTTGTTTTCACTTGTTATAATGTGTGCTAAATCACTTCAGTTGTGCCCGACTCTTTGTGACCCTGTGGACTGTAGCCAGCAGGCTCCTCTATCCATGGGATTCTCCAGGCAAAAATACCGGAGTGGGTTGCCATTTCCTCCTCCAGGGGATCTTCCCGACCCAGGGATTGAACCCGTGCCTTTTAACATTTCTTGCATTGGCAGGTGGGTTCTTTACCGCTAGTGCCAGCTGCGAAGCCCTTTGTTACAATGTAAATTTATATAAATCCTTACATGGTGAGCAGCGATGGACACTGACCAGAATCATAACTGATCCTTTCCACAGTACGGTTCCTTTTTCTAGTGAACAGGTTTGTAAATTTTAACTGTTTGGCTCTTCAGTTCAGTTCAGTTCAGTTCAGTCGCTCAGTCGTGTCCGACTCTTTGCGACCCCATGAATCGCAGCACGCCAGGCCTCCCTGTCCTTCACTATCTCCCGGAGTCCCTTGGACTGCAAGGAGATCCAACCAGTCCATTCTAAAGGAGATCAGCCCTGGGTGTTCTTTGGAAGGCATGATGCTAAAGCTGAAACTCCAGTACTTTGGCCATCTCATGCGAAGAGTTGACTCATTGGAAAAGACTCTGATGCTGGGAGGGATTGGGGGCAGGAGGACAAGGGGACGACAGAGGATGAGATGGCTGGATGGCATCACCGACTCGATGGACGTTAGTTTGAGTGAACTCTGGAAGATGGTGATGGACAGGGAGGCCTGGCTCTTAGTTTCTCAAATCAGTACTAAGAAGGAAAAACATTAATGCTACCCCTTGAAAAACTCATTTTGAAACTCTGACTCTTCAGAAATTTGACGCCACTGCTGGGCAGTTCTGCTCTGACTTTGTCTGGTATCGACGTGTGTCTGCGTGTGCACGTGCACACTCATGCTCAGCCGTGTCTGACTCTTTGTGACCCCACAGGCTGCAGCCTGCCAGGCTCCTCTGTCCGTGGGATTTTCCAGGGAAGAATACTGGAGTGGGGTGCCATTTCGTTTTCCAGGGGATCTTTCCCACCCAGGGATGGAACCCGCGTCTCTTGTGACTTCTGCTTTGGCAGGCGGATTCTCTGCCATTGCACCACTTGTGAAGCCCACTTTTACACCATCTCAGTCCACGGAGATGGTATAAAAGTAGAGAGAGACCAAAGCAGGCTACTTTAACCTGCACAGAAAATCCAAAGTTATGTCTTCCAGATTTGCTATAAATGCCTCAGTATTTAAAATGGGGACCTGCTGAACCAATCTTGATTGTTTAGCCTTTGTTACATGATTGAAATGTTTATTGAGCTAACATTGTAAGTTAAATTTTTAACAGATACAAAACATGATGGGTATTGGACAAATGTTGACAAAAGTGTTTAAGTTTCCAACAAAGATTTCCTTAGAGAGAAGTAAAGAGGAGCTTGTAAGACGCTCAGTTATGTTTTCATAGATGCTTATGTTTGATTTTTTTAATACCTAAAATTCTAAATTATTTCTAAAATAAGTCATGGATGCAATGTACAACATAGGGACTATAGTTGAGAATATGGTGTTGTACAATACAGTTGAAAGTTGTGAAGAGAGCAGATCTTAAAAGGTTTCATCACAAGAAAATAAAGCTTTAGTAACGATGTGTAGTGATGGATGTTAATTAAATTTACCATGGGGATGATTTCATAACATATATAAATATCATTATGTTGTGCACTTGAAACTAATATAATGCTGTATGCCAATTAACCTCATAGAGGAGCAACAAAAATTTTAATTATTTCTATTTCTAAATTTCAAATTAAAATCAGTAATATCTGACCAATATTTTCACATAAGTGTTAAGGATCGTTTGAAGTCTTTAGACAAAAATAAAATCTTTATTTTTCTTATGCATTATACATAGTAAGTGCTAAAAATCTTAGGATGGTAATTAACAAAATACTTCCATTTTAATCCTTCATCTTAAAAAAAAATTAGCACCAGTATTTTCAATGTGTTGATTTGCTCAAGATATATCTTAGAATAATGATCTGCTTTCATACCCTCAGGTTCTCTGAAGTTATTCTGGATTTCTGGTGCTCTCTTATAAAATCTTTCAAAAACTGCTTCTATAAAGTAAACAAGACTCAGAAAGCTCTTGTCTAAGGCCACACAGCTCACAAGCAGCAGAGTCAGGATTTCAGCCCAGGTGTTCATGGCTTCAAAACAATTTTATTTAACCCAACAATGCAACTGCACTGACGACAGTCATCAGACAAAAATATTCTGAGGAATTCTGGAGAAATAGGAGAGTCAGACAAAACTGATGCACGTGGGGGGAAGAGGCTGTGAGTTAGGGACAGGAAATACATGGGATGCTTTCGTCATGAAGCAATACAATTTCAGCTTGACTTTCCTTCTTCATTGTCCTTTCTCATTGTCTAGCTTATAATGTGGTCGTGGTCATGTTTATGTCCAGTGGCTACATTCCTGAAGATGTATTTGGTTTCCTCATGGGAGAAAAGTCATTCCTGATTGATTTAGATGGAGAAATAAATGCCAAACATTCTCCAAATGTCAGTACCGTGGAGGCAAGAACCCATTTTTATTCATTTATTTCTTAAACTTTTTATTTTGGAGCATAGCCAATTAACAATGTTGTGATACTTAAGCGTGTTAGTTTTAGGTGATATATTGTGATATATTACAATAACTATATTGTAATAGTTTTAGGTAGACAGCAAAGGGACTCAGCTGTACATAAACATCTATCCATTCTCCCCCACACTCCCCTCCCATCCAGGCTGCCGCGTAATATGGAGCAGAGTTCCCTGTGCTATATAGTAGGACCTCATTGGTTATCCATTTTAAATATAGCAGGGTGTACATGTCAATCCCAAACTCCCCTAAACTATCCTTTGCCCTCTTCTCCCCACCCCCCAGGCAACCGTAAGTTCATTCTCTAAGCTTGTGAGTCTGTTTCAGAGCATTTTTAAATTGATGTATCTAATGGTGTCACCTACATGAGCTGGTGATCTGAGGCTAGTTCTCAAAGGATCTGACTTCTCTTTATGCTATTAGAAGCTCCCCCTGCCTTACAGGCCAGGTAAAGAACACCTTCCCAGCAGCCAGTAGGCTGGGACACCGTGTCTTGGTACATCCTGTTGGTAAAAGCCACTGAATGGAGTCTTGTTACCATATTGCCTGCCACCTAATAATGGCACACCAAATTTGGTTCTCTGATAAGCATGAGTAACTTCCTCTATGGCCAAAGGGAGGTACATCACATTACTTGGGAGCCAGGCTGGGCTTTATATATTGTATTTACTTTGCAGAATTCATTTACGGGCATAGGCAGGGAGACAAAACACCTCCTTTTCATGAGGGTCCCAGAGGGAGAGCAGGCGTACAATGTCTCTCATACCACGCAAACAATACGGCACAGAAGACTCCTTCTAGCATAATAAACAACCCACAGTCTACAGTCGCCGTGGTTTTGGTATTGACAATGCTTTTTAAAGTTAGATCAAAAAGGTACTTGGGCTTTTTTTTTTTTTTTTTTAAACTTGGTGTCTGTCTGAACAGGGCAAAAATTCTGCCCAATTGTTGGATGCAACAGACCTGAAAAATGTGATGATCAAAAGGAATTGTGCTTCCAGCATTTTTAGGGCAATTCTCCTTGAGAGCTATGAGGTAGAAAGAAATTTTAGGTTTTTATTGTATCCATTGGGTTATAGGACATCACTTTTCTTTTGGCAATTTCACTATGCTTGGTAAGAATAGAGGCCAATTCAACAAAGAAATGAAAGTTTTCAGAGTATCCCTGGAGAGATCTCAGATTTGTAGTCTCAGTTAACTATTAACTCATAATACTTTTAATAGGATTTTCAAGATTTTTTTGAAAGATGAGAAGTGATTGGCTCTTCTCTTTGAAAAGAAAACAAGCATCAAGAGGAAATGAAAGCCAGATATGAGAGAAATATCAAAATGTTTTAAAAAGTCAGCCTATCTCACTTTTTTTGTCTGTCCCTCTTTATGAAATTTTTTGAAAGCCCTATGATGGAAAAATTTCCCTAAATTTAAATATCACTGAATTCAGAAATAGGAACAAAGGCATTCCCAGTCCTAAGGGTTCATCTACAATTGTCAATGTGTAGACATGTGTCTTTCTATTTAGAAAAAAAAAAAAGAAACATTCTTAAAACAGAATCTATTTATACTTATTAAAAATTCATTTACCGAAAGTATGTGCTATTACTCCTGAAGAGTAGTAATGAGTATGGGAAAGTAATTTAGGTCTGTGTACAGTCAACAAGGAGATCACTGCCTGGAAAAAAAAAGTTAGGGCATAAGTACATGCATGACCTGGACACAAATCCAAAGAGATAAATTCCAAATGACATACATGAAGTGCTAAGGGAGGCCCCATTTGAATATTAATAGACTTCAATGATGGAGAAGGCAATGGCACCCCACTCCAGTACTCTTGCCTGGAAAATCCCATGCGCAGAGGAGCCTGGTGGGCTGCAGTCCATGGGGTCACTAAGAGACAGACACGACTGAGTGACTTCACTTTCACTTTTCACTTTCATGCATTGGAGAAAGAAATGGCAACCCACTCCAGAACTCTTGCCTGTAGAATCCCAGGGAGAGGGGAGCCCGGTGGGCTGCCGTCTGTGGGGTCACACAGAGGCGGACACGACTGAAACGACTTAGCAGCAGCAGCAGCAGCAGACTAAAATGAGGCTACCAACACACAGTTTCCTCAGATGTCAAAGTGTTTCAATCCATCAGTATCTCTTGCACAGAATTCCCAAGATACTTGCTTTAGTAAGTTCAGTTCAGTTTAGTCACTCAGTCATGTCCGACTCTTTGCAACCCCATGGACTGCAGCACGCCAGGCTTCCCTGTCCATCACCAACTCCCGGAGTTTACTCAAACTCATGTCCATTGAGTCAGTGATGCCATCCAACCATCTCATCCTCTGTCATCCCTTTCTCCTCCTGCCTTCAATCTTTCCCTGCATCAGGGTCTTTTCAAATGAGTCAGATCTTTGCATCAGGTGACCACCAGTCCTTCCAGTGAATATTCAGGACTGATTTTCTTTAGGATGGACTGGTTGGATCTCCTTGCAGTCCGGACTCTCAAGAGTCTTCTCCAACACCACAGTTCAAAAGCATCAATTCTTTGGCACTCAGCTTTCCTTATAGTCCAACTCTCACATCCTGCTTGCAAAAACAACCAAGATTCATTTTAAGTATGGCTTCTTTCCTTTTTCATAATTGGCAATGTGGAGCTTTTTACATAGACTTCTTCTGAAAAATCCATTTTGCCCCAATTCAAGGAAGATGGAGTCCATGTTGCAGGCAAATTATGTCTGGATAAGCTTGATGTGTTTTCATGCAAATAAATACATTGCTCCAAAAAGGCTCATAATAGGAAATCTCTTATTTCAGCCATCAGAAATACTTCACTGATGTCATGGTTGTTAAAGAACCATTTGGACAGCTGTGATCCTGACACATAAAGGTCAATAATATCCGAGTACCTTGCAAGAGTTGTTCCCAACCACCCTTATGATCAGCCAGAGCATCATCACAGTTCCCTGAGATGGATGACTGAAGTTCAGAGGCAGACCCAGGCCTACTGAGAAAAGCTAACCTCAGCAGGGTGTTTCTCCTAAGGTAGGTGGAGAAGAAGCATCACCTGGTTTTCCCACAACATTGATCAACTCAACCCACACAAAAACAGAAACTTTCCACTGTTCACAAGCTGTGGCATATTTTATCAATGTGTCTGCCTTCAGTAATTCTTTCCAAGGGGTAGGGAAAAAACACAAAGAGAGTTTCTTTCTTCCTTCTTTCCTTCTTCCCTCTCTCCTTCCCCTCTCTCTTTCTTCCTTTTAAAATTTTTCTGAAGGCAAAGGCAAACGCTCTTTGAAAATCATAGGTGGGCCTTGTTTACATAATTTCACTGCAGAAATAGAGACTGTGTTACCTTCCAAGGTGAGGAGCAGTCAGCACTATGAAGAAGCTGGCCCACTACCTGTCTTCTAAGAGGTTTCATCCCCTTGGGGGCAAGATCTTTCTTGGAAAGTCAAAGCATGAGATGGCAATCTCTACAGATGTTAGAATTTGGGGAAAAAAGATAGTGGTTGGGCCTCAAAACATATGTGTAAATTTTAATTCTGAGATTTTGAAGAAGAAAGGGAATGTTTCCACATTTTCAACATTTATTGCTCCCCAAATGGTAATTATAGAATAAGTGATGATTTATCAGTGCTAAGATTAGAGTCACCCCAAGCAAGTGCAAAAAATTAGATGGAGATTCATAAGACAGATGTTCTTTGAGATAATTCCTGCCAATGACCACAGATTTGGGCTTAATCCAAAAGGCAGTCATAAACAGACTTGGAATTAGATAACTGAAACTGGGGACAATGGAAGGATTATGAATATTCTGGTGTATCATCTTTTATCTGAAAGGCTTTAGATCTTACTAATTTTTTCTTTAAGAACAGTAGATAATAATGGTGACTCACTTGATTCTCCACTTCAAATAAATGTAGCAGTCAAAAATAGCTCTTGTAATTTCATGGTGACCAGGTCTATTCTATATGGCTTCATTAATGCAATTGCTATTTGCAGGCTAACAAATTGTACCCAGCTCCCCTGGGTTTGTTTTTCTTTGAACAACATTCAGAACAAGAAAAAACAAATATCACTGTCGAGTGATGGACTGGATTTAGTCTTGGCTGATTCAGGCCTGGGCGATAGCTCTAAAATTCCTGCCTATGAGTCTGAACTTGTGAGTCACTGAAAATCAGCATTGCTAGGGTGCTATATGCTGGCATTGTGCAAACTCAAAGCCATTCTAGGACCCAGAGCAAGAAAATATTATGCTCTAGGTTGCCTGGGAAATGAGTACACTTCAAAATGCCTAGACATGTACCTAAAAATGGGAGGGGTCTTCAAGCTTCTTAATACTGCCAACTCTTCTGCTGCTATTTTTAAACATTTAATGGAAGTTGTGTTTTATATTTTCAACTTTTTATTTTGCACTGTAGTATAGCCAAATAACATTGTTTGATAGTTTCAGGTGGACAGAGAAGGGACCTAGCCATATGAATACATGTATCCATTCTCTCCCAAACTCCCCTCCTATCCAGGCTGCCACGCTGAGCAGAGTTCCCTGTGTTCTACAATAGGTCCAAATTGGTTATCTATTTAAAATATAGAAGTGTGTGCATTTGCTGCTGGTGAGAAATGAAAATAGATGGATGGATATTTCTGGTGTTTTTTTTTTTAAATCAAATTGACAGCTGATTTGCTGGCTCTTAATTTAATACCAATAGAGTGAGAACTGCCAAGAAGATGAAATATTAGAGTCAAAGTATAGTTTAGGTAATTAAATTCTCTTGACTTCATTTTTTAAAATCTGGGGTAATTTTGTCGTTTTGACTTAATAGACATCTTAGAAGTTTGTGGTATATGGTATAAGTTACACTTGAATAACCTTACCTACACCATCAAACTCTTGCATGTACATGTTTCAGAAATATTCAAGAGTTTGGTGTCAACTCTGTGTTTTTTTTTGTTTGTTTGTTTGTCTAGCAGCAGTTCTTACCAAGAAACATATCAAGCATGAAATTTACTTCTAAAAAATTCAATTCCTTGTTCAGTCAATGACTTATTAGATTAAGTCACCTATATGAGGCAAATATGCTCAGAAATGACTTACTCCACAGGGTCCTGGAGAAGGAAGCATAACATAGATTTGCCTTGAAAAAAGGATGCACCTCAATTTGTCAGCCTAGAATCCTGCACAAATTTTACACTGAATGAATATGCACATGGATATGGTTTCATTCTTTCTCTGTTGAATCGGCTTCTCCTGTACTGTGCTTAGTCGCTCAGCTATGTCTGAGCCTGCCAGGCTCCTCTGTCCATGGGGATTCTCCAGGCAAGAATACTGGAGTGGATTGTCATGCCCTCCTCCAGGGGACCTTCCCAAGCCAGGGACTGAACCCAGGTCTCCCACATTGCAGGCAGATTCTATACCATCTGAGTGCACCAGGGAAGCCCAGCAGTAAAAACCAACCCTGAATATCCAGGAGGACCTAACAGCCGATGTTACTCAGTGCCACCTCTCATTATAGAGTATGCAGTGTTTTGTGGCCTTAGGGAGATTACAGAGCCAAGTATTTTGTCCTCCTTCTCCTCTTCTTCCTTCCTTTAGTTTTTAGGGAGACGGTGGGGGCAGTTAACCGAATGGTGATATAACGATGGGGCAATTTTAAGACCTTTTTCAGATCCTTTTTCTCTTAGTATCTGAGGCAAAGAAGCAGCCCTGTTTTTGTCTAAAGAGTGTGGGTTAGCATCTCCAACCTGCCCCCGGGCAAGGAGTGAAGGACGAGAGACTGGCAGCTGCAGAGAGCACTTGGACTCACCCAGGAGGGGCAAAATGCTCCTGTGAATTCCTTCAGATCACTGAAGCTGCCTGTCAGGTTGAATCTGAGTGTTCTGGCTCATCAATCAGAGCCTCGGGGCAGCCCCTGTTGCCAGAGTCCTGCGCCACCCAGAGCCACAGCTTCAGGGAGGCCGGGCCCCCAACTGTGAAGAGTTTCAGTGGGTCTCAGGTCTCATGCCCTGCGGTGGACAGCCCCCTGGAAGGGGAGACTCTGGGAGGGAATGGGCATTAGATGAAGAGAAGGGAAAGAGGCAGCAGAGAAAGGAGGAAGAGAGGGGTGTGAGCAGAGGAGATTAAAAAAAATAGCTGGACATTTTGTCTTAGGAATGAAACCCATTCTCATGCCAGCCTTCTAAGACTTTTTTTTTTTTCCAAGCTTTAAACTTTTTATTTTGAATTGGGGTGGATAAGGAAATGGCAACCCACTCCAGTATTCCTGCCTGGAGAATCCCATGGACAGAGGAACCTGGTGGGCTACAGTCCATGGGGTCACAGAGTCAGACATGGCTTAGCAACTAAACAGCTGCATAGCTGATCAACAATGGTGTGGTAGTTTCAGGTGAACAGTGAAAGGACTCAGCCACACGTATACATGAATCCATTCTCCTCCAAAGCCCGGCCCCAACCAGGCTGGCACATAACACTGAGCAAAGTTCCATGTGCTATGTGATAGGTCCTTGTTGGTTATCTGTTTTACATACAGCAGGGTGTACATGACCTTCCCAAACTCTCTGACTGTCCCTTTCCCCCGGCAACCATCAGTTTGTTTTCTAAGTCCGTGCGTTTCTTTCTGTTTTATAAGTAAGTTCATTTGCATCCTTTCTTTTTAGATTCCACATATAAGGGATGTCATGTGACATTTCTCCTTCTCTGTCTGGCCAGTCTCCTAAGATTCACTCATCCAGGTATCACGGTACTTCTGCCGCCAAAGCAGAGCTTCTGCAAACAGTGATATAATGTATGTCTTGATCTGGGGGTATGCATTGGAGGGCAGGGGGTGTATCACCCAGAGTAATTCTCCCCATGACTTGCCCGTGAAAGTGCTTATTCTGAAAAGTTGTATCTTGAACAAGTGCTCATAAGGATGAAAGAAATACTTTTATGTCTCCTGAGGACTGGGCCAACAAAGGTCAAGGCTATGGCTTTTCCAGTGGTCATGTATGGATGTGAGAGTTGGACTGTGAAGAAAGCTGAGCCCAGAAGAATTGATGCTTTGGAACTGTGGTATTGGAGAAGACTCTTGAGAGTCCCTTGGACTGCAAGGAGATCCAATCAGTCCATTCTAAAGAAGATCAGTCCTGGGTGTTCACTGGAAGGACTGATGCTGAAGCTGAAACTCCAATACTTTGGCCACCTCATGCAAAGAGTTGACTCATTGGAAAAGACCCTGATGCTGGGAGTGATTGGGAGCAGGAGAAGAAGGGTACGACAGAGGATGAGATGGTTGGATGGCATCACCAACTTGATGGACATGAGTTTGGGTAAACTCCGGGAGTTGGTGATGGACAGGGAGGCCTGGCATGCTGCGGTTCATGGGGTTGCAAAGAGTCAGACACAACTGAACAACTGAACTGAACTGAGGACTGGGATGGCCATTTCCATGGGAAAGGAGAGCAGCACACACAAGCTTGGTTTTAAAAAGAACTTAATAATTTTAAGGGCTTCCCTGGAGGTCCAGTGGTTAAGAATCCGCCTTGCAATCCAGGGGATGCAGGTTCGATCCCTGGTTGGGGAACTAAGATCCCACATGTCGTAATGTAACAATTAGAGGAGCATCACGAAGAAGACCCAGCACAGCTAAATGAATAATTAAAGTTCATTTGTTTAAAGGAAAATACAGTATTTATAACAGAAAGTAATGAGTGATAGTTATTTTTAAAAACAGAATTTAATAATTTTAAAAAGGGTAAAGATCTCAGTCAAGGTTAGTCATCTAAATAGTGGGAGCCTGAAACCAACACCAACAACATGATGTTGATAATGATTTATCAGCATAATGTTGATAACAATCCAGACTTATATCTACACATTCATGTAGTATACATATGAACACATATACATATACACGTGTGTATACATATGCACATGTAGTGTACATGGATATACTACGTACATATATATTGTATCCACATCTACCTATACACATACAAGCATATATATACACACACATACATAATACACATAATCTACTTACTTAACCAAAATCATTACATTTTTCTTCTTATTAAAATCTTTGAGATAGATGAAAAATTGAGTAATATATTATTATTTTAAGAGTTCCAGGTCTAGTAACTTCTTGAAACTAGTGTGTAAAAATATGTAATCAGGCATGTTTTTTCAATCACACATGCCTTCTATCCCCATTTAATAGTAAAAATAGATCAGGACTAAATTCTATTAGCAAATCATGGTTATTTATTTTCATTTGTGTGTTACATGTACTAGTCAGAAGAATAATAAGATTTCAGGAGATTTGGTAGAGTATTCTTCAAACTTTTTGAAATCACCAATTCTGTTAGAGAATTCCACAAGCATGAGTTCTTACACGAATTTGAAAGTACAAGGATTAATGACCTAAGCATTTCAGTTTTAGCTTTAAGTCTAAAAGTGGAAAGAGACCCACCCATAATTAATGAAGTCATGGTGACTTAGAGAAAAGAACTACATCAGTTTTAAAAACATAACTCAGGATTCACCTATTCAAGAAAACTTGGTATATGAAATCCAAATGTTAAAAAAACAAAAGAAAACATCAGAGCTTGATGTTTCACCAATCAGATTCCTTAACTTTATAAATAGTTTCAACATGGGATTAAAATAAATATTAACTGATCTCACTCATTTACTTAGAAAATGATTCAATTTTCAGAAGTGATCTACTCTCAGACCTGAGGAATATCACAACTCTATGGTACAAGTTCTATCCAGAAATGCTGAAAATTCAGTTTTCCAAAAGATGCAATATAATCAGTCTTTGAAGTTATCCTAGAATAGAAGATAGCAAAACTTTCAAAATTTAAAGATGGAAGCCAATTTCTAACCCCTTTTATATAACCAATATAGAATTAGGGCAGGGAAGAATTTTTTTGTAGAAGAGGCAAGAGGGAATAATTTGAATCTTATTTTACTTCTGTGCCATCTATGTGCTGATGCCCCCCATTTAAATATTTTTGGCCATTTTTTTTCTGAGTTTGACCTTGCATATGCAAAGGCCAACTTTCATTTATCTCCACTTGGATGTCTCATAGGAATTTCACATGTAATATCTCCAAATTATTGAATTCTTACTTATCCAGAATGCTGCAAGAGCTTCCTAAAAATTATTCTGATTTTTCATTTGACTCTTTCATTTCTGTTTTCCATGTAGCAACCAAAGAGATCTCAAAAATCCTTGAATAACTTCCTATTTTACTTGACATAAAGCATTACCACCTTCCGTGCTCATTCCCTTCAGCCATGTCTGACTCTTTGTGACCCTCTGGACTATAGCCAGCTATGCTCCTCTGTCCATGGGATTCTCCAGACAAGAATAATAGAATGAGTTGCCATGCCCTCTTCCAGGGGATCTTCCTAACCCAGAGATTGAAACTGTGTTCCCTGTGTCTCCCCATTGCAGGCAGATTCTTTACCCACTGAGACACCTAGGTAACCCTTATCACCTTAAAATGACTTATATATAGGGTGACCATCTGTCTTGGTTTGCCAAACACAATTCTGTTCATATCAGTTGACTATGTTTTTGTAAAGACCATTCACTTTCATTGCAAAGTGTCCCTGTTTGGATGATAAGTTTTGATGACTTTACTTATCAGGTCCTGCATGATTTGGCATCTGCCCCCTCTTCAAGTCAGACCATCTGGCCCTTGCTCATGCTACTCCAGCCCCACAAATCATCATCTTTCCGCTCCTCAAATATGGCAAGGTCCTCACTAACTCAAAGGCTTCCCAGGTGGTGCTAGTGGTAAAGAACTCACCTGCCAATGCAGGAGACATAGGAGATGTGAGTTCGATCTCTGAGTCGGGAAGATCCTCTGGAGAAGGAAATGGCAACCCACTCCAATATTCTTGCCTGGAGAGTCCCATGGACAGAGGAGTCTGTTGGGCTACAGTCCATGGGGTCTCAAGAGTCAGACAAGACTGAAGCGATTTAGCATGTTTTTACTAACTCAAGGTCTACACACTTCACTTTTTCTTTTCATTTTTTCAGTTTCAGCTTAAATACCATACTTGGAGGGACTCCTTCCCTGATTATCCAACCTATCAAAAGAAGATTGTCCCCGCCTAAACACCTCTGACCTCTGTTCTTTTCCCGGAGTAACACACATGAATATTTACAAGTACACATTTATCTGCATATCTTTTCAGTCTTTTTCAGTACAACAGAGTTTTCTTTAAAGAAAAGTTTCTCCAAATGGGAAGAGAGCATGTCTGTTTCTTTCATCTTTGAAAACTGTATCTAGTCCAATGCCTGAGACACAGTGAGCTCTCGGTATTTGTTTTAATGGATGATTGGGTGAATAAGTATATGAAATGGATGATCTGTGATCATCACTTAGGAGAAGGTAAGACTGATTCAACTTTGGGGGCAATGGGAAGAAAACCAGACACATAGAATGAAAGCTTCTTAAAAATCAGTCATACACTTACCTTTGATTTGTGAACAATTATCAATTATCTTGAAGCACTGAGATAGGGACGGAGGTTACAAAAGTGAATAAAATACAGTATCTTCTTCAGGAGTTGACAAGCCTTTTGAAGAGATAAACATAACAAGTTAGTTCAGCACCATTTGGAGCTCAGAAAAGAAATAACCTAATACTGACTAGAATTTGAGGAATCCTTCCTCAAGGAGGTGGCTCCAGAGTTGATTGGGTCAGATGTAGATCAAATGTAACACTATTATTTTTTAAATAAATCATGAATGAATAAATACATTAAATAGGTGCGTGAACATCTGTGTGGTAAGGAGATGATAGCATTATAACCTTTAGATGGAAAGTTTACAAAGTTTCTAGTCTCAGGACCACTTTACATTGTTAAAACTGATTGTGGGTCCCAAAGAACTTTAGATTATACAGGGTACTTCAATATAGAAATCTGTATCTTCTATTAGAAATTACAGTTCAGGCATCTAAAATATTCACCCATTCACTTAAGAAAAACAATAAATGTATTATATGTCAACACAGATAACCTATTTTTATGAAAAACAGCTGTATGTTTCAAAACAAGAACCAAATTCGCTAAGAATGTGGCATTGCTTGACATTTTTGCAGGTCTTTTCTCTGGCTTAAGAGAAGACAGCTGGGTTCTCATAGATATTTCTGCATTCCATCTGCTGGATTATGTTGATTTTTTGAAGTGTATGAAGACATTCCAGCCTCACAGAGATATATCTTTGCAAAAGTGAGGACTTCACAAACCACCTGAAAGAGAACTGGTTCTGAGACTATAGCCTCCCTTTGGATTTTGGCTGGTAAGCGTGACGCAAAGAAATGACTTGACCTGATTTGTGTTTTAGATAAATTAGTTTAGAAGCTGTGTGGCCAATAAACTGGAATGAGTGAGGCCAGGTATTTGGAGACTAGTCCGTGGAGAAATGTAATGGAGATGAAAGGGTCAAGTCGCTCTCAGCTGTTGTAAGTGAGGGAAAGAAGAGGCTGAGTGCATGGTGGTGGAGCGCAGATTTCTTTGGGGAATGACAGAGATTGTAATGTTGCCACCAGCTGACTAAAGATAATGTTTGCAAGATTAAATCTTTGTGAGGTAGAGGAAGGAGGGAAAGGGGGATAGGAGGAATAGGGAGACAGGGATTGACACATATTCATTGACTGATCCTTTGGATAAAATAGGTAACTATGAAAACATATGGTATAGCACAGGAAAGTCTACTTGATACCCTGTGGAGCCTTGAATGGGAAGGTAGTCCAAAAGGGAGCGGGTGTAGGTGCAAGAAACCGATTCATTTCATTGTAAGCAGAAACGAACACAACATTGTGAGGCAACTATGCTCCAATAAATACTAATTTACAAAAGTACTTTGTGAATGTGCCGAGTGTAAGGTTGTGTGGAGCATCCAGATAAAGGTGTTGGGAAGACATTGTATCATGTGAGCCTGAGATACAGGCGAAATGCTCCTGGTGGAGACAGGCAACTGCAAATGGTCAGTTAATAAGTGGAGGCTAAGTATTAGAGAATGGAGTGATTTTTCTAAAAAAAAAAAAAAACAGATTGGGAGGAGTGAGCAAGAACAGACCCCAGGAAATTAACAAGGTTAGGGTTGGTTGGGCATGCAGACTCTCACAGAGTGTCCAAGAATGAGAATCATCAAGCAGGTGTAGTGTAACTAAAACTGGGAGAGTGGAAAGTTCAGGAAAGCCCCGACAATAGGTCAACTACAGTGGAAAGACTGAGACAATAACGGAGACATAGCTATTGGTGTTCTGAGGACAGAGTTAGTGGCGTGGGTTGGAGAACAATGTCATTTTAGATCTCAGCTGTTTGAAGAGCAAATTGGGGTGCAAGCAGAATGAGCTTACATACGTAAGGACGTAACCTTTCTTAAGACTTTGGTTGAGAATAAAATGAAGACCAATGCTATCAAACAGAGCGAAGAGACTCCTTCTGATTAGTATAGATGAGATTGTATTTGCTTATGGGGTGAGGCAATGAAGCTAGTTGAGGCAAAATATTGCAGACATGTGCCATTAATCATTATAGAATATTCAGGAGGATAAAGGAAAATATATTATTAAGAGAGCAAGGAGAATATCTTTCCATTTCTCGCTTTCCCTAACACATCGCAGAATACGGATGTTTCAGAGAAAATACAAAGTCGTGAGGACTAAGAAATTCAGCAACAAGTTATCTATGTAGTTACCAATGGTTAAGAACTTTTCTACATTTACTAACATGGGATGAGAAACAAGAAACATATACTCCACCCCAAAAAGGATAGACAAGCCTAGAGAATAGAATAGAGAAGAAAAGATAAAGATAGGATAGATTAGAAACTCTTTCCATGCCCCACTGGTTATAAGGCCCTTCTTAGAAAGGAGAGGTTAGCCATGATGCAAGGTGATGCTAGTGGTAAAGAATCTGCCTGCCAATTCAGAAGATGCAAGAAATGCAGGTTCGATCCCTGGGTTGGGAAGATCCCCTGGAGGAGGAAATGGTAACCCACTCCAATATTCTTGCCTGGGAAATTCCACTGACAGGAGCCTGGCAGCCTGCAGCCCATGGAGCCACAAAGAGGTGGACAGGACTGAACACAAAATGGCACAGCTGTAACACGACACACCTATGTAGAGTCAGCTGCATGCAGTTCTCATGACACAAAGCAAGTATGACTTGTCTCAGTGAATCCTTTCAGTGTTCTCAAAAATAACTGAGTTAAAAAAAAACTCTTTAGGGAATTTTTCTATATTGTGTTCCTTGGAACATTAGTATTGTTTGAAATGTTAATAAATCATTAAAAATAAAAGAGGGTGGTGGTCTTCAGGCAAATCCATTTGGAAAACTTCTAGTTAAAGCCAAGCAGATTTCTTAACAGAAAGACTTCTCAGAATCATTACTATAGTTACATGCATTGGCATTGGGAGTTATTCAAGTGAGTGATACAGTAGACACCATTTCCCAAATGTAATAATTGTTTTCATTGAACTATTGTTTTCATTGAACTATTGTTTTCATTGAACACTTACTGACTTCTTGCCAGAAACTGGTGCGTTTGGGAAACACTGCTCTAAGGTATTGTTAAACTCAGTAGTATCTACCTGATTAATTGGGGTCATGATTCTTGTGTCTAGAATAGTTAAATTGATAAGATACCCTTTTTAAACTTTTTATTTATATTCAAGCATAGCCAGTTAACAATGTTGTGATAATTTCAGATGGACAGCAGAGGGACTTAGCCATACAAAGATCTGGAGAAGGAAATGGCAACCCACTCCAGTATTCTTGCCTGGAGAATCCCATGGACAGAGGAGCCTGGCAGGCCATGGTCCATGGGGTCTCAGAGAGTCGGACACGACTGAAGGGAGCAAGCATGCATGCATACGTGTTCACACTGCTGTATTTAACACGGATCACTGACAAGGATCTACTGTATGGCACAGGGAACTCCGCTCAGTGTTACGTAGAATGGATACCCCCTTTTAAAAAGTCATTAACACACCCCTGGGATTTCTAGATTTGCTGTTATTGATGTTCTGGTTTTGATTTTATAACACCTACCCGCTTCTGAAAAATAGTCCATGGACAGAGTGGACTCCCAAAAACAATGTTTTGATTGATGGCTTTCTATTTTAGAGTTTTGAAGTAGTTTTGCTTTTGACATCCAATAGGAAGAGAAAACCAGAAGAAGGCATCATCAGTGTTTGTGCCCCAGGAGGAAATGTACATCCAGGAAGCCCCAAAGATAGACCAACAACTGCATTTCTCATCCAATAAATGTTTTGTCATTTGATTCCAATAAAAACCGGATGAACTTGTGGAAAATGCTGCGTCTTGATTTTTCTTAAGTTCGTAATAGCCCTTTATAAGAAGAACATCACATGGGCTTTTGTTCATTCAGAATGATTTTGAATTCCAGTTCAGTCTAGATGCTGTGGAAATTACCGAGTAAAAGGCATGGTCCCGGCTTGCATAAGGTTACAGCTGGCTTCAGTAGATGAGAGAAGAAATGAGAAAGGTAAAATAATATAAAAATTAAAATGTGTTGTACTTTAAATATAAAGACTCATAGGATAGCATATGATTAGTTGAAATCAAAAGATAGTAGACCAGGAGACAAGGTAGTATGTAAAGGCATATATGGGCATGAATTGAATTATCACCCACACATATATGTCTTCCTAGGCACATGTGATACCCAGTATGACAGTCAGCTTCTACTGTTCTAGGATGCTAAAGAGAGTGTTGAAACACATCTTCTCCTTCCACAAGTCGAGTAACAGCTGAGAGCACAGCAGTACATGTGCATCTCTGGAACACACCAACCTCCACCTCCATTGACTTTGATCTCAAAACGTTTAAGTTCAGGTCTGGACTACTAAAGGATAGGCTCCATCCTGCAACCTGGATCTCAAGAATCTGACCTGACACCCAACCAGACATCTGGTAAGAGCCAGGCATTCCTGACATGATTGCTTGATGAATCATTTTCAGAACTCTCAGATTTGTGAAGGACATTGCTTTATTTTCATTCTCATTTTTTTTTCCAGCTAGAAAAGCTTCCTGGCATTGCTCTTCCTGTAAAAACATGATTAATATTCAGACCTAGATTAGATCCGAATTTCTATAGAGGGCGATGAACAGGTTGTTTTGTTCTTTCTCTCCAGCTGAGAACTCAGGGAATAAACGTCATTTAATGATTCTCAGTGGCTTTGTCCACTGTGTTATAGACTTCACAGGGATGTGCCCTATGCTTTCAACGCAAACTTGCACTCTAAATCCCTTATGAAATGAGCCAGAAAGAATACATATTAAAGAAATTTTGGGCTAGTGAGAGTTGAAAGATTGTAGTTTTCAACCAGCAGCTCAATTTGATAGCTCTTCACGCTACACAAGCTGCTAGCCTTTGGTAAAATGTGTAAAAATTTGGGATGGAGAGTTGCTAATTGGGCTAAAATTCCTAGATATATTAGAATTAGATATGCAGGGTATTGAGGCATATTCAGGACATGATGGGTCTAGACAAAAGTGAAAAACTAAGAGGAACTGATATACAAAAGAATACTGTTCACTGATGTATATTTCAGGCATCTACTTTCAATAAAATATTATCTATTGTGATTTTAGTAGCAAATATCATTCCCTCCTGAGAAATCTGTATACAAGTCAAGAAACAACAGTTAGAACTGGACATGGAACAACAGGCTGGCTCCAAGTCAGGAAAGAAGTACGTCAAGGCTGTATATTCTCACCCTGCTTATTTAATTTATACGCAGAGTACACCATGAGAAGTGCTGGATTGGATGAAGCACAAGCTGGAATCAAGATTGCCGGGAGAAATATCAATAACCTTAGATACGCAAATGACACCACCTGAATGGCAGAAAGTGAAGAACTAAAAAGCCTCTTGATGAAAGTGAAAGAGGAGAGTGAAAAAGGTGGCTTAAAACTCAACATTCAGAAAACTAAGATCATGGTATCCAGTCTCATCACTTCATGGCAAATAGATGGATAAAAAATGGAAAGAGTGAGAGATTTTATATTTGGGGGCTCCAAAATCACTGCAGATGGTGACTGCAGCCATGAAATTAAAAGAGGCTTGCTTCTTGGAAGAAAAGCTATGACCAATCTAGAGAGCATATTAAAAAGCAGAGACATTACTTAGCCAACAAAGGTCTGTCTACTCAAAGCTATGGTTTTTCCTGTGGTCATGTATGGATGTGAGAGTTGGACTATAAAGAAATCTGAGAGCTGAAGAATTGATGCTTTTGAACTGTGGTGTTGGAGAAGACCCTTGAGAGTCCCTTGGACTGCAAGGAGATCCAACCAGTCCATCCCAAAGGGATATTCACTGGAAGGACTGATGCTGAAGCTGAAACTCCAATACTTTGGTCACCTGATGAGAAGAACTGACTTCTTGGAAAAGACCCTGACGCTGGGAAAGATTGAAGGCAGGAGGAGAAGGGATGACAGAAGAGGAGATGGTTGGATGGTATCACTGACTCTATGGACATGAGTTTGAGTAATCTCTGGGAGTTGCTGATGGACAGGGAAGCCTGGCATGCTGCAGTCCATGGGATCGCAAAGGGTTGGACATGACTGAGCGACAGAACTGAACTGAACTGATCACTCCCTGACCACAGTGAAGCTATATCCTATAGATATATAGCACTTTATTGTGATTCCTATTTTATTTCCTGGGTTTATTTTCATGTACTCTTGCCTGGAAAATTCCATGGACAGAGGGTGCTGGTGGGCTAGAGTCCATGAGGTGGCAAAGAGTCAGACATGACTGAGCCTATGGGCACACACAATCAGGATAGATTGCCCACCAGCTGCACAGCTGCCTTCTTAAATATCAGCTTGTCAAAAGCCAGATCCATTTTACCATTACTGGAAGGAAGATGATATGGGACTGGGGGTTAGGAAAATTCAATTGCAGAACATTCTTAGCTGCTTCTAATATTAAGTACCTTGCTTTAAACGATGTAATCAAACAATGATTTCTTGACTTTTAAGGTTGTCCATTAGTTATTGACAATTTTTTTCTCTGGAAATAAAGATATAACATTTTTACATGCTTCCCTACCTTTTTATTTTACTTTGCCAACAAAGTTCTGCACAATCAAAGCTATGGGTTTTCCGGTAGTCATGTATGGATGTTGGACCATAAAGAAGGCTGAGAGCTGAAGAACTGATGCTTTTGAACTGTGGTGTTGGAGAAGACTCCAACTGTGGTGTTGGAGAAGGAAATCAGTCCTGAATATTCATTGGAAGGACTGATGCTGAGGCTGAAGCTCCAATACTTTGGCCACCCAGTGCGAAGAGCCGACTCATTAGAAAGCAACCTGATGCTGAGAAAAATTGAAGGCAGGAGGAGAAGGGGATGATAGAGGACAAGATGGTTGGGTGGCATCACCAACTCAACGGACATGAGTTTGAGCAAGCTCAAAGATGGTGATGGACAGGTAGGCCTGGTGTGCTGCAGTCCATGGGGTCCCAAAGAGTTGGACACAACTGAGCAACTGAACAACAACCACCCTTTTAATATGCTGTCTAGGTTTGTCATAGCTTTTCTTCCACAGCGTATTAATTCCTGCCCTCTTCCTACTTATCAGTAACTGAACTATGTAGAGTATTATGATTGTACTTTTGTTTTTTGTATATCTGATCATTTTTCCTGGAGTTCATTATTGTTTTACTTTTTGGTTATCTACGCAGGTAATACAAATTCATCCCCAAACACACCCAATAAAAGAGTAAAACCCCTTTTCATGTACTCAGATATGTCAGTTGAGCCTCTCAGTTCCATCTTTTTCTGGGAGTCAGTTCTTTTGAAACTTTCTTGCTTCATTCTGGACAGATTGTCCTCCAGGTCTGCTGCAAAACCTTGTTCTTGGAATATTCTTCCTCTGTGATGGGAATATCTTTCATTTCTCTTATACATTGGAATCCCTGTTTCCTAGATCCCACATCTTCCTCCCTCCTTGGATACCTGCTTCTTCAGTAATTCCTCTAATGAGTTTCTGTGAATCACTGTAGAAAGTTCAGCCTAGAATAGAACCTGGCATACTACAGCCTGTAGACCAAATTCATGGCCTGTTTTGTATAATCCATGAGCTAAAAATGTTTTTTTCTTTATTTGCATATAAAAAATGTGGCTAAAAATTAAAACAAAAAACCAACAAAGAATAGTACATGGCAGAGATGACATATGAGCCATAGAGTCTAAAATATTTACTATCTTATCCTTTGTAAGTGGGTGGGCATCATTTGATTCACTGATGGCCCAAATGTATCAACAATGCACAGAAAGGGTGAATTTGCTCTCTCTGTTGGAGCAGATACCTCCATCTTCTTTTGCCCTTGGACACGAACATGCCTTAGTTTTCAAGCCTTAAGACTCAAACTGAGACTTACACCATCAGCTCCTTTGGCTTCCAGGACTTTGGACTTGGACTGAATGATGTCACCAACTCTTCTGGTTCTCCAGTTTGCAGATAGCAGTTTGGAAACTTCTCATCTTTCATAATTGTGTAAGCAAATTCCCATAATAAATATCTTATTGGGTCTGTTTCTGAAGAACCCTGGCAGATATGTACAGTTACCCACTGCCTTTGCCCTGTTACCTAACATTATAGAACCTTGTCCTCTGTAATCCCAAACTACCCCTCCTTGCTTATATACCATTTACCCTCATTACATTTTTGTTCTTTCTTGTGTATTTTAACAAAGTTAGAAATTATTATTGTTATTTCATGCAAGATCACTTCTTGTGTAAATTGCTCATATAATTTATCAATTTCTTTACTCATCCTTTCTCTCTTCCATATATGATTGCTTACTCTTGCCTAGAACTTTCTCAATATTTTATTAAATATTATTAATGGAAAATGCTCTCGGTTTAGTCTCGCCTAAAAATATCATTACTAGATAGTTTTTCTGGGTATACAGTTTTAGATCAATAATTGTTTTTACATAGTACTTCGATACCATTCAAGCTGTTTAAGCTTCTATCATTGCCAATGAGATATCAATTAATCAAATTGTTTGTCAATATTGTGTTTTCTCTTAGACAAAATTTCAGATTATTACTTAGTCTTCAGTGTTTGTCAGTTTTACTATGGTGAGTATAATTGCAGATGTTTTTATTTATCTTACATAGCATTCTTTGGACAAAGCTGGAAGCACAAAATTGGGTAGCAAAGATATATGTGCCAGAATGTGGTTATGAATTCTTCAGGGAGATTTTTTTCCCTTTTGTCCAATGCCAAGTTCAGAACAGACACATTTCCTCCATGTCTCCTTTCATGTGGGAATGAATATGCCTTGATACGCCAGGTCCCAGTACTTGTTCGCTGACTATTGGCTACCTCACTTATGTATAAAAGTCATCTTTTTCTTAAATGTTGGTACATGCACTCCAGTACCAGAAATGGTTGTTTTGTTGTTAGTAGAAAGCTCCTTGAAAATTAGAGCACAAAAGCTTTGTAAGCTGATCTGAGGCACATTGTAGCTCAGGAAAGTATTAGCTTTGCCGGACGACATTCAGTCACATCCTTCCCCATGGAAATGACCTTCCTTTTTTTCGTTGGATGTTTCATGAAACATGAAACAACCGGGTCACAAGGACAGTTCTAGAGAGCGTTGTCATCAGTTTGAGCTATCGCTATTGAAACAGCTTCCAACCACCAACATCTTTGAGGTGAGACGTGTGAGGGACAGTGGGCCAGGCTTTCCTTTTTTCCTGCTGGTATTTGTTTTTGCCTCTGATGGTATTCCCTGCTCAGTAATATATGCTTTGACTTTATGACCTGTCTTCCTGCAATAATTCTTTGGTGGAAAAATCCAATAATACAGCCAAGAGTTAGTCCTTCCTCTGGCCCCACGTGTCTGGCCCAGAGATCAGTTTTTTGGGTTAACAGACGCAGACGTCTAGCTGGGTTACTGTGTTAGTCATTCAGGACGTTTTTCCCCAATGCTGGGTCGGTGGGGCATCATTCTGTTTCCAAGTTCAAGATTTTGGTTAATTTATGGATAGTGGAGGATGAATATAACCTGACATGAATAACAACCAAAGAGCTGGTATACCAACTTCTACCTTTTTGCAGTACAAGGCAAGGTAGTGGTGCCATGCAAAAGCAAAAGGAGAATTGAAGAACCCAAGAAGATTTATCCTTTCAAGGGGTAGAGAAATCTTTTGGCTAAAATTATCACAGAGACTCTAACGGAGATCATCAAACATTGCGAAGACAAAAAATCACTCTTGCTTGTTTGCTTTTCTTGGGACTTTTGATGTAATATATAGAATGATATCAGGCATTCGACTGTGTCAAGAAGATCCATGGGCATGTTTTGTATTATCTCTGAGTCTTCAGCATATGTCTTGGTTCCTGCATATATAATATTATCAATTTTAGAGTATTTAAGAATTAAGTTTGACCTTCATGCACTGACACCTTTATGGGAATCTAAAATGTAAAGTGGTGCAACCATTATTAAAAACAACATAGGAGTTCTTTAAAAATGAAAAATAAAGCTGCCATATGATCCAATACTCTTCCTTCTGGTTGTACATCCAGAAGAACTGAAAGCAAGGTCTTGAGGAGATAGATGTATACCCATGTTATAGTATCACTATTCGCAATAGCTCAGAATGGAAGTAACCCAGAGCTTACCAATGAATGAACAGAAAAACACCAGTGAGGGACTTCCCTGGTGGCCCAGCCTCAGTATTAGTCATGTGTCAGCCAAGCTGAGGCAGGACTAGGACATTCGACATTCCAGCAGAGATTAAAATGTTCTTTCTTGTTTCCAGTTCATCTTCCATCTTAGGATTTAACTAGATGTGGAGCAAGTTTTCAGTATGAAAGTTCTTAGGTTTTCCCTAACCTTCAGAGGCTCAAACAGAGCACATGCTTTAGAAGACTTTGGGAACTCTGGCTCCTAACTCACTGCTTTTAGTAACTCCTAAAACATCCTACAGCAGTTGGCTGCTACGCCTATCCCATGGTTGTCCCAGAAACGTTGACTCTTGCACAATAGACATGTTCCTGAAAAGTTGCATGGAATCTAAACCACATTTACATGCTAGACCAAAATCTAAAGGAATCTTATGGTGAATCTGTCATTACTGCAAAGAATTGGCCTCTCCTGCAATGTATTTATTTTGAAAACAGATTTTCTGATATCAGAGTTTACATATAGTGAGGTTTATCTGCCTATGGCTTATGGTACTCCAAGCTTCCTTTTACTAAATGGTAAGGTAAAAGAGTTACCTCAGTCTGGGGAATGACAATACTTTTTATAAATAGTAAAGGGAGAGCTTCCCAGGTGGTACTAGTGGTAAAGAATCTGCCTGCCAGTGTAGGGGATGCAGGAGACTGGTGTTCGATCTCTAAGTTGGGAAAATTCCCTGGAGGAAGAAAGGGCAGCCCACGCCAGTATTCTTGCCTAAAAAATTCCATGGACAGAGATCCTGGCCTTCCCAGTCCATAGAGTTGCAAAAAGTTGGACATGACTGAGCACTCGAAACCTAAGAATCAAAACACCAAAAATTTAGGAAGATAATGCTTTTTCATTAACAAAAGGCTGAATCTGGTTATCACAATAGAGCATCTGTGAAGGGCTCATTCAGCCATACTTTTTTTGTGTGTGAAAACAGAATTAAGTCAAACCACATCACTGCATACTAGAAATTTTTGAAAACACAACGGAACATTCCAAGATGAAATATTAGGTCATTTCAGGGCTTGAGGTGGGGTGCAGTGAGCTACATTGGTCCTCAGATTTTTTTTTTTTGAGAGCTAAAATATGTGTTTGAGTGGGAAGAACATGAGAAATTGTATCAGGAATCCATAGATCTATCATTCAGTAAGTACCATGTGCCTACTGTATGCTTGGCACTGTGTTAAATCTGGAGATAATGGTAGAAAGGAACAGACAAATATCCTGCCTGAATGGAGCCCACAATCTTGACTGTAAACCTTGCTCTGATCTACTAAGAGAAGTGAAGTGAAAGTCGCTCTGTGGTGTCCAACCATTTGCAACCCCATGAACTATATAGTCCATGGAATTCTCCAGGCCAGAGTACTGGAGTGGGTAGCCTTTCCCTTCTCCAGGGGATCTTCCCAACCCAGGGATCGAACCCAGGTCTCCCGCATTGCAGGCGGATTCTTTACCAGCTGAGCCGCAAGGGAACTGATCTAGACTAGGGGAGGGTGATTTTGGTCTAGTCATTTAACTGTCTGGTCCTTGGTTTGCTCGTTTCTAAAATGAAGTTGTTAGATTAGATGACCTTTCTCTGTCTTTTATAGCTCAAGATTCTTTGTCTTTGATTATTTAATCACAGACTCTTTCTCTGATAATGCAAAAGATCTAGAGGGTCCAGAGCTTCTAGTTTTAGGGTGCCAAACTAATTGCAAGGGGGAGACTGAGAAACTGATGGTAGTACTATATTTCTACAGGCAAGACAGTGTTTAATTGCGATTGAGTGCCATTTAGATAATACACAAACGGAACACAAACCAAGGCTCTAGTCCCCAGCCTTCTTAGCACTGCTGTTTCTTTCTACCCTCCTTTTCTTAATTCCCATTTAGTATGTGAAACAACTAAATTTGAGAAGATTAAAACTAGCAAAGTCAGAGTTACTTTGGAGCAGGAGAAAAATGAACACGTTCAGCTCCATTTGGGGGGATAGAGTGGGAAGAAACGGGGGTGTGCTCCGACTTCAGAGTCCATTGACAAAGAAAGAGGGAAAGCCAACACACCCCCACTCTGTGTGACCTTGAGAGCTGTCCCGACCCAGGACAAGAGCAGGGGGTCCAGGAAATTTCAAACAGGGACAGCACTTTTCCTTCCTGATGTCCACAGTAACATCAGGCTAAAGAGACTGGAGAGAATCTTCTGAACCTAGACGCCCTTTATGTTGGTAGTCCTAATGCCGTCCAATTTTATCCTAGTTGGAGGAGAACATCTCTGGTTTTTTAAAGACTGCAGGAAGGTGATAATGAGGATGGTAATTACATCCTTAACCACTTATTTTTGGTGTTGGGAAAGGCTCCCTATTTCAAATCTCCTCCTCTTTTGTTGATTCCCATTCTGTGATTCCCTTCTATGTTCTCCTTCTGCTGTTTGCTTTACTGCCTGAAGAAAAAGGAACCC
This sequence comes from Ovis canadensis, assembly GCF_042477335.2. NCBI lineage: Eukaryota > Metazoa > Chordata > Mammalia > Artiodactyla > Bovidae > Ovis > Ovis canadensis. The sequence goes on from NC_091264.1 coordinate 58,457,203, forward strand.
ACCATACCCTTCCTCTCTAGTTAAGCATTGTACATGGTTCTTTGGAAAAAGAACGACAGCTGTGCATTGTTAATCTAGAGACAGCATGGAGTTCATTGTAAACTCCAACTGATTTTCTCCGATCCTGTGATTTTCTGTTTGTGTGCATTGCCTGGAACACGCCCGTAAATTCTTCACTAAATTCTTCTCCCACATTGAATAAAGTCATTCTGAATTTTAATTTTCTCTGGGTCAGCCTGGGGTCATCTATTAACTTAATGAACTCAAATATGTTCTTGGTGCCATCCCTGAGTTGTTGCTGAAAATATGAAACCCCTACAGACGTAGGACCTACCCAACAGATATCACTCCTTCACATTATCACATTTCCTTCCTGGACTCATTTGCACTTTATAGCTCTCTTGTTTAGGAATTGCATTGCTAGTCCCTAAGGCTCCGGACATCTGTTTTCTTAACATTAATTTCATGTTCCTTTCCATGTCCCCTAGGTTCTTCTTGCAAAGGATACGCCTTGACACCAGGGAGCACAGTCCTTAGGATGGGCGTGATGGTTTAAAAACGCTTATTTTTAATTCTTTCAAAGGTTTTGTGCAAACTTCTTTAAATCTGTGCAAATATCACTGGTTTGCAGAGATTCACTTGGGACTTGTTATGGAGCCTGCTAACAGTTTCTGCATAGAAAAAGAACATTGCGTTATGTTTGTGTCTCTTAAAATCCAAAAGGATGAATCAGCTCTACATAATATTTAATAAAAACAGCAACTCATTAAAGAGTGGTTACTTCTAGGCAAAACTGTCTGGAAAATCATTTTGCCTTTTGTCAATTGAAACAGAATGCTTTGTTTTAGACAGTGGCTCCATTCTGTCCCTTTGGTCAAAGTTTAGCAAGCTGACAAGTATCAGACAGGGTCAAAAGACAACAGTAAATTATCTGTGGTTCCCAGTTGGGCAGATGGTGCTTTGGATGACTTGAATGGGCTCCCTAACCTGTGAATACCTGCTGCCCATTTTGATAGCAATGGAGAGACTTCTGATGAATTCCTCTCAATTTCGCACCAGACTTAGAACTCAAATAGAAGTCCTACATTTACTTCAGCTGGTACTTCTTTAAAGGTTGTTCAAAACCAGCTAATAGGAAACTTTCAGACTTGAAGGTATGGGAACCAAGGCACAAAGAAACTAAACAATGATTTAATCCAATAAGGTTTCAGGTAACCTAGGAAATAAAGGGATTCCCTGTGGCTCAGATGGTAAAGAATCTGCCTGCAGTGTGAGAGACCCAGGTTCATTCCCTGGGTCTGGAAGATCCCCTGGAGAAGGGAACGGCTATCCGCTCCAGTATTCTTGCCTGGAGAATCCCATGGACGGAAGAGCTTGGCCAACTATAGTCCATGGTGTCGCAAAGAGTCAGCCACAACCGACTGACTACCGCTAGGAAAAAAATACAAGTTTCTTGCCTCATAATCCACAGTTTACCATCTCACTAGGGTATCAGTGAGAGAGGCATATCAGTGTTCAGATCCCAACTATCGCTTGAAGATAACGTGACCTTAGATAAGACATTTCTCTGAATTTCTGTTTCCTTATCAATTAAATTGTAATTAACCCTCTCTCAGAGAGTTGGCGTGGAGACCAACAAAGAAATGATGTACCTTGAGGACAGCGTCTGGAACATAGCTAGGTGTACGAAAAACGGTAGCAATTCCATCAACACTCCTTTTTACATATTTTTTCAGTGATTTCCTTTAAAAATGAAATAAATAAATAAAGAAACTTTAAGCATCACTAATTTCCAGGTGTCTAATGCTACATACACCAAAGAGACAGGGGCTATTGAGCTGGGGACCTTGCAGTGAGAACCGGAGACCTCAATCTTGGACCCAAATGCAAGCCTAATTCAGAGTAGATGGGAGAAAGCAAAGCTTCCGGTGTCTCCCTCTTTCTCTGCCTTTGTCTTTTTGTCTTTTCCCTCATATTCTCATATCCTAAGTTTCCAGTCACTACTCACTGCTGATATTATATTGTCATACTTAGTTTTCTTGATTTTTTTGCCCATCATATATATTCATTGTATATACTTTTCATGTCTGAACTCTTTTCCCGTTTTTGTCCATTCTCTGTAAATATATTAAGCCATAAATGGTGAGGTCATGATACTGGGATTCCATATCCCAGAGAAATATTTCACACTTTCTTGATATAAAGAATCATCTTATTAGCAATTTGTATTCCTGGACTCTAATCCATATCGAATGAGTCAATCTGAAGTGAGGGGTAGGTGAGCAAATGTAAGAATTTATACTTTAAAAAAATGCCCCCCAGTAATCCTTCTGATCTAATACACTTGTGGCTAGGTGACTTTACACAGTTTCCTGGACCCAGGCAGCCATCACTAACATCATGAGCCAGAAAGAGCTGGGTGAGAAAGTGTGTTCTTTAATGCATATCCTATGGATTTTTGTTTGGAGGAATCATCTTATTTTTTGTACAGTATGTTATGAAAGCTTTACAATATACACCCAGTAATACTCAAAAGATTTTATTTTTTACACTTGAAATTTTTTTAGATTCTTATTAAAGAAGGTGCATTTAAACCATAAAAACCAACTATTTTTCTTACATTCTAGTTGGTCCTTTACTTGTTGCTGTAGTTGTTCAATTTCACGTGGTTTTTCCAATTGCTGGCTTCCATCTTGGTCTCCGTTTCCTCTAGGGAAGACATAAGTTAAAATGCGGTGGGTCCCAGTACAATTTACAGCTTCATTATCCTTTAGCTTTGTGTCTAAAAATCCACTGGATAATGATGATTTTCACAAAGAGACACTATCTCCTTAGAGGTGTATTCAAAGATCTTTTGAGAAGTTGTCCATCACCTTTTTCTTCAGGCACATAAAAGATCCTGACTATCTTGTAAAGTTAGTTTCCTTGCTTCATGACAGATCCATAATTTTCACACCCAACTTTGAGGGGGGGAAAATTTTAACTCCAACTTAAATCAGTTAGAGTGAATTTTGAGAGACGGCCTGCACTATGTGAAACCTGTTTTCACCCTAAATAAGCTCACCTCAATGGTTGACTAAAGCTCATCTTGTCAGTGAGAGGTACTGAACCTCAAAAAGGAAGCCCCCACTCAGCTGCTTTTGACGACGGATTATTAAGAAGAGTGCGTTAAAGGCCACTGCCAGTAAACTGATCGGGGTCAGTGCAGAGAAGCAGCAGCACATGGAAGCAAGCCAGTCTGTTTAGCCAACATGAGCTATGTTAACCAAATACTGTTCTGCTGGGAGAGCCAGAACAATAGCGGCGCCCGCCCCGTGGGGCCGACCACACACACCTGGGATGCCCTGTCGGCAGCTCAAGGAGATTCCATTCACACGTGTCACCAAAGAAAGAGCTTTAATTTCTGAACATTTCTAGAAGTCAGCTCATGCCATTGACTCCAGCGGAATGGCAATCAGCCATACTGGAGAATATTAAACAGTTCTTTCCAGTCTCAACAGTGCCTTATTGTCTCAGCATAAAAACATTCGTTTAAATATTAAACAGTGAAATCTTGCCTGGTCATTAAAACCCGTAAGGAAAAAGAACACGACGGAAACTGGTTAATATAATAATCTTAGACTTTGGCCAAGCGAGTGGCTAGAATGTCATTTGTCTTGGTGGCATGTCACCCACCCAGAGGAAGCTCTGGACATCACAATCCCAGTTTCATTCTCAGACAGTGTTTACAGTGCTCTTGTGATACGTGCTTTTCTTCGCATAAAACGTGCAGATGCTGAGCACAATCATTTTCAGTTTTCCCAAAGGCTGCCTTAAGGACCAGTGAGACAGGATTCTTAATTTCCTTTTTTTTTTTGAACAATATTCTGATCTCTAATGCAATTAATTATTTAGTAAATTGCTACCAACTTTATATTTTTTTAACTAATTTTTATTGGAGTATAGGGTTCCCCTGGTCCCTCAGATGGTAAAGAATCTGCCTACACTGCAGGAGACCAGGGTTCAATGCTTCAGTCAGGAATATCCCCTGGAGAAGGAAATGGAAACCCACCCCAGTATTCTTGCCTGGAGAATTCTATGGACAGAGGAGCCTGGCACGCTACAGTCCATGGGGTGGCAAAGAGTAAGACACGACTGAACAGCTAACACACACAGTTGCTTAACAATGTTGTGTTAGTTTCTATTGTACAGCAAAATGAATCAGCTACACGTACATGTGTGTCCCCTCTTTTTTAGATTTTCTTCCCCTTTAGGTCATCACAGAGGATCGAGTAACCTCCAGTGTTACAGTAAGCTCTTGTTAGTTGGGATTCTTGATTTCTATTGACCAGGCACAGTGTTTGATCTGGGAAAGAGAGAATAAAAGTGCTTCTTAAATCATACGTAACTCAGTCAAAAGTTATCAGGATGCTTTTAATGGAAAACTCAGTTCCATTCCAAAGTATTGGTGGATATCCACAACGAGCTTATCTTCTGCTTAACAGGGAGTAGGGAGGGGAAGGTACAGAAGAAGTCTTCTCTAACACACACGCCACATATTATCTGACCAGATGAGACGACACCTTGGGTAATGTGTCATCCTAATCCTAATGAGTTTTTCCTGAAATGGCTGTACTAACTGGAAAGACTAGAGATCTCCTCAAGAAAATTAGAGATACCAAGGGAACATTTCATGCAAAGATGGGCTCGATAAAGGACAGAAATGGTATGGACCTAACAGAAGCAGAAGATATTAAGAAGAGGTGGCAAGAATACACAGAAGAACTGTACAAAAAAGATCTTCATGACCCAGATAATCATGATGATGTGATCACTCATCTAGAGCCAGACATCTTGGAAAGTGAAGTCAAGTGGGCCTTAGAAAGCATCACTATGAACAAAGCTAGTGGAGGTGATGGAATTCCAGTGGAGCTGTCTCAAATCCTGAAAGATGACGCTGTGAAAGTGCTGCACTCAATATGCCAGCAAATTTGGAAAACTCAGCAGTGGCCACAGGACTGGAAAAGGTCAGTTTTCATTCCAATTCCAAAGAAAGGCAATGCCAAAGAATGCTCAAACTCCTGCACAATTGCACTCATCTCACATGCTAGTAAAGTCATGCTCAAAATTCTCCAAGCCAGGCTTCAGCAATAAGTGAACCGTGAACTCCCTGATGTTCAAGCTGGTTTTAGAAAAGACAGAGGAACCAGAGATCAAATTGCCAACATCTGCTGGATCATGGAAAAAGCAAGAGAGTTCCAGAAAAACATCTATTTCTGCTTTATTGACTATGCCAAAGCCTTTGACTGTGTGGATCACAATAAACTGTGGAAGATTCTTCAAGAGATGGGAATACCAGACCACCTGACCTGCCTCTTGAGAAATCTGCATGCAGGTCAGGAAGCAACAGTTAGAACTGGACATGGAACAACAGACTGGTTCCAAATAGGAAAAGGAGTATGTCAAGTCTGTATATTGTCACCCTGCTTATTTAACTTATATGCAGAGTACATCATGAGAAATGCTGGACTGGAAGAAACACAAGCTGGAATCAAGATTGCCGGGAGAAATATCAATAACCTCAGATATGCAGATGACACCACCCTTATGGCAGAAAGTGAAGAGGAACTAAAAGACCTCTTGATGAAAGTGAAAGAGGAGAGTGAAAAAGTTGGCTTAAAGCTCAACATTCAGAAAACGAAGATCATGGCATCCGGTCCCATCACTTCATGGGCAATAGATGGGGAAACAGTGGAAACAGGGTCAGACTTTATTTTTCGGGGCTCCAAAATCACTGCAGATGGTGACTGCAGCCATGAAATTAAAAGATGCTTACTTCTTGGAAGAAAAGTTATGACCAACCTAGATAGCATATTCAAAAGCAGAGACATTACTTTGCCGACTAAAGTCCATCTAGTCAAGGCTATGGTTTTTCCAGTGGTCATGTATGGATTGTGAGAGTTGGACTGTGAAGAAGGCTGAGCGCCGAAGAATTGATGCTTTTGAACTGTGGTGTTGGAGAAGACTCTTGAGAGTCCCTTGGACTACAAGAAGATCTAACCAGTCCATTCTGAAGGAGATCAACCCTGGGATTTCTTTGAAAGGAATGATGCTAAAGCTGAAGCTCTAGTACTTTGGCCACCTGATGAGAAGAGTTGACTCATTGGAAAAGACTCTGATGCTGGGAGGGATTGAGGGCAGGAGGAGAAGGGGACGACCGAGGATGAGATGGCTGGATGGCATCACGGACTCCATGGACGTGAGTCTGAGTGAACTCTGGGAGATGGTGATGAACAGGGAGGCCTGGCGTGCTGCAGTTCATGGGGTCGCAAAGAGTTGGACACGACTGAGCGACTGAACTGAACTGAACTGAACATGGCTTTCCACCCCTGTACTCATCCCTATACATTCCCGAGAGTCTTTCAACCGCTTCTGTCAAACACAGTGTTGGAAAGAAAGATGCCAGGCTGTGCTTTTCAATCAATGACCTACCCAGATTTCTGCCTCTTTCCCCCAGATTTGTGGTACTCTCTGTAGAATGAGATACTGTTACCAATTTCCTGGTAAAAACTTGCTGGTTTCTTTAAACACCTTAAAAGTAGTCATTCAATGGATAGTATATAGAGGAGATGGTTATTTTATTAAAAGCGCTTAATATTTTTGCATTGGAATGTGATTGTTTGGATTTAATATGAACATATTTTTCTAGTGAGCAGTCACATTACATTTGATAATAGCCTGTCCACAGTGGTGTGAATTTATTTTGTGATGGAGATGAGGTTTGATGCCCCAGTCTCCTTCATTTAAGTGGTGATTTATGGAGCACCTACCAAGTGACAGGCACAGTCCCAGGAATGAACTCTGACAAAAACCAGAAGTCTCAGGGGAGTATGGCATCATGGAAACCAAAGGAAGAGGGAATGTCAAGAGGATAGAGCAAGTATCAGCAAACCAGATGCTGCTGCTGGTAAGTCATGGAGTGTGAGGATTAAGAGTTGAATATGGATTTAATGACAAGGTTATTGCTGTTCCTTTGAGAACAATTTTAGTAGAGCAAGCAGTTGGAGTGGCAGTTGGGAGGGTGAAGACCTGATGTGAAAAACATTTTAAGGGAACAGAAAAGAGAAATTGAAGAAAGTTCTGAAGGCATTTTACTTTAAGGAGACATTAAGAAGCAGGGCCATAAAGAGAAAGTTTAGTCAAGAAAACAGATTTTGTGTGTGTGTGTGTTTGTTTTGTTTGTTTTAAGATGAGAGAAAATAAAAGCATATTTGTAAGCTGATGGAAATTAATCAGTAGAAAAAGAAAGATGGTGCAGGAGAGGAACAATTGACTTTTATTCCTTGTATGATTGCTTGTGGATTCAGATGGAGAACAATGCAAAGTGATCTAATAAACTAAGAAGGAGAGATACAGTGCTTATCATAAAACCATAGCAAGCAACTGAAGTTGTACGAACAGAGGACTGTAAAGCAAAATTAAAACATAAACCATGTTTTATTATGAATAAATCTGAGTCCACAACCAGTATGTAGCTTTTAACTAGGACAAATGGAGCTATGCTCTAGAGATTGTATTGAATACAATAGATTACAATAGAGTACAATATTCTCACAAGATTTTATTTATCCAAGATGTTTGGGGAATGGGATGTTTTGGCTGAGAGAATTGTACTAAGTTTACCCAAAGTGGATTTGAATGGTGTGAAAGATACTTAATTCTAACACTTCGCCAAATAGACTTAAACCTTTTATGATTTAGATGATACCTTAAGAGGTTGCAGAGGGTCTCAGGGTTAATGTTATGGACACTTTGATATATTGAGTGTGTATAATGCAAAGGCAGACAGATTCATTTACACTAACACTTTAATACTAATCTGTAAAAGGCCAGATAGTAGATAATTTCAGCTTTGCAGGACATGGGGTCTCCATCATTATAGCTTGAATGTAACCACAGACAATACACAAAGGAATGAGTGTATTCTGATAAAATTTTATTTACAAAGGCAGACAAAGACTGGATTTGGACCATGGGCTGTAGTTTTCCAACCCCTGCTCTGGAAGATGACAAAAAATCCCTTAATGTTCAGTTCAGTTCAGTTCAGTCAGTTCAGTCGCTCAGTTGTGTCCGACTCTTTCCGACCCCATGAATTGCAGCACGCCAGACCTCCCTGACCATCACCAACTCCCAGAGTTTACTAAAACTCATGTGCATCGAGTTGGTGATGCCATCCAGCCATCTCATCCTCTGTTGTCCCCTTCTCCTCCTGCCCACAATCCCTCCCAGCATCAGGGTCTTTTCCAGTGAGTTAACTCTTTGCATGAGGTGGCCAAAGTATTGGAGTTTCAACTTTAGCATCAGTCCTTCCAATGAACACCCAGGGGTGATCTCCTTTAAGATGGACTGGTTGGATCTCCTTGTAGTCCAAGGGATTCTCAAGAGTCTTCTCCAACACCACAGTTCAAAAGCATCAATTCTTTGGTGCTCAGCTTTCTTCACAGTCCAACTCTCACATCCATACATGACCACTGGAAAAACCATAGCCTTGACTAGATGGACCTTAGTTGGCAAAGTAATGTCTCTGCTTTTGAATATGCTATCTAGGTTGGTCATAACTTTCCTTCCAAGCAGTAAGCATCTTTTAATTTCATGGCTGCAGTCACCATCTGCAGTGATTTTGGAGCCCCCAAAAATAAAGTCTGACCCTGTTTCCACTGTTTCCCCATCTATTTCCCATGAAGTGATAGGACCAGATGCCATGATCTTAGTTTTCTGAATGTTGAGCTTTAAGCCAACTTTTTCACTCTCCTCTTTCATTTTCATCAAGAGGCTTTTTAGTTCCTCTTCACTTTCTGCCATAAGGGTGGTGTCATCTGCATATCTGAGGTGATTGATATTTCTCCCGGCAATCTTGATTCCAGCTTGTGTTTCTTCCAGTCCAGCGTTTCTCATGATATACTCTGCACAGAAGTTAAAGAAGCAGGGTGACAATATATAGCCTTGATTTACTCCTTTTTCTATTTGTAACCAGTCTGTTCCATGTCCAGTTCTAACTATTGCTTCCTGATCTGCATATAGGCAGGTCAGGTGGTCTGGTATTCCCATCTCTTTCAGAATTTTCCACAGTTTATTGTGATAAAATGAAGAGGAACTAAAAAGCCTCTTGATGAAAGTGAAAATGGAGAGTGAAAAAGTTGGCTTAAAGCTCAACATTCAGAAAACGAAGATCATGGCATCTGGTCCTATCACTTCATGGGAAATAGATGGGGAAACAGTGGAAACAGTGTCAGACTTTATTTTTGGGGGCTCCAAAATCACTGCAGATGGTGACTGCAGCCATGAAATTAAAAGATGCTTACTTCTTGGAAGAAAAGTTATGATCAACCTAGATAGCATATTCAAAAGCAGAGACATTACTTTGCCAACTAAGGTCTGTCTAGTCAAGGCTATGGTTTTTCCAGTGGTCATGTATGGATGTGAGAGTTGGACTGTGAAGAAGGCTGAGCACCGAAGAATTGATGCTTTTGAACTGTGGTGTTGGAGAAGACTCTTGAGAGTGCCTTGGACTGCAAGGAGATCCAACCAGTCCATTCTGAAGGAGATCAGCCCTGGGTGTTCTTTGAAAGGAATGATGCTAAAGCTGAAACTCCAGTACTTTGGCCACCTCATGAGGGGAGTTGACTCATTGGAAAAGACTCTGATGCTGGGAGGGATTGGGGGCAGGAGGAGAAGGGGACGACCGAGGATGAGATGGCTGGATGGCATCACTGACTCGATGGACGTGAGTCTGAGTGAACTCCGGGAGTTGGTGATGGAAAGGGAGGCCTGGCGTGCTGCGATTCATGAGGTCGCAAAGAGTCGGACACGACTGAGCGACTGAACTGAACTGAACACAGTCAAAGGTTTTGGCATAGTCAATAAAGCAGAAATAGATGTTTTTCTGGAACTCTCTTGCTTTCTTGATGATCCAATGGATGTTGGCAATTTGATCTCCGGTTCCTCTGCCTTTGCTAAAAGCAGCTTGAACATCTGGAAGTTCATGGTTCACGTATTGCTGAAGCCTATGTTATATTATGGTTAAAGCTTCGCATCTCTGGGGAGCCTTTGGCATCACACCTTTTTGGAAGTTGTGCATCTGACACAAGTGAATCCCTGACATGGAAGAGTGAGTGCGTGAAAGTGCTGGTCCCTCAGTAGTGTCCAGCTCTTTGCGGCTCCGTGAACTGTAGCCCACCAGGCTCTGTTCATGGAATTCTTAAGAATACTGGAGAGGGTAGCCATTCCTTTCTCCAGGAGCTCTTCCTGGCCCAGGGACTGAACCTGGGTCTCCCGCATTGTAGGCATATTTCTTTTACTGTCTGAGACACCAAGGAAGAGTATTACAGCATTAAGTTATCAGGTTTTAGGGCCAGTGAAAGGTGATCTGGGATGATCTCAAGCAGGTTGCTTAATCTCTTTAGGTCTTAGGTTTCTCATCTGTAAAATGGGGATTAAGATCTATTTCATGAGGTGTTGTGAAGAGTTATGAGGGTTTTTTGTTTGTTTGTTTTTTTGTCATTGTTGAATGTTTATTTTCCCTACATCACCTTGTTTTCCTGGATGCTGGCTCTTTGTCATTCATGTTGAACATGAAAGTTTTCTCTTAGAATTTTTCTAATGTCTGTTACTTGGATGCCACATAGGTGGCGGTTTATTGCAGATCTCTTAGAAAAGATATCTCCCTCCCAACTCCACCTTCCATCTCCCCAGATCTCTTCATTTTATCTTGATCATCTAGATGTAATGAAAAATTTTAGTCTTAGTGTGGAAGTTTCTCACAGTTAGTGACAATGTCTCTGAAACCGTTTGGTCAGCTTGAGTTCTTGGGTTCACCTGCATGGCAAACTATTAAAGTCAAATCCACATTCAGGGTCTTCCTCTGTCTGAGCTGCTGTGTTGAGATGTGGCAACTTGAGATGTAGCCAAGGGGTAGGGGAGCCTGTTTGTAAAAGTGGCACTGGCAAATTGTGAGAATTACAGCTGCCTTCTTTGCACTTGGATCTGTCTGGACATAAAACACTAGACAAAGGAATGTTCACATTCTCATGGCTTCTAGAGTGTCTGGAGATTGAGTGAGCCACATGTTGCCCAGCTGGAGAGGACTTGAGACATTTTGGTCTAACTTAACCCGACCAAGTGCTGGAGGCCATGGGGAGAATCAGTCCCAATAAGTGGAGAAAACCCAACTCCCCTTTCATTTCTATGATAGGTACCCACCCCATTCAGCACCGGGAGTCCCTGCCACTCAGGGAACAAATGGGCAATCCCCCTGAACTCACTGGGCCCATAATGAGTCATGTCTAGAAAACAGTTACTTTAAGCCAGGATACAATTCATAAGATGCTGTAGAAAATGCTATTTTTGTCCCCATGTTACAGATAAGGGAACTGAAGTACAGAGATATTCATTATCTTACCATGTTAAGGAAGCCTTTGATTATCTCCTGTTTAAGATCATACCTTTGAGGTCATTACACATAGTGGGTCAGTTGCTTCCTCTTGAATTCTATTGTGCTTGCAGATTTCATTATAACTGACTGTTACCTTGGGTTTAGTAGAGTGTCTGATGCTTCTTAAGGGTTCTGTCAACTTTTGATGAGTACATGTAAGAATTGTTTAGTCGCTAAGTCATGTCTGACCCTTTTTTGACCCCATGGACTGTAGCCACCAGGCTCCTCTGTCCATGGGATTTCCCAGGCAAGACTACTAAAGTAGGTTGCCATTTCCTTCACCAGGGGAATCTTCCCAACTCAAGGACTGAACCAGCATCTTCTGCACTGGCAGGCAGATTCTCTACCACTGGGCCACCTGTGAAGCTCCACATATAAGAATCAGTGTCATTAGTAATATTAAGTAAAAGTACCCATGCAAGAAGAGGTGGCTGAGATCATACTTAAAGAAGAATACTTGTCTTAAACTCATCAAGATGACTACATTAAATGTGTACATATTTTTGGCATGCCCACCATACCTCAGTAAAAATAAAGGGGAGCCATTTCCCCAAGGAGACTCATTGATAAACAGTGCATTTTATTTCAGTTGTGTTCAGCACTTCCCAATCCCACCCATGGTAAAACTCTATTACAAAATAAACAAACTCAGAAAATGGCAAAAAAAGGCAAGAAGAGGGGCTAGTAGGGACAGAGGGAAGAAATTACCCCAAGCCTTTTTGTGTTGTCCTTTCCTCTTTAATTCACTCATTTTTTCCAAGTTATTTCTCCTTCTAAGCAAATGAACCAAGAGGCTCATCGCATTTCCCTCCTGTTGTTACTTATCTAGATGGGTGGTAAGTCCATTGGATAGAGGTCATGTCTACACTCTACAAACCTTTCAAAAAATATTTACATTATAAGTGGAGGCCAATCCCTGTTCACAAGCCTGACCCACCAGAGGGAAAAATGCAGAGTCTGTAAGAACCAACCAGCCTCCTCCACATGTGCTCAGGTTAAACTTTTCATCCTGACGCCAGACCACAAAGGACAGAGCGCCCAGAAGCTTCCTGGAAATTGGGCAGCACTGAGATGACCTTGAGGCAGTGTTGCCTTGGAGACCGTTGCAATGTGTTGGAATCAGCTGTGGGGCCGTGTCTCTGCTGGGGGTTGACCTTGCCAAAGGGAAGGGCAAGGTCAAAAGGCTCAGAAGAAACATTTCTGTGTGGCATATTAATTTGGGAAAATATGTTTACACATTAAGCCTCTTTTTTTTTTTTTGGTGTTTCCATTTTCCAACTAAATGATCTCTTCTGAGTTACAGCACAGTTACTTCTGCTCTCAGAGAAGTCTTACATTATGTCAGATGGGAAGGGCAGCTGTGACTGAAAACAATATTTCCATATCTGTGAGTTAGGCATTAGAGATATGATCGGATGTCAAGGAGAGAACTTAGCTTGCCTTTCATGCCAAGCCAAGAGTGTTTTCTGTCCTCTCCTTCTACACCATGAAAAGAAGACTGGGGACTTCCTTGGTGGTCAGTGGTTAAGATGTGATCTTCCAATGCAGGGGATGCAGGTTCGATCCCTGGTCAGAGAGTTCTAAGATCCCACATGCCAAAAAAACAAAACATAACACCGAAACAATATTTTAACAAATTCAGTAAAGAACTTCAAAAATTGTCCACATAAAAAAAAAGAAAGAAAGAAAGAAAGAAAACCAAACTGAATCTCAGCACAGTCATACTGCTGTTGGATCTAAAATTCTACTTACTGTTCCCCTGCCTCAAATGAAACCTTGGAAATCACAGTCTCGCTGGTTGTAAGTGGACACTTGGATGCTTATTATTTATTCTTAAACATAATTTTTACTCTAAGGGGAACACTTTGCCTCCCAGCCATTTCAGATGGGATTCCTGAAGGGGACATTCTTTCATTCTTCTCTTCCTACAGGCGTAAACATTCAGCATTTTAAACTTGAAACATACAATGTTATCTACTTCTGGTGTCTTATGTAACTTTTCAGGAATGTTGCAAGACTTTCCGGGCTTCAGTGATGTTGGGATGGGGAAAGGAGAGAAAGGGGGCTGAAGGTATGGGGGGAGAAAAAAAAATCAAATGTTTCCATACATCATGGCACTGGCTGTTTGTGACAAGAAGTTATTGCAATTAAGATACAAGCCGGATGTGTGGGCTAAACACTCAGCTGATATCACAGGCATTTATTGATAATGAAGACTTGGAGGAAGGGAACTGGAAAATTGCTGTCTTTAGTGGTTTCCGAGGCAAGAGGACAAACCATATGGATTAATCAAAAAATTACTTCACCTTATCTAGGAGAAGAGAAAACTGTTTATTTTACTGCAAAAGGAATGTTTCTGTCAAGTTTGAAGTGTCAATCTTCTAGGTTTGGGCTTTACATTGTACAGTTCACTGCATAAGCACATTGTCTAGCTTTAAACAATTTGGAGTTGCTGAATGACCTGGCAAACAGTCCCGGCTATAAGCAACAGGAGAAAAACATTCCAGTGAGCTTACATCCAGAAAGACTTGGCTACCTGGGCCACTTTAATCCAACTAAATCTGAATTTACCTATCAGGAGAATAGGTAGATATCCCCCGAGACTTCACTCAAGCAAAATGGTTTCACTTGAAATCATGCTATTTTCAAGCAAGACATTATCAGGAAAAAGCCTAAAGAAAAATGTTCCAGAATGCCCTTTGGAAATGCAGTGCTAAGTTAATGGAATAATTAGTGAAAATCAGAACCCTTAGGAGACTAATTTAAAAGTGAAATATAAGAACAGAGTATCTTAGATAGATGCTCAGCAGAGAGTAAAAAAATATCTGGAAATATTAACATCATGTACAGAAAAACATAACGACAGAGTCGAGAAAGAGCATGAAACTCGCCAAACTTTGAGATCTTTTATAAAAAATACTAAATGGTGATGTGAAACGGGCTTTCATAATTAAACCATATCTTCTTTGCCTTCCTAAAGAAGGCACTTTGGAAATTTCCACATTTCAGATTTTTCTTGGCTGAGCATGGCGGTCTGTTCAGTATATCATCATTTATGGCATGAATAAGAAAATCAGGTTACTTATCACCAATGAAACAAAAATTGGATGAAGATGGTTCCTTCAAGGGTGCTGACGTTTATGAAAAATGTTGGCCTTCTGGGTTATTGAATTATCCCACACATGGTTTCATGATTAGAAAAATGGGGCAATATCTCATTGGGATTTTTATCAAACTCTAAATAGCCCAAATCTAGTATGCATCAGCTCAAATACTCTTTAGAAATCACTCAAGTAACTTGTTTGGGTTAGAACAAATCCAAAGTTACAGACAGAATTTCAGAAAGACCTTCCAAACTAACTGAAGGTCAGGGAATTTAGATGAGTGGTCCCAGCTCTAAAGATTTATACAATTTTAATATTAATTCTGGGGCTTCTCTGGTAGTAAAGAATCTGCCTGCAATATAGGAGGCCTGGGTTCAATCCCTGGGTCAGGAAGATCCCCTGGAAAAGGAAATGGCAACCCACTCCTGTATTCTTGCCTAGAGATTTCCATGGACAGAGGAATGTCAATTCTACTTGCAGTAAAGCCTATGTTAAATTTACCTGAGTCAGAAAAGTATGATGCCCACTTAGAATATGAAATGCATACCTATCAGAAATAAATAGTTAAGCTCTCTAGGTGTCTGGAGAACTCATAGGAAGGCGTTCAGGAGACAGGACCTGTTAGTGCCACCTGCTCTTTGTGAAGGATGGATTGTTCTCCTCCAGCATTGCTTTCCCTCTTTCCATCAACAAGTTCTAATCAGGTAACCAGATATGGTATTCTATATCTGGCAAACAATCAGCTGACAAACAGGTTTGTGCAATAGACGCATATGAAGGAAATGACTTTCTTGGATATAAAGAGATTCATGTGTGTTGTAGACCAATGAAAAGACCCAATAAGTGGGACATGGAATCTTAATGCAGCTGCATTCTGTGAGGCCCTCTGTTTCCCTGGCAACAGCAGCTCTGCAGATACCAACCTTAGGTTCCCTTTAACGTTACAGAGAAGAACACATAAGCAGCAGTAGAGGGGCTTTTATCTGTTTACAAAAATCTTCCTATAGTTGCCCTCTTTCAGGGGAAGAAAGAGAAGATTGATAACATTTCCTAGATATGGAACATTTAATGACACAGTTTAGAGGCAATTATCCCACTGTGTCTCTTCTAGTATCCCTGGAGTGTCTTCAGAGGGTTCCTATGGAAGTTTCCAAAATCAAATTACCATTAAATGGGCTAACCCACTAGTGAAACCCATGCCACTGGCCATTTACATATGTGTATGTGGTAAAGAATCTGCCTGCAAGTGCAGGAGATGAAGGAGATGCGGGTTCAATCCCTGGATCAGGAAGATCCCCTGGAGGAGGAAATGGCAATCCACTCCAGTATTCTTGCCTGGAGATTCCTACGGACAAAGGAGCCTGGTGGGCTACAGTCCATGGGGTCACAAAGAGTCGGACATGACTCAGCATCCATGGATGTATGCAGACTGGCCCAGAGATAGGAGCATACGGACTTCTTGGGTGGCGCTAGTGGAAAAGACTCCTCCTGCCAATACAGGAGACGTGAGACGTGGGTTCGATCTCTGAGTCAGAAAGATCCTCTGGAGGAGGGTATGGCAACCCACTCCAGTGTTCTTGCCTGGAGAATCCCATGGACAGAGAAGCCTGGTGGGCTACAGTTTGTGGGGTCAAAAAAGTGTCAGACATGGCAAAGACTGAATACAGGACATGCTCTTCAGGAAACAGAAGGCAGGGAAGATTCCACAGCTGTCCAATCAGTGTGTTACTTCCTCTTTTATACCTAACACAATTTCCAGAAAAGAAGTGAACGTCATTAACGTACTCCTCTTCAATTCTTCCTGCTCAGCCTCACCTCACTGGGCAAATGCCACTACTCAGAATTACACAGTTTCATGTGCTTTGCTTGCCTTCTTAACCCCTAGTCTGGGGTAATCTGTCATCTTGCCTTTCACTTATTCTCTGCAGAATAAATTACACCTGTGGTTATTTATTTACTTTTTTTGTGGCTCGCAGAATAGCAGAATAGGAAGTAGCCTTAGATACTATCTGCTCCAATATTGTAACCTAACTATGCTACAACTCCTTTACCATCAACCACTCTGGGTAGACATAGAACTGTAGCGTGTTCCTACCAATGACAGGGAGACCATTTCCACATTTAGCAATTTTAATTTTAAGAGAGGTCTTCTGTGCATCTAAGCTTGATACTCTGAAACTAGTTTACTCTTTCTTTCAGAGCAGGTTTTTAAAAATTAATTTTTATTGGAGTACAGTTGATTTACAATGTTGTATTATTTTCTGCTACACAGCGCAGTGAATCAGTTATACATACATCCATTCTTTTTTAGATTCTTTTCCCAGGCAGGCTATTATAAAGTACTGAGTAGAGTTCTCTGTGCTATGCAGTAGATTTTTATTAGTTATCTATCATAGTGTATATATGTCCGTCCCAGTCTCCCAATTTATCCCTCCCTCCTCACTTTCCTCCTTGGTAATCTTGTTTTCTATATCTGTGACTTTATTTCTGTTTTGTAGATGGGTTCATTTGTACAGTACTTTAAGTATTACATGTAAGTGATATCATATGATGTTTGTCTTTCTCTGTCTGACTTACTTCACTCCACATGACAATCTCTAGGTTCATCTGTGAAAAGTCAAAGTGTTAGTCACTCGGGAGTGGGACTAACTGCTGGACCCCATGGACTGTAGCCCGCCAGGCTCCTCTGTCCACGGGATTTCCCAGGCAAGAATACTGGAGTGGGTTGACTTTTCCTTCTGCAGGGGATCTTGCTGACCCAGGACCGAACCGGTGTCTCCTGCACTGGCAGTTGAATTCTTTACCACTGAGCCAGCTGGGAAGCCCTGTGTACAGTTAGTCGCATCCAAATGTTTACATTATTTAACATGCCTTGAAAGAGAGTGGAATGGATCAACATCTTGTTTTTTCTCCATATGAAACACATCAGGAGGAAAAACAAAGGTTGATGTCTACAAAGTGTGAAATCCTTAGTAACAAACATTTTATACTAAGACTATATGGACCTCTGATGTGGAGATACAGTTAAGAACTAAAAGGTCAAATGTATAAGAATGAGCTGACTCCCTAAAGTAGAGCAGAAAAACTAAAAACCTCAGCAGATATCCAAGATTGGAATCAGAGTGATTCTACTCCATTTCTGTGCAGTCTGGGCTTGAAGCCAAACTCAAAACAATTGTAATCTCAGAAAGTCCCACCCTGAAAGAAAGGTCGAATTTTCCTCTGGAGAATGACTAAGTCTGAAGACGTGGGAGGATTGACAGGCCATTTAAAAATAGATCTTGTTGGTTTGGTCACCCCATCTTTATAGGCATCAATGGTCTTTGTAATTCCAATGAAAATTCCACACAGTAGCCAAACTGGACAATGTATTGTCCAAAAAAAGCTTCCAGAAATGAACTGTGGGTATGCAATCTCTCCCACATCTTATGGGAAAGTTAAACAACGTTACCTTTGCATCTTTACCTGAGTCACTGACTCAGCAGAAAGGCCCCCCAGCGAGGACATGGATGCACAAGGGTCCACGCAGGAAGACACACGTTTCTATTCATGTCCAAAACAGAAGACAGCACAATGGAAAACAATGCCTGCTGTAAGAATCTATGTTTTGTTTCTGGAGATGCCTGTTTTTGATTTTGTATTTATTTTTACCTCCATTTATTATTATTTTCATTTCTGGTTACACTTTATGAGAATTTTTTTTTCATTTAAGCATTTGTTATGCAGAATTGCATAGGGGGCTTCCCAGGTGACGTTAGTGGTAGAGAACCTGCCTGCCTGCAGGTTAGATCCCTGGATTGGGAGGATCCCCTGGAGTAGGAAGTGGTAACCCACTCCAGTATTTTTGCCTGGGAAATTTCTTGGACAGAGGAGCCTGGTGGGCTATTGTTCTTGGGACTGCGAAGAGTCGGACATGGCTGAGCAAATGAGCCATGGAGAATTGCTATTTACCAAAGACAAAAGAAAAAAAATGGAAACATTCATTAAAAAAAAAATCTTTATGATGACCTTAGATTGGAGGCTTTATTTTTGATGATTTTAAGAATAGGCATTGCACCTATCTTAGTTTGGTTTCTAAGAAACCAAATCTATAAAATCATGAGAAAGAAGTCAGAAGAATAGTTAAGTGGGTATTCTTACTTTGTGAAATTGTGGTTATTTATTTAGTAGTTAACATCTGTCCTACAATTTTCCCAGGATGGTTGTTAATATGAAATCAGATGACATATGAAAAGCACCTTTGCAAATTAAAAGTGCTATAAAAATGTGCTATTATGGAAGCTTCCCTATAACAGACTATTTGACATGGTATAAAAGTGAAGTTTACTACAAAACAGAAATCTGACTAGCAATCTTTGAAACCCATTTCCAGAATGATTGTGAGACCAGACTTTCAAAATCCTTTTAGCTGGAAATGTATTAAAGAAAAAATACATGTTTTATTATAGGATAAAAACACATGTTCTATTATGTTCTTCCTTCCCATCTTTATTTCACGAGCAAAGTTAGAATATCTCTGAAGGTTTACCAGTACAAAAGTCACTAACGGCTAGCTGCTAAAATTGAGTTTATAAAGACCAAACTCTCTTAGAGTGATAGGATTTGTGTGGATTTCCAATCTGTTCCCCTCTCCATTGTCATTCATTCATTCAGAAAAATTTTTATTTCATAGAATTGACTTCCTCGTAAGTCCTCAAGAAATCAACATTAAATATTATCTCCTTTCACTTAGGAAAGAGGAAATATAATGTCCTCTGCCAACAGATAGTTACACAATAAAAATTCAACTTAAAAAAAAATCAACAAGGCATTGGCAACAGGGGGGAAAATGGATCTCTAGATGTTTTGAGAATGTAATGGGATACAATGAAAGAAATATTTTTTTCTTGTGTCATTTTTTACTTTTTAAAGCTATTTTAAAGAAAAATTGAACTTAAAGAACAGAGAATTTCAATAACCTCCCTCTCACTTGTACTCATTTCCCCCTATTATTCACATTTTTAATTATTGTGGTACATTTGTTATAACTGATGAACAATATTGACACATTCTTATTAAGTCCACTGTTTACATTTAGGGTCACTCTTTGTGTTTATTGTTGACAAATGTATAATGACATATACCCACCGTTACAATATGACACAGAATAGATTCATTGACCCCCAAATTTTCTCCATGTTCCAACTTTTCTTCCTTCTTTCCCCCCCAACCCCAGGCAACCATGCATCTCTATATCATCGCCATAGTTTTTATTTTCCATAATGTCATAGAGTTGGAATTGTGTAGTCTGTAGCCTTTTTAGACTGACTTTTTCACTTAGCAATATGCATTTAAATTTCCACAGTGTCTATCCAGGGTTTGATAACATTAATTTTCATCTCTGAATAATATTCCATTATATGGATATAACATGGTTTATTTTTCCATTTACCTACTGAATGACATCTTGGCTATTTCAAATTTTTAGCAATTATGAATAAAGTTACTATAGACATTTGTGTACAGGTTTATATGTGGACATAAGTTTTCAATTCATTGGAGTAAACACTTAGGTGTAAGATTGTTGAATGGTATGATAAGACTATGTTTACATTTGTGAGATACTATCTAACTGTCTTCTAAAGTGGCTGTATGGGAGAAATATTTTTAAACTATTTTTGGAAGCAGCAAAATAATGTACATCACATGATAGGAATTCATTCATCATTAATATATTATACGATAGGAGAAATAAATCATATAATAGAAAAGAGCTTGATTTTTTCCTTATATTAAAGGAAAGCCTAATACTATTCACATATGAAAAAGAAACAAATATATATTATCTTAATTTGTTACATAATCTTTAATGTAACCAATAGTTTCCACTGCATTTCTAGTCCTAGAATGGTGCCTGACACAAAGCTAGCAAATGATAAATGACTTTATTTGCAATACACATATATTATTAATATATATGTATATAAATATATTATCCTATATCCTTCCTGAATCTCAAAGTCCTTTGAAGTGAAGTCGCTCAGTCGTGTCCAACTCTTTGCGACCCCATGGACTGTAGCCTATCAGGCTTCTCCATCCATGGGATTTTCCAGGCAAGAGTGCTGGAGTGGATTGCCATTTCCTTCTCCAGGGGATCTTCCCAACCCAGGAATTGAACCCCGTTCTCCCGCATTGCAGGCAGACGCTTTACTGTCTGAGCCACCAGGGAAGCTCCCAAAGAGCCCCCTTCCATTGTCATGACATCAGCACTATCTCTGCCAAAAAGCCAGGAGAATGCTGAGTGTACAGGTGACGCAGGCTATGCTGTTCATCTATGGTTTGGCTGGATCCAGATGCTTGACCTAAGGTAAAATCACCCATGTGACTGATTCCATTGTTGCTGTAGGGATCAACCTTTCGATTTGTCACAGTAGGTAGCAGCCTCCGCTGCTTTCCAAACTCAACTACTATACTGTCCCCTCTATAACCCCCATCCCTTCCATACTTCTTGGGAGTAGAACTTCCTTTCTTTCTCCATTTCTTCCATCTTGCCTTCTTTCTTAGTCAGTCGAATGGAGCTTAGTAGGAGGCTGCTGCTGCTGCTAGACATAAATAAGACACTGCAGTGTCTAGAACATCCTGAGTTTCATAGAGAAGGACAAACGCGTAGCTAGAAAAGCGCAGGACCGTGTGTGAAGTGAGATATGCGGCCAAAATACATTCGGATCACATACGAAGGTGGGGCAAGACGGAGTTGGGCCTGGGGCTGTGGAAGGTAAGAGTGAGTAAAAAGTGAGTCCTCCTGATTAGCGTATCCTGCAGCGGAAGTTAAAAGTAGCCGAAAGATGTAGTGATATGGAGGAAGGGAGGAACATTTTAGAATGTTCTCACATGGCCTTCCCAAAGAACGAGAGACCCAGCACAGATGGAGCCCACTGAGGCTGGCAGGGGGTCTGCTGGTAACCCCCAATACCTTGAGATGTGTAACTGTCCACGTGTGAGGGTAACTTACTCTCTAACTTTCTAAATAGCTGTTCAGCTATTCTGAATAGCTCAGAATATGGGATTGCGGCAATCAATGGCTGGAAATCTAAACTAAAAAGAAATAGTCTTGGTTCTTCAAATGGAAGAATGAAATCAGTGCTGTAGATTCCTGGACCAGCACGAATAGTATCACGAGGACCTTGTTATAAATGCAGATAGCTGGGCTCCACCCCGGATTTTCTGGATCTGAGACTTGGAGGTAGGGCCCAGCAACCTATGTTTTAACAAGTTCCCCGGGGACTTCTGACACCTGCTAAAAGTTTTGGAATGGCTGCCTTAGACAACTGTAGTTGTCCATGTGGGGAAGACTGAAATATTAATCAAGGCTTTATTTCTAACTTTAATAAACCAGATTCTAGCTAAAGAAGAAACATATGTAAATCTATGCAGGCACAGTTTCAGGATTTTAACTCAACTGGTGCTAAGTAATATATTGATAGTTAAACTAAACCAATGCTAAGGCTTCACTTTGTTGATATAAAGCAAATCCTCTGGACTTATGCAAGAGTGTAAAAGCATAATAAAGGTGACTGTTCTGTAAAAATTTACAGTGCTTTATTTACCCATGCTGACACATCAGTTGTAAATGTTTATAGCTCTTTAGAGACCACATGAGAAAGCACACCGTTCTGCGTGACATAACAGTCATCAAGGCTCGAGAAATGCTGGCTGGCAGGGGCTGGGGGCTCATTGCAATAAAGGCGGTTGGGGTGGGGGGTGGTGGGGGGAGGCTCGGGGCCAGGCCGTATTGATAAATATTTACAAGCAAATCACTGAAGAATGAGAGGGGGTCTATTATAGTCGAAAGGCGACAGGTCACTTTTGAATAGTGGCATCTGAAACTGGAAACAAATTTGTTGCTGAAATACAAATTGGAGGAAATTGCTTTTGTGGGAAAACATTTCCTCTCCTCAGTGGGTTTCTCTTTTGTGTTCTGCCTGTTCTACTCGTGGAATTTCAGAGGCAACTGGAATCTCCTGATAGGGGACTGGCTACTGTTCAAGCTCCACACTGTGGCCTTAAGAGAGGTGCCTTGCCCCCTGGGTCTGCTTTTTCCTATTAGAGATGGTTACTTTACCACCCAACTCTCTCTCTCAAGATCTTCAGTAAGAGATCTGTAAGATTCAGTAAGAGATCTCTTTCTCTCTCAAGATCTGTTGTAAGATCTTCAGTTGATTGTTTTCAAACAGAGCATCAGAAAAAAGTTCAGCCTGATGAGTTCACGACAGTCCTCCCAATCTTCTTCTCCTTTCATGATGAGCTCCAAATTCTGAGGAGTTTAAATCCTGTCTCTGAACTTGGTGAGGTCAGGAATATTTTTCATCACATAAGAGAGTTTGTGTCTCTGAAAAATATGAACAACAGGAAACAAAGACAGCTGTCCTTTTCTCGAAATAATAATACTGAGCACAGGTCGGTATCTTGCATGGGGACTTTTGAAAAAACACCCACTGAGTTCACCTCCTTGGAAGTTATCCTTCCTGGTCACTGGAGCAGAGCTTGGAGTGACATCTCAGAGTGAGGAGGAATGGAAAGGTGGGAGACCATTGTCTTCACCCACGTATCCAGGGTGGTGACTGTCTGCAGGGGTAGACCATGTTCCACCATGGCAGTCAACGCCCTGGGGGACCTCAGCACACACACATGGAAGGTTGGGGTCTTTGGGGAGGGACAAGACAACAGGGTTTACTGCCCAGGGCTGACAGTGACATGTCACGTTGTTTGTTAGGAGATGGCAAGAGCCAGGGGCCCATCCTACACCAGCATGGAGGTTGTAACCCCTTGGAGACTGTCCATCAGCTGTGGATTGGAGAAGTGGGAAGGAGAGACAGATTTCCCCACCCTAGTCCAGGCTCACATTTTCACTTTGTCCTGGTTTCCAAAATTATGCAACCCACATGTACAGGACTAGTAAGTGACAGATTACACTTTGGTCCAAGTCTGTCTTACTCCAAGTATTAGTCACTCAGTCGTGTCTGACTCTGTGACCCCATGAACTCTGGCCCACCAGGCTCCTCTGTCCGTGGGATTTCCCAGGCAAGAATACTGGAGTGGGTAGACATTTCCTTCTCCAGGGGACCTTCCCAACCCAGGGATTGAGCCCAGGTCTCCTGCATTGTAGGCAGACTTTTTTTACGATCTGAGCCACCAGGGAAGCCCTGCCTTACTCTAAAGCTCCCACTTTTAACAACAGTTATATTTAAGGCATTGTACTGGATTCTAGAAAGCATACAGGTAAGAACAAATAGCAGTTCCTTACATTAGAGAGCTTAGAATGATGAAAAAATTACAACCTCGGCCATCACATAAAATATAGGTGGAAGAGGTAAAAGTAAGTAAAAAGTAATACAGTGTGGCAAAGGCAAGTAAATTCCCATGCTGCGTGACAAAAGCCCAGAGACACATAAGCATAGGTACTGTGGAAGAATAGACGTGGGGGCATCTGAGCTTTTGGAAGTCAGGGAAGGCTTCTTGGAAGAGTTGACTTGGTAGCTCTAATCTAACTGATAAAATGGATAAAACTAACTAGTATAAGGGCAACAGAAACAAGGACTGGTGACATAGAGTGTGTTTGGGGAACATAAGTAGCTCAGCATGTCTCTAGCTTGGAAATGAGATCTGGGTTTCAAGGAAAGGATGGTAAAAAAAAAAGCTGGACGCAGCATGAATGGCCCTAGAGAGTGTCATACTGCATGAAGTGAGTCACACAGAGAAGTGTTGTATGACATCCCTTACATGTGTAATCTAAAAAGAAATGATACAAATACACTTACAAAGCAGAAAGAGACTCACAGACTTAGAAAATGAATTTATGGTTACCGGAGCAGGGGGCAGGAAGGGATAGTTAGGGAGGTGGGGATGGACATGGACACACTGCTATATTTAAAATGGATAACCAAAAAGAACTTATTGTACAGCACATGGAACTCTGCTCACTGTTGTGGCAGCCTGGATAAGAGGGGAGTTGGGGGGAGAATGGGTACATGCATATATATGGCTGAATCCCATCATGTTCACTTGAAATTACTACACTGTTAATCGGCGATAGCTCAATGAAAATAGAAGTTTTAATGTTTGGAAACAAAAGAACAGCTGGACAAGGGGCAGTCACTGTTTGAAACAGAGGAAGGAGACTCACTGAGACGTTTTAAGGAGGAAAATGATACAATAAGATTTACACCTGGAGGAAATCATTCTGATGATCAGGAAAGCAAACTGAATTCAGCTTCTATTTATCTGCAAGTCTCCAAATCCATGAACCAGCCAGAAAGATGATAGAAGGGGAATAGATCAATAATAACATGAGGAAACAAAGAACAGTATCACTGGTAGACCTGAGAGTTTGAGGAATTCATAGAGAGTAGAAAGTGTCACGAAAACATACTTTCCTAGAGAAGTTGGAGCAGCTTTGGGGAACTCCTGAGTCAAAGGACCCAAGGAGACAGCCTCACAGAGTTCACCTAAGAGCTGTGATCAAGGCCTCTGAGACTTGGATCCCGACCTGGTCCTTCCTCATTTGGGCAGCTGGTGAACAGTCATGGCGTGTTGGCCATGTTGAACCAGTGGAGGTGGTCCCTGCAGCCAGGAAGATGGAGACCTTGACTCTCAAAGGGGCAGGATTCTTTTTCTTTCTGGCTTACATCACTTAGCAAAATGCTTCCAGATTCATCCATACTGTCACAAATGGCAGGATTTCTTTCTTTTTTATGGCTGCATAATGTTCCTCTGTGTGTGTGTGTGTGTGTGTGTGTGTGTGTGTATATTTATGGCTAAACAATATTTCACTGTACACACACACACGTATACACAGATACATCCTACATTTTTTAATCTGCTCATTCATTAAAGACAGATTGTTTCCATATCTAGGTTTTATGAACAATCCCACAATGAACATAGGGGTGCAGATATTTCTTCAAGATTCTGACTTCAATTCTTTCAGATATATATTCAACAGTGGGATTGCTAGATCTTATGGTACTTTCATTTTTAATTTTTTTTTTGAGGAACCACCATACTGCTTTTCATAATGACTGTAGTTAATTATATGATGTAGAGTACTTAAAAGTTGTTAAGATTGCATCTTAAGCATTCTCATCACACACAAAAAAGTGTTACAAAAAAGTAATAAAGTAAATAAATTTTTTAAAATTACGATGTTAACTATTGAGGTGATGGTTATCTTAATTATTTTGATCTTGGTAATCATTTTACAATGTACACGTATCAAATCATCACACCATACATTTTCAGTTCAGTTCAGTTGCTCAGTCGTGTCCGACTCTTTGCGACCCCGTGAATCGCAGCAGGCCAGGCCTCTCTGTTCAACACCAACTCCTGCAGTTTACACAAACTCATGTCCATTGAGTCAGTGATGCCATCGAGCCATCTCATCCTCTCTTGTCCCCTTCTCCACCTGCCCCCAATCCCTCCCAACATCAGGGTCTTTTCCAATGAGTCAACTCTTCACATGAGGTGGCTAAAGTATTGGAGTTTCAGCTTCAGCATCAGTCCTTCCAATGAACACCCAGGACTGATCTCTTATGATGGACTGGTTGGATCTCCTTGTGGTCCAAGGCACTCTCATGAGTCTTCTCCAACACCACAGTTCAAAAGCATCAATTCTTTGGCGCTCAGTTTTCTTCACGGTCCAACTCTCACATCCATACATGACCACTGGAAAAACCATAGCCTTGACTAGATGGACCTTTGTTGGCAATGTAATATCTCTGCTTTTCAATATGCTATCTAGGTTGGTCATAATTTTCCTTCCAAGGAGTAATCGTCTTTTAATTTCATGGCTGCAGTCACCACCTGCAGTGATTTTGGAGCCCCCCAAAATAAAGTCTGACACTGCTCCCCATCTATTTCCCATGAAGTGATGGGACCAGATGCCATGATCTTAGTTTTCTGAATGTTGAGCTTTAAGTCAACTTTTTCACTCTCCTCTTTCACTTTCATCAAGGGGCTCTTTAGTTCCTCTTCACTTTCTGCCATAAGGGTGGTGTCTGCATATCTGAGGTGATTGATATTTCTCCTGGCAATCTTTATTCCAGCTTGTGCTTCTTCCAGCTCAGTTCAGTTCAGTTCAGTCACTCAGTCGTGTCTGACTCTTTGCGACCCCGTGAATTGCAGCACACCAGGCCTCCCTATTCATCTCCATCTCCCGGAGTTCACTCAGACTCACGTCAACCTAGTCCGTGATGCCATTCAGCCATCTCATCCTCGGTCATCCCCTTCTCCTCCTGCCCCCAATCCCTCCCAGCATCAGAGTCTTTTCCAATGAGTCAGCTCTTCACATCAGGTGGCCAAAGTACTGGAGTTTCAGCTTTAGCATCATTCCTTCCAAAGAAATCCCAGGGTAGATCTCCTTCAGAATGGACTGGTTGGACCTCCTTGCAGTCCAAGGGACTCTCAAGAGTCTTCTCCAACACCACAGTTCAAAAGCATCCATTCTTCAGCGCCCAGCCTTCTTCACAGTCCAACTCTCACATCCATATGTGACCACTGGAAAAACCATAGCCTTGACTAGACGGACCTTAGTCAGCTAAGTAATGTCTCTGCTTTTGAATATGCTATCTAGGTTGGTCATAACTTTCCTTCCAAGGAGAAAGTGCCTTTTAATTTCATGGCTGCAGTCACCATCCACAGTGATTCTGGAACCCCCCAAAATAAAGTCTGACACTGTTTCCACTGTTTCCCCATCTATTGCCCATGAAATGATGGGACCGGATGCCATGATCTTCGTTTTCTGAATGTTGAGCTTTAAGCCAACTTTTTCACTCTCCTCTTTCATTTTCATCAAGAGGCTTTTTAGCTCCTCTTCACTTTCTGCCATAAGGGTGGTGTCATCTGCATATCTGAGGTTATTGATATTTCTCCTGGCAATCTTGATTCCAGCTTGTGTTTCTTCCAGTCCAACGTTTCTCATGATGTACTCTGCATAGAAGTTAAAGAAGCAGGGTGACAATATACAGCCTTGACGCACTCCTTTTCCTATTTGGAACCAGTCTGTTGTTCCATGTCCAGTTCGAACTATTGCTTCCTGACTTGCATACAGGTTTCTCAAGAAGCAGGTCAGGTGGTCTGGTATTCCCATCTCTTTCAGAATTTTCCACAATTTATTATGATCCACACAGTCAAAGGCTTTGGCATAGTCAATAAAGCAGAAATAGATGTTTTTCTGGAACTCTCTTGCTTTTTCCATGATCCAGCGGATATTGGCAATTTGATCTCTGGCTCCTCTGCCTTTTCTAAAACCAGCTTGAACATCAGGGAGTTCACGGTTCATGTATTGCTGAAGCCTGGCTTGGAGAATTTTGAGCATGACTTTACTAGCATGTGAGATGAGTGCAATTGTGCGGTAGTTTGAGCATTTTTGGCATTGCCTTTCTTTGGAATTGGAATGAAAACTGACCTTTTCCAGTCCTGTGGCCACTGCTTAGTTTTCCAAATTTGCTGGCATATTGAGTGCAGCACTTTTACAGCATCATCTTTCAGGATTTGAAACAGCTCAATTGGAATTCCATCACCTCCTCTAGCTTTGTTCGTAGTGATGCTTTCTAAGGCCCGCTTGACTTCACATTCCAAGATGTCTGGTTCTAGATTGGTGATCACATCATCATGACTATCTGGGTTGTGATTATCCAGCGGATGCTGGCAATTTGATCTCTCGTTCTTCTGCCTTTTCTAAAACCAGCTTGAAAATCTGCAAGTTCATGGTTCATGTCTTGCTGAAGCGTGGCTTGGAGAATTTTGGGCATTACTTTAATTGCGTGTGAGATGAGTTCAACTGTGTGGTAGTTTGAGCATTCTTTGGCATTGCCTTTCTTACCATACATTTTAAATATATACAATTTTATTTGTGAATTATTCCTCAAGAAAAGATAGGGTTCTTTAACACGTTTTTATGGTTAACATTATTTTTCCCCCCTTTCCCTTTCTTAATTTATTTTTCCTTCATTTATTTTTTCAGCACACTTTAACCATGATGCACTTTTTGCCACCGTCCTGTCCTCACCAAAATCAGCTGCTGATAGCTCAAAAGGAGCCGAGCAGGGACTCTCAAACACAAAGCATAAAACATTAAGCTATTTGGAAAGAAACAATAAAGATCTAAGATTAAAAAATAGACTAAATATTAAAACATAAACTGAAAACTTTCCCAAAGAGCAAAAATGACTAATTAGAAAATGTTTTGGAAGAAAAAAATTCCATTTGTAATAGCAAAAACAAAACCAGAAGACTGAGTAATATATCCAAGAAATGTCCAAGAAACCATATAAAACAAAAACATAAAAGTGTAGGAGCGGGTATTTAAAAAGACCTGAATAAAGTCAAATCATGTTTGAAAAAGTGAACAATTTCAAACTAGAAGCCAATACATAATGATTGTCTCCCAGAGAAGCCCTGAATATAAGATAACTTTTAGTTACTTTGTCTTTTATTAGCAATGTTTGGGCACTTTCATTTTATCTTTTTTAATGCTATTTTTAAAGCAACAACAGAGATAAGAAAATATCCTTTACTCTTGCAAATATTTTTAGCATGGTCTTGTTTAGTTACTAAGTCTGACTCTTTGCCACCCCATGAACTGTAGCCCACAAGGCTCCTCTGCCCACGGGATTTTCCAGGCAAGAATACTAGAGTGGGTTGCCATTTCTTTCTCCAGGAGACCTTGCGAAACCAAGGCTCGAACCCACCTCTTCTGCGTTTGCAGGCAGATTCTGTACCACTGAACCACCTGGGAAGCCCTAAAGAATCTTAAAATGGACCCAAAAAAGTATGTATTGCCCAAATACAGAAACAGAGATACTGTCAATAATATATCATGCTTAATATCTCTGAAATTGCTAATTAAAACAATAACTGTCATATTTTACCATCATAATTAAAAGCATTTAAAAGACAAATGGGCTTCTCAGGTGGTGCTAGTGGTAAAGAACATGCCTGCCAATGCAGGAGACATGAGATGTGGGTTCCATCCCTGGGTCAGGAAGATCCCCTAAAGGGCCTAGCAACTCATTCCAGTATTCTTGTCTGGAGAATCCCATGGGCAAAGGAGCCTAGTGGGCTACAGTCCTTAGAGTTGCAAAAAGTCTCACATGACTGAAGCAACTTAACATGCACGCATGCAAAATATAAACAAAATTGGTTGCAGAAAAAAGCAGTTTTGGTGAAATTTCTAACAGGTAAAGAATTCTTATAATAATGTTCAGTCGCTCAGTCATGTCCAACTCTATACAACCCCATGGACTGCAGCACACCAGAATTCCCTGTCTTTCACTATCTCCAGGAGTTTGCTCAAACTCATGTCTGTTGAATCAATGATGTCATCTAACCATCTCATCCTCTGTTGCCCCCTTCTCCTTCTGCCCTTAATCTTTCCCAGCATTAGGGTCTATTCCAGTGAGTCAGCTCTTTGCATCAGGTGACCAAAGTATTGGAGCTTTAGCTTCAGCATCAGTCCTTCCAATGTATATTCAGGGTTGATTTCCTTTAGCATTGACTGGTTTGATCTCCTTGAGGTCCAAGGGACTCTCAAGAATCTCCTATCAAAAATGAGAGGATTCATACTCTTTTCTCAGCATTCTACTTTTAGGCAGTCTGCTTTATAGAAATAGGTACACAAATAAAGCATTTTTAAATTTAAATTTAAAATTTTATCTATTTATTTTTTTGGCTATGCCACACACTTGCGAGACCTTAGTTCCCCAACAAGAGATTGAACCTGGGCCTCTGCAGTGAAAGCATGGGGTCCTAAACACTGGACTACCAAGGAATTCCCACTGCAGCATTTTTTAAAATAGCAAAGAACTATGAAAAGCTTTAACGTCTATTGATAGGTGAATCACAGTATATTCCTTCTACGAAATGTTTTAACAATAGTTAAACAAGATAAGGTAGAGTTTACATACCTAAACAGAAAATTCTCCAGAACAAATTTTTAGGGGGAAAACAAAGCTGCAGGATAATACATGTGGTATAATCACGTTTTTGCGAGCAATAACAAAGGAAGAGATGTATGGAGGCGTGTGTGTCTGTGTGCGTGAGGAGACTAGAAGGAAACTAGAAATTTAGTCTAGAGAAAATGTAGGGAAGTGATATTGGAAGGAGGGCAGGAAGGAGATGTTTGGATAATTTGATACCTGAATTTTCTACATTAAAATATAAATTTATATATTTATACGTAATATTGGGTTGGCCAAAAGTTTCGTTTGAGTTTTTCCATAACATCTTAAAGAAAAACTCAAATGAACCTTTTGGCCAACTCAATATACAATACCTAATTGTAAAATTAAACAATTTTAATGAAGAATCATGGTCAAGGCATTTGTATGGATTGGGGGCTGCAGTGGGGTGATATGGGTAAGCAAAACCAGAAGAAAGGAGACCATTTAGAAGAGTAGCTCAAAGCTGAATTGAGAGAGTTTCCCCCGAGGCTGGGGAGGTTGGCTGGGGAAGGTTGGCTGGGAAAGGTCATTTCTCAAAACAGACAAATTCTGAAGTCAGGAGGAAGGCAATATTGAAAGGCAGAGGCGGCTGAGGATGAGACGTTTAGATAGCGTCACAGACTCTATGAACGTGAATTTGAGCAAACGCCAGGCGATATCCGAGGACAGAAGAGCCTGGCGTGCTGCAGTCCGTGGGGTCGCAGAGAGTCAGACGTGACTTAGCGACTGAAGAGCAACAGCAATATTGAAAGGACTTGGTGATCATTATATCCAGGTGGACTTGGGGTCAAGTTTGATTCCAGCTTTCTTGAACCTCCCTCTGTGCCACTTGATGACCTCACACATTCCCCATCCTAGGTTCCCTCCCCAGAGGTAATACTATTAATGGTTTATTATGAATCTCTGCAGTCTTTCACTTTAATTTTCTCTGCATTTTAACACACTCACACACCATTTTATTCCCTTCTTTCTTCCCTCTTTAGTTTTTCCTTCCTCTCTTCCTCTTTCTATTTTCTCTATCTCTTTATTTTCTCTCTCTTTTTTCTTAATGAGGTTTATACTTTATGTGTTATCCTGAAAACTGATTTTTCACTTAACAAGATGTGTTGGAAAATGCTATCTATCCACCCATCCATCCATTTATGCTTTGAGTTCAGAGAAGAAGGCCAAAACAACCACCACCACCGCCACCTATGAATACTTGCTGCCCTGGTTCCAGCAAGGACCCTTGCCTTGGAATTTACTGTAAAGCGAAGAAGGGAGGAGCAGCTACACCTCGCAAATATGATTTAGTGGCCACACTGAGAAGCCTGTGTGAAACAGCTGTGGGAATTTTTGAATGAGGTTTATCATTTCTTGTCAGGGGATTATTTTCATTGTCAGAAAATGCAAGACACTCAACAACTGTGTCCCTGCACCACACAATCTTCTTAGCTGTCTGCAGAAGTACTTTCATTATTTCCCATTTACTCAATTAGAGAATTATTACACAGGATTTTTCAGTGTTAATTCAGCTTCCCTTGATAATGGTGGGAAGAAGACACATTTGATTCTCTCTGTGAGTGTTCATTTGCTCTAAGTCTATTTTAATTTTAAGGAAATCACAGTAGTTCATTGATCTCACACCATTTGTGGAGTAAGTTATTTTTTCATCTCATTGCATCAAATACTTTTGAGCTCCAAAATGATAACAATCTTTATCTTTTATCTTTGAGCATAGTTTATCTTTCTTTGACTATCTCTGCATTTATAATTTGAATGTTATTGAGGGTAATATGATGTCATATACCCTTCTGATTTCTTTCCATTTGTGATGTTTCAATCTTCTAAATTTTTGTGCTTGCCTTTTTCAGTCTTTCCTACATATTTCTAGTTTCTGATCAAGTTAATGAGAAATTATAATTTCCAATTTGTTTGAATTTCATCTTAATGAGCTGTCAATACCCTGAGCAGTTAACCAAATGAGAGCACAAAAAATGAGATCTTATGAGAATTATTTGAGTGCTGTTCAAAGTCTCTTTTATCCCCAAATCTTGAAATGAGGAGCTATAAGCAGGACAGCTGATGATAAGAAGGAGTTGACCGTTGAATACTGGAGTTGGCTGTATTTAACAATATTGGTGTAATGTGTATAAATTTCATGCCTAATGTACACTGATAATGATAAGAAAGTGAAAGTCATTCAGTCATGTAGGACTCTTTATGATCTCTTTATGCAGTCCATGGAATTCTCCTGGCCAGAATACTGGAGTGAGTAGCCTTTCTCTTCTCTAGGGGATCTTCCCAACCCAGGGATCAAACCCAGGTCTCCTGCATTGCAGGTGGATTCTTTATCAGCTGAGCCACAAGGAAGCCCAAGAATCCTGGAGTGGGTAGCCTATCCCTTACTCCAGCAGATCTTCCTGACCCAGGAATCAAACTGGTGTTTGCTGCATTGCAGGCAGATTCTTTACCAACTGAGCTATTAGGGAAGCCCCAATAATGATAAAGTGAAGTTATATTTCCTAAGGAAGTCACTCCTAAATGTTCTCTCATGAATTTGTTGGGGAAAAGGGCCTATGAATTATGCAAAGACTGAAGAATAAAATCATTATGTAGATTCTGAGTTGAGAAGCCCTACCATATCTTCCTTTTCTTTGTATGTCGTATCTTTTTATAAAATCTTCTTACCAATGAAGTTGATACGCACTAGAATCTAATGAAGTTTTAAGTATTATATGATTGAGAAAATAATACCATTAAAGCATATATAATCTAATACCTTTGATGATGGTTATAATAAATATATTTATATTTTTCATGAGTAACTTTAATCATCCCTTGATGATTAAATCCACTAATAATAGGTAAAATTGGTTACCAAGGTAAGAAAGAAGCTTAAAATCTAGTTGGGGTTGAATGGGTTTGGGGAAACTAATATTGAACATCTGCTCTAATCTAGGCACCACAAATTTATATAATTTATCCAGTTTAGCCCTCATGGCTGCCTTGGATGGTTGGAACCACTAGCCTCATGTGTATTTATGAAGAAACTAAGGTTAGAGAATTGAAATACCATCCCCAAGATTACATAGCTATGAGAAGAGGCCAGCCCTAGGCTTGCACCACTTGAGAAATTAAAGTCATCCTTTTCTTAGCATCCTAGAAAATTATTAGGAATAAATTTTATATCAAAGATATTTTAGCATCTTAGCTATCAGGAGAGCATTTCTCAAAGTAAATTCTAATCTAGTTAATTCTATTTCACACAAAAACAAGTATTTTTTGTAAATAATGTGAAAATAAAGTCTTGAGGGGAGGGAAAGGAAGACAGTTATCTGCCTTGAAATGTTGATGAAGCCAGTATTTTGTAGCCCTAAAAAAATGTTTATCTAGCTACTTCAATTAATTTAATTGCTTCATATTATACAATCCCTCCATAAAGCTCTATCTTAGTACACTTAAGAGACTCAGTCTGAAAGTCACATAGTTGCTTTTAAAATTAGAGTGTAGAATTCCTCCACACGGGTTTAGGGAAGACTGGGTGTGTGACATTCTTTACTGAGGTGTCCTTCCCTTCTCCCTAATCTTTTCATCCCGCCCCTGTGGTAACATGTGAAATGACTAAATACTATCTGTGCTCTCAATACCATAAATCTTCAGATAAATAGCACTGAGCTTAGCAAAGACAAATAGCAGGGTTTTTGAGTAGTTTTTTAGTAATGGTGCTACTGTTGCTAAACCATTTGCTTTTCATTCTTTTTGCTCAAAGGGATAATTTAATTGAAATACAGAGTCAATGAGTGAACTTAGTGAATGCATCTTTAACTGGAAGAATTGTGGTCCTATAACTAGCTTCCTGCATCCCACTGGGCAAGAATTTTACAGTCTTTTGTAACTCAATCAATGTTCTTGATAGGGCCTTATTTCATTGCTGTAGGAATCAAGGGTTCTTAAGGAACAATGACGCACTGTTTGAAGGACATAAAAAGGCAACTTCGTGACATCTTTATGATGAAATGTGAATGTCTCTTGTAGACTGTAAGCTATATAATTAGATTTACTCCAAGGAAAGCAACTTTACACTGTGTTTCCAATTTATCACTTATGACCCCTAATAATATTCTTTCTTAAAAGGATGTGTCCTTGAATCCTTGACTAGTCACCATCTGTATTTCAAAAACACATATAGGTGGAATCTAGAACAATGGTGCAGATAGAACCACCTGCAGGACAGGAATAGAGACAGACATAGACAACAGATGCGTGGATGCACTTGATGGGGGTCGGGGGGACTGGGATGAATTGGGAGACTGAGAGAGAGACACACACAGCTCAGTTCAGTCCAGTTGCTCAGTCGTGCCCAACTCTTTGCGACCCCAAGGACCACAGCACGCCAGGCCTCCCTGTCCATCACCAACTCCCGGAGTTTACTCAAACTCATGTCTATCGAGTCCGTGATGCCATCCAACCATCTCATCCTCTGTCATCCCCTTTTCCTCCTGCCTTCAATCTTTCCCAGCATCAGGGTTTTTTCCAATGAGTCAGCTCTTTGCATCCGGTGGCCAAAGTATTGGAATTTCAGCTTCAACATAAGTCCTTCCAATGAACACTCAGGACCGATCTCCTTTAGGATGGACTGGTTGAACCTCCTTGCAGTCCAAGGGACCCTTAAGAGTCTTCTACAACACCAGAGTTCAAAAGCATAAATTCTTCGGCACTAGGCTTTCTTTATAGTCCAACTCTCACATCCATCCATGACTACTGGAAAAGCCATAGCCTTGACTAGACAGACCTTTGTTGGCAAAGTAATGTCTCTGCTTTTTAATATGCTGTCTCGGTTGGTTATAACTTTCCTTCCAAAGAGTATGAGTCTTTTAGTTTCATGGCTGCAGTCACCATCTGCAGTGATTTCAGAGCCCCCAGAATAAAGTCAGCCACTGTTTCCACTGTTTCCCTATCTATTTGCCATGAAATGATGGGCCCGGATGCCACGATCTTGGTTTTCTGAATGTTGAGCTTTAAGCCAACTTTTTCACTCTCCTCTTTCACTTTCATCAAGAGGCTCTTTATATACATACTACCATGTGTAAAATAGATAGCTACTGGGAAGCTGCTGTTTAGTGCAGGGGGCTCAGTTCTGTGGTGACCTAGAGGGGTGAGGTGGGCTGGGTGGGTGGGAGGGAGGTACAAGAAAGAGGGGGTTTATGCACACATGTAGCAGAATCATATTCTGCTGATTCACTTTGTTGTACAGCAGAAACTAACACAATCTTGTAAAGCAACTCTACCACAAACATTTAAAAAATAAAAACAAATGAGTTTAAAAAAAAAAAAACTCTACTGTAAACAATTTGGGTTTAAAAATATAATAAAGCTCCATGGATGTTCATTACTGTGTGTAACTATAAATGTCCACTGAGGCCTGCTGAGCAAGAAGTTCATGGCAGAATACAGGGAAGAAGTTAGATTTTAGGAGCTTTTTTTTTCCTCCTCCTAAGTGTGTGTGAATGTGCTTAAATAGTCCATCATCCTGGCGGGCAGAGCTTATAACGTTCATGACATCCCCGAGTGAACTCAGCTCACACAGATATTATACATTCCACAAGCAGCTAGGAAGTGGCAGTCCCATTGATAAGCTTCCCCAGTTCACAGAAATCAAGCCATAACATTCCCATTAACTTTGTTTGGAGCAATGATTAATGATAAAGGGTAGAGACAAATCCAAGTTAATATAGATAGGGAACTGTTATTTTCCTCATCCTCCGAAATTTGGCTATCATTGGATAAACATTCCTCTGTGGAAGCTTTTCTTTTTCCCTCACGCTGGCATGCCAGTAACGTGGTGGACACTCTACAGAAGGGTAAATCAGGAGTTGGGGATTAACATGCACACCACCATATATAAAATAATCAGTAAGGACCTAATGGAGAGCAGAGGGAACTGTACTCAATATTCTGTAATGACTTGTTTGGGAGAAGAATCTGAAAGAGAATGGATATATGTATTTGTACAACAGAATCACTTCACTGTATGCCTGAAATTAACGCAGCTTCATGGGCTTCCCAGGTGGCACTAGTGGTAAAGAACCTGCCTGCACAGGAGACGTAAGAGATGCAGGTGTGATCCCTGGGTCGGGAAGATCCTCTGGAGGAGGGCATGGCAACCCACTTCAGTTTTCATGCCTGGAGCATCCCATGGACAGAGTCCATGGGGTCACAAAGAGTCGAACATGATTGAAGCCACTTAGCACACAGATAGTGCAGTGTTATAAATCCACTATACTCCAATATGAAATAAAAATTTAATTAAACATTTTAAAAAGAATGATAAATAAAATAATAGTACGATGGGAGTTTTTAAGAGACGGATATAGAATCTATCTTCGCCTGACTCGATGCTCTCAACCCTCCAAAACAGTCTCCCCTCTGCAAAATGATCATCTCAATTTCCCCAATATCCACCTTCAATTTCAAATACTTTGAACTCACATAGTATCTTAGCTTCCCTAGAATAAAAATACAAAGAGGATGGTAGGAATTTGTAACAGTTCCCACATGGTGATATCTGAAAATTGCCTCTAAGGGAGCAGACCAGCCCAGTGACTGGCCAGGAGTGCCCCAGAGAAATCACCTACCGGGGACCCCCAGCCTGACTTTCAGCCGTGAGCACTCTGACTTCAGGTTTTGTTCATGCAGTGACAGCAGGCAGATTTGGACGAACCAAGGCAGAATATCATCCATATGTTTTCAGTGTGTTAATTTGCAGTGAGAAATAGTCTGTCATAGACCTGAAATACTCATGCTGGCATCTTTAGCGAAATTTCTCCCTGAAGTCAGAACTACATGGGGAGACAAATCACAATCAGAATTCTCTTGGACTCAGACCATGAGGAGCTCAAAGAACTGTGGGTTAAAATATATCAAGCTCTCAATTAGGTGGTGGGGGAGAGTCTGAGCTTAGTAAGGATTTCAGTATTTAATGCTACACTTATTGAGAAGACTCCCTAGTTTTGCTGAGGCATGAAACTTGAATTATATTCAGTTGGGCAATTGCTTTCTGATTATAGCATGTAGAATGTTGTCAAGACTCAATTTCAACTAAAAGATAATTCCCAGGCAAATAAAAAGGTTTTCAAATTGTCCACAGTTAGACAGGAAAAAATATATATATATAAATCAAACCTATGAGGCTCTGACAAATCAGAAGTTAACCCCAAAAGGTAGGTCAACCCAGTTGACTGAGCGCTGCCCTCACAAAAGCAGAGCATCGAGTGTAATTCCCTACTTTGAAGCCTCCTGACTCTGCATAAAGGAGAGACAATATCATCAGATCTCCATTCCCCTGTTGACCGGAGAGACCAAGTCCTAGAAATGCCACATGCCAGTGCAAATAAATAGAATAATAAATAAAAATCATGGTTTTCATGCTCTATGGCTTTTTTTCCCCACATACCCTCACCATTATGGGGTTTGATGGGTACATGCCTGCTCAGTCGCTCAGTCGTCTCCAACTCTTGCGACCCCATGGACTGCAGCCCGCCAGACTCCTCTGTCCATGGGATCTTCCAGGCAAGGATCCTGGGTTGGGTTGCCACTTGCTTCTCTGGGGGATCTTCCTGACCCAGTAATGGAAATTGAGTCTCCCATGTTTCCTGTGTTGGCAGGTGGGTTCTTTACCACTGAGTCACCTGGGAAGCCCCACAGGGTCTGATAGATGGTCTCAATAGGTATATTCATCTTGCCAAATAATATAGAGAAATAACAGAAAATG
The DNA here is from genome assembly GCF_042477335.2 of Ovis canadensis. Taxonomy (NCBI): domain Eukaryota; kingdom Metazoa; phylum Chordata; class Mammalia; order Artiodactyla; family Bovidae; genus Ovis; species Ovis canadensis. The sequence goes on from NC_091264.1 coordinate 58,495,507, forward strand.
TTTAGCCTAAAGGGCGCTTCCCCAGAAGGTAATGACCTAGAGGTAAACTTGAGCATTGCTCTTGCATTTTACATCATGTGTAATTCATGTTAAAAATAAAAAAGCTTCCTCGCTGAAGATGTTGTGTAGAACAAGTCACTGCAGGCAGCCCAATCATGGGTACTTCTTTCTAAGGTAAGATCGGGCACATGAAGGGTCAGAAGTTGGAAATGGATTTTATGCTCATTCTCTCCACATGCTTATCCACATATATGGAAAATTCTCCTTAGCCACTGCCAAAAGACTTTTCTAAAATGTTTAGTAATGCCCGGTTGCTTAGAGACATTTTATTTCAAAATAAATACTGCTGCCTTGTCCAAAATGTATACACACTGCACTCAACATAGATTTTTGGCATCCTACAAGCCTCCAAGGTTGACATTGCAAGGCCTGCTTCAAATGCACTTTTGGCAAAACCACATCTTAATTATTTTTGAAAGAGTGACATGTCAGTAATGCACATTCTGTCTAAAAAATACCCTAAGAATATAAAGACCTTTCTCCTGACATTATGCTAGGACTGCTAGTTTGAATTGGAGGAGCTGTGCAAGAACTCTGAACCATACACAGCAATGAACCACCCTTCAGGCAACTGGCTCTCACTCCCTCTGTGGTTTACAGGACTTGTGCAACGCATATACACACTGCACTCATGTGCTGAAGGAAGAAAGTTTCATGCTCTTTCTTGTAATCAGTGTTGCCACTGATAATAACCCGGGATTATTTTGCCCCTCTATCACTGTATGAAAATGAGCCTGAGGAGCCCTGGATAGAACTGACAAGTCTTTATGTCTTAACAACCAGAAACAGATTTTAAAGTGAACACAGAATGTCTGAAGAGAAGCCATATAAGTCAGTCTGGGGATGGGACAGTGTCTGGGAACATTTATCCTGGTTTGGACACAAGAAAATACCAATTTGAATATTTCTACCAATTCCTCTTTTGGTTCAGCTATGGAAAGACACAGGGGCATTAAAACAGCACAGTTATGCAAAGCAAACTGAGCTGGATGGACTCACAGTTCAGTCTTTCAGTACCCCCTGCCACTCCTGTTTATCTCACATACTATGCTGGATGAAAAGCAGAGAGACTGGTTGCAACTTATCTCAGTTGGGATAATTTGTCTTGACACCAAATGCAATTTTACAATTGTGATGCTTCTCAGGCATCTCTTCTGGGTTGTTTTTTGTTTTTTTAATCACTTTTGCCCATCCCTTTTTGGAAATCTTTTTTGGGGATTGAGAATAAAGATCTCATTAGCTTCAAACATGATTTCTCTGTTTGCTGTGAACTTTTTTCTTCTTTCACTTCCAATGAAATATAAATTTCACTTCCAATGAAATATAAATATAAATAAATATAAATATAAATTTCCAATATAGCAAAAATCTGAGTACTCTGTGTTCATCTCTGAGCCCTGTGGTCTCATGTTGTTACACTTCAAAATAGCCTAAATAATTACATAATATGAAATCTCTGGCTGATTCAGAAACCAAGTAAGCTTACCTCCCAAACAGACAAGCACATCAATTTGTGAGCATGGATGGCTGCCTGCCTCACTGGGATTTCTACCTTCAAGGCTCATGCCTGGTTAACTAACAGTGGAGACCTATAATTTGTCTGATGCTCAATTTTTCTTTTCTCATCTTCTGTTCTGAAAGTTTCCCAGTTTTCTTTTTTTGACAAAATGAGAATGGTTTTAGAGTTCATGCTTGTATCAATGTGTTTCTGATTTACTGATTTTAATTTGATTCTCTCTTTTTTAACCTTTGCAACTTAAGCAGGCCATTTCTATGTTTTAAACAATAGCCTTCCTTTCATGTGCCTGCTTACATCACCAATGTCAGTAAGAAAAAGTCACTGGCAACACCAAGCCATGGCTAAACAGAGTTCGTGTAACCAGTTTGTTTTCCATTCGCAAAATGCAAACTTATCTCAAATTGATTTTCCACTGGAGTCTGAGTGTTCAACAGATCTGGAAGTGTTTCTGTGTTATGGTCTTGTTGTCTTTGTATGAAATAATTATAATCAAATGAGGTGATGGGGGAATACTTGAAGTGAGGTGGTGATATGACTCGCCTCCTGAATCGGGTTGACCAGAATTAGGATATCTGCAAGTGTATTTATTCTCTACATGATCTTGTGTAAGTCACTGAACTGTGAGCCTCAGCTTCCTCCTCTGATCAAAGGATAAAACCATGTGTTCTGTATCTGTTAAAGAGCATTGGCAGGAATCATCATCTTCACCTAGTCACACTGTGTGTTAGTGTAAATGGATAAAGGCATCTTTGGGGTAATGCTTGATGAAACTCAAATACACAATTAAGGTCAAATTAAAGTTGAACAGCCTTCTTCATCGCAGAATTTCTTGCTATGTTGATACAATAACATCAATCTCCAGAGCAGTTGTGGAGAACACCGCATTATCCTGACTTTGGGCTTCCCTGGTGACTTAGATGGTAAAGAACCCGCCTGCAATGCAGGAGACACGGGTTTGATCCTTGGGTTGGGAAGATCCCGTGGAGAAGGAAATGGCAACCCACTCCAGTATTCTTACCTGGAGCATCCCACAGACAGAGGAGCCTGGTAGGCTACAGTCCATGGGGGTCATAAAGAGTCGGACACGACTGAGCAACAAACACTTTCACTTTTCATCCTGACTTATTTGGAGACCCACAGGGTATATATTCAGAAGAGTGTATCCCCCTTCCTAATGTGGCTGTGGCTGTGATAATGAACCATAATAATGTACATCAAATGTTTAGCTCAGTATCTCCTGCATAATAAGCGCTAACAATTAACTGACCACAGCTGTCTGTGTTGCTGTGTTGAATTGCCATGATAGCAATCCTTAGAGGTAGGAGGTATCTCACTCTTCTCTAGAACCTAGAGATATTGACCAACTGCCCAGGGTTATATGCCAAGGAATTGACAAACATGGGGTTTTTTGACACTGAAGATTCTGTCTGATCACACTTTAATACACGCCGCTTTCCCTGGCTCCTCTGTCTCTTTAGCTGGCCCTGTGACCAACACTGCACCATCATTTGAGCTTTTGTCAGGGTCGGCATCAAAGTCAAGGTCCCCTGGAAGAGCACTGTGTTTTTTTAGACCTTATCCAGAAACGTTGTTAGACAACTCCAGGCCCCACATTCACTCAGCCATCTTTTTCCCTTCAACAAATACATATTAAGTGTTTACTGGATATCAAGGGCTCTAGGTAACGTGGGAATAAAGACAAAACCCCTGAGCTCACGGAGCTTATACTCTACTTTGAGCAGACCCAAACAAGCAATAAGTAAAACACACAAAGATCATGGTGATAGATACTATGTAGAAAAAGGAAGCGGGGGGGGGGGGACGGTACAGAGTGCTTTTTTTTTTTTTTTTGGATGGTGGTGGTTGCCATTCTAAGTAGGATTGTAACAGGGAAGCCCAGGTGAAACTTGTGCAAAGACCTGCAGGGATAGAGCCGGGGCCATGATATCATTTAGGGGCGGAACTCAGGACTGAGGGAACCATCAGTCGAAAGATTCTGAGGTAGGAGCAAGTACAGTGTGTTCAGTTCAGTTCAGTTCAGTCACTCAGTCATGTCCGACTCTTTGCAACCCCATGGACCACAGCACGCCAGGCCTCCCTGTCCATCACCAACTCCCAAAGTTTACTCAAACTCATCTCCATGGAGTTGGTGATGCCATCCAATCATCTCATCCTCTGTCGCCCCATTCTCCTCCTGCCTTCAATCAATCTGTCCCAGCATCGGGCGGGTGGGGGGGGGTGGGGGGGAGGGGGTCTTTTCAAATGAGTCAACTCTTTGCATCAGGTGGCCTGAGTATTGGAGTTTCAGCTTCAAAATCAGTCCTTGTCATTCCAATGAACACTCAAGGAGCTGCAAATTTCTCTCCCTAATTCGATTTCAAAGTGATGCAAAAACGTGTGGTCAGGCAGATACTGTTCAGGCCAGCTCATAAACCTACCTTCTGCTTGAAAATGAAAGAACCATGCCATCACATTTATTCTTTACCTGGAGGAGAGATCTGCTTAGAGACACAAATTTTACAACTAATGAAAAAAAGTCTAAATGAAAAACAATTGTGATTTTTTTTTTTTAATGTGGCTGTATTTCAGGGTTTCTGGTATGCTCAAATACCACAAAATTCTCCAAAGTTCATGGTGATGAATATCATTTATGAAAGTATTTGCAAACTGTTATGTAAATGTTCAATATAAGGGATTATTTTTATTCTTAAAGAATGAACTCTAAAAAACTGCCTGAAATGTTACTGTGGCTATAAATTCGAATATTTTAAAAGTCTTAGCATTTATTAGTAAAGATGTCATTCTCCATTTTGTCTTACAAATACATCTCAATAGGTTGTCTTTAACACATGGTCTGTTTCAGTTCAGTTCAGCTCAGTTCAGTCGCTCAGTTGCGTCCGACTGTTGGCCACCCCATGGACTGCAGCACGCCAGGCCTCCCTGTCCATGACCAACTCCTGGAGTTTACTCAAACTCATGTCTATCGAGTCGGTGATGCCATCCAACCATCTCATCCTCTGTCGTCCCCTTCTCCTCCTGCCTTCAATCTTTCCCAGAATCAGGGTCTTTTCAAATGAGTCAGCTTTTCATATCAGGTGGCCAAAGTATTTACCATAGTATAAATTTTCATAGGACAATGTTCCAATTAAAGAAAACTAAGTACATTCTCGTTTACTTTCATAAACTTCTGTTGGGGTATAAATTGGTACAACTTTCTATCAAACAGTTTGGCAATATGCATCAAGAATTCTCAAAAAACGTATTTTTTTGACCTTGTAATTTCACTACTAAGGATCTTGAGAATATCATAAGTCTAATAAGGAGAGACACATTTGCAAGGGCATTTTACCCAGAATTATTTATTTAAAAAAACCTGCAAACAACCTTGATGGGCCAATTATGATAAATTCATATAAAATGGATGCATTTGTGAAAATAATCTTTGCATAGTATTTTAATAGCATAGGAACTTGCTTATGACAAAGTTAAGAGGAATAAAAACAGGATGCAAAATTGTGGATAAATGTTGTCTGATGTAGGTAAAACATAAAATGCAAATAGAGCTAAATGTGAGCAGTGGCTGAACCTGAGTTTTGGGATTTGAGGGCATTACTTTGCATCTTTGCGGTTCCCTAATGTTTATAACAGTAATGCATTCAGCAATTTCACCCTCTGGTATTCAGTCTCAGTAACATTTCACAACTGTTGACATAACCTCATATTAAAAATTCTTTTCTCTGTGCCTGGTCAACAATGGATGACATCAGTGATGTCTTAGCAAACAAGGAAACTTCTAATCACTTGACATGATTAAAAAGATGAAAACCATCCCCAGAAAAGAACCTTCACATTACAACCTAAAGAATCCCTCAAGATACTTATTTCGATACCAATATATGCTTCAAAGATGTGTTTTGAGACTTTTGTGTTTCAAATGACCTACTGGCTTTCTGACCTCACTCTCCTGTCTCTTTCAAAGCTACTAAAGATCAACTTTAAAATGAAACATATGCACTCTCTATGTTTGTTGTTACAACATAACTTGAGAAAATTTGGGGAAGTATATCGAAATAGGTCAGCTAGCTCTTGTAACTGAACTATAACATATGTGATAAGCAAATATGCCTTGGATTAAACTTAGGAAGGGATCTCCTTGCATGTTCAAAGGAAAGATCCCATAGAAGGCTACTGGCTACTCTTTTATCTTCTAGTCTTTGAGAGCATATGACCCGCAGTATCTCAGTGTCTGCTGGAAATCATTTCCAACTACTTGTAGCCTAGCCCTTGCCTTGTTTCAAATCCATTCTCTAGAATGTTCTTAGAGAGAAGTGTCTCCACATGACCAAGGCTGAATGGCTACACTCTTAGCAATAATGTCTCTTCTGTTAACTTGTCATTTTTTACCATTTTTTTTCTGGAATAATGACAAATTATTGCCTCCCTTGCCAGAAATAGAAGCAACAATGTAAGTCACTCAGTCAAGACCATGCAATAGACAGTAATTTATATGTCTTTAACAGTATGTGTTACATGCCTTCAAAAAAAACCTACTATTCAGTTCTTATCTGGCAAACTACAGAAATAGGAGTTTCGTTTCCTGTTATTGCAGTACTTGCGGAGTTGGAGAAATGCTCTTGATTTCCTTTCATAAAGTTTTCTTTCTGAAACAATCAGGATTGTAGTAAACACTGACCCAGAAAAGAGGGTTCATTTCATGGATTTCCAGTAATGCCCATACTCTGAATATTGTTTTTTTCACACAAGATATGAAATTTTAATTATTAATGTCACAGGGATGTTTCATTTGTTCCTAATATTTTCATCCAACATTTCCCATATCCCGAGCACTGCTGTGTCCTTGGAGAAACAGGTGGGCAATGCCACACTTTCTGAGCCCACTGCCTCCACGATGAAGTTAATCAGTTTAGAAAAGACTCAACTAAATTGCCTTACACTGTGAAGTAATCCCGAGGTACAGCTTCCTACAATCTGAAGGTGCTGAAGAGTTTTAGGCTTTCCCTACTAAGCCCAAGCGTTGTGTTTATTCTCGATGGGGTTACGCCCACCTGATCATTGTTTGTTTTCCTTGGCACTCAGACTGAGTTTTCTCTTTTAGTCTCTTAAGTCTCTCAAAAAGTTATAGGAATCCTACTGGAAAGCTCAAGCCACCTCTTGGTTTTAGCCCTAACATCCTTGACGTCTCTTAGTAGACCCGGCAGGTTTCCACGGTTCCATGAGATTTCAGATCTGTTAACTAGCTGCAAAGGCTGAAACCCCTTCGTGATCTACCTGATCTGGTTTGAAGTTTTATCATCCCCGATTGCATTTCTCCCTCTTCTTGTGTGTGTGTGTGTGTGTTTTTAATTATTTATTTATGTTTTGGCTGTGCTGGGGTCTCCATCTCTTCTCGTGGGCTTTCTCTAGTTGCCGAGAGTGGGGGCAGCTCTCTAGTTGTGGTGTGAGTGCTTCTCATTGCTGTGGCTTCTCTTGCTGCAGAGCCTGGGCCCCGGATGCACAGGCTTTCGTCGTTGTGGTTTGTGGACTCGGGAGCTGTGGGTCCCGGACTCCAGAGCACAGGTTCAATGGTGGTGGCACAAAGGCTTGGTTGCCTGTGGGACCTTCCAGGACCAGGGATCAAACTTGCGCCTCCTGCCTTGGCAGGCAGATTCTTCCCCACTGAACCGCCAGAGAAACCCTCTGCTTGTACTTAATGTCGAGATTTTTATGAGTACTTTGTCAAAGCTTTGCCACTCTGCTTTCAGCTAATTTCTCTTTCCCTTTTTACATTCCTTACAATTTCACCATCTTATACCAATGTCTCCTCAGCCAAGGGCCCACACCTTTTCTAACATGATGTTCGGTGTGTGTTTTCTTTGATGGCAGTGGAGCTAAGGTAACAGGAAAATATTAAAGATAATACTCATTTTACTGGGGGGAAAAATCCATGAGCTTTCTTCCCTCCAAATCATACACTTACAATGTAAAACCTCCCTTTTGCTGCTAATGTTCCAATCATCATATCAGAATTAGTCCCATCCACTGGTTTGAAATTCAAGCCGGTCACATCTGTCTTGCTACTGCTGCGGTTCCCCTAACCCTTGTCTTCTAGAGCTCCAGTCCTGACTTTCTTTCTGGGGCGCAGTGGGGGTGGGGGGTGGGGGGATAATCAAATCTCCATCTTGATAACCAGTCTGTTAATCCTAGGGTTTCTGAGAGTAGGGTCTTACTTAGACTTCATGGGTCCTGACAGGCAATAGCCAAGTCCGAAGTATCTGGGTCCTTTTCACGGCCTCAAACTCCAGACTCAACCACACAAATGGGTCCCAGGGAGCCAGGCTGGGATCCTTGCCTGAATGGCACCCTCTTTTGCTGCAGAGCTCCACCTGCTGGTCTGCACTGCTTCCTGTCACCGGTGGCCATCACTGCCCACTTTCCACTCAGGCCCAATGGACACATCCAGCCTTCAGGTTCAGATCCTCCTCTCGGAGTGCCAGCTGAGTCTGGATTTCTGAAAGCCCTGCCGTGGCTGTGGGAGTCACTCTCAGAGTGTGGGTGGTTCAGTCACTAAGTGGTATCCAACTCTTGTGACCCCATAGACTGTAGCCTGCCAGGCTCCTCCGTGCATGGGATTTTCCAGGCAAGAATACTGGAGTGGGTTGCCATTTCCTTCTCCAGGGGATCTTCTCCACCCAGGGATCAAAACTGGGTCTCCTGCACTGCAGGCAGATTCCAGAGCTACCAGGGAATAAAGCACTACCAGGAAGAAAGAGCTACCAGGGAAGTCCAAAGTACATGATTTATCTTTGTGGTATGAAGGTGACTTGGCCCTAAAACTCTCCCACTGATGAACCACTGCCCCCAAATTCGCACCATTAAAGTCTTTGGGGGTAACACATGCGTGCTCAGTCACGCTGGACGTTTTGCAGGTCCATGGACTACAGCTTGCCAGGCTCCTCTGTCCATGGGATTTTTCAGGCAACAATACTGGAGTGGGTAGCCATTTTCTTCTCCAGAGGATCTTCCCGACCCGGGGATTGAACTGGTGTGCTCTGAGTCTCCTGCACTGGCAGGGCATGTTCTTTACCCCTGAGCCACCTGGGAAGCTGAGATCCTTAAACATTAATCTTTAGAAAAGGCTGCTTTGGGATGAAGTATTAAATGAGTTCTGATTAATTCAGGCCATTACAGTGAGTTTTCAAAAAAAAAAAAAAGTGTAGTTTTTAAAATTTAAAGAATTTTCTTTGAATATGAAACTAAAACCTTTCCAATATTTTATCTTAAAATATCCTTGTTGTAGAATTTTGGTGATACTAAATTAAATAGTAGTTGTGTTGTGGCTATTTTGAAGGGTTCTTAACCTATCAAAATAAAATGCTTAAAAACCCTAAACCAGCCTTTATTTTTCCTCTTCTCTTTTCTCTTCTTTCCCCTTCTCCCCTCCACTCCCTTCATCACTCACACCTTCCACTCCCCTCTCCTCTCTCAAGCATCTTCTCTTTCACTATGAAAACCTCAAAGTCTGAAAGCCACAAGATTAAGGGATATCTTTTTTGAAACATCATTAGTGTCTTGTCTGGTAACAAATAATGCTCAGATTAGTTCATATTAGTCATCAGTTCTCCTGAAGGTCTTTAGTGTTTAAAGCATAGTGTAGACCATTTTGGAAAGGAGAGAGGGGAAAACGCTTCATGTCATTACTCAGGTGCAGGACATCAGGGCCGGACAGCTTGGGATGCATATGGGTTTTGGTGGACAGTGGGTAGAAAGGGAAAGAAAGCAGGACCACAGAAAAAAGAGATAGAGCCCCCAAATGCAATGTATCTGAGTTCACAGTCTTATCCAGTACCAGACCAACTGGAAAAGTATGATGAAATTACTTGAAATTGAGGGTGTTTAAAAACCATCTATAGCTCCTTTCTCCAATTCACATTATGACTCATGCCAGCCTCATTCAGGACTGTCTACTTCTTCTTTTTAGGGAAGATAATGTCTCCTTCAATGAAGTCCCCATGAGAGTCTTCCCATGTACAGTGAATGCCCATTTCTCTGTATCTCTAATACCCCCGTAGGGAATCACCACTCCCCACCCCCGATCTTTAATGGTACCTTTCAGTCCAAGGGATTTAGGGGGGCCCCAAGTCTCTGTCTTTGCCCAACTACCCACTAGCCTTAGAACTGGACACTTGACTCAGTTCTGGCCACACAGAAGCAATCAATCTTGCTGGCCACAAAGACGGACGGGCGTGTGATCCAATCTGAGCTCATCTGAGCCCTCCCTTGAGCCTTCCAGAGCTCTTGAACGAGATGGTATCTCTTCAAAGATGGTATCTCTGAGATCCCGAGTCCAGAGGTCTGTGTAGACTCAAGCTTGCTGGGGACCGGTCTGTGACCGTACGTGCAGACCAGGGTGGTGCGCTGGTGAGGACCGCTTTCAAATCCAGAGTTCAGTCATGTCTAGACGTCTAGGAAATTCTTTTTCCCTTATTAAGCCAGATTGAGTTAGGCTTCTGCCCCTTGTTACCAAAGGCCACAGAGGAATGTCCAGTTTTGGTATGAGGCCCTTTCCTCTGAGAGAAAGGGAAGTGTGACTGAGATCTTTGGGATCTTGGGGAAGACAGTCAATTCAGATTCTTTCATCTGTATCTTCAGCACACTCACCTCCTTGGAGTCCCATGAGGAGAGAGACTAGGAAGCAGAGTGGAGAGAAATAGGTCTCTCCCAGGGACACCTTCCATTTTCACTGGTGTCTGGTTTAATCATAATGGAGAATCGTATCAGGGCCAGTAACTCGGAGGACCTGTTAGAAAGCTGGCCATGTACAAAGCTCATGACAGACTAGACAGGGACTGTTACCGTTTTCTTCTGCTCCTCTCTAGATTATTTATACTTCACTGAGGGCTGAGAGGCTATACTCTCCTTGCTAATTTCCAAATCCCGTACTGGAATGTGCCCAGCCTGCTCTTGGAGATTTCCCTGGGAAGGCCGAGGAGCCATCGTCAGAGACAAGACCCGATTCTAATAGAATTCAGAGTTGGAACAGTTCTCTTCCCACTGACGGTTGTCTCTCAGTAAACAGGCAGGACAGCTCCAGACTGCAGACGCCTTGGTGGCTTGAAACTTGGAATGCATGTTGCTGCTGCCTGACTGAAACATTCCAGTGAATCTTTATGGGCTCTACCATCCCCAGAAAGAATAAGTCTTAACCACAATAAAATGTATCCTCATGGATCCTCACATCAAAAATTTCTCAAATGCTTTATCCAAGATCAAAAGTGAAAACAGGGCTTCCCTGGTGACTCAGTGGTAAAGAATCTGCCTGCCAATGCAGGAAACGTGGGTTCAGTCCCTGGTCCAGAAAGATCCCACATGCCACAGAGCATGTGAGCCTGAGAACCACAGCAGCTGAGCCTGTGCAGTAGAGCCTGGGAGCCACAATGCTGACGGCTATACATGCCTAGAGCCTGTGCTCCTCAGCAAGAAAGGCCACTGCAATGAGAAGCCCGAGCATCACAACCAGTTTCTGCAACTAGAGGAAAGTCTGCACAGCAACGAAGACCCAGCACAGCCAAAAATAAATAATTAAAAAAAATTTTAAGTGAAAACAAAAAAACATCCCTGAAGGAAAAGGTGAATCGTATGGCTTAACATTAGGATATTGTTTCTTGGTGTCCACCTCCAACATATGGTAATTTTCAATGACTGACAGATGAAATGACTAAGAGGGAGACGGAAAATTGTTTACTCCTGGTAGCAGGGGACAGAGCTCTGTTTACTAAAAGTCTTTAAAAAGGACATCAGGCTGTTTTCGCAATAAGAAAAACTTCACTTGGAAAGGAAAGCAGCTATAATTCTGAAACCTAGAACATAAACACAAATGCACAATCAAAAAGGAACATTAGAATAAAATGCGTAAATGGCTTCCCAAAGAGAACCTAGTCTTCTACTCATTCATGCAAGAAATCTTTGCTTGTATCTGACATTATTTAGGGACCTGCTAACAAGGTGGTGATGGGAAGAGGAAGAAGATGAAGAGTAAGATAAAAATGAGGAAAAACTTCAGAACTCTTAGTATTATTGACTGTGGAGAGCATTTTTATTAATACAAGATAATATATTTATCTAGAAATTAAAAGCATGAAAGCGTAATCCTCAAAATATTATCTTGATTCACTCTGCTGTTAATAATGCCTAGAAAATATTTCAATGATAGCAATAAATTAGAAGTAATAATAACAGATCTGGACTGATTTGGACTCAGGTTTCTGTGTTTGTTTATTTGGCTATACAATATTTTTTCTATTTATAAGTTTCAGGTGTACAGCATTATAATTCAGCATCTGTATATATACAACAAAGTAACCCCTCCCACAAGTCTAGTTACCATCCACGCAATACAGGTGACTCCCTTCACCCATTTAGTTCACCCCTCACCCTCCTCTTGTGATAACTGCTAGTCTGTTCTCTATATCTATGAATTTGCTTTTGTTTTATATTGTTTCCTCTTTATGTTTCACGAGTGAGTGAAATCATAATGGTATTTGTCTTTCTCTGTCTGACTTATTTCACTAAACACTATACCTTCCAGTACTCTTGCCTGGAAAATCCCACGGACAGAGGAGCCTGGTAGGCTGCAGTCCATTGGGTCGCTGAGAGTTGGACACGACTCAGCAGCTTCACTTTCACTTTTCACTTTCCTGCTTTGGAGAAGGAAATGGCAACCCACTCCAGTGTTCTTGCCTGGAGAATCCCAGGGACGGTGGAGCCCGGTGGGCTGCCATCTATGGGGTCGCACAGAATCGGACACGACTGAAGCGACTTAGCAGTCGCAACAGTATACCTTCAATATCCATTCATGTTGTTGCAAATGGCAGGATTTCATCATTTTTATGGTTAAATAATATTCCCTGGTATATAGACCACATCCTCTTTATCCACTGATGGATGTCTAGGTTGTTTCTCTATCTTGGCTCTTTTAAATTCTATTACAATGAACCTAGGCTTGCACATGTCTTTTCAAGTTAGTGTTTTCAAGTTCTTTGGACAAATACCTGAAAGAAAATTGCAGGGTCATATTGTATTTCTAAATTTTCTGACTCATCTCCATACTGTTTTCCATAATAGCTGTACCAGTTTAGTCTCACCAATAGCATCTGTGGGGTTCCTTTCCTCCACTTCCTCTCTAACACTTACTATTTCTTGTCTTTTCGATCATAGCCATTTTAACAAGTGTGAGGTGATATCTCATCATAGTTTTGATCTACATTTCCCTAATAATTAGTGATGTTGAACATCTTTTCATGTGCCTGTTGGCCATTTGTATGTCTTCTTTGGGAAAAAAAGCTGTTCAGATTCTGCCAATTTTTAATCCAGTTGCTTACTTTCTTGTTGCTATTGAGTTGTGTGCATTCTTTATTTATTCTTGATATTAACCCACATCAGGGATATATTCACAAATATCTTCTCCTATTCCATCGGTTACCTTTTTGTTTTGATGATGGTTTCTTTCACTGAAACCAGAAAGAAAAAGAAAAAAAAACACTGGGTCTCCCCTGGCTCCCTCTAACTTGAGTTGCATCTTTGGTAAACAGGACCAGTGCTGAAATCTAACATCTGGGCCTTGAAAAGTCCAAATCTTCATACTGAACGTCTGACTTCAGTACCTATGTATTTTCATTTCACAGGCTTCAACTTTAACATTATAGACAGGGTCTCACATGTACGTCTTCTACCAATCTTCTTTTTCCAAACCAATTACTTTTTTCCAAGCCCTTTTTCATGAGCAGCTCATTTTCTGCTGAAGCTCCTAGAACAGGCAGGGTTGTGTATTATCATCGTGGAACCACCACCGTGACAGGAGGAAACAGAAAACTCAGTGATTGTGTTTCCCTTGTCAGATTTCTTCCTGTGTCACATTTGTTAAAACTCTGGGAGTCCGTAGCCATTCCCTTTCCCAACAAACGGCCCCTTTAAAATACAACAAAACAAAGCTATAATTCAAGCTAAGACAGTCACAGAGATGAAAATTAGAGAGCATGTTTGAGGATTGATATAAAGAATTACTCTATTTCTTAAGTTCTCAGAGGAGAGATGTATGTATGAGCCTCCTTGTTTATTTCTTTCTCCCTTTGCCACAGAATTTTCAATGTCTGTACAAAGTCTAGGAATATTTTTCTTCCATTCTCAATCATCTTGCACTTCTGATTCTTCAAACTATGTTGCCCCTGACTGCTCTGTAGGCATCAGAACTGTGCCCCTGGCTATGAGAGTGTATCTACATAAACCAAACTCAAGATTGCAGTTAGAGGAAGAGGAAAGACTCTGAAGATTCCTCCAGCACTGTCGACAGATTTGGGGAAGGAGGTGGTTGGTGTGTGTAGGTAGATGTAGTTTTCTCTGTCTTTAATCAGGCATTTTCATAATTATCAGACTGTCGGGAAAGAGAATCTGTTGATGTTGCCTTTGACGGTAGGAGAAATGGAAACACAGGAAGATAAAGTTATTTGGCTCAGTGTCATGAAGCAAATTTACCATGGCATGCTTCTCAGCTAAAACTGTTTTCAAAGCCCTCACACTCTTTTTTTTTTTTTTCTTTCACCTGCATCAATAGAAAACGATCATATGTTCCTTTTGGCTTAGGAAATGTAGTGGAATTTGATGAGGAAGAAAGCTGACATAATTATGCATGGTTATCAAGCTTCCAAAGTAAATGAAACCCTGCAAGTAAATAAAAATTTAACTCATACCAAACTTAAAAGGGTTTGGGTTTTATAACTTCACTGACCAGCTTGGACGGTCACCTGAGTGCCCAAAGAACTGCTTACTTTTCGGAATGTTTCATACTTGTAAAAATTGATAATGTATCACTGTCGGGTCTAATTTTCTTTCCTGTTCTAAGAGGAAAGGTCAGTCCCCTCCTTCTTATTAAATTTGAAAAATAAATTACCACAGCAGTATCTCAACAGACTTAATGTGTTTATTTGACGCGGAAGAATGTGCAATTATTGAGCAACAGCTCATGGGAGGGGGGGAAGACCAGTTTGTTTTGTTTGAGAAACTAACTTCTACTCTATCTGCTGAAAAGATGGTTATTGACAGTTGTGTATCTTGGTCATGAGCACAGACCTAAAACTTTATCAGGAGGAAATAAAACTAAAGTTGAAGTTACAGTTGATGAAATAACTTTTACCTGCATAGGGCGATTGCTTCAAAGAAAACGTCAAATGTTTGAACTCCCTATCCTTTTGTTATTGGACAGGGAAGAAGGAAATATTTCATAGAGAGAAACTACTCTGTTGAATATTGAAAGAATTTAAAACAAAAATATCAGTATTGACATAATTTTAGATCCAGAATTATAGATTAGAAAATATTTACCCCCTTTTTTCATAGTTTAAGGGAAAAAATCATTTTTCCAATATCAGTGATTCAAATGCATTAAACATAAGATAGGAAAAGTTCTTTCTATTCTCTTCAAAAGCGAAGACTATTTTCTTTAAAATGTAACCTAGGATAGTGGCTGCCAGGGCCTGGAGCGTGCAGGAAATAGGGAGATTTGGGGCAAAAAATGCAATAAAAAGTTGTAGTTATGCAAAATCAGTAAGTTCTGGAGACCTAAGATATAGAATGGTGACTGTCATTAACAATACTCTATTGTATTCTTGAATGGGTTGCCATTTCCTTCTCTGGAGGATCTTCCTGACCCAGGGACTGAACCCATATCTCTTACATCTCCTGCATTGGCAGGTGGGATCTTTACCACTAGTGACACCTGGGGAGCCCCTGAAATTTGCTGAGCGATCCTAAATGTTCTCACCACACACACCACACACACACACACACACACACACACACACACACACACAAATGGCAACTATGTGAGGTGATGGATATGTTAGTTAGCTTGATTGCAATGTCTACATATCACAATGTCTGCATATAGCAAAACATGACACTGTCCACATTAAATATATATAAATTTGTTTGTCAGTTTGAAAAAGCTGAAAAAAATTAAAAATAATAAAAAATAAGATGCAACTTAACCTTTTATGATGAATGAGACTGAGTAAGGAAATGTTAAGGGAGAACTTTGGAACAAATTATCCCTGAATTTCTAATGTATAGATGACTCATCTGTGATGAAAGTTAATTACTATTATTAATTATAATTATGACTTTGAGGCAGTGTTTTGAGAATCTTCCAGGGCTTTCTGATTCTGACAGCACCTGTCAGAGGGAAGTACTGGGGAGGAACTTGTCTCCAAGGAAGAAAGAATTTCTGGGATTTGTCAGAGGTCACACAGTCCCAGAGGGAACTGGAAGGTCATCCATAATTTCCCTCCAAGCCACCCTCAACTCATCTGTGAACGTAGATTCAGTCGCGGAGGAGAGGTGAGGTCAGCGGACTAGAGCCGAATAGGATTCCTACAGATAACAGACCTATGACCCAGAATGCAGTTTTCTGCCAAAAATATCAGCTTGTAAACGCGTTATCTCAAAGGAGAGCTGGTGTCAGTAGGTGGCCTGTGGCTTGATGATGAAACTGGAAAGTTGAACTATTGCATTAAGAAAAAGAACCTAAGAACTCATGTGGGATTCCCTGACGAGGAAGCTCCCTGATTTCAGTCCCAATCTGTAAAACACAAGGGAAACCTGAATATGTATTTTTTTTTTCCCAGTCTGACATGATTGATTATTATGAAGTTCAAGTTCTGTGAATTAAAGAACAACCAACTGTAGTGTTGATGGTGGTCTTGACCCACCACCAATCACTGTGCTCCCAATAAAATGCTCTTATCAAAAGACTGTTACACTTAAAGCATTTTCACCAAAATAAAACTGCGCCTTTCTCAGTCTCCCATAAAGACAAATTGACATGAAGTTACAACAGGCCAAACCAAAGACAAGCCTGAGACTCTACCTCTTTCTATCTCAGCCCAGGAAAAAAGGTAAGAAAAATCACATGCCCGTGCTCATGGCAGAGCAGTGATGTAATAATAAGAATAACAACAAAAGCAATAACAGCAATAATATCTATCATTTAGTATCAATACTGAGACCAGAATGGAAGCTTTCTTGTAAGCCCCACAAATAGTCTCATATGTACAGAGGTGGAAGTTGTGTAGCTTTCCTAAGCTACAAAATTACAAAGCTCAGAACACGACACAGGAAGGGGATCAAATTAGATACTGTCTGATACTGGAACCAAACCCTTAGAGAGAAGAGGAATCTTTGTGATTCTTGTCTGGATATGAAAAGATGAGGAAACATACTGCTGATGCTTGGACAGCATGAGTTTGAACTGCATGGGTTCAAAACTCCACTTACGTGTGGATTGTTTCAATAAATATATTAGAACATTTTTTTGGAGATTTGCAACAATCTGAAAAAAAACACACAGATGAATGGAATAGCCTAGAAATATAAAAAAATTAAGATAAAGTTGGATATTACATGAATACATAAAATATCTGTACTAGACACTAGTATAGTCTGCCTTCTCATTTCTTTGAGACACATTCTGAAGATATCTGCTAAAATAACTTTCAGCAAATGTAATTCGTGTCTTATCAGATTCTTACTCCAAGGACACCCCTGGCCTCCTACTCCCCATAAGAATAAAGCCAAGGTCTAGGTCATGAAGCTGTCTCTTTCCCTGCCTTTTTCCCAGTTCTCACTTTCCTGTATGATCTGTATGTTTCTTCCAACAAAGCTTCCTTCACAAGCCACTCTCATGAAGCTCTAGTCCAACGACTAACACGGAGCAAAATGTTAATAATTAGACTTCAATTCTCACTATCCTTTCCTACCCTTAATTGGTTACCGATTAGCAGAGCTCCATGAAACACCATCCTCAATAAAACTATGACTTGCTCTCTTTTACCATCTTCAAAATTCAAACATTTCCATCAGCTCTTACTTCAATTAGAGTAAAATGTTTACCACCTGCCAGGGTTTCAGAGCCCTCCATGGTTTTAATAAGCTTCCCTGATGGCTCAGATGTTAAAGAATCTGCCCGCAATGTAGGAGATGCAGGTTCAACCCTTGAGCAGGGAAGATTCCCTAGAGAAGGGGATGGCAACCCACTTCAGTATTCTTGCCTGAAGAATTCCATGGACAGGGGCACCTGGCAGGTAACAGTCCATGGACTCTCGAAAAATTGGACATGACTGAGCAACTAACACTTCCACTTTCACTCTTGATTTCCTACTTTTGTATTCTAATCCCCTATAACGAAAAGGACATCTTTCTGTTGGTGTTAGTTCTAGAAGGTCTTGTGGGTAGTCACAGAACCGTTTAACTTCAGCTTCTTCGGCATTAATGGTTGGGGAATAGACTTGTATTTCTGTGATGTTGAATGGTTTGCTTTGGAAACGAACCCAGATCATTCTGTCATAGAATGGATTACATAGGCCAAGGGCAATGCCAAATGGCAATCCATTGGAGGTTTATTTTGATGAAAAGATTAAAAGGATGTGGTATTAGAATACTACTTAGAATGGAATTGGTATTTTGAAACTCTGAAAGCATTCCTTTTGGAGCATTGTTTATTCTGTCCACGTTGGCAGATATTTTCTTCTAAGGGGAAGCAAAATTGCCTGCAGTGTAGTCCTTGTCCAATAATGCCAAGTGTCAGTGGGGGATGGAAGAGAACAGTGAGGTTTCTTTATCTAGGTCAGAAAGAGTAGAAAGAACTCCTTCTGTTGGGTAAAGCATTCACCCATTGTGATAGAATTCATAGTAACCCTGACTGATTTTCATAGTCAAGACAAATTCCTTCTGCCTCCAGCAGCTAGTCAAATTACCTTATTATTTTTTAAGTTCATGGCTCTAAAGAATTAACCTACAACAGAAACAACCAAAGGTGTTTTCTCCAGAGTGCAAAGGGCTCCAGTTTTGCAAACTGTTACTCTTCTTGTCCCTAATGCATATACTGCATTTTCTACCTCTTTGCTCTTATCTGAGATGTGGTGGTGGTGGTGGCGGTGGTGGTTTAGTCACTCAGTCGTGTCCGATTCTTGTGACCCCATGGACTGCAGCCCATTCAGCTCCTCTGTCCATGGGATTCTCCAGGCAAGAATACTAGAGCGGGTTGCCATTTCCTTCTCCAGGGGATCTTCCTGACCTGTATCTGTCTTTTATGCATTTCCAGTCTTCACTCAACTTTCAAAGAGTAAATTGATTTCACCTTCTTCCATGAGCACCCCAGGTTCAGGGGTCTTGCCTTCTGGAAGTTTTACAGCTCTCATTCTTTTGAATATTCACTATTTACTCACCCCCTGGTTGTATTTCTGTGTGTATTCCATGAACCTCCCTCCAAATATCTGTAAGCTCCTTCAGGAAGGAGAATGCCTTTGCTTTCTTTTTCTGGAATCACTAATTACTTAGAATTTTTTTCTGTGGGCTAGATTCGTATTTTTAAAAGATGGCAATGTCCCACTGGTGGGCCCAAGGACCTGGCAGTCTGTTTTAGAGATGAATAAATCGAGGCTCAGTACGTGGACTATGATCGTGCAAAATTCAATAGAAGAGTCTTGAGTGTGCAAACACTGCCCTTCTCATTTTTATCCTAACTTGCCACCCTCCGTATGACCCTCATGACAGTTTGAGTCACAGTTTTTCTGCCTCTAAATGTCTTTAGTCTCTGGTCTCTGTATTAGTTTGCTAAATCCTCTGTAACTAATTACCGCAGATGGAATGGCTAAAACAACAGAAATGTATACTCTCCATTCTGGAGGCTAGAAGTCCAAGATCAAGGTGCTGGCAGGGTTGCCTTCTTCTGAGGCTTCTCTCCTCAGTTGGTAAATAACGGCCTTCTCTCTCTGTTTTCTCCTTCCCTATCTTTAAGTGCCATGTGTCTGATTTTCCTCCTCTTATAAGGACACTTGGGCTTCCCTTGTAGCTTAGCAGGCAAAGAATCCACCTGCAATGTGGGAGACCTGACTTCGATCCCTGGGTTGGGAAGTTCCCCTGGAGAAGGGAAAGGCTACCCAGTCCAGTATTCTGGCCTGGAGAATTCCATGGACTGTATAGTCCATGGGGTCATAAAGAGTCAGACATGACTGAGCGTCTTTCACTATAAGAACACCAGTCGTATTGGATTAGATTAACTCCCCCTCCCCCTCCCCCCAATAGCCTCATTTTAACTTAATATCTTCTGGGAAGATACTGTCTCCTAATATGGTCACATTCTGGGATACTGAGCTTTCCTGGTGGCTCAGATGGTAAAGAATCTGCCTGCCATACAGGAGACCCAGGTTCAGTCCCAGGGTCAGGAAGATCACCTGGAGAAGGGAATGGCTTCCCACTCTAGTATTCTTGCCTGGAGAATCCCAGGGAAGGAGGAGCCTGGTGGGCTTCAGTCCGTGGGGTCACAAAGAGTAGGACACGACTGAGTGATTAACACTTTCTGAGATATTAATCTAGGGCTGCAGTGCATGAATTGAGGGGTAGGACTGGGAACCACTGTGTTCGTAATAGTCCCCTTTCGTCTTTTTTCTTTCTTCCATTTACTCTGTGGTGGAGGCTTCCTACAGCTATTAAAATTAATCTGAACTACACATATTAGGCCCTCTCCTTTGAAGTCAGATCAGTGTCAATACTCAATACTCTGTTATAACCTATATGTGACGAGAATCTAAAAAGGAGTAGATATATGTGTCTACATAACTGATTCACTTTGCTGTACAGCAGAAAATAACATTGGAAATCAACTATATGACAGTAAAAAGTAGTTAGGGAAAATCAGCCTGTGAAAGTTCTGCCCATGTGATTGTCCTATGTCTCTTCTGCCTTGCTAAAGCCCCTTTAGATATTTATATTGACTGAAAATATGTTTAAATCATTCGAGCCTAGAACCTAATGCTCTTTCACAGATAAACCAGTATTTTTGCAAGATTTGAATGAAACATTTTTAGCAAAAAAAAAAAAAGAGAGAGAGAGAGAGAAATAAACAGAAAAGAAGAGTTAACTTTCTCAACAAATTGAATTTTTAAAAAAAGAGAGAGAAAGAAAATGGGTCCTTCACAGTTTAATAGAAACAGCAGTGCCATGACAGCTTTAGAAAGTTCTCTGACATTTTTCATTTCTACTGAGGCTCCACCCACCCTCTTATTCACAGAGTTCTCAATGCCAAGGAGCTACGCCACTGCCATTCCCAATACTGGCTCTGCCCCCAAAGGAGATCAAGTTACATTTGGTTTTTCTTCATAGCTAAATTTTTGGTGAGGTATCAGGCAATTGCCAAGACATGTCAGAAAATATCTGTCTGGTTACCTAAGTCTACACTCAATCAGGCAGTGAAATAGAACATCTAGAGTAGCTACGTGGAATTAAAAATAAGACATACCCTGGAGACAGCCCTTTCTACTCAAGAGCTTTCTGATGAAATGACGCAACAAATAGATTTCACCCAAAGGCGACGGAGGGTAAAATCTGCGGATCAAAATAGCTGGAACGCATGACTCTGAGTCTTAAATATAAGACCTCAGTGCAATTAAGTTGCATGTAGTTCTATTTTTCATCCCGTATAATCTCAAAGGACATTATTGTAACTGGGTGCATTTTACTTTCCATCTTAATTATCCATCCTTGCTTAGGGCATGGAGCTGTCTTGTTCTATCCAGAAGGCCACCACGACAGTTGGGCAGGCAGTTTTTGACATGTGGAACACATAAAATAATTTTACTTCGATGGGTACTCTTAGTAATGGGTCAAACAAAAAATATTTCCTCTGAAATCTTAGCTGTAAGTGAGATCTATTTTTTTTTCAAATCGTATTTCCAAGAAGAATGAATTACACCAGTTTCACAGCTGACTTTTCATCCTAAAAGGTCACTCGTGAAATATTCTTGCAACTATGAATAGTTATTTTTAGAGGTAATAAAGGGAAGCAGGGAGATGACACACACTCTGAAAATCCCTTCTGCACATTGGCTTTCATCTTCTTATGATGAATGTTCCCTAAGCAAGTAACCTGCCAGCAGAAGAACACTCCAGGCATTCTCAAGCTTGAGAAAGTGATGCAAAACAGGAGAGGACTAGCTGTTGATCTTTTTTTCAGGTTTCTGATCATTGTATTAACACAAGGAGGCTTGGGATCCAACATCAGATAACAGAAAAGGGTGGAGATCACAAGCCTGCATATTAAGAAGGTGAAACCTTTCTTCCCTGAATGATATCCTGCTTGGGAGAAGTACACTTCATGGCAGTGTTCATAGTTACAAGCGAGGGACTTCACTGGGAGTCCAGTGGCTAAGACCTCACCTTCCAATGCAGAAGGTTCGGGTTTGATCTCTGGGAGGGGTCCTAAGATCCCATAGGCCACATGGCCAAAAAACCAAAACATGAAAGAGAAGCAATTCTGTAACAAGTTCAATAAAGACTAAAAATGGTGCACATCAAAAAAAAAATAAAAATAAAAAAAATAAAACAATTAGGAGTGGCCAGTATTAACTGAGCCTCTCCTTTGTTACTTGTGTTGCTCATATAGCCATCAACCAGTTCCCCTTTGTCTTCCTGAGCCAGCAGGAGAGAGAGGCAGTAAACGGAGAGTGTGTGTGGTCATGGGGAGAGTCCCTTCCAGTTAAATCCAGGGCTTCATGTGGGAGCCACATTCCACTTAAGCAATGTCATTCAGTTCAGTTCAGTTCAGTCGCTCAGTCATGTCCAACTCTTTGAGACCCCATGAATCGCAGCACGCCAGGCCTCCCTGTCCATCACCAACTCCCGGAGTTCACTCAGATTCATGTCCATCGAGTCTGTGATGCCATCCGGCCATCTCATCCTCTGTCGTCCCCTTCTCCTTTTGCCCCCAATCCCTCCCAGCATCAGAGTCTTTTCCAATGAGTCAACTCTTCGCATGAGGTGGCCAAAGTACTGGAGTTTCAGCTTTAGCATCATTCCTTCCAAAGAAATCCCAGGGTTGGTCTCCTTGAGAATGGACTGATTGGATCTCCTTGCAGTCCAAGGGACTCTCAAGCGTCTTCTCCAACACCACAGTTCAAATGCATCAATTCTTCAGCACTCAGCCTTCTTCACAGTCCAACTCTCACATCCATACATGACCACAGGAAAAACCATAGCCTTGACTAGACGGACCTTAGTTGGCAAAGTAATGTCTCTGCTTTTGAATATGCTATCTAGGTTGGTCATAACTTCTTCCAAGGAGTAAGTGTCTTTTAATTTCATGGCGGCAGTCACCATCTGCAGTGATTTTGGAGCCCCCCAAAATAAAGTCTGACACTGTTTCCACTGTTTCCCCATCTATTTCCCATGAAGTGATGGGACCAGACGCCATGATCTTTGTTTCCTGAATGCTGAGCTTGAAGCAATGTCATTAGGGTTTCCCAAGTGGTGAAGTAGTAAAGGATCCGCTTGCCTATGCAGAAGACGTGGGTTCGATCCCTGGGTTGGGAAGATCCCCTGGAGGAGGAAATGGCAACCCACTCCGGTATGTTTGCCTGGAGAATCCCATGGACACAAGAGCCTGGCGGGCGACAGTCCATAGGGTCGCAAAGAGTCAGACATGACTGAGCACAGCGCAGCAGTGATGTTACCTAACCTCCATTAGAATGCTTCCTTCTCCTCCTATTTATCAGTGCTCCGAAGTCCTATTTACAACCCTCTGCAGTTGTTTCATGACCAAAATCTTCTAATGAGGAGAGAGAGGGGAAAAAATGGCGTTCACATAATTCACTGCACTTTTCAGGACTGAATGGGACTCTCTTTCTACCTAGCCTGCTTCTCTGAATTGCAGCCTGCTCCTCTTAAGAACTGTCTCATCAACACTCTCTTCATCCACCTGGGAGAGGCTCCAAACACCCAGATCAAGAAAATAACCTCCAACATGTGGCTACAAATAAGGTAACGCTGAGTCACAGGCCGTATTTACTGGCTCGTTGCGCCGAGTTACCTAAGGAGGCCCTCACCCGCCATGCCCCTAAGCCCCTCCCAGTTACCTCTGGGATTCCCCTGGTGCTTCTCGTCGGTGCTCAACCGCCGAGGGACCTCTGCTGTTTGTCCACATAGGCCTGGGCGATGTCTCCACCTACCTCTGCATTCGGATCCACCGCCAGGGTATAAATCCTGAGCTTCTCCCAGCTGTGGGCCTGTGGGCACCTGTACCGCGGTGTTTACCGCCTGTAAACAAGCAGAGGCCTCTCCTCACTCGGTGCTGTGTGCTCTGCTCAGTCGCTCCAATCATGTCCAACTCTTTTTGACCCTAGGGACTATAGCCCACCCCATGGACTGCAGGCCATCAGGCTCCTCTGTCCATGAGATTCTTCAGGCAAGAATACTCAAGTGGGTTGCCCTGCCCTCCTCCAGGGAATCTTCCAGACCCAGGGATGGAACCTGCATCTCTTATGTCTCCTGCCTTGGCAGGTGTGTTCTTTACCACTGGGGCCACCTGGGAAGCCCCCTCCTCATTCTGTTTCTGCCCTAATATGTGCTGTCCTTTGTCACTGAGGGGCTTACCTTGTGGCTCAGCTGGTAAAGGATCCCCCTGCAGTGCGGGAGACCTGGGTTCAATCCCTGGGTTGGGAAGATCCCCTGGAGAAGCGAAAGGCCACCCACTCCAGTATTCTGGTCTGGAGAATCCCATAGACTACAGCCCACGGGGCCACAGAGTCGGCCGAAACGGAGAAACTTTTACTTTGTCACTGAGGCCTCGAAGCACTTCTGCAAGAGCATCCATTTCTCTCAATTCCCCTTTCAGTTTCTGTATTCAGTTCCTCTTTTTTAAAATAATAAATAAATAAATAAAATTCAGTTCCTTTTGTGAGAAAGGGCTTACCTACTCCTCAGGCCCCAGGGTCTGGCCACCAGCTTTCCCTCACCTCTAACTCCAGGCTTTTTTTGTGCAAATCTCCTCAAACGTCCTTCCTTTCCATGCAAATCAATATGCAAACAGGCCTGGAGGCTTCTTCTCTACCAGCAGTTCAACATTCCTGATGGTAATCATTTGAGTACAGCATCCCTGAAACCTGAAATGGTATTTGGTAATTAATTCTTGTGTCTTTCACAACCACCACCACAGAGCTGGGAATGGCAGTCAAACAGGAGACCCAGAAAATGCCTGTTGACTGATGCTGGGTCACAGTCACTCAGTCGTGTCCCCATGGACTATAGCCTGCCAGGCTCCTCTGTCCATGGATTTCTCCAGCAAGGATACTGGACTGGGTTGCCGTCCCCTTCTCCAGGGGAACTTCCTGACCCAAGGAGCAAACCCAGGTATCCTTCATTGCAGGTGGATTCTTTACCATTTGAGCCTCCAGGGAAGCTGTTGACTGATTATTTTTTTCAATTAATGCCTCTCTTGCTATGAATGACCAGCTGTGGAAGCTGGAGGCCAGATCTCAGTTATAAAACTACACACCTAACAAAAAGGTCTGGAACTAAAAGGTCTCAGGTCATTTCACTGTTTCTGGAGAACAGAATGAACCTGCCTGAATCAATGTGCCACAGAAGAGCTCTCAGTCACTGATATGACTACTGGGTTGTTGGCTGGTGTATAAAATCTTAGCTAGTGTTTGTCCCCCAGTCCAACTCATCTGAGTCATTGCGGTTGTACCGGGTATGGCATCCCGATTTGGAGATGCCTGCTTGCCTCTTCGTGTACAGGCAAGCAGTCACTAGTTGTCTCATCTCCCTCAGGAAAAGCATCTCAGTTGGGCGTTGGGACTAAATATGAGCCAGAGGGAACATTCTGATAGCAGTTACATGGGCTTCAGCTGTCTAAGGACTTTGGGAGCAGCTAATTGTCAATGAGTCAGGAGGTTGCCAGGGCCCCCAGCAAACTGCTCTTTCTGGTAAGTTAGCTCTGCCTCAGGTCCAAGAGGGGTTATGAAAGAGTTGCAGGTTAGAGAAGGAAGGTTTCCCCTTTCCCTGATGTTTATAGAAAAGCTTTATGATGTTAAAGCTTTTCTACTCATCCAAGGAGAGAAATCTGAGCTAGCTAAAGAGTTCTACTCTGAATTATTTGGAAATAGGAGAAATGGAAGCAGAACATATGAAACAAGATGATACCGGATAGGAAAAAGTTAGGACAAAGACAAAAAGAAACATTCCCTTCCTGGGGAGCCTTTAGGAACACATGGCCAGGAATTCATAGGAGTGAAAAGAATTTATTTGAAAGGTTTTTGTAGCTACTTCGTTCAATCCAGGAGATGACTACAATTCTGTTGAACAAGTGTAATACAGTAAAGAATATTAGAATAAAGTGTGAAGATATCTCTTGAGTCTCCATCTGATTGTGTAAACAGGAAATCTAACTTTCCCAGTAGTCAGCAAAGAACGCCATCCAGGGATAGGAATCAGTGCAACGTGTAGCTTTTGAACACTTTGTTTTGTTTGTCAGTGTATGGAAAGATGCAAAATATATGTCAGAATGAGGTTTCTTTTAAAAAATGTTTTAGAACTATGCTGCTTAAGATTGTTGACTATTAAGTTACAGTCTTTTATGGCATCTAACAAGCCAGGAAGTCTGTCTTATTGCTAAGGTGTTAACTAAACATGTAGGGTGTTTATTTACTGTCATAGACAACACACACACTCAGGGATGATGCTCTGAGTTATTAATGGGCCATGACTTCTTTTGCTTCTCCTTCTTCATCCCACGTTTGGCCATTTGGATCTCAGCAGTCCCCTTCCTGAGGCAGAGGCCACTGGGCAAGTCTGCACAGATAGGTATGAGAGGCAGGTGGCATCTTCTGCAGACGGAGCTTCCATTGAAAACTTCCCCTGAAGGAGGTTCTGGCTTTTCTGTCAATTGTGTGTCTTCCCTCACTTCTGTTCTCTGTTTTGATAGTTTCACCTCTGAGCGCCTTAGTCAGTTGAAGCAAGAGATACAACCTAAAAGAGTTCTACAGTATTTATAAAGCACATGCTATATACCAGACACTATTGCTGGTCCTGGGGATATACTACTGAACAACACAGCCTAGATATCACTTATTAAATTATCTTAATTTATTACCTATTTAGCCATACAATTAAAAGTATTCATGCATGCATGCTAAGTCGCTTCAGTCGGGTCCAACTCTGTGTGACCCCATAGACAGCAGCCCACCAGGCTCCTCTGTCCATAGGATTCTCCAGGCAAGAACACTGGAGTGGGTTGCCATTGCCTTCTCCAATGCATGAAAGTGAAAAGTGAAAGTGAAGTCGCTCAGTTGTGTCTGACTCTTAGCGACCCCATGGACTGCAGCCCACCAGGCTCCTCCATCCATGGGATTTTCCAGGCATTAAAAGTATACACGTGTATAAAAATGAGTGTATATTCAGCAAATTGCAAGGCAGAAAAAAATCACAAAGGTTAGGATGATAGAAAAAAATTAGAAAGGCCAAGATTAATGGATCTGACTATATAAACCATTTAAAGTTCTCTTCGTACAAAAATTAATCAAAATTTAGCCATATTTCAAACTCAGGTATTCAATAAATAAGTGGTGAATTTCATTATTTTATGAAGAGTTCACATAAATTTTATAAGAAATATCAATGAAAATTCAATGAAAACATGCAAAGAATATGAACAACATTTTTAAAGGTAGAACTATAACCAGTTCACAAAAGTGGGAAACCGCTTTCACTATAAAGAGAGGAATTGAAAAAAGAAAGGAAATAAATATTTTTCACCTATAAAATTAAGTCTTTTATGGTAATACTGACAAATACTAGCAAGGATACCTAAGAAAGAACAGTTTAACTTTTGTCGTTGTTGTTAGTTATGCAGCTTATTATTGTCTATATTCCAGCTATAATTGCTCCTTGGCAAAGGCTTTTGCTTTTGCATTAGATGGAATTCAAAGAGGCTGTTTATGTACCCAAGAATTTTGGCCGTGCATAGCAAAATCAGCACAGTGTAATGAAGTACACCTGGAGCTCCTGGAAGGCCTTTTACTGCCTTTCGGTTAGTTTTGAATAGGCTTATTTCCTCTTCACAGAAATGTACACGCACATGGAAGAGATCCTAAAGATAATGCATTCCTGAAGATAATAGCAAACAATATACTCACAATCCACATTTTGTGTTTCTGAAGATTTCTATTTCATGTTCAGCTGGAGAGCAAAGAAGGAAGGTCCTTTAACCTGTCACTGATGGTTAGCAGTTTCTAGGCAGGGGGATCCCAATCTCGATGTCTGTTAGAGCTCTGCTACCAGTGCCTGGGGGCTCCTCAGTCTGCACATGTGTGACTTTCCCGCTCACCCAGCCTCCTCCTGGTCTGGAGAGTGGTGCCTTGGAAGATCATATGGCCTGTTCCAAGCAGGATGTGTCCTGAGAGTCCCATTGGAAATACCATCCCCCTTGCCCCCGCCAAAAGACTTTTGCCCTTATAAGATCTGCTATATGTTTCTCATTTGCACATAAGAAGGATTTTTTAAGAGTGGTTTTGAAATGTCATTTGAAATATCTGCTTTATTCTGATGAAAGTTGTTAAGAGCTTTGCTGGATACCATTTAGTGAGAGGCAAGTTGACTTTGGCAAAGAGTTAGGATTGGACTGGTTGGGAAGTGATATTTCCTGGAAACTTCTACAATGATCCATTTGGTCTTCATAATAAACAAGAGAGACCAATTTACTTACCTAAGAAGATTTTACAGTGCTGTATAAAATATACATTCAGCATATGGAGAACAATTCTTTTACTAGAAAACAAAAATACCTACCAGATGTAAAGTTCCATCATTTCCCTTTGGGATTTCTCTTTCCATCTGCCATCAAACTTGGATGGCCAATGACCTTTGCATTTTCAGCCAGGAAAACAATTTCTGTACATGATATAAATGTGTTGTCCCTTGAGAGAAATTTATATGTTGAGCAGTTATTCCTAGAGAGAAAAGACAAAGCTGCTTCTGGACAGTCAGCGTGAGCATCAGGTGTACCATTTCTAGCCATGGGACTTACGTGGAGTCATTTAACTGCTCTGAACCACGCACTTTCAGTTGTAAATTGGGAAGAATCATCTCTGCCTTGCAGAGTTATTATAAAGGTTAGAGAGAGCACATAAAAAGCACCATTGTGGGTATTCCAGAAATACTTATTGCTTTCCTTATCATTAAACGTGATTGAAACCAAAAGAATATCTCTGATGGGAAATGGCACAATATCATATTATGTATATGAGGGAGATTCTTTGAAGTAGGTAACATCTCAAGTTTCTTCCAATTGTACTGCACAAAGGGATTTGTTGGCAGGAATTTGAGATCTACAGTCCCTATTTTTTCAGGTGTAGGACCCTGGATAAGTCACTTACTCTCTTTGAGCCTCAATTTCCTTGCCTGCAACAATAGAAACCAGTGTTACAAAAGTGCTTTGTAAACCATGAAATAGAATCATGACCATGAGCGGGAGAAGATTATGACAAGTTTATTAAGAATTAACATCTAGTGTCAGGGATCACCTGTGTCCTTCTAGTTCCTGGAGCATCTTACCTAGTGAATTTGCACACACGAGATGAAATTATTACTGAAGATGTCCTCCAAATGAACCTATCTGATCATTCAGGGCAGCTTTGAATGAGCCTTATTTTTAGATCCTTGGATTTTATCTGTCAGTCAGTTGTCCCTGCCTGAAGGGAATGCTCCATCTTATTCTTTTGCTGACTGTGTATAACTTTTTTTAGATAAAGAGAATACTGTACATATTTCAAATTCACATACTTTCACTCTTTTAGCTGTAAGGCATTTGGCTAATGTTTTGCAGCACTGCTTATGGTGTGTAAGCAACTTCACTTGCTCTTATCTTTTGAGTTTCCATGACTAACACTAGGTATGTGTTAAAACTTTGCATTTTTCATCAAAACTGGTGCTGCCAACGTTTAATACCAGGCCAGTTCTGTTCACAGAAGCGTCTGTATCTGCAGAGCGCAAAATTAATTCAGCTGGCATGGACACTGGGCAAGCAAACATGATACCTTTCCACTAAGTTGAATTTTCTATTCCTAATCATCTTTATTTTACAGCAACCTGAGATTTCTGTCTACTCTAGTTGAATTGCTCCCAGAAAACACTCCTTTAAAAAGTGGCACTGAGCACTTAAGTTCTGGTCTCTCAGCACACCTTAAGTATAGTGTAAGCCTAAGGCGCTCACAGAGAATTGGGAAGTTAATTCAAGTGGAAAAAAGAATTTGAAGATGGAACAGATAAAGTGGGTGAAACAGTACCATGAAGAACTTGGCGTATCTAGTTAAGACAGTAAATTCTTGAAGATTATTTACTTCCCAGTAAGGAGCAGCCATATTCTTCTATTCTCTTTTCTTATTGACATAAATTTCCAAGAAACTCTAATGTGGTTTTTGCATGTTTTCCTCTAATATTGCATATTTGTGAAATCTTTGGCTCTAATTTGAGAGAACAATATTAATCCTTTCAGTTTCTCAAAATCATCCCTATGAAGTTGTCCCTCATAGTGTTATACACTATAGGGAAAGCAACCTAAAAGAAAATACATAATGGTATTTTGGTGAGGCAGAATGTTGCCTCATCATTTAAGATATGTTTACAAATAATAAATGATTACATCAGAAGACATTTATGTTGAATAAAAATAGATGAATGGGAAAGGATTAGTATAAAATCATCTGAATTTTCTGTATATAAGTGTGTGTGTGTATACACAGAGAGTGCACATTCCATATACATGTATACATTTGTGTATACCTGTGCACGTATAATAGGAATACATATATAGGAAGAAGTTTAGAGGAAAATCAGTACAAATAACATTATGGTTGCTTTTGCTGAGCTGTATTAGATCTGTGTTTATCTACACATTTCTAGATGGTTAAGCCTATATAGAGATAGCAAATGTGTTATTTCAACTCATTTATATGTGTGTGAGTTTATTCTGCTTTACTGTGAAAAGGATTCAAAGTGGCTAGTTTTAGGTCACTAAAAGAATCTAAAATTGAGCACCAAGAAACTAAAATGTTTCACAAACTTAAAAACAAAACAAAACAGAGTTTCAATGACCACCATCTAAATCCCCTCTGTCAACACAAACGCACACACACAGAGCACACACACAGACGTGTGTGCAATGCACATATGCACACATGTGCACACACACGCACACATACACACACATGCACATATACACACAGCATACACAATTACGTGTATTTTCAAGGAACAAGCAATCCTCCATTCTAGCACTGATAGATGGAAATTAAACAATATAAGTTCAAATATGGATTAGAGAAACATTTTTGTGCTCTGCTGCTGCTGCTGCTAAGTCAGTTCAGTCGTGTCCGACTCTGTGTGACCCCAGAGACGGCAGCCCACCGGGCTCCACCATCCCTGGGATTCTTCAGGCAAGAACACTGGAGTGGGGTGCCATTTCCTTCTCCAATACATGAAAGTGAAAAGTGAAAGTGAAGTTGCTCAGTCGTGTCCGACTCTTCGCAACTCCATGGACTGCAGCCTACCAGGCTCCTCCGTCCCTGGGATTTTCCAGGCAAGAGTACTGGAGTGGGTTGCCATTGCCTTCTCCGATTTTGTGCTCTATGGTGACCTAAATGGAAAGGAAATCCAAAAAAGAGGAGATACATATGTATGTATAGCTGGGTTTCCCTGGTGGCTCAGCAGAAAAGAATACACCAGCAAAACAGGAGATGTGGGTTCAATCCCTGGGTCGAGAAGATCCCCTGGAGAAAGAAATGGCAACCCATTCCAGTATTTTTGCCTGGGAAATCCCATGGACAGAGAGAGGAACCTGGGTGGGCTACCATCCATGGGGTTGCAAGTGTCGGACACGACTTGGCAACTAAACCACCAACCATAGCTGATTCACTCTGCTGTATAGTAGAAAGTAACACAACATTGTAAAGCAACTATATGCCAATAAAAAAGTAAAAAAAAATTTTTTTTAAATAAAAAGACAAGATAACAACAAAAACAAAACAAAGAAACTCTAAAATGTATTTTATTATTTTCATGTACATAAAGAAATGCAGGCAAATTTAGCAAAATATTTCCGGGTAGAAGTTTTATTCTTGTTAAAAGAAAATCAGACCAGTTTAGCAGGATTTATTCGCTTTCAAACAATGGCTGTGTCTTCAAAATTCTTCCTTTAAGTAAATTCACTATTTCTTTATCTTACTCTTAAAGTCTATTTAGGAAACCTTCTATTCATGGAGTGCAAAGTTTAACTCCAGCGAGACCTGAAATTTTCATAATTGCCAAATAACTGAAATTCAATGCAGAGACCCACACAGACAATATTATACAAAGAAGCAGACAACGTAATCACAGCTATGACTGAGAAGAAAGCAAACGTGCATGGCATACAAAGTACTGGGCTGACAACTTGAATTACAAAATTGTACTACAGATTAAAAAAGCAAATGGCAAAACAAACAAGCAGGCACCACTCTTTTCAGCATGAGGGACACTTGGCTCTGAGCTAGAAGCGGAAAACACACAGCAGAGAGAGAGTATCTGCAACGTATTAAAACTAAGATGTCTTCACTGACTCCTGCACTGAAATGACAGACGAGAACACAGCCTGTGTGCAAATGATGAAATGTCCTTAATCCCTGTCTCACAAAACCATCACCTCACTAGTACTGCCAGGTTCACAGACAAGGCCTCGGACTTCCCTAGTGAAAGAAAACTTTCCCAACCCACAGCTGAGGAAGAAGAAAACCAGAGATGCTACTCCTCTAAATAGTCACAGAAAACTATGGAAAAGTTAAACAAGAGCAGAGACTAATTAATTAATGAAATCCAAAGGTATCCAGGATTATGTCAGCATGATTCTTTGTGACCATGGTCTTTCCATGGGATTCTCCAGGCAAGAATACTGGAGTGGGTTGCCATTCCCTTCTCCAGGCGATCGTCCCATCCCAGGGATCGAACCTGGGTCTTCTGGATTTCAGGCAGATTCTTTACCCTTGGAACCACCAGGGAAGCCCATGATTAAGCAACAGTATTGGAAATAGCAAAATCATATATTAGGAAATGCAACGGGTCCTCCTGACAGTACTCTACCATGGAGACCTTTGTGTGTGATGTCTGACTCTCTGTGACCCCGTGGGTTGCAGCCTGCCAGGCTCCTCTGTTCATGGGATTCTTCAGGCAAGAGTACTAGGGTGGGTTGCCATTCTCTTCTCCAGTGGATTCTTCATGACCCAGGGATCAGACTCAGGTCTCCTGCATTGCAAGCAAATTCTTTACAATCTGAGCCACCAGGCTAGGTCTGTGTATAATATACCAGCGTTTATCACTTTGGATTCTGACCCATGCTCTTGTTTAACGTATGAGTGCATGAGTGCAGTGGCAAATTGATTGAAGATTGCTCAATCATTCATCTCGCCAACCATTCAGTGGAAATGCATTTACTTATTTACTTATACATTTTTGACAATTCTAACTGCATACTTTTAATTGTACAAGGTGATGAGTTGATATACATTAGGGAAAGATTACCAAGATCAATATAATTAACACATCCACCATCTCACCTACCTAGTTTTTTTGTGTGTGTGTATTTGATGAGAGTGCTTAAGATCTATTCTCAGCAACTTCCCTTTTCTTTGTCGGCCTTGCAGCATGCAGAATCTTCCCCAACTAGGGATCGAACCTGTGCCCCTGCACTGGGGGTGCAGAGTCTTAACCCCTGGACCACTAGGGAAGTCCCAACTCTCAGAAACTTTCAGGGTTTCATTCCTGCTCAGGGAAGTAGATCCCACATGTTGAAACTAAGAACCTGGTACAGCCAAATAAATAAATAAATGTGCTGTGCTGTGCCTAGACACCCAGTTGTGTGGACTTGTTGTGTCTTCATGGACTGCGGCCTCCAGGCTCCTGTGTCCATGGGGATTCTCAGGGAAGAATACTGGAGTGGGTAGCCTATCCCTTATCCAGGGGACCTTCCCCACCCAGGAATCAAAATGGGGTCTCCTGCATTGCAGGCAGATTCTTTATTAGCTAAGCTGCCAGGGGAGCCCAAATAAATAAAATTTTAAATTTTGATTAAAAAAAGAACTTTCAGGTTTACAGTATCATGTTAACTATAGTCACCATACTGTACATTAGATCCTCAGAACTTATTCTTATAGCTGGAAATGTGTGCCCTTTGACCTGTATCACTCCATGTCCCCATCCCCCAGTCTTTATCTTTCTGGCTTATTTCATTGAGCATGTGAGCGTAGTGTCCTCCATTTTATAGTAAGTGGCAAGATTCCTTTTCTTTTACTGAATAATATTCCACTGTGTGGGTGTGTGTTCGTGTTTTCTTTATCATTTAGGTTATTTCCATACCTTGGCTATTGTGAATAAGGTTGTAGTGGACATGTATGTGCAGATATCTTGTTGGACTCTTTGTGACTCTGTACAGTCCATGTAATTCTCCAGGCAAGAATGCTGGAGTGGGTTGCCATTCCCTTCTCCAGGGGCTCTTCCCTACCCAGGGATCGAACGCAGGTCAATTATCCATTCCCATTATAATGGCTTTCCAAACTAGACTGAATTAAAACTTATCAAAATAAGGATCTGTGCATGAGTGTTGTCCCACAGCAGGCAAGAAAGAGTGCAAGAGTTCTGCTGCAGACCCAACTAGCAGACGAGGTTCCATGGGAGGGTCTGTGTATCTGGCTTTGGAGAAGCATTTGAAAAATTGGGAGCAGGAAAAGACTCGAGTGAGAACCTATGCTTCCCTGGAGAGTAAGTCTTCATGCTGTCTGACCATCAAACAGCGATTTCTTTCTGCTCAGAACCACAGGACAAGACAAATAGCCCATCTGGCTCACTGAGAGCAGTCAAAGGAGCCACAGAGAAGACCAGAGAGGTCTGAACATCAGTACGTGGCTGCAAGACCTGAGGTCAAGCTGCTTAGTACAGACTCTGCTCAGGCAGCCCGGGGAGCCAAGATCTGCTCAGTGGCGCTGGGGACTGAAAAAAAAAAAAAAAAAAAGACAGACTAAAAATAATGAGGATGGACCTGGAGAAAATTAGTAATTTGATGAGTGAAGTCATCAGCTGTGTCCCAGGGTGGAATTCCTCAGAGGCTGTTAAGTTAGGAACCTCCCTTTTCAGGGCCAAAAAAAAAAAAAAAAGAAGAGTAGCCTTCAGTGAGGACTGGGGTGCTGTCTATGGCAGAATCAGGACTAACATGGAACAACACAGCGCTCACAGAATGGCACCATTCCATCCAGGTAACAGTATAGCACTGTTCTGGGGAGTAGAGTGCATGATGACGCTGAAAACATCACATTTCCAGCCTGTTCAGAGGGTGCAGAGAGCTTTGACATCAAGACGGTAAGAACTAGACAAGTACCCCAGAGGTTCAGTTCAGTTGTGTTTGACTCTTTGTGACCCCATGAACTGCATGCAGCACACCAGGCTTCCCTGTCCATCACCAACTCCTGGAGCTTGCTCAAACTCATGTCCATTGAGTCAGTGATGCCATCCAACCATCTCATCCTCTGTCGTCCCTGTCTCATCCTGCCTTCAATCTTTCCCAGCATCAGGGTCTTTTCCAATGAATCAGTTCTTTTCATCAGGTAGCCAAAGTATTGGAGCTTCAGCTTCAGCATCAGTCCTTCCAATGAATATTCAGGACTGATTTTCTTTAGGATTGACTGGTTTGATCTCCTTGCAGCCCAAGGGACTCTCAAGAGCCTTCTCCAACACCACAGTTCAAAGCATCAATTCTTCGCACCTCAGTTTTCTTTATGGTCCAACTCTCACATCTAGCCACACATGACTACTGGAAAAACCATAGCTTTGATTAAACAGACCTTTGTTGGCGAAGTAATGTCTCTGTTTTTTGAATATGCTGTCTAGGTTTGTCATAGCATTTCTTCCAAGGAGTAAGCTTCTTTTAATTTCATGGCTGCTGTCATCATCTGCAGTGATTTTGGAGCCCAAGAAAATGAAGTGGAGGTATGGAGGCAAAATCAAAGCACTGTCATCAAAGAAACACATTAGCGACTCCAACATCTTGGTGTGTTTGTCAAAAGGACTCCCTTCCTTAGTGAGAAGAGATGGTATATGGGAAGGAGAAAAGGAAGGAACAGGGGAATATGAGATGAAAGTCACATGTAAGTAGCTGGCATTATTTACGATGACTATAACCCAGCACTGTAAGAGGAAATGTTCCTGAGTTGAGAACACCTGTGCAGTCCAGCAGTTAGAGCACTGATGCTTCCTGGCAGATTGCCATGG
Organism: Ovis canadensis; assembly: GCF_042477335.2. Lineage (NCBI taxonomy): Eukaryota > Metazoa > Chordata > Mammalia > Artiodactyla > Bovidae > Ovis > Ovis canadensis. The sequence continues at coordinate 58,531,253 of NC_091264.1, forward strand.
AAACGACACCTGATAGGATGATGGACCCGTGGAGCCTGAGCAGATGCTATCACCAACCTGGGATTTCCAGTTCCACATACCAGAAATCTTCAAATCCCATTCCAGAGCTGCTGTCCCCTAAAGTTACAACCAATGCTCACTTTCTCAGGATCTCACATTCTTCTTTATTAAAAATGCAAGTCCAGGGTAATAATGAGACTCACACAATCAATGGGGTTTCATTAAGAGGAAAATTAGAGCATACAACCTTAATAATCAGGTTAGTATTTAAAGAAAACCTCTTGAAATCGGTCAACATATACACTGATCTATTATAATCCAGGGAGGCCAAAGACATTTTATTTCCTACAAGTCTGATTTGGTCCAACGCTTCACGTGCAAAGACTCTAATGTAAGAATCTCCTTACTTTTAACTAATTTACTCGGAAGATTAAAATGCTATATTATTTTTCATTTCCAATGCACGATTCACATTGGCTCCTCATTACATCTAATCACGCAATGAATTAAGTCAGGAAAAGAGTCTCCAAGAACAGACGACAGCTGATGGGAGGGATAACTCAGTGAGAGACCAGAAAGGCAGCTTCGGTGAGGGCAGGAGTTTCAGTATTTTCCAAATCTGTCAGCCTCTCAGTAATGGTTGAGTCATGACTCCACTTCAATTACTTCACAAAAGAAAGAGAATCATACGTGACAGTCGACCATGAACACCCTAGAGCTGCTAAATCTGCAAAAAGAAAGGGCAGGGATTGTACACTTTATCCGTAATGTGGTGAAGAGCACCCCGTTGTTTGAAAGGCAGGTGTGAGGTGTGTTCTGTGTGTGTGTGTGTGTTTGAGAGAGAGAGAGAGGGAAACGAGAGAGACAGATAGAGACAGAGAGAGAGAGAAGACATGGAAAGAGAGAGAAGAGAGAAGAGAGAAAAGGGATAAACAGAGAACAGATGGAAACAAGAGAGGGACACAGAAGTAAAAACAGTCAGTTCTAGTGACATCGAAACACTCTGATGGTCAGTAATGGTTGCTACGTCGTCCTGCTAATTCAGGGGAAATGTTGGTAACAGTAACAATGATAATTATTATTACATGAACAGACAAATGGCTGGACGTTGGATAAATAGAAGTCTGAGACAGTAGGTGTTTGCCTCTCTGACAAGGTGAATAAAGTGCTGAAGGAATTCAGGGGTCCACAGTCTGCAAACCATGGAGCAGTTAGTTTTCCTTTTGGAAGAATGAATATCTAGTTCAGGCAAACTCAGTTACACAAGCAAGAGTTCCCATTTCTGTGACAATGCCTGCTACCAGCTAGTGGCTTGATAAATACCTTCTATCATGAATCCCTAAACTAAAGGGAGGCTTCAGCCTGATTCTTCCCAACCTGGTGGGAGGGCTCTTAGCCTAGTGACATGCTTGATGCTTACTCACTTGCCCTGTTCTCTCCTTAGCATCCAGCTTACAATCACCCAAGGGCAGACTTGCTCTTCCCAAGCTAGGAATGACAGAGCTCATGTTAGTCAGGTGATGTGAAATGTGTCAAGGGCATTCTTCAGGCTCCAGGAAAATCCCTGGAAAGCCTCTCAAAATTTAAGAGCAAAATATCCTTCCGGCTCAGGAATGTGCATTGGGACCAGCGGAGGGTCGGGGTGGGGGTGAGGGGACGGGGGAGGGGGGAGTTTTCCTCTTGATCTCTAAGTTCTCCCAAGGCTTTTGTCTCTCTGCTCCAGGCATCTGACAGCCAGCTCCTATGGTGACAATAGACAAATCTTCACTCATTCAGTGGATGTACTTTGCTTTCATTTACTGCTTGACTGTTTGCTTTTGTTTTGCCAATTTCAGACTCCATTGACCCAACTGAAAAATAAAGGAATCCATACGAGAGCTGAATATTCAATTCAGGAAAAGTAATGAGCTTAAAATACTTGATTGCTGATCTGATGTTGGGCAATGCGTCTTTTCCCCACTCTTCAAGTGTACAGCCCCGTGTCACACAGATATAAACTGCCTCCTACTCACTTGTAGACATGGACGAAAGTTAGGACCATGAGGAACACCACAGTGGATAGGAGGATTCTAATTTACGGACATCTTAGAAATGATGATAAGCTGCTGCTGCTGCTGCTGCTGCTGCTGCTGCTGCTGCTGCTGCTGCTGCTAAGTCACTTCAGTCGTGTCCGACTCTGTGCAACCCCATAAATGGCAGCCCACCAGGCTCCTCTGTCCCTGGGATTCTCCAGGCAGGAACACTGGAGTGGGTGATGACAAGCTAACCTGAAGGAAAGACAGCTATAATGCTCTTCTAAAGGAAGGAATTTCTTTGCCCTGAAATTATGGGAAAAGTCACAAGGAAGGATGAGATCTGACATGGTGAAAAATGTGAAAAAATGAAACGCATAACGAAATCAGTGAGCACACAGTAGACTGTAAAATGTGTTAACGGCAGGACAAGGAGCTAATATCAATATCCTTAATACATAAAACATGCTTAAAATAAGTTTTAATAAGTGAGAAAGCACAGAGGCATGTGTGTGTTTGTATCTATCATTGGTGGGTAACATGGAATTCAGAATGGAAGCTATTTTATATATTGACAGGCTTTTAGTATTTCATTTTCCCACTCTGCAAATTTCCTTTCACACCTTCACCCCTCTAGTCATGTCACCTACACCCCTGTTCTTGCCTCACTCTCATAAACGGCTTTGCCTCACACATTACATAGGAAATTCAAAATCTTCAATGAACCCTCATTAGCAAATTCTAACATATTTGTTTTCCAGAAAGGAATTTAAATATTGTCTCCTTTAGGTTTCAATGACTCCTAACCTCAGCTATGTTTTATTTTTTATTTTTAAATCAATTTTTGTTGAAGTAGAGTTGCTTTACGAGGTTGTGTTAGTTTCCCCTATATAACAAAAATGAATCAACTATGCTTTAGACTCTTCCTTCATATTGCATTTTAAGAGCTGATAAAGAACCTAAAAAAGCACCATGTTGCCTTTTCCTAGTCTATTAGTTAGAAACATACTTTATTAATATGTATTGAATAATAATATGAGCTGCCAACTGTAGATGATATATGCACATTAATTTTTATACACAGGATCTCAATTCTCATGATAGTTCTCATTATGCACCCA